>NC_090373.1:151492306-156397550 GCF_036365525.1 Heterodontus francisci | reverse complement strand
TGTCTTCTCTCTCCTGGTAAACAAGATTTTTGTATTGTCTTTAAGCAGAGTGGACGCGAGGTCATCTGAATTGTCAGACTCCATCTTAAATTTTTAAAAATCGCACTTTATTAAAACCTAATTACAAAGTCCAGTGTTCATAACAGTACTTTTTACTCTTTGCAGTACCATGCACAGTTATGATTCCTCACAATGATGTCCTCTCTCTTCAGGTAACTATTGTCGCTGAAGATAACTGCAAGTTTTTGTGCTGGTCCAGAGAGAGGCTGACTTTCTTCCTGGAAACTGAATCCTTTCTTCATGAAGTGTTTAAGTATCTAATTGGCAAAGATATCACAAACAAGCTGTATTCTTTGAATGACCCAACACTAAGTGACAAAGTAGGTATCAGATTTGCATGCTTGAAGTTTAATATTATATAAATTTCCTAACAGAAGTGGGAATTTGATACGTTAAAGTTGCTCTGTTGTAAAATATTTGTATGAAATATGTGCTGTAAAAAAAAAATTAAGAGCAGCCATTTAAAAAATATCTTCTAATATATGCACTTATTAATTGATCTCCCATGGTGTTGTACATAATCCATTATTAAGTCGCTAAGTGCATAAAATTAACTGTACAGTATATAGAACATATAATGAACAAGCTGTGGTGTGATAAAAATAAAATTATATGGGCTTTGTTTGTTTTTATCCTTTTCATTAACCCAGGATTTTGTTTTTGGATTCCAATCTCTTTTCAAGTAGTAAATCTTGTTTGCATGTGGTCAAATGGGTGCCAGATCCTGTCTGATACCTCACCTATTCTTCACTTGTCAGTCTAAATATTAAGTGATAGCGTATTCTACCGCACTAGAGCCAGCTCCTGTTTCTCACCCAATGTCCACACATTCCACCATGGATCAACAGATAGAAATTGGGAAGAGGAATCCTGGCTGATTTCTTTTTTTTCCCCCTCCCTAACTTCTTATGACATTCCAGCTGTTTTCCTGGTTGAGACCTCAGCATAAACCAAGGACCAAATGTGGGACTGCATGGGTTGATGCTACAAAGGGTCTTTCATTAAACAACTGAGATGCTTTTTAAACCTAATCCAGGCTTATTAATGGCTCACTTGAAGTGTATTTTCACTTGATATCTCCTAACAAAAAACAATTTGTGTGAATGTACACAAAATGCATTAGAAAGATAATTCACCAAGTGGATGCTTTGAAGTCCAGCAGCATTAAATACAAGCGCAACGCCACAGCACTTGGAACACAGTGGGGATGATAAGTTTCTATGCAGCTCTGGTTGGTCAGGAAAGCATTTGCATTTAAAGTTTAATATTTGATTAACCCTTTGTACACTGCAACCTGAGAGGACAGAGTTAAGCAAATCAAACAGTCTAGAATACATTTCTGAGCGATAGTAAATTGATGGAACACGACTTTCAAAAATGTATTCAGGGCATTCATTAGTAAGGTCGATTGACTATTCTATCAGGCAATTAAACCTTCAAAGAAAATGATTTACTTTTTGAAATATTTCTGGTTAATTTGTTCTGCATAAATATTATATGATGTTTAATTAGCTGCAGTGTACAGTTGCTGTTGAATCGTTATTTTTGAAATTGCTAATCATGATCTTCAGTTGCTTTGCTCATGTAAACCTAATGAGCACTGTTAGGTATAAAGACAAGAAATGCTCAGCAGGTCTGGCAGCATCTGTGGAGAGAGAAGCAGAGTTAACGTTTCAGGTCAGTGACTCTTCAGAACTAGCAGATATTAGAAAAGTAAAAGGTTTTAAGCAAGTAAAGTGGGGGTGGGGCAAGAGATAACAAAGGTGAAGGTGTTGATAGGACAAGGTCAGAACCGACCAGAAGGTCATGGAGCAAAGGCAAACGGTATGTTAATGGTGTGTTGCAAGACAAAGCATTTGTACAGATAGGGTGTTAACGGACTGAAAACTGAACAGCCACAAGTACAGACATGAAAAAAAACAGTGGGTAGGCAAACTGAACAAACTAAGAATAAAATAAACAAAAACATTTCAAAAAAAGATAAAAGAAAAAATAACTGAAAATAAAAGTAAATGGGGGGGGGGGGGTGGGGGGCGGGCCTCCGTCATGTTGCCTTTGCTCCATGACCTTCTGGTCGGTTATTCTCAGTGACCTTGTCCTATCTACACCTCCTTTGTTATCTCTTGCCCCACCCCCGCTTTACTTGCTTATATCTTTTTACATTTCTAATATTTGCCAGTTCTGAAGAAGGATCATTGACCTGAAACGTTAACTCTGCTTCTCTCTCCACAGATGCTGCCAGACCTGCTACTTCTAGCATTTCTTGTTTTTATTTGATTTCCAGCATCCGCAGTATTTTTCTTTTATTGGAGCACTATTGTTGTGTATTTGATATAATGTCACCCATGCATTTCATTTGTGCAGAATATTTAGGAGTGGAATAGGCTGCAATTAATTTGAAGGATTGAGGTAACCTATAACACTTAAAAAAAAATTAAAGACGTTAAGTGAACATTGAGAGTAAGTTTTAAGCCTTGTATACCTGTGTGCTATTTCAGTTACAAGTAGCGCTGAATTAACACAGAAGGCATTGTATCATGAACACTGAATTCTGTCACAATTGGTGGGCAGGATGTTGTTGAATTATGCTAATGCAGAGATGCAATTTGTAAAGCAAGTAAAACTCAGCTACATGTTAGGATGACTGTGTCTATATCTCAGTAATGAAAGAAAATTAAGTTATGCTGATAAGGCTTTGTTTTTTGTTGAAATGGAATTGTCCAAATGTAATGAGAATCATCAGAGCATTTCAGGCTGATCTTCATTGTCCATTTCTACCCGAATGTTTTATCATTTATGAATTGAAGGGAAGGAAAAGTGTTTTTTAAAAATTCCCTTTGTTTACCCACCCTCACCGGAAATCACCATATTGCTGTTAGAGCAATGACACTGTTACTAAGTCATACAGACTGCATGGTCCCAGGTTTGATCCTGGTCAGTGTTAAATTATCTAGTCTCACCCAAGGGCAGTAGAGTGCTGTAACTGGTCTTAGCCCCTGGTCTTAAGTGTAGAAAAATTGGTCAAAATTACCACTTATTATCACTGTTTGATGGCTACTGCTGGAATGTCGTATTGCTCCCTCCCTCCCCGGTGGGGTACAGTTTCACCTGTGACATCGGCTTTCCAGTGACTATTCTCCATGCGTGAGCCTGCATACCATAAGGTAATCAAAACCAAGTCTGTTCCTGTTATTGCCTAATGTACACACATGCACAATATGACACTCCAGCAGTAGCTAGGTCCAAGTCAGTAGATTATTGAATGAAGTGACTGTTTAAAGACCATGAAAATGTAAAAGCTGAGAATGATAGCATGCGCTCTTACACATTCTAATGCTTCGATCTGATTTTTTTTTAAAAAAAAGAACTTAAGGGAATTTCCTTTGCCTATCATGTTACAAATCAATAGTGAGTTTATTTCAGAAATTGTGACCCAGAATTTCCTCAGACAAGCTCCTGCTCCGCCACGTAACTCTGTTGGAAGTGCAGTGGAAACCCCATTTAATGTTACCGTCACACTTTAGGCGAAGTTGCAGAGAGGGAGGAAATTCTGGGCTGATATTTCCAATAAAATTCTACAGCCTTGTTGTGTAACACACAGTAACTGGTTTAACATGTTTTATTCACTGGATATTATGTATTTTGAACCCCTCACCTTTCCCCACCCTCTTCTCCCCAAATGTTATTTTAAAGGAATGCTTCAATCCATACTTTGAGATTTAAATTGGACTTTCTAGTAACAGACGAGTCTACCAAGCCCCAGGAAGGTTAGTTCCTTTATTGTAAAGCACAACATACCTAGGATCACAGTATATGTTGCTACTGCTTTTAATATTTGAATTTTAAGCTTGCATTTTGTATCCCTGAAAATAATTGTAGGATATTCCAGCACCTGGTTCTTGTTTCTCTATTATGTTATCCAATAACAATTTAGTCGGCGATGGGTCCAAGTGAGACAGACTTGGTGCCAGTATCGAGTGCAGACTGAATGTATGTTGCAAGTAATTTTTTCCAAACAAAGGGAGCTAAACATAGGAAGGATTTTGTAGACCATCTGTCTATTACCAGTAAGTCCCAGACAAGACTCATCAACAGGCCTGGGCACATAATGTGTACAGAGTTCAACAAAGGAAAAAGGCAAATAATTTTCTCGAAGTGGCAAGTCCACCACTTAACAGTGAAATCCAACATCTACATTTGAACTGGAATTGATAATGGCGCTTTCCGTACTTGGAATTGTTTCTTTGAAAGGAGGGGAACTGAGTTAGCTGTGTCCCACCTATCACAGGTTCAGAATATGGGGATGAGCTGAGCAGCCCAAAAGGTTTCTGTTGAAGGGGAGTCTTTTGGTTAACTGTTGCATTGTAGCCCAGCACCTTTAGTAGAGCGCTATCTCAGATATTTGCCCTCAAAAGAAGGCTCACCTGAATCGCCCTCCTGTACCATATATCTGCAATTGGACCTGTGTATGATTTCTGGTTTCCAAGAATGGTTCTGAAAATAATGGGATCATAAAGGGAGAACTAACCTAACATTGTCCCAGGGACCTAGTATTAAGCTTGAATTACCCAAAGTTGTGGGGGTGGGATGGGGGTGGTCGCACGCGGCGTAGGCTGTCTTAACTGGAGGTTATTTTGGAAGAATTATTATTTCAGCATTGTCCCACAATCCAAAAATATAAAAACAGGGCACCTTTCCAGTTCAAAGTAGAAAATATTGTATTTAGTGGTCCTTATGTGGCAGTTGAAAATTTGCCTCCCTTCTATTTTAGAGCCATAGGCCAAATACAATAATAGCGACTGTCGCAGAAAACATTAATAGTAAAGTTCTACGAATAGGTTACTGTCTAGGCATTCAATAGTAAGTAATCCATTTTGAGAAACAATGGTCTGTTTATCGTATTTCTGAAAATCCAGTTTCCTTTCTGATGCAGACTGCCAAAAAGTTTGAGCGACAGCCAAGTCTATGTTCCCAACTTTCAATGATGAAAATGAGAAACAGCATGGCCAGTACAAGTGATACAGAAGATGGGATATCTCATTTTCTGCATGGAGGTTCTACTGCTTCATCAATCCGTGAGCATCAAATAAATGGCACTTTTCTTCACCTTTGTTGCACATAAAAAACTGTGATGATTTTCAGAATACAGTTGCGCACAGTCAAATTAACTTAGCTTAACTAGGAGGTTTGTTTCATTCAAACCCAACTAACCCATTATCATCAAACAAGGCTTTCAGAACCTTTCCTCGACTACCTCTGCTGCTAGTATGATCTAAAATCCTTAAAATAATACCTTAACATGATCTGTAAAAGGAACTTTAACATAAACTACAGTTCTTAAAGCTGATACCTAATATAAGCCACTAATGGTATGTGTTCCACACAGTCCCACTCATATTCCATTCTCCGTCTGGCATCAGTCATCAAACTGACTCCATGCTTCCCAAATAATTATATCCTATATCCAATTATGTTTCTTGAAGGCGATAGCCCCACACATTTCAAACTGACTATGATGCCTGACCAACAAACATTTTGACTGCATGCATTTTTAAGAATATAAGAAAGCATAGAGTATTAAAATGCCTCTCAGTCCATTAAACCCATCCCTTCACAGATCACATGGAATTATCTGTATCACAAACTCTACAACACTCACTAAATCTTCTGAGCAAAGGTTCTTTAAAGTTTCTCCTTGTCACTTAAATGGAGCAAAACTAAAGAATATTTTTCTATATTTCCTGCTTGATTTGGTCTTACAGCAAATAAACTTTCACTATTTGTATCCAAAAAAGGTAAAATCTGGTGTAAAATGTTCAAGGCAAATTAATCTTTTTTGATGTAACCAAACTGACTAATCCTCAGCTGGTTCTATCTTCTGACCTACTTCCATGCCCATCCGTATGAATTCAGTTGGTTGTGGTAGCTGTGTGCTCCCATGTTTGTGTTTGTGGATTTATTTGTGCCTGAAGTTAACAGTTTATGTTTTCATTTTGTGAAAAGGAACTAACCTGCAGGACTGCTCTAATTTGTCTGAAAGGAGTCAACTGCTGCATTTTGTTAATGCCCGGTTTGAATGCAACTAACTACATAGTCCCAGGTACTGGAAAAAAAAATGTCAGAATTTAAATTGTTCTAATTACAGAGAAACCCTGCTTAAATCACCTTGGTCTTAGAGGGAAAAATCATTTATCAAAGTTGTGATGAATCACAGTAGCTAAAATGTCCATGAGACATTGTACCAGAAGATTGAGAGTTTAAGCACTGCTCCAGGATTTGGGCACATAATCTAGACTAGCATTTTAATGCAGTATTAATGGAGTGCTGCATTGTCAGAAATTGGTGTACCTACACCACAAGGACTGCAGCAGTTCAAGAAGGCAGCTCACTAGCACCTTTTCAAGGGCAATAAACACTGGCCTAACCAGTGGTGCCACATCCCATGAACTAATTAAAAAAAAAAAAAATTTTTTTTTTTTTTTGAAGTAGATGATCACGATCCCATGTCAGTACTTGAAGAAGAATAGGGTAATATTGTTTATGCACTGTCTCATTACTGAAGACCACAATTTTGAGCCTGTAATGACATTGGAAGGACTTGCATGAGTTAGATTTGTAACAAATCTGATCTTAAAGGTAACGCTGCAAGGTTTAAAGTCTTTTGCCAAATTCATAACTCTCAATCGTAAAGTTATTTGAATCATTAGTTGCTTTTCTGTGCTTTCCCCACAACACAGGGCAATGTCTTGTAATCTTCTCAAGTGTTAAGGTAGCCTTCTGTTTCAACGGTGGAGTCCTAATGAGATTTCAGTGGTTGCCTGTCACTCACATCTGCCTATATTATAAGTCTACTTTTCCTTCAATTCTTGACTAAACTTTACCTTTTGAAGAAGTGGGAAAATTTGGTATTTATATTCTTATGACCGGGTGAGGGAGGGGTCTCAGGCTCCTCTCTGGCCCCTTTCCTGGGGGTTTGGCTATAACAGGGTTTAACTTTTAAAAACACGATGTTTTTAGCTTCACCTCAGTGAGCCCTTGCTCACTGCTCTCTAATTGCAATTGTAAATGAACCAACCAGACATGTTTTCTGAGGTTTAAACCAGAAGGATGTAAGATTATTAGCCTTAACACTCTAACTCGGTTAAAATGACTAAAATACGCAATGCAACCACGCTAGCATGCATACGAGATAAACGCACACCAAAATAGATACAGAGGAGGAGAAAGAATTAAAGGGGGAGGGATTGGAGTAGTAAATGAAATTCAGTTACTGTCTTTAGTTTTGCTGTAAAGTCCTTGATTGAAGTTAAAGTCTTGCAGTTCTCCCTGGGGCCCAGTGCATGCTTTCAAACTTGTTTCTCTGGTACCAGAAGCCTGAAGAGGTCCTTTGGCTTGAGGCTTAAGCTGCTTCTGTAGGTTCCTGGGACTTTGCTTGAGAGAGAGAGAGATGGACAGACAGAGAGAGAGAGAGAGCGGTACCTTCCTTCTCTTTGGTCTTTAAATTGCAGTCTGCCCCAAACCTTTCTGTGAGGCACAATTCAACAGTTCTCAGTCTGGCCAGCAGGTTAATCATGTGACCAACTCTCTGTTTGAAACAGCATCGTCTGCAAGTGTCGTTGATTCTTCAAAGCTTACTAGACACACTCTGGGGTTGTGGGGGTGTGGATGGTGGTGGAGTGCTGGCTCTTAGACAGACAATGGCTCTCAATGTCCTTTGATCATCACTATTGACAAAACCCAATCTCGCTAATTGAATCAGGTAACACTCCCATTGTCTCTCTATGGAGCTGTCTCTTGGGATGCAAATGTGCAGCCATGTTTTAGCTGTTCAGCTCTGTGGTCCTTTGAAACAAGTTATATTCGACGTCCAGTAAAAAGTTCAAGTAGTGTTCCATATGACAAAATTAATATGTTTCCATTTAGCAGGTGTAGTTTCTGTCACAATATCTGCATGATGGGGGAATGGCCTCTTGTTCTTTGATTTAATGGTCTTGTACCAATGTCTAAATTAAAAAATGTACTGTAGCAATACAGGCGGAATAGCCAAGACTGTAGCTCTAGTGGCTCAGTGGATAAATGTTCCATTTGACATTGCGCCATACAGGCCAGAAACATCCCACATTGATTCTTGGTCTGAGCGATTTCAGTGCAGATGTTGCATTTTCCCCCTTGGCCTTCGGGAGAGGAGGGGTAAAGGAAGAAAATCCCAGAGTGTTACAGTAGCAGTGACAGATATATGTAGGTTAACAGAAAAGCATTTTAGGCATGAGCTTGGAAAAACCTTGTGTGACCTTTTAAGAGTTGTCAGCATGCTGTAATTATTGATCAGGGATGTTTGTTGTGTGATTAGTGATGAGCATCCTATTGTTTTGGGAAAATTTGCATTTGATATCTAATTTGGATGATCTGAAACAGGTTTTTATTTCTAGAACTGAAAGAAGCATGCATCTTTCTGTTTTTTCCAACAACAAACACAGGATGCCCCTAATGAGCATAAACACTGACTGTTTATTATATGCATACAACTGCTATGGTAGTATTGCATATGGGCAGAATGGGAAAAAGCTGGAAAAATGGAACCCTCCATGTACGATGAGATGTTTCTTAAGGTGGTAATGAACTGCATTGAATTTGGTATCACTAAACCTTCCTTTCTAGTTGCCCTTTCAACTTAAGATTTGTTACAAAAGTCAAGAAATCTACATTTTTATCTTCATTTTGTATTTTCAAAAAAAAGTTTGCTCATCTCTAGAATTTGAGGGTTGTGCATGTAACTACATTTTGTGTATCCCTTCAATCTGCACAAATGCTGTTATGCCAATGTTAAAAATTTCACAATATTTGACTGGTGTTAACACATATATTTGAATAAAATGAGGCTTACTAATGCAAGACTTCTTTGTTCCCTAAGATTTCAGGTAGACCGTGTGTGATTCTTAGTAACTTTGAACAGTAATTAACTTTCAAGTTTTCAATCAGATAAATCCAGCTCCATTTATGCAACTCATTGTAAGTAGATTTTCAATGATTGACATTGATGGATGGATAGAAAATCTATAATCTACAAAGGTGTCATAAGGTTTTAAGTAGGCCTATTGAGCTGGCAAGTAATAGTTTCTAAGGCAGGAATAGACCAACTTTATCATCACTTTTCATAATTAGATTTTTAATACTGTTTAGTTTTATGTCAACTTTTTATTTCAATATAACATCTTCAGATTTATTTGTCTAAGGAAGTTTGAATATTCAGATTAATTTCTTAGGATGTGCTTGATAAAGTAACTTGCATGTTTGTGATTGTAATCAAGTATTCTGAGAGAGTATTTGAATGACTTTTATTTTACAAAAACAAGGAAAATATGCCATTGAGATTGAAAGCAGAATCTAAATAGCATGTAAGTCAGGCTGATGTGAACAACTAGGTAAATTAGCATTTTCTCATTATTGCTCGACTTTTGAAATTCAAATAAGAATACATCAGGCAATAATTTTCTGTGGCAGACATCTAATGGCATCTGCTATTAGTTAAATTTGCCTCTGCATGTTTAGGTTTTTCAGTTTTCTGTCTGGCAAGTTGCTGAAAATACAAGCTGATGAAGTTGCAATGAGGACAGCAGGGTATCTGAGACCTGAGTGAACATGGCAAACAACTGTGTATCTCCTTAACCAACAAAATTGAAGGATTGTGCAATCAACAGTGCAAGGACAGAGAAGGAAGTGAAAATTAGAGTGGGTTAATTCAATGCCTAATCAGGTCCAGAAAAAGAGGGGGGGGGAAATGGATTAAGAGAGAAAAAGAAAAATTTTGAATTTGACATTTTATAAACTCCAGGAACAATTGAAACCTGAAAGAGTCAGACTCCACGCTTGTAATAGTTCATTCTCAGTGCCAGAGAGGTTTCCTGGCAGTAATTAACACATCATACTGTTAAAAGACTACTTGAACTGAAATGAACAAGATTTTACTTTCTGTGGCATGTTTAGTTTGTATTTACTTTGCAAATACAGCAACTTCACGCCATTCAATGCCAGACAGTAAGATGTGGTTTTTGTGAAGCTAATGGCAAAGTGACACATTTCGGAGAATCTTACACCATAGAAGAAAATTGGCCCAACATAGCTGTGCAGCCTCTGAAAGAGCTATCTAACTTAGCCCAGACTGTAAATTTTGCATTTCTGTGTTTAATTGGACATGTGCCCTCCCGTGAAGTTGCTGTAGCATTTGCACATAAGTAACGTTCGTCTTGGCGTTACTTCGACAGCAAACTGAGACATTAGTTTCCATTTTGTTAGAGCCTCCATCTCAAAAAGAAGCTAATCAAGTTTGTAAAGAAAAATCCTGTATGCATTATTGCCAGTTAACTTGGATGCGAGCATTTGATTGCAGAGATTTTTATTTTTGTTTCTGTTTTCTTTTAAATACGACAGAGAGGTCCCCATTTACTAAAACGTCAGGAAAAATGAGGCCCATTGAGGAGACTATTGAGGATGATGTCTTTGATCCACCTTCACCAGTTGCCCAATAGGCTCCCAACTGGTCCTGAGCAAAACAAAATGGAATGTTCCTAGCAGAGAAGAGCTCTTGTCTGCTGAATAGTACAAGCATCATACAAATGAGTCCTGTTGCTTTTAGCCACTGAACCATCATTACACAGCCAGCTGCAGCAACCATATAAAGTACACAAAAGTCTATTCAGTTGTTTTATCACACTGTCACTTTTCAGTTCTTTTCCTAACTTTGTTATTGACTGTGAAGTGTCAAACAATGCACACTCAGACATATGACTTGAGCCTTTATGGGCAACTAAACACTTATTAACAGGTCAACCGTTTGATTGAAGCACTATTTGACATTTTTTCCACCATTCACACCTGCTCAAAATGTATGAAAGGTAAAAGCAGATTAGTTCTGTCCTCCTTACATTGCAGTAAAAATGGAATACATGCAGTTTATTGGTGCAATATAGTTTCATAAAAGGGAAGATGAAAGAGACCTTGAGTAGCTGATTTGTCACTGCCGTGAGGTGGAAATAAAGCAAATGGGATGTTAGTTGTGTTTAAATCCCCAGAGGCCATGCTGAGGCTCCTCTACAGTGAATTGGTCAGAATCAGAAGACCCTACATAATCTACTGCAACATGAGGGGGCCATCCTGGTCCTTGAGTCATGTCTTAGGCTTGCACCACCCAGTATCTATTTGAGTCTATAAACAATCATTTGTCTTTTTCACTGCTCTGAGTTTGTGTCTCCCTGACTATATGTCTTCCCCTTCTCAGCTTTACACTTTCTAATGCGCTCAGATTTGTAAGTACAGTATAACAGGGTCTGGTAGTTCATCATGATGTTAGATGTACCTTTTTGCAATTGAGTTCTCTACCAGGGAGCACAGATTTAAGGTGATTGGGGACATGAGGAAAAACCTTTTCACCCGGAGGGCCGTGGGTGTCTGGAATTCACTTCCCAGATTGGTGGTGGAGGCAGAAACCCTCAACTCATTTAAAAGGTACCTGGACCTGCACCTGCAGTGCTCTAACCTACAAGGCTATGACCAGGTGCTGGAAGGTGGGATTAGATTGGGCAGCTAGTTTTTTTTGTTAGCTGGCGCAGACACAATGGGCTGAATGGCCTCTTTCTGTGCTGTAACTGTTCTGTGACTTTATGGTGATGTGAAGGACATTTATCACATTACATATGCACCAAGTGTTTTAGATGCTGTCATCTGGTGGCTCGACTGTTTTTATTTCGACTCTTAACATATAACAATCCCACTTTTTGTAGGAGGTAGTTACCACAGCATTCAAGCAAAACTGTTGGCACTGTACCTTGTACTTTTATCATAAGCCTCTCTTCCCTACGAACCTCAAATCGTCCTCGCATTGTGCCTTCAGCTGCTTTCTTCTATCTCTGACAGTTATATTTCATTAAACCTTCCCAGACCTTTTGCAGACTCCAAATATTGTAGGGATGCATTTGCTCTCACCATGATAACATTCTGGGGATTACCATTGTCCAGAAACTGAACTGGACCAGCCGCACACATGCTATGGCTACAAGAGCAGGTCAGAGGCTGGGTGTTCTGGGGCGAGTAACTCACCACCTGTCTCCACAAAGCCTGTCCACAAGGCACAAGTCAGGAGTGTGATGGAATATTCTCCACTTGCCTGGATGGGTACAGCTTTAACAACAGTCAAAAAGCTTGACACTGTCCAGGACAAAGCGGGCCGCTTGATTGGCACCTCGTCCACCACCTTGAATATTCACTTCCTTCACTGATGCACAGTGGCAGCAGTGTGTACCATCTACAAGATGCACTGCAGCAACTCAAAGCTCCTTCGAGAGCACCTTCCAAACTTGCGACCTCTACCACCCAGAAGGACAAGGCAGCAAATACATGGGAACACCACCACCTGCAAGTTCGCCTCCAAGTCACACCATCCTGACTTGGAACTATATTGCTGTTCCTGGGTCAAAATCCTGGAACTCCCTAACCACACTGTGGGTCTACCTACACCCCAAGAACTTCATTTCACCACTTTCTCAAAGGCAATTAGGGACGGGCAATAAATGCTGTCCTAGCCAGTGATGCCCACATCCCATGAATGAATAATAAAAAATGAATTAGGCAAGCTTCATGACCCTTTCTGTCAATAACAAATAGCTGCTTTCCTTAGCTTGAAAATCACCAGTATCCACTTCATGAACCCTTCCACCGTTCCAACATTTCCCTCTGCTTCAGTAAGTGTCAAATCTTTTATAGCATTCTCAACATTGCCAGTTCCATTGATGCTGTTGCAATACCTGCATCTATATGTATTTGCCGTCTCATCACTGTTTGCTGCTACAGCTGACAGTGGTGATATGGTACCTCACTTTAAGCTTGTTCGGAGACAAGGGACATCTCAAAATGTTAAGATGACTAGTTCAGCGTGTCCTAGTACTGAGAAGGATCTCTCAGTAATCTCATTCCCATTGTGTAGGATTGTGCTGTGAATATTAGCTATATCCAACCGTATATCTACATCCTTCCTGTCTTTACTCATCTATTGGCTTCTTAGATGCCTTAATGTATTGATGTAGCCAATATTCAATGGAAAGTCTATTAGCATTCCAAAAGAAGACCTTTTCCCATCCATATTCAGCAACTTGAGTGGTCAAAAGCCAATTGTCCAAGAATAAAAAGGGAAAGGTATAAAAGCTGGGACTATTTAGCAGCTCAGTTACTATCTGTGCAGG
Source organism: Heterodontus francisci (assembly GCF_036365525.1). Taxonomy (NCBI): domain Eukaryota; kingdom Metazoa; phylum Chordata; class Chondrichthyes; order Heterodontiformes; family Heterodontidae; genus Heterodontus; species Heterodontus francisci. Next base: position 156,384,258 of record NC_090373.1, on the reverse strand, counting down.
TTATAATGTCACATATGTATATCTTTCATGATGTGTGATGAAGGGTATGCACCTGAAATGTCATAACCTCGTATCTGTGCAGATATGGACTGTTTCCATCAGTTTCTGAAAAATCATTCTCCTCTTTGATGTCAAATGACTCTTCGCCACCTCTCAGCAATTTCTGAATTGCCACAAAAGCTTTAGAGCCTTTGACTAGCCTCTTTAAGTCATTTTTATTTTGATATATTGATTTTGGAAGAATTTAGACAGGTAATGAAAGAACTCCATAACCTTGCTTTTGTATTTGATGCTGTTACCCAGAATTCTGTTTGGCTTTCTTTCACTTTTTACACCTGCAATCACTTGTTTTAAAAAAAACTCTGTGCAGCCCAGACCTGTTACTCGTATAATTTCATTCCCTGTTCATTTTCTCAAAATATACAACATTATAACAAGTTTATAGTGCCATGCTCATATTTCTGGACCAGTAATTCAGAATGTAAGCTGCCAGTTTGAGAATTTGAATTCAATTTAAAATTCTGGAAACAAAAGTGTCCATGAATCTGATGGTCATAAAAGCCCAACTGGCTTATTAATGTCCTTTTAGGGAAGGAAACCTGCTGTCCTTACCCGGTTTGGTCTATATGTGACTCTGGACCCACACCAACATAGTCGACTTGGATGCCCTCTAATATAGTCTAACAAGCCTCTTGGTTGTATCAAACCATTACATCACACACTGTAGCAGTTAAAAAAGAAGGCGGCCTACCATCACCTTTTCAGGGTAACTAGGAACAGGCAATAAATACCAGAGACAACCCATGCCAGAAGAATGAATAAAGAGAAAAAATATTTAAGAAAATGGAACTGCATTTCTCATGGAGTGTTCCCTTGCTAAGCTGCCTATATTCTCCTGCAGTATTCAGCATTCTTCCTCAGTTTGTCATGCATCCTAATTTAGCATTGTCCTCAAACTGGGTGCAGTTATATTCAAATCCTATATGTGGAGAGTAATGAGGGATTCCAAAGCGAATTCCTGGATTCACCACAAGCTACATTTTGTTCATCCAAGAAACATCCACTTACTCCTGCTCATTTCTCCTTCAGTTTTCTTGCTTTGATTTTATTTCTACAATTGAGGTCCTTAAACTTTGCAAGCCCTTATTTGTGGTACTTATATTTTTTCAATGTTTTCATTTATATTTGGAGGTGACTATTGAAGTAGATATTGACAAATTGATATTCCCTCAATTTTGGATATCATTTAAATTGGCACACAAGAAATTTAGGCAAAGATCACTTAAAGGGACACAGTGTTCAAATGGATTGTAACATAATCCTGAAGGTTATAACTGGAGATGTCTACTGTTATTACTATCTTTGTCTTTCTTTCTTCACGTATTTCAGAGTAAATATTATGATGATCCAAGAATTAAAATACTGTTCAGACAAAGTTTAGGAACAGACATTACTCACATCTCATTATCGCATGACTGACCAATTCCTGTCCTCATTTGTGATATCTCTCGAGAAGGAATTGAAACACTTCTTACTAAAAGAGTTAACAATCTGTGGACTTGCTGTTCCTCTAACTGGATTGACAAACATGTAGGGTTTAATAAGCACAAGGCAGAAATCAAAATGTATTTATAGAAAATCTAAAGGAATTCTTTTTTTAAAAAAAAAAAATAAGCGTCTAGGTATATACAAAACACACAAAAGAATTTGAAGTGGCCATTCAGGATGGCATGGTAGATCAGGCTATTTGTGCACAATGCTTTCAGAGGGTAAATTTTTCAACACAGTGGGGATTCACATACTCACTTGCACTTGGGAGAGGGACTGAGTGAATCCAGACATTTTCTTTAAGGGACAATTGCCCTGGGTTGGTATTGCGTGTCTCTCAGTAGATAGCTGAAGAGTGGCATGGACTGGGGAATATTCTGGGGAGAAACCTGAGAAAGAGGAGGAAAAGCCAACCAGGCCTTAAAACTGTTAGAACAACTGAACAGTGTATCCAACAAAAATACAGGAGGGTAAAGAAACCTGATATGTGTGTGAACTGAAATGGACATGGTTCATTTTTAACAAGGCTGTACAGATAAATTAGTAAAATTAATAAAGCAGTTACAGGTATATATTTTATTAACTGAATTTATTGTGAAGAGTCCACTGAGGTTGCGTTTGATCATATTGGTAGTTCAGTAAAGCCTTTAATTTTGTCCTATATCGGTGCCATTGGAATTAAGCTTTGTGCGTATAAGTATACAGATATTCATGGGGATTTACAATTCTTTTGCCATTTTAATTGTTATTAACCTGTTTATTTTAATAGATTTAAATGTCTGTAGGTTAATATTTGCATATATTTCTCATATAAAATCAGAAGGAAAAGGACTGATAAATTAATGGATTTGGAATTTTGCAAGTTTGTACTGTTCACATTTTTCACAATAAACACACTGTATTACATTGTTTTCTTTCAGATTTTCTTTTTTTATATGTGTTCCAAAATATGGAGTCTACATCTGAGGTAAATAATCGTGCCTTTGAAAATAAAAAACAAAAGTCAAATGCCAGTGTCTGTAATCCTCCAAACCTCTGTTAACCATAGTCCAAACCACAGATGTATGAAAATAAATGATGGCTTAACCTTAATTTTTCACAACTTTTACATAATACCATTTCAATATGGCATTAAATGATTTAACCATGAATGGTACAGCTTGAAAAGCATTGGAAAAAGAGAATTGCCTTCTGCAATGCCTTTTATTCACTGAATATATCCCCCATCCCTCCTGTTCAAACAAGACTTTGCATAATTTACTATTTTTATTTTCTGTGCCAGAACACGTGAGGATCTGTTCTTAGGTCTCCAATAATAGCATTGTGTAACTTGCTTCTCTGCGTGAGTGTTTTTCTTCATTCCATCTTGTTAAAATTGTACATTTATGATCGTTCTTTGGAGAATCGCAGCATAAATCCATATTTGAATGCGGTCACTGCACAGGAGAATCTATTAAAACTCATAGGAGGTTAAATTGTGTTGTGTAATGTTTGGCACTTGACTGGTCCCTAAGGTTTCAAATGGTTTCCAAGATGAATGAGTGCCCATTTCCAACGGGAAGTGTGCCAGATGCCATCTTGGTAAAGGGGTTTGCACATGCTTAATGACCACACAAAGCAGGCAGATCATGACATGAATCAGTGTGCAGTGCTGACTTGAAGCTACCACCTGCAGTTTGGAATTCCATTCTCCAGCCAATGCCCTGTCTTAAATTCACACAGCTGAACATGACATTAAACAGTATCAGGGCTATTTAAAAGGATCATGAAGCAGTTACAAGATAGTTGCTGGATTATTTCTTCTGGTGCAACTCTACATATTTTTGTATGTTTCCGGTGCTTCTTTAAATTTTCAGTGCGTCATAGGGAGTGGTTTGGCTTGTCTTGCAGTACTTTGTGTGTCATTTCAAGTCTTATGCTGAATGAAGTTGCTTCCAGCCGTACGTGGCCTGGTAGGGCTTCCTCTGGGAATGGAATATGATTGGGAGAATGAAGATGGAGTAATGATATCTCCTCATTTTTTATTTTATTTAGAGATACAGCACTGAAACAGGCCCTTTGGCCCACCAAGTCTGTGCCGACCATCAACCACCCATTTATACTAATCCCATATTCCTGCCACCTACCTATACTAGGGGCAATTTATAATGGTCAATTTACCTATCAGCCTGCAAGTCTTTGGCTGTGGGAGGAAACCGGAGCACCCGGAGGAAACCCATGCAGACACAGGGAGAACTTGCAAACTCCGCACAGGCAGTACCCAGAATTAAACTCGGGTCCTTGCAGCTGTGAGGCTGCGGTGCTAACCACTGCGCCACTGTGCCACTCATCATCACTGCCTCCTCCTTCCTCCACTGACTAGGAAGGTCCCAGTTCTTTGGTATCTGAAATGAAAAAGGGACAAAGGTAAGGTTATGATGAGGGGATAGTGCAGGGGTCTGCAATCTGCGGCTCCGGAGCCACAGGCAGCTTGTTAAGGACTCGTGCAGCTCCCAACCTTGATGGATGGAAACCACTTTTGATGGTAATTAAATGGCATGTTTCATTTTTAAAAACTTTTATTAACATTGCATTTTTGAGAACTAACAACCTTTTTGTAAAAACCTTTAAAATGCTGTTGGAATGTGACTCTTGTTTTTCATTATTGGCATTTGAGAAACAGCATTGTGGCTCTTAGGATATTGTGTTTTTGACTACATTTTTAAAAATGGCTCATGTTGTTAAGGTACCTGACCCCTGGGATAGGGGAAAGTAAGAAGTGCATGCTTACACCATCTGCAGCTTGTAAGTCAGAAGAGATTGTAGGATGAGGGAGAAGTGGGGAGGGAGAACTGAGAAGAGAGAATGAGGATTTGGACTGCAGGGAGCCTCATCATTGATCCCTCCAATGCCCTCAGTGGCCACCGCCTCAGTGATGTCCTTTCCCATGATGACCAGCACTGTCTCCTTCATGGAGGTTAAAACATGCAAGCGCGCTTGTCCTTCAGATTTTTACTGCTGATGCCTGTTCTGCGCCATCTTCTGCAAGAAAGAGGGAAGTATGTCAGTGATTGTTATTCAATATGTTTGGGTGATGTGGTTGTCATGGTTGAATAGCTGCCAGCATAGGTGAGCTGAGAGATATGGGTGCAAGGCTTGCAACAGCACTAAGAACATAAGAAATAGGAGCACGAATAGGCCATTCAGCCCTTCAAACCCGCTCCACCATTCATTGGAATTATGGCTGATCTTCTACTTCAACACTATTTTCCTGCATTATCCCCACAACCCTTTATGCTTTTAATAGGTAGAAATCTATCGATCTCAGTCTTGAACATAATGACTGAGCCTCCACAGCCTTTTGAGACAGAGAATGCCAAAGATTCACCACCCATCTGAGTGAAGAAATTCCTCCTCATCTCAGTCCTAAATGCTCTGCTCCCTATTCTGAGACTCTGTCCCCTGGTTCTAGACTCCCCAGCCAGGCGAAACTTCCTTCCTGCATCTACCCTGTCGAGCCCTGTAAGAATTTTGCATTTTTGAATGAGATCACACCTCATTCTTCTAAACTCCAGTCGCTGGTTTGGAAGGTGCTGTCTAAGGAGCCTTGGTACGTTGCTGCAGTCCATCTTGTAGATAGTACACACTGCTGCCACTATGCATCGGTGGTGGAGGGAGTGAATGTTTGTCGATGGGGTGCCAATCAAGCAGGCTGCTTTGTCCTGGGTGGTGTCGAGCTTCTTGAGTGTTGTTGGAGCTGCACCCATCCAGGCAAGTGGAGATTATTCCATCACTCCTGACTTGTGCCTTGTAGATAGTGGACAGGCTTTGAGGAGTCAGGAGGTGAGTTACTCGCCGCAGGATTCCTAGCCTCTGGCCTGCTCTTATAGCCATGGCATTTATATGGCTACTCTAGGATGTTGATAGTGGGAGATTCAGCGATCATAATGCCATTGAATGTAAAGGGGAGATGTTTAGATTCTCTCTTGTTGGTGATGGTCATTGCCTGGCATTAGTGTGACGTGAATGTTACTTACCACGTACCAGCCCTAGCTTTAATATTGTCCAGGTCTTGCTGCATTTCTACATGGACTGCTTCAGTGTCTGAGCAGTCCATACATTCAGTAGTTTCCTTTGCTTGGATTTAAACCCTAGTTTCTGACAGAACTACATCACTTTCAGACTTAATGCAAAATTCTATCATTAGGGTCACTCTTTCCTAAAGACTTCTTCACACCAAGATTATTAATTAGCCCTTTTTCATTGCACAATACTAGGTCTAAAATAGCCCATCCCCTAGTTGTTTCCTCAACATACTGCTATAGAAAACCATCTCACATACATTCCAGCAATTTGTCCTCCACAACATTAGTACTAATAAAGTTTACCCAGTCTATCTGTAGTTTGAAGTCCCCCATGATTACTCTAGTACCCTTGTTACATGCACCTCTAATTTCCTGATTTGTACTGTGATTTACATTACCACTGCTGTTTGGCCTATAAACTACTCTGACCAATGTTTTCTGCCCCTCGCTGTTCCTTAGTTCCACCCTTGATTCTACATCTTGATCTTTAGAACTAAGGTCATCTCTCACTACAGTACTAATGCACTCTTTAATGAACAGACCTACACCACCATCTTTCCCCAACTTCCTGTCCTTCCTGAATGTCACATACCCTTGGATATTAAGGTCCCAGTTTTAGTTTCCTTGTAGCCACGTCTCTGTAATGGCTATCAGGTCATACATATGAATTTCTATTTGAGCTGACAATTCATCTGTTTTATTGTGATGAATTGTGGGCATTCAGATAGAGACGCCTTAATTCAGTTTTATTTTTACTGTTTTTGTAAACTCTGGCCCTATCTGCTGGCACACTCTTAAGTTTGCAGTCACTGACCCTTCCTGCCATACTCTGATCATCATTACCTTTATTGCTACTTTAATCTGTTGCCTTTTCATTTCTCTTTAATTTACTCAATCTTCCCCTACATGATCCCTTCCCCCCTCTATTTAGTTTAAAGTCCTCTCTACTTCCCTAGTTATATGATTTGCTAGAATGCTGGTCCCAGCACAGTTCAGGTGGAGTCTGTCCCAATGATACAGCCTCCACTTTCCCCAGTACCGATGTCAGTGCCCCATGAACTGAATCCACTTCTCCCACACCAGTGGATCCTCCTCCTCCCACTGCAAGTTCATCTCCAGCCCTGAGAAGATATCCTGAACCCTGGCAGTGGGCAGGCAACACAGCTTTCTGGACTCTCACTTACGGCTGCAGAGAACAGTGTCTGTCCCCCTGACTATACTGTCCCCTCCTACAACTACATTCCTTTTAACTACCCCCACTTGAATGGCTTCCTGTAACATTGATCATCCACACTACAGCCCTGGCTCTTGTCCATACAAGCTGCAAGAACCTCGAACCTGTTGCTCAATTCCAAGGGCTGAAGCTGCTCACTCCCACCTTCATGATCCCCTTACCTGCCTAGGTAACTTTCTCCCTCCCTGATGGATCGCAATGTCTGCAGCTCAGCCTCCAGTTCATCGACTCTGAGCTGAATCTCCTCAAACCGCAGACACTATAGATGTGGCATCCAGGAGCCCCCATGTAGTGCGGCCACAACACATCACTTGTCCTGCCATCCTTATTGTGTTAATTTAAATTAAATTTATTTTTTAAATTTATAGTTCCCCTCGTCATCAAAACTCCCCTCTTCAGACTCTGTACAGACCAGCAGCACTCAGAGACCCCTGAATTTATACTCTGAAAACAATGAATCAGCTTTGTAGTGCTCAGAAACCAGTTTAAGCTAGCTCCAGCTACTCTGACCACTTGTATATCCCTGTTTAAAACTGGAAGACACTTAACTTGACTCAAACAGTAATTTTACTTAATTGCTTTATGTAATCAAAAGCTAGACTTTGATAGATTAACCCTTAAAATCCTGTCACTCACCAAAATCCCTTCTTCACACCCTGTGCACTCAAGCAGCACTCAGAGACCCCTGAATTTATACTCTGAAAAACAATGATCGTGTGTGAGGTAAACATATGAATTGAAGGGTCAAGTACTGATTAATAGAGATTTTTGGTAGGCGAGTGCTGGAGGTGTGGTGAATAGAGCTGTGCATTAGCCTAGTTGTGCAATTATTAGGATGTGACATTTGAAGACTGAATTCACTCACATGAACAATAGTTCCTGCACAGCATCAATGTTCTTGAAGCAATACTCTTGGCATTGTCCTCTGCAGCTACTTCCTTCGGCTGCCTCCTGAGCATCTGCCTGGAGGGCCTCCTGTCCCCTTGTGGTTACATGATGTCTCTTCACTCCACATCTTGCATCAAGGCCTCTAGTCCATTGTCAGAAAACCTTGGTGCATGCTCTCTCGCATGTTCAGTCATTCCTCAACCTATCAGATTCTATTTTCAAATGAATTCCACCACTTCTTCTAGCCACAATGCACCCCCCCCCCCCCCCCCCACTTTGAGAGGTGCAAGGCTGCTTTTAAGTTGTGCTTGCCACTCGTGATATCATGCCCCCTGCTGATGTGTGCTGCCAATAAATAGTGTGGGTAGTGCTGGCTGCATGCCAGATCATGTAAAACAGCAGGCAGTACTAATTTAACATGCTACCTGCATCGCAATGAATGACACTGGTTAATCGCGTACCATGATTCTCACACATGTTTTCAGCAGTTACCCAATTTTAACCCCCTTAGTGTGCTGCACCAGGAACCTTTTGGAACTGAGGATCCAAGTATGAGAATGAATGAGTGGGCCCTATTTTCTTACACAGAATTGTGAGCCTCCTATACACGGAAGGAGTTACCCATATAAATAATAGTTCAAGCCCCCAAGAGCAACAAATATGAGATGCCCTCACACCCAGAAGTCCAAGCCCCCCATACAGGAAATATGTGAGATTGCTGCAATGTCAAAACCCAAATTCCTATGAACAAAAATTCCACTGTTCTGTCCCAAAGCTTGCAAACTTTGAAATTTCAACTCCGACTCTTGTATTGTCTGGGTCTGGAATCTTGATTGCTCTCCAACCCAGTAAGTTTGAAGCTGAGCAGGAATTTAAGTTGGTTTATGGGCTCCATCTTGGGTCCATCCAGTGCTGCACCAGCAATGTCACCCTTCAGCTCAGTTTAATTGTGCTCAGCAGTTACTAACTGCCATTCGAGTCATTACTGTTTCTAATTTAAATCAATGACTTGGGCCCGGGCTTTTGCTGCTTGACCTTATGCCAACATGATCTCTGACCTCTGTGGAGTATGGCAATCCTTTGGAGCAGTGGATATTGGCTGATTATCCCGCGCCTGAAATTGTGATGTTGATGCCAGTATCAGTGAGGAGTGGCCGCTCAAAAATGTCAAAGTTCTCTCCGATTAATACGGTCCAGGTCTCTAGAAAATGGATGATGGGAAGCCAAGCCAAACAATTAACAAAGTAGCCAGTGTAGTTTTTGAGTTCCTTTTTTTTTTAATGTTTTGAATGCTCCAGTTTTGTTCTGGTTAAAGGAAAAACCCCAGTCCCAGATGTCTCTTTGGTGGCTGAAACAATTGATGTGATTTGACCTCGATTCGCAGTAGCATCAGACCAAACTTAGTCAAGATTGTGTCGGTCAGGTTTCCAGGCTGCTTTTTGTGCTTAGAGTTGATTGAATCTTCCTAAAGTTAATGTTTATCAATAGAGCAAGGCAGTGGAAAGAAATGAGAAAGCTTCAGGAGGCCCGCTCTTAGTGCCAGGTGCAAAGTTAAATTATTATTGTTGCTGGGACTGACTAACAACCGTGAATTGAAAAGAATGTAGTCCTTATGTTTAAGAATTTGTGGATAATGGAAAAAAAATGAGGGTCAAAAATAAAGATCTGGATGGGGAATAGTAGGGACAATTACAAATGTAGATGGCAGAAGTACCATCGACAAGATGCACTGTGGCAATTTGCCAAGGCTCCTTAGGCAGCACCTTCCAAACCAGCGACCTCTACCACCTAGAATAACAAGGACAACAGATGCATGGGAACACCATCACCTGCAAGTTCCACTGCAAGAATACAATCCATCCTGACTTGGAACTATGTCACCATTCCTTCACTGTAACTGGGTCAAAATCCCAGAAATCCCTTGCTACAGCACTGTGTGTACCTGCACCACATGGACTGCAGCAGTTCAAGAAGGTAGCTCACCACCACCTTCTCAAGAGCAATTAGCGATGGGTAATAAAGGCTGGCCTTGCCAGCAATGCATGCATCCCATGAAGGAATAAAAAAATTAAATTTTAAGATGCTGTGCTGGGGCATCAGGCAAGTGGGTTAAATTAACTTCCAGAAACTGCACGTACTACTGGCCCCCTCTGCTGGTTTAATGTAATAAGTGCAAGTCTTGAGTGCCTGGGAAACCCTCTGCAATAGTCTTTGCTTTGATCCGCAGTCAAATTTATTCTCCACCTAAATTCTACTTAAGTTCTCCTTATGGTTCAATTGATAAATACACTGCACAGTAGAAAACTGAGCTATACAGGTCAGGACAAGCCCAAGTCTGACCCTGTCCTGTGTTATCAGTTCTTCTGTACATTATAACTGACCTCAGCACCCCTGGACTTTGGAGGAGGAAAAATAAGCCGTTTCCTGCTCTTGACTGACATCTGGTGACTGCAGCTGAAAACACACATGTTGGACATCAATAAGGACAGATCAGCCAACCATGATCAAGTAGCCTACCAATGCAAATTTTTTAGACGAGATACCAGAGTGTGGCAGGAACCAGTGGAACTGTCCCCAGCATTAGTCAATGCCTTCAGGAGGGGAGGAACGTTGCAAATAAAGACTCTTCAATACTTGTGTGTGAATACGTGTATACAAAAATTGCAGGGGAAAAATAATACTGAAATATTTTGATTATAGTCCATTCAGTGAACTTATTCAAACACAAAAATGATGAAAAAGTTACTTTTCGCACTTCTTTACTGAATCATCTTTGTAAATCTGAATCTTTTTAATCCTTTGAGTTAATCAAAAAGCTTCCTAGAGAACCAGCTGTTGGGTACTTATATCTGAAGCCCATTTTTGTTTGCTGAATTATGTTTAATTTGTTTTCTTTTTAAAAGTCCAGTATTGCTTCAAAACTACACTGGTTTCTTATGTTCTTCATTCCTACCCACAAAAAACCCCCCAATGTTCTGTGGTCTGGGAGACATTGCCCATAATCCTTAATGAGTTGTGGCGTGGCTTCTCATCAATAGGAGATGATGGCTGTTGTCGCACGATCCTGAATCCTGTATCATCATAACCATCAACAAAGGGAATACACTAACTTGGTCTCCTTGGTTGCATGTTGTGTTGCTCGGCAACCATCAGTCTGACTTCAGAATATCTATTTTGACTACTTGCCCAAGCTGGTGGAGGAAAGAAGGTGATTAGGGTCTGTGCTTGGTGCTGGCACTTGATGGAAGAAGTATTCTGTTCCTTACCAGGTCTATTATTTCTAACCATGAACAATCCAAAATTTACCCCACCCCCGCTCCCCTGCAAAAAAAAAAAGATCTAAATTGTAATGAAATTTGGACACTTTATTGCCTTAGACGACTGAGAGTTTGACAAAAGTTGTTGCTGTTCTCAGTTTCATTGATGTGAAGCATAGCGTTCCCCTGCAAACTTTGTCAGATTATATCAGCCAAAACAAAAATTCAATCATCGATGTATTGGGAAACTCAGATAAAAAATCTGTCTATATTGGAGAAGTTTTAATAAACACAGTATGTGTTACTAAGAGAGAAATATAGGTAATCTTGAAATATTGAAGCTTTTTTTCTAGACATTTAATGATAGCATGTATGCACTCTGACAATCAGCAAGTCTCAGATGCTTAATGTTTAAGTGATCTCCAATTGATGTTAAGTTGCCTGGCCAGAGTAGCAGGGCACAATGTTTTATTTAATTATGACAGAGCGTGCGGTTACGGGTGTTACATTAGCTACGACCCTTTTGAACAAGAACAAAGAGACACATATTAGCATTTAGAATTTGACATCAGAATCTTGTCACAGCTACCAAAAGCCAGATTTACAGAAGGGCCTTTTTAATTTTCTGTTTCCTGGGAATTTTACTTTTAAAAGTAAAAATGTTCTTCTCCCTTGGCACTGCTGGGATAATGGAATGCAGTCAGTATGAAATATTGCTGCATCAAATATTTGAAAGCTTTTAAGAGGAACTGAAAGTTTTTGCTGAATTTTTTCACCCAATACCTTTATCCTGAGGGGACTAATAAGATACACAGTCCCAAGTGTGCCAGCTGGAGGGGTGGTGAGTGGGGATTCATGACAAAGCTCATCTATTGTCCAGACAAACACTTTCCAGCAGGGGAAATCCTTTACAAAGGCATTACAGGGCTATCTCTTTGCATACGTAAGTACCAACAAATAAAACATGTCCCTTTGGTTGCTTTACAGATGGAAGTAGAGGAGATGAAACAATGCTTTGCACAAATAAGTGCAGAAGCCTCTAGCAATAGATTGCAATTCAAAAGGAGTTGTGGCACGGGAGAGGTTGGAATTTGGGCTAGAGCCAAATTAGCTGGGTTCCCGCCCAATTTAATTAACCTGTATTTCTGGTCGGGGCATCTTTTGGCTGCTTTCCTGCACCCTGGCAGCAGCTGGAAGGTTGGGTGGATGCTAGTGAGGGTTGGCCCAGGCTGCCCTGGGAATTCTTGTTCATCTGTTCCTCTTACATCTAGTTGTTCTGTTCTGTGTGCTGACATGACAGGATGCAAATGCCGATGGATCCCAGAAGGCTCAATTGCCGTTGAAAGAGTGCTCTGTTAGAAATAAAATTATTTTCACACACTTTTACTTTGGCCTGATTACGTTCTGAACATCGAAATGGTTGCTTGATGATGCTAGTTTCTAGCAGCACAGTACCACCGATGCTTTTGTTGCATCCCTTCAAGTATGGTCACCTGCCTTCGTTATTCAAGTGACCCCCCGTCCCTATAATTTGGGGCAGGGTCATGACAAGGCCATTTTGCATGACATTTCCAGGCTCAGATACTTTGTTAGCCTTGTGATGAGCAATTCGGGTACTGTAGTTATAAAAACTCTGGCACGACGTTGTGAATCCTGAGCGCAATGTCATTGGCTGCAACAGAGATAGTGACAGTTACCCTGAACCTGTGTGGGGTCATGAATGACAGGATCTGATTAGACTGTCACAGAACGAGAATCAAATGGAGCTGAGAAAGACATAGTATGCTGAGAATAATGGAGGCCAAAGGCAGATACAACGTCGAGAAGACACCTACACGCATAAAAGAAAATACGGAGAGACTTCAGTGTATTTTTTTTTAATTGAGGTTAAAAAAAGTCTCGGAAACAGGTGCATTGGTATACAAGAGGTGTTCCAGGAACTTTGTAAGAATGCTTTTTTGATTCCAGCTCTACCATGGTGGAGTGGGGGTGGGGGGGGGGGAGGGGGGGTGTCACTGTGTTCCTTAAGGTACACAATTGTTCGTTTTCATCTTATGAAAAGTTGGAGCAGTAAGCCAATAGGGATGTATGCAGCTGTGTAAGAGTCTGTGGTATTAGCCACGGCTCCATGATAGCATTCTCACCTCTGAGTCGGCAGGTTGTGAGTTTAGCGTTCCACTCCAGAGATGTGAGCACAATATCTGGACTGATGCTGGAGATGCCACCCTTCGAAGAGCAGAGGAATGAATTTAATTAGGTAGCACTTTTAAACAGGCAGGACAGGCATGGGCTGAATAGCCTCCTTCCGTACTGTCATGTTCTATGGTTCAGGCTGGTTTTCCTGGCCCTCTATGCCTTGGTGCCTGACCGCTGCCATGTATCCAACGATTTCTATGCCAGTCCAAGCCGAACTGCAGCTGACCCTGGTGTCCCCGAACATTAGAGTGGTTCGGTTACACCACGGGGACAAGTCTGGCCCCAGCAGAAATTTATGCTGGGATTTTACGCAGGAATTTTTTCAGAGCAGGTGGATGTAAAAGATCTCATGGCACTATTTCGAGGGAGAACAGGGGACTCCTCTCCAGTATCCTGGCTAATATTGATCCCTCAACCAAGATTTAAACCAGACTGTCTGGTTATTATCACATTGCTGTTTGTGGGACTTTGCTGTGCACAAATTGGCTGCACATTGCTCTACATTACAATAGTGACTACACTTTGCAAGTACTTCATTGGCTGTAAAGCATTTGGGACATCCTGAAGTCATGAAAGGCGTTATGTAAATGAAAGTCTTTCTTCCATGCTCGTCCAGCTGTGACATGACAACCCTAGTGATGAAGCAGTATTTGCTTTGCTCCCATGACCTCTCTATTTTGGACATCTTTGGATGTTGTATTATTCTTGGTGATTAATTGCCAACAAGTACACCTTTATGAAGGACTAACAGAAACGAGCTCAGATTTGAGTGTTTCTTTGTTGTTATTTCAATCGTGAAAACCTTGCAATTAGTCCCTGTTCTCCATTTAATACCTGGAAATTCATTGTTTCCTGTGTTCACACTTTAATGTTTGGTCCTAGCAAATGGCTGTGTTTGTGATGAACTGGAACGCAATCCTTAATGCTGCATCTTCACGGAAATAGTCTCACTGGGTTGACTGGGTTCATACATGTGATGCTGAAATAAATTCAATATTGCAGTAATATTACAGTATAAAGCTAGTCAAACACTAGGTGTAACCTTATTAGTATAACAATGGACTGGATTTTACCAAAGGCTTCAGGACTCCAACATCGTGACCAAGTGGGGGTCCTCAGCCTGCATTTTTGGGCTGCGAGACTAGCGGCGTAATCTTCCCGGAGGCAGATTCCTAATTGGCCACGTTCACGCACGTGGTTTTTGGCAGGCTCCTGATGCTGGCCCAATCAGAGAGCTGGCAGCTCTGGAATCTTAGCTGGTGGGCACTGCTGAGGCAGGCCAGAGATTGTGAGGCATGGATCTAAAATATAAATTACAAGGGGTGAAGCCATTAGGCCCCTTGGAGCAGAGGGGAAACCCCTCTGGGTGAATCGTTTGGGCCGCAGGTGCAGCCTGTCCTGCGTGTGGCCCCATCATTGGAGCCTGGAGACTCCGGCTCTGATGGACCCCCTGGCCTGCCACAGAGAGGCCACCTCTATTGAGTTGGTAACTCTATATACGGCATGGGGGGAGGGGGGGGGAGGGGTAGGGGCAGCTCCACCGGTGGCAAAATGCCAGCGAAGCTGCAAAATCATTTCTAATTGGGACCTCAAATATCTTAACTGGCTGCCTGCCTCTGTGGAATGAGCAGCAGCTTTTACCCCCAGCCCAACTCTGGGAAAGCTCCCCAGTTGTGGGAATGCAGGGCAACAATAGAATGGTGGTAACGTTACTGGACTAGTAATGCAGAGGCCTGGACTAATGCTGCTGAGATACGAGTTCAAATCCCACCATGTCAGCTGGGGGAATTTAAATTAAACAAATTAATAAATCTGGAATAAAATGCTCGTCTCATTAATAATGATCATGAAATGACCGGATTGTCATAAAAACCCATCTGGTTTACTAATATTCGTTAGCAAAGGAAATCTGCTGTCCTTACCTGGTCTGGCCCAGATGTGACGCCAGACCCACTGCAATCTGGTTGACTCTTAATGGCCATTTGAAATGGGCAAGCCCTCTGAAATAGCATTCCACTCAGTTGTATCAAAACCGCTACAGAAAAGTCAAATAAGAATAAAACCTGACAAGGCATCAATCTAGGCTCCAGATGCAACAGTGGCACAATTTGCCTAGTTGACCCTGCAAAGTCCTTCTCACTAACATCTGGGGCCTTGTGCTAAAATTGGGAGAGCTGTCCCACAGACTAGTCAAGCAATAGCCTGACATAGTCATACTCACCTAATTATACCTTCCAGCCAATGTCCCAGACTCTTCCATCACCATTCCTATGTATGTCCTGTCCCACCGTCATACAGACCCACCAGAGTTGACGGCACAGTGGTAGACATCGACTTTGGAGCCATGAGGTCTCATGACCTCAGGTCAAACACAAGCAAGGAAACATCCGACTGATCACTACCTACCACCCTCAGCTGATGAATCAGTGTTGAACAAACATGTTTAACACCACTTGGAAGAAGCACAAAGGGTAGAAAGGTCACAGAATGTACTCAGCCCCAGGATATTGCTGTAAGAGTTCCTCAGGATAGTGTCCTAGACCCAACTATCTTCAGCACCTTCATCAATGACCTTCCCTCCAACATTAGGTCAGAGGTGGAAATGTTTGCTGACGATTGCACAGTGTTCTGTACCATTTGCAACTCCTTAGATACTGAAGCCATCCATTCCCGCATGCAGCAAGATCTGGACAACATTTAAGCTTGGGCTGATAAGTGGCACATTCGCACCACACAAGTGCCAGGCAATGACCATCTCCAACAAGAGAGAATCTCGCCATCTCGCCAATGACATTAGCATCGCTGAATCCCCCACTATCAACATCCTAGGAGTTACCATTGACTAACAGACTTAACTGGACCAGCCACATAAAAATTGTGGCTACAAGAGCATGTCAGAGGCTAGGAATTCTGCCAGCGAGTAACTCACCTCCTGACTCCCCAAAGCCTATCCACCATCTACAAGGCACAAGTCTGGACTGTGATGGAATACTCTCCACTTGCCTGGATGGGTGCAGCTCCAACAACACTCAAGAAGCTCGACATCATCCAAGACAAAGCAGCCTGCTTGATTGGCACCCCATCCATCACCTTCAACATTCAGTCCCTCCACCACCAGCAAACACTGGCAGTAGTGTGTACCATAAGATACAATGCAGCAACTTGCCAAGGCTCCTTAGACAGCACCTTCCAAACCGTGACCTCTACCACCTAGAAGGACAAGGCCAGCAAGCAGATGGTAACTCTACCACCTGCAAGTTCCCCTCTGAGTCACACACCATCCTGCAGCACTGTCGCTGCATCAAAATCCTGGAATTCCTTCCCTAACAGCACTGTGGGAGTACATGAACTGCAATGGTTCAAGAAGGCAACTCATCACCACCTTGTCAAGGGAAATTAGGGATGGACAATAAATGCTGGCCTAGCCAGTGCCGCTGACATCCCAAGAACGAATAAAACAATGCCCTCCACCACAGAACTGGGAAAATTCAGCCAATAACTCTAAATTAGAAAATTAAACATCTAACATATAATCTTATGAAATACATGGTTTATACTAGACTTCTGCCAACCGAGTCATCCTTTCTTTCTCATATCTCATCTTCTTCCCTTATCAATTCTTGTCCTAGTTTTAAGTTTAACTTCAATCTGACTGTTTTCTATTTCCTTATTAAATATTCCCACCTATTGCGATCTCTTTCATGCTGCTTTTTAACTTACCTTTTTCCTCTCTCCCTGTTTGTTCCATCCCTTTTAAAATATATATTACCATGAGATTAAGTTACAGACTGGCAGCCAAAGGGTAGATTTGGAAGATGGAGATAGTTACAGCAACAGGCCAACATTTGATTCAGAAATGGTCTGCGAACACCATTTCTGGACTAAAGTTCTGGACAGCTGCAGCATGACTTGCCACTTCATTGCCATCAGGAATACTTGTTGACTCCGATAGGATGACAACAACCAAAGAAGTGGCTTGTCTTCAGCTTATGGAGGGTTAATACACACCAGGCATGGACATTTAACGTAGTCTGCCCACCTTAGTAACTCTAGTAGGAGAATGCTGGATTCCTGACCTAAATCCTAACTTGGTTTCAATTAAACTCTCCTGAACTTGTTGGGCAAATACCATTAATTTTTATGTCATTTTGGGATTCAAATTCATCCTTCTGTGTATTCTCCTTTGTGGAGTGTGCCCTCTGTAATATGATTTCCTTGGCAATGGGGAAGGAGCAGTGGCCTCCTTCCAGTTCTCTGTCAATGCTCCCTTAGGTAGGAAGCTATAGAAGCTGGACAACGGTGACCCATGGTGACTGGTCTCCAGTGTCCTCTCCAGCTCTGTGGGGATGGGGTTGAACTGTATTCAGTTGCTGTTCTACCTCCCCACCCTGGTTGGAAAGAGTGCCCCTCTCTTTGTTCCAAAAACTCATAAGGCATGCATGAATTGAATTATAAAGCTGGGAACATAATGTCTACTCCATGCATGGCATGGATGATTATTCAATATTGTTTCAATTTCTGCAATATTGCAACTGAGGGACAATGGTTCTCAATGCTTACACATGAGGGATAAGTGCCAGAGATATAGAGGAAATAGGATCACAGGATTGTGCGACAATGATAGAGTTATAGAACAAAAGAACAAAGAACAAAGAACAGTACAGCACAGGAACAGGCCATTCGGCCCTCCAAGCCTGCGCTGATCTTGATGCCTGTCTAAATTAAAACCTTCTGCACTTCCGGGGACCGTATCCCTCTATTCCCATCCTATTCATGTATTTGTCAAGATGCCTCTTAAACGTCGCTTCCACCACCTCCCCCGGCAGCAAGTTCCAGGCACTCACCACCCTCTGTGTAAAGAACTTGCCTCGCACATCCCCTCTAAACTTTGCCCCTCACACCTTAAACCTATGTCCCCTAGTAACTGAATCTTCCACCCTGGGAAAAAGCTTCTGACTATCCACTCTGTCCATGCCGCTCATAACTTTGTAAACCTCTATCACGTCGCCCTTCCACCTCTGTCGTTCCTGTGAAAACAATCCAAGTTTATCCAACCTCTCCTCATAGCTAATACCCTCCAGACCAGACAACATCCTAGTAAACCTCTTCTGTACCCTCTCCAAAGCCTTCACGTCCTTCTGGTAGTGTAGCGACCAGAATTGCACGCAATATTCTAAGTGAGGCCTAACTAAAGTTCTGGACAGCTGCAGCATGACTTGCCAATTTTTATACTCTATGCTCCGACCGATGAATGCAAGCATGCCGTATGCCTTCTTGACTACCTTATCCACCTGCGTTGCCACTTTCAGTGACCTGTGGACCTGTACGCCCAGATCTCTCTGCCTGTTAATACTCCTAAGGGTTCTGCCATTTACTGTATACTTCCCACCTGCATTAGACCTTCCAAAATGCATTACCTCACATTTATCCGGATTAAACTCCATCTGCCATTTCTCCGTCCAAGTCTCCAACCGATCTATATCCTGCTGTATCCTCTGACAATCCTCATCACTATCCGCAACTCCACCAACCTTTGTGTCATCTGCAAACTTACTAATCAGACCAGCTACATTTTCCTCCAAATCATTTATATATACTACAAACAGCAAAGGTCCCAGCACTGATCCCTGCGGAACACCACTAGTCACAGCCCTCCATTCAGAAAAGCACCCTTCCACTGCTACCCTCTGTCTTCTATGACCGAGCCAGTTCTGTATCCATCTTATCAGCTCACCTCTGATCCCGTGTGACTTCACCTTTTGTACCAGTCTGCCATGAGGGAACTTGTCAAAGGCTTTACTGAAGTCCATATAGACAACATCCACTGCCCTTCCTTCATCAATCATCTTCGTCACTTCCTCAAAAAACTCAATCAAATTAGTGAGACACGACCTCCCCTTCACAAAACCATGCTGCCTCTCGCTACTAAGTTTGTTTGTTTCCAAATGGGAGTAAATCCTGTCCCAAAGAATCCTCTCTAATAATTTCCCTACCACTGATGTAAGGCTCACCAGACTATAATTTTCTGGATTATCCTTGCTACCCTTCTTAAACAAAGGAACAACATTGGCTATTCTCCAGTCCTCTGGGACCTCACCTGTAGCCAATGAGGATACAAAGATTTCTGTCAAGACCCCAGCAATTTCTTCCCTTGCCTCCCTCAGTATTCTGGGGTAGATCCCATCAGGCCCTGGGTTCTTATCTACCTTAATGCTTTGCAAGACGCCCAACACCTCCTCCTTTTTGATAACGACATGACCGAGACTATCTACATTCCCTTCCCTAGACTCATCATCCAACAAGTCCTTCTCTTTGGCGAATACTGATGCAAAGTATTTATTTAGTACCTCGCCCATTTCTTCTGGCTCCACACATAGATTCCCTCCTCTGTCCTTGAGTGGGCCAACCCTTTCCCTGGTTACCCTCTTGCTCTTTATATACGTATAAAAAGCCTTGGGATTTTCCTTAATCCAGTTTGCCAATGAATTTTCATGACCCCTTTTAGCCCTCCTGACTCCTTGCTTAAGTTCCTTCCTACTGTCTTTATATTCCTCAAGGGCTTCGTCTGTTCCCAGCCTTTGAGCCCTTACGAATGCTTCCTTTTTCTTTTTGACTAGGCTCACAATATCCCGCGTTATCCAAGGTTCCCGAAACTTGCCAAACTTATCCTTCTTCCTCACAGGAACATGCTGGTCCTGGATTCTAATCAACTGACATTTGAAAGACTCCAACATGTCAGATGTTGATTTACCCTCAAACAGCCGCCCCCAATCTAAATTCTTCAGTTCCTGCCTAATATTGTTATAATTAGCCTTCCCCCAATTTAGCACCTTCACCCGAGGACGACTCTTATCCTTATCCACAAGTACCTTAAAACTTATGGAATTATGGTCACTGCTCCCGAAATGCTCCCCCACTGAAACTTCGACCACCTGGCCGGGCTCATTCCCCAATATCAGGTCCAGTACGGCCCCATCCCTAGTTGGACTATCTACGTATTGTTTCAAGAAGCCCTCCTGGATGCTCCTTATAAATTCTGCCCCATCCAAGCTCCTAGAACTAAGTGAGTCCCAGTCAATATAGGGGAAGTTAAAATCACCCACCACTACAACCCTGTTACCTTTACATCTTTCCAAAATCTGTCTACATATCTGCTCCTCTACCTCCCGCTGGCTGTTGGGAGGCCTGTAGTAAACCCCCAACATCGTGACTGCCACCCTTCCTATTCCTGAGCTCCACCCATATAGCCTCGCTGCATGATCCCTCCGAGGTGTCCTCCCGCAGTGCAGCTGTGATATTCTCCTTAACCAGTAATGCAACTCCCCCACCCCTTTTACATCCCCCTCTATCCCGCCTGAAGCTTCTAAATCCCGGAACATTTAGCTGCCAATCCTGTCCTTCCCTCAACCAAGTCTCTGTAATAGCAACAACATCATAGTTCCAAGTACTAATCCATGCTCTAAGTTCATCTGCCTTACCTGTTATACTTCTCGCATTGAAACAAATGCATTTCAGACCACCAGTCCTGCTGTGCTCTGCAACATCTCCCTACCTGCTCTTCCTCTTAGTCTTACTGGCCTTATTTACTAGTTCCCCCTCATTTATTTCACTTGCTGTCCTACTGATCTGGTTCCCACCCCCCTGCCACACTAGTTTAAACCCTCCCGAGTGACGCTAGCAAACCTCGCAGCCAGGATATTTGTGCCCCTCCAGTTTAGATGCAACCCGTCCTTCTTGTACAGGTCCCATCTGTCCCTGAAGAGATCCCAATGATCCAGATATCTGAAACCCTCCCTACTACACCAGCTGTTCAGCCACGTGTTTAGCTGCACTATCTTCCTATTTCTAGCCTCACTGGCACGTGGCACAGGGAGTAATCCTGAGATTACGACCCTAGAGGTCCTGTCTTTTAACTTTCTACCTAACTCCCTAAACGCCCCTTGCAGGACCACATCACTCTTCCTGCCTATGTCGTTGGTACCAATGTGTACCACAACCTCTGGCTGTTCACCCTCCCCCTTCAGAATGCCCTCTGTCCGTTCAGAGACATCCTTGACCCTGGCACCAGGGAGGCAACATACCATCCTGGAGTCTCTTTCACGTCCACAGAAGCGCCTATCTGTGCCCCTGACTATAGAGTCCCCTATAACTATTGCCCTTCTGCGCTTTGTCCCTCCCTGCTGAACAACAGTGCCAGCTGTGGTGCCACTGCTCTGGCTGCTGCTGTTTTCCCCTGATAGGCCAACCCCCCCAACAGTATCCAAAACGGTATACTTGTTAGAGAGGGGGATAGCCACAGGGGATTCCTGCACTGACTGCCTGCCCCTTCTAGCGGTCACCCATCTACCTGCCTGCACCTTGGGTGTAACCACTTCTCTAAAACTCCTGTCTATGATGCTCTCTGCCACCTGCATGCTCCTAAGTGCATCCAGTTGCTGCTCCAACCGATCCATGCGGTCTGTGAGGAGCTGCAACTGGGTACACTTCCTGCAGATGTAGTCGTCCGGAACGCTGGAAGCGTCACGGACCTCCCACATCTCACAGGTGAAGCATTTCACCCCTCTAACCGACATTTCTAGCACTAATTAATTAATTAATATAAAATAAATAAATACTTATTAAATCCTTACTAAATTATGTTACAATTAACTATATGGTCCCTAGTGCTAGATTTCTACTATAAATATTAAATGCTAACTCAATACAGTAATCTCCTCCCTCTGGCTTAGTTACTCTACTTATTAATTAGTTAATTAGGGTTTTAATCAATTTTTATCAATGTTTTATTTTCAAATTCAGTACAAATTCCCTACCAGCCAATCAAGTCACAGCCTTCCGGTGACGTCACTTTTTCAGTTTTTTTTACCAGAGGTAAGTTTTTTATACTTACAGGTCTGGAACTCCGCCCTCTGAGTCTTCTCCCTGGATGAGCTTTGGAAAAGCCAAAGGAGTTTACCGAATACCACGAACCTGCTCTGCATTAGATATTTGAATTAAGGAAAGTTCCTTCAACAGCAAAATCTCATTAAGTTGATCACCTAAAGGACTGGATAAAAATGGTGGTATTGAGAGGGTATGTGATCAGGTTAGGAAGACATAAAGCTTGGTGATCAGCATTTGCTGTAGCAGTAACATACTCTTCTGGCCCTGCCAGTATGTTACAGCTGCAACTACAATCGATTTGGTTTGTAAGTGGATGTTAAGTAGCCCTGTTCGAATCTGCTTTTGTTCCTGTTAGTATAAAAGGTCAACAGTAAATTACCCAATCACTCCCAAGTTGCAGCAAGCAGTTTATTCATGGATTAAAAACTCCTTTGTTGGTTTGGGTCAACCTTCTGATTAGTGGTTCGTCGAGATCGTAAGATATAATTTGATCTTAACGTAATGGAATTCAGAACAAGACTTAGCAGAGTAGACAATGTGATGTTCAACAGCACTCTGCTTCAACAATGTGTCTCAGGCCCAAACGCAGAAAAGCAGCTTTAGCTGCAGCAGTTTGACTTTTCGATTTCCCACTCAACCATTTTTGCAGCCTGTCATTAGAAATGCTCAACTATGGGCCATTTTATACTGTGGTCTCATCCCAATGGCAACATATCAGAAACCAGTGCTTCGAGCTAACAGAGTTTTTAAAATTGAAGAATTTCATTCTATACCTGTTATGCTGGACCCCACCTGCCAAGAATGGGGCATATTAATTTTGCCATATGGACATTAAATTTCAAATTGTTGCTGGGAAGAAAAGAAGACCTGTTACAAGGGCTGCCAGACTTGGCTGGAGGACATTTGCATACCAATGGAGACATGAGAGGCTACTTCTCTTATCTAAATAACCTAAAATGGAAGCAAAATACTGCAGATGCTGGAAATCTGAAATAAAAACAAGAAATGCTGGAAATACTCAGCAGGTCTGGCAGCATCTGTGGAGAGAGAAGCAGAGTTAACGTCTCAGGTCAGTGACCATCAGAACTGGCAAATGTTAGAAATATAATAGGTTTTAAGCAAATAAAGTGGGGGTGGGGCAAGAGATAAGAAAAGTAAAGGTGTTGATAGGACAGGGTCACAGAGAATAACTGACCAGAAGGTCATGGAGCAAAGGCAAACGGTATGTTAATGGTGTGCTGAAAGACAAAGCGTTAGTGCAGAGAGGGTGTTAATTGACGGAAAATGAACAGCCGTGGCCCAAAGCACAAACATGAAAAAAAAACAGTGGGTAGGCACATGGTAAAAAAAATAAATGATGAAACAAACTAAAATAAAATAAACAAATAAAAAAGAACAAAGAAAAAATAACTAAAAATAAAAAGAGGGGCCCGTCATGCTCTGAAATTATTGAACTCAATGTTCAGTCCAGCAGGCTGCAGTGTGCCTAATCGGTAAATGAGATGCTGTTCTTCGAGCTTGTGTTGATGTTCACTGGAAAACTGCAGCAAGCCCAGCACAGAGATGTGGCATGAGAGCAGGGGGGATGTGCTGAAATGGCAAGCAACCGGAAGCTCGGAGTCATGCTTACGGACTGAGTGGAGGTGTTCCGCAAAGTGGTCACCAAATCTGCGTTTGTTCTCCCCAGTGTAGAGGAGACCCCACAGTGAGCAGCGAATACAGTATACTACATTGAAAGAAGTACAAGTAAATCGCTGCTTCACCTGAAAGGAGTGTTTGGGGCCTTGGACAGTGAGGAGAGAGGAGGTAAATGGGCAGGTATTACACCTCTTGCAATTGCATGGGAAGGTGCTGTGGGAAGGGGACAAGGTGTTGGGGGTAATGGAGGAGTGGACCAGGAGGGAACGATCCCTTCGGAATGCTGACAAGGGAGGGGAAGATGCGTTTGGTGGCATCACGCTGGACATGACAGAAATGGCGGAGGATGATCCTTTGGTAGTGGAGTCTGATGGGGTGGAAAGTGAGGACAAGGGGAACCCTGTCATGGTTCTGGGAGGGAGTGGAAGGGGTGAGAGTAGAAGTGCGGGAAATGGGCCAGACACGGTCGAGGGTTCTGTCAACCACAGTGGGGGGGAATCCTCCGTTGAGGAAAAAGGAAGACATATCAGAAGCGCTGTCATGGAAGGTAGCATCATCAGAGCAGATGCGTCAGAGACAGAGAAACTGGGAGAATGGAATGGAGTCCTTACAGGAAGCAGGGTGTGAACAAGTGTAGTCGAGGTAGCTGTGGGAGTCGGTGGGCTTATAATGAATATTAGTAGACAGCCTAACCCTAGAGATGGAGACAGAGAAGTCGAGGAAGGGAAGGGAAGTGTCAGAGATGGACCATGTAAAGGTGAGAGAAGGGTGGAAATTGGAAGCAAAGTTGATAAAGGTTGATAAAGTTTTCCAGTTTGGGGCGGGAGCAGGAAACGGCACCGATACAGTCATCAATGTACCGGATAAAGAGTTGGGGGAGGGGGCCTGAGTAGGACTGGAACAAGAAATGTTTGACATATCCCACAAAAAGACAGGCATAACTAGGACCCATGCGGGTACCCATAGCAACACCTTTTATTTGAAGGAAGTGAGTGGAATTGAAGGAGGAGTTGTTCAATGTGAGAACAAGTTCAGCCAGGCGGAGGAGGGTGGTGGTGGATGGGGACTGGTTGGGCCTCTGTCCAAGGAAGAAGCGGAGAGCCCTCAAACCGTCCTGATGGGGGATGGAGGTGTAGAGAGATTGGACGTCCATAGTGAAGAGGATGCGGTTGGGGCCAGGAAACTGGAAATTGTCAAAATGAAGTAGGGCGTCAGAAGAGTCACGGATGTAGGTGGGAAGAGACTGTACCGGGGAGAAAAGATAGAGTCAAGATAGGAAGAAATAGGTTCAGTGGGGCAGGAACAGGCTGAAACAATGGGTCTACCAGGACAGTCCTGTTTGTGGATTTTGGGAAGGAGGTAGAAGCGGGCTGTCCAGGGTTGCGGAATGATGAGGTTGGAAGTTGTAGAGGGAAGACCTCCAGAGGAGATGAGGTCAGTGACAGTCCTGTGGACAGTAGCTTGATGTTCGGTGGTGGGGTCATGGTCCAGAGGGAGGTAGGAAGAAGTGTCTGAGAGTTGGCGCTGAGCTTCTGCAAGGGAGATGTCGGTACGCCAGACAACAACAGCACCGCCCTTGTCTGCAGGTTTGTTGACAATGTGGGGGTTAGACCTGAGAGAACGGAGTGCAGCAAGTTCAGAGGGGGACAGGTTAGAGTGAATGAGGGGGGGCAGAGAAATTGATACGGCCGATGTCTCGCCGATAGTTTTCAATGAAAAGGTCAAGAGCAAGTAAGGGGGCAGAAGGAGGGGTCCAGGTAGAGGGAGAATGCTGGAGGCGGGTGAATGGGTCTGTTGGTTGGGGGGAAGACTCCTGGTCAAAGAAGTGAGCCCGGAGGCGAAGGCGATGGAAGAAGAGCTCAACGTCATGCCGAGCATGAAACTCATTGAGGAGGGGACGAAAGGGGATAAAACTGAGTCCTTTGCTGAATACAGAATTTTCAGCGTCAGAGAGGGGAAGGTCAGAGGGTATAGTGAATACACGGCAAGGGGTCAGATCAGAAGGGGTGGGGTCAGAGGGATGTGAAGGGGAAGAAGGATCTGGAGGGGCATTCGTCCCCATCAGCTGCTGGAGCTTGCATTCCTTAACACCTGAAAGGAAGAAAAAAGTTTTTTGTTAATGCGTTGGATAAGACGAAGGATGAAATGAAACTGTGGAGTAGAACAGCTTTGAGATAAGGTGAGGCAGTGCTTCTGAAGAGAGAGGTTCAGTGTGTGCTGTGGCGGCGCCTGGTACTGAGTGTGGATCTCAGGATGCGGCGAGAACAGCAGTCCGAGGAACATTGTATTTCTCGAAGATACCTATAATCCTGGGTGGATTCAAAACATGAAGGATGAGACCGCAGTTGGAATCCACGTGGAATAAGTCGGAGCCGGAAACAGTCACCGAGGAAGGCGATGTGGCTGTGAAAATTAGTTTTGGTAGACCAAAAATGGACTTTGATCACCAGGTATTGTGTGTAAGAAGAGACATCCAGAGTCTGCTAGGACAAGAGAATCCACAAACACAGAAGTGGTGACACCAGTTGGTTACATGACTAATCTGCTGGCCAATTTGGGAGCTCTTGAATTGTGCACAGACAATTTTTGAACTGAGAGAGACTGTTTGCTCCTGGACTGAGAAGACCTCTCCTGTCTCCTCCCAACTCTCTCACAAGCCTCTGGACCTACTGAAGAAACATGAACCTCGAGAGAGAACAATCTCCGACACGGAACATATTTTAAGAAGAATACTGGGCCCCAACGAAAAGCAAGACCTATCTACAATCAAGGACTCTACAGCAAGCTCAAAGAACAGTAACCAAAACCATCTTCAGATATTGCCTCAAACTTTTCCACTTTATTTCTTCTGCTCTTTTCTGTCTCTATCTGCATGTGTGTATCGCATATGCATGCTAGCGTGGGCGCGTCGTGTATCTGTAGGCATTAACTGAATTAGAGTTTAAGTTTAATAAAGTTCAACCTTTCTTCTTTAAACCTAAGAAAACCTGTTTGGCTGGTTTCTTTGCCTTACAATTGGAAAGCAGCGAACAAGGGTTCATCAAAGGGTAACTAAAAACACGGTGTGTTTAAAATTGAACCCTGTTATGGTAAGACCAGGTGAAGGTTGAGAGGGAACCCTAGACCCCTTTCTCACCTGGTTGTAACAATCTACAATATAGTAAATGTCCTGGATATGATCACACACTTCCTGTGTCAAAATTACTTCCTGTAACATTTCCCCATCATAATTTGTTGATAATGCTTTTACTTTTCTAAAACAACTTATCCTGTAATTTAACATGAGTGACACCATGGGGGCTACATATTTGTTGCATGTATAAAATATATTATGTGTGTAAAAAAAATTACACATTAGATCATATATAAATAAAATCAAAGAAAAGCTTTGAGCTGAAATCTTTTTCACAAGATGCAGCAAACCTGTAGTAGTTGAGACAGATAAAAATATATATGAATGAAATACTTTGTCTGGATGTGATCTGAATTGGAAATAATAGATTTATTAACACATTAAAACTGAATTAACAGCAATGGCAGACAGTGTCTGCCTTCCCCACTTACCAGTGCTGTGAGATTCTATTGGTTGCTTGGGTATCACTTTTATGATCCTACAAGTTTTTAATCCATTTCAGATTTAAAAAAAAATCATTGCAAATAAATAAAAAGTAATTTAAAAGACATTGGTAAAAGGGAAATGTGAGATGCAATACCACAGACACCCAGCGGATGGCACCGATGAGATATGTGACTCCTTGTAGTTGATCAGAACCAGTAACAGGAGCTCCATGGTACTGAGTAGATGAAAAGAAAAAATAACAGCAAATGTTAAGAAGTTGGCATGAAACCAATAATGTTGGAAATACACAGCAGGTCTGTCAGCATCTGAAAACAGATAGATTAACATTTCAGACAGTTCTGACAAAGAGTCTCCACCCAGTACATTGAACTATCCTTTCTCTATTCAGATGCTGATAGACCTGCTGTGTACTTCCAACTGTTTCTGTGTTTATGGTACTGAAGCTGGTTGCAGGATGTGCCCCTATTTAACGCTGTAGCACTTGATGCTCCCAAATGGGTTTCAATTCACGAGATATGAAAAGTAACGTCTGTAAAAATCAAGATGTTTTATATTTTCTCTCTTACAGCCACTCAGTGGAAAATTGAGAATACTTCTTCAATCTGTTGGCTTTCAGCTATTCTTTAATACATTGCTGACTTTACCAATAACGGACACATTCTCACTGAGTATGGGGAAGACACAAAATTCTTATTCTTATTTCTTGTAATACATTCTAAATAAGGGAAATATATGTGGATTGCAATTCAAGCTGTAAAAAATAATCAGAGCATTCAGATGTAACAATCCTTGCCTGTCAATGTCCCTACATTTTACTCAGGATATCCATCCAAAGATGCTTGTCTTATTAAGAAAAGAACCATGAACTCTTCCCTCACTATCAAAGGACATTAGTCTCTCCACATATGATAGTGGCAATGAAGAGCATGAACTAAAACAATTGGATTGATTTTTCCTGAAAGCACAAATGATACTATTCTCTTCACTTGAACACTATTGGTCCTGTCAGATGGGCCTAATATCAGCAGGCACTATCAGAAAGTGGGGTAGATTGCAAATTTTAAAATACATATATTCTCAGGAATGTGGGCATTACTTGCAAAGTCAGCATTTATTGTCCATCTCTAGTTGGCCTGAGAAAATAGTGGTGGACCTACTTGAACTGCTGCATTTGGAGTGGTTTGATATAACTGAGTAGTTTGCTAGGCCGCATCAGAGTAAACCACTTTGGTGTGGGACTGGGGTCACATATAGGCCTGACCACATAAGGATGACAGACTTCCTTCCCTGAAGGAAATTAGTGAACTGGTTGGCATTTTTATGGCAATCCCATAGCATCATGGTCACATTTACTGATAGTTTATTAATTTCCAGATTTTCTTTTAAACTGAATTCAAATTGTGGGTTTTGAACTCATGGGGACTGTTCCCCAACTTAGTGCCTGGCCAAACACCAGGAACCTGAATGGTGAAGGAGTGGGCTTTGCCGAGGCTCTTTAACTGAGCCACATTATTAGTATCCCGCTTCTAGGTCCCCGGCCAATCAGGGAGGGCGAGAGGGGTGACACACTAGCTCTGCCAATGGAAGGCTTTCTGTTGAAATGGACCCCAGCATGGATTAGAATGAGTCAAAAGGATACAGATTTTTGAGGCTGCAGCAACCACAAGAATGGGGAGGAGACCTGGGAAGGCTGCTCCCGGGTCTCTCCCTCTTACCTGGAAGTCCTGTTGTGGAATCTGAGGGACTGCAGTGAACTGGTCTTTCCCAAGGACAGGAGGAAGAGAACAACCTCTCCAACCAAGCAGGCATGGATGGAATTGACCAAGGAAGTCAGCAGCAGAAGTCTGGTCCCTCCAACCTGGAGGCAGCACATCAAGAGGATCCATGACCTCAGGAGGGCAGAAAAGGTGAGTGGTATCACACTTTCAGGTTCCAAGCCCCACATTCTGACTTTCCCAGCATTCTCCTGCACAGCAGGCCTCAGAACAACACACCTTGCAGCTCCACTCATTCCTCTCTCTCCAGGTGGTGGCGTAGTGGTATTGGCACTGGACTAATAACCCAGAGACCATAGAAACATAGAAAGATTATGGCACAGAAGGAGGCCATTCAGTCCTTCGTGTCTATGCCGGCCGAAAAAACTAGTCGCCCAATCTAATCCCACCTTCCAGCACCTGGTCCGTAGTCTTGCTAGTTACAGCACTTCAGGTGCATGTCCAGGTACCTTTTAAAAGAGTTGAGGGTTTCTGCCTCCACCACCATTCCTGGCAGTGAATTCCAGACACCCACCACCCTCTGGATGAAAAAGTTTTTCCTCATGTCCCCTCTCATCCTTCTATCAATCACCTTAAATCTGCGCCCCCTGGTAGTTGACCTCTCCGCTGGGGGAAACAGGTCCTTCCTGTCTACTCTATCTAGGCCCCTCATAATTTTGTACACCTCAATTAAGTCACCCCTGAGTCTCTGTTCTAAGGAAAACAACCAAAGCCGATCCAATTTTTCCTCATAGCTGCAACTTTCAAGCCCTGCCAACATTCTTGTAAATCTTCTCTGCACTCTCTCCAGAGCAATTATATCCTTCTAGTAATGTGGTGACCAGAACTGTACGCAATACTCCAGCTGTGGCCTAACCAGCATTTTATACAGTTCCAGCATTACATCCCTGCTTTTGAATTCTACACCACGGCCAATAAAGAAAAGCATTTCGTTGGCCTTCTTCACCATTCTATCTACCTGTCCTGCCACATTCAGGGACCTGTGGACATGCACTCCAAGGTCTCTCACTTCTTCCACCCCTCTCAATATCCTCCCATTTATTGTGTATTCCCTCACTTTGTTTGCCCTCCCCAAATGCATTACCTCACACTTCTCTAGATTGAATTCCATTTGGCACTTTTCCACCCACTCAACCAAACCATTGATATCATTCTGAAGTCTACAGCTATCCTCTTCACTATCAACTACACGCCCAATTTTTGTGTCATCTGTAAATTTCCCAATCATGCCTCCCACATTTAAGTCCAAATCATTAATATATACCACAAACAGCAAGGGACCCGACACTGAGCCCTGTGGAATGCCACTGGAAACCGCTTTCCATTCGCAAAAACATCCATCGGCTACTGCCCTCTGTTTCCTGTCACTGAGCCAATTTTGGATCCAACCTGCCACATTCCCCTGTATCCCATGGGCTTTAATTTTACTGACCAGTCTGTAATGCGGGACCTTGTCAATGTCTTACTAAAATCCATGTAGACAACATCCACTGCAATAGCCTCATCAATCCTTCCTCAAAAAACTCAATCAAGTTATGACCTTTTAACAAATCCAGGGTATTGCTCTGGGGACATGGGTTTGAATCCCACCACGGCAGAAGATGGAACTTGAATTCAATGAAAAAATCTGGAATTAAAAGCTAGTCTAATGATGGCCATAAAACCATTATTGATTGTCGTAAAAATCCATCTGGTTCACTAATGTCCTCTAGGAAGGAAATCTGCTGTCCTTACCTGGTCTGGCCTACATGTGACTCCAGACCCACAGCAATATGGTTGACTCTTAAATGGCCTGGCAAGCCAGTTGTATCAAGCCGCAACAATGTCAATAAGGTATGAAACCGGACGGACCACCCGGCATCGAACTAGGCACCGGAAATGACAACGGCAAACCCAGGCTGTCGACCCTGCAAGGTCCTCCTCAGTAACATCTGGGGGCTTGTGCCAAACTTGGGAGAGCTGTCCCACAGACTAGTCAAGCAGCAGCCTGACATAGTCATAATCATGGAATCATACCTTACAGACAATATCCCAGACACCACCATCACCATCCCTGGGTATGTTCTATCCCAACAGCAGGACAGACGCAGCAGTGGTGGTGGCGCAATGGTATACAGTCAGGAGGGAGTTGCCCTGGGAGTCCTCAACATAAACTCTGGACCCCATGAAGTCTCATGGCATCTGACCAAACATGGGCAAGAAAGCCTCCTGCTGATTATCACCTACCGCCCTCCCTCAGCTGATGAATCAGTACTCCACTGTGTTGAACAGCACTTGGAGGAAGCACTGAGGGTGACAAGGGCGCAGAATGTACTCTGGGTGGGGGACTTCAACGTTTATCACCAAAAGTGGCTTGGTAGCACCACAACTAAGTGAGCTGGCCGGCTCCTAAAGGACATAGCTGCTAGACTGTGTCTGCAGCAGGTGGTAAGGGAACCAACAAGAGAGAAAAATATACCTGTCCTCGTCCTTACTAATCTGCCTGCCGCATATGCATCTGTCCATGACAGTATTGGTAGGAGTGAGCACCGCACAGACCTTATGGAGATGAAGTCCCATCTTTACGTTGAGGATACCCTCCATCGTCTTGTGTGGTACTACCACCCTGCTAAATGGGATAGATTTCGAACAGATCTAGCAATGCAAAACTGGGCATCCATGAGATGCTGTGGGCCATCGGCAGCAACGGAATTGTACTCAACCACAATCTGTAACCTCATGGCCCGACATATCCCCCACTCTATTACCATCAAGCTGGGGGATCAACCCTGGTCAATAAAGAGTGCAGGAGGGCATTCCAGGAGCAGCGCCAGGCATACCTTAAAATGAGGTGTCAACCTGGTAAAGCTACAACACAGGACTACTTTCATGTCAAACAGCATAAGTAGCATGCAATAGACAGAGTTAAGCGATCCCTAGGCCCAACTAGCTTCAGCTGCTTCATCAATGACCTTCCTTCAATCATAAGGTCAGAAGTGGGGATGTTCACTGATGATTGCACAATGTTCACTCGGACACTACCCTGAGGAACTCCTGCAGTGATGTCCTGGAGTTTTGATGATTGACCTCCAACAACCATAACCAGCTTCCTTTACATTAGGTATGACTCCAACCAGCAAAGAGTTTTCCCCCTAATTCTCATTGATTCCAGTTTTGCTCCAGCTCCTTGATGCCATTCACAACTCCTCAGATACTGAAGCAGTCCATGTAGAAATGCAGCAAGACCTGGACAATATCCAGGCTTGGGCTGTTATGTGGCAAGTAACATTCATGCCACACAAGTGCCAGGCAATGACCATCTTCAAACAAGAGAGAATCTATCAATCTCCCCTTGATGTTCAATGGCATTACCATCGCTGAATCCCCCATCCTCAACATCCTGGGGGTCACCATTGACCAGAAACTGAACTGGACCAGCCACATAAATGCTGTGGCTACAAGAGCAGGTCAGAAATTGGGAATCCTGCAGCAAGTAACTCACCTCCTGACTCCCCAGAGTCTGTCCGCCATCTACAAGGCACAAGTCAGGAGTGTGATGGAATACTCTCCACTTGCCTGGATGGATGCAGCTCCAACAACAAACAAGAAGCTCAACACCATCCAGGACAAAGCAGCCCACTTGATTGGCACCCCATCTACAAACATTCACTCCCTCCACCACCAACGCACAGTGGCAGCAGTGTGTACCATCGACAAGATGCACTGCAGCAATGCACCAAGGCTCCTTAGGCAGCATTTTCCAAATCCGTGACCTTTACCACCTAGAAAGACACGGGCAGCAGGTGCATGGGAACACCACCACCTGCAAATTCCCCTCCAAGCTACACACCATCCTGACTTGGAACTATATCACGTTCCTTCACTGTCACTGGGTCAAAATCTCTCTTTCTAACAGCACTGTAGGTGCGCCTATCCCACGTGGACTGCAGCGGTTCAAGAAGGCAGCTCACCACTACCTTCGCAAGGGCAATTAGGGATGGGCAATAAATGCTGTCCTGGCCAGCGCTGCCCACATCCCATGAACGAATAAGTCTGAATAACTTCCCACTCTGAACAGTCAATACTCACACTCATCCTCAGCCCTTTGCCCTCTCACACCCAAACCTCATAGTCACCCTCCACAAACATTGCCTTTCTCTGCTATCCACACAAGCCATTACTAACACTCACACATTTCTGCTTTCTTTCCCTGCAGGAGAAGAGAGCACACAACCTGCCAAGAGGCAGAGACCCAGGGTCAGGGGTGGTGACCCTCTAGTGGCAGGCACCGTATTGGCAATTGGCAATGCATGCCCACCTGGTCTGCTGGGTCCATCTTATTCCCAGATGCAGCAGATGTCATAACTGGTGCAGAGAGCTGATCCTCAACCTGTAGACCCCATGCTGCGGGTCTTGCCTCCTTTTAGCTGAATCTCGGTGTCATCCCCTCTGCCCGGTGGATGGGCAAGTGGTGGAGGAGAAGGAAGCTGGTGCTCCTGCTGGTGTTGCTCCTGCTGCTGCTGGCACTGTTGGTGATGTTGCTTCTCCTCTTGTCCCTCAGCAGAGGTGGAAAGTGCAGCTGCACAACCTGTTCCCATGCCATGTTGAAGGCTGGCATCAGCAAAGTGCAGCAGAAGATGGGTGAAATGCAAGACTGGTGAAATGCCTTCCAAGAAGTTGGCAATCTCCTGTCCATCAGTGACAGCACTCTCTGAGAGAAGAAGTGCTTTGAGCAGCAGCCTTTCACCTGGCCATGGCTGCAGCACTTCAGTTTTACTGATCAAAGCCTTCCCAGCCTGTCAGTTTCACTGAAGAAGCACTCGCCTCTGTTACCCTGGCAGGGTGGGGAACAGGTGCCTTGGCTGTTAAAGAAATAGAGAGTCATGGAGAAAAGGCCCAAAATAATTATGATGCGGAAGACAACACAAGAAATGCAATGGTGATAAAGGAGATGAGGTTAATGGCATACATTCAATCAGGATCATTGACAACCAGAGTTTAACCAGATTGCCCCTTATAGTGAGTTACTTTGGCTGAAAGTCTGCAGAAATCTGATAAAAAGGAAATTACAGGGGGCAAGTGGGACAACTACCGTGGTAAATCACCCTTTACACCTCGTTGAAAAGAAAGAACAATGAGGGATTGTTCGCTCTTGCATACATTATAGATAATACCACCAGTTTTCAGTTTTTACTGAAAAATTGAATCATCGGCTGGGGTTTCCGCTGTACATATGAGAAAGTAATGGAGCTTAGCAACTGTGTGCAATTACCCAGCCAAAGAATGGGATCTCCAACACACTGGTAAATGTCTTCAAATCCCAGATAATGAAACAAAATCAATCGGCATGACATAGAAACATAGAAAATAGGAGGAGGAGTAGGCCATTTGGCCCTTCGGGCCTGCTCCGCCATTCAAAAAAGATCATGGCTGATCATCTCATTTCAGTACCCTGTTCCCGCTTTCTCCCCATATCCCTTGATCCCTTTGGCATTAAGAAATATATCTATCTCCTTCTTGAATATATTTAATGACTTGACCTCCACTGCCTTCTGTGGTAGAGAATTCCACAGGTTCACCACCCTCTGAGTGAAGAAATTTCTCCTCATCACGGTTCTAAATGGCATACCCCATATCCTGAGACTGTGACCCCTGGTTCTGGACTCCCCAGCCATCGGCAACATCCTCCCTGCATCTAGCCTGTCTAGTCCTGTTAGAATTTTATAGGTAATTTTATAGGTAATGACCCAATGGCCCTGATTATAGCATGAACCAGTATTGTGCTGGAAGAACATCAGGACAGCCATGTCAAGGGGAAACCTTACCACCCAGTAATACACACATTGAAGACTTTATAAAACTTTCCCTGATAAGTTGACATCCCTCTTACATTTTCTTGGTGTGGCAAAGTAATTCACTGCAACTCTCCATGTATAATGTACTCCAGATGTTAACATGATTAGCTTTTTTCAACGGTGACATGAAGGCACTTCCATTATTAATTTTTTTTGTGTTTAAAAGATCGTGGAAAATTCCTGAGAAGATGCCTGGACTTGCTTTCTTTTAAAGGGTCACTGGAAGGACACTTGGGACTTTGTCTAAAAAGAACACTTAGTGGAAGTCACATGTCTTAAGCTAAGTAAACAACCTGAGCTTTATGGACTATGGAACTTAGAGAAGTCACGTGTCTGGATTTATGGCTGTCAGGAGTTTTGGTTTCACTTTTGGACATTGTTTGCAGGTCAGTTGGGGTTGCAGCCTGCAGAGAGAGAGAAGGAACCAACCCATCCTGTTCCACCTTTTTGAGAAACCCTGAGAATCCAGTGAGAGCTGGAGAAACTGCTGCAGCATTTTTACTGAGAAGATTCTGGGCAACTTCCTCTCGACATCTCTTGAAGAAACTGCATCTGAAAAGATTCCAGTGACAACCGCATGTGTCCAGTGACACCTGTCTATGTGTACGCTGGGTCAAAATCATGGAACTCCCTTCCTAACAGCACTATAGGTGCACCTACACCTCAAGGACGACAGCGGTTCAAGAAGGCAGCTCACCAGCACCTGCTCAAGGGCAATTAGGGATGGGCAATAAATGCTGGCCCAGCCAGCGATGCCCACATCCCAGGAACAAATAAAAAAAAACAGGACGCCAGACTAAAAGTCATCTGGAACATTCCATATCCTTTCCTTTTTCTTCAAGAATTGACAATAACTTGGCCAAAGTATATATTTTTTTGAAGTTTATCGCTGCAGAGCCAGTTTTTCTATTTTTCTTTAACCGGTACACGTGTGTGTTAGGATATTTTAGAAGTGTAGATAAGAGCATAAGAAATAGAAGCTGGAGTAGGCCATTCAGCCCCTCAAGTCTACCTCACCATTCAATGAGATCATGGCTGATCTGTCCCAGTCCTCAACTTCTCTTTCGGGTCTGCTCCGCCTAACCCTCAACTCCCCAAGATTTCAAAAATCTATCTACCTCCTCCTTAAATATATTTAGTGACCTAGCCTCCACAACTCTCTGGGGTAGACAATTCCAGAGATTCACCACCCTCTGAGAGAAGAAATTCCTTCGCATCTCAGTTTTAAATGTGTGCCCCCTTATTCTGTAATTATGGCCCCTAGTTCAAGATTCCCCCACTCGTGGAAACATCTTCTCAACATCTACCCTGTCGAGCCCCCTTAAAATCTTACAGGTTTCTAGAAGATCACCTCTCATTCTTCTAAACTCCAATGAACAAAGGCCTAACCTGTTTAGCCGCTCTTGATAAGACAACCCCTTCATCCCAGGAATCAGCTTCGTGAACCTTTTCTGAACTGCCTCCAATGCTCGTATATCCTTCTTTAAATACGGGGACCAAAACTGTACGCAGTACTCCATGTGTGACCTCACCAACACCCTGTACAGTTGTAACAAGACTTCCCTAGTTTTAAACTCTAACCCTCTCGCAATAAAGGCCAAAATTCCATTTGCCTTACTAATTACTTGGTGCATCTGCATGCTAACCTTTTGTGTTTCATGTACAAAATCACCCAGATCCCTCTGTACTGCAGTATTTTGTAGTCTTCCTCCATCTAAATAATAATCTGCCTTTTTATTCTTCCTACCAAAGTGGATTACTTCACACTTTCCCACATTGAACACTATCTGCCAAAATTTTGCCCACTCACTTAATCTATCTATATCCCTTTGCAGATTCTTTGTGTCCTCATCACAACATGCCTTCCCACCTATTTTTGTATCATCAGCAAATTTGGATACACTACACTCTGTCCCTTCCTCTAAGTCATTAATGTAGATAGTAAATAGCTGAGGCCCTAGGACCAATCCTTGTGGCACCCCGCTAGTTACGGTTTCCAATCTGAAACAGACCCATTGATCCGGACTCTCTGCCTTCTGTGTGTTAGCCAATCCTCAATCCATGCCAACACATTACCCACAATACCCTGAGCTCCTATTTTGTGCAATAACCTTTTATGTGGCACCTTATCCAACGCCTTCTGAAAATCCAAATACACAACATCTACTGGTTCCCCTTTATCCACTCTGCTTGTTATATCCTCAAAGAACTCTAATAAATTTGTCAAACATGATTTCCCTTTCATAAGACCATGTTGACTCTGTTTGATTGCATTATGTTTTTCTAAATGTCCTGCTATTTCTTCCTTAATAATGGACACAAGCATTTTCCCAATGACTGATGTTAAGCTAACTGGTCTATAGTTTCCTGCTTTCTGTCTCCCTCCTTTCTTGAATAGAGGTGTCACATTAGCGGTTTTCCAATCCACTGGTACCCTACCGGAGTCCAGTGTGTTTTGGTATATTATGACCAATGCCTCCACTATCTCTGCAGCCACTTCTTTTAAAACCCTTGGAGGCAGGCCATGAGGTCCTGGCGACTTGTCTGCCTTTAGTCCCATCAGTTTGTCCAGCACCTTTTCCCTCATGATAGAGATTGTTACAAGTCCCTCCCTCCCATTTACACCTTGTTCATCTATTATTGTTGGGATGTTTATAGTGTCCTCCACTGTGAAGACTGATGCAAAATATTGGTTTAAATTATCTGCCATTTCCCTGTTCCCCGTTATTAATTCCCCAGTCTCATCCTCTAAGGGCCGTACACTTACTTTAGCTACTCTCTTCCTTTTTATATACCCGTTGAAGCTCTCACTGTTCGTTTTTATATTTCTTGCCATTCTACTCTCATAATCAATTTTCTCCCTCTTTATTAGTATTTTAGTCATCCGCTGTCGGTTTCTAAAAACTTCCCAATCCTCTGGCCTACCACTCGTTTTCGCCGCATTGTACACCTTTGTTTTTGATTTGATACTCTCCCTAACTTCCTTTGTTATCCACAGGTGGTTCATCGTTTTCTTCGAGTCCTTCCTTCTGACTGGAATAAATGTTTGTTGAGTGTTATGAAATATCTGCTTAAAAGTCTGCCAGTGCTCATCTACTGACTTCCCCTGTAGTCTATCTTCCCAGTCCACTTTTGACAACTCTTTCTCCATACCTCTGTAATTGCCGTTGTTTAAGTTGAAGACACTGGTTTGAGACCCGAGTTGCTCACCCTCAAACTGAATTTGAAATTCTACCATGTTATGATCGCTTCCCCCTAGAGGATCCTTAACTAGAGATCTCTTATTAATCCTACCTCATTACACATTACCAAATCTAAAATAGCCTGTTCCCTGGTAGGTTCTGCAACGTATTGTTCTAAGTAACAATCCCTGAGGCACTCTACAAATTCGTCTTCCATGCTACCCTTGCCAATTTGATTTGTCCAGTCTATATGCAGATTAAAATCACCCATGATAATTGCAGTGCCCTTTTTACACACCTCCATTATTTCCTGATTATATCTTGTCCTACAGAGAGGCAACTCTTTGGGGGCCTATAGACCACTCCCACCCGTGATTTCTTTCCCTTGCTATTCCTTATTTCCACCCAAACTGATTCTACATCACGATCTTTTTCACCTATATCATTACTCACAACTGCACTGATCCCTTCCTTTAATAACAAAGCTACCCCCCCTCCTTTTCCTTTCTGTCTATTCTTCCGGAATGTTGAATATCCTTGAATGTTTAGATTCCAGTCCTGGTCATCCTGCAACCATATCTCAGTGATAGCTATCAAATCATATTCATTTTTTTCTATCTGTGTCGTCAGCTCATCTATCTTGTTACAAATGCTACGTGCATTCAGATAAAGAGCCTTAAGCTTTGACTTTTTACCATTTTTACCTACTCTGGTCCTCATTTCTGCTGTACTCTTGTGCTTGTATTCTCTGTCCCTTCCTGTCACTCTCTGATTAATGTATGTTCCTTTACTACCCTGCACCTCTGCTCTCTCGTTACTTTTCGACTTTTTAAACTTCCTTTCAACTGAACCCACGCCCCCACTATTCAGTTTAAAGCCTTATCTACAACCCTAGTTATACGATTCACCAGGACACTGGTCCCAGCATAGTTCAAGTGAAGCCCATCCCAACAGAACAGCTCTCTCTTTCTCCAGTACTGATGCCAGTGTCCCATGAATTGGAACCCATTTCTCCCACACCAATCTTTGAGCCACACATTTACCTCTCTAATCTTATTTACCCTTTGCCAATTAGCACAGGGCTCAGGTAGTAATCCAGAGATTATTATCTTTGTGGTCCTGCTTTTAAATTTGGCCCCGAGCTGCTCATAGTCCCTCAGCAGAATCTCTTTCCTAGTCCTACCTATGTCGTTGGTACCTACATGGACCACGACAACTGGATCTTTTCCCTCCCACTCCAAGTTCCTCTCCAGCCCAGAAGAGATGTCCTTAACCTTGGAACGAGGTAGGCATCACAGCCTTCGGGACTCCCTATCTTTGTTGCAGAGAACAGTATCTATTCCCCTAACTATGCTATCCCCTACTAACACTACATTTCTCTTTTCTCCCCCCACTTGAATGGCACTCTGACCCACGGTGCTGTGGTTAGTTCGTTCATCCTCCCTGCAGTCTGTGCCCTCGTCCACACCGGGAGCAAGAACCTCGTACCTATTGGATAAGGGTACTGGCTGAGGCTCCTCCAAAGCTAAATTCTGGATCCCCATACCTGCCTCACTCGCAGTCACACCCTCCTTGTCCCTGACCACGATCCAGATTGGATGTAATTAATCTAAGGGGTGTGACTGCCTCATGAAACACAGTGTCCAGGTAACTCTCCTCCTCCCTGATGTGTCGCAGTGTCCGCAGTTCGGACTCAGTTCATCAACTCTGAGCCAAAGTTCCTCGAGCAGCCAACACTTGCTGCAGATGTGGTCACTGTGGATCTCACCAGCGTGCACCAGCTCCCACATACTACAGCTGCAACACATCGCCTGCCCAGCCATCTCTATTCTGTTTAATTAATTAATTTGGATCACAGTATTTAAGAAAAGTACTTGGATAGTAATACTTTCATTTTTCAAACTGTGTCTTAATGAGCTTTGCATCTTTATTTAATAAGTCTTGTTTTATAATAAATCAACAATTTTGTTGTTTACTAAAGAAACCTGGTTGGCGGATTTTTACTCTGAAAGCAATATAAAGTATATAATTGGCCATATTGTTAACTGGGTAAAACATTTAAACATAATTTGTGACCAGTGGAGTAATAACTAGAGAAAGTTACATTCCTCCAACCTCGTTCGTAACAATGGTCAAATAAGATATAGTAAACTGCCCTGCTCCCTCTTCTTCTTATCCCTTCCTATTCAGATTGTGTCATGTGACAACCAACAACAAGAAAACAGGCAGGCAACCAATTGGCCCATCTCAAATTTTATATCCTACACAGAATAGATAAAGGGGAACCAGTGGATGTGGTGTATTTGGATTTTCAGAAGGCTTTCACAATAAGGTCTCACACAAGAAGTTAGTAAGCAAAATTAGAGTAAATGGTATTGGCAATAATATACTGGCATGGATAGAGAATTTGGCTCACGGACAGAAAAGAGAGTAGGAATAAATGGGTCATTCTCAGGTTGGCAGGCTGTGACTAGTGGAGTACTTTTAGGGATCAGTGCTTGGGCCCCAGCTATTCACAATCTATATCAACGATTTGGATGTGGGGACCAAATGTAATATTTCCAAGTTTGCAATGACACAAAACTAGGTGGGAATGTGAGTTGTGAGAAGGATGCAAAGATGCTTCAAGGGGATTTAGACAGGCTACATGAGTGGGCAAGAACATGGCAGATGGAATATAATGTGGAAAAATGTGAAGTTATCCACTTTGGTAGGAAAAGCAGAAAGGCAGAGTATTTCTTAATTGGTGAGAGATTGGGAAGTGTTGATGTCCAAAGGGACCTGGGTGTCCTTGTTCATAAGTCACTGAAAGCTAACATGCAGGTGCAGTAAGTAATTAGGAAGGCAAATGGTATGTTGGTCTTTATTGCAAGAGGATTTGAGTACAGGAGTAAAGAAGTCTTGCTGCAATTGTATAGAGCCTTGGTGAGACAGCACCTGTAGTATTGTGTACAGTTTTGGTCTCCTTACCTAAGACTTGCCACAGAGGGAGTGCAACAAAGGTTCCCTGGGATGGCGGGATTGTCCTAAAAGGAGAGATTGAGGAGACTGGGCCTACAGTCTCTATTGTTTAAAAGAATGAGATGTGATCTCATTGAAGCATACAAAATTCTTACAGGGCTCGACAGGGTGGATGCAGGAACGATGTTTCCCCTAGCTGGGGGGTGGGGGACGAGGGGTGGGGGGGTTGATTTGGAGTGGTGGGACTAGAATCAGGGGTCACAGTCTCAGAAAAAGAGATATGCCATTTAGAGGAATTTAGAAAGGAGGAATTTCTTCACAGAGAGGGTGGTGAATCTTTGGAATTCTCTAACCCAGAGGGCTGTGGAGGCTCTGTCATTGAGTATATTCAAGACAAAGACCGATAGATTTCTAGATATTAAAGGGATGAAGGGACATGGAGATAATACAGCAAAATGGCGTTGAGGTAGAAGATCAGCCATGATCTAGTTGAATGGCAGAGCAGGCTCAAGGGGCCGAATAGCCTACTCCTGCTCCTATTTTCTATTTTACGACCCTAGGTTGGAGGCCATTAGGTCCTGTGGACTTGTCAGCCTTTAGCTCTAATATTTTTCCCAGTATCTTTTCCCTGGTGATTGTGATTGTTTTAAGCTCTTCCCTCCCTTTTACCTCTTATTTTTCAAGTATATTTGAGATGTTCTTTGTGTCTTTTACAGTGAAGATTGACACAAAATACCTGTTCAATACTTCAACCATTTCCTTGTTATCCATTATTAATTCCCCAGACTCACTCTCGAGACGACCAATGCTAACTTGAGTTACTCTTTTCCTTTTTAAATACTTGTAGAAACTCTTACTATCTGTTTTTATACTTCTAGCCTGCTTTCTCTCATACTCTAATTTCTCCCTTTTTGTCGCCATACTTTGCTTGTTCTTAAACTCTGTCCAATCTTCTGATCTAGCACTAATCTTCACAGAATTGTACACTTACTCTTTTAATTTGATACTGTTCCTTAGTTAGCCATGGATGGCTCATCCTTCTCCTAAAGTCTTTCTTTCTCACTGGAATATATCATTGCTGAGAGATATGAAATATCTCCTTAAGTATATGCCACTGCTTCTCTACTGTCCCATCATTTAACCTAATTTCCCAGTTCACTTTGGCCAACTTTGTCTTCGTATCTTTTTTTTTGCCTTTAATTGCCTTTATTTAAGTTTAAAACACTAGTCTTAGATCCACACTTCTCACTCTCAAAAAGAATGTGAAATTCTATCCTGTTATGATCACTGTTACCCAGAGGCTCCTTTACTATGAGGTCATTAATTAATCCTGTATCATTGGGCCCTGGTTGGCACTGGAACGTACTGCTGTAAGAAATGGTCCCGAATACACTCTACGAACTCATCTTCCAGGCTACCTTTGCCAATCTGATTCGTCCAATCTAAATGTAGATTAAAATCACGCATGATTATTGCAGCACCTTTCTTACGAGCCCCCAATAAAACAGATGAATTGTCAGCTCAAATAGAAATTCATATGTATGACCTGATAGCCATTACAGAGATGTGGCCACAAGGAAACAAATGCTGGGACCTGAATATCCAAGGGTACGTGACATTCAGGAAGGACAGGAAGCTGGGAAAAGGTGGTGGGTAGCTCTGTTAATTAAAGAAGGCATTAGTACTGTAGTGAGCGATGACCTTATTTCTAAAGATAAAGATGTAGAATCAATTTGGGTGAAACTAAGAAACAGCAAGGGGCAGAAAACATTGGCAGGCGTGGTTTATAGGCCAAACAGCAGTGGTAATGTAAATCATAGTAAAATCAGGAAATTAGAGGTAAAAACAAGAAATGCTGGAACCACTCAGCAGGTCTGGCAGCATCTGTGAAAAGAGCAGAGTTAACGTTTCGGGTCAGTGACCCTTCTTCGGAACTGACAAATATTAGAAAAGTCACAGGTTATAAGCAAGTGAGGAAATTAGAGGTGTGTGTAACAAGGGTAATACAGTAATCATGCGGGTTTCAATCTATACATAGACTGGTTAAACTTTATTAGTACTAATGTTGTGAAGGACGAATTCTTGGAATATATGAAAGGTGGTTTTCTAGAGTAGTATGTTGAGGAACCAACTAGGGAACGGGCTATTTTATATCTAGTATTGTGCAATAAAAAAAGGCCAATTCATAATCTTGTTGTACAGGAACCTTCAGGAAAAAGCAACCATAGTATGATAGAATTTTACGTTAAGTTTGAAAGTGATGTGGTTCAATCAGAAACTAGGGTCTTAAATCTAACCAAAGAAAACTATGAAGGTATGAGGGGCAAATTGGCTATGGTGGATTGG
Organism: Heterodontus francisci; assembly: GCF_036365525.1. NCBI lineage: Eukaryota > Metazoa > Chordata > Chondrichthyes > Heterodontiformes > Heterodontidae > Heterodontus > Heterodontus francisci. The sequence goes on along the minus strand of NC_090373.1, from coordinate 156,340,872 downwards.
GAAGCTATGTTAAAAGGTATGATGTTAGACAGGCAATGGCTAACATTTAAAGAAATAATACAGTTTTCAACAAAAATATATTCCTTTAATGCACAAAAACCCAGCAAGGAAAGTGTTCCAACCATGGCTAATGAAAGAAATCAAGGATTGTATTACATCAAAGGAAGAGACGTATGAAGTTGCCAAAAAAAAGGTAAGCCTGAGGATTGGGAACATTTTAGAATTCAGCAAAGGAGGACCAAGAAAAAGATTAAGAAAGGGAAAATAGACTATGAGAGTAATCTAATGAGAAACATGAAAACGGACTGTAAAAGCATCAATAGGTATGTAAAAAGGAAAAGATTAGCAAAAACAAACGTGGGTCCATTACAAGCGGAATCAGGAGAATTTATAGTGGGAATAGCGAAATGGCAGAGAAACTAAACAAATACTTTGTGGGCTGAATTTTACCAGCCCCTTGACACTGAGGGGGGGGGGGGGATCGTGACGGGGGGGCCTGTAAAGCTCTGCTGGGAGAGGGCTGCCACAACTCCCGAAGTCGAGAAGGCCCTGTCACATTTCTCCGGTGGTGGCGAGGCCTCGGTGCGACCACCCTGTCGCTATGCGGCAGGGCCTTCATTAAAATATCAAAATTAGCCACATTAACATGCTAATGAACTTACCTGACACTGTCGGCTGTCCCAGGCCAATTTTATAGCCAACCAGCCGCCATGCGCATGCCTTCGGAACTCCATGGAGTTCCGAGGCGAGACACTGGTGGGAATGGGGGAGGAATAAAATTATCAGGGCAGTGTTAGGGGGAGTGGGGAAACTGGTTGCAGTGATGGTGGGTGTGGGTTGAGGGTCAGAAAGAATAAATTTTGGGGGGGGGGGGAGTTCGGGATATAAATAAAAAGGTTTTTCTGGGAGGAGAGGGCAATTCATATATAAATTATCGGGACCTTTAAAAATGTAAATGTCACTGAAGAGCTTGAAGCCCTTTAAAAATGGCGCTGGCACCTGCGTGGTGGCACTGGACATTGTTGCTGGGGCGGCGGCGAACACCCCTTCTACCTCATCGGGGGTGGACGCTCCGCCCCCTCCATTTAAATCAGCCCCCGCGTGTAATATCACAGGGGCTGTGCGGTGGCACATCCGTGTTGGAAGGCCGCCGACTTCACAGCGGAGTGCGGTGCGCTGATAAAGTTCAGCCATGTGTCTGTCTTCACAGAGGAAAATACTAAAATCCTCCCAGAAGCAACGGAGAATCAATGGACTCGTGTAAATGAGGAACTGCAAGATATTAATATTAGTAAAAACTAGTACTAGAGAAATTAATGGGGCTTAAAGTAGATAAATCCCCTGGACCCAGAGTATTGAAAGAGTTGGCTGCAGAAATAGTAGATGCATTGTTGGTCATGTTTCAAAATTCTATAGAGTTTGGAATGGTTCCTGCAGATTGGAAGGTAGCAAATGTAACCCCACTATTTAAGAAAGGAGGGAGAGAGAAAATGGGGAACTACAGACCTGTTAGCCTAACATCAGTCGGCAGGAAAATGCTGGAATATATAATAAAGGATGTGACAACAGGACACTTAAAAATAATGGTAGGATTGGGCAGAGTCAACATGGATTTATGAAAGGGAAATTATGTTTAACAAATTGTTGGAGTCTTTGAGGATGTAACTGGCAGAATAGATAAGGGGGAACTGGTGGATGTGGTATATTAAGATTTTCAGAAAGCTTTTGAAAAGGTCCCACACAAGAGGTTAGTAAACAAAAAATTACAGCACATGGGATTGGGGGAGGAATATACTGGCATGGATTGAGAACTGGACAGAAAACAGACAGTAGGAATAAATGAGCCATTTTCAGGTCGTCAGGCTGTGACTAGTGGGGTGCTACAAGGATCAGTGCTTGGGCCCCAGTTATTCATAATCTATATCAATGATTTGGATGTGGGGATTAAATGTAATATTTCCAAGTTTGCAGATGACACAAAATTGGGCAGAAATGTGAGTTGTGAGGAGGAGGAAAAGATGCTTCAAGAGGATTTGGAGAGGCTAAGCAAGTGGGCAAATATTTGGCAGATGGAATATAATGTGGAGAAATATGAGGTTATCCACTTTGGGAGGAAAAACAGAAATACAGAGTATTTCTTATATGGTGAGAGGCCGAGAAGTGTTGAACCTCAAAGGAACTTGGGTGCCCTTGTTTATGAGTCACTGAAAGCTAACAAGCAGGTACAATAAACAATTAAGAAGGCAAACAGTAGTGGGAAAGCTTTTAGAAACGCTAATCCGGGACAAAATTGATAGCATGGATTGGTTAAGGGCAAATCATGTTTAACTAACTCGAGTTTTTTGATGAAGTAACAGAGAGGATTGATGAGGGTAAGGCAGTTGATGAGGTGTTATCCTTTATTACAAGGGGATTTGAGTATAGGAGTAAAGATGTCTAACTGCAATTATATAGAGCCTTGTTGACACCACACCTGGAGTACTGTGTACAGTTTTGATCTCCTTACCTAGGGAAAGATATACTTGCCAAAGAGGGAGTGCAACCAAGGTTCACCAAACTAATTCCTGGGATGGAGGGATTGACCCATGAGGAAAGATTAAATAGACTGGGCTTTTATTCCCTGGAGTTTAAAAGAATGAGAGATGATCTCATTCAAACATACAAATTTCTTACAGGGCTCGACAGGGTTGATGCAGGAAGGATGTTTCCCCTGGTTGGGGAGTCTCGAACCCGGGTACACAGTTTCAGAATAAGGGGCAGACCATTTAGGACTAGATGAGGAGGAATTTCTTCACTCAGATGGTAGTGAATCTTTGGAATTCTCTGCCCCAGAGGGCTGTGGAGACTCAATCGTTGACTATGTTCAAGACTGAGCGATAGATTTCTATATATTAAAAACATCAAGGGATACAGAGATACTGCAGGAAAATAGTGTTGAAGTAGAAGATCTGCCAGGATCTCATTGATGGCGGAGCAGGCTCGAAGGGCTGAATGGCCAACTCCTGCTCCTATTTCTTATGTTATTATATTCATCCTGCATACTCTGTTCTACAGTGTAGCTACTATTAGGGGACGTATAAACTACTCCCACAAGTGATTTCTTTGCTATTTCTTGTCTGTACCCAACCTGATCCTATATCTTGATCTTTTGAACCAAGGCCATTTCTCACTAATGCACGGTCACCCTTAATTAACAGAGCTAACCCATCACCTTTTCCTAGCTACCTGTCTTCCGAAATGTCAAATAACCTTGAATATTGAGGCCCCAGCCATGGTCACCTTGCAATCATATCTCTGTAGTGGCTTTCTATTTGTGCTAAAAATTCATCCATTTTGTTATGAATGCTGCACATATTCAGATACACAGCCTTCAGTTCTGTCTCATCATTTTTGCAAACTCTGACTTTATCTCCTGGTGCGCATTTTAGGTTGTATGCTCTGTCCCTTTCTGCCACACTCTGGTTATTATTACCTATGTTGCTACCCTGAACTATTGCCTTGTCCTTTTCCTTTAATTTACCACATCACCCCTCATTTGATTCCCCCCACCCCCACTATTTAGTTTAGTTGGGATCTATCTAGGGCAGACAGGTTGCACCTGAACAGAGCTGGGATCAATGTCCTTGTGGGGTGGTTTGCTCATGCTATTGGAGAGAGTTTAAACTAACTTGGCAGGGGGGATGGGAACCAGGAAGGAACATGTGAGAGGAAAATCAAGGTGAACAAAGAATTGAGAGACAGATAGCACGAGAGTAAGAAATAGTAAGGTATTAAATGGGGTCAGAGTAAGAGGGAATGCAATAAAGGTTTAAATTAGGTTTACTGTGCATGTTTGTGAACACTTGGGGTGTGGAAAATGAGGTTGGTGAATTGCAGATACGGATAGCCATGTGGGAATATGATGTCATGGCAATAACGGAGACCTGACTGAAAAAAGAACAGGATAGTGCGCCCAAAATTCCTAGATATAAAGTGTTCAGGAAAGAAAGAAAGGTTTTGATTAAGGGGTACATTACAGTGCTGGAGAGAGAGGATGTCCTTGAGGGGCCAAGGACAGAATCTATTTGGTTAGAGCAAGAAACAATGGAGGTATCATTACATTGCTGGGTATATTCTACAGGCAAGAAACTAGTGAGGAAGATATAGAGGAGCAAATTTGCAAGACAGTTATACAGAGGTGAAGTTATAATGGGGGACTTTAATTATCCTAACATGGTGGTGGGGGGAGGGGGGATGGCGTAAAATGGAGTGGGAGGCTCCGGGAGGCTTTCCCAACCCGCTCCCGCCTCCGCCATCCTTTACGTAGGGTGGGGGAGGGGGGGTTGCTGCGAAAAATGGCCACTTAAGGGCCTTCACCCGCCTCCACGCGAATTTTACGCCTGACAAGCGGGCGGCCTGGAGCCGGAAAACGCCGCCTGGGAAAACCCCTGCTCGTTGCTACCCCAACCACCCAACACACCCTTGCCTTCCTGGGGCCCAACCAATTACCCCTGGCGAGGCAACCAAAATTTACCTTTCCTCCCAGCTCCATGTCTTATTCTATCTTTGGCTGGGCTGCAGTCCCAGCAGTGGCCACCACTCCCAGTGGTACTGCTGGGACTAAGAGCTGCTGTCTCAAGCATGTGGAAGTCCTGCTAAAGGCCTGCTCGGGCCTGCAAATAAAACCTGACCCGAGCCCGACAGAACCACATCCGACCCGAGCCCGATCTGGCCCGTGTCCTTTCATTTTTCCCGCAGCCAACCCGACCCGACCACCGGATTGTTCAGTTAACCTAGCTTCCGTTTTTCACTTTTTAAGCTTGTGCAGATAAGCAAAAAAACTGTAACTGGACTTGAAAGTTTGCTTAAAAAGTACATTAAGATTGGAGCCACGTACCGGAGGTGGTGATAGAGTGTGTCCGACCCAGCTGGAGCCTGAATACCGGACCCGGAAGAGCGACCCGACCCAACTCGAACCCGACACATGTCGTCTGGTCCCGTAGGGTTCGGGTTGGGTAGCCATGCACTAAGTCCCACTTCGGAACAATTAAAGCCTGGGCACCCATAAAATATGGAATGGATCCCCAGGCGAGGCGGAAGTGGGCTTGCCACCGACTTTTATGTCGGAGACAGGCTCTCGTCCAACCACCGTAAAATTCCGGACATAGACTAGGATTGTAATAGTGTAAAGGGCAGAGAGGAGGCAAAGTTTCTAAAGTATGTTTGGGATTATATTTTAGATCAATATTTCTCTGGACCAATGAGGAAGGAGGCATTGCTGAATCTGGTTCTGGGGAATGAGGTGGGTCAAGTGGATCAATTGTCTGCAGGGGAACAGCTAGGGGACAGTGAACATAGTATCATAAGGTTTAGGTTAGCTATGGAAAGGGACAAAGAGCACTGCAAAGTAAAAACAATTAATTGGGAAGGGCCAATTTCAATGGGGTAAGAGCAGATCTGTCCCCGGTAAACTGGAATCAAAGATTGGCTGGCGAAACTATAATGGAACAATGGGCTGCCTTTAAAGAGAAGATAGGTCAGGTACAATAGAAGTACATTCCCGCAAGGGGGAAAGGTAAGACAAGCAAAGCCAGAGCTCCCTGGATGACAAAAAGAGATAGAGAGTAAGATGAAGAAAAAGGGTGCATATGACAGATGTCAGGCTGATAATACAAATGAGAACCACAGGAGAAGAAATAAAGAAATAAGTAGCAAAGAGAAAGAATGAGAAGAGACTAGCAACTAACATAGAAGGGAATGCAAAAGTCTTCTCGAGGCATATGAATAGTAAAAGGGTGGCAAAAGGAGGAGTTGGGGTGATTCAGGACCAAAAAGGGGATTTATGCATAGAGGCAGAAGGCATGGCTGAGGTACTAAATGAATACTTTGCCTCTGTTTTTACAAAGGAGGAAGATGCTGCCAAAGATTTAGTGAAAGAGGAGGCAGTTTAGATCCCGGATGGACTAAAAATTGATAAAGAGGAGGTATTCAAAAGGCTGGCTATACTTACAGCTAATAAGTTACCAGGACCGGATCAGATGCACCCAAGGATACTGAGGGAAGTAAGGGTGGAAATTGCAGAGACACTGGCTAGAATCTTCCAATCCTTCTTAGATATAGGAATGGTGCCACAGGACTGGAGAATTGCAAATGTTATATCCTTGTTCAAAAAAGAGTGTGAGGGTAAGCCCAGCAACAGGCCAGTCAGTTTATCATTGGTGGTGGGAAAACTTTTAGAAACGATAATCCGGGACAAAATTAATAGCATGTATTTGTTAAGGGCAAATTGTGATTAACTATTTGAGTTTTTTGATGAGCTAATAGAGAGGGTTGATGAGGGTAAGGCAGTTGATGAGGTGTATCTGGACTTCCAAAAAGTTTTTGATAAACTGCCACATAACAGGCTTGTCAGCAAAGTTGAAGCGCATGGAATAAAAGGGACAGTAGTAGCATGGATACAAAATTAGCTGAGTGACAGGAAACAGAGAGTAGTGGTGAACAGTTGTTTTTTGGACTAGAGGAAGGTAGATTGCCCAGGGGTCAGTATTAGGACCCTTGCTCTTCTTGATGTATATTAATGACCTAGACTAGGGTACAATTTCAAAATTTGCAGATGATACAAAACTTGGAACTATTGTTAACAGTGAAGAAGTTAGTAATAGACTTCAAGAGGACATACACAGGATGGTGGAGTGGGCAGACACATGGCAGGTGAAATTTAATGCAGAGAAGTGTGAAGTGGTTCATTTTGGTAAGAACAACAAGGAGAGACAATACAAAATAGAGGATACAATTCTAAAGGAGGTGAAGGAGCAGAGGGACCTGGGTGTATATGTGCAAAAATCATTGAAGGTGGCAGGTTAGGTTGTAAAAGCAGTTAATAAGGCATATGGGAGCTTGGTCTTTGTAAATAGAGGCATATAGTCCATAAAGCAAAGGAGTTAGTTAATTTTTATAAAGTGCTGGTTCGGCCTCAACTGGAGTAGTGTGTCCAATTCTGGGCACCACACTTTAAGAAGGATGTAAAGGCGTTAGAGAGGGTGCAGTAAGGATTTTCAAGAATGGTTCCAGGGATAAGGGACTTCCATTATGTGGATAGATTGGAGAAGCTGGGGCTGTTCTCCTTGAAGAGGTTAAGAGGAGATTTGATAGAGGTGTTTAAAATCATGAGAAGACAGGGAGAAACTGTTCCCATTGGCAGAAATGGTCAAGAACCAGAGGACACTGTTTTAAGGTGAATGGCAAAAGAACTGAAGGCAACAAGAGGAAAACCTTTTTTATGCAGCGAGCGGTTAGGATCTGGAATGCACTGAGATTGTGGTGGAGGCAGATTCAATCATGGCTTTTAAAAGAGAATTGGATAATTACCTGAAGAGAAAAAAACTGCAGGTCTATGGGGAAAAGGCAGCGGAGTGGATTAGCTGAGTTGCTCTTGCAGGGAGCCGACATGGACACGATGGGCTGAATGGCCTTCTTCTGTGTTGTAACCATTCTATGATTCTATTATCCTATTGAATTTCTTTACTACCTCCTCCTTTACATTGACATTGGCAGCATCCTCTTCTTTAGTGATGACAAATGCATAGTACTCATTTAGTACCTCAGCTATGCCCTCTGCCTCCACAAGAAGATATCCTTTTTGGTCCCTAATCAGCCCTACTCTTCCTTTGGCTATTTATATGTTTATAAAAAACTTCTGGATTCCCTGTTATGTTAGTCACTAATCTATTCTCACACACTTTCTTTTCCCCTCTTATTTCTGTTCTCTTTGCATTCAGGTTGGTTCTGTACTGAATTCTGAACATGACATTTATCTAAGCCTGCTTTTTCTGTTTCATTTTAATTTTTATATCTTTAGTCATCCAGAGAGCTCTAGCATTAGATGCCCTTTCTTTCCCCGTTTTGGGAATGTGCCAGTCTGCACCTGAACTATCTCCTCTTTGAAAGCCTCCCATTGCTTACTTACTGTTTTACTTGCCAGTCTTTGATTCCAATGCACCTGGGCCAGATCACCTTTCAAATCACTAAATTAGCTCTCCTCCATTTGAGTGTTTTCACAGTTGATATTTCCTTGTCCTTTTCATATAACCATTCTAAACCTAACGAGGTTGAGGTAAGATAAAAAAAGATTGTACACAGCACATTTGGAGGCAATACCCCCCCAATGGCCTTTTTGCAGTTCCAAACTACATTCACTTCACACTGATCTTCTGCTCCCTAATGAGAGGCTGTAGAGCATCACAGGGGGGAACCTTGTGATGAAGCTTTCTGTCCACCCTTGGCCCTGGACGGTGCATTAAGAATAGAAAATACTTCACAACAACATTAATATTTCAAATCATTTTGCATTATGCAGTTTAAAGTGTAACAGAAAGGGAAGTAAACTGGCTACAAAAAAGAAATTTACAAAAATTATTTCAAAAAGACGGATAGCAAGATGTATTTAGAACTGCAAATTAAAGGATTGTATAAATTGCACAATAGAATTGGAGTGGGAGATTTGACATCCTCAGAATTTAAGTATTGGGATTGTAGGAAAACTTTGTTTTTTTGTAGTTCATGCAGTTTAACCAAAAATAAAAAAGTATTCTTCTAAAAATAGTGGGATATTGCAATGAAAATTTTTTGGCATTGCTTGTTCTCAATATTTGTACTTCATGATTTTGTGCAAAGTAATGTATTGCTCTTGGTTACCATCTTCTAGAGTCCCCGCATGGTGGGCTGCCCAGTCAGGCTGGGGCTATCAACAGGAGGTCAGAGATGTGCAGACCCAGTGAAGGATCAGCAGCTGTTACCCCACAAATTGCTTGTCTGCACTGTCAGCCTGGCAAATAAGAATGCGTGAATAAGGGACAGATTTTTAAAAAATTCAAGCGCCAGAACATTTGTCTCAGAACACGGACATCATGGTATCTCTCAGAAATGAAGTTGCGAATTAAAATTTTTAATTATCTTGAACACTATGGAGGTAGTTTTCCAACTTCTTGCTCCCAATGAGGAGCCTTACCCTCTGAAAGCACATATAAGCAGCTTTGGTGCTTGTGGCACACCGTTTTCCGACCATTAAATTTCATGGTCAGATGGCCACATGCATTGTCAGCGTCAACTTTCCACTACTTACGGAAGAGTACTTACGAGAGTATTGTAGCCAAATTTGCAGGCGATACAAAGATAGGTAGGAAAGCAAGTTGTGAGGCGGATACAAAGAGTCTGAGAAGGGTTTGTAGATAGGTTAAGTGAGTGGGCAAAAATTTGGCAGATGAAATGTAATGTAATGTGGGAAAATGTGAAGTTGTCCACTTTGGCAGGAGAATAGAAAAGCAGAGTATTATTTAAATGGAGAGAGATTGCAAAGTGCTGTGGTACAGAGGGACCTCCATGTCCTTGTACATTAATCACAATAAGTTAGCATGTGGGTGCAGCAAGTAATTAGGAAGGCAAATGGAATGTTGGCCTTTATTGCAAGTGGGATGGAGTTTAAAAGTAGGGAAGTCTTGTTGCAACTGTACAGGGTATTGGTGAGACCGCACCTAGAGTACTGTGTAGTTTTGGTCTCCTTATGATGAAAGGTCACAGACCTGAAAAGTTAACTCTGTTTCTTTCTCCTCAATCCTGCCAGACCTGCAGCATTTTGCTTTTATTATCCTGGGATGAGGGGTTTGTCTTATGAGGAAAGGTTGAGTAGGTTGGACCAATACGTATCGGAGTTTAGAAGAAACATATCAGATTCTGAGGGGGCTTGACAGGGTAGATGCTGAGAGGATGTTTCCCCTCATGCAGGAATATGGAACTAGGGGGCACTGTTTCAAAATAAGGGGTCTCCCTTTTAAGATGGAGGTAGGGAGGAATTTCTTCTCTCAGAGGGTTGTTAGTGTTTGGAATTCTCTTCCCCAGTGAACAGTGGAGGTTGGGTCATTGAATATATTAGAGGCTGAGTTGCACAGATTTTTGATTGACAAGGGAGTCAAGGATTATGGGGGCAGGCAGGAAAGTTAAGGCCACAATCAGATCAGCCATGATCTTATTGAATGGCGGAGAAGGCTGGAGGAGCCGAATGGCCTACCCCTGCTCCTATTTCTTACGTAGATATCAGCAGTGGTGGGAGGAGACCCTTTAGTGGCAATTAATTGGCCTGGGACAGGCTGGTTGTTTGCCACCTTCCCCGAAGCTGGTAAAATAGCAGCGGGGGCAGGTAGGAGATGGGAACGGCGCCCCACCTCCCACTCGATTTTACACCCTCCCTGTCTCCCATCTTGCTCCCAGGGGCTTGTAAAATTCCAGCCAAGAGCAACTTTTAAAAAGGAATTTGAAAAATACTTTAAGGGGAAAATATTGCAGTGCTTTGGGAAAGCGCAGGGGAGATCGACTAATTGGAAAGCTCTTTCAAATTCCAACACAGGCCTGATGGGCCAAATGGCCTCCTTCTATTGTTCTCAAGTGTAATTTGAATGTACAACCTTCCAAATCTGAAGTAGAGTTCTACTAACTAAGCCAAACTGATGGTGGCTTTTAAATTTTCAGTCAAACAGAAAAAATACTGAGTAACAAATGTCAACAACGTGGGTGGACTTTGAGCCCCCGCAAGGGCTGGGAATGGAATGGGGCAGGTGCTAAATATGGTACCACTGGCTGGCGTGCCAGTTCCCTCTCACCCCTGGGCCATTTTCCCAGAAGCGGAATGGGGGAGGGCGGCAGGTAACCCACCTGCATGTGGTGGGTAGCCAATTAAACTAATTAAGAGCAATTTAAGGCCAATTAAAGGAAGCCGACTGGGATTTTCCAATCAGCCTGCAGGTTGCCAGAGGTGGCAAGGGCCACCTGTCTGGAGGTGGCCTCCTGGCAGAAAACCTAGGGACCAGCGCTCCAAGTAGGCCTAGAGGCCCTCCCTGCTTGCCTGGGTGCAGCAGTAGACACAGGTCATCCTGTACAGAGGTTCCATCTCCATAGTGGTGGCCTGGTCACAAAAGCCATTTTTCATTTAAATTTTGAAAACCTTGGGGAGAGGGTGCCTCCACTTTGAAGTGCCCTCTCCCTCACTCACCTGCTATAGCATCCTCCTGCTGCTTTCAAGCTGGAAAGCCTATAATTGACCCTCTAGCACTGACTCATCCATATTTTAACAAGCCTGTTTCTTACAGCAAGGACCTGTCACCAACATAATCTTCCACAGTTTTGGGGCCTGAAATCCAGATAAGTTTATAGTGTTTTATTGAAATCTTATATATGCACCTTTATTCATCAACTTTGGCACTGCACTCGGCACAGCTCGAGGCCCCCTGAGCAGATTTTTTGAAATGAGCGATTCAGCGAAGGCTTGAACCCAGTTGACATTTAAAGGAATTAAAACATGAGTGTGCTGTAATTGATTATGTGAAATGTTAAGGTAGACAAGATACATACGAGCATTGGACAGTTTTGAAGTCAAACTGACTTCTTAACTATGAAATCCCTGAACTTTTCAAAGGATGTTGGGACTTCCTGCACTGACAACTTCCTGATTTATTTAGCACAAGGAAATTGATCTCACTGTGCCTTTGGATCCAATTACAAAATAACTAGCAATCCAATTTTATATATAAAAGAAGTGACGCTCACTAACTATCCCAAGACTCCAGTATATATTCAACCTGATGCTAATAGGAATTGCTCAGGTTTCCAAGGCTGTAAAAATTCCAGCAGATTGGTTGATATATGATTCTGGAGAATGGAAAACAAGTAGGAGAGGGGGAAGAAAAGCTGCTCATTCCTCAAGGTAACTGCGATGGTATTGTCAGGGATATCAGCCAGCATGTCACTGAACATTCTTCCTTCACACCTCATCCCAATAAACATTCTTCCATTGATGTTAAGGTTGTAATTATCCACAGGGTTACAATATACTTATTTTCACTTCTAAGAGGAGGACTGAAGCCTCCCATGGTAAACAGTAATAAAACAATGAAAGGTATAGATAAGGCTGAAGTAAATATGCAATCAACACAAGAAGAAAATTCAAGCAAGATTAAAAGATTAGGAGGAAAAAAAAACTCATCTATTTTCTCCTACCTCTACCAGAGGTAGATAGTAGCCGATTTAGAATTAAATGATACCCTAAAGAGGGTGGGATCAATACCTTTTCAGAGAGGAGATTGAGGATTATAGAGACATTAACTGTAAGGCTTCTATTTTTGCGGAATGCACAGGAAAGAAATTGAATGGTGGCATTCGAGGGATGGATGGGGATGGGAGGGAGGATAGAGTGGGAAGATTTCATGAAGTCAACTGGTAACCTGTCTTTTCTCTTTACAGATGCTGACTAACCTATAGTGTATATTTAGCATTTTTTTGTTTATGTTTCAGATTGCCAGCATTTGAATTTCACTGCAGTAGTTTTTCTTAGGAGTGCGGGAATCCACTGGCACAAACTCATACCCCTATACCGTACATGCGTCAGTGTTTCACCGTGTTCTTCTAGGAAAATATGTTTGATTAAGTTAGAACAGAAATTAGGAACTTATCTCAGTACAATAGCTTAAGCATTAAACTATCAGCATTGAAACAGATTTGCAGTGCGAAAATAATTCAAAAGCTAAAATAAAGTGTCAAAAGAATGTGAGACGTCCTAACTTTTAATGAAAAATGACACCGACACTTGAGAACTGAAGGAATGCAATTATTTATTAAATGTCACTTATACATTAAAAAAAAAGTCAAGTAAAATAATTTCCTGGCTGCATGACACCTGTGTTTCACAGAACTAAAAAAAGACATCAGGTATGAATTAAGTATTGAAAAAGAACTAGGTTATGCAAAACAAGGCAATCAGTGCTATAATCCAATATTTAGACAGCAACAGTTGACCTCAAATGGTATGAACCACACAAATAGTGGTATAAATACCCAATGCTCTTAAATACCAACAATCAAATAACACGTTAGAATATTGTAAACAATGCATAATGTGAATCAAAAATGGTAGCCAAGGTATGTTAAAAGTATGAAAAGATAATTTAAAGATATTATATAAAGACAGAATTTAAAAATACAAAAAAAAGTAACAGTGTTTACTTTGGTCTTCAGTACACAGTAAAAAAAAAAGTTATAATACACTAACAGCCATTATTAAAAATACGGACTAGTTTAGCAGCTGTGCAGTTCACCATAATGTTGGCAAATTAACACTGCTAGATGAAACAAAACAATGTGTTAAGAGGTAGACCTAGTTTACTACACAACTGGTAGTTTATAATTCTCGAGTGCCCTCAGAGGCAACATACATTTCAAAGAACCACAGGCTGTCATAACTCAAGGAGGAATCAGTAGTTGTTTTTTTTTGCTTTCTGGACTAGCAAAGAGACATGTGTATACATTCAGTTCATATTCTATATTCAAGAACAAGTTTACTTGAAAGTTTTTTTTATTTTTCAGGTGTCATAGACACATTTTCATAACAGACAGTACAGAGTGTGCAGTCCCAATGAAGAGCAGTTTGGCAGTGTCATTAAGTCAGAAGGAACTCAATGTCTGAACCACAAGAATGGAGATTCAAGGAACTCAGAATGAAGTGTCCTTCATACAAGAACTTCGGATAGATCTTGGGTGATAACCATCACTTTTTGGTAAAATGGTGGGCTGCATTTTCTTTTTTTATTAGTTTGCATTGAAATAAAAAACAAAAGTGAGCTTCTGAGCCTAGTCAGATCTTTCCACAGCAGCAGGTTTGGATCACCCCATTTTTAATACAAATTACTGCACACCCTTAAATCCATACTACCAACCAATAGCAAATCACATGACATAAGCAAGTACAAAGAAAGCTCCACTTTCAAGAAAGCACATCTGTGATATTCGCGGTTAACTACTCGTAAATAAATATTATTGTGGATGATGAAGCCAATCTTGTTGCAGTCTTGAAAGGGCTGTCAAATAAATGTGTATGCAAAAAAGTGTTGATGTCTTCACCTTTTCTAAATAAAGATAATAAATGGAAATATTTGTAGGCCCCACATCAGTCATAAATTCTTTAAGTCAGTGGATCACAAATTGCATACATTTCTATGTTATACACCAGATTGATACTGTTCATTCAACCTTCTGAATGAATACACCATCATACAGAAGTGAATAAAGTTAAAATATCTCTCAGTCATGGCATTTCCTTTCTCTCAAGGGCTCTTGCAAATATTAGTGGAAAAATCTTCTTAGTCCTTAAAAGATACTTTACTTTAAAAAAGTAAATTAATATCCCTATAAATATATGCCTGCAACTGGAATCTGATAGTACCTTTTTGTCTGCTACCCAGCCACAAGAAAATTATAATACTTTATAAATTGGAATATGTGATTGACAGCTGATTTCAAGACTAAAACAACAAAAAGGTAGAACTATACAGAAAAGGGATGAGGTAGCCTTTTGCTGTAAACAGAAAAATAAAAACTGGTCTGTTTTATCATATTAAACATACCAAACAACATTGCATGTGCCAACTTCACAACAAAAAAAATGGATTATGATGGGTACATAAGCCGTGGGTACAATAAAACGCTACCATTATTTTTTTATACAAAAATAACAAATACAAAAAAGACGTCATAAATCTGATTATTAGAAATGTAGGACTATGTAAAGTTCAGAGGTAGTTACTAATAACAGTATGTAAATATAGATATAGATACCAAGCTCTAAAACTATTTGATTTATTCAGAGTACTTTTGAGTATGTCTTCAGTACTTAATCTGCAAATAAAAATAAACCTATTTGGTATATTCCCTGAGTAAAGTTCCTTGTCCTGAGATGTGCTTTGGAGTAATAATGATCATAACATTACAATATACAAAAATACAAAACCAATCTTTTGTCTCTCTGATATGTTTGGTCTGTGCTCTTAGGAGTTCAGTGTGGTGTACTAACAGAATCCTGTACTGAAAAGCTTCACATACTTGCCAATGCTCTTTAAAATGCACCCACAAAATGTTTGGGTGTCAGGGTTCCGTTACTGAAAATCTGATCTCAGCTCTGAACTTTTCCATTGTAAACAGGGAATGTCCAACTAAGGAAATATTCATGCTTTCTTCATTCAATAAGGTCAAGAAACTTTGGTTTAGCATGTCAAAGTGATTTGCAGCTTGCATTTTCTTCGTTGTTTCTTGCCTAATCTCTTTTTTTAAAAAAGACCTATATATGTAGATTAAGCAATGCCACTCTGATTTGTCTATACACTTTTTAAATAAAGAAACAATCCTTACATTATGTAAGCACACATTTCTTGATAGGTACAACACATTCAATATCGTCACATTTCAGATTACGGGAAGGTTCGCTGTGTACGACATCAAGACAGCATCAATACAACCTGCATCGCTCCAGTTACAAACACTTTTCTTTGTGGGATTCAAGTGTTTCAAACAGACTATCTCATCACATTCAGGCAGTTTATGCTTGTCTGTAATATACACACTGAGCAGCAGTATTGTTCCTAACACTTGGGATACGGAAACCAACAATCCCTTCACCATGATAAAGAACAAAAATGTTAGCCACACCTAATTTATCATACTTGTATCGTCCAGTTAATGCCTACCAGATTCCAGCCTGACCAATATACATACACTTTGAAGTTTCCTGCAGTATCAGCTTTCACATGAACTGATGCCTCCAGGGGAATTTTTGAAGGGTTCAGCTCAATGGTCTCTCTTCCCTCAAAATTTGTACAAAAAGTCTGCCGATGGGAAACATACAGTCACATAACATACATGACCTAACTGCTGGGTAGCTGCCATTCAAAAATCCCTTTTGTTTTAAAAGTCTAGTTATGGGTTCTCCTTCTGTCCCTCTCTAACCTAATGCATATCACAAGCTCAGTGATGTAATGTCATCCTCCCTTCCCCGTTTAATGTTTAAAATGGAGATAGTAATTTAAGCTTTGTTTTAAGTGATATAGCTTTGCACTTGGTCATATTTATTGCTGTGCAATTTGCAAAGACATTTGAGTGTTCTTAGCAGCATTACTTGGGACAAATGGAAATGCCATCCAAACAGCAGTTCAAAGGAGCAACAACCATCCCATTCCCATTAACTATAACAAGATGCCAAGGGCATATTAGTTCCTGACCTCAGGTTGTTGCACATTCTTGCCCTTTTTCCAAAGAAGTACATCTAATGAGATTAGTAGCATGATTAATAGTGGGAAGTAAAACATGACTTTTTAAACTAACCCCTCAGTACATTCAGCATCAATAAGCAAAGACTGTTATGGACAATGCACACTCATTTGCCTTCAACTAAAAAGAGTAAACCTGACCAGGAATTGATGAGATCAATACATCGAACAATATATTAGCCTTTGAATTTCTACCCTCTTCAGCTACTGTGAATCAGGAACAGTGATTCAGAATGAGCATTCCTACTTTATTTTTCTATTTATGCAATTAGTGATACAATTTTTGTGTTAGTGAATATGTTAATCTGTAAAAAGCCAAAACATATAAGATCTGTCCTACGTCAAACTTGAATGGGCATTCCTTTTTCTGAGAAACCGTGGACCAGCAGATGCCTGCTGGAAGACATAACTTCAAGGAGTTGACAAAATGCAAGTCATACAGTTTTGCAAAGCAGAGGGACAAGAGAAACTAAACCACACATTAAGTCCTCTGTTGGTTGGAAGCAGCAGGAACAGAAAAAAAAATGACTGGATCAAATGACTGGAGACCCAGCATTACACAGAACAAGAGTTAGGGAAGGGAAATGCATACTGGAATAGGTTATCAATCAAGATCATTGTTCATGTTACTGAGAACTTAAATACCAGGGGTGAAACCTTTAGTCAAATAATACCCAATCAGTATAAAAATAGCCTCAGCCAATACGCTCTGGACCTCCTTCCCTAAATTTAGAATCATAGAAAGTTTACAGCACAGAAAGAGACCACTTGGCTCATCGTGTCTGTGCCAGCCGGAAAATGTTCCACCCTTTCTTTGATGACTCTTTCAAAGCCTTCAAAAGCCTCCTTAAATCTGCTTTTGCCTAACATTTCTAACTATGTTACAATCAATTGGGTACCTGCTATATTCAACATGAAGTTCCTTGGGATGTTTTATTTTGTTCGGGGCGCAATATAAATACAAACTGCTCATCTTTGGGAAGGATGAACATTCTATTTGCAGGGGAGTGGGACTAATTGGATAGCTCTTTCAAAGAGATGGCACAGTCTTGATGGGCTGAATGGCCTCCTTCTGTGCTGTAAGATTCTATAATTGGAGAATGTTCTTTAATGTTATTAGTTTGATTAATCATAAATGACACTTTTAACAAAACAGCATCAATTCACATTTTATCAGACACCTCGATTCTTCAAATCAAGTTGAACAACTTTATGTATAACAAGCTCGTTCAGTTTAAATGTGGTTAGAACAGAAAGAGTACAAACCAATTAAGATAATCCTATAAAGGAACTTACTATAAGGATAATATGCTCATTCTGAATTCACGTTAAATTCAATGTTGTGACTCTGCAAGATCATCTATGGCAAGCAATTATATCACATCATACCAGCTTCACAGAGTGCTTACAGGGAACATATTTTTGAACACAGACCATTTTTCAGGTCATGGGCTGCATGTCCTAGAATATTTCAAAAGGATCTAAACAAACTACTCCCTAAAACTCCACAAGGCCCATGGGATAGAATTTCTGCCAATTTGTAGTCAATGGGCTTTACACCTATATCATGTATTGTGAAATATCCCATACTAAAACCTCTGGGTTGTTAGCAGCAGAACCATTTCTGTGTTTCTTGTAAAATTAAACATGTAAGCTTGCCTATCTGCTCCCTTGATAATTTATCTGCAGATCACCATGTTGGCTAATTTATAAAATTGTAAATTGTTCACATCAGCAATTTTTCCCCTTTCAAAGAATGCTTTGGTAAAATGTATCTGCCACACTATTACTCATTTGTAAAATTTGTTTTAAATTCTCAAGGGTTGTGGCAATTCCAAAATCAGCATTGACAGGATTAAAATTAATGAACTGTAAGAAAAACGTACAATTTTCCTTCACTGCAGAGAGAGGTATGCTATGGCATAACAAACAAGAACATGTCTAAACCTCACCCCATTTTTTCAATATGAACTTCAGCACCTGGGTACATGGTATTACAAAATGAAATAGTACGTTACACTCAGATTAATTTTTTTTTTTAACTGAAATGCACACCTTTTCTTCAGTGGCCAAATTCCGGATCAAGAGTCAACTTTGTGGAGGCTGGCATCCAATAGACATTTGAAATTATTGAATTAACTGCAGAGTTACTGATGCTGGAATCATCTGACATTATGTGAATTAATACTGCAACTATTGTACCTGGGAGCGGAAACAATGCCAACTGCTGCTTAGGTGTTTACTGCAGAACATTAGCAGAAATGGCATTCAAATATTCTGCACTTTTTAATTTTTTGTATGTATATCTATATATATATATATATATATATATATAACATACTACAGTGTTCACAGATTTGAGTTTAAAACACAATTAACAAAATAAAACCAAAAAGCACTTGCAACATAAACACACAAACACATTCACATTATCTGTAGCTTCGACTCCCCTAACGTTAAGATTCATGGCAGTGGCTAGCATCTCAATGATGAATATTGCCTACAGAAGTAAGACACTGCCGTGTATTATTAATTATATATATATATATATATATATATATATATATATATATATATATATATATATAAAGTTGATATCCAACTAGATATCTGTTGATTTCCTTGGTACCTCAGCTCTGGCAGCATCCACATCTTGATTTCCTTTGGTTTTTAACATGTTTTAACGTTTCAGCTACCCACTGAATGGAATGGAGCCTCTGAAGAAAGTTCCAGGGTTGATCGTAGTGTTGTGTATTGCTTTGCAATTCCGGGAGGATACCAAAGGGACTGTGAACAGTACTTGTTATAAAAGATTAGAAAAGTCGAGGGAATTAAACATGGAAAATTGACACTGAAACACATATGCAGCTGGGTGCTTTATAGAAGTTTCTGCATATAAAGGTAAAAGGTAGGGCACAGTGGACGTGCATGAAAGTAGTCCAATAATAACTCTTTGCATGGAGTGAATTGACCAGTTTAAAAGTTTCAGTTGATTCACTAGGTCTTTTTTTTCCCCAAAAAAGGAGCTGCAGTATGTGAATTTACTTCCCCTGTACTTTTGCAAGTATGAGGTAGTTTAGGATCCTATTAAAAAAAATGTCAAAAGTGGTCATGTAGCTTGCTTTATGTTTTTTTCCGTTTCTGAATGGAAGGCCCCTTTCTGCTTGGTTCTTCAGGGGATGCAGACAACTTGCTTGAAGAAGCTTCATGGGATGTCTTACCAGAGTGTTCAGTCTCTGGTTTTCCCTCCTGAAGATGCGACAGAGCTGGGTAGCCTTGGGCCCCTCCTATTTCTCTAGGGAAAGCAGCATATGCAGAGGTGGAAGGTTGAGGATCTGCTTCATATCTTCCCTGAGGAATAAGGGACTGCGGTGGAACAGTTTTGAGGGGGCAGTTAGCTACCATGTGCATGATGCTCTGGCAGTAATGGCACTTCTTTGGCTGAGGAGGTAGGTTACATTCCTTAGCGTGATGATCAAGGCCGCCACAGTTATAACATCTGTATTGAAATAAAAGGAGATATATGATAATAGTTTGCAATCAAATTTATAAGTAGATGTATCCACAGTGGGGACATCATTCCTCTGTTTATGTACTGCAAAATGTTTTGCCTGCACTGTTGCAAAACACAATATTCATGATGAATCCACAAGAGATTATAATGGCAGATTTTACATAATGAAGACAAAATTGGAAAAAGAAATCAGAATATTATGGTGACTATAAATACTGTAATGATGTAGTTGGTAGTTTATATCATGATAAAACTCACATCGTCACAACCTACAATGATCATTTTAGAAAAGAATATTCATTTCACAATTATATGATATATGTCTGTGGAGACAAGATAAAAATCTTTGAGGTAATTTTTGACTAGATGCCTGAGTAATGAATCATTACTAATGATCCAGGGGGTATATTTAAGAAACAAGATTCAATTTTCAAAGCTTTTCCTAATGACCTTAAAAGAGACAAAAGGACTAAAATGTAAACTCTGTTTCTCTCCATAGATGTTGCCTGACCTGCTGAGTATTCCCAACATTTTCTGTTTTTATTTCTAACCTTAAAAAAAATGATAATTTGAAATTTTCTTAAGCTCTATGCTTCATACATTTCATTAGGGTTACTCCTGCTGATGTAAATGGGTAGTGGGGGAGGTTTCCTATACTTCCAGTGGCATTATGGTAGTTAGGTGGAAGCAGCTCCCAGGAAATTCTTGGCGGATTGTCGCTTTCAGAGCTTCCTATACATTCAACTTGAAAATCAAATCAGCACTAAAAGCCAACACTCCTTGCCAAGGTGAGAACTACAAAAAATGCTCATTCTCTTCAGCTTTTTTGGTTTCTGTCCTGTTGCTGCTGTCAACATATTTGCTTTCAACATTAATACCTCAATTCAACAGATCCAGAGTAACCTTTTGTCAGTGGAGCTCGTGAGCTTGAAATTTTTATTCCTGAAGCAATTGCAACATCTTCTAAAGACAAATGTGAAAGAGGTGACAATGACCTTACTTCACAGTCGAAAAATTTATATTTTTACAAAGTATTTTACAAATAAAGAGCTATTCAAGTCTAAGAGAGTAATTCTAGTGGGATGTAGATACAAGCACAGTTTTGCTAAAGATCACAACTTACTAAATTAACCACAAGCATTTATTTGCAAATAAAACAATGACCTTAACATTTGCACTAAAAAGTGAATCAATTAACGTTTTTCTGAGGTTAACAGTATGTGAGCATAAGTATGGATAGGCTGACTCAATAGCTTAGATTTATATTAAGTCTTTCACTTTATGAAATGTCTTAAGATATACTGTAAGGTTTACGATGGACACTGAATGAGATGCAAGAGTGGATCTTATTCAGAGAGGTTCAGTTGTGAAGAAGATTTTGAGGCAGGTGAGACATAGCAGGTTAAAGAGC
Source organism: Heterodontus francisci (assembly GCF_036365525.1). Taxonomy (NCBI): domain Eukaryota; kingdom Metazoa; phylum Chordata; class Chondrichthyes; order Heterodontiformes; family Heterodontidae; genus Heterodontus; species Heterodontus francisci. The sequence goes on along the minus strand of NC_090373.1, from coordinate 156,319,829 downwards.
TTTAGGTAAAAACCCTGAGTGAAGGGGATGGTATCTCTATGCTTTGCATAGGCGAGGGATAAGGAGGCACGAGTGGAGGGAGGGATGTACAACAGACTGGGTGTTGGATCATAGGACTGTAAAAAGAATTGCAGCATTGATGTTCCAGGAGAAAGAAGAGAAGCAAGCAGTGAAAGGGAGCAAAGACAGGGCTTAGTGAGGGATAAAATACATGTTGAAGTGTTGGGAGTACAGGCTTGATCAGAAAATTGGTCTGTTTCTGTTCTGTACCATTGCATGAATCTAGCTCAGCCAGAGCCATCCAAGTACCATGCATGTTCTTCAACAGTATAGTAAAACTGTAAATTCAATGTATCTCATTATATGACAATCTTTGAAACTGTAGTCAGAAAGTATATAGGTCTAACAAAATGCTGGAAAAGTCCTCCAATTATTTGCTACATGTAAACAGATTGCAAGGGGAGGGGGAGGGAGGAAGAGAAAAGAGAGCACAAGAGAAAATGAGAATGTGCGAGAGGAAAAAGAGAGCAAGTAAGTTTCAAATCCCCCCACCCCAACACATATATACCACTGCTGAGGAGTGAAAAATATCAGAATGTGAAACATAGCTTTCAAATGCATTGCTGCAATCAGGAAACAGAAGAAAGACAATACATTATTGGAAGACATTTTATGCCATTATTGTTTATTTCAAATGTACCAAAAATATTCAAGTTACCACTAGAGGGCAGTAAAGCCTGTGTGAAATATTACCATGGGCCCTTTTACTGATTATCATTAGGGTAATGTTTCATGACTGCGTATAAAACATAAGATCCAATCTGGATTGGAGCAAAATTTAAGCATTCAATGCTATAGATTAAGCACAGCTTGGCCCATATTATTTAAAGGCCTTAAATCGAGCTTAATTGAATGTTAGAGGATCAAAACGCATAAATCCCGATACTTTGTTCATAAATTCTTGCAGATCAAAATGCAGCATAAGTCAAAATTTTAGTTGTACTCCTTAAAATAACTGGCATATACTTGTGCCTTTCTCAATTTTACAAGCATAGTTCACAACGTATTTACATAAAGTGCTCAGCAAGCCAATATTCTTGAATTGCCTATCTGCCACCACTGTGGCAGCAACATTATGAAGCCATGAAGGGAATTAAACACGAGGATGCAACTTTTAAATTAGATAGTTTGCAAAGGCAGAAACTGTCTCAACCTTGAATCTTGAAAGTGAATTCTGCAGCTTCACAACTCTTTTGCGTCCGGAGTTTCCCTGAGTCAGCAGTTTTGATGTGAGTTGTTGAGGTTGTAAACATATGAACATACATATGAATTAGGAGCAGAAGTAAGCCACTCGGCCCCTCAAGTCTGCTCTACCATTCAACAAGATCATGGCTGATATGACTGTAACCTCAACTCCACATTCCCGCCTACTCCTGATAACCCTTTCACCCCCTTGCTTATGCACAGACTTGGCTTCTTGTTGGGTGTGTACAAGACTGGCACAAAGATGACACATAAAAAAAAGAGCTAATTGTCTTTGCATGCGGGTAATTTGGGATGTTCCTGATCCCTTCTTAGTTTTACAATAAGCGGTTTGCTTAATCTACAGTGTACATATTGCCTTTAGACAGCAATTACCCTCCAAAAGATCCTTTCTAAAGGCACTTTTTTTATTGCCTTTTTCCATTGTACCAGACAAACTGTCTTGCTTTTACTGTTACAGTGGTGCTGGGCTCTGCTGCAGAATGCCAATCCATAGAAACGTGAGGGCTCAATCCCCCTCATTCATTTTTGTGAAGCTAGTTCCCAACAGCACATTTGCAGACTCTTATGTTTACGGGTCTATGATACTCCTGCTTTCCTAAGTTCAGGTTGAGGGTGTGGGGGCACAGTTATATAATGGAGTGTGGGTGAAAAGTGATTCCAGTGAGTTATCCCTTGACTGTGCGTCACAATATGAAAACATTACAGAGCAATACTGTGCATACAGAGCCATTGTAACACTATAATTTTAACCAAACTTACTTATAGATCTTACTTATAGATACTTATAGAGGATTGAAAGCGTGCAAACTATATGGGGAGAATCTGAATTTGTTATACTCTCCTTCAAAAACCAGATTATACCAGAGATGGAAAACATTCTACACAACCATAGAGATGGAGATTGAGGTTTGTATGCAATTAATTATTGTGACTCAGTTTAGGGGCTGCAAAATTAATAAAAGCATTTGACAACCATCAATAAATTTCCATTATCCCCTCCCTGAGTTGCATTAAAATGAGGTGCTGTTTTTACAACTCAAAGACTATTCGGGTCAAAACCATTACAAACTAACACAGGAATCTAAAAAGAGACTGAAGTTTTGTCATATTTCCTCTCCCTTCTAGATTTATAGCCAAAAAATTTTAATAGTTATTTCTAGATTGTATTTCTCTAAATTAAAGTTGAAAAAAGTTCTCACCGTCAGTATCTTTGGAATAGAAGAGGAAGAAATTGCAGTGCATTTGAGGGAAGGGAATTACACCAACACAACCCCTTATTTTCTCTGTTACGACACTACGCATTGCACAATATTACAGACTGAGTTTCAACTTTTATTGCATGACAGAAGTGGACATAACTCACAAGTAAACTTATGCATATCGTCTTAATGAGTGCCATAAAAATCACTCAGTGAGACATGCAGTATGTTATTAACACAATTAAAATAGCAATGATATTGCTACTTTTCAAAAGGGTATGAATACTTTCCCTCACACACCTTATTAACAGTGTAACACATTAACCTAACATGTCAATAAGACATGTTAATAAAGGATGTAGGTTGTAATGGTTTTAACCCCAATAGTCTTTGAGTTGTAAAAATGGTTCCTCACTTTGACGGATTCAGGAAGGGCATGGTGGAAATCTATTGATGGTTGTCAAATGCCATTATTTATTTTGCAGTGCCTAAACAGAATCAAAATTATTAATAGATTATTCTCTGAGGGTGTGAAAGGTATTATATAAATGCAATGTTTTTTCATTTACTAATGAATCACAAGTGTATTGATGCACAGTGATGAGAAGGAAGAGGACAGTTGTCTTTGGACAGCTTTTTTTGCATCTCTTAGAGGTAGGTTCAGAACAGTAGTAACAGTCCTGGAAGATGTTTGCCTGCCTACCTTCATACAACTGTGTCATGAGAGCAATGTGGCACTCAAGAGAAGGGGAATTTTGTACACTTGTAATTCATTCATACTGCAGCATAGATTCTTCAGACAAACTGCAGCCAGTGGCAAGCGAAAATGGATACTACTAGCGATCATTATCAGATGGGCTACTACTGACAGGACAATGATCTAGTATGGCAAGTTACCAGAGGCAGCTTCTGTTATAAATGTGGGCATAAAGATTTTTAATGGAAATATAAAAATAAGGCCAGACTAAAATGGGCCTTGGTGCAATTATTCCCTGTCGCCTGACCCGACTTCACTTGAAGACCACATTTTCATAGTATTTACAGCACAGAAACAGGTCAATCAGCCCAACAGGTCCATACCAGTGTTTATACTCCACATAAGCCTCCTTCCACTCCTCTTTATCTAACTCAGAAATATATCCTTCTAGTCCTTTCTCCCTCATGTTTATCTAGTTTCCCCTTAAATACATCGATTCTATTCGTCTCGACTACTCCTCGTACTGGCAAGCTCCACATTCTAGCCACTCTCTGGGTAAAGAGGTTTTTCCTGAATTCCCCATTGGATTTATTATTGACAATCTTATATGAATGGCCCCTAGTTCTGGTCTCCCCCAAAAGCGGAAACATCTTTTCAATGTCTACGTTATCAATCACTTTGATAACCTTGACACCCCGTGCAATGCCACAGGAGATCAACTAGTTTATTGTTAAACGTCTGTGCAGGCACATACTTTCTGTCCAACCTTGAAGTCACGCTTTTATGTCAACATTTAACACCGAAAGGGCCAATGTAAAGATTTGTATGCAGTCGTATGATGTACAAAAAAAAAATCAAGGCAGATATGCCTTTGTGGTACTGAGGGAGTGCTGCACTGTCTGAGGTGCTGTCTTTCAGATGAGATGTTGAACTGAGGCCCCACTTGTCCTCTCAGGTGAATGTAAAAGATCCCATGACACTAGTTTGAAGATATTATCCCTCAATCAACATCACAAAAACTGATTAACTGGTCATTATCACATTGCTGTTTGTGGGAGCTTGCTGTGCACAAATTGGCTACCATGTTTCTTACATTACAACCATGACTAAACTTCAAACACAATTTATTGGCTGCAAAGTGCTTTGAAATGTCCGGTGGCCATGAAAGGCGCTATATAAATGAAAGCCTTTCTTTCTATGAGCATTGCCCAGCACTGAACGGTCACATTGGCTGGAATTTTACGCCGCTCCAGCGGGTCAGATAGTGGCGTGGGGGCGGCGTAAAATTGAGCGCAGGCTCCGGGAGGCCTACCTGCCCCACTTCCGCCTCCAGACAAATTTGCGGCGTCGGGCGGGGGAGGGAAACGGCCCGCCCGCGGTCAATCAAGACCCTTAAGTGGCCACTTAACGGCCACTCAAGGGCCCTCGCCCACCTCCAAGGGTATTTTACCCGTGGCAAGCAGGTGTGCTAGGGACGTGAAAGGCCGTCCAGCGGCAGCTTCCGGCCTTCCCGCGCCACGGGAGGGGTGGGGGAGTGCATGGCAGTCGGGCACAGGGTGCCAGATTGAGGGCCGCCCTCGCATCCCAACCCACCCCCAGGACCCAAGACAACCCCCCCCACCCCAAAACGACCACTCCAGCCTCACCAGGGAAGGGCCAATCCCACTGGTGAGGCATGCCCCTACTTACCTGTCCTCCTTGATCCATGGTGTCAGCTGGACTGCAGTCTCAGCAGTGGCCACCGCTCCCGGTGGCGCTGCTGGGACTAAGAGCTGCCGGCCCGCTGATTGTCCAGCAGCTCACTGAGGCGGGACCTCCTCCCTCAAGTGGGTGGAAGTCGCGCCTCGGGACAATTAAAACCCGGGGACCCGTAAAATTAGGGACGGATCCCCGGGTTAGGCAGAAGCGGGTTTACCACCGACCTTCACGTCGGAGTCCAGCTCCCATCCATCCACCGTAAAATTCCGGCCATTATCGCTTTAACTTCAGAAATAAAGAGTGACTGAGTCTACTTGGTCTATGTTATAACATTTGTCTCCCAATTATCAGTTGCTCGAATACAGAGATACAATGAGTAGTAGTCCCTTCTCGTGGACGTGTCCATTATTGGTCTGCTGTACAATTCTATACTGGACAGTTCATGTCACAGACGCACGAGGAAGTATCGTGATCATTAATCCTTCAGTGTGAATTTATCAGGCAATAGTGCCATGGAACAATGCCCAATGCCAAAAAGTAAATCATACAATGAAAAAAGCAAGTCTTAAGACATCGTAACTTCATGCACCTGTGACATGAACTGTCCAGTATACATGGAGTGACTGTAAACAATTACTTAAGCTTACAGTTCACAGAATTACAGAATTGTTACAGCACAAAAAAGGCCATTCGGCCCGTCGTGTCTACGCCAGCTCTCTGAAAGAGCAATTTGCCTAGTGAAACTCATCGGCCTTCTTTCCGTAGCCTTGTACATTCTTCCTTTTCAGATAATAGTCTAATTCCCACATGAATGCTTCGATTGAACCTGCACCCACCACACTCTCAGGCAGTGCATTCCAGATCCTAACAACTTGCTGCATGAAAAGGTTTTCCTCATGTCACAATTGCTTCTTTTGCCAATTACCTTAAATCTGTGCCCTCTTGTTCTTGATCCTTCCACCAATGGGAACAGTTTTTCCCCTGTCTACACCCCTCACGATTTTGAATACCTCTATCTAATCTCTTCTCAACCTTCTCTTCTCCAAAGAAAAGAGTCCTAATTTCTCCAATCTATTCACATAACTGAAGTTCCTCATCCCTGGAATCGTTCTCGTGAATCTTTTCTGCACTTTCTCCAATGTCTTCACATCTTTCCTAAAGTGTAGCACCCAGAACTGGACACAATACTCCAGTTAGGGCTGAACCACTGTTCTTTACAAGTTTAACATAACTTCCTTGCTTTTGTACTTTATGCCCCTATCAATGAAGCCTAGGATCATGTATGCTCTATTGACCGCTCTCTCAACGTGTCTTGCCACCTTCAATGATTTAGGTACACCCAGGTCTCTCTGCTCCTGCACCTCCTTTAGAATTGCACCTTATCTCTCCACGTTCTTCCTACTAAAATGAATCACTTCACATTTCTCTGCATTAAATTTCATCTGCCACTTGTCTGCCAATTTCACCAACTTGCCTATGTCCTTTTGAAGTTCTACACTATCCTCTTCACAGTTTATAGTGTTTCCAAGTTTTGTACCAACCACAAATTTTGAAATTATGCCCTATGCACCAAGGTCTAGGTCATTAATATATATCAAGAACAGCAAGGGTCCTAACACTGATCCTTGGGGAACTCCACTACAAACTTTCCTCCAGTCTGAAAAACATCCATTAACCAATACTCTCTGTTTCCTGTCACTCAGCCAATTTCCAATCCATGTTGTCCCTTTTGCTCCATCAGCTATAATTTTGCTCACAAGTCTGTTGTGTGAAACTTTCTCAAATACGTTTTGGAAGTCCATGTATACCACATCAACAGCAATGCCCTGTGTTGGCCAGGGGCTGCAAGAAGTACAGAATCTGTTACAAACTGCTGGATAGTTCATGAACTAAAGTAACCTGAGCTCAGACACTGGCCTGTGCTGGTAAAAACCAGTTTGAACTAATTAATTTATGTGACAAGACAAGGGAGAGATCACAAGAATAGAGCCTTATTTGGACACGGTGTGATACCGGGGTCTTTGGGCCTGGGCCAATAAGGGGAAGATATGAACGAGGTGAGCAGGCCTAAACCAACTGGAAATATAAGAAAGAGAATAAGTATGGAGAATCTCAGGCATCGAGCCAGCGAGAAACTACGGAGACCAACCATCGCGGAAGTGGAAGACCCTGCGTGAGCAACGCGGCGACGACGTAAAAGAGAGAGAGAACGGAATGCCTGGCCAACATCAGCTCTCCCCTTTTACGGGTATTATCCTTTGTTTTCTGTGACTAGGTCAGGGAAAAGTCAGAGAAACCTAGTGGGTGTGCTTATCGATTTCTAGCTAGCTTTGTTATTAACTGTATAACCCAGTTTGAGTTGCATGCTTTTGTCTAACCAAGTTTATAAGCCTTAGTCTTACATTGTACAACAACGTGAATAAAGTAAATTGATAGTTAAAGAAAGGACTGAGTTTCCTCCACTTTGTACTAAGCCATTAACTATAGCCGGTGGATTAGGTGGCTCTTCTGTAACCCCGTTATCCCAAACATCCAGCCTGAGCCTGAATTAAGAGGACTTAGTCCTACGTGACGGCCAGGATCAAGTGGGTGAAGGGAATAAAGGGGCCAAGGGGGAGTTGACTCCACGCCACGGTTTACACCTGATTAACCTTTTCTGTTACCTCCTCAAAAATGTCCAACAAGTTAGTTAAACATGGTTTGCCCTTCACAAATCCACGCTGGCTTTCCTTAATTACCCCAGGTGTATTGTAAGCAGAGCAAGTGAATTGGTGCAGTGCAGCTGATGGCACGTGGTGCAATGGTTAGCACCGCAGCCTCACAGCTCCAGCGACCCGCGTTCAATTCTGGGTACTGCCTGTGTGGAGTTTGCAAGTTCTCCCTGTGTCTGCGTGGGTTTTCTCCGGGTGCTCCGGTTTCCTCCCACAGCCAAAAGACTTGCAGGTTGGTAGGTAAATTGGCCATTATAAATTGCCCCTAGTATAGGTAGGTGGTAGGGAAATATAGGGACAGGTAATGTCGGGACAAGTGGGGATGTGGTAGGAATATGGGATTAGTGTAAGATTAGTATAAATGGGTGGTTGATGGTCGGCACAGATTCGGTGGGCTGAAGGGCCTGTTTCAGTGCTGTATCTCTAAATAAATAAATAAATAAATTCACTGCCCAGAGCCACAATTTTCACATAGAAAATATCCGCAGAAGCGATGAAATTGCTAGTTTCTGAGCGTGTCAGGGCAATGAACAAATCATTACCTCTTCTCATAGCCACAGCAAAAGTATATATAAATCACACATAAACTGCATTACCTGTAAGCTGGAAAGATTACATTGCAGAGGGTAATAATGGAAACGTCGATGGAAAGATTACTCAGCATCAAAAAGGGACGGAAACCCATGTAACTAAGCATTAGAAAAAAAACAAACATGTGAACATGGGAGAAAAATATTAAAACCTGGATCAATTAAGGCCGGTGAGTCATCTTTGTTATTTATTTTAATAACTGACTAACAGGTGTGTAAAGCTATATACAATAGACCTTCAAATTGGATTCTGACCCCAAATATAGGAAATTGGTCTCCAGACTTATTCTGATCTTTGCTTTCTATCACTGGAAGAAATTTCCTTTTACCCAACTTAGCACAGGCAGAAGGCAGATGCAAAAGGGACAAATATCACAATCTTAGAAAAATGTGACTTTTTTTTATATAGTGTTCAGTATTAAGCAAGATTAATAGGTATCCCATAACATTGTTCACAGTGAGTTGGGTAAGCTGTAATAAAAACTGGTGAAAGACAATGAAGTATGCAAGAAGCGTTAGTGTTTTTGAGTCAATAAGAAAAAGAATGATAGATTTTTGTGCTGCTAACACATTTGAAGTGCTATATATGTTAGACATTACCTTTTAATGATAATAATATAAAAATAGATTGGCTTGTTACGCTGAATGGCCTTTTCCTGTTACTAATATTTCTAATGTTCCCCTTGATAGCAGTGGAGAACTAGTGTTGTAAAATGTCGATCCAAAGTTTGCTGATATGATTTGTGTGTGTATTAAAGTGTTTGAAACCAAATGCTGAGTTCATTCTTACAAACTTCAAAGCTACTTTTGTAATCTAACAAATGCCAATCTACCACTCGTAACATCCAGATTAATTAGCATTTGTATATCATATTTGGACTTAAATTTATACCAATTTTTAATGTACTCTATAGAAAATAAAATGAATTAATTTTCAGCAGCATTTATTAACTTTAGAATTATTAATGTAAATTATAATAGAAATGTTTATTTAATTAAACATGTAAACAGGTCAATCCTTCATCTTTGTGGATGACATGCCAAAATATTACCGAGTTATATCGCTCCACAATGTGTATTTTGTTAGCAATTGATCAACAACTATCTGGAAGCTAAAATGCATGTAAAGGCATAAAGTGGGCACAGAATTTCTATACGAGAGTGAAATAAGATACCTGGAGCTAACCGAGATGCTGATAACATTGGGCTTCATTTCCATGGGGTTTTTAACTGTTCGTTTGGAGTAACTTTGGTGAAAGAGCCATGGAAAGCTCAGAAAAAACAGCTTTTATTCCAGAGTTTTTGTAGTTCTTCCATCACCGAAGTTCTGACTGATGACTGGGAGATTCCCAGGTGGAAAATCACCTCAAGCTGTTGAAAATGAAGTACTAAGGAGTAAAACATTTCTGTAGGGGTTCTCCCTTTGGCATAAGATTGGTGGCACACCTGGAGATGTATTATAAAGAGCTGTTGCACCAATTCTTCAGAGGTTCTGGCAAAGAGAGGGCAGGAGATCAGAAACCAGCTCTGGACACTCAGTGGTGACCTCTTCTAAACATGACTTGCGTTGCTGAAGATCAACTTGAACGAAAGACTTCACAGTGACAGGTGATATTGCGACTTTAGAGAAATAGACCTTGAGTTCTGCTGGGGCTATCTTTTTCATCACTCACCTACATTTATATAATGCTTTATTACCTCTAAGAAATGTCTTATAGTGCTTCACACACAATGGCTATTTCTAAAGTACGGTAACTGCTATGTAGGCAAAAGAATCATTCAAAGGAAGCTTCAAAAGGCACAGTTTCAAGTCTTCAAGGTTCCCAAGCTGCTAGCTGCAACTTCAAAATCTGTGTTTATCTGCTAATTACATATGTGACATTACAGCATATTGAAACATCAGCGAGTCATCTGGTAGAGCAATGCATCAAAGCACCAATAGCTCATCTGATATGGAAGTGCATCAAGGCACCAATGGGGTTTCTGGTAAAGAACATATTGTGAGATGCCAGTGAGCTAATGTGAAACCTAGAATAACAATCTTCAGCAAAATCTGGTTTTGTTTTGTAGTTCAAGGAGTACTCGTCTTGCCCTACAATTTTTTCCCTATCTTTTCCCTAAAGGCACCTACGCAAGCAGGGAAATGGTTTCAAGGGCGTGGACCACCCATCGAGTACATTGCCCAGGTAGCCATTCTTCATCTTTGTGCTTAAACAATAAATGGCAGCGGGGCATTCAAGCCAGATCCTGATCTAGTACTCTTGCAGCTGAGATTTCTGGGATGTAGGTGACACCATTATTTATTGTCTAATCCGAGTTACCTGAGGACATTAAGAGTCATGTGCAAACCAAACTGGGTAGATGAAAGCAGGTTTCCTTCCCTGAACGACATTAGTGAACCAGTTGGGTTTTTCAATCTGGTGTTTCTTTTGGTCATTGTTCTAGTGCTTGCCTACAAACGGACATTGGTAGATTTGAACGTAAACCCTCTGGGGCACAAGTTTAGTGTTGCGTTCTCTTGCTTAACTCAAACTCACCAATCACACAGACAAGATTGGTGAATCTAAAATGTGGGTTCTTTTATTGAAGATGCTAATTTATATACAGCACCATTAGGAAGGTAGGGTAACACATCTCATCTCTGGAGCTGCTTCCAAAAACGGCCTAGCAATCACATGGGTCCATAAATCACATCCTGTCTGGTGATGGACAGATGTTTTAGATATGCCCCTTAAAGTAGCTCCACAACATCTAGTACCATACCAATTAGGCTACTGTACCTATACAGCTAACTCAACACATAACCGCAACGGAGCCCAGTCACTGTAGAAGCACAAACTAGACTTTTTGGCAGCCTAGAGATTGATATGAGGGAATTCACTTGTTGAACAGCTGCTCATAATTTTCCCACTATGCTCCTTTTACTGGTATAGTCATTGCTAGAGAAACAAATAATCTCTAGGAATAATTATATCACTGGGAACAACAGCCAAGAAATTTGACTTGTGTCAAAGTTGCTAGAGTGATGACTTTGCATGCCGGTGGTGCCAGACTGAGGCCAGCGCCAAATTTGGCTTTAGGCCTCACACAAATGCCACCATTGAACTGAGCTTGCCAGCAGGTCAGGTCTGTGTGGTGATGCGGGGAAGTAAGGGGTGGGTGTAGCTGGTAGTGGGGAAGAGTCTTGAAGGTGCTGAATGGGGCCAGGGTTTTTTTTGTGGGTTCAGGAGGGGCACTTCTGCTTCGCTCAGGCCCACAAAAATAACTGAAAATTTCCTGGGCTTATTTTTAAGCTGCTTTCAGGGGGAGTCCTTTTAAGTGCCATTGGTTAGACAGTCGATACCTGGTATAACGAGGTAGAGACACACACGGCATCAGTTCCACCCATTTGTACCTGAATTTTACATTTGTGGGCCTACAACCAGCATAGAACTTTGAATTGCACTTGTAAGGAGCTTAACATCTGTTTCAGGCAAACGCCCTGAACGTCTAAATGTCGCCCGAGTCAATACATCATCCAGTGCACCACTGGGGTGGTAGATCATAGATCAAAATAACAGCCGGCCTATTGTAACATCACCAAGAGAATAAATCAAGACCACTCCCAAAAACTATGAATGCTTAGGTTAAAAATGAATTTTTTTGTCTCCCTTTTACTACCTATCAGACTAAACCTGGTGTAAAAGCTTTGCAGGGCTGTGGTGCACGGAGCTCTATAATAGCAGGCAACATTTGAAACCTAGGATTTCATTCATTGGGGAAAATTAAAACAGACAATTGTTTTAGCTCAGCTACATTTCCTAGCTGACTCCCAATTCTCCCATTGCACCTGCCGTTAATCTTTATCCCCCCCTTCCCTGCAAACTGCCTCTGCTTACCATACTGCCACACATCTCTTTCTTTTTGCCTCTATTGGCCAACACATTACATTCCTTTAATTTACTCCACCGCCTATCTCACCCAGCCTGCTCAATTTATCTGTTTGCCTTTGTTTGCTTGCCCTCCGGCTGTTTGTCAGATGCAGTCCTGCTGCTTCTCTTTCTAGCAGCAGGAGAATGCAAGGTCACTATGAGGAGATAGGTTATCCCAGCCTCCACAGCACTGATAAAAAGGTCTCTGTTATACATTACGCTATTTTGGACAGCTGGGTGGGCAGAGGCAAACAGATGCACAAAGTGGTCAGGACAGGATGGTGACAACTACCTGCCTCATCAGGCAAGTGTTTCAAGCAATTCATGTGGTGACAAAGACTAACCAAGCGGTTGGTTCGTGCAGGCATAATGTCGATTTAAATGGAAGAACAATAATGTTAAAAGTGATGTAGGATATAAAGTAAAAGTCAAGTAACTATAATAACCACAAGCTTTGGTCCCCTATTTGATTACAGGACTGTATCTCATACAAGCAGTCCAGTGCCTACTTGCAATTTCCCCCAAACATAGACTACCTAAATCCAGGGGAGAAGGCTAAGAGAGGAACTGAGTGGAGGCAACTTACTTTCACATTAGAAAAAGAAAATACAAGCATAATCATCTCCCAGTTTGTGGACAAATGGCATGAAGTAAAGGTTAAGCAGCACATGGACTACAGCGGTTCAAGAAAGCAGCTCACCATCACCTTCTCAAGGGCAATTAGGGATGGGCAATAAATGCTGGCCTGGCCAGTGACGCCCACATCCCATGAATTAATTAAAAAAAGAACCGAAAAGTGAGAAAAATGTAAATATAGATTTCTACAAAATCTTTTATTTCTTTATCAAATTTCATCTCTGCTGGTAAAATATAGTTTCTTTGCATTACAAACTGGTAGTACTTTTTTCTCCTGGGCCATTTAGAGGCACAGATCTACAGCGCTCACTTGACTTTCTGCAATTTCTGTTCGCCGGATGGTTTATTTTTGACCCTTTTTTTTGATAAGATATCTGTATGTAACAAAAATAAAATTACTGGTCCCACTTCTGAATGCCCCGAACTAACATGTATTAGCTCTGAGTTTCAAATCAAATTTTAAATTCGAGTTAATCTGATTTAGATAAATTAGGTAAAAATCCAAACTTTGGCACAATTAGAATGCTGCACTCATTTAAGGAAAATCCTGCTAGTATTGTAGTTGGACATTTCCCACGCACCCGACAACATAAAATTTAGTCTGCATTTGTGAAATCATATTGCACAACATGCACCAAGACATTTTAGAAAGTGTGCAGCAGCTGTGATTTGTTTATAATTTTTGGTTTGCGTGTAGCTAACGTGTCCAAGGTCAGTGATGGTTTTACTGACTGTGCTTCCAAGATGCCATAACGCCGACAAAGCAGGTATTTGGGACATTGCTTTGCTGAGTGGACACATATGAATGAAGGTAATTTTGGGAGAAGGGAAAGGCGGCAGTGGAAATTTATTTGCACATGACAAACTTGAAGTCCATTTCACCTCATAGAGTAGAATTTTCGATCAGCAAAACTCATTTACAAAAGACTAATCAACTTGAACTACTTATTTGTGCACACTAGTTTTCCACAGATATTGACTAACTTGTTTTAAATGGGTTGACGCCTGCATAAGATCAGCACACACAAAGGCAGTACACACGCGCTGTGCTCATAAGTGACAACTGGAATTTCTACCCTCACCCATCCATCTTTTAGTTTCAGATTTTGATTTGGATCATTTGAGGAGCAAAAACATCACTTAAAAAACAACATGGCTTTGAATAAACAATTTAAACAAGGTGCCTCTCAATTAGTTGATGTTGACGCACTAATGTGTAAGCAGCTGGCCAGAAAATTAAACTGGAAGCAATATCAAGAGGTTGCTCGGTCCTTTTGAGAACCAAACAATATGCAAAGATCTACCAAATGCAAAAAATGGATGTTCTGCTAATTTCTAAAGAAACTGTTGTAAAGAGAATCACAGAAACTGAAAACTCAACCTTTAACAATCTTGCAATCAACAACATTTTTTAAAATAACAGTCATATTTTTGATTTTGGTTCATAAAATAATTGCTCTAATTAGGAATATATTCAGATAAGTATAAAACCTACTACAAAAATAAAACAGTGGCATAACTTCAATTCCGTTCTTGCTGGTCTCAATTTTCAATTTTGAAATAAATTGTTCACTCTCATATCACTAACACAGAGGAGAATTTTTCAAAGTGAGGCAAAAATAATAAAATATAGCCATTTAAATTTTAGAGTTTGACAACATAAGAGCAACACTTTTGTGCTACCATTCGAAATGGGGAATTAAAAAAAATAGATTTGTGTGCACCTTTTAAGATACAACGAAATAGCAAAAGAAACCTCATTGGAATGCACGTTGACATTTGACCCATCATCCATCTGCTGCTCAATTCACTTTGGCTGACAAGGCCTGATGAAGTGTTGTAGGAGCAACAACAAAATTGTGGCAGGCTAAGCATAATTGGACCATCAGTAACACTTTAAGCCAAAGAACTATGCCTTGTAAACATCATGAACTTTAGGTTATCTCTTGACTGAATTTCCAAAATGACAAAAAACAAAAAAAATCCAACTGTAACCTTTCCCAATAAGTTATTTTCCTTCCAATGAGAAAATAATTTTTGAAAGGCAGCTTGTGGTGCACCTAGTTGGTGGGCCAGCAGATTTGACCATAGAGTTATGGCAAAATCTTGATCTCAACCTGTCTGTCCGATGGGAGGTGGAGGCAAACCACTTCCCCACAGGAAAGAGGAATATACAGAGGTTACGTTAACCAAAAATGCAGCGACTGGGGCTGAACTCGAAACCCTGTTGGATGGAGAATAGTCTGAAAAGTATAGGAGGAAAAAAAAAACTATTTTAAATGAACGAAACGTAAAAAAACTAGAACATTATTTTTCTGGGTTGTGTGAATGTCTATCATGGCATGGGTACCCTAAGCTATGGGAAAGATTCAACATTTCTGGTCAAATCACACAATTTCAATTGTTTAAAAAAAAGTTGTCGGGCTAACATTTTGGATCCAGCACCAGCTTAATTTAGGATTTCAGTGTGTCTAAACAAATTGGCTTAATATTGTTAATTTGCAAGCACGTCCTCAGTATTCCTTAAGTATTTTACCACATTATGACATTAAAGAAAAGTAGACTCAAGTAATACGGCTTACAGGAAAATAACATTTTTAAACCCTGCAGAGCAAGTTACCTATATTGCCGATGCAGGTTTAAAAGCTCCATCAAAAGTTTGGCTCACTTCTTTCTACTTGGTCCTCAATCCCCTAAAGAGCTAGTTTTTTTTTTTGGAAGAGTTCAGAAGCAGGTTAAAGGGCCTCAAAACCAGAGTAGGCAATGGCCATGGACAAATCAATTTAATCAGTCACTATGGTATGCACTGTGTTATTCGATTCACTGAAGCATTTCACCTCACCAAATTGACCAACAACCTGCTGTCAGGTCCCCCACATCCATTCAGAGTCTCAACACAATTCACATACCATTGTATACATTTAGTTTGATTTATAAATTAGTTTATCTTCCATTCTTAGTTTTGTTGACTAGTAATGTTAAAATATATTTTGAAAAGGTGAAGAAAATCTTACTTTTCAAGAAAAGCTTTGCTCTCTCAATCTGATCTCTCTGCAGTTTTCACTTGCAAATACTTGCGGAGCACCTACTTTAGAGGGGGAGGGGGAGTATCTTATTGTTTTACTTACCATTTACTCATTCTGCGTCAATCACTCATGCCAGATGTCCATACCACACCCATTTTCTAAAGCTTTAATTTCTCCAAGGATGTATGTCAAAATGTAAGTAATTGAATAATCCTGCACAATGAGTAACTTGCAATAATGTCTATGTGCCCATATTTTTTTTTTTAAAGAGATACAGCACTGAAACAGGCCCTTCGGCCCACTGAGTCTGTGCCGACCATCAACCACCCATTTATACTAATCCTACCCTAATTCCATATTCCTACCACATCCTACCTGCCCCTATATTTCCATACCACCTACCTATACTAGGGGCAATTTTTATAATGGCCAATTAACCTATCACCCTGCAAGTCTTTGGCATGTGGGAGGAAACCGGAGCACCCGGAGGAAACCCACGCAGACACAGGGAGAACTTGCAAACTCCACACAGGCAGTACCCAGAATTGAACCCGGGTCACTGCAGCTGTGAGGTATTGAGGGGAAATCCTGAATTCAATATAATCAAAACACTTGCTAAATAAAATTTCAAGAAAGGACTATCGCCTTATCATGCTCCTTGTTAATGTTTATTAATAAATGACAACTTTTGAAAGAAAACACCAATGCATCTGCCTTTGCAGGAGTATTTCTTTTAAGTTTATGGTTAATTTTCATTAACATGTGAAAATGACTTGTTGATAGGCTTATAACTTTATGGCTCAAATCTTTTGACCTGCACTCGTTACTAAGAATTAATAATGATGGTTTAATTGCTACAGGCATCATCATAATTTAAAGCACTGAAACCGTCCATTCGTCCCAACATGTCTATGCTGGAGTTTCATGCTGTGCACAAGCCTCCTCTCACCCTAATTCGTCATCATTAATAATTTGCATCTATATAATGCCTTTAACATTGTAACATGTCCCAAGGTGCCTCACAGGAGTAGTTATCAAATAAAATTTGACACTGAGCCACATCAGAAGACGTCAGGTGATCAAAACTGGGCCAAAAAGGTAAGTTTTAAGCAGCATCTTAAAAAGGAGGAGCGAGAGGTAGAAAAGTTTAGGGAGAGAATTCCAAAGCTTAGAGCTGAGGCAGCTGAAGGCATGGCCACCAATGAGGTGATGAAAATCAGGGATGAGGTCAGAATTGGAGGAGCACAGAGACCTCAAAGCATTGTGGGATTGGAGGAGGTTACAGAGATAGGGAGGGGCGAGGCCATGGAGTGATTTGAAAACAAGCATAACAATTTTAAGTGATATATATTTTGTTATATATGTATCAAACAATTCTAGCGCAAGTGGCAACCAAGATACCTAGCTCCTTTAAACTAGTAAAACCAAAGAAAGTCTGATTTGCTCCTAATAGTCCTTGAATTTATGTAGCACTTTATATCAAAATGGCTCAAGGCGCTTCAAAGGATGTTTTATTTTTCAAGCAGTGACCATTACATAAGCAGAGGAGGACATATATTTGTCCTGTGCCCTGAAATTGTACCATTAATGGCAGTCTTTTCCTTTTTACATTGAGTTCTTTCAAACTTTCAGAGCTATTCTCAGCTTTTCTTTTACAAAATCAAATTATACAGTCTTTTTGGGCTCAGAAGTTTAAGCCTCGGTAGCAACATGTTGTTATCAAACTTAAAAATTGCTAGAAAAGTTAACACATCTGATAAGAAAAAACTTAAATAAACGTTACAACTTATATATGGCATGACAATTTAGACATCGTGCTTTCCACCACACCTTATGTACTGCAAAATCCTTGTTTCTTTTTAAAATTGAAATGGTAGATGATAATCAGCATTTAACGTGCGTCAAGGGACTGAATGTCTCTCCCCAGTAGCAATCCTTCATTTTTTTTTTGACTTTCATCAAATCAGGGGCAGTTCATTCTAGTGAAGCAAAGAGAATTTTTTTTTTGAAAAAGAACAAGTCAGTTCGGAGAAACAAATATTGGAAGGATGTTACACCTAAAAGGCTTGTGATTATAGCTTCAGATTTTATTTGATGTGCACGCTCTGGATTCCATTCATTAGAGGTGACCCTAAGAAGAATTCCAAAAATGTTGTGTCCCCCCATCTGGGTTAGCTTTAACATCAGGGCATCAGTGAAGAATTAGGTTCTCTTCATTTTTAATGGTAATTTGTCGACGGAGTTTTAACTTCAGTAAGGAACGTCAAATTTCAAACTCTCGACAGCATGGTGTGAAGTGAAGGAAAAATTTTGCATATCAAGAATTATAAAGTGGGGCTTATGCTGAATAAAGTCGTTGATAATAGGTCATATGCTTTATTTAAAACTGCCCTTCTGCAACCAAGGTGGCTCCATTTTTCAAACTGAAAAGCCAATTACTCAAATCACAGGGTGAGTGCAAATCCAGGCTCCTCAAAAACTGAATGGATTAGTGCAACTGAGACATAATTGTCCTTTGGTGAATTGTGGATCAAGATTCTGTTTGGCACAGAGTTTAAAGAGTAAACAGCAAACTTGCTCAGATTTGATGTTAATTTTCTCATCTCTTGCCATGCAACCTCAATAAATAACAAACTGTGTGCCTTATGTCTTATATTGGCATAAATTTCCAAATCCATTTTACCAGTACAATCCACTCTTCCTCACCCCCTCTCCAATATAGACACATGCATACTTTTCATGTTACTCAATTTTGTGTTATGGGTCAAGAATTACATCATTCTGAAGCTAAAGATTTGAAGTCAAGAAAAATTTTCATATCACCAAAGTCTTGTTAAAATCCAGAACATAAAAAAAATATACTCATTAATTACATACCTAAATCTCCAAATGTAGAGAGCCAAGACTAGAATAATCAATTGATTCTTCACTGTACTTTATACGGCTTTACCAGTTATTTCATTGCTCAACATGATCACTCATTCCTGTGAAACTAAAAGCTACAAACTCCTATGAAGAGGGTCCATAATGTGTTTTAAAGACTCAACAACATATTAAATAAATATGAGTTATATTTCTCTCCAGAATTTTATTGAAAAAGTAAATACAAGTAAAAGGACATATAACGTTGGTAGAAAACAAACTATTTGTTTGTGTTTGGAGCTGTTCTAAGGATTCTTACTGCTTCAAAAAAGCATCAACGAGATCGGTGCAAAGTAGATTTTTGCCTAAGGCTGTTAATGAGGAATCTGTGCAGCGTTCCCCAGCTACAGAGTTAAACCTTAAAGTGAATAGTTTACTACAGGCTTACACTGAGCATTTGAAAGGTAATGACGAGGAATTTGCAGTATCAGCACAAACACAAATAATGAAAATATCAAATAGAATAGGTATAGTGACTACTGTGTATTGCAGTGGAGCAAGAAGGGGAAGGCAATGCAGGAGTGCAAAGGAACAATGGAGCACACAACTCCTAGCAATTACAAACTCAGGCAAGCTAGTCCACAACAGTGAGTCAGCTAATTGAACTTGGCAGGGCAACAGTGCATCAACTGGGGTGGCTGTATAACTCCAAAGTACCACATGCTCCGGGATAGTCTGTGTATAACCAATGCCAGGGAAAGTGACTACTGGCATCAAGTTTATGTTCTCATTTCTTTTTCTGACCATCTACTGAACGCATGCACTCTTTGTTGGGATAATGCACCAATTATTTCTGCCAAGTGGCTATTATTCATATGTCTGCTTTGACCACAAGTAAGGGTCTACTTTGCACCTGGACCAATCTGATCCCATCATCACACACTGTCCACATATGAGCTATTTCCTCGGTGGTGGAGGGTTTCTGGATAATAATCGGAAATGGGGACCATGGCTGATTTTCTACACATTGGGGCACCAATTGCCCTACCCTTAGCATCACCCTGACTGTACTCAACACAGACTAGCATCAAACCTGAGGTCTTCCAGTACTTTAAGATTCAGCTACTCACTGGATAAGTTCCCTGAGCCATCCTCCAGACAGCAGTCATAAATTTAACACTGCAGAGTCCTTTAATACAACCATAGAGGATTTCTCAGGAGGCAAGCACTCTGATGTGTTTACCTTTTGGGCAACTGACTCAAAAGAATCACAGTCACTTCTATGATATCATGCAGCCTATCTATGCCTCGCAGAGGCATGTAACACACAAAACTAGGAAACACCAACTGGTCCATCAAGTGCACCCCATACCCCATGATAGCCACACCATTATGACGAGACACCTAGTTATCCCCTACACCACCCCCTCCCCCCACAAACACACAGCTATGTAATCGCCTTGGAGAGGCAAAACTACAGGGAAAAGCAGAGAAAAAAAATCCAGGCAATAAAGAGAGAAAATAAGCTGGAAAATTCCTCTTTGACTCCCTCATGCAATTGAAAATGGTCCAGTGGATCACAAGATAAATACTTCCTTCTGTTACTTTTGCCTCTTATATGTCACGAGTTTCTCTGTGCTGACTGTATATGCGTTCTCCTGGTCCAAGGAACAACACTGAGTGTCTGCATGGCCAAATGATATATTACAGCGAAATAGATAACTACAACCCACATGAATGATTAATCTGATATATCTGCATCTGACAGGGGTCTCTTTTGTTAGAGTTGCTGTGGGCCATAGCTTTCAGATGCAGCGTCACTTGTCAAGTCTGCATGATGTCACAGAACTGCCACTGACTTGTGCACCAACAATTGTGCATGAGAGATGCTCCTACTATACTTATGGCCTATGTAGACAAGGTTCCTTCCGTAGATGCTCCTGGTGTTCCTACATGTTCATTGGCAGTTCTGTGCACAGACCGTCTGTGGCATTAGTGTCAAGATTGGTTCAGTTGGTAGTACTCATACCTTTGTCACAGGTTTGTGAGTTCAAGACTCACTGCAGGACTTGAATGCATGATCTCGGCTGACACTTCAGTGCAGTATTGTGATATGCTGGAGGTCTTGGCTTTCAAGTGAGATGTTAAAATGAGGCTCCAACTGCCTGCTCATGGCACTATTCAAAGAAGAGTGGGGAGTTCTTATGTCCTGGTCAAAATCCTCCTTCAGCCAACACTATTTAAAAGAAAAGATTAACTGATGATCCATCTCTTGTGCTGTTTGTGGAATTTTACTGTGCGCAAATTAGCTATCACGTTGCCCTATAACTCGTAACCATACATCAAATGTGTGAAGCTCTTCAGAATGTCCTGGACATGTGATAGGATGCTACCTAATGTAAGCTCTTTTTTGTAGTAATGTGGAAGACAGTAGCACATATCTAGGTTTTGTGTTTTCCTCTCTCGCATCAATCAAATATAGGGTGCAGATGCAATTGATTCATCAATACCTGCCTCCACTTGAAAGTAAGCCTAGTAAAGTCTGCACCCCCATAAAATAAGAAAGGGACTCGAGCGTGCTGAGCTTCTGCTTTGTACTAGGTAGACCAGGGGTCGGCAACCTGTGGCTCTGGAGCCGCATGCGGCTCTTCAACATCTTCCTTGTGGCTCACGTTTAATGGTTTTTAAACAAATATTCTTTCATGGGATGCGGGCGTGGTTGGCAATGTCAGCTTTTTTTAATTCATTCATGGGATGGGGGCATCACTGGCTACGCCAGCATTTATTGCCTATCCCTAATTGCCCTTGAGAAGGTGGTGGTGAGCTGCCTTCTTGAACCGCTGCAGTCCATCTGAGGTAGGTACACCCACATTGCTGTTAGGAAGGGAGTTCCAGGATTTTGACCCAGCGACAGTGAAGGAACGGCGATATAGTTTCAAGTCACGATGGTGTGTGACTTGGACGGGAACTTGCAGGTGGTGATGTTCCCATGCATCTGCTGCTCTTGTCCTTTGAGGTGGTAGAGGTCGCGGGTTTGGAAGGTGCTGTCGAAGGAGCCTAGGTGCGTTGCTGCAGTGCATCTTGTAGATGGTACACACTGCTGCCACTGTGCGTCGGTGGTGGAGGGAGTGAATGTTTGTGGATGGTGTGCCAATCAAGCGGGCTGCTTTGTTCTGGATGGTGTTGAGCTTCTTGAGTGTTGTTGGAGCTGCACCCATCCAGGCTAGTGGAGAGTATTCCATCACACTCCTGACTTGTGCCTTGTAGATGGTGCACAGGCTTTGGGGAGTCAGGAGGTGAGTTACTCACCACAGCATTCCTAGCCTCTGACCTGCTCTTGTAGCCACGGTATTTATATGACTACTCCAGTTCAGTTTCTGGTCAATGGTAGCCCCTAAGATGTTGATAGGGGATTCAGCGATGGTAATGCCATTGAATGTCAAGGGGAGATGGTTAGATTCTCGCTTGTTGGAGATGGTCATTGCCAGGCACTTGTGTGGCGCAAATGTTACTTGCCACTTCTCAGCCCAAGCCTGGATATTGTCCAGGTCTTGCTGCATTTCTACACGGGCTGCTTCAGTATCTGAGGAGTTGCGAATGGTGCTGAACATTGTGCAATCATCAGCGAACATCCCCACTTCTGACCTTATGATTGAAGGAAGGTCATTGATGAAGCAGCTGAAGATGGTTGGGCCTAGGACACTACCCTGAGGAACTCCTGTAGTGATGTCCTGGAGCTCAGATGATTGACCTCCAACAACCACAACCATCTTCCTTTGCGCTAGGTATGACTCCAACCAGCAGAGAGTTTTCCCCCGATTCCCATTGACTCCAGTTTTGCTAGGGCTCCTTGATGCCATACTCGGTCAAATGCTGCCTTGATGTCAAGGGCAGTCACTCTCACCTCACCTCTTGGGTTCAGCTCTTTTGTCCATGTTTGAACCAAGGCTGTAATGAGGTCAGGAGCTGAGTGGCCCTGGCTGAACTAAACTGAGCATCACTGAGCAGGTTATTGCGAAGCAAGTGCTGCTTGATGGCACTGTTGATGATTCCATCACTTTACTGATGATTGAGAATAGATTGATGGGGCGGTAATGGGCCGGGTTGGACTTGTCCTTTTTGTGTACAGGACATACTTGGGCAATTTTCCACATTGCCGGGTAGATGCTAGTGTTGTAGCTATACTGGAACAGCTTGGCTAGGGGTGCGGCAAGTTCTGGAGCACAGGTCTTCAGTACTATTGCTGGAATATTGTCAGGACCCATAGCCTTTGCAGTATCCAGTGCCTTCAGTCGTTTCTTGATATCACGCGGAGTGAATCGAATTGGCTGGAGTCTGGTATTTGTGATGCTGGGGACTTCAGGAGGGGGCCAAGATGGATCATCAACTCCACACGTCTGGCTGAAGATTGTTGCAAATGCTTCTGCCTTATCTTTCGCACTGATGTGCTGGGCTCCCCCATCATTGAGGATGGGGATATTTGTGGAGCCACCTCCTCCAGTTAGTTGTTTAACTGTCCACCACCATTCATGACTGGATGTTGCAGGACTGCAGAGTGTAGATCTGACCCGTTGGTTATGGGATCGCTTAGCTCTGTCTATTGCATGCTATTTATGCAGTTTGGCATGCAAGTAGTCCTGCGTTGTAGCTTCACCAGGTTGACACCTCATTTTGAGATATGCCTGGTCCTGCTCCTGGCATGCCCTCCTGCACTGTTCATTGAACCAGGGTTGGTCTCCTGGCTTGATGGTAATGGTTGAGTGGGGAATATGCCGGGCCATGAGGTTACAGATTGTGGTTGAGTACAATTCTGCTGCTGCTGATGGCCCACAGCACCTCATGGATGCCCAGTTTTGCATTGCTAGATCTGCTCGAAATCATCAGACCCCTTTCCTATCCTGAGTGGCGTGAAACAGGGCTGTGTTCTCGCACCCACACTTTTTGGGATTTTCTTCTCCCTGCTGCTTTCACATGCGTTCAAGTCCTCTGAAGAAGGAATTTTCCTCCACACAAGATCAGGTGGCAGGTTGTTCAACCTTGCCCGTCTAAGAGTGAAGTCCAAAGTACGGAAAGTCCTCATCAGGGAACTCCTCTTTGCTGACTATGCTGCTTTAACATCTCACACTGAAGAGTGCCTGCAGAATCTCATCGACAGGTTTGCAGCTGCCTGCAATGAATTTGGCCTAACCATCAGCCTCAAGAAAACAAACATCATGGGGCAGGACATCAGAAATGCTTCATCCATCAATATTGGCGACCACGCTCTGGAAGTGGTTCAAGAGTTCACCTACCTAGGCTCAACTATCACCAGTAACCTGTCTCTAGATGCAGAAATCAACAAGTGCATGGGAAAGGCTTCCACTGCTATGTCCAGACTGGCCAAGAGAGTGTGGGAAAATGGCGCAATGACAAGGAACTCAGAAGTCCATGTGTATCAAGCCTGTGTCCTCAGTACCTTGCTCGATGGCAGCGAGGCCTGGACAACGTATGTCAGCCAAGAGCGACGTCTCAATTCATTCCATCTTCGCTGCCTCCGGAGAATCCTTGGCATCAGGTGGCAGGACCGTATCTCCAACACAGAAGTCCTCGAGGCGGCCAACATCCCCAGCTTATACACACTACTGAGTCAGCGGCGCTTGAGATGGCTTGGCCATGTGAGCCGCATGGAAGATGGCAGGATCCCCAAAGATACATTGTACAGCGAGCTCGCCACTGGTATCAGACCCACCGGCCGTCCATGTCTCCGCTTTAAAGACGTCTGCAAACGCGACATGAAGTCCTGTGACATTGATCACAAGTCGTGGGAGTCAGTTGCCAGCGTTCGCCAGAGCTGGCGGGCAGCCATAAAGGCGGGGCTAAAGTTTGGCGAGTCGAAGAGATTTCGCAGTTGGCAGGAAAAAAGACAGAGGCGCAAGGGGAGAGCCAACTGTGTAACAGCCCCGACAAACAAATTTTTCTGCAGCACCTGCGGAAGAGCCTGTCACTCTGGAATTGGCCTTTATAGCCACTCCAGGCGCTGCTTCACACACCACTGACCACCTCCAGGCGCTTACCAATTGTCTCTCGAGATAAGGAGGCCAAAGAAAAAAAAAGTGCCACACAACACTATAATAAAAGCAAAATACTGCGGATGCTGGAAATCTGAAATAAAAACAAGAAATGCTGGAACCACTCAGCAGGTCTGGCAGCAAATGTGGTAAGAGAAGCAGGGTTAACGTTTCGGGTCAGTGACCCTTCTTCGGAACTGACAAATATTAGAAATGTCACAGGTGATAAGCAAGTGAGGTGGGGGTGGGGCAAGAGATAACAAAGGAGAAGGTGCAGATTGGACAAGGCCACATAGTTGACCAGTAGGTCATGGAGCAAAGGGAAACAATATGTTAATGGTGTGTTGAAAGACAAAGCATTGGTGCAGATAGGGTGTTAACGGACTGAAGATTGAACAGCAGCAAGTACAAACATGAAAAAAAACAGTGGGTAAGCAAACTGAACAAACTAAGATGAAATGAAAACAAACATTAAAAAAAAAATTGTAAATAATTTAATAAAAAATAACTAAAAATAAAAGAAAAATGGGGGGCCCGTCATGCTCTGAAATTATTGAATAAAAGAAAAATGGGGGGCCTGTCATGCTCTGAAATTATTGAACTCAATGTTCAGTCCGGCAGGCTGTAGTGTGCCTAATCGGTTAATGAGATGCTGTTCCTCGAGCTTGCGTTGATGTTCACTGGAACACTGCAGCAATCCCAGGACAGAGATGTGAGCATGAGAGCGGGGGGGAAGTGTTGAAATGGCAAGCAACCGGAAGCTCAGGGTCCTGCTTGCGGACTGAGCGGAGGTGTTCCGCAAAACGGTCACCCAGTCTGCGCATGGTCTCCCCAGTGTAGAGGAGACCACATTGTGAGCAGCAAATACAGTATACTACATTGAAAGAAGTACAAGTAAATCGCTACTTCACCTGAAAGGAGTGTTTGGGGCCTGGGATAGTGAGGAGAGAGGAGGTAAATGGGCAGGTATCCTGCGATTGCAGGGGAAGGTGCCATGGGACGGGGACGAGGTGGTGGGGGTAATGGAGGAGTGGACCAGGGTGTCGCGGAGGGAACGATCCCTTCGGAATGCTGACAGGGGAAGGAAGGGGAAGATGCGTTTGTTAGTGAACACAATGGACAGTATCCTCAATGCGAAGGCGGGACTTCGTCTCCACAATGACTGTGCGGTGGTCACTCCTACCAATACAGTCATGGACAGAAGCATCTGCGGCAGGCAGATTGGTGAGGACAAGGTCAAGTATGTTTTTCCCTCGTGTTGGTTCCCCCCCCCCCCCCCACCTGCCGCAGACCCAGTCTAGCAGCTATGTCCTTTACTACTCGGCCAGCTCGGTCAGTAGTGGTGCTACCGAGTCACTCTTTGTGATGGACATTGAAGTCCCCCACCCAGAGTACATTTTGTGCCCTTGCCACCCCCAGTGTTTCCTCCAAATGGTGTTCAACATGGAGGAGTACTGACTCATCAGCTGAGGGAGGACAGTAGGTGGTAATCAGTTTGTTGCCCATACCGATTGCTTTTGACAACTGAATGGCTTGCTAGGCCATTTCAGAGGGCAGTAAAGAGTCAACTACACTGCTGTGAATTTGGAGTCACATGTCGGCCAGATCAGGTAAGGATGTCAAATTTCCTTCCTGAAAGACATTAGTGAACCAGATGGGTTATTACGACAATCGATGATAGTTTCATGGTATCATTACTGAGACTAGCTTTCAATTCCAGAATTTTATTAATTAACTGAATTTATTAATTAATTGAATTTAACTTCCACTAGCTGCCATGATGGGATTTGAAACAGTGTCCCCATGGCATTAGCCAGGGCCTCTGGATTATTAGTTCAGTGATAATTATTACTACATCACTGCCTCCCCTATTACCAATTTGTAAGTGCAGTAATATTTAACAATCGATGTTTCTGCTCCTATCGGACTATTTCACATATGTGTTTTGAAACAGAAAAATTAACAGTATTTCAGAGGATTGTTCTTGTTCTGTTCTTTGGCCTCCTTGTCTCGAGTGACAATGGGTAAGCGCCTGGAGGTGGTCAGTGGTTTGTGAAGCATCGCCTGGAATGTCTATAAAGGCCAATTCTAGAGTGACAGACTCTTCCACAGGTGCTGCAGATAAAATTGGTTGTCGGGGCTGTTACACAGTTGGCTCTCTCCTTGCACTTCTGTCTTTTTTCCTGCCAACAGCTAAGTCTCTTCGACTCGCCACTCTTCAGCCCCGCCTTTATGGTTGTTCACCAGCTCTGGTGATCACTGGCAACTGACTCCCACGACTTCAGAGGATTAATTCTTTCTTAGCCGTGTGTGCAATTCAATCCACCCCAGCAGCTAAAGGAAGACTTTCTACTGGCTCATGCTGTCATTGCATTAATTAATCCAAGACCCAAGACTTGACTTGAATGTAATCCAGGTATATACAGTGCCTTTCATGGACCTTATGGGCTGAATTTTACACCGCCCCAGCAGGTCAGATGGTGGCATGGGGGTGACGTAAAAGGGAGTGGGAGGCTCTGGGAGGCCTACCCGCCCCGGTCCTGCCTCCGATCAATTTTATGGCGGTCGGGTGGGGGCGGGGGGTGACGGGAAATGGCCTGCCCGCCCGAGGCCAATCAAGACCCTTAAGTGGCTACTTAATGGCCACTTCAGGGCCCTCGCCTGCCTCCACGGGCATTTTACCCATGACAAGCGAGCGTGCTGGGGACGTGAAAGACCGCTCAGCGATAGCTGCCAGCCTTTCTGCCCCCGGGGGGGGGGCAGCCATGGCAGTCAGGCACAGGGTGCGTGATTGAGGGCTGCCCCCGCCTCCCAACCCACCCCTGGGACCCAAGACGCCCCCGGCCCCCCAAACAACCACTCCCGCCTCAACAGGGAAAGACTGATCCCCATTGTGAGGCAAGCCCAACTTACCTCATCTTCAGGCTTCATGGTGTCGGCTGGGCTGCAGTGTCAGCAGTGGCCACCTATCAGAAAATATCGTATGTGCAGTGATAAAAACAGAAAATGCTGGAAACGCTCAGCAGGTCAGGCAGCATCTGTGGAGGCAGAAAGGCTGATGGCCTTTTGTCAGAACTGGAATAAAAGAGTTAGAAATACAGCAAGTTCTAAGCAAGGACAGTGGCAGAGAAAGAGGGTGGGGGATGGGGAAGGGAAAGAACAAATGGAAAGGTCAGCGAAAGGGTGGAAGGCAGGAGAGATTAAATGACAAAAGGGATGATGATGATGGGACATGTAAAGAAACAAAAGATGGGTCTCGATGGGTCTCATGACCAACAGCTGTCATCTGAAAAAATGGGTCAGCGGTTAGGATCTGAACTCATTGTTGAGTCTGCAATGTTGTAAAAGGTGCCTAATTGAAAGATGAAGTGCTGTTCCTCAAGCTCATGTTGAGCCTCATTGGAACAGTTTAGGAGGCCAAGGACAGAGAGGTCAGAGTGGAAGTGCAGCAGAGAATTAAAACGACAGGCGACCGGAAGCTCAGGGTCACACTTGTGGACTGAACTGTTCTGCAAAGTGGTCACCCAACCTACATGTAGTCTCCCCAATGGGCAAATAGCTTCCTTCTGCACTGTAAATTTTCTATCTATAGGAGACCGCATTCTGAGTAGCAAATACAAGTAAATCACTGCTTCACCAGGAAGATGAATTTGGGGCCTTGGATGGTGGGAAGGAAGAAGGTAAAAGGACAAGAGTTGCATCTCCTGCACTTGCGTGTGAAGTTTCTGAGGAAAAGGGAAAAGGGTGATTGAGGAATGGGATTGAGGAGTGGAGGAGGGAACGGTCCCTTCGGAATGCTGAAAGCAGAGCAAAGGGGAACATGTGTTTTGTGGTGGCATCATGTTGGAGGTGACGGAAATGGTGGAAGATGATCCATTGAATATGAAGATTGATGGTTTGGAAGGTGAGGACGAGGAGAATTGCAGTTCTCGGAGGGAGAGGATGGGGTGAGACCAGAAGTATGGGACATAGTTGTGGGCTCTGTCAACTACCGTGGAGAAGAATCCTCAGTTGAGGAAAAAGGAAGACATAACAGAAGCACTGGTATGGAAGGTTGCATTGTCAGAACAGATGCCATGGAGACAGAAAAACTGGGAGAATGAAATCGAGTCCTTATAGGAAGGAGGGTGTGAGGTGTACTGTAAAGGTAGCTGTGGGAGTCAGGGGGCTTATATTGGATATAAAAACAAGAAATGCTGCCAGACCTGCTGAGTATTTCCAGCATTATTTGTTTTTATTTCAGATTTCCAGCATCTGCAGTATTTTCCTTTTATTTTCGGGCTTATATTGGATATTGGTTGATAGCCTATCACTAGATATAGACACAGAGAAATTGAGGAAGGAAAAGGAGAAGTAGAAGATGAATCATTTGAAGGTGAGGGAAGGATGGAAATCTGAAGCAAATTTGCTGAAATTTCCAGTTCGGGTCATGAGCAGGAAACAGCATTGATACAGTCATCAATGTGCTGGAAAATGTGAGGGAGGGAACCTGAGTAGGACTAGAACAAAGACTGTTCCCTATATCCCACGAAAAGCTAGGCAAAGCCAGGACCCATATGTTTCCCCATAGTAACACCTTTTGTTTGGAGTCAAAGGAGAAGTTGTTCAATGTGAGAACAAGTTCAGCCAGGTGGAGGAGGGTCGTGGTGGATGGGAAGTGGTTGGGCCTCCATTCTACGAAGAAGCGGAGAGCCTTCACACCATCCTGGTGGGGGATGGAGGTGTAGAAGGATTGGACAACTCTTCAAACTTAGCTATGAAAAAAGGCACACTGGTGGTTTGCGTTTCCCCACATGGAGTGTGCACTTTCTCCTTGTAGGGATACGCGTCACTTCTGAATAGAGAGGG
Source organism: Heterodontus francisci (assembly GCF_036365525.1). Classification (NCBI taxonomy): domain Eukaryota; kingdom Metazoa; phylum Chordata; class Chondrichthyes; order Heterodontiformes; family Heterodontidae; genus Heterodontus; species Heterodontus francisci. The sequence goes on along the minus strand of NC_090373.1, from coordinate 156,290,338 downwards.
CTTAAACACAAGTTGGCATTTGCCGAGGCTTATGGGATTTTCCAAGTGTTCATAGGGGTACTACTGGAGTTTAACCAGCTAAAGCCATATGCATTATCTGCATAAAGTACTGGCAAGTATCTTTTTTTAAAATTCATTCATGGGATGTGGGCATCACTGGCATTTATTGTCCATCTCACTGCTTGTTCAGGAAGAATCATAATGAACTAGACATGCACTGGGTTTAACATGCATGAACATGACTGCAGATTATATACAAGCTAATAATTCAACCTTAATTAAGTTTGACTGGTATAGCACGTAATTACATAGTATTTGTATTTTTTTTCATTTGTTTGTGTTATATGCTTACCACACATAGAAACCTTGTGTCGATCTCTGCACGCTGATGCATAATCCTATTTATAGTCCATAATCCATTATAATGGGCACAAGACAGATGCACATGTAGATAAGCTAGTGTTATCAGCAGACACAACTTGTGTGGATGGAGAATTCACACTGGCTCACCTAAAAACTGCATTGTGCAAATACTGCAAAAAATTTCTTCAGCCAGTCTGGTGGAAACACAATTAAAAGCATCCAAATTAACTGGGTGTACACAATACCCGTCAGCATTTTTGTCAATAATGTACTGTGGATTGCCTTGCCCTGCATTATTTAGTCTGATATATATATAACAACTAGCCGGGTGCCTGTAAGCCAATATTGTCTACACACTTACAAGCTGCAAATAGTGGCCATTATTGTTTACAGGGCATGATCCAACCTCTGCGGGAATTAGCAATTCCTTAAATTTCATAATATGGCAGTAAAGGTGGGGAGTGAATAGAGATAGAAAAGCAGATGTGCTCTGGCAATGGTTCATAGCAAATATTTTATGTATGGATTATAGTGCATGGTTTAAAGTGTAAATCATCACATCTGCAGCATATATTTTAGGAACCTCACGCTCACCACATCACAGCATTAGAAATCTCATTTAGCCAGGGTTCTGACACTTAATACCAACTTGCCTCATAACTCAGCTTCTGACACTGCAAATGCAAATTTTCACAAAAAGATACACAGCATTTATTTCAATTAAATGGGAAATAACCTTTTTCAGGATTCTGCAGGTTAAAAATCCAGTACAGTTTACACATACGCACACAAAATATGATTATGTGAATATATCAGTGTCAGCCATGGCTCAGTGGTAGCAGTCCCGCCTCTAAGTCAGAACGTTACATGTTGAAATTACACTCCAGAGATTTGACAACATAATCTAGGCTGACACTTCAGTGCAGTACTGAGGGGGTGCTGCAGTGTTGGAGGTGCTGTCTTTCAGATGAGATGTTAGTCTGACACCCCATCTGCCCTCGAAGGCGTAAAAGATACCTTATTATTCAAAGAAGAGCAGGGGAGTTCTCCGTGGTGTCCTGGCCATATTTATCTCTCAACATCATCACTTAAAAAAGAATGGGGGTGAAATTGGTCTAAGCTAGCAGCACAAGACAGGCTTGCTGCCAATTGGCAGCCTGTTATACACTGTGCCAGTTTTTATTTTCCACTGACTTTCAAACCAAGTAAAAGTGACAGTGCGACTAGGAAATGAGTCTCCAAGAAGAAGCTGAGCTATTGTTCTGTGAACTTCATTGAAAAGATTGGGTGCAGTGAAAAGTATCAGCTGGCATTTCGCTACAAGCCCATTTTGTGCTGCTGGTGTGGACCAATTTTACCCTCAATATCTGGTCATTTATCTCATTGCTATAGATAGGATCTTCTTGTGTGCAAATTGGCTGTTGCATTTCCCTACATTACACCAGTAGCTACACTTCAAAATCATTTCATTGACTATGAAGCACTTTGGGATGTCCTGAGGTCGTGAAAGGTGCAATATAGACACAATTCTTCCTTTCTTTCTATATATAATACACACAAATTAAAGTGCCTTTTTATTTCAGTAATTTATGATAAGTAAACCCTGAATTTAACTCAGTGCTTACTTTACCTAAATAAGTAATTGGGAGTGATGGAGAGGTGGAATGGGATGGCGCCTGGGTAAGAGGTGGGATGTTGGGGCAGGCAGCAATCCCCCAATGAAGTCTTCAGTGTGAGGCCCAGGCTATTTTAATATGATTGACAGGCTGCTCTCCTGATTGCATAGCAAATCAGTCAGCTTGCCCATACTGCATGTGCAGTTTCTGGTGAGACCTCCGAGGCGTACTTAAAGCCAGGTTGCATCCCAAGTTGGATTTTTTTTATTGTAAAACTTTGGAAGACCTTTCACCAAAAGTCACAAGTGCAATGGCTGTAGCTTGCTTTTCTGATGTCTCCCTGGAGGACCTAGAGGAAGAAGTGAGGCAAGGAAAGAGCAACTACTCCCCACGTGTCGTGTCTTGAACATCACAATGAAACACACTTGCAAAAATGAGGTGGTAAACAGGGTCAGTGTCACCAGCATCATCCCAGGGCCTGGATTCAAATAGAAAGAAGATCAATGACTCCACAAGAGCAGCAAGGATGAGTACAGATCTTCGCGTCTCTACCTCTCTCAACGACACCTTGCCTCAATCCTTGTGCCTCCTCCTCACCACTCGCAACAATTCCCTCCCCTCCATCACTTCTTTTAACATAGAATCACAAAGGCACAGTGCCACACCTCTTTCTCATTTCAACCACTTGTCTCTTCCTTTCCTCTTTTCGCACCATACACTAACATTCCCTTCTCACATTTTATCCCTTGCACAACCACCTACTCCTCTCAGTACAACTTCCTCACTTCACATTACACACACTTGGCTTCTCATTTACCATTTCCCCATCCTCATTTCCTACAGTACTAAAAGGATTTGAAAGAGTTAATGTCTAGGACAGTGTGAGTAGTGATGTAAGAGATTATGAGAGAGAGACTTGAAGCAGCAGCAGCATGGCATCAGTGGAGTTAGACATACTTCTGTAAAGCTGCATATTGTTCTTTGATATGTAATAAACTAGTTATTATTAAAACTTACCGAAGACTCGGTAATCCCGCTTGGCTAGACTAACCAACCATACAACATCTGCCGCATCTCAATACATCCACTATTTGCACAAGCTGCAAACATCTCCACTTACCTACTCTCCCACCAACCCTCCACCATCTATCTGGAGGACAAAACCAATGCACGACCTGAAGGAGAGGAATAAGACGACGAAAGAGTCTCTAATATTATTGTTATTACCAAAACCGAGTAGGATTTCTGGGACATCAGTGACCCAGGCAGAGCCATGAGCATTGAGGAAGGCAAAGCTAGCATCTAATCCCAGCAAGGAGTCTGCATATTACACGTAATCCTTTATTCAGCTTAATAAATATGCAGCATGCTTCACAATTTCAAGTTGTATCCTCAAGACAAATATCCATCTTCTGTCGGCCATCCTAACTCGTCTTCTTACTCTTTCTGTTATGTACTTATTAGCAGCAAGAAGCTCCTGCACAGTAATACACCTCAGAGGATAGCAATCCTCTCATGGAAGCACCAGAAGGTTGGCAACTCTGGTTGGAATATTTCTGGAGGTTACATCATATGACTTATGAACATGTGATCATGTGATGCATTCACATATGACTGTATTACCTTAGAATGATTTGGGCTCCTATCATTTAGTATCTTGCCTTATCATTTCGTGTCACCATCTGCTGTGCGAGAAGTTCGAAGTACTGAGGAGCCACTCGCAAGCAGGCAAAGGAAGTGCACAGGCGCGAACCACAGGCACAGACTGCGAATGCAAAGTGCAAACTCTACTTTCCTCCCAGATTGCTAGCAGCAGTGCTGGGGAAATTCTCGTTCCATTCCAGGAGACTCCCGGATTATATGGGAGGGTTGGCTATCCCAACTGAAAATCACATCAGGGAGGAATCCTACACAAAAACATGAAACTCTGTGGCTTTATTTGATGAGTAGTTTTGAGATATTAGTGTGACTGAGGCACTAATGATGTATGTGGGCATCACCTCTCCCACTCCCACTTAGACAACTGCTGCCCAGACTCAAGCTCCGTTTGTAGGTGATCAGCTTACCAAGTGATAATGTCACAGTGGAAATTAAATCATGTTCACTTCCCCTTGCTTCTTATTGCATATTTCTCATGTTTACAACCCACTTACATGCTTCACCAGTGTCAACCTTGCTCTGGTAGTCAATATAGGCACAGAATGAGTTAAATCTGCCTTGGCATGGTGTCTACATCGATACCTGTGTCGGGTTACCTGGGACAGGCGAGGAGCCCCGGCCAGAAGCCACCAGCGCCTGGCATTGCAGAGATAGAGGAACACCATCAAACTCTCCAGCCGGGGAGAATGGTTCTTCCACAGGCCAGCAGGCCTCAGCCACCACCCACCAGAGAGGACACAGTGATGAGTCTGTATCCAGTAATGGATTCAGCTTTCGTGGTGCTGCAAAGATCGAGTGCAGTGACCCCCACCCCCAACCCACCTCAACACCAGAGATCGGTGGCTGCAGAATTTTATGTAAATATCAGGCTCAAACAAGATCTGCTGTGGCTGTGGCAAAGTTCTGTTTGGCTCCCGGGTTTTGAGGAGCACGGCCCATTCCTGGAAACTTCCGGAAGATGCAGGAGGATTGGTAAACCTAATCCTGTTCCACAGCAAAGGCATGAAAAAAGCCTCTCAATATTCTATCAATATAGTTTCAGCACCATTTTTCCATTTTTAATACCGTAGTTTTAGTTTGATTGAGCCCATTACACAAAATAATGACTGTGGAAAAAGTGAAAGGACCATTAGAATTTAAGCATCTTAGTTCAGCTGACATCAATTCATGCATGATTTCAGTCACCTTAACACTTCCTTTCAATAAAAGCACATCATTGACTGAAACAGCATGGAAACAGACTATTTGACTCATTACAATATTTTTCTCCATATTACCAACTAGTCTACTTGTAATATTTCTCTTTTTTCAAGCATATTAAAAAGACTTTATAAGCTCTGCTTCAACAGAAGCTTATGGAAAACAAATTCCATATTCTAAGAAGAAAACTAAATATACTGTAACTTTTAACTCTCAACTTTTGTGTTTTGATGCGCTGGATTCAGTTACTCTGCAAGCCGGTTCCATAATCAGGATCCAGTTCGTATAAATATGAAGTATGCATTCTTGAAGTGATTCCAATTACACTGGCTTGACTTATAGCCTGAAGGAGAGCATCTCAAGCTGTATCTGCAAACCAGAATGCTGATTTGGAATGCTGGAATCTGTGGGGAGGTGTTGTACTCCACAGGTCAGATTGTGGTCAATTTTAAATGTGATCTGACCTCTGACCAGCAGTACAGAGTTAAAACAGCTTACAAGAGCAGATTCTACTCTCCCCATTGACATTTAAATTGATGTACATAATCATGAAACCACAGGACTATTATTTATCAATCACAAAAAAAACGATGTCTGTATTAAAACTATGTATATATTTACATTCTATCATACTAACAAATAGAACAGATCTATATTTTTTGAGAGATGGTGGGAACCCTCGGCTGAACTGGACACATATTCCCAGGTCTTAGCTAAATAGCTTAAAAGTTCAACTTCAATAAAATCCAAAATACTCTTTTGCAAACCTCACTAATTAATAAATTATTTATTAAGTTATGTAGTACATCAGCTTTGGCCATAAACTATAGTCACAAAAGAAGCTTTTTTTCCTCTTAGTTTTACAATTATTTTGGCAGAGATGTGTACGTTTTCTAAAATGTTTATGTGCTATTACGAACTTTTGCATTTACTCCCTTCCCAGAGATGACACTATACCTGAATAATAGTTAATCATGAGCCAGTCCAACAAGACTTCTGCCCAGAGAAAATTCTTACATACTCAAGGCATTTTCATCAATATCTGATGAATAATAGCACAAAACTATGAAACTTACAGCACAGTGATAATTACACCAGAGGTTTCCAACCAGAAAAAGAGCCAAACCAAGCAGAATGATGAGGCTTAATTTAACTGCAGAAAGCCAGGGAGATACTCCCAGTTTAGAACTGGCCACTAATAACCCCAAAGCAGCACAGTTAGTGCCATGGATATCAAGCCTTGCTACTTGGCTAGTATAGACATAAAAGACTTGGTATTGGAATTATTTTGGTCAAGAAGAAAGGAAGGGTCCCAGAGTGAACCATGCTGCTGGGCTATTCTTCAGTCTAGCTTAGACAAACTGATGGTAGATTACATGGTAAAAGATTGCCCTTATCAATAATTTACTTGCAACTGAACATACTCTATACGCAGCTGGTGACCCACTGAAGGAAGTGGGAACGTAAGATTCAGGAGCGCTTGGTAGTGATCAAGTTGATGAAGCTTAATAGTGTAGTGCAATTGAATTTTGCGCCTCAGTCACTGGTGCACAATGAAGCAACAACGCCTCTCTGATCCAAGATAGTCTTACAGTACCTACTGAGGTTCATGATGACGTCTGATTACAGTGCTTGAGGAACTACAACACATTGAGCGAAGAGATGACTTTGCCTGAGTTTGTGAGGGCATCTGGTGTAAAACAAATTAAATAAACTTCCTGTGCACATTGGCTTAAGCACACAGAGTACGCTCGATGCGTGGTGAGATATCCAGGCTGTGAATCTGTAACACTTGGCCAGAAAACAGGTGAGCAGCAAGAGTCAAATTCTGATTATCCTTCCATTACTGATACTTGACACAAAACAAGGCTGAAAACCCTGGATCTACCTATAATGAAATGATTTCTATAGATTTCAATATCATTTCATCATGCCAATCATTAAACGTAATTTTTTCACCAGGCGGGACTGTTTTTTGCCACTGTGGTTGCTTTTCCTTGAGCTGTTCAGTCTTCTAATCTGATTTTCTTGAACATTCTTCTGTTCTTAAGTTTTGCAAATATGCTTAAAAAAATTAAAGATCAGAATAAGAATGTTCCCATAAATTCTAAGACAGACAATACTAAAATAATGGATATGTGGAAATGATTTGAAGACATCCATCTCATCCTGCCATTGAAATGATGGTTAGAAAATGGTCAAGCTTCATTGTTGTGGTTTAAGATGTCACCTGAGCTCCTCAATGAGATCACCATTTTCCTAATCATTCCCAGATTTCCATTACACTTTGTGGTATTTACTAGAAACCGAATTCCATGACAGTCAGCTGCCAATTATTTTTCAATAAACATGAGAAATGATTTCCCAGTGGTCAATCCTTTGACGCAAATGTTTGCACACACCATGCTGTTGACTCATGAATGTAGCTGCCATCTACAAGGAGAGCTGCTGCCAAACAATTCAATTACTAAGAAACATGCTATAGTGGTTGACAGGCAGTAAACAAAACTAAGGGTTCAGGTAACAGTTATGAACCACAAGGACATCATATGAACTCTTTGATAAGACAACTTCATTTTCAATCGTAGCACCAAAGGAGGCCATTTGATCAATTGTACCCGTGCCAGATCTTTGAAGGAGCTATCTAATTAGTTCCACTCTCCTGCGCTTCCCCATAGCAAATTCCCCCCTTCAAGTATTCATTCAATTCCCTTTTGAAAGTTATTATTGAACCTGCTTCCGCACTCTTTCAGGCAGTGCATTCCATATCACAACAGTTCGCTGGGTAAAACAAAAATCTCATCACTTTTGTGGTTCTTTTGCCAAGTACTTTAATTTGCTATGAAATTAGCACACAATAGCTTGGATTTCCCAGGTTAGTCATGGTAACTAGAACAAGTGGAGCTCTCACCTGGTATGTTGTGTGCAGGTTGCTTGCAATTTTCTGTGGTCAGCCCATTCTCAGATTGATGCACATCTCCAGGTGCAGTGTCAACTGCTTTTAGGTAAATAAGCAAATATGGGGGAGGTGGCATTTAATAGATGCAGTCACTTAAGTGTAAGTGGTCATTTAAACCCATTGGCAATCCATGCCAAGGCTGGAGAGGAAAGATGTGACTGGTAAAAGTGAAATGAAAGGAACCTCAATGTGGAGGCAGGAAATGGAGCTTGCAGGCATAATGAACCAGTACAGGGCACCGTTCTCATGAGTCAGCATTGCAGCATCCGATGAGGAGGTAGAGTCGAGGTCATAGCTGACCGTTATGTTATCACTGCTCATGCCCTTGTAGCCTTTGCAACAGCTCTGCACTTAATTCTCTGCTAACCTGGAGGCTACGATAAGAGTTTTCCAAGATTGTTGCCAGGTGGGTGCATCAGGACCTGCTTGTCGCCATTTTGCCAAGTATGGCCATTCAGTCTTTGCTGGTTGTCGATCATTGTGGAAGGGAGGAAGGGAAGACCACACAGAGGATGTTTCATTAGCAACCACCATCAGTTAAAAAGAAATGCTCCTATAGGAGTCGTGGGGAGCTGCAGGATTCCCTTGGTTCCGTGGTATCCTGATTGTTACCTCCTACCTCTCAGGACTTACCTTTGGGTCACTGCTGGCAATGTAAGCAGCCCCAAATGTATCGACTTAAGATGGGCGAGCTCCCTATAGGCACGGCAGCTCACTCAAATCATATTAATGAGGTCCAAAGCCCAATTTCAGGCTGGCCCGGGCCTCCTGGTTGGGGAGCACACTCTGTCTGCAACTCCCAGCTCTGATTCGAAAATGAGCCCAAAGCAGTTTTCACCCCCTATTTTTCCATTTTGCTTTCCCCTTCTTCTTTGTAAACAAAAGTGCTAAATGACAGAAAATTAATATATTAAGGAGGGATTGTTATCACACTTTGGCTTTTACATTTCCTTTCATGCCCGAGTTCCACACATTAAAAAAGTAGTTGTACAAGTATCTTGCTTTGAATCTGGAAGCGAATATATGAAGGATGTTGACAATTGGCAACATGGAAGATTAAATCTTTCAGCGCAGGCATTTGAAACCTCAATATGTCACTAGTGATTTCCTGTAGTCATCAGAAGTCTTTCGATTTTCTTATCCTCATCTTCAGACCCCGGACATATAACAAAAGCATTTTTCAGGCCAAATGTAACATGTACAATCATCCTGATGACACATACCTCATCATTAAGGTGTAATTTTTAAATAGCCTATGTTTTCTAAAATTTGTGCTCTTCATTGACGTTTTCCTGTATCTTATGAGAAAAGTCAAAGGAATTAACTATCTGAAGCATAGACACGTTGCGTCACTCTCCCCCACCCCCAGCGACCCTCAAACTATGCACAAATTGCTAAACTAAATATGAAATTTAAACTTATTTGAAAAAGCAACAATTAAAGAATGAAGGAAGGATGCTGCTCTGGAATGTTTGTCAGGAGCAAAGAAAACAAAATAGAAACAAGTTCTACCCAAATAATTAAGAAGTCTGCATGGGGTCATGCATGGTGGCATCTTAAATTAGCGCAAGCAAAGGGGGAAGGGCAGAAGGAATTTGGGTTAGATCTCCAGTCTGTGGAGCCAGCAGCATAATCTCTCCAACCCCCCCAGTCTCTCTCAACATTACTCATCAAGTTCCTTTTGTCTGATATGAAACCACGGCAAATTTTAAAACTTTACTCTCCAACCTAGTTAACCTCCACAAACTACATTTTACGAAAGAAAGGTACAACATCCTCAGCATTCTCCTGCACATCAGCTGACCAAATTCACTGTGGTTTACCGAAGAAATTTGCAGTACACACTTCATTAAAAGAAACTTTTTTGGATAAGGAAAGATTCATTAATAATGTAGTCTGCATACAATTCATTGGAACCACAAAGGATGCCTCATGAACTCAGAGGTATGCCAACCTTTCAAGCATACAGCAGTAGTTTCACACAATGTGGTTAATATAAAATATGGTGCTGATTATCTGGACTGTGTGGCCAGAAAATGCGAGTAGTATTAAGTTCTCCCTTGATCTTAAATGGATATCATGTAGTCTTGTAACATTTTCCAAAGATAAACCGAGCAACAATGTATTGGAACTTGCTGAAAACATGTGGAATTTTAAAAGGAGTCCTAGCTTGATGAACATTCCCTTCTTCCTCCTTTTATTTACAAACAAGTATGTAGACATTATTACATTGCAAAGCATTACTGTGGCATGAGTACATTGTATCATTGCCATTAATGTGAAACTTCACAGTTTCCTCCTTCCAAAAACAAAATGTTTGCAAAATATTTTTGCATGACACCATTATTGAAAGACAGCGTAAGACAGCGATGGTTGTATTCTCAAATCATACACAGAAACGGTACTAGAAGTTTAAATCATGCACATTATTTGAGATTCAATGCATATAATTACCTAAAGTCTTTCCTCACAAAGGAATGAGGAATACATTGACCAAAGCAAACTGGGCTGATCTGTTAATAGGTAAACCTACAGATAAACAGTTGGAAATATTCAAATAAATATTTGGAACAATACAGAACCATTACATATCTCTACACGGCAAAAGCCATGGTCAACACATTAGATAACAGAGTATCAAACTAAGAGGAAAGGTTTACACAAATGCAAGGAAAGATGTAAATCAAGATTGGGAGACCTATAAAAAGCAACAAAGGAACAACAATAACTTGCATTTATATAGTCCCTTTAACATTGCAAAAGGTCTCAAGGCACTTTGCAGCAGAGTTATCAAACAAAATTTGACTGAGCCACATAAAGAGGTATTAGGGAAGATGATCAAATGCTTGGTTAAAAAGATAGGTTTTAAAGGAAGTGAGGCTTAGGGAGAGTGAGGCAGAGGGGTTTAGGGAGAGAATTCCAGAGCTTAGGGCACAATTTTTTTTAATATATTAAGAAAAAAAGAGTGTGAGAGAGAACGTAAGCTCATTAAAGACAGGCAGTTAAGATTACAATGGACAATGAAGAAATAAGACTTTGGGCAGGTGCCCAAAATGGCAAGGGATGGCATTGGGCAGCATGGTTGATGTTGTCCTGGTCCCATGCCATTTTGTCTGGGATGGGGAAGCAGAGGATGACTCTCTATCCCAAGGCCAATTATTGCCCTTATGTGGCCAATTTGGCTACGAAAGGGCAGCTTCTGAACTCCACTTCAACTTTACTGAAGTCGGAGGGCCCCATTGCCACGGAGACACCCCAGATGAGACCTGGCTGCCTTCTCATGAGCTCAGGGGAGGACCTTCTCTGGGGGCACTCCATGGCTCCTGGAGGGCCCCCGCAGCGGCGATGGCCAACCCCGTGGCAAGTCCCCTCCCACTATTCCCCCCCCCCATGCACCCCTTGCCAGGACCTGCCTGACTTGCCCAGCGCTCCTGATCCCACTTACTTACGTCCCAGGGTTCCAACATCTTCTCCACTGCAGGCCTCCTGCAGTACTGGCAGTGGTCACCACTTCTGGTGGCGCTACTGGTACTGCAGAGCTGCCAGCTCTCGATTGGCTGGCAGCTCTGGAGATGGGCCCTTAAAGGGATGGCACCCCAATGATGGACAATTAATTGGCTGCCCACCGTGAAACTCCATCGGGGGTCCAAGAGAGGGCAAAGGCGGTGTCTCCCCCCACTCCTGCCTGCCGCTGGGACCCCTGTTGCCAGGATAAAATCCTGGACACTGTATTTGTCTTCACACTAGTGAAAGAGGACAAAATACCAGTGAAACAAGGGAAATATGAATAAGTCAAAGTATTTGATTTAACACGGTGTCAGCCATGGCTCAGTTGGTAGCCCTTTTACTGCTGAGTCAGAATGGTGTGGGTTCAAGTCCCACTCCAGGCATTTGAGCACAGAAATCAAGGCTAACACTCCACCTCAGAATTGAGGGAGTGCTTCATTGTTGGAGATGCCATATTTCAGATGAGATGTTAGGCCAAGGCACCATCTGCTCTTTCAAGTGGTTGTAAAAGGTCCCATAGCACTATTACGAAGAAGAGCAGGGTAAGTAGTCCTGGCCAATATTTATCTCTCAATCAACATCACAAAAAACAGATTATCTGGTCGTTATCACATTGCTGTTTGTGGGAGCTTGCTGTGCCAGCTTCACTGGCTGTAAAGCACTTTTGGACATTCTGAAGTTGTGAAAATGGTAATGGAAAGAACAGGAGAGCTTAAACTAGGCAAATCTCCAGGAACAGGGCTTGACGGGGTAGATGCCGAGATGTTGTTTAGCCTGGCTGGAGAGTCTATAACTAGGAATTATAGTCTGAAGATAAGTGGTCAGCCATTCAGAGGGTTGTGAACTTTTGGAATTCTCTACCCCAAAGGGCTATGGATGCTCAGTCCATGAGCATATTCAAGACTGAAATCAACAGATCTTTGGACACTAAGGCAATCAAGGGTTCTGGGGATAGGGTGGCAAAGTCAAGTTGATATAGAAGTTCAGTGATGATCTTATTGAGTTGTGGAGCTGGCTCGATGGGCCGTATGGCCTATTCTTGCTCCTATGTCTTACGTTCTTATGAACTGATGGTTTCCACCCCCAGGTATGAAAACAAATCAGTGTGGAGGTTGCAGATATGTTGACATAGTTTTCCAAAGCTCTGTAGATTTGGGAATTTATGTCTTTGGATTGGAAAATTGGTAATAACACTCCATTATTTAAGAAGGAAGGGAGGAACCATGGGTAGAAACTGGATTTCCAACATGAACTAAGCAAAGGGAAAATTCCTTGCACTGAAACAGGTAGGCCTGAAAACTGATTGAAATTTGGCCTCAAGCCTCATTTAAATTAGGCTGGGGACACTGCTGAGTATCTCCAGGAAGCTTGCCAGCAAAGTGGGAATCAATTTGGGGCAAAAACAAAATAATGCAGATGCTGGAAATATAAAATAAAAATTTTGGCCTTGGCCTTCAAGTATATTGTTATGACAAGATGAGAAAGGGGTCTAGGGTTTCCTCTCAGCCTTCACCTGGTCTTACCGGAACAGGGTTTAATTTAAAAAACGTTTTTTTAGCTCCCTCTTGTTCACCAACTTCCAATTATAAGGCAAAGAAACTAGCCAGACAGGTTTTCTTAGGTTTAAAGAAAAAAGGTTGAACTTTATTAAACTTAAACTTTAATTCGGTTAACGCCTACGGATATGCGACGCGCCCATTCTAGAATGCATACGGGATACACACATGCAGATAGAGACAGAAAAGAGCCGAAGAAATAAAGTGGAAATGTTTAAGGCAATATCTGAAGATGGTTTTGGTTACTGTTTTAGTTTTAGTTTAGAGATACAGCACTGAAACAGGCCCTTCGGCCCACCGAGTCTGTGCCGACCATCAACCACCCATTTATACCAATCCTACACTAATTCCATATTCCTACCACATACCCACCTGTCCCTATATTTCCCTACCACCTACCTATACTAGGGACAATTTATAATGGCCAATTTACCTGTCAACCAGCAAGTCTTTGGCATGTTCTTTGAACTCGCTGTAAAGTCCTTGATTGTAGGTAGTTCTTGCTTTTCGTTGGGGCCCAGTATTCTTCTTAAACCTTGTTTGATGTAGGAGACTTTTCTCTCTTGAAGTTCATGTGTCCTCAGTGGCTCCAGCGGCTTGCGAGAAAGAGATGGGAGCAGGTAGGAGAGGTCTTCTCACTCCAGGAGCAAACAGTCTTTCTGAGTTCAAACTTTTTGTACAGTTCAGAAAGCCAAGGTTGCCAAGCAGGTTAGTCATGTAACTAGCTGGTTTGGCCATGTTAGTTTGTGTATTCGGTCATCTTAGCAGTCAACTTGGAATATCTCTTCTTACATACAATACCTGATCAAAGTCCATTGTGGGTTAAATGGATCAGGGAATAGCCCTTTGTATCCACAAGCACTGTCTGTTAGTATGCAAATGTTTTTCCATCTAAGTCTGGTGATTTTTTTAACAAGTCCTTTCTTCACTCCAGCAACAGTTTAAAATCAATGTTCATATGACAAAATTAATATGCCTCATTCTTGGCAGGTGGGGGTCTAGCATGACAATGTCTTGATTTGGATGAAGGAAAAGAAAGTTTTATGTCCAAGACTAGATGAGACTAAGGTAGGAGGGCCGGTAGGCTGTGTAGATGGGAGCTGGAATTCACAAAGGGACGTAGACAGATTAAGTTAGTGCGCAAAACTATTGCAGATGGAGTTCAATGTGTGGAAGTGTGAGCCATCCACTTTGGTTCCAGAAAAGACAAATATTTTCTTCATGAGAAACTAGGAACTGTCGAGGAGCCAAGGGATTTAGGTGTTCATCTTCACAAATCACCAAATGTTAGTGAATAGTGTAAAAGTATAAAAAGACTAAAGGAGACTGGCGTACAAAGTGGGAAGTTATGCTTCAGTTGTACCGAAACTCAGGCCAGACCCAATGTGGAGTGCTGCATTTACATCTGGGCACCATGTAAGAATATAGATATGTTTTTACATTATTCGAATACAGAGCAAAAACAGTACAGCTAATGTAGAAAGAATTGGTTTAAATTATGCACTGGCAAATTTTATCTTTTCCCCTCAATGACACTGATAACATTGGAGAAGCATGAATTTCAGGGCCAGAAACATTGCACTGTAAGGATAGGCACATATAGGTTATTAAATAAATAAGCTAGTTAGCATTACTGATATAACATGGAGATAAAAAATTGTTAGGATACAACACAATGGCTTTTAAAAGATGGGCTTTTTATCAAACGCAAAATACTGCGACTGCTGGAAATCTGAAACAAAAACTGAAAATACTGGAAAAACATCTGTGGAGCATCTGTGGAGAGAAAAACAGAGTTAATGTTTCAAACTGATGACCTTTCATCAAAGCTGGATAAAGCAGAAAACTGCTGCAGTATCGCCTAGGTTCCTTTTACAATAACGATCAGAAGAGGCAACAGGAGTTTCTGGCAGGCCTTTCAGGAGGAATGCAGCATCAATTTCTCTTCTCTATTTCTTACACTCGCTTCAGAAAGCTTCTCAAACAGATGGAAAAGCTGGCAGGCTTTTCAAAGAGATGGAAAAAGACTGAGCTGGGGTTTTGTCCTTGGCAGGTTGATTTTTTTTAAAACTCCTTTCACAACACTTCACACCCCAACTGAATGTCCAAAGCGAAACCAAAAACAATATCTCAAGAGTCAAGCCTCCTAACCCCTATAAATCTTGACCTGTCACTTCTCTGTAAACATCTCCTCCAAGTCAAAAAAGCCCCTGTGGAGTATTTATCTGAAGACAGGTGACTTCCAGTAAGGGTTGTTTACAAACCAAGTCCAAAAGACTTTTCGATGACCACTTGTAATGACCAAAGTGAAAGAAAATCCATAGAATCCTTTTCAGTTTTCCCAAATAAAACAATGTCGATAATTCTAAAACACACGAGACCTCAAAAACAATACTTAAAAAATATAGGAGCACTATCATAACACAGGACATAAAGAACCTCATCATTGTCCAGCAATCTGTTCAATAATCTAAGGATCATCCAGTAAAGTTGAGCACAGCCTGAACTATAAGCAGACTGCTACCAAACTCAGGGCTGTGAAAAATGCATCATGGACCATAAAATCTCAGGTCCTCCGTGAAATCAGCCATTTTGCAAACTTTGTGCATTATATTCATTGACATAGGGCTGACCTCGCTGATTGCTGGGCATGTTGCGAACATCATGCTTTTTAGTGATTGACACAAGGCTCACCTCACTGATTGGCAGATGAGGGAGGGCTTCTGGTGCAGTTTTGAGAGAAGCAGTCTCAAGTATTAGCAAACAAGTGAGAATGCTAGAATTAGCAAATCATAAACAGCCATAACCATTACTGCAGCACATGGAGTGAAAGAGCTTGGAAGCCAATTCTGTATTTTGATGGTGGAATACTGTTTTGTACAAGCTGCAATGCTTTGTTCGATCAAACATGGTGGGCAATGGTTCTGCGCCACTTAAGAGTACGAAAGCCATCGCAGCAGAAAGATAGAATCTGACAACGCACTGCTGGAAAACAAACACACAAAAACAAACGAGCAATGATTGCATCTCTTTTTAAGAAATTGACAGAGAGCTCAGAAGATTGTCAATTGGTTACAATGAAACTTGTGGATGTTTTTGCAAGCGCCAACATAACATTGGAAAAACTTGATCACCCAAAGCTGTGGATATTCAGTCAACGTAATGTGCAAAATGATGGCTGCTGGCCAAGTGCAAATAAACTATGATAGGACTATCTAACAAAGATTTTTGCTACACATTGTGAGGAGATGAAGTCTCAGATTAGCACACGTGAGTCTTTTGCAATTATTTGTGATGAGTCCACCGGTGAGCAAGACAACAATGCGCAGCATATTTTATTTGATTTTATGCCTGGTAAGGCTCAAGATGTACCGTCAGGAAAGCTAACAATCGAGCTTGCAGAATGCAAGCTTGTTCCAGGTCCCGTTTACCGGGTGGTGGCACCCCTCCACCACCTTTGTTCGGCGGAGAGTTTCATCTGTTGACTTTTTTTTATTAAAATAAAAGCACCCAGTTTGTATATTTGTTTGTTAATTACACCACAGTTTCCCAATAATCAAAACCGTTTCAAAATCCAATGCAGATTTCAACAAAGTGTCTGCTTTCATCAGTGGCAATGTAATTTACATTTGAATCTGTGCTCCAAGATGTAATGCCTAATGCTGTCCATATTACAAGTAACGCACATATAGGGCTGAATTTTGTGGCACTGGCAAGGCTCCTGGCGCCTGGCATTCAGAGTCCCCTCACCATCCCCCCGGCGTGATCCAAAAGCACTCACGCACTTAAGTGCCCGGTGCAGGGATCCTCATGCCTCTAAAGATGGGGAGCCCGCCAAGAGCTGCCAACGGGCAGCTCAGTAATATCAGTAGCGTCACCGGGAGTGATGACTGCTGCCAGTATAGCAAGAGGCCTTGGACCCAGGCTGAGCTCTGGAGCCAAGATCTCAGGTAAGTGAGGCGGGCCTGCCGGGGCCACAGATTTCTCACGGAGGAGGCCCCCTGCCCTCACCCGCCTCACCCCAGCCTGCAAGGTGGTTGCCTGGTTTTACTGGGCGACCTCCTCTTATGGCAGAGGCCCCACCACCACCCCGCCTCTGGTTAAATCCCAGTAATAGGCCACTTAAGGGCCTCAGTTGGTCTCTAGGCAGGAAGACCGTCATTGGCCTATCCCATCCCCGAATAAATTACAATGCGTCGGGAAGGCGATGTGTCCTCCACCCCCTGCCTCCCGTCACAATTCCATGGGCCCAATAATTTCTCAGTGAGCTGTGGAAAAGTGAATTTGATAAAGTCGACAAACTGGTCAGCTACATTAAAAATCATATGATCATAGGAAACAGGAGCAGGAGTAGGCCATTTGGCCCGTCAGAACTGCTCCACCACTCAAACAGATCATGGCTGATCATGCACCTCTGCCATTTTTCCCCACTATCCCCACATCCCATGATGTCGTTAGTATTCAGAAATCTATTTCTGATTTAAACATGCTCAATAATTGAGTTTCCACAGCCCTCTAGGGTAGAGAATTCCACAGATTCACCACCCCGAATAAAGAAATGCCTCCGCATCTCAGTCTTAAATGGCACCTTATTCTGAAACTGTGCCCCCTGGTTCTAGACTCACCAGCCAGAGGAAACATCCTATCCACATCTACCCTGTCACAACCTGTAAGAATTTTGTAAGTTTCAATGAGATCACCTCTCATTCTTTGAAACTCTAGAGAATACAGGCCCAGTTTCTGCAATCGCTCCTCATAAGACAATCTTGCCATCCCAGGGATTATACTGGTGAAACTCCGTTGCACTCCCTCTATGGCAAATATATCCTTCCTTAGATAAGGAGAGCAAAACTGTACACAATAGTACTGGTGTGGTCTCACCAAGACTTTATACAACTGAAGCAATACATCTTTACTCCTGCACTCAAAACCCCTTGCAATGAAGGCCAACATACCATTTGCCTTCATAATTGCTTGCTGCGCCTGCATACTAGGTTTTAGTAACTCACGAACAAGGACACCCAGGTCTCTTTGGACATCAACACTTCCCAACTTCTTACCATTTAAGAAATACTCTGCCTTTTTGTTTTTTCTACCAAAGTGGTTCACTTCACACTTATTCACATTATATTCCATCTGCCATGTTCTTGCCCACTCACTTAGCCTGTCCAAATCCGCTTGAAGCCTCCTTGCATCCTCCTCCCAACCTACATTCCCTCCTAGTTTTGGGTCAATTTGCAAATTTGAAAATATTACAATTGGTCCCCATATCCAAATCATTTATATAGATTGTAAACAGCTGTGGCCCAAGCACTGATCCTTGTGGTACCCCACTATTAACAGCTTGCCATCCTGAGAATGACCGTTTATTCTTACTCTCTGCTTTCTGTCTGTTAACCAATTCTGAATCCATTGCAGTATATTACCCCCAATTCCATGTGCTCTAATTGTTTACTAATCTCCTGTATGGGACATTATCAAAAGTCTTCTATAAATCCAAATACACCACATCCACTGATTCTCCTTTATCTATGCTGTAAGTAACATCCTCAAAAAACTCCCAACAGATTTGCCAAACATGATTTCCCTTTGACAAATCCATGTTGACGCTGCCCAATCATATCATTATTTTCTAAGTGTCCAGTTATCTCATCCTTTATAATAGATTCCAACATTTTCCCAATACTGACATCAACCTAATAGTTCTCTATTTTCTCTCTCGCTCCCTTTTTATATTTGCTACTTTCCAGATTGCAGGGACCCTTCCAGAATCTTTGGAATTTTGAAAGATAACCATCAATGCATCCACTATCTCTACAGCCACCTCCTTCAATCCTCTAGGATATAGCTCATCTGGTTCAGGGGATTTATCAACTTTCAATCCAATTAATTTTTCGCGTACTACCTCTTTATTGATACTAATTACTCTCAGTTCCTCATTTTAACAAATCCCTCAGTTCCCTAGTATTTCAGGGAGATTTTCTGTGTTTTCCTCCGTGAAGACAGGCACAAAGTAATCTGCAAACACTGCCCTAGCTACAAGCTCCAATACTGGCAACAGATTGTAAATGTGGCTGAAATTGAGGAACAAAACATCACCCTTAATCCACAGCCAGTAAATAAACAGTGGAATTCTTGATTTCGGGCATGACAGTATCATGCAGCTCACCTGAAATGATACTCAGACTTGGTCTCAGAAGAGCTCACACTGGTAACGAAAACACAGGTTTTAACAGGCATTGTAACCCTTCTAAACGATGCTCAGTTTAATGAGGAGGTTCCGTTTTTTGTCAAGAATGCTACACGACTGATAGATTTAATCGCTTGGTTTGAATCTCGACACGTCACAATCCATCAAGCTTACAATAAAGTAATGGATGTACTGCTCTGGGCTGAAGTACAGTCAAATGAACAACACTCTCTGATGACGCTGAATTAAATGCCTGTGCTCAACAAATGTTTTCTTGCATGGCAAAGAAGCTCAAACAATCTTACTGCTACAGGGAAGAGTCAAGCAGTTCAATGGTTTCAACAACCTACTGCGGCATTCCTGAAAGCTGTGGGTATCTTTGACCCTGCACAAATGCACCTGTTGATGGCGGATTTAAAATTGTTTGATGCGATTCCTGGCTTTGACAAGAACTATAGGCTACAGCTTCCTGCTTATAAATTCATTGCAAAAGAAGCAGATTGTACTTCTCCTGTTCTGCAGTTTGGAACTCTGTGGAATGCATAATTCCCACCTTGCAAGGCAAGTACGGCGCTGTCTGACAATTCCAATAAACTCTGTGGACACGGAGAGAGCCATGTCTAAACATGGACAGGTGGTTACAGTGCAGAGACAGGGAATGAAGAAACACACAGTTGCAGGATGCTCCATACTCACAATTAACCACTGAATTCAGTAAGTAAAGAATGCGACCTATTTATAGTCAGATTTTTTACAATAGTTTTTGAGTATACAATAAATGCCATTTGAAGCCAGAAACCTCCCTTGTCTTTTTTTTGTTTTATGTAGATCATTTTCATGGTTTGTTGTGACACCAAGAAATTTCTGATTTAAATACATAAAATCATAAAATTCACGATTCTTAAAGTGTTGTGAACATGAAGTTTGTAAAATGTGACCATGGATTTGGAAGGGCCCTAAATATAAGACAAATACAATGCAAAATTCTTTACGTTTGCCTACACTCAAGGCAACGTAGCATGAACAGGCTAATAGGATAAGCAAAGCTCATGATTTCCACTCAGTCTTTTACATGCAGGTTTTAGGCATGCACTGCTCTGTATGAAGTCTTAAGATGAATGTTTTGAAGCAAAAATAAATGAAGTGAATTGTCTGACATATTACTTCCCTACCTTTTTGATTCTGTTCCTAAAAAGGATAAGGAAGGGACAATCCAACAAACTGCACCTGAAAAGGATATTGTTATGATCAGGTGAGAAAGATATTTAGTGGTCTTTTACTGTCTTCACCTGGTCTTACTGTAACAGGGTTTAAAATTTTAAACACACTGTGTTTTGAGCTCCCCCTTGGTGGATCCTTGTTCACCGCTTTCCAATTCTAAGGCAAAGAAATCAGCACAAACAGGTTTCCTTAGGTTTAAAGAAGAAAAGTGAAATTTATTAAACTTACTTAAACTCTAATTCGGTCAACACCTACGGATATACGACGCGCCCACGCTAGCATGCACACACGATACACACATGTAAATAGGGACAGAAAAGAGAAGAAATAAAATAGAGAGGTTTGAGGGAGTCTCCGTAGGGGGTTTCTTGTTACTGTTTGTGTTTCCAGCTCGCTGCAGAGACTTTGATTGTAGACAGCTCTTACTTTTCATTGGGGCCCAGTATTCTTCTTAAACCTTGTTCACATAGGAGACTTTTCTCTCTTTGAGTTCACGTGTCTTCAATGGGTCTTCAATTCCGTAAGAAAGAGATGGGAGCAGAGAGGAGAGAGGTGTTCTCAGTCCAGGAGAAAAGAGTTTTTCTGAATTCTTTCTCTCAGGAATTACAAATTCAAAACAGCCAGTTAGTCATGTGACTAAACCAGTTCTTCTGTGCATTGGGGAAGGAGGACTGGGTCCCTTGTTCCAACATTATCTGCTAGCCTTTCTAGTCAGGGGCTTGGCAATTCCTTGGCCAGCATTTATTGCTCATCCCTAGTTGCCCGAGAAGGTCGTGGTGAGCTGCCTTCTTGAACCGCGGTGGTCCACGGGGTGTAGGTACATCCACAGTGCTGTTAGGAAGGGAGCTCCAGGATTTTGACCCAGTGACAGTGAAGGAACTGCAAGTCAGGATGGTGTGTGGCTTGGAGGGGAACTTGCAGGTGGTAGTATTCCCATGCACCTGCTGCCCTTGTCTTTCTAGATGGTAGAGGTCGCAGGTTTGGAAGGTCCTGTCGAAGGAGCCATGGTGCATTGCTGCAGTGCATCTTGTAGATGGTACACACTGCTGCCACTGTACATCGGTGGTGGAGGGAGTGAATGTTGAAGGAGCTGGATGAGGTGCCAATCTGCGGGCTGCTTTGTCCTGGATGGCGTCAAGCTTCTTGCGTGTTGTTGGAGCTGCACCCATCCAGGCAAGTGGAGAGTATTCCATCCCACTCTTGCCTTCTGACCTGTAGATGATTGAAAGGCTATGGAGAGTCAGCAGTAGAGTTACTTGCTTCAGTATTCCAAGCCTCTGACCTGTTCTTATATCCACAGTATTTATGTGGCTGCTCCAGTTCAGTTTCTGGTCAATGGTGACCCCCAGGATGATGTGGGTTGGGGATTCAGTGATGGTAATGCTGTTGATTATCAAGGGGAGTTGGTTCGATTGTCTCTTGTCAGAGATAGTCATTGCCTGGCACTTGTGCGGCATGAATGTTACTGGCCACTTGTCAGCACAAGCCTGCATGTTGCCCAGATCTTGCTGTATGTGGACACAGACAGATGGAGTATAATGTGGGAAAATATGAGGTTATTCACTTTGATAGGAAGATTAGAAAAGCAGATTATTATTTACCTGGAGACAGACCTCAGAATGCTGCGGTACAGAGGGATCTGGGTGTCCTCGTACGCGAATCACAAGAAGTTAGCATGCAGGTACAGCAAGTAATTTGAAAGGCAAATGGAATGTTGACCTTTATTGTAAGGTGGGTGCAGTATAAAAGTCTTGCTATACACGTACAGGATGTTGGTGAGACCACACCTAGAGGACTGCATTTAGTTTTGGTCTCCTTATTTAAAGGAAGGATATACTTGCATTGGAGGCAGTTCAGAGAAGGTTCACTAGGTTAACTCCTGGTATGAAGAGGTCGTCTTATGAGGAATGATTGAGCAGATTGAGCCTATACTCATTGGAGTTCAGAAGATTCAAAAGTGTTCTTACTGAAACATATCAAGATTCTGAGGGGGCTTGACAGGGTAGATGCAGAGAGGATGTTTCCCCTTGTGGAGGAATCTGGAACTGTGGGGAGGTATTGTCTCAGAATAAGGGGTCTCCCATTTAAGACAGAGATGAGGAGTAATTTCTTCCCTCAGAGGGTCATGATTCTTTGGAATTCTCTCTCCCTGTGGAAGCTGGGTCATTAAATATTCAAGGCTAAGTTGGACAGATTTCTGAACTTTAAAGGGAGTCAAGGGTCATGGGTAACAGACAGGAAAGTGGAGTTGAGGGTAAGATCAGATCAGCTATGATCTTATTGAATGGCGGAGCAGGCTCGAGGGGCCATATGGCCTACTCCTGCTCCTATTTCTTGTGTTCTTATGAAAGCTGTTCTATATTCCACATTCAACCAGATTTGACCCCCTGGCTTTATTGTAACGGTAGAGAGAGGGATATGCCAGGCTATGAGGTTAATGATTGTGGTTGAATACAATTCTGCGGCTGCTGATTGCCCACAGCACCTCATGGATGGCCAGATCTGTTCTTAATGTATTCTATTTAACACGGTGGTCATGCCACACAACACTATGGCTACACAACACTCTGGAAGGTGCACTCAATATGAAGATGGGGGCCAGTCTGACAGCTTTGTCCTTCAGGATTTGTCAGCTCTGTCAGTAAAGCTGCTTCCAAGCCACTCTTTGTGATGGACATTGAAGTGTTATTCAACATAGAGGAGTACCAATTCATCAGCTGAGGGACAGAGGTAAGTGGTAATCAGCAGGCAGTTTCCTTGCCCAAGTTTCACTTGGTACCATGTGACTTCAAGGGGTCTGGAGTAAATGTTAAGGACTCTCAGGGCCAGTCCCTCCCAACTGTATACCACTGTGCCATCGCCACCTCTGGTGGGTCTGTCCTGCCCGTGGGACAGGACATACCCAGGGATGTTAATGGAGGAGTCTGGGACATTGGCTGTAAGCTATGATTCTATGAGACTGGCTATGCCAGGCTATTGCTTGACTAATCTGTGTGACAACTCTCCCAATTTTGGCACACTCCCCAGATGTTAGTGAGGAGGACTTTGCAGGGTTGACTGGACAGGATGTGCCTTTGTCACATGCAAATTCAGTGCTGAGATCAATGGAAGGTTGTCCATCCAATTTTATTTTTATCGCAGTTTTTCATTGTGGATTGATACAACTGCATGACTTGCTAGACAGAGGGCAGTTGACCAGGTAAGAACGGCAGATTTCCTTCCCTAAAAGAACATTCATGAACCAGATGGATGGGTTTTTACAGTAGTAGTTTCAAGGTTACCATTACTGATACGAGCTTTTTATTCCAGATTTTTTAATTAATTGAATTTAAATTCCACAACTGTCATGCGGTACTTTTTTCTACAAACAGTTCTTAAAAAGGCGCTCTTACTGGTAAGCTCCCTTACTGATGAAAGGTCACTGACCTGAAACGTTAACTCTGCTTCTCTCTCCACAGATGCTGCCAGACCTGTTGAGTATTTCCAGAATTTCTTGTTTGTGTTTCAAGCTCTTTTACTGGTTTGATTGCAATACATGCTGTTTCCTAACGCTCAACATTTCATTGCAATCTTCACACTTCATTCTGGAGTTAAAGATGATCACAGAAACATAGGAGCAGGAGTAGGCCATTCAGCCCATCGAGCCTGCTCCGCCATTCAATATGATCATGGCTGATCTTTCACTTCAATGCCTTTTCCCCCACACTATCCTCATATCCCCTTATGTCATTTCTGGAGTCACATGTAGCCTAGACCAGGACAAAGGTGGCAAGTTCCATTCCTTGAAGGACAGCAGTGATCCAGATGGGTTTTTAATGGCAATCCAACAGTTTCTCGGTCATTTTGTGTGCTGATTACTGCATTTGTTTTTACAATTTGCCATAGTGCGATTTGAACTCTCAATCTTTCCACCTTAGTTTTTTTCAGGTGTCAGGATCATTTTCGGTTTGTGAACCTGATCACCGATGTAGCAGGCCTCCCATTTTCTCTTTACCACAGCAAACAAATCCTCAATCAATTAGGGAGGGCAGGCAGGTTGATGTGGCCATTTAGTCAGAGGAAGGATTTCTAATTAAAAGGGATCACATTATGAGTCAGAAAAGCACACTGGCATGAACAAGGGAACTCATTTCAGACATTTATCTCACAGGATGCCTTGCTTCACCAGTCACAATCACTTTTCATGTTTTAGATCTTGTAATTCTCAAAACAGCTTCCCCACAGGCTTCAGAGAAGTTTGTTCTTGTTGTGTTGAGATGAGACCTAAAGAGTAGTTGTACCCTCTTCCCTTTTTAAGAAGGGGCACAGTGGAGTTTCTTATCACAGGTATTTCCTTTGATGAAAGTAACTGCCCATCCAAAACCAACATTTGAAACTTGTTCAAGAATTTCTTTTTAAATTTTTTTTTTAAACAAATGAGCAGAGGAACAACCTACTTATTTAACTGGTACATTATCAAGTATTGTACCTTTGTGTTTGAGTGAATGAAAGTAAAGTGAGTGCATAGATTGCGGTGGGTCATGTACAAAAGATTGTTTTAGGTATTCGAACTTCTGCTATGCGAGAGAGGCATACATGCCTGATCCAGCCATTAGGCAGGGACATGCTGAAATAAGTTGCCCATGGCATTAAGTTATTCAATATCCAATCTTTTATGTATACTCTCTGTTGTCACGGGACAGTTCACCTGATGTTGCAACAAATATTATTCAATTGGCGGTACAATGAAGCATATTTATAGTTTTATTGATCAAAAGTTACAATTAAGGATTGCAATAGGGCTTCCTGCCAACCACGGGATATTATTATAATAAAGAACATTCTATCCTTAGTAATATCACTTATTTTCAACAGTGAATCTGGGCTACTAGCAGATTCCACAGTGACCATTATAAGTGACCCTGCAGATTGTTCTAAATTTAACTTGTCTAATATGCCAGAGTTATTAGAAAAAAAGACTTGCATTTTATATAGCGCCCACACAATCACAGGATGTTTAAAAGTGCCTTACAGCCAATTAAGTATTTTTGAAGTGTGGTCACTGTTCTAGGATGGGAAATGTGCACAGCAAGCTCCCACAAACAGCAATGTAAGAATGACCAGATAATCTACTTTTGAGATGTTGACTGAGGAATAAGTATAGGTCAGCAAACTAGGGATAACTCCCCTGCTCTTCCTCAAAATTGTACCATGGAATCTACAATATCTTCCTGACAGGGGAGCCGGGGCCTCAGTTTAACATCTCATCTGAAAAACGACACGTTCGATGGTGCAGCACACCCTCAGAACCGCACTGGAGTTTCAGCTTTGATTTTTGTGTTCAAGTCCTGAAGTAGGGCTTGAACCCACAACCTTCTGGCTCAGAGGTGAGTGCGCTGACACATCAGAAGCTGTGCTAGAGTTTCAACCATTTCATAAGAGTATTCCTGCCCACCTTCTCTTCCTCCCACACAGATAAAATACATATATAAAGTCTTCATTGTTTAAATTACCTCATGCATCATCTTTATCTGATTTTGCTCCCTGATGAAAAAATGCTTATCCTCTGTCATGAGCTCCATTAGGGCACAGGGACCCATTTCCTGATTTTCAATCAAGTATGGGAGAGCAACTTGTGACAAGTCATTCAGTGGTTTTCCCCAATATCCTTGAGAAAGTTCCTCACTTCAACTCTTTTTAAAGATCTTATCTGAGATCAGAAATTCACCATGTTGGAAACACATCATGCATCTTTCTACTCTGGCATTACACATCATTGCATCACAGTGTTCTTAATGACTATACATGGTTTTTTCTCAACTACATTATGCACCTTGAGATGGCACATAGCTGATTAATTTTCTTGCCGAATGATGCGTTGGACACATCTCCATTTCATAGTTGTCCTAGTGTTGGGGTTCTGAATGGAAACTGGGAAACCTTAGTGGCAACTCCATGATCTGCCAATCTGTGGTGTAACACTGCAGCAGACTGTAGTAGCTTCCATAGCTGGACTTTGGTTCTCTTTGGGCACTTTTATTTTGCTACTGTCGAGTTAAGCGAACGGGGGGAAAAAAAAAGTGCAAAGCTGATCTGACATGCAACAATCGTTTTGACACTGAGATCAATGGTGGAGATCAGTTCAACAATCTAGTAGTTCATTGTATGAAGCATTACAAGCTGAATAAACTACAGGGACATGGTAACTGACGTGCTAATGGAAAATGTTTTTGTTCAAAACAGTCATGCTTACATTCATCTTTTGGGTTTGAACTGTTGCCATACTTTGCAACCATGTAATATTTTAGAGAAACTTCTTAATAAAATGTAATCAACTGCTAAACCAGTTTTAGTTCAGTATAGCAGCTGCTGCTTAAGTCACTTTTTTTTTTAATTCTTTCATGGGATGTGGGCATCACTGGCTAGGCCAGTATTTGTTGCCCATCCCTAATTGCCCTTGCGAAGGTGGTGGTGAGCTGCCTTCTTGAATCGCTGCAGTCCATCTGGTACGGGTACTTCCACAGTACTGTTAGGAAGGAAATACCAGGATTGTGATCCAGCGACAATGAAGGACAGCAATATATTCCCAAGTCAGGGTGGAGTGCGACTTGGAGGGGAACTTGGTGGTGTTCCCATATGTCTGCTGTCCTTGTTCCTCTAGGTGGTAGAGGTCGTGGATTTGGAAGGTGTTGTCGAAGGAGCCTTGGTGAGTTGCTGCAGTGCATTTTGTAAATGATGTACACTGTGTGTCGGTGGTGGAGGGAGTGAACGTTTAAGTTGGTGACTGGGGTGTCTTTGTTCTGGATGGTTAAGCTTCTTGAGTGTTGTTTAAGCCCCATCCAGGCAAGTGGAGAGCATTCCATTTGTCATGCAGACCCCCACCTGCCAAGAATGAGGCATATTAATTTTGTCATATGAACATTGATTTTAAACTGTTGCTGGAGTGAAGAAAGGACTTATTAAAAAAAAAATCACCAGACACTTGGCTGGAAAAACATTTGCATACTAACAGACAATGCTTGGAGAGACAAAGGACTATTCCCTGGTCCACTTAACCCAAAATGGACTGTGCTAACCAGACATTGAAGATGAGGAAGCTCACATTCCAGGATGACTGCTAAGATGGCAGAATCCACAAACAGAAGTGGTCAAACCAGCTAGTCACATGACTAACTTGCTGGGCAACCTGGGGTTTTTTGAATTCTGCCACAGAGAAAGAGGCAGATGGTTGTTAGTACTGGAACCTGGAACAAGGAGGCCTCACTCTTTCTCCCAAACCACCGAACCCACGGAAGACACACAAACCTCAAGACAGAAAAGATTCCGACATCGGAACAAGTTGAAGAGTGAACTGGGCCCCATCGAATTGCAAGATTAACCGGCAATCAAAGACTCCTCATTGAATTTAAAGGACTGTAACTACAAGATATTGCCTCAAACTTTCCCCCTTTATTCCTTCTACTTTTTCTGTCTCTATCTGCGTTGTCTCTTTATTGCGTATGCGTGCTAGCGTGGTCGCGTCGCATATTTGTAGTCGTTAACCGGATTAGAGTACAAGATTAATAAACTTCTACCTTTCTTGTTTAAATCTAAGGAAACCGGTTTGATTTATTCGCCTTACAATTGGAGTAGTGAACAAGAATTCACTAAGGGGGAACTAAAAACAGTGTTTCTAAAATTAAGCCCCGTTAAGGTTAAACCAGGCAAGGGCGGAGACGGAACCCCTAGACCTTCTCACCTGGTCATAACACTATCATACTCCTGACTTGTGCCTTGTAGATGGTGGACAGGCTTTGGAGAGTTAGGAGGTGAATTACTTGCCTCAGAATCCCTAGTCTCAACCTGCTTTTGTAGTCACAGTATTTACATGGCTGGTTCAGTTCAGTTTCTGGTCAATGGTAACCCCCTGGATGTTGACGGTGGGGGATTCAGCGATCGTAATGCCATTGAATGTCAAGGGGAGATGGTTATATTCTCTCATTTGAGATGGTCATTGCCTGGAACAAATGTTACTGGCCACTTATCAGCCCAAGCCTGAATCCTGTCCAGGTCTTGCTGCAAGTGGACACAAACTGCTTCAGTATCTGAGGAGTGGCGAATGGTACTGAACACAATGTAATCATCAGCGAACATCCCCACTTCTGACCTTATGCTGGAGGGAAGGTCAATGATGAAGCATTTGAAGGTAGTTGGGCCTGGGACACTACCCTGAGGAACTCCTGCAGCGATATCCTGGTGCTGAGATGATTGGCCTCCAACCATAACTATCTTCCTTTGTGCTAAGTATGACTCTAACCAGTGGTGGGTTTTCCCTGATTCTCATTGACTTCAATTTTGCTGGAGTTCCATGATGCCACACCCAGTCTAATGCTGCCTTGATGACGAGGGCAGTCACTCTCACCTCTTGAATTCAGCTCTATTGTTTGGACCAAGGCTGTAATAAGGTCTGGAGCCGAGTGGCCCTGGCAGAACCCAAACTGAGCATCAGTAAGCAGGTTATTGCTGTGTTAGTGCCGCTTGATAGCAGTGTCGACGACATCTTCCATCATGTCGCTGATGATTTAGAGTAGGGCAGTAATTGGCTGGATTGGATTTGTTTAGTTTAGTTGAGTTTAGAGATACAGCACTGAAACAGGCCCTTCGGCCCACCGAGTCTGTGCCGACCATCAACCACCCATTCATACTAATCCTACACTAATACCATATTCCTACCACATCCCCACCTGTCCCTATATTTCCCTACCACCTACCTATACTAGTGGCAATTTATAATGGCCAATTAACCTATCAACCTGCACATCTTTGGCATGTGGGAGGAAACCAGAGCACCCGGAGGAAACCCACGCAGACACAGGGAGAACTTGCAAACTCCACACAGGCAGTACCCGGAATTGAACCTGGGTCGCTGGAGCTGTGAGGCTGTGGTGCTAACCACTGCGCCACTGTGCTGCCCTGTGTTCTGATTTTTGTGACAGGATATACCTAGGCAATTTTCCATATTGTCGTGTAGATGCCTGTGCTGCAGCTGTACTGGAACAGCTTGGCTAGGGGCGTGACTAGTTCTGGAGCATAAGTCTTCAGTACTATTGCCGGGATGTTATCAGGCCCTATAGCCTTTGCAGTATCCAGTGCCTTCAGCTGTTTCTTGATATTCTGTGGAGTTAATTGAATTGGCTGAAGACTGGCATCTGTGATGCTGGGGAGCTCAGGAGGAGGCCAAGATGGATGCGAATGCTTCAGCCTTGTCTTTTGCACTAATGTGCTGGGCTCCACCATCATTGAGGATGGGGATGTTTGTGGAGCGTCCTTCTCCAGTTAATTGTTTAATTGTCCACCACCATTCACGACTGGATGTGGTAGGATTACAGAGCTTTGATCTGATCTGTTGATTGTGGGATTGCTTAGCTCTGTCTACTGCATGCTGCTTCTGCTGTTTGGTATGCAAGTAGTCCTATGTTGTAGCAACATTCTAAGCTCTCAATGTACTGAGACAAATTTAGAGTTCAAAATGATCTGTAGAATGGGTGTGTTTCAATGCATTACTGGCACCACTCTCTTCATCCAACCAAATAACAAACAATTTCCCCATCTCTAACCTGGGAGAAATATATATGAATTATAGACACTATGGGCTCAATTTGCCTGGCCCTCTGGTGGCAGTCTTGGAGGCAGCAAGCAGGTATAAAAGGACCGGAGCCGCATCGGGACAGCTCCCTGACATAATCCTGCTGCCAGGAAGCTATACCAGGGCCAGCTGAGAATCAAATCTGTTCCCCACTCCACGGAGACAGGCAGACAATCATGTTTGCTAAGGCCCCAATTGGGGGCGATTTTGCAGCCTCATTGGCATTATACTGGCAGTGGAGCGGCTGCCCACCTTGTACAGAGGCTGCCAACTCAATGGAGTGGCTTCTCTGTAGCAGGCTTGGGTGGGCCATTGGAGCTGGAGTCTCCATGCCCTATTGAGGGGGCCACGCGCATGAAAGGTTGCAATCGCAGCCAAACCCGATCCAGCCGAGGGGTTTCCCATCCATCCTAGATATTGCTCATTTCTGCGTTGATCTGCAACCTAGCAAGGGCTGCTACATGTTGAGACGCCCTTGCAGTCCCCAACCAGCCTCAGCAGTGCCCATCTTCTACATTGGGCTGCCGAGGTTCTAGAGCTGCCGGCCCTCTGATAAATAGGATGGCAAGCTCGGAGGTGGCCAATTAGGAGGACAACCCCTGGAAGATTGCTGAGCCAGTCTGGCTGCAAACAAGAGTGGACTCAGGACCCTGATTTGGTCCTGAAGCCTGTGGCAAAATCCAGCTCTATGAGTCTGTATGAAATATAAAAGATCCTGAGGGGTCTTGACAGGGTGGATGTGGAAAGGATGTTTCCCTTGTGGGAGAATCTAGAACTAGGGGTCACTGTTTAAAGATAAGGGGTCGCTCATTTAAGACAGAGATGAGGAGAAATCTTTTCTCTGCGGGCCTTGGAATTCTCTTCCTCAAAAGGCAGTGGGAGCACAGTCTTTTAATATTTTTAAGGCAGAGGTAGATAGATTCTTGATAAGTAAGGGGGTGGAAGGTTATTGGGGGTCGCTGGAAATGTGGAGTAATCAGTTCAGCCATGAACTTACTGAATGGCGGAGCAGGCTCGAGGGGTCAAGTGGCCTACTCCTAATTCGTATGTTCGTACGTCACTGTCAGTGATGACTCAGCTGCGTATTTTTGCATTATGTAAGTTGCAGTTTAGAACATGTGGAAGTTGCATGGGAATCGTGACTCTTTCCCTTCTCTGTCTCCTGTCTTCTTTGAAAAAAACTTCCAAGCTCCTCAAGGAGTGTATCACTGATTAAAAGTAAGTATTCTGCATATCTTCAAGATGTACTTCAATTTGCTCATCTTCTTTGGTAGGATAAACATGGAGAGACAATATAAAATAAAGGGTACAATTCTAAAGGGGCTGCAAGAGCAGAGGGGCCTGGGTGTATATGTGCATAAGTCATTGAAGGTGGCAGGACAGGTTGAGAGAGTGGTTAATAAAGCATACAACATCCTGGGCTTTATTAATAGGAGCACAGAGTACAAGAGCAATGAAGTTATGTTGAACCTGTATAAGACACCAGTTCGGCATCAGTCGGAGTATTACATCCAGTTCTGGGTGCTGCAAAAAGGAAAGGTGTGAGGGCATTGAGAAAGTATAGAAAAGATTCAAGGGAATGGTTCCAGGGATGAGGAATATCATTTATGAAGATAGATTGGAGAAGTTAGGACTGTTCTCCTTGGAGAATAGAAGGCTCAGAGGTGATTTGGTAGAGGTATTCAAAATCATGAAGGGTCTGGACAGAGTAGATAGAGAGAAACTGTTCCCACTCGTGAAAGGATAAAGAACAAGAGGGCACAGATTTAAAGTATTTGGTAAGAGAAGCTTGGTAAGTTTCACGTGGCGAATGGTTAAGATCTGGAATGCGCTGCCTGAGAACGTGGTGGAGGCAGGTTCAATTAAAGCATTCAATAGAAAATTAGACTGTTATCTGAAAAGGAAGAATGCGCAGGGTTATGGGGAGAAGGCGGTGGAATGGAACTGAGTGAATTGCTCTTTCAGAGACCCAGTGTGGACATGATGGGCCGATTGGCCTCCTTCTGCACTGTAACGATTCTATGATTCTCCACTTGAATCAATTGTTAGCAAAAACAAGTGCAAAGCAATATATCTCTGAAAAAAAATTTAGCTAGATTTATATTAAGATACTTCCAAAAATCTCATACACCATTATTTTCGACCATGAAGAAGGTGAAAACAAGCTGCTTAAAAGGAAGAAAATATGCATTTAACATAGTGAATCTCTTCAGTCATGAATGAAGCACGAGTCAGCTTGAACCTGAATCCCAATTCCAAGGAAACCAGAAATGATTTACCACATGTAACCTGACTCTGGGAAAGCATTTGACCAAAATGGGGGGGGCGGGTGGGGGGTGGTGGAAACAAAAAGAAGTGAGCATTTCAACAAAGAGTGATCAAAGATGTGTGCGTTTATATGCATATACATGGCCCGATCTCAAACTCTCAGCGGGAGTCGTGCGTGCAAGGACCAAGGTGTTGACAACAGATCTAGATTCGCATATTAAAAAGGACCCTGCTGCCTTCCAGTGGGTGCTCTGCCCACCTGCTCGCTGGACCATCTTGTGGGCTAAGCTAAAATTGGCTCTTCAGTGTGTGTGTGTTTTGCTGATTCAAATTTCCTTTTGCCACATGTACTAGAGGCGCGACCATGAAAAATTACAGACTTAAACTGAAGAGGTATAAAAACTGACTTTGCCTTTTAAAAAATGGACCTTTCTTTTAAAAAGTGAACAATGGTGCTAAAAATGGCCGCATGTGTATTCAAACATGACCACACTGTCTGCTTAGAACAAAGGATGCCTAACTAGGTTGAGTGGTGTCAATTGTGCCCATCTTATACCCATTGTGAAATATTCCCGAATTGAATGGGTTCTTCTGAGCAGAGACAGTGTGAATTGGAAATATCATAAATGCATTATTCTCATCCTGAGCCCATCAAGAGATACTTCTGAATTGAATGGGTTCTTCTGAAACAAAGAAGGCATGAAACATTCACATCCTGGGCCACTGTCTGTCACCACAGGGAAGAAAATCCCTGTCTCCCAGCAGAGGCAAGATTTAACAAATTTTCTACCTTAAAAGGCAGCCAGAGAGAGAGAGAGAGAGAGAGAGAGACCTGGAAAGAAGCATCCAAGAAGCTTTTCTAGCTAAGGGGCTGGGACAATTCCAGCAAGCCAGAAGGAACATGCCCTTCTATGAAATTCTCCATCTACACTTATATAGCAGTGAATTAGAAGTGATCCACTGTCTTCAATTGAACTTTGAACCAAAATAGAAATCTACAAACACCTCAGGCCTATAGCCAATGAGAACTTGGCTTCCGAGAGAATTCGACAGGTTTTCCATGACCCTCCGAAACCTACCCTCCCACTTACAGTCACATCTCTTTTCCTCTGTCTATCTGTCTCTTCTCGTGTGTGTGCGTATGCGAGTGAATGAGAGGATGCGGTTGCGACAATTTCGGGTTAAAGTGTATTGATCACTAAATAATTGATTTTCTGTTTTAAACCTACAAGAAAACCTGTCGCCACCTGTTTATTTGACAAATAAAACACAAAGGGGTTAAACCCTAATAACAAAAAACACGCTTGCTGTGGTCAGGTGGGAGTTGAACAGTGGGAACCACTCAAACCTCTCACCATGAGGTTATAACACTTTTTTTTTTAAGAGAAACTCAATCTGTTTGCTCAGAACTCAGTGGGGACTGCTTCCTTATAGCATACCTGTGTAAAACATTCTTTCTCCCATGGTCAGTTGCTCATATCTCCTTCCAAAACAAACTATAAAAAAAAGGAAGCAAAGAACAAAGAAAATTACAGCACAGGAACAGGCCCTTCGGCCCTCCAAGCCTGTGCCGATCCAGATCCTCTATCTAAACATGTCGCCTATTTTCTAAGGGTCTGTATCTCTTTTCTTCCTGCCCATTCATGTATCTGTCGAGATACATCTTAAAAGACGCCATCGTGCCCGCATCTACCACCTCCGCTGGCAACGCGTTCCAGGCACCCACCACCCTCTGCGTAAAGAACTTTCCACGCATATCCCCCCGAAACTTTTCCCCTTTCACTTTGAACTCGTGTCCTCTAGTAATTGAATCCCCCACTCTGGGAAAAAGCCTCTTGCTATCCAACTTGTCTATACCTCTCATGATTTTGTCCACCTCAATCAGGTCCTCCCTCAA
This sequence comes from Heterodontus francisci, assembly GCF_036365525.1. Taxonomy (NCBI): domain Eukaryota; kingdom Metazoa; phylum Chordata; class Chondrichthyes; order Heterodontiformes; family Heterodontidae; genus Heterodontus; species Heterodontus francisci. The sequence continues at coordinate 156,256,298 of NC_090373.1, read as the reverse complement.
CCTCCGTCTTTCTAATGAAAATAATCCTAATCTACTCAACGTCTCTTCATAGCTAGCGCCCTCCATACCAGGCAACATCCTGGTGAACCTCCTTTGCACCCTCTCCAAAGCATCCACATCCTTTTAGCAATGTGGCGACCAGAACTGCACGCAGTATTCCAAATGTGGCCGAACCAAAGTCCTATACAACTGTAACATGACCTGCCAACTCTTGTACTCAATACCCCGATGAAGGAAAGCATGCCGTATGCCTTCTTGACCACTCTATTTACCTGCGTTGCCACCTTCAGGGAACAATGGACCTGAACACCCAAATCTCTCTGTACATCAATTTTCCCCAGGACTTTTCCATTTACTGTATAGTTCACTCTTGAATTGGATCTTCCAAAATGCATCACCTCGCATTTGCCCTGATTGAACTCCATCTGCCATTTCTCTGCCCAACTCTCCAATCTATCTATATTCTGCTGTATTCTCTGACAGTCCCCTTCACTATCTGCTACTCCACCAATCTTAGTGTCGTCTGCAAACTTGCTAATCAGTCCACCTATACTTTCCTCCAAATCATTAATGTATATCACAAACAGTGGTCCCAGCACGGATCCCTGTGGAACACCACTGGTCACACGTCTCCATTTTGAGAAACTCCCCTCTACTGCTACTCTCTGTCTCCTGTTGCCCAGCCAGTTCTTTATCCATCTAGCTAGTACACCTTGGACCCCATGCGCCTTCACTTTCTCCATTAGCCTGCCATGGGGAACCTTATCAAACGCCTTACTGAAGTCCATGTATATGACATCGACAGCCCTTCCCTCATCAATCAACTTTGTCACTTCCTCAAAGAATTCGATTAAGTTGGTAAGACTAAACAGACTAAAACCACTAAAAATGAGAGATAATTTCCATGGAAAGGAGCAAAGGACAGTCTGGATGGTGAGGTAGCTGGGACCAGATGACCAGTGGGGCACCTAAAGCTCCACTTCAAGGATGCTTGCAAGGGTGACATGAAGGTCCTAAACATTGGCTATCGCACCTGGGAGTCGCTAGCTGGTGAAAGAGGGAAGTGGCGACACATCCTGTGGACTGGTGTACACTACCATGATGAACAGTGGCGACAGCAACTTGGCAACAGGCGCCAATGTCAAAAACAACAACTATCAGCTTCACGTGCAGCACTTGTGGCAGATCCTGCCTCTCAAGGATTGACCTCCACAGCCATGAACAAAGATGTACCAAGAGAAGACACCCCACCAAAATGGATTGTTTGTTGCATGTCCATCATCTTTCATAGATGGAAGGATGCCAACAACCAACACACCCTCCTAACTTTTCTTATCCCTTCTTAACCTCATTCTTTCCTTTCTCATACTCAGTTATTTTTATCATTTTAATTATACCCACAGGTTCCATATACTATAACATTTTAGCTTGTTTCTAATCATTTTTATTCATATTATACTAAAGCTTGAAGCAGTCTCTTTTTTAAAAAAGAAATGCATATATTTTTTCTGTACCTCAGCAGTCTCCTCTTTATGAATACAGCACAATGTTGAGCCATAGTCCTGAGGATCTACATACCTCTGTGCCTCACCTCAGCTAACTCAGTCGTCTTTCTGCCCTATTCCAATGTGATGCTCTTGCTTTTGTAATGATTTTTTCCCTTCATATTTGGGCATTAAACTTTATCATATCATTAGTCACTCCTCCTCATCCATACATCATCTTCCTGATCAATTTTGATACTCATAACTAAATCCAGCAATGCCTCTCCCATTGTCAATATACAAACCAATTGCTTGAGTCAAGAACCCTGCACACATTCCACGAATTTCATTCATTTTTCTCCATTTATTCTGCCCCTGTTCCTGTCCCAAGCAATGAATGGACAATTAACATCTCCTAAAATAATTTTGTTATTCCCATTCATCTCTCTGATCTGCCTACAGACTTCCTCTTCCATTCCCTTCACGTAATGGGAGTGGCTGTAGTACAATCCCAAGAATGTAACAATCCATTTTTTCATCTTTGATCTCTAACCATATTGGCTCTGTCTGAATCCCTTTTGTGTATATTAATCCTCTCTATCACATGTATTCCCCTCCTTCACTAATTCTGCCATTCCTCTTCCTCTCTTACCAGTTATTGTGTTCCTCCTAAAAAATATTACAACCCAATGGTTATTTTCCACAGCTAACAACTTTGCAACAAAGCATCTGTTCGTGCTAATGAATCCATATCTTTCTATGATAGAACTAATTCTAATTCCTTCACTTTATTTCTTACTCGAGCTTTATATTATTTTTGTTCATATTTAATGTTACCTCAATTCCTTCGTTTTTTGCCAAAGATCACCTCTTCCTTTAGTTCAGTCTTTTCTCTGCTTCTAACTGTTCAACTTGATTTTCTTCCTCTCCTCCCTTTACTGCTTCTACGTCCTATTATTTTTGCTGTCCTTTTTTATTTACTGATATAATCCATAATGTACCTTTTCTATTTGCTATTTATTTGCATTTACTTTCCCTGACTACTAACTTCCCTATTTGTCTGTTCTGTCAGTTCATTAGCTCCCTTCTTGTTCAGAAGTAACCCATCCTTGTGGAATAGCTTCCATTTTCGCCAGAACTGGTGCCAATGCCCGATAAAATAGAATCGATCATTAAGGAGGTTATAACTGGGCACTTAGGAAAACTCAAGGTAATCAGGAATTTCAGCATGGTTTTGTGAAAGGAAAATCATGTTTAACCAATTTATTGGAGTTCTTTGAAGGAGTAACATGTGCTGTGGAGAAAAGGGAGCCCGATGACATACTGTACTTGGATTTCCAGAAGGCATTTGACAAGGTGCCGCATAAAAGGTTATTGCGCAAAGTAGGAGCTCATGGTATAGGGGGTGACACATTAGCATGGATAGAAGATTGGCTGGCTGGCTGGCAAAAAGCAGAGAGTATGCATATATAGGTCCTTTTCTGATTGGCAGGATGTGACAAGTGGAATCCCGCAGGGGTCTGTGCTAGGGCCTCAACTTTTTATAATTTATAATAATGATTCAGATGAGGGGAGTGATGGCATGGTAGCTAAATTTGCAGATGAAAGAAAGATAGTAGGAAAGTATGTTGTGAAGAGGACATAAGGACGTTGCAGACCAATGTCGATAGGTTGAGTGAATGGGCAAAAATCTGGCAGATGGAGTATAGTGTGGGAAAATGTGAAGTTGTTCACTTTGGCAGGAAGAATAAAAAGCAGAGTATTTCTTACATGGGAAAGGACTGCAGAATTCCGAGGTGCAGAGGGATCTAGGTGTTCTAGTACATGAGTCACAAGTACAGCAATAAAGACGGCTAATGAAATGCTATACTTTATCATGAGAGGAATTGAAAATAAAAGTAAGGATGTTTTGCTTCAGTTATACAGGGCATTGTTGAGACCATGTCTTGAATACTGTATGCAGTTTTGGTCTCCATATTTGAGAACGGGTATGAATGCGCTGGAGGCAGTTCAGAGGTGGTTTACTGGATTGATACCTGGAATGAGGGGTTTGTCTTATGAGGAAGGTTTTCACTGGAGTTTAGAACAGTAAGGGGAGACTTGATTGAAGTATATAAGATCCTGAACGGTTTGACAAGGTGAATGTGGAAAGGATGTTTCCTCTTGTGGGTGAGTCCAGAACTAGGGGGTATTGTTTGAAAATTAGGGGTCGCCCTTTTAGGACAGAGACGAGGAGAAATTATTTCTCTCAGAGGGTTGCGAGACTTTGGAATTCTCTGCCTCAGAAGGTGGTGGAAGCAGGGTCATTGAATATTTTTAATGCAGAGGTAGATAGATTCTTGTTGGGCAAGGGAATCAGAGATTATCGGGGGGTAGATAGGAGTGTGGAATTCGAGACAGAAACAGATCAGCCATGATCTTATTGAATGGCAGAGCAGGCTCGAAGGGCTTAATGGTCTACTTCTGCTCCCAATTCGTATGGTATGGTAAAACAGAAACCCTCTTCCTGACACCACTCCTTTAGCTCCCGACATTTCCCTGTTCTAGTACGTGGCTTGGGATGTTAACAGGAGATTACCACCCTTGAAGACTTGCTCATAAACCTGCTTCCTAAACAACTTTTGTAGGACTTGCAATCTTTCTTTTTCTATAACATTGGCTCCCACGTGGGCCACAGTGACTAGCTGCTCAACCTTTCCTTTTACAAGCTTTCCAATCTTCATGAAATGCCCCTTAATCTGGCATCTCGGAGACAACAAAGCAGCATCAGCTCTGGCTCAGTGGGTAGTACTCTTGGGTTCAAGACCCCCTCCAGGACAAGCACAAAAATGAAGGCTGAAACTCCAGTGCAGTACTGAGGGAGTGCTGCACTGTCAGAGGTACCATCTTTTACATGAGGTGTCAAACCAAGGCCCCACCTGTACTGTCAGGTGGATGTAAAAGATCCCATGGCACTCTTTTGAAGGAGAGCAAGAGAGTTATCCCCGGTGTCCTGGGCCACATTTATCACTCAATCAAAATTACAAAAACAGATTATCTGGTTATCATATTGCTGTATGTGGGAGCATGCTATGTGCAAATTGGCTGCCACGTTTCCTACATTGCAACAGTGACTGCACTTCAAAAAGAACTTCATTGGCTATAAAGCACATTGAGACATTATGAAAAATGCTATATAAATGCAAGCCTTTCTTTCAGCCTGGACTGTAGAGAATGGTGTCCAGTTCTCTCACTATTAAGTCTCCTATTGCAGGAATCCTGCCATTCCTGCTTAGTTCCTCCCACAAACCCTCTCCCCACCATGGCCCAAGCCATCTCATTTCTTTTGGTGCCAGTGCAATCCATTTGATGGCCCTGATCAGAGTTCTCATCCTCTCCAGAGGAAGCCAATGCTTCAAATCGTAACTTACTCTGTGCATTCCTGCTCTAGTCAGTCACTTCACATTTTCCCCTGACTTGTGGGTAGTCACACCTGCCTTCCCTTACCACTGCCACTTCTCGATCTCTCAGTGAGGTGATTATACTCTGAAATTCTTGCCCTCCCTTCCCAACGTGTCAGATTGTCTTCAATTCCATCGCAAGTTCCGAGCTCTTGTGCCCAATAGGCTCAGTTGGAGTCACATCCTGCACGTGTTTGCCCGAGTTACCATCTGCTGCCGTATGTTCGCATGAATCGCGGAGAGCAGTTCACGAAGGTTGATGACATCTATTTAAGCATCGATCTTCAAGGTGAAATTGCTTATGATGATCCACATGAAACTAGCACAAGATTTCCTCTTTCATGAATTGTACAATGACTGTAAAGTAGGTTTCACTACAAATTGTTGCCCACAAGTGTGAAGAAGAAAGAAAAGAGATAGTAGGCAGAAGATGTTTTATGTTGAAAATACTTTCCTCAACAAAGGATCCATTAAATTATAAATTTACCGTGGAAAGAAAGCAACACAGCACTTTATATTTTTTTTTAACCTACATCACATACATGATGTTTTGATGTTTGTACAGTTCTCATACAGATAGTAAAAAAGAGCTTTGCCTAATAAGACTTCTGCATCCCAAACATGCACGTGAAACTGAAAGATTTGCACGGTGCTGTGGAATGAGGCAGAAAATACCCAAGTGGACTCCCAGGTCTCAGCATAAAGAACATGGGTGACAGTTAGGAAATCTGGTTAAATCTCTACTTTATTTACACCAGTTTCCACTTGCAGGCGAGATCGGAACTAGGGGCTAGATAGTATAGATAGATAGATAGTATAGATATAAGATAGCCAACAAAATCGGAACTCAGTGATGCCATTGATTCTCTAGCCAGTGGAAAAGCCCCTGGAAAGGACGGCATTACCCCTGAAATAATCAAGAGTGCCAAGCCTGCTATACTCTCAGCACTCCATGAACTACTTTGCCTGTGCTGGGATGAGGGAGCAATACCACAGGTCATGCGCGATGCGAATATCTTCACCCTCTAGAAGAACAAGGGTGACTGCAACAACTACTGTGGAATCTCCCTGCTGGGCATAGTGGGGAAAGTCTTCGCTCGAGTCATTTTAAACAGACTCCAGAAGCTGGCTGAGCGTGTCTACCCTGAGGCACAGTGCGGCTTTCGAGCAGAGAAATCCACCATTGACATGCTGTTCTCCCTTCGCCAGCTACAGGAGAAATACCGCGAACAACAGATGCCCCTCTATGTTGCTTTCATAGATCTCACCAAAGCTTTTGACCTCGTCATTAGATGTGGTCTCTTCAGACTACTAGAAAAGATCGGATGTACAAAGCTACTAAGTATCATCACCTCATTCCATGACAATATGAAAGGCACAATTCAGCATAGTGGTGCCTCATCAGACCCCTTTTCTATCCTGAGTGGCATGAAACAGGGCTGTGTTCTCGCACCCAAACTGTTTGGGATCTTCTTCTCCCTGTTGCTCTCACATGCGTTCAAGTCTACAGAAGAAAGAATTTTCCTCCACACAAGATCCGATGGCAAGTTGTTCAACCTTGCCCGTCTAAGAGCGAAGACCAAAGTTCGGAAAGTCCTCATCAGGAACTCCTCTTTGCTGACGATGCCGCATTAACATCCCACACAGAAGAGTGTCTGCAGAGATTCATCGACAGGTTTATGGCTGCCTGCAACGAATTTGACCTATCAGCCTCAAGAAAACGATCATGGGACAGGACGTCAGAAATGCTCCATCCATCAATATTGACGACCACGCTCTGGAAGTGGTTCAAGAGTTCACCTCCCTAGGCTTAACTATCACCAGTAACCTGTCTCTCAATGCAGAAATCAACAAGCGCATGGGAAAGGCGTCTGCTGCTATGTCCAGACTGACCAAGAGAGTGTGGGAAAATGGCGCATTGACACAGAACACAAAAGTCTGAGTGTTTCAAGCCTGTGTCCTCAGTACCTTGCTCTACAGCACCGAGGCCTGGACAATGTATGTCAGCCAAGAGCGACGTCTCAACTCATTCCATCTTCGCTGCCTCCGGAGAATCCTTGGCATCAGGTGGCAGGACCGTATCTCCAACACAGAAGTCCTCGAGGCGGCCAACATCCCTAGCATATACACCCTACTGAGCCAGCAGCACTTGAGATGGCTTGGCTATGTGAGCCGCATGGAAGATGGCAGGATCCCCAAGAACGCATTGTACAGCGAGCTTGTCACTGGTATCAGACCCACCGGCCGTCAATGCCTCTGCTTTAAAGACGTCTGCAAACGCGACATGAAGTCCTGTGACATTGACCACAAGTCGTGGGAGTCAATTGCCAGTGATCGCCAGAGCTGGCGAACAGCCATAAAGGTGGGGCTAAAGCGTGGCGAGTCAAAGAGACTTAGCAGTTGGCAGGAAAAAAGACTGAAGCGCAAGGGGAGAGCCAACTGTGTAACAGCCCCAACAACCAATTTTATCTGCAGCGCCTGATGAAAGAGTCTGTCACTCTAGAATTGACCTTTATAGCCACTCCAGGCGCTGCTTCACAAACCGCTGACCACCTCTAGGCACTTACCCATTGTCTCTCGAGACAAGGAGGCCAAAGAAAAAAAAAAATCAAAACTTCTTTTTGCAGTGTGTGGTTAGAATGTGAAAATCACTACTACAAGAAATAGTTGAGGCAACTAGCAAACATGCATTTAGGGGGAAGCTCAATAAACACATGAGGGATAAAGGAATAGAAGGGTCTGTTGATGGAATTAGATAGAGAAAGGTGGGAGGAGACTTAGGGAGAATAAACTTCAGCATGACCCTGCTGAGCCAAATGGCCTGTTTCTGTGCTGTAAATACTTTCTAATACTTTGTTCTGTAACTTTTGTCAATCACAGTCTGCACTTATTTCATTTGCTGTTTGTTCACTTCTTCTTTTCTGCCATTCAGTATGGGTTTTTTCATCTTTCCTCATCATCGTGTGCTCATTATATTTTAACAAATGATTACTGTTTCATTGTTTGCATTTGAGCATTCGCTAGTGTGGGCTATTCTTCCTGTTCTCGCTGGAATTTCTTCTCAAACTTTCTGTGCAGTAATGACGTGTAATAATTCTCCTGAAAGTTACAACCTGCTACCATTCAAAAATTTAACTGAATCAGCCACATAAATACTAGAGCAGGCCAGGAGCCTGATATTCTGTGGCAAGCAGCTCACCTCCAAACTCCCCAAAGCCTCACAAGTCAGGACTGTGACGGAATACTCTCAACTTGCCTGGATGAGTGCAGCTCCAACAACACTCAAGAAACTCACTCACTATCCAGGATAAAATAGTCTGCTTGATCAGCAGCCCAACCACCACCTTAAACATTCACTCCCTCCGCCACCAACGCACTGTGGCTGCTGTGTGTGCTATCTACAGGATGCACTGCAACCATTCACCAAGGTTTCTTCATCAGTACCTCCATCATCTGAAGGACAAGGGCAGCAGGTGCATGGGAACACCATCACTTCCAATTTCCCCTCCAACTCACACACCAACCTGACTTGGTCATATATCACCATTCCTTCATTATCACTGGATCAAAATCCTGGAACTCCCTACCTAACAGCACTGTGGTGCACCTTGACCATATGGACTACAGCAATTTAAGAAGGGCAATAAGGGGTGGGCAATACATGTCGGTATTACTAGCAACATCCATATCTCAAGAATTAATCTTTAAGAACCTTTCAGAAAGTTTTCAATTTGAAAGCAATACTAAAAATATTAAAACAGCCAATTAATCACAGTTAACTTCTGTGATTAATGCACTAATTTTTTTTTGGTGGTTAATTTTATTACACACCCTCACACTGGCAGCTTCATGAAGTAGCTCAGAGCCACCTTGCAGCCTTCAGTACACATTACAATTCCTCACCATTAGCTTCCGTGCATACGCAAAACTTATCTTTCTCGCACGTGTGGCCATTATGTCCTGTGGATATACAAACAAAACCCTGTCTCTGCATGTACAGACGCCATCCTCTGTGCATGTGTGGCTATTATGTCCTTCTGTGAATGTATGGCCATTATGTCCTTCTGTGCATGTATATCGTTGCCAGGGTGACAATACAGTGTGAATGCAACTCTGTCAGTGGCATTCATTATAGAGCCTGCAGAACAGCTGCAGGCTGCCCCATCATCAGCCGTGGGTCCCAGAAAGCCTGCCACTCCATGGTTGCCAATTCATAGCCTGCAGGTTAGTGTTGTCACAACTAAAACCATGATTAACTGAGATTAAAAATTTTAACTGAGAGATTTAATCGCGATTACTTTTCTTAATCCCTTGGCAGTCCTGAGAAATTTATGAATTAATGCTGCACAGCAAAATTAATTATATGTGCATTTTGCTGTGAGAAACAAATTCATATTTTTATCAGATTAAATTTCATTTTAGTAGGACTGAGATTTTTAAAATTAATTAACCAAACATAAACTGAGTTTATTAATTTGTTAATCTAATACACTGATATTTTAATCGGGTTAGAAGGTGTAATTGCTCGGTTTCTTAATGAGGGGAGGTTATGATGAGAAACCTAGTTTTGTCTGATTAACAGTCAATTAAATTGTAGACATTGTGGAAACAATATCTCTTAGGAGGAAGATGAAACACACAGTATTTTAAAATTTCTTTTCACCTGTAAGTGAAAACTGAATACAAGGGAAAGAAAAGTGCAAATTATCCTAAAATTGCAAGATTAATTATTTGTAAGTTTTCCAATTTCTGCATAAATTTCACACCTTAGCTAAGAGCTGTTCAATTGCTTTATCTTGTTTTCACTGGCTTGTACAGGATCAGCCGCCACTCTTGAGAAAATGGATGTGAAGGCTGAGAGGACATGCAAGTCCTTTCATATGTTAGATCTGTTTACATAGTTAGATTAGAATTTTAGCTCATCTGGTAAAATATGGATGATCAGTTGCGTATTTAACAAATGAACGAAAAAAGCTTTTTTAAAATTATATGTTCTGACAATACATAAGTATTGCTTTGAGTTTTTAGATACATTCGATATTGCTAATCAGTTCTCTTGTTATTAGGGTTATTTTTAACTGCATTACAGCAGTATCCACCCTAAACTCTATATTTTCAGTTTTCAATTGCACTCTTTACTATGTTTGGTTCAGTATAAAGCCTCATCAATATTGTTCTTTCACAAACAGGAGAGATGGCTCTGTATTGACTTGGGGAAGGAAAGCAGGAAAAATTCTTGTCTACTCCAAAGATAAATTATCCATGATCTTATTTCACTCATCCAGAGAGATTCTAACATCACTTCATTGTAGTATTCAACTGTTTATTTAACTGATTCCAATATTTCTGCTTCCTCTACTCTATCTGGAAGTTTATTGCACATACTGATCACTCTGTCAAGAAAAATGCATTGATAACTGCTCTAAAAATATTTTTTGCTCGTTTGAACCTGTATCCCCCAAATTCTACTCATACAGTTTAAATTAAGATTTTTGGTTTACGTTTTATATAACTATAACAATCCTATATACCTCCATAAGGTCACCTTTCAAACAGCTCCTATCAAGACTGACTAGCTCAAATTTCTCCAGTGTTTATTTGTAACTCGAACCTCTGATACTGGAGATATTTTCTGCACTCCCTCCAGTGCTTGAATGTTTTTTAGTGACCAGAACTGGATGCAATATCCAAGGAGCTGTCTGACAGCGCAGTATGACTTATATTTTACTATTTTAACTAAGTAGTTCAACATCCTATTTGCTTTGTTTGGGCATTTTTAGTGACTATTCTACTAAGGCTCACAGCTCTCTTTCAGCTTCATCCCTGGTTATTTTAACATGATTCATGGAGTATGCACATACTACATGCTCGATTTTACCTTCCTATGTGTAGCACTTCACACTTGTCTGCATTAAATTTCACCTGTTATTGTTCTACCCACTAACATACCTTGTCCAACTCATTCATTTTGCAATTTCTGAGCTCGTCTTCTGAATTCAGTCTCTACTAGTTTGGTATCAGTATGTGATGCTTAGGACTTCTGTTTCATGTACAATTCTGTGTTTTTTTTTTCATTTATCAGATTAAGATGAAAATTGCCTCGTGGCATCCTTGATGCACTGGATCAAGGAACAGTCATGCATTACATTTACCAACGCTGACTCTAAACCACTTGGGATTTCCCACTTTGTATTAGTTTGACTGAAGCCTCTCATTAAAATAACCTCTGTTCTCATATATCCTTTCTAACTCTTAGGTTGTTCACCTATTACTGACGCGATGGTCTATAGTCTACACCTAATATTAGCTAGGATTTTTTTCTGCATTAGAGATATCTAGCCAGAGTACTTCATTTTGTAGCTTTCTACTTCCTGCAGGATCACATTCTTTTACCTTCCAGGTATTCTGATGCATAGGGACACAACCTACTCTTTTTCTACTTTTTCTGCCTTAAACATTTTATACGCCTGATTATATTGATTGACAACTGCTAAAGTTAGCCATATTTATGATAGTCCTGTCACGTTGTCACAGCAACATTCAGCTCTAGCATCTTATTTCTAATGCTTCTAGCATTCATGTGTGTGTTTATCTATATATATTTATAATTAGAGATTTGTTCCCTCTTAGGTCCCCCAGTGTCTGTTTATTCCTGGCCTCTTGATGTTTTGCATTTCCTTGACTGTGCCAACACCTATTCATTGACTGCCTTCTACTCTATGATGCGTCTGAGCTGGCATCCGGTTTCCCCCATACCTTTCCTACATATCTAGTTTAAGTGCACTCCAAGATCTTATTGTTTTAAGATTAGTACAAATCTGAAACTCCCAGCCTCTCGAGCATTATTTGAAGAGATATTGGAAAAGTTTTAATTGATGTGCCTTTTTAAAAAAAAGTTGTTTTTGCCAAGCTGCTCAATGTTTGTGTCTCTAAATATATGCATTAATTGTTGCCCTACTAATAAATAATGCAAGAGATACCTCTCTTCTCAATGGTCACCCATTAAATGAAAAATTGCAAAATGCATTCAAAAATCTTTTCTCCAATTTCTATTTACCTACAGTAGGATTTAGAGTCAAAAACCTACGGCCATACTATTTTCAGCTACATTTAGTGTTCTCCTTTGTTCTCCACTAAACAGGTTGTCTCAGAAAGGCTACAAAAATGACCGATGTGCATTGTAAGAATCAACACTGTTGCAGTAGGGCATGCTCTTCTAAGCTTGGGATTAAAGTATATTGTTGGGAAATAGCAAAAAGGGCTTTTCTCCACATCTGGCTCTTGTCGTACCTGACTTGATAGTGACCTTGGGATGCCATAAGTAGGAAAATGTTGCTGCATTCCTCAATGCTGACATCTCTAACTTTGGTGAGCACAAGTAAATAAATAAAATTTCACTTGGGGCAGTTGAAGATTCTTTTTAATGATGTATTTAAAGGCAATTCATCTTCTTCAAGAGAAAAAAGAAATCTTCTGGAAAGGTCATGATCAGTGTGTTGTAGGTCTGAAATTCCATTCTGTTCATGGAGGCAATCACACAAAGTTCTACTTTATCACAGTTTTAAGGTCATCCTTCATGGCATGTGGTTTAATAAACCAAGCCTTACTGAAACTAATAACTTTGGCAATTTATTTGGCAGAATTCCAAGAGTAGTGGCGTGTTTGTAAATACACCAACATTCTCAATACCAATTGCTTCAATAGCTTTGCTGTAGTTTAAAACCCAAAACAAATTACCTGATCAATAGGTTGCAACAATGAATTTCTAATATAATTTGCTTTTTCTTTGATGTTTGCAGAGTAAGACTGGATAATGAAATTAGACATTGGGAATTAGCTGTCTAAAAGGAGGGCATTTTCACATTTTTGCTCAATTGGTCAGCACCTCAACACTAGGCAAGCTTATCTGAATTTTCATATTGTTCTTTTGACACACAGTCCCATTCGCATACGCTACCAAGTCTACCACAGTATTTTAAGGTTACCTGCCTTCAGAGGTATTACTGTCTCTGAATTTGGCTGTGATGCCTCATGCAGTTAAATAGCTTGATGACAATCTCTTTCAAGACTCACTGATAGGTACTTGGAGGGCAGTTATCAGATGGTGTGCCAATGTATTTCATCAGTAGTGGGGCGTGGAAAAAACTGGTGAGAGACAACAACTAAGGCCAGATTAAACGGTGAGGCAGTGGCCTTGCCCACCGGCAGGAAAGCTGGGGGTGAGGCCGCCTCCACTGGGCCTGCAAGCCATGCTGCTATTTTGCGCGGCTCAGGCCCTTAATTGGCTTCAGTCAGGGCTTCCGCTCCTCTGAGGCATGAAGCACTACCTCCAAGAGCTGCAGGCCAATCAGAAGGTCAACAGCTCTTCAGTCCCAGCAGCACCTCTGGGAGTGCTGGCCACTGCTGGGGCCGTACCCAGCCAGGACCAGCAACAACAGAGGCGGCCCTGGAAAAGGTATGCAAGGTTCAGCCTTGCAGGACAAACGGCTAGGCCCGGCAAGGGGTGGGGGTGGGGGGGCCTCCGTGGGGCACAGTGCCCAATCAGAAGGGTCACCATTTCCCCATCCCCTCCCCCCCGCCCGCAAGGTGGCCCCCATGTATTACTAGGCAGGCTCTTCAGCTGCTGAAGTCTCCATCTGCCGCTGGTAAAATACTAGCAGCGGTGGGAGGAGGTGCTTCAGTGGCAATTAATTGTTTTTTCCTGAGATAAGGGAGACTCTGATACAATCTTAGGCAAAAAGGAAAGATATTCTATTCTGATGAGGTAGATTTGAGAGTGTGCCAGGATCCAGGTTGATAAAATAACTATGGAGTGAGAAATTTAAACATTTAAATATCTACAGGGTAAAATATAAAGCTGCAGAAAGCCAGATTCAAGTCCCACATTGTTTTGAAGACATCTTCCATAAACTGGCCCACCAGTGAGGTGTTCCTGCACTAACTAATTGCGTGCAATTCTGGTCGCCACACTACCAGAAGGACGTGGAGGCTTTGGTGAGGGTACAGAAGAAGTTTACCAGGATGTTGCCTGGTCTGGAGGGCATTAGCTATGAGGAGAGGTTGGATAAACTCGGATTGGTTTCACTGGAATGACGGAGGTGGAGGGGCGACATGATAGAGGTTTACAAAGTTATGAGTGGCATGGACAGAGTGGATAGTCAGAAGCTTTTTCCCAGGGTGGAAGAGTCAGTTACTAGGGGGCATAGGTTTAAGGTGAGAGGGGCAAAGTTTAGAGGGGATGTGCGAGGCAAGTTCTTTACACACAGGGTGGTGAGTGCCTGGAACTTGCTGCCGGGGCAGGTGGTGGAAGCAGGTATGATAGCGACGTTTAAGAGGCATCTTGACAAACACATGAATAGGATGGGAATAGATGGATACGGTCCCTGGAAGTGCAGAAGGTTTTAGTTTAGGCAGGCTTGGAGGGCCGAATGGCCTGTTCCTGTGCTGTACTGTTCTTTGTTGTTGTTCTAACATCTATGCCAGAGGAGGATCATGAGCAAAAGTAGCAACTGCATGGACTCTTAGCAACCATAAAAAGTACCAGTGATCCACAACATCTTACGATAGTCATACTAGGTCCCCACCTGCCAAGAATGAGGCACATTAATTTTGTCATGAACATTGATTTTAAACTGTCACTGGAGTGAAGAAAGGATTTGTTAAACAAATCTGCCGTGGTTGGAAAAGACATTTGCATATTAACAGACTGTGATTGGAAGGACAAAGGATCATTCCCTGACACATTCAACCCACAATGGACATTTGATCACCAGGTATTGTGTGTAAGAGGTGCATGCCAGAGACTGCTAAGGTGATACAATCCAAGATGTGGTCAGACCAGTTAGTCACATGACTAACCTGCTTGGCAACCTGGATTTTTCTGAATTATACAAACAGTTTGGGGGGTTTGGTTAGCTCAGTTGGCTGGACGGCTAGCGTGAAATGCAGAAAGATGCCAAAGTGCAAGTTCAATCCCCGCACTGGCTGTGGTAGTTCATGGAGGCCTGCCTTCTCACCTTGCCCCACACTTGAGGAGTGGTGACCCTCAAGCTATAAATCACCAACCGTCTCTCGCTAATGGGGAGAGATGCCTACGGTCCTTTTGGACTATGGACAGTACAAACAGTTTGAACTCAAAGTGTTTGTTTGCTCCTGGACTGAGATCTCTTCTGTCTGCTCCCATCTCTTTCTCACAAACCTCTGAATCCACTGAAGACACATGAACCCCAAATTTTAAGAATACTGGGCCCCAATGAAAAGCAAGATCTACCTACAATCAAGGACTCCACAGTGAGCTCGAAGAACCGTTAACAAAAACTCTTCAGATATTGCCTCAAACTTTTCCACTTTATTTTTTTCCTTCTGCTCTTTCCTGTCTCTATTTGCATGCGTGCATCGCATATGCATGCTAGCGTGGGCATGTCATGTATCCATAGGCGTCAACCGAATTACAGTTTAAGATCAAGTTTAATAAATTTCAATCTTTCTCCTTTAAATCTAAGAAAGCCTATTTGTGCTGGTTTCTTTGCCTTATAATTGAAAGGAGTGGACAAGGATTCACCAAGGGGGAGCTAAAAACAGCGTGTTTAAAATAAAACCCTGTTACGGTAAGACCAGGTGAAGGCTGAGAGGGACCCCGAGACACCTCGCTCACCTGGTCGTAACAATATATAAAATTACTTGCATATTACACCTAGTGGGATGAAATGATGACAGTTGACATTCACAATGACTAGTGTTTTTTTCACTGTGCCTAGCTGTTGCCTGTGAGACACGTTTTTCTACTGCTCCCCTGATAAAAAGCACTTTGATTGCATCGGGTGAAAGTAAAAATCAAAAAGTCCTCATCTCTTCAAAGACAAACCCCCTACTGACAATGAGAGCCCCAAATTGAGGGAATTGTCCTTTGCTTCACAAGAACACATTCATGCTTCAGTAACGGATATCAGTCTTCAGATTCCAAGAAATAAACAAGGCTTCATATGAATGGAAAAGGTAAGAGAATCCTTTAACCTGACCAGGAAGCAAGAAAGTTCTGCCATACTGTCCTATCAGTGCAACTCCAAATCTACAATGTAATGTTTTTTACTTCCATCAATTAGTAACTGCATCTAAAAAGCAAATGAACTGGAATACTACATAGTTCAAAAATAAAGTGAAATCACCATCGTCACAAATGTTAGGTTCAGCAAGTGCTGTACTTTCCACATGTCCCACTTTGTTATAGGCAAAGAGAAATTCATTTCACAATGGGTTATTCTGACCTGAAGCCAGAAATTTATAGATGGTTAGAACTGCCCTCTGATTGATCATAAGAGCTAATAACCAACTACCAATTTTCCTAAAAGAAATATTTGAACAGTAGCCTTAAAAGGAACAGGCCAAGTCCCAACCTCTACCTCCGAGGAAGCCGATGGACTGGATATAGTTCCTTGGGCACTGGCTGTCCTCCTGTACCCTACCCAAGTGCCCATTCTACATGTAGTCTCCTCTAAGATGTGCGTGCCATTGCTAAGCCTGACCCTGGCTGCAGCCATTATCCACAGCTGTGTGTTTTCCTAGACTGAACAGCGATTGGAAGCAAGAACCCTGGCTGTTCCCTTTTCTCGAACCAAGAGATCTTTGATAGTGATCAGGGCCTGGAACTCTGGCTGATTTCTCTTCTCTCTAACCCAGAGGTCACCGGGCAGTGAGCAGGAGGAGGGCCTGGAACTCTGACTGATTTCCCTTCTCAATAACCCAGGGCATGGAGGCCAACTGTAGGAGTCCCTACTGGTGCTTGAGCTGGAACAGCACAGATTGGGGACGGAACTAGGACCGTCCTAGTCTGTAGATTCAGTCCCACACCTGCAACTCCCCTGATGGTTTAATGGGAAAGTCAGCTCCACCCAACAGCTCAGCATGGTACTGAGTCAAGCAGGCCTTATGCTCAAGGTTAAATCACTGATCTGTGCCGAGCTACCTGAGGCAGCAGGTGACATGCTTGGTTGGCCTCGGCAAGCCTGGGCTAGAGGGAGCACATCACTAATGGCCTAGTTTACAATAAATTGAGGCAACTCCTTAATTACAAGAAGGTATGACGAAGATTTCAACCATGAGCCCTGCCTGCGGAAAGGGCACAGAGCTCACTGGGCAGTAGTTTCAGGTGGGAGCTGAAGACTATGTGGATCTTTGTATATAGAGACTATATCTGTCATTATATCACTGCCTGCCCTCACCCCCCACCTCCATAACATAGCTCTGCTGTATATAAAGTCTAAGTCAGTGGCTGTCCTGTGGAATTGCTCACACTAAGTCACGACACACTAACATTACGTGGTTGGTCAAGCCATGTATTATTCTGCTGCAAAGGTGGGTTTGTGTATTATGTAGTATCTCCTTTTCAGGCCACAGGATCTCATTTGTCTGTCTTCTGGAGGTTACAGTTCAGTCGAAAGCATCAGGAAAAGACTGGCTTCATGGCCTTGTCTCTCACTATCTCTCTAACCTAACAGGCCAACATGACCTCCAAACTCTATTGTTCTTCCGACTCTGGCCTCTTCACATATCTCCCTTCCCTTTGCCCCACCATTGACAGCTGTGCCTTCTGCTGTCTGGATCAATCGCTCTGGAATTCCCTCCCTAAAGCCCTGTACCTTTGCATTTCACTCAAGCCCCTCCTTAAAAGTCACCTGATTGGCCAAGCTTCCCACCCCCATATGCGTAATGTTGTTGGTTGAGGAATAAGTGTTCACAAGGACATCGAGAACACACCTGCTGTTCCTCCAATAGCATCACCGACCTGAGGGGGGCCTCAGTTTAACGTCTCATCCACAAGACAACACCTCTCGACAGTACAGCACTATGCTCATTTCTGGAGTCGAATTTAAACTGACCCACAGCTTAAACACAAGTTTCATGTGTTGAATTGTGAGGAATGTGTTCAAAATATTTAATATCTGTAGCAAATCCCCTGTAGTCTAAAACTATTTTTTTTAAAAATCTCAGTGGACATCACGGTCAATTACTGCTCAACCCCAATTGCTCTCGAGTAGCAATTTAATACAACTCTGCAGAGTACTGGGCTAATGGGAAGATTCTTGGTAGTGTAAATGAGCAGAGAGATCTTGGTGCCCAGGTACATAAATCCCTGAAAGTTGCCACCCAGGTTAATAGGGCTGTTAAGAAGGCATATGGTGTGTTAGCTTTTATTAGTAGGGGGATCGAGTTTCGGAGCCACGAGGTCATGCTGCAGCTGTACAAAACTCTGGTGCGGCCGCACCTGGAGTATTGCGTGCAGTTCTGGTCACCGCATTATAGGAAGGATGTGGAAGCTTTGGAAAGGGTGCAGAGGAGATTTACTAGGATGTTGCCTGGTATGGAGGGAAGGTCTTACGAGGAAAGGCTGAGGGACTTGAAGTTGTTTTCGTTGGAGAGAAGGAGGAGGAGAGGTGACTTAATAGAGACATATAAGATAATCAGAGGGTTAGATAGGGTGGATAGTGAGAGTCTTTTTCCTCGGATGGTGATGGCAAACACGAGGGGACATAGCTTTATGTTGAGGGGGGATAGATAGAGGACAGATGTCAGAGGTAGTTTCTTTACTCAGAGAGTAGTAGGGGCGTGGAACGCCCTGCCTGCAACAGTAATAGACTCGCCAACTTTAAGGGCATTTAAGTGGTCATTGGATAGACATATGGATGAAAATGGAATAGTGTAGGTCAGATGGTTTCACAGGTCGGCGCAACATCGAGGGCCGAAGGGCCTGTACTGCGCTGTAATGTTCTATGTCTATGTAAACATTACAACTGCGCTCCAGATTTCAGATTATTCATGATCAGTGCTGCCAGAGTTCCTCAAGTAAGCGTCAAAAAAACTCATGGAAAACTATTAGTATTGAGAATCACAAGACAGGCACTGATGAGGAGGGTCACCTGGCCCATGATAGCACAATGTCACAACATCCAACATCCATTCCGCAAGTTGGTCAATCTTTGTGAGACAAATTTGCTTTTAATCAATTTGATTCTAAGCTCCCATGTTCAACTGTCACTGTTTAATTTGAAATACTGTCTTATATTTACCTTGTATATAATCGATAAAGCCACCTCTTTTCAGAGCTGAAATGTTCAGGTTTTGTTGGTCTTTTTTCCTTCGAGTTCTCTAATGATGAGATCTAGCCTATGGTATCATTTTCATCTTGCTGAGCAGAACTGGACACAGTATTTAAGGTGACCAGAATACTGATTGGCTTGTACGCTGACTGGTTTGGGCTATATAATTCAGCATTTTATTTGCTTTTGTGATTGTTGTTCTTCTGCAATGTTTGGACATGGTGAGCTTTAAGTCTACTTATATCCCAGATCACTTTCAAATTCACCATTACTAATGCAGCACCATTCATGCAGCACTTATGGCATTCATTTGTTTCTTCCTATGTGCTATACTTTACATTAATCTACATTACATTTAATCTGCCACTGTTCCGTCCCCTCACAAATTGAATTTATTTCATTTTGTAGTTGTCAGTTTGCCTCCTCAGATTCAACTGCCTCTCAAATACAGCCTGTAAAATTTTCCTTGTAAAGGAATATTCACCACTAACTAGCAGCAAGTAGTTACTTGTCAGGAAGAGATAGAACCTTCTAGAGGTACATAAGGTACTTAATGGGATAGACAAGTAAACCCCAAACAGCACTCAGACAACAGGATGTAGGTTCAGTGTTGCTTAAAATAGACATCAGGAAGTATTTTGTTACTGGGGTTTTAGCGAAGGAAATCTGCTGTCCTTACCTGATCTCTATGTGACTGCAGACCCACAGCAATGTAGCTGACTTTTCAATGCCC
Source organism: Heterodontus francisci (assembly GCF_036365525.1). Lineage (NCBI taxonomy): Eukaryota > Metazoa > Chordata > Chondrichthyes > Heterodontiformes > Heterodontidae > Heterodontus > Heterodontus francisci. The sequence goes on along the minus strand of NC_090373.1, from coordinate 156,236,548 downwards.
TCTGAAATAAATAGTCAACCTGCCCAGCATCAGGGTTTTGATCAATAGCTGGAATGGGTTGATAGGAATAGTTAGACATTGTAAGGGGGAGATGATCCAGTTGGCATGACAAAAGGATGAGATAAAATGGTCAAAGGGCCTTCAATAGTGTCTATCTCATGAATTGCATTGTGAATAACCTTTGACGCAGGTAAGGCATTTCCATCTGAACCAGCAGTGAAAAATTAATTATTAATGATTTCCAAAAAGGAGTAAGTTTTTGTTGATTACTGTTTTCTGCTCTGGCTATGTTCAAACTTCCTAAATAACGCATTATTTTTAATAACCTCTTTAAACAGAGTTTTGCTAACATTTTATAAAACATGAACTCTGCATCAGCTTATCCATATACCAATTAATAGCATTCCATAAAAGAGGAAGATTAAGGGAATATATAAATTATTTTTGCTCTGAATGAGTGCAAAATCTGAACTTTGCCACAGTAAATTAACATGAAAGTATTCAGATGCCCTTGTATTCTCAGGATTAGTGGGAGTTCTTATGCTTTAATTAACACATTTTGCAGCTAACAAATGACAGCTAGGCAATTAGTAATTTCTAGACTTTTAAAATAATATTAATGTATTTCAACTAGGAATTGATCATTTTCTTCTGTGTTTAGAGAATTTGTAAATTCCACGAGAAAAAACCTTTCCTAGCCTGAAAGTAGCGGTAACCCAGTCCGTTGAAGAACCCGCCCCATTTTTGTAACATCAAGAGGGGGACATTCCACAGTAGTTCGAGCTCAATGGAGGAACCTGGACACCAGACTGTTCCTTAATGGCTGAGGTTCAAGCAGCTGCATGAAAGTCTAACACTCTTGCTTTCAGAAAAATACAGGGATTATTCCAGAGTGAGGAGAGGTGCCAGCCATCAATTGAAATAAATCAATCACATTTTGCCTATATATAAGTCACTGCACTCCAGAAGTATTTCATTGTGTGAAACTTAAGATATTTCAATGACTTGATGTATCACTACGTAAATCCAAGTATATTATACATTGATGTTCATGTAGCTAGAGTTGGATTGGCCAGACCAAATAGGTTAAAAATTAAACTTTGCAGATTGCAACTGCTCTGTAGTGAAACATGATCCAATTATTTCAGTGGAAATATATCACTGTCCTTTAAGAAACATTTCATTGTTCTTGTAAAACAGCCTGTGAACAAAACCTGTTTTGCAATGAAAAGTGCAAGGTATTTGTGCCTGAACAGCTCTATTTACTGTTACTTGCCACAGACAACTGTCTGTAAAGAAACTTGAAATTATATTATTTTATTCATTCACAGGATGTGGACGTCGCAGGCAATGCCAGCACTTATTACCCATCTCCAATTGCCCTGGAGAAGGTGCTGGTGAGCTGTCTTCTCGAATACAACCGAGTGGCTTGCTATGCCATTTCTTCTTCTTACCTCTTAGGCAGTTCCTCAGGATCGAGGATGACTTGCTTCCACTCTGGTTCGATGGATCTGAGATGGCTGATAAGTCCAATGCGTGATCTGCAGACTCTGCCACGAGGGGCAGGTTGTGCTTGAATGTCAGGTAGATGAGTAGTTTGGAGGTTTGGGCCCTCCCTCCGATGCCTCGACTTCACCTCCACATGTTCCCGATGAAGTCCCATGAGGTGAATGATGCCTTCCTGAATGAGCTTTCACCATCTAGGACTCCCACAAGTTGAAGGGGATGTTTTATCTCTTCAGGGGTGCTTTGAGGAATCTCTAAAGCATTTCTGCTGTCCTCCTGGCGTGTGGGGGGTGTGGTGCGAGTAGTCTCCTGCCACGACCAAGTTCTGAGTAGAACAGCTGCTTCAGGAGTCTGGTGTTAGGTATGCGAATGACATGTCCCACCCAGCAGAGCTAGTTTTGGTGATTAGCGCCCCAATGCTAGGCAGGTTGACTACTTCAGTGGGCAGTTGAGAGTTAACCACATTGCAGTGGGTCTGTAGTCACATATAGATCAGGTAAGGACAGCAGATTTCCTTCCTAAAAGGACATTAGAGAACCAGATGGGTTTTTACAACAATCCAGTTATTTCATGGTCACAGTTACTTCCTTATTCTAGATGTTATTTGATTAGCTGAATTTAAATTTCTCTTAGCTGCCATCGTGGGATTTGAACACCCAAGTGTCTGGATTACTACCCCATATTTGGATGTTCCAAAGCACTTCAAATACAATTAACTATTTTTGAAATGCAGTTACCATTAGCAGCTATGTTGGATGCAGCAAACAACAAATGAATGACTAGATAATGCTTATGTGCTGTTGGTTGTGGTATAAACGTTTTCCAGGATAACAGGAGGACATTTAGCTGTTTTGTCATGTGGATTCTTTACATTCACCTGAATAGGTTACTGGCCCTTGGTTTAATACCCAATTAACAAACCCAAACAGTCAATCATACAGAACTCCCCAAGTACTGCACTAAACTATCAACTTAGACTATGTGCCTAAATCTGTCATAGTGTTTGAGTCCATAACTTTATGACTACTAGGCAAGAATCCCAACTGACCAAGCCAAGTAAATATTCAGCTACAAGAGTTCAAACAGTTGTGCCATATGCCATGCTTACAATTGCACTGATTTAGTTTGGATTCCGTAAAACTGAATCCATAAGCTTTCTCCCTATAGTTACAGCATTACATCAGGCATCAGAATCCTGGACCTACCTATTCATTATCTCCTGGAATCTGAACCATATTAGCGTCTAATGAAGGAACTAACAAGTGAGGTACTTGACCCTATTGTTCTGCGAAAATTAGTGTTTTCTGATGGATTGTGATAGTTTTTCATCAGTGGCTTTCAACACAGTGCTATTAAATCAAATTGAACCGACAAAGAGTCAGCATTGTTCAGATATGTTTCAAAGAGACAGGAATTAGGTAAAATCAACCATATAATGTGATATTAAGCTATATGGATCAGAATTCTGTTGGTACAATCAGGTAACTTGTGGATATTATTCATGAAGATGTGACAAGAGTTAAGCTGCTAGAAAAGGTGGACTTAAAAAGTATAAAAACATCATATGGTTTTCAGGATAAAAGCAAAATACTGCGGATGCTGGAAATCTGAAACAAAAACAAGAAATGCTGGATTCACTCAGCAGGTCTGGCAGCATCTGTGGAAAGAGAAGCAGAGTTAACGTTTCGGGTCAGTGACCCTTCTTCGGAACTTGGTTTTCAGGATATTGGGTGACTCCAACTATCCCATTCCAGATTAAATGATATATTCTCATTTAAATACTACAGCTCAGTTTACATGCTTTCTGGAATAGCAACCATTGCAGTTCATTTCATGTACATTGTTTTCTCCTTCCAACGTTACAACCTCCAAATTGCTCCTGCTTCACCCTCCACTGGTAATCCCCACAATATAAACAAAATCCTGAAGTTACTTTTCGAACACGGATATTTTCATACCTCAAAGAAACCCAAAGGGAGAACACATTCAAATTCTCACCACTCTTATATTCAGGAGGGCGAGTTAATTAGGTAAATATGGTATTCAGGAGCACCCAAAAATATAGATCTTATTTCCTCCCAATAAGCTTCCTTCAAATGGAGTTGCCAGGTAAAGAATAAGCTGGAAAGTAAAATGGTGAGCATCAGAAATCAATGACGAAACAATATTAATCAAAGATGATTACTACATCTTTCATTTTGCTTGAAAGAATGGTCAAAATTCCTTAGACCAGATGGTTTGCTTTTGTCATGGTTTCTAGTCAGAATGCATTATCTTCTGTGCTTCAGTGTCGAAAGGTCATTTGAAAAGGTTACTATTTTGCATATTTATGAGTTACATATATTCTGTTCAAATTACCAGTAATTATATTAACTATTCTTTCAGGAGGCCCCCTGCTGAAATGCTAACCACCAGAATTAAACACACCATCTTCAAAGTCGTGTACTCAGTTATCTTCAATACAAAAAGGAAAAAAAAAGCATTCAGATTAATTGTGAATTCGAAACCAAATTCATTATGTGACCCAAAATAACTAATTTTAAAGGACAACAATCTGATCGTATGGGCTGAATACAAAGAAAGTAAATTTAGAAATTATATTGTGCTCAACAACTTGATGCTGCTGATTGTTCTCACTCATTTTTCTACTGTAGTTAAGTTTAACTAAAATGGTCTATTTATTGTTATTTAGAGATACAGCACTGAAACAGGTCCTTCAGCCCACCAAGTCTGTGCCGACCAACAACCACCCATTTATACTAATCCTACATTAACCCCATTATCTACCACATCCCTACCATCTACCTACACTAGGGGCAATTTACAATGGCCAATTTACCGATCAACCTGCAAGTCTTTGGCTGTGGGAGGAAACAGGAGCACCCGGCGGAAACCCACGCAGACACCGGGAGAACTTGCAAACTCCGCACAGGCAGTACCCAGAACTGAACCCAGGTCGCTGGAACTGTGAGGCTGCAGTGCTACCCACTGCGCCACTGTGCCGCAGTCAGTATTTCTCACAGTTTCTCAAACTAGAGGGCACCAGAGTGTGCAATATGTGTATATGGGAGTAAACAAACTGTAACATTATTCGGTTACTGAAAGTTACTAACCAGAGTACGAAGTGTTTATAATAGCTGGATTTTAACAATTAACTTATCAAAGACTAATACTTAGCTTTATTAGAACCCTTCTTTGTAGTATGGTTAAAGTGGAAAAACTTAGGAAATAGGGCACAGTATAGACAAGAAATCAAGGTAGAGGGATTCTGGGATATTATGTCAAGTTTTAAAAATGCTTACTTGCAGCAAAAAAGGGTGAGACCTTGAGAGCAGACAGTGAAAACAGCTTCTACGTGGATTTGTCTCATAGTGAGGTAAGGAACCTTGAAATGTAAAAGCACTGAGACAAAGTAGTCAACACAAAGGGGTACTACTTGTGCAAATCCGAAAGGTTAGCAACCATCACAAAATGATCCTTGGTTGGTTAATTGGAAAGCTGCCAGGAACTCTCAAAAGTTGAATGGGAGAGGCTGTTTACAGGTAAAGGGACATCTGGCAAGGGGGAGGCTTTTAAAAGTGAGATAGGAAGGGTTCAGGGCCAGCATGTTCCTGTTAGATGGAAGGGCAAGGCTGGCAAGTTTAGGGAACCTTGATTGACGAGGGATATTGAGGGTCTGGTCAGGAGAAAGAAGGAGGCATGTGTCAGGTATAGGCAGCTGGGATCAAGCGAGTCCCTCGAGGAGTATAGGGGATGTAAGACTACACTTATGAAAGAAATTAGGAGGGGGAAAGGGGCCATGAGATTTCCCTGGCGGATAAGATAAAGGAGAATCCGAAAAGATTCTATAAGTATATTAAGAGTAAAAGGGTAGCTAGGGAGAGAGTAGAAATAAAATCTAGAAATGCTGGAAATACTCACCAGGTCTGGCAGCATCTGTGGAGAGAGAAGCAGAGTTAACGTTTCAGGTCAGTGACCCTTCGTCAGAACTGGCAAATATTAGAAATGTAAAAGGTTATAAGCAAGTAAAGTGGGGGTGGGGCAAGAGATAACAAAGGAGGTGTAGATAGGACAAAGGTCACAGAAAAGCTGACAGAATCACAGAATAATACAGTGCAGAAGAGGCCCTTCGGCCCATCGAGTCTGCACCGATGCATTAAAGATACCTGACCTGTCTACCTAATCCCATTTGCCAGCACTTGGCCCATAGCCTTGAATGTTATGACGTGCCAAGTGCTCATCCAGGTACTTTTTAAAGGATGTGAGGCAACCTGCCTCTCCCACCCTCCCAGGCAGGGCATTCCAGACCGTCACCACCCTCTGGGTAAAAAAGTTCTTCCTCAAATCCCCCTTAAACCTCCCGCCCCTCACCTTAAACTTGTGTCCCCTCGTAACTGACCCTTCAACTAAGGGGAACAGCTGCTCCCTATCCACCCTGTCCATGCCCCTCATAATCTTGTACACCTCGATCATGTCGCCCCTCAGTCTTCTCTGCTCCAGCGAAAACAATCCAAGCCTATCCAACCTCTCTTCATAGCTTAAATGTTCGATCCCAGGCAACATCCTGGTGAATCGCCTCTGCACCCCCTCCAATGCAATCACATCCTTCCTATAATGTGGCGACCAGAATTGCACAGAGTACTCCAGCTGTGGCCTTACCAAAGTTCTGAACAACTCCAACATGACCTCCCTACTTTTGTAATCTATGCCTCGATTGCGAAAGGCAAGTGTCCCATATGCCTTTTTCACCACCCTATTAACCTGCCCTTCTGCCTTCAGAGATCTATAGACAAACACGCCAAGGTCCCTTTGTTGCTCGGAACTTCCCAGTGTCAGGCCATTCATTGAATACTTCCGTGTCACATTACTCCTTCCAAAGTGTATCACCTCACGCTTTTCAGGGTTAAATTCCATCTGCCACTTTTCTGCCCATTTGACCATCCCGTCTATATCTTCCTGTAACCTAAGACACTCCACCTCACTGTTAACCACTCGGCCAATCTTTGTGTCATCCGCGAACTTACTGATCCTACCCCCCACATAGTCATCGATGTCATTTGTATAAATGACAAACAATAGGGGACCCAGCACAGATCCCTGTGGTACACCGTGGACACTGACTTCCAGTCACTAAAACAGCCGTCTGTCATCACTCTCTGTCTCCTACAGCTGAGCCAATTTTGAATCCACCTTATCAAGTTACCCTGTATCCCATGTGCATTTGCTTTCTTGATAAGTCTCCCATGTGGGACCTAGTCAAAGGCTTTTCTGAAATCCATGTAAACTACATCAACTGCACTACCCTCATCTACACACCTGGTCACATGCTCAAAAAATTCAATCAAATTTGTTAGGCATGACCTCCCTCTGACAAAGCCATACTGACTATTCCTAATCAAATTTTGCCTCTCCAAGTGGAGATAGATTCTCTCCTTCTGAATTTTCTCCAATAGTTTCCCTACCGCTGACGTGAGACTCACTGGTCTGCAGTTCCCTGGCTTATCTCTACAACCTTTCTTAAAGAGTGGGACCACATTAGCTGTTCTCCAGTCCTCTGGCACCTCCCCCGTGGCCAGAGAGGAATTAAAAATTAGGGTCAGAGCCCCTGCAATCTCCAACCTCGCCTCCCACAGCATCCTGGGACACAAATCGTCTGGACCTGGAGATTTGTCCACTTTTAAGCCTTCCAAAACCTCCAATACCTTGTCACTCCCTATGACAATTTGCTCAAGAACCTCACAGTCTCTCTCTCTCTCGAAGTTCCATATCTATATCCTCATTCTCTTGGGTGAAGACAGATGTGAAGTATTCATTCAACACCCTACCAATGTCCTCTGGTTCCACCCACAAATTTCCCCCTTGGTCCCTAATGGGTCCTACTCTTTCCCTGGTTATCCTCTTCCCATTGATATACTTAGAGAATATCTTGGGATTTTCCCTACTTTTACCAGCCAGAGCTTTCTCATATCCCCTCTTTGCTCTCCTAATTGCTTTCTTAAGCTCCATCCTACACTTTCTGTACTCCACTAATGCTTCCATTGATTTGCTCTCCTTGTATTTGCTAAAAGCCTCTCTTACGTCAGTGGTAGGGAAATTATTAGAGAGGATTCTTCAGGACAGGATTTACTCCCATTTGGAAACAAACAAACTTATTAGCGAGAGGCAGCATGGTTTTGTGAAGGGGAGGTCGTGTCTCACTAATTTGATTGAGTTTTTTGAGGAAGTGACGCAGATGATTGATGAAGGAAGGGCAGTGGATGTTATCTATATGGACTTCAGTAAAGCCTTTGACAAGGTCCCTCATGGCAGACTGGTACAAAAGATGAAGTCACAGAGGATCAGAGGTGAGCTGGCAAGATGGATACAGAACTGGCTCGGTCTTAGAAAACAGAGGGTAGCAGTGGAAGGGTGCTTTTCTGAATCGAGGGCTGTGACTAGTGGTGTTCCGCAGGGATCAGTGCTGGGACCTTTGCTGTTTGTAGTATATATAAATGATTTGGAGGAAAATGTAGCTGGTCTGATTGGTAAGTTTGCGGACGACACAAAGGTTGGTGGAGTTGCGGATAGCGATGAGGATTGTCAGAGGATACAGCAGGATATAGATTGGTTGGAGACTTGGGCGGAGAAATGGCAGATGGAGTTTAATCCGGACAAATGTGAGGTAATGCATTTTGGAAGGTCTAATGCAGGTGGGAAGTATACAGTAAATGGCAGAACCCTTAGGAGTATTGACAGGCAGAGAGATCTGGGCGTACAGGTCCACAGGTCACTGAAAGTGGCAACGCAGGTGGATAAGGTAGGCAAGAAGGCATACAGCATGCTTGCCTTCATTGGTCGGGGCATAGAGTATAAAAATTGGCAAGTCATGCTGCAGCTGTACAGAAGGTTAGTTAGGTCACACAATATTGTGTGCAATTCTGGTCGCCACACTACCAGAAGGACGTGGAGGCTTTGGAGAGGGTACAGAAGAGGTTTACCAGGATGTTGCTAGGAGGAGAGGTTGGATAAACTCGGATTGTTTTCACTGGAACGACGGAGGTGGAGGGGCGACATGATAGAGGTTTACAAAGTTATGAGCGGCATGGACAGAGCGGATAGTCAGAAGCTCTTTCCTAGGGTGGAAAAGTCAGTTACTAGGGGACATAGGTTTAAGGTGAGAGGGGAAAAGTTTAGAGGGGATGTGCGAGGCAAGTTCTTTACACAGAGGGTGGTGAGTGCCTGGAACTTGCTGCCGGGGGAGGTGGTGGAAGCAGGTACGATAGCGACGTTTTAGAGGCATTTTGACAAATACATGAATAGGATGGGAATAGAGGGATTGGGTCTCCGGAAGTGCAGAAGGTTTTAGTTTAGGCAGGCATCAAGATCGGCGCAGGCTTGGAGGGCCGAATGGCCTGTTCCTGTGCTGTACTGTTTTTAGAATTAGAATTAGAACATTACAGCGCAGTACAGGCCCTTCAGCCCTCGATGTTGCGCCGACCTGTGAAACCATCTGACCTACACTATTCCATTTTCATCCATATGTCTATCCAATGACCACTTAAATGCCCTTAAAGTTGGCGAGTCTACTACTGTTGCAGGCAGGGCGTTCCACGCCCCTACTACTCTCTGAGTAAAGAAACTACCTCTGACATCTGTCCTATATCTATCACCCCTCAACTTAAAGCTATGTCCCCTCGTGTTTGCCATCACCATCCGAGGAAAAAGACTCTCACTATCCACCCTATCTAACCCTCTAGTTATCTTATACGTCTCTATTAAGTCACCTCTCCTCCTCCTTCTCTCCAACGAAAACAACCTCAAGTCCCTCAGCCTTTCCTCGTAAGACCTTCCCTCCATGCCAGGCAACATCCTAGTAAATCTCCTCTGCACCCTTTCCATGACTTCCACATCCTTCCTATAATGCGGTGACCAGAACTGCACGCAATAGTCCAGGTGCAGTCTCACCAGAGTTTTGTACAGCTGCAGCATGACCTCGTGGCTCCGAAACTCGATCCCCCTACTAATAAAAGCTAACACACCATATGCCTTCTTAACAGCCCTATTAACCTGGGTAGCAACCTTCAGGGATTTATGCACCTGGACACCAAGATCTCTCTGTTCATCTACACTACCAAGAATCTTCCCATTAGCCCAGTACTCTGCATTCCTGTTACTCCTTCCAAAGTGAATCACCTCGCACTTTTCCGCATTAAACTCCATTTGCCATCTCTCAGCCCAGCTCTGCAGCCTATGTCCCTCTGTACCCTACAACATCCTTCGGCACTATCCACAACTCCACCGACCTTAGTGTCATCCGCAAATTTACTAACCCACCCTTCTACACCCTCTTCCAGGTCATTTATAAAAATGACAAACAGCAGTGGCCCCAAAACAGATCCTTGCGGTACACCACTAGTAACTAAACTCCAGGATGAACATTTGCCATCAACCACCACCCTCTGTCTTTCAGCTAGCCAATTTCTGATCCAAAGCTCTAAATCACCTTCAACCCCATACTTCCGTATTTTCTGCAATAGCCTACCATGGGGAACCTTATCAAACGCCTTACTGAAATCCATATACACCACATCCACTGCTTTACCCTCATCCACCTGTTGGGTACCTTCTCGAAAAACTCAAAAAGGTTTGTGAGGCACGACCTACCCGTCACAAAACCGTGCTGACTATCGCTAATGAACTTATTCTTTTCAAGATGATTATAAATCCTGTCTCTTATAACCTTTTCCAACATTTTACCCACAACCGAAGTAAGGCTCACAGGTCTATAATTACCAGGGCTGTCTCTCCTCCCCTTCTTGAACAAGGGGACAACATTTGCTATCCTCCAGTCTTCCGGCACTATTCCTGTCGACAATGACGACATAAAGATCAAGGACAAAGGCTCTGCAATCTCCTCCCTAGCTTCCCAGAGAATCCTAGGATAAATCCCATCTGGCCCAGGAGACTTATCTATTTTCACACTTTCCAAAATTGATAACACCTCCTCCTTGTGAACCTCAATCCCATCTAGCCTAGTAGCCTGAATCTCAGTATTCTCCTCGACAACATTTTCTTTCTCTACTGTAAATACTGACGCAAAATATTCATTTAACACTTCCCCTACCTCCTCTGATTCCACACACAACTTCCCACTATTATCCTTGATTGGCCCTAATCTAACTCTAGTCATTCTTTTATTCCTGATATACCTATAGAAAGCCTTAGGGTTTTCCCTGATCCTATCCGCCAATGACTTCTCGTGTCCTCTCCTTGCTCTTCTTAGCTCTCCCTTTAGATCCTTCCTGGCTAGCTTGTAACTCTCAAGCGCCCTAACTGAGCCTTCACGTCTCATCCTAACATAAGCCTTCTTCTTCCTCTTGACAAGCGCTTCAACTTCTTTAGTAAACCACGGCTCCCTCGCTCGACAACTTCCTCCCTGCCTCACAGGTACATACTTATCAAGGACACGCAGTAGCTGCTCCTTGAATAAGCTCCACATTTCGATTGTTCCCATCCCCTGCAGTTTCCTTCCCCATCCTACGCATCCTAAATCTTGCCTAATCGCATCATAATTTCCTTTCCCCCAGCTATAATTTTTGCCCTGCGGTATATACCTGTCTCTGCCCATCGCTAAGGTAAACCTAACCGAATTGTGATCACGATCACCAAAGTGCTCACCTACATCTAAATCTAACACCTGGCCGGGTTCATTACCCAGTACCAAATCCAATGTGGCATCGCCCCTGGTTGGCCTGTCTACATACTGTGTCAGAAAACCCTCCTGCACACACTGGACAAAAACTGACTCATCTAAAGTACTCAAACTATAGTATTTCCAGTCGATATTTGGAAAGTTAAAGTCCCCCATAACAACTACCCTGTTACTCTCGCCCCTGTCGAGAATCATCTTCGCTATCCTTTCCTCTACATCTCTGGAACTATTTGGAGGTCTATAAAAGACTCCCAACAGGGTGACCTCACCTCTCCTGTTTCTAACCTCGGCCCATACTACCTCAGTAGACGAGTCCTCAAACGTCCTGTCACTGTAATACTCTCTTTGATTAACAATGCCACACCCCCCCCCTCTTTTACCATCTTCTCTGTTCTTACTGAAACATCTAAATCCCGGAACCTGCAACATCCATTCCTGCCCCTGCTCTACCCATGTCTCCGAAATGGCCACTACATCGAGATCCCAGGTACCAACCCATGCTGCAAGCTCACCCACCTTCTTCCGGATGCTCCTGGCGTTGAAGTAGACACACTTTAAACCAGGTTCTTGCTTGCCAGTGCCCTCTTGCGTCCTTGTAACCTTATCCCTGACCTCACTACTCTCAACATCCTGTACACTGGCACTACATTTTTGGTTCCCATTCCCCTGCTGAATTAGTTTAAACACCCCCGAAGAGCACTAGCAACTGTTATTTTTTCTTTACCTTCTCATCATACCCTGAATGTTTCTGGTTATCCATGGTTCTCTGGGCTTGTTGCTCCTACCTATTACCCTAGAGGGAACATGTTGGGCCTTTACCCTCCCCATTTCCTTTTTGAATGCCCCCCACTGGTCATCTGTAGATTTCCTGACAAATAAATCTTTCCAGTCTACCTTGGCCAGATCCTGCCTTATTTTACTAAAATTCGCTCTCCCCCAATCCAAAACCTTTTTTTGCAACTTGTCTATTTCTTTCTCCATAACAAGCTTAAATTGTACCATGTTATGGTCACCTTCACCAAAATTCTCCCCCACCATCACATCAACCACCTGTCCGGCTTCATTCCCCAGAATTAGGTCCAGCACTGCACCCTCCCTTGTTGACCCCAGGTGGTCATGGAGCAAAGATATGTTAATGGTGTGTTGAAAGACAAAGCATTGGTACAGAAAGGGTGTTAACAGACTGAAAATTGAACAACCGCAAGTACAAACATGAAAAAAAACAGTGGGTAAGCAAACCGAACAAACTAAGATGAAATAAAATAAAATAAACACAAAATATATATATATATATATATAAAAAATAAAGGAAAAATAAAAATAAAACTAAAAATAAAACTAGTTCCAAAGAAGGGTCACTGACCCGAAATGTTAACTCTGCTTCTCTTTCCACAGATGCAGCCAGACCTGCTGAGTGGTTCCAGCATTTCTTGTTTTTATTTTAAAAATAAAAGTAAAATGGGGGCCCGTCATGCTCTGAAATTATTGAACTCAATGTTCAGTCCGGCAGGCTGTAGTATGCCTAATCGGTAAATGAGATGCTGTTCCTCGAGCTTGCGTTGATGTTCACTGGGAAAGTGGGCAAGGGATTGGCAAATGGAATTTAATGCAGACAAGTGCGAAGTGATGCATTTGGGGAAGTTAAACCAGGGCAGGACATATATAGTGAATGGCAGGGCCCTGGGGAGTGTTGTTGAGCAGAGAGACCTTGGGGTGCAAGTACACAGTTCTCTGAAAGTGGCAGCACAGGTAGACAGGGCGGTGAAGAAGGCGTATGGCATGCCTGCCTTCATCGGCCGAGGCATTGAGTACAAGAGTTGGGACGTCATGTTCCAGTTGTACATAACGTTGTTTCGACCGCATTTGGAGTACTGTGTGCAGTTCTGGTCGCCGCACTACAGGAAAGATGTGATTAAGCTAGAGAGGGTGCAGAAAAGATTCACAAGGATGTTGCCTGGTTTGGAGGGCTTGCGTTATAAAAAGAGATTGGATCGGCTAGGTCTGTTCTGCCTGGAGCAAAGGAGGCTGAGAGGGGGCATGTTTAGAGGTATATAAAATTATGAGAGGCATAGATAAGGTAGATAGCCAGAGTCTGTTTCTCATGGTACGGGTGACTAAAACTAGAGGGCATGGATTTAAGGTGAGAGGGAGGAGGTTTAAAGGGGATCAAAGGGGTAAATTCTTCACACAAAGAATAGTGGGTATCTGGAATGAGTTGCCTGAGGTGGTGGAGGAGGCAGGAACAGTAGCAACATTTAAGAGGCATCTGGACAGGTACTTGAATGAGCAAGGCATAGAGGGATATGGAATTAATGCAGGCAGGTGGGATTTGTTTTTTTTTATTCATTCATGGTAAGTGGGCATCACTGGCTATGCCAGCACTTATTGCCCATCCCTAACTGCCCTTCAGAAGGTGGTGGTGAGCTGCCTTCTTGAACCGCTGCAGTCCATGTGGGGTAGGTACACCCACAGTGCTGTTAGGAAGGGAGTTCCAGTATTTTGACCCAGCGACAGTGAAGGAACGGCGATATAGTTCCAAGTCAGGATGGTGTGTGACTTGGACGGGAACTTGCAGGTGGTGGGCCGAAGGGCCTGTTTCTATGCTGTACGACTCTATGACTCTAAATCTTATCTTTGACACTGTACGGCAGAGAATTTTTGAATTTAACAGACAAGAGAGACCATAAGCTGCAAGAGAAAAGAGTCGTGCGCTCTGCCGTCCAGTCTCTAATACGTGTAATATCTGTGTTAGGCTGTTAATTACTGCCTGAGTTTGTGACAATGGTTTATCTGAAAACTTAAACTTGTCTTGACCTTTATCACAATAAAGTCGATTCGCAACAAGCTTTGTGCTGCCAAGTCTGTTCCCACCTTAGAAGGGGGTATAAACCATCCCTGTCTTATCTAAAGTTACAAAACAAAATATTGCAGATCCTGGGAAGTCTGAAAAAAATTCTGGAAACAGTCAACAGGTCAGATAGCACCTATGGAAGATGGGGAAACGTTAATGTTTTGGGTATACAACCCATGGGCAAAACTGGAAACTATTACAGATGAATAGATTATAAGAAAAAGTAAAGTCAGGAAAGAGGGTGGTGGGGGGGTGGGAGTCTATGACTCTACCACATAAATAGAATGAGTTGTAAAAGATTGGATGGAGAACAGGAGATGGTTAAAACACAAAAGTATAAGACTAAGGGAGACATGATGAGAGTATTATCAAATGATTGTATTATACAGCATTTGTTGATTACTGGAACATTATTTCTGTTACTGGATGCGAATAAAAATGTGTTCTCCAATGATAACATTGTTTTCCTTTGAGTAGGTGACATTGACTTTTAGTAGCTAGGGGTGGAATGGGTTGGGCAGGTTGGGTGGGTGGGCCTTGGAGTGTGTGAATATTTGCAAGTAACCCCCACACCCCAAAGAGTTTGAAAATCATTGACTCAGAACAACCATTTTCAGCCCAAAGTACTCGATTGGGCTTTTCAAAATAAAAACAAACAACTATTTGCATATCCTCTTATCCTGTTAGTAGAAGAGTTTTATTTAAGTTGCTCATTTTCCCTTACATAATGGTTCTTCACCTTTCCTATTCTCAGTTTGTATCTAGCACCATTCCTACAATTCACTGTGCAATGGCAGCCTGTGTGATCCCTTCAGTAACTTCAGTTGAGAAATGCATCAGAGGCATCCAGAGCACTCCAGTGATTGAGTACATACTAGGAGAGATAGTTGGGGTGGTGGTCACATTATAATCAGTTGATTTTTCCCAGTTTTCTAGATACAGAACTTGTCCATCTATCCTAATTTCCCCTTCTTCAGGACCAGGGCTGTCCAATCCTCCTGGAGTCTCCAAAAATTAAAGCTACATTTCTGGGAGATTGCTTCAAGAAATCCAGGAGAAAAAGTCATAGACATTTAAAAAATTGCATGCAATTTTTTTTTCATTTTCTTTGGAAAATTACTGGTTGTAAAAATATTGGGAGATGGGATAAAAAGGCTGATTGCATGGTGCTTGACGGTCAGTCAATCAGGTAATTAAGAGCCTGGTTGCTTTCCAACTGATGTGAGAAGGCAGTGAACTGCGAGGTTGGATGTGTCAGGTAACCAATGGCAGGAGCATGGGAGACGGGTAGTTGGAGGCAGGTGATCCAGTGATGAAATCTCCAGGAATATGTCCAATCAGAGTTGGCAGCCCAAAGTGCTGTCCATTTTAACTTTTGGGCACTGGTCAATTGCACATTCTGGTGGCGAAGGGGTCTGGCTTCATTTGAATTTGGCAGGTGAGCTGTAGGGGATCAAACAGGGACAATCCTGGCCTATATGGCTCAGTTCCACATCTTCGTGATGGATGGAATCCCAACAGCATACTTGCACCATAAGTAGAGTTTTCACCCTATGAGAGATTCTTCCATCAGTTTCTCTGCTCATTAACGCTTCTAATTTTGAAAAGCAGTACCTTTTAAAATGTTAGCATCTTGACTCCAAGTCCACCTGAACGAGCTGTTTTGCTGTGACAGGCACTCAAAAATTAGCACAAACTCTGCTTACCGACAATTTAATTCCTACTCTGCAATGCTACTGAGCTGTATTATGTTCACACCAGCATTTCAAAACATATTCATTCATTTTAAAGTGCGACGAAGGGCAGAAACGGACTGGGACTAGAAGAATAACTCGACACTGCACAAAATTTTAGTAATTTCCTCCATAACGGTCCTGCAATTTTTGCCCTGCTAATCGGTTGCCCTAAAGAATTTACCGAGCCATAGGCATATATTTCATCTATTAATTCATCTGTATTTCTTAAGAAGCAATTGACACTCTTGTTGAGTATCACAAGCTTCCAGTTGTCTTTAAACTCAGCTTATTTTCTATAAGCAAGTAGATTTTTACTTAATGGTCTACTAGGAAAAGCAGGTTTTTAAAATATCTATATCGATTTTTGTTTATGATAAGCAGAAAAAAGACGTACAGAACTACATGATTGTTGAAATGCAAACTGCTTTACAAATGGCTTGAAATTATAGTGTGAACCTCAGAATACAAATGCTTTGTATGCAATTATTTTGTCTGCTATTTAAATGTAGTGTTAACATGTTTACTGGTTTAATGTTAACACTCAGTGAACATATTAATTTTAATGGCTAAAAACCCCATTAATTAAGAGTCCAAAGAAATATTTGAATATTTAATATTCATATTCAAATATCCACACTGCACAATTTTGAAGCCAATGTTTCTTTCTTTAATTGTTTATGTTGTATGCTCTGTGTTTGAATGACGAGTGCAAAGATGAGGAAACAACTTTTCGTATAGCTCCAGCAGAGAAAACCAATGAACACATTAAATACTGTACACATTAAATACTGTACACATGCATTTCTCTAACATTAGAGTAGAGCAAAGGTTTAAGAAATACATGCGTACTGAGGAGTATCAAATAGTTTTCCCTCTTAGAAAGACTTACATTTCTACAGCATCGTTCATGCTTTCAGAGCTACAAATTAGATATTTCTGAAGCGTGGATATTGTTGTAATGTAGTCAATGCAGTCACTAATTTGTGCAAAGCAAACTGCTACAAACAGCAATGTGATAATGACCAAATAATCTGATTTTTTTTTAAACACTGTTGGTGGAGAGATAACCATTGACCAGGACACCAGGAATAACTTTAGTACACTTCTTCGAATTGTGTCATATGATCTTCTGAAAGACGGTACCTCTAATAGTGAGGGAGTGCTGCACTAATGTACTGAAGTACCGTTCTGATGAAGGGTCATTGACCCGAAATGTTAACTCTGTTTTGCTCTCCACTAATGCTGTCTGGCCTTAAGAGTTTGCCAGCATTTTCTGTTTTTATTTCAGATTTCCAACATTTTTCTTTATTTAGTTGCAAAACTGAACTCAATAAACCTGTTAATTTGTGACCCAAAAAAGGTGACCATGAAATCTACCGGCTTGTTGTAAAAGCCCAACTGGTTCATTAATATCCAGTGGGGAAAAGAACCTACCACTCTGATCTCCTCTGCCCTACATGACAATAAATGCTCTCTGAAGTGACCTGACCAAACCAAACCACTCAGTTATACAAACAAACTGACATCAATGCAGCTAGGATGGGCAAAAATATGCATCAATATCAGTGTTGCCGCACCCCAAGAATACATTTTCTAAAAAAAACAAAGCAATAATTACTGTACTGTAATGAAGAATAATCACCCTGCCCAATATTCCTCCTTGCGATTGAGACCGATTGCAATTTTGGCTAAAGTTGGCTAAGTTAATTCAGACAAGGAATCTGTACTATCATCTGCAATTCTTCCCAATAATTAATCTGTATTACTGCTCAGACTGAGCCAAAGAAATTGAAGAAAATTAAGAGGCAATTGAATCAATCTCAGTTCTGAACTGGAGGAATACAGAGGGTGGAATTTAGGAGTTGGCATCTCTCTGGGATAAGAGATCATGTTTTGGTTAAATTGGGTGAATCCCATGCACAACTTTATTATACTATACTATTATATATTAAATAATATAACCGTATTTAATAGTACTTCCCAGAAACTCGTTAAACTGTGTTCACCATCCAATTTTTAGGCCATCTATCCCACTGTTCTCAACTAGAGTGAGAATTTATTGCATCAAGAGGCACATCATCAGGAGATGCAGATGTTTACACCCATTTTTGCTGATCTAAAAAGGAGAATGGCAGCTATGTTTTGTTGAAAAATCTAATTACATTTTTAGGACATAAAAGTGTGTTTCAAGGAGTCTGGTGGTGCAGTAATGTGATCCTCCATTACTATGGTATTGGAAGTAGAGATTAAATATAGATATAAATGTCCAAGCAAAGAAAAAACATTATAACTGTAAAGCTACACTCCTGCATGTATGCATAAAGCTGTATAAATATACTTTGCGATTGTGGCAATCACATTCTAAATTCTAACATTTTGAAGCTTTGAATCACTTCAGCTCAATGTCAAAACATAAATCACTTATTGAAATCAATTGGTGCCAACGTTTAGAATTTCTATAGCGTTTGATTCTTTCTATCAGGATTTGAGACATAAGGGTAATTTTACACTCAATGAAGGTACATCTCACGTAGGCTGTTAATACATAATGAAACAGAATAAAAGGACAAATGTTGGTTATTGACGTATACTGATAAGACTGTATGGTGAATAAAATTCAAAGTTTAAAATTTAAGCTGTACATTTAGTGAAAAGAAACAACATAAGCAATACAAAATTATAAACTCCTGATTTTGGGTGTTATACTTCTAAACAGGTACAATGAAGTAAAGCAAGAATGTTTTGCTTCTACCATCTCTTGTCGATCACAGAAATCCATTGACCAAGTTATTTTCAAACATACTTTTCAACTGATAAGACCACATTAAGGTAACAGTACATAGTTAGCTTTTGCTTATGATGTGGCTGCATGACTTTCTAAAACTTTGTGGATTTGTTTTCACATCAAGATCACAGGATAGCCGATGCTGGAATTAGGAAATTGATCTTTATGGATTGCATCACTGGGGGGAAAAGAACGATTTTTAAACTTTAAAAAAAAAAAACCTCTGGCTTCATTTCAGTCTTTTGGCTGACGGAGGGACTAGAGGTTTAAGTTGATGAAGTGGGTGACTAATCTCCAATCTCACTTTTCAACGGATCAGGTAGTCTGGCATGCCTATGACTAGTTTTTTTTTTAACTATTTAAAAGTAACTACTGTTATTGTGTGCTAAGGATTCCTATTGTAGATAAATATTGTTGCTTTGGAAACAATATCAAATCATAAAATGTCAACCCTTAGCTCAGTGGTAGAATTCTCTCCTCGCCTCTAAGTCAGGTACTTGTGGGTTCAAGCACCTACTCCAGAGCAGATAATCTAGATTGACTTTCGAGTACAGTAGTGTTGAGAGATGAGAAGAGATGCTAAACTGGGACCCTGTCTGCCTCCCTTGGGTAGACATAGAAGATCCCATGGAACTATTTGAAAAAGACCAGTGGAGTTTTCCCCAGTGTCTTGGCCAACATTTATCCCAAAACTTACATTACCAAGACAACGTGCTGTTGGTGAAAGCTTGCAAATGGACTGCCACGTTTTCCTACCTTACAACAGTGACTTTGGCAGTAGCTGAACATGATGGCTTTGGTATTTTGAGTATTTAGCTGGAAGGGATTGCAGCTAAATCAAAATTAGATTTTAGATAAGAAATCCAACAGGTCAGAGACAGTATAGCGGGCTAAAGAGGTAATGGGGATGTAGAGCTGGGAGCTGTGGAATCTTCTCTGTGTGTGCTTTTCGTGTAGAGTTTTTGCTGAGCCATTTTTTTGTCATATTTCTGAAAATACTAATTTTGTGAAAAATATTCTAGTCATCAGATAAATTTGCTATTAAATTATCTTGGTTTTAGAGTAAAGAAGACAAATGACAAAGAACAACATTTATTTATTTATTTAGAGATACAGCACTGAAACAGGGCCTTCGGCCCACCGAGTCTGTGCTGACCATCAACCTCCCATTTATACTAATCCTACACTAATCCCATATTCCTACCACATCCCCACCTTCCCTATATTCTCCTACCACCTACCTATACTAGGGGCAATTTACAATGGCCAATTTACCTATCAACCTGCAAGTCTTTGGCTGTGGGAGGGAACCAGAGCACCCGGCGAAAACCCACGCAGACACAGGGAGAACTTGCAAACTCCGCACAGGCAGTACCCAGAATTGAACCCGGGTTACTGGAGCTGTGAGGCTGCGGTGCTAACCACTGCGCCGTCCAGACAATTTTGCAGTCCTTGCACATCTACTAGCCAGTTACAGCCAAATGGCACCATCTTGCTGCAGATCACAAGGATCAATTTTTTTGCCTGCAGCTGACCCTCTTTAGCATTGCAATATCAGGTATTGTGCTCAATGTATATGCATCAGGAAGGTCATTGATGTGTTGAGCTGGATGGCAACCCTACTGCTTATTTTCACAATATCACCATGATATGCATGTGTCTTGACACATTGGTGCTTTTTTAAAAGTTCAACAGATCAGTGATAGCTACCTTGTATCCAATTTGAAAGATGTGAATCTGGTATGATTCATATTGTATTTTTCACCTTGATTCTGTGCAAGGAAGTACTTTTTACGCAGCGGGTGATAATGACCTGGAACACCCTGCCAACAAGGGAGGTGGAAGCGGGGACAATCAATCAATGATTTCAAAAGGAAATTGGATGGCCACTTGACGGAAATAAACCTGCAGTCCTATGGGGAATGGGAATCGAGCAGGGGAGTGGGGCTGACTGGATTGCTCTGTAGATAGCCGGCACAGACTCGATGGGCTGAATGGCCTCCTTTTGTGCCGTAAATGACTATGACTAAAATTCTGAACTACCTGATTGGCTGTAAAGTGCTTTGAGACATCCTGAGCTTGTGAAAGGTGCTATATAAATGCAAGTTCTGTCTTTCTTAAATGAACTGGTAAGGTGCTTTTGGCAGTGTCTTTATGTCATGCATAAAGACTTAAGAAATTGCTCCTCAGAACAAGAGTGTCTTTTCCTCTCTGTCTTCATCTTCTACATATCTGGATGACAGGCTTGAGAGAGATCAAAAGTCATTCCTGGCAGCCTAACCCACTAGAAGAATAGGGCTGTTCATTCAATTCACACACAACCCCTCGAGATCTGTTTTCAATGAATCACTGGACTCTGAAGTAGTATCAGAATTTCGCACTCTTCCTGACAAAAGGTGCTTTGGGCCTGAACGAGCCCAATATTTGTCTCTTATTTGTCTCTACTACTGCCATCTCTTAAATAATTTCATTTTCCAAGAAGAAATAAAGCTCCAGCAGTCATCTCCCACACTACAATCCAAAAGGAAGAACTTCTTTTGCAAATGTACAACTGCATTCTTCACTTCTTAGAGTAGACATAGCTCGAAGGGTCCATTCCTGCCGCAACTTTAGTTTGACTGCAAACTAGTTTCCACTTCTAAAATTACAGCTTAAATGCAGAGTAGCGGTCAGACCTGACTCTGGAGAGAAGCAGTCCAGGACTCTCTGAAGGAGGCAGACTTATTTTGCTGAGTTTGACACATGGAATGTAGCTACTATATCATGTGAACACAAGTTTCAAACGTTATGGGGTGGGGTGGGGGGTGCTGGCCACTTGGATCTCATTTTCTCTTAATAAACTCTGTCTTGAGTTGATTTTAAATGCGCACATAATGGGATGTTAAATATTTTGCATCAGAGTTTCAATAGGTTAGTCCACCAGTTCCTGCCGTGACTTTGCAGAATAAATGGACATACATGTATGCCGCTTCGCAGGGCGACATCTGTGGAAATTCCACCTTTAAAGTTTAGTTGTTGAGAGGGGAGCTCTGTGCAGGCCCATAATCACATGGGCAAAGTCTTTTCCTGGACAGGTGAACTCAGTTGCAGCAAAGCAAAGTAGTATAACAAGTTACTACCAGAAACCTAGGGACCGAATCTCAGATTTAATTAAAAAATCCATCATAGAATCCATAAATTGGGTCAACTCTCCTGATTTTGTAGGGATACTTAACCATAAGAATCAGCAGTTGTACCAAAATATTGGAGATGATGGAACGTAATGACTATCTTTACTTTTCAAAAAAGGCAAAAGGACTATAATGGAAACTACAAACGAATCAGCCAGACACCATATGGAAGACAATGTTAGAGCTTATCCAGAGGGCAAAGGAACAGCTTTTGCCATTCACTTCACGTATAGTTGCCCAAGGACTTTCTGCAGGCACATCACTGGAGATTTCTACTAATTCTAAATCTGATCCAGCATGGCTCCCTCTACAGGGAATCTCTGGTGTCTGTGAGCAGGTAAAGCAGAAGGGAAGCTTTTTAACCAGATTAACGAATCCTCACCAAGACATGCAGACTGCAAACAAAAAAGTTTTAAAAAAGGAAGGATAAATTCCATTTAAATCAAATACAGGAAGCAAATTGGGACATGCAGATGGGATTAAGGGAAACAGATGAGAGAAAAACAGAAAAACTAAATAATGTTTTTAAAAATCTGCAGTATTCATTTTTTTTCAGAGGGACTGAGACTCCATACTTGGAACATGATTTTTTTCAGGACCAGGATGGTTTTTCAGCAGTAATTATAACGTATAACATTAACAACTCACTTACCTCTGAATGCGCCAGCCATAACATTACCAGCCGCTTTTAGTGTGAGACCAGTGAGGTCTGTGTTCTCAGCATCTTGCTGTATGGATGTGAAACATGGGCAACTTACAGCTACCAGGAAAAGAAGCTCAATAATTTCCATCTTCACTGTCTGCGGCAAATTATGAGTATTTCCTGGCAGGACAAAAATCACAAATGTGGAGTCCACACGAAGGCAGAACTCCCAAGTGTGTTGGCACTAATCAAACAAAAGGCGGCTTTGGGGGGCTGGACACATTCGCAGGATAAAAGACGGTCGCGTGCCCAATGATCTTCTGTACGGTGAGATAGCTGGGGCCAGACGACCAGTGGGGCGCCCAAGCTCTGCTTTAAGGATGTTTGCAAGCGTGACATGAAGGCCCTAAATGTTGACTATCACACCTCGGAGACACAAGCTGGCAAAAGAGGGAAGTGGCGACACGTCCTGTGGACTGGTGTGCACTACCATGACGGCCATTTGCTACAGCGGCTTGGCAACAGGCACTGATGTCAAAAAACCCACACGTCACTTGGCAGCTTCAAGTGCGGCACTTGTGGCAGAACCTGCCTCTCAAGAATTAGCCTTCACAGTCAATAGCAAAGGTGCAGCAAGAGAAGACAATGGGTTGTTTGCTGCCTGTCCATCATCTTTCATAGATGGAAAAATGCCAACCAATAGGCAATTACCCTAAGTTCCTACCATTACAATGATCTCCATTCCGAGTCTATCAGCAAGGTCTGTAACAGCTGATCCTGCGGAAGAGTAGGGCATTCCTGACAGCAACTTTTAGATTTCCAGGTTTAATTGCTCATGTCAAAGAGTCATAGAGTCGTACAGCATAGAAACAGGCCCTTCGGCCCACCGCGTCCATGCCGACCATAATGCCCATCTATACTAATCCCACCTGCCTGCATTAATTCCATATCCCTCTATGCCTTGCGCATTCAAGTACCTGTCCAGATGCCTCTTAAATGTTGCTAATGTTCCTGCCTCCACCACCTCCTCAGGCAGCTCATTCCAGATACCCACTATTCTTGGTGTAAAAATTTACCCCTTTAAACCTCCTCCCCCTCACCTTAAATCTATGCCCTCTAGTTTTAGTCACCCCTACCATGGGAAACAGACTCTGGCTATCTATGCCTCTCATAATTTTATATACCTCTATCATGTCCCCTCTCAGCCTCCTTCACTCCAGGGAAAACAGACCCAGTCTATCCAATCTCTCTTTATAACTCAAGCCCTCCAAACCAGGCAACATCCTTGTGAATCTTTTCTGCACCCTCTCCAGCTTAATCACATCTTCTCTGTAGTGTGGCGACCAGAACTGCACACAGTACACCAAATGCGGCCGAAGCAACATCATGTACAACTGTAACATGACGTCCCAACTCTTGTACTTAATGCTTTGGCCGATGAAGGCAGGCATACCATACGCCTTCTTCACCACCCTGTCTACCTGTGTTACCACTTTCAGGGAACTATGTACTTGCACCCAAAGGTCTCTCTGCACAACAACACTCCCCAGGGCCCTGCCATTCACTGTATATGTCCTGCCCTGGTTTAACTTCCCAAAATGCATCACTTCAAACTTGTCTGCGTTAAATTCCATTTGCCAATCCCTTGCCCACTTTCCCAGTTTATCTATACCTGTTGTAATCTTAGACAACCTTCTTCACTGTCCACTATACCACCAATTTTGGGGTCATCTGCAAACTTACTAATCATGACCTCTACATTCACATCCAAGTCATTAATATATATGACAAACAACAGAGGGCCCAGCACCGATCCCTGTGGCACACCACTGGTCACCGGCCTCCAATCTGAAAAACAACCCTCCACTGCCTCCTATCACCAAGCCACCTATCACCACGCCAATTTTGTATCCAATTTGCTAGCTCACCCTGGATCCCATGTGTTCGAACCTTCTGGACCAGTCCACCATGCGGGACCTTGTCAAAGGCCTCGCTAAAGTCCATGTAGACAACGTCCATCGCCCTGCCCTCGTCAATCCTCTTGGTCACCTCCTCGAAAAACTCAATCAAATACGTGAGACATGATTTCCCATGCACAAAGGCATGCTGACTATCCCTAATCTGGCCATGCCTTTCCAGATGCATATCAATACTATCTCTCAGAATCCCTTCCAATAACTTTCCCACCACTGATGTAAGGCTCACCGGCCTGTAGTTCCCTGGCTTATCCCTGCTGCCCTTCTTAAATAAATGCACAACATTAGCTATCATCCAGTCTTCCGGTACCTCACCCGTGGCTAACAATGATACAAAAATCTCTGCCAGGGCCCCAGCAATCTCCTCCCTTGCTTCCCATAGCATCCTAGGTTACATCTGGTCAGGCCCCAGGGATTTATCCACCTTAACGCGCTACAAAACCTTCAACATCTCCTCCTTTGTAATGTTGATATGCTCCAGGATATCGCTGTTTCCTCCCTTGAACTCACTAGCTCCCATGACCTTTGCCACAGTAAATACGGACGAGAAATATTCATTTAAGAACTCGCCCATTTCCCGTGGCTCCACACAGATTGCCACACTGATCCTTAAGGGGACCTACTCTCTCCCTAGCTACCCTTTTACTCTTAATATACTTATAGAATCTTTTAGGATTCTCCTTTATCTTATCTGCCAGGGAAATCTCATGGCCCCTCTTCGCCCTCCTAATTTCCTTCTTAAGTGTAGTCCTACATCGCCTATACTCCTCGAAGCACTCGCTTGATCCCAGCTGCCTATACCTAACATATGCCTCCTTCTTTGTCCTGACCAGACCCTCAATATCCCTTATCAACCAAGGTTCCCTAAACTTGCCAGCCTTGCCCTTCCATCTAACAGGAACATGCCAGCCCTGAACTCTTCCTATCTCACTTTTAAAAGCCTCCCACTTGCCAGACGTCCCTTTACCTGTAAACAGCCTCTCCCATTCAACTTTTGAGAGCTCCTGTCTGATGTCATCGAAATTAGCCTTCCCCCAATTTAGGACTTCAACCTGAGGACCAGTCCCATCCTTTTCCATAACTATCTTGAAGCTAATAGAGTTATGGCCACTGGTTCCAAAGTGCTCCCCCACTGACACATCAACCACCTGTCCATCCTCATTTCCTAAGAGGAGGTCGAGTGTAGCCCCTTCTCTAATACTGCTTCAGAAAACTATCCTGGACACACTTAACAAATTCTTTCCCATCTGATCCCTTAGCACTAAGGCAATCCCAATAAATATTAGGGAAGTTAAAACCACCGACTATTACAACCCTATAATTCCTACACCTATCTGTGATTTCCCTACATATATGCTCCTCCACTTCCCTCTGACTATTGGGGGGCCTATAGTAAAATTCCAAAGTGACCACCCCTTTCTTATTTCTAAGTTCTACCCATATGGCCTCGCTGGACGTCCTCCCCGGGATATCCTCTCCAAGTACTGCTGTGATGTCCTCCCTAATCAATAGTGCAACTCTCCCTCCTCTCTTACCTCCACCTCTGTCACACCGGAAGGATCGGTACCCCGGAACATTGAGCTACTAGTCCTGCCCATCCCTCAACCATGTTTCCGTAATTGCTGTAATATCACAATCCCATGTACCGATCCATGCTCTGAGTTCATCTGCCTTACCTGTAAGACTTCTTGCATTAAAGTAAATGCCGTTTAGCTTGCCAGACCTTCCACGCTCCCTGTCCTGCCCCTGCCCGGCCTGCCTACTGGACCTGCTTGCTTTAACCTTTACATTTGCCTCAACTATCTCATTGGAGAGACTACTACTTTGGGTCCCACCCCCCTGCAAGACTAGTTTAAACCCTCCTGAGTAGTAGCATGTGTGGATGCCAAAAGTTGCTATCAGAATTACCTCAATTTTTTTTTATTATTCGTTTGGGTGATGTAGTCATTGCTGGCTAGGCCAGCATTTATTGCCCATCCTTAATTGCCCTTGAGAAGGTGGTCGTGGGCTACCTTCTTGAACCGCTCAATCCTTGCGATTAGGTATACCCACTGTGGGAAGGGCGTTCCAGGATTTTGACCCAGCAACAGTGAAAGAACGGCAATATAGTTCCAAGTCAAGATGGTGTGTGGCTTGGAGGGGAACCTACAGGTGGTGGTGTTCCCATGCATCCGCTGCCCTTGTCCTTCTAGGTGGTAGAGGTCACAGGTTTGGAAGGTGCTGTCGAAGGAGCCTTGGTGAGTTGCTGCAATGCATCTTGTCGATGGTACACACTGTTGCCACTGTGCATCGGTGGTGAAGGGAATGAATGTTGAAGGTGGTGGATGGGTTGCCAATCAAGCGGGCTGCTTTGTCCTGGATGGGTGTCGAGCTTCTTGAGTGTTGTTGGAGCTGCACCCATCCAGGCAAGTGGAGAGTATTCCATCACACTCCTGATGTGCGCCTTGTAGATGCTGGACAGGCATTGGGGAGTCAGGAGGTAAGTTACTCACCACAGAATTCCCAGCCTCTGACCTGCTCTTGTGGCCACAGTATCTATGTGGCTACTCCCGTTCAGTTTCTGGCCAGGATGTTGATAGTGGGGGATTCAGCAATGATAATACCATTGAACATCAAAGGGAGATTGTTAGATTCTCTCTTGTTGGAGATGGTTATTGTGTGGCACGAACGTTACTTGCCACTTATCACCCCAAGTGACGATAGCCTGCCGTTATTATTCCAGCAAAATTTGGGCCAATGTGAAATATCTAAAGGAATATATAATCATCATTGCAAGACAACATGGGTTTATGCAGGAAGATTGTGCTTGAGAAAGCAGTTAGAATTAAGAACATGAGAATGTCAGAAATAGGAACAGGAGTAGACCATTTTGCCCTCGAGCCTGCTCCACCATTCAAAACAATCCTTGCTGATCTTCTGCCTCCACTCCACTTTCCTGCCCACTCCCCATACCCTTTGATTCCCTGAGAGGTCAAAATATCTATCCTTCCCAGTCTTAAATAAACCCAATGATGGAGCATCCACAACCCTCTGAGGTAGACAATTATAAAGATTCACAACCCTCATCAAGAAACTTCTCCTCATCTCAGTCCTAAATGATCGACCCCTTATCTTGAGCCTGTGCGCCCGTGTTCTAGATTCTCCAGCCAGAGGAAACAACCTCTCAATATCTACCCTGACAAGCCCCTTCAGAATTTTCTATGATTCAGTGAGATCACTTCTCATTCTCCTAACCTCGAGAGTATAGGCCCAATTTACTCAGCCTCTTATCATAGAAGAACCCTGTCACTGTACCGCCTCCAAGGCCAGTACATCCTTCTTTACATATTGAGACCAAAACTGCTCTCAGTACTCCAAGTGTGGCCTTGCCAAAGCCCTGGACAGAATCAAGACTGCATTATTCTTGTACTCCAATCCCTTTCCAATAAAGGCCAACATCCCATTTGTGTTCCTAAGTACTTGCTGTACCAGCATACTAACTTTGTGTTCCTTGTACGAGTACACCCAAGCCTCTCTGAACATCAACATTTAGAAGTGCTGCACTTGAAAAAAAAAATTCTGCTTTTCTCCTCTTCCTACCAAAGTGAATAACTTCACACTTCCCCACTTTATACTCCATCTGCCACCTTGTTGACCACTCACTTAACCTGTCTATATCTCTTTGCAGCCACTTTGTGTCCTCCTCACAGCTTACATTCCCACCTAAATCTTTATCGTCAGCAAATTCAGATAGATTACTCTCGGTCTCTTCGTCTAAGTTAACATAGATCGAAAATAGCTGAGGTCCCAGCACCGGTCCTTGCGGCACTCTACCAGTTAAAGCCTATCAACTTGAAAATGCCCTGTTTATCCCTACTCTCTACTTTGTCTGTTAAACAATCCTCAACCCATGCTAATAGATTACCCCCAACTTCATAGAGTTATACAGCAGAGAAACAGGTCCTTCGGCCCATCGTGTATGTGCCGGCCATGCACCTATCTATTCTAATCCCATTTTCCAGCACTTGGCCCGTAGCCTTGGCATTTCAAGTGCTCATCTAAATACTTCTTAAATGTTGTGAGGGTTCCTGCCTCTGCCACCCCTTCAGGCAATGTGTTCCAGATTCCAGCCACTCTCTGGGTGAAAAAATGTTTCCTCAAATGCCCTCTAAACCTCCTGCCCCTTACCTGAAATCTATGCCCCCTGGTTATTAACCCCTCCACTAAGGGAAAAAGTTTCTTCCTATCTATCCTATCAATGCCCCTCATAATTTTGTATACCTCAATAAGGCCCCTCCCCTCAGCCATCTCTGCTCTAATGAAAACAACCCTAGCCTATCCAGTCTCTCTACATAGCTGAAATACTCCAGTCCAGGCAGCATCCTGGTGAATCTCCTCTGCACCCTCTCCAGTGCAATCACATCCTTCCTATAGTGTGGTGCCCAGAACTGTACACAGTACTCCAGCTGCGGCCTAACCAGCGTTTTATACAGCTCCATCATAACCTCCCTGCCCTTATGTTCTATGCCTTGGCTAATAAAGGCAAGTATCCCATATGCTTTCGAGAATTTGAAAATTTGTGTCAGAGCCCCTGCTATCTCCTCCCTTGCCTCACATAACAGCCTGGGATACATCTCATCTGGTCCTGGGGATTTATCCACTTTTAAGCCTGCTAATACTGTTAATACTTCCTCCCTTTCAATGCTAATTTGTTCAAGTATATCACAATCCCCCTCCCTGATCTCTACACCGACATCATCCTTCTCCATAGTGAATACAGATGAAAAGTAATCATTTAAAACCTCATCTATGTCCTCCGGCTCTACACACAGATTGCCACTTTGGTCCCCAATGTGCTCTAATATTTCCCTGGTTATCCTCTTGCCCTTAATATACTTATAAAATGCCTTGGGAATTTCCTTTATCTTGCCCGTCAGTGTTTTTTCATGTCCCCTCTTTGCTCTCCTAATTACTTTTTTTTTAAAGTACCCCCGTACACTTTCTATACTCATCTAGGGCCTCCGCTGTTTTCAGCAGTCTGAATCTGCCATAAGCCTCCTTTTTTTTCCCTTATCCATTCCTCTATATCCCTTGACATCCAGGGTTCCCTGGACTTGTTGGACCTACCCTTCACCTTTACGGGAACATGTTGGCCCTGAACTCTCACCATTTCCTTTTTGAATGACTCCCAATGGTCTGATGTAGACTTTCCTACAAGTCGCTGTTCCCAGTCCACTTTGGCCAGATCCTGTTTTATCATATTGATATCGGCCTTCCCCCAATTCAGTACCTTTATTTCCGGTCCATCTTTGTCCTTTTCCATAACTACCTTAAATCTTAGAGTTATGGCCACTATCCCCGAAATGCTCCACCACTGACACTTCTACCACTTGTCTGGCTTCATTCCCTAGGATTAGGCCCACTACCGCCCCTTCTCTTGTCAGATTTTCTACATGCTGGCTCAAAAAGTTCTCCTGTATGCACTTTAAGAATTCCGCCCAATTTAAGCCTTTTGCACTAAGACTATCCCAGTTGATATTGGGGAAGTTGAAATCCCCTACTATTATTACCCTATTATTTTTACACCTCTCTGAGATTTGCCTCCATATCTGCTCCTCTATCTCTCCCTGACTGTTTGGAGGCCTGTAGTACACTCCCAGCCAAGTGATTGCCCCTTTTTTGTTTTTAAGTTCTACCCATAAGGCCTCATTTGAGGACCCTTCTAAGATATCATCCCTCCTTACTGCAGTAGTTGACTCCTTGATCAACAGTGCAATCCACCTCCTCTTTTACACCCTCCCGTCACGCCTGAAGATTCTATACCCTGGAATATTGAGCTGCCAGTCCTGCCCTTCCCTCAACCATGTCTCTGAGATAGCAATAATATCATATTCCCATGTGTTAGTCAACGCCCTCAATTCATCTGCCTTACTAGTAAGATTCCTTGCGTTAGAATAGATGCAATCCAGCCTTGCATTATTTGCTTGTGCCTTAACAGGTCTATATTTGCTCTGCCTTCCAAACTGACTTAGTTTCTCTTCTATATTTGACTTTGCATCACCCCCTACTGTACCTCCACTCTGTATCCCATCCCCCTTCCAAATTAGCTTCAACACCGCCCCCCCACCCCCCCGCTCCTTCCAACAGCACTAGCATGAGCTTTTATCTTCTGTATTAACCTTTTGTGTGGCATCTTATCGAATGTCTTTTGGAAATCTAAGTATCCTACATCTACTGGTTTCCCTTTATCTACCCACTAGTTACATCCTCAAAAAACTAAAATTTGTCAAACACCATTTCCCTTTCGTAAAACCATGTTGACTTTGTCTGAACATACGATGATTTTCTAAGTACTTTAAGATTTCCTTTATAATAGATTCCAGCATTTTCTCAGCAACTGATGACAGCTAACTGGCCTGTAGTTTCCTGTTTCCTCCCTCCCTCCTTTTTTGAATTTTGCTAACTTCCAATCAGCCACGACCATTTAGAATCTAGAAAATATTGGAAAAATCATAAACAGTGCATCCACTACCTCGGCAGGTACCTCCTTTAGAACCCTAAGATGTAGACCATCAGGTCCTGGGGATTTGTCAGCTTTTGGTCCCTTAAGTTTTTCCAGTATTTTTCCTCTGCTGATATTAATCACCCTAAGTTCCTCACTCTTATTAGCCCCTTTGTTACTCTCTAGTTTGGGTGTGTAATCTGTGTCTTGCACTGTGAAGACAGACATAAAATATTTGTTCAACGTCTCTGCCATTTCCTCATTTCCCATGATAATTTCTCTTGTCTCTGCCTCAAAGGGACAGATATTTACTTTAGCTACTCTCCTCTTTTTTTATATATTTGTAAAAGTTCTTACAATCTGTTTTTATATTCCTGGCTAACTTATTCTCATTATATTTTTTCCTTTTTAATTATCTTTTTGGTCACCTTCTGCTGGTTTCTAAAACACTTGCAACCCTTAGGCTAACTACTATTCCTTGCAACATTATAAGCCTCTTCTTCGAATCTAATACTACCAACTTCCCTAGTAAATCACAGATGGATCTTTCTTGCTCAGTTTATGTTTTTTTAATGGAATGTATTTTGTCGACAATTTATAAGTTTTTCATTAAATGTTTCACACTGTTTATTTACTGCCATACCTTTTAGGTTATTTACCCAATCAACCATAGCCAGCGCTCTCCTCATAATCTTAAACAAAACCAACTGTCTGTGTAAGATTCTTATTTGAGACTGCAATATGTTGCTTTCAAACATCTTTGAAAAGGGATCAGAACTTGTAGATAAGTGGGAACTGGAGTTATTCTTTAGTCTAGATTTCAGCAAGGATTTTGGTACAGTATGTTGCAGAGAGTTTTGGTCCATTTAGTAGAAAAGGATGGACAGTTATTGAAGTACATTGGCAACTGAAACAAGTCAATGTGAATTGATGCTAGCCCAGTGTATCTATTTGGTGATGCCCCCTGCTTATATTCAATTCCCTGTGATTTGGAAGTGTACTGGAACCAGAGGTGTCTCCAGACTTGAAATTGAACACATAGCCAACTTTCTATCTGGGGCAACTCTTCAGCAAATGTGACAGGCATGCTGAGCTCTTTTTTTAAAAAAAAAATCAGTATTTACACTTCCAAAAGTCATGCCCTATTGGAACCAATTATAAGCAACTCACTAAACTGGAACTACAAATTTTCCATGCAAATTTTAAAACCAGAAATTGACATTAACTGGAATGGAACAAACAGATCTCAGTGGGGCGAGGAAACACAGCAAACATTAGCTCAATAAAAATGGCATTAATCACAGTGCAGAACAAACAAAGGATTACCTGACCTAGCAGCACTATGGCGTGAATTTCTTGATATCTCATGAGAATTCTTATTCCCCTTGAGGGAAGTTGGCAATATCCTATTTCTATGCAGAGTGTGGACAAAAGGAGTTTTGCTGAAATGAACACTTCTAATTTAATTATAGAACAGTTTAGAAAACACCACATACAACCTGTTTGGAAATAACACAAATAGTAATTTTACCGGTCTCCCTTTGGCTTCCGTTTTTGTACCGTCTTCCCTTTTGGCCGCCTCTCACTGCCTGAACAAGGGGTACCTCCTGGACCTGTTACCCGTATTGACTCCAGGCCTTTGGAAGATTTTTTGAAGGTGAATTCCACAGGCTCTCCTTCTTTTAAACTCCTGAACCCATCCATGTAAAGTTTGCTCTGTAGATTCAAATACAAAAAAGCAATAAATTGCTATGTTTATCTTTGCTAAGTCAAAACTGTTTCTAAGAAATAAATGCAGTAGAATGCACAGCTAAGCTTTTGATAATAACGGTTAAATGAAGCAATGTATCTTCACTGGGTCTTTATAACACAAATTAAGTATTACCCCAGCAGAATGCCATAGTAATTAAACAAAATAATATCATAACAGTGACGACGCTTCCAAAGTGCTTCACTGGTGATAAAGTGTATCGAGATCCTGAAAGGTGCTATATAAATGCAAGTTCTTCCTTTTTTGTTTATGATGGTCTGGTGAGGCATAGAGATTAGGTAGCTCCCAGGTTTGATCCTCAATCATGCTGAAATACCTGATTTCAGTGAAGGGTAAAAGGAGTAGATCAGCCAGGAAGATGTTCCCGTGCTGGAAAATCCAGGATTGCCAGACCATAGAGGATATAAAAAACATTCCAGTAATAGCTGTAAATCAGGACGTGGAAGCAAGAGAGGAACTTCGTGAAATTACAATCACCAGGGAAGCGGTACTGACCAAACTGATGAATTGCGGACTGACAAGTTCCCAGGTCCTGAGGGGCTTCATCCTAGGGTCTTAAAAGAGGTGGCTAATGAGGTGTTAATTTTTCAAAATTTGCTAAGATTCTAGAAAGGTTCCACCAGACTGGAAAATAGCAAATATAACTGCTCTACTCAAGAAGAGGGGGGGAGGCAGAAAACAGGTAACTATAGGCCAGTTAGCTTGACGTCGGTCGTAGAATTGATCATTAAGGAGGCTGGGCACTTAGAAAAACTCAAGGTAATCAGGAATTGCCAGCATGGCTTTGTGAAAGAAGTTCTGAAGGGTCACTGACCTGAAACATTAACTCGACTTCTCTCTCCACAGATGCTGCCAGACCTGCTGAGTATTTCCAGCATTTCTTGTTTTTATTTCAGATTTCCAGCATCTGCAGTATTTTGCTTTTACTATAATATTAATACATCGATCTAGCTCTCCCTTTCTTCACTTTGTCTCATTCATGCCTTTGTTATCTCCAAACTCAACTATTCTAACACACATATACTGAAGCAGTCTGTGCCCACATGCAGCAAGACCTGGACAACATTCAGCTTGGACTGATAAGTGGTAAGTAACATTCACACCACAAAAGCGGTAGGCAATGACCATCTCCAACAGGTGAGAATCTAACCACCTCCCCTTTACATTCAATGGCATTACCATCACTGAATCCCCCAGCATCAGCATCCTGGGAGTTACCATTGACCAGAAAATTAACTGGAACCAGCCATATAAATACTGTGGCTACAAGAGCAGGTCAGAAGCTGGGAATTCTGCTGTGAGTAGTTCACCTCCTGACTGCCAAAGCCTGTCACCATCTACAAGGCACAAGTCAGCAGCTTTTAACAACACTCAAAAAGCTCAACACCATCCAGGACAAAACAGCCCACATGATCGGCACCCCATCCGTCACCTTAAACAGTAGTCTCCACCATCGGCGCACAGTAGCAGCAGTGTGTACCATCTACAAGATGGAGCAACTTGCCAAGCCTCTTTCAGCAACACCTTCCAAACCCATGACCTCCAGCACCTAGAAGGACATGGGCAGCAGACACATGTGGGCAACACTACCTGCAAGTTCCCCTCCAAATCACACATCATCCTGACTTGAAACTATATCAACATTCCTTCACTGTTGCTGGGTCAAAAACCTGGAACCTGGAAAGTTGGCTGTCTGGATACAAAATTGGCTAGCCCATAGAAGTCAGAGGGTGGTAGTAGATGGAAAGTATTCAGCATGGAGCTCGGTGACCAGTGGTGTTCCGCAGGGATCTGTTCTGGGACCTCTGCTCTTTGTGATTTTTATAAATGACTTGGATGAGGAAGTGGAAGGCTGGGTTAGCAAGTTTGCCGATGACACGAAGGTTGCTGGAGTTGTGGATAGTGTGGAAGGCTGTTGTAGGTTGCAACGGGACATTGACAGGATACAGAGCTGGGCTGAGAAGTGGCAGATGGAGTTCAACCTGGAAAAGTGTGAAGTGATTCATTTTGGAAGGTCGAATATGAATGCGGAATACAGGCTTAAAGACAGGATTCTTGGTAGTGTGGAGGAACAGAGGGATCTTGGGGTCCATGTCCATAGATCGCTCAAAGTTGCCACCCAAGTTGATAGGGTTGTTAAGAAGGCATATGGTGTGTTGGCGGTCATTAACAGGGGGATTGAGTTTAAGAGCCGCGAGGTTATGCTGCAGCTCTATAAAGCCCTGGTTAGACCACACTTGGAATAGTGTGTTCAGTTCTGGTCGCCTTATTATAGGAAGGATGTGGAAGCTTTAGAGAGGGTGCAGAGGAGATTTACCAAGATGCTGCCTGGCATGGAGGGCATGTCCTACGAAGAAAGATTGAGGGAGCTAGGGCTTTTCTCATTGGAGCGAAGAAGGATGAGAGGTGACTTGATAGAGGGGTACAAGATGATGAGAGGCATAGATAGAGTGGATAGCCAGAGACTTTTTCCCAGGGTGGAAAGGGCCATCACCAGGGGGCATAATTTTAAGGTGATTGGAGGAAGGTTTCGGGGAGATGTCAGAGGTAGGTTCTTTACACAGAGAGTGGTGGGTGCGTGGAATGCGCTGCCAGCGGTGGTAGTAGAAGCAGATACATTAGGGGCATTTAAGCGACTCTTGGATAGGTACATGGATGATAGTAGAATGAAGGGTAGGTAGTTAGTTTGATCTTCGAGTAGGTTAAAGGTTCGGCACAACATCGTGGGCCGAAGGGCCTGTACTGTGCTGTACTGTTCTATGTAACAGCACTGTGGGGTATTGACACCAAATGGACTGCAGCAGTTCAAGAAGGCGGCTCATCACCATCAGCAATACAGCAATTAGGGATGGGCAACAAATGCTGGCCTTGCCAGCGATGCTCACATCCCATGAAAGAATAATACACAAATGTTCTATTCTCCATATACTTAAGGTCATCCAAAACTCTGTTGCCTAAGTCCTTAAACCAAGTCTGGTTCACCCATCACCTCCTGACCTACATTGGATCCTGGTTAAGCAACATTTTGATTTTAAACTTTTCATCCTCATTTTCAAATCCCTCCATGGCCTTCCCATGCTCTATCTCTAATCTCCTTCAGCCCTAGAATCCACCCAACCCCACCCTGCCAATGGCCCCGCCCCCACCCACCCCCCACCTCAAAAAGATATCTAAGCTCTATTTCTGCCCTCTTGCACATCCCCGATTTTAATAACTCCACCATTGGCAACTGTGCCTTCAGCTGCCAAGGCCCTAAGCTCTGGAATTCCCTCCCTAATCCTCTCTGCCTTTCTACCCCTCTTTCCTCCTTTAGGACACTCCTTAAAATCTGTTGAAATCTGCTTCTTTGACCAAGCTTTTAGTCATCTGCCCTAATATTTCCTTACGCGGCTCAGTGCCAAATTCTTTGCTGTGCAATGCACCTGTGATTGCACTGGAGAGAGTGCAGAGGAGATTCACCAGGATGTTTCCTGGGCTGGAGCATTTCAGCTATGAAGAGAGACTGGATAGGCTAGGGTTGTTTTCCTTTGTTGGCCAGGGGCTGCAAGAAGTACAGAATCTGTTACAAACTGCTGGATAGCTCATGAACTAAAGTAACCTGAGCTCAGACACTGGCCTGTGCTGGTAAAAACCAGTTTGAACTAATTATGTGAAAGACAAGGGAGAGATCACAGGAATAGAGCCTTATTTGGACATGGAGTGATACCGGGGCCTTTGGGCCTGGGCCAATAAGGAGAAGATACGAACGAGGTGAGCAGGCCTAAACCAACAGGAAGGAAACAGCACAGCTCGAAGAGATAAGAAAGAGAATAAGTATGGAGAATATCAGGCATGGAGCCAGCGAGAAAGTC
Source organism: Heterodontus francisci (assembly GCF_036365525.1). Lineage (NCBI taxonomy): Eukaryota > Metazoa > Chordata > Chondrichthyes > Heterodontiformes > Heterodontidae > Heterodontus > Heterodontus francisci. The sequence continues at coordinate 156,200,087 of NC_090373.1, read as the reverse complement.
CGGAGACCAACCACCGCGGAAGTGGAAGACCCTGCGGGAGCAACGCGGCGACGACGTAAAAGAGAGAGGGAACGGAATGCCCGGCCAGCGTCAGCTCTCCCCTTTTTCGGGTATAGATTAGATTAGATTAGATTAGAGATACAGCACTGAAACAGGCCCTTCGGCCCACTGAGTCTGTGCCGAACATCAACCACCCATTTATACTAATCCCATCTTCCTACCAAACATCCCCACCTGTCCCTATATTTCCCTACCACCTACCTATACTAGTGACAATTTATAATGGCCAATTTACCTATCAACCTGCAAGTCTTTTGGCTTGTGGGAGGAAACCGGAGCACCCGGAGAAAACCCACGCAGACACAGGGAGAACTTGCAAACTCCACACAGGCAGTACCCGGAATCGAACCCGGGTCCCTGGAGCTGTGAGGCTGCGGTGCTAACCACTGCGCCACTGTGCCGCCCATTTCCAATTTCCAAATAAGGCTCTATTCCTGTATTATCCTTTGTTTTCTGTGACTAGGTCAGGGAAAGGTCAGAGGAACCTAGTGGGTGTGCTTATCGTTTCTAGCTAGCTTTGTTATTAACTGTATAACCCAGTTTGAGTTGCATGCTTTTGTCTAACCAAGTGTATAAGCCTTATTCTTACATTGTACAACAACGTGAATAAAGTAAATTGATAGTTGAAGAAAGGACTGAGTTTCCTCCTCTTTGTACGAAGCCATTAACCGTAGCCGGTGGATTAGGTGGAGGGTGGCTCTCCTGTAACCCCGATATCCCAAACACCCAGCCTGAGCCTGAATTAAGAGGACTTAGACCTACGTGACGGCCAGGATCAAGCGGGTGAAGGGAATAAAGGGGCCAAGGGGGAGCTGACTCCGCGCCACGGTTTACACCTTAGAGCAGAGAAGGCTGAAGGGAGACCTGATAGGGGTAAACAAAATTATGAGGGGCATAGATAGGGGTAGATAGGAACAAACTTTTTCCCTTAGCGGAGGGGTCAATAACCAGGGGGCATAGATTTAAGGTAAGGGGCAGGAGGTTTAGAGGGGATTTGAGGAAACGTTTTTTCACTCAGAGGGTGGTTGGAATCTGGAACACACTGCCTGAAGGGATGGTTGAGGCAGGAACGCTCATAACATTTAAGAAGTATTTAGAGGAGCACTTGAAACGCCATAGCATACGAGTCTACAGGCCATGTGCTGGAAAATGGGATTAGAATAGATAGGTGCTTGATGGCCGACATGGACACGATGGGCCAAAGGGTCTGTTTCCATGCTGTATACCTCTACGACTCTAAAGTGACTTGGGATATTTTATTAGTTTAAAGGCGCTATATAAAATACAAGTTGTTGTTTCCTCCACAATTTCCTCTCCTCCTGCAAACATCGACTCCTTTGAAGGTGCAATTAGATGGGTGTTGGGAGCCTTCATGAATTCTTGGCTGAATGGCCTGAACAATGAATGTCAAAAAGCTATTTAATGTGGAGGCCTTCACAGATGAGATCCAAACTAATCCTCATGGATACCTACATACATAGACTGAGAACAAAAATTGGGTCTTTTTCTATCACGACCGCCACCAACCCCCCCATCACCTGCTGAGCCAGATGCAGTGACAGTGACGTATAGCAGCAATATTTTCACTGAGTTCTTTATTACTTGGGAAAGTAAGTTCTCAATTCCAGACTTTACAAGGTTCTGAGATGCTCAAGACATGGGTGGTAAGTCAGGGACATCTGCAAAGTACATGAATTTGTTCCGGTTGGTGGTCGAAGCTATTCTGGTTGGACAACTTGAATATATAATGTCAAGGTTAACCACCCCTGAGCAAAAGATCCACAGCGCAAGAGTCAACCGCATATACTCCACAACATTAGGGAGATAGCAAATCATTTTAGAAAAATGTTAAGCGAAAGAGAATAATAAAGGAGAAAGTAAGTCCATAATTAGGACAATGTAAGCAAGCCCTATAATGGATAGGAAATGACAGACTTGTTAAATTTTGTATTTTGTATTTCACAGTGGAGGAAGAAGAGAAAGTACCAACAGTTCAAGGAAACCTAAAGATATTCCAAGGGGATGAACTTATTGGATTTTGAGGTTTTAAAAAAAAAGGTAATGGATAAAATAAAGGGACTTAACATAGCAACATGAAATATGCTATTCAGCCCCTCTAACCAGTTATGCCATTCAATTTGATCATGGCTGATTTGTATTTGTTATTTACTCACTTTGGCTATGTAACCCTTAAAACTCTTGGCTAAATTTAAATTTACAATTGACTTGGCCTCAACAGCTTTTTGAGGGAGAGTTCCAGGTTTCCACTACTCCTCGAGATACAAAGTGCTTCTTGACATTACCCCTCTCTAATTTTAAGGCTATACCCACTTGTTCTGGATTTCCCACAAAATAGTCTCTATCTACCCTATCATATCCTTGAATCATCGTAAACACATAAAATAGACAAATCTCCAAGACCAAATAGTTTCCCCTCCAGGGTATTATAAGAATTAGGTGAGGAAACTGCAGTTGCATTAGTCTAACTTTCTAAAGTTCTGTAGATTCACAAGTTACTTTCTCCTTGGATTAGAAAATTGCAAATATTACTCCATTATTTAAAAAGGGAAACAGGGATAAACCAGGAAACTATAGAGCTGTCAGTTTAACATTAATTGCAGGAAAGTTACTAAAATTGATCATCAGGGACACAGTGACTGAGCACTGAGAAAACTATCAGACGATCAGAGAATCAGCATAGATCTGTGATGGGAAGTTTATGTTTCATTAATCTGTTTACTATTTTTGAGGTAGTCACTAGCATGGTGGATAGAGGTGCATCTGTGGATGTTGTCAGTATGGATTCCAGAAGGTATTTGGTAAGGTGCCACATAACTGGAAGTAACCTTGGAATTGGCTGGGAGATGAAACAGAGAATAGGGATTGTTCAGATTAGTGGGCGGCACAGCGGTAAGCACTGCAGCCTCACACCTCCAGAAACCTAGGTTCGGTTCTGGGTCCTGCCTGTGCGGAGTTTGCAAATTCTCCCCGTGACCACGTGGGTTTCCGCCAAGTGCTCCGGTTTCCTTCCACAGCCAAAGACTTGTAGGTTGATAGGTAAATTGGCCATTATAAATTGCCCCTAATGTACGTAGGTGGTGGGAGAATGGTGGGGATGTGGTACGGAATATGGGATTAATGTAGGATTAGTATAAATGGGTGGTTGTTGGTCACACAGACTCGGTGGGCAGAAGGGCCTGTTTCAGTGCTGTATGACTCTATTGGTTGGATGTGGTAAGTGGTGCTTCCCAGATATCTTTTCTGAGAGCTTAGCATTTCACATAATATATTAATGACTTAGAGAGTTGTATATCTGAGTTTGCAGGCGGTGCTGTTAAAAGGCACACTAAGTTACTAAGGGACCTAGACCAAAATAGTGGTCTAGGCAGTTGGAATTCAATATTGGGAAGTGTGAGGCCATATTCTTTGGGTCTGAGAAACTGAATAGGAATATTTTCTTAAAAGGCGAAAGACTAAGAATTGTGGAGGAACAATACGATTTGGGTGTTCAGGTACACATATCAGTAAAAGCTGGGGCATACATATAAAAAAGCAAAAAATAAAATGGAAAGTTGGTTTTTATCTCAATGGAGATTGGAACTTGAAAATGAAGTGATGGTCACATATGTAGAGCCTTAGACCCCATCTGGAGAAGTGTATTCAGTTTGGGGCACCAAACCTCAGTAGAGATATACCGGCCTTGGAAGGGGTAAAGTGCAGAGGCATGAGAATGATAACCAGTCTTCAATGATTAAATAACAAGGACAGGTTGTATAAACTTAGCTTGTATTCCCGTCAGTTTAGAAAGTTGAGGGGGACATTAATCAAGGTGCTTAAAATGATAACCAATTTGATATGTTTCTCTGAAGCTACCCTATTTCCTCTAGTGGTGGAATCCAGAATAAGAGGGCATAATCTTAAACTTAGAACTGGGCCATTTAGGAATTAAATCAGAAAATATCTTTTCACACAAAGGACAGTGGAAATTTGGAAGTTGCTCCCACAAAAGGCTGTGCATTTTGGGTCAATTGAAGCTTTCAAGGCGGAGGCCTTACCCACTGGCTGGAAAGTCAGGGGCCAGCCCAAATCCGCCAGCCCCGGAAGCCACGACCGTAGTTTACATGGCTCAGGCAATTATTTGCCTGCAGTTGTGGCTTCCTCCCCTCAGACAGGATGTCCCACCTCCAAGAACTGCCAGGCAGCTCTGCCACCAGAAGTGGTGGCCATGGCTGCAAATGTAGCAGGCCCCGGACTCAGCCAGCAATTGAACCAGAGAAAAAGGTAAGTGGAGCTGGGGATTGCTGGAGCCAATCAGCCAGGGCCTGGCAGGGTGACTGGGTGGGGTGTTGATTGACGGACCCGGGAGGGCGGGTGGTGTGTGACAGTTCCAACTGGGGGCAGCCTCTGTGGGGCACAGAGTATCTGATCAGGAGGACCCCCGCACGCCCACCCCCCCCGTGAGGAGGCTGCCTGGTATTACTAGGCAGCCTCACCGGGTGGCAAAGTGCCCACTTAAGAGCATCAATTGGCCTAAGTGTGTGAGCTACCTGCCATCTCTGTGCCGCTGGCAAGATACCAATGGTGGCAAATAGTCAACAGGCATGGCACCCTCCATCATCCCAACCAACCTTACTCCACCCCCGCCTCCCAACCTGCTCCCGGAGTGGGGTCGTTAAATCCGTCCCAAGACCGAAATCGATAGAATTTTGTTGGGCAATGGTATCAAGGGATATGTAACAATGGTGGGTAAATAGAGTTGAGGTACAGATCAGCCAGAATCTAACAGAGTGGTGGAACAGGCATGAGGGAATGAACAGCCTACTCCTGTTATTATGTTCTTAATGATAGGCATCAGCACAAGGAGAAAAAGAGAGCTCACCCCAAAGGGACTGGATGAGTATGAGAGAATAGCAAATAAAAATGAATGGGTGACTTCAGTCTAATATGAATGGGAAAATCCTCAAATGGTCTAGAGTCAAAGCAATAAATTTGAAGCATGACTGCTTCGTGACCAAGTACATCAGAAAAACCAAAGAGAGGAAGCATTCACCTCAACTTGGCATTTGTAAATGATCCAAAAAATGTGGGGAGTTGTAGTATCCTTGTCGAACAGCAAAAATAGAATGATAAAGTTCAACGTGATCTGGATTCAGAAACACTAAAGTCACCAGGATCCAGGTATAATTTTTAAAGGGGTGAAAAGAGCAAATTGATTGGGCTAGGCTATTCAGCACTTCAGTACAGGACCAGCGGAATTCTTTTAAAGACATAATGTTGAGCATGCAAGTTAAAAACACAATTGAAACTAGCAAAGACAGATTGAACAGGCATGACGCCTAAATGGATTAACAAATCAAAAGCAAAATAAAAAGGTAAAAAAATGACTTTTGCAAACGTTGGTGGAAGGGAACAGGGTTCACTGGAAGGAACATGAAAATAGGAACATGTTAAAAGTGCAATCATAAGGGAAAAGAGAGCCTTCGGAAAAAAACATAGCTTCTGATGTAAAACAAAGAAATTTGTGTAGTCTATATATATTCATATGGTTGCGGAAGCAGTTATAGTTCGATGTTGATACCAACAAACCATTCAAAGACGTCACCAGATGCAGTGTGAATGGTTGTGATGCCACCAGGAATGGATCTCTCAGGGCAAAGGTTCATTATGTGGGCAATAGTCTGACTTTATGGCCACAGTCACAATTTGAGTTCATCCTCATGTTCTACTTCTGGAGCAAGTGGCCACATCTTTCCTGGCCCGTCCTCAAAACAGTTGAGGGTTGTCCAGATATTCCGTGGGAGGTTGAAACCTGGGACTTGATCGCTCAGGTCAGCTACCAGGTTGCGGTTGGTGATGTTAACAGTCAACCAGTTGGTGCGCTATTGAGAGGTGGGGCCGGCGTCGGTTTGTAGGGTGTGGAGTGTGTTCCAGTAGTGGCTATGAGCTTTCAGGTGTCACAGACCTGTAATTATTTTTCTCCTCTGATTAAAAATTGTGTGTGCCTTTAAGACTTTGTTAAAAGCAGTGCACCTTTAAGGGAGCAAACGTTCTGGAGACACAGTGTGCCACAGTTGCATTTTTTTATTACCCTGGGCAACATCAGGAGAGAGGGGGTCACATGGTAATGTTTCCATTTGACTGTATGTGGAACTGGCAGAAGCTAGCTGTAACCAGTTAGTTCTGAGAGACTTTCCAGCGAGGTGAACTGAAGAGAAAGAAAGCTGTCTATTTCCTCTCAGCAGAAAATTCTACAAGAAACTACAAGCCAGTTAATTCCCTAAGTGAAGAAAAAATGGCTTTCTTTTCAGGAAACTGTTTAGATTGCTGTGCTCATCATTCAAAGAACTGTTTAATGCTTGCTGCAGTCGAACAGTTGAATGCCTATCTTCTGAAGGACTATTTCCATCAAATCCACTTCAGAAGTCCTCATCCATCAGGAACGTAACCTAAAAAAAACTTACTTATTTTATTTATTCTTGAGACAGCTAATTTTTAAAAACTCAACTTTTAAAAATCGGTTAGTTTTTTTTGGGTTTGTATGCGCGAATGTGGGAGTTAGGTTAAAATAAGAAGTTACAAGGTCTTTAGACGTAGGTTTATCTTAATAGAGTTGAAGATTTAGTTTTTAGTTAATTTGTTGTTGGCTAAAGATACCTGGTTTGGTCTGTTTTATCCCGGGGATTACTAGAGTGTTTAATTTGGCTGTTTTCCGATTGAGTGTGAAAGGCTAATAATATGCTGCGACCTATGGAATGATGGTTCTGAATTGACAGTGCATTGCTCGCAGCATGGTCGTAGCATATTTAATTGGGTGGCTCATTCCGGGATCAGAATCAGACTAATGGGGGGGGGTGCTCGTGTTTGGAATCATATTAATTACTTGTCTCTGGGATAACAAATAAATTGGGGTCTTGCATCTTGCATCATATTAATTGCTCTCGCGTCTGGAATCATTAATTGGAAACTTGATTGTTCAGATCCAAATCTAACGCCAATTACGAAAATAAAAGGAACCAGGTTTCTTGTATAATAAGGGACAGTCTATACCATTGTAATGGCATTAGTAGTTGCAGCAGAGTTTCTGGATAAGGAGAATGTTTCCCTCAGTGACTTGATAACTTTAACTAAGAATAAACGAAAAGAATTGGCAGCAAAATTGGGGTTAGAGTTGAAATCAGATGCGAGAAAAGCAGAGATATTTGATGTAATAGTCCAACATTTAGAATTAGAAGACAACGACAAGGAATGAGAAGGTAGTAACTCAGAGTTATGCAATGGAATTAGACAAAATTCAGTTAGAAATGTAAAAATTTGAGCAAGAAAAAGAAATAAGAAAACTCGAGGCTGAAAAATAATTAAGAAACCTTGAACTTGAAAAAGAGGAAAGGGAGAAAGAGAAGGAATTTAGGTTGAGAGAGACAAAGGGGTGGTCTTGACTCCAGGGAAAATTCGGGTCAGGAAGAATCTGAATTCAGCCAAGGATCCAGCGAAAAGTTCTTTAAATTTATACAAGCTCTTCCTAAGTTTGAGGAATGGGACGGAGAGGTATTTTTCATATCTTTTGAAAAAATAGCCAAAGAGATGAAATGGCTGAAGGAAAGTTGGACACTGCTTATGCAAAGCAGGTCGGTAGGCAGAGCTCATGAAGTTTATGCCATGCTTTCTGAAGAGCCTTCTGTAGATTATGAGATGGCAAAAAAGGCTATTCTCGTTGCATACGAGTTAGTTCCTGAAGCTTACTGTCAGAAGTTTAAGAACTTATGGAGATAGGCTGGGCAGACGTATGTAGAATTTGAGGGGACGAAGCAAATTAATTTTGACCATTGCATTAAAGATGGAAACCACATATGAGAAACTTCAAGAGCTGATTGTCTTGGAGGACTTGAAAAACTCCACGCCTTCAGTGGTGAGAACTCATGTAGATTACCTGAAAGTTTTGAAAGCTCGGCAAAAAGCGGAAATTGATGACTTTGAGCTTGTGAATAAGCCAAAACCTTTTGTCTGTTACCCCCATAAACCCAAGGAGGGGCAACAGGAGACAGAGAGTGGGCAACAGGAGACAGAGAGTAGCCGTGGAAGGGAGTTTCTCAAAATGGAGACGTGTGACCAGTGGTGTTCCACAGGGATCCGTGCTGGGACCACTGTTGTTTGTGATATACATAAATGATTTGGAGGAAAGTATAGGTGGTCTGATTAGCAAGTTTGCAGACAACACTAAGATTGGTGGAGTAGCAGATAGTGAAGGGGACTGTCAGAGAATACAGCAGAATATAGATAGATTAGAGAGTTGGGCAGAGAAATGGCAGATGGAGTTCAATCAGGGCAAATGCGAGGTGATGCATTTTGGAAGATCCAATTCAAGAGTGAACTATACAGTAAATGGAAAAGTCCTGGGGAAAATTGATGTCCAGAGAGATTTGGGTGTTCAGGTCCATTGTTCCCTGAAGGTGGTAACGCAGGTCAATAGAGTGGTCAAGAAGGCATACGGCATGCTTTCCTTCATCGGACGGGGTATTGAGTACAAGGGTTGGCAGGTCATGTTACAGTTGTATAAGACTTTGGTTCGGCCACATTTGGAATACTGCGTGCAGTTCTGGTCGCCACATTACCAAAAGGCTGTAGATGCTTTGGAGAGGGTGCAGAGGAGGTTCACCAGGATGTTGCCTGGTATGGAGGGCGCTAGCTATGAAGAGAGGTTGAGTAGATTAGGATTATTTTCATTAGAAAGACGGAGGTTGAGGGGGGACCTGATTGAGGTGTACAAAATCATGAGAGGTATAGACAGGTTGGATAGCAAGAAGCTTTTCCCCCAGAGTGGGGGATTCAATTACTAGGGGTCACGTGTTCAAAGTGAGAGGGGAAAAGTTTAGGGGGGATATGCGTGGAAAGTTCTTTACGCAGAGGGTGGTGGGTGCCTGGAATGCGTTGCCAGCGGAGGTGGTAGACGCGGGCATGATAGCGTCTTTTAAGATGTACCTAGACAGATACATGAATGGGCAGGAAGCAAAGAGATACAGAACCTTAGAAAATAGGCGACATGTTTAGATAGAGGATCTGGATCGGCGCAGGCTTGGAGGGCCGAAGGGCCTGTTCCTGTGCTGTAATTTTCTTTGTTCTTTGAGGATACAAAGTGGGAGAGTGAAAGGAAAGCATGTAGCTGGGGACAAGAAGGAACAACTGGGAATGCCCCAGGATCACTTCCTCAGGTCAGAAAGGAAGGTGCTAAGGGTAGAAGTGAGAGTCGCAAGCCGAAGTGTTATCATGGTCACAAAATGGGTCACCTTTGTTCAGAATGCTGGAAATTGAAGGGTAAACCCACAGGACTTGTTGGGGTAGGCAAAGCTAATGCAGAGGAAAAGACTGAGAGTATAGCAGACCAGGCTATAGCTTTAACGACAGCTATAAAACCAGCTACAAAAGCTAGAGTGTGTGTGGAGGTTAAGAATAAGATACCCAAAGTTATAATGAATTTTTGTCAAAGGGGATAGTAACTCCATATCCTGTAAGTGAGGCAGGAAAACCTATTGTACACAGCGATACAGAAGCAACCCAAAGATATAACGTTTCCACCAGAGAGTGCCTTGAACGCTAAAGTTTTAGTTAATGGAATTGGCAGGGAGTATATACCCATACCTTTATATAAAGTACACCTAGAGAATGACTTAATATCTGGGACAGTAACTGTACGAGTTATCCACAGTTTGCCAGTAAAGGGTAAAATAAAAGCAAAATACTGCAGATGCTGGAAATCTGAAATAAAAACAAGAAATGCTGGAAATACTCAGCAGGTCTGGCAGCATCTGTGGAGAGAGAAGTCGAGTTAACATTTCAGGTCAGTGACCCTTCTTCAGAACTGGTATGCCAGTGAAGGGAATTGACCTACTCCTAGGAAATGATTTGGCCAGATCAAAAGTATCAGTTTCTCCTATAATTACAGAAGGACCAAGTGAAGTTAGGGAAACGAAGCAATTACAGGAACAAGTTCCAGGAATATTTCCTGCATATGTAGTCACCCAAGCAATGGCGAAACAGGATCCATTGTCAGAGGTAAAAGTGACACCACAAACAGATAGCGAAGCATCTGAAACTTTATTTGGGGATTTATATAATCCAAATGAGATGTTTAACAGATCTTCTATCATTGCACCACAGCAAGCTGATCCAGAGATATACCGAATAGTACAGATGGCTCTGACAGAAGCTGAGGCGAAAGGATATTATATGGCAAATAGGTTTTTGAGGAGGAAATGGAAACCACCTCATAGACCTGCAGAGGAAGACTGGACAGTTGTTGAACAGATAGTGGTACCACCTAAATATTGCGAGGGATTATTAAGGTTAGCACATGACATTCCTTTTGCAGGACATAGGGGAATTCAGAAGACCAAATCACATATAAGCCAACATTATTACTGGCCAGGTCTTACAAATGATGAGACACAATTTTGTAGGACATGCCATACATGTCAAATGGTGGGAAAACGCAACCTACCATAAAACCAGCTCCACTAGTTCCCATACCAGTGATGGAGGAACCATTTAGCAGGGTATTGGTAGACTGTGTAGGATCCTTGCAAAAACAAATGCAGGACATCAATACATACTTACCATCATGGATACAGCTATTCGATTTCCAGACGCTATTCCTTTGAGGACTATTACTGCTAAAATAGTAGTAGAAAAGTTAACCCAATTCTTTACAAGATATGGGTTACCACTTGAAGTACAATTGGATCAAGGCTCCAATTTCATGTCAAAGATATTTCAAGATGTCATGGGTAATTTAGAGCTTAGACAGTTGAAATCTTCAGTATATCACCCACAGTGACAGCGAGCTTTAGAGAGATACCAAACTCTCAAAACAATGATTGGAACATACTGTCATGAATATCCATATGACTGGGACAAAGGACTAGATTTTCTTTTATTTGACATCAGAGACTTACCGAATGAGTCTACAGACTTAAGTCCTTTCAAACTTGTTTACGGACATGAAGCAAGAGGTCCTCTAAAACTCATGAACAGATTCTTAAAACAAAACAAATCGATATTGGACTATGTATCAGGTGTTCCGGGAAAGGCTCACAAAGGCTTGTGGTGTGGCTCAGGAACACCTTAAAGCATCCCAAGCCAAAATGAAAAAATGGGCAGACAAGAATGCAAAAGCCCGTGATTTTCAACCAGGGGATGAAGTATTGGTGGTGTTACTGTTGCAGGGAGAACCATTAAAAACACGGGTCAGTGGCCTATATAGAATGATCAAAAGAGTGGGTAAGATAGATTACTTGATTGACACCCCTGATGACTGGAAGAACAACTGGTTGTGTCACATGTTAAAGCAATATTATCATAGGGAGGAGGAAAAGCCAGCACAGGTGTGTCAGGTAATCGGGACTGTTGAGACGGAAAAGGATAGTGAGGACGAGGCAGAAGGAGGCCTAGAAAATTCTCAGATTGAACCTCCAACTATCAGATTAGCAAATACAGAATGGCTCGGAAAATTGGACAACATGCTTTTGCATTTAGAGGCAAAACAAAGTGAAGACCTAACCAGGCCTTTCACAACATTTAAAAGAGTTTGTTGGGATAAACCTTAGCCACACATGATGTGGATATGGAGGAACCGTTCCTTTAAAACAACATCCTTACCGCTCGAGTCCAGATAAATAGGCCCAAGTGAAAGCAGAAATTCAGTACATGCTGGAAAACAACTTGATCGAACCTAGTGAAAGCAGCTGGAATACCTAAACCAGACGGGTCAAACCGGTTTTGTATAGACTACAGAAAAGTCAATGAAGTAACGAAGGCAGACTCCACGTTTAGAAGACTGTATCGACAGAGTGGGCAGTGCTAGGTTTCTTACCAAGGTCGAATTGTAAAAAGGATACTGCCAAGTTCCTTTGACACCTTGAGCCAAAGAGATATCAGCTTTTGTAACACCTGACAGTCTTTATCAATGCCGGGTGATGCCATTCGGGCTAAAAAATGCCCCAGCCACTTTTCAAAGATTAATGAATTAGGTGGTAGCCAGTATTCCCAACTATGCAGTGTATCTCGATGATGTACTAAGATACAGTAACACTTGGCAAGAACACTTAAACCAGCTAAAAATTCTGTTCAAAAAGTTACAAGCCGTGGACTTAGTGATAAATCTGGCAAAAAGCGAATTTGGTAAAGTAAGAGTAACTTACCTCGGACACATAGTGGGACAAGGACAGGTATTGCCAAAAACGGCAAAGGTACAAGCCTTTATAGAGTTCCTTATCCCTAAATCTAAATGGAAAATCATGAGGTTTTATAGGGATGTGCGGTTTTTACAGGAAATCTGTACGGAATTTTAGTATTGTGGCTGCTCCATTAACCGATTTGCTACAAAAAAAGAAGAAAAACAAAAGTAGTATGGTCAGATGAATGCCAGGCAGCTTTTGAAAAGCTAAAGGCAATCTTAACTAATGAACCAGTGTTGGCTGCTCCAAACTTTGCTAAACCCTTTAAAATAGCAATTGATGCTAGTGACCTGGGGGTTGGTGCAGTCCGATTGCAGGATGACAAATCAGGCAGAGAGAAGCCAGTAGGGTATTTTTCAAGAAAACAAAATTGCCATCATAAAAAGTATTCCACTGTAGAAGAAGAAACATTAGGACTTTTGCTGGCTTTCAAACATTTTGAAGTATATGTCCACCAGGACAATAAAGAAATATTAATATGCACTGACCATAACCCTTTAACGTTTGTGGAAAAGTTTAAAAACTGAAATGCTCGAATCTTTAGATGGAATTTGTTGTTACAGCCTTATCATCTAAAAATTATACATATTTCGGGGAAAAATGTATCGCTGATGCTTTGTCACAAACTTGATCATGTTAACTTATATGGATGGCGATAGTATAAAGAAAATGCTGTAAATTATTAGTCAGGCGAATGGTGTGAACGTGGAAAATGTTGAGTGGTTTTTTTCCCCAGTTTGTATTTTTTTTTTGCATTGTAATGAAACGCATTTCAGGAATGGTGTATCATTTTGCCAAGGGCGGAGGTGTCATGGACTTGCAATTAATTTTCTCCTCAAATTTATGGGAGAGAACGTTCTGGAGACACAGTGTGCCACAGCTGCATTTTTTGTTACCCTGGGCAACAGCAGGAGAGAGAGAGAGGTCACATGGTAATGTTTCCACTTGGCTGTGTGGGGAACTGGCAGAAACCAGTTAGTTCTGAGAGACTTTCCAACGAGGCAAACTGAAGAGAAAGATAGCTGTCTATTTCCTCTCAGCAGAAAACTCTACAAGAAGCTACAAGTCAAGTTACTTCCCTAAGTAAAGAAGAAATGGCTTTCTTTTCAAGAAACCATTTAGATTGCTGTGCTAATATAAAAGCAAAATACTGCAGATGCTGGAAATACTTAGCAGGTCTGGCAGCATCTGTGGAGGGAGAAGCAAACATTTCAGGTCAGTGACCTTTCATCAGAACTATCGTGCTCATTGTTAAAAGAACTGTTTAGTAACACAGAAAAACAGGAGCAGGAGTAGGCCATTTGGCCCTTCGAGCCTGCACCGTCATTCAATACGATCACAGCTGATCATCCAAACTCGGTATCCTGTTCCCGCTTTCTCCACGTATCCCTTGATCCCTCTAGCCCCAAGAACTATATCTAACGCTTTCTTGAATATATTTAACGATTTGGCCTCAACTGCTTTCTGTGGTAGAGAATTCCACAGGTTCACCACTCTCTGGGTGAAGAAATCTCTCCTCATCTCAGTCCTAAATGGCTTACCCCTTATCCTTAGACTGTGACCCCTGGTCCTGGGCTTTCCCGCTATCGGGAACATCCTTCCTGCATCTAGTCTGTCCAGTCCTGTAGAATTTTGTAGATTTCTATGAGATCCCCTCTCATCCTTCTAAACTCCAGTGAATATAAGCCTAATCGACCCAATCTCTCTTCATACGTCAATCCTGCCATCCCAGGATTCAGTCTGGTGAGCCTTCGCTGCACTCCCTCCATAGCAAGAACATCCTTCCTCAGATAAGGAGACCAAAACTGCACACAATACTCCAGATGTGGTCTCACCAATTGCAGCAAGACATCCTTGCTCCTGTACTTGAATCTTCTCGCCATGAAGGCCAACATACCATTTGCCTTCTTAACTGCCTGCTGCACCTGCATGCTTACTTTCAGCAACTGATGCACAGGGACACCCAGGTCTCTCTGCACCTCCCCCTTTCCCAATCTATCGCCATTCAGATAATAATCTGCCTTTCTGTTTTTGCCACCAAAGTGGATAACCTCACATTTATCCACATTATACTGCATCTGCCATGTATTTGCCCACTCACCCAACCTGTCCAAATCACACTGGAGCTTGTCTGCATCCTCCTCACAGCTCACACTCCCACCCAGCTTTGTGTCGTCTGCAAACTTGGATATATTACATTTAATTCCCTCATCTATATCATTAATGTATATTGTGAATAGCTGGGGTCCTAGCATTGATCACTGCCCGTCACTCAGAAAAAGACCCATTTATCCCTACTCTTTGTATCCTGTTTGCCAACCAGTTCTCTATCCATGTCAGTGCCTTACCCCCAATCCCATGTGCTTTAATTTTGCATGCTAATCTCTTATGTGGGACCTTATCGAAAGCCTTCTGAAAGTCCAAATACACCACATCCATTGGTTCTCCCTTATCTATTCTACTAGTTACATCCTCAAAAATTCCAGTAGATTTGTCAAGTATGATTTCCCTATCATAAATCCATGTTGACTTTGTCCGATCCTGTCATTGTTTTACAAGTGCTCTGCTGTTACATCTTTTATAATGGACTCTAGCATTTTCCCCACTACTGATGTCAGGTGAACCGGTCAATAATTTCCTGTTTTCTCTTTCCCTCCTTTTTTAAATAGTGGGGTTACATTAGCTACCCTCCAATCCATTGGAACTGTTCCAGAGTCTATAGAATTTTGAAAATGACCAGCAATGCATCTACTATTTCTAGGGCCACTTCTTTAAGTACTCTGGGATATAGATTATCAGGCCCTGGGGATTTATCGGCCTTCAATCCCGTCAATTTCCCTAACACCATTTCCCTACTAATACTGATTTCATACATTTCCTCCTTCTCACTAGGCCCGATGTTCCCCAACATTTCTGGGAGGTAATTTGTGTCCCCCCTTGTGAAGACAGAAGCAAAGTAGGTATTTAATTGGTCTGCTATTTCTTTGTTCCCCATTATAAATTCCCCTGTTTCTGACTGTAAGGGACCCACATTTGTCTTCACTAATCTTTTTCTCTTCACATATCTATAGAAGCTTTTACAGTCAGTTTTTATGTTCTCTGCAAGCTTACTCTCATACTCTATTTTCCCCTTCTTAATCAATCCTTTGTCCTCCTTTGCTGAATTCTGATTGGTAGAGGCATTGCCATGGGGAATGCACCATTTTAGTGACTAACAGAGTTCACTTGCCAACCAATCAGCACTTTCTTTCTGTGGTAGAGAATTTTACAAGTTCACCACTCTCTGGGCGAAGAAATCTCTCCTCATCTCAGTCCTAAATGGCTTACCCTTTATCCTTAGAAAATTAAATAAAGTTCAAAAATTTTTGATTGACTTAAATTGCAGTTAAAATTAAAAAAGGTATTAAAACTGTTTTTTAAAAATATAAAACATAAATTTAGATGAATGGGGAGTATAAACTGTTGTTTTCCCTTAAATTGGTTATTCTTGCATATTGTCTGATGAGTGCAAGACGAAAAGCTTCTTCAACATGTCTCTATTTTCACCAGTTTTGTTTTTTAATAAATAGTTTATTTGTTGTTGTCTAAAGATAACTGGTTTTGTCTGTTTTATTCCAGGGGTTACTAAAGTGTTTAATTTGCCGTTTTCCGATTGGGTGCGAAAGCTTAATTATATGCTACGACCTGCATCAACAGTGCATTGCTCCCACCAGGGTCGTAACACAGGCTTTGTGGGGTTTTTTTTGAGGGTCTGTATCAATGGGATTGCTTCGTTAGCTGTCAGCTGGTGGTGTTCTTTGAAGAAAATGTTTTTCCTGCGAACATCAGGAGGTTCAACATGTGCTAACACAGGAAGCCACTCGAGTTGTGTTGGTGTCAACGTTCCAGATATAATCTTCATGATTTCCTGGAAGTGGATATTTACCATGTTTGTGTGACAGCTCCTGAGCCAGGTTGAGTCTGTCTGCTGTTGGACAGACCAGAGCGAGTGAAACAGTGCGGAGTGTGTTGGCTCTGCTGCCCGAGATGGTGTTGTATGTTTAGTTAGTTGAGCTTGGAGATGACGGAGTCTTCAGTAAGTTTTAATAACTAGTATATTTAGTAATACTAAAGAACTATATGCAGCTTTACAGAAGTATGTCCATCTCCAATGATGCCATGCTGCTGCTTCTTCTTCAGCTCTCTCTCTTACATCATCATAGTGGGAGGCGTTATACTGTTCCTTTTATTAACTCTTTCAGACAGTTATACTATATCTCCCACAAGTCTTTGTCCTTTTTTTTTTATACATTCATTTTTACTTTTACATGCTACCCCATTCCACCCCCCGCCCCACCCCCCACCATCTCTGACGTCACAGATTCAATCTGTCAGGAGGCTTCACAATCTCCTTGATCATGTTGTCAGACTCGGAAGATCAGTAGTCTTTCTCTGAACTCTTGTTTTCCGACTTGGACGGCCTTCATTGAGATTTGAACTATCTGGCGCTTTCTGAATTTCAGTTTCAACATCTAGTTTGTCCAAATGTATAACTGATTGACATCTTTGATGAATAGAAATAAGATTTCTCCTGTTTCTTCTTATAGTGCCTTCTCAAGTATGTACTAAGTTCTCTGTTGATCATCTCTATAGACAACTACTCCTCCTTTTCCTTGGTCTCGTACCCATACCTTTTCTTCTTTCATCAACTTGGGTAGGCTCCTGGTCCAATATCTCCTATTATAATTACAAGTTTGTTGTTTTCGATAAGACTTTTCTCTGCCTTGAACTCTGATATTCTTGGACTGCTAGCCCTGAAAGTAATTTTCTGGGTAGGATGGGAAGTTGTGTTTTGAGCTTCCTTCCGATCAACATTTCTGATGGTGCTAATCCACAAAGCAATAGCGTGGATCTGTAGTTTAGGAGTGCTGTTTGAAAATCTTCATTCTTCTTTAACAGTGCTTTGATCGTCCTGACTCCTCTTTCTCCTTCACCATTAGATTGAGGATATCTTGGGGAACTTGTAATATGTACAAATCAACAGTTTTCTACAAAATGCATGAAGTAGTCATTTGCAAATTGTGAACCATTATTGGAAACAACCTGACCAGGTATGCCATGTGTTGCAATGATGTCTGATAAAGTTCAAATGACTGTCTCAGCAGTCATTGTGTGCAAACACTTGATTTCAATTCACCCGGAAAAATAATGACTGACTATCAGGTAGGATTTCCTATCAAATATGAATAGATCCATCCCCAGATATTCTCGCGGTCTGGCTGGAAATTTTTTTTTTTTTTTAAATTCATTCATGGGATGTGGGCGTTGCTGGCCAGGCCAGCATTTATTGCCCATCCATAATTGCCCTTGAGAAGGTGGTGGTGAGCTGCCTTCTTGAACTGCTGCAGTCCATTTGGGGTAGGTACACCAACAGTGCTGTTAGGAAGGGAGTTCCAGGATTTTGACCCAGCGACATTGAAGGAACGGTGATACAGTTCCAAGTCAGGATGGTGTGTGACTTGGAGGGGAACTTGCAGGTGGTGGTGTTCCCATGCATTTGCTGCCCTTGTCCTTCTAGTTGGTACAGGTTGCGGGTTTGGAAGGTGCTGTCTAAGGAGCCTTGGTGCATTGCTTCTTGTAGATGGTACACACTGCTGCCACTGTGCGTCGGTGGTGGAGGGAGTGAATGTTTGTAGATGGGGTGCCAATCAAGTGGGCTGTTTTGTCCTGGATGGTGTCGAGCTTCTTGAGTGTTGTTGGAGCTGTACCCATCCAGGCAAGTGGAGAGTATTCCATCACAGTCCTGACTTGTGCCTTGTAGATGGTGCACAGGCTTTGGGGAGTCAGGAGGTGAGTTACTCGCCTCAGGATTCCTAGCCTCTGACCTGCTCTTGTAGCCGCGGTATTTATATGGCTACTCCAGTTCAGTTTCTGGTCAATGGTAGCCCCTAGGATGTTGATAGTGGGGGATTCAGCGATGGTAATGCCGTTGAATGTCAAGGGGAGATGATTAGATTCTCTCTTGTTGGAGATGGGCATTGCCTGGCACTTGTGTGGCACAAATGTTACTTGCTACTTATCAGCCCAAGCCTGGATATTGTCCAGGTCTTGCTGCATTTCTACACGGACTGCTTCAGTATCTGAGGAATCACGAATGGTGCTAAACATTGTGCAATCATCAACGAACATCCCCACTTCTGACGTTATGATTGAAGGAAGGTCATTGATGAAGCAGCTGAAGATGGTTAGCCTAGGACACTACCCTGAGGAATTGCTGCAGTGATGTCCTGGAGCTCAGATGATTGACCTCCAACAACCACAACCATCTTCCTTTGCGCTAGGTATGACTCTCGCCAGTGGAGGGTTTTCCCCGATTCCCATTGACCTCAGTTTTGCTAGGGCTCCTTGATGCCATACTTGGTCAAATGTTGTCTTGATGTCAGGGGCAGTCACTCTCACCTCACCTCTTGAGTTCAGCTCTTTTGTCTATGTTTGAACCAAGGCTGTAATGAGGTCAGGAGCTGAGTGGCCCTGGCGGAACCCAAACTGAGCGTCACTGAGCAGGTTATTGCTAAGCAAGTGCCGCTTGATGGCACTGTTAATGACACCTTCCATCACTTTACTGATGTTTGAGAGTATGCTGATGGGGTGGTAATTGGCCGGGTTAGACTTGTCCTGCTTTTTGTGTACAGGACATATCTGGGCAATTTTCCACATTGCCGGGTAGATGTCAGTGTTGTAGCTGTACTGGAAGAGCTTGGCTAGGGGCATGGCAAGTTCTGGAGCACAGGTCTTCAGTACTATTGCCGGAATATTGTCAGGGCCCATAGCCTTTGCAGTATCCAGTGCCTTCAGTCGTTTCTTGATATCACGCGAGTGAATCGAATTGGCTGAAGTCTGGCATCTGTGATGCTGGGGACTTCAGGAGGGGGCCAAGATGGATCATCAACTCGGCACTTCTGGCTGAAGATTGTTGCAAATGTTTCAGCCTTATCTTTTGCACTGATGTGCTGGGCTCCCCCATCATTGAGGATGGGGATATTTGTGGAGCCACCTCCTCCTGTTACTTGTTTAATTGTCCACCACCATTCACGGCTGGATGTGGCAGGACTGCAGGGTGTAGATCTGATCCTTTGGTTATGGGATCGCTTAGCTCTGTCTGTCGCATGCTGCTTACGCAGTTTGGCATGCAGATAGTCCTGTGTTGTAGTTTCACCAGGTTGACACCTCATTTTGAGGTATGCCTGGTGCTGCTTTTGGCATGCCCTCCTGCACTGTTCATTGAACCAGGGTTGGTCTCCTGGCTTGATGGTAATGGTGGAGTGGGGGATCTGCCGGGCCATGAAGTTACAGGTTGTGGTTGAGTACAATTCTGCTGCTGCTGATGGCCCACAGTGCCTCATGGATGCCCAGTTTTGCATTGCTAGATCTGTTGGAAATCTATCCCATTTAGCACGGTGGTAGTGTCACACAACACGATGGAGGGTATCCTCAATGTGAAGGCGGAACTTCGTCTCCACAAGCACTGTGCGGTGGTCACTCCTACCAATACTGTCATGGACAGATGCATCTGCAGCAGGCAGATTGGTGAGGACGAGGTCAAGTATGTTTTCCCCTCTTGTTGGTTCCCTCACCACCTGCCGCATACCTAGTCTAGCAGACTGTCTTTTGGGACTTGGTCAGCTCGGTCAGTACTGGTGCTACCGAGCCACTCTTGGTGATGGACATTGAAGTCCCCCATCCAGAGTACATTTTGTGCCCTCGCCACCCTCAGTGCTTCCTCCAAGTGGTGTTCAACATGGAGGAGTACTGAGTCATCAGCTGAGGGAGGGCGGTAGGTGGTAATCAGCAGGAGGTTTCCTTGTCCATGTTTGATCTGATGCTATGAGACTTCATGGGGTCCAGAGTCGATATTGAGGACTCCCAGGGCAACTCCCTCCCTACTGTATACCACTCTGCCACCACCTCCAGTGGGTCTGTCCTGCCAGTGGGACAGGACATATCCGGGGATGGTGATGGCAGTGTCTGGGACATTGTCTGTAAGGTATGATTCTGTGAGTATGACTATGTCAGGCTGTTGCTTGACTAGTCTGTGGGACAGCTCTCCCAAATTTGGCACATGCCCCCAGATGTTATTAAGGACGACATTACAGGGTCGACAGGGCTGGTTTTGCCATTGTCGTTTCTGTTGCCTCGGTCGATGCCGGGCGGTCCGTCTGGTTTCATTTCTTTTTATTGACTTCGTAGCAGTTAGGTACAACTGAGTGGCTTGCTAGGCCATTTCAGAGGGCATGTAAGTCAACCACATTGCTGTGGGTCTGGAGTCACATGTAGGCCAGACCAGGTAAGGACAGCAGATTTCCTTCCCTAAAGGACATTAGTAAACCAGATGGGTTTTTACAACAATCGACAATGGTTTCATGGCCATCAGTAGACTAGCTTTTTATTTCCAGATTTATTAATTGAATTCAAATTCCACCTTCTGCTGTGGTGGGATTTGAACCCATGTCCCCAGAGCAATACCCTGGGTCTCTGGCTTACTAGTCCAGTGACAATACCACTACACCACCGCCTCTTGATTCGAGATAATTGGTTCCCTCTGGTCTGTCCAGTGCACATACCTGACAATTAGATATCTTTTCTTCTATATCTCGATATCCCTAGCCACCAGACAGATGATTGAGCCCATGCTCTGCATTTCGTGATACCCATGTGGCCCTGGTGAATTTTCTCCAAGCTGTTTACCCGAGTGAGACCGTAATCACCAGTCTCTCATCATATACCTGCAAATCATCCACCATAGTAAAGTGCTTTCTCTGCTCAACGATTTTCATCACTGAACCACTGGGCGCTGCTGTGGCCAACCTCACGTGCAATCTTGGCGGATACGAATGTATTCCTCATCTTGCATCTGAGCACGACAAATTTCTTGGAGCTTTTTTGAGCTTGCCAGCCATTGTGATGCTGTGAACTGAGAATATGACTCAGTCTCATTAATTAACCTAACATCCTGTTGTGTAGGATGGTCAACAGGAGCTCTGGATAATGCATCTGATGTCGTTTGCAGCTTGCCCTGTATTGTCTCATGCATGAAATTCATTACCCTCAACTGGAATCTCTGGTTTCTTGGAGGTATCCGAGCAAGTTCCTTTGCATCAAGTACGGAAACTAGGGGTTGGTGGTCTGTCTCTATGACAACCTTTAAGCCGATGATATAAAACTTTTTGCAGACCCATGTGACGTGAGAGCATCTTTCTCTATGATGGCTTACCTCGTCTCAGTCAATGCTCGAGAGGCTTAATAAACCCATCTACGACAGACATCTGGCAGTTCTTGAAAAAGGACTGTCCCTAACACTGTAGATGAGGTGTCGGCTGCAACTGTGGTCAGTACTGAGGGGTTATAATGCACAAGGATATTGTTTCGAGGGTTTCCATTTTTTGTTAAAACTTGAGAATCTATATTTTAAAATTGAAAAGCGATTTCATGGATGCTGGAATCTTGAAACTGAACTTTGGGTGTTTTTCTTAAAAGAAGGTACCAGAAGGTTTGGACTGAATGTAAACAAGTTTTACTGGAAGGCACCTGTTTGCGAAGAACCCAGTAGGGGGTTATGTTTTGACCTGAAGGGAAAATTGCAAATTGACAAGCCAGGATTTATAGATGTCACATGGCTTGCCTCTGGAAAAGTTTTAGTTTCATTTAAACTGAAAAAAGCTAGTTGGTGTTTGGCCAGAATCAGAAGTAGTTGGCTTCCTGTCCTCCCAGAAGAAAAACAGCTCACCTTTCTCTTGAAAAGGAATCCTGTGTCAAGTGTGTTTACTGTTGCCTCCTGTATTTGAAAAAATCCTGCATGTTTGCAGAAACCTTGCATTGAATGTGTGAGAATTGAAACCTTTGTTGCTGCACACCTGATGTAAGACCTATGTGAAGACTTCTATAGCTGCATCTGTTTGAACGACTACACAATCTGATCTTCAACAATGCCTGGAAGGGACTGCCCTCGGAAGATTCCTAATGACAGCCACTTATTCGCCTTTGGGACACCTCACCAAAACAAGGGATATCTTCCATACCTACTTTTCAGTCTAAGTGTTCTTTTCTTCCTTCTATTTCTTTGCAACAGCAGTAAACAAAAATCCTTCCCGCCACCCCCCACTGGCTTGGTTAACCAGGTGCGTGTGTGAGCGAGAGCGAGAGAGCTAGGACTAATAACGGGCTTTTATATTTCAATTTGGGCGTATGTTTACTTCATTATTGGTTAAAACTTGGTTTTATAATAAAATGGATAGTTTTGTTATTTATTAAAGAAGCCTGGTTGGTGTGTTTTATTCTGGGGAAAGTAGAGTATATGATTGATTTGGTAAGCAGGAAAATTAAAATAGATGTTGTGACCTGTGGAGAAGTGGGACTGAATTAACAGTGCACTCCACCCGCCTTGGTTGTAACTTATTAATTGGGGGCTCCTGTCGGGATTTAAACCCAAGGCTGACAACGTTCAATTCTAAGTGGGGTAATAACTGGGAAAGGAAAATAAAAGAACCAGATTTCTTAGATTTCCTACCACCTACCTACACTAGGGGCAATTTACAATTGCCAATTTACCTATCAACCTGCAAGTCTTTGGCTGTGGGAGGAAGCCGGAGCACCCGGTGGAAACCCACGTGGTCACAGGGAGAACTTGCAAATTCCACACAGGCAGTACCCAGAACCGAACACAGGTCGCTGGAGCTGTGAGGTTGCAGTGCTAACCACTGCGCCGCCTTGTGTAATAGAGTAAAGTCTACACCACCGGAATGCCTGCAGCACCTTTCTGGGGAAGGAGGATGTATCCCTCAGTGATGCAAAACTTAACCAAAGTTAAACTGAAGGATTTGGCAGCACAATTGGGGTTAGAATTGAAATCAGGTGCTAAAAAAGCAGAGATAATTGAAACAAAAGCCCAACATTTGAAGTTGGAAGAAGGAGGTGGCAAATCAAAGGGCAGTGCAGTTGGATTAGCCGAAATTCAGTTACAAATTAAAAGCCTTGAGCAGGAACAGGAAATGAAAATCCTTACACTTCAACAGGAAAAAGCAATAGTAATAAGAAAACTTGAGCAGGAACAGGAAAAAGAAAAAAACTTAAACTTGAGTTTGAAAAAGTGTCAATGAAAAAACTTGAGTTTGAGGAAAAGGAGAGAGAACAGAGCAAGAGCAAGAGAAAGAGAGGAAAAGGAATTCAAATTTTAAAAAAATGGAACTAAGACAAAAGAGCAGTCTTGACACCAGTGAAGATTCTGGTGAGGAAGAGTCTGACTCCAGCCCAGGAGCTATTGGGAAAGCTGTTTAAATTTATACAAGCTCTCCCTAAGTTGGAGGAAAGGGACACACAGGCATTTTTCATTTCTTTTGAAAAGATAGCCAAACAAATGAAATGGCCAAAGGAAAGCTGGACACTGCTTATGCAAAGCAGGTTGATGGGCAGAGCTCATGAATTTTATGCCATGCTTTCTGAGGAGGGCTTGATCGGGTAGAAGCTGACAGATTATTCCCATTTGTCAGGGAATCGATCTCAGGATAAGGGGTCAGTCATTCAGGACTGAGATGAAGAGAAATTACTACACTCAAAGGTTGTGAATCTTTGGAATTCTCTACCCCAGAAGGTTGTGGATGCTGCAGCATTGAATATATTTAAGGCTGGGATAGATTGATTTTTGGTCTCGCAGGGAATCAACGGATATGGGGAGTGGGCAGGAAAGTGGAATTGAAGCCCAAGATCAGCCATGATCCTATTGAATGGTGGAGCAGGCTCAACGGGCCATATGGTCTACTTCTGCTCCTATTGCTTGTGTTCTTGAGGCTTCTGCAGATTATGAGATGGCAAAAAAGGCTATTCTCGCTGCATATGAGTAAGCCCCTGAAGCTTACTGACAGAAATTTCAGAACCTCTGGAGATTGGCTGGGCAGACTTGTATAGAATATAAGAGGGTAAAGCAAATTAATTTTGGTCGTTGGATATGGGTACTAAAGATGGAAGCCACGTATGAGAATCTTAGAAAACTAATTGTCCTGGAAGAATTAAAAAATTCATTCCCTCCATTGGCACAAACTCATTTAGGGAAACAGAAGGTTTCAAGGGCATGACAGGCAGTGGAAATGGATGATTTTGAGCTGGCGAGCAAACCCTTTGTCCGTCACCCCCACAAACCCGAGAAGGACAGAAGGTGGAAGGTGGAAGGGTCAAAGGAAGCCAAGTAGCCGGGATCAACAAGGGACAGCTGGGAATGCTCCAGGGTCCCCACCTAAGGTCAGAAAAAAAGATGCTGAGGGTGGAAGTGAGGTACGTAAGCCTAAGTGTTACCATTGTCATAAGGTGGGACATTTTCGTGCAGAAAGCTGGAAGTTGGAAGGTAATCCCATGGGACTTATTGGGGTACACAAAGGCAATGCAGAGAAAGGGGCCGTGATGGAGTACGGCAGATCAGGCTGCAGCTTTGATAGCATCTGTAAAGCCAAATACAAAAACCAACGTGAATGCAGGGGTTGAGATGTTGAGTGTTATAAGGAATTCTTGACGAAAGGTAAAGTAACTCCTTATCCCTCAAGTGAGACAGGCAAACCTATAGTTATACTTCAGGATACAGGAACAACCCCAACTCTTTTGCTGGGGAAAGGTATAACATTTCCACCAGAGAGCACAATGACTGCTAAAGTTTTATTGAATGGTATTGGCGATGAGTATATACCCGTACCTTTGTATTGAGTGTACCTAGAGTGTGACCTAATGTCTGGAAAGGTAACTGTAGGAGTTATCCATAGTTTGTTGGTAGACGGAGTTGATCTACTCCTGGGGAATGATTTGGTCGGCGCAAAAGTATTTGTTTCTCTGTGACTACGGGAGAAACTAAGTGAAGTCAAAGAGACAGAAAAGTTACAGGAAAAGGTTCCAGGAATTTTTCCTTCATGCGTAGAAACCCGAGCAATGGCTAAACAAGTTTCATTGTCGGAGGTAAAATTGGCACCATAGACAAGACAGTCGAATATCTGAAACTTTCTTCTGGAATTTAGATAATCCAAAGAAAATGTTTAAGAAATCTTCTCTGATCACAGCTCAGCAAGCTGATCCAGAGTTAAATAAAGTGGCACAATCAGCTCTAACAGAAACTGAGGCAAAAGGAGTTCCAGAAGGCTATTATATTTAAGATGGGTTCTGATGAGGAAGTGGAGACCTCCTCTCAGATAAGCCGATGAAGTATGGGCAGTTGTGCAACAGATAGTGGTACTGCCTAAGTATCATTGGGAATTAATAAGGTTACCACATTAAATTCCTATTGTGGGACATATGGGGATCCGGAAGACCAAATCATATACAAGTCAACATTATCACTGGCCAGGTCTTTCCAAGGACGTGGTGCAGTTTTGTAAAACATGCCATACATGCCAGATTGTGGGAAAACTGCAACCTGCCATAAAACCAGCACATCTAATTCCCATACCACTTATTGGAGAACCATTTAGTAGGGTAGACTGTGTAGGACCCTTAGCGAAAACAAAAGCGGAGCACCAATATATACTCACCATCATGGATATGGCTACTCAATTCCCAGAGGCCAACCCTTGAGAACAATTACTACTAAGGTAGCGGTAGAGATGTTAACCCAGTTCTTCACTAGATATGGATTACCAATTGAGATTCAGTCGGATCAAGGTTCTAATTTTATGTCTAAGATATTTTCAAGTAGTTATCGGTAATTTGGGTATAGCACAAAGTCTTCAGCATACCACCCACAGACACAGGGAGCTTTAGGACCATCAGACCCTCAAAACAATGATCAGGGCATACTGTCATGAATGTCCCTATGATTGGGATAAAGGGCTAGACTTCCTTTTATTTGCCACTAGAGATACAACTAATGAGTCCAAAGGTTGTAGTCCTTTGGAATTAGTTCACAAACTTAAGAGGTCCTCTAAACTAATTAAAAGAAAGGTTTTTAGAACAGGGGGATGAATCTTCTGTACTAGATTATGTATCAGTATTCCGGGAACAGCTCACGAGAGCTTGCAATGTGGCTCAGGAGCACCGTAAAGCATCCCAAACCACGATGAAAAAAAGACCCGAACATTTCAACCAGGGAATGAAGCGTTAGTATTATTACCTTTCCAGAGTGAACCGTTAAAAGCACGGTTCAGTGACCCATATAAAGTGGTCAAAAGAATTAGTAAGGTAAATTATTTGATTGACACCCCAGATCACCAGAAGAAGAATTGGCTTTGTCATATCAATATGTTAAAACAATATTATTGCCGGGAGGACGATAAGCAAGCACAGGTATGTTAGGTAGTAGGGCAGTGAAGAATGAAAGGGATAGTGAGGAAGAGGCAGAACGAGGCCGAGACAATTCTCAAATTGAACTTCCTACTATCTGGTTAGCTAATACTGAATTGCTAGGTAGACTGGACATTATGTTTTCATATTTAGATGCAGAACAATGAAATGACCTAACAAGGCTACTCACAGCATTTAAAAGCACGTTGGGATAATCCAGGACATACAACCTCAGCCACACATGATGTGGATGTAGGGGAATCCATTCCTATAAAACAACATCCTTACTGCTTAGGTCCAGACAAACATGCCTAAGTAAAAGCAGAAATCCAATACATGCTGGAAGACCACCTAAATTGAACCCAGTCAAAGCAGCTGGAGTTCACTATAGTATTAGTGCCTAAACCTGATGGTTCAACTAGACTTTACATAGACTACAGAAAGGTTAATGCAGTAACAAAGGCAGACTCCTACCCAATCCCTTGCTAGGAAGACTGTATTGACAGAGTGGGCAGTGCCATGTTTCTTACAAGGTAGATATGTTAAAGGGATACTGGCAAATTCCTTTAACACCTCAAGCTAAAGAAATATCAGCTTTGTCACACTGGATGGGTTTTTCCAATGCCAAGTGATACCAGACTAGTTAGGGGTTACTCCAGAAACTTCTCCGTGACTAGTGAACCCAGTAGTAGCCAGTGCTCCTAACTGTGTCGTTTACCTCGATTATGTGCCGGTCTATAGTGACACTTGGAAGGAACACTTGGAGCAACTGGGAGGCTCTGTGTGGAAGGTTGCAATTGGCTGATTTGCCCAAT
Source organism: Heterodontus francisci (assembly GCF_036365525.1). Lineage (NCBI taxonomy): Eukaryota > Metazoa > Chordata > Chondrichthyes > Heterodontiformes > Heterodontidae > Heterodontus > Heterodontus francisci. Next base: position 156,172,699 of record NC_090373.1, on the reverse strand, counting down.
GCTTTGTGGAAAAATTTAAAACCCAGATTGCCAGAATATTCCGATGGAGTTTACTGTTGCAGCCCTATCACTTAAAGATTGTCCACATTTCAGGCAAACATAATTTTATTACAGATGCATTATCGCAAATCTAACTTTGTTTGAGTTATACAAGAAAAGATGGTACAAAGCAATATTGTATTAACTATAGGTAAAGAGTGAATGGGGGATGAGAATGAGAGTGTGTTTTAAAAGTTTTCAGATTTTTTTTATACATTGTAATGAAACGCATTCAAAAATGGCATTGCGTTTCTCCAAGGGCAGAGGTGTTACGAGGGTTTCTTTTTGTTAAAACTTGAGAATCTATATTTTAAAACTGAAAAGAAATTTCATGGATGCCGGAATCTTGAAGAAGCTAAACTTTGGGTGTTTTTCTTAAAAGAAGTTACCATCAGGTTTGGACTGAATGTAAACAAGTTTTAGTGGAAGGCACCTGTTTGCAAAGAACCCAGCAGGGGGCTGTGTCTTGAGCTGAAGGGATATTTACAAAGAGACAAGCCAGGATTTATAGATGTCACATGACTTGCCTCTGGGAAAGATTTAGTTTCATTTTGAACTGAAAAAAAGCTAGTTGGTGTTTGGTCAGAATCAGAAGAAGTTTGCTTTCTGCCCGACCAGAAGAAAAACAGCTCATCTTTCTCTTGAGAAGGTATCCTGTGTCAAGTGTATTTCCTGTTGCCGCCTTTATTCGAAGAAATTCTGCATGTTTGCAGAAACCTTGTATCTTTGAAGGAACTTTGCATTGAATGTGAAAGAATTGAAAGCTTTGTTGCTGCACACCTGATGTAAGACCTATGTGAAGCTTTCTGTGGCTGCATCTGTTTGAAAGCCTACACAATCTGTTCTTCAACATCGCCTGGAATGGATTGTTCTTGGAAGATTCCTAGTGACAGCCACCAATTCGCCTTTGGGAAACCTCAGCAAAACAAAGGATATCTTCCATACCTACTTTTCAGCCCAAGTGTTCTTTTATTCCTTCTATTTCTTTGTAACAGCTGTAAACAAAATTCTTTTTTCCTCCCAGTTAACTGGGTGTGTATGTGTGTGTATATGTGCGTGGGGGCTAGGATAAATAAGGGGCTTTAATATTTCAATTCGTGCATATGCTTACTTCATTACTGGTTCAAACTTGGCTAATAATAAAGATAGTTTTGTTATTTATTAAAGAAAGCTGGTTTATGTGCTTTATTCTGGGCAAAAGTAGAGTATATGATTGATTGTTTCAGTAAGTGGGAAAATTTAAATATATGTTTTGACCTGTGGAGAGGTGGGACTGAATTAACAGTGCACTCCTACCACCTTGGTGCTAACAATATCTGGCAAAATTAGCATTTCCTTGATCCTTTGAAATGCCTGCTCTTGATGTGCATTCTAACATCATACTTAAGCTTTCCTTAAAAGTTGTCTTAAGGGTTGAGTAACTTGCTAGATTGGGCAGAAATTTTGCCAACTGATTAACCGTTCCAAGGAATTGTTGAAGATCTTGGACTGAAGTAAGAATTGGGAATTTATTAATGGCTTTCGTCTTTGGCAGGTCTACCATTATGCTACTAACAATGCGCCCTCTGAAACGAATAGACATTTGAGAATTCACAATTTTCATCAAGTGTCGGGCCTTCATCAAGTAGATGATTCAAAAGCACTCTAACTCTCAGATCATGTTCTTCGATGGATTTACCCTGGGTAAAGATATCATCCATATGGCATAATCCTCTTTTAAGGTCCTGTAGAATGTTCAACATAGGTCTTTGAAATATTTCCGGTGTTGATGTTATATTGAATGGCAAATGATTAAACCAAAATGTTCCCAACGGAGTGATGAAGGTAATCAGGAACCTTGACATCTTGTCCAAAGTGACTCGCCAAAAGCCACAGCGACCAGTTTTGCGAACATGGCACTTCTGGATAACTTTGCCACGCTTTTGCCTACTGGGAATATTGGATGAATTTCTCTTGCTGCAGCCTTATCAAGTTGAGTTGTCGACACAATTGTGAAGAGTACAGTTTGGTTTAGGAACTGGAACCATTCCAGAGCACAACTCTGTAGGCTTAGTGACAGGAGAAATGATTCCCATTCTGGTCATGTCTTCTAGCTGAAGTTGGACTTGTTTCAATAGCGGGTGCGACATTTTCTTAGGCGGAAAAAGACACACGGGTTTTGCATCTTTTTGCAAAGTAATATTATATTTGGTCTTAAGTCTTCCTAGACCAGTAAAATGATTTTGAAAAGTCTTTTTGAAAGTGACTCCTGGTTTCTTGCTGCGTAACTTCTTCCACTTTCCTGATGAGAAAATTCTCGATTCTGTAGAATTTCCATAATTCTGTAGTGTTTCCATAATCATCTTTCCTGTACTGGAGCGTTGCCTGTAACTTTCCCTTGACTTTCAGTTCACTCCCTCCTGGACCATGTAACTGAGTTTCTGTTGGCTGCAGGCAATGCATTGATAACCACTGTTCGTTGTCTGATAAAACCATTACCCTTGCTCCAGTGTCTAGTTTAAAGTTGGTGATACGTCCGTTGACATTTATATCTGTAGTCCAGAATATATGATTAGGGTCATTGATCTCACCAAGGAAGTTTTCTAATTTCTCTCCTGATGGAGATTGCTCAACCTCATTAATAGTTCCATGCATGAAGACTTTTCCTTTGGAACCTGTGAAAGAAGAGGTTTTATTTACTTTGGCACATCTTCCCAAAATGGCCAACTTTCTTGTAGTGAAAGCATTCTGCTTTGTTTGCAGGACACTGTTCGTACCTGTGGGTCTTTTTGGTGCCACAGCACTGGCAGGGTTTCATGGCATCTTGCACTTTCCCTCCCTAGTGTGCCTTCTTTTATAGTCCTGTGCTGAAAAAACTGTATGGTCGTTGGAGGTTTTCTGAACCAAGGTTTCTCTTCACCTGTCAGGATTGCTCTTACTGACCTCTGTTTGTCTCACCAGCAGTATTGCTTTTTCTAGGATGAAGTCCTCCTTAGACTGCAATAAATCTGATAGGGATTCATCAGCAATACCTTCTACAATGCAGTCTCTTATTCATTCTGATTTTAGGTCTCCATATTCACATTCTTCATCGAGCCTGTAAAGGTCATTAATAAAAACGTCTACTGATTCACCTGGTTTCTCGACCCTTCTGTTGAATTTGGCTTTTGTTAGAATCCTGTTGCACCTCAGGTAAAAATAATTATCAAAGGCTTTTAAGACCATCAAATTCATCTGATGTCTCATTAATGCCTTATCTTGCAATATGATCATCTTCTATTGCTCCTACGGAATAAAGTAATGTGTTGAGTTGTTCTGTTTAAAAACTACTGTCTAATTTTGAAGCAATTCTGTACCTCAAAAATCTTTTTCTCCAAAGTGACCAGTTTTGACTTTGATTTGGTCTTTCCAGCGGTCCAAACCTCTGTCGTAGTGTTAATTTAAGAACCATGGCTTTTCTAAGCTTTCTAGGTGGTTTACTTGCTGTTTTAAGTTTTCCTTCCAGTATTGGAAGTTTCCCTGTGCTGCTCAGCCTCATACTGACTCCCGCTGCATTACCATTTTTCCCTGGGAAATCTCTCTGCTAGAGTAGGTATCTATTTCTTGAATGCAGTTTTGCAGTATTATTTCAATAATCTCTTCATTTTTTTTGTGCTGCCTTGCAGTCGGCACGTGTAACAATGCTGACCTTGGATCCACCCTTGCAAGGGATTTGGTTTTTCCAGTGCTGCCTGCCCAGTACACCATTAAAAACAATTTTCTATCCTACTTAAAGGTTGCTCATAAGATTCCCAACTGTTGCTTGGTTCTCCGAGTTGAAGCCTGCGATTGCTGAACCAGGATTTTTTTCACAGACCACCACCCCTCTGTGGTGCAGCCTGAATGCAAACCAACTCCCTGACTCGCATGCCTCCAATTCGTCAACGGAGCAGCTCTGGAGTTCCTCACAGCCCCTTCAAGTTCTACAGTTTTGCTGCGACTTTTTTCAGGTCTCACTTGCCAAGAACCACCGCTGTTCATCATGTTGTATGTTTGGTTAGTCTAGTTGGGAGGGATTACTGAGTCTTCGGTAAGATTTTACAATAACTAGTTTATTATATATTAAAGAACTATATACAGCTTTACAGAAGTATGTCTAACCCGACCGATGCCATGAGGCTGCTGCTTCAAGTCTCTCGCTTATGTGATCTCTTACATCATCATAGTGGGAGGTGTTACTCACACCGTCCCAGACATTAACCATCTCAAATCCTTATACTACAGGTGGTACCTGCGAGTTCCCTTGAGATTCACTCACATCTTGATCATGGCTCTGGTGTTCTGGAGGTGCTGCTGGTAGGTCAATGTATGGTCAAGAATAATGCCAAGGTATTCTGGCATTGGGTTGTGGGTGAGTGGTTGGCCACAGAACTGGACATGAAGTTCTTCCCCGGCCTTCAAGTTGTTCAGGTGGAAGGCTGAAATGACAGTCTTGGCAGCATTTGGTTGGAGTTTCCATTTTCTGAAGTAGGCTTCCAGAGAATATAGATCTTCAGTGAGTGTTTCACAATGTCCTGAAGCTCTTTAGCCTGGAAAGCCCAGGCCAAGTCATCAGCATATACGAAGAGCCATGACTTTGTGGGAGGGAGGTCACCAGTATAAATATTGAAGAGGACCAGAATGAGAACTGATCCCTGTGGGAGCCCGTAGTTGGTTATGCATGGAATGAGTTGATCTCCAAGGTGTACATGGAACTGTTGGTTGCTGATCATGGGAGTTGATTAGTTGTCGGCTTTTCACACAGCAGATGATTTTGGAGAGTTTCAGCAGCATGCCTATACACCACACTATCACAGGCACAGGATAAGCCAACAAAGGCGTTTCAGGTCTTTCTGAAAACCAGCCCCAATAGGTGAGGTCAGTGTCAGGACCTGCTTGGAGCAGTCGCGGCCCGTGCAAAAAACTGTCTGTGTGGGGTGGGATGCGGGGGGAGAGCATCGCTGCTTCCAGGATGGGACTCAAGTCTATTTAGCAGGAGGAATTCTGGGATTTTATATGTCATTGAGAGCAGGGCGATGGGGCAGTAGCTGCATGGGTCATCAAGTGGTTTTCCTGGTTTGGCAATGGCCACAATAGATCGGGGCCAGATGTTTGGAATGGTACCTGTGCAGTATTTATCGGTAAGAGGACAGTCAAAGATAAATCACAAAAGATGGAGAAAGTCTTCAAATAGAGGGGGAGCAAAATATAATGAATGAGTACTTCTTCCAAGTAGCCACCAGGGAAAACATGGGCAACAAGCCTTTCTCCAAAGGGAGTTATGCCAGCCAAAATTAATGACTTTGATAAAGATTAGCTAGAATTGTCTGAGGCTAAAAAGGCTCAAAAATAATACAGCCCCAATGAATAGAACGATATTATTGATCCCAGAGTACAAAAGGAAATCACTGGGCACTGATGAGATACCAATGGATTGGACACAGGTAAACATGGCACCCATGTTTAAAAAGGCAACAACAGACTTATAAGTTTTACTTATCTGTCCAATAAATAACAACTATTCACAGAAGTGAACATAAGATTCAGACAGGAAACATAGGAACAGATCTATTCAGGCCATTCAGCCCCTCAAGTCTGATCCTGCTTGACTAACCTCCTTGAATTCTTTGACAAAATGACAACATGAATGGACCGCGGAACAATGTGCTGCAACTAAAAATCCAACAGCCATTACAATCAAAGCTATAGTGATTCAGGGTAAATTACGCGTACAAATTATTATGAGGCAGCTCACCACCACCTTCTCAAGGGCAATTAGAGATGGGCAATAAATGCTGGTGCAGCCAATGACACCCACACCGCCAAACGAATAATAAAAAAAAAATGAGGATAGAAAACTACAACTACCTGTCAGAGGAATTACATCAGGTCAGAGAGAGAGAGAAAAAAATGAACAGAGAATAAGAACGAGAGAGAGGGGCAGTGGGAGTGAGGGTGGACAAGGTGTGAGGATGGAAGAGGGGTGAAGGTGAAAGAGGGCTGATGGAAGAGCTGTGAGGGTGGAAGTATGGAGGGAGAAGAGGGTAAAGAAAGAGGAGGGGATGAAAGGTGAAGGGAAAAGGGAGAATTGTAGAGGGGGAAAGGGAGGAGGAAGAGAGAGAGGAAAAGAGAGGGAAGAACAATAGTGGAGGGACAAGGAGGAGGGAAGGAAAAGGGGAGGGAAGTAGAGGGGGATTTGGAGGAAGAGGAAGATGAAGATGAGGATGGAGAAAGAACAGGGTGTTTACATCTAATCAGTTAAGTGATGGGAAGTGGGACTTTGCCATCCACAAACTTGCATGACCCAAGGCTTAACATTATTTATTCATCACAATCTGATTACTGGATGAAACAATGCCCGATCTCTCACATTTCAGATTGGTCTGAAATTCACATGCTCAGTAAAATATTTCTCTCTGCCATTAACAGGGGTGTTTACTCATTTAATTTCTAGATTGACATAATAGACAAAGCACAAAACATTCAATAACTATGAAAGAGTACAACAAAAATACAATTAAAAAATCCATAACTGGCTAATAACTCTTCACAAGAGAGAGGTTGTGGATGGAATAAATTGTTTCTGATTGGCAAATTTGTTTTCTTGTGGCATTATTATGCCTATTCAGAAAGAATCAGATGAGGAGTGACACAGGGCAGATTTGGTCTGATCAGATACAGTCTCTTCCTTTTAATTATGTTAATTTTATTTGTTCTTCCCAGCCAAAGAGGCTTCTTGTACTGTTTCACACCTCTTTTTGAAACAACAAAAGCCACCAACAACAAATACCCATATCCATCCAGTTGTGGATCACTTTCAAAATCCATTGTATGTTTTCACATGCCTGGTTAAAAAGCACTTATGCACATACAAGATAGTGCCTGTCAACATTCCCTTTAATTTTCCTGCACTGTACACAGCATGTTTTTTGCTCTGTGTGCTCTAAGATTGCTGCACAAGCCCGTGTCTTAAAGGGACCGTGCTTATGCACGGCCTCATTGTTCACTATGCAGTGTATTGCTGATTTCTCTGCAGCTGCGCACCTGTGCGGCGTAGACAGAACGTGGGTGCCTACGTCTGTGAAGAAACAAGTTCCATATTCTACACCAAAGCAGATAGGATAGAGCAGTGTTGTTCAATACATTAGCTACATGTGGCTAATTGGAAATCCAGATGTGGCAAATTGCATTTCTGATTAATAAATAAAAATGAATAAAAAGCACCATTGTTGGGTACATAACTTCAATACTCATGCACACAGCATATGGGTGTATACTTTATCCTTTTTGTGCATTTGCTGGCAAAATGGTGATAGAAAAATAGAGTGTTTTTTTAAAAATTGTTGCGTGAGTTACTTCCTTGGTTACTGAACGATAGTAGATACATGAAGTATATTTACAACAAAAAAGGTGCTTTGCATATACAAGTTAACACAATAAAATGTCCCAAGTTGCTTCACAGAAGCATTAACAAACAAAATTTGACACTGAGCCACATAAGGAGATATTAGGACAGATGACCAAAAACTTGATTAGAGAGATAGTTTTTAAGGAATGTCTTAAAGGAGGAGAGAGGGAGGTGGAGGAGCTGAGAGATTTAGGCAGGTGATTCCAGAGCTTAAGGCCTAGGTAGCTGAAGACACGGCACCAACATTGCAGCAGAGTTAGGGTTGCGCAAGAGGCCAGAATTGGAGAAGCACACAGATCTCGGAGGGTGATACAGTTGGGGAGGTTAGAGATAGGGAGCAGTGAGGCGATGGAGGATTTGAAATCAAGGATGATAACATGCATTCACCTAATGAAAATTATGATTTTTCTACTACAATCACTATGTGGCGAAAATGGTGTCACCATAAATGTAGGTTTGGAAGTATGCCAAGCAGCCTCTTGAGCCTGTTCCGCCATACAATTAGATCATGGCTGATCTGTAACTCAAATTCTTTTATCCACCTTTGTTCCATATCCCTTGATACCCTTACCTAATAAATAGTTTGTCAATCTCTGTCTGAAAATTTCAACTGACCCAGCATTTGCGGAAGCAATGTCAGATTTGCATTACCCTTTGTGTGAAAAGGTTCTTCCTGATTTCAGTCCTAAATAGCCTAGTTCTAATTTTAAGATTATACCCCCTTTTTCTGGATTATACCATCAGAGTTTTTTTAAAAATTCGTTCATGGAATGTGGACGCCGCTGGCTATGCCAGGATTTACTGCTCATCCGTCTAGGACGCCCACTTGCCACTTAAGGGCCTTGACTGGCCTGGGGCGGGCGGGCCGTTTTTCACCGCCGCCACCCTTTGTAAAGTGGCGGCAGAGGTGGAAGCGGGTCAAGAAGGCTCCCTGGAGCCTCCCACTCCATTTTAGGTGTTCCCCCCACCATCCTGCTCTTTGGAGGGGTATAAAATTCAGCCCAAGGTCATTAGAGAGAAAAGGGGAAATAAACTGATAAACTAATCAAACTTAAAGAGAATAAAACCCTGGTCTTAATAGATACCACACATTTATTTATACAGATACAGCACTGAAACAGGCCCACCAGGTCTGTGCCAACCATCAACCACCCATTTATACTAATCCTATATTCCTACCACATCCCCACCTGTCCCTACATTCCCCTACCACCGACCTATACTAGGGGCAATTTATAATGGCCAATTTACCTATCAATCTGCAAGTCTTTGGCTGTGGGAGGAAACCGGAGCACCCGGCGAAAACCCACGCAGACACAGGGAGAACTTGCAAACTCCACACAGGCAGTACCCAGAATTGAACCCGGGTTGCTGGAGCTGTGAGGCTGCAGTGCTAACCACTGTGCCGCCCTTACATACTAAAGGAAGTTGGGGAAGAGATAGCCGAGGCATTATTACACACATATAAAAACTGATTGCTGCCAGAGAACTGGCAAACAGCTAATGTTCTCATAGCCCAGGGAACTATATGGCCAATTAGCTTAATGTCTGTGGTGGGAAAGATAATAGAATCTTGAATTATGAGTATAATTGAAAAACATCTAGAAACTGAAAATAATCTAAAAATATAACAAAGAGTAGTCATGTATAGGTACCGGAAGTGAAGATTGTGCTTGATCACCCTTATTGAATTCTTTGAAAAAGTAACAGAAAAGATCGATAAGGGTAGTGTAGCAGACGCAATATACAAACAAGTCTTTTTAACGTCTTGAATAAGGTACTACCGAGTAGCCTCATGACTAAGGCCAGAACATGTGCAGTTGGGGACAACTAGCCGAATGGATAGCAAGCTGGCTATAAAACAGAAAACAATAAACAGAAACTAGGGAATAAAGGCAGTTCTTTGGATTGGCAAATGGTAGGAAGTGGCAATCCACAAGGATCGGTGCTAGGGCCACTTTGGTTACTATTTATATAAACAATTTGCACTCAGGAATCAGAAGTATAATTTCAAAATTTGCTGATAATACCATATTGGGTGAGGGTAGTTAATACAGAGGAGAATTGTGATAAAATAGAGGAAGACATCATTAAACTTATAGAATGGGCATGCAATTGGCAAATTAACTTCAATATAGATGAGATAATACATTTTGGTAGGAAGAATAAAGAGGCCATATAATCTTTCAACCCACTAAGACAGAGTTAGATTTGGGCCCTATGTCTCAAACTGGGGTGGAGGAACAGAAGGATCTAGGGGTACAGATACACAGATCACTAAAAGTAGCAATGCTAGCTAATAAGGTGATTAAAAAGCAAACAAACCACAGATGTTCATTTCCAGAGAGGTAGAATTGAAAACTAGAGAAGTTATGTTAAACTTGTATAGAACCTTGGTTAGACTCCACAGAGTACTGCACACAGTTCTGGTCTTCAATTATAAAAAGGATATACAAGCCCGAGAGACGAAAAAAAACTTGCATTTAAATAGCACCTTTCACAGTCACAGGACATCCCGAAGCACTTTACAGCCCATGAAGTACTTTTGAAGCGTAGTCACTGTTGCAATGTAGGAAATGCCACAATATGTGCACAGCAAACTCCAACAGCAATGTGATAATGACCAGCTAATCTGTTTTAAGGAATGTTGATTGAGGGATAAATATTGGCCAGGATATCTCCCCTACTCTTCAAAATCATGGCATGAAAACAGTTCAATGTCTCATCTGAAAGGCAGCACATCCAATAGTGCAGCACTCCCTCAGTACTGCACTGGAGTATCAGCCTTGATTTTTGTGCTCAAATCCTGGAGTGGGCAATGGGAGGGCTCACTGATTCTATTAGCGAAATGGGTTTTGTCAATAGTGATGATCAAAAGACACCAACAGCTATTGACTTAGAGTCATAGAGTCGTACAGCATAGAAACAGGCCCTTCAGCCCACTGCATCCATGCCGACCATAATGCCTATCCATACTAATCCCACCTGCCTGCATTAATTCCATATCCCTCTATGCCTTGCTCATTCAAGTACCTGTCCAGATGCATCTTAAATGTCACTACTGTTCCTGCCTCCACCACCTCCTCAGGCAGCTCATTCCAGATACCCACTATTCTTTGTGTGAAAAATTGTCACGTTTGATCCCCTTTAAACCTCCTCGCTCTCACCTTAAATCTATGCCCTCTAGTTTTAATCACCCCTACCATGGGAAACAGACTCTGGCTATCTATCTATGCCTCTCATCATTTTATATACCTCCATCATGTCCCCTCTCAGCCCCCTTTGCTCCACGGAAAACAGACCCAGCCTATCCAATCTCTCTTTATAACTCAAGCCCTCCAAACCAGCCAACATGCTTGTGAATCTTTTCTACACCCTCTCAAGCTTAATCACATCTTTCCTGTAGTGCGGTGACCAGAACTGCACACAGTACTCCAAATGCGGCCCAACCAACGTTATGTACAACTGTAACATGATGTCCCAACTCTTGTACTCAATGCCTCGGCCGATGAAGGCAAGCATGCCATATGCCTTCTTCACCACCCTGTCTACCTGTGCTGCCACTTTCAGGGAACGATGTACTTGCACCCCAAGGTCTCTCTGCACAACAACACTCCCCAGGGCCCTGCCATTCACTATATATGTCCTGCCCTGGTTTAACTTCCTAAAATGCATCACTTCACACTTGTCTGCATTAAATTCCATTTGCCACTCCCTTGCCCACTTTCCCAGTTGATCTATATCCTGTTGTAACCTTAGACAACCTTCTTCACTGTCCACTATACCACCAATTTTGGTGTCATCTGCAAACTTACTAATCATGCCCCTTACATTCACACCCAAGTCATTAATATATATGACTAACAACAGAAGGCCCAGCACCGATCCCTGCGGCATACCACTGGCCTCCAAACTGAAAAACAACCCTCCACTACCACCCTCTGCCTCCCATCACCAAGCCACCTATCACCAAGGCAATTTTGTATCCAATTTGCTAGCTCACCCTGGATCCCATGTGTTCGAACCTTCTGGACCAGCCTACCATGCGGGACCTTGTCAAAGGCCTTGCTAAAGTCCATGTGGACAACGTCCATCGCCCTGCCCTCGTCAATCCTCGGTCACCTCCTCGAAAAACTCAATCAAATTCGTGAGACATGATTTCCCATGCACAAAGCCATGCTGACTATCCCTAATCAGACCTTGCCTTTCCAAATACATATAAATCCTGTCTCTCAGAATCCCTTCCAATAACTTTCCCACCACTGATGTAAGGCTCACCAGCCTGTAGTTCCCTGGCTTATCCCTGCTGCCCTTCTTAAATAAAGGCACAACATTAGCTATCATCCAGTCTTCTGGTACCTCACCCGTGGCTAATGATGATACAAAAATCTCTGCCAGGGCCCCAGCAATCTCCTCCCTTGCTTCTCATAGCATCCTAGGATACACCTGGTCAGGCCCTGGGGATTTATCCACATCACATGAACCACCTGCCCATCCTCATTTCCTAAGAGGAGGTCGAGCTTAGCCCCTTCTCTAGTAGGGCCATCCACATACCGCTTCAGAAAACTACCCTGGACACACTTAACAAATTCTTCCCCATCTGATCCCTTAGCACTAAGGTTGTCCCAGTCAATATTAGGGAAGTTAAAATCACCTACTATTACAACCCTATAATTCCGACACCTATCTATGATTTCCCTACATAAATGCTCCTCCACTTCCCTCTGACTATTGGGAGGCCTATAGTATAATACTATCAAAGTGATCACCCCTTTCTTATTTCTGAGTTCTACCCATATGGCCTTGCTGGACGTTCCCCCTGGGATGTCCTCTCTAAGTACTGCCGTGATGTCCTCCCTAATCAATAGTGCAACTCCCCCTCCTCTCTTACCTCCATCTCTGTCACGCCGGAAAGATCGGTACCCCGGAACATTGAGCTGCCAGTTGTGCCGATCCCTCAACCACGTTTCCATAATAGCTATAATATCACAATCCCATGTACCAATCCATGCTCCGAGTTCATCTGCCTTACCTGTAAGGCTTCTTGCATTAAAGTAAATGCAGTTTAGCCTACCAGACCTTCCACGCTCCCTGTCCTGCCCCTGCCCGGCCTGTCTACTGGACTTGCTTGCTTTAACCTCTACATTTGCCTCAACTATCTCATCTGAGAGACTACTACTTTGGGTCCCACCCCCCTGCAAGACTAGTTTAAACCCTCCTGAGTAGTGAGTAGGCTTTGAACCACAGTCTTCTGAATCAGAGGTGACAGTGCTACCAACTGAGCCTGACACTGTGTAAAAAAAAAAGTATCTACAATAACGATACCGTAACTGAAAAGTAATATCGACCCGGGAAAGATTGCATGTGCTTGGCTCTTTCCTTTTGAAAAAAATCAGAGGGGCCTGATAAAGACGTTAAAGATTATGAAGGTAGATGTAGGGAAGATGTTTCCACTTTCAGTCAAGACCAGAACTAGGTGCCATAAGTATAATAAAAGCAAAATACTGTGGATGCTGGAAATCTGAAATAAAAACAATAAATGCTGGAACCACTCAGCAGGTCTGGCAGCATCTGTGGAAAGAGAAGCAGAGTTAACGTTTCGGGTCAGTGACCCTTCATCGGAACTGACAAATATTAGAAAAGTCACAGGTTATAAGCAAGTGAGGTGGGGGTGGGGCAAGAGATAACAAAGGAGGTCTAGATTGGACCAGGCCACATAGCTGACCAAAAGGTCACGGAGCAAAGGCAAACAATATGTTAATGGTGTGTTGAAAGACAAAGCATTAGTACAGATTAGGTGTAAATACACTGAATATTGAACAGCAGCAAGTGCAAACCTGAAAAAAAAACAGTGGGTAAGCAAACTGAACAAACTAAGATGAAATGAACTAAATGCAATAAAAAGATTGTAAAAAATGTAAAAAAGAATGTAAAAAAAAAGGAAGAAAAAAAATAACTAAAAATGAAAGTAAAATGGGGGGCTGTCATGCTCTGAAATTATTGAACTCAATGTTCAGTCCGGCAGGCTGTAGTGTGCCTAATTGGTAGATGAGATGCTGTTCCTCGAGCTTGCGTTGATGTTCACTGGAACACTGCAGCAATCCCAGGATAGAGATGTGAGCATGAGAGCAGGGGGGAGTGTTGAAATGGCAAGCAACCGGAAGCTCAGGGTCCTGCTTGCGGACTGAGCGGAGATGTTCCGCAAAGCGGTCACCCAGTCTGCGCTTGGTCTCCCCAATGTAGAGGAGACCACACTGTGAGCAGCGAATACAGTATACTACATTGAAAGAAGTACAAGTAAATTGCTGCTTCACCTGAAAGGAGTGTTTGGGGCCTGGGATAGTGAGGAGTGAGGAGGTAAATGGGCAGGTATTACACCTCCTGCGATTGCAGGGGAAGGTGCCATGGGATGGGGACCAGGTGGTGGGGGTAATGGAGGAGTGGACCAGGGTGTCGCAGAGGGAACGATCCCTTCGGAATGCTGACAGGGGAAGGGAGGGGAAGATGGGACTGGTAGTGGCATCATGCTGGAGGTGGCGGAAATGGCGGAGGATGATCCTTTGGATATGGAGGCTGGTGGGGTGAAAAGTGAGGACAAGGGGAACCCTGTCACGGTTCTGGGAGGGAGGGGAAGGGGTGAGGGTAGAGGTGCGGGGAATGGGCCGGACACGGTTGAGGGCCCTGTCAACCACAGTGGGGGTAAATCCTCGGTTGAGGAAAAAAGGAGGTCATATCAGAAGCACCGACATGAAAGGTAGCATCATCAGAGCAGATGCGTCGGAGACGGAGAAACTGGGAGAATGGAATGGAGTCCTTCCAGGAGGTAGGGTGTGAAGAAGTGTAGTCGAGGTAGCTGTGGGAGTCGGTGGGCTTATAATGGATATTAGTAGACAACCTATCCCCAGAGATGGAGACAGAGAAGTCAAGGAAGGGAAGGGAAGTGTCAGAGATGGACCATGTAAAGGTGAGAGAAGGGTGGAAATTGGAAGCAAAGTTGATAAAGTTTTCCAGTTCGGGGTGGGAGCAGGAAACGGCGCCGATACAGTCATCGATGTACCGGAAAAAGAGTTGGGGGAGGGGGCCTGAGTAGGACTAGAACAAAGAATGCTCAACATATCCCACAAAAAGACAGGCATAACTGGGACCCATGCGGGTACCCATAGCAACACCTTTTACTTGAAGGAAGTGAGTGGAGTTGAAGGAGAAGTTGTTCAATGTGAAAACAAGTTCAGCCAGGCGGAGGAGGGTGGTGGTGGATGGGGACTGGTTGGGCCTCTGTTCCAGGAAGAAACGGAGAGCCATCAAACCATCCTGGTGGGGGATGGAGGCGTAGAGCGATTGGATGTCCATAGTGAAGAGGAGGCGGTTGGGCCCAGGAAACTGGAAATTGTCAAAATGACGTAGAGCGTCAGAAGAGTCACGGATGTAGGTGGGAAGAGACTGGACCAGCGGAGAAAAGATAGAGTCTAGATAGGAAGAAATATGTTCAGTGGGGCAGGAGCAGGCTGACACAATGGGTCTGCCGGGACAGTCCCGTTTGTGGATTTTGGGAAGGAGGTAGAAGCGGGCTGTCCGGGGTTGTGGGACTATGAGGTTGGAAGCTGTAAAGGGAAGATCTCCAGAGGAGATGAGGTCAGTGACAGTCCTTTGGACAGTGGCTTGATGTTTGGTGGTGGGGTCATGGTCCAGAGGGAGGTAGGAAGAAGTGTCCGTGAGTTGGCGTTGAGCTTCTGCAAGGTAGAGGTCGGTACGCCATACGACAACAGCACCACCCTTGTCTGCAGGTTTGATGACCATGTCGGGGTTAGACTTGAGAGAACGGAGTGCCTCAAGTTCAGAGGGGGGCAAGTTAGAGTGAGTGAGGGGGGCAGAGAAATTGAGACGACCAATGTCTCGCCGACAGTTTTCAATGAAGAGATCAAGAGCGGGTAAGGGGCCAGGGGGAGGGGCCCATGTAAAGGGAGAATGCTGGAGGCGGGTGAATGGGTCTGCTGGTCGGGGGGAGGACTCCTGGTCAAAGAAGTGAACCCGGAGGCGGAGGCAACGGAAGAAGAGCTCAACGTCATGCCGAGCGCGAAATGCATTGAGGTGGGGGCGTAAGGGGATAAAACTGAGACCTTTGCTGAGTGCAGAACGCTCAGCATCAGAGAGGGGGAGGTCAGAGGGTATAGTGAATACACGGCAAGGGGTCAGATCAGAAGGGGTGGAGTCAGAGGGAAGTGAAGCGGAGGGAGGATCTGGAGGGGCATTGGTCCCCATCAGCTGCTGGAGCTTGCGTTCCTTAATATGCCATAAGTATAAGATAGCTACTAATAAATTCATTAAAGAATTCAGGAGATACTTCTTTATTTAGAGGGTAGTTTGGTTATGGAACTCGCTACCGAAGTGGGTAGTTGAGGTGAATAGCATAGATGCATTCAAGGAGAAGCTACATGAGGGAGAAAGATATAAAGTGATATATTAATGGGGCTCGATGAAGAGAGGTGGGAGGAGGCTCGTGTGGAGCATAAACATCGGCATAGCCCTATTGGGCCAAATTATCTGTTTTTGTGCTGTAAATACTATGTAATACTTTGTAAGAATACAATAGCTTTGACCATGCGAGAGAAAATACAGAGTATGAATGCTCACATAAAAAGGGTTTGAGTAGTGTGCTAAGCTTTATATATTCATATATGAATAAAAAGAAGCAATGCTACTATCACAGCTCAAGGAAATAACTTAAACAATTTATTTTTTACATTGTAAAAGTAGTTTCTCCAAGAAATGAGTTGAGGAGAAAGCAGGAGAGTAAAATTAAGTCATAAGAGCTTTAAAGGGGAAAGAAAGGGCATATAAAATTCCAATCAGTGCAGAGAAGGAACAGGATAGGAAATACTACAGAATCATGCAGAGGAACACCAAGAAACTAACGAGGCATGAAAAGGAAACATGAGTGAAATATACTTGAAATATAAAAGGACAATAACAAAGCATTCATGAAGTACTTCAGAAGCAAGAAATGGGCGTAGAAGGACATTGCACCATTTATCACTGATGTTGGAAGAAAAGGCGCCTGAGGGGAAAAAAGTGGTAAAATTGCTCAATTACTATTGTGTGCCTGTTTTTAATATGGAATAAGGCTGAAAGAGAAAGAGAATTGAAGTTGCAGCAGGGAGAACATAGACTGCAAACCCTCATCATCACAATGGAAAGGTTAAGAAACTTCAAGATAGATAAAGTTCTGATCTCTGACGATTTCTATACAAAAGTGCTGTTAGAGTTGATAGAGGAATTTGCAAACTTCCTCACTGATTAACTTTCAAATGGGAATCTGCTAACATCTAATTGTATGGAGGGTAGCAAATGTGACCTCCAGCTTTAAAACTAAGGGCAAGGGATGAAGTCTCAAATTATAGCACTGTGACCCTTAACTTAATTGTGCAGAAAATGCTCAAGACTTTGATAAGTGGTCGCATAAAGGGATAATTTTAAAGAACAAAAGCTGATTAGATAAAGCCACAATGTATGTATTAGGGGCAGATTATGTTTGAGCTATTTACAGTTTATTTTTAAGGAGGTTACATATCTGGTATATAGACATGAGGCAGTGGAGGTTAGCCCCCTGGATTTTTAGAATGGCATTTGACATGGACTCACATAACATAAGGTCCAAGGCCATGGGATAGATGGCAAAATTTTGGATGAATTTGGAATTCCCATCCCAAAGGGCTGTGGATGCTCAGTTATTTAGATTCAAGACCGAGATATCCAGTTTTGGCCTCTTGAACTTATGCGAGGATGCAGAGGGCAGGGTCCTTCATGAGTTTTTGGTCTCTGTCTTCACAAAGCAGAAGAATGATGCAGACATTGTAGTAAAAGAAGAGAAGTGTAAAATATTAGATACGATAAGCATGAGAGGGGAAGTACTAGAGGGTCTAACATCCATGAAAGCAGATAAATCACCAGGGCCAGATGGATTGTATCCCAGGCTGTTATAGGAAGCCAGGGAGGAAATAGCAGATGTGCTGAGGATCATCTTCAAATCCTCACTAGATATGGGCAAGGTACCAGAGGATTGGAGGTCTGCGAATGTTGCACCATTGTTTAAATAGGGTGCGAGGGATAGGCCAAATAATTATAGGCCGGTCAGTCTGACCCCGGTGGTGGGCAAATTATTAGAATCAATTCTGAGAGATAGAATAAACTGTCACTTGGAAAAGCCGGATTAATTAGCGATAGTCAGCATGGATTTGTTAAGGGAAGGCTTACTAACTTAATTCAGTTTTTTGAGCAAATAACAAGGAAGTTTGATGAGGGTAGTTTTAGTAAGGCATTTGATAAGGTCCTGCATGGCAGAATGGTCAGAAAAATAAAAGCCCATGGAATACAGGGGAATGTGGCAAGTTGGATCCAAAATTGGCTCAGTGACAGGAAACAAAAAGTAATGGTCAACGGATGTTTTTGTGAATGGAAGGCGGTTTCCAGTGGAGTTCCTCAGGGCTCGGTGTTGGGTCCCTTGCTGTTTGTGGTATATATTAATGATTTGGACTTAAATGTGGGAGGCATGATTGGGAAATTTACAGATGACACAAAAATTGGCCATGTAGTTGATAGTGGAAGAAGATAACTGTAGACTCCAGAATGGTTTGGTTGAGTGGGCGGAAAAGTGGCAAATGGAATTCAATCCAGAGAAGCGTGAGGTAATGTATTTGGGGGAGGCAAACAAAGCGAGGGAATACACAATAAACTGGAGGATATTGAGAGGAGAGGAAGTGAGAGAACTTGGAGTGCATGTCCACAGGTCCTTGAAGGTGGAAGGGCAGGTAGATAAAGTGGTGAAGAAGGCATATGAAAGGTGGTACAGTGGCGCAGTGGTTAGCACCGCAGCCTCACAGCTCCAGCGACCCAGGTTCAATTCTGGGTACTGCCTGTGTGGAGTTTGTTCTCCCTGTGTCTGCGTGGGTTTTCTCCGGGTGCTCCGGTTTCCTCCCACAAGCCAAAAGACTTGCAGGTTGGTAGGTAAATTGGCCATTATAAATTGTCCCTGGTATAGGTAGGTGGCAGGGATATATAGGGACAGGAGGGGATGTGGTAGGAATATGGGATTAGTGTAGGATTAGTATAAATGGGTGGTTGATGGTCGGCACAGACTCGGCGGGCCGAAGGGCCTGTTTCAGTGCTGTATCTCTAAACTAAACTAAATGGTTTCCTTTATTGGCCGAGGTATAGAATACAAAAGCAGGGATGTAAGGCTGGAACTGTATAAAACGCTGGTTAGACCTCAGCTGGAATATTGCATGCAGTTCTGGTCACACTACAGGAAGGAAATAATTGCTCTGGAGGGAGTACAGAGGAGATTTACAAGAATGTTGCCAGAGCTTGAAAGTTGCAGCTATGAGGAAAGATTGGATAGGCTTGGGTTGTTTTCCATAGAACAGAGGAGACTCAGGGGTGACTTAATTGAGGTGTACAAAATTATGAGGGGCCTAGAGAGTGTAGACAGGAAGGACTCGTTTCCTCCAGCACAGAGGTCAATTACCAGGGGGCACAGATTTAGGGTGATTGGTAGAAGGATTAGAGGGGACATGAGGAAAATATTTTTCACCAAGAGGGTGGTGGGTGTCTGAAATTCACTGCCTAGATCGGTGTTGGAGGCAGAAACCCTCAACTCATTTAAAAGGTAACTGGGCCTGCACCTGAAGTGCTGCAACTTGCAAGGCTACAGACCAGGTGCTGGAAGGTGGGATTAGATTGGGCAGCTAGTTTATTTCGCTGGCACAGACATGATGGGATGATTCTGTGCCATAACATTTCTATGGTTTTATCGCATTGATGGTCGGGCCTTCAGCTGCCAAAGCCCTAAGCTCCTGAATTCCCTCCTTAAATCTCTCTGTCTCTCTTTACTTCTTTTAGACGCTCTTTAAATGTACCTCTTTGAGCACTTTTAGTCAGCTGCCCTAACATATTCTTAAGTGAATCAGTGTCAAATATTTGTTTTATATGATTCCTGTAAAGCGTCTTGGAGTGTGTTACTACGATAAAGGCACTATATAAATACACATTGTTGCTGTAATTGCAGTTGTTAAAAGTAAGATAAGGTGTCAGCTGTGGTTCACTTGGTAGCAATCTTGCATCTGAGCAAGAAGGTTGTAGCTCCAGAAACTTAACTACAAAGATCTAGACTGACACACCAGTACAGTACTGAGGAAGTGCTGCAGTGTCAGAGGTGCTATCTTTCGGATGAAACAAGGCCCAGTATGCCCTCTCAGGTGGGCATATAAGCTCCCCCATTTTGAAGAGCAAGGGAGATATCCCCAGTATCCTGGCCAATATTTATCCCTCAATCAACATTACAAAAATGGATTATCTGGTCATTATAACATTGCTGTTCATGGGATCTTGCTGTGCCCAAATTGGTTTATGCGTTTCCTACATTATAACAGTGATTAAACTATAAAAAGTACTTCGTTGGCTGTAAAGCACTTTAGAATGTCCTGAAGTTACGAAAGGTGTTATGTAAAGGCAAGAAGAGTAATAGATGTTTGGACACTAAGGCAATCAAGGGGTATGGGGAATAAGGCAGTAAAGTGGAGCTGGGATAGGTTTTCATCCATAATCTTCATAAATGGTGCAGTAGACTCAAGGGTCCATACAGCCTATTGCCTTCTTATGTTCTTATATGTATGCGTGGCTGGAAGATAGATAGCTGAAAGAATTGGTGTAGGGCAGTATTAAGAGTAGAAACTGGTTCATTACTGGCCTGTTTGGGGGATGGTGTTGATAATTTTTATCAATAATTCGAAGAGATTTAGACAGACTGGATCAATGGATGGAGACATGGCTGACTGACTTCAGCACAGCTAAGTACAAAATCATAAGATTAGGTAGAAACAGCTTGAAAGTGGATTACTCATTAAATGTGTTGAGATAACACAGCACAAAAGGGAGGTTTGATGGGTAGATCATTAAAAATTAAACCTGCTCCCTTTCCCCCAGCAGCTTCCTATGCAAGCGAAAGAAAGGCAACACCTGCCCTTTTGCCTCCTCCATTCCCACCGTCCAGGGCCCCAAATACTCCTTCCAGGTGAAACAGCAATTTACTTGTACATCTTATTTTTTAAAAATTGCTCCTCTCTAACATCTTATAGTTCTGATGAACAGTCATCGGCCTGAAATGTTACCTGTTTCTCTCTCCAGAGATGCTGCCTAACCTGCAGATTAAAAAATGTTGCAATACTTTTAGATGAAGAAAACAAGTAAAATAGTGGGAAATATAATTAATAGGTTGACTTACAAAATCAACAATGATGTTGAAGTTTAATCTCACCTTGTTGAGAATAACGATCTGGAATATGGTTTGGTTTCAGTCTGTGTATTGCGGAAAGGGGTGTAGAGTCATGGGAAGGAATTCAGAGGTGAATTACATGACTGGTTCTTAATCTGTAAAAGAATGAATTCTGACGAAAGGTTGTCTACCATGCGATATTATGCGTGAAAAAAGGAATGATAGAAGTCTTCAAATTTTCAGCAGGATGAAGTAATTTTGGTGGGCAAAGGATTCAAGGGCTAGGAAAATGGTGTCAAAAAAATAAGATCAGGAGAAGGGTATTTATGGAATAGATTACAGAGGAAAAGGAGGCAATGGGAATTTTCTTTTTTAAGAAGGTTTCAATGAATTTCTGTTAGTGAATAGGATTCCATGGTAAAAAAAAACACATCTTTATTAAACAACATCCCACTCCAGCTCCCCCACCCCAACCACAAACTGTATATACTTCATAGTTGCCGCATGCATGGACTCAAGAGTCCCTTGGGCGAAATACTGAGGGGAGCTGCTACTTGTGGAACCATACTGCAGCATGAGTCACCGGCAAATAATATATTTTAATGTCTGCATTAACCTACTTATTTAAATAGGTTAGCGGTGGCATCAAAATAACACCCATTGTGAAATCAAGGCAGCGGACAAAAACCAGAGCATGATAAAACTACAAAGTCCTGTCTGTCTTCCACTGAATCCATATTATCAACATAGCTATTAAATTGATAACATGGATAATGAACATTAAGCCAACTAACAGGAAACACCCAGAATGCCAGTGTGTACTTCCAGAGCCATTGTTTGATAAAAGCTTCTGAATTGGAGTCAACTGCTGGGACTTATTATCATAATTGTTGGGATGGGTGAAGCTTACCCTTGCTTACAAATTGCATGAAATTCTTGACCATATGGTTCTGCAGGGCAAGGAGACTCATTCTTCCAAGCTAACTTCAAAGTACTTACGACAGTCAGTTTAATTCTATTTACAGTGTTCCTGTCTTCAGATAAGCTCACAAGTCTTCGTGCATTGTTACAAGCATGAATTGTGTTCCCTAGTTTCACATTAATCAAATCACAATAAAAGGAGTAAAAAGCGTCATTTGTAGAGCCAAGTCATGTAACATAAATAAGTACTACAGTGACACAAACATAAATACTCGTATAGACATCACCTTTATCCAGAGTAAGCTATTGCCAGGTTAAACAATGAACTAATGAGATGTATCCTTTAAAAATTAATTAACTGTAAACTACCAGTTTGTGTAACTAGGTTTAGCAGTTACAGGCAATAACTACCAGCACTGTAGCAAAATGAAAATACATGTCTCAACATTTGTTACAAAGTGCATGCTTATTTGCATCTGAAATCTCCACTTCACCGTTGTTGAATTTTCATCACAATATTACACTGGATGAAGAACGAACTTAATAGCAAAAAACCCTAGCAAATGCTAAAACTAGCCATAACAGAGGAAATTGCACTGTTTCTCACTGTCAGTTAGGGCAGTTCTGTTAAAGTATTTATTCCCTTGAACACTTTTGCCATTGTAAAATCAATCTTATTATTTTCCTTGATGTAAAAATCTTTCACCTTCATTTTAATCTCTCCCCATTTGCCTCTTTACATGTGTGGAATGACTACCAATATCAGCAACTTCAGTTGTCTACAAATCTCAGTCACAGCCGTGCCCCAGTTAACTCAACAGTTTCTGTTCTGTCAGAACCTTAGCTTCCAGTCCTCTTTCAATCTTCACTTGCACACCCCATATCCTAATTGTTGGGTGGTGGGAGGAACAAAGAGGAAGGAGATTAAGATGAAGTTGACATTTGTTAAAATATGGTAAAACAATTCATTTAATGCATCCTGTAAATAATGTAAATGTAAAGAAATACAAAAAAAAAATCAGCATATAACCAGAGACTTGGGAATCCAGAATAGCTGACTGTTCAGGCCCCAAATTAAGAATCAGTTGAACCATGGTATTAGGTACCAGACCCACCAGTATTTATTGAATTATTAGACACATGTATCTTGCAGAATTATTGCACTTTATGAAAGGTACAAGCTGTATCCCAGTTGACATGTTCTAAACTATCCCATTAATTCAAAAACTGTAGAACTATCAACATCTTTCCCCTCCACACTACCCCCACCCCCCAACAACCTGGCCCATTTACTTCCCTTGTTCACAGATGAAGAGGAGTGACATTCATTTCTGATGATACACAATTCCAAAGGCCAGCGGTTATCCAATATCTTGCCTAGGTGGCCATTTCTTCTAAATTAAGAACAGAAAATACTAGAAATGTTAAACAAATTTTCAGCAACGAATCCATGCCTGTCAAAAGTCCTTTATTGGTTGTGAGTCCCAGGTTTGTACACCATCTAAGGCATGATAATCTGCCCTGATAATCAGTTGATAATTTGGGCACTGTTGTGCCAGCCTGTCACATCACACAAGGATCAGTGGTAGAAGTTTACACTAGCCTGATGCTAATCTGCCTGCTCACTTGAACTGGAGAATTTGTGGTGAGAGGATGACACCAATAGTAATCATGTGTAAATACAGCTTTTAATCTGTAGTATAAAGGGGGTTATTGTAAACCTTTCTGAGTCATTAACGGCATCAGCATTATTCAGTAAAATTATAAATCACTTTATTTGTGAGCAGAATCCAAGATACTTTCATATGCTTGGTATAAGGGTGAAGGAGGAGACAAGTTGACGTACCTTTTGAAGGCTGAACAAAACTAGGAATGCCCATTGTGAATTGTATGTCAGAGTCAATAATCTGAATTAGCTGATACTCGAGGGCTGGTAAAGCCAAAGATAGTGAAATTTATCAAAACCTAGCAATATCAGCCTGCTTCAAGATCAATCTTATTTCTTTTTAATAGTTGTGGTTATACACCCGGGTTATCACAAAAAAATTAAACTGCAGTCCGATTCTCTCCCCCCCCTCACCTCGTGTGTAACACGATATGCACAATATTATTGAGTGGAATTTTAATTACAGGCTTTCTGAATGAAGGTAAAATTTTGAAGTTGTACTGCAGTTTTGAAAATAATATTTGAAGTAGTACAAAGCGCAGGCTTCCTTTTTAAAAAGACCTAATTGTCTTCAAGCCCTAGGCATTGCAAGGTTTGTTAGAAAACGATGACCAATTCCTTAGAGGTGTCCGTCAAGATGTGTACCCTTCCCCCACCCTTAAATTCCACAGGCCATGTGGCACTGGCCTGCTAATGAAAATTTTCACCCCAAGACCTTTGTTAAACAGATGGCTTGACAGGAAGTAATCTACATAACGATAACTGAATTGAGGTCTGCATGCATAAATAAACAAATAGGTAATTGACAGCATGCTGCAAACTTAAGTAATTTTAGAATTAGATTTCAGAATCTATTCATTTTTAAAGAAATTCAGTTTTTGCAATGTGTTTTAGCTTCATTAAATTACTTGTGCACTAATCTGTCCACAGAACCTCAGCATAGAAAAGCTTTAGGAGCTCAATATTGATCCATGTGAGATGTCATCTTTCATTATTCCCTCATCATATGCTTTTTTATACTTAATATTTTCTGAGTTTTGCAAGCCATTGATGTTATTGCTATGATCACTGTGGTTATAAAGTTCTTTTAAAACCCCAGTAGGATTCCTTTTCAAAGCCTGTTTCCTGCTTATAACTGCAGGAATTCAGTGAATATCCCAGGTGACGTGCAAAAAATGATTGCAGTGTCACTTCTGGTCACAGGAGATGATCTTAACCTTTTGTTTTGTGCCACAACCTTCCTTTCCCTTTACTTATCGACAATATTCTGTTTTTCCTTCCCCGGCCATCAAAATGGCGTGATGATGACAGAAAACTAGAAATGAAACTGCAAAATTTGATGGATACAAAAGACAATAAAAAACACAGAACTCAGAAAATCCAACAAAATGTAGATGCAAATGAGAAGATTTAAAGACCTTCTGAACATTATTAATTTCCCGAGTGGCTCGGCAACAGCTTTTCTTTATTAGCGTTCCCCCTAACCTAGTTACACCGTCTGGTGTAGCATCAAGCTATTGGTTCAGAAGGAACCAGGTTTGAATCTTCATCTGTCCCAAATAAACTAATATTAGCAGGGGCAGTGATTAGGGAGCTACATCTGGCCTTAGCATTGGAGAGCAGCATGGAGAGGGAGAAATAAGCCATGGATCCTCTTCTTCATTACGATCCACTGAACTCTATAGGAAAGTGTGGGTGTCACTTGAGGACAAGTTCACACCACTATAAATTCATAAATGAAGACTAGCTTACTTAGGGGCAAGGTCCTGGAGGTATGGATCACGAGTCAGTGCCAGCCAGAGAGGAGGGGACATTTTTGTTTATTTAAAATATCTCATCCGACAGCCCCTGACCCCACCAACTCATAAGTGGCAACTGTACTCTTTCATACAGTCACCCGATCACAAAGTTTTCAACACAAGTGCTTTAGTTGAGCTCGGTGACAATAGGTTGGGGAGGGGTCAATTACTGTCAATAGTCTTTCCATAATGCAAATGCCTGATTTCAGATAAATGGAAACATCCACTTGAAGGATAGAGTTCTACTTTAAAGTAGGGCTAACAGAACTGCAAACAAAAGGCATTATTAAAATTTCTCATGTATCTCAATGCATTTCAGTCACAATTTCTGAGGGAAGTTTTCAAAAGTTCAAACTGTAGCAAATGACACAGTACATTTGTGACCAACACTATGTAAAAGCCCGTAGTTTAAGGAGATATTACCAAAATTCAATTTCATAGGGCTGCTAAAAGTCTTCTCTCTGGGTAGCAAGTTATCGGCATCATTCATTTCGTTCAGAAGCAGTACTGAGCAATTGTCACTTGAATACAATTACCAAGAAACAATAAAGAAGTCACTTGGTGCCATTACAAATTTCAGTGATTCGTACATGGCATACCAACTTAGTTTATTTTGAGTTTTCTTTCATAGAAAAATCGAACTCCAGACAATGTGTCACTTCATGCTTAACGGGCCTGTATGTCAATTGGTTCTATTGCAAATTCAAATGTACCGATTCCACAAGTGGAATCACTGAACATGCCAAATCGTGAAATAGTACTTATATTTATATAGCACCTTATTGCATCAAAACATATCACAGCACTTCAATGAGTTACTTTTGAATTGCAGTGACCATTGTTAGGTAGGTAAACATGACAATATGTTTATGCACAGAAAGGCTCCACAAGCAACAATTAACTTAATGACCATTTTTGATCTACCACTACTGATTAAAGGAGGAATGTTGGTCAGGACACTGAAGAACTCCATTAACCTCTTCAAATATTGAACTGCCAAGGCATGTTGAACTTTCACCTGACCCACTGAAACAAGCTCCAATTTTGTAGCGTTTCATTGTTGTGTCAGCCTGGGTGATGAGGTTAAGTCCTGGATTGTGCCTCAAACTGACCCCAGACCAAGCTGATACAAAATTACACATCCAGGTTTTGTGTAAAGTAATAAGTGCTTTGTACCTACCTCAATATTATAATGTCAGTACTTATTTTGCAGCTCAAATAATCAATTTCAGAATTGGGGAATAAATAGTAAACTATTTCAATTTGCAGCATCACTAATTGGTAAATCCTGGACAACCAGAAAATAAACTTTGATAATGCTGCTTATTCATTGTGGGGTTTCCCCTTTCTCCAATGTATTTCCCAACCTATCCTCCCCCGAAAAGAATAACTTACAATGGGCTGTGGTTCTATTCACAGCACTTGAACCTCATCAAATGGTCATTTTCAATGGGTGAACTAATTGTGTGAACCTGAAAAATATTTGCAAACAGATTTAACTTTTAGTCCCCTGTTCGACCCTAAGCTGAGCTTTAAACCCCGCATCCTTCCCATCACCAAGCCTGCTTACCTTTACCTCCAAATCACTGGCTGCCTCCATCCTTAGCCTCAACTCCTTTGCTACTGAAAGCATTATCAATATCTTCACCACCTGCAGACTTGAGAACTCCTAACACACTCATTGCTGGTCTCATAACCTCCAGAAACTCGAGTTTGTCCAAAACTCTTCCACATCCATCCTGTTCGACTTTAAGTCTCGCTCCTGGTCTCACCTTTGCTACTGGCGCTGTCGTCCAATGCATACAACTGAAAATCCTTGTCATTTGTCTATAAATACCTGCATAGCCTTGTTGCACTCTATCTCTACAATCATTTTCAGTCCTATATCCTCTGCAGAATGCTATAATCCTATGACTTCAGTCTTCTGTGCATCACTAGTTCCCTTTATCCTCCCGGTGCTGGCAGAGCTTTCAGTTGCTTTGGTCCTACTCTTTAACACTCCCTCCCATAGGCATCACCATTCATCCTTGAAAGTTAAAAAAAAATTCTCCTCGGGACCCATTCCTTTGACCAAGCTTTAAGTCACCTCTGCTACTCTCTCCTTTCCTGGCTTGGTGGCTGCTTTCCTTATGCAAAATGCTGTTGAGTCAAGGACAGGATTAATTCACTCAACTTCCATACTTCCAGCAATCAACAGTGGGAATCCTGGACAATTATCCTCCTCTTGACTTGACTATAGTGCTATTAGTGTATTTGCTCATCGAGCCAATTAACTTTCACTTTATCTTTTTCTTGCCAATTTTTCCCCTCTTTATCTGAAGACCCCTTTCCCTTGTTACACTGGTGGCTCTCCAGTTAGTCACCCATCTGGCTGTCATTCACCGGCATTTCCAACAGCCAAATAGGTATCAGAGCCGACAACTCTGACCTATTTTTCCCTCTATAATTCCGAGGTGATCACACCAGTTGCCATGTCATTACCACCACTCCAGCTGACAACAGCTGAAGCAACACAGAGTGCAAACAGTTAAGCCATCTAGGGAGCCTAGGACGTAATTTTACACCCCCTCTCCCCCACAACCCGGGAGAGGGCTGGGAGGCGGGTTTGGGGGGGCATAAAATCGAGTGAGAGGCGGGGAACAAGGGTGCTACTTCCGTCGCCTGCCTATCCCTGCTGCTATTTTACCAGTGGTAGGGGAGGTAGCAGATGGCCCGCCCGCCCCAGGCCAATTGAGGCCCTAAGTGGCCAATTAGTTGCTACTTAAATGCCTACTCCCGCTGCTGCTGGTATATTACCAGCGGCAGACGGGCACTTCAGCATCTGAGGAGGCCACCCAGTTATACCTGGTGGCCTGCTTGCGGGCTGAGGCGGGGGTAGGGGGGGGCCTCCTGATCAGGCACCCTGTGCCCCATGGAGGGCGCCCCCCAGCAGTACAAGCCGTCCCTGCTGGAACACCTCCCCCCGCTCTCTTAATCGACCCCCACCCACCCTCGCATCTCATCAGGAAGACAGCACCTCTAAAAGTGCAGCACTTCATCAGTACTGTTCCGAAATGTCAGGCTAAAACTTATGCTATTTCGCTTGAAATACAAGACCTTCCAATGCTTTTCTGCACAGAGAGGTCAGGGTATTGGGTTAACAGAAACCAGTTTAAATTTGTTATCAATATGCAGTGCCTTCAATTAAAGTATCTATTAGCCTTGTGTACAGGTGCTCAAGATAAAAAGGAGAAAAAAATACTTTGACAGCAGCAGTCATGGCTTGCATTTAAAAACCCCAAAGCTCTGGCCTTGCTATAATTTAAATAAAAAGACAGAGTGTAGAAATGTTACAACTTGAAACAGGACAAATATCACCAACGGGAACAGCAATGGCAACTTGGCAGATTTATGAAAATAGCACAACTGCAGACCAGAGTGAGACCAACGTCTAACTCTATACCCAGATCTTACCTTTATATCACATAACACAAATGGACTCTTCTACAACACTGTGCAGTCAGAATGCAACATCTTACTAAGATCACAGTTAGAGCACTATCTATAGTTTTGACTTCTACACTGTGGGAAGGATGTTAGCACAGATTCACTACGATGCAACCTCCTATGAGGAAATATAAATACAAAGATTTGAAAAATTGGGGATGTTATTGTTACAACAGAGGAGCTTATGGGATGATTTGATAGTTTAAAATTATAATAGCGTGGAACACAGGAGGCCAGCACAGACTGGTTGGGTTGAACGGTTTGCTTTCTGTGTTGCAATTTTATGTAATTCTATGCCATTTATGGCAAAGGAAGCTCATCCACGTATTCAAGATCAACCACAGACGGACTTATTTTGGCACCGGAACCAGTCTGTTTACATAATGATGCAGCTTCTTAAAAAAATTGGAAAATAGTAATAGTAACGTGCTTCATCTCAAGTATGCCCTCTCAATATAAAGTTATCAGGCACTGACAAATCTTTGGTGCTAAGAATTTCACAGGGTTTATATCAAGAGAGCTAGTCTCAAATGTTTTTGGGCAGAGATAAAAATACAGACTTTTTCCAGGTACCATTCACTTATATGTGACCAACGATTTGCCCTTTTTACAGGCAACAGTCAGACTGTCCTAGATGCGGATTACAACTTGATTTAAACTGGGGAGGTCCCCGAGATAATGCATGAGAAAATTATTGAGGTCCCTTGAACTCTGATTCTGAAATCGCCCTAAAGTAGAATACAACTTTTCAGAACAGACACAGTGATGGCAACTTCTTGACTGAGAGTATTAGAATAGCATAGCATCATTAATTTAAATAGAATTTTTACTGGGATTAAGGTCCAACAAGCCTTAAGAGATAAGAAAAAGGCTAGTTTTAAAAAGCTTGAGTTAGTCCCAGCTCTCCAAGGCTTTTATTGAAAACAGCAATGCTGGACAAGACAATTGGTCAGCTGACTGTTGAACCAGTGAAAAAAAAATGGAGGATTTCAGTTACAAGCTTAAATTGTTATAGAATTTAGCACTGCGGCAACTCACCAAGGCTCTTTCGACAGCACCTTCTAAACCTGCGACCTCTACCATCTAGAAGGATGAGGGCAGCAGATGCAAGGGAACACCACCACCTGCAAGTTCCCCTCAAGCCTCACACCATCCTGACTTGGAACTATATCGCTGTTCCTTCACTATCACTGGGTCAAAATCCTGGAACTCCCTTCCTAACAGCACTGTTGGTGTGCATAAGCCCCAAGGATGGCAGCAATTCAATAAGGCAGCTCATCGCCACCTTCTAAAAGGGAAATTGGAGATGGGAAATCAATGCTGGCATAGCCAGCGACACCCATATCCCCTGAAATAAAAATAAGGTGGAGAAAAAAAGAATGTTGGGCAAGGGTACCATGGGTCATGGACCAAAGGCCGGTAGATGGGGTTAAGATACAGATCAGCCATGATCTAACTGAATGCTGGAACAGACTTGAGAGGCTGAATGGCTTGCTCCTGTTCCTATGTTCTTTCTTTATGTTCTTGTAAAATGTTTTAGGGAAGATCAATACAAAGAAAACAATATTCCTGTAGGGGAAGAGAAGACAACACCTTGTGAAGATAAGGATTTTTTTTGAATTCTTTAAAATGTCTGAAATATATATATTCAGGAAGATGCGATCCAGCCCGACGTGCTAAAAGCATTAGATCTTCATGACTTTCAAGTATGCTATTGATGAGAAAGGTGGTGCTCCAAAATTATGAAATGGCCATTCCTTAGTACTTCAATTAAAGTTTACACCAAATTCATGTGAAGTAACTATCAAGGACAAAATCTAAGAAAAGAAAATCATGTTATAAAGACAGGTCATAGCAGTCAGGTTTGCAAAAAGGGTTTGGAATATGATCAAAACAACTTGTTTAAAAATTCTACAACCATATGCTTCATCAATCAATTCGAAAAATTATGACTATGTAGTTTATGAAGAGAATTGAATGAATATTATGTAACAAACGTACAAGATTGATGGCAACATTCTACAAAGTAGCTACTCCCTTTACCAAGTCTGTTGGAGCTATGCCTGCATATATGCATGCAGACAAGTGACCAGCCTTCAGATCATGTTCTAGCATGCTAGGGACTTAATTATGAGTAAAGGATATAATACCATCCAGAATTTTCATGAACTCGATTACCAGGCACAGCCAAATCTTTGAAATCAGCCACTCTCTTCCATTATCCATCATTTAAAAAAAATACACACAACTCACATAAAACACAAAGCCCTTGAACTAATTTTTTTTTTAAATTTTCAGCTCACATCCATTGATGCTGAAACAAACCAACTTCTATATCAGGAGATCAATTGGAGTAAAACACAAGTTGTTCTGCAGACAAATAAACTCAATTGAGTTAAGCAGTGCTCAGACAAGTAAACTCCTCTGTGGTGGTGGACTGGACCAGTCCTTCATCATAAATACATTTTAAAGAAAGAATGACTGTGACTATGTTAACTGCACAATTGATCTGCAAAACGAAATTAGCTGGTGTCTAATTAACTCAGTTATTAGACAGCTATTGTGAAGCCACTTACTATAACTTAAGTCAACTGTTGATACCAACAATTAAAGAGAACACCTGACAGTTTAAACTTTGGTGTAGAGAATACTTGGCAATGTGACAGTTTTGTGTAATTTGCCCAGCTTTTTGTTAAAATGCTTCACTTGATTAAGGGCGAAATAACAGCAACACACCACAGAGGACAAATGAACTTTAAACGAAAAAAGGAAACAGGATTATAAATAATTCTACTGGTTTAAAGTGCTGCAAATTCCCACAAAAACTAAAATACAGGAAAGTACAGTAAAATGGTGAGGCTTGTGAGTATAAAACAAAAAAAGAGAAAGTGCTCTCTTCTTAAAGGTAAAATGGTTTGCTCAGAACTTGCTTTTCAATAATAAACAGGTTAAGTAGAGATTCTTTGTGCCTCTATTGGCTACATTTAATGTATGATTAAAATGCTACAATATTATACATTTTGCCTCAGCAGCCACAGGTTCATTTTATTTTTCATAACGTACACAATTTCAAAGTGGAGAAAACCACAAGTTATGCTCAGATCCATCTCTTCACAAATCTGCCACCTAAGCAACAGTAACTTTATCTTTCCTGATTAAAATGTTTAACAGGAATTTCCTAACATTGTGAACTAACCATTTCCCCATTTCCCATAAGTTCTAAAAACTGCTAGGTCATGAAGTTCAGAGGTCAGAGGTCACACTGTCAGCTGACTGATCAATTTGGACAGGGACGGAAGCTGGGCAACTGGGACCTTTTTAACTTCTCTGGTCATTTTCTGTCTTAAATTGGTTGCCTACTGTTTTCATCTCTCATCTATAGTATTCCTATTCTTACTTTAATTCTCATCAAACCTCTTGGTTCCTCAGTAATCTTCCACCCAATTCCTGAAGTTTTGTTGATTGTAAGTGGAACTAATACAGAACAATACAAGAAACTGATTGACATTCCCTGGTATTGCAGTCAACAGATTTGCAAAATTAGAATGCCCCCTCAAAAAAAAAGGAAAGAAAGGTACTTTTTAAATTTACCTACAACTAAAATTTGCAACTTAACACTTTGTAAAACAAACTGCAGTGAAAAACATTTCAAAAATCCTTCAGACAAAAATATAAAGGCATCTTTTAAAAATGCCAACTGACTAAATAGTAGCCAAAAATTGGTGTTTTTCCTTGAATTTAAGTTGAGGCAACTGAATACTCCAATTTTGTTCAAAATTCGCATGTTTATACCTACCTATAATTTTTACTTGTCTTACAACATGCTACACTACCACCAGAGAAGGGTTGTATGCTTGGCCTCCAGATTTTGTTATTATGAGTTATATTTACCTTTAATCTGTCCCCGCTCCAATTTCAGAAGTTCCCCTAATATTGCCACAACTCTATACATTGGTTGTGCCTCTGCCAAGTAACATAATACTTCTGAGGCATTAAACAGCCAATTTAAATGGAGTTCTAATGATTGCTGTGTATATTGCATGTTCAACCATCTCACAGGCTTGCTGATAGATGTATGTCAATTCAAATTGTTATTCTCACAGATGAAACACCTTTAAAATGTAATATTCAATACAAGAAACCAAACCATTCCTGCCCAACAAACAATTTATGATGGGACAAACAATGATTCACATTTCACTGAATTTTCACCGCTCACAAAAGTGCATCTACAAAAAGAAACTTAAGAGTTATTTTTCTTCCACACTCTATACTGCTGATTGAATGAAACAATATTGCATTCTCCCCAAAAGACGCAAAAGACCAACAGATGCTTTGTTTCATTTTACAACTGTAGGCAAAAATATCAAGGATATCAGATTTGCATTAAACATTATATTTGTCTGTCAGTTGCTTTCGTCTTTATTCTAATAAATTCTTCAAACTGTATACAAGTTATTTACTTTTGTTGATTAATTCCCTGCTTGTATATATGAACATGTAATAGAGAATAGATGGGAAACAGGGAGGACAAAATCACTTCCTTGTGAGGAAAACATGGGGCTTGTTATTACATTATGCAATATTAGTAAGCGAATGCTTCATGTGGTCATGTGCAGTTTGCATGAAAAGCGAAGTTTACACATTTATTTCAAGGTTACTGTATTTCTTTCAAAATTGAGAGAAAAATGTGCTGTTTTTTAATTAATCATTGTACAATCTAAATGATATCAAAATAAAGCATAAAAAGTTAAATGAAAATACTACACCAGATAAAAAGCAGTGCAACTAAAAATTCTTCTGGGAAATATTCAGATTTTTATGGCTTTTTCAATAAGAGAATATGCTGAAGTTGTTTGGGTTGTAGAAAATAATTCCATGTGAATTTTTTTTTGAAGAAATTCTTTACTCGCCTTCTCATCCAAAAAAAAAACCTAAGCACATGGTTTCCTCACCAGAGGGTGACATTTGTGAAATTTGAGATTGTTCTACATTAAGCCATCTGATTTTAAAATTGGTCAATTGCTTCATCTTATCTTACTGTGCTACCTTGATCAATTGAAACAGTTCAACGCTGTTTAAACTGAAGCTCATAATTAAAGGTAAAGTGCTTGGCACAAACTCAACACTAGGCTATTCTTCTAAAAGCATCCAGAACTTAATTCTGCTACTCCCTCCGGCCTCATACCCTTTTTTTTCCAGCCTTCTGAATTGAAGTTTAATCTCAAACTGGCATCATCTGACCCTGGTGATATCCTGCACAGTTTAGGTTCACACACAGATGTCAAGAGAGGGCATGACCGGAGGACTTGTGAAAAAGAAAACAAAATGGAGGAGGACCATGGGGGTGGGGTGGGGAGGCACCCGGAGAAGATAATGGAGGCCAGCAGAAATGCCTACAGCCCATTAGATCAGCTTTAGAGATGTAACATTTCCTCATCACATCCAGAGAACAAAAGTAAGTTGATAAATGAAGTCAAAATAGCCACATTTTGGAGTATTGCTGTAAAAATGTCCTGAAACAGTTTTATTTGCAAACTGATCAGAAGTCACCTGCTTGTAAAGTACATCTTTGCAAGAACAAACCCTTGTGCATTTAATGGAAAAAAAAACTGAACTGGAAAGCAGCTCCAAGTTAAAACGATGCTAATCACTGGGAATAAACAATTTAAATTAGTACCTCTAATTCATAAAATCTATTTTCAAACACAAGTGTCCTTGTTGACCAATTATTGTTTTGATTAATTCTTGAAACAAGGTTACATCGTTGGGGGAAAAAATGCTTCAGCCAAAGAAAAAAAAAGAGTATGTACATGGAAAGAGAAAAAAGTAGAAAGGCAAAGGAAAGTACTGTATGTACCACATTCTTTGTATGTCATATCGTAAATAATCTCTCAATACAAGCAAGCGACATATTTATCTGCATATGTCGAAGTAAATCTTTCTAAAACAAGTATTTGCTTTGTTTTCACAATCAACTATTTTAATAGCCATCTTAGTCTGAAATACATTTTTTACTGAAGTGGTATCTTAAGTTTAAAAACAGAGTTCTAAAAGGGTGTGTTAAAACTTCATGTAACGGGTCGAGTAAAAAGAAATTGCCTCAAATTCAGGAATGTGGACAACTAGCTTACATTAAAAGATAATAAGGAAAGTTTATTTTTATATAGCATGGTATCGCATTTCTCAAACTCAAAGCACTTCGAAATAAATTACCTTGAAGTGCATTGACTGGTGTCATGCAGGCAAATACAACGCCTTGCATATATCAAAGTCTCTTAAACAGCAATGAGATTCTTGATCAATGAAACAATACCTGATTTGTGAAAGGGGGGAATGTTAGCAAGTACACAGGGTATTGCCTCTTGTCCAAAACAGGGAACCATCTTACTGCAACTCTCCTGGTGGTTAAACTCAAAACAACTCAGTGTAGGATTAAGACAGGTGTCTGGTCAAAGGGCCCTTAGGCACTCATTAAACCACACTGGAGGTTATATGCCATGTAGCATCAAACTAAGGGGTTGCTCGCCACTGACTGAAGTCAGGCTGTAACCCAACTCAGGATAGATGCTACTAATATTAAACACTGCTGACAAGCAGACGTCTTTTTGTAGTGCCGCTAAAGTTTGACTAACGTCCTTAGAATGTCACCAATTTAGCCAAGCCAATGATACACATTCACAGAAATTATAAAAATCAAAATCACAGAAGTATTATGCACACTAAGTTACGGAACAAACCACTTTTCAAATGAATCTGTTCACTTTAATATGGTACCATTTCTAAATTTTAGAAATAACACTCCTCAGTTTCAATGTTACTTAATAGGAAAGATAAATGTTTAATCCTTTGATATTGATGACTCTTTCTTGCAACATTAGATGTCTAGTCCAATGGCGCAATGTTAAAAGTGCACTGATGCACTTGTGCCATGGAGTGGCAGCACATGAACTCTTCTCTATACAGCCAGGTCAAGCCAAGATCAGCTTGGCCATTCTGCTGGTACCAAATACAGCAGAGAGACCAAGACTGAGCAAATTGAGCGGAAGGGATGACATTTCAGCATTACTTAGTTACACATTACACCATTACACATTACATGTGTTTCCTTTGGGGATGTTATAAGGGTCACGGCAGGGGTAGGTGGACATCTGGGCAAATGGGAAGGAAAATAGTGAGGGAAGGACAGGGAAAAGGAAAAACGGAGGAAGTGGGAATAAATGAGCTGCTCTGTTTTTTGGACACGTTATAGAGAGAGAAATCTGATAAAATGCGACTTGTACAAATGCAGTCCTTCCTTAAAAATACTAGGCTGTGAAGGTGAAGAGAGTTATTTTTGATTACATTTGGTATAATACATCAGCGAGAAAACAAATGTGACAATTTATTATAAAGTAAATATAAAATGGCCAAATTCAAGTTACATTTGGCAGTATGCAGGTGTATTTCTGTGGGGGTTCTCCCGTTCATCCACTGTAACTTTAAAGCAGGATTGGTAGAAACCCCAGTGGGACAATCAACAGAATCCCAATGTTTTGACAATAGCAATAACCTATTAGACAGCGTTAGCAGAGCAATACCTTTATCTTCATTGAAAAAAATGTTAAATAGATATACAAGGCTTATTCATTGTATAAGAAATAAAAAGAGGCTAAATCCTCGAAGGGGATATTTTATTCCAGCCCAGAAAACAGGTTTGGCTGTTAACATTGTTAACTAGCAATGACCAAAACTCAGTGAAATTAGCTGGTGAGTCATTTCATTAATTTGCAAATATCTAAATTCAATAGGTTTTCTGTGGAAGGATGGAAGGAAATCTGATTGGATGGAAGGAATGGAGGAACAGACGAGCTGTTATCACTTCTACCATATTATTTGCTAAATTCTCTGTTAGTGCAATGTCTTTTGCCCATCTTTAACAACTACGTTTACAAACAACTACTTGTATTTATATAGCACCTTTAACATAGTAAAATATCCCAACGCACTTCACAGGAACATTATCAAACAAAATCAGACACGGAGCCACCTGAGGAGATATTAGGGCAGATGACCAAAAGCTTCGTCAAAGATAGGTTTTAATGAATGTCTTAAATGAAGAAAGAGGTAGAGAGATAGAGATTTAGAGATGAAATTCCAGAGCTTAGGGCATGTGCAGCTGAAGGCATGACTGCCAATGATGGAGCAATTAAAATCAGGGATTATCAAGAGGCTGGAATTAAGAGGAGTGCAGATATCTTGGAGGGTTGTATGACTGGAGGAGATTAGAGATAGGGATGGGCAAGGCCATAGAGGGATTTGAAAATGAGGATGATAATTTTAAAATCAAGGTGTTGCTTAACCAGGAGACAGTGTAGATCAGCGAGCACATGGGCAATGGGTGAATGGGAGATGGTGCAAGTTAGGACACAGACGGCAGAGTTTTGGATGAATAAAAACAAGAGATGCTGGAAATACTCAGCAGGTCTGGCAGCATCTGTGGAGGAAGAAGCAGAGTTAACGTTTCAGGTCAGTGACCCTTCTTCAGAACTGTTCTGAAGAAGGGTCACTGACCTGAAATGTTAACTCTGCTTCTCTCTCCATAGATGCTGCCAGACCTGCTGAGTACTTCCAGCATCTCTTGTTTTTATTCAGATTTCCAGCATCTGCAGTATTTTGCTTTTATTTTAGAGTTTTGGATGACCAAGTTAACAGAGGGTAGACCATGGGAGGCTGGCCATGAGTGTGTTACATGGTCAAATCAACAAGGCAAAGATATTGATAATTCTGTTGTGCTGATACTCAACATTAATTTTGATTTCTTACATTTATCTTCTATGTTTAGTTGTGCAACACTTTCCTGAGCTCCTGCAAGGTATTCCAATACTGGCACACTTGAAACCTCATTAACTTTGGGGACCATTCTTCCATACAAAAAAACCCAGTTTCTTCATTACTCAAGATTAGAAGTACAAACAAAACCAGGTTGCTAAATTGGGTTATTCTGTTATTGAACCATTTTCCTTTGTATACTCTTACACTGCTTATGTGGCTTGTTAACTGTAATGCATTCCTGTGTTATGGGCATGTCATGTGGATAATATTAAACATGTGATCTGCCCATCTTGGTGTCTGTCTTTCTTTACAAGCTCCCCCCAAGTATATCACAGATTTTGGTGACAAAATGGGATTAAAGGGCAAAACCTTTTGCAGCAAACGGCAGTGATGAACAAAGTAGGCTAGCTCCCTATGACCTACCTCTGCTAGGCTGGAGAAAGTTTTTGATTCTATTGTGTTG
This sequence comes from Heterodontus francisci, assembly GCF_036365525.1. Lineage (NCBI taxonomy): Eukaryota > Metazoa > Chordata > Chondrichthyes > Heterodontiformes > Heterodontidae > Heterodontus > Heterodontus francisci. The sequence goes on along the minus strand of NC_090373.1, from coordinate 156,134,839 downwards.
AGCCTCATTGCTTCTGCAAACGTGTGGCTGCTCTCAGTTGAATGGACTCTGTCGGGTCCTAGTGTCCATCTGATTCAACTACCTACTACACTAACTTTGGTGAGTTTGTTCTGATCGGGCAGACTTAGCTTCTGTATCCCTATTACAGACAACCATAGTAAAGTGTTAAAATAAAAGCAAAATACGGCAGATGCTGGAAATCTAAAATTAAAACACTAAGTGCTAGAAATAATTAGCAGGTCGTGCAGCAGTTGTGGAGAGAAACAGAGTTAACATTTCAGGTCTGTGACCTTTCATCAGAACTCCAGAACTTCCATGAGCATTTCAAGCACTTTCTATTTTTATTACAGTAAAGTGTTTACTGGGTCAGTTACATTTGAAAATGGGACAAAATGGCTGCACTTCTGGGATACGTCGAAAGGCCAAGAATGTATGATTGGTTCTCGAGAACCATTCAGTTCATTGAAAGAATGGACATGTTATTCAGAGCTAATATATCAGAACTTGAAGCTGAAAGTGAAAAGGCCCAGACTCAAAATAAGGCAATTCATGAATGCAAGAAAGCAATTTTGCTAATGGAGATTGGCCTGGAAGTGTATGGTATGATTAGGTTAGATTAGAGATACAGCACTGAAATAGGCCCTTCGGCCCACCGACTCTGTGCCGACCATCAACCACCCATTTATACTAATCCTACACTAATTCCATATTCCTACCACATCCCCACCTGTCCCTATATTTCCCTACCACCTACCTATACTAGAGGCAATTGCTAATGGCCAATTTACCTATCAACCTGCAAGTCTTTGGCTTGTGGGACGAAACCGGAGCACCCGGAGGAAACCCACGCAGACACAGGGAGAACTTGCAAACGCCACACAGGCAGTACCCAGAATTGAACCCGGGTCACTGGAGCTGTGAGGCTGCGGTGCTAACCACTGCCTGTATGCTAACAAACCTTCTCGTTCCCAACAAGGCAAAAGATGTGCCATTCAAATATTATCACCAAGTTGGAGAAACATTTTAATATTAAGCCAAAAGATACAGCAGAAAGCTACAAATTTGGAACCAGAAACCAGAGAAGTAGTGAAACAGTTGGCAAGTACACTGTGGCACTCAAGAATTTATCATTGCATTGCAACATCGGTACATTCCGTGCAATACGAGACAGATTCGTGTGTGGCTTGGTGGATGAAAGAATCCAGTTGAAGTTACTAAACTCACAAAATCTTACATTTGAGCTAACGTGCAAGATTGCTTCTACTATGGAGATGGCATCAAAGAATGCTCGGTAATTTCATTCTATGCAAGTGACTAGTACAGCTTCTGTCCACTGTCAGAAGGCTTCTGCCAAGTCTAAGGCGGGGAGACCAGAGAGTGCTGATGATAAAAGTTGAGTAACTTGTTATCGCTGTAACGGCAACTACACGGCACATGCATTGCAGTACAGAAATACCAGATGCTTTAATTACCAAAGATAGACCATATTGCAATTGCTTGCCGAGTGAAGGCCAAATCAGGGAAGAGAACTCATTCTAGTAGTACTGGAAAGCAGTGGCGTAACAAAGGTGGAGTGCACAATCTTGAAGTGAATCCAGACTGCTCAAGTTGAGAACAGCTAGGGTTGTACAGCAGTTATGCCACTAGCAATCACTTAAATGACAATGGCTTTTGTATAAATGTGTTGGTAAAACAACAGTACATCAACATGCACATGGATACAGCTGCCGATTTCGCCGTTATGAGTAGAGAGAAGTATGAGTGCAAATTCAGTGATGTATCTCTGAGAGCACAGTTCAGTTGAAAACCTACTCTGGTGAGCTGTTAGAAATGTGTGAACAAACGGAGTGCAATGTCCAACATAAGGGCAAGTCCCTCATGTATGCATTGTTGTAGCGAGATATGTCAACAACCCAACGTTAATAGGTAAAGATTGGCTTCGTAATCTGAAGTTAAACTGGAAGCATGTTTTTCAAGTTGAGGCAACCAAGAAGTTTGATCAGCTATTGAATAGTTACAGGAACATTTTCAAGGATAGCTGCAGAGGTATAATCAGTGTGGAAGCATACATCCGAATGAGGCCTGATGCAAAACCGATACATTGCAAAGCTTGGCTGGTTCCATATTTTCTCAAAACCGAGGAAGTAGGAAGAGGAACTAAAGAAACTAGAGAGAAATGGTGTGCTCGTGAAAAGTGACCACAGGTGATTGGGCAAACCCAATTGTAATAATGCCCAAGTCAGATAAAACTGCAAGGCTATGCAGGGACCAGAGAGTCACAATCAACCTGGCTGTGGATGATGAGCAGCAACCATTTACTGACTTCAAGATTTGTCCGTGGAGTTAGTGGGATTCAAGCTATTCACAAAGTTGGATTTGTCCCATGCTTACACACAGCACAATGTGGACCGAAAGAGTCAGCAGTATCACATGATAAACAGACACGTGGGGTTATACTCCTACACAAAGCTGCCCTATGGTGTGACATCTTCTCCAAAAATCTTCCAATCTACAATGGATAAGATTTCACATTGCTTGTGTAATTAGGATGATGTATTGATCATGACTGCAACAGAAGAGGAGAAACTTCAAGTCTTGGATGAAGTGTTAAAAAGGCTCAGTGATCACAATGTGAAGTTGAAAAGAAGCTTTCGTGCGATCTGAGGAAGTGTACCTTGGCCTGAAAATAAATGAGAAAGAACTACAGCCAGTGAATCACAGAATAATACAGTGCAGAAGAGGCCCTTCGGCCCATCGAGTCTGCACCGATGCATTAAAGATACCTGACCTGTCTACCTAATCCCATTTGCCAGCACTTGGCCCGTAGCCTTGAATGTTATGACGTGCCAAGTGCTCATCCAGGTACTTTTTAAAGGATGTGAGGCAACCTGCCTCTCCCACCCTCCCAGGCAGGGCATTCCAGACCGTCACCACCCTCTGGGTAAAAAAGTTCTTCCTCAAATCCCCCTTAAACCTCCCGCCCCTCACCTTAAACTTGTGACCCCTAGTAACCTTCAACTAAGGGGAACAGCTGCTCCCTATCCACCCTGTCCATGTCCCTCATAATCTTGTACACCTCGATCAGGTCACCCCTCAGTCTTCTCTGCTCCAGCGAAAACAACCCAAGCCGATCCAACCTCTCTTCATAGCTTAAATGTTCCATCCCAGGCAACATCCTGGTGAATCGCCTCTGCACCCCTTCCAATGCAATCACATCCTTCCTATAATGTGGCGACCAGAATTGCACCCAGTACTCCAGCTGTGGCCTTACCAAAGTTCTGTACAACTCCAACATGACCTCCCTGCTTTTGTAATCTATGCCTCGATTGATAAAGGCAACTGTCCCATATGCCTTTTTCACCACCCTATTAACCTGCCCTTCTGCCTTCAGAGATCTATGGACAAACACGCCAAGGTCCCTTTGTTCCTCGGAACTTCCCAGTGTCAGGCCATTCATTGAATACTTCCGTGTCACATTACTCCTTCCAAAGTGCATCACCTCACACTTTTCAGGGTTAAATTCCATCTGCCACTTTTCTGCCAATTTGACCATCCCGTCTATATCTTCCTGTAACCTAAGACACTCCACCTCACTGTTAACCACTCGGTCAATCTTTGTGTCATCCGCAAACTTACTGATCCTACCCCCCACATAGTCAGCCATGTCATTTGTATAAATGACAAACAATAGGGGACCCAGCACAGATCCCTGTGGTACGCCACTGGACACTGGCTTCCAGTCACTAAAACAGCCATCTGTCATCACTCTCTGTCTCCTACAGCTAAGCCAATTTTGAATCCATCTTATCAAGTTACCTTGTATCCCATGTGCATTTGCTTTCTTGATAAGTCTCCCATGTGGGACCTTGTCAAAGGCTTTGCTGAAATCCATGTAATCAACATCAACTGCACTACCCTCATCTACACACTTGGTCACATGCTCAAAAAATTCAATCAAATTTGTTAGGCATGACCTCTCTCTGACAAAGCCATGCTGACTATTCCTAATCATATTTTGCCTCTCCAAGTGGAGATAGATTCTCTCCTTCTGAATTTTCTCCAATAGTTTCCCTACCACTGAAGTGAGACTGGCTTATCTCTACAACCTTTCTTAAATAGTGGGACCACATTAGCTTTTCTCCAGTCCTCTGGCACCTCCCCTGTGGCCAGAGCGGAATTAAAAATTAGGGTCAGAGCCCCTGCAATCTCCACCCTTGCCTCCCACAGCATCCTGAGACACAAATCGTCTGGACCTGGACATTTGTCCATTTTTAAGCCTTCCAAAACCTCCAATACCTTGTCACTCCCTCTGACAATTTGCTCAAGAACCTCACAGTCTCTCTCTCTCTCTCTCTCTAAGTTCCATATCTACATCCTCATTCTCTTGGGTGAGGACAGATGTGAAGTATTCGTTCAACACCCTACCAATGTCCTCTGGCTCCACCCACAAATTTCCCCCTTGGTCCCTAATGGGTCCTACTCTTTCCCTGGTTATCCTCTTCCCATTGATATACTTATAGAATATCTTGGGATTTTCCCTACTTTTACCAGCCAGCACTTTCTCATATCCCCTCTTTGCTCTCCTAATTGCTTTCTTAAGCTCCATCCTACACTTTACGTACACTTTTTGAACAAGAAGATAGAGGCAATAGTCAACGCCCCAAAGCCAAAAGATGTGTCTGAGCTTAGATCTTTGAGGCATGGGTCAAGACTACGCACAATTTCTGCCTGAGCTTGTAATGTTACTCGCGGCAAGTAACTCACCTCCTGACTCCCCAAAGCCTGTCCACCATCTACAAGGCACAAGTCAGTGGTGTTATGGAAAACTCTCCACCTGCCTGGATGGGTGCAGCTCCAACAACATTCAAGAAGCTCGACACCATCCAGGACAAAGCAGCCCACTTGATTGGCACCCCATCCACAAACATTTACTCACTCCATCACCAACGCACAGTGGCAGCAATGTGTACCATCTACAAGATGCACTGCAGCAACGCACCAAGGCTCCTTGGACAGCACCTTCCAAACCCAACGACTTCTACCACCTAGAAGGACAAGGGCAGCAGTTGCATGGGAACACCACCACCTGCAAGGTCCCCTCCAAGTCACACACCACCCTGACTTGGATCTATATTGCCGTTCCTTCACTTTCGCTGGGTCAAAATCCTGGAACTCCCTTCCTAACAGCACTGTTGGACTGCAGTGGTTCAAAAGGCAGCTCACCACCACCTTCTCAAGGGCAAGTAGGGATGGGCAGTAAATGCTGTCCTAGCCAGCGATGCCCACATCCCATGAATGAATTTTTAAAAAATGGTGACAGCAACATAGTTGTTGAAGAACAATGTGAAATAGGAATGGTCTAAAGCTCAACAAGATGCTTATGATACATGTCAGAGAAGCTTGACCAGTGATGCATTTCTGACACAAATTGTGACTTGAAGCTAGCATGTGATGCTTCAAACTATGGAGTTGGAACAGTGATCAGACACGTCAAGGACGATGGTCAATGGAAGTCCATAGCATTTGCGTCACATACCCTGATGAAGCGTGAATGTAACTACGCAGAGATATAAAAAGGAAGCTCTTGGAATCATCTTTGGAATCAAAATGTTTCACCAGTTTTTGATGGCTAGAACACTACGCTACTTACAGATCATAAACCCCCAATAGTTATTCTGGGTCCAAAGTCTGCAATACCAACAATGGCAGCATCAAGGATGCAGCAGTGGTCTGTACTGCTCTCACAGTACGATTACAAGACTGAATATTGTAGTTCAAAGGATAATACTATAGCTGACGCACTATCATGTTTGCCGCATGAAGGCTCAAAAGTAGACTGTGAAGGTACAATCTTCAGAATAGGAGTTGTTGATGAGGACTTTCTAATCACTGCAACCAAAATTGAAGCTGAAATTCAAATACCTAATTTTAAAGAGAGTCTACGGGCAGAGTTTGAATGGTTGGACAGAGTTTGACTGGTGTACAGATGAGGAACTGAAACCATTTCACCATCGACATCACAAGTCGTCATGTGAACCGGAATGCATTAAGTCGGGTCACAGAGTGGTAGCACCCAGTTCTATAAGAGACAACATTCTGGCAGAACTTCATACTGGCCACATGGCTATGGTTAGTGTGAAATCCATAGCCAGAAGTTTTATTTATTGGCCTGGTCTAGATGGTGATGGGGAATTATTGGTTAGCAAATGTACCATTTGTCAAAACTGCAGGACTAAGCCACCAAAAACTCCTTTCCAACCATGGTCATGATCAACCCAACCATTTCAAAGAATCTATTTAGTTCATATGATGTTAGTGATCCAAAACCTGAGCATGACCTACTTGATAGCGAGCTTTTGCCAGAGTGTGAATCAGTTCATGCTTCTGTGTCTGAAGTACCAGTTTCCGAAAAAAAAACATCTTCTGCAAGTCCAGAATTAGACGAGCGCAGATATCTTGGAGTGTTGTTGGGCTGGAGGAGATTACAGAGATAGGGAGAGAGGCAAGGCTGTGGATGGATTTGAAAACAAGGATAAGAATTTAAAAATCAGATGACATTTGACCGGGAACCAATGTATGTCAGCGGGCACAGTGGTGATAGGTGAATAGGACTTGATGCGAGTTAAGACACAGGCAGCAGAGTTTTGAATGTTGATAGTGTTACAGAGGGTGAAATATGGGAGACCAGCCGGGAGTGCATTGGAATACTCAAGTCTACAGGTAACAAAGGTGATGTTAAAATGATGGGAATAGGCAGTCTTAGTGCCGCAGCAAATATGAGATCGGAAGCTCAAGTGTCAAATGTGCCACCCAGGTTGCAAACAGACTAGCTTGATCTCAGACTGTTGCTAGGGAGGGGGACGAAATCTGTAGCTAGGGAATGGAGTTTGGAGTGGGGACCGAAAATAATGGCTTCAGTCTTCCCAATATTTAATGAGGGGAAATTTCTGCTCATCAAGGACTGGATGCCAGATAAGCAGTCTGATGATTTAGTAACAGCAGAGAAGTCAATAGCGGTGATGGTGAAGCAGAGTTGGGTGTCGTCAGCGTAAATTTCAAAACTAATGCTATGCTTTTGGATGATGTCACTAAGGGGCAGCAAGTAGATGAAAAACAGGAGGGGACCAAGGATAGAACCTCGGGACACTAGAGGTAACAGTGCAGGAGCAGGAAGAGAAGCCATTACAAGTAATACTCTGGCTACAATTCGATAGAAAAGAATGGAACCAGGTGACAGCAGTCCCACCCAGCTGAATGATATTGGAGAGGCATCGGAGGAGGATCGTGTGGTCTATAGCATAATGTAATATGGTAGCATTGGGTTGTTACTGGGCAGATTGTATAAATAGACTCTGTGCATCATCACAGGAAGTGTAATCTGTACAGAACCTCATGGAGAGTTGTAGAGGAAACCTTCGATGCAAGACATGTTCAATAAACTCCCATTATTTCAACCGCCAGACTCTTAACTATTATGGCTTAGTACAGAATATATATCAGAATATTACATGGTTGCAGCAGTAAGTTAAAAAGATGGAGAAATCTTTGCCTTTAACCGAGAACTTTGAAAAAGTAACTGGACTGAACCAAGCCAAGGCATGGCAGAAATGGGTCCAGAGGTTTGCAAGGTATCGTACCACATCGGGTCTTGCACAGTAGCCAGACAAGGAGTAGGTCAGTATGCTATTGTATGCAATGGGGGAGTGTGCAGACGACATTGTCAAGGCATAGATGAAGCAAAGTTATATGAAATTATTAAGGCACTCGAGACTTACTTTAATGTAAGGAAAAATGTCATCGTGGAGCCAAATTTACTAAGTGTACCCAGCAGAAAGGAGAGAGCATTGAGTCATTTATCAACGATTCACATAAACCCGCTGAGGATAGCAAATACGGCAGCCTACAGGAAGAGCTGATTAGAGAGAGGATTGTGGTTGGTGGACGACGCCCTTTCGGATCATCTACAGTCGAGGGATGATCTCACGTTAATGAAAGCGATTCAGTTGAGCAGACAAGCAGAGGTTAGCAGGTCTAACCGATTAGTTGCTCTAGGGGACGGGGAGTGTCCAATTGAGAGTAGCAGACCCCATTGAATTCGTTAAGAAAACAAAAGGGCAAAATGGCAGTAAAAGACAAGAAAGGTGGGAAGCGCATCTTGGACGCAGCAGCAACCAATTGCAGTAGGTGTGGCTGAGTGAGGCACAAGCAGGAAAACTGCCCAGCCAGAGAAGCAGTGTTTTTCATGCAAAAAAGGACACTTTTCAGCCAGTGTGTCACAGTAAAAAAAAAGCACTGCATGTAACTAAAGGAAAATCCCGAGAGGACAAAAAAAGTAATGAAGTACATGATGTACAAAGTGTGGGAAAACCTTTTTATTTTAAGGGGAAATCCAGGGAGCCAGTGAGAGTTGCTGGGTGGCAGAAATTCTTGTGGAAGGCAACAAGACTAATTTTAAACTAGACACAGGAGCAGCAGCTTCAGTACTATCAGAAAAAGAACCATGGCTGAAAAAAGAAAACTCTCAAACCAACTGTTAAAAATTATATGGGCCTTGAAGCATCAAGTTGAAAGTGATGGGATAGTTAAAGACAACACTGAGTTATCGGGGAAAGGAAATTTGAGACTTTATATGTAATTGAAAATCAAAGCTGTTCAACTCCTAAGTAGGAAGGCTTGCACAGACTTCCAACTTATATATACACAGTGGAAGAGCTCGAATGTAAGTAAGACCAGCCCAGAAATTTTAGAGCCAAATTTCCAAAATTGTTTTAGAGGATTGGGGGAAGTTAAGAAGAGCATACCATATTACTCTTAATTTCACCTGTAACCTACAGATTGGTGCTTGGGTATGGTTCCAGTGAAGAAACCCAAGGTTCAATTAGAATTTGTCCTGACCTAACACAACTGAATAAGGCAGTGGAAAGGGAAATACATCCACTGTCATCAGTAGATGAGAGTTTGGCAAAACTAGGGAAGAGCTCAATCTTTACCAAACTGGACGCGAAAACAGTGGGTTTTGGCAATTACCCTTACATTTATAACACCATTTGGAAGATTCATTTTTATCAGAGTACCATTTGGAATAACATCAGCCCCCCAGATCTTTCAAAGCATGATAATCGAGGATTCTGGAACGATTGGATGGAATTATTTGCCATATGGATGATGTCCTAATCCGTGGAGCCAATCAAAATGAACACAATTCTAGAGTGAAAGCAGTACTAGGAAGATGGGAAGAAACAGGTCTCACACTAAACGAAAAATGCGTTTTTTCACAGCCAATGGTAAAGTTCCTTGGACATATAATAGATGGGTCCACTATTAGAGCAGATCCACAAAAGGTGATCAGGGAATTCCCAGCAAATGTGACAGAGCTTCAGAGATTTATGGGAACGGTGAATCAAGTAGGAAAATTTCTACCCAACTTAGCCATGATCAATGAGCCGTTACTTCAGTTGTTGAAACACGACGATGTTTGGTGGTGGAAAAAAGCCCAACAGGAATCATTCGAGAAAATCAAGGAAATGTTAATATCATCACTGGTTGTGACAGCTCATTATGCTATTCACCATTATCGCTGCAGAGGCTTCATCTACAGGATTGGGAGCAGTCCTATTTCAAGTGCAGACTGAAGATGTAGACCAGTATATTACGCTTCTAACTGAGACAGAACAGCGATACATATTATTAGAAAAAGAAACTTTAGCACCTATGTGGGCTCGTGAAAAATTCTCAGATTACATCCCAAGACTTCAATTCAAAATCGAAACAGATCATAAACTGTTGGTTACTCTAATAAACTCAAAGGAGCATGCGAAATTACTTCCAAGAATACAGAGGTTTAGGTTGATTGAAGAGATTTGATGTGAAAACTGAATACGTTCCAGGAAAACAGCAGATCACAGCAGACACTTCATCACGTATTTCAAAAGCAGGACCAGTAAAAGGAAATATTTTGCTTCTTGAAGAAATACAAGCTTTTGCTTTGACGACGACAACAACTTTACCTTCTCAGAAACTGAGAGCAGGAAGGAGTAGAAAACAAATGAAATATGTATGAAAATCAGGGAATATTGCTTGAATGGATGGCCTGCTTCTATATCACGTAACCCTGTTCTAAGACAGTATTACAAACAGAGGGGGTCATCTCAGCTTAGTTGATGATTTACTGATCTACGATGAGAGATTAGTTATCGCTAAAGTCTTGAGATTAAACATCTCGGAGTGGTTGCACCAAGGGTGTTACAAAGTGCAGAGTCAGGGCAAGACATTCAATATGGTGGCCTGGCATATTGAAAGAAATTGAAGTGATAATATTGAGATGTATCATGTGTGCTATCATCAGGAGACAAAAGAATCACATATGTCATCTTCTTTTCCATCTAGGCCATGGGAACGCCGAGGAATGGATCTTTCCGAGCATGAAAGTAAAATGTTCCTCATAGAAGTTGATTATTATTCAAGGTGGATTGAAGTTAAACAGTGACAAGGTCAAAGTTCAGAAGCTGAAATTGTTGCTATGCATGGAATTCCAGATATTGTAGTATCTGACAATGGGCCGCAATTTGCAAATGAATGCTTCAGACAGTTAACAGAGGTATTGTCCATATCACCAGTTCGCTGAAGTACCCTCAAGATAATGGTGAAGCAGAGAGAGGTGTAAGGACTGTGAAGGCATTATTGAAAAAAGAATGAAGGTCTTTAACTAGCATTTCTAAGTTATCGATCAACACCATGTCAAAATGGTTTAACCCCATGCGAATTGTTAATGGCAAGATGTTCGAAGACCAACATCCTACAGTCAAGTACACTCAAGCCTCAATTACGTGTGGAAGGCTTGGAAAAAGAGAGAGAGAGAGAGAGAGACAGACAGACAGACAGAGAGAGACAGAGAGAGAGAGACAGAGAGACAGATTGGTCGAATCAATCAGAAAATTATGACAGATGTCATAGAACAAGAAACTTATCAGACATTCAAATAGGGGAATCAGTTTCGGTTTGCATCCAAAATTGGTATGAAGAAGTGGTCGAATAATCATCATATCCATGAGCATATGTTGTCCAAACTGGCCAAGGGATGATAAGAAGAAACATAACGTCATTGGTGGTGATACAAAGCAACAGCAAATACAGGAGAACCTATCATATCACAAAAGCTTTGATGAACCAGTGATACTGCAATCAGCCATCAACCCGGAGGACAACCTGAATGAAGAATTTGAATCATTCAACATTTCTACTCAAGCTCTGAAGAGTCAGGAGGAGGAACTACAAGACTCAAAACCTCAAACCCCTTCAAAAGAAATAAGAACTCGTTATGGCAGACTTGTGAAAACGCCACAGCGATTATCAATCTGAAAAGAGAAGTCAGAGACTTGGGAGATGTAGCATCATGCAATATAGTAGACATTGGGTTGTTACTGGGCAGATTATGTAAACAGACTGTGTGCATCATCACAGGAAGTGATGTAATGTAATCTGCACAGAACCTCATGGAGAGTTGTAAAGGAAACCTTAGATGCAAGATGTGTGCAATAAACTCCTGTTATTTCAACTGTCAGACAGACTCATATATATTCTATACTAAGCCTTAATTGTTATCAGAATACTACATGTCAAAGACTGCAGTCCAGTCGAGAAGTATGAGAAGAGAAGGTTTACCTTTGTCACAGTCACATAGGACGTTATTTGAGACTTTATTAAGAGCTATCTTGGTACTGTGGCAGGGTGGAACCCTGATTAAAGAGACTCAAAGTTGCAATCCCAGGAAACTCACATCTAAAAAATGAAATTTACCACAATTTTATTTGTGGGTTGTAAATTTAAAATGAAAAAATAGGCATTTAACCTATCATTCAAGAAAAGGGCAAAATATGGTTCAAATTGTTTTGTGAAAAGACACCACTTTTTTCTGCCATCAACTGTCTGTGATTGGAGCCACAGGTCTAAATAATAGTCCCAACCCCAATGAATTAACCCAAACAGAACAGAGACAGCATGAACAATTATTAAAAATAACTGCCCTTAAGTCTCTAGAGTGCTGTTGGAAATTCTTCAAAAGCATCCCTACAAAAAAAATGGAAGGAGGATACACAGAAATGCAATCATTCTAACTGAACTTATGGAATTGCCCATGGAAAATCAAGACCAAATTGCACCTCTGACAGTTGACTTGCAGTTTGGAAAGAAGAGAATTACAGTTGGTTAGAACACACGATTCCCCACCGTTAATAGCGGGTGCGTTAGTGTTCATGAAATTTGCCCACGATAAGCAATGAACAGTAGAATTGGTAATATATTCAACCAAATTATAACAAGTATAGTCCCCTCTTCTTATAGCCTTCTCACTATTGTGTATATATACATCACTGCTTGAAGATTTCGCCACTTGGTCTTCATCACAGTTTCTTGAGTTGGAGCAAGTTACTGAGTTTCAGCTGTTAAGCAACAATTAATGCCAATAAGGAAAGCATTTCGTGGCTGCAGGGCCCAATCAGCTATAACCAAATTACCAAGAGAAAGGGCCAATCTTGCCAGCAGACCCTTTCCCCAAGCTGACCTCCTGCCCAAAATATTTCAAAACGATGGTGCGTAAATCGTTAAGTACGTACGAAGAACTTTTTGAATAGCCTGAAGTCACCAGTGCTCTTGATATGTTATAAGTGGTGTTGTTTTAATTGATGCCTATGATACCAACAAATAGTTAGTGCCATTTTCCAGATATAGCTGGCAGCCAATGATAAGCCTGGACAGTATAAGAGATTGGAAAAGTTGGGACTGTTTTCCTTGAAGAGAAGGCTCACAGGAGATTTGATAGAGGTATTCAAAATTATGAGAGGTTTGGACAGAGTAGACAGGGAGAAACTGTTCCCACTCGTGACAGGATCAAGAATGAGAGGGCACAGATTTAAGGGAATTGACAAAAGAAGCAATGGCGACATGATGAAAAACTTTTTCACGCAGTGAGTGGTTAGGATCAGAATGCACTGCCTGAGAGTGTGGTTCAATTGAGGCAATCAAAAGGGAAGTTAGATAGTCACCTGAAAAGGAAGAAGGCAGGGAATGGCATTAAGTGAATTGCTCATTCGGAGAGCTGGGGCTCGGTGAGATGGGAACTCAATCTTTATGCAAGTTGAACCACATAATACATATAAATCTGATTCAACTAGTGCAATAAATTTGCTTTAATTGTTGATGTAATGCATGGTAGGTTCATTAACTCACACCAAGGCCAAGATACCAGAACCATTCTTGACTGATGACGATCTGATCAGATGATGACTTGGATGAGTTGTCCGGACTTGCCTTCTGAACATGATCTCTGCTGGGGATGATAATCCTGTATCTATGGATGTTGCTCGAAGGTGCAACATTGCTATTTGGATGTCTTGATTGGTCTCCTTATACTTCAAAATTAATGACTTCACCATCCACACCATCCTGTTAGCCCATTCAACCTTGGATAGTGTGGAGCTGTCATAATATGCTTTATAGCCCACTTTGTGCACATCTTGAAATAGCTTACTGGTGTACTGTGGACTGTTATGTAACACTATCTCCTATAGGGAACCGAAAAGACTGAAAATTGCACTCATCGTGTTTGCTACCGATGCACTTGATGTTTCCCTCAGTTAGAGAATGATGGGAAATTTGGACAAGTAGTTTGTATTAAGTAAGAAGTCATCACCTCTGACAGTAAATAAGTCAGTATCTATTCTTGACCATGAATGTGATAGAACATCATGAGGATGAAGTGGCTCTCTGTGACTCGGTTGATGCTCGCTATGTATCGGACATCCTCACTGCTCGTTCTATGTCATTATTGATCTCTGGCCAATAAACTGTCTCATGTGCAAGTTGTCTTGACCGTTCAATGTCCACGTGACCTTAATGTACTTAATGTAATTGTGTAAGGACATCTACTTCTTCAACTTGAACATCTAGTGGCACATCTCATGTCTTCTTGGGGTTGGGCAGTCTGCTCAATGCGTCAGACGTAATCATGAGGTTTCCAGGTTTATATCAAACTTCGCAATTGTACCCCTGTACTTTAATTAGTCATTTTTGAAGTCGAGGTGGCACGTTGGCCAGTGGTTTTTTGCCAATTCATTGCCAATGGTTTGGGCAACAAAGCATTTGCCAAATAGGTATGTACAGAATCTGGTTATAATGAATATTAATCTCAATGTTTCTCGTTCTACGTTCGAAACGTTTGCCTGAGTGGGTGACACACTTTTGGAACCCAATACAATTGGTCTACCTTTCTGTAACAGACATGCTCCGAGACCCCTTTGTGAAGCATCTACTTCAAGTTTAATTTCTTTCTTTGGGTCATAATATTATAAACATAATGAAGCAGAAAGTGACTGTTTTAATGAATCAAATGTATGCTGATGATGTTCATGCCACAATAATGGTGCATCTTTCTTGAAAAGCTCAAACAGTGATGATGTTTTCTCAAAAATTAGAGATATATGGTGCGAGAAAGTTAAACAGGCCCAAACAACTCTGTAAATCCTCCTTGTCTTGAGGAGTAGGCGTTGATTGGATCCCAGTAAAGTTGAGGATGCACAGTCGTATTCCAGTGTTAGAATATATTGAACCGATAAAATTAATATGACTCAATAGCACATTTTTTGCAATTAAGTACAAGACATTCTCTTCTAGCCTACTCCATTATAATATTGACAAAAAAAAATAGTAAGAATGAGGATCGGGAGCATTTTAGAATTCAGCAGAGGGGAACCAAGAAACTGAAAGAAAGAAAACGGAAAATGAAAGTAAACTAGCGAGAAACATAAAAGAGGACAGTAAAAGCTTCTACAGGTATGTAAAAAAGGACAAGATTAGCAAAGACAAATGTGGATGCACTACAGGCAGAGAGACAGGGAATTGATAATGGGGAATAAGGAAATGGCAGAGCAACTAAACAAATACCTTTTGTGTCTGTCTTCACGGAGGAGGATTCAAAAAACCTCCCAGAAATACCAAAGGACTAGTGAGAATGAGGAACTGAAAGAAATCAGTATTAGTAAAAAAGTAGTAGGGAAATTAATGGGACTGAAAGTTGATAAATCCCCTGGACCTAATGATCTACATCCCAAGTGTTGGAAAAGATGGCTGTAGAGATAGTGGATGCGTTGATTGCCATCTTCCAAAATTCTATGGAATCTGGAATGGTTCCTGCAGATTAGAAAGTAGCAAACGTAAGCCCACTATTTAAGAAAGGAGGGAGAGAGAAAATGGGGAACGACAGACCTGTTACCCTGACATCAGTAGTAGGGAAATTGCTAGAATCTAGTATAAAGGATGTGATAAATGGACACAAGAAATAATGGTACAATTGGGCAGGGAGTCAACAAGGATTTATAAAAGGGAAATCATGTTTGACAAATGTTAGTTTTTTGAGGATATTAACTAGCAGAATAGATTAGGGAGAACCAGTGGATGTGGCATATTTGGATTTTCAGAAGGCTTTCAATAAGGTCCCACACAGGAGGTTAGTAAGCAAAATTAGAGCATATGAAATTGGGAATATACTGGCATAGATTGAGAATTGGTTTTATAGACAAAACAGAGAGTAGGAATTAATGGGTCATTCTCAGGTTGGCAGGATGTTACTAGTGGGATACCGCAACGATCAGTGCTTGGGTCCCAGTTATTCACAATTTATATTAATGATTTGGATGAGGGAACAAATTGTAATATTTCCAAGTTTGCTGATGACCCAAAACCAGTTGGGATTATGAGTTGTGAGAAGGATGCAAAGAGGCTTCAAGGGGATTTAGACAGGCTAAGTGAGTGGGCAAGAACATGGCAGATGGAATATAATGTGGAAAAATATGAACTTATCCACTTTGGTATAGAAAAAAGGCAGGATATTTCTTAAATGGTGAGAGATTGGGAAGTGTTGATGTCTAAAGGGATCTGGGTGTCCTTGTTCATAAGCCACTGAAAACTAACATGCAGGTGCAGCAAACAATTAGGAAGGCAAATGGTATGTTTGCCTTTGTTACGACCAGGTGAGGAAGGGGTCTCAGGCTCCACTCTCGCCCCTTTCCTGGTTTGGCCGTAATAGGGTTTAACTTTTAAAACACAGTGTTTTTAGCTTCACCTCAGTGAGTCGTTACTCACTGCTTTCTAATTGTAATTGTGAAGGAATCAGACAGGCTTTCACAGATTTAAACCAGAAAGGTGTACGTTTATTAACCTTAACATTCTACCTTAGTTAAAACTACTAAAAATACATGACACAACCACACAAGCATGCATACAAGATAAACACACATACAAATAGATAGAGGAGGAGAAAAATTAAAGGGGGAAGGTAAGTACTGGATGGAATTCAGTTACTTTTTTTTAGTTTTGCTGTGAAGTCTTTGATTGAAGTTAAGTCTTGCAGTTCTCGTTAGGGCCCAGTGCACACATTCAAACTTGTTTTGCTGGTACCAGAAGGCTGCAGGGGTCTTCTGTCTTGAGGCTTAAGTTTTTTCCTTGGGTCCCTGGAAGTTTGCCTGAGAGAGAGAGAGAGAAAAAGAGACCTTGCTTCTCTTTGGTCTTCAAAATTGTAGTCTGTCAAAAACTTTATGGAGATGCATAATTCAATCAATTCCCATGTTGGCCAGCAGGTTAGTCATGCGACTTGCTCTTTGTTTGAAACAGCATCACCTGAGAGGATTGTTGATTATTCAAAGCGTACTAGACGCACTCAATGGGGGGGTGGGGGGGGGGGGGGGGGGTGAAGTGCTGGCTCGAACACAGACAATGACACTCAATGACTTTTGATCATCACTAGTGACAAAACCCATCAGGCTAACTGAATCAGGGAGAACTCCCATTGTCTCTATAGGCAACTGACTCTCAGAATGCAAATGTGCAGCCATGTTTTCAGCCACAGCTCTGTGGTCTTTTTAAACAAGTTGTTCAATGTCCAAAGTTCAAATAGTGTTCCATATGCTGAAATTAATGTTTCCATTTGCCAGGCGTGGTTTCCATCACACCTTTATTGCAAGGGGATTTGAGTACAGGAGTAAAGAAGTCTTGCTGCAATTGTATAGAACTTTGGTGAGACTGCATCTCAAGTATTGTGTCCAGTTTTGGTCTCCTTACCCAAGGAAGAATATACTTGCCAAACAGGGAGTGCACCGAAGGCTCACCAGACTGATCCTGGGGTGGCGGGATTATCCTATGAGGAGAGGTTGAGGAGACTGGGCCTATATTCTCTGCTGTTTATTAGAATGAGTGGTGACCTCAGTGAAGCATACAAAATTCTTCAGGACTCGACCGGGTAGATACAGGAAGGATGCTTCCCCTGGCTGGGTGGGTCTAGAACCAGGGACACAGACTCAGAATAAGAGGTTAGCCATTTAGGACTGTGATGAGGAGGAATTCCTTCACTCAGAGTGGTGAATCTTTGGAATTATCTACCCAAGAGGGCAGTAGAGGCTCAGTCATTGAGCATATTCAAGACAGCAATCGATAGATTTCCAGATATTAAAGATATCAAGGGATATGGGGATAGTGTGGGAAAATGGCATTGAGGTAGATCAGCCATGATCTATTTGAATGGCAGAGCAGGCTTGAGGGGCTGAATGGTTGACTCCTGCTCCTATTTCCTATGATCCATGTTCCTTATGTGAAGATTTTCATCATGCTCTTCTTTGGTACTTCCCATGACACTATGTCATCTACAATGCAAACACAGCCAGGAATGCTTTCAGTAATGCCATGATGCTGGAACAGGTCTTGATGCACTGACAGACCAAATGGTAACCATTGAAAGCAAAGCTCCCAAATGGTGTTCTGAATGTCGAGTTCCTAGGAATCGTCGGAAAGGTGAACCGACCAGTATCCATGTTTCGTGTCCAACTTCAAGACGACCTTGGCTCTAGCAAACCTTGGATTGAGCTCCTCTAGAGTAGTCATCTTGTGAGGGCACCTTTTGACTGCTGAATTCAATCCTCTGGGATCCAGACATACTCTAATGGTATCATCTTTCTTAATTACAGTGGTTATATAGTGTGTTAAACACGGCAAATAATCCCTTGTCGTTCCATCATGTCAAGATCAGCCTTTCGCTTGTCCTTTATGTGGACAGTGCAATTCCGTGGTGGATCTGTGGAGGGGACTGCGTCATCTTTCAAGTGAAGAACAGCATCTCCTATAAAACTGCCCACTGTATCAAATCTAGCTGGGTATTTCTGTTGCAGATCTTGAACAGACTCAACGGGGCCGCACTTGCCTTGGTTATCTAGCATCAGCGCTTTACTGATCTCGTGAATCATGACGATCCGGAGTTCACTGCATGCTGCTAGTCCTGTTACTTCTGGACCATTGGTGTCAACAACATTCTGCTCCCACGCAGCAGATTGGTGAACCATTATATGCGATGAGTCTAGCTCTTGTTGGCTTTAACATAGACTCCCACATCTCTAGGTGCATGTCTTTGAGTATGTGCAGTGGTAAAATGTTGGCGCTTGCCCCAGTGTCTAACTTTCAGTCGTAGCTTGTGCTTGCCACTTTTCTCAGGACATATGATTCAGACTGTGGTGCAAGCTTCCAGTGTGCAATTGTATCTATGTGCTCTGTGACTGTCACCGTATGGAAAGCTTGTTAACTTTCAGTGCTTTCTTTGCTGTCCAGTCTTTGCCTACCTCATGGACATGCCTGTGCTTGAACTGGTAATTAGTGATTTTTTTTTTAATTCTTGCTACTAGGCAGCAGCGTCTTTTTATTGAGCTGTTACTTCTTACTGCTTCTCCACTGCCAGATTTCCTACAGTCTCTTTAGACCACACACTTTGCAGGTATCTCTGAATGTAAGACAGTTAGGTGGCTGACGTACTGTTGCGCACTCACCTCATCTTTAGCCCTGTTGAGGTGTTTTGGCTACCCCACCTATGGTTGTTGCTGCTCCAAGCGCTTGTATATATTGCCTGCTTGCAGCTATAGCTTTATATTTCCTGCCATCTTTGAGGAGATTGTTTTGAACGTCTGTATTGGAATCGATGTGATTACCGGTTTCATTATCCTGTTGGAGAGTTCCGTGTCTGAGAAATCGCAATCTTTGCCTTTTTCTCAACATCAACTGAAAAACTGGTCCATAGTTTCTTTGGCTGTTGTCTATAGGCCATCATTTCAAGTCAATGGATTCTGAAATTGACCTTGACTCTCAGTTGGTCTTCTCGCGTTATCCAGAGTATAGATGGGCCTTTCTGGTCTGCTTCTGACAGTTCAGAAATGTTGATATGATGGAGACCTTCCTTGCCAATCACTATCCTTATTTTTATTGCTTGCTTGTCGAGTTCTGTACTGCAAGATCTAAAAAGCATAACTCCATATGCTATCTAAAAAGTTGGAATTCTTGAAGGATATCTGGAACCTTCCAATTCATGGATGGATATTTTGTGGTCATGGTGTCACAACTTCTTGCTCACAAGAACTCTTTTGCCTGGGCTTTCTCCTTAAATTATCTTCTTTTTAATAGCTGTCCTTCAAGGAAACAATACAGGTCTGCTGCACTTGCAGCACTGGACCTCTGCCATGCCTTAAGCTCTGTGGCTGTAGTGCAGTATTTCAGCCTCTGCACGGGGAGACTCCGCCCACAAAGCTCTTTTTAGCAGGAAAACCGCTTAAGTGGCGGTGCAGTCTCGCAGCCCGATTCGAAACAACTCTCTTTTTCCTCTTTTGAGCCCAATCCTATCAGCATACTGCCTTTCTGACCGACTACTGTGCCAACAAACTACCCCTTTTGTTTACTCACTCCCACTGGAGTACTGATTCTTGAGGGTGGTTCTCGAATCTGACCCTGTGTCACATTGCTGTTGCTTCTTCCAGCTATACTCAGCACTGTCCCAGGCTTTTATGGCTTTGTTCAGGAGGAGCCATTATACCCAATGTCGCACTTGTGATTGCTGTCACTGTGTCGAACGCTGCTTTTGACATGTTGAACACCTTTGCATCACTGCCACCCTGTTGTGTTCCACTGCCACCATATTGTGTTATTGCTTCTCAATTAAAATGTACCAAACACTATGAGGATAAATGGTAAGTTGAATGAAGGATTCTTTATTACAAAATTACAGAAATACAGGAGAGCTCTTCAATACACAGGCTATCTGCTGACTAACACTGCTCCAATTACTATCACGTTAGCCTACATCACTTCCTGTGATGTACACTATACTAGTTACATATTCATCCTAAGTTAATTCGTATTAAAGCAGTTAAAGCAATATCAATTGTCACATTGTTGTTTGTGGGAGCTTGCTGTGTAGAAATTGGCTGCTGCGTTTCCTACATTACAACAGTGACTACACTTCAAAAATACTTCATTGGATGTAATGTGCTTTGGGAGGTTGTGAAAGGTGCTATATAAATGCAAGTCTTTTTAGTGGCTCTGATGGCAGCACTTGCAGGTCTTGGTGAATAGGTATGGCAAAGACTAAGAAGGATAGCTACAGCAGAGGAAAAATATATTATTCAATCTGCTCTCTTCTGAAACTTCAGCAAAGCCTTAGTGCCCAATAGGAAGGAATGCCATTAATAAAAAAACAAATTCAATACAACTGCATACACATAAGCTTGTACAGGTGCATATATCTGGTTTTTAAGCTGCTATGGAAACTGTTCTGCAAGAGAAACAGGTGGTTTTCATGGCACTAATTCCCTGAAGCAATATCTGAAGAAGTTATGCAATATCAAGTCAGTATTACGAAGTTTGGAGCAGATTCCGAGGTCAACAGAGGTGTTAAATTTACAGAAAAGACTGGTTGAAATTGCAGCCAAATTGAACTGACGGCGATTTTTGATTTGTCGCTTTCTCACTGCAGCCTTCCCTACAATTCAGTTTTTGACATTTTTCACTGGGTCTATGCTGCATGTCCAACTATTTGGAGGTTTCAGGATAGAATTAGATATTGCCTGAGACCCCTGGGATCAAATCATCATCATCTTTTCTCATCAAAAGTCATTGCCACGAAGCTCACAACTGTAATGATCCATTCCCTGATACACAGGACTCAGTGAACTGAGCTTAAAATCACAGAAACATGCAAGTGAGCACAGTCTTCAGAGTTGGCCTTTACAAGTGCTACAAAGTTTTTGTTTTTGTATTAAAAACTTAGAATGCTGTACATTTTAAAACTGAAAAAGGATTTTTCAGTGGACATTGACACCTTCAAAGAGCTGAAACTTTTGGATGCTTTGAAAGGAAGTTGACTTTGTATACAAGGACAAGAAACCTCCTCAGAGCAACACTTTGAATGACAAGTGAGACTATGTCTGGACATGTGATCTGGTCAAGAAGGTTTGCTTTCACTTTGGACCCTTTAAAAAGCCAGTGATTTGGACAAACAGCAGGCATTTTGAAATTTGGTTTTAACCTACCTGGAAATCCGTGCGGAAGACCGAAAGTGTTACCTCTCTCTGTAAAGGAATCCTGCATCTCTTGAGAAGAAACTCTATTTCAAAGACGGCAGAGTCCTACTACTTCCCGTCTCTTAAGAATCTCTGCATCAAGTGTGGTTCCTTTTGCCTCCTGTGTTTTAAAAAAATCCTGATATCTGAAGAAATCTTCGACTGCTATACTGCTGCTGTAAAACCCAATGTACACCCCTAATGAAAGCCTGCTGCAGTGGAATTGCCTTGAATGCCTTCCCATCACAGACTGTTCATCAACCTTGCCTGGAGAGATTGAGAGTGGCATCCAACTGTTCAATTCTGGGACACCTCACTCAACTGAAGAACTTCCTACCAGAACGTCACAGAATCACAGAACCATTACAGTGCAGAAGGAGGCCATTTGGCCCATCATGTCTACACCGGCTCTCTGAAAGAGCAATTCCCTCAGTTCCATTCCCCTGCCTTCTCCCCATAACCCTGCACGTTATTCCTCCACATATAACTGTCTAATTCCCTTTTGAATGCTTCAATTGAACCTGCCTCCACCACACTCTCAGGCAGCACATTCCAGATCTTAACCACTCACTGTGTGGAAAGTTTTTCCTCATGTCACTTTTGATTCTCTTACCAAATATTTCAAATCTGTGCCCTCTCATTCTCGATCCTTTCATGAGTGGGAACAGTTTCTCTCTATCTACTCTGTTTGGACCCCTCATGATTTTGAATACCTCTATCAAATCACCTCTCGGACTTTTCTTCTCCAAGGAAAACAGTCCTAACTTCTACAATCTATTTTCATAACCGAAGTTCCACATCCCTGGAACCATTCTCGTGAATCTTTTCTCTACTCGCTGCAATGCCCTCACGTCTTTCCTAAAGTGCGGCGCCCAGAACTGGATGTAATACTCCAGCTGAGGCGGAACTAGTGTCTTATACAAGTTCAACATAACTTCCTTGCTCTTGTACTCTAAGCCCCTATTAATAAAGCCCAGGATACTGTATGCTTTATTAACCGCGCTCTCGGCCTGTCCTGCCACCTTCAATGACATGCACATATACACCTAGGTCCCTCTGCCAATTGTACCCTTTATTTTAGATTAGATTTAGATTAGATTAGAGATACAGCACTGAAACAGGCCCTTCGGCCCACCGAGTCTGTGCCGACCATCAACCACCCATTTATACTAATCCTACACTAATCCCATATTCCTCCCACATCCCCACCTGTCCCTATATTTCCCGACCACCTACCTATACGAGTGACAATTTATAATGGCCAATTTACCTATCAACCTGCAAGTCTTTTGGCTTGTGGGAGGAAACCGGAGCACCCGGAGAAAACCCACGCAGACACAGGGAGAACTTGCAAACTCCTTTTTATATTTTATATTGTCTCTCCATGTTCTTCCTACCAAAATGAACCCCTTCACATTTCTCTGCATTGAACGTGACAACCTAAGATTTTTATTATTCCTTTCATTCCTATGAAACAGCTGTATCCCTGGTTAACAGTTTTTTTTTGAATGTATGTGCATGTGTGCGCATGAGGACTAGGGAAATAAGGAGTTTTTTTGTATATAAGTAGTCTCATTATTGGGTTAAGACTTGTTTTTTGGTTGATGTGCTTTATTCTGGAGGACAAATAGAGTATGTAATTGGCTGTTTTTCGGTAGGTGGGAAAATTAATTGATATGCTGTGACCCGTGGAGAAGTGGGACTGAATTAACAGTGCGCTCCTCCCACCTCGGTTGTAACACACGCAATTTTTCTTTACAGTCAGTTGGCAAGTTTGATTGCAATTAAAAATGACCGAGAAAAATATACAGTAATAAATTAAAACTGAACTTGGAAAATTTGGAGTCAGTGAGAGTTGTAAACTTAAATCTAAAGTTACAAGAAAAGGAATGAAAACAAGATACATTGTGCTAAAAATTCATTTGGGTAAGCACTGCTTCAAAGTGGTGCTACATGGACTATGTACATTCCCCAGTGGCAGACAGCACCACTGGCCGCTACCTGCGCCACTTGCACAGGTTTCCTCATAGATATGTACCTGTTTCAGCCTTTGGTTAGACAAGTCACCAAATCCTCTGCCCTCACTGAAGATGCAGCAACACTCCCTGCCAAATCCAGGAACTCACCACAACACTTCCAACAACATTGAACAATACTTACAAGACACTTTGCAACAACAAGGTTCTTAAAAATCACCTTACCTGAAAGTTAGGTGCCTGGCCCTTTAAGTTAACACTATTGTTGGGCCCCCCTTGTAGCTGACAGCCTGATCCTGTTGAATGACATGTGAATTCATACAATGTACCAGCCAATAGGGTTGTGTGACACCAGGATAACACCAGTTCAGCTGCTTCCAGCGCACACAGGGGACACTTGTACAGGTATTCTTCACACACTCCATGTGAATTGTGGCAGAAGCTGCTGCTTGTGCAGTGCGCACCCCGTGGAGAGGGATCGGTTTCTGTAGCGTCACCTTCAGTGGTATTACGGAGATGAAATTCATGCCGAGGGAGTTCTGAAGACAGGGAACATCATACAAAAGATGATGATAGAGTAGAACCCATGAAATATTTTGAAGAGTGAAGCAGATAATAATTTGAAAGAAGAAAATGTTAGAAGGGTTTTGGGACAGTGACTTAAATAGATAGCTCCGTCAGTGAGGCTGAATGGAATTTTAAAATAAAGATTTGCCTTTTACAACCTCAGTATGTCTCAAAGTACTTTTATGGCCAATGAAGAACTTCTGAAGTGCAGTCACTGCAGTAATATAAGAAATATGACAGCCAACTTGCGAGCAAGACCCCACAGACAATAAAGGAATAATGACCAGATCATCTGCTTGAGTAAAGCAGATCTTTCTGTGCTGTAAATTTCTGTAACTCTAAACTAGATTTAATAAAAAATCAACGTCCTCAATCAGATAAATACACTACTTTCACATAATCAGCTTTGATGACTCCAGTACTTTGTTTTTTTATTACATTCTTGAGGGGGTCAATTGCTATTAAATGTACACAATCAGCTTCAACAACCAACAATCAAATGCATGGAAAATTACTTAGTAATTGGTGAAATTCCTAAAAGGCTTCTTTTTTTAAAGAAACAAAACAAACAATATCAAATAACTGTGCAAGTGACACTGTTACTGGCTGGCTTTAAATTTACCAGTTTAGATTGCACAGCTCTGAGATGCAAAGGGATCTGGGTGTCCTACTGCATGAATCGCAAAAGTTTAGTATGCAGGTAGAGCAAGTAATTAGGAAAGCTAATGGAATGTTATCGCTAATTGCGAGGTAATACAAAAGAAGGGAGATTATGCTTCGGTTATATAGGGCATTGGTGAGACCACATCTGGAGTACTGTATACAGTATTCATCTCCTTATTTATGCAAGAATGCAAATACATTGGAAGCAATTCAGAGGTGTACTAGACTAAGACCTGTAATGGGCAGGTTGTCTTATGAGGAAAAGTTGGACAGGCTACGCTTGTATCCGCTGGAGTTTAGACGAGTAAGAGGTGACTTGATTGAAACAGACAAGATCCTGATGGGTCTTGACATTGTCGATGTGGAAAGGATATTTCTTCTTGTGGGAGAATCAAGAACTAAAGGGTCACTGTTTAAAAATAAGGGGCCATCCATTTAAGACAGAGATGAGTAGAAATTTTTTGAGGGTTGTGAGTCTTTGGAATTCTCTTCCTCAAAAGACAGTAGAAGCAGCGTCTTTTAATATTTTTAAGGCAAGAGGTAGATAGATTCTTGATAAATAAGGGGGTGAAAAATTATTGAGGATAGGTGGAAATGTGGAGTTGAGGTTACAATCTGATTAGCCATGACCTTGTTGAGTGGCAGAGCAGGCTCGAGAGACCGAGTGGCCTACTCCTGCTCCTAATTCGTATGTTTGTATGCATGTTCATATGTTTGTATGCATGTTCATATGTTTAGTTTAGTTTAGAGATACAGCACTGAAACAGGCCCTTTGGCCCACCGAGTCTGTGCCGACCATCAACCACCCATTTATTCCTAATTCCATATTCCTACCACATCCCCACCTGTCTCTATATTTCCCTACCACCTGCCTATACTAGGGTCAATTGCTAATGGCCAATTTACCTATCAACCTGCAAGTCGTTAGCATGTGGGAGGAAACCGGAGCACCCGGAGGAAACCCACGCAGACACAGGGAGAACTTACAAACTCCACACAGGCAGTACCCAGAATTGAACCTGAGTCGCTGGAGCTGTGAGGCAGCGGTGCTAACCACTGCACCACTGTGCCGCCCTGTTTTCAAAAAAGGACTTGCTGCACCAAAGTGTGATGAGAAAGAAAAATCACTTAAAAAATAGTCTATGACTATGTCTTGCCAAGATGGTGAAAATCTGATGCAAGTTTAAAAATTAAGAAGGGGACACTTCAGCAGTTAATGGACTAATTTTAGAAATCCCATTTTCCAGAATGACCCTATCGGGCAGTAAAAAGAAAACATTAGTTCAAGTCAGGTATTATCAGAGTTATGGTGACAAAAGACTGGATGGTCAATTAGATAAGAACGCAACTTTTCCCAGAATTTGACATCTGGTTTCAAATTAATATCAAACTAATATAACGGACACTCTTGTAGTGAACATGGGCTGTTAATAGTCCTGAGTGAAAGGAAATTAGGCAACTTCAGCTACTATCCTCGAAGTGGATGCCTGAGTGCCAGCTATTGTTCATTAAGAAAGGGAGGGAAAGAAATGCTACATTAGTCTAACAAGGAGCCCTCTTTTGAGGCTGCCGTTAAGAAACATCATCTGCAGATGTGATGGGACAACTCCATATTGCCCCTTAATGAACACTCTACCCAACGACGAGCTGTACTCCAATTTCTGCATCAACACAGCACAGGTTTTGTTGCATTATTATGAGATGGTTTTTCTATCACATTGGTGTAGAAGCTGCAGTATAACTGTAGTCTTCAGATACTAATTTAAGAACACAAGAAATAGGAGCAAGAATCGGCCATTCGGCCCATCGACCCTGCTCCGTCATTCAATAAGATCACGGATGAACTTCTGCCTCAACTCCAATTTCCTGCCCAATCCCCATATCCTTTGATTCCCTTAGTGTTTAAAAAATGTGAATCAACTTTTCCCGAGACAGCCTCATACCACTTGGGTTCCATACTTGCTGCAGTATAAAAAAAACTTTAAGAGCACACTTTTAATATTCAGGACCTGACAGGGCAGTTGCTTTTTCTCTATAAACAGGCCACTGAGAATGTTGAATGCAAATCTGTACTTAAAATAAGAGTGATTCAGCCATTCCCAAACTTGCTATTTCTTACTTTAATGGGCAGATGATACACATAAAATTATCCACAGTGAGCCATAACATCTCTGCAGTTCCAGAGAAATGAAAGAAAATTAGAGTGAAATTGCAAAATTAATATATTTACACTAGGAATCGAAGTACTGAGGTTTACAGTATTTACAGTAGTAAATATATTAACCTCAGTCCTTTGATTCCTAGTTTATGTTATTATGTTTTCTACTCTGTATCTCAGTGTAAAATGCATTTTCCACCATTCTCCAGAAATGCCACTGATCAAAAAATACAACGATTTTGAATTTTAAGCTCTCCCCAACAGCTTTTTCACAAAATGCATCACAGCGGTGCAGAGTTATTCAGACTAAAATGAACCCTGGTTCAAATCATTGATCTTGACCAATTAAATGATTGCCGCAGGAGGGCATTTTTTTTAATTCATTCATGGGATGTGGGTGTCACTGGCTAGGCCAGCATTTACTGCCTAGCCCTAATTGCCCTTGAGAAGGTGGTGGTGAGCTGCCTTCTTGAACCGCTGCAATCCATGTGGGGTTGGTACACCCACAGTGCTGTTTGGAAGGGAATTACAGGATTTTGACCCAGCGACGGTGAAGGAATGGCGACATAGTTCCAAGTCAGAATCGTGTGTGGCTTGGAGGGGAACTTGCAGGTGGTGGAGTTCCCATGCAACTGCTGGCCTTGTCCTTCTAGGTGGTAGAGGTGGCGACTTTGAAAGGTGCTGTCTAAGGAGCCTTGATGCATCTTGTAGATGGTGCACATTGCTGTCACTGTGCGTCGGTGGTGGAGGGAGTGAATGTTTGTAGATCGGGTGCCAATCAAGCGGACTGCTTTGTCCGGGAGCTTGAGTGCTGTTGCAGCTGCACCCACCCAGGCAAGTGGAAAGTATTCTATCACACTCCTCCCTTGTGCCTTGTAGATGGTGGACAGGCTTTGGCGAGTCAGGAGGGGAGTTGCACGCCACAGGATTCCCAGCCACTGACCTGCTCTTGTAGCCACAGTATTTATATGGCTACTCCAGTTCAATTTCTGGTCAATGGTAACCCCTAGGATGTTGATAGGGGATTCAGCAGTTGTAATGCCATTGAATGTCAAGGGGAGATAGTTAGATTATCTCTTGTTGGAGATAGTCATTGCCTGGCGCCTGTGTGTCACAAGTCACTTGCCACTTATCAGCCCAAGCCTGGAAATTGTCCAGGTCTTGCTGCATTTCTACACGGACTACTTCAGTATTTGAGGAGTCGCAAATGGTACTGAACATTGTGCAATCATGAGCGAACATCCCCACTTTGGACCTTATGATTGAAGGAAGGTCATTGATGAAGCAGCTGAAGATGGTTGGGCCTAGAACACTACCCTGAGGATCTCCTGCAGTAATGTCCTGGGGCTGAGATGATTGACCTCCAACAACCACAACCATCTTCCTTTGCTCTCGGTATGACTCCAGCCAGCGGAGAGTTTTCCCCCTCAATTCCCATTGACTCCAGTTTTGCTCAGGCTCCTTGATGTCATACTCAGTCAAATGCTGCCTTGATGTCAAGGGCAGTCACTCTCACCTCACCTCTTGAGTTCAGCTCTTTTGTCCATGTGTGCAATTGACCTCATGTCCTTCAGTTGTGGATTAAATGATCCCGAATACTACTCAGCGATCCTCACTGGAGAATGCACCTGTGTCCAAGAGACCATTCTTCTTGTGTAAGATTAAACAGCAAGTGTAGGCAAGCTAATCTGTCATGCAGAGGACCAGGCTCAACTATCATACTCTACATGACGGATTAGCTTGCCTACACTTGCTGTTTAATCTTACACAAGAAGAATGGTCTCTTGGACACAGTCCCACAAAGCTGTCAGCGCTCTTGGGAAATACGCCCCACTAAGTGTCTTCAGTCTCGAGGGGAAATAGGGCAAAACTGAAAAAAATTTGTTTCAGCTTACAGACAATAATCTTACCCACAATTCACTAATACTGTGTTCATCTAAAACCTCAACTATTTCTCATCATAATACAAAAAAGTCATGTTTTACTGATACACACTGCATCAAAATTGCTATAAAACAGAAACAGTTACAAAGGAATATATATTTGCATAAAAGTACAGAGTATGAAGCTGATGGTAACAGCAGTTGAGAGTTACTCAAAGAAAAAAAAATCACATTTTACAATAACATGGACTGGCGTCAGCTATGGGTCAGTTGGTAGCCCTTACACCTCTGAGTCAAAAGGTTGTGGGTTCAAGTCCCACTCCAGGACTTGGGCAGAAAATACTAGGCTGACACTCCAGTGCAGTACTGAGGGAGTGCTGTGCTGTTGAGGTGCTGTCTTTCAGATGATGCTTTAAACTGAAGCCCCAGCAACCCTCTCAGGTGGATGTTAAAAGATCCCATGGCACTATTTCGAAGTACAGCAGGAGAATTATCCCGAGTGTCCTGGCCAATATTTTCTCCTTCAATCAGCATTAAAAAAGAGATTATCTGCTCATTATCACATTGTCGTTTGCGTGAGCATTTTGTACACAGATTGGCTGTCGTATTTCCTACAACAGTGACTGCACTTCATTTGCTGTGAGGCACTTTGGGATGTTATGAAAGGCACTATATAAATGCAAGTCCTTTTCTTTCAGGGGAAATGGAAATGTAATTGGGAAAGTGATTTGGAAGTATAAAAAAAAGTTAAATAAAACCAAATCATTCATGAAAAATTTATGATTTTCAAAAATGTATTGCGTTTTCAGTAAACAAAATAAGTAAACAAAATATTCCATCCTATTTGGGAATACTCCTTTAAGATTAGATAAGTCTTAACACTTCCAACGCCAAACATTTCAAAACAAATTATAAAAAAGGATTCCAATCTATCATATAATTAGCTGTTTTCATCTGCATGTGCATAGATTAGACAAAGGGGGATAAGTATGGATAAGTATATCCTAATGCTTTCTGTTGTACATTCACTTCACACAACATAATTCACACATTCCCCTCCCCAGAGCACTTCCTGTAACCACACCCAACCAAGTCTCCCCATGGCTATTTTAAAGGCACAATGGCTGTATTGTATTTGAAAATAATTGGGAGGTTTAACTAAAAAGAATTCATTTTTGAATGCACTAATAAGGATTAGGTTAAAATATAAGATTAAACATATGAGATTTAGGGCAGAGAGCAGAAAAATATATTTTAAAACAAAGATTTATGAGGCTATGGAATGTTCTACCAGTCAGTTAGTGAGTGACGCAGAGACCAAGTAAAAATTTACAAACTGGTTAGGTAGGTGATTGAAACAAAAGGGAATGCAGGAAGATCTGAACAGAACAGGCACATGAGATTAGAACTATTGTTTGTGTAGAGGATAACGAAACATCCCCTTCCTCAGCACAACTCTGCCCAAAGATATGTGGCTCCAGGAATGGCCTGTTGAGTCACCCGAGGACACACAAATCATGAATGCCTGGCAGACGTCATCCTGATTTCAAGGGGCTGAGGACAACAATCAACAAAATATGGACTGGTTGGATTGAACGAGCAGTTTGTATGTTATACTTTTTAAATGTAATTTAGTGTGGAATGCAAGGGAAAAATATCTTCCCAATTACGACCTGTTCAAAAATACGCAGGCACGCAGAGGAAGGACACAGGAAGGAACCTACCATTTGTAGTACTAGATTGATTGCATTAAATGGTCAATTCTGGTTACCAAAAAAGAGAAAAAAAAAGTGGATTTTATTTACAGGCTGTTTTACAGTGAAATTCATTGAAATAAAACTCTTCCATCTTTACCTGTACCTTCTGTCAAAAATCAGAGAAAAGTGAAGGAATAAATTTTCCTTTACACCAGTTGGTGGAGTGACAACCAAAGCAGAAATGGAAGAGCAAGAGCTCAGCAAAAACATTTTTTTTGAAATAATCCAACTGTTGTCGAAATATAATTATATTATTGCCAGAAGATACGAAAATCTGCTGGATTGCAATTTGCCCTGGAGTAGGTCTTATATTTGTAGGATTCTGAATTTGCACAGAGATTATCAGGGTCTAGCTAATCCTGGAGTGATTCTGGATTACAAAAAAGGTGAAAACTTCTTGGCATAGTTATCTGAAAGTAGTTTAAAATAGAGGATATAAACAGGGGAAGCATGATCATGAGCTGGGAATCATTATGTGATAGCTATCTTAATGACTGAACATTAAATCAACACATTTCAACTGGAGACAATTGGTGACAAGTGACAAACTTAAT
The DNA here is from genome assembly GCF_036365525.1 of Heterodontus francisci. Taxonomy (NCBI): domain Eukaryota; kingdom Metazoa; phylum Chordata; class Chondrichthyes; order Heterodontiformes; family Heterodontidae; genus Heterodontus; species Heterodontus francisci. The sequence continues at coordinate 156,103,865 of NC_090373.1, read as the reverse complement.
TTTTTTTTGCTATAACTATGCTTGAAAATTGAAAAAAGTCTGATACTGTTGTATACAAGTGAAACAAGGCGAGTTTCCTGAAACAGAGCTTTTCCCAATGGAATCATGGATTAGCAAATTAGGAATGCTGACATCCCCATCCCATTCTCTGTTCTGTACCATCAAGCAATGTAATGTGCCTTGCCTTGTAAAATGTACCCTACAGTGAATTGTGGCCAACATCACCCATTACGTGTAAATGTGGAATATGATAACCTGAATTATCAAAAGGAAATCTATTTAATTGTGCTATGGTGTCATCTACTGAGAAATGGCATCAATGCTGGAGTGTAGTACAGTTTCAATAAGGAGAAAATGTTTAACATTGGAACTATTTATGAAGGCTAATGGGTAGAGCAGGGGCAGGAATGGATGTTGCAGGTTCCGGGATTTAGATGTTTCAGTAAGAACAGAGAAGATGGTAAAAGAGGGGGCGGGGTGTGGCATTGTTAATCAAGGAGAGTATTACAGCGACAGAAAGGACGTTTGAGGACTCGGCTACTGAGGTAGTATGGGCCGAGGTTAGAAACAGGAGAGGTGAGGTTACCCTGTTGGGAGTCTTTTATAGACCTCCAAATAGTTCCAGAGATGTAGAGGAAAGGATAGCGAAGATGATTCTCGACAGGGGCGAGAGTAACAGGGTAGTTGTTATGGGGGACTTTAACTTTCCAAATATCGACTGGAAATACTATAGTTCGAGTACTTTAGATGGGTCAGTTTTTGTCCAGTGTGTGCAGGAGGGTTTTCTGACACAGTATGTAGACAGGCCAACCAGGGGCGATGCCATATTGGATTTGGTACTGGGAAATGAACCCGGCCAGGTGTTAGATTTAGATGTAGGTGAGCACTTTGGTGATAGTGATCACAATTCGGTTAGGTTTACCTTAGCGATGGGTAGGGACAGGTATATACCGCAGGGCAAAAATTATAGCTGGGGGAAAGGAAATTATGATGCGATTAGGCAAGATTTAGGATGCGTAGGATGGGGAAGGAAACTGCAGGGGATGGGAACAATCGAAATGTGGAGCTTATTCAAGGAGCAGCTACTGGTGTGTCCTTGATAAGTATGTACCTGTGAGGCAGGGAGGAAGTTGTCGAGCGAGGGAGCCGTGGTTTACTAAAGAAGTTGAAGCGCTTGTCAAGAGGAAGAAGAAGGCTTATGTTAGGATGAGACGTGAAGGCTCAGTTAGGGCGCTTGAGAGCTACAAGCTAGCCAGGAAGGATCTAAAGGGAGAGCTAAGAAGAGCAAGGAGAGGACACAAGAAGTCATTGGCGGATAGGATCAGGGAAAACCCTAAGGCTTTCTATAGGTATATCAGGAATAAAAGAATGACTAGAGTTAGATTAGGGCCAATCAAGGATAGTAGTGGGAAGTTGTGTGTGGAATCAGAGGAGATACGGGAAGTGTTAAATGAATATTTTGCGTCAGTATTTACAGTAGAGAAAGAAAATGTTGTCGAGGAGAATACTGAGATTCAGGCTACTAGGCTAGATGGGATTGAGGTTCACAAGGAGGAGGTGTTATCAATTTTGGAAAGTGTGAAAATAGATAAGTCCCCTGGGCCAGATGGGATTTATCCTAGGATTCTCTGGGAAGCTAGGGAGGAGATTGCAGAGCCTTTGTCCTTGATCTTTATGTCGTCATTGTCGACAGGAATAGTGCCGGAAGACTGGAGGATAGCAAATGTTGTCCCCTTGTTCAAGAAGGGGGGTAGAGACAGCCCTGGTAATTATAGACCTGTGAGCCTTACTTCGGTTGTGGGTAAAATGTTGGAAAAGGTTATAAGAGACAGGATTTATAATCATCTTGAAAAGATTAAGTTCATTAGCGATAGTCAGCACGGTTTTGTGACGGGTAGGTCGTGCCTCACAAACCTTATTGAGTTTTTCGAGAAGGTGACCAAACAGGTGGATGAGGGTAAAGCAGTGGATGTGGTGTATATGGATTTCAGTAAGGCGTTTGATAAGGTTCTCCACGGTAGGCTATTGCAGAAAATACGGGAAGTATGGGGTTGAAGGTGATTTAGAGTTTTGGACCAGAAATTGGCTAGCTGAAAGAAGACAGAGGGTGGTGGTTGATGGCAAATGTTCATCCTGGAGTTTAGTTACTAGTGGTGTACCGCAAGGATCTGTTTTGGGGCCACTGCTGTTTGTCATTTTTATAAATGACCTGGAAGAGGGTGTAGAAGGGTGGGTTAGTAAATTTGCAGATGACACTAAGGTCGGTGGAGTTGTGGATAGTGCCGAAGGATGTTGTAGGGTACAGAGGGACATAGATAGGCTGCAGAGCTGGGCTGAGAGATGGCAAATGGAGTTTAATGCGGAAAAGTGCGAGGTGATTCACTTTGGAAGGAGTAACAGGAATGCAGAGTACTGGGCTAATGAGAAGATTCTTGGTAGTGTAGATGAACAGAGAGATCTTGGTGTGCAGGTGCATAAAACCTGGGTAGCAACCTTCAGGGATAATAGGGCTGTTAAGAAGGTATATGGTGTGTTAGCTTTTATTAGTAGGGGGATCGAGTTTCGGAGCCACGAGGTCATGCTGCAGCTGTACAAAACTCTGGTGAGACCGCACCTGGAGTATTGCGTGCAGTTCTGGTCACCGCATTATAGGAAGGATGTGGAAGCTATGGAAAGGGTGCAGAGGAGATTTACTAGGATGTTGCCTGGTATGGAGGGAAGGTCTTACGAGGAAAGGCTGAGGGACTTGAGGTTGTTTTCGTTGGAGAGAAGGAGGAGGAGAGGTGACTTAATAGAGACATATAAGATAATCAGAGGGTTAGATAGGGTGGATAGTGAGAGTCTTTTTCCTCGGATGGTGATGGCAAACACGAGGGGACATAGCTTTAAGTTGAGGGGTGATAGATATAGGACAGATGTGAGAGGTAGTTTCTTTACTCAGAGAGTAGTAGGGCGTGGAACGCCCTGCCTGCAGCAGTAGTAGACTCGCCAACTTTAAGGGCATTTAAGTGGTCATTGGATAGACATTTGGATGAAAATGGAATAGTGTAGGTCAGATGGTTTCACAGGTCGGCGCAACATCGAGGGCCGAAGGGCCTGTACTGCGCTGTAATGTTCTAATTCTAAACAAAAAACTTAAAAAGAACACTGTTAATGATTAACAAATACAGGTTTCCTGTTTGTTCAAATTTTTATTGCCTGCAAACCATTGGAAAAGATTAAATTTTCGAACTTCTTTAATCTAAATGTCAGGCATATTAGGAGAGATATACTTTATGTTGCAATTATAGTCAATTATTATTTTTCATATTAAACTGCAGATCCGAAATGATTCTGAATCCAGCAAACCTCCCCTCATTAGAAAATAAAAATTAGATGTCACTTCAATTCTAAGAAAACAAGTAAGGTTTAAATTGTAATGCACAGCTCTTTATCTTAAGTTTATTTCTGACAAAGCTTTTTGCAGATTATTCTCAACAGTTCAATCATTCCTACTTGAGTTAACTTCAGTCATGAATTCAATCTGAGTCATGAACCCATTACAGTTCTGAACCTCGCTTCCAGTTTTAAAAAAATTGGAAGCCAAATTGGGAGGGTAAAAATTGATAGCTCAGCTCCAATATGACGCTAACTCTGAATTTAAACACCTCAGAATGAAATGAAATTTGAGATTTTCTTTAGATCTGATCATTAAATCAGACTTGGTAGCTTATGAGAAAGACAAAATCCTGGAAAGTAATTCAGGGGTAAGGGATAAACCATGATTCATTATCTAAAGTTTCACATTAGGAATCCATTCTCCAGCACTAAATGAGCATCAAAGCTCATCAAGAATAAATCCAGCAATGTTTTCTCACATTAGCTCTCATTCTCAACATTTGCAGGATTTGTTTCAACTTTGACTTAAATTTGCACCTCAAAACATTGGTTTCACTCAGCAAAAATTCACCCAGAAGACATTAATACAAGATTACATAGTCAGATTCCACTATAAAGGCATTTAAAATGGAAATGTAAAAATAACAGAGTCTGTGACTTTAAAATAGGGACAATTTGGTAACTTAACTATACCAATTTGCTAAAATATAGATTTAAAAAAACAAACAGTCATGTGGTTTATAGTGCACTGCACTAGCCAGGTTGATTATACAACTTAAACTAGAAAAGGAAACCAGATTTTCAACAGTGAAAGAGTTCTATAAATCCAGGTTATGAACAATGTATTTCTTGCGTGAAGGTTACATTATACCAATTTTAGTCTATATCCAAATAATTATGATGGACTGTTTCTAATTTAATTAATAGCTTAATTCAAATATTCAATGCAAAGCGATGCAATTTACACATATCAAACTCAGAAGGGCAGTTGATTCAGTGAATATAAAATAATTTGAACAAAATATACAAGTTGACAGAACAATGGCAGATGAAATATGATTTGGAAAAACTGTAGGGAACAAGTGTAAATTGCACATAGGAGGGAAAACATACGTACTCCATGAATGGTGCTGAAATTGAAAAAGAATTCTAGGAGTTTTAGTAGATTCAACGTTCAACTTGTCTAATCACTGCGGCACAGCAATCCAACAGGCAAATAAAATGCTGAACTATACAGCCAAGAGTACTGGGACTAGTCACCGAAACATACTCTAGGAGTTGTCCAACAGCCATGAGATTGACCTCTAGAATCAGAGGACTAAGCTATGAGGATAGACTAGAGAACATTGAAAGGCTGCTAATTAGGATGTGTCTTTCAAAAGATATGCAATAAAGGGTATGGAAAAGGTAAATTCATAAAATTACTTCAAACTAGAGCTTAAAAATAGGACAAAGGGTCAGAGGTTCAAATAAAAAGACAAATTTAGTATTTGTGTCAGGAAGTTCCTCTTCTCACAAAGTGATAAAAGGTAGAAGTAGACAAAGCAAAACCACATTAAAAAAAAAAATTAGATGACATAAATGAGGTGGCGGGGGGAAGTGGGTGATGATCTGTTGGGTCTCTTGAAAGATGAGTTAAGATGGACGACACCCTCCAAATTTTTATTTATACACGGAGTTGGGGCATAGTTTCAGAATGTTCTGTTACGTTCATTCTTTAAATGGGAACTATATATTGCACAAACATACACTAAGTTTTGCCCACTTTTGTCATTTGCTGCTGTTTGGAAATTCTTTCAAGACTTGGCCCCCTGCTTCCCCAGTTATTTCTACACCTGCCCCAAAGTTAGAAACTCATGCTGTAGAAGTTCCTGAGTCATGTAAGATCATACGAAATAGGAGCAGGAGGAGATAATTCAGTCCCTCAAGCCTGCTCTGTCATTCAATAAGATCATGGCTCATGGAACTGTGGCGTTATCCCCACTTTCCTGCTGGCCCCCTATAACCCGTGACTCCCATGTAGATCAAAAATCCATCTAAATTGGCCCTGAATATATTCAGTCACCCAGCTTCCACTGCTCGCTGGGAAGAGAATTCTAAAGATTAACCACCCTCAGAGAAAAAATTCCTCCTCATCTTTATCTTAAAAGGGAGACCCCTTATTTTGAAACTGTGCCCTCTAAATTCTAGATTCCCACACAAGGGGAAACATCCTCGCAGCAACAACCTGTCAAGTCCCCACAGAATCTTACATGTTTCAATAAGATAACCTCTCAATCTTCCAAACACCAGTGAGTATATACCCAACCTGCTCAACTTTCCTCATTAGACAACACCTTCATCCCAGGCATCAGCTTAGTGAACCTTCAATGAACTGCTTCCAATGCAAGTATGTTCTTCCCTAACCAAGACGACCAAAACTGTACGCAGTACTCTGGGGCGGTCTCACCAATGCCTTGCACTGTTGTAGCAAGACTTCCTTACTTTTATACTCCATCTACACCACCCCCCCCCCCCCCTCCGCCCCCTTGTAATAAATGCCAACATTCCATTTGCCTTCCTAATTACTTGCTGTACCTGCATGCTAACTTTTTGTGATTCACATACAAGGACACCCAGATCACTCTGTACCGCAGCATTCTGCAGTCTCTCTCCATTTATATAATATTCCGCTTTTCTACTGTTCCTGCCAAAGTGGATAACCTCACATTTTCCCACATTATACTCCATCTGCCAAATTGTTGCCCAATCACTTAACCTATCTATACCTCTCTGCAAGCATGGTGTCCTTGTAACTTGCTTTCCTACCTATATTTATATGTCTGCAAATTTGGTTACAATAATCTGCGGAAAGTGCTCCTTCCAGAGGCCTGAGAGCACTTGAGAGGAGGCCATCAAACTCTGGAACCACAGAAGAGTGTGGAACTCCCTCCTAAACCAGTTTGTTTTGCTACTTCTCACACTGTCTTTCAAAGTGTCCTCAAAACTCACCTTCTCAACTGTGCCTTTGGCGGTCTCCCTCAACTCTTCTGCTATTGCTCAGGTTCTTATGGTCTCCTATGTGAAAGTGCCTTCAGATCTGTTTTTATAGTGCTTTCAAATGTAATAAAGCAACTTATGATAAGAGTGCTCTAAGAAAAGAGGCTGGATTGAGCCAAGATGTATGTTTCCCACTGGCACCAGAATAAATATCTTAACAGTTCAGGCCAGAGTCAAACCTTGAGTTATTTAAAATTATCATACAAGTCTTTGCAATTACATAAAATAAATTGTTTTTTTTCCTTCCTCTGCAATTTACATTTTTATTAACTTGTTTGATAATGTACTTCCATAGTAATTTTATGAAATGTGCTAAATAGCCACTCATTGTATTTGTAGCAAAAGCTTGCTTTATTTTATAATTTACCTTTTATTCACTTATATGCTGCTTTCAACAACAACTTTGCAAGTCTCAAATAATGACTTGGTTTTTTGTCTCATTTTCCAGAACACAGATCCAGATAGACCATGTTGGCATTAATGCCTGATACCACATGGCTAAACAAATGACAAAGCTGACCAATGCCTACATTGAAAAGGATTATTAGCAGGTACCAAAACCAATTGGGGTCACTTTTTATGTCTAATTAAGCTTTCTTCACTACTATAGCTTAAAATGGTTGAACCAGACATGCCCACAATATACAAAGGAGGTTGGTACTTTCTCTGTCATCTCCAGACGCAGAGATTCCACTCGTATAACAACTAGAATGCAGCATTTTCAGTTGACCTTTCTTTTCAATGTTGCAAATAGAAAGCATATGCACAATAGAAAAATACACTTTTACTCTGTCTCTAACAGGTTCTTCCATATAAGGACCCTTGGCCTTCTCTAAAGTGGCCATTATTTCCCTGTCTGAATAATGAGAATGGAGTAGAAAAGGGGGATCTTGTGCTCTAATACTAATGTAATTATGGCTTTTTATCGGAACATTGAGAGAAAAAGAAATGCTATAGCAGGAGGTATCTATAAAAGCCTTTCCTTTCAAATGACATTTTATGTTCTAAGTGCTCTTATGACACGATATATCCATTCTTCAAAAGACAAACATCAAAAGGCATTTATTCCACCAATACCTGCTCTCTATACGTGGGGAGTTGAGGAAATAGCAGGGTTGTTTCTGGTGTTAAGACCATGTTGAATATGGGAAAAGGAACAATGAGCAGGCATGCCGAAGCTCTGCAACCAATGCACTAGAAAGTGAAACCTCTACAGCTGTATAAACATTTCATGCGGAGAAGAATTTGGGGCAGTGAGGAGAGGCCAGGCCATTGGGATTAATTTTGGACTGCACTAGCGAAGTGCTTGGCACTATACAATGGGCGGAATGGCCTCTTTCTGTTCTGTCGACTTTTACTGAATTGGATGTGAAAATTATTTAACAAAGTTGCTGCTTCATTCTTATCCAATGATGCTCCCTTGAACTTTGAATTGAACCCAATATAAATCTAGCCTGGACAGACCAATTGGAATAATCAATTAATGAGTGACTCTGAGACCTGAGAGATGGGGAGTCATAAGTGCTGAAATCGGACACAGAGTTACTTGTTTGAAGTGGGGCATCAGTTCAGTCTTCTGAAAGTAGCTCCTAAGAAATACACACACCAGCTTTTTTAATAATAGGAAAGGGCAAGAGGAGTTTATATTGAGCACTCGTTCTGTCCCAGACAAGAAAGCATGGGAGAAAGACTGTCTTACTATGTCCTTCACAAATAGTACATAAAAGTTTGGTGATTGGGGGGGTGGGGGGGGGGGGGGTTGCAGGAAGAAGGGAAATTATCTATTTACTGGTATTTAGTCAAGTGTTTAAAGACTGATTTGATCTATCTAAACAGGGAAAAAGTTCTAATCTGTAGGAGAAACCATGGAATACCTAAGGGCATAGTTTGCTGTGATCTTATACCCTAACAGAAAAGCAGATTGCTCGATATTGGCCATGGCACCAGGAAGGGAGACCAGGGGGTCAGAGGTACATTGCAGTACATCATCTCTGTTTAATAGAACTTTATACTCCAGCAACCTGCATCCCCATGTGCCTTGGCCAGCCTATATGCTGACAACTAAGGGTTCTATTGTAACAGAAATTAGCAATGGTGATGATGGGTGGTGGAAGGTTGTCTTGACTAAATCCGAATCCCTTTTGTCAAAGTTTGGCATCTCAATTAAAAGTATGCTTGGGTGAATCATGGAATTTCTTTTGTGGCCAAGAGAAATTCTTAAGTCAATAACTTGCTTGTTGCTAAACTGAATTTGCTTAAGAGCACTGAAATGTTAAAAAGGTTATCACATAATGACTTATTTATTTTAAAAATTTAAAACAAGCTTTTAGAAATCCAAGTCCTTTTATTTGGCTAAACCACTTAACACCTTGCAGTTCAATATATTGCAGAAAATAATACAAGTCCAATAACCTGTCATCTTTACATAAAGTGACTGAAAACTCCAGTGGCTGTGCAGTTAAAATTTAGCATTTGGGTGACAATTAATGGAAGGCAGTTTTTAATATGCAGCATATTTGTTGAGCAGTGTCCTGGATACTGCAAAATGTATCAAACAGATTTTTGTTTTGGAAGTTCCAAAAAAAAAAAAAATTTTTCTTTCTTCTGTTTTTAAACCCATTTCTGCTGAAACTGTTGACTCTCTTACTGGGAAATGGCTTCATCAACAGTTACCATGTTGAAGTCGACAAAATGTACAAGCTTCAACAGTTAGAAGGAAAAAATTACTCCATGCGTTACCTGGTGGATGTGCTTAATATATAGCAATTTGATGAGTTAGCATTGACAGAGCAGTTGCTAACTTTTCACTATGCTTCTAAAATTATTTCAGCGAAAAATAGGTGCAAAGCATATTGACAAATTCACCTAATGCTAATAATGTAGATTTAATTGAATGACAGAACGTCAGCCGAAGACAGTAGGTTCAGGACTCTTAACAGCATCATGAATCAGTATATATTGTTCAAGGATAAAATTAGAAAAATACCTTTAATTATATAAATGACATTCCCACTGACACATTTATTAGCTACTCTTTTGTCCCGAAATGGTGATCATGGGTTTTTTCTCTGAACCCTTACAAACCTCGAGTGATTGGTACTCCCATAATGCTATTAGGATGGAAATGCCAGGATTCTGACCCAGCGACGATGAAGGAATGGTGTTCAAGTAACTGCATGACTTGGGACAGGAACTTGGTGAGGGTGTTCCTATGATTTTGCTGCTCTTGTCCTTCCCAATGGTAGAGGTCTCAGGAGAGTGAGTGCCGCAAGATGATTGCCTTCCTTCAAGCAGTTGACGTTTGCTCCACACTGGCAGTGTGATGGATGTTGTTTCCCTTCTCAAAGTTGTTGCCATTTATTCAGTACTATGTTCACATATGTTGATTCAAACTCTAAATGGACCCTTGCACTGCTTTGAGTCCTCTTCTTACCCTTATGAATGGTCACCTTTATCACCAGTCTTCAATTCTGCCTCCAGGGTGATCAGCTTCTGAAATGCACACTTGCATGGGGAAAACACATTCTTATGGGTCCAAATATAGGACATTTCGTACTTCAGATCCCAATATCTTGATAGCAGTTCCCATAAATTATCTGAATATACCACCACCCCTCAAAAAAACAATTTGAGGCAATTTTCCTTTGTATGACTCTCTCTATGAACCACAAATCTGAATCTGAAGTAACTTCTTCCAACCCATCGAGAAATGCATGGGATAAGGTATACAAACTCTCTGCACCCTTCAAAAGAGCTTGGTATAATCTAGAGGCACAACTGAACTATATTTTCTCTGTATTACAGAATTTAAAAAAACTTCACTTGCTAGCACATTTTGAGGCAGATGATGTGATTTGATCAAAGTTTTAAAAAGTTACCAACCTGTTCCAGGATTCAGCAGATGTGTATGCAGGAGCTGATAATCAAAGTAACAGTAACGTGCACTCCTCCAAAAATATATATTAACACAGGAAAAAAATAATTGTGTTTTAAGAGGCCAAGCAAATACATAGAGTTTCACCTATAGAAAGCAGTAACTTGTATTAATGTAGCGATTTCATTCTGTAAGGATGTCCCAAAGTGCTGTACAGCCAATAAAGTAGTTTTGAACAATAGTTACTGTTGTAATGTAGGAAATGCAGCAGCCAATTTGTGCTCAGCAAGATCTCACAAACAGCAATGTGATAATAACTAGGTAATCTGTTTTTTACTAAATTTGATTGAGGAATAAAATATTGGCAAGCACACCAGGGAGAATTCCCCTGCTCTGCACACTTTCAGCTAAGCTAATCAAAACAAAAAGCATTAGAGGCATGGGCACTACACAGCACCATTAGCAGAGTTTTCAGGTCATTGAGTGCATGGTGAATAGCTTTACAGCTTAACAGGAGACTGAACAGGTGGATTCCAATTGGTCCTTCATTGAGTAGTAGTGGCAATGCATCCATCTTGCAGGAAGCTTGCAGTGAAATACTGCTGTCCTGCAAATGTAGTTAAAAGAAAAAAAATGTTAAATCTTCATTTAATGCGCTTTCAGAGGATGAGAGCAATTTGCTTCCTTGAGCTTATCCAACTATGAAAGACATTACACCTGAGGCTGATAGTGCCCTCACACAGCATCCATGCTGCCACACTTTCAGTACAAGCCCTGTATGTTAATCAACAGAGTCAATTCTACTCAGGCCTCCTCCTGAGGTCCTTGCATCACAGATGCCAGTCTTGAGCCAATCCGATTCACTCCATGTGATATCAAGAAACAGCTGAAGGCACTGGACACAGCTAAGGCTGTGGGCCCTGACAACATTCCGGCAATAGTACTGAAGACTTGTGCCACGCTCCTAGCCAAGCTGTTCCCATATAGCAACAACACTGACATCTACACGGAAATGTGGAAAATTGCCCAAGTATGTCCTGTATACAGAAAGCAGGACAAATCCAACCCAGCCAATTACTGCCCTATCAGCCTACCCCCGATTATCAGCAAAGTAATGGAACGGGTCGTCGACAGTGCCATCAAACAGCACTTGCTCATCAATAACATGCTCGCTGACACTCAGTTTGGGTTCCGACAGGGCCACTCAGCTCCTGACCTCATTACAGCCTTGTTCCAAATATGGGCAAAAGAGCTGAACTCCAGAGGTGAGGTGAGAGTGACTGCCCTTAACATCAAGGCAGCATTTGACCGAGTATGGCATTAAGGAACTCTGGCAAAACTGGAGTCAATGGGAATTAGAGGGAACACTCTCCGTTGGTTGGAATAATACCTCGCACAAAAGGAAGATGGCGGCTGTGTTTGTTGGAGGTCAATCATTTCAGTCCCAGGACATCACTGCAGGGGTTCCCCAGGATAGTGTCCTAGGCCCAACCATCTTCAGCTGCTTCATCAATGACCTTCCCTCCATCATAAGGACATAAGTGGGGATGTTCGCTGATGATTGCACAATGTTCAGCACCATTCACAACTCCTTAGATACTTAAGCAGCCCATCTCCATACGTAGCGAGACCTGGACAACATCCAGCCTTGGGTTGATAAATGGCAAGTAACATTCGCGCTGCACAAGTGCTAGGCAATGACCATCTCAAACAAGAGAGAATCTGACCATCTGCCCCCAATATTCAATCGCATTACCATTGCTGAATCTCCCACCATCAACATCCTGGGGGATACCATTGACCGGAAATTGAACTGGACCAGGTACATAAGTACCGAGGCTAGGAATTCTGCGGTGAGTAGCTAACCGCCTGACTCCCCAAAGCCTGTTCACCATCTACAAGGCACAAGTCAGGAGTGTGATGGAATACTCTCCACCTGCCTGGATGGGTGCAGCTCCAACAACACTCAAGAAGCTCGACACCATTCAGGACAAAGCAGCCCACTTGACTGGTACCCCATCCACCACCTTCAACATTTACTCCCACCACCACCGATGCACAGTGGCAGCAGTGCATACGATCTACACGATGCACTGCAGCAACTCACCGAGGCTCCTTCGACAGCACCTTCCAAACCTGCGACCTCTACCACCTAGAAGGACAAGGGCAACAGATGTATGGGAACACCCACCACCTGCAAGTTCCCCTCCATGTCACACATCATCCTGACTTGGAAGTTTATCACTGTTCCTTCACTGTCGCTAGGTCAAGATCCTAGAACTCCCTTCCGAACAACACTGTGGGGGTACCTATACTCCATGGACTGCAGCGGTTCAAGAAGGCAGCTCACCACCACCTTCTCAAGGGCAATTAGGGATGGGCAATAAATGCTAGCCTAGCCAGTGATGCCCACATCCCATGAACGAATATAAAAAAAAAATTCCCTCCCTCCGAACATGGTGATGCTGTGGCCAATTGCAGCAGCTGTACTACCACCTCACTTGAGATTAAATAACTCGGCATTCATCAAGGATTGAGTTTGGGCTTTCCTGTGCGGCTCAGAACTTTACCTGTATCATCTGAAGGGCACTTATTACATATATTTTCATGCAGAGATCCAAGAACTACAAATTTGAGAATACAACTTATATAACCAATCTTCTGATGACTGAATAGCCAACACAAAGAGAACAGGATTATACACCACAACAACGAATACTTAGTTCTGACTTTTTTTTTAAAATTTATCATGCCTATAAAATGTAAGCAAGTGGTGGAGAAGGGGAAAGACAGAGATTCCAGTTTGAGAATATTAGAGGACTTTATATGATAAATGCTTCTGATCACCTCCTGGGCAGGAATGCCGCAATACCCAACAGTACTGAAACCACTTTCCCCTTTTCTATTGCAGGTAATACATGGCAGCCATAAAAAAAACACAGATCAGCAACTTGACAAGGAAGAAAAAAAAAGAGGACCTGAGCCCTAGAGGAAACCATGTCGGCATTATCTAGATACTGCACGCCCCACCCACTCCCTTTCCCAGGCTCTGCATTTGCTGTTCGAAAGATCATCGACGCAAAATGGTAATTCTCGTTCTCTTTCCACAGATGCTGCTTGACCTGCAGAATGTTTCCAGAATTGTCTTTTTTTTCCATTACCAAGTGCAGTCATAGAGTCATAGAGAGATACAGCACTGAAACAGGCCCTTCGGCCCACCGAATCTGTGCCAACCAACAACCACCCATTTATACTAATCCTACATTAATCCCATATTCCCTACCACATCCCCACCATTCTCCTACCACCTACCTACACTAGGGGCAATTTACAATGGCCAATTTACCTATCAACCTGCAAGTCTTTGGCTGTGGGAGAAACCGGAGCACCCGGCGGAAACCCACGCGGTCACAGGGAGAACTTGCAAACTCCACACAGGCAGTACCCAGAACCGAACGCGGGTCGCTGGAGCTGTGAGGATGCAATGCTAACCACTGCACCATGTTGCCAATAGATTAGCCACCAAATTGGGAGATTCAGAAAAGATTCACCAATGTAAAAAAAAACAAGAATCAGTATTTAACTGCCTGGGCAGGAAACTACTGGGCGAGATCTGCAATAGATCAAATTTTTTTGAAGCTGAAGAATACGTCCTCCCAATATTCATTTTGGAAATTGCAGAGGGGTTAAATTCTGCACCATTGACTTCAGTAAATGCCTTCCCAATATACTTCCAAAAACAATTTGAAATATCACTTCAAATGTGTATGTACAATAATTGAGCATAAAAAACCTATTGATAATATTCCAACATTATACACCTAAATACTGTTACTGAAATAATGCTCATGATATCCTACTAATACATGCCCATCCTCTCTCCACACAAATGAATTAGGATTAGCTGGGAGTTCAGACTGCACTACAGTCCACACATACAACCACAAACTAATGTATCTTGCACCTACAGAAACTTAGAAAAGCACCAGCACATGAGCACTGGGGGTACAGCACTTTTGCTGCAAAACACAGTGGCAACACTGCAGAGATTCTACATTCAAGATACAAAGAGCCATTTAGGTACCCACGATGGCCAATAGGCCAGCCAGAAGAGTCTGGGTGCATTTATAGTGCAAATTCAGAGTTGTCTGGAACAGTTTTCCCTTTACAGTGATAAATCTGAACCTGTCTGAATTGAGACAGAAGTGATGTGAAACCCTCAGACAAAGATTTGATACTGCACTGGAGTTGCAATGTCAATCTGGGTTTAAAAAATGTTCCAATGGTCTATTGGCTCTCCTGCAAACTTAGCACGATCCAGCTGTCTTTTTTGTACTGCCTTAAGCATAGGAGATAAACTGGAAAGAAATGCACTCGTACATCAGTGGATTCGATGAACTGCAGTGGATTGTCTATTTGGAGTGCAAGTTATTACCATGATTTTCTCATTGAGTTTCTTCACAGATGATATGACAGACCATCCCCAAACTATTTGAACCTGCCCACCTCCTTGCGCATTGTCAGCTATCAGATTGAAAATGAAGTGGACTTGAATCTCGAGATAAAATTTGTTCTCGTCAGTCATTCAGACACAAGAACTTAATCATTTGATGCTTCTTGATTGACTGTCCCATGCATTACAGGATGAGCAGGCCACTTCTATTTGATCTATCCAAAATAAAGAGCTACATTCCCTCTCTGACCACCACATCCATCCTGCCCCCTTCCCCCTGCAACACTGTCATCGAATAGACAACTGACTGACTTGATGCTTTGAGTTTTGCTTCCATACTGGAAGTAGTTCTTCCCAACATCTGTTCAAACTTTTCTATTTCAGCATTTTGTAGCCAACCATCCTTACTCAGGTGGGAGAAGTCGCCTCTCGGGCACCTCCTTTCAAACTTACAGGGCTCATCACCTGTACTGTCGCCATGACTTGAAAATTTCTTAAGTGACCAAAACTGAACACAATACTCAAGGTACCGTATGACCAGGGAACTGTACAGTTTTAGTGTGATGCCTTCTGACTTACAATGTTTGGTTAACTGAGCATAATTAGGCACTGTATTCACTGGTAATTACTGCTCAGTGATTTATTAAATACCCAAATGTCTATAATCCCCTTCAGCTATTTTTACTTCATCCATAAAATATTTGTGACACCTAATTTCTTGTCAATGTGTAATACCTTGCATTTATCTAAATTCAATTTCATCTGCTGCTGGTTTGCCCAAATATATATTTTATCTACCTTATTTCGTACATCCTTTGCCCATTGGGACACTACCTGCGCACCGCCCACCACACTACACCACCGACACACCCCTACAGATTTATTTATTTTTTTTAAAAAAGAGATACAGCACTGAAACAGGCCCTTCGGCCCACCGAGTCTGTGCTGACCATCAACCACCCATTTATACTAATCCTACACTAATTCCATATTCCTACCACATCTCCACCTGTCCCTATATTTCCCTACCACCTACCTATACCACAACATCTGTGAAGTGATATGAGTGAGGATTGGAAGATATATGATCTGAATTGTCTTGCATTAGGGAGAATAAGTAAAGGAGCAATTCTGACTGGTTTGAAATGTCATGCCATTTTTTCCCCCCCTTGGACAATCACAAGAAGTACAATGCAATCTGATGAAGGTACTGTGCATAACTAATTAAAGAAAAGGTATTTCTTTTTGTAGTTAGTTCAGGTTTGGAAATGGCCTACATTGCAGATATTAGGAGGTCAACATTCGTCATCTAGAAATATTCAACAATTCTTGAGTTTGTGGGTCACAAAGAACAGAACAGTATTATGGAGAAAATCTACCTTTTCACACTGGTAGGAATAGGGTTTTTATTTACTTGTTACAGAGCAGACAAGGAAACTAAAAATAGAAAAATAGTCACATGGTTCATTCGAATACATGGGAAGAGGGTATCACATGATTTCCAAATGGAAGGTTTCACAGTTACAAATATTACATTACTCATAGTATACAGAGATAATTGTGTATGAATGATAACAAATTAATTAATTTCCATTGTAACTAACCTTAGACTTATTCCAAGCTTGCAATGATTTTTGTTTCTACATTGAATATACCTTAAACAATATTCCAACAGCCAAGACAGTTTACTTTTGTGATGAATGAAGCTAGATTCCTACAGACAGCTCACTACAACAGTTACTGAGAGAACATGGATATAGTGCCTTTAGTTACATCTCACTACCATCTTCCCCCACATCCCCATCCCCGACAAGTCTACACATTCAAATAAACTGATGATACAAAGATATGTAACAGACCTCTCCCAATGTGTACAAAACTTTTTGATGCATCAATATCTGTTATGACTTTAGCACTGAAGATCCCAAAAACAACATTCTGTATTACTTTGAGGGACACACAGTGTTCAATTCTCAATTTATGTATGTTCAAAAAAAAAAACCCCAATTTTCTGAGAAGAATTTTTTTGCTAGATTTAAGGATATAACTTCCTTGCTTTTGTATGCTATGCCTCTATTTATAAAGGCTTTAACACCTGTATCAATGTATCCTGCTACCGTCAAAGATTTGTGTACAGAAACCTCCAAGTCTCCTTGTTCCTGCATCCCCCTTTAAAATAGTACAATTTACTGATTTTACCTCTTATTCTTCTTCCCAAAAGTCACAGGTATGATGGGTAAATGGCCTCCTTCAGTGCTGTATCATTCTATGAAATGCATTGCTTCAATTGAATGTCCAATCCACTAAACTGCATTGTATAGAATTACATGGAAATGATAACATGAAAATGGGTTATTCAGCCCAACTAGTCCATGTTGTTGTTTATCTTGCGCATGAGCAGTAATTCCATCCTATATGTTCCTGTAATATTCCTAAATCCCATTATTCCCTTTTTCGTTCAATCACCTACCTAACCTATTGAAATTAAATTTCATCTGCCTACGTCTGTTCACTTCACCAGTCTATGTCTTCCAGAAGTCTGCTATCTCAAAGCAACAGGAATGTTTTTAGTTCCAAGTTGTGAGGTATTGGAATATACATCTGGTTATGGAAACAGAGACCATGTCAACTTTTAACAATAGATTAGGTAGGTGGTTGAACATTGGTGGTTATATCATTTCCATGTAATTCTATGCAATGCAGTTCAGTGGAGTTGACTCCTAATTACTCAGGATTTATAGAATTATAAACCTTTTTATAATTTAAGCTTTTTGTCATATTATATCCTTTGCCCTGGAATTAGGGGTTTGGACTTATAATTCAAAATTACAGATGGTAGCTTGGTAGCACTCCTTCCTCTGCGTCAGGAGGCTGTTGATTCAACTGCTCATTAGGATTGGAGCACAAAGTACTGCAATGGTTGTCTGCCTAGTTTAAGAGTCTGCTGTGTTGTTGGCAGTACTGTCTATATGAAGTCAAAAACTCCATGTCACTACGCAAAGAAGAGCAGTGAGTTCTCTCAGTGCCCAGATCAACTCAATCAATATCATAAAACCAATTAACTGCTCATTCACCTCACTGACATGTGGGGGTGGGGGGGGTGCATTACGAACATGGAATAGTTTCCAGCCTTGAGCAACAGCCAGTGCTCTCCATTCGTTCCAATATGTCATTCAATTTTTCCATGTGTGAGCCTAAAGAGTGACTGTCAGCAGTGCACCCATGATGGCATCATAGCTGAGCCCAATCTGGTTCTCATCTAATCATCAAACAAGTGCAGGAGTCACGACACAGTTATGGGGAGCACAAAGTCTGGTTGCACTCTCTACTTTCAGCATTCGGAAACTGTAGTGCTTCCACAACAGACCTTTTAAGTCCATACTCAATACCACATCAAGCCATGTCTTTAGTCATAAGCTGCTAAGGGATCTAACCTAGCTGGTTTCTAAACCCTCTTATACTGTGGCAAAATTAAAGAACCAAAATAAGTCTTGGACAAAAATGTTTCAATTTTGGCACACCATTGAACACATTGCTGAGGCTCAGATATAAGAATGGCCACCTATGGAAGTTGCAGAGAGCAACCAGAAAGAAGTCTGAACAGCCTTCATAAAAGGATAGGATACCATAAAAATATAATAAATTTGTATAGTTTTGTAGTGAAGAGAGTTTTTTTGTGCTTGTTTATGTTTTTTAAACTGTGGGCTTCAAACAAGTGCAAAGTGTAATTATATTAGAGTACCACAATTTTAAATGCATGAATGGCTGACCTATTTTGAATTTATCAAAAAGAACCAGAAATATGACAAGTGAAAGTGGTTTAGGAGTTTATTTGAATACTGGCTCTTATCAATTTTACATTACCACATTACATCAGTGTTTCCTAATAGGGTTAGGCAAAACAGATCAAGTAGCCTCCAAACCCATTTCTAATATTGCCCACCACCAATAGTGGGCAGGCTTGTGTTAGCACCATTTTCCCCCTGCATGCAGTGGATATTGCAAATAAGAAAGCCCAAGGAAATTGATCAGGTGAATAGCAAACAGCTCTCAATATCCCAGAACAAGAGTATATAATCTGAGATTTCAAACTAAACCAGTTAAGTGAATTCAACACTGGGGCTAGGGCCATGGTCCAGAAAGAGGGGAGCAAAAATCAAACTATGCTGTGATGCAGATAGATTGAATATGTAGCAGTGTTATATTTTCAATGCATCAGCTATGCTTAGTCAATAGTGTGTTCTCATACTCAAGGATGACACTGCCAACAAAAGAAGGGAACACAAATTCATTGGTGCGTTGATGACTACAGCCAATATAGAACATTGTCCACCACAAGTTTTCTGGAGACTTCTGTTGATCCCTTCCATCTTGTTGATCCTCCCTCCACATTAGCTTAACACTATTTCAAAACCCTTCACTTCGTCTCTCACTTCAGCACACTATTGCCACCTGCTAGTGGCCAGGAGTCTCCGAGAGCCCACTACCATGTTGCACTGCTTCAAGTAAACATTTAGTGTAACTTTGTAGTACCTTTGTTGTCTGCCCTGCTTCCTTCTGCCATCCATTGGTTTTTGGTAAAGCATCTGCTTTGGTTGTTATACGTCATCCTTCCTAACACCAAGTCCAACATTAATTATCATAGCTTCAATCCTTGTGCCTTGTTATTAATTGTAACATGCCTCCTAATATGAAGTACGGTGTGAAAGTATCTTTGGTATCTGTTTCACATACTGATGCACCAAAATGGTTATGTGCAGTAGAAATGAGCATAACTTAAAACCAAGTAGCATATCAGGCAGCAGCTTTCAGTGAATGTGACCAAAAACTGAAAAGTCCAAACAATCTTCTACTCACCTCCGGTCTGATTATATAAAAAGCAAAAAACTGCGTGCTGCAAATCTGCTGAGTTCAAGAATCAGAATATGTTGGAAACGCACAACAGGTTCAAGAAGGGTCCACACTTGAAGCACTAAGTTTTCGGTTTGCTCCACAGAGATTAGAACATAGAACATAGAACATAGAAAAATACAGCACAGAACAGGCCCTTCGGCCCACGACGTTGTGCCGATCCTTTGTCCTCTGTCAAGGACAATTTAATCTATACCCCATCATTCTCCTTTATCCATATACCTATCTAAAAGCCGTTTGAAAGTCCCTAAAGTTTCTGACTCAACAACTTCCCCAGGCAAGGCATTCCATGCCCCGACCACTCTCTGGGTAAAGAACCTTCCCCTGACATCCCCCTTATATCTCCCACCCTTCACCTTAAATTTATGACCCCTTGTAACGCTTTGCTCCACCCGGGGAAAAAGTTTCTGACTGTCTACCCTATCTATTCCCCTGATCATCTTATAAACCTCTATCATGTCACCCCTCATCCTTCTCCTTTCTAATGAGAAGAGGCCTAGAATGTTCAGCCTTTCCTCGTAAGACTTATTCTCCATTCCAGGCAACATCCTGGTAAATCTCCTCTGCACCCTCTCCAAGGCTTCCACATCCTTCCTAAAATTAGGCGACCAGAACTGCACACAGTACTCCAAATGAGGCCTTACCAAGGTCCTGTACAGCTGCATCATCACCTCACGGCTCTTAAATTCAATCCCTCTGCTAATGAACGCTAACACCCCATATGCCTTCTTCACAGCCCTATCCACTTGAGTTGCAACTTTCAACGATCTATGCACATAGACCCCAAGGTCTCTCTGCTCCTCCACATGCCCAAGAACCCTACCGTTAACCCAGTATTTTGCATTCGTGTTTGTCCTTCCAAAATGGACGACCTCACACTTTTCAGGGTTAAACTCCATCTGCCACTTTTCAGCCCAGCACTGCAACCTATCCAAGTCCCTTTGCAGACGACAATAGCCCTCCTCGGTATCCACAACTCCACCAACCTTTGTATCATCTGCAAATTTACTGACCCACCCTTCGACTTCCTCATCCAAGTCGTTAATAAAAATCACAAACAGGAGAGGACCCAGAACTGATCCCTGCGGCACGCCACTGGTAACTGGGCTCCAGGCTGAGTATTTACCATCTAAGACCACTCTCTGCCTTCTATCAGTTAGCCAATTCTTAATCCAACTGGCCACATTCCCCACTATCCCATGCCTCCTGACTTTCTCCATAAGTCTACCATGGGGGACCTTATCAAATGCCTTACTAAAATCCATGTACACCACATCCACTGGTTTACCCTCATCCACTTGCTTGGTCACCTGCTCAAAGAATTCAATCAGGCTTGTGAGGCAAGACCTACCCCTCACAAAACCGTGCTGACTGTCCCGAATCAAGCAGTGTCTTTCCAGATGCTCAGAAATCCTATCCCTCAGCACCTTTTCCATCAACTTGCCTACCACCGAAGTAAGACTAACTGGCCTGTAATTCCCAGGGTTGTTCCTATTCCCTTTCTTGAACAGGGGCACAACATTTGCCACCCTCCAATCACCTGGTACCACCCCCGTCAGCAGAGAAGATGAAAAGATCATTGCCAGCGGCTCTGCAATTTCATCCCTTGCTTCCCATAACATCCTTGGATATACCCCGTCAGGCCCGGGAGACTTGTCTATCTTCAAGTTATTCAAAAACCCCAACACATCTTCCCTCCTAACGAGCACTTCCTCGAGCTTACCAGTCTGTTTCACACCGTCCTCTTCAGTAATACACCCCTTCTCATTCGTAAATACCGAAGAGAAGTACTCATTCAAAACCTCACTTATCTCTTCCGGCTCAACACACAGTCTCCCGCTATTGTCCTTGACCGGACCTACGGTCCCCCTAGTCATCCTCATATTTCTGACATACGCGTAAAAGGCCTTGGGGTTTTCTTTTATCCTACCCGCCAAGCATTTTTCATGCCCTCTCTTAGCTCTCCTAATCCCTTTCTTCAGATCCTTCCTGGCCATCTTGTATCCCTCCAGAGCTATGCCTGTGCCCTTTTTCCTCAACTTTATATACGCATCCTTCTTCTTCCTAACAAGACTCTCAACCTCTCTTGTCAACCACGGTTCCCTCACATGACCATCCCTTCCCTGTCTGACAGGGACATGCTTATCAATGGCCCCTACTATCTGCTCCTTGAAAAAGTTCCACATTTCGACCGTGCCCTTCCCTGCCAGCATATGCTCCCAACTTATGCTCCTCAGTTCCTGCCTGACAGCATCATATCTACCCTTCCCCCAATTGTAAACCTTGCCCTGTTGCACATACCTATCCCTCTCCATTACCACAGTGAATGCTACAGAATTGTGATCACTATCTCCAAAGTGCTCGCCCACCAACAGCTCTATCACTTGCCCTGGTTCATTACCTAGTACCAAATCCAATATTGCCTCCCCTCTGGTCGGGCAGTCTACATACTGAGTCAGAAAAGCTTCCTGGACATACTGCACAAACACTACCCCATCCAAACTATTCGATCTAAAGAGTTGCCAATCAATATTTGGGAAGTTGAAATCCCCCATAATTACTACCCTGTGACTTCTGCTCCTTTCCAAAATCTGTTTCCCAATCTGCTCTTCCACCTCCCTGCTGCTATTGGGGGGCCTATAGAAAACTCCCATCAAGGTGACTGCTCCTTTCCTGTTCCTGACCTCAACCCACAGTGCCTCAGTCGGCAGATCCTCCTCGAAAATTCTTTCAGCAGTTGTTACACTATTTCTAACTAACAATGCCACCCCCCCACCTCTTTTACCACCATTCCTAATCTTATGAAAACATCTATAACCAGGTACCTCCAAAAACCATTCCTCCCCCTCACCTATCCACGTTTCAGTGATGGCCACAACATCGTAGTCCCAAGTGCCCATCCACGCCTTCAATTCACTCACCTTATTCCTGATGCTTCTTGCGTTGAAGTATACGCACTTTAACCCTTCTCCGTGCCCATCTGTCCTCTGTGACAGTGCTACCTTCCCCAATACCTCACTACACTCTTTGTCTTTCTGAGTGGACCCACTGGTCCCTGGATTACAAGTCCGGTTCCCATCCCCCTCCCAAACTAGTTTAAACCCTCCCGAACAGTACTAGCAAACCTCCCTCCCAGGATATTGGTGCCCCTCTGGTTCAGATGCAGCCCGTCCTGTTTGAACAGGTCCCATCTTCCCCAGAATGCAGTCCAATTATCCAAGAACTGGAAGCCCTCCCTCCTACACCATTCCTGCAGCCACGTGTTCAGCTGTGCTCTCTCCCTATTCCTAGCCTCACTATCACGTGGCGCCGGCAACAAACCAGAGATAACAACTCTGTCCGTCCGAGCTTTCAGCTTCCAGCCTAACTCCCTAAACTCACTTCTAACATCTGTGCCACCCTTCCTTCCTACGTCGTTGGTGCCAATGTGCACCACGACCTCTGGCTGCTCCCCCTCCCCTTTAAGGATCCTGAAGACGCGATCACAAACATCACGGACCCTGGCACCAGGGAGGCAACAAACCATCCGTGCGTCTCGCCTGCGCCCACAGAACCGCCTGTCCGTACTCCTCACCATCGAGTCCCCGATGACTAGTGCTCTCCCATTCTCCCTCCTTCCCTTCTGAGCCACAGTGCAGGACCCCGTGCCAGAGGCCCGGTCACTGCAGCCTGCCCCCGATAGGCCGTCCCCCCCAACAGTATCTAAAACTGTATACTTGTTGTTGAGGGGAACGACCACAGGAGATCCCTGCACTGACCTCTTCCCACCTCTAACTGTTACCCAGCTGCCTTTGATTTGTGGAGTAACGACCTCCGTGTAGCTTCTATCTATCAACCCCTCAGCTTCCCGAATGATCCTCAGTTCATCCAGCTCCAGCTCCAATTCCCTAACACGGTCTGATAGGAGCTGGAGACGGATGCACTTCCAGCAGGTGAAGTCGGCAGGGCCACCGGAGGTTTCCCTCACCTCGAACATTCTGCAGGAGGAGCAATACACTACACTGGCTGCCATTTCTTTTATTCAATTACCCCTTAGTTAAGTACAACTATAGATATTAACAAAAACAGTAAATAGCTTACCTGCTCAGTCCTTTTTGGTTAGAGGAGGAGGGTAAAAAGGGTCTTATTATTAAGTTAGAGGAGGAGGATGGGTGGGAGACACTACATGTGTAGTGCCTCGGGTTTACTCAGCTCCGCACCTTTAAGGAAAATACCTACCCAGGAGTCCTCGCTGCCGACCAGCTTCCGGTTCCTCCGGCGCCAAAAGAAACTCAAAGACAAGGAAAACAGTAAGTAAAACAGTAAGTACTTACTTTTAAAACACAGCTCCTGATGCCTTCACTCACCCACCGAAGAGTCGCTACCTTCTCCTGCTGCTCCGCCGGGATTGACTGATGTGCTTGTGTTCCAGCATTTTTGATATTTGGTGCACTACTGTATTTGAGAGTGCTGCATTGTTGGAGGTGCCATCTTTCAGCTGAGACATCATCCAAGCTCCCATCTGCTTTCTCAAGTGAATGTAACAGATTGTTATGAACAGGTGAGAAAGATGTCTAGGGGTCCCGCTTAGCCTTGATCTTACCATAACAGGGTTTAATTTTAAACAGTGTTTTTAGCTCCCCCTTGGTGAATCCTTGTTCACCGCTTTCCAATTATAAGGCAAAGAAAGCAGCACAAACAGGCTTTCTAGGTTTAAAGAAGAAAAGTTGAAATTTATTAAACTTAAACTCGAATTCGGTTGATGCCTACGGATACACGATACAGAAAAGAGAAAAAAAATAAAGTGGAAAAGTTTGAGGCAATATCTGAAGCGTTGTTGTTATGGTTCTTCAAGCTCACTGTAGAATCCTTGATTGTAGGTAGATCTTGCTTTTCGTTGGGGCCCAGTATTCTTCTTAAACCTTGTTCACTGTAGGAGACTTTTCCCTCTTGGGGTTCATGAGTCTTCAGTGGATTCAGAGGCTTGTGAGAAAGGGATGGGAGCAGACAGGAGAGAGATCTTCAGTCCAGGAGCAAACAGACACTCTGCCTTCAAACTCTCTGTACAAATTCAAAAAACACTCAGGCTGCCCAGCGTTAGTCATGTGACTAGTTAGTTTGACCATGTCCGTTTGTGTACTCGGCCATCTTAGCAGTCAACCTGAAATGTGAGCTCCCCCACCTTCAACGTCTGGTGATCAAAAGTCCATTGTTGGTTGAATGTGTCAGGGAATGGCTGCTTTGCCCTTCTAAACACTGTCTGTTAACATGCAAGTGTATTTTCCAGCCACGGCTGATCTGTTTAACAAGTCCTTTCTTCATTCCAGTAACAGGTTAAAATCAATGTTCATGACAAAATTAATGCACCTCATTCTTGGCAGGTGGGGCCCTAGCATGACACAGATCTTATGGCACAATTGGAATAGATGGGAAATTATCCTTGTGCCCGAGTCAACATTTACCCCTCCATCAATATCACTAAAAACAGGTCATCTATTCATATACCTCAGTGCTGTTTGAGGGACCATGATGTGTGCAAATTGGCTACGATGCATCCCATTATTGATTGGCATTCTTCCAGCTGCAAGAGAAGATAGGAGTGCAGCCTCAGAACTTGGGCACAGTCTTAAAGGGTGGTGAAGTGTCCTCTTCATTTGTTTTTTGGCTCCATAGCCTGGACAAAATTTGGAGACAACTACTTGCCCAGCATCTGCATCTCCCTCTCAACCTTACAGACTGAATCCAGAGGAAGGGTGGGAGCCCACTCAGTTGCAGGAGTTGACAGAAGGTGCTTGCTTAAAAGGGATCACCAGCTGCCTACAGGACTCCAATCCAGGGGCTTTAGCTTTCCCCACCCGAACCCACAAGCAGTACTATTTCACCCATAGCTGGAACCTGGTTGATGGATTCCAGGGCATATCCACTCGCCGCTGGGCCTTTATATCACATCTCCAGGAACCAAGGTTCCTCCGAGGTCCATAGGGTGCCCAGTTGCAGCTTGTCACTGAGGAGGCACTACAGAACGTTCTGGTGATGCAGAGGCTGTGTACTGGCAGGAGAGATTTACTCACTCAGCTTGCTCTTCGCAGTAAGCTAGCCAGCAACAATGGATCAAGCAACTGCACTTGACGCATAATATTATCCTGTGGCAGAATTCCTTTATTACAACACTCTCATAGGAGCATAGAAACAGGAGTTAATTCATCCCCTTGAGCATGCTCCACCATTCTATTACATCATTTACTCACATCCCTCAATGCCCTTACCCAACAAAAATCTACAAATCCGTCTCGAAATTTTCAGTTGATTTATCACACACAAACTTTTGAGAGAGTGTGCCAAATTCTTGCTACCTTTTGTGTGAAAAAAATGATTCTTCATTTCATTCCTAACTGGCCTAACTCTAAAGTACATCAATGCCTGTAAAACACTTTGGATGTCTTGAAACTGAGAAAGGTGCACTATAAATGCAAGTTTGCTCTTTTTTCCCCCAATGTCTAAACTGTATCATTTTTCTCCTTCCATGTGATTTTTCTTTTACACAGATGACACATTTTACAATGTTTACAGCCCTTTCCTTTTGCTTAATGTGTTGCAAAGGTTCAATATTAATAAAATATACTTTAAAAAAGCAACCGTATGATTTGGAAATATTTCATCACACTTATTTATGTAAAGTATCCTAAATATTTTACGAATCCCTGATAAGCAAAAAGAATTTGTAGAAAACAGATTTTTCATTATGAGACTTCAACTGTATGAAGTACTAAACAACATAACCAACATAATGAAGACTGAAGGTTACAAAATCAATACAAAAACCATTACTGTACCATGAAAGCAGTTCCATTACTAAATCAGTTCTATTTAAAGATATACAAATTGCTGTGCACTCTCTAAAGATCAAGTCAATGCTCTTCAGATTGTATTTAGTGCTGATTACTTGAAGAGTATTAACCTGTGGTGCTACACAGTAGTGAGCCATGATTTTGTGCCCATCATCCTCCATACCTGGATTGCTTTTCAAAAGAGCCAGCACAGACTCAGTGGGCCAAAAGGCGGCCTTCTGTGCTGCACTAGTCTATAATCGATGATTCCACTGAAAGTCTGACTCAGCTCTGCAACTAGCTGGAAAGCATCAAGTTTAAAACACATACATCCCACTGGGAGAAAGAACTTTTATAGGAGGATTGCTCAATACTCCAGTCTTGGAACATTTTTCAATATAAATGCAAGTTGTCATTGTAGTCTTGGCCATTGCAAAATTGGCAACAGCCTGGAAGCAAATCTTGCCCATATGCTCTACTGCAGTTGTGAACCAGGGAAATCAGAGTTACAATAGTGAGAATAATTTAGTCAAGAGTAAAGTCATATTTCACACGATGGAACAGTCAAGCACTATAGTGTTTCTTGGACAGTAATACTTTAATTTAGACAGTTAATCTACAGTTGTGGCTTTTGTCAACCACAAATCATAATCAGAATGATAAAAATAACCAATATAATGACGTTTGCATTAGATAGTGAAGAAATGTCTGAAGAGGCACAGAAAGAGGCAGATTTTCATAGGGGCTGCTATGGCTTACCCAACATCAGCATTTTCAGCAAGAATTGGTGAAAGAGGAAAGAAAGGATGGCTTGATTTATATAGCGCCTGTCATAAACTCAGGACAGCCAATTAAATACTTTTTGAAGTGTCGTCACTGTTGAAATGCAGATAGCCCATTCGCACACAGCAAACTCCCACAAACAGCAATGTGATAATGACCTGATAAACTGTTTTCCTGATGTCGATTGAGGGATAAATTATTGGCCAGTGGTGAACTCGATGCTCTTCTAGGAAATAGTGGGATGAGATCTTTTACGTCCATCTGAGCAAGCAGACGGGTCCTTGGTTTAAGGGTGGGAAGTGACAAAAAGTTTTAGGAGCTCTCTGAATTTAAATATTTGCATCAAGCTAAATTTCACGATCACTAATCTTTTAGCATTGAACTGAATCCATTTACTTTGAATAGGTTAATGCCCTCATTAAATAACAGCCATCGGAAAGTCTAGGCTATAGACTAACACACAACTGAACATTACAAGATTGAAAAAATACAATTCAACTTCCAGTAATGGATATATCAAACAAAGAATGCAATCACAGATAAGACAGAACATCTACTCATGCGTTAAATATTCTCCTGTCAGTGCATTATACACTAGTACAATGTTAAACCCATATAAACAAAAACAGAATTGTTCAATCAATTAGCTTGGCACAGTTGGTAGCCCTTGCATCTTCAAGAAAGACATTTGTGGGCTCAAGTCCCATTCCAGAACTTGGACAGACAGAGCCGGATTTTCAAAGTGCTTTAGGGGTAGTTGGTGGGGGGAGGGGCACGGATTGAAGATCGCTCTCCCGGAAGGAGTCTCTGGACCCTGACGCCTCCACGGCATGCTTCATCAATTTTCAAAGTGATGGCGGGTTGGGGGGAGGGAGTTGGGAACCCGCTCGCCTCTAATTAATGGCCTATTAAGCTCCTTGAGGAGCTTGTTGACAGGCTGTGGGAAGGTGAGACTACAATTTTCAATAGGGAAATAAGCAAACCTGAACAGTCTGGTGCATGTTAGTACACAGATTTGGATTTAATGCGGGGAGAAGTTAAAGGCTTTTTTTAATGTTAAAAATCTTGGGACCTGGGCAATCTTATGCCGGATAAGGCACATTACCTTTCATTTGGCCGTATGGCCACTTTTTTTTTTTGCAGGGTGCGGCTGCTGGCCCTCTGAGCTGCTGCCTGCTTTCTTCTGGTAGGCAGCAGCAGGCCCCATCATGATTACTGTCTGCCTTTGCCGCTACGCTCTGCAGGCAGCTTCCGCCTCCTAGTAATGCTCGGTGTCACTAAATCGGGTGCCGAGCTTGGCTCTGGCCCAATTAGGAGATCTACATTTAAAGGTAGATTTGCAGGAGTGACACAGGTGCGGCACGGGTCGGGTTCCCCATTCCAAATTGAAAATCCAGCCGCAAATCTAGACTGACACTTCAGTGCAGTGCTGAGGGAGTGCTGCATCATTGCTGCCTTTTCAAGGCAATATTAAAAGGCACCCGTTCAGGTAAATACAAAAGATGCCACGACACTATTTGGAGAATAACAAGGAGTCTTCCTGTTGCCCTGGCCAATAGTTAACCTTCAGCTAACTTCACCAAAATAGATAAATTTGTGCTATTTGTTTTCTGCATGATTTTGCAAACTGGCTGCTGTGTTTGCCTATATAAACGGTATCTATACTTTAAAAGTAATTAATGGGCACTGAAGTACTTTGGGAAGACTGAAGAACATGGAATAAAAGAAAAATACTACAGATGCTGGAAATCTGAAACAAAAACAAAAAAGGTACTGGAAAAACTCAGCAGGACTGGAACATCTGTGGAGAGAGAAGCAATTTTAACCTTTCAGGTCAGTGACCTTTCATCAGAAGGACATGGAAGGTGCTCTATAAATGCTTTGTGCTTTTAGAAAATTAGTGAAACGAGGTCAAAAATGATACAATTCATTTAGTTCCCCAAAATAGGTTAAAATTTTAAATATTTTGACAGCCAGTGCAATTAAGCTTTCAGCAAAGGAAATCTTTCCTCAAGCATTCACGAACAGAAATTTAAATTTTTTAAAAATATACAGCTTCAGTTCCATAAAATCAAACCCTCATGTTAATCATTACCTATCAGATACACAATCCATAATATACACTGGCCAACCCTATTTACAAACTGCCCCCTCCCTTTTCTGTAGTGACTCAGATTTAATTGTTAAAATTAAAAATAGCATGCACAGATGTTTGTATATTTTAAACGAGAAAGTTGATCCTCGTCTTTCTCGTTAACTTTTTTTTATTCGTTCGTGGAACGTCGCTGGCAAGGACAGCATTTATTACCCACCTCCAATTGCCCTTGAGAAGGTAGTGGTGAACTAGATTTCCATTAGGTAAAACATCATGCTAATGAATCTATAATCAATTTTCATCGGCAAGAATCTTCGGCCATTTAGAGTCAAGTACTCAGTCTACCACTGGACTAGTCTAAGCTGTTTCAGTCGCACGTCAACAATCGGAATCTCGAACTCACTAAATCCGAGCAATGCGACACCCTTCAAAAAAATGTTTTCAGACCTCCAGGGCATTTAAAAAAAAACTTACTGGCTTTTTTAAATGTTACAGGAAAGTTGACACTTTTCTAATGCTTTGAAAGTATAGCTGAAGTTTACCGACTGGTGAAACATCTTCGCACGCATGGGTTGAGTCATTTGCCGGGCAGGCAGAATGCAATCGGCAGCAGTTTACAGTTGTTGCAGTCTATGTCTTTTAAGTTGGGATCAGTTCGTGCAATCTAACTGCAAAGTCGAGCCATTTGAAACTCTTCGGGAGCAATTAGCCAGAATTTTCATTTTGCAATTTCCAGATAGTCAGTCATCACGCAACCACCGCCGAGTCGTGCATGACCAGCTGAACTCTTTTTAAATTGACTAATTTTTCAGCAGCCGGACTTTCATGGTAAATGCAAAGTACTTTACAATTACGCAGCAAAAGGATAAGTGGTATTTGACAAATGTTTTTGGTTTAAAACAAGCTTTTGTGTGTCAAAATTGGTTTCATCTTGTTAAGAATAAGTCCCCATCCCCCACACACAAGCAGAGTGGAAAGGGAGCTGGGGGACGTTTCCACCCATCTATCCCCATCACTCGAGAGCTCTTCTAGCAAGATTATTTTGCAACATGTAACAAACTTCAAAGAGCTAGTAGCATGTTAAAAGAAAATGTGTATGTCAATGTCCCAATTATTTTTAGTCAATAGATAACCGGCAGCTCATGTACCAGTTTTTTTAAACAAAAAAAACAGCTAGTTCCATTCATATTGTACAAGTAATCTTTGGAGAATAACTGCGGTTACATTTCATTTTGCTGAACATATTGACAAATTCAGAAGGAAATTGCAGAATGGCAACTCACTCCCTGATTCACCCTCAACCTATGTGAGACTCACTGAAAGGGAAGTCATGTGATCAGACCAGTGAATGTGATTGAGAACAGTGTTGCTTGCTTTTTAAAAAAAATCTTTGAGGAAGAAACAAAAGCCTGGTATTAGCTGTCCACAACCATTCAAGAGTGAGTCTGAATGCCAAATAAAAAAGCAGTAATGGGCTGAGGTTAATCTTAATGGGGGCCCACTTTAACCTTCTGAATGCATCAAAAATGCGAGAATTGCATCTTGCCCCAGGACCATTGCACTGCACATTTACTGCAGGGATTTTATTTTGAAGCAAGATTCCAACAAGAATGTTATTCGAGTGTGATATTTTTTCCAGAATGTGAAACAGCGGCACCTTCACAATGTAAAACACTTCGTTTTAATAGTTAACTCTCGCTTGACTGTAACCTCTGCTTAAAGAAACAGCCCCTCCCCTCCCCCACCCTGAACTATATTCTACTGCAAGCTTCTTAAATAAATAGGAGTATCGGGTGACCAGGGTGATGGGTGGTCTCAAGGGCTCCAGCCAAAGCTGCACTATGTTTGGACCACGGAGATAAGAACAAAGTGTTGGCTGGAGTGTGCATTGTGATCAGAGATAAACCAGGCAAGTGGGGGGAGGGGAAAAATCATTGGATTTTTAAAAAATCTATAAATCCATAATCAATCTAATCAGTTAACTATATCCAATGAAATATAAATATTACATGTTGGAAGTAGAAAACATTCGATCAGAGGCACATTAACATATTCGATGAAGTTGAGACGAAGGGACCAGACCTGGAAGAATCATTTGTTACTTTTCTCTTCACAAAGATGTATATTTTAATTATTTTCGATTTTACTTCACTGGAAGTTTTTGTCTTTCTATTCAGTTTCAACTAATGACACCGCAAAAGCCATTCGTAAATAGTTTAGAAATAACATATATAAAACCCACTTTGTAGACTTCGTGAAGTCAAAATGTAGCTGAAGTACTTAATAATCTTGTTCTCATCTTCTTACCCCATCACTTGAGAATTATGGATCAGTGCTCTGTATATTAAGTTTTTCATGGGCAGGCAGTTAATTAAAGCGTCAAGGTCAAGTAACATTCAAGTTTTTAATGTGGCATACTGAGACTATTAATAGGCAAATAAAAGAAAAGCAGCCCATTGATGGTCATAGAAGGTATTAGGCAATGAGCAAAGCCACTTATTCACAAATTTTACAGGAAAATCGATGGAGCTGCCAAATGCAGTCCCATTACAACAGTGAAAATCTTGGAAAATCCTGAATTCCTATTAATAGAAGCAAATGACTTATTCAGTCACCTTAAAACAGTGACTCTGGCAATGATTTTCCCCGGCCTCCAGTTCCATCGTTTGATGAAGGGGGCTTGCAACCTGATCTGGAGGGTGCAAAATGCTTCTTCGTTCAGAATTCCTTGAGTAGAAGAGCGAAGAGGAAATAATTAAAGGGGTGGGCATGAGACCAAAGCAACAATAGTTTATACTTTACACTTGAGCTTGTTGTTTAAATAAAACAGGCGTTGCAGCTAAAACCTTTTTTTTCTGTTTTTCTGTTATGCACATCTGGACATTTCAATTCAATTTTAATTACCGACTCAGAGCTTATGTAATAGTAAGGGAAGGAGGGGTTCTGCAATGAGGAAATTGCCTTTTGATTTGGAAGTAGGTAGGATAGGCAGACAGATTTTTTCCATGCCACTTGTAATTCGGGGAAGCAGCTCCTTACCTTCACACAAAGTACTTGAAATACTTATTAAAGAAGAAAAAATGAAAATTAACATTTTACATATACATATCTATTTCTTGGTGTTCACTATAGAAATTCACATTTTAAATATACATATAGAAATCAAGAGTTTTATTCAGAATCTTCTTCCAAATTTGAATAGTAGAATAATTCCACAACCAGGAACATAATAGGAGTAGGCCATTCAGCCCCTTGAGTCTGTTCCACCATTCAATTAGATCATGCACGATTCATTTAAGTCCCGCCTTTGTTTCATCCCTTGATACTCTTACCCAACAAAAATCTACTGGTCAATTTCAACTCACCCAGCATTTGGGAGAAAGTTCCAGTTTTTAATTGCCCTTTGTGTGAATAAAGTGTTGCCTGCTTTCAGTTCTGAACAAGTCTGGCTCGAATGTTAGAACAGGAGGGCATAATTCTGGATTCCCCCACCAGAGGACATAGATTCTCTTTATCTACCCTATTGCATACCTTTATTATTATATCACTTTGCTGAGATCACCTGCTGAAATAATAACTGTTTATTCTCAGAACTCAAACAAAATTAAGAAATGCAGCTAGCACAACCTTTTGGAATACACTGTAAAATATATGACGTGCTCAGTCATTCCATCAAGTCCATCCTTATTCATTGGTTTTCTCCTCAGCTGTGTGTTCAGCTCTTTTACTATCGCTGCTGAATGTGGATGAGAAGAGATCAGCTGTTATATATCAACCATTTTTTACATTCAAAGTTACCTCAAAAAAAGCTGAGATCATGCTTTACCTTACTTTTGATGTTATTATAAATATTAATTGATTTAACTTCTAATAATGGCTTTACAATTATGTTTAATCCACAATAATTTTCCATTGAAATATAAAGGAGGGCTTACAAACATCGAGTCCTGGCAGACTCTAATTGTCAATCTTGCTTCTAATGTCTGAGAGACAAAACACACAGAATATGGACCATTTTTACCTGCCCAATCTCTCAATTTCTAGAGGCTGGTTTCTAAGTAACAATAGTGGAAGGCTGGACAGCAGGTTTCCTGCCTGCCTCGCTTGACTAGGCAAGTTACATGCTTTGAAAAAGAACAAAAGGGATAGAAGAAAAAAAATCTCAAAAAGGAAGCTTCCCTCACAAACAGCATTTGAAAAGCCAAGAAATAAACAGAATGCATATAATCAGTAACTAATCAATAGCAGTTTCCAAGCTTTAAAATACAATGACTATGAAAACCATTAAAAAAAAAATCAACTTTCATTTATAACTACATTGCAGGCTTAAAGTAATTTTGATAACCATATTTAATAAATGTAATTCACTCTTTAACATGTCTTTTTAAAACACAAAACTACAAATGCCAGAGACTTTATTATTAATGCAGAACATCTTTCACCTCCCTGCCAAATCTTGCACTAAGAAAGGCACATTAACAAAGCTGTAGTTTTTTGCTGCTTCAAGCAATTATAACCAGATTTGTAACTTTCTGACTCACGCTGTATTTATTATGAAGTAGGCTAGAAAACAACCCCAAAAAACCACATTTAGCTATTTTCTATAAACTGATTACCCAGAATGTAAGAAAAACAATGCATCTTTTTGTTCATATCCTAAGACAAGAATATCAAATCTATGAAATGACCCTTCAAAACCATGTGGCTTTAAAATTATTTTCCCTTCAAACACCAGAACCAATAATGCATGCAATAATGATGGAACATTTTCATTGATAATTCAGGAGAAAATTACACATTGCTAAAAAAAAACCTTTTCCCCCTAAATGACTTGGGCTTACTGTATCTATCTTGGATTTGAAGAATTTTCGAAGTATTATCTGAGAGACACTTTAGAAATAGTTCTTAGGGCTGTTATTCAGATGACAACAATAGTTTATATTTATATAGTGCCTTTAACGCAATAAAACATGCCAAGGCGCTTCACAGGGGCTTCATTATGAAACAAATTATGACACGGTGCCAAATAAGGAGATACTTGGTCAGATGACCACAAGCTTGATCAAAGAGTTAGCTTAGCTTTTAAAGAGTGTCTTAAAGGAGGAAAGTGAGGTAGCGGGGCAGAGAGGTGTAGGGATGGTATTCCAGAGTTTAGGGCCTAGATTACTGAAGGCACGACCACCATCAGAGCAGATATTAAGATTGGGTATGCTCAAGAGGCCAGAATTAGAGGAGCACAGATATCTGAGGGTTGTAGGGCTGGAGGAGATTACAGAGATAGGGAGGGGCCAGGCCACGGACGGATCTGAAAACAAGGATGAGAATTTTAAAAATTGAGGCATTGCTTAACATAAAAAACTGAAAACTGCAATTCACTGCACACAGACATAATAATGAACAAATAAATTTTTAAAATATGGAATTGAAAGCTAGTCTCAGTAATGGTGCCATAAAACTATCATTGTTGTAAAAAACCATTTGGTTCACTAATGTCCTTAAGGGAAGGAAATCTACCGTCCTTACCCTGGTCTGTCCTACATGTGACTCCAGACCCACAGCCCTCTGGCATACGCAAGCCACTCAGTTGTCAAGGGCAATTAGGGATGGGCAACAAATGTTGGCCTTTAATAATATGTTGGCCTTTGCCAGCGACACCCACATCCCATGAAAGAATTTTTAAAAATACATGGGAAACAAGGTTAAGCACTTTTGTAGCCTACATTACAGAAGGTGCACTTTGACTGAAAATGCAAATATTTTCTTTCTTGATTATAGTAAATAAAGAAAGCAGGTAGCTGTTGTTATTTCCCACATATCTTTGAACAGAAAATTAGGAGTTGGAAATTATCCTAAAAAGCATAAATTAGAAATGAAAAAGGTCATCACCTGGACCTGCTTTTATTTATCTCATCAGCATATTATTTCTACTATAATAGAGTTGATATATTATGGATTATGGAGTCCAGTTTAGGTTAACAAAGTTAGATAATGAAGTACAACCCTTTGGAAGACTATGGTAATAAAATGTCCTCAAGGTTAGGTTTCCATTTGAAGAAATGTTGCATGATTTTAATACTTTCTTAAACTGGACCTTTAAACCTGCTCAATTTTGTATTTTCTAAGTGAGAGAAACAATTGTCTACTGTCTTGAACAATAAGGAATAGGATAAGAAATGATTTCAACATCTGTTTCTTCACTTCTCCACCAACACATTTTTAAAAATAATTTTCTCAGTGTGAGATATTAGTGCTGCAGAATGCAATGTTTTTGTTTGGAAATGTACTGCCAGCATCACATTTTCCCAAGTTGACTGAGATTTCTTTCACATTCAGTCATGGAGCAAATTTTCTCTGTTCGATAGGTCGAGCATACAGAGGTGATCATGGGGTGCTTATAACGGACAGGATCAGGCTCAGCTGTGATGCCCCTTGTAATCAAGCAGACTACCTGCACTCACATGAGTAGTGACTGTTTACATGAGATACCAGAGGGTTACTGTGGAATAAAAGAGCAACACTTTCAAAAAAGAGAGGGGGAGGAAAAATTTGTATTTGCAAAAAAGGGGAAAGTTTTCAAAGCAAAAATCGTAAAAGTTAATATTTATAGATTAAAATATTCGACTGCAGCTGGCATGCATTCATTTATCTAAGATCACCTCTTCCATATAGGCTGTTATGATACCAAATAGAAAGAAAAAAAATGCAATATACAGCACCTTTCCCAATCTCAATCATGTCCCAAAGCACTTTAAACGCAATGAAGTACTCCTGAAATGTAGTCACTGTTGTAATGTAGGATACACAGGAGCTAACTTGCACAAAGCAAAATCTTCGGCATCCATCTGAGAGAGCAGATAGGGCTTTGACAACACTTCATCTGAAAAACAGACTGCACTACTTCCTTTGTACTGTACTGAAGTGTCAGCCTAGATTTTTGCACTCAAGCCTCGAGTATTCTACTGTTCAACTGTCAATGCTGCAGGATTATCTTTTGACACCAGTACATTATGGCTTGAGGATTTCCCTAAATTTGTAGCGAATCAGTTAGAAATGTTTCTAAAAGTGATTTATTCAACCTGCATTCATAAATGGAATATGTATAGGACTTTTAACTTAAGTAATTTAACAGAATTCTGTAATATGAAAATTGCTATAATAAAATTTATCACACATTCCTTATTTTGGCTTTTTCATTGTAATAATCATGCTTTCTGCCACATACTGCTATTTGGAGTCTGATAAGCTCTAGATCCCCATACCTATACCTGCTGCATCACTAATACAAGCACTTTAAGGGAAATTAGTTCTATCCTGAATTTCCACCGGATATTGACTTGTGATAAAGACTTTCAGCATTATGTCGACATGCTACCAAATCTACCCAGTTGCTTGGCCTCAAATTTTTTCTGTTACAAGTAATTGATTTTTTTGTGGACACTTTGCTAATTCACGATTTGATCCATTTCCTTAGTATCTAGTATCACAATTGAATGGATAAAACACAAGACTTCAAAGCAGGTGTGCTTTACAAGATATTGTACAGTGTACCAGTTGCATTAAATATATTTTTTTAAAGGATGGTAATGGCTTAATGTGAATTAAGAAAATCACAAGAGTATGCATATTAAATATTGATGAATGTATAATCTTGGGTAAATTCTCAAAGTAAAAGGAACAAAGACCATGCAATGAAACCACATTGTACAAAAAGCACAACAGCACTGTTGATGGCTCAGCAAGTTAAAGTCATGAATAGCTGGGCCTTAAGTACGAGGTTTGGCCTCTGGTCTATGCCTATGCTTTGTTAGAATTGTGGGGTGGGGGGGGGGGGGGGGGGGTGGGGTGGAAGTGGTGGGTGGTGGTGTTCACGAGAAGGAAATAAATAAACCTGTGTTCCTGCCCTCAGTTGCAATTCAGAAACCCTTACTGGCAGTGCATTTGTGTGGACATGTGTCAAGAGGATAAAGCCAGGCAGTATCCTCCAATGGAGGAATATCCCACTGTCTAGGCTCACACTTGAAGAATGGCTAACTCAGAAAGATACAGGAAGACACATCATTTTTGGAGGACATCACACCAAGCTTGATTCTCCCCCTCAATATCCATAGGAGTATTTTCCACTAGGAGTCCTTGGATAATGATCAACAACATTGGCTGATTTTTCCCCTCTAACATTAAAGGATGTCGTTCTGGCTGGGATGGGTTAATTCAGTACAGACTAGAGATCTATCCTGGGCCCTTCTTATTCTACATAGGTCAGTTACTCACCACCTATTGGAAAGCATTCAATAGTATTTTGTAAAAACCTTACAGCAGCCACAATCTCAAGCCGGAATATTCTGCAATTAATTTCATATTTTGTTTAGGTTTGATTGACGATTCTTGTTTTTAATAAGGAACTGGGTGGTATGAGGCATTGGAAAGCTAAATTTTATTCCACACTGACCTATTGGGGAGAACATCAATTTAAATATAACAAAGTCATGAGTCTTCAATTTTCAAAGTGTGTTAAGGGCTAAGGATGCTCTAATTACCAGCCTGAGAAAGAAAATGAATGCTGCATTCCAACTTACATTCAAGTACACTGACCCATTATCTATTGCCTATTCAGGTTTATTGATTAATTTACCAGAGTAAAATGACACTTTATGTGCCAAGGTGGCTTCATAGTGACATTCTCTAAGAAGCTTGGTTTCCTCTTTTGTCCCAAATACTTTTCCCCCTCAGCATCTCTTAATGCTCCATAAATCCATTCAAACTTTAAGTACTGTTTCATTTTAATAAATATCACTATGGTCTGTGCTCCTTTAAATAATCCATCCATGTTCCTTTTAACTTCTTATCTTAAGATACTGTCTTATATATTTCTCCTTCTTCCTTGAACCCCCACCTGTGTTGAAATCAAGATTTGTATCTCATTCTTAACCCATAATCTCAGAACTTTGGAACTCCTTTCATCTCCCAGTCCTTCTTTCCTCCCTCCACAACCTTCAGGCTTTTAAAACTCAAGCTGGACATTACCTAATCACTTTTTTCCATTTCATTTAATTTCCCTTTACTCTTCTCAGCCTTAGTGTGCTGTTCTGCGTTATGGCCCTGGGCCATGGCCCTTCACTTCGGTTTCTCAATGAAGAAAATGGTTTGCCACTTACTCCATTTACTGCTCTGGAAAGATTAATAGCATTTCGTTACCAGTCAAGTTATGCTACTTGCTACTGGTGGCTGCAAAGAATACTAATGCAGACTTTTCCTTAACCAATTGTTACCAATGCAATTACCTTTCAAGTACCATACAAGAATATACAATATTTCATTTTATTTTATTTATATATATATTTCTAAATATATTTACTATTTAGAAAAGTTTAAAAATTTTCATTAAAATATCAAAAATATCCCTTTGCACTGACTGTTGTACAATAAAATGAGTGTCAAAGTTCAATCATAATGTATTAAATTGATCAGTCTAGTGATGGTGATAGTTCTTGTAAACATCTCCTTACTCCCAAAGACAAATTTAGATTGAATTTTCCCCACAAAAATTGACTATTTTCACCAACACCATGTAAAAAATCTTATGAAATACTTTTCGCTCCCCAAGATGTTATCATATCTTGAATTTAAAAAATATTCTTGCTCCTGACTTCCCCACACTTTCTTTTATGGAGGCATTGACTTGCTGCTGGAGTACAGCTCAATTGCCAATACTTCACCTAGTCACCATTATTCACGGGGGAATAATGAGCATAAATAGAATATTTGATCACTTGGGTGCTCACAGTCAAGACCAATCATGCCCTTACCTGTCCTCCATACACTGAAATTATAACATAAAAACAGGTCATGCAACGCAGTCCATGTTGGTGTTTACTGTGCAGTTGAACAGCACTCCTAATCCATGTACCTGCACTGTGGACTTCCAGCAGTGGTCACTAGTTATATTAACAGTTGTTTGGTAATACAAAACTCGAGTATTACCAAAAATAGAGACATGTTGTCGAAGCTTTTCATCTTGCACTCATCAGGACAATCACAAGAATACCAATGTAAGGGAAGCAACAAATTTATACTGTATGAGGAGAGTGCTGATTGGTTGGCAAGTGGACTGATTGGTAGAGGCATTGCCATGGAGAATGCACCAATTTATGGTGACTGACAGTTAACTGCCAAGCTGAAATTTAAACCAGGCAGTTTGACTCTGATTGGTCAAGGCATTGCCCTGAGGAATGAACTAGCGAATGGCTGTCACTTATTTTGTTAGCTGAAACAGGCAGGTTATATTAACCTTTGTTGGCTTTCCTCTCACTCATTGAAAAAGCAGTCACAGCACAGCCCCATTAGCTACCTCAGCATAGACTTGGGATCAAGTCTGTGATTGTCCTCTCTAGGTGGTTCAGCTGGATAAGCTCACTGGTCAGTGGTGAAGCGCCATTAATAACCTTTCTATGTTTTGAATTTAATCTTCTTCCTATTCCTCCTGCATTTCTTATTTAAATAAACACTCCAGTAATATCAAGCTTCAAAATGGAGCCAGAATTGTGCGGTAGCTAGTGGTAAAATCAAATTGCCATTGATGCTGAATGTTTCCATCCTCAGAATTCAACTTCCTCCTGTTACAATCTTTCATACAAAGGCAACTATAATCATATTCAAAATACACCCTTCCCTCATTATAAAATGCTGTCTAGGAGCTGTCCATTTTGTTCTTAATATAGTGAGGTACATGTTGTAGTGAATGCCTCAGTCTAATATCTAATGCAGCACAGAATGTCAGCAACCAAGTTTTCAGTACCTTAATAATAGGAAGAAAGGAATCTTAAAATTATGTTGAGACTTATAGAAAAGGGTTTATTTATCTGTATATCCGTAAACAAGACTTTTCTTTTTTTTTTGGGGGGGGGGGGGGGTTGGGGGGTGGTTTATGAATGAATATACTTATCAGCTGCAACTTTTAAATCAAAGTATCATTTTTATGTTGATGATCAGTTATTTTTTGAGGGACAATTTTAATTGTACAACGAAATTCCCAAATAGTCTAGTCTGATAGTAGTAACATTTCATTCTTAAATATTTTTCTTTAATTGTGACATATTAAAATGCATTTTAAAAGGCAGGCAATTTCTATGCACTGCAGTTGTGATTGATGTTGTTAAATACTGCCAGGCTGGCACTTAAGATGTTAAAAGGTTTATCAAACATTTTCAGGATTTTTTTACATTGTCTGAACTTAAATGATGCCTATTTTCAGATTATGACTACCTGTTAAGAAAGTTATTCATTGCTTTAAATCTCTTTAAGGTGAAGAAGCAGAATCAAAGAGAGGGTTGAAGAAGTGTTAAATTGTTACGGAGCCTGTGTTACCAGACCACAATTAACATATGCAAATACTCAATGAAACTAGACCTTTGACGAAGTGTAGAGAAAATATTTAAATCATTTTATGACAGGAACAGCTCCAAATGTCTTATCAGCATGGGAGCTTTATCCATTTTATCTCATCAAAGGGGTCTGACAGTTAAGTTGGATGCTCCGTGGGAAGCCAAATGCCCAGATCTTCAAAGAATGATAGTGTCAACCAGATCTGATCCAGGATCAGTTAAACATACTTTCTAAAACAATTGGCATTCCCCAAATGCTTGCAACTTTAAATTAAACTGAGTTAATCTTTCAAGAGTTTGATATATGTTATATGTACAATACTCCATATAAAAAGATAGAGAAAACAGTACATCTTTTCTGATACTTTTCAGGGTTGAAGAATGCCTTATATTTAAGTCTGCATCTACTTTCAAAGCTTCACAACATCTTCCCCAACCTGCGTTTACATGCAACAAATTGAAGCTTCATGCACTTTTCTAAATAGAAATCCCCAAGGAGAATGCTTTAATTAAAGAGGATTAATTATCACACGGCACTTTGTTTCGAAATAGTCAAAAAAAAGTTCAAAAATAGAAGAGGCATATATGCAAATGTCTTTAACCAAAAAGGAGAAAATAATAATTTTAAGCAATACGATAATGAGTAATGTGAACTTGATGCACATGT
The DNA here is from genome assembly GCF_036365525.1 of Heterodontus francisci. Taxonomy (NCBI): domain Eukaryota; kingdom Metazoa; phylum Chordata; class Chondrichthyes; order Heterodontiformes; family Heterodontidae; genus Heterodontus; species Heterodontus francisci. The sequence goes on along the minus strand of NC_090373.1, from coordinate 156,062,481 downwards.
GGAAGATATGCAGGAACTATATTTTCTGTCTGTAGGAATATATTCTCCTGCATTTTTAGACAGTGACTCAAAACCTCGCTTTTAAAGCCATCAGATTGTCTGTACACTTTATTTGAAACAAGTGCTGGTCTTAAATCTCTACATTTAATTTAATTCACAGCCATTTACATTTTTGTTTCAGATACACTCTACTCCCCCTGCCATTTGTGCATTTTCCACCATATTTAAAAACACTATTTATAGGCTTAAAACAACACATGCAAGACCTTATCATTGTACTTTTTTAGGCTGATAGTAATTTTTCCAGTACTTAAATGCTTGACAATATTACTATGAAAGGAACAAAATAAATTCCAAGGTATGCCAAGAAAGCAGCTTGATGCATCTTTCCCCCAAAAGCAATGTTAAATTTCCACAAAATACTACATCCAGTTTAAAGAAAATGAACTGTGCCAGGCTTTGAGATTGCTAAACAGATTTATAAAATTAAATATTTTTAGAAGCTCAGCAATTCACACATATTTGATCAGCATGATAAGCAGTTTAAATAACAGTTATCAAAATGTTATTCCAAAATATGACACTTTATGAGCTGGCTATGCCAGATTTACAAATTAAACTGTGATTTACAGTTTCCTGTAGTTTATCTTACAAAAGCCAGTAGCATTAAAGCAACACAGAAGGGCCAACATTCTCAACAAAAATCAATAGATTGAATATACTGATTATTGCTGCTGACCACAAGTATATTTTTACAATACATTCAACCATTTTGATGATTTGTTTAACCCCAATTGAAATCAACCTGTCAGGATTACAATCTATGATCCTTGTTTGTGTTTTCCCCATATCTAAACCAACAGTAACGCACACTCAGCAACACAATTAAATTTATTAACTGTCTGTTCTTAGTAAATTGTATAGAAAATAAATTGGTAAATTAGAAATGTAATCTTTCAGATTACTTTAAAACCATAAATCGACCTCATATTTTTAAGCAATAAGATGTAAAGTCAAGCCTTTACAATCAATAGAACTCAAAAAATTTAAGAGGTAAATAATGAAACATTTTCCCCATTTTGAAAATAAAAGCACTTTTGCTATATTTTAGAATCCGGAATAGCCACTTTTGAGGTTTCAAATAATTTAATCAAATTTATCAGTCAGGAGCTGCGCATTGTGATACCATTGTACTTTTATAGATCTCTACATTTTTTTAATGATAGGGTTTAAATTGAACTCAAGTAGGGTTCATGACTTACTTATCTATATTACTGAGGCGAGAACACCACAAATCTCAACATTAGTGCATCTACTTCAAATATTTTTACATTTATACATCTCTCTCTGTGGTCATATCACATCACAAATGATTCAATAGATTGAGGAATTTAAAAAAAAATAAGCCCATTAAACTTTATTTTCCAATTTAACTACTGTTATGTTAGCCAGATCATATTTTAAACATCTGCAATCATGAAGAAACTCTAAGTAACCCATAACTACGTCACTCATAAAATTATCTGGTCAGCCTTTCGTTTGTCGATAATTATCTTATTTCATGCCTTGACAGTATACATCCCATTTCTGTACAATAAAAATGATATGTAAACATAAACACACAAATACAGGAGACAGATTATGTAAGTATACTTAAGACTGGTGAATAAAATGTAGTCATTTACAGTATCAAGATCCTTTGTGCATCATATATTTGATACACATTCTCATTCATGCTTTTTCAACAAAAAAAAAGGCTGCTACGATATCAGTATTTATTCATACTTTCAGTCTTGCTTTGTAATACATTGTAGAATTGTTGGAACACATCAAATTCTACTTTTAGAAACCTCATTTTTTGCCTGTGCTGGATAGGTTGATCTCAGCTAGGTTAGTGCTCGAAATGGCCTAAGCGACCTCTTGGTTGAAAGGTGGTGGTGCAGAGCGGGGAGAAAATTCTCTCATTCCTGATCACTATCCAGCAACCCCTGCTGGAGTTCCACTTTTACAAACATGGGAGGACAAGAATGGAGTTGGCTATGATGTCTTTTATAGTTGGAGAGCCTGTTTGCACTCAAATGTCTGAACAAATGTAATAGTTATTTTGGTGGGACATCAGAGAGTGCCTTGCACCAGTGGATCCATACCACAGCAAGGGGTCAATGCCTTCAGGAGTTGAGGAGAAGGGAGGGGCAGGAAGTAAAATTGCAAAGTAAATTCACAAGAGAAAATTAAATATCTGATATGGAGGCTTCCACTGTTTTATTTTTAAACTAACTTTTTTGTTTTCATTCTTAATATTAATATATTTAGAAAGAATGGATATATGAAATGTCATTTGGATCATGCTGCTTGCCTTTATTTTAACAAATCTCTCGCTTTGTGTTTAGTGTTATTTTCATATACCGTCAGGGCATTATATTAGCATCCTTCAAGAAGGATATATTACTTTTAAATGTGGAATTGGAGTGTTGAAAAGAAAACTTTCAAGTATTTCAAAAAATTTAAAAAAATATTTTGCAAGTTATAATCAAACCAGTGTTCCTTGAGGCTTATTTCTGTGGGTTTTGTTTACAATTATATTTGGAGTAGACATATTCAATGCACAACTAAATTTCAATCAATCAATCATTCTTTATGCCATATGACTAATACATTTAAAGATTTTTTAAAACAAAGGCCAAAAGTCAGTACATTGTTTCAAAGACAGTTACCACTAAAATTAAAAACTTATTTAGAAAATAGCTGGCCCAAACCCCTCTTTAGCCAATTTCATAGAAATAACGCAAGTTTGCACATCAAACCTTGAGCAAGAACAGGACAAGTGTATAAAGCTAATACTTCAAAATCCGGTTCATCTACATATCTTAAGTAACAATGAATATAAGCAAAGAAAGTTTACATGAATTACTTGAAACTAATTTGTGTTTGAGACCACAATTAGAGATGTGCCAAAGAAATGCAAATGATATTCCACAGCAGGTGCAATGTTACACCATAATAAATGCAGCTGAGATGATTTTCTAACTGTTTACATCTTACAATAGTTTTTTTTTAAATTACACCCAACTTATGAAACAATTTCTATATCAAAATATAGGTTTATGTAATAGGTGACAATTCAACATCCCATTCTTCATCTCATTGTCTGCTTATACTGCAACTTATGGAAAATTGACATAAATAATGCATTTTGTACTCCCATCAATTTTAAGATATTGAGCATGAAGTTTAACTACAGGCGGTTTGTTGGTTACAGATTCAGTTAAGTCTTGGACAAGATGGTTGCACAAGAGTGTTGAGAACTAGGAATTATTTAATTCTCATGAAAAAAACATTGAAAAAAACACCTTTTCTAAAATAAGGTAACTATTTTAAAAATCTTTCATGTGGTTTTTCCTTTGAAACTATTAAGGTGCATTAAACAGTTCACAATTCGAAATGCAACTGTGCTTTAAAAAACTGCTTTTCAAACACTATAATGTGGAATAAATGCCCAAGAACATAGAATGACAGCTCAACAGAAGCATTATGTTAGTGACATTTATCATAAAACTACCAAAAAATGCAATTCTGTGCTGGTGTAAAAAAAAGTGCAAATGGATGTTCTTTATACAGTTGTAAAACTAAAACATTTTATTAACTAAAAAAATTATGATCTCATAGCACAAGCGGATAAATATATAATTCGCAGGACGCTTGATAAAATGCAACTTATATAATTTGCTAAAAACAAATTCCAACTAAAGTCCATTGGAACACATGGCGAGGCAAACAAAAAGCTTAAAATACATGAGAAGCATAACCAGAAAGGGGTAACAACGGAGTGAAAACCTCAGTTACTTTAATATTTATAATAAAGATTCAAATCATTGCCAATAAACAATTACATTTCTGCAAAAGCGATTTGCTGTCTTATAAACCACGAGCTTTCCACCCAAATGTGGGCTAAGCCATTCCAGGAAACAAAAAACACACGCTGTGCTTAAGTCACAACCAGGCAAAGTTTTTTTTAAATGCTCTTACGCGCTGTGATTAGATTAGAGAAGAAACGTTAACCGAAGTAAAGCTTTCATCGAGATTTTTAGCTCGCTTCTGTCAGTGACAACATTTCTGAAAGCTCCATGTCACAGTATTGTATGAGGGTGCTACCAACTCACCCGAAAATGTTTTCCTCTCCTGTCGTGTTGCTGTATCCGTCTATAAAGCAATCTTACGAGGTCGTAAACCCCTACTTAACGACCCAAGAAAGGTTTAGAGAGAGACAGATAGAAAAGAGGGGAGGGAAAAAAAACATCAGAACTTGCGAGGACAGACCACAAGTGTGGAAAGGGACCGCGAGAAGACCAGGGCCAACACAAGGCCATATTGCCTGGCTGTGGTCACAAGCCGGTTAAAGTCTGATTCCCCTCGCCTCCCCCAAAAATGATACTCCACATATTCAGATCTGTTTTCTGCCAATTGTGGGAGGCGGGTGGCTGCAAAGTGTATCTAATTCCACGCGTATATCTTTCTGGGTATCTAAAGCTATGTACCGAAAGAAACCAATCTTTGATACAACAATGGACAGACACTCGCACAGTGCACATGAAGGTGTTGCAATTATCAAAAATCCAAGTTAACTTTAATAACCAGAAATCTTCCGAGGCAATACAATAAAGCGAGACAAAAAGGGAAATTTCTCTTTCACTCGCCAAGACATACACGAAAACGCCGTTAAACATACGGATGGCGATTTAAATCTTCAGAAGAGACTGCATATTACAATATACGCCCCTTCTCAATATTTCCTTGTACAAAACTTGAAACAGCCAGAGTCTAGCATTTCCGGGTTTCACCTCTGACCTGGACAAGTAGATCGTTATTTTGATATTTGCACTGGCAGAGAACGCCAATTGGCACGCGTGTGCCTTTTCCTTTCAACTTCATTAATTCCTCAGACTTTCTCCATCACTTTTTAATAGATAATACATGTACTCGCTGCACAACACAACATTTTATGCAAAAAGATCCTGCCAAAATTCATGAAATGTTTAACTCTCGATATCTTGTTTCCGGAGTTAGACCACTCAAGATTGACGAAAGCAAAATTAAACAAAAACCAGCACCTATTTTAAAGTGAACCCGATGGGAGCTGGTTGCAGTTGATAACGGTACAATCCAGATCGTTCACAGAAATCGCGTGTGCAGTGGCAGCTTTTTGCAACTGAACTTTAACTGTTTTTCTACAAACAACCCCCTCCCCTCCCCCTCCAAAGGTAAAGCATTTTTAATGAATGAAACAGGGGGAATTATGCATACTTACTTGGTGTACGAAAACATCTACTGGTGTTTCCAACGGGGTGCCTTCCCGAGAGGTCATAGAGATAAATCCGAATCCCATTCTAACGTTGAACCATTTACAGTGGCCTGCTCCCTGCTGGATTTGAGACTCTTCTTTCTCTTTCAGTTTTCCTTTTTCGTCTCCACCACCTTTACCCGGCCCTCCTGGACAATTGCAAACATACACACAACACACACAGAGGGGAAAGAGGGAAAAAAGGTTTCAATTTAACTGACGCAAAAAGGGGAAAATAATTCACCAAGTACATTTAAAAATAAGCTTCTGAAAAAAAAGTACTTCGCATCGCTAAGGGCATTGGCTGCAGCCTATGTGGCAAAACCCTTGTAATATCGATTTGGATCCATGTGCAATGCTGGCAGCTTGCTCCTTTACTCCATGTTTGAGGCAGCAAATTAAGATTAGCAAACCGTACGTAACTGGAATACGGCTGGTTTAAAACGGATCCCATCTCCCGCAGAAACCAGTATCACACAAGGCCGACTTTTTTCCTCCTCTCCGCAAATCGTGATCAACATTCAACAGCGTCGATCGCGAGAGCTTATTTTTGAAAATTACTCCACTAAAATAAGCTTCTTATATTGAAGAGAACTACGGGTTGCATCCAGCGTGCGTCAACTGTACTCCAATCAAACTTAAGGGGCAGGTGTAGTGTTGCCTTCCACACACAAACTGAGAAAAAAAACTGTGCTTAATCAGACACAAACAGTCCACACAATAGCCCTCAGAAAGCCTTTGAAGTTCTGAATAAATGGGGGGCGGGTACATACATTTTGGGAGATCTACAACAATAGGTTTGGAAAAGCCCCCTCTGCGATCTCTTAAAAGTATGCAAAAAAGGATTTTTTTAACAAGAGAGGGAGAGAAAAAAAGTAACCTTCGGCCATGTTGTCACACAGGCCCCTGTATCCAAACCCGCCCGATGAGAACTTTTTCCTCGGAATGGGTAATCTTCTGCATCAATCTAGCGTCATAGGATTCAGGGATCAAAAATTTAGCAATCGCCAATGCTCGCATGGTCTAACGTGCTTTCCCTCGTTAGTTGCCCCCCGCCCCCCCTTTCCTGGCCCTGGCACACACGTGACTCGTCAATTACATGCTGTCTTGCCGCTAATTACACATCGCAGTCTTTCAAAAGACTGAACAGAGCCAATCGGCCTCTCCTCTAACCTGTCACCGCAATAATCGATGATTCCCCCCCCCCCCCCCCCAAAAAAAAACCCCTCCAGATTTTTTATCCAGCTAATTTGTCCGACATTTTTGATGAACCGGTCAGCTCGATAGACTTAAAGCTACAGGGTCTCTTCCCCCCGTTGTTTGGCTTTCTGTAGGAAACGTCAACCTATATATAAAACTAACCACGGATCAACTGTTATGATTAAACATGATTGTACATAGACTGACAATGCTGTACGTCAATTTCTCCGAGAATTATCGACAGTTAACACTCCTTATCAATAAATCTGTATATTTGGTAAACACATATGTAAATATTAATAGTGTTGAGTTTCGCGAATATAGTATTCTGACAAATTTAATAGGTTAAATATTGGAAGGATAGATTTTTAAATTGTGCGAAAGGGGCCTTGGACGGTGGTCTACGTATTTTTATTTAGTAGCATTCCGGTAAGCTCTTCGCGTAAAAGAAATTCAAGATTTCGCCAAGATATTTAATAGTTTCATTCTTATTCGGGGAGCGGCTGTTATGTGCCTTGCCTAAGCAAGGTGATATCATTTGAATTTAAGATGTCATTTTTAACTGATCTCCGTTTAAACTATAAAACGGTTCATCAATCACGCAAGCCGTACATGATGCCTTTATTTTAGAATGAGGTTGCCAGTGACGGATGCAATAACAGATAAAGCGGTGCCTTTTTCAAGCATTGTGTCATTGTTGGCTTTTTAAGGGCACGTGTACCTGGGGACGGCCAGGTTTTAAAAGCATATATAATAGCACTAAAATTATTACTCTTTTCCCACATGTGACTTTCCCTCATTTTTGTTAAAAGGAAATTCCCCTCCAAAAGGGTTCAAAGGTCAAGCATTTGCTTCATTGCCTCTGTTGTTATTTTGAAATACCTTTACATGTGGAGCTTGCTGGAGAAATGTGGAAGCCTCTCTGAAAAAAGGGAAAAGGCGGGATGGTAAAACTTGGAGTTTGAGGAAGGAGGAAGAGTGACAGATTTTACATTGCTTGCCGTGCATTGTCGATTACCATACGTTTTGCTCCAAAAACTGGCCTGACGCGTCGGCGCCAACTCGTCTGACCAATTGTAAAGGGCAGTTTGTACTTAAATGGCTTTTTTTGCTGCTCTAACATCAGCATCTGAAAAGTCGCAAAATCTGGTTTTGCACAACATACACTATTGCCCCCAAAGTGTGCCGGTCAAGCATTGCAGGCGGTGTGGGACTTTATTTTTAACGGATTGGTGGAGGGAGGGAAGAGAGAGAGAGAGAACAACCTACTAACTGAAGTTGAAGCTCTCAGTCCTGAAATTCCTTTGAAGTCTTCAACCGTAAATTTCCTATAGGTTATTTCAACAGAGCGTGAGTTGAGGTCCAATCCCTAAACCGACCTAAAATGGTTGAGTTTGTTGGCTTTGTGAACACGTTTTTTCTGCAGTGCTGCTTTGTACCAGCCCATCGATTGAATTTAAAAACCATCAAATCTTAAAAACCAGCTACGGTACTCAACTCATTTTACAAATAACCTTTCATTTTGCTGACATTTTCGAACGACAACACATGCAACCAACAAAAGCCCAAAGTCCCATTATTATCTATGTATATATATATCCAAAAGCTGTAAGTGCATTCATTTCAAATAAAGAAATGAAAAGCAATGGAAAGGTATCAGTTTATTTGCGGACGCCCAATAAGTACCGGGGGCCTGATGTGTTGTCTCATTTGGCATTTTACTGTGAACTCTCTTAAATGTGATGCGCGCCTCGGACAAGTTAAGGATACTTCTAAATTCTTGAGATTCTTAAAGTCCCAGTTAACAGTCTCTTTAAGGGGCAAAAAGGTTGAATGCTTTCAGTTGCTCCCCAAACTCATAAATGAAACCCCAATAACCCAAATACAAATCGATAAAGTCAACTCTAACAAATCCCACTGATTTATTCCAATTTCTCCTTATGCTTGATCCTCTGATTCCGGCCGACAGAAGTAGCTGTTTCAGGCTATTCCTCGTATTAGGAGAATTAAGATCGGGTCAGCAGAGTGGTCACTGGTGTCAGATGTTATCGAGTCATTCATTTCCTGTGAGAGGACACCAGCCTTTCAAGTCATGCAAAGGTACAGCTCTGGTCAGCTGGGAAGCCCACATTCCAGCTTTCGCCCATTCAAAAAGAATCAACTAAGTTGTTCTTTAGAAAGAAAGCTTTTCCCCCCTCATCCTTTAACAAAATACAAAAAAAGACAGCTCGGGGAATTTAATCACGCTCCGCAGTAAGCATTTTTGTGCTTGCTCGAACATAGTTTTTAAAAAAAGTCTTTATTACCTATTTCTCACGCACTCGTGTTTTTCCCTGTGAGATCCGACTCGAGGAGGTTTCAATTCGCGCTTAAAGCTCGCCAGCCCCCCCATAGCAAAACCTTTACATTTTAGAACCTCGACCTTACATTTGCTTTGATTGGAAATGCAATGTTTTCTTGCTGATCAATGATAACAATCTGAAAACTGATAACAATCTCGGTTTCTTGAGCAAACGTTGATATAAATATTTATAGTGCAGTACTGAGGGAGTACTACACTGTTGGAGGTGCTATTTTTCGGATGAGACGTTAAACCCAGACTCTACCTGCTCAGGTGGATGTAAAAGATCCCATGACACTATTTCAAAGAGCAGGGGTGTTATCTCCAGTGTCCTACCCAATATTTATCTTCCAATCAACATCATAAAGACAGATTATTTGGTCATTATCACATTGCAGTTTGTGGGAGCTTTCTGTGTGCAAATTGGCTGCTGCATTTCCTGCATGAAAACAGTGACTACACTTCAAAACGTACTTCATTGGTTGTAAAACGCTTTGAGACGTCTGGTGGTCATGAAAGACATTATATTAATGAAAATATTTATTTTTTAATCGAATTCAATATTGTGGGTATAATTGGATTCCAAAGGAATTTGGCAGATTAGATTTAGGTTTTCTCATGTTAAAGAAAGTGTTTCATCATTTTCATACATCTGCTTTCTATCCAACATTGTGTTGTGTACCAGTCAAGATATATAAAGCAATAACTAGCATTTCTAAAGCATCGTTCTTGACCTCAGGGCGCCCTGAGTGTTTTACAGCCAATAGAATGCTTTTGAAATGGTCACTGTTGTGATGTAGGAAAGACACGTGTCAAGAGCACGTAAATAACAATGAGATAATGACCAGATAACTTGTTTAGTGATATTGGTTGAGGAATGAATATTGACCAGGAAACCCGGGAGAACTCCCCTGCTCTTCTTCAAAACAGTACCACCTGAGAGGGTGGGTAGGACCTTGATTTAGTGTCTCATCCAGAGGAAAGCACTTGGGATAGTGCAGCACTCCCTCAGTACTGCATTGGAGTATCACCTTAGATGATGTGCTCAAGTCTCTGAAGTAAGGCTTGAACAGATGATCTAATGGCCCAGCTGTCACTGAGCCAAGAAGGACACCCAAATATAATGTGTACAATTAAAAAAAAACTCAACATCGGATATGGTTAATAACGCTTAAGTACAATAGAAATTAATCTTTTAATGAAGGATATTTTCCAAAATTGGAAATAATCAACATTTATGTAGATGATGAAGGGTCACTGACCTGCAACGTTAACTCTGCTTCTCTCTCCACAGATGCTGCCAGACCTGCTGAGTATTTCCAGCATTTCTTGTTTTTATTTCAAATTTCCAGCATCTGCAGTATTTTGCTTTTATTTTATTATTTATGTAGATTTACTCCTCAGCGCTACCCATTGTGGATTCTTTCTTGTGCACATTTCGTTGGGATTGCTACAATTTCGGTTTAAACGAAGTATTTAAAAAATTTATATTTAGAAGTACAGATTGAAATGTTGACCTGTTATTTACATTTTTAAAATATAGCTTCGTATTTGCATAAAAAAATTAAAGTACACGTCTGTGGGAGATTGGTTTCAGTACATCAATAGTCATAATTTATAAAACGTTCTTTTAGAAGGTGACTGATCCACTAAAATCGAATTATTAAACATTGACTCGCCAGGGGATGTTAACAAGTGGTTCGGATACTTCATTAGTGTTGCTAATTAAGCCGGAAAGTCCATTCAAAACGGGTTTCCCCTGAACACCAGCTGACTACGTGACAGGAGAAGCAAGACTATTGTGTCAATGTTTGGATTCATTCCTCCCCCGACCCCGAAAAGTCATCAGTAAACTGACAGACGATTAATTTTCCTCACCCCAACGCACCCCCACCGCTGTTCACGCTTGCTCCACATGAGATCAGGGTATCAGGCTTTCCAGCAGCTTCCCGTGCGATCTCCTGTGCGAATGATGCTTTGGAGTGCTTACCTCACACCCCCAGTGTATAGGGCTGCCTTTGCCTGGGAGGGTACTGGTGGGAGGACAGGACAAGGGGATGAGGTGCCCTTTAAACAGCAAAGGCCAGCGATGAGCGCCGGTCACTCTTACCCGGAAAATTCTTTCAAGCTGAGGTTGGGGCGGGGGTCACTTACACGTAGCACTCAGACCTACGCAGCACACATTTCATTACTCGCTAGCGACCTGGAGCTTTCCGCATCGATACCAGTCAGGGAACTAGATTGATAGGGAACATTACCTTGAGCAAACAATATTAACCGCAACATGGAGATGTTCGTGAATCTTGAAAGAACTAAATATATCAGTGACACTTCTTTCATAAGTGTAAACACGCCACGACCTGGCGTTGATGCGTGAAGCTCATTCATAAATTTATTTGGTGGGGCCACCAAAACTCGGCGTCATTGACTCAACTGTGGAAATTGAGAGACACCGCAGTGTATCCAGTGACACTAGTCATTTGAATGATCATTAATTACAATCCGACACAAACCTGGCAGCACGATATTCGTGCACAGCCCTCGACTGTCGTGCGGAGGCAGATGATGTTCATTTTCGCCGCAATGCCCAGTAAATATACCCTTTGCCCATTTTAAATCTTATTCCAAGAACTAACACCATGGTCGACCAGTTACAGGCTTGTCGCCATCTTTATTTGCAGACTCGAAAGAAAATACCAGATTCTCTCTATATACACACATATATAGTGATGATTGCAAGTTTCCCTATTTAAGAAGGTATTGACCATAGACTTAGGATTTTACCAGGAAACCAGTGACAAGGCTTTAGTTGTCCATTTTTTCTTTTAAAAAAAGAACCTAAGTAAATTTTTCATCTGCCAGATCAGCAGCACCTCGGTTCTAAATGATATATCTTTAATATAAGCTACCAATGGACTTCCCACAGATGCTTAGTGATGGATTAAACATAAGCTTTTGCTTCATACAGACGAGGAAGTGTTCCAGATCTCGCCTCCACCAATAACCACCAACACCACCCCCCGCCCCAAATATTGAGTTTGTAACCTGATAACCTAAGCGTTTCTCAGCAAAGCAACTTTGGAATCGTCATTTGAACAGATTTAGCAAAGATGTGCTCTTTGCTCATGTGAAAGCTGATGGCAAAATGGACCTGATCAACCTTTCCTTCTATCTAGGTGCCTGCAGGAGTTCGGCACACGATTTCCATCAGACTTTCTAGGTTTTGTTTGCAGTGGTGCGAGCAAAGCGAGGACACATTTACAAGGTTTCAAACACACTTCCAGTCTGCGAGCGATGTGACTATCCCACTCCGGAATTCCATGTTTTTCCCCGAAGTGGCAAATCACGAGGACCCGACTAGACATGAAATTTGTGCGTTAAGACAACATATTTCGTTTAATCGAAATAGAGGTTATTTGCTCGTCTTTAAATAAAATGTGGCACTGATTGAGTTCCACTCAGGTCGTGCGTTTACTAGAGGCTGCTCAACTACCCGATGGTTGTTGGATGACTCTATGTTTAGGGGCAGTAATCACTTCATAAAGTGTATTTTTTTTATTGAAAACGACCAGAGAAAATAAATAAATCAAACTTTATTTGACATACAGTGTGGATCCCTCGAAAAATCAGGAATCAGCCATCCGTCTCGGGCATTGACATATTATATATTTGATATTTATATATTTGATATAAATTAACGTCTGTTTTACTCACTGCCATGCGGTTTTAATACGGCTGGCGCTTCAGTCTCTTTAAATCACGCCGTTTCTAATTTTGATCTGTAATATAACGATCTTTAAGATCAGCGACGTAAAATGGTCAGTTATATCACCACCAAGTTGTGCACAATTTAGAACAAAGTTAGTGAACACCTTGCGATTTTTTTTAACCGAATCACACAAAAGTTGCACAATACACCCTACTTGATTACAATCCAGTCTCCAACTTCTGTTGGTGAGATGAGCGCCTTTCAGAGATGTTGCCATAATGTATAAATGACCCAGTGAACGGCCTGTAACGAGAAACTGGGAGGAGCTCCACCGCATGGAGCACAGGACTGAGAAAAGAGGGCAAGTCTTAGACGAGCGGGAAGTGGTCCTTCGTTTCAGCGCGATGGCAAGTGGTGAGGCACTCTGTACATTGGTCATTGGTAGCTGTTCACCCGTGCCAATTTACAGCGCCTCAGACACTAGTGACACACCTTATAGAAGTACAGGGTACTGTACTAAAATATACTCAAATACCCAATATAAATACACGGTTTCCAATCACATGAACTCAAGAAGCTCAATTATGGTACTTATAGTTTTCGTATATTCCGTTATATTGTCTTTTATTCCAAAAATTCCAGTGTATTTTCCTAATTTCTTCGTCAATTAACATAATCTGTAACACTGACATTTTGATATAGCGACTTGGGAGAAACTTGGAAAAACGTGCATGGAATCTTTATAACTGGTTCTGGTAGCGCCTCTGAGCAATGAATGTCCCTGGAAGAGGATATCTGGCCCCTGAGGAAGCATTCTGACTCCTTTGTGCCTGACCTTAGAGCCATCTGGGCAGATTACTAATCAGCAGTATAACCCCGGTCTTCCGGCCGCACATCGGAAATGGGCCGGAGAGGGTAGCTGCAGCCCAAAGGCACAGGCCAGCCACAGTTCAAACATCCAAACTGGGGCAAGGGAGGAAGCACAGAGTCCAAAATGAAAATGGGCGGCGGGGGAGTTTGAATTTGTTGAAACTAATGGGATATGGATTGAAAAGAGAAAATTTAATTTTGGATCCCAGCATTTGTCCCTCAAACAACTAATTTTCCAGATAAAAGATTAATTATGTTTCGAAAACGACCTCCGGAGCAATAACTTGGAGATTTCCTCGGGGCTTCGCCAAGTTCGGTGTTCTAACCTCGGTAACCCTCCTATTTGGGGTATCCACCGAAGTTACCGCGGCGTAGCAGGAGACGCCGCGAGGAAATTCCCGTCGCTCCATTTTTATTACTCCATCAGCAATCTAGCAATGGATAACATTTGTGCATTTCTTGCCCTCGGCGTCCTCCTTCTACACATTTACTGAGAGCTTACATGCAGTCGATATTGTATTTTCCCTAACCTACATTATCCCGCAATTAACTTCAACTTGACCAACTGATGTGCTTTTTATATTTTGTTGTTTACACGATGATATTTGCTTCAGACGAATTGCATTTGAAATGTTACTTAAACACCTACCCCAATGTGTGTTACAGTGGCGCTGAACAATTGCTATTTGATTGCAACCTGCACCGGAGAAGACGTTCAGAAAAGTGCGACCTGTCACAAACCATTCTGTGAACTGACTTTAACTGAACTCGTGGAGAAAGCACGGAGATTTAAACCTTAAATTATCAAAGATCATAAAACCGATAAGGTGGTTGGGTGGCTTTGAGTTTACGGGAGTTCTAAACCGTTCGATTCGCAATGCCGGGGGCTTGTCATTTACCTGCAGGCTAAGGCGGGGCGCTTGACTTAATCATGTTAACTGAACAACGCGCCATTCTGGTTTTTAAAGAAAAGCCACTCAAAGGTACACAAACCGAACAGCGCCTAAATGGAAAACTTGAAGAGAGAGACCGACGTATATAATACGTAATGGACTTGAGGATCTGGTGTCACATGGTTATATATTAATTTGCTCGTTTCCTTTCCTTATTAGACTTCCGATGACAATACCACAGAATATATATTCACAGAGAGGGAGGAGCCCGGCCTTTCGGTCTGTGCTCAGGTTCCCTCGGGAAATAATTGAACATAAGCCCATGTGTCAGCAACTTCCCTTGCACCGAGAACAGATAAGCATCGTTCCCTCCAAAAACTGACGTTCTTGTGAGTTTTACACATTGCGCCCAGTGCAACATCTGTACAAAGCTGATCAACTCGGTTATCTGGGAGAGACTGGCTGGATGAAATTTCGAACTTGGAGGTTAACAAAAAAAAACCTGGAAAACGAGCAGCGCAGAATACACGTCAACACGGGGTTTTGCTGGTTTCACGGTAATGGCCCGTCCTTTACATTCATTAAGTCAAGATCCGGCTTAATTCACCCGCTCACCTCCTCGGTCTGTATGAAAATAAGAAGCTGCCTTTGAAAGGTTACAATGTAATTATTGTCCGTCGGGTTTTAATATAGATGTTATGTCGCTAATACTTGAGAAAATACTTCTCCACACCCTAAGAATGGCAATGGGATAACAATTCTAATTACTATTTGCAGTTTTATTAGGAACGGATTTCACATTTCGTTATAACGAACTACAACATGTAATAGGTTCCAAGTGGATTTTAATATCTTCGGCTGGAGCAGGTAAATTCCGCTCATTTTAATTACGATAACTTAATATCCAACAGCTACACTGAAGGTAAAGCACAATGATTTGAGTTGGCGGCTAACTGTATAAAGAGCAGTTGGTGATAGCAGCGCGGATACAGCAAATTAACCAATAGTGAAAAGTATTCATTGTGGGCAGGCATGACGAAACTCCAGCAGTTCCATTCATACTGGAACTGCAAGTAACTAAGAGATGGATTGGCGATTAATTCGGTCTGGAAAGTGATCCGAGTTTATCATGACTCTAAACTGTACAATCAACTTTGTAATCATGAACCTGTAATCCTTCCGTAATTTTGTGAGCTGGTAACTGGAGCTGTTCTATTGCTCTCTTTCCTAATGCCTGTAATTAACACTGCCGCCTCTTGCTTGTATGATAAACCTTGATCTCGGTGTGAACATCAATTTTCCCACAATGATCACTTTCGGTTTATGACTTACACAAAATCTGTTTTCAAATCAAAACATTTGAAATAACACTTCCACGCGAAGATGGGAAATTGCTTTACATTTTGATTAAAATAATTATTTACTGCCGACTTTTACTGTCTCACGCTGTAGCGATTTTCTCTCTTCAGCTAAACACTTGATCCAAACTCCATCACATGCATGCAGATCTGTGTCTGATATACATTTGTACTTGGTGAAATGTTGAACATCTCTATCACATAGGTAAGTAGAAAAAAGTTGCCTATCAGTAATGCATTACAACTTCCATTTATATAACGCATATAAGACAGTAAAGCATCCAGCATAAGAGTTAAACAACAAATTATATTTATATAGCGCCTTTAACGTAATAAAACGTCCTAAGGTGATTCCAAAGAGCATTTTAACTCAAAAGATGACACTGAGCCACATAAAGAGATATTAAGGCAGACGACCAAAAACTTGGTCAAAGAGGTAGGTTTTCAGGAATGTCTTAGAGGAGGAAAGTGAAGCAGAGAGAAGAGGAGTTGGGGCCGGATTTCCACAGCTTGGGGCCTAGGCAACTAAAGGCACGATCAGCAATAATGGAGCGATTAAAATTGGGATGCTCAAGAAGCCAGAATTAGAGGAGTGCCGATATCTTGGAGGGTTGTGGGGCTGGAGGAGATTACACAGATAGGGAGGGGCGAGGCCATGGAGGGATTTGAAAATAAGCATGAAAATTTTTAAAGCAGGACTCAATGTAGGTCAGTGAGCACAGGGGTGATTGTTGAATGGGACAAAATGTGAGAAAGAACACGGGCAGCAGAATTTTGGATCACATCAAGTTTAAGGAGAGTAGAATGTGGGAGGTCAGCCATGCATACATTAGAATAGTCAAGTCTAAAGGTAACAAAGGCATGGATGAGGGTTTCAGCAGCAAATAAGCTGAAGCAGGGTCAGAGTTGTGCTATGTTACAAAGATGGAAATAAGCGATCTTAGTTATGGCATGGCTATGTGGTTGGTAGCTCATCACAGGGTCAAATGTGACACCAAGAAAGTGAACAGCCTCAGAAATTTGCCAGGTGGAGGTGGTGGCTCAGCAGCAGAGTTTGTGGCGGGGACCAAAGGCAACAGCTTTGGTCTTCCCAATATTTAAAAGGAGGAAATTTCTGCTCCAGTTCTGGATGTCAGACAATGTCAAAGTCTGATAGTTTAGAGATGGTGGAAGATTTGAGAGAGGTGGTCGTGAGGTAGAGCTGAGTGTCGTCGTTGTTCATGTGGAAACCGATGTTGTGTTTTCTGATGATGTCACTGAGGGGCAAGATGAAGATGAGAAATAGGAGGGAACAAGAATAGATCCCTGAGGGACACCAGAGATATGGTCCAGGAGCAGGAGGAGAAGCCAACTGGTTTTGAGGAGGCTTTAGAAAGTGGGGAAAGGGGTATCCAGGTGTAGAAACTTGAGAGAATTCCAAAGAGTAGGGTCAAAAAGATAGAAAACTTTATCATTGAAAGTGAGAGGGGAGGGGAGAATGTCCAGAAGATCAGAGATGCAAGAGTGCAGAACAAAATTCTGGAAGAGGTTTAGATGTAGGAATGAATGTGAATCACTGGGAGATGGGAGGCAGTAAGGAGAAGATTGACATCAGGTGAACAGGTTTTAGAATGCAATAAGGGGAAGCCCAAACATCTTCACCAACCTTTCAATGGTATCACCATCATTGAGTCACCTACCATCAAATTTATTGGGCATCATCACTGACCTGAAGCTTAACTAGGGCAGCCAGAGTAAAACTTTGGCTACAAGTACAGAGCTGAGGCTGAGAACTCTAATTTCTGGATCACATCTGAAACCCCTCAGAACCTGTTCATAATCCACAAGGCTTAAGGAGTGTGATGCAGCACTCGGCAATCACCTTGATTTCTGCAAATGCAACAATATTTAAGATGCTTTGCACCATCCAGCACAGAGTACTCCTACTGATCTGTGCCCAAACCATTGAACTCAATATAGCCACCCCCTCCACTATTGTGACTGCAGTGTAGATCATAGAAACTCACCAAAGTTACTTAAACAGCACCTCCTCATTGTTACAACTTCTGAGAAGGGCAAGATTCCGGGAAGATTCGTTGGATTGGAAAATAGCAAATGTAACTCCTTTATTGAAATAGGGAAGGAGACAGAAAGCAGGAAACTACAGACCAGTTAGCTTAACATCTGTCTTAGGGAAAATGTTAAAAGCTATTAAAGACGTTATAGCAGGGCATTTAGAAAAATTCAAGATAATCAGGCAGAGTCGACATGATTTTGTGAAAGGGAAATCATGTTTAACCAATTTATTTGAGTTCTTTGAGGGAGTTACATGTGCTGAGGATAAAGGGGAACCAGTGGATGTATTGTACTTAGATTTCTAGAAGGCATTTGATAAGTTGCCACATCAAAGGTTATTGCAGAAAATAAAAGCTCATGGTGTAGGGGGTAACATATTGGCATGGATAGAAGATTGGCTAGATAACAGGAAACAGAGTAGGCATAAATGGATCATTTTCTGGTTGGCAAGATGTAACGAGTGGTGTGCCACAGTGATCTGTGCTGGGGCCTCAACTTTTTACAATTTATATAAATGACTTAGATGAAGGGACCGAAGGTATGGTTGCTAAATTTGCTGACGACACAAAGATAGGTAGGAAAGTAACTTGTGAAGAGGACATAAGGGGGCTACAAAGGGATATAGATAGGTTAAGTGAGTGGGCAAAGACCTGGCATATGGTGTATTATGTGGGAAAATATGAAATTGTTCATTTTGGCAGGAAGAATAAAAATAAAAGCATATTATCTCAATGGTGAGAGATTGCAGAGCTCTGAGATACAGAGGGATCTGGGTGTTCTAGTGTATGAATCGCAAAGGGTTAGATTACAGGTACAGCACGTAATTAGGAAAGCTAATAGAATGTTATCGTTTATCGCGAGGGGAATTGAATACAAAAGTAGGGAGTTTATGCTTCAGCTATACAGGGCATTGGTGAGACCACATTTGAAGTATGGTGTACAGTGCTGGTCTCCTTATTTAAAGGAAGGATTTAAATGCATTGGATGCAGTACAGAGAAGGTTTACTAGACTGAAACCTGGAATGGGCGGGCTGTCTTATGAGGAAAGATTGGACAGGCTAGGCTTGTATCCACTGGAAGTTAAAAGAGTAAGAGGCAACTTGATTGAAACATATAAGATCCTGATGGGTCTAGACAGGGTGGATGTGGAAAGGATGTTTCCCCTTGTGGGAGAATCTAGAACTAGGGGGTCACTGTTTAAGACAGAGGTGAGGAGAAATTTTTTCTCAGAGTCGTGAGTCTTCGGAATTCTCTTCCTTAAAAGGCAGTGGAAGCAGAGTTTTTGATCATTTTTAAGGCAGAGGTAGATAGATTCTTGATAAGCAAGGGGGTGGAAATATAGAGTAATCAGTTCAGCCATAAACTTATTGAATGGCAGAGCAGGCTCGAGGGGCCGAGTGGCCTACCCCTGCTCCTAATTTGTATGTTCAAGACCCGAAATGTTATAGTCCACTATTGCCTCCAGCTTTACATAGGATTACATCAGATATATGGTACAGAAGCAGGCCATTTGGCCCAACCAGTCTATGCCAGCATTTATGCTCCACTTGAGCCTGCTCCCATCTTTTCTCATCTAAATCTATTGTTACCCTCTATTTCCTCCACCCTCATATTCTTGACTAGATTCCCCTTAAATACATCTACACTATTCCCTTCAACCACTCCCTGTAGTAGCGATTTCCAAATTCCTACCACTCGTTGGGTAAAGAAGTTGCTTCTGAATTCTGTGTTGGACATGTTATATTGATGGCCTCTCTCTAAATTACTCACCATCCTGCAACGTGCATATAATCATTGCTCCTTCATCCTAGGTTAATTCCCATTAATTCCCTACCTAACACCATCATGGGAGCACCATATTCCAAATGATTCAAGAAAGTCCATCATCACCTTCTCAGGGAAGCTAGGAATGAGCAATAAATGCAGTCTTGCTAGCATTGTCCCCATTCTGTGAATCATAAGATAAAGTGTGTCTGGTATCATTTTAGGAGAGTAGAAATTTGTGTATGATGGAGCTTGAGAGAATGTTAAGAATGTTGGAGGTGAAGATATGAATGAGGGCTTAAGCGGTGGTGGGGATGAGATCAAGAGAGGTAGGAAGTGGAAATAAGCAACTATTTTGAAAGAATTAGTTTGAAGCTCAACTTAGGATCAAATAGGACACCAACATCTCAGATAGTCAGATTCTACCCAAGCAAGTAGCTGGAGAGGGTGAATACTTTGGAAGCCCCAGTATAGAGCTTTTGACAGTTGAGCTGGATGCCTTTGGTCTTGGCAATATTAAACTGTAGAAAGTTTTGCCTCTTCAACGTGATCAGCATAGTGGTGGTCGTGCAGAGGGTATAGATGGGTATCCTATATGTTTTGGCCCTTTTGTACATCTCAAACTGACACAAATACTGATGTACCCATAATTTAAAAAACAGCGATTGGCATGAATTATTAAGGAAGATTTAGGAGAGGATTGGAAAGCTAGTTTCAAATCAAACGAATTCGTTGTGAAGTAATAAGATGCATGTCAAAAAAGTGGTTTTGAGAATGAGCAACTAGGAACCATAATTATCCATGAAACCAGATGATCGTTAAGAAATCCACCGAGGAGAAACAACTTGTGCTGCAATATCTTAACATGTTTATGTTTAACTGTAGCGATTAAAGGAGAAAAGGGGCGGATAACTCCGCCCTAGTTATAACTGCGGATAACAAGAAGTGTTTTTTACTGTGAGAGTTTTTGTTTGTGTTTAACGAAGCATAATTGTATGTGTCAGACGTTACAATTAACTTATTGGGGACAATAAAGTAAGTCACTTTGCCTTTCTTCGGAATCGCACGTTTATTTGACGTTCATTTTCATGTTTCCAGAAACGAATAGGTTTGTATATACTATTTTAAATGATTACATGAAATATAAGAATTTTTGTTTAGAAAAAAGTTTACTTATTCGGAAATCAGGAAATGACGCAAAGGATATTCACGGACCGAGACCTAAATAAAAAATCATTGGCAAAGCAATCCTACAAAGTAGAGATTATTTTCAAATTTGTTACTTGCTCATCCTCTCCCCAAAGTGATAACTCACTCACATCAGCACTCCCCTCATATGCACCTTTGCGTCTTAGCCTGTTCAATTTGGTATTTGACTGTAGCAGGCACCACACACATTGAGATTGGGGAGGGGGATTCCACTTGGACAGCAATTAGATGCAGGAACTGATTTCCTCCTCCCCTAATCTAGCGCCACTAAAGACCATTTCAGGTCTTCATTACTGCCTTAACTATCCGCTAACTCAGCACACATTAAAGACAAGCCTAAGTGTTCCTCGGGCTGTCGGGTTTTGCAGCACAATATGCAACGCATTTAATCACAGGCCATCAAAAGAACGAAGCTGAAAGCATTTTTCAAAGTCTTCATAGTTTACAGTTCATTGTATTACACCATCAGTTACATGGGTGCTGGACTGAACCTACCGACACACTGAACCCTGAAGTGGAAGTAAGCGGTAGCTCGCCAGCGATTCCTTCATATTTGCCATTTTATGTCAAAAGAAAGGATTTACGCAAAGGCAGAGAAAATCAATGCAAAGAATCCACCATACCCCCCACCCCGACGAAACTGGTTACGGTTGTTCACTTCTCCTCAGTCAAGACACGATGCCAGACAGCCGAAGGTTGCAAAATAGTGAGCAGCCGCTGGAAAATTCAATTGCGATAGTTACATAGTTTTAGCCAAACCGGAATTGTTCCAGAATCATGGAATGTTATAGCATAAAAACAGAATCATGACTGGTGTTTTTCTCCACATGAGCCGCCGAACCTAAAATAAAAGCAAAATAGTACAGATGCTGGAAATCTGAAATAAAAACAAATGCTGGAAATACTCAGCAGGTCTGGCAGCATCTGTGGAGAGAGAAGCAGAGTTAACGTTTCAGGTCAGTGACCCTTCAAAGGTTAGAAATGTAATAGGTTTTAAGCAAATAAAGCAGGGGTGGGATAAGAGATAACAGAAGTAAAGGTGTTGATAGGACAAGGGCACAAGTGAGGGGGTGGGGGCGCTTGGTGGGGAAGAGAACAAAAAGGGTGTGTGATAGGGCAGAGGGCAGGAGAGATTCCAAAGCTGTCCTGGGACAAAGGCAAAGCGTGTGTTAATGCTAGTGGTGAAAGACAAAGCATTAGTCCAGAGAGACTGTTAATAGCGGAATAATGAGCAGCTCTGTCTACATGAAAAAAAAAACAGGCACAGGGTTAAAAAACAAAATTAAAAAAATAGAAAAGTATAAAGAAAAGTCAGCCGTGCTCTGAAATTGTTGATCTCAAGGTCGAGTCCACAAGGCTGTAGAGTGCCTAATCGAAAGATCAGGTGTTGCTCCTTGAGCTTGCGTTGATGTTCACTAGAACACTACAGCAGGCCAAGGACAGAAATGTGGGCATGAGAGTAGGTTGTGTGTGTTGAAATGGCAAGCAGCCAGAAGCTTGGGATTATGCTTTCGGACTGAGCGGAAGTGTTCCGCAAAGTGGACACCCAATCTGCATTTGGTCTCCCCAGTGTAGAGGCAACTGCATTTTGAGCAGTGAATACAGTATTCTAAATTGAAGAAAGTACAAGTAAATTTCTGCTTCACCTGGAAGAGTGTTTGGGGCCTTGGATGGTGTGGAAAGAGGTGGTAAAAGGGCAGGTATTACACCTCCTGCGATTGCATGGGAAGGGGTGATGGAGGAGTGGACCAGGGTGTCAAGGAGGGAATGAACCCTTTGGAATGCTGACAGGTACGGGGAAGGGAAGAGGTGTTTGGTGATGGCATCATGATGGATGTGGTGGAAATGGTGGAGGATGATCCTTTGGATATGGAGGCTGGTGGGGTGGAAAGCAAGGGCAAGGGGAACCCTGTCACAGTTCTGGGAGGGAGGGGAAATAGCTCGGACAAGGTTGACAGCCGTCAACCACAATGGGGGAGTTGGGGGGAGTCCTCAGTTGAGGAAAAAAGGAAGACATGTCAGAAGCGCTGTTGTGGAAGATTGCACCATCAAAAAAGATGCGTCAGAGACAGAGGAACTGGGAGAATTGGATGGAGTCCGACAGGAAACAGGAGGCTGGATTTTACGTTGGGCAGACAGGAGCTGGCCACCGACATAAAATTCAGTGGCAAACCCGCTTCCGCCTAGCCTGGGGATCTGTCCCTTATTTTATGGGCCCCCAGGCTTTAATTGTTCTGAGGCGGGACTTCCACTCACTTGAGGGAGGAAGTCGCGCCTCATTGAGCTGCTGGCCAATCATCGGGCCGACAGCTCAGTCCCAGCAGTGCCACTGGAAGCTGTGGCCACTACTGGGACTGCAGCCCAGCTGAGGACATGGAGCCAGGACTGCAGGTAAGTTTGGGTTGCCTCGGTGAGGTAAGGGTGGTCGTTTGGGGGGGAAGGGAGTGTCTTGGATCCTGGGGGTGGTTGGGGAAGTGGGGCCGGCCGTCAATTGGGCACCCTGTGCCCGATTGTCAGTGCCTCCCCCAGGGCACTGAGAGGCCACCAACTTTCATCAGGCGACCTTTCCCGGCTCCAGGACGCCCGCTTGCCACGGGTAAAATGCTCGTGGAGGCGGGAGAAGGCCCTTAAGTGGCTGTTAATTGGCAACTTAAAGGCCTTGATTTGGCCTGGGGTGGGTGGCCCAATTTCCGCACCCCCCCCCCCCCCCCGCCCTACATAAAGTCAGACAGAGGCGGGAGCAGTCGGGAAGGCGTCACGGCGTCTCCCCCTCCATTTTACTTACCCACCACCCCCCCTCACCCCCAACTAATCTGGCTTTCTGGGGTGGCGTAAAATTTCGGCCAGGGTGTGAGCAAGTGTAGTCAAGGTAGCCATGGGAGTGGTGGGCTTATAAAGAATATTAGTAGATAACCTATCCTCAGAGGTAGTCAGGGAAGTCAAGGAAGGGAAGGGACAAGTCCCCAGGTCCGGATGGGATCTATCCCAGGTTACTGTGGGAAGCGAGAGAGGAAATAGTTGGGGCCTTAATAGATATCTTTGCAACATCCTTAAACACGGGTGAGGTCCCGGAGGACTGGAGAATTGCTAATGTTGTCCCCTTGTTTAAGAAGGGTAGCAGGGATAATCCAGGTAATTATAGACCGGTGAGCCTGACGTCAGTGGTAGGGAAGCTGCTGGAGAAGTTACTGAGGGATAGGATCTATTCCCATTTGGAAGAAAATGGGCTTATCAGTGATAGGCAACATGGTTTTGTGCAGGGAAGGTCATGTCTTACCAACTTAATAGAATTCTTTGAGGAAGTGACAAAGTTGATTGATGAGGGAAGGGCTGTAGATGTCATATACATGGACTTCAGTAAGGTGTTTGACAAGGTTCCCCATGGTAGGCTGATGAAGAAAGTGAAGGCGCATGGGGTCCAAGGTGTACTAGCTAGATGGATAAAGAACTGGCTGGGCAACAGGAGACAGAGGGTAGCAGTGGAAGGGAGTTTCTCAAAATGGAGATGTGTGACCAGTGGTGTTCCACAGGGATCCGTGCTGGGATGTTGTTTGTGATATACATAAATGATTTGGAGGAAAGTATAGGTGGTCTGATTAGCAAGTTTGCAGACGACACTAAGATTGGTGGAGTAGCAGATAGTGAAGGGGACTGTCAGAGAATACAGCAGAATATAGATAGACTGGAGAGTTGGGCAGAGAAATGGCAGATGGAGTAAAATCAGGGCAAATGCGAGGTGATGCATTTTGGAAGATCCAATTCAAGAGTGAACTATACAGTAAATGGAAAAGTCCTGGGGAAAATTGATGTACAGAGAGATTTGGGTGTTCAGGTCCATTGTTCCCTGAAGGTGGCAACGCAGGTCAATAGAGTGGTCAAGAAGGCATACGGCATGCTTTCCTTCATTGGATGGGGTATTGAGTACAAGAGTTGGCAGGTCATGTTACAGTTGTATAGGACTTTGGTTCGGCCACATTTGGAATACTGCGTGCAGTTCTGGTCGCCACATTACCAAAAGGATGTGGATGCTTTGGAGAGGGTGCAGAGGAGGTTCACCAGGATGTTGCCTGGTATGGAGGGCGCTAGCTATGAAGAGAGGTTCAGTAGATTAGGATTATTTTAATTAGAAAGACGGAGGTTGAGGGGGGACCTGATTGAGGTGTACAAAATCATGAGAGGTATAGACAGGTTGGATAGCAAGAAGCTTTTTCCCCAGAGTGGGGGATTCAATTACAAGGGGACACGAGTTCAAAGTGAAAGGGGAAAAGTTTAGGGGGGATATGCGTGGAAAGTTCTTTACGCAGAGGGTGGTGGGTGCATGGAATGCATTGCCAGCGGAGGTGGTAGACGCGGGCACGATAGCGTCTTTTAAGATGTATCTAGACAGATACATGAATGGGCAGGAAGTAAAGAGATATAGACCCTTCGAAAATAGGCGACAGGTTTAGATAGAGGATTTGGAGCAGCATAAGCTTGGAGGGCCGAAGGGCCTGTTCCTGTGCTGTAATTTTCTTTGTTCTTTGTCAGAGATAGACCATGTAAAGGTAAGAAAAGGGTGGGAATTGGTAGCAAAGTTGATGAAGTTCTCCAGTTCGGGGCAGGAGCAGGAAGTGGCACTGATACGGTCATCAATATACCGGAAAAAGAGGTGAGGGAGGGGGCCTGAGTAGGACTGGAACAAGGAATGTTTGACATATCTCACAAAAAGGCAGGCATAATTAGGACTCATGCGGGTACCCATAGCAACACCTTTTATTAGAAAGAACCTTGTTATTAGCCACCTAACCTAATCTCACTGTACTGCTTACTCTTCATAAACTTTAATTTTGTCAAGTAACTATCTAATTCCCTTTTAAAATAACTTATGGGCTTCGTTACAAATCATGGGGATTACATATTCTCCCTACCTCTCTGTGAAAATAAATGTTTTCTAACTTCTCTTTTAATTCCCATCATAAATTTGTGGCCTTTAGTTATGTTTTTATATATTTATACATATAGATTTAAAAAACAGTCTGAAAAAAATGTATTCCTTTCCCCTTTTGCATTTTGTTCTACTCCTTTGCCTTTTTCCACTTATGAGGGAAGAGAGACAATTCGTTTCCAAGGCTCTGTCAATTCTATTTTCCACTAGGTTTCTAGGAGGTACATGACAGCAGCTCAGGGAAGAACTGATAGTCTTCGGAGGAGGTTAGAATTTGTTCTATGTTTCTTACAATGTCACTACGAAGACTGACAAATCCTCTTGTAGGAATCATGAAGAAAATCCTACATCTGATGTGAAAAAACCGACTTGCATTTATATAGCATCTTTCATGACCTCAGGACGTCTCGAAGCACAGAATTTTGAAGTTCAATCACTGTTGTGGGAAATGTTCCTGTTTCTATCAGACTGGCTGTCTTCTAACTCTTATTTCTGTTCTCTTAGGGAAAGATATGTTCAACACACTTCACTGGCAGCTACAGCATCTTTTAAAAATGTTTGCTGTTGTACAAAGTTTACAGCGGCATTACCGCAACACTTTCATTTCAGTTGGAGCTACGAGGAGATGGTGGCGAGGAGATGGTAATGTCACTGGACAAGTAATGCAAATGCCTAGGCTAATGCTCTGGGGACATGGGTTTGAATTCAAATCCCACTACAGCAGATGGTGAAATTTGAATTCAATTAATAAATCTGGAATTAAAAGCTAGTCTAATGGTGACCATGAAACCATTGTTGATTGTTGTAAAAACCCATCTGGTTTACTAACCTCCTTTAGGGAAGGAAATCTGCTGTCCTTACCTGGTCTGGCCTATCTGTGACTCCAGACCCACAGCATGTGGTTGACTCTTAAATGCCCTCTGAAATGGCCCAGCAAGGCACTCAGTTGGATTAAACCACTACAAAGTGTAAAAAAAAGAATGAAACTGGACAGACCACCCGGCATAGACGTAGGCTCTGGAAATGACAACGACAAACCCAGCCCTGTCGACCCCGCAAAGTCCTCCTTACTAATATTTGGGGGCTTGTGCCAAAATTGGGAGAGCTTTCCCACAGACTGGTCAAGCAACAGCCTGACATACTCATACTCACAGAATCATACCTTACAATGTCCGACACCACCATCCTTGGATATGTCCTTTCACACCGGCAGGACAGACCCACCTGAGGTTGTGGATCAGTGGTATAGTCGGGAGGGAGTTGCACTGGGAGTCCTCAACATTGACTCTGGACCCAATAGCATCAGATCAAACATGGGCAAGGAAACCTCCTGCTGATTACCACCTACTGCCCCTCTTTCGGCTGATGAATCGGTGCTTCTCCATTTTTAACACCAACTGGAAGGATGACTAAGGGTAGCAAGGGTGCAGAATGTACTCTGGGTGGGGGAGTTCAAAGTCAAATCACCAAGAGTGGCTCGGTAGCACTACTGACCGAGCTGGCCAAGTCATAAAGGATATAGCTGCTAGACTGGGTCTGCAGCAGGTGGTGAGGGAACCAACAAGAGGGAAAAACTACTTGACCTCGTTCTCACCAATCTACCTGTCGCAGATGCCATCTGTCCATGACTGTATTGGTAGGAGTGACCACTGCACAGTCCTTGTGGAGACAAAGTCACGTTTTCACATTGAGGATACCCACCGTCGTGTTGTGTTAGCACTGCCACTGTGCTAAATGGACTAGATTTCGAACAGACCTAGCAACCCAAAACTGGTCATCCATGAGTCGCTGAGGGCCATCAGCAGCAGAAGCAGAATTGTACTCAACCACAATCTGTAACCTCATGGCCTGGCATATCCCCCACTCTACCATTACCATCAAGCCGGGGGACCAACCCTGGTTCAAAGAAGAAAACAGGAGGCATGCCAGGAGCAGCACCAGAAATACCCAAACTTGAGGTGTCAACCCGGTGAAGCTCCAACCCAGGACTACTTGCATGCCAACAGCGGAAGCAACATGTTATAGACAGGGCTAAGTGATCCCACAACCAACAGATCAGATTTAAGCTCTGCAGTCCTGCCACATCCAGTCGTGAATGGTGGTGGACAATTCAACCACTAACAGGAGGAGGAGGCTCCACAAATATCCCCATCCTCAACGATGGGGGAGCCCAGCACATCAGTGCAAAAGACAAGGCTGAAACATTTGCATCCATCTTTAGCCAGAAGTGCTGAGCAGATGATTAATTTCAGCCTCCTCCTGAAGTCCCCAGCAGGACAGATGCCAGTCTTCAGCCAATCGGATTCACTGTACATAATATCAAAAAATGGCTGAAAACACTGGATACTGCAAAGATTATGGGCCCTGACAACATTCCAGCATTCGTACTGAAGACTTGTGCTCCAGAACTAGCTGCGCCCCTAGCCAAGCTGTTCCAGTACAGAGACAATACTGGCATCTAACCGGCAATGTGGAAAATTGCCCAAGTATGTCCTGTACACAAAAAGCAGGTCAAAGCCAACCCAGCCAATTATCGCCCTATCAGTCTACTGTCCATCATCAGCAAAGTAATGGAAGGGGACATCGACAGTGCTATCAAGCGGCACTTGCTCAGCAATAACCTGCTCACTGATGCTCAGTTTGGGTTCCACCAGGGCCACTCATTACAGCCTTTGTCCAAACATGGACAAAAGAGCTGAACTCCAGAGTTGAGGCGAGAACGACTGCCCTTGACATCAAGGCAGCATTTGACCAAGTATGGCATCAAGGAGCCCGAGCAAAATTGGAGTCAATGGGAATCAGGGGGAAAACTCTCCGCTGGTTGGAGTCATACCTAACACAAATTCAGCAGGGGAATGGGAACCTAAATTGTAGTGCCAGTGTACAGGATGTTGAGAGTAGTGAGGTCAGGGATAAGGTTACAAGGACGCAAGAGGGCACTGGCAAGCAAGAACCTGGTTTAAAGTGTGTCTACTTCAACGCCAGGAGCATCCGGAATAAGGTGGGTGAGCTTGCAGCATGGGTTGGTACCTGGGATCTCGATGTAGTGGCCATTTCGGAGACATGGGTAGAGCAGGGGCAGGAATGGATGTTGCAGGTTCCGGGATTTAGATGTTTCAGTAAGAACAGAGAAGATGGTAAAAGTGGGGGGGAGGTGTGGCATTGTTAATCAAGGAGAGTATTACAGCGACAGAAAGGACATTTGAGGACTCGTCTACTGAGGTAGTATGGGCCGAGGTTAGAAACAGGAGAGGTGAGGTCACCCTGTTGGGAGTCTTTTATAGACCTCCAAATAGTTCCAGAGATGTAGAGGAAAGGATAGCGAAGATGATTCTCGACAGGGGCGAGAGTAACAGGGTAGTTGTTATGGGGGACTTTAACTTTCCAAATATCGACTGGAAATACTATAGTTCGAGTACTTTAGATGGGTCAGTTTTTGTCCAGTGTGTGCAGGAGGGTTTTCTGACACAGTATGTAGACAGGCCAACCAGGGGCGATGCCACATTGGATTTGGTACTGGGTAATGAACCCGGCCAGGTGTTAGATTTAGATGTAGGTGAGCACTTTGGTGATAGTGACCACAATTCGGTTAGGTTTACCTTAGCGATGGGCAGGGACAGGTATATACCGCAGGGCAAAAATTATAGCTGGGGGAAAGGAAATTATGATGCGATTAGGCAAGATTTAGGATGCGTAGGATGGGGAAGGAAACTGCAGGGGATGGGAACAATCGAAATGTGGAGCTTATTCAAGGAGCAGCTACTGCGTGTCCTTGATAAGTATGTACCTGTGAGGCAGGGAGGAAGTTATCGAGCGAGGGAGCCGTGGTTTACTAAAGAAGTTGAAGCGCTTGTCAGGAGGAAGAAGAAGGCTTATGTTAGGATGAGACGTGAAGGCTCAGTTAGGGCGCTTGAGAGCTACAAGCTAGCCAGGAAGGATCTAAAGGGAGAGCTAAGAAGAGCAAGGAGAGGACACGAGAAGTCATTGGCGGATAGGATCAGGGAAAACCCTAAGGCTTTCTATAGGTATATCAGGAATAAAAGAATGACTAGAGTTAGATTAGGGCCAATCAAGGATAGTAGTGGGAAGTTGTGTGTGGAATCAGAGGAGGTAGGGGAAGTGTTAAATGAATATTTTGCGTCAGTATTTACAGTAGAGAAAGAAAATGTTGTCGAGAATACTGAGGTTCACAAGGAGGAGGTGTTATCAATTTTGGAAAGTGTGAAAATAGATAAGTCCCCTGGGCCAGATGGGATTTATCCTAGGATTCTCTGGGAAGCTAGGGAGGAGATTGCAGAGCCTTTGTCCTTGATCTTTATGTCGTCATTGTCGACAGGAATAGTGCCGGAAGACTGGAGGATAGCAAATGTTGTCCCCTTGTTCAAGAAGGGGAGTAGAGACAGCCCTGGTAATTATAGACCTGTGAGCCTTACTTCGGTTGTGGGTAAAATGTTGGAAAAGGTTATAAGAGACAGGATTTATAATCATCTTGAAAAGAATAAGTTCTTTAGCGATAGTCAGCACGGTTTTGTGATGGGTAGGTCGTGCCTCACAAACCTTATTGAGTTTTTCGAGAAGGTGACCAAACAGGTGGATGAGGGTAAAGCAGTGGATGTGGTGTATATGGATTTCAGTAAGGCGTTTGATAAGGTTCCCCATGGTAGGCTATTGCAGAAAATACGGAAGTATGGGGTTGAAGGTGATTTAGAGCTTTGGATCAGAAATTGGCTAGCTGAAAGACAGAGGGTGGTGGTTGATGGCAAATGTTCATCCTGGAGTTTAGTTACTAGTGGTGTACCGCAAGGATCTGTTTTGGGGCCACTGCTGTTTGTCATTTTTATAAATGACCCGGAAGAGGGTGTAGAAGGGTGGGTTAGTAAATTTGCGGATGACACTAAGGTCGGTGGAGTTGTGGATAGTGCCGAAGGATGTTGTAGGGTACAGAGGGGCATAGATAGGCTGCAGAGCTGGGCTGAGAGATGGCAAATGGAGTGTAATGCGGAAAAGTGC
This sequence comes from Heterodontus francisci, assembly GCF_036365525.1. Lineage (NCBI taxonomy): Eukaryota > Metazoa > Chordata > Chondrichthyes > Heterodontiformes > Heterodontidae > Heterodontus > Heterodontus francisci. The sequence continues at coordinate 156,031,810 of NC_090373.1, read as the reverse complement.
GAGGTGGTTCACTTTGGAAGGAGTAACAGGAATGCAGAGTACTGGGCTAATGGGAAGATTCTTGGTAGTGTAGATGAACAGAGAGATCTTGGTGTCCAGGTGCATAAATCCCTGAAGGTTGCTACCCAGGTTAATAGGGCTGTTAAGAAGGCATATGGTGTGTTAGCTTTTATTAGTAGGGGGATCGAGTTTCGGAGCCACGAGGTCATGCTGCAGCTGTACAAAACTCTGGTGAGACCGCACCTGGAGTATTGCGTGCAGTTCTGGTCACCGCATTATAGGAAGGATGTGGAAGCTATGGAAAGGGTGCAGAGGAGATTTACTAGGATGTTGCCTGGTATGGAGGGAAGGTCTTACGAGGAAAGGCTGAGGGACTTGAGGGTGTTTTCGTTGGAGAGAAGGAGGAGGAGAGGTGACTTAATCGAGACATATAAGATAATCAGAGGGTTGGATAGGGTGGATAGTGAGAGTCTTTTTCCACGGATGGTGATGGCAAACACGAGGGGACATAGCTTCAAGTTGAGGGGTGATAGATATAGGACAGATGTCAGAGGTAGCTTCTTTACTCAGAGTAGTAGGGGCGTGGAACGCCCTGCCTGCAACAGTAGTAGACTCGCCAACTTTAAGGGCATTTAAGTGGTCATTGGATAGACATATGGATGAAAATGGAATAGTGTAGGTCAGATGGTTTCACAGGTCGGCGCAACATCAAGGGCCGAAGGGCCTGTACTGCGCTGTCATGTTCTAATTCTAATGGAAGATGGTTGTGGTTGTTGGAAGTCAACCATCTCTGACCTAGGATATCACTGCAAGAGTTCAATATTTTCAGAGCATGACTGGCCTTTTTATTATTATTTTATTACTTTTTAAACCATGTGCCTGCCTTAAACTTGTTTTTTTATGTTTGTGCTTTTGGACAGAGAAGTTCAATATTCTGTTATCAACATTCTCTCTGGACTAATGTTTTGTTTTTCACCACACCATTAGCACTTCCTTTGCCTTTGTCCCATGACATCTTTGTCATTTAATCACTCCTGCCCTCTGCCCTATCACACACCTTCCCTTTTCTTCCTCCCACCCCCCCTCCAACTCCCACTTCACTTGCTTAAAACATGTTACATTTCTAACCTTTGCTATTTCTGATGAAAGGTCACTGACCTGAAACATTAACTCTGCTTCTCTCTCCACAGATACTGCCAGACTTGCTGAATATTTCCAGCACTTTGGTGTTTTTATTTCAGATTTCCAGCATCCGCAATATTTTGCTTTTATTGTGGCAATTTTGTTTGGTCTTTTGGACTATTCTGCTATTTCAGGATCCTTTTCACACCCCATTATACTTAGAGGATAACTAATGATTTCTTCTTTTGATTTGATATAAATGAATGTAATGTATCTGTCCATAATGGTAAAACTTTACTGTCTAATGTAAACTGAATTCTGATAACATTTAGTGTTGATGGCATTGTTATTTATAGGAATCATATAAGCAATCAATGCTTAGACACATGAATTAAGGTTATCTGTGTGGCGTATAAACATTAGCCTTATTTGTCAGTCATAGTTCAGTGGTAACACTTTTATCTCCAACTTAGAATTTTTTAGGTTCAAGCCCCACTTGAGAGGCTTGGAGCACATGATCTAGGTTGACTGTTCAGCGTACTACCGAGAGTAGTACTGTTGCACTGTTGGAGGTGCTGTCTTTCTAAATTGAGTTCCCATCTGCCCTCTCTGGTGGATGTAAAAGATCCCATGACACTATTTGTAGAAGAGCTTGGGAGCTCTCCCTGATGTCCTTACCAATGGCTATCCCTTAATCAACATTATTGAAAAAATATGATTATCTCGTCATTTATCTCATTGCTGTTTGTGGGATTTAGCTGTGTGCTAATTACCACTGTGTTTCCCTACATTACAGCAGTGACTACACTTCAGAAGTACTTCATTGACTGTGAATGGTGCTATATTGATGCAAGTACATGTTTTCTTTCATTGTTCCTTATAGCTAACTTCATAGTTTACTATTGTAATATATTGGGGAACTTTAAAACAAAATGTGTGTGCAGGTTTATTGTAGCAAGGGGTTTATGCAGTGAGTATTGAGGTTCAGCTGTTAGCTGATCTCAGCCACATGATGGTAGTGATGGTTTAAATTGGCCTCAGCATCCCGTGAAAGGGAGGCGAACAAAAAATAAAAAGGGTTGGGTTCCCCTACTCCCTGATTTCCATACCAATGGAAGTGTGTGAAGAAAAGGATATGGCTTGGCTATAATGTTCCCATACTAACTGGCAAGACTCTTAAAAAATATATATTGTTACATGGTGAGAAACTGGAGACTAATAAGTGCACTTGGAACCATACCCCAGGAATGATTCAACCGTTTCAGGAGAGAAGAGGAGGGGAGAAGGACAGAAATTGTAGCAATATAAAAACAAGAAATGCTGGAACCACTCAGCAGGTCTGGCAGCATCTGTGGAAAGAGAAGCAGAGTTAACGTTTCGGGTCAGTGACCCTTCTTCGCTAGCAGTTACTTTTAAACTTTTTTTGACAATGGCTATTATTCACGTGCAAGAGAATTTGTATTAGTGCTTGATCAGAGACATCTCAAACATTTAAGTCACTGAGTCACTTGGAAGTACAATTACGATTCTTATGAAGGCAAACACTGCAGTCATTTCATGCATAACAAGGTCCCACAATGGGATGAAATACCAGTTAATCTGGTTCTTGGCAGAATTGTTGAGGGTAAACTGTTAGCCTGGAAATTGGGAGAACATAGGAACAATAGTAGGCTATTTAGCCCCTCAAGCTTGTTTTGCTATTTTCTTAAATTATGGATAATCTGTACTTCAACTGCATTTATCTGCCTGCTCTTGTTCAAATAGTGCCTTTAGCACCCATTTAAACAATGGTAGTTTGCACCTCAATTTAATGTCTCAGCCAAAAGGTGGCACCTCCAACATGGAGCATTCCATCACTGGATTGTACTACACTGGAAATACCAGCTTAGATTACGTGCTCAAATCTAAGAGCAGTATTTGGATCCAAAACCTTCTGAGTCAGCTAAGATTAGCTCTTTTGCAATTGCACAATTTAAAAAAAAAACTTCAATGGGGACTTTTCTCAGGGATATATTGGATAAATGCATCACATGATGTAGTACTGAGTCACACAGAACAGAAATGTCCCATATTCGATCTCTGACCTGTACTAAGTTTGATGATCTCACATAGAAAGACTGAGGTTGTTCTATAACTGGCTAAAGAAGGAAAAATAAATCAGAGCTACCACTTCTATTCACACTCAGTGATCCGTCCTAGGAAATGTGCACGTGTGGAGATGCGGCAAGGGCGTCCTCAAGATCAACTATGACAGAGCATATAGTTCAATAGCTTTCCAACACATTGGTCATCTAGGCTCACAATGAAGAATAACCATTTGCTTGAAGCATAGAGAACTGCCAGCACATGTGAAACTGTATCTCGGCAGGAAAGAATGGAAGAATATGGGGGTGGGGCGGGGATTTGAAAATTAATACAATACAACCCTTAGCATATGAATTTATTATTTAATACACATAGAAAAATAGTAGAGGATGGTACAGACTATGTAACATACTAGCACAGTGAATGTAAATGAACAAAAGAGTCTAAAGAAAATGTACTTTTATTATTTAGGGCATGAAACAAGCATGAGATAGAAGTTGGAGAAAAGTGGGGGGTTGGGCTTAAATGGCCAGAATCAGATCTCCGATGTTGAACTATGGCCATGGGGAAAACAGAGGTTGAGGACACATATGGTCCTAATTAGCTCAAAATCAACCCTAGCATTACGAGGTATGTCCTGGAAAGAGAGAGAAACAAATCAGGTGGAGATATAAAAAAAACAAGAGCCTTCTGTCTAAAGAACAAAATGATACAACAGTATCATGAACAGTTAGAAAACCAAAATATTTCTTAGTTTATGCCCAGCTCAGACTTCTTTCTGTAAACTATCCTCTCATCCCTGTGATCACTTAAGTACAAATGGTGCCAGTGACTTCATATCTGTAGTTAAAAAGGAGGTCTGATTAAATACTTACAACAGCTGAGTTAGATATAAATGAGAGATGTTGCTGGTCTCAGATCCCAAATTAGGACAATCATTTGTTGGATACAGTTATTAAGATCCTTAATAATGAAAAATATCCCATCTGTGGCTGTTGCTATCTGTTGATGCTGCACAAAATGTTCCAATTGTGCCAACTCTGCTACTATTGCACTATTCCTGCAAGCTGCATTACCAATATAAACTGTCTAATCTGTGCATATGAAAATACCCAAATGCGCCAACCATAACTATATCAGTTGTTCTTCACTGTGCGAATCCTACTAATGGTGCAGATAAATAGGTTGTAATATCTGTAATCATGCCACCAGTGCCAATTATACCAGTCTTTGAAAACCATTTGGTTTGGTTTGAAAAGAAACTATCAGACATTGTCTTTATATGAAGTCTGAAATCTGTCAGGCATACTACATTAAAAAAGTTATAATAGATGATATTAAAGATAAATCAGACACACATGACTTCAGTGACTAGGGATAACCTAAAGGCTGTCCATCATGTAGCATCAGTTAGAATTCATTTCTGCAACATACTGAAAAACTAGATAAATCTTAAAACAAAACCATGCAAAACTCAAATCTGAAAGGCTCAGTTGATCATTAGTTACTAGCAATGTGCCAAAGTGGTAAAACACAGAATCTTCCAAAACATTCTCTTCCCAAGCCATCAACGGGAGGTGATGAGGAAATGCTAGTTGTGTTGTTTTTTCCCCATTAGGAAGGAGTGATAGTCTATATTTAAATAACAAGAGAATCACTCCAAATTGCTCGTGGGACTTCCAATTTGGCCAGATTAAGGGCAGAGCTGGAAGAAAATTAACAGGATACATTCCCTGTTAATCAGGAGATGGCGTGCAGCATAGTTATAACTTCCTATTTAAATAACAAATAAAGTGAAGCCCTGTATAAAGCTATAAAAAGCAATGGCAACACTTCAAAAATCAATTCATTGAATGTCCTGAGAGTATGTAGGGGCACTATATAAAAGCAAGTATTTTCTTTCCATGTTAAAACTCTCCAATTTAATACTGTGGCCTTCCAAGTCTTTGCATTTTCTTTACTACGCCATTCACCACAATCAATACACGCATATTGTATCAGGGAATCAAAACCTTTGAGAAGTTGCCATCACTTAAATATACAAGATGTTCGCAAGTTCATGATGTTCACCTCATAAATTACTTTTAGTTCAATTATCATGCTTCACTTAGGACATAAAACTTCATTTGCTCCAGCTACCCAGCCATCACATGATCTTCCAGATTCCATTGCTGTCCCAGTTCATAATGGAGTTCACAAACAAGACTTCCAAAACACTGATTACTCACACAATAGAAATCTACTGTCATGCCTCTGTATTTCTAGGTTATATGTAGTTTGTGCATGAATATATTTACATTTATATATACACATATCATACACACAAGCGACATAAATATATTGGTGAAATTAACACTGTGACACAGAGCAATGTCAGCAGGTCTCCTGTAGTGTTATTTACGGGTAGTCTGGGCCCTGGAGCATGGCAGTGATTTAACTGCTAACCTAGCCTGTCCCATCAAGGCAATGGCATAAGGGCTCCTAATGGGAATCCAGGTAATTATAGGTGCTTGTAAATTCCTCTGGTCAATTAGAGGTCAATAAAGCTTGTAAATGTAAGGGTCCAGGATGAAATGCCTAGTTTTCTTTCTCTTTGTCTTGCACCGGGTAACACATTTTGATGTGTGAAGTGGGGACAGTACGTGCTAAATGGCTGACTAATATTAAATATATTTTCTTGTTTAAAAAAGTTCACACAAGCAGATCTCTTGTGGCGTTGCTCACAGTGAGTCAGAGGACATGCTATTTTATATGCATTAGGGTGTATATACCAAATAAGGTTTGATATCAGGGCCACTGATTAAATCTAATTTCATTTTACATGGTATTCTGGAATTTTTACTGGTGCTTTGGAGATTGATTTCCACAGCTCTGTTCCTTATTCTAAGAAAACTATGTCAATGGCTTTTATATACCTATTTGTTCATTTTTAATCCCATACCCTTTTTAAAGCCAAGAATATACAAAATGGTGTGCAAGATGTATTCATTGGAAGTAGATATCTGGTATCTAGCAGTACAGGAGATGGAAATGAGGTTTAGCTCCACTATGGGGCAGTCCTGGGCTTTGCTAGCAATGGGAATATTAGGCTTTTTTTTTTAAAAAAGCGAGGGGTTGGTCTTGTGGTTTGGCAGATTGAGTTTGGCCTAGAGTTTGGCAGTACTGTTGTCGGGGGTGGAGTTTGGTTGAATACTTTTTGCTGATATCAGAGATAGATACTTGGTGATGGCGGAACTGGGAGATAAAATCTGGTGTCTGGCTCACTAGTGGATTCCAAGTGTCTGTCAGAAGCAAGTGAAGGAGATGGAGGACATGGACCTGACAATACTAGGGCCAGGACTCCTGGGTCTGGAAGTGGTCATTTGTAGGGTACTAAGAGATCTCTGCAATTAGTGAATTGAGTGTTTTCTTTCTAGTCTCTGCACAAGTGTCTGTTCATTCTCTCTCTAGTTATTCCTATTTATCTCTCTCAAACACATATTACTAATCAGGATGTTTAAGTTTTCTAATCAAGAAAATGCAAATGATTATAAACAGAACCTGTGTGCTTGAGGAGCTTTTAAAATCAATTTTGTTTTAGAAATTATGAAAAAAAGATTGCCAGCTTGAAACTTTTGAAAGTTTATAGAATGTTTATCATGAATTTAGAGCTAAAGAAAGAGACATTTGGAGAAGTCACCAAAACCTTGGTCAAAGGAGGTTTTAAAAAAGAGATGGGAGTAATGGAGAGGCAGAGGGAAACAGAAAGGGAACTTCTAAGTGTGGTAGCTAGGCGGCTGATAACACAGCCAACAATAGGAGGGTGAAAGGGCATGAACTTGGTGCAGGATAGAATACAAATGAGCTGATGTTTACAAAGGGTGGAGGATGGGAGTCTGCCTGGGAGATCATTGGAATAGTTTAATCTAGAAGTGAAAAAAACATGGATGAGAGTTTCAGCAGCAAATGGATTGAGGCTGGGGTGAAAATAGATGATGTTTGCGATGGACAGCATTATAGGATTGGAAACTCAGCTCAGGGTTGAACAGGGTGGTGAAATTTTGAACAGTCTGGTTCAGCCAGAGAGGGTGGGGAATGGACTCAGTGGCAAGAGGTACTCTAGAAGTGCAGTCAATGTTGTATTGTAGGCAAATACAGTAGCTATTTGTCTACAGTGATGTGACAGTGACTGCCCTTGACACCAAGGCAGCATTTGAATGAGTGTGGTTTCAAGGAGCCCTAGCAAAACTGGTGTCAATGGGAATCTGGGGGAGAACTCTCCACTGGTTGGAGTCACACCTAGCACAAAGGAAGATGGTTGAGATTGTCAGAGGTCAATCATCTCAGTCCCAGGACATAACTGCAGGAGTTCCTCAGAGTAATGTCTTAGGCCCAACCATTTTCAGCTGCTTCATCAATGACCTTCCCTCCATCATAATGTCAGAGGAGGGGATGTTTGCTGATGATTCCACAATATTCAGCACCATTCACAACTCCTCAGATACCGAGCCAGTCCTTGTCCATAGACAGCAAGATCTGGACAAGATTCAGGCTTGGGCTGATAAGTGGCAAGTTACATTCGTGCCGCACAAGTGCCAGGCAATGACCATCTCTAACAAGAGAGAATCCAACTATCTCCCCATGAAATTCAATGGCATTACAATTGCTGAATCCCCCACTATCAACATCCTGGGAGTTACCATTGACCAGAAACTGAACTGGAGTTGCCATATAAAGTGCTGTAGCTCCAAAAGCAGGTCAGAGGTCAGGAATTCTACAGCAAGTAACTCATCTCCTGACTTCCCAAAGCCTGTCCACCATCTACAAGGCACAAGTCAGGAGTGTGATGGAATACTCTCCACTTGCCTGGATTAGTGCCACACCACCTCTCAAGAAGCTTGACACCATCCAGGACAAAGCAGCCCTCCTGATTGGCACTCCATCCACCACCTTCAACATTCACTCCCTCCACCACTGACGCACAGTGGCAGCAGTGTGTACCATCTACAAGATACACTGCAGCAACCACCAAAGCTCCTTCAACAGCACCTTCCAAACCTGCGATCTCTACCACCTAGATGGACAAGGGCAGCAGATGCGTGAGAATACCACCACCTGCAAGATCCCCTTCAAGCCCCCCACACACCATCCTGACTTGGCACTATATCACCGTTCCTTCACTGTCACTGGGTCAAAATCCTGGAATTCCCTTCCCAACAGCACTGTGGGTGTACCTACACCACATGGACTGCAGCGGTTCAAGAAGGTGGCTCACCTTTTCAAGGGCAATTAGGGATGGGCAATAAATGCCGGGCTAGCCAGCGACACCCACATCCCATGAATGAATAAAAAAGGTCCCACAAAGAAAGATGAGATAGATAACTAGATAATCTGTTGAAGAAAAAACATTGGCCAGGATATCTTCTGAACAATACCATCTTTTTCATATTCCTGGGAGGGCAGATGGGACCTTGGTTTAATGTCTCATCTGAAAGACGGTACCCCCAACATTACCTCAGTAGTGTGAGCTTAGATTATGCATTCAAGTCTCAAGTGCAGCATGAACCCATGACTTTCTGACTCAGACGTAAGAGTGCTACCACTGAGCCAAGGCTGGCACTTGAACCAGTAGCCTGCTATAGTTACTGCAAGGTGTAAAATTTCGAGTGCCCAATTATAGAAGGACATTAAAGCTGCAGGAAGTGAACAGAGTCAACTACTAGGAGTTTGCCAAGGATGGAAAACAGTTATGAGGACAGATTTGGGACTACTTCCAGTGGAGCACAGACAACTTAAGAGGAGATGTATTCGAGGTCTGTAAAGTTATGAAGGCTTTTGATGCAGTGAATAGGGAAAGAAATTTCCTCTTAATTAGGAGCGAGAGAGACACAATCATGAAATTAAAATTGCTGCAAAAAAGAGTCGAAAGGGTAGAACATCTTTGTATTGAATTGTTGGAACAAAAAACGGCAGATGCTGGAAATATGAAACAAAAACGGAAAATTCTTGAAACTCAGCATCTGTGGAGAGAACAGACAAGTTAACTTTTCAGATGTAGACGCTTTGTCAGAACTCTGTTCCAGTTTCAATTTGAGTCAGCTGATGAGAGGTGTGCAAGAGCAGCTGAATGACTCTCCTTCCAATCTTTCCTCTTTGTGCAAAAGCATCTGGCATCTGCTTGCTGCCTCACTACAGTGATACAGCCAAAATCAGGATCTCAGTAATTTGGTTTAAATTAAACCCATCACTCTTGGGCACCATGTATTTGAACTCTCATGTGATGCATTATTATGCTACGTACCCATTAAAAAAATAATTTTTTTGAGAACCAGAGGATATTTTAAGGTCATGCAAAATGAATAACAATGTCAAGCAGAAATAAAAGTTAGTTTCTTTGACTAATTAAGGAATCAGATGAAGTTCAATGCAGAGAAATGTGAACTGGCTCATTTTGGTCGGAAGAACATGGAGAGACAATATAAAATAGAGTGTACAATTCTCAAGGGGGTGCAGGATCCTATCAACATCCTAGGGGCTACCATTGACCAGAAACTGAACTGGAGTAGCCATATAAATACCGTGGCTACAAGAGCAGGTCAGAGGCTAGGAATCCTGAGGCGAGTAACTCGCCTCCTGACTCCCCAATGCCTGTCCACCATCTACAAGGCACAAGTCAGGAGTGTGATGGAATACTCTCCACTTGCCTGGATGGGTGCAGCTCCAACAACATTCAAGAAGCTTGACACCATCCAGGACAAAGCAGCCCACTTGATTGGCACCCTATCCACAAACATTCACTCCCTCCACCACCGACGCACAGTGGCAGCAGTGTGTACCATCTACAAGATGCACTGCAGCAATGCACCAAGGCTCCTTAGACAGCACCTTCCAAACCCGTGACCTCTACCACCTCAAAGGACAAGAGCAGCAGATGCATGGGAACACCATCACCTGCAAGTTTCCGTCCAAGTCACACACCATCCTGACTTGGAACAATATCGTAGTTCCTTCACTGTCGCTGGGTCAAAATCCTGGAACTCCCTTCCTAACAGCACTGTGGGTATACCTACCTCACATGGACTGCAGCAGTTCAAGAAGGCAGCTCACCACCACCTTCTCAAGGGCAATTAGGGGTGGGCAATAATGCTGGCATAGTCAGTGACGCCCACATCCCATGAATGAATAAAAAAAAAGGAGCAGAGGGACCTGAGTGTATATGTGCATAAGTCATTGAAGGTGGCAGGGCAGGTTGAGGGTGGTTAATAAAGCATACAGTATCCTGGGCTTTATTAATAGGGGCATAGAGTACAACAGCAAGGAAGTTATGTTGAACTTGTACAAGACACTAGGTCGGCCGCAGCTGGAGTATTGCGTCCAGTTCTGGGCATCGCACTTTAAGCAAGAAGTGAGGGCATTGGAGAGTTAGGAAGATAGATTCGAGAAGTTGGGACTCCTCCATGGAGAAGAGAAGGCTGAGAGTTGATTTGATAGAGGTATTCAAAATCATGAAGGGTGTGGACAGATTAGATCGGGAGAAACTGTCCCCACTCATTAAAGGATCAAGAACGAGAGGGCATGGATGTGAAGTAATGGGTAAGAGAAGCAAAAGCGATATGAGGAAAATCTTTTTCACGCAGTGAGTGGTTAAGGCCTGGAATGCGCTGCCTGAGTGTGGTAGAGGCAGGTTCAATTGAAGCATTCAAAAGGAAATTAGACTGTTATATGAAAAGGAAGAATGTGCAGGGTTACAGAGAGAAGGTGGGGGGAATGGCACTAACTGAATTGCTCTTTCAGAGAGCCGGTGCAGACATGATGGACTGAATGGTCTCCTTCTGCGCTGTAACAATTCTGTGGTTTCTGTAATCACATTCATTCATAACAATCTGTATATCATATTGTTATTAAACTCATGATCATTATTAATTTCCATGATGAAATGTTACGAGAGGCATCCTTGATACTGATAAACAGCAGAGTTTAATAATCCTCATTCAAAAGAGTTTGATTAAAACAAGATTGGTTTCAAAGTTATAAATAGGGCTGTTAATTACAATCCTCTATTACATGAATATAAGAAGTCTTGTATAGAGCCCATATTGCATTAAAAACCTGTAGTGTTTTTCTAATGGGTACCTTTGACATTTGAACCAATCAAAAACATTCCTGTTTCATACATTTGATCCAACTGTTCTGTGCCGGTGTTTATATTCCACACAACCCTACTTCATCTCATCCTATCTGCACGCCCCTCTATTCCTTTCTCCCTCATGTAGCTATCTAGCTTAGTCTTAAATGCATCTATGGTATTCGCCTCAACCACTCCACGTGGTGGCAAGTTGCACATTCTAACCATTCTCTGGGTAAAGAATTTTCTCGATTCTTTATTTGATTTATTAGTGACTATCTTATATTTATGACCCCTAGTTTTAGACTCCCCCACAATTGGAAACCTCTTCTTTACAGCTACCCTATCAAACCCGGTCATAATTTTAATTACCTCTATTAGGTCACTCCTCCACCTTCTTTTCTAGAGAAAAGAAACCCAGTCCATTCCGTCTCTCCTGATAGATATAACCCCTTAGTCCTGGTATTATCTTTGTAAAAAATTTTGCGTCTTCTCCAGTGCTTATATAACCTTTGTGTAATGTGGAGACAAGAACTGTACACAATATTTTGTGTGGTCTAGCCCAGGTTCCATACAAGTTTAAAATTACTTTCCTTCTTTTCAATTCTATTCCTCTAGAAATGAGCCCCAGGGCTGAGTTGAAATTTTTTATGTCCTTGTTAATTTGTGTTGCTATGTTTAAGGATGTGAATATATACCCTTTGATCCTGCTGTTCCTCTACTGCATTTAGACTCTTATTTTCAAAGGAGTATGTGCCCTCCTTATTCCTTCTACTAAAATGCATCACCTCACACTTCTCTATATTAAAATTTATTTGCCATTTGCACAACCATTCTGCACATTTATTAACAGCTTCTTGTAATGTGATGCAGTCTTCATCAGTATTAACAATATCTCTCAACTGCAAATTTCGAAATGGTACTTCCGATTCCTGAGTCCAAATTGTTTATAGAAATGGTGGTGAGTAGCAGTGGTCCCAGCACTGATCCTTGTGGAATAATACTTCCCACTTACTGTCAGTCTGAGTAACTATCTTTAAGCCCAACTCTCTGTTTTCTGTTTTGTACCCAGCTAGCTATCCATTCTGCTACTTGTCCCCTGACTTAACATGGTCTGACCGCAGTCAGGAATCTACGATATGGTACCTTTCTGAAAGTCTTTTAATCCAAGTACATTACTTCTAATACGTTATCAACGTCTACTCTTTCTGTTACTTCTTCAAAGATTGCAGTAAGGTTGGTCAAGCGCTACTTTTATTTCTGAAATCCATGCTGACTATTCTTTGTTATATTTTCAGTTTCCAAGTGTCTTTCTAATACAACTTTGAATGAGGATTGAATTATCTTTGTTATCCCCAATGTCAAGCTAACTGATTTATAGTTCTTTGGACTGGTACTCTCTTTTTAAATCAAGGAAAAACATTAGTTGGTCCTCCAACCCACTGACACTGTACTATTTTCTAATGTATTTTTATAACGATATAATAGTGCCTCTACTGTCCCTTTCCTAGCTTCTTTTTAGTATGCACAGATATGACATGTCCAGACCAGTGATTTTATCCTTGGCAAGTTTGATTAGTTTGTCAGTTGTCTTTCCCTTTCCATCTTGAATGTCTTTTAAAAAAAAACTCATCTTCTAATGTCATGCCTACTCCATTAGTCTCCCTGGTAAAGGCAAAGTAATTATTCAATATTTCTGTCATTTCACTGTCATTACCTTTGAGTTTTTCTTGTACATCTCTTAATGAGCCTATTCCTAACCTGATTTTCCTTTGTCATTTGTGTCTGGAAATATTATTTATTTTTATATTTCTTGATAATGTCACAGTTACATAACATAAAAAATAGGAGCAGGAGTAGGTCACAAGAACACAAGAAATAGGAGCAGGAGCAGACCATATGGCCTATCGAGCCTGCTCCGTCATTCAAAACAATCATGGCTGATTTTAGGATTCAACTCCACTTTCCCGCCCACTCGCCATACCCCTTGATTCCGAGACCCCAAAAATCTGTCCATCCCAGCCTTAAATGATTTCAACAATGGAGCATCACAACCTTCTGGGGTAGACAATTCCAAAGATTCACAACCCTTTGACTGAAGTAATTTCTCCTTATCTCAGTCATAAATTATTGCCCCCCTTATCCTGAGACTGTGAGCCCGTGTTTTAGATTCCCTGACAAGAGGAAATAATCTCAGTTGTCTACCCTATCCAGCCCCTTCAGAATCTTGTATGTTTCAATGAGATCACCCCTCATTCTTCTAAACTCCAGAGAATACAGACCCAATTTACTTAGGCTCTCCTCATAGGACAACTCCCCCATCCCAGGGACCAATCCAGTGAACCTTCGCTGCATTGCCTCCAATGCAAGTAAATGTGGAGACCAAAACTGCACACTGTATTCTAGATGTAGTCTCACCATAACCCTGTACAATTGTAGCAATACTTCCTTATTCCTGTACTCCAATCCCCTTGCAATAAAGGCCAACATGCCATTCGCCTTCCTAATTGCTTGTTGTACCTGCTGCTTCCACTGCACTGAAGTTAGCTATGATTTTCCAAAATTCCTTAGATTCGGGAACAGTCCCTTCAGATTAGAAGTTGGTAAATGTTGCACTGCTTTTCAAGAAAGGAGGGAGAGAGAAAATGGGGAACTACATGCCAGTTAGCCTAACATCAGTCATTGGGAAAATGCTGGAATCTATTATTATGAGAAAAGCACATTATGATTAGAACAAGTCAACATGGTTTTACTAAAGGGAAATCCTATTTGACAAATTAATTAGAGTTTTTTGCGAATGTAACTAGTAGGGTAAATAAAGCTATTCTACTTATAATAAATAGGACTTATAATAAATAGGGCTGTAAAGTTACATTATGGCAGAGCAGCTCGGTTGAGTGGAATGTACAGCCTGTGGCATGTAGGAAGTCATGGACGCACTATGTGTCCTAGACAAACACATCGGCAGGAAGCGTCACTGACTGCAGAAGCTTCAACTCCTGGTTTCGGAACTCAAGCAGCAGCTGGAGTCACTACAGTGCATCCGGGAGGCAGAGAACTACGTGGATAGCATGTTTAGGGAGGTGGTCACACTGAAGTTTAGGAACATGCAGGCAGACAGGGAATGGGTGACCACCAGGCAGTCTAAGAGTACCAGGAAGGTAGTGCAGGAGTCCCGTGAGACGATCTCGTTTGCTAATCAGTTTTCCATTTTGTATACTGGTGAGGGTGATGGTTCCTCAGAGGAGTGCAGTCACAGCCACGTTTGTGGTACCACAGGTGGCTCAGCTGCACAGGAGGGGAGGAAAAAGAGTGGAAGAGCAGGAGTGATAAGGGATTCGTTAGTTAGGGGAACAGACAGACATTTCTGCGGCTGAGGACGGGACTTCAGGATGGTGTGTTGACTCCCTGGTGCCAGGGTCAAGGATGTCACAGAACGACTACAGAACATTCTTCTGAGGGAGGGTGAACAGCCAGAGGTTGTGGTCCATGTTGGCACCAATGACATAGATAAGGAGGGGGATGAGGTCCTGAAAGCAGATTTTAGAGAGCTAGGAAGGATATTAAAAAGCATGACCTCAAAAGCAGTAATCTCAGGATTACTCCCAGTCCCATGTGCGAGTGAGCATAGGAATAGGAGAATTGAGCGATTGAACACGTGGCCGGAGAACTGGTGTAGGAGGGAGGGCATCAAATTTCTGAGGCATTGGGACAGGTTCTGGGGTAGGTAGGACCTGTGCAAGATGGACAGATTGCATCTTAGCATGCCTGGGACTAATATCCTTGCAGGGAGATTAGCTAGTGCTGTTGGGGAGGATTTAAACTAGATTGGCAGGGGCATGGAAACCTGACAGGGAGCTCAGATTGGAGGGAATCAAAACTGGTAACTTATCAGGGGTGTGGGAACCAGGAGCAAATATCAGAGAGGAATACCAAGGTGCACAGAATACTGAGGGGATACTGAGAGAAATAGATCATACTAGAGTAAGGAAGAAAGGTGCAGGTACATTGCTCTGTGCTGTCTATAGGCCACCAGCTAGTGGGAAGGACGTGGAGGAACAAATGTTCAAGGAAACTCCAGGGAGGTGCAAAAATTATAGGGTAGTTATAATGGGGGACTTTAATTATCCAAAGATAGACTGGGATAGTAGTAGTGTAAAGGGCAGTGAGGGGCAAGAGTTCCTAGACTGTGTTCAGGAAAATTTTTCTACAGCAGTATGTTGCTAGTCCAACAAGAAAGGAGGCATTGTTAGACCTGGTACTTCGGAATGAGGTGGGCCAAGTGGATCATGTAGGAGAGCATTTAGGGGATAGTGATCATTGTATCATAAGGCTTAGGCTGACTATGGAAAAGGACAAAGAACAATCAAGAGGAAGAATAATTAACTGGAGGAAAGCCAACTTCAATGGAGTAAGATTGGAGCTGGGGTGAACAAATTGGAATCAAATATTGGCAGGAAAACCATAGCTGAGGTATTAAATGAATACTTTGCATCTGTCTTTACCAAGAAAGATGCAACCCAGGCAATGGTGAAATAGGAGGTAATTCAGACACGAGAGGTGTTAAAAATTGATAAAGAGGATGTATTAGATTGGCTGTCTGTACTTAAAGTGGATAAAGCACCAGGACCGGATAAGATTCATCCAAGGATACTGAGGGAAAGGAGGGTGGAAATCGCAGAGGCACTGGCCATAATTTTGCAGTCTTCCTTAGACTCAGGGTTGGTGCTAGAGGATTGGAAAATTGCAAACTGTCATGCAGACCCCCAACTGCCAAGAATGAGGCATAGCAATTTTGGCATAAGAACACTGATTTTAAACTATTGCTGGAGTGAGGAAATGACTTGATAAACAGATCATCCGTGGCTGGAAAAAACATTTACATACTAACAGACAGTGTTTGTGGAGTCAAAGGACCATTCCCCGACACATTCAAGCCACAATGGACTTTGATCACCAGACATTGAAGGTGAGCAAGCTCACATTCCAGGAGGACTGCTAAGATGACTGAATCCACAAACAGACATGGTCAAACCAGCTAGTCACATGTCTAACCTGCTGGGCAACCTGAGTTTTTTTTTTAATTGTATAGACAGTTTGTGTCAGAGAGACTGTTTGCTCCTGGACTGTAAAGACCTCTCCTGTCTGCTCCCATCTCTTTTTCATGGAACTCCAAATCCACCCAAGATGTGAACCTCAAGAGAGAAAAGTCTCCTACATCAAACAAGGTTTAAGAAGAATATTGGGCCCAACGAAACACAAGATCTACCTACAATCAAGGACTCTACAGCGAGCTCGAAGAATAGTAACCAAAACCATCTTCAAATATTGCCTCAAACTTTTCCACTTTATTTCTTCTGCTCTTTCTGTCTCTATTTGTATGTATGTTTATTGTGGGCGCGTCGTGTATTCATAGGCGTTAACCGAATTAGAGTTTAAGTTTAATAAATTCAACTTTTCATCTTTAAACCAAAGAAAACCAATTGCCTTACAATTGGAAAGCAGTGAACAAAGATTCACTAAGGGGGAGCTTAAAAAAAAAAGGTGTGTTTAAAATAAAATCCTGTTACAGTAAGACCAGGTATAGGCTGAGAGGGAACCCTAGACCCCTTTCTCACCAGGTCATAACAGAAATTTGGGGGCTACTGTCCTGGATCTGACCCACAGACAAACGAGAGAAATTGGAAGTGGGAAGCCAAACTGTTCCCAATCAAAAAAGAGTGAGATTTCAATACAGGTTTTCTTGTGGTTGTGTGTGCTTGAATACTAACATGTCAACAACTGCAAGCCAGTCAAGTTAACTTTGGCGGTGGGGAAACTTCAAGAAAAAATAATTCGGGCCAAAATTAATAGTCACATGGACAAATGAGGGTTAATTAAGGAAAGCCAGCATGGATTTCTTAAGGGAAAACATGTTTAACTAACATGCTGGAGTTTTTTGAAGAGGTAACAGAGAGGGCTGATGAGGGCAATGCTGTTGATGTGGTGTACATGGACATTCAAAAGGCATTTGATACTGTGCCACACAGCAGACCTGTGAGCAAAGTTATAGCTCATGGAATAAAAGGGATGGTAGCAACATGGATATGGAATTGGCTGAGTGACAGGAAACAAAGAGTATTGATTAATGGATGTTTTTCAGGCTGGAGGAAGCTTTGTAGTGGAGTTCCCCATGGGTCAGTGTCGGGACCCTTGCTTTTCCTGATATATATTAATGACCTTGGCGTACAAGGCACAATTTAAAAGTTTGCGGATGATAGAAAGCCTGGAAGCATTGTGAATTGTGAGGAGGATGGTGTAGAACTCCAAAAGGACATAGACAAGTTGATGGAATGACCAGACAGGTGGCAGATGAAGTTCAATGCAGAGAAATGTGAAATGATTCATTTTGGTAAGAAGAACATGGAGAGACAATATAAAATAAAGGGTACAATTCTAAAAGGGGTGCAGGAGCAGAGGGACCTGGGTGTATATGTGCATAAGTCATTGAAGGTGGCATAACTGGTTGGGAGAGCGGTTAATAAAGCAAAAAGTATCCTGGGCTTTATTAATAGGGGCATAGAGTACAAGAGCAAAGAGGTTACGTTGAAATTATATAAGACATTAGTTCGGCCTCAGCTGGAGTATTGCATCCAGTTTTGGGCACTGCACTTCAGGAAAGACATGAGGGCATTGGAGAGAGTACGGAAAAGATTCACAAGAATGGTTCCAAGGATGAGGAACTTCAGTTATGAAGATAGGTTAGAGAAGTTAGGATTGTTTTCCTTGGAGAAGAGAAGGCTCAGAGGCGATTTGATAGAGGTATTCAAAATCATGAGGGGTCTGGACAGAATAGATATAGAGAAACTGTTCCCACTCATGAAAGGATTAAGAAAGAGAGGGCACAGATTTAAAGTATTTGGTAAGAGAAGCAAAAGTGACACGAGGAAAAACTTTTTCACACAGCGAATGGTTAAGGTCTGGTTAATGCCCAAGAATGTGGTGGAGGCAGGTTCAACTGAAGCATTCAAAAGGGAATTAGATAGTTATATGAAATGGAAGAATGTGCAGGGTTATGGGGAGAAGGGGAGGGGGTGGTGGAAAATGGAACTGAGTGAATTGCTCTTTCGGAGAGCCGGTGCGTTTATAACCCTAGGATGTAGACCATCAGGTCCTGGAGATTTGTCAGATTTTAGTTCCTTAAGTTTCTCCAATACTTTTTCTCTGCTGATATGAATTTCCTCACTCTTTTTAGCTCCTAGGTTACTTCCTATTTCTGGTATGGAGCTTATGTCTTCTACTGTGAAGACCGGCACAAATACCTCTGACATTTCCTCATTCCCCATGATAATTTCTCCTGTCTCTGCTTCCAAGGGACCAACGTTTACTTTAGCTACTCTCTTCCTTCTGTTATAGCTATAAAAGCTGTTATCTGTTTTCATGTTACTGGCTAGTTTACTCTCATTCTATTTTTTCCTTTTTTTAAAAAAAAAATCTACTTTTTGGTAGCTCTTTGCCATTTGGTCCCTCAAATCTGCTCCTCTATTCAGTAAGATCACGAAGTGAAAGTTCCTCTTGGCTTTTATTTTCCTTTTTCCCCAATCTCTTCATATTTGCTTCTGTTATTCTCTTTATAGTCTATGTATTTAGTCTATGCCTTTTTCTTCAGTTTCAAGTTTGTCTTTTAACTCTTCCTTTACCTATGGTATTTAGTCAGTGGACAGTTTGTTCTTATTCTTTTAGTGGAGTATATTTCTCCTGGACGCTGTTGACCACTTTTAAAAATATTTCCCACTGTTCTAGCTTTTCGTCTGTCAGTATTTGTTTCCAGTTTATCTTCCCTAATTTCATTTGCATCCCCTCAAAATAACCTTTTTCCAATCTATTGCTTTGGTCCTTGTTTTACTTATTTTTTGTCAATCATTTTTTAAACCTTATTCTGTTGTGTCGCTATTGCCTAGATGTTCCCTTACACTTACTTCTCTTATTTGCTCTGGTTCATTTCCCATGACTAGATAAAGCAATGATTCCTCTCTCGTTGGGCTTTTTATGTATTTTCTGGAAAAAAAACAGTCCTGTACACACTGTAAAAACTCCATTCCCCTTTCCTTGTCTTGTAAGTTCATTTGGGGGTAGCTGAAATCATCCATGAATATTATTCTCAGTCTTTTAAAATTTCAAAAATTTGCTTACATATTTCTTCCTACATTACCCTTCCACGAATAGGTGGTCTGCAGGATACCCCTATTAGCATGATCGAACACATCCTTTATCCCAATCCATATGGATTCTATTTCTATCTTATTGCTATTTATGTCCCTTTTTTCTACTGCCATTACATTATCCCTAATTAGTACAGCTACCCCACCTCCCCTTCTTTCTTTGTTATCCTTTCTAAATATATTCTACCCTACAATATTTAACCAATCCCCCTCAAAATACCTACTGTTGAAAAATAACTTTCCATATCCTTTCATTCAGTATATGTAATGCCATGGGAGATGTTCCGGTATAGCAAATAAATGTTTGACTTGACAGGGGCAAACATCAATCGAGAAAA
This sequence comes from Heterodontus francisci, assembly GCF_036365525.1. Classification (NCBI taxonomy): domain Eukaryota; kingdom Metazoa; phylum Chordata; class Chondrichthyes; order Heterodontiformes; family Heterodontidae; genus Heterodontus; species Heterodontus francisci. The sequence goes on along the minus strand of NC_090373.1, from coordinate 156,011,960 downwards.
AAATCTCCCAACACAGATTTGTAAAAACTGCAAATTTTATCGACATTTAACAATTAGACTAATGTGTGCTTGTGAGAACATGGCTCTGCTTTTAAATTCCACTGTATATGCAGCAACACCATCTCATAGTTTTTTCTCTCCTGTCCTGAGGGCACCAATACTTGCTGGAGTATATTTCCACAGATGTCAGCAGCCTTTCATTACCTGCCAAAGTAGCTATTCTTTAGTGTAAGCCTTAACAGTGAATATCAGCAGGTTTTTTAAGGCAAATTTTCTAATTTAATTCTCTTCTAAAGGTATTGACTTATGTTGGAACACGATACTATATCCATCCGGTACCCTGCCTAAATAGCTACTCTTCACATGTGAGCCTAGCCTGTAAGTCTCAACAGGAATCACAGTCAAGCCTTTTGCTTTTCTAATCTAACCGGTCATCCACACTTTGCACCAGAGATCATGGAATAGCATTCAGGAGTGAGAAAACTTGCTGATTTTCTTGCCTTATCCTGGGCCACTTAAACTAACACAGCAGAGTGGAAACTGAACCTGGACCTTCTCATCTGTCGAGTCGAGTAAACACTGCCTTTAGGACTGGAACAAGGAATGTTCGACATATCCCACAAAACGACAGGCATAACTAGGACCCCACCAGGACGATTTGTGGGCTCTCCACTTCTTCCTCAAACAGAGGCCCAACCAGTCCCCATCCACCACCACCCTCCTCTGCCTGGCTGAACTTGTTTTCACACTGAACTACTTCTCCTTCAACTCCACTCACTTCCTTCAAGTAAAAAGCATTGCTATGGGTACGCGCATAGGTCCTAGTTATGCCTGTCTTTTTGTGGGATATGTCGAACATCCCTTGTTCTAGTCCGACTCAGGCCCCCTCCCCAACTTTTTTCCCGAACTGGAAAACTCTATCAACTTTGCTTCTAATTTCCACCCTTCTCTCACTTTTGCATGGTCTATCTCCGACACTTCCCTTCCCTTCATTGACCTCTCTGTCTTCATCTCTGGGGATAGGCTGTCTACTAATATCCATTATAAGCCCACCCACTCCCACAGCTACCTCGACTACACTTCTTCACACCCTGCCTCTTGTCAGGACTCCATTCCATTCTCCCAATTTCTCCATCTCCGACGCATCTGCTCTGATGATGCAACCTTTCACAACAGCGCCTCTGATACGTCTTCCTTTTTCCTTAACCGAGAATTCCCCCCAACTGTGGTTGACAGGGCCTTCAAGCGTGTCCCTCCCATTTCCTGAACTTTTTCCCTCATGTCTTCCCCTCCCTCCCAGAACTGTGACAGGGTTCCCTTTGTCCTCACTTTCCACCCCACCAGCCTCCACATCCAGAGGATCATCCTCTGCCATTTCTGCCACCTCCAGTGTGATGCCACCACCAAATGCATCTTCCCCTCCCCTCCCCTGTCAGCATTCCGAAGGGATCGTTCCCTCCATTGACACCCTGGTCCACTCCATTACCCCCGACACCTTGTCCCCTCCCCACGACACCTTCCTATGCAATCGCAGGAGGTGTAATACCTGCCCATTTACCTCCTCTCTCCTCACTATCCAAGGCCCCAAACACCCTTTCAGGTAAAGCAGCAATTTACTTGTACATTTTTCAATTTAGTATACTGTATTTGCTGCTCACTGTGCATTACCCCCTCCCCTCTACATTGGTGAGACCAAATGCAGATTGGGTGACCGCTTTGCTGAACACCTCCGCTCAGTCTGAAAGCATCACCCCGAGCTTCCAGTTGCTTGCCATTTCAACACTACCACCCCCTCCCCCAACTCTCATGCCAACATTTCTGTCTTTGGCCTGCTGAAGTGTTCCAGTGAACATCAACGCAAGCTCGAGGAGCAGCACTTGATCTTTCGATTAGGCACGCTACAGCCTTGCACACTGAACATTGAGTTCAATAACTCCACAGCATGACTGGCCTTATTTTTAATATTTTATTTTTTAACCATGTGCCTACTTTTCATGCAGTCAGAGCTGCTCGTTATTCCACTATTAACAGTCTCTCTGGACTAATGCTTTGTCTTTCATCACAAGCATTAACACACACTTTACCTTTGTCCCAGGACAGCCTTGTTACTTAATCTCCCTCTGCCCTATCAAACACCTTCCCCTTTGTTCTCTCCCCCACCCCCTCCCCTTCGCTTGCTTAAAACCTAATTCTTTCCTAATCTTTGCCAGTTCTGATTAAAGGTCACAGACCTAAAACGTTAACTTTGCTTCTCTCTCCACAGATACTGTCAGACCTGCTGAGTATTTCCAGCATTTTTTGTTCGAGTCAAGACTACGTGGTTAACATAAACATTAGTAAAACAGGTTTACTAAAAAATCTTCCTAATTTATCTGGAAAATAATTTTAAAATCCAGTGAAATAATTGGATTTGAAATGTAAAAATCATAGGAATTTCAATGCCACAGTGTCCCCCTCGCCCTCAAAAGAATCAAAAATGATCAACAAACATTAACACAAGCCAAACCATACATAATTGAGACTTGAATCCAAATTAGAAAACTGCCCAAACTCAGCCACAAAGCTAATCCTTTCACTACAACTATTAAAGTGAGTCTACCAATGGACAAAAGAGGATGGTTCCAATCAGCAGAAAAATTTTACAAAGCAGAGGTACACAGGTTCTAATCAGCCTCAATTCCTCCTCCTTTATGCACTAAAGCCTGTGCAGGATACTTTGACATTAGTATAGTAACAGACAGCATAGGAACATTAAACATTTTTAAAAATACAATCACACACACAAAAAGGACTTGATACGCTTTTGAAATATCAAGCTGAGTTTCACTGTACATAAAACTATCAAATACGTGCATCCTCAGTCACCATTAACACAGTATAAATTATACACCCAGTTGTCCAGATTAAAAATAGGGCTTAACTTCACCTTGAATGTATAGCTTTGAAACCCAGTTAATATATACACTTCAAATTGCCACACAAACTTATTGCACCAAAAAAAACCCAAGAAATTTCTTTGCAGATGTTCTGTGGAGTTGCTGTCTCCACCCTCACATTTAAATTATACACTGTAATTATTACAGTTGATAGGTAAGCAGTAATTTTATTTTAATTAAGGCCTGTTAATTATCTCCGCTTATACATTGAGTCTACACTTTGAGACTATGGAAAGTAAAACAAAATACTGCAAAAACATGCAGTATTTTATTGCACTTGTGAAGCTGTACTTCAGACTAACAGTCTGAAGTTTAGCAACTTTCATCACAAATACAAGACTTTTTTTTATTAGTTACTCATTATCTTGGGAGGTCTTCATCCAGGGTTTGCACAACATATGTCTGATAGCTCCAAACAGTAATGTGGTCAAAACCATCAATAATCAGATTACCATATTGGAATATTTAATTCAGACATTTTGTGCATAATTTGAACTAATGCAATTTCTTCTGTTGGATTATAAAACTACCAAAAGTTTAGAACCCAAACTTTGACTACATCTATAACTGCAGCATGGGGAATTAAGCAAATGTTAGGAATACCTGAAAAGCTTTGTAGAATTATATATTTGTTTCCCTTTATAAACACCTCACCAAATAATGCCTCCTATTGTCACAGTTTCTTATTCAGGTGGGATGAGAAGAATTGCAACACACCAATCACCTTCAATGCTGCTCCACCATCAACTGAAGACTGCCCTCTTCAAATGAACTTTTTAAGTTGCATTCTTCAGGAAGTTGCACATTGATCAGGCTGATAGTGAAAATGAATGTTTTTCTTTAGATAGCCTGCACATCCTAGGGCTCTGAAGTGCTATTAAAAGGTTGAATGCCAAGCAATTCCCTCCCCTTGATCATGAAGGCATCTCTGAATTGTTTGGTGTAATGTTTAATAGGAAAAGCATGATCAATAACCCTCCATCTGGGGTAAACCAGAGTGTGAACATTAATCATGGCTTTGCCAGTCTGGCAATCGATGGTTTTGTGTACATTCATGCCCATCTGGGATATTCATTTCTGGGGGGTCCCCAAATCCTGTGGTCTGGTTGGCAATTTATCTTAAGCCCATGGGATCCAGTGCAATTTGGCAAATTGGATCCAAAATTAGCTTAGTGGCAGGAGGCAGAGGGTGATGGTTGAGGGTTGTTTTTGTGAGTGGAAGCCTGTGACCAGTGGTGTACCACACGGATCGGTGCTGGGACCCTTGCTGTTTGTGGTGTTCATTAATGAATTAGACATGAATATAGGAGGTATGATCAGTAAGTTTGCAGATAACATGAAAATTGGTGGTGCTGTAAATAGTGAGGAGGAAAGCCTTAGATTACAGGACGATATAGATGGACTGGTAAGATGGGCGGAGCAGTGGCAAATGGAATTTAATCCTGAGAAGTGTGAGGTGATGCATTTTGGGAGGACTAACAAGGCTACACCTACATCGTCCTTCTCCACAGTGAAAACAGATGAAAAGTAATCATTTACAACCTCACCTATGTCCTCCGGCTCCACACACAGATTGCCACTTTGGTCCCTAATGGGCCCTACTCTTTCCCTGGTTATCCTCTTGCCCTTAATATACTTATAAAACGCCTCAAGATTTTCCTTTATCTTGCCCTCCAGTGTTTTTTCATGTCCCCTCTTGGCTCTCCTAATTACCTCTTTTTAAGTACCCCCCCTACACTTTCTATACTCCTCTAGTGCCTCTGCTGTTTTCAGCACTCTGAATCTGCCATAAGCCTCCTTTTTTTCCTGATCCAATCCTCTAGATCCCTTGACATCTAGGGTTCCCTGGACTTGTTGGTCCTACCCTTCACCTTAACGGGTACATGTTGGCTCTGATCTCTCACTATTTCCTCTTTGAATGACTCCCACTGGTCTGATGTAGACTTGCCGATAAGTAGCTGCTCCCAGTCCACTTTGGCCAGATCCTGTTTTATCATATTAAAATCAGCCTACCCCAATTCAATACCTTTATTTCCAGTCCATCTTTGTCCTTTTCCATAACTAACTTAAATCTTACAGAGTTATGTTTAGTTTAGTTTAGAGATACAGCACTGAAACAGGCCCTACGGCCCACCGAGTCTGTGCCGACCATCAACCACCCATTTTATACTTAATCCTACACCAATCCCATATTCCTACCACATCCCCACCTGTCCCTATATTTCCCTACCACCTACCTATACTAGGGGCAATTTATAATGGCCAATTAACCTATCAACCTGCAAGTCTTTGGCATGTGGGAGGAAACCAGAGCACCCGGAGGAAACCCACGCAGACACAGGGAGAACTTGCAAACTCCACACAGGCAGTGCCCAGAATTGAACCCGGGTTGCTGGAGCTGTGAGGCTGCAGTGCTAACCACTGCGCCACTGGTCACTATCCCCGAAATGCTCCCCCATTGACACTTCTACCACTTGTCCAGCTTCATTCCCTACGATTAGGCCCCGTACTGCCCCTTCTCTTGTAGGACTTTCTACGTACCGGCTCAGAAAGCTCTCCTGTATGCATTTTAAGAATTCCGCCACCTTTAAGCCTTTTGCGCTAAGACTATCCCAGTAGGAAGGATGTGATTGCACTGGAGGGGGTGCAGAGGAGATTCACCAAGATGTTGCCTGGGCTGGAACATTTCAGCTATGACGAGAGACTGAAAAGGCTAGGGTTGTTTTCCTTAGAGCAGAGAAGGCTGAGGGGGGACATGATTGAGGTATACAAAATTATGAGGTACATTGATAGGTTAGATGGGAAGAAACTTTTTCTTTTAGCGGAGGGATCAATAACCAGGGGGCATAGATTTAAGCTAAGGGGCAGGAGGTTTAGAGGGAATTTGAGGAAAAATGTTTTCATTCAGGGTAGTTGGAATCTGGAACGCGCTGTCTGAAGAACTGGTAGAGGAAGGAACCCTCACAACATTTAATAAGTATTTAGATGAGCACTTGAAAGGTCATAGCATACAAGGCTACAGGCCAAGTGCTGGAAAATGGGATGAGACTAGTTAGGGGCCGAAGGGCCTGTTTCTGTGCTGTATAACTATGACTATAATGTCACTCAGAGATGGAACCTCAACTGGTGACTTTCTTAGTCAAGAACTATATTTCCTTTGGCTTCATTTAGGGGTAACCATTTTTAAAAAGTTAGAAAAATGAAACAAATGTACTATCGCCACAGAACTTTGAGAAGATTAAATTATGCGAAATATTTTCGAAAGGCAACTGACTCTCCTCGCCTGCCCAAGTTCCACCATCATGAAACAAAAACACCTTCAAATGGGACGTCTTTTCCATCTTTCTTGAAGTCATCTTAAAATACTTTACAGGAGTTTTAATGAGACACAGGGAACCACTTCGAATTTGATTTCTTGAGATCTGGTTCAGCCCAAAAGAATACGCACGAACAACAAGGTGGGACTATCTGAGAACTCAGCTTGCCGTCACACTCCGAATCAAAACGGGTCTTCGTCACGGTTTAAAGTGGGAAGGAACGGGTCCTGCTTCTTTAAGAGGACTCTGTTGGTCGGATGACGCGCCTCGAGGAAATCCCTTTCTGGCAGGTGGTGATGTCAGTGTTTTGCGATGCCTGGGGTTGGTGTTGGAAGCTGGAGCAGGGAGTGACTGAGTCAAAGAGAGAGAGAGAACAAGCAAGTGAAAATGCTGCTGGAATCGAGTCAACACAATGGACTCCGAGCGTCCGCTGAAGACCACCGCCCACCGTCAGACAAGTAAGGGCCACCTTCAGATACACTGTGGATATATATATATATATATATATACACACACACACACATGTTGTCTGCATGTTCCGCATCACTTAGTAAGCCGCAATGCTGGAGTGCTGAGAATACTACCCGTGCAGTTGTTAAGTACAAAACAGATGAAGAGACGACGGAGGGTAGGGATATGGGGAAAGCCCATTCGTCTTCAATACTGTAAGTCGGGGAGAGGGTGTGGACTGCACTAATAAAAGTGTAACTCCAGATATAAAATGCCCCCCGCCCCCAAGTTGGTGTTGGTCTCATTGACTTGGACCGCTTTGTGTCTGTTGATGTCTGAACCGAGTGGCGGATCTGGCTGCTCCACACAAAACATATCCAGCAACTCAACTCCTCGCAGCACTTTTAACCTTTCCTGATGGGTAACACGCGCGTCAGAAACCAAAGCGAGCTCTATATAGGAAGTCACTTTGACCACACCGTTTCAGTTTTCACATTTCTGCTTGTTTGCCAGTTTACGCTCCATATCTTCCGCGCACAGAAACAGAGCTGGATAAAGAGACCGACCGTCTTACCCGAATCTTAAAATAATCACCATTAACCTCATCAAAACATTAAAAAAGACGACAACTTCCCTCCAGTTGCAGTTTACATCGGAAACACCAGCAGTATTTCTACTGTACAGCGATAGTATAACTCTGCAATAAACTCATTATAATGTGAGTTTGATAAGATTCCTTCCTCCGACTCTGACTAGCACATTAGCCCAATAGATTGTTCCCCGCGGGGCAGAAGCGGTCTCTGTAATTGCCGTATTCCTGTGAACGTCCGCTATCAATTTGACGAACTGTACAATGTGTTTTCCCATGCTGATTTGTTTTTAGTTAACAGATACAAGGCTATAAGCAGTAACAGCAGCGTAAACGTAAAGTTTGTTTGCGGCACAGCGCAATCTGATAATTTATGGCAAAACATCTGTCTCCTAAATGGGCTTCACATTTTCTTCAAATCTTACTTTCTGAAAAATTATAATAATCATTAAGCATGTTATACCTACAGCGGGCGGGTTTACAACAGCTGGCCAACATCACTTGAATCGAACCCCCTTCCCAACGACAGAACGCCTTAAAGCTACACAGCATTCCTTTTGATTGAGTACAGTACCAAATATTTGTTTAAAATAAATCACAAACACCCCATACCACCAAGAATTTTATCTTTGCTAGGTAAAAGTTTTCTCCACGCCTTAGCACCATTTATTCAATTACTTAGTAACTAACTATATTTTAGGAGTACAGGTACTGTTAACCATGAATAAATGGACGGTCAGAAAAGCAACCGTCATTTTAGATCAACTGCTTTATAAAACTATAGAGTTCTAGAGAGATGTGGAATTAAATGCAGATTATACCATGCTTCAGTGTCACGCAAGCACACACATAATGCAATCTTTTTTTTTAAAGAACGACCAACCTGAATCTGGACAGGAAACCATCTTGAATGAGCTCATCCTCTTCTCTGAGACCTGGAAATTAACACGTCTGCTCAGTTTGACATCAAAGGACAATAAATATTTGCACACAGTTCACAACTTTTTTTTTAAATGAAAAATTTGGTCACTGTTTCCAGAGATGGAATCTTATCGTTTCATTTCCATTACCTTTCTCACTAGACAGACAACAGAATTAACCTGTGCCAAATACAAATGTATGTTGAATGAAAATCCAGTTTCTCGCAAGAGCATTCACAAACACTGTTCCAATCTCTAGGACAGCCAGACGTTTTCCAATTTACTGTCTGTGATAAATTCTAATGCTCTAAATTGTGTCGATCGGCCGCTTTCCAGCGTTACACCATCGTGTAGCAAACATTCCAGCCACATTTTTGACAGAAATACATAAGGATTTGTTTCCCTACAGCAAAAGCGAGGTGTATATTCTTTCAGCCTATTAATAATGGATTATATTTTACCAGCAGCGTGTAACACAAGAACTGCCTGCGTTCCAGTACTTACTCCTCGATTTAAGCCGATTCTACTGTGCAATAACAGAGAGCCTGGAGCTCGTTTTTGCATAAAAAGTAATGATTATGCTTAGTCCCACTGAGCTACTCCAGTATGTCTCAGATACAAAACATAATGCAATCTTTTTTTAAAATAAACTTTAATAATAACTTTAATAAACACAAATCGTGCGCATGCAAGGAGGCTTTTGCAGCTTAGAAATAGGCCATTTGGCCCAACAGGTCAATGCAGGTGTTCATGCTCCACACAAGCCTCCTACCACCTGACTTCATCACACCCTATAAAAATATCCTTCGATTTCTTTCTCCCTCGTTTACTTACCCAGATTCCCCTTAAATGCGTAAATACATTTGGCTTAAAATGGTCGGTTTACTGCTTTTTAGAATTACGTATTATGGTAACATTTTGTAGGGTTTTTAGATGTAGTTCTCCCTACCAAAAGTCGAATGTGAACAAAAAATATAGATTTGCCTATAACGATCAAATGTAAAGATCTCAACGTTAAAAAGTCTATTGTCAGTCTATGATTAATAAAAAGAGCAGAGATGCGTAGTAAGATAGCTGCGGTATGAATCCACGGTTCAATTCTGTTGCCCATTTTGAAAGTATCTGTAATCCCCACATGCAGTTGGGGAGACAGACAGCGCTGTGTGATCAGTCTGACGGATCGGGTTTCCACAAGGCTATTTAAAGAATGTTGTATACAGGAACTCACCTGCTAACAAGCACCGTCTGCTTTTCCACAGCCATTGTACTATCTTTTCTACACCACCCCGTCCCCCTGCCCCCGCTTTTCCGTGCACAATTCGAGTTCTGCAGCTGCCGAGACCAAATATAGGGAGGGGTGCTCCCCTCACACGCGCTCAGCACTGCTGATGGTTTCAAGTAATTTAAGGCAAGGGTGGAGGCGATTCGGCAGCCCAGGACAGGTGGTTAAATAGTAAAAAGAAAAACTAACCTACTTGCTCCAAGACGGCTAGGGAGACTGTGGTTCGGTGGGCGTTGCACCGTTAGCAGCTTTCTCTTGCATGTTTACACGCAACCTCGTTTAATATCAGCTACAATAGCTTTTTAACATTTAAATAAATCCTCAAACCTATCTGGCAGGAAATATACATCGAATTCGTAGTCAGATTAGGAATACTCGAAACGGAATTCGAAACGTGTTGTAACAGCCTTTTGTGCGGCGTGATCATTTTGCTGGGGAGGGGGTGGGGAAAGAAATTGCTGAAAATATTAGGTTATATTTATTAAAACAATGCACTGCCGATTTCCTCAGTAGCTCACGGAATACATGGCGCAAGTCTGACTTGCACAAGTTCTCCCTAAGTACGCAAGTCCCGGTTGTTTTTATTCCTCTAATCCCCACCCGTCCCCTCCAAATTAAATCTACAATGGCAAACATCATCTTTAACAGTTACAGCAATAGTAACTGTAGTTTTGTTTTCCAAAGTTCTTGAACTCAGTTACCGAATTGGTCCTATAATGGAGAATGGTTTAGTAAAAGGGCGAAAATTATTTGATCACTTTTAATTTAACATTAAAAAAATCAGGGTAGGGGAAATAAATAGCGTTTTAATTGCAGAATGTGCGAGTTTTAAACTGTACTAGTACTGTCATCTCAGAATAACGTGGCTCTCCATTGTACAGATCCAATCTTACTTTTGTGGTTGCCAAGGTTACAAAGCAATATCTTATGATTCTTTCTGCGTCTCCCAGACTAAACCCGAACCTTTCATTATCTTCTTGGCAAAACATAATATTACTGTGCATATATAAACTATCCTTTCGGTTTTAAAGCTTCATAGTAATTCACTATGATTCTACTGCAGAAGAACGCCGCAAAGAGCCGATTTCTTTTTTTGTTAATCAATTATTGTGTAAAAGATTATTGTCCCTTTAAATTTTCTACATCCTGGTGCTCTCGTTTCTATGGCGACGTTTACCTTATTCTATAAAAGGAGATAAATACCCAAGTATTGTACTGTGGGCGGGTGGGCGTGTGTCAGGGTGGTTTTACTGCGCTTGCCCGATTCCTATATAAACGTTACTGACCTGGTATTAAATGCCCGAACATATATAATTATGTCGGAATGGTAACCGTCGAGCCAAGAAAAACTTATTAAATAAATCGGGGGCATTAAATTAACTACTGCTGACATTGAATTGGTCATTTCAAAAAAATCCCTTGTAATGAAACAGCATGCTTTATACAAGTTTTTTTTTGCCTAGTCGGCATGCTCTATGTAGCATGATTGTAGATGTTTACATCAGTGTTGCGAAGCAGCTTGACATCTGCCATTCAAGTTCCCAATAGCTTGTATTGCAAATAAAGCCCCCATTGAGTTATACTCGAGGAGAGATTCATTTCAAAGGTTTTTAAATCTGACTCTTAAATTTTTGTTCTCTTTACAACATACGCTGATTCCATATTAATAAAGTCAAGTCCAAAGGTCAGAGTACATCAGATGTTACCCAGCAATTCACACACGGTCAAAAGGTAACAAAGCAGAGCTTACAACCTTAGCCCTGCTGCATAGCTTCTCCCTCGCCGCCCACCCCCCCCCCCCCCCCCACCCCCCCCCACTTCCGAAAAAAGGCCATGTGGTGGGAAATAAATTACTATTCACTTTAAAGGCAGTTGAATTAATGGTGAACTCTCTAGACTAAAAAAGTAGACGGCTAATAAAATTTGTTTCTATAATGGATAATTTATTACTACACAAGGTGCATGCGACCTGATTTAGGGATTTGAGAACTCCAAGGAGTTGACGTTTTGTATTACAATTGTTCATCTATTACATTCAATCAAATTAGGGCAGAATTCCAAATTCAACATTTTAGGAAGAAAGCATTATAGACACAAAACATAATATTTCCACATAAATGAGTGTGTTGTAATTTTTCCCCAGTAAACATACATACTGAGATGAATCCGTAGTAATAAAATATACTTTGATTCACATTTATTTCAACAAAGCTTAAACACCCTAAATATTCCTCCTTACCCAACTCCCACTAATTTCCTCCCTTTGAAGGCTTGACTTATAGGTAGGATATAGTTCCACTGGTGCTAGTTATGCTTCTGCACTTCACCTAAATGGTCATTAGTAACATGTGAGTATTGACAGCGAGTGTAGGTAGACATTCGACTATGGGGGTATGACAACCAAGCCCAACTGTACTCTCATGTGATATCTCTACATTTTCACTTCCATCAGTGGCCACTGGATAGTAGTCTAGAGTAGGAACCCTGACTGATTTACTACACGCTAACCTAGGGGCACTAAGGCCAACTTTAACTCTCTTACTGAGATCTATTAACAGCATAGATGGGGTGAAACCAGGGATCCTCTGAGCACCTTAGACATAATATTCATGACTTTAAGCAACCAACATATTGATTGGATGATGTTGCAGTATTTTATTCATCTTTCACAGATAAGTTATAGCAAAAATAATGCACACATTTGGAAAATAATTGAACTATAATATCACTGTGTATATAAATCTAGAAGAAAGCAAGAGTTTTAATTTAGAAAATGTATACTGTAGCCATAGTGTATGATTTTCCATTTCTGATTTTAATTACAAATGTTCAGCATCTGCAAGTCCAACAGTTGACTGTTAAACTAATTGGACATATTTGTTGGTTTACAACTAAAAGTATTTAAAAAAAAACCACATTCCCCAATTTGTCAGCTACAGTATTTCAGAAACTAGAGAAATGTTTTCTTGGATTAAACAGGAAAGGTGCACTGTTTTCTAATGCAGGAGGATTGCTGGTATGTGAGACAAATTGAAACAGTGCAATGTACCCTACGGCGCAGGCTTGGAGGGCCAAATGGCCTGTTCCCGTGATGTTCTTTGGAAGTTAAATCCTGTCCATGAGGTTACGCAAGTGAAATAGAGTTTGCAAACCAAATCAAGCATCTTGATCTCACTTCACTGCTCTTTCCCCTCAATCTTTGAAGATGGTAATATTTTTTCTGCATTAAAATAAGAGAGCATAGTATGCCCGAGTGAATTTAATTGCAGGGATTCATATAAATTATTACATTCTGAGAATGCTTACTTTATAGTTAGCTGACTGCAAATATTAGACTAGTATTTACAAATCACTTTTTATGCAATTTTACTTGTTTGTGTACTTTTCAACTTTGAGATGCATTATTGGTGAAGGCTTAAATGATGTCAGAGCACAATGCTTGAAAATAAATGGTCTTATGAAATGGAATAAAACGCTTAAATGTGGTTTAATTTTGCTGTTGACTAGTGTGGATGACCAAAAATAACATTGGAAATGACATGTGAATATGCACAGTTGATTGTACAGAGGAGGTTTCGGGATTATATATATATGATTGATTACATAATGCAATAATTATCATGAGTTATTTTCTACCAGTAGTTTATGGGGAAATAACTAAATGTGGATATCTTGAAGCAAGACACAAGCTGGGAAGTCGATAATATTCACATTTGAAATTATTTTTAACCTTAGTTGCAATTTACAGACAAACAATCCAAAATGTAAATTGCACAAAATGTAGGCTCGCTTAGAGGAATGAAAGAAAAATTAGAAGGACAAGCAGTAAAATATAATTACAGGAATGTATCTGTACAAAATATACCCTCTGTAAAGTGGAAGTATACTTTAAAAGGAGGGAAACCAGAAAAAAGACAGGAAGTTTCTTTAAAGTTGCAGGAAATATAAGTTGAATGTTGGGACCATGGAATTTGAAGCAATTTTCTACTTTGTCAAAAGTTTAGCTTCATACTCCGGTGTAGTCAGTCACTGTGCAAAATGACTAAAGTAAATTACAGAATAAAGTTGACTGTTTTAATTCAGAGAGCACAATATTTTTGTAATTTTACTTTAACAAAATCAACATTAAATGTTTCCAGGTATAAAAGCAACAATAGGATGATTAGTGCTTAGAGGGAACTTAGTAAAGTATCACTTCAATGTAATATGCGTAAGCAATTTTTGCATTCTTTCATGGGATGCGGGCGTCACTAGCAAGGACAGCATTCGTTGCCCATCTCTAATTGCCCTTGACAACTGAGCGGCTTGCTCGGAGGGCAGTTAAGAGTCAACTACATTGCTGTGGGTCCTGAGTCACATGTAGGCCAGACCAGGTAAGGATGGCAGATTTCCTTAGGGAACCAGATGGGTTTTTGTGACAATTGATGATAGTTTCATGGCACCATTAATGAGACTGGCTTTCAATTCCAGAATGTTATTAATTAATTGAATTTAAATTCCACTAGTTGCCATTGGTGGGATTTGAACCCATGTCCCCAGGGCATTAGCCTGGCACTCTGGATTATCAGTTCAGTGACATTACCACTACGCCACCACCTCCCCTTTATATTACAAATACAATATAATTAGGTTTCCGATAACATTGTTATAATTCAGATGATCATAAAAATTAAGCTTTAAAACTTAATACTTCTACAGTTTTTACTCTTCAGCAGAGCTTGATGCAGAATCACTTTCTAACGTAAACTGGGATTAGTGCTCATCATTTATGCAGGCAGTATTTTGGAATAATATTTAACTGGTTCCATGCTACTGCTTAAAGTTGATTTTGTACAGTTGCATGAAGGGCAATACATTGTATGGGATTATCTGATGCATTGCTTCAATGCTGTTAATTAACTTTGATTAAGGTTGAAAACTTAACTCTGCAAAAACTGGTATTTTCAAATGCTTATGCATTTGATATTACATTATGCAACTTTCCATGATATTTTTCTGTTACATAAGTGTTCTATACATTTCCACTGATGGTTATATTCTCCAAATGAGATTTAAAAAATGTAACTTCCTTGCATTGTTTGTGATGAACTTTTTCCCACCACTTTCTCTATTGGCTAATGAGGTGCCCTGTTCTGGTGTTCTTTATTAGTTACGGAAGAATTCCTTATTTGGAACAAAAAGCCCTAAAAACTTTAGCCTAAAACTTTAGCCTTGCTGTACTTTGTTAGTAAAACAAATAATTCAAACAATGCGAGCATTATTTAAAAAGGTTAGTTATTTTCTCCATAATGTTACTTATTTTATCTGTTGCACATACATTTGTGTATACATTATAACATTATATAAAACATCTATGCACTAAGACAGAGAAATAACCTTTTAAAAACACTAATTCTTAAATTTGTAGATACAGTTATAACAATCTTTCATAATGATACAATAGTTGAACTGTCATACATCAGTGTGTGTCTTATTGGCAAGCAGATTCAATTAATTAAACATATTTGGTTAGTTCATGGTCTTGTGGTTATCAGTGGTCAGTTAATTAAATTCTACTTTTGGAAATTTTTCAACATTCTGTACATATGGTATTTTTGATTTGTTTTAAAATTAGTTTCAATTCACTATTATGCCGATACCATTGTTCTCATTCAACCTCTCAAACTCTGGTCCTTCATGTGCTTGAATGATTCAAATTAATTGATTTATTTCTGCAAACAATATTTGAAGAATAATTAACAAATTAATGTTCATAAGATATTTTACAATTATGGTATTTAATATGTAGTGAACTATTAAGAAATTGTTGGAAATAACCTTAATGTCTATTTTTTTTCTTTCATGGGATGTGGGCATCGCTGGCAAGGCCAGCATTTGTCTCCCATCCCTAATTGCTCTTGACAACTGAGTGGCTTGCTAGGCTTTGAGATCAAATTTGCTTTTACCGGTCATAAAATTGAGATGTTTCCAAAAGTACTGTTGTACCTCAATACCAAGAAATGAAAAACTGGAGTATAATTTACAATATTTATTTACCAATGTAAATGATTTGGCAATTTATATTCAACTATTTAATATTTACATGCATTGTTATTGTATATGAATTCTGTTAACTTTCCATACTTGAACGTTTGTGGTAGAAAATGCAGGCAGAGATTAAGACATCAATTAGTTCCCAGCAAAAACAAAAAACAATTGGCAGAGAAATATTTTCTACAAAAACATTCATTTTATTTATTTATTGATCTACATTGACCAAAAATTATATAAATCATACTGTTTACTGGTACATACGTATGGCCCAGTGTGGTTCATATTGCTAATACAGGCATCTAATTTATCCTAAAGAGACAATGGTTTGAAAATATGCATTGAATGCCAAGAAAATAGAGAAAAAAATACTAGTGAGACCAACAGCTTGTATACATTCGTGTATTATAATTCCATAGCCAGGTCTTACAAAGAAAATAATAAAACATTTATTTCCCCTTTTCTGTGACTTTTGTTTTTTTTTAAGAACTCTTAAAAAATGTCAGTGGAATTTGTAACATAACCAGAATGGAAAATTAATATAAATTTAGTATTTAAAATATTAGCTAAGTTTTGTAATTACACAGGAGTATATCTGTATGAAAACGTACTATGGCATTTAAATTTTTTTGGTTCTGGTTTTATGTATTTTTGGAGAATATCACATTATAATTCTGTTCGCATTTGTAGGATTATTGAATAAACCTTAACTCTGGGATAACAGAATTAATTGTTTTGCTTAATCTTTGTCTTCCAAAAAGATCAGGTTTGAATAACCCAAGAGTTGCCCAAGTTGTCTTACAACAGCGAATTGTTTTATAACTAAGATATTTGAAATATTTAATACGCTGATTCACAATTACCACTAAAGATGAAATGTTTGGCATATGCACTGTAAACTTGTATGCTTTGCAAATGCCAGTGAGAAAAGTTTAAGTACTGATGCTACATTTGCCTTACACAGGAACAGAATTTTAACAGATGCTAAAACTTTTTTTAGGGAATTAAAATTCATTGTTGTTGTATTCCTTGCAATAATTATTCACTTTCTGCAATGTATGGTTACAACTGGCAAATTTAGTAGCTCTCTGCACATTTAATTTGCACTTTTTCTTTCAAGCTTTATCTACCTACCACTAGAATATGGAACAAAAAATGCTATATATGCATTAGTTGTTAAATAATAAACTAACACCGGAAAAGCTTTTCAAGCTACATTTTTTCACATTTGTTTTTCTTGATATGAAATGTTTTAAAGGAGGACATGTTTTAATGTCTTTTTTTGTGGTTGAAAATGCAGGCAGAGATTAAGACATCAATTAGTTAGTTCCCAGCAGAAATGTATCCTGCCAGTTCAATCTGCACTGACCACAGTGGCTGGTCATCACAGGCTTCGAAGCTGAACAAAGGCTTAATTATTCAGCTAAGGGGAAACTGGTACTGGCCTGTTCAAAATGAGATCAGTGACCTTCCACCTGGTTTGTCACCTATGCCCTTTAATTTGATGATCCCATATATCCTCAGACTCTATTTTTAGAGGCAGAATGTCAATAAGCATCTCTATTTGATTTTCAATGACAATTGACATCAGCATGCATATAACTATGCTAACCCATTACGTGCTATTACTAAAGCAGACAAATGCAGTTTCAATTTTTTTTTAAATGACAGATTCCCTCAGCTGTACAAGTTCTAATTCGTTCTAATTATGCTAAAATAATACACTTCTCATAACTGTGTGATACAACACAATTTTATGTATTTTAATTGAAGGAAGTTATTTCAGTATTTAGTTCAACAAACATAAATTAACAAAATTTATTAATCAAGGAACACATCACAATGACCAACTTGAACAACCAAGAATTTTTTCATTTTTTTTCTAAATCATTCTGGGAGCATTCAAATATATTTAAACAAAACACAAAATTAAAACAATTTCCAGGTTAATAATTAAAATTGGTGTTACAATACAAATGTACAATTTGGCATAAATTTCATAATTGTAGTGCTTCCATGACAAAATATGATCACATCTGATATTGATGGATTCTCACATTTACCACACATTGAAAAGGCATGTTATAATTTCTTGGACAACATGGCTGAGACTGACAAAAGTACTATAAGCACTAAATCTTGTCCATGAAATGGATGATGGATTTCTGCAGCTATCTGAACATATTGTTCTATAATGTAAAGTGAATTTTGGTAAATTTTCAAATGCTTTGTTAACAATCATTAAACTTTCATTTTGAACTAATTTCTACAATTTCATTGGACATCTTGCTATAACTATTATCTGGTAGCACTCTTCCTTTTAATCCAAATGAATATGCTCACCATTTAAAAAAATACTTTCATGTTATAAAAACTCCTATATTATTTTCTGTCCTCTTGCCTTGCTCCCCACCCCCCCGCATTCCCCCCACCACCCCCTCCCCAGAAAAAATCACAACCCACTATATTGTAGTATTGGTCTTTGGCTGTGGATATTTTTCTCACATTTTAAACACACTAAATATAAGCATTTTTTGAAAATAAGCAACTTACTGGAAACCTTACATTGCTTAGAAGCTATGTGGAACTTCCAAATATGGATTAATAAGTGGGATTCAGTAATGATCAATATAGCTGTCTTGATTCAGCACTCCGGTCAGCGACATCATACAAAATCATTATGTCATAGCAAATGCACCTCCATGATATTGCCTTGCTTTTGCAAAGCCATTTGTTTATAAATATGACTAAGCTTAAATTAAATTTCTTGAAGGTCTAATTCTGCACTGTGGATTTATTTAATCAAATGTGTGTAAGGAGATCAAATATAAATAAGGACACTGATGCCAACTCTCTGGACTGGCTGCCAGCTGGGCTTTTAATCACTCCAGGATAGGTTAGTGCTTTGCTTTGCCGTGCCTGACAGAATAAATAAGCTGCTGTGGTTTAAACAAGGTTTGCAAATAGTTATTCATTAACATAAAGCATTTAACTACATTAATTGTTCAAAACCCTATAAATACTGCTTCCTAGAGGTGAAGTGTTTCAGAAGATAAATAAACTGCTCAAAATGAAAATGGGTATAGTGTCAGTCTATACAAGGTATCACACTTGTAAGCTGTACCATTTCCTTTCCATCTCAGGAAAATGTAGCCCACAGGCACCAAAGGCTATTTATCTACAAATCAACCGCCACTTCATGCAGTGAAATAACAGCAGAATTGGATTGGCAGTACAGCATTTTATATTGCAAGGAACTCTAGCTGGGGATCAGACTCTTCAGTTCATAAAATTAAGAAAATATATCCTTTTCAGTAATCAGCTAAAAATTTTATTTTGATGAACAGAATAATGAAATTATAGTTTTAATACACAACTGTAAATAAGGTTCAATATCTGCAACATTTTAATTAGATAAAATATTTTGGATCTTTAAAGAAATGCATCTACAAACTTTTTTCCTATTCATATTATATAGTTTTCCTTCTTTAATGTCTCGTAGGTAAAATTTTCAGATTTATGATACCTAGAAAAACATTGCATCCATATCACTATTCTACGTTACCATTACAAATAGCAACAGACTATGCTAGGGAACCCATGGTGTTTTTATGAACTCATTTTTATATAAACAACTTTTTCAGTTTTGGACAAAAAATGTTTTAAAAAGTTAGAAAAAAATATTAAATAGTGGCATCACATTTTGGTGCTAAACTTAAATGACCTATTAAATGAGCCATAGAGTAAATTTACATAATTGCACTTGAATTATGATTTTTAAGAAGTTTGCCAAAGAACACATTATTTAGTCAGGATTTCTATAAATTCATATACATTTGCAAAAAAAGTTGATATGAAACATTAAATCCTATATACTAATCAACAACTGTTTTGGTAAAATTAGAGGAATTTCATCTTCTAGTTTCCAAATCTTTATACCACAGCTCATTTAACTTTTAGCAATTTAATCTCTCCATATAAACCAAGCACTATACAAGCATTTTAGCATTCAAAATTATACTGCTGTCCCTGGAGTGAGACATCATTGGAATCTATCTACTGCACCAGTGTTTCCAAAGGTCAACAAATATTGCACAACACTTAAGATTAAAGATATCTCTCCAGTGAAAACTGATTACTAAGTTCAATTGTATGCTTCTATTAGGTATGCATTTATTTGCTTTAATAAAGTATGTCTCCAATATTCACCAATGGATTATAATATGGCCGGTTTAGTAAAAGTAATGGATGGTCAATTTAATCAGTGGCAATTTTACTTAATTATGTTTAACCACTTGGCTACTGCAGTTTGTTTAATGAACTATTAAGTGCAAAACAGTCATACATTAGGCATTTAGTGAAATTACTAAAATATTTTTCGATCTAGAATACCTGATGTTGGATACCAGTACACAAAAAAAGCATAAACATGCACTTAATTGAATAAGGAAAATAAACACATTCTTACTAGCTAAGGTGAAACATCATTGCCATACCAAGTACACCTAAAGGCAACAAGGACTTGATTAGATTGCCTTTTCTCTACATACAACTGAATAAATTTTTAATGTTATTAATTCTCATACTATATATTTTATATTATATATGGAGATTTATACACTTTTTATATTTCTGAATTGGTACACTAACAAACTATATAGATATCCTTTTTAAAAACTTTAGGAAATTACAAATTATAGACCTAAATTTTTAACTAATACCAACTTAGAAAAATAAGGTGTCTAACAGATTGAACATTAAATGCAATTTGACCATCTCTTTGGAAGTCAAGTTCCAAACTCACAATTTTTTTTGCTAACAAAACCATCCACTAATTTCCCCTACTCCATCCCATAAATCTTAAAAATAATTGGCATTTCAAAAACTTGAAACCCATATTACATTGATCACATTCTTTCCTTTAAAAATGGATTTAATTGCATAATTAATTGTCAACTGAACAGTACTTTAAAATTCAGTCATTTCTAGTATCTGATAATTGTGCACCATATGTTTCAGTCTGGTATTTACATCATAATAATAGATTAGAAAGGCAATGTTTAATCCAGCGTACCACTTTTTCCATCTTCAAATACAGAACTAGATGTGAAATGTATCTTTCAGTTTATAGCCATTTTGCTGAAAATTACTTTTATATGAAATAGGTTAATAATCTGCTTTTTGATGTGTTTCTCTCAAACATTTCTGCCAATTAATACATTTCTATAGATGCACCCTAAAAGGCTTTAAACCGTTCTCTCAATTTTGCTTTTTCAAAACCAGTTCAAATTGTCTTGGATGCCAAAATACCATTTAATCCAAAACTATATATCCAGCAAATACCTTACGAGTGAAGAGCATGGTTGTCATGTTAAAATCTCGTGTTCAGGAGTATTGTAATTTCCAAATTTTAAGCAATTCAATTAGTAATGAACAAAGCAGAAAATGAATACAACTGTATACAATGCCAAGAAAGCAAGATTGGGATAAGCATGATGGCCACAAATGTATTAATGTTCAATTTATGCTACAATAAAGACAGCATTAGTTACATTTTGGTTCAGATTTTAAACAGTATGTATGATCTCCAGTCAATGAAAACTTTTGGTGGAAGAGATCACAATTTACACTAACAGAATTAAAAATCAGAACAATGAAATATAATCAATTTTAACCATATACACAGAACATAATTAGCATATATTATTATTTCACAAAAATATAAAGACCACAATTTTAAAGAGACGTTTGTAACTAAACAGAAGCATTGGGGAGATTACTAATTGAAAGGTCAAAAGTCAAAGCTGCAACATGAGGGGGTGGAAGGTTATCGGGGGTAGGTGGAAATGTGGAGGAATCAGTTCAGCCATGAACTTATTGAATGGCAGAGCAGGCTCGAAGGGCCGAGTGGCCTACTCCTGCTCCTAATTCGTATATTCGTATGACATTTTCATGAACTCAAATATATAGAGGTGTTTATTGAAGGGATGTATTTATTGAATTTCGAATCTTTTGGATCCCATATATTTGAAGAAATTTAAATTGTCCCAGAATGTTTTTCTGTAGACCTGATGCATTTCATACTGGCTTCATGTTGGGGATGATGATAATGATGCTTCATTCTATATGACTCGAAGTGCTGTACACAATAGAATTATTCCTGAAGTGCAGCCATTATGGCCATGTAGGCAAAGAGCCATGGTGGTCCATGTCTTGAAATTGCAAACCACACTTTCCTAATATTGACCGCTGGAACTAAATACTATTGTCTTGAATATGGAGGGGACTGGAATAAATGTATTTTTTCAACATTGATCAGTTTTCTTAGCTGCCCAACTGTTTTTAAAAATTGAAAATATATTGAGACAATTTTGGAAAACTCCAGCTTTAGATGGTGGCCAGTATCTACAGTTGCAGTGAAGCATATCGATATATTCTTTTCAAAGTGCTTTTTTGTGTCTTTTAAATAGGAAACAAAACTCTCTTGTCCTACAGTTAAAAAAATGCATTTTATAACATCTCACTTCGAACAATTAATTCTTTCCGACAGAGTAAACTCTTAAAACTGGGGGTAAAGCGAAATCTACTCAATGTAAAGACGTTCAGATTTACTGCTGAAAATAAAAACCAAAATATTCGGCAAATTCCAATGAGTTTTTCAACGAAGGCAGAGACACACATGACTTCTGGCTGTACAACTTCTGTCTAAAAGGCTCATGCATCAGTTTAGATCGGTGCACAGATAACAACCGACATAGAGAACCATGAAAAAAACATGAACCATCCAGGAAACAGATGCCCTCGAAATGCTTGTTTTATTTTTAAATGCCTCGGACGTGTAAAACTGCCAATGACAACGAATCAAAATGGCGACTTTCTATTCCCTGATCCACTTAAAAGTCGAGCGGAAGGAAATCATTTACTCTTTCAGATCACATCACAACAGCCAAGTTCACCGTCGATTAAAACAAAAACGAATCATGCTAAGTCCGTTCCTATTACAACGCATCACTACACTAAATTTAATTGATAAAAAATGGACTTGCTCGTCATAAGCATCACACCACGTATGCATCAAAGCACCTTACCGTAAGTAAAATGTCAATCGGAAGCATACGTTTAAAATAGTGTATAATATACACATATGCACCTTCCTGTGCATGCTTTGTATAACCAACTAGTCCTGCATTACTGAGATGAAAGGAATGCTGTTAAGGATGCATTGAGCTGATTTACTGAATGGCAGCTAACGGGTTTGCCATTTACACCAATGCTGCTGCGGTTGCTGTCCCGGGTTAAGTGCAGAGCCCCCAGTCCCAGGCATTGCAAAAGACCCTTGGACCCGCCGCGCGCTGGGTCCCCGTCCCGGTCCGCGCGACGCCCCCTCGCGCCAGCAGCACGAGCTCACAGCCCGCCAGGTGACAGCAATCAGTGAGTGTGGGCACCTTCAGCAATGAAGGGAAGGGGGGAGAGGGACAGCAGCAGCAAGATGATGCTGCTCCAGCCCGCATTAAAAACAAAAAGATCTGCAAACTTACCCCCCCCCCCCTTTTGATATCAACCAACTTTCACGTGCTAACTTGCATTATTCCACAAAGTACTTTCATGGGATTTCATTTTTTTTTGGCACGTTCAGTTTACCTGAAAACGTGAAATTCCAGGACGCGTTCAATTTTTCTTCATTTAAAAAAAATTGCAGTATCTTTATGTATAGAGATAGAGAAAAAATATACACACAGTGAAAAGAGTGAACCCGGAAGAACATTCATCTCCAATTCTGGATAGTCCGACGTTGCAACAGTGAACGCTTTGTCCGGGGAAAAGTCAGGCTTTCTTTGGCTTAACAATTTACCACTTCTCGCGTCGTTGTTAAAGGGTTACACAAGACCGATTTTAGAGCTTCCAGTAAAACTGGAGCGTCATGTATTTCTTTCCCTCTTACCTTACGTACGTCATTTTGAGACTTATTTCACTTCCTGCCTGAATGTTCTTTGCTGTTGAAGCGGCAGCTCGAGGTTCAGGGCGGAAAGAGGCTGTGTTTAAGATGAAACTTTGCCGAGCCACCCCACAACCTTCAAACCGTGTAGCCCAAGAGGGAATCCCTAACTCTGGTCACACACCACCCTGCCTTACACGTCATGCAGCTCGATATGGGCTTCCCCACAAACAGCCGTGCAAGGGCGAGCCCTGCTGCTTGTGTGTTTGTGCAACTGAACACTGTCCAGATTATCTTGTGTCTTAGCAAATGCCAATTTCCTTCCAACTGCATCTCTATTTACCTTCCAAAGTTTGGCTCACTGCTCCTTAACGTACTGCGCTGTTCTGTTCTGTTCAATATTGATAATTCACTATCGTTGTGTAGTTTCCAATTCTACGTATGAATTACAATAAAAAAAACTGTTTCCCGTTACCTCTCTCTGGAATTATGCCATAACTGCCAAAAGTTTTGTTTTGCATCATGTGATTCAAATAGGCTCTGCAACTGGTAGTGTTTAATAAAAATGATTATTCAATAAAATCTAATCTATGATAAACTTAATTTAATGTATATATGGTCTCTATTGGTTACCAGTTCGAGTGTATGCATATAGGAATAGACATCTGCTATGCAGAGTTCACAATGGAAGGTAAAGCTGTTGTGCAAACACAAAGGTTAGCAGAGTTAATGCTGCATGGTACCCAATAGCTGTGGTAGCAGTTGGCACTGGTGAGGAGTGTTGGATGAGTTTAATAGCCAAAGTGAACCTTTTTGTTTATATAGTTTGTAAGTATTAAATTTGTTGCGAAGGAATGCAAGGTACAATAATGGGCTGTAAATATTAATGCTTTCTTTGGGGTGCAGGGGAAGTAAGTCTGAGGGAGTATGAGTGTTAGTCGAAGGTAAAGCACAAGAATATTACTGCAAGATACTAAGAAGTGCAAAGCTTTGGAGTTCTTAACTGATGGGTGTTGGAGCTATTTTTGGCATCCCTTTTCTCACTTGAGATCATCTAACTCATTGCAGACTGGGAATTGAATCTGATCTCAGTCATGGATTAACTTTACCAACTGTGGGGTAACAATTTTATGCTTTAATTGTGTAGGATGCTTGATTCACATACTGAACATCACAATTCGAATATTAGTATTGGCTGACATTTAGTTTTGGTTATCATCTGAAGGTGAAATTTGGAAATCCTTAGCTGGGCTATTAGATCAAAAGTCTCAAGATGATGGAGTGATCCATTAAGAGAAAAATCAGCAGGAAAAATGATCTGAATTTTCAAAACATACCTATGGTCAAGTGAAACAGAGCTCCATTTATAACTTTAAAGTCAGAAAAGCAGAAAAAAATAGATGGAAATTTATATTGTGGCAATTCATGTATACTAATCCTAGATACAAATTTGTTGTGATTTAAAAAAAAACAGGGGAAGGGATTGAATTAAAATTTCATTGGTGATAGTTGTTTGCATTGCAAACTGCCAGACATCACTGCAACAAATTTTGTATTGCAAATTTCAGGAAACTAAATTGTATTTTAAATAATATTTTCCAAAATAACATTTTGTTTTTATTTCAAATTGTGGAGAGAATTCAGTATTAAATCAGTATGAAACTATTTTTTAAAATAGATTTTCTAAATCTCTTATGCAGTGATGAAACCCTTTTGCATGTATCTGCAAGCACATTAGGCTTATTAAACTACAGAGAAATTATTCAAAATCAAAACAAGTGCTGGAAACACTCAGTAGTTCTGGCAGCATCTGTGGAGAGAGAAGCAGAGTTTCAGGTCTGTGACCTTTCATCAGAACTGGCAAAGGTTAGAAATGTAATTATTCAAAATGTTTTCAAATGAATATACGATGAAAAAATAAGATTAAATGCAGAACATGATAACCTGAGATTAGTAGTCTGCCTTTTTATAATGACATTATAAATGTGCTCAATGCCATCTTCATTTCACATCTGAACAAGCACATTTCCAGGTGGGGTCATTGGATAGCAATCAGGAATGGGAACCTTGGCTAATTTGTCTTTAACCCATTGGGTATTGAAGCCCTAACATCTCCCCAACTGAGATCAGCTAACTCAGAACAGATTGGTGATCAAACTTGGTACCTTCCTGTCCTATGTGGATAAACAACTCACTGGCTTAAGTTGCTGAGGCATCAAGGCATCATTCCAAATAATATTTGAAGAAAAAACATAACAGACCATTTCTGACATTAAGAAAAATAAAATGACGGAGTGAAAGATGTGAATAAGGTCTTTTTAATTCTAATCTTAACAACATTCTCCAACTTTCCACTTCTGCAAAATGCACTTGACAAAATGGATCCTTTGTTTTGATTAAAGTACTTCAGAGTTCGGACAGTGACTCACTTATTTCATGATACACACAGGAACAATAAAACTTTTCTCATAAATATCATGAAGCAGTAATCTTATAGCAATTGCTAAAAATAAATAAATAAATACTAATCACAAATATTTAGCTAAATTGAGGTAGGTTTTGCTGAATGATTGATTTTGCTCTTAATTATGCACTGTTTAATATTGTATCTTTTGATGCTGATTGGTTACATTTTCTGCCATTTGCCTATTAACCAGTTAAATCAGCTCTCAATACTCAGCATGTCATTAAAGTAGAAGTAATTGCAAAAAAAAAAAATCCTGCTGTCAAGAAGGAAAGCAGGAAAGGATGCAGAAGACTACTTTGAGTTTTGCTTTGTTTGCTCTGGGAGGGCATATAGCTGCTGTGACCTTTGCCCTGTGGGGGAAGGGCTGTATTTTCAAGGGAGCCACAGTTTGTCCTTTTTCATGATGTGACTGCTCACTAGCTTGTGAAGAAACAGAAAAACCTTGAAACTGGAAATACGGTTTTTGTTCTTGTATATGCTTCAGGAGCCAGTACAAAATCAATGCCTAATCAATGGATTTAAGCTAAGAAATATAAAGTATGAAGAAAAGGGAATCCTGTTATTTGTCTGTAGTAAATTATTAAAAGGCATATGTTTCATAAAAGAACACTTTGATAAATTTATTTGCTGAGGGATTTCATGTGCAAGCACAACTGTGTTGTAATTTTATGTAGTTTACATCACTGTACAATCTGTTTGCAAACATATAGTTTGTTAAACAACAAAAACTTAAATATCTATAACTTCTTTCAGTGTACAAAAGCACCCCAATTGCTTTACATTTGGAATTCATATTGGAGATAGCCAAAAGCACTGTTGAAGAGGTAGATTTTAAGGGGAATTTTAAAGATGGAGAGAGATCTAGCAGGCAGAGAGTTCAGGGATGGTGCTGTAATTTGACTTGTGGGAGCCAAAATGACTGTCAAAGATAGTGGGGGAAGGGGCAAGAGTCACGTAATAGACCAGAATTTGAAGAGCAGAAGGTGTGGCAAGGACAATGGGATGGAGAAGATTGCAATCATAGTGAGGAGGGTGGATGTGGAGGGGTTTGAAGATGAAGATTCTTAAATTGAAGTTCTGAGTAACAGAGATCCAATGGAGTGCTGCAGAAATATACGTAATAGATACTTAGAGCAGGATAGAATGCATGTGGCAAAAGTACTGGATGAGTTCTAGTATATGTTGAGTGGAGCTCATGAGGAGGACATTGGAAAAGGCTAGTCTGGAAGTGATGCATGCATGGATTAGGGTTTTAGCAGCATTGCAGGTGAGTGAGAAGGATAGAATTCTCAATGTTTCTGGGATAAAAATAAGTAGTCTTGCTGATGGACTGGATAAGGAAATAATGCTGAGTTCGATCAGGACACCAGGGTTGAGTGCTATTGATATAAAAGCAAAATACTGCGGATGCTGGAAATCTGAAATAAAAACAAGAAATGCTGGAACCACTCAGCAGGTCTGGCAGCATCTGTGAAAAGAGAAGCAGAGTTAACGTTTCGGGTCAGTGACCCTTCCTCGGTCACTGACCCGAAACGTTAACTCTGCTTCTCTTTTCACAGATGCTGCCAGACCTGCTGAGTGGTTCCAGCATTTCTTGTTGAGTACTATTGAGTTGTGTTTGAGCAGGTATATAGGAAGGGGAATAGAATTAGGGGCTAGGACACTGATTTTCTTGTGGGGGCTAAGTAGGAGGCTTTTCAGTCTTGCTATTGCTGAGCTGCAAGAAGTTCTGGCTCATACACAATGTGTCGTACAATTAGCAGGGCAGCATTTATTGAAACAAGATGGGTGATAGTAGAGAGATTTTAGTTGGGTATTGTCTGCATGCCTATGAAAGCTGACCTATGCTTTGGGGAATACAGCAGGTGGTATTGTAGATGCAGAAGGAGAAATATTTATAAAATAAATGCTGGCTATGTTGGGAAAGATAGGACTGGAGCCATGAGGGGAGAACTTGGAGGCAGTGGAAAAGGATGGCAAGGTCAACCATGCCTAACGCTGCAGAGGTCTGGAGAGATAATGTGCTGTAGTAACATTCACAGGAGTTGAAAAGACATCAATGCTGAGGAGAATGCTTTTCTCCCTATGCTGTGTGGTTTATAAATACTGAAGGAATGGTAACATTTCTGAAGTAACTTCATACTTATTACTTAGGAAATGGGAATTGGACCAGTGGCTCTCACTTTGATAATGTAGCAAATTCAAAAAACAATGCCAAACACTGTAATAATTTGTAATATATTGTAAAGGTCTAGATAATATGGAGCTCTAGATAATATGGAGCTCTAGATAATATTTCTATTTCGGTATTACTAGCTGAAGATGCATTTACACTACAAGTTTAGTATCAGCATGAAGTGATTTCAGCTTTGCATCAATCATAAAGTAGCTATCTAAATCTGGAGTCAGGGCTGACCTGACTGGGGACAAAGTGAAGTGAGATGCGCTGGAGTGGGTAGGCTTATCCTGCTTTAGTTTGACTCCGCATTGAGTGTAAATCCTGTGCAATGTCAAATCTAGTTTGAAAAGTCCTCATGTTGGACCCCCTAGACACTTTATAAGCATACCTGACCTCAATTTAAATATGAAAGTAGTATTTCTTCCCTCCAACTCTCGAAGTAATTAGATTCTAAATTTTGGGAGATGGGTCTGTATATGCATGGACCTAAACTGCAGCTATTGTCTCAGATTTGTGTCGGCAGTGAAAGTGCACACAAAATGTCTATCTATACGAAATATATTTTGCAAATAACTCTACAAAAAATATAGTTTTAAGTCAATTTCACATTTGTGTTTTGGAATTAGCCAGCCCCTAATTTTAAATTTTAACATAACTGTCTTTATTTTTATTGATTTAAAAAAAAGTTGTCTTGTATCGTTTATCCAAATGAATGAATGACTGTACATATGAGATCTCACAGTATTTGCAGACAGATACGCAGATGTGCATATAAGACAAATATTATCTAGGTACAGAGATGGCACTGATCCTTGGCAGGCAACTGTCGGCTGTGCAAGTGGAAGCCAGTGCATGGGATATGTTTATTCAGTATGAGTAGCATTGATGTTTCTTGGGGCATTTAATGGCACTTGGGCAGCTGGTGCGGATGTTGGTGCTTCCTTGTTCCCTTTTCAGTCTTTGTTTCCTTAATTATATTTTAATTTTGACAGTAAGTGCGAATAACATTAACAAGAGAACTAGCCTGGAGGGATGTGAAGCAGCAAAATTAACATTAGTAGGGACAATATAATTAACTTCTTTCTTTGACAGCTTCAACTGTGCATACTAATCTAACTCATTTTTATTTTCAAGCTCAATAATTCCAAGTCCATGATCTTGATTATGTTATCAATAATTAATGTTTAAATTTAAATAGTCTAGCTATAACGTGTTACATTTCATAATTTCGTGTAACTGTCGATTTATTTGTTTAAAGGTGAACAGAAAATTTCACCGAGTCTCTGATAATTGCAGTTTGTTTGACATAGAACTATTATGATGAGGCCCCTAACAGCGGGTGTACCTACACCTCATGGACTGTGGTGGTTCAAGAAGGCAGCTCACCACCACCTGTTCAAGGGCAATTAGGGATGGGAAATAAATGCTGGTCTTGCCAGTGATGCTCACATCCTAAGAACGAATCAAAAAATTGAGACAATGTCCATCCTAAAGAATGATATAAGGCTTATTTGTAAAGCATTTCTTGTTCTGTACTGGGAGATTACAGTTCAATAGCTCAGATAGTCTCATGATCCTTTCTTTGGGCAATTTCTTCCTTCTCATGCTTGCTGAAGTAATGAGCAGCATGAATTGAAAGTTGGTTGACCGAGAGCAAACAAAGAGTTTGGGTTAATGGGTATTGTTTGAATTGGAAAAGTATTGCAAATGATGTACTCCAGGGGCCCACTTTTGATCTCTATGCATATATTGATGATTTGGACTCAGAACACAATATTGAAATTTACTGATGACACAAAAGTAGGACGTTTGGACTATAGTGAGGAAGACTGTTGAAGACCTCAGGAAGATGTAGACAGAAAGGTAAATGGGAGGAATATTTAATTTAATATGGGCAAGTGGGAGTTCTAAGGAACGGTCACTCTGCTGAAATGTTATCTCTGTTTCTCTCCCACAGAGGTTGCTTGAGCTGCTGTGTTTCCAGTGTTTTTTGTTTATATTTCAGATTTCCAACATTTTGCCTTTGTGTTGGGATGAATACATTTTGGAAGGAAAAACAAAGAATAAGACCAAATAGTAAATGGAAATAAACTGAATGATATGGATGAACAGAGATAACCTAGGGATTCAAATAATTAATGTCGTGAAAGTGTGAGGGCAGTCAGATAAAGACGTAAAAGAGGCTAACAGAACTTCGGCTTTTATAAATAAAGGTACTGAGTACAAGAGTAATGACGGAATTATGTATTTGTGTAAAACATCATTTAAGCTAGAGAACTGTGTACACATTGACACCTGTTATAGAAAGGGCATGAACATCATAGAAGCCATACAGTATTGGTTTGTTAAGATGATGCCAAGAATGAAAAAATACAGTTATATGGAAAGACTGAAGATACTAGGAGCGGTGAAATTGGTTCCTGTTAGTCAGGCAAAATGGCTCAATTGACATCAATGAAAAAGAAATGAGCCTTTTGGCACAAGTGCCACAGACCACTTTCACCCCCACCCCCAACCCCCTAGGATTTTTTCACTGGAGCAGAGAAGGCTGAGAAGATTTAATGGGGGTTTTTACAATTTTGAAAGGTTTTGATAGTGAATAGGGCAGGTTATTTTCTTAGTTGGGGAGTCAGTAATTTGGGTATCATTAACTTTTAAGTTGTCAGTGAGAATGAGGGGAATTTTTTTATTCTTTCGTGGGATGTGGGTGTCTCTGGCTAGGCCAGTATTTATTACCCATCCCTAATTGCCCTTGAGAAGGTGTCGGTGAGCTGTCTTCTTGAACCGCTACAGTCTTTGTGGTGTAGGTACACCAACAATGCTGTTAGGATGGGAGTTCTAGGATTTTGATCCAGCAACAGTGAGATGTTGGTAGAAATTTCTTTACAAGGTGTTGTTGGAGCATCAAATACTTTGCCACAATGATTTGTTAAGGCAGAGACCATTACATATTTTAAGAAAAAAAATTGGATAAATATATAAAGCTATGGGGAGAGTGTAGGGCAGTCAAATTGATTTTGGATTGTTTCAGCAAAGTGCCAGTACAGACATGATTGGGCAGCTGGCTATCTGTGCTGTAAATTTTTATGGCTCCTGAAGGCATAAGTTCTCTGTTGGAATATGATTCCCAACTCCCCATATCTTTGAGTGTGTCTATCCATGTCTTGGGATAAACTATTAAGGTGTGCAGGAAATTAAGAGCTTGGCTGATAATTGCTTTTACCTGATGCACACATTTATGTCTTCATAAGAGATCACTTTGATTTTGAATGGTAGAACAGTACTAATATATACAACAAAATAGCTTCATATTTTCAATGGACAACCTTTCAAGTTAACGCCTTGGGTAGACAAAATAATAAAACAAATCTAAGAACTAAATTTATTTGTTGTAAATTACTTTTTAAATACATACAGCATTTCTCCTTTCAGATATTTGAAACTGAATGGTGCACTAAGTTGGAAGGCATGTAAATTATGTAGGTAGGAGCAGGAAATTACAAAGGGATATAGACAAACTGAGTGAGTGGGCAAAACTTTGGCAGATGGTGTTCAATGTAGAGATGTTTGAGGTCATCCACTTTAGATTCAAGAAAGACAAATCAGAATACTTTTGAAAAGGAAAGAGACTAGTAGCTGTGGGGGAGCAAAGGGGTTTGGGTGTACATGTGCACAGATCATTAAAGACTAGTGGACATGTACAAGAAGTAGTCAAGAGGGCTTTATGGAATGTTGGGCTATTTTTCAAGGGGACTGAAATACAAAAGTGAGCAAATGATTCTTGAATTGTAGAGAGCTTTGGTCAGACCCTATCTGGAATACCACATTCAGTTTTGGATACCAAACCACAGGAAAGATATATTCGCCTTGGAAAAGTTAGAGCGCGGATTCACCAGAATTATATCAGGGCTTAATGGGTTAAATTATGAGTGCAGGTTTATATTCCCTTAACTGTATTTCCTCTGTTGGGGAAATCCACAATAAGGGGGAAATTAGAGCTTGGACATTTAGGATTAAAATCAAGAATCACTTGTTCACATAAATGGTAATAGAAGTCTGGGAAACTCTCTTCCAAAAAAAGGAAGACTTACATTTATGTAGCACCTTTCACAACCTTGGATGTCCCAAAGCCAATGAAGTACTTTTGAAGAGTAGTTACTGTTGTAATGTAGGATACATGGCAGCCCATTCGAACGCAGCAAGATCCCACGAACAGCAGTGTGATAATGACCAGATAATCTGTTTTTTTAGTAATGTTGGTTGAGGGATAAATATTGGCCAGGACACTCGGAAGAACTCCCCTTCTCTTCTTCGAAATAGTGCCATAGGATCTTTTAATTCAAAATATTACAAATGATTTACAGCACAGAAACAGGACATTCAGTCCATCGGGTCCATTCTGATGTTTATGCTCTACATCAGGGATTCTCAACCAGGGTATCTGTGGCCCCATAAGGGTCCACAAGAAGGTTCAAAGGGGTCTGCCTGCCAAACGTAAGATTCTAGCTGATGCTGCCCTCCGCACTGATTTGCAGTGATACCCTTTACACCCTTATTTACAGCAGGAGGGCAGAACTGTAGGAAAACAGCTCAATGAGTTGAGGGTGAAGAGCGAAGGGCCTATCAGAAGCCAAGGGGTTCTCAACCTGCTACAATGTAGTTCACACACCAGCTTGCACAGCCTGAGCCTGGGTTGTCCACAATGCAGCGCAACATGTCCTTAGCCTTGCACAAATGGTTTGAATCTTTTACCCTAACCGAGGTGGGCGAGAAGGCAGCACAGCCTTTCTGCATCAAATATGACAATGAGGACATAGATATGCTAGATGAAGCGTGACCCCCAACCCAGGTACTGACTGCACCTGAGAGCCGAAAACACAGGAACTATTATAAAGCCTGCAACAAGAGGCAAAAAAAAGGATGAATTAATCTGCATATAAAGTACCTAATGGCACATGTGGGAATCAATCCAGTTGCTGGAAATTAATAGTACTGATATGGAGGGAGGGACCACTGTCAGGCTGACCTTAACATCGACTAAATGTTGTGTGCCATTGTATAATTTCGGTTCTGTGGTTATTAAAACTGAATTTCAATGTAATAACTATTGGAAAGCAAACTGAATAAATACTGAATGTTTTTAAGTGACTGCAGTAGAAGCCATATTTATTTTTGCAATGCTGGTTGCCATCTTCTTATACCACGTCTGGGCCTCCTGCATGATCCCATTTGACAGTTGGTTGGAAACTTTCCAATGATTAAAAATTAACAAACACCTTTGTGAATTTTGATATTTTTCCTAACTTTTAAAAAATGTTGGGTTTTTATTATTCTTGGAGACATATCATCTTATGTTGGGTTCTGTGTAAGTTTAGAAACATGCAACTTTTTATAGGCTACGTAATTTATAATTTTATGATGAAAACTGGGACAAATTCCTTGGGACATTTTCCTGTCTCGCCATCGACTCTGCAATTTCCCAGTCATGGTGTATCAGAATTGCTTTGCAGCCTGTCCATTGAATACCATGAGACCACCACTATCAAATCTGACTAAACTGATTTAGTGCGAACAAAATGCGGTCCTAGGATCTTTCCACAAGATCAGGATAATTACAGGTAAGGTAAGCTATTCAAACATCTAAATTTCACATTAAGTAAAACAAAAATAATAATAAATATACATCTAATTGGATAACTACATTTTATACAGAAAAAAGTACGTGCATTGTGTTACAGGGGGTCCACGGAATTGATATAAAATGGCAGAGGAGGCCTGAGAAGCAAAATTGTTGAGAATCCCTGCTCTACACAAGCCTCCTGCCATTCTTCGTCATCTACCTCCATCAACATATCCTTCTATTTCTTTCTCCCCCATGTGCTTATCTAGCTTCCCCATAAATGCATCTTATGCTATTCACCTCAACTACTCCTTGTGGTAGCGAGTTCCACATTCTAACCAGTCTCTGGGTAAAGAAGATTCTCCTGATTGGATTTATTCGTGACTATCTTATATTTATGACCCCTCGTTCTGGCCTCACCTGCAAGTGGAAACCCCTTCTCTGCGTTCACCCTATCAAACCCTTCAGAATCTTAAAAATCTCTATCAGGTCATCCCTCAGTCTTCCTTTTTGAAGAGAAAAGAGCCCCAGCCTGTTAAATCTTTCCCACTAAGAATAACCTCTCAGTTCTGGTATCATTCTAGTAAATCTCTTTTGCACCTTCTACAGTGAAAGGTAATGTCTCATCCTTGGATAGAAAGATTTTAGTTAGGTAAGAGTGTCAAGTGATATGGAACAAAACTGATGAGCATTTGCAACATTGTATCATAATTTAATGCATCGGTGCAGACTCGATGGTCCTCTTCTGCACTGTATTATTCTGTGATAATCTGTGGAAGACATTTCTGACTTTGGCTGGCTGTTAAACTCCAAATTCATTATAATTGGGTTTATTATATTTTTTCATGGGATGTGGGTGTCGCTGGCAAGGCTGGCATTTATTGCCCATCCCTAATCACCCTTGACAACTGAGTGGCTTGCTAGGCCATTTCAGAGGGCAGTTAAGAGTCAACCATATTACTGTGGGCCTGGAGTCACATGTAGGCCAGACCAAGTAAGAATGGCAGATTTCCTTCCCTAAAGAACATTAGTGAACCAGATGAGTTTTTACGACAATCGATGATAGTTTCAAGACACCATTACTGACACTAGCTTTCAATTCCAGATTTTTATTAATTAATTGAATTTAAATTCCACCAGCTGCTGTGGTGGGATTTGAACCCATGTCCCCAATGCACTGGACTGGACCTTTGGATTACTAGTTCACTGACATTACCACTATGCCACTATCTCCCACTGACAGCTAAAGGGACAGCTACAAATCAATGCTAGACAAAATAAAAATATAAATGTTGTCACAGTTATTCACAATGTACTCAAGAATCATTTCTTACTCTTGTTCTAAGATAAATGTAGGTCTTCATATACATGTGCCCCAGATCTTCATTGAGGATCTTCGCTGAACTTCAAATCTTTGTCCCCAAACCAATACCAAATAGTAAATGTGTGTGGATTACTCCTTAAAAATTAGACATCTACTAGTCATGGTGGAGATGCTTTGATTTTCCCCAGAAGCAATTCCGTAAAAGTGGTGAATGTTCCTGGCCAAACAACCTTGGCTGTGTAATTGGCTTTCTCACAATAAGAATGCCTTGAGACAAATAACAATGCCCTTGTGTCTTTAGGATGAGGCAGACAAGTCAAATCCTATCTCTTTTGCTTCTAAAGTTGCTTTCTGCCCTTTTTCTTGCATCAAGAAAATTGACAGTTGACCTTTTCCTAGGCCTTCACCAAAACTGTCTGAGAGTGATTGCTAGGAGTAGATAAAAGTGGCCTGGGCATGATTCTCCTTTTAATATTTTGTTCCTATGGGAAATACTAACTCTTGCTCAGCATTTAACCACAGCAATGAGCCAAGATTGGTGACTCAAGACATGGGTGCAAACTGATGTTACTTCCTCACTGCACTGCCACCCCCCCCACCCCACCAACACACACACACACACACAATGGCACAGTGTGTTGCTGCTTCAATCTGCTGGCATTACTTTTAGGATTTTTGTAATGCAACCCATATTCTACTTCATAAACAAGGAATAAATGTAATGTCTTGTGATATATGGCACTCTTGAGACAATATTTGGAAAATGGTTTGAGGACAAAGTTGTTGCTTTACCGCCTATGGTATCTATCTAACTTTTTCATAATAAAACTAAAGCCATCAAGTTAGCAATTTTTTTTATGGGAGACATGACTTTAGTGGTTTAAAAAAGCAGTATGTAAGCTCATGTGACACATAGCTTGGAATATGTGGGAAATGTAAATATTCTACATATCTTTCATAAAAATAAATTCTGCCACTGAGTCACCAACAATATTAACTTAAACCAGAAATTTGTTCTAATGCCTCAGAACTGCGCAATTAAAATGATGGGTATTTTTATGATAGAACAAATGACCTTATTTTGGGCTGTTTGGCTTTAAGCTTTCTTTGGTTATGCCTTTTCAGTTAACAAGGTAAGCTTTTGACTTTACAGACTTTTACTTGAATATTTGCATTAAATTAAACCACACTGTTAACAGATATTTAAAAAAACTTGATGTGAATATCGGCTCCTGTCTGAGCATAGCGTTGTTCCTCTGTGATGTCCAGGTGGATGCCCCTCATAACAGTGAGGCTGTGTGACATGTAACAAATCAGAAAGAATTGTACAAATGGCTCATATTGGAGGGGCATCTTTAGAGTGATTCAGACACCTAAGCCTCTGCTTAAGTGAATGTAGGGTTTGTTCCACTTTGGAATGAGTAGATTTATGTTCCATTTACGCAGATGCTCAACTTGTGTTTGAGAATTGGTGCCAACTGTTTACCCATGACAATTCATTGACATGGAAGGTAGTTACAGCACTAAATAAAAGCTGTGTATTTGTAATCATAACAAAATCAAAGAACCTGCTATCCTTTTTATGTATCACACACCTTTTAAATGCAGATGTATATTGTACTTGCCTAATATCTGCAGAATTATTCTATTTTGCTTGAAACAAATCTGTGGCTAAGGAATGGATGATTGTTGCTAATTTCACATCCACAGAAAGAGCAATTGAAGACACTAAGGATCTATCCAATTCAGGTGTCACCATTTGACACAGCTTTTATCTTGCTACTCAGCTTGAATCTCTGGAGGCATTGGTCCTCTGATGCATCTAAGTAATTGAGGAATGGTCAGTATATCTTGTCACAGGGATAAGATACAGACCTGAGTCTTTTCCTCCATCATTGCCACAGTGTCCATTCAAGCTGCTCCTCTGGCAAGAAAATGCAAACATAATTTCCTATAAGGTCTTACATTATCACAATCAAAATGAAGGGCTTTAGCCCTGCAGTGGTATTAAAAAGGTAAATTCAGGTGTGATTTTGTAATGCCAGTACTGTAAAAGTTTTGTAATGTTGAAACATTGCATTTTATTCAATTTAATTAGATCTGCTTCATTAATAGGCTCAACTGGCATCTTTAGGTCACTGGTAAATATTCATCATTAAGCTGAAACCATGTTATAAAATGCAACGTGACATTAACATCACGATCACACCCTCATCCTAAGCTTGGCATTTTCTGCATAGCTCTTAGCATTAAGTTACAGACACTTGGAAAATAAGCCCTTAAAGTTATTTTTTTCCCCATTTGTTTGCAGGGTTATTAGCTGTTGCCATGAAAATGTTGGACTACGATTATGTTAGGACAAGGTTTTAGTAATGTAAACGCGGGGAGCTAAAGGACAGATGTCTTTCTCAAAATCTGGACAACATCTCAGATGCTAAAGCGCTTTATCACTGGTATAGCCTACTGTCTTTCCCTTCTAGGACTTCGTGCTGGTGGTTGTTTAGGTGAACCAGAGGACACAGCCTCACTGAAAGTTCTCCCCGCAACTGCATTTCAGCAGATTGCAAACACTAACTGTGATAGTTGGAAATGTTTTAGGGCGGAAACGGAGTCGAGGGGAAACAACAAATTCGTCACCGATCAGAGTGGTGTTTGGGAACAGAGTTTGCATTCTAATGAGGGCAAAAATGCGCCATCAGTGTGTCTGAACTGGAGATGGCAATTTTTTTTTTGTGTAGTTACACCAGGTGTAGTATCAATTGAATCACTTACCAGGTATGGCAAATTTACACTGCGCCACTTTTAATTAGATACACCTACTTAAGGATGCTGAACACCAATTAGAATAGGGACCCAGATTACATTCCCCTTTAGATGGATATAACGGTATTAATTATTTACACTGTTGAAAGTTGGCCAATTGCCACTGCTTGATTATACTGCATTATTTTCAAAAAAAATCCTTTTGCGTAGGATTATTTTAAAATTCAGAAGTAACAAATATTGCACTGTTACAATGACAGGCTGGCAGGTCACTAAAATACAAAGGTTTTGAATTAGGCGCTAAATCTTAAATTAATTCCTGTCTTTGCAGAAATTAACAAATGTGATCATTAGAGTAACTGCGTTAATTAATGTTTATTAGCCACAATAAGTGATGAGAAAATTACATGAGTTATAAAATACTTTCATTCGTAAATGTTTGGAAGAATTAGTTAACAGATATACAAAATAATGAAGAAACACGTTCTTCACGCTCGCATTTTTCCCCTCATGTAACTTATGGACACATTTCCTGCCTCAGATAAGAGTTCCATGCTAAGGATTATAGCTGACTGAACCTTTATACCACAAATATTTTATTCCCGGTTTTTTATATTAATGAATCTCTTGAATGCGGTCATTTGCTCTGAGTTACACTTCCTTGGGTACTGATATCCTCTCAGTCCCTTGTCTTTCTGAACATTCGTCATGCTTAATTCTGGATAGTGGGTGCTGGGAAGTTATTTCACCCTGGAGGAGGGGGGCATCACAACTGAGCCGAATCCTGTTGTCACTCAACGTCCATTCAACGCAGCACTTTCCACTAAGGGTGACGAGATGTCAACTGGAAGTAGAAATTTGAGCTGATTTATTTCCCCTCTCCCCCGGGGCACTGAGGCCCATTGTTTTTCAAAAGTTTATTGTGAGCCTGGGAGTAAATTACTAATAATCTCAAAATTCAACGGGTAACATCTGAACAGACGTCAAACATGTTGCACTACTGAGTTTAAAGATCGGGGTTTGAGTAAACTATATTCATGCACCTCCTACTGGCTGTCTTAAGAACAGCACTTTCAAAGGGCTGGAAACAAAACACCTGACGAATGAATACTGTTTGACGTGAAGGAGAAGAACATGTCACAATAATAACATCAATGATAACATAAAACTCATTGAAAGGCTGTATAAATGGCTCCTGGGAAGGGAATATCTAAATTATCTCAGTCGGTGACCTCTCCATTTAATGGTAATAGATGGGTTTTTCTCAGGGGTTCAGGTATGCAGTCTCCAAATTATAGTGAGTGCAGTAGGGATGTGTGCAGTTTTCAAGCAGTCTCTGCAGGTTTAAAATAAATACAGAAGATTTTGGAACTGTACAAAAAGTCAATTAATATCTGTAAATAGAAAAAAGAGGTGAACATTTTGGTTTTATAAGAAAGACTTGCATTTTATAGCATCTTTCACAACTTTATAGCCATTTAATTACTTTTGAAGTGTAGTCACTGTTGTAATCTAGGAAATGCAGCAGCTAATTTGCGTTCAGCAAGCTCCCACAAACAGTGATGTGATAATAACCGGATAATCAGTTCTTAGCTGTTGCTTGAGGGAAAAACATTGGTCAGACGGACAATATTGTAGTCTTTATCAAACAACTGAAGCATATATGCATAGCCGAAACATTAACCTTCCCTTTCTCTTTACAGATCCTGACTGACTTCAAGTATGTATTTCTAGCTCTACTGTTTCAGATTTGCAACCTTTCTTTACATTTCATTCATATGCTTACCAATGTTACAGCTGTTCAATTTCTTCTAACAATTTACATTAATTTAACTTCATGTTATACAGATTTCCAGCCTAGTTCCCACACCCACTCTTATGAGAAGTTATATGGAGTTTAGAGATGTATGCTTATAAGATAAGCACAGAAATGAAAGAAATGTATAGCAAGTCAGTTAGAATCTGTAAATAGAGATAAAAAGGTTAACATTTCAAGTATGTATGTTTTATCAGAACTAAATTCATGTTAGGAAGGGTAAGTAACATTATTAAAAAGGAAATTTATACATTCAACATTTTAAAATTGAGTTATTATAGAAAATGCATAACAAGATAGTGTGTAAGTACTGTACATCAAAATTCTATTGGGCTAAAATAAATAGATCACTGTATCAGTTCACATTGGGTTAACTTCATGTTTTTGTGAATTTGGAATTAAATAAAAGCAGTTATTTTCAATATTATTGTGCTATTATTATACTGGCATAACACAAATGAGCAATTCTAAGTGTGAGTTGAATGGTGACCTAGTTTCAATTGGTTGATTTATACTAGACAAGTATAGATAAGATATGACTAGTTTGTGAAAGAGCAAGATAATGTTTATCCCAAAGGTTTGATTTTTTTTTTGTAAGGTGGAGCGGATTTCAGAAAGAACGAGGTTAGCATGTGCTGAGGGGGGGATGGGACAATTGTTACTCTCCCCCACTAATTCGACCATTGACTAGTTTATTTAAGCCACCCCAAGTCATTGTAACGACCTGATTTGTAAAGGTCAAAGGTTAATGTGAATGTTGTCTTTTCAAAAGCCAATCACACTGTAAATAAAAATAAAATCCTAGGCAAAGAGGGATAAAGACATCTTACTGGGTTTGTCAACACAATGACCACTTTTCACATTGAGTGGGATCAAAAGTGGGATTTTTCCCTAATTCACAGTTGTGAACGATTGCATTCCTGACCAAGGAGAGATTGTGCGGCACAGGACCAAACTAGGCAAAAATATAAAATCAGTTTTGAAAAAAAAAAATTAGCTGTTATTGACTTCACAAGCTATTCCATAAGAGCAAGACTTGCTTAAGATTAAATTAAGATCCTTCTGTGAGGCAGAACGTTTTGTATTAGATAAACACTTTTTAGAACCAATTGCTTTCTTCAGAGGAAATGCACAGCCTAATAACAAGGAAATGGTTTCAGCAAGATGTCTGAGTGTTAACTATCTACCAGATTTTTACATCACCTTTGGAAAGCCACTGTATTATATGCAATAGGCTTCTTTACTTGAAAGTACATGATTTACAAGATATTTATCTCCCTATATCAGAGCTGGAAGCCTTAACGGTGAAAAGATGATTTTCAAATAGAGTACTTCATGACATTAACATTTTTTTTGTGGTAAGTAAAAAGCAAGGCACACAATTTCCTTTCATCAATTTTGAAATTTTGCGGTTGCTTTAGTAAGAAATTGTCAAGCAATATCTTATTGGCCATTTTATTAATGCATTAACAGAAAATTATGTGAAACATTATCTCCTCTTGATGTGTTTATTTGTTATAGTTTCAATGTCTCAATTGTTCTATCTGAAATGAATATAAAACTAGAAAGGCTGTAGTTCAGAGTAGTATTACATCGTGCTTTCTGACCTTTTCATTCATTTGTTTGTACTCTGAGCTAAGCCTTTTATTTATCAATAAGCCTATGACTATGTAATAATTTGAATAAAACAATTGATTTATTAATCTAAGTCAATTCTTAGCAAAGGTAATTAACAATTCATAAAGGGAGGAACACATGAGTAAGATAAACTGTGATGTTGCAGAGTGGTAGGACTCGGGTTTCAGTCCATTATTCTCTCACAACTAATTCTTAATCTCTACCATGCTGCCTGGGTATCAGGTGCTTTGTCACAAAGAGGAAAGATAGAGAATCAGTGATGAAGTCATACGGGCCGATCGTCTAATGACCTATAGGTGACTGGTGTGAGTGGTGTATGTATCTAAAAGGCTGGGGGAGGGTTGAAATAATTAATGCATTAACAATAGACAAAAGTGTCTACATAATTGCTTAACATTTAGGCTCAATACATTTCCATATGCTTCAAAAACAGGTACAAATTCTGCCTTTTATATATGGACAGATCAAAGAATTAAAGGCTGATTTGTGTTTTTCTTTGTCCATTGTGGAGAAAAATAAGACATAAAGTCCTTTCAAAATGTTCATGTTGTCATGATGGCGTTGTGTGCACTAACAAGTTAATTGTATCAGAAATCATCTTGTCCTTGAAACATCAATGTTTGCAAACTTACAGACTCCTACCAGACCATATAGAATGATTTTTGTTACAGCAAATTGCTTGGAGAAAATGACAACCGTAGACAACCGAGCCATAAAAACAACCAAAAGACTGCTCATCACACCTTGCGTTCTTGGGCGGCGTACTCTGATGGTAAAATAACAAGGAAGCTGGAAATCTGATATAAAAACAGAACATTCTGTTAATACACAACTGACCAATCATCTTCTCTGGTGAGAATGTGGAAATCGTTATTGCTTGAATTGGTTGAGGTAACTAGCATTGATGCACTTAAGGGGAAGCTGGAACAAGGGCAAAAGGAACAGAGGATGGGCTGAATTTTATTCAGGTGCTGCGCCCTGCGGTGGCACCCTTTGAACACGGCAGCGTGCCCGCATTCAACGTCCACCATTGAGCCCCCATGATATTACGCTCGGGGGCTCAAAAGCATCACTGCGCTGCGCCGCCATCCCCCACATATTACATGGGTAGAGGCGGGACATCCAGCGCAGTGAGGGACCTTTCTGACAGCTGTGCAGCAGGTACTGGGGCCCTATTTTAAGTGCCCCAGCACCTGCTTCCTGACAGCTGTCAAAGAAATACTTAGCCCCACTCTTGAACAGTGAGTTGCTGTCAATCTGGCAGCAAAGTAGAAAGTGCTGGAAATACTCAGCAGGTCAGGCAGCATCTGTGGAGAGAGCAGCAGAGTTAACTTGTCCAAGTTCACAGACCTGAAAGTTAACTCTGCTTCTGTCTCCACAGATGTTGCCTGACCTGCTGAGTTTCCCCAGCACTTTCCGCTTTGCTGCCACATACCTACCCTGTAGTGACCCAGTGTCCTGTGAAGTTGCGATCCTCTTCTTCCACTCAAGTGTTACATTCCTTCTTGAAGGCGTGCTACACCTGGGTGAATAATCTTAATTTTGCACATTCGAGGACGTGAAACTTAAATGTACCATAAGAGGCAAATACACAACAGAAATAAAACCATAATTGAAGAATATTTACATACTATGGGCTTCTAATCATCTGACTGTGAAAAGCCGCAGACTAATATGCATTTGGAATCTGTATTTATTTCTCTGCTAACTGTTATGTGAAAATACATGTAACTGTAATTAAA
This sequence comes from Heterodontus francisci, assembly GCF_036365525.1. Taxonomy (NCBI): domain Eukaryota; kingdom Metazoa; phylum Chordata; class Chondrichthyes; order Heterodontiformes; family Heterodontidae; genus Heterodontus; species Heterodontus francisci. Next base: position 155,968,951 of record NC_090373.1, on the reverse strand, counting down.
CGATTTTTGTTTAACAAAAACAGGGAAATATGCTCATATTCTAGCTGCAATGCCAACTAGAAAAATTACACCAATAAATATGATCAGCTGCTGCAGAAGCAAAGTGTTTGTGAACATGTGTCGATGAGTAATAGTTGAAAAACCACGACAGCAGCACAGATTTCCTCACTAGTCCTGCATTGGTTTTCAAACATGTGCAAGACAAACCTTGCAGCCAGAAGTTAGAGCAGTTACACGGTGGAGTCACCTTTGCATTTAAGGACCACAACCAAAAGCCGAGGAAGGCAGAGGGGTCCTGTAGGGTATCAGCACAGTGCAGCGAAGCTTGCCTGCTCACTCACTCTCCAGGCTGTGCGGGAAAGGCGGGGAGGTCCTTTTCACCAGTGACGGTAAGAAGAGGCTCTCCCACCTGAACAAGGTAGCCTGGCTGGAGATGGCAGAGGAGGTGAATAGCCGTGGGGCCATCTGGCGTCAAAGGGTCCAATTCCAGAAGGGGATGAACGAGCACTCCTCCAGCCAGCTGGGCCCGCTAGGCCTCGTGTGCACAGGGTATGAGCGCCAAAGTCATCCACAGCCAAAGGGCAATCAGATCAGCAGCCTTCCTCCAGTCAGGCTGCTAGCGCAGAGGTTGCATCAAGAAGGAGCACTCGCAAGCATTTGCAGGGAACACACTGACATAAATGGGAATGCACAGGTGTCACAGCAATGTAAAAATGTCTTTCACTAAATGTTCGTCACCAACATGTGTGTTCTTTTCTCTGTGTGAATGATGTGTGCCAGCATGTAGCACCAATGTCACATCCCTTTGCACCATTAGCCCGTCAGGAGAGCCAACGTATGCAATAACATAATAAAAACATGAAATGCTGGAAATACTCAGCAGGTCTGGCAGCATCTGTGGAGAGAGAAGCAGAGTTAATGTTTCAGGTCAGTGACCCTTCTTCAGAACTAGCAGATATTAGAAATGTGAAAGGTTTTAAGCAAGTGAAGTGGGGGTGGGGCAAGAAATAACAAAGGAGAAGGTGTAGACAGGACAAGGTCACAGAGAATAACCAACCAGAAGGTCATGGAGCAAAGGCAAACAATATGTTAATGGTGTGTTGAAAGACAAAGCATTAGTACAGATAGGGTGTTAACGGACGGAAAACTGAACAGCCACAAGCACAAACATGAAAAAAACAATGGGTAGGAAAACTGAACAAACTAAATTAAAACAAAATAAACACAAAAAATATAAAAAAAGAAAAAATAACTAAAAATAAAAGTAAAATGGGGGGCCCGTCATGTTCTGAAATTATTGAACTCACTGTTCAGTCTGGCAGGCTGCAGTGTGCCTAATCGGTAAATGAGATGCTGTTCCTCGAGCTTGTGTTGATGTTCACTGGAACGCTGCAGCAATCCTGGGACAGATATATGGGCATGAGAGCAGGGGGGAGTGTTGAAATGGCCAGCAACTGGAAGCTCGGGGTGATGCTTTCGGACTGAGTGGAGGTGTTCCGCAAAGCAGTCACCCAGTCTGCGTTTGGTCTCCCCAATGTAGAGGAGACCACATTTTGAGCAGCGAATAGAGTATGCTAAATTGAAAGAAGTGCAAGTAAATCGCTGCTTCACCTGAAAGGAGTGTTTGGGGCCTGAGATAGTGAGGAGAGAGGAGGTAAATGGGCAGGTATTACACCTCCTGCGATTACAGGGGAAGGTGCCGTGGGAAGGGGACAGAGGTGGTGGGGGCAATGGAGCAGTGGACCAGGGTGTCACGGAGGGAACGATCCCTTCGGAATGCTGACAGGGGAAGGGAGTGGAAGTTACGTTTGGTAGTGGCATCATGCTGGAGGTGGCGAAATGGCGGAGGATGATCCTTTGGATATGGAGGCTAGTGGGGTGAAAAGTGAGGACAAGGGGAACCCTGTCATGGTTCTGGGAGCGAGGGGAAGGGGTGAGGGTAGAGGTGCGGGAAATGGGCCGGACACAGTTGAGGGCCCTGTCAACCACAGTGGGGGGGAAATCCTCGACTGAGGAAACAGGAAGACATATCAGAAGCGCTGTCATGGGAGGTAGCATCATCAGAGCAGATGCATCGGAGACGGAGAAACTGGGAGAATGGAATGGAGTCCTTACAGGAGGCAGGGTGTGAAGAAGTGTAGTCAAGATAGCTGTGGACATATAATGGATATTAGTAGACAGCCTATCTCCAGAGATGGAGACAGAGAAGTCGAGGAAGGGAAGGGAAGTCAGAGATGGACCATGTAAAGGTGAGAGAAGGGTGGAAATTAGAAATGAAGTTGATAAAGTTTTCCAGTTCAGGGCGGGAGCAGGAAACGGCACCGATACAGTCATCAATGTACCGGAAAAAGAGTTGGGGGAGGGGACCTGAGCAGGACTGGAACAAAGAATGTTCAACATATCCCACAAAAAGACAGGCATAACTGGGACCCATGCGGGTACCCATAGCATCACCTTTTACTTGAAGGAAGTAAGTGGAGTTGAAGGAGAAATTGTTCAATGTGAGAGCAAGTTCAGCCATGCGGAGGAGGGTGGTGGTGGATGGGGACTGGTTGGGCCTCTGTTCCAGGAAGAAGCGGAGAGCCCTTAAACCTTCCTGGTGGGGGATGGAGGTGTAGAGAGATTGGACGCCCATAGTGAAGAGGAGGCGACTGGGGCCAGGAAACTGGAAATTGTCAAAATGATGTAGGGCATCAGAAGAGTCACGGATGTAGGTGGGAAGAGACTGGACCAGATAAGATGTGCAATAACCTCATTGCCATGCCACCATTACCCATGAGCGTCTCCACGGATGCAGTGACATAGACATTGGCTCATCCAGCTGCTGCCTCTAATAGTTTACACAGGGGATGCTGCAGATGTGGACTGCCGCACAGCAAGTGAGCGAGGGTGATGTGTGGCTTGCAGAGCTCATGTCGGTTCCTATGGAGCAGAGAGCCTTTGTCTGATAAGCTACTGCCATACATCCCTAGCTCATACTAGCCCTGCATGCAGAGTCTGGGTATCATCTGCCCTTCCATGTGTCTTTCATATTGTAGGTCCTCAGCATCCTCATAGTCCGAGGAGGAATTCTTTTGAAGTCTCTCCTCACCATGTCAGACCTGGCCCCCATTGGATGCGTAGGTGTGCAGAGCAGCAAAGAAAGGAGCTGGCCTTTTCGGCACATAGTACAGGCCACCACCTGATCTATCCAGGTATTGGAAGCGCTCTTTCAGCATGCCAATCTCCTGCTCAGTGGTGGCTCTTGTAGCTCAGTGGCTGGCGTTGTATCTCTCCTCTGCAGCAGTGGTCGGGACTCTCACTGGTGTCATGAGCCATGTCTGCAAGGGATAGCCCTTGTATCCAAGAAGCCACCTCTCCATCTGAACCAGTTCAGTGAACAGCTGTGGGAGCTGGGACTGGAGCAGGACCCAGGTGTTATGGCAGCTGCCTGAGAAGCGGGCACAGATTTGCATGAAGCATCTCTGGTGATCACATACCAGCTTCACCTAGATTGCGAGGTTTCCTTTAATGGTAACATCTGCAGGTGGTAGCCTGTCGGGAGGCCTGATGGCCACGTGGGTGCAGTCTATGAACATTAAAACCTATGGTTCTCTGGCAATGGTGCCAGAACCAATGGCCCTCTGGGCCTGGCTGTGAGAGTCTGTCCTGAAGCGGACATACACACTGGCCCTCTGGTGCAGGGCATCGGTGATCTCCCTGATGCAGCGGTGCACTGCTGACTGTGTGACCCCACAAAGGTCTCTGGTGGGCCCCTGAAAAGCTGCATAGGCGTCAAGCTTGAGAACTGCTGCCACTATGAAGACTGCAGGCATAGGATGTCCACCGAAGCCCATGGGCTGCAGGTCATCTTTGAGCAGGGCACAGAGATATGTCACCACCCTGACTACATGCACAATCGCCTCTGACACTGGTGCTCTGACATCCAATGGCATGTCATGTGGGGCCTGTAGATGCATGGCGACCGTAATGGCGAGCTCCCCTTGTGGGCTGCTGCTCACAACCGGGGGCCCCTACGTGGATCGCACCTGCTTGTTGATTTTGGCTCCGGCGCATATGAATCGTCAGGAGCAGAGGATCACACAATGTAAGATAAGCCATACCCATTTCCATGTGATAAATAAAGTTGAACCCTTCATTTGTTCAGAGGTTCCCAACAGGGCAGGGATTGGTGTTGATGGGTTCATCAGGTGCTTTCATGGATCAACTATGTGGCGTGGCATGGCATGGCCATTGCCCAGAGTGGCACAGCATGACCATCTCAAGATCTTACCAGATGCATCGATTGCCCCCACCATCCATATAACATTAACGCTCCTACCCTTTCTGGCACCGTCCCCACATACAGGATGACTAGAGTGCCATTGATCCTTCACACACACAAACAAACACAAAGCATACACTGTTTACAGAGAGAGGGTACACAGTACCTCCCTTCTTGCCTGCAGAGCTTTCCCTCCAGTAATCCCAGACCCCCCTCCCTCCTTCCTTACTGAATGCAGAGTGAGACCCCTGAAATCCCCCCTCCTCCCTTCCAGTATGCAGAATATAACCCCTGTAATCCCCTCCCTCCTCCCTTCCAGTATGCAGAGTGAGACCCCTGTAATCCCCCTCCCATCTCCCTTACAGAATGCAGAGTGAGACCCCTGTAATCCCCCCTCCTCCCTTCCAGTATGCAGAGTGAGACCCCTGTAATCCCCCTCCCATCTCCCTTACAGAATGCAGAGTGAGACCCCTGTAATCCCCCCTCCTCCCTTCCAGTATGCAGAGTGAAACCCCTGTAATCCCTCCTCCCTACTCCCTTCCAGTATGCAGAGTGAAACCCCTGTAATCCCTCCTCCCTACTCCCTTCCAGTATGCAGAGTGAGACTCCTGAATATCAGAACTAACCTTCTGTAGCGAAACCTTCTGCCTCCGATGACCAGCCAGCTTTTCTAATCGTGAACTGGCCGCCCGTTCTATTGTAAAATGAGGAAGTGTCCATGGAGAGGCGGCAGGATGCATAATCTGCAGAGGTAAGTACCGTTTTACATATTCTAATTGGGGTGCCGCCGCCGAGTGGCCGGGTGGGGGGGGGCGCACCGAGGTCCCCCGCCGTCGGTAATTTGTGGTGGGCCCTTCTTGAGGTTGCAAGTCGAGGTGGGCCTCGCCCCGTATAATTTTACCGGCCCCGCAATGCGACCCGTGGCGTCGAGGGCCGGTAAAATTCAGCCTGATATGTTTATAAGTTTAAAAAAAATACTTAATTGATATAGTGCCTTTCATGACTATTGGACTTCTCAAAGCACTGTAGAACCAGTGAATTACTTTTGAAGTGTAGTCACTGTTGTAATATAGGAAACTCAGCAGCCAATTTGCGCACAGCAAGCTCCCTCAAACAGCAATGTGATAATCCTGTTTTTGTGGTGTTGCTTGAGGGATAAATATTGTCCACGACACCAGTTATATCTCCACTGCTCTTCTTCAAAATAGTGCCATGGGTTCTTTTACATCTAACCAAGCAGACAGGTGGGGCCTCAGTTTAATGTCTCTTCTGAAAGATGGGACCTTTGACAGTGCAGTAGTCCCCTGGAGTGTTAATCTAGATTTTTGTGCTTAAGTCCTGAAGTGGGACTTGATCCCAGAGATGAGAGTGCCACCCACTGAGGCACAGCTGATATACAAATCAAGTAAGGTCCAAGGATGCATGTGCAGAGCATAAACACTGGCATAGACCCATTAGGCCAAATGGCTTGTTTCTTTACTGTACTTTCTATGTAATTTGATGTTATAATGTTTCGGGTTTGTAACCCACATTGCAAATCAGTAAAGCAGGTAATCCATGAAGTTCTTTGCCATGTATGCTAGGAATTTGCTCGAGGGTTTTCTCAATCGGCCGTGTAACATCCACCGGATTTGTGGAATACCATTTACGTGGTGTTTCTGGAATTTCCACCGATCCTCTGAAGGTACGGCAGCTGATTCAGGAGAATCCTCAAGGAATTTTGCAGTAATAAAGTTTGATCAGAAATTCAGTAAAAAGATAATGAAAAGAGCTACAAAGCTTATAAGTTGTTCAGGTGAATGTATGCTACTGTTTAATGTGCTTTCAGTAGTTCAAGAAATGTGTAAGAAAGAAATTGCATTTATATATTGCTTTACAGCCACTAAAGTGCTTTTTTAATGTGAGAACATACAGCGCCCAATTTGTGCACAGCAAGTTTCCACAAACAGCAATGAGATAACCCGTTTTAATGATGTTGATGGAAGGATAAATATTGACTAGGATACCAAGAGAAGTTCCTTGCTGTTCTTCAAATAGTGCCATGGAATCTTTTACTTCCACCCAAGAAGGGCAGACTGGGTTTTGGCTCAATGTCTCGTCTGAAAGATGGCATCTTTGACAATGCAACACTCTTTCAATACAGTGCTGTTGTGTCAGACTAAGATTACATGCTGAAATCTCTGGAGTGGGACTTGATCCTGCCAACTTTCTCAGTCAGAGACAAGTGTGTTTCCACTGAGTTGAGACAGAAGCCCAAGTCAAATCAACTGCTAGTTCTTTGCTGTGTATTTTCTGCATCTGTGCAATTATCTTACTTGCAAATAAATTTGACAGTTTTCGCCTGAATGATACCGTATGATAGCATGATATTCAACACCTGAATGGACAGAAGATCATGGTTGGCTGTCTATCTGGTCTTCAGTTCATAAGATCATGGAAAAGTGTAACTGTTAAACCTGTGTCATGCTCTGTCATTCATACCACACATAAAATTACAAGTTCTAGTTCCTAGGTCTGCTGATGGAAATTAGCTTTTTTCCGTAGTATATGACTAAAGAGTGTTGTTAGGAAGCCCAAATTGTAGTAGGGTCGATTACTAGTTTTGGTGATTAATTTACTTTGAAATAAATGGTAGCTGCATTGTCAATCTCTGCATGATTTACATGTCAGAATTAACGGACAGTCTTGGTGAATTTGTTTTGCTGCTATGTTTCTTCATGCGCTCTCCAAGCTTATCTTGTCCATCTTTTGCAATCCTGACCCAATTCCCAATAAACTGCTAACCACTCAAAATTCCTTCCTGGCCTTCACAGAATCAAATTTTATATCATTACCAAATTTTGAGAGTGCTTCACATGCTCAAATCCATATCATTTACATGGGCCTGGGCTTGATTCTTGGGGTACACTACTTTTAATCTTTCTCCAACCCAAGCAACACCCATTAACTCTAACCCATGGGCTGAACTTTGTGTTGAGAGTAACGATGAGGATAACAGCACTCACAGTTTTTGTGGAATAAATTGGACAGCCACTTCCAGAGTCCACACATGTGCAGTTAAACATGGAAATCTGAAGGTTGCAGTCCAAGTAACCCTGTTCCTCCAGAGGCTGTGCTATTACAGTACCTTGCCGAGAGATTTAAATCTATATAAGGGTGTGAAGTTGCTGTCCGTACCCACTCGTTACCCACTAAGCATGGCAGAGACAGTTAAGGCTGGTGCATTCAGGTGTAAGTGAAGTTTTAATGGCGTGATTAGTCACTATTACTGCCAAGCAACCTATCTGGCACTGAAATTTTTATTTTACAAGTGTGGAATCTCAATCCTTTAGATTTTAATTATTGTTGGAGATTTTCAAAAGACATAATTTTCTTATTTTTTCCTTTTGTCCCATTTATCCCTTCCTCTTAATTCTGTCTTTCTTTCCCTCTCATTATTTTGCTTTCTATAAATTATTTTACAATGGTTTGAATCCAATTTATATTTCCTGGTTTAGACTCTGCGAGCTTGATTTTTTTTTAGTCCCTGCCAGGGCCGGGATCGGAGGTGGGCCAGCACTAAAAATAGCGCCACTAGCGTGAATGCTGTTTCTGCGGTTCCACTCTGCCTCTGAGCCACTTTTGCAGAGGTGGATTGGGGGGCGGCAGAGCAACCCACCTGCACGCGACAGGTAGCTCATTCAACTTGTTAACGGCCACTTACGTTCAATTGAAGGAGGCTGATTGGGATTTTCCAGTTGATCCCCAGGTTCCCACAGGCAGCCATGGCTAATTTAATTGCTTGGAAATGGCTTTTTGGTGATAAATTGGGGGCCAGCACGACAGGTAGACCTAGAAGCCCTCTCTGCCTGTCTGGGTGCAGCAACGGCACAAGCTTCCCTGTAGAGGCTCCCCCCCACCCCCACCTCTACACAGGGGTGGCCTGGCTGCAGAACCCATTTTTTAGTTTAAAGTTTAAAAATGTTGGAGAGAGGGTGCCTCCATTTCGAAGTGCCCTCTCCCTTACCTACCTTCTACGACAGTCTTCTGCTCCTTTCAAGCTGGAAGACTCCTGATTGGCCCTTCAGCTTTGAGATCTCGTCCGCCAATCCTTGTTTGGATAGCGAGCCCGCTTTCTGGCTATTAATTGGCTACCCCGGGGAAAATCACAATGAGTGATGCCATGTTCACGCAATGTGAACTTATGAACCTGTAAAACAAAATAGAGTTGAGAGGTCAGATGACCTTTTCTGTCCTGCCAATACACATGGAAATGCAAGAACCCTGAGCTAATTTTCATGTCTGGACAAGCCTTGGCGAAGTCATTAAAATGCAAACAACCCTTCCTGTGATAATGGTTGCATTTCTCCAATAATTAAAAAAACTGGATTCACAACACTGTTGCAGACTTTTTGACTCCAAATGTGAAATCCAGAAAATGGGCGTGAAAAGAACTATTTTATCATGGTATGTTGATAAGCGACACCTGGACTCCATTGTCTGACAATTGCCTAACGATCAGAAACTATTTGAGACAACGGAAAGAGATGCTTGGGTCACATGGCAGAAACTAGATTTCTAAGAAGGGGTTTTAATAAGGCATATGCTGGGAAGACAGGAAAAAATAATCTATGCCAACAAGAGAAAAGACCCTACCGAAGACCATGTCTTTAAGCCACATGTAGGCAGAGACTCGAGTTGGCTCTGGATTCTCCACCTGAGGAATTGTACCAGAACTTCATCATTGAACCTTGATTGGAGCATAACAAGAGAAATCTGCTCCTGCAAACATAAAACAATAGCAAATCCATTGTCTGAAACCTCCAGAGCTTTTCTTCGGTAGACAAGAAAGGATTACAGGCTGGCATCATTTCAAGTCTTCACCCCGGGGAAAAGCAAGTGTAACAGAAAACTCTTGAAATCATAAGACCGAAACACCTGCTACTTTTATAATCACAATCTTGCGTGTGTGTATGTATCTGTAGGGAGTATGAGAGTGTGTGTAGTTGTGTATATTTGGCTGTTGAACAATAAACATTTATCTTTCTTTTAAAACTTATGAGAAAACCTGTCATTTGTCTGTCCCTGACAATTAAAGCACTCAGGAGTTAAAACACTTAAAAAAAAAATGCTGTCTTCCATCAGTCGCGAGGTGGAAAATGGGGAGCCATCCCTATCATCTCGCCTCTGTCCATAAAAGTGGTTATTCCCCGCACAGTGCAGGCTTCTGACCCAAATTTCAGCCTGACAGCGGGGTTCAGAAGCCTGAAGGGAAAATCCTGCCCTGCGTGGCTAAGTGAGGATTCTTCAATCTGATTGGTTGAAGAGACATGTTGTCCGTTTCCCTGCTCACACAAGTGATAGATTGCCTGTAGAGGATGCTGTGGTGGCAATGATCTTTAAATATCGCAAAGGCCAGCGAAAAGTTTGTGGGTAGCTTTAAAAATAGTGAGCGGCAAGTGCTGTTCCTTCACTGTTGACTGCAAAATCTGGGACTTTGTATTTTGTCCATCAAATGACTTACTACATATGCTGCCACATTTCCAGCTGCCTAAATTTGTAATAATCTTTCTGTGAATAATCTTACCAAATGTCTTCTGGGTTTCCAAATAAGGGGATTGGACATTTAGAACCGAGATAAGAAGAAATTTCTTCACTTAAAGGACTATCAGTCTTTGGAAATTTCTATCCCAACGGGCTGTGGATGCTGAGTCGTTGAGTATATTCAAGACAGAGGTCGATAGATTTTTGGATAGTAAGGGAATTGAGGAATATGGGATACAAATAGTCATTTGGTAGTACAGAACTTGAGTATTGTTGAAAACAGAGACATTTTGTCGAAGCTTTTCATCTTGCACTCATCAGGACAAATCACAAGAATACCAATGTAAGGGAAGGCAACAAATTTATACTGTATGAGAAGAGAGCCCTGATTGGTTGGCAAGTGAACTCTGATTGGTAGAGGCATTGCCATGGAGAATGCACCAGTTTATGGTGACTGACAGTTAATTGCTAAGCTTTGTTTGAAATTTAAACCAGGCAGCTTGATTCTGATTGGTCAAGGCATTGTCCTGAGGAATGAACCAGTGAATGCCTGCCACTTATTTTGTTTAGCTGAAAGAGGCGCAATGTGTGTACATGTTCTTTCTGTCTACAAAGAACAGGGCCCTGTGTATTAATATATGTAGCTTCCAGTACACGCAAATGAGCCACACTGCGAGTCCGACTGACAATCTTAAGTTGGCTGTCAGCTTAATTCTTCGCACGCTGAGGATTGTTTAGCAAATGTTGTCCAATCGTGGAATCACATCTAATGTTGGACACTGTGTTTTGAGTTTGGCAAGCATGGGCTGGTTGGGTACAGTCTGTACCTTGCCCATTGCGAACAGTGACAGGTACATGTTGTTTGATACGATCTGCCAGTCTTTGGGACATACAGTCTATATACCTAGCATCACACTGGCATTGAAATTCATATATCACATTACTCATTTGTGTGATAGGTAGAACATCTTTTTGGCTTGACGGCAGCATCCTGTTAGTGGCAAACTCCACTCGTGTTGCTACTGCATAGTAGCAGCGTGAAACAGCTAGCTTCACCTGTTGCTCAAATGTTTGGGATACATTACCCGTCCAGGGTAATTTCAGGTAGACTGGGCACTTTTCAGGGCCAAAAATGACAGCCTTAGGTCTGTTCATAAGCTTGCGCAATATACAGCGAGAAATGATCTGGTCAGGGTGGCCATTGTCACGTAGCCAACCAATCAGCACTCTCTTCTCATACAGTATAAATTTGTTGCTTTCCCTTACATTGGTATTCTTGCGAATTGTCCTGATAAGTGCAAGACGAAAAGCTTTGACAAGATGTCTGTTTTCAGCAATACTCGAATATGGGATAATGCAGGAAGGTGGAGTTGAGGTAGAAAATCAGCCACGATCTTATTGAATGATAGAGCAGGCTCGAAGGAGTGACTAGCCTAGTCCAGCTCCTATTTCTTATGTTCCCATGTAAAAAAAAATGTAATATTGACTCTGCCTGTGCCATTAGCTACATCTTCTTAGAAGTATGTTAAATTAGTCAAACATAACTTGTCATTAACAAATCCTCGCTGGCTGTTCTTGATTATCCCAAGCATCTCTAAATGTTTATTGTATGATCTCAAGTTGTGGATCCTAAGAGTTTGCTCACACTGACATTAGACTAACTCATCTATAGGTACCTGGTTTAACCTTCTTTCCTGACTTGAACACAGGCACCATATACTGGCTATCTTTCAGTCCCAGGCACAATTATCATATCTAAGGAGAATTGAAAAATTGTGGTCAGAGTCTCTTTTATCTCCTCTCAACGGCTTGGGTGCATGTCATTACAGTCTGGTGACTTACCACAAAGGCCTGCTAATTATTTTCAGAAACAATTCTTTATCTAAAATGTTTTATTAACAATTGTTTCACGTCCTCCTGTAGTATACTGACATTCTCACTTTTAGCGACATTTGTAAGCACCGATGCCAATAGTTATTTAATATCTCAATCATACATTCATGCTCCACAACTAAATTTCCCTCCTTATCCCAGAGTGATCCTACCCTATCCTTAAGTAATCTCTTCCTCTTTTCTAAATCACAGAATAGTACAGCAAGAGGCCATGCAGCCTATCGACTCTGCCCTGGCTCTTTTAAAGAGCAGTCTAGTTAGTCCCACTGTCAGGCAAGCCCCCCACCTGCCAAGAATGAGGAAAATTAATTTCGCCACATGAACATTGATTTTAAACTGCTGATGGTGATTACCAGACATTGAAGCAATTCAGGTGAACTACTAAGATGGCCGAATAGACAAACAGATATAGTCGGGCCAGTTTGGTCACATGACTGACTGACGATTGGTGTTTTTTAAATTTGAATTTTGAACTCAGAATGCTGTTAGCTCCTGGACTGAGAACACCTCTCTCCTGTCTGCTCTTATTTCGCTCTCACCAGCTTTGGAAACCATTGAAGACATATGAACCCCAAGAGAGAAAAGTCTCCTACAGTGAACAAGGTTTAAGAATACTGCACCCCCACGAAAAGTAAGAGTTGTCTACAATCAAGGACACTACAGCGAGCTGGAAACACAGTAACAGTAACAAGAAACCCCTTTTAGAGACTGCCTCAAACCTCTCCATTTTATTTTTCTTCTCTTTTCTGTCTCTATTTGCATGTGCGTATCGCGTGTGCATGCTAGCATGGGCACGGCATGTATCCGTAGGCGTTAAGCGAATTAGAGTTTAAGTTTAAGGTTTAATAAATTTCACTTTTCTTCTTTAAACCTATAGAAAACCTGGTGTGCTCATTTCTTTGCCTTATAATTGGAAAGCTGTGAACAAGGACTCACCAAAGGGGGAGCTCAAAACACAGTGTGTTTAAAATTAAACCCTGTTACAATAAGACCAGGTGAAGACAGTAAAAGACCCCTAGACACATTTCTCAACTGGCCGTAATACCCACACTCTGCTGTTTCCCCCATCCCTGCAATTTTTTTCTCTTTCAAGTATTTATTCAATTCCCTTTTGAAGGCTACAATTGCATCTGTATCTACCACCCTACCGGGCAGTGCATTCCAATCCTAATCACTCTTTGTGTAAAAATGTTTCCCTTCATGTCGCCTTTGGTTCCTTTTCCAATCATCTTAAATCTGTGCCCTCTGATTATCGACTCTTCAACCATTGAAAACAGTTTTTCTTTATTTAGTCCATATAAACCCTTCATGATTTTAACCACGTGATCAAATGTCCTTTTAAGAACAACCCCAGTTTCTCCAATCTATCCTTGTAACTGTAGTCTCTCATCCCTGTAACTATTCTAGTGTATCTCTTCTGTACCTTCTCCAAAGTGTTCATGTCCTTCCTAAATTGTGGTGCCCAGAATTGGACACAATACTCCAGCTGGGGCTGAACTGGTGTTTTATAAGGGTTTAACTTTTGGCTTTTGTACTCTTGCTTCTATTTATAAAGCCCGGGTTGCATATGCTTTAATAGCTGCTTTGTTAATCTTCAAAAATCTGTGCACAAGCACTTCTTGTACCCTCTTTAAAATTGCACAATTTAGCATGTATTGTGTCTCCTCATACTTCCTACCAAAATGTCTCACCTTACTCTTCTCTGCATTGAATTTCATCTGCCATGTGGCTGCCCATTTTACAACCTGTCTTGTCCTCTTGAAGTCTATTCATTTATTCCTCACTGTTTACTCCCAAGTTTTGTGTCATCTGCAAATTTCACAATTGTGTCTTGTATTCCAAAGTCCAATTATTAATGTATCTCAAAAACAGCAGTGGTGGTAGTACTGAATCCTGGGGAACTCCACTATATATACCTTCCTCCAGTCCAAAATGCAGCCAGTCACCACAATGCTCTGTTGTCTATTCCTTAGTCAATTTTGTATCCATGCTGCTTCTACTACTTTTATCCCATGGACTTCAATTTTGCTAACAAGCCTAATATGTGATACTTTATCAAACACCTTTTGGAAGTCCATATACACATCAACTACACTGTCCTCGTCCTGTTACCTCAGGTAGTCAAACACGAATTGCCCTTTACAAATCTGCCCTGGCTTTCCTTAACTAGACTACGCTTGTCCAAGTGGCTGTTAATTTTCTCCCAGATTATTGATTCTAAAAACTTCACAACCACCGACATTAAACTGACTAACTGGCCTTTAATTGCCTGATTTATTCTTCTTACCTTTTTTGAACAAGGGTGTAATATTTGCAATTCTCCAGTCCTTTGGCACCACTCCGTATCTAAGGTGAATTGGAAGATTGTGGTCAGCACCTCCTCAATTTCTACCTTTACTTCCCTCAGCATCCTCAGATGCACGTCATCAGGACCAGGTGACTTACCTCTTTAAGTACTGCCAGCCTTTCTGATACCTCTTGTTTATTTTTTTTTATCTCATCCAGTATCCTGGCAACCTCCTTATTTAACATTGGATTGGCAAAGTCCACTTCCTTGGGAAACACAGATGCAAAGTACAGTTTCTTTCCTTGTTTTTGTATTGCATTTTAGTCCTTCTCATCTCCCTTTTCACCTCCCCACAATACTTACTATGCTCTTCTTGATTTTCCTTAATATTCTTAGCCTTCAATTTAGTTTTGTTTGTATCAGGTGCAGATTTTTGTCTTTTGATGCACCTTTTTCATTTTAGGCATATTACTCTGTGGCATCAGCCTTGAGCCATGGTAGGTCTTGCCTCTGAGCTAAAAGGCCTGAGTTCAAGCCCCATTTCAGAGACATGACCACATCATCTCTGCTGATATTTCCATGCGCTTCTGCAGGAGTGCTGCACTGTTAGGGGTGCTTTCTTTGGATAAGATCTTCCTCTCAGGTGGAGCAAAAGATCCCATCGCATTATTTGAAGAAGAGTGGGAGAGTTCATTCAGTATTTTGATCAACAATAATTATTCAACCAACATCATTGATTAAAAAACAGATTTATCTGGTTATTTATCTACGTGCAATGGTTTCTCTTCCCACTCTTGCACCATTACCTTTAGTGTCCTCGAAAGATTTATCCTTGGCTTTCTCCTATTCTCAACTACATGCTGTCCCTTGATGACATCATCTGAAAACACAGCATCAATTTTCACATGTACGCTGACATCACCCAGCTCTACCTTACCGCCACCTCCCTCGACTCTTCCATTGCCTCTAAATTATCAGACAGCTGAAATCCAGTACTGGATGAGAAGAAATTTCCTCCAATTAAGTATTGGGAATACCAAAGCCGTAGTCTTTGGTCCCTGCTATAAACTATGTCTCCAGCCACTGACTCCATTCCTCTCCCTGGCAACTGTCTGAGCCTGAACCAGACTGTTAGAAACCTTGGTGTCACATTTGGCCCAGAGATGAGCTTCCGATCTCATATTGGCACCATCGCTAAGACTGCCCATTTTCACCTCCATAACGTCGCCTGACTGCCCCTGCTTCAGCTCATCTGCTGTTGAAACCCTCATCCATGCTGTTATGATCCCTGTGGAGACCACCAACATAACAAACCAAAAAAGAAAAATCGACTGACCTCAATTTAGGAAACAAAAACTGAACGAACAAGATTTTACTTTTATAAATTTTACTTTAACACTCAAACTAAAACCAACAGCTCAGTCAGTGTCGATATATATCTTAAAAATTGCACATTAACTATCAGTTACAACAAGGATATATCTCACAAGTCCTTTGACAATTCTTTCAGCAAAATGGTGCTGAACAGTCTGTCCTTCAAGTCTTTGAACGTTTCAAGTAGATTCCCAGATCCCGTCTCCCCAAGATGCAAACACTGTCTTCCACTCTGGCAATTTCTCTGCAATTCGAACCCCACTGATACTGTCTCCGTCAAAACTGTGCACGCTTCTGGAACCTTGTGATTCTGCTCTCAACAGCACTTGTAGTGTAGCTTCACTAGTTCCAGCTTAGGTAACTCTTTAAGGCACCAGAAACAAAGGTAGCAACTTGTATTTTCCAAAGGGTAGCTCCCAGAAAACAGGTTAGTTCAGCAGCTCTGGGAAACTTTTGAAAACAACACCCAGCTTTGCAGCTTTTGCAGTCTCTTTAAACAACTGGTCTCCAAAGGCTTCTTGTGAGACTGAAACCCTAAGCTTCAAATCACATGTTTCTGGTAAAAAAGTGCTTGTTTGTTCTCAGTCACAGGACTTTCAACCTAGGTTTGACTCCCCAGAACCTGGAAGCCTTTAGTTTCAATTTCAAATCAGGGACTGTTTCCAAAAAACACCCTTGGAATCCAAAGTTAATGCACCCAACAAGTCAGCTGCAGAGAAAGCAGTTTGTACATGAGGACTCCATCATAATGCCTTTGTTACAGAATCACAGAATTGTTACAGTGCAGAAGGAGGTCATTCAGCCCATTGTGCCTGCACTGACTCTCTGAATGAACAATTCACTTCACGCCATTCCCCCGCCTTCTCCCCGTAACACTAGACTTGGCTATTCCAATGCACTCTTGCCCCCCATCCCCCACATTCTGCCCTCCGTAAACTTAAGGTCATCCAAACCTCTAGTCGCATTCACCCATCACCTCTGTGCTTGCTGACCTACACTGGCTTCTGGTCAAGCAATGCCTCAATTTCAAAATGATCATCCTTGTTTTCAAAGTCCTCCATAGCCTTGCCCTTCCCTATCTCTGTAATCTCCTGCAGCCCCAAAACCTTCCGAGATATCTGCACTCTTATAATTCTGGCCTTTTGAGCATCCCCATTGATGGCTGTGCCTTCAGCTGCCCTGGCCCTCAGCTCTGGAATTCCCTCCCTCACCTCTTCCCCTCTCTACTTCACTTTCCTCCTTGAAGAAGCTCCTTAAAACCTACATCTTTGACCAAGCTTCTGGTTATCTCTTAATATTTCCTTATGTGGTTCGGTGTCAAATTTTGCTTTATAGTGTTCCTGTGAAGAGCCTTGGGCTGTTCTATTAAGTTAAAGGAGCTATAAAATACAAGTTGTTGTTGGTTTAAATGCATTTATAATGTCGCTGTGCTTTGCAACCAGAGCAATTCTGCCTCCATAGGAACATTAGTATTAAGTTCCAGAACACTTATTGTGGAAGGATAATGCTGGAGCCTATCTTTAATCAGTTTCACATTTATTGTACAGAGTGAAGAACATTGCAAACAATTAGCTCCTCACTCAAAACCTCCACCAGTCTCAGTAAGATGTCTCCGTATCAGACCACAATTAACACCCTCCATCTGCATATAATTAAACAAATGATACGCAATTAACAGATTCCATTCTTTCTTTTATAATAAAACTTAGATTAACATACTCAAACAACATTTCAAAATAAATTCCTTATCGGGTACAAAGTATTACATTGCGAGACACCCCTCCCCTAGCACCCCTAACAAGTTCTTTGTCCGAGCATTTCTTTTTGTGAAACAATCGGATAGCTGATGACTTGCATCGACCTATTTAAGTTTAGAGATTTCCTTTCTCTCCAGCATTTGTTTCAGTACAGCAAGGTCAATAGAAGCATAGAACCATTGAAAAATTACAGCACAGAAGGAGGCCATTCAGCCCATCGTGTCTGCACCGGATGAAAAAACTAGCTGCCCAATCTAATCCCACCTTCCAGCACCCGGTCCATAGCCTTGCAGGTTACAGCACTTCAGGTGCATGTCCAGGTATCTTTTAAAACAGTTGAGGTTTCTGCCTCCGCCACCATTCCTGGCAGTGAATTCCAGACACCCACCACCCTCTGGGTGAAAAAGTTTTTCCTCACGTCCCCGCTAATCCTTCTACCAATCACCTTAAATCTGCGCCCCCTGGTAATTGACCTCTCCGCTAGGGGAACCAGGTCCTTCCTGTCTACTCTATCAAGGCTCCTCATAATTTTGTACACTCAATTAAGTCACCCCTCAGCCTCCTCTGTTCTAAGGAAAACAACCCTAGCCAATCCAATCTTTCCTCATAGCTGCAACTTTCAAGCCCTGGCAACATTCTTGTAAATCTCCTCTGTACTCTTTCCAGGGCAATTATGTCCTTCCTGTAATGTGGTGACCAGAACTGTACGCAATATTCCAGTTGTGGCCGAACCAGCATTCTATACAGTACCAGCATTACATCCCTGCTTTTTATTCTATACCTTGGCCAAAAAAGGAAAGCATTCTATATGCCCTCTTCACCACTCTATCTACCTGTCATGCCACCTTCAGGGACCTGTGGACATGCACTCCAAGGTCTCTCACTTCTTCTACTCCTTTTAACATCCTCCCATTTATTGTTTATACACATTTTGTAGAGCATACATTATCCCACAAAAATGATTATCCACATTACATTCAATGGGTATCCTATCTTCAGAAGATCCCCGGTCCAGAATCTCACCAAAAATCTTTGACAAATGGCGGCACAGTGGCGCAGTGGTTAGCACCGCAGCCTCACAGCTCCAGCGACCCAGGTTCAATTCTGGGTACTGCCTGTGTGGAGTTTGCAAGTTCTCCCTGTGTCTGCGTGGGTTTCCTCCGGGTGCTCCTGTTTCCTTCCACATGCCAAAGACTTGCAGGTTGATAGGTAAATTGGCCATTATAAATTGCCCATAGTATAGGTAGGTGGTAGGGAAATATAGGAACAGGTGGGGATGTGGTAGGAATATGGAATTAGTGTAGGATTAGTAAAAATGGGTGGTTGATGGTCGGCACAGACTCGGTGGGCCGAAGGGCCTGTTTCAGTGCTGTATCTCTAAACTAAACTAAACTAAATAGAACCCCATATTCACTGCCTCCACAAGACTTAATGTTTCCGCAGCTAAAGTGCTTTTAACAACCCTTTTTATTTTCTTAGCTTCCCAAGCTAAAACGACATTTCCCATTTTCACCCATCAGATATATTAAGAAACCAGCTGTACTTGAATACCCTTCAGGAAGATTAGTATGTGAAGTATCATTAAACATTAGTAGCTTCATGTTCTTTGGGTCACCTAAGGATGGGAACTTCAGTACACGCTTCACCAGATTAAATTTTTTAAATGTTTTATTTGCCCTTAAAACATTCCCAACTTTTGGGTGTTTTATCAACATACTTAACTCCAGCACATCAAAACTGGCATCAGGTCTAGTCTGAGTGCACAACCAATTTAAATGCCCAATCAAGCTTTGCAATTGCTCAGTCTCTTCTTCAGATATATCATTATTTTTCTGCGATGACCAAACATGGGAGTAACACTCTCTAAATAGGATTGTTGATTTAAAGTTATTCTAGACTTACTTTGCTTAATATCTAAATCTATATATTTAAAAGGCCCCACAAGCCTCACTCCCAATCTTAAATTCTGCCCTAATCTTAATAACAAATTTCTCAAAATCTGCAGTACCACCCCAGAAGAAATCATCAATGTGCATCATGAAAGCTTCCCTTTATGATACCAATAAAACATTGTAAAATCTGCTTTTAGTTGAACATGAGCAATTTTCAACAAAACAGATCTCAATGAGAAATACTATACACTGGAAGCATCATGAAGGCCATAGACGCATTTGTTCAGATTCCATAGTTTTCCTTCTGCACAAAATGTACTCTGGGAAGGGGACTTCAATGTCCATCACCAAGAGTGGCTCGGTAGCACTACTACTGATTGAGCTGGCCGGGTCCGAAAGGTCATAGCTGCTAGACTGAGTCTGTGGCAGGTGGTGAGGGAAACAACAAGAGGGAAAAACCTACTTGACCTCGTCCTCACCAATCTACCTGTCACAGATACCATCTGTCCCTGACAGTTTTGGTAGGAGTGACCACCGCACAGTCCTTGTGGAAACTAAGTCTCGTCTTCACACTGAGGGTACCCACCATCGTGCTGTGTGGCACTACCATCGTGCTAAATGGGGCAGATTTCAAACAGATCTAGCAACTCAAAACTGGACATCCATGAGATGCTGTGGGCTATCAGCAGCAGCAGAATTGTATTCAACCACAATCTGTAACCTCATGGCTCGGCATATCCCCATTCTACCATTACCATCAAGTTGTGGGACCAACTCTGGTTCAATGAAGAGTGAAGGAGGGCATGCCAGGAGCAGCACCAGGCATACTTAAAAATGAGGTGTCAGCATGGTGAAGCGTCAACGCAGGACTACTTGCGTGCCAAACAGCGGAAGCAGCACGCAATCGACAGGGCTAAGCGATCCCATAACCAACGAATCAGATCTAAGCTCTGCAGTACTGCCACATCCAGTCTTGAATGGTGGACAATTAAACAACCGACAGGAGGAGGAGGCTCCACAAACATCCCCATCCTCAAGGATGGGGAGCCCAGCACATCAATGCAAAAGACAAAGCTGAAGCATTTGCATCCATCTTCAGCCAGAAGTGCCGAGAGGATGATCCATCTCGGCCTCCTCCTGAGGTCCCCAGCATCACAGATGCCAGTTTTCAGCCAATCCGATTCAGTCCACGTAATATCAAGAAACGGCTGAAGGCACTGGATACTGCAAAGGCTATGGGCCCTGACAACATTCTGGTAATAGTACTGAAGATCTGTTCTCCAGCACTAGTCACGCCCCTAGCCAAGCTATTCCAGACAGCTTGTTACTATCGTTATCCCAGGCAATGAGAATGTATTCTTTGAATAAATTTCTGGGGCTTTCTGCCTTAAAGCAGTACGGTTCCCTTTCCAGCCTTAAAGGCACACCGCATTCTTCCCCAAAAGGAAACTACAGGATCATAACAAGGTACAACACTGGCATCTGCCCAGCTATGTGGAAAGTTGCCCATTTATATCCTGTACACAAAAAACAGGACAAATCTAACAGGGCCAATTACCGCCCTATCAGTCTACTTCTGATCATCAGCAAAGTGATGGAAGGTGTCATCGACAGTGCTATCAAGTGGCACTTGCTCAGCAATAATCTGCTCACTGACGCACAGTTTGATTCCACCAGGGCCACTCAGCTCCTGACCTCATTACAGCTTTGGTCCGAACATGGACAAAAGAGCTGACCTCAAGAGGTGAGGTGAGAGTGACTGCCCTTGACATCAAGGCAGCATTTGACTGAGCATGGCATCAAGGAGCCCGAGCAAAACTGGAGTCAATGGGAATCAGGGGAAAACTCTCTGCTGGTTGGAGTCATATCTAGCGCAGAGGAATATGGTTGTGGTTGCTGGAGGTCAATCATCTCAGTCCCAGGACATCACTGCAGGAGTTCCTCAGGGTAGTGTCCTATGCCCAGCCATCTTCAGCTGCTTCATCAATGACCTTCCTTCAATCATAAGGTCAGAAATGAGGATGTTTGCTGATGATTGCACAATGTTCAGCACCATTCAAGACTCCTCAGATACTGAAGTAGCCCATGGACAGATGCAGCAAGACCTGGACAACATCCAGGCTTGGGTTGATATGTGGCAAGTAACATTCGCGCCACACAATTGCCAGTCAATGACCATCTCCAACAACAGAGAATCTAACCATCTCCCCTTGATGTTCAATGGCATTACGATTGCTGAATCCTCCACTATCAACATCCTGGAGGTCACCATTGACCAGAAACTGAACTGGAGTAGCCATATAAATGCCGGGCTACAAGAACAGGTCAGAGGCTGGGAATTTTGCAGCTCTGTCTCCCCAATGTCTGTTCACCATTTACAAGGCACAAGTCAGGAGTGTGATGGAATACTCTCCACTTGCCTGGATTGGTGCGGCACCAACAACATTCAAGAAGCTTTACACCATCCAGGACAGAGCACCCCACTTAAGTGGCACCCCATTTACCACCTTCAACATTGACTCCCTCCACCACCGATGCACAGTGGCTGCAGTGTGTACCATCTACAAAACGCACTGCAGCAACTCACCAAGGCTCTTCGACAGCACCTTCCAAACCCGCAACGTCTACCACCTAGAAGGACCAGGGCAGCAGATGCATGGGAACACCACCACCTGCAAGTTCCCCTCCAAGCCGCACACCATCCTGACTTGGAACTATATTGCCATTCCTTCACTGTCACCGGGTCAAAATACTGGAACTCCCTTTCTAACAGCACTGTGGGTGTACCTCCCCACATGGACTTCAGCGGTTCAAGAAGGCAGCTCACCACCACCTTGCCAAGGGCAATTAGGGACGGGTGATAAATGCTGGCCGAGCCAGTGATGCCCACATCCCTGGAACAAATTTTAAAAAAAAATCTGATACTTCTTTAGGTGGTTTCATAAACACTTCTCTCTGAAAAATATCACCCTGAAGAAATGCAGCTTTTATGTCAACGGATCTACATCCCATGAATAAGTGGCCAAAAGAGCTAAAACTATTTTCAACGTTACTTTTCCAGCTGTGGGAGAGTCCACTGGAACATCGGTATCATCCAGTTGCTCTTCAAAACCCCTCGCAACCAGCCTCGCTTTAGCCTTAAGTTCCATTGGGAAGGACTTTTTCAGTACAAATCCATCGACGTGTGACAAGACTGGCTGTCCCCCACTTGGTACCTCAGAATAAACTCCAAACTCTCTCTAATTCTTTATGTTTTGCTTCTCTTATTAGTTTTATCCCCAAGTTTATTAGCAACCACTAAAACTTCATATTCATGAGGATTTCTGCTTCTAGTATTATTCCGAGGCTGTTCTCTAGCCTTCATTTCATTGTGGACTTTGTTCAAGCTATGGCTTCAATGAGCACTTTGATGTCTTTCTGAACTACTGCTACAAGATCTCTCTTGCAGACTATCGGAGGCTCTTTCTCCAGTATGTAATCATTTCCTGATGCAAGAGTCACTTCCAGACCCACTATTAGAACTTGCACTGCGCTTTCTTACCCTCCACTCTTTCATGCCATCCTGCCATTCCATGGACCTTGCTTCTTGGCCATCATCTTGAACTTTCAACCAATATTTAAACTTGCCAGTAGATTTTCCTGCGTGCCCCACAATTGTTGCATCCTTCCATTTATCAGACCCCTCTGGAATATATGTCACCCGAGTACCTACTCAGGGCAATTGGCCTTTGGATGTGATAGCTCTTTCCTGAGCATCAAGATTGATCACATTACCATCCATCCCTTGCTACTGCATTCTGTTCCTCAGGACCTTCATCAGAAAACACATGAGCATTTGAGGTACCAGGTGCCTGTTACCCTCTATCAGCTGCTCAGATTCTGATATTTTGTAATCAACCCCAATCAATCATGATGAATAAACCTTAACAGTTTGATTTCCATGCTTGATAACTACTGTCTTACCATCACAACCTATTACCTTACCAGGGCCCTTCCATTCCCTATGACCTTCTCTTTTATAATACACCAAATCTTCTGAATTAAAAACTACCTCAGTTGGCTTTATACAATGTCTCAGAGCTCTCTGAATTTTCTCAGCCTTAATGAAAACTCATCTCCCTGCATGTAAAGCATTCAAATGTGCAGAAACAAATTGAACTAATTGTAGTACCTTCTGGAGCATGAGAACTGTTGCACGGTGCAGAAGGCAATTTGGGATTTAGCCCATAGACCAATTGATCGGGACTATATCCTCAAACCATCTGAAATGAATTCTTTGCATGAACCGCCCATGCCAGGGCAGTTGTCAACTTGCAGTTTGGTTAGTCAGCTAAGATTTTATGCAGCATTTCATCGACCACTGCGTGATTCCTTATGCAGAGCTCATTGCTGAAAGGACTTTCATCTGCGGTATTCATAACCATAATGTTCATGTATTCACACATGTCTCTGAACTCGTCATTGGCAAACCCCCATCCATTATCAAGTCAGAAACTTAGCTGGTGCCTCAAGTCCAGTCCCTATCCATTTCTCTATGATTTTATCTATAATCACCCTTTTGTCATTTCTATGTATTATTGTAGAAAGACTAAATCTAGTTGCTAGGTCTATAAAATATAGTCTAAAAATATTCCTGTCTTTGTCTCATAGCTTTAAATCTATGGCATCTACCTCATTAAAGTCATGTGCCAATGGAAGGCTTACAATAGGTTGTGATGACATCTTCCGATACTTTTTACAGCTTTCACTCTTTTCACTAATCTCTTCCATTATCCATCAATCACACCTACATCCTTTAGCAGGGTTTTTAATCTTTGACACGAAGGGTAAGACAATTGTCTGTGTAACTTTAAGACAATCTGCTTTTTTTCTCTCTGATTCTTATCACCTGATGCCATTAATACTTCTCTAACACACTGACTAGAAACATCAAGTTTTGTTAAGGGGATAGAATAATACCCTGACTGGGTAAACTGCGAATTCATTGAAATTCCAAAAACAATTGCCTTATCGTGCTCCATATCAAGTTTCATTTGTGCCTTTTTCATTGAAGGTTTGCTCAACAGTAAGGGTATCTCACTAGACTACATCAGTACTGATAAAGTGGCTTACTCCAGTTATTTTACATGGAATTACTACTCTCTTCAGTGAATTCAGTGTGTTGTCATCACCAAACCTAAAGCTGGTGGTACTTTTATATTCATTAATCTTGCATTGATCCTCACTACTGAGTGAATCCAAATGATATTGTAACCAATCTGTTCCACATACTGTCAATGTGCAAGCACTATCTAATACAGCACAGTTGAATGAATCCACAACTAACACTTTCATCACAGGACTAAAACTTCGTTCAGATTCATCAGTATCTTCCTCTTCCGCCTCAGAATTCTCTGTGTCATCTGTTATTTCGAGGACTCTGCCCCTCTGCTTTGGGCAGGCCATTGCATAATGATACTTTGAATCACACCTGAAGCACCTATTAACTGTTCCTTGGGCATTCCTGGGATTTATTCATCTATGATTGCTGTTCCAATTTTGTCTTCTGCTTTAATAGCCAGACCTGCTAAAAGTGCTTTCATCCTCAATCCTTCTGTCTTTAACTCTTCCATGTACTTATGCCTGCATCCTGTATTTGGACCATTTTGAAATCCGGTAATCATTGAGTCCTCTATTCTTTGTGTCACTGCAGAATGTTTGCTTGTTCTAGCAGGATTGCAGGAAATGACTGTTTCTCCAGGAAGTTCTTTAAGGTGGCAGACATTTGATCTAACAGGAGTCTTTTTCCAAATGCTGAACTGCAGTTAGAAGCAGGAACCTGTCCATACGCGACACTCTCGCACAATTTAGAAATTTAAATGCTAGCACTGAACCAGGGATCTCCATTTTGAATTCCCTCAATCTTCTTTACAGTTTGTTAAAGTCTATGATATATTCCTTCATTGAACAACCATCTGTTTTCCAAAATCTATCAAAGTCTGACCATGCTTCATATGCATTCAATAGGTCATGTTTCTTGTAAATTTCATCCAAGCATTCTAGCAGAAGATCCAACCCTTCATCAGTATCCAACTGACAAGCATGCAGTTCAAAAAACACTTTACTTCTGATTTTACTTTTGGTAGGAAGTGACATAGCCAAGGCCATACCTTGTTTCCTCTTTGGTAGAGATGTAATCCTTGTCCTCATATCCACTTCATTCTTCCACTGGTCATATGGTTTAAACTCTGAGAACATCAGAGGGTAATCATACCCTGACAAATTAAACTTTCCTTCTGCCATATTTTCCACAATAGCCCTTGAGATTTTAGTTTTCTATATACAAAAAAAAATTCTTAATTTCCAACCTTCAGCTTTAAGCAACCGTCCTCTGCTACCATGTTAAATTCCAGAAAGCATGTTGTAGAAGGATGATGCTGGAGCCTATCTTTTCTCAGTTTCACATTTATTTTACAGAGTAAAGAGGATTACAAACAAATAGCTCTTCACTCAAAACCTCTACCAGTCTCAGTATGTTGTCTCCTTATAAGTGCTCAAGTAAGCCCTCAATTAACACCCTTCACTGCATATAATTAAACAATTGATACACAATTAACATAAGTAGGCCCAAGACTGGATTAAGATACTGTAGTTCATTTGGTCATTACCAAATTTAAGAAATGATTCTATAAATTTAATGTTTTCTTCTAAGTGGTAAGACTGACAATAAATGTTGCTCATTCATGTTCACCATAAGCCTGCAATTGAATGTAAAACTTCTGTATGTTTAAATATTTTCTCTTTAGATGTTTCCAACAAGCCAAGAAAATAAATGTACCATTTGCTGTGCACATGTACATTCTTATAATAGTCAGTGAGGTATTGTTCTTGCATGGAACACTTTTATTTATTGAAAAAATGTAATGTTGGTAAATGTTTGTGACAATAGAGATGCACAATTGGATACTGGGGCCCTCGGCTAAGGGACATCATTAAAAATAGCTAGGGTTCCAATTCTGATTGCTATCCAGTTTGTGGACATGAATGAAGAGAGGAGTGGATTTAACTGTGATGACCTTCAAAATTGAGTTGATTTAGTTGAGTTTAGAGATACAGCACTGAAACAGGCCCTTCGGCCCACCGAGTCTGTGCCGACCATCAACCACCCATTTATACTAATCCTACACTAATTCCATATTCCTACCACATCCCCACCTGTCCCCTATATTTCCCTACCACCTACCTATACGAGGGGCAATTTATAATGGCCAATTTACCTATCAACCTGCAAGTCTTTGGCATGTGGGAGGAAACCGGAGCACCCGGAGAAAACCCACGCAGACACAGGGAGAACTTGCAAACTCCACACAGGCAGTACCCAGAATTGAACCCGGGTTGCTGGAGCTGCGAGGCTGCGGTGCTAACCACTGCGCCACTGTGCCGCCCATTGATTGAAGACACTAATAGGGCCTGATTTTAACTTTGCAATTGGGTGGGTTTTGAATGAGTTAAAATGTCACCCTAAATGTCTAGGCTGACAAATAAAGAATTGTTATTTGTGTGTGGTACTGGAGGACTGAGGGTACCCATGGGACAGTACCACCAGCATGAATCACCACCTTCAGAAAAAGGGAAGAAAAATCAATAACCAAGTCATGTTTATTTTTCCTGAATCTTCAGTGACTGACTTTAGTCAATCCAGCAAATTTACTTTTGGGTAGCTGCTGGCTATGTGTAAGCCAGTAGTTCTAGCGACCAAATAAACCCAATATAAGTGTGGTTCAGGCCACATTCCAGGACATGTGCAAATAATCTAGGCTGACACTTCAGTGCAGTACTGAAGGAGTGTTACATTATTACAGATGCTGCCTTTTGGATAGGACGTTAAACTGAGATCCAGTGTGCTCTGCTCCAGTGGTTTCTTATTGGTGAGTTTGTGGGGGAAATTTTCTCAGGCAATTGGAGGGGGGTTTGGCTGTGTGCAGGGAGTTAAATCCCCTAAAAGAGACGTCAGGTTGGGAGCCCAACATCATTCTGCCCTCTTCTGGGCTTCACTCGGGCGGGTTTGAAGGTGATTGAAGAACCCTTGTGCAGCTGTTGGTAAAGCATTCAAATATTATAATAAGTAATTAAATACTGTTTTACCCGAGGATTCTGCATTTAGCAGGTAGTTGATCTATTTCCCAAATTGTGTGGAACTCACCGAGGCGAGTGAACACCGGGGAGAACTACTTCAGTGAAACTAACAGGCTGGGAAGGGTCGATAACTAGAGGACACAGATTTAAGTTAATTGGCAAATTACCAAGGGGTGAGAGGAAGAGAATTTTTTTTAATGCAGTGAACTTATTTTTATTTATTCACTGGATGTGGGTGTCACTGGTTAGGCTAGCATTTATTGTCTATCCCTAATTGCCCTTGAGAAAGTGGCAGTGAACCACCTTAGAATCACAGAATTATAGAATGGTTACAGCAGAGAAGGAGGCTTGTGTGTCTGTGCCAGCTCTCTGCAAGAGCAATTCAGCTAGTCCAACTCCTCTACTCTTTCTTGTAGCCCAGCAAATACTTTCTCTTCGGGTACTTATCCCTTTTGAAAGCCCCGATTGTGTCTGCCTCCACCATGTTGTCAGGTAGTGCTGAGTGGCATGCTATGCTGTTTTAGAGAGCAGCTAAGACTGAACCGCATTGCTGTTGGTCTGGAGTCACATTTGACCAGACCAGGTAAAAATGGCAGATTTTCTTCCCTAAAGGGCATTAGTGAATCAGATGGGTTTTCACAACAATCTGGTATTTTCACCGTCACATTACTGATAACCAGATTTATTTATTCGCTGAATTTAAATTCCTGGCTGCCCTGGTGGGATTTGAACTCATGTCTCTGGATCATTAGTCCAAGCCTCTAGATTACTAGCCCAATAACATAACCAGTAACATATGCTACCGTACCCCCATGCTATGATTTGGAATGCACTGCTTGAAAGGGTAGTGAAAGCAGATTTGATAGGAATTTCCACAAGGAAATTGGATAAATACTTGAAGGGGAGAAATTGTTGGGATATGGGGAAAGAGCAGGGAAATGGAACTAATTGGTTAGCTCTTTCAAAGAACTGACACAGACGCAATAGGCCAAATGGTCTCCTTCTGAACTGTAAGATTATATGATGCTACGATTTCTAAACTATAAGTGAGTTATAAGTATGTAATCATGTCAATAAACCCACTGAATAGCATTTCTGGTGAATCTTACATAATTCAGATTGGTGCAACAGACCATGGAAGGCTCACTTAACAATTAAAACTGGGTGAAAATGGTTTGTTACTGATTTATTTCCAAGCCCTGTTTTTTGATTGACAAATGGAAATATAAATTCTTTTGAAATTAACTAACTATATTTGTGAAACAGAATGAACTTCAATCTGAACTTTCTTATGAGTAATCATGAGCAAGTTTTAAAATGTTTTCAACCACATACTAAAGCGCATCTGTCTCTCTGCTTTGTATAACTGCATCTGTAGTTGATCTAGTGTCTACAGGCAGGTTAATGAATCGTACACACTATAAATTTTATTTTGGAAGTATTTGTTGAAACAACTGGACCATGAAAAGTAAATTATTAAATATTATTTTGGCTTCATTTTAAAATGTAGGGGTTTCAAACAGGAAACCAGAATCATGTTTTATTTATGAATGAATTGAGTTTGTCTGCCCTGGCCACATGCTAGTGTTAGGTTAATCCTGTTAGAGTAGCATAACATACCAGCGTTAGAATAAAACACAGCAGCAGCCTTAGACTAAAGTACATCTAGCACTATGACTCTAAACCCTATTATCTGAAGCAAATGGTTCCTTAGGGTCCTGAATTATTATTAATTTTGCATTAGGGGGTTTCTCTCTTCTATTCTTTATTTCTTTCAAGCAAAGTCAATCCTGTTTTTCTGCTTTTGCTACCCAGATTAGAGCACAGTGACATGTACACAATCTGAGAAGGACACATAATAGTTTTCCAGCTGCTGGCTTCTCCTGCTCCATACATAAATCTTTCCTGACTACAGGACAAAGCTTTTTATTCTTTCTTCTGTCAGAGATACCAAAGATGGGGAAAAATATTTTAAAATAAATGTAGTCAAGATTTCTGATACATGTTTACATCTATATGTTTGTAGACCATACATGACTTCTGCTAAGAGGTTGAATTACAAACTAATTTGTTACTATACCTATGATAAACAAATATTGAGGCAATTATTTTATGTTTTCTCTTGTGTTACAACCATGAGTTACAGGAAACGGCCAAGACAGATATAAAGTAAGAGTCAGAGGCTGGTGTCGGGCCTGTGGCGAGTCATGCATTCTTCTATGGTTAATGGTTCAAGATCATTCATTCTATCATAGAACTACTACGTATGCTTCAACTACCCCATTACAGGAAATGATTTGTTTTTAGTTTGCTTCCTCTCTTCTGAAGGTGCTGATTCATCCTGGCTTCAGTTGCAGAGCTGCCAGTCACCCTTAAGTAGCTGCAGCATCTCATCTGAATAGCTTCTTGATTTATGAGCCTTATACATGGGCCTTGATGGTGAGTTTCAGCAAGCTGTGTGAGTCATCAAAGCTGAACCCAACAAACCCCTTATCCAATGACTATACAAATGCACCTTCCAACAGGGATGACTGGATATTAATCAGGGGCAAGGGCCCTAAATGTTTTTTTCCCCTTCCCTAGCTCAAGGGAACTGAGCCCAACTGTAGCACTCTTACCACCATCTCTGGTAAACATAAGTTATTTCACAGTGCTTCTGTGTTAGGGACTCTATGTTGACAATGGATCCCAAGCATCTTTCTCAAGCAACGTATATGAAATGAATTCAATCTGAGTCTCTGCTTCTGATATGTAGTCCAAGTTTCACTGCCATACAGCAGCCTACTTAATACGCAGGCATTGTAGATTCTTAGTCGTGTGGCAATTGTGAGTTTGGGGTTTTTCCAGACTCTTGCCTGAAGCTTTCCAAATGCTGCAGCAGCATTACCAATATGAGCTGATATCTCCTCATCAAACTTCATTTCACTTGAAACCATTAACCCCAAGGAGCAAAATTTGTCAACATTGTTCAATTCAGTATTGTTTAGTTATAATGCTGCTTCGGATTGACTACCTTGAGCCATTGTCACTATCTTTTATAGGCTGGTTGTTACCCAAAATTCCTCTGCAGCAGTTGAGAAGGCAGTTAGAATTGACTGCAGACCTTTAGCTAAATGTGCCACAAAAGCTGCATCATCAGCAAACAGGAGTTCATGTATCAGAACATGTCTCATTTTGGTCTTTGCTCTCAATCTGGACAGGTTGAACAGTATTCCATCTGTTCTTGTGCGTAATAATATTCCTTCTCTAAACTCTGTATCCCAAAAGGCATACAATAGGAGACAGGAGAAGAAGATGCCAAACAGCATTGGTGCAAGAACACAACCTTGCTTTACTCCACTGAGTATTAGGAATGAATTGGATGTCATTCCTTTGTAGATGATTCTCCCTTTCATTTCACAGTGGAAAGATTCCATGATCTGGAGTAGTTTTGGTGGACAGCCGATATTTGAAGAAGGGAGAATAGACCATCTCTGCTAACCAGATCAAAGGTTTTTGTCAGGTCTACAAGCCATGTAGTGGCTTCTGCTGTTCTCTACATTTTTCTTGAAGTTGTCTCAAGGTAAAGATCATGTCTGTGGTTGAACGACCATCTTTGAACTCACATTGACTTTCTGGATAGACATCATTGGCAAGATTTTGTAGGCAACCAAGCACTATTTGAGCAAAGATCTTGTCAACTACACACAATAGTGAAATGTTTCGGTAGTTGTTGCAATGTGACTTGTCACCTTTATTTTTATGCATGGTTATGATTTGGGCATCTCTCAGGAAAAAGGAACTTCTCCTTTTTCCCCACATGCTTATGATAAGCAAGAACAGTTCATGATACAGACTAGCGCCTCCCAGTTTATAGAGGTCATCTGGCAATCTGGCAGCACCAATTGCTTTACCAGATGACTTTTTTTTAGTGCTGCTGTAACATCTTCCATGGTGGGGGGCACATCTAGTTCATCTTTAACTGGTTGGTCAAAAAAGCACAGTGCTTCTTCACTTAATGCATTTTGTCTATTGTACAGATCTAGAAAGTGCTCTACCCAACAGTCCATAATTCTTTCTTTGGAGGTGATTATTTCTCCTGTAGTGGTGTGTTGTAGAGCCAATGTGGTTAACAACAGGACCCATTACCTCTTTATGTCTGGCAAACATTCCATGTGCATCATCTTTTTCAGCACAGGTCTGGATACCTTGACAGAGATCAAATCAATATTCTCTCATACGTCTGGGACACTTTTGCTGAACGTTTTGGGATTCTTCCCTCATTTGCAGTTTATTTGCTTTGCTAGGGGTGTCCAAGTACTGCATTCTTGCCTTCCTCTTTTCTTCAACCATTGGAACTAAATCAGCTTCTTGAGCTTTGAACCAGTCGGCATTATTTCTTTTCCTTACACCAAGAACATCTCTTGCTGTTGCATATATAGCATCCCAAAAGGATGACCACTCATCTTCTGGACTCTGAGGTTCACTTGGAATGGGTTTTTCAACAAAGGCATCAGCTAATGCTTGTTGAAATTCATCTCTCTTTTGGCTATCCTTAAGCAGTTGCACCCTCTCTAATGCCTTCACATCCTTCCTAAAGTGTGGTGCCTAGAACTGGACAGAATACTCCAGTTGCGGCCGAACCAGTGTTTTACATGGGTTTATCATAACTTCGTTACTTTTGTACTGTATGTCCCTACTTATAAAGCCCAGGATACTGTATGGCTTTATTAACCACTTTGTCAACGTGCCCTGCCACCTTCAATGATTTCTGCACGTATACCACCAGGTCCCTCTGCTCCTGCATCTGCTTTAGGATTGTGCCCTTTAATTTAGATTGCCTCTCCTCATTTTTGCTATCAAAATGAATCACTTTGCACATCTCTGCATTAAATTTCATCTACCACTTGTCCGCCCATTCCAGCAGCCTGCATGTGTCCTCTTGAAGCTAATCACTATCCTCCTCACAGTTCATGATACTTACAGGTTTTGTGATATGCTTCTAATGTTATGATCAGTTGATTTCTTGGTGTTTTCCTGGATCTCTTTTAACATCAAGGACAAATTTCAAAGAATTTTATCTTGGAAGTTTACCTGAATTTTATTTTCCTGGTATTTCTATGTGTGGGTGTTCACCTACATCAGGAGATCAAGTTGATGGCCTTTCTCATGATGTTTAGAAGTTGTTTGCAATGAGGAGTTCTGTAAGCTTGCTGCTACACCACAGAGGAGGAGGAGGACTGATGAGCCAAATGCCACCTTCAGTGCAATGCACAACTCTAGCCCAACTGTCAGCAGCAGCAGCATCAATTTGTTTCTGCACTGTCTGTGTTTCTGTAAAGGAAAGAATGGAAAAATCTGAGGGAAGAAATTCGAATGCTCCCATTTTCGGGCACAGGGGTCGCGATTTCCCTGGTCTCCCTGGGCACACAAACTAAGTGCTGCCTCCTCATTTGAATGCTTTCAGTGTGCAGCCCAGCACCAAACATGCTGCTGGCTGGCTGCATGCTCAACAGGGGGCCAAGCAGCATGCGTGGCTAGCATGTGTTTCAGCTAGCTTGCACATCTTAAAGGCAGCCTTAAAGGGGAAGTGCGCTCATTGTAAAGAAATTGCTGCTGATTGCCAGTGAAGGAAAAGGCCACACAGAGAAGCACATCAAATGGAGCAGGAGAGCAGAGAGAGGGCTCCCTGGTTTGTCGATGCAGTGCTGGATGCATTAGTACAGGAAATGGAAAGGAAGAGAGAAATGATGTTTCTGCAGTGGGGCCAGGAGGCCCACAAGGCACATGCTAAGAAGGGAATGAGAGCAGGTGGCCAGGGAGGTTAATGCCTGGAGTCACGTCTCGAGGACCTGGCAGCAGTGCTGCAGGAGATTCACACTGGTGGTCAAGATCAGTGAATGCATCTTCGCATGACATCTGCTGTCCATTGTTCCACCAAGCTCCTCAAGCTGCTCAATCTACCACACCCCTTTCACTTTCACATCAGCAATCAGGACTCATGTCTAGCATTGAGAGACTCCATCTCACCCTCACATACATACCAATGCTGCCAGCCTCATATGAACCTCTTGTTGTTTCCACATACCTCCAGCTATTCAGCTATGACAAACACATCATCCAAAAACATTGCAACACACTCACAGAGATTCTTTCCTCTCTCTTGGAAGACAAGGTGGCCCATAACCGCAGGGAGAAGAACAGAACCAGAGGAGCAATGGCACACCTGCATCACATGAGCCCTCTGGAGGGGATGGTGCTAGCATCATGGGGATGGCTGTGACAGAACCCGTTGCATTTGACGTCGCCGAGAACACTTAGGTTCCTGCCTTATTCCCCTTCTCAAATCTCACCTCACCCTAATCCTGCTATCTGGAATGAAATGAAAGCTGCAAATGGTGTGACCAGGGACTTCTTGCTTTTCACCCCAACCCCCTTCTCTCATCCCAACTCTCCCCTTCTGCATTTATGCTTTCAGACACCCAGAGGCTGCTGGGTGGCCAGCCACTGCAACCTCATGAGGAAGGGTGAGTGCTGCTACAGACCTTTGAGGAAGAAGCACCATCACTTGATCTGACATTTGCAGCTAGTAGCTCTGATACTGACACTGTGCATATCTAATAGTGTAGTATAGAGTTGGGATCTGAATATGACGAGTCATTGGGCATGAGTGGGTGGCAACCAGGCCAGGGGAGCTCCCTGTTGAGCGAGGCTGCAGACAGGTTCTGCTGCATGGGACTCAGATGACTACTTTGATGGGGTGGCATGCAGGAGAACACTGAAAAGTATGCACAGTACATTGGCAGGCCTGCCAATGTTGTCACTGTCAAGGACGATGGAGGAGTCCAGCTCTAACTTAGCTCAGAGCTTTGGGTAAAGCTTGAAACTCATCCTTTCCAGTATGGAAATGATGGCCAATTCCACAAGAACTCATGCAGACCCACCCATGATGCAGCATCTGGTGACTGAAGTCTGAGCTTCCATTGCAGCACAGATGGAAGCCACAAAATGTCTCAATGCTGCAGTGGAATCTCAGACTGAGGTCATGAGACTCATGCTTGCTGCCAGATTGCTGCCTTCATGGCTGTGGATGCCAGTGCTTAAATGGGCATGCAGGCTCTCTTAGCAGTCCAGCAATCTGTCCTCTAACAGATTATTAGACTCAAAAACAGAAAATGTTGGAAATATTTAGCAGGTCAGGCAGCATCTGTGGAGAGAAAACAGAGTTAGCATTTCAAGTCTGTGACTTTTCATCCGAACTGGCAAAAGTTGGAAATGTTACAGGTTTTGAGCAAGTAAAAGTGGGAGGGGAGAAGAAGAACAAAAGCGAAGGTCTGTGATAGGATGGAGGGAAGGACAGATTAAATGACATAAGGTTTCATGGTACAAAGCCAAAGGGAGTGATAATGGGACAAGTAAAGAAAAAAGAGATGTGTGTAGAGGAGGTGTGAATGGCAGGATAGCAGCCATCCGAACACAACATAAAGGGATAAAGAAAGAATTAAAGGGGGGGGGGGGGGGGAATGAGCCAGCAATAAAAAACAATAAAAATATATGAGGAAAGATCTAAAATTATTGGACTCAATATTGAGTTCAGAAGGCCATAAAGTGCCCAATCAAAAGGTGAGGTGCTGTTCCTTGAGCTTGTGGTGAACTTCATTGGAACACTGTCGCAGGACAAGGACAGAAAGAGCAGAGTGGGAGCAAGGTGGAGAATTAAAATGAGAAAAGGCAGGAAGCTCAGGATTTT
The DNA here is from genome assembly GCF_036365525.1 of Heterodontus francisci. Classification (NCBI taxonomy): domain Eukaryota; kingdom Metazoa; phylum Chordata; class Chondrichthyes; order Heterodontiformes; family Heterodontidae; genus Heterodontus; species Heterodontus francisci. The sequence goes on along the minus strand of NC_090373.1, from coordinate 155,934,117 downwards.
CAGAATGAGGGGAGTTATTCCACAAAGTGGTCACCAAGACGCGTTTGGTCTCCCCAGTGTAGAGGAGGCCATATTGTGAGCAGCGAATACACTAAATTGAAAGAAGTACAAGTAAATCATTGCATCACTTGGAAGGAGTTTTTGGGGCCTTGGATGGTGAGAAAGGAGATCAAAGAGCAGATGCTGCATCTCCTGTGCTTGGCATGGAAAGGTGCTGGAGGAAAATGGGGAGGTATTGGGGATGATTGAGGAGTGGACCAGAGTGTCGCAGCGGAGATGGTCCCTCCGGAATGCTGAAAGAGGAGGGGAGGGTAAGATGTGTTTGGTGATGGCATTATACTGGAGGTGGCGAAAATAGTGGAGGATGATCTTTGAATACAGAGGCTGGGGGGGCGGGGGAGGTGGGGGGTTGTGGAAGGTGAAGACAACCTATCATGGTTCTGGGAGGGAGGGGAAGGGGTGAGAGCAGAAATGCATGAAATAGATTGGTCGTGGTTGAGGGCCCTGTCAAACACAGTGGCGGGAATCCTTGGTAGAGGAAAATGGAAGACATATCGGAAGCGCTAGAATGGAAGGTTGCATCATCTGAACTGATGCAATGGAGACAGAGAAACTGGGAGAATGGAGGCACGTCTTTGCAGGAAGTGGGATGTGAGGAAATGTAGTCCAGGTATCTATGAGAGTCCGTGGGCTTATTGTGAATATTGGTTGATAGCCTATCCCCAGAAATAGAGACAGGGAAGTCAAGGAAGGGAAGAGAAGGGAAGAGTCAGCGATGGACCTTGTGAAGGTAAGAGAAGTGTGGAAATTGGAAACAAAGTCAATGAAATTTTCCAGTTCAGGGTGAGAGCCTGAAGCGGCACTGATACAGTTACCAATCTACTCCAAGAAGAGGTGAGGGAGGGGGCCTGAATAGGACTGGAACAAGAAATGTTCCACATATCCCACAAAAAGTCAGGTATAGCTATGACCCATATGTGTACCCATAGCAATATACCTTTTATTTGGAGGAAGTGAGTGGAGTTGAAGGAAAAGTTCTTCAACGTGAGAACAGGCTCAGCCAGGCAGAAGATTGTGTTGGTGGATAGAGACTGGTTAGGCCTCCATTCTAGGAAGAAGCGGAGAATCCTCAGACCATCCTGGTGGGGATTGGGTGTTCATGGTGGATAGGAGACAATGAGGGCCAACAAACCGGAAACTGTTGAAGTGATGGAGGGCATCGGAAGAGTCACAGATATAAGTTGGAAGAAACTGGACAAGGGGAGAAAAAATAGAGTTGAGATAGGAAGGAATCAGTTCAGTGGGGCAGGAACAGGCTGAAATAATGAGTCTAGCAGGGCAGTTCTATTTCTGGATTTTGGGAAGGAGGTAGAAGTGAGTTGTATGTGATTGGGGAACTAGGAGATTGGAGGCTATGGAGGGAAAGTCTCTACAGTAGATGAGGCCAGTGACAGTCCTGGATACAATGGCTTGAGATTACTAGGATTTTGTGGGAGTGCCAGTGGCATCATGGAGTACAAACCTGATGTCCTCTCTCAGGATGGCAGCATTTGTGCTCCCATCAGTGCCACTTCACCAATGCCCTTTCCTCAGTCATCCAGCCCAAACTGCTGCTGCCCATGCAAAGGTGGGGCAATCTGAAGCCAGGTCCTTAAGGCCGAGAGATGCTCAAGGTCATCCTGCAAGGCCATCTGCAGTCTCCCCCAGTGAGAATCAGCAGCCTTCCACCAGCCATGCCTGTGATCAAGTCAGTTACTAAGAAGGAATCTGCTGTGAAAACTACCAAGGCTGCAAGTAAAATATTAAAGAAGTGAATATCACTGCTGAGCCCTAGCATTCAGCAAACCCCGTTGAGACTGACATCACAAAAATACAAAAACACGAAAAGCACTAGGCCAGGCAAAGGCACATGGAAGACGGGCAGTAAGGGTGAATAGTTCAGTTTTGTATGTATTGTTGGATAACTTTGTTGTGGAATGGTTTTTGTTGGTACCTTTTATTTCAGGATTTTGGTCAAGAGGACACTGCAATGGCACATAGCAGATGAATTGAAAGGGGGGATGGTTGGAACGATGGTGATGATAGGATGAAATCTTTGGAGAACTGGAGTCTCAGTAGCCACACACAGACAGCCTATCTGGAGAGAGAGGGTTCTCCCTGCCTCCTCCTCCTTCCAAATTCCTGGTGGCAAGGGGTGCGCCCTCATGATAGCGAGGTTATGGAGGAGACAGTGGACCACCGCAAGTTTGGACACCCACTCTGGTGAGTACTGGCTCTTCCCGAGGGCTCCAGGCAGAAGAACTGTGCTTCAGGATGCCAGTGATTTTGACCATGATGTTCTTTGTGGCTACATGGCTCTCAAAATAGGCGCGTTGTCCTGATGTGGTCAGGTAGCAGAGGAGAGTCATGGGACAGGTGTAGAGCGGAATTTCCTGTCAATATGCAGCCAGCCTGTGGTTCATCATTGTGGCCCAAAGACGGCAGGAATGGATGATTGCTTCAGGATGAAGATCGTGGTTGTTTCCATGATAGCAGGCATACACTGAGATGATGTTGGTGCATGGATGGACAAGAACTACACGTTTCTAGAGTGCTAGCCCTTGCAGTTCTGAAACATCCTTTTAACTTGTGGGGGTTGCAGAGCCATGTGCGTGCAGTCAACGGCTCCCTGCACCACATTCCCACTCTTCCTATTTCTCTCTATGACGTCCCTTCCCCTGGCATACAGGGCCTCTTTCATCTCTCGGATGCAGTGATGGATGGTAAACTGGAAATGTTGGCTATGTTGCTGGCACCTGCCTGGAAGGATCTGCTTGTATAGAAGTTGAGGGAGAAGATGACCTTAACAGTTGCTGGCAGCTGCGTCCTCACCCTGCTGTGCAGCTTTAGGTCCTGTTGAAGGAGGTGGCAGTTTAGTGACCACCTCCTTGGTGAACTGCAGGCTCCTCACACATTACTCCTGGCTGAGGTGGAGGTAGGAGAAGTGCTCCCTGTATGGCCTTCGGTAGAGAGCGCTCCTCCTTCTCCATCTGCACACAGCTTTTCCTTTCTGCAGCTTGTTTCACCCTCGTGTTGCAACCCTAGGGGTACTGCAACTATAGCCCCATAACTTCAGTTATGCGGATAGATTGGAGAAGCTGGAGTTGTTCTCTTTAGAGAAGAGAAGGTTGAGAAGAGATTTGGTAGTATGTTCAAAATCATGAGGGGTCTAGACCGAGTAGATAGAGAGAAACTGTTCCCATTTGCAGAAGGGTCGGGAACCAGAAGACACTAATTTAAAGTGATTGGCAAAGAATGAAAGGCACATTAGGAAAAACTTGTTATGCAGTGAGTGGTTATGATTTGAAATGCACTGCCTGAAAAGAAGGTGAAGGCAGATTCCATTTGTGGCTTTCAAAAGGAAATTGCATAAGCACCTGAGGGGAAAAAATTTGCAGGGCTACGGGGAAAGGGGAAGGGGGTGGACTAGCTAAATTGCTCTTGCAGAGAGCTGGCACAGGCTCAACAAGCTGAATGGCCACCTCCTGCACTGTAACCATTCTATGATTCTCCACAATTCCTCCAGGAGCACACCACAGTACTTCTATAAACTTTGCAAGAGCAAAAGGAAGTCAAAAGCACCTTACCTGCAAGTTAAATGGCTGGCCCTTTAAATAATGCTAGTGTGGAGTCCCTTGTGCAGCTGAATGCATGTTCAGCTGTGAGTGAATAAAGAGGGCGTTAACTGGACCTGCATGGTCCAAATTGGCAGAAGAGACTGATTGACATCAGAATGTGCCCGCTCTGTGTGCATTTGGTGCACCCACGACTCGCCTGCACTAGGATCTTGTCAGTAAGGGTTCACTGCACGGACGTGCCGGAGGTGGCTGGAAGCATTCCGGCTGCCATTTCCAGCTTCTCTGGAGTCTGTGGCGGCCTGGTGTTTAAGCCATTTCTTCCCATTTTATGCCTTCTATTTATAAAACTGTTGGGCTAATGTCAAATTTAGATTTTATTATTTTTGGATTAAACACAATTTAGTTTCCCATATTCAGTATCCATTCTATTGATCTGTTGATATATCACTGATACCTTCAGCTAATGTAATCATTTACTGTTCTTTGACAAGCTGCACTGTGACTTTGTGGAATTTGTCATTTGGTACAGTAAAAGGTACATAAAATCATCAATTAAGTTGAATGAAAATAGTTGCAAACGTATTAAAATGTATTGACCAAATTTACTTTGTCATCACTTGAAGGCATTTCGTAAGTTGTCAGGCATATGAAGGGGCATATGGAAGGACGGAAGGAAATTGGACTGATGTTATCTGGCTCACAGACATTAAACCACACTTCCTGTCAGTCAATTTTAGAACAACAATGGCTGCAGTACTAGAGAAGTCTATAGCCTAGACTGTTTTGTCCTAGCTGGAGGACATTGCTGGTTAGTGAAAACTGCAGACAATCTGGAGGAAAATCCATTTTTATTGGAAAGAAGCTTTTGTCTGAGGTAGAGCAGCTGAGTATAATACTGAAGAAAAGTAAGCCAGGGCTGGCACAGAATGGCCAAGCAGCCAGGTAATGGAATGTAATGGCAACTAAAAGCTTTTCAATGACAAACTATGCTGTAGATTTGGGAGGATTTATTAGGTTTTATGTTTAAAAGTATTTATAGAACCTTTTGAACTGACATGGACTTGAAAGGACTAATGATGAAAAAGTAGGACTTGTTTGTGCTTTTCACAGTCTGAATGGTGAGTGTCAATTTATTCTGTGGACGGTAGACAGATCCCAATGTGTTGTGAGTGTACATGAAAGGAAGGATAAATAATGGTTCTACTCTATACAACACGGTCAAATTTTGTTTACAAACATGATAACTGTCATGTGATAGAAAAAGGTATTTCCATCCTGGGATGAGTATGCCAGAATTGTTATCGTCGCTGCATGAAGGGAAACAATAATAATGCTATAGAATGGTATTTATGTACTTCCTACAGATGCAGATTCACATACATTGACTTTTTGTTTTATCCCTTAAGATGTCTATTGTTGATCCCCAACACTGTATCTGGAAAGCAGGGTGAGCTGTCCTTTGGAGTTTTCCATGTCTCCGTTAATTCTGTTCTCATTTTCCCAGCCAAATTTAGATTTCTGCACTGAAGTCCGAACAAAATGTTTTCTCTTCTCCTACCCTATATGGAGCGTTGTTCTGGCCTGCAGAGCTCTAGCTAGTGGCCTGGCTGAGAACTGTTAAAGCATAGCACAAATGAGTTGAAATGGCAGTTGAGATTGGGATGAAATATGACTATGGGTAATTAAGAATTGATCAGCTGAAGGTATTTAGTGATGGCGAAAAGAGCTGCCCTGGAAAACGAGACAAAGAAGCATAAAGCCAGACCTACTTTCAGGGAATTGTGTCTTTCAACCTTTCAGTCTCAGTTCAAATTTAGTGTGATAAAGTTCCTGAGAAGCACCTTGGAATGTTTTACCATGTTAAAGTTGCTGTATAAATGCAAGTATTTGTTCACCCATACCTTTTCAGGATCTGAAGGAACACTGGGGACAATTTAAACCTGACATGCCTGTCAGCAAACTGATGGAATTGGATGCAACGCTGGTTTTATACCTCACTATTTTTATTCTCAATTGAAACCAGCAAAGAGTAATGTTGGGCAGGGTGTAAACCTGGCATTCTACCTGATCCCTTTCTCTGTTAACAAGTGTGATTGCCATTTGATTAGTAAGCAATTACCCTTCCTTCATGGTGAGTATTGATATCTTTAACTATGGTGGTTTCACAGATGAGCTCAACATCTATAGAGTTGCCAGGAGTCACCAGATGGTGATCAGCAAAGAAAACCAGAAGGGATGCTGTGGTCAATTACAATACTTCCACCGATGCACAGTTAGGATCAACTGAACTTCGAACAGACCAGGAATTGAACTCAAAACTTGCTGATCTGTTTGGCTCAGTGCCACATTGCATGATGCATTTACTCACACTTGCTACCTTCATCTAGTCAAAATATATAAGATAGGTCATGGATTTGTACAGCCTTTAAGTGGACTAACTTTATAGAATCCTTCACTGGTAGTCATTGTGTATCCTATCTTTGTCTTTATCTCACAGGAGTTTAGAGTTACTTGATGTATGTTGATAGCTAACAACATGACTCACTGGACACTGGGGAGGTACAGTAGCCTGAAAATAGGTGAATGCTGTGCCCATATTCAAAAAATGTGACAAAAGAGATGCAAACAACCTCAGCCCTATTTGTTGTATCTTTGGTTGTTATGCTGCCACCTTAATATACTTAGTTAGTCTAGCTTAGAGAGATTCCTTATTCTTGAGTCCTTCAAACATTAATCTTTATTACATTGTTACTATGTACAGCTTCACACAAGTCTATGTGTCTCCTCTGAAGGCACGCTGCGTCTATTTTCTAGTCTCTCTCACATGTGATCTTTTACATCATCATGGTAGGAAGTATTCTTTACACTTTCTCAACTTTAACCCTTTCAGACTATCTCCGTCCAAGTTTTTATCCAAATATATATGTATTTACATCAATTTATATTTATTTTACATACTACCCCATCTCCCCCCAAGTCTCATACATCATAGATTCAATCTATCAGGAGGCTTCACAAATCTCCCTGATCGTGTTGTTGTCAGACTCGGAAGATCAGCAGTCTTTCTTTGAACTCTTGTTTCTTGACTTGGACAACCTTCCATGAGGTTTGTAGTATCCAGTGCTTTCTGAATTTCAGGTTCAACATCTGGTTCGGCCAACTGTATGACTGATTTACAGCTTTGATGAATAGAAATAAGATTTCACCTGTTTCTTCTTAAAGTACCTTCGGAACTATGTATTAAATAAGATTGCTGTTGATTCTAATCTTTCTGGATGATTACTCCTTCTCTGCTTTGGTCTTGTACCCATACCTTCTGTCCTTCTGTCAACTTCGGTATTTTCCTGGTACAGTATTTCCTATTATAATTGTACGTTTGTTGCTTTCTGTAAGACTCTGATAATCCTGAACTTGTAGTCCTGGAAGTAACTTTTTGGGTGGGATTGGAAGTTGCGTTTTAAGCTTTTTTCCCATCAACAGTTCCAATGCTGCTAATCCACATAGCAATAGACTACTTCTGTAGTTCAGGAGTATCGTTTGAAACTCTTGATTTTTCTTTAACAGTGCTTTGATAGTTCTGACTCCTCGCTCAGCTTCTCCGTTAGATTGTGGATATCTGGGGGAACTTGTAAGATGTGCTAATCCACAGTTTTCGGCAAAGTGCGTGAAGTAGTCGTTTGCAAATTATGGTCCATTATCCGACACTATCAGGTTGGGTATACCTTGTGTTGCAAAGATTTCTTGTAACGCTCGAATGACTGCTTCAGTTGTCATTGTGTACAAATGTTTGATTTCGATCCACCTTGAAAAGTAGTCGATAACAATCAGGTAGGATTTTCCATTAAATATGAATATATTTATATATATATATGTGCGGCACAGTGGCGCAGTGGTTAGCACCGCAGCCTCACAGCTCCAGCGACCTGGGTTCAATTCTGGGTACTGCCTGTGTGGAGTTTGCAAGTTCTCCCTGTGGCTGCGTGGGTTTTCTTCGGGTGCTCCGGTTTCCTCCCACAAGCCAAAAGACTTGCAGGTTGGTAGGTAAATTGGCCATTATAAATTGCCCCTAGTATAGGTAGGTGGTAGGGAAATATAGGGACAGGTGGGGGTGTGGTAGGAATATGGGATTAGTGTAGGATTAGTATATATGGGTGGTTGATGGTCGGCACAGACTCGGTGGGCCGAAGGGCCTGTTTCAGTGCTGTATCTCTAAGCTAAACTAAACTAAACTAAATAGGTCCATCGTCAGACATTCTCATGGTCTGTTTGGGAATTGGGTCGAGATAAGTGGTTCCCTCTGATCCTGACTGTGTACTGCACATACCTGGCAATTTGAAATAATTTCTTCTACATATTTCAATATTCCCGGCCACCACATGGACGTCTGAGCCCTTGCTCTACATTTAGTTATGCCCATATGACCCTGGTGTATTTTCTCTAAGATGTCTAACTGGAGTGATTCTGGAATCACCAGTCTCTCATCATATACCAGAAAAATCATCCACTATAGTAAAGTGTCTTCTGTGTTCCAAGAAGATTTTCAACCTCTTACCACTGGGACGCTGCTGCAGCCAGCCCTGCTTGCAATATTGGTGGCTATAGATGCATTCTTCATCTTGCATCTGAGCATGTCGAATTTCTAGGACTGAAGTAGGAAGTGGGAATTCACTAACGGCGCTTTTCTTTTGCGGGTCTGCCATGATGCTGTTGCTGCTGACAATGTGTCCTAAAAAAATCAATAGATGTTTTTGAAAACTCACACTTCTCATTAAGTGTCAGACCTTCATCTTGTAGGCGATTCAAAACTGCTCTAACTCTCAGATCATATTCTTCAATGGACTCAGTGTCTTCCATATGGGATATTACACCTCTAAGGCCCTGTAGAATGTTCAACATAGTTCTGTGGAATATTTCCGGTGTTGACGGGATCCCAAATGGGAACCGATTAAAACAAAATTTTCCAGACGGAGTAATGAAGGTTGCCAACACCTGGACTTCTTATTCAATGAAACTTGCCAAAAGCCATTATTCGCAGCAAGCTTCATGAAGTCGGTACTTTTGGATAACTTTGCCAAGCTTTCGTCCACTGATTACATCGGATGAAATTCTCTTGCCACTGCCTTATTAGGTTGAGTTAAGTCTTCACAAATTCAACTGTTTCACCTGGTTTCTGGACCCTTCTGTTAAATCTTGCCCTTTCTCGAATATTATTGTTCTGCAAATTTAAATAACTATCAAAGGCTTTTAAAACCTGGTCAAATTTGGCTGATGTCTCATTAATGCCTTGTCTTGCAATAACGTTGTCTGCTATTGCCTTAAAGGAAAACAGCAATGTGTTAACTTGCTCTGCTTCAGACTGGCTGAGTAATTTGGAAGCAATTCTGTATTTCAAAAAAAAATTTCGTCGGAGTTATCAATTTTGGGTTTTATTTGGTTCTTCCATGTGTCCAAACTTCTTTAGTATTGTGAATTTAAGATCCATAGCTTCTATTTGGTTTATTTTCACTTTTGAATTTTTCCTCCCATATCAGAAGTTTTACCTGTTTTTCAGCCCCGCGCTGACTCCCACTATGGCCACTGTTTGTCCCTGTGCAATCTTGCCGCTAGATTTTGGATTTATTTCCTCCTTGTTTTATATGCAGTTTTGTAGCGTTGCTGCAATGCTCCTTTAACTCCCTTCTCTTGGAGTATTGAATATTTGCAGCCTCATTTTTTTCGCTCGCTTTGGTCGCCATGTGTAAAGGCGCCAAACTGGGATCTGTCTTCGCTAAGGACTTTTGATTTTCCCGGTGCTACCTGCCTAGTGCCAATAGGAACAAATTTTTACCCTCTTCAGGGTTGCTCACCAGATCCCTGATCGTTGCATGGTTCTCCGACTTGAAGCCTGCAATCACTGGACTGGATTTCTACGTGCCGATTCCCCGACTCCTGAGCAAATTCCTGAATTATAAGTGCAACAACAATCTAATAAACAGCAGTCTGCAAGTCTTCAAAATGGGAAATTCTGTTTGACCAGCTTTCTTCATTTCTTTGGGGCTGTCACAACACAAGTGGACAGTGAGTGTGGTTACCTAAGTTGCCACATGAAAGTCTAGTACTCAATTTCAAAGCTATGAGGATTCAGGGTACATTTTTGGAGTGGATAAGAAATTGGTTGAAAAGTAGACATCAACAGCTACTTATTGGAGGTGTTATGCTAGTGAAGGGGAAGTACTGAGTAAGGGTGCTAAGGAATTGATATTTGGACCACTACTGTTTCCAAAAGACATTTGACAAAGTTCCACATGAAAATGTTTTAGTCAGGCTATGACAAATATCAGAACTGGCTGGAATCTGAGTGGGTTAATAACCTGCTTGTCTTTAACTGCCTACCTACTCGGTTTCTGCCAGGTGAGTCGGGTTAAAATCAAACCCTTGAAATAGATGACCTGATAGAGTGGTACAAGAGAGAACCCTGGGCCAACTGGAAAAAAGGATGTAAATCAATGCATTTTAAAAATTAAATTGTACTTTCTGTTGCTATTCTGCTTTGTGTCTCTAAGTGCTCCCATAGTTCAGTGTAGCACACTGACAGCATAGGCAAAATGTTAACATATTATAATGTTCTAAATATAACTTAAGAGCCTCTGCACAATTCCAAATACATGGATCAGATTTATATATAATTAAAACATTATAAAGATTTGTAGATGTGGATAGTACTTTGCCAGCAGATCAACTATCACTGACCCTCCTCGTATCTCCCTTCAAAACATCCGTTCACTTGTGAATAAGACCCTTGCCATCCATGACATTATTGTGGATGATGACATCAACATCATGACCTTGACGGAAACTTAGCTCATGGATGATGATGCCTTCCCCCGTACTGAATAGTCCCTGCCTGGCTATATTTTCCACCACCTGACCTGCCCAAACAGCCACAGTGATAATGTAGCCCTCATCACCCAAATCTCACCTCTGTATATCTCCCTACTGCTCCTGCACTATCTCCTCCTTTGAGTGTCTCACCTTGTTCCACCCTCTTGACTCTCCTTTAAAATTCTCATTCTCTACCGCCCATCCATGTACCATGCCAACCTTCTCAATGAGATATCTTAACTGCTTTTCTCCCTCAGCCTTTGCACGGAGTGACTTCTCATTCTTGGCAATTTCAACATCCACCTGATCTCATCCTGCACTCTCTCCTCATTGTTCACTGTCCTCCTATTCTCCTTAATCTCTCATACTATGTAAACTGCCGACACATATTCATGGCTATCCCCGGCCTTGCCATCTTACGTGACCTCTCTATTCCCATCGTATCATTCACAGATAAGGCCATCTCCGTTCACTTCCTACTTTCCCCTTCCAACCCCACTTCCTTGGAAAAATCTCTCTCCCAAGTCACTTACAATGGCACTTCCAAATTCCCAACTGTCTAGTGTTTGACCCTCTATTCCCTATAACATTTCTACTCAATCAAACCCTCATCTCCCTGTTTGATGCCCTTCATCCCAGTAAAACCCTTACTCTTTCCCATCCTGATCATTCCCCTGGTATGGCCCCCATCTCTGCTCCCTTAAGCAGATTTGAATATTTATGGTGGACAACTGGTTTACCTATTCATTGACATACATTAAGTACTATCGGATGCTCCATTACCAACCATCTTCTTAAACACCCCTCCTCCGCCTTCGCACCCCTACCTCAACAACAAAAGCAACAACAAAAACTTGGATTTATATAATGTCTTTAATGTGGTAGAATGTCCCAAGGCACTTTACAGGTTATCAAACGATACTTAACAAATAGGAGGTCACATAAGGAGATATTAAGACAAGTGACCAAAAGGTTGGTTAAAGAGGTAGGTTTTAAGGAGCGTGTTAAAGGACGAGAGAGCGGTAGAGAGGTAGGGAGATTTTGGAAGAGAATTCCAGAGCTTTGGGCCTAGGCAGCTGAAAGTACGGTTGCCAGTTGTGGACAAGAGGCCAGAGTTGGAGGAGCACAGAGATCTCTGAGGGTTTTAGGGCTGGAAGAGGTACAGAGACAGTGGGGTGAGGCCTTGGTGGGATTTGAAAACAAGGATAAGAATTTTAAAATTGAAGCATTGCTGGACTGGAAACCAATGTAGGTCAGCAAGCATGGGGTGTGTGTGGAGCTTATGGATGGCTTTGTCAATAAGGTTGAGATCATTTGTTCAGCTGCCTCTGCTGCTTCCTTCCCTTTCCCTAGCTCACTAAGCCAAACCTCCCCCCAAACTTCGACCCTACCCCAGCCTTGAACTCACATATTTCTCGACTTTCTCTCCTGTCTTCCCTCAAGCCTGCTCCAAGCTCATTTTGTCGATGAGACGTATCTCCTATTCACCCCTATTCCCACTAAACTTCTGATCACCTAACTTCCGTTCCTGGCTCCCATGTTGGCTGATATTGTTAACATTTCCTTCTCTCAGATATTGCTCCCTCACTTTCAAAATCTACTGTTATCACTCCCCACCTCAAATAACCTTTGACCCCTCTCCTTGCAAAGTACCATCCCATCTCCAACCTCCCGTTCCATTCCAAAGTCCTTGAACGTGTTATTGTCTCTCAAATCTGTGGCCATATTTCCTGCAACCCCGTGTTTGAATCCCTTGAATCACGTTTCTGCCCATTCCATAGCACTGGAACAGCCCTGATCAAAATCACAAATTACATCGTCTATGACTGTGACTAGAAGGACAAGGGCAGCAAATACATGGGAACACAACCACCTGCAAGTTCCCCTCCAAGTCACACACCATCCTGACTTGGAACTATATCGCCGTTCCTTCACTGTCGCTGGGTCAAAATCCTGGAACTCCCTTCCTAACATCACTGTGGGTATACCTACCCCAAATGAACTGCAGCGGTTCAAGAAGGCAGCTCACCACCACCTTCTCAAGGGCAATTAGGGATGGGCAATAAATGCTGGCCTGGCCAGTGACGCCCACATCCCATGAATAAATTTTTAAAAAATTAGGTATGGGCAATAAATGCTGGCCTAGCCAGCAACATCCACATCATATGCACTGATAGAAAAAAGGATCAATGCCATGGTTTTTAATCCTGACCACAAACTTCATTCCCTAGCCACCAAATCCATCTCCCTCCCTGGCCACTGTCTGAAGTTGAACTGATGTCACAACCTTGGCATCCTTTTTGACCCTAAGCAGAGCTTCCTACCCCATATCCTTGCAACCACTTGGACCATCTACTTCCACCTCTGTAATATCACCTATCTCTGGGAGAGAAACTGTGTAATCTGACTTACCATGAGCAATGCCATCTGAGATTCTCTAATAATATATTAACGAGGAAGGGGCATTGCTGGATCTGATTCTGGGGAATGAGGTGGGTCAAGTCGATCAAGTGTTAGTCGGGGAATTTTTAAGGAACAGTGATCATAGGATCCTAAGGTTTAAGTTAGCAATGGAAAAGGACAAGTAACAATCCAGAGTAAAAATGGTTAAATTGGAGGAGGGCCAATTTCAGTGGAGTGAGAATGAATTTGGCAATCATAGATTGGCGGGCAAAATTGTAACGGAACAATGGGCTACTTTTAAAGAGGAGATGGTTTGGGTACATTCTCATGATTGGAAAAGGTAGAGCAACCAAAGCCAGAGTTCCCTAGATGGCAAGAAAGATAGTGAGTAAGATAAAGCGGTAAAAAGCAAGGGGGCGGTGGGGGGGGGGGGGGGTGTGGGGGTGCGGTGGTGGTGTATGACAGACGTCTGATTGATAATACAAGTGAGAACCAAGCTGAATATAGAAAGTTCCAAGGGGAAGTGAAAAAGGAAATCAGAGTGGCAAGGAGAGAGTATGAGGCAAGACTGGAAGTGAACATGAAAGAAACCCAAACGTCTTCTTCAGGATATAAATAGTAAAAGAGTAGTAAGAAGAGGGGAGGGGCTGATCAGGGACCAAAAAGGTGATTGACACATGGACACAGAGGAAATGGCTGAGGTACTAAATGAATATTTTGCACCTGTCTTTACCAAGAAAGAGGATGCTGTCAAAGTAAAAGTCATAGTAAAAGAAGAGATAGTTGAGATACTGAAATAAAAACAAGAAATGTTGGAACCACTCAGCAGGTCTGGCAGCATCTGTGGAAAGAGAAGCAGTGACCCTTCTTCGGAATTGAGATACTGGATGGGCTAAAAATTGATCGAGAGGAGGTGTTGGAAAGGTTGGCTGTACTTAACGTTGATAAGTCACCAGGACTGGATGGGATTCATCTGAGGATGCTGAGGGAAGTGAGGGTAGAAAGGTAGAGGTACTGGCCCTAATCTTCCAATCCTTCTTAGATATGGGGATGGCGCCGAAGGACTGAAGAATTGCAAATGCTACATCCTTGTTCAAAAGATAGTGTAAGGATAAGCCCACCAGCTACAGGCCAGTCAGTCTGTCTTGGTAGTGGGAAAGCTTTTAGAGATGATAATCCAAGACAAAATTTCCAGTCATTTGAACAAGTGCAGATTAATTAGGGAAAGCCAGCATAATTTGTTAAAGACACATTGTGTTTAACTAACTTGATTGAGATTTTTGATGAGGTAACACAGAAGGTTGATGAGGGAAAAGTGATTGATGTGGTGTATATGGACTTCCAAAAGGCATTTGATAAAGTACCACATCATAGACTTACCAGCAAAGTTGAAACCCATGGATTAAAAGGGAAAGTGGCAGCATGGATACAAAGTTGGCTGAGTGACCTGAAAAAGAGTGGTGGTGAAAGGTTGTTTTTCAGACAGGAGGAAGGTATACAGTGGGTCGTCGGACCACTGCTTTTCTTGATAGATGTTAATGACCTCGATATGGGTCTGCAGGACACAATTTCAAAATTTGCAGATGACACAAAATTTGGAAGCATTGTGAACTGTGAGGATGATGTTGATAGACTTCAAGAGGATGTAGACAGGCTGGTGGAATGGGTAGACAAGTGGCAGATGAAATTTGATGCAGAGAATTATGAAGTGATTCAGTTTGGTAGGAAGAACGAGGAGAGGCAATATAAACTAAAGGGTACAATTGTAAAGAAGGTGTCGGAACAGAGAGACATGGGTGTATATGTGCACAAGTTGTTGAAGGTGGCAGGGCAGGTTGATAACATTTTTAAAAAGGCATACGAGATCCTGGGCTTTATCAATAGAGGCATAGGGTACAAAAGCAAGAAAGTTATGCTGAACCTTTATAAAATTCTGGTTCTACCTCAACTGGAGTAATCTGTCCAATTCTGGGCATCACACTTGAGGAAGGATGTAAAGGCATGGTAGAGAGTACAGAAAAGATTTATGAGTTTGGTTCCAGTGATAAGGACCTTCAGTTCTGTGAATAGATTGGAGAAACTTGGGGTTGTTCTCCTTAGAGAAGATTAAGAGGAGATTTCATGGACATGTTAAAAATCATGAGGGGTCTAGACAGAGTAGATGGAGAGAAACTGTTCCCATTGGCAAAAGAGAACCAGAGAACATGGATTTAAGCTGGTTGGCAAAAGGATCAACTGCAACATGAGGAGAAACGTTTTTTTACACAGCGAGTGGTTAGAATCTGGAATGCACTGTCTGAGTGTGGTGGAGGCAGATACAATTAGGGCTTTCGAAAGGGAATTGGATGAGCACCTGAAGAGAAAATATTTGAAGAGCTACAGGGAAAGGACAGTGTTACAACCAGGTGCGACAGGCGTCTAGGGGTCTGTTACTATCTTCACCTGGTCTTATTGTAACAGGGTTTAATTTTAAACACACTGTGTTTTGAGCTCCCCCTTTGTGAATCCTTGTTCACAACTTTCCAATTATAAGGCAAAGAAATGAGCACGAACAGGCTTTCTGTGTTTTAAAGAAGATGAAATTTATTAAACCTTAAACTTAAACTCTAATACGGTTCATGCCTATGGATATACGACGCGCCCACACTAGCATGCAAACGCGATACATGCATGCAAATAGGGACAGAAAAGAGCAGAGGAAAAGTAGAACAGTTTGAAGCAATATCTTGTTACTGTTTTTCGAGATCGCTGTAGTCCTTGATTGAAGATATGGTCTTGCTTTTCGTTGGGGCCCAGCAGTCCTATTAAACTTTGTTTACACAGGAAACTTTTCTCTCTTTGAGTTTCACGTGTTTTCACAAGATTCAGTTCTGTGGGAAGGAGATGGAAGCAGGCAGGAGAGAAATCTTTACTCTATGAGCACACGGCTTTGTCTCTGTTCCAATTCCTTTGTTGGGAGTTCAAATCCAAAAAAAACTCCAGGTTGCCCAGCAGGTTCGTCATGTGACTTGCTCCATATATGGAACAGTCTCTCCTGCGAGGTTTGTGGTTTGTACCTTAGCAGTCTCTGGAATGCTAGATCTCCCCACCTTCAACGTCTGGTAATCAAAAGTTCATTGGTTGAATGAGTCAGGGCATGGCCCATTGTCCCTGTTCCAACACTGTCAGTTACCATGGAAATGTGTTTCAGGTCAGGGGCTTGCAATTTTAAGTTTTAATGTTCATGTGGCGAAATCATGTGTGCCTCAATCTTGGCAGGTGGGGCGTTTACGTGACACCTCCACTCCCAAGAGAATGAAATGCAATTTGTAGAAAACAGCGCATTTCATTACAGAGTTTGGAAGAAATATAATATACAGAAAGAAACCATGCATTTCTCTCATTCATTTCCATTCATTCACCAATGTTGAAGCTCATTAAAAATGGTCTGTTCTGGGTGCCAGGGCTGCTTTAATTTCCCCTTTTTTTCCCTCAGGAGAGTTAGTAGGGGGCGGCTCTATCCTGAACTCTGAATCATGCAAAGACTTCTGGCTTAAGGGGATGGGTGGTTCCCTTTTCCTCTGACTGTGGGGGAGGAGTTTTTGTTAATCTTCCCTTTGTTCTCTGAGACAGTCCTACCTGCAGGTATTTGTGCTGACTTAACTGCCTTCTCCTGTGACAATTTGACTAGGTGAGGCATCACCCTCATGACTTCTCTGCTCCCTAGAGGTCTCTCTCTGTCTCTGCAGGTCATGTAAAAGCTGTGAGCAACTCTGGTGGAGCGGAGCGCTTCTAGAGTCTACATTTACATAGGATGATGTGGGGTCTAACTTTTCACATTTTTCAGGGTTGGTTGATCGGGTAGTAGGGGTTTTCATCCGGGATTCTTCCCGGACTTCCTTTAACCTGCCCTCTTGGTCACTTTTTCCTCTTCTCTTTCTAAACTTTTGCCAGCCGTGTGCTTGCCTGTCCTCTTTTGTTCTCGGCAGTGGTCCAGCCCTCTGCTGGAGGGTCCTCCTAACACAGGACTTAGGGGTGCAGGTTTCACTGTAGGTTGGTGTTTCCCCTCAACCTGGCACATGTGGCAACTCCTGCAGTACTGCACCACGTCTTTGTGGAGTTTTGGCCAGTCAAACTGCTGTGGGTTTTGGTCTTTCATATACCAACATGTACAGCCACTGTAGTCTCGTGGGCCCTTCTTAATATTTCTCCCTGGTACCTCTGTGACACCACTAACTGGTGAACTACTGTCCACTCCTTGCCCTCAGGTCTGTGAGGAGAACTCCATTTCCTCATCAGTAGCTTATTCTTTAAATAGTAGCAATCAGGATCTCCCTCTGCTTCACTTTCAGGCTGGGCAGCCTGTGCTAACTCTTGTGATACTGGGTCGGCTCGCTGAGCCTCACCTAGGGACAATCCATTTAATTAATTCCCTGGGTCTCCTAACTTTCCAAAGAAAGTCTCAGACAGGCAGACCTCATGGTCATTTTCCTGCAGTGTCAATGCAGTCTCCTCTGGGGGAGCTGGTTTGATCATGGCCTGACCCATGACACATTCAGGGACACTGTAGGGGACCGTCCCCTGCCATCACCCTGTCTCTCTGACCTCCTGCAGTCTTTCTTTCACTACTGGGGTGGGGGGGCTGCTGCCACCTTCACCCCTGTCATATCATTACCTAGGAGCAGGTCAACCCTGTCCACAGGCAACCCAGGGACAATCCCTACAGTCACCGGTCCCGAAACTAGATCACACTCCAGGTGCACGCAGTGTACTGGTACAGGCGTACACTGCTCTCCAATACCATTCAACACCATTTTGGTGTTCACTGCACTCTCTGTGGGAAAGGTCAGGCCTTTTCCCAGTAAAAGGGATCTAGTGGCCCCTGTGTCCCCGAGAATCACTATGGGCTTGCTTGTCCCACACAAGGGATAGGGAGTTACTTTCCCTTCAAGTACAAAACCCAGATAACCTTCAGGAATCCTATTAACCTTTCCTGCACTGGCCGTAGTAAGCTTCCTGGGTTGCACTCTTACTGCAGTTCAAGCCACAGCTTGTTCTGTGTTTTCCATTAGGTTCCCGTCTGCATGGAGCGGGTGTGCCCTGATTAATCCTACCGGTTTCCCCTTTAGTTTCCAGCAGTCAGCTTTTAAATGCCCTGCCTTATTACAATGGAAGCACACAGGTCTCCAGGTCTCACTCTTGCTCACAGCACCTTCCTTTTTGGCTGGAGGAGGGCCCCCTGTGTCTCCTGCTTTCCTTTCTCTTCCAGGAATGCCTGGGTGGAGATCACCTTCCCACCCTTTGTCTTTTTCGGATTTGTGGGCGTGATCAGGAAAGCTTCACCCCTGACAAACCGAATTATAAATTAAAGCAACTTATCGGCCAGAACAGCCGCTTGCTGAGCTCCCTGAACCTGCTACTCCTCCACATGGGTTTTTATTGAGAATGGGAGAGAGTTTTTAAATTCCTCTAACAGGATTACTTCTCTGAGAGTCTCATAGCTGAGCTGTATTTATAGAACCCTCAGCCACTGGTCACAAGCGAGGTGCTTGCTCCTTTCAACCTCTGGATAGGTTTGATTGGCTTGCTTTTTGAGGGCTCTAAACTTCTGGCAATAGGCTTCGGGTACTAATTCATATGCCCTGAGGATAGCATTTTTGGTCAGTTCATAGTTTGATGAACTCTCATCTGACAGCAAGGAATAAACCTCATGGGCTTTTCCGGTTAGTTTGCTTTGCAATAAGAGAGACCAGGTCTCAGCTGGCTATTTTAGTTGCCTTGCCAGTTTCTCGAAAGACACGAAAAATGCTGCCACATCTTCCTCATTGAATTTTGGAATTAGTTGGGCGAGTTTTAGCAATCTTGTACCCAGTCCTGAATTCTGATCATCCATATTGGCTATGCTTTCACTAGGGTTACTCTGTCGCGCCCTAGCTAACTCAAGCTGCCGTAACTCTCTTTCTTCGCATTCCTTCCGGAATATTCTTTCTCTCACCCTCTCTTCTCTCTCTCGTTCCTTCTCCTGTCTTTCATTTTCTTCACGTTCCCTTTGGAAGGCTCTTTCTTTCTCCTCTCTTCTAATTCGAGTTTCCTTTGTTCCAATTGTCTCTTTGCTAGCAGTACCCTCTCTGAGTCTGCTTCTAACACTGCCTCTGTTTCATCTGATTCAAGGGAAAAATGGTGGGCCACTAGGCTTAGGAACTGAGACTTACTAACCTTTGTACAGTGATCCCACACTGCTCAGCCATTTTTCTCAACTCCTCCATTGACAGTGATTTTAACTTATCCCAAGTTACTTCACCCTGGCTTGGAGAGCTACTTGCTTCAGTTGCAGACATGTTAGTATTCAATTACACACAACCACAAGAAAACCTGTATTGATTAACTGTTTTTTGATTGGTAACCATTTGGCTCCCCACTTCCAATTTCAGTCATTTGTCTGTGGTTAACAATCCCAGATGAACCCCCAATTTCTGTTATGACCAAGTAGGACAGGCGTCTAGGGGTCTGTTACTATCATCACCTGGTCTTATTGTAACAGGGTTTAATTTTAAACACACTGTGTTTTGAGCTCCCCTTTTGTGAATCCTTGCTCACAACTTTCCAATTATAAGGCCGAGAAATGAGCACAAACAGGCTTTCTGTGGTTTAAAGAACAAAGATGACATTTTTATTAGACCTTAAACTTAAACTCTAATACAGTTCATGCCTATGGATATACGACGTGCCCAAGCTAGCATGCACACATGATACACGCATGCAAATAGGGACAGAAAAGTGCAGAGGAAAAGATAAGTAGAACAGTTTGAGGCAATATCTTGTTACTGTTTTTCGAGCTCGCTGTAGTCCTTGATTGAAGATATGGTCTTGCTTTACGTTGGAGCCTAGCAGTCCTTTTAAACTTTGTTCACGTAGGAAACTTTTCTCTCTTTGAGTTTCACATATTTTCACAAGAAATTCAGTTCTGTGGGAAGGAGATGGAAGCAGGCGGAGCGAAGTCTTCTTGCTCCAATTCCTTTGTTGGGAGTTCAAATTCAAAAAAACTCCCAGGTTGCCCAGTAGGTTAGTCATGTGATTAGCTCCTTATATGAAACAGTCTCTCCTGCGAGGTTTGTGGATTGTACCTTAGCAGTCGCTGGAATGCTAGATCTCCCCACCTTCAACGTCTGGTAATCAAAAGTTCATTGTCGGTTGAATGAGTCAGGCCCTTTGTCCCTTGTTCCAACACTGTCGGTTACCATGGAAATGTCTTTCAGGTCAGGGGCTTGCAATTTTAAGTTTTAATGTTCATGTGGTGAAATTATGTGCACCTCAATCTTGGCAGGTGGGGGAATTAACCTGACAACAGGGTAGTGGGACTCGCTGCAGAGAGCCGGCACAGACATGATGGGCAAAGTGGTCTCCTTCTGTGCTGTAACTGTTCTATGATAAAAATTCTTGAAGAGATTGTAACAGGCTGAAGGGTTGTAATGACAATTTCGGAACAAACCTTCAGAACAAATGAGAATGGGCGGATAAGTGGCAGATGAAATTTAATGTTGAAATTTGATAGGAAGAATGAGGAGAGCTCAGTCCGAGCGGTGAGAAACAGTGAGAGCAGCGGGGCCACAAACAGCGCAGAGAGGGAAGGTGGGAGCTCAGTCCCAGCAGCGAGAGCAGCAGGGCTACAAGCAGCACAGAGAGGGAAGGTGGGAGCTCAGTGTGAGTGGTGAGAAACAGTGAGAGCAGTGGGGCCACAAATAACGCAGAGCGAGAAGACTGGAGCTCAGTCCGAGCGGTGAGAAACTGCGAGAGCAGCGGGGCCTCAAACAGCACAGAGAGGGAAGGTGAGAACTCAGTCTGAGCAATGAGAAACAGCGAGAGCAGCGGGAATACCTGTAACCAGGACCCAGTCAGACCCTGGAATCAGAAAGAAAAATTGAGGTGTGACACTACAGCAAAGCAGTTAAGTGATTGATGGGTGAGTCCCTTGCTCATTGGTCTTTAAAAACTCAGATAATTTATTAGTAATTTTAAGGTTTTAATTAAATATTAGTATGGATTAGTATGACCACCTCCAGGCGCGTATCCATTGTCTCTCGAGATAAGGAGGCCCAAAAGAAAAGAAAGAAAGAAGTATGGATTATCAGCATTAGTAAGGCATATTAATAGTAGTAAGGTTCATTATTTTTGGAAAAGATTTAAAGGAATTGGTAAGGTTTATTTCCAGTAATAAGGTTTATTAGCGGTAACAAGGTTATTATTTAATAAATAAAGTAATGGCAGGCTGCTCCAACCTCGAGAGTGCACGTTCTGTGCAATGTGGGAACTCTAGGCCTCTTCCCATGTCCTGGATAACCACTTGTGCTGGAAGTGTCGCCAGTTGCAGCAGTTTGAGCTCTGTGTTTCAGAACTTGAGCAGCAGTTTGCAACACTGTGGTGCTGCCGTGAGGGTGAGAGCTTCATGGATACCATGTTTATAGATGTGGTCATCCCACAGCTTTAGGGTACACAGGGAGACTGAGAATGGGTGACCACCAGACAGTCAAAAAGAAATAGGCAGATAGTGCAGGAGTCCTCTGAGTGCATCCCACTCTCCAACCAGTATTCAGTTCTGAATACTGATGAGGGTGATGGCTCATCTGGGGGATGCAGCCAGAGCCAAATCCATGGCAACACGGGTGGCTCAGCTGTACTGGGAGGTGCAAGGAAAACAAGTAGAGCAATAGTGATGGGATTCTATAGTTTGGGGAGCAGATAGGTGTTTTTGCAGACGCAGACAGGAATTCAGGATGGTATGTTGCCTGCCTGGTGCCAGGGTCATGATTTCACTGAGCGGCTGCAGAACATTCTAGAGGGGGAGGGTGAATAGCCAAAGGTCGTGGTCCATATTGGCACCAACGACATATGTAGAAAAAGGGATGAGGTCCTGTGGGCAAAGTTTAAGGACTTAGGAAAGAGATTAAAAAGTAGGACCTTAAAAGTAGTAATCTCTGGATTACTCCCAGTGCCACACGCTCGTGAGCATAGAAATAGGAGTTAGAGCAGATGAATGTGCTGCTGGAGAGATGGTGCAGGAGGGAGGGTTTTAGATTCCTGTGGCATTGGCACTGATTCTGGGGGAGGTGGGGCCTGTACAAGGCGGGCAGTTTACACCTCAACAGGGCTGGGACAAATATCCTTGCGCAGAGGTCTGCGAGCATTGTTAGGCAGGGTTTAAACTAGTTTAGCAGGGGGATGGGAGAAAATTAGAGATGGAAATGGAAGGCAGAAAATTAGTTAATGAGTCTAGAAGACAGAGGAAACAAAGGTTAGAAAATTTAAAAAAATAGTTTGGCAGTGCTCAAGGGTATATACTTCTAGCAAATAAAGCAGATGAGCTGAAGGCACAGACAGAAATATGGCAGTATGAAGATCTAGCTATTACAGAAACATGGCTTAAATAGGGACAGGAATGGCAGCTCAACATTCCTGGTTACAGGGTATTCAAACGAGATAGAGAGGGGGATAAAAAAA
Source organism: Heterodontus francisci (assembly GCF_036365525.1). Taxonomy (NCBI): domain Eukaryota; kingdom Metazoa; phylum Chordata; class Chondrichthyes; order Heterodontiformes; family Heterodontidae; genus Heterodontus; species Heterodontus francisci. Next base: position 155,911,762 of record NC_090373.1, on the reverse strand, counting down.
GGAGGGGGTGGTGGCAATCTGATCGAAGAAACAATTACAGCTGTGAGGAGGAATTTTTTTTCTTTTTATTCATTCATGGGATGAGGGTGTCGCTGGCTAGGCCAGCATTTATTGCCCATCCTGAATTGCCCTGTGCGTCGGTGGTGAAGAGAGTGAATGTTGAAGAAGGTAGATGGGGTGCCAATCAAGAGGGCTGCTTTGTTCCGGATGGTGTCGAGCTTCTTGAGTGTTGTTGGAGCTGCACCCATTCAGGCAAGTGGAGAGTATTGGATCACACTCCTGATTTGTGCCTTGTAAATGGTGGACAGGCTTTGTGGAATCAGGAGGCGAGTTACTCGCCGCAAAATTCCCAGCCTCTGACCTGCTCTTGTAGCCACAGTATTTATGTGACTGCTCCAATTCAGTTTCTCGGCAAAACCCAAACTGAACCTCAGTGAGCAGGTTATTGCTGAGCAAGCACTGCTTGATAGGACGGTCAACCACCCCTTCCATAATTTTGCTGATGATCGAGAATAGACTAATCGGGCAGTAATTGGCCGGGTTGGATTTGTCCTTTTTTTGTGTACAGGATATACTTGGGCAATTTTCCACATTGCCAGGTAGATGTCAGTGTTGTAGCTGTACTGGATCAGCTTGGCTAAGGGGGCGGCTGTTTCTGGAGCACATGTCTTCAGTACTATTGCCGGAATGTCGTCCGGGCCCATAGCCTTTGCAGTATTGAGTGTTGTCAGCTGTTTGTTGCTATCACGTGGAGTGTATCGGATTGGCTGAAGTCTGGCATCTGTGATGCTGGGGCCCTCAGGAGGAGCCCGAGATGGAGCATCCACTTGGCACTTCCGGCTGAAGATTTAAATGCTTTAGCCTTATCTTTTGCACTGATGTGCTGGGCTCCCCCATTGTTGAGGATGGGGATATTTGTGGAGCCTCCTCCTCCTGTTTAATTGTCCACAACCATTCACGACTGGATGTGGCAGTACGGCAGAGCTAGATCTGATTCGTTGGTTGTGGGATCGCTTAGCCCTGTCTATCACGTGCTGCTTATGCAGTTTGGTATGCAAGTAGACCTGTGTTGTAGCCTCACCAGGCTGACATCTCATTTTGAGGTATGCCTGGTGCTGCTCCTGGCATGCCTTCCTGCACTCTTCATTGAACCAGGGTTGGTCCCCCAGCTTGATAGTAATGGTAGAGTGGGGGATATGCCAGGCTATGAGGTTACAGATTGTGGTTGAATACAATTCTGCTGCTGCTGATGGCCCACAGCGCCTCATGGATGCTCAGTTTTGAGTTGCCAGATCTGTTCGAAATCTATCCCATTTAGCATGGTAGTGCCACACAACATGATGGTGGGCATCCGCAATGTGAAGACGGGACTTCGTATCCACAAGGACTGTGCAGTGGTCACTCCTCCCAATACTGTCATGAACAGATACATCTGGAAAAGGTAGACTGATGAGGACGACGCCAAGTAGGTTGTTCCCTCTTGTTCGTTCCCTCACCACCTGCCGCATACCCAGACTAGCAGTTATGTCCTTCAGGACTCGGCCAACTTGGTCAGTAGTGGTGCTACCGAGCCACTCTTGGTGATGAAGGTTGAAGTCCCCCATCCAGAGTACATTCTGTGCCCTTGTTACCCTTAGTACTTCTTTCAATTGGTGTTCAGCATGGACGAGTACTGATCTATCAGCTGAGGCGGGGAGGTGGGGGGGGTGTGGGGAAGAGGGGGCAGGCGAGGTAGGCGGTAATCAGCAGGAGATTTCCTTGCCTATGTTTGACCTGATGCCATGAAACGTCGTGTCCAGAGTCAATGTTGACGACTCCCAGGGCAACTCCCGCCCGAAAGTATGCCACTGAGCCGCCACCTCTGGCGGGTCCGTCCTGCCGGTGGTACAGGACATACCCAGGGATTGTGATGGTGGTGTCAGGGACATTGTCTGAAAGGTATGATTCTGTGAGTATGACTATGACTGTTGGGACAGCTTTCCTAATTTGGGAACAAGCCCCCGGATGTCAGTAAGAATGACAGTGCTGGGTCGACAGGGCTGGGTTTGCCATTGTCATATCCAGTGCCTAGGTTGATGCCGTGTGGTCCGTCTGGTCTCATTCCTTTTTGTACACTTTGTAGAGGTTTAATACAACTGAGTGGCTTGCGAGGCCATTTCAGAGGGTATGTAAAAGTCAACCACATTGCTGTGGGTCTGGAGTCACATGTAGGCCAGACCAGGTTAGGACGACAGATTACCTTCCCTAAAGGACATGTGTGAACTATTTGGGTTTTTACAACAATGGGCAATGGTTTCATGGTCACCATTAGGTTAGATTTTTAATTCCAGATTAATTAATTGAATACAAATTTCACCATCTGCCGTGGTGGGATTCCAACTCATTTCCCCAGAGCATTAGTCTAGGTGTCTGGATTACTAGTCCAGTGACATTACCACTACGCCACCGCCTCCCCCTTTGAAAGCTTCAATTTTCAAAACATCTGCAAGTCTTCGTAGCCTTTTATTGTAACAAGCTTCCGAGAGCAGATGTCTCCTCTCACTCTTGAGCTGCCATTGCTGGCTTCTTCTCTGTGAGGCTGCACCTGCTGAGTTCCCTTCTTCCAGCCTGCCTTGAGGCTACAACTGTTGATTTCTTCTCTTGCAACCTGTTTGCCTTCAGAAAGTCTGTTAAATTTATCTGGATTCAGAAGTCAATAGCTTATTGTTCTGCTCAAAAATGCAGAGTCCAGAAATCTGGTTTCACAAAGTCCCTTGGGCCTGCCCATTGTTCCCAGGTGCTAACAACTGCCTAGTACATGTACATTTTCTGAATTCCCAACTCCTTGTTTTACGACCCGAAAGTCTGGGAGGGCGAAATCCATTGTTCTTCAGGTATTGGTGGCTGTAGTCTCTGTTTTCAGAAGAAAGTGTTCTTTGTTGTCCTGATAATCTTTTGCAGAATGGAGGTAAAGTCATCTGACCTTCTAGACCCCATCTTGAACTTTTAAAAAACACAATTTTTAGGACATAATCATGGTACAAGGTCAAGTGTTCATAACACCTCTGCCCTAAGAATAGAAAAGTCATTACCATCGTAATGACTTTTCTTACAACATAATCACATATGCATTTTTAACATTTTACACTTTACACGGCTAACAATATTTTAAATTTCTGAGTTGTTTGCTTCCATTATACCCCTTATTTAAATTCTGCATAGAGCATCGCCAATTACATTGCTACTTCCTGCAACATGTTCAATCTTTAGGGTAAATGGTTGTAACATTAGGCTCCACCAAAATAATCTAGTGTTCTTGATTTTGAATTTTTCTAGAAACCTCAATGCATTACTATCAGTGTAAACTGTTATTTCCCCTTGGTCATTCTCGACATATACTTCAAAATGTTGAAGAGCCAATGCGAGACCTAAAGCCTCCTTCTCAATAATGGAGTATTTATTCTGGTACTCACTGAAAAATAACTGGTCTTTAGATTGCAGTATCATCATCCTAGAGTAATACTGCTCCTATTCCTACAGCACTGGCATCAACAATCACTTTAATAGGTTTGCCAAAATTTGCTGCTGCTAGAATTGGTTCATTTATTAAAATCACCTTTAACTTTTCAAATGCCATTTGACAGGATTCTGTCCACTGGATCTTCACGTCCTTTTTTAATAAATTTGTCTGTGGAGTCACTACTGTACTGAAGTTAGGAACAAACTTCCAGTAGAATCCATACATCCCTAGGAATCTTAGCATCTCCCTTTTTGTCTTGGGGACTGGAAAGTCTGTTATCATCTGAACTTTAGCTTCCCTAGGCAAAACTTGACCTTGACCCACTACATGCCCTAAATGGGTGACCTTAACCTTAGCAAACTCACTCTTCCCTAAGTTTACTACCAAATTGGCTCTCTCTAACCTATTGAACAGCACCTTTAAGTGTTTAACATGGTCTTCGCAGATGCCACCGTATACCAACAGATCATCAAGGTACACAATGCAATTGCTCAGTCCTGCAATTACCTGGTTGGTCAACCCTTCAAATGAGGCCAGTGCATTTTTCATACCAAATGGCATGAACTTACACTGAAATAGGTCATCTGGGGTCACAAAAGCAGAAATTTCTTTAGCTTGGTCAGACAAAGGAACTTGCTAATAACCGTTCAGCAGGACAATTTTGCGAATAAAGAATGAATTCCCCAATCTGTCAATATAATAATCAAGTTGTGGGATTGGGTAAGAGTCTGTTTTAGTGACTGCATTTGTAAGTTTTCCGAGATGTTACCTGAATAGAAGTGAGACAGAGGATACCCAACTTGCCTCACCTTGGGATTCTTGACCAAGATAGACCTACAAGGTACAGACTCAGATTCTGTGTCCATGTCGAGTTTATTAGGCTTAACTAAGATATACAAAGTTAATCCTTAACAACGGCAATAGGTACATCAGCTGCTTCTGAACTCACTGGGGCGTGGATTTCTCTCTTTCTTCTTCTCTTGCTGTGTTCTGTTGACCGCAGTCTATCTTCTTCTTCTATGTGTGCCAACGATGTTGTTAACTCCTCTCTAAGCGTGCCACAGAGGTCCCAAACTCTCCTCTTTTTATCCCTCTTAGGGGTCACTGTCTTGTCATATTAGGCCAATTCAGCCAACATGATTGGGTTAAGACGACATCATTGTTTGCTCCTGGTCTCATGATGGCTTTGCGCAAAGATCCTCACAGATGGCTCCTGTTTTAACCCTTGCCATATACCTAAAGGTCCCCTTTTTCCTCAGATAGATCTATTTCTGCAACTTTTTGGTTTTATCGACTAGACTGACTTTTTTTTATCCTTGTTCTTACATAAGTGCAGAGAAACACGTTTTCCACTCTACAAATGTCAATTCAGCATTAAGCAATTATACATTGACCGATTTCAGTCAAGCCTGTCCATCATGCCTTGCAGTCAAGCCTTGACACTAGTTTCCTGCAGAAAGAGTATTTCAAAGTTATTCATAACAGGAAGCAATGAAAATGTTATAAACTTACAGTCCCCACCTCAAGGATAAAGTGCTCATGCGCTGACTTCTCACACAATCTATGAATGCTTTATTAATCTGTCATAACCCCCAATTTTCTGTCCCGTCATATTAGTATAAAGGAGTCTTGATGTCTCTGTGACCAATAAGCGGTGTCCCAAATTTTTCATGAATGTTCCTGTGCGCAAGACACGTTGCTTGCTAAGGGAATCAATAACCTCTCGGAGACAGGGGAGGCTGTCTTTAGGAATGGGATACTGTTTACAGATCTGATGGACTGGGCCATTAATAGTTTCCTATCATTCGTCCAGAATCATATTTGGATGTGGCAAAAGCCGAGGAATGCTCTTTTACCAGGGATGTAACTTGTGAGTCTGGGTGAGCTAGGATATTTTAATGCATTACTTGCCAGAAAACCCCATCTATCCCTTGTTATCATATATAAAGGCTCATTAACTATAATTTCCCATCCCGAAAGAGTGGGGAGAACAATAGATTTACCAGGGTGTAACAAAGCCTGGGCCCCAGTGATGCCGCTAATCGCAAAGCAACCCTTGCCTGCCGTGAGGTGGCGTTCAGGGTATGGGGTATAAATAATCTTCATAGACGATGCAGTGTCCACCAGCATAATGTTGGCCCCCTGGCAGCATAACAGTGATCACTGGATGCCCATTCTCATCACGTTTGGATCCCACTTCAGGCCATGAGTGGGGGCCTGACCCCTCTGTAAGGGACTGTTCCAAAACCTGAACCATCTGACCATTGGTGTTCTGGGGGGTGGTCATGAATGTTTGCATAGCTGTGGACAATTTATCTAAATTTTGTGTGGTATTTTCCAATCCGGTGGCTAGAGTCTGTATCTGGTTTCCGAGCGCAATTGGGTGGTGGGACGAATAAGCAGGTGGCTCTTGACGTGACTGGGATCTATCCATTATTCTTCCTGGGCCTTGGTTACCTGAGCGAAGTTGTGCCCTGGGGCTTCTACAGACCCTATACATGTGCCTGGGCTTCCCACAATTATAGTATGGTCTGGAATTTTGAGGAACCATTTTTCGTCCTTCAACTACATGGACAAGTGCCTTCTTGGGCACCTGTGTCCGAGTAAAAGACCAAGCTCTTTATAGTTGTTGGAGGAGCTGAGCCAATGGGTGGTATGATCGACTGCATAACCCAGGGAGGATCATACAGCCGGCTGAATATTCATGGGGTGTTGATCTTACAACCATAAAACACCTTAGCAACATGTAAGCCCATTGAGTGGGGTGATCTGCACATGGCTTTTCCTTGTACTTGGTGACTGGCACTCCCCAGCTACAGATCATTTCACTCAATAACATTCCCCATTCTTTATTCCTTTGCCGAAGCCCTGTTAATTTCGAGTTATTGGCATGTTGTAAGTACGTTGTTTCAAGTAACAGATCATACAGGGACTTAAAAGATTCTCCAGCTCTTTCTTTACCTGTATCCATCTTGTGGATAGTTCTTACTAAATACTGGACCTAGCCCTCGATTGTCTTAATCCAGATTCCATATTCCTCTTAATGTTATGTGCCCAACAATTTTACTCCCTCTGGCAGATATCATTCTCTCTGGATTTTAAAGTCAGTTTCTGTATGGAGTATGTGTCAATGCTTGACAATTTAAAATGTGCTTTCATTCCACTGGTCAAATTAACCATTTCCTGTTGTGCTGTGTTAAGTAGCTGAGCATGAGACCCATTCTTCAGTGCATTTTGCCAGGCATTTTGCATGTTAGTTACTTCACATGTAACATCACATTTGGACACTTACACTGGTTCCCAATATCATGTCACACATTCTTAACTCTCCATTGATCTTATCACAAGATCAAGGTGGGGGTGTGGTGGAGGGGCGGGGGGGAGTGTCTATCTGAGATCTTTGCTTATCTCCCCCTGCATGGTCCTGATGTCTTGGGTAGTGGCCAGACTATCAACAAATGTGGTTTTCTTTTTTAAAAGAAACTCATAGACAAGGATACAAATATCTCCAGGAGACAGCAATCAAACACAATTCTTAACCATACTTCCTGAACTCTTCCAATTCCTATTTAGTAGTGTGATTTTTCCTGTCTCCATCTCTTATCCTCAAGCACTTACTCTCATCCAGTTTTACACATCCATTAGTTACCAGTGTATCTCATTCATGAGCCCTGGAGAAACTTTACAGTCTAATACAATATTCTCATAATATTTTTTAAACAAAAATCAAACTTTCCTATTTGATTCCAGGCCTTACCATGTTTTGTTTGTTCGTTCTTTATCTTAGATGACATTTTAGTTTCTTAAAAGTAACTTACTGAAAAGTAATTACTCTGGACTTTTTGCATCTCAAAATATCCCAAATTCAAATAACAGTGTTGCTGGAGTGACAGGTTTCATTAATGTTCAATTAATTTCTCCCCAAAATAAACTTTCTGTTTTTTTATACTCAGGAACCACCTAGACTGCTTTACATCAGTGTTTTTTGTTAAATGAAAATTTGATTATCCCCTTAAATTTCAGGTAAATTTTGCCTTTGAGTGCTTGAAATAGCCACTCGTATCAATTTATCGAAATTGATTCAAATCTCAGAAACAATTATGCCCAGGATTGATGGTTTAACATTTTGAGTTGGCTTCAATATCTCCCCTTGTCAAGCACTTTGCCTTGGAAGATAACCAATGGCCTGAATGGGGGTAAGGCCAAGTCTTTGAAAGGCAAAGCCTTTTGTCCAAATCATCAGCGTGTTTTTAAAAATTCTTTCATGGGATGTGGGCATCGCTGGCAAGGCCAGCATTTGTTACCCATCCCTGATCGCCCTTGACAACTGAGTGGCTTGCTAGGCCATTTCAGACGGCAGTTAAGAGTCAACCACATTGCTGTGGGTCTGGAGTCACATGTAGACCAGACCAGGTAGGGATTTCCTTCCCTAAAGGACATTCGTGAACCAGATGGGTTTTTACGACAATCGATGATAGTTCCATGGCACTATTACTGAGATCAGCTTTCAATTCCAGATTTAAAAAAAATTAATTCATGGAATTTAAATTCCACCAGCTGCTGTTGTGGGATTTGAACCTGTATGCCCAGGGCATTGATCTGGGCCTCTGGAAAACTAATTCAGTGACATTACCACTATGCCACTGTCTCCCCAACATTTGTTGTGACATTTGATGTCTGCAGATAAGTTCTGAAATTCTTCAAAAAAAACTGCTAGATCTCTTGCTGGGGCATCAGTACTTATGCGGTCCTGGAAACCATCGTCACCTGTTTTTAAAAAAAAACATAAAGTATTCATTTGGCCCTGCCCAAGAGCCCAATGGGTTAATTTGTTCAAACACATCTGCCAATTTAGGAACTTAAAAATTAATAATGTCCAATATATAAATTTACACTCAACAATACAAATTTGTCATAGAGTCATAGTGCTATAGCATTATACAGCACAGAAACAGGCCCTTCGGCCCCTCGTATTTGTGCCGGCTATCAAGCAGCTAACTATTCTAAACCCATTTTCCAGCACTTGACCCGTAGCCTTGTATGCTATGGTGTTTTAAGTGCTCATCTAAATACTCCTTAAATGTTGTGAGGGTTCCTGCCTTTACCATCTCTTCAGGCAGTGTGTTCCAGATTTCAACCACAAGGGCGGCGCGGTGGTTAGCACCACAGCCTCACAGCTCCAGCGACCCGGGTTCGATTCTGGGTACTGCCTGTGTGGAGTTTGCAAGTTCTCCCTGTGACCACGTGGGTTTTCGCCGGGTGCTCCCGTTTCCTCCCACAGCCAAAGACTTGCAGGCTGATAGGTAAATTGGCCATTATAAATTGCCCCTAGTATTGGTAGGGGAATTGTGGGGATGTGAGAGGGTAATGGGATTAATGTAGGATTAGTATAAATGGGTGGTTGATGGTTGGCACAGACTCGGTGGGCTGAAGGGCCTGTTTCACTGCTGTATCTCTAAATAAAATAAATAAACCACTCTCTGGGTGAAATTTTTTTTTATCAAATCCCCTCTAAACCTCCTGCCTCTTACCTTAAATCTATGCCCCCTGGTTATTGACCCCTCTGCTAAGGGAAAAAGTTTCTTCCTATCTAACCTATCAATGCCCCTCATAATTTTGTATACATAATTTTGTGGCAAATGAAATGAAAAAAAATACAGCTGTCAGCCCAAAGGGTTAACTTCTCTGTTTGTTTAAGGAGCGGATCTATTTCAGTCAAATCTGTCCATCATGCCTTGCATTCGACCCTGGGCATTAGTTCCTTCCAGAAAGAGTATTACAAAGTTATTCATAAAAGGAAGCGATGAAAATGCTTCCTTACACACTGACTTTCCGATAATCAATATAAAATCTTTTGGAACATTCCGGTTTTAGTACTAGCACCACTGGTGAACTCCAACTACTTTGACTAGATTAAATTATATTGTTCTTTAGCATATTTTCAACCTCCTCTCTGACCTGAGCCAATTTATCAGGATTGAGTCCATAAGGGTTCTGTGCAATGGGTGTAGCTGGTCTCACATCAACCCCATGAATATCCGGAGGAGCTTGACCTGGCTTATCTGCACGTATGGCTTTAAACTCTTTTCACTGTTATGGAGAGATGGTAAGTGGTGTGGATGGCTTCCACTTTTCACCTCCCAACTGACCGCAATCGTGTTTTTTTATTGAAAATGGTGCATTAGTTCCTGAGTGTTTGTGAGGATCAAATAAACAGACAAATGACAGATTTACTTGCAGGTTTAAAAAAAGGAAGATAACTGTTTTTAAACAATTCCAAAAATGGTCGCAACCTTCACCCACTCATACATTCACACAAGCATGCATACACAGGAATAGATAGATAGAGAGTAAAGGACAGGATGCAATTAAAGTCCAGGGTGATATAAGAGCTTGTGGTTTCTCGAATACAGTTGAGTCTTCTTGGGAGGGAAGTCTTTTTTAAAGGTGCAGGCCTGAATGTATGCAGTCTTGAACTTCCTGAGGTGTTGTAGAGTTCTGGTGGTTAAACCTAGCCCAAAGTTGGTGCTCTGAATTTGGTTTACCTTCACAGATGGAGAGTCCCAAAGTCACTTTGTAATTTCTCTGCTGTGGTGGTTGTTCAGTTCTTGTTCAGCAGGGTTCTTCTATTTAGCTGCTTCTCTCTCACAGCCTCTGGCTAGAAAACTGCCCTTCTGTGGTCTTAGCTTGATCTCTCCCTCTATCTCCAGAGGGTTATCTTATAAGGTCAACATTTGAGTTTCTGTTAGGTGACACATGGCCTTCTCCCCTGGTGTGAGCACACAATGGACCAGGATATTGAAACCATGGCTATCTAAGGTGCCTGAAAGGGGACCATTCTGTTATAATGGTGTTACTTCATTCCTATTCCTTTTGGTTTGTGCTGTGAGTCAGTCTGTCTCCAGAACATTTTGTTAGTTCATTTATGTCGATAGGAGTCATCAATATGCAATGGTACTCCTTTCAGTTTTAATGGGTTCTCCCCAGAGCTATTTCAGATGAGGTTAAGGAGTTTCATTCTCAACAGATGAGGTATGTATTGTCAATACAGGAGGGGTCATGTGACCGTTACTCCATTTTGTCTCTGGTACAGGTATCCATGTTCTTCAGATTCAATTTAACAGCTGACTTTTTATTTTCATAATTCCTCCAATTCATTGTTTATTTCATCATAGCTCCTTCCGAGCAGGAGACCTCCCCACAAAGGGAAAAAATTAGAATACTAGGTATTTCATTTTTTTCTTTTTTTCAGAAAGAAGGAAAGTCTTCTTTGGCCTCCTTATCTCGAGAGACAATGGGTAAGCGCCTGGACGTGGTCAGTGGTGTGTGGAGCAGCGCCTGGAGTGGCTATAAAGGCCAATTCTAGAGTGACAGTCTCGTCCACAGGTGCTGCAGAAAAATTTGTTTGTCGGGGCTGTTACACAGTTGGCTCTCCCCTTGCGCTTCTGTCTTTTTTCCTGCCAACTGCTAAGTCTCTTCGATGCGCCACACTTTAGCCCCGCCTTTATGGCTGCCCGCCAGCTCTGGCGAACGCTGGCAACTGACTCCCACGACTTGTGATCAATGTCACAGGACTTCATGTCGCGTTTGCAGATGTCTTTAAAGCGGAGACATGGACGGCCGGTGGGTCTGATACCAGTGGCGTGCTCGCTGTACAATGTGTCTTTGGGGATCCTGCCATCTTCCATGTGGCTCACATGGCCAAGCCATCTCAAGCGCCGCTGACTCAGTAGTGTGTATAAGCTGGGGATGTTGGCTGCCTCGAGGACTTCTGTGTTGGAGATATGGTCTTGCCACCTGATGCCAAGTATTCTCCGGAGGCAGCGAAGATGGAATGAATTGAGACGTCGCTCTTGGCTGACATACGTTGTCCAGGCCTCGCTGCCATAGAGCAGTGTACTGAGGACATAGGCTTGATACACTCGGACTTTTGTGTTCCGTGTCAGTGCGCCATTTTCCCACACTCTCTTGGCCAGTCTGGACATAGCAGTGGAAGCCTTTCCCATGCGCTTGTTGATTTCTGCATCTAGAGACAGGTTACTGGTGATAGTTGAGCCTAGCTAGGTGAACTCTTGAACCACTTCCAGAGCGTGGTCGCCAATATTGATGGATGGAGCATTTCTGACGTCCTGTCCCATGATGTTCGTTATCTTGAGGCTGATGGTTAGGCCAAATTTGTTGCAGGCAGCCGCAAACCTGTCGATGAGACTCTGCAGACACTCTTCAGTGTGAGATGTTAAAGCAGCATCATTAGCAAAAAGGAGTTCCCTGATGAGGACTTTCCGTACTTTGGACTTCGCTCTTAGACGGGCAAGGTTGAACAACCTGCCCCCTGATCTTGTGTGGAGGAAAATTCCTTCTTCTGAAGACTTGAACGCATGTGAGAGCAGCAGGGAGAAGAAAATCCCAAAAAGTGTGGGTGCGAGAACACAGCCCTGTTTCACGCCACTCAGGATAGGAAAGGGATCTGATGAGGTGCCGCTATGTTGAATTGTGCCTTTCATATTGTCATGGAATGAGGTGATGATACTTAGTAGCTTTGGTGGACATCCAATCTTTTCTAGTAGTCTGAAGAGACCACGTCTGCTGACGAGGTCAAAGGCTTTGGTGAGATCAATGAAAGCAATGTAGAGGGGCATCTGTTGTTCGCGGCATTTCTCCTGTATCTGACGAAGGGAGAACAGCATGTCAATGGTCGATCTCTCTGCACGAAAGCCACACTGTGCCTCAGGGTAGACGCGCTCGGCCAGCTTCTGGAGCCTGTTTAAAGCGACTCGAGCAAAGACTTTCCCCACTATGCTGAGCAGGGAGATTCCACGGTCGTTGCTGCAGTCACCGCGGTCACCTTTGTTTTTATAGAGGGTGATGATGTTGGCATCGCGCATGTCCTGAGGTACTGCTCCCTCATCCCAGCACAGGCAAAGCAGTTCATGTAGTGCTGAGGGTATAGTAGGCTTGGACCTCTTGATTATTTCAGGGGTAATGCTGTCCTTCCCAGGGGCTTTTCCGCTGGCTAGAGAATCAATGGCATCACTGAGTTCCGATTTCGTTGGCTGTACGTCCAGCTCTTCCATGACTGGTAGAGGCTGGGCTGCATTGAGGGCAGTCTCAGTGACAACATTCTCCCTGGAGTACAGTTCTAGTAAGATATAGGATAGCACAAATTGAACATATCCATCCCATGTACTCCTCATGATTTCTTTTCAGGGTTTTTGGTTGTCCAGTGTTACATTCTGGACAAGGCATCTGCTATAATGTTGTTCTTCCCAGCTATAGGTACACTTTTCAGGTTGAATGGCTAGAGAAGTAAGCTCCATCAAAACAGTCTGGCATTTTTAACTTTAAATTTTTCCAGGGATGTTAGGGGGTTGTGGTCAGTGTAAATTTGAATTTCTCGGTGTCGTTATTGGCACAGGCGTCGAAATGTTGAAGGGATAGTAGGAGCCCTAATGTCTCCATTTCTATTGTGGAATATTTTCTTTTATGTTTGTTTAATTTTTTTTGAGAAATAGCCAATTGGCCTTTCCAGGTTTGAATTATCATCTTGGAGTAACACTGTTCCCACACTGACATCACTGGCATCAATAGCCATCTTCAAGGGCTTGTTGAAATTTGGGGCTGCAAATACTGGGTCATTTGTTAGGATTGCCTTCAACTTTTTCATAATCCTTCCAATTCATTGTTTATTTCATCAAGGTTCCTTCCAAGCACAACATAACAGTTCAGCTATATCCCTTTATGCTGTTCAGAAAGGTAGTATAGAACTGTCAATAGATTTTGTAACGCTTCTGTCTTGGCCAGTTCACCACAGTGGGTTCAATCTGAGAGTAAAGGCCTGCTACCTGATCCGAACCCAACGGGACCCGATGACATGTGATGGGTTCGGTTTGGTCAGGTCGCACTTCTGGGTCCGGCATTAGGGCTCAAGTCGGGTCGGGCCTGATCGGACATGCTCTATCACCACCTCAGGTAAGTGACTTTAATGTTAATTTACTTTTTGGACTTTAAAGGTGGTTTTGCTACAGTTATTTTAAGCTTGTGCAGGTAAGGAACAAAGTGAAAAACGAAGCTAAGTTAACTGATGGTCAGGTCGGGCGCAGGAAAAAATGGAAGGACTCGGGCTGAGTTGGGCTCGGGGTCGGATGGGGTTCCGTCGGGCTCGGGTCGGGTCTCATTTGCAGACCTGAGCAGGCCTTTATCTGAGAGATTTCAGTCTCTACCCCTTCAGTTTCTCACATGTACCACTATCTTTAATCTCCCATTGGCTGAAATTTCAAGGCCATAGTATCTTTTCAACATACTCATGTGACACACTCTTTGATTTTTCCATCTGTCTGGGGTGATAACTAAATAGTACAAATCACTGTTTCCTCTTCATGAAGTATGGTCCACTGAACCTAGCATTCAATAGTTCCCCAGGCAAAGGCAACAAAACTAACACCTTGTCTACAGGCTGCAACCTGCATGATGTTCTATCTGCTTGGGTTTTCACCACTTGCTCAGAAATCCTGAGATGTTTTCTGGCCATCTCACAAGCTTTAGTGAATCTCTCCCGAAATTCTGACACATAATCAAAGAGGGCAGTTTCTTCCTCCTGTGTTAAGAATCTCTACTCAATGATTTTAAGGGACCTTTAACTTCATGCCCATAGACCAATTCAACTGGACTGAAACCAGTGGACTCATTTGGTGTGTCCCTGGTGGCAAATAATAAAAACGATATCCCCTGATCCCAATCATAAGGATACTCAGAACAATAAGCCTTTTGGATGATATAAGCTCACACTTCCAAATTACTCACGACCTCTTGAAATACCCCTGACATGAAATTTGGTCCATGGTCTGATTAAATTTCTTTTGGCAATCCATATTTAGTGAAAAACTGAATTACCCCCTCAATCACAACTGTTTCTCTGATTTTTTTAAAGGTACTGCCTCTGGAAACCTAGTGGACAAATCCATGATGGTTAAGAGAAAATTGTGGTCTGACTTAACTGTGGATAAGTGTCCGACACAATCCACAAGAACCCTACTAAACAGTTCGTCATAAGCCTCGTGCTCTACGTGGGAAGCCGGGAACAATTCCAGTGCCCGGGACCGGCATTTGTGCAGGAAATGTCTCCAGCTGCAGCTCCTGGAAGCCCGGGTTTCAGGGCTGGAGTGGCGGCTGAGGACACTGTGGAGCATCTGCAAGGCGGAGAGTATCGTGGATAGCACGTATAGAGAGGTGGTCACACCGCAGGCTCAGACTCCACAGGCAGTAAGGGAATGGGTGACCACCAGGCAGAGCAACAGGACTAGGCTAGCAGTGCAGGAATATCCTGTGACTATTCCCCTGCCAAACAGATATACTGCTTTGGATATTGTTGGGGGGGAATGGCCTCTCAGGGGAAAACAGCAACAGCCCAATTCGTTGCACCACGGTTGGCTCTGCTGCACAGGGGAGGAGTAAAAAGTGTGGGAATGCAATAGTTATAGGGGATTCAATTGTAAGGGGAATTAATAGGCGTTTCTGTGGCCGCAAATGAGACTCCAGGATGGTATGTTGCCTCCCTGGTGCAAGGGTCAAGGATGTCTCAGAGCTGTGATAGGACATTCTGAAGGGGGAGGGTGAACAGCCAGTGGTCGTGGTGCACATTGGTACAAACGACATAGGTAAAAAAATGATGAGGTCCTAAAAGCAGACTATAGGGAGTTAGGAAGTAAGTTGAAAAGTAGGACCTCAAAGGTAGTGATCTCAGGATTACTACCAGTGCCACGTGCTAGTCAGAGTAGAAATAGCAGGATATATCGGATAAATACGTGGCTGAAGAGATGGTGTGAGGGGGAGGGTTTTAGATTCCTGGGACATTGGGACCGGTTCTGGGGGAGGCGGGACCAGTACAAACTGGACGGGTTACACCTGGGCAGAACCAGGACTGATGTCCTAGGTGGAGTATTTGCTAGAGTGGTTGGGGAGGGTTTAAACTAAAATGGCAGGGGGATGGGATCCTTTGCAAGGAGTCAGAGGAGGGGGGATCAAAGACAAGAACAAAAGACAGTAAGGGGAATAAGAAAAGCGATAAGCCGAGAAATCAAGGGCCAGAATCAAACAGGGCTACAGTGAAAAATAGTGGGAAGGGGACAAGTAATTTTTTTTAGTTCAGAGATACAGCACTGAAACAGGCCCTTCGGCCCACCGAGTCTGTGCCGACCATCAACCACCCATTTATAATAATCCTACACTAATCCCATATTCCTACCACATCCCCACCTGTCCCTATATTTCCCTACCACCTACCTATACTAGGGGCAATTTATAATGGCCAATTTACCTACCAACCTGCAAGTCTTTTGGCTGTGGGAGGAAACCGGAGCACCCGGAGAAAACCCACGCAGACACAGGGAGAACTTGCAAACTCCACACAGGCAGTACCCAGAATTGAACCCAGGTCGCTGGAGCTGTGAGGCTGCGGTGCTAACCACTGCGCCACTGTGCCGCCCCCGTTAAAAAGACAAGCCTTAAGGCTTTGTGCCTTAACGCGCGGAGCATTCGCAACAAAGTGGATGAATTAATCGCGCAAATAGATGTAAACGGGAATGATATAGTTGGGATTATGGAGACATGGCTGCAAGGTGACCAGGAATGGGAAATGAACATCCAGGGGTATTCAGTATTTAGGAAGGACAGACAAAAAGTAAAAGGCAGTGGAGTTGCATCGCTGGTTAAAGAGGAAATTAACGCAATAGTGAGGAAGGATATTAGCTCTGACGATGTGGAATCTGTATGGGTAGAGCTGAGAAACACTAAGGGGCAAGAAATGTTAGTGGGGGTTGTATATAGACCCCCAAACTGTAGTGGTGATGTTGGGAATGGCAGTAAACAGGAAATTAGAGACGCATGCGATAAAGGAACATCTGTGATTATGGGTGACTTTCATCTGCATACAGATTGGACAAATCAAATTAGTCACAATACCGTAGAGGAGGAATTCATAGAGTGTATACAAATTTGCCAGAAAAAACATCAGACCTGAAGAATGGGAGCAGTTTAGAAATCAACAAAGGAGGACCAAGGGATTGATTAAGAAGGGGAAAATAGAGTATGAGAGTAAGCTTGTGGGAACATAAAAACTGACTGTAAAAGTTTCTATAGGTATATGAAGCGAAAAAGATTGGTGAAGACAAATGTAGGTCCCTTACAGTCAGAAACAGGGGAGTTTATTATGTGGAACAAAGAAATGGCTGACCAACTAAATGCATACTTTGGTTCTGTCTTCATAAAGGAGGACACAAATATCATCCCAGAAATGTTGCGGAACACAGGGTTTATCAGAGGGAGGAACTGAAGGAAATCGGTATTAGTAGAGAAATGGTGTTGGGGAAATTGATGGGATTGACGACCGATAAATCCCCAGGGCCTGATGGTTTACATCCCAGAGTACTTAAGGAAGTGGCCCTAGAAATAGTGGATGCATTGGTGGTCATCTTCCAAGATTCTATAGACTCTGGAACAGTTCCTATAGATTGGAGGGTAGCTAATGTAACCCCACTATTTAAAAAGGGAAGTAGAGCAAAAACAGGGAATTATAGACCAGTCAGCCTGACGTCGGTAGTGGGGAACATTCCAGAGTCCGTTATCAAAGATTTTATAGCAGAGTACTTGGAGAACAGTGGTCGAATCGGACAGTGTCAGCATGGATTTACGAAAGGGAAATCATGCTTGACATATCTACTTGAATTCTTTGAGAATGTAACTAGTAGAGTTGATGAGGGACAGCCAGTGGATGTGGTTTATTTGGACTTTCAGAAGGGTTTTGACAAAGTCCCAAATAAGAGATTAGTGTGTAAAATTAAAACGCATGGGATTGGGGATAGTGCATTGAGATGGATAGAAAATTAGTTGGCAGATAGGAAACAAAGAGTAGGAATAAACAGGTCTTTTTCCGAATGGCAGGCAGTGACTAATGGGTACTGCAGGGATCGGTGCTAGGACCCCAGCTATTCACAATATATATTAATGATTTAGATGAGGGAACTAAATGTAATATCTCCAAATTTGCAGATGACACAAAACCGGGTGGGAGGGTGAGTTGTGAGGAGGATGCAGAGAAGCTTCAGGGTGATTTGGACAAGTTGAGTAAGTGGGCAAATGCATGGCAAATGCAGTATAATGTGGATAAATGTGAGGTTATCCACTTTGTAGCAAAGACAGGAAGGCAGATGATTATCTGAACGGCTATAAAGGGAGAGAGGGGAATATGCAACGAGACCTGGGTGTTCTCGTACACAAGTTGCTGAGGGTAAGCACGCAGGTAAAACAGGTGGGGAAAAAAGGCAAATGGTATGTTGGCCTTCATAGCAAGGAGATTCGAGTACAGGAGCAGGGATGTCTTGCTGCAATTATACAGGGCCTTGGTGAGGCCACACCTGGAATATTGTGTGCAGTTTTGTTCTCCTTATCTGAGGAAGGATGTTCTTGCTATAGAGGGAGTGCAGCGAAGGTTTACCAGACTGATTCCTGGGACGGCAGGAAGAGTGAGGGGGATCTCATAGAAACCTATAAAATTCTAACAGGACTTGACAGGGTAGATGTAGGAAGGATGTCAATAAAAAGGAATGAAACCGGACGGACCACCCGGCATCGACCTAGGCACCAGAAATGACAACGGCAAACCCAGCCCTATCGACCCTGCAAAGTCCTCCTTACTAACATCTGGGGGCTTGTGCCAAAGTTGGGAGAGCTGTCCCACAGACTAGTCAAGCAACAGCCTGACATATTCATACTCACGGAATCATACCTTACAGACAATGTCCCAGACACTGCAATCACCATCCCCGGGTATGTCCTGTCCCACCGGCAGGACAGACCCACCAGTGGCACAGTGGTATACAGTAGGGAGGGAGTTGACCTGGGAGTCCTCAACATCGACTCCGGACCCCACGAAGTCTCATGGCATCAGGTCAAACATAGGCAAAGTAATCTCCTACTGATTACCACCTACCACCCTCCCTCAGCTGATGACTCAGTACTCCACCATGTTGAACACCACTTGGAGGAAGCACTGAGGGTGGCAAGGGCACAAAATGTACTCTGGGAGGGGAACTTCAATGTCCATCACCAAGAGTGGCTCGGTAGCACCACAGCTGGCCGAGTCCTAAAGGACATAGCTGCTAGACTGGACCTGCGGCAGGTGGTGGGGGAACCAACACAAGGGAAAAACATACTTGACCTCGTCCTCACCAATCTGCCTGCTGCAGATGCTTCTGTCAATGACTGTATTGGTAGGAGTGACCACCGCACAGTCCTTGTGGAGACGAAGTCCCGCCTTCACATTGAGGATTCCGTCCATCGTGTTGTGTGGCACCATCACCGTGCTAAATGGGATAGATTTCAAACAGATCCAGCAATGCAAAACTGGGCATCCATGAGGCGCTGTGGGCCATCAGCAGCAGCAGAATTGTACTCAACCACAATCTGTAATCTCATGGCCCGGCATATCCCCCACTCTACTATTACCATCAAGCCAGGAGACGGACCCTAGTTCAATGAAGAGTGCAGGAGGGCATGCCAGGAGCAGCACCAGGCATACCTCAAAATGAGGTGTCAACCTGGTGAAGCTACAACACAGGACTATCTGTGTGCCAAACTGCATACACAGCATGCGATAGACAGAGCTAAGCGATCCCATAACCAACGGATCAGATCTAAGCTCTGCAGTCCTGTCACATCCAGCCGTGAATGGTGGTGGACAATTAAACAACTAACTGGAGGAGGTGGCTCCACAAATATCCCCATCCTCAATGATGGGGGATCCCAGCAAATCAGTGCGAAAGATAAGGCTGAAGCATTTGCAACAATCTTCAGCCAGAAGTGCTGAGCTGATGATCCATCTCGGCCTCCTCCTGAAGTCCCCAGCATCACAGATGCCAGACTTCAGCCAATTTGATTCACTCCGCGTGATATCAAGAAACGACCAAAGGCAATAGATACTGCAAAGACTATGGGCCCTGACAATATTCCGGCAATAGTACTGAAGACCTGTGCTCCAGAACTTGCCGTGCCCCTAGCCAAGCTGTTCCAGTACAGCTACAACACCGGCATCTACCCTGCAATGTGGAAAATTGCCCAGGTATATCCTGTACACAGAACGCAGGACAAATCCAACCCGACCAATTACCGCCCCATCAGCCTATTTTCAATCATTAGTAAAGTGATGAAAAGCGTCATCAACAGTGCCATCAAGCGGCACTTGCTTAGCAATAACCTGCTCAGTGACGCTCAGTTTGGGTTCCGCCAGGGCCACTCAGCTCCTGACCTCATTACAGCCTTGGTTCAAACATGGACAAAAGGGCTGAACTTAAGAGGTGAAGTGAGAGTGACTGCCCTTGACATCAAGGCAGCATTTGACTGAGTATGGCATCAAGGAGCCCGAACAAAACTGAGGTCAATGGGAATCAGGGGGAAAACCCTCCGCTGGCTGGAGTCATACCTAGCGCAAAGGAAGATGGTTGTGGTTGTTGGAGGTCAATCATCTGAGCTACAGGACATCACTGCAGGAGTTCCTCAGGGTAGTGTCCTAGGCCCAACCATCTTCAGCTGCTTCATCAATGACCTTCCTTCAATCATAAGGTCAGAAGTGGAGATGTTCGCTGATGATTGCACAATGTTCAGCACCATTCGTGACTCCTCAGATACTGAAGCAGTCCGTGTAGAAATGCAGCAAAACCTTGACAATATCCAGGCTTGGGCTGATAAGTGGCAAGTAACATTCGCGCCACACAAGTGCCAGGCAATGACCATCTCCAACAAGAGAGAATCTTTTCATCTCCCCTTGACATTCAACGGCATTACCATCGCTGAATCCCCCACTATCAACATCCTAGGGATTACCATTGACCAGAAACTGAACTGGAGTAGCCATATAAATACCGTGGCTACAAGAGCAGGTCAGAGGCTAGGAATCCTAAGGCGAGTAACTCACCTCCTGACTCCCCAATGCCTGTCGCTGGTCAAAATCCTGGAACTCCCTTCCTAACAGCACTGTGGGTATACCTACCCCAAATGGACTGCAGTGGTTCAAGAAGGCAGCTCACCACCACCTTCTCAAGGGCAATTAGGGATGGGCAATAAATGCTGGCCTAGCCAGCGTCGCCCACATCCCATGAATGAATTTAAAGAAATGCTCCCTATGGTGGGGGAGTCCAGAACCAGGTGTCATGGTCTAAGGATACGGGGTAATCCTTTCAGGACTGAGATGAGGAGAAATTACTTCACCCAGAGAGTAGTGAGCCTGTGGAATTCACTACCACAGAAAGCAGTTGAGGCCAAAACATTGTATCTTTTCAAGGAGTTAGATATAGCTCTTGGGGCGAAAGGGATCAAAGGATATGGGGGAAAAACAGGAACAGGTTACTCAGTTGGATGAGCAGCCATGATCGTCATGAATGGCGGAGCAGGCTCGAAGGGCCGAATGGCCTACTCCTGCTCCTATTTTCTATGTTTCTATTAGTATCAATAGGGCTGGGTTAATCGAAGGCTGTGGCTTCCCAACTGCCTGAAAATTCAACCACATCGTTATGCAAACCTGGCCAATAAAAATGCTGTCTTATTCTGGCCTAAGTCTTTCGAATACCCATGTGACCTGCCACTGGGATTTCATGGGCCATTCTCAAGATCTCATTACAGTACTCTGGGAGAATAACAACCTGATGAATTATAGCCCAGTCTTGATCAGCGAGCCTCTTGGGAGGTCTTCACTTTCTCATTCGAGTGTCATTCTTAATGTTATAGCACTCGAGGACTTTTTCAGCTTCTGCCTCAGAATATGCCTTTTGATATAACCCTCTTAATTCAGGGTCTGCCTGTTGGGCCTCAATCAAAGATGATCTGCTAAGAAATTCATGATTGCTCGCCTTGGAGCCTTTTCTACCAACATTCCCATCCAAATCCTTGAAAAAAGTCTCAACCAGTGAAACACCCAATTGTCCTCCACAACAACTGAATCCTTCTCATCTTGTTTGATCTAATGAACCTGGAATCTTGTCAATACACAATCTGGGAATATCCAAGAAATTCCTGCTGCAAAATTTCATTTTCAGCAACCTCAACTGGCTTTTCTGAAACTACTGGAGTTGCCAATACATTATTCCCAGATAAGTCATTCCCAAGCAACAAATCTACCCCTTTGATATGCAAGTCTGGGACGATTCCCACTGTTTCCCAACTGGTGACTAAACCACATTACAAATAACCTTATGCAATGGAACGGATTAATGATTCCCCCCTCAATGCCCTGTACCATGACCATTGCATTCATAGCACTGCATCCTTTGCTGTCATCAATGACTGAATGGTCCCTGCATCTCTTAGCAGCACAACTGGCTTGTCTGCTTCATCTGACAAATATGGCGACACTGTACCACTGAACACAAAACTTCTATTTCCTTCAGGGACCTGACTTAATTCATTATTACACAAGAGTGCACACTGGTGTTCCCTGTCTGACATTGTCAAAGCAACTGGCTTGTCAACAGCGCCATCTATTGGGGCATCCTTTTCAGGACAGGCTTTTTTTAAACCTACTGGAGCCACAGGCTTGCACCTCAATTTTCTAGCATTCTGGTTTTACAGTCCCTCCTTATTATAAAAATAACATGTTGGTCCTTTTGACTCAACCCTAGTTTCCTGTCTATATTTTTTACCACCCTGAGGGTTGCATGTATCCCTTCTCTCATTAAAACGGAATCTCTTCTCATTATCCACTCTACTGTCCTTCCAATTCCACTGAACGTTCCCAAATTGGGGCCTGTGACGCCTGCTTTTGTGGGTCAATTCATAACTGTCTACCATTTCTGCAGCATTCCTTATTTTACAAATTTTATGTTCTTATGTTCCTGTTGGGATACTATTTTTAAATTCCTCCATTAAGATTACTTCCCTAATGCTTTCAAAATTTTGTTCAATCTTCAGGGACTAATACCAATGATCAAATTTCACTTTATTCTCTTGAGAAAATTCCATAACTGTTTGACCCTGTTTCTTTAAATTGCTGGATTTTTGCCTGTAAACCTCTGGTACCAACTCATAAGGATTGAGAACAGCAGTTTTAACCACTTCATAATCACTTGACTGTTCCTCAGAATGTGTTGAATATACCTCTAACGCTTTTCCCACTAACACACTTTGCAATAAAATTGTCCAACTTTCCTTCAGCCATTGCAATTTTTTTCAAAGGACACAAAATACATTGTCAGCTCCTTCCCCACTGATTTTAGGCACTAGACAAATCTTTCTTGCCAAATCAAAAACAGGAGTTAAATTGGACTCATCTTCAAACTTTCCTGTCACTCCTTGTCCATGTAATCTAAGTTTTTCTCTGTCCAGGTCACGTTCCTGGCTTTTCTTTCTTTTTGTAACTCTCTTCTTCTTTCTGCTCAAATTCAATCTTTCTCAGTGCAAGTTGAAATTGTCTTTCTCTTTCCTTTTCTTCCCTTTCCACTTCCCTCATTTGTAACTGAATTCTAGTTAACTCAATCTGAGAGCTACCGGGACCACCCTTTTCTCAAGGTTAAAATGCTGAACCAACACTTTGACAATTTCTGCCTTTTTTGGCTTTTGATTTTACACTAACCCCCACTTGCTTTGCTACAGCCATTAGCACATCCACTGTTAACTGTGTTAATCATTGAGAGTCAAATCTTTCATTTCCATAAAGGCATGAGCATTAAAAGTAAACATGCTGACTTTTCCTTATGAATTTAGCAAAGGTAATTGTGAAATGCTGTTTGTTTAAAACTCTGGAAAATTCAGTGAACCCATTTTCAGCCTCTGCATTTGTATCCTCGACCCAAGCTCCCAATTTGTTATGACTTCAGTGAGACCATTAATGTGAAAATACGAGATATTGAACCCCCAGACCAATTTAAAGACTTGCATGACAACATTTCATATTTTAACTTTTATTATAACAACTGAACTGAAAGAAACCCCAATTAACTAAATAGTACTTTGTAAATAGCTGATACTCCAAATTACTTATATGTTACACACTCCTTTTGGTTGATGAAATCCATACGACCATATGACTTAGGAGCAGAAGGAAGCCATTTGACTCCTCAAGCCTGCTCCGCCATTCAATAAGATCATGGCTGATCTGTTTCTGACTCTAACTCCACATTCCCATCTACTCCTGATAATCTTTGATTTCCTTGCCTAACAAGAATCTATCTACCTCCGCCTTCAAAATATTTAGTGACCCCACCTCTACCATCTTCTGAGGCAGAGAGTTCCAAAGTCACACAACTCTCTGAGAGAAAAAAATTCTCCTCATCTCTGTCCTAAAAGGATGACCCCTAATCCTTTGCATTTAAAAGTCCCAAACTCCTCCCAGTCACAATGGGTTGGATCTTCCAGACTATTTCAAAAAACAACGTTTTCCCCACTCACTTCTCCAAGCACTTCTGACCTGGATGTCTCTGAATAAGGCGTTTCCTGGTGATCATGTTGGTCTTCCTACTTCTCCGTAAGCTTTGACTTCAAAACATTTTCAAGTCTTCATAGCCTTTTACCGTAACAGGCTTCCGAGAGCAGATGTCTCCTCTCTCTCCCTTGAGCCTCTGTGAAGCTGCAACCACTGTTTTCCCTTCTTGCAGCCTGCCTTGAGGCCACAACCGTTGATTTATTCTCTTACAGCCCATTTGCCTTCAGAAAGTCTGTTAAATTTAACTGGATTCAGAAGCTATAGCTTATTGTTCTGCTCCAAAATGCAGAGTCCAGAAATCTAGTTTCACAAAGCCCCTTAGGCCTGTCGATTGTTCCCAGGTGCTAACAACTGCCTTGTACATTTACATTTTCTGAATTACCAATCCCTTGTTTAATGACCCGAAAATCTGGGAGGGCGAAATCCATTGTTCTTCAGGTGTTAGTGGCTGTAACCTCTTTTTTCAGAAGGAAGTTTTCAGAGAATGTAGGTGAGGTCACCTGACCTTCTGGACTCCATTTTGAACTTTTAATAATCACAATTGTTAAGTCATAATCATGTTACAAGGTCCAAGGTCAAGCACTGAGCAATTAGCTTTGTTTAGGTTTAAGATTTGTGTTTGGAACTGGAGTAAGTCATTTTCAAACTTAACATGGAATTGAATTGTATTATGGTCACCTTTTTCCAGCAGATCTTTTACTATGAAAATACTAATTAACCCTGTACAGTATTAGAGCTGAAGTAGCTTTATCCTAAACCCATCTTCCACACCCATTTTGCCAATTTGATTGGTTCACTCTATGTGAAGATTAAAGTCCCCCAATATTATTACATTACCTTTGTTAGAAGGTTTAATAATTTCTTGCTCAGTGCTCTGTCCAACAGTATAATTAATGTTAGGGGGCCTATAAACTAGTCCCACCAGCATTTTCTGACCCTTGTTCTTCTTAATCTCTACCCATGCTGATTCTACTTCCTGATCTTCTGATCCAAGATCCTTTCTCATTACTGTCCTTATGTTATCATAGAGTCATAGAGTTATACAGCACAAAAACAGGCCCTTCGGCCCCTCATGTCTGTGCCAGCCACCAAGCACCTAACTATTCTAATCCTATTTTCCAGCACTTGGCCCATAGCCTTGTATTCTATGGCATTTCAAGTGCACATCTAAATACTTCTTAAATGTTGTGAGGGTTCCTGCCTCTACCATCCCTTCAGGTAGTGTGTTCCAGATTCCAACCACCCTCTGGGTGAAAATCTTTTTCTCAAATCCCCTCTAAACCTCATGCCTCTTACCTTAAATCTATGCCCCATGGTTATTGATTCCTCCACTAAGGGAAAAAGTTTCTTCCTATCTATCCTATCAATGCCCCTCATAATTTTGTATACCTCAACCAGGTTCCCCCTCAACCTTCTCTGCTCTAAGGAAAACAACCCTACCCTATCCAGTCTCTCTTCATAGCTGAAATGCTCTAGCCCAGGCAACATCCTGGTGAATCTCCTCTGCACCCTCTCCAGTGCAATCACATCCTTCCTATAGTATTGGTGCCCACAACTGTACAGTACTCCAGCTGTGGCCGAACTAGCATTTTATACAGCTCCATCATAACCTCCCTGCTCTTATGCCTCAGCTAATAAAGGCAAGTATCCCATATGCCTTCCTAACCACCTTATCTACCTGTGCTGCTGCCTTTAGTGATCTATGGACAAGTACGCCAAGATCCCTCTGACCCTCTGTACTTCCTAGGGCCCTACTATCCATTGAATATTCCCTTGCCTTGTTAGTCCTCCCAAAATGCATTTACTATTAGGGCTACTCCTCCTCCTTTTCCAATCTGTCTGTCTTTTTGAAAGGTTGTATACCCTGGAATATTCATTTCCCAACCTTGGTCACCTTGTAACCATGTCTCTGTAATAGTGATTAAATCTCAACCATTTATCTCTATTTGTGCCACTAGTTAATCTATCTTATTGCAAATGCTTTGTGCACTCAGATAAAAGAACCTTTATTTTTTTTTTACTACTATTCTTTGCATGATCTTATTTGCTGATGCACTACTACTGGTAAGCTCTCTATCCCTTCCTGTCCCACTCTGCTTGTCTTTAAACACATCGCTACACTGTTCTATTGTTCCGACTTTTCTCTTTGAATTTCTAACTCTACCTCCACCTGACACCACCCCCATTAGTTTAAAGCCCTATCTGTGGCCCCAGTTATATGATTTGCCAGGACACTGATCCCAGCCCCATTTTAAGTGGAATCCATCCCAACAGAACAGCTCCCTCTTTCCCGAGTACTGGTGCCAGTTCTCTATGGATCAAAACCCATTCTTCTCACACCACTCTTTTTGAGTATGTATATCATTCTGAAATCTGCTTGACCCTATGCCAATTGGCATATGGCTCAGGTAACAATCCAGTGAAGATTACCTTTGAGGTTCTGCATTTTAATTTGGACCCAACTCCTCAAACTCTTTAAGCAGAATGTAGATTACTAGAGCTACCTATATCGTGGTTCCAAAGTGAATCACGACAACTGGATTCTCACGCTCCCACTCCAAGTTCATCTCCAATCGCAAGGAGATGTCCTTAACCGTGCCACTGGGCAGGCAACACAACCTTCAGAGCTCCCGGTCATGGCTGCAGGGAACAGTAACTATTCCCCTGGCTATACTGTCCCCTATCACCACATATTCCTTTTTCCTCGCCCCATTTGAATGGCATTATGCACCAAGGTGCCATGGTCTGTTTGGTCATCCACCCTGCAGTCCTTGTTCTCATCCATACAGGTAGCAAGCACCTCATACCTGCAGATCAAAGTCAAGGGCTGAGGCTCCTCCATCACTACATACGGGATCCCCATACCTGCCTGGCTCACAGGCACACCCTTCTGTCCCTGACCAGTGACCAACTCTAAAGTTCTACTTAACCTAATGGGTGTGACTGTCTCCTGGAACAACGTGTCCAGGTAACTCTCCTCCGCCCTGATGCCCCACTATGTCTGCAACTCAGACTCCAGCTCAAAAACTCAAGCTAAAGAAGCTTACTGCAGATATGATTGTCTGGGACTGCAATGCATTCCACAGATTCCCACATGTTGCAGTCACAAGACAACACCAGCCCTAACATGTCTGTCTAACTTTTATTTATTTATTTGAATAGTTCATTAGTTGCTGATTTAGTTCGCTAAAGTGTTACAAGATTTCCATTTTTTGTTAAAACTTGAGAATATATATTTTAAAAACTGAAAAGTATTTCATGGACATTGAATCATCTGGAGATTGCTGAACTTTGTGGGTATTTTTTTTAAAAGGAAGGTCAACAGAAGGTTGACCAGTAAACAAATTTTTACTGGAAGGCACATGATTTCAAGTAAACATAGCAGGGGGTTGTGTTGTGACAAGACAGGATTTATGATCATCATAGGACTTGCCTGGAAAAATGTTGGTTTCATTTTGAACTGTTAAAAGCCAGCTGGTTTTTTGGCTAAAAGAGGCAGTTGGAATATGCTTATGGACCTGCCAGGAGATCAGAAGAAAATCCAGACAACTGCTACCTCTCTTTGAAGAGTTCCTGCTCTGAAAAGCAAAAGCCTGTATGAAGTTGTACTGTTGCCTCCTGTATTTTGAAGACATACTGAATGTTTGCAGAAACCTTACATCTTTAAAAGGACTTTGCATTGAAAGTGTGAGAACTGAAACCTTTGTTGCTGTACACCTGCTGTAAGACCTAGGGGAAGCCTTCTGTAATGGAATTCCTTTGAATGCCTACCCAAACAGACTGTTCATCAACATCAACTGGAAAGATTCCTAGAGCCAGCCACCTATTTGACTTTGGGACACCTTGCCAAAACAAAAGACTTCCATCTCCGCTACTCAGTATAAATTATTTTTCTTTTATTTTTTCTATTTCTTCGTAACAGCTGTAAACAAAAATCCTTTTTTTCCCGGTTAGCCAGTTGTTTATGTGAGTGTGTGTGAGGGCTAGGATACAAAAATAAGGGGCTTTAATATTTCAATTTACATATATATTTACTTCATTATTGCTTAAGACTTGGTCTATAATTAACGGATAATTTTGTTGGTGTGCTTTATTCTGAGGACAAATAGAGTATCTAATTGACTGTTTCGCTAAGTGGGAAAATTTAAATATATGTTGTAACCTATGGAGAAGTGGGACTGAATTAACAGTGCACTCCTCCTGCCTCAGTCATAACATATTAATTGGGGGCTCTTGTTGGGATTAAAACCAACGCCGATAACGTTAACTTGTAAGTGGGATAATATTATTTGAAGAAGGAAAATAAAAGAATCAGGTTTCTTGTGTAATACGGTAACGTTTACATCACTGGAATGTCTGCAGCAATTGCTGAAGCTTTTCTCAGGAAGGAGGAGGTATCCCTCAATGACATGCAAAATTTAACCAATGTTAAACTAAAGGATTTGGCAGCACAATTGGGGATAGAATTGAAATCAGGAGCTAAAAAACAGAGATAATTGAAGTAATAGCCCAACATTTGAAATTGGAAGAAGACAGTAAATCAGAGTGTAGTGCAGTTGAATAAGCTAAAATTCAGTTACAAATGAAAAAACTTGAGCTTTACCAGGAATATGAAGAAGAAATAGAATTGGAAACACTTAAACTTGAATTCGAGAGACAGTGAAAAAGAAGGAAGGGAATTTGAATTTAAAAAGATGGAACTAAGACAAAGGCGTGGTCTTGACTCCTGTGAAAGATCTGGTGGGGAAAGATCCGTCTCCAGTCCTGGATCCAGTGGAGAGCTGTTTAAATTTGTGCAAGTTCTTCCTAAGTTTGAGGAAAGGGACGTACAGGCACTTTTCATTTCTTTTCAAAAGATAGCCAAACAAATGAAATGGCCAAAGGAAAGCTGGAGACTGCTTATGCAAAGCAGGTTGATTGGCAGAGCTCATGAAGCTTATGCCATGCTTTCTGAGGAGGCTTCTGCAGATTATGAAATAGCAAAAAAGGCTATTCTTGTTGCGCATGAGTTAGTCCCTGAAACTTCATGACAGAAGTTTTGGAACCTCCGGAGATTGGCTGGGAAGACTTATCTAGAATTTGAAAGGGTAAAGCATAAGGGTAAAGCATAAAGGGTAAAATTGTTGGAAATGGGCACTAATGATGGAAGCCACATATGAGAACCTTAGAGAACTAATTCTCAGAATCACAGAATAATACTGTGCTGAAGAGGCCCTTCGGCCCATCGAGTCTGCACCGATGCATTAAAGACTCCTGACCTGTCTGCCTAATCCCATTTGCCAGCACTTGGCCCATAGCCTTGAATGTTATGACGTGCCAAGTGCTCATCCAGGTACTTGTTAATGGATGTGAGGCAACCTGACTTTACCACCCTCCCAGGCAGGACATTCCAGACCGTCACCACCCTCTGGGTAAAAAAGTTCTTCCTCAAATCCCCCTTAAACCTCCTGCCCCTCACCTTAAACTTGTGTCCCCTCGTAACTGACCCTTCAACTAAGGGGAACAGCTGCTCCCTATCCACCCTGCCCATGTCCCTCATAATCTTGTACACCTCGATCAGGTCACCCCTCAGTCTTCTCTGCTTCAGCAAAAACAACCCAAACCTATCCAAACTCTCTTCATAGCTTAAATGTTCCATCCCAGGCAACATCCTGGTGAATCGCCTCTGCACCCCCTCCAGTGCAATCACTTCCTTCCTATAATGTGGCGACCAGAATTGCACAGTACTCCAGCTGTGACCTTACCAAAGTTCTATACAACTCCAACATGACCTCCCTGCTTTTGTAATCTATGCCTCGATTGATAAAGGCACGTGTCCCATAAGCCCTTTTCACCACCCTATTAACCTGCCCTTCTGCCTTCAGAGATCTATGGACAAACACGCCAAGGTCCCTTTGTTCCTCAGAACTTCCCAGTGTCAGGCCATTCATTGAATACTTCTGTGTCACATTACTCATTCCAAAGTGTATCACCCCACACTTTTCAGGGTTAAATTCCATCTGCCACTTTTCTGCCCATTTGACCATCCCGTCTATATCGTCCTGTAACCCAAGACACTCCACCTCACTGTTAACCACTCGGCCAATCTTTGTGTCATCCGCAAACTTACTGATCCTACCCCTCACATAGTCATCTATGTCGTTTACATAAATGACAAACAATAGGGGACCCAGCACAGATCCCTGTGGTACGCCACTGGACACTGGCTTCCAGTCACTAAAACAGCCGTCTGTCATCACTCTCTGTCTCCTAGAGCTAAGCCAATTTTGAATCCACCTTATCAAGTTACCCTGTATCCCATGTGCATTTGCTTTCTTGATAAGTCTCCCATGTGGGACCTTGTCAAAGGCTTTACTGAAATCTATGTAAACTACATCAACTGCACTACCTTCATCTACACACCTGGTCACATGCTCAAAAAATTCAATCAAATTTGTTAGGCATGACCTCCCTCTGACAAAGCCATGCTGACTATTCCTAATCAAGTTTTGCCTCTCCAAGTGGAGATAGATTCTCTCCTTCAGAATTTTCTCCAATAGTTTCCCTACCGCTGACATGAGACTCACTGGTCTGTGGTTCCCTGGATTATCTCTACTACCTTTCTTAAATAGTGGGACCACATTAGCTGTTCTCCAGTCCTCTGGCACCTCCCCTGTGGCCAGAGAGGAATTAAAAATTTGGGTCAGAACCCCTGCAATCTCCACCCTCGCCTCCCACAGCATCCTGGGACACAAATCGTCCAGACTTGGAGATTTGTCCACTTTAAAGCCTGCCAAAACTTCCAATACCTTGTCACTCCCTATGACAATTTGCTCAAGAACCTCACAGTCTCTCTCTCTGAGTTCCATATCTACATCCTCATTCTCTTGGGTGAAGACAGATGTGAAGTATTCGTTCAACATCCTATCAATGTCCTCTGGCTCCACCCACAGATTTCCCCCTTAGTCCCTAATGGGTCCTACTCTTTCCCTGGTTATCCTCTTCCCATTGATATACTTATAGAATATCTTGGGATTTTCCCTACTTTTACCAGCCAGAGCTTTCTCATATCCCCTCTTTGCTCTCCTAATTGCTTTCTTAAGCTCCATCCTACACTTTCTGTACTTTACTAATGCTTCCATTGATTTGCTCTCCTTGTATTTGCTAAAAGCCTCTCTTTTCCTTCTCATCGTACCCTGAATGTTTCCTGTCATCCATGGTTCTCTGAGCTTGTTGCTCCTACCTATTACCCTTGAGGGAACATGTTGGGCCTGTACCCTCCCCATTTCCTTTTTGAATGCCCCCCACTGCTCTTCTGTAGATTTCCCGACAAGTAACTCTTTCCAGTCTACCTTGGCCAGATCCTGCCTTATTTTACTAAAATTCACTCTCCCCCAATCCAAAACCCTTTTTTGCAACTTGTCTATTTCTTTCTCCATAACAAGCTTAAATTGTACCATGTTGTGGTCGCTATCACCAAAATGCTCCCAGCACATCAACCACCTGTCCGGCTTCATTCCCCGGAATTAGGTCCAGCACTGCACCCTCCCTTGTTGGATCCTCTACATATTGAGCTAAAAAGTTCTCCTGTATACATTTTAAGAACTCCACTCCATCTAAGCCCTTAACACGATGACTATCCCAATTAATGTTGGGAAAGTTGAAATCACCTAATATAATTACCCTATTATTATTTTTACACATCTCTGCGAATTGCGCACATATTTGCTCCTCAATTTCTCGCTGACTATCTGGGGGTCTATAATAACCACCTAGCAATGTGGCTGTCCCTTTTTTATTTCTGAACTCTACCCATAAAGCTTCATTTGATGCCCCCTCTAAGATATCATCTCTCCTTACTGCAGTAACTGACTCCTTAACTAATATTGCAATGCCCCCTTCTCTTTTACCCCCTCCTCTGTCTCGCCTGAATATTCTATATCCTGGGATATTGAGCTGCCAATTCTGCCCCTCCCTCAACCATGTCTCCGTGATGGCTACTATATCACAATTCCACGTGTCAATCCTTGCCCTTAACTCATCCGTTTTACCTGTAATACTCCTGGCATTAAAGTAGAGGCCATCCATCCTGGTCTTACTCCCTTGAAACTTACTTCCGCTGTGTTTCCTCTGACTTGTTTGCTTTCCTGTGTTTAGCTGTGTCCCTGTTCTGCTAGGAGTCTGCGACCCCTCCCCCTGCCAAATTAGTTTAAACTCCTCCCAACAGCACTAGTAAACCCGCCAGCAAACCCGCCAGCTCCTGGAAGAATTGAAAAATTCACTCCCTCCAGTTGGGATAACTCATGTAGAGAACCAGAAGGTTTCAAGGGCTAGGCAGACAGCGGAAACCGCTGATGCTTTTGAGCTTGTGAATAAGCCCAAACCCTTTGTCTGTCACCCCCACAAACCCAGAAAGATAGGTGAAAGGAGAGTGAAAAGAAGGCAAGTAGCCAGGGACAAGAAGGGACAGCTGTGAATGCCCCAGGATCCCCTCCTCAGGCCGGAAAGGAAGTTGCTGAGGGTGGAAGTGAGGTCCACAAGCTTAAGTGTTACCATTGGTGGGGCATCGTCATTTAGAATGCCGGAAGTTGCGATGTAACCCCATGGGACTTGTTGGGGTTCACAAAACAAAGAAAGGGGCTCTGAATGAGAGTCACTTGGTTTCACTTGGTTTGGGAGAAACTAATACTTTTGCTCCAGACAAATCATTCCCCAGGAGCAGGTCAATTCCATCTACCGGCAAACTATGGACAACTCCTACAGTTACCATCCCAGACATTAGGTCGCACTCTAGGTGCATTCTATACAAAGTTCCGGGTATATACTCCCCGACTATACCATTCAAGTACAGCAGATCAGACTGTAGTTCTAACTGCAGCTGTAAAGCCAAATACAAAAACCAATGTGAGTGTAGAGGTTGAGAATAAGATACCTGAAAGTTATAGGGAATTCTTATCGAAAGGAAAAGTAACTCCTTATCCCTCAAGTGAGACAGGCAAACCTGAGAGGAGGTTTTCTCCATACAGGAGCAACCCAAACTCTTTTGATGAGGAAAGGTATAACATTTCCACCAGAGAGCACACTGAATGCTAAAGTTTTATTGAATGGTATTGGTGAGGAGTATATACCGTACCTTTGTATAGAGTGCACCTAGAGTGTGACCTAATGTTTGGGACGGTAACTGTTGGAGTTGTCCATAGTTTGCCGGTAGATGGAATTGATCTACTCCAGGGCAATGATTTGGCTGGAGCAAAAGTATGAGTTTCTCCCGTAGTCACTGAGAAATCGAGTGAAGTTAAAGAGACAGAACAGTTGCAGGAAAAGGTTCCAGGAATTTTCCCTTTGTGTGTAGTAACCCGAGCAATGGCTAAACAGGTTCCAGACGGAAGTACAATTGGCACCACAGACAGATAACCGAATATCTGAAACTTTCTTTGGCGGTTCAGATAATGCAAATGAAATTTTAAGAAATCTTCTCTGATCACAGCTGATCCAGAGTTAAATAAAGTGGCACAATCAGCTCTAACAGCAGCTGAGGCAAAAGGAGTTCTAGAAGGCTATTATATTAAAGATGCGGTTCTGATGAAGAAATGGAGACTGCCTCACAGACCTGCGGACAAAGAATGGACGGTTGTTCGACAGGTAGTGGTACAACCTAAGTATTGCCAGGAATTATTAATTTTAGCCCATGAAATTCCTATAGCAGGACACATGGGGATCTGGAAGACCAAATCACATATAGGGCAACATTATTAGTGGCCAGGTCTTTCCAAAGACGTGGTGCAGTTTTGTAAAACATGCCATATGTGCCTGATTGGGGGAAAACTGCAACCTGCCATAAAACCAGCACCTGTAATTCCCATACCAGTGTTATGGCCAGTTGAGGAGTGGGTTTCAGGTTCCCCTTTTGTCCCTTCTCTGGTTTGACCACAACAGGGTTTATCCTTTTTAACACAGTGTTTGAACTTACCACCTCAGAGAAGATTTATTAAACATTTCATTTGCATTATCTGAATCCCCAAAGAAAGTTTCAGATATTTGGCTATCTGTCTATGGCGCCAATTGTACTTCCAACAATGGAACTTGCTCCTGTTCCTCTAATGTTAATTGCCAAAGAACCAGACAGGTTTCCTTGAGTTTAAACAAGAAAGATGTAAGTTTATTATTCCTAACACTCTAAACTGGTTAAAATTACTAAAATACGTTATGCATGCACACACACATTCACATGAGCGTCACACACACAAAACACAAATAGTTTACAGAAAGAAAGCAGTTAGAGTAGAATCAGGAATAAATGGAATTTAAATACAGTTTATCAGTCCCAGAATCCTTAGTTGAAATTGTAGTCCTGAAGTCCCCGCTGGACTATCTTCACGGTTGCAGGCTGGCTTCTCAGGGCTCTGGAAGGCGGAATAGGGAATTTGATCCTTGTCCCCTAGTTGTTGGCTGTGGTGGTCTGTAGGCTTGATGCTTTATCAGTTGCAGCTGAGTCTTCTCTGGATATTTACTGGAGAGAGAGAGAGAACTGCTCACTGGATGGCTTTTCAGTTACCACAGTCTGCTTTCTATCTGACAAAGTTTACAGCCTCCCCTGAGCTGCACAAGCAGTCACATGACATTATCAAAACCTCTGTGTTTTGATGAGCTCCTTCTGGAATGTTCTCTGTGATTCAAGGCTCTCCTCTCAAGCTGTCCAGTCACAATTGGTGGGGGTCAGACAGCACCCTATTGTTCTGGCTAGGTTGAATCAGTCGTGTTGTCTCCAGTTTAATCCTTTGGTGTTTCAAATGTAAATTGCAATGGGCATCTTGGCTGTGAGTTTACTCTTTAAAACAAAGTTATTTGTAAGAATTTCCAGTAAAAGCCTCAGGCAAGGTTCCAACTGATGAAATTAATATTTCCCATTTGGCATATAGGATTTTCATGACACCAATTATTGGGGAATCATTTAGTAGGGTATTGGTAGACTGCGTAGGACCCTTACCGAAAACAAAAGCAGGACACCAATATATACTCACTATCAAGGATAAGGCTACTCAATTCCCTGAGGCCATTCCCTTGAGGACAATTACTGCTAAGGTAGTGGTAGAGAAGTTAACCCCATTCTTTACTAGACATGGATTACCAATTGAAATTCAGTCGGATCAAGGTTCCAATTTTATTTAATTTTATTTATTTAGAGATACAGCACTGAAACAGGCCCTTCGGCCCACCGAGTCTGTGCCGACCAACAACCACCCATTTATACTCCTCCTACATTAACCCCATATTACCCACCATTCTCCTACCACCTACCTGCACTAGGGAAAATTTACAATGGCCAATTTACCTATCAACCTGTAAGTCTTTGGCTGTGGGAGGAAACCGGAGCACCCAGTGGAAACCCACGCAGACACAGGGAGAACTTGCAAACTCCGCACAGGCAGTACCCAGAACTGAACCCGGGTTGCTGGAGCTGTGAGGCTGCAGTGCTAACCACTGCGCCACCCTGTGTCTAAAATATTTCAAGAAGTTATGGGTAATTTGTGTATAACACAGTTATACCACCCACAGACACAAGGAGCTTTAGAGAAGTACCATAAAACCCTCAAAACAATGATCAGGGCATACTGCCCTGGATATCCCCATGATTGGGATAAATGGCGAGACTTTCTTTTAGTTGCCACTAAAGATTCACCTAATGAGTCTACAGGTTTTAGTCCTTTTGAATTAGTTTACGGACATGAGATAAGAGGTCCTCTAAAACTAATTAAAGAAAGGTTTTTAGAACAGACAGATAAATCTTGTGTACGAGACTACGTATCCGTGTTCCGGAAACGACTCACGAGAGCGTGCAGTGTGGTTCAGGAGCGCCTTAAAGCATCCCAAACCACTATGAAAAAATGGGCAGACAAGCATGCAGAGACCTGAACATTTCAACCAGG
This sequence comes from Heterodontus francisci, assembly GCF_036365525.1. Taxonomy (NCBI): domain Eukaryota; kingdom Metazoa; phylum Chordata; class Chondrichthyes; order Heterodontiformes; family Heterodontidae; genus Heterodontus; species Heterodontus francisci. The sequence goes on along the minus strand of NC_090373.1, from coordinate 155,875,896 downwards.
GGATGAAGTGTAAGTATTATTGCCTTTACAGGGTGAACCATTAAATGCACGGTTCAGTGGTCTGTTTAAAGTGGGTCAAAAGAATTTGTAAGGTAAATTATTTGATTGGCACCCCAGATCGCTGGGAAAAGAATTAACTGTGTCATATTTATATGTTTAAGCAATATTATCACCGGGAGGAGGATATGCAAGCACAGGTATGTGAGGTAGTTGGGGTAGTGAAGATGATAGGGATAGTGAGGATGAGGCAGAAGGAGGCCTAGACAATTCTCAAATTGAACTTCCTACTATCCGGTTAGCTAATACTGAATTGTTCAGAAGATTGGACAGTATGCCTTCATATTTAGATGTGGAACAGTGAGAAGACCTAACAAGGCTACTCACAGCATTTAAAAGAGTCCGTAGGGATAAGCCAGGATGTACAATCTTAGCCACACATGATGTGGATGTCGGGAATATGTTCTTATAAAACAGCATCCTTACTGCTTAAGTCCAGACAAACAAGCCCAAGTAGAAGCAGAAATCCAATACATGCTGGAAAGCCATCTAATTGAACCCGGTCAAAGCAGCTGGAGCTCATCAAATAGTATTAGCGCCTAAATCTAATGGTTCAACCAGACTTTGCAAAAATGACCAAAAAGATAATGCAGTAATAAAGGCAGACTCCTACCAAATTGACAGAGTGGGCAGTGCCACTATCAAATGATAGCCGGCGCTCCTAACTGTGTAGTTTATCTTGATGATGTGCTGGTATACCTGGCCAAAAGCGAATTTGCAAAAGCGAGAGTGACCTACCTCGGACATATAGTAGGGCAAGGACAAGTGTTGCCAAGAACGGTGAAAGTACAAGCCTTGGTGGAGTTCGCTACCCTTAAGATTAAGCGAGAAATCATGAGGTTTTTGGGGAGGTGTAGTTTCTACGGGAAGCTTGTACCAAATTTCAGCACTGTAGTTGCTCCACTAATAGATTTGCTACAGCAAAAGTAAACCAAGGTAGTGTGGTCAGGGGAGTGTCAGGTATCTTTTGAAAACCTGAAGGCCATTTTGACTAATGAACCAAGGTTGGCTGCTCCAAATTTCACTAAGCCCTTCAAGGTATCGATTGATGCTAGTGACCTGGGGGTCGGTGCAGTCCTGTTACAAGATGATGAATCAAGCGTAGAAAGACCAATGGGATACTTTTTTAAAAACAAAACTAAATCGACACCAAAAAAGATATTCCACTATGGAAAAAGAAACGTTAGGCCTATTATTGGCTGTTAATCATGTCAAAGTCTATGTCCACCACGACTACAGAGAAACTCTGGTATATACTGATCATAACCCACTAACCTTTGTGGAAAAATTTAAAACTCAGAATGCCAGAATATTCCAATGGAGTTTACTGTTGCAGCCCTATCACTTAAAGATTGTCCACATTTTAGGAAAAAATGTTATTGCAGATGCTTTCTCGTGAATCTAACTTTGTTGAGTGATATGAGTAAAGATGGTACAAAACAAAATTGTGTTAACTACAAGTAAAGAGTGAATGGGGGCATGAGTGTGAGAATGTGTTTAAAAAATTTTCAACTTCTGTTTTTTTTATACATTGTAATGAAACGCATTCAAAAATGGCGTTTCATTTCTCCAAGGGCAGAGGTGTTACGAGGTTTCCATTTTTTGTTAAAACTTGAGAATTTATATTTTAAAAACTGAAAAGGATTTCATGGACATTGAATCATCTGGAGATTGCTGAACTTTGTGGGGTTTTTTTTAAAGGAAGGTCAACAAAAGGTTGACCAGTAAACAAGTCTTTACTGGAAGGCACATGATTTCAAGTAAATATAGCCAGTGATTGTGTTGTGACAAGACAGGATTTATGATCATCATAGGACTTGCCTGGAAAAAAAAGTTGGGTTTCATTTTGAACTGTTAAAAGTCAGCAGGATTTTCGCTTAGAAGAGGCAGTTAGAATATGCTTATGGATCTGCCAGGAGGTTAGAAGAAAATTCAGACAAATGTTACCTCTCTTTGAAGAATCCCTGCTCTTGAAAAGCAAAATCCTGTATGAAGTTGTACTGTTGCCTCCTGTATTTTGAAGAAATCCTGAATGTTTGCAGAAACCTTGCATCTTTAAAAGAACTTTGCATCGAATGTGTGAGAACTGAAACCATTGTTGCTGCACACCTGCTGAAAGACCTATGTGAAGCCTTCTGTAGTTGAATTTCTTTGACTGCCTACCCAAACAGACTGTTCATCAACATCACCTGGAAAAATTCCTAGTGGCTGCCACCTATTTGACTTTGGGACACCTCGCCAAAATAAAGGACTTCCATATCCGCTATTCAGTATAAATTATTTTTCATTTATTTCTTCTATTTCTTCGTAACAGCTGTAAACAAAAATCTTTTTTTTCCAGGTTGGCCGGTTGTGTATGTGAGTATGTGTGAGGGGTAGGATAAAAATAAGGGGCTTTAATATTTCTATTTGTGTATATATTTACTTCATTATTGGATCAGACTTTGTTTATAATAAACGGATAATTTTGTTGTTTATTAAAGAAACCTGGTTGGTGTGCTTTATTCTGGAGACAAATAGAGTATCTAACTGGCTGTTTCGGTAAGTGGAAAATTTAAATATATGTTATGACCTGTGGAGAAGTGGGACTGAATTAACAGTGCACTCCTCCCGCCTCGGTCGTAACAAAAGTAATAGCAAGTTACAGTCTCCTAGCTTGGAGACAAAAGAACGCTCAGCTGCTGCAGGTAAAACAAAAGAATAAAATACAGCACCTCCTTCCACTCTGCATTGAATTCCCACTTGCACCAAATTTCTGACTTAGCACTTGGTCCACAAAGCACTCTGTTCCCAGATCATGCTTAATAGTGGTACTGTTCATCCTTTGCGTTAGAAGGTTGTGGGTTCAAACCCGGTTGCATGACTTGAGCACATATTCTAGACTGAGCAGACATACCCGTCCCCAGTCATTTCTGTGCTGCTCCTTTCGATTATCGACCACCTTGTTCCCCAAAAGAGAGGGAAAAATGTCAGTGAGCGTGTTGCAATATGTTTGGCTACCTGCCATAGCTGAATCGCTAGAGATATGTGGAAGCAGCGAGAGGTGGGTGTGAGGCTGGCAGTATTGGTAGGTGTGTGAGGGTGAATTGGAGTAACTGAGTGTTAAGCATGTATCCTGATTGCTAGAGATTGAAAATGGGTGATTGATAGGGGTGTGGTGCATTGAGCAGGGTGAGAGTTTGGTGGTACAGTGGGTAGGAGATGTCATGTGAAGATATCCTATGTAAAGTTCTTGCACTTCTTGCGGCACTGCAGCCAGGCCCTCGGGGCCAGACTCTGGGAATTGACCTCCCTAGTCACTTGCTCACATTCCCTTCTCAAAGTGTGCCTTGAGGGCTTCCTGGTCCCCTGTGGAAATATGGCATCTCTCCTCCTTTCCACCTCCTGGACTAATGCCTCTAGTGCTTTCCAGAAAACCTTGGAGTCCTCTCTCTTCCCTGTTTCTCCATATACTGTGCTTTTTCTTCTATCCGAGTCTTCCCCAGACAGTCTGCAGCAGCTATAATAAAAATAGAATACTGCAGATGCTGGAAATCTGAAATAAAGAGCAGCTTCTGCACAATGAGTACTGTTCCCCTTAAGAAAGGCAGGCTGCCTTTAAGAGGTGGAGGCTAGTCATGCATCATGCTAGCTGCTGGGTCCCCTGTTGAGTGTGTAGCCAGTCAGCAGCATGGCAGCACAAAGTTTGCATGCTGCCTGCCTCAATATTACTGGGTGCGACGTCACCATGCATTGTGATCCCTGCTTCCAAAATTGACCTTAAATTTTTTCCCCTTTGCACCCAGCACTCAACACACTTCTACCGTAAATTCTGAAACAGCTGGGTCCTGTCCTCCATCAATTCCTCCTCCATTTTTCAACTCCCACTCCTGTCCCTGTTCTTCTTCTTTCAAGTAACGCATGTTTGATGGGATTACAAATGGGACATCCATTGTGCTAAGGGGATCGTAGTAGCCTAAAACTGGGTGTAAGTTTCCAGTGTTTCTTAAAATGCTACTGTATTAATAGGTGATTTGACATCAAATGTCATTCATTTTAGCAGAAAGAATGAAGAGAGTCAATATAAACTAAATAGTATAATTTTAAATAGTGAGAGTTTTGGAGATGTACGAACACAAATCTTTGAAGGTGGCAACTTTGAAGTTGAGAAGGCTGTTAAAAGTTCACATGGCTTTATAAATGGAGGCATAGAGTACAAAAGCAAGGAAGTTATGCTGAACCTTTATAAAACACTGGTTAGGCTCCAGCTGGAATATATTGGCCAATTCTGTCCATCATGCTTTAGGAAGGATGTCATAGCATCAGAGAGGGTGCAGAGGAGATTTACTAGCATGGTACTAGGTATCTGGGACTTCAGTGGAGAGACTAGAGAAGCTGAGATTGTTCCCATTAGAGCAGAGAAATTTAAGGGAGGATTTGATAGAAGTGATCAAAGCTATGAAGGATTTTGACATAGCAAATATAGAGAAACTGTTCTATGGTAACCATAGAACACATATTTAAGATAATAGGTAAAATAATCAGAGACCACATGAGGAGTTTTTTTTAACGCTGAGTTGTAATGTTCTGGAATGCACGGCCTGAAAGGGTGAAAGTAGATTCAGTAGTAATTTTCAAAAGGGAATTGGATAAATACTTGAAGGGAAAAAAAATTGCATGGCTATAGAGAAAGGGCAGGAGGATGATACTAATTGGATAGCTCTTTCAAAGAGCCAGCACAGGCCTGACGGGAATATGGCCACCTTCTGTTCTATATCACTCTATGATCAAGCGAAATTGATAGAATTAAAGAAACTGCCATGATAATGAAGGGTTATTCAAATTAAGTTGTGCCTGCTGACACAATAAAAGTTAAAATGGCTTGTCTTCAGGTTCTGCCAAGCTTTACTTTTCCAATTATATTTAATTCTAAATGACAAAGATTTATATTGGTGTAATTATTAAATAAAACCATCTGACCATTTACATCAGATTGCACAAGAAGAATAGTGAAATAGATTCAATTCCAGAAAATCCAGTCAGAACTCAGCTGGAAAGCCAATTTCCTACCTTCTACAATACAATGGGTAGCAGGGAGTGTATTTTGCACTTTGCTCCATACAAAGAACATAGAACAAAACAGGACAGCAGAGGAACGGGCAATTCAGCCCTCCAAACCTGCGCCGATCTTGATGCCTGACTAAACTAAAACCTTCTGCACTTCCGGGGTCCGTATCCCTCTATTCCCATCCTGTTCATGCATTTGTCAAGATGTCGTCGTTATCGTACCTGCTTCCACCACCTCCCCCGGCAGCAAGTTCCAGGCACTCACCACCCTCTGTGTAAAAAACTTACGGTAGAAGAATAGCCACTGAGGAATTTCACATCTCACTTAATAGTCCATTTAAATTGTAATAAATAGTGGCATATCATTTTGGGATTGTTGGTAGTAGTTTCACCATTGAATCAGAAGTTTGTGAGTTTAAGTCCCTCTCCACAATTTCAGTATATATTCTAGGTTGACACTTCAGGGCAACAGTGAATGAAAGGTGAGCTTTGAGAAAATACTTTTCAGTTTGAAGAGGCAAAGAGATGATATTATAGAGTTATGTAAGATTGTCAATGATATAGTAAAAGGAAACCCAGAATATTACTTTAATATAAATTGTAGGAACAGAACTAGGGGACAGAGCTTTTAAATATGATTTTTGGGCTGATAGCGTGAAATTATTGTCACAGAAAGTGTGATCAATATTGTCATGGTCCTGTGTTTTTTTTTCTCTCTTTGGGAAATATTGTGGTGCGCTTTTAAGGCTTTAAAAGATCAGTACTTCTTTAAGGCAGCAAGCTCCGGAGACTGTAAGCCAAAGTGCATTCTGGTTGCCAGGCAACAACCATACAGAGAGTGAGAACAGAGCTTCAATGTATCTGTTTTGACTTTGAAACTAGCTGGCAAAAAATTGGTTTTGTCAACTGACAGACTGTTGCAGCATGTGAAAGAAATATGAGAGCTCTCTAAATTGACTTACACAAATTATTGATCTACTGTGTTCATCGCTGGAAAAAAGAGTTTAATACTACAACTGTTGAATTCCTATTTTATTTAGAGATACAGCACTGAAACAGGCCCTTCGGCCCTCCGAGTCTGTGCCGACCAACAACCACCCATTTATACTAACCCTACAGTAATTCCATATTCCCTACCACCTATCTACACTAGGGGCAATTTACAGTGGCCAATTTACCTATCACCTGAAAGTCTTTGGCTGTGGGAGGAAACCAGAACACCCGGCGAAAACCCACACGGTCACAAGGAGAACTTGCAAACTCCGCACAGGCAGTACCCAGAATCAAACCCGGGTCCCTGGAGCTGTGAGGCTGCAGTACTAACCACTGCGCCACTGCCTTTGGAAGGATATTTGGATTCATCAGGCCTTGGGAGACTGCAAGTGAACTTTGACTGTTGCATTAGAAGACCGTTCATCAGAAGCATAATCTGCAAAGACTTCATTGTTTTTTCTATTTTTTCGGGCAGCTAATTAAAAACCAAACTACTGTTCGTTTGAGTAGATGTTTGTGAAAGCAGGAGTTAGTTTTTTTAAAATAAGAAGTTATAAGGATATTGGTTTATCTTAATGTTTAAGACTTTTTTTCAGTTTTTTAAATAAACAGTTAATTTGTTGATATCTAAAGATATGGTTCTGAAGGTACAAAATTTGGCTTTATTTTGGAGTGCCAGTCAGGACCAGTAGCTAGGGTGCCAAAGCATACACAGACAATTACAGCCTTACATGAGAGCTAAAAAAATTGTACAAACGGTTGAGCAAAAAAATTGCAATTAGGAAATGGGTGACACACAAACAATGCACGGGATAACCGAATTAAGAAATGGGGAAGGCCATTGTCACATTGTCTGATGGTCCCAGACCACATCAATTCACCCCCGTAAACCTGTTATGCAGAATACACACACATTCTTAACTGTCTCCGGAGGACAATACCAAGACTCTGCATTACAATTACAGTACAGGAACACAATTATCAGCCCAACAGAGGCCATTGTGCTGTGGCCTTTGCCTACTTAATACAATTAAGTTGTAACTGATAATGAAAACATCTCTAAATTGTGCTCATTTGGACCTCGGTGGAGAAGCGCCTGGAGTGCCCAGCGTTGGCTCCCCGCATGCGTAATAAAGACAGCACTTGACTATTGCAACGGGACTCAGAGTGTTGAAATTTTATAACAGAGTATTTCTTGACCTTTCAATTGGTGTAGTCGGCAGGATACAAAGGACACAGGACACCGACGGGGAACTGGGATGAGTCACAGTTTGAGTACATTTCTATTCATACTAAATCCGACTCCGTCCTGGCCCAGGAAGTGTCAGGCGCCCCGCGTATTTGAAACCTAAACTCCAGGCAACAATTCAAGGGGTGGTAAGGGTGGGGTAGAAATGCTTGTATTATAGATTGTTTTAATTACATTTGGTATTAGTCTCAAGTAAGGGGACCCAGGTAAAACCGTACCGCTGACGACAACTATACCCCGACAGTCTTACCCAGAGATGGCCAGTAGTGAGGAACTCAAGTGGGGACCGGAGGGATCCCTGACACGGCATTTGGCCGGCAAAAATAAGAAATTGATAAACAAAATGATAAAGAACAATTGGAAACCATTTGACTCACCCGCCGATCAAAGAAAATGGTGGGATAATCAGCTAAAAGACAAAGATGATAAAGCATAGATCCTAATGTTAAGACAACACATAGAATTAAGCAAGAGGGTAAATAAAATGTTGGCTGACAAACCTCAAAATGAAGAGTTAGAACGGGTGAAAAATGTCATGTCAGTTTCACCAGCACTAATACAGCCACCAGTGGCTCTGCAATACACAGGGAATGTAGATTGGGACGGGCAAGCAGAACAGACAACTGAATATGAGGAGCAATGGGAATTGCCGCCCCCATATCCCATGGCCCCAATTAAAATGGAGTATGTGGCCCCTCTGCCCGGACAACCGGCAGTCCACTCAGGCGGCCATACCCGTGCAAAATGGACAACCCGCTTAAGCAGCATTACAAGGACAAAGGGGGTTCCCGGCGCAGTTAAGAACCACAAATGTGTCCCTGTCACCTAGTGACACTATGAAATTATTGGAAAAATTACCTCAACTAAACCTAGACACGGTAATAGATGTTTTGGCAAAAATTGCGGGAAATGCGGCAATGCCATGGTCTCCATAACAGGGATGTTCATGGGTTAGTCCGGATGAAATTACCCGAGACATATTAGGGATGGCTGCAGCAAAGGTATCAGGACGGAACTTGCTGCAATGATAACACTGCAAACCAGGCACAGCAGCAGGCTGATTTCTGCATCCTCAGAGCAGAAATAGCACAAGTTCTCGGACAAGCCCCAGTTAATTGGAATATAATGACTGGAATAGAGCAAGAAAAGGGCGCGGGTGCCCATGAATAAGGCATTCAGAAGTTTGAGGCATATTGTAACTACAGGGTGTGGGCGCAGCGCCAAACAGAGACAATGCACAGTTTATGCAATTGTATAAGGACGGCCTTAGCCTGGCCCATCAGGCAATCTTAGACACTGGGTGAGTAGACAAGAACACATACGATGAACTAGAAAGATGGGCCACCGGGGTAGACAACCACATGGGGAAAACAAAGACAAGGGTGTCTGCGGTGGAGGTTACAAACCCCACTGAGACGGTGGCCACTGCGACAGCCAACCTGAAATCAGAGATGTGCTTTAATTGTAAAAACCCAGGACATAGACAAAATGAGTGCAAAACCCAGAGACGAGACAACCGCAGGCACTGCCGCAATTGCCATCGGCCAGGCCACATAGAAAGGAACTGTTGGGCAAAAGGTGGAGGGGCCGAGGGGAGGGGACCCCGTCACAACAAGGCAACACAAAATCCCAACAGTGTCTCAGCGAATCTGACGGACATGTCAAACTCCCAACTGATCTGTATCATTGAGAACCTGACCAAGACAAAACCCTAATAGATAGCATCGGCCCCCGAGGAAGGAACCGATCCTCACACGTATATAACAGCATTGTTTGGGTGCCGGCAACATGATATGTTAGTAGACGCGGGGGTATTGGTATCCATAACTGATTTAGATTGGCCATTGACCAGGCATTCTATAACTATTCAGGGTGTAGGGGGACAACGGGTGATAGCATACAAAAACCAAACCCAGGTTTTAGAAATAAAAGGGATGTTAATCCCAGCCCAATTCTGGGTCTGCAAGAACCCCGAAGGTACAATACTGGGGGTAGATATATTAAACGAATTAGATGTACTAGTAGACCCTAAGAATAAGCAGATAATTTGGACAGATAACCAGGGAAAGATACAGAAAATGAAGGGGAGACAGGCTCTAGCCAAAAATATAACCATCCTGGGGAGCGCCTCAGCCATAACAAGAAATTGGTCAGGGGACAGGACATACCGACTCCTGTGTCAGGCATTACCTGAGGTATGGGCGAGCACTAAACAAGACTGCGGGCTAATCGATACCTGACCAGTCGTGGTCCCAGGACCGTTCCACCAGGCCCACAAACAATACCCCATAAAGCCAGAGGCCATGAAGGTTGTGGAGGGAATTGTGCAAGAACTCATAGATCAGGGAATCCTGAGGCCAACCACCGCAACCACCAATTCCTCAATATGGCCGGTCAAAAGGCCCGATGGGTCATATCGATTAACAATAGACTATACAGCGCTCAACAAGGTAACGCCATGGGAACACCCAATAGTGGCAAGTCCCGCGACTGTCTCTAACGGGTTGAAACCCGAACATAAAATATTTACAGTTTTAGTTATAGCCAACGGATTCTGGTCAATAGCACTGGACCAAGAATCCCAAGATAAATTCGCTTTTAACTTAGGAGGAAGGCAGTATACCTGGGCGAGGGTCTCACAGGGATTCCACAATAGCCGAACATCTTCCATCGGGTCATGAGTGAGAGGCTGGGTCAGTGCGACATAGAGCCATACAACAGTACAATCTTACAATATGTAGATGATATCCTAATAGCGTCAGAGTCAGACAGGGACCACATCGGAGCTCTCTTGGTAGTATTACGAACAGTGAAAAACACTGGATTCAAGATAAACCCCAAAAAGGCACAAGTAGGGCAGACACGGGTTAGGTACTTGGGACATGAGACCAGTCAGGGAAACAAGATCTTACCACAGGTCAGGAAAATGGCCATCGCGGACATGCCTCACCCCACCACAGTAAGGGGGTCTGAAAAGTTATGGGGCTGTTTAACTACTGCCGCAACGTCCTACCCCAGTTTGCAACAACTGCAGAGCCGATACAAAGGTTAGTGAAGGGGGGAAAGATTGGGACAGAAAAGGTCAAGTGGGGACCAGAGCAAGAGACAGCTTATACAAAATTGAAGGCTGGTCTCATGTCCGCACCAGCCCTCAAGTTACCACCAGAGACTGCAGCGACACCACGGTCACAAAGATACTCGCTTTTGAAGTAGTACCAAGGTGGGGAATCCCTTTACAGATAGATTCGGATCAAGGAACACCTTTAACGGGCAGTATTATGAAAAGGACGTGCAAGCTGCTCGGGGTGAAACAGAAATTCCACAAACCTTACCATCTGCAAAGTTCAGGAATGGTAGAGCGTATGAACCGCACATTAAAAAATGCTATTGGGAAAGCAATTACAGTAACTGGTAGAGGTTGGGTGGATGTGCTCCCCTGCATATTAATGGGACTAAGGGCTACCCCTAACAGGCCAACAGGGTTAACCCCTTATGAGTTTGATGACCAGAAAGGCTATGTGCCTGCCTGAAGGCATAGCCACTAGAAGCAAGGATATGGGACCCATCAGAGATAAAATTAAAAACTATATTAAACAATTAGTTGGACAGCTAAAGGAATTACGACAGGAAGTGAAGGACCAACAGGCTATTAAGGATTTAGAAGAGAAGACAAAAGGGGAACCCATGTCACCACCAGCTAAGGTCAGGGACATGGTGTTTGTTCAAATCGCCCCTAGCCAACCAGGTTTTGCCCCAAAATGGACCGGACCGTACGAAAATATTTTGACCAGCGATTCATGTGCCTGCGTCGACATGGAGAAAAGATAGGTGGAAACATTGGTCGCAATTGAAAAGATATGATGTAAGTAAGAAAGACTGAACTACAGGGCAGAAGGGGAAAAAGTACAACAAGCAATCCATGCTGTGCTAGCCAAGTGGTTTCGGATTCATCCTCGATCTGGAGGACTGGCCATCCGAAGGACCAGAGGGGGAATTCTCAAATACGGGGAAGGTCATTTTGGGCTGTGCAAAAAGAGGGGTGAAAGGGATAGAGCTGTCCCAAATAAACAACCTATCCCATGGTGATTACCAGAGGTATGCTTCATTACAGAAATAACGATAACTGGATAACCTCCATGCCAAGATGGGAAGAGACTTGGTGTCGATAACCATTATCGGGGTCCTGGCTATGGCGGCCTCTGGCATACAGAACATAAACCATGAAGCTGCGTCCGGCATGGGCTTGCATTACAAGAATGTCAGCGATGGATATTGTGTGAAAGGAGCTTTGAACATTACCACAGAAAGGTTGATGCTCTTCAAGTGCAGCACAGGACTTATGCAATTGTCCATTGGAACGAGCGATGAAGAGGGGCTAGGGCAGAGCTCGGATGTGGGAATGGAACTCCGATGGAAAAATGAGGGCCCAATATGCTTCCAGATCAGCAATGGTTCTGATGGACCCTGCGCATGTGCAAGAGGGGCACAGGGTCAGGTACAATGTGTGAGGGATTTTTCACAACTTACCTTTATACCTCGGGACCACAGCAACTGGGGTCACTGTACCGGAGAAGAGGACGTGGGAATGACAGATACACGGCATTGGACCCTAAGGCCTAAACGCTCAGAGTTGACTACAATGGCAGACCCCCGGACTGACCCCACCACGCTATCACAGGACACAACAACATCCCAAAGACTATCTTGCCCGGTCATGACCCCTGGGCCACGAAATGGACTGGTACAGTAGACCGTCGGTGAAGCGCTATATGATAATGTTAACTTGAAACTGTACAGGTAATTGTGAACTTAACAGGGATACAAATACCTGAGTATTGCAGTAATCAAACGTCCCTACGAAGATTATACAAATTATTAAGTAAGACTGTGATTAATCAGGCGGCCGGTGCCACGGGTGCCACAAGATTTAGGGGACTTGCTGCTTTCCACTGCCAGAAGAGAGGGTTAGTTAACAATGTACTGACAGGGGTGAACACAGGGTAAACTCCCTTGAGATTCAACAAATTGACTCTCAGGCTGCGAATCTTAAGGGATCATACGACAGCTGCTCTTAAGAACGGAGAGGGGCAGTGTAACGGCAGCGGCCCTAGGGAGCAACTGTGGCATCCCTATTGGAAAGCATACATGTTATAGAGACCCATGCTAAGACCACCAATCGCTTAATAGAAAGGGAGGAATGACAAGAGGACAGTACCCAAAAAGGCCAGCTGTGCCATGCTTATGGCCAGTGGATGAAAGGGCAACGAAAACACAATGTGGCCCAGATCCAAAGGGGGGGGTGGGGGAGGTACCAGACTGGATCAACAGTACCCAGTTGCAGGGGAGGCCAAGAACCCAGGCGTCACTGACGCCTGCACATTGAAAGGAATGACCATGGTGTACCCGGTAATTCAGAAGTGCACCACAAACCAAACGAATGTGATCGGTATGGTATTGGCAATTCCCTCAGTCACAGCAGACACTGGCCCGTACCCTCAGTACCAAGTGGAGAACATTGGGTTAATCCGAGACAATGACTCCCTCCGGTATTACTCCATAGACATGTATGCCATACGCAAGAACGAGAGCATACATGGAGTATCACTGAGTGGGTGTAGGAGAAAAGGAAGCCTCACAATTTGCCCCCACCCAGTCGGAATGGCGGGGGGGGGGGGGGGGTTGGACCTAACAGAGGGTACAACCGAACAGAGGGTTGCATGTTAGAAATTATCCACAGAGAAAACCATCACGCCCACATAGGATACAAGGGGAAGGGGGAATACTGTGTGACAACTACTGAGGAGTCATACCTGTACGGAAGCCTACATTGCACCATTACCACTCCCAACTTCTGCTTTAGACCACGGCTCCCAGTTACTATCGGACATATGCGAATGGTGTACATACAACAAAGAGGTCAGGTCTCAGTCAATGCCTCCGACACACTCCATGATACCCTAGAGCAGTATGAGGAATCGAAGCAGGCCCCAATCCCCCACCTTCCCGAAAGTCTGACCAAGATTAAATATGACTTGCGAAAGGTGATTAAACAGTATTACGTGTTACAAGCAGAATTTAAAGAACTAATCAACGATACAGAAGAACAGTAAAGCGCCCGACATGGTGAGACCAGGTGTGGGACTGGGGGCTGAATGTAGATATACATCCCGAATAAGAATAATCTCTCATGTATTCGTTGCAGTGCAGCTAGTGTTAGCATCGGCATGGGGAATTGTCGCATGTCGCGTGTGTAAGATGAAAGCCCTTAAACGTCAAACTAAAATAATATTAAAGGAACAACAACGGCTGCTGGGACAGGACATGATATTAATGTAATAAGGCCCCAGCCTCCCGTCTTGGTGGCGGCGCACCACTGGAAAGCCGGGAGTCTCGGACATTAGGAAGCTTCAAACCTGGGGAGAGGTCTGGGTGATACCATGGCCCATAGGGCTTCTTCGGGTCGGTACCCCAGAGCCATCACAGAACCATCAGCCACAGATTAATTGACTAGCTTAACCTAATGGTTAAGGGGGGACTGAAGGTGCAAAATTTGGCTTTATTTTGGAGTGCCAGTCAGGACCAGTAGCTAGGGTACCAAAGCATACACAGACAATCACAGCCTTACATGAGAGCTAAAAAAATTGTACAAAGGGCTCAGCAAAAAATTTGCAATTAGGAAATGGGCGACACACAAACAATGCACAGGATAACCGAATTAAGAAATGGGGAAGGCCATTGTCACATCATCTGATGGTCCCAGACCACATCAATTCACCCCCGTAAACCTGTTATGCAGAATACACACACATTCTTTACTGTCTCCGGAGGACAATACCAAGACTCTGCATTACCAATTACTGTACAGGAACACAATTATCAGCCTACTGGAGGCCATTGTGCTGTGGCCTTTGCCTACTTAATACCATTAAGTTGTAACTGATAATGAAAACATATATAAACTGTGCTCATTTGGACCTCGGTGAAGGGCCTGGACTGTCAAGTGTTGGCTCCCCGTATGCGTAATAAAGGCACCACTTGACTATTGCAACTGGACTCCGAGTGTTGAAATTTTTACTTCATTTGGGAGTTACTAGATTGTTTCAATTCGGCTGCTGCTTTCTTTAATTTGGAAAGCTTAAAGAAATATGATGCAACCTGTGGAGTGACAGGGCTGAATTGACAGTGCATTGTTCCCACCGCAATCAGAATCATATATTTTGACTGGGGGCTTTGTCCTGAGTGGTCGTAACACTATGCAGAATAAACTTCCAGATAGAGTACTGGAGGCAAAAAGCCTAAAATCATTTAAGGAACAATTGGATGCATCATTGGGAAGAATGTTTCTGTATGGATGAATTACAATGGACCAAATACCTTCCTCATCAATAATTATTTTGTGATTTGCGATTGCTCAATTTCTTTTGCTTATTCATTCCTCATTGGTACTTACTGCCTGAATCAAACTGCTTTTGGATTGGTCATGTTCAGTCAATCAGATATTTGATTGGTGATAACAGATAAATACTTACTTCGTTTGTTACGGCCAGGCGAGGAGGGGTCTCAGGCTCCCCTTTCGCCCCTTCTCTGGTTTGATTGTTACAGAGTTTATTCTTTTTTTTAACACAGGGATTGAATTTACCACCTCAGTGAGTGCTTGCTCCTGTCTCTCTTATGTAATTGCAAAAGAACCAAGCAGACAGGTTTTCTTGAGTTTAAGCAAGAAAGGTGTAAGTTTATTACTCTTAACACTCTAAACCGGTTAAGATTACTAAATTTACGCTACGCAGTCACACACATATTCACATGAGACTCACACATACACACAAAGAGATTACAGAGGGAAAACAGCTTTTGTGGTTGGAGTAGCATCCGGAATAAATGGAATTTAAATACAGTTTTAAATCTCAAGTCTTCAGCTGGGCCATGTGCACGGTGGTGGCCTTGCTTTTCTCAGGGCTCCTGAAGGCAGAAGAGAGGTTCGATCCTTGTCCCCCAGTTACTGGCTGTGGTGGTCAGTAGGCTTGAGAGGCTTTACCAACCAGTTGCAGCCGGGTCCTCTCTTGATCTTTACTGGATAGAGAGAGGTATCTGCCACATTGATGGCTTTTCAGTCACTCCTGTCTGCTTTCTGTGTGACAAAGCTTACAGCCTCTCCAGAGCTGCACAGGCAGTCACATGACATTCAAGCCCCTTTGTGGGTTTTATGAGGTCTTTCTGGTATCTTCTCTGAGATTCGGAGTGCTACACCTCAAGCTGTCCAGTCACACTTGGAGGGGTGTTGGCTCTTTCAAAGTCAATGGGTGTAGATGACCCTTGACAACGGTGCTGATAAGGCCATTCCAGGTAAATTAGTCAGAGAGCACCCATTGTTCCGGCTAGGTTAAGTCAGTTGTATCGTCTTCAGTCTGATCTTTTGGTGTTTCAAATGTAAATTGCAGTGGCCATCGTGGCTGCCAGTTTACTTTTAAAAAAATGTTATTTGTAAAAATTTCCAGTAAAAGTCTGAGGCAAGGTTCCAACCAATGAAATTAATATTTCCCATTTGGCATATAGGGTTTCCATGACACAATCAAATTACTAACTTTTGTCTCCCTGGCATTTGATACTTCAATGTGTGGATTGGGATTTTCCACTGCAATGCTGCTCAAAATCAGAAGGAAAACGTGGCCAGAGAGAGCTGCTGTCACCTCAATGGATGACCAACATTTCTTCCTGCCACCAATTACGTCTCTTTCTCCATATAAATGGTGACAGGTAGGGGCGGGGTGGGGGAGGCAGATTTCCCCTCCACTTGCTTGTATTGCTTAAGCTTTCTAGGGCCGCTATACAAACAGTGGCAGTAGGCCCCATGTAGTGGCAGTAATGACCTTCGGATTCCCCCCGTAACAAGAAGGCCTCCTCTCCCTCCAGAGCTACCCCACGTCCCTTGTGTGGGCCTCAGTCTCCACCATGAGCTGAGCGGGATGTCAATTATCTGATTCTTCTGCATTTCTGGTGCTGCAGTAGTGGTCTTGCTGTAGCACCACACAGATTTTGTGGCCGGGCAATGCGGGGTCCCACTTGCTGGTTGACCTCTCCCACTGCGATACAGTTATGTACAGGTGATGAACCCTGGTTCTGTTTCATAGTGGAGGTGGGATTTTGGGCAGCGTCAGAAGTATAACAGGAGAATACCTGCCTTGACTGGAACACCAATGATGTGAGGAAAATCCTGGCTATGACTTCCTGAGGTATAACAGTTTCAGATGTGATGCCTTTGAAAGGTGCACTGTGGCAGATTGTGAGCTAGGTGAAAGACTTTTAATTATATCAGCATGTAGCTTGAAAGTAAAAATCCATATGAGATGCTACATTCACATAAGACTGATGGGGTAAAAGAGGATGACATTCAACAGATAATCCAAAAACCTTTCTGCAACCACATTTCAGCTCCCCTGCACACTACTTATTAATTTTTTTGCCGAGATAAATGACCTGTTATATTTGGGACAGTGGATAAATATATATGCCGTCATTTTTCATATGTGGCATCATTTGGGTGGGCAGTGAGTGAACCAACAGAAATACCAGCCTGATGTCGCTAATGAGTGGCCCAGACCATTTTCATAGTTGAGCTTCATTTGCATTAAAGGGGCAAGCTGCCAGCACTAAGCGAGTAATGATAGCTCACCTACTGGGGAGGGGACATGGAAAATCTGTTGGTCAATCCATGGAGCCGACCAAGGGCAGTAGAGGTATGGGAACACCACCACCTGCAAGTTCCCCTCCAAGTCACATGCCACCCTGACTTGGAACTGTATGGCTGGTGCTTCACTGTTGCAGGGTCAAATTCCTGGAACTCCCTCCCTAACAGCACTGAGGGTGTACCTACACCACATGGACTGCAGCAGTTTAAGAAGGCAACTCACCACCACCTTCTCTAGAACACTTAGGGATGGGCAATAAATACTGTCCATGCCAGCGATGCTCACATCTCACAAATAGTAAAAAAAGAAAAAGTAGAAGACGCTGAAGATGGAGAGAACGAGGTTCACGGAAAGGACGAGGGGACAACAGCCAACAAAGAATGTGTTTGGGATGAATTTTTCAACTGGTGTAGGAAGACCAATTATGCTCACCCTGCTTCCAAAATATCCTCCACAAAAACTTTTTCAAATTTCTGAGCGGCCTCCAGTGATCCTTTTTCAGGACTCTGCTTTGGCCGCTTTCAGATTGAGCTCAATAGGCGAGTCTTGTACAGTGCAGGCACTTCGTGTCTGCAGTCCAACATGACATGAGGGTCCTCTCTATATCTTAGGACCCCAATTTGCATAGATAATCGTATCCCATTTGTTTCTGTGGGAGTGCTAGCCAAATGTTTCAAGGCCTCCTCTAAAATGGGAGAGGACAGGTTTATTCCAGGAAAACAGCAATAAGTAATTTCATCGGGATTCTTGACTCGCTACTGCCCTGCTCTGGCTGGAAAGTGGGACAGCAGAGAGAGAGCAAAATCTCACTTCATATATTTTCACAGCGGTGATCAGCAACTTTTTTCTGATTCCCACCATTGACATCCTTTTTGTAATAATATATCAACTTTAATTTAACATTCTGAAACTGGTATTAAGATGACACTGCAGCACTTTTTTGTGCAGCTTTGCTCATTAAGGGAGCTGAATTTTTAGTCTTAAAAACTGCTATTAATAACATAGGCATATTTTTCAACAGTAACTTTGTTGGAGTTGGTGGCACTGGCCCTATGCAATGAACTCTTCATCCCTGAAATTACTGTTGGCAATATGAATGGATGAAGGTTAATGCATTTAACATTCATTTTAATGCTGTTGTAACCTATTAAAATGTCTGTCACAGAAGCAGATAGGTACTTGCTGTAAGATCCATTTAATATAGCATCATACTTAAATGAAGCTATGATTCCTTTTCAGTGAGAACATTTTAGCTCAGTGACAAAGTGGCACCAATGTGGTGCAGATCTTGGCTATATTGATCTCAGCAAGTTTTTCTAGTCCTCAAATGGCTATTTTTCTCTGGCACTACTGGACATAGAGGCTGGAAAATCTACCCTTAATATTTTTTTTTGATGCATTATTTTCTTTCATTCCTTTCTCTGATACTCCCAGCGCATGCCATCTTTCTATCTTCTTTTCTTTTGGGCCTCCTTATCTCGAGAGACAATGGATACGCGCCTGGAGGTGGTCAGTGGTTTGTGAAGCAGCGCCTGGAGTGGCTATAAAGGCCAATTCTGGAGTGACAGGCTCTTCCACAGGTGCTGCAGAGAAATTTGTTTGTTGGGGCTGTTGCACAGTTGGCTCTCCCCTTGCGCCTCTGTCTTTTTTCCTGCCAACTACTAAGTCTCTTCGACTCGCCACAATTTAGCCCTGTCTTTATGGCTGCCCGCCAGCTCTGGCAAATGCTGGCAACTGACTCCCACGACTTGTGATCAATGTCACACGATTTCATGTCGCGTTTGCAGACGTCTTTATAACGGAGACATGGACGGCCGGTGGGTCTGATACCAGTGGCGAGCTCGCTGTACAATGTGTCTTTGGGGATCCTGCCATCTTCCATGCGGCTCACATGGCCAAGCCATCTCAAGCGCTGCTGACTCAGTAGTGTGTATAAGCTGGGGGTGTTGGCCGCTTCAAGGACTTCTGTGTTGGAGATATAGTCCTGCCACCTGATGCCAAGTATTCTCCGAAGGCAGCGAAGATGGAATGAATTGAGACGTCGCTCTTGGCTGGCATACGTTGTCCAGGCCTCGCTGCCGTAGAGCAAGGTACTGAGGACACAGGCCTGATACACTCAGACTTTTGTGTTCCGTGTCAGTGCGCCATTTTCCCACACTCTCTTGGCCAGTCTGGACATAGCAGTGGAAGCCTTACCCATGCGCTTGTTGATTTCTGCATCTAGAGACAGGTTACTGGTGATAGTTGAGCCTAGGTAGGTGAACTCTTGAACCACTTCCAGAGCGTGGTCGCCAATATTGATGGATGGAGCATTTCTGACATCCTGCCCCATGATGTTCGTTTTCTTGAGGCTGATGGTTAGGCCAAATTCATTGCAGGCAGACGCAAACCTGTCGATGAGACTCTGCAGGCATTCTTCAGTGTGAGATGTTAAAGCAGCATCGTCAGCAAAGAGGAGTTCTCTGATGAGGACTTTCCGTACTTTGGACTTCGCTCTTAGACGGGCAAGGTTGAACAACCTGCCCCCTGATCTTGTGTGGAGGAAAATTCCTTCTTCAGAGGATTTGAACGCATGTGAAAGCAGCAGGGAGAAGAAAATCCCAAAAAGTGTGGGTGCGAGAACACAGCCCTGTTTCACACCACTCAGGATAGGAAAGGGCTCTGATGAGGAGCCACCATGTTGAATTGTGCCTTTCATATTGTCATGGAATGAGGTGATGATACTTAGTAGCTTTGGTGGACATCCGATCTTTTCTAGTAGTCTGAAGAGACCACGTCTGCTGACGAGGTCAAAGGCTTTGGTGAGATCAATGAAAGCAATGTAGAGGGGCATCTGTTGTTCATGGCATTTCTCCTGTATCTGACGAAGGGAGAACAGCATGTCAATAGTCGATCTCTCTGCACGAAAGCCACACTGTGCCTCAGGGTAGACGCGCTCGGCCAGCTTCTGGAGCCTGTTCAGAGCGACTCGAGCAAAGACTTTCCCCACTATGCTGAGCAGGGAGATTCCACGGTAGTTGTTGCAGTCACCGCGGTCACCTTTGTTTTTATAGAGGGTGATGATGTTGGCATCGCGCATGTCCTGGGGTACTGCTCCCTCGTCCCAGCACAGGCATAGCAGTTCATGTAGTGCTGAGAGTATAGCAGGCTTGGCACTCTTGATTATTTCAGGGGTAATGCTGTCCTTCCCAGGGGCTTTTCCGCTGGCTAGGGAATCAATGGCATCACTGAGTTCCGATTTGGTTGGCTGTATGTCCAGCTCATCCATGACTCCTCATCACACCCTGAATAAGTAACTGCAGATGCAATCAGCTTCCACGCTCACTAACCCGTTGCAGTGGTAAAATGCAGGACTTCGCTCAATGGCTCCACAGAATGACAAGACTGAGATCATAATTTCAAGGGACAAAATGTTGAGGTACAGTAAATGATACGCAAGAAGTAAATCCAGAACACTACTTCCAATTAAACCATAACCACAGGACAGATGTTCAAACTAACACAAAAGCAAAATACTGCAAATGCTGGAAATCTGAAACACAAACAAGAAATGCTGGAAATACTCAGCAGGTCTGGCAGCATCTGTGGAGAGAGAAGCAGAGTTAATGTTTCAGGTCAGTCACCCATCATCAGAACTGGCAGATATTAGAAATGTAAAAGTTTTAAGCAAGTAAAACAGGAGTGGGGCAAGAGATAACAAAAGAGAAGCTGTTGATAGGACAAGGCCATAGAGAATAACTGACCAAAAGGTCATGGAGCAAAGGCAAACGGTATCTTAATGGTATGCTGAAAGACAAAGTGTTAGTACAGAGAGGGAGTGAATGGACAGAAAACTGAGCAGCCCTGGCCCCAAGTACAAACATGAAAAAAAAAGTGGGTAGGCACAGTAGAAACAAACTAAAATAAAATAAACACATAAAAAATAAAAAAATAACTAAAAATAAAAAGGGGGGCCCGCCATGCCCTGAATGTTCAGTCCGGCAGGCTGTAGCTGAAACAATGGGTCTGCTGGGACAGTCCTGTTTGTGGATTTTGGGAAGGAGGTAGAAGCGGGCAGTCCGGGGTTGTGGGACTATGAGGTTGGAAGCTGTAGAGGGAAGATCTCCAGAGAAGATGAGGTCAGTAACAGTCCTGTGGACAGTTGCTTGATGTTCAGTGGTGGGGTCATGGCCCAGGGGGAGGTAGGAGGAAGTGTCTGAGAGTTGGCAATGAGCCTCTGCAAGGTAGAGGTCGGTACGCCAGACAACAACAGCACCACCCTTATCAGCAGGTTTGATGACAATGTCAGGGTTAGACCTGAGAGAATGGAATGCGGCAATATCAGAGGGGGAGAGGTTAGAGTGAGTGAGGGGGGGCAGAGAAATTGAGATGGCCGATGTCTCGTCGACAATTTTCAATGAAAAGATCCGGACAGCCCGCTTCTACCTCCTTCCCAAAATCCACAAACAGGACTGTCCCGGCAGACCCATTGTTTCAGCCTGTTCCTGCCCCACTGAACTTATTTCTTCCTATCTTTACTCTATCCTTTCTCCCCTGGTCCAGGCTCTTCCCACCTACATCCTTGACTCTTCTGATGTCCTACGTCATTTTGACAATTTCCAGTTTCCTGGCCCCAACCACCTCCTCTTCACTATGGACGTCCAATCTCTCTACACCTCCATCCCACACCAGGATGGTTTGAGGGCTCTCCGCTTCTTCCTTGAACAGAGGCCCAACCAGTCCCCATCCACCACCATCCTCCTCCGCCTGGCTGAACTTGTTCTCACATTGAACAACTTCCCCTTCAACTCCACTCACTTCATTCAAGTAAAAGGTGTTGCTATGGGTACCTGCATGGGTCCTAGTTATGCCTGTCTTTTTGTGGGATATATCGAACATTCCTTGTTCCATTCCTACTCAGGCCCCCTCCCACAACTCTTTTTCTGGTACATTGATGACTGTATCGGTGTCGTTTCCTGCTCCCGCCCGAACTGGAAAACTTTTTCAACTTTGCTTCTAATTTCCACCCTTCTCTCACCTTTACATGGTCCTTCTCCAACAATTCCCTTCCCTTCCTCGACTTCTCTGTCTCCATCTCTGAGGATCGGTTGTCTACTAATATTCATTATAAGCCCACCGACTCTCACAGCTACCTCAACTACACTTCTTCACACCCTGTCTCCTGTAAGGACTCCATTCCATTCTCCCAGTTGATCCGTCTCCGACGCATCTGCTCTGATGATGCTACCTTCCATGACAATGCTTCTGATATGTCTTCCTTTTTCCTCAGTCTCGGATTTCCCCCCACTGTGGTTGACAGGGCCCTCAACCGTGTCCGGCCCATTTCCTGTGCCTCTACCCTCACCCCTTCCCCACCCTCTCAGAACCACGACAGCCTTCCCCTTGTCCTCACTTTCCACCCCACCAGTCTCCACATCCAAAGGATCATCCTCCGCCATTTCTGCCAGCTCCAGTGTGATTCCACTACCAAACGCATTTTCCCCACCCTTCCCCTGTCAGTATTCCGAAGGGATCGTTCTCTCCGCGACACCCTGGTCCACTCCTCCATTACACCTACCATGTTGTCCCCTGCAACCCCATGGCACCTTCCCCTGAAATCGCAGGAGGTGTAATACCTGCCCTTTTACCTCTTCTCTCCTCACTATCCCAGGCCCCAAACACTTCTTTCAGGTGAAGCAGCAATTTACTTGTACTTCTTTCAATTTAGTACACTGTATTCACTGTTCACAATGTGGTCTCCTCTACATTGGTGAGACCAAACACAGACTGGGAGACCGCTTTGCGGAACACCTCCGCTCAGTCTGAAAGCATGACCCTGAGCTTCCGGTTGCTGGCCATTTCAACACTCCCCTCTGCTCTCATGCTTACATCTCTGTCCTGGGCTTGCTGCAGTGTTCCAGTGAACAGCAACACAAGCTCGAGGAACAGTACCTCATTTACCAATTAGGCACACTACAGCCTGCCAGACTGAACATTGAGTTCAATAACTTCAGAACATGACGGGCCCCACTTTTTATTTTTATTTTTAGTTGTTTTTTCTTTTTTATGTGTTTATTTTATTTTAGTTTGTTTCTACTGTGACTACCCACTGTTTTTTTTCATGTTTGTGCTTGGGGCCAGGCTGCTCAGTTTTCTGTCCATTCACACCCTCTCTGTACTAATGCCTTGTCTTTCAGCACACCATTAACATACCATTTGCCTTTGCTCCATGACCTTCTGGTCAGTTATTCTCTGTGACCTTGTCTTATCAACAGCTTCTCTTTTGTTATCTCTTGCCCCGCCCCCGCTTTACTTGCTTAAAACCTTTTACATTTTTAATATCTGCCAGTTCTGATGAAGGGTCACTGACCTGAAACGTTAACTCTGTTTCTCTCTCCACAGATGCTGCCAGACCTGCTGAGTATTTCCAGCATTTCTTGTTTGTGTTTCAAACGTTCAAACTAATTACTTTTAAATTTAGGACAAATATCAGCACTTTCCTCTTCACACGAGTGATCTAAACTTAGGACAGTGAGCTCTGGAATTATTTTTTTAAAAATCAGGATGGTTGATTTTATGTTTTGTCAGCATAGCTTCCTCATCTATGATCTGGCAAAAGCTGAAATCCACTGTAATTATCTCTTTCTAAGTAAATATGTTGCCTGGGAGCAAACGTACATAAAATTAAAGTGCAGATTTGACAGAGATTGACACAGGGTTGGTTTGGTTCTGGCCGTACAACATCTGCTACATCTTGTAGCTGCCTAAGTTAAAAAGGACTGCACATCCATTGAAATCACAAAGAAGATGAAAGCCCTATTTTCTTGAAAACTACACTACACAATGGAATTTTAATGGTTCCTGGTCAAAATAAATTAGGGCTGTGACAATGGCATATTACTTTTCATCAAGTGGTGGCAGGATAATTACAGCACTTAGCAGAACACTTTTATGAACGATGCAACTGTACTGCAGCTGAAACACATCAAACTTAAAATTCTGAATAGTGATTGGGATATACTTGTGTAATATTTCAGAAACCAGATGTCCAATTTTTGACAATCAAATCTCAGTACCAGATGTTTTTTGATTTCTTATGATCCTTTACAACAACGTGAGTGGAGTGGAGTAATCAGAACCCTCTCTGTAGGAAGCGACTGACCAGATAAAGGACTTCACAGCATGCAGTTCCCCATGATTATTGTCTGTTGTTGCAGTACAAATTAATCGGCTGCAATCTGTTCTGTTAGAGCTACGCTCATTTTGTGTGCTGACACATATTCCATTTGGTGGGTCTAACAGTGGTGGAAACGCCAGCTTCAAACAGGCAGATGTTTCACTTGAATATTAATTAGGGGCTGTGTGCCCTGTACATCCCTTCCTGCTGTTCAGGTGCACAGAATGTCCAAAATAAATCATGCCCATTGGAATGGGCATCCAGGGTTGCAAAGCAACAGTAATTATGGTGGTGGTCATGGAAACAGCACAGATGTGATGCAAGGGTAAGTCTATTTTAACAATTTATTGGCCATTAATAAGAAGATTCCTGCTCCTCCTGGCTCTTAAACAGTGCTATAAAAAGGACGTGGCGGTGGATCCAGTTGCTCCCATCTCCATTTGGCTGCTGGATTTCCTGAGCCCGTGGAAACCCACCAGGTCAACACTAAATTTAAGTTAGGCTCCAAACTGCACTGTGAGAGACTGATTTAAATATTATATTGAAGCGTCGCACCGCTCAAGATCGGAACAGAGAGTTGCCATGCATCCTGCCAGTGTAAAAATGGTGGCCACTATGCATGCAGCGGTTTGGGGTTGCATTTTGCAATTGAATAATTTTAATCCCCCCACCACCCCTGACCCTCACCCACCTGTAGTGAGGCAGGCGAGGGGTGGGGGTTAATACTGACTCCTATGGCCTGAATTTTATCAGCACGTTGCACTCCGTGATATTTCGCAGGGGTCTCATTTAAATGGAGGGGTTGGAGCGACCGCTCCCGATGACGTAGAGGTGGCGGCTGCCGCATCCCCAGCAACGGCATCCGGAGCCACCACGCGGGTGCAGGTGTCGGTGCCATTTTTAAAGGGCTTGAAAGCTGTCAGTGACATTTAAATTTTTAAAGTGACACGATTTCAATTCAATTAAAATAAAATTTTATTAAAACTTCAAATCCCCTCTCCCAGCGCCCCTCCCCCCATGCATAAATAACTAGTTTTATGCCCTATCCTCCCCCAAAAAGTGATTTCTTACTCACGACCTTTCCCCCGGAACTTTATTCCCTTTGACCCTAAACCCCTTCCCCACATCCCCACAGCCAATAAGGGTTGTTTTTCCCGCTCCCCCCCCCACCATAATTTTGTTCCTCCCCCCTTCCCACCAGTGTCTCACCTTGGAACTCTATACAGTTGCAGCCGTTGGCTGTAAAATTGGCGTGTGATGGCTGCTGGCAGTAGGTAAGTTCATTTGCATTTTAAGTAACCTCATTTCCATATTTTAATGAAGGCCCCGCCGCTTGGCGGTGGGGAAGTGGGGGGCCGCACCAAGGTCTCACCGCTGCTGCTAATATCTGGCGGGGTCTTGTCGGCATCATGGGTAGTGGTGGGTCACTCCTGCAAGCATTTTATGGGCCTCCCCACCACGGTCCACGACATTGAGGGGCTGGTAAAATCCAGCCTGAATTCTGAACATTTTAGAGGTCCAGTAAAAAATTAAGTGATAAGTGTGTCAAGTCTTGTCTTCAAGATGTTGAGGACTCAAGAAGGAGAAAAAATAAATGTTGAGAGATTATTTGAAACTTAGAGGGAGCATGAGAAAAAATCCAGAGGAGCAACAGCGGTAGTGTTATGAACAAAATGGAGAAAAACAAGGAGAGAAAAAGAGATTAGAGGCTAAAAGGGTCTTGTATCTTGTATCCTCTCCAGGAGCATGAAAGAGGAGTTAAGCAAACTTCCCAAGATATTCCAGTATTCCAGTGTAGTACAGACTTGATTTTATAGGAAGTTAAAAATTGTTGAGAGGAAAAGAAGCAATTGTTATGAAAGGAAAACCCAAAGCTTCTTAGAAACAACTTCTGACTTTGGAAGATGCGGGAGTTCCACTTGTTGTCAGATGAGGTAGGATGT
Source organism: Heterodontus francisci (assembly GCF_036365525.1). Classification (NCBI taxonomy): domain Eukaryota; kingdom Metazoa; phylum Chordata; class Chondrichthyes; order Heterodontiformes; family Heterodontidae; genus Heterodontus; species Heterodontus francisci. The sequence goes on along the minus strand of NC_090373.1, from coordinate 155,849,766 downwards.
CAATAGATGAACTGGACTAAAGGTGTAGTCGGTTGGATGGAGTAAAGATATGAAGAAATTGTAGGGGTGATTTTGCAATCCAGTGCTCATGGCAGGAAGATTGGGTGGCACACCTGCGGTTTCTTGAGATATGCTCTCTGTGGGCACTGCCCCATCACCAGAGTGATAGATTACTGAGTCACGTCTTGTGTCTTCAACGAAATGAAGGCAACAAGATTTTCATTGCACCATTGAAGGGTATGGCAGAAATCAAGATCGTCTTCCCCCAACCCCCACCCCCCATTAACAATGAATGGATGGCACGTCTTGATGTTAGTAATTCAACCATTGCACAGCGAGAGGAATAAAAATGATCTAAACCAAGAGTGTGTGATTTAAGTAAGTTGATGAATGGAGCTGGGTGGAATAAAACATGAAGCGTCGCACGGCACTCTTCTTGCCTTTGGAACTCTTCTGCACAGTGGCACTGCCTGCAATTCTGTCCTTTGTATACAAGAGTTCAAATGCCAATCTAATTGTTCCTTGCTGAACCAGAGCTGTTGGACCAGTGCAATAGAAAAAAAGAAAGACTTGTATTCATATAGCACCTTTCATGTCATTGGGGATTTTAAAGCACTTTACAGCCAATGAAGTGCAATAGGTAGTGATTTGCCTGTATACATTCCTTTGGCCTTTTGATACTGTTAGTAACTGCCAAGTCAGATTCATGAGACCTCTATTCCTGTTCGGATTGCCACCAGCTGCAACATGTTATTATGTTATTTAATGATGAAAAACATACACTTTAAATAAGCTTTCTTTCCCTAACATTGAAGGAAGAGCACATATGCTGAATTTTAAATAATCTGTCAAATATTAGATCAACAAGGTCTTGTTCTTTTTAAAGCAATTTCAATCACTATTTAGAGATCAGAGAAAATGGGCATTGATAAACCTGAATATTTATGTCATTATTATAATGAACGTTAACTGGGAACAAAGATTTGGTCAAACAAAATCAAACATCCCCAGTAAAACAAAAATACCAACCAAACAGAATGGTTGCCTGACAGAATATAATTAGTTGCAAAACTTTAATTCAGCCTTACACTTAACAGGATAAGCCCAACTGTCTTGCAAAATATTTACTTTTATTAATTTCCAAGTGTCAATAATGAAAGTAACTCACTGTTGAGAATGATTTCTTTCCCAACACATTGTGTTCTTTTTGGCTGTCAAAGTTTGATGTTGAAAATAAATGGTAGAACAGCTGTGGAGACAGAAAGTGATTGCATTACAAAACATTATATATTCTCCAGCAAAAAGGGTGGTTTGTTTTCTCATTACTTCTCAACTGTTTTATGATAATAGAAATTAGTTAGCTCCGAGCCTTGAACTGATGTTTGAAATAAACAATGGGGAAACCAAAGCTGTTGGCATTGATCTCTATTCAAATTAAAGAGATGTATTTTCATAACATTTAAAGGACTTTCAAGTGGGAGGAAGAAATGCTTTGCACAGTTGGTATGGGGTTTGGGTTTCCAAGCCTTAAATAATATGGTCTTGTGCTTCTGACACTTCTTCACTGGGTATAGCCTCCAAGACATCAACTGGACTAGATGACAATTGGATGACAAATATCAGGAGAGGTGAAGGCAGACTTGTGTTGTTTTTCATATGAGTCCAAGCTAAAATTTTAACATCAAGTAGTTATTACTTCTTATAAAATCAAAGGTGGAGATCATAACTTTTAGAAGCAGCCCAATCCACCATATACCTGAATCCCTGTTCTCTCTTCTTGCTGCCTGTTTAAAATTCTCTATCTAATTCAAACTGTGAACAAATCTACATCTATCATAGAATCATGGGGCTTAATTTTATATGGAGGCCGCAGGTCATGGCGATGCACTGGAGGTGGGTGCTGCTTCTGCTCGAGTGTCAAGCAGCTGGCCAAAAGCAATCACGTGGTGGCTGCCCACTTAACTGAAAGGAAGGTGGCAACAAGATGCCCATGGTGGTGCCAGCTAACTCAATGGCAGGTGCTGGCACCATATTTAAAGGGCTACCAGCCCTGAATTCACTGCTGTCTTCTTTTAAAGATTGCCTGCCCTGCAGTCTAGATGACCCTTCCTGCTGCCTGACTGACCAGAAGTCTCCTCCTGCTGTCTAACTGGCCTCAAGCCCCTGAAGGAGCTGAACGGGAGCTTTCTGTGACCATGGCAGAGGGATAACACCGGGTGGCCCCACGGTTTTGTGATGCCTCCCTGCAGGTTCTCCTCCAGGCTGCAAGGGAAAGGCGGATGGTCCTCTTCCCTTGGGACAAGAGACTGGCCTGCCTGACCAAGCAATCCTGGACAGAGATTGCAGAGGAGCTATGGGGTCACCTCCTGAACCTGGGTGCAGTGCCATAAATGCATCAATTACCTCCTTCACTCTGGCAAGGTGAGTACTCCATACCACTTTCCTCTTTGTGGCTTTCATGTAGCAACACAAGAGGGTGTGCTTGGTGGGGACGGAGTGACCAACCAGACGGCGGCAAGGGGGTCAGGCACCAACATATTTTATTAGAGGCATGGCTGCACCTCGGCGAGAGGCACCCATCTGTCATTGCTGACTCCCACAAGGCCCCTTGAGAGTAGTCATCTGACGGAGGCATTCTCGAGGCCCAGTCTGGACCTAAAGGCTGCCACCAGCATAGGTGTTGTGCTGTTCTTCATGGGGAAACTAACAGTGTTCCTCCTTCTGATTGCAGGAGAAATGAGTACACTAAAGAGAGGGCCAAGACTGGTGGAGGATTTCCAGATCCTGACCCTGACAGAGGAGGAAGCCCTAGAACTGGTTGGGTCTCTGGATGGCCTATTGATGGCAAAGCAGGAATATCATCACAGGAGAGTGAGTGAACAAGTCCAGGGTCACAAGTGTGCTTCTGACCCACACATGAGGCACAGTGCTCATGTACCCACCACTGGACACATGAAGATCCACATCAGGCATAGTAGGATGAGAAAACAGGAAGCCCTTAACCCCCCAATGTTTGTGTTCTCTCATGCAGGTCACGGTCAACCCGATGGACACGGTGGGCCAGACACTGTGGGATAGCTGGCCAGATTTGAGGAGGAGGAGGGATCCTCAGAGGGTGCACCGTCACATCATTCCCCCGCAACCTCCACCAGCACAGAGACTCTCACGTCGGTGGGTATGAGCTTGCGATTAGATTGAGGGTCACAAGCTGGTAAGCGTAGCATAGACACGCCTGAGCAGCTGATGGAGGCTGTGACAGCTGAGGCCACTCACACTCAAAGGACTGTCGGAGACCAGGCCCGTCCTGAACCCCAGTCTTGGCCCTCTCTTTAGTGTACCTATTTCTCCTGCAAACAGAAGGAGGAACACTGTTAGTTTCCCCATGAAGAACACACAACACCTATGCTGGTGGCAGCCTTTTGTTTGACTTACTGATGTTGGTTCTCCTGTCAATTCTTGATGCTTTGTTAGAACTCATTTAAAGCCTTGCTCCCTCAATGGGCTGCTAGTGTTGGAGTAGGCCACATCTGGTCAGCTCCTCAGCTTTGCCAGTGCATGCTGTGAACCTGGGAGGATAGAGTGCGCGATGAAGGAGGCGACAGCAGGTCGGCATAACGGTGAGGCTTTATTGCACTGATTGTGAAAGGGCATCAGGGTCACAAGAAATGAGCATGCATGAGATTGCCCTGAGCCTCCCTTGCATGTCTGTCATTTCCCCTTGCCTCTGGTCCAAGGGATTCCTCATCCTGTGCCGTCTGCTCAGCAGGCTCCTCCACATCCTCCTCATCGGATGAGGAGTGGTGTACGATGATTTCCTGATTATTCAAGGCCTCCCCCCTCTGCAGCACAAGTTTGTGCAGAGCACAGCAGGCCGCCACAATACCTGAGACCCTTGCTGGGGCATAATGTTGGGCTCCACTGAAGCGACCTAGACACCTAAATCTCATCATAAGCACCCAATGGCCTGCTTGATAGTCACTTGTGTGGACCTGTGGCAGGTGCTGTATCTCTCCTCTGCTGCAGTGCGAGGGTTCCTCAGAGGTGTGAGTAACCATGTCTTCAATGAGTATCCCTTGTCCCTGAGAATCCATTCCTGAAGCCAGGCGGGGGGCCGGAACAGGCCTGGCACCTGGGACTGCGTCAGTATGTAGGTGTCATGGCCGCTTCCCGGGAAACGGGCACACATTTGAAGGATCTGTTTTCAATGGTCGCAGACTAGTTGGACATTGATGGAATGGAAGCCCTTCCTGTTGATGAAGGCCACTGGCTGGTCCATGGGAGCCTTGATGGCCACACGCACGCAGTCGATGACACCCTGCACCTGTGGGAACATAGCGATGGTCCCAAAGCCAATAGACCTCTCCGCTTGATTGTCCTGATCAGTGCAGTATCGCATACAGTCACCAGCCCTGTTGAACATTGCATTGGCTACTTCTTTGATGCACCAATGGGCCTCCGCCTGTGAGGTCCTACATATGTTCCCAGTTGATCCCTAGAAAGATCCAGAGGCATATAAATTGACAGCCACTGTAATTTTCAGGGCCACTGGCATTGAATGTCCACCAAACCCAATGGGTCTCAGCTTGTTCTGAAGCATGGTGCATAAATTGGCAACAACCTCCCTGCAGAGGCTCAGTATGCGCTGGCTCTGCTGCTCGGCATCTGGAGATAGTTCAACAATGTGTGGGGCCTTTCTTTGCACAGGAGTCTGTTGGCACATCCCTCTGTGCCGTTCTCCGGCATTCCACCTGATGGCTGGCTCTCTTGCTGCTCCTGACATTCCTGCTATGCCCCGGCTGGTGCCTGGACCTCCCTCCCTCTGTGCTGCTCCTCCTCCTTGCAGGGGAGGGGGGGGGGGGCCATGAAGACTGGGTGGATTAGGCCCAAGGCAAGTGGACTCTCTCCTAGTCCTGCACTTTTGTTCCAGCCCACCTTCCCCTTTCCCTAGCCACTCCCCTGGGAGCAAGTGCCACTGCCCCACTATGACCCTTGCAGCACACTACCTGCGTCAGTGCTGGCACTTTTACACACCCCCTGAGTCAGTGCTCGCAGCTTTCCACCCCTTCTGCCATTGTTCGGCATTGCCCTCCGTTCACCACCCTCCCTTCCACCGCATGTTGGCTCTCCGGATGGCTGGCTGGCTGGCTGGCAGAGGCAGCACTAAACCCTTGCCTCCTTGCTGCCCTGTGGTTTTCCTGCACCGCTGATAAAATTATAAAAGCACTGTAAAATTCTGGTTAATTGCAATTTTTAGGAGGGAAATTATTAGAGAGGATTCTTCGGGACAGGATGTACTCCCATTTGGAAACAAACGAACTTATTAGCGAGAGGCAGCATGGTTTTGTGAAGGGGAGGTCATGTCTCACTAACTTGATTGAGTTTTTTGAGGAAGTGATGAAGATGATTGATGAGGGAAGGGCAGTGGATGTTATCTATATGGACTTCAGTAAAGCCTTTGACAAGGTCCCTCATGGCAGACTGGTACAAAAGGTGAAGTCACACGGGATCAGAGGTGAGCTGGCAAGATGGATACAGAACTAGCTCAGTCATAGAAGACAGAGGGTAGCAGTGGAAGGGTGCCTTTACGAATGGAGGGATGTGACTAGTGGTGTTCCGCAGGGATCAGTGCTGGGACCTTTGCTGCTTGTAGTATCTATAAATGATTTGGAGGAAAATATAGCTGGTCTGATTAGTAAGTTTGCGGACGACACAAAGGTTGGTGGAGTTGCGGACAGTGATGAGGATTGTCAGAGGATACAGCAGGATATAGATCGGTTGGAGACTTGGGCGGAGAAATAGCAGATGGAGTTTAATCCGGACAAATGTGAGGTAATGCATTTTGGAAGATCTAATGCAGGTGGGAAGTATACAGTAAATGGCAGAACCCTTAGGAGTATTGACAGGCAGAGATCTGGGCATACAGGTCCACAGGTCACTGAAAGTGGCAACGCAGGTGGATAAGGTAGTCAAGAAGGCATACGGCATGCTTGCCTTCATCGGTCGGGGCATAGAGTATAAAAATTGGCAAGTCATGCTGCAGCTGTACAGAACCTTAGTTAGGCCACACTTAGAATATTCGTCACACTACCAGAAGGACGCGGAGGCTTTGGAGAGGGTACAAAAGAGGTTTATCAGGATATTGCCTGGTCTGGAGGGCATTAGCTATGAGGAGAGGTTGGTTAAACTCGGATTGTTTTCACTGGAATGACAGAGGTGGAGGGGCGACATGATAGAGGTTTACAAAGTTATGAGCGGCATGGACAGAGTGGATAGTCAGAAGCTTTTTCCCAGGGTAGAAGAGTCAGTTACTAGGGGACATAGGTTTAAGGTGCGAGGGGCAAAGTTTAGAGGGGATGTACGAGGCAAGTTCTTTACTCAGAGGGTGGTGAGTGCTTGGAACTTGCTGCCGGGGGAGGTGGTGGAAGCAGGTACCATAGAGACGTTTAAGAGGCATCTTGACAAATACATGAATAGGATGGGAATAGAGGGATATGGGTCCTGGAAGTGCAGAAGGTTTTAGTTTAGGCAGGCATCAAGATTGGCGCAGGCTTGGAGGGCCGAATGGCCTGTTCCTGTGCTGTACTGTTCTTTGCTCTTTGTACTACCTTAATTGAGGTCCTGCCATGCCGTTGTGAGGAGTCCGCCCTCCATTTCCCACCTCTAGTAAAATTCAGAACTCCTGTCACGATGTTGGATTTCTGGCTGAATGCTTGAATGCTTTCCGACCTCATTTTATGGCAGCCCCCACCCCACCCCCGCCCCCCCACCCCTAACCTCCAACACCACTCTCAGTGGCCCAGAAAAATTCTGTCCAAAGGTTGTAGGATTTACGTTTATTCAATGTGGAGTGCATACACTTTACCCAGACAACTCTTGCCACTTACCCAAGTCCACAAAGCATAGATGCAGATTGGCAGAACCAGAGCACAGGGATACTACTGGAATGGAACCAGTTCAAACTATGCACCTTCTCAGAATAGATCATTGGTAACCTTCCCTTTGCTTGTTTAAATGGGATCATTCTTACTCTTTTTAAGGTTTTGATCTGCAGGGCTATCTGGAGCCACGTGGGAAGAATCCCAGCTCCACTATTCCTCCTGGTTGAATTAGAAAAATTCATTTTGGGCACATCCTTCAGGTGAAGAAGACTGATATTGGACACTTCTTCAAGATAAGAAGCTTGTTTTCTCATGTGAATACATTAACCAGATTTATTTAAGCCATCTTGTTAGATTTGCCAGAGTTTAGAAATAAAGTAGGGAATAGGGTTGAAGTGGTGATGAGTTGCAATTAACTTAAAAAAGAAATACTTAGAAATTCCATATTTTGGATTTTCCTGAAGTGTAATAATGTGATAGTGCAAACCATTGGCTTGCTCCTAAATAGCACTTTTTTTCCTGAGTGCTTATTTATTTCAGCTATTTTGCTTTTGATTACTACCTTCACATGTTTGGTTCCATCTTTCACTGCGTTGTGTATCTTGTAAAAATATCTCTCGGGTCCCGTGTCAAATATTTAGGAGGGAAACGGGAAAAACGAGTACAGGTGTGAAGCCAAATTAAATTTTGGAAAGTTCTTGAAATAGACTGTATAAACTACGGGAAATGATGGGCTGAATTTTGTTACGGCGGGGAAGGCTGAGGATGGCCTACCCGCCCAGAGGCCAATTGAGGCCCTTAAGAGGCTGATTAATGCCACTTAAGGGCCTCTTCCCACCGCCACTGGTATTTTACCAGCACCTAGAGGGAGTCCTGCCATGTGGGGAGGCCACCCAGTAAACCAGGCTGTCTCCCTCCTGCTTGGGCAATCTGTGACCCACAGAGTGCCCCTGGCGGCAAAAGCTGCCCCTGCACCAACACCCAGCCCCCTGCCCTCAACAATCATCCCCTCCCCACCCCTTGCTAGGGCCTGCTACCATTTACCAGCAGTCCGAGGCTCCATGGCTGCTCCTAGTCCTGGACCCACTGCAATCAGCGGGCCGGCAGCTCTTAGTCCCAGCAGCGCCACCAGGAGTGATGGCCACTGCTGGGACTGCAGCCCAGCCGACTCTTTGGATTCAAGAGTGAAGGTAAGTCGGGGTAGCCTCACGAGGGGGATCAGTCCTTGCTTGGTGAGGCTGGAGTGGTCCTTTGGGGGGAGGGTGGGGGTGTCTTGGGTCTTGGGGGTGGGTTGGGAGGCGGGGGCGGCCCTCAATCGGACACCCTGTGCCTGTTGGCCATGCCCCTCCCCCACCCCACGCCCCGGGGCGCAGAAAGGCCGGCAGCTATTGCTGGGCAGCCTTTCACATCCCCAGCACGCCCGCTTGCCATGGGTAAAATACTTAAGGGCCTTGATTGGCCTCGGGCAGGCGGGCCGTTTCCCACTCCCCGCCCGACGCGTAAACTTGGCCGGAGGCAGAAGCGAGGCGGTTAGTCCTCCTGGAACCTGCCGCTCAATTTTACGCCGCCCCCACGCCACCATCCGACCCGCTGGGGCGATGTAAAATTCAGCCCCACATCTCTGTCCTTAAAGTTAACTGCCTGAGCACTATAAAATGTGGCCAGGGGTCCCCCAGAATGGCTGAGATGGGGTTTCCCTTGCCTTCTGGACCGACATCGGGACACCCCCCCCACCCCCCACCCCCCACCCCCGCACCTACATAAAATCCAGCCGACATGTCAAGAGCTCTTCTAGAACCCCATAGTTACATGATGTAGCTAAGGTCTGTGGAGACTCAGCACCTAGGATGATATTGTCTCATTAGGGTATTGGTCCCAGTTGTTGAAAATGTATCATTCATAGGCTTCATTAGTATTTCCTACACAGAATTGTTCCACCTCACCAAGTATAACCTCTTGATCAGCCTTCGGATATTTTCTTATGTTAAAGGCACTATATAAACGCGAGTTGTTGTTGTTGTTTGTCATCATTTGTCTCAAACTGAAGGCCGTCAAATATTTTTGGTACTTCTATGGTCATATTGGTAATTACTTGCAATCTCTAGCGCCACTGGGAATGACACATTTTCAATAATACATTCGTAGAATTGTAAAGTAGCTGCATTCTATTTTCTGTTTTAAATTATTTATCAGCTGTTCCCGTCACACAGAAGGGGATATGATTAAACGAAAACAGTATAGAATGTGCATTTGATCAGATTAGAGTAGATTCAGAGTACTTAGTTGAAAAGCACATGGAGTTTTCTACGTTTTCTGGCTTCAAGTGTTCTTTATTTCTGTACCTCCCATTAAAACATTCTGTTCGATTCAGTGTGAGTTACCTCCAATCCTGTCAACATTCAGGTGCATCATTATTTCACACAAATTGGGGTTCCATGACATACACCGAGCCCTGATACACTTTTAAAATACTAAAATATTTCAGAAGTACAGAACGTGCCTCCTGGACAGTGCGTACAATGTTCAAATCAGCAATCCTCAATGACTGCTGGAGGCCATTCCAAAAATGGAAAAGGTAAGCTCTTCAGATGATTTTTATGGGGCCTGGGGGAGCATAACTGCCATAAAAACCTTCCTATGGAGAGGACTCAGTCGGCGAGCAGCGGGAAAGAGCGAGACCAGCAGCGGGGATAAAAGCAGCACAGAGGCAGTGTGAGGAAGAGAAGCAGCAGGAGTGGAGAGGATTTAAAAAGCGAGCCAAAAACTCGGAGATTCGGAGACAAGCAGCGGGAGAGGTGAGGATTTAAAACGTACGCCAAAACCCGGTGACTCAGAGAGAATCAGCAGGAAAGGAGAGGATTTACAGTGCAACTTGAATAGAGTGCTGGGAGTTCGGGGAAGAAACTAGTTGTTTGGTGGGTATCTGCTCAGTGGTTAAGGTCTATTCTATTCCTAAGGTTTAAAATACTACAGGAACTGGTGGTAAAGTTAATAAACTATCTAAAAAATGAAAATAAGTAATTGAATAAAATAATTAAGTAGTTAATTAAAACACATTAAGAATGGCAGGACAGGTGATCTGTCAAGGCTGCAGCATGCGGCAGCTCCTAGATGCCAGTGTGATCCAGTTAGTTTTCGCTGCTCGAGGAGCTTCGGCTCAGAGTCATTGAGCTGGAGGCTGAACTACAGACACTGCGACACATCAGGGAGGGGGAAAGTTACCTGGACACTTTGTCCCAGAAGATGGTCACACCCTTTACGATAGGGTCTTTTGATTTGGTCAGTTGGTCAAGGATAGGAGAGTGTGGCTGCAGCTGAGGCAGGTAAGGGGACCCAGAGGGCAGGAGTGCAGGAGCCTCAGCCTTTGCCAGTGTCCAACAGGTTTGAGGTTCTTTCAGCTTGTTTGGATGAGAGTGGGGGCTGCAGGGTGGATGAGCTAACTGACCATGGCATCGTGGTACAGGAAGCCATTCAAGTGGGGGGAGCAAAAAGGAATGTAGTGGTAGTAGGGGACAGTATAGTTAGGGGGATTGACACTGTTCTCTGCAGCAAAGAGCAAGAGTCCAGAAGGCTGTGTTGCCTGCCCAATGCCAGGGTTTGGGACATAAGATCAGAGCTGGAGAGGAACTTCCAGTAGGAGGGGGAGGATCCCGTCGTCGTGGTCCATGTAGGTACCAACGACATAGGCAGGACAAGGAAGGAAGTTCTGCATAGTCAGTATGAGGAGCTCGGCACCAAATTAAGAAGTAGAACCTCAAAGGTAATAATCTCTGGATTATTACTTGAGCCATGTGCAAATTGGCATAGGGTAAATAAGATTAGAGAAATTAATGCGTGGCTCAAAGACTGGTGTGCTAGAAGTGGGTTCTGGTTCATGAAACACTGGCACAAGTACTGGGGAAAATGGGGGCTGTGCTGTTGGGATAGTCTACATCTGAACCGTGTTGGGGCTCGTGTTCTAGTGAGTGGCATAACTAGGGAAGTAGAGAGGGTTTTAAACTAAATAGTGGGGGCAAGGGATCAAATTTGGGAAGATGTGGTAAATCAAAGAGTAGAGACAAGGCAAGAGAGAAAGGTATTAATATGGGAAATGATAAACAGACTGTGACAGGAAGGGATAGAGAGTACAAATCTAAGAGTAAATCAGCAGTCAAGGCTGGACATTACAAAAATAATAAAAGGACAAAACTAAAGGCTCTGTATCTGAATGCACGTAGCATTTGAAACAAAACAGATGAACTCATAGCACAAATAGAAATAAATAAGTACGATCTGATAGCCATTACAGGGACATGACTGCAGGATGACATGGATTGCGACCTGAATATTGAAGGGTACATGGCATTTAGGAAGGACAGGAAGCTAGGAAAAGGTGGAGGGGTGGCTCTGTTAATTAATGATAGTATTAGCGCATTAGAGAGTGATGACCTAAGTTCAGGAACCCAGGATGTAAAAACGATTTGGGTAGAGGTGAGGAATGAGAAAGGCAAGAAGTCACTCGTGGGAGTGGTGTACAGGCCCCTTAACAGTAACCACACAGTAGGAAGGGGTATAAAGGAAGAAATAATGGGAGCTTGTCAGAAAGGTATGGCGATAATCATGGGTAGTTTATCTACATATAGACTGTAAAAATCAGATGGGCAAAGGTAGCCTAGATGAGGAGTTCATAGAATGTTTTCGGGATAGTTTCTTAGAGAGCAGGCGATACTAGACCTTGTATTGTGCAACGAGATAGGATTAATTGATGACCACATAGTGAAGGTGCCGCCTGGCCAGCAGCGATCATTATATGATTGAATTTTACATTCAGTGTGAGGGAGAGAAGAATGGGTCTAAGACTGGTATTTTAAACTTAAATAAGGGCAATTATGAGGGCATGAAGGCAGAATGAACTGGCAAATTAGGTTAAGGGATAGGTCAATAGAAATGCAGTGGCTGACGTTTAAGGGGATATTTCATAATACACAGAATAAATACATTTCACAAGAAAGAAAAATTCCAAGGGAAGGACCCACCATCCATGGTTAACTAAAAAAAATTAAAGATAGTATCAAACTTAAAGAAAAAGCATATAATTGCGCAAAGATGGGTGGCAGATCAGACGATTGGACAGAATATAAAGAATAGCAAAGAACGACTAAAAGATTGATAAGGAGGGAAATATTAGAGTACAAGAGAAAGCTAGCTAGAAATATAAAGGCAGATAGTAAGAGTTTCTGTAGATATTTAAAAAAGAAATGTTAACAAAGTGAGTATTGGTCCTATAGAAAGTGAGTCTGGGGAATTAATATTGGAAAATAAGAAGATGGCAGATGAATTCAACAGGTATTTTGCATCAGCCTTCACTATAGACGATAGAAGTAACATCCCAGGAATAGCTGTAAATTAGGAAATGGAAGAGAGGGAGGAACTTAAGAAAATTACAATCACCAGGTAAGTGGTACTGAGGAAATTGTTGGAGCTGCAGGCTGCCAAGTCCGCAGATCCTGATGGACTTCATCCTAGAGTCCTAAAAGAAGTGGCTAGTGAAACAGTCGATGAGTTGGTTTGAATTTTCTAAAATTCCTTAGATTCGGGGAAGGTTCTTTTAGATTGGAAAATAGCGAATGTAACTCCTTCATTCAAAAAGGGAGGAAGACAGAAAGCAGGAAACTACAGGCCAGTTAGCTTAACATCTGTCTTAGGGAAAATGTGAGAAGTTATTATTAAAGATGTTATAGCAGGGCACTTAGAAAAATTCAAGGTAATTAGGCAGAGTCAACATGGTTTTGTGAAAGGGAAATCATGTTTCACCAATTTATTGGAATTCTTCGAAGAAGTAACATGTGCTGTGGATAAAGGGGAACCGGTGGATGTACTGTACTTAGAATTCCAGAAGGCATTTGATAAGGTGCCACATCAAAGGTTATTGCAGAAAATAAAATCTCAATGTGTGGGGGTAACATATTGGTAAGGATAGAAAATTGGCTAGCTAACAGGAAACAGAGGGTTATTTTCTGGTTGCCAAGATGTAATGAGTGGTGTGCCACAGGTATCAGTGCTGGGGCCTCAACTTTTTAGAATTTATATAAATGACTTGGATGAAGGGATCGAAGGTATGGTTGCTAAATTTTCTGTTGACACAAAGATAGGTAGGAAAGTAAGTTGTGAAGAGGACATATAGAGGCTACAAAAGGATATAGATAGGTTAAGTAAGTGGGCAAAGACCTGGCAAATGGAGTATAATGTGGGAAATTGTGAAATTGTCCATTTTGGCAGGAAGAATAAAAAAGAAGCATATAACCTAAACGGTGAGAGATTGCAGAGCTCGGAGATGCAGAGGGATCTGAGTGTCTTAGTGCATGAATTGCAAAAGGTTAGTCTGCAGGTTCAGCATGTAATTAAGAAAGCTAAAAGAATGTTATCCTTTATCGCGAGGGGAATTGAATACAAAAGTATGGAGGTTATGCTTCAGTTATACAAGGCATTGGTGAGACCACATCTGGAGTACTGTGTACAGTATTTGTCTCCTTATTTAAGGAAGGATGCAAATGCGTTGGAAGCAGTTCAGAGAAGGTTTACAAGACTAATACCTGGAATGTGCGGGTTGTCTTATGAGGAAAGGTTGGACAAGCTAGGTTGTATCTGCTGAAGTTTAGGAGAGTAAGAAGCAATTTGATTGAAACATATGAGATCCTGAGGGATCTTGACAGGGTGGATGTGGAAAGGATGTTTCCCTTTGTGGGAGAATCTAGGACTAGGGGTCACTATTTAAGAATAAGGTGTCGCCCATTTAAGACAGAGATGAGGAGAATTTTCTCCCTCACTGGGTCATGAGTCTTTGGAATTCTCTTCCTCAAATAGCTGTGGAAGCAGAGTCTTTTCATATTTTTAAGGCAGAGGTAAATAGATTCTTGATAAGCAAGCGGGTGAAAAGTAGGTGGTAATGTGGAATCGAGGTTACAATCAGATCAATCATGATCTTATTGAATGGCGGAGCATGTTTGATGGACCGAGTGGTCTCCTCTTGCTCCTAATTTGTATGTTCGTTTGTAGGTTTAAGGAGGAAATTCCAGAGTTTAGGATCTAGGCCGCTGAAGGCATGGCTGTCAATGGTAGCATGATTAAAATCGGGGATTTTGAAGTTCTGCTCAAAAGTTCTGAATTGGAGGGGTGCAGATATCTCCGAGGACTTTAGTGCTTTTAAGGTTACAAAGGTGCAAGGCCATTGAGGAAATTGAATACAAAGATGTGTTTTCGTTGGACAGAAGGAGGAGGAAAGGTGACTTAATAGAGACATATAAGATAATCAGAGGGTTAGATAGGGTGGATAGTGGGAGTCTTTTTCCTCGGATGGTGATGGCAAACACGAGGGGACATAGCTTTAAGTTGAGGGGTGATAGATATAGTACAGATGTTAGAGGTAGTTTCTTTACTACTCAGAGAGTAGTAGGGTCGTGGAACGCCCTGCCTGCAACAGTAGTAGACTCGCCAACTTTAAGGGCATTTAAGTGGTCATTGGATAGACATATGGATGAAAATGGAATAGTGTAGGTCAGATGGTTTCACAGGTCGGCGCAACATCGAGGGCCGAAGGGCCTGTACTGCGCTGTAATGTTCTAATTCTAATGAGAGTTTTTAAATCAAAGCGCTGCCAGACTGGGAGACAATGTAGGTCAGTGAGCACAACGTTGATGGGTGATTAGGACTTGTGCAAGTTAGGGCGCAGCAGGGTTTTTTGACAAACTCACGTTTATGGAGGGTGAAAGGCAGGAAGCTGACCAGAATCACATTGAAATACCTGAGTCTGGAGTGAAAAAAGGCACGGATTGAGGGTTTCAGCAGCTTGGAAGCTTGGCTAAGGGTGAAATAAGTTGTTGAAATTGCCAACAGTTCAGCTCAACAATAGACTGTGGCAGGGGAGGGATGAAGTCAATAGCCAGGGAATGGATTTTGTGACACGGAACGAAGACAATGGCTTTGATCTTCCCAAAGAAGGAGAAAATTCTTGCTTATCGAGTATTGGATGTCAGACAAATGGTGTGACACATCGGACACAGTGGAGGGGTCGAGAGAGGCGGTGGTGAAGATATAGGGTTTGTAGCTTATCTCCAGGTCAAACACCTAAGTGAATATTCAAGGAAGGTAATGGATTCAAGGGAAGAGTACAGATTCACCTTAGATAATACAGGGGATGTTACAGTGGGACTGACATTACAGCACCTGAAAAATTGAAAGTTACAAAGCAATCCTAGCAAAATTAGGTCTCATCTGTCATCACAGAATCACAGAATTATTACTGAACAGAAGGAGGCCATTTGGCCCATCGTGTCTGCACCGGCTCTCCAAATGAGCAATTCACCTAGTGAATCCCACGCCTTGTTCCTGCAACCCTGCACATTCTTCCTTTTCAGATAACAGTCTAATTCCTTTTTGAATGCCTGGATTGAACCTGCCTGCACCACACTCTCAGGCAGTGTATTCCAGACATTAACCACTCGCTGCATGAAAAAGTTTTTCCTCATGTTGCCTTTGCTTCTTTTGCCAATTACTTTTAATCTGTGCCCTCTCGTTCTCGATCCTTTCATGAGTGGGAATAGTTTCTCCCTAACTACTCTGTCCAGGCCCTTCATGATTTTGAATACCTCTATCAAATCCCCTCTCAGCCTTCTCTTCTCCAAGGAAACAGTCCCAACTTCTCCAATCTATCTTCATAACAGAAGTTCCTCATCCCTGAAACCATTCTCGCAAATCTTTTCTGCACTCTTTCCAATGCTTTCACATGTTTCCTCAAGTGTGGAGCTCAGAACTGGACGCAAAACTCCAGCTGAAGCCGAACTAGTGTCTTATACAAGTTCAACATCCTTGCTCTTGTACTCTATGCCCCTATTAATAAAGCCTAGGATACCGTGTGCTTTCTTAACTGCTCTCTCAATCTATCCTGCCGCCTTCAATGACTTATGGACATTTACCCCCAGGTTCCTCTACTCCTGCACCCACTTTAGAATTGTACCCTTTATTTTATATTGTCTCTCCATGTTCTTCCTACCAACATGAATCATGTCACATTTCTCTACATTGAACTTCATGTGCCATTCCACCAACTTGTCTATGTCCTTTTGAAGGTCTACACTATCTTCCTCACAGTTCCCAGTGCTTCCAAGTTTCATCAGCAAATTTTGAAATTGTGCTCTGTACACTTAGGTCTAGATCATTAATATATATCAGGAAGAGCAAGTGTCCTAACACTGACCCTTGGGGAACTACAAACCATCCTACAACCCTGAAAAACATCCATTAATCATGACTCTGTTTCCTGTCACTCAGCCAATTTCGTATCCATGTTGCTCCTGTTCCTCTTATTCCATGAGCAACAACTTTGATTACGAGCCTGCTGTGTGGCACTGTATCAATTGCCTTCTGGCACATCAACTGCATTGCCCTCATCAACCCTCTCTGTTACCTCTTCAAGTTACCTCAGCAAGTTAGTTAAACACAAATTTTCCCTTGACAAATCCATGCTGACTTTCCTTAACTAACCTGCATTTGTCCATGTGCCTACTTATTTTGTTTCAAATTATTGTTTTTAGAAGTTTCCCCACCACAGAAGTTAAACTGACTGGCCTCTTGTTGCTGGCCTATCTTTACAAGCTTTTTTGAACAAACGTGTAACATTTTCAATTCTCCAGTCCTCTCGCACCAACCCTGAGTCTAAGGAAGACTGGAAAATTATGGCCAGTGCTTCCACAATTTCCACACTCACTTCCCTCAATTTCCTTGGATGCATCTCATCTGGTCCTGGTGTTTTGTCAACTTTAAGTATAGACAGCCTATCTAACAACTGTTCCTTATTAATTTTAAATCCTTCTAGTGGTTTAATTACTTCAAAGTCATCAAAGAACTCACTGCAAAAAAAGAGATGATATTTTGGCCTGTCTTGTTTGATATCAGAGGACAAATGACGATACGACTTGGGACTGAATCATAAACTATAAATTCTCTGTGTATTCATTTCCATGGAAGAGAAATTCGTCATGTTTGTCAATGGGAATTTCTCCAGAAATGCCCTCATGAATTTACTGATAATATCATTGAAGGATAACTCTTATTACAGATGACACTTTTCAGCTAGTAAGGTGCTTGGGAAAGCACAGGAAAGGCACTTAATACTGACACTAACCTGTTTCAGCCTCTATAACCTGTTCCAGATTTCGCATGCAAAGCAATTTCCTGACATCTGTTTCAGGTAGCATCAACACTTTGGTCTCCTGTGATCCACCAACTGTTGTTTTCTGCACACATCAATAAATTTGCATTATATGAAATAACATGGGAAGAGGCTTGTGTGGAGCATAAACATAGGCATATACTTGTTCGGCTGAATGGCCCATCTCTGTGCTTTAAAATTATGTGTAATTCTCTGAATCTCTTCCAGCTCATTTGCTGCCATCCATGGGTGTTGGACATTGTGTCAACCTGTCTGGTGTTCTCTGCCACTTTCCTTTAATGGGAGGGGAACTGTGTGCCAGATATGAATGTTACTAGTCTCCAGTTCTTGCGCAGTAAAATTTGTGACTATGTTAATATAATACACATAAGGTGCTGAGAGAAATCATGGAATAGTACAGCATGAGTCCATTTGGCCCATTATGCCTGTGCCAGCTCTTTGAACGATCTATCCAATTAGTCCCACTCTCTGCTCTTTCCCCAAGCTCTGATTTTCTTTTCTTTTTCAACTGAAGGATACTTCAGTATTCCATTTGTTCATAATTGCTTCAGATTTTGATGATGATTAGGTATATTAGGGACCTAAATTTTAACCTTGGTGAATTTTGCCCCAATGTGAGTCCTTATTTTCAGCGAGATTGTAACGAGAAAGTGCAGTGTCTTCAGATCAAACTCTGGGCTGACACTTCAGTCCAATACTGAGAGAGTGCTGCACTATCCGAGGTGCTGTCTTTTGGATGAGATGTTAAACCAAGTTCCCGTCTTCCCACTCAAGTAGACGAAAAAGATCCTACAGCACTATTTTGAAGAAGAGCAGGAGAGTTATTCTCGGTATCTTGGTCAATATTTATTCCTCAATCAACATCACAACAACAGATTATCTGGTCATTATTACATTGTCAGTCATTAGACCTTGCTGAGCATATATTGGCTGCAGTGTTTCCTACATTACAACAGTGACTGTACTTCAGAAGGATTTGATTGTCTGTAAAATGATTTGGGACATCCTGAGGGTGTGAATGATGCTATATAAATGCAAATTATTTTCCTCCTTTGCAGAGCAGATGTCAGATGCTTTCCCACAGGAAAGGAAATGCACTTCCTTGCACTTTTTAGCAGATTGTCTACCTGTCTCTTTTGCATTGCTCAGGGAGACCAAGAAGAGAGCAAAGAGAAAAAAAAACTTACAAGAAGAAACAATCTCTCTTCTGTTAGAGACAGATCATTTTGAAATAAATTGAATATGGTTGGGATTTGAGATATAGGGCACCTTAGAATGGAATTAAGTGATATCAGCAATGATCTACTTTCTATTTGGCGCAGTAATTGTTTTACTCGGTCTCTGCTAAATGCAAAGAAAGAGTGAATTAATAATATTAACTTTTAATTATGAATCCATATTTTCTTGTTTCATATCTATTACTGTGTGATAGGTAGCTGTTACTGATCCATGCACTGAAGCCTGTTTTTTTTTGACATAGGCAAACTGAAATATGTTCTTTAAGGTGCAATCTTAGATTAAACAATGAAATTGCTGCACAAATTGTGACGTCCACCACCAGAGGGCACTTCAGTTTTTAGTTCTGGTTTGCGATACACCTGCATGTTTTTTTTCTGAAGTTGAAATTTAATACTTTGGATTCGAGAAGTTGAAGCCATATTAAAAACAGATGCCATTTTTATTTGTATATGCTAATATTCCCAAACACAATTTGAAATATTCAGTTTTGCTTGTTTTGTTATGCATTGCCATCTTACTTAGGCTATTTTGACAATTATAGTTTGGATTATTTGCTGCATGTCCATCATCTTTCATAGATGGAAGGATGCCAACCAGTTTGGACAGTTTCATTTGATATCATTTCTTTGCCATTTAATGAACTGTTCACTAAATATATTGCAACACAAAGATATAATTATGTATCTGGCATGGTTTTTAAAAAATATAATTTCGAACAACCATACATTGTGATAAATAAACCAGTTAGTTATGAGTTAGGCTTTCTATGATCTGAGTGGAGCAGGTCAGAAGATGGGAACTGGATTGAGACTAAAGGCCCAAGTGGAAATGGATATGAAGGGAGGTCATTTACCTTCACTCCCAACAGGGGGCAACTGTGTATCATCGGGTCATAGGAAATGGGAGCAGGAGTAGGCCATTCGGCCCATCGAGCCTGCTCCACCATTCAAACAGATCATGGCTGATCATCTGCCTCTATGCCATTTTTCCCCACTATCCCCATATCCCTTGATGTCATTAGTATCCAGAAATCTATCGATTTCTGTCTTGAACCTGCTGAATGATTGAGTTTCCACAGCCCTCTGGGGTAGAGAATTCCACAGATTCACTACTCTCTGAGTAAAGAAGTTCCACCTCATCTCAGTCTTAAATGGCCTGCCCCTTATTCTCCTCCATTTCCTCAATCTCCACCTCAATCTGTCCTGTGTCCGCCTGCAATGGACCCACGTTCATCCTTTCTAATCTTTTCCTTTTCACATACCTAAAGAAGCTTTTACAGTTTGCCTTTATGTTTCTAGCTAACTTGCATTCAAAATTTCTTTTCCCTTTCTTTATCAGTTTCTTGGTCCTCCTTTGTTGGATTCTAAATTGCTCCCACTCCATTGTAGGCGGAGACAGGAGAGTTTGTGGTGGAGAATGAGGAAATAGCGGAGAGACGAAACAATTGCTTTGTGTCTGTCTTCACAGAGAAAGACACAGAAAACCTCCTAAAAATACTAGGGAACCAAGAGACATGTAAAAATGAGGAACAGAAAGAAATTAGTATCAATAAAGAGGTAGTACTTAAAAACTTAATTGGCTTACCACTTAGTTTAGTGTCATCAGCAAATTTGGAAATATTACAATTGGTCCTCACATCCAAATCATTTATATAAATTGTGAATGGCTGTGGCCCATGCACTGATCCTTGCAGTACCCCACTAGTAACAGCCTGCCAGCCTGAGAATAACCATTTATTCCTACTCTCTGCTTTCTATCTGTTAACCAATTCTCAATCCATTGCAGTATATTACCCCCAATCCCATCTGCTCTAATTTGTTTAATAACCTCCTGTATGGGACCTGATCAAAAGCCTTCTGAAAATCCAAATCCACCACATCCACCGGTTCTCCTTTCTCTATGCTACAAGTAACATCCTCAAAAAACTCCGAGAGGTTTGTCAAACATGATTTTCCTTTCACAAATCCATTTTGACCCTGCCCAATCATATCACAAAGGAGGACCAAGAAACTGATAAAGAAAGGAAATAGAGATTATGAATGCAATGCATTTCTGATGAAGGGTCACTGACCTGAAATGTTAACTCTGCTTCTCTCTCCATGGATGCTGCCAGACCCGCTGAGTATTTCCAGCATTTCTTATTTTTATTTATGAATGCAAGCTAGCTAGAAACATAAAGGCAGACTGTAAAAGCTTCTTCAGGTATGTGAAATTCCTCCTCATCTCAGTCTTAAATGGCTTGCCCCTTATATTAGCCATTGCCTGTCTACTGTCAAATCTTTTCATATCCACCATAGCCAACTTGCCCTTCATACCTTCATAGTTTCCTTTGTTCAGATTTAAGACCCTAGTTTCAGAATGAACTATATCTCTTTCAAACTTAATGTAAAATTCTATCATATTGTGGTCGCCATTTCCTAATGGCTCCTTTCCAGCAAGGTTATTAATTAGCCCTTTCTCATTACACGATACTAAATCTCAAATAGCCTGATCCCTAGTTGGTTCTTACATACTGCTCCAGAAACCCATCTTGTACATACTCCAGGAATTTCTCCTCCACAGTTTTAGTGCTAATTAGGTTTACCCAATCTATATGTAAATTGAAATCGCCCATTATTACTGTATTGTCCATGCTACATGCAGCTCTAATTTCCTGATTTATACTGTGCCCAGCATTACCAGTGGCCTATAAACAAGTCCCACCAATGTTTGCTGCCCCTTGCTGTTTCTTAGCTTCATCCAAACTGATTCTACATCTTGCTTTTTTGATCTAAGATCCTCTCTCACTAATGTACCTATCTCGTCCCTTATTAACAGGCCTACTCCTGCTCCTAATGCGTATGGTCGTAGACCCCACCTCATTCTCCCCTCTGCCTATCCCTCCTAAATGACGAATATCCCTGAATATTCAGTTCCCAGTCCTGGTCATCCTGTAACCACATCTCTGTAATGGCAATTAAATCATACCCATTTACCTCTATTTGTTTTGGAGCGTGAAGCTATTAGTGGGGCTGAGCCTGGAAGTTGAGGAGATCATGGACTGACTCTGAGAGCCAGGGAGTGAGTTGAGACCAAGATGGACCCTGGAAAGAGTGGTAGGACCAGTGGTGTAGCTATTTGTATATTTCATTGGCCAACAGAGCTGTCAATGAAAGATGATTTTTTTTTGTTGGGTATGGCTGGTCAACACTTACCCAATCAGTTCCAGGAAAATGGCCCTGCAGACACATTGCTCACAAAAAATACAATTATGTAAGTTGATAGATACATATGTACCTAGAAATGTGGAATGAGAAAACAGCCTACCAAGCCCATTTATTCAGAATCATTGTATTATTATGATTATTCTATGAAGGAGTTCTCCTTTTGCCCCACCAACCAAAACTGTTGATCTCCTACTTTAAGAAATGCTAAGCATAAATATTCCACCATTACGCTCCTCACACAGAACATTGCACATATTGGAATGATAGGCAGCTTACAGAGGACCTAGATGATTCAGGGTCCAGTGACACATTTAAAAGGAGGCTTGATCAACACCTATTGAGAGTTATAGAAGTATTAATAGCATCCCTTCAATAGAGGTAGAGGAAGTAACATAAAGGGCAATTTTTCACTTTTGAACATCCATTCAAAGCATCACATTTTAAGTATTGTAATGACTGACTGCTCTAGTCAAAGCCCCCAATCAAAATATACGATTCTGATTGTGGTGGGAGAAACACACTGATAATTCAATCCTGTCACTCCACAGATCACCGAACATATCATTTAAAAACTTTCCAAATTAAAGAAAGACCCAGCCAAATTGTACCATCTATTAACCCCCGAATTAGGCTAACCAAACCAGGTGTCTTTAAATCAACAAATTAACTCTTTAATTAGAAGAACTAAATTCTTAAACACTATGAAGATATGAACAACATTTAAAATAGAAAAAAGAGTTCTTGTAAATTTACAGTCCAATGTTGCTTGAAGTCCTCACAGAATGTTGCTTGAAATCCTCACAGAATGTTGCTTTCCTTCTCCAGCGAATTTCAACAATTAACAACTTGCAAACACTTTCAACAGAATCAATCTGACTTGAGAGTTTTTGAGGGATAAAAGATTGTCACAGACTAACTTCCCTTTCTTCAATTTAAATTACCAGAGATCTCTGTCTTGGCTTGACTTTTTTTTAGAATTTTGAGAGATAATAATTGAACAGACTAAAATCCTCTTCCTTATGTTTAAATGGTTGAGAGCTCTTTTTCCAGGGGCTATCATCATAGCTGTGTCCTCTGTGTCTGTGTTCTGTTAGAACAAACTGTCTTCAACTAAAAGCCAGTTCAAAACTGAATTGTAACAAATGTATCGCATGAGACTCACTCCCAGTGGCTGTTTCTATGGTAACAAGAATGCACCCTTTGAATCGCAGTCTCCAAATGGCTGTTTCTAAGGCAACAAAAATGCACCTTCCTTGCAAGCCTTAAAGGCATATTCTGAAAAAAAAACTACAGGACCATGACAGTATGGATAAGGATTCCAGCTGCAGTGGGGAAAAGTTGGCTGCTGGTGGACAAATTGTGGAGATGGAACATGTTGACCTTGGTTATGGAATGTTTGTAGGGTAAAAACTTGGGGATGAGCAGCACCTTAATGTTTGAATGACCTTATAAAGCTTCAGATGGCCACCAGGAAGGCAGTGAGTCCAGATCAGAGGCATTGGTAGGAATTTATCAGAAATAAGCTAGAGGAATTTTGGCTCATCCAAGTTCTCATGGAAAACATATTATGTCTTTGGATTTATTAGAACAATGATTGAAGAATGAGATTCATGAAAATGAAGTACATAGAACCATATAGGTTTTCAGCATGGAAGGAGGCCATCATGTTTATGCCAGCTGTTTGTGAGAGCATTCCAAAACTAATCCCACTACTGTGCTCTCCCTTTAGCTATGGTTCAGTTGATAGCACTTGAGCCTCTGAGGCAGAAGGTTGTGCCATCAAGGTTGTTCTCTGCAGAAACTTGAACATAAAATTTAGGCTGACACATCAGTGCAGTACTGCAGGAGTACTGCACTGTTGGAGGTGTTGTTTATCAGATTAAACTAAGGTCAATCTGCTCCTAGATGGAAGTCAAAGATCTCAAGACACATTTTGGAGTTCTCCCCAGTCTCCTGGCCAATATTTGACCCTCAACCAACCCCACTACAAATCAGAATATCTGGTGATTGTCAGATTGTTGTTTGTGGAACCTTGCATTTCTCTATTACGACAGTGATTATACTTTACACAGTGCTTAATTGGCTGTAAAGTGCTTTGGGATGTCCTGAGATTGTTATAGACGCTGTACAGATGCAAGATTTTTCTTCCTTTTGAAACCTGCATCTTTGACAAAGCTTTTGGTCACCTGTCTTAATATCTCCTTATGCAGCTTGGTGTCAAATTTTGTTTGATAACACTCCTGTGATGCGCCTCAGGAGACATTATTACATTAAAGGCACATTATAAATGCAAGTTTTTTGTTGAAAGGCTCTATGTAAATGCAAGTCTTTTTCATAACTATTTATCTTCTGCTGCTTGACATCTATTAGAGCACTTTCTTTTAATAAAAGCAAGGGTGAGCTGAGTGTTTATGCAGACAGAAATACACACCATTAACATATTGTTTGCCTTTGCTCCATGACCTTTTGGTCAGCTATGTGGCCTGGTCCAATCTACACCTCCTTTGTTATCTCTTGCCCCACCCTCACCTCACTTACTTATAACCTGTGACTTTTCTAATATTTGTCAGTTCTGAAGAAGGGTCACTGATCCGAAACATTAACGTTGCTTCTCTTTTCACAGATGCTGCCAGACCTGCTGAGTGGTTCCAGCATTTCATGTTTTTATTTCAGATTTCCAGCATCCGCAGTATTTTGCTTTTATTATAGAAATACCACCGTGACCTTTCTTTCTAAAGGCACAGCTCCAGGACTACAACTCCCAGAATGCAATGCTGAACAGTTCCGGCTTGCTCTCCTCCAATCGTTGCCGCCGGCTCAGCCGGAAGTGGAGTCGAACACGGAAGTGTGGGTGACGGTTAACGGCGAGGGGTTCGGATTGTTGTTTGAACGGCTGGTGGAGGAGTTGGGGGGGGGGAAGGGAGAGTAGAGTAGAGCCCGCGCGATGCGGGGCAGCGGGCAGCAGTCGTGAGGGAGGCGGACAGCAGAGGCAGTACCGGGTTGGGCCTGTGCGCTTTCCTTTCCCCGGGTCGCTGTGGCTGTAGATGATGGAACGGGCGATGGAGCAGCTGAACGTGCAGCTGAACCGACTGACCCGCTCCCTGAGGCGGGCTCGAACCGTGGAGTTACCCGAAGGTGAGCGAGCGAGGGAGGGCAGGGGAGAGGCTGCTGCTTCCGATGACACCCGGCCTGCCCCTGGAGCTGTGCTGCCACTTCCTCTTGTCTTCCCCGTGTCTTGTTTCACTCCATAGAAGTTGAGTAGGTCAATTATAGATTCCCTTTTAGTTTTGTTAGTAAAGTGAAATTTGCGGATTGATTGCTTTTGTAGCCAGTGTCTGGAAATCTGTGCAATTCCTAAACTGACCCCATTTTACTTACAGTTGTCTTTGGGAATTTTAGATTAGATTAGAGATACAGCACTGAAACAGGCCCTTCGGCCCACCGAGTCTGTGCCGAACATCAACCACCCATTTATACTAATCCTACGCTAATCCCATATTCCTACCAAACATCCCCACCTGTCCCTATATTTCCCTACCACCTACCTATACTAGTGACAATTTTATAATGGCCAATTTACCTATCAACCTGCAAGTCTTTTGGCTTGTGGGAGGAAACCGGAGCACCCGGAGAAAACCCACGCAGACACAGGGAGAACTTGCAAACTCCACACAGGCAGTACCCGGAATCGAACCCGGGTCCCTGGAGCTGTGAGGCTGCGGTGCTAACCACTGCGCCACTGTGCTGTGATTGCACTACTTTCCCTGGCAGGGAATATCTGCGCACTGACGAAAGGGCAAGTTATTTTAACAATTGTGCTAGAGACCCCAGATAACATGTGAACAACATCAAGGGCTATCGGGTTGTGTTTAAGTGAATTGATTGAAATAGTATCGTTCCAGTTCAGAGTTCAACCAAAATATACCAAATGTAAAATATATGCCAAATAAAAATATACCAACCCACAGAAAATTATTGATCTTAGCCTTGAATGTCTTCCTAGGCAGGCCTTTCTAAATATGCATCACCCTCTTTCTGAAATAGTTAAAGCTGATCTGCCCACTCACCTTCCCCCTTCTGAAATTGATCTTGTGTACCCTTGGTATAGTTTGAATGGCCATGGTGCTCAGTTTCTCAGTGGCCACCTTGTTGATGCCTTTAGAAATCTTGAACACCCTTTTAAAAAATCTATTCCCTGTATTTTTCTAGTGTAAGTAAACGCAGCTCCTGTACTCCTGTCAGCTGTGCTGATTGATGCCAACTATCAGATGGGTAGCCTAATGCACCTTGTCTGGTGCCATGATATTCTTCCTTTAATACAATCAGAATGGCACAGCGTACCCCAGGGAGAATAAGTTGGCTCAGTAACACATCCAGTGATTTCTGTTCTGTTTCTTGTGCTAAGCAGCCTAAGATCATACTTACAAAAGCAAAATACTGTGGATGCTGGAAGTCTCAGATTTTCCACTCCCTTGTTTATCACTGCTATACACTATACCGTCTGTTTCACTGTTCCGTCCGCCAATATCTCCAAATCTTTTGACCCGAGACTGGCAATCTTCAGTTAATAACTCCAATGTTTATTTTGCTGCCCTTTGTACTTATTAACATTGGATTTTAATTACTGTTTCTCAGCTTAATGTCCTCTTTGCAATTGATGAGCCTCCTGTTAATTGTTTCTATACTACCTTGTGTTACTGACAAATTTTGATCCTTTTTGCCTGCATCTCCATTTTCAAATTATAGATGTATACCATGAATAGTAAAGATGCTATTTCTGATTCTTGGCACCACATTAGTCACTTTCTGCCATTCTGGTGCAGCTCATTGCATGCCCACTGTGTCTCCTTTGTTGCTAATTCACTTCAATAATTGTTCTTTTGTTCATGTTCTGCATTTAGGACCAACCTCCCATGTGACATTGTCAGAAGCCATGCAGTCCTGATAAACAATACCCATAGAGTTGCCTTTACACACACATTCTGATATCCTTAAGAAAATTGAATAGTTTTGTTGCCTGTTGATGGCCTTCATGCATCTATTTGTTTTGTGAAGCTCATTTTCGGGATAACTGGCAAAATTTTGTCCATGACACATGCTGGGATCATTAGCTGGTATTTTCTAAAATCTTTTTAATGGTATGTGTTATGTTGCTTTCTTTCCAATCCTTAGTTGTAATTACCAATTGTAATGGTGCCCAAAAGATCCCTTCTGAAATTTAACCAATTTCGTCAGCTATTTCCTTGAGTACCTTTGTGTTTAGGTTGTCTTATCCTCATTCAGTGTCATCTTTGAAATAAATAAGTGAGGGAAACAATTTTTCTTCTTGCTCTTGTGATCAAAATTTCACTCATATTTTTGATCAAACATAATAATGGATAAATAGTTTTCTAGTGATTACATTGTAATCTATGGTGGTCATCCTGTTTGCACTTTACAGAGACTGCCAAGAGATACATTGTTGTTGGTAGAAGGGCAGGGAGTTGTGGCTTTCATAGTATATTTATCTGTCAATCTTGAGTATAGTATGCACTTCTTGTAAGTAGTTATGACCAAGGCGGGAGGAGTGCACTGTTTGTTCTAGTCCCACTTCTCCACAGGTCACATTTTAAATTTTCCCACTTATCGATACGGTCAATCATGTACTCTCTTTTTCCCAGAATAGAACACACTAACCAGGTTTCTTTAATGAACAACAAAATTATCAGTTTATTATAAAATAAGTCTTAACTAATAATGAAGTAATACATAAACACAGATTTTAAATTTTAAAGTTCCCTTTTTACCTTAGCGCCTTCACACACACACACACAAACACACACACACTGGTTAACCGAGAAAAGATAAAAGGGACTTTTTATAAATTCAGAGCTCTGTTTCAGACAAAAATAAAACTTGGGCGGATTACTTGCTCATTTTTGAAGAAAACAGCAGATGAGATATATTGTTCCAAAACTGGTATATAGTCTACTGAGTACATTCAAGAACTTTTCAAAGAGATGTTGGAGATAGGCGGTATTTTGCAAGGGTGCTGGCGTCGAGTTGGATTTTTGAGGAGAGGGTTGACAGCAGATTTGAAGGTGAGAGAGAATCGTTAATATTATTATGACCGAGGTGGGAGGAGTGCACTGTCTTTTCTAGTTCCACTTCTCCACAGGTCACAACATATATTTAAATGACCGTATCGGTAACTGGGTAAGCAATCATAGACTCTACTCTTTATCCCAGAATAAACAGGTTTCTTTGATAAACAATGAAATTATCAGTTTATTATAAAACAAGAAATAACCAGTAATAAAGCCAAGTATTAACACAGAGTGAAACATGAAAGTTCCCTTTTACCTTAGCCCGTCTCACTCACTCTCTCACACACGCGCGCACACACACGCGCGCACACACACACACACACACACACAGGTTAACCGAAAAAAATAGAGATCTTCTCTGGAGCTCTGTGACAAAAAAGGAGACTTTGGCCAAATATTTGCTAATTCTTGAAGAAAAGACGAGAAGCTATGGAAAGATGCCAGTTGCCCCTTTTTTGGTTTGGCGTCCCAAATACGTGTAGACTCCTGTCACTGGCATCTTTCTAGAACAGTTCTTTTCAGGCGACATTGAAGATCAGTTTGGCAGGTTTTCCAGGAGAAATGTGGCAACAGGGGTTTCTGGCAGGCCTTTCAGGAAGAATGCAGCATCAATTTCTCTATTTCTTACACTCGCTTATAAGAACTTCTCAAGAGACGGGAAAAGCTGGCAGACTTTTCAGAGAGATGGAAAAGACTGAGTTGGGGTTCTGTCCTTGGCGTGTTGATTTAAAACTCCTTTCAAAACATTGTCCAAAGCGAAACCAAATCAATAACTCAAGGGTTAAGCCTACTGACCCCTATAAATCATGACCTGTCATTTCTCTCTAAACATCTTCTCCAAGTCAAAAAGCCCCTGCTGGGTATTTATCTGAAGGCAGGTGACTTCCAGTAAAGGTTGTTCACAAACCAAGTCCAAAAGACCTTTCACTGACCTCTTTTCAATGACCCCAGTGAAAAAAAATCCGTGGAATCCTTTTCAGTTTTCCCAGTGTCCAGTTCAGATACTGCAGCAGTCCGTGTTAAAATGCAGCAAGACCTGGACAATATCCAGGCTTGGGCTGATAAGTGGCAAGTAACATTCACACCACACAAGTGCCAAGCAATGACCATCTCCAACAGGAGAGAATCTAACCATCTCCCCATGACATTCAATGGCATTACGATCACTGAATCCCCCACTATCAACATCCTGGGGGTTACCATTGATTAGAAACTGAACTGGAGTAGCCATATAAATACCGTGGCTACAAGGGCAGGTCAGAGGCTAGGAATCCTGCGGTGAGTAACTCACCTCCTGACTCTCCAAAGCCTGTCCACCATCAACATGGCACAAGTCAGGAGTGTGATGGAATACTCTCCACATGCCTGGATGGGTGCAGCTCCAACAACACTCAAGAAGCTCGACACCACCCAGGACAAAGCAGCCTGCTTGATTGGCACCCCATCGACAAACATTCACTCCCTCCACCACCGATGCATAGTGGCAGCAGTGTGTACTATCTACAAGATGCAATGCACCAAGGCTACTCCGGCAGCACCTTCCAAACCCATGATCTCTACCACCTAGAAGGACAAGGGCAGTAGATGTGTGGGAACACACCATCCTGACTTGGAACTCTATCACCATTCCTTTGCTGTAGCTGGGTCAAAATCCTGGAACTCCCGAACAGCACTGTACCTACCTCACATGGACTGCAGCGGTTCAAGAAGGCAGCTCACCACCTTCTCATGGGCAATTAGGGATGGGCAATAAATGCTGTCCTAGCCAGCGACACCCACATCCCATCAAAAACGAATAAAAAAAAAAAATTCTAAAATACATGAGTCCTCAAAAATAATACTTAACAAAAAATATAGAAGCACCATCATAACACTATCTGCTAAGGTATGAACCTGGAAGGGAAGTTGGATGGTCAGCAGTTTATTATCTCTGTAATCACCTCGAACCCTACAACCCTTTGCGATATCTGCACTACTCAATTCTGGCCTTATCATTTCTGATTTTTATCACCTCACCATTGGTGGCTGTGCCTTCTGCTGTCCATGACCCAATCTCTGGAAATCTGTCCCTAAACCCCTCTGCCTCTCTATCTCTCTTTCCTCCTTTAAGGTCCTCCTTAAAACCTACCTCTGAGCAATCTGCTCTCCTATGTAATTTGGCGTCAAATCTTGTTTGATAACTCTCCTGTGAAGCGTCTCGGGCTGTTTTACTAGGTTAAAGGAAAATTTTTGTTGTGCAGTGCTGTTCAGTTTACAAAATATTCCAAGGTATTTGCAAAACCTTTCTGCACCATGTACACAGACTTGTGCACCGAGACAGGTTTGTTTAAAAAAAACTTGCACTAGGTTCTTTCTATTTGTAGATCATGAGGCAATGAGTCAAAATTGGATGCTTGAATATATTCCTTGAATCATTGGACCTGCTGCATTTGAATGGTCGCTGGCCTGTTCTTGAGTGTACCAGTCTTCACTGAGTGAAGTGGTCCGTAACAACTGCTCTTATAGTAAACTGAGAGATTCGCCTGGTTTTATTAGCAGAGACAAACTATTGCATCTCTTTAAAACAAAACGTCTCTGATACAGCATGTTCCACACTGGCTGGCTGAGTTACATGCAGACATATGGGTTTGTTCTTGTTGTGTCAATTATGAATCAAATTTCGGCAAAGTATTAGTACAGTGTCTGTTGGCTCATCAACCACTTTGAAATATGTAATTCCATTTTGGGCATTTTACATTTCAAATTAAGCCTTTTTTTTGTAAGTCAAAACATTTATAGTTATCTGCATTTTTTTTTTCCAAGAGCAACCTGGGGATTAAGGACAAAAACAAGAAATGCTGGAATCACTCAGCAGGTCTGGCAGCATCTGTGGAAAGAGAAGCAGTGTTAACGTTTCGGGTCACTGACCCGAAACGTTAACTCTGCTTCTCTTTCCACAGATGCTGCCAGACCTGCTGAGTGATTCCAGCATTTCTTGTTTTTGTTTCAGATTTCCAGCATCCGCAGTATTTTGCTTTTATTCTGGGGATTAAGGAGTTGGTGGAAAAACATTTCTAAGACTGCAGTGTACTTTGTTCTTTAGCTGGCTGTAATTTGCATAATGTTAATTTCGAATTGCTGTTCAAATGATCCAGGTTTTCATCTGTGTGATGTTGCTTCTATGTAGCAACATTCTGAATCCACATTACTCCAGAAAATATGCCCTTTTTTCATAACTTCATTTATATTTTCAAATAGTCTCAACAATCATTTAATTTTTTTTGGTTTTATTTCTCTTGGCTGTGGGATACAGTTCTCTGAGCAGCCCTCTGGTACTTTGTCCAACTGAACATTTTGTAAGAGCTGAGCCAGTGAGTGTCCAAAGGGCATTTAACCATGGAAAACATCAACTGAAAGCCTGTTCTTATATCCATCTGATGCCCCCATAAGTGTACTTACTGGGAGTTACTGGAGTGGTGGGGCCCTCTGTGTGTCCCACTGGCATCATGGCCGAGATCACTCATGCAGCACAGTCAAGGCTTCGAACATTGGCCAGTATGGTTTAATATTGCGCCATGTAGTGCATCTATTTACTAGGGCATGGTTTTAATATTTTATGGCTTGTGTAGTTCCTGTATAGGTATTGAGAGAGGAACCAGCAGGTGAATCATCTTGGATTGTTCCTATATAATCCAACTGGTTACGGAATTACATTAACAGAGCCTTGGGAGCATGAGATCTCATCGTATTTTATGCCTGGAAATAGAGTCAGGATATCTTTGGGTATAGAAGTGGAAAAAAAATAAAACAGCACTGGTTTTGTGCACCCTCTGACAGATGTACTTATGAAGCCCTGCAAACATCTATTTCAATGCAGCAGTTTGTCAGACAGATATATTGAAGTGTTGTTAGAAATATTCCTTCAGCTTCAACATGGAAATTGGTGGTTGATATCTTTATTTTGTTTTTTTAAAAAATCTGCGTTTTATGCATTTTCAGTGGAGAATTAACTCATTTTCTTTCTCTTTCCACAATGAAACTTGGTCCAATTTATCTCTCCAATATAGCTGGAAGACATTCTGGTTTCATGGAGTGGATAAAATGAAAGGAATTCTGCTGCTTAACTTCAATATAGTAATCCCATGAGCTGCTGCATAATATGGTTATTTCCAATATTATGCAGAGAAGTGCAAGAAAATGATAAATAAAAATGCAAATGTTGCAATTGTGACACAGTATTGGAAATAGACAGCAGGTTAGTTCGCATCTGTAAAGAGAGAAGTCAGGATTTGATATTTTGGATGCGATTCTGATGAAGGCTGCATACCTAGAACACCATACATTTGACTTTTCTTTTTAATAAAGCTGGCCAAGCTTATTGTGTATTTCCAGCAGTTTCAGTTTTTTTGAGTTTTGAGCAGGGGAAGAAGGAAAAATATTAGAAATCAAGGAATATTCATGGCCAAGTACATTTGATTCAGTTTTCCAGATAATTGGACTATTACACATGTTTCTAATGAATGGTTTCCTCCTTTCATTCTTTCTTAACAAATAATTTTGAGAAAATGAAAATGAGCATTTGGTGTGCTGCTGCTTCAAGATGTTCACTGCATCCCCATAGCCAGGCTTGCAAATCATATTTCTTTTTGCCCCTTACAGATAATGAAACTGCAGTTTATACATTGATGCCGATGGTAATGGCTGATCAGCACAGGTGAGTTTTGTTAATAGTCTTATTTTCCATAAATAAGTTGATGCTGTTGAAAGGAAAGATATGAGTGTGATAATGCAATAATCTAATGGAAGGAAGACCTAATGATTACAGTGATTACAAGGTTTGTACCTTTCATCCAAATACAGTAATTTAGTTGTTCACTTTTCATTTCACATGGGAGTTAATTCTCTTTTGAGTTGGTTTTATGGTGACTGCAACTGTTATTGCTGTGTAATGATATTGACATTGGAAGATGATAGCTGCATGTACTATTCTTCAGTGTTTTATGTGAATTTCAGGCGTCTAAGTCAGGCATTCTTTTTCATTCATTCATGAATGTGGGCATTGCTGGCAAAGGCCAGCATTTATTGTCCATCTCTAATTGCCCTTGAGATGGTGATGGTGAGCCGCTTTCTTGAACTGCTGCAGTATATGGGGTGTAAGGGAGGGAGTTCCAGGATTTTGACACAATGACAATGTAGAAACAGTGATATATTTCCAAGTCAGGATTGTGTGGCTTGGAGGGGAACTTGGAGGTGGTGGTATTGCTATGAGCCTGCTGCACTTGTCTTTCTAGGCGGTAAAGGTTGTGGGTTTTGGAGGTGTTGTCGAAGAAACCTTGGCGAGTTGATGCAGTGCATCTTGTAGGTGGTACACACTGTAGTAACGGTGCATCAATGGTGGAGGGAGTGAATGATTAAGGTGGTAGATGGGATGCCAATTAAGCAGGCTGTTTTGTCCTAGATGGTGTCTGGCTCCTTGAGTGTTGTTGGAGCTGCAGTCATCTAGGCAAGTGGAGAGTATTTCGTCACACTCCTGAATTGTGCCTTGTAGATGGTAGAAAAGCTTTTGTGAAGTCAGGAGATCAATCACTTGTTGCAGAATACCCAGCTTTTGACCTGATCCTGTATCCATGATATTGATGTGGCTGGTCCAGTTAGGTTTCTGGTCAATAGTGACTCCTGGGATGTTGATAGCACACAATGGGATGATGGTAATGCCAGTGAATGTCAAGAGGAAGTGGTTAGACTCCCTCTTGTTGGAGATTGTCATTGCCTGGCACTGTGTGGTGTGAATGTTGTACAGGTTGAAGCCCCTTCCAGAGTGCCACTTCTGAGCAATCAGTGAATTGGTGAAAACGTCCACTTTTAAGATACTTGTCTCACTGTTAGAACTCTTGCAAAAGTTATACCTTGCTAAGGTGTAACTGGTTTTTAAAGGCTAACTAAGTTTATAATTATGGCTAAATACCCTCACTGGCCCTAAAAAGCTAATTTTATATTTGTGGAATTTCAAATTACTCCACCATTATGATTAATAAAAAAATGTGCATTTTAAAAATATTTTATTGAAGTTTGATATTTTAGCTTCTATCGTAATCCAATCAATTTATTTTGCTATCTGAAATCTCAAATTAAGCGTGAAGGATAATTAGTGCTTTTAACTTCCGAGTTTGGTGTTTGAGAATACTTCAACGTGATTGCTTACTGACATCACTGTTGCTGGATGCCTGGGAATGTCCTTGATTTGGCACCAGATTTAAATTGCCATTGGGAAAAGGAAAATCAACCCCACAGGGATCCCTAGATCTTTGTGGGCAGCTTTCTTTGAAATCATGGTGAGCACCATTGCTTTGCTGTTGACTGCAAAAATCATCCTATTGTATACAAACCCAGTCACTTTTGTTTTATTCAAGTTGCTCTGTTGTCCTCCTCTGGATTTAAATTAAAGTCCACTTGGGGTATTCCTTCCTAATCATCTATAACTCCACTGGCATTCCTGTGCAGTTTCTTATTTTGTTGAACTAAGAAAGCAGACTGTTGTCACTAATTTAAGCAGTCTTTAATTTTATTAATTGTAAAAGCTGAAGAGATTCTCCGAATAGGCTAAAAGCTAATATGTTTTAATTGTGACTGTAATAATGGAATGTAACCTCTAAAGTCATTCAATGACACATATTGTGTAATGTATTCCTTTCTAAGGTCTGTTTCAGAGTTGCTGACAAATTCCAAGTTTGACGTCAATTACGCTTTTGGTCGTGTCAAGAG
The DNA here is from genome assembly GCF_036365525.1 of Heterodontus francisci. Classification (NCBI taxonomy): domain Eukaryota; kingdom Metazoa; phylum Chordata; class Chondrichthyes; order Heterodontiformes; family Heterodontidae; genus Heterodontus; species Heterodontus francisci. Next base: position 155,815,409 of record NC_090373.1, on the reverse strand, counting down.
AAGCTTACTGCATATTGCCGCAAAGTAAGATTTCTAACAGCTCGCTGTATGATTTATGTGATAAAGTTCTAAATATTCATGTGATATAACCATATAGCTGCACTTTTTATTAGATTTATTTCTCAGATGGAAATAGAAATAGAGCTCACCTGGAAGAAGATTTGTTCGAACATATTAATGCTGGATCATCAGCAGGTTAAAATCAGGGTTTCTTGAGAATATGTTTGCTACTCTCAGTTGGGTCTTATTGACAAAGGAAAAATAGCCAGGAATGGAGGCCTCATCACGCTGCTAAAGTGTGTTTCCTGACAAATTACCTGGTTATTTCTGTGGACTTGGTTCATCATAGATTTCATAAACAAAGATAGCGGGAATATAAATGCAAAGTGTACCATGCACAATTTCTCTTTTTTTTTAGGACTCTGAATTAAAAAAAAAACTTTATAACCTTCTACCTTGCAATCTGTGCTGTCTTGCTCAAGTGGTCATTCTTTGTGTAAGATGGTGAGTTTGAACAGATTGTTAGATTGGAAGGCAACATGGTGGCTAGTTTGAGCCTGTTCTCACCTAATACTCGCACATTGACCTTTTGAAGCTGCTACCAGCAGGAATAAGAACTGTGGGTAACTTTGTTTCTCACCCTGCTGATACTGAAGTGCATTTTAGTACTGCAGCTGCTGCCTTGGTTGAGATCAGCTATTAATAGTTACATTTAGTGGCTTTTGGCTTGCACGGCTTAGGCCACTAAAGGTTCAGTTTTATAACTTCTAATGCCTTAAACTAAAAATCTAAAGGAGGCATAGTGTGCCACAAGTACCAATGTGCTACACTAGAAAGTTGTAGGACATGAGTTCTTGCCTGCAGTCTTGACTTGATAAACCCTGACCTGTAGTTTCCCACATGGTGAGCCCTGACCAGTTTTCCACGAGAGTTCCTAATCCTACCTGACATATCGGAGATAAAGGCACTTGCCCATGGGATGCGGAAGGAACATTTATGGATGACAAGAGAAATAACTTGCATTTATATGCCGTGTTTAATATAGCAAAATGTCCCAAGGTGGTTCACAGGAGTGTAATCAGACAAGAATTAACACCAAGCCTCAAGGAGATATTAGGACAGGTCACCAAAATCTTGATCAGAGAGTTTTTAAGGAGTGTCTGAAAGGAGGAGAGGAAAGAACCTGAGAGGTTTAAGAAGGGAATTCCAGAACTTGTGACCCAGACAGCTGAAGGCACTGCTGCAAATGGTGGGATGAAGGAAATTGGGGATGCACAAGAGACCAGAGTTGGAAGAACACAGAAACTCCAGAGCATTGTCAGCTGTGGCTCATTTAGTAGATCCCAGAGCAATACTGAGGGAGTGCATCATGGTCAGTGGTGCTGTCTTTCAGATGTGACATTAAACTGAAGCCCTGTCTGCTCTCAGTTGGACATAAAAGATTAAATGGCGTTGTGTTGAACAAGAGTAAGGGAGTTTTCCCTGGTGTCTATCCTTCAGTCAACAACACTTAAAAGAAACCCAGATTATCTGGACATTATCGTATTGCTGTTGTCTGGGAGCTTGCTGTGCTCTTATTGAGTGTGGTGTTTCCTTCATTATAACAGTGACTACATTTCCAAAGTAATTGATTGGCTGAAAAGAGTTTTGGGATGTCCTGAGTTTGTGAGAGGTGTCGTATAAATACAAGTCTCCCTTTTTATTCTTGAAGGAGGCTGCAGAGTCCGGGAAGAGCAAGGTCGTAGTGGGATTTGGACCGAGGACAAGAATTTTAAATTTGAGGTTTTACTGGACTGGAATCCAATATAGGTCGCTGAGCACTGGCGATGGGAGAACGGGGTTGGCGCATGTTAGGATGCGAGCAGCAGAGATTTTGATGAGCTCAAGTTTACAGAAGGAGGAAAATGAGAGGCTAGGCAGGAGAGCATTGATTCTGTTGTTGTGGTGGTTGAGGGATAAATGTTGGCCAGGACCATTGGAGAACTGATCTTGGAATGGTGCCATGGATTTCTTTCTATCCACTTGAGAGGGAGCCAGCTGGGCCTTGGTTTAAGATGCTATCCGAAAGGTGGCACTTTTGACAGTGCAGCATTTCCTCAGTACTGACCAGATTATGTGCTCAAGTCTCTGTAGGGCTTGAACTCTGAATGCTAACTGTGTCAAACTCAGAATAGATCAGTACAGTGCTTGAAAGTTTTATACTGTGCTTCTTCCCTTTTTGCTGCTAATAACATTTTTGCATCTGTTTTCTGTTTTTTTTTTTTTGCCTTTTCCTGAATAAACTTTATTGCAAGTATCTGTTATTGAGATTGAACAAATCAAATTTTTTATAAATTGCAGTCTTGAGCAGGCTCGGATGATCTGAGCCTATGGCGTTTACCAGTAAAGTTTCATTAATGCCAAGCTTGAGTTGATCGCTGGTTAAAAGCAGAAGCCCATTGACATTGCAAATTCTCCAGATTTAGTTGACATATAATTTAAGGGGATTTTAATATTGGCTGTATAAACTATTTTAATTATTCAAAAATGATAAAATCAAAATAAGGACAAAGTCTTGCCTATTGATTGCTTTTTTTTGTCTGGTACAGTTGTGGCTCTGTTGAATGCCTTATTCTGCTACTGAAGAAAGGAGCAAATCCAAACTACCAGGACATTTCTGGGTGTACACCCCTTCACTTAGCAGCTAGGAATGGGTGAGTTTGCTAAACCATCTCAATCCTTTGAGTTCTTTAAGAAATTTTTTTTCCCCACATGGTGATCTTAGAACATTTAGAAAATAAATCAATGTATGTAGTGTTGTAACGCTGAAGCATGTGGTCATATTGAGTTAAAACAGGTCAAAATATAATTGTGATGCACATTTTGTCATATAACTGAATTTTGGAAATCAAAAGATTAACCATTGAAAATGCCACATTTTTCAAAAGTTTGGCACTATTCGAGTACAATCTTAATCTTGTTATTTATACACTTGGAATTTGTGAAGGAGAGAACTGGACTTGTTAATGGCGTCTATGCACTGTTTTCAGATATGGATTTGAATTCCAATCTAGCCATAAAATTTGGCAAAGAACACTTCTGTCCAGCTGCTCAGGCAGGTTTTATCCCATAACAGTGGCTGTGGCCTGCAGTTTAAAACTTATCCTTGTGGCACTATTGATACTAATGCAGCACAGAGCTCATGTGGTTAGTGTTGGAATGGTTATCTTGGTGAAGTGGCTAATGGTTTAACAGTGTAAATTTATGTAGAAAGACACTAAATGCTGTAAGACAAAGGAAAGGATTGGATATTGAACAGGAGGAGAAGAGGGAGTAGAGCAAAGTTACATGGTAGGGCTAAATGCACAGTCAAACAGAAGGAAGTTTAGAGTGGTTTGAGGGCAGAAAGCTTGCTATTGAGGCAAAGGAAGCAGAGAAGCCCAGAGGCCTAAGGCAAAACCTTCAATGGAGGTTAGGAGTTAAACCAGTGTTGGTGAAATGGAAATTACATAAAGCTGGATATCACTGAAGAGGTTGGGGAAAGAGTTTGAAAGAAAGGTCGCATATCACCGGTGGTGCTGGTGGGACTTGACAAGGCCAACATGATTGGAGTAGAGGTGAGTAAGGCATGGGCTGCAGCATTCTGAATGAGTTGTAATTTGTAAAGAATGGAAGCTAATTAGGCCAGCATTTGAGTAAGTGAGCCCCAAGGTGATGGGCGTAGATTAGGATTTCCACAGCCTTGGGTATATGTAGAAGAAAATGATTTTGTAGTGGGGGAAGAAAGCAGTCTTGGTAGCAATGTATGTGGAGAACAAAGCTGAGTGCAAAGCAGAATGCACTGCTCGACTGAGCTGGCAGATGGCCAGTTTGATGGAGTTGAGATTAGTCACGTGCTAGCAGAAGCTCAAGATGATGGAATTGGATTTGCTGACGTTGAGATCAATCTTTTGGTTCATTCAAGTCAGACGTTTTGCTCGTGCTGTTGGGGAGGGTTTAAAGTAGCTTGGCAGGGGACACGAGGGTAGACTCAGCTGGGACAAAATCAGAAATTAAAATGGAAGGCAGAAAATTAGTGGATGAGTCTGGAAGACAGAGGAAACTAGGGTGAGAAAATAAGAGTTTGGCAGTGCTCAAGGGTATCTATTTCAATGCAAGAAGTATAGCAAAGAAAGCAGATGAGTAGAGGGCACAGATAGACACGTGGCAGTATGATATCATAGCTATTAAGGAAACATGGCTTAAGGAGAGACAGGAATGGCAGCCCAACGTTCCTGATTACAGGGTTTTCAGATGCGACGGAGTGAGATAAGGAAGGAGTGGGAGTGGCAATTTTGATCAAGGAAACTATTACAGCTGTGAGGAGGGATGATGTGTTGGAAGGTTCTTCAAATGAGGCCATATGGATTGAGCTAAGGAACAAAAAAGGGGCAATCACACTGCTGGGAGTCAGAGAATTCAACTTGGAAAAGTGTGAGGTGATGCATTTGGGGAGGTCAAACAAGGCAAAAGAATACTCGATTAATAGGAAAATACTGAGAAGTGTAGAAGAAGTAAGGGACCTTGGAGTGAATGTCCACAGATCCCTGAAGGTAGCAGGACAGGTTGATCAGATGGATAAGAAGGCACATGGAATCTTTTCCTTTATTAGCCGAGGTATAGAATATAAGAGCAGGGAGGTGATGCTAGAACTGTTTAACTCATTGGTTAGGCCACAGCTTAAGTGCTGTGTGCAGTTCTGGCCACCTCATTACAGAAAGGATGTAATTGCACGAGAGAGGGTGCAGAGGAGATTTATGAGGATGTTGCCAGGACTGGAAAAATGCAGCTATGAGGAAAGATTGGATAGGCTGGGTTTGTTCTCCTTGGAACAGAGAAAGCTGAGGGGAGGTCTGATTGAAATGTACAAAATTTTGAGGGGCCTGGATAGAGTGGAGGTGAAGGCAGAGAGGTCAGTGACGAGGGGGCATAGATTAAAAGTGATTGATAGAAAAATTAGAGGGGAGATGAGGAAAAACCTTTTCACCCAAGGGTGATGATGGCCTAGAACTCTGCCTGAAAGGGTAGTTGAGGCAGAGACCCTCAACTCATTCAAAAAGAGTCTGGATATGCATCTCAAGTGCCGTATTCTACAGGGCTACGGACCAAATGCTGGAAGGTGGGATTAGAATAGGTGGGTCGTTTTTCGGCTGGCACAGGCACGATGGGCCAAGTGGCCTCTTTCTGTGCCTTAAACTTTCTATGATTCTGTGACAGACAATAGGTGACTGTAATAATGGTCTTTGGATCAATGGAAGAAATGGAGAGGTAAAGCTGAGTGTCATTGTTATGTGTTGAAGCCGACCCCATGTACCAAGTTGTAGTGTACTTTTTCTATCAGGTATGCATGATAAATGAGCATTATTGTTAAGGGATATGTTCTGTTTGTAGGCAGAAGAAGTGTATGGGAAAATTGCTGGAGTATACTGCTGATGTGAACATCTGCAATAATGAAGGGCTGACTGCGGTAAGGTTGGAATCTTCAGGGTTGATATTTTGCCTTTGAATATTGTCCAAAAAAAAGACAATCTGGGCGCTCAAAGTTTACTTTGTTTTTCATCAATTTGTGGATTAATAGCATTTTTATTGAGTTCCTTTTATGACTTCAGGACATTCTACGGTGCTTTACAACCAATTAAGTACTTTTGAGGTGTAGTCACTGTTGTAATATCGTATTTCATATATTCCAATTAGCTTCTTGTTGCACTTCAACTTTCTTATGACAACTTAAAATAAGGTTGACTGTTTAAATGTAGTTCACAATTCTCTTGCCTCTTCTCTCTTGTGATGTACACTATTTTCTAGTTGAACAAATCAGTTTTGAACTTGATGAGATTTCGTCAATAATAACTTTTGTAAGTAAAACAAAAATTGAGAATATAGTATACTATATATTTTAAGAATAAGAAAGGTTAGTCTTTCGGTATCTTTATGATAAATGCAATAAAGGATCGAAGCTTTGGAAGCTATTTCAGTTCAGTGCTGAGATCGGCCTCTCCCAGTGGATCAGAAAATTTGATACACAGCAGAAAATCCCAGGTTTCAGCTTGGTCCATTGAAGTAGTTCAAGTCAGTTACAAGAGTAGTAGGGGTGCTCCCTCCAGAACTCTAGTGAATTACTCAAGAGCAGTCATTCGTTTTAACAGGATGCCCAGGAGTCAATCTGAAGTTGCCTGAATCCAGGAAAATGTGCTACTATTGTATTGAAGTTACAATTTCTGATGAAAAGCAAAACCTGCAGGTGCTGGAAGTTTGAAAACAAAAACTGACAGCTGGAAATACTTGAGTCAAGCAGTATCTGTAGCGATAAAAACAGAAAATGCTGGAGATACTCAACAGATGAAGGGTTACAGACCTGAAATGTTTTCTCTGTTTCTCTCTCCACAGATATTGCCAGACCTGCTGTGTATTTCTAGCATTTTCTGCTTTTATTTAGATTTCCAGCATGTGCTGTATTTTGCTTTTGTAACTGTGGAGAAATAGTTCAATTCTGAGTGATGTTAGAACTTAAATGTCTACTAATTTACACACAAGAAATGCTGGAAATACTCAGCAGTATTCAAGGCCCCAAACACTCCTTTCAGGTGAAGCAGCGATTTACTTGTGCTTCTTTCAATTTAATATACTGTATTCGCTGTTCACAATGTGGTCTCCTCTACATTGGGGAGACCAAACGCAGACTCGCTGACCATTTTGCAGAACACCTCCTCTTGGTCCAAAAGCATGACCCCAAGCTACCGGTTGCTGGCCATTTCAACGCACTCCCCCTGCTCTCATGCCCACATCTCTGTCCTGGGATTGCTGCAGTGTTCCAGCGAACATCAACGCAAGCTCAAGGAGCAGCATCTCATTTACCAATTAGGTGCGCTACAGCCTGCCAGACTGAACATTGAGTTCAGTAATTTCAGAGCTTGACAGGCCCCCCTTTTTATTTTAAGTTATTTTTTCTTTTTTTAAATTATTTTATTTTTGTTTGTTTAGTTTGTTTCTACTGTGCCTACCCACTTTTTTTCCATGTTTGTGCTTGGGACCAGGCTGTGCAGTTTTCTGTCAGTTAACACCCTCTCTGTACTAATGCTTTGTCTTTCACCACACCATTAACATACCGTTTGCCTTTGCTCCATGACCTTCTGGTCAGTTATTCTCTGTGACCTTGTCCTATCAACACCTCTTTTGTTATCTCTTGCACCACCCCCCGTTTTACTTGCTTAAAACCTTCTACATTTCTGGCTGTGCCAGTTCTGATGAAGGGTCACTGACCTGAAATGTTAACTCTGCTTCTGTCTCCACAGATGTTGCCAGCCCTGCTGAGTATTTCCAGCATTTCTTGTTTTTATTTCAGATTTCCAGCATTTGCAGTATTTTGCCTTTATTATGTCGACTAATTTACTTCTGTTTGTTCACACACGCTTCCTGAACATACTGTGTTCTGATTTTGTTTACCATTTCTGACTCTTGCTGAGGGTTGTCATTGAGATTTTATGAATCAATGCTCATCAGCCTCTGAGCACCCTTAGTGCTTGAATTGACTTGATAGAAGTGTGTCTCAGCAATTTAAAGATATTTACTGAGGGTATTTGAGTTTTGTCTGCAGTTCTCAAAACTGGCAGATCTATCTTCTCATCTTGGGTACTAGCTGTAACTCAAGTGATACTTGGACACAAAACTTGCATTCTAGCAGTACAAAAATGAAGTTGTCATCAATTCCAAATCCAGATTGCTTGATTAATTACAACAGGGATTGCCTCAGGCAGGGTCACTGACCCGAAACGTTAACTCTGCTTCTCTTTCCACAGATGCTGCCAGACCTGCTGAGTGGTTCCAGCATTTCTTGTTTTTAACTCAGATACTCATGTCTAGTTATTTCCTGTTTCTTTAATGAGTGCCAGCATCAAGCCTGAGGCAATCCCTGTTGTAATTAATCAAGCAATCTGGATTTGGAATTGATGACAACTTCATTTTTGTACTGCTAGAATGCAAGTCACTGACCCGAAATGTTAACTCTGCTTCTCTTTCCACAGATGCTGCCAGACCTGCTGAGTGGTTCCAGCATTTCTTGTTTTTATTTCAGATTTCCAGCATCCGCAGTATTTTGCTTTTATTTATGAGTATCTGAGTGCTTAGTTCAGAGAAGCAGTGGGAGGTTGGTAGTAAGTGTAGTAGTGTCCTCTGTTGTTACCCTACTTGACCAATGGTACAGAAATGATAGCTCCAATCAGGGAGGGACTTCATGATGGCTTTGTTTAATTATCAATGAAAATGGTGGTGATGTAGAATAAACGTGCTTATTTCAAAGGTAGAACTTATTTTACAGTCAATGCCTACAGCTTGCTGACATTATGGAACAAATCTATTGCTGCAGATTCACTGGCTCGCTGTTAATGGCCGCACTGAGCTTCTTCATGACCTAGTGCAACATGTTACAAATGTGGATGTAGAAGATGCAATGGGTCAGACTGCTTTGCATGTGGCATGCCAGAATGGGCATAAGACGGTGAGTGTACATGGCTTGAAGAAAATGACTATCAGGCATCCATAATTGTCTTTTCTGACTATCTGATAAAGTCTTACTATGCTGTTTAACTTCACGGATTAAATTAGGATTTGGAATAATTTTGAATTGTTTTTTGCAACACCAAAGAGCATGAAAAATTATTGATTTTAAATATCTGGCAGAGAGTGCAACCTGTAAAATTAAACTGGAATTCTTGCACTACATTTTTTCTTGGTACTTTATAAAATGGCACATGTATGCCCCTGTAAATTAGAGTCTTGTGTACCAAATATGTGGTCTGAGAAATAATGTTAACACACCAATATTACTAGCCTGAATCTGTTATAACAGATGAATTTCCATTGTTCTGTAGAAACCTTTCTCCCTGATGCTTTCTGTTGTGCTCTCACTCACTTTAACTATATGTTCTGCTCCCTCTGTTACTCTCTTCAGTGTTAGTAGTAATGTCACGTTTGCTGCTTCACATACTCTGGTTCTTGAATGTCCTCTGCGATGACCATAGATCATCTTCCTTTGCAAGCACTGGTACTCGGGATAGAATGTCAACAGGATAACATGTACATGCTGGAGAGAATGAATTGATAGATCAGTTTTAGTTTTTATTAATATTTGTAGGTGGTTCCCCTCATGGAAAATTTTGAAAAAAATACAGGTTGTATCAGCTCTTTTTGCAAATGTCCCACCTTTCCTGCCTAACTCTTATTTTGATCCTGGCACTTCTGTGTTTTTTACTCCAGTCAGTTTTCTCTGGTCCAGAATCTCAAACTGCACCTTTAGGGTGCCTTTATCTATCCAGTATCTAGATCATTTGCAGAGAGATGGGGATCAAATAGAAAACCTTATGACATTGCTTCTTTTAGTCATGACTAATAGACAGAACTAAGTCTTCTGCTAGTTGACTTCAGTTTCCTGTTTGTATATAGAATTGAATTGTGTTAATAGAATCAAAAAGACCATACTTGTGATATGTACCATCTGATGAGAAATGTTAACTATTTTTCCTACTGATGCAGACCTATAGGCACTATCCTAAGAACAAACACAATTTTTTTTTTTGGACTTTTATTTTGGTAAAAGTGATGCGGTGTTTTGAATAAAGTGCTTCTCTCTGTCGCCTTGGCTCAGTGATGATGTATTTGCCTGCATTAGAAGGCTGAGAGTTCGATCTCCACTATGAGTCTTGAGCACAGAATTTGGACTGATACTTCATGGTGCGGGACCATAGAATGATACAGTACAGAAGGAGGCCATTAGACCCATCGTGCCAGTGCTAGCATTTTCTAAGAGCTATCCAATTGCTGCCATTCCCTTGCTCCTTCCCTGTAACCCTGCAAAATTTTCCCCTTCAATATTTATCCAGTTCCCTTTGGCCTTTATCCAATTTCCTTTGGAAAATTACTATAGCATCTGCTTCCACCACCCTTTCAAACTGCACGAATTTCTTTTCCCTCATGCCGTCTCTGGTTCTTTTGTCAATTACCTTAAATATATGTCCTCTTGTTTCTCGCCCTTCTGCCACTGGAAACAGAGTAAATAAAGAGAAACTATCAAACCCTTTGATTTTGAAAACCTCTATCAAATCGGAGATCTCTTTTAGGTGTGATGCTAAGCCAAGTACACATCTGTCCTCTTAAGTAGGGGTAAAGTATCCCCAGGTATTGTTTGATGAGGAACAGGTGAGTTCTGTCAATATCCTGGCTAACGTTTATTCTTCAACCAAATTATCTGTCATCTCTCTCCTTGTGGAACTTGCTGTGTGCAATTTGCTACCACATTTATCGACATTACCAAAATGGCTAAGCTTCAAACCCAGTCCATTGGCTGTGAAGCATTTTTATTATTTTTTCTGGGATGTGTGTGTCGCTGGCAAGAGTAGCATTTATTGCCTATCCTGAATTTCCCTTGAGAATATGGTGGTGAGCCATTGCAATCCCTGTGGTGTAGGTGCACCCGCAGTGCTGTGCAAGAGCAAGTTCCAGGATTTTGACTCCGCAACGATGAAGGAATGGCAATATAGTTCCAAGTCAGAATGGTGTGTGACTTGATGGGGAACTTCTAGGTGGCATTGTTCCCATGTATTTACGGCCCTTGCTCTTTTAGATGGTAGAGGTTGCTGGTTTGAAAGGTGCTGTCGAAGAAGCTTTTGTGAATTTACTGAAGTGCATCTTGTAGATGGTACTCAATGCAGTCGTGGTCCGCTGGTGGTGGAGGGAATGAATGTTTAAGGCGGTGGGTGGCATGCCAATTAAGTGGGCTGCTTTGTCCTGGATGGTGTCAAGCTTCATGAATGTTGTTAGAGCTGCAGTCATCCAGGCAAGTGAGAGTATTCATCACACTCCTGACTTGTGCCTTTGTAGATGTTGGATAGGCTTTGTGGAGTCAGGAGGTGAGTTACTGTCCTGCAGAATACGAAGCCTCTGACCTGCTCTTGCAGCTACTGTATTTATATGGTTGGTTCAGTGGAGCTTCTGGTCAATGGTGACCCCCCAGGGTGTTGATTGTGGGGGATTCAGCGATGGTAATGTCGTTGAATGTCAAGGAGAGATGGTCATTGCCTGGCACTTGTGTGGCATGGGTATACTTTTTGAGATATCCATTTACTTTCGCTTGCTTTGGCAGTTGATTTGGCATCCTTTTTTCTCTTCACAGACGGTACTTTGTCTTCTTGACAGTGGTGCAGATATTAACAGGCCGAATGTTTCTGGAGCTACCCCTTTGTACTTTGCTTGCAGGTATTGTGGATTTTCTTTTTAGAATTAAACTGCCCACAATTTATTGCAATCTGTTGATAAATTTCATACGAGATATTTGTAATTATATTGTGTTTGTAGAAGTTTGAATTTGGATTTGAAAGTTCTTGAACTCTTTTTAGATTCATTGAATTGATATCCACGGAAGTGGAATAACTGTCTGCTTAGTTTAAAGATGAACAGCTCTAAACTGGCGCTGTGAATAATGCCAACCACTGTTGGTTCTTGACAAAGTAAGCCTGTGTTATTTCATAAATATCAACAAATCAAAATTAAAATCCGTATTTGTACCATGTGTTTCCTTCAATTACATAGTAGCAAAGTACTCATCTCTGGTCATCCGACCTAAGTAAGCAACAAAACTACCTTTTCATATCCTTTATATTAGTTTCAGGACGGCTTGAAAAATCACAGAATACCAGTTCTTTTAAAAGCTCTGACCTCATCCAAATTTTCTATCAGCACTGTATAAAGTTAACCAATTTGTGAAGCTGTTTGTTTTCAGAAGAGATAAAAGCAAAAACAGCAACTATAATATTTAATACAAAGTTGATAAGGCAAGAAAGTTGCAGAACAGATTGGAGTCTCGGCATTGGCTGTTTCCTCCATGCAGTTCATCAAAGTAGAAAGCCAGTTTTTGTTGCTGCTGTCAAATGTGTCTCTGAAAATTGAAGATCTGTCAAGTAAAGAAGCAGTTACATCCTAAGCCTGTCTCTTCTATTTTTCTCTTGCCTCAAGTCTTTCACCCATTCAATGTAAGGTATCAGTGGCTGGGCAGGCTAAGACGCAGTTGTTCAATAGTGGTTCAGTTTTTTCATGAATGATTGTCTAGCATTTGTGAAAACCCATCTTGAAAATGCTGTACTGGGAAGTTTTCAAGTAGAAATTCTGGTGTGCTAAATGGCTTCTTGTGCTTACTCATCTGAAAATAGCTCGACAGTGTACTTAATGTAATGGGAAATGCTTTGGGTTGTTTGAAACATAAGGCACTATATAAATGCAAATTCCTTTTATTTAATGCACACTCTTTTCCAATAGGGGCATAAACTCAGAAAATTTGGGAGCAGGTTGGTCACAACCAAGGCTTAGTCATTACCAAGTAAGTGCAAGAGTGTTGCTGAGCTTCATCCCACTAAGAACCATGCAACTTAGCATTGCGGGGCAACAGTAAACTTGCTGCTGTTTATGCAACCAAAGTTAGCCAACCAGATATCACATTAGCTCACATGGTTAACTGGAGCTATGTGAGAATAACGCAATTCCCAGGGTAAAGTAAAGCACTTCAGGTTACATCAGTGATCTAGAGTGGTTGGTCAGTCATTAACATCATGGATCTACCTTCCTTAGCTTGTAATTGTTAAATTGGTTCTTCTAGCTTAACTTTGCATTATACATTTTTCTACAACTTTAGAATGTTTAGAAACTTAAATTATGCTTTCCTTCCTTTTGTCAATGAGAATAGCTTCCTTAAAGCATTTCCAAATATAATATAGAAAGAGCACACAGACCTGCACAATAAGACAACAAAATATGGCTCCATTGCGCCGCTCAAAAATAATGGCAAATGGAACGCTTCTGACCCTTTTGGCATGACCCGCGCGGTGCACTCTGTGCGCTGGAAGCATGCAGATGACAGATCATGACGTCAAACGCTGATTTAGTGCACAATCTGCCATTTTGGACCATGCGGCTCCAGTTAACACCCTCTCAATCACGTCCAGCTGAATACGTATTCAGCTGCATGAGGGATCCCCACTACCATCGATATAGGACTAACTGTTCAACTTCCAGGGGAGATGTTTTTGACTTAGATTTGCTGGTGCGGTTTTTTTTTGATTAGATATACAGCACTGAAACAGGCCCTTGCCCCACCGAGTCTGTGCCGAACATCAACCACCCATTTATACTAATCCTACACTAATCCCATATTCCTACCAAACATCCCCACCTGTCCCTATATTTCCCTACCACCTACCTATACTAGTGAAAATTTATAATGGCCAATTTACCTATCAACCTGCAAGTCTTTTGGCTTGTGGGAGGAAACCGGAACACCCGGAGAAAACCCACGCAGACACAGGGAGAACTTGCAAACTCCACACAGGCAGTACCCGGAATCGAACCCGGGTCACTGGAGCTGTGAGGCTGCGGTGCTAACCACTGCGCCACTGTGGAAGTCGAGAGAGCCTGCTTCAGGAATGGGGGCTATAGTTGCAGTCCCTCTTGGGCTGAAGCATGTCTTGGAAATGGAGCACAGGCTGCAGAGTGGGAAAGCAGTGTGCAGAGGGAGGAGGAGGAGAGCTCTTGTTAGAAGGTGTTCCCCACCAAGGGTCTTTCAAGAGCACTTCTCCCTCCACCTGAAGACAGGAGCGGTGGAGGCTGGCAGACCTGGGCAGAAGCTGATCCGGAGCGGGAGCTGTAAAAGAGAGCACGGGGCTCGAGGCCCTCACTTACCTGAAGACAGGAGCGTTGGCGGCTGGCGGACCTGCTCTCCCTCTTGGCGCGTGCTGAGACTCGAAAAAAAACTTAAAGTGTAATCACTGGAAATCTGAAAGGTGATTGGTTAGATGAGTAGCAGCTGATAGTGCACTTAAATAGCTGAATAAATAAGGGGTAAGTTTTTTTTTGTTGATAAAGAACCTCTGGTGATAAGGTGAGTACTAAAGTGCTTTTTTAATTCAGTGTAAATTATTAAGGACTTCAGATTGTAGTGGGTAGAACAAGGCCCCTAGTCTAATTAGTATTTTTTAATTAAGGGAGTAACTAATTAACCGAAGGGTAAGTCATGACAGGAGAGGTCAGTTTCGTGATATGCTCCTCCTGCGCAATGTGGGAAACCAGGGATGTTTCCAGTGTCCCTGACGACCATGTGTGCAGGAAGTGTATCCAGCTGCAGCTACTGGCTACCCCATTACGGAGCCTCACAGGAGGGAGGGCTTTAGGTTCCTGGATCACTGGGTCTGTTTCTGGCAAAGTTGGGACCTGTACAAGTTGGACGGGTTGCGCCTGAACCGGAATGGGGCCAACGTCCTTGCTGGGCGGTTTGCTAGTGCTGTTGGAGGGGTGTTTAAACTAATTTGGCAGGGGGATGGGCTACAGAGTGGAGGTACAGTAGGGAGTGAGGCACAGTCAAATATAGAAGAGGAACTGAGTCAGTCTGGAAGGGAGAGCAAATATAGACCTGTTAAGGCACAAGTGAAAAATGCAAGGCTGGATTGCATATACTTTAATGCAAGGAATCTTACTAATAAGGCAGATGAATTGAGGGCATTGATTAGCACATGGGATTATGATATTATTGCTATCACAGAGACATGGCTGAGGGAGGGGCAGGACTGGCAACTCGATATTCCAGGGTATAGAATCTTCAAGCGTGCTCGGGGAGGGGATAAAAGAAGAGGTGGTATTGCACTGTTGATCAAGGAGTCAATTACTGAAGTAAGGAGGGATGATAGCTTCGAAGGTTCCTCAAATGAGGCCATATGTGTAGAACTTAAGAACAAAAGGGGGGGCAATCACTTGGCTGGGCGTGTACTACAGGCCTCCAAACAGTCGGAGAGGTAGAGGAACAGATATGTAGGCAAATCTCAGAGAGGTGTAAAAATATTACTGTAATAATCATAGGGGATTTCAACTTGCCTAATATCAACTGGGATAGTTTTAGTGCAAAAGGCTTAAAGGGGGAGGAATTCTTAAAATATATACAGGAGAGCTTTTTGAGCCAGTACGTAGAAAGTCTGACAAGAGAAGAGGCAGTACTAGACCTAATCCTAGGGAATGAAGCAGGACAAGTTGTAGAAGTATCAGAGGGGGAGCATTTTGGGGATAGTGACCATAACTCTAAGATTTAAGGTAGTTATGGAAAAGGACAAAGACGGGCCAGAAATAAAGGGACTGAATTGGGGGAAGGCCGATTTCAATTTGATAAAACAGGATCTGGCCAAAGTGGACTGGGAGCAGCTACTTGTAGGAAAGTCTACATCAGGCCAGTGGGAGGCATTCAAAGAGGAAATAGTGAGAGTTCAAGGCCAACATGTACCCAATAAGGTCAAGGGTAGGACCATCAAGTCCAGGGAACCCTGGATGTCAAGGGATATAGAATATTAGATCAGGAAAAAAAGGAGGCTTATGGCAGATTCAGAGCACTGAAAACAGCGGAGATAGAGGAGTATAGAAAGTGTGGGGG
Organism: Heterodontus francisci; assembly: GCF_036365525.1. NCBI lineage: Eukaryota > Metazoa > Chordata > Chondrichthyes > Heterodontiformes > Heterodontidae > Heterodontus > Heterodontus francisci. The sequence goes on along the minus strand of NC_090373.1, from coordinate 155,799,940 downwards.
GGGGGTACTTAAAAAAAAAAGTCATTAGGAGAGTGAAGAGAGGACATGAAAAAACATTGGCGGTCAATATAAAGGAAAATTCTAAGGCGTTTTATAAGTATGTTAAGGGCAAGAGGATAACCAGGGAACGAGTAGGGCCCATTAGGGACCAAAGTGGCAATCTGTGTGTGGAGCCGGAGGACATAGTGAGGTTTTAAATGATCACTTTTCATCTGTTTTCTCTGTGGAGAAAGATGATGTAGGTGTAGAGATCAGGGAGGGGGTTTGCGATATACTTGAACATATTAACATTGAAAGGGAGGAAGTATAAGATGCTTTAGCGGGCTTAAAAGCGGATAAATCCCCAGGCCCAGGTGAGATGTACCCCAGGCTGTTATGTGAGGCAAGGGAGGAGATAGCAGGGGCTCTGACACAAATTTTCAGATCCTGTCTGGCCACGGGAGAGGTGCCAGAGGACTGGAGGACAGCGAATGTGGTATCATTCAAGAAGGGTAGCAGGGATAAACCAGGTAATTACAGGCCGGTGAGTTTAACATCAGTGGTTGGGAAACTATTGGAAAAAAATTCTGAGGGACAGGATTAATCTCCACTTGGAGAGACAGGGATTAATCAGGGATAGTCAGCACGGCTTTGTCAGGGGAGAGATCGTGTCTAACTAACTTGATTGAATTTTTCGAGGAGGTGACTAGATGTGTAGATGAGGGTAAAGCAGTTGATGTAGTCTACATGGACTTCAGTAAGACCTTTGATAAGGTCCCACATGGCAGATTGGTTAAGAATGTAAGAACCCATGGGATCCAGCGCAATTTGGCAAATTGCATCCACAATTGGCTTGGTGGCAGGAAACAGAGGGTAATGGTCGAGGGTTGTTTTTGCGAGTGGAAGCCTGTGACCAGTGGTGCTGGGATCCTTGCTGTTTGTAGTGTACGTTAATGATTCAGACATGAATATAGGAGGTATGATAAGTAAGTTCGCAGATGACACAAAAATTGGTGGTGTCGTAAAAAGTGAGGAGGAAAGCCTTGGATTACAGGATGATCTAGATGGGCTGGTAAGATGGGCGGAGCTGTGGCAAATGGAATTTAATCCTGAGACGTGTGAGGTGATGCATTTTGGGAGGACTAACAAGGCAAGGGAATATACAATGGATGGTAGGATCCTAGGAAGTACAGAGGTTCAGAGGGACCTTGGTGTACTTGTCCATAGATCACTGAAGGTAGCAGCACAGGTAGATAAGGTGGTTAGGAAGGCATATGGGATACTTGCCTTTATTAGCCGAGGCATAGAATATAAGAGCAGGGAGGTTATGATGGAGCTGTATAAAACACTAGTTAGGCCACAGCTGGAGTATTGTGTACAGTTCTGGTCACCACAATGCAGGAAGGATGTGATTGCACTGGAGAGGGTGCAGAGGAGATTCACCAGGATGTTGCCTGGGCTGGAGCATTTCAGCTATGAAGAGAGACTGAAAAGGCTGGGGTTGTTTTCCTTAGAACAGAGAAGGATGAGAGGGGACATGATTGAGGTATACAAAATTATGAGGGGCATTGATAGGTTAGATAGGAAGAGACTTTTCCCCTTGGCGGAGGGGTCAATAACCAGGGGCATAGATTTAAGGTCAGGGCTGGCGGTTTTGAGGGGATTTGAGGAAAATAAATTTCACTCAGAGGGTGGTTGGAATCTGGAACGCACTGCCTGAAGTGATGGTGGAGGCAGGAACCCTCAACATTTAAGAAGTATTTAGATGAGCACTTGACACGCCATAGCATCCAAGGCTACAGGCAAAGTGCTGGGAAATGGGACTAGAATAGTTCAGTGCTTGATGGCCAGAACAGACACGATGGGCCGAGGGGCCTGTTTCTCTGCTGTATAACTCTCTGACTCCTCAGCCAGGAGCAATCTGTGAGGCACCTGTGTTCAACAAGGAGGTGCTGACGCGTGTGCTTCCTCCTGCAACCTGACCTGCAGCCTCACAGCAGGGCGAGGGTGGCACTGCCAGACTGTCGAGTTTTCTGTCGCCTTAAATTTCTAACTCTATTTATTTAAAGATACAGCACTGAAACACGCCCTTCAGCCCACCGAGTCTGTGCCGACTATCAACCACCCATTTATACAAATCCTATATTCCTACCGCATCCACACCTGTCCCTATATTCCCCTACCACCTACCTATACTAGGGGCAATTTATAATGGCCAATTTACCTATCAACCTGCAAGTCTTTGGCTGTGGGAGGAAACAGGAGCACCCGGCGAAAACCCACGCGGTCACAGGGAGAACTTGCAAACCCAGAATTGAACCCGGGTCGCTGGAGCTGTGAGGTTGTGGTGCTAACCACTGCGCCATTGTGCTGCCCAGTTGTTGGATAGCAGGATAGGGAAATATTAGCAACATCTCACTGTTCGCTGTTCATTGCTGCATCAAGAAGGTGGCTCTGTACAGGAAAGGGACTTCGTCTTCTCACTGACTGGAGAGAAGCAAGAAGAGAGAACACGTAGATTTTCCAGGCTTGCGGAAATTCCAGTGGTTCAAGGTGCAATTGACTGAAAGCACGTGGCTCTGTTGGCCCCACGTTAGGAGAAATGTTCTATAACTGCAAGGGCTACTGCTCTGTTACCATCCCAGTTGATGTGTGATCATGCCCAGAAGATCCTCTTGGTGAATGCTGGCTGTCATGCTCGGCCCTCACCTGCCAAGAATGAGGTACATTAATTTTGTTATGAACATTGATTTTAAACTGTTACTGGAGTGAAGAAAGGACTTGTTAAATAGATCAGTCGTGGCTGGAAAAGACAGTTGCATATTAACAGACAGTGGTTGGAAGGACAAAGGACCGTTCCCTGACACATTCAACCCACAATGGACCCTGATCACCAGGTATTGTGTGTAAGAGGAGCATTCCAGGCCCTGCTAAGATGACACAATCCACAGAGCCAAGACGTGGTCAGACCAGTTAGTCGCTTGGCAACCTGGGGTCTTCTGAATTGTACAAACAGTTTGAACTGAGAAAGTCTGTTTGCTCCTGGACTGAGAAGATCTCTCCTGTCTGCTCCCTTCTCTTTCTCACAAGCCTCTGAATCCACTGAAGACACATGAACCCCAAGAGAGAAGGGTCTTCAACAGTGAACAACTTTTAAGAAGAATACTGGGCCCCAACAATCAAGGACTTTACAGTGAGTTTGAAGAACCGTAGCAACAACTCTTCAGATCTTGCCTCAAACTTTTCCACATTATTTTTCTTCTCTTTTCTGTCTCTTTTTGCATGTGTGTATCACGTATGCATGCTGCCATGGGCAGCGCCGTGTATTCGTAGGCATCAACCGAATTAGAGTTTTATGTTTAATAAATTTCAACTTTTCTTTAAACATAAGGAAGACTATTTGTGCTGGTTTCTTTGCTTTATAATTGGAAAGCAGTGAACAAGGATTCACCAAGGGGGAGCTAAAAGCACGGTGTGTTTAAAATTGAACCTTATTACGGTAAGACCAGGCGAAGGCAGCGAGGGACCCCTAGACACCTTTCTCACCTGGTCGTAACACAGCTATCCTGGAAGCATTGATGCTGTGGCAGTCAGCTGTACCCACCATCTTGAGCCCACGATGAAGAACCAGAGGCTGGCTACTGGGTGACGAGGGATACCTTCTCTACACATGGCTATTGACTTCCTTGCCCTACACAACCAAGTGAGGACAGCCTGTCTATAATGAGAGTCCTGCAACAATCAGGAAGGTTGTGAATAAAGCCATCGGCATGCTGAAACAATGGTTCCTTTTCCTGTACCGCTCGAGGGAGAGCCCTTCAGTACTCATTAGAGTGAGTGTCCATATTTGTGGTGGTCTGCTAGCTATCGTGAGGGTACAGCACTTGCCATCAGGCATTCGGAGGCCACCTTGAGAGGAGGAAGCATCCGATTTCCCTTGGCTTCAAATGAGCTGTGGTGAGCAGATACTCAAACTCTGGTTCGTCTGAGATGTCATCCCCACATGTTAGTTGCTCCACAATTCTCCACCTTTCAGTCCAACTGCCACGCAGCATCACAGTATCCCATTGGCCAAAATCCTGAAATAAAAGTCTCCAACAGAAAAACCATTTCATTTCATTATCCAATATTTACAATATTACACACAACATGTAACTATTCACCCTAGTATGTTCCCTTAGTGCCTGTCTTACAGTGCTTTTACTTGTTCTAGTGCTACCTCATTGGCTGCAGCACGGATGGTGCAAGGTTGCTGACTTTCAGCGGGGGAGACGGCAGATGGATTAGCAGCATGACCTTGAGCAGCTCTGGGCCTCGTAGGCCTAACTTCAGACTGCACCAGCTCGGTAACAGCAGTCTGGGCTGGCTGAAACGCAACAGCAAGGGCACTAGCCGAGTGGCAGTATGAATGCTGTCATTCCAAGAGAGGACAGCAGGTTGATGCTCTATGGAGCCACTGGCACTCTCCTGGGGTGGCACTTCAATGATCCTAGAAATCTGTTGGAGGACAGATTGCTGGATTGCTGCGAGAGCTTGCATGTCAGTTTGAGTACTGGTATCTGCAAGCATGATGGCAGCAGTCTGAGCCTTCATGGTACCAACCTGTGCAACAAGCATGGCTCTCATGACCTCAGTCTAAGCTTCAGCTGCAGCACAGAGATGGTGGGTGATTTCTGCTTCTTCTGTGATGCAAGTTGAGACATCGGGCACCAGATGCTGAACCACAGGCAGGTCCACAATTGCTGTCATGAAGTTGGGTACCACACCTTCATGCTGGAAAGGATGCTCTGCGTGAAGCCCTGTGCCAAGTTAGAGCCAGACTCTTCCATGCTCCTTGACACTGATAACAGTTTGTCTGGCACACTTGCCAATGCACCAAGTGTCTTGATGTGCATAACCATCAGCGTTCTCCTGCTTGCTGCCCCATCAAAGATCTCATCTGAGTCCTCTACAGCAGAACTTGTCCCTGGCCTTGCCCTCCGGTGAGTTCGCACACAAATTATCCTATCCCCTGGTCTGGCTGTAGCCCATTCTTGCCGGGTGACTGCCACGTACTGATCCAGACTCACTTCTACCCTCTACAGTTTTTGCACAGTGCTGGTATCTGAGCTGGTAGCTGTGATTGTCAGATCAATTCAAGGTGCTTCTTTATCAGAAATATGGTGTAACTCTCACCCTTCATGATGGGGCTACATTGGTTGACCAGGTGACTCTTTTTGGGATCTGAAAGCATAAATGTAGAAAGGCAGTGTATGAGAGAGGGAAGTGGAGTGGGGTAGAAAGCAGATGATCTAGGGTCACACCCTCTAGCTTGTACTTCATGGCAGGTAGCAGGATGAGGGTGAGCTGGAATTTGAGAAGAGGCATAAGGCAGGAACATAGTCAATCTGAATGTTCCCGGCAACGCCGGATGTAACAGCTTCAGTAATTGCCATTCCCACGATGCTTTCTCCTCCAGAGGGCTCAGTTAATTCCGCATGTCTGTCCTCTGCCGGTTCCTGGCTGCGCCCTGTGGTTATGGGCCACCTTGTCCTGCAAGAGAGCGGGAAGAATGTCAGTGAATGTGTTGCAATGTATTTGGGTGATGTGTCTACTGTAGCTGAATAGCTGGAGGCATGTGGAGTATGAGGCTGGCAACATTGGTATATGGGTGAGGTGTAATATCTGAATGTTAGGCATGAGGCCTGATTACTGATAAATTGAGGTGCGATGCATTGAGTCGTGTGAGATGTTGGTGGAGCGGTGGATAGGAGATGTTATGTGAAAAAGCATTCACTGACCTTGGTAACAGGCTGTATGGCAGGTCTGCCAATACACCAAGCATCTTAGTGTGCATGACCATCAGTGTTCTCCTGCATGTTGCCCCATCAAAGACCTCATCTGAGTGCTCTGTAGCAGAAGGTGCTTGTCACTGACCTTGACAGCCCATATGAGATCATTGAACTTTTTCTGGCACTAGCCAGGTGCTCGGGACCAGACTCCAGGAATTGATCTCTCTAGCCACCTGATAACACTTAGATGGGTTGGCAGCATGATGTTTGTGTGCTGCTTGCCTCAACGGGACAGGGTACGGGGTAATTGCGCATCGTGATCCCTGTGTCTGAAAATGGGCCTGATAGAATTTTTCCTTTTAATTATCTTAATGAAGGTGTCCAGCTTTCCCAATGGCTTAGCTGGTTAAACCAGAAGGATCCAAGTTTTCTTCCTGGTCAATGCTGTATTAGTTAGTTTTGGCTGGAGATGATAGAAGCGCCAGAGTTCCCTGTGCTGATAGGTCAGTCATGGTTCCTGATTGCTTTCCAGTGACCTCAGCTGAGAGTGTACAAACAGTGACAGGATAGGGCTTAGTTATGGTATTTACTGCAAACAAGTAACCTGCTGATGCTCACAGTCTCACTTCATAAATAAAAGTCACTTGGATATGGTCCAGGAGGATGCCTGACTTGAAGGAGCTGTAGCCCAACAAATTAGAGGGTGAAGGAGGAGAGAAATTTGGTGAACAGAATGGGAAATTATAAAGTAGTTATTCCCTTATTAAAGTTGGTCATGTAGCTTATCTGTGTTAGTACAATGTTAGGCACAGTAATGAAATCAAATTATGCTAATTGTGTCCAAGAGTAAGTTATGTCAATTTTTTGGTTTGAAAAGTGAGACTTTAATTCTGTTAAAAGTTGACTGTCAATTTGTGCTCAAAAGAGAGATATAATGTTGATGCTTCTGACTGGTGAGGATGATGCTCCCTAAATCCTGATCTATCTTTGTTCTTTAGGTGCTTGTCTAGAGAAGCTGGGGTTGTTTTCCTTAGAGCACAGAAGGTTAAGGGGAGACTAAATAGAGGTGTTCAAAATCATGAAGGGTTTTGATAGCAGAATTAAGGAGAAACTGTTTCCAGAGGCAGAAGGGTCAGTAACCAGAGGACACAAATTTCAGGTGATTGGCAGAAGAACCAGAGGTGAGAAGAGATTTCTTATTAACGTAGCAAATTGTAATCTGGAATATACTGCCTACAAGGGTGGTGGAAGCAGATTCAAAATTGACTTTCAGAAGGTAATATTATAAATACTTGAAGGGGAAAAATTTACTGGGCTGTAGGGAAAGAGAAGGTTAATGTGACTAATTGATTAGCTCTTTGGAAGAGGAGGCACAATGGGCTGCATTATTCTATGTTGCTATGCTGATTGATTTGCTATATGTTTCCAGTATTTTCTAATTTTATGACAAACACTTCAAGGTACTTTAGTGAAACCAAAACTGTATTGAGTTAGAATTAAATTATGGGCTTAAAGCGCAGCCTGTTAAATCTGGAGTGTCCAAACTTTGGTCTGTTAATTGGCCTATTTATTGAAAAAGCTATTATATACAAACAGTAATGATGCAAAGCAGTCCAGGTAATGACTGTCAAATGAGTACTAGAACCAAAATGAATTGGCATCATATTTGACTGTAGTGCATTGTTGTACTGTTTCCTAGTGTTTTATGTTTGAGATTGATTTATTTTAAATACTTCAGTATTGGAAATATTCAATTCAGAGCTGCACAAGGTTAACGAATTTGATGTCTCCAAAGTAATTGGATGCAGGTTCATGTAATTTTCCCTCACGCTGCTTACTTTTGGTGAGTAGCTGAGCAGATGCCGACAGCCTTCCTACTGTGAGAAGGTGGAAATAGTGGATTCTCCAAATCGTGCTTGTACATTGCACAACTGACGCTATCAAGTGAATCTCTCTCTCTACAGCTGTATTGAGTTGGATAAGATCCACACAAATCCTAATAGACTCTTTTAGTTTCCTTATTGGGACTAGCCCAGAGCACCACCTAGTGGGTTTTGTCACTGGAGATAACTCTTTGGTTTAGCATGGCATCGATTTTCCTCCTTCCACTTTTCTAGGATCGGGTGTGAGACCTTTCTTGGTGTGAACAAACATACTTGTTCTCTTTATTGAGGGTAATATGGTTCTCCATTTTTAATTTCCCTATGTCGTCGAATAGTTTGGGGAATTCCTCTCTCAAATCGCTGAGCTGCCTCTCCTGTCCCCTAATCCCTTCTGCCCTGCATAACAACTGTAAGGCTAGGCATGCTTTTTTTACTAAGAAGCGAACAGGCTTGGTTCCTAATAATATATAGGGTTTCCAGGATCTGTGTGTTCAGGCTGTTGTATATCTCCCACACCTTCAACTGAATCCCTCCTGGCCCGTATAATTTTTTGTTGGTTTTTCAAATCCTTTCTTTCCTCAGCCAAGGTGTTTGATCAGACAGGATAGAAACCAGTGCTCCTATATCTTCGTTTTTTTTCCCTGGCACTTCTCCGAGGAGGGGAGTATTAATTGTTTGACCTTCCTTTATTTCCTCTATCTTTTTACCCGTTTGCAGCGTTTATTTTCTGCTGCGACAGACCTGCTGAAAGTGCCCCTTTCTCTTGCACCAGAAACATTCAACTTCCTGGGCTGGGCAATTTTCCCACCGATGCTGCTCCCAGCCACACCTACAAATTCAGTGTTGCTTTCCATAGATGTCTTTCCCGCCTCTTGGGCTTTCTGGCACCATTACTCTCTGCCTTCTGAATGGATCCGTCTGATTACAGAATTTTCAAGGCTGGACTCCCCCAGTCCCCCCGAACTAGTAGTCGATTACTCTTCCATACTTCTGCCTGCTCGATAAAATGCCTTTTTTCAAAGTCAAATCTTCTTTCAACTGAAGCTGGTCTGACAGTACTTCGCTTATAACCCCGACTTCTATTCTGTCCCAAATCAATTCCTTGCGCAGCCTACCGACAGTACTCTGCTACTTTATGCAGATCATTAGTAAACAAATCGGTACTTTCACTGACTTTTTGGGGGCGCCTGTTGAACTTGACTCCCTCCAAGATTACAATTTTTCCTGATCTGGAAGTATCCTTCTAGTGCTTTAATCACTTTGCTATATGTGGTTTATTTTTCGTTGATCCCCAGGTTAGTCAGAATGTCTCTGCACTGTCTCCCATGGCGTGAAACAAAACACTGACTTGTTCTTTGTCCGATCATGCTATTAAACCTGACGCAGAATGGTACCTGTCAGATCTTTGAAACAATCTCGGCCACGCTTTGGCCTGGTTGGGCTCTGCTGCTTGCTTGAAGCTTTCTGGTAATGGTATCGATTTTCTCATGTTCCTTCAAAGTCTTCGATCGATTCTGTTTACTTATGCTGAAAAAGTTGTTTTTTTACTGCTGGCATCATGTACTATCTTGTTATGATCCTGTAGTTTTTTTTCTGCGAAGAAAAGCTGGAAAAGGAGCAGCGCTGCTTTAAGGCAACAAGCTCCAGAGACTGCGTCAAAGAATGCATCTCGCTGCCCTGGGATACAGCCACTCGGTCTGTGATTCAAAGAGTGCATTCTGGTTGCCATATGATACAGCCACTCAGGACCAAAGACACGAGATACATTGTTGTTGATAAACGTTTGAAACTCGTTGAAAAACTGGCTTTTGAGACACAGTTAACAGAGACACAGACAGACAGCTGGACCAGCATATACTGAAGGAAGTGAGAGCTCTCTCTCGGTTTATTTAAACTCTATTTATTATACTCTCAGAATTCTGATGTCAAGCTAGATTAATTTCTTAAAAGAAAATAACCAAATTTCTTGAACAGTAATTGTTGAAATTCATTTCTGGAAAAGAAGAGCATCAAGTTAACTGCTGAATTAGACTGCAGACTGTTCTACTGTTGAAGAACCTTCCCCCCCCCCCCCCCCCCCCCCATTGGACGGCTGTGAGGACTCCAAGCAACCTTGGACTGTTCCACATTGGAAGATTTCACTTCGGCAGGAGCATAAATATACAAGGACTCTATTTTTTTCTATTTAACATGTTTATATCTTAGTAGTGTTTAAGAATTTTGTTTTTCTAATTTGTTTATCTAAAGACACCTGGTTTGGTTAGCCTCATTCGGGGTTTAATAGATGGTACAATTTGCCTGGGTCTTCCCTAAATTTGGAGAGTTTAAAAATGATATGTTCGGCGATCTGTGGAGGGACGGGACTGAATCAACAGTGCATTTCTCCCACCACAATCAGAATCGTATATTTTGATTGGGGGCTTTGACTTGAGTGGTCGGTCGTAACACCTGTCAGTGTGTTATTAGTATTGAATGAGGAAAGTAGACTCTGGGCCAAGTAACAGGAGTTTATTTACAGGGGTCTTACTAGGGTATCTACATGAACACTAAGCAGCAACGAGGTACAGACTCGTGACATCGCACCCTGTGATGATATTTAAGGCCTGCATACATAGTCTGCCCAGCAACAGCTTATATGCATTATACTACAGCCAGTAATGGCATGGGCCTAGGAACAGGTTACCTGTCTCATAGCTCAGCTGAGCGTTAGTCCATGGTACCGATAACTAAAAAGAAAGTACTCCCAAATGCTGAGATATGATTTTATTTAGTTTGTATTGAAGTATAATTCATGGTATGTTGACCATAATGTGAGTTTACTTTTCAGAAAGCATTGGCTTTTAAAAAGATCCTTTATGTATTAAACCTTTTGATATAAAATACAATGCTGTTAACATTTAGTATGTTTTTACAGTTCGGTACAGAAACCTTTTCAGTAAAAAAGAGTTGAGCTGTTATCTGTATGGCATTTGATTGTTGAAGAGCAAGGGAAAAAAACAGTTGATGGTATGCAAGGCGCTTTATGTCCCCTTTATTTTCCAAGCTGGCTGGAAGATTTATGTCCTGTGATGTAGGTGACTGGAACCAGTTCTGTCTAAGGCATTGAATTTTCTGTTGGGAAGTGCCACTGGCAGTAAAGCCAAGTGTGGCTATTTCTTGCAGTACTTGTTATGAGGCCCACAATTTGAAGTCTGGCCATTGGTGTCCTGTATGAACGTTCCCTGATATTGGGATGATTGACAAACTTCTGCTCAGTTTTGTTTTTATTGCATTGTTGATTTATGAATCAATGCTAACATAGATTTCCAGGGGCAAATTGGCAACAACAGGAAGAGACTCAATTTACTGAAAATAATATAAAGATACCATTGGATAATACATGCTTGATGCAGTCCAGTTTTCTTTCTGCTAGTTTTCTCCTATCTCACTGAGCATCAGCCTTTTTTAAAAAACACACATTTCATGCTGCATGCTTGTGATGCATGCTATCATCTTTGTCTGTCTCTCTCTCTTTCACACCCCACCCCCCCCACCCCCGGAAAAACATTTATTCTTGCTGACCTGCAGTGTCCTCGATGGCCTGCTTATCTTCTGCTCCCCTGATGTCTGCATATGCAGTTTCCATTGGGGATCACCTAATGTTGTTTAGGAGCAGACATTCTGACTAATTTCCCCTCTTCCTTTGTCCCCCAAAACCCAGTTATAACATTCCAGTAGTGGAGTGAGCATGGACCTGGGGTTGAACTAGGAACACTCAAAGCTCAGTATCCCACCCAAGTTCTGGATTTATTTTTGGACCTATCTGAGAGGTACTTTGAAACAAAGAAAAAAAATTCCATCCACATTCCTAGTTCGGTTTTGTATTACATGACATCATATTGTTACGACCAAGGTGGGAGGAGTGCACTGTTAATTCAGTCCCACTTCTCCACAGGTCACAACATATTTTTAAAAATTCTTCCACTTATCGATACAGTCAGTTATGCACACTATTTTTCCCCGAATAGAACACACTAACCAGGTTTCTTTACTGAACAACAAAATTATCAGTTTGTCATATAACCAGTCTTAATTAGTAATGAAGTAAAACATAAACACACAGTTTAAAATTTTTTAAGAATCCCAACATTAAATTTTAGAGTCCCTTTTTTACCTTAGCGCACACAGTTAAACGAAAAAATAAAAAGGGATTTTTGAATCAGAGCTTTATTACAGACAAAGTAAAAACACCCGGGCAGATTACTTGCCCATCCCTGAAGAAAACAGCAAATGAGACACGTTGCACCAAAACTGGCACACAGTCCAACCTCCGAGCACATGCAGACAGGCCACCACGATCCCCCTAGAACAGTTCTCTTCAGGCAGCATTGAGAATTATTTTTAGCAGGCTTTCTTCAAATACAGGAAACAAGATGAATTGATATATTACATTTTGCTGGAAACGAAGCTGGGTTGTGGTCTTCTCTTCTTTCTTGACTTTTTCTTCAGACTTGGCTTTATCTCCGCTCACTCCAGAAGGTAAAGCACACACTGACAAGCAACCAAAAAACTCATCCGTTTTCTATCCATCCCAGGTGCTCTGTTACTACCGGGCTTGTCCAATCAAAGGAATGCTTGTTACCTCTGCCCCTGTTACCAGGGTTTCTGCCTATCTCCAAACTGAGTCATATGACAACCAGCAACACTGTTGTCAATCCGGCTTCCTCAGTTTCCTCTTGATGGTTATCTTTTTTTTAAAAACATCCCTGGTCCAACATTTATTCAGTTTAACTATTAATTCATTTTAAATTATTTATTAAGAAAACAATCATTTTCATAGTATATTTTCTGCAAATAAGTGCTACAGAAAAGAGCTAAGTTGGTTTAAAGTGCCAGATATAATTAATAGGTGTAAATTTTGAAGTTGACTAATTTATCCAACAATTTATTGCAGTCATGGTCAAAGAGATACAGCACAAATCCTGATTTCAAGGGGAGCCAAATACTTACCTGACAAAAATGGTGTTACTCCACTGGATCTCTGTGTGCAGGTAAAAACTGAATATTGCTATTTCTGGTATAGTATCTTAGGAAATGCACTTTGCTCCTTTGTTTCCCATCCAAGGGAGGAATAGAAACTGGATTCAAGGCTTGGTGAAGTTTATTTTTCAGCAGTAGAATAAATTCTCTTTGGATTATGAAATGACTTTGGATTCTGAACTGAGCTGTGGGGGAATCTATAACTCTGTTTGCCCATCTCGAGCCAGCAATTTCACATTATCAATTGGAATAGATAATTTATGTGCACTTTGGTCTAGATGGGCCAAATAGCCTTTTTCTCATTTCACGTTCTGTTCTTCATGATGGAAACATTTCTGTGAATGAACCTCTCTGCCTCTCCTTGCTTGGATATGTTTCTGATATATGAAACAGGATTGATGGTGTCTACGCTTTGGGGTTATCCTTCCCTTTCCTTCTCTTTCCCCCACCCGACCCACCCAGCTCTCTGCTGGGTCTTTCTTCATGTCCTTCCTCAATTCTTTTTTCTCTTGTATGTTTATCCAGTTTTCCCTTAAATGCATCCATTCTAGTCACTTCAACCATGCCTTGTGGTCGTGAGTTCCACATTCCAACCACTATCTTGGTAAAGAAGTTTCTCCTAAATTCTCTATTGGATTTATTATTGACTATCTTATATTTATAGCTCCTTGTTCATATGTGCCTATATTTTTATTTTTACTCTCGTAAAACACTTTTGAAAATATAAAGGGCACTATTTGTACTTCAACAGTTACTTAAAGCCTGGCAGCTTAGTTAAATAAAAGTTGCTTGCAATGGAATATCTTTTGGTCCCTTATGGAAAATATGCAATTCATTCATGCAGCAGATCTTGCTGATTAAAACCCCATTAAATTAAAGGGGCAGTGGATACGAAATTGGCTGCAAGACAGCAGGGAAACAACAGTAGTGAACTGTTTTTCAGACTGAAGGAAAGCGAATTCAAATTCCTCCACTTTGTGTTCAAATTCCATTAAGGATTTGCTCCACTCTGTTGCCAGTCTACTCCCACTCCATGTTGAACCCTCTTTTTCAAATTGTGATTGTTAGTTTCTCACTCTTTGCACTCCACAGTCTCACATCTTACTTTCAGCTACTGCATGCCCACTGACTCAGATTTTCCTCCAAAACGTTTGCCTTCTCTTATTTAAAGCCTGTCAGCTCAGGTTAGTTAAATAACCGTTGAAGCACACATAGTGTCATTACTCTATTTTCAAAATAAAATTTTGAGGAACAAATAAAAATATAGGCACATATGGACAAGGGGCCTTAAAATCTATCTTGACTTAATCTAATTTCCTTGGTTAGTTCCCACCACTTCTGCATTTGAAGCATGTTTTTTAGGTGAAAAACCTATAGGTGCATGTTATTAAGTTGAATGGCATGGACCAAAACACAAGTTATTAAAAAAAAACTTGCCTATGTTTGTATTTTCTGTGTTGGAAAGCATTGCTGGTAGCCTTGTTCACAAGTGAACTTTGTTTTTGATTGACATACGCTAAGGACACCTTCTAGAGCATTGATATTTTCATCTCTTCCTGCAAAGCTAACACCAGGCATAAGTTTCACCTGTCCTGTAGGCATTGCTGAATTCCTGTAACATCCTGCAAGACTTTCAGCTCAGAATAGCTTGCAAGTTTGAATTGCTTCTGAACAGTTATTTAAACATGTTATAGGACTTCAGCTATTTTCACTAAGTCTGGTACATCTTAAATGCCCAGAAATGAAAAGTTTAGACTATGGTACTATTGATGTTTGGCAATAGGTCAATTATACTTGCTGGAGTTTTTTGAAGAGGTAACGGAGAGAGTTGATGTGGTGTACATAGACTTCCAAAAGGCATTTGATACAGTGCTGCACAACAGATTTGTGAGCAAACTTATAGCTCATGGAATAAGAGGGACAGTAGCAACATGGATATGGAATTGGCTGTGTGACAGGAAACAGAGTAGTGATTAATGGATGTTTTTCGGGCTGGAGGAATGTTTGTAGTGGAGTTCTCCAGGGGTCAGTATTGGTCTTCCTGATGTATATTAACAGCCTAGACCTTGGTGTACAGAGCACAATTTCAAAATTTGTGGATGATATGAAATTTGGAAGCATTGTGAGCTGTGAGGAAGATAGTGTAGAATGTCAAAAGGATATAGACAGGTTGGTGGATAAGTGGCATATGAAATTTATTGCAGAGAAATGTGAAGTGATTCATTTTGTTAAGAAAAACATGGAGAGACAATATAAATTAAAGGGTACAACTCTTAAAGAGGGTGCAGGAGCACAGAGACATGGGTGCATGTTCCATAAGTCATTGTAAGTGGCAGGACAGGTTGAGAGAGCAGTTAATAAAGCATACAGTATCTTCGGCTTTATTTATGGGGGCAAAGAGTACAAGATCAAGGATGTTATGTTGAAATTGTATAAGATACTAGCTTGGCCTCAGCTGGAGTATTGCATCCAGTTCTGGGTGCCGCACTTTAGGAAAGATGTGAAGGCATTGGAGAGAGTACAGAAAAGATTCACAAGAATCGTTCCAGGGATGATGAACTTCTTTTATGAAGATAGATTGGAGACGTTGGGACTGTTTCCCTTAGAGAAGAGAAGGCTGAGAGACTTGATAGAGGTATTCAAAATCATGAGGGGTCTGGACAGAGTAGATGGGGAGAAACTGTTCCCGCTTTATTTATTTATTTAGAGATACAGCACTGAAACAGGCCCTTCGGCCCACCGAGTCTGTGTCGACCAACAACCACCCATTTATACTAACCCTGCAGTAGTCCCATAATCCCTACCACCTACCTACACGAGGGGCAATTTACAATGTCCAATTTACCTATCAATCTGCAAGTCTTTGGCTGTGGGAGGAAACCGGAGCACTTGGCGAAAACCCATGCAGTCACAAGGAGAACTTGCAAACTCCGCACAGGCAGTACCCAGACTTGAACCCGGATCCCTGGAGCTGTGAGGCTGCGGTGCCAACCACTGCGCCACTGTGCCGCCCACTTGTGAAAGGATCAAGAAAGAGAGGGCACAGATTTCAAGTAATTGGTGACCTGAAGGAAAACTTTTTCATGCAGCGAGTGGTTAAGGTCTGGAATGCACTGCCTGAGAGTTTAGTGCAGGCAAGTTCAATTGAGGCATTCAAAGGAGATTTAGACTGTTATCTGAAAAGGAAGAATGTGCATGTTAAAGGAAGAAGGTGGGGGAGCGGCACTATGTGAATTGCTCATTCGGAGAGCTGGTGCAGACACGATGGGCCAATGGCCTCCTTCTGTGCTATAACAATTCTGTGATTCTGTGTTATTTTGGAGACATTGTCGTCTCCTATCGTCTTCCTTTTTATAAGTATCTTATGAAGATTTACAATTTTTTAAGACTTATTTTTGATAATTTAGTTAACCAAATATAATTTCTTGTGCTTCTTTTGCCTCTTTAGGGGGGGTATGGGGAGACATGTGAAGTTTTAATCCAGCACCATCCCAGGCTCTTCCAAACACTTATTCAGATGACACAGAATGAGGATATCAAGGAAAGCATGGTAATGTTCTTTTAACTTAATTCATGAGACCAGTTACAGATTTAAAATGTACTTGTGTAACATATAGAAGAGAATAAAATATACTAATATGCGAACTATGGTGGATAAGAGAAGACCCTCTAATCCATCTAGCTGGTCCCACACAGTATCACATATATACACTCTCACCTCATCCAAACATGAAGTGAATGCCTGAGAGAGGCACAAAAACAGATTTAAAAATTTAGGCCAATTTGGAGGAAAAAAATAGGAAATTCC
This sequence comes from Heterodontus francisci, assembly GCF_036365525.1. Lineage (NCBI taxonomy): Eukaryota > Metazoa > Chordata > Chondrichthyes > Heterodontiformes > Heterodontidae > Heterodontus > Heterodontus francisci. The sequence goes on along the minus strand of NC_090373.1, from coordinate 155,783,480 downwards.
GTGCCCCCCCCCCCCACATACAAGACCATAGTGATCAAAGCTTGTCGAGGAGAGATAACGTCCTCCCCAGCCGGAATTGGTTGAACTCTTAATTGGAGGAATACAGCGAAATTGGTGTCACTGTGCGAGCCAGCAGCCTGTTTCGGGAGTTTACTATTCTGAGAAGATAACCATCTCTTGGCATCTAACCTAGCTAATACAACTTAAAATTGTGACCCACCAGTTCCTCCCTAACCTATTTAATTGGAACACCCTGTCAACTTGAATACAATCTGTTGCCTTCATCATCTTATAAACATCGATCAGATCACCCCATAATCTCTGCTTCTCCAAAGTGTAGAGTCCCAGCTCTGATCAAGTCTATCTTGATAACTAAGATGCATAAACTGGGAATTTTGTCTACTGACCACCCACCCCCCTCACCCCTCCCCCCTCCCCCGTGCCTTTTCCAAAGCATCAATATTGGGCATCGTGTGAGGAGACCAAAACAGCATACAGTTTTCCAACTGAGTCCTGAGTCTTGCACAAAAACAACTTGCATTTACATAGCATCCTTAAAGTAGTAAAATGTTCCCAGGAGCTTCACAGGAGCATTATCAAACAAAATTTGACACTGAGCAACATATGGCGGTCCAACAGATATGTTTTAAAGAGTGACTTAAAGGATCAAGGAGAGGTAGCCAAAGAGGTTTAGGGACAGAATTGTCGAGCTGAGGGCCTAGACAACTGAAATCACAATCAGCAATGGTAAAGCGATTAGAATCAGGGATGCTTAGGCCAGAAATGGAGGAGTGCAGGTACCTCGGAGGTTTATAGGGCTGGAAGAGGTTGCAAAAATTAGGGAATGGTGAAGTCATGGAGGGATTTGAAAACAAGGATGAGAATTGTAAAATCGATCTACTGTTCAACCAGGAGCCGGTGAGCATGGGGGTGATGGGTGAATGGGACTTAGTGTAAGTTCGGATGTGGGCAGCAGTGATTTGAATGAGTTTAACTTTATGGAGGGTGCAAAATGGGGAGGCTGAGCAGGAGTACGTTGGAATAGTCAAGCCTAGAGGTAACAGGCATGGATGAAGGCTCCAGCAGCAGATGAGCTGAGACATGGTTGGAGTCAGGTGATGATACAGAGGTGGAAGTAGCTGGTCTTAGTGACGGCATGGCTGTGTGATCAGAAGCACACCTTGGGGTCAAATACAACAGCAAGGTTGCAAACAGTCTGGTTCAGCTTTAGACAGTTGCCAGGGAGAAGAATGGAGCTGGTGGCTAGGGAACTGAGTTTGTGCTGGGGACCAAAAATAATGGCTTTGTTCTTTCCAATATTTAGTTAGATGAAATTCCTGTTCTCGTAATACTGGATGTTGCACAAACAGTTTGAAAATTTACAGACAGTGGAGGAGTCGAGAGGTGGTGGAGAGGTAGAGCTGGGTGTCATCAGTGTACATGCAGAACTTGACGTTTTTGGACAAAGTTGTTGAGGGCAAAATAGTATACTTTGGCTTAAAGTCAATTGTCCGGTAAATAAATACATTTCAACACACTACTTGCTCCAGCTATCATTTCATGGCACTGCTCCTGAATCTTCAGAGATCTACGCATTGGAACACCTAGATCTCTTTCTCGACCTTTAATGTTTTTTCCTAAAGAGCATATGTATGCTGAGCATTTGTTTTGCCCACGTGCATAAATTTTCCAAATTATACTTAGTTTCGCAGTCATGAGCCCAATCCTCCAAAGTGCGAAGGTATACCTGAAGCAGTTGAACATCATCTATGGTCCTAACAGTTGCACAGATCTTGGTATCATCTGAAAATTTGCCGATCATGCCCCCAACAACTACACCTAAATCATTATAATAGTAAAGAACAGTGGTCCCAACACCAATGCCTGCCGGACACCACTGGTACTTCTGCCCACGTCCTTCCAGCCAGTTCTCGATCCAGCTGAAATTGTCACTAATACGAGAGGCTTGGATCTTGTACAGAGAATCCTCTTGTGCTTTATTTTGTCAAAAGCTTGGACGAATCATTGGGCAATATAGAGTATAGTGATGGTATTGCTTAACATAGCCTAAAGATCAGATATTAACTATAAATTGCAGTATGATATTAATCTGTATAATTTTTAAGCTTTCGCTATAATCTATTATCACATAATTTGAAGAAAATCTATGGCAATCTTTTCTACTTGAAATTATTTAATTGTATTTCGTTAAATCTTTGATGATCATGAAGGACATAAACTTTGAAATTTTTTTTATTTGTTTGTGGGATGTGGGCGTCGCTGGCAAGGCCAGCATTTGTTGCCCATCCCTAATTGCCCTTGACAACTGATTGACTTGCTAGGCCATTTCAGAGGGCATTTTAAGATTCAACCACATTGCTGTGGGTCTGGAGTCACATGTAGGCCAGACCAGGTAAGGATGGCAGATTTCTTTCCCTAAAGGACATTGGTGAACCAGATGGGTTTTTACAACAATCGACAATGGATTCATAGGCATCATTAGACTAGCTTTTAATTCCAGTTTTATTAATTGAATTCAAATTTCACCATCTGCCATGGTGGGACTCGAACCCATGTCCCCAGAGCATTAGCCTGGGCTCTGGATTACTAGTCCAGTGACATTACCACTACACCACCGCTCCCCCCCCCCCCCACCCCCCGTTTACATGTTTTAAAAATTGTAGAATTTGATTTTAATAGCATTCAGAATTGAGCTTCTTAAAAATGGAAACCTCATGTAGTGTGGTTGTTTTGACATAGTCATCCTTCCATCCATTCACTCAATTTAAGTTTTCATCTTGCAAATGAAGAGAAGCCTTGCAGTAATCTTAAAACTCACTGCTACTTTTCAGTTTAAAAAAACCACTGCCATTACTTTTTAATTTTCTTTGGATCTCCCATTTATTTCTGTAAATGAGACATTAAGTAGGGAGGCCTCTGAGGCCTCCAATCTTCACTTGCTGCAGGAGAAATCTGTTTCCTAATATTTATGCATCTTGAAGAATGATCGAGATGTGTCAACATGAAACTGTTGTGAGCTAATTTTAACTTTGAGCTCCTGGTTGCTTTGCAGAAAACTTCATTATTTGTCATTTTAGTGTGCTTTATAAGCATTTTGGAGTCAGATTGGTTTCTTTTGCATTTAGTTGCGTCAAGTTCTTGAGCACCTATGTCCACAGAACGAGAGTCAGTATCTGAAGATCCTGACCAGTCTTGCTGAAGTTGCTACAACAAATGGTCACAAGCTGCTTAGGTGAGTTAAAAGGTACAGTTGGATCAGAACAAAGTGTGACTCTAATTTCAGTTCCTTTAGCACAGCTTACCCAAAACATTTGAATGGGACCTTTAGGATGCCTAATGGACAATTGGTCAAATTTTTCTTTCAAAATCTAATTCGTTCTCTTTTTTTTTTAAGCTTCTTATGCAAGCCTGGACCATTAGTCCTTCAAGTTTTTTTTTGTGCTGGGTGGTCAAGTGATCATCCTTTCCCCAGCCTGTTCCTGGGATTTCCAGAGTAATGAAGGACTAAAGGCCTGTTTGCTTGGCCTTTTGGCTGAAGGTACTTCGGCCTGATGCGATTATTATGATATATGAAGGAGTTATGGGGTTGGGCTGTAAAGGAGCTTTGTATGGTAAATATTTTCTACAAAAATGTTTGTGAGCCATTGAATATTAAGTTATAGCTAAGATTGAGAAACAGAGAAAGTACCTTAGGTTTGCTTATGGCTCTGCTAGGAATAATGTGGCGTGCATCTGAGTTTGCAGTTGTGAGGAGCTCGTATACCACAAACTTATTTTTATGTTGAATTATCTTTCAAACATGCTTGTTAAGACTGAACAGTATCCATACTGCAATAATTACAAAATATTTACAGAAATTGAAAAATGTTCCTCTTTTGCATAGTAATTAGTGTTGCAGGAGAATAAAATATTAAATTTGTAACTTCTTTTCCTCCTTCCTCAGTATATCAAGTAACTATGAAGCTCAGATGAAGAGTTTGTTGAAGATAGTGCGAATATTCTGTCATGTGTTTCGCCTAGGCCCATCCTCTCCCAGTAATGGAAATGACATGGCTTACAATGGAAATAAAACTCCGAGAAGCCAAGTTTTCAAGGTCAGAAAAATATATGACGTTATTAGGAAGATTGAAGTAAAAGAGATGAATTTCACAAAGCATGCAAACATTAATCAGACAACTCTTGAAAAAGAAGTAAGTTTGGTTGACGGAATATTTCCACATTTACAAGTTGTGTCGCTTAAATTCTTTAAATGATAAATTGATTTTTTTGCTATACCCTCAGTTGGAATTTGCTACCCCAATGTATTAATTGCTTAAAAAATAAATTTATTGTATGGGTTTTAAATGGATCAAATCCTTCTATACTCATTAATTTAAATCTCTTCAATGTCTTGGGCATGGCAGCTTGTAAATTTTGAAGCAGTCTTTAAGGATTTCTAATGGATATACTCTTTTTAAAAAAAAAAGTTCTTTGCTCTTGTGTTAATGTACTACTCAGTTTAATTCTTTTATGGCATAATACGATGGATACTTTTTTCCTCTCTTTTTCTTCTGATATGCTGAGCGGGGACAGTCCTCTGAGCTTTGTTTCGTCTTAATATCTTTTTTTTAGTCAGGTCTTGTATTCACATTTGAGGTATGAGCCTTTGCTCAGGTATCACTCCTGCCTCTGAGGCAGAAAGACATGGATTCAAGTCCAACTCCGAGATTTGAGCTCAAAGTTTAGGTTGACGCATCAATGCACTTCTGAGGGAGTGCTGCAATTGTCTGAGGTGCTGTCTTTCAGATGAGAAGTTAAACTGAAGTTCCGCTTGTCTTTTCGGGTGGATGTAAAAGATCCATGGTACTATTTCAAAGAAGAGCAGGGGAGTTCTCCTGGTGCCCTGGCTCCATTTTATCCCTCAACCAACATCACTAAAAACAAATTAACTGGTTATTTATCTAGTTTTTGGAACCTTGCGTACAAATTGATTGCCTTGTTTTCCTACATTACAATAGTGACTACACTTCAAAAGTACTTAATTAGCTGAAATAGGTTTGGATGTCCTAAGATCAGAAAAGCCACTATATAAAAACAAGTTATTTCTTAAGATGCATGATACTTAAAAGTTTGATAGAGCAATGTAGTGATACAAAGTGTTTTTCGATTAATTGTTTGGTGTAGATAACGGAGATATATCATTGAACAAAACAATTGTAACACATAGACAAGTATACACAAGTGCCTATGTGTGCACACTTAACTCCTCCCATTAAACTTGCCCAACAACTTCCTTGGGTGGAGGGAACTTGCCGTGTATGCCTAATAATACACATGTGTTACAAACGAACTCATTATTACATTTGGCATTGTGGTTCAAGCTGGATTGCCTGCACCAACATCATAATTGTGTCAAATATACTGACTATATAACATGAATCTAAACACTTTGATAAGACAACAATACTTGCATTTATATATCACATTTAACGCATGAAAACATCCCAAGGTGCAATAAGACAAAAATTGATTTACAAGCTTGGCCAAAAAGGTGAGTTTTAAGGAGGGTCTCTCTCTCTCGCTGTCTCTCTTGCAAATGGAACCAGATATAGTACTTGTACATAAATTAATTGGTGGTATTACATTTAACAAAATCTCTCAGATGACAGTTCAGTAATACAATTAGCTTTTCACAGTGATAATTTTTCTTTCTCACTTTCCTTTCACAGCCTTTAGAACTACTGTGGCACTCGCTGGATGAGTGGTTAGTTCTTATTGCCACAGAATTGAAGAAAAATAAAGACTCAGAAATGGATGCCAGAAATATTACTTCCATTTTACTGAAACAGAGAGCCCAAGAGCAGCAGGAGGTTGTCACTACTCGGGTGCTTGAAACTGTAAGAAAAGAGATATTGGAAGACCAACATGCCAGCTTGGAGAAGTTGGAGGATGGTGACAACACTACACAAGATGCCAGTTCAGATGGTCTAGATGTAATTGCTATGACAGCAAACCGGCTAAGTGCAGTCATCCAGGCCTTCTATATGTGCTGTTCCTGTCAGATGCCTCAGGGGTGAGAATAATTCAAAATTCAGATTATATTGACTCATAGCTTTTGTCTTCCTCTGGCTGCAGGATAAAATAGTCTGTGTGTGGAAATCTCCACTATTTGTACTTGTGCTGTATGGTATCAAATAGATTTCCTCTTTCCTAATAACAGACACAGATTGCCTCGAAGGTGTAGTCAAGGACAGAAGTCCAGTTTTCGACATTTGAAGTGAAATCCAGTACGCTACCTATATTCTTTCTAACTCTATTAGAATATGTAGGAACTTGACATTTTTAGACCTTTCATCCATTGAGAATGTATGTTCAGAGCATCAACTATTTATATAATTAGTTTAATGCAGAAAATGTCCCCAAACTGCTTTACAGGGAAATAGGAAAATTAAATATAAGATTGAAACAGATGCATAGTGGGAGAATTAATGACTGAAAGCTTGGTCAAAAATTAGTTTTGAGAACATTTTAAAAGTGAAGGTCTAGAAGGGTTTTAAGGAGGGAATTGGAAAGTCTGAGGCTGAAGCAGGTAGGGAGATGCACAGATTCAGATTCCGAGTCAGAAGATCAAGGTTTGTGGGCAGTGTTATAACAGAAGATTGCAGGGACCTCAGGAATAGTGGCCATCAATGATGGCATAGCCATGGAAGTGATCAGAGAAGATACCTCACCACGACCTCTCTTGACTCTTCCACTGTCTCCAAACTACCACACTGCTGTATAAGCAGAAATTTCCTCCAAATAATTAATGGGAAGACTGAAGCCATTGTCTTTGGTCCCTCCTGACAAACTCTATTCTCTAGCCACCAACTCCATCTCTCTCCTTGGCAACTGTCTGAGCATGAACCAGACCGTTTGCAACTTGGCTGTTGTATTTGAGCCCGAGATGAGCTTGCAACCACATCCACACCACCGAGACAGCTTACTAACACCTCCGTAACATTGCCAGACTCCGGCCCTGTCACAGCTCATCTGCTGCTGAAACTCTCATCCATGCCTTTGTTACCTCTAGAATTGACTATTCTGATGCTCGACTGGCCAGTATCCCATGATCTACCCTTCATAAACCTAAGCTCATCCAATATGCTGCCTGTATCCTAACTTGCACCATGTCCCATACACACATCACGCCATGCTTACTGACCTATGTTGACCCCTGTTCCAGCATCACCTCAGTTATAAAATATTTATTGTTGTTTTCAAATTTCCAACCCTGCAACCCTACGAGACCTGTATGTTCCTCCAGTTCTGCCCTCTTGTCCACCCTCTATTTTAATTGCTGCACCATTGGTGACCATGCTTTCAACTGCTTAAGCCCTAAACTCTGGAATTCCCTCTCTAACTCTCTCTTTCTTTCTTTAAGACATTCCTCTTTGACCAAGATTATGGTCATCTGTCCCAATATCTCTTTCTGTAGCTCAGTGTCAAATTTTGTTTGATAACATTTCTCTGAAGTGCTTTGGAATCTTTTACAATGTTAAAGGCACTATATAAATGCATGTTGTACTAGTGAGTATGGGGGTGAGAGTTTGTGAAGAGTGCAATTGATTAAGGAAGTCTGAGGAGTTGGGTCTCAGTCGTTGAGAGAGGGTCTAGGGATTGAGAGAGATGGAGGAGTAAAGGGGATGGCTGGGTGAGATGAAGAGATCAGGGTCAGAAATAGTTGAAAGGAAAATGTGGGAGTTGAGAGCTTGGGTCTGGATGAACTGTTTTCAGAAGTTCCAATTTTTTAAGTGACTAAGGAGTGTAAATTTTGAAACTGTTTTTGGGAATAGATAGAGCAGTGTGGTTTTGAGTTTATTAAAGTTTTGAATGTGGGGTACTTAGTTGCAAATTTGGGGTGGGGATTTGGGTCAGAAGTTGAAATAATGTTAAGAATTAAAAGTTCCTTATTTAAGAGTGAATGTTTCTCCTTCCCTTCCCCCCCAAATTAATTGAAACGTGCTTTTTGAGACAGATCTGAATGTTTTATTATTTGTACAGTAGTTTGGTAGAGACTTGGGGGGCTGAATTTACCCAGTCCTGTGGAGGCAGGGGTGCTGGGAAAATAGGGGGAGCCATGGGCTGGGGACAGGATTGGCTGCCCACTCCAAGGAGGCAGGCAGCTAATTAGAGCAATCAGGGCTCCATTTGTGATGGTGATGGTATTTTCCCACTGTTGGAGTAGCTCTTCCATCATATGCGGAGGCCACCAGTTCATTGCAACTGGCGCCCCAGCTGCAGGCCATGTGGCCATTGGAGCCAGAGGCTCTGTGCCCCAATGACAGAGCCGCAAGGATCAAAGGCCGCAATCTGGTCCATCACTACTCCTGTAAAAGTGTTTCTCCTCCATCCGGACGGCTCTACTGCCTTGGAAAGAACCTTTTCAACAACTCTTCAACCACTGTGGCAGCTGATACTCTTCAGGTTATCCTCCAATATCCTGTGGTAGCATCCATGGATGAACCACCATCGATGGGAGAGCTGCAACAAGCAATTAAATGGATGAAAAACAACAAAGTTTGTGGCCCCGATGGTATTCCAGCTGAAGTCTTCAAGGCTGGTGGGCCTTTGCTTACTTCAAGACTCCATGCACTCATCCCAGAGATTTGGGACGAAAAAGAGCTTCCTCCACCCCCCCCTTCCCCCATCCCCCCCAGACCCCCGATTCAGGAGTGCGACAGTTGCAACTATCTTCAAGAAGGGATATAAATCATGCTGTGGAAACTATCGAGGTATTTCCCTCTTGTCCATGTCAGGGAAAATCATGACTTGCATTCTCCTGAATCGCCTACTTCCTGTGGCTGAGGAAATCCTCCCAGAAACACAGTGTGGCTTTAAAACCTCCAGTGGAACCTCCGACATGGTCTTTGTTGCCTGACAAATCCAGGAAAACTGTCGAGAACGACACCAAAAACTCTTCTTTGCATTCATCGACCTGACCAAAGCATTTGACTCAGTAAATCGTGATGCTGTACGGATAGTGCTCCAAAGATTTGGATGTTCAAGAAACATCATCACAATCCTGCAATTGCTCCCTAATATTACTGCAACTGTTTTGAATGGGAGATCTGAAACAGATGTACAAGAACACAGAAATAGGAGCAGGAGTAGACCATATGGCCCATCAAGCCTGCTCTGCCATTCAAAACGATCATGGCTGATCTTCAGATTCAACTCCACTTTCCCGCCCACTTGCCATACCCCTTGATTCCCTGGGAGACCAAACATTTGCCTAACTCAGCCTTAAATGTATTCATTGGAGCATCCACAACCCTCTGGGTACGGAATTCCAAAGATTCACAACCCTTTGAGTGAAGTAATTTCTCCTCACCTTAGTACTAAATGATCAGCCCCATATCCTGAGACTGTGCCCCCGTGCTTTAGATTCCCCGACCAGCGGAAATAATCTTTGTGTCTACCCTATCCAGCCCCTTTAGAATCTTGTATGTTTCAAAGAACAAAGAACAGTACAGCACTGGAACAGGCCATTTGGCCCTCCAAGCCTGCGCCGATCTTGATGCCTGCCGAAACTAACACCTTCTGCACTTCCGGAGCCCATATCCCTCTATTCCCTTCCTATTCATATATTTGTCAAGATGTCTCTTAAACGTCGCTATCGTATTTGCTTCCACCACCTCCCTTGGCAGCAAGTTCCAGGCACTCTCCACCCTCTGTGTAAAAAAAACTTGCCTCGCACATCCCCTCTAAACTTTGCCCCTCTCACCTTAAACCTATGTCCCCTAGTAACTGACTCTTCCACCCTGGGAAAAAGCTTCTGACTATCCACTCTGTCCATGCCACTCATAACTTTGTAAACCTCTATCATGTCGCCCCTCCACCTCCGTCGTTCCAGTGAAAACAATCCGTGTTTTTCCAACTTCTCCTCATAGCTAATGCCCTCCAGACCAGGTAACATCCTGGTAAACCTCCTCTGTACCTTCTCCAAAGCCTCCACGTCCTTCTGGTAGTGTGGCGACCAGAATTGCACGCAATATTCTAAGTGTGGCCTAACTAAGGTTCTGTACAGCTGCAACATAACATAACCGACCGATGAAGGCAAGTATGCCGTATGCCTTCTTCACTACCTTATCCACCTGCGTTGCCACTTTCAGTGACCTGTGGACCTGTACGCCCAGATCTCTCTGCCTGTCAATACTCCTAAGGGTTCTGCCATTTACTGCATACCTCCCACCTGCATTAGACCTTCCAAAATGCATTACCTCACATTTGTCCAGATTAAACTCCATCTATCATTTCTCCGCCCAAGTCTTCAACCGATCTATATCCTGCTGTATCCTCTGACAATCCTCATCATTATCCGCAACTCCACCAACCTTTGTATCGTCCACAAACTTACTAATCAGACCTTCTACATTTTCCTCCAAATCATATATATATATACTACAAACAGCAAAGGTCCCAGCACTGATCCCTGCTGAACACCACTAGTCACACCCCTCCATTCAGAAAAACACCCATCCACTGTTACCCTCTGTCTTCTGTGACCGAGCCAGTTCTGTATCCATCTTGCCAGCTCACCTCTGATCCCGTGTGACTTCACCTTTTGCACCAGTCTGCCATGCGGGACCTTGTCAAAGGCTTTACTAAAGTCCAAACAGACAACATCCACCGCCCTTCCCTCATCAATCATCTTCGTCACTTCCTCAAAAAACTCAATCAAATTAGTGAGACATGACCTCCCCTTCACAAAGCCATGCTGTCTCTCGCTAATAAGTTTGTTTGTTTCCAAATGGGAGTAATTCCTGTCCCGAAGAATCCTCTCTAATAGTTTCCCTACCACTGATGTAAGGCTCACCGGCCTATAATTTCCTGGATTATCCTTGCTACCCTTCTTAAACAAAGGAACAACATTGGCTATTCTCCAGTCCTCTGGGACCTCACCTGTAGCCAATGAGGATGCAAAGATTTCTGTCAAGGCCCCAGCAATTTCTTCCCTTGCCTCCCTCAGTATTCTTGGGTAGATCCCATCAGGCCCTGGGGACTTATCTACCTTAATGCTTTGCAAGACACCCAACACCACCTCCTTTTTGATAATGAGATGACTGAGACTATCTGTGCTCCCTTCCCTAGACTCATCATCCACCAAGTCCTTCTCCTTGGTGAATACTGATGCAAAGTACTCCTTTAGCACCTCACCCATTTCTTCTGGCTCCATCTCTGTCCTTGAGTGGGCCAACCCTTTCCCTGGTTACCCTCTTGCTCTTTATAGATGTATAAAAAGCCTTGGGATTTTCCTTAATCCTGTTTGCCAATGACTTTTCATGACTCCTTTTAGCCCTCCTGACTCCTTGCTTAAGTTCCTTCCTCCTGTCTTTATATTCCTCAAGTGCTTCATCTGTTCCTAGCCTTCCAGCCCTTACAAATGCTTCCTTTTTCTTTTTGACTAGGCTCACAATATCCCGTGTTATCCAAGCTTCCCAAAACTTGCCAAACTTGTCTTTCTTCCTCACAGGAACATGCTGGTCCTGGATTTTAATCAGCTGACGTTTGAAAGACTCCCACATGTCAGATGTTGATTTACCCTCAAACAGCCGCCCCCAATCTAAATTCAATGAGATCATGTCTCATTCTTCTGAACTCCGCAGAATATAGGCCCGATTTACTTAGTCTCTCATCATTGGACAACCCCCTTATCCCAGGGACCAATCTAGTGAACCTTCGGTGCACTGCCTCCAATGCAAGTATATCCTTTCTTAAATGTGGAGACCAAAACTGCACACAGTATTCCAGATGTGGTCTCCCCAAAACCCTGTACTTCCTTATTCCTGTACTCCAATCCCCTTGCAATAAAACCCAACATGCCATGTTCCTTCCTAATTGCTTGCTGTACCTGCATGTTAACTTTCTGTGTACCTTGTACAAATACACCCAAGTCTCTTTGAACATCGGCACTTTCAAGGTGCACACATTTAAAAAATATTCTGCTTTTTCTATTCTTACGACCAAAGTGCATAACTGCACACTTCCCTACAGTATACTCCATCTGCCATTTTGTTGCCCACTCTCTTAACCCGTCCATATCTGTTTGCAGCCTTTCTGTGTCGTCCCCACAGCTTACCTTTCCACCTACCTTTGCCTTCAAAGTCCAGATTAGGGTCAAGCAAGGCTGTGTGATAGCCCCCATACTATTTACGATCTATCTAACAGTGACTATTCACCTCGTGAAAGGTGAACCCTCTGGTGTGAGTATTAAATACCACCTAGATGGAAAACTGTTTAATCTCAGTTGCCTCCGTACCAAAACTAAACTGACCACCAGTTTGCGGATGACTGCAGTGTTGTTGTCCACTCTGCACCAGATTTGCAAGCCACTCTCGATCTCTTCAATTCTGCATGCAAGAGACTTGTCCTGTCCTTGAATGTTGCCAAAACAAAACTCGTATCAACTCACCTGGTGAGCCAAATATTCTACCTCCCATATATGTTGAAGAATATGAACTTTGGAATATGTTGAGCACTTCCCATACCTTGGCAGTCATCTCTCCCAAAAGGCCACCATTGATGGGGAGATCCAACACCGGATCAGCTGTGTCAGCTCAGCCTTCTACAAACTACAGCAGCGAGTGTTTGACAACTAAATCTTTGGCAAAAAAGTCCTAGTGTACAGAACAGTTGTTGTCATCACACTCCTGTACTGCAGTGAGACCTGGACTGTGTATCAGCCACACATCAGAGCGCTAGAGAAATTTCATCAGCAATGCCTCTGCCGCATCCTCTGGATTCAGTGGGAGGACTGTTGAACAAACGCTAGTGTTCTTCTTGAAGCAGCTCCTCAAGCATGCAGGCAAACCCCTTGCAAAACCAACTTCGATGGACTGGCCACTGTGTCTGGATGACTGCAAACTATCTCCCCTGCCAAGTCCTGTTTTCTCAACACTCAAATGGCCAGTGTTCCAGGGGAGGACAAAGAAAACGTTTCAAAGACAATGTGAAGCGTGGCATCATTGACATTGATGACCGGGAGGAGCTTGCTACCAATCGTTCAAAATAGCGACAACTTGTCCATCAAGCTGCATCATGTTTCGAGTCCAAGTGCCTAATGATGAGGCAGAGCGGTGGCAGAGAAGGAAAGAAAAGGAAGCAAATCCTGCCCTCTGCATCCCACTACCTATGGGACGTCCTGCCCCATGTGCCCAAAGATCTGCAGGTCAAGAATCGGCCAGTTCAGTCACCTGAAGATCTATGACAGAAACTAGTGACCTTGAGTAGACGACATCATCGAATTGAGGGACAGCCACTGACGACCAGCTTGGGGCTTCTTTATTTTTTGACCTCTCTGCAAGCCAGCAAGGGCACCTCCATGTTGATGTGCCCTAGCAGTCTCCTGCCTGGCTCAGCAGCACCTACCTGTCCTGGTGGGGCAGTTGGCCTGACATTGCTGTGGGCCATCTGGGCCTCTGGCTTTTCTAGTCTGCCAGCTGCCCTTAATTGGATGGGGCTTCTGGAGACAGCTTCATAATTGGCTGCCTCCAGGAAGGTTGCGACTAACGTCCCACCATGGCCACTTCCGAGCTCCCAACCTGGAACTGAGGCCGACCTCTGGATCGCAACCCAACTGGGACAATTCAGCTCCCTCTCTCATTGATGCTGCCAAATTAAGTTTGCCTCTGTAAGAGGTCTAGGACACTGGGAAACACACATGGTCAAATGTATTGAATTTTGCAATGGAAAATGGTTGTTAGTAATCTTACTGGAATATGTAATTCCTATGATGCCAAATAAATCTGGAAAAGTATATACAATGTTGGCAATTCATAAAAGTAAGAGGCAAGAAAAAGAATTAATTACTATACCTTGTCCTAATTTGGACTTAACTCATTGTGAAGAAGTTGTCTATTGGCTTAATCTTTAATGTCTCTTGTATTCAAAGATCCCTTTCAAAGAGCATTGACCTACATTTTACTTTTTTGCTGTTAGTGCTAATTGGAATTGACCGTACATTTAGGGTGACCACATTTTCTTCTTGATCTGGACATATTGGTTTTCTAGATGGCTGTACGGTAGTCATGATGTTTCTCTATAGGCAAAGTCCAATTTTCAAAATGTACTTAAAATGTGCGTATGCATGAATTGGTAGCTGTTTCACATTTTGGGGCCTAATTGGATGTAGTTTGGCTGCAAAAGGTGACCCTTAGAGACAGTGCCAGTTTCCAGTGTGCTCACCTTTGACAAAAGGTGGTGGGTTCAAACCCCACGTTGGAACTTTTGAATATAACACCTTAAACTGTTGCTTGTCCAATGACCTGCCTTACGGTGCAGGCTTTGTAAGAATTTACATTGGTATTCATTGGAATTTTTATACAGGAGCTTATGGATGTTGGTACGTAACAGGTTCACATTTTACATGATGCTGGACTTGACCAATGATTTTTGACTACACCATCACTATTATCTTGACCTTTCCTCAGATATTAGCTCTTTTATTCTGCTATATGTACAATGTTCCTCATATACTGTGTACTAGTTCAGGAAGTGATGTTGAACCATATAGGCATGCCAGTAGTGAGTCAGCATTTGCCTGAAGCGCACTGCATATATTGTAGGATGTAGAAGTACGTTTCAAGGCAAAAAATTAGAGTTGATACAAACTGCAAGGTGTGGTTGATACCTAAGATTTGAAGTGATTTTACAGTTTTTTTTTTGAAGCCGTATCTTCAAAAAGGTTTCTCATGTTTGGCAACCCTCCAGTGTCTGCCTGCAACATAGATTTATATTTGTAATGGTATTATACCAAGCTGATGGTTTATAAGTCCATGCTGTATGGCTGTGAAACATGGGCAATTTATAGCTACTAAGAAAAGAAGCTCAATAATTTCCATCTTCGCTGTCTGCAACAACTCTCAGCATTTCCTGGCGGTTTCATGTGCGGCACTTGTGGCAGAACCTGCCTTTCAAGAATTGGCCTTCAGAAGCATCAACAAAGATGCACCAAGAGAAGACACCCCACCTAAATGGATTGTTTGCATGTCCAACATCTTTCGTAGATGGAAGGATGCCAATCAGTACTGTTTGGGAGCATTCAGTGTTCATGTGGTGTTAATACTACTGAGAATTTATTGAAAAAAAAAATCCCCTGCATGTTAGAAAAGTTGAACTCAGCACAGTTATATTTGTCAAAGTTGCTAGTTTAATGTGCAAAACTGTTTTATTTTGAGTACATAGTTTGAGACTGAGTTCTGTAATATCCATGTTTCGATTACACTTATGTCATCATTTCAGTTAGAGGCACAGAAGGAGGCCGTGTGTCCCAGCGAGTCCATGCCGCCTCTCTGTAGAGCAATCCAATCAGTCCCATTACCCCGCTCTATCCCCATAGGCCTGCAAGTTTATTTCCCTCGTATGCCCATCGCATTTCTTTTTGAAATCATTGATCGTCTGTGCTTCCACCACACTTGTAGGCATTGAGTTCCAGATTATTATCACTCGCTTACTAAAAATGTTTTTCCTCGCATTCCACATTGAACATGTTAGTGAGCATGAAATAAAAATAGCATTTTTCTTTTGCAGAATGACATCGCCTCGCTTTATAGAATTTGTGTGCAAGCATGATGAAGTTCTGAAATGTTTTGTGACAAGGTGAGCATGTGTGCTTTCAGATGCCTCTTTACTGTTGCTTTATTGTAAGAGCCTATTTTAAAAAAAAAATGTTTTCTTACAGAAACCCTATAATAATATTTGACCACTTTCACTTCCTTCTGGAGTGCCCTGAGATAATGTCAAGATTCATGCATATCATCAAAGCACAGGTAAGCTTTGATTAAAACCTATAAATAAAAATTTTCTTCAATGTCTACATAAATTTATGTGATGAATTTGCAGGACTGAGGTGTATCAAATTCAGTTTCTGGTCTCCATTGAGTAGCTGATGTCTGTTACATTTGACTGCTGCATTATTTGGTTGGTGAAGGAGAGATTTGTGTGTGTGTCTGGTGGAGGCAAGATTGGGTGCAGTTGCATTGCTGTTCCTCTGCTGACACTCAAGGACACAATGCATAATGGCCTGCTAAGAGCACTAGAGGCTAACCTCTGCTCATGAAACTCTATCCTGGTAAGGAGTCAGTGCTGAGGTCATCTTTCCCCTCCCTAACTGTTGTTATGCCCCTACAATCACCCCAGCTGAAGTCAGCTTTGTTGAAATAGATCCCAGATCAAACCTGGGACCTTCAGCTGCTCACTGCCTTAACCAACCAAGCCATGGGTGAAGATTGTAGTATAAACTTCTATTACTAACTGACGTATTAGGGTCCAGCAAGTAAATTATTCTGCATGTAATTGTAGATAGTGGCCACTGTGTATTAATATTCCATTTTTGTCTTCAGTAAGACAAAAAGGCAGGCTGGAAATCTGGTCTCTAATCCCTTTTTCTTCCTCTGTTCTATTCCTGCTTCCTCATGTTCATCTCGCTATTATCACCTCATGATGAGAAACTTGTATCTTTACTCTGAACTAACATTGAGTGACGGGGGGGATAATGGGCTATTGGTTGAGGTCCAGTGTTGCAGTGATAAGGAATGAGAACATCAAGATTCTGTCGTTGCTTTGAGGTTCTGAACGTCCAATCCAATTGCCTATCTTTCTTTCTATCCATTTTTTCTTTGCATCAGAATTGAATGAAAAAATTGTTAATTATATTTTTCATTCTCCTTATTTAGCCCTTCAAGGATAGATGTGAGTGGTTCTACGAACATCTTCATGCTAATCATCCTGACTCTGATATGGTGCACAGGCCAGTTAATGAAAATGATATCTTGCTTGTTCATCGAGGTACAATTTCTGTACTAATAATTTTTCATTTAAAAATTTCGTCTTTTAATTAACATATTTTATTTTCCCTTGTTTAGACTAAGGTGAGCTATGAAAGAGTGGACAAGTCATCTTTCTTAAACTGACATGAATTCTAAAATTAAACACTGGGTTTAAATCCTTAGAAGTGTCAATTAATGCAGCCAGAAGCATACTGCTTCAAATTACCCTTCAATATGATGTCAGGATGCTTCCCTCAATTGTAAATTGCAAGAAGACCATCGATCTTAAAAGAAATTATATGATATGTGATTGCTCAGTTTTGTTTGATTTTATTAGAAATATGTTAACCGGAGATATTTTTATTCCCATTCTAAAGATAGGAAGGGTTGGTTTTTCCAATGGATTGGGTTAGCCACCAGAGCAATATTGCGGCAGGATTTCCTGGTAGTTGTTTCTGGTCCTATCGTGACCATGATTCATTTCCTGTTTCGGGGATCATTACTTGTACAGGTGGGCTCTCCCAGCAGGGTGTCTACCACACTGAGCCCACTGCTGCTGCCAAGCGAAATGAGGCATCACCCAGTAGGTGTTCCATTATAGTGCCTCAAGAAGGAGCAGGAAGATTTATGGGTGCAGGAACAGCCTTTTTGTTTAAGAAAATGTATATTTTTAAGCATTTCTAAGAAAAGGTTTTAGTGAGTCACGAAAAGTACGGGAACCTGAGAGGGGAAAGTGAACATTTCTTGATTCTATCCATCCAACATTTGAAAGCATGGACCTGGTCACTGCACCAGGGTATACCTCTTCTGGTAGGGACTGGGGTTTGTGATGGCTAGATGGAAAATTGGTTAGTTTACTGTGCCCTGTCTCTGCCATTGTTTAGATCCATGCGACGGACAAGGGTGGCTAGCAGACTTCCTTGCTTGAGTAGTGGGTAGACAAATTCCCAGCGACAATGGCAGCATTGTGGTGAGCCGCGCACCCCATTTTCCTTCATTTTGTGCTGCTATACCACCCAATTTCAGATATTGCAGCAAATCAACCACTACTTCTAGCTAGTCAGCTATGATAAGATATGTCTTATCAATCACAGGTAGCTCCATCCTTGTTGACCGATAATGGCTCCCTGTTCTCCATGTAAAATTCCTGTCCTCTTAAAAGCACTCCATTCCTAAAGATGACAACTTATTTATATAGCACCATTAACGTAACAAAATGTCCAAAGGGGCTTCACAGGAGCAATATGAAACAAATTATGACACTGAGCCACATAGGGCAACCAATTGTGTATCTCCTTAACTAATCATATTGAAGAATTGCGACTGAACAGCGCAGTCTGAACCAGGAAGTGTCAGTTAGAATATTGATTTCAGTGTAAAATCAGATACAGAAAAGCTAATAGTGAGGGAAAGAATGAGTGGATTGTAAGAAAGAGAGAGATATGAGACATATTTTTAATATTTAAAATCTCCAGCAATAATTAAAATCTGAACAGTTGAGACTCCATACTTGTGAAAGTTAATTTTCAGTGCCAGAGGTTGCTAGGCAATAATTAAGACTTACCATGCCATTAAAAGGGTACTTAGACTGGAATGAACAAGCTCTAACTTTTTCTGGCGAGTTTAGTCCGTATTTATCATAGAGTCATAAAGTCATAGAGAGATACAGCACTGAAACAGGCCCTTCGGCCCACCGAGTCTGTGCCGACCAACAACCACCCATTTATACGAATCCTACTTTAATCCCATATTCCCTACCGCATCCCCACCATTCTCCTACCACCTACCTACACTAGGGGCAATTTATAATGGCCAATTTACCTATCAACCTGCAAGTCTTTGTCCGTGGGACGAAATCGGAGCATCCGGCGGAAACCCACGTGGTCACAGGGAGAACTTGCAAACTCTGCACAGGCAGTACCCAGAACTGAACCCGGGTCACTGGAGCTGTGAGCCACTGTGCCGCCCCATTGATGTTTGTGGGATTGTGATTTGCTGTCATGTTTCCCGATATTACAACAGTAATGGCACATCAAAAGTACTTAAATAGCTCTGAAACACTTTGTGACATTCTAAGGATGTGAAAGACGCTATATAAATGCAAGTCTTTGTTTCTTCAGTAATTTAATAATATAGGAATGTCACGATGTTCAATATATTTGAATGGTGAGCCAGATGGCCCGAAATTGTTAGCTTGCACAATTACTGTTGAAGGAAGTTGCAGTCCAATTGCCACGTTAATCACAGTGGACACTGTCCCTCTCACTATTATTTCTACTGTAAAATCCAAGCTCATTGAAACTATAGTTATGTAAAATAAATAACTCAAATAAAAATTCAGAAGTCTAAACTGAGTTTGCTCTATATTTCATTTTGAGTAAAATATCAAAAAAATTCTAAAATATCAGATGATTTTGTACATTTCTACCAGATCCTTGTGGAGGGTTTCCTGCACTGTTGGTGTATAAACTGGTACTCTGACTTCCTGTGCTAGAGAAAATGATGGTATTAGAAACTGGAGAGTCCTCCCCGTTTATTTGCTGCTTTGAGTTGACAGCGAATAGAAAATAGAGGGCTGAAATTATGAAATTACACGCTACTTTTATAAGATCAGAACTAATTTTTATATGAATAGAAGGGTGAGAAGAGTGTGAGAGGCATCAATGTTCACCTTAATATGCTTTGCTGGCTTAACTACATCCTGTATCTTGTCTCTTGGAAGTACAATAATAACACTTTGATTTTCTGTTTGCAGATTCAATTTTCCAGAGCAGCTGTGAGGTTGTTTCAAAAGCAAGCTATGAAAAATTGAAACAAGGTGTTGCTGTACGTTTTCATGGCGAAGAAGGCATGGTATGTGTTTTTCTTTACTCTTCAAAATGACTGATTCACAGAGGCTGACACCTACGTTATTGTACTTATATTTTCATCAAGATTATTTAAAAATATATAACTCTGAAGAGATTGAAGCATGGAGCAATCTTATGACATCAGCAGCAATACTGGAATATTTAAACCAATATTCTGGGTTAAAGTTTGCAATTATTTAGGAATACCATAAAGTTTCGAAGGTTATTCTCTGAAGTCATTAAATATGAAGGGCTTTGAGACATTTTGAGAGACGAGCCTTCCTTTTGCAGCTCTTTAGTACCAAGATGAGTGTATTGTGTTTTGTCCCAGTTCAATTTGCTAATTCCTTTCAACGTTATTGCTGACTAATATATATATTTTTGTCAAACAGATGATTTAAAGTTTGTTTTGTAAATTGACAATACATTGCATACCATTTGAGTCCTGTGGGGAGATTTTGTTAAAACTGACAATGTAGAAATATCAGAGCAAAGTATAAAATAATTGGATAATATTTATCATGTGACTGCTGAGAATGGGAGCTGACCTGTCACTATCTTGTGGCTGAGGATGGGTGCTGACCTGTCACTTTCAATGTCTAGATAATGGTGAAAAGCAATTTTAAAAGTTGCACCTGCAATTTCTGTGGTGCTGCTGAGTTCCAATTCTCAGTGCATTGGTTTGGGGAAATGCTTATTGGATGCCAGGGACCATAGACTGAGCAGTGGTCAAAGCAAGGGACGAGGGAGTCTCGGTGAAAAAGGAAACAAAATCACTAGGGGCCTCTTGCAAGTTGTCGTCATACGCATCTAAATGACCTATTCTAAATGGTAATGAAAAAGGCCTGCAGTCAGTTTGACTGTGAAATGCACTTGGGACATTGTCTGGAGAGATATGGGAATGGGGAGCAAAACTCAAGGATTTCTACTCTTAAGTAAATGGATTAGGATGGTACCTTTCAATTCTGTGTTGCTTTTCTGCTTTCAGGGCCAAGGTGTGGTGCGTGAATGGTTTGACATCCTTTCCAGCGAGATAATCAATCCAGATTATGCACTCTTCACTCAGTCAGCTGATGGTACATGTCTCCTGTGGATTTGAAAGGAAATACATAGCGCGTTTGACATCTTTAAATTCCAAAGCTGGAATCTTTTTCATTTTGCTTTCAATTCAAGTTGATAATAGAGTACAAACTAAGAGTAATCTTTTATTATGCATTGGTTTATCAATTGAACCAAAGAATTGATGACATAAGATACATTTATATTCTTACAGGAACGACATTCCAGCCTAACAGTAATTCCTCAGTGAATCCGGATCATCTGAATTATTTTCGGTTTGCGGGACAGATTCTAGGTTTGGCACTTTATCACCGACAGCTGGTTAACATCTACTTTACGCGTTCATTCTACAAACATATTCTTGGTGAGAATTGTTTAAGTCGAAAATTTATATTTTAACTTATGCAATTTTCTTAAGTTTCTAAGGATCATATTGCTTTGAGGGAAAGTTGTACATTAGCTAAATTGTAAGTGGTTAATTAGGCAGACTTCGGTCATACAGCATAGAGAGGTGCAGGATCACAATGGGGTTGGTGTGACCGATAGTGTGCAGGTAAGGGGAACCCAGCTGAGACAGAAAATGAGGATCCTCTCCAACAGATACAACCTTCTTGCTATTTGTGAGGATAAGGATAGGGACTGTCGGAAGGACAGCCAGAATGCTGACCATGGTACCTTGGAGCAGGAGGCTGTAGAAGGGGGCAGGGAGGAGTAGATGTAAGGGATTCAATAATTAGTGGGACAAATAGCATCTGTTGTAGATGTCTGTGTGGGTTTCCTCCGGGTGCTCCGGTTTCCTCCCACATGCCAAAGACTTGCAGGTTGATAGGTAAATTGGCCATTATAAATTGCCCCTAGTGCAGGTAGGTGGTAGGAGAATGGTGGGGATGTGGTAGAAAATATGGGGGTAGTGTAGGGTTAGTATAAATGGGTGGTTGTTGGTCGGCACAGACTCGGTGGGCCGAAGGGCCTGTTTCAGTGCTGTATCTCTAAATAAAATTTAAAAAAAAAATACCATCTTGAAAAGATCTGGGAGAGGGAAGGGGAAGTTCCATGTTGAGACCAATGACATAGGGAAGAGTGCCAGTAATTAGGAGTTAAATTAAAGAACTGGACATCAAGAATTAGAACCTCTAAATTACTACCTGAGCCATGTGCTAATTGGCATACGGATAAGCAGATTAGGGAGGTGAACTACTGACTGAGGGAGTGATGTGAGAAAGAGGAATTCCATTTCATGTGACACTGGCACCAGCACTGGGACAGGAAGGTAGTGTACCATTGGGATGGGCTCCACCTGAACTGGCCTGCGATGAGGATAAATAGAGTGGTCACAAGAACTGTAATCTAGTAAATGGGGAGTGGGGTTGGGAGCTCAGGGTCAAAAGGTAGTATCGACAATAGTTCCAAAACAAACCAAAGCAAAGAGTAGATCAACAGTCAGAAATTGTGCTTTAAGCACTACATGTAAAAGTAAAACTAAATGCTGTGAAGTAATTAAATCAGGAGAGAGAAATAAAATGATGTGAATAAAACATGAGAGCAAAAAACTAAGTGCAGGAGTTGACCATTCGGCCCCTTTAGCCTGCTGTGCCATTCAATACTAACATGGTTGATCTGCCTCAAATCCACTTGACCACCTGCTCCCCATATCCTTTGATTCCCTGAGAGACTAGAAATCTGTCTAACTCAGCCTTTGATGCACTCAACGATGGAGCATCCAGTCCCTCCATCCTGACTTGGAACTAAAACACTGTTCGTTCACTGTTGCTGGACCAAAATCTTGGAACTCCCTCCCGAACAGCAATGTGAGAGTACCCGCACCAGATTGACTGCAGCGGTTCAAGAAGGCGGCTAACCACCACCTTTTCTAGGGCAATTAGGGATGGGCAACAAATGCTGGTCTTGGCAGTGATGCCCACATCCCATGAAAGAATAAAAAAAGGCATCTGGGATATACAATTCCAAAGATTCACAACCCTCTGAGTGAAGAAATTTCTCCTCATCTCAATCCTAAATGATTGACCCTTATCCTGAAACTCTGCCCCGATGTTATTGATTCCCCTGCCAGGGAAAACAACTTCTCTGTCAACACTGTCACGCTCCTGTAGAATCTGTTTCAACAAGATCACCTCTCATTCTTCTAAACTCCATAGAGTATTAGGCCTAATTTACTTCGCCTCGCATCATAGGACAACTCTCATATTCCAGGAACCAATCTATTGAACCTTTGCTGTACCACCACCAATGCAAGTATATCCTTGCTTGGACATGGAGGTCAAAACTGCACACAATAATCCAGGTCTGGTCTCGCCAAAGCCCTGTACAATTGTACAAGACTTCATTGTTCTTCTGCTCCAATCCCCTTGCAATAAAGGCCAACATGCAATTTGCCTTCCTAATTGCTTGCTGTACCTGCATGCTAACTTTGTGTTCCTTGTAAGAGTACACCCAAGTCTCTCTGAAAATCAACTTTTACAAGTTTCACACCTTTTAAAAAAAAAAAATCTGGTTTTCTGTTTGTACCAAAGTGAATACTCTTACACTTCCCTACTTTATACTCCATCTGCCACCTTGCTCTTGCTCTGAACCTGCATCTTTCTCTGGTTTCTCTCCTATCTACCCTCATGCCCTTTCTGAGCTCATCTTGTCCATGAGATTCACCTCCTGCTCCCCATCGATCCTATTCCCACTAAACTGCTGATCACCCAATTTCCCCTCCTGGTTCCCATGTTAGCCGATATTATCACTCTCTCGATTAAATTTGCCGTCAGCACCCCTCCTCAAAAAATCAACCCTTATCTCCATCGCCCTTGCAAACTACTGTCCTATTTTAAACCTCCCTTTTCTCTCCAAAGTCTTTGAATGTGTTGTCTCCCAAATCTGTTCCCGTCTTTCCCGGAACTCCAATCAGGTTTCTGCACTACTGCTGTACCAAAATAGCTCTTATCAAAGTCACAAATGTAATTCTGTGTCACTGTGACAAAGGTACACTTTCCTTCCTGATCCTTCTTGACTTGTCTGTAGCCTTTGACATGGTTGACCACAGCATTCTCCTCCAATACCTTTCCATTATTGTCCAGCTAGGTGGGACTTCTCTCACCTGGTTCCATTCTTCTCTATCTTAATCGGAGCCAGTGAATCACTTGCAATGCCTTCTCTTCCTGTTCCCACACTGTTACCTCTGGTGTCCCCCAAGGATCTATCCTTGGCCCGCTCCTATTTCACATCTACATGCTGCCCCCAGTAACATCATCGAAAAGCACAGCGTTAGTTTTCACATGTACGTTGGCCATGCCCAGCTCTATCTTACCACCATGTCTCTCAACTCCATTGTTGCGAAAATATCCCACTGCTTATCTGACATCCAGTACTGGATGAGCAGAAATCTCCAATTAAATATTGGGAAGACTGAAACCATTGTTTTTGTTCCCACTCCAAACTCCATTCCCTCGCTGCTGATTCCATCCCTCTCCCTGGCAACAGTTTGAGATTAAGGCACTCTGTTTACGACCTTTGTGTCACATTTGACTCGTATGAGCTTCTGACCTCATTTGCTCCATCACTAAGATCGCTTATTTCCACCTCCTGAACATCGCCTACTTCGCCCCTGTCTCAGATCATCTGCTGCTGAAACTCTCAGTTGTGCCTTTGTTACCTCGAGACTTGACTGTTCCGACGCACTCCTGGCTGGTCTCCCACATTCTATCTCCGTAAACTTGAGGTCATCCAAAACTGCGCTGCCCACGCCTTAACCCGTCCCAAGTCCTGGTCACCTAAAGTTCCTGTGCTCACTAACCTACATTGGCTCCCGGTCAAGCATGTCTTGATTTTAAAATTCTCATCCTTGTTTTCAAATCCATCCATGGTCTGGCCCCTCTCAATCTCTGTAATCTCCTCCAGCCCGACAACCCTTGGAGATATTTTTGCTCCTCTAACTGAGGCTTCTTGAGCATCCCCAATTTTAATCGTTTCACCATTGGTGGTCAGGCCTTCAGTTGCCTCGGCCCTAAGCTCTGGAATACTTCCCTACATTTCCCCGCCTCTCTCCCTTTCTTTCCTCCTTTGAGACACTCCTTAAAACCAACCTCTTTGACCAAGAATTTAGTCATCTGACCTAATATCTCCTTAAGTGGGTTGGTGTCATTTTTTATAATGCTTCCATGAAATGCCTTGGGACAGTTTATTAGATTGCAGGTGCTATGTAAATATATGATATTGTTGTCCGCTCACTTAACGCATCTCTTTGCAACCATTGCGTCCTCCTCATAGCTAACCTAGCTTTGTGTCATCAGCAAACTTAGATACATCTGCTTCCTGACCATTAACTAATCCTGTATGCTAATATATTACTCCCAACTCCATGAACCCTTATCTTGCATATTGAACTTTTGTGTGGCACCCAAATGCCTTTTGGAAACCCAAGTATACTACATCTACTGGTTCTCCTTCATCAACCCTACTAGGTAAATCCTCAAAAGCTTGAATAAATTTGTCAAACAAGATTTCCCTTTCGTAAAACTATGTTGACTTTGTCATATCATACCATGATTTGCTAAGTGTATTGTTAAGATTTCCTTAATAATATATTCCAGCTTTATCTTGACAACTGATGTCCGTCTACCTGAACTGTAGTTCCCTGTTTTCTTTCTCCCCGCTTTCTGGGATAGAGGTGTTATATTTTCTAACTTCCAATCCGCTGGGACTGTTCTAGATTCTTGGGAATTTTGGAAAAGCATAACCAGTGCATCCACTATATCTGCAGCTACTGCTTTTAGGATGTAGGCAATCAGGTCCTGAGGATCTGTTGGCTTTTAGTTCCTCAGTTTCTCCAATATTTTTTCCCCTCTCCATATTAATTACTTTTAAGTTCCTTACTCTTATTAGCTCCCTTGGCTACCCTCTATTTCTGGTAAGTAATTTGTGTCTTCTACTGTGAAGACAGACGCAAAATATCTATTCATTGTCATTTCCTCATTCCCCATGATAATTTCTCCTGTCTCTGTTTCTATAGGACCAATGTTTACTTTAGCTCCTCTCCTTTTTATATACTTGTAAAAGCGCTTATCTGTTTTTATATACCTGGCTAGTTTAATCTCGTTATTTTTTTCCCTTTTTATTGACTTTTTGGTCACCTTTGGTTTTTAAAACACTCCCAATCCTCAGGCTTACTATTTTTGCAATGTTATAAGCTGCTTCTTTTAATCTAATACTATTCTTAACTTCCCTAGTAAGCCACGGATAGATCTTATTTTGCTGAGTTTTATTTTTTAATGGAATGTAGTTTTGTTGAACATTTGAATTGTTTCTTTAAATATTTCCCACTGTTTATTTACTGCCATACCTTTTTGTCTATTTATCCAACCGTAGCCCCCTCTCCCCTCATACCTATAAAATTGGCTTTGTTTAAGTTTGCGATTCTTATTTGGGACTGGAGTCTGTCGCTTTCAAACTTCAAAATTCAATTGTATTATCACTTTTGCTATGAGATTGCGAGTTAAACCTGCCCCATTGCACAATACTAGATCTAAAATAACTTTATCCCTAGTTTGTCGCAAAGTATATTGTTCCAGAATACTCTGTTACGAGAGTGTTTCTGTTTTTTGTAAAATATGTTTTTAAGGACTTATAGTTGAATTATGGACATTGATTCATCTGGAAGCTTGAAGAGATGCCGAACTTTGTTTTTTAAGGGAGGTTACCAGAAGGATTTTGGACTGAGCTTGAAAACAAACAATTACTGGAAGGCATCTGTCTACAGATAATTACCGAGCAGGGGTTGTTTTTGACTTGGGGAAAGATGTTTGCATTGAAGTGACAGGTCAAGATTTATAGAGGTCATTGTTTATGGTTTTGCTTTGGACAGTGAGTTGGTATATGGAAAATGGTTGGTTTTTGCCTGCCATGGAAACCCAGCTCATCTCTTTCTCTCTCTTGGAAAGAAACCCTGCACATCCAGTGTGTCAGTCTACTCTTTCCTTCTGTATTTGAAGAAACTCTGCATATCGAATGTGTGGGAACTGAAGGCCCTGTTGCTGCATTTTTGCTGTAAGGCCTATCTGAAACCTCTGTTACTGCATTTCTTGGAAAGCGTACCTAAACTGATCTTCAAGATCGCCTGGAAAGAGCTGTTCTAGGAAGATCCCATTGACATACACATTTGGGACACCAAAATAAAACAAAGGACATCTTTCCATAATCTTCTCTTTTTTTCTGCAAGAATGAGCAAGTATTCAGCCTAAGTGTTTTTTTTTGTCTTTTTTTTTGTAACAGAGCTCTAAAGCAAAATTCCCTTTTTTTCTAGTTAACTGGTGTATATGTGTGTGTGAGGGGCTAAGGGAAAAAGGAGACTCGTATATTTCAGTCTGTGCTTTACTTCATTACCGGTTAAGACTTGTTTTATAATCGGATAATTCTGTTGTTTATTAAAGAAACCTGGTTGGTGTGTTTTATTCTGTGAAAAATGGAGTATATGATTGACTGTATCGGTAAGTGGGAAAATTTAAATATATGTTGTGACCTGTGGAGAAGTGGGACTAGAATAAACAGTGTACTCCTCCTGCCTTGATTGTAACAACTGTCACAAAAGCATTCCAGAATTTCATCTTCCAGACTACCTTTTCCAATTTGATTTGTCTGGTCTATATGAAGATTGAAGTCTCCCGCATTGCCTTTGTTACAAGCTCATATTATTCTTGCTTAATGCTCTGTCTAATGGTATTACTACTGTAAGGGGGCCTTTAATGGACTGTCCAATGGTATAGCTATATTGTTAGGGGGCCTTTAAACTACTCCCATCAGTGTTTTTTTTTTTATCCCTTCTTATTCCTAATCGCCATTCACGCTGATTCTACCTCCTGATCTTCTGAACCAAGATCCTTTCTCACTACTGTCCCTGTATCATCCTTTATTATCAGGGTGGCTACTCCTTTTTCATTCTGTCTTTTCGAAATGTTATGTACTTTGGAATATTCATGTTCCAGTCTTGGTCTCCTTGCAACCATGTCTCTGTCATGGCGATTAGATCTAATTCATTTATCTCTATTTGTGCTATTAGTTCATCTATCTTATCATTTATGAATTTAGATAAAGAGTCTTTAATTTTATTTTTGTATTCATTTAGGGCAGCACAGTGTGCAGTGGTTAGCACCGCAGCCTCACAGCTCCAGCGACCCGGGTTCAGTTCTGGGTACTGCCTGTGCGGAGTTTGCAAGTTCTCCCTGTGACTGCGTGGGTTTTCGCCGGGTATTCCGGTTTCCTCCCACAGCCAAAGACTTGCAGGTTGATAGGTAAGTTGGCCATTATAAATTGCCCCTAGTATAGGTAGGTGGTAGGGGAATTGAGGGATGGTGGGGATGTGGTAGGAATATGAGATTAATGTAGGATTAGTATAAATGGGTGGTTGATGGTCGGCACAGACTCGGTGGGCCGAAGGGCCTGTTTCAGTGCTGTATCTCTAAATAAATAAATTGCATAGACCTTATTTACTGATGTAATCTGTTCGTTCCTATCCCACTCTTCTTTTCTTTACCCAAATTGCTATACTGCTCTATTGCATCGACTTTTCATATTTCTGACTGCTGACTCTGCCCCCTCCACCTCCCGCCCTTTTATTTTTAGTTTAAAGCTCTATTCACAGCCCTAGTTATCCAATTCGCCAGTACACTGATCCCAGTCTGGTGTAAGTGGAGCCAACCCCACCAGCGGAAATGGGCGAGGTACTAAATGAGTACTTTGCATCAGTATTCACCAAAGAGAAGGACTTGGTGGATGATGAGCCGAGGGAAGGGAGTGTAGATAGTCTCAGTCATCTCATTATCAAAAAGGAGGAGGTGTTGGGTGTCTTGCAAAGCATTAAGGTAGATAAGTCCCCAGGGCCTGATGGGATATACCCAGAATACTAAGGGAGGCAAGGGAATAAATTGCTGGGGCCTTGACAGAAATCTTTGCATCCTCATTGGCTACAGGTGAGGTCCCAGTGGACTGGAGAACAGCCAATGTTGTTCCTTTGTTTAAGAAGGGTAGCAAGGATAATCCAGGAAATTCTAGGCCGGTGAGCCTTACATCAGTGGTAGGGAAATTATTAGAGAGGATTCTTCGGGACAGGATGTACTCCCATTTGGAAACAAACAAACAAACTTATTAGCGAGAGGCAGCATGGTTTTGTGAAGGGGAGGTCGTGTCTCACTAATTTGATTGAGTTTTTTGAGGAAGTGACAAAGATGATTGATGAAGGAAGGGCAGTGGATGTCATCTATATGGACTTCAGTAAAGCCTTTGACAAGGTCCCTCATGGCAGACTGATACAAAAGGTGAAGTCACACGGGATCAGAGGTGAGCTGGCAAGATGGATACTGAACTGGCTCTGTCATAGAGGACAGAGGGTAGCAGTGGAAGGGTGCTTTTATGAATGGAGGGATGTGGCTAGTGGTGTTCCGCAGGGATCAGTGCTGGGACCTTTGCTGTTTGTAGTATATATAAATGATTTGGAGGAAAATGTAGCTGGTCTGATTAGTAAGTTTGCGGACGACACAAAGGTTGGTGGAGTTGCGGATGGTGATGAGGATTGTCAGAGGATATAGCAGGATATAGATCGGTTGGAGACTTGGGCGGAGAAATGGCAGATGGCGTTTAATCTGGACAAATGTGAGGTAATGCATTTTGGAAGGTCTAATGCAGGTGGGAAGTATACAGTAAATGGCAGAACCCTTTGGAGTATTGACAGGCAGAGAGATCTGGGCGTACAGGTCCACAGGTCACTGAAAGTGGCAACGCAGGTGGATAAGGTAGTCAAGAAGGCATACGGCATGCTTGCCTTCATCGGTCAGGGCATAGAGTATAGAAATTGGCAAGTTATGCTGCAGCTGTACAGAACTTTAGTTAGGCCACACTTAGAATATTGGGTGCAATTCTGGTCGCCACACTACCAGAAGGACGTGGAGGCTTTGGAGAGGGTACTGAAGAGGTTTACCAGGATGTTGCCTGGTCTGGAGGGCATTAGCTTTGAGGAGAGGTTGGATAAACTCGGATTGTTTTCACTGGAACGACGGACGTGGAGGGGCGACATGATAGAGGTTTACAAAGTTATGAGCGGCATGGACAGAGTGGATAGTCAGAAGCTTTTTCCCAGGGTGGAAGAGTCAGTTACTAGGGGACATAGGTTTAAGATGAGAGGGGCAAAGTGTAGAGGGGATGTGCGAGGCAAGTTCTTTACACAGAGGGTGGTGAGTGCCTGGAACTTGCTGCCGGGGGAGATGGTGGAAGCAGGTACGATAATAATGTTTAAGAGGCATCTTGGCAAATACATGAATAGGATGGGAATACAGTCCCCGGAAGTGCAAAAGGTTTTAGTTTAGGCAGGCATCAAGATTGGCGCAGGCTTGGAGGGCCGAATGGCCTGTTCCTGTGCTGTACTGTTCTTTGTTCTAGAACAGCTCCCTCTTTTCCCAGTATTGATGCCAATGCTCCTTGAATCTAAGCCCCTTCTTCCCACACCATTGTGTGAGCCATATTAGAGCAGAAGGACAGGTTCAGGTCTGTGGCCCAAATTCTACAAACACACATTATAAGGAACAAATTGATTGAATTGTAGGTGCAAATTCAACTTTGAGAGTATGCCACTGGCAGCCATTACTGAGACATGGCTGCAAGATGGTTAGGACTGGG
Source organism: Heterodontus francisci (assembly GCF_036365525.1). NCBI lineage: Eukaryota > Metazoa > Chordata > Chondrichthyes > Heterodontiformes > Heterodontidae > Heterodontus > Heterodontus francisci. The sequence goes on along the minus strand of NC_090373.1, from coordinate 155,753,098 downwards.
ATCTAAGTAAACCAGGTTATAAGGTCTGCAGGAAAGATGGGGAAGAGTAGCCTAGTGATTTAAGGATGAAATCACCTCAGTGAGAGGATATAACTAAAAGTAAGCAGGCAGTGGAGATTTTAAGTGTAGAATTAAGTAGAATCAGACTTAAGACTGTTCTGAGAGTTGTGTATTCTCCTTGTGATAGCAGATGTGAAGCAGTAGATTGTATTAATGCAGAGATTAGACATTCTATGGCCTCCTTCTCTCGAGAGACAATGGATACGCGCCTGGAGGTGGTCAGTGGTTTGTGAAGCAGCGCCTGGAGTGGCTATAAAAGGCCAATTCTAGAGTGACAGGCTCTTCCACAGGTGCTGCAGAGAAATTTGTTTGTCGGGGCTGTTGCACAGTTGGCTCTCCCCTTGCGCCTCTGTCCTTTTTCCTGCCAACTACTAAGTCTCTTCGACTCGCCACATTTTAGCCCCGTCTTTATGGCTGCCCGTCAGCTCTGGCGAACGCTGGCAACTGACTCCCACGACTTGTGATCAATGTCACAGGATTTCATGTCGCGCTTGCAGACGTCTTTAAAGCGGAGACATGGACGGCCGGTGGGTCTGATACCAGTGGCGAGCTCGCTGTACAATGTGTCTTTGGGGATCCTGCCATCTTCCATGCGGCTCACATGGCCAAGCCATCTCAAGCACCGCTGACTCAGTAGTGTGTACAAGCTGGGGATGTTGGCTGCCTCGAGGACTTCTGTGTTGGAGATACGGTCCTGCCACCTGATGCCAAGTATTCTCCGGAGGCAGCGAAGATGGAATGAATTGAGACGTCGCTCTTGGCTGACATACGTTGTCCAGGCCTCGCTGCCATAGAGCAAGGTACTGAGGACACGGGCCTGATACACTCGGACTTTTGTGTTCCGTGTCAGTGCGCCATTTTCCCACACTCTCTTGGCCAGTCTGGACATAGCAGTGGGAGCCTTTCCCATGCGCTTGTTGATTTCTGCATCTAGAGACAGGTTACTGGTGATAGTTGAGCCTAGGTAGGTGAACTCTTGAACCACTTCCAGAGCGTGGTCGCCAATATTGATGGATGGAGCATTTGTGACGTCCTGCCCCAGGATGTTCGTTTTCTTGAGGCTGATGGTTAGGCCAAATTCATTGCAGGCAGCTGCAAACCTGTCGATGAGACTCTGCAGGCACTCTTCAGTGTGAGATGTTAAAGCAGCATCGTCAGCAAAGAGGAGTTCCCTGATGAGGGCTTTCCGTACTTTGGACTTCGCTCTTAGACGGGCAAGGTTGAACAACCTGCCCCCTGATCTTGTGTGGAGGTAAATTCCTTCTTCAGAGGACTTGAACGCATGTGAAAGCAGCAGGGAGAAGAAAATCCCAAAAAGTGTGGGTGCGAGAACACAGCCCTGTTTCACACCACTCAGGATCGGAAAGGGCTCTGATGAGGAGCCACCATGTTGAATTGTGCCTTTCATATTGTCATGGAATGAGGTGATACTTAGTAACTTTGGTGGGCATCCAATCTTTTCTAGTAGTCTGAAGACTGTTCTGAGAGTTGTGTATTCTCCTTGTGATAGCAGATGTGAAGCAGTAGATTGTATTAATGCAGAGTTTAGACAAGCATGTAATAAATCTAGATTGGTTTTAATGGGGGATTTTAACTTCCAGTTTATATGAGAAAAGCAGACGAGTACGTGTCAGAAAGGTATTGAATTTGAGTGTATACAGGCTAATTTTCTGCAACAATACTTCCTGGAACTAACAAGTGGGCATGCCTTATTAAATTTCGTAATAAATACTGAACCAGATTTAGTTCATAGCCTAATGGTACATGAACATTTATCTAATAGTGATTATAACATGATTGAGGTCAATGTAGTGTTTGAAGTGGAGAAATGTGAAACAGCTACCAAGATACGAGATTTAGTTGAGGCCGAGTTCAATGCAATGAGAGAGACTGTCCATAGTAAACTGGACAAATGTATTAATGCGTAAAATGACAAGATTAGTGAGAGGTTTTCAAAAAGAATTTAATGTGCTACATAACCAGTTTAAGGTTATGTCTACTTGCCACAAAAAAAGAAATAGATGACTAAAGAAGTAAGGAACAACATAAAACTATAAGAAAAGCATACAAAAATGCAAAGAACACGGGTTCTGGCGGATGGGAAAAATACAAAGAACAGCAAAGGTCTACAAATAGTGAGTATGAAAAGAAACGTGCAAGGGATGTCAAAATCATCACACAAAATTCTTAATTATATTAGGAAAAAAAGAGGGTGGCCAGAAGCAACCCTTGAAAACTGATAACGGTGATATTGCCAATGACAATAAAGAATTGGCGGACAAGTTGTGTAATTCTTTTGCGCGGTGAGGGAAGAGGTCAGCACGTTGGAAATCCGAAGGGCACTAATTTTGATTCGGGGTGGGGACTCACCAAAACTACATAAACAAAATAACAGAAGTGAAGCAAATAATAGTGCAAATGAGTGACAAATCCCCAGGATCAGATGGTTTCCATCCCTGGGTTTTAAAGGAGTGGCTGAGAGCATTGCTGATGCCTTAACTAATAATGTTCTGAAAGCAAAATACTACAGATGCTGGAAATACTCAGCAGGTCTGGCAGCATCTTGGAGAGAGAAACCCAATACTGTCAGATCTGCTGAGTATTTACAGCATTTTCTGTTTTATATATAATCTTCCAAAGTTCTCTTAATTTTGAAACTGCACTTTTAAGATTGGGAAATCGCTATGTCACTCCACTATTTAAAAAAGGTGAGAGAGAGAGAAACCAGGAATCATAGGACCTGTTGGCCAGCCGTCTGTTATCAGGAAATTACCAGAGCATATAACTAACTATAGGGTGACTGAACATCTTGAAAATTTTCAGCTAATCAGAGAGTCAACATGGATTTGTAAAAGATAGGTCATGCTTGAGGAACCTGATTGAATTTTTTTGACGAGGTGACTGAAGTAGTGAACAGGGGGATGCTATTTATAAGGACTTCCAGAAGGCATTTGATAAAGTCTCTCCTAAGAAACTGATAGCTAAAGTTGGAGTCCATGGAATTGAAGGTAAATTATTGACCTATTTAGGAAATTGGCTGAGCGCTGGAAACAGGAGGCATCGTGGGCAGGTACTTCAACTGGCAGGGTGTCCCGCAAGGATCTGTGTTGAGGTGCCAACTATTCATTGTATTTATTAACTACTTAGATGATGGGATAGCCGCATATCCAAATTTGCTGATGACACAAAGATAGGCAACATTGTAAGCAGCGTAGCTGGAAACATAAAATTACAGGAAATATTAGTAGATTAAGTCAATGGGCAAAACCTTGACAAATGAATTTCAATGTAGGCGATGTGCGGTCCACCACTTGGGACCTAAAAAGAATAGAACAGAGTACTTTCTAAATGGTGAAAAGCTAGAATCAGTGGAGGTGCAAAGAGACTTGGAGGGATGGGTTGGGGGTCCAGGTCTAGGTCATTAAAATGTCATGAACATGTACAAAAACATAATCAAAAAGACTAATGGAATGCTGACCTTTATATCTAGAAGACTGGAATACAAGAATGGGGAGTGGGGGCAGGAGGCGGTGGGGGGTGGGGGTCATGTTTCAGCTATACAAAGCCCTGGTTAGACCATGCTTGGAGTACTGCGAGCAGTTACGGTCACCACACCTTATGAAGGATATATTGCCCTTGGCGAGAGTGCAACTTCGATTTACCAGAATGATAACTGGTCCTCATGGGTTAAATTATGAGGAGAGTACACAAACTAGGGTTATGGTCCCAGAATTTAAAAGGTTAAAGGTGATTGGATCAAAATTTTTAAGATTTTAAGGGGAACAGAGGCTAGATAGAGAGGAAATATTTCTGCTGGTGGAAAGTCTAGTATTTGGGGGCATAGTCTAAAAATCAGCCAGACATTTCCAGAATGAAATTAGGAAACACTTGTATACACATAGGCTGGTAGAAGTTTGGCACTCTCTTCTGCAAATGACAATTGGTGCTACATCAATTGTTAATTTTAAATCTGAGAGATTTTTGTCAACCAAAAGTATTAATGGATATGTGGCAAAGGCAGGCATATGGAACTAAGTTGCAGATCAGCCATGATCTCATTGAATAGCAGAACAAGGACTAAATGGCCTACTTCTTTTCCTTTGTCCCTATAATCGGAAGGTTACTTTGATGTGACTTGTTTCTACTACACGTCTAAGTGATTGTTACGACCTGGTGAGAAAGGGGTCTAGGGGTTCCTTTCAGCCTTCACCTGGTCTTGCTGTAACAGGGTTTAACTTTAAACACACCGTGTTTTTAGCTCCCCTTTGGTTCACTGCTTTCCAATTATAAGGCAAAGAAACCAGCCAGACAGGTTGTTTTAGGTTTAAAGAAGAAAGGTTGAACTTCATTAAACTTAAACTCTAATTCGGTTAATGCCTACGGATGCGTGATGCACCCACGCTAGCGTGCACTTGTGATACACATGCAGATAGAGACAGAAAAGAGCAGAAGAAATAAAGTGGAAAAGTTTGAGGCAATATCTGAAGATGGTTTTGGTTACTTTTCTTAGAGCTCACTGTAGAGTCCTTCATTGTAGGTAGGTCTTGCTTTTCGTTGGGGCCCAGTATTCTTTTTAAACCTTGTTCGATGTAGGAGTTTTTTCTCTCTTGAGGTTCATGTGTCCTCAGTGAGTTTGGAGTTCCATAAGAAAGAGATGGGAGCAGACGGGAGAGGTCTTCTCAGTCCAGGAGCAAAAGTCTTTGAGTTCAAACTCTGTGTGGCTAGTTTAAAAAAAAACCTGGACCGGCTAGTTTAAAAAAAAACCTGGACCAGCCAGTTAGTCATGTGACCAGCTGGTTTAACCAGTCCTGACTTTTGTGGATTGAATCACCGTAACAGTCTTTGGAATGCTCTTCCTTACACCTTCAATGTCTGATGATCAAAATCCATTATGGGTTAAGTGGACCAGGGAATAGCCCTTTGTCTCCACAAACACTGTCTGTTAGTATGCAAATGTTCTTCCAGCCAAGTGTCTGGTGATTTTTTTTTTTAACAAGTCCTTGCTTCACTCCAGCAACAGTTTAAAATCAATGTTCATATGACAAAATTAATATGCTTAATTCTTGGCAGGTGGGGGCCTGCATGACAGTGATGAAGGCATGGACTAGTTTCAATGGGAATGATGGCAAAAGAGAGGTACAAGTGGAGGCAGGTGATGTTTCAGAGGTTGATGAAAGTTGTCTTGGTAAATAACAGTGACGATTGGCATTGATCTAGAGCTTTTAATGTAAGAAAATATCTCAATGCTTCATAAAACCTTAATTAAATATAAATTGACACTGAGCCAAGGAAGGAGCTATTAGGAGGGGTGATGAACGTTTAGTCAACAGGGTAGGTTTTAAGGAAAATCTTAAAGGATGAAGGAGAGGTGGAGATGTCTCGGGAGGGAATTCCAGAGGTTAAGGCCTGGATGGTTGAGGGACAGCCAGAGGAGGCAGTGGCAGGTATATGAATGTCCTTCATCTTGGGCACAAAAGTCTGAGTTCCTCCCGTTGAGACTGAGGTGAGAATGTGAGGATGCAGGTCTGAACATGTGGCTTGTGGCAAAGACAAGTTGAGGCGTTAAAGGCGCTATGTAAAGGAACACTTGAATTTTGTTACTCTAAAGCATTGAATGTTAAATAAAGATAAGATAGTACGACTGATGTGCCACTGGTCCTGTGTTATTGGACATTAGTTTGCGATTATTGTTCATATTCTGAAGGTCTATAAAATCAAATATAATGAGGTAGAAAGGAGCATGAGAAAAGGCGAATAAATGTTAGAGGGTGTGAGTAATGAAGGCAGGTATATTTACAACAGTAATTAGGAAGGAAAGATAAAAACAGAGAAGTGACTATTTCCCTACAGAAAGGAGTGTGAGTGGATAGATTGAGAAATCCTCAGTTGAATTTCAAAATAGCCCCAGAATTAGCATATGTGACTTAAGTAAGCTACAGTAATTGCACTTGTGTGTGTGTGTATATATAGGGATTTAGTTTTATCTTTTACTAAATGAACTGGGCATTTTACATTTCATACTTAGCCTTTCAAGTATTTACATTAAGGCACTGCAGCACTTGGTGGTTTAATGATTTTTCTGGTGTGAATACATGTTTTTCAGGTATTCCTGTAAACTACCAGGATGTAGCCTCCATTGACCCAGAGTATGCTAAAAACCTTCAGTGGATTCTGGACAATGATATTAGCGACCTTGGCCTCGAACTTACTTTTTCTGTGGAGACTGATGTATTTGGTGCCATGGAGGAGGTGCCTTTGAAACCAGGGGGGATAAGTATACTCGTCACTCAGGAAAATAAGGTAAGTTATTTATCTTTCAATCTTTTCCTTCTCTTCAAGCATGCCAACAGCCCCTTGCAATGCTAGCCAAGCAGCCTCTCTTCACATGTGAGCTTTGACAGTGAGTGCAAATGACTATTTAACTGCAAAGGGGATTAGAACCTTTTCATTGGATAACTTATGGCTTCCTGTTGGGTAATACTGGATAGTGATCAGGAATGAGCGCCTTCTTTAATTCGTACACAACTTCTTAGTCTTGCGTGGCATGCTACCACACCAGGTAGCACTTATTCTTGTCAAGCCACTTGAGCGTGTTAATTTTTAAAATAATTGCCAAATTTTTCTTTCATGTCTGCATGCGTTGACTCTTTTTTAATCTCTGCTACTGTTGGCATTCTGTATTACATTTATTTATTAAAAGCAGCAGTTTCTTAATATGTAAGATTTTAATGGTATGGTCAAACTGGGTTATTTTATCAAAGTTAATTTTTATTGTGGCAAATTATTCAGTTTTGAGAAGTCCAGATGTGAACTGCATCCCAGCATTATTCAGCACCTTTGGATCTGTACATTTGACTCTGCTAATGTACAGTTTTATTCCAAGTTTTGATATCGTATAGCAAATGCAAGCATTGATTGTCCTACATAACAATTCCATAGTTGCCTGATTTAAAATTATATCTTAAAGAGCTACCTTTTTTATTTTTTATATGCATTTTAATGTGTTTGGGATTTTTTTGCCAGAAAAAGTATGCACCGTACTTGAAGAATTATGATTAGCATTTTTTTTTAGACAGAGGCCAGATTTTAGTGCAGGAAATTATAACTTCAGTAAAGAATATGTTATACGTTATAAGATTTAGTGGACTGAATTACCTTTCTAATCGAAGACTTTGCTCTCTATCTCTGCTTTTAAATCTCTGGTTAAATGTCATTTTTACTGATGTTTCTTGAAATTGGAGGGCATTTACTATTTTGAGACCAAGACAAGCCATCAGTGCGATGAAAAAAGTGAATTCACCATTACCACTTTTTGTGTAAAGCACTGCTCTTTCTCCTCCAGCTGCTTTTCACTCTTTGCCTTTGGCTAACCTCAGAACAAAGAACTTGGGTTGTTAACTATGTAGACACAAGGTGGTTCTGAATTAGTGCTTCCATTCCAAATACTGCTTGGTTGTGATTTGAAATCTAAACCAGTTTAATCACTTTTCACCGTATGTTATGTTGCTGGGATATATTGTGCCTTGAAAAATTTGTGCTGAGACTTTTCAGAAAGTTTAATTTCGATGCACCACAGCACTCTCATTTAAATATGTGATGGCGAATAGAAACTGAAGAAAAAAATTAACGCATTATATTCAGTGCTAAATACTGATCTGTTATGCTAAATCTTAACAGAACATACTGGTATTTATATAATTTCAAGTCCAGTTCTGGCTCATGGATTTCAAAATTATAAATGTGACCGCTTAGAACAATTTTTTTTTCTAGTACATTTGTGCATGTAAATGTAAGGTCTGAAGAACTGGTATTAAGTTCAGAAAAACTATATTCTCCTCTCTGCTGCCTTTTAAGCAACTGCTGGCTGCAGAAAAGCTAATAAGATGTCATGATTTTTAAAAATGTTCTCATCCCTCCCCCCATTCTTGGGCGCAGCTGGCTTCCACTGTGCTTCACGCTAATGAAGTAGAAACTTGTTGCATGGTGTATCAAAGGCATGAAACTGTTTCCTACCACTGCGCTGCCATGTTTTGCACAGACCTCTCCTCTAGCAGTTTACCTTTACTGGTAGAAGTCTTTGCTTAGCAAAAACTTATATTGTAACCTTAGCATGCTCATTCTATAAAATATATTTCTGAAATGCAATGACATCTTACATATACATAGCACCTCTAACATAAAAGGTGCTTTGAGGGTTATCAATCAAAATTTGACACCAAGCCACATGACCAAAAGCTTGGTCAGAGGTATGTTTTAAGGTGCATCTTAAAGGAGGAAAGAGAGGTGGAGAGATTTAGGGAGGGAATACAAGAGCTTAGGGCTTTGGCAGCTGAAGATATGGCTCCTAATGATGGAGCAATTAAAATCAGGAACACTCAAGAAGGCAGAATTGGCAAAGCGCAGAGAAATTGATAGCTTTTTAATCACTGCAGTGAACACTGCATATTAACAGTAAGGTGTTTTGCCAACAAGTCTTAAAAATTCCTCTGTCTCCATCGCAGAATTAGATGTGCTTTCGGGAAGATCTCCTCTTCTGTATTTCTAGTAAAATTCTAACTATGTTCTTTTTAAATGCTATTATAATTATACAAGTGACACTGAGCAAAAGAATCTTCACAAATGTATTGCTGATGCTTGATTGAGTAATGACAGTAGCTGTCGTCTTCCCCACCCCCCCCGCAACCCCTGCCCCCGCCCACCGCAGCCCCTTCTCTCCTCCCCCCCCCCTCCACACAGCCCCTGCTCTCCTCCCCACCCCCCACACAGCCCTTGCTTCCCCCCCCACCCCCCCCCCCCGCCACACAACCCCTGTCCCTCCACAGTGTGATCAAAAGTCAAGAAGTTCAGAAATGGACGTGCTTGTGTATCGTATTGCTGAGTACCTTTTTAAGTTGCTAGTACCAATGGATCTTCTGGTTCTGTTGTAGGATTTATCCATAAATTAGACAACAGTACTGATAACTCCAAACCCATTAAATTCTAACCTGTTTCCGCCGGGTGCTCCAGTTTCCTCCCACCGCCAAAGACTTGCAGGTGATAGGTAAATTGGTCATTGTAAATTGCCCCTAGTGTAGGTAAGTGGTAGGGAATATGGGATTACTGTAGTGTAGTTTAGTTTAGTTTAGAGATACAGCACTGAAACAGGCCCTTCGGCCCACCGAGTCTGTGCCGACCATCAACCACCCATTTATACTAATCCTACACTAATCCCATATTCCTACCAAACATCCCCACCTGTCCCTATATTTCCCTACCACCTACCTATACTAGGGGCAATTTATAATGGCCAATTAACCTATCAACCTGCAAGTCTTTGGCATGTGGGAGGAAACCGGAGTACCCGGAGGAAACCCACGCAGACACAGGGAGAACTTGCAAACTCCACACAGGCAGTACCCAGAATTGAACCCGGGTCGCTGGAGCTGTGAGGCTGCGGTGCTAACCACTGTGCCGCCATGTAGGGTTAGTATAAATGGGTGGTTCTTGGTCGGCGCAGACTCGGTGGGCCGAAGGGCCTGTTTCAGTGCTGTATCTCAAATAATAAAATAAAATATATAGTGCTGAGTTTCCCAGACTTTGAGACCGGCATGTGGCCCACAGGCCAATGCTTGGACTAAACTTGATTGTGAAATGGATCTAGCATTTCAGAATATTTCCAGTAGGTGTCACTTTACTTTTAAAAGGATTGCATTCAAAATAAGACTTTCTGTAGATTGTTCCTTAAGCCTTCTGGAAGCTTTTGAATGAAATGCAAGGATTTCATGTTTAAGTGTATTAACTACATTATTATTAATATTTGCATATATTGTTTTATTCAGTTAATGTTTTGGTAAAATGAGTTAGTTTTTTCATAAGATTCAACAATTACTTTTCTTTTCAGGCTGAGTATGTCCAGCTTGTTACTGAATTACGAATGACTCGTGCTATTCAGCCTCAGATAAATGCATTTTTGCAAGGCTTTCATCTGTTCATTCCACCCTCTCTCATTCAGCTTTTTGATGAATATGAGCTGGTAAGAACACAAGTATGGATAGAATTCTGGATGTGGGTGCTGATGGTGTGTATAAGTGAATTTAACGGATGGAAAAATGAAAGAAAAATGAGGGAGAGGGCGCAACATTTCAAATGATCATATATTCCCTGAGCTGCTTTCACAATATGGTGTACTGAACTCTCATGTTTTTTTAATAAAGGTGGAAAAGCCTTGTATGATTAGGATAGCATGCATGATAATAGCTGCTAGGCCTGATTGAGGCTGTGATCAGGCTGACCAATATTAAGCAGTTGCAGCAGAGGTAAAAAGCAATAAATGTAACCATCCTGTAATTGCTCTCCAAAGAGACTAGACAAATAAACACTGTAATATTAGTGATATTCCAGGGTACGGTAGCGGAGTGGTTAAATTATTGGGCTAGTAATCCAGAGGTCTAGGCTAATGAACCAGACAGATGTAAGTTCAAATCTCACCATGGCAGTGGGGGGAGTTTATATTTAGTTAATTAAATATACTTGAAATAAAAAGCTGCAATCCGTATTGGTGACCGTGAAACTATTGGATTGTTGTAAAAACCCATTTGATTTGCTAATGTCCTTTAGGGAAGGAAATCTGCCACCCTTACCCATTCTGGCCTATATGTGACTCCAGACCCATAGCAATATGGTTGACTCTTAACGGCCCTCTGAAATGGCTTAGCAAGCCATTCAGATGAACAATAAATTTTGGTCTTGACAGCAACATCCACATCCCCTGAATTAAAAAAAAAAAATCGCTGTTTCATATCTATTTATTTTTATTTATTTATTTATTTTTATTTATTTATAGATACAGCGCTGAAACAGGCCCTTCGGCCCACCGAGTCTATGCCGACCATCAACCACCCATTTATACTAATCCTACATTAATCCCATATTCCTACCACATCACCACCATTCCTCAATTCCCCTACCACCTACTTATACTAGGGGCAATTTATAATGGCCAATTTACCTATCAACTTGCAAGTCTTTGGCTGTGGGAGGAAACCGGATCACCCGGCGAAAACCCACGTGGTCACAGGGAGAACTTGCAAACTCCGCACAGGCAGTACCCAGAATCGAACCGGGTCGCTGGAGCTGTGAGGCTGCGGTGCTAACCACTAGCATTAGATTAACAAATACAGGATACAATGAATGCAGTAGATGTGGATAGTCTAAAAGACTGTCTTTTGTAGAGAGACAAGTTTAATCAGGCTTTTTTAATGGTGGTTAATTTCTGGAACTTTTTGTAGCAATGTTTGTGGCGATCACAATAACTCTCTACTAGGCTGTTAGGGACCATTCTATCCCCTTTAAAATACAAAAAAAAATCAAAAATTGTCTTAATGATTACTGTCAACATGCCAGTCTGTGGATCTCTGAGCCTCAGCTACTTTAATAAAAGGCTCTTCAAGACTGTTTTCAATTGATCAGAGGCTAATTTTTAACCATGTAGCTTCCTGCAGAAAAGTGATACTTGAGAGACTCCGTGAAGAAAGTTAAGTTAAACAATTTTCAGCTAACTTTTAAAGACTTAAATTAAGTTAGAACAGGTTATTATAGTGTTATGTAAAAATGAAAAGATAAGATAAAAACATATTGGGGAGCTGATTGGACAGGGTTGAAGAAAGGGGAAGACCAGAATTAAAGCTGTAATAGACCAAAATATTTCAACTAGAAATAAAACTTATATGCTTTAAAAATATTTGGCTACCCATCAAAGTGTATAGATAATTATAACTTTTGTTCTCTTACCTAAAGGAGTTGCTGCTTTCTGGGATGCCAGAGATTGATGTGGCTGACTGGAAACGGAATACAGAATACACGAGTGGTTATGAAAAAGACGACCCAGTGATACAGGTACTACTATCAGCTGGAAAAAATAGAAAATTTAAAATAGAATCCGTTTAATATGTATCTAATCCTTGACATGGCTATACTTGGGTGTTAATTCTACCATGTAGCAAGACTGGAACATACTCCTAATAGAAATGCCAGGAAAAATATATGTGTATAAAGAATCCACACAATGCAACCGTTTAGTTCACTGATCATAAAAAGAAAAAAATACAAATTTAATTCCAGATACTTACAAAACTTAGTTAACACACAGTACTTGAACTGTGCAGTGATGGTTCATGATGTCAACTGAAGTTTGTGTAACTGCATTGTAACTCACTCATACAATAATGAATAAAGTGTTATTAATATTTGCTCGAATCAAAGATGAATAGGATCTAGAAATTCATCAACTAACACTATTTAACATCAGTGATAACATAGTTCATAGCATCATGAGGTTACGTATTGTAGATTACAGTAGAGTAATTGGATATTTACTGTTGAAGTGTAAATTACTACAGGCACAATAGTGATTTAACTATATTACAATATTGCAGCCTCAGTTGGATTTTGTTCAAGTATAACCTTTTATATTTAATGTTCTAGATTACAATATAGTTTAGCAAGGTTATGTTTACAGTCTGTATTCAAAATATCACTAGTAGGTTCTGGAATGCTGGAAATACTTTACTGACCAGGCATCTATGGAGAGAAACGGAACTAATGTTTCAGGTCTGTAACCTTTCGTCAGAACTGTAAAATGTTACAGATGCAATAGGTTTTAAGCAAGTACAAGTGCAGGGAAAGGGAGGAAGGAGACTAAAGAACTAAAAGGAAGGTCTGTGATAGGATGGAAGTTAGGAGTGATTTGGTGAAAAGCAGAACTCCTCTGCTATTTCCAACATTTCAGAATCAGCAGTATTTTGCCTTTTGTATTACGGTAATGTAATAGTTATGTTACTGGACTAGTAATCCAGAGAACACAAACTCAAATCCCACAATGGAAGTTTGAGAATTTGAATTAAGTTTTTAAAAAAATAAATCTGGAAGTTAAGATAGTATCAATAAAAGTGACCATGAAGCTGTTTGGTGGCGTAAAATCGAACCAGTTCATTAATGTTTTTAGAGAAGGAAACCTGCTGCCCTTACCTGGCCTATATGTGACTCCAGTCCCCTGCTAAAGTGATTGACTGACTCTTAACTGCTGTCTGAAGTAGTCTAGCAAGCCAGTCGGTTCTATCAAAAACTGCGACAAGCACAGATTGCAGTGGGTTAAAGCCCACTGCCACCTTGAGGGCATCTAGGGATGGGCAGTAAATGCTAGTCTTGCCAGCAGTTCCACAATACAAGAGTGAATATATATAAAAATCATAGTTGTCTTTTGTAAATACTTGTAGAAAAATTGCTGTACTGAATCACCAGATTTGCCCCTAGTTCTGCATACGAATAATATTTGATGTCATTGCTGTTAATCTTTATATTTTTCAAGTGGTTCTGGGAGATTGTGGAAGCACTAACCCAAGAAGAATGTGTTTCATTATTGCAATTTGTAACTGGCAGGTAAGACATTCTATGATAAAATACTTGATCTGAAGGCATAATGTATTTATTTGAAGATGTTTAGATCTGAATACATCCCACTTAAAACACTTTCTAATTCTTAGTTATTATTGGAAATATTGGAAGTTATAGAGGAAAATTCCAATAACACAAATGTTTTTAGTAGCTGTAAAAGCTACATCATTTTCTTTGAGAGTGGTGCAGGGAGGAAAGGGAAGAAATGTGCACCAAGGCCAAATACCGAAGCATTACATTAGTTTCCACCTTTTGAAACAGCTTGGAAATGACAGCTTGAAATAGAAACCCAATTATCAGCAATGCTCACACTTGTACAGCACAAAAAATTTAAAGGGTCTACATTTTTAGAATATATATTCAGATGAAGCCATTGCATCTTGAAGCATTAATTCCAACACTATTTATTAAAATTGAAATTTATTCAGGAAATTGCTTTTCCTAGTTGACAGTCTTAAACGTTTTGAGTTTAGTCTTAGATTTTAATGCAACTTCAATCTACAAAATTGGCAGTGAGAGTAACAAATAATCTACCTGACAATTAGTAAACTGAAACTTGCTGTTTGCAGTGGGCTAGAGTGTGTGTTTAATAAGCATTATTAGTGCAAATTATCACTGCCTGGCATCCATATTTCTCCATGTTAGAGTTGTTCCAGATCCAAATATTCAGATTGCTGCTATGCGTACTTTATGTGATGACTTTTGTTTAAAAGTTCATTTCTGATGAAGTTGCTTCTTGAACCATAAGTGTAGGACTTTGGTCAATCTAAAATTATCGTCAAGAAATTGCGAGGCAGTAATCATTGCATCTTTTAAGGAAAAAGTGGATAAATATTTGAAGCAGAGGAACATACATAGCCATAGAGAGACCAGGACAATGGGATTAATTTTGGATTGCTCTAGCAAAGAGCTGGCATAGACATGATGGGCTGAATGACTTCCTTGTGTGCTGTAAACTTCCGTGGTTATTCTGTACTTCTATATATAGTACTTACTGTGGTTGTTTTTCCAGTTGTGTAAACCAGGAGATTCACTACACAATTGCATGTGAAATGGGAAGAATGGTGGAAGTTCATTTACACCACTACTGTTGTATTGAATATAACAACAACTTGCATTTATATAGCACCTTTAATGTAATAAAATGTCCCAAAACGCTCCACAGGACCATGATTAAACAAGGTTTGCCGCCGAACCACATCATGAGATAGTAGGACAGATGACCAAAAGCTTGAACAAAGAGCTAAGTTTTAAGGAGCGACTTAAAAGAGGAAAGAGATGTTTATAGAGGGAATTCTAGTGCTTCAGGCTTAGGCAGCTAAAAGCATGGCCGCTAATGGGGAGAGATTAAAAATCAAGGAAAATAGGTCCTTCAGTGATCATATTTCTATATTTCCTGATTTACTAGTGAGAGGAAAGGTCCTATTGAAGGTAAATTATTCTGAGTAATGGTACTAAAAGCACAATTAATTATTGAAGCTTTCTCTAGGAAAGGTAATGTCTGAAATATGAGGATTGTGGTATAATTTCAGGACTGGGTTGGCTTTTACTAAACTCCTTTTCACTGTGTCCTTAACGTTTCCATTAGAGTGGCAGGTGTTACGGTCAAGTGAGGGCCTCCCTCTTTTGAAGGGCTTCCCTCTTTTCCCTCCTTATTTGACCACAACAGGTTTAATTCTTTCTTTAAGTGGACGTACTGACCAATTCAGTTGGTGTTTGATTGGTTCTTGTTATGATCATAAATAAGTAAGTAATCGGACAGATTTTCTTGAGCTTAACAAAGAAAGAGGTTAACTTTATTGTATGTAAACCGAATTAATGAAAATAATAAACTACGCGCCAACTTTCATAAAACACAAACACACTCACACACTAGAGGTTTACCCAATACAAATGGGTTAGCGTGAGGAAAGGTAGATTGATTGAGTTAGAGCCCATGGAAAAAAAAGGGTGAACAGTCTGGCATGTGGTGATTCGGCTGGCTTCTAATGGAATTCGGTGGTCCTCAGCAATTTACATGCAAGTGCAAGACTCCAATACCTTTAAAATCTAATAAGGGGAGAACAATAAGTAGGAAATATCAAATGCATATTTACAAAAAAAGTTTCAGGAATTTATAGGTTTATTGTGGTTGTAACTTAAATAGAGGTAGATGACTGGTTCGGTGGCTCTCTTGGTGACAGTGATGCGGATGATTTCCTCCAACGGGGTTTCTGTTTGTAGCCGGGGTATGCAAAGGTGATCAGTCAACAAGCAGGATTTGAAGCTTTCAAGCTGGAAGGGAGAGGGACCCCCACTTAGGTCTGCACATGTCAGAGTTTAGAGTCTCTGCTGCAGAAAGATGCAAGCTTAAAGCCACAGATGGGGACAGTCATTCAGTGATTCAGACATAGCAGTTAGCAGTATTTCTCTCTTGCTAAAAATAAGAGAGAGTTTTCTTAAACTTCCTGGGTCTTGGTTCTTGCTGGGAAATGAGCAGACATTTTGTCTCCCTCCTCATAAGCCTTGCAATCTAGGATACAGTGTTGCAAATTAGGTGGTCATCTTCAGCTGCTAGCAAAGTCATCCTTTTTTATCTGTTTTTAAAATTTCTTCAACAAATATAAATTTGGATCTCCAGTCAGTGGATTAAAGAAAATTATCATTCAACTAAGCAAGTTGGCATGACACAGGGCTGTTGTCCTACCAGTTACTACTGGCTTTGTGGCTGTTTCTGGGAATTGAAAGGACAGTTGCAACCGGTGTCCTTACACTAGTGATGAGGGTAATGAAGGTTGTGGCTCTAAACGGAAGTGACATTTTTATTTTAATTTGAAGTACACTTGTATAATCACTAATAAGAATGTTATGGTAGTGTTCACTTATTTATTAAAAATATTCTTTAATTTCTGTGTTTGTGTTTTCTAGTTCCAGAGTCCCTCATGGTGGCTTTGCATATCTCATGGGTGGCAGTGGGTTGCAGAGATTCACAGTAGCTGCAGTACCATACACTTCAAACCTCTTACCAACATCCAGTACTTGGTATGTACAGTTCATATGCAAAACAAAATCTAGTAAACGTGTGTTTTATATAATTTGAGGCCAAGCAAAGCCTTTCTTCAATTTCATCTATATCAGTTCTATTTTATATGTTGCCTTTCATGAGATTTTAGGCTATTAAATGCAGTGAAAGGAAGATAAATGCTGATAGCAGAAATAATGCATATGTGGTAGATTAGCATCACAGAAAATAATGGAATACTGTACTGGAAGTGTTCAAATCCTGTGAAATTCTGCTGTTCCAATGTGGAAATCTCTCCAATAAAATCTCAACATATCAGCCACACTTCATCAAAAAGTGAAATATTCAACTATACTTGCATTTAGCTGGCAGTCTTACCACCTTTTTAGTACCTGTGATATATATTTTGAGTAATTTAAGAGTACTTATTGGTCCTGTGGGCTGTCGCATGGCTAAAATAATCAGTAACTTACTTGGGACAAATATATGGATACTAGAAAAAAGAAAGATACAGAAACTATTCATATTTATGGTATTTGTAGACAATTTTAAATCAGCATCAAACCTGATTAACATATAAGGCATGACATGTTGCAAGTCCTGAGGTTTATTTAAGTTCAAGGTACAATGTTATGGGGCATAGATTATGCTTTGTAATCAGTTCTTACCAGTTTAAGAGTTGGAGTCATAGCTTTTCTCTGAGATGTTTCAGGGAACTGCAGACACCTTTTTAAGTTTATGCATGTATAATGGCCACCTGGGTGCAATAATCAGAGAGCACAATTGGCACAGTATATCAAAAAGTGAATGCTTTCATGGGAGGGATTGTAGAAAAAGAATGGAATTTCTTGAAAAGAAATTTCAACAGGAATAACTTTTTGCTTTTCAAAGTAAATAAATCTGCCAAAATGTTCTTGTTTGTCATCTGGCTTATGTTCTAACTTAAATATATGTCCAGTCAAACCATAGCATCAATATATGTAACATTAATAGGCTTTTTGTACCAAGAGGATTTTAGGGATAACTTTCTAACTTTGCACTTCTCTAAGGAGCCTCTCCCATCATTTTAAAGCGTGGCTACCCGACCCGAACCCGACCAGACCCGATGACGTGTCTGCTTCGGGTTGGGTCTCTCTGCCGGGTCCGGCACTCTGGCTTGGCTCGGGTCGGGTTGGGCTGGACGTGGACAGTGCTGCCTTGCTCCGGGAAGTAATCTTCAAATGAACATTCAGGACGTCACGGTGGGAAACGTGCAGTCCGGACTCCGCACTCTGCAGTAAAGCCTGGCAACCCGACTACATGTGTCGGGGTCGGGTTCGGCATTTAAAAAAAAATTAAAGGACTCGGGCCTGGGTCAGGTTCGGGTTGGCTGTTGTCAGGTCGGGCCGGGGTTGGGTTTTAATTTTATATTTGACCCAGGCTTTACATCGTTTGCGCATGTCTGACATTTGAGTGCTGTACACATAAAATGGTCAGAAGATTGTGTATAGTTTATCTCAAATTCCTGTTCGCTTTCCACCAGTAATATTAAGATTGAAAATTATCCTGTTTTTTTTCCAGTCTTGAAAGATCTTTGTGTATTTCCTTAGTAGGCAGGCAAGTGACCAACTTTATAGTTAGTGTCCTACCAAATTCACGGCTGTGAAAAATGCATCATGGAACGTGAAGTCTCGGGTCCTCTGTGAAATCATCCATTTTGTGAACTTGACGCGCTTTACTGATGGACACAATAGAAACCTAGGAGCAGGAGTAGGCCATTCAGCCCATTTGGCCTGCTCCGCCATTCAGTACAATCATGGCCGATCATCCACTTCAATGCCTTTTTCCCACATGATCCCCATGTCCCTTGCAATCTCCACTTTAAACAAACTCAGTGACTGAGCTTCCACAGCCCTCTGGGGAAGAGATTTCCAAAGATTCACGACCCTCTGAGTAAAGAAATTTCTCTTCATCTCTATCCTGAGCGGTTTCCCCCTTATTTTGAAATTGTGTCCCCTGGTTCTAGATTCCCCAACCAGGGGAAGTATCTTGGCTGCATCTACCCTGTCTATCCCTTTAAGTATTTTGTAGTTTTCAATGAGATCACCTTTCATTCTTTGAAACTCTAGAGGATACAAGCCCAGTTTCCCCACTCTCTCTTCATTGGACTGTCCTGCCATCCCGGGAACAAGTCTGGTGAACCTTGGTTGCACTCCCTCTATGGCAATAATATCCTTCCTAAGGTAAGGGGACCAAAACTGCACACAGTGCTCCAGGTGTGGTCTAACCAAGGTTCTATACAATTGCAGCAAGACTTCACTACACCTGTACTCAAATCCTCTTGTGGTAAAGGCTAACATACCATTAGCCTTCATAATTGCTTGCTGCACCTGCATGTTAGCTTTCAGTGACTTATTGACAAGGACACCTAGGTCCCTTTGTACATCTACACTTTCTAATCCCTTACCATTTAAGAAATACTCTGCACATCTGTTTTCCCTACCAAAATGGATAACGTCACATTTTTCCACATTATATTCCATCAGCCACTTTCTTGCTCACTCACTAAGTCTGTCCAAATCCCCTTGAAGCTGTTTTGCATCTTCCTCACAACACTCATTCCCACCCAGTTTTGTATCATCTGCGATCTTGGAAATATTACGTTTGGTCCCCACATCCAAATAATTTTTTATAGATATAATATGTGTGAACAGCTGGGGCCCAAGTACTGATTCTGCGGTACCCCACAGTCACAGCCTGCCAACGCGCGAATGACCCGTTTATTCCTACTCTCTCTTTTCTGCCTGTTAACCAATCCTTAATCCATGCCAGTATATTGCCTCCTATCCCATGTGCTTTAATTTTGCTAACCAACCTCCTGTGTGGGACTTTATCAAAAGCCTTCTGAAAATCCAAATATACTACATCCACTGACTCCTGTTAGTAACATCTTCAAAAAACTCCCAACAAGTTCGTCAAACATGATTTCCCATTCATAAATCCATGTTGACTATACCCAATCAGATCATTATTATCCAAGTGTCGATTTATCACATCCTTTTAGAATAGATTGTAACATTTTCCCAACTACTGCTGTAAGGCTAACAGGTCTGTAATTCCCTGTTTTCTCTCTCCCTCCCTTCTTAAATAGTGGGGTGACATTTGCTACCTTCCAATCTGCAGGAACCGTTCCAGAATCTATAGAATTTTGGAAGATGGTTAATGCATCGACTGTTTCCATAGCTACCTTTTTCAACACTCTGTGATATAGAATATCAGGTCCTGAGGACTTATCAACCTTCAGCCCCATTAATTTCTCCAATACAACCTTCTTACTAATACTAATTTCTTTCAATTCCTCGTTCTCTCTAGTCTCTTGGATCTCTAATTCTGGGAGATTTCTTGCATCTTCCTTAGTGAAGCCTGACACAAAGTAAGCATTTAGCTTCTCTGCCGTTTCTCTGTTCCCCGTTATAAATTCTCCTGACTCTGCTTGTAATGGACCCACATTTGTCTTACTCAAACGTTTCCTTTTTATGTACCTATAGAAACTTTTACAGTCCATTTTTATGTTTTTTGCGCACTTACATTCATATTCTATTCTCCCTTTCTTTATCAGTTTCTTGGTGCTCATTTGCTGTATTCTAAAATCCTCCCAAACCTCAGGTTTATTACTATTACTGGCAACTTTATAGGCCTTTTCTTATAATCTTTTACAATCCTTAACTTCCTTTGTTAGCCACTGCCATTTCTTTTGGGGTTTTTGTGCCTTGAAGGAATGTATAGTTGCTATAAACTAGATAATTCTTTGAAGCCTATCCATTGTCTATGCACTGCTATACCTTTTAATGTATTTTCCCAATCCACCTCAGCCAATTTGCCCCTCATACCTTCATAATTTCCTTTGTTCAAATTTAACACTCTGGCTTCAGATTGAACTAGCTCACTTTCAAACATAATGTAAAATTCTATCATATTATGGTCACTCATCCCGAAAAGTTCTTTTACAACAAGATCATTAATTAGCCCTTTCTCATTACATAATACTAGATCTAAAATAGCCTGATCTGTAGTCGGTTCCTCAACATACCTCTGGAAAACCATCCGTAACACACTTGTCCTCCACAGCATTAGTGCTCATTAAGTTTACCCAGTCTATGTGCAGATTGAAATCACCCATGATTACTGTATTACCCATGCTACATGCTTCTCTAATCTCCTGATTAATACCATGCCCCACACTACCACTACTGATTGGCCTATAAACAATTCCTACCAATGTTTGCTCTCCCTTGCTTTTTCTTAGCTCCACCCAAACAGATTTCACATTTTGTTCTTTCAATCTGAGATCCTCCCTTACTAATGTACTGATCCCATCCCTTATCAGCACAACACCACCTTCTTTTCCTTTTTTCCTGTCGAATATCCTTGAATATTCAGTTACCAGTCTTGGTCACCCTCTAGCCACGTTTCTGTAATGGCAATTAGATAGTACCCATTTACCTATATTTGTGCCTTTAAATCATCTCCCTTGTTGCGAATGCAGCGTGCATTCAGATAGAGTGTCTTGTCTTGACATTCTGCATTCTGAATCTAGTTGATACTTGCCTTTGTTTCGCCTGCCTTTTAATGTCACTTGCTGCATTTCTACCTCCTGTTACCAGCTTTACTTCCTTCCAATTTGAGCTACCCCTCAGGTTCCCATACCCCTGACAAGCTAGTTTAAACCCTCCCCAACCACACTAGTAAATCTCCCTGCTCGGATATTAGTTCTGGTCCTGTTAAGGTGTAGCCCGTCCAACTTATACAGGTCCCACCTGTCCCAGAACTGGTCCCAATGCTCAGAAATCTGATGCCCTCCGTCCTACACCAATTCTCCAGCCAATTATTCAATCGATCAATCCTCCTATTCCTATGCTCACTAGCACGTGGCACTGGGAGTAATCCTGAGATTACTGCTCTTGACGTCCTGCTTTTAAATTTCCTTCCTAATTCCCTAAAACCTGCTTTCAGGACTTTATCTCTGTTCCTACCTATGTCATTAGTACCAATGTGGACCCACGACTTCTGGCAGTCACCCTCCCCCTAGGCTGAACTCACTGGTAGATAAGGGAGGGCTTCCAGTGCAGTTTTGAGAGAAGCAGTATCAAGTGTTAGCAGACAAGTGAGAATGCCACAATAAGCAAATCAAAAATGGCCACAAACATTACTGCAGCACAGCGAGTGAAAGAATTTGGAAGCCATGCCGTTGGTGGTATACTGTTTTGTACAAGCTGAATTGTTTCATCGCAGAATCCTGCACCGTGCAAGGCTGGCATGGTGCTATCTGACAATTCCAATAAACGCGGAGAGAGCTGTGTCTCAACACGGACAGGTGTTCATAACACAGCCACAGAGAAAGGAGAAAGGCAGTTGCAGGTTGCTCTATTCAGCCACTGACTTCAGTGAGTAAAGGATGTGATCTGTTTATAGTCAGATATTGACAATAGTTTGAGTGTGCTGTTTATGATCAGTTGAAAAAGGTGTCTGGGGGTTTCTTTCAGCCTTCACCTGGTCTTATTGTAACAGGATTTAATTTTTAAACACAAAGTGTTTTGAGCTCCGCCTTGGTGAATCCTTGTTCACCGCTTTCCAATTATAAGGCAAAGAAATGAGCACAAATAGGCCTTCTTAGGCTTAAAGATGAAAAATGAAGTTTATTAAAACTTAAACTCTAGAACAAAGAACAGTACAGCACAGGAACAGACCATTCAGCCCTCCAAGCCTGCGCCGATCTTGATGCCTGCCTAAACTAGGGCGGCACAGTGGCGCAGTGGTTAGCACCGCAGCCTCACAGCTCCAGCGACCCGGGTTCAATTCTGGGTACTTCCTGTGTGGAGTTTGCAAGTTCTCCCTGTGTCTGCGTGGGTTTTCTCTGGGTGCTCCGGTTTCCTCCCACAAGCCAAAAGACTTGCAGGTTGGTAGGTAAATTGCCCCGAGTATAGGTAGGTAGTAGGGAAAATATAGAGACAGGTGGGGATGTGGTAGGAATATGGGATTAGTGTAGGATTGGTATATATGGGTGGTTGATGGTCGGCACAGACTCGGTGGGCTGAAGGGCCTGTTTCAGTGCTGTATCTCTAAACTAAACTAAAACCTTCTGCACTTCCAGGAACCGTATCCCTCTATTCCCATCCTATTCATGTATTTGTCAAGATGCCTCTTAAACGTCGCTATCGTACCTGCTTCCACCACCTCCCCCAGCAGCAAGTTCCAGGCACTCACCACCCTCTGTGTAAAGAACTTGCCTCGCACATCCCCTCTAAACTTTGCCCCTCTCACCTTAAACCTATGTCCCCTAGTAACTGAATCTTCCACCCTGGGAAAAAGCTTCTGACTATCCTCTCTGTCCATGCCGCTCATAACTTTGTAAACCTCTATCATGTCGTCCCTCCACCTCCGTCGTTCCAGTGAAAACAATCCGAGTTTTTCCAACCTCTCCTCATAGCTAATGCCCTCCAGACCAGGCAACATCTGGTAAACATCTTCTGTACCCTCTCCAAAGCCTTCACGTCCTTCTGGTAGTGTGGGGACCAGAATTGCACGCAATATTCTAAGTGTGGCAAAACTAAAGTTCTGTACAGCTGCAGCATGACTTGCCAATTTTTATACTCTATGCCCTGACCGATGAAGGCAAGCATGCCGTATGCCTTCTTGACTACCTTATCCACCTGCGTTGCCACTTTCAGTGACCTGTGGTCCTGTACGCTCAGATCTCTCTGCCTGTCAATACTCCTAAGGGTTCTGCCATTTACTGCATACTTCCCACCTGCATTAGACCTTCCAAAATGCATTAACTCACATTTTTCCGGATTAAACTCCATCTGCCATTTCTCCGCCCAAGTCTCCAACCGATCTATATTCTGCTGTATCCTCTGACAATCCTCATCACTATCCGCAACTCCACCAATCTTTGTGTCGTCCACAAACTTACTAATCTAAGTAGCGAGGTTTGAGGCAATATCAGAAGAGTTTCTTGTTATTGTGCTTCGTGCTCACTGTCGAGTCCTAGATTGTAGGTAGTCTTGCTTTTCGTTGTGGCCAGTATTCTTCTTAAACCTTGTTCACTGTAGGAGACTTTTATCTCTTGGGTTTATGTGTCTTCAATGGGTCTTCAGTTGAGTGAGAAAGAGGTGTTCTCAGTCCAGGAGCAAAGAGCCTTCTGACTTCAAATTCTCTGTGCCAAGTTCAAATTCAAAAAAAACTTCCAACAGCCAGTTAGTCATGTGACTAAACTGGTCTGACCACATCTGTTTGTGTATTCAGCCATGTTAGTAGTTAACCTGAAATGCTAGCCTCTCTACCTTCAACGTCTGGTAATCAAAAGTCCATTGTGAATTAAATTGGAGCAGGGAGTGGTCCCTTTGTCCTTTCCAAGTACTGTCTGTTACTATGCAAATGTCTTCTCAGTCTGGGGCTTGGCAACCCCTTGTAATAGGCCTTTTTTTCTTCCCAGCAACAATTTTAAAATATAATGTCCATGTGGCAACATATCTGTGCCCCATTCTTGGAGGTGGGAGTCTGCATTGACACCTCCACACCCAGGGGAATGAAATGCCATTTGAAAGAAACCCGGCGCATTTCATTAAAAGTTTTGAGAGAAATATAAGATACAGAAAGAAAAAACATGCATTTTTCTCATTCATTTCCATTCATTCATAACTCTTAAAGCTTATTAAAGTTGTCTTTTCTGGGTGTGAGTGCTGCTTTAACTTCCCTTTTTTGCTTTTGGTATCCCAGTAGCCAGGTAGTTCTTTGGGGAAGCTTTTCTTCAGTTTTCCCATTGCCATGACTGCCTAGGGTTTTGTTCCTGTTGAGGTAATGTTTTTTTTCCAGGAGAGTTAGTAGTGGACAGGTCTACCCTGAACTATCTGAGTCATACAAAGTCTTTTGACTTCAGGGGATGGGTGGTTCCCTTTTTCTGTGACTGTGGTGGAAGATTCTTTGTTAATCTCCCCTTTGTTCTCCGGGATACGCCTACCTGCAGGAATGCGGGCAGACTTGACACCACTCTCCTGTGGCACTTCAACCAGGTGAGGCATTAACTTTAAGGTTTCTGCACCCCCTAGAGATCTCTCTGTGTCTCTGCAGGTTCCTGTAAATGCTGTTAGCAACTCTGGTGGGGGACTTCTAGAGTCTGTATTTGCATAGGAGGATGTGGGGTCTAATTTTTCTAATTTTTCGGGGTTGGCTGACCAGATAGTAGGGGTTTTCATCTGGGATTCCTCCTGGACTTCCTTTAACCTGCCCTCTTGGTCACTTTTTCCCCTTATCTTTCTAAACTTTTGCCAGCCTTGTGCCTGTCTGTCACCTTTTGTTCTTGGCGGGGGGTCCCTTACAGTTCACCAGCCCTCTGCTGGAGGGTCCTCTTAACACTGGTACAAGACTTAGAAGTGCAGGTTTCACAGTAGGTTGGGGTTTCGCCTCAACCTGGTACATGTGGCAACTCCTGCAGTACTCCACCACATCTTTGTGGAGTTTTGGCCAGTCAAACTGCTGTCTTATGTGGGCTTTGGTCTTTCGTATACCGGCATGTACACCCACTGTAGTCTCGTGGGCCCTTCTTAATATTTCTTCCCGGTACCACTGTGGCACCACTAACTGGTGAGCTACTGTCTGCTCCTTGCCCTGAGGTCTGTGAGGAGGACTCCATTTCCTCATCAGTACCTCATTCATAAATATTAGCAATCAGGGACTCTCTCTGCTTCATTTTCAGACTGGGCAGCCTGTGCTAACTCTTGCAATACTGGGTGAGCTCGCTGAGCCTCATCCAGGAAAAATCCATTTAATTCATTCTTGGGTCTCCTGACTTTCCACAGAAAGTCTCGGACAGGCAGACCTCATGGTCATCTGTTTGCAGTGCCCATGCAGTCTCCTCTGAGGGAGCTGGTTTGATTATGGCTTGATGCAGTACATATTCAGGGTCTCTGCAGAGGACCGTCTCCTGCCACTGCCCTGTCTCTCTGACTTCCTGCGGTTTTTCTTTCACTACTTGGGGGGCTACCTAGGAGCAGGTGAACCCCGTCCACAGGCAAACTAGGGACAATCCCTACGGTTACCGGTCCCGAAACTAGGTCACACTTCAGGTGCACCCAGTGTTAAGCCCTCCAATACCATTCACCACCATTTTGGTGTTCACTGTACTCTCTGGGGGAAATGTTAGGCTTTTTCCCAGTAAAAGGGATCTAGTGCCCCTGTGTCCCTGAGAATCACTATCGGCTTGCTTGCCCCACTTGATGGGTATGGGGTTACTTTCCTTTCAAACACAAAACCCTGATGACCTTCAGGAATCCTATTAACTTTTCCTGCACTTGCAGCCGTAAGCTTCCTGGGTTGCACTCTTACTGCAGTAAAAGCCACAGCTTGTACTGCGCTTTACATCAGGTCGCCGTCTTCACTGAGCGGGTGTGCTCTTATTAACCCTACCAGTTTCCTCTTTAGTTTCCAGTAGTCAGCTTTTAAATGCCATGCTTTATGACAATGGAAGCACACAGGTCTACGGGCCTCACTCTTGCTCATAACACCTTCCTTTTTGGCTGGAGGAGGAGCCCGTGTCTCCGGCTTTCCTTTCCCTTCCAGGACTGCCTGGGCTTCTATCACCTTCCGACCCTTTGTCCTTTTCGGATTTGTGGGGATGATTAGGAAAGGTTCCCCCGGGAAACCCACTTATAAATTAAAGCCAGAACAGCCGATTGCCGCGCTCCCTGAACCTGCTGCTCCTCTACGTGGATCTTTATTGAGAGTGGGAGAGATTTTTTATATTCCTCTAACAAAATTATTTTTCTGAGAGTCTCATAGCTGAGATGCATTTTAAGAGCCCTCAGCCACTGATGAAAAGCCAGTTGCTTGCTTGCTTTCAATTTCCAGATAAGTTTGATTAGCTTGCTTTTTGAGGGTTCTAAACTTTTGGCGGTAGGCCTCAGGTACTAATTCATATGCCCCAAGGATACCATTTTTGGTCAGTTCATAATTTGATGAACTCGCATCTGGCAACAAGGAATAAACCCCATTGGCTTTTCCAGTTAGTTTGCTTTGTATTGAAAAGAGACCAGGTCTCAGCTGGCCATTTTAGCTGCCTTGCCAGTTTCTCAAAAGACACTAAAAGACACTTCCATGTCTTTCCCATTGAATTTTGGAATTAATTGAGCGGGTTTTAGCAATTTTGTACCCAGCCCTGAATTCTGCTCCTCCATATTGGCCATTCTTTCACTGGGGTTACTCTATCGCACCCTAATTAACTCAAACCGCTTAACTCTCTCTCTTCGCATTCTTTCTGGAATATTCTTTTTCTTTCTTTCTCTCTCTCTGTCCTGCCTTTCATTCTCTTGTTCCTTCTGGAAGGCTGTCTCTTTCTCCCTCTCCTGCCTCTCTCTCTCTTTCTCTTTCTTCTAATTCAAGTTTCCTCTGTTCCAATTGTATCTTTGTTAGCGATACCCTATCGGAATTTGCTTCTAACACTACTTCTGTTTCTTCAGATTCAAGGGAAAAATGGTGGGCCACTAGTCTTAGGAGTTCAGACTTTCTAGCCTTGCCACATACAAGGCTGTTGGCCAGGGGCTGCAAGAAATAGTCTGTTACAAACTGTTGCATAGCTCATGAACTAAAAGTTACCGGGTGCTCAGACACTGGCCTGTGCTGGTAAAAACCAGTTTGAACTAATTAATTTATGTGACAAGACAGAGGAGAGATCACAGGAATAAAGGCTTATTTGGAGACTGTGTGATACCGGGGTCTTTGGGCCTGGGCCAATAAGGAGAAGATACGAACGAGGTGAGCAAGCCTAAACCAACCGGAAAGAAACAGCACAAGTTTGAAGAGATAAGAAAGAGAATAAGTATAGAGAATCTCAGGCATAGAGCCAGCAAGAAACTCCGGAGACCAACCATCACGGAAGTGGAAGACCCTGCGTGAGCAACGCGGCGACGACGTAAAAGAGAGAGAGAACGGAACGCCTGGCCAGCGTCAGCTCTTCCCTTTTTCGGGTATTATCCTTTGTTTTCTGTGACTAGTTCAGGGAAAGGTCAGAGGAACCTAATGGGTGTGCTTATCAATTCTAGATAGCTTTGTTATTAACTGTATAACCCAGTTTGAGTTGCATGCTTTTGTCTAACTAAGTGTATAAGCCTTATTCTTACATTGTACAACAACGTGAATAAAGTAAAGTGATAGTTAAAGAAGGGACTGAGTTTCCTCCTCTTTGTACTAAGCCATTAACTGTAGCCAGTGGATTAGGTGGAGGGTGGCTCTCCTGTAACCGATATCCCAAACACCCAGCCTGAGTCTGAATTAAGAGGACTTAGACCTACGTGACGGCCAGGATCAAGTGGGTGAAAGGAATAAAGGGGCCAAGGGGGAGTTGACTCCGCGCCACGGTTTACATCTCACACTGCGCAGCCATTTTTCTCAACTCCTCCATAGACAGTGCTTTTAACTTATCCCAAGTTACATCACCCTGGCTTAGAGAGCTACTCGCTTCAGTTGCAGACATGTTTGTATTCAATCACACACAACTACAAGAAAACCTGTTTTAAGCTTGCTCTTTTTTGATTAGGAACAATTTGGCTTCCCACTTCCAATTTAACTTGTTTGTCTGTGGGTAACATTCTGGACGCTAGCACCCAAATTTCTGTTATGACCAGGTGAGGAACATGTCTAGGGGTCTCTTTCAGCCTTCACCCGTTCTTATTGTAACAGGATTTAATTTTTAAACACAGTGTTTTGAGCTCCCCCTTGGTGAATGCTTGTTCACCGCTTTCCAATTATAAGGCAAAGAAATGAGCACAAACAGGCCTTCTTCTGTTTAAAGAAGAAGTGAAATTTATTAAAACTTAAAATTAAACTCTAATTTGATTAAAGCCTACGGATACACGACGTGCCCCACGCTAGCATGCACACGCGATACGCACATGCAATTAGAGACAGAAAAGAGCAGAAGAAAAAATAGAGAGGTTCGAGGCAATATCAGAAGAGTTTCTTGTTACTGTGCATCGAGCTTACTGTAGTCCTTTTGTAGGTATTCTTTTTGTTGTGGCCCAGTATTCTTCTTAAACCTTGTTCACTGTAGGAGACTTTTCTCTCTTGGGGTTCATGGGTCTTCAGTTCTGTGAGAAAGAGATGGGAGCAGACAGGAGAGAGATTAGATTAGATTAGATTAGAACATTACAGCGCAGTACAGGCCCTTCGGCCCTCGATGTTGCGCCGACCTGTGAAACCATCTGACCTACACTATTCCATTTTCATCCATATGTCTATCCAATGACCACTTAAATGCCCTTAAAGTTGGCGAGTCTACTACTGTTGCAGGCAGGGCGTTCCACGCCCCTACTACTCTCTGAGTAAAGAAACTACCTCTAACATCTGTCCTATATCTATCACCCCTCAACTTAAAGCTATGTCCCCTCGTGTTTGCCATCACCATCCGAGGAAAAAGACTCTCACTATCCACCCTATCTAACCCTCTGATTATCTTATATGTCTCTATTAAGTCACCTCTCCTCCTCCTTCTCTCCAACGAAAACAACCTCAAGTCCCTCAGCCTTTCCTCGTAAGACCTTCCCTCCATACCAGGCAACATTCTAGTAAATCTCCTCTGCACCCTTTCCAAAGCTTCCACATCCTTCCTATAATGCGGTGACCAGAACTGCACGCAATACTCCAGGTGCGGTCTCACCAGAGTTTTGTACAGCTGCAGCATGACCTCGTGGCTCCGAAACTCGATCCCCCTACTAATAAAAGCTAACACACCATATGCCTTCTTAACAGCCCTATTAACCTGGGTAGCAACTTTCAGGGATTTATGTACCTGGACACCAAGATCTCTCTGTTCATCTATACTACCAGATGTTCTCAGTTTTAAAATTTAATATTCATGTGGCGAAATATCTGCCCCATTGTTGGCAGGTGTGAGCCTGCATGACGGTACAATAAATGCCATTTGAAACCAGAAACCCCCCCCCCCCCCCATGTCTTTTTTTGTTTAAAGTAGATCATTTTCATGGTTTTGTACATCACCGTGAAATTTACGATTTAAATGTGAAATCGTGAAATTCATCATTCTTAAAATGCTGTCTCTGTAAAATTTGTAAAATTTGACAGAGTTTGCTAGTGCCCTATTTATAGTATTCAGTCCAGTGCTGCTTTACAACCACCTGCTAGCAGTGACATGGGGTGACTCACCCTGTAACTTCCATTCCTTTTAAAGGATTGCCTGGTCTCCAGACAGCTTTTTGCTTTGGCACAGGCATAATTGTGATTTTGAGAATCCTGTGAAGGTAACGGTTCAGATTTAATAGTCGTGTTCAAAATCATGAAGGATTTTGATGGCATAAGTAACGAGAAATTGTAGCAGAAGAATTGATAATCAGAGGACACAGATTTAAGGCAATTGGCAAAAGAACTAGAGGCAAGCTGAGAATGTTTTAGCATGCAGTGAGTTATTATGTACATTCATGATGGACAGAATTAAATGATCACACCACCAACAGATCAAAGCTCTACAGTCTTGCCACATCCAGCCATGAGTGGTTGTGGAAAATTAAACAACTAATGGGAGGAAGAGGTTCCATGAACTCCAATGATGGTGGAGCCCAAAAGGCAAGGCTGAAGCATTTGCAACCATCTTCAGCCAGAAGTGTCAAGTGTATGATCCATTTTGGCCTTGTCCTGAGGTTTCCACCATCACAGAAGCTAGACTTCAACCAATTTGATTCACTCCCTTTGATATCAAGAAATGTCTGAGTGCACTGGATGCAGCAAAGGCTGTGGGCCTGACACCATCCCAGCTCAGTGCTGAAGACTTGTGCTCCAGAATTAGCTGTGCCCTCAGCCAAGCTGATCCAGTACACCTACAACACTGGCATAAAAACAAGAAATGCTGGAAATACTCAGCAGGTCTGGCAGCATCTGTGGAGAGAGAAACCGAGTTAATGTTTCAGGTCAGTGACCTTTCATCAGAACTGCCAGGACCCACTTCTGATGAAAGGTCACCGACCTGAAACGTTAACCCTGCTTCTCTCTCCACAGATGCTGCCAGACCTGCTGAGTGATTCCAGCATTTCTTGTTTTTGTTTCAGATTTCCAGCATCTGCAGCATTTTGCTTTTACAACACTGGCATCTACCTGGCAAAGTGGAAAGTTCCCAGGTATGTCTTGTCCACAAAAAGCAGGGCAAGTCCAATCCAGTCAGTTACCACCCCATCAGTCTACTCTCGATCATCAGCATAGTAGTGAAAGGTGTCGTTGACAGGGCTATCAAATGGCACTTACTCAACAACCTGCTCGCCAGTGCTCAGTTTGGGTTCCGCCAGGGCCACTTGGTTTCAGACCTCAGTACAGTTTTAGTCCAAATTTGGACAAAAGA
The DNA here is from genome assembly GCF_036365525.1 of Heterodontus francisci. NCBI lineage: Eukaryota > Metazoa > Chordata > Chondrichthyes > Heterodontiformes > Heterodontidae > Heterodontus > Heterodontus francisci. Next base: position 155,722,229 of record NC_090373.1, on the reverse strand, counting down.
GCTGAATTAGAATTAAGAGTGACTTCCCTTAACAGTTATATACTGCCTTTGACATAAAACATCCCAAGATACTGTGCAGGAGTGTATAATCAGATCAAATTTGACACCAAGCCACAAAAGGAGATATTAGTCCAAAAGCAAAATACTAATCTCCATACGTGGACTCCCAAGTCTCTTTGGACCCCCACTGTTTCTAGCTTGTCACCATTTAGAAAGTACCCTATTCTTTTTTTTTGGTCCAACATGGATGACCTCGCATTTGCTTACATTGAAATCTTTTTCCACAGTTTTGCCATTTGCTTATCCTATTAATATCTTTGTAATTTTATGCTTTCATCTATACAGTTACAATGCTGCCTATCGTTGTCATCAGCAAATTTGGATATGTGGCTTTCTACCCCATCATCTAAGTTAATGAATATGGTGAATAGTTAAGCCCCAACGCGTTGACATGGAGAATGCAGAAGTTAACAGTGACTGACCGTTAACTGCCAAGCTTTGATTGAAATTTAAACCAGGCAGCTTGACTGGTCATGGCATTGCCCTGAGGAATGAACCAGTGAATGCCTGTCACTTATTTTGTTTAGCTGAAACAGGCGCAATGCTTGTTCATATTCTTTCTGTCTGCAAAGAACAGGGCCCTGTGTATTCATATATCTCCGTATATTTTGATATCCATGGCAACGCCTCTACCAATCAGAGTTCACTTGACAACCAATCAGCACTGTCATATAGTATAAAGTTGTTGTTTTCCCTTACATTGGTATTCTTGCAGATTGTCCTGATGAGTGCAAGATGAAAAGCTTTGACAACTTGTCTCTCTTTTCAGGAATACTCAAGTTCTGTACTACCAAACTACTATGTGCCGTACTCTCCAAGTTGAATTTGCACTTGCAATTCATTCAATTTCTTCCTTGTACTCCATGCATTTATATAAAGAATAATTTATAACAGATTTTAAGGAAACACAGTCAGCGAAAGGGGTTGGAGAGGAAAGAACAAAATGGCAGGTCTGTGATAGGGTGGAAGGCAGGAGAGATTAAATGACAGTGGATGATGATGCAAGGCAAAAGAGAATGGTAATGGGACAAGTATAAAAACAAAAGATGGCCTGGAAGAGAGAGAAATAGCTATAGCGGAATCATAACCACTGCTCCCATTCTTTCGGACAGAAATTGTTGGTAATGATCTGAAATTGTTGTACTCGATGTTGAGTCCGGAAGACTGTAAAATGCCTAACCAAAAGACGAGCTTACATTGAGCTTCATTGAAACAGTGTAGGAGGCTGAGGACAGAGAGGGAGTAGGGCAGAGAATTAAAGTGACAGGCAGCCGGAAGCTCAGAGTCACGCTTGCAGACAGAATCGAAGTGTTCCACAAAATGATTGCCCAATCTGCTCAATTCTCAATATAGAGGTGACTGCATTGTGAGCAGCAAATACAGTATAATTGAAAGTAATACAAGTAAATCGCTGTTTCACCTAGAAGGAGTGTTTGCAGCCCTAAATGGTGGGAAGGGAGGAGATAAAAAGGCAGCTGTTGCATCTCCTGAGCTTGCATGGAAAGGTGCCATAGGAAAGGGAGGGGGTGTTGGGGATGATTGAAGAGTGGGTTAGGGTGTCACGGAGGGAACGGCTCTGTGTGATGTTGAAAGGAGAGGAGAGACGATGGGTTTGGCGGTGGTATCATGCTGGAGATGGTGGAAATGGTGAAGGATGATCCGTTGAATGTGGACGTTGGTGGGGTGTGGAAGGTGAGGACCACTGGAACCCTGCAATAGTTCTGTGAGGGAGGAGAAGGGGTCACAGCAAAAGTGCAGGAAATGGATGGACATTGTCAGGGATCTTGTCAACCATGGTGGAGAGGAATTCCCAGTTGAGGAAAAAGGAAGACCTATAGGAAGTACTGGTATGGAAGGTAGCATAGTCAGAACAAATGCGATAGAGATGCAGAAACTGGAAGAATGGAAGAGACCTTACAGGAAGTGGGAGGCAGTGTAACCAAAGTAGCTGTGGGAGTCAGTGGGCTTATAGAGTCCTTTTTGATATCATTTGAGCCCAGTGATTGGATTGCAGTCATTCACTGACAAAGTATTTATAAATGGTATGTTAAGGGTCCTGAAGTGGAATTGACCAAGTTGGTCAACGTACGTTGGTCACTGGCAGAGTCTGCAAATACTGCAGGACAGGCAAATATTCTACATAATTGATTGGATGTTGAAGGAGAAGCTCATTAGAAGAGACCAAGAGCACAATCAAAAGATTTTCAGAATATTTACATTAGTGATGCAGTTGAACAGACAAATGGCAAATTAATTATCAAAGAATGGCCAAAAAAACTTAGAAATGGACCTGGGAATTACAGTACATGTTCAGACAGTCAGGGTTCAGACAAGTGAAACAAGTTAAAAAAACAAAAACAAATCGAGTAGAACTTTACTGTAGTTATGCAAAAGCTTGAAACGACACTAGTCATAATACATAGGACAGTTTTTATTTCTGGTGACCACACTATAGAAAGGAGGTACATACATTGAAGAGGGTGTAGTGGAGGATAGCGAGAATGGCACTGGTGAGAAGTCCGGCAGAAACCTCTTGCTCAAAAGGTAATAGATGTGGAGAAAGTTACCAGAGAAGTGGGTGGTATAAATGGCTTTAAGAATCCACTATTAAATTTGTTTCTGTAGAGGGAAGAAACTGAGCAACCTAGTCAGTCGACATGTTTGAGATCTGTCAAAAACGCTTGTGGATATTGGGCTTAATTACATTTTCAGGTCTTATATAAAATAATCTTTATTTGGAGAAGTGATTTTTAAAAAAATTAAAGTTAATGGTGGATGGCTCATTTGAGGACTGATTCCCTTCGCTGAAATGGTATAATGTGACTCGGACTCTGTGAAACAGGAGTACATAGGATATCAGGTTATTTCATCTGTATATTCCATAAATTCACAACCTTACTTTGTGTAATATTATGGTTGAGTAGGTTAAGGGTATAAATTCGTTTTTTTAAAGATTAATGTAATGTGGCTTGTAATAATGCATACTTATCTCAAAAAAATGTTTTTCAGCATCAACATGTTAAAATTGCCAGAATACCCCAGCAAAGAGAACCTGAAGGATCGAATTCTTGTTGCATTGCACTGTGGCAGCTATGGATACACCATGGCATAAATATGTCTCAAAATTTGAAAGTGGCTGCTGGAGAGACCGTCACTCCTCAACTGTGTTTAATGATGCTTCTGATTTTTCAGCTCTCTGTCCAGATTCATATGCACATTTCTGTATTGTAGCACATCTGTATATGCATGGCATACACTGAATGCTCATGCCAAGCATTATGCTTGTGTGTGTCGTTTAGGGATTTATATTTAAAAGAAAGTGGTTATGTTTTGGTACAACTAATCACATACTTGTGACAGAGTATAGGAATTTGCAAACTGCTGCACAATGTCAAAACATGGTATTCTGAAATCTGAAATGCCTGTATGTGGGTGCATTCCCTGTATGCTTGAATCAGTGGCTGGAGTATACAAGTTCTGTTGCCAAGCTTCATATATTTATGGTGGGGGGGAGGGTAAGTGAGAAAGCCAGTGGTTCTCCAAAGCCAAGATTTCATTGTATTTTTTTTGTAAGATAGGGGACAGACTTTTTATATTTTTTGTGATGATGTAAATGTTTAGTTTAGTAGTCAGACTTCATAATTTAATGTGCCATTGAAATGGGGGGCATTGTCAGTAGAAATGGCAGATAGACTGCCCTAACAGCCAAATTATTTTGCAGAATTTCTGCAAAGCAATATTAGCTACTTTAAAAAGATTAAACTGTCCTATGAAAGTATTTGTATATTGTGAAAATTATGCACTGTATATATTGCTTGAAGTCCTGTATATTTGTATTTGTAGATTATGATGCAGCTGCTTGTGTATCTCCCTGTTGTGCATGTCTTTTAAAAAGAAACTATTAAATTTTTACAGAAAAATTTACCTTTTTTTACATTTTAGTATAAAAGGGTTAATATTACAGTGACAGCCTACAGTACATTAGTTTCTAGTCATGGAGCCTTCAATGGAGTAGCTCGTACTCTGGGGCTCTATTTCAACCTATTTGCTTCTCCATCTTTTGTAATCAGGTGGTCAGGTCATGCAAAGATTTAGTTATGAGTAATAAGCCAGATTTAGATAAATGTTTTTGACTTTATTAACTAAACATAATATGATTGAATTCAATGTTAGTTTTGCAAAGAAGAAACATAACACCATTACTATGATTCTAGATTTTGGGAAGGCTAACTTTAACAGGTTGAGTCAGAGACTGATGTAAACTGATCAACACTGTAATTTGGTAAAACTGCAGATGAACAGTGGGAGGTGCTCAAAAAGAATTAATACAAGACCAGTGTATACCCCTAAGGAGCAAGAGCTCTCCTTACCAAATAAAGCAGCCATGGTCGACAAAAGAGGTGAGAGATAATATAAAACTAAAGGAAAGAACCGACAAAAGTACAAAGAATAGTTCGGGGACTAGGAGAGATATAAAGAGCAGCAAAGGAAGACGACAAAAAACTGCAAAAAGGAATTTTAAAAAAATGGCACTTGAAGGATGTTAAAGTTAACAATTTGCTTAATTAGAACAACAAGGGTAGTTAAGAGCACTGGGTTTTAAAAAAACAGATATGGGTAATCTTGCAAATGTAAATAATTACTTTCTGCGAGTCTTCACAGAAGAGGATAATGTACCAGACGTTCCAGGGAAGCTAATAATGAATCAGTAGCCCACTAAAGTTAAAATAAACTAGGAAAACAGTATTGGGGGAAAAAAATTGGCACTGAAGACTGATAAATCACCAGGACTTTATTTCCACGCCAGTGTGTTAAAGGAAGTAGGTAAGGATTGCAGATGCTTCTGTCATAACCTTCCAAGCTGCATTCAATTCAGGAACCACCACTACCACCACCAGCAAGTCTTCCAAGTGGCATACCATCCTGACTTGGAACTATATTGCCGTTTCTTCACCGTCACTGGGTGGAAAACCTGGAACACTTCCGAAAAGCTTTGGGAGTGCAGATGGACTGCAGCGGTTCAAGAAAGCAGCTCACCACCACCACCTCAAGGGCAATTGAGGATGGGCAACAAATGCTGGCCTTTCCAATGATGCTCACGTCCCATGAAAGAATATTTAAAAAAATCCCTTTAGATTGGAAAATTTCAAAATATAAGTTCATGATTTAAGTAAGGTAAGAGAGCGCGGGAAGAACCAGAAAGTTAGTGGAATCCATAATTAAGTACAAAATAACTAAGCACTTAGAGAAATTTGAGCTGATTAGAGAGATCCGTTATGGATTTGGGATGGAGAGGTCATGCCTCACAAACCTAACTGAGTTTTTTGAGAAGTAACTAAAGTAGTAGACAAAGGAAAGTCTATGAATGCAGTTTACATGACTTACAGAAGGCATTTGATAAGGTTCCACATAAGAAATTGTTAGCTAACATTAAAGTTCAAGGAATTGATGGCAAATTATTTGACCTTGTTAGGCTATAGAAGGCATTGAGTAGAGATAATGGGTATGCACTTGAATTGGAAGGCACTGACTAGTGCTCTCCCATAAGGATATGTGCTGGGGTCATTCACTTTATTAATGATTTGTATAACACTATAGCGAACCATATATACAAGTAAGCTGATGAAAAATAGGTGGCATAGTAATGTGGACAGGAGCATAAAATTAAGGATATTGATAGGTTAAGTTTGTGGGTAAAACCAGCAGATGAATGTCAATGCAAGTAAATGTGAGGCCATCTGCTTTGGACCAAAAAGGATAGATGAGTTTTTTTATAAATGGTGAAAAGCTAGGAACAGTGAGGTCGAAGGAGATTTGGGGTCTATGCACACAGATCACTAAAGTGTAGCGGTGAGGTACAAAAGAAATCAAAAAGGCTAATGGAATGTGAACCATTTATTTTGAGAGCTAGAATATAAAGGAAGAAGTTTCCTACTCTTATACAACCAAATCTGGAGTACTGAGTACAGTTCTGGGCACTGCATCTTTAAAATATATTGGTCTGGGGAGGAGTGCAGCACAGATTCGCCAGAATGTTAACCAGGGCTCCAAAAGTTAAATTTTGAGAGATTGTATAAACTGTGCTTGTATTGCTTGGAATATAGAAGGTCAATGGGTGATTTGATCGGGATTTTTAGAATTTTGGAAGGAATTGATTAGGTAGATAGAAACATTTTCCATTGGTGGGAGAGTCTAGGACAAGGCGATAAAAGCATCTGTGGAGAGAGAAGCAGAGTTAACGTTTCAGGTCAGTGACCCTTCAGAACTGGCAAATATTAGAAATGTAAAAGGTTATAAGCAAGTAAAGCGGGGGTGGGGCAAGAGATAACAAAGGAGAAGGTGTAGGTCACAGAATAGCTGACCAGAAGGTCGTGGAGCAAAGGCAAACAATATGTCAATGGTGTGTTGAAAGACAAAGCAGGAGTACAGAGAAGATGTTAACGGACTGAAAATTGAACAGCCGCAAGTACAAACATGAAAAAAAGACAAAAAACAGTGGGTAAGCAAACTGAACAAGCTAAGATGAAATAAAATAAAATAAACACAAAAAAATATAGAAAAAAATAACTAAAAATGGAAGTAAAATGGGGGGCACGTCATGCTCTGAAATTATTGAACTCAATGTTCAGTCTGGCAGGTAAATGGACAGGTATTACACCTCCTGCGATTTCAGGGGAAGGTGCCATAGGAAGGGGACGAGGTGGTGGGGGTAATGGAGGAGTGGACCAGGGTGTCACGGAGGGAACGATCCCTTCAGAATGCTGACAAGGGAAGGGAGGGGAAGATGCGTTTGGTAGCGGCATCACGCTGGAAGTGGCGGAGGATGATCCTTTGGATATGGAGGCTGATGGGGTGGAAAGTGAGGACAAGAGGAACCCTGTTGCGGTTCTGGGAGGGAGGGGAAGGGGTGAGGGTAGAGGTGCGGGAAATGGGCCGGACACGGTTGAGGGCCCTGTCAACCACAGTGGGGGGGAATCCTCGGTTGAGGAAAAAGGAAGACATAGCAGAAGCGCTGTCATGGAAGGTAGCATCATCAGAGCAGATGTGTCGGAGACGAAGAAACTGGGAGAATGGAATGGAATCCTTACACGAGGCAAGGCCTGAAGAAGTGTAGTCGAGGTAGCTGTGGGAGTAGGTGGGCTGACAATCGATATTAGTAGACAGCCTATCCCCAGAGATAGAGATAGGGAAGTCGAGCAAGGGAAGGGAAGTGTCAGAGATGGACCATGTAAAGGTGAGAGAAGGGTGGAAATTAGAAGCAAAGTTGGTAAAGTTTTCCAGTTCGGGGTGGGAGCAGGAAACGGCACCAATACAGTCATCAATGCACCTGAAAAAGAGTTGGGGGAGGGGGCCTGAGTAGGACTGGAACAAGGAATGTTCGACATATCCCACAAAAAGACAGGCATAACTAGGACCCATGCGGGTACCCATAGCAACATCTTTTACTTGAAGGAGGTGAGTGGAGTTGAAGGAGAAGTTGTTCAATGTGAGAACAAATTCAGCCAGGCGGAGGAGGGTGCTGGTGGATGGGGACTGGTTGGGCCTCTGTTCAAGGAAGAAGCGGAGAGCCCTCAAACAGTCCTGGTGGGGGATGGAGGTGTAGAGAGATTGGACGTCCGTAGTGAAGAGGAGGCGGTCGGGGCCAGGAAACTGGAAATTGTCAAAATGACGTAGGGCGTCAGAACAGTCACGGTTGTTGGTGGGAAGAGACTGGACCAGCGGAGAAAAGATAGAGTCAAGATAGGAAGAAATAAGTTCAGTGGGGCAGGAGCAGGCTGACACAATGGGTCTGCCGGGACAGTCCTGTTTGTGGATTTTGGGAAGGAGGTAGAAGCGGGCTGTCCAGGGTTGTGGGACTATGAGTTTGGAAGCTGTAGAGGGAAGATCTCCAGAGGAGATGAGGTCGGTGACAGTCCTGTGGACAGTAACTTGATGTTTGGTGGTGGGGTCATGGTCCAGAGGGAGGTAGGAAGAAGAGTCTGAGAGTTGGCCCTGAGCCTCTGCAAGGTAGAGGTCGGTATTCCATACAACAACAGCACCACCCTTGTCTGCAGGTTTGATGACCATGTCGGGGTTAGACCTGAGAGTACGGAGTGCCTCAAGTTCAGAGGGGGACAGGTTAGAGTGAGTGAGGGAGGCAGAGAAATTGAGATGAGCAATGTCTCGCCGACAGTTTTCAATGATAAGATCAAGAGCGGGTATGAGGCCAGGGGGAGGAGTCCAGGTAGAGGGAGAATGCTGGAAGCGGATGAATGGGTTTACTGGGGGAAGGACTCCTGGTCAAAGAAGTGAGCCTGGAGGCAGGGGCGACGGAAGAAGAGCTCAACATCATGCCGAGCGCAAAATTCATTGAGGTGGGGGCATAAGGGGATAAAGCTGAGACTTTTGCTGAGTACAGAACATTCAGAGTCAGAGAGGGGGAGGTCAGAGGGTATAGTGAATACACGGCAAGGGGTCAGATCAGAAAGGGTGGGGTCAGAGGGAAGTGAAGGGGAAGAAGGATCTGGAGGGGCATTAGTCCCCATCAGCTGCTGGAGCTTGCTTTCCTTGACACCTGAAAGGAAGAAAAAAAGTTTTTTGTTAATGCGTCGGATGAGATGAAGGATGAAATGAAACTGCGGAGTAGAACAGCTTTGAGTTAAGGTGAGGCGGTGCCACTGGAGAGAGAGGTTCAGTGTGTGCATGTGACGGCGCATGGCACTGAATGTGGATCTCAGAATGCGGCGAGAATAGCAGTCCGAGGAACGTTGTATTTCTCGGAGATACCGGTAATCCTGGGTGGATTCAAAACATGATGGGTGAAACTGCAGTTAGAATCCACGTGGAATAAGTCAGAGCTGGAGACAGTCATTGAGGAAGGTGATGTGGCTGTGAAAACAAGTTTTGGTAGACACTATATCAAACACCAGGAGGGAAATAGAAAGCAATGAAGGTGAACAAGGTAAAAAAGACAAACGACAATCCCGTCGGAGAGAAGAGCAGAATCTCTTCAAGGTAGGCATTCCTGGAAGAGAAGTGGCAGTGAACTAAACACTAAAATAAAAGGACAAGGGGATACATCCTTAAAATCAGAGCCAGGCCATTCAGGAGAGACGCTAGGAAGCATTTCTTCATGCAAAGGGTGGTGGTAATGTGGAACTCTCTTCCACAAAAAAGCACATTCACTCAATTAAAAACTGCATATCTGTGATCGATAGATTTTTGCAAGCCATGGATAGTCAGGGATTTCAAGCCAACATGGGAATTGGATTTAGGATACAGATCAGCCATAATACACCTGTTCCTAGATTCCTAATTCTTGTCAAAACTCTCCTTTTTAACCTTCAGTCATCTAATTTCTGCCCTAGCTGTCTATTTTCTCTAAGCCTATTGGTGAAGCTCCGTGAGGCATTCTTTACATTAAAGGCACTATATAAATACAAATTGCTTTTAGAAACTGAACTTACAAGAGTCCTGGAAGATCATGGAGGTGCTGATGTAGTGGTCATGTCACGAGACTAGTAACCAAGATTTCCAGAAGGCATTTGATAAGGTGCAACATCAAAGGTTATTGCAGAAAATAAAAGCTTAGGGCGTATAGGGCGTAACATATTGGCATGGATAGATGATTGGCTAGCTACCAGGAAACAGAGAGTAGGCATAAATGGGTCATTTTCTGGCTGGCAAGATGTAATAATTAGTGTGCCACAGGGATCTGTGCTGGGGCTTCAACTTTTTAGAATTTATATAAATGATTCAGATGAAGGGACCGAAGGTATGGTTGCTAAATTTGCTGATGACACAAAGATAGGTAGGAAAGTAACTTGTGAAGAGGACAAAAGGGGGCTGCAAAGGGATATAGATAGGTTAGGTGAGTGGGCAAAGACCTGGCAAATGGAGTATAATGTGGGAAAGTGGGAAATTGTCCACTTTGGCAGGAAGAATAAAAAAAGCATATTATCTAAATGTTGAGAGATTGTGGAGCTCTGAGATGCAGAGGGATCTGGGTGCATGAATCGCAAAAGGTTTGTATGCAGGTACAGCACGTAATTGGGAAAGCTGATACAATGTTATCGTTTATCGTGAGGGGAATTGAATACAAAAGTAGAGAGGTTATGCTTCAGCTATACAGGGCATTGGTGAGACCACACCTGGAGTACTGTGTACAGTACTGGTCTCCTTATTTAAGGAAGGATGTAAATGCGTTGGAGGCAGTACAGAGAAGGTTTACTAGACTGATACCTGGAATGGGCAGGCTGTCTTACAACAAAAGATTGGACAGGCTAGGCTTGTATCTGCTGGAATTTAGAAGAGTAAGAGGCAACTTGATTGAAACATATACGATCCTGAGGGGTCTTGACAGGGTGGATGTGGAAAGGATGTTTCCCCTTGTGGGAGAATCTGGAACTAGGGGTCACTGTTTAAAAATAAGGGGTCGCCCATTTAAGACAGAGATGAGGAGAAATCTTTTCTCTCAGAGGGTTGTGAGTCTTTGGAATTCTCTTCCTCAAAAGGTGGTGGAGGCATGATTCTTTTAATATTTTGAAGGCAGAGGTAGATAGATTCTTGATAAGCAAGGGGGTGAAAGGTTATCAGGGGTAGGTGGAAATGTGGAGTAATCAGTTATTGAACTTATTGAATGGCGGAGCAGGCTCAAAGGGCTGAGTGGCCTATTCCTGTGCCTAATTCGTATGTTCGTTTGTAACCCAGAGCCCCAGGCTAATGCTCTGGGGGCATGGGTTCAAATCCCACCACGGCAGATGGTGGAATTTGAATTCAATTAACAAATCTGGATTTAAAAAGCTAGCCAAGTGGTGATCATAAAACCATTGTCTATTGTTGTAAAACCCATCTGGTTCACTAATGTCCTTTAGGGAAGGAAATCTGCTGTCCTTACCTACATGTGAGCCCAGACCCACAGCAATGTGGTTAACACTTAATATGTGCTCTGAAATGGCCTAGCAAGCCACTCAGTTCAAGGGCAATTAGGAATGGGCAACAAATGCTGGCATAGCCAGTGACTCCCACATCCCCCAAACGAATAAGAAATGAATTGTTGCTTTCATTGATCTCACCAAAGCCTTTGACCTCGTCAGCAGACGCAGTCTCTTCAGACTGCTAGAAAAGATTGGATGTCCACCAAAGCTACTAAGTATCATCACCTCATTCCATGACAATATGAAAGGCACAATTCGCCTCCTCAGACTCCTTTCCTATCCTGAGCAGCGTGAAACAGGGCTGTGTTTTCGCACCTACACTGTTTGGGATCTTCTTCTCCCTGCTGCTCTCACATGCGTTCAAGTCTTCAGAAGAAGAAATTTTCCTCCACACAAGATCAGGGGGCAGGTTGTTCAACCTTGCCCGTCTAAGAGCGAAAACCAAAGTACGGAAAGTCCTCATCAGGGAACTCCTTTTTGCTGACGATGCTGCATTAACATCTCACATTGAAGAGTGTCTGCAGAGGTTTGCGGCTGCCTGCAACGAATTTGGCCTAACCATCAGCCTCAAGAAAACAAACATCATGGGACAGGACGTCAGAAATGCTCCATCCATCAATATTGGCGACCACACTCTGGAAGTGGTCCTCATTGGAGCTGTTTAACTCCATTTTCCTGCTGACGTACTGTAGCCTTTAATATATTTTAGTCTAATTTTTAAATTGACTTGTCTTCAGTGATCACTTGCATACTTTAATAATCTATTGGAAAATTATAGGTAGTACCTCTTTTTTCATCAATAGCTTCACTGCTATGTCCAGACTGGCCAAGAGAGTATGGGAAAATGGCGCACTGACACGGAACACAAAAGTCCGAGTGTATCAAGCCTGTGTCCTCAGTACCTTGCTCCATGGCAGCGAGGCCTGGACAACGTATGTCAGCCAAGAGCGACGTCTCAATTCATTCCATCTTCGCTGCCTCTGGAGAATCCTTGGTATCAGGTGGCAGGACCGTATCTCCAACACAGAAGTCCTCGAGGCGGCCAACATCCCCAGCTTGTACACACTACTGAGTCAGCGGCGCTTGAGATGGCTTGGCCATGTGAGCCGCATGGAAGATGGCAGGATCCCCAAAGACACATTGTACAGTGAGCTCGCCACTGGTATCAGACCCACCGGCCGTCCATGTCTCCGCTTTAAAGACGTCTGCAAACGCGACATGAAGTCCTGTGACATTGATCACAAGTCGTGGGAGTCAGTTGCCAGCGTTCGCCAGAGCTGGTGGGCAGCCATAAAAGCGGGGCTAAAGTGTGGCGAGTCGAAGAGACTTAGCAGTTGGCAGGAAAAAAGACAGAGGCGCAAGGGGAGAGCCAACTGTGTAACAGCCCTGACAAACAAATTTTTCTGCAGCACCTGTGGAAGAGCCTGTCACTCTAGAATTGGCCTTTATAGCCACTCCAGGCGCTGCTCCACACACCACTGACCACCTTCAGGCGCTTACCCATTGTCCCTCGAGGTAAGGAGGCCAAAGAAGAGCTTCACTCAGTGTTCTGGACAATAAACCATATTGATTTGGTGACTTTATTACATTCTAAGTTTCCCTTCCAAAGTTTGTTTCTCCAGCACATCCCCTGAACTTGCTGGTTTAAATTCACCCACAGCTTTACCTATTCTGTATGCTGGATTGGTTCTCTTGGGAAATTTTCAGCAACAATTATGTGAAGTTTAACTTTTGTAGAAGCACAATATGAGCAAAGGTGGATTGGCACCCATTATACACCCAGAGTAATGGTGGATTGGCAACCATTAAAAACCCTGAGCAATGGTGGATTGACACCCATCATACACCCTGAGCAATTCTGGATTGGCACCCATTATACACGCTAAGCAATGGTGGGTTGGCAACCATCATACACCCAGAGTAATGGTGGATCGGCAACCATTATACACCCTGAGCAAGGTGGATTGGCACCCATTCTAGACGCTGAGCAAGGAGGATTGGCACCCATTATACGCATTGAACAAGGGTGGATTGGCACCTATTAAACACCCTGAGCAAGGTGGATTGGCACCCATTATACACCGTGCGCAAGGTGGACTGGCACCCATTATACACCCGAAGGTGGATTGATACCCATTATACATCCTGAACAATGTGGGATTGACACCTATTATACACCCTGAACATTGTTGGATTGGCACCCATTATACATCCTGAACAATGTGGGATTGACACCTATTATACACCCTGAACATTGTTGGATTGGCACCCATTATACACCCTAAGGTGGACTGGCATCCATTATACACCCTGAACAATGTTGGATTGGCAACCATTATATACCATGCGCAAGGTGGATTGGCACTAATTAAACACCCTGAGCAATGGTGGATTGGCACCCATTATACACCCTAAGGTGGATTGGCACCCATTATACACCCTGAACAATGTTGGATTGGCACCCATTATATACCATGCGCAAGGTGGACTGGCACCCGTTATGCACCCTAAGGTGGATTGGCACCCATTATACACCCTGAACAATGTTGGATTGGCACCCATTATACATCCTGAACAATGTTGGATTGACAACCATTATACACCCTAAGGTGGATTGGCACCCATTATACACCCTGAACAATGTTGGATTGGCACCCATTATATACCATGCGCAAGGTGGACTGGCACCCGTTATGCACCCTAAGGTGGATTGGCACCCATTATACACCCTGAACAATGTTGGATTGACAACCATTATACACCCTAAGGTGGATTGGCATCCATTATACACCCTGAGCACTGGTGGATTGGCACCCATTATACGCCCTGAACAATGTTTGATTGGCACCCATTATACACCCTGAGCAATGGTAGATTGGCACCCATTATACGCCCTGAACAATGTTTGATTGGCACCCATTATACAATATGAACAATGCTGGATTGGCACCCATTATACATACTGAGCAATGTTGAATTGGCACCCATTATACACCCTGAACAATGTTGGATTGACAACCATTATACACCCTGAACAATATTGGATTGACAACCATTATACACCCTGAACAATGTTGGATTGGCAACCATTATACACCCTGAACAATGTTGGATTGACAACCATTATACACCCTGAACAATATTGGATTGACAACCATTATACACCCTGAGCAATGTTGGATTGGCAACCATTATACACCCTGAACAATGTTGGATTGGCACCCATTATACACCCTGAACAATGTTGGATTGACAACCATTATACACCCTGAACAATATTGGATTGACAACCATTATACACCCTGAACAATGTTGGATTGGCAACCATTATACACCCTGAACAATGTTGGATTGACAACCATTATACACCCTGAACAATATTGGATTGACAACCATTATACACCCTGAGCAATGTTGGATTGGCAACCATTATACACCCTGAACAATATTGGATTGACAACCATTATACACCCTGAACAATGTTGGATTGGCACCCATTATACACCCTGAACAATGTTTGATTGGCAACCATTATATACCCTGAGCAATGTTGGATTGACAACCATTATACACCCTGAACAATATTGGATTGACAACCATTATACACCCTGAACAATGTTGGATTGGCACCCATTATACACCCTGAACAATATTGGATTGACAACCATTATATACCCTGAACAATATTGGATTGACAACCATTATACACCCTGAACAATGTTTGATTGGCACCCATTATACACCCTGAGCAATGTTGGATTGACAACCATTATATACCCTGAACAATATTGGATTGACAACCATTATACACCCTGAACAATGTTTGATTGGCACCCATTATACACCCTGAGCAATGTTGGATTGGCACCCATTATATACCCTGAACAATGTTGGATTGACAACCATTATACACCCTGAACAATGTTGGATTGGCACCCATTATATACCCTGAACAATATTGGATTGACAACCATTATATACCCTGAACAATGTTGGATTGACAACCATTATATACCCTGAACAATGTTGGATTGACAACCATTATACACCCTGAGCAATGTTGGATTGGCACCCATTATACACCCTGAACAATATTGGATTGACAACCATTATACACCCTGAACAATATTGGATTGACAACCATTATATACCCTGAACAATATTGGAGTGACAACCATTATACACCCTGAACAATGTTGGATTGACAACCATTATACACCCTGAACAATGTTTGATTGGCACCCATTATACACCCTGAGCAATGTTGGATTGGCACCCATTATACACCCTGAACAATATTGGATTGACAACCATTATATACCCTGAACAATGTTGGATTGGTACCCATTATACACCCTGAACAATATTGGATTGACAACCATTATATACCCTGAACAATATTGGATTGACAACCATTATATACCCTGAACAATGTTGGATTGGCACCCATTATACACCCTGAACAATATTGGATTGACAACCATTATACACCCTGAACAATATTGGATTGACAACCATTATACACCCTGAACAATGTTGGATTGACAACCATTATACACCCTGAACAATGTTGGATTGACAACCATTATACACCCTGAACAATGTTGGATTGACAACCATTATATACCCTGAACAATGTTGGATGGGTACCCATTATACACCCTGAACAATATTGGATTGACAACCATTATACACCCTGTACAATGTTGGATTGACAACCATTATACACCCTGAACAATGTTGGATTGACAACCATTATATACCCTGAACAATGTTGGATTGGCAACCATTATACACCCTGAACAATATTGGATTGACAACCATTATACACCCTGAACAATGTTGGATTGACAACCATTATACACCCTGAACAATGTTTGATTGGCACCCATTATACACCCTGAGCAATGTTGGATTGGCACCCATTATACACCCTGAACAATATTGGATTGACAACCATTATACACCCTGAACAATGTTGGATTGGCACCCATTATATACCCTGAACAATGTTGGATGGGTACCCATTATATGCCCTGAACAATGTTGGATTGACAACCATTATACACCCTGAACAATGTTTGATTGGCACCCATTATACACCCTGAGCAATGTTGGATTGGCACCCATTATACAGACTGAACAATGTTTGATTGGCACCCATTATACACCCTGAGCAATGTTGGATTGGCACCCATTATATACCCTGAACAATGTTGGATGGGTACCCATTATATGCCCTGAACAATGTTGGATTGACAACCATTATACACCCTGAACAATGTTGGATTGGCACCCATTATACACCCTGAACAATATTGGATTGACAACCATTATACACCCTGAACAATGTTGGATTGGCACCCATTATACACCCTGAACAATATTGGATTGACAACCATTATACACCCTGAACAATGTTGGATTGACAACCATTATACACCCTGAACAATGTTTGATTGGCACCCATTATACACCCTGAGCAATGTTGGATTGGCACCCATTATACACCCTGAACAATATTGGATTGACAACCATTATACACCCTGAACAATGTTGGATTGACAACCATTATATACCCTGAACAATGTTGGATGGGTACCCATTATATGCCCTGAACAATGTTGGATTGGCACCCATTATACACCCTGAACAATGTTGGATTGGCACCCATTATACACCCTGAACAATGTTGGATTGGCACCCATTATACACCCTGAACAATGTTGGATTGACACCCATTATACACCCTGAACAATGTTGGATTGGCACCCATTATACACCCTGAACATTGTTGGATTGACACCCATTATACACCCTGAACAATGTTGGATGGGTACCCATTATACACCCTGAACAATGTTGGATTGGCACCCATTATACACCCTGAACAATGTTGGATTGACACCCATTATACACCCTGAACAATGTTGGATTGGCACCCATTATACACCCTGAACATTGTTGGATTGACACCCATTATACACCCTGAACAATGTTGGATTGGCACCCATTATACACCCTGAACAAAGTTGGATTGGCAACCATTATACACCCTGAACAATGTTGGATTGGCACCCATTATACATCCTAAGCTGGATTGTCACCCATTATACACCCTGAGCAATGGTAGATTGTCACCCATTATGCACCCTAAGGTGAATTGACACCCATTATACACCCTGAACAATGATGGATTGTCACCCATTATACACCCTGAGCAATGGTAGATTGGCACCCATTATGCACCCTAAGGTGAATTGACACCCATTATACACCCTGAACAATGTTGGACTGGCACCCATTATACACCCTGAGCAATGGTGGACTGGCACCCGTTATGCACCCTAAGGTGGATTGGCTCCCATTATACATCCTGAGAAATGTTGGATTATCCACCTATTATACACCTTGCCCAATTTGACCAGGCATGGTTTATAACATGGGGCCAATCTGCTACCGCCCTCACTGAAATTGAATTTTAGCCCCAATTTTTTAACTGAACGCCACGATCAAAACAGATTATCTGCTTGGTTATCTCCTTTTGTGTTTGTTGTGTGCAATCTGGCTGCCATGTTACAGCACAGAGGTCATTCAGCCCAATAGATCTATGCTGTTCTTTATGCTCCACTTGAACCTCTTCCCTACTTTACTTCATCTCACCTTATCAACATATCTTTCTGTTCCTTTCTCTTTTGTGTGTCTAGATTGCCCTTAAATGCGCCTATGTCACTCACCACAACTACTTCTTGTGGTCTTTGTGGATTGTGCAATTGACCCCAGGTCAAAATTCTGTACCGTAGCCCGTAATTCTCAATTGCAACTAACTGCATACACATTATTACCTAATAATGATGCTATGTATTATTCATTCACCATGAGGATCCATTTCTAGTCCCAGTGACTATCTTAAATTAAGGGGATGTATGCCATTACAATTTATATATACCATCAGATCAAGTCTCAGCACTTGTATCTCCATATGCTTACTGTCAACTGCATTCAATACTCTATAGGAAGGCAGCAATGGACCCATGTGCAGAGTTGGAAGAATTTCCTCAACCTCAGTGTTGCTTTAATGGTGACATTTTAATGCATAAGGCCCAGTGAAGGTGACATTTCTGGAGCACCAGGTTCATGCTTGGAATCTTACTATGCATGGATTTGGTGGGGAAAGAACTTCTATCTTCTCCAAGCATAGCCCCTTGATGCCAAAGTGGGTGGACGCGCCCACTGAGCAACAGTGCCTGTACTTTCCTGAGAGTGTGCAAAGTGCTATATAAATGCACGCTCTTCCTTAGCTGACTAAATAAAAGCCCTAATTTGATAATG
This sequence comes from Heterodontus francisci, assembly GCF_036365525.1. Taxonomy (NCBI): domain Eukaryota; kingdom Metazoa; phylum Chordata; class Chondrichthyes; order Heterodontiformes; family Heterodontidae; genus Heterodontus; species Heterodontus francisci. The sequence goes on along the minus strand of NC_090373.1, from coordinate 155,703,921 downwards.
TTCTTTGGGACATGCTTTTGTTGTGTGTTGCCGAGGGGGCTCCTTGCCCTGGACAGGAGGGGATATTTATGTTGTGCTGCAATGCTGAGCTCCCAGTTTTTGATTTGGCTTGGAGCATGATGAATAACTTATTGTTCAAAGACCTCATCACTGGAGATTCAATGATGGACAAAACCTCCCTGCTATGCCAACCAAACTAAGAAATAAGGGAAGAGATAGTTCATAACCATATGACTGAGGAAAAGACGGAAAGATTAAACAAAACAAAGCAAATACTGCAATCCACAGCATTAGTTAGGTGTGTAAATTGTCAATCAGGTGACTTGGCTTCAGTATATTTGCCCTATTATGATGATGGATGAGCCATTATAGTGTTAGACTGCAGCAGGACCCCAGTAAATATGAGAAATCACACGCACTACCTCTAAACAGTAACATATGAGAGCTGGTAATTTTGTTAACATATGAGTTTGTGATAAAAGTAAATCATAAAATTTACAATCCACAAAACCATTGGAATATATTTATTGGAATATTGTTTTGCTTGGTTTCTTTATCTAAGCTGGCATAACAAAAAAGAAATCAGACAGACCTATCAACAATAACCTGCAGTAATATCACGATAAGATTCGGGCAATCTCAGCCCAGTCAACCCTGGAAAGTCCTTCTCATGAACATCTGTGAATTGGTGCAACAAGATCATAAGAAATAGGAACAGGAGGTCCCCAAGTTGGGAGAACTGTCCCACAGACTAGTCAAACAATAGACTGACATAATTTGTACTCACATAATCATATCTATTAGCCACTGTCCCAGGGTCCTCCATCCCTAGCCTGAATACATCCTGGATAGACCCACCAGAGGTGGGAGAATTGTGTTGTGTAATCAGATGGCAGTGGACACGGGAGTCCTCAATATCTAGATCTTCACCTCAGGTGAAACACGGCCAAGGAAATCTATCTGTCACAGCCATGTCTGTCCATGATAGCACTGGCAGAAGTGACCTACTGCAAAGTTTTTATGTCGATGAAATTTTGTTTCTCCCATCATCTGTTGTGTAGTATGGCAATACTCCCAGTTTCACAGCCCTGTCCCTGTTGCCAATTCTCCATCGCCACAGGACTTGGAAAATGGTCCCTGGTAGAAGCCTGTGCGCGCCTTTGTTTAATGTGAGGACCTTGGGGCGCCGTCATTGTCCGCATGATCTTGACGGATTGGTGGACCTCCCTGCTACGTCAACTGAACTAAGAAATAAGGGGTGAGATAATTCATAAACATATGACTGAGAAAACGACGGAAAGATTGAACAAATCAAAGCAAATACTTCAATCCACAGCATTAATTAGGTGTGCAATTTTTTAAAGTTGTCAGTCATGTGACTTGGCTTCAGTAAATCTGCCCTATTATAATGATGGATGAACCATTATAGTGTTAGACTGCAGCGGGACCCCAGTAAATATGAGAAATCACATGCACTACCGCTAAACAGTGGCATGCGAGAGCTGGTAATTATGTTAACATAGGAGTTTGTGGTAAAAGTAAGCAAGGCTGTATGATAGCCCGCATACTATTTACAATCTAGCTGACAGTGGCTATTCACCTCATGAAAGATCAGCTGCTCTCTGGTGTGAGTATTAAATACCACTTAGATGGTAAATTCTTTAACCTCAGTCACCTCTGTGCCAAAACTAAACTGACCACCATAGACATACATGATCTACAGTTTGCAGATGACTGAAGTGTTTTTGCCCAATCAGCACCAGATTTGCAAGCTGCTCTCGATCGCTTCAATTCTGCATAGAAGTGACTCGCCCTGTCCTTGAATGTTACCAAAACGAAACTCATATAATCAACCCACACCGGGTCAGCTAAATATTGCACCTACCATAGACGTTGAAGGAGAGGCTTTGGAATATGTTGAGCACTTCCCATACCTTGGCAGCCATCTCTCTCAAAAGGCCACCATTGATGAGGAGATCCAACACTGGATCAGCTGCATCAGCTCAGCCTCCGACAATCTACGGCAATAAGAGTTTGACGACAAAGGCCTCTGCAAGTCGACAAAGGTCCTAGTGTACAGAGCAGTTGTCATCACACTCATGTACTGCAGTGAGACCTGGACTGTGTATCAGTGACACATAAGAGTCCTAGAGAAATTCCATCAGCAATGCCTCTGCTGCATCCTCTGGATTCAATGAGAGGACCATTGAACAAACACTAGTGCCCTTCTTGAAGTCAGCTCCACAAGCATTCAGGCAAAACTCCTGTAAAAATAACTTTGATAGACTGGGCACTGTGTCCATATGGCCGAAAACTGTCTTCCCCGCCAGGTCCTGTTTTCTCAACTCTCAAATGGCCAGTGTTCTAGGGGAGGACAAAGAAAACGCTTCAAAGACAATGTGAAGCTCTCTTTGAAGTGTGGCAGCATTGACATTGATGACTGGGAGGAACTTGCTATCAATTGTACAAAATGGCCACAACTTGTCCATCAAGGTGCATTATGCTTTAAGTCCAAACACCTTAATGATGAGGCAGAGTGGCGGCAGAGAAGGAAAGAAAAGGAAGCAAATCCTGCACTCTGGATCCCACTACCTCGTGGGGCATCCTGCCCCATGTGCCCAAAGATCTGCGGGTTGAAAATTGGCTCGTTCAGTCACCTGAAGCCCCATGACAGAAACCATCCTCAAATCGAGGGACAGCTGACGATGAAAACGAGTATGGTACTACAGCTGTGCTAAATGAGACAGGTCTATCAGCCCAAAACTGGGCATCCATAGGGCCTGTGGCCATCATCAGCAACAGAATTATATAATGGAACAATCTGTAACCTCAAACCCAGTGCATTCTTCACTCCCTCATCACCATTAAGCCTAGAGACTAACCCTGGTTCAATGTGCAGTATAGAAGGGCATTCCAGGAATAGCACCAGGAGTATTTTAGAAATGATTACATAACTAGTGAAGTAATAAACAGGGTGGGGTTTGTCTTATTTTCTTTATTCACCCTCAGTTTTTTTTTGTTTGAGACTTTTCGATCCTTTAATTGGTCATAAACTGTTTCCATTTGAAGAAATACTGTATAGAAACAGACCCAACCAGTCTGCACTGTTGATGTTTATCCTCCACAAAACTAGTGATCTTAATCACATATGCCTGCCTTGTCCCCATGTCCCACCAATCATCTATGCAATCTATTTTTAAAAATTGGCATAGTCACTGCTTCAACTACCACCTCTGGTATTGCATTCTATAGCCTCACAAACCTTAGTGTCAAAATGTTTCTCCTTCTCTCTGTACAAAGTCTCTTACATTTAATCTTATACCTTGTCATAGATCAATCAACCATTGTCACTTTTTTGTCTATTCCACCATCTTATCAATATCGCCTTGCAACTTGCTTTGATTTTCAGAAACATTTACTATTCCTCCTATTTTGGTATCATCTGTCAATCTGGACACCACTCCTTGTTCTTTGGGCCTCCTTATCTCGAGAGACAATGGATACGCGCCTGGAGGTGGTCAGTGGTTTGTGAAGCAGCGCCTGGAGTGGCTATAAAGGCCAATTCTAGAGAGACAGACTTTTCCACAGGTGCTGCAGAGAAATTTGTTTGTCGGGACTGTTGCACAGTTGGCTCTCCCCTTGCGCCTCTGTCTTCTTTCCTGCCAACTACTAAGTCTCTTCGACTCGCCACATTTTAGCCCTGTCTTTATGGCTGCCCGCCAGCTCTGGCGAATGCTGGCAACTGACTCCCACGACTTGTGATCAATGTCACAGGATTTCATGTCACGTTTGCAGACGTCTTTAAAGCGGAGACATGGACGGCCGGTGGGTCTGATACCAGTGGCGAGCTCGCTGTACAATGTGTCTTTGGGGATCCTGCCATCTTCCATGCGGCTCACATGGCCAAGCCATCTCAAACGCCACTGAGTCAGTAGTGTGTACAAGCTGGGGATGTTGGCCGCCTCGAGGACTTCTGTGTTGGAGATACGGTCCTGCCACCTGATACCAAGTATTCTCTGGAGGCAGCGAAGATGGAATGAATTGAGACGTCGCTCTTGGCTGACATATGTTGTCCAGGCCTCGCTGCCATAGAGCAAGGTACTGAGTAGCCATATAAATTCAATGATAATGAAAGGGTCTGTTTCTCTTGATGGTTCATTGTATATGTGTGTGGGTTGGTGTGCTATGTTCAAGTTTGAACATTTTACTGGAATTTTTATTGTGTCCAAACTGAAAGTCATTTACATAATTTTAAAAATAAATACATCTGTGTATATTTGCTGCATGATATTCAATTTTCAACACGTTGAACAGCCTGGAGAGTTGTATGTTGGACATCTGGGAGATTTAAAGGTTAGTAATAAAACTTCCTTATCTCTTGGACTAACAGGCTTTCCAATATAACAGGATGACTTTGAAGTGCCATGAGAAGAAAGCTTGGCTCATCTTCTGCTCCAGATGATTCAATATTATCTATGAGAAATGTGCAAGGAAATAAGTGACTAGAATTACATCTTGTGGAATAAATTTAGGTCGAGGGATCATTAAAAAACCTTGAATTTATATAATGCCTTTCACAACTTTACAATGTCTCAAAATGCTTTATAGACAAAAAAATAAAACCAGATCGGGCCTCAAACGAGCAAGAATGGGAGGGTGTGGGCAGGCTATGCCCTCTGCCTTCATGTTTTCTGCCTGAAGTTAAAAGCAGCCTTAATGGGTCTAACCACTTTCTTACCTAATGGCTATCGAATTCAAAGAATCTATTGAGTGGAAATACTTGAAAAAATGGATAGCTGTTCTGGCCCAATACTAACTAACTGTAGTATGATATAATTTTTTTTTATTCATCCATGGGATGTGGGCGTCACTGCCTAGGCCAGCATTTATTGCCCATCCCTAATTGCCCTTGAGAAGGTGGTGGTGAGCTGCCTTCTTGAACCGCTGTAGTCCATGTAGTGTAGGTACACCCACAGTGCTGTTAGGAAGGGAATTCCAGGATTTTGACCCAGCGACAGTGAAGGAATGGCGATATAGTTCCAAGTCAGGATGGTGTGTGACTTGGAGGGGAACTTGCAGGTGGTGGAGTTTCCATGCATCTGCTGCTCTTGTCCTTCGAGGTGGTAGAGGTCGCGGGTTTGGAAGGTGCTGTCTAAGGAGCCTTGGTGTGTTGCTGCAGTGCATCTTGAGAATGGTACACACTGCTGCCACTGTGAGTCGGTGGTGGAGGGAGTGAATGTTTGTAGATGGGGTGCCAATCAAGCGGGCTGCTTTGTCCTGGATGGTGTCGAGCTTCTTGAGTGTTGGTGGAGCTGCACCCATCCAGGCAAGTGGAGAGTATTCCATCACACTCTTGACTTGTGCCTTGTAGATGGCGGACAGGCTTTGGGGAGTCAGGAGGTGAGTTACTCACCGCAGGATTCCTAGCCTCTGACCTGCTCTTATAGCCACGGTGTTTATATGACTACTCCAGTTCAGGTTTTGGTCAATGGTAGCCCCTAGAATGTTGATATAATGATATTCATCAAACCGTCAAATTCTCCCAGTTTGCGATATAATATGTTATGAAAAACCATCAGGCAAGTTTCCAATTCTGACTAATGATAAACTAAATTTGAAGATCCAGATGTACAAATTGACTGAACTAAATTACTCTTGGTACTCCTCTTTGACAGGAGATGCAACTGCAGGACTGCCAAGGACTATTTGCCACTATTAGTTACTGCAATCAATATTCCACACACCGTGTGCTTTGAGTTGTTTTGGGTCAATGATCTTTCTCATTACTTACTTTGACAATGTTTGCATACTAGTTTCCAAAATAAATTATTAACATGCTTCAGCAAGATGTATCTGATCAGAAGGGGACTGTGGATTGGAATAAAATGTGTTCACGTGGTTATAACTGAATTGCAATATAATCTTTCTACAGTTTTCTTCATAGAACAGGCAATGAATTTGACTTGTAGAGTGTAACAGTTTATTCTTTGAACACTATTGCCAGTGCTATTTTCCTACTTTGAAAGATATTTAATCTCCTTTGAAAAACACATTAACGGTTCTGACAGAATAGATTTAGCATTTATACACCTAACCCATTACTTGTACAGCTACAGTATTCCATTTCTCAGTAAACATTGAGGTGATGTTAAAGGTAAACTAGGACAATTTTATGTAGATATTTCCAACATGGAAAAAAAAATGCTTGAATGGATCCATTTTACTTTGGCTATGATCACTCAGTGGCTGTACAAATGGAGGTTGTATTATGGGAATCAGAGGAATACCCAGTTTATTCTAAGAGTGATAAATGGCTGGTAACTCACGAGTGATGAAGGAAGATGAAAGTTGCACTGCTCCTGATTGTGTATTCTGCTAATATTGTTTGAAATAAAATAATGCTTTTTAATTAAGATTTAATGGAGATTATTGCAAAGGTGGAAAATATGTTAATACTTCTCATTATCTCCTGTGAATTGCTTCTTCCTTCTTTCCAAATGTAATTGACTTCCACTTTAAAGATGCCCATGAGGCATCTCCTTGCCAGATAAGATCACTATGTTTCAAGTCAGTCATGGAGTTTATCTGGATATAAAGCTTTTGGAACTCTGTATGGAGACAAAAAAATGACAGCAGCTACTACTACTGGGAACAGTAGGACAAGAACAGTCAATATCCCTCCTTCAGTTTTAAACAGTAGGCCATAAGCATGACACTGTTTGTGTAAAGTGGTTCATTTTGCAGACTTGCATTCTACTTACAATTTGGAAAACTTCACAGCATATTTTGCATGCATGAAAACCTGTAGTAACTGCCTGATTTAATAATGAATTGATGTTAGTCACAGAAACACAGAATTGTAACAATGCAGAAGGAGGCCATTTGGCGCATCTCTGAATGAGCATTTCACCTAGTGCCATTCCGCCGCCTTCTCCCTATAACCCTGCACATTCTTCCTTTCCATATCACAGTCTAATTGCCTTTTGAATGCTTCAATTGAATCTGCCTCCACCACAGTCTCAGGCAGTGCATTCCAGACCTTAACCACTCTCTGCGTGAAAAAGTTTTTTCTCATGTCACTTTTGCTTCTTTTAACAATTACTTTAAATCTGTGCCACCTCGTTTTTGATCCTTTCATGAGTGGGAACAGTTTCTCCCAATCTGGTCTGTCCAGACCCCTCATGATTTTGAATACCTCTATCAAATCACCTCTCAGCCTTCTCTTCTCCAAGAAAAACAGTCCCAACTTATTCAATCTATCTTCATAACTAAAGTTCCTAATCTATGGAATCATTCTCGTGAATCTTTTCTGCACCCTCTCTAATGTCTTCACATCTTTCCTAAAGTGCGGTGCGCAGAACTGGACGCAGTACTCCAGCTGAGGCTGAATTAGTGTCTTATACAAGTTCAACATAACTTCCTTGCCCTTGCACGCTATGCCCCTATTAATAAAGCCCAAGATATTGTATGCTTTATTAACTGCGCTCTTAACCTGTCCTGCCACCTTCAATGACTTATGCACATATACACCCAAGTCCCTCTGTTCCTGCACCCCGTTTAAAATTATACCCTTTATTTTATATTTTCTCTCCATGTTTTTCCTACCAAAATGCATCACTTCACATTTCTCCGCATTGAACTTCATCTGCCACCTGTCTGGTCATTCCACCAACTTGTCCATGTCCTTTTGCAGATCTACACTATCATCCTCACAGTTCACAATGCTTCCAAGTTTTGTATCATCCTGTATGCCAAGGACTAGGTCATTAATATATATCAGGAAAAGCAAGGGTCCCAACATTGACCCCTGGAGAACTCCATCACAAACCTTCCTCCAGTCCAAAAACATCCATAAACCACTATTCTTTGTTTACTGTCACAACCAATTCCATATCCTGTTTCTTCCATGAGCTATACCTTTGCTCACAAGTCTGTTGTGTGGCACTGTATTTTGGAAGTCCATGTACACCACATCAACTGCATTACCCTCAACAACCCTCTCTGTTACCTCTTCAGACAACTCCAGAAAGTTAGTAAAACATGATTTTCCCTTAAGAAATCCATGCTGGCTTTCTTTAATTAACCGGCATTTGTCCATGTGACAATTTTGTCCCGAATTAATCTTTCTAGAAGCTTCTCCACCACCGAAGTTAAACCTATAGTTGCTAGGCTTATCTTTACACCCGTTTTTGAACAAGGATGTAACGTTTGCAATTCTCCAGTCCTCTGGCACCACCCCTGAGTCTAAGAAAGACTGAAAATTACGGCCTGTGCCTCCAGAATTTTCACTCTCACTTCCCTCATCCGGTCCTGGTACCTTATCCAATTTAAGTGCAGCCAGCCTATCTAACATGTCCTCTTTATCAATTTTAAACCCTTCCAGTATCTGAATTACCTCCTCTTTCACAATTGACTGGGATGCATCTTTTTTCTTGGTAAAGGCCGATGCAACATATTTATTTAAACAAAGCAAGGGAATACACAATAAATGGGAAAATATTGAGAGGGGTAGAAGAAGTGAGAGACCTTGGAGTGCATGTCCACAGGTCCCTGAAGGTGGCAGGACAGGTAGATAAAGTGGTGAAGAAGGCATTTGAAATGCTTTCCTTTAATGGCCGAGGTATAGAATACAAAAACAGGGATGTAATGCTGGAACTGTATCAAACACTGGTTAGGCCACAGTTAGAGCATTGTGTACAGTTCTGGTCACCACATTACAGGAAGGACATAATTGCTCTGGAGGGAGTACAGAGGAGATTTACAAGAATATTGCCAGGGCTTGATAATTGCAGCTATGAGGAAAGATTGGACAGGCTAGGGTTGTTTACCTTAGAACAGAGGAGGCTGAGGGGTGACTTAATTGAGGTTACAAAATTATGAGGGGCCTAGACAGAGTAGACAGGAAGGACCTGTTTCCTCTAGCAGAGAGGTCAATTACCAGGAGGCACAGATTTAAGGTGATTGGTAGAAGGATTAGAGAGGAATGAGGAAAAATATTTTCACTCAGAGGGTGGTGGGTGTCTGGAATTCACTGCCAGGAACGGTGGTGAAGGCAGAAATCCTCAACTCTTTTAAAAGGTACCTGGACCTGCACTGAAGTGCTGTAACCTGCAAGGCTACGGACCTGGTGCTGGAAGGTGGGATTAGATTGGGAAGCTAGTTTGTCTGACCAACGCACATACAATGGCTGAATGGCCTCCATCTGTGCTGTAACTTTTCTCTGGTTCTACGGTATTACTACCTCAGCTTGTCCCCTGCCTCCATGCACAAATCCCCTTGTTGGTCCCTCATCGTCTCCACTCTTCCTTTCACCACCCTTTTACTATTCATATGTCTATAGAAAACTTTGGGATTCCATTTTATGTTAGCTGTCAGTTCATACTTTCTCTTTGCTTCTCTTATTTACTTTCTCACTTCTCCTCTGAACCTTCTAAATTCAGCCAGGTTCTCAATCATATTTTCTACTTGACATCTGTCAGAAGCACACTTTTTCTTCTTTATTTTAATCTCTATCTCTTTTGTCATTCAGGGAGCTCTGGATTTGTTCACCCTACCTTTCCCCTTTGAGGGAACATACCTTGACTGTGCCTGAACTATCTCTTCTTTGAAGATAGCCCATTGTTCAGCTACCGGTTTTCCTGCCAACCTTTGACTCCAATTTATTCGTCCCAAATCCGTTCTTCCCCCACTGAAGTTGGCTTTCCTCCAGTTAATTATTCTTACTCTGGATTGTTCTTTGTCCTTTTCCATAGTCAGCCTAAACTTTATGATACAATGATCATTGTCCCCTAAATGTTCTTCTACTGACACTTGATCCACTTGGCCCACCTCATTTTCAGTTCCAGCAGTGCTTCCTTTCTTATTGGACTAGAAACATACTGCTATAGAAAATTTTCTTGAACACACTCTAGGAACTCTTGCCCCTTTAAACAACTACTATCCCAGTCTATGTTTGGATAATTAAAGTCTCCCATCATAACTACCCTAAAATTTTTGCACCTCTCTGTAATTTCCTTGCAAATTTGATCCTCTACATCCTTCCCACTATTGGGTAGCCCATAGATAACATGAGCAATGTAACTGCACCCTTTTCTCATTATCTCTAGTCAAAGAGATTCTGTCCTCGACCCCTCTAGAACATTTTTTTTCCAGCACTGCAATGCTATCCTTAATCAATACTGCCACCCCTCCCCCTTTTTTCCCTTTCCTATCTTTCCCGAATATCTTGTATCCAGGAAAATGTAATACCCACTCTTGCCCTTCTTTGAGCCAGGTCTCTGTTATAGCCACAACATCATATTTTCACATGTCAATCAGCGCCTGTAACTCACTCATCTTATTAGCCACTCTCCGTGTATTCACATACATGCACATTGACCCTGATTTAGGCTTTATTGCTTTCTCCCTTACTTTGACCCCACTTAATAACTTATTATTCTCTACACTAGTGCTATCTATCTCTGCCACTGTTCTGTGCACCTTGATAGTTCTCTCTGATATTTCCTCCTGGTTCCCCCATCCCTGCCAAGTCAGTTTAAACCCCCCCCCCCCCCCCCCCCCCCAAAAACACTAGCAAATCACCACACAAGGAAATTTGTCCCAGCTCTGTTCAGGAGCAAACTGTCTGGCCTGTGCAGGTCCCACCTTCTCCAGATCTGGTTCTAGTGTCCCAGGAATCAAAAGCCCTCCCTCCTGCACCATCTTTCCAGCCATGTATTCATCTGCACTGTCCTCCTATTTCTATACTGTTACTGTTTTTAAATGCTCAGTTGCCTTGAGACAGTGCCACCTTGTACTACCTGGGTTTGGATCCAGTAACTAACTGGAGATGGCAGATTAAGAGTCAGGTGGCCAGGTCGTCAGGCCTTCTTAGGTTGCAGTGGGTGAAGTAGTAAGAAAAAAGAGAATGGGCAGAACAATGACAGATCAAGTTGAATACAAAACAAGTGCAAGACCAGTATGTCAGAAAGAAAAATGAGCATCATAAGTGCATGATGGATGGTGTCGGAAAAGCTCAAGGAAATTTTGAAAGGGATCTGAAGTTGACAGTTTCAGAATTTGATGGAATAGATCTTCATTCCACGCAGGCACTGTGAGGAGAGCTCATTCTGACCACCCAAAGTTCTTGCTGCGAGGCTAGAGACATTTTGAGGGCCGGGTCTCATTTGGTTATTTGCTAGCACAGTACTAGTGTTTGCCCTGACCCCACAAAGATCTTTGAAAGAAAATTTACCTGGTTTTTGAGTTAACTCAGTCGTCCCTGTAGCGTGCTAAGGTGTTTAGGCTACTCTACGCCCATTGTTACCTTGTCATCTCTGATTTGGATTTTGGGATACCAATTCAATGCATATATAAACATTGGAGCACCTGAGTATTTACCTTCCTACCTTTTCAGTGTTTCCCATCCTCCTCCTCCTCCCTCATTTCATTTTGTACCCCTAGTCACCCAGCTCTTGAATTATAAAAGTAATTATGCTCCACTTTTCTCTTGCTTTTGACTAAAAAGATTTTTTAAATGCCAATCCAACCAAGTATTCTTTGAGTTTTGATGCTGGTCCAGTACATAAATGGCTGCCCCGATATGAAATGTGAAAGCAAGAAGAAGCAATGATACTTTATGGAAGGAACAATAATATTTTACAGATGGAGTAATAATATTTTACAGATGGAGTAATAATATTTTTCAGAAAGAGTAATGTTACTTTTCTGAAGGAGGAATGACACCATATAGAAGGAGTAATGATAATTTATAGAAGGAGTAATGATACTTTATTGAAGAAGGAACAATGATACTTTACAGAAGGAGCAACACTAATTTTCAGAAGGAGTGATGATACTTTTTAGATGGAGTAATAATACTTTACAAATGGCATAGTGATACTTTATAGAAGGAGTAATGATACTTTTACAGAAGAAGGAACAGATACTTTACAGAAGAAGCAATTATACTTTTCTGAAGGAGTAATGCTGCCATATAGAAGTAGTAATGATACTTTTCAGAAGGATTAATAATACTTTACAAAAGGAGTAATGATACTTTATAGAAGAAGGAACAATGATACTTTACAGAAGGTGTAATGACATTTTCAGAAGGAGTAATGATACTTTATAGAGGGAGTAATGTTACTTTATAGAAGGGTTAATGATATGTTTTAGAAGGAGTAATGATATTTTAGAAGATGTAATGATACTTTACAAAAGGAGTAATTATACTTTTCAGAAGGGGTAATGATATTTTATAGAAGAAGGAGTAAGGTTACTTTAGAAGAGTAATGGCACTTTACAGAAGAAATAATGATACTTTTTAGAGGGAGTAATGATACTTTATAAAAGGAGTAATGATCCTTTTCAGAAGGAGTAATGATACTTTTCAGAGGGAGTAATAATGCTTTACCAAAGGAGTAATGATACATGCAGCTTCCACAGTGCAGACTGCGACACCGACCACTCCCTGGTGTGCAGCAAGGTTAGACTCAGAACAAAGAAGCTGCATCATTCCAAGCAGAAGGGCCACCCGCGCATCAACACTAACAGAATTTCTCATCCACAGCTGTTACAAAAATTTCTAAATTCACTTGTAACAGCCCTTCAAAACACTCCCACAGGGGATGCTGAGACCAAGTGGGCCCACATCAGAGCCGCCATCTATGAGTCAGCTTTGACCACCTACGGCAAACGTGCGAAGAGGAATGCAGACTGGTTTCAATCTCATATTGAAGAGCTGGAACCTGTCATAGCCGCTAAGCGCATTGCACTGTTGAACTACAAGAAATCCCCCAGCGAGTTAACATCCGTAGCACTTAAAGCAGCCAGAAGCACTGCACAAAGAACAGCCAGGCGCTGCGCAAATGACTACTGGCAACACCTATGCAGTCATATTCAGCTGGCCTCAGACACCGGAAACATCAGAGGAATGTATGATGGCATTAAGAGAGCTTTTGGGCCAACCATCAAGAAGATCGCCCCCCTCAAATCTAAATCAGGGGACATAATCACTGACCAACGCAAGCAAGTGGACCGCTGGGTTGAGCACTACCTAGAACTGTACTCCAGGGAGAATGTTGTCACTGAGACTGCCCTCAATGCAGCCCAGCCTCTACCAGTCATGGATGAGCTGGACGTACAGCCAACCAAATCGGAACTCAGTGATGCCATTGATTCTCTAGCCAGCGGAAAAGCCCCTGGGAAGGACAACATTACCCCTGAAATAATCAAGAGTGCCAAGCCTGCTATACTCTCAGCACTACATGAACTGCTTTGCCTGTGCTGGGACGAGGGAGCACTACCTCAGGACATGCGCGATGCCAATATCATCATCCTCTATAAAAACAAAGGTGACCGTGGTGACTGCAACAACTACCGTGGAATCTCCCTGCTCAGCATAGTGGGGAAAGTCTTTGCTCGAGTCGCTTTAAACAGGCTCCTGAAGCTGACCGCGTCTACCCTGAAGCACAGTGTGGCTTTCGTGCAGAGAGATCTACCATTGACATGCTGTTCTCCCTTCGTCAGATATAGGAGAAATGCCGCGAACAACAGATGCCCCTCTACATTGCTTTCATTGATCTCAAAGCCTTTGACCTCGTCAGCAGACGTGGTCTCTTCAGACTACTAGAAAAGATTGGATGTCCACCAAAGTTACTAAGTACCATCACCTCATACCATGACAATATGAAAGGCACAATTCAACATAGCGGCACCTCATCAGAGCCCTTTCCTATCCTGAGTGGCATGAAACAGGTCTGTGTTCTCGCACCCACACTTTTTGGGTTTTTTTTCTCCCTGCTGCTCTCACATGCGTTCAAGTCTTCTGAAGAAGGAATTTTCCTCCACACAAGATCAGGGGGCAGGTTGTTCAACCTTGCCCGTCTAAGAGTGAAGTCCAAAGTACGGAAAGTCCTCATCAGGGAACTCCTCTTTGCTGACGATGCTGCTTTAACATCTCACACTGAAGAGTGAGATCTCATCGACAGGTTTGCGGCTGCCTGCAATGAATTTGGCCAAACCATCAGCCTCAAGAAAATGAACATCATGGGACAGGATGTCAGAAATGCTCCATCCATCAATATTGGCGACCACGCTCTGGAAGTGGTTCAAGAGTTCACCTACCTAGGCTCAACTATCACCAGTAACCTGTCTCTAGATGCAGAAATCAACAAGCGCATGGGAAAGACTTCCACTGCTATGTCCAGACTGGCCAAGAGAGTGTGGGAAAATGGCGCACTGACACGGAACGCAAAAGTCCGAGTGTATCAAGACTGTGTCCTCTGTACCTTGCTCTATGGCAGCGAGGCCTGGACAACGTATGTCAGCCAAGAGCGACGTCTCAATTCATTCCATCTTCGCTGCCTCCGGAGAATCCTTGGCATCAAGTGGCAGGACCGTATCTCCAACACAGAAGTCCTCGTGGCGGCCAACATCCCCAGCTTATACACACTACTGAGTCAGTGGCGCTTGAGATGGCTTGGCCATGTGAGCCGCATGGATGATGGCAGGATCCCCAAAGACACATTGTACAGTGAGCTCGCCACTGGTATCAGACCCACCGGCCGTCCATGTCTCCGCTTTAAAGACGTCTGCAAACGCGACATGAAGTCCTGCGACATTGATCACAAGTCGTGGGAGTCAGTTGCCAGCGTTCGCCAGAGCTGACGGGCAGCCATAAAGGCGGGGCTAAAGTGTGGCGAGTCAAAGAGACGTAGCAGTTGGCAGGAAAAAAGACAGAAGCGCAAGGGGAGAGCCAACTGTGTAACAGCCCCCACAAACAAATTTTTCTGCAGCACCTGTGGAAGAGCCTGTCACTCTAGAATTGGCCTTTATAGCCACTCCAGGTGCTGCTCCTGACACCACTGACCACCTCCAGGCGCTTACCCATTGTCTCTCGAGATAAGGAGGCCAAAGAAGAATGATACATTACAGAAGGAGTAATGTTACATTACAGAAGGAGTAATGTTACTTTTCAGAAGGAGTAATGATACTTTATAGAATGTGCAATGTTACTTTACAGAAGGAGTAATGATACTTTACTAAAGGAGTAATGATACTTTACTAAAGGAGTCATAGAGTTATACAGCACAGAAACAGGCCCTTCGGCCTATCGTGTCTGTGCCAGCCATCAAGCACCTAACTATTCTAATCTCATTTTCCAGCACTTTGCCCATAGCTTTGTATGCTGTGGCGTTTCAAGTGCTCATCTAAATACTTCTTACATGTTGTAAGGGTTCCTGCCTCTACCACCTCTTCAGGCAGTGCGTTCCAGATTCCAACCAGCCTCTGGGTGAAAGTTATTTTCCTCAAATCCCCTCTAAACCTCCTGCCCCTTACCTTAAATCTATGTCCCCTGGTTATTGATCTCTCCACCAAGGGAAAAAGTTTCTTCCTATCTGACCTATCAATGCCCCTCATAATTTTGTATACCTCAATCATGTCCCCCCTCAGCCTTCTCTGCTCTGAGGAAAACAACCCCAGCCTTTTCAGTCTCTCTTCATAGCTGAAATGCTCCAGCCCAGGCAACATCCTGGTGAATCTCCTCTGCACCCTCTCCAGTGCAATCACATCATTCCGATAGTGTGGTGCCCAGAACTGCACACAGTACTCCAGCCAGCTGCGTTTTATACAGCTCCATCATAACCTCCCTGCTCTTATATTCTGTGCCTCGGCTAATAAAGGCAAGTATCCCATATGCCTTCCTAACCACCTTATCTACCTGTGCTGTTGCCTTCAGTGATCTATGGACAAGGACACCAAGTTCCCTCTCACCCTCTGTACTTCCTAGCGTCCTACCATCCATTGTATATTCCCTTGCCTTGTCAGTCCTCCCAAAATGCATCACTTCACACTTCTCAGGATTAAATTCCATTTGCCACTGCTCCACCCATTTTACCAGCCCATCTATATCGTCCTGTATTCTAAGGCTTTCCTCCTCACTATTTACGACCCACCAATTTTCGTGTCATCTGCGAACTTACGGATCATACTTCCTATATTCACATCTAAATCATTAATGTACACTACAAACAGCAAGTAATGATACTTTACAGAAGGAGTAAAATTACCTTTCTGAAGGAATAATGATATTTTTCAGAGGAGTAATAATACTTTACAGAAGGAGTAATGATTCTTTTCAGAAAGAATAATGATATTTTTCATGAGGGTAATGATACATTACAGAAGAAGTAATGGCACTTTACAGGAGTAATGATACCTTTCAGAAGGAAGAATGTGACTTTACAGAAGAGGTAATGATACTTTACTAAAGGAGTAATGATACTTTTCAGAAGGTGTTATGGAACTTTATTGAAGTTGCAATTATACTTTACCAGAGGAGTAATATTACTTTACAGAAGGAGTAAAGTTACTTTTCTGAAGGTGTAATGATACTTTTCAGAAGGAGCAATGGTACTTTACAGAAGGAATAATTATACTTTCCATTCCTACAGCACTATGGGTGTGCCTACACCACAAGGACTGGAGTGGTTAAAGACGGTGGCTCACCACTACCTTCTCAATGTGTATCAGGGATGGGCAACAAATTCTGTCCTTGCCAGCAACACCCACATCCTGTGCAAGAATAAAAAAGGAGTAATGTTACTTCTCAGAAGGAGTGATGTAACTTCTCAGAAGGAGTAATATTACTTTACGGAGTAATGTTACTTTTCTGAAGGGGAAATGAAACTTTATAGAAGGGGTAATGATACTTTTCTGAATAAGTAATGATACTTCACAGAGGACTAATGATACTTTACAGAAGGAGTAGTTAAATTTCTGAAGGAGTAATGATGCTTTATAGAAGGAACAATGTTTCTTTTCTGAAGGAATAATGTTACTTTTCTGAAGGAGTAATGGTACATTACAGAGGAGTAATATTACATTGCTGAAGGAGTAATGATACCTTATAGAAGGAATAATGTTACTTTTCTAAAGGAGTAATGATACTTTACAGGAGTAACAATACTTGATACTTTACAGAAGGAGTAATGATACTTTACAGAAGGGGTCGAAGGGCTCCCCTCTTTTCCCTCTCCTTGTATGACCACAGCAGGTCTATTTCTTTTTTAAATGGATATTCTTGCCAATTCAGTGAGTGTTTAACTGTTTACGCGCTGTGTTCATCAAAAGAGCCAATCGGACAGGTTTTCTCGGTCTTTAAAAAAGAGAGGCTTGCTTTATTGCACTTAAACCAATCTAAGTAAAATACTAAAATACGCTCCAACTTTCTCTCTCTCTCTCTCTCTCTCTCTCTCTCTCTCTCTCTCTCTCTCTCTCTCTCTCTCTCTCTCTCTCTCTCTCTCTCTCTCTCTCTCTCTCTCTCTCTCTCTCTCTCTCTCACACACACACACACAAATAGGTTACAGAGTGGGGAAGGATAGATTGGTCATTTAGAGTCCAGAGAAATTAGATTGGTCAAATTAGAGTCCAGAGAAATAAAAGGGGTATACAGTCTGTGGAGGTTGGTGGCTCGGCTGGCTTCAGGCTGAATTCGGTCGGGGTTTCTGGTTTGAGGATGTGGACAGCTGATTTGGTGGTTCTCTGGAAGGCAGCAATTAGATTAGATTAGATTAGAGATACAGCACTGAAACAGGCCCTTCGGCCCACCGAGTCTGTGCCGAACATCAACCACCCATTTATACTAATCCTACACTAATCCCATATTCCTACCAAACATCCCCACCTGTCCCTATATTTCCCTACCACCTACCTATACTAGTGACAATTTATAATGGCCAATTTACCTATCAACCTGCAAGTCTTTTGAATGTGCCTGATTTTCTTCAAGGGGGTCTTTGTCCATTCTTTCCGGCACCTACTAAAAACTCACTAGCTCCACCCTCAGGCTTAAGTCATTAGGAACAGTCAACATCGATCAGTGAACAGGCTAACATAATCAAACACAGAGCAATTAAACCACTGAGCACTTCAGTTGACAGCAGGGAATATGTCTCAGTCATTATGGTCAGCAGGCAGAGTTTGAAGCTTGCAAGGTTTGAGTGGTTTTGTCTCCACCAGTTTAATATTCAGGTTTCCAGCCAGTGGATTAAAAAATCATCATTCAACAGAGCATATTTTCATGACAGAAGGAATAATGATACTTTATTAAAAGAATAATGATACTTTACAGCTGGAGTAATGTTACTTTACAGAAGGAGTAATAGAACTTTACAGAAGGAGTAATGATACTTTACTAAATGAGTAATGTTACTTTACAGAAGGAATACTGATATTTTACAGAAGAAGTAATGGTACACATCTCAATGCATCGAGGTGGAGACAGGTTGTCTGTCCAGTCCCAGCAAGAACAATGACCTGGGGAATCTGAGTGAACTACTTATCCTGCTCCCATTAGCAGGATATTAAGGCTATTATTTGGACATTAAATTGGTGGAGATTAACCACTCAAACCTGATCACTTGAACAATGGAACCCTGGTTGAGAGAAGGGACTTCCTAGACATGAAGTGATTAAGTTGCAAGAGGGAATACATACTGGCGACCATCATGTTGAATCAGTGGGTGACGGTCATGTGACAGGCCTAACATCTATATGCTTAAGCTGGTGTTTTCTCTGCAGCAGCCAGACAAGCAGCTAGAGACTGACAAGAGAAGACCCAAGTAGGGTCCCTCCTCCCTCTCTTTCTCTCCAGTCCACCTTGCAAGCTTTGAACCCTGCCTGCTGACTGTAACCACCTAGGCCTATCAATGATGCAAACAGAGACCTTGCGAAGGAAATCATCTGCCTTGCTGTTTCCAGAAGAACCATTGAATCAGCTGTCCACATCTGTAAACTGGAAGCCTCAGGACCACTGAATTCAGCCTGAAGCCAGCTGAGTCACCAACCTGCACAGTCTGTATGCTCCTTGTTATTGCTCCGGACTCTAATCCAACCAATCTATAATTTCCCACTCTGTAACCTATTTGTGTGTGTGTACCTCAAGTGCGTGTGTGTGAAAGTTGGAGCGTAGTTTATTATTTTACCTAGATTGGTTTAAGTATAATAAAGCTAATAGCTTTCTTTGTTAAACTCAAGAAAACCTGTCGATTTGTTCTTTTTGTGATCATAACACGAAAATAGTTAAATACTCACTGAATTGGAAAGTATATTCACTTTAAAAAAGAAATAAACCTGTGTGGTCAAACAAGGAGAGGGCAAAGAGAGGAGTCCTTCGACCTCCTCCTCACCTGATCATAACAATAAATAATGTTCAACTGTATAACAAACACTGGATGATACCCAACGCCAGTCAGGTAATTGAAGATTTTATAGAGGAATGTAATTATAAACTGCACAAACATTTCAAAGTGCAACAACCTCTCAATTCAACTCCTGGCCATATTTTAATTTTAACCATGAACAGCAGTTAAGGTTATAGCAGTACAGACATACTTGATGTTGCCTTTTCTGAATTGTTAAAATCATACATGTTGACTTAAGCATCGTTAGCCTTTTTATTGAACAGATCTTATTGGGTTTTAGAATGACACTGTATTTTAATGTATGTGTAAATATTCCGCACCCTCAGCGTCAGCCTCATCTTTTCTTCCACCGGACTCCTGAGCCTTTAGAGCCTGGTCCACTTCGTCAGTTCTTCCTGCTTCCCATTCCAAGTACCTATTGCTGTTCAGTTCTGCTATCTTTCAGTTCCGAGGGAGGGTCTATTCCTGAAACATCAACTGACTTATGTTTCCTTGACAAATGCCAAAGACTTGCAGGTTGATAGGTAAATTGGCCATTAGCAATTGCCCCTAGTATAGGTAGGTGGTAGGGAAATATAGGGACAGGTGGAGATGTGGTAGGAATATGGAATTAGTGTAGTGTAAATGGGTGGTTGATGGTCGGCACAGACTCGGTGGGCCGAAGGGCCTGTTTCAGTGCTGTATCTTTAAACTTAACTAAACTAAACTAAATGCTACCTGGCCTGCTGAGTGTCTCTGGAATTTTCTGTTCGTATTTCTGAATCATAAGGATAAGTTTTGTAAAAGGCTTGCAATTCTTACATCTCTGAAATGATTTAAAGCATCGTTGTGTTGATAAATGTGGCAGCCATATTGTTTACAGCAACATCTCACACCAGGAGAACTTTGTGCACCTTTTCTTAGGATCTCTACTGTTCTCCTGGACCACTAGACTTAATGTCTCCTCGGCAAAGCAGTACCTCTGATAATGCAGCATTCCTTCAGTACTGCACTGGTGTTTCCATCTTAGATAGGTTATCATGGAATCATAGAATCAGAGAATGATACAACACAGAAAAAGGCCATTTCAGTCCATTGTGCCTGTGCCAGCTCTACATAGAGCTATCCAATTAATCTCACTTCTCTGCTCTTCCCCATAACCCTGCACATTTTTCCCTTCAAGCATTTATCCAATTCCCTTTTGAACCTTATTATTGAATCTGTTTCCACCACCCTTTCAGCCAGTGCATTCCAGATCATAACAACTCGCTGCTTAAAGTAAATTCCTCCTCATTTTACCTCGATGGTTCTTTTCCCAATTACTTTAAATCTCTGATCTCTGGATATCAAATCTTCTGCCACTGGTAACAGTTTCGCCTCATTTATTCTATCAAAACCCTTCATGACTGTGAACACCCCATAACCTTCTCTGCTCTGAGGCAACAGCCTCAGCTTCTCTATTCTCTCCACATAACTGAAGTTCCATGTCCCCGGGAGCATTCTAGTAAGGTTACATGTGATATTAAATCTCTTTATCATATTTCAATTTCAGATCATGGAGGTAAGGTAGGTTAATGGAGTTGAGGCACAGGTCAGTCATATCTGATTGAATCCAGTGGCTGAATGGTCTACTCCCTAAATTCTCATATTCCTTAGCACCAACTTTCCATAAACATCCATTAAAAAATACTTCATTTCAGGTTTGGAGGTGGGGAGACCATTTAAACAGACAGGATGGCGGTGTGTGGGGATCTCACCACCTTCTTGCCTCCACCCCAATTAAGTCCTTGGTGGAAGGCCCTCCTCGCCCAGCCACCAATTGAGGCCCTTAATTGGGCAATTAGTGCCCAATTAAGGGCCTCACCTCGCCTCTGCCGATATTAGCCCTCGATGATCTTAGGCTACTGGGGTGCATTACTGGCAGCAGCCGCCATCTCTTCATTGGCGCTGCTCAGTAAAACAGCTGCCAGCCTCTAATTGGCCGAAGCTCTCAGTAGGCAGGACTTCCGTTGCCGCTGTCCTTAATCCTGGAGAAGGCTCGCCACTGTCCACTTAAGTGTCCAATTTGCACATAATGCGGTGAGGCTGCCCCAGATGAGGTGACATGGGGCTCTTGCCGACTTCTCAACCGATGGCCAAGATCCCCGTCACCTACATAAAATCCCCCCCTTAGAGTTTCTTTGCGCAATATAATTTTAAAAATTTATACTTAATATCATACTGGAAAGGAATAAAATGTATAGCATTTAGTTTTTATGGGGAAGATCCTAGTTGTTACTACTGGGGCCAGTAGCTAGTGGTAATGTTATTGGGCTAGTAATCCAGTCACCTGGACTAATGCTTCGGAGACATGAGTTCAAATCCCACCATGGCAGCTGGAGAAATTTAAATTCAATTCACTAATGAATCTGGAATAAAAAGCTAGTCTCAGTAATTGTGACCATGGGAATATATTGTTGTAAAAGGGAAAAGAATGTACTCTGGCTGGGGTCTTCAATGTCCAATGATTGGTAGCACCAGCAGTGACTGAGCTGGCCGAGTCCTGAAGGACACAACTGCTCGACTGTGCCTGTGGTACTTGGTGAGAGAACCAACAAGAGGGAAAAACCTACTTGACCTCAGGGTCATCAATCTACCTTTGGCAGATGCACCTGTCCACTGCATAGTCTTTGTGGAGATGAAGCCTCCATTGTGGCACTACCACTGTGCTAAAAGAGATAGACTTAGAGCAGATCTAGCAGCTTAAAACTGGGCATTCACAAGGTGCTGTAGACCATCAGCAGCAACAGAATTGTATTCAACCACAATCTGTAACCTCATGGCCCAACATATTCCCTACTCTACCATTACCATCAAGCCAGGGGACCAATCCTGGTTCAAAAATGAGGAGTATAGAAGAGCATGTCAGGAGCAGCCCCAGGCATACCTAAAAATGAGGTGTCAACCTGGTGAGGCTATACCACAGGACAGCATGCCAAACAGCGAAAGCAGCATGCTAATAGATAGAGCTAAGCAATCCCACAACCAATAATCAAAGCTCTGCAGTCCTGGCACATATAGTCGTGAATGGTAATGGACAATTAAACAACTAAAGGAAGAAGAGGCTCCATAAACATCCCTATCCTCAATGATGGAGGAGCCCATCACGTGGGTGCATTTGCAACCATCTTCAGCCAGAAGCGCTGAGTGAATGATCCATCTTGGCCTTCTCCTGAGGTCCCCAGCATCATAGATGCCAGTCTTTAGCCGATTCGATTCACTCCACATGGTATCAAGAAATGGCTAAAGGCACTGGATACTGCAAAGGCAATGGGCCCTGACAACATCCCAGCTATAGTACTGAAGATTTGTGCTCCAGAACTAGTTGCGCCCCTAGCCAAGCTGTTCCAGCACAGCTACAACATTGTCTACCTGACAATGTGGAAAATTGCCCAGGTGTTCCCAGTCCACAAAAAGCAGGACAAATTCAATCTGGTCAATTACTGCCCCATCAGTCTACTCTCAATCATCAGCAAAGTGATGGAGGATGGCGTCGACAGTACTATCAAGCAGCACTTACTCATCAACAACCTGCTCGCCGACTCTCAGTTTGAGTTCCACCAGGGCCACTCAGCTCCAATCCTCATTACAGCCTTGGTCTAAACATGGACAAAAGAGCTGAACTCCAGAGGTGAGTTGAGAGTGACTGCCCTTAACATCAAGGCAGCATTTGATTGAGTGTAGCATCAAGGAGGCCTAGCAAAATTGGGGCCATGGGAATCAGTGAAAACTCTCCGCTGGCTGGAGTCATACCTATCACAAAAGAAGATGTTTGTGGTTGTTGGAGGTCAATCATCTCAGCTCCAGGACATCACTGCAGGAGTTCCTCAGGGTAGTGTCCTCGGCCCAACCATCTTCAGCTGCTTCATCAATGACCTTCCTTCAAACATAAGGTCAGAAGTGGGGATGTTCGCTGATGATTGCACAATGTTCAGCACCATTTGCGACCCCTCAGATACTGAAGCAGTCCGTGTCGAAATGCAGCAAGACCTGGACAATATTCAGGCTTGGGCTGATAAGTGGCAAGTAACATTCACACCACACAAGTGCCAGGTAATGATCATCTCAAATAAGAGAGAATCTAATTATCTCCCCTTGACATTCAATGGCATTACCATTGCTGAATCCCCACTATCAACATCCTGGGGGGGGGGTTACCATTGACCAGAAACTGAACTGGAGTAACCATATAAATACCGTGGCTACAAGAGCAGGTCAGAGGCTGGGAATTCTTTGGTGTGTAATTCACCTCCTGACGCCCCAAAGCCTGTCCACCATCTACAAGGCACAAGTCAGGAGTGTGATGGAATACTCTCCACTTGCCTGGATGTGTACAGCTCCAACAGCACTCAAGAAGCTCGACACCATCCAGGACAAAGCAGCCCGCTTGATTGCCACCCCATTCACTACCTTCAACATCCACTCCCTTCACCACTGACGCACTGTGGCAGCAATGTGTACAATCTGCAAGATGCACTGCAGGAACTCACCAAGACTCCTTAGACAGCTCCTTCCAAACCCGCAACCTCTATCTTCTAGAAGGACAAGGGCAGCAAATGCATGGGAACACCACCACCTGCAAGTTCCCCTCCAAGCCACACACCATCCTGACTTGGAACTATATCACCGTTCCTTCACTGCCGCTGGGTCAAAATCCTGGAACTCCTTTCCTAACAGCACTGTGGGTATACTTACCTCACATGGACTGCAGCGGTTCAAGAAGGCAGCTCACGACCAAATTCTCAAGAGCAATTAGGGATGGGCAACAAATGCAGGCCTAACCAGCGATGCCCACATCCCATGAATGAATTAATAAAAAAAGAATTTACTGTCGTCCATGATTTTTCCCCATTCTATATTCTCTGTTATATTCCCATTCTCTGTTGAAGGATCAGATGTCACGCTCATCTTGCTTGTTATTATTCAGGGCTCATGCAATCCACCTGCATCATCGTGCAGTTTTTCTGACAAGATTTCTGAGTGAACGACTGGCATGATTAGACTGTTCTCGGAGGGTCTGGCTCTGCCCACCTTGTGTTTGGGTAAAACATTCTATCTAATCCAGCTGGATCAGCGAGGTAGAGCCAGTGTACAAACTTTACATTTCAGATGAAATTAAAATTGATACCAGGCTCGAGGAAGTATGTGCTGAGGGGTTTTGTCGAAGAGTCAGCTCTAACAGATGCTGCTGCAGAATATGGCAGCTTTGATTCTCGAGAGGCTTTCAGGAGGCAAAGGAAGCAAAGAACAAGAGCGGTAAAGTGATTTGTAATTCTGCATTCTGAATATGATTTCCATTTAAATCTCGCGGCAGTAATCACTCTGTTGAAGGATCAGATGTCAAATTACTGATTGAGCTAAATTTGAATGTAGGAGACTGTCCTCAAATAACAGAGATGATCTTTAAAGGAATGACACTATTAAATTGATATTCTGTGTGTGAGTGTGTGTGTATACCTTTCATCAGAAATGGAAAAAGAAAACAAGAATGTAAACTGTTGAGCATTGTACAAGTTCAGTTTTACATCTCATTCTAAATAGAGTGACTAGAGAAAAATGGGATTTGAACTACATACAAAATCTCTGCACATTTGAAGTTTTGAATCAAAGTTTGTCTGAAGCACACATGCAACAGAACAAACATGCACTTGGAGGATTGATTATGAATGAAATATGTCCGATTGCACTTCTACAGGAAAGCAGAATCCTGATCCTCGACCATCTTTCAGTATGACAAGATGCGGCTTTCACATTATTTCTTCATTTGTGTCATACACTCCCTTAGGCGACTACAGAGAAATTCTTATGAAAGCAACAGGAACGTCTTACATAGAATTACATAGAATTTACATCACAGAAACAGACCATTCAGGCCAACTGGTTTACGCAGTGTTTATGCTTCACGCAAGCGTCCTCCCATCCTATTACATCTAACTCTATAAACATATTCTTCTATTCCTTTCTCTGTCATGTGCTTATTGAGCTTACTCACCTCAACTACTCCATGTAGTAGCAAGCTTCACATTGTAACCATTCTCTGGGTAAAGAAGTTTCTCCTCAATTCCATATTGGATTTATTCATGACTAGCTTACATTTATGAGCCAGTCTTGCTCGCTACTGGAAACATCTTCTCTGCACCTACCCCATCAAATCCTTTCATAATCTTAAAGACCTATTGGGTTACCACTCACTCTTTTCTTTTCTAGAGAAAAGAGCCCCAGCTTGTTCAGTCTTTCCTACCTGAGTCTAGGATATCACTGCAGGAGTTCCTCAGGGCAATGTCCCAGACCTAATTATCTTTCAACTAACTGCTCCAGCAAGACCTTCCCTCTCTCATCAGGTCAGAAATGGGGATGTTCACTGATGATTTTGCACAGTGTTAAGCTCCATTTGCAACTCCTCAGGTATTGAAGTAGTCTGTGCCCACATGCAACATTACCTGGACAACATCTATGCTTGTGCTGATAAGTGGCAAGTAATATTCATGCCACACAAGTGCCAAACAATGACTATCTCTAAGAAGAGAGAGTCTAACCCCCTGCTCTTGACATTCAGCTGCATCACCATTGCTGGGTTCTTCATCAATATCCTGGGTTCACAATTGACCATTTGATCGGCACCCCATGCACTGGGTTAAACAGCCACTCCCTCCACCAGCAGCACACCGCGGCAGCAGTCTGTACCATCTACAGGGTGCACTGCAGCAACTCGTCAAGCCTTCTTTGGCAGCACCTCCCAAACCTGTGAAATCTACACCCTAGCAGAACAAGGGCATCAAACACATGGGAAGTTCCCCTCCAAGTCACACACCATCCTGACTTAGACGTGTATTGCTGTTCCTTCATCGTCGCTGGGTTAAAATCACAGAACTCCCTGCTTATCCGCACTTCGGGAGCATCTTCACCAGATGGGCTGCAGCGGTTCGAGAAGGCTCAATGCCACCTTCTCAGGACAACTAGTGGTGGCCAATAAATGCTAACCTTGTCAGCGATGGCCACATCCCAAGAATGAATATATGAAAAAGTCGCTCTATAATTATTTACTGGAGAACGTCTCAGGCTCAGTTGGTAGCACTCTTCCCTCCAAATCAGAGACCCGATCACAAAAAAATAGGGTTACACTCTGCGGCAATGAGGGTGTGCTGCACTGTTGCAGGTGCCATCTTTCAGATGAGATATTAAGCGGAGCCTCCGTCTGCTCTTCCAGGTGGTAAACGTTCCCATGACACTATTTTGAAGAAGAGCAGGGGAGTTATCCCTGGTGGCTGGGACAATATGTATCCCTCAATCAACATTACTAAAAAGCAGATTATCTGGCCATTATCACATTGCTGCTTGTGAGGCCTTGCTGTGAGCAAATTGACTGCAGGGTTTCTTACAATATGACAGTGATCACATTTCAAAAGTACTTAATTGGCTGTAATGTGCTTTGGGATGTCCTGAGGTTGTGAAAGTTGTGTCTTTATATATAATGGAGCGATTCCTTGTAAATACATGGCATTGGGTGCATTACCTACAATTGTCACTAGATGCTGCAATATGCACATAAAATGCAGCCTTATAATGTTCCTTACTAATAATAAAATTAAATGCTAAGACACACTTTGTCTTATTCTACCTCCAGCATGCAATCTTGCTCAACAGAAGCACATATCAGAGAATCAGGTGTAGCAGTCAGTATGTGTGATTCCTGGAGCTCCTTATCTTCCAGTTATGAAAATGAAAAGGCTAGAAAATCAGAAGTGTTATGAATCGGATGCAGTGAGCTCTTTGAATTCAGTTTTAACATCTATAAATAAAGAGCTTGTAAAGTGACCGCAAATCTGTCGGATTGTCATAAAAACCCAGCAGTTTCACCAATGTCCTTTGGGAAGGAAATCTGCAATCCTTACCTGCTCTGGCCTCGACGTGGCTCCAACGTGTTTGACTCTTAACTGCCCTCTGAAGTGGCCTAGCAAACACCCAGTTATATTAAATTGCTACCCGTGGTTCAAGAAGAAAGCCCACCACCCAGGATAATTAGACATGAGCCATATGATGCCCACATCCCGGCAATGAATTAAAAAAAATTGTCACTAGATGGTTAAAGGTGCACATAAAATGCAACATTTAAAAAAAAATTAAATGTCCAATATTTTCCATTAAAACCAGGGGTCGTTATCCTCTGATTAGATGTAGATTTTAATAGGGAAACTGATGTTTCTCTACTAATATTCTTAAAAAAACATTTTTTTTTAGTTCTTCAAGGTGCCGTTACTGCAATAAATCCAGTATTTACGATGGGAATGCCATGTTTGGACCAGAAGTACAAAGATCCAATCCTACCAAAGTCCATTTTCAGGTCACTGATTCATGTCTTGGTGTAGATCCTCATGTGCTATTTTAATAAGTCTTTATTGCAAATAATCAAGTTGAAAACTTTTTTTCTAAAAGAAAACATAGGAATGTTTCAGGCCTCTTTGGTTTTTTTTTGCATCATTGTTTTCCCCCCTCTTCTCCTGGAGGCATTAATTTATTCTAGGATACAGCTTTATTGGCATTAGCAATCCCCCATCACCTTACCAAAGCAAGGCAAGTCTTCATATGTGGGCTCAAACTGTTGGTCTCAATCTGCAAATTGCTGTTATTTTGAAGATAGTACTAACCCATTTAAAATCACAGCAATCAGAAAATCTAGGCCCGTTCAGTTGTTACCTGACGTTGCTGTATCTGCATTTTCCAACAGGGGTCAGTAGATAGCCATCGCAAGACATTTTCTGTCTTCTCTCGGGATGCAGAGATCAATTCCAGCATTTCCACTGCTGCTGTGATCACCTAACTCAGCATAGATCAGGGATCAAATAGGGCTTGAATTGCTTAGTACGGAATCACCCACTGTACCTTTGAGACAGTCCCAGAGGCACAGCCCTAATACAATGTGATTCTGTGTTCCAGTGTGTCTGGGTTACTTAGAAGATCAGAAGATAACTATCTCAAATTAGGAATTCTACTTTAATGTAAACTAAGACACTTGAATAAGACGACATCATCTGATACTGCTGACAGGACAACTTAGGACTAATACCAGGAATAATTTGTTTGTGCAAAGATTGATCAGTACTTGGAATAATCCTCCAGATGTGTAATGAAGGCAATACCTTACCCGTACTCAAAGGTACAGTTAGATAATGCATTGGGGACAATGCATGTAAGTTTTTAAATTCAGGATGGAAGAACGAAGATGGGGCAAAATAGCCTCCCTCAACTGTATTTATCTCATCATCAGGTGAGAACCAGTAGCACCATAAAGATTTACAGCACAGAAAAGGTATTCAGCCCATTGTATCTGTGCCAGTTCTTTGCGTCCATAATCCTAAACCAACTTCACTGTTTTGTTCTGTCCCCCAAGGTCTACTTCAAATATTTATTCAATTTTCCTTTCAAAGATGTAGTCATCTCTGCGTCAACAATTACTGTGACAAAGCAATCCATGTTCCAACAACTCTTTGAATAAAGTATTTTCTCTTTACCTCTCTTCTTCACTCTCTTCCTGACAATTTTAAAATGACACAAAAGCAAAATACTACAGATACTGGAAATCTGAAGCTAAAAACAGAGAACGCTGGAAATACTCAGCAGGTCTGGCAGCATCTGTGGTGAAAGAAACAGAGTTAACGGGCTGAATTTTACTAAGCCCATGACGTTGGGCTCTGTGGTGGTGGGGTGGGGGTGGGGAGGCTGCTGATGGATCCAGCAGCGGCTTGCCACGGAGGCCAACGTCGGGAGGGTGCTGCCCCATCTCCCAGTGGTGGCAAGGCTCCGTGGCGGCCCCGCCCACCGCTGGGCAACGGGACAGCTGCGGAACTTAGTGGCATCTTGCAAGTGGCTGCATACCACTGCATCTTGCTGGTCACTGATATCCTTTTTGCCACAGCTGGACAGCACATTCATTTAACAACAGATCCGGCCTAGCAGGGACAGAGGGCATTGGGTTTTGCCACCATCGCTGAATTCCCCCAAGGTGCAGGGCATCATCGATTGCACCCATGTGGCCATCAAGGCGTCCAGTGTCCAGCCAGTGAGATTCATCTACTCCCTCAATGTCCAACTGCTCTGCGACCACAACAAGAGCTTCCTCCACGTGTCTGCTCACTTTTCTGGCAGCTGCCATGACTCCTTCATCCTACAGCAATCCAGGCTGCGTCAGATCTTCACTCCAATCCCCAAAGTGGGTGGATGGATCCTCAGAGATAAGGGATTTCCCTTCAAGAGATAGCTACTCACTCCTCTATGAGACCTCCAGACAGAAGCACAGAGGTAACACATCCAAAGCCATCTGCTCACCAGGACCACCATCGCCCAGGCCATCAGGCCTCTGAAGATGCGGTTCCAGTACCTGGACCAATCGGGTGGTGCCCTGTGGTACACTCCTGAAAGGGTCTCCCACATTGTGGTGGTCTACTGCACTCTCCATAACATGGCTGTCCGGAGATGTGTGGACCTTGAGCGTGGTGAGGCCCTGAAATGAGAGAGCTCACTGGAAGAAGAACAAGAGCAGGAGGTGAGAGAGGAGGAGGAAGTGGAGGCAAAAGGGAGAATGCAGAACACTAAGGTGACGTGGCTGGGCATGGCGCAGGGCGTGAAGGTTTTGTCACTCTGAGATGCCTGTGCTCACACATTCATAGACAAGACAGCCTAAAACATCTAAATTCTTGCCGCCAATGAAGCTGCCCAGAGCCTTTGCCCTTCATCTCCTTCACCAGCTCAGACCATTTTTCTTGTCACGCCAGCGATAAAAGGAGTCGAAGACTTGTGCCTTAAAGTGTCATTGTTTATTCAGTGAAAAGAAAGGGAAACAGTGCACAGAGAAATAAGAAGACCCCCTAGTGACCCACTTAGTTCTCCGCACAATGCAGTAGTCTCTACGCGCGGCCACTTCTATGCAGTGCTCCCCTTGCAGCCTTGGAGGAGATGGAGGCAGTCTGCTCACTGGTCTCTGTCTGCGACTGAGATGCATGTGGTGGCCATCCTTGTTGTGGAGGTGCCCGTGGGGGCATCTCCAGAGGCTGCTGCAACTGCATCATTGCAGGGACAGCCTTGATCACCTGGCCCTGCTGCACAGAGGCTCCCACAGTCAGAGGAGCCAAGGAGGCCAAGGATGACGAAGGTGCCCCTTGAGGGGTGATATCCTCATCCTCCTCCGTTACATTCTCAGCCCTTGGTTGGCTCTCTGGATGGCTGGAGGTGAGTACCAGCTGGGGTGCAACTGGCATCCCCTCCAGAAATCTCTGCTCCTTCTGCACCACTGATTGGTCCATGCTAGATAGTGTGGCATGTATCCTGTGCATGTCTGTGCACAGTTCCTGCATCCACTTAGAGTGATGCAAGACAAGACACTGCTGTTCCCTATGGCCAATCACATCTGCTCCTATCCATTAGAAGCTGCATGTTTCAGTGGTGGCCTCAGCAGCACTATGGCTATGAGCCATTCTGAGGGGTGAGTGAGTGCCAACTCCAAACCACTTTTGTCTCCATGAAAGTTGTGTGTTATTTCTGCTTCCCCTTGGGCTCGACCTCGGGATCTGCTTTCGTTTCCCGCCCCCAACGCCCACAACATGAAAATTCACAATCCTCTGAGTGAAGAAATTTCTCCTCATCTTAGTCAGAAATGATCAACCCTTATCCTGAGACTGTACCCTGATGTTCTAGATTCCCCAGCCAGGGAAACAATCTCTCATTGTCTACCCCTATCCAGCCCCTTTAGAATCTTGCATGACCTCTCATTCTTCTGGACTCCAGGAAGTATCGGCCCAATTTACTCAGCTTTGCATCATAGGACAACCCTCTCATCCCAGGAACCAATCTAGTGACACTTCGCTGAATAGCAAGTATATCCTTCCTTAGATATGGAGACCAAAACTGTGCACAGTACTCTAGATGTGGTCTCACGAAAGCCCTGTACAATTGTAGCAAGACTTCCTTTATTCTTGTACTCCAAACCCCTTAGGATAAAAGCCAACATGCCATTTGCCTATCGAATTGCTTACTGTACCTGCATGCTAACTTTCTGTGCTCCTTGTATGAGTACACTCAAATCTCTCTGATCATCAACATTTAGAAGTTTCACACCTTTTAAAAACATTCTGCTTTTCTGTTCTTACTACCAAAATGAATAACCTCACACTTCCCCACATTGTACTTCATTTGCCACCTTGTTGCACGCTCACTTAATGTGTCTATTCTCTTTGCAGCCTCTTTGTGTCCCCACCTAGCTTTGTATCATCAGCAAACCTGGATACATTACTCTCTATCTCTTCATCAAAGTCATTCACATAAATTATAAATAGCTGAGACCCCAGCACTGATCCTTCCACCACTAGTTACAGCCTGCCAACTTGAAAATGCCCTGCTTATTCCTACTGTCTGCTTCCTGCCTATTAACCAATCCTCTGCCTATGCTAATATTTTATCCGAAACTCCATGAGCCCTTATCTTGCATAATAATCTTTTGTGTGGCACCTTATCGAAAGCCTTTTGAAAAGCCATGTATACTACATCTACTGGCTCCCCTATCTCTTCTTCTTTGGCCTCCTTATCTTGAGAGACAATGGGGAAGCGCCTAGAGGTGGTCAGTGGTGTGTGGAGCAGCGCCTGGAGTGGCTATAAAGGCCAATTCTAGAGTGACAGACTCTTCCACAGGTGCTGCAGAAAAATTTGATTTTCGGGGCTGTTACACAGTTGGCTCTCCCCTTGCGCTTCTGTCTTTTTTCCTGCCAACTGCTAAGTCTCTTCGTCTCGCCACACTTTAGCCCTGCCTTTATGGCTGCCCGCTAGCTCTGGCGAACGCTGGCAACTGACTCCCACGACTTGTGATCAATGTCACAGGACTTCATGTCGCGTTTGCAAATGTCTTTAAAGCGGAGACATGGACGGCCGGTGGGTCTGATACCAGTGGCGAGCTCGCTGTACAATGTGTCTTTGGGGATCCTGCCATCTTCCATGAGGCTCCCCTATATCTATCCTAATAATTACATCCACAAAAAAACTCTAATAAATTGTCAAACACTATTTCCCTTTGCTAAAACTATGTTGACTCCATCTGATCATAATATGATTTTTTAAGCGCATTGTTAAGACTGCCTTAATATTAGATTCCTGCATTTTTCTGATGACTGATGACAGGCTAACTGGCCTCTGGTTCCCTGTTTCTTCCATTTTTCTTGAAAGCAGTGTTACAGTTACAAACTTCCAATCTGCTGGGATCATTCTAGAATCTTAGGAATTTTGGAAAATCTTAACTAGTGCATCCACAATCTCTACAGCTACCTCATTTAGAACCCGAGAATGTAGGGATTTGTTGGCTTTTAGACCCTTACATTTCTCGAATACTTTTTCTCTGCTGATACTAATTATTTTAAGTTTGCTACACTTCTTAGCCCCTTCTTCTTTGGCCTCCTTATCTCGAGAGACAATGGATAAGCGCCTGGAGGTGGTCAGTGGTTTGTGAAGCAGCGCCTGGAGTGGCTATAAAGGCCAATTCTAGAGTGACAGGCTCTTCTACAGGTGCTGCAGAGAAATTTGTTTGTCGGGGCTGTTACACAGTTGGCTCTCCCCTTGCGCCTCTGTCTTTTGTCCTGCCAACTACTAAGTCTCTTAGTCTCGCCACACTTTAGCCCTGTCTTTATGGCTGCCCGCCAGCTCTGGCGAACGCTGGCAACTGACTCCCACAACTTGTGATCAATGTCACAGGATTTCATGTCGCGTTTGCAGACGTCTTTAAAGCGGAGACATGGACGGCCGGTGGGTCTGATACCAGTGGCGAGCTCGCTGTACAATGTGTCTTTGGGGATCCTGCCATCTTCCATGCGGCTCACATGGCCAAGCCATCTCAAGCGCCGCTGACTCGGTAGTGTGTATAAGCTGGGGATGTTGGCCGCCTCGAGGACTTCTGTGTTGGAGATACGGTCCTGCCACCTGATGCCAAGTATTCTCCGGAGGCAGCGAAGATGGAATGAGTTGAGACGTCGCTCTTGGCTGACATACGTTGTCCAGGCCTCACTGCCATAGAGCAAGGTACTGAGGACACAGGCCTGATACACTTGGACTTTTGTGTTCCGTGTCAGTGCACCATTTTCCCACACTCTCTTGGCCAGTCTGGATATAGCAGTGGAAGCCTTTCCCATGCGCTTGTTGATTTCTGCATCTCGAGACAGGTTACTGGTGATAGTTGAGACTAGGTAGGTGAACTCTTGAAGCACTTCAAGAGCGTGGTCGCCAATATTGATGGATGGAGCATTTCTGACGTCCTGCCCCATGGTGTTCGTTTTCTTGAGGCTGATGGTTAGGCCAAATTCATTGCAGGCAGCTGCAAACCTGTCGATGAGACTCTGCAAGCACTCTTCAGTGTGAGATGTAAAAGCAGCATCGTCAGCAAAGAGGAGTTCCCCGATGAGGACTTTCCGTACTTTGGACTTCGCTCTTAGACGGGCAAGGTTGAACAACCTGCCCCCTGATCTTGTGTGGAGGAAAATTCCTTCTTCAGAGGACTTGAACGCATGCGAAAGCAGCAGGGAGAAGAAAATCCCAAAAAGTGTGGGTGCGAGAACACAGCCCGGTTTCACGCCACTCAGGATAGGAAAGGGCTCTGATGAGGAGCCACCATGTTGAATTGTGCCTTTCATATTGTCATGGAATGAGGTGATGATACTTAGTAGCTTTGGTGGGCATCCAATCTTTTCTAGTAGTCTGAAGAGACCACGTCTGCTGACGAGGTCAAAGGCTTTGGTGAGATCAATGAAAGCAATGTAGAGGGGCATCTGTTGTTCGAGGCATTTCTCCTGTATCTGACGAAGGGAGAACAGCATGTCAACGGTCGATCTCTCTGCACGAAAGCCACACTGTGCCTCAGGGTAGACGAGCTCGGCCAGCTTCTGGAGCCTGTTTAATGCGACTCGAGCAAAGACTTTCCCCACTATGCTGAGCAGGGAGATTCCATGGTAGTTGTTGCAGTCACCGCGGTCACCTTTGTTTTTATAGAGGGTGATGATATTGGCATCGCGCATATCCTGGGGTACTGCTCCCTCGTCCCATCACAGGCATAGCAGTTCATGTAGTGCTGAGAGTATAGCAGGCTTGGCACTCTTGATTATTTCAGGGGTAATGCTGTCCTTCCCAGGGGCTTTTCCGCTGGCCAGAGAATCAATGGCATCACTGAGTTCCGATTTGGTTGGCTGTATGTCCAGCTCATCCATGACTGGTAGAGGCTGGGCTGCATTGAGGGCAGTCTCAGTGACAACATTCTCCCTGGAGTAAAGTTCTAGGTAGTGCTCAACCCAGCAGTCCATTTGTTTGCGTTGGTCAGTGATTATGTCCCCTGATTTAGATTTGAGGGGGGCGATATTCTTGATGGTTGGCCCAAGAGCTCTCTTAATGCGATCATACATTCCTCTGATGTTTCCGGTGTCTGAGGCCAGCTGAATATGACTGCATAGGTGTTGCCAGTAGTCGTTTGCGCAGCACCTGGCTGTTCTTTGTGCAGTGCTTCTGGCTGCTTTAAGTGCTGCGGATGTTAAATCGCTGGGGGCTTTCTTGTAGTTCAACAGTGCAATGCGCTTAGCGGCTATGACAGGTTCCAGCTCTTCATTATGAGATTGAAACCAGTCTGCATTTCTCTTCGCACTTTTGCCATAGGTGGTCAAAGCTGATGGCGTCTCTGATGTGGGCCCACTTGGTCTCAGCATCCCCTGTGGGAGTGTTTTGAAGGGCTGTTACAAGTGAATTTAGAAATTTTTGTAACAGCTGTGGATGAGAAATTCTGCTCGTGTTGATGCGCGGGTGGCCCTTCTGCTTGGAATGATGCAACTTCTTTGGTCTGAGTCTAACCTTGCTGCACACCAGGGAGTGGTCGGTGTCGCAGTCCGCACTGTGGAAGCTCTGTGTGATTTGAACACTGTTTAAGGCGGCTCACCTTGTGAAAATGAGGTCTAGCTGGTGCCAATGACGCGATCTTGGGTGCCTCCATGAAACCTGATGACAGGGTTTAGTGTGAAAGAACGAATTGGTGATGCAGAGGTTATGATAGGTACACAACTCAAGCTGTCTCTGCCCATTCTCATTCATCCTTCCAACGCCATAGCGCCCAAGGCAGGAGCGCCATGAGTCATGGTCGGCCCCAACCCTGGCATTAAAGTCCCCCAGCAGGAACAGGTGTTCGGTGTTGGGGATGCTGCTAATGATGTTATGGAGTTCCTCATAGAACTGATCTTTAGCTTCAGGTGGGGAGCAGAGTGTTGGAGCATAGATGCTGAGTCGGTGTACTGGACCAGAGGTGGTGAGCAGTCGGATGGACAGTATGCGTTCCAAGCCATTTGAGGGAGGCTCTATCATGCTGAGCAAGGAGTTTCTGATGGCGAAGCCCACTCCATGCTGTCTTGGTTCTTCAGGATCCCTGCCCTGCCAGAAGAAGGTGTAGTCTTGCTCTACTAGAGATCCACTTTTGGTTACCATCTATTTCTGGTATGTAATTTGTGCCTTCTACTGTGAAGGTAGACACAAAATATTTGTTCAACTTCTCTGCTGTTTCAGCATTTCCCATTATAATGTTTCCTGTCTTTGCCTCTAAGGGGTCAATGTTTACTTTAGCTACTCTCCTCCTTTTTATATACTTGTAAAAGATCTTATAATCCCAAGACCGAACCAGTTTTTTTGTTTTACAAATGTATCATTATTTCTTGATTCTGTACTCTATAACCCAGTTCCAGAACCTAAAATGTTGTTGGCTTTAATAATGCATTATGATACTTGCTCTTTCACGGAAATGTGTACTTTAATCCTACACCATTCCCACTATCCCTCTATCATTTACCAGGAACCTGTTTTTATTATAACACTTCAGCTAAGTTGATATGGGCTAGATATTAGGTAGTAATTACAATATTGAAATTGCTTTAGGTAATTTGTTTTCAAAAACTATGGCCTGAAAATTCCAGATCCTGTAATCTGCTGCTGTTACTTGGGTGGGACAATCATCCAATCTTAATGCTAATCCCATTGGAAATTGTGGAATCATCTCATTTCAATATTGTTGAACGGACAAAGGCTCATGTCGTCCATTAATTGCTAATTTATGCTAGGAGATTTAAAGCTGAACTGCTGTCAAAGTAGCAGGAAGTAATTTGAGCCCATGGATCAAAAAGGATTCAGGAAGAAGAAATCCTGAAACATTTTGGAGGCCAATATAAATATATATATGATATAAATATTATTCTGACTGAAATTACACCTGGGGTAGAGAGAGGTGTGAGGCACAACATAGTGGCCATGAATTGCCACAGACCTGCCAATCACAGCGGCCACAGTGATGGGGAATAGATAACAACCCCAACTCCAATGCAGACGGAGGTTTAATGACCTCACAAGGTCAGCAAAAGTAAATGTGATGGCTGCAAGCTGTTGTGAATGTGCATTTTTACATTTCGAACATTAAAAGTGAATTCACAACTCGAAGGCTGTCATTGAATCATCTGTATTGACACCTCCACATGGAAGACTTCAGCTAAATCAATATAGCATTCTCCAACAAAAGCAAAATACTGTGAATGCTGGAAATCTGAAATAAAAACAGAAAATGCCAGGAATTTCTCTCTCCACAGATTCTGGCAGACCTGCTGAGTATTTCCAGCATTTTCTGCTTTTAATTATAGCATTTTTACAATGTCCTTTGAAGTCTCAATACATCATAGAAATTCCATAAGAGAAGTGATGAGAATTCTCAAATAGTTATCAGACTCAATAGTGTGTGATTGACAATAACAAGTGTTCTGTTGTCAGCCAGGAAAAGATTATTCACAATTACAGAGGAAGGCTAACTGCAGAAAGCAAATCCTGGACAATCACCAAGCTAATGCAGGAAGATGGAGATACGGGGAAAGGTCTGCACCCATGGATGGTTTCTGCCGACTAATGTGCTAATGAACAAAAATTAGTAATGGTTGATTTTTAAT
Organism: Heterodontus francisci; assembly: GCF_036365525.1. Lineage (NCBI taxonomy): Eukaryota > Metazoa > Chordata > Chondrichthyes > Heterodontiformes > Heterodontidae > Heterodontus > Heterodontus francisci. Next base: position 155,666,735 of record NC_090373.1, on the reverse strand, counting down.
ACACTCTCGCAGACCTAAGCCTAACACAAAGGAAAAGGCAGATAGCAGGAAAGCTATTACATTTTTATTCCGCTTGTCTTCATTGAAGCCAGAAGCAAGAAAGGCATGCGAGAGAGAGAGAGAGAGAGACAGAGAGAGAGAACCAATATCAGAACCTCCAACATCTGGCACTGCCAGCAGAAATGAGCTCACTTTGTCAGGAAACATCTCATTTGCATTCACCAGCCCAGGTAGTTTATCTCACAATGATACAGATATCCTGGATGAAGAATTGTCATAGTGTGATTCATAACTCACGAGGAAGTCAAAGGATGAGGTATTGGAGCATGATGTTTCTAACTGGAGACTGAGGAGATGTCAGACTCTGCCGGTTGTACATACCTGCAGAGCAACATCAGGCATGGCAAAACCTCTCAGATGGCAGGAGTTGCGGCAGAATCCAATGCCATCCTTTGTGGAACTCTTGAGGAGTGGTTTCTGCACTACAGAATATCCCGGAGAATATAGCAAAGATTTATATAGATGTTACAGGGCAGAAACAGGCCTTTTGGCCCAACTGGTCAATGCTGGTATTCATGCTCCACACAAACTTCCACCTGCCCTATTTCATCTATCAACATATCAGACAGCTCCAGAAACCTCTGTACACATCCCACAGAACCCAGAGGCTTCCTAACACAGAGACCCATGGACGTGTTGAGGGGCTGTCATGCTTGGATACCTGTAAAGTGGTTTAGAGCACCTATTATGCTGCCTTGTGAGCCTGGCCTTCCAGTTCTCCTGCTCCTTCTCCTCCCTCCTCTTCCTACATTCAATAAATCATAAGGGGGAAAATTACAGCACAGATACAGGCCATTCAGCCCAACCAGTCCATGTTAGTGTTTATTGTCCACACAGGCAGTATTCCAGATCAAATGTTTCTACTGTTATGACCAGGTGAGAAAGGTGTCAAGGGGTCCCTTTCAGCCTTCACCTGGTCTTATTGTAACAGGATTCAATTTTTAAACACACTGTGTTTTGACCTCCCTCCTTGGTGAATATTTGTTCACCGCTTTCCAATTATAAGGCAAAAAAATGAGCCGAAACAGGCTTCCTTAGGTTTAAAGAAGAAAAGTGAAATTTATTAAAACTTAAACTCTAATTTGGTTAACGCCTACGGATACACGCCATGCCCCACACTAGCTTGCATACACGATACGCACATGCAAATAGAGACAGAAAAGAGCAGAAGAAAAATAATGGAGAGGTTTGAGGCAATCTCTGAAGAGGGGCTTTTGGTACTGTGTTTGGAGCTCGCTGTACAGTCTTTGATTGTAGGTTGATCTTGCTTTTCGTTGGGGCCCAGTATTCTTCTTAAACCTTGTTCACTGTAGGAGACCTTTCTCTCTTGGGGATCATATGTCTTCAATGGATTCCGAAGCTGGTGAGAACAAGATGAGAGCAGACAGGAGAGAGGTCTTTTCAGTCCAGGATCAAACAGCTTTCTGAGTTTTAAAACTCTGTGGCAAGTTCAAATTTCAAAAACTCCAACAGCCAATTAGTCATGTGACTAAACTGGTCTGACCACATCTGTTTGTGTATTGGGCCATCTTAGCAGTTAACCTGGCATGCTAGCCTCTCCAACTTCAACGTCTGGTAATCAAAAGTCCATTGTGGATTAAATTGGAGTAGGGAGTGGTCCTTTTGTCCTTTCCAAGTACTGTCTGTTACTATGCAAATGTCTCTCCAGTCAAGGGTCTGTTTTATTTTAAAAAAACAAGTTTTTTCTTTACTCCAGTAACAGTTTAAAAATCAATGCTCATTTGGAAAAATTAATGTGTCTCATTCTTGGCAGGTGGGGGCCTGCATGACACTATTCTTTTCATTTAGCCATCAATTTAACCTGATCTTCGATGTTGATGTATTCCTTACTTTAATGACTAATTCTAGTAATTCAACCCTCTGTGTAAAAACGTTTCTCCTGCCCTCTGTCCTAAAATTCTTCCATTTAATTCCATGTTTGCATCCTCTCTTTCCAGATCTCTCAATCACTGGAAACAATCTTAAATTCTGGCTGTCCACTTGTTGCCTGTGAAACAGGTGGCAGCATTGGGGTGGGGGTGGGGGTGGGGGCGCCTCCGCCATTCTATGGGCACCCAAGGCCTGCCTAATGCAGTTTTTAGGAGAGTATGTAAAAGGGCGAGCAACATGCCTGCCTGCTTTGAGCAGGAGGCTGCTTCCACATATAAATTGCTCTCCTGCATCAGTTGTGGGACCCCATTTACAATTTATAGGTACAAAGAGTACGCTCAAGAACAAGGCCAGAAGTTTTTGTGGGGGCAGCGGTGTTCCTACTGGCTGCACAAAAATACAGAAGCTCATTGCCGGCTCATGCTCTCTCCCCACACTACAGGATTGGTTTCACCCAGCCCCGCCCAGTGTCACCAACCAGGCAACTCAGTGAGCAGCAGTGGAGTGCCCATTTGGTACCTGAAAATAGTTCTAAATAGTCCCCTGCCTTATTGTGGGTGGACAGTTCAGCTGCTCCACTAATTTCATGCCTGTATTGGGTGATAGTCGAAAATCAACATTTCTAGCCCCCCCCTCACGCCCCCCATCTGCGGCACAGTGGCGCAGTGGTTAGCACCGCAGCCTCACAGCTCCAGCGACCTGGGTTCAATTCTGGGTACTGCCTATGTGGAGTTTGCAAGTTCTCCCTGTGTCTGCGTGGGTTTCCTCCGGGTGCTCCGGTTTCCTCCCACAGCCAAAAAGACTTGCAGGTTGGTAGGTAAATTGGCCAATATAAATTGTCCCTAGTATAGGTAGGTTTTAGGGAAATATAGGGACAGGTGGGGATGTGGTAGGAATATGGGATTAGTGTAGGATTAGTATAAATGGGTGGTTGATGGTCGGCACAGACTCTGTGGGCCAAAGGGCCTGTTTCAGTGCTGTATCTCTAAACTAAACTAAATATACTCTGTACCATCCCTTCATAACTTTAAACCTCTCTATCAAAATACCCCATAATATCCACTGTTCTAATGAAATCAAGCCTAATTTTCAAGGCTTTATTTTTACTTGTATTTCCTCATATCAGTCTGCATCCTATCGAATCTGCAGTTCATCATCTTTATTGTCTCACCATCTTTCCTATAGTTTGAGGCCCAAAATTGCACACAGTACTTAGGTCTGGTCTTACTAATGTTTTAAAATTACCTCTGATTCATAGTGGCATAAGATAAATGGAAGGACCCTAGAGGGTAAATGATGGCATTTGGGACATATATCAGCCTAAACATTTTCATGGCTGCATCCTTGTTAAGTCTCCAATTCCCTCCCAGGTATATTCACAGGGTTTACATCCTTCCAAACCATTGGGATTTTGGGGCCCTATATCACCAGGAGTTTCCTCAGCACTTCACTCAGTCTGCTGCACCTAAACAAGATTTGTACTGAATATCTTCCAAAGTTACAGTGGCAAAGCAGGAGAAGCCCTGAGGAAATTCCTGGGTTATGTTGTTATGGACAGGTGGCAATTGATAGGGATGGTTTCCCCTTTTTCACCTCTCAACTGACTTAAAGAGAGCGTTTTTTCCCAAATGTCTTTTATCCCCTGTGCATGTTAATGGTCAACAAACTGACAAATGACAGGTTTTCTCTTAAGGTTAAAAGAAAGATAAATGTTTATTATACAGCACCTGAAAATGTATGCAACTCTCACACACATACAGATACACACACACACAAGAAAAGATAGAGATTAAAAGATAACATGCATTTTGATCTGATGGTTTAAAATGTGTCCTCTGTTTATCTTGCGTTACTCCAGGGTGAAGACTTGAAACGGTGCAGGCCTGTATTCTTTTCCCTTATTCACTGAAGAAAGACTTGGGAGGTTTAGGAAGATGGATGCGCTGCTGCAGACTGCTTTTGTTACATTCCAGGCAAAGGTCACTGGTGAAGTCCTGGTATGATTTCTCAGGTAGGGAGTTCAAAGCCTACATGAAGTTCAAAGTTGGTAATCTTAGGCAGTGTCCTGCCTCTTCAATGGCATAGATGGATCTCTCTCTCTTCTTCCCAGCATATACTTTTATTAAGCTCCTTATCAGCTTCTGTCATGTGACTAGGGTTTCTCCCGCATTGTTCTCATAAATGGTGTCTGATGGTGATGCCATTGTTATACAATGGGGTCTGGGTATCACTCATCTTCACTCCATCTTGATAAAGTGGAGTTTTTTCAAGCCCATTCTCTTGAGTTTGAATTTGGAGTCACTAAGTCTGCAATGCCATCGTTAACCCAATTCGTTGGAGAGAAGTAGCCATTAACACAGAATGAGTCATTTACATTTTTAATGCCTTTGCCAAGGCTTGTCCAGACATGAAGATTGTCTTAGGGTTCTTGCAGTTTCCAGGTGTATTAGCAGTACAGGGTAAGGTCACCTGACCTCTCAACTTCATTTTGTTTTGGAGGAAAAGTGTATGTTTTGGCTTTGTTTCATTAGTTCATTATATACTTCATAATTTCTCCTTGTGTGAGTGTGACAATATGATGCTGCAATGTTTACGGTTTGGCTACATCAAGCTTTTGGTTCATTTTTTTTGTCAGCATTTGCTGTCAGTCCCGAAATATCTCTCGGTTGTTAAACTTAAAGATTAACATTGAGATGTCATAACACAAATGTATAAAGAAACAGCTGTGATTAAATCACTGGGAAACGTTAAAAGCTTAATGCTGGTGAAATAAAGTTATTTTCCAAAGAGATCATCCTTGACAACACATACCATAAAAGGAATATTGCAATGAAGACATGTTTAAGCTGTGTTCCACGATGCTAGATTTTTAATATTTGATAGTTTTCCTATGGTATCCTTCACAAGGAGTATGGACATTATGTCAGATTAAATTTTGCTGCAACATATTTAATGTGTCTTATTCTATGTGGCAGCTCCCAACAGACTCGTCCATAATGCATATTTTACATAATTGCTTTAAACAGTTTGGAATGCAGCCAAAAATTGGGGGAAATTGATTTTGTTCGTTGTTGATCAAGGTGAGTAATATTCAAGCTAGGGAATGGATGCCCCAGAGTCTGCATCAAGTACTCTGAGGTATCATGGATCAGGCAGAAAGAGATACCTTCTTCACTTTTTTCCATCAACTTGCCTTAACCTCAAACTCAGGAGAGCAAGCCTGATTATACCAATGGGATATTCCCCTCTCTAACACCAATATGGCAAGGGAGAACGGTCATTCCATCATTCTGGATTGGAGTCAACTCAGGCTTCAGGTGTGAATGAAAAATAGGTCTAACCTACTGCTTGACTCAATCCCCTGCACACGGATCTTCTGCCAAATATACATGAAGCATAAATTAAGCACAATGTTCTTTTCTGCGCTATCAACAAGACTAGGTAAATGCAATGTTAACTTGTAGTCCACAAGGGAAAACAATCAATTTGCTCGCATGGGTTGATTCTTCAGGAAAAGAGTCTCAAAAAGTACTTTTGAAGTTAAAGTTTCCCTGCAGGGGTCACAGAAGAGCTTAGTGGTGTGACCTATAAGCAGCTGTAATTTCCCATTATTCGCTGACCTACATTTTCTGATTACCCAGGGTTCTATGCATCTAGCAGTTTTTAGAGACTCATCACCTTTAAAGGACAAGCTTATGGCACCAAACACGTTCAGTTTAATAGTTAGACGGTGACCCAGGAATTGAGTTCATTCTCTATGCTTTCATTGTTTGTCTGCATAATGGTCACTTCAATCCAAAAACATATTGCTGTTCCAGCATCATGAGGCACATATTAGCATTATGATACACCTCAAAGACTGTAATTTCCACTTAGATTCTGCATTGACTGACTTGATGATATTTTGCAACAAATTATAATATATTGGCCAGGATTTTGCAGTAAGCATTGAACGAACGGTGCTCGTCGATTATTACATTTATACTTAACCACAGTCTTTCTGTGGACTTTTGCACTAAAACTTCCAGTAATTAAAGAATCAAAAACAGCACTGCACCCTCTGCAGGGGGTCTGAGATCTATGTAAACAGGGCAAGCAATGATGTATCTCCTTAACCAATTGGATTGAAGGATCCTTACTGAGACACATCTAGTGGCGCTACGCAGACTTACGTTGATTCCCCAGCGGCAGGCAGCATTGCAGGCTGCGACCTGAATGGCCTGTGTGGCATTCCTCATTCATATCATTGACCAAACCGTAGTGAGATGAGCAGGTAGCAGCCCACGGCACTGTCTGTCCCCAGGGAATTGATGCAAGTCTGCGTAGCACTGCTAGAAGCGATGCTTCATGAACAAATTTCTCCCCACTGCATCTAAACCAGGAAGTGTAAGAATAAAAGCAAAATACAGCAGATGTTGGAAATCTGAAATAAAAACAAGAAATTCTGGAAATACTCAGCAGGTCTGGCAGCATCTGTGAAGAGAGAAGCAAAGTTAACGTTTCAGGTCAGTGACCTTTCATCAGTGTATGTTAGAATATGGGATTCAATGACAAATCCTGTCCAGAAAGCAAAAGAGAGAGAAAGAAAGATGGAATTGAAAGAGAGGTAAAAGAGACAGAAAGAAAAAGTAGAGAAAATATTTAACTTTTTTCGTTTTTAAAATCTCCAAGAATAAAGAAGTATTTGAAGGAATGAGAGTCCAAACTTTTAGCAGTTAGTTTTCAGTGCCAGAGAGGTTTGTTTGGCAAAAATTAAGACTTAGCACACTGCTAAAATTTCACTTACACTTGAATGGACAAGGCCTAACCTTTACTGGCACGATTAGTGGGGAGGTACTGCAATTTCACCCTCTCTCTTATGTTTCAATGTCGAATCTCTTGTTGAGATGCTGTTATAGCACAACTCATGGGGGAGCAGGGCAGCTTGGACAGTGACTGCCTGATTTCCACCTTTAACTGCACATATGCAGATGCTGGGAGTTGCTGTCAGATTTACTTTTACTGCAAAATCCGGGCCATTCTAACAAGCAGTGCAAAACTAAAAGTTTTGGATGTTTGCCACTTCACAAGAGATTCCACTGCTGCAGGAAGGTCTCGACGAACCTTTGAACCTTCCTCCCCCAACATTGAAGGGACATGTCTGGCGTGGGTTCTGCTCAGGGCCTAGCATGAGTCCCAAACCTTTCGCAAGGGTAATCAATGAGCTCTCTGAAGAGGCAGAATAGCTTCTTTCACAACTGAAGACGTTTTGACAGTTATTTTTTCCTCTGGCACGGTTCCAAGTGGGCACTGCGGAAGTGCACATAGGACAGGAACAGACCAGCTAGTCCATCAAGTCTGTCCCATACTATCTTGGTACAGCTGATGCACACCATAACCCCATTCGGCCCTCCCTCTCCATCCATACAATACCCATTATTAAAACTGTGTTGAAAAGCATCACCGTTTTACCTGTGTGTGACACTGTAATGATAAAAAATCGCAGTTACCCCTACTGGAGGGGGTATGGGGGTAGAGTGCGTAGAAAGATTTATTTATTTTTCCCTGAAGCCTGTTCCCCTTTTAACAGTCAGCAGAGTGTAATACTTCCAGTGCTCACACTTTGCTGTGCACTAGTGCACTATAATGCACATTTGGAAGTGTCAATGCTGTTAAATGACGGGCAGCCATAAAGACAGGGCTAAATTGTGGCGAGTCGAAGAGACTTAGTAGTTGGCAGGAAAAAAGACAGAGGCGCAAGGGGAGAGCCAACTGTGCAACAGCCCCAACAAACAAATTTCTCTGCAGCACCTGTGGAAGAGCCTGTCACTCCAGAATTGGCCTTTATAGCCACTCCAGGCGCTGCTTCACAAACCACTGACCACCTCCAGGCGCGTATCCATTGTCTCTCGAGATAAGGAGGCCCAAAAGAAGTGCACTATAATGCACATTTGGAAGTGTCAATGCTGTTAAATGACAATGAAGAAGCAGAGGCACAAAAAAAAAGCACAGGCTGAAGGCTGATATTAAAGCCATAGTGAATGCGCTGAGCCCAGAGTATGCTGCTGGATTAAAGGGTCAAATATAACTGAGGTGAGATCCAACATCTGTCACCCACATTGTTGTGCCTATCAAGTGATTTCAATTCAGATCAGATACTTTGTTGAGAAGAGGTTGACTTGAGAAGGTACTTGGAAGGACAGCATTGTAAAGAGCAATTGTGCCCTATTTAAAATGAATGCACTATTTGAATGGCTTAAAAGCAAACACAATTTTCTGCCAATTACATTTTGCCACACAATAACTTTTATTGATGGGACAAAATCCTCCATGAATTTCTACCACAACAGCTACAGAGCCACAGTGTAACCATCACATTGGGCAAGCATTGGAAGCAGACGGATTACACACACTAATGGTTAAAATGTGCAATTTTAGAAGCTGGATATCTCTGTATGAGAGCATCACATGGTTCCAAATGTTTGGCTGGCAATTATGATTCGGATTGAATGGAACATTACTTAATAATTTTTAGTATTATTAAACAGGCTTGGTAACCCCCTGATTTTATTATTTCTTGGGGTTGCGTTGATACATGGGGGGGGAATTTTATGCTCACGGTGGTAGTCTCAACATCGGAGGAGACCGATGTCGGGGGAGAACGATGCTGAGATCACCGTGCCCCCTCTTCAATGGAAGGCCCACTGAATTTAGTGCCAATCAGGCAATTAACTGGACCGTGGCAGGTCTTCCATAGGATTTAGGACGCCGTCGTCAGAAGTCCCGGCCTTGCAGAGCTGCTGGCCAATCAGCTGCAGCTGCAGCATCACTGCGAAGGTGGTGAGTGATGCTGTTGCTGCCAAGGAGTGGTGCTGGAACCAGGCCTCAGGTAGGTCAGGGCGGGTTGGGCCTCACAGGATGGGGTTCGTGGGGGATGTGAGATTGGGGGTCGGCGGCAAAAGTGGGGGGTGGGGGGTGGTGGGTGGCGGTGTTGGCAGCAAGGATGGGGGGATGGGTGGCCCTCGGTAGGCACCCCCCCCCTTCCCAATTCCGGGTCCCTCATTCAAGCACTAAGTGAACAAGGGACCCCAGGCTCTCCACCGGAACAGGGAATCAGCCCACCACATGGGTAATTGCAGCTTCCACGTGAAGAGGCCCTTAATTGGGGGTTAATTACCCAGTTGGGGGTTAATTATCTCAATTGGCAGCAGGGCGGGAAGGCCTTCCCACCCCAGACTAAATTTCAGGGGAGGCAGGATGCTCTCCCTGTCTCCAGACCTGCCGCGGGGGAGAGCATAAAATTCCACCCATGGACTGTCTGTCCCGCAGTGGCTATCCAGTAAACCAGCAGAATCTATAATCCCAACCACCAATTGTAAGCTACAATTATGAACCTTGTGAACAGCTGAATAGTGCTGGGGAGTGCAGGGCAGTTAGACCAGGCAATGTAGCTGAAGAACGGAACACTGCAGACAGAGGAAAGGCAGGTTTTGCATCAAGCGCTCCAAGTTCTACCTGAAGGAGTCAGGAAGCGGAGGGACACATGTTATGGGACTAATTGTCACACCCTCGGGAAGCATGGGTAGTAAAAAGGGTGAATGCTGATTCTAGGGCCTGCAGGGATTCAGCAAGAAATTCTCAAACTTAAAGACATCTGAGAAGGTAAGCCAAAAATACTCTTCTGCATGATCGGTATTTGGCCCATGGACACATGTAATAAATGCTAATAAAATGCTGTAAATACTCAACAGTTCTGGCAGCATCTCTGAGGAAAGAAACATAGTTAATGTTTCAGGTCAATGATCTTTCATCGAACTGGAAAAAGTTAGAGATGTAATAGATTTTAAGTTGGTCAAATGGAGGAGGGTGGGAAAAAGAACAAAAGGGAAGGTCAGTGAGTGCAGGGTGGAAGAAGAGAGACAATAAATGACAAAACAGTTGGTGAGACGTAGCCAAAGGGAGTGGTAATGGGACAAGTAAAGCAACAAAAGATGTGTCCAGAGGAGGTGTTAATAGCAGGGTAATGAACAGCTGCTGTCTGTAAGGAAAAAGAAAAGAAAAATAGGACTAAGGCTGAAATATGCAGAGAAATGGAATCAAAGTGGGGGCAGAGATTACAGTCTGAAATTGTTGAACTCAATCTTGATTCCAGAAGGCTGTAAAATGCCTAACTGAAAGAGGAGGTGCTGCAAAGACTGGTGTGGTAGAAGTGGGTTACAGTTTGTGGGGCACTGGCACCAGTACAGGGGAAAGTGGTGGCTGTACCTTTGGGACAGTCTACACCTGAACCGTGCTGGGGCCGGTGTTCTAGCGAGCCGCATAACTAGGGAAGTGGAGAGGGTTTTAAACTGAATAGTGGGATCAACTTTGGGAAGATATGGTAAATCAAGGAGTAGAGACAAAGCAAGAGGGGAAGGTATTAATATGGGAAATGATAGACTATGACAGGAAGGGACAGAGCACACAAATCTAAGAGTAAATTAACAGATAAGACTAGAGGTGACAAAAAAATGAAAGGACAAACTAAAGGCTCTGTCTCTGAATGCATGTAGCATTCGAAACAAAACAGATGAATTGAGAGCGCAAATAGAAATTAATAAGTACGATCTGATAGCCATTACCAGAGACATGGCTGCAGGATGACATAGATTGGAATCAGAATATTGAAGGGCACATAGCATTTGGGAAGGACATGAAGCTCGGAAAAGATGGAGGGGTGGCTCTGTTAATTAATGATGGCATTAGCACAATTGAGAGGGATGACCTAAGTTCTGGAAACCAGGATGTAGAAGCAGTTTGGGTAGAGATGAGAAATCACAAAGGCAAAAAATCACTTGTGGGAGTGGTGTACAGGCCACCGAATGTTAACCATACTGTAGGATGAGGTATAAAGGAAGAAATGATGGCAGCCTATCGGAAAGGTACAGCAATAATCATGGGGGATTTTAACCTACATATGGACTGGAGAAATCAGATGGGCAGAAGTAGCCTAGATGAGGAGTACATCAAATGTTTTTGGGATAATTTCTTGGAACAGTACATTCTGGAGCCATCCACAGGGCAGGCTATACTAGACCTGGTATTCTGCAACGTAATAGGATTAATTAATTACCTCATAGTTAAGGCGCCCCTAGGTAGCAGCGATCATAATATGATTGAATTTTATATTCAGTTTGAGGGAGAGAAGAGTGGGTCCAAGACCAGTATTTTAAACTTAAATAAGGGCAATTATGAGGGCATGAAAGCAGAGCTAGCTAAAGTAAACTGGCAAATTAGGTTAAGGGATAGGTCATTAGAGATGCAGTGGCAGACATTGAAGGGGATATTTCAGAATACACAGAATAGATACATTTCAATGGGAGAGAAAAATTCCAAGCGGGTGGGGGGTGGTGGGGGGGACGCGCCATCCGTGGTTAACTAAAACAGTTAAAGATAGTATCAAACTTAAAGAAAAAGCATATAATTGCACAAAGATGGGGGGCAGGTCAGAAGATTGGACAGAATATAAAAAACAGCAAAAATTAACTAAAAGATTGATAAGGAAGGTAAAATTAGAGTATGAGAGAAAGCTAGCAAGAAATATAAAGGCAGATAGTAAGAGTTTCTATAGATAATTAAAAAAGAAAAGAGTTAACAAAGTGAACATTGGTCCTATAGAAAGTGAGTCTGGGGAATTAATAATGGATAATAAGGAGATGGCAGATGAACAGGCATTTTGCATCGGTCTTCACTAAGAGGATAGAAGGATAGAAGTAAGATACCAGAAATAGCTGTAAATCAGGAAATGGAAGGGAGGGAGGAACTCAAGAAAATTACAATCCCCAGGGAAGTGGTGTTGGAGCTGCAGGCTGACAGGTCCCCGGGTCCTGTTGGACTTCATGGTCTTAAAAGAAGTGGCTGATGAGATACTTGATGTGTTAGTTTTAATTTTCCAAAATTCCCTAGATTCAGGGAAGGTTCTGCTAGACTGGAAAATAGCGAATGTAACTCCTTTATTCAAAAGGTGAGACAGAAAGCAGGAAAATGTTAGAAGCTATTATTAAAGACGTTATAGCAGGGCACTTAGAAAAATTGAAGGTAATCATGCAGAGTCAACATGGTTTTGTTAAAGGTAAATCATGTTTAACCAATTTATTGGAGTTCTTTGAGGGAGTTACATGTGTTGTGGATAAAGGGGAACCGGTGGATGTATTGTACTTAGATTTCCAGAAGGCATTTGATAAGGTGCCACATCAAAAGTTATTGCAGAAAATAAAAGCTCATGATGTAGGGCATAACATATTGGCATGGATAGAAAATTGGCTAGCTAACAGGAAACAGAGTAGGCATAAATGGGTCATTTTCTGGTTGGCAAGATGTAACGAGTGGTGTGCCACAGGGATCCGTGCTGGGGCTTCAACTTTTTACAATTTATATAAATTACTTGGATGAAGGGACCGAAGGTATGATTGCTAAATTTGCTGATGACACAAAGTTAGGTAGGAAAGTAAGTTGTGAAGAGGACATAAGGAGGCTACAAAGGGATATAGATAGGTTAAACGAGTGGGCAAAAATCTGGCAGATGGAGTATAATGTGGGAAAATGCAAAGTTGTCCATTTTGGCTGGAAAAATAACAAAGAAGCATATTATCTAAATGGTGACAGTTTGCAGAGCTCTGGGATGCAGAGGGATCTGGGTGTCCTAGTGCAAATCGCAAAAGGTTAGTCTGCAGGTACAGCATGTAATTAGGAAAGCTAATATTACTGTTTATCTGAGGGGAATTGAATACAAAAGTAGGGAGGTTATGCTTCAGTTATACAGGGCATTAGTGAGAAAACATCTGGAGTACTGTGTACAGTATTGGTCTCTTTATTTAAGGAAGGATGTAAATGCATTGGAAGCAGTTCAAAGAACATTTAGTAGATTAATACCAGGAATGGGCGGGCTGTCTTATGAGGAAAGATTGGATAAGCTAGGCTTGTACCGCAACAGGCGGTAAAAAAGGCAAATGGTATGTTGGCCTTCATAGCAAGAGGATTCGAGTACAGGAGCAGGGATGTCTTGCTGCAATTATACAGGGCACATGGAATATTGTGTGCAATTTTGGTCTCCTTATCTGAGAATGGATGTTCTTGCTAAAGAGGGAGTGCAGCGAAGGTTTACCAGACTGATTCCTGGGATGGTGGGACTGACGCATGAGGAGAGATTGAGTCGGTTAGGATTATATTCACTGGAGTTCAGAAGAGTGAGGGGGTTCTCATAGAAACCTATAAAATTCTAACAGGACTTGACAGGGTCGATGCAGGAAGGATGTTCCCGATGGTGGGGGAGACCAGAACCAGGGGTCAAAGTCTAAGGATACGGGGTAAACCTTTCAGGACTGAGATGAGGAGAAATTTCTTCACCCAGAGAGTGGTGAGCCTGTGGAATTCGCTACCACAGAAAGCAGTTGAGGCCAAAACATTGTATGTTTTCAAGAAGGAGTTAGATATAGCTCTTGGGTCTAAAGGGATCAAAGGGTATGGGGCGAAAACGGGAACAGGCTGCTGAGTTGGATGATCAGCCATGATCATAATGAATGGTGGAGCAGGCTTGAAGGGCTGAATGGCCTACTCCTGCTCCTATTTTCTATGTCTCTATGTTTGTATCAGCTGGAATTTAGAAGAGTAAGAGACAACTTGACTGAAACGTAAAAGATCCTGAGGGGTCTTGACAGGGTGGATGTAGAAAGGATGTTTCCCCTTGCGGGAGAATCTAGAACTAGGGGTCACTGTTTAAAAGTAAGGAGTTGCCCATTTAAGACAGAGATGAGGAGGGTCTTACAGGGTCGTGAGTCTTTGGAACGCTCTTCCTCAAAAGGCGGTGGAAGCAGAGTCTTTGAATATGTTGAAGGCAGAGGTAGATAGATTCTTGATAAGCAAGGGGGTGAAAGGTTATCGGGGATAGGTGGTAATGTGGAGAAATCAGTTCAGCCATGAACTTATTGAATGGCGGAGCAGGCTTGAGGGGCCGAGTGGCCTGGCCTACTCCTGTACCTAATTCGTATGTTCATATGTTCCTTGATCTTCTGTTGAGCTTCTTTGGAATAATACAGTCGGCCGAGGACAGAGAGGTCAGCAACAGAGCAAGGTGAAAAATTAAAATGGCAGCCCACTGGAGGCTTGGAGTTATGCTTGCATACTGAACGGAGGTGTTGTGGAAAGCGGTCACCCAATCTGCGTTTGGTCTCCCCAGTGTAGAGTAGGCTGCATTGTGAGCAGCGAATACAGTATATGATATTGAAAGATGTACACGTAATTCACTTTTTCACTTGGAAGGAGTGTTTGGAGCTTTGGACAGTGAGGAGAGAGGAGATGAAAGGGTAGGTGTTGCATCTCCTGCGCTTGCATGGAAAGGTGCTGTGGGAAGAGGTGGTAGAGGAGTGCACCAGGATGTTGAGGAGGGAACAGTCCCTTTGGAATGCTGAAAGGGGAGACGAGGAAAAAATGTGGAGGTGGTGGAAATGGCAGAAGATGATCTGTTGAATAAGGGGGGTGGTGGGGTGGAAGGTGAGGACAAGTGGAACCCTATCGTGGTTCTGGCCGGGAGGGGAAGGGGTAAGAGCAGAAGTACAGGAAATGGGCCAACGCGGTCATGGGCCCAGTCAACCACAATGGGGAGAATCCTCAGCTGACGAAAAAGAAAGACATATCGGAAGAGCTAGAATGGAAGGTTGCATCATTAGCACAGATGCGTCAGAGACGGAGCAACTGGGAGAATGGAATGGAGTCCTTAAAGAGACAGGGTGTGAGGAAGGTTAGTCAAGGTAGCTGTGGTAGTTGGTGGGTTTGTAATGAATATTTGTAGATAGCCTATCACCAGAAATGGAGACAGAGAATCGAGGAAGGGAAGTGTCGGAGATGGATTATGTGAAGGTGAGAGAAGAGTGGAAATTAAAAGCCAACTTGATGAAGTTTTCCAGTTCAGGGCAAGAGCAGGAAACAACACTGATACAGTCATCAATGTACCGGAAGAAGAAGTGAGGGAGGGGGCCTGAGTAGAACTTGAACAAGGAATGTTTCACATATCCCACAAAAAGGCTAGGACCCTTATGGGTACCCATAGCAACACCTTTTATTTGGAGGAAGTGAGTGGAGTTGAAAGAGAAGTTGTTCAATGTGAGAAAAAGTTCAGCCAGGCAGAGGAGGGTGGTGCTGGATGGGGACTGGTTAGACCTCCGTTAAAGGAAGAATTGGAGACCCTTCAGACCATTCTGGTGGGGGATGAAGGTGTCGAGAGATTGGACGTCCATAGTGAGGAGGAGATGGTTAGGGCCAGGAAAGATGTCTGCCCTCTCAGGTTGTCGAAAAGATGTCATGGCATTATTTTGAAGAAGAGCACAGGAACATAGAGAAATAGGAGCAGGAGTAGGCCATTCAGTCCATCGAGCCTGCCCTGCCATTCAATACGATCATGGCTGATCTTCCACTTCAGTGCCTTTTCCCCACATCATCCTCATATCTCCTTATGTCATTTGTATTTAGAAATCTGTCAATCTCTGCTTTAAACATACTCAATGACTGAGCTTCCATAGCCCTCTGGGGTAGAGAATTCCAAAGATTCGCAACCCTCTGAGTAAAGAAATTTCACCTCATCTCTGACCTAAGTGGCTTTCCCCTTATTTTGAAATTGTGTCCCCTGGTTCTAGACTCCCCAACCAGGGGAAACATCTTAGCTGCATCCACCCTGTCTATCGATTTAAGTATTTTGTAGGTTTCAATGAGATCACCTCTCATTCTTTGAAATTCACGGAAATACTGTCCCAGTTTCCCCAATCTTTATTCAGAGGACAGTCCCGCCATCCCGGGAACAATTCTGTTGAACAGTTGTTGCACCCCCTCTATGGCAATAATATTCTTCCTAAGGTAAGGGGACCAAAACTGTACACAGTACTCCAGGTGCAGTCTAACCAAGGTTCTATACAATTGAAACAAAACTTCACTATTCCTGTACTCAAATCCTCTTGCGATAAAGGCTAACATACCATTAGCTTTCTTAATTGCTTGTTACACCTGCATGTTAGCTTTCAGTGACTTATTGACATGGACACCAAAGTCCCTTTGTACATCTACACTTTCTAATCTCTTACCATTTAAGAAAGACTCTGTACATCTGTTGCTCCTACCAAAGTGGATAACCTCACATTTCTCTACATTATATTCCATCTGTCACATTCTTGCCCACTCACTAAGTCTGTCCAAATCCCCTTGAAGCTGCTTACTCACCAGTTAGTCACCAATCAACTACTTTCCCTGTAACGAAGAGAGAGGCAGCTACTGGAGACTGAAAAAATGTGAAAGAAAGAAAGAAAAAAGGAAGAAAGGAACGAAGGAGTCCCTCCTTCACGCACCAAACTCCCACTTTACACCCTGTGCATTCAAATTTATTTTCTTATTAATTTATAGTTCCCCTCCTTACCGAACTCCCTCAATTATCAAACCCCCTTCTTAACACTCTGTGCCCTCCAGCAGCACTCAATGCAGACAAGCAGCCCTGAGAGTCCCCTCAATTTACACCCTGAAAACAAGGCCGTGTCAGCTCTGCTAGAGCTCTGCTAGAGCTCAGAAACCAGTTTAAGTTAGCTACCTAATTAACTAGCTACAGATACTCTCAGAGTGTTAATATACCCCTGTTTAAAACTGCAAGAAACCTAACTTACCTCTTAACTGAAACAGGAATTTCAATTAATTGCTAGATGTAAACAAAACAAAAACTACTCTTGAGAGATTAACTCTTAAAATTCATTCACTTACCAAACTTCCTTCTTCACATTCAGTGCAGTGGAATTCTCTGCAGTGTCCTGGCCAATATGTATCCTTCAACCGATAACACTAAAAATCTATTTCCCATGTTGCACCAACAACTACACTTCAAAAGTACTTCATTGGCTTCGTTGACATCCACAGGTCATAAAGGGTACGATATAACTGTTAATCTCTTTTTACTTTACTTGGATGCTGGACGTCACTATAGTCCTAACATAATCAAACTACACAATAAAGCTTTCTTTGAATGAGGAAACTTTTGGATAATTATTTTAGGGAAACACTTTAGGAAATACATGCGGCAACCAATCTTAAAGGAGCTTCAAACAAGGAATATGCATCATTGTGCAATTTGCAATATACCCCTGAAGCTGTGCATGCCATTACTATGTTCAATGTACTTTTGGAGCTTCTGCACTCTTCTTCTGTCAAGTAACTGTTACCCGATTGTACATTCGACTGGAGTCAGATCACTTGGAAGAGGTAATTGCACAATCCTGTACTGTCAACAAGGAGCTATGTTCACAGGAAGCACAGGTCAGAGATAGAAGATTGTAGCTTTGATTCTCTGTCCCATGTGCCCTGTTTGTGGGGCAACAGTGTGTAACAAGAGGGAGGAGGTCACCCAACTGGAGTTCTCAGCAGGCCTGGGGATTCAGGGATGACACACTATTGAAGGAAGTAATGGTTGAGGTTGGAAGCCATGCTCCTGCTCACGCACCACATGCGCCTTCACCCGTTCTTTCTTCTCAGTAGCTTCACTTCACTTACTCATTGATACCAAAGTGTACATTGATGTCCAATACCATGTAACTCATTTTGAAGACAGTATTGTAACATATGCTCTCCATACCTCTGCTGCCTATGGTTCTGACAACTGTACACAGAATCACAGAATTATTACGCAGAAGGTGGCCATTCGGCCCATCATGTCTGCACCAACTCTCCAAAGGAGCAATTCACTCAGTGCCATTCCCAAGCCTTCTCCCCGTAACCCTGCACATTTTTCCTTTTCATATAACAGTCTAATTCCCTTTTGAATGCTTCAATTGAACCTGCCTCCACCACACTCTCAGGCAGCGCATTCCATTCCTTAACCACTTGCTGCGTGAAAATGCTTTTCCTCATGTCACTTTTGCTTCTCTTATCCATTACTTTAAATCTGTGCCCTTTCGTTCTCGATCCTTTCATGAGTGAGAACAGTTTCTCTCTATTTACTCTGTCTAGACCCTTCATGATTTTGAATACTTCAATCAAATCACATCTCAGCCTTCTCTTCTCCAAGGAAAACAGCCTAACTATCAACATCCTGGGGGTTACCATTGACCAGAAACTGAACTGGAGTAGCCAGATAAACACGATGGCTACAAGAGCAGGTCAGAGGCTAGGAATCCTGTGGCGAGTAACTCACGTCCTGACTCCCCAAAGCCTATCCACCATCTACAAAGCACAAGTTAGGAGTGTGATAGAATACTCTCCACTTGCCTGGATGGGTGCAGCTCCAACGAAACTCAAGAAGCTCGACACCATCCAGGACAAAGCAACCCACTTGATTGGCAACCCATCCTCAAACATTCACTCCCTCCACCACCGATGCACAGTGGCAGCAGTGTGTACCATCTACAAGATGCACTGCAGCAACTCACCAAGGTTCCTGAGACAGCATCTTCCAAACCCGTGACCTCTACCACCTAGAAGGACAAGGGCAGCAGATGCATGGGAACCCCACCACCTGCAAGTTCCCCTCAAAGCCACACACTATCCTGACTTGGAACTATATCGCCGTTCCTTCACCATTGCTGGGTCAAAATCCTGTAACTCCCTTTTTCACAGCACTGTGCGTGTACCTACCCCACATGGACTGCAGCAGTCTAAGAAGGCAGCTCATCATCACCTTCTAAAGGGCAATTAGGGATGGGCAATAAATGCTGGCCTGGCCAGTGACACCCACATCCCATGAACCTATAAAACTCTTCTCCAATCTAACTTCATAATTGAAGTTCTTCATCCCTGGAACTATTCTTGCACATCTTTTCTGCACTCTCGCCAATGCCCTCACACCTTTTTTAAAGTGTGGCACCCAGAACTGGGCGCGATACTCCAACTGAGGCTGAACTAGTGTCTTACATAAGTTCAACATAACTTCCTTACTCTTGTACTCTATGCCCCTATTAATAAAGCTTTTATGCTTTATTAACTGCTCTCTCAACCTGTCCTACCAACTTCAATGACATATGCACAGATACACCCAGGTCCCTCTACTCCTGCCTGCCCCCTTTAGAATTGTACCCTTTAGTTTATATTGTCACACCTTATTCTTCCTACCAAAATGAACCAATCACATTTCTCTGCATTGAACTTCATCAGCCCAATCCACCAACTTGTCTAAGTCCTTCTGCAGTTCTACACCATCCTCACATTTCACAATACTTCCAAGTTTTGTATCATCCACAAACTTTTAAATTGTGCCTTGTACATCAAGGTCTTGGTCATTATAATATATATCAGGAAAAGCAAGGGCGGCACAGTGGGGCAGTGGTTAGCACCGCAGCCTCACAGCTCTAGCGACCTGGGTTCTGGGTACTGCCTGTGTGAAGTTTGCAAGTTTCTTCCGGGTGCTCTGGTTTCCTCCCACATGCCAAAGACTTGCAGGCTGATAGGTAAATTGGCCATTATAAAATTGCCCCTAGTATAGGTAGGAGGTAGGGGAATATAGAAACAGGTGAGGATGTGGTAGGAATATGGGATGAGTGCAGGATTAGTATAAATGGGTGGTTAATGGTCAGCACAGACTCAGTGGGCCAAAGGGCCTGTTTCAGTGTTGTATCTCAAAATCAAATCAAATCAATTCTGACCCCTGGGGAATTCCATGACAAACCTTCCTCCAGCCCAAAAAACATCCATTAACCACTATTTGTTTCTTGTTATACAGCCAATTCTGTATCCAAGTTGTTACCATCCCTTTTATTCCATGAGCTATAACTTTGCTCACAAGTCTGTTATGTGGCACTGTACCAAACACCTTTATACACCACATCAACTGTACTGCCCTCATCAACCCTCTCTGTTACCGCCTCAAAAAGCTCCAAACAGCCAAACATGTTTTTCCCTTAAGAAAACAGCCTGTACAGCCTGTCTATACAGGAAGGGGGAAAGAGAGGAAGAGCAATAGTAGTAGGGGATTCTATAGTCAGGGGAACAGATAGGCGCTACTGTGGCCGTCAACGTGACTCCAGGATGGTGTGTTGCCTCCCTGGTGCCAGGGTCCGGGATGTCACTGAACGGCTGCAGGGCATCCTGAAGGGGGAGGGTGATATGGCAGAGGTCATGGTACATGTTGGTACCAATGACATAGGTAGAAGGAGGGATGAGGTCTTGCATCAAGAATTCAGGGAGTTAGGCAGTAGACTAAAAAGCAGGACCTCTCGGGTTGTAATCTCTGGATTACTCCCAGTGCCACGTGCTAGCGAGTATAGAAATAGGAGAATAGCACAGATGAATGCGTGGCTTTAGAGTTGGTGCAGGAGGGAGGGTTTTAGATTCCTGGACCACTGGGACCGTTTCTGGGGAAGGTGGGACCCGTACAAGTGGGATGGTCTACATCTGAACCGGAGGGGGACTAACATCCTTGCTGGTGGGTTTGCGAATGCTGTTGGGAAGAGTTTAAACTAATTTGGCAGGGGGAGGGGATGCAGACTCCTGGCAGAATAGGCACACAGCTAAACCCAGGAAAGCGAACAAGTCAGAGGGAATACAGCGGAAGTAAGTTTCAAGGGAGTAAGACCAGGATGGAAGGCCTTTACTTTAATGCCAGAAGTATTGCAGGTAAAACGGATGAGTTAAAGGCAAGGATTGACACGTGGAATTGTGATATAGTAGCCATCACGGAGACATGGTTGAAGGAGGGGCAGGATTGGCAGCTCAATATCCCGGGATATAGAATCTTCAGGCGAGACAGAGGAGGGGATAAAAGAGGAGGGGGCATTGCAATATTAGTTAAGGAATCAGTTACTGCAGTAAGGAGAGATGATATCTTGGAGGGTCATCAAAGGAAGCTTTATGGGTAGAGTTTAGGAATAAAAAAGGGACAGCCACTTTGCTTGGTGTTTATTATAGACCCCCAGATAGTCAGCGGGAAATTGAGGAGCAAATATGTGCGCAATTTGCAGAGGTGTGTAAAAATAATAGGGTAATTATATTAGGTGATTTCAACTTTCCCAACATTAATTGGATAGTCATCGTGTTAAGGGCTTAGATGTAGTGGAGTTCTTAAAATGTAGACAGGAGAACTTTTTAGCTCAACATGTGGAGGATCCAACAAGGGAGGGTGCAGTGCTGGACCTAATTCCGGGGAATGAAGCCGGACAGGTGGTTGATGTTTTGGTGGGGGAGCATTTTGGTGATAGTGACCACAACATGGTACAATTTAAGCTTGTTATGGAGAAAGAAATAGACAAGTTGCAAAAAAAGGTCTTGGATTGGGGGAGAGCGAATTTTAGTAAAATAAGGCAGGATCTGGCCAAGGTAGACAGGAAAGAGTTACTTGTAGGGAAATCTACAGAAGAGCAGTGGGGGGCATTCAAAAAGGAAATGGGGAGGGTACAGGCCCAACATGTTCCCTCTAGGGTAATAGGTAGGAACAACAAGCCCAGAGAACCATGGATGACCAGAAACATTCAGGGTACGATGAGAAGGAAAAGAGAGGTTTTTAGCAACTACAAGGAGACCAAATCAACGGAAGCATTATTGGAGTACAGAAAGTGTAGGATGGAGCTTAAGAAAGCAATTAGGAGAGCAAAGAGGGGATATGAGAAAGCTCTGGCTGGTAAAAGTAAGGAAAATCCCAAGATATTCTATAAGTATATCAATGGGAAGAGGATAACCAGGGAAAGAATAGGACCCATTAGGGGCCAATGGGGAAATTTGTGGGTGGAGCCAGAGGACATTGGTAAGGTGTTGAACGAATACTTCACATCTGTCTTCATCCAAGAGAATGAGGATGTAGATATGGAACTTAGAGAGACTGTGAGGTTCTTGAGCAAATTGTCATAGGGAGTGACAAGGTATTGGAGGTTTTGGCAGGCTTAAAAGTGGACAAATCTCCAGGTCCAGACGATTTGTGTCCCAGGATGCTGTGGGAGGCGAGGGTGGAGATTGCAGGGGCTCTGACCCTAATTTTTAATTCCTCTCTGGCCACGGGGGAGGTGCCAGAGGACTGGAGAACAGCTAATGTGGTCCCACTATTTCAGAAAGGTTGTAGAGATAAGCCAGAGAACTACAGACCAGTGAGTCTCACGTCAGTGGTAGGGAAACTATTGGAGAAAATTCTGAAGGAGAGAATCTATCTCCACTTGGAGAGGCAAAATTTGATTAGGAATAGTCAGCATGGCTTTGTCAGAGGGAGGTCATGCCTAACAAATTTGATTGAATTTTTTGAGCATGTGACCAGGTGTGTAGATGAGGGTAGTGCAGTTGATGTAGTTTACATGGATTTCAGCAAAGCCTTTGACAAGGTCCCACATGGGAGACTTATCAAGAAAGCAAATGCACATGGGATACAGGGTAACTTGATAAGGTGGATTCAAAATTGGCTCAGCTGTAGGAGACAGAGAGTGATGACAGACGGCTGTTTTAGTGACTGGAAGCCAGTGTCCAGTGGCGTACCACAGGGATCTGTGCTGGGTCCCCTATTGTTTGTCATTTATATAAACGACATCGATGACTATGTGGGGGGTAGGATCAGTAAGTTCGCGGATGACACAAAGATTGGCTGAGTGGTTAACAGTGAGGTGGAGTGTCTTAGGTTACAGGAAGATATAGACGGGATGGTCAAATGGGCAGTAAAGTGGCGGATGGAATTTAACGCTGAAAAGTGTGAGGTGATGCACTTTGGAAGGAGTAATGTGACATGGAAGTATTCAATGAATGGCCTGACACTGGGAAGTTCCGAGGAACAAAGGGACCTTGGCATGTTTGTCCATAGATCTCTGAAGGCAGAAGGGCAGGTTAATAGGGTGGTGAAAAAGGCATATGGGACACTTGCCTTTGTCAATCGAGGCATAGATTACAAAAGTAGGGAGGTCATGTTGGAGTTGTACAGAACTTTGGTAAGGCCACAGCTGGAGTACTGTGTGCAATTCTGGTCGCCACATTATAGGAAGGATGTGATTGCATTGGAGGGGGTGCAGAGGCGATTCACCAGGATGTTGCCTGGAATGGAACATTTAAGCTATGAAGAGAGGTTGGATAGGCTTGGGTTGTTTTCGCTGGAGCAGAGAAGACTGAGGGGTGACCTGATCAAGGTGTACAAGATTATAAGGGGCATAGACAGGGTGGACAGGGAGCAGCTGTTCCCCTTAGTTGAAGGGTCAGTTACAAGGGGTCACAAGTTTAAGGTGAGGGGCGGGAGGTTTAAGGGGGATTTAAGGAAGAACTTTTTTACCCAGAGGGTGGTGACGGTCTGGAATGCCCTGCCTGGGAGGGTGGTAGAGGCAGGTTGCCTCACATCCTTTAAAAAGTACCTGGATGAGCACTTGGCATGTCATAACATTCAAGGCTATGGGCCAAGTGCTGGCAAATGGGATTAGGTAGACAGGCAGGTGTCTTTAATGCATCGGTGCAGACTCGCTGGGCCGAAGGGCCTCTTCTGCACTGTATTATTCTGTGATTCTGTGAAATCCATGCTGACTTTCTTTAATCAACCTGCATTTGTCCATGTGACTATTAATTTTGTCCTGAGTTATTCTTTCTAGAAGTTTCCGCACTACCACAGTTAAACTGACTGGCCTGTAGTTGCTGGGCATTCTTTTTTGAACAAGAGTGTAACGTTTGCAATTCTCCAGTCCTCTGGCAACAACTCCCGAGTCTAAGGAAGACTGAAAAATTATGGCCAGTGCCTCCATGATTTCCACCCTCACTTCCCTCAGTACCCTTGGATGCATCTCATCCGGTCCTGGTACTTTATCCACTTTAAGTACTGACAGCCAATCTAATATTTCCTCCTTATCAATTTGAAACAATTCTAGTGTCTGAATTACCTCCTCTTTCACCATTGCTTGGATTGCATCTTCTTCCTTTGTAAAGACAAATGCAAAGTATTGCCTGATCACAATGACAAATTGAAGGTTCTTCCCATACCTTCGGGTCTGAAACATATGCTGCACCATCGGTTGGGTTGCATCCTCTCTGAATTATGAAGGTGGTGGTGAGAAGCATTTTCTTCCCTTTCTCTAGCTGTGCCAGAGGAAGCAATGTTAGGACCCAGCATCACACAGCAAGCCAGCATCTCACAGCATGCAGTCTCTCCCAAGCTAAACTCAGGAACATCCGCCCAGCAGATTTGGACAGTGAGGTTTTGAATGCTGCAATGGATTATACACTGACCACGTGTGAAAAGAAGGATGTGCTGGTGACACAGGAAGAACAGAAAGCTAACATCTGGAAGGAAAGCTTGTGCCTGTCCTCAGCTAATAAACCATGGATCCACCACCAGCCCCACATCCCCCACCGCACCCCCCCATCCCTATCTCCCCAAACACTGGTCTTCTTTACCAGCATCTAAAGTTGCTCCAGTTTAAAAGTGGTTTAAATGGTCAAGTACCCCGGCGAAATTTGCATTGACATTTTCGCCAGAAAGCAAACTGAAGGAAGAGGGTGGGGATTGACTCTAGTTCTTGGTGCTGTATTGAACAAAGGAAGCTTAGAGACAGAAAATGCTGAGGTTCTCTTTGGATTGTAACTTTCAATTCAAGAGATGACCCTTACCTAGACAAGAAAGCTGGTTTCTGGGAGATCCATATATCCAACATGGGAAACTATTTGTTTCTAGTATTTTGATGGCTGTAAATTCCCGAGAAGTACCGACTGCATCTCCAGCCAAGGTAATGAATAGACCATCACTAGCCCATAGTCCACTAAAGTGCAGTTAAAACGATGGATAGGAAATTAGGAACATAGGAAATAGGAGCAGGAGTAGGCCATTCGCCCTTCAAGTCTGCTGTGCCATTCAACTAGATCATAGCTGATCTTCTACTTTAATGCCATTTTCCCACACTATCCCCATATCCCTTGATATCTTTAATGTCTAGAAACCTATCGATCTGTGTCTTGACTCTAGTCAATGACTGAATCTGCGCAGCCCTTTGGGGTAGGGAATTCCAAAGATTCACCATCCGCTGAGTGAAGAAATTCCTCCTTATCTCAGTCCTAAATGGCCGATCTCTTATTTTGAGACTGTGTCCCCTGGTTCTAGATCTTCCAGCCAGGGAAACATCCTTCCTGCATCTACCCTGTCGAGCCCTCTCAGAATTTTGTATACCTCAATGAGATCACCTCTCAATCTTCTAAACTCTAGAAAATATAAGCCCCGTTTCCTCAATCTCTCTTCATAGGACAATCCTACCATCCCAGGGATCGGTCTGGTGAACCTTCATTGCACTCGATCTATGGCAAGTAGATCCTTCCTTAGGTAAGGAGACCAAAACTGTACTTCAGATGCAGTCTTACCAAGGCTCTACACAATTGCAGCAAGACTTCTTTAGTCCTGTACTCAAATCCTCTTGCAATAAAGGCCAACATACCTTTTGCCTTCCTAATTACTTGCTGCACCTGCATGTTAGCTTTCAGTGACGTGTGAACAAGGACACCCAGGTCCCTTTGGAATCAACACTTCCCAATCTCTCACTATTTAAGAAATACTCTGCATTTCTGTTTTTTCTACTGAAGTGGGTAACAACACATTTTTCCACATTATATTCCATCTGCCATGTTCTTGCCCACTCACGTAGCCTGTCTAAATCTCCTTGAAGCCTCTTTGCATCCTCCTCACAACTGACATTCCCACCTTGTTTTGTATCATTAGCAAATTTGGAAATATTACATTTCGTCCCAACATCCAAATCATTGATATAGATTGTGAATAGCTGGGGCCCAAGCACTGATCCTTGTGGTACCCCACTAGTCACAGCCTGCCAACCTGAGAATGACCCATTTATTCTTACTCTCTGCTTTCTGTCCATTAACCAATTCTCAATCCATGACCCCCAATCCCATGCGCACTAATTTTGCTTAATAACCTGCTGTGTGGGACCTTATCGAAAGCTTTCTGAAAATCCAAATACACCACATCCACTGGTTTCCCCTTATCCATTCTGCTAGTTACATCCTCAAAAAACTCTAACAGCTTTGTCAAACATTATTTCCCTTTCACAAATCCATGTTGACTCTGCCCAATCCTACCATTACTTTCTAAGGGCTGCATTTTACTTTGCCGCCCATGTGGACAGCACGTCTTGGAGCCGCTGTGATATTAAACACTGCCACTCATTTAAATGGCCGGGACGGATTGCCCACGATGATCTGGAGGAGGCAGGCAGTCCGTCCCCGGAAATGGTGTCAACTGCCTTTGCGCAGACACTGACGCCATTTTTAAAGGGCTTTGAGCTCTACATTTCAATTTAAAATTCAAAGGGACATTGCTTTCAAAATATTAAATAAATTGATCCTGACCCTCTCCCAACCCCCCAATAACCATAGAATTAAGTACCTTCCCTCTTCCCCCCCCCTCCGCAAAACACTTACCTGGTGCACTTGACCTTCCCCCCACAATGTTCATAAACTTTAAACTTTACCCCTTCCCACCATTCCCTAGACGAATGGAATTACTCTGACACCGCTCCCCCCACCCCCGCACTGAAAAATTACCTGTTTCCCCCTCCCCAACAGTGTTCTGCCTTGGATCCCCGGACGGTGATCCGAAGGCACAGGAGTGCCGGCCACCGGCACCAATATCACTCCGGAATGGACGGCAGGAGCGGGTAGGTCATTTATTCATTAATTTAAATTTTTTGATATATGCCGGTTTGGCTCGGGTCGCCGAGCTGTGGGGGGGGACTGCCACGAGGCCTCACCGCCGCTGGCAATATCGGGTCAGGCGATCCTGGCGTCAAGACCCATGGCGGGCCTCTGCTGGAGGCATTTTCCAGCCACCCCACCACGACCCCCAACACTGGGAAGTCTGTAAAATACAGCCCTAAGTGTCCAATTATCACATCCTTTCTAATAGATTCCACACAGGCAGTACCCAGAATTGAACCCGGGTCGCTGGAGCTGTGAGGCTGTGGTGCTAACCACTGCGCCACTGTGTGGGCACAGACACAAAGTATTTGTTTAGTTGCTGTGCCATTTCCTTTTTCCTATTATAAATTCTTCTATCTCTGCCTGTAGTGGGCCCACATTTGTCTTTACTAATCTTTTCCTTATTACATACCTATAGAAGCTTTTACAGTCCATTTTTATGTTTCTCACTTGTTTACTTTCACATTCTATTTTCTCTTTCTTTATGAGTTCCTTGGTCCTCTTTTGCTGAATTGTAAAATGCTCCCTATCCTCAGGCTTACTATTTTTTTTGGCAACTTTGTAAGCCTTTTCCTGTATCTACTACAATCTTTAACTTCTCTTGTTAGCAATGGTTGTATCACCTTTCTTGTTGTGTTTCTGTGCCTCAAAGGAATGTAAATTTGTTGTAAACTGCGTATTAATTCTTTAATACTAGCCATTGCCTGTCTACAGTTCCCAATTTACCACAACCAATTTGCCTCTCATACTTTTATAGTTTCCTTTGTTTAGTTCTAAGACCTTAGTTTCAGATTGAACTACATCACTTTCAGCCAATGTTGTTCCTTTGTTTAAGAAGGGTAGCAAGGATAATCCAGGAAATTATAGGCCGATGAGCCTTACGTCAGTGGTAGGGAAATTATTAGAGAGGCTTCTTTGGGACAGAATTTACTCCCATTTGGAAACAAGCAAACTTATTAGCGAGAGACAGCATGGTTTTGTGAAGGGGAAGTCGTGTCTCACTAACTTGATTGAGTTTTTTGAGGAAGTGACGAAGATGATTGATGAAGGAAGGGCAGTGGATGTTGTCTATATGGACTTCAGTAAAGCCTTTGACAAGGTCCCTCATGGCAGACTGGTACAAAAGGTGAAGTCACACGGGGTCAGAGGTGAGCTGGCAAGATGGATACAGAACTGATACTCGTTTTGAACTGAAACAGAAATTGAGACTCGTGAGGAGACCAAGCCAGAAGCTGGACATCCCGAGACAGCAGTTTGAACAGGAGGAGAACACAGCAAGGTCACAGACTGCAGCTGTGAGATAAGTTCGCCAGTGAGACTTCCGGTAAGATCTGCTCATATTATAGTCAGACAACATCTGTAAAATCCAAACCCTGCACATAATTTAAATGTAAGACCCTTCTGATCACTTTTGTCACCATAAAAGCTGAAGTCCTATGAGGGCTTCCAGTTTCCAGTGCAACTTCAGGTTATCAATAAAAATATCATAGACAGAGGAGCAAGGACTGGGGATTTTCTTATAGCCGCACTCTCTTTACATGCTTTTGCTAGCAATTCTGTAAGCAATTGGATCTTTTCTGTAGGTTTCCCCCAAAGGAGGTACCACAGCCTCCCTGATAATCTTCAACCTCTTTCAACACATCATTTACATATGTTCCGAGGTAGCTGTGCCTGATACAGTGGACCCTATCCTTTTGTACTTGCAAGACCTAATGACATACAATGGATGCTGCCTGACACTACAGGCAGTTCTTCCCTGCTCCCTTTACAGTGCTAGAGAACTGAATTCAATTCCCTTAGTAGCTTTCAAATCAAGTGTACAGCTGCTCACTTTTCTGTAAATGGCCAGATAAACAGAGTATATTCTCTACAGTAATAGTGGGCAAACCTGAGGGCTAGCAATGTATAACACATTCGGCATAGGAATATACTGGGCCTTCCAACTAAGCATCTATTATGCCAGTAAATACAAGAGTAATTACTATAAAGTAAATCCTCATGGCACTACAGGGTACTCGTAAACTTCGGAAAGCACAGAACTAACAGCTACAGTAATTTTCAGGCCTCAGGGCTTTGCTGAGTTGGGCAAATTCTGGCAAAATTAAATAGCTTTAAAACCACTTTCACTCAGCAATGTTCGAAAGCACTCTAACTCTGGCCTCTGTTTTGAAATCGAATTGACTCCACAATCGGCACTGATTTCATTAACTGATGTCAGGTCTCAGTGGAAATCAGAGTTGATAGCAGTTAAAATTGGCTCACAGGAACATAGGAACAGGAGTAGGTCATTCAGACCCTTGAGCCTGTTCCGCCATTCAATTGAATTATGGCTGATCTGTACCGTTACTCCATTTAACCGCCTTTGTTCCATATCCCTTGATACTCTTATCTAAGAACAATCAATAAATCAGACTTGAAAATTTCAGTCAACTCAGAGTCCATAGCCTTTTGGAAGAGAAAGTTTCAGATTTCAACTACCCTTTCCTTCAATCATAGGTCAGAGGTGGGGGTGTTCGCTGATGATTGTATGATGTTCAGTACCATTTGCAACTCCTCAGATACCGAAGCAGTCAGTGTCCAGATGCAACTAGACCTGGCTTGGACTGATGTGTGGTGTGAATGTTATTCCTCATTTAAGTGCCAGGCAATAAGGATCTTCAACATTCAACAGAATTACCATCGTTGAATCCCCCACTATCAACATCCTGGGGATTACCATTGAAAAGAAACTGAACTGGACCAGCCACATAAATACTGTGGCTACAAGAGCAAGTCAGAAACTTGGAATTCTGTGACAAGTAGCCCACCTCCTGACTCCCCAAAGCCTGTCCACCATCTACTAGGCACAAGTCAGGAGTGTGATGGAATCCTCTCCACTTGCCTGGATGGGTGCAGCTCCAACAACACCCTGAAAGCTCAGCATCATCCAGGACAAAGCAGCCCACTTGATCGGCGTCCCATCCACCACCTTAAACATTCACTCCCTCCATCACTGACGCACAGTGGCAGCAGTGTGTACCATCTACAAGATGTCCTGTAGCAAGTCACACACCACCCTGACTTGGAAATATATCACCGTTCCTTCACTGTCAGTGGATCAAAATCCTGGAACTCCCTTCCTAACAGCACTGTGGGTGTCCCTGCGCCAGATGGACTGCAGCGGTTCAAGAACAAAGAACAAAGAACAAAGAACAAAGAACAGTACAGCACAGGAACAGGCCATTCGGCCCTCCAAGCCTGCGCCGATCTTGATGCCCGCTGAAACTAACACCTTCTGCACTTCCGGGGACCGTATCCCTCTATTCCCTTCCTATTCATATATTTGTCAAGATGTCTCTTAAACGTCGCTATCATATCTGCTTCCACCACCTCCCCTGGCACTCACCACCCTCTGTGTAAAAAACGTGCCTCGCACATCCCCTCTAAACTTTGCCCCTCGCACCTTAAACCTACGTCCCCTCGTAACTGACTCTTCCAGCCTGGGAAAAAGCTTCTGACTATCCACTCTGTCCATGCCGCTCATAACTTTGTAAACCTCTATCATGTCGCCCCTCCACCTCCGTCATTCCAGTGAAAACAATCCGGGTTTTTCCAACCTCTCCTCATAGCTAAGAAGGCGGCTCACCACCACATTCCCATGGGCAATTAGGGGTGGTCAACAAAGGCTGGCCTTGCCCGTGATGCTCACATCCCATGAAATGAATAAACAAAAGATTCCTGATTTCACTCGTAAATGGCCCAGCTCTAATTTTAAGATTATGATCCCTTGTTCGGGTTTCCCCCACCAGAGGAAATAGTTACTCTGTATCTACCCTATCAAATCCTTTATCATTTTAAAGACCTTGATTAGATCACCCCTCATCTTCCGAACTCAAAGGAATGCAAGCCAATGCTATCATGTACCCTGTACAGATAGATAAATACTCATAGTTTGGGGTTGAAAGGAAAAATAAATATTTAAAAGTTAGATCACAGCTACTATAAGTTTAAAGCAGTCTTCCAAAATGTAATTCTATCTTTTACAGATGAACAAACCAACCTCAGTTAAAACAAATATTCTAATTTTGTCTAAACTGAACCAAGTTCCTTAAACCAAAACCACAAAAGCCTTTCTTCCTGGCACAGGAATGAAGAAGAAAAGCACCGACATTTTAGATAGCTTTATTTGTGCAAACGTTTGATTTGAAGAACCTTTTCGGCCTGCTCTGCGACTCAGTACATGCCACTGACTTTACTTTCTAATGGTTAATATCTTGTCCTTATATGTTGCTTCATCTGGACTCTCCCACAGTGTCTCATGTGCCTCCCGCATTGCTCTTTTATTTGGTCCTGAATTACCAAGAGAGAGACCGTCACTGCTCAGTTTGATTATAGATGTTAAAGGCCAACTTCTTTGTAATTATAATAGTAGATAAACAAAATACTGACAATTAAGCTGGTTAAAGGCTAATTTCATTGTAATTATAATTGTAGATAAAAATTAATGACAATTATGCTGCCACTTTGTGCCCAATTGAGCAGCTCTCCTGGTGTTAGTAACTGCATGTAACAGATATAAGGACAAAGGTGTGATTTTTGTTTGCCTCTGAGTTGAAGATATTAGTTTTATTTTCATTTCTTGTTTGGTATTATCTACCTTTTTATTCGAAACGGGTCCCTTTGTTGCAGTCTGTTCTTTGTGACGAAAGTATATAGTGAAATAAAACTAGAACACAATGATTAATTAATGGAAGAAGTGCAAAGAAGCTTCCTGTAAAAGAAGGGCAAGATGGTGTGTCCTGGATATGCCCAAAAATTTGTTTGAATTCAGACAGCTTCCCACATCAGCACCTTGCTTAGTTCAGTCCATCTACCTGAAACACTAACCTGTCTTTTCTCTTTGTAGATGCTGGTTGAACTGCTGTGGCTTGCCAGCATTTTCTGTTTTTTTTGCTCACACCATAGGGTAACAAAATAATCAGGAGGAAGTTGAACTCCCGATCTTTTCAACATTAATATTGAATTTAGCAACCCTATGAAACTTAAAGCAGCAGTATGAATTTAAAAAGAGGTGCCATCAAAGTATGGTAAAATGTTTCGAACAGGCGAGCATCAGGAAAACCTTCTTTGAGCCTGCTGGAAGCTGTGGAGGGTCAGAAAAACATTGATCCAAGTATGTTAGTTGGTAACTAACAATAACATATGGACCTGAACTTTCTAATTGGGGTGCATTTCTGGCAGGGTGGGAGGTTAAGAGGTCCCTCTGACAACAGTCAGGTTTCCAACTTTGAGGTTATTTAAATAGGGTGGAATCCTGGCAAAATAAGAGTGCGACTTTGCTATATTTTGAAGCCTGCTTTAGCACAGATTTTGTGGGCAGCCTCTGAGCTGTCAGTCAAACAAGTATATTCTAAATCTTTACTATTTTTCTCTCGACTAGGGTGGGGTGGGTTAGGGGAACAAATGCAAGGCCATGGCTGACCAAAACATTTATAATCTTTCACCAATCTTTGAATTCTAGGTGTCTGGGCCTAATATGCAGCCTTTGTGTAACCATTCTAATGACACATAGGACTGGAAATATGACGAATGATCTATTTCTCTCATTCGTCTTCAATTTACGTGTGCTCCCAACATATGGTGGTCCTATTCTGTGCTGATGCCACCACCTCTGGGAGTTCAGGGGAGGGATCAGAGAGGCAGGCACGGGGCAGAGGTGTCCTCAAGCAATTTTACAAAACAGAGGTTGACTTTGTTAATTATAAGTGTGCATGTTGAATAATATTGGATTTTATTATTATAACTTCATGTATAGGAGTGACAGTAATAATTGAGACACAATTAGATTCTGCATTACATTGTTCATTTTTCATTTTTGCATTCTCTACTGTGCAGCAGGTTTAATGGACCATGTAGATATTTATAAAGGGTCCTCTTTTTGAGGCAGAATTTAGCATGCATTTTTCATCCTGCATCTTCTGACAAGTATCTCCAAGCTGTCCTTGTCATGATTAAAGAAGAAAACCAAGCAAGACAGTGCAAAAGAGAAAAGTGAAATAACGTACCCAGCTTTGAAGATTGGTATGCAACATAACACTCAATAAAAACATTCATTGTTCT
This sequence comes from Heterodontus francisci, assembly GCF_036365525.1. NCBI lineage: Eukaryota > Metazoa > Chordata > Chondrichthyes > Heterodontiformes > Heterodontidae > Heterodontus > Heterodontus francisci. The sequence continues at coordinate 155,634,068 of NC_090373.1, read as the reverse complement.
TCAATTGATGCCTCAAACTACAGAACATATCAATGGTTCAGTGCTATATGAAGAGACCAGGATCATATTTGAATTGTTTAGGATGGGGAACCAAGATACTGTTGTGGTCGCTCCTTTGTCACTTATTAAAACCTACCTCTTTGACCAAGTTTTGGTCACCTGTTCTGATATCTCTTGATGTGGCTTGTTGTCGCATTTTGTCTGATTACACTCCTGAAAGTACGTTGGGATGATCTTCCTATGTTGAAGGTGCTATATAAATGAAAATTTTTGTTGTTGTTAAGGTGTTAAATGGTTGCTTTAGATATGTTTTCACAACTGAAGCTGATATTAAAATGCCAGTATTGTCAGTTCTCTAAAAATGGCACCCATGCTGTCTGTTTAAAAGAGCTATCCAATTAATCCCACTCCCTGGCTCTGTCTCCATAACCCTATAATTGTTTTCACTTCAAGTATTTATCCAATTCCTATTGAGAATTATTATTGAATCTACTTCCATCACTTTTTTTAGGCAATGCATTTCAGATCACAACTCACTGTGTAATTTCTTTTCCTCATGTCAGCCCTGGTTCTTTTGCCATTCACCTTAAATATGTGTCCTTTGGTTACTGTCCCTTCTGCCACAGGAAAAAGATTACATAAGGAGAAACTATCTGCACTTTTTTCTCTCTTTTATGTTGCCTCTCCCTGGAGATTGCATGACTGTGGTGATGGTGTGTGGGGACAGTGCCGGGTGGAGAGATTGATTGTTTGAATGGGATGGGCTTGATGCGCAGCGCAGTCTTTCCTGTCCCTTTTTATATTATCAAGTATCTCAAGTTGCTGACTTGAACCAACAATTATACTGCAGTTCCTGCATCAATGTGACATGCATAACTGCAGTAAGACTGGCCCGAATGACGTATGGGGCTTCAGAGCACAAGCTGCACTGTCAGACTCTGTGGCAAAAATCCCGTGGTACTGCTCACAAGGATCATTTTTTGTTGTTGAAAATAACAGATTGCAAGGAGAATTTGAACAGGGGTTGTAATTTTTGTAATTACTATTAACATCTGCACTACTAATCAGGCATTGCTGACAGTGATTGCTTACAATAGAGGGCAGATTTGGCAGCATGCAATGGATTGCTATGTTGTCATTTGGAAATTCTAATATTGATTTAAATTTCAACAGGCTTGTGTGTTGCTGCTAGGTCAATCACTTGAGAGTTAAGGATTCTGTTCTTTCACAGCACAGACAAGACTGCAGCTGTCTCCACTTCATTCTGTATTATTAGAATCAATATAAAAGTTTACAAAGAAGGCACATGTGCCCTCCTGGTAGAATCATAGAATAATACAGCTGAGAAGGAGGCCCCATGCTCTTTCCCCATAGTTCTGCTAAGTCTTCCCCTTCAAGTATTTATCCAATTCCCTTTTGAAGGATATTATTGAATCTGCTTCCACCACCCTTTCAGGCAGTACATTCCAAATGGTAGTGCCTCGCTGCATAAAGAAATTCTCCTCATCTTACCTCTGTTTCATTTGTTATTCATTAAATATTTGTCCTCTCATAACCAATCCCTCTGTCATTGGAAACAGTTTCTCCTTATTTATTCTATCAAATCTCTTCATGATTTTGAACATTGGTATTAAGTCTTCCAGGTAACCTTCTCAATTCTAAGAATAACAGCCCCAGCTTTTCTAGTCACTCCATGGAAATGAAGTCCCACATCCCTAGTAGCATTATAATAAATCTCCTTTACACCCTCTCTAAAGCCTTGACATCTTTCCTAAATTATGGTGCCCAGAATTGGAACCATAACTCCAGCTGGGACCTAAACAGTGATTTATAAATATTTAACATAACTTTCTTGCTTTTGTACCCTATACCTTTGCTTATAAAGTCTAGGATCCTGTATGCTTTTTCAATGGCCTTCTCAACTTATCCTGCCATCTTCAAAGATTTGTGTACATACAACCCTAGGTCTCTCTGTTTCTTACTCTTGAAATTGTCCCATTTAGTTTATATTGCCTCCCTGCATTCTTCCTATTAGAATATATCACTTGCCACTTCTCTGCATCAAATTGCATCTGCCATGTGCCTGCCTATTTCCCTAGGCTGTCTAAAACAAAAGTAAAGAGGAAATATGAAATTAAATTATTAAGGAACATAACACAAAATAGCAAAACATTCTACAGGCGCATGAATAATAAAGGAAAGTTGGGATCGGAATAGGACTACTAAGTGATGGTCAGGATAAAATCACAGCCAGTGATAATGAAAAGGAGGATCAGGTGGGCATCAGAAGATGAGATTAGAAATGAATCAACCACATTTAAAATGAAAAGAGGAGAAATATTAATGAACTAATCAAACTCAAAGGGGATAAAACCCCAGGTCCGGATGGATTGCATTCATGCATTTTTAAAGAATCCAGGGAAGGAATAACAGAAACACTATTACACATATTTAAAAATTCATTAGAAAAATACATAGTGCCAGAGGACTGGTAGAATAACTAACATTATATCTATATTTAAAAAGTGAGATAGAACATGTCCAGGGAATTATGGACCAGTCAGCTTAACACCAGTAGTAGGAAAATTAATGGAATGCCTACTAAAGATGAAATTAGAAAAACAACGAGAAACCAAAAAGACAATACTGAATTGTCAACATGGATTTGAAAAGGCAGAGTCTTGTTTGACTAACTTCATTATCTCAAACTCAATATCCAAAAGGCCTTCAATAAGGCACCAGTAATAGACTGAGTAATAAGGTCAGAGCATGCATAGTCAGAGGACAATTAGCAGAATGGATAAAAACAGAAAGTGCTGGAAATACTCAGCAGGTCAGGCAGCATCTGTGGAGAGAGAGGCGGAGTTAACATTAACGAAATGTTAACTTTGCTTCTCTCTCCACTGATGCTGCCTGACCTACTGCGTATTTCTAGCACTTTCTGTTTTTATTTCAGATTTCCAGCATCTGCAGTATTTTGCTTTTATTATAGCAGAATGGATAGTTAGCTGGCTGAAAGACAGAAAGCAGAGAGTAGGTGTAAAGAGTGGCTGAAGGTGGGAACTGGGGTCCCACAAGAATCAATGATGGGACCACTGTTATCCACAATTTATATTCATGATTTAGACTTTGGAAACAAAAACACCAAAGCCAACCGACACCAAATTGGGAGTGATAGTCAACACTGAGGAGGACTGTAGCAAATTACAAAAAGACATTAATAAACTTGAAGAATGGGTTTATTAGTTTAGAGATACAGCACTGAAACAGGCCCTTCAGCCCACCGAGTCTGTGCCGACCATCAACCACCCATTTATACTAATCCTACACTAATTCCATATTCCTACCACAATCCCCACCTGTCCCTATATTCCCTACCACCTACCTATACTAGGGGCAATTTATAATGGCCAATTTACCTATCAACCTGCAAGTCTTTGGCATGTGGGAGGAAACCGGAGCACCCGGAGGAAACCCATGCAGACACAGGGAGAACTTGCAAACTCCACACAGGCAGTACCCAGAATTGAACCCAGGTCGCTGGAGCTGTGAGGCTGTGGTGCTAACCACTGCGCCACTCAAATGAATTTAAACCTGTATTCTGTTTTCAGAACATTTTAAGTTACAGAATGTCTTATTACCTTTTATTTAGACTATGACACTGACTACCTAAAAAGTCTCAGATTAAACAAATGAGGGTGAATTTAGACCTCATTTTGGTTGTTTCTCAGGCACAAAGATGTCCGTTTTTTATTCATTTGTGGGATGTGAGCATCGCTGGCAAGGTCAGCATTTATTTCCCATCTCTAGTTGTCCTTGAGAAGGTGGTCGTGAGCGGCCTTCTTGAACTGCTGCAGTCCATGCGGTGTTAAGGAAGGAATTCCAGGTTTTTGGCCCAGCAACAGTGGAGGAGCAGCGACCTAGTTCCAAGTCAGGATTGTGTGTGCCTTGGAGGGAACTTGCAGGTGGTCGTGTTCCCTTCTGTTCTGCTACCCTTGTCCTTCTAGGTGGCAGAGGTCATAGGTTTGGAAGGTGCTGTCAAAGGAGCCTTTGCGAGTTGCTACAGTGCATCATGTAGATGGTACACACTGCTGCCGCTGTGCACCTGTGGTGGAGGGAGTGAATGTTTAAGGTGGTGGATAAACCCGACTGGTCAGTGTGCTGTTAATATTAAATGAGGATAGTAACTTTGGGTCAAAGTAACAGTAGTTTATTTACAGGGGTCTATCTCTCAGGCATCTACATTAACAGTGAGCAACACGAGGTTCAGACTCATGACATGACATCCTGTGATGATGCTTAAGATCTATATACATAATCTACCCAGCGAAAGCTATGTACATTCTCCTCCCAAGTCTCTGACTTCATTCATCAGGTCTGTAACGCTGTGGAGTTCTCACGATTCTGCCATGGTGTGCTCTTCTTTCACTTGTTGAGGCTACTGGGTCTTTCAGTTCTTCTTCTTCACTTTCCAGTGTGTGAGTGGAACTACCGGATGACTCAGATTCTCTGTTTTCACTGTTGTCTGGGTGATCTATTGTTGGTTGCATCACTAGTTCATCAGTGCTCTCTGGTAGCTGATTCTCTTGATTTTTCCCCATTTGTTTTTTCAGTGATGCCAGTACCAAAGATTTTCCATTTCTCCTTATCTATTCCTGGTCTGTTTAGACTATGTAGGATCGAGGATATGGAGATTTCTCCATCGCTTCCCCATATCGACCCTGATCTTTAATCCAAACCAAATCGCCAGGTCGCTGGTCTGTTTGATTTTTTGCTCTGTAGCATCTATCATGATTTTCTGTTTGGATTGACCTCTCTTTCCCTTCTCTCATCCTTACCCTTTCCTGGTCTTCCGCACTGATTCATGGTTGCAGGGTTCTTGGGAGTGTCGGTAGTTGTGTCCTCAATCTCCTACCCATGAGCAACTCACAAGGGGCCAACCTGTTCTGGAGTGGCACTGATCAATAGTTTAATAGTGCGAGCTGAAAATCCTCATTCTTTTTCAGTAGCATTTTCATATTTGGAACACCTCTCTCTGCTTATCCATTGCCCTGGGGGTACTTCAGTGAACATGTAACATAGGAAAACCCATATGTTTCTGCAAAATCTTTGAAAGCTTCATTCGCGAATTGTAGACCATTATCAGAGATCACTAGGTCCGGAATGCCATGTGTGGCGAAAATTTCATTTAGTGATTTGATTACAGCTTTCTAACTCTGGCCGTGTATTGGTTTGATTTCAACCCATCTAGAGTAATAGTCAACGACAAAAAGGAAAATCTTCCCTTTATGTTCAAACAGATCCATTCTCAGACGCTCCCAAGGCCTAGATTGAAACAAAGGTGACATCAGTGGCTCTCTAGAGTCCTGTCTGGTAGTAGCACACATGACACAACTGGAAATCATGTCTTCGATCTCCTTGTAACCTCCAGCCACATACCAAGTTCCTCGCTCTTGCTCTACATTGATGATTCCTAAGTGCCCTTGGTGTAGTTTCTCTGGGATGTCTAACCTGAAAGCCCATGGAATAACTAGTCTTTCATTGTAGACTAGTCAGTCCTCCACAATAGTAAAATGGCTCTGTTGCTCATGATACTTTTTAATACCAGGTTATTAGGCATATATTCTGGCCAAGCTTCTTGTCAAAACTTACTTTCTCGTAGGCTTCGCCCTTTTTCTGTAGGTTTCTAATTTGGTGTAATCTTTGAGCAGTTGTGGCAAATCTTTGGTTATAGCTAAAGCAAAGACTTCCATTTCCTCCAGGAATGAGACATTTCCCACTTCAGGTATAGCACTTGATGCTCTCCATAACACGTCAGCTATCATCTGATATTTCCTTGGGACATATTCAGCTGTTTTGTCATATTTCATTAGTCGTAGTTGAAATCTCTGTACCCTTGGGATAGTTCTTTTGAATTGAGCAATGTCACTAGTAGCTTGTGGTCAGTTTTGATCTTGACCTTGAGGCCCGGTATGTAGTCCAACATTTTTTGCATGCCCATGTTGCTGCTAATGCTTCCTTTTCAATGACTGTGTACCTTTGTTCTGTCTCTGAAAACGAACAAGAGGCAAAGTACACAGGCCTAAATCATCCATCTATTTGAATCCAGAACAGGAGTGCACCTAATTTTGTTGACAATGCGTCTTCTGCAATCATGGTCACTGGCTCTGGGTCATAATGTGCCAAAATTTCCGATGAAGTCAACATTTCCTTGATCTTCTCGAAATAACTTTTCTGGCAGTCTCCCCAGCACCATACAAAGCTGCTCTTTAGCAGTTGTCATAGAGGTTGGTTAATAGTGGTTAGATTTGGAAGGAATTTCCCTAGTTGGTTAACCATACTCATGAATTGCTGTAAATTTGTTATCTTCTTTGGCTCTGGGAAATCCTTAATTGCCTTCGTCTTCTGTGGATCTATCTTGATGCCAGATCCATCAATTATGTGGCCAAGGAACCTCAGTGTTGATTGTGAGAATACACGCTTCTCATTTAATGTGAACCCTGCCTTTTTTTATTCATTCGGGGGTTATGGGCATCGCTGGCTAGGCCAGCATGTATTGTCCATCCCTAATTGCTCTTGGGAAGGTGGTGGTGAGCTGCCTTCTTAACTGTGGCAGTCCTTGGGATGTAGGTACACTAACAGTGCTGTTAGGAAGGGAGTTCCAGGATTTTGACCCAGTGACAGGGAAGGAATGGTGATATAGTTCCAAGTCAGGATGGTATGTGGCTTGGAGGAGAACTTGCAGATGGTGGTGTTCCCATGCATCTGCTGCACTTGTCCTTCTAGGTGGTAGAGGCCGCGAGTTTGAAAGGTGCTGTCGAAGGAGCCTTGTCTGTTGTAATCTGTGTAATACTGATTTTACCCTTGTGTTGTGTTCTTCTTGGTTTTCTCCGTGAATCAGAATATCATTCAGGTGGCAAATGATTCCCTTCAAGCCTTCTAGGATTTTTGACATAGTCCACTGGAATATCTCTGGTGTCGATGCAAAACCAAATGGCAAACTGTTGAAACAGAATCGAGCAAATGGTGTGATAAAGGTAGTTAACAATTTAGACTCCTTATCTAAAGGCAACTGCCAGAACCTGCTATTTGTATCTAATGATGAATATGGAGCTTTTTTCCAATTTGGCAAGGCTGTCATTGATTGACAGCATAGGGTGAATTTCTATCTCTACAGCTTTATTCAATTGGGTAAGGTCCACAAAAATCCTATTTTAAAAAATATATTCATTCCTGGGATGTGGGCTGCCTTCTTGAACTGCTGCAGTCCATGTGGGGTAGGTACACCCACAGTGCTGTTAGGAAGGGAGTTCCAGGATTTTGACCCAACGGCAGTGAAGGGACGGCGACATAGGTCTAAGGCAGGATGGCGTGTGGCTTTGCAGGGAACTTGTAGGTGGTGGCGTTCCCTTGCACCTGCTGCCCTTGTCCTTCTAGGCGGTACGGTTTGCGGGTTTGGAAGGTGCTGTCTAAGGAGCCTTGGTGAGTTGCTGCAACGCATCTTGTAGGTGGTACACACTGCTGCCCACTGTGCGTTGGTGGTGGAGGCAGTGAATGTTTGTGGATGGGGTGCCAATCAAGCAAGTGGGTTGTTTTGTCCTGGATGGTGTCAAGCTTCTTGAGTGTTGTTGGAGCTGCACCCAACCAGACAAGTGGAGAGTATTCCATCACATTCCTGACTTGTGCCTTGTAGATGATGGACAGGCTTTGGGGAGTCAGGAGGTTAGTTACTCACCACAGAATTCTGAGCCTCTGACCTGCTCTTGTAGCCACAGTATTTATATGTCCACACCAGTTGAGTTTCTGGTCAATGGTAACCCCCAGGATGTTGATAGTGGGGGATCCAGTGATAGCAATGCCATTGAATGTCAAGGGGAGATGGTTAGAATTTCTCTTATTGGAAATGGTCATTGCCTGGCACTTGTGTGGTGCGAATGTTACTTGCCATTTATCAGCCCAAGCCTGGATATTGTCTAGGTCTTGCTGAATTTCTACACGGACTGCTTCAGTATCTGAGTCGTGAATGGTGCTGAACATTGTGCAATTATCACTGAACATCCCCACTTCTCACCTTATAATTGAAGGAAGGTCATTGATGAAGCAGCTGAAGATGGTTGGGCCTTGGACACTACCCTGAGGAACTCCTGCAGTGATGTCCTGGAGCTGAGATACTTGACCTCCAACAACCACAACCATCTTCCTTTGTGCTAGGTATGACTCCAACCAGCTGAGAGTTTCCCCCCGATTCCCATTGACTCAAGTTTAGCTAGGGCTCCTTGATGCCTCACATGCTGCCTTGATGTTAAGGGCAGTCACTCTCATTTCACTTTGTTTGGTTTCCTTACTGGAACCATCCGGAGCACCAGCTAGTGGGCTTAGATACTGTGTAAATAACACCTTTTTTTTTATTCATTCATGGGATGTGGGCATCGCTGGCTAGGCCAGCATTTATTGCCCATCCCTAATTGCCCTTGAGAAGGTGGTGGTGAGCTGCCTTCTTGAACCGCTGCAGTCCATCTGAGGTAGTTACACCCACAGTGCTGTTAGGAAGGAAGTTCCAGGATTTTGACCCAGCGACAGTGAAGGAATGGCGACACAGTTCCATTTCAGGTGGTGTGTGACTTGAAGGGGAACTTGCAGGTGGTGGTGTTCCCATATATTTGCTGCCCTTGTCCTTCAAGTCGGTAGAGGTCGCGGGTCTGGAAGGTGCTGTCGAAGGAGCCTTGGTGAGTTGCTGCAGTGCATCTTGTAGATGGTACATACTGCTGCCACGGTGTGTCGGTGGTGGAGGGAGTGAATGCTTGTAGATGGGGTGCCAATCAAGCGGGCTGCTTTGTCCTGGATGGTGCCGAGCTTCTGGAGTGTTGTTGGAGCTGCCCCCATCCAGGGAAGTGAAGAGTATTCCATCACACTCCTGACTTGTGCCTTGTGGATGGTGGACAGGCTTTGGGGAGTCAGGAGGTGAGTTACTCGCCGCAGGATTCCTAGCCTCTGACCTGCTCTTGTAGCCACCGTATTTATATGGTTACTCCAGTTCAGTTTCTGGTCAATGGTATCCCCTAGGATGTTGATAGTGGGGTATTCAGCAATGGTAATGCCATTGAATGTCAAGAGGAGATGGTTAGATTCTCTCTTGTTGGAGATGGCCATTGCCTGGTACTTGTGTGGCATGAATGTTACTTGCCACCTATTAGCCCAAGCCTGGATATTGTCCAGGTCTTGCTGCATTTCTACACGGACTGCTTCAGTATTTGAGGAGTCGCAAATGGTGCTGAACATTGTGCAATCATCAGTGAACATCCCACTTCTGACCTTATGATTGAAGGAAGGTCATTGATGAAGCAGCTGAAGATGGGTGGGCCTAGGACACTATCCTGAGGAATTCTTGCAGTGATGTCATGGAGCTGAGATGGTTGACCTCCAACAACCACAATCATCTTCCTTTGCACTAGGTATGAGAGTTTTCCCCTTGATTCCCATTGACCTCAGTTTTGCTAGGGCTCCTTGATGCCGTACTCGGTCAAATGCTGCCTTGATGTCAAGGGCAGTCACTCTTACCTCACCTCTTAGTTCAGCTCTTTTGTCCATGTTTGAACCAAGGCCGTAATGAGGTCAGGAGCTGAGTGGCCCTGGCGGAACCCAAACTGAGCGTCACTGAGCAGGTTTATGCTAAGTAAATGCTGCTTGATGGCACTGTTGATGACACCTTCCATCACGTTACTGATGATTGAGAGTAGACTGATAGGGCAGTAATTGGCCGGGTTGGACTTGTCATACTTTTTGTGGACAGGACATACCTGGACAATTTTCCACGTTGCTGGTTAGATGCCAGTGTTGTAGCTGTACTAGAACAGCTTGGCAAGGGGTGTGGCAAGTTCTAGAGCACAGGTCTTCAATACTATTGCCGGAATATTGACATGGCCCATAGCCTTTGCAGTATCCAATGCCTTCAGTCGTTTCTTGATATCATGAGGAGTGAATCGAATTGGCTGAAGTCTGGCATCTATGATGCTGGGGACTTCAGGAGGAGGCCAAGATGGATCATCAACTCGGCACTTCTGACTGAAGATTGTCGCAAATGCTTCAGCCTTGTCTTTCGCACTGATGTGCTGGGCTCCCCCATCATTGAGGATGGGGATATTTGTGGAGCCACCTCCTCCAGTTAGTTGTTTAATTGTCCACCACCATTCACGGCTGGATGTGGCAGGACTGCAGAGCTTAGATCTGATCCGTTGGTTATGGGATTGCTTAGCTCTGTCTATCGCATGCTGCTTACGCAGTTTGGCACGCAAGTGGTCCTGTGCTGTAGCTTCACCAGGTTGACACTTCATTTTGAGGTATGCCCGGTGCTGCTCCTGGCATGCCCTCCTGCACTCTTCATTGATCTCCTGGCATGATGGCAATGGTAGTGTGGGGGATATGCTGGGTCATGAGGTTACAGTTTGTGGTTGAGTACAATTCTGCTGCTGCTGATGGCTCACAGCACCTCATGGATGCCCAGTTTTGCATTGCTAGATCTGTTCAAAATTTATCCCATTTAGCATGGTGGTTGTGTCACACAACACGATGAAGGGCATCCTCAATGTGAAGGCAGGACTTCATCTCCACAAGGACTGTGCAATGGTCACTCCTACCAATACTGCCATGGACAGAGAGATCTGCGATACGCAGATTGGTGAGAATGAGGTCAAGTATGTTTTTCCCTCTTGTTGGTTCCCTCACCATCTAGCAGCTATGTCCTTTAGGATTCGGCCAGCTTGGTCAGTAGTGGTGCTACCGAGCCACTCTTGGTGATGGACATTGAAGTCCCCCATCCAGAGTACATTCTGTGCCCTTGCCACCCTCAGTGCTTCCTCCAAGTGCTGGTCAATCTGGAGGTGTACTGACTCATCCGCTGAGAGAGGGCCGTTGTTTGCATGGCATCGATTGCCCTCTTTACCTTTTCCAGGAAGGCGTGTGGGACCTTTCTCAGTATGTACCAACATAACAATTTTGCCTCTTTGTTGAGAGTAATGTGACATTGTGTTTTTAATTTTCCTAAACCTTCAAATAATTTGGGGCATTCAGCTCTAAATTCACTGAGTTATTTCTTTTGTCCCTTTATCTCTTCTATCCTGCATAACAGCTGTACGGCTAAACAAGCTCTCTTACTGAGTAGTAAACAGGCTTGGTTCTTTGTAACATTTAGGGTTTCTGGAATGGTGTTACTTTTGTGTAATCAGGTTGTTTCTATTTTTCCTACGACCTTTAATTGTATCCCTCCCAGCCCCAATAATTTCTTGTTGGGTTTCCTAAGCCTTTCCTTCCTGAGCCATGGCGTTTTGGCAGATAGAACAGAAGCCGCTGCTCCTGTGTCTAACTTACAGTTGGTTTTATTTTTCCTCACTAAGATTTCTGCTTCCGAGCAACCTTTATATTTCTCTTGCATTTCCTCAAGGAAGTATTGATCATTTGTTTCTCTTTTATTTCATCTTTCTTTTACTGGTCTGCAGCATTTGTTTCTTCTAAGGCATCCACAATAACACTGAGAAACACGAGGTTTAGACTCATGATATCACATCCTGTGATGATGCTTAGGGTCTGTTTACATAATGTACCCAGCAACAGCTTATGCACATTATACTACAATGGATGGGTTGCCAATCCAACGGGCTGCTTTGTTCTGGATGGTCTCAGTGGTGTTGGGTGATATCAGGCATCCCTGGCGGCTGCTTCAGATAGTTGTTCGGGCCCTTGTATATGCTAATGAAGGGTCTACTGCCTGTTTAAGGACACTTTTCAAAATTGGTCAGAGTGGAACATACACCAGGCTTGATACTTCCGCAGCTTAACCAGCGATCGTTAAAGGGACTGCTGGAATCCATGAACATAAAAATCATTCAAAGGGGATTGACAAGGGTTTGTTGAGATTCTTTAAAAGAAGACCTTAATTTACAAATAATCATTGACACTTATAAAATGTATGCACATAGTCATCTTATCCTTTCATTGCAAAATAAATTGCTATACCTTACAATCAATATTCTGTGTTTATGATCCTCTGCAAACAAAAGTTTTATGTTCAGACAGCTGCTAATTAGACCAGTTTATTCTTAAAAGGAAGAAGGATCTCTCATTACTTGTGTGTTCAGCTATTTACTAAAATTCAGAACTGGTGAACAACAAATGACCATCTTGTTACATAGTTTGAATGTGGAGTCTGTGATTTTAATTATATGCGATAGTTGTGCTTATTTAGTTGTACCACTCATATGCGCACATGTACCTATCTCTCATGTACATAACTCATTTGGCATGTTGGTAGAACCAACTAAGCTTTTGGTCATCCGTCCTGGTATTTCCGTCTGTGGCTTGGTTTCAAATTTTGTTTAAAATGCTCCTGTGAAACGCATTGGGATGTTTTGCTACATACTTGTGCTATATACTTGTTGTTGTTGCTTATGGATTTGGTCTGGTGTAGCGTTTCCTTCAAGCCATATGCTGTTTCCTGTGAACACAGAAGTGGGGCTGGCTCACAGGCTTATGAGAACTTAACTGTTTTGTGTCTGAAATCCATGTACAGTCTCAATCATGGCATCAATGTGAAGCTAAGTTATAGTACCACTGCACTTCTAGAGAATAGTTGACACATCTAATAAGTTTATCTCAATTATCAAATTGCACGTGTCTTTAATGAACATGGCATTCATAAGAGACACATTTGGAAATGGTTGTGAAGATGGACCTTTCTAAGTGAGAACTAGTTTCAAAATGTGACGTTCTTGTAGCCATTATTTGAAGTACAGTAGCTCTGATTGAGTGCTGAAAGTATAGTAGGCTTGGCACTCTTAATTATTTCAGGGGTAATGCCATCCTTTCCAGGGGCTTTTCCACTGGCTAGAGAATCAATGGCATCACTGAGTTCCGATTTTGTTGGCTGTTCATCCAGCTCATCCATGACTGGCAGAGACTGGGTTGCACTCTCAGCACTCCATGAACTGCTTTGCCTGTGCTGGGGTGAGGGAGCAGTACCACAGGATGTGCGCAATGCCAATATCATCACCCTCTATAAGAACAAGGGTGACTGCGGTGACGCCAACAACTACCGTGGAATCTCCCTGCTCAGCATAGTGGGGAAAGTCTTGGTTCGAGTCATTTTAAACAGACTCCAGAAGCTGGCTGAGCGTGTCTACCCTGAGGCACAGTGTGGCTTTCGAACAGAGAGATCCACCATTGACATGCTGTTCTCCCTTCATCAGCTACAGGAGAAATGCCACGAACAACAGATGCCCATCTACGTTGCTTTCACAGATATCACCAAAGCCTTTGACCTCGTCAGCAGACGTGGTCTCTTCAGACTACTAGCAAAGATCGGATGTCCACCAAAGCTACTAAGTATCATCACCTCATTCCAATATGAAAGGCACAATTCAGCATAGCAGTGCCTCATCAGACCCCTTTCCTATCCTGAGTGGTGTGAAACAGGGCTGTGTTCTCGCACCTACACCGTTTGGGATCTTCTTCTCACTGTTGCTCTCACATGTGTTCAAGTCGTCAGTAGAAGGAATTTTCCTCCACACAAGATCAGATGGCAGGTTGTTCAACCTTGCCCGTCTTAGAGCGAAGACCAAAGTATGGAAAGTCCTCATCAGGGAACTCCTCTTTGCTGATGATGCTGCATTAACATCTCACACAGAAGAGTGTCTGCAGAGACTCATCGACAGGTTTGCAGCTGCCTGCAATGAATTTGGCCTAACCATCAGCCTCAAGAAAACGAACATCATGGGACAGGACGTCAGAAATGCTCCATCCATCAATATCGGTGACCACGCTCTGGAAGTGGTTCAAGAGTTCACCTACCCAGGCTCAACTATCACCAGTAACCTGTCTCTCGATGCAGAAATCAACAAGCACATGGGAAAGGGTTCCACTGCCATGTCCAGACTGGCCAAGAGAGTGTGGGAAAATGGCGCACAGACACGGAACACAAAAGTCCGAGTGTTTCAAGCCTGTGTCCTCAGTACCTTGCTCTATGGCAGCGAGGCCTGGACAACGTATGTCAGCCAAGAGCGACATCTCAATTCATTCCATCTTCGCTGCCTCCGGAGAATCCTTGGCAGCAGGTGACAGGACCGTATCTCCAACACAGAAGTCCTCGAGGTGGCCAACATCCCCAGCATATACACCCTACTGAGCCAGCGGCGCTTGAGATGGCTTGGCCATGTGAGCCACATGGAAGATGGCAGGATCCCCAAGGACGCATTGTACAGCGAGCACGTCACTGGTATCAGACCCACCGGCCGTCCATGTCTGCGCTTTAAAGATGTCTGCAAACGCGACATGAAGTCCTGTGGCATTGATCACAAGTCGTGGGAGTCAGTTGCCAGTGATCGTCAGAGCTGACGGACAGCCATAAAGGCAGGGCTAAAGAGTGGCGAGTCAAAGAGACTTAGCTGTTGGCAGGAAAAAAGACAGAAGCGCAAGTAGAGAACCAACTGTGTAACAGTCCCGACAACCAATTTTATCTGCAGCGCCTGTGGAAGAGTCTGTCACTCTAGAATTGGCCTTTATAGCCACTCCAGGCGCTGCTTCACAAACCACTGACCACCTCTAGGCACTTACCCATTGTCTCTCGAGACAAGGAGGCCAAAGAGAGAGAAGAGAGCTCTGATTGAATACCATGAGGTCTGACACAGTACATATTGACTCCCTAGTTTAGAAAGAAACATTTTGTAACATATTACTTTTTTGTACATCTTCCAAAGAATAATTAGAGTGTATATTTTGCCTAATGTAGTTTTACTTTTTTGATAACTAGTAAGATGTGTTCTTTCCTTCCTTTATCTAGCTGGTGATTATGATATAATCAATTCTTTTTGACTGAATTGTATGCTTCCCACAATGTATTAACTTATCAAGAATTTACAGAGAGATTTATTAATGTGTATGGCATTGGTGTTGCTTTAACTGATCAGTTTAGTTATAGAAAAGGCATAGAACCTGGCTGATTTCCTCAACTATAAAATCTTGAAGAATAAACACCACTGCAAGAAGATTGATTATTCAGGTTATGGTAATTGGTCATTTGTTTTTTTTTTACTGTGAGCATCTCCTTGGTTTCATTTTGTTACTCATCTTCAGCAAAGACGTTTTGGACATCATCAAAAGTGACAACCAACCCAATAGAAAGCTTAATTCTCCATCTGAAACAACAGCACTGGCTCAATCACTGCAGGCAGACAGGGAAGGAATTGGACAGCAGGCAAACAAATGGTCTGCTTTCCACAGTGCTGAGTAAATCAAGTCAATAATTTTGTCAAGAACAATGCACTGTGATATTCTTTGCAATCATCTGTACTCTGTAAGAGGTGTAATTTACTTACAAATTCCATCTTGATCCACATTCAGAAAAATGTGTGATGAAGATGCCTGGAAAAGTTTATAGAAAAGTAGGGTCCTCAAGAAAGCTTGACATTACTTGTCAGTATTGGCAGTCAAATAACTGTTCCAAACAGCAATGGAATATATTAGTAAAGCTTTTCTTGTGTTAGTCACTTGAAACAGCAAGTATGGTAAGGGATCACATTATTTTCACCAAGGTTTCTCTCACTCCACTCAAAAATGGATTGACCCATGCTAGAAACAAGAGGCCATAATCTTAAAATGAGAACTAGGCCATTCAGTAGTGAAATCAGGAAACACCTTTTCATACAAAGGGTAGTGGAAATCTGGGGCTCACTTTCCCAAAAGGGTGTGGATGCTGGGCAATTGAAATTTTCAAGACTGAGATTGATGGATTTTTGTTAGGTAATGATATCGAGGAATATGGAACAAAGGTCATTAATGGAGTTGAGGTACTGATTAGTCATGATCTAACTGAGTAGTGGAATAGTAGGCTCGAGGAGTTTGAATGGGTACTTCTGTTCCTCTGCTCCTATGGTATACAGATTCAATATATTGAATGCCCTAAATAATTACACAGGTACAATCCAAATTAAATGCCTTAAATAATTATACAGGAACAATGATACTAAATATCCAAAATGCATGCCATACTAAACAGTCTAAATTATTATACAGGTAGAAGCCATACTAATTAATCTTAATATAAAAGCAAAATACTGCGTACGCTGGAAATCTGAAATAAAAACAAGAAAAGCTGGAAATTCTCAGCTAGTCTGTCAGCATCTGTGGAGAGAGAAGCAGAGTTAACATTTCAGGTCAGTGACCCTTCTTCAGAACTGATTAACCTTAATATTCATGCAGCTTTAATCCATACTCACTATCCTAAATAATTATACAGGTATGATGCATACTAAAAAGTACCTCAAATAATTATATGGGTACAATCTATACTTAAATAACCTTAATAATTATGCAGGTTCAATACATCCTGCATAGAATAAATTTTTTTTTTAGAGATACAGCACTGAAACAGGCCCTTCGGCCCACCGAGTCTGTGCCGACCATCAACCACCCATTTCTACTAATCGTACACTAATTTATAATGGCCAATTTACCTATCAACCTGCAAGTCTTTGGCATGTGGGAGGAAACCAGAGCACCTGGAGGAAACCCACGCAGACACAGGGAGAACTTGCAAACTCCACACAGGCAGTACCCAGAATTGAACCCAGGTCGCTGGAGCTGTGAGGCTGCAGTGCTAACCACTGCGCCACTGTGCCGCCCTAAAATTTTATCAATTGAATTCAAATTCCACCTTCTACCATGGTGGGATTCGAACCAATGTCCCCAGAGCAATGCCCTGGGTCTCTGAGTTACTAATCCAGTGACAATACCATTACACCACCACCTCTTCCGCATAAATATATGGCTACAATATATAAAATTATTTTTGATTTATTCTTGGAATGTGGGCATCATTGACAAGCCTGACATTTATTGCCCATCCCTAGTTGCCCTTGAGAAGGTGGTGATGGGTCCTTTTCTTGAACCGCTGCAGTTGGTGTGGTGAAGGTACTCCCACAGTACTGTTGGGAAGGGAATTCCAGGAATTTGACCCAGTAACAATGAAGGGGTGCCAATATATGCCCAAGTCAGGATGGTGTGTGAATTGGAAAGTAATTTGGAGTTGCTGGTGATCCCATGCACTTGCTGCCTTTGTCCGTCTAGGTGGTGGAAGTCTTGGGTTTAGGAGGTGCTGCCGAAGAAACGTCGCTGAGTTGCTGCAGTGCATCCTATCGATAGAATGTACTGCAACCACTGTACACTAGTTGTGGAGGGAGTGGATGTTTATAAATTAGGGTATTTACCAAAGATGTATAATTATCTGGATTATTTAATAGATCGTACTTTTATGATTATTTAGATTAGATTTCCAGTCCATTCGATCAATATCCCATCCACTACCTTAAACATTCCCTGCCTCCACCACAATGGCAACAATGTGTATCATCTTCAGCAACTTCCCAACACTTCTTCAACAATATTTCCAAAATGACTACCTCTACCACCTAGAAGGCCAGGGCCAGGAGTCATATAGGATCATTGGCAGCTCCAAATTACTTTCCAATTCACACACCATCCTGACTTGGAAATATATTATTGTTCCCTCATTGTCATTGGGTTAAAATCCTGGAACTCCCAACCTAACGGTATTATGGCAGTACCTTCATTGCATGGACTGCAACGGTTCAAGAAGGCAGCTCATCACCACTTTCTCAAGGGCAATTAGGGCTGGGCAATAAATTCTGGCCTTGCCAGTGACACCAAAATCCCACAAATGAATAAAAATAAAAATTTCACCTGAGTCAGAAGGCTATGTGTTTGAGTCCCACTCCAGAGACTTGAGCACAAAACCTAGGCTCATACATCAGTTCACTACTGATGAAGTGCTGCACTGTTGAGAATGTCATCTTTCATCTGTAATGTTAAAAACTAGAGTCCCAACTGCTCTCTCAGGTGGCCATAAAAGATCCCATGGCACTACTCAATGAAGAGCAGGAGAGCTCTCCCTAGTGTCCTGGCCAATATTTATTCTGCAACCAACATCACTATAACATATTACCTTGTGATTGTGGGATCTGGCTGTGCGCAAATTGCTTCCCACGTTTACTTACATGACAACAATAACTACATTTCAAAAGTACTTCATTGGGTTTAAAGCACTTTGGGACATCCTGCAGTCCTGAAAAATGCTACATAAATGTAAGTCATTTTTATTTAATGGTAGCAAGTCCACATGAAGCCTAGTGGAGTCTTGCAGAGGTTGGTATTAGGGCTGTTACATTTCACGTTATATATTAATAATCTTGATATAAGTTTTAGGGTTATTGTCTGCAAATTTGTGAATGACATGACATGTGCTGGTGTTAAGATACTTGATGGGAACAAAAGATTATAATCTGTAATGGGCCTGCATCTGGTAAATGACATTTAATGTTGGCTTATATAGCGTGATGCATATAGGTAAGGGTAATGCCAAGCATGTGTACAGCTTACTGATCTCTGAATTAAATTTTATAGAAAGGGAAAGAGACTTAAGTGCAATAGTGCAAGAGTCACTAAAGGTCCACGACCAGTGCCGAGAGTCTATAGCGGAAGCAAGCAGGGCATTAGGATGCACAGCTATAATAATAGAGTATGAAATAAAGAGCACAATACTGTCCCTGTGCGAGATATTGGTTAGGCCCCTTCTAGAATACTGTGCCCAGTTCTAGTCCCCTCACATTTATTTATTTAGATATACAGCACTGAAACAGGCCCTTTGGCCCACTGAGTCTATGCCAACAAACAATCATCCATTTATACTAATCCTACATTAATACCATAATCCCTACCACATCCCCACCATTCTCCTACCTACCTACACAAGGGGCAATTTACCTATCAACCTGCAAGTCTTTGGCAGGAAACCAGAGCACCCAACAGATACCCACACAGTCACAGGGAAAACTTGCAAACTCCACACAGGCAGTACCCAGAACTGAACCTGGGTCAGTGGAGCTGTGAGGCTGTGATGCTAACCACTGCACCACATGAAGGGAGATGTTAAGGCATGAGAAAATGTTCAGAGGAAATTAATACCTAGTTTAAAATCTTGTGTCGCTAGAGGTCTAGCACAGCTTTTGTTGGGTGCCCTGTGCCACTGGCTGCTTCCTGCTCAGCGTTCTGTGAGGGGAAGGGCACATGTAGGGGCATCCCAAACACGCGTCAGAAGGCTTTGAATCTGCACTATCCTGTCATCACATTGCTCAGCCAGCTGATGTGATGCCAGTATTCCAAAGTTGGGTAAGGCAGGTCCAGGCAGTGTCTTTGCAGACCACTCTGCAAACAACAAGCCTTCTATTGCAAGATGGACTCTGCACGAGTGTTATTTAAAGGGCCAGGCCCCCAAAATACCATTAAGGTAATTTCAAGAGCTTTTTCTATTGTAACGTGTCTGGACATACTCTGGAGTGTTTTTGGAGGTGTTGTGGTGATTTTCTGGATTTGCCAGGGCATGTTGTTGCATCCTCATGGAAGTGGGGTGGGGTGGGTTGGGAATGATTAGGTAACATATCCACACGAAGTCTGCAACGGGAATGGAGCAGCAGTGCCAGTGCCTCTTGGTCTGCAGCATGACAGAGAGAATATAGCAGAGGCTGCGGAGAGGGCAAACTCTGTGTCATGCTCTCTGCCAACAAGAACAAGAAGAAGAACTAGAGTGAACACAGGTGATGTTAGCAAAGTGGAGGAGTTTCTGGAGGCTGTGTGGCCGCAGGAGTGGATGGTCAGTGGTTTTGTGTCTGAAAAGACAGATGATAGCCCCTACTCCCTTGACACAGGAGACAAAAAGAAAGATATGCTCCATAATAAAGGAAAATTGTAAGCCTCTGCAAATTGAGCTAATCCTCCATGCTTGTTGACAGTGACAGGGGGCTGACTGACAGGCCAGCCAATATACCCAGCGTCTCTGTGTGCATGCCCATCTGCACTCTCCTGTATGCTGCCCCATCAAGGTTCTCATCTGCCTCCTCTGCAGCAGAACCCATCTGTGACCCTGCCCTATGGTGAGCTGGCAAATGAACTATCCTTTACCCCTGGCCTGGCAGCAGTCCACTCATACCCGATGATTCACCATGTGCTGATCCCAACTCCAACCTAACTTCTAAGCTCCATGCAACGCCAGTATCTGTGCTTTCGGTTGCGAGTGTCAGATCAAGTGATGGGGCCTCTTCATCAGTGCTGTGTTGTTGCTCTGTATCTTCCTCCTGAGGCCCCTGTGGCTAGGCAGGCAGCAGTTCTTGGGTGTCTGAAAGCAGGAAATCAGAAAGGGGAAGGTTGGTGTGTGGGAAGGGAGTTGGGGTGGAAAGCAAGAGGCCCATGGTCACACCATCAGCAGCTTGCCCATCATGTCAGATAGCAGGATGCTGGGAGTTGAGAAGGGGCATAAGGCAGGAACATATATTCATCCTCTGTGTTCTCCGTGACAGTGGATGCCACATGCCCTGTCACAGCCGGCTCCTTAGTGCAGACAACCATCACTTCTATAGGGCTCAGGAGATGCCCGCGTCCTTGTCCCTCACTGGTTCTGCTCTGTTCCCTTCTGTTGTATGCCACCATGATCTGCGAGAGAGGGTAGAATGTCAGTGATAAAAAGAGAAAATGATGGAAATGCTCAGGAGGTCAAACAGCATTGGTGGAGAGGGAAACAGTTAACATTTCAGGTCAGTGACCTTTCATCAGGGATCAATGTCAGTGATTGTGTAGCACTGTGATTGGGTGATGTGCCTTCCATAGCTGAATCTCTGGAGGTATGTGGAGGCAGTGAGAGGTGGGTGTGAGACTGGCAGCATTGGTTGATGTGTGAAGGGGCGGTGAAGTACCTGGATTTAGGCCTGAGTCTTGAATGCCAGTGAGTGTTGCTGGCTGAGTGATGGGGGTGTGGTGTATTGAGCAGTGTGACAGGTTGGTGATGTGGTGAGTAGGAGATGTCATGAGGAGATGCATTAACTGACCTTGACCACCTGCGTGAGGTCATTTGACTTCTTGTGTTACTGCTGCCAGGTTCTCAGGTCCACACTTCGGGAGTTTACCTCTTTGGCCACCTGCTTCCACTCCCTTCTGAGAGTTGTCGTTGGGGGACTCCTGGCCTCCAGTGGAACCATGGGATCTCTCCCCCTGTACACCTTCATCACTAATGCCTCCAGTGCCACATTCTTTACCCTGGAACCCTTTCTCTGCCCTGGTATTTACTTTGTCATCATTTAAAATTGCAGCAATATTCTTCAGTGCGGCTTCCCTTTAAGGGGAAAATCCTGCCTTTAAGAAGAGCATGCTGCCTGTACCATGTGGTTTGTGAACAACACTGCTGGACTCCCCTGCTGAGTGCAGAGGCAGTCGGCAGCATTAAGAAGAAATGCAGCAGCATGGGACCCACTCTGCTAAACCCTACAAGTCATTCAGATGTGATGGGCGCATCAGATGTGCGTCCTGCCCACCTTGGTCTGAACGGGCGCATGCACACTGCAAATTGTGACCTCGAAAATTGGGGTAACCCAACTTCCAGCCCATAGACTTCGAGGAGCCATGATTGAAGTGTTTAAAATGTTGAAAGGACTGGAATGTGCACCTTTGAATAGATTATCTTATAGTTAAGTGCTTTTGGGGTGGAGAAAAGCATTCCCAGTATATTTTTTCTCAAATTGAATTGGTGGTTTCATTCATATTGTTTTTGCTTCTCAGGTTCTCAGGATATTAAATGGATATTGGTAGGTGGGCAGTATTGTCAACCCATGTTGCCTCATTATGACATAGCTGAATAGGGCAGACTCAAAAGATCATTCAGTCTTTCTTTCCATCTTTGCTTATGTACATTCACACGTTGTCGATTCTCTTTCAGTTGAATAAAATCCTATGTGTTGGTTGATAATGACCATTCATGGCTGGAAAACTTTTCTGAGTAAATCTTGCCTGAGCTCCTACTGTCATGATTCGAGTTCATAGGCTGTAATTTGATATTAACTATAAAACTGCAAGTCTGTTAGGTCACTGCTTCAACTGAGGCTGAAAATTTGCTACTCTTCCAGTGCATTCCCTGTGTGGCAGAGGGATCATAAATAAGGCCAGTCCCTGGATACACTTGGCCCTAGCCTTCACCAGGCATTTCGTGGAGCCTTGTAAGGTGGAGCCTCTGCCCACCCCAAACAAGGTCAGAGTTGTCAGGAAGAGATGTTTCTGAGAGTGGTGACTCCCAGGAGTTCTCACTGGACCAGACGTACTGACATATCCAATAGCAGAAGTGAAGCCCCCTTGCGTGTCCAGGCCTGCCATGTGGCTTAGATACCTGAAGAAATAATATTAGAAAATTTCTACTGTCTTACAAAAGGGCACCTGTGTATTTCTCCCAGTGTGGGCCCTGGCTTCCTCCTTGACCCAGCACTGCTCACTGCATTTTGTGGCTTCCTGAAGAAGATGGGTGGCTGAGATGTGTCCCTAGTGGTACAGGTGCCCACCTGCTTTGTTTAAGTGAAGATCCCAGCCCCTCTCCCTCCCTGACCCTGTGAACTTTGGTAGGATTCAATGCCAGAATAAATGTTTTCCTCTTTATGAAGTTTCCAGATTTATTTCCCTGGTCTGTGTTGTTAGGTGATCTCAATATTATAATTGACCTCAGTGGGTTTAGACTCGGAAGATGAAAGAATAGAGTTCCTCCTCCTGTCAGAAAGTAAATATCGGGTGAGAAAAGAATGGTTCTTTGTTTTTGATATCTTCTTACAGTCAAATAACGTGACAACAATCATTGTCTAAGTTTCCACATGGATAGTAACCACAAATGAAGAACAGGTAAGATACCTGGAGATTTACTAGGATGTTGCCTGGTATGGAGGGAAGGTCTTACGAGAAAGGCTGAGGGACTTGAGGTTGTTTTCGTTGGAGAGAAGGAGGTGGAGAGGTGACTTAATAGAGACATATAAGATAATCAGAGGGTTAGATAGGGTGGATAGTGAGAGTCTTTTTCCTCGGATGGTGATGGCAAACACGAGGGGACATAGCTTTAAGTTGAGGGGTGATAGATATAGGACAGATGTCAGAGGTAGTTTCTTTACTCAGAGAGTAGTAGGGGCGTGGAACGCCCTGCCTGCAGCAGTAGTAGACTCGCCAACTTTAAGGGCATTTAAGTGGTCATTGGATAGACATATGGATGAAAATGGAATAGTGTAGGTCAGATGGTTTCACAGGTCGGCGCAACATCGAGGGCCGAAGGGCCTGTACTGCGCTGTAATGTTCTAAATACTGGAAGGTTGTTAGTACCTGTGGAATGACATCATAGAAACATAGGAACAGGAGTAGGCATTTGGCCCTTGCAGCTGTTCTGCCATTCACTGGAATAACAAGAATAAAAAGATCTCAGTTTTGAAGATTTCAATTGACCCATCACCCACAGCAATTGAGGGAGCCAGTTCCAGATTTCCAGTACCTGTTGTGAGGAAAAGTGCTTCCTGATTTCACTCCCGAATGGCATAGCTCTCATTTTAAGTTTGTGCCCAGTTGCTCTCAACCTTTTGCCCAGCGTCTTTTGAGTGGAGAAAAGATTTTTGCCAAACATTATTCGATTCCTCAACTTTTACTCTTAGTAACTTGCTCTTTTGAAGTGATCAATCTGAACAATCTGCATAGAATCCCAATCACATAGATTCAGATACATGCTCCTGCCTGTGGATTCTTCTCCCAGACACTATGCACAGTGGCGCAGTGGTTAGCACCGCAGCCTCACAGCTCCAGCGACCCAGGTTCAATTCTGGATACTGCCTGTGTGGAGTTTGCAAGTTCTCCCTGTGTCTGCGCGGGTTTCCTCTGGGTGCTCTGGTTTCCTCCCACATGCCAAAGACTTGCAGGTTGATGGGTTAATTGGCCATTATAAATTGCCCCTAGTATAGGTAGGTGATAGGGACAGGTGGGGATGTGGTAGGAAAAATGGAATTAGTATAGGATTAGGATAAATGGGTGGTTGATGGTCGGCACAGACTCGGTGGGCCGAAGGGCCTGTTTCAGTGCTGTATCTCTAAACTAAAACTAAAACTATTGTTAGCACAAACCCTTGAGGGTGGATTTCCATGATGGCTCTCCCACTCATCCATTGGAGCTTCAATACACTGGCAAATGTTCCACTGAAGATGAGAAACTTATTGCAGTGCAGCAAACTTTTGGCTTTGCCCTATATGTGACTTTTACTTTAACACCAAAGTTGATGTCTTTGGATGAATTTGTCTGCACTTGATGTTAGCATTACATTAAATTGGAGATAGCTAAGTGCCTGTTGTCTTGAAGAACTGATGAGGGCCACTGATAGCTAAGATGAAATCTATTCTGAATTTAGAAATACTAAATATGATTGCTCCAAGTGACGGAGCATTTCTCTTCGGAAATAATTTTCGATCTCGTTTCCATTTTCTTCAGAGTTTAAAATTGACTAGATAATGGAAATTACTTTTTAATCTGAGCAAACAGATCTGCCAAAGACAATGGCTTTAGGGCACAACGACAGCAGAAGCTTTTATAACTAAGAAAAATCACATGAAAATACAAGCGTTGAACTGCTGACATCATGTGTCGCTATCAATTATGTTTGAAAGACCCATTATAATACTCTTACTTACCAGTTCTATTGTGTGATATTAGTTTGCTGAAACCTTTCTCCATCTAATGTTCAAGAAAGTCCTCTTGCATTTACTTTCTTGCTGACATATTAATTCATTTCTGTCAACTGAAGGGGCACTTATTTCTCATGGGTGATAATATCCATTCCATTCATTAGGAATACACATTGTCCATCTTCTTAAAACAAAATACCAGACAGAGTTTGGCATATTCATCGTTATGTAGACACTGTCACCAATTTTGTATTGATATAGAAAGAGGGAAATAAGTTTCAAGGAAAAACACATTGGTTTCCCAATTACTTAACCTAACTTTACTACATAAACTAACTATTCGAAAGTTTCATGTAGAGGGGTTGAAATTGCATCAGGTGATGTTGGTAATAAACATGTTAACATGTTTGTATGAAATTATGCTATCTCATATATATTAAAGAGAACAAGTTTTTGTTATAATAGTGGATAAAAGAATTTCAAATCAAAGTTCATTGCTAACATTCAACAATACGATTTAGAACAAGTAAATAGGTCACCAGAAAAAAAAGATGAAAGGTGTTTTGGCCACGGTTGTACTAATTGCTGTAATGTTTTACTTTGTGCTGGAATGGCACAGTTTCAGCCTGTAATCTAGTATAAAACATATTGAAATGATTGTCACAACTATGAGCATATAGGGAAAACACACAAGCATATTGGAATACTAGTGGTGTAGGAATTCATGCTGCACCATTCTGTATCTGCCTCATTCTAGCAATGTTCATGTTTACTATGTATTACCATGCTTTCTGTTGGTCAGTCGAATTGCCTCTTTGAAATAACCTTTTTCTTTAGTTTGCTTTAATATAGCAATGTTACAAATTACAAGTGGAATATAATGCTGTTACTCACTCAGGCCTTTTGATCCAAATGATGGAGCTTGTTTAGCTCGCTGCACTCACTGTCGAACAGATCTGTCTGAGGCCAATCTAATGTCAGTATAGTAAAGCCCACCTCCTGAAACACCAGTCATACGTAAGCTGACCAAAATACATTTTGAGTTTTTTTTTCCATTTATCTACATGTTACATTCCTCAATTACACATGAAAAAACCTTAATGGCATTAATTGAAAAGCATTATTAGTATAATCATCCCACACAGAAGAGTGTTTGCAGAGACTCATCGATAGGATTGCGGCTGCCTACAACAAATTTGGCCTAACCATCAGCCTCAAGAAAACAAACATCATGGGACAGGACGTCAGAAATGCTCCATCCATCAATATCGGCGATCACACTCTGGAAGTGGTTCAAAAGTTCACCTCCCTAGGCTCAACTATCACCAGTAACCTGTCTCTTGATGCAGAAATCAACAAGCGCATGGGAAAGGCGTCCGCTGCTATGTCCAGACTGGCCAAGAGAGTGTGGGAAAATGGCACATTGACACGGAACACAGAAGTCCGAGTGTATCAAGCCTGTGTCCTCTGTACCTTGCTCTACGGCAGCGAGGCCTGGACAACGTATGTCAGCCAAGAGCGACGTCTCAACTCATTCCATCCTCGCTGCCTCTGGAGAATCCTTGGCATCAGGTGGCAGGACCGTATCTCCAACGCAGAAGTCCTTGAGGCGGCCAACATCCCCAGCATATACACCCTACTGAGCCAGCGGTGTTTGAGATGGCGTGGCCATGTGAGCCGCATGGAAGATGGCAGGATCCCCAAGGACACATTGTACAGCGAGCACGTCATGGGTATCAGACCCACCGGCCGTCCATGTCTCCGCTTTAAAGACATCTGCAAACGCGACATGAAGTCCTGTGACATTGACCACAAGTCGTTGCCAGTGATCGCCTGAGCTGGTGGACAGCCATAAAGGCAGGGCTAAAGCGTGGCGAGTCGAAGAGACTTAGCTGTTGGCAGGAAAAAAGACAGAAGTGCAAGGAGGGAACCAACTGTGCAACAGCCCCGACAACCAATTTTATCTGCAGCGCCTGTGGAAGAGTCTGTCACTCTAGAATTGGCCTTTATAACTACTCCAGGCATTGCTTCACAAACCACTGACCACCTCCAGGCGCTTACCCATTGTCTCTCGAGACAAGGAGGCCAAAGAAGATTAGTAAATAGTTACAGTAGATAGTAGAGCATCTTTTCTATCAATAGGACCTTTGTCCATCTCACCCCACTGCCAGCAACCCATGTATAAATTGTCAAGAATTAAACTTTTCCCACATGGATTCGCTACATACAACAGACCAGCATGTGTTTCTGGCTGACAAACTATAAGTACAAGGTAACAGCGCTGGTTTAACGATCAGCATAGGTGTTGAGTCTTACAATGTAAATAACAGTGACATTATTATGTCATGTGTGCTTGGTTTAGTGGCAGTATTCTCATCTCTATGTCAAAAAGTTGTGGATTCAAGCCCCCTCCAGGTACCTGAACCCATCTCCTAGACTAACACTGAGGAGTATTATATTCTCTGAGATACCCTCTTTCAGACGCAACATTAAATTGAAACCCTGCTTGCATGTTCAGGTGGATACAAAAGATACTTTGACATAACCTTAAAAGAAAATACTTTTCACAGGAAGGATAGCAGAAATTTGGAACTTCCTCCCCCAGAAAGGCGGTGGATGCTGGGCCAATTGAAATTTTCAAGACAGAGTTTGATAAATTTTTGTTCAGTAAGGATATCAATGGATATGGACCAAAGGCAGATAAATTAAGCTGAAAGACAGATCAGCTGTGATCTGATTCAATGGCAAAACAGGCTTGAGTTGCTGAGTGGCCTAGTCCTATTCCTATGCTCCTATTTGAAGAAGAGCAGGGTGTTGGCCTGGTCAAATGTTACACCTCAGTAACACCATCAGAGACATGTTAGCTGGTTTCCGTTTGTGTGAAATGCAAAATACAATTCACTGGAAATCTGAAAAAGAAATAGAAAGTGCTGGAAATACTCAGCAGGCCTGGCAGCATCTGTGAAGAGAGAAACAATGTTAAAGTTTAAGTTTAATGACCCTTAATCAGAGCAACGATAAGTAATAATGAATAAAATGGCTTGGAGGGGTCTAAAAAAGAAGTAAAACGTTTGTTGGTGCAGAAAGCGTATAAGAGTAAATGATTACTAAAGCATGATCATAATTGCATCAAAGGAATTGCAGTCTACTTTCTTCAGCAGAATAATATCTGCTACAGTATTTATAATATATTTCTGAATGATCTATTTATAGTTTATTTTCTTGACTTTTTAAAAATGGTACTTTTGATATCAAATACATAGATGTTGAATATTAATGCGTCAACTGTAATACCCAGTCTGAATGTACTGGTTGGTGTGGATCATTGCTCACATCTTTCGGAGATCAATGTAATGAATGCCAATGTTGAGAAGTGGACATCTTGAAATCCTATGAGGTTTTTAGGGCAGAAGATTAGTGGAACCTCCCCACCCACCCACCTGACCCCCGGAGAAATTATGTAAGTGATTAAAATCAACTGTTTGTGTCATTTCTCTGGGAATTTTGCTATTTTCCCACTGAAATTATGGAAGGAAATTGGAATTCTGATTTGGTGCACCCTGCTTCAGTAACAAGTAATTCAGGCCAGGAGTTCAGTACATGGGAAAGCTCCCACTACTTTGTCCCAACTATTTATTTTAACGCTCAGATCACTTTCTATTACAGTCCTTACTGCTTATCGTGAGTGCCGTTGGTGCCAACACGATTTGCCTGCTATTCGTGGCGGATGGTGTAACCAACAGGATTAAAAAGAGTACTTTGCTATAAATATGAGTTGTCAGAATAACACTAGTTTGGCTAGATCCCTTGCTGGCTGCTTTTATTTTAATACATTTTAACAACACATTGTGAGCAGGTACCCATCTGTGCTGAGATGTTAAAAAAGCACTTTCCTCCTTGCAAAGGTAAAGCCTGTTCAAAATCATTGGGGCCAGGGCCTCAGTCTATAAGCTGCTTGAACAGCCCAAAATATTTGATGTGCTCAATACGTTATATGCGTCGCCTTTCTAATTGATGCTTATCGTGATAACAAATGGTCACCTCCATTTACCTGATATAGGAGGCTGTCCATAAGTGAGGATGGTGTAAATGGCAGGGACCATAATGGGATCGACACTCGCATCACACGGTCTTGGTTTTAACCATCTCATGTAATTGCACATTCTCAGTGTCTCAGGAACCATCTTGTTCAATAATCTCTATATTTATCCATCTAATCTGCAAAACTGTTTTTAAAGTTTGGATAAAGACTGCTCATGTGCATTTTGCTACAAATCCATGGCACCACTCATATTTACTCCTAGCATTAAATAACTGGAAACCATGGTACAGTAATGGATTTAAGATGTAACAGCCTTGGCTCCTCTGTGGTGGGAAAGCACTGTATTCCAACCTTCCCAATTTATAGAGGTATGTTTGTAAATTATAACTATTCTATGCAAATATCACATGGCATAAAGGCAGTTAAGAGCCATTGCTAAAATCTTGCCCTTAGACCAAGGCATGGTGCCCCACCTACGACATTGAGCTTGTGCAATATCTGAAACTAGTGAGAAGAAAACAATTTAACATTGATCTTTGCACAGGTTTACCTATTTATTCCAACGAGTAAACTTTCTGAACAGTTAACCAAGGCTGCCTAATCACATTGAGAATATAAATTAGGTATATCTTTCCAAGCAGATGTTCGATTTATTATTTAATTTAATCTCGGCAAAATATGTTACATAGTAATGTTTAATTAGCACATGATTTGTAATATACTTTCAAGTGCTAATATAAACCAATTAAATTTGTTGCCAACACTTCTGTAAGGAGTGAATTTCACATTGCATACAAACAACTCTTCTGCATTACTTACTGAGCTATTCTGTTGTCAGTATTCTCTTCAGAACATGCAAAGGATACTTAGTACTCAAAATGCTGCTGCTGCAGAAGACTAGTGTTCTAGAATGCATTTGAGACCATCTGGAGGTCGTGGAATCCAGCAGAAGCAAATGAACTGGGAGATGTACTGCAGCTCAGTGTGGGATCATACTATCAGAACTCAGTGTTACGTTGCACAACAGGAATCCACACCAAAATGTAAATGACATTGCAAATGGAGCTATGCGTGAAAGCACAAAACATTATCCCCAAGCACAATCAGGAGATGGTTGAGTGAGCCCACCATCGCAACTCAATCCTCAGTGGTATTAGAAAGGATAGACGGAGCTGTTGAAAGTGATAAGAACAGCCTAGATTTGCTACATGATTGCCCAGATTGACATTTGGTAAGTGTATACAGGGCAGTTTTAATGTCCCTGCATGTATAGTAACTGTTTTTCCTCTCAAGGCATATCATCAGAACATTTGAAATATTAGACAGCTGGAAGAAAACTGAGATTATAATTGAAACAAGGGAATTAAATGAAGTCAAATGCCATCAGAACGAACCCAGAGCCATTTATGAATATTATTGAGCCCCCAACATGATATTTTGGTCATTGGTGGACATTTCTATGAGAAAGATGTAAATATAAAGGTATTTTCCGAGGCTATCTATTATATATTATTGCTGAGTAGGTCACAACATTCTATTGGAAATGTATCTGGAGGAAGGCATTCTGAGGGTTCATGCTATGCGTTGGACCTGCTGCATTCAGGATTGGCTGGTCTACATGTGGTCCAACCAGCTGTTCTTAGGATTTAGGCAGGAATTTCTTCATTTGGAACCAGGAGGAGCCGAAGTGCTCTTCCTAGCTCCACATGAAAACTGATCCACTGCCGACTACCATTCACCGCCACTCCATTCTCCCTCTTCCAAATTGCCACCCCACCATACCCACACACTCCCCCCATCTCCCACCGGATTCACCTTAGGCCCTTGGACAGCTGGGATGCCATCTGATCTTGCTACCCCCCTCTACCATGACTGGCGAGCTTCCTCTGATGCCATGACTGGCACCTGCAGCTCGGCACTATACTAATGAGGCTGGTGGACTAACTTGCTGCTGCATGTGGATCATGACCCATTTCAGGTGCCATTCAATTTCTTGGTCTTCAATCTCAAAGGCATTGTTAAGAGTTTCAGAAATGGTGTGGTTGAGATAGAGATTGGAGGCAATGATGCTACATATGAACATACGAATTAGGAGCAGGAGTCGGCCACTCGACCCCTCGGGCCTGCTCCGCCATTCAGTAAGTTCATGACTGAACTGATTACTCCACATTTCCACCTACCCCCAATAATCTTCCACCCCCATTGCTTATCAAGAATCTATCTACCTCTGCCTTCAAAATATTAAAAGAATCATGGCCTCCACTACCTTTTGAGGAAGAGAATTGCAAAGACTCACGACCCTCTGAGAGAAAAAATTTCTCCTCATCTCTGTCTTAAATGGGTGACCCCTTATTTTTAAACAGTGACCCTAGTTCGAGATTCTCCCACAAGGGGAAACATCCTTTCCACATCCACCCTGTCAAGACCCCTCAGGATCTTATATGTTTCAATCAAATTGTGGAGTTTGCAAGTTCTCCCTGTGTCTGCGTGGGTTTCCTCCGGGTGCTCCGGTTTCCTCCCACATGCCAAAGACTTGCAGGTTGATAAGTTAATTGGCCATTATAAATTGCCCCTAGTATAGATAGGTGGTAGGGAAATATAGGGACAGGTGGGGATGTGGTAGGAATATGGGATTAGTGTAGGATTAGTATAAATGGGTGGTTGATGGTCGGCACAGACTCGGTGGGCCGAAGGGCCTGTTTCAGTGCTGTATCTCTAAACTAAATCGCCTCTTATTGTTCTAAATTCCAGCGGATACAAGCCTAGCCTGTCCAATCTTTCCTTGTAAGACAGCCCACTCATTCCAGGTATTAGTCTAGTAAACCTTCTCTGTACTGCCTCCAATGCATTTACATCTTTCCTTAAATAAGGAGACCAGTACTGTACACAGTACTCCAGATGTGGTCTCACCAATGCCCCGTATTGCTGAAGCATAATCTCCCTACTTTTGTATTCAATTCCCCTCATGATAAATGATAACATTCAATTAGCTTTCCTAATTACGTGCTGTACCTGCATACTAACCTTTTGCGATTCATGCACTAGGACACTCAGATCCCTTTGCATCTCAGAGCTCTGCAGTCTCTCACCATTTACATAATTTGCTTCTTTTTTAATCTTGCTGCCAAAGTGGACAGTTTCACACTTTCCTACATTATATACTCCATCTGTCAGGTCTTTGCCCACTCACTTAACCTATTTATAGTCCTTTGTAGCCTCCTTATGTCCTCTTCACAAGTTATGTTCCTACCTATCTTTGTGTCATCAGCAAATTTAGCAGCCATACCTTTGGTCCCTTCATTGAAGTCACTTATATAAATTGTAAAAAGTTGAGGCCCCAGCACAGATCCCTGTGGCACACCACTCGTTACATCTTGCCAACCAGAAAATGACCCATTTATGCCCACTCTCTGTTTCCTGTTCGCTAGCCAATCTTCTATCCATGCCAATATGTTGTCCCCGACACCATGAGCTTTTATTTATGCAATAACCCTTGGTGTGGCACCTTATCAAATGCCTTCTGGAAATCTAAGTACTACGGAGGTGGAAATATGTGGTTGTGGTGATCAATAGGATGTGATAGGATAGGATTTCTCCTCTCTGTAATTGAACTTAGTATGGCATCACAATGCAAGTCTTACTTCAACAAACTTTCAAAAGAAATGGCAGGACAACTCAGTCCACTTCAGTGTGTAAATAGAAGATTTGTGGACCAACGTACTGCTGTATTTTAAAAGCAAAATACTGCGGATGCTGGAAATCTGAAACAAAAACAAGAAATGCTGGAATCACTCAGCAGGTCTGGCAGCATCTGTGGAAAGAGAAGCAGAGTTAACGTTTCGGGTCAGTGACCCTATTTCGGAACAAAATACTGCTGTATTTTGTTCAGTCTTGTTTCCTCAAAGAGTTTTCCTTCAATAAACTTGGCACCTGCCCTCTTAGATGGATATAAAAGGGCACTATTTGAAAAACAGGGGAATTTTCCTGGATGTCCTGGCTAATATATATATCCCTTAACCAATATCAACAAAAACAGATTCGCTGGTCATTATTGTATTGCTGTTTCTGAGAGCTTGTGTGTAAATTGGCTGCTGTGTTTCCGACATTGCACAATGACTACATTTCAAAAATACTTCATTGCCTGTAAAACACTTTGGGATGCCCTGAGGTCATGAAAGGTCGAATATAAATGCATGTCTTTTTATGTTGGAGTAGCAGGCACTCTTTAACCAGTAGTGGGGAGGAGAGAAATAAGAGGATGGAATTTATTCATAATAATTTAAAAAGTAAGTTGAATAAGTAGTGCAAAAGAGTGAATTGTGTCTAAATTACATCAAAGTTGATTTCCCAAGACATGTTTGATTTTGAAATGCACATTAGCTGAATCCATTTTACCCTTAATAAATAGTCCTATATTTCTGACATATATTTGAATTTATATAAATCAAACCACCCAGAATTATACTGATTTGACATTTTGGATAGTCTGAGCACCAGTAACAGAGATCCTACACATCTATCCTTTCCAGCAGCATTCTTTCCGTGTGTCAACCCCAGGATTTTTAGCTAACATTCCCAAATTGTGGTTGATTTCTCCTGCAGAATCATGTCAGTGAGCTGCTAGGTTAAGAAAGTGCAATCACTCACTTCACTTGTAACCCCTTTTTGTTAAGTCAAAGTTTCGATTACATGGCTGTATTTGAACTGCAGCTTCAGAGGCACAGGATAATCTGGTTCGAAATGTTGAACAGTACAGTAGATTGTACTGGGTATTCTTCCTTCAAGAGAAGACATTGTATCTTGCATTTCTATCTCTCCCTATTGATTTGTACACAGTGTTTTTGCTGACACTTCTTCATTATAATAAATGAATAATGTTACAGCACCTGATAAGAATTTTTCTGATGATTTTGTTATGTCTGTTTTGAGGGGGAAAAGCACTATAATAAAACAAAGGAGGGATTGTTGAATAATCACTTATATTATTCAACATATTACATGCTGTACTTGGTGGTGTAATTTTTTAAAAAGAATCTTTGGAAAGACATTTAATTAAAGGGAGAAATATCTCTTGTGAACATGGGAGCAAAAAGCTAAACTGATCTTGGTGGGTACACTGTGTTTTTGAGATATATCAGAGTGGGGGAGAGAACCCTAGGCAGATTATTTTCTTCTATATGAAATCCAAACCTGACAAATAAATCTTGGAGGAGTTTCACTGTTCACTTCTACCTTAACTTTGAACAACATTTTCAATGTCATTTGAAACTACCTTCAGTTGGAACAGCTGCACAGTAAAGATGTACGCCAAGGGTCGCAATATAACCAGATTTAAATGATGCAAGCATGTGTATGCCTCGTATGATTCTTCAGCTAGTAATTAACGAACTTGTTCCAAAATTAGGCTTTGAAGCGCGATTTTGGAGAACATGTTTTATCAGTGACAATAAAAAAGCCAATAATGAGATATCTGTAATAATCATCCTTTAATGCTTTTGAAGTAGCTATCAAGCCATTTAACTAGTATATAAATGCTCTTTAATCCACTCAAGAAGTGATTATTTTTCAATGAAAATGTCTGTATGGTAACTGATAAAAGCTGATGAAAGGTTGAGCACCACAAATGCTGGCAAGCTTAAGAAAGGAGCAAAAGGAGTGGCTTAAAAATAGTGAGGACTGGGCACTTAATATTCATGGAAACAAATTGTTCATCAAAGATATGGATGGAAAAAAATGAGGTGGGGTGGCAGTACTGATTAGGGAAGATGTAGTGTTGGAAAGAAAGGATGTCCTTGAGAGGGCAAGGACAGAATCTATTTAGTTAAAGTTGAGGAGCAGAAAGGGTATGATCACACCACTGGAGTTAGTCTATTGGCCTCCAAATAGTGAGAGAGAGATAGAGGAGCAAATCGCAGGGAAAAAAACAGAGATGTGTAAGGACCAAAGGGCTGGATTTTATTATCCCACAAAATGGCGATGGTCCTGCCTGTGAGGTTAGTGTCCGCTCCTCTGCAATTACACAATGGGCGTCCATTTAATATAATGACGGTGACCGTCCCCCCCCATCTCGTGGCGGGGATGGCATTGGCGACATGGTTAACGGCATTTCTTGATGTTGGATTGCAGAGATCCCTCCTTCCCTGCCCCCCACCCCCCCCAACAGTATCCACTTGCAGAGCTCCCTCCATCCCCCCCAACAGTATCCACACGGAGAGGCTCCTCCATCCCCTCAACAGTATCCAGTTGCAGAGTTCCCTCCTTCCCTCACATCTGCAGATTGAGCTCAGCAGCAATGTCCGATGTGAAAAAATTTCCACACGATAACAATGGATATCTTACCTAACCTTTGCAGGCACAGAGGACTCTCGCCTCAGTGGCTTTAGTGACAGGGAAGTGAAGGCACGTGAGTGCTGCACGTCATGCATAAGATTCTGAACGCCTGCTAGGATCACGGCAAATTAGATACAAATTCATGCAAAACTGTATGTAACAGATTTAAATTACGATCCCATCGCATTGCTGTGGGGTGGTGCCACCACGGAACTTAGCCGCCTCCGAGAAAATCGGAAACCGGCATTACAGCATCGGGTTTCATGCCAGATGACTCTGGGCTGATTCTCCAGCCTGCCCCACCAAAAGCGGAGATGGTAGAGGTAATGAATGGGGTGAAACTTGACAGGCAGGATGTACTGGAAAGGTTGGCTATGCTTAGAGTGGATATGTCACTTGGTCCAGATGGCTTGCATCCCAGGTTGCTGAAGGAAGTGGGAGGAGATAATAGAGGGGCTTGCCTTAAACTTCCAATCTTGCATAGATACAGGGAGATGCCAAAGGATTAGAAAGTGGTAAACGTGAAACCTTTGCTGAAGAAAGGGTGTAAGGACTTTTCTAGTAACCATAGGCTGATCAGTTTATCATCAGTGGTGGGTAAGGCTTTAGAATCAATAATCAGGGAAAAAAATTAGCAGGTATCTGGAGAGGTTTGAGTTAATTAAGGAGATCCAGAAAGGATTTGTGAAAGACAGATTATGTTTGACTAATCTAATTGAATTGTTTGATGAAATAACAGAGAAGGTTGATGAAGGGAATGCAGTGGATGTTGTCTATATGGATTTTAAGAAAGTGTTTGACAAAGTACCACATGAAAGGCTGTTTAACAGTGAAGATGATATCAATCAGCATGGATAGGCGAGCAGAATGGGCAGAAAAGTGGCAAATGGAATTTAATATGGAGAAGTGTGAAGTGATGCATTTTGGAAGAAGAGATAGAGAGAGACAATATAGACTTAACGGCACAGTTCAAAAAAATGTGCAGGAATAGAGGGACCTGGGGTTGCATGTGCATAGATCTTTGAAGGTGGCAGGACATATTGGGCCAGACTTTCAAATGCCGGCGGGGTCGGGACCGGGTGCGGACGCGGTTTAAAAATCACAGCCTCAGAGGGTGTCTCTTTAACCCAACACTTCTGAGACAGACTACAATTCGTAAAGTGAGGGCAGTGGTAGGGGACATAGAACCCGCCTGCCTCCAATTAACGGCCCATTCCAAGCTCCTGGAGGAGGTTGTTATAGAGTCATAGAGTCATAGAGTTACACAGCACAGAAAACAGGCCCTTCGGCCCATCGTGTCTGTGCCGACCATCAAGCACCTAACTATTCTAATCCCATTTTCCAGCACTTGGCCCATAGCCTTGTATGCTATGGCGTTTCAAGTGCTCATCTAAATACTTCTTAAATGTTGTGAGGGTTGCTGCCTCTACCACCTCTTCAGGCAGTGCGTTCCAGATTCCAACCACCGTCTGGGTGAAAAACATTTTCCTCAAATCCCCTCTAAACCTCCTGCCCCTTACCTTAAATCTATGCCCCCTGGTTATTGACCCCTCCACTAAGGGACCAGAGACTGCAATTTCCAATTCAGGCGAACCTGAACAGTCTGTTGCACATTAGTGCACAGCTGTTGGGTTCACAGCTGGGCAAAGGGAAATTTTTCTTTCAGGTTTAAATTTTTGGGGCCCTTGGGGGCCTTGCACAGGTTCATGTGCATTACCTTAGATTTGCATGTTTGCACACCATCTTATTGTTTTATGCTGCGGGCCCTCTAAGGAGCTGCCTGCTCTTATCGGCAAGGCAGTGGCATGCCCCATTATGGTTGCCGTCTGCCTTTGCCACCCATGGGCTGCAGGCAGCTCTTGCCTCTTTGAGACACTCGGAGACAATAATTGGGCATCGAGTTCGCCTCCTGCCCAATTGGGGCATTTACTTTTCAAGATAGTGTCGTGTGAGCGATGCAATTGAGGCTCAGGGTCAGGATCTGGAAATTATCCGGGCATTGTGTTCCCAACCCTGTTTTGAAGATCCGGCCCATTGAGAGAGTAGTTAGAAAAGCATATGGGATCTTGGGCTTCATAAATAGAGGTATTGACTACAAAGGCAGGGAAGTTATGCTGAATCTTTAAAGCTCTGGTTAGGTCACAATTAGAGTATTGTGCCCCGTTCTGGTCATCACACTTTAGGAAGGATGTATAAATTCTTGACAGGGTGCAGATGAGATTTACCAGAATTGTTCCAGAAATGAGGGAATTTAACGAGAAGGTTAGGCAGAGAAGCAGGGTTTGTTCTTGGAGCAAAAGATATTGAGGGGAGATGTGATAGAGGTATGCAAGATTATGACAGGTTTAGAGACGGTAGATTAAAAAAACGCTGTTCTCATTAGCTGATGGTACAAGGACTAGGGGACACAGATTTAAGGTTTGGGCAAGAGATACAGTGGGGGATGTGAGGAAGAACATCATTACACAGCAAGTGGTAATGGCCTGGAACTCGCTGCCTGTGTGGGTGGTAGAAGCGAAGACGATCAGTGATTTCAAAAGGAAATTGGATGGGCACTTGAGGGAAATGAACTTGCAGGGCTACAGAGATAGAACGGGAGGATGGGACTGACTGGATTGTTCTACAGAGAGCCAGCATGGATTAGATGGGCTGAATGGCCTCCTTCTGTGCCGCAATGTCTCTATGACAAATAAATTCTCTAGTGGGAAGGATATTTCACCAAAAATAGAAAGAAGATGCCATATGTAATAATGGGGGGGGGGGGGGGGGGTGAATTTTAACCCTCAAAGGGTTGGTGGCAGGTGGGAAGTTTAAAAGCTTGAAAATCTCAAACCCAAGCTCAACCAGCCTCCAACTGACTCACTTCCTGTTTTAATGGGAATCTTTTAAGGTAGCTGCATGTCTCCACTTTAAGAGGATATTTATTTTTAAATATTGTCAGCTGGAATTCCTTGGCCTTGGTTATCCCAGCAGGTAAAAGGAGGGGAGAAGGGCCGGATCCATGAATTAAGTGTCTTTATTACACCTCTTGCAACCCAGGAAGCGCAGGAGTATTTTCTCCTATCAAACTTGCCTGCAAATGATCAGATTTCTAGATTGGTTACTTTTATGCTTATTTTTTGGTCAGCTTGGCACTTGACAGACACATACCCATCTAAATCAAGCTACTGAGAAATTTACACATTGGAGAGTTATTGTTTGATATAGTGAGTATACTCAATCCTTGTGGGGACTCTTGTGTAAGCTCTGAAAACTTAGGTTCGGGTTGGCAAGAGCCAAGGCTGTGGGATCTATAAGTGTGGGCAGGGTGACTACTGGAGTTAAATCCATGAAGCTGTACCAATGCAGTGCTCTGGTAAGCCTTCTGCTTTCTGGTTAAGACTGCTTTATCCATTAGGACAGTGGCTTACACAATTACCTGGAGTCACGTTCGAAAATCCCAGCTCACATTGATAGGTTTACCCTTCTTGATCCATTTTCTGAGGCAGGTTGCTGCTCAATCAGCTACAATACCCTGGAACACTGTATAATACCCTGGAATACTATAAAAATAAAAATGATAAACTACACGCCAACTTTCATTCACACGCAAGCTAGAGGTTTACACACAAACAAATAGGTTACAGAGTGGGGAAAGGTAGATTCCATAGAGTCCATAGAAAAAAGGGGTATACAGTCTGTGATGTTTGGTGATTTGGCTGGCTTCTAGATGAATTCAGTAGTCCTGAGGCTTTTAGTTTGAAGAGGTAGATACCTGGTTAGGTAGTTTTCTTGGAGACAGCGAGGCCGCTGATTTCCTCCAATGGGGGTTTCTGATTGTAGCCAGGGTATGTAAAGGCGGTCAGTCAACAGGCAGAGTTTGAAGCTTGTAAGCTGAAATGGAGGGAGGCAGAGGGACCCCCACTTGAGTCTACACCTGTCAGAGTCCAGAAGCCTCTCCTTGCTGCTGCAGAAAACACCAGCTTAAAATCACAGATGGGGAGGGGCTCGTCACATAACTGTCACCCAGTGATTCAAATCGGGTAGCAGTGTTTCTTTTCTTGCTAAAAAGAACAGGTAGTTCCCTTAAATTTCCTGGATCTTGGTTCTTGTTGGGATGAGCAGCCATTTCATCTCCATCTTACAGGTCTTGCATGTAGGATACAGTGTTGCAAATTAGGTGGCCATCGTAAGCTGCTAGCAAAGTCATCTTTTTATCTGTTCTTTGTAAATTCCTTCAAAAATATATAAATTCAGATCTCCAGTCAGTGAATTAAAGAAAATTATCATTCAACAAAGCACATTGGCGTGACACCTCCCCACCATGCAAAATGAAAAGTGATGACAGGAACATTTCATTATGAGGTCGAAAATTAAAAAGAAAATGTACACACACACTCATCAGTCTCACTGTCATAGCCATACTCTGGTTCAGTTTTTTTTATCTGGGATTGGGCACAAGCACAACTGGGGAACTCGAACAGCTCTGACTGGGCTTGTGCTGCAGCATATATGGAATTTGCTCCTGTATTTCTACAATAC
Source organism: Heterodontus francisci (assembly GCF_036365525.1). NCBI lineage: Eukaryota > Metazoa > Chordata > Chondrichthyes > Heterodontiformes > Heterodontidae > Heterodontus > Heterodontus francisci. The sequence continues at coordinate 155,594,600 of NC_090373.1, read as the reverse complement.
CTTCTTTTTCCAGTTTCTCTATATTAGTGAACTCAACCCTGGATTCAAAGTTGTTCATAACGCTGTGAAGATCATACAGCGCTTTTTGTGCATATTTTTTGCTGTGCTCCACCAGGCCAACAGCTTGCTTTGAAGAGCACTTTGCAAACCAGTTGTCACCTAGAAAAACGGTGACTTCATTTGTGTGGATTGTCCTGGCATAAATGCAAGTGGGACAAATGGCTCAATAACATTATAGGACACTTTGTCAGGCAAAACTTTAAGCTTGAAATAAAAACAGAAAGTGCTGGAATTACTCAGCAAGTCAGACAGCATATGTGGAGAGAGAAACAGAGTTAACGTTTCAGGTCTGTGACCTTTCACCAGCATCTGCAGTACTTTGCTTTTATTTTAAAGTTTTAATCCTGCCTTGAGGTGCTTCATAGTCATTTTGTACTTTAACCCAGTGCTGGATTTTTTTTCCTTTCAGGTCGAGACCACCTATCAATTTTGTCCTGCATCTCTTCTTGTTCCGGCTCAGCCAGCCTGGCCCACAATTCCTCCTCAGTTAGGATACATGACTTGCAGTCACCACCACCTTCACCACCCTCTAAATCTGCCACAAAAACCTTTTGGGGCTTCGGGCTTTCCTTCGGCTTTTGAGATTTTCTGTGTCTCCCTTCAGAATCTAAACCTTTAATTTCTAGGTCTTCAGTCTGAATTTCCTCCCGAACCTGGGTCAGTTTACTGGGACCTAGGTGACAGGGATTTTGTTTTATGGGAGGGTTCTTTCCTACATCCATATCATGATGGGAAGCACAGTGGTGCAGTGGCTAGCACCGCAGCCTCACAGCTCCGGCGACCTGGGTTCGGTTCTGGGTACTGCCTGTGTGACGTTTGCAAGTTCTCCCTGTGACTGTCTGGGTTTCCTCCCACAGCCAAAGACTTGCAGGTTGATAGGTAAATTGGCCATTGTAAAAATTGCCCCTAGTGTAGGTAGGTGGTAGGAGAATTGAGGGAAGGTGGGGATGTGAGAGGGAAAATGGGATTAATGTAGGATTAGTATAAATGGATGGTTAGCGTGGACTTGTTGGGCTGAAGGACCTGTTTTGGTGCTGTATCTCTCTATGATTTTATCATGTAGGGTTAGGGTTGCGCACCCTGGTTTGTCCTTGCAGATCCCTTCAAACACTGTAAGCAGTCTTGTTAGATCTCTTTTCTGTTCTGCATTTAAATAGGAAATTACAGTGTCTAATTTCCCTAACATTTCAGTGTTAGCTAACTGGATATTAGGGCTTCGATTTGGGAATCCTCCCACTTGAACTAAATGTCCTTTTCGCCCTTCTCTTTCCTGACTGCCTGACAGACCTGTACTTGTTTGTCTCCTTCCTGGCTGTGATATTGTTTTAACATATTGATGTGGCACAGCCTTTGCTTTTTCCTATGATCTGGGGTGTCAATTATATAATTCACCTGGCTAATTCTCTTTATTACTTTGTATGCGTCACTGAACTGGGCTTTCAATGGTTCTCTCTGTTTTGGTAATAGCACTAACACATGGTTTCCGGGCTGAAATGTTCTGGCTTTGTCATGTTTATCTGCCTGCCCCTTCATGGCTGTCTGGGAGGTTTTTAGGTGTTCCTGAGCCACTGCATAGGCTCTGGTGAGCTGCTCTTGGAACATGAAGATTAACAGGGACGATTCATCCCTGTGTCCCAAAAACATCTCCTTGATTAGTTTTAGAGGTCCTCTCACCATGTGTCCATAAACTGATTCAAAGGGACTTAACTGGGAGCAGGTTGGCAGTCAGCGGACCTGGGAGGAATCAAAACCCCAGCGGGAGCAATAAAAATCAAGAGCAGGGCTCGAGGCCCTCACTTACCTGGGAGCGGGCAGTCAGCAGTCTTATTACATTACTTATGACATTATCAAAAATTGGTTTGCTAGGCTAAGGTAGCTCGGCCAAGTGAAATGTGCCTCCAGTGGTATGCGGGAAGTCGTGGACGCACCATGTGTCATTGACAAACACATCTGCAGGAAGGGTCACCGGCTGCAGAAGCTTGAGCTCTGGGTTTCGGAACTCGAGCAGCGGCTGGAGTCACTGTAGTGCATCCGTGAGGCTGAGAACTACGTGGATAGCACGTTTCAGGAGGTAGTCATGACGGAGCTTAAGCGAGCACAGGCAGAGAGGGACTGGGTGGCTGCCAGACAGACAAGAAGGTCAAGGGAGGTAGTGCAAGAGTCTCTGAAGAGCATCCTAATTTCTAACAAAGAACAAAGAACAGTACAGCACAGGAACAGGCCATTCGGCCCTCCAAGCCTGCGCCAATCTTGATGCCTGCCGAAACTAAAACCTTCTGCACTTCCAGGGTCCGTATCCCTCTATTCCCATCCTATTCATTTGCCAACATGCCTCTCAAATGTCGCTATCGTACCTGCTTCCACCACCTCCCCCGGCAGCAAGTTCCAGGCACTCACCACCCTCTGTGTAAAGAACTTGCCTCGCACCTCCCCTCTAAACTTTGCCCCTCTCACCTTAAACCTATGTCCCCTAGTAACTGATTCTTCCAGCCTGGGAAAAAGCTTCTGACTATCCACTCTGTCCATGCCACTCATAACTTTGTAAACCTCCATCATGTCGCCCCTCCACCTCCGTCGTTCCAGTGAAAACATCCGAGTTTATCCAACCTCTCCTCATAGCTAATGCCCTCCAGACCAGGCAACATCCTGGTAAACCTCTTCTGTACCCTCTCCAAAGCCTCCACGTCCTTCTGGTAGTGTGGCGACCAGAATTGCACCCAATGTTCTAAGTGTGGCCTAACTGAAGTTCTGTACAGCTGCACCATGACTTGCCAATTTTTATACTCTATGCCCCGACCAATGAAGGCAAGCATGCCGTATGCCTTCTTGACTACCTTGTCCACCTGCGTTGCCACTTTCAGTGACCTGTGGACCTGTCTGCCCAGATCTCTCTGCCTGTCAATACTCCTAGGGTTCTGCCATTTACTGTATACTTCCCACCTGCATTAGACCTTCCAAAATGCATTACCTCACATTTGTCCGGATTAAACTCAATCTGCCATTTCTCCGCCCAAGATCTATATCCTGCTGTATCCTCTGACAATCCTCATCACTATCCGCAACTCCACCAACCTTTGTGTCATCCGCAAACTTACTAATCAGACCAGCTACATTTTCCTCCAAATCATTTATATATACTACAAACAGCAAAGGTCCCAGCACTGATCCCTGCGGAACACCACTAGTCACAGCCCTCCATTCAAAAAAGTACCCTTCCACTGCTACCCTCTGTCTTCTATGACCGAGCCAGTTCTGTATCCATCTTGCCAGCTCACCTCTGATCCCGTGTGACTTCACCTTTTGTACCAGTCTGCCAAGAGGGATCTTGTCAAAGGCTTTACTGAAGTCCATATAGATAACATCCACTGCCCTTCCTTCATCAATCATCGTTGTCACTTCCTCAAAAAACTCAATCAAATTAGTGAGACATGACCTCCCCTTCACAAAACCATGCTGCCTCTTGCTAATAAGTCCATTTGTTTCCAAATGAGAGTAAATCCTCTCCCGAAGAATCCTCTCTAATAATTTCCCTACCACTGACGTAAACCTCACCAGCCTATAATTTCCTGGATTATCCTTGCTACCCTTCTTAAACAAAGGAACAACATTGGCTATTCTCCAGTCCACTGGGACCTCACCTGTAGCTAATGAGGATGCAAAGATTTCTGTCAAAGCCCCAGCAATTTCTCCTCTTACCTCCCTCAGTATTCTGGGGTAGGTCCCATCAGGCCCTGGGGACTTATCTACTTTAATGCTTTGCAAGACACCCAACACCTCCTCCTTTTTGATAATGAGATGACTAAAACTATCTACACTCCCTTCCCTAGGCTCATCATCCACCAAGTCCTTCTCTTTGGTGAATACAGATGCAAAGTACCTCACCCATTTCCTCTGGCTCCACACATAGATTCCCTTCTCTGTCCTTGAGTGGGCCAACCCTTTCCCCAGTTACCCCCTTGCTCTTTATATACGTATAAAAAGCCTTGGGATTTTTCTTAATCCTGTTTGCCAATGACTTTTCATGACCCCTTTTAGCCCTCCTGACTCCTTGCTTAAGTTCCTTCCTACTGTCTTTATATTCCTCAAGGGATTCATCTGTTCCTAGGCTTCCAGCCCTTACGAATGCTTCCTTTTTCTTTTTGACGAGGCTCACAATATCCCGCGTTATCCAAGGTTCCCAAAACTTGCCAAACTTATCCTTCTTCCTCACAGGAACATGCTGGTCCTGGATTCTAATCAACTGACGTTTGAAAGACTCCCATATGTCAGATGTTGAGTGTATTGAGAGTCATGACCAGAGCACCATGGGTGGCTCAGCTGTGCAGGGAGGGAGGAGAAAAGACAAGACAGTAATAGTGGTCGGGGATACTATAGTTAGGGGAGCAGATAGTGGTTCCAGGATGGTATGTTTCCTCCCTGGTGCAAGGGTCATGGATATCACCTAGTGGCTGTAGGGCATTCTGGAGGGCGAGGGTGCACAGCCAGAGGTTGTGGTCCACATTGGTACCAATGATATAGGAAGAAAGAGGGATGAGGTCCAGTAGGCTGAGTTTAGGGAGTTAGGAAAGAGATTAGCAAGCAGGACCTCAAAGGTAGTAATCTCTGGATTACTTCCAAGGCCACGTGCCAGTGAGTATAGAAATAGGACAATACACCAGGTAAATGCGTGGCTGGAGAGATGGTGTAGGAGGGAGGGCTTCAGATTTCTGGGACATTGGGACTGGTTCTGGGGAAGGTGGGACCTGTACAAGCCCCTGAACTTGACTGGGACAAATATCCCTGCAGGAAGGTTTGCGAGTGCTGTTGGGGATGGTTTAAACTAGTTTGGCAGGGGGATGGGAAACCTGAGGGCACTTTCAGATAGGATAATTTCAGGGAAGAGAATGGGAGGCAAAAAATTAGCAAGTGAGTCTGAAAGACAGAAGAAGCAAAGGTTAAAAAGTGCACAGCACAGGAATTTGGCAGTGTTAAAGGGTATTTATTTAAATGCAAGTGGGATACTAAATAAAGTTGATGAGCTGAAGGCACAGATAGACACATGACAACATGATATCATTGCTATAATTGCTGGGAATTGACGGAAATTAGTGTTAATAAGAAGGTTGTATTGGAGAAATTAATGGGGCTGGAGGTTGATCAGTCCCCAGGACCTGATATTCAGCATCCCAGAGCGTTGAAAAAGGTAGCTATGGAGAATATGGATGCATTAGTGATCATTTTCCAAAATTCTATAGATTCTGGAGTGGTTCCTGCAGATTGGAAGGTTGCAAATGTCATCCCACTATTTAAGAAAGGAGGGAGAGAGAAAACAAGGAATTACAGACCTGTTAGCCTGACATCAGTCATTGGGAAAATGCTGGAATCTATTCTAAAGGATGTGATAAATGGGCACTTGGGTAATAATGATCTGATTGGGCATAGTCAACATGAATTTATGAATGGGAAAACATGTTTGACCAACCTGTTGGAGTTTTTTGAGGATGTTACGAACAGAATTAATAAAGGGGAGTTGGTGGACGTGGTATACTTGGATTTTCAAAAGGCCTTTAATAAAGTCCCCCACAAGAGGTTGGTTAGCAAAATTAAAGCACATGGGATAGGAGGTAATATACTGGCATGAATTAAGGATTGGTTAACAGACAGAAAACAGAGAGTAGGAATAAACAGGTCATTCTCGTGTTGGCAGACTGTAACTAGTGGGGTACCACAGGGATCAGTGCTTGAACCCCAGCTGTTCAAAATATATATCAATGATTTGGATGTGGGGACCAAATGTAGTATTTCCAAGCTCGCAGATGATACAAAACTAGGTGGGAATGAGTGTTGTGAGGAAGATGCAAAGCGGCTTCAAGGAGATTCGGAAAGACTTGCTGAGTGGGCAAGAACATGGCAGATGGAATATAATGTGGAAAAATGTGAGGTTATCCACTTTGGTAGGAGAAATAGATGTGCAGAGTATTTCTTAAATGGTAAGAGATTCAAAAGTATAGATACACAAAGGGACCTAGGTGTCCTTGTCAATAAGTCACTGAAAGCTAACATGCAGGCGCAGCAAGCAATTAAGAAGGCTAATGGTATGTTAGCATTTATTGCAAGAGGATTTGAGTACAGGAGTAGTGAAGTCTTGCTTCAATTGTCTAGAACCTTGGTTAGACCGTACCTGGAGTACTGTGTGCAGTTTTGATTCCCTTACCTTAGGAAGGATATTATTGCCATAGAGGGAGTGCAGTGAAGGTTTACCAGACTTGTTCCCGGGATAGTGGGACTGTCCTATGAAGAGAGATTGGGGAAACTGGGCCTGTATTCTCTAGAGTTTCGAACAATGAGAGGTGATCTCATTGAAACCTACAAAATACTTAAAGGGATAGACAGGGTAGATGTAGGTAAGATGTTTTCCCTGTTTGGGGAGTCTAGAGCCAGGGGACACAATTTCAAAATAAGGGGGAAGCCACTTAGGACAGAGATGAGGGGAGAAATTTCTTTACTCAGAGGGTTGTGAATCTTTGGAATTCACTACCTCAGAGGGCTGTGGAAGCTCAGTCATTGAGTATATTTAAAGCAGAGATTGACAGATTTCTAAATACCAAATTCATAAGGGATAGAAGGATAGTGTGGGGAAAAAGGCATTGGAGTTGATGATCAGCCATGATCGTATTAAATGGCGGAGCAGGCTTGATGGGTTGGATGGCCTACTCCTGCTGCTATGTTCCTATAACAGAAACTTGGCTTTGTGAGGGGCAAGAATGGCAGCTCAACATCCATGGATATAGAGTTTTCAGGAGGGATAGAGAGGGGGATAAAAAAGGAGGGGGTGTAGCATTATTGCTTAAGGTGTCAATAAGATGTGGGGAGGGATGATATGCTAAATGAATCATCAAATGAGGCCATATGGGTGGAGATCAGAAATTAAAATGGGGCAGCCACACTACCAGGAGTGTATTATAGATCCCCAAATAGTGGAAGAGAGATAGAAGAACAAATATGTTGGCAAATATGAGTGCAAAAACTATAGGGCAATAGCAGTTGGGGATTTCAACTACCCTAATATCAACTGGGATACAAACAGTGTGAAGGAAACAGAGGGCACAAAATTATTGAACTGCATTCAAGAGAACTTTTTTAGCCAGCACGTAACAAGCCCAACGAGAGGGGGCGCAATTCTAGATTTAGTCTTCGGTAATGAAGCTGGGCAAGTGGAAAGCTGCAAGGTGATTGGTTGGTGAGTAACAGCTGTTAGTGCCCGTAAATAGCTTAAAAATTCAGGGGAAAGTTCTTTTTTTTGGTAATAAACCTCAAAACCTACCGTATAAGTGATAAGGTTAGTACTATTAAAGTGTGCTTTTTTTAATTTAGTGTAATTTATTAAGGACTTTATATTGTAGTGGGTGGTGTTTGGAGTAAAACAAGGCCCCCAGCATCATTCGTATTTTTTAAATTAAAGGGAGTGACTAAGTAATCTAAACGTAAGTCATGGCAGGAGAGCTCGCACCCGTGATCTGCTCCTCCTGCGCTATGTGGGAAATCAAGGATGCTTTCAGTATCCCTGACTGGCTATCTGCATTACGGAGCTAGAACTGCAGGTAGATTCACTGTGGAGCATCCGCGATGCTGAGATCGTCATGGATAGCACGTTTAGCGAGGTGGTCCACCACAGGCAAATGCTGCAAGGCAGGAAGGGAATGGGTGACCACCAGGCAGAGTAGAGAAAGGCAGGTAGTGCAGGAGTCCCCTGTGGCCATCCCCCTCTCTAATAGATATACCGCTTTGGATATTGTTGGGGGAGATGGCTCAGGGGAAAGCAGCTAGAGCCAAGTTCATGGCACCATGGGTGGCTCAGCTGCACAGGAGGGGAGGAAAAGGAATGGGAGAGCTATGGTGATAGGGGATTCTATCATAAGGGGTATAGATAGGTGTCTCTGTGGCCGCAAACGTGACTCCAGGATGGTATGTTGCCTGTTGCTAGGGTCAAGGATGTCATGGAGCGGCTGCAGGACATTCTGAAGGGGGCGGGTGAACAGTCAGAGGTTGTGGCACACATTCGTACCAACAACATAGGTAGAAAGAGGGATGAGGCCCTGCAACAAGAATTTAGGGAGGTGGTAGTAGATTAAAAAGCAGGACCTCAAAGATTGTAATCTCTGGATTACTCCCAGTGCCATGTGCTAATGAGTATAGGAATAGGAGGATAGAGCAGATGAATGCATGGCTGAAGAGATGGTGCAGGAGGGAGGGCTTTAGTTTCCTGGATCACTGGGTCTGTTTCGGGCGAAGGTGGGACCAGTACAAGTTGGACGGGTTGCACCTGAACCAGAACGGAACCAACATCCTTGCTGGGAGGTTTGCAAATGCTGATGGGGGTGGGTGGGGGGTGGGGGATTAAACTAATTTGGCAGGGGAATGGGATACAGAGTGGAGGTATAGTAAGGGGTGATGCAAAGTCAAATATAGAAGAGAAACTGAGTCAGTCTGGAAGGCAGAGCAAATATAGACCTGTTAAGGCACAAGCAAACTATGCAAGGCTGGATTGCATCTATTTTAACGCAAGGAGTCTTACGAGTAAGGCAGATGAATTGAGGGCATTGATTAACACATGGGAATATGATATTACTGCTGTCACTGAGACATGGTTGAGGAAGGGGCAGGACTGGCAGCTCAATATTCCAGGCATGACAGGGGAGGGTGTAAAAGCCGAGGAGATATTGCACTGTTGATCAAGGAGTCAATTACTGCAGTAAGGAGGGATGATATCTTAGAAGGTTCCTCAAATGAGGCCATATGGGTAGAACTTAAAAACAAAAAGGGGGCAATCACTTGGCTGGGAGTATACTACAGGCCTCCAAGCAGTCAGGGAGAGATAGGGGAGCAGATATGTAGGCAAATCTCAGAGAGGTGTAAAAATAAGAGGGTAATAATAGTAGTGGATTTCAACTTCCCCAATATCAACTGGGTTAGTCTTAGTGCAAAAGGCTGAAAGGGGGCAGAATTTGTAAAGTGCATACAGGAGAGCTTTTTGAGCCAGCACATAGGAAATCCTACAAGAGAAGGGGCGGTACTGAACCTAATACTAGGGAATGAAGCCAGACAAGTGGTAAAAGCGGGAGCATTTCGGGGAGGGTGACCTTCTCTTCTTCTTTGGCCTCCTTGTCTTGAGAGACAATGGGTAAGCACCTGGAGGTGGTCAGTGGTTTGTGAAGCAGCGCCTGGAGTGGCTATAAAGGCCAATTCTAGAGTGACAGACTCTTCCACAGGTGCTGCAGATAAAATTGGTTGTCGGGTCTGTTACACAGTTGGATCTCTCCTTGCGCATTTGTCTTTTTTCCTGCCAACTGCTAAGTCTCTTTGACTCGCCACACTTTAGCCCCGCCTTTATGGCTGCCCGCCAGCTCTGGCGATCACTGGCAACTGACTCCCACGACTTGTGATAAATTTTTTTTTAATTCATTCAGAGATCTGGATGTCACTGGCCAGGCCAGCATTTATTGCCCATCCCTAATCACCCTCGAGAAGGTGGTGGTGAGCTGCCTTCTTGAACCGCTGCAGTCCATTTGGGGTAGGTACACGCACAGTGCTGTTAGGAAGGCAGTTCCAGGATTTTGACCCAGCGACAGTGAAGGAACGGCGATACAGTTCCAAGTCAGGATGGTGTGTGACTTGCAGGGAAACTTGCAGGTGGTGGTGTTCCCATGCATTTGCTGCCTTTGTCCTTCTAGTTGGTAGAAGTTGTGGGTTTGGAAGGTGCTGTCTAAGGAGCCTTGGTGCATTTCTGTGTCACAGGACTTGTCACAGGACTTCATGTCGCATTTGCAGACATCTTTAAAGTGGAGACATGGTCTGCCGGTGGGTCTGATACCAGTAACGCGCTCGCTGTACAATGTGTCCTTGGGGATCCTGCCATCTTCCATGCGGCTCACATGACCAAGCCATCTCAAGCGCCGCTGGCTCAGTAGGGTGTATATGCTGGGGATGTTGGCCGCCTCGAGGTCCTCTGTGTTGGAGATACGGTCCTACCACCTGATGCCAAGGATTCTCCAGAGGCAGAGAAGATGGAATGAATTGAGACGTCGCTCTTGGCTGAAATACGTTGTCCAGGCTTCGCTGCCGTAGAGCAAGGTACTGAGGACACAGGCTTGATACACATGGAATTTTGTGTTCTGTGTCAGTGCGCCATTTTTCCACACTCTCGTGGCCAGTTTGGACATAGCAGTGGAAGCCTTTCCCATGCGATTGTTGATTTCTGCATCAAGAGACAGGTTACTAGTGATAGTTGAGCCTAGGTAGGTGAACTCTTGAACCACTTCCAGAGCATGGTCACCGATATTGATGGATGGAGCATTTGTGACGTCCTGTCCCATGATGTTTGTTTTCTTGAGGCTGATGGTTAGGCCAAATTCGTTGCAGGCAGCTGCAAACCTGTCGATGAGATTCTGCAGACACTCTTCAGTGTGAGATGTTAATGCAGCATCGTCAGCAAAGAGGAGTTCCCCAATGAGGACTTTCCGTACTTTGGTCTTCGCTCTTAGACGGGCAAGGCTGAACAACCTGCCACCTGATCTTGTGTGGAGGAAAATTCCTTCTTCTGAAGACTTGAACGCATGTGAGAGCAGCAGAGAGAAGAAGATCCCAAACAGTGTAGGTGCGAGAACACAGCCCTGTTTCACACCACTCAGGATAGGAAAGGGGTCTGATGAGGCGCCGCTATGCTGAATTGTGCCTTTCATATTGTCATGGAATGGGGTGATGATACTTAGTAGCTTTGGTGGACATCCGATCTTTTCTAGTAGTCTGAAGAGACCACGTCTGCTGACGAGATCAAAGGCTTTGGTGAGATCAATGAAAGCAACGTAGATGGGCATCTGTTGTTCGAGGCATTTCTCCTGTAGCTGGTGAAGGGAGAACAGCATGTCAATGGTAGATCTCTCTGCTCGAAAGCCACATTGTGCCTCAGGATAGACACGCTCAGCCAGCTTCTGGAGCCTGTTTAAAGCGACTTGAGCGAAGACTTTCCCCACTATGCTGAGCAGGGAGATTCCACGGTAGTTTTTGTAATCACCGCGGTCACCCTTGTTCTTATAAAGGGTGATGATATTGGCATTGCGCATGTCCTGTGGTACTGCTCCCTCGTCCCAGCACAGGCAAAGCAGTTCGTAGAGTGCTGAAAGTATAGCAGGCTTGGCACTCTTGATAATTTCAGGGGTAATGCCGTCCTTCCCAGGGGCTTTTCCGCTGGCTAGAGAATCAATGGCATCACTGAGTTCCGATCTTGTTGGCTGTACGTCCAGCACATCCATGACCATAACTCTGTAAAAGGACAAAAACGGACCGGAAATAAATGTACTGATGTAAAGGTAACAGGGTTGTAGTGGTGGGTGATTTTAACTTCCCCTATATTGACTGGGACTCACTTAGTGCTAATGGCTTGGATGGGGCAGAATTTGGAAGGAACATTCAGGAGGGCTTCTTGAAACAATATGTAGATAGTCCAACTCGGGATGGGGCCGTACTGGACCTGGTATTGGGGAATGAGCCCGGCCAGGTGGTCGAAGTTTCAGTAGGGGAGCATTTCGGGAACAGTGACCATAATTCCATAAGTTTTAAGGTACTTGTGTATAAGGATAAGAGTAGTCCTTGGGTGAAGGTGCTAAATTGGGGGAAGGCTAATTATAACAATATTAGGCAGGAACTGAAGAATTTAGATTGGGGGCGGCTGTTTGAGGGTAAATCAACATCTGACATGTGGGAGTCTTTCAAACGTCAGTTGATTAGAATCCAGGACCAGCATGTTCCTGTGAGGAAGAAGGATAAGTTTGGTAAGTTTCGGGAACCTTGGATAACACGGGATATTGTGAGCCTCGTCAAAAAGAAAAAGGAAGCATTCGTAAGGGCTGGAAGCCTAGGAACAGATGAATCCCTTGAGGAATATAAAGACAGTAGGAAGGAACTTAAGCAAGGAGTCAGGAGGGCTAAAAGGGGTCTTGAGAAGTCATTGGCAAACAGGATTAAGGAAAATTCCAAGGCTTTTTATACATATATAAAGAGCAAGAGGGTAACCAGGGAAAGGGTTGGCCCACTCAAGGACAGAGAAGGGAATCTATGTGTGGAGACAAAGAAAATGGGGGAGGTACTAAATGAGTACTTTGCATCAGTATTCAACAAGGAGAAGGACTTGGTGGATGATGAGCCTAGGGAAGGGAGTGTAGATAGTCTCAGTCATCTCATTATCAAAAAGGAGGAGGTGTTGGGTGTCTTGCAAAGCATTAAGGTAGATAAGTCCCCAGGGCCTGATGGGATCTACCCCAGAATACTGAGGGAGGCAAGGGAAGAAATTGCTGGGGCCTTGACAGAAATCTTTGCATCCTCATTGGCTACAGGTGAGGTCCCAGAGGACTGGAGAATAGCCAGTGTTGTTCATTTGTTTAAGAAGGGTAGCAAGGATAATCCAGGAAATTATAGGCTGGTGAGCCTTATGTCAGTGGTAGGGAAATTATTAGAGAGGATTCTTCGGGACAGGATTTACTCCCAAACGGAAACAAATGGACTTATTAGCGAGAGGCAGCATGGTTTTGTGAAGGGGAGGTCGTGTCTTACTAATTTGATTGAATTTTTGAGGAAGTGACGAAGATGATTGATGAAGGAAGGGCAGTGGATGTTATTTATATGGACTTCAGTTAAGCCTTTGACAAGGTCCCACTTGGCAGACTGATACAAAAGGTGAAGTCACATGGGATCAGAGGAGAGCTGGCAAGATGGATACAGAACTGGCTCGTGGAGGCTTTGGAGAGGGTACAGAAGAGGTTTACCAGGATGTTGCCTGGTCTGGAGGGCATTAGCTATGAGGAGAGGTTGGATAAACTCGGATTGTTTTCACTGGAACGACGGAGGTGGAGGGGCGACATGATAGAGGTTTACAAAGTTATAAGTGGCATGGACAGAGTGGATAGTCAGAAGCTTTTTCCCAGGGTGGAAGAATCAGTTACTAGGGGACATAGGTTTAAGGTGAGAGGGGAAAAGTTTAGAGGGGATATGCGAGGCAAGTTCTTTACACAGAGGGTGGTGAGTGCCTGGAACTTGTTGCCGGGGGAGGTGGTGGAATCAGGTACCATTGAGATGTTTAAGAGGCATCTTGACAAATACATGAATAGGATGGGAATAGAGGGATACGGACCCCGGAAGTGCAGAAGGTTTTAGTTTAGGCAGGCATCAAGATCGGCGCAGGCTTGGAGGGCCGAATGGCCTGTTCCTGTGCTGTACTGTTCTTTGTTCTTTTGTTCTTTGTTCTTTGAATTGGGGGAAGGTCAATTTCAATATGATAAAACAGGATCTGGCCAAAGTGGACTGGGAGCAGCTACTTGTAGGAAAGTCTACATCAGACCAGTGGGAGTCATTCAAAAAGGAAATAATGAGAGTTCAGGGCCAACATGTTCCTACAAAGGTGAAGGGGAGGACCAACAAGTCCAGGGAACCCTGGATGCCAAGATATAGCGAGGATTGGATAAGGAAACAAAAGGAGGCTTATGACAGATTCAAAGCGTTGAAAACAGCGGAGGCACAGAGGATTGTTGCAAGTGTATGGGGTTACTTAAAAAAGTAATTAGGAGAGCGAAGAGGGGACATGAAAAAACACTGGCGGGCAAGATAAAGGAAAATCCCAAGGCATTTTATAAGTATATTAAGTGTAAGAGGATAACCAGGGAAAGAGTAGGGCCCATTAGGGACAAAAGTGGCAATGTGTGCGTGGAGCCGGAGGCCATGGGTGAGGTTTTAAATGAGTACTTTCCTTCTGTGTTCACTATGGAGAAGGACGATGTCGGTTTAGAGATCAAGGAGGGAGATTGTGATATACTTTTACAAATTAGCTTTGAAAGAAAGTATTAGCTGTTTTAGCAGGCTTAAAAGTGGATAAATCCCCAGTCACAGATGAGATGTATCCCAGATTGCCATGTGAGGCAAGGGAGGAGATAGCAGGGGCTCTGACACAAATTTTCATATCCTCTCTGGCCACAGGAGAGATACCAGAGGACTGGAGGACAGCGAATGTGGTACCATTGTTCAAGAAGTGTGGCAGGGATTAACCAGGTAATTACAGGCCAGTGAGTCTAACATCAGTGGTAGGGAAACTATTGGAAAAAATTCTGAGGGACAGGATTAATCTCCACTTGGAGAGGCAGGGATTAATTAGGGGTATTCAGAATGGCTTTGTCGGGGGAGATCGTGTCTTAGAAACTTGACTGAATTTTTCAAGGAGGTGACTAGATGTGTAGATGAGGGTAAGGCGCTTGATGTAATCTACATGGACTTCAGTAAGGCTTTTGATAAGGTGCCGCATGGGCGATTGGTTAAGAAGGTAAAAGCCCATGGGATCCAGGGCAATTTGGCAAATTGGATCCAAAATGGCTTAGTGGCAGGAAGCAGAGGGTGATGGTTGAGGGCTGTTTTTGTGAGTGGAAGCCTGTGACCAGTGGTGTACCGCAGGGATTGGTGCTTGGACCCTGGCTGTTTGTCGTGTACATTAATGATTTAGACATGAATATCGGAGGTGTGATCAGTGAGTTCGCAGATGACACAAAAATTGGTGGTGTCATAAATAGTGAGGAGGAAAGCCTTAGATTACAAGATGATATAGATGGGCAGGTAAGATGGGTGGAGCAGTGGCAAATGGAATTTAATCCTGAGAAGTTTGAGGTGATGCATTTTGGGAGGACTGACAAGACAAGGGAATATACAATGGATGGTAGGACCCTTGGAAGTACAGAGGGTCAGAGAGACCTTGATGTAATTGTTCATAGATCACGGAAGGCAGCAGCACAGGTAGATAAGGTGCTTAGGAAGGTATATGGGATACTTGTCTTTATTAGCTGAGGCATAGAATATAAGAGCAGGGAGATTTTGATGGAGCTGTATAAAACGCTAGTTAGGCCACAGCTGGAGTACTGTGTGCAGTTCTGGTCACCACACTAGGAAGGATATGATTACACTAGAGAGGGTGCAGTGGAGATTCACCAGGATGTTGCCTGGGCTGGAGCATTTCAGCTATGAAGAGAGACTGGATTGGCTAGGGTTGTTTTCCTCAGAGCAGAGAAGGCTGAGGGGGGACCTGATTGAGGTATACAAAATTATGAGTGGCATTGATAGGATAGATAGGAAGAAACTTTTTCCCTTAGCGGAGGGATCAATAACCAGGGGGCATAGATTTAAGGCAAGGGGCAGGAGGTTTAGAGGGGATTTGAGAAAATAAAATTTCACCCAGAAGGTGGTTGGAACTTGGAACAAACTACCTGAATGAATGGTAGAGGCAGGAACCCTCACAACATTTAAGAAGTATTTAGATGAGCACTTGAAATGCCATAGCATACAAGGCTACTGGCCAAGTGCTGGAAAATGGGATTAGAATAGATAGGTGCTTGATGGCCTGCACAGACACGATGGGCCGAAGGGCCTGTTTCTGTGATGTATAACTCTATAACTCTAAGTGGATGAAGTAACAATGGGTGATCATTTTGGAGATAGTGACCATAATACAGTTAGTTTTAGCATAATCATAGAAAAAGACAAAGATAAAACAGGAGTAAAAGTTCTAAATTGGGGGAAGGCAAATTTTACGAAACTTAGAGGTGATCTGGTGGAAGTAGACTGGATACAGCTACTTGAAGGAAAATCAGTGGCAAACCAGTGAGAGGCATTCAAAAGCGAGATTCTCTGGGCACAGTGTAGACATGTCCCCACAAAGAAAAAGGGTGGTACGGCCAAATCTGGAGCCTCTGGTTATCTAGAAGCTTACAGGGTAAGTGAAAGCAGAAAAAGAAAGCTTATAACGAACACAAAAAGCTTAATACCTAGAAAGCCTAGAGGAGGACAGAAAGTGCAGGGGTGAAATAAAAAGGGAAATTAGAAAAGCAAAGAGAGGACATGAAAAATTATTGACAAATAAAATCAAGGAAGACCCAAAGATGCTTTATCAGTACATTAAGAGCAAGAGGATAACTAAGGAAAGGGTAGGGTCTATTAGAGATATACAAGGGAACTTTTCTGTGGATGCAGAAGATGTGCGCAGGGTTCTTAATGAGTTTTTTGTCTCTGTCTTCACAAAGGAGAGGGCTGATGCAGACATTGTAACAAAAGAGGAGGAGTGTGAAATATTAGATACAATTAGCATAATGAGAGAGGAAATACTAGAGAGTTTGACATCCTTGAAAGTGGATAAATCGCCAGGGCTGGATGGATTGCATCCCAGGTTGTTAAAGGAAGCCAGGGAGGAAATAACGGATGTGCTAAGGATTGGAGGTCTGTGAATGTTAGACCATTGTTTAAAAAAGGGTGCAAGGGATAGGCCAAATAATTATAGGCGGTGGGTAAATTATTAGAATCAATTCTGAGGGACAGGATAAGCTGCCACTTAGAAGGGCATGGATTAATCAGGGATAGTCATCATGGATTTGTTAAGGGAAGGCCATGTTTTACTAACTTGATTGAGTTTTTTTTCGGAAGTAACAAGGAGGATCGATGAGGGCAGTGCAGTGGATGTGGTCTACATGGATTTTAGTAAGGCATTCGACAAGGTCTCACATGGCAAACTTGTCAGAAAAATGAAAGCCCATGGGATACAGGGGAATGTGGCAGGTTGGATCCAAAAGTGTTTCAGTGACAGGAAACAAACGGTAGTCGTCGACAGATGTTTTTGCGAATGAAAAGTGGTTTCCAGTGGTGTTCCACAAGGCTCAGTGCTGGGACCCTTGTTTGTGGTATATTTTGTTTGTGGACTTAAATGTGGGAGACATGATTGGGAAATTTGCTGATGACACAAAAATTGGCCGTGTAATTGATAATGAAGAGGATAGCCGTAGACTCCAGAAAGATATCAATAGTTTGGTTGAGTGGGCGGAAAAGTGGCAAATGGAATTCAATCCAGAGAAGTCTGATGTAATGCAATTGGGGAGGGCAAACAAAGTGAGGGAATACACAATAAACGGGAGGATATTGAGAGGGGTAGAAGAAGTGAGAGACCTTGGAGTGCATGTCCACAGGTCCCTGAAGGTGGCAGGACAGGTAGATAGAGTGGTGAAGCAGGCATACGGAATGCTTTCTTTTATTGGCCGAAGTATAGAATATAAAAGCAGGGATATAATGCTGGAACTGTATAAAAAGTTGGTTAGGCCACAGTTGGAGTATTGCGTACAGTTCTGGTCACCACATACAAGAAGGACATAATTGCTCTGGAGACAGTACAAAGGAGATTTACAAGAATGTTGGCATGGCTTGGAAGTTGTAGCTATGAGGAAAGATTGGATTGACTAGGGCTGTTTTCCTTCGAAAAGAGGAGGCTTAGGGGGTGACTTAATTGAGCTGTGCAAAATTATGAGGGGCCTTGATAGAGTAGACAGAGAGGACCTGTTTCTCCCAGCGGAGAGGTCAATTACCAGGGGGCACAGATTTAAGGTGATTGGTAGAAGGATTAGAGGGGACATGAGGAAAAACATTTTCACCCAGAGGGTGGTGGGGGTCTAGAATTCACTGCCAGGAACAGTGGTGGAGGCAGAAAGCCGTCAACTCATTTCAAAACTACCTGGGCATGCACCTGAAGTGCTGTAACCTGCAAGGTTATGGACCAGGTGCTGGAAGGTGGGATTAGATTGGGCAGCCAGATTTTTCGGCCGGTGCAGACATGATGGGCTGAATGGCCTCCTTTTGTGCCATAATTTTT
This sequence comes from Heterodontus francisci, assembly GCF_036365525.1. Classification (NCBI taxonomy): domain Eukaryota; kingdom Metazoa; phylum Chordata; class Chondrichthyes; order Heterodontiformes; family Heterodontidae; genus Heterodontus; species Heterodontus francisci. The sequence continues at coordinate 155,576,845 of NC_090373.1, read as the reverse complement.
CTATGGTTCTATGGTTCTAAAGCCAGTGGCCTCATTGGGTGAGTCCATGGTAGCAAGCAGAAAAAATCCCAGCCGTTTGTCCCAGTCATGTGGGTACTCATAGCAGTAAGCCCTGATCATTGTCTTTAGGGTCTGGTGGTACCACTCCAAAGCCCCTTGTGATTGTGGGTGATAGGCTGAGGACTTTAGCTGGGTTATGTCCAGATTACCCATGACCTTTTGAAAAATACTGAACATAAAATTTGTGCGCTGATCCAAATGGATCTCAGCAGGCAGCACATATCGGGTGATTAATTGGGTTAGCCCCTCCACCACTACCTTGGCAGAAATAGTTCTTAGAGGGATAGCCTCTGGAAATCAAGCAGCCACATCCATAATGGTGAGAAGATACTGGTAGCCCCCTTTTGTTTTTGGCAGGAGCCCCATACACTCTACCAGCACTCTGCTGAATGGTTCCCCAAAAGCCAGTACGGGAATTAGGGGTGCAGGTTTTATTGCAGGTTGAGACTTCCCCACAACCTGGCACGTGTGGCAAGTCTTACAGAACTCTACCACATCCTTGTGGAGTTGTGGCCAGTGAAAATGCTGTTTGATGCTGGCTTGGGTTTTTCTGATACTGACATGTCCAGCCATTGGAATCTCATGGACTATTCTCAATGTTTCCCTCCGATACCTCGGCGGCACCACTACCTGGTGAACCACTGTCCATTTTTCGTCTGCAGGTCTGTAAGGAGATCTCCACTTCCTCATCAGCACCTCATTCTTTAAATAATAGCACTTTGGAACTCCTTCTGCTTCAGCTTCAGTTTGGGCAGTCTGTGCTAACTTTTTTAATCCTGGGTCGGCTTGTTGAGCCTCAACCTAGGAAGACCTGTTTAACCCATCCTTTGGATCTTCTAACTTCCCAAAGAAGGTTTCAGACATCTGTCTGCACTGCCAGTTCAGTCTCCTCTGATGGAGCTTGTTTGGCCATGGATCAGATCACCACACAAGAGGCAATATGCCAGGGACCTTTTCCTGTAACTGTTTTGTCTCCCCAACCTCTTTCGGTCTTTTGAAAACCATTAGGGAAGCTACCACCTTTGCCCCACCAGATCATTACCCAGGAGCAGATTGACCCCGTCCACTGGTACATTAGGGACAATCCCCATGGTTATTGGTGCTGAAACAAGATTGCACTTCAGGTGCACCCTGTATAAAGGTACAGACAAATACTTTTGTCCGATACTGTTTTCTAGCAGGCTAGCATTTAATGCACTCTCTGGGGGAAAGGTCATGCCTTTTCACAGCAGAAGGGATTGGGTGGCCCCTGTATCCTACTTCCAACGATGTCATCAGACCCAGTACCAAGAAAAATAGGGACTGGTTTGATGAAAATGACAAGGAAATTCAAGATCTGCTAAAAATAAAAAGGTCAGTTCATCAGACTCACTTGGCTCAGCCGGCCAGCCAAGAGAACAAGACAGCCTATTGTCAAGCATGTAGCACCCTTCAATGTAAACTGAGGAACATCCAAGATGATTGGTGGATTGCACTTGAGGAAAAAACTCAACTGTACACTGATACTGGCAACATAAGAAGTTTCTATGAAGCACTAAAATCTGTCTATGGACCAGCACATCTAACCCAAAACCCCCTGAGGAGCACCGATGGCAAGCCCTACACACCAACAAGAAGTCAGTCTTGGATCGCTGGTCGGAGCACTTTGAAACGCTCTTCAGCACCAAGTGCACAATGCATGGTACTGCCATCAATCACATCCAACAACAGCCTATCAAAAATGAACTGGATGCAAGCCCAACTCTGGAGGAAACTGTGACCGCCATCAACCAGATGAAGAACAACAAAGCTCCTGAAGCTGATGAAATTCCACCTGAAGCCTTAAATTGTGGTGGCCCTGCCCTATATACCAAGCTCCATGAGTTTCTCACAGCCTGTTGGGAACAGGGCAGGATTCCACAGGATCTTCGTGATGCCGTTATCATCACCTTGTACAAAAACAAAGGAAAATAAATCAGACTACTCCAACTATCATGGGATCACCCTCCTTTCTATTGCTGGGAAGAACCTGGCTACAATACTTCTGAACATGCTTGTGCCTATCATTGCAGAAGAAAACCTCCCAGAGAGTCAGTGTGGTTTCAGAACAAACAAAGGCACCACAGACATGGTATTTGCACTCAGACAATTACAAGAAAAGTGTTGTGAGCAAAACAAAGGCCTGTACGTCACTTTCGCAGGCCTCACTAGGGCATTCAACACTGAGTAGAGATGAACTTTGGAAAATCCTTGAAAAACTCGGATGCCCACCCAGGTTCCTGGCCGTGGTGATGCAGTTTCATAAAAATCAGAACAGACAAGTTAAGCAAAACAGGGATCTCTCAAGTCCCTTCTGTATCTCCAATGGCATGAAGCAAGGATGTGTGCTGGCCCCGACCCTATTCACCATCTTTTTCAGCATGATGCTGCAGCAGGCAACAAAAGACCTTCAGGAGTTTACAGACTGATGGAGACCTTTTCAATCTCAGATGTCTTCAGGCTCACACAAAGACACAAGAAAAACTCATCCGTGAATTTCTTTTCACCAATGATTGCGCGCTCCTGACCCACAGTCAGTCAGACCTGCAACATATAACAGCACATTTTTCCAAGGTGGCACAACTCTTTGGACTAAAAGCCAGTTTAAAGAAAACTGAAGTCCTGCATCAGCCTACACCCCAAGAAGAATATAAACCACCAAGCATTGTCATCAAGGGAACTGAGATGAATGCCGCCAAGCAATTTACTTATTTGGGGTAAAATACAGAATGTGCTGGAAAAACTCAGCAGGTCTGGCAGCATCTGTGGAGAGAAAAGCAGAGTTAACATTTCAGGTCAGTGACCCTTTTACTTATTTGGCGAGTGGACAATAGGCTTTTAAAAGCAAACAAAACATTCGACAGACTCTACAAGTGTTTGTGGAGTAACCACAGCCTCAGAGCACAGGTCAAACTCAAAGTGTACAAAGCCGTACTCCTCACCATCCTTCTGTATAGTGCCGAGTCATGGTGAAGTGACTTATGACTTTAACCCGTTATAGGGACTAAACCAAATCAGGCGTACATCCCTATGAATCTCCTTTAATTAAGTTCAAACCGGACAAATTCTTATAGACACTTATTTAGGTCCAAAAAATTGAAGTAGTTTTCCCTCAAAGAAAGAAAACTAACAGAGAATATTACCATCTTTCAGATTGCTTATTTTTAATAATTATGGCTACATCATAAATATGCCAGATATTATAAGGGTCTGGGAAAGTCTCTTCAATACGTATCTCTCCACTTAAAGAGACACAGAGAGGAGGTTCTTGTAGTTGTATACAGAATACCACATGAGACAATTTATTAACTTTTATATATTTTTTAGGCGCAAGGGGAGAGCCAACTGTGTAACAGCCCCGACAAACAAATTTCTCTGCAGCACCTGTGGAAGAGTCTGTCACTCTAGAATTGGCCTTTATAGCCACTCCAGGCGCTGCTTCACAAACCACTGACCACCTCCAGGCGCTTATCCATTGTCTCTCGAGATAAGGAGGCCAAAGAAGAATATATTTATTAAAGAATTTAACATACAACACACTTTTAAGTGGATAGGTACATCACAATATCAAATATTACTAAGAGATGTAACACATAATCTTATTTGTAACATAGAATCCAAAAGTTCAACCTTGTTAATGTTACAGCAAAATATCTTAGAATATCCATCAAAATTTAAAGTAAACCATAGGGTGAGAAGTATTGTTTGAGGAATTCAACACCTCTAATTTTTGCTTCAGATACCCTCATGTAATACCGTCTCTCAGGTGTCATCTGACCTTTTTGCATATAAGGTGTTACCTTTCTGTGTGTATTTTTCTTGCTTTCAAGATCCATATATGGGAATATCATTAACTATCATCTCTACGTAATGTTTTGCTGGAATTCCCCTGCTCTTGAAGTTGTGAGCATTTATCTGGTCAAAATGTTTATAACTGGCGGTACTTGACCTCTTGTTGCTGTAAGTACTATTCCATTTTATTGGTTTATTATCTATAATTGTGTTCTACGGTAGGTTAAACCCTCTTTGTGGGTCGATCTTCTTACACTTACCAAAACCAGCAATTAATTAAATTTATGGCTCCTTTTTACTGATGTCACACAGGATATTTCAATGTGTGTTTATCCTCCAAGTCCCTGACAACAGAAACACTGAAATGGATTTTCCAACTTGTTTCTGGTTCACATTCTATTGTAACAGGGACCTTGAAAGACCTTGAAATTTTTAACTCTACCTTTTTAAAGGGGAATGTCCGTGAGTCTTGAATTCTAATTGTAAAAGGTATAAGATTAACTATATCTAAATTCTACCTAATTAAGCCTATTATACCTATGTTCCATCACAATGGGTCATATACTGCCATCATGCATGCCTTCTAAAGCACTTCCGTCAGCGTTGCCTCCGCAGCATCCTCATGATCTATTGGCAGGACCGCATCACAGACATTGAAGTCCTGGAAACAGACAACATCACCAGCATTGAGGCCATCCTCCTGCAAAGCCAACTGTGTTGGGCGGGTCACATTGCCCAGATGGACTGCCCAATATTGTGTTGTATGGAGAGCTGACCACGTGTAAAAGGAACAGAGGGGCCCCATGCAAAGGTTTCAAGGACTCCTTGAAGTCCCTCTCTGTGTGCCACATCGACCATTGCCAATGGGAAGTGCAGGCCATAGATCGTGATGCCTGGAGATGCTACATCAGGAGGGCTACAGACACCTTTCAGACTGAACGAAGAACCAGCATGAAAGAGAAAAGGAGGAGAAGGATAGCTCGAATTGCCCCCAGCAGCGACTACACTTTCACTTGAACCTACTGTGGGAGAATCTGCCGGTCATGGATAGGCCTGACTAGCCACTAGCGGGCCTGCAACCAATGACTACAACCTTCCCAAAATCTTCGTCCGTGAAGAAATGCTCAGAGTATCCCTAAGTATGACGATGGGCTTACCTGCCTCACCCGAGGGGTATGGGGTCACTTTTCCTCTGGACACAAAATCCTGGTAACTCTCAGGGATTCTGGTAAGTTTTTCCCCACTCTCAGCAGTAGGTTTACTGGGTTTTAGTGCTGCAGTTAAAGCCACAATGTGGTCTGCTGTGCTTTACATCAGGGCCGCTTTTCTTGCAGTGGTCTGGTGTACGCTGACTAAACCTATGGGTTTTCCCCATAACTTCCAGCAGTCAGCTCAAAGGTGACCTATCTTGTTACAATGGAAACATACAGGCTTTCGCGCGTCACTCCTGCTCACAGAACCGTCCTTTTTTGGCTTGAGGACAGCCCCCTGTATTTTCAGCTCTCCCTTCTCGCTCATGGCTATTCACCCCCCTATCACTGTCCCACCTTCTATCCTTTTCAGGTTTTTGGAGGTGACCAGGGAAGGGTTTCCCTTGGGGCAAGGGCTTGTGAATAAGTGCATAATCAACATCCAGGATTGCTGCCTGCCTGGCTCTTGGAACCTTTTATTCTTCCACATGTTTTCTTATGGAAAGGGGAAGTGAGTTTTTGAATTCCTTGAGGAGGATCACCCCTCTGAGATTTTCATAGGTGAACTCTATTTTAAGTGCCCGTATCCACTGGTCAAAAGCAAGGTGCTTGACCCTTTCAAACTTGAGGTAAGTTTGTTCAGGCTGCTTTTGGAGGGTTTGGAATTTTTACATATGTACATATGAATTCGGAGCAGGAATAGGCCACTCGGCCCCTCGAGCCTGCTCTGCCATTCAATAAGTTCACAGCTGAACTGATTTCTCCACATTAACACCTAACCCCGATAACCTTTCACCCCCTTGCTTATCAAGAATCTATTTACCTCTGCTTCTACTGCCTTTGAGGAAGAGCGTTCAAAAGACTCAGGACCCTCTGAGAGAAAACATTTCTCCTCATCTCTGTCTTAAATGGGCGACCCCTTATTTTTAAACAGTGACCCCTGGTTCTAGATTCTTCCACAAGGGGAAACATCCTTTCCACATCCACCCTGACAAGACACCTCAGGATCTTTTATGTTTCAATCTTACTCTTCTAAATTCCAGCGGATACAAGCCTAGCCTGTCCAATCTTTCCTCATAAGATAACCTGCCCATTCCAGGCATCAGGCCAGTAAACCTTCTTTGAACTGCTTCCAATGCATTTACATCCTTCCTTAAATAAGGAGACCAATACTGTACACAGTACTCCAGATGTGGTCTCACCAATGACCTGTATAGCTGAAGCATAACCTCTCTACTTTTGTATTCAATTCCCCTCATGATAAATGATAAAATTTTATTACCTTTCTTAATTACGGTGCTGTACCTGCATACTGACATTTTGCGATTCATGCACTAGGACACCCAGATCCCTCTGCATCTCAGAGCTCTACAATCTCTCACCATTTAGATAATATGATTCTTTGATATCCTTCCTGCCAAAATGGACAACTTTGCATTTTCCCACATTATACACCATCTGCCAGATTTTTGCCCATTCACTTAAGCTATCTATATCCCTTTGTAGCCTCTTTACATCCTCTTCACAACCTACTTTCCTCCCTATCTTTGTGTCATGAGCCAAATTTAGCAACCATACCTTCGGTCTCTTCATCTAAGTCATTTATATAAATTGTAAAAAGTTGAGGCCCCAGCACAGATCCCTATGGCACACCACTCGTTACAACTTGCCAACCAGAAAATGACCCATTTATGCCTACTCTCTATTTCCTGTTAGCTAGCCAATCTTCTATCCATGCCAATATATTAACCCGTACATCATGAGCTTTTATTTTTTGCAATAACCTTTGATGTGGCACCTTATGCCTTCTGGAAATCTAAGTACAATACATTCTCCGGTTCCCCTTTATCCACAGCATATGTAACTCCCTCAAAGTACTCCAAGAAATTGGTTAAACATGATTTTCCTTTAACAAAACCATGTTGACTCTGCCTGATTACCTTCAGTTTTTCTAAGTGCCCTGCTATAATGTCTTTAATAATAGCTTCTAACATTTTCCCTAAGACAAATGTTAAGCTAACTGGCCTGTAGCTTCCTGCTTTCTGTCTCCCTCCCTTTTTGAATAAAGGAGTTACATTTGCTATTTTCCGGTCCAATGGAACCTTCCCTAAATCTAGTGAATTTTGGAAAATTAAAACTAATGCATCAGTTATCTCACAAGCCACTTCTTTTGAGATCCTAGTATGAAGTCCATCAGGAGCCGGGGACTTGTACGCCTCCTGTACTAGCTCATATGCACTCAGGATAGCATTTTTAGTCATCTCATAGTCTGATGAACTCTTATTAGGCAACAGTGAATAAACCTCGTAGGCTTTTCCTGTTAGATTGCTTTGCAATAACAGTGTTCAGCACTCTCCTGTCACTTCAGCTCTTTTTCAAGCTTTTCAAAAGAGATGAAAAAGCTTCCACATCTCCCTCATTGAATTTTGGTATCAACTGGGAGAACTTTAAGAGTTCAGCACCCGGTCCTGAACTAGGGGTAGTTTCCTCACGAATGGTGCCTTCACTAGGTACATTGGATCTTCCCCTATTTAGCTCAAACTGCCTTAACTCCCTTTGGAAAGCTCTTTCTTTTTTCCTTTCATGGAATTCTCTCTCCTATTTCTCTCTCTGGAAAGTTCTTTTTCTCTATCCTGAAACACTCTCTGTTCTTTCTCCTTCTGGAATTCTAATTCTAGTCTCCTCTGTTCTTGTGTTCCTTAACTAATGTTACCTTGTCTCTTTCAGATTGTGTGCCTGTCTCCGGTTCTTCAGTGTCAATTTTAAAATGGTTGGCCACAAGTTTTAGGATTTCAGGCTTCCTAGCTTTTGGACAGACAGTAATCTCTAACGGCCCAGCTACATTCCTCAACTCTTCAATGAATAGGGCTTTTAAACTGGTCCAAGTTACTTCACTCTGTTCTTGGAAGGTACTGGCCTCGAATGTGGAAATTTTAATACTCTAGCACTGAAAACCACAAGAAAACCTGTATTAAAGTTTGTAAGTTACTGCTAGGGATCAATTTGGTTTCCTGCTTCCAATTTCCCAGTTGTCTTTGGGTTTGATCCCAGATGTGAGCCCCAAATTTTTGTTACAGTCAGGTGAGGAGGGGGTCAAAGGGCTTTCCTTTTTTCCCTCTCCCTGTTTGACCACAACAAGTTTACTTATTTTTTTTTAAAGTGGATGTACTGGCCAATTCTCTAGGTGTTTGATTACCTACTTGCTACGATCATAACAAGAACCAATCAGACAGGTTTTCTTGAGTTTAACAAAGAAAGAGGTTAACTTTATTGTATCTAAAGCGAACTAATAAAAATAATAAACTATGCGCCAACTTTCATTTGCACCCAAATAGGTTACAGAGTGGGGAAAGGTTGAGTTAGAGTCCATAAAAAAAGGGCTATTCAGTCTGTGGCGTTTGGTGATTCAGCTGGCTTCTAGCTGAATTCGGTGGTCCTGAGGCTTTTAGTTTGAAGAGATAGATAACTGGTTTGGTGGGTTTCTTGGAGACAGATATGCGGATGATTTCCTCCAACGGGATTTCTGATTGTAGCCGGAGTATGCAAAGGTGGCCAGTCAACACAGGCAGAGTTCGAAGCTTATAAGCTGAAAGAGCGAGAGAGAGAGGGACCCCCCCACTTGGGTCTGTACCTGTCAGAGTCCAGAAGCTTCTCCTCCTTGCTGCTATAGAGAAACACCAGCTTAAAACCACAGATGGGGAGGGGCTTGTCACATGACAGTCACCCAGTGATTCAAACAGGGTAGCAGTGTTTCTTTTCTTCCAAAAAAGAACAGGTAGTTCCCTTAAACTTCCTGGGTCTTGGTTCTTGCTGGGATGAGCATTTCATTTCCACCTCACAGGCCTTGCAGTGTTGCAAATTAGGTGACCATCCGAAGCTGCGAGCAAAGACATCTTTTTTATCTGTTCTATTTTAAATTTCTTCAAAAATATATAAATTCAGGTCTCCAGTCAGTGGATTAAAGAAAATTATCATTAAACAAAGCACACTGGTGTGACAATATTTAAATTCTGCAGCTCACCTTCCTTCAGCCTAGCAACCAACTAGCAAATAATAGCATTTGCCTGGTTTCTAATGCAAATACATATTCAGTTTAAGTGTTCTTCATTTTCATAAAGCATATCATTGGTACTTTAGCACTTAGTAAGGTATATTAATCATGTCTGCCAGAACTGAAGTGCTCTTCCTTCCTGAATTATTATCACTAAATGGAACACAGATTAATAATAATATGTTAGCTGGAATTCACACTGCAGGAGGAATCAGAACAAATGGAAATCCTATAATTAAGCAGATGCAAGAAAAGAAAGACATAGAAATACATGGACGGTCCCCTAATGGGTGATAGTTTTGAGTGAATAGGAAATCTCATGCAAAGTAAAATTAGTTTTGTGCGTTGCCAAAATAATAAGCACATAGCTTGTTTAATGGCCAGCAGAAATGCTAACCGCAAAGTAACATGACATGTCTGTGCCACTGTGCCTTTGTAAATGTAGTTTGCTGTCTTCACAGAATGAATAGGAAATGAATATAATCTAAGAACAAACTTACATTTCTCATCACATTTGCTTGATGTCCCAAAGCACTTCAATGCAGCAGCTGATTTGCACACGGATCCTGCAAACAGCAAATGAAGTGGATAACCAGCTAATGTGCTTTGGCGGCATTTGAAGGGAAATGTTGGTCAGGGCAATAGAAGGACTCCCTGCTCATCTTGGAATAATGCCCCAGCATCCTTCATGTGCATGTGAATGGTGGGGTGGGCAGGGGAGCCTTGGTTTAATGTGCTGTTTGAAAGATGGCACCTCAACAATGCAGTCCTACCTTTGCTGAAGTGGCAGCTCAGAATGTTGGGTCTTGAACCCACAACCTTATGAATCTGCAAACAACTCCAAGAAGGTGTGATGGTAGGAAGGTAAGTTTTCAAGAGAACATAAAGAGTCTACAAAGGGATATAGATAGGTTAAGAGAGTGGGCAAAAAATTAGCAGATGGAGTATAATGTGGGAAAATGTGAACTTGTCCACTTTGGGAGGAAGAATAGAAAAGCAGAATATTATTTAAATGGAGAGAGATTGCAGATCTCTGTGGTACAGAGGGGTCTGGGAGTCCTGGTACATCACAGAATCACAGAATTGTTACAGTGCAGAAGGAGGCCATTCGGCCCATTGTGTCTGCATCAGAAGTGCAATTCACTCAGTTTCAATCCCCTGCCTTCTCCCCATAACCCTGAACATTCTTCCTTCTACAGAAGAGTTTAATTCTCTTTTGAATGCTTCAATTGAACCTGCCTCTACCACACTCTCAAGCAACGCATTCCAGACCTTAACCTCATGTCACTTTTGCTTTTCTTACTGAATACTTTAAATCTGTGTCCTCTCATTCTTGATCCTTTCACGAGTGGGAGCAGTTTCTCTCTATCTACTCTGTCCAGATTCTTCATGATTTTGTATACCTCTATCAAATCACCTCTCAGCCTTTTCTTCTCCAAGGAAAACTGTCCTAACTTCTCCAATCTATCTTCATAACTGAAGTTCCCCATCCCTGGAACCATTCCAGCATATCCCCTCTGCATCCTCCCCAATGCCCCCATGTCCTTCCCAAAGTGCGACAGTCAGAACCGGACACAACACTCCAGCTGAGGCCAAACCATGCCCCATACAAATTCAATATAACTTCCCTACTCCTGCACCCCATGCCCCCACTAATAAAGCCCAGGATACTGCACGCCCTATCAACCTCCCTTCCAACCCATCCCGCCGCCTTCAATGACCCATGCACATACACACTCAAGTCCCTCCGCCCCTGCACCACCCCCCCAGTACTGTACCCTTTATTCTATATTGTCTCTTCATGCTCCTCCCACCAAAATGAATCATCTCACATTTCCCTGCACCGAACTCCATCTGCCTGCTTGCCCATTCCATCAATGTTTCAATGTCCTTTTGGAGTTCTACACTATCTTCCTCACAGTTCACAATGTTTCCAAGTTGGGATTGGAAGAAACAGATAGCACAATAAGAATAGTAAGGTACTACTGGGTGGGGACAGACTGAGAGGTAACGCAATAAGGTCGAAATTAGTTTATAGTGCACAAGAGCAATTAGGGATGGGCAATAAATCTGCTCTAGCCAGTGATGTCCACATCCCATGAACAAATAAAAAAAAAATAAACAGATGAAGCGTGGTTAATAAGGCTGGTGAACTGCAGGTGCAAATAACCACATGGGAATATGGGTATTTGGACTTTCTGTTTGCTGACGACACAAAACTAGGTGGGAATGCGAGCCGCGAGGAGGACGCAAAGAGCCCGCAAGGGGACCTAGACAGGCCAAGCGAGCGGGCAAGAACATGGCAGATGGAACACAATGTGGAAAAATGTGAAGCCATCTACCTTGGCAGGAAAAACAGAAATGCAGAGTATTTCTTAAATGGTGAGAGATTGGGAAGTGCCGACACCTAAAGAGACCCGGGCGCAACCAGGAAGGCAAATGGCATGCTGGCCCCTATTGCAAGAGGATTTGAGTAGAGGAGCAAAAAAGACCCACTGCAAATGCACAGAGTCCCAGCGAGACCACACCCGAGCAGTGAGCACAGTCTTGGCCCCCCCAGCCAAGGAAGGATACGCCTGCCACAGAGGGAGTGCAACGAACGCCCACCAGTCCAACAAGAAGAAACTGAGGAAACGGGGCCTACACTCTGCAGACCCCAGGAGAATGAGAGGTGATCCCACTCTGTCACACAAAATTCTTACAGGGCTCGACAGCGTAGATGCAGGAAGGAGGCCCAGTTAGCGTGCAGGTACAGCAAGTGATTAGGAAAACAAATGGAATTTTGCCGTTTATTGCAAGGCTAATAGAATAAAAAAGTAGGGAATAAAAGCAAAATACTGCGGATGCTGGAAATCTGAAATTAAAACAAGAAATGCTGTAAATATTCAGCAGGTCTGGCAGCATCTGTGGAGAGAGAAGCAGAGTTAACGTTTCAGGTCAGTGACACTTCTTCGGAACTGGGTCCGAAGTAGGGAAGTTTGGCTACAGCTGTACAGGGTCTTAGTGAGACCACATCTGGAGTACTGTGTACAGTTTTGGTATCCTTACTTAAGAAAGGATAAAATTGTATTAGAAGCAGTTCAGTGAAGGTTCACTCAACTGATTCCTGGGATGAAGGGGTTATCTTATGAGGAAAAGTTGAACAGGTTGGGTCTATACCCATTGAAATTTAAAAGAATGAGAGGTGATCTTATTGAAACATAAGATCCTGAGGGGACTTGATAGGGTGGATGCTGAGAAGATGTTTCCACTTATGGACGAGACTAGAACTAGGGGACAGAGTTTAAAAATAAAGGGTCTCCCATTTAAATCAGAGATGAGGAGAAATTTTTTCTCCCAGAGGGTCGTTAGTCTGTGGAATTCACTTCCTCAGAGAGCAGTAGAGGCTGGGTCATTGAATATATTCAAGGCTGAGTTAGATAGATTCTTTATAGACAAGGGAGTCAAGTGTTATGGGGGGCAGATCGGAAAATGGAGTTGAGGTCACATTCAGATCAGCCATGATCTTATCAAATGGTGGAGGCAGCTTGAGGGGCTGAATGGCCTACTCCTGCTCCTAATTCATATGTTTGTATGGTACAGCACACTGGTGTACTTACATTTTGTCGTATGATATGGTCGGATGTGGGTTAATGGCTGTTGTGTATGTCAAGTAGCCTACATCATTTTGCCCCTTGTATCATTAGCTGTAATGCAGGATAGATGCCAAGTGCTATGAAGGAAGGAATATCAATGATGCTGGGTTGATCTTGTATTTCTCCAAGCAGTGACTGAGAGCAGCTTGGCCATGATTAGGGTCAAGTGGCTTGCCCACTCTCTTGACTGGGGACTGAAGAAAGACAACTAAGAGAGTGAGAAAATAAAATGCCCTCAATAAATATTGCTGTTCAACTGCACATTGAAGATTATCAGTCTATTCATCATGGGGCCAAGAGAAGTGTATAAACTTTGTTGAACTCATTATGCATTCAATTTTAAAGAAAAATAAAAAGCAATCTTAACTGTATCTATTTTATGTGTTGGTGTAACAAATACTGTTTAATGATTAATGAGTCCTGTTTACTCCAATTTGGAAATACTTAGCAGCTGTTTGGGGTAAAGATTTGTAATTACCTTCTGTTAGATGACTTTTCAGTTCATTGTCGTCTTGCAGTGTCACAGGCAAATGGTAAAGGAGCTACATGTACGACTACATAGAACACAGTTGTTAATGATGAAAACTAAGCAAATTATCACGTCCTGACTGCAATTGCTTGTGTGATATTCATCAACTACAGGAAAGTCCTTAAATCAGACTAGATTAGTTAAATTGTTTCGCATGGAAAATTAACAGAGCAGCAGGAATCCTGACTGAAACCAATACAGCTATGACCTGGCAGTTTACACAGCAAAACTATTCTCCTTTACTTTGAGAGATCTGCCGTATAGATCCTGGCTAACTCACATAATTGCTACATATATGAATATTCTCCAAATTTATTGTTAAAAATAGCTGCAAGCCCTGCCATATTTTTCATATTCTATTTTATAATGTGATTACATTTTTAACTCGACACTACAACATTGGCTACAATTTAAAAGTACTTAATTGGTTTTAAAGTGCTTTCGGAGATCCTGAGGCCATGATAGGAGCTATATAAATGCAAGTTTTTACTTCTTTATATCAGAAGGAGATAAACTTTTTGTATTATAAAATGTTGGTATCGGATTGACGTAGTAACAGAAGTAGGCCATTCAGCCCCTCGAGTCTGTTCTATCATTCAATTAGATCATGACTGATTTGTATCCCAATTTCATTTATTGGCCTTTGCTCCATAACCCTTTGTTACCCTTACCGAACAAAAACTAACTGCTGAAGGTCTCATCTTTGCCAAGGGCTTCTGTGGAGGCCTTCCTTCTGATCTTCAGGTCACTTAGGAACATAGGAAGAGGAGTAGGCCATTCAACTCCTCAAGCCTGTTCTGTTAGGTCATGGCTGATCTGTTTCTTAACCCCATCTACCCACTTTTGGTTCCATAATCTTTAATACCCTCACCTAACAAAAAATCTATCTATCTCTGTTTTTAAATTCTTTACAATTTCAGCTGGAACTGTGGCGCTCCATTCCCCATGCAGTCCAATTCACACTCATTCCTCTTCTATCAACCCGCACCATCTTTAAATGACCATGCACTGCAGTCTCCACCTGTAAATTATTGCTTGGCCTAATTGTGTGCTGGAAATATGGCAATATGATAAGGAGTTCGACATGTAGTTGCTAAACACACTATGGAGGTGGCTATGGATTTTATTTTACTTTTGTAACCTTCCCTGGCTGACTGAGATAATGAATGGTGTATTTGGTGAGAAAAATAAGATAGATCATCAGGAACGGCTGACAATAAAAACAGAAACCAAAGTCAGTCAAAATATGTATGGTCAGAATAATTTGGGGACATACCCTTCATTAGAACTGTAGACAGTGAGAGAAACAGACATTTTCATAAGGTTGACAAAATAAGAAGGGGAAAGAAGAGCAGGGGAGGAGATAAATCACAGAGACAGAGAGGGTACACATGTTATGACCTGTAAACATATTTTGTCCTGCATAAGCTCTCATAAGAACATAAGAAATAGGGGCTGCCTTTCCACTGCTTCTCCAGGTTGGTATTATTAGTATATATGACCACTTTTCATTGGGTTTCTGAATCCAGGTAAATTAGTGACTTCTAACACCAAGTCCTGAAACATACACCCTTCACCCACACTCCCTTCCCCAAACTCTGACAGCATTCCTCTGAGTACTCATTGTTTTGTACCCTTCCACCAGTTTCTTGTCAATTCCCAAAATTTACCCTGAAATCCTACAGTTTTGGGTTTAACTGATAGCATTTCACGAGGAACATTGTCAAAAGCAACCTGGATTGTCACTTTCTTAAAACAGTTGAGGAGGTTGGTTGGTTAGGATCACTCCCTTCTGAAACTAAATCAATTGTTGTTTAATCTTTAAGTTTATTCCTGATAATTAATTCAATGATTTTACACGGAATGGAAATAGGACTAATGGGACTCTAGTTGCCAGTGTCTATTTTACCACTTTTTGAAAATGGGCACAATGTTAGACTGGTATAAATGCTAAATACTACAGATGCTGGAAATCTGAAATAAAAACAAAAAGTGCTGGAAATACTCAGCAGATCAGCCAGCATCTGTGGAGAGAGAAGCAGAGTTAACGTTTTAGGTCTGTGACCTTACATCAGGTTTCATCAGAACATTTTACTTCCAGATTCTTTGACTTCTCACACTACTATAGTAGGGCTTCAACTCACATTTTCTGTATTATTAGTCCAGGGCTCTGGATTACGATGATAGAAATGTGCCATCCTCCTTTGGTGCAATCTATTGGGTTTAATATTTCACCCTTAATTGTTCCAAAAAAATTACAATATATCATTTACATATTACAGAACAAATAACATCAAACCATAACTCTGTGCCATCTTTCCATCCATCTTGTACTGAAGAATGGGCAGTTAAAAACATCAATTGCTGAAAATTGAGGCTTGGAGATGCTTCTGTTTATCACAACCAAACATACAATATCTGGTGACATTATTGGCATTAGATTTCAGAGATATTTACCATAATCTACCTTAAATGATAAAGAAACGAATAAAACATTGAGGCACAATCATTATCATTGGATGGTTAATTAGAAATCTTGATCAACTGGGAATGTGCTGTAATTGTCTTGAGATGGAGATGAATATAGTATAGATTTGGCACTGTACTAACCTTGACTTAATCATTCATAACAAGGTCAATGGCGCATGGCTACTGATTTAAAAAAAAAATTCTTTCATGTGATGTTAGCATCGCTGGCAAGTCCATTTGCTGCCCACCGCTAATTGCCCTTGAGAAGGTAGTGGTGAGCTGTCTTCATGAACCACTGCTGTCCATCTGGTGTAGGTACCCACACAATGCTGTTAGGAAGGGAGTTCCAGGAGTTTGACCCAGTGACAGTGAAGGAACAAAAATATAGTTCCAAGTCAGGATGGTCTGTGGCTTGAAGGGGAACTTGCAGGTGGTGGTGTTCCTATGTGTCTGCTGCACTTGTCCTTTTAGGACTTAGAGGCCGTGGGCTTGGAAGGTGCTGTTGAAGGAGCCTTGGTGAGTTGCTGTAGTGTATCTTGCATATAGTCATAAAGTCATAGTCATAGAGAGATACAGCACTGAAACAGGCCCTTTCGCCCACTGGGTCTGTGCTGACCATCAACCACCCATTTATACTATGCCTACATTAATCCCATATTCCCTACCACATCCCCACAATTCTCCTACCACCTACCTATACAAGGGGCAATTTACAATGGCCAATTTACCTATCAACCTGCAAGTCTTTGGCTGTGGGAGGAAACCAGAGCACCCAGAGGAAACCCACTTGGTCACAGGGAGAACTTGCAAACTCTGCAAAGGCAGTACCCAGAACTAAACCCAGGTCGCTGGAGCAGTGAGGCTGCGGTGCTAACCACTGTGCCACTGTGCCGCCCAATATGATACACACTGCTGCTACTGTGCTTTGGTGGTGAAGGGAGTGAATGTTGAAGGTGGTGGATGGGGTGTTGATCAAGGGGGTGTCATGAATGGTATCCAGCTTCTTGAGTGTTGTTGGAGCTGCACCCATCCAGGCAAGTGGAGCTTTTTCCATCACACTCCTGACTTTTGCCTTGTAGATGGTGGACAGGTTTTGAGGAGTCAGGAGGTGAGTTACGCACCACAGAAGGGGCAGCACATTGGCGCAGTGGTTAGCACCGCAGCCTCACAGCTCCAGCGACCCAGGTTCAGTTCTGGGTACTGCCTGTGCAGAGTTTGCAAGTTCTCCCTGTGGCTGAGTGGGTTTCTGCCAGGTACTCCAGTTTCCTCCCATAACCAAAGACCTGCAGGTTGATAGGTAAATTGGCCATTGTAAATTGCCCCTAGTGTAGGTAGGTGGTAGGAGAATTGAGGGAAGGTGGGGATGTGGTAGGGAATATGGGATTAAATGTAGCATTAGTATAAATGGGTTGTTGTTGGTCAGCAGAGACTCGGTGGGCTGAAGGGCCTGTTTCAGTGCTGTATCTCTCTACGACTCTATAATTCCCAGCCTCTGACTTACTCTTGAAGTCACAGTATTTTTATATGGCTGGTCCAGTTCAGTTTCTGGTCAGTGGTAACCCCCAGGTGTTGATGGTGGTGGATTCAATGATAGTAATGCCATTTGAATGTCAAAGGGAAATGCTTAAGTATATGAGGAGTGGTGAAGGACTGCATGGTGGTCACTCCTTCCAATACTGTCATGGACAGATGCAGCAGTTAGATTGGTGAGGACAGGGTCTACTGGATTTCCCCTCTTTTCGGTTCCTTCACCACTTTTCACAGGCCCAGTCTATCAGGTCTCAGCAAGCTCCGTCAGTAGTGGTGCTGCTGAGCCACTCTTGGTGATAGACATTGAAGTCTCCCACCCAGAGTGCCATTGCCACCCTCAGTGCTTGTTCCAAGTGATGTTCAACATGGAGGAGTACTGATTCATCCGCTGAAGGAGGGCTGCAGGTCGTAATCGGATGAAGGTTTGACTTGATGCCATGTGACTTCATTGGGGTCCAGAGTCAATGTTGCGGATTCCCAGGACAACTCCCTCCCGACTGTGCCTCCACCTCTGGTGAGTCTGTCCGGTCAGTAGGACAGGACATACTCAAGGATGGTGATGGTTGTGTCTGGGACATTATCTCTCAGGTATGATTCTGTGAGTATGACTATGTCAGGCTGTACCTTGACTAGTCTGTAGGACAGCTCTCCTAATTTTGGCATGAGCCCCCAGCTGTTAGTAAAGAGGACTTTGCAGGGTTTGCTGTTGTCGTTTCCAGTGCCTAGATCGATTCCAGGTGTTCCATCCGGTTTTATTCCTTTTCAACTTTTGTGTCGTGATTTTGAACAACTGAATGGATTGCTCGGCCATTTCTCAGGGTAATTAAGAGTCAACCACATTGCTGTGGGTCTGAAGTCACATGTAGGCCAGACCAAGTAAGGGCAGCAGGTTTCCTTCCCTAAAGGACATTAGTGAATCAGATGGGTTTTTACAACAATCAATAACAGTTTCATGGCCACCATTACTGAGAATAAATTTCAGTTCCAGATGTTTAATAATTAATTGTATTTACTAATTAATTGAATTTAAATTCTATGCTGTTGTGGTGGGATTTGAACCCCTGTCCCCAGTATATTTGCCTGAGTCTCTGGATTACTAGTCCAGTTCCATTGCCACTTGTGGCGATGGTGCTCCTATGGCGCTGTTAGGTTGGAAATTCCAGAATTCAGAATCAGCAAGGATTGGTGAAGGAATGGTGTTATATGTTCAAGTCAGGATATTGCAGGGAAACTTGGAGATGATGGGGTTCTCAAGTGAATACTGCTGTTGTCTTTCTTGATGATAAAGGTGAAGGGAAGGAAGCTGCTGTCGAAGCAAGCATGCTGTGTTGCTGCATTATCTCCGATATGTCATCATACAATCTTCAGCCCCAGTGTGCCAGTTTTGTAAGGGTAGGATATTGAGTCCAGTGGCAGGAAAACATATTGAGTAAACTGCTCTGTCCTTGATGGTGTCAACTGTTTCCTGAGTTGTTGCAGCTGTATCCATCAAAGCAAATGTTGAGTATTCCATTATTCCTGACAGCTCCTTGTAGATCCTTTGGCAGTTCTGAATGAGAGCCACCTAGACTCTGTTCTAATATTATAGGTGTTGTATTGAGATGATTGTTCCAGTTACATTTCAGCTCAATGGTGACCCCCAAGATGTTGATGAAGGACTCAGCAAAGCTGGTCCCATTGAAAGTCAGGGAGAGATACTGAGCATTTTCTTGTTGGAGATGGTCATTACCTGGATGTTTTACCAGGTTCTGCTGTAGACAAGCATGGGCTGCTTCATGATTAGGGAAATTGTGAATAGAGCTGAACACTTTGAAATTGTCAGTGTAGAGCCTTACTCTTGATCTTGTGATAAAGAGAAAGTCATTGATGTGACCTTTCCTTGGGGCTGCAATAATTACTGTTACAACCGGGTCTAGGGGTCGCTCTCAGCCTTCACTTGGTCCTATTGTAACAGGGTTTAATTTTAAACAGACTGTGTTTTGAGCTCCCCCTTGGTGAATCCATGTTCACCGCTTTTCAATTATAAGGCAAAGAAATGAGCACAAACAGGCCTGCTTAGGTTTAAAGAAGAAAAGTGAAATTTATTAAAACTTAAACTCTAATTCAGTTAACACCTAGGGATACACGCCGTACCCCACACTAGCATGCATACGTGATATGCACATGCAAATAGAGACAGAAAAGAGCAGAAGAAAAATAAAGTAGGGAGGTTTGAGGCAATCTCTGAAGAGGGGTTTTTGTTACTGTGCTTCAAGCTCGCTGTAGTCCTTGCTTGTAGGTAGATCTTGCTTTTCGTTGGGGTCCAGTATTCTTTTTAAACCTTGTTCACTGTAGGAGACTTCTCTTTTGAGGTTCCTGTGTCTTCCATAGATTCCGAGGCTGATGAGAGCAAGATGAGAACAGACAGGAGAGAGATGTTCTCAGTTCAGAAGCAAAGAGCTTTCTGAGTTCAAATTCTCTGTGGCAAGTTCAAATTCAAAAAACTCCAACAGCCAGTTAGTCATGTGACTAAACTAGTCTGACCATGTCTGTTTGTGTATTTGGCCATTTTAGCAGTTAACCTGGAATGCTAACCTCTCCAACTTCAATGTCTGGTAATTAAAAGTCCATTGCGGATTAAATTGGAGCAGGGAGTGGTCCTTTTGTCCTTTCCAAGTACTGTCTGTTACTATGCAAATGTCTTTCCAGTCAAGAGTCGGGTGTTTTTTTTTTAAACAAGTTATTTCTTTACTCCAGTAACAGTTAAAAATCAATGTTCATGTGGCAAAATTAACGTCTCATTCTTGGCAGGTGGGGGCCTGCATGATAAGACCCTCAAACATCTTCCTTTGTGTCAGATTGAGTAACCACTAGAAGATTTTTCCGTTGACCTCACTTTTGCTATGGCTGTTCATGTCATACTTGGTCAAATGCTGACTTGATCGTTATGCTTGGAAGGAGTTGTGATGAAATAAACAATGAATTGGGGGAATTATGGAAATAAAAAGTCAACTGTTAAATGGAACCACAAGAACATAGACACTTGTACCATAGACAAAGTGGAGTAGTGGTCAGGTGACCCTCCTGTATTGGCAATACGCACCTCCGTCTGTGAGGATGAAACTTGTTAATCTCGTCTGAAATAGCTCTGGGGAGAACCCATTGAAATTGAAAGGAGAACCATTGCATACTGATGACTCCTATCAATATGAATAAATTAACAAAGGGTTCTGGAGACAGACTGACTCACAGCCCAAACCAAAATGAATAGTATGCAGTAGTATCATTATAACAGAATGGTCTCCATTCAGACATCAATAGATAGCTATAGTTTCCATATCCTGAACCATTGTGTGGTCCCACCAGGGGAGAGGGCCCTCTATGACACTTGACAGAGGTGTAATGGATTTTTACCTTAAAAGGTAGCCCTCTGAGAGAGAGGAGAGTTCAAACCAAGACCACAAAAATTTCCAGTTTCCAACCAGAGGCTGTGAGAGAGATCCAGCTAAACAAAAGAACCCTGCTGAACAAGAACGGAAGAACCACGACTACAGAGAAATTACAAAGTGACTTGGAGACTCTCCATCTGTGAAGGTAAAACAAATTCACACCACCAATTTTGGGCACAGTTTAACCACAAGAACTCTACAACACCTCAGCAGGTTCAAGACTGAAAACATCCAGGCCTGTACCTTTAAAAAAAGACTTTCCTCCCAAGAAGAGTCAATACTATTCTGTAAACCACAAACTCTTATATCACCTTGGACTCTAATTGCTCCTACCCTTTTCTCTCTATCTATCTATTCTTGTGTATGCATGTATGTGTGTGTGGGTGAGGTTGCGACCATTACTGGAATTGTTTAAATATAGTTATCTTCCTTTTTTTAGCTTGTGAGGAAACCTGTCATTTGTCTGTTTATTTGACCCTAAAAACACTCAGGGACGAATGCACCATTAAAAAAAAACATAACTGCAGTCAATTGGGAGTTGAAAAGTGGAAGCCACAACTTACCACCTGTCTGTAACATGATGTTGAGGGCAGTTACTCACAGCTACAGCTTTTGTGTCCATGTTTGGGCCAATGCTGTGATGAGGTCTGGTGCTAAATGGTATTAGCAGAAACTGAATCAATTGCCAATGGGCAGGTTATTGCCACCAGAATAGTTCCTTCCATCATTTTGTTGTTATGAGGGTGCTACAGTTGGCCTCAACAATGGAAAAATCAACCATGCCTTCCTCTCCTACTCTATATCCAATGAACTTCGCTGGAATGTTATATGTCTGTGGACATCAAGTAAGTATAGGGTTTGGCTTAGTTGTAAAGCTGAACAGATTTCCTATGTTCATTGTCTGGGGACATGCATGAAGAATAGTACCTTGCTGAAATGGCCGAGTTACCAGTGACCAAACCCAGTCCTTCGGAATGAGAAGGGAAAATGGGAAAAAAACAGAAGTTGTGATAAAAAGATCCCTATCAGATATTTTGACTGTGATTGTGCTCGTAGATGCTCCCACTCACAGTGGGAATGCTGCCACTTCACCGTTGCAACTTTGCAGTGGGGATGGGAGAAGCTCCGAGGAAATTCTCTGCCGTTGTGACAAGCTCATATTAACAAGGTTTGAACAGAAATGTTGTTGAAAGCAATTAGCTGAATAGCAAAGTCTGATTGTCCAATCTAATCAAATATTATCTTTGCCTAACTGGAAAGTTATTAGGAATTGGGGAATGGCTAAATTAAACCATTCAACGAGACTTAAATATAGTAGCTCTCATGCATTTTCATTTTAGCAATATCTGAAAAAGGGTGAAGCATTAAAGCACTTTACTCAGCAATAAAAATATAAATAAAGAACACTACATTGGCATATAGACAAGTCATCAGCCTGAATAGATTTTTAGCAAACAATTCGTCAGCAGTTAAGCTGATCAGGCAGCATTATACCTCAGCATTACATGTATTGTCCATCACTGATCCCATTAATCTGGACCCTGTCTATACAGAAAAATTCTATTTCAGAATGCGATGTAGTCTGTTTTATGCAGTGTAGGAAATATCTAAGCTATTAATGATATAAGAGAAGTAAGGTCATAACAAGACTTTAGATGAACAGCTTTCTCTCACTGATAAAGTACAAATGATTAACCAGAAAACTGTTACTTCATAAAATGGTACATCTGATTGATAGATATGACTATACCAGTTTGCATTTTAAGAAGATGAAAAAAGTACATGCTATGATATTTAACACCCCAAGTCATCTTGTTTTGAGATATGTGAAAGGAGGACAGATTAGGAGAAGTGTCAAGAAAGTTTGTCAAAGATGATTGTTTTAAAGAGGGTCTTACAGCAGGGACAGGGAAATGGCTAGATGGAAGGATTTGGAGGGAAATCCACTGAGTGGGACCTGGGTAGCTGAAGGCGTAGCTGCTAATGGGTGAAAAGGAGGGGGCAGGTTCACAATGGGCTGCAGTCAGGGGAGTGAAAACTTTGAGATGTGGGGTGGGGGGAGGTTTGTAGGGCTAGAAAAGGTAACAGAGATATGGAGTGTGAGGATATGTTGAGATTTAAAACCACCAAATTCCCACTAGAGATAAGACTGGCCAAATGCATTTGATATAGAGTGCTTTAAGTAAACAGGCAGAGATAACTTCCACCCGATTGGTCTGAGCTGGATCCAAACAGAAGTACCAGAGTTGAAAAGCCAGTGCCTCAGAGGTGACCATGCTTTGTGTGGAATCACCAAATCCACCAGCCATGTACCTTTAATAAGCAAAATCAATCACCCTATTTTAATAAACTGCATCTTAACTCTCAGAAACAAAACATTCCAGATGACTCAGTACTTTGAGAAGGAAAGCGTACCATTTGTACAATTTCAAAATCACTTATTGATGCATTTAAGGGGAATCTAGCTAAGCACCTGAGGATGAAAGGAATGGAAGGATATGTTGATAGGGTTAGATGAAGAGGAGTGGGAAGAGACTTGTGTGGAGCATAGAGCTGTTGGGCTGAATGGCCTGTTTCTGTGCTGTACATTTATTGTAATTTTATGTATTTTTTATGTAAGTTACAGATAACCATGGCTACCTTTAACATTTTTTTTTACTTTGTCCATCTTGGTTGTTTTCCTTAAAATGTAATTTTGTTCAAACAGCGAGTGCTGATGAGCCTTTAGTAAACTAATAAGGAGAAGTTACTGGGGCTGTCTGGGTGATGGAAGAAGGTAAAGAATGAACTTTAAGGGTAATCATAGTGCTGATTAACTGTTTGAATGTTAAGAGGACTACTGATGGTGAGGCCCTGCTTTTAAGAGCATCATCACTTCTGATTAGGACAGACTAATAACACCCTCCAAGATTTTGGGCAGTCTCTGTCCTAGCAAGCTTTCAGAAACCGAGTGAATACCTGTAATTTCTGACGTTAGCAGCTGTGCTCAATTGGACATAAACAACAGCTCCACCGCGTAAGAGACCTTTCAGCTTTCACACTCGTTTGCTCACTTGGATGAGCGGTCCTTGTGCCATTACCTTGTGCAGTCTGAAGTCAAAGCAGTGAAGAAAATGGTACATTACTCCCTGCAGATCTGCTCTCCAGATTCAATCTATATCCTAACGGACAATTATTAAAAGCATGTTCACAAAGGATGACATCATTGAAGTTGCGCAAGATAGGAGAAAGAAAAAGAAGGCCAGGAGTTTATTACCTCTGGAGCCTGGTGTTTTAAAGGCGTTGAAATTCCCCGAGATGCTATTTTCAGCTCACTGGTTAATTGTTACGATCTCAGTGATACCATTAATGTTAAAATACGAGATATGAACCCCCACACCAATTTAAAGAATTACACGACAAGATTTCATATTTTAGGAATTTTATTATGACAACTAAACTAAAATAAATCCCCAATTAGCTAATAGTACTTTGTAAGTAGCTGATATCCCAGATTACATTGAAAACCTCACACCGCACTTAAACGTTACACAGTCCTTTTTGATGGTGAAATCCTTTGCAGGTAAAAGTCTTAAACTCCTCCCAGTAATAATGGATTGGATCTCCCAGACCTTTTCAAAAATCAATGTTGTCTTCGCTCACTTCCCTGAGCACTTCCAACCTGGATGTCAGTGAATAAGGCGATTCCTGGTGATCCTGTTGGTCTTCTACTTCTCTGCAAGCTTCAACTTTCAAAACAGGTTCAAGTCTTCGCAGCCTTTTGCAGTATCAGGCTTCCGAGATCAGGTGTTACCCTCCCTCTCTCTCTCTCTCTCTCTCTCTCGCTCGCTCGCTCGAGGCTGCAACCGTTGGTTGCCTTTCTTACAGCTTGCTCTCAGGCTGCAGCCTGTGGGTTCCCTTCTTACAGCCTGCCTTGAGGCCGCAACCACTGGTTTCCGCACTTACAGTCTGTCTGCCTTCCGAAAATCTGTTAAATTTATCTAGACTCAAAAGTCAATAGTTTATTATCCTGTTCCAATATGCTAATTCCAGAAGTCTGGTTTTACAGAACCACCTGGGCCTTCCATTGTTCCCATGTGTCAACAGCTGCTTGGTACGTTTGCATCTTCAGAGTCACTGGCTGGATTTTATAGGGGCCTCGACGTTCGGATCCGTGACGGGGGGAGGGAGGGCATGAAGATTGCCCCAGATGAGGCCTGCCATGTGCCTCAGTGCTGGTAGGGCCCGTCCTGATCTTGCCAGCGGCGGCAGTGAGGCCTTGTGAAGGCCCCCCGCTGCTCAGTGACGGGACCCGGATTTGAATATTCAGATGGGCATTTACCCTTCATTAATATGCAGGCCGCTGTGATTCAGGCAGCAGGTTGCGATCTTCATCCAGACGTGCAGCACTCACGTGCCTTCACTTTTACGTCCGTGAAAAGTCGGCAGCACTGAAGCGTCAGTCCTTGGAGCATGTGAGGGTGGGTGTGGGACTGCAATGCGTGGGTTTAAACTCTGCATGCAAGAAGGGAGGTACCTCGTGCCCTTCTTCCGTAAAGGAGGCCACTCTTCACCCGCTAACATTTTGGGGGGGGGGGTGCAGGGGTGAAGGGGCTGACCCTGCAATCAGCCAATGCTGTTTGGGGGAGGGGGGAGCAATAGCACTCCATGACCCCTTTGTGTGGGGTAGGGGCCAAAAATGCTAGCGGGTTGAAGGTCATGTGGCCGATGGTGCCACTCCAGGCAACGTCAGTAACATGACTGTGCTCATGCTGCCTCGATCATATTCAAAGCTAAGATGGGCAATGTCATGCCATATAGGTGATGACGGCACGTAGCTGAAGCACTGAAACACCAATGTACATCACTCTCTGCCCTGATTGGATTCAATGACCTACTGAAGGAACCGAGTTCACCTGCAGTGTTCAGATGGGGCTGGTGCACCCTGTTTTTATTGATCCAGGTGCCGTGGGGAGCCATTTCCACTGGAGATGGTACCAAGAGGCAGGCATGGCCCGCATGGAAGCTCATGGAAGCGAGCAGCAGCAGCCACCAAGGCGCATTTGAAGCCTGAGAAGACAGCAGGTCTACAGGCTCCTCATAACATACCTGTAGATGTTGGAGCACCAGTGTCAGAGGCGACTGCGGATGTCCAGAGAGGCAGTGACGCATCTCTGTGCACTGAGGAATGATGACCTGCAGACAATGAGGTTTTCTGGACACCCTATGCCTGTGGCCCTCAAAATCACTGTGGCTCTTAATTTCTACACCTCCATATCATTCCAGGGACCCACTGGTGACCTGCGTGGTATTTCACAGTCAGCAGAACACAGCTGTATCAGGGAGGTCACTGATGCCTTGTACAGGAGGGTCGATGACTATGTGTACTTCGGGACAGACCCTGAGTCAGCACCAGAGGGTCCTCAGATTTGGAGCCATGGCAGGAATCCTACAGCTGCAAGGGGCCATCGACTTCACGCATGCGGCCATCAAGGCTCCAGCCAGACAATCAGCGGCATACCTGAATACTCACTCACTCAACCTGCAGCTAGTATGTGACCACAGGAAACACCTCATGCAAGTGTGTGCCTGCTTTCCAGGCAGCTGCCATGACTCATTCATCTTGTGCTACTCCCAGGTGCCAATGCTCTTCACTGCACTGGCTCAGATCCAGAGGTGGATTCTTGGGGACAAGAGCGACCCCTTGCATACATGGTTCCTGATGTCGGTGAGAAACCCCACCAACGATGCAGAGTAGAGATACAACGCTTGCCACAGCTTGACACAAGCTACCATTGAGCAGGCCATCGGCCTGCTGAAGATGTGCTTCCGCTATCTGGATAGATCAGGAGGGGCCCTGCAGTACTCACCAGAAAGGGCTACATACATTGTTGCTGTATGCTGTGCTCTGCACAACTTTTCAATAGAAAGGGGGGAGACCTTGCAAGATTATGAGAGACGGGAGCAGCAGACATCCTATGGCGATGTGGACCCAGGGGATGTGCAGCAGCATACGCGCGTGGGAGGATGAAGAGCATCGATGCAGTGCAGAAAGGGCGAGTAAAGAGCAAGGGATGCTCGGCAACGCCTTATTACTGAGCATTTCCACTATCCCTGAGGTGCACAATATACTCCCTCTTACGACAAAGTGAGATCGAGGTCTAGGGGCTCCCTCTCAGCCATTGCCTGGTCTAACCGTAATAGGGTTTAATTTTAAAAACACCGTGTTTTTATCTCCCCCCTGAGTGATTCCTTCAGTGCCTTCCAATTGTACGGCAAAGAAATCAGACAGGTTTTCTTAGATTTAAACAAGGAAGGTGTAAGTGTATTAACCTTGACCTCTAATTCGGTTAATGACTACGAATACGCAACACTACCAGGTTAGCATGCATACGCGATAAACACACATGTAGATACAGACAGAAAAAGTAGAAGGAATAAAGGGGAAAAGTTTGAGGCAATATCTGGTAGTTATTTACGGTCCTTTTAGTTCAATGTGGAGTCTTTCGTTGCCGTTAAGTCTTGCTGTTCTTTGGGGCCCAGTGGATGCTTCAACTTGTTTTGATGCAGGAGTCTTTTCTGTCTTGAGGTTTAAGTGATTCCAGTGGGTTCGGAGGCTTGTGAGAAAACGAGAGAGAGCCAGCAAGGAGAGAAGCTGTCTTGTTCCAGGTTCAGTTACAATCTGCAGTCTGATCCCAAACTGTCCCGTGTCTAGTTCAAAAAGCCTGGACCAGCTGGTTAGTCATGTGACCAGCTGGCTTAAACACTCCTGCGTTTGTGGATTCCAAAGCTCTCGGTGGGGGGTGGGGGTGGTGTAGTGCTGTCTCCCACCCTGACAAGATGTGGATCACCATTGCCCAGCCCAATCACTATTAATTGAATCAGTAAGCAATTCCTTTGTCTCTCCAAACACTGTCATAGTCACAGAGAGATACAGCACTGAAACAGGCCCTTCGGCCCACCGGGTCTGTGCCGTCCATCAACCACCCATTTATACTAATCCTACATTAATCCCATATTCCCTACCCCACTTTCCCTCAATTCTCCTACCACCTACCTACACTAGGGGCAATTTACAATGGCCAATTTACCTATCAACTTGCAAGTCTTTGGCTGTGGGAGGAAACTGGAGCACCCGGCGGAAACCCACACAGTCACAGGGAGAACTTACAAACTCCGCACAGGCAGTACCCAGAACCGAACCTGGGTCACTGGAGCTATGAGACTGTGGTGCTAACCACTGCGTCACTGTGCCACCCCATATGTGTCTCTTAGTATGCAAATGTCCTCCAGCCAAGTGTCTGGTGATCTCTTTTTCAACAAGTCATTTCTTCACTCCAGCAACAGTTTAAAATTAATGTTCATATGAGGAAATTAATATGCCTCATTCTTTGGAGGTGGGGGTCTTTATGACACCTCCATACCCAGCAGAATGAAATGCAGTTTTGTTTTTCAAAAGAGCATTTCAATAAAAGGGACTGGAGAGAAGAATCGGTACAGGAAAACACACATGCATCTCTCTCATTCATTCAGAAATTCTAACAGTTGTTACAGCCTGCATTTTCTTGGTAGCAGTGCTGCTTTAAACAGCCCTTTTTCGCATCCCAATAAACATGTGATTTTTGGGGAAGTTTTTCAGTTTGCACATTTCCGTGACTGCCTAGGGTGGCTTTGTTCTTGTTGAGGTCTCCGGGGGAGGGCTATATTTAATTAGCGCTAGGTTGGAGTTCTGCTCATGGGTGGCGGCAGTGGGCGGTTCCACTATGAACTCACTTTCAGTGCTTTGATGAGTCATGAAAGGGCTTTTCCCCTGAGGGGATGGCTGTTTCCCTATTTTCCTGATTGTGGGGGAGGTTCCTTTGCTATTCTTCTCTTTGTCCTCTGGGACACTCCTGCTTGCAGGTATTTGCCCAGATTTTACTGCACTTCCCTGCAGCACTTCGACCACATGAGGCATCACCCTCATGGTTTCTCTGCCTTCTTGAGGACTTTATTTGTCTCTGTAGGTTCCTGTAAATGCTGTTAGCCACTCTAGTGGGATGCTTCTAGTGCCTGCAATTACATAGGAGGATGTGGGGTCTAGCCTTTCAAATATTTTGGAGTTGGCTGACCAGACAGTAGGGATTTCCATTTGGGATTCCACCCTGAATTCCTTTAACCTGCCCACTTAGTCACTTTTTCCCCTTTCTTTTCTAACCTTTTGCCAGCCTTGTGCCTGCCTGTCCCCTTTTGTTCTCGGCAGGGATCCCTTACAGCTCATCAGCCCTCTGCTGATGGGTCCTCCAAACACCGATTCAGGACTTAGGGGTGCAGATTTCACTGTAGGTTAGGGTTTCCCCTCAACCTGGCATGTGGCAACTCCTAAATTACTCCACCACATCTTTGTGGAGTTGCGGCCAGTCAAACTGCTGTCTTATGCGGGCTTTGGTTTTTTGTATACCGACATGTACAGCCACTGTACCTCTGCAGCACTACTAATTGGTGAATCACTGTCCACTCCTTGCTCTCAGGTCTGTAAAGAGAACTCCAATTCCTCATCAGTACCTCATTCTTTAAATAGTAGCAGTCAGGGACTCCCTCTGCTTCACTTTCAGACTGGGCAGCCTGTGCTAACTCTTGCAATACTGGGTTGGCTCACTGAGCCTCAGCTCGGGAAAATTCATTTAAATCATTCCCTGGGTCTTCTAACTTTCCAAAGAAAATCTCAGACAGACAGACCTCATGCCATCTGTCTGCAGTGCCAATTCAGTCTCCTCTGGGTGAGCTGGTTTGATATGGTCTGATTCACTCCACATTTAGGGAAATTGCAGGGGACTGTCTCCTGCCACTGCCCTGTTTCTCTGACCTCCTGAGGTCTCTCTTTCTCTACTGGGGAAGCTACCACCTTTAGAATACTCATGGACAAAGACAAAAGTGGTCCCAAAGGAAGAGTGCTAAATTGGGGGAAGGCCAACTATACCAAAATTCGGCAGGAGCTGGGGAATGTAGATTGGGAGCAGCTGTTTGAAGGTAAATCCACATTTGATATATGGGAGGCTTTTAAAGAGAGATTGATTAGCGTGCAGGAGAGACATGTTCCTGTGAAAATGAGGGATAGAAATGGCAAGATTAGGGAACCATGGATGACAGGTGAAATTGTGAGACTAGCTAAGAGGAAAAAGGAAGCATACATAAGGACTAGGCGGCTGAAGAAAGACGAAGCTTTGAAAGAATATCGGGAATGTAGGACCAATCTGAAACGAGGAATTAAGAGGGCTAAAAGGGGTCATGAAATATCTTTAGCAAACATGGTTAAGGAGAATCCCAAAGCCTTTTATTCATATATAAGGAGCAAGAGGGTAACTAGAGAAAGGATTGGCCCACTCAAGGACAAAGGTGGAAAGTTATGCGTGGAGTCAGAGAAAATGGGTGAGATTCGAAACGAGTACTTTGCATCGGTATTCACCGAGGAGAGGGACATGACGGATGTTGAGGTTAGGGACAGATGTTTGATTACTCTAGGTCAAGTCGGCATAAGGAGGGAGGAAGTGTTGGGTATTCTAAAAGGCATTAAGGTGGACAAGTCCCCAGGTCCGGATGGGATCTATCCCAGGCTACTGAGGGAAGCGAGAGAGGAAATAGCTGGGGCCTTAACAGATATCTTTGCAGCATCCTTAAACACGGGTGAGGTCCCGGAGGACTGGAGAATTGCTAATGTTGTCCCCTTGTTTAAGAAGTGTAGCAGGGAAAATCCAGGTAATTATAGACCGGTGAGCCTGACGTCAGTGGTAGGGAAGCTGCTGGAGAAGATACTGAGGGATAGGATCTATTCCCATTTGGAAGAAAATGGGCTTATCAGTGATAGGCAACATGGTTTTGTGCAGGGAAGGTCATGTCTTACCAACTTAATAGAATTCTTTGAGGAAGTGACAAAGTTGATTGATGAGGGAAGGGTTGTAGATGTCATATACATGGACTTCAGTAAGGCGTTTGATAAGGTTCCCCATGGTAGGCTGATGGAGAAAGTGAAGTCGCATGGGGTCCAGGGTGTACTAGCTAGATGGATAAAGAACTGGCTGGGCAACAGGAGACAGAGAGTAGCAGTGGAAGGGAGTTTCTCAAAATGGAGACGTGTGACCAGTGGTGTTCCACAGGGATCCGTGCTGGGATCACTGTTGTTTGTGATATACATAAATGATTTGGAGGAAAGTATAGATGGTCTGATTAGCAAGTTTGCAGAAGACACTAAGATTGGTGGAGTAGCAGATAGTGAAGGGGACTGTCAGAGAATACAGCAGAATATAAATAGATTGGAGAGTTGGGCAGAAAAATGGCAGATGGAGTTCAATCAGGGCAAATGCGAGGTGATGCATTTTGGAAGATCCAATTCAAGAGTGAATTATACCGTAAATGGAAAAGTCCTGGGGAAAATTGATGTACAGAGAGATTTGGGTGTTCAGGTCCATTGTTCCCTGAAGGTGGCAACGCAGGTCAATAGAGTGGTTAAGAAGGCATACAGCATGCTTTCCTTCATCGGACGGGGTATTGAGTACAAGGGTTGGCAGGTCATGTTACAGTTGTATAAGACTTTGGTTCGGCCACATTTGGAATACTGCGTGCAGTTCTGGTCGCCACATTACCAAAAGGATGTGGATGCTTTGGAGAGGGTGCAGAGGAGGTTCACCAGGATGTTGCCTGGTATGGAGGGCGCTAGCTATGAAGAGAGGTTGAGCAGATTAGGATTATTTTCATTAGAAAGACGGAGGTTGAGGGGGGACCTGATTGAGGTGTACAAAATCATGAGAGGTATAGACAGGGTGGATAGCAAGAAGCTTTTTCCCAGAGTAGGGGATTCAATTACTAGGGGTCACGAGTTCAAAGTGAGAGGGGAAAAGTTTCGGGGGGATATGCGTGGAAAGTTCTTTACGCAGAGGGTGGTGGGTGCCTGGAACGCGTTGCCAGCGGAGGTGGTAGACGCGGGCACGATAGCGTCTTTTAAGATGTATCTAGACAGATACATGAATGGGCAGGAAGCAAAGAGATACAGACCCTTAGAAAATAGGCGACATGTTTAGATAGAGGACCTGGATCGACGCAGGCTTGGAGGGCCGAAGGGCCTGTTCCTGTGCTGTAATTTTCTTTGTTCTTTGTTCTTTGTTCTTTGCCCCCGCCAGAGCATTACCTCGGAGCAGGTCAACCCTGTCCACAGTCAATCTAGGGACAATCCCTACAGTCACTGGTCCCAAAACTAGGTCGCACTCTAAGTGCACCTGATGTAAAGGTATGGGCATTCACTGCCCTCCGATATCATTCACCACCATTTTGGTGTTTACTGCACTCTCTGGGGGAAAGGTCAGGCCTTTTACCAGTAAAAGGGATCCAGTGGCACCTGTGTCCCTGAGAATTACTATCGGCTTGCTTGCCCCACTCGAGGGGTGTGGGGTTACTCTCCCTTCAGACACAAAACCCTGATAACCTTCAGGAATCCTATTAAATTTTCCTGCACTTGCAGCCGTAAGCTTCCTGGGTCTCACTCTTACTGCCTTTAAAGCCACAGCTTGTTCTGTTGTGCTTTCTATCGGGGTCCCTTCTCCGTCACTGAGTGGGTGTGCCCTGATTAAACCCTATAGGTTTTCCCTTTAGTTTCCAGCAGTCAGCTTTTAAATGCCCTGCTATATTACAATGGAAGCACACAGTTATCCAGGTCTCACTCCTGCTTACAGTACCTTCCTTTTTGGCTGGAGGAAGGCCCCCTGTGTCTCCTGCTTTTCTTTCCTACCCAGGACTGCTTGGGCTTCTATCACCTTCTCACCCTTTGTCCTTTTCGGATTTGTGTGGGTGATTAAGAAAGGTTTTCCCGGGAAACCGACTAATAAATGAGAGCAAACTCATCAGCCAGCACTGCTGCCTGCTGGTCTGTATGAACCTTCTGTGAGTCTACATGTGTCTTTATGGACAGTGGGAGAGAGTTTTTAAATTCCTCGAGCAAAATTATTTCTCTGAGATTTTCAGATCTGAGCTGTACTTTAAGAGCCCTCAGCCACTGGTCAAAAGCCAGCTGCTTATTTCTCTCCAACTTCAGGTCAGTTTGATCAGCTTGCTTCTTGAAGATTCTAAACTTTAGGCGATAGGCTTCTGGTACTAACTCATACGCCACAAAGATAGCAGTTTTTTTCAGTTCATAATTTGATGAATTCTCATCTGGCAACATGGAATAAACCTCATGGGCTTTTCCAGTTAGCTTGCTTTGTAGCAGGAGAGTCCAAGCCTCAGCTGGCCACTTTAACTGCCTTGTTAGTTTTTCAAAAGTCACAAAAAATGCTTCCACGTCTCTCTCATTGAATTTTGGGATCAGTTGGGAAACTTTTAGCAATTCTGTACCCAGCCCTAAATTACACTCCTCCATATTGGCCATGCTTTCACTGGGGTTACTCTGTCATCCCCTAGTTAACTCAAGTCACCTCAGCTCTCTCTCTTCGCATTCTTTCTGGAAGGTTCTTTCTCTTTCTGTCTCTCCTGTCTCTCTCTTTCTCTGTCTTCTAATTCAAGTTTCCTCTGTTCCAATTGTAGCTTTGCTAACAATACCTTGTCAGCGTCTACTTCTAACCCTGTTTCTGCTTCTTCCGATTCAAGGGAAAAATGATTGGCCACTAGTCTTAGGAGTTCAGACTTCCTAGCCTTGCCACGTTCAGTGATCCCTCACTTCTCAGCCATTTTCCTCAACTCCTCCATAAAGTGCTTTTAACTTATCCCAAGTTACTTCACCCTGGCTTGGGGATTTGTTGCAGACTTGCTATTATTCTAGCACACACAACCACAAGAAAACCTGTATTGAAATATTTTCTCTTTTTTGATTGGGATCAATTTGGCTTCCCATTTCCAATTTCTTGTTTATCTGTGGGTCAAATTCAGGACACTAGCCCACAAGTTTCAGTTATGACCAGTTGAGATAGGGCTCTAGGGGTTCCCTCTCAGCCTTTGCCTGGTCTAACTGTAACAGGGTTTAATTTTAAAAACACCGTGTTTTTAGCTTCCTCCTCAGTGAATCCTTGTTCACTGCTTTCCAATTATGAGGCAAAGAAATCAGACAGGTTTTCTTAGATTTAAATCTATTATTAATCTTAACTTCTAATTCGGTTAATAACCACAAGAACGCGACGTGACCACGCTAGCATGCGTACGGGATAAACACACACGCAGATAGAGACAGAAAAAGTAGACGGAATAAAGGGGAAAAGTTTGAGGCAATATCTGGTAGTTATTTATGGTCCTTTAAGTTCAATGTGGAGTCTTTGGTTGCTGATAAGTCTTGCTGTTTGTTGGGGCCCAGTGCATGCTTCGATTTGTTTCAATGTAGGAGTCTTTTGTGTCTTGAGGTTTAAGTGATTCCAGTGGGTCCAGAGGTTTGTGAGAAAGCGAGAGAGAGCCAGCCAGGAGAGAGGCTGTCTTGTTCCAGGTTTAGTTACAATCTGCAGTCTAACCCCAAACTGTCCCATGTTTAGTTCAAAAAGCCTGGACCAGCTGGTTAGTCATGTGACCAGCTGGTTTAACCACTCCTGCGTTTGTGAATTCCAAAGCTCTTGGTTGGGGGGGTGGGGGTGGGCGTTGTAGTGCTGTCTCTTACACTGACAAGATGTGGATCACCATTGCCCTGCCCAATCTCTGTTAATTGGATCAGTGAGCAATTCTTTTGTCTCTAACTATGCAAATGCCCTCCGCCAAATGTCTGGTGATCTCTTGTAAAACTTCACTCCAGCAACAGTTTAAAATTAATGTTCATATGACAAAATTAATATGCATCATTCTTGGCAGGTGGGGGTCTTCATGACACTCCCCATGTCACACATCACCATGCTTCATCTGGTAGGCAGTCTTCTGCATCTGTGACATCTGACAGCAGATGACTGAGCCATTGCCCATGTGACTGCATCCGTGCAGTGCCACATCATGTATACTGCCATGGTGATGATGTTGTTTCAAACTTTGGCATTTCTCTCAGGTCAATGATGTAATGGGAGGATACATTGTCAGCACATGCTGGCATGTGTTATTCATATAAAAGCACATTTAGTAAGAAGGAATTAAATCATAGTTGTGTCACCTGTGATAACCAGATGTGTCATGGTGCTTTTTTGAAATATTTGCGGGTGCTCCTTCGCAGTGCAGCCTCTGCGCTAGCAGCTTGACTGGAGGCAGACTGCTGATCAGGACGCCTTTTGGCTTTGAACGACTTGGGCGGTCGTCCTGTGGGCACATGAGGCCTGGAGGGCCCCGGCTGCCTGAGGGCCTCCTGCACCAGTGCAGGGCTGTCCTCAGACATTGTGGCTGCTGGAGCTGGACTCAGTGGCGGAGGGGCTGAGGGGCCGGTGTCCACATTGGAATCACCCTGAGGTGGACCCCAGCTATGGACCGCTGGCTTAGCTCCTCCCTCTCAAGTCTCGTAGGAACCTCGCTGTTCTCCTGAGAAGGACCAGGAGCAGAGCCACTTTCCAGGCCCCCGGTCCCTCTTGCCTAGCCGCTGCTGCATCCAGCTCACGGCCGAGGTGAGGGTTTGCAGGTCAGTGCACATCAGTGGAATGTAGCTCTCCATGAGGGAGGAAGCCATGTGCTCATTTGCCAGGGACTTGGCAGCTGTCATGGCCTGGATAGACTCCCCCTTCGTCTGCTCATGGCCTGTGTCATCTGAGCCAGACGTTGCCTTAACTCTCCTTGCAACTTCAGCATGCCCTGTGCTATTGACACCAGAGGGTCATCATCAACCTGGGGCTCAGCATGGACCTAGCCACCCATAGTCCTCCGACTGTCAGAGGCCTCGGCTGTCTCAGCCTCAGCCAGCTGCTTGGGAACATGTGTGGTGCTCTCACCAGCTTGTGACCCAGACTCTAAAGCCGGACGGATTCCCACCGAGGTGAGTGTCTCTGCACTGGTGGAAGGTGCAGGAGTGTCATGGGACTCTTCCCAGAGGTGCTGGCGCTCTCCAGGGCCTCTGATGCCACCGTGAAGCGTTGCCCTGCAAGATACAAAGTGAAGACAGTTTTAGGTTCACTGGTGTACACATCACTAATACGACAACATTGTGTCCACAAAGGAAATGTTTCTAATAATCATTGCATTTGTCAAAAAGATGCATGTTGACCCGGGACCCCAAGCTCCACATCTGAAACGTCAGGTCCTCCCTGACCGCTACGTAGTTCAAGGGCCTCCTCTTCAGCTTGGATCCGTGGTCGGATGTCCGGCACCCCTCCGCCAGTCCTGGAGGACTCCCTCGCAATCTGCACTCTCTTTGCTTGGAAGAGCAAGGATGCAGATATAAAACATTGCCATACAACAATATGATGCTTTTCATAACAGGGGCGCGACAACAAAAGGTGGGGGACAGTCAGTGTGTCATATGGACTCAGCCTATCATGCAGGTGCCATGCTCTGTGGTGTAAATGAGGGGGAGTTCTTTCACAAATGCAGCCACCCATGTGACATCAATCCTCCCTGCCCGACCTCCCTGTCTTTGACAATGGCAGTGGCACTCGTGCCACTCTGTGTGGGC
Organism: Heterodontus francisci; assembly: GCF_036365525.1. Lineage (NCBI taxonomy): Eukaryota > Metazoa > Chordata > Chondrichthyes > Heterodontiformes > Heterodontidae > Heterodontus > Heterodontus francisci. The sequence goes on along the minus strand of NC_090373.1, from coordinate 155,540,641 downwards.
AAACCCAGGTCAGATGGAGCCGCAAAAGGTAGTGCCTCTTTTGCTGAGTGCGTGAGATCGTTCATCATCTTGTGGCACTGGACCCAATCTCGGCATCCCGATCCGGGCATGCTAATGAGCTGCCTTGCTCAGGATCGTGGCAGCTCCACGACTTCTGGCTCACGTACGGCTTGAAAGCCATTTTTCTCGACCGCATGTGCACATAGAATCCAGCCCCTTGCTTTTCGACCCATTAAGTCTGGAAGGGCGAAACTCATTGTTCTTCAGGTGTTACCTCCGCAGTCTCCTTTTAAAAACGAAAGTCTTTGATCTGTCATGTCCTTTAGCAGAGCTTTAGTGAAGTCACGTGACTCCATCTTAAACTTTTAAAAATCACAATTTTTAAAACATAATTGTGTTACAGAGTCCAACATTCATAACGTAATGTGCCCACGTCATAATTCTATGTGCATTACTGAATAGTCATTAACCTATTTATTTTATTTATTTTAATGGCTTTGTTGCATGTTAATTTGACACTAGAATGCTATAAATATGCCATAAAGAATTTCAAGTCCCAACTGCTTACATCGTAAGATGCTGAACACAAAGATATCACAATTACCTCTTCGTTATTGTCCTGTCAGCCCAATTTGCCCCGTGAGTAAACCAAAGACATCAACATATTTAATTACATCTTTATTATTCCATTAATATGGACTAGTAATCCAGAGGCTTGACTAATGCTCGGGGGACACATGTTCAAATCCCAATATGGCAGATGGTGGAATTTGAATTCAACTGATGAATAAAGTCAGGAATTAAAAGCTAGTCTTAGTAATGGTGACCAAAAACTACCGGATTGTCATAAAAACCCATCTGGTTCACGAATGTCGTTTAGGGAAGGAAATCTGCTGCCCTTACCCACTCTAGCCTACATGTGACTCCAAACCCACAGCAATGTGGTTGACACTTTATGACCCTCTGAAATGGCCTGGCCAGCCATTCAGTTGTACCAAACCACTAAAGAAAAATCAAAAAAGAATAAAACTGGACAGATTACCCAGCATCGACTTAGGCAGCAGAAACGACAACTGCACACCCTGCCCAGTCAAACTTGCAAAGTCTCCTTACTAACATCTGTGGGCTTGTAGCAAAATTTGGAGAACTGTCCCACAGACTAGTCAAGCAACAGCCTGACATATTTATATTCACTGAATCATACTTCACTGGCAATGTCCCAGACTCCTCCATAACCATCCCTGGGTATGGCCAGTCTCACCGGCAGGACAGACCCACCATAGGTGGTGGCACAGTGGTATCCAGTCGGGAGGGAGTTGTCCTGGGAGTCCTCAACATTGACATTAGACCCCATGAAGTCTCTTGGCATCAGATCAAACAGTGACAAGGAAACATCCTGCTGATTATCACCTATTGCCCCCTCCAGTCGGCTGATGAATCAGTACTCCTCCACGTTGAACACCACTTGGAAGAAGCACTGAAAGGGGCAAGGGCACTGATTGTATTCTGGGTGAGAGACTTCAATGTCCATCACCATGAGTGTTGATTAGAATCCAGGACTGGCATGTTCCTGTGAGGAAGAAGGGTAGGTTTGGCAAGTTTCAGGAACCTTGGATAACGAGGGATATTGTGAGCCTAGTCAAAAAGAAAAAGGAAGCATTCGTAAGGGATAGAAGGCTGGGAACAGACGAAGCCCTTGAGGAATATAAGGCAAGTAGGAAGGAACTTAAGCAAGGAGACAGGAGGGCTAAAAGGGGTCATGAAAAGTCATTGGCAAACAGGATTAAGGAGAATCCCAAGGCTTTTTATACGTATATAAAGAGCAAGAGGGTAGCCAGGGAAACGGTTGGCCCACTCAAGGACAGAGGAGGGAATCTATGCGTGGAGCCAGAGGAAATGGGCGAGGTACTAAATGAGTACTTTGCATCAGTATTCACCAAAGAGAAGGACTTGGTGGATGATGAGTCTAGGGAAGGGAGTGTAGATAGTCTGGGTCATGTCGTTATCAAAAAGGAGGAGGTGTTGGGTGCCTTGCAAAGCATTAGGGTAGATAAGTCTCCAGGGCCTGATGGGATCTACCCCAGAATACTGAGGGAGGCAAGGGAGGAAATTGCTGGGGCCTTGACAGAAATCTTTGTATCCTCATTGGCTACAGGTGAGGTCCCAGAAGACTGGAGAATAGCCAATGTTGTTCCTTTGTTTAAAAAGGGTAGCAAGAATAATCCAGGAAATTATAGTCTGGTGAGCCTTATGTCAGTGGTAGGGAAATTATTAGAGAGGATTCTTCGGGACAGGATTTACTCCCATTTGGAAACAAAAGAACTTATTAGCGAGAGGCAGCATGGTTTTGTGAAGGGGAGGTCGTGTCTCACTAACTTGATTGAGTTTTTTGAGGAAGTGACGAAGATGATTGATGAAGGAAGGGCAGTGGGTGTTGTCTATATGGACTTCAGTAAAGCCTTTGACAAGGTCCCTCATGGCAGACTGGTACAAAAGGTGAAGTCACACGGGATCAGAGCTGAGCTGGCAAGATGGATATAGAACTGGCTCGGTCATAGAAGACAGAGGGTAGCAATGGAAGGGTGCTTTTCTGAATGGAGGGCTGTGACTAGTGGTGTTCCGCAGGGATCAGTGCTGGGACCTTTGCTGTTTGTAGTATATATAAATGATTTGGAGGAAAATGTAGCTGGTCTGATTAGTAAGTTTGCGGATGACACAAAGGTTGGTGGAGTTGCGGATAGTGATGAGGATTGTCAGAGGATACAACAGGATAGAGATTGGTTGGAGACTTGGGCGGAGAAATAGCAGATGGAGTTTATTCCGGACAAATGTGAGGTAATGCATTTTGGAAGATCTAATACAGGTGGGAGGTATACAGTAAATGGCAGAACCCTTAGGAGTATTGAAGGCAGAGAGATCTGGGCGTACAGGTCCACAGGTCACTGAAAGTGTCGATGCATGTGGATAAGGTAGTCAAGAAGGCATACGGCATGCTTGCCTTCATCAGTCGGGGCATAGAGTACAAAAATTGGCAAGTCATGCTGCAGCTGTACAGAAACTTAGTTAGATCACACTTAGAATATTGCATGCAATTCTGGTCGTCACACTACCAGAAGGACGTGGCGGCTTTGGAGAGGGTACAGAAGAGGTTTACCAGGATGTTGCCTGGTCTGGAGGGTATTAACTATGAGGAGAGGTTGGATAAACTCGGATTGTTTTCACTGGAACGACGGAGGTGGAGGGGCGACATGATAGAGGTTTACAAAGTTCTGAGTGGCATGGACAGAGTGGATAGTCAGAAGCTTTTTCCCATGGTGGAACAGTCAGTTACTCTGGGACATAGGTTTAAGGTGCGAGGGGCAAATTTTAGAGGGGATGTGCGAGGCAAGTTCTTTACACAGAGGGTGGTGAGTGCTTGGAACTTGCTGCCGGGGGAGGTGGTGGAAGCAGATACGATAGCAACGTTTAAGAGGCATCTTGACAAATACATGAATAGGATGGGAATAGAGGGATACGGTCCCCGGAAGTGCAGAAGGTTTTAGTTTAGACAGGCATCAAGATCGGCACAGGCTTGGAGGGCCGAATGGCCTGTTCCTGTGCTGTACTGTTCTTTGTTCTTTGAGTGGCTCGGTAGACCGAGCTGGCCAAGTCCTGAAGGAAATAACTTCCTGTCTGGGCCTCTGGCAGGTGGTGAAGGGAACCAACAAGGGGGAAAAACCTGGCTTGATCTCATCCTCACCAGTCTACCTGTCAGAGATGCATCTATCCATGACAGCTTTGTAAGAGTGACCATTACACAGTCCCTGTGGAGGTGAAGTCCAGACTTCACACTGAGGATACCCTCCATCGTGTTGTGTGGCACTATCACTGTGCTAAATGGGATAGATTCAGAACAGATCTAACAGCTCAAAACTGGACATCCATGAGGTGCTGTGGGCCATCAGCAGCAGCAGAATTGTCTTCAACCACAATCTGTACCTCATGGCCTGGCACAGCCCTCTCTGTACCATCACCATTAAGCCAGGGGACCAACCCTGGTTCAATCAGAGTGCAGGACAGCATGCCAGGAGCAGCACCAAGTATACTTAAAAATGAGATGCCAACAACACAGGATTACATGCATGCCAAACAGCGTAAGTAGCATGCGATAGACAGAGCTAAGTAATCCCAAAACAATGGATCAAATCAAAGCTCTGCAGTCCTGCCACATCTAGTTGTGAATGGTGGTGGACAATTAAGCAAATAACCAGAGGAGAAAACTCCACAAACATCCCCATCCTCAATGATGGGGCAGCCCAGCACATTCAGTGCAAAAGACAAGGCATTTGCAACCATCTTCAGCCATGATTGCCGAGTGGATGATCCATCTCAGCCTCCTCCTAAGGTCCCCAGCATCACAGATGCCAGTCTTCAGACAATTCAATTTACTCCAAGAAATGGTTGAAGGCACTGGATTCAGCAAAGGCTATGGGCACTGACAACATCTGTAGTACTGATGACTTGTGCTCCAGAACTTGCTGTGATCCTAGCCAAGCTGTTTCAGTACAGTTTCAACACTGACATTATCAACAGTGTGGAAAACTGCTCAGGTACGCCATGAACACAAAAAGCAGGAAAAATCCAATCTGGCCAATTATCAGTCTACTCTCAATCATCAGCAAAGTGATGAAATGTGTTGTCGACAGCGTTTTCAAGTGGTACTTACAAAGCAATAACCTGCTCACTGATGCTCAGTTTGGGTTCTGCCAGGACCACTACACTACTGACCTCACTAGAGCCTTGGTCCAAACATGCACAAAAAAACTGAATTCCAGAGGTGAGGTGAGAGCCACTGCCCTTGACATCAAGGCATCATTTGACCGAGTATGGCATTAAGGAGCCCTAGCAAAAATGAAGTCAATGGGAATCGTGTGAAAAACATTCCACTTGTTGGAGTCATAACTAGCAAAAAGGAAGATGCTTGTGATTGTTGGAGGACAAGCATCCAAGCCCCAGAACATTATTGCAGGAGTTCCTCAGGATAGTGTCCTAGCCCCAACAATCTTCAGCTGCTTTATCAATGACCTTTCTTCCATCATAAGGTCAGAAGTGCGGATGTTCGCTGATGATTGCACAGTGTTCAGTACCATTTGCAACTCTTCAGATACTGAAGCAGTCAGTGTCCAAATGCAAAAACACCTGGACAACATTCAGGCTTGGGCTGATAAGGGTCAGGTATTCACAGCACACAAGTGCCAGGCAATGACAATCTCTGACAAGAGAGACTCTAACCATCTCCCCTTGACATTCAATGGCATTGATATCGCTGAAATCCCAACGTCAACATCCTGGAAGGTTACCATTGACCAGAAACTGAAATGGAGCAGCTATATAAATACCGTGGCTACAAGAGCAGGTCAGAGGCTAGGAACTTTGAGGTGGGTAACTCACCTCCTGACTCCCCAAACCCTGTCCACCATCTGTAAGTCAGAAGTGTGATGGAATACTCTCCACTTGCCTGGATGAGTGTGACTCCAACAATATTCAAGAAGCTCGACACCATCCAGGACAAAGCAACCCATTTGATTGGCACCCCATCCACCACCTTAAACATTCACTCCCTCCACCACCGATGCACAGTGACAGCAGTGTGTACCATCTGCAAGATGCACTGCAGCAGCTCACCACACCTCCTTCGACAGCACCTTCCAAACCTGCAACCTCTTCCATCTAGAAGGACAAGGGCAGCAGATGCATAGGAACACCACCGGCTACAAATTCCCTTCCAAGCCACCCACCATCCTACTTCAAAATATATCACCGTTCCTTCACTGTTGCTGAATCAAAATCCTGGAACTCCCTTTCTAACAGCACTGTGCATGTGCCTGCACCAGGTGGACTGCAGCGGTTAAAGAAGACAGCTCACCACCACCCTCTCAAGGGCAACTAGGGATGGGCAACAAATGCTGGCCTTGTCAGTGACACCCACATCCCATGAAAGACCAAACAAATCCTGCGAAATCCCTACATTTGATTTTCGTCTTAATTGACAAAAACTAACTTAAAGACAATGACTTACTGTATTCTTCTTTAATTTCATTGTTATACTGAAATTTATACTGAACTATTTTTTTATTCCTGCTTGAAATGCATTGGGTAAAAAGCAGCTGAGAGGTGACATGATGGGGAACTGAGGTTTGGGCCTTCATTGACCAAATGTTTTATCGGCCCAAAAGATTTAAAGGGAAGGAAATGGTAAAAATGCAAACTTCAGCAGTAATGTAAGCATAACGTGAAAACAAGTGGCCTCCTGTGTGAGAATTAAAAGATAAATACCTTAGTAGAATCCTAGGCCAAATGTAGGTACAGCTGAGACAAAATAACTGAGTACCAAGGCCTCCATGTTTTACTTGCTTTAGTCAAGCTGATAGGAGTTTGAGTGTGGGATGTCAGAGATCCTGAGACTCTGACTAGCTTGGGTGGGCAGGTGGGTGCATGACATCTTTTGTAATTGGGCCATTCAAATAATAGTGAGGTAATGATTGGGTTAAATAGGTCTCCATAGGCTTTGCTGTGTAAAGAAAGTATAAGAAGGAATTCCCTGAGCACGGAGATGGTAGAGGCATTATATCTTGCATTGACTGACGTGATTGTACCTGGGGCATGACCAGGTAATAGTCACATGTAGATCGCTCTCCTATCTAGGGTGTAATGCTAATACCTTTGATACTACTACTCAGACATTAGCATGTGTCAAGTCTTTCTTATACTGAATAAAATATAACCACCGTCACCAATAGGATCATCACTACAGATCACTTCAGAGCTTGAGAGTAACGGTTAAAGGGTTGACTGACTCTAACACCCCCAAATTCCAATACTGTGATTTCCTGAGCTCTGATGGATGATACCTAGGGCCTGATTTTAACTCCGTGTCAGTGGTTCGGTTTTGAGTGAGTTAAAATTGGGCCTAAAATAGGAAACAACCCACCTGGCTCAGTCAGTCTGTGTTGGCATTTACCCTCCACTAGAGAAAATAATTCTAGTTACATTTACCCACCATATTTCCATATCACTTTAACCCCTTTTCTTTCATCCATCTATCTGCTCAATGTTGGCCTATTTTCTACCTCAATTGCTAACATTGGAAGTAAATTCCACGTGTGTGGAAGTGATATGCACTTTCAGAAACTCAGCCATTTATTCTCCAAACATTCTAAAATCTAAGCAAAAAAACATGTCAGGGTTTAGCTATTACCTGAGACTTTCTGATTAATCGATCTATCACATATTATTGAAGCTAAATTTTCAATTAAAATTTGCACAAGTACATCAATAAAGAATTCTTATTGAGAGAGTTTTCAGAATGTTTTGGTTACTTCTTCATTACCTGAAGTAGACAAGGAAAAGCATACCAGTGCTTTATGCTGGTAAGCTTCCAGGGGTTGAATTTTCCCTTTAGTGTGGGAAACAGAAGCCAGGACTGTTTCTGGGTCCCAAACCCACCCTTGGGGGAAAACCGGCACGTGTTGGAATTTTGACCACCTTAATTTGCAAGAAGATAGGTTCCCTGCCCAATTAAGGGCTACGGACAGACTCCCAAAGCTGGAGTGCCAATTCAATGCCTTCCAGCTTCAGAGGAGCACCCGGCTGCAGTAAAGGGTAAGTAACTGAGAGGGTGCTTCAACTTTGAGGTGCCATCTCATTAATATTTTAAAAAATGTAATTAAAGAAGAGAAAGCAGCCAGCCACCGCTTTGGGGGGTGGGGTTGGCATGGGCGAGGGGAGAGGAGAGAATTCTCTCAATAGGGTGACCTTTGACTGCACCTGCACCCAGGCAGGCACCTCCAGGCAGTTAATTTTCCCCCTCGTCGTGTTGGGAAACCAGAGGCTGACTGGAAAATCTCAGTCGGCCTCCTTAACTTACCTTTTACAAGGCTTTTAATGAGTGGGGGCAAGCAGCCCTGCTGGGCTCCGAATCTCCATTAGCCAAAATGGCCAAAGAAGGGAATGGGGTCAGGAAACTGGCATGCCAGCCGTTTCTGGTATTTTCCAGCCCAGTCTTTCTCTGTTCTCAACCTCAGTGGAGCCAGAAAATCCTGCCCCTTTTTTAGTCAGGTAGTGCACACAAACCTTGGAGTTCCTAAGACTTGGTTCTTGCCTTCCTGTTATTACATTCTCTAGGTTTCGGTAAGTGAGTTGTGTGCTTATGGGAAGAGGATGTGCAACCTGTATCAGGAAATCAACACTCGACTTATATGTATTTCTTAGTAATTTATGTTGGAGACATATGTTGGCCTTTATTGCAAAGGGGATGGAGTATAAAAGTAGGGAAGTCTTGCTACAACTGTACAGGGCATTGGTGAGACCGCACCTAGAGTACTGTGTACAGTTTTGGTCTCCTTACATAATTAGAATTAGAATTAGAATTAGAACATTACAGCGCAGTACAGGCCCTTCGGCCCTCGATGTGAAACCATCTGACCTACACTATTCCATTTTCATCCATATGTCTATCCAATGACCACTTAAATGCCCTTAAAGTTGGCGAGTCTACTACTGCTGCAGGCAGGGCGTTCCACGCCCCTACTACTCTCTGAGTAAAGAAACTACCTCTGGCATCTGTCCTATATCTATCACCCCTCAACTTAAAGCTATGTCCCCTCGTGTTTGCCATCACCATCCGAGGAAAAAGACTCTCACTATCCACCCTATCTAACCCTCTGATTATCTTATATGTCTCTATTAAGTCACCTCTCCTCCTCCTTCTCTCCAACGAAAACAACCTCAAGTCCCTCAGCCTTTCCTCGTAAGACCTTCCCTCCATACCAGGCAACATCCTAGTAAATCTCCTCTGCACCCTTTCCAAAGCTTCCACATCCTTCCTATAATGCGGTGACCAGAACTGCACGCAATACTCCAGGTGCGGCCTCACCAGAGTTTTGTACAGCTGCAGCATGACCTCGTGGCTCCGAAACTCGATCCCCCTACTAATAAAAGCTAACACACCATATGCCTTCTTAACAGCCCTATTAACCTGGGTAGCAACTTTCAGGGATTTATGTACCTGGACACCAAGATCTCTCTGCTCATCTACACTACCAAGAATCTTCCCATTAGCCCAGTACTCTGCATTCCTGTTACTCCTTCCAAAGTGAATCGCCTCACACTTTTCCACATTAAACTCCATTTGCCATCTCTCAGCCCAGCTCTGCAGCCTATCTATGTCCCTCTGTAACCTACAACATCCTTCGGCACTATCCACAACTCCACCGACGTTCGTGTCATCCGCAAATTTACTAACCCACCCTTCTACACCCTCTTCCAGGTCATTTATAAAAATGACAAACAGCAGTGGCCCCAAAACAGATCCTTGCGGTACACCACTAGGAAGTAAACTCCAGGATGAACATTTGCCATCAACCACCACCCTCTTTCAGCTAGCCAATTTCTGATCCAAAGCACTAAATCACCTTCAACCCCATACTTCCGTATTTTCTGCAATAGCCTACCGTGGGGAACCTTATCAAACGCCTTACTGAAATCCATATACACCACATCCACTGCTTTACCCTCATCCACCTGTTTGGTCACCTTCTCGAAAAACTCAATAAGGTTTGTGAGGCACGACCTACCCTTCACAAAACCGTGCTGACTATCGCTAATGAACATAATGAACATAAGGTACATACTTGCATTGAAAGCAGTTCAGAAAAGTTTCACTAGGCTGATTCCAGGGATGAAGGGGTTGTCTTATGAGGAAAGGTTGAGCTGGTTGGGCCTAATCTCATTGGAGTTGAGAAGAATGAGAGGTGATCTTATTGAAACATATAAGATTCAGAGGCGGGCTGACAGGGTAGATGCTGAGAGGATATTTCCCCTCATGGGGAATCTAGAACTAGGGGACACGGTTTCAAATTAAGGGGTCTCCCATTTAAGATGGAGATGAGGAGGAATATCTTCTCTCAGAGGGTTGTCAATCTTTGTTAATTCTCTTCCCCAGAGAGCAGGGAAAGCTGGGTCATTGAATATATTCAAGGCCGAGTTAGACAAAGTTTTGATCTACAAGAAGTCAAGGGTTATGTGGGGCAGCAGGAAAGTGAAGTTAAGGCCACAATCAGATCAGCCATGATCTTATTGAATGGTGGAGCAGGCTCGAGGGGCCGAATGGCCTATGCCTGCTCCTATTTTTTATGATCTTATAAAACCTGATAGGGGGTTTCTGCATTAGCCATCTACCTGGCTAATGAAAAGAAAACATCTGAGATGTTATTCAAACTGGCTCTTTTGTGACAAGAACTGCTTGCTTCACCATCATTCCAACTCCTCTGATAGCAGGTTTAGTATGTCTGAAGGCACATTTACTGTACGTTGAGTTGAACAGCCATTTATACTATATATCTCTATTAACAAAACATCTTAACTTGCACTGAGAGTGTATTGTTCCTTGATCTCTGATGTGATGCATTGTTTATGAATTGCACACTATTAGAGAACCCATAACAGCAGTTTCTGTAATATGTCCAAAGCTACAACCTACCCTTCTTGTTTGTCTCTCAAAGGCAACCTTTTACAGTGTATGCTGTATGGATTTGATTTTGTAAAGTATTTGGCAATACCCAGACGTCGATCAAGTAGTTGCATTTACGATGCATCGATCAATACAATCTGTAGTTCTTTTACAAAGAACAAAGAACAAAGAAAATTACAGCACAGGAACAGGCCCTTCGGCCCTCCAAGCCTACGCCGATCCAAATCCTCTATCTAAACCTGTCGCCTATTTTCTAAGGGTCTGTATCTCTTTACTTCCTGCCCATTCATGTATCTGTCTAGATACATCTTAAAAGACGCTATCGTGCCCGCGTCTACCACCTCCGCTGGTAATGCGTTCCATACACCCACCACCCTCTGCGTAAAGAACTTTCCACGCATATCCCCCCGAAACTTTTCCCCTTTCACTTTGAACTCGTGTCCCCTTGTAATTGAATCCCCCACTCTGGTAAAAATCTTCTTGCTATCCACCCTGTCTATACCTCTCATAATTTTGTACACCTCAATCAGGTCCCCCCTCAACCTCCGTCTTTCTAATGAAAATAATCCTAATCTACTCAACCTCTCTTCATAGCTAGCACCCTCCATAGCAGGCAACATCCTGGTGAACCTCCTCTGCACCCTCTCCAAAGCATCCACATCCTTTTGGTAATGTGGCGACCAGAACTGCACGCAGTATTCCAAATGTGGCCGAACCAAAGTCCTATACAACTGTAACATGACCTGCCAACTCTTGTACTCAATACCCCGTCCGATGAAGGAAAGCATGCCGTATGCCTTCTTGACCACTCTATTGACCTGCGTTGCCACCTTCAGGGAACAATGGACCTGAACACCAAAATCTCTCTGTACATCAATTTTCCCCAGGACTTTTCCATTTACTGTATAGTTCACTCTTGAATTGGATCTTCCAAAATGCATCACCTCGCATTTGCCCTGATTGAACTCCATCTGCCATTTCTCAGCCCAACTCTCCAATCTATCTATATTCTGCTGTATTCTCTGACAGTCCCCTTCACTATCTGCTACTCCACCAATCTTAGTGTCGTCTGCAAACTTGCTAATCAGACCACCTATACTTTCCTCCAAATCATTTATGTATATCACAAACAACAGTGGTCCCAGCACGGATCCCTGTGGAACACCACTGGTCACACGTCTCCATTTTGAGAAACTCCCTTCCACTGCTACTCTCTGTCTCCTGTTGCCCAGCCAGTTCTTTATCTATCTAGCTAGTACACCTTGGACCCCATGCGCCTTAACTTTCTCCATCAGCCTACCATGGGGAACCTTATCAAACGCCTTACTGAAGTCCATGTATACGACATCTACAGCCCTTCCCTCATCAATCAACTTTGTCACTTCCTCAAAGAATTCTATTAAGTTGGTAAGACATGACCTTCCCTGCACAAAACCATGTTGCCTATCACTGATAAGCCCATTTTCTTCCAAATGGGAATAGATCCTATCCCTCAGTATCTTCTCCAGCAGCTTCCCTACCACTGACGTCAGGCTCACCGGTCTATAATTACCTGGATTATCCCTGCTACCCTTCTTAAACAAGGGGACAACATTAGCAATTCTCCAGTCCTCCGGGACCTCACCCGTGTTTAAGGATGTTGCAAAGATATCTGTTAAGGCTCCAACTATTTCCTCTCTCGCTTCCCACAGTAACCTGGGATAGATCCCATCCGGAGCTGGGGACTTGTCCACCTTAATGTCTTTTAGAATACCCAAAACATCCTCCCTCCTTATGCCGACTTGACCTAGAGTAATCAAACATCTGTCCCTAACCTCAACATCCGTCATGTCCCTCTCCTCGGTGAATACCGATGCAAAGTACTGGTTCCTTCTCTTGTCTAATGTGCAATGTGGATATTCTCTTTGGAACAAGATCTGACATACATTCATCAACTTCAAATCTTTGTATGAAGAAAAATGATAATGTTGGTTATTAGTAATATTTGATTCATATTTAACAATAACAGGGTCTGTTAACAGCACTTGTGCACAATTAAACTCTCTAAAGGGTAGACAATTAATTTCCAAATCTCAAGGAAATGAAATGGGGAAATAAAGGGTCCTTGCTAAAATAGCCAATGTTATATTTGGTGGTACTGTTGGCAATGATTTGATTTTCCACAAGTTCATGGCTACAGCTGAGAGATGGTTTGGTTCTGACACTGAGCATATTACAGCTATAAAAGCAAACAAATAATACATCCAATGTGGTGAATTGTGCAACAAGCTAAACTTACACTGGGTCCTTGTAACTGATTGTTGACATTCTGTGTCGATTGAAAGAACTTTGTTGGTAACCTAAGGTGCATAGGCCACTGATGTAAAAGAGTGAACCCTGGTTTTGGTTACGTTTGACTTAGAGTGACAATCATTGCTTAGCTCATGTTCTGATGATGCTGAGGTGGACAGATTCTGTTTGACTTGGAAGATAAATAGGCTTGAATTGTTGGCTTTAAGTGAACTTTATTTCCAAAGACAATTCTTAACAGAATTCTGGGTGGAGAAGCCATGATATGCACTGACTGGGATTTATTGCTCCCATTGTTACCATGAACTTCATGAGTATTGGCAATGCAGTATGTGGGGTGGCTGATTAACAGAGAGGGAAAGCTGCTTTATTCAGGATTCTTCAGTTTTTCTAATGCTGGGACTAAATGCATGATGGTTAAACAAGGCTTATTAACTTCATAGGCAATCAATTGTACAGTCAAATCTCTGAATACAGATGTTCTTTCTTTCTTTTCTTTTGGGCCTCCTTATCTCGAGAGACAATGGATACGCGCCTGGAGGTGGTCAGTGGTTTGTGAAGCAGCGCCTGGAGTGGCTATAAAGGCCAATTCTGGAGTGACAGGCTCTTCCACAGGTGCTGCAGAGAAATTTGTTTGTCGGGGCTGTTGCACAGTTGGCTCTCCCCTTGCGCCTCTGTCTTTTTTCCTGCCAACTACTAAGTCTCTTCGACTCGCCACAATTTAGCCCTGTCTTTATGGCTGCCCGCCAGCTCTGGTGAATGCTGGCAACTGACTCCCACGACTTGTGATCAATGTCACAGGATTTCATGTCGCGTTTGCAGACGTCTTTATAGCGGAGACATGGACGGCCGGTGGGTCTGATACCAGTGGCGAGCTCGCTGTACAATGTGTCTTTGGGGATCCTGCCATCTTCCATGCGGCTCACATGGCCAAGCCATCTCAAGCGCCGCTGACTCAGTAGTGTGTATAAGCTGGGGGTGTTGGCCGCTTCAAGGACTTCTGTGTTGGAGATATAGTCCTGCCACCTGATGCCAAGTATTCTCCGGAGGCAGCGAAGATGGAATGAATTGAGACGTCGCTCTTGGCTGGCATACGTTGTCCAGGCCTCGCTGCCATAGAGCAAGGTACTGAGGACACAGGCCTGATACACTCGGACTTTTGTGTTCCGTGTCAGTGTTCTTTACACAGTGCATAATCCTATATATTTCTACAACAGTGTAGTTTGTAGTGGGCTCTTGCATTTCAATCTAAATGTTAATAGTCACTGTTACTTTAAGGCAGCATTCATGTAACAAAGCATGGATATTACAGTTGAGGTCATTGAAGGAAGGAAAATGAGCATTAATTTATGTACATCAGTATACTCTCCCCTCCCAATGCTGCTACCATGGATGTGTGTTAATGTTTTTTCAAAGCGGTTGATATGAACCACGGCTTTGCATTGCCTCAAACTGCGTTTAAAATCTGTCTTAATGAAAACTGGATTAAACAGGTAAGAAATAACTAGTGTTTAATATTGTTTTTCCTTCCTCAGACCTAAAAGGGTAGAATTGTAGAACTTTTGTTCTAGAACAGAAGGAGACCTTCGTTCCATCATATGTGTGCTGACTCCAGGGGCCAGATTTTCAACCGGGGGTCAGGGACCCGATGCCCGGATGAAGTCCAGGTCCCAACCCCGCGCGTCAGTTGCGTCGTTCTCGTGATTCTATTTTGAAATGCAAATGCCCTAAGTGGACAGGAGGTGAGCTTGGCGCCCAATTAGTGGCACCGAGCATTTCCAGGAAACGGGAGCTGCCTGCCTGGTGCCAGTGACAATGTTGGGAGATGCTGTGGCCTTGCCGAAGAGAGCAGGCAGCTCCTTACAGGACAGCAGCATCGACAAGGATGAAAGGGGCCAAGCAGGAGAAATGAAGGTCCAATGCTAGTACCAGTGCAAGAAGGCCCATTAAAAAATATTTTTAAGACAAAAACAAATAAACTTTATTTGGCCCATGGCGAACCCGACAGCTGTGTACTAACATACACCAGCAAGCAGGTTTCCTGTTCCTCCCCACTCCTCCGCTGGCCCTTTGAAAATTACAAACTGCCCCAAAGGCATTGGGTCCCGATTCCACAGCCCTTTGAAAATATGACCCTAGGTCTCCAAATGGAGCTATCTAACCTAACCCCATTTCCTTGCTCTTTCCCTATATCCTTTTATATTCTTCCTTGTAAAATACATATCAGATCCCCCTTTAATTCTGCCTCAATAATCACTTATGGTGAAGCATTCCCTCTTCAAATAACACTCACTGCGAAGCAAAATTCTTCTAACACCTCCCTTTGTTCTTCTTGTGACAATCTTTGTCTTTGTCCAAGTTTACAAATTGCTATTCAGTGGAAACAATTATTAACTACTTATTCTTTCAAAAAACCTTCATGTTTTGAATGTCTATTAGTTCCCCTATTAGGGTAGCAATGAGCACTGATCCAAGGTGACGCAAAATAGGCAATTTCAGGTTCATTCCCAAAAGTCTGAGCGTAACTTTCTTGAATTAGTACAACTTGTGAATGGTAGTAGATGGAAAATCCTTGCTGGAAAGTGCACTGACCTCTTCTGTCTGAACTCTTGACAGATGTTTTAAAAGTCAAATCCAGCAGTTGCTGAGGGCACAAGGAAGCCAAGGAGTCAGTGCTGAAAAGCACTGTGGGGAGAATGAACTGAAGCATCCACATCATGTGGCAGTACCTCCAGTTTAAGAAGAGATTGATTGGATCCTGCTCTGCTATATCAGTTACCCACAGGCTACTTTCCCTGCCTCCAGATTTATTTTGCCAGCTGTTGGGTTCTGCTCGCCCTCTTTTTGCCCCACACACCCTTTGGAAAGAATGAAATATAATTTAATATAATTTAAGCACTACTGATGCACAATTTTCCAAGCCTTCTGGTGTACTCTCAGTGCCAGATATGGACTGGGAGCTTACTATAAATAAGTAATTGAAACTGACTTTAGAAAGGAGCTTGGCCGAATGGAAAGTTGATGAGCATGACATGTATCACATTTTGGTTTCACCACTTTAGCAATGGGACTAGAAAATAACACGGAGATTATACACCAAGCTGCCCAGTGACTTGGAACTTTCTCCATCATAATTTCTGTAAATACATGTTATCAGATTTGTTTTGCTCGTTTAGGGCTTCCAAGTCCCTTCGTAAAGCGAATTAAGGACATACCCCAGCAGAATATTTTAATTGCTTTTTGTGATTGTCTATATGCACCATTTTCAGTGCATGTTAGTGGTTACACTTGCACAGAACGTATAAGGCAAAATATAACATGGAGATGCTGCTCATTAGCGACTCAGGTGAAAAAAGCTGTCAAAAGGAGTTTTCAGATATCAGATTCCAATCGTCACTCATTTTATTCTCAATGTTAATAACTTGCGGGGTGAAATTTCTCTATACATTATATAAATCTGTCTACATAAATATGTAGTTATTTGGGGTGTTCCATTAATGCATTTTTGCCCATGTTCCTAAAATTTTTCGCAGGAAAAATCTTGGTCTGATGCACATTAACAATTAGACCCTATATTAAGGACTTGTTGGACTTGTTAAGAAGAAATTAAAATGCAAAACATGCAAATGTACTTAAGCTCGCCATAAGCCCATACCAAGTTAAGAATGTTCACTGTAAAGGTGGTATTAGGAGAGTAAATGACTCCTCCTCCTGAGGTCCCGAGCTTCAGCTAATCCGATTCACTCCATGTGATATCAAGAAACAGCTGAAAGTACTGGATACAGCAAAGGCTGTGGGCTCTGACAACATTCCGACAATAGTTCTGAAGACTTGTGCTTCAGAATTAGCCGCACCCCGAGCCAAGCTGTTCCAGTACAGCTACAACACTGGCATCTACCCAGCAATGTGGAAATTTTCCCAGGTATATCCTGTACACAAAAAGCAGAACAAATCAAACCCAATCAACTACCACCCTATCAGCCTACTCTCGATCATCAGCAAAGTAATGAAAGGGGTCGTCGACAGTGCTATCAAGCAGCACTTGCTCAACAATAACCTGCTCACTGACGCTCAGTTTGGGTACCACCATGGCCACTCAACTCCTGACCTCATTACAGCCTTGGTTCAAACATGGACAAAAGAGCTGAACTCAAGAGGTGAGGTGAGAGTGACTGCGTTTGACATCAAGCAGCATTTGACCGAGTATGGCATCAAGCAGCCCTAGCAAAACTGGAGTCAATGGGAATCAGGGAGAAAACTCTCCAATGGTTGGAGTCATACATAACATCAAGGAAGATGCTTGTGGTTGTCAGAATCAATTATCTCAGTCCCAGGACATCACTGTAGGAGTTCCTCAGAGTAGTGTCTTAGACCCAACCATCTTCAGCTGCTTCATCAATGACCTGCACCCCCCCCCCCAATCATAAGGTCAGAAGTGGGGATGTTCGCTGATGATTTCACAATGTTCAGCACCATTCGCAACTCCTCAGATACTGAAGCAGTCCGTGTCCAGATGCAGCAAGACTTGGACAACATCCAGGCTTGGGCTGATAAGTGGCAAGTAACATTCAAACCACACATGTGGCCGGCAATGACCATCTCAAACAAAGAAAATCTAACCATCTCCCCTTGACATTCAATGGCATAACCATTTCTGAATCCCCCACTATCAACATTCATTGGCCAGAAACTGAACTGGACCAGTCACATAAATACTGTGGCTATAAGAGTAGGTCAGAGATTGGGAATTCTGAGATGAGTAACTCACCTCCTATCTCCCCAAAGCTTGTCCACCATCTACAAGGCACAAGTCAGGAGTGTGATGGAATACTCTCCACTTGCCTGGATGGGTGCAGCTCCAACAACACTCAAGAAGCTCGACACCATCCAGGACAAAGCAGCCCGCTTGATTGGCACACCTTCCACCACCTTCACCACTGACGCACAGTGGCAGCAGTGTGCACCATCTGCAAGATGCACTGCAGCAATGCACCAAGGCTCCTTCGACAACACCTTCCAAACCCATGACCCCTACCATCTAGAAGGTCAAGGGCAGATGATGCATGTGAACACCACCACCTGCAAGTTCCCCGCCAAGCCACACACCATCCTGACTTGAAACTATATCGCCGTTCCTTCACTGTCGCTGGGTCAAAATCCTGGAACTCCCTTCCTAATGGAACTGTGGGTGTACCTACACCCCAACGAGAGCAACAGTTCAGGAAGGCAGCTCACCACCACCTTCTCAAGGCAATTAGGGATGGGCAATAAATGCTGGCCTAGCCAGTGATGCCCACATCTCATGAACAAATAATAAAAAGAAAATTGACAAAGGTCAGCACAGAGCACAGCAGAAGATGTTTTGAGGAGCAACTCAATTGTTTAGGATGCCCAAAGCCATAAGAGGATTGAAAGGGAATGTGTGAAGAGCTTGACACTCACTAACAAAGCCATTGATGAATTGTGTCATGTCCTGCAACCAAACCTGGAATCACAGAATATTGTCAACATATGCTGATAAAAGTGACTATAATACTCAGGCTTGAATCTCTTTTACTGAAGTGTATCTGAGAAAGAACATAAAAACAAAAAACAGCAGAGGAAGGATTAAATTAAAAGGCACAAAAACCCCAAAAGTAAAGGCCGTCAACCATGGATAACATAGGAAGTTAAGGAGTTTAAAAGATTAAAAGAAAAGGCCCATCAAGTTGCCAGAAATTGTAGTAAACCTGAGGATTGGGAGGATTTTAGAATACAGCAAAGGGGGACGAAGAAACTGATAAAGAAAGAGAGAATAGTATATGAATGTAAGCTAGCAAAAAATATAAAAACGGTCTGTAAAAGCTTCTATAGGTACATTAGAAGGAAATTTTTTGGCTAAGACAAATGTGGGTTCATTACAGGCAGAGTCAGGACAATTTATAATGGGGAATAGAGAAATGGCAGAGAAGCTAAATGATTACTTTGTGTCTGTCTTCACTAAGGAAGATACAAGAAATCTCCCAGAATTAGCGATCCAAGAGATTAAGGAGAATGAGGAATTGAAGGAAATTAGTATTAGTAAGAAGCTTTTATTGGAGAAATGAATGGGGCTGAAAGTTGATAAGTCCCCAGGACCTGATATTTTACATCCCAGAGTGTTGAAAGAGGTACCTATGGAGATAGTGGATGCATTGGTGATCATCTTCCAAAATTCTATAGATTCTGGAGCACTTCCTGCAGATTGGAAGGTAGCAAATGTCACCCTACTATTTAAGAAGGGAGGGAGAGAGAAAACAGGGAATGACAGATCTGTTAGCCTTATATCAGTGTTGGGAAAATGCTAGAATCTACTCTAAAGGATGTGATAAATGGACACTTGGCTACTAATAATCTGATTGGGCATAGTCAACATGGATTTATGAGTGGGAAATCATGTTTGATCAACCTGTTGGAGTTTTTTGAGGATGTTACTAACAGAATTGATAAAGGGGAGTCAGTGGATGTAGTATACTTGGAATTTCAGAAGGCTTTTGATAAAGTCCCCCACAGGAGGTTGGTTAGCAAAATTAAAGCATATGGGATAGGAGGTAATATACTGGCATGAATTAAGGATTGGTTACCAGGCAGAAAGCAGAGAGAAGGAATAAACGGGTCATTCTCACGTTGGCAGGCTGTAACTAGTGGGGTACCGCAGGAATCAGTGCTTAGGCCCCAGCTGTTTACAATATATCTATATATATAAATGATTTGGATGTGGGAATCATATGTAGCATTTCCAAATTCGCAGATGTCACAAAACTGGGTGGGACTGTGTGTTGTGAGGAAGATGCAAAGTGGCTTCAAGGGGATTTGGATAGACTTAGTGAGTGGGCAAGAACGTGGCAGATGGAATATAATGTGGAAAAATATGAGGTTATCCACTTTGGTAGGAGGAATAGATGTGCAGAGTATTCCTTAAATGGTAAGAGATTGGACAATGTAGATGTACAAAGGGATGTGGGTGTCCTTGTCAATAAGTCACTGAAAGCTAACATGCAGGTGCAGCAAGCAATTAAGAAGGTTAATGGTATGTTAGCATTTATTGCAAGAGGATTTGAGTACAGGAGTAGTGAAGTCTTGCTTTAATCGTTTAGAACCTTGGTTAGATTGCACCTGGAGTACTGTGTGCAGTTTTGGTCACCCCACCTTAGGAAGGATATTATTGCCATAGAGGGAGTGCAACAAAGGTTCACCAGACTTGTTCCTGGGATGGCGGGACTGTCCTATGAAGAGAGATTGGGGAAACTGGGCCTGTATTCTCTCGAGTTTTGAAGAAAGAGAGGTGATCTCATTGAAACCTACAAAATACTTAAAAGGATAGACAGGGTACACAGTGGCGCAGTGGTTAGCACCATAGCCTCACAGCTCCAGCGACCCGGGTTCAATCCCGGGTACTGCCTGTGTGGAGTTTGCAAGTTCTCTCTGTGTCTGCGTGGGTTTCCTCCGGGTGCTCCGGTTTCTTCCCACATGCCAAAGACTTGCAGGTTGATAGGTAAATTGGCATTTATAAATTGCCCATAGTATAGGTAGGTGGTAGGGAAATATAGGGACAGGTGGGGATGTGGTAGGAATATGGAATTAGTGTAGGATTAGTATAAATGGGTGGTTGATGGTCGGCACAGACTCGGTGGGCCGAAGGGCCTGTTTCAGTGCTATATCTATAAATAAATAAAAATAAATTCAGGTAGATGCAGGTAAGATGTTTCCCGTGATTGGGGAGTCTAGAACCAGGGGACACAATTTCAAAATAAGGGGGATGTAACTTAGGACAGAGATGAGGAGAGATTTCTTTATTCAGAGGGTTGTGAATCTTTGGAATTCTCTACCCCAGAGGGCTGTGGAAGCTCAGTCATTGAGTATGTTTAAAACAAAGATTGACAGATTTCTAAATACCAGTGACACAAGTGGTTATGAGGATAGTGTGGGAAAAAGGCATGATGATCGTATTGACTGGTGGGGCAGGATCGATGGGCTCAATGGCCTACTCCTGCTCCTATGTTCCTATGAAGAACTGTACTAGCATTCAAGTAAGGAGAGGAGACTTGCATTTCTATAGTGCCTTTCACAACTTTAGGCTGTCCCAAAGTGTTTTACAGCCAATATAGACTATACAGCTTTGCAGTTTGGGCACTGTTGTAATGTAGAAAACGCAGCAGCCAATCTGCACAGTGCAAGGCTCCACAAGCCAATGTGTGATAACTGTTTTTTCAGTGATGTTGGCAGAGAATAAAATGTTGACCAGGATATCAGGGAGAATCCCATACTCTTATGTGAAATAGCACCATGGGATCTTGTATGTCCACTTGAGAGAGGAGATGCCTTGGTTATCTCAGTCAAACAATGGTACCTCTGTCGGTGCAGCACTCCCTCAGTATTGCACTGGAGGATCAAGCCTAGATTTAGTGCTCAAGCTCTTGGAGTAGAACTTGAACTTATAACCTTCCAACTCAGAGGTAAGCATGCTACCTCTGAGCCATAGCTCACAGCATCTACATAGGAATCCTGAACTTAGACATAACACATATGCAGGAACTCTGGTAACAATGAGTTTGGTGTAGAAGGAAAGATGTAAGCTAACTTAAAAAATTGTAAGCTTTTATGTCTGATCCTTACTATGAAAGTCCATGTCTGATGAAAAGTCTATTATTTCAAATATGTGGATAAGTCAGCTGGATTGATTTCTATTTCTGAAATATATTATAATTTGTCTTAATTCTGCTCTGAATGTTGGCATGAATTTCCACAGGGCTTCTAAGAACTAATTGAGTGCATTGTGATTGGTAACATTATGCATGCATAATTTTAATCAGTCTTCAATCTTTCTCAGATACATCTTCTGGATGATTCGCATTACTTCTCAGCCACCTTCATAACTTCCCTTTGTATTGCAATTGTAGTGGATTACCAGATTCATTTAGGTTAAATATATAAAGCCATTCAAGAAAACTTATCTGACGCTTTTAATTTACTGCGGCATCACTGGCTACTTCCACATAGAGCAGCCTACATGTTCTCCAGGGTCTTTTTCATTTCTCATCCCAGTGGTGTCCAATTCAAACATTTCTTTTCAGCTGTGCCTCCATGTTTTGTGGGTATGCATCCTACTATTCACAGGCAGGAAGATGCTCTGTGATACATGGCTTTCCACATTGTACAGGGGATTTCTCCCTGCCCTCACTCTCATATCTTCTACAACGATCTGTAGACTTCCTGTGGTAAATTTCACTTTTCAATTGGTACTGCTGCTCCTCAATTTATCCAAGAAATAACAAATCTCACAGCTCGAGTGCCCTACGCACCAACTTTTTATCTATGTTATTTGACTGTTTAGCTAGGCAAAGAATACTCAGGTGCTCTTAGGATTGATTGCTTAACGGTGGATTACTTTGAGTGTACCCTGATGCGCCTGATGCGTTAGAAAATTGGTTGTAGCTGCAAGAGTGCTTTAAAAAAGGGAACATATGACGACCAATTAATATGGGGTTTACCTGTTTGGAAGAGGTAAAGAGAGTGAAAGAATTTCACTCCCGTTATCTCGTCCAATGAATTCCCTTAACTATTATACTTTTATAATAGGGTCATAACCCACAGAAACAGGCCCTTCGGCCCATCGTGTCTGTGCCGGCCATCAAGCACCGAACTATTCTAGTCCCATTTTCCAGCACTTGGCCTGTAGCCTTGTTTCCCAATGTTTCCCAATCCTATGCTAATCCCTCTTGTTACTCCTGGAATCCTTTCTTATGGGGTCTTATGCATTTTGTTCTCTATGTTCATTGGTCCCATTACACACAAGCCTTGGCTGAACTTTAAAAAATTTTTTATATACCAAATAAGAAGCTATTTAACTTCAACCTTTTTAAAAGAGCATTAATTCTCAAATGGCATAATTAGTTGATGTTTGATTATCCCCACAATCAAACTCCTATTTAGTAGAAATGCCCAAAGCAAAATCAAAGATACCCATCTTCATAATTTGGGGTTGAGGGCAGGGGAGGGGTGTCATTAAAATCTACGAAAATAATTGAGTTATTAACCTTTGATTCAACAAAGCTGGTTGTGCTTTAAGGGTTGATACTGTGAGAGCTATGGCAGCATTTCTGCATCATTGGAAAATAAAGCATTGAATGTTTTCATTATCTCCAATGACAACTTCAAATGAAGATATGCCGTGATCTTTGTATGCTCGATGCTTTGTGGTGTTCAATTATATTCTCAATTATATTCGACAGAATATCATTAAAAAATACATAAAGGAAAACAAAAAATGAATCTCCTTTGGTCCTAAAAAAATATAATTGACTCTGGATGTGTGAGGATTGAGTTGGTTCTATTTTTATTAAGCTGTTTCTCTTTCTCTTGTACTTCTAAAAAAATAAATGGCACCCACGACATGAAACTCAAGTCTACTAATTCTACTGTTTAATATTCATTAGCTGAGTCCCAGTGTTTATTCTTTTTTATTAAATTGGAGATCGAGTGGGTGGATAAGCTTAACTTTCTAGTTTCTGGCAGAATGTTTTCTTATCCGTTTAAATGCTTCTGTGCCATATTTTTCGTCGTTTCATCATTTTAGCGAAATGACAGTGGGTAAAAGGGGTTGCCCTGGGGTTTCATGTTCCCACAAAACAGGAGTTAAGGTTGGGGGGAAAAGGGTGATTTTCACTTGTAAGGTCTATCATGAGAAAATTGTGTAGTGTTCTGCGCTGTGGACAATTTGAAAAGGGGGCATTTCCTGAATTGAGTGTACTGAAGGGAATATTTTGAAGTATCCCCATTGAAACATAAAGGTTTTTTTGATCATAAAAGGTAGTTCTGGTGGCCATTGGTGAATATGTAGCAGTGGAACTGGAGGAGGAGGAAAGGATTGCCTGGGAGAACCGAAAGGAAGAAAGAACTCTCATTTCTTTTGTGCCTTTCACATTCTCAGGACGTCCCAAAGCACTTTATAGCCAATGAAGTACTTTTGAAGTGTAGTCACTGTTGTAAAGTAGGAAAACGTGGTAGTCAATGTGCACATAGCAAGATCCCAAAAAATGACCAGATCATCTGTTTTAGTGATGTTAATTGAGGGATAAATATTAGCCAGGATTCCAGGGAGAACTCCCCTGCTCTTCTTCAAAATAGCACTGTGGGATCTTGCACCTCTACCTGAGAGGGCAGACGGGGCCAAAGTTTAAGATCTCATATGAAAGACAGATGCAGAACACAATGGAAATACTCAGCTCTACTGGATGGGGTAACTATACCGGAAGCAGGTGTACCCCAACAGAGTCATTTTCCAGGGTGAACAATGTAATTAAAGGCTTAGCAGTACTATCTTAGATGAAGAAGTAACGCCGCTGGGATTGTTATCTGAAAAGGAAGAATGTGCAGGGCTACGGGGAGAAGGCTCTAGGTAAATTGCTCTTTCGGTCAGCTGGTACAGACACTACAGGTCAAATGCCCTTCTTCTGTGTTGTTACAATTCTGTGACTGAATAACCACTGGATGGTTGTAGGAGTGAAGAGGTCTGGTACTAACCCTGACCTAACCACACCAATCCCAGAAAGCTCCTTTGCTGGAAATACTGTGAGCTCTTTGATTTCTGGTTTGCTCTCACTTGTGTAGGTGTAAATAATGGCTCAGCACCACTTCAGGGACAGGTGCTTACTGCCTTCTGTGCTGTTCTGCATGTACCACCAATGAAGGGCATCTCCTCAACAGACCCAGCAATCCATCTGTGCATGGAACAGTGGGCATTGCCACAGGACCATTTCCCGGTGGATTGGCCTGCAAACTGCGCCAAGCATCACCCATCTTATTGGGCGCTTAATGGCCTACTAGCTTGCCAATATGTTGGCAGGAAGCACTCACACTTTCTGCCTGGAAGTAGGCCACCCACCATATTGAATAAGGTAGATGCGTTGACAGCAGGAGCACACACTGGCAACATTTAGAGTGCAGAAAAAAAACATTTAAATTAGGGTCCTGCATGTCTTGCAGACCCAGTTTTCGATTTTTGATTGTCCCAGTACTTCAATCACGACATGCTGAACCTGCACAGCATGACATCAGCTACAGGCAGGAAGGAGTCATTACTTAGCTGTGTGTGGAGCCAGGAGCCGCAGGGGTAATCTACCTGACCCTGCAGTAAAGCACACAGGCCATACTGCCCAGCCACCAATCGCACCCCCCACACAACATCCAACGGTAAACACCAGCATCCTGATTGCCCACCATTACTTCTCCATGCCTGAGGTCATGTTATCTACAATCCCCTCTCAGCCAGAGGTCCGATTGTCCACTCTTCCTCACTTAACTGATCTTTAATTACTGTTCACTGACATTTCTGCACATCTTGGCAGCTCCATGGAAATAAAATCCAAGGCCTAATGTTGGAGTGCCTTGGGCCTCACCTTTCCAGCCCAGATATCGCACCTTGCATCCAAAAATGTGCATGCCTTGATTTCCTAGCCTGTATATTCTCTCTCCCATCAGGATATGTAGGATGCAACTTGTAGATTCCTGTAATTTTTACTTTGGATATCCTTGTGAACATTGCTGTGCATCAGATCCATGTATTTAGTCGACGCCTGCAAAGACTACTTTCCTTCATGTCCATAAATGTTATTCCTTCATTGTTACTTTGCAGCAATAATCGTATCTTACTCCAGTGTTTTTCTTCAAGCTGTGCAATGTTTACCAGATCTCCCAGCATTGACATTATAGTTCCTCTTTGACATAAACCACTATGCATGTTGTTTCTTTTCCGCATCTGTTCATATCTGTGCATATCAGCACTTATTTGTTGACTTTCGTTAAGGCATTCTCTTCCAAAATAACATATTCTAAACATGGATGAATAAACTTTGTGGAATTTCTAACTGTTAAGTGACTCATTAATTACTTGGGAAGTACTTTTGCGGGTGCATTGTGCTTGTCTGCTATAGTTTTATTACCAGCAACATAATTGCATGCGCAAAGAATGTGCAATTCACAATTCCATGTGAAGCTGTTAACAGCTTGTAACCTATGAAGAATAAGCAGGCACTTCTCCCATTATCTTTTGAAAGGTGAGAGATCTGTCTCCTGTGGTGTATAGTTTTTAAACCGCATAAAAAGAATATATGAAAGGCTGTGAACATGCTGACTCCACAGAAGTTTTGTACATGGTTTGACAGTCTTGCATGATACAGGAAACAAAGGGAGATACTGCAGCTCTTTGAGGTCCCATTTTTTTCAAAATGAGAAGCTTCCAAAAATTGATTGAAATCATGGCAAATGTTGTAGATTCAGTCTTGATTGCCTGCCTTGTTCCATAAACTGGAGGCGAACAAAATTCATTGGGCTAAAAATTTGATAGTGCCGGTTTTCGGGCTTGGGGATTGTGATGCCTGATTACCTCACGCCCGGTCAGGGTGATGCAGGCAGTTTGTAAACTTAGCACTGCTTGCTTATGATTGTGGTGTGCAGCCCAGCACTAAGCATCCTGCCGACTGGCTGCTCACTCAGCAGGGAGCCCAGGTTCTTGTGAGGCTAGCGCAAGTTGTACTTAGCCTGCATATCTGAAAGGGCAGGTGCATTCAGGCTGCAGTGGCTGGTGAAAGTGTATCAAGAAGTGTTTCAGAGAAGAATAAGGGTACCAATCGAGCGGCAGGCCGGAGAGAGGGCTCCCAGATTCTCTGATGCGGTGCTGGAGGCCTTTGTCCAGCAGGCGGAAAGGAGGAGAGAGGTGATGTTTCCACAGGCACACACAGCAAAGCGAATGGGAGCAGGTTACCAGGGAGGCCAATACAAGGAGTGTGACACCGAGAATCTGGCTTCAATGGCACAAAAAGTTCAATGATCTCACACAAGTGGTCAAGGTCAGTGAATGTATTTTCAAATGTCATCTATGGTTCCATGATCTACCCACTGCACCACTGACATCACACACTGCTCAACACACCACAGCCTTATCATTCACCTGTCAGCAATCAGCAATGCCGAGGATTTGGATACTCCGCCACACCCTCACACACTTCCCAATGTTGCCAGCCTCACACCCACATCTTGCTGCTTCCACATACTTGCAGCTCTTCAGCTTTGACTGGCACATCACCAAGCACGTTGCAACACATACACTGACACTCATCCCCCTCCCTTACAGGACAAGGTCACACATAACAGGAGCCAACAGCAGAGAAGCATGGGGAACAGGCATGTCTGCATTTACTGAGCCCCTTGAGGAAGATAGTGTGGTGAATTATTGGGCTGGAAGTGAAGCCGTTGAAACCAGTGTCATTGAGAATATCCAGGATGATTGTACATTCCTGTCTTATGCCCCTTCCATGGACCTCTTTCTTTCCACTCAACCTCCTTCTCTCACCTCATCCCTCCCCTTCTGAATTTCTCCTTTCTGTTATACAAGAATTGCTGCCTGGCCAGCAGCCACATGAGGAAGGATGAGAGCAACACCGGATCTCTGATGAAGAAGAACTGATGTCTCAGTTTCCACTGCAGCACAGACAGAAGCCACCCAAAATCTCAGTGCTGCCATGGAAACTCAGACCGAGGTCATGAGATTAATGCTTGTTGCCATGCAAGTCCAGCTTGGTGCCAGGCAGGCCCAGACTGCTGCTATCATGGCTGCAGATACCAGTGCTCAAAGGGGTTTGCAGGTTCTCACAGCAGTCCAGCAATCTGTGCTCCAGCAGATTACTAGGATGACTGAGGTGCTGCCCCAGGGGAGTGGCAGTGGCTCTTTGGTGCACCAGCCCGCTGTCCTCTCTCAGGATGATAGCCTTCTTGCTCCCACCACTGCCACTCCACCAGTGCCTTTGCTGATGCCTATCAGCTGGGCAGCCCAGACTGCTGCCACCCATGCTGAGGTGGTGCAATGTCAAGCCCGGCCCTCAAGGTCCAGAGCTGCTCAAGATGATCTTGCATGACTATCTGCAGTCTCACCAACTGAAAGTCAGCAACCTTCCACCAGCTGGGGCAGCACTGCTTGGGAGAACTAGGCCAGGCAAAAGCAGCTGTAAGACAGGCCCACGGGTGAATAGTCCATTTATATGTGTAGTATATGTGTCTGAAAGGGTTAATGTTTGAGACAGTGAGAGTAACCCCTACCACTTCAGTGATGATGTAGTAGTCACATTTGTATTAGGCTTGGAAGAAGCTAGAAGCATCATGAGAGGTGTTAGCTGGGCAGGCTTAATGACAGCTATTTACACTATGTATATAATATAAAAGAGTTACTATTTAGCCATACAAAGACTCTGAGACATCTGTAAACAAAATTTGAACTACATTAACAATACACAACAGTATATTATTGGAAGTGTTGCTGGATAGGGTTGTTAAGGAATTTTTTTGGGGGTGTCTTTATTTTCAGGATCTTGGCTAAGAGGATCGTCATTAGTAGAAGGATGGAAAGTTGGAGAATTGTGGATCAACGGTGATGTGGGGATGTTTTCGGGGGAACCAGAGTCTGATTATTCGCTTATGGACAGCCCGTCTGAAGCGATGAAGTCCTGGATGCCTCCTCCCTCCCTTCTCCTCCTCCTATTCCTCTACCTCCTTGTCCTCCTTGTTTTCCTCCCAAGATCCTGATGGAAAGGGCTGCGCCCTCATGCCACACAACAGACTTGTGAGCAAAGTTATAGCTCACAGAAAAAACAGGACAGTAGCAACATGAATACGGAATTGACTGAGTGATAGGAAACAAAGAGTAGTGGTTAATGGATGTCTTCGGGCTGGAGGAAGGTCTGTAGTAGAGTTCCCCAAGGATCAGTGTTGGGACCCTTGCTTTTCCTGATATATATTAATGACCTAGACCATGGTGTACAGGGCACAATTTCAAAGTTTGCAGATGATACGAAACTTGAAAGCATTGTGAACAGTGAGGAAGATAGTGCAGAACTTCAAAAGGACATAGACAAGCTGGTGGAATGGGCAGACAAGGGACAGATGAAATGCAATGCAGATAAATGTGAATGATACATTTTGGTAGGAAGAATATGAGAGATAATATAAAATAAAGGGTACAATTCTAAAGGGGGTGCAGGAGCAGAGGGACCTGGGTGTATTTGTGCATAAGTCATTGAAGGTGGCAGGAAAGGTTGAGAGACCGGTTAATAAAGCTTACAGTATCCTGAGCTTTATTAATAGGGGCTAGAATACAAGAGCAAGGAGGTTATGTTGAACTTGTATAAGACACTAGTTCATCCTCAGATAGAGTATTGCGTCCGGTTCTGGGAGACGCGCTTTATGAAGGATGCAGAGGCATTAGAGAGGGTGCAGAAAAGATTCACGGGAATGGTTCCCGGGATTAGGAACTTCAATTATGAAGATAGATTGGAGATGATGGGACTGTTTTCCTTGGAGAAGAGAAGGCGGAGAGGAAATTTGATAGAGGTATTCAAAATCATGAGGGGTCGGGACAGAATAGATAGAGAGAAACTGTTCCCATTCGTGAAAGGATCGAGAATGTAAGGATAAAGATTTAAAATAATTGGTAAGAGAAGCAAAAGCGACATGTGAAAAAGCTTTTTTTACACTGCGAGTGGTTAAGGTTTAGAATGCGCTGCCTGAGAATGTGGTGGAGGCAGGTTCAACTGAAGTATTCAAAGGGAATTAGACTGTTATATGAAAAGGAAGTGCAGGATTATGGAGAGAAGGCGGAGGAGTGGCATTAGGTGAATTGCTCATTCAGAGAGCTGGTGCAGACATGATGGACTGAATGACCTCCTTCTGTGCTGTAACAATCTTGTGATTCTGCGATAAGAGCAAGATTTTTTTTATTAATTTATGTGATGTGGACATCACTGGCTAGGACAGCATTTACTGACCATCCCTAATTGTCCTTCAGAAGGTGGTGGTGAGCTGCCTTCTTGAACTGTTGCAGTCCATGTGGGGTAGGCATACTCACAGTGCTGTTAGGAAGGGAGTTCCAGGATGTTGACCCACCAACAGTGAAGGAACGGCGATATAGTTCCAAGTCAGGATGGTGTGTGACTTGGACGGGAACTTGCAGTGGTGGTGCTCCCATGCATTTGCTACTCTTGTCCTTCTAGTTGGTAGAGGTCACGGGCTTTGAAGGTGCTGTCGAAGGAGTCTTGGTGAGTTGCTGCAGTGCATCATGTAGATGGTACACACTGCTGCCACTGTGGGTCGGTGGTGGAGGGAGTGAATGTTAGTGGATGGTGTGCTAATCAAGCGGGCTGCATTGTCTTGGATGATGTCGAACCTCTTGAGTGTTGTTGGAGCTGCATTCATCCAGGCAAGTGGAGAGTATTCCATCACACTCCTGACTTGTGCCTTGTAGATGGTGGACAAGCTTTGGGGAGTCAGCAGGTGAGTTTCTCACTGTAGGATTCCTAGCCTCTGACCTGCTCTTGTAGCCACGGTATTTATATGGCTACTCCAGTTGAGTTTCTGGTCAATGGTAATGCACAAGATGTTGATAGTGGGAGATTCAGCAATTGTAATTCCATAGAGGCCCTGTACACAAGGAGAGAGGACTTCATTATCTTTTCTCTAAGTAGAGAGGAAGCCATCATCCGCACACACATAGCTCTGCAGGCACCACATCTCAACGGGGAGATGTACTGGAGCCACATATAGAGCAGGGTAGCTCTTGTCACCAAGCAGCCACCTTCTGGTCCATCACGGTGGCTCGAAGATGGCAAGAACAGTTGACTGGTGCAAGATAAAAGCATCGCATCTGCCGCCAGAACGACAAGCATTCATCGTCATGATGCTCTGTTCATGATCGCACACTAGCTGTACTTCCAGTGAGTGGTACCCCTTGCAGTTACAGTATGTTTCCCCATTGAAATCTAGCACCCCCTGCAATCGTGGTTCGCACGATTGGGAATCTTGCTATCCTGGTAAAGACACATGCTCATTCCTCCTGCTTCTCTCTGCTTAGAGAGGATTACGAAGTCTCCTCTCCTTATGTATAAGGCCTCTGTTACCTCCCTGATACAGCAATGCACGGTGAACTGTGAGGTGTTGGTGAGTCGCCGGCTCCAGCCTGGAAGGACCCTGAGGTGTAGCCATTGAGGGCAAGGCTGACCTTAATGGCTACTGGCAGAGCCATCTTTGCCTTGTTCTGTGGCTGCAGGCACAGATCAATGATCATCTCCTTGGTGAATCTTTGTACCTCAGACACTGCTCCTGGCTGAGATGGAGGTAGGAGAGGTGTTCCTTGAATAGGCTAGGTGGGTTGGACCTTCTATTGAGAGCCCTCCTCCACCTTCTTGTGCACACAGCCTCTCTTCTCTGCTACTTGTGCTCCATCTCCATGTTGTACTGCAGCCCAAGAGGGACTGCAACTATAGCCACAATGACTGATAGTAGACTTCCTGCTGACAGGCCTTCAAACTCCATGAGACAAAAATATCACATCAGCCTAGCTGACTCCAACAGTACAATGCACAGTACTTCCACTCACTGTGCAGCAGCAAAAGAAACTCAGAAGCATCTCACCTGAAGGTCCCATGGTGATCCCTTTAGGTAGCACTAATGGTGGTGGGGACGGGTGTGGTGGTTCCTCAAGCAGCTTGAACACATGCTCATTGTGTGTGTTTAAGAGAGGGAGTTATCAGGACCTATGAAGTCCAAAATGGCAGATCGGACAATAATCAGCATTAGACACAGATTGATGTCATGAACTGACCACCCTGCCTGTTTCAGTGCGCACATGGCATGCCCACGCTAGCGCCCTTCCAAGCATGGCATGCCTTGGAGGCTGCAGTGGAAATGGCCAGCAGCTTATAAGCTGCTATTTTTTGGACTCTGGGCTCCAGTAGGGTTGACACCAATTTTGTGACCATTGTGTTTAGCTGACAATTTCAATTAGTATGATTTGCTAAACATCGTACGTAATTTTGTCAGTTCTGGCATTGTTCCTGGCTGTTCAAGAATGTGTTAAGTAGCTTTTTCTATGAGCTGCTATTAATTTTGGGAAAGGCAGAAGACAGAAATATAATTAGGTGGGCAGTGATAGGCTAGAGAATGAAGTACCTGCTTGTAGAGTTTAGCATGTTAACTAGTTCATCTGTTCTGTGGATTTGTGAGGCTGAGTATGTTTACAAGAGAACTGCACTGAAAGTCTATTAATTGGGCAGGTGGAATATGAGTAGCTAGGCCGATGTGATATTTTTGTCTCATACCCCATTTATTTTAACTGTGCAGCTACCAGAGGCAACTGTGACTTGAGAAGCAGTTAGCTGAAGTAAATGGAGCTGGTCCTACTGTCTGCAAAGGGTTTGAGAACCACCAGAAGGGCTGGTTTTCATGGGCAACTATGGACCCAATACTGCCCTTATTGCAACATGCACAAAAGGGGTTTTGCCAATTAATTGGGAAAGGTACAACTGGCAGAAAGTCACAATATGCAGGGTATTGACACTTACACACTTACAGATACCCACAGAGTTGCTTTTATCTTGTTCTAGCTGTTATTAAAGTCACTTTACAATACAAAGGGAGTGACACCCCAGCACCAGGATTTTCAAGCAATATTGAAGTATAAAAAATGCAGTTAGGTTGAGAGATTCTAACCAATACTTTGCCTTAGCTGGAGTATGACCAATTTAAAAAAAAATTTCTTCATAAAGCCCTAGTATAAGTTAACACAGTATATGATACACACTGAGTTAGTCGATGTCAGCCAAGGGCAAAAGCAGTTGATTTCACTTACCACTGGCCGGTAAGGGAAAAAAAAAACACCCAGGATCCATATTCCTGTTCAGTAGCCACTACTGAAAGTGAAGATATCCATTTATCTGGAGAGAATAAATAGGTTTGATACTCTTCCCTCGAGAAGACAATAGCCTCTTCACAATCAAGCAGCCCACTTGATTGGCACCCCATTCACCACCTTAAACATTCACTCCTTCCACCACCAGCGCACCTCAGCTGCATAATGTACCATCTACAAGATGCACTGTAATAACTCATTAAGACTCTTTCGACAGCACCTTCCAAATCCGTGACCTCTACCACCTGGAAGAACAAGGGCAACAGATGCATGGGAACACCACCAAGTTCCTCTCCAAGTCACACACCACTCTAACTTGGAACTATATCGCTGTTCCTTCACTGTCACTGGGTCAGAATCATAGAACTCTCTGCCTAGCAGCACTGTTGGTGTACCTTCATCACATGGACTACAGTGGTTCAAGAAGGCTGCTCACTACCACCTTCTCAAGGGAAATTTTAATTTGTAATAAGTGTTAGACATGCCAGCAATGCACACATCCCATGAATGAATAATATTTAAAAAAATTAATGTTTCGATTTAATCATAAACTTTTCTTGGGAAATGGCACCAGAGCGTTACTGGTACCAATGGAATTATACCCCAGCTTGAGACACATCTCCTAAGAGAACTCTGGGAGAAGAGAATAACAATTGTCCCTCCCTATCTCTGTAATCTCCTCCAATTCTCTGAGATCTCTGTGTTCCTGCAATTCTGGCCTCTTGTACGGCACCGCTTCCTTTCAACCTACCTTTGGTGGTTATGTTTTCAGCTGCATAGGTCCAAAACTCTGGAATTCCTTCCCTAAACTTCTCCGCCTCTCTGCCTTGCTTTCCCCCTTTACGATGCTCCTCAAAACCCACCTCTTTGACCAGGCCTTTGGTCATCTATCCTAATAACTCCTGTTGTAGCTTAGTGTCACTTCTGTGAAACGCCTTGGGACGTTTTACTATGTTAAAGGTGGTATATAAATGTAAGTTGTTGTTGGTGCTCTCTTCCTCTTCCAGCTTCTCTCAAACTTCGGGCCTCTTGCTTCGGGTACATGCTGCTTGGGCAGCTTCCGAAATTGGGCCCAGACAAACTTTTGCCCTATGGCTTTTTTTTTATAGGAAAAATGGATCACTGTTGGTGTTTATCTGAAGGATAATATATGATGCCTAATTTGACTCTGAATCATTCTGCATAAACAGATTCAATTGTCACCAATTAAGCTGCTACTGAGTCACCAAGAGGGAATGCACGAAAGTATTGGTTGAAGTATAATTTAAATCTTGCATCCCATCAGAGTTATCAAGGACTAACAGCACACAAGGGTGTATTACTACCAAATATTCTATTTCACTACTTCCACCGAGGAACGGATAATATGATTGTAAACATAGTCATTGCAAACAATTGATTATAGAATGGCAACAACACTCTATTAGTTGATTTAATTTAGTAATACTTAACCAAATTACTGTAGTACAGCATGACTGAGTACAATTTAAAATGTTAGAGTATTACAGCTTTATCTACATTCAATTTAAATGGGTAATAGTGATTGGCAGCTGTTTTATATCCTGCCTTATTTTCTTTACCATTTCCCAGTGGGCTACTCTAAAATTAAAAATAACCCTGCAAGGACGCAGGCCAGGAATGAGGCTCTTCCTGCTCAAACTTCTTTCTCAAGTGATCTCTTTCAAACAGTCTAAACTCCAGTTTAAAAATTCTCTGTTTAAGCACCTTTTAGATCAAAGAATGCTCCAGGAAACCTGCCTTGTCAATCAATCCACTTATCAATTATTAAAGCACCACATTAAGAAGCTTGACTAATCAATAAATCTTTGCAAAACACGAATTTCAATTGAAATTTGCATAAGCCCAGCTGTAAATTATTAATATAAGTGCAAAATACTGCAGATGCTGGATATTTGAAACAAAACAAAAAGTGCTGAAAATACTCAGCAGGTCTGGCAGTATCTGTGGAGAGAGAAGCAAAGTTAATGTTTCAGGTCTGTGACCTTTCATCAGAACTGGCAAAGGTTAGAAAAGAATTAGGTTTTAAGCAAGTGAAGGGGAGGGGGGTGGGGTGGGGTAAAGATAGGACAGAGGGAGATTAAATAACAAAGCCGTCCTGGTACAAAGGCAAAGCGTGTGTTAATGCTTGTGGTGAAAAACAAAGCATTAGTCCAGAGAGAGTGTTAATTACAGAATAATGAGCAGCTCTGACTACATGAAAAGCAGGCACATGGTTAAAAAATAAAATATTTTTAAAAAGGCCACTCATGCTCTGGAGTTATTGAACTCAATGTTCAGTCCACAAGGCTGTAGAGTGCCTAACCAAAAGATCAGGTGCTGCTCCTTGAGCTTGTGTTGATGTTCACTGGAGCAGGCCAAAGACAGAAATGAGAGCCGGTGGGGGCGGGGTGGTGTTGAACTGGCAAGCAACCGGAAGCTTGGGGTCACGCCTTTGGACTGAGCAGAGGTGTTCAGCAACGTGGTTACCCAATCTGTGTTTGGTCTCCCCAATGTAGAGGAGACCCCATAGTGAGCAGCGAATACAGTATACTAAATTGAGTAAATTGCTGCTTCACCTGAAAGGAGTGTTTGGGGCCTTGGATTGTGAGGAGAGAGGAGGTAAATGGGCAGGTATTACACCTCCTGTGATTGCATGTAAAGGTGCTGTGGGAAGGGGATGAGGTGTCGGGAGTAATGCAGGAGTGGACCAGGGTGTCGCAGAGGGAATGATCCCTTCGGAATGCTGACAGGGGAGGGGAGGGGAAGATGCATTTGGTGGTGGCATCACACTGGAGGTGGCGGAAATGGTGGAGGGTGATCTTATGGATGTGGAGGCTGGTGGGGTGGAAAGTGAGGACAAGGGGAACCCTGTCACGGTTCTGGGAGGAAGGGAGGGAGGGGAAGGGGTGAGGGCAGAAGTGCCGGAAATGGGCTGGACACGCTTGAAGGCCGTGTCAACCATAATGGGGGGGCGGGGGGGGGAATCTTCGGCTGAGGAAAAAGGAAGACATGTCAGAGGCGCTAGTGTGGAAGGTTGCATTATCAGACGCGTCGGAGACGGAGAAATTGGGAGAATGGAATGGAGTCCTTACAAGAGGGAGGCTGTGAAGAAGTGTAGTCGAGGTAGCTGTGGGAGTCAGTGGGCTTGTAATGAATATTATTAGACAGCCTATCCCCAGAGATGGAGACAGAGAAGTCGAGGAAGGGAAGGGAAGTATTGGAGATGGACTATGTAAAGGTGAGAAGGGTGAAAATTGGAAGCAAAGTTGATCAAGTTTTCCAGTTCGGGGTGGGAGCAGGAAACGGCACTGGTACAGTCATCAATGTACCGGGAAAAGAGTTGGGGAGGGGGCCTGAGTAGGGCTGGAACAAGGAATGTTTGACATATCCCACAAAAGGACAGGCATAACTAGGACCCCACCAGGACAGTTTGTGGGCTTTCCGCTTCTTCCTTGAACAGAGGCCCAACCAGACCCCATCCACCGCCACCCTCCTCTGCTTGGCTGAACTTGTTGTCACTTTGAACAACTTCTCTTTCAACTCCCCTCACTTCCTTCAAGTAAAAGGTGTTGCTATGGGTACCCGCGTGGGTCCTAGTTATGCCTGTCTTTTTATGGGTTATGTCGAACATTCCTCGTTCCAGTCCTTTTCGCCCTGCGCCAGGAGCCCCACCTCCAGCACAAAATCCAGCCTCTTCTGTGGACAGTCCTCGACTTCTGCCCAGAGTGAGCGCAGTCAGTGGAACTGTTGTGATGTTTACCCAGAGTCAGCCAGAAGAGACCCAAACCATTTTTGCTTTGGGTCTCACTTGACTGCTGCCATTTATCTGGGGGATGGCAAATGGGTGCCCTGCTGCAGCTTGCTGGTTGTGGGACTGCAGAGTATCAGAATGGCTGTGGTAATTCAAGGTGTACTGGTCTCAGTAGATTGGTTTGGAGACTTGTAAACTTATTAAAAGGTATCAGCAAGGGCCAGTGACCTGACTGACCAACAAAACATGGTGGGTATTTTCTTCAAATGCAGTACATTATCCATATACATGCAGAGTAATTTGTCATATCAATTACATAGATTATTAAAAAGAGGGGCTAGTGTATGGTGCACTCTCACTTGAAATACTATATATATCATCATATATCATAGCTCCTTCCATCTCCCCACTGCTGTAAATGACTAAAACGTAAATGTAGGGGTCAGCATTTCAGTTTAAGACTGTATTGATGATTGGAATTGCTACATTTCAAAGACATGCATAAATAATAAATCTCTTGTACAAACATTAGAGTTTGTCACATAATAAGCAAACCAGTGTCAGGTTATATAATAAATCGATCCTGACTCTCTCCTACCACCCCACCAATAACCATAAAATTAATTACTTGCCCTCTCCCCCGCTCAAAATCACGTGGCTTTGGAATCTGACCTTTACCCCAACAAAGTTCACAAACTTTACACTTTACCCCTTCCCACCATCCCCAAAACCAATGAAATGACTCTGACGCCACTCACCCCCCGCACCCCTCCGCTCCCGCACTGAAAAACTTACCTGCTCCCCACCAATATTCTGCCTCGGTTCCCCAGATGGGGATCCGAAGGCACGGGACTGCCGGCCACTGGCACCAACATCACAGCGGGACAGATGGCGGGAGCGAGAAGGTAATTTATTCCTTCATTTAAATTGATTTACATATTTAAATTTGGCTCCCGTCACCGAGCTGCTGGGGGGTGCCACCACAAGGCCTTGCCGCAGCTGGCAATATCGGGCCGGGCCTTCCCTGGTGTTGGGGCCCGTGGCGGGCCTCTCCCTTCCAGCTCCCTGCCTTCATGACACCCGACATCGGGGGGCTGGAAAATCCATACCACTGAGGATAACTGCCTGCTATTTTTTTTTAATTTATCCGTGGGATGTGGGCATCACTGGCCAGGCCAGCATTTATTGCCCATCCCTAATTGGCCTTGAGAAGGTGGTGGTGAGCTGCCTTCTTGAACCGCTGCAGTCCATTTGGGGTAGGTAGACCCACAGTGCTGTTAGGAAGGAAGTTCCAGGATTTTGATCCAGCGACAGTGAAAGAACGGCGATATAGTTTCAAGTCAGGATGGTGTGTGACCTGGAGGGGAACTTGCAGGTAGTGGTGTTCCCATGTATTTGCTGCCCTTGTCCTTCTAGTTGGTAGAGGTTGCGAGTTTGGAAGGTGCTGTCTAAGGAGCCTTGATGCATTGCTGCAGTGCATCTTGTAGATGGTACACACTGCTGCCACTGTGCGTCGGTGGTGGAGGGAGTGAATGTTTGTGGGGGATAGGGTGCCAATCAAGTGGGCTGCTTTGTCCTGGATGGTGTTGAGCTTCCTGAGTGTTGTTGGAGCTGCATCCATCCATGCAAGTGGAGAGTATTCCATCACACTCCTGACTTGTGCCTTGTAGATGGTGGACAGGCTTTGGGGAGTCAGGAGATGAGTTACTCGCCTCAGGATTCCTAGCCTCTGACCTGCTCATGTAGCCACGGTATTTATGTGGCTACTCCAGTTCAGTTTCTGGTCAATGGTAGCCCCTAGGATGTTGATAGTGGGGGATTCAGCGATGGTAATGCTGTTGAATTTCAAGGGGAGATGGTTAGATTATCTCTTGTTGGAGATGGTCATTGTGTGGTGCGAATGTTACTTGCCACTTATCAGCCCAAGCCTGGATATTGTCCAGGTCTTGCTGCATTTCTACACGGACTGCTTCAATATCTGAGGAGTCATGAATGGTGCTGAACATTGTGCAATCATCAGCGAACATCCCCACTTCTGACCTTATGACTGAAGGAAGGTCATTGATGAAGCAGCTGAAGATGGTTGGGCCTAGGACACTACCCTGAGGAACTCCTGCAGTGATGTCCTGGAGCTCAGATGATTGACCTCCAACAACCACAACCATCTTGCTTTGAGCTAGATATGATTCCAGCCAGCGGAGTGTTTCCCCCCTGATTCCCATTGACCTCAGTTTTGCTAGGGCTCCTTGATGGCATACTCAGTCAAATGCTGTCTTGATGTCAAGGGCAGTCACTCTCACCTCACCTCTTGAGTTCAGCTCTTTTGTCCATGTTTGAACCAAGGCTGTAATGAGGTCAGGAGCTGAGTGGCCCTGGCGGAACCCAAACTGAGGGTCACTGAGCAAGTTATTGCTAAGCAAGTGCCGCTTGATGGCACTGTTGATGACACCTTCCATCACTTTACTGATGATAGAGAGTAGGCTGATGGGGTGGTAATTGGCCGGGTTGGACTTGTCCTGCTTTTTTGTGTACAGGACATACCTGGGCAATTTTCCACATTGCAGGGTAGATGCCAGTGTTGTAGCTATACTGGAATAGCTTAGCTAGGGGCGCGGCAAGTTCTGGAGCACAGGTCTTCAGTACTATTGCCGGAATATTGTCAGGGCCCATAGCTTTTGCAGTATCCAGTGCCTTCAGTCGTTTCTTGATATCATGCTGAGTGAATCGAATTGGCTGAAGTCTGGCATCTGTGATGCTGGGGACTTCAGGAGGAGGCCAAGATGGATCATCAACTCGGCACTTCTGGCTGAAGGTTGTTGCAAATGTTTCAGCCTCATCTTTCGCACTGATGTGCTGGGCTCCCCCATCATTGAGGATGGGGATATTTGTGGAGCCACCTCCTCAAGTTAGTTCTTTAATTGTCCATCACCATTCACGGCTGGATGTGGCAGGACTGCAGAGCTTCGATCTGATCCGTTGGTTATGGGATTGCTTAGCTCTGTCTATTGCATGCTGCTTACGCAGTTTGGCATGCAAGTAGTCCTGTGTTGTAGCTTCACCAGGTTGACACCTCATTTTGAGGTATGCCTGGTGCTGCTCCTGGCATGCCCTCCTGCACTCTTCATTGAACCAGGGTTGGTCTCCTGGTTTGTTGGTAATGGTAGAGTGGGGGATATGCCTGGCCATGAGGTTACGGATTGTGATTGAGTACAATTCTGCTGCTGCTGATGGCCCACAGCACCTCATGGATGCCCAGTTTTGCATTGCTAGATCTGTTCGAAATCTATCCCATTTAGCACGGTGATAGTGCCACACAACACGATGGACGGTATCCTCAATGTGAAGGCGGGACTTCGTCTCCACAAGGACTGTGCGGTGGTCACTCCTACTAATACTGTCATGGGCAGAAGCATCTGCGGCAGGCAGATTGGTGAGGACGAGATCAAGTATGTTTTTTCCTTGTGTTGGTTCCCCCACCACCTGCCGCAGACCCAGTCTAGCAGCTATGTCCTTTAGGACTCGGCCAGCTCGGTCAGTAGTGGTGCTACCGAGCCACTCTTGGTGATGGACATTGAAGTCCCCCACCCAGAGTACATTTTGTGCCCTAGCCACCCTCACTGCTTCCTCCAAGTGGTGTTCAACATGGAGTAGTACTGAGTCATCAACTGAGGGAGGCGGTAGGTGGTAATCAGTAGGAGGTTATCTTGCCCATGTTTGACCTGATGCCATTAGACTTCATGGGGTCCAGAGTCGATGTTGAGGGCAACTCCCTCCCTACTGTATACCACTGTGCCACCACCTCTGGTGGGTCTGTCCTGCCGGTGGGACAGGACATACCCGGGGATGGTGATTGCAGTGTCTGGGACATTGTCTGTAAGGTATGATTCTGTGAGTGTGACTATGTCAGACTGTTGCTTGACTAGTCTGTGGGACAGCTCTCCCAACTTTGGCACAAGCCCCAAGATATTAGTAAGGAGGACTTTGCAGGGTCGACAGGGCTGGGTTTGCCATTGTCGTTT
This sequence comes from Heterodontus francisci, assembly GCF_036365525.1. Classification (NCBI taxonomy): domain Eukaryota; kingdom Metazoa; phylum Chordata; class Chondrichthyes; order Heterodontiformes; family Heterodontidae; genus Heterodontus; species Heterodontus francisci. The sequence goes on along the minus strand of NC_090373.1, from coordinate 155,500,322 downwards.
TCGGTGCCTCGGTCAATGCCGGGTGGTCCGTCCGGTTTCATTCCTTTTTATTGACTTCGTAGCAGTTAGGTACAACTGAGTGGTTTGCTAGGCCATTTCAGAGGGTATGTAAGAGTTAACCACATTGCTGTGGGTCTGGAGTCACATGTCAGCCAGACCAGGTAAGGACAGCAGATTTCCAGATGGGTTTTTACAACAATCGACAATGGTTTCATGGCCATCATTAGACTGGCTTTTAATTGCAGATTTATTAATTAAATTCAAATTCCACCTTCTGCTGTGGTGGGATTCGAACCCATGTCCCCACGGAAATACCCTGGGTCTCTGGGTTACTAGTCCAGTGATAATACCACTACGCCACCGCCTACTCTTCAAAATAATGCCAGTGGGGTTCTTTACTTCCACCTGAGAGAGCAGTTGGGACCTCACTGTAACAGCTCAGCTGAAAGACAGCACCTCTGACCGTGCAGCATTCCCTCAGCACTGCACTGGAGTGTCAGTCTAGATTTTGTGTTCAAGTCTCTGGAATGGGACTCTGAACCCACAACCTCTGACTCAGAGGTGAGAGTGCTACCAACTATGCCATGGCTGACACCTCATGAATAGAGGTCACAGGCTTGGATTGTTTATTTCTGGCCAATATCTGTGCCTTGAGTGATGCCTTTTTGATTGAGTAGGCTGTATGTGGCCTTACCTGTGCAGTACTTGGTTATGAAATCTGGAGGAGAAGGCTTGAAGAAAGCTGTATCCAATTACTGGTGGTTTAGTGATGGATGAATCTGGGTTCTCCGTAGGTTTTGGGAAACTGGTGAACTGGCCAATTAGATTGACATTATTTGTTTGGATGCAGCTTTACAGTACCTTCAATTTTAGTGTGGTCAAAGATCGTATGTGGAAAGAAGTACAAACATACAAATTAATTAAATTGGTTCCAAAATTTATTTTAGCACAGAAGAGTAAAACATCAGTCATTTCTAACATTGTTAAAATGTAAAATTCTGATCCTTTTTCTCAAATCCCTCCAAAGCCTCTATCTCTATAATCCCTTCTAGCCCTAGAACCTTTTGAGATATCTGAACTCGTCCAATCCCCGACTCACCCCACCCCACTGGCAGTCCTGCTTTCAGCTATCTAGGCCCTAAACTCTGGAATTCCTTCCCTCCCTCTCTCTCCTCCTTTAAGGCACTTGTTAAATCCTACCTCTTTAACCACGTTTTTGGTTAGCTATTATAACATCTCCTGATGCGGCTCAGTGCCAAATTTTGTTTGATAACGCCCCTGTGAAGCACCTTGGGACGTTTTGCTATGTTCAAAGTGTTATATAAGTATAAGTAGTTGTTGTTAAAGTAACATTTCAAATCTGTGCAAGAGGGCAGGAGAATGGCTGTTGCAGTAGCTGCCATTTTAACTACAAATTTTATTTTAAAAGGGAACGAAAACTCACCAGGGAAGCAAGGGAACTTGAAATTGAAATAAATAATCATTTTGATAGTCAAATTACATAGAATTTTATAGCACAGAAACAGGCCATTCGGCCCAACTGGTTTCCGCCATTGTTTATGCTCCACATGAGCCTCCTCCCACCTGATTTCATCTAACCCTATTTGCATATCCTTCAATTTGTTCCTTTATATGGCCTTTATAGCCACTCCAGGCGCTGCTTCACTAACCACTGACCACCTCCAAGCGCTTACCCATTGTCTCTCGAGACAAGGAGGCCAAAGACCAGACCAGACCAATTTGTTCCTCCCTTGAATGCATCTTAAGTAAACAGGAGATCTAGTAGATAAATACTTTAAACCCAAAACATTGCTACTAACTCTACCCTGCTTGAACACTCTCGAAGTAAGATTATGTGATATTCTTAGGATTAGTCCATACTGAGGAGCAAGTTTGCGCATTTTATATTAACATAGTCTAACGGCTAGATTGGGTCACATAAATTAGGACAAAACATTTGCAGATTGGAAAAATAAACAAACTGCTGAAAAGAATATACTTAAACACCATTCCCCTAGGTGGCAATAGAACACCATCTCAGTTGCCTCGAATGCTGTGGCAGGTACGGAATATTAATAGCACTCCATTACAGTGCATCACATGTCAAATGGCATCATCATTCTCGATGTTGTCTTCTAACTAATCCAGGAACCATTATTTTTTTACGGCAAAGTCAGACTAGCATTTAAAGAACGTCGGCAAATGCCTGGAATCCTAACAATGCAGCAATTGTAAATTATCACCTTAGAGACATCGAGGACACGGTCTGAAATACTAATGTTGTCCGGAATATAAGTCTGGCATTGGCGAGAAAAACAAATACTTAACGCTAATGAAGTGTGACCTGCCACTTGAATGTGAAAGTCTTTCGATAAATAGTTATAGCCCTGCCTGTGCTGAGCCATCCTGTCTGTTGCAGTGTAAATAACATGTTAAACCATTGTTAGCCTCACTTTATCTAGAATGAAGGATCTCTGGTCAACAATGGCAGATAACTGTCGTTCCTGTCAATGCACTTTTTTATACTTCCATTTAACTGACTCCCAGTTCCATACGGATGTCACATTCAGACGCTGTCAATGTTACCAGCCCTTGGTGATGAAGACTAGGTTACTAATCTGTAACTATTCAGTTCCTTCATTAACTCAAAAAATGAGACTAGCTCCTTTTCGGGTGTCTCTGGACGCAAGATTTTTAAAGCTTTCATTGGGCTTACTAGATAATGATTTTCGGTTTCGAAACGCAAATACGCTGAACTAAAGAAGTAATCGAGCTTGTAGAACACATTGGAATGGTCTGACAGACTGCGCAATTTAAAGAAGCTGTCTCATAACCTGGATTTAAAACTACACAATTAACAAGAATTGTTAGCAGCTTTGATTTTCTTTGTTTTCCTCAGTGCTAAAGAAGTAAAAACAGTTGTGGTGGCGGGGGAGGGAGGGGTAATTATTGACTTTGAATGATAGTGTAAAAGAGGCGATATTGGATCAGCCACCTCTCACGATTTCCATTTTCAAGTGAAAATCAGGAGAGGTATAATAACGTGCACCTGATCCAAAATCAGTCCTTTTACAATGCCATCCAAAGGTAAACTTAATTTCATCGTGTTTATAGACCATAAGGCCCCAGTTTCAATCTCCTGTCTGCTGAATCAGTTTTAGCTCCATGTGGCCTAGGGGTCGGGAGATGGAAAAGAAAAATTAGGGCTCCTCCACTTGATCATTAGCAGTTGCTGCTGCTGGGAACTGTGCATTTGTGGTCTTTATTCTCATTCTTGCTTTCAAATCCCTCCATATCTTTGCCCCTCCCGATCTCTGTAATCCCCTCCAGCCTTACAACCCTCTGAGACCTCTGCACTCCTCTTATTCTGGCATTTTTCACATGATCTAATTTTCAGTGCTTCACTATTGGTGACAGTGCTTTCAGCTGTCTAGATGCCAAGTTCTGAAGTTTCCTCCCTAAACCTCTTTGGCTCTTGACCTCTGTTTTCTCCTTAAACCTGCCTCAAGCTTTTGGTCACCTGTCCTGATATCTTCTTATGTGACTTGGTGTCAAATTTTATTTGATAATCACTCCTGTGAAGTGCCTTGAGATGATTTCCTGTGCCAAAGGTGCTATATAAATGCAATTCGTTGATCATTGAGAAGAGAATCAGGCTCAGCTGTGATGCTGTCTACAGTCGACAAGCTGACTGGCAATCACTGTCCAGGTGCGCAAGTGATGAATGGTACTGGTGAGTTGCTGACACCCGGGAAATGGTTGCCAGTGCGAGTTAACACTTAAAGGGAGGAACATTGAAAATTAAAAAATTGAAAAGTTGGAAATTATAGCCTAAATAAATTATTTTTGCAAGTAAACTGTATTTGCCAAATGATTGACCCCGGTGGTATTGAGACAACTGGATTAAGAATCAAAACAGCTGAGCCTGAAGTGGTCTGGGTCAATGTCAAAATTGGTGACTCCTCGAAATTTGAATGAAAATAGCATGGAGGTATCCAAAATAATTAAAGAAAGCCCCTTAATAATAATATTACAGCAGATCCTCCTATAGCACTGCTCACGGTCAGTCAGACGATGCATTGATTTCTAAGAGCAGGACTGTTAATGCTGCTTACCATACACTGTAATTACATAAGAACATAAGAAATAGGAGGAGCAGCAGACCATACAGCCCCTCAAACTTGCTGCACCATTCAATCGTGTCTGATCTGTCTCAACTCTACTTTCCCGCTTGCTCCCCATATCCCTTAATTCCTTGAGAGATCAAAAATTTGTTTATCCCAGCCTTCAATATACTCAACGATGAAGCATCCACAACCCTCTTGGGTAGAGAATCCCAAAAATTCACAAACCTCGGAGTGAAGAAATTTCCCCTCATCTCAGTTCTAAATGATTGACCCTTTATCCTAAACCGGTGCCCCCATGTTCTGGATTCCTCAGCCACGGGAAACAACCTTTCAGTGTCTACCCTCTGGTAAGTTTTAATGAGATCTCCTTTCGTATAGGCCCAATTTACTCAGCCTGCCACCATAGGTCAATCCCCTCATTCCAGAGACCAATTTAGTGAACCTTCACTGTACTATCTCCAAAGCAAATATATCCTTCCTTAAACATGGAGATCAAAACTGTTCAAAGTACTCCATGTGTGGTCTCAACAAAGCCCGATAAGATTTATTCTTGTACTCCAATCCCCTTGCAATAAAGGCCAAAATGTCATCTGTGCCTGCATGCTAACTTTCTGTGTTCCTTGTATGAGTACAGCAAGGTCTCTCTGAACATCAACATTTATATGTTTCATATCTTTTTAAAATATTCTACTTTTTATTCTTATTACCAAAGTGAATAACCTTATACGTCCCCATATTATACTCCATCTGCAACCTTGTTGCCCACTCACTTAGATTTCTTTGCAGTCTCTGTGGCCTCCTCACAGCTTATCTTCCCACCTAGCTTTGTATTGTCAGCAAACTTGGATACATTACTCTCAGTCTCTGTCTAAGTCATTAACATAGATTGTAAATAGCTGAAACTCCAGCACTGGTCCTTGCGGCACTTCACTAGTTAAAGCCTACCAACTTGAAAATGCCCCATTTATCCCTATTCTCTACTTCCTGTTTGTTAAACAATCCATGCTAATATATTACCCTCAATGAGCCCTTAATTTGTGTATTAAACTTTTGTGTGGCATCTTATCGAATGCCTTTTGGAAATCCAAGTTGTCATGCTAGGTCCTCACCTGCCGAGAATGAGGCACATTAATTTTGTCATGAACATTGATTTTAAACTGTTACTGGAGTGAAGAAAGGACTTGTTAAACAGATCAGCTGTGGCTGGAAATACATTTGCATATTAACAGACAGTGCTTGGAAAGGACAAAGAACCATTCCTTGACACATTCAACCCACAATGGACTTTTGTTCACCAGACATTGAGGATGGGGGAGCTTGCATTCAGGTTGACTGCTAAGATGGCCGAATACACAAACTGGCATGGTCAAACCAGCTAGTCACATGACTAACCTGAGTTTTTTATATTTGTACGAACAGTTTGGGCAGAGTGTCTGTTTGCTCCTGGACTGAGAAGATCTCACTCCTGTCTGCTCCCATCTATTCTCACAAGCCTCTGAATCCACTGAAGACACATGAACCCCAAGAGAAAAAAGTCTCCGAACAAGGTTTAAGAAGAATACTGGGCCCCAACGAAAAGCAAGATCTCCCTACAATCAAGGATTCTACAGTAAGCTTGAAGAACCGTAACAGCAACTCTTCAGATATTGCCTCAAACTTTTCCACTTTATTTTTCTTCTGCTCTTTTCTGTCTCTATTTGCATGTGTGTATTGTGTATGCATGCTAGCATGCAGCACATCGTGTATCCGTAGACGTGAACGGAATTAGAGTTTAAGTTTAATAAATTTCAACTTTTCTTCTTAAACCTAAGAAAGCCTGTTTGTGCTGGTTTCTTTGCCTTGGAAAGTGGTGAACAAGGATTCACCAAGGGGCAGCAAAAAACACGGTGTGTTTAAAATGAAAAGCCTGTTATGGTAAGACCAGGTGAAGGCTGAGAGGGACCCCGAGACCCCTTTCTCACCTGGTCATAAAGTATATTACATCTACTCCCCTTTATCTACCCTACTGATTACATCCTCAAAAAGCTCAAATAAATTTGTCAAACAAGATTTGCCTTCCGGAAAACCATGTTGACTATGATTTTCTATGGGGAATTTTAAGACTTTCTTAATAATTGATTACTGCATTTTTCTGATGACTGATGTCAGGCTAACTGGCCTGTAATCCCTTGATTCTCTCTCCCTCCTTTTGTGAATAGCGGTATTACATTTGCTAACTTCCAATCCACTGGGATTGTTCTAGAATCTAGGGAATTTTGGAAAATCATAACCACTGCATCCACTATCTTTGCAGCTACCTCTTCTAGAACCTTAGGATGTAGGCCATCAGAGCTTGGGGATCTGTCAGCTTTTAGTCCCTAAAGTTTCTCTAATACTTTTTCTCTGCTGATAGGAATTACTTAAGTCCTTCACTCTTATTAATGTCTGTAGGAGTGTGTCCCATTAAAACCAAAAGTTGCAATCACTGCATTCTTCAAATGATTCAGCTTAGTAGGTCTTCAGCTGAATGTCCGACTAGTTTCCTTTCTTCTTTATATGCTGCTTTCATTTAACCACAATTCCTGAAGTCAATTGGAGAATATTTTGTACATGGGGCTCAGGTTATACTTTTTTTTAAATTGTATGGTATAGACTGGAGTAGATTGGGAAAGGGGGAGGTGTGGGGGCATTTGAGAAATGACAATACTAGGAGAGGAATCTTGTAGCATTGAGGGCTGGTATTTGTGTCAGCCTTTGCACTGGAAGATTGGTACTGTACTGGAGGGGGTGCTGACCTGTGGAACACTGAGATGGTCCTGGTGTCTGTTGGGGAGATTAAGGTCTGGTAGGACCGGGAGCTACAAAATGAATCACCAGGTTGTGAAGTAATTTTGGACATCTCAAGGACATGATAATGTGCATAGTTCTTGCTTTCTTTAAAACTTGGGTTACTTAATTAGCCTGTTTTGCGGAACAGAAAATTTATCAAAATACAATGGGCTGGATTTTCCGGTGGGCATCGAGAGCCCAACATCGGGCCCATATGGAGAGTCCCGAGCTCACCCATGTCATCACTACACAACATTCTGGCAGGTGGCCTCCCAATTATCTGCCTCTGTGCTCGCTGTGAGGGCTCCTGAGGCTGCAGGCCCAACAGAGGGCCTATGGCAATGTCAGCCTGGCAGCCCTACATGGAGGCACCCTTGGCTCCCTGCAGAGAAGTAATAAAATAAAGAGGCCTGAGGCCCAGGGCCATGGGGTTGTAGGGGAAATCCCTCTGCAAGTCTATGAATGGATGGGGTGGGGGCCTCTCTTGCCCCCCCTCGATCCGTCATTGGGCATGGAACCTCCAGCTCCAATAGCCCCCTGGCCTGCCACCTGGAGGCCACTTCGACTGAGCTGGCAACCTCCACACACAGTGGGGGGCTGCTCCAATGGCTGTAAAACACTGGTGGTAGTACAAAATGGCCCCCGAGTAGGACCTTAATTGCCCTGATTGGTTGCCCACTTCTGTGGAATGGGGAGTTGGCCCAGTTCCGAGTCTGCCCCGAGGAAAGTTCCCCAGAGACAAGAATGTCTCCAACCCTGTCGCCACAGTGCTGAAATGTGTTTTAAAGCTTTCAGAAATAACTTTTGTAGGATAATAAACATTGAAAATAAATATTCCATTGTTACTTGATTAAATATATGCTTTGTTTCTCAAATGGTTGCGACAGTTGCTTCTTCATGCTCAGTCCCTTTTTCCTCTCTCTCTTTCCCTCCCGAGCTACTTCTCACTTATGTGTTCTATCAGTAAAAAAAAAGAATTGGTGATAGTTTAAATGTTGTGATTTACATAAAATGTAAAACGTTTTAATTGGTCTGTTGTAGACCAGTTGATAGAGATTGATTCCTGTGATTAGTCAACAGCTCCATGGATTTCAGTGTAAGTAAGTGTGAGCTCATCCACTTTGGGCCTATAAAGGATAGATCCGAGAAATTTCTAAATGGCGAAAAGCTAGAAACACTCAAGATTCAAAGAGACTTAGGGGTCCACGTTCATAGATCATTCAAATGTCATAGACAGGTACAGAAAATAATCAAAAATGCTAATGGAATGCTGGTCTTTATAATTAGGAAACATATGTACAAAAGAAATAAGAGCAAGAGTAGACCATATGGCCCCTTGAGCCTGCTCTGCCATTCAGTACGATCATGGCTGATCTTCTGCCTCAACGCCACTTCTAGAGGACGAGAATACAAGACGGTAGAAGTTATGCTATAGCTATACAAAGCCCTAGTTAGAACACACCTGGAGAATTGTGTTTAGTCTGGGCACCACACCTTTGAAAGGCTATATTGACCTTGGAGGGATTGCAGCGTAGATTTACTAGAATAATAGCTGGACTCAAGGGTTAAATTAGGAAGAGAGAGTGCATAAACTAGGGCTGTATTGCCAGGAATTTAGAAGGCTAAGGGGTGATTTGATAGATAGAGAGAAACTGTTTCTGTTGGTTGGGGAGTTTAGGACTAGGGGCCATAATGTAAATGTTAGCACTAGGTCTTTTATGAAAATATATTACCATTCCTTCAGTGTCACTGGGTCAAAATCTTGGAACTCGCTCAATAACAGCACTGTGGGTGAATGGCCACCACATGGACTGCAGTGGTTCAAAAATGCTGCCACCTTCTCAAGGAAAATTAAGGATGGGCAATAAATGTTAGCCTTGCCAGCAATGCCCACATCCCATGAGTGAATTAAAATAAAATTTAGGAAACACTTCTCTATGCAAAGGGTGATAGAAGTTTGAAGTTCTCTTCCGCAAATGACAATTTTGATGCTTGATCATTTGTTAATTTTAATTCTGAAATTGATGGATTTTTGTTAACCAAAGTTATTAAGAAATATGGGACAAAGCCGAGTATGTGGAGTTCGGCAACTTATCAGCCATGGTTTCATTGATTGGCTGAACAGGCTTGAGGAGCTGAATGGCTTAGTCCTATTCCTGTGCTCCATTATCATTCCTATTAACCAGTTTGTGGCAGTGAGAGCACTGAATTCTACCCACAAACCATCACAGAACCTGTAGCAATTTCTCTGCAAACAATACAACTACCAGGATGGTAAAAGGTGAACTAGGCGGACCTTGTATTTTTTATTTAGCAATTTCTGTTCTTCTAAATTACCTGAATTTAGTGTTTTCAAACAGACTTGCTGTCAGAGATTGAGGAAAAAACTTACTTGTTAAGAGCAAGCTACGTTGCGATTGGTGACTCATTTCAACCTGTTCGGAGGAAATGATAGGCAAATGAAACAAGCTTTTGAGGCAGGCCGGGGACTTGAAGTATAAACTTTAAAGGAGATATTAAAAGACACAGAAGAATCATTCTTCAGGCATTTAATTGAATTATTGTGAAATACATTGACTATCAATCAGCTGACAATTCATGTGGAACCAACTTCCTTATTTAGAATTCATGATTCCATTCTCAATTGGTAGTGCGTCATTACTGAATGTTAACTCACTCCATGCTTAAACATCTAAAGGAGAGTGCATTTGTTGAGTATTATGTTTATTTGATGAGTGTAGGAGACAGGGCTGGGAGTGAATAATAAACATCGTGTTGAACAAATTCATTTGCAGCATTTTACGTAAGATATGGGATGTAAGGAAAGCTGTTGTGATAAGAGCTTTGGGTGGGTTTGATCCATTCTCTTTTGCATTGTGTGAAGTCACAGGAGCACCTTGAAATGTGCAGAGCTTGTCATCACTGTGATGCTTGTGACAATATCAGCTGGTTGCTCCCAGAGGAGGACACCGTGTGTGCTATTGATTTGATTTTGGTTAGGTACTGTTTTACCTAAGGTTGTTGTGTGTTTGTTCTGATTCTTTGTGCTTCATCTTTGCAGTGCCAGTGAATTTTGTTTAGTATTACCGAGCTCCAGAACACTTAAGGGTCGTCATGGTGAGGGAGTCGCCAAGGTTACTGCTGTGTACTCATTGAGCACAAGGCAGTTTGGTTTGTTTTTAAGTTGTCGGTACTTTGTATGCGAGATAGCAAGCATATATTTCACCTGTTCTTGGCACACTTTGTAAATAGCTTTCGCTCAACTATCCTCCATGGGCTTATTCTGAACTCATGCCTGGTTAATACACGTGGAATTTATAAATAGCTAACAGCTGGGAAATGGCATTCATGGCAAAGGCAAGAGTGCAATCTGTCATGTTGGTGCTTGTTAAAAGAATGGCTTGACTGGTGGCTGTCTTTCTTTTCAAGTGTTAGTGCTTCAGATGGTACCCTTCGTACTGTGAGAAGTGCTATTTCCCAATGTATTCATGTATAAATGTCAGCTTGGCTTAGAGGCAGTATACTTACTTCTGAGTCAGACAATCCTTAGTTCAAGGCCAATGCTTCAATATGTTCCTGAGGGAATGCTGGGTTGTTGGAGGAGCTGCCTTGTGAAGGAGAGGTGAAACAAAAGCCCCGTCTGTCCGTTCAGTTGGATGTAAAAGTTGCCATGGCACAACTTGAAGAAATGCAAGTGAGCTGCAATGGCTGACGTTATCCATCGACCACCACCAGAATAGATTGGCAGTAGTTTTAACATTTATTACTGAGCAATAGCAAATCGGAAACCTATCTTACACCCCACCCATTGAAATCAATGAGAAACACAACCTGGCATGGTGTAAAATAGACTCCCTATCGTCCATTCTTCGCCCCACAATAGAAGTCCTCATTAACAATACATAGGAACAAAGTGTAGGGCTTTTAGCCCCTTGAACCTCTTCCGTCATTAAGTGAGGTATTGGCTGATCTGTGATCTAACTCTATACACTGGCCTTTGCCATATATCCCTTAATACTTTGGTTCACAAAAATCCATCAATCTCAGATTTAAAATTAACAATTGCTCTGGCATCAATTACTGTTTGTAGAAAAGAGTCCCAAACATCTTCCACCCCCTGCAGGTAGAAGTGTTTCCTAATCTTACTCCTGAAAGATCCAGCTCTAATTTTTAGGCTATGTCCCCCAGTTCTAGATTCCCCAACCAGTGGAAATAGTTTCTCTCTATCAACCCTTTCTGTTTCCCTTAATATCTTGGAAACATTGATCGTATTACCCCATAACTATCTAACTTCCAGGGAGTACAACCTTAGTTTGTGTAATCTCCCCTTGTAACTTAGCCCTTGGTGTTCAGGTATCATTCTCGTAAATGCATACTGCACTCCCTCCAAGGCCAATATATCCTTCCTAAGGTGTGGTGTCCAGAACAGAACAACATTTGTCTCAGTGCTGTTTTTGGAACCTTTCTGTGTGTGAGCCAGATGCCATGTTTGTCTATGTAACAACAGCGAATGCACTTTAAATGTAATTCCTTAGCTGTGAAGCAGTCTGGAACACCCTGAGCATGTGCAAGGTGTGATATGAATGCCACTTCTTTTTGTTTTCTATGGTTCTGCGGCTCAGCTACAGTAGTGTAAACTAAAGAACGTAAGTCATTTTACGCCCTGAAGCAGTCCAAACTCCAAAGTAACAGGGAGAAATTATTTATTTAGCAGTTTTAACACAATGTTTGATTTCTCAGCAGACATACTAATAAATTCAATGTTCAACCCAGTCAGATAGATGTATTATCCCATCAGTTGTTCAAATTACCTGTTTAAATCACAATTATTTTTGAGTTATGACACTTTTTCTGGTGAAATAACAATCCTATTGCCAATGGAAAAAAACGTTTATCCTTTTCACATGATATGGGGAAATATCCGATAAAATACGATCCTTATTTTAACCAAGCAACAGGTTACTTTTCATTCACATTTTTTATTTTTTTCTCCAAAATTAATTTTTTTTCCCATTTGTGCAATTTTGACAGTCCAAATAGCACACAGGTCTGGCACCTACAAACAGTCTCCACAAAAAACCCATTAGTGGCCCTAATTGTGATTGTAGTAACAATACTGTTATTGCCTACAACCAGAGGTCTAAGAATGCAGTGTTTCTATGTGAGGATGGGGGGATAGTAAAACTGATCAAACCATCGGAATTCAGGCTCCTTGCACCTTAAATTCACATTTGCAGCAAAAATGTAGTTTTTTAACCAGCTTGGCCTGTACTTTCTTTCAATTCAACATCCTGTATAATGGTGGAGTATGCTTGGCCATAGATAACTGCAGAAGGCACATGGACCAACAAAGCCATTCCTGATTACACCAAAAGTCAGTGCGAGAAGGCTGTACTTCCCAGTGGAAGTAAGAGTTGAGTTAGCTGCAGTCTGGAGCTTCGAGCCCATTTGAACCAGCCGTGTCCATGCATGTAAAACTTTTGTGCAACCTGATTATTCTAGGCAGCTTCTGATGACCTAAGTCACTGCACTGCAACAACAACCACAATGTACATTTGTATAGTGCTTTTAACATAGTAAAATACCCCAAACCATTTCACAGGAGTGTTACCAAACTTAAGTGTCAGCTGTGGCTCAGTGGGAGGCCCTTGCATCTCTTAGGCAGAAGGTTGTAGGTTAAAATCCCACCCTAGGGCCAAAGTATAGGCTGACATTGCAGTGCAGGACTGAGAGAGTGCTGCAGTATCAGAGGTGCTGTCTTTTGGATGAGATTTTAATCTGAAGCCCCATCTACCCTCTGAGGTGGATGTAAAAGTCCCATGGTATTAAGAGGAGTAGGGGATGTTCTCCCTGGTGTCCTGGCCAATATTTATCTCTCATCCAACACCTGAAAACAGATTATCTGGTTATTGTCATATTGCTGTTTGTGGGATCTTGTTGCATGCATATTAGCTACCACATCATCTACATTACAACAGTGACTAAACTTCAAAAGTACGTAGTTGGCCTTGGGATGATCTGAGGTTGTGAAAGGCGGTATATAAATGCAAGTCTTTCTCTCTATAAGAAGATACTAAGGCAGTTGACCAAAGGCTTGTCACACATGCATCTTAAAGGAGCAAAGGTAGAGCAACAGAGAAGTTTAAGGAGGGAATTTCAGAGCTTAGAGCCTCGGCAGCTGAAGGCATGGCAGCCAACAGTGGCACAAGGAAAATTGGGCATGCTTTCAAGTAGGTAACATATGATTTTGCCAGATCTCTTTCCCCCTTTTCCTGACCTTTGCACTGGAGAAGTTGATGTTTTCTTGGTGAGTGGGGAGAGGGAATACACCAGGCTTCCTGCCATAACTTTGGTGGGCTCTGCCAGTTGTCATGCAGACCCCCCACCTGCCAAGAATGAGGCATATTAATTTTGTCATATGAACATTGATTTTAAACTGCTGCTGGAGCGAGGAAATGACTTGTTAAACAGATCAGCTGTAGCTGGAAAAAACATTTGCATACTAGCAGACAGTGCTTGGAGGGACAAAGGGGCTATTCCCTGCTCACAATGGACTTTGAGCACCAGGTATTGTGTGTAGGAAGAGACATTCCAGGGTCAGCTAAGACAAGAGAATCCACAAACAGATGTGGTCAGACCAGCTAGTCACATGACTAACCTGCTTGGCAACCTGGGTTTTTCTGAATTGTACAAAAGAGTTCGAACTGAGAAAAAGACTGTTTTGCTCCTGGAGTGAGAAGACGTCTCCTGTCTGCTCCCATCTCTTTCTCACAAGCCTCTGGAGCCACTGAGGACACATGAACTTCAAGAGAGAAAAGTCTCCTACATCGAACAAGGTTTAAGAAGAATACTGGGCCCCAGCGACAAACAAGACCTACTTACAATCAAGGACTTTACAGCGAGCTTGAAGAACAGTAACCAAAACCATCTTCAGATAGTGCCTCAAATTTTTCCACTTTTTCTTCTGCTCTTTTCTGTCTCTATCTGCATGTGTGTATCATGTATGCATGCTAGCGTGGGCATGTCACGTATCCGTAGGTGTTAACAAAATTAGAGATTAAGTTTAATAAGGTTCAACCTTTTTTCTTTAAACCTAAGAAAACCTGTTTGGCTAGTTTCTTTGCCTTATAATTGGATGTTAGTGAAAAAGGATTCACTAAGGGGGAGCTAAAAGAACGGTGTGTTTAAAATTAAACCCTGTTTTGCTAAGACCAGGTGAAGGCTGAGAGGGAACCCGAGACCCCTTTCTCACCTGGTCATAACACAGTCTTTCATCAGAGTGATATGAATATATGAATTAGGAGCAGGAGTAGACCACTCAGCCGCTTGAGCCTGCTCTGCCATTCGACAAGATCATGGCTCAACTCTACATTCCCGCCTACCCCGATAACCTTTCACCCCCTTGCTCATCAAAAATCTGTGTACTTCTGCCTTAAAAATATTCAAAGACTCTGCTTCCACTGCCTTTAGAAGAAAAGAGTTCCAAAGACTCATGACCCACTGAAAGAAAACATTTCTCCTCATCTCTGTCGTAAATGGGCGACCCCCATATTTTTAAACAGTGACTCCTAGTTCCAGATACTCCCACAAGAGGAAACATCCTTTCCACATTAAGACCTCTCAGGATCTTATATGTTTCAATTAAGTTGCTTCATACTCTTCTAAACTGCAGCCTAGCCTGTCCAACCTTTCCTCATAAGGCAACCCATCCATTCCAGGTGTTAGTCCAGTTAACCTTCTCTGAACTGCTTCCAATGCATTTATATCCTTCCTTAAATAAGGAGACCAATACTGTACACAGTACTCCAGATGTAGTCTCACCAATGCCCTGTATAATTAAAGTATGACCTCCCTACTTTTATATTCAATTTACCTCGCAATAAATGATAACATTCTATTAGCTTTCCTAATTACTTGCTGAACCTTTATCCCAACCTTTTGCAATTCATGCACTAGGATACCCAGATCCCTCTGCATCTCAGAGCTCTGCAATTTCTCATCATTTTGATAATGGCTGTGTTGTCTGACAAACACTAGGTGGCACAGGACTTGCACATGCGCAAATGCAGCCTCATGCACTGAAACACCACTGTCTGCAATGTTTTTGGCAGCAGTCAGTAGTGAAGATGGCGCTGCTCAATTTATCACAAAAACAAATGAAACTCAAATCCCCAGTGGCTGAGAATGTCGCCTCCATCCCACCCCCAACAGTACCCCGCTCCCACGCTTCTCTTTGTCGCTGCCTCCCGCATTTGTCTGCTCATTGCTTGCTCTCTGCCTCACCACCTCTCCCCTCCACCCCCCGGCCACTCGCCGCTTTTCCCCTACTCGCCTTGCCGCTTCCTCACCTCTGCTCTACTCCCCGCTCCCTCCTGTTTCTGCTTCCCGTTCCCTCCCGCTTCTGCTCCCTCCCACTTCTGCTCCCTCACTCCTTCCCGCTTCTGCTCCCTTGTGCTTCTTCTCCCCTGCTCCCTCACACCCTCCCACTTCTGCTCCCTTCCGCTTCTGTGCCTCCAGCTCCCTTCCGCTTCTGCTCACCACTCCCTCCCTCTCCTGTCCGCTTGCAGTCTCCCTCCCCTCCCCTGCCTATCTTGTCACTCTCTGCCCCACTTCCATGTGGGAAAGTGAGATGGCGATCGCAGGAGGGAGTAGGGAGCAGAGGCAGAGCAGAGAGGGGAGAAGTGGCAAAGTGGGGAGTGAGTGGCTGACAGGTCGGGGTAGTGGAGGTGGGGAGGGGGTGGTGAACTGGGGAGAGCGCGGCCGAGGGGGAAGAAGTGGCCAGGCGGGGAGCGAGTGGCGAGCAGGCATTGCAGAATGGGTTGACATTTTCACACGCATGTGTGAATTACTGACCAGTAACTGATCAGTATGGCGAATTACCATACTGATCGCAAGAGCTCGTTCTGCGCATTTGCAAAGCTGGGAGTGCTCTCATGACGTCGACACTGGGCTGTGTTGTCAGGAGTCACTTTGTTGGATAATAAGCTTTTTTATTCTTCCTGCCAAAATGGACAATTGCACATTTTCCCACATTATACTCCATTTGCCAGATTTTTTTTCCACTAATCTAATATACCTTTGTATCTTCTGTATGTCCTCTTCACAACTTACTTTCCTATCTATCTTTGTGTCATCAGCAAATTTAGCAACCGCATCTTTGGTCCCTTCATCCGAGTCATTGTATAAATTGTAAAAAGTTGAGACCCCAGCACTGATTCCTGTGGCACGCCACTCGTTATATCTTACCAACCAGAAAATGACCCATTTATGCCTCCTCTCTGTTTCCTGTTAGCTAGCCAATCTTCTATCCATGCCAATATGTTATCCCATACACCATGAGCTTTTATTTTCCGCAATAACCCTTGGTGTGGCACCTTATCAAATGCCTTCTGGAAATCTAAGTACAGTACATCCACCTTTATCCACAGCACGTGTTACTTCTTCAAAGAACTCCAATAAATTGGTTAACATGATTTCCCTTTCACATAATCATGTTGACTCTGCCTGATTACCTTGAATTTTTCTAAGTGCCCTGATATAACGTCTTTAATAATAGCTTCTAACATTTTCCCTATGACTGATGTTCAGCTAACTGGCCTGTCATTTCCTGCTTTCTGTTTCCCTCCCTTTTTGAATAAAGGAGTCATGTTGGTTATTTTCCAATCTAATGGAACCTTCCCTGAATCCAGGGAATTTTGGAAAACTAATACCAACGCATCAACTATCTCACTAGCCACTTCTTTTAAGACCCTAGGATGAAGTCCATCAGGACCTGGGGACTTGTCAGCCCGCAGCTCCAACCATTTGCTCAGTATCACTTCCCTGGTGATTATAATTTTCTTGAATTCCTTCCTCCCTTCCATTTCCTGTTTTACAGCTATTTCTGGGATGTTACTTGTATTCTCTATAGTGAAGACCGATGCAAAATACCTGTTCAATTCAACTTCCATCTCTTTATTTTCCATGATTAATTCCCCAGATTAACTTTCTATATGTCCAATGCTCACTTTGTTAACTCTTTTCTTTTTTAAATATTGATAAAATCTCTTACTATCTGTTTTTATATTTCTAGCTAGCTTTCTCTCTTACTCTAATTTCTCCCTCCTTATTAATCTTTCAGTCATTCTTTGCTATTTTATATATTCTGTCCAATCTTCTGACCTGCACCCATCTTTGCACAATTAAATGCTTTTCCTTTAAGCTTGATACTATCTTTAACTTTTTTAGTTAACGACAGATGGTGGGTCCTCCCCTTGGAATTTTTCTTTCTTGTTAGAATGTATCTATTCTGTGTATTCTGAAATATCACCTTAAATATCTGCCACTGCGTCTCCATTGACCTATCCCTTAACCTAATTTGCCAGTTCACTTTAGTTAGCTTTGCTTTCATGCCCATATAATTGCCCTTATTTAAGTTTAAAATACTAGTCTTAGACCCACTCTTCTCTCCCTCAAACTGAAAGTAAAATTCAATCATATTGTGATTGCTACTGCCTAGGGGCACCTTCACTGTGATTAATCCTATCTCGTTGCACAATATCAGGGCTAATATAGCCTACTCTTTGAAGAAGGGTCACTGACCCGAAACGTTAACTCTGCTTCTCTTTCCACAGATGCTGCCAGACCTGCTGAGTGAATCCAGCATTTCTTGTTTTTGTTTCAGATTTCCAGCATCCGCAGTATTTTGCTTTTATATTAGCCTACTCTTTGGTTAGCTCCAGAATGTGCTCTTCTAGGAAACTATCCCGAAACATTTTATGAACTCCTCATCTAGGCTACCGTTGCCCATCTGATTTTTCCAGTCTGTATGTAGATTAAATTCTGCCTGATTATCGCTGTACCTTTCTGACAAGCACTCATTATTTCTTCCTTTATACCCCGTCCTACTGTGTGGTTACTGTTAGGGGGCCTGTACACCACTTCCACACTCTCTTGCCTTCATCATTTCTCATCACTTCCCAAACTGCTTCTAAATCTTGGTTTCCTGAACTTAAGTCATCTCTCTCTATTGCGCTAATACCATCGTTAATTAACAGAGCCACCCCTCCACCTTTTCCTAGCTTCCTGCCCTTCCTAACATCATGTACCCTTCAATATTCAGGTCCAAATCTATGTCATTCTGCAGCCATGTCTCTGTAATGGCTATCAGATCATACCTATTTATTTCTATTTGCACTATCAGTTCATGTGTTTTGCTTCGAATGCCATGTGCATTCAGATAAAGAGCCTTGAGTTGCCCTTTTTTAATTTTTGTAACCTTATCTGCTGATTTACTCTTAGACTTGTACTTGCTGTCCCTTCCTGTCACAGTCTGTTTATCTTTTCCTACATTAATACCTTTCTCTCTTGCCTTGTCTTGACTCTTTGATTTACCACATCTTCTCCTTTGTTATCTCTTGCCCAACCCCCACCTCACTTGTTTATAATCTGTGACTTTTCTAATATTTGTCAGTTCCGAAGAAGGGTCACTGACCCGAAACGTTAACTCTGCTTCTCTTTCCACAGATGCTGCCAGACCTGCTGAGTGAATCCAGCATTTCTTGTTTTTGTTTCAGATTTCCAGCATCCGCAGTATTTTGCTTTTATTCTCAAATTTAATCCCTTGCCCCCACTATTCATTTTAAAACCCTGTCTACTTCCCTAGTTATGCAGTTCACTCGAACACTGATACCAGCACGGTTCAGGTGTAGACCGTCCCAATAGTATGCCCCCACTTTCCCCAGTACTGGTGCCAGTGCCCCACAAACCGGAACCCACTTCTACCAGACCAGTCTTTGAGCCACACATTCATTTCTCTAATCCTATTTGCGCTATGCCAATTTGCATGTGGTTCAGGTAAGATTATTACCTTTGAGGTTCTGCTTCTTAACTTGGTGCCTAGCATCTCATGCTAACGATGTAGAAACTCTTTCCTTGTCCTGCCTTTGTAATTATAATGGGAATTTCAGCCACTTACCTCAATAAACTGCTTCCATCACTCCACTGGAACATAGTAATGACACAGTGGATTAGAATTCGACTACACAGTACCCATTTTTTGGCTTCTTAAGCTTCCAATGTGGCAGGCAAGAACAGCATGTCCATTATGAGCTAGATAGGTGTAGGCAAAGAAAAGACTTCCAGGGCCCATACCTGAAACCTGTATTATACCCTTTGCATAATCAAATAAGCAGCCTAACACTGTTTGAGGCCCCTTCTGCACTTCTGGGCTGACTGCATTCAGGAAAATCAAGATGTTTTTGGTTCATGATGATCTAACTCAACAATCACTGCCGTTGCTTCTGTCATTGACAATAAACAAGTGTAAATCAGCTGTGCAGGATATAGCAGACAAGAGATCCACAGACCTTCCCACAGCTGAGTTGTAATCTGCCCCTAATCAATATTAACATCTGAGACTCATTTACTAGCATGGTAAATGTGTTCTCTTGGCTTAATTCTGTAGCAATCTGAATATTTCGCCCCTCTTGTGCACATCAGTTTGGGCTTTGTATTTGGGGTTGCAAGCCCCAGGCTCAGCCCACACTTACTGTCACCTGTGGATGACAGACAGTCATTAATTATAAAGAACTGGAATAAGACACATGACAACTTGCAGATGTTATTATGTTATTCAGGAGCCATCCTCCATTCATTCTTGCAGAAATTTTGGGGGCCAGTTTTGCTTTGTCACAGCTGTCGGGCAGGTACTGGTCTTTCTAACCATACCACTTGCCCCATCATAGCAAGCAGTGAAAGGCCCGAACCCTCTCACCAATTGGGCCTGATTATCATACAGCCAGCAATGAGGCTGTGAGGCAGATTGATGGTCAGGCCGGGAGGGCAATCAGCTCACTCCAACAGACAGTGTGGACCTGGGGGTCGTTGCTGGGAGCAGGGGGGAGTGATCTTGGGATGGAAGGGGGGAGGCCACACAGGGACCGGCAGACTGGACTGGATTATCCTGTGCATCGTGCTCCTCCTGGCTCCACATTTAATGAAAAGCCAAAACACATTGGCTGTTTTTGGAGCAGCCCCTTTAAGGGAAGGCTGCTCGACACTGGGGTCCGATGAGTGGGGAGTGCATGAAAATTGTCAGGCTTGCCTAATAGGCGTAGAACCCTGTTTAATAGATTTAAATAAAGCAAGAGTGTAGAATACCCACTTCAAGATCCACCTGAAAATTGCATCGAGTGTTCCTCTTCTGAGCTCTCGGCAGGAGGCAAGTCTTGTTGGCTTTCACCCCGCCACTACCCTGATCTTTCTAGGAAAAAGGGTGGGCAGGAGATAGAAATTGGCCCCAAGCATGTCCAGAACTGACAAAAAGTCATGAGTGCTGTCAGGATAATTGACATACATCCCTGTGATTATATTCTTCCCTGAACATATCTGAAAAAATGATGGTAATAGTTCCAATAATTAATTATAAAAAGGAAACTGGTTAATACTTAAAAAGGAGCAATTTGCAGGGCTACGAGGAAAGAGCAGAGGAGTGGCACTAATTGGATAAATCTTTCAAAGAACTGGCGCAGGTACACTGGGCCAAATGGTCGCCTTCTGTAACAAATGATTCTACATCAGTAATGCTTTGATAAAATGGATACCTGTCTTGTTAATATAAACTTGTCCTGTTCTGGCAGATGCACAGATGGAACATGAACATGAACAATGCAGCCATTAGATGCTGGTAATGAGGCATCCACTTGAAGAATGTATGTTATGAAAGTGCTTCCATTTCCGGGAGAGGCCCACCAAGCTCCCCGACACTGAGAAGGCCCCACCCCATATTATGCCCGGCAGCGGGCCTCGGGGTGCACCCCAACCCCCGTCGCTTAGCGACGGGACCTACATTAAAATATTTAAATCTATTTAAATAACTGAATTAATACTTACCTCGTCGCAGTGGGCATCCCGCTGCGATATTCCGGCTGATTGCCAGAACTCCTGCGCCTTCGGATCTCCGTTCGGAGATCGAATGCGGAACACTGGTGGTGAGGGGTGGGGGGGGTGGGGAGGAGTGAAGTTTTCAGGACAGGACCGAGGGTGGGGAGGAATGAGGAAAACTTTTCCTATTGGTTGTGGGGATGGTGGGAAGGGGTTGAGGGTCAAAGTTAGTAAAGTTTGGGGGTGGGGGTGGGGGGGAGAGTTCGAGATCTGTAAAAAGTTTTTTGGGGGAGAGGGCAATTTACATATTGATTACTCATTGGGGGTGTGGGAGAGGGAATTGAAAATGTTAATAAATGTCTATCAATATTTTTCAACACTCTAAGTTGGAAGAACCTGAAACCCTTTAAAAATGGCACTGGTGCCTGTGCGCTGTCCCAGACCCTTGCTGGGGATGGAGTGCCCACCCCCTCTGCATCATCTGGGGTGGGCGGATCGCCTCTCCATGTAAATGAACCGCCGTGCGAAATATCGCGGTGGCTCTGTGGCACACATGTCACGTGTGCACTGCACCTTTTTTCAAGCTCACCGCGAGCAGGTAAAATCCAGCCATTGTTTGGGGTTTGAAGATTGTTTTCAGTTTTTTAGTTGCGTGGTATGAACTGTTTGAAGGCAGGTGTTATCCTGCCAATGAATCACCCGGCTCACCACCTTCTCTCTCTTTCTGAAGAAATCCTGCCAGGATCCAGTGTGGGAAAAAAATCCCTGGTGCCGTATAGCTCCCGAGGAGCTGGGAAAAAATCCTGCGATTTAAGTGTGTGCTGGCAGAAAAACCTTGATTTCTCCTGGAAAGCCTACTGGAATAATTCTTGACTTCTCCAGAATGGACTACTTCTGAAACGATCCTAAAGACACATCTGGTCTGATTAGTAAGTTTGCGGACGACACAAAGGTTGGTGGAGTTGCGGATAATGAGGATTATCAGAGGATACAGCAGGATATAGATCGGTTGGAGACTTGGGCGGAGAAATGGCAGATGGAGTTCAATCCGGACAAATGTGAGGTAATGCATTTTGGAAGGTCTAATGCAGGTGGGAGGTATA
Source organism: Heterodontus francisci (assembly GCF_036365525.1). NCBI lineage: Eukaryota > Metazoa > Chordata > Chondrichthyes > Heterodontiformes > Heterodontidae > Heterodontus > Heterodontus francisci. The sequence continues at coordinate 155,478,421 of NC_090373.1, read as the reverse complement.
CAGTAAATGGCAGAACCCTTAGGAATATTGACAGGCAGAGAGATCTGGGCGTACAGGTCCACAGGTCACTGAAAGTGGCAACGCAGGTGGATAAGGTAGTCAAGAAGGCATTCGGCATGCTTGCCTTCATTGGTCGGGGCATAGAGTATAAAAATTGGCCAGTCATGTTGCAGCTGTACAGAACCTTAGTTAGGCCACACTTAGAATATTGCGTGCAATTCTGGTTGCCACACTACCAGAAGGACGTGGAGGCTTTGGAGAGGGTACAGAAGAGGTTTACCAGGATGTTGCCTGGTCTGGAGGGCATTAGCTATGAGGAGAGGTTGGAAAAATTCAGATTGTTTTCACTGGAACGACGGAGGTGGAGGGGCGACATGATAGAGGTTTACAAAGTTATGAGCGGCATGGACAGAGTGGATAGTCAGAAGCTTTTTCCCAGGGTGGAAGAGTCAGTTACTAGGGGACATTGGTTTAAGGTGAGAGGGGCAAAGTTTAGAGGGGATGTGCGAGGCAAGTTCTTTACACAGAGGGTGGTGAGTGCCTGGAACTTGCTGCCAGGGGAGGTGGTGGAAGCAGATACGATAGTGACGTTTAAGCGACATCTTGACAAATATATGAATAGGAAGGGAATAGAGGGATATGGGCCCCGGAAGTGCCGAAGGTGTTAGTTTAGACATGCATCAAGATCGGCGCAAGCTTGGAGGGCCGAATGGCCTGTTCCTGTGCTGTACTGTTCTTTAAAATAAAAGCAAAATACTGCGGATGCTGGAAATCTGAAACAAAAACAAGAAATGCTGGAATCACTCAGCAGGTCTGGCAGCATCTGTGGAAAGAGAAGCAGAGTTAACGTTTCGGGTCAGTGACCCTTCTTCGGAACTGACAAATATTAGAAAAGTCACAGATTATAAACAAGTGAGGTGGGGGTGGGGCAAGAGATAACAAAGGAGAAGGTGCAGATTGGACCAGGCCACATAGCTGACCAAAAGGTCACGGAGAAAAGGCAAACAATATGTTAATGGTGTGTTGAAAGACAAAGCATTAGTACAGATTAGGTGTGAATACACATTAGGTGTATTCCTGACACCTGACACCTGACACATGCTTACCCACTGTTTTTTTCAGGTTGTTTTTCTTCAGGTTTGCACTTGCTGCTGTTCAATATTCAGTGTATTCACACCTAATCTGTACTAATGCTTTGTCTTTCAACACACCATTAAAATACGGGACGGATCCCCGGGCTTTAATTGTCTCGAGGTGGGACTTCCACCCACTTGAGGGAGGAGGTCCCGCCTCAGTGAGCAGCCGGCCAATCAGCGGGCTGGCAGCTCTTAGTCCCAGCAGCGCCACTAGGAGCGGTGGCCACTGTTAGGACTGCAGCCCAGCTGATGCCTTGGATTGAGGGGGGAAGGCAAGTAGGGGCATGCCTCACCAGTGGGATTGGTCCTTCCCTGGTGAGGCTGGAGTGGTCGTTTGGGGGGAAGAGAAGGTGTCTTGGGTCCCGGGGGTGGGTTGGGAGGCGGGGGCAGCCCTCAATCGGGCACTATGTGCCCAACTGCCAGGCCCTCCCCCCTTGGGCGTGGAAAGGCCGGCAGCTATTGCTGGGCGGCCTTTCACGTCCCCAGCACACCCGCTTGCCCCGGGTAAAATACCCATGGAGGCTGGCGAGGGCCCTTAAATGGCTGTTAAGTGGCCACTTAAGGGTCTAGATTGGCCTTGGGCGGGCCGTTTCCCACCCCCCGCCCGGCTCCGTCAACTTGTCCGGAGGCGGAAGCTGGGCGGGTAGGCCTCCTGGAGCCTGCTGCTCAATTTTACACTGCCTCCACGCGACCATCCGACCTGCTGGGGCGGCGTAAAATTCCGGCCATAGTATGTAAGAACAGCAGTAATTTTGACGAATAAGGCCTAATTAGTTTTAGGCTGGGAGTCTAAATCTTCTTGCAACCATGCAAAATCAACAAAAAAAGAGTAATACTTAAACCCATCATGTAACCCACTGCAGAGTAAAGACAGATCCAGAAAACAGTGTCTTTGAGGCACCAGTTTTGTGAATGTAATTGTATTTAATTCTAGTTGTTCCAATAAATCTGTCTGAAATGTTACAATGTTGAAAAGACTGAAGCATAGAAATGGTTTGTTGAAGAATCCAGTTGATGTGTTCTCATTCCGCATCAGGAGAGCCATGTTGGTAAGGGGATTCCTGGAGTCGTCCAGGGTGCACACCTACAACCAGCATGAGGCCTGCTTCCTGTACTAGTCCTGGGCGTAACCTTGGTTTGAGGTCCCTTTCCCACATTCAATCATGACTGAAGGCTGCATACACTGTGGAAGCTGTGATTGGTTTTCTCAGGCCCAAAGCAGCCAAGCCAGCAGCCCTGAAAGAGACTGCTGGAGCTGCCACCAAAGAAGATGTTTAAAAAAAAACACTTAACTGAATGTGGAGCCAGGGTAACGGCTTGCCCACTCTTCCCTATTAAGCATCAGCTTTGGCTCAGTTGGTAGCATTGTCACCCCTCCGTCAGAAGGTTGTGGGTTCAAAGCCCAATCCAGAGACATGAGCATAACAATCTGAAGAGTCATACCTGACTTGAAACGTTAACTCTGTTTCTCTCTCCACCGATGCTGCCAGACTTGCTATTTCTAGCACTTTGTTTTTATTTCAAATTTCTAGCATCCGGAGTATTTTGCTTTTATTTTAGCAAAACAATCTCGGCTGACAATCCAGTGCAGAACTGACAGTACTGCTTTGTCGGAGGTGCTGGTTTTCAGATGAGCTATTAAACTGAGGCCCAGTTTGCTCTCGGGTAGATGTAAAAGATTGCATGGCACTATTTTTGAAGAAGATTTGGGGAATTATCCCCAGTATCCTGGTCAATGTTTACCCCTCAATCAACATCACAAGAACAGATTATCTGGTCATTGTCACATTTCTGTTTGTGGGAGCTTGCCATGTGCAAATTTGCTGCTGCATTTCCTACATTACACAGTGACTGTAATTCAAAAAGTACTTCATTGGCTGTTAAGCACTTCGGGATGTTCTGAGGTCATGAAAGATGCTACATAAATGCACTTTTTTTTATCTTCTCCTGATGCCACCCTCCTCGCCCAGACTAAACGTGGGCCCAGTACCAATATCCAAATTGTTCAACTTTCATCCCCTTCAGTACAGGCGCACTGCCTTTTGGAGATTGATTAGCTTCCCCAGTACGATGGTTAATTCCGATCACCCGAAGATCAGTTTGGCGAATCAATTTCCACCCCTGAGTGCCTTTGACAAGATATGATCCAAATCTAACAGTGGTATCCAATGTAAAATGTCTTGGGAGCCTACAACAGAATGCAAAAGGGATTAAGATAGTTCAGTGGATCAAAAATTAGCCCCAAGTCTCAGATGTAAAGCCTTCATAACATGCATGCAGAACTTAGATGGTAATTATTCATCTTTATGTTCTGCTCAGCTGGCAGAAGGCCAAAATGGCAGGTAGGGCAAAGCAGATTACAGAGAGGAAGGAGAAGAACAATTTCCTGAGGGATACCTTGACCTCCTTGCAGTAGAGATTTTCAAGAGCAAAGCCAAAGCTACATTATCCCATAGTTGTCAACAAAATTATTTTCTTTTCTGTCAGATGTGTAGTGAGGCGATGTTGGCTGTGAGGTAAGTTGCTGAGTATAAATTCAATCACGTATCCGTGGAAGAGTGGCAATGCAAAACAGATCATTAATACGAGCAGTTACTTACCCTCACACCATCCGCAGGATGTGGTAGTGTCTGAATAAGTGGACCAAAAAGCTGTTAACATTAGGGAAAATGCCAAAATGACATTTCTGATCAGCCACTGAGACGGATTGTACATCCCCTGAAATGCACAGAGCTGGAGCCTGTTTAATTTTAAGACTGGCATACTTCAGCATGAATTACATTTATTAAAGCAAAGTGAATGATTTTTATTTCTAATAAGCAACATTTAATGGGTCTTGGGTCACTGCTTTCACAAATGCTTGAACTTTCCCTCTTAAACTGTTATCTCAGGAGATGAATTGCTTTCGTGGCGCTTTATAAGACCACTACAAATTCATTTGTGATGATTTCCTATGGTCAATACTTCTAGTTTTTTATTGACACAGGATTTACATGATAGAAACAGGCCATTCAGCCCAGATGGTCTATACCAGTGTTTACACTCCACATGATCCTCCTCCTACTCTACTTTATCTAATCCTAACAGCATATCCTTCTCCTTTATGTATTTATCTCGTTTCCCCTTAAATGCATCTATGCTATTCACCTCAACTGCTCCATGCGGTAGCAAGTCCCCCTCCACATTGTAACCACTCTCTGGGTAAAGAATGCCCCAGGGCGACTAGGGCCAGACAATAAGTACTGCCTTGCTGGTGTCACACTCATACCAAGAACAAATTATGTTTAAATAAGATCCTGGCTGTAATTTAACGTGGAGACGGTGGCCCCGCTAACTAGCTGAAAGGTCGGGGCTCAGCGCGCCGCCGCCGGGATTGGAAGCCATGCTACTATTTCGCATGGCCCAGGCCCTTAAATGGCCTCAGTCAAGATTTCTGCCACTCTGAAGCAGGAAGTCCTGCCTCCAAGAGCTGTTTGCCAATCAGAGGGCTGACAGCTCTTCAGTCCCAGAAGTGACACCGGGAGCGATGGCCACTGCTGGGACTGCACTCGGTGAGAGGAGCCACAATGCACTCTGGCCTGGGAATGGGTAAGTGGGAACTGGGCCTCACTGGGGGCAATTGGCTAGGTCCGGGGGAGTGGGGGTGGGTTGGAGAGCAGGGCAGGGGCGTTCGTTTTAGCGGGGGCAACCCGTGCTATTGCAGGGCGGGAGCCGCTAAGGGGCACAGGGTGCCTAATCAGGAGGGCCCCCCCCCCAGTCTGGGTGGCCTCCTCAGGTGCTGAAATGCCCATCCACCATTGGTAAAATACCAGAGATGATGGGAGGAGGTCCTTAAATGGCAATTAATTGGCCACAAGGGCCTCATTTGGCTTGGACCATTTGCCACCTGCACCTTCGCTGGTAAAATAGCAGCAGGATTGGGTAGATGATCGGCAGGACACCCCCCCCCCACCTCCCCCCCCAACTCCCACACGATTTTACGTACCCTCCCGGTCCACTCCTGGGGGGCGGGAGAAGGCTATTAAATTATGGCCCCGTAAAAGGAGAGTTAGCTGATCATAATTTATGTGTAAGTAGAAGGTGCCACAATTCGCCCCAGAACTCTGGTGCACGGGAGTGGGCAATAAAAATCAGCGCCGTTACTACTGCTTCTTACTACCCAGCAAATCACTATGGCAAAGTGTGAGCGCCAGAAATTAATAAGGAAAAGACTGGGGCACACATACATTTCTTTATAACTTATACCTATACATAAAGAAAAATTTTAACATAAGAACATAAGAAATAGGAGCAGGAGTAGGTTATTTGGCCTCTTGAGCCTGCTCCGCCATTCAATAAGATCATGGCTGATCTGATTGTGGCCTTAAGGCCACTTTCCAGCTGGCGCCGTATAATGCTTGACTCCCTTGTAGAATAAATATTTGTCTAACTCAGTCTTGAATATATTCAATAACCCAGCCTCCACAGCTCACCGGGGAAGAGAATTCCAAAGATTAAGGACCCTCTGAGAGAAGAAATTCCTCCGTCTAAAATAAGAGCCCCTTATTTTCAAACTGTGCCCCTGAGTTCTAGATTCCCCCAAGGGGGGAAACATCCTCTTTGCAACGACCTTGTCAAGCCTGCTCAGAATCTTATATTTTTCAATAAGATCACCTCTCATTCTTCTAAACTCCAATGAGTATAGGCCCAATCTTTTCTCATAAGCCAACCCCTTCAATCCCAGGAATCAGTTTAGTGAACCTTCTCTGAACTGCTTCCAATGCAAGTTTATCCCTTTCTAAGTAAGGAGGCCAAAACTATACGCAGTACTATAGGTGCGGTCTCACCAATGCCCTGTACAGTTGTAGCAAGACCTCCCTACTTTTATACTCCATTCTCCTTGCAATAAATGCCAATATCCTTTACTTGCTGTACCTGCATGTGAACTTTTTTGTGATTCATGTACAAGGACACCCAGATCCTTCTGTACCACAGCATTCTGCAGTCTCTCTCCATTTAGATAATCTGCTTTTCTATTCTTCCTGCCAAGGTGGACAACCTCATAGTTTCCCACATTATTCTGTATCCGCCAAATTCTGTCCACTTAGTCAACTTATCTATATCTCTTTGCAGATACTTTGTATCCTCCTCACAACTTGCTTTCCTATCTTTGTTTTGTTAGCAAATTTGGATACAATACACTTAGTCCCTTCATTCAAGTCATTAATATAGATCGTAAATAGCTGAGGCCCCAACACTGATCACTGTGGCATTCCACTTGTTACTGTTTACCAACCTGAAAATGCTCCATTTATCCCAACTCTCTGTTTCCTGTTAGTTAGCCAATCCTCTTTTCATAATAATATATTACCCAAAACACCATGAGCTCTTTTTATGTGGCATCATATTGAATGTCTTTTGGAAATCCAAATACACTATATCTACAGGTTCCTCTTTATCCACCCTGCTTGTTACATCCTCAAAGAACTTGAATAGATTTGTCAAACATGATTTCCCTTTCATAAAACCATGTTCTCTGCCTGATTGTATTATGATTTTCTAAATGTCCTGTTACTACTTCCTTAATAATGGATTCTAGCATTTTCCCAATGTCAGATGTTAGGCTAATTGGCTTATAGTTTCTTGCTTTCTGTCGTCGTTCTGCAGGCACCTCCTCCCACCCACCACCCCATCCCGGTCCTTCTTGAATAGAGGTGTTACGTTTGCGGTTTTCCAATCCACTGGGACCTTTCCAGAAACTAGGGAATTTTGGAAGATTACAACCAATGCATCCACTATCTCAGTAACCACTTCTTTTAAGAAATAAAAACAAGAAATGCTGGAGATACTCAGCAGGTCTGGCAGCATCTGTGGAGAGAGAAGCAGAGTTAAAGTTTCAGGTCAGTGACCCTTCTTCAGAGCTGGCAAATATTAGAAATGTGAAAGGTTTTAAGCAAGTAAAGTGGGAGTAGGGCAAGAGATAACAAAGGAGAAGGTGTTGATAGGACAAGGTCACAGAGAATAACTGACCAGAAGGTCATGGAGCAAAGGCAATGTTAATGGTGTGCTGAAAGACAAAGCATTAGAACAGATAGGGTGTTAACGGACTGATAGTTGAACAGCCACAAGTACAAACATGAAAAAAAAACATGGGTGAGCAAACTGAACAAACTAAGGAAAAATAAAATAAAATAAACACAAAAAAAAAGAAAAAATAACTAAAAATAAAAGTGAAATGGGGGGCCCGTCATGCTCTGTAATTATTGAACTCAATGTTCAGTCCGGCAGGCTGTAGTGTGCCTAAATCGGTAAATGAGATGCTGTTCCTTGAGCTTGTGTTGATGTTCACTGCAGCAATCCCAGGACAGGGATGTGAGCATGAGAGCAGGGGGGAGTGTTGAAATGGCAAGCAACCGGAAACTCGAGGTCATGCTTTCGGACTGAGCGGAGGTGTTTCACAAAGCAGTCACCCAGTCTGCGTTTGGTCTCCCCAATGTAGAGGAGACCACATTGTGAGCAGCGAATACAGTATACTACATTGACAGAAGTACAAGTAAATCGCTGCTTCACCTGAAAGGAGTGTTTGGGGCCTGGGATAGTGAGGAGAAAGGAGGTAAATGGGCAGGTATTACACCTCCTGCGACTGCAGGGGAAGGTGCTATGGTAAGTGGACGAGGTGGTGGGGGTAATGGAGGAGTGGACCAGGGTGTTGCGAAGGGAATGATCCCTTTGAAATGCTGACAGGGGAAGGGAGGGGAAGATGCATTTCATAGTGGCATCACGCTGGAAGTGGCAGAAATGGCAGAAGAGGATCCTTTGCATATGGAGGCTGATGGAAGTGAGGACAAGGGGAACCCTGTCGTGGTTCTGGAAGGGAGGGGAAGGGGTGAGGGTATAGGTGCAGGAAATGGGCCGGACACGGTTGAGGGCCCTGTCAACTAGAGTGGGGGGGGGGGAATCCTCGGTTGAGGAAAAAGGAAGACATATCAGAAGCGCTGTCATGGAAGGTAGCGAGATCAGACCAGATGCGGCGGAGATGGAGAAACTGGGAGAATGGAATGGAGTCCTTACAGGAGGCAGGGTGTGAAGAAGTGTAGTCGAGGTAGCTGTGGGAGTCGGTGGGTTTATAATGGATATTAGTAGACAGCTTATCCTCAGAGATGGTAACAGAGAAGTCAAGGAAGGGAAGGGAAGTGTTGGAGATGGACCATGTAAGAGGGTGGAAATTGGAAGTAAAGTTGATAAAGTTTTCCAGCTCGGAGTGGGAACAGGAAATGGCACCGATACAGTCATCAATGTACTGGAAAAATAGTTGGGGGAGGGGCCTGAATAGGACTGGAACAAGGACTATTTGACATAGCCCACAAAAAGACAGGCATAACTAGGACCCATGCAGGTACTCATAGCAACACCGTTTACTTGAAGGAAGTGAGTGGAGTTGAAGGAGAAATTGTTCAATGTGAGAACAAGTTCAGCCAGGCAGAGGAGGGTGGTGGTGGATGGGGACTGGTTGGGCCTCTGTTCAAGGAAGAAGCGGAGAGCCCTCAAACCGTCCTGGTGAGGGATGGAGGTGTAGAGAGATTGGACGTCCATAGTGAAGAGGAGACGGTTGGGGCCAGGAAACTGGAAATTGTCAAAATTACGTAGGGCATCAGAAGAGTCACAGATGTAGGTGGGAAGAGACTGGACCAGCGGAAAAAAGATAGAGTCTAGATAGGAAGAAATAAGTTCAGTGGGCAGGAGCAGGCGGACACAATGGATCTGCCGGGACAGTCCTGTTTGTGGATTTTGGGAAGGAGGTAGAAGCGGGCTGTCCCACTGAACCACAGCGGGCACCAGACCAGTAGGCCTCAGCAAACTTCATTGACCACGGAAAAAATCCCAAGGTGTCATGGTACTTATAGTGAAATGATATAGATTGTTTCTTAGTGTGTTTAATTTAATTGCATGATAAATATCCATCAGAAGAAATCATTGTGATTGTATTGACAATGCCATTACATATAACAACCAGAACAGTTCATCCTCTCTATCAGATAAACCATGTCCCATCAATGCATATTTTTCTCCCATAATGACTGCTGACAGGTGATATGACAATCGCATTATATGGGAATGATGTATTCTTTTGGGATAGAAATTGGTAGTGGAGTGAAGATTAATTACTTTTACCTGGTTCCTGCATAGGACATAGGAACATAGGAGCAGGAGTAGGCCATTTGGCCCTTTGAGCTGCTCCACCATTCGATAAGATCATGGATGATCTGATTGTGGTCTCAACCACACATTCCTGTCTGTCCCACATAACCCTTGACTCCCTCGTCCATCAACTGGGTGGCACAGTGGCGCAGTGCTTAGCACTGCAGCCTCACAGCTCCAGGGACCTGGATTCGATTCTGGGTACTGCCTGTGTGGAGTTTGCAAGTTCTCCCTGTGACCACGTGGGTTTTCACCAGGTGCTCCGGTTTCCTCCCACAGCCAAAGACTTGCAGGTTGATAGGTAAATTGGCCATTGTAAATTGCCCCTAGTGTAGGTAGGTGGTAGAGAATATGGGATTACTGCAGGGTTAGTATAAATGGGTGGTTGTTGGTCAGCAAAGACTCGGTGGGCCGAAGGGCCTGTTTCAGTGCTGTATCTGTAAATAAATAAAAATCTATCTAACTCTGCCTTGAATAAATTCAATGACCCAGCCTCCACTGCTTTCTGGGGAAGAGAATTCCACACACTAACAACGCTCTGAGAGAAAATAAAATTCTCCTTATCCCCATCTTAAAAGGGAGACCTCTTATTCTTTAACTGTGTCACCTAGTTCTAGCCTCCCTCACAAGAGGAAGCATCCTTCCGGTATCTAATCTATCAAGTCCTCTCATGATCTTATATGTTTCAATAAGATCACCTTTCATTCTGCTAAACTCCAATGGGTATAGGCCCAACCTATTCAACCTTTCTCCATAAGATAAGCCCTTCATGCCCAGAATGAGTCAAATGAACCTTCTCTGAACTGCTTTTTCAAATGAAGAGACCAAAATTGTACACAGTACTCCATAGGTGGTCACACCAAGGCCCTGTACACCTGTGGTAAATGTCCCCTACTTTTATACTCAATTCCCCTTGCAATAAACAGCAACATTCCATTTGCCTTCCTAAGCACTTGCTGTACCTGCATACTAACTTTTTGTGATTCATGTACCAGGACATCCAGATCCCTCTGTACCACCGAGTTCTGCAATCTCTCTCAATTTACATTTATTTTTTATTCGTTCATGGGATGTGGGCATCGCTGGCTTGGCCAGCATTTATTGCCCATCCCTAATTGCCCTTGAGAAGGTAGTGCTGAGCTGCTTTCTTGAACTGCTGCAGTCCTTGGGGTCTAGGCACACAAACAGTGCTGTTAGGAAGGGAGTCCCTGGGTTTTGACCCAGCGACAGTGAAGGAACGGCGTTAAAGCTCCAAGTTCAGATGCGGTGTGAGTTGATGGGGAACTCCCAGGTGGTGGTGTTCCCATGCATCTGCTGCTCTTGTCCTTCTAGGTGGTAGAGGTCACTTTGAAAGAGCTTTGGAAGGTGCTGTCGACAAAGCCTCGGTGAGTTGCTGCAGTGCATCTTGTAGATGGTACACACTGCTGCCACTGTGCGTCGGTGGTGAAGGGAGTGAATGTTGAAGGTGGTGCATGGGCTGTCAATCAAAGGGGTTGCTTTATCCTGATGGTGTCGAGCTTCTTGAGTGTTGTTGGAGCTGCACCCATCCAGGCAAGTGGAGAGTATTCCATCACACTCCTGACTTATGCCTTGTCAGGAGAGTCAGGAGGTGAGTTACTCGCCTCAGAATTCCCAGCCTCTGACCTGCTCTTGCAGCCACAGTACTTACGTGGCTAGTCCAATTCAGTTTCTGATCAATGGTAACCTCCAGAATGTTGATAGGGTTGGATTCAGCAATGGTAATGCCATTGAACATCAAGGGAATATGGTTAGATTCTCCCTTGTTTGAGATGGTCATTGCCTGGCACTTGTGCGGTGCGAATGTTACTTACCACCTATCAGCCTGGATGTTGTGATAGTAGTTTACTGCTTTTCTATTCTTTCTGCCAAAGTGGACAAGTTCACCTTTTCCTACATTATAGTCCATTTGCTAAATTTTTGCCCACTCACTTAACCTATATATATCCCTTTGGAGACCCTTTACCTCCTCTTGACAGCTTACTTTCATTCCTATCTTGGTGTCATCAGCAAATTTAGCTACCATTCATCCTTTCATCCAAGTCATTGATATAGATTCTAAATAATTGAGGCCCCAGCACTGATCCCCGTGGAACTCCACTAGTTATAGCTTGCCAATGCGAAAAAGACCAATTTATCCCTACTCTCTGCTTCCTGTTAGCAAACTAATCCTTTATCCATGCTAATATATTACCCCTTACATTATGTGCTCTTATCTTGAGCAGTAACCTTTGATGTGGCACCTTATCAAATGCCTTCTGGAAATCCAAGTACACCACATCTACAGGTTTCCCTTTATTCACCTTGCTTGCTACTTCCTCAAAGAATTCGAATAAATTAGTTAAACACAATTTCCCTTTCACAAAACCACGTTGACTCTGTCTGATCTGATTATGATTTTTTAAATATCCTGCTATCACCTCCTTAATAATAGATTCCAGCATTTTCCCTATGACAGATATTAGGCTAACTGGCCTATAGTTTCCTGCTTTCTGTCTCCCTCATTTCCTGAATAGAGATGTTACATTTGCTATTTTCCAATCTGCTCGGAGCCTTCCAGAATCTAAGGAATTTTGGATGATTATAACCAATGCCTCTACTATCTCTGCAGCCACTTCTTTTAAGACCCTGCAATGCAGGCCATCTGGTTCTTGGGACTTGTCAGCCTTTGGATCTAATAGTTTTCCCTGCACCTTTTCCCTGGTGATGGTGATTGTTTTAAGTTCATCCCTCCCTTTCACCTCTTGATTTTCAATATCTTTGGGAAGTTTTCTAAGTCTTCTACTTTGAAGACAGACACAAAATACCTGTTCAATGCCTCCACCAGTTCCTTGTTTTCCATTATCAATTCCCCAGACTCATTCTCTCGAGGACAAACACTAGCGTTAGTTACTCTTTTCCTATTTATATACTTGTAGAAACTCTTACTATCTGATTCAACAGTACTAACTAGCTTTTTCTAATACTCTACTTTCTCCCTCTTTCTTTTTTAGTCATTCTTTGCTGGTTCTTAAAATCTGTCCAATCTTCTTATCTTTGCAGATTTGTATAGTGTTTCTTTCAATTTAATAGTATCCTTAATTTCCTTATTTAACCACAGATGATGCATCCTTCTCAAAGAGTCTTTCTTTTTCACTGAGAGTTATTAAATATCTCCTTAAAAGTCTGCCACTGCATCTCTACTATCTTACCTTTTAACCTAGTTTCTCAGTTCACTTTAGCTAGCTGTGCCTTCATACATTTATAATGACCTCCTTTACACTTGTCCCTGGCCAGTTCTAACACTGTCCCAATGTATACATGCTATCACTTTGGAGGAAGCTGATGAGTGCTGATACAGTCTATACTGTTTCTTACTGAGCTCTTTTGGGTTGAATTTTACTGCGGGCTTCAGGACCTCGCCATCTGGCTGAAATGTGAGTTCCGAGCCTGCACTTGCTGGCAGAGGGAATGACAGCAATTTTACTGTAGGTGGCCTCCTAATTGCTACCTATGGGCTCACAGTCCACTAAAGGAAGATGGGTAGGTTCCTGATGCTGCCAGATCAATCAGGGCTGGCAGCTCTCAAGCCTCAGCGACTACACTGGGGGAGTTGGCACTGCTGAGACAGAGGGGAGATCTCAGCGTGCCTCAGAATGGAAGTAAAAATTAAAATTTAGGGGGCTGAGGGTAGTTGGCCTCACAGGGCCAAAAGGGAAACCCCTTCGGGGGATCACTGGGGCCTTGGAGGCTGCCTTTCCTGCTCGCAGCCTCCTGTGCGAGTCATGGAGTCTCCGGCACTGATGGCTTGCCAGCTACCACAGGAAGGCCACCTCCATGAAGCTGGCAGCCTCTCCATGTGGCAAGGCTCCTCCCCGCCTCCAGCAGAATGCTGGCAAGCTCGAAAATGGCCTCTAATTGGGCCATTAATTATGCAAATTGTCTACCTGCCTCTGTGGAGCGGGCAACCAATCTGCTACGCAACCTGCCTCCTGCCAGATGCTGGGAAATTCCCTTTCAGCTGGACAGCAGCAGGGAGCCGTCCCGACGTGACTCCCTCCAATATTTCACTGTCTCCCCCCCCACACCCCGCCCCACTGTCTCCGTTCCTGCCAATTGGGGGCCGGTAAAACTCAGCCCTTTGCTTCTGGTGATGGCGAATAAATGAAAAATCGAGTTTTTGTGCTAAACATTAACTCTTACTTAACAGAAATACTTCATCAACCTTTGAGGCAGATTTATTTCCAAATGCCCTCTCTATTAAATATTGTTATCTCTAACCTTGCTCCCATTAGGTGTGATTGGACTCAATGGAAGATTCTCTAATGATAACATTAACCAAACTAAAATCATTCTGAAGCTGCTGTGAAATCTCAGATTTTCCAGTTCTGATGAAAGGTCATCGGCTGCAACGTTAACTCTTCATAGATGCAGCCTGACCTACTGAATGTTTTGCAGCATGTTCACAGAGAATCACAGAATTGTTACAGCATAGAAGGAGACCATTTGACCCATCGTGTCTGCACCGTCTCTCCGAATGAGCAATTCACTGAGTGCCATTCCCAGCCTTCAGAACCCTGCACATTCTTCTTTTTCAGATAACTGTCTAATTCCCTTTTGAATGCCTCAATTGAACCTGCCGCCACTACACTCTCAGGCAGTGCATTCCAAACCATGGTTAATTTACATAGATGCCAAACTAGAAAACAAGTGACAGCTGACTGACAGCTTCAAGAAAGCTGACAGACATAACTATATGCCTTCCAGCATGTGAAAGCAAGCAGATGGACTGAAATTGCAGGAGAAAAAAAACTCAAGTAAGAAATATTGCAGTTTGCAGCAGTGGTGGATCTAAAACTTATTTAAGGGAGCCACAAGTGTTAAAGGTACGAGATTTATTTTCTAGGCTTCCCCAGAAAATACTGATCTAGAGACATTATTTGTGCATATTCAGCCAAAAATAACTTCTGGAAGGGTTACAGATATTTTAAACACGAAAATAAAAGTTGGTGTATTGATTCAATATAACTTTACAGGGTCCAGTAAATCCAATTTCAGAACTTGCTCTCACATTGTGACCTGAAATATTTTACAATGCACATCCACTATATTCTCAAACAGCAGAGCATTCTATATGCATAAAACAAAACTAGTTAGAAGTGGATGCAGGGCTACATGAATTGAGGGCATTCTGATTTAACTACTCTCAAACCCTGTTAAATTTATTAGCTTCAGTGGAGATAAGGGTGAGCTAATCTCATTATTCTACTTCAAAAAAGTGTCTGCAGCAAGTCCTGAATGAAATAAATATTCACACAAGACAATCACCTGCATGGTCTAGAAAGCTCCTTTGAAGAAAATGACCAGGTTATTTTGTTTAAAAAGCTGCACTTTATCAACTTTCTTGTTATGCATAAAACTTTTTTGTGGCCTAACATTAAATAAGCAGAATGGTAATTGCATTTCTCAGAAACTATCAGCTCATTTGAGGACATTTTTACCTCAAGCTCCTGCACAGCGAATGATATGAGAAAGTAGCAGCTAATTGATTGCTTTTCGTAGTCTTCAATACCACTAGCACATGAATCTCTTTGGCTAATAGTGACACCCTCCAATTCTAGTGGAAAAGAAAATGCTGTTTTCTCTTGTAAAATGTTGACAAGCTGACACGTGAGGTAAAACATTAATTGTCAGCTCAATTAGTCTGCTGCTACCAGCAAGGTCACTAAGCCAATGCTGTTGAGATAAAATAGGGCACAATACAACATTGTAGGTTATGATGTCACAGCATGACCAGGTGAAGTGATTTATGACTTTGACCCCTTATAGGGACTAAACCAAATCAGGACTACATCCCTATGAATCTCCTTCAATCAAGTTCAAACCAGACAAATTCTTTTAGACGCTTATTTGGATAGCAGGCCTTTACCCATGTACGGATGTAGAGGCCTGCTACCCGACCTGACCCGACCCCCATGGGAGCCGATGGCATGTGCTGGGTTCGGGCCGCACTTCCAGGCCCTGCATTCAGGCTCGGTCGGGTTCCTTTGCAGACCTTTAGCTTAAATTCCCTGAGTAAACCATAGGGTGAGAAGTATTGTTTGAGGAATTCAATACTTTTTTTTACTTCAGATAGCCTCATGTTTATACTGATCTAAAGTGTCATATGACCTTTTAGCATATAGATGTTACCTTTCTGTGTGTGTTTTTCTTGCTTTCAAGATCCATATTTGATGGTATCATTAACTAACATCTCCACTTAACGTTTTACTGGAGTTCCCCTGCTCTTGAAGTTGTGAGCATTTATCTGGTCAAAATGTTTATAATTGTGTTTACTTGACCTCTTGTTCCTATTTTATTGTTTTATTATCTATAATTGTGTTCTATGGTAGGTTGAATCCTCTTTGTGGGTCAATCTGCCTACATTTACCAATACCATCAATTAATTAAATTTATGGCTACCTTTTACTGATGTCACACAGGATATTTCAATGTGTGTATTTATCTTCCAAGTTCCTGGCAGCAGAGATTCTATTCTAACAGGGACCTTGACATTTTTTAACTCTACCTTCTTAAAGGGGAATGTCAATGAGTCTTGAAAACTGACCATTTATTCAACCTTTAATTCTAAAAGGTAGAATATATTAACTATATCAGGATCCCCAAAGACACATTGTACAGCGAGCTCGCCACTGGTATCAGACCCACCGGCCGTCCATGTCTCCGCTTTAAAGACGTCTGCAAACGCGACATGAAGTCCTGTGACATTGATCACAAGTCGTGGGAGTCAGTTGCCAGCGTTCGCCAGAGCTGGCGGGCAGCCATAAAGGCGGGGCTAAAGTGTGGCGAGTCGAAGAGACTTAGCAGTTGGCAGGAAAAAAGACAGAGGCAAGGGGAGAGCCAACTGTGGAACAGCCCCGACAAACAAATTTTTCTGCAGCACCTGTGGAAGAGCCTGTCACTCTAGAATTGGCCTTTATAGCCACTCCAGGCGCTGCTCCACACAGCACTGATCACCTCCAGGCGCTTACCCATTGTCTCTCGAGACAAGGAGGCCAAAGATGATAATATATTAACTATATCTGAATGCTACCTACTTAAGCCTATTATACCTATTTTCCATCACACAGGAGGCACAGTTTATGAACAGTTCTGTGAAGTAAAAAATTGCTGCCAAACTAAAGGGCGAGAAATTCCTTGAAATTTCTTATTCCAGCCTCCTGCCTACTTTCAAAATGAGATGATCTCCTATTGATGTTGATTAAAAGGGTCACGTACCGATTTTCCCAATATGTCTCATGCATTAGATAAGTAACTATTAAAAATTGCCTTCTTTTGTATTAAAAATTTAAATCTATTCATTACATGAATCAAAATTATTTCGGGTGCTGTTCTCACTGTTTTTAAAGCTGAATTCTGAGTATTGCTGAAATAAAAGGGAAGAAAAACTCAGGTCCTCTTGTGTTTCTGACTACATGTGGCGGTGATCCACAGTCTCCACTTTTACTATTCTTTTATGCAACTTGTTACAGGTGAGAAGGAGTTTAGGGGTTCCCTCTCAGCCTTTGCCTGGTTTAACCGCAACAGGGTTTAATTTTTAAAAACACTGTGTTTTTAGCTTCCCCTCAGTAAATCCTTGTTCACTGCTCCAATTGTAAGGCAAAGAAATCAATTCAGACAGGTTTTCTTAGATTTTAAACAAGAAAGGTAGAAGTTTATTAATCTTAAACTCTAATCTGATTACCGACTACGAATATGCGACGCGACCACGCGAGCATGCATACACGATAAACACACACACAGATAGAGACAGAAAAATAGAAAAGAATAAAGGGGAAAAGTTTGAGGCAATAGATGGGTTTCTATTTTACTGTCAAAAGAAAAACAAAGAACAAAGAAAATTACAGCACAGGAACAGGCCCTTCGGCCCTCCAAGCCTGCGCCGATCCAGATCCTCTATCTAAACATGACGCCTATTTTCTAAGGGTCTGTATCTCTTTACTTCCTGCCCATTCATGTATCTGTCTAGATACATCTTAAAAGACGCTATCGTGCCCGCGTCTACCACCTCCGCTGGCAACGCGTTCCAGGCACCCACCACCCTCTGCGTAAAGAACTTTCCACGCATATCCCCCCTAAACTTTTCCCCTTTCACTTTGAACTCGTGACGCCTAGTAATTGAATCCCCCACTCTGGGAAAAAGCTTCTTGCTATCCACCCTGTCTGTCCCTCTCATGATTTTGTACACCTCAATCAGGTCCCCCCTCAACCTCCATCTTTCGAATGAAAATAATCCTAATCTACTCAACCTCTCTTCATAGCTAGTGCCCTCCATACCAGGCAACATCCTGGTGAGCCTCCTCTGCACCCTCTCCAAAGCATCCACATCCTTTTGGTAATGTGGCGACCAGAACTGCACGCAGTATTCCAAATGTGGCCGAACCAAAGTCCTATACAACTGTAACATGACCTGCCAACTCTTGTACTCAATACCCCGTCCGATGAAGGAAAGCATGCCGTATTCCTTCTTGACCACTCTATTGACCTGCATTGCCACCTTCAGGGAACAATGGACCTGAACACCCAAATCTCTCTGTACATCAATTTTCCCCAGGACTTTTCCATTTACTGTATAGTTCACTCTTGAATTGGATCTTCCAAAATGCATCACCTCGCATTTGCCCTGATTGAACTCCATCTGCCATTTCTCTGCCCAACTCTCCAGTCTATCTATATTCTGCTGTACTCTCTGACAGTCCCCTTCACTATCTGCTACTCCACCAATCTTAGTGTCGTCTGCAAACTTGCTAATCAGACCACCGATACTTTCCTCCAAATCATTTATGTATATCACAAACAACAGTGGTCCCAGCACGGATCCCTGTGGAACACCACTGGTCACACGTCTCCATTTTGAGAAACTCCCTTCCACTGCTACTCTCTGTCTCCTGTTGCTCAGCCAGTTCTTTATCCATCTAGCTAGTACACCTTGGACCCCATGTGCCTTCACTTTCTCCATCAGCCTACCATGGGGAACCTTATCTGAACCAGCCTTACTGAAGTCCATGTATATGACATCTACAGCCCTTCCCTCATCAATCAACTTTGTCACTTCCTCAAAGAGTTCTATTAAGTTGGTAAGACATGACCTTCCCTGCACAAAACCATGTTGCCTATCACTGATAAGCCCATTTTCTTCCAAATGGGAATAGATCCTATCCCTCAGTAACTTCTCCAGCAGCTTCCCTACCACTGACGTCAGGCTCACCGGTCTATAATTACCTGGATTATCCCTGCTACCCTTCTTAAACAAGGGGACAACATTAGCAATTCTCCAGTCCTCCGGGACCTCCCCCATGTTTAAGGATGCTGCAAAGATACCTGTTAAGGCCCCAGCTATTTCCTATCTCGCTTCCCACAGTAACCTGGGATAGATCCCATCCGGACCTGGGGACTTGTCCACCTTAATGCCTTTTAGAATACCCAACACTTCCTCCATCCTTATGCCGACTTGACCTAGAGTAATCAAACATCTGTTCCTAACCTCAACATCCTTCATGTCCCTCTCCTCGGTGAAGTACTCATTTAGAATCTCACCCATTTTCTCTGACTCCACGCATAACTTTCCTCCTTTGTCCTTGAGTGGGCCAATCCTTTCTCTAGTTACCCTCTTGCTCCTTATATATGAATAAAAGGCTTTGGGATTTTCCTTAACCCTGTTTGCTAAAGATATTTCATGACCCCTTTTAGCCCTCTTAATTCCTTGTTTCAGATTGGTCCTACATTCCCGACATTCTTTCAAAGCTTCGTCTTTCTTCAGCCACCTAGACCTTATGTATGCTTCCTTTTTCCTCTTAGCTACTCTCACAATTTCACCTGTCATCCGTGGTTCCCTAATCTTGCCATTTCTATCCCTCATTTTCACAGGAACATGTCTCTCCTGCACGCTAATCAACCTCTCTTTAAAAGCCTCCCACATATCAAATGTGGATTTACCTTCAAACAGCTGCTCCCAATCTACATTCCCCAGCTCCTGCCGAATTTTGGTATAGTTGGCCTTCCCCCAAATTAGCACTCTTCCTTTCGGACCACTCTCGTCTTTGTCCATGAGTATTTTAAAGCTTACGGAATTGTGATCACTATTCCCAAAGTAGTCCCCTACTGAAACTTCAACCACCTGGCCGGGCTCATTCCCCAACACCAGGTCCAGTATGGCCCCTTCCCGAGTTGGACTATTTACATACTGCTCTAGAAAACCCTCCTGGATGCTCTGACAAATTCTGCTCCATCTAGACCTCAAACACTAAGTGAATCCCAGTCAATGTTGGGAAAATTAAAATCTCCTATCACCACCACCCTGTTGCTCCTACATCTTTCCATAATCTGTTTACATATTTGTACCTCTATCTCACGCTCGCTGTTGGGAGGCCTGTAGTACAGCATTGTTACTGCACCCTTCCTATTTCTGAGTTCTGCCCATATTGCCTCACTGCTCGAGTCCTCCATAGTGCCCTCCTTCAGCACAACTGTGATATCCTCTTTGACCAGTAATGCAACTCCTCCACCCCTTTTACCTCCCTCTCTATCCCGCCTGAAGCATCGATATCCTGGGATATTTAGTTGCCAATCATGCCCTTCCCTCAACCAAGTCTCAGTAATAGCAATAACATCATACTCCCAGGTACTAATCCAAGCCCTAAGTTCATCTGCCTTACCTACTACACTTCTTGCATTAAAACAAATGCACCTCAGACCACCACTCTCTTTGCGCTCATCATCTGCTCCCTGCCTAATCTTCCCCTTAGTCACGCTGACGTCATTATCTAGTTCCTTACAGGCTTTCGTTCCTACCTCCTCATTTGGTTCCCATCCCCCTGCCACATTAGTTTAAACCCTCCCCAACAGCGTTAGCAAAAGCACTCCCAAGGACATTGGTTCCAGTCCGGCCCAGGTGTAGACCGTCCAATTTGTAATAGTCCCACCTCCCCCAGAACCGGTCCCAATATCCCAAAAATCTGAACCCCTCCTTCCTGCACCATCTCTCAAGCCACGCATTCATCCTGACTATTCTTTCATTTCTACTCTGACTATCACGTGGCACTGGTAGCAATCCTGAGATTACTACCTCTGAGGTCCTACTTTTTAACTTGGCTCCTAACTCCCTAAATTCTGCTTGTAGGACCTCATCCCGTTTTTTACCTATATCATTGGTGCCTATGTGCACAATGACAACTGGCTGTTCACCCTCCCCCTTCAGAATGTTCTGCAGCCGATCTGAGACATCCCTGACCCGTGCACCTGGGAGGCAACATACCATTCGGGAGTCTCGTTTTCGACCACAGAACCGCCTATCTACTCCCCTTACTCTCGAATCCCCGATGACTCTAGCCCTTCCACTCTTTTTCACGCCCTTCCAAACAGCAGAGCCAGCCACGGTGCCATGAACCTGGCTACTGCTGCCTTCCCCTGGTGAGCCATCTCCCTCAACAGTATCCAAAATGGTATACTTGTTTTGGAGGGAGATGACCGCAGGGTCTCCTGTGCTGCCTTCCTGCTCTTTCTCTGCCTTTTGGTCACCCATTCCCTTACTCCCTCAGCAATCCTAATCTGCGGTGTGACCAATTCGCTAAACGTGCTATCCACGACCTCCTCAGCATCGCGCATGCTCCAAAGTGAGTCCATCTGCAGCTCCAGAGCCGTCATGCGGTCTAACAAGAGCTGCAGCTGGACACACTTCCTGCACGTGAAGGAACCAGTTTGCTGTGAAGTCTTTGGTTGCTGGTCAGACTTACAATTCGTTGGGGCCCAGTGCACGCTTCAACTTGTTTTGAGGTCAGAGTCTTTTCTCTCTTGAGGTTTACTTTTCTTCCTTGGGTCCGGTGTCTTGGGAGAAAGTGAGAGAGAGAAAGAGAAGCTTCCTTGCTCCAGGTTCCAGTTCAAACAGCCTTCTGCCCCTTTCTCTGTGGCATAATTCATAAAATCCCAGGTTGCCCAGCAGGTTAGTCATGGCACTAGCTGGTTTGACCACTTCTGTTTGTGGATTTTGCCATCTTAGCAGTCATCCTGGAATGTGGGCATCCTCACCTTCAATGTCTGCTGATCACAGTCCATTTTGGGTTAAGTGGACAAGGGAATAATCCTTTGGCTCTCCAAGCACTGCCTGTTAGTATGCAAATTTTTTTTCCAGCCAAGTGTCTGCTGTTTTTTTTAACAAGTCCTTTCTTCACTCCAGCAACAGTCTAAAATCAATGTTCCTATGACAAAATTAATATGCCGCATTCTTGGCAGGTTGGGGTCTGCATGACAAACTAAAAGCACTAGGGAAAGGAGTAAATAATGATCTCTGTCAGCTGAAATTAGGCACAAAATAAATCCTTTCAGAAGGAGAAGAACTGGCATGGATGTGTCTGGAAGAATCTGGTGCCCATTTTAAGATGCAGTCATTGTCAATCTCCGAAGGAAATACCAACAGGGACATCTAATCATGTAGCCACCATTCAACCAAAACCTCCTGGTAGCCTATCCACAGGAATCACATTGTTTGTTGGCCTGCAAGCTACTAACAAAACTTCCTGGATTGGATTGGAGCACTCAGAAGAAACAATTCAAGCTGAACCAGCTACAAGGGTGTCGTTTAGAATGCACTGAATCAGCTATACAGTCCAGGGCGGATTGACTGACCTCAATGGTGCCATGTAAAGGCTGCATCAATATGTGATGGCTCACCTTCTGCCCAGTTTACCACTGTACTACTAATCTGTAGTCCTAGCTCTTATGTGAATGATGTGATTATGCAAAAGTAACCCAGGGCCAGTTTGCTCATTTGCCACTCGAGATGCCAAGTTAGCTGATCAACATAATCATAAGCCACAGCAGACACTAAAGCTTCTCAGCCATTTGTCTAACAATAATTAGTACTGCTCCCTGGAATGCGCACAATAATTTAGTGACGAGTACACATATTGTGCGGCATTGAACACATTCATATTTTTAGATTTTATTTCATTTCATGAGGTAAACCATGAGCTGTTGAAATGCAATATTTGGAAAATATTCCACAATTAGAAATGCTCAGTATGTTTGCAATTAAAAAATGCAGAAGTCTGATTTTCTCTAGAGCTACAAATGTACAGCGATTGTGCAAGTTGGAGGATTGTGGACATCAAATGACTCAGCAATCACAACTTGTAAGACAAAGAAGATTATTTTTTCCATTTTAAAAATGTTTTCTGCTGTGATTCATGCAACCATAGAAACCTACAGCACAGAAGGAGGCATTTGTCCTGTTGATGCATGTGCTGGAAATTTAAAAGAACATCCCACATCTTGTCCGTAACCCTGTAGGTCCCTCATCCTCAATTACCTTTCCAACTAATTTTGAAAATTATTTATGGAATCAACTTCCACCATCTTTTCTGGTAGGCTGTTCCAGTTCTGACAACTCTCTGAGTGAAAAATATTTCCCTTCACCTCCCCTCTAGATCTTTTGGCAATGATTTTGGATCTATGACCTTTGGTTATTGACCCACTTGCCAGAGGGAATAATTTTTTCTCTACTCTTAACACAATCTCTCAACATCTTGAAGCCTCTATTATTTTCAATACTTTAACACGTGCCAATCAAAATGGAGACTGGTACCTTTTTCTTTTCATTATGTTTGTGAAATGTGAATTTGAACATGATGACAGCAGAAACCTGCCAAACATAACTTACCCAAAATTTTGCTGTTTTCTTGAGCAATAGAATTGTCTGTAAATCAGTATAAGTACTAAAGGTTTTCTTGATCCAACTGTCGTGCAAAGGAGGAAAAAGTAAACATTATGCTGAAGTTGGTAATTGATATGAACGTTAGGGTGGATGGTGTTCGAACAAAAAGAAACAATAATTTTAATGTCACAGGGCAGTCAACCTCCATACAGTGAAGCTGAACCTGGAATTAGTTCATGGAAAAGGACAACTCAAGACCCAACTAGAAGAATCGAACAAATGCGCTATAAGTTTTGTGGTATGAAGAACGAACACTGAGGTAAGGCTATGATATTACTATATAGTATTGGATAATGTTTCCACTTGTGGGGTAGTCCAAAAGTACAGGTTATAAATATAAGATATAAGATAAAGCCAATCGGGAATTCAGGAGAAACTTCTTTACCCAATGCGTGGTCAGAATATATATATTTTATGTATTCTTTCATGGGATGTGGGCAAGGCCAGCATCTGTTTCCCATCCCTAATTGCCCTTGAGAAGGTGGTGGTGAGTTGCCTTCTTGAACCACTGCAGTCCATGTGGTGTACGTACTCCCACAGTGCTATTAGGAAGGGAGTTCCAGGATTTGATCCAGCAATGATAAAGGTCTATTGATATATTTCCAGGTCAGGATGTTGTGTGGCTTGGAGAGGAACTTGAAGTTGGTGGTGTTCCCATGCATCTGCAGCCCTTGTTCTTCTAGGCAGGAACGTGCTACCACAAGGAGTAGTTGTGGCAAATAGCACAGATATGTTGAAGGGGAAACTGGATAATTACATGCTGGAGAAAGAAATAGGTTATACCAATAGGGTTAGATGTTGGGGGTGGCAGGAGGATCGTGTGGAGCCATTTTGGATTCAAAATTGTGTCCGTGTCATGCATGCACACTTCTGGTGTTGGCCGCACCAGACACAATTCTGGGTCGGTCATTAGCGCGGGCAGTGGGAGCGTGCACCAGAGGTATGCACAGTAGGAAAATAGTGACATCAATCAGCATGTAATGCTGATTTGCCTCTCGCAGTGCCATTTTTAAACTCAATCCTTCAGCTAATGCCTTCTCTTAGTCTCACGCTGCTGAACATGCATTCATCAGGTGGCGGTGCCTCCCCCCACGTCCCCTCCCCCACCAGCATTATTTATAGAGATCATCAACCACTCTCAGGTTAGTTGTTGATTGATTTCTACTGGCTGTTGCTGAGTTTGTAGAAGTGTTTGGAGGTTTGTATTATTTAAATTTGCTGAAGTCTACAGGGAGTAGTGTGACACGTGGTGAAGGCCTTGGTTCTCACTTCAAGGTTTCTGCTCACACCACTTGCTCCTAGTTATGAGTGCAGCAGTTTCAATCTTCCTTGGGAGAATGAGCAGAGGTGACACAGAGAAGGACCAGCTGCTCTAAGAGGGAGGAGGATAAGGGGAGAAGGGGTCTCAGCAGGAGGCCATATCTATACAGAGTCTTCAAGGAGAAACTCTCCTACCTCAACCTCAACAAGGAACAGTGTATTTGTTTCATGAAGCAGGTGCTCACTGAAATCTACCACCTGTTGCAGGCGGACCTGCAGCCTTAAAACAGAGTGAGGACAGCACTACCAGTGGTTATGAATATGACAGCAGACATGAATTATTTTGCATCAGGCTCCTTCCAGGCTGCAGCAGATGTATTTCCAACATCTCATAGTTCACTATCCATTGTTGCATAAGGGAAGTTACTGAGGCTCTGTATGCCAGAGAAAAGCAGGCAGACTGAGCACGTGGCTTTGCCAAGATAGCAGACGTCCCCATGGTGCAAGGTACCATCAACTGCATACACGTCGCTTTTCAGGTGCTGTATGTAAATCCAGAGATATACCACACACAGAAGTGGTGTGCGGGGGCTCCTCAGCCTAGCAATGTGTGGAGGACAGATTGCTGGAAAACTGTGAGATCCTGCAAGCCCCTTTGCACACTGGTATCCACAGCCATGATGGCCACAGTCTGAGCTTGCGTGACAACAAGCTGAGTGTGCATGACTTCAGGTTGAGCTTCCACTGCAGCACGCGGACATTTTGTGGCTTCTGCTTGTGCTGCAATGAAAGCCGGGACAAGTGTGGCAACGGAGTTGGCCACCACTTCCACGCTAGAATGGATAGGCTCCAAACTCTGTGCAAAGCCCTGTGCAAGATTGGTGCTGGACTCCTCCATGCTCCTTGATAGTGACTGCAGGCTTTCTAGCAGGCTTGCCAATGCGTCAAACATTTCATTTTTCACACCCATCATTCTTCTTCTGAACTCTGCTCATCAACATACTCATCTGAGTTCCCTGCAGCAGAACCTGTGTGCCACCTCATTTTCTAGTGAGCTGGCACCTGTGCCATCCTTTCCCCCTGCTGGCTACAGGCGACTCTTTCCCGGTGTCTCACCACGTGCAGATCCCGCCTCTTAGCTTCCCTCTAAATTTCGCACTGTGTCGGGATTTGAGCTGCAAGTCTGAGATCAAATGATGGTGTTTCTTCATCACTATTCTCTTCTTCCTCTTCCACTTCTTGCCTGCTCTTGCATTTCTTGCTCCTGCATGACTGCTGGGCCAGGTTGCAGTGCTTGGGTATCTGAAAGGAGAAAGGCAAAAGATTTGAGGGGAGGAGAGCAAGAGGTACATGTTTACAGATTGTAAATCAAAAGAGATTGTGGTTTGAGCCCTTTCGTCAATGGCCATTCCGATAGTGACCAACATTGTCACCTCCATGGGGGGTTCCAGCATAAGGTGCACCTGTCTCCATCCAGTTAGTTCCTGCAGCATCTGGTTGTGTGTCACCTTCTCCTGCAAGAGAGAGGAAAATGGATCAGTGAGGATCGTGCAATATGTTTGGGTTGAAGTGATTTGTGACTTTAACACCTTACAGGAATTAAACCAAACCAGGAGTACATCCCTATAATTCTCCTTTAATCAAGTTCAAACAGACAAATTCTCAGACACTTATTTGGGTCCAAAGAATTGTACTAGATTCCCTCAAAGAAAGAAAACCAACAGAGACTATTACCATCTTTCGGCTAGCCTATTATGGTTAAGTCATAAATATCCCAGATATTATAAGGGTCTGGGAAACTCTCTTCAATACGTATCTCTCCACTAAAAGAGACACAGAGAGGGGATTCCTGTAGTTGCATACAGAATACTATATGAGACGGTTTATTAACTTTTATAGATTTATTAAAGAATTTAACATGTAATAAACTTCTTAAATATATAAGTATATCACAATATCAAATATTACTGAGATATGTAACACACATTCTTATTTCTAACATAGAATCCAAAAGTTTAACCTGCTAATGTTACAGCAAAATTATCTTAGAATATCCAGAATATCCATCAAAATTTAAAGTAAACTTTTACCTTAAATCCCCAAGCAAGGCATGGGATGAGAAGTGTTGTTTGAGGATACAACACCCCTAAACTTTGCTTTCAAAACCTTTCATTTCTACGCCATTTCTAAGGTGTCATCTGACTTCCAGAATTTATGGGACCTTCCTGTGTGTGTTTAAAATCCATATCTTTAATTACCATTTCCATTTAATATTTTACTGGAAACCCCCTGTTTTCTGAAGTTGTAAGCCTTTATCTGGTCAAAATGTTTATAATTATGTTTACTTGATCTCTTATTCCTGTGAGTACATTCCATTTATTGTTAATTGCCCTTTCCATGGTACCGCACAGCAACCTCTGGAGCCAATTTGTCTGCATCAACCACCCCATAAACTAATTAAGTTTATTGCTGCCTCTTATTGTGGTCAGACAGGATAGTTCAATGTGTGTGTTTATCTTCCAATTCCCTGGCAACAGAAATTGTATTCTAACAGGGACTTTGATATTTTCTAACTTCTTAAAGGGGAATTTCAGTGAGGTCTGAAAACTGACATTTATTCAATCTTTACTTCTAAAAGGCATAATACACTATTTCCAAATTCTGCTTAATTAAGCTGACTATACCTATATTCCATCGCAGGGTGATGTGGTTGCCATAGTTGCATAGCTGTCAGTGTGGCTTTTTTTTTCTTTCTTTTATTAATTCATGGGATGTGAGCATTGCTGACAAGGCCAGCATTTATTAGCCTCTTTTAAGTCAGAGATTTGTCACATTAAAATAAGACAAGTTTTCTGGTAAAACTTTCTTTTCTCTTTAAGACATCTGGTGGTCATGATAGGTGCTATATAAATGCAAGTTTTTCTTTTTAATATGCTGGTTTATCTGTAGTACATTTAAACATTTCCTGTTTTAAGTTTGATTACTTTTAGACATCACGCAGATCATGTTAGCCCCATTCTTATGTGAGTATCAGTTTGGCTTGGTGGTGACATTTGTGTCTCTGAGTCCAGAGATTGTGAGTTGAAGTCCCATTCTCAGATTATGAGCCCGTAATGTTTCAGTGCAGTGCTGTATTGATTTAGATGCCCTCTTTTGTATAAGATGTTAAACCAAGGTCCCATCTTCCAGCGAAAGTAAAAGATTCCGTGACAACTCTTTTGCAGAAGAGCAGCGAAGTTCTCCCAATGCTTTCTCCAACATTTCTCCCTCAACCAACACCACCAAAATGGATTAACTGGCCACTTTATTTCATTGCTGTCTCATTTCATTGTGGAATGCATTGTGCTTGAATTGGCTGCTGTGTTTACCTGTACAAAAAGCAACAGAGACTGCACTTCAAAAAGTAATTCATTGGTTGTAAAGTGCTTTTTGCCATCCTGAGGTGAAAGGCAATATGTAATTGCAAGACTAATACAAAGGCATAATAGTACAGATGCTAAAAATCTGAAATAAAAACAGAAACTGCAAGACTTTTGTTTTCTCTCTTTTCCCAGCACTCTGGATGCTCTGTGGTAAACGGGTGGAGTTTTTTTTATTCATTCGTTGGATGTGGGCATCGCTGCTTAGGCCATTATTTATTGCCCATCCCTAATTGCCCTTGAGAAGGTGGTGGTGAGCTTCCTCCTTGAGCCGCTGCAGTCCTTGTGGGGTAGGTATACCCACAGTGCTGTTAGGAAGGGAATTGCAGGATTTTGACCCAGCGACAGTGAAGGAATGGTGATATAGTTCAAGTCAGGCTTGGAGGGGAACTTGCAGGTGGTGATGTTCCTATGCATCCGCTGCCCTTGTCCTTCTAGGTGGTAGAGGTCACGGGTTTGGAAGGTGCTGTCTAAGGAGCCTTGGTGCATTGCTGCAGTGCATCTTGTAGATGGTACACTGTGCGTCGGTGGTGGAGGGAGTGAATGTTTGTGGATGGGGTGCCAATCAAGCGGGCTGCTTTGTCCTGGATGGTGTGGAGCTTCTTGAGTGTAGTTAGAGCTGCTCCCATCTAGGCAAGTTGAGAGTATTCCATTTTTCTTTTCACAGGCTCTCTGGTGCCACAAAGTTCCAGCCTCATTGAGTAGTTACACAACAGCATTTTATGCCACTTTTGCAGGCACCTTTCATAACTAACTCCTGGAACAGAAATGGATTCCACAATTACCCACCGATACCCTTTCACTTGATAATATTCTCCCAAGGAACCTGAACAATATTTTTGGTGCAATAAAATCTGTTCTTAGTGACCTTGAAGGCAGAAATCAGTAAATGTGTCTTTACAGCATTGTCTTTAACTTACTGAATATAGATTTCAAGGCAATTTTGGTGATCTAATATTTCATCATAGGCTAGGAAGTATTTTGTGTCATCTGGAAGAGGTTTTAGTGATCTAATGTTTCACTCCATTTCATTTGAGGCTCTAGCAGTTACTATAAAATGAAGTATGACCCAATAATACTGGCTCAATGTTAACCCATCTGGCCCAGAAGGAACAGAGCGGACAGGCTGATAAAGTCGATTGATGCAGCTTACCTCCCTGTTCCTGCTGGCCACCACTTCAACTCCTGACTTAATTTAAATGGCCAAGGCGCTCAATGGCAGCCAGAAAGAGCTATATGATGTCATTTGGAGCCCCATGTGATTTAAAAGGTGGCCAACCTTCTGAGTAAAACATTGTGGGATTGTCTTCAGGCACTGACTGACTGACTGGAACCACTATTTAAAGGTGCACTCAGCTGCAAGCACTCACATCAGAGGGATCTGTCTCCTTTTGGACTCAGTGGAGTTCCAAGGGACTTTGGAACTTGGCGATTGCTTTTATTTTTGTATTTTTTTCACGTTACTCACACTGTTTAAGATCTCCCAGCTTGGAGGAAGAGGAACAGCAGCCACAGCCTCAACACTAGCAGGTCATGGGGACTGTTCATAGACAGCATTACCCTACCCACAGGAGCTGCAGGCTAAGGGTGACTTTCCTGCATACAACTGAAGAACACTGCATCAGAAGACTGTACTTCTCCAGGCTGGCTGCCACTGATCTCTGCAGCTTCCTGCAACAGGACCTGCTGCCTGTGGCCCAGGTGGCTATGTTATCAAAGTCACCCCACTACCCCGTGTGTTTCTGAGCTACAGGAAGAGGTACAGGTAATAGAGCTACTCTTAGCCCCCAGCCTCCATATCACCAAGGCAGACAGCTCTTGAGGATCTACTGATCACGACAGATTGTTGATCTTATGGGCAGGGTGGTCCTTCACCAGACCTGTTCCTCTCTCTGGTTTTGTGTATGGTTTTACCACTGGAGAAATTGAGGGCAAGAATTAACCAATGTTTACTCTAGGGGCTTCTACTGGTCATGCACAAGCTCAGAGAGAAAAGAAACAAAATGCAAGCAGGATGTCAAGGTGTTGAGAGGAAAGTAGCTGGAGTTTGAAATGAAGATGGAATCATGAGAGGAGTTCTTGATTCTATGAAGGTTACCATGAAAGATGCAAAAGCTGTTAGTTGCTGCTGTAAAGGGAGCAAGGACGAGGAGTGTGTATGTTTGAAATGAAATTAGATGCGATTTGGTGTGCCCATGTGATAGGTGATGAAGGATTTGATGAAGAAGAGAGAAAGGTTCAGAGTCTTAAGGGAGGGAGCTGGGAAGAACTGTTGCCAGGTTGTATTGAGAGATGGAGGAAGGAGTAACTGTACTCATCCTTGGTACTCTTGAATGTTCCTTGCACTGGATCCAGGTCCTGGGGATTTTTAAAAAATTAGCTCATAGGGGTCACCAGCAAGGCCAGCACTTAATTCCCATCCCTAATTGCCTTTGAGAAGGTTGTGGTGAGCTGCCTTCCTGAATCACTGCAGTTCGTGTGATACTCCTAAAGCTAACAATCTCAGCCATTACTCTCCAGGCTTGGTTTTTGGAATCTTCCTGCCATTGATGGGAAAGAAAATTTCTCCCTTGCCCTCATCTCTTGGACCATAACATCAAGGGAGGCTTCAGAAAACCTGGGAACTTGTTTGCCAGTCCTTGTAGCAATAGAACAGCAATACCAGCCGTACTCTGATGGGTATGGGGGGGAAGGGGTGAACTCTGCACTCTGGTGGGTATGGTGGGGGGGGGTGGTGGCGTGGGGGGAAGGAGCGAACTCTGCACTCTGATGGGTATGGCAGGGGGGGTGTGTGGAGAAGGAGTGAACTCTGCACTCTGATGGGTATGGCGGGGGTTGGGGGGGAAATGGGTGAACTCTGCACTCTGATGGATATGGGGGGAAGGGATGAACTCTGCAATCTGTTGGGTAAGGCAGGGAAGGGGTGAATCCTGTGATATGGTGTTGTCATGAAGACCCCAACTGCCAAGAATGAGGCATAGTAATTTCGTCATATGAACATTAATTTTAAACTGTTGCTGGAAGGAGGAGATGACTTGTTTAAAGAGATCAGCAGTGGCTGGAAAACATTTGCATACTAAGAGACAGTGCCTGGAGACAGTAGAACAGCTCCCTGATCCAATTAACACAAATGGATTTTGATCACCAGACATTGACTGTGTAAGAAAGCCAGCATTCCAGGGTGTCTGCGAAGATGGAGAATCCACAAATGCAGGAGCTTGTTAAAAAACAACTAGTCACATGACTAACCTGCTGGCCCAGGTTTTCGCATATTCATAGTCTTAATCGAGTTAGAGTTTAAGGTTAATAAACTTCCACCTTTCTTGTTTAAATCTAAGAAAACCTTTCTGGTTGATGTCTTTGCCTTACAATTGGAGACCAGTGGACAAGGATTCACTGAGTTGGGGTGGGGGGGAGGGGGGGCTGTTGGTGGGGTGCTAAAAATGCATTGTTTTAAAAATTATACCCTCTCATGGTCAAACCAGGCAAAGACTGAGAGGGAATCCCTAAACTCCTTGCTCACCTGGTCCTAACAGTGTGTTGTTTGCAGGGCTGGCAGCCGTTTAAAATTGAAATGAGGCGACCACCGTCAATATGCAAAGTGGCTGCCTGCCGCATAATCGCAGCGCGTGGGTCCCATGGGGGATGGGGATGGCCACCATGTTCCGTGCCCGCTGCTGCTCCCGGTGGTGGGACTACAAAATCCAACTGTAAGATTAAAGAAAGCAAAAACTCAACACTCTGAAGTATTCAGTGTAGGTTGAACGTCCAAAATCCGGCAACCTCGGAACTGTGACCATGCTGGATTTTGGATTTTCCCAGATTTTGGACAAGAGCATATCCCCTTAATGTGTATAAATTGTTAGATCTGTATTCATCTCTATATTGGAGCAGAAATATACTGGTACACTCTTCCTCTTAATTATTAGTATTACAAATATATTTGTGAGGCTTGTAACTTTCAGTATCAGTAAGTTGTGTAATATTTTAACCTTGCATCAGTTACATAATTCATTGCTTCAAAAGCTTTGTTGAATTAGAGTGATTGGTGAACTGTTGTGTTCAAGATGTGCCTAGAAGGTGAACTGTTGCATTCAAGTGTGCCTGAATTTTGTTGCCCCCTACGCACACTTTTTGCACCCAAATAATTGTTGTAAGTTCATTAAGCCAAAAGCCGATTTCTTGGAAAAAGGAATTTAATTTTTCAAGGCACCTAATAAATTAATACATTATAATTATTTAGTATAATCAATTCCGCTTCTGAAAATAGCGTTAGTTTCTCAACTTGATACTCCACAACTGACATAGAGAGGAAAGGTAGTGTTAGGAAAACCCACCTCCTGCCAAGACTGAGGCACACGTTATTTCACCACATGAACATTAAAACTTAAAACTGCAAGCCCCTGACTGGAAGGACATTTGCATAGAACTAGCAGTGTTGGAGCAATGGGACAACCCCAGTTGTTACTTCCCCAATACACAGAAGAAGTGGTCACACCAGTTTTAGTCACATGACTAACTGGCTGTTGCAGAGAATTTGAACTTCCAACAAAGGATTTGAACTGACAAAGCCATGTGCTCATGGACTGAGAACATTTCCTCTCCTGTCTGCCTGCGTCCATCTCTTTCCTACAGAACTGAATCTTGTGAAGACACGTAAACTCAGAGAGAAAAATCACCTACGTGAACAAGGTTTACGAAGAATACTGGGCCCCACGAAACGCAAGACCATATCTTCAATCAAGGACTACAGCGAGCTCGAGAAACAGTAACAAGATTTCTTCTGCTCTTTTCTGTCCCTATTTGCATGTGTGTATCGCGCGTGCATGCTAGTGTGCGCGTGTCGTATATCCGTAGGCGTCAACTGTATTAGAGTTTAAGTTTAAGATATAATAAATTTCATCTTTCTTCTTTAAACCACAGAAAGCTTGTTTGTGCTCATTTTTTGCCTATTAAGTGGAAACTTGTGAACTAGGAGTCACAAAGGGAAAACTCAAAACACAGTGTGTTTAATATTAAACCCTGTTATAATAAGTCCAGGTAAAGGTAGTAACACTTCTCCTAGGCACCTTTCGTACCTGGTCGTAAAAGAAGGCTAAAACCAGCACAGCCAGGCTCCAAATCTGAATAGTGCAGCTGGCGGTGACGACAGACAGACAGACAGATGCAGTGCAGACAATAAAAATAGCAGGCACACCCAACGGATGGGTGTTGTGGCTGAAAGAACCAAATACTGTAATTGATTGTGGATGATCGCAAGTATGAAATTGGTGCCACTGCATCACCTAACTTGGAGATTCAGCTAGAAGTACTAAATGAGCACTATAAATCAGTGCCACTGAAACAGACGCATGACAAAGCGGTAAGTCAGTGTTCTTTCTCAGACCGTATAGTTTAATTAGAAGAGGTGAGAGTAGCTGTTTTTGTCATCAAGATACATTCAACTGATTATGGTACAGATATTTTCAAAGATGTTTGGTTTTTGGACAATTCAGGTTTTTGGACAGCAGTGTTTTGGACGTCCAACCTGTACCTTCTGATGTTAAATTAATGTAAAAACCATTGCATCTCATAATGGTAAAAAGAAAAGCAAATTAATCTTGGGCATCTAAGAATTAATGCTCATTTTAGTTAGTGTGCCATTCACATTTCTGCATTCTCTCCTTCTGTTTGCAAGTAGGGTTCGGCACATGTCTCATCAAGAAATAAATAGTCACCGGTGCCTGTCACACCACTGTCATTTTTGCTGCAGAGGTTTAAGTTCCCCTCATCGTCTTCCTGGGACCTGACTTGCTGCATCTCATTTTTGGCAAGCATGTGTATGTCTCTTTTAAAAAGAAAGAACAAATAAAAGAAAGGACAAATTTGTATTTATATAGCGTCTTTTACAATCTCAACATGTCCCAAAGCCCTTTAAAGCCAATGAAGCACTTTTGTAGTGTAGTAGCTGTTATGATGTAGGAAATATGGCAGCTAATTTGTGCACAGCAAAGTTCCACAAACAGCAATGAGATAAATGGCCAGGTAATCTGTTCTTTTGATGTTGGCTGAGGAATAAAAATTGTCCAGGAATTAGGGGAGAACCCCACCACCCCCCGCCGATCCCACGCCCCACCAGCTCTTCTTTCAAATATCTTTTTACATCCATACATCTGCCTAACAGGGCAGACAGGATATTAAGGGTTTCTGTGGGCCTACTATTTTTCTCAACTCATGCATTTCTCCACTATTTCATATCAATATATGCCAGTCATTTTTATTTAGCCCTTTGATGATATTTACATTGACATAGTTACATAGGGGGCAAAAATGGATAATCCCAAAAAACGGGATCACACTATGCAATTAACCTGCACTTTTCTTCCAATGCAGGCAGCACTGAAACGTTACATGATTGCAGTGTGCACCAAGTGCTAAGCGCACTGTTGAGTGGTTGCATGCCTAAGCAGATGGCACAAAATTACTTAAATAGCCTACATCTCTTAAAGGGGAGGTGCACTTTGGCTAGGGCAAGTGCTGGAAGTCATTCCAAAAGTGAGTTTGACCTGGAAAAGACACAGAAGTGGCACAACATGGCAGAGAGCAGGATTTAAGGTTCTCCGATGCAGCATTGGAGGACTTGCTGTCGCAGGAGGATAGAGGGGACTAGGAGGCCCTCCAGACAAACACTGCAAAGGCAGTGGGAGCAGATCACTGTCATGGTCAATGCCAGGAGTGTAGCCATGACAACCTGGATGCAATCACAGAATCACAGATTCACAGAATAATACAGTGCAGAAGAGGCCCTTCAGCCCATCGAGTCTGCACCGATGCATTAAAGACACCTGACCTGTCTACCTAATTCCATTTGACAGCATTTGGCCCATAGCCTTGAATGTTATGACGTGCCAATTGCTCATCCAAGTACTTATTAAAGGATGTGAGGCAACCCGCCTCTACCACCCTCCCAGGCAGTGCATTCCAGACCGTCACCACCCTCTGGGTAAAAAAGTTCTTCCTCAAATCCCCCTTAAACCTCCTGCCCCTCACCTTAAGCATGTGTCCCCTCGTAACTGACCCTTCAACTAAGGGGAACAGCTGCTCCCTATCCACACTGTCCATGCCCCTCATAATCTTGTACACCTCGATCAGGTCACCCGTCAGTCTTCTCTGCTCCAGCGAAAACAACCCAAAGCCTATCCAACCTCTCCTCATAGGTTAAATGTTCCATCCCAGGCAACATCCTGGTGAATCGCCTCTGCACCCCTCCAGTGCAATCACATCCTTCCTGTAATGTGGCAACCAGAACTGCACACAGTAATCCAGCTGTGGCCTTACCAAAGTTCTGTACAACTCCAAAATGACCTCCCTGCTTTTGTAATCTATGCCTCGATTGATAAAGGCAAGTGTCCCATATGCCTTTTTCACCACCCTATTAACCTGCCCTTCTGCCTTCAGAGATCTATGGACAAACACGTCAAGGTTCCTTTGTTCCTCGGAACTTCCCAGTGTCAGGCCATTTATTGAATACTTCCGTGTCACCTTACTCCTTCCAAAGTGTATCACCTCACACTTTTCAGCGTTAAATTCCATCTGCCCATTTGACCATCCCGTCGAGATCTTCCTGTAACCCAAGACACTCAACCTCACTGTTAACCACTCGGCCAATCTTTGTGTCATCCGCAAACTTACTGATCCTACCCCCCACATAGTCATCTATGTCATTTATATAAATGACAAACAATAGGGGACCCAGCACAATTCCCTGTGGTACTCCACTGGACACTGGCTTCCAGTCACTAAAACAGGCGTCTGTCATTACTCTCTGTCTCCCTCAGCTAAGCCAATTTTGAATCCACCATATCAAGTTACCCTGTATCCCATGTGCATTTGCTTTCTTGATAAGTCTCCCATGTGGGATCTTGTCAAAGGCTTTGCTGAAATCCATGTAAACTACATCAACTGCATTATCCTCATCTACACACCTGGCCACATACTCAAAAAATTCAATCAAATTTGTTAGGCATGACCTCCCTCTGACAAAGCCATGCTGACTATTCCTAATCAAATTTTGCCTCTCCAAGTGGAGATAGATACTCTCCTTCAGAATTTTCTCCAATAGTTTCCCTACCACTGACGTGAGACTCACTGGTCTGTAGTTCCCTGGCTTATCTCTACAACCTTTCTTAAATAGTGGGACCACATTAGCTGTTCTCCAGTCCTCTGGCACCTCCCCCGTGGCCAGAGAGGAATTAAAAATTTGGATCAGAGCTCCTGCAATCTCCACCCTTGCCTCCCACAGCATCCTAGGACACAAATCGTCCGGACCTGGAGATTTGTCCACTTTTAAGCCTGACAAAGCCTCCAATACCTTGTCATTCCCTATGACAATTTGCTCAAGAACCTCACGGTATCTCTCTCTCTGAGCTCGATATTTACATCCTCATTCTCTTGCGTGAAGACAGACGTGAAGTATTCATTCAACACCCTACCAATGTCCTCTGGCTCCACCCACAGATTTCGCCTTGGTCCCTAATGGGTCCTACTCTTTCCCTGGTTATCCTCTTCTCATTGATATACTTATAGAATATCTTGGGATTTTCCCGACTTTTACCAGCCAGAGCTTTCTCATATCCCCTCTTTGCTCTCCTAATTGCTTTCTTAAGCTCCATCCTACACTTTTTGTACTCCACTAATGCTTCCGTTAATTTTCTCTCCTTGTATTTGCTAAAAGCCTTTCTTTTCCTTCTCATCGTACCCTGAATGTTTCTGGTCATCCATGGTTCTCTGGGCTTGTTGGTCCTACCTATTACCCTTGAGGGAACATGGTGGGCCTGTACCCTCCCCATTTCCTTTTTGAATGCCCCCCACTGCTCTTCTGTAGATTTCCCGACAAGTATCTCTTTCCAGTCTACCTTGGCCAGCTCCTGCCTTATTTTACTAAAATTCGCTCTCCCCCAATCCAAAACCTTTTTTTGCAACTTGTCTATTTCTTTCTCCATAACAAGCTTAAATTGTACCATGTTGTGGTCGCTATCACCAAAATGCTCCCCCACCAACACATCAGCCACTTGTCCGGCTTCATTCCCCGGAATTAGGTCCAGCACTGCACCCTCCCTTGTTGGATCCTCTACATATTGAGCTAAAAAGTTCTCCTGTATACATTTTAAGAACTCCACTCCAGCTAAGCCCTTAACACGATGACTATCCCAATTAATGTTCGAAAGTTGAAATCACCTAATATAATTACCCGATTATTATTTTTACACACCTCTGCGAATTGCGCACATATTTGCTCCTCAATTTCCCGCTGACTATCTGGGGGTCTATAATAACCACCTAGCAATGTGGCTGTCCCTTTTTTATCCCTAAACTCTACCCATAAAGCTTCATTTGATGCCTCCTCCAAATATCATCTCTCCTTACTGCAGTAACTGACTTAACTCCTTAACTAATGCTGCAAGAAGTTCAATGATCTCACATGAGTGGTTAAGATCAGTGAATGATCTTCAGATGCCATATCCTACCAATTAAGTAGCAGTTAATTGGCCACTTAAGGGCCAAGATTGGCCTGGGGCGGGCAGGCCATTTCTTGCTACCGCTGTCTTGTGTAAAATTGCAATGGGGCGGGAGGTGGTCGGGAGCGGCTCCCCCAGTCTCCCACTCAATTTTACGTTCCCCCCCTCCACCCGAGCAGCCTGCTCATTTGAGGGCTGTATAATTCCGGTCCACCACAAGCCTCACACATTGCTTAATGCACCATACGCCCGAGGTCCCCACTCACCTCCCAACAATCTCTAGCAACATCCTTCACACCTTGAAGTCCCATGTATGATGTTTGACATCTAATGTGTGACAGCTGATGTCTAATGTGTGATGTCTGACATCCAACATGTGATAGACTTGTGCTAAATGCCAGATATGCATATTAATAATAATTACTTACTGCATATTTGGCCACTTAACTTTAACAGTGGAGATCAAAGGCAGCATAGTACTTGACTTGGTGAAATGCACAATGAACAATGAATGTCTTTTAACCAGCGATGGTTGTCCAGCTTTTTCTTATGGAGCCCTAAGTGTATCAGTATGTAGGACACTAATATCTGGAATATTTGGTTAACCTGTAGCCAAAATGTCCTCCTGAATTTCTTTGCTTGTCAGCCCACTTGAAGTGACCCCCATAGTCTGGTGGCAGTTACAGAAATGGATGTACTGTGCATCATGTCCTGTTAATTTTCTAGGGAGTTTGGAACCATGTCCCAGCCCCCAGAAATTGTTAATTTTTTGACATTTTATTGGATGCCTTTTCAGGAATCTTGAAGTAGATTTAGGAGGTAAGAAAGGAAGACATGCATTTATATAGCACGTTTCATGATCTCAGGATGCCCCTAAGCACTTTACAGCCAATGGAAATACTTTTGAAGTGTAGTCACTGTTGTAATGTTGGAAATGCGGCAGCCAATTTGTGCACAGCAAGTTCCCACAAACAGCAATGTGATATTGACCAGATCATCTGTTTTAATGATGTTGATATGTTTTGGTAAATATTATCTGGTCTGATGTGCTCATTGGAACCACCTTTGGTGCCAGTTTTGTTTGTTTTAATTATATGGTGTGTTGTTCCAGGCTATGGGCTGAAATTAATGAGCCCGTCGACAATCCCAGTGGTGATCCTGGTAAATGGCACCATTCCCATCTGTCACGTATTGGAGGTGTGGGTTCTCCACTCTCAATCACATGGTGGGGTGGGATGTGATTCATTGATTACAGCCTTAGATGACTCTGGAAGGTGCTGGCGCTATATTTAAAAGTCTGCCAGCCCTGCATTCACTACTGTCCTTGAAATGGTGCAGCCTACAACTCTACTGTGTCCTGTATCCCTCCACCCTCACAAGGAAGTCAGAAGACGATGGAAGAGCAAAGACACAGGGTGGCCCCATGGTTCAGTGTTGCCTCCCTGCAGATTCTCCTCCAGGCTGCATGGGAAAAGCGAGAGGTTCTCTTCCCCCGCGATGGCAAGAAGAGGTCTTCCCACCTGATCATGCCAGCCTGGTAGAGATCGTAGAGGAGGCCATCAGCCATGGGGTCACCCAGCGCAATTGGATCCATTGCAGGAACACTTATTGTGTTCAACCAAGGTGAGTACTCCATACCAGTCCCCTCCTTGAGATTTACATGTGAGTACATTGGAGGTTGCATGTCATGGGGAGGGTGGCAGTGATCAAGCATTGCCTGAGTGCCTAGGGGTCTGTCTCTTCCTGTCTGTCTCTTCCTGACAGATGCATGGCTGTCTCTTGGCCACAGGCCACCTTCATAGCTCACCCCCTTTAACTCCCATTACTGTGAGTGTTGGCATGAGAGACATCAGATTCCCCTGTTTGAATTGAGGGTCTGAAAGAGCTAAACTGTCATGTTGATGTGTGTGCCATTCTCAACCATCTCCATCCTTCTTCTTGCAGGACAAGAGGGCCCATGATAGGAGGAAGATGTCCCGGACCAGCGGAGGAATCCTAGATGCACGTCCGCTGACCTCCGCGGAGGAAGAGGCCTTGGAACTGGCGGGCATCCAGGGCAGCCGATCAGTAGGCGACGGGGAGATTGGAGTCCCTGTACAGGACTGTGAGGATTGTCTCCTGTTGGCATGTGCATCAATGTTGGAGACATACATAATGCTTAGTAGGCATCAGGAGAACTGCACCGTCTCCTATGTTTGTGTTCTTTCATGCAGCTAGCCATTCACAGGGGCCCACAGTCAATGGGGGACAGACATCCACCTCTGAGGAGGAAGAAGACTCAGAGGATGCACCATCCCATGACTCTCTTGCACCCTCCACCAGTGCAAGTATTTGCACCTCGCTTGGCTTTAGAATCAGGGTCACAAGCTGGTGAGAGCACTATACATGTACACAAGCAGCTGGCTGAGGCTGAGACAGCCGAGGCCTCTGATAGTCAGAGGACCATGGGTGGCCAGGCCCATGCTGAGTCCCAGGCTGATGAAGAGTCTCTGGTCTCGACAGCACAAGCCATGCTGGAGTTGCAGAGAGAGGTAAGGCAACATCTGGCGGAGATGCCAGATGCTGTGTGCAGCTATGAGTAGACGATGGAGGAATCCATCCGTGCCACGAGAGCTGCCATGTCTCAGGCATGTGAGCACATGGCTTCCTCCATCGAGAGGTTGGTGACCCTCATGGAGAGCCAGATCTCACAGATCTGCACTGAGCTGCACACCATCACCTTGGCCCTGAGCCTGATGCAGCAGTGGCAAGGTGAGAGAAGGAACAGGCGCTCAGATGATTCTGCTGCTCCTGCTCTTTCTCTGGTGAGTAGCGAGGCTCAAGAGAGACTTTAAAGGGAGGAGCAGAGGCTGACCTCCACAGCTGAGGGCTCCCTTCAGGACGCTCCGAGTATGGACACTGGCTCCTCAGCCCCTCAACCCCTCTGCCGGTGAGCCCAACTCCAGTAACCATGACGCCTGAGGAGAGTCCTGCACCTGTGCAGGAAAGCCTCAGGCAGCCGGGGCCTTCCAGGCCTCAGGCATCCAGAGGATGCTGCCAAATTCATAACAGGCTAAGGAGCAGCCCTGATCAGCAGCCTGCCTCCAGCCCAGCTGCTGTTGCAGGGATCATGTCATGTCAAAGCACCCACAAATAGATTTAAAAAAGCACATAGCATCTCTTTGGGTTTCACGGGTACAGATTATACCTTTTTCATTAAATAATTTTAAAAATGCTTTGTTGAAATCTTTAGGCTTCATTGTTTGAAAGCCATGCGCCATTATTCCTTAATTGTGAGATGTAGACCTCACCCTTCCTCCTTTGGGCTATGCCAGTGTAACCACAGCACTCATTAACATGCCAATGTGATGAGAGCCTCTGTTAACAAATGCTCTCCCATGGGCACTAATGCACATTTCCCATTCACAAGGACACGGCAGGACTCAGGAACTGAGGTGAGACTTTATTTCACTTTGTATGAATGGGCACCAGGATGGCTGCAAATGATTCATTGTGAAGTTTTCTGTTGCCTCCTTTGCGCATAGCTCTATCCGTTTGGTCCCCTGCCTCGGTACATGAGATGTGCAAATTATGTCAGCATGGCCACTCATGGAGCTCAGATCCCTGCCTAAATGATGGCCCTACCTCTGGTTCCAGCTGTATGATCACACAGACCTACCACATATCTGGTTGCCTACCCCATACTGACCCTCCCACAACCAACCCCCCTAAACACAGACTTTGCCCCTCGAGCAATCTCGGCCACCTTGGCAGAGCTCTCCAGCAACATGCTCCCACAATGGCCTCCAAACTCCCTCTGCCCCTAGGCAGCAGTGCTCAAGGATGCCTAGCCATTGCTTCAATGTGCCCTCTTGACTTTGTGCCGCCAGATTTCACTGGTTGAGACTCTGGACGCAAGTCAGTGTCGCCCGCCATTCACAGAATCAGCCTTTGGACATAAAATCACTTTTAATGATATTAAAATCCATTTCAATCAACATCTCTGCAATTTAATGTAGATTCCCACCGCATTGTGGTGCGAGCGCCGCCATTGTGCATTCCTCCCACTGACAAAATCTGGAACCGAAGTCACGATGCTGGATTTCAGGGTGGGTGGCTGCTTTGTGATTCTCCAGCTCCCCACCCCCCGCCAGCATTTCCTGCCCTTGACAGCTGCACAAAATCCAACCCTACATATTAGATGTGACTATCTGAGCCACACAGGCCGGAAGAGCCAGTCAGCTAGCAGCTCGTAGCCCCATTATCAATAGATTTATAGAATCATACAGTACAGAAGGGGGCCATTCAGCCCATCATGCCTGTGCTGCATCTTTGAAAGAATGGTCTAATTAATCTCGCTCCATTGCTCTTTCCCCGAGCCCTGTAAATTTTTCCTTTTCATGTACAAAGAATAGAATATCTCTCGTGAGTCAGTTGCTATGGATCAAGTATTTATGGAATTAATAATGTTATGATTAACCAGGATTTGGAACTGTCCTTCTAAGCACACTTATCAGGTTAATTGGAAAATTCATTTCATATATAATGTTTGATAAATCTGTAACACAATAAAAATTAGATTAGTACAGGAAATGCAATTCTGAGGAGAAAATGATCATTCAGTTTAAGACTCATATATTTGTGACATAATCCAATTTTTATTTGTCATAAACCAATGCATTTTTGTCATGAAAAACAGCTATGATTAATATTTCTATTCTCACACAGAAGAATCAGATTAATTGTTATTCACTGCAAGTTAGTAGGATCCTGGGATTAGACAGGATTATTGTTCATATCTATGAATTTGCAACCTGCACATTATGATAGTGAACGTGTAGGGCATTGGAACTGAGCTGCATTTACATTTAATCGGCTATTTTTATTCTCTTTGTTCAGCCAAATTTTTTTGAATTAGAAAGCAAACTAACATTAATAGATTATTTTAATGAAGACAAAATTTAGAAACTGAATGCCAAGATGCACTTTTCTGCCTCATTGGGCTAGCACCAATAAGATGCTGTTTAATGTTACTTGGACGCTACACAACAGTTCTCCTTTTACAGAAAGTCTATTTTCTTCGACCATACAGTTATAGTCTCTTCCAATTACCACAGCAGAAATGCACTGATCGATACCTGAAGCCGCTATACTGCCATACATTACCATTTTATTATGAAGTTGGTGTGGGTATAAAATTTAATAGCTTCTGTATTTATTTTAGTCACTGCTTGGAACTGCCCATACTGATGACTGACTGCTCCAAGCAAGCCGTGATATAGGCTCCCAATGAGATATTTAATATTAATACTATTTTATTTCAGCAAATGAGGCCCAATGGCTGGTCACTCACTATGATGTATAGTCTCTAAGTCACCAACGGTTGGGTGTTACTTTGATTGAAAGCATAGGCTGCGTCAGGCTTCAAACAAAATCACTTCTTGACATCACATCAGGTACTGCTGTGAGTATTCTTAGTAATGTACGACCATCCATCATTTATGCTTCCTACTCCCATTGTTGCTCACACCATCCTTGGAATATTGCATTATGCTTAACTCCCTGCTGATCACTTTTTAAACATTTTTTCCTCTCTGTTTAACATTTTAAAAAAATGGAAAGTAAAGTAATACTACAAGGTTCAAAAGATGAGGAAGTGGAACTTGAATGGTGATGGTGCTTTCCAGTTCTGCTTTCTTGCCTCTTGCTCTGGAGTTATATTGGACCATTGGGAATGGAAGGGGTGGTTCAGGTAAGTGCTTTGAATGAGTTCTTCTCTGAAAACTCTGGCAGCTAGGGGCACTGGGGGTCCTGCTTCTCTTGCTCATCCTCCTCTTCATGCTTGGCCTCCTCCTGCTGTATTTATTGCTGCCCAGGTGGTGATAAAGGATGGTCCCCTCATGATGGCAAAGTAATGAAGCATGCAGTAGACCATCACAAATCAGGAAACCCACTCAGGGCTATACAGTAAATCACCTCTCAAGTGTTGCTTGTGCATGCCAAGTACCTATTCTGGTAGTAGTACCAGATCAGCTCTACACCAGTGCCCAGGGTCCTGACAGGAGTCATGAGCCATGTCTGAAGGGAATAGCCCTTGTTGACCAGTTTCCAGCCTTAACTCAGCAGCTTGGCAGGGGCAAAAGTGGCACAGAGAACTGGTGCAGGATGAATGAGTGATGACTGCTGCCAGGTAACCAGGCACAGACCTACCTAATGCACTGCCTCTGGTTCCAAAGCAGCTGGATATTTGTGGAGTGGAATACCTTATTTTTAAGAAAGATACTGGGCTGGTGTTAGGGGATGTGAGTGTAATCTATGTCACCTCGGACCATGGGAAAACTTGAAATGTGTGCAAAGCCTAGTGCTTTCTCATCCTGTGGTGTAGGTATTCCTCGGGCCTAAGGAGATTCAGTGACCTCCCTGATAGAATTGTGGACTGCAAACTGGGAGATGTCACAAATGTCACCTCCTGAAATTTGTGGCATAAAGGTTAAGGACCCTGGGCAGTGCTGTCTATGCCCTAATACTAGGCTTGAGCTGTGGTTGCAGCAAGCAACAAGGTGACAGCCTCCATTGTGATGCAAAGGTGCCTGAAACATTGCACTTCAGTGAAGTTCAGAAAGGGGAAGTGCTCCCTGAATATCGACAGTTGGTATGGCCTCCTATACAGTGCCCTCCTTCTTCCTCCTTTGTGAGCTGCTCCTACTTTCTCCTGCCCTCCTTGCTGCTCCCTTCATCCTTCAGTCCCAAAGTCAGCCTTAGCTGACCACTCATTACCGTTATAAAACTGTTTAGAAGGCAGCCCAAAAACAGTGAAGGGCCAGAAAAAAACATCTTCTCAGAAGGCAGAATTGAGTTTTAAGTCAGGAAATGGGGCAAAAATGCCCAGAAGTTAACCAACGGCCTCAACTGACAAAC
The DNA here is from genome assembly GCF_036365525.1 of Heterodontus francisci. Lineage (NCBI taxonomy): Eukaryota > Metazoa > Chordata > Chondrichthyes > Heterodontiformes > Heterodontidae > Heterodontus > Heterodontus francisci. Next base: position 155,434,269 of record NC_090373.1, on the reverse strand, counting down.
CAGCAACTAACCTGTATGTAGTGGATGAACCCTTTAATAGCACTGTTGAAGAGTCCTTACTGCTTGTTAGCAGCATGAGTTGCTGGGCATGTCAGGCACTGGGACAGCCCAATATAAAAGAAGGGCCCTACCACAAAGATAGGACACTAATATTCCCATTTTAGTCAGTGGTTTAAATTTTCTGGTGCACACCCTGGATATGCATGGAGCCACTGTATTGGATGCTGAGGCCCCCATTTTTTGCCTGAAAAATGGCACAAAAGCATCAAATTCTAAGCCAGTGGGTTTCGTTTGAAAGTTATCTGGTTCTTCCCTCTAGCCTGTAGATTTGAGGACAACTGAAATAAAACTTTGCCACATTTATATTGAATTAAGCTAGGGACATAATTTTGAGTGCAGCTAAATTTTAAACTCCTTCAGTATTGAGTTTGAAGATACATCCCCAGTGAAAACTAGACAAAACTTATTTTTTATATATCAGATCTGCCTCCTATGGTCTTGAGTGTCTTGCACATGATCTCCTGCTGCTGGTGCCACTACCTCTCATCTCCCAAGCTATCTAAAATTGACAGGCTTATGGCCACACCATACTGCAGAGATCATCAAAAGAATCCTCACCTCATCAATACTTACTGCTCTGCTTACCACTGCCAACTTCTTCTGATGCTTTGGTATCAGCTTTATGTGGAATAAATTATACAAAGCAAAAGAAAAGTAAATCATGAATATGTGCAAACACGACATTAACTGCTGGTTTACAGGCAATTAGCTATTAACTTAAGTGGATCATTGGGGTAATTTAACGCCCAAAAATTGGTGGGATTATGTCGAGTGGGATGTTAAAATTTTTAAAATCTCAAATCTGAACCCAACCTACCTTGAACACTCCCACTTCCAGTTTTAACCAAGGCTCATTACATATTTTAATGTGGCAGCATGCCTCGGATTTTATCTGTGTTTCAGGCTTAACACTGGCCAGCCGTGTTTCCTGGCCCTTGGATGATATTTCTGAACAAAGAGAATAAATGTAGCAGATATTATTAGTGTGTAAATAACCCAGCACAAATTGCTGGACCAATTATGCAACTCCGCCGTTAGCCTTGCAAAAAACGGAGCTCGCCATCAACCTCCAGTGAGTTTTAAGAAATTGATGCATGTGCTGTTAAAACAAATTAAACTCACTGCAGAAAGTTAGGGCTAGTACTTAATAGTGCAGGGACCCTTTTCATGATGAGATTTATGTTCCTGCAATGCCACTCAACTGCTCCAGCCCATAAAAGGAACAATTGAAAAAGTGGAGTCTCATTTCTGCAGGTAGCAAAAAAATTCTAGAGGTTTTTAAAATTTAAAGTTTATTTCTTACTTTTCCTTTCTGTTTTTTTTTCTCTCTTAATCCAATCTTTCTTTCCCTCTCTTTATTTCTCTTTTTGTATCTAATTTGACTCTAATTCACCCTACATCCTTCCCCATCATTCCTGATTCTTTCTCAATCCTGAAATCTCATTGGTTAAGGCTCTTGTTCTTCCCATTCATTAAGATCCCAGATGCCCCAATTCACATTTCATAGTCATAGAGAGATACAGAACTGAAGCAGGCTCTTCGGCCCACCGAGTCTGTGCCAACCATCAACCACCAATTTATACTAATCCTACATTAATCCCATATTCCCTACCACATCCCCACCTTCCCTCAATTCTCCTACCACCTACCTACACTAGGGGCAATTTATAATGGCTAATTTACCTATCAACTTGTAAGTCTTTGGCTGTGGGAGGAAACTGGAGCACCCGGTGGAAACCCACGCGGTCACAGGGAGAACTTGCAAACTCTGCACGGGCAGTACCCAGAACCGAAACCGGGTCGCTGGAGCTGTGAGGTTGCGGTGCTAAGTTCCACTTCCTGCAATTGGCTGTGCAAACATTTTTGAGCTGAAGGGTGATGAACAATATCTAACAAACGGGACATTTTGCGAGAAACTCCACTCGGGGAAATTGTGGCCATTCATTCTCCCATTATAGCATGTTACTGTATTTTGAATAACTCCCAGTCATTATGTTTCCATCACATTGCTTGATTTCCACCTGAAAAAGCCAACCCAGATTTATGAGGCAGAACCTTTTGTTCTGAAATTCATTGTAATAATTTCTTACAGCTTCCACAGTCTTTAGATAAATATTGATAGTCTCCCACAAAAGTTCTGAATTAATTTCCTCAAGTGCAAATATTAAGCCATAATTGGGCTCTGCTTCCCCAATTGATTTCTCACTCAGTTTTTGAATATCAGGATGACTTTAATTTTTTTTTCAGATATATGTATGCGTAGCTGCATGTATATGGGTTCCTCAGAATAATAACCGAAGCCAAATATTTCATTGTGAACCCTGGGGTATAAGTCATGTTGACCAGGTGACCTGTAGATATGTAGGGGTAATTTTACAATTTTTCCAGCACTTTTATATGATGGAATTGTAATTCCTCAGTTTCACAGCAATACAGACATGGAGGTAAGTGAAACACAAACAAGAAATGCTGGAAATACTCAACAGGTCTGGCAGCATCTGTGGAGAGAGAAGCAGAGTTAACGTTTCAGGTCAGTGACCCTTCATCAGAACTGGCAGATATTAGAAATGTAAAAGGTTTTAAGCAAGTAAAGCGGGGGATGGGGCAAGAGATAACAAAAGCGAAGGTGTTGATAGGACAAGGGTCACAGAAAATAACTGACCAGAAGGTCATGGAGCAAAGGCAAACAGCATGTTAATGGTGTGCTGAAAGACAAAGCGTTAGTACAGAGAGGGTGTTAATGGACAGAAAACTGAGCAGCCTGGCCCCAAGCACAAACATGAAAAAAACAGTGGGTAGGCACAGTAGAAACAAACTAAAATAAAATAATCACATAACAAAGAAACAAGAAAAAAGAAATAAAAATAAAAATAAAGAGGGGGCTCGTCATTCTCTGAAATTATTGAACTCAATGTTCAGTCCGCAAGTCATTAGTGTGCCTAATCAGTAAATGAGGTGCTGTTCCTCAAGCTTGCGTTGATGTTCACTGGAACATTGCAGCAATCCCAGGACAGAGATGTGAGCATGACAGCAGAGGAGAGTGTTAAAATGGCCAGCAACCGGAAGCTCGGGGTCATGCTTTCGGACTGAGCGGAGGTGTTTCGCAAAGCGGTCACCTAGTCTGTGTTTGGGCTCCCCAATGTAGAGGAGACCACATTGTGAGCAGCGAATACAGTATACTACATTTAAAGAAGTACAAGTAAATTGCTGCTTCACCTGAAAGGAGTGTTTGGGTCCTTGGATAGTGAGGAGAGAGGAGGTAAATGGGCAGGTATTACACCTCCTGCGATTGCAGGGGAAGGTGCCAGGGGAAGGGGATGATGTGGTGGGGGTAATGGACGAGTGGACCAGGGTGTTGCAGAGAGAATGATCCCTTCAGAATGCTGACAGGGTAAGGGAGGGGAAGATGCCTTTGGTAGTGGCATCACGCTGGAGGTGGCGTAAATGGCAGAGGATGATCCTTTGGATGTGGAGGCTGGTGGGGTGGAAAGTGAGGACAAGGGGAACCCTATTGCGGTTCTGGGAGGGAGGGGAAGGGGTGAGGGTAGAGGTGCGGGAAATGGGCCGGACATGGTTGAGGGCCCTGTCAACCACAGTGGTCTCCTCTACATTGGGGAGGCCAAATGCAGACAGGGTGACCGCTTTGGGGAACACTTCCGCTCAGTCCGAAAGCATGACCCGAGTTTCTGGTTGCTGGCCATTTCAACACCCGCCCTGCTATCAGGCTCACATCTCTGTCCTGGGATTGCTGCAGTGTTCCAGTGAACATCAATGCAAGCTTGAGGAACAGCATCTCATTTATTGATTAGGCACGCTACAGCCTGGCGGACTGAACATTGAGTTCAATAATTTCAGAGCATGACGGGCCCCCCTTTTCATTTTTATTTTTAGTTATTTTTTCTTTTTTCTTTTTTGTGTGTTTATTTTATTTTAGTTTGTTTAGTTTGTTTCTACTGTGACTACCCACTGTTTTTTTCATGTTTGTGCTTGGGGCCAGGCTGCTCAGTTTTCTATCCAATAACACTCTCTCTGTACTAACGCTTTGTCTTTCAGCACACCATTAACATACTGTTTGCCTTTGCTCCATGACCTTCTGGTCAGTTATTTTCTGTGACCTTGTCCCATCAACACCTTCTCTTGTGTTATCTCTTACCGCACTCCCGCTTTACTTGCTGAAAACCTCTTACATTTCTAATATCTGCCAGTTCTGATGAAGGGTCACTGACCTGAAACGTTAACTCTGTTTCTCTCTCCACAGATGCTGCCAGACCACTGTGGTTGACAGGGCACTCAACCATGTCCAGCCCATTTCCCGCATCTCCACCCTCACCCCTTCCCCTCCCTCCCAGAACCGCTGCCAGAGTATTTCCAGCATTTCTTGTTTATGTTTCAGATTTCCAGCATCTGCAGTATTTTGCTGTTATTATAGAAATAAGTGAGCCTGATTCACCATCCATATTATTTGGATAGAAAATCGTGTAGTCTGAATTCCCACTATGTACTGCTCTCTTGTGTAGCTCAGCACTGGAAGCAGTTAAATGATCATATTCAGTCCTTTGCTTTGTGGTTCTCTTCAGAAATTCTACATTCTATTTTATAGATCCCTGAGATTTAGAATTTGTGTCGCGTAATCATTTGCAGAATTTGATGTGAAGATTTCATTTAAAACATCAGATTTTTCTTCCATAATATTTCTGCCAATGTATCACTCCTTTACTTAACTCTCCAACTATTAGTTAAACATATGGGTATAGGAGCAGACTGGTTATGGTACTGGATTAGCAACTCATGAGTTCAAATTCCATCCTGGCAAGTTGTTAACTATATTTAATAAATCTGGTAATTTATGGACTGGCATTAGGAAAAATTGACTATTGAGAAAGAAGTCTAAGGGCTGGATTTTACAGGGCCCCTGGCATCGTGCCCCATGGAGGGGGCAGGGGGCGGAAGATCTTTCTGGCAGTGGCCTGAGATCGTTCCGGCAATGGCCCACCATGGAGCCCGACGCCGGGAGGACTGGGCCCGATCTTCCCGGTGGCAGCGAGGCTCCATGGCAGCCCCTCTGCCGCTGGGTGATGGGACCTGGATTAACATATGGTAATTAATTAAATGCATACATTTAAATACACTTCCCTGCGATCAAACGGTCAAGCCTCGATGTTCAGAGTGGCAGCTGAAACTCCCGCGCTTTCCCTCTCCTGTCTGGGGAAAGTAGGCGCCGCAGTGGTGGGGAAGCAGGGAACATGAGATTTTTAATGCCGGGGGGTGGTGGAGGGTGGGGTGGGCGGAGTCAAACATTCATCATTAGTGTAGGGGATGGTGGGAAGGGATGAACTGTGAACTTTGTTCAGTTTAAGGGGGGAAGATCATATTTGAAAGGTAAGTGTTTTGGTTGGTGGTGGGGGGAAGGGGAGATACTTAATTTTATTGTTATTGGGGGGTGGGAAAGGGGTGATAGAATTTTGATTTGAACAGTGGGGGGTGGGGGGGGTGGTTCCCTTTAAAAATTAAAAGAGCTAGTCGGGTTGGCTACCCTTTAAAAATGGCACCAGCTCCTGCAAACAGGAGCTGATACCATTGCCAGCGTCAGAAAGCCCACCCCGTCCCCATGTGAATGAGGGAGAGGTGGGCCGACCGGGGTATTTAAATGAGCTGCCGCGCGGGAGATCGTGACGGCATGGAGGCGCGTGACTCACATGTGCGGGCCACCATTTTTCTGCCTACCATCGCTCCCGGCAGCGGGTACTTAAAATCCAGCCCTAAATGTTAATCCAGAACTATGCTGCTTGGTATAATATGTCAGCACTAATACATTCTCAAAACAATTAGGGATGGGCAATAACTACAGCCTTGTCAACTTCACCCAACTTCTGAGAAAAAAGTTTTGTGGCTCTTTTGCTATTAATTTCCATCAACCTTTTGCTTGATGAATGCTACAAATTTCATAGGTCTTCAGGAATTATTCTCTTGTGTTCTGCATCAACAGTCACTGCTATAAGCAGACCTTTTGTCCCCTACAATTAGGAGTGCACCAGCACTACACACTGAATGAAATGATAGTATAAACTGGGATCATAAAATAGATCCCTTCTTGTGTATACCAGGTTCTATGATTTTGTATGTTCCATCACATGTGGTGCCCGGTCTTTCAGAAGGTTTTCTGAAAAGCATTCTAGTTAGACAAGGCATGGTTATAAACAGACAGCAGCATGCAATAGACAGGGCTAAGTGATCCCACAACAATTGGATCATATCTAAGCTCTGCAGTCCTGCCACATCCAGTCGTGAATGGTGGTGGACCGTTAAAAACTGACAGGAGGAGGAGGCTCCGCAAACATGTCCATCCTCTATGATGGGGGTGCCTACTACATTAGTGCAAAAGACAAGGCATTTGCATTCATCTTTAGCCAGAGGTGCCAAGTGGATGATCCATCTTGCCCTCCTCCTAAGGTCCCCAGCATCACAGATGTCAGTCTTCAACGAATCCGATTCACTCCACATGATATCGAGAAACAACTGAAGGCAATGGATACTGCAAAGGCTATGGACTCTGACAACATTCCAGCAATAGTACTGAAGACCTGTGCTCCAGAACTTGCCGTGCCCTTAGCAAAGCTGTTCCAGTACAGCTACAATACTGGCATCTTCTTGGCAATGTGGAAAATTGCCCAAGTATGTCCTGTGGCCAAATAATAGGACAAATCCAACCCAGCCATTTACCAACCCATCAGTCAACTCCCGATCATCAGCAAAGTGATGGAAGGGGTGGTCAACAGTGCTATCAAGCAGCACTTGCTCAGCAATAATCTGCTCACTGATACTCAATTAGGGTTCCACCAGAGCCACTCAGCTCCTGACCTCATTACAGCCTTGGTCCAAACATGGACAAAAAAGCTAAACTCTAGAAGTGAGGTGAGAGTGACTGCCCTTGACATCAAGAAAGCATTTGACCGCGAATGGCATCAAGGAACCCGAGCAAAACTGGAGTCAATGGGAATCGGGGGAAAATTCTCCACTGGTTGGAGTCATACCTAGCACAAAGGAAAATGGTTGTAGTTGTTGGAGGTCAATCATCTCAGTCCCAGGCCATCACTGCAGGAGTTCCTAAAGGTAGTGTCCTAGGCCCAACCATCTTCAGCTGTTTCATCAATCACCTTCCCTGCATCATAAGTTCAGAAGTGGGGATGCTCACTGCTGATTGCACAATATTCAGCACCATTTGTTACTCCTCAGATACTGAAGCAGCCCACATCCATATGCAGCAAGACCTGGACAACATTCTGACTTGGGCTGATAAGTGGCAAGTAACATAAGCACCACACAAGTGCCAGGCAATGACCATCTCCAACAAGAGAGAATCTAACCATCTCCCCTTGACGTTCAATGGCATTACCATCGCTGAATCCCTCACTATCAACATCCATTGACTAGAAGCTGAACTGGACCAGCCACATAAATGCTGTGTCTACAAGAGCAGGTCAGAGGCTTGGAATTCTGTAGCAGGTAACTCACCTCCTGGAGTGTAATGGAATTCTCTCCACTTGCCTGGATGGGTGCAGCTCCAACAGCACTCAAGAAACTTGACACCATCCAGGACAAAGCAGCCCACTTGATTGGCACCACATCCACCACCTTCAACATTCAGTTCCTTCACCACCGACGCACAGTGGCAGCAGTGTGTACCATCGACAAGATGCAGTGCAGCAACTCACCAAGCCTCCTACAACAGCACCTTCCAAACCCACGACCTCTACCACCAAGAAGGACAAGGGCAGCAGATGTATGGGAACACCACCACCTGCAAGTTCCCCTCCAAGCCACACACCATCCTGACTTGGAACTATATTGCCGTTCCTTCACTGTCGTTGGATCAAGACCCTGGAACTCCCTTCCTACCTCCCAAGGACTGCAGCGGTTCAAGAAGGAAGCTCACCACCACCTTCTCAAGGGCAATTAAGTATGGGCGATAAATGCTGGCCTAGCTGGTGACACCCGCATCCCTTCAAAGGAATAAAAAATAACTAATCTATTTATTTTACATAGAATATATAAATGAACACAATGGCTGGAAGGCTGCTACCTACCATATTGGAATAGGGATCAAAAGAATTGCTCAATGCTCACCTCTGAAACTGGTGTCAGTCTCTTTCCATATGCGAAAAGTAGGTGTAACACCTGAACACAGCAGGTGATCAGATTGCTGCAGGCTGCCATCAAAAAGGTATTTTTTTAAAAGACTTCCCTGAATGTGGAGTTGAAGACACAAGTGTGCTCCTCCCATCACACTAAAAGCATGGATCACTGTTGGACACTCGCTGGCGATCTCCTCCCACCCACCCATAATTGTCTCTCTACTTCTCCCAAAGACTACCATTCTCTCTGAAAACTGCCTCCCTCCATCTCCCAATCACTGGTCGACCCCCTGCCTCCCATTCACTACCCTCTCTCCTCGTCATCTTCCTCCTTACCGATCATTTTACCCCTCTCCTGGTCATGTCCCTCTCTCCTTCCTGATTGATCTCCCAGCACCCACCCCCACCCCTGGTCCTCTCCCACCTTCCTGATCGCTTCCCCCACCACTCCCTCCTTCCAAGACTTATATGAGGGCCAGTGACGATGCATAAGAACTAAAATTCAAATTACCTTCGTCTAGCGAATGTCTGCAGCTCACTGGGCTGATGAAAATGAGTTTTGAGCCCCAATATAGGGTGGAGCTTGGGCCTACCCTTTTCAGCGCAGGCATCATTCCTGTCCCTGCAAACATATTACTAGCGATCCCAATGGGTGAGAAATATAGGCCTACCTGTACATTGTTAATTTTGGCTTCACCACTGTCAAATTGCATTTTTGGATCCTAGGTATTCACCCACTTCTGTTTTACTAATCAGTTCTGGAGGACTGGTAAATACTAAAGGGGTGATATTGGTTCTCAGCAGTAGTGGGAAATGGGTGAGAGAGAATCGATAGCCCGTTTTTCACTCCGCCTAATCTTTTTCCACTTGTTTAGCATTACTGTTGAAGACTAATATCGCCCCATCCATCTCATATTTATTCACTCCAAGTCCTTCCTCTGGTTGTTGTAGTTGGCAGCAATCTCATTATTCTATGGAACTGTTTCCACCTTTACCCATCCCTTTCAGTTACCCCATCCTGTTCGTTTTAACTATTAGATATTAAAATGCACAGGCAGCTCACAATCTACCTATTCCCTTTCACCTGGTGCTAAATTGTTGTTGCTAATTGTTACTTTTTGCCCTTACCACTCCTAATTCATGCCAGTATTTTTCTGCCATTTCTGCATTTGTTCTTAAATCCATTCTGTGGATGTTTATTGCATCCCCTTCTACTAATAAATGTTACTCTTTCACCTTATGGTGACAACTGGGCTACATCTGCTGTCTCCAATTTTACTTCCAGTTAGTTAGCTCAAGGCCCATTCTCAGACTACAATTGTACTGCACAGAAAAGTCAATAACTTTATCTGCATTTGCAGGTTTTCACATTTATTTTATCTATTGAACCAAAGCATTGACTTGCTCCCAAGTTTCAAACTCTCTCAACTTTGTACCAGAAATATATGAAGAAAAGAAATACTGGAAATCTGAACTAAAAATAGGAAGTGTTTAAAATACACAACAAGCATTAACCATTTCCAGATGCTGTATTTTTCCAATATTTGCAGTTATTCTTTTCTCTGTGTCTATATTCGTAATATTGTTTTGCTACACTTGTAGAGAAATGTGAAGCTAATTTTAAGAATTCATCCTCATGACTTGGGGATTTGGCTGCTGGGAGTGCTAATTCAGAATTTGTCATTCCATTTCACCAAAAATGAGGGATTGGCACATTTTCTTTTTTTTAGAAATAAATTCTGAAAACTTTTGTTATATTTTAAGAGAAGACCTGAAATAATTTCATACACATAGCCAGGGTGTCAGCCTTGGCTCAGTTGGTAGCACTATTACCTCTGAGTCAGCAGTGTTACATAATTAAAATAAGGAAGAGGAGCTTGTGAGAGACCAACAAATGTTTCCTGGTTTCGCTGCCACTGCTTCATTAGACAGACTGCCACAGAGTTATGCCACTTGCTGTCCTATAATTTGCACACAATGGGCTGAATGTAATGAGCCGCCTCGAAAAGGACAGCGTTCCCATGCGTTATGTGCATGGCCGCGCCGCCACGATTATGTGGCAGGCGGCCATTCAACATAATGGAGATGCTGGTCACCCCCAATCATGTGGCGGGGGCAGGAGGCGAGAGGCTGATAATGGCATCAGCTGACAGCGGATCAGGTGCTGACGCCATCTTTAAAAGCCTGCCAGCCCTGCATTCACTCCTGCCTTGCAGTCAATAGAAGGTCCGTTTGCTGTGAAGCATAAAAATTCACAGCATTGTTTCTTACACCACCCAGCTCCCCCTAGGAAGAGTGGAGAGAATGGTAGAAGGTAGACCAAGGCTGGCCCCATGGTTTTGTGATGCCTCCCTGCAGATTCTCCTCCAGGCTGCAAGGGAAAGGTGGGAGGTCTACTTCCCCTGCACTGGCAAGAAGAGACCCTCCCACCTGACCAAGCCTGGATGGAGATTGCAGAGGAGATTGGCAGCTGTGGCTCACCTGACACAAGGGTCAATGACCTCCTGCATTCAGCCAAGGTGAATGCTATGTACTAATGCTCTTTTCTGGGGTTTGCATGTGACTATGCGGCAGGGTGTGCAACATGGTGAGGGCACCACTGGCAGTGCGATGACAGAGAGTTTATAACTTCATCATGACACATGCATGGCTGCATCTGGGCCACACGCCTCCCTCGTTTATTTCTCAGCCCCCAGTAAATCCCATGACAGTGTGTAACATCATGAGATATATCAGATCCCCCAGTTTGGCACGAGGGACCTATAGTAGCAGAACTGTCATGGTGATACTTATGCCAATTTATAATTTCTCCATCCTTTTTCTTGCAGCAGAAGAGGGCCCATAACATGAGGGAGGTGGCTGGGACTGGTGGAGGGGTCCCTGACATTTGTCCTCTAAGGCAGGCTGAGAAACTGGTGGGGATCCAGGACGGACATGCTATATCTGATGGGGAGACTGGAGTCCCTGCACAAGAGAGTGATTATTGCCCGTCATCAAAAATTCATGAATGATGGAGAACCACATCAGGCATGTTTGGCAATAAAGGATATATGCAGCCTAACCCACACATTATTTTGTTCTCTCATGCAGGTCTGTGTTCACAAGTGACTGCAGCCACAGAGGGAAATCTGTCAAACTCTCATGACTCTCCCGCAACTTCCACCTTGGTGGGTAATCGATCGGCCGTAGAATCAGGGTCACAAGCTGGTGAGAGCACCACACATGCACCTGAAAAGCTGGCTGAAGCTGAGATTATGGCAACATCTGGCGGAGATGCCTAAGGCTGTGCGCAGCCAGAAGCAGATGATGGAGGAGTCCATCCATGGCATGAGTGCTGCCATGTCTTGGGCATACGAGCGCGTGGCTTCCTCCATCGAGAGGTTGACAACCCTCATGGAGAGTCAAACCCACAGATATTTGCAGACCTGCACACCATCACCTTGGCCATGAGCTTGATGCAGCAGTGACAAGAAGAGACTTCTCCCACTCGTTGTACTTCTATGGTGAGCATGGAGGTTCCAGTGATCCTTGAAAGGGAGGAGGAGAGGCTGCCCTCCACATCTGGGGGCTCCCCTAAGGGCATTCCACCTGTGGTACCTGGCTGCTCAGTCCCTCCACCAGTGAGCCCAGCTCCAGCAACCGCGACATCTGAGGAGAGTCCTGCACCTGTACAGGAAACCGTCAGGCATCCGGGGCCTTCCAGGTCTCAGGCAGTCAGAGGACTCTGAAGTCATTTCAGGCCAATGGGTGTCCTGATCAACAGCCTGCCTTCAGCACAGTTGCTAGTGCAGGGGTCACACCACGTAGGAGCACCCACAAACATGTTAAGAAAAGCACCTAGCTACACTGGGTATTCACGGGTATTGCAAATATTTTCTTTGGAATTTAATTAAATGCTCTTTTGTGTCAATAATTATCCATCATTGTGTGAAAAACATGTTCCATCATGCCTTAATTGTGAGCTTCTGACTTCCACCCTACCCCTTAGTACAGTGCCAATGTGCCCACAGTCCTCATTATCATGGCAATGTGATTGCAGATCTCATTAACAAATGCTCTCCCATGGGCACTCGCACACATTGCAATTGGTCAGCAGTCAGGTAACACAGATGGAAAAGAGGTGGAAGACTACATGCATGAAAGTGAGTGTTGGATTCTCAGTGAGTGGACATCAGGGTGGCTGAAAGCCAGTCACTATGAGGTTGTCTCTTGCCTCCCTTGCACAACACACAACATGTCTGGCCTCCATTGCAGTGTTAACATCATCCATTAATGGTTGCAGTTGTCTCTCCTCTGTGTCCTCCTCATCGGAGAATGCTTGCCGCTCAGGCATATCTTCCTCATATAAGGCCTCCCCACTCTGTAGAGGTAGATTGTGCAGAGCACAGCAGACCACCACAATATGCAAAGGCATACTGCAGGGCTCCACCTGATCAATCGAAACAGTGAAACCTCATTTCAGCAGCCAAATGGCCTGCTCGATGGTCGCTTGGGTGGAGCAGTGTTGTATCTCTCCTCTGCTACATTGCGAGGGTACCTCATAGGCGCCAGAAGCCATGTTTTCAATGGATAGCCTTTGTCCCTGAGAATACACCCCTGAAGGGGTGAATCCAAAACTCACCTTCATGTATGTAGTCTTCCACCTCCTTTCCATCTGTGTTCCCAACCAGCTGTAGGGGATTGAAAAGCTGAGGCATCTGGGATTGTCGAAGTATGTAGGCACCGTGGCTAATTCTTGGTAATTGGGAACACACCTGCAAGAAATGCTTTCGGTGGTCACAGACCAGCTGAACATTGATTGAATGGAAGCCCTTCCTGTTGATGAAGACGGCTGGCTGGTGTGTTGGAGCCTTGATGACCACATGCGTGCAGCTCATCACACCTTGTACCTGTGGGAATCCAGTGATGCCCCTGAAACCGATAGCCCTCTCGGCCTGACCGTCAGGATCGGTCCACTAGCACACAATCGCCGAACCTTTTGACTAGGGCATTGGTCACCTCCTTTAATGCAGCGCTGGGCTGCTGCCTGAGAAACATGTCCCTGGTGGATCCCTGGAAAGATCCAGATGCATAGAGGTTTAGCGCCATGGTAATCTTCAGGGCCACTGGCATAGGGTGACCCCCCAAATCTGAGAGGTCGCAAATCATCCTGCAGAAGGCAGTATAAGTTGGTGATGGCCTCCCTGGAGAGTTGCAGTCTTCGCTAACAATGTTGCTCGGATATTTGGAGGTAGGTGATGTGAGTCCTATAGACTCTTTGGCGTATGTGGACCCTTCTTGGCCTGGCTGGCTGCTGCTACTCTCATCGTGGAGCTTCAGGGTCAGGCACAGCTGCCTCTTGGGACTGTCTTCATTGGAGGCACATCAACACGCCAAGGGGATCCAAAAACACAGGGTTTATGAGACCCATGGCAAGTGTACTGGGGCCTTCGGATCACTTCAGATGCAGAGACGACCCTACCTTGGCAAGTATGCTTACCTCAAAACTAAAACTTACTGTTGGGCCACCATCTTTTCCAGCAGTGTGAGCCACCACACACAATAACACAGCAGTTATGATACCCTATAAAGCCCACCCATACCCAGCCTAGAGCTTGCAGAGCCCCCGATATACACAGCCCCCTTGCAGAGCCCCCGATATACACAACCCCCTTGCAGAGCTCCCGATACACACAACTCCCTTGCCGAGCCACTGATAGACACAACCCCCTTACAGAGCCACTGATAACACAAACCCTTGCACAGTCTACAACAACAGAGTGATAATGGCCTCAGGGCATACCACTTCCCCTATGCTACAATGGTCAATCTACCTCCCTCTTGCCTCTGTGCTGCCAGCTGTTAATGGTTGAAAAGCCGAAGGAATGTGAGTGCAGCCCGCCATTCGCAAAATCACAGTCCAGTCATTAAATTGGAGATAATTACATTTAAATTCATGTTACACAGCATTTCAGTAATTTAAAATAGGTTCCCATTGTGTCGGTTGGTTCTTCCCTGACAAAATCGGGTAACTACAGAATGATACCGGATTTCAGGGTGGACTGCTCCGCTGCAGTTCTTCGGTGCCCACCGCCACCATTCCCACCCTTGACAGCCGCACCAAATCTAGCCCAACATCTGGATCAAGGACAGCTTTTTCCATAGAATTGAAGATTACCACAGCAGGAAGCTATCATGCTACTGCATGCTTCCAAACCAATCCAAGAGTTACCTGCCCCATCAGGCAGTCCACAGTGCATCGGGCTGGATTTTCTGGGCCTCCCTGAGTTGGGGTTGGTGGTGGGGGAGCCTGTAGAATCGCAATGAGAGACGGGTGATGGGGTGGCACGGAGAACCCGTCACTGCTTCATTACCAAGCGATTTTCCTGGGGGCGGGAGAGGCCGACAACAACCTTCCTGCCCACAGGCCAATTGAGGTCCTTAAATGGCCTATGAACAACTACTTAAGGGCCTCTTCTCCCCAACCAGCGGTGGGAGTGGGTGCCTCCAACATGTGGCGAGAGTGCCTTGGGGGGGGGGGGTTCCACTCCATGGGCAATGTGCAGCCCACAGTGGACCCCCATGGAGAGGGATAAGTACCGACATGTTGCATCTTTTGACAAAATTATTGACACAGCCAGGGACATGGGGACAATTAATCTGTATATAAAGTATACAGCCAATCTAATGCCATCAAAACAGCATCCGATTTAAAACATATTTCTCCCTATATAAAGTAGCTAAGCATACAAACATCAATGGAGAGCAGCACAACTATATTAGCTAGCTAGCAAGCAAAATAATATGCAATGCCAATGTGAATTACTTTTGTTGACAGAATAGATCTTGCTAAAGAAGGCATACGGCATGCTTGCCTTCATCGGTCGGAGCATAGAGTATAAAAATTGGCAAGTCATGTTGCAGCTGTACAGAACTTCAGTTAGGCCACACTTAGAATATTGCGTGCAATTCTGGTCGCCACACTACCAGAAGGACATGGATGCTTTGGAGAGGGTACAGAAGAGGTTTACCAGGTTGTTGCCTGACCTGGAGGGCATTAGCTATGAGGAGAGGTTGGATAAACTCGGATTGTTTTCACTGGAACGACGGAGGTGGAGGGGCGACATGATAGAGGTTTACAAAGTTATGAGCGGCATGGACAGAGTGGATAGTCAGAAGCTTTTTCCCAGGGTGGAAGAGTCAGTTACTAGTGGGCATAGGTTTAAGGTGAGAGGGGCAAAGTTTAGAGGGGATGTGCGAGGCAAGTTCTTTACACAGAGTGAGTGCCTGGAACTTGCTGCCGGGGGAGGTGGTGGAAGCAGGTGCGATAGCGATGTTTCAGAGGCATCTTGACAAATACATGAATAGGAAGGGAATAGAGGGATATGGTCCCCAGAAGTGCAGAAGGTTTTAGTTTAGTCAGGCATCAAGATCGGCACAGGCTTGGAGGGCCGAATGGCCTGTTCCTGTGCTGTTCTTTGTTCTTTGTTCTTTAAACCATGTCACGGGGTGGTAGATGGACCTTATTGGACAACCTCTGTGGATTCACACTGTGTCAGGAGTGCAAATTCATCCAATAAACCATGAAATTCAAGGAGAGGATTGTTATTGTGGTTATTGAGGTGAGGCAGTAGAAAAATCAGCAATAGGAAGATGGACCATTTCTCTCACTGCTGTTTTCACAAGAGAATTTAACTTGTGATGGTCTCTGTGCAATTTCTCCACCAGCTTGTAATATGTGTCTGAAGACAGGGCAGCCAACAAAAGGGTAGTGATCTCCAAATCAGGAGAATTTTATAGTGTGGAGCAGATAGCACTTCAGAAGAGTCATGTAAAATAGAAAAGTGGAGTGGGACAGGAAGGGGCAGAAAGATTAATGGGAGAGAACCAAGACTAGCTTATTCATCTTGACAGGCTGTGAAACCAGGTCCTGGATTCTAAAGTACAGAAACAACAGAATCTCTCATGGACAAAATGTCATTTTCTCACCAACGATAGTGACAATATTAGATAAACACAATTACGAATAAAGAGCACCCTTCAACTCCTCCAATAAAGTGATTCTCTTAAATTCACTTATGTCTATATCTCAGTCTATCACTGTCAATTCTGATTCAGCTCTGACAAGATAATTATTAACAAAAACTTTTCCGCAAAGGGTTGAGCAGTTGCTACTGCATGTATTATTCAGTTACAAAATGTTTAGTCACTATCTGTAAGATTGTACTCCTGACTAACCAATTTATGTCCAAGCCAAATCTTTATCTATTGGCAAAGATGCACTTTTAACATAAAGTAATTATATGATACAGACAACTTTCAAATGACATTGTCCCTCAAACTGGATACTAAATGATGCACATTGCAGTTACTGATCCTTGACATACTTAGCTGCAAGATAGCTGCTAGGTTATTTTAAAACACAAGGTTAAAGGTTTGAAGCAGGGGTATCCAACCTTTTCGCATGGGGGCCATATTACAATTTTTGTCTTACATAGGGGGCCGGTGCGACAATTTCAGAAAAATAAAGGCATTAAAAATGTATCTTACTATTAATGAAAACAACAACAAATGTGCACTTTTGTCAAGAAGCTTTAAATGAGAAGACTAATTTATTGACTTACTTCGTCTTCACTATGTCAGACACCGATTTAGTGAGATTCCTGTCATTTGTTTGCTTGTACAAATAGTCAATGTTTGCCCGCACACTTGTAACGATGCGGAGTATTCTAGATAGATGTCCATCTGTCAGGAATAATCTTGATCGCTCTTTCTCGCTCTTCTCTCTCTCTGTGCCTTTCTGTCTTTCTCTGTCTCTCTCTCCCCCTCTTCTCTGTGTTCCCCCCTCTGTGGTTCCCCCCCCGTGTCACATCCCCTCTCCCTGTCCACTCTCCCTGTCCCTCTCTCTCTTTCCCTGCCCTTCTCTCTGCCCCCTCTCTCTTTCTTTCTGCCCCTCTCTCTCTGCCCCCTTTCTGCCCTCTCTCTTCCTGTCCCCTCTGCTCCCTGTCACCCCCTCTCTCCTTGTCCCCCCCATTCCCCCTATTTTCTCTCTCCCTATCCCCCCCTCTCTGTGACCCACTTCTCTCTCTCTCTCTCCCTGTCCTCCTCTCCCTCCCTCTCTGTACCCCTCTCCCTCCCTCTCTCTGTCCTCCCCTCTCTCTCTCTGTCTCCCCCCTCTCTCTGTGTCCCTCTCTCTCTCTCTGTCCACCCCTCTCTCTCTCTGTCCCTTTCTCTGTGTCCTTCTCTCTCTGTGTCCCTCTCTCTTTCCCTCTCTCTGTGTCCCCCATCTCTCTCTGTGTCCCCCTCTCTCTCTGTTCCCCCATCTCTCTGTCCCTCTCTCTCTCTGTCTCCTTTCTCACTCTCTCTCTGTTCCCCTCTCTCTCTGTGTCCCCCTCTCTCTCTGTCCCCCCTCTCTCTCTGTACCCCTCTCTCTCTCTGTCCCTCTCTCTCTCCGACCCCCACCTCTCTCTGTCCCCCTCCTCTCTCTCTGTGTCCCTCTCTCTCTCTCTGTGTCCCTCTCTCTCTTTCTCTGTCCCTCTCTCTCTGTATCCCCCTCTCTGTGTCCCTCTCGCTGTGTGTCCCTCTCTCGTTCCCTCTCTTTGTGTCCCCCATCTCTCTCTGTGTCCCCCTCTCTCTCTGTTCCCTGTCTCTCTGTCCCTCTCTCTCTCTCTGTCCCCGTTCTCACTCTCTCTGTTCCCCCCTCTCTCTGACCCCCTCCCTCTCTGTGTCCTTCTGTCTCTTTGTCTCCCCACACCCCACCCCGCCCCCGCCCCCATCCTTCTCTCTCTCTGGCAGTTGCAGAGCATGGGAACTCTCAGTAGACCAGTTTTGTGATTGGTCAGTTTTTAAAAAAATTTGCAGCTGTCACTTTCACACTGACAGGTGCTTGAGCAGAAACAATGCTTCTAATTTGGACAAGATCGGGTTTGTCGGCGGGCTTTTAAAAAAAATCGGAACCTGCTGCAAAAGCCCGAACTTGTCCGAGTTGCAAGCTTTGTTTCTGCTCAAGCCCCTGTCAGTGTGAAAGTGGCGGCTTTCTATTTAAAGTTGGACTGGTTTGGAAGAAGAAGTCAATGGGAATTTTCTCATCCCTGAAATTACCAGTCACGGACAGCAACATCTTTTACCACAGACACTGGTAGTGGTGTATGGACACTTTGCCGACCCCTGTCCATGGACTCCCCTCCCCCTGGACTTCACACCCACCTTCCCACCCCCTCTCACCGTGGCCTTCCGGAGTTGCCCCGGCAACCCCATTCACTTACTTGAGGTCCGGGTTTCCAGTGCTTAGCCTGGGTCCATGGTCTCTGCAGTACTGGCAGTGGCCACTGCTCTGGTTGGCCGGCAGCTCTTGGAGGTGGGATCTCCATCCTTAAAGGGATGGAGATCCTAAAGGGATGGAGATCCTGGTGACGAGCACTTAAGTGCCTAAAAGATGGAGAATTGCTCTGGGAGGGCTCAAAAATGACGAGACGGGCCATCCACCGCTTTTTCAGCCCCGCAACCTCCGCAAAATCCAGCCCATATATTAGGGAAGTGACAACTGCTTTCTGGACAAAGAGCAACATTTTCATCACTTCTCCTGTGCAAAGGAGGCAGCAGCTAACCAGGATGCACAGCTGTCATCAGATGATGACAAAGCGTAAGCAAAGATTTGTACGTGGAACACATACAGACATCAGGGCTTTTCATATTAATCCCATGGAATTCATGAAGAGAAAGGACTTGAACTCAATTAATATTCAGATAATATCTGACCAAAATCATCATCATGCACATTAGTGGCCAATATCTGTGAAGTATCGGGCCAGTGTTCACATTCTGTGAAGGAAGGGGAAAGTTGGCTGTGTCGTTGTTGGAAGAATTATGCTAGCCTGTATACCCAGGGCTGCAGACCCACTGAAAAACAGCTTGACAACAAAGAAGTGTCTTAGCTTGGATGCCTAAGTGTCTGCTCAAAGGTCCCAATCTCTGACAAAAACACATAGAAAAGTGTGCCATGCAACTTGGGCACAAGGAAGAGTTTGTGTTAAAAGGCAGTGGTTGTGCAGAATGCTTGTAAGAGTTGTTCTATGATTGAAATGTCTCTCAAGAAATATGTGCTAAGGTGAGGAGCACCCTCACCTTTACTTTGTCACTGAGAGCAGGATGTACCTTCCTCACCTGCAGGCAGGTATGAGTGATACTCTGAAATAAAAACAGAAAATGCTGGAAATACTCAATGGAGAGAGGAACAGAGTTAATGTTTCAGCTAGATGATCTTTCAGTATTCTTAATTTTGATTCACCAAATTAGAAGTTAAAGCTGCATTCTAGGACTTGAGAATAATGTAGGCTGACACATCATTACATTTCTGAGGGATTGCTGCATTGTCAGAGGTGTTCTCCTTTGAATATAGCGTTAAAAATGCCCATCCCGCCTGCATCTTATAAACCCCGATGGCACTATTAGAGACAGAATTGGGAATTTCCTACTGTGTTATAGAGAACAGTGGGATTGGTAAACCAACAAACTTGGTAGAGAATATTAATAATCAAAGGGCATCAAGCTAATTCTTAGCCACTTCATCTTAATTCCTCATCAAACAGCCATCTGGGAATTAACTATTCACAGATAGGGAAGTGCTACATGACTGAATTTGGTCGGCTTGACTCATACTACTTCAATGAATTCAAATTATGTTAACATTTATACAGCCAACTTCCTATTGCATTACATATGAGATACTGAGTGTATGAGATACCTCTTCTTGCCAAAATCGTCCAAGCGGAAATCAGACTATAAAGTCATGAACATTTCTTCAGTAACAACTATGACAATACAATTAGTAACATCTTAATATCAAACAGTAAGAGTACTCAAGGTACTTAGGTAGATATTAACAATTGATCGAATTAAGATGATATAACAAAGGCAGTTCAAATGCATCACAGTAACTCCGCTTCAGTTGGGTGCTACTAGTTACAAGTTGATACTATGCTCAAGATTGACAGTAAGTCAACAACATTTGTTTGCACGAAGCCCTGTGCATGGCCGACAAGTTAGCAGCTTTAAGCGACCAGACTATTGGATATTATCAAAGTCCGGTTACTTCAGCTTACTTTATGATAAGATCACAGCTTTGGAAAAGAACTCTGGGTGTCATGCAACCTTAACCTTCCAGTCTGTGTAATATGCTTGGAGGTCTCTCCTCCCCTCTCGGCTGCTTTTATCCACCTCTGGGATGTCAGTGTGGTAAATCATTATTTATCATCGTTATATTTCAACCTTCGTCAGATGTCAGTTCTCTTTTGGTAGCAATAACCTTCCACATATTCTGAGGAACTTAACACATACGTAGAAGTGTCACACTGAACTACTTGCTCATCTCTATCTAGGAAAGTTGTTAAACTTCTCTGAACTCCCAAGTTCCCTCTCTCAAAAGACTTCTGTCCACCTTTTCTCTGGCTTTTCTCTCTGTTTTTTGTGTTATAACATTGGCCTAAAAATTTGATAGTGCTGCATCCGTTTTGCAGGTGTAAAATGGGCACCGACAAATCCAATATGGTGGGTGGCATGAGTGTGCTCATTCTGTGGGAATGTGTGCCGATTTCCACATTGGATCAGGCTCTGCAGTTCAAGTCCAGGGTGCACGCCTGATACTGCCGTTAGGCCTATTACATATAAAAATCTGTGGGCTGTCATCTGTTTCAGGCACATTTGTGAAATTGGTTTGCGACTGAGCGCAGTATGCACCGTGCAGGCTGCAGTCAGTTTTTTCACATGCGTAGCAGACCTCCAAAAGGGACAAGTTAATTTTGTACTTACCTTAATGCAGAGCCAGAAGGAACAAAAATACATTTCCCGACTCCATATTAAAACCACAAGCCACTGCTTGTCCCCCACTTCCCAATTGTCTTTCCAGACTCTTCTGGGTCCAGACTGGCTGACCTTGCCGTCCCTAACAGCATCTGGCAAGCTGGCTCTGAGGCAGCAACTGGCATCTACAGCTTGTATGCTAATGTGGGCCAATTTGCCATGAAACTGCAACTAGGAATGTGCACTGTGCATTGCATGAGGATTGTGCCCCAATTTAGGTATGATCCAATTTCTAGGCTATTATCTTTTATATCTCTGACTCCTGAGTAAAACTGATATTCCCACCTTTTATTATGCTTGCTAATTAGTTTCATACACCTAATGACAAGGATTCCTTTATTTGGTGACAATACATTAGTTGTGAACGTCAAGTATTTATAGTAAATAACATTTTCAATGACTTCAGAAAAAACAAGTCGGCTTGTTACTTGCAAACTTCTTTCACTTTGCCTAACCTTAAATAATAAAGATCAGGTAATCCAGATAAAGAATAAGTCACGTGGATTAATTGTAATACTCCTTTCACTTTTCTCTGGCTGTAAATAATGGCACAAGACAATACATGTTTAGTGTTAGACAACTCTTTATTTTCTTGGTTAACAAAACAATCTTCCTTTCAGCCTTACAAAGCTGGATGTACATAATTCCAGCCAATGATGGAATAAACTGCTCAATGTGAAGGATCTTTTTATCCTTCCGGTGCTGTCTTGGAGCAATCATGCTTCTGAGTATTAACCCTTTCTGTTTTCCCAGAACTCCTCAAGACTGTTGTAAACACAACTTTTAAGACACCTCAAGGAACCTTTAGAGCATTTTCCTACAATGTCTTGGACAAATTACTTAACCCAAACCAGATTATCGCACATTCACCTTGTCTGGATTCATGGGCCTTTGCAGTGTGCAAAACTACTGCTGCCTTTGCCGACATAACAAGTCACCACTCTTCAATGTAATTCATTATATGTACAGTGCTGAGAAATGAGATGCAATGTTACGTGAATAGAAATTTTTCAATTGGCCATTTGTTTATTATTTGTTTTGTTTATTATTGGCTATCCTTTGCAAGCAAAGATGATTGTCTTCTGTGAGCCCGAAGATGGCTGATGAGGCCAATTTGGGATCTACAGACTTTGTGGCATGTAGGGCATTTGTTGTCATGTGGGATGTCTGATCGTGTATAATTAGTTCGGGTCATGACTTGTTCTTTTTGCTGCTCTTGCTTTTCCTCTTCATCTTGTTGTCGTTGGGTCTCAAAATGCTCGGATCTTTCCCACAGACTCTGCCTCCATTTGGTTCAGTGCAGGGTGATGGTCTCCCAGGAATTGATGTCAATGTTGCATTTCTTCATAAGAGCAAAATACCGTAGATGCTGGAAATCTGAAATAAAAGCAGAAAATGCTGGAAATAATCAGCAGGTCTGGCAGCATCTGTGGAGAAAGAATCAGAGTTAACTATATCAGTTCTGATGAAAGGCCACAGACCTGAAATGTTAACTCTGCTTCTCTCTCCCCAGATGTTGCCAGACCTGCTGAGTATTTCCAGCATTTTCTGTTTTTATTTGCATTTCTTCATGTTGGCTTTTAGCACATCCTTGAAGTGCTTCTTTTGTCCTTGATTGAAACATGTAAGATCCTGAGGAGTCTTGACAGGATGTTTCCCCTTGTGGGCGATTCTAGAACTAGGGGTCACTGTTTAAAAATAAGGAGTTGCCCATTTAAGACAGAGATGATGAGAAATTTTTTCTCTCAGAGGGTTGTGAGTCTTTGGAATTCTCTTCCTCAAAAGGCAGTGGAAGCAGAGTCTTTGAATATTTTTAAGGCAGAGGTAGATAGATTCTTGATAAGCAAGGGGGTGGAAGGTTATTTGGGGTAGGTGGAAATGTGGAGTAATCAGTTCAGCCATGAACTTATTGAGTGGTGGAGCAGGCTCAAGGGGTTGAGTGGCCTTCTCCTGCTCCTAATTCGTATGTTTGTATGTCCTCCTCTGGTGCATCTGCCCTGCCTGGGCGGGGAGAAGAAAACCTGCTTTGGGAACCTGGTATCTGATATCAGAATTATATCATCAATCAAACGAAGCTGGTGGCAGATAATCATGGCCTCTATACTTGTGGTGCCCGCTTGTGAGAGGGCACTGATGTTGGTGTGCCTGTCCTCACAATTGATATGTCAGATCTTCCTCTGTCATGGGGAAGGTGTTAGAATCGATCATTAAGGAGGCTATAGCTGGGCACTTAGAAAAACTCATGGTAATCAGGAATAGTCAGCCTGGTTTTGTGAAAGGTAAATCATGTTTAAACAATTTATTGGAGTTCTTTGAAGGAGTAACATGCACAGGCAGCGTTGATGATATGACTCCAGTGCTTTGAGGTGCCTCCTGTACATTGTCCATGTTTCAGCCCCATATTGTAAGATACAGATCACGACCACATGGTAGACCATGAGCTTGGTTTCAGTTTTCACGTTGCGATCTTCAAACACTCGCTTCTTCAGGTGACCAAAGGCTGCACCAGCAGATTTCAGGTGATGCTGGATTTCTTCATCAATGTCAAAGATAACTTCCAAGATACTGGAAGTGTTCCACATTTTCCAGGCATTCATCATGAATCTTAATCAATGGGGCTGGGGCGTGTGCATTTGGAGCTTGCAGATGGAGGACTTTGGTCTTCTGAATGTTGAGTGTAATTCCCATCTTCTCATTTGCCTCAGTAAATACATCGACGATTCTCTGAAGATCTGTTTCCGACGCAACACTTACTGCAGCATCATCAGCGTCTTGGAGCTCAATGACTGGAGGATACAAAAAACATTCCAGTAATAGCTGTAAATCAGGAGATGGAAAGAAGAGAGAAACTTGGTGAAATTACAATCACCAGGAACGCAGTACTGAGCAAACTGGTGGAGCTGTGGACTGACAAGTCCCTAGGACCTGATGGGCTTCAGCCTAGGGTCTTAAAAGAGGTGGCTAATGAGGTAGTAGATGCGTTGGTGTTAATTTTTCAAATCTTGCTAGATTCTGGAAAGGTTCCATCAGACTGGAGAGTAGCAAATATAACCCCTCTATTCAAGAAGGCGGGGAGGGGGAGGCAGAAAACAGGTAACTATAGGCCAGTTAGCTTGACCTCTGTCATGGGGAAGGTGTTAGAATCGATCATTAAGGAGGCTATAGCTGGGCACTTAGAAAAACTCATGGCAATCAGGAATAGTCAGCATGGTTTTGTGAAAGGGAAATCATGTTTAACCAATTTGTTGCAGTTCTTTGAAGGAGTAACATGCACTAAAGGGGAGCCCATTGACGTACTGTACTTGGATTTCCAAAAGGCATTTGACAAGGTGCCACATAAAAGATTATTGCGCAAAGTAGGAGCTTATGGTGTAAGGGGTAAAATATTAGCATGGATAGAAGATTGGCTGGCTGGCAGAAAACAGAGCGTATGCATAAATGGGTCCTTTTCTGATTGGCAGGATGTGATGAGTGGAGTCCCGCAGGGGTCTGTGCTGGGGCTTCAACATTTTACAATTTATATCAATGACTTAGATGAGAGGAGCGATGGCACGGTAGCTAAATTTGCAGATGACACAAAGATAGGTAGGAAAGTATGTTGTGAAGAAAACATACAGAGCTTGCAGACCGATATAGATAGGTTGAGTGAGTGGGAAAAAATCTGGCAGATGGAGCATAATGTGGGAAGATGTGAAGTTGTTCACTTTGGTAGGAAGAATAAAAAAGCAGAGTATTACTTAAACGGGGAACTACTGCAGAATTCCGAGCTGCAGAGGTATGGAGGTGTTCTGCTGCATGAGTCACAAAAAGTTAATGAAATGCTATCTTGCATTATGAGAGGAATTGAAAATAAAAGTAAGGATGTGATGCTTCAGTTATACAGGGCATTGGTGAGAACACATCTCGAATGCTGTGTGCAGTTTTGGTCTCCTTATTTAAGGGAGGATGTAAATGCATTGGAGGTGATTCAGATGAGGTTTACCAGATGGATACCTGGAATAAATGGGTTGTCTTACGAGGAATGGTTGGACAGACTGGGCTTGTTTTCACTGGAGTTTAGAAGAGTGAGGGGAGACTTGATTGAAGTATATAAGATCCTGAACGGTCTTGACAAGGTGAATGTGGAAAGGATGTTTCCTCCTGTGGGTGAATCCAGAACAAGAGGGCACAGTTTTAAATAAAAACAAGAAATGCTGGAAATACTCAGCAGGTCTGGCAGCATCTGTGGAGAGAGAAATAGAGTTAACGTTTCAGGTCAGTGACCCTTCAGCAGAACTGGCAGATATTAAAGCAGGGGGTGGGGCAAGAGATAACAAAAGAGGAGGTGTTGATAGGACAGAGAGTCACAGAGAATAACTGTCCAGAAGGTCATTGAACAAAGGCAAACGGTATGTTAGTGATGTGCTGAAAGACAAAGCGTTAGAACAGAGAAGGTGTGAATAGACTGTAAAGCACAAAGCACTCCAAGCATAAACATTAAAAAAAACAGAAACAGTGGGTAGGCACAGTCAAAACAAACTAAACAAACTAAAATAAAATAAAAAGAAAAAAGAAAAAAAAGAAAAAATAACTAAACTATGGGCGGCATAGTGGCGCAGTGGTTAGCACCGCAGCCTCACAGCTCCAGTGACCCGGGTTCAGTTCTGGGTACTGCCTGTGCGGAGTTTGCAAGTGATCCCTGTGTCTGCGTGGGTTTCCGCCGGGTGCTCCGGTTTCCTCCCACCGCCAAAAGACTTGCAGGTTGATAGGTAAATTGGCCATTGTAAATTGCCCCTAGTGTAGGTAAGTGGTAGGAGAATGGTGAGGATGTGGTAGAGAATTTGGGATTAATGTAGGATTAGTATAAATGTGTGGTTGTTGGTTGGCACAGACTCGGTGGGCCGAAGGGCCTGTTTCAGTGCTGTATCTATAAATATAAATAAATATAAACATAAAAAGGGGGGCCTGTCATGCTCTGAAATTATTGAACTCAATATTCAGTCTGGCAGGCTGCAGCGTGCCGATTTGGTAAATGAGATGCTGTTCCTCGAGCTTACGTTGATGTTCGCTGGAACACCGCAGCAATCCCAGGACAGAGATGTGGGCATGAGAGCTGGGGGGTGGGGGGGGGGGGGGCGTGTGTTGAAATGGCTAGCAACTGGAAGCTCGGGGTCATGCTTCCGGACTGAGCAGAGGTGTTCGGCAAAGCGGTCACCCAATCTGCATTTGGTCTCCCCAATGTAGAGGAGACCACATTATGAGCAGAGAATACAGTATACCAAATTGAAGGAAGTACAAGTAAATCGCTGCTTCACCTGAAAGGAGTGTTTGGGACCTTCAACAGTGAGGAGAGAGGAAGTAAATGGGCAGGTATTACACCTCCTGCGATTGCAGGGGAAGGTACCGTGGGAAGGGGACGACATGGTGGAGGTAATGGAGGAGTGGATGAGGGTGTCGCGGAGAGAATGATCCCTTCAGAATGCTGACAGGGGAAGGGAGGGGAAGATGCGTTTGGTAGTGGCATCATGCTGGATGTGGCGTTAACTCTGCTTCTCTCTCCACAGATGCTGCCAGATTTGCTGAGTATTTCCAGCATTTCTTGTTTATATTTCAGATTTCCAGCATTTGCAGTATTTTGCACTGTTTTAAAGTTAGGGGTTGCCCTTTTAGAGCAGAAACAAGGAGAATTTTTTTCTCACAGAGGGTTGTGATACTTTGGAACTCTGCCTCAGAAGCTGGTGGAAGCAGGGTCATTGAATATTTTTAAGGCGGGGGTCGATAGATTCTTGTTAGGCAAGGGAATCAAAGATTATTGGGGGTAGATGGGAGCGGGGAATTTGAGACAGAAACAGGTCAGCCATGATCTTATTGAATGTTGGAGCAGGCTCGATGGGCTGAATGGCCTACTTCTGCTCCTAACTCATAATGTCGTATGGTCGTATGGACTGAAGTCAGGGTGGCATTAGATTTTGATTGGAGTCGCCTGAGTTTAAATTGTTTACCGTCCATTCAATAAATAAGCTACACTCCAGCAGGGAGCTCGTCTCTAGTCAGACGGAGCATGGCTGCTAGGAAGATCGAAAAAAGAGCTGGGGTGATGATATCACCTTGTTTAACTTCTGTCTTAACTAAGGATCACCACTCGCAGATCATCATGAAGCAGGCGGAGGATGGTGACAAATTTTGAAGGATATCCATACTTCAACAGAATCTTCCAGAGTGCCTCATGATTTACAGAGTTGAAGGCCTTTGCCAAGACAAAAAAATGCTATGTAGAGAGGTTGATGTTGTTTGCGACAGTTGGCGAGCTGTGAAAATCACATCAGCAGTGCCTCTTGATGGTCTAAACCCACACTGAGATTTTGGGAGTAGCTCTTCAGCAAGGGAATCATGGGGATAGCACCACTTGCAAGATCCCCTTCAAGCCACACATCATACTGACTTGGAACTATATCGCCGTTCCTTCACTGTCGCTGGGTCAACATCCTGGAACTCTCTTCCTAACAGCACTGTGGGTGTACCTACCCCACATGGACTGCAGTGATTCAAGAAGGCAGCTCACCACCACCTTCTCAAGGGCAATTAGGGATGGGCAATAAATGCTGGCCTGGCCAGTGACACCCACATCCCATGAATGAATTTTTTAAAAAAGTGTAACGAGTCAGTTCAGAAGGGTTCTTGTAATGATCTTTCCAGCAATGGAGAGCAGGGAGATGGTTCTGTAATTTCCACTGTGGGATTTGTGTCATTTCCTGAAGATTGTCACAGTCATAGCATCTGAGAGATCATTTGGGACTTCCTCTTCATTCCAGATCTGTAGGATGAGGGCGTGCAGCTGTGATGTTAGCTCCTCTCCTCCGTGCTTAAAGATTGCAGCGGGGATTCCATCACCTCCTGCCACTTTGTTGTTCTTCATTTTTGTGATGGCTTTCATTAGCTCCATAGGTGTTGGCGAAGTTACGAGCTCATCTCTAACTGGATGTTGTGGGATGGAGTTGAAAATACTCATTTTGTTTATCATTCAGTGAAATTACACACAATAAAACTGAAGGGGCAATTTTCAACTTCATCGCTTGTGTGGTAACCTGGTAGAACAGATCAGAACTTGCCTGA
Source organism: Heterodontus francisci (assembly GCF_036365525.1). Taxonomy (NCBI): domain Eukaryota; kingdom Metazoa; phylum Chordata; class Chondrichthyes; order Heterodontiformes; family Heterodontidae; genus Heterodontus; species Heterodontus francisci. The sequence continues at coordinate 155,406,148 of NC_090373.1, read as the reverse complement.
TTAAAATCAGTGGGATGAAATACACAATGAGCAGCTGATCCTCTTGCCTGGGTTACTGTGCAGGTGGCAAAGTTGAAAATTACCTCCTGTATGTTTCTGAAATTTTCTTAGCAGGTTAAAAACAACAATGAGGAAAAGGACAATTAATCATATTTTTAACAGGAAATATAACCCCTACTGAGAGGTCTAAATGTGTGCAACTCATGCATAGTCCGTGCACTATGCTCTGAAATGTCTCAGCAGTATTGGAACATTACACGTAGACTAAAACATCAATTCAAGACAATTATTAGGTAGTGGATGCCACCGGAATAAGGAAAACTCAGTGTTTCTTGACAATAAAATTATTTATTTAAGTCAATAGCCTTTACTATCTCTCTCACTCTGCTATACTAAGCTATTAAATAACACATTCATTTTTACATAAATATGAATTACAGAACCACAAAGCTTCATTATCCTTCTCTATAGTGGAATTCTTCCACACTTCAAATACATTAACGAATCCGAGTCTTTTTTTCCGCAAAGTCACAATATTGGCTGCATTACAAGATACCCTTATTCTAAGATGGGATTCACAAAATATCATTTTTCACATTTTCTGCCTATATGTTATCAAATTACCCATTTCTTTTTCCAAAAAGAATTTTGACTTCCATAATTGACTTCAATAGAACTGAATATCAAACGCTGTTTAGGACAGGCGATCCAATAGCGCTAATTTTGCACCACCATCCGAAATGAATTTCTATCCCATGATTTCCAATAGACATAAAAATTGCAAACAATGATAAGAAATCACTGCATTTACCTATACAATAGCATATTTTGTGCTTAAAATTTGCATAATTTGTGTTGGATGTCTTAGCTCCTCTGAAAAAATCTTGAGCTCAATTTCATGGGCCAAAGTCATCACCAACAGCTGAAGAGACTTGACAAAGACATGTCCCACAGGCACCTGTGTCTACAATTACTACCATTTTGCAGACAGAGCATATGCAATGAGGAGAAAATTCTATCATGTGTCAGCATTAATCTCTGCAGAAAATCTGAACTTGAAGCTGAAGCTTAAAGCAAAAGGCAATAGTTGCATGTTTGTGATTCTCCAACCCAGAGAATTTAAAGCAAGGTAATTCCTAAACTTTAGATTGTTTTTCAGTAAATTTGGCAGGGAAGTTCTTTTCTCTGGATTGTTTACTTATTGTCAGCGAAAGAGACATGTAAACAAAGGTAGAGAGAAAGAGAGAAACACACATAAGGATACGGAGAAACAGCAAGATAGAGAAAGAAGCAAGTAGGTAAAACAAAGACAGAGAGAAACCGAGATGGAGGGAGGGAAAGAGAAAAATGGAAAACAGAGAAAGACAGAGGAGACAGAGACAAAGCAACAGGTTTTTCAGTATGTAAATGAGGCCTGGAAGTTATACCCCCTGCTACTCACCACGAAAAGCTTGCCTGGAGTTAAAATTGGGGCTGCATTCTTGTCTCTGAATCAGAAGGTTGTGGGTTCAACTCCCACCCCAGGTCTTGAGCTCAAAAATGTCAGCTGACACTCCAGTGCAGTATTGAGGGTGAGATGTTAGATTGAGGCCCCGATCTGCCCTCTCAGATGGATGTAAAAATCCCATGGCACTATTTCAAAGAAGGGCAGCTGGTTATTCCTTATGCCCTGGACAATATTTATCCCTCAATCAACTTCACAAAACCAGTTTCTCTGGTCATTTTGTGGGAGCTTGCTGTGCACAAATTGGATACCACGTTTCTGAAATTACAACAGCGACTAGACTTTAAAAGTACTTAATTTGCTAAAAAGTGCTTTGATACATCTCTGGTGGTCATGAAAGGCACTATATAAATGGATCTTTCTTTTCAGTTGCAGAGCAAATGCCTAAAATCTCAACAAATCATGGGAGTTTTTTTAAATTCATTCATGGGATGTGGGCGTTCCTGGCTAGGACAGCATTTATTGCCCATCCCTTATTGCCTTTGAGAAGGTGGTGGTGAGCTGCCTTCTTGAACCGCTGCAGTCCATGTTGGGTAGGGACACCCACAATGCTGTTAGGAAGGGAGTTCCAGGATTTTGACCCAGGGACAGTGAAGGAACGGCGATATAGTTCTAAGTCAGGATGGTGTGTGGCTTGGTGGGGAACTTGCAGGTGGTGGTGTTCCCAACTATTTACTGCCCTTGTCCTTCTAGGTGATAAAGGTTATGGGTTTGGAAGGTGCTGTCGAAGGAGCCTTGGTGTATTGCTGCAGTGCATCTTATAGATGATGCACACTGCTGCCACTGTGTGTCGGTGGTGGAGGGAGTGAATGTTAGGAGATGGGGTGCCAATCAAGTGGGCTGCTTTGTCCTGGATGATGTCAAGCTTCTTGTGCGTTATTGGAGCTGCACCCATCCAGGCAAGTGGAGAGTATTCCATCACACTCCTGGCTTGTGCCTTGTAGATGGTGGACAGGCTTTGGTGAGTCAGGAGGTGAGTTACTCGCCGCAGGTTTCCTAGCCTCTGGCCTGCTCCTGTAGCCATGGTATTTGTATGGCTACTCCAGTTGAGTTTCTGGTCAATGGTAACCCCCAGGATGTTGACAGTGGGGGAGTCAGTGATGATAATGCCAATGAATTTCAAGAGGAGATGGTTTGATTCTCTCTTGTTGGAGATGGTCATTGTCTGGCACTTGTGTGGCATGAATGTTACTTGCCACTTATCAGCCCAAGCCTGGATATCATCCAGGTCTTGCTGCATTTCTACACAGACTGCTTCAGCATCTGAAGAGCCACAAATGGTGCTGAACATTGTGCAATCATCAGCGAACATCCCCACCTCTGACCTTATGATTGAAGGAAGGTCATTGATGAAGCAGCTGAAGATGGTTGGGCCTAGGATGGTGGGACACCACCCTGAGGAACTCCTGTAATGACGTCCTGGCGCTCAGATGATTAACTCCAACAACCACAACCATCTTTCTTTGCGCTAGGTATGATTCCAACCAGCAGAGAGTTTCCCCCCTGATTCCCATTGACTTTAGTTTTGCTAGGGCTCCTTGATGCCATCCTTGGTCAAATGCTGACTTGATGTCAAGGGCAGTCACTCTCACCTCACCTCTGGAGTTCAGCTCTTTTGGCCATGTTTGTACCAAGGCTGTAATGAGGTCAGGAGCTGAGTGGCCATGACGGAACCCAAACTGAGCATCACTGAGCAGGTTATTACTAAGCAAGTGCCACTTGATGGCATTGTTGCTGACACCTTCCGTCACTTTACTGATGATTGAGAGTAGGCTGATGGGGCGGTAATTGGCTGGGTTGGACTTGTCCTGCTTTTTGTGTACAGAACATATCTGGGCAATTTTCCACATTGCCGGGTAGATACCAGTGTTGTAGCTGTACTGGAACAGCTTGGCTATGGGTGCGGCAAGTTCTGGAGCACAGGTCTTCAGTACTATTGACGAAATGTTGTCAGGGCCCATCGCCTTTGCAGTATCCAGTGTCTTCAGTCGTTTCTTGATATCATGTGGAGAGAATCGAATTGGCTGAAGACTGGCATGTGTGATGCTGGGGATTTCAGGAGGAGGCCGAGATGGATCATCCACTGCAAATGCTTCAGCCTTATCTTTTGCACTGATGTACTGGGCTCCCCCATCATTGAGGAGCCACCTCCTCCAGTTAGTTGTTTAATTGTCCACCACCATTCACGACTGGATGTGGCAGGACCGTAGTGCTTAGATCTGATCCATTGGTTATGGGAACGTTTAACTCTGTCCATCACATGCTGTTTACACAGTTTGGCACGCAAGTAGTCCTGGCTTGTAGCTTCACCAGGTTGACACCACATTTTGAGGTATGCCTGGTGCTGCTCCTGGCATGCCCTCCTGCACTCTTCATTGAACCAGGGTTGGTCTCCTGGCTTGATGGTAATGGTAGAGTGGGGGATATGCCAGGCCATGAGGTTACAGATTGTGGTTGAGTACAATTCTGCTGATGCTGATGGCCCACAAAGCCTCATGGATGCTCAGTTTTGTATTGCTAGATCTGTTTGAAATCTATCCCATTTAGCACAGTGGTAGTGCCACACAACACGATGGAGGGTATCCTCAATGTGAAGGACAGACTTCGTCTCCACAAGGACTGCGGTGGTCACTCCTACCAACACTGTCATGGACAGATGCATCTGCAGCAGGCAAATTGGTGAGGACGAGGTCAAGTCTGTTTTTCCCTCTTGTTGGTTCCCTCACCACCTGCCGCAGACCCCGTCTAGCAACTATGTCCTTTAGGACTCGGCCAGCTCGGTCAGTCGTGGTGCTACCGAGCCACTCTAGGTGATGGGCATTGAAGTCCCCCACCCAGAGTACATTCTGCACCCTTTCCACCCTCAGTGCTTCCTCCAAGTAGTGTTCAGCATGGAGGAATACTGATTCATCAGCTGAGGGAGGGCAGTAGGTGGGAATTAGCAGGAGGTTTCCTTGCCCATGTTTGACCTGATGCTATGAGACTTCATGGGGTCTGGAGTTGATGTTGAGGACTCCCAGAGCAACTCCCTCCCGACTGTATACCACAGTGCCGCCACCTCTGATGGGTCTGTCCTGCCGGTGGGATTGTGATGGTGGTGTCTGGGACATTGTGAGGTATGATTCCTTGAGTATGACTACGTCAGCCTGTTGCTTGACTCGACTGTGGGACAGCTCTCCTAACTTTGGCACAAGCCCCCAGATGTTAGTAAGGAAGACTTTGCAGGGTTGACAGGGCTGGGTTTGCCGTTGTCGTTTCCGGTGCCTAGGTCGATGCTGGGTGGTCCATCCGGTTTCATTCTTTATTGACTTCTTAGCAGTTAAATACAACTGAATGACTTGCTAGGCCATTTCAGAGGGCATTTAAGAGTTAACCACATTGCTGTGGGTCTGGAATCACATGTAGGCCAGACCAGGTAAGGACAGCAGATTTCCTTCCCTTTAGGGTGGCACAGTGGCGCAGTGGTTAGCACTGCAGCCTCACAGCTCCAGGGACCTGGGTTCAATTCTGGGTACTGCCTGTGTGGAGTTTGCAAGTTTTCGCCGGGTGCTCTGGTTTCCTCCCACCGCCAAAGACTTGCAGGTTGATAGGTAAAATTGGCCATTATAAATTGCCCCTAGTGTAGGTAGGTGGTAGGGAATATGGGATTACTGCTGGGTTAGAATAAATGGGTGGTTGTTGGTTGGCACAGATTCGGTGGGCCGAAGGACCTGTTTCAGTGCTGTATAAATAAAATAAAGGACATTGGTGAAGTCCCAGCCAGTTTTTCCTTTCACTGGCACTTCAGATTTACTCAACAGCATGTTTTAACATGATTCTGTTCTTCTTTTTTGAACCAGACTTGCCATTAAGGAAGTTTCCAGCTGGTATACATAACAGCTGTGTGTACAGTTGGCAAGCCTGAAGCTCACTGACCTTATTTAAAGTTGTGGTTTGGATTAAATCATTGGGAAATGCAGTGTATGCAAACAATTCAAGTAGTTCTTACCAACTAAATATACCTCACCTCACTTGATGTTATCAGGTTCTAAACCTATGCTGGATACCACTGAGGCCAAGGAAGATGGAACTCCAGTCCTAGGGGATCCCCATCCCTTATGCCATGCACGAACATATTGCGGGGAACAAGAGTTCTTCCTAGATAAGATGCTGTACCCCCACCCTCCCCACCCACCCGAAAAACTACCTGCAGAGATAGGGACCAAACATATTTGAATTCAACCTATTTCCCGTGCTTTCCACTACACTCCCACTGATCTTATGCTGGGAGTGAGCTGAAAGGTCCGTGTATTGGGTGGCACAGTGGTTAGCACTGCAGCCTCACAGCTCCAGGGACCCGGGTTCAATTCTGGGTACTGTCTGTGCGGAATTTGCAAGTTCTCCCTGTGACCGCGTGGGTTTTCGCCGGGTACTCCGGTTTCCTCCCACCGCCAAAGACTTGCAGGTGATCGGTAAATTGGCCATTGTAAATTGCCTTTAGTGTAGGGAGGTGATAGGGAATATGGGATTACTGTAGGGTTAGTGTAAATGGGTGGTTCTTGTTTGGCACAGACTCGGTGGGCCGAAGGGCATGTTTCAGTGCTGGATCTCTAAATAAAATAAATAAATTGATGAGGTCGGTATTTGTAACATAATAAAAGCAGCAAAAAAACCGACAGGAAAACATTAAACTTAAACATAGCAATGCGCTGAATTTTTGCAGCCCTGTAGAGGTGGCTTTGGTGGGGCTTTTTAATTTATTTTTATTTTAGAGATACAGCACTGAAACAGGCCCTTCGGCCCACCGTGTCTGTGCTGACCAACAACTACACATTTATACTAATCCTACATTAATCCCATGTTCCCCCACCATTCTCCTACCACCTACCTACACTAGGAGCAATTTACAATGGCCAATTTACCTATCAACCTGCAAGTCTTTGGTTGTGGGAGGAAACCAGAGCACCCGGCGAACCCATGCGGTCACGGGGAGAACTTGCAAACTCTGCCCAGGCAGTACCCAGAACTGAACCCGGGTCACTGGAGCTGTGAGGCTGTGGCGCTAACCACTGCACCACTGTGCAGGGAGCGGGGCGGGGGGGAGAGGGTGCTAAGAAAATGTGATCGACTTGCATCAGGCTGGCTCCGCGACATGTTCCTGCCTCAGTGTGCTTTTCCCGGAGGTGGGATTCCAGCAGCCACAGCTACCCGCCTGGCAGCAGCAGGTAGCCAATGAGGGCATTTAATAGGGCAATTAGCCCTTAGTGTGGAGTTTTTCTGAGGGCTTACAGGCCTCCCGCTGTGTCACGAGCCTGGAAATGAAACAGAGGCAGCTTCACAGCGAGAGATTCAAGCCGCAAACAATGTGAAGCCTTTTATTACGTTGCAGCATTAAATTGCAGTGCTCAGGTCTCCCCAAGCAGAAGGCATATCATTGCAGCTACTTCATGGACACTGATGTCCCCACCAATGTAGCTCTTGCTGCAATGGCAGCCACTGCCTTCCTACTGAAGGCACCCACATTTTTTTTTGATACTTTTCCTGCTGGCCCCTCAGCAGCACCCACACTGCAATGGAGGCTGGTTACCCTTAACATGGGCTGCACTAAACGGACCTCCCAACGTTGGAACCCGGCTGCTGTCCCTGATTGGACGGGGATCCTGGAGCTGGCTTCTTAATTGACAACTATGTATGAAGTAGAATTTACTCCTTTATTCCTGTTATCTAGGCACTTGAATCCAGGCAGCAGAATCATCCTGTATCATCTAATAATAAAACAATGAGCATCTCAACACAAATGTTTTCATCTCTGTTAGTTGTCTAAAATGCTGGAGAATCATAGGATATTAAGTATAACTAGCCATTTCAGCCTGTTGTGTTTGTGCCACTGGTAGTTCCACAAGACAGCTTTAGTTCCATTTCCCTGCTCTTTCTCTTGCAAATTTATTAGCTTGTGATAATATATTTCATACTCTACTAATACTTGGCTTGAAAAAAAATCTATCATTCATTTTTAGGCTTCTAGTACTAATCTTAACTTTATGTCCCTTGTAACTCATTCATTGACCAGTGGGAATGTTTTTTTCACTATTTACTCTCTCATATCGTTTCATAATTGTGAAAAGTTTTATTAGAGATTTCGTTAACCTACTCTGCTTCATTGAATGCCACCCTAATTTTTCAAGTCAGCCATCCCACTATCCATTCTACTGATATCTGATGTTGTCCTGATAACTCTTCATTGCACCTTTTCCACAGGTCCAATATTCTTTCTATAATAAAACAGCCCAAAATTGCACAGAGTATTTAAATGGTGGTCTAACCAGTAGTCTTGTATAGATTTATCAACTTGCTTTTGTATTCTATGACATTATATATAATTTTTAATGGCTTTTCCCACCTACATTTCTGCTATTAAAGCACTGTGTTTCTGCACGCCTAGATTTTGGTTTCTCCGTTATGCTGTTTGTAATGTTTCCACTTCAATTTTCTATTTTCATTTTCTGTTCTTTTTCCCTAACACTTGCATTGAACTGTATTTACCACATATCTGCTACTCTCAGCCTGTTTTTGTCCTGGAGATTTCTACATTCTTCCTCACAGTCTTCCAGGCTTCCTGATTTTGTATCACCAGTGAAATTTGATACATTCCCCTCTACATTCATGCCCAAATCATTTATGCATTTCGAGAACAAAAGAAATCTTAACTTCAGATTCTTGTGACCCTCCACTACCAATATCTTGCCAATCTGAGAAATATCAATTTGATTCATTCCTCTAGCTATGCCACCATTTTCCATTTAATACCACAGATTGTAAATTTCAAGTCTCTTATGTAACACTTCAAATGCTTTTAGAAAGTCCAAATATATATTTTTGCATCTAGATTTTGTCATGCTAGACCCCCAACTGCCAAGGATGAGGCATATTAATTATATCATATGAACATTGATTTGAAACCTGTTGCTGAAGTGAAGAAAGGACTTGTTTAAAAAATCACCAGGCCACTGGCTGGAAAGACATTTGCATATTAACAGCCAGTGTTTGGAAGGACAAGGGGGCTGTTCCTTGTTCTAATTTAACCCACAGTGGACTTTGAGCACCAGGTATTGTGTGTAAGAAGAGACATTCCAGGGTCGGCTAAGACCAGAGAATCCACAAACAGACGTGGTCAGACCAGTTAGTCACATGACTAACCTAATATAAAAGCAAAATACCGCAGATGCTGGAAATCTGAAATAAAAACAAGAAATGCCGGAAATACTCAGCAGGTCTGGCAGCATCTGAGGAGAGAGAAGCAGAGTTAATGAAACGTTAACCTGAAACTTTAATTCTGCTTCTCTCTCCACAGATGCTGCCAGACTTGCTGAGTATTTCCAGCATTTCTTGTTTTTATATCACATGACTAACCTGCTTGGCAACCTGGGTTTTTCTGAATTGTAGAACAGTGCTTGAAGTCACAGTGTCTGTTTGCTCCTGGACTGACAAGACCTCTCCTGGCTGGCTCGCCACAGTCTCTCCTGTCTGGCTTTCCCTCTCTTCCTCACAGAACTCCAAATCCACTGAAGACACATGAACCCCAAGAGAGAAAAGTCTCCTACAGCGAACAAGGTTTAAGAAGAATACTGGGCGCCAATGAAAAGCAAGATCTACCTACAATCAAGGACTCTACAGTGAACTCGAAGAACCGTAACAAAACCCCTCTTCAAAGATTGCCTCAAACTTTTCTACTTTATTTTTCTTCAGCACTTTCTGTCTCTATCTGTATGTGTGTATCGCGTATGCATGATAGCTTGGACGCGTTGTGTATCCGTAGGCATTAACCAAATTAGAGTTTAAGTTTAATAAATTTCAACCTTTTTTTCTTTAAACCTATTCACTTCCTATTGCTGTCACATCCATTGCATTCATTTTGTCTCTATACGTGGTGATTTTCTTGAAGAATTCAATTAAGTCAGTCAATCATAGTCTGAACTTTACAAATTCATGTTTATTGCCCTGATTAGCTCATCCTTTTCTAAGCATTACACCTTATTATGATTTTTAGCTGGGTTCCTGTTACTGAAGTGAAATTAATTGGTGTACTATTACGTGGCTCAGTGGAGCTGGTTTCAATGGATCAGCCCCTAGTAATACTGTTACTGGCTATGTTGGACTAATAGATAGTTTGATGGCACCTATGAATTTAAATATTGTATTTCAGAATATGAAATCCATGTCACTTGATGCCAAATTGTTGCTGAAATTGGCAAACATCTGTGAAAACCGGACAGCTTTATAATTAATAATCTCAGAGGCTAAAAAGTGTGCGATGTAAGTATGATGGATGAACGTTCATGATTTAAACATAGAAACATAGAAAATAGGAGCCCAAGTAGGCCATTCGGCCCTTTGGGTCTGCTCTGCCATTCAAAAAAGATCATGGCTGATTGTCTAATTTAGTACCCTGTTCCTGCTTTATCCCCATATCCCTTGATACCTTTGGCATTAAGAAATATATCTATCTCCTTCTTGAATATATTTAATGACTTGGCCTCCACTGCCTTCTGTAGTAGAGAATTCCACAGGTTCACCACCCTCTGAGTGTAGAAATTTCTCCTCATCTCAGTTCTAAATGGCATACCCTGTGTCCTAAGACTGTGATCACTGGTTCTGGACTCCCCAGCCATCCGGAACATCCTCCCTGCATCTAGCCTGTCTAGTCTTGTTAGAATTTTATATATCATTCTTCTAAACTCTAGTGAATATAGGCCTAGTCGACCCAATCTCTCCTCATATGCCAATCCTGCTATCCCAGGAATCAGACGAGTAAACCTTCGTTGTACTCCCTCCATGGCAAGAACATCCTTCCTCAGATAAGGAGACCAAAACTGCACACAATACTCCAGATGTGATCTCACCAAGGCCCTGTATAACTGCAGTAAGACATGTTTGTTCCTGTACCCAAATCCTCTTGCAATGAAGGTCAACATACCATTCATCTTCTTAGTCCGCTCAGTCCGCAAGCAGGACCCTGAGCTTCCGGTTGCTTGCCATTTCAACACTCCCCCCTGCTCTCATGCTCACATCTCTGTCCTGGGATTGCTGCAGTGTTCCAGTGAACATCAACGCAAGCTCGAGGAACAGCATCTCATCTACCGATTAGGCACACTACAGCCTGCCGGACTGAACATTGAGTTCAATAATTTCAGAGCATGACAGCCCCCCACTTTACTTTCATTTTTAGTCATTTTTAGTTATTTTTTCTTCCTTTATTTTGCATTCCTTTTTACATTTTTTACAATCTTTTTTTGCATTTATTTCATTTCATCTTAGTTTGTTCAGTTTGCTTACCCACTGTTTTTTCAGGTTGTTTTTCTTCAGGTTTGCACTTGCTGATGTTCAATATTCAGTATATTCACACCTAATCTGTACTAATGCTTTGTCTTTCAACACACCATTAACATATTGTTTGCCTTTGCTCCGTGACCTTTTGGTCAGCTATGTGGCCTGGTCCAATCTGCACCTTCTCCTTTGTTATCTCTTGCCCAACCCCCACCTCACTTGTTTATAATCTGTGACTTTTCTAATATTTGTCAGTTCCGAAGAAGGGTCACTGACCCGAAACGTTAACTCTGCTTCTCTTTCCACAGATGCTGCCAGACCTGCTGAGTGAATCCAGCATTTCTTGTTTTTGATTCATCTTCTTAACCGCTTGCTGCACCTGAATGCTTGCTTTCAGCGACTGGTGTACAAGGACGCCCAGGTCTCGTTGCACCTCTCCCTTTCCCAATCTATCACCATTCTGGCTTTCTGTTTTTGCAACCAAAGTGGATAACCTCACATTTATCCACATTATACTGCATCTGCCATGCATTTGCCCACTCACTCAAATTGTCCAAATCACATTGGAGCCTCTTTGCATCCTCCTCACAGCTCACATTCCCCCCCAGCTTTGTGTTGTCTGCAAACTTGGAAATGTTAAATTTAGTTCCTTCACCCAAGTAATTAATATGTATTGTGAATAGCTGAGGCCCAATCATTGATCCCTGTGGTAACCCACTAGTCACTGCCCGCCACCCAGAAAAAGACCCATTTATTCCTACTCTCTGTTTCCTGTTCTCAATCCATGCCAGTATATTACCCCCAGTCCCCTGTACTTTAATTTTTCACACTAACCTCTTATGTGGGACCTTATCAAAAGCCTTCTGAAAATCCAAATACACCACATCCACTGGTTCTCCCTTATCTATTCGACTAGTTACGTCCTCAAAAAACTCCAGTAGATTTGTTAAGCATGATTTTCCTACTGTAAACCCATGCTGACTTTGTCCAATCCCGTTTATGCTTTCCAGGTGTTCCCCTATCACATCCTTTATAATAGACTCGAGTATTTACCCTCTACTGATGTAAGGCTAACTGGTCTGTAATTCCCTGTTTTTTCTCTCCCTCATTTTTTAAATAGTGGGGTTACATTTGCCACGCTCCAATCTGTAGGAACTGCTCCAGAGTCTATAGAATTTTGGAAGATGACCACCAATGGATCCACTATTTCCAGGACCACTTCCTTTAGTACTCTGGGATGTAGATTATCAGGCCCTGGGGATTTGTCAGCCTTTAACCCCATTAATTTCCCTAGTACTCTTTGGCCTCCTTGTCTCGGGAGACAATGGGTAAGCACCTGGAGGTGGTCAGTGGTTTGTGTTTCCCTAGCATTATTTTTTTACTCATACTGATTTCCTTCAATTCCACCCTCTCATTAGACCCTAACATTTCTGGGAGATTATTTGTGTCCTCCTTTGTGCAGACAGAACCAAAGTATGTGTTTAATTGTTCTGCCATTTATTTGTTCCCCACTATAATTTCCCCCGTTTCTACATTTGTCTTCGCTAATCGTTTTCTCTTCACATATTTATAGAAGCTTTTACAGTCAGTTTTTATGTTCTTCTCAAATTTACTCTCATACTCTATTTTCCCCCGTTTAATCAACCTCTTTGTCCTCCTTTGCTGAATTCTAAACTGCTCCCAATCCTCAGACTTGCTGCAGTTTCTGGCAATGTTATATGCCTCCTCTTTGGATCTAATACTATTCCTAATTTCTTTTGTAAGCCACAGTTGAGCCATCTTTCTGGTTTTATTTTTGCGCTAGACAGGAATGAATAATTGTTGTAATTCATGCAGATTTGTTTTTAGCTGTACAAATTTTGACTGGAGCAAAGATTGAAGAGCATGTGGGATTTATTTACATAAACTTGAAAAAAAATCACACTCCTTGGAGTGCCAGGAACCGACACCTTTCCATCTGATTTCTCTTCCATCCTCCCACCGATCATCTGGGTTCAGATTCTCCCACAGTCAACTAGGAAACAAAATATCAACATTTTATTCAGACAGCATACAGAATGAGTTAGCTTTGTTGCTGTTTCTAGCCACAGCCACTTGTTGAGCAACTGAAAGGCTTTGGCAAATTTGGGACATCTGGATTATTTCCTGAAAAATTAGCAGCCAGTATTTATTGTTGTAAAGGGACTGGTAAGCCTAATATCATTCAGTTTAGATAGATTTGGGCAAAAGTCTGAAATTATCCAATACTTCTCAGGCTTAGAGCCTTAACCCATTAATTCACACAGCATAAATGAGCTCTACTGGGGTAAAATCATGCTATGTTATATTGACACATGAACAAGTTAACACATGTCATGATTCATCCCTGAAGAGCATTACTCATTATAAGGAATCCAATTTTAAAACAATTTACTACCACTCATTAGAACTCATTGGTCAGACTGCAGGAGCAAATAATGTAAACAAACTTTATTTTCCACAATTTTATTTCTGTCAATTGTTTTTCTTTAACTATCAATGAGAACCAATTCTCAGAAGCCCATAGTTTAAAAACTTGTATAAAAATGTAGCAATTGAGAATGAGCGGGGTGATAATGAAAATAATCAACCTTGTGACACTGGGAAGGGTGAATGGGTTACTTGCTTCCCTGTGTTACATGTGGTATTGGAGGGTTAGATTTAACTTGGGTGGGATTGTAAAATAGGGGTAAATGGATCACTTCAATGGCAAATAAAATTGGATGAGGTGCATAATGAGTTACCAATCTGCTACTACCCATTTTCTGCTTCCACTGGAGATGAATTTCACCCTCTATTAGTTTCCTCTATTCTTTTAATCCCAAACCATTTATTATATTTCTACAATCTTTCTTGGAGATTCTGTCTGCTAGTCAGATATATATTGCTACCTAATACGATCATGGGGCCACCATCACTTCGAGTACTGTAGCAGTTTAAGGGGAAGACTCACCACTGCATCCTCATGGCAACTGAGATGGGCAATAAATGCAATGCCTATATCCTGAGAATGCATAATTTTAAATCCTGAGAACTGCATCCCCGATTGTTTAGGGACAGGCTCGAGGGGCTGAATGGCCTACTCCTGTTCCTATCTTCCTATGTTTGTTTGCTTCTATTCTTTGACCTATTTTAAATTTCCATCTCCTAACTTTATATTACTGTAAATATTAATGATCGGGGTAACAATGTTATAATTTTGTCCTATTTCCATCAGTTATTATCATTATCCACACATCTGCTTGGTTGAATTCACCAATTATTTGCTGGTTATCAGAGACTTCACTGACTGGCATGAAGAAGTCATGCAATGTCAACAAGACCAGAAGTAATTCATTAACTTTCTCTTCTGCATTTCGCATGATTCTCTTTCAACTACTGAACATGCATTGCACTATTATCTGTCCTGAAACAATGCAAGAACTTCTTTCAGCAATATGGACAGGTTCTCACCTCACACCATTGACAGAGTCATCCTGCAAATGAACTGGTTAAAATTAAACAAACGCGATGTGCGAGAAACATATTACTGCAAGAGTGCTGCATTATGTCTTTGAGATTACGCTTTCTGTGGGAAGTGACAAATTGCTCGTCCAATGATGCCTGAATGGAACTTGACATTTTGCTACAACACACTGTAAAATTAATTTATGGAAAATAATCTAAAAAAAATTTGAGATATATTTCGTTGTGTCCTAATGGGCAAGAAAATGACTTTCTATATGTACAGTAATGAGAAAGAAAAATAATGAATACCAGCAAATGTCACATAACCAACTAACCCATTTCATATATTCTCAATACTACCAATTATATGTCATCAGAATAAGATCACAATAATATAATTACCACTACAGTATGGATGAGAGATAAATTGTGAGTTACTTACTGGAAGCAGTTCTAAAGGTCTCACTTCAATCTGTTCTTAGCAGAACAATTATTACGTGGGAGCTGACATTGAAAATTAATGCACTATTTTGTAAATTAGAAAACTTCAATCCAAAGTAATATTTGTCATTTCACATATCTGTGTTGAAAGTGATGAAAATTCACTTGCAGGTAACACTAAAGAAGCAATTTGTTTAGCTTGGTACTAATGGACCTAATTTGTGCTTTGGAATACCTGGATCAAAACATGTTTTGTTTTATGAACTGCTCTCTGTAGGCCAGGGTAAACAGCAAGAAAACATTAGGAATTAACACTGGTGTACACTATGTATGCAGTTTTGCATCTCTTACTTTTTAACCTGGGTTCTATTTTTATGTCACAAAAATACAAAATATAAAAACTGATAAATCATTGAACAATTTAAAGTGAGGAGAGAATTAAGGGGGTTGTGAGGAGGTGGGCGGGGGGTGTTTGATGTGTGGAAGGGAGGATAAGGGTTTAATATGTTGGCATTTCACTTCCAGTTTTTGGGCTTAAATGCAGCCCAGAGGGATGAAAGTGTTCTTTCTCTGTCGGCTGCAAACAGCAATTAGCAACGTTAACATAAGAGAGCTTGCAATGGCACTTCCTATGGAAGTGAATGGGCCAAGTGGTAGTGAAAGAATTAGGATACCCTACCAAACAGGTTTTGAAGAGGCTTTTAAAAGCACAAAGGGAAATGGCAAGGCAGAAGGGTTCACAGGGATTAGGACCTAGACAGACGAATGTTTTCTAGCTGAAAGCTCTAACTATGTGACGTGTTTGGATAATCTGAACCCAATTCCTGAAATGTTAAAGTCCACAGCAGAAATCAATATCCTGGGGTTACCATTGACCAGAAGCTTAACTGGACCAGCTATATAAAAAATGTCCTACATTTCCTCAGGAGTTGTGGCCAACCTATAGCATAGAGAGTGTGTGAGGACAGGTGGGAGGGTTAAGTACGGCCAGATCCAGTAAAGTTAGATCTCCACATTAAAGAAATGGCTGTGGGAATTTCTTCTGGAGGGGAGATGTTTGGCAGTTAGATCTGTCTTCTTGCGGACTGATATATTAAAAGGAGGCAGGACTGCTTGGGTGGGCATCATTCACCAAAGTTATAACTCCAATGTGAGAACCTGTAACATTAAAAAGAGAAAAGCTTTCACAGTTTTATTTTCTTAACCATACATTGGTGCTTAGTACGCTCCCATTAGCAATGCTCCAGTAGTTACTATCCAACTGACTTCAGCAAGCTTCTTTAGACATTAACAGGCCTTTAGCCAACTTTTAATTCCCTCATTTCTTTTGGTATTTATATCTCAGCACTCTATGCACTGAGGAAGATCGGAAGATCACGTATATATGAAAATAAAATACTTCAAAAACAAATTTACAGAAATTATCAGCATTTTCACCAGCTTGCTCACTTCTTTTTCACAATGGTTCACACTGTGGAGAAAACATAGTCCACATTGTTGTCAATAATTTTTGGCAACTGTTTTTCTTTCATATTCTCAACCTTGGTCACTGTGTGCCATATGGAAACACACAAAGGAGGGAGATACCTGCTCCTCAGTAGCCTTGGTGATTTGCCTGCCAATTTTCCATTTCTATTTGTGGGGATTCGCTTTATTTCTATCTTCCATATTTACAACAGCATTCATTTCTGGCTCTTAAATTGCATCCCTATTGTATCAGCATAGTGCTTTGAGAAAAAACACAACTTTAGCTTTGGAACCTTTCTCTCTTGTCTCAGAAATCACTGTATTTCAATAATAAAATTGTTATGCAATTTTAAATGATTCACATAATGAGGCTGAGCTCTGAGATTTCATCTAGATTCTAGCTGGAGGTACTTTGATCTATTCAAACATTTCTGAGTTGCATAGTTTAGATAAATTCAGATCCTAAAGCACAGCTTTAATTTTTACATAGGTTTTGTTGAAAATATGAAACGCTTCAGAAAAATCTATGGTAAAGTGAAAATTTCTGTATCTAAAATTTGCACCAGGAACACCACAGAATGTCACTCTGAATCCAAATCTAGATCTACAATCACTCAACCACAGTCATCTGCATCATATTTTCTTAATGCATAATTTTTCACGACTTTGTCTTTGCTAACAATATCCCAGAGATTTCAGTTACTTTCTTTATGCAATGTTTCTCTTTCTTTCTTTGATAACACGAGTGAACTATACCCCAGTGAGTCAGGAACCTAGCTAATGTTCTGGTCTCAAGAATGCTTTGAGGTTTTAAATACATCACAAGCCAAAACCAAGTCAGCAATGTAGGACTGCACATTTCAGCCAGAACTTCCTCTGCACTCTCAGTACATCCACTATGTCAGCGTTTTCCCAGCTATCATTGGTATGATCCTAAGCACTTTCCATTAAAGGTATAGACTAACCCATTTCATATTCCCCAAAATAAACAGACAAAATGTCAGAAAAGGTTCAGAAGGTTGACCAGCATCTGAAAGGAAAATAATAGTTAACATGTTCCGGTGTGACCCTGCATCAATTTTGATTGACTTTTTGTGTATTAATTTTCCCTTATTTCAGATTTTCAACCTGTTGTATTTCTTTTCATCTTATCTCCCATTAAATTCCAAGTAACTGTATAATGAAAGTAAGAAATGCTGGAAATACTCAGCCGGACTGGCAGCATCTGCCGAGAGAGAAGCAGAGTTAACGTTTCAGGTCAGTGACCCTTCTTCAGAACTGGCAAATATTAGAAGACAGCAATTGTTGACAACGCGATCGGTAGGTGGCGCTGTTTTGGCACATGCGCAGATACAGCATGTGCCACGAAAACGTCACAGCCTGTAGCAGCTGCCAGGACTAAAGATGGCGCTGCTCAAAAAATCACAGAGATGAAACCTAACAAACGCGTGGCAGAATACAATGGCCGGAGTGAGAGAGTGGAGCGGGCCGGGGAGATCAGCGCGGGGGCCGGGGAGATCAGCGCGGGGGCCGGGGACAGCAGCGCGGGGACCGGAGACAGCAGCGCGGGGGGTGGGGAGAGCAGCGCGGGGGCTGGGGAGAGCAGCGCGGGGAGACCAGCGGTAGCGGTGCCGGGGAGCGGGGGGGGGGAGAAAGAGGGAGAAGGAGGGGGGGGGAGAAAGAGGGAGAGGGAGAGAAAGAGGGAGGGGAGGGGGGGGAGAGAAAGAGGGAGGGGAGGGGGGGGAGAGAAAGAGGGAGGGGAGGGGGGAGAGAAGGAGGGAGGGGAGGGGGGGAGAGAAAGAGGGAGGGGAGGGGGGAGAGAAAGAGGGAGGGGAGGGGGGGAGAAAGAGGGAGAGGTAAGGAAGGGGAGAGAGTGGGGAGGGGGAGAGCTGGGGGGAGAGGGAGGAAGGGGAGAGAGTGGGGGGGGGGAGCAGCGGAACGGAAGGGGAGTGCCTTTTTCTGTGCATGCGCCATAAGCACAACAGCAAAAGACTTACTGGCCATTCCCTGGACCCGGTGACACCAAGGTCTTCGCACGCTCGCTCCCCGCGGCGCTCTACGGCCTCTCGCTTCCGGCCCTCTCCATTCAGCCGTTCCCTCCAGCTGCGGATGCCCAATCCAGTTGCTTTCTCCCCTACCCAGTTGCTTTCTCTACTTCTCCTCAGTACTTCAGGCATTGCAACTGTTTGGTCCCTGCATTTTGCATGCTCCCTCTCCCCACCCCTTCCCGCACTCCCCACCCCTCCCCCTCTTCACCCACCCCTCCCTCTACCCCCCCACCATAGTTGAATATCTGAAGTGCAGTTGCAAAGTCGGGGAAATAGCATGCAAAACAAAACCTCAACAATTCTGGGTTTAATTTTTGAAAAGTTTTATTAAGTTCATTAAGTATCCAAGGAACTGCTGTGCATGGATACATGAGTGTTGTGTCCAGCATTCCCGTTAGACAGACAGGCCGAGTCTCTGCTATGCACAGCTAAAGAGATTGTTCCTGGAGAGCCTTGTGGTGAATAAACGCTTGGCTCTCTATTCCACTACTGTATTGTCCATGTGAAGAAGGCAAAGTCACAAGAGTCTGAGCTCACTCTATTCTTGGTGAATGTTTCCCAAGCGCATCCCAATGTGCATTCCCAATTCATCCATAAATGCAATGTTCCTTTCCACATCGTGATGAGCTCCGCAGCATGATCTAGTTGCCTTCGTTGCTTGAATGCTGACCTTAAGTCTCAAGGATTGTTTTCTCGACGGCATATTTTACATGAAAAGAAATAAAGCAAATCAGAGTCAGAGCTTGCCTCCCTCCATCCACTGAAATTACTGTTGTGCACACCTTTTTAAGTTCTGCAGTGAAGGCACCAATTGATAACGTCGCCAATGAAGCACTTATTACCCACCTCAGATGCAGGAATCAGCACATCCTTGCGTCATCTCCTGCACTGCCACTTTGCTTGAATGCCGTCCTTAAGTGTCAAGGATTGTTTTCTCAAGGGCACGTTTTACATGAAAGAAAATAAGGAAAGAACATCAGTGTCAGAGCTTCCCTCCCTCCAATGAAATTACTGTTGAGCATGCTTTATGCTCTGCAGTATAGGCATGTACTGATAACACCGCCAATGAATCACTTAGTACCCACCTCAGCTGTAGGAGTCAGGATGATGTTACTGCCCCTATCTCGTGATGGTTCAATGCTGCTCTCAGGGAAAACATGAATGATGTGAGGGTGCTGGAAAAGAAGCACATTTCTTTTGGGCTATGAACATAAAGCTGGCCATTTAGCCCAGCAGTTCCCTGCCAGTGGTTATGTTACTCGTGCGTCTTTCCATCCATTCCCATTTAATCCTGCCTACTACTATCACCAGTTGTGTTCACAGCAAGAGCATTCACATTTCTGCTACCACTGGACACGGCATGCTTGTTTCTTTTAGTGCTCAGTCTCTTCTTGCTGAATGTTCCCCAAGTGCTTGACCCCTTTGGACGCCCTCTCTGCTTGACAGGCAGCAACTGGCAATTGCGGAGTCTCACAAGGCTCTGCATGGTTGTTTCAACGTCGGATGGGGAAACAGGTGGCTGTGTGTCCATGAGCACTGCCCTGATGGGTGTAGGAGCAGGTAACTGTGTGTCCATGAGCACTGCCCTGATGGGTGTAGGAGCAGGTAACTGTGTGTCCATGAGCACTGCCCTGATGGGTGTAGGAGCAGATAACTGTGTGTCCATGTGCACTGCCCTGATGGGTGTAGGAGCAGGTGACTGTGTAACTGAGCAGCAAGGAGAGGGTACCGCAGGTAGGGGAAGTGGAGATTTGAACAGGCAGGCATATGTATGGTCCATCAGATCATTAGGCCAGGGGGTGAGACGCTCAGGATCCAGGGTTTGTGACACGTGACTGATGTCCAGCGCGCGGCCAACTCCATCCGAAGGTGCTTCCGGGCAATTGTTGGGCATAGTAAATGGCTCCATCTCATCAGCCAGTCCTTGCTGCCAGCGGAGAGTCTGTTGCCGCAGCCAGTCCAGTCTCCTCATGAATGCTGCCGTTCCACTCAGCAGAACGGCCTGTTGTAGCTGGTACAATTGATCTGAAAGCAAGCGGTATTATTCATTGTGGCTGAGGGGCCTTGGCTGTTCCTCTGTAATCACAATGGCAGCAGCCATGCCTGTCGTCGTTGGTGTCTGAGATGCACGCCAGCGACAATTGGGGGCGAGCCTGTCCAAAGGCAGACCCAGATGCCTCTGCACAACAACAGCATATTTGCAGGGCAACAAAGTCTGAATGGAGAAGATGCAGCTGCAGGTAGCCTGGCCATCATGTATCTGCAGTGTGTACTGTTTGGCGCCAGAAATCACAGTCACTGTGCCTTCATCCTGCTACATGCGGTGGCCCAGCCAATGGAAATGTTTTCAGAGCAACTCACAACAGGGGCTGGAGAACATGCAGTGCCCCAGACAATGGAAATGTTTTCAGAGCAACTTACAACAGGGGCTGGAGAACATGCGGTGGCCCAGACAATGGAAATGTTTTCAGAGCAACTCACAACAGGGGCTGGAGAACATGCAGTGCCCCAGACAATGGAAATGTTTTCAGAGCAACTCACAACAGGGACTGGAGAACATGCGGTGGCCCAGACAATAGAAATGTTTTCAGAGCAACTTACAAAGGCAGAGCAACTTACCTTGGAACAATCTCCTGTGTCAAATAAAAATGAAGCAAGTCTCCAAAACGAATAAATAATTCAGATAAAATGCGAGAAAATGCCCGACGAAACCTCTCCTCCTTCCACTTTCAAAAAGTCGCGCCGAAGCTTTGACGCATGCGCAGAGGCCAACCTGGCGCGTCGGCGAGGAAGACGACGTAACGCGATGATGTCATCTGCGCATGCGCACAACGGCCCTGGCACGCCGGACCGCAGCGCATGCGCAGGGGGCATGAGGCCGTCTGCGCATGTGCGCACCGCGGCACATCCTGATGACGTGACCGATGAAGTAGCGATGTCATGAATTACCTTGATATTAGAAATATAAAAGGTTATAAGCAAGTAAAGCGGGGGTGGGGCAAGAGGTAACAAATGAGGTGGAGCAGATAGGCCAAGGTCACAGAATAGCTGACGAGAACAGCCACAATTTTCAATTTTCAGTCCGTTAACATCTTATCTGTACGAATGCTTTGTCTTTCAACACACCATTAACATATTGTTTGCCTTTGCCCCAGACCTTCTGGTCAGCTAGGCTGTGCGCAAATGACTACTGGCAACACCTATGCAGTCATATTCAGCTGGCCTCTGACACAGGAAACATCAGAGGAATGTATGATGGCATTAAGAGAGCTTTTGGGCCAACCATCAAGAAGATCGCCCCCTCTCAAATCTAAATCAGGGGATACAATCACTGACCATCGCAAGCAAATGGACCGCTGGGTGGAGCACTACCTAGAACTGTACTCCAGGGAAAATGCTGTCGCTGAGACCGCCCTCAATGCAGCCCAGTCTCTGCCAGTCATGGATGAGCTGGATGTACAACCAACAAAATCAGAATTCAGTGATGCCATTGATTCTCTCGCCAGCGGAAAAGCCCCTGGGAAGGACGGCATGACCCCTGAAATAATCAAGAGTGCCAAGCTTACTTTATTTCCAGCACTCTATGAACTGCTTTGCCTGTGCTGGGACGAGGGAGCAGTACCACAGGACATGCGTGATGCCAGTATCATCACCCTCTATAAGACCAAGGGTGACTGCAGTGACTGAAACAACTACCGTGGGATCTCCCTGCTCAGCATAGTGGGGAAAGTCTTCACTTGAGTCGCTTTAAACAGGCACCAGAAGCTGGCTGAACGTGTCTATCATGAGGCACAGTGTGGCTTTCGAGCAGAGAGATCCACCATTGACATGCTGTTCTCCCTTTGCCAGCTACAGGAGAAATGCAGTGAGCAACAGATGCCCCTCTACGTTGCTTTCATTGATCTCACCAAAGCCTTTGACCTCGTCAGCAGACGTGGTCTCTTCAGACTACTAGAAAAGATTGGATGTCCACCAAAGCTACTAAGTATTATCACCTCATTCCATGACAATATGAAAGGCACAATTCAGCATAGTGGTGCCTCATCAGACCCCTTTCCTATCCTGAGTGGTGTGAAACAGGGCTGTGTTCTCGCACCTACACTGTTTGGGATCTTCTTCTCCCTGCTGCTCTCACATGTGTTCAAGTCTTCAGAAGAAGGAATCTTCCTCCACACAAGATCAGGTGGCAGGTTGTTCAACCTTGCCCGTCTTAAGAGCGAAGACCAAAGTACGGAAAGTCCTCATCAGGGAACTCCTCTTTGCTGATGATGCTGCATTAACATCCCACACTGAAGAGTGTCTGCAGAGACACATCAACAGGATTGCGGCTGCCTGCAATGAATTTGGCCTAAACATGAGCATCAAGAAAATGAACATCATGGGACAGGACGTCAGAAATGCTCCATCCATCAATATCAGCAACCACGCTCTGGAAGTGGTTCAAGAGTTCACCTACCGAGGCTCAACTATCACCTGTAACCTGTCTCTCGATGCAGAAATCAACAAGCGCATGGGAAAGGCTTCCACTGCTATGTCCAGACTGGCCAAGAGAGTGTGGGAAAATAGCGCACTGACGCGGAACACAAAGGTCCGAGTGTATCAAGCCTGTGTCCTCAGTACACTGCTCTATGGCAGTGAGGCCTGGACAACATATGACAGCCAACAGCGATGTCTCAATTCATTCCATCTTTGCTGCGTCCGGAGAATCCTAGGCATCAGGTGGCAGGACCGTATCTCCAACACAGAAGTCTTTGAGGCGGCCAACATCCCCAGCATATACACCCTACTGAGCCAGCGGCGTTTTGTGAGCCACATGGAAGATGGCAGGATCCACACGGACACATTGTACAGCGAGCTCGCCACTGGTATCAGACCCACCGGCCATCCATGTCTCCGCTTTAAAGATGTCTGCAAACGTGACATGAAGTCCTGTGACATTGATCACAAGTTGTGGGAGTCAGTTGCCAGTGATTGCCAGAGCTGGCGGGCAGCCATAAAGGCGGGGCTAAAGTGTGGCGAGTCGAAGAGACTTAGCAGTTGGCAGGAAAAAAGACAGAAGTGCAAGGGGAGAGCCAACTGTGTAACAGCCCCGACAAACAATTTTATCTGCAGCGCCTGTGGAAGAGTCTGTCACTCGAGAATTGGCCTTTATAGCCACTCCAGGCACTGCTTCACAAACCACTGACCATCTTCAGGCGCTTATCCATTGTCTCTCGAGACAAGGAGGCCAAAGAAGTAGAAGAGATAAAACATTTGCACTGGCATCCGTGTCCACCTTCGCCCAGAGTACATGCGTCACCTACTTTTTCAGATATAGACCACGACTAGATGCAAATGCCTCCAGTGGAATGATCGAATCAATGTGTTTGGTGACATTGACAATGTGGAACAACTGTTCCACTCGCCCACTTGAGCTTGGACTCTCACCATCATCACCACTAGTGTCGACGTCATCCACAACCTTATTGATGTATTGATTGTGATTTGAAGTACGACTGCGAAGCTGGTTGGGGAGTGAAGTCTCCTTGCAGTCTGTCCGACTGTGGTCAGGATTCTAACCAGCAGAATCTGTCTTGGCTTTCTGACACTGACGTTTCAACTGACCCCTTACACTGCATACTTTGCAGATGTCGTTAAATGCTGGGCAACCCTTTAGTGTATGTAAGAGCTTGCACCTTTAACATGGTTTCCTGTACTGGAATCCTTACTCAATGCAGCAATGCTATTCGCAGCACATCGCGATTGCACACTCTGTTGATCCGTAATGATAGACTCAAATTTTCAACTATCATTGAGCAAGGCATCCACTCTACACCCCTTGGGCTTCTCCAAATTCTCCCTCTTGTAGGCCTCTATTGTTGTGGATGCAATGACAAGTTCAATGATACGGTCAGCCTTTGTGAAATCACTCTCATGACCTTTAGCTTGACATTGACTGACAAACTGGCCAATGCTCTCAGTTGGTTGCTGTCAAAAAGACATGAATTCAAGTTGATAAACTCAATTTTTGGGTCTAACACGAAGTTGATCCCCTAACGTGGACCAGATTTTGGCGGGATCCTTCTGCTCTTCTTCAGTAAGACCAGAAGTGTTAAGGTGATGTAAGACTTCTTTGCCAATGGCAATGCATATTTTCACTGCTTGCTTCTGTGAATCCACGACTGCTAAGTCATCGAAACATAGCTCAACTCTTCTTAAATAGCTGAAATTCTGATAGCAGGTCAGATGATGGGAGGGAACTGTGCTGTCAGTCTTATAATGACTCACTGCTGTTACTCTTCAAAGAAATCTCCTGCTTTCCAGGCAAACAGAAATAACTGGCTGCAGTTCCACTTGTTACCAGGCTTGGATGGTGTGGCGCTGTCTCCTGCTATGCAGGCAGCTGGAAATACTGCAGTAGTAACTGGCTGTACTTCTACTTGGAGGCTGTTGTGCTGTTGCTTTTGTTAGGCCCTGCTCACAAGGCAGTCAGCCAGGGAAAAGGATTCTGTTATGGCAGCCGCAGATTTTTTAAAAAACTTTTGGCTGGGTCAAAATGGGCTTTGGATGGTGCAATCCTGGATCAACTTGCAGTGTACTTGGACAGCATGATCTTGGACCTTCTTCTGACCAGCAGTTCAGTGATTTTAAAATCAGGTACTCATTGCACTGCTCAAGTGCTCCTCTTAAAGAGACTTTGTTGTTTTCTGTGTGTGGCTTTTGCCCTTCTTGTAGATGGCCTGTGTGGTCTGACAAGAAAGGAGGCACTGCTAGATCTGGTTCTTGGGAATGAGGTGGGCCAAGTGGATCAAGTATCAGCAGGAAAGTATTTAGGGGACAATGATCATTGTATCATAAAGTTTAGGCTGACTATGGAAAAAGACAAAGAACAATCCAAAGTAAGAATAATTAACTAGGAGAAAGCCAACTTCTATGGGGTAAGAACGGAGCTGGGGCAAATAAGTTGGAGTCAAAAGTTGGCAGGAAAACTGGTAGCTGAACAATGGGCTACCTTCAAAGTTTGGGTACAGTCAAGGCATGTTCCCTCGAAGGGGAAAGGTAGGGTAAACAAATCTAGAGCTTGATGACAAAGGAGGTAGAGATTAAGATAAAGAAGAAAAAGTGTGCTTATGACAGATGGCAGGTAGAAAATACTATTGAGAATACTACAGGCTGAAAATAGAATATCCAGAAGGGAAGTGAAAAAGCAAATAGAAGCAAAGAGAGAGCACGAAAAGAGACTGACAACTAACATTAAAGGGAATCCCAAAGTTTTCTATTGACATATGCAGTGAATGGGTGGTAAAAGGAAGAGTTGGGCCGATTAAGGACTATAAAGGGGATTTATGCAT
Organism: Heterodontus francisci; assembly: GCF_036365525.1. Classification (NCBI taxonomy): domain Eukaryota; kingdom Metazoa; phylum Chordata; class Chondrichthyes; order Heterodontiformes; family Heterodontidae; genus Heterodontus; species Heterodontus francisci. The sequence continues at coordinate 155,380,589 of NC_090373.1, read as the reverse complement.
GGAGGCAGAGAGCATAGCTGAAGTATTAAATGAATACTTTGCATCTGTCTTTACCAAGGAAGAAGATGTAACCCAGGCAATGGTGAAAGAGGAGGTAATTCAGACACATGAAGGGTTTAAGATAATAAGGATATATTAGATTGGCTGTCTGTACTTAAAGTGGATAAAGCACCAGGACCGGATGAGATGCATCCAAGGATACTGAGGGAGGTGAGGGTGGAAATTGTGGAGGCACTGGCCATAATTTTTCTATCTTCCATAGACTCGGAGGTGGTGCCAGAGTACTGGAGAACTGCAAACGTTACAACCTTGTTCAAAAAAAGAGCGTAATAGTAAGCCCAGCAACTACTTGCCAGTCAGTTTAACGTTGGTGGTGGGAAACTTCTAGAAAGAATAATTTGGGACAAAATTAATAGTCACATGGACAAATGCGGGTTAATTAAAGAAAGCCAGCATGGATTTCTTAAGGGAAAATCATGTTTAACTAACTTGCTGGAGTTTTTTGAGGAGACAACAGAGAGGATAGATGAGGGCAATGCAGTTGATGTGGTGTACATAGACCTTCGAATGATGTTTGCTCACAAATCTGTTGTGTGGCGCTGTATCAAAGTTATAGCTCATGGAATTAAGGGACAGTAGCAACATGGATGTGGAATTAGCTGAGTGACAGGAAACAAAGAGTATTGGTTAATGGATGTTTTATTGAGCTGGAGGAAGGTTCGTAGTGGATTTCCCCAGAAGTCAGTATTTGGACCCTTGCTTTTCCTGATATATATTAATGACCTAGACCTTGGTGTACAGGGCACAATTTTAAAGTTTGCGAACGATTCAAAAGTTGGAAGCATTGTGAAGTCTGAGGAGGATAGTGTAGAACTCCAAAATGACATGGACAAGTTGGTGGAATGGGCAGATGAAGTTCAATGCAGAGAAATGTGATGTGATTCATTTTGGTAGGAAGAACACAGAGATACAATATAAAATAAAGGGTACAATTCTAAAGGGAGTGCAGGAGCAGAGGGACCTGGGTGTATATGTGCATAAGTCATTGAAGGTGGCAGGACAGGTTGAGGGGGCAGTTCATAAAGTATACAGTATCCTGGGCTTTATTAATAGGGGCATAGAGTACAAGAGCAAGGAAGTTATGTTGACATTATTTAAGACACTAGTTCGGCCTCAGCTGGAGTATTGTGTCCAGTTCTGGGCGCCACACTTTAGGAAAGATGTGATGACGTTGGAAAGAGTACAGAAAAGATTCACAAGAATGGTTCTAGGGATGGGAAACTTCAGTTATGAAGATAAATTGGAGAAGGTCAGAAAACATTCCTTGGAGAAGAGAAGGTTGATAGGTGTTTTGATAGAAGTATTCAAAATTATGAGGGGTCTGGACAGAGTAGATAAGGAGAAACTGTTCCGATTCGTAAAAGAATCGCGAACGAGTCAAGTAATGGATAAGAGAAACAAAAGTGACATGAAGAAAAACTTTTTAACACAGCAGTTAAGGTCTTGTTAGGATCCTGTAAGTTTTTTTTTCTGGAAAGAATGCGGTGTGCCTTTAATGCTGGAAAGGGAGCAGTACTGCTTGAAGACAACAAACTCCAGAGATTGAGTCAAAGAATAAATTCTCGTTGCTGGGATACAGTCACTAAGACTGAGGATCGAGAGATATATTGTTGCCGATTGCCGATTGAAACTAATTGAAAAACTTGCTTTGGAGAGACATTTAACAGAGAAACAGACAGACTGCTGGACCAGCATGTACTGAAGGAAATGAGAGCTCTCTCTCAGTTTATTTAAGCCCTATTTATTATACTTTTAGAATTCTGATGTCAAGTCAGGTTAATTTCTTAAAAAGAAAATAACCAATTCCTTTAACTACTGAACTGTAATTGTTGAAATTTGTCGCTGGAAAAGAAAAGCATCAATTCAACTGCTGAATTAGATTACGGACTGTTATACTGTTGAAGAATCTTTTTTCCCCTATCGGGTGGCTGTGAGGACTTCAAGCAACCTTGGACTATTCCACATTGGAAGATTTCACTTCGGCAGGAGCATAATAATGCAAGGACACTAATTTCTATTTTAAATGTTGTTTATATCTTTGTTGTGTTTAAGAATTTAGTTTTTCTAATTAAACAGTTAATTTGTTGATCGAAAAACACCTGGTTTGGTTAGCCTCATTTGGGGGTTAATAGATGGTACAATTTGGCTGGGTCTTTCTTTTATTTGGAAATTTAAAATGATATGTTAGGCGATCAGTGAAGGGATGGGATTGAATCAACAGTGCGTTTCTCCCACCATGATCAGAATCGTATGTTTTGACTGGGGACTTCGACTTGAGTGGTTGGTTGTAACAGTCTGGAACAGAAACATAGAAAATAGGAGCAGGAGTAGGCCATTTGGCCCTTCGGGCCTGCTCTGCCATTCAAAAAAAGATCATGTCTGATCGTCTAATTCAGTACCCTGTTCCCGCTTTCTCCCCATATCCCTTGATCCCTTTGGCATTAAGGAATGCACTGCCTGAGAGTGTGGTAGAGGTGGGTTCAATTGAATCATTCAAAAGGGACTGTAATATGAAAAGAAAGAATGTGCAGGGTTATGGGGAGAAGGTGGGGGAATGGCATTAGGTGAATTGCTCATTGGGAGAGCTGGTGCAGACATGCTGGGCTGAATGTCCTCCTTCTGTGCTGTAACAATTCTGTGATTCTGTGATATTGATATCTGTTTGACAATTACATGCTCGTGCTGCAAATTTATTAGTGTCTTCTTTTAATTAGTCATTGCCTTCCCCAGAGCAACACAAGAACACAAGAAATAGGAGCAGGAGTAGGCCATTCAGCCCTTCGAACCTGTTTTGCCATTCAATGAGATCATGGCTGGTCTTCTATTTCAACACCATTTTCCTGCACTATTCCCATAACCCTTAATATCTTTAATATCTAGAAATCTATCGATCTCTGTATTGAACATACTCAACGACTAAGCCTCCACAGCCCTCTGGGGCAGAGAATTCCAAAGATTCACCACCCTCTCAGTGAAGAAATTCCTCCTCATCTCAGTCCTAAATGGCCTTCCCCTTATTCTGAGACTGTGTCTCCTGGTCCTGGACTCCCCAGCCAGGGGAAACATCTTTCCTACATCAGCCATGTCGAGCCAAGTAAAGATTTTGCACATTTGAATGCGATCACCTCTCATTCTTCTAAACTTCAGAGAATAAAGGCCCAGCCTATTTAATCTTCCCTCATAGGACAATCCCTCCATCCCAGGAATTAATTTGGTGAGCCTACGTTGCACTCCATCTATGGCAAGTATATCTTTCCTTAGGTAAGGAGACCAAAACGGCACACAATACTTCCAGGTACATGCCTCCCAATTTGGTGTTGTCTCCAAATTTTGAAATTGTACTTCCGATGCCTGATTCCAAATCATTTATATAAATGGTGAAGAACAGTGGTCCCAGTACTGATCTTTGTGGACCACCTCCCAACTTTTGCCAATCATAGTAACTACCTTTAACCCCTATTGTCTGTTTTCTGTTTTGTAGCCAGACTGCTATCCATTTTGCTTGTTGTCCTCTGACTCCACATGCTCTGCCGTACTGTTGGGCTCAATGCTGCAAAATATAATATATTAATTGTCACAAGTAACACAGTCACTTGATATGTCATAAAGAGAAATCATGGGCTGGATTCTCCTTGTCAGGGTGGAATTTGGATGGGGTATGACTTCCACTTGCCCCTTCGAAGATACCCCAACTGTAACCTGGGCCTGGCTCAATTCAGTTGTGTTGTCAGCTCCTGATAGCTTCCTCACTGCCAAGAGGTGCCTGCCAGTGCCTGGAGCACTGCTGCAGTGCCAAAGAGATGGCCGGGCAATTAAAGGAGCAGAATTTCCCATAGATCGGTACAGAAACCATCTTGTAGTCCTCAGTGTGGGCCTTTATGGAGGAAGTGTAGGCCACTCCACTAGGGGACCTCAGAGCTATTATGGGTGTGTTCAGAGGCCTACCTTCACCTTCCATATGGCAACACTCAGGAAGTGCTGGTAAGTAGCATGGGCATCAAGAAAACTCACTGGGCACTGGAGATTTGTCCTTGCCACAATTTGCATATGCTGGGCAAAGAAGGATCAGCTAGCAGCAGTGACAGGAGGAGGGAAAATATAGGTTAGGACAGTGAGGCGATGGTAGGTCTCACCGTCCAGATTTTCCCTTATTCTCCTCTGATTTTGGGCTGGCTCGTAGAGGGGAATCTAGCATCATGAAGCAATCAGGCATAATTCAGAAAATTCAAGGAGCAACCAGGCAGAACTCAGAAAAATTAAATGATCAACAAAGTAGAATTTCAATTAAAGTTGTTGCCTTGGAATTAAATAGAATATAATAGTTGTAACTGTAGGAGCCCGAGGATGACAGCCCATAAACTGAAGCCCAGAAGAAATTCGGAAGATTATTTGCTCTCCACAGGAATGCTTTCAGTAGAAACATCATACTACTTTGGCTGCTGTAAATTGTAACTAAATCTTACATTTCAAATTGTAATCCTGAACTTCACTATTAAAGAACAGTGATATATCCATTAGCTGTAAAAATGGTAAAGTCATTACTGCACCTATTACTGCTAGATTAAGTTGTGTTAATATAAAATATTTTGGCTGGTTAAAATTTGTACATTCTAGCTGATTCACCTAACATGCTATGCTGAATGCAACAACACCACAGATTTTAAATAAGTGAGCACAATATAATATATTCTGATACATTCAGAGAAATCTTAAGCTAATGAGAAGGGCAGCATAACAATTGCGTTAAACTTGACATGCAAAAATGCAAATTTTCTCATTTGTGTTCGTCCTTCAGAATCCGTGAGGTCCAGTTTTACAAGTGCCTACTCCTGATAGGCAGCCTCAACCACAGGGAATGTGCTTTTGGAAATGTGGGCCTGGCTGATTGCTGGGATCGTAATTTCATAAAACTAGCCATGTCGAGTCAATTTCAGACCTTTGTGCTGGCCTATCTGCTTTTAATCCCCCTTTCCCTGCTCTTTGTACTATCTCATTTTTTCTGCTTCAAGTGTTGATCTAATTCTGCTTCAATGTTGACATTGAATCAGCTTGAAAGAGCCAGCCTTGGCTCAGTGGTAGCATTCGCCCTTCTGTGTCAGAAGTTTTGTGTTCAAGTCTCACTCCAGGGATTTGAGCAGGAGAAATGTTTGTGCGCAGAGTTGTGAGGTTTTTGAATTCATTTCCAGGGTTACTGGTTGAGGCAGGAACGATGTCAACATTCAAGATTAAAATGGATGGGTAAATGGATAAATATGATTAGGACTATTCATTGGACTGGTTGAATTGAATGGCCTGTTTCTGTTTTGTAGTTTCTAAGTATTTCTATGTTTTGAAAAATAAGTACTCAATTAAAGCAAACAATATTAGTTTAGTATTCTTTCAATGAACCTCGGTTTTGACATTACAGCTTATTCAATCTTTGCCTCAAGCCATAATAAATGTTGATATTTTGGACTCCATGGTTTTATAACACTCTTGTTTACTATTGATTGTTTTCCCTGCTCTAAAGGTCAATATGATGTTTCATGTGAGAAAAGTAAATATGTTTGTGCTAAGGTCCTGCCAAATAAAGCACTGTTAAATAATTTGGGGTCATATTTTTCTGTGTTTGGAAAGAAAAACTCGGAGAAAAGATCCTTTTCCTTTTGTTACCATCAACCCAGTCATAAAATAACAGGAATGGACAATCTAGTGAAGTCACATTTTGTACAGTGTTAGCATGAATGAAAAACATCAGCCAATCATGATGGAACTGCACTAATGATCTTTTAACATTTCTCAAGCAGCTAAACAGGCCTTCAACCAATACAAATATGAGAAAGTTTGTTAATACCATTTTATTTGTATTTGCTCCTGGGAGGTGGGAGTAGAGATATTGGATAGGATAAAATTAGATAAAAAAGAGGCGCTAAATAGGTTGGCATTACTCAAAGTTAACAAGACACCCGGCCGATGGGATGCATCCTAGGTTACTAAGGGAAGCTAGGGTGGAAATAGCAGAAGTTCTGGGCACAATCTTTCCATTCTCCTCAGATATGGACTGTTTAGCCACCAGCGAGCGTGCCAGCACCCATAGAGACAAATCTTCGTCTGTGAAGAACTAGCTATCATCAGCATTATTAGTGCAAATAGTTTGGATGTAGCAGTTTTTGTCAGGTGTGTCCAGGAAGGTTTCCTGACTCAATATGTAGATAGGCCGACAAGAGGGGAGACTATGTTGGATTTGGTGCTTGGCAACGAACCTTGCTAGGTGGCAGATCTCTCGGTGGGAGAGCATTTCGGTGATAGTGATCGCAACTCCCTGACTTTTACTATAGTCATGGAGAGGGACAGGAGCAGACGGGATGGGAAAATATTTAATTGGGGGAGGGGGAATTGCAATGCTATTAGGCAGGAACTGGGGAGCATAAATTGGGAACAGATGTTCTCAGGGAAATGCACAACAGAAATGTGGAGGTTGTTTAGGGAGCACTTGCTGCGACTGCTGGATAGGTTTGTCACGATGAGGCAAGGAAGGGATGGTAGGGTGAAGGAACCTTGGATGACAAGAGATGTGGAACAGCTAGTCAAGAGGAAGAAGGAAGCTTACTTAAGGTTGAGGAAGCAAGGATCAGACAGGGCTCTCGAGGGTTACAAGGTAGCCAGGAAGGAACTGAAGAATGGACTTAGGAGAGCGAGAAGGGGACATGAAAAAGTCTTGGTGGGTAGGATGAAGGAAAATCCCAAGGCGTTCTACACTTATGTGAGGAACAAGAGGATGGCCAGAGTGAGGGTAAGGCCGATCAGGGATAGTGGAGGAAACTTGTGCCTGGAGTCGGAGGAGGTAGGGGAGGTCCTAAATGAATACTTTGCTTCAGTATTCACTAGTGAGAGGGACCTGATCGTTTGTGAGGACAGCGTGAAATAAGCTGATATATTTTTTTTATTCATTCACGGGATGTGGGCGTCGCTGGCCAGGCCAGCATTTATTGCCCATCCCTAATTGCCCTTGAAAAGGTGGTGATGAGCTGCCTTCTTGAACCGCTGCAGTCCATGTGAGGCAGGTACACCCACAGTGCTGTTAGGAAGGGAGTTCCAGGATTTTGACCCAGCGACAGTGAAGGAACGGTGATATAGTTCCAAGTCAGGGTGGTGTGTGACTTGGAGGGGAACTTGCAGGTGGTGGTGTTCCCGTGTATTTGCTGCCCTTGTCCTTCTAGTTGGTAGAGGTCGCGGGTTTGGAAGGTGCTGTTGAAGGAGCCTTGGTTCATTGCTGCAGTGCATCTTGTAGATGGTACACACTGCTGCCACTGTGCGTCGGTGGTGGAGGAAGTGAATGTTTGTAGATGGGGTGCCAATCAAGCGGGCTGCTTTGTCCTGGATGGTGTCGAGCTTCTTGAGTGTTGTTGGAGCTGCAGCCATCCAGGCAAGTGGAGAGTATTCCATCACACTCCTGATTTGTGCCTTGTAGATTGTGGACAGGCTTTGGGGAGTCAGGACGTGAGTTACTTGCCTCAGGATTCCTAGCCTCTGACCTGCTCTTGTAGCCACGGTATTTATATGGCTACTCCAGTTCAGTTTTCGGTCGATGGTAGCCCCTAGGATGTTGATAGTGGGGGATTCAGCGATGGTAATGCCATTGAATGTTAAGGGGAGATGGTTAGATTCTCTTTTGCTGGAGATGGTCATTGCCTGGCACTTGTGTGGCGCGAATGTTACTTGCCACCTATTAGCCCAAGCCTGGATATTGTCCAGGCCTTGCTGCATTTCTACACAGACTGCTTCAGTATCTGAGGAGCTGCGAATGGTGCTGAACATTGTGCAATCATCAGCGAACTTCCCCACTTCTGACCTTATGATTGAAGGAAGGTCATTGATGAAGCAGCTGAAGATGGTTGGGCCTAGGACACTACCCTGAGGTACTCCTGCAGTGATGTCCTGGAGCTCAGATGATTGACCTCCAACAACCACAACCATCTTCCTTTGCGCTAGGTATGACTCCAGCCAGTGGAGGGTTTTCCCCCTGATTCCTATTGACCTCAGTTTTGCTAGGGCTCCTCGATGCCATACTCGGTCAAATGCTGCCTTGATGTCAAGGGCAGTCACTCTCACCTCATCTCTTGAGTTCAGCTCTTTTGGCCATGTTTGAACCAAGGCTGTAATGAGGTCAGGAGCTGAGTGATCCTGGCGGAACCCAAACTGAGCATCACTGAGCAGGTTGTTGCTAAGCAAGTGCCGCTTGATGGCACTGTTGATGACACCTTCCATCACTTTACTGATGATTGAGAGTAGGCTAATGGGGCGGTAGTTGGCCGTGTTGGATTTGTCCTGCTTTTTGTGTACAGGACATACCTGGGCAATTTTCCACATTACAGGGTAGATGCCAGTGTTGTAGCTGTACTGGAACAGCTTGGCTAGGGGCGCGGCAAGTTCTGGAGCACAGGTCCTCAGTACTATTGCTGGAATCTTGTCAGGGCCCATAGCTTTTGCAGTATCCAGTGCCTTCAGTCGTTTCTCGATATCACATGGAGTGAATCGAATTGGCTGAAGTTTGGCATCTGTGATGCTGGGGACTTCAGGAGGAGGCCGAGATGGATCATCAACTCGGCACTTCTGGCTGAAGATTGTTGCAAATGCTTCTGCCTTATCTTTCGTACTGATGTGCTGGGCTCCCCCATCATTGAGGATGGGGATATTTGCTCGAACAGGTTGATGTTAAGAGGGAGGATGTGCTGGAACTTTTGAAAGACATGAGGACAGATAAGTCCCCGGGGCCAGACGGGATATACCCAAGGATATTAAGGGAAGCGAGGGAAGAGATTGCCGTGCCTTTGGCGATGATCTTTACATCCTCACTGTCCACTGGAGTAGTACCAGATGATTGGAGGGTGGCAAATGTTATTCCCTTGTTCAAGAAAGGGAATAGGGATAACCCTGGGAATTATAGACCAGTCAGTCTTACGTAGTGGGCAAATTATTGGAGAGAATTCTGAGAGACAGGATTTATGATGGAAAAGCATAGTTTGATTAGAGACAGTCAGCATGACTTTGTGAGGGGCAGGTCATGCCTCACAAGCCTTCCTGAATTCTTTGAAGATGTGACAAAACACATTGATGAAGGAAGAGCAGTGGATGTGGTGTATATGGATTTTAGCAAGGCGTTTGATAAGGTTCCCCATGGTAGGCTCATTCAGAAAGTAAGGAGGCATGGGATACAGGGAAAGTTGGCTGTCTGGCTACAGAATTGGCAGACCCATAGAAGACAGAGGGTGGTAGTAGATGGAAAGTATTCAGAGTGGAGCTCGGTGACCAGTGGTGTTCCGTACAAATCTGTTCTGGGACCTCTGCTCTTTGTGATTTTTATAAATGACTTGGATGAGGAAGTGGAAGGCTGGGTTAGCAAGTTTGCCGATGACACGAAGGTTGCTGGAATTGTGGATAGTGTGGAAGGCTGTTGTAGGTTGCAACGGGACATTGACAGGATGCAGAGCTGGGCTGAGAAGTGGCTGATGGAGTTCAACCTGGAAAAGTATGAAGTGATTCATTTTGGAAGGTTGAATTTGAATGCAGAATACAGGCTTAAAGACAGGATTCTTGGTAGTGTGGAGGAACAGAGGGATCTTGGGATCCATGTCCATATTTCGCTCAAAGTTGCCACCCAAGTTGATAGGGTTGTTAAGAAGGCGTATGGTGTGTTGGCTTTCATTAACAGGGGGATTGAGTTTAAGAGCCGCGAGGTTATGCTGCAGCTCTATAAAGCCCTGGTTAGACCACACTTGGAATATTGTGTTCAGTTCTGGTCGCCTCATTATAGGAAGGATGTGGAAGCTTTGGAGACGGTGCCGAGGAGATTTATCAGGATGCTGCCTGGACTGGAGGGCATGTCTTACGAAGAAAGATTGAGGGAGCTAGGGCTTTTCTCATTGGAGCGAAGAAGGATGAGAGGTGACTTGATAGAGGGGTACAAGATGATGAGAGGCATAGATAGAGTGGATAGCCAGAGACTTTTTCCCAGGGTGGAAAGGGCTATCACCAGGGGGCATAGTTTTAAGGTGATTGGAGGAAGGTTTCGGGGAGATGTCCGAGGTAGGTTCTTTACACAGAGAGTGGTGGGTGGGTGGAATGCACTGCCAGCGGTGGTAGTAGAAGCAGATACATTAGGGACATTTAAGTGACTCTTGGATAGGTACATGGATGATAGTAGAATGAAGGATATGTAGGTAGTTTGATCTTAGAGTAGGTTAAAGGTTCGGCACAACATCGTGGGCCGAAGGGCCTGTACTGTGCTGTATTGTTCTATGTCCTATGTTCTATATCAGAGTGTTGCCAGAAGACTGTTCCAGAAAGGTAGGGGGAGGGGGGTAGCAGAATTGGCTATGTTTATCTATCAATCTAATGTCAGTGGTGGAAACTGACTTTTGTCACTTGGAGAAGCATGGGATAAAATGTGGCTGCTAGCATGGATTTGTTAAAGTCAAATTGTGTCTGACTAACCTGATTGAGTTCTTTGATGTAACTGAGAGCATGTAGATTTCAAAAGGTAGTTGGTAAAATACTTCGTAATAGACTCATTTGGAAAATAGAAGCTCATAGCATTAAAAGGGTCAGTGGTAACTTGGGTACAAAATTTGTGAATGAGAGTCGTGGTGAATGGATTTTTTTCTGACGGAAGAGAAGTATGCACAGTGGCGCAGTGGTTAGCACCGCAGCCTCACAGCTCCAGGGACCCGGGTTCGATTCCTGGTACTGCCTGTGTGGAGTTTGCAAGTTCTCCCTGTGTCTGCGTGGGTTTTCTCCGGGTGCTCCGGTTTCCTCCCACAAGCCAAAAGACTTGCAGGTTGATAGGTAAATTGGCCATTATAAATTGTCACTAGTATAGGTAGGTAGTAGGGAAATATAGGAACAGGTGGGGATGTTTGGTAGGAATATGGGATTAGTGTAGGATTAGTATAAATGGGTGGTTGATGTTCGGCACAGACTCGGTGGGCCGAAGGGCCTGTTTCAGTGCTGTATCTCTAATCTAATCTAAAAAAAATGCAATGAGATCCTGCGGTGTGGGTATTAGGAGCATTTCTTTTATGATGTATAAATTACCTGGATTTGGGGAAAGGGAGTACAATTTTGAAGTTTATGGGCATAACAGAACTTGGCCATAGAGTCTTAGAGTCATTAGAGAATTTAATGAGCCCATTTGGAGCAGGTATGGAGGTGTGGGGAGCCGGAGAATTGCATAAGACCTGTCCACACGGAAATCTGACATCTTGCCGTCGGTTCTGGATTTAGTCAGCAGCGGGAGAGCATTAAGACAACATCGCTGCCCCGACGTGACAGGACTGGCATTTAAGTTGTACAGCAGTTACTTATAATATATTTGCTTGCACTTGATCGCAATTCAATAGGGAGTTTGGGATTAAGTGGACAATGGGCGGCCCTCACGGGCCTTTGGATTCCTGGCCATTGAAAGATGGCGGCACCGATGCGAGGTCTCAGTGTCGTGAGGGGTACGTTGCCATGACCAGCACTGGATAGGGGAAGAGGGTGCTGCGGAAGCCATTGCCAGCCTAAGCTGCTGTGCACTCTGCAGGGGTGGGCTTGGTTTCGGATGATCTGCATGGGTGGCCTTACTGCTGGGTCATCTGCATGGATGGCCATACTATCTGGTGAGACGGTCGAGTGGCCATGTTGCTGGGTGAGAGGGTTGGCGATCAGCAAGAGTGGGCACTGAGGGCCATTAGCGCATAAACCAAGAGGAGTAGCAAAGACAAAGATGACAAGGCAACTTCGTCTCTGCAGGGATAGTCCTCTGGAGGTCTACTAATCACTTGGCGTGGGTCTCATACACTCTATCTTTATGGACCCCTGATGGAAGGAGGACTAGGAGGCAGCTCCACCTGCCCACGAAGCTCTGCGATGAGAGCAACGGCAGCCAGCTATGACACGATGGTCCACCTGCGCCACAGAGTGTACTGGACATGGCTCGGGCTACCTCCAAATATCCGTTCGGCAATGTCAGCAAAGACTGCGGCTCTCCAGGGAGGTTGTCACTGACTTATGCTCCGTGCTGCAGGATGCATTGCGACCTCTGGGATTCGCTGGTCATCCTATATCAGTGGTCCTGAAGAACACAATGACATTTAACATTTGTGCAACTTTGTCTTTCCAGGGATCCACTGGAAATGTATGTAGGGTCTCCCAGGCAGCAGCCCACTGCTGCAACATGGAGGTGACCAATGCCATATTTAAGAGGACCAGTGACTATGTGCACGACCGGACTGACCCTGACAGTCAGGCTGAGAGGGCAATCGAATTCCAGGCCATTGCTGAATTTCCCCAGGTACAAGATGTGATAGATTGTACAAATGTGGCCATCAAGGTTCCAACGGACCAGGCAGCTGCCTTCATCAACAGGAAGGGCTTCCATTCCATCAATGTTCAACTGGTCTGCTACCACCCAAAGCGCTCCCTGGAGGTGTGTGCCTACTTCCCAGGAAGCAACCACGCCGCCTACATATTTCAACAGTCCCAGGTGCCACAGCTTTTCAGGCCCCCCACACACCTTCAGGGATGGATTCTTGGGGACAAGGGTTACCCATTGAAAACATGGCTACTGACTCCTTTGAGGAACCTTCGCTCAGCAGCAGAGGAAAGGTACAACACTTGCGATGTCTCCACCTGAGCGACCATCGAGCAGGCCGTTGAGCTGCTGAAGATGAGATTCTGATGCCTTGATCAATGTGGTGGAACCCTGCAGTTTGCCCCAGTGAGGGTCTTGCGTATTCTGGTGGTCTGCTGTGCTCTGCAAAATATAGCACTGCAGTGTGGGGAGGCCTTGAATGAAGAGGACATGATTGATTGCCAGTCCTCAATAAATGAGGAGAATGCAGAGGAGGCTAATGGGCAGGTAGCACTGCATGTTGAACTCCTTGTCCTGTAGACAAGGAGGCAAGAGACAGTTTCATACTTACCCACTTGCAGCCACCATGATGGCCTCAAGGTGAAAGCAACGATGACTAATTGAAAAGTATTCATTTCTATTTGGGTTCCGTGCCTAGCTTGACCATGTGCTTTGGCCCATGTGAGATGCTTAACAAAGGACGGTTGTGCCTAGACTGGAAGTCACTAAGGTGGAAGGGTGAAGTCAGCATCTTACAATTACGGCATGAAAGAATAAGCATTTTCCACAATGAATGTTAACTTAAATAACAAAACTTTATAAAACAAATGACAAATTCCAAACACCCGTGAAATCCCAAGTATCTTTGATGGTTTTCTTTATACATGTTTGAGTGCTTCTTTGAGGTGTGAACTCTGTGCTAGCAGCTGGGCTGGAGGCAGGCTGCTGATCAGGCTACCCCTTGGCCTCAATTGACCTTGGTGGTTGTCCTCTGGATGCCTGAGGCCTGGAAGGCCCTGGCTGCCTGAAGATTTCCTGCACAGGTGCAGGACTCTTCTCAGGTGTCATGGCTGCTGGAGCTGGGCTCACTGGCAAAAGGGCTGAGGAGCTGCTGTCCACACTCGAAGTGTCCTGAAGGGAGCCCCCAGCTGTGGAGGTCAGCCTCTCCTCCATTTCAAGGCTCTCTTGAACCGCCCTGCTCACCAGAGAAGGACCAGGATCTGGAGAAGACTCCAGGTGCCTTGTCCTTCTCTCGCCTTGCCTCTGCTACGTTGAGCTCATGGCCAAGGCTACCGTGTGCAGATCTGCATATGTATGTGGGATCTGGCTCTCCAGGAGGGTCGCCAATCTCTCGATGCTTACACGCATAAGACATGACACTCATGGCACAGATGGACTCCTCCATTGTCCGCTCATGGCTGCACATTGCCTCTGGCAGCTCTGCCAGATGTTGCCTCACCTCTCTGCAACTCCAGCATGGCCTGTGCTGGCAACACCAGAGGCTCATCATCAGCCTGGGGTTCAGCATGGGCCTGGCCACCCACAGTCCTCCGACTGTCAGAGGCCTTGGCTGTCTCAGCCTCAGCCAGCTACTCGGGCGCGTGTGCGCTGCTCTCACCAGCTTGTGACCCTGTTTCTACAACTGAGCAGAAACCACAGAGGTGAAAGTATCTTTTTTTATTCATTCATGGGATGTGGGCATCGCTGGCTAGGTAGGACAGCATTTATTGCTCATCCCTAATTGCCCTTGAGAAGGTGGTGGTGAGCTGCCTTCTTGAACCGCTGCAGTTCATGTGGGGTAGGGACACCCACAATGCTGTTGGGAAGGGAGTTCCAGGATTTTGACCCAGCGACAGTGAAGGAACGGCGATATAGTTCCAAGTCAGGATGGTGTGTGGCTGGGAGGGGAACTTTCCGGTGGTGGTGTTCCCAACCATTTACTGCCCTTGTCCTTCTAGGTGGTAGAGGTCACGGGTTTGGAAGGTGCAGTCTAAGGAGCCTTGGTGCATTGCTGCAGTACATCTTGTAGATGGTACACACTGCTGCCACTGTGCGTCGGTGGTGGAGGGAGTGAATGTTTGCTTGTAGATGAGGTGCCCATCAAGCAGGCAACTTTGTCCTGGATGGTGTCGAGCTTCTTGTGTGTTGTTGGAGCTGCACCCATCCAGGCAAGTGGAGAATATTCCATCACACTCCTGACATGTGCCTTTTAGATGGTGGACAGGCTTTGGGGAGTCAGGAGGTGACTTACTCTCTGCAGGATTCCCAGCCTGTGACCTGCTGTTGTAGCCCTGGTATTTATATGGCTCATCTAGTTCAGTTACTGGTCAATAGTAACCTCCAGGATGTTGATAGTGGGGGATTCATGTCAAGGGGAGATGGTTAGATTCTATCTTGTTAGAGATGGTCTTTGCTTGGCACTTGTGTGGCACAAATGTTACTTGCCACTTCTCAGCCCAAGCCTGGATATTGTCCAGGTCTTGCTGCATTTCTACAGGGACTGCTTCAGTATCTGAGGAGTCGCAAATGGTGCTGAACATGGTGCAATCATCAGCGAACTTCCCCACTTCTGAAATTATGATTGAAGGAAGGTCATTGATGAAGCAGCTGAAGATGGTTGGGCCTAGGACGCTACCCTGAGGAACTCCTGCAGTGATGTCCTGGAGCTGAGATGATTGACCTCCAACCATCTTACTTTGTGCTAGGTATGACTCCAACCAGTGGAGAGTTTTTCTGTAAGGTATGATTCCGTGAGTATGACTATGCCAGGTTGTTGCTTGACTAGTCTGTGGGACAGCTCTCCCAACTTTGGCACAATTCCCCAGATGTTAGGAAGGAGGACTTTGCAGGGTTGACAGGGCTGGGTTTGCCGTTGTTGTTTCCGGTGCCAAGGCCAATGCCAGATGGTCCATCCAGTTTCATTCTTTACTGGTAGAAGGTTCAGGAGGGTCATGTAACAATGCATCTTCTGAGTGCTCCTCCTCAGAGTTGACAGCTTCGTCACCACCCCCCACCCCTTCTGATGGAGTCTCCTGTGAACACTGGCCTACATGTGAAAACACAAATAAAAACAAGAAATGCTGGAAATACTCAGCAGGTCTGGCAGCATCTGTGGTGAGAGAAGCAGAGTCAATGTTTCAGGTCAGTGACCCTTCATTCTGAGAGAACACAAACATCTATGGGTTAGGCGGTGCAGATCTTGTAATGATATCCATGCATTGTGTGGATCTCCAGAAGTATGTTGGATGTCGATTGAAGACAATCCTCACTCTCTTGTGCAGAGACTCTAGTCTCACCCTGTGCTATTGTGTGACCGCCCTGCGTCCCCGCTAACTCCAGTGCTTCATTCTCAGCTGTTGAGAGACACTGTATGTCTGTAATTCCTCCGCCAATCTGCAAAGTCTCCCTGTTGTTATGGGTCTTGCTTATCCTGTGGGTGGTAAGAGGGAGATAGTCATTCTTCTCAGGAAGAGCTACAGGACAGATGTGCTGGTGTCAGCCCCTCATCCCCTACTAGGGTTTCCTATATGGCTCAACCCCATGTCAGCTCTCAGGGTAGATGATGGGGGTGAGCTTCATAATTTAGTGTTCTGTGGCCGAGGTGCAGCAATGGGTCCGGCAGGGTGTGGTGATGCCTACCCCACTTGCTAGCACCTATTTGGTTCCTCCCTCCCCATGTCGAGCTGCGTGCTTCATAGCCACATGCAATCCTCAAAAAGGAGTATGGTTTGGAGCATTCACCCTGGCAGAGTGAAGATGATCATTGACTATCTTCCTGCACTGCACACATGTTTGGGGGTGACCCCATGGCTGCTGACCTATTCTGCAATCTCCATCCAAACTTGCTTGGTCAGGTGGGAGGACCTCTTCTTGTCATCCCTGGGAAGGAGAACCTCCCAACTATCCCTTGCACCCAGAGAAGAATCTGAAGGGAGGCATCGCTAAACTGTGGGGCCACCCAGTGTCTTGCCTCTGCCTTGACAGCTGGGGGGGTGAATGCCAGGGTGGGGGTGGTGGGGGGCGGGTGGTGGTGGGGTGCAAGTCCAGGAGTCACTCGAGCACCAGTCTCAGGAGCGAAATACGAATGACTCAAAGGCAGCAATGAAAGCTGGGCTGGCAGGTCTTTAAATATGGCACCAACACCTACTCTAGTGTCATCTGATGCTGCATTTGAATCCCGCCCCCGTTGCGTAATTGGCCGGGCCCTGTGCCTCCATTATTATAATTGGCCACCTGCTGCATGATTGCAGTGGGTCCACTGCACATATGACGAGTGGTAATGGTACCCACTTCTGGATGTCACCAGAAGACACGACGGGAAATATAAATCCAGCCCATAGAATCATTTATGACATAGAAGGAGGCCATTCGGCCCATTGAGTCCATGCCTGTTCTCTGTGGAGCAATCCAGTCAGTCCACTCCCCCGCTTGATCCCTGTAGCCCTGCAAGTTTATTTCCTTCCAGTGCCCATCCAATTTCCTTTAAATCTTTGAAGGTGATAGGGCAAATTGAGAAGGTGATTAAGAAAGCATATGGGCTACTTGGCTTTGTAAGTAGGGGTATTAAATACAAAAATAAGGAAGTCATGCTATACCTTTACAAATCTCTGGTTAGCCTCAGCTAGAGTACTGTAGACACTTCTGAGCCCCACACTTTAGTAAGGGTGTACAGAGGAAGTGTACCGGGATGATACCAGGGGTGAGGGAGTTCGGTTATGTGGAGAGATTGGAGAAGCTGGGATTATTTTCTGATATAGACCCGAGATGGTGAAGAGGAGATTTAATAGAAGTGTTCAAAATTGTGAGGAGTTTTGATAGTTTCTCCCTACAAGAAGTAAGGTAACAAGAAGTCATAGGTTTGAAATAATTGGCAAAAGAATTCGAGGAGAAATTAGGGGAAATTTCTTCACATGGAGCGTTGTTCCGATCTGGAACGCAGTACCTGAAAGATTGGTGAAATCGGATTGAATAGGAACTATTAAAAGGCAATTGGACATGTACTTGAAGGTCACTAATTTGCAGGGTTATGTGAAAAAAGCTGGGTGTGGGACTGAATTGAACAGCTCTTTCATAGAGTTGACACAGGCATGATGGGCCAAATGGCCTCCTATGCTGTGAGATTTGTTTCTTGTGGTTTTACTGCAATCTGTCATAGCCTAAGAGCTACAAATACTGTAAACCTCTACAACTTAGTTTTGTAAAACCAAAGTATGGTGTCTCTTAACCGCTACCTCGATTTACCTTTTTTAAACTATGGGCCTCGACTTCCTTTCAATTTCAAAAGGAAAAGGATGCTATATATGTGTTTTACTATTCCTTTTTTTTCCTAATCTCCTAACAAACAGACACACGTACACATATGTCCGAAAGACTGAGCTTCTAACCTTGAACAAATCCCAAGTATGAGGGTCCTGAATTTCTGTGGAATTCTCCCGATCTTCTGATGCAACTACAGTGGATGATCAGCGCATCAGGACATCACCCTGGAAAAATGTCATAAAAGGCTAAACACACCATTTCTGTTGTTTCTCCGGGGTTTTGCCAATTTGTTATCAGAAAAACTCTTGAAGAATTTCCAAGTGGGGTTTTGTAGTCATGAGTCCTTCAAACATGTGTGACATTGCCTTGCACCGAAATCTGACCTGTCCTTTGGTCAGCTTTCACATTTGGAGGAGTACAGTGACTGCTCTACTGGAGGATTCCTGCGACTGCATAAAAAATCCAAAGACATTCAGATGTTTAGATGCTGACTGCAGACAAATGATTGGCAAATCTGTGGCAGAATTTGTTATGCACTGTGCCTGTTTTACTTGTGTAAAATGTGGGATGGCCTACACAAAGTGGGCTGAATTTAATGGGCCTCCTTGGGACTAGAATGGAGGTGGAGGGCCCATAAAATTGCGTGAAAAGGCTGGGAGGTGGAGTGCCCATCGCATTCGAATTTAGTCAGGGATGGCGAAGGCCGAGGACGGTCTTCCCACCCAGAGGCTAATTGAGGCTAATTTAAATTGGCATTTTACCAGTGGTGGGGGGGGCGGGGCGGGGTGCCTCCGCGCCAGGAGGAGGCCACCCAGTAACTCACGGTGGCCTCTGGGTGGGCTTGGGGCAGGGGGGAGTCCTCCTCCATTGCCCATAGATTGCCCACGGAGGGCCAACAACAGCAAAGGCCATCCCTGTGGCATTACCCAGCCCCCTTCCCTCAGTAACCCACCCTCTCCCCCACTCCCTTGGGCCTGCCGCAGTGACCCCGGTGAGCCTACTTTCACTTCCCTTCAGTCCAGGATTCACAGCTGCTCTTTTTCAAGTGCCTGCTCCAGTTCCAACAGTGGCCACCGCTCCTGGTGGTGCAGCTGGGACTGCTGAGCTGCTGGCCCTCTGATTGGCTGGCAGCTCTTGGAGGTGGGATCCCTGTCCTTAAAGGGACAGGGTAGTTCATTGCCCGAGTGCAGTTAAAAGCTGCTGGGGGTGGTGGGGGAGGGGGGGGGGGGGTGAAGGGTGGTGGGTTCCTCCAATGGCCGAGGTAGGGTTCCCTTTGCCTATTGGGCCCGGCGTCAGGACTCCTGCCGGCTGCATAAAATCCAGCCCTGTCTGTGCAGACGTTGGTCCTACTGCACAATTTGTGGGTGGACACCTAAAATAGGCATAAGGCCCCTTGAATATGTAAATTAGTGGCCTAATACTAGTCAAAGGACCCCTTTGAGAAATTAGTCACTGATGAGTAGTCAGATGTCGAGCTTGCCCTGCTCAGGATCCTTCAGCCAATATAGCTGCCAACCAAAGATAAGTACTAACATTTTGTTTAAGAAGGAACACCTTCTTGTGAAGTTAGCTGACACAGGAGTGCTCTCCAACTCCATAGGATTTGGATAGTATTAGATTGAGCACATACCCTTTATCCCCGCTCCCTTGCTCTCTCCTACCTCCCAAACAATTTCTAACACAAGTATAAAAGCTAGTTCCAATTCCGTCACTTTTATTTTTGCCAATAATCATTTGTGTGAAACCTTATCCAATGTCTTCTGAAGTCCCTATAGATAGTATCCATTAACACTTTCATCTACCTTATTCATTACTGAGATTATCAACAACGTTCTGGAGTATTGTGGACCTGTTTGGTTCAAGTATCAGATTACTAAATCTGCCACAGAGGACGATAACTTGGTTCTGAGCTTCAATTACCAGGCATGCCACCTTTGAACCAACTTCACCTCAAAAGGATGCTCCTTACTTCACCCTTCCCCTAAGGGAAAGTCACTCTCTGGTCATTAACTTTAGACGTGGAAGGAGAGAGCTAAGCAGTTGTACAGCGATTTAAAAGGCTACAAAATATAGGCATGAAATGTGAATTTCCAAGATACCAATCAACAGAACCGATTTGCAAAGTTAAAGGCAACTTGAGCAACTGACGAATTTTGGATAGCTAGGAAGCTGTCAGTTTAACAAGTCAGCACATGCGGTCCCATTCCTTTTAATTTGAAAGTACCCTTCTGACAGACAGATTCTGTTTTCAAACATAATGTGATTATCTCTGAAATTCGGTTGTTTTAAGACAAATATTTATTTTAACTCTTTGAGGATTAAGATGTTAGGGGTAGATATTTGTCTTGGGTGGTGAACAGACATTAGACGCATGCTTTATGTCCTGCTGATATTCAGTCCCATTAATGCCAATCAGGCTGGACAGATTATGAGTTGTTGATGCTATACCACCAGTTTTACACTATCACTCAAGTTGAATTTCTACCCTATTATCTCTGGACATCTTCAGAACCATTTGTCTTTTCACGACAATTGCTATGCAGAACATTTTTATGACAAAAATGACTTTTAACGATCTGAATGGATTTAATACCTATGAAGAAGCCAGGCATATCAATTAACATATATGTATTGACTCTTGTTGCCTTAAACCTCCTACAATAACACTTACAGTTCCTTGAGAATAAATAGGTTTCAAATTTGAAAATGCTCCAACTCTTATTTGAAAACGAAACACGTGGTTTTTATGGTATTCTGTAATCTGTCTGCACTTCAACTGGATTATGGCAGATTTGCTGATTTACATCAGCTTTTCTCATTCTGTTTCTTTCCCACTGATCAAAGGAATATTTTCTCTTGCAATTTTCAAGGAGACAGACATCTAAGAGTGCAGGGCTTTCTGATGTAGTGCTCGAGCACTGAGAGCACAAGATAGCTATGATTTGGTTCATAGTTCAAAATGCCTTGTCAAAGTGCGCATTTAGATGTATATCACAAGTTATTCGTTGGAGACAGTTTGCAGTATATCAAAAAAAAAATGTTTTGTTTATGTCTTGATACAGAGTCTTGCAGGGAATGTTGCGAAACCGGAAAAGAACTTCAGAAATTACAGCACAGCCTAATCATGCCTTCGGAACTTATCAAAATTATAAAGAAGGTTAAGAGGGTAAACAGTGAAAGATTACAAGGGAATGTAATTAAGATAATCATTCGAAGAACGAAAGCGGAAGTTGGAAGAAATTTTCCACATTGAAATTTAATGCAACAACGATGTTCAGCATTTTTGGAGCTGGCAGCTGGATACTGTGTCAAACTAATGACTTGACCACATATGATTACAAAAAAGTTCACCCGACTTTCGCTAAGTGTTTAGACTATGTCCTTTCTCCCCCTTGAAAGTACTGAAATTGGCTTTGTGCATAAAAGCAAAAAAGAAGGAAAACCTCTGGAGCTTAGCTCCCTGAACCAAAGAAGCTTGAGGGGCACATTTGACCTATGGGCTGAATCTTGGACATCACAAGTGGCTATTGAGTCAGAAAATACAGGGCTGCAAGAAAAGAAGTTAGAAAGTCTTGTAATGCAAAAAAAATTACTCCCAAACAAAACTAATACACCAATGAAAATGTGGATATGTTTGGAAAGGAACTTTCCATCATTTGCGCCTTAGTAGCATTAACCAAGGCAACAGTGCAGGGGAGCGATATGGCTAATGATAACCAGTGTATGACAGGAATGGACAGAGTTTACAAACATAATATTGCACCAGAAAATAAGGTCAGAGTAAGGAAAAATGGTAAAAAGACAGAATTAAAGGCTCTTTATCTGATTGCATGCAGTATTCGTAACAAGATGGATGAATTGATGGCATAAATAGAAATAAATGAGTATGATATGATAGCCATTACAGAGCATGGTTGCAAGGTGACCAAGCCTGGGACCTGAACATTCAAGGGTATTTAACATTTCAGAATGATAGGAACAAAGGAAAAGGAGGTGGGGTAGCTGTGTTAATAAAGGATGAAATCAGTACATTAGAGAGAAATCATCTTGGCTCAGAAGATCAAGATGTAGATTTAGTTTGGGTGGAGATAAGAAATAGCAAAAGAGAGAAGTCACTGGTAGGAGTAGTTTATAAACCTGCTAGCAGAACACCGTAGGATAGAGTATAAATCAAAAAATAATGGGGGCTTGTAGGAAAGGTACTGCAATATCGTGGCTGATTTTAATCTTCATATCGATTGGATGAATCAAATTGGCAAAGGTAATCTGGTGGATGAGTTCATAGAGTGTATTCGGGACAGTTTCTTAGAACAATATGTTTTGCTCACACCTGGTCAGCTAAATATTCCACTTCCCATGTATGTTGAAGGAGAGACTTTGGAATATGTTGAACACTTCCCATACAATGGCAGCCACCTCTCTCAAAAGGCCACCACTGACCATTGGGATCCTACACCAGATCAGCTGTGCCAACTCAGACTTCGACAAAGTTTGGCAGTGAGTGTTTGACAACCAAGACCTCTGCAAGTCAACAAAGATCCTAGTGTACAGAGCAGTTGTTGTCAACACACTCCTGTACTATAGTGAGACCTGGATTGTGTATCAGCGACACATAAGAGTGCTAGAGAAATTCTATCAGCAATGCCGCATCCTCCGGATTCAATGGGAGAACCATCGAACAAACGCTAGTGCTCTTCTTGAAGCCAGCTTCACAAGCATTCAGGCAAAACTCCTGCAGAACCAACTTTGATGGACTGGATACTGTGTCCGGATGGCTGCAAACCGTCTCCCCTGCTAGATCCTGTTTTTTCAACTCTCAATCCGGAGAAATGTGAGGTAATGCATTTGGGGAAAGGAAACAAAGCAAGGGAATACACAATAAACAGGAGGATATTGAGAGGGGTAGAAGAAGTGAAAGACCTTGGAGTGCATGTCCAAAGGTCCCTGAAGGTGGCAGAACAGGTAGATAAAGTGGTGAAAAAGGCATATATAATGCTTTCCTTTATTGGCCGAGCTTTAGAATACAAAAGCAAGGATGTAATGCTGGAACTGTATAAAACGCTGGTTAGGCCACAGCTGGAGTACTGCGTACAGTTCTGGTTACCACATTACAGGAAGAACATAATTGATCTGGAGAGAGTACAGATGAGATTTACAAGAATGTTGCCAGGGCTTGAAAGTTGCAGCTATGTGGAAAGGTAAAGATTGGATAGGCTAGGCTTGTTTTCCTTCGAACAGAGGAGGTTGAGGTGTACAAAATTATGAGGGGCCAAGATGGACAGGAAGGACCTGTTTCCCATCGCGGAGAAGCCAATTACCAGAGGACACAGATTTAAAGTGATTGGTAGAAGGATTAGAGGGGCCATGAGGAAAATCTTTTTCACCCAGATGGTGGTGGGTGTCTGGAACTCACTGCCTGGATCGGTGGTGGAGGCAGAAACACTCAACTCATTTAAAAGTGCTGTAACCTGCAAGGCTATGGACCAGGTGCTGGAAGATGGGTGGCTATTTTTTTCAGTCGGCGCATGATGGGCTGAATGGCCTCTTTCAGTGCTGTACCTTTTCTATGGTTCTATGGCCAGCGTTCCAGGAGAGGATAAAGAAAACACTTTAAAGACACTCTGAAGCTCCCTTTGAAGTGCGGCAACAATGACATTAATGACTGGAAGGAATTTGCTACCAATCGTTCAACATGGCGACAACATGTCCATCAAGCTGTCTCATGCTTTGAGTCCAAATGCCTTAATGATGAGGCAGAGCTTTCCGGAGAAGGAAAAAAAGATCAAATCCGCACTCTGATCCCACTACCTGATGGGATGTCCTGCCCCTTGTGCCCAGAGATCTGCGGGTCTAGAATCAGCCTGTTCAGTCACCTGAAGATCCATGGCAGAAACTAGCAACCTTGCGTAGATGTCATGCTCAAATCGAGGGACAGCCGATGGCGACAATGTTCTGGAACCAACCAGGGAGAAGAGATTTTAGACCTGGTAACGTGTAATGACACAGGATAATTAACAACCACATAGTAAAAGATCCGCTTGGCAAGAGTGATCATAACATGGTAAAATTTCACATTTAGTTCGAGGGTGAGAAATCTGTGTCTGAAACCAGTGTATTAAAACTTAAATAAAGGCAATTACAAAAGTATGAAGAGTTGGCTAAAGTGGACTGGGAAAATAGGCTAAAGGGTAAGACAGTAGAGAAGCAGTGGCAGCCATCTAAGGAGATATTTCATGACTCTCAACAACGATATATACCATTGAGAAAGACTCTATGAGAAGGCTGTGCCATCTGTGGCTAACTATGGAATTTAAGGATGGTATATAATTGAAAGAAAAGGCATACAATGCTGCAAAGATTAGTGGTAGGCCAGAAGATTGTGGAAATTTTAGAAACCAGTAAAGGATGACTTAAAAAAAAAAGAGAAATTAGCATATGAGAGTAAACTAGCAAGAAATATAAAAACAGAGACTAAAAGCTTCTCCAAGTATATAAAAAGGAAAACAGTAGCTAAAGTAAGCATTGGTCCATTAGAAGATGAGACTGGGGAATTAAGAATGGAAAATAAGGAAATGGCAGAGACTTTGAACAAGTATTTTGTATCTGTCTTCACAGTAGAAGCCACAAAAAGTATCCCTAGATTAGTAGAAAATCAGGAGGCAAAAGGGAGGGAAGAACTGAAAACAATCACTATCACTAGAAGAACATACTAGGAAAACTAATGGGACTAAAGGCTGACATGTCCCTTGGACCTGATGGCCTGCATACTAGGGTCTTAAAAGAAGTGGCTGCAGAGAAAATGGATGCATTGGTTGCAATCTTCCAAAATTCCCTAGATTCTGAAAAGGTCCCAGTGGATTGGAAAACTGCAGATTCTAGCATTCCATTTGCCTTCCCAATTACTTGCTGTTCTCGCACGCATCTATTTAAGAAAGAAGGGAAACAGAAAGTAGGAAACTATAGGCCAGATAGCCTAATAACTGTCATTGGGAAAATGCTAGAATCGATTATTAAGGAAGTATTAGCAGGATATTGTCTTATGATTTTCTAAATCAGGCAGAGTCAACATGGTTGAAATGGAAATAGTGTTTGACAAATCTATTAGAGTTCTTTGAGGATGTAACAAGCAGGTTGGATAAAGGGGAACCAGTAGATGTAGTGTATTTGAATTACCAAAAGGCATTTGATAAGGTGCCACATAAAAGGTTACTACACAAGATATGAGCTTATGGTGTTGGGGTAATATATTAGCATGGATCGAGGATTGGCTAACTATCAGGAAACAGAGAGTCAGGATAAATGGGACATTTTCAGGTTGGCAAAATGTAATTGGTGAAGTACCACAGGAATCAGTGTTGGGGCCTCAACTATTTATGATCTATATTAATGACTTGAATGAAGGGACCAAGTGTATTGTAGCTAAATTTGCTAATGATACAAAGGTATGTAGGAAAGCAAGTGGTGAGGTGGACACAAAGAGCCTGCAAAGGGTTAGAGATAGGTTAAGTGAGTGGGCAAAAATTTGGCAGATGGAGTATAATGTGGGAAAATGTGATATTGTCCATTTTGGCAGGAAGAATAGAAATGCAGAATATTATCTAAATGGAGAGAAACTGCAGAATGCTGCGATCTGGGTGTCCTTGTACATGAACCATAAAAAGTGGGGCGGCGCAGTGGTTAGCACTGCAGCCTCACAGCTCCAGCGACCCAGGTTCAATTCTGGGTACTGCCTGTGTGGAGTTTGCAAGTTCTCCCTGTGTCTGCGTGGGTTTCCTCCGGGTGCTCCAGTTTCCTCCCACATGCCAAAGGCTTGCAGGTTGATAGGTTAATTGGCCATTATAAATTGCCCCTAGTATAGGTAGGTGGTACGGGAAATATAGGGACAGGTGGGAATGTGGTAGAAATATGGGATTAGTGTAGGATTAGTATAAATGGGTGGTTGATGGTCGGCACAGACTCGGTGGGCCGAAGGGCCTGTTTCAGGGCTGTATCTCTAAACTAAGTCAGCATGGGAGTACAGCAAGTAATTAGGAAGGCAAATGGAATGCTGGAATTTTTGCAAGTGGGATATAATACAAAAATAGTGAAGTCTTGCTACAGCTGTATTGGGCATTGTTGAGACCGCACCTAGAGTACTGTGTACAGTTTTGGTCTCCTTTCTTACGAAAGATATGCTTGCATTGGAAGCAGTTCAGATAAAGTTCACTGGTCTGATTCCTGAGATGAAGGCGTTGTCTTATGAGAAAAGTTGATCAGGTTGGGCCTGTACTCATTGGACGTTTGAAGAATTAGAGGTGGTTTTATTGAAACATATAAAATTCTGAAGGGGGCGTGACAGGGTAGATGCTGAGAGGATGTTTCCCCTTGTGGTGAAATCTAGTACTAGGGAGCACAATTTAAAAATAAGGGGTCTCCCTTGTGATGAAGATGAAGAGGAATTCTCTGAGGGTAAACTTTGGAATTCTGTTCTACAAAAAGCAGTGGAGGCTGGGTCATTGGATATATTTCAGGCTGAGTTAGACAGATTTTTGATCTACAAGGGAGTCCAGGGTTAAGGGATGGCAGCAGGAAAGTGGAGTTAAGGCCAAAATCAGAGCAGCCATGATCTTATTGAATAGTGGAGCAGGTTCAAGAGGCCAAATGGCCTACCCCTGCTCCGATTTTTAATGATCTTTTTAGACGCACAGAGTGCCTGTTTGTCCCTGGTGTCCAGTGTTGCTATGACAGCAGAGGGCAGGTATTTACATTGAGCCTTATTTCTGTTAAAGTTGGCATAAGCAATATAAAAGGTATGGTCAATGTAGTGGCATTTTTTTTTAAATCAGGATTTTAAGATTTATGAAATTTGAAAAGCACACTTCTTATTTTTGATCAGTGGTTTTCTACAGGGAGGCTAAGGACCTTTGAAGAGTGGACTGAACAATATTCAATCAGCGTCATATAATCCCAAAGCACAAGTCCACATCGCTCATATTTCACCTCACTTGTATCACTCTTATATAAAAACATTGCTGCGGAGAATCATAACCCATGATTAAGTTGGAAAGAAGTTGGAGGGGAAGCATTGCACTTCTCAGGAATTTAAATGAGTACTTTTAATTCACTTTACTTTTAATTTTAAAGGAGACAGCCACCTTTTTCCAACTCCTAACTAACCATTGCTCATGTTCTGTTTAATTCCTACAACTCTTTTTCTAACTTTGACTTGATTTTATAATAATATGAGCTGGATTTTTCATCCTTTTTACCCTTCTCCATTTTAAGGCAGCATTGGCTGCAAACACCAATATGGCATACGTGCACAATTTTGCCCTGAATGCATTGAAATTCTCGGTCTTGAAGTCCCCATCCCCAGACTGACTCACTGCAGGGCAATTGGGATGACCTAGATCTAGGTGCACAATATTCCACAATTATTACTCCAAAGCTAATCTCTGAGAATGTCATCACTGCATGTGTTAGCAAGTATGGCACAGCTGTTAGCTTGATGAAAATCCCTCTATGCCCGTTCTTTGATGGGGAGCATTCTGAGGATATGCACGAGGCTGGATTGGAGGCTCTTAAAGTCAAGAATTACAGAAAATTTGTGACATTTGCCATACATCGATTCCCACTCTATAGGATTTACAGACCTGGAAGGTCTTACTTAGTTTTGTCTGCCCACCACTGTGCCAGAAGGCTGCCTTCCCACAGGGAATGATTAAGAAGTTATGTCAACTGTTGGCTAAAGACCTCCAACTAACTTCCACCGGAAGGACAGTGTTATGAGATTGAGATCAAGTCAGGAATCCATTTTGTATTCAGCCCTAAGACTAATAGCCTACGGAACTTGACTGATAGTCGCAGTCTTCACGGAGGTCACAAACAGCCTGATTTTGAGGGTAACAACTGAATACATTTAGATCTGAACTCAATTTGTGTGCACTTTGAGATTAAAGTCTCTGCCACATAGCTGTAATAATACGTTCTGGAATTTGTTTAAAACCTAAATACCAGTCGCTTAAAGTAGCCTCTGGGACCATGAATGCTCGATGCTTGGACAGCCTGGAACTGCTTGATAAAGACTGGTATGAGATGGTGCAAAGTGTATGAAGTAATGTAGTTAGAAAGATAAGAAAAGGGCAAGAATGTAGCGTGAGGTTCGGGGATTGTTGTATAAGGGTCTGAAAAGGTTAATGTTTGGGACAGTGAGAGTAACACCTCCCACATTGATGATGATGTAAGAGATCACATGTGTAATGGGCTTGGGGAGAAGCAAGAAGCGTCATGCAGAGTAAGAGCTAGACAGGCTTATGGAAAGTGTATATAGTCTGTGTAAATATAATAAATGAGTTACTGTTTAGATTTACTAGTCTGAGATCTCTGTAAACCAAGCTCAACCTATCATCTGAAATGCTAGCATCAATATACAATATGCTGGCAATGGTGAACACACCCATAAGATTTTAAGAAGCATAACCTGGTACAGTAGTGCCAAAAGACTGCAGATCGCATGGAGATGGTACGAAGAGCTCGAGAGCTGCTCCGCAGATGATGCAAAAACACACAGAGTTGGTAAGTCAGCTGCAAAGGCATTCAGGCTGCACCACAGAAGCATGGTGGTCTGTGAGTAAAATCCAAGTCCAGCGAGCATAGGCATCGAGTCACAGAACTGGGTGACAGTCAGAGATTGGCTGAGTAGCCTTTAGAAAAGGGTAGAAACATTGTCTAATGGTGCACTGGACAGGCAAAATGTAGAAAAGCCAAATCCTCACAAAGGGCAGATCCGAAGTCAGCGGCCATTACTTGAGCAGACTGCAAGGGAAAAGGGTGGGAAAGTTCTGAAAATCCCGGGATCACTAGCATTGCAAGAATGAAAATTTATCAAAGAAAGAAAATGACCTACAGAATTTAGGAAGGATATGGATCCAAAATATAGGAAAGCAGCAAGGTTTGAGAATTTGAAAGGACCTAATGAGAGTCAGAATTAGTCTCACTGGAGGAGAAGATTTTTAAGATATAGAATAGCTTCCCAGCTGCACAGCAAGTCTGAAGCTGAATAAATAAATACTTTGCTGTACTCAATAGGTACAATTGCTGATGATGCGATCGCAAGGCAGGGCATCAATGAGGCTTCCGATAAGTTTGATGATGTTTTACAAGCTTCTGATAAGTACTTTAATTTAAGAAGTAATAAGATCTTAGGAAGGGCTAAGTTTAATCGAAGAGTCCAGAAACTGGGTGAATAAGTGGATACTTTCATTAATGAATTGTATAGACTGGCTGAAGGATGTGAGTATGGCGAACTGAAAATAGAATAGATAAGCGACCGCATAGTTGTGGGTATTGCAGATGAACCTCTATCAGATTTATTACAGTCAAGAGAAGACCTCATCCTGGAGAAGGTGATACACATGGTCAGTCAAGCAGAGGTCCGTAGGCAGAACAGAGCGATCCTGAGAGGGGAAGAGAAACCTTGGGTTGACTCAGATGACCATATAGTTCCTGAAGCCCAGGACTGAAAAACGGTCTCTAGACAAGAAGGTACACTCGGATGAAAGACGCCATGAAACCCTGTCAGTGCTGTGGCACCAAAAAGACCCACAGGTGCGAACAGCATCCAGCAAATAATGTGGAATGACTGTAAGAATGGGCCATTTTGGAAAAATGTGTCAAAGCAAGACCTCTATTATTAAAGATTCTAAACAAAATGTCTTCATGCAAAGAGGCTAATGATGTGGAACAACCTCCATTGAAGGATAAATCAGGAATATTTCTTGGGAGATCAGTGATCCTAACCATATATTCTGGACAGCAGATATTTATGTCAATGGACTTATTATCAATTTTAAATTAGAAACTGGAGCAAGCGTCACAGTTTTGTTAGAGAACGGACCGTGGCTATCAACACATTGCTTGCAACCAACAGACATTCAATTACTTGGTCCAGGAGGGATTGAACTAACAGTCAAGGGAAAGTTACAGACAACACTCCAGTACAAGGGAATACAGATATTGGAAACACTGTATGTCTTAAAGAATCAAAAATTTTCTCTTTTGAGCAGAAGAGCATCTTTAGATCGTCATCCTATCAAAAAAGTAGATGAAATCAAGCAACAAGAATCTGAGAGCTATTTTCAAGCAGACTTTCTAAAAATATTTTTGGGTCAAGGAAGACTGAAGACCGAATACAGCATTACATTGAGAGAAGATGCTAAACCGATATGTATCTTTATGCCTAGGAAAATACCACACCCATTGCTGAAGCAAGCCCAAATACAGCTCCAAGAGATGACCAGGCTGGAAGTCATTTCTCCTGTCATGAAACCAACAGAGTGGTGTTTGGGAATGGTTCCAGTTCCTAAACCAAATGGTACTCTTCGCATTTGTGTAGACCTCACTTCAGCTTAATAAGGCTGTCACAAGGGAATTTCATCCAATGCCCTCAGTAGAAGAAAGCTTGGCAAAGTTATCCAAAAGTGTTATGTTCATGAAACTCGATGCTTTTGGCAAGTTCCATTGGACGAGAAGTCAATATTACTGATGACCTTCATCACTCCATTTAGAAGATTTTGTTTCAATCAATTACCATTCGGTATAACGTCTGCACTTGAAAAATTCCAAAGGACTATGTCAAACGTTTTAGAAGGCCTTAAAGGAGTAATATGCCATATGGACAATACCTTAGTCCATGGAGAATCTGTCGAAGAACATGGCCTGAGGGTTAGTGAAGTTTTGAATCGTTTACAGAAAGAGGCTTGACACCTAATGAACATGTGAATTGTCAAGAACATCTATTCGTTTCTTAGGACGCATTGTTAGTAGCAACAGCATAATGGCAGACCCACAAAAGATGAGAGCCATTAATGAATTCCCAATTCCTACTTCTGTCCAAGATCTTCAAACATGTCTTGCAGTGGTTAATCTGTTGGCAACATTTTTGCCCAATCTCGTGTAAGTTACTGATCCCTTAAGACAATTCTTAAAGAAAGATCAAGCATGGTGTTGGAATGTATATCAAGAGCAGGCATTTTAAAGGATCAAGGCTGGTTTCACCAGAGATCTTAGTGCATTATACCCCTCACTTCCAACCACAATTGCGCAGACACCTCATCTACAGGGCTAGGACAAGAACAGTCAGATGGATGTAGAAGACCAATCTATTATGCATTGCGAGCGCTGTGTGAGGAGACAGGGTATGCTATCATAGAGAAAGAAGCTCTCACAGTCTCGCAGTCACGTGGGCTTGTGAAAAGTTCTCTGATTATATTATTGGCTTAAAAGTTGTCATTGAGACAGATCAGAAACCCTTAGTTTCCTTACTGGACGAAAAGGAACTAGCTAGAATGCCTCTGAGAATTCGGAGATTCCGTTTGAGATTAATGAGATTCAAAACATAGTATTGTAGAAGGCAAGATGCAAACTTCCGCACATGCTTTATCTAGAGCTACTGTTGACCATCCTACACAACAGGATGTTAACTTTGTGGATGAGGTTGTGTTAGAGTACACTGCGTTGCAATGGCCGGCAAATACACAAAAGCTCGAAGAAATTCATCAGGGTCAGAAGCGATCCCTTCAGAATGCTGACAGGGGAGAAGATTGTTCCCTCTGCGAAAACCTGGTCCACTCCTCCATCGCCCCTGACAACTCGTCCCCTTCCCATGACACCTTCCCATGCAATCACAGGAGGTGTAATACCTTCCCTTTTATCTCATCTCTCTTCAAGATCAAAGGCCCCAAACACTCCTTCCAGGTCAAGCAGCAATTGTACTTCCTTCAATTTAGTATACTGTATTCGCTACTCACAATGTAGTTGCCTCAATATTGGGGAGACCAAACGCAGATTGGGTGACCGCTTTGTGGAACACCTCCGCTCAGTCCGAAAGCATGACCCCGAGCTTCCAGTCGCTTGCCATTTCATCACCACCGCCCCCGCTCTCATGCCACCATTTCTGTCTTTGGCCTGCTCCAGTGTTCCAGTGAACATCAATGCAAGCTCAAGGAGCAGCACCTGATCTTGTGATTAGGCACTCTACAGCCTTGTGGACTGAACATTGAGTTCAATAATTTCAGAGTATGAATGGCCTTTTTTATATTTTTACATTTAGTTTTATTTTTTAACCATTGGCCTGTTTTTCATGTGGACAGAGCTGCTCATTATTCCACTATTAACACTCTCTCTGGACGAATGCTTTGTCTTTCACCACATGCATTAACACTCTCTTTGTCTTTGTCCCAGGACAGCTTTGCTATTTAATCTCTCCTGCCCTATCATACACCTCCCCTTTTGTTCTCTTCCCCACCATCCCTCCCCCCCCCCCACCCCACCCACTTCACTTGCTTAAAACCTTATTCTTTTCTAATGCTTGCCAGTTCTAATGAAAGGTCACAGACCTAAAACGTTAACTCTGCTTCTCTCTCCAGAGATGCTGCTTGACCTACTAAGTATTTCCAGCACTTTCTGGTCTTTATTACAGTTCCATTCTCTGTCTGAATAATTTGAATTCAGTGAGGGGGTCTTCCGCCTTCCATTATAGGGATGGAAAATTTGTTGTCATTTTGTTTTGAATGGTATCAGTGACAGGAATAAAGATTTAAGCTTGCACAGTTAAGTTCTGTGATCACTGTCTTGCCCTTTAATTGGCAGCATGAGCTTTCTTTGTAGTTAAAAAAAAAAACTGCCTTGCTGCTATGGAGAAAAAACTCACTGCAGCAGTCAAAAAAACCTTCCTGGCTGTTCTGAAAAAAAAAATTGCTGTCTACACTTCCACCAGCAGTCACAGCTTATGGAGCAGTAGAGGGGGAAAGGCAGTGTGAGTGTGCCGCCGTCTTCGGGTGCGTGCGCTGTCTTGAAGTCCAGCCCATGAAGGGCAATTTCAGCGCGAGAAAAAAAAAACTCAACTATTTCCCCAGCTGTGCGCTATCTTTAGGCCCCTCCTGATTTATGAAACGGTTCGTAATGGAGCTGAATTTTTTTTTATATAGCTCGTCTGAGACCTTCAAGAGAAAAGGGAAAATGGCTATGAAGGTCCTCTGGCCTTCTCAAATGCCTGGAAGCTGCCACACATGGATGATCTCGCCTGGGTATGTCGTGATAGATCAATCGCCCCACCCCCGAACATCCCATCTGGTGGCCCATCAGCGATAATGGTGCTCTCACCCAACAGAGCTCTGTCCATGCATACCTCTCGGAGTTGGCTTTTGATGGATTGCTTCAGACGTAAACCGTAATCGCAGCTTGATACAGATCCATGTTCCCTTAGCAAAGCTGCAGAATCTCGGCGCCATGTACGATGTCTCAATGATGCAGACCTGCTGTGTGTTTAACGGCGACAATATCGCAGAGTCACTTACACAGACTTCGCCGCCACCTCAAGGATTGCAGACAGACCTGATGAACTTGCAACCTTCACACCAGAACTTCTGTAACGAGTGGATGTGTTCAGCTTTGCAGGATCTACAGAAGCTTGAAGTATCGTCAACAACCACCAGCTGCCACCATATTGCATTTCCTCTTTCGTGATGCAAACACACCAATTACACAGACAAGATTAGTGAATCTAAAAGGTGGATTCTTTTAGTGAAGATACTAACATATATACATCAATACTGGAAGGTAGGTTAACATGTCTTGTTACAGTTGCTTCCAACAACTGCCTAGAGATCACATGGGTCTGTACATCACATCCTGTCTGGTGATGGACACTGTTTCAGATAATCCCCTGAAAGCAATACCACAATAACATAGGGGCCTAATTCAGGGCAGAATTTTCAGAGCCCCCTCAAAGTCAGGGACAGAGGCAAGGGCCCCCCTGAAAATACTAGCACTGGGTGGTGCGTCAATTTCAAGGTGCAGATTCCAGTGCTGGCAATAATCACCAGGGCAGGGGGAGAGCAGGACAGGAATCCCACTCTCCTCCCCATTGAGGCTAATTAAAGCTGTTCAAAAGTGCCTTCAGAAACAGATCATCTGAAGGGAGGTGGGTACGGAGTGAGGAGTCATCACCCTAGCTCCATAAGAGGTCAGTGGGGCAAATGGGGACTTGGCACTTAGTAAGGGGTGTCCTTGCCACTGCACAGGTGGCAGGGAGAGTGGGGTCTCAGCGCTCAGCACTTGAATGGAGTCCTCCCCCACCTGGCATCATGGGAGCAGAAGAGGAGGGGAGAAGGCTGCCAAGGATAATTGGGCAGCCACCTTCCCTGAAGGAAAACTTCAGCAGGCAATGGGGGTCGACTGTCAGATTTTGGACTCAGTGGTAATGAGGGGCAACATCCTCTGCAAGAAGGGCAGAACCCTAGGCATCAGGAGGGCACAGGAGAGGAAAGAGGGGAAGGAAGGCAACGTAGGCCAAACCTTCAATACAGGATCGACCGCCAAAGACTGAGCCACCTGGAGATGACAGAGAACCAGTGCTGCGGGAGACTGTGATTCTCGGGCAGCTGGTTACAGACATCTATGCCCTCAATGGCACTCGATTAGATTCTCACTAATTATAAAGATCAGTTGGACAATGAGATGAAGGTAGTCCTATGTAGTGTTACGACTGAGGTGGGAGCAATGCACCATCAATTCAGTCCCATCACTCCACAGCTTGCAGCATGTTATTAAAGTTTTCCCACCCAACACTCTTGTAACCCCTGGAATACAACAGACCAAACCAGGGATCTTTAGACAACAAAATTAACTATTTATTTAAAAAAAACCTAAATTTTAAACACTATTAAGATAAACCTATGTCTAAAGATTCTTATTTTAACCTAATTCCCCCATGCACACACTCAAAAATCATGGTTAACCATTTTATTTTGGTGAAAAAAATATATTTTAAAAATTAGCTGTTTCTTAAGAAAAAATAAATAAGTAAGTCTTTGTGGGTTACGTTCCTGATGGATGAGATATCCTAATGTCAAATTAATTAAATGCCACTCAAAGTCTCCACACAGATTTAATGAAATAGTCTGTTCTTGATCGGCAGTCAAAACACTTCAGCTACAGCAGGCATCAAACAGTTCTTTCAACGATGAGCACAGCCATAGGTCAACTTGAATTTTAAAACCAGCAGTCTCAGTCGAAGCTTTACTTCAGCAATACAAACGGTCTCTTCAAAAAAAGGGCTGTTTTTTCCTCCTTAGGCAATTAACTCTGCCTGTAGCACATTGTAGAATTTTTGCTGAGAAAAATAGACAGCTCTTCTCTTCGGTAGCACACTTTGCTGGAGAGTCTCTCAAAACTAGTTTCAGCCGTTTTTTACAATTAAGTAGAAACATTATACCACGTGATTTCTCTCTCTCCTGCTGTCGCCTCGGTAACAAAATGCAGCTGGCACACTGTGTCTCAGAAATCCAAAAGCTTCTCTCCCTGTCTAAAAGGTCCACTGTTTTTAACAGAGTCTTAAAGGCACACTATTTTAATCCGAGGAGAAAATAAATATTGTTCCGTGACAGTAGTTTGGTTGACAGATTTGTTCTTTGATTTCAGAAATAACCAGACACCAGTGGAAGGGGACCATAACACTGGGGGTGGTATTTATCTCAGACAGCAGCTCTAAATGGCGACAGCAAAACGGGGGCCTATTTTACATCCCGTCTGATTTTCTTCTCAATAGAAAATTGCTGCCAATTTATTATTGCCTGTTTTGTGCTGCTGCTAAAGAAGAATTTCTCCCTCGGCGTGAAATCTTTTTCACTAATAATTTAGTTAGCTGGAAACTCTATCCTACTCGCACTTGTAAGGAGGCTGCATACAATTCCTTGCACGTTATTCAGTCTTTGTTAGAATAACATGTGCTTCCATTAAATACATCATTAATCTCTGAAACAATTCTAATCAATATTTTCCATCAGTCAAGAATTATAGCAGGCTACTTTACAAAATAATCCTATTCAGGTCTCATTCAGACCGCCACATGCTATTTCTTTTCATGTGATCAAAATTCAGTACAATACAGCACACATATAACAACCCTATTCTTAGCTGGAAAATCAAATTAATGTGTTTTTTCTCAAGAGGAACCACTCTAGTATTTTGTTTTTGTATCCAGCTACCACATTATTGTACTCTAGACATGGAATTTCACAATTTTCAATATATAAATCTAAGCTAGGTTTTTAAAAAAAAAAACTGAACATGTTTAGTTTAGTTATACAGCACTGAAACAGGCCCTTTGGCCCACCGAGTCTGTGCCGACCAACAATCACCCATTTATACTAATCCTACATTAATCCCATATTCCCTACCACATCCCTACCATTCTCCTACACTCGGAGCAATTTACAATGGCCAATTTACCTATCAACCTGCAAGTCTTTGGCTGTGGGAGGAAACCGGAGCACCCAGCAGAAACCCACACGGTCACAGGGAGAACTTGTAAACTCCGCAGAGGCGGTACCCAGAACGGAACCCAGGTCGCTGGAGCTGTGAGGCTGAGGTGCTAACCACTACACCACTGTGTTATGTTTTCAAAATTAAATATTTTAGATTACTCTAAAGTAATACTTTTAAGCATAGTGCATCTTCCACTTTTGACTGCTTTCTGACTTATGGCATTCAGACTATCCCTGAGTTTGTGATGGCATATGCGATGGGAAAATTAAAACCGCCATGTGCATATATTTTTTCTCTCAAAGTACTGAATCATTTCACTTGGGTTATGTCCAACTAAATACAAGAAGAAACTGGTTACAGTTAACATCTTTTAATCAGAGTAGTATCTGTTATTATGATCTGGAATGCACTGCTTGAAAGCAGATTCAATCATAACTTTCAAAAGGGAACTGGATAAATATTGAGGGGAAAACATTTACAGGGGTATGGGGAAAAGGCAGAGGAATGGGACTAATTGGATAGCTCTTTCAAAGAGCCAGCACAGGCCCAATGGGCCGAATGGCTTCCTTCTGTGCTCTATCATTCTACAATTCTACGGTGAAAAGTATGTCACAAAAATTGTCTTCTCGAACAATTGGTAAGTCAGTCAAAATTCCTTCAATTCACTGCACTTCATCAAAAAATCCAGTCATATGACTGAGCAATAGAAGTGATTTTAATCCCTCCAGTGGCATGGAACAAAAAGTCATTTTGTTGATTAGGCAAGTTACTCCAGTCACCCACCATCTCTACAGCTTCCTCCTCCCCCACTCATCACACTCACTTTACAGCAGTATTCACATGCAATGGTTGAGAAAAATTCTATAAACAGAGTATTTCTCGCTCATAATTCCCCATGTCTGTCTGGTGTATACACCAAAGGCATCAAGAAAATCATTTCTGTTATTATGGTCCAGTAAGTTCCCAAATTGGTATGGATATGTCTTTTTTCATACTCAGTTTGCGATCAATGACCACGTTTTCCCAACAACAAATGTACATCGTTTCCCTTGACTGAGAGCCATCATGTGTATAACACATTGGTCTTGGAGTAACCACACTCATTTACTCTTTAAAAAAGGGATGCTGTTTACCATTCACAATTCTTTTCATTTTCTGCCAAATAAAAAGGGGCAATTGTGGTCACACAACTTTTCCTGTTAGAACTTTGACATAGAAGTCGTGTTTGCTGGTAACTGAAAAATGTATCTAAGGTGAGCATGACAATAAAGCAATTTGCAGAAACATGGACAACTTTTATTTAAAAGCGTGTTTTCTTGCCTTGGCCCTGTGGACCTCTTGCTCTGCAAGCTCTGTGCTCACACAAATTAGGAATTGTCAGCCTGCAGTGGAAGTACAGAATGAATATATCTCAAGCCAACACCATTATTGTTTCTATGATATAATGGTCATGACCATTAAATTCTATGCTCTGCCACCTCTGCCAAGCTCAGAAAATGGCTAATCTTGAAATTTCCGAATGTATTGGGGTGTCTTTGGATGCAATTAGAGAGTGGACTAATGCATCCACTTGGATCTCATAAAATGGCAATTTAAGAGGAAAAAATTAAACTTTGCTCTTTTCCTACGTTACTTTCAATTTAAATGACTCAAATTTATGATGTGTTCCCAGCCAAACAAGGTAGAGAGAATTATTTGCTGTATGAAATTTCCCCTAGAATATTAAATATTAATGAATTTGCTTAAAGAAGAATAAATAAAGTCAGAATGTGCACCATGAGGGAGTACTCAATATTTATTTAAATCACACACTGAGGCTGATTTAACAGGCGCACAATAGGGCTGATGTTACTTGTTCCTGTTTGGTGTAAGTGGAATGGTAGCAGCCTGAAAATAGCATTGGGTCACTTACCACCGCCTTTATGGTCGTTCTCCTGTCAGCACCATTTTGGGTACTGTCCTGAGACAGGAGGCCAGAGAGCCCACCTGTTTCAGGTATGAGTCCAGTTGTAATATGCAATTTGGGGTTTTATACATAGATAGGGCCCCCAAGTACATTTGAAGTACAGATCAGTGAAGCACATTTGTACTGATGTTGAGTGGCCAAGCCCACAATCCATAGAATGGAGGCCGTGTGGAAAACAGCAAAAATTATTTTTTATTTTTATTTTTCAGTGCTGCATCTGGACCCACGAAAAAGCTTTGGCCTGCTGCTGGCATATGTGAGGCCCCTCATTTCCAGTTCACTTTATACCGACACCCGCACCCCCACCCCCTGAAAATCTGACTACTGGCCAGCTCCTCTGATTTGTACCTCAACGTTGAAGCTGTGTCCTATGTACATCACGTGATTTCAATCTGCATATGGGAAGTGGTCTCCCAACTGAAACAAGCAGGGGCTGTGGCCACCCATCTCTGGACTTTACCCAGGACGTGACAGAGGGAGTGTCAGTGTAATGAGGCAGTAAGTGACCTAATTCCATTTTTAGGCCACTATTGCTCCAGGTGGGGACACTTAAAATCAAACCCATCATATAAATGTCACACAATGGAGAATGATGTTAAAAAATCTAGAAAGGCCAAAGAATTCAAGGGGCGAGCAGTGCAGGAGATATCTTACAGATATAGCCAAAGAGCACTCTCTTGGTGAACTCATTAACATGATGTATGCTTGAAGTTGAGTCTGAGTAATTTTGTATGAATCCAGAAAATAACATCTTAATTCGCTTTTAATAGGCAAAGAATTTTTTTTTAATGTCAGATCTGCCATTAATTTGAGTTAAACCTTTACATTCGCAAGAACAACTTGAGGATCATGGGCAAGAGTTGCACCTGTTCTGTTAATGCAATGCAGCTAAATGCTACATGTAAATACACAATAGTTACTCAAAAACTTTATGGTGGATGGCGAATCTGATATGGATCCACTATCCAGGCAGCCACCATACAAGGATGCGCAACCTTAAAGAGTCATTTGAGAGTAAGGGTTTCTTCTACCTTGTGGAATTACACATAAGTCATTTTTGTGGGCTTCTCCTGAACTCCCTTTATAACTTCAGTCGGAGATCGGCAGTAATCTTGGAGAAACAGAACAAAATGGCCATTTAATTTGGGCTTTTCACTGATATTTACATAGAATTACATTGAATATTGTTACGACTGAGGCAGGAGGAGTGCACTGTTTATTCTAGTCCCACTTCTCCACAGGTTACAACATATATTTTTACATTTTCCCACTTACCGATACAATCATATACTCTTATTTTTCGCATTATCAGTTTATTATAAAACAAGTCTTAACCAGTAATGAATTAAAGCATAAACACACAGATTCACATTTTAAAGTTGCCCTTTTTTTTTTAACCTTCGCCCCTCACACTCACTCACACACATACACCGGTTAACCAGAAAAATAAAAGGGATATTTTAAATTTAGAGCTCTGTTACAGACAAAAAAAAAACACTTGGGGTGATTACTTGCTCATTTTTGAAGAAAACAGATGAGCTATGTTACTCCAAAACTGGCATACAGTCTAACTTCTGAGTAGACGTAGACGGGTCCCTGAGATCTTTTAGAACAGTTCTTTTCAGGCGGCATTGCAAACTAGTCTAGCAGGCTTTTTCTCAAAGACAGGAGATGAGATGAATTGGCACAGTGGACTTCTCAGGGTCTTTTAGAGGTGCTGGAAAGTGAGCTGGGTTGTGGTCTTCTTTCGTTCCTTCACTTATTCAGCAGCAGGCTAACTTCACCAGTCACTCACTCTAGAAGGTAAAACATACTGATATTACAACCAAAAGCTTGATAGTTTTCTCTCTCTCAGGTGTGCGCTGCTGCTTCCAGGCTTGTCCAATCAAAGGGGCGCCTGTCACTTTTCTGCCCACTTCTTTCCCTTTTAGCAGGGTTTCTGTTCTAGTTTTAACTTAAGTCATGTGACAACCAGCAAACATTGTTGCCAAATCAGTTCTTTCAGTGTCCCCTTAATGACTCTCTTGAAAAAAAAACTGGTCCATAATTTATTCAGTTTGACTAGGAATTCCTCAAAAATATTTTAACAAAAAAAACCATTCATATCAATATATTGCAGAAAAACAGTCCAGTTGGCCCAACTGATCGATGCCAGTGCTTATGCTTGACACGAGCCACTTCCCACCCTTTTCAACTAACCCTATTATGATATCCTTCTCTTTCTTTCTCCCTCATATGTTTATATAGCTTCCCTTAAATGCATCATCTACTCCATGCGAGTTCCATTCATGGTAGACTCCTCGTTGTTCGAGTATGTTCAAGCTGTAAATGATTTCATCATAAATATTATGTAAATATCTTCTGTGGGTCCTCTCATGACTGAGGAGTTCAATGCAGGATCAGCATAGACATCCGCAGAACTGGCAGTTCATATTGTTGTTGGTATTTGGGGGAACTTCTGCAGCTGTGCCTCTTCAGGGCACGTCGGATCTTACAAGCTTGGCATAGATAGTCCTTGAAACATGCTGAACCAGATTTCAGTGATTGCCTCCATGTGGGTCAGTTGGCTGCAGTGTTTCCTCAAGAAAGCTGATCTGTAATTCAGGAGTTTGTAAGGCTCTTTTTAGAGTGTGCTTATATCATTTGTACCTTGATGTTGTTTGACCTGAGACAGTTCCCCAAAGAACATTTGCTTGGGTATTCTATAATGATCCATGCGGGAGACATGGCCTGCCCATCAAAGTTGAATTTTCAGGAGGGTGGTCTGTTGAGCCCAGATGATGAAGGACCTCGTTGTTTGTGATTTTGTCCTGCCATCGATTTCTCATGATGGGAACTCAAGTGTCTTTGGTGGAAGTGTTCCAGAGCTTTGATGTGATGTCTATAGCAGACCCAAGATTCAGCATCATACAGCAGGGTGACAAGGACAGTGCCTGGTAGACTTTGATTTTAGTCTTCAGCTTAATGCCATGCTGCTTCCAGACATGATCTTAGAATCATAGAATGGTTACAGCACAGAAGGAGGCTACTTGGCCTGTCGTGTCTGTGCTGGCTCTCTGAAGGAACAATTCACCTAGTTCCAGTCCCTGGCCTTTTCCCCTTAGCCATGCACATTCTTCCTTTTCAGATAATAATCCAATTCCAATTCCCTCTTGAATGCCTCGATTGAACCCACCTCCACCACACTCTCAGGAAGTGTATTCCAGATCCTAACCACTCACTGTCTGGTAAAGTTTTTCCTCTTTTGCTTCTTTTGCCGCCTTAAATCTGTGCCCTTTGGTTCTCGATCCTTCCACCAATGGAAACAGCTTCTCCCAATCTACCCTGTCCAGACACCTCATGATTTTGAATGCCTCCTCTCAATCTCTCTTCTCCAAGGAAAACAGTCCCAGCTTCTCCAATCTATCCATGTAACTAATGTTCCTCATCCCTGGAACCATTCTCGTGGATCTTTTCTGCCCCCTCTCTAACACCTTCACATCCTTCCTAAAGTGTGGTGCCCAGAACTAGATGCAATGTTCCATTTGAGGCCGAACCAATGTTTATAAAAGTTTAACGTTTATACTCTATGCCCCTATTGATAAAGCCTAAGATGCTTTATGTTTTATTAACCGCGCTCTCACCACATCAACAGCATTACCCTCATCAACCCTCTCTGTTACCTCATCAAAAAATTCCAGCAAGTTAGTTAAACTGATTTGCCCTTAAGAAATCTGTGCTGACTTTCCTTAATCAACCCACATTTGTCCAAGTGATTATTAATTTTGTTCCTGAATTATTCTTTCTAGAAGCTTTTCCACCACTGAGGTTAAACTGATTGGTCTGTAGTTGCTGGGCTTATCTTTAAACCCTTTATTGAAGAATTATTGAAGTATTAAATTTGCAATTCCCCAGTTCTCTGGCACCACCCCTAAGTCTAAGGAAGACTAGAAAATTATGGCCAGTCCCTTCGCAGTTTCTACTCTCACTTCTCTCAGTTTCCTTGGATGTATCTCATCTGGTCCTGCTGTCTTATCAACTTTAAATACAGACAGCCTATCCAGTACCACCTTCTATCATTTTTAAACCCTTCAAGTGTCTGAACTACTTCCTCCTTTACCATGGGATGTGCAGCATCTTCTTCCTTGGTAAAGACAGATGCAAAATATTCATTTAATACCTTAGCCATGTCCCCTCCGTCCATGTATAAATCCCCTTTTTGATCCCTAATTGGCCCCGCTCCTCCTTTTACCACCCTTTTTACTATTTATATGCCTACTGACTTTAGGATTCCCTTTTATGTTAACTGCCAGTCTCTTCTCATACTCTCTGTTTCCTACTCTTATTTGCTTTTTCAATTCTTCTCTGAACCTTTTGTATTCAATCTGGTTCTCGTTGTATTATCCACCTGACATCTAGCATAAGTGCACTTTTTCTTCTTCATCTTAATCTCTATCCCTTTTGATAACCAGAGAGTTCTGGATTTATTTGCAGTAACTTTCTCCTTCGTGGGAATATACCTTGACTGTGCCCGAACTATCTCTTCTTTAAAGGCAGCCCATTGTTCAGTTACAGTTTTGCCTGCCAACCTTTGCTTCCAATTTATCTGGGTCAGATCCATTCTTACCCCGTTGAAGTTGGCTTTCCCCCAGTTAATTATTCTTACTCTGGTTTGTTCCTTGTCCTTTTCCATTGCCAACCTAAACCTTATGATATAATGATCATCCCCCAAATGTTCCCCTACTGATACTTGATCCACTTGGTCCACCTCATTCCCAAGAATCAGGTCTATTAATGTCTCCTTTCTTATTGGACTGGAAACATACTACTGTAGAAAATTCTCCTGAAAACACTTTAGGAACTTTTGCCCTTCTCTGCCCTTTACACTACTACTATTCACGTCTATATTTGGATAATTAAAGTCCCCCATTATAACTACTCTATAATTCTTTTCTCTCTTTCTCTCTTTGGCCTCCTTATCTCGAGAGACAATGGGTAAGCGCCTGGAGGTGGTCAGTGGTGTGTAATCTCCTTGCAAATTTGTTCCTCTGCGTCTTTCCCGCTAGTTGGTGGTTTATAGACTGCATTAAGCAATGCACTTGCACATTTTTTCCTTAACTTTAGGCAAATAGATTCTGCCCTTAACCCCCTGGGACATCCTTTCTGTCCAGCACTGCAATGTTCTCCTTAATCAATACTGCCAACCCTCCCTCTTTCCTCCCTTTCCTATTTTTCCTGAACACCAGGAATATTTAATATTCTGTCCTGTCTTTCTGTGAGCCGGGTCTCTGATATAACTACATCATATTTCCACATGGTTTTCTGCCTGTAACTCACCAATCTTATTTAACACACTGCATGCATTCACATACATGCACAGTAAACCTAATTTAGACCCCTTACTCTGAACCCACCTCATAACTTACTATTTCCTACTCTAGTGCTATGTGTCTCACCCAATATTCTGTGCACCTTGGTATTCATCTCTTTTATTACCCCCTGATTTCCACACCCCTACCAAGATAGTTTTAACTCCCCCCAATAGCACCAGTAAATTGCCCCGCAAGGTAATTGGTCCCAGGTCTGTTTAAATGCAACCTCTCTGGCTTGTACAGGTCCCATCGCCCCCAGAGCTGGTCCCAATGTCCCAAGAATCTAAAGCCCTCCCTCCTGCAGGATCCTTCCAGACATGC
This sequence comes from Heterodontus francisci, assembly GCF_036365525.1. Classification (NCBI taxonomy): domain Eukaryota; kingdom Metazoa; phylum Chordata; class Chondrichthyes; order Heterodontiformes; family Heterodontidae; genus Heterodontus; species Heterodontus francisci. Next base: position 155,336,953 of record NC_090373.1, on the reverse strand, counting down.
ATTCATCTGCTTTCTCCTCCTATTTCTATACTCACTTGCACAGGATTCAGAGATTACTAATATTGAGGTCCTGCAAGCTAATTTCCTACCTAGTTGCCTAAATTCTGACTGCAGGACCACATCCCTCTTTCTACCTATGTCATTGGTACTGATGTGTACCACACCACTGGCTGTTCACCCACCTTCCTCAGGGTGCTTTTCAGTCATTCAGTGACATCCTTAACTTTGGCACCAGGGAGGCAACACACTATCCTGGATTCACATCTACAGCTGCAGAAACACCTTCCTGTACCCATAACTATCGAATCTCCAATCATTATTGCTTTTTCAGTCTTCTTTGTGCGCCCCTGTACAGCTGAACGAACAGTGGTGCCATGGCCTTGGCTCTGGCTGCACTCCCCCGATGAACCATTACTTTCATTAGTATTCAGAACTGAATATTGGTTGGAGAGTGTGATGCACTCAGGGACTTCTGCAGTACCTACCTGTTTCTTTTTTGACTGTCTAGTGGTCACCCATTCCCTCTCTTCCTGTGTACTCTTAAGCTGTGGGGTGACCACATCCATAAACGCGCTATTCACGAAGCTCTCAACCTCACGGATATGCTGCAGCTGCTGCTCAAGTTCCACAACCTGGAGCTCAAGCTGCTGCAACTGACGACACTTCCTGCACATATGATTATCCAGGATACAGGAAGTGTCCTGGAGTTTCCACAGAGCACAGGATGTGCACTTGAGAGGTCAGAGCAGCTCTGCCATTTCTCTATCTATTAGATAATAAACCTTACTACTATTAAAAAACCTTACTACAATTGATACACCTTATTACTTAAAAAAAAAGACTCAACAGCTACTCACTTCCCTTCTGTTGATGTCACTGAATGTTTTATTTAACCCTTTTTTAAAAAAAAATGTGAATTTTTTAATTTCCCAGCTCCTAACTCCCTAACTTTGGAGGAAGGAAAACAAAGCTACAATACTCACCAGCCAATCAACACATGTCTTTCTTGTGATCTCATTGTTTGAGTTTTTCCTCTGTCTTTTTCAAACTTGAGTGTGCCATCTTCCACTCCAGTGGCCGAGTCTTAGCTCAGGTAAGTGATTGTCCCTGAGCCTGGGCTTCAGTTTATCCTCTGCCTAGTGCTCCTGATTCCTTCCAGGTCTGCTCCAGCTGTGGAGTCTCTTCTCAGTTGGCCTTAGGCAGAGCTTGCTTTCTGGATGCATGCACGGATATCTTCAACAATAGCGGCATCCCCAGAGAGCACACTACCAAGGAATGAAAATTTTTCTGCAGCTTTGAGACTGCTGCCATCAACAGCTATGTCTGATGCTCCATAGCGTGTGCCTGGTGTTGGCTGAAACATAACTTCAGTCTTGGAGAAACTGATTTGGAAACCAATGTTTTTAGCAGCACTCGAGAATGTATTTGCCACAGTCTGGATGTCTTCCTTGTTGCGAGTTCCACATTGTAACCGCTCTCATGTTAAAGAAGTTCTCCTGCATTCCCTATTAGATTTATTAGTGACTATTTTATATTTATGGCCACTAGTTCTCATCTCCCCCAGAATTAGAAGCATCTTCTCTACATCAACCCTATCAAACACTTTCATAATTTTAAAGAGCACTATCAGGCCATCCCTCAGTCTTCTCTTTTCTGGAGAAAGAGTCCCAGCCTATTCAATCTTTCCCGGTGGTTTTAACCTCTCAGTCCTGACACCTACTACCAACGTTGGGAGAATCTCTGTGGAAGTTATTGAAAGATCACAGACATCTGCTTATCACCAGCGATGGAAGTAGGGAAAATTGTAGTCATGACATTGAAGCTCAGGTCAACAACCTGTCCCTGATATCAGAGAGTCTTGTTTATTTATTTTTAGTCATGCCATGCAAAGGCAGTGGGACCAATACTTATGCAGATTGGGCTCAGGCTAGCCCATTCCTAAGTTGTGTTGCTTTTTACATGTTTTATGTCCACAAAATGGGCGCAACACACACCAATTTCTCCCCCTTGGTTCCTTAGTAGCTCTCTCAATATCAGCATCTGATCAGAATTGAGTTACACAAGTTTTTGGTAAAAGAGATTATGGGCTGCAAATGACCTGATGCAACAAAGAACTCTGTCATATTGAAATTTTATCTGACTGAAGCAGGTTTTCATTACATTGATATTTTTCCAAGCTTCTCATATCACATTAGGATGTTATCTAAGTGTATATTGGATGACCTGACACGTAACCATACTTTCCGCATTATGACAGTGCGGCAGCAGATAATCCGATGCCTATGAGTTTCTAGTGATGGACAGAGATATGAAAGGGTGAGAGAAAAGGCCACATTTGTGATAAAGTGCCATAAATCACCTAGGTTAAGGAGGCATATATGACCAGGTACAAAAACAAGAAATGCTGGATTCACTCAGCAGGTCTGGCAGCATCTGTGGAAAGAGAAGCAGAGTTAACGTTTCGGGTCAGTGACCCTTCTTCGGAACTGACAAATATTAGAAAAGTCACAGATTATAAACAAGTGAGGTGGGGGTTGGGCAAGAGATAACAAAGGAGAAGGTGCAGATTGGACCAGGCCACATAGCTGACCAAAAGGTCACGGAGCAAAGGCAAACAATATGTTAATGGTGTGTTGAAAGACAAAGCATTAGTACAGATTAGGTGTGAATATACTGAATATTGAACATCAGCAAGTGCAAAGGTAAGTGTTTCACTTAACTCCTACACTAGAAAGTTACTGTATTTTTGTAAAATGAGATTATATTTACACTCAATTTCACCAACTGAACCAAAAAAATCAGGTGGCAAGCGAATTCTCTTTTACTCACTGATCCTTCTCCTCATCCATTATCCATCATGGTGCTTCGGTGTTCTAAGGGACCCTTCCCTCCGTGACATTGTGGCCCACTCCTCAATCACCCCAACACCCTGTCCCCTTCCTATGGCACCTTTCTGTGCAAATGCAGGAGATGCAACACCTTCCCTTTTACCTTCTCTCTCCTCAGTCTCCAAGGCCCCAAACACTCCTTCCAAATGAAGCAGCAATTTACGTGTCCTTCTTTTAGTTTAGTATACTGTATTAGCTGCTCACAATGTGCTATGCTCTACATTGGGAGGCCCAAATGCAGATTGGGAGACTGCTTTGCAGAACAGCTCTGTTCAGTCTGCAAGCATGACCCCGAGCTTCAGGTAGCCTGCCATTTTAATTCTCCACCTTGCTGTCATGCTGACATCTCCATCCTTGGCCTACTGCAGTGTTCCAATGAAACACAACACAAGCTTGAGGAACAGCATATCATCTTTCAATTAGGCACTTTACAGCCTACTCGACTCAACATTGAGTTCAACAATTTTAGCCGTAATCTCTGCCCCCATTTTGGTTCCTTTTCTTTCCATGGTTAATCTTGTTTTCTCTTGGGTGGCATCAATTCTTTATTTTGCCATTCACACCTCCTCTGGACACATATTCTGTCTCTTTGCTTGTCTCATCACCACTCCCTTTAGCTCTGACCCATCATCTTTTTCATCATTTAATATCTCCTGTCTTCCGCTCTATCAAAGACGATCCTTTTTGTTATTTTTACACCCTTGCCCATTTGACCAACTTAAAACTGATAACATTTCTATCTTTTCCCAGTTCTGATGAAATGTCATCGACCTGAAACGTTAACTCTGTTTCTCTCTCCATATATGTTGCCTGACCTGCTGAGTCTTTCCAGCACTTTCTGTTTTTATATCATGGTGCTAGTTAGAAATTAGGCTATCTGGAAGTGTCATGATTTTAAGAAGCCATAGTAATACCTACTAAAAAAATACAAAGTTCTGCTACATATCTAATCATTAGGAGATGCAGTAGCAGATTGTCTGAATCACAACCTATTGTGAGCCTACAAAACCCATTCTGATGACGATTGGCTCTCTGAGCTGGTAACCACAATCTGTGATAGTCTCAAGTAGTGAGGAACAGAACAATATAAGTATGGACTGAACAAGCACACTTTAAATCGGTTATACAAACAATCCAAAATGCCTCATCCCTTCACTGCAAAGTGTATAAGCCAACAATGTTAGTAAGTCCATAGGAATTCTCAGCATCGTTGCAGAGCAAATGTTCAAAATCTGATGAATCTCCTAAATAATCCATGTGATATATTGACTGATGTGCAAAGCTCTACAAAAATATTTTTCCAGGGCAACCTTCTAGATTTTGACAGTTCTGTGGGCAGGGACAGCAGGCGCTCACTTAGCTTTCAATTGCGCACCCTGCTGATGGATAGGTCTGAATGAAACACTATGGAACAGCTGAAAGGCTGTGTGAGTGCTTGACATTGACAAATGTCAATTAGACTGACTGCCAACAACACTGTAGGGTGTGCTATGGTCAAGTGAGGAGGGGCCAAAGCTCTTCCCTCTTTTCCCTCTCCTTGTTTGACCACAATAGGTTTAATTCTTTCTTAAAGTGGATGTACTGGCCAATTAAGTAGGTGTTTGATTACTTACTTGCCATGATCATAACAAGAACCAATTGGACAGGTTTTCTTGAGTTAGCAAAGAAAGAGGTTAACTTTATTGTACCTAAACCGCACTAATAAAAATAAACAATGTGCCAACTTTCACTCATACACACACACGCTAGAGGTTTACACACAGAAAAATAGGTTAAAGAGTGAGGAAAGGTAGATTGACTGAGTTAGAGTCCATAGAAAAAAAAAGAGTATACAGTCTGTGTGGTTTGGTGATTCAGCTGGCTTCTGGCAGAATCTGGTGATCCTGAGGCTTTTAGTTTGAAGAGGTAGATGACTGGTCTGGTGGGTCTATTGGAGACATCTATGCAGATTTCCTCCAACGGGGTTTCTGATTGTAGCCGGAGTATGCAAAAATGGTCAGTCAATAGGCAGATTTTGAAAGCTTTGAAGCTGGAATGGAGAGAAAGAGACCCTCATTTGGTCTGCACGTGTCAGAGTCCAGTTGCTTCTCCTCTTCCTACGGCAGACAAACACAAGCTTAAAACTATTGATGGGGAGGGGCTGGTCACATGACAGTAACTCAATCATTCACACATAGCAGTTTGCAGTATTTCTCTCCTGCTAATAAGAACAGGTAGTTCCTTTAAACTTCCTGGGTCTTGGTTCTTGCTGAGGCATGAGTAGACATTTCATCTCCCTCCTCACAAGCTTTGCAGTTTAGGATACAGTGTTGCAAATTAGGTAGCCATCTTAAGCTGCCTGCAAATTCATCCTTTTAGCTGGTCTTTTACAAATGTTTAAAAAAAATATATATAAATTCAGATCTCCAGTCAGTGGATAAAAGAAAATTAGTATTCAACAAAACACATTGGCATAACAGATGGAATCTTGACCCATTTACCTGATATTGGATAGTTTACCTTGCCAAATTCCTTAAGGTGTGCCATCTTCACCTATTTCTGTTTTTATGCCATGCACCTGTCGGAAGCAGCATTGAGCCTAGCCATTACCTCCTACTAACAATGGTGCAGGTCATGTCCACTGGGGAAGATACTGTGGCATGCTAAACAGTGCAACTTTGCTTGCAACCATCTAAGGCAGCGATATCTTCCCTGTCCATCATCAGGTAAGGAAATCTGGTGCTGTGCCACTCTGCTGCTTGTTCACAATTCTGTTTCATGTCTTCACATTGGGTTCACTGTCCCTTTTATTTTTGTCATTTCTTCCTCCCATCATGTGGTCTTGGCAGTTAAAAAAAAATTGTTTACAGCCTTTAAGTATGTTCAATTTCTGCTCCTATATGTTGCCCCTAAATGACCTTTAACCTTTGGGCTGCATTCCCTTTAAGATCTTACATAATTTCCACCCCTTGCTTTGCTTCCTGGGCAAAATATAACTTGCAGTAAAGTTTAATATAGCAAGTTGATGTGGGGATCTCCCTCCTCTGCAACAACAAGTGGTAAACAAAACATGAGTTGGTCTTAGTGGCTTTTACATCTGGACTAAAAAGTCGACCTGCTATAGTTATAAGCTGTACTTGCCTTTATGCTGTGTAACTAAAATGGCTGTTGCACTAGTGAGCCCAGCTCTGTTGCTAATTGTTAGGGTTGATTTGCCATCCAGTGGATCTCTATTGCTGTTCCATTGGAGTTCCAGCACTTCCACCTAGTCCCAACTAAAAATACCCACCTCTGAGTTTTATGTTTGAGTTGCAAATCCATGTTCACTGTGAATCATTATGCGTGTAGTACAATGTACATAAGCTATTCCTGGTAGATTATAGAACATAGAACATAGAACATAGAAAAATACAGCACAGAACAGGCCCTTCGGCCCACGATGTTGTGCCGATCCTTTGTCCTCTGTCAAGGACAATTTAATCTATACCCCATCATTCTCCTTTATCCATATACCTATCTAAAAGCCGTTTGAAAGTCCCTAAAGTTTCTGACTCAACAACTTCCCCAGGCAAGGCATTCCATGCCCCGACCACTCTCTGGGTAAAGAACCTTCCCCTGACATCCCCCTTATATCTCCCACCCTTCACCTTAAATTTATGACCCCTTGTAACGCTTTGCTCCACCCGGGGAAAAAGTTTCTGACTGTCTACCCTATCTATTCCCCTGATCATCTTATAAACCTCTATCATGTCACCCCTCATCCTTCTCCGTTCTAATGAGAAGAGGCCTAGAATGTTCAGCCTTTCCTCGTAAGACTTATTCTCCATTCCAGGCAACATCCTGGTAAATCTCCTCTGCACCCTCTCCAAGGCTTCCACATCCTTCCTAAAATGAGGCGACCAGAACTGCACACAGTACTCCAAATGAGGCCTTACCAAGGTCCTGTACAGCTGCATCATCACCTCACGGCTCTTAAATTCAATCCCTCTGCTAATGAACGCTAACACCCCATATGCCTTCTTCACAGCCCTATCCACTTGAGTTGCAACTTTCAACGATCTATGCACATAGACCCCAAGGTCTCTCTGCTCCTCCACATGCCCAAGAACCCTACCGTTAACCCAGTATTTTGCATTCGTGTTTGTCCTTCCAAAATGGACGACCTCACACTTTTCAGGGTTAAACTCCATCTGCCACTTTTCAGCCCAGCACTGCAACCTATCCAAGTCCCTTTGCAGACGACAATAGCCCTCCTCGGTATCCACAACTCCACCAACCTTTGTATCATCTGCAAATTTACTGACCCACCCTTCGACTTCCTCATCCAAGTCGTTAATAAAAATCACAAACAGGAGAGGACCCAGAACTGATCCCTGTGGCACGCCACTGGTAACTGGGCTCCAGGCTGAGTATTTACCATCTAAGACCACTCTCTGCCTTCTATCAGTTAGCCAATTCTTAATCCAACTGGCCACATTCCCCACTATCCCATGCCTCCTGACTTTCTCCATAAGTCTACCATGGGGGACCTTATCAAATGCCTTACTAAAATCCATGTACACCACATCCACTGGTTTACCCTCATCCACTTGCTTGGTCACCTGCTCAAAGAATTCAATCAGGCTTGTGAGGCAAGACCTACCCCTCACAAAACCGTGCTGACTGTCCCGAATCAAGCAGTGTCTTTCCAGATGCTCAGAAATCCTATCCCTCAGCACCTTTTCCATCAACTTGCCTACCACCGAAGTAAGACTAACTGGCCTGTAATTCCCAGGGTTGTTCCTATTCCCTTTCTTGAACAGGGGCACAACATTTGCCACCCTCCAATCACCTGGTACCACCCCCGTCAACAGAGAAGATGAAAAGATCATTGCCAGCGGCTCTGCAATTTCATCCCTTGCTTCCCATAACATCCTTGGATATACCCCGTCAGGCCCGGGAGACTTGTCTATCTTCAAGTTATTCAAAAACCCCAACACATCTTCCCTCCTAACGAGCACTTCCTCGAGCTTACCAGTCTGTTTCACACCGTCCTCTTCAGTAATACACCCCTTCTCATTCGTAAATACCGAAGAGAAGTACTCATTCAAAACCTCACTTATCTCTTCCGGCTCAACACACAGTCTCCCGCTATTGTCCTTGACCGGACCTACGGTCCCCCTAGTCATCCTCATATTTCTGACATACGCGTAAAAGGCCTTGGGGTTTTCTTTTATCCTACCCGCCAAGCATTTTTCATGCCCTCTCTTAGCTCTCCTAATCCCTTTCTTCAGATCCTTCCTGGCCATCTTGTATCCCTCCAGAGCTATGCCTGTGCCCTTTTTCCTCAACCTTATATACGCATCCTTCTTCTTCCTAACAAGACTCTCAACCTCTCTTGTCAACCACGGTTCCCTCACATGACCATCCCTTCCCTGTCTGACAGGGACATGCTTATCAATGGCCCCTACTATCTGCTCCTTGAAAAAGTTCCACATTTCGACCGTGCCCTTCCCTGCCAGCATATGCTCCCAACTTATGCTCCTCAGTTCCTGCCTGACAGCATCATATCTACCCTTCCCCCAATTGTAAACCTTGCCCTGTTGCACATACCTATCCCTCTCCATTACCACAGTGAATGCTACAGAATTGTGATCACTATCTCCAAAGTGCTCGCCCACCAACAGCTCTATCACTTGCCCTGGTTCATTACCTAGTACCAAATCCAATATTGCCTCCCCTCTGGTCGGGCAGTCTACATACTGAGTCAGAAAAGCTTCCTGGACATACTGCACAAACACTACCCCATCCAAACTATTCGATCTAAAGAGTTGCCAATCAATATTTGGGAAGTTGAAATCCCCCATAATTACTACCCTGTGACTTCTGCTCCTTTCCAAAATCTGTTTCCCAATCTGCTCTTCCACCTCCCTGCTGCTATTGGGGGGCCGATAGAAAACTCCCATCAAGGTGACTGCTCCTTTCCTGTTCCTGACCTCAACCCACAGTGCCTCAGTCGGCAGATCCTCCTCGAAAATTCTTTCAGCAGTTGTTACACTATTTCTAACTAACAATGCCACCCCCCCACCTCTTTTACCACCATTCCTAATCTTATGAAAACATCTATAACCAGGTACCTCCAAGAACCATTCCTCCCCCTCACCTATCCACGTTTCAGTGATGGCCACAACATCGTAGTCCCAAGTGCCCATCCACGCCTTCAATTCACTCACCTTATTCCTGATGCTTCTTGCGTTGAAGTATACGCACTTTAACCCTTCTCCGTGCCCATCTGTCCTCTGCGACAGTGCTACCTTCCCCAATACCTCACTACACTCTTTGTCTTTCTGAGTGGATCCACTGGTCCCTGGACTACAAGTCCGGTTCCCATCCCCCTCCCAAACTAGTTTAAACCCTCCCGAACAGTACTAGCAAACCTCCCTCCCAGGATATTGGTGCCCCTCTGGTTCAGATGCAGCCCGTCCTGTTTGAACAGGTCCCATCTTCCCCAGAATGCAGTCCAATTATCCAAGAACTGGAAGCCCTCTCTTCTACACCATTCCTGCAGCCACGTGTTCAGCTGTGCTCTCTCCCTATTCCTAGCCTCACTATCACGTGGCGCCGGCAACAAACCAGAGATAACAACTCTGTCCGTCCGAGCTTTCAGCTTCCAGCCTAAATCCCTAAACTCACTTCTAACATCTGTGCCACCCTTCCTTCCTACGTCGTTGGTGCCAATGTGCACCACGACCTCTGGCTGCTCCCCCTCCCCTTTAAGGATCCTGAAGACGCGATCACAAACATCACGGACCCTGGCACCAGGTAGGCAACAAACCATCCGTGCGTCTCGCTTGCGCCCACAGAACCGCCTGTCGGTACTCCTCACCATCGAGTCCCCGATGACTAGTGCTCTCCCATTCTCCCTCCTTCCCTTCTGAGCCACAGTGCAGGACCCCGTGCCAGAGGCCCGTTCACTGCAGCCTGCCCCCGATAGGCCGTCCCCCCCAACAGTATCTAAAACTGTATACTTGTTGCTGAGGGGAACGACCACAGGAGATCCCTGCACTGACCTCTTCCCACCTCTAACTGTTACCCAGCTGCCTTTGTTTTGTGGAGTAACGACATCCCTGTAGCTTCTATCTATCACCCCCTCAGCTTCCCGAATGATCCTCAGTTCATCCAGCTCCAGCTCCAGTTCCCTAACACGGTCTGATAGGAGCTGGAGACGGATGCACTTCCAGCAGGTGAAGTCGGCAGGGTCACCGGAGGTTCCCCTCACCTCGAACATACTGCAGGAGGAGCACTGCACTCCCCTGGCTGCCATTTCTTTTACTCAATTACCCCTTAATTAAGTACAAATATAGATATTAACAAAAACAGTGAAATAGCTTACCTGTTCAGTCCTTTTTGGCTAGAGGAGGAGGGTAAAAAGGGTCTTATTATTAGGTTAGAGGAGGAGGATGGGTGGGAGACACTACATGTGTAGTGTCTCGGGTTAACTCTGCTCCGCACCTTTAAAGAAAGAAAATACCTACCCAGGAGTCCTTGCTGCCGTCCAGCTTCCGGTTCCTCCCGCGCCAAAAGTAACTTGAACACAAGGAAAACAGTAAGTACAACTTTTAAAACAACTTTTAAAACACAGCTCCTGTTGCCTTCACTTACCCACCGAAGAGTCGCTACCTTCTCCTGCTTCTCCGCCGGGAAATGAGGCCGAGTCCACGGAGCTCCGCACCTTATGTATATAGACCTTAAGCATCGTCACAGAATGTGATGTCACGAGTCTGTACCTTGTGCTGCTCAGTGTTCATGTAGATACCCTAGTAAGAAGACCCCTGTAAATAAACTGTTACTTTGACCTAGAGTCTTCTTTCCTCATTCAATACTAATAGCACACAGACAAGATAGTGCATGATGCCAGCGGTAAAACCGACTTTTCCAGCATAAGCAAACAGAAGCGATCTTAAGACTTTAAAAAAACGTGGAAAAACCAATACCATTACCAGAAAGCTTCAAGCAAGTGGCTGGGCCCAACCAGGCCGAAGCGTGGTCGAGATGGATTCGAAGATTCGACAGGTACCGTTCCACGTCGTGTTTAATAGCATGATCGGACAAAGAACAGGCCAGTGTTTTGTTTTACACCAGGGCAGACAGTGCGGAGACTTTCTGACTACACTGGGGATCAACAAAAAATAAACCCCATATAGCAAGATGATTAAAGCACTAGAAGGATACTTTCAGATCAGGAAAAATGTAATCCTGGAGGGAGCTAAGTTCAACAGGCGCACCCTGAAACTCAGTGAAAGTATCGATTTGTTTATTAATGATCTGTATAAAGTAGCGAAGGATTGCGACTACAGGAGTCTGCGAGAGGGACTGATTCGGGATAGAATAGTAGTCGGCGGTATAGACAAAGCGCTGTCAGACCAGCTTAGCCAAAAGAAGATTTAGCTTTGATAAAAGCCATTTTATTGAACAGGCAGAGGAAGTATGGAAGAGTAATCACTACTAGTTCGAGATTGGGGGAGTCCAGCCTCTGAAATTCTGGAATCAGTTGGGTCCATTCAGAAGTCAGAAAGTAATGGCGCCACAAAGCCCAAGTGGCAGGAAAGACACCTGGAGGCAGCAACATTGAATTGCAGTAGGTAGGTGTGGCCGGGAATAGCACTGATGGGAAAATTGCCCAGCCTGGGAAGTTGGATGTTTCTGCTCTTTCTGAGAAAGGGGCACTTGCATCAGTTCTGTTGCAGCAGAAAACAAATGCTGCATATGGGTAAAAAGATAGAGGAAATAAAGGAGGGTAAAACAATTAAATGCCCTTCCTAGAGGAAGTGCAGAGAAAAAAAAACAAAGATTGCTAGGAAGCAGAAATTTTAGCAGGAGAAAATATAACCACATTCAAATTAGATACAAGAACAATAGGTTCTATCCTATCTGATCAAACATCTTGGCTGAGGAAAGAAAGGATTTGAAAAGCCAACAAAAAATTATATGGGCCAGGAGGGATTCAGTTGAAGGTTGTGGGAGATATACAGACAACCAAAACACACAGAAACACCACAATCCCAGAAACCTTATATGATTAGGAACCAAGTATGTTCTCTCTTTAGTAAAAAGGTGTGCCTAGCCTTACAGATGTTATATAGGGTGGAAGCAGATCATCCTGGAAAACGCTTCATTTGTGGTCTGAATATTGAAACAAATGAAAAGGCACTTGAAGTAGTGTTTGGTAAATATGGAAGATGCTGATGAAAAGTCATGAAACAAATAAGTCGAAGGGGTTTGCTTTTGTTACCTTGGAAAGTCCAGGAGATGTGAGGAATACAGTCCGGGGATATGAATGGGAAGCCTTTAGATGGAAAACCCATTAAAGTACAGCAATCTATGAGACCAGCATTTGAAAATAGTTGACGCCGTAGACCACCTTCACCCCCAAGAAGCTGTGGTCCTCCTAGAAGGATTCAAGGAGGAATGAGAGGTTCCCCCCCAAAAAGGTGGGCACGGTGAGTGGTTTCAAGAGAAGGAACAACGCTACCTTAAGAGAAAAATACTACCACCTAAAAGGCCCTTTCCTTCGAGGGCAACGCGAAGTGGAGGAATGGGGGGGGAAGAAGAAGTGGTTCAAGAGGAACTCCCTCACACAAAATGGATGGTTATGGTCTGCCTCCAATTCTCAAAGAGATTATACTATCCAGAAGAATTGATGAAAAATCAAGAGAATCAGCTACCAGAGAGAGTTGATGAACCGGTGACACAACCAACAACATATATCCCAGACGACGGTGAAGACAGAGAACATGAGTCATCCGATAGTTCCCTCACACACTGGAAAGTGAGGAAGAAGAACTGAAAGACTCAATGCCCCAAGCAAGTGAAAGAAGAGCACGCTATGGCAGAGTTGTGAGAACCCCACAGCATTACAGACCTGATGAATGAAGTCTGAGACTTGGGGGGAGATGTAGTATAATGTGCATAAACTGTTGCTAGGTAGATTATGTATATAGACTTTAAGCATTCATGAGTCTGTACCTCATGCTGCTCAGTGTTCATGTAGATACCCTAGTAAGAAGACCCCTGTAAATAAACTCCTGTTACTTTAACCAAGAGTCTACTTTCATCATTCAATATGAATAACACACTGACAAGATAGTCCATTGAACAGATTACAGAGTCACATGGAGACAAGTCACTTGGTTCAAACAATCCATTTTGGCTTTTATCTTCCAGCCAACCAATTAAGCATGACCCAGTATGCTAACAAGGTCCTTCTTTGTTAGAGCTAAGTGCCATTTTGAAGGAAACTATTTTTAATTTATGTTTTACAATCTTTCTTATTGTTCATTTAGTGATTAGTGCTTTAATGTGTTTTAAAAATATTTTAATTGCAGAGCGTATTTACTGTAGAAATGTTTTTCGGTTATTTCACAGTACCAAAAGGATGTAGATGCTTTGGAGAGGGTGCAGAGGAGGTTCACCAGGATGTTGCCTGGTATGGAGGGCACTAGCTATGAAGAGAGGTTGAGCAGATTAGGATTATTTTCATTAGAAAGACAAAGGTTGAGGGGGGACCTGATTGAGGTGTACAAAATCATGAGAGGTATAGACTGGGTGGATAGCAAGAAGCTTTTTCCCAGAGTGGGGGATTCAATTACTAGGGGTCACGAGTTCAAAGTGAGAGGGGAAAAGTTTAAGGGGGATATGCTTGGAAAGTTCTTTACGCAGAGGGTGGTGGGTGCCTGGAACGCATTGCCAGCGGAGGTGGTAGACGCGGGCACGATAGCGTCTTTTAAGATGTATCTAGACAGATATATGAATGGGCAGGAAGCAAAGAGATACAGACCCTTAGAAAATAGGTGACATGTTTAGATAGAGGATCTGGATCGGCGCAGGCTTGGAGGGCCGAAGGGCCTGTTCCTGTGCTGTAATTTTCTTTGTTCTTTGTTCTTTGTTCTTAAGTGTATAAATTAAATTTTTCTTTTCAGCTAATACTTCCTGAAGTTTCCTGTATTTTCCGATCAGGGCCTTGGAGGAACTGTTGATGTAATAAGAGAATCAGCATAATCATTGGCTGGGATTTTTATTTAAATGCGAGGGCAGGAATGGAGGTGTGCAGATGCTTAAACCTGCCCCTTGGGTCAGTGTGCTGGTTTCCCAACGCAAAACTGACCTGCTGAAAGTTTAAAAGGTTCTGAGGAGAGCGAAAGAGGCAACCAATCCGAAATGGATAAATGGTTATTTAAGGCTCTTAACAAGCTTGTTATCAGCTCATTAAGGGCCAGTTTAAAATTTTATTTTTAAGGCACGGAATCCACACAGGGTCTCACCCATGACAGGGAGGAGGATGTGCAAACACAGTGGGGAGTGAGTCAGAATGGTGCAACAGGCACCATTGAAGAGGGAAGGCTCAGACAAGGCCCTCATTCACAGGCAACCAGCTGTGCAGTGTCAGGAGAATTATCTGTAATACCTCTTCACTCTGGACAAGGGCCTTTTTTGGGAGCGGGGGTGGCCCTGGCTTTGTGGGGGGTGGACAGCTCCTTCTGCATACAAGCCTCATGGTTTCATGCGGGGGGTGGGGGGGGGGGGGGTGCGTTCAAGAAGACTGCCCATTCCAATTGAAAGGAAGAAAGGACATAATAGAAAATGGGATTAAACTGCTCTGAGTTAGGAATGATTAAAGATGAGCAGCATCTGCAACACCAGAGACAGAGCCTGGGCAACAGGGGTGCAGGAGTGAGGAATGAGGGGCAGGGAGACAAAGAAGGCAATACCATCAGCCTAGGGTCTACCGCTAAATGAGAAGCCACCTGGAATCGTCAGACTGTTGCGCTTCAGAAAGCTATGCCTGTCCAGGTAGATAGTTGCTGACTCTTGTGTCCTCATCGAGCGTGATTGGAGGGTTCAAAGGAATCATTACCATGGCCTTCCCGTGACTGTAACTGTCACAGTGGTCTTGCATTTTTTTGCAACTGGTTCCTTCCAAAGAGCGGCAGCAGACATTAATGGCATCTCGCAGGCAGCAGTACATCATTGTATTACAGAGGTAACAGATACTCTGTTTGATCGGGCAGGGGATTACACTGAATTCAAAGTGGATAGTGGTACTCAAGCTCAAAGGCCAGTGAGATTTGCCTCCTTCAATGGATTTCCCATTTCGCCACCTTCAATGTTCTGGTGTCTTGCCACTCTGGCCAGATTAAAGACTAGCTCCTCAAAATGCATGACTGATGTGAGCTGTGGCATCCCACTGTCCAAACATGCCCACTTGCTCTCCCTGGCCTTGTTCTCCCATTTGGCCTGCAAGGTGAAGAAAGATCCCATCAGGAAGCGCCTCTCTCCCTCACCACTTGCAACTTTTCATTCACATAAGATGTTGCAGTGTTCACTGTAGCCTAATGTCCAATAGCACTAGGGTTATGAACTATGCTTATGGGCCATCAATGCACACATCTCTCCTATGGTCAGGAGAATGATGGGCTGGATTTTGTGCAGGAGGTGGGGCTCCGGGCTGAAAAGTCAGGGAGAACCTCACCTCTGCATTTTTTCAGACACCCGGAGTGATCCTCTGGTCTTTTGGGGTCAATGTTTAAGGAGGCAGGATCCCATTCCTTCAAACACTTAACAATCAACATCCTGGGGGTTACCATTGACCAAAAACTGAACTGGAGGAGCCACAAATACTGTGGCTACAAGAGCAGGTCAGAGGCTGGGAATTCTGTGGTGAGTAACTCACCTCCTGACTCCCCAATGCCTGTCCACCATCTACAAGGCACAAGTCAGGAGTGTGATGGAATGCTGTCCACTTGCCTGGATGGGTGCTGCTCCAACTACACTCAAGAAGCTCGACACCAACCAGGACAAAGCAGCTTGCTTGATTGGTACCTCATTCGCCACCTTCAACATTCACTCCCTTCACCACCAATGCACAGTGGCAGCAGTGTGTACCATCGAGAAGATGCACTGCAGCAATGCGTCAAAGCTCCTTTGACAGCACCTTTCAAACCCACAACCTCTACCACCCAGAAGGGCAAGGGAGCAGATGCATGAGCATACCACCACCTGCAAGCTCCCCTCCAAGCCACACACACATGACTTGGTGCTATATCGGCATTCCTTCATTGTCACTGGGTCAAAATCCTGGAACTCCCTTCTGAACAGCACTGTGGGTGTACCTACACCACATGGACGACATCGGTTCAAGAAGGCGGCTCACCTCCACCTTCTTAAGGGCAATTAGTGATGGGCAATAAATTCAGGCCCAGCCAGCGACGCCATCATCCCATGAACGAATAAAAAAAAAGAGGGCCAGCGGCTCAGCACCAGCACCACCGGGATTGGTGGCCACTGCTGGTACTGCAGAGGCCTCAGACCCAGGCCCAGCAGTGGATGCCCGGAAAAGAGGTAGGTGAGGCGGAGTTGCCCGGGTCAGTCCGGAGAGTCCTGGTGAGGGATGATGGGGGGTGGGTGTTCGGTCCAGGTGGAGGGAGGTGCGGGGGTGTGTATTTGCTCTCAGTGGGGGTACTCCGTGAGCCAAAAATTGCCCATGAGGAGGGAACCCCCACAAGCTCGCAAGGAGGGTGCCTTGTTTTCCAAGCATCCTCCCCATGAGGCAGGGGCCCCACCCACTGCTGGTAAGATCCCAGCGATGGCAGGAAAAGTCCCTTATTTGGCCTATGGTTGGGAAGGTTGTTGTTGGCCTATCCCACCCTGAGAAGAATCTGAACTGGGAATCCTGGTGTTGGGTTCCATGGCAGGTGCTTGTGCCCCAACTCTCTGTCTCCCCAACCACGAAACCTGCTGTCAGTGTAGTGTTCAATGGGTTAATTGATCTGCGTTTGATTGTATTAGTCTGTTCACTGATCAATGTTCACTGTGCGTCCATTCTTTGCCTTCGACAAGTTTTCCACCTGGTTGGCAGACTTAGATTCTAGTTGTTCGGAGAGCAGGCTGCAAGACCAGGTAGGTTGATCCCCAACCTGGAGGTGTAGTTTCTGATCCCAGAGGGAGTCTGCTTCCTGCCTCGGGGTGTCTGATCCCGGGAGGGTGTCCAGTCCCAGGCAGCTGAGCAAACTAGACATTGGGCCCTGGGGTGAGGAGGGCAATCCTGGGTTATCTTTGTGTGTGGGGGGAGCTTGGAGGAACTTACCTTCTCGCAGAAGCTATCCTCGCCTTCCTTCAGCTGCAGGGTTTCCCAACAAGAGCAAGTTAAACTCGAGGCTGCCAAAATATATTAATTAACAATTTGTCTCCTGGAAGCAGGTTGGTTTCCCACTCCTTGTCCCACCTCCATTAACTTCATAAGTGGGCAAGTTGGAGACAGGTTGGTGTTGGGAATTGGATATTTAAAATTTTAGCATCTGATCTGACCCCAACCCACCTCTTTTTAGGTCTTTAAATAAACCCCAATGTAACAGGCAAAGCTTTTAATATTGTTACGATCATCTGGTTCATGGTTTATACTAATTTTCTAGAGGTAACATTAAATTTGGAAATTGAATTTTTTTAGTGCAAGACAAATTAAAACATCTGGCTTGAGAAGCTGGCAAACAAACTAGGGTGATTACAAATCAAAGGGTGGCCCATTTTTATTTATCAAGGTCATAATGGGAAGTGTAAAGACCTACACAACGGGAACCCCTCGTAACTTGTTGATGGAGATGGTGTGTCTGTAGCTACCTCAGTCAGTTGGCTTTTAGATAATCAGTTGGCCTTTGGAAAGCTGTTGGCTTCAGACAAGCAGTTGGTTTTTGGAAGTCAGTTGGACACAGGAGTGAAGAGGCCATCAGGAACTAGGGGTGTTTCTGTTTTGAGTAAGGCCCGTGCTCAAGCTGGGAAGTCCAGATCCAGGAGATCTGATACCTCGGAAGATAGCTAAGGAATTAAGGAAATCAAAGTGAATTCCTAAGAGCTGTGGTACACTTTGGACAGTGGTTCCAGGAGATGTTAACAAACTGCCCAGATCCTGTAATGTATAGGGGATTTTTTTTTGGGTGAAAGTAACAGTCAAACAGGAGTGTTTGTTGAGATTTAGAGTTTAAAGCATATAAGTTCATACTATGTTAAGATTTTAAGTTTAAAATATAAATGTTTCCAAATTGTAGTGTTAGGCTAGCAGTGTTTTGCTTTGTTTAACTCTTGAACGTAAAGATTTTTGGTTTAAAATGTGAAATCTTGTAGCGTAATTCTTTCAGTAATAACTGGGAGTTCAACTTTCTCTTTTCAAAAGTTAACAATCCCAAATGGGACCATACCAATATTATGCAATGGTAAAATATGATTACAGATTGCCAATGTCTACAAAAAAATAGATTGAAATCCTGCTTGAGGACTGAGGCCAGCATTTGGATGCATATTGATAAAGCAGCAAGATCATGGTCAATATTCGTTTGACCTACCTGTAAATTTGACATAGATTTTATATGATATTCATCATAGTGCACTCTTCTAGACTGGTGTTTTACTTCTAATTTTGCAGAAATACGAAAGCCTTTTCAGGTCCATAGATGCAAAATTTCAGCATAATTTAGGAATTGGGTCCTTGACTGACTTTGGAATGCACTGCAGCTGAGTGATGTGAGATGGCCTCCTTCAGATTTGCATCTGGTGGAGTTATAACTACAGTATGACATGAAACCAGATTGAAATGTGCTCATGTACTTCACTGAACCTTGGAAACGTTTTGAAATCTTACTGCAGAGACCAACTGAAAAAAAAACTTCTGCTGAAATCTGAGAAACTGATAAATAAAGGTAAGAACAGACTAACTCATTAAGCTGCAGAACAAATGGGATCCAATATATCGACTGGGTTTAAAACCAATCATCCATCTGTTTAGTACTGCTTTAATCCATTTTGCTATCGGTATGTTTCTATCTATTTATTGCAATCTGGAAGATATTGTCACTTGTCATTCTAGACACTAGAATGAACCTTTCAAAAAGCAACATCACTTTTATTCCATTATTAGAAGACATTAATTTTGATTGTCTCATTTTCTGACATTGAGGTCATCTTCATCAGATGTACTGTGCCAGGGTTCCTTTTGACCCTCTTGCAAATATCCTCAGGTTGTGGACAGCATACCGTAATCATGATAAAGCTGATAAATTATAGGCACCTAAACAAAAACGGTTTAGCAGATGGCTGTGACATGGAAGGATTAGGATCATGGAAATAGCTACTGAGCAGACAAATATAGGATTCTGTATTTTACAAGATAGGGCTTTGATCCTAATAATAATGGAAAGAGCTCAGATTAGTATGCATGACATTGTGAGAATGGATTATCTTATATAAATTGTAATAGATCTATGATGCACCATCTATATGTGATCTTGTCAGAAGGTCCGCCTAACAAAAAATTGTTAAACAAATATGGCAATTCAATTAACCCATGAACTCCCTGTCTGTGACTGGAATATCTGTTGTTTTTTCTCTTTACTTTATTAGGGCTGAATAATACTTTTATTGTTTAATAATACAGCACCTCCCAAGCTCGCGACCACTAATGCCTAGAAGGATAAGGTCAGCAGATGCATGGGAACTCCACCACTACCAAGTTCTCCTCCAAGCCACACACCATAGATAAGAGTGGAACCAAGCAAGACAGTCCCATAAAGATGGAGAATGAAGGAGGGTGTTGGAGAAAGATAGTGTGGTCAAATTTGTCTAAGGTGCACAGAGGACAAGGATAAGGAAGAATGATGCACTATGGCGACATTTGCAGAGAATGTTATTCCTATTTTATATTATCCTTTTGTGCGATGTGGCATTGCTTGCAAGGCCAGCATTTGTTGCTCATCCCTAATTACCATTGAGAAGATGGTAATGAGCCACCTTCTTGAACCGTTGCAGTCCTTGGGGTGTAGGCACATCAACAGTGCTGTTAGGCAGCGAATTCCAGGTTTTTAACCCAGCGACAGTGAAGGAATGGCGATATAATTCCTAGTCAGGATGGTGTGTGGCTTGGAGGGGAACTTGCAGGTGGCGGTGTTCCCATGCATCTGTTGCCCTTGTCCTTCTAGGTGGTCGAGGTCAGAGGTTTGGAAGGTGCTGACAAAGGAGCCTTGGCGAGTTGCTGCAGTGCATCTTATAGATGTTATGCCATTAAACTACAAATTGCTGCTGGGAAGAAAAGAGGGCCTATTACAAAGAATTGCCAGGCCCCTAGCCGGAAAGATATTTTTGCATACTAGCAGACAGTGTTGGAACAAAGGAACCAGTCCCTGCTCCCCAATACACAGAATGGGTGTGGTCAGACCAGTTTAGTTGCAGAGCTGAGAGTTTTGACTGGAGAATCAGTGTTTTGAAGACAGAAAGCTGTTTGTTCCTGGACTGAAAAGACCTCTTGTGGCTGGCTCGCCGCAGCCTCTCCTGTCTGCTCTCATCTCTTTCTCGCCGGCTTTGGAATCCATTGAAGACACAGGAACCCCTAGAGAGAAAAGTCTACTACAGTGCACAAGGTTTAAGAAGAATACTGGGCCCCAACGAAAAGCAAGAATCACCTACAATCAAGGACTACCTACGAAAGGACTACAGTGAGCTCGAAGCACAGTAACAAGAAACTCTTCAGATATTGCCTCAAACCTCTCTACTTTATTTTTCTTCTGTTCTATTCTGTCTCTATTTGCATGTGTGCATTGCTTATGCATGCTAGCCTGGGGCGTGACGTGTATCCATAGGCATTAACTGAATTTGAGTTTGAATAAATTTCACTTTTCTTCTTTTAAACCTAAGAAAGCCTGTTTGTGCTCATTTCTTTGCCTTATAATTGGAAAGCAGTGAACAAGGATTCACCAAGGCTCAAAACATAGAGTGCTTAAAATTAAATCCTGTCACAGTAAGACCAGATGAAGGCTGAAAGGGACCTCTAAACCCCTTTCTCACCTGGTCGTAACAGTACACATTGCTGCCACTGTGCACTAGTGAATGTTTAAGGTGATGGATGGGATGCTGATCAAGCGGGCTGCTTTGTCTGGATGGTGTCGAGTTTCTTGAGTATTGTTGGAACTGCACCCATCCAGACAGGTAGAGAGTATTCCATCACACTCCTGACTTGTATCTTGCAGATGGTGGACAGGCTTTGGCGAGTCAGGAGGTGGGTTACTTTCTGCAGAATTCCCAGCCTCTGACCTGCTCTTGTAGCTACTGTATTTATAAGGCTGGTCCAGTTAAGTTTCTGGTCAATGGTAACCCCCAAGATGTTGATGTGTTTGTTGAGGTCGTGAAATGCTACAATTTCCTGTTTTAAGCTGGACATTTGTCATAACAACATTGCCTTTACTTCCCCTAGCAGTGTCTCTGGTGTGGAGCTACCTCCACAGTGATGTGACAGGGGAAGACCAGCTGAAAAGGTCTGGTGAGCTTCTTTCATGTTATAGCACCTGAGTTCTGAATGAAAGCTTGCATACATATTAGGATATAAATGACTGTCAGCGATGTTAATCAAATATGAAAAAAAGAATGTGTGCCTTTCAGGACCTCAGGTGGTCCCAAAGTGCTTTAAAGATAATGAAGTTCTTTTTGAAGTGTAGCTACTATTGTAATGTAGGAAATGGTCACCAATTTATGCACAGCAAAGTCCCACAAACAGCAGTGAGATAATGATCAGACAATATGTTTTTAGCGATGTTGGTTTGAGGGATTGATGTTGGCAGGACACCAGATAGCATTCCTCGCTTTTGTTCAAAGTGGTGACTTGAGATCATTTATGCTCATCTGAGAGGGCAGACGGCACCTCAGTTTAACATTTCATCTGAAAGACATATGAATGTTTAGTATACTTAGATTAAATTCTGTTTACTTGGGACAGGTTAATGCTCTTAAAATAATGGAGACAGGAACTTAGCTTGAGTCTTTTAAATGTTTGCACAAGAACATTACCAAATGTATTTTTGGCCCTATAAGGAGAAAGAACATTAATATAATTTTAAAAATCAATATGGGAAAGGTGAGAAATGAGAAAGATGTTCCCTGACTACAGTCTTCGAATCCTCTCTTTGGTATTAAACTCATGTTCAGCCCTAGTTGGCGATTTAATTAAAACCTCAAATAGTTGGTTGTGCTGTGGGTTTAAATATGATCATTTTCTCTCCAGCAAGCATTCAGTCAATTTACCTGGTGCATTTGCATTGCTAATGCCATTTAAGGGGGGAAATTTAGTCTGTATGCTTGAAGGCAAAGGACTTTTTTGTGTATAAACCTTTTAGCAGACTTTTTCCTCAGGAGTGCCAACATGTTGGAAGAATATTGTATCTGATGTCACTTTGTACACACCACAACATAATTTCCTCTGTGGCTGAATCATTCTCCCTTGTGTACAGTGCCTGCTGTGTACAGTTTTCAATGATCTTCAGCAATATCGGTTTCTGTCATGCTTTGTTTGTCACGCTGCATTTTCACCCTGTATCTCTGACCTGTTTTCTCTTTAATTCTGCAAAGCTTAATAAGAAGCCTGGTTATCCCTTATGTGCTCCTTACATACTTTCATTTATTCTGTTACCTGTCCAGCATGACACACGGCAAGACATTGAACAGTTTACTCCATCAAGGAGGAAAAAGCCCCAATCTAAAATAGATGTTAGAAAAAAGGGGTTCATTCATCAATAGTGAAGAAGATGGAAAAAAAACCAGCAGCAAATGCTGGAAATCCGAAATTAAACCAAGAAAATGCTAGAAACACACAGCAGGCCCACCAGCATCTGTAACAAGAAAAGTAAACTTGCCAAGCAAAATTTCCCTGCCCCATTGAATTGATTTATTGATCCTCACCCATATTTTCCAATACCTTCCAGACCACCCCCCCACCCTACCTCACCTCAAAACTACACCTCTGGCTGCACATACTGTTCCTCATGTTGATTTATTCTTTTATCTCACACCATCCACTTCACCATTGATAATCGTTCTTTTACTGCCCCTCTGCCTGAAACTCCCTCCCCAAATAACATCTTTGCCATCTCTCTCGCTTCTTCTAAAAGTTTCTTAGAAACTCTTCTCTTTGACTGGGACATCGGGCTTTTTTTGTTCTGTTTTCTCTTTTTCCCCTCTTGTGAAGCATCAAATGGATACTCGGAGCCAGAAATATATATATATATAGTCACCAATGAAGCAATAGGCAATTCAGGAGAAACTTCTTTACCCAGAGACTGGTTAGAATGTGGAACTCGCTACTACAAAGAGTAGTTGAGGCACAGAGCATAGATGTATTTAAGGAGACTCTAGATAAGTACATGAGGGAGATAGGAATAGAAGGATGTACTGATAGGGTTAGATGAATAAGGGCAGAACAAGGCTCGTGAGGAGGATAAAAGTCTGCATTGACCAGTTGGGCTGAATGGCCTGTTTCTCTGCTATATATTCTATGTAATTCCATCATTCGGAAAAGCACATTTGAGACAACTTTTCTATATGTGAGGAACCCTATGGACATGTACACTGCGAATTTTGTTGGAGTTTCTTTTCCTCTGCTGTTGTAGCAGTGCGGAAGTTGGTGGAAACACCGAGAGCATTCACCCTGTCCCCATTCCTATTGGTTGCTTCTGAGGACAGACCCTTCTTCAGAACAGAACAAGTGAAGACACGAGAGCTTATTCATTGGACTGACTAATAAAAGGAGTCTAGGAAAACAGGAGATAAAAGAAGAGTCAGATGTATTACAAAGAAGCAGCTAAAAGGAATAATATGTGAACAAATTCTTTTTCAATGTTGTAGAGGAATGAAACATGCTGAACATGCTGATATATAAAGGTCATCGCTGTCAGACTGGTAAGTAAAGCAGCTGCAAAATAGAAGGGAACAATAGAAGGGAACAAAGGGCAGTGTGACTCAGTGAAACTAACGTGGAAACGGAAGAACCGGCTAAAGTTGCTAAAGATTAATGTTCACGACAGAAAGCAGCAATGTAACCAGAAAAAAAGCTGAGATACTGTTCATAATTTTTGCATTGGTTGGAGTAGCATAGGAGACCAAAGAAAAGGGAAAGGTTGGTGCTTGGAGACCAGCAATTAGAAGTAACATAAGGAAGAAGAGGAAGGGCAAGGTGAGAATGGGAGGCAGAAGTGAAGTATATATTTCCAACATTTTCTGTTTTATTTCACTCATCCATCAATTTCTCAATATTAATGTGAGCAAGCACAGCATCCAGTAAACAACATCAGCTTAATCATATCGTTTGATTTTTTTGGACACAAACATACACACCCACATGCATACACACACACACGCGCATTCCCCTGAATGTTGAACCAAGTAACTGATAGAATCCGTTGTGTAAATTGTTGCATGCTTGCAGCTGTTTCTGTGTTTTTCCTGTGCACAGATCAGATAGCAAGTGGTGCCAGTGACTATTGCATGAACTCCTGATACACAGAGTAGAAAATATGCAGTCCAACTCCTCGCCTTTCATTAGTTCTTCATGCAAATTGAAACATGGTCAGTCGCCAAGCAACAGGTCATTCTTTCCAATTGATATTTCATTTTAGAGATGATTTTTCTACTGGAGCAGCAGATGAAACTTCATGATGCATACCAGAAAATTTGGAAACACTCGTTCATTTGGGGAATTTTAAATTTCAAAAGCAGAAATTTAAAGGTGAAATTATGCAGACTGATAAATTATAATGGCTTTATTTAATCCTAGGCTTCAATTTTTTTCAAAAAAACTTACATTTATATAGCGCCTTCCATAACCTCAGCCATCCCAAAAATGTTTTACAGGCAGTGCAGTATTTTTGAAGTGTAGGCCCTGCTGTAATGTACAGGAGATTGGGAGGGTCTGGAAACAGTCTGAAATTCAGCTTTTCTCTGAACGGAGGCAGGTCTGAAAGAGTGTGGGCCCAATTTAAACAGACCATGGCAGCCATTACTGTGGCTGCTGTTTCACTGAATTAGTTGCTGGAATAAAGATGGAGCAGGAGAGGCAGTGGCCTGGAACCTGAGGCGGGGCAGGGCTGTCCCTTGTTTTGCGGATGTCAGCCTGGAGGTCCTCTTTAAGGCAGTCAGAGAGAAGGGGAAAGCTTCAACCTGGAGGGTGGCAGGCCTGGATCGAGGTTGCCGATACAGTCAGTAGACTGAGTATGCTCCGCAGAAACTGGGTCCAATCCAGGAAGAGTTTCAATCACCTTATTCACTCTGGCAAGGTGACTGCAACACCAGAACCTCAGGACAGGCCTTTGGGTATTCAACCTCCAGCTGACACTCCAACTGAGGAGCCCGAGGCCGCATTCTGTTCCTGGACATGGGAAGAATGAGGGCCCAGGGTACTAACTGACCCCTCAGCAAGGCTCAGAGCCATAGTGCTGCTGAGCCCCTGCCAGCTCTAATACATACAGTTTCTTCTGTGTGTGAGGTGTTGGCAGTGGCTGTGGAGGCCAGCAGTGCATTAGCTCTCTCCCTTTTGTTATTGCAGGAGAAATTGGCACCTTATGCCCACAAAAGGGCCCTGTCGGGAGGAGAGGCGTTCATGTCTTTATCACAATGAAAGAGGGAGCCATGGAGATCACCAGGATTGCTGACAAAGAGCAAGTCGGGAAAGGCAAGGTGGGCATCCCTGGTAGAGATTGGGAATACAGACTGCAATGTGTACATTAAAGGGGTGCATTGCACTCCAGCCCATCTGACAATATGCCAAAGACTCAGCTGATTTGGGAAGCCTCAGCACTGCAGAGTCTTCTGCTCTCCAAAGCCAGTTCTCAGAATCTCTTCTTGTGAGCGGATGTTGAGACAGATTCCTGCACCATCACCGGGCCAAGCGTTGCCAGCGCAGCACTTAGACCAAGCACCCTCACATCTTACATGTACATGCTCCATCAGCATAGATAGTCACTTCGGGGGTTTTTTGTGCACAATTAGATAGGGTGGCACAGGGTGATGAGCATGTCACGAGTGTGTCGGAGGAGGAGACAGAGGCAGAGGCAGCTGTGGGCAGTCCCCCTCGGAGGAGTAAGGACAACCTCAGTCCTGCTCAGCTGGGCATGGATGCAGGGCCACGGGAGTCACAGGAAAGGAGGTTCTACGTAGGATAGCAGCAGCAAATGTGCTCCCACATGTCAGAGTTCCCTGAGGCAGTGCAGGATCATGTGTTGAGAATGTTGTATGGCACTACCACCGCGCTAAATGGGATTGATTTCAAACAGATCTAGCAACTCAAAACTGGACATCCATGAGTTGGTGTGGGTCATCAGCAAGAGCGGGGAATTGTATTCATCCACAATCTGTAACCTCATGGCCCAGCATATCCCCCCACTCTACCATTGCCATCAAGCCGGGGGATTAACCCTGGTTCAATGAAGAGTGCAGGAGGGCATGCCAGAAGCAGCACCAGGCATACCAAAAAGTGAGGTGTCAGCCTGGTGAAGCTACAACACAGAACTACTTGCATGCCAAACAGCGGAAGCAGCATGCAGCTTGCTAAGCGATCACACAACCAATGGAATAGATCTAAGCTCTGCAATCCTGCCACATCCAGTCGTGAATGGTGGTGGACAATTAAACAACTGACAGGAGGAGGAGATTCCACAAATATCCCCCCTCCTCAATGATGGGGCAGCCCAGCACATCAGTGCAAAAGACAAGGCGGAAGCACTTGCATCCATCTTCAGTCAGAAGTGCCTAATGGATGATTCATCTTGGCCTCCTCCTGAGATCCTCAGCATCACAGATGCCAGTCTTCAGCCAATCCGATTTGCTCCACCTCATATCAAGAAACAGCTGAAGGCACTGGATACTGCAAAGGCTACGGGCTCTGACAACATTCCGGCAATTGTACTGAAGACTTGTGCTCCAGAACTAGCCGCACCCGTAGCCAATCTGTTCAGTACAGCTACAACACTGGCATCTGTGGAAAATTGCCCAAATATGACCTCTACACAAAAAGCAGGGCAAATACAACCTGGCCAATTACCGCCCTATCAGTCTACTCTCAATCATCAGCAAAGCGATGGAAGGGGCCGTCGACAGTGCTATCAAGTGGCACTTGCTCAGCAATAACCTGCTCACCGACATTCAGTTTGGGTTCCGCCAGGGCCACTAGGCTCTTGATCTCATTATAGCCTTGGTCCAAACACGAACAAAAGAGCTGAACTCCAGATGTGAGGTGAAAGTGACATCCATTGACATCAAGGCAGAATTTGACCGAGTATGGCATCAAGGAACCCTAGCAAAACTGGAGTCAATGGGAATCAGGGGGAACACTCTCCGCTGGTTGGAATCATTCCTAGCACAAAGGAAAATGGTTGTGCTTATTGGAGGTCAATCATCTCAGTCCCAGGACATCACTGCAGGAGTTCCTTAGGGTAGTGTCCTAGGGCCAACCATCTTCAGCTGCTTCATCAATGACCTTCCCTTGATCAGAAGTGGGGATGTGCGCTGATGATTGCACAACATTCAGTATCATTCACGACTCTTCAGATACTGAATCAGCAAGACCTAGATAACATCCAGGCTTGGGCTGATAAGTGATAAGTAACATTCATGCCATGCAAGTGCCAGGCAATGACTATCTCAAACAAGAGAGAATCTAACCATTTCCCCGCGTTGTTCAATGGCATTAACATTGCTGAATCCCCCACTATCAACATCCTGGGGGTTACCATTGACCAGAAACTGAACTGGAGTAGCTACAAAAATACTGTGGCTACAAGAGCAGGTCAGAGGCTGGGAATTCTGTGCGAGTAACTCACCTCCTGATTCCTGAATGCCTGTCCACCATCTACAAGGCACAAGTCAGTAGTGTGATGGAACACTCTCCACTTGCCAGGATGGGTGCAGCTCCAACAACACTCAAGAAGCTCAACACCATCTAAGATAAAGCAGGCCACTTGATTAGCACCCCATCCACCACCTTCACCAAATGCGAGTTAATTAAGGAAAGCCAGCATGTATTTCTTAAGAGAAAATCATGTTTATCTAACTTGCTAGAGTTTTTTGAGGAGGTAACCGAGAGGGTTGATGAGGGCAGTGCTGTTGATGTGGTGTACATGGACTTTCAAAAGACATTTGCTACAGTGCCACACAGCAGACTTGTGAGCAAGCTTGCAGATCATGGAATAAAAGGGACAGGAGCAACATAGATACGAAATTGGCTGAGTGACAGGAAACAAAGAGTAGTGGTTAATGGATGTTTTTTGGGCTGGAGGAAGGTTTGTAGTGGAGTTCTCCAGGGATCAGTGTTGGGACCCTTGCTTTTTCTGACATATATTAATGGCCTAGGCCTTGGTATACGGGCACAATTTCAAATTTGCAAATGATATGACACTTGGAAGCATTGTGAACTGTGAGGAGGATACTGTAGACCTTCAAAAGGACATTGACAAGTTGGTGGAATGGGCAGGTAGGTGGCAGATGAAATGTGGGGAAATGTGAAGTGATTCATTTTGGTAGGAAGAACATGGAGAGACAATATAGAATAAAAGGTACAATTCTAAAGGGGGTGCAGGAGCAGAGGGAGTGGGGTATATATGTGCATAAATTGTTGAAGGACAGGTTGAGAGAGCGGTTAATAAAGAATACAGTATCCTGGGCTTTATTAATTGGGGCATAGAGTACAAGAGCAAGGAAGTTATGTTGAACACTAGTTCAGCCTCAGCTGGAGTATTGCATCCAGTTCTGGGCGCCGCACTTTAGGAAAGACATGAGGGCCTTGGAGAGAGTACAGAAAAGATTCACAGGATTGGGAGTTTCAGTTATGCTGATAGATTGGAGAAGTTAGGACTGTTTTCCTTGGAGAAGAGAAGGCTGAGATGTGATGTGATAGAGGTATTCAAAATCATGAGGGGTCTGGACAGAGTAGATAGGGAGAAACTGTTCCTACTCATGAAAGGATCGAGAACAAGAGGGCACAGATTTAAAGTAATAGGTAAGAAAAGCAAAAGTGACATGAGGAAAACCTTTTTCACGGAGCAAGTGGTTAAGGTCTGGAATGCACTGCCTGAGAACGTGGTGGAGGCAGGTTCAATTGAAGCATTCAAAACGGAATTAGACAGTTATACTAAAAGGAAGAATGTGCAGGGTTATGGGGAGAATGTGGAGGAATGGGACTGAGGGAATTGCTCTTTCAGAGAGCCAGTACGGACATGATGGGCCGAATGGCTACCTTCTGCACTGTAACGATTCTGTGAATGTTCACGCCCTCCACCACCGATGCACAGTGGTAGCAGTGTGTACCATCTGCAAGATGCACTGCAGCAACTCACCAAGGCTCCTTAGACGGCACCTTCCAAACCCGCGACCTCTACCACCTACAATGAGAAGGGCAGCAGTTTCATGGGAACACCACCACCTGCAAGTTCCCATCCAAGTCACACACCATCCTGACTTGGAACTATATCGCCGATCCTTCACTGTCGCTGGGTCAAAATCCTGGAACTCCCTTCCTAACAGCACTGTGGGTGTACCTACCCCACATGGACTACAGCGGTTCAAGAAGGCAGCTCACCACCACCTTCTCAAAGGCAATTAGGGAAGGGCAATAAATGCTGGCCTAGCCAGTGATGCCCACATCTGATGAATGAATTAAAAAAACAGCGGACTCCTTGACCCCCCCCGACTGAGGGAGCATCTGTGCAGCAGTGGTAAGTGACAGAGGCTTCCCCTGCAATGTTGCCAGTAAGCACCTCCACGATGAGGACTACTGTCACATGCATCTCAGCTGCAAATCAAGTCAAGTGAATAGGCTACCTCCACCTCTTCCAATGGCACAATCAGGGCACCACTTAGAGGTGGCTGGGAGCAGAGGCCACCATGTCAGCCAGAGCACTAAGTGGATCACTGGGGTCTATTGCATGTAACTGTGCACCTTTTGTCTTTTTGAGCACCATGTAAATATTGGCACATGAAGTCAGACATGTGAGCCTCCTTTTATTAATGGTAGTAATGGAGAAGAGGGATGAAGTGGTGAAGGGGAGCAAGGGCTCTTGAACAGTGACATTGAAACCTCTGGCAGTAAGAGTTGAGCTGTTCATGACTGCGTCTTCAATAGAACTGTTCTCACAGGCGTCTTGTACAATGCTGTACACCTGGGTTAGAAGGACTGAGTTGAAAAGTGCCTGGATGAGGTGATCCCTGACAGTTAAGGCATTCTGATCTGATCCTTGAGTCCTGTGCCAGCCCCGGCCACTTCCCTGTGTAGTCAGGACACCTCTGCATTCTGTGTCTTCTTCCTCCTCCTCCTCTTCCACGCCCTGCTTCTTATCTTCCTCTGATGAGCTCTCTCCATACATTGCTTCACCTTCTTCAAGGTCCACACCTCTCTGGAGGGTCATGTTAAGGAGAGCGCAGCAGACCACAACCATGCATGAGACCCTTGTAGGAATGTACTGCAGGGTGGCACCCGACTGGTCCAGGCACGAGAACCACATCTTCAGTAGCCCAATAGCTTGCCCAATGGCTGTCCTTGTGAGCAGATGGCTTTGGTTGTATCGCCACTTTGCCTCGGTCTCAGGCTCTCATAGAGGGGTGAGTAGCCATCTCTTTAAGCAATATCACTTGTCTCCTAGAATCCATCCACAGAATTTGAGGATGGTGGGAGGAAGGCAGAGTGAAAATCTGCGGCAGCCTGGACTGGCGGAGGATGACGGTGTCATGGCAGCTGCCAGGAAAGCAAGTGCACACATGGAGGAAGCTCTTGTTGTGGTCACAGAGCAGTTGGATGTTGAGGGAGTGGAAGCCCTTCCTGTTGATGAATCTCATTGGCCAGTCTTTGGGTGCCTTGGTGACCATGTGGGTGCAATTGATGAGACTCTGCACCTGGGAATTCCAGTGATGGAGGAAAAACCCACTGTCCTCTGTGCCTGCAAGGCCCTATCTGTCTGGAATTAAATGTATTGTCCAGCTCTGGCAAATAGGGCATCAGTGACTTGCGAGATGCAGTGGTGTTGCAGCTGTTTGTGATATGCCACCAAGGATCCAGGGACTAAGAGGTTCAAAGCCACAGTAATTTTGACAGCTACTGGCAGGGCATGTCAAGCTGTGTTTTGAGGTGTGAGGTCTATGGCGATGAGGGTACAGATGTCTGTGACCATCTGCCTGGAGAGTTGCAGTCTCCTGCAGCACTGGTTCCCGGTCATCTCAAGGTAGCTCAGTCCTCAGCGGTAGACCCTATGCTGAAAGTAATGCCTCCATGTCCTTCCTGCCCCATGTCACTCTCCTCTGCCCTCCTGATGCCCAGGGCTCTGCCCTTCCTGATGAATGTGTTGCTCCTCATCTCCACTGGACCTGAAATCTGAGAGTCATGCCCACATTGCCAACTGCTGCCTTCCTTGCACACAGGTAGCTGCACAATTGTGTTTGGAAGCCTTGCCCCCTCCTTTTATGCCCCGTGATGCCCGCAGGGTGGAGACCCCACGCGCTGCCCGAGCGCTTGCTGCCCATTCTCCCTGCATCCTGTACTGACCCAATGGCACCTGTATGTAAATGGCCGAGTCCCCCTTTGTGCTGTTGTTCCTTTCATAGGGCCCACCTAATTCCCTGGGCTGCCATGAGTGGGTCCCCACTGTGTATCTGCCTCCATGCACCTGGTCTGCCCCAGATCCAGCTTGCAGCCCTTGCACCCTGCCACAATCTGAACATGGCCCACAACGAGCTCTTAATGAGCTTTTTAATGAGCTTAATTGCTGTTATTGCTGGATCAAGAAGGTTCTGAGTGACGCCCTGCCTTGGCCCTGGTGAAAGTTGACGGTTGCCGCTTCCGGCAAGTCCTAAAAATCCAGCCCTGGGAAACAATAGACTCCGATTATTACCTTCTGTTTGGAAGTCCAGAGTTTTAAAAATAATTTAAGTTTTGAGACTACCTCAATGATGCCAGTATTTAATGGACAATAATTTATTTTTGCCACAATAGTACAAATGCAGTTAGCACCAAAGCAAACAAATTTTCAGATCAGCAATAGAACAATCAAAGGCCTTGAATTAGCATCGTTGACAGTATTTTCACTTTTTGGTAGCAGTTTTATATTCGTGCCATGAAAAGAGAAGGCTGATTATGAGATAACTGGTCAGTTGTTGTAGCATTAAAGTTTTAATTTTCCCTTCCAAAACTGGGGCAAAGAGCTCAAAGGAAAACCTGAATTATTTAACTCCAGGGTAGATTTTGCAAATTTGCACTCCAGGTGAGAAGCTTTAGGCACTGAGCTCAGTGGGCCCACTGAATTTTAAGTCTATTTATTTTGATGCTGACTGTACATTTAGGGCTGGATTTAACGTTCATGTCACAGCTTCTGGCAGCAGTCTCAGAAGTGGGCGTCATCGCTGCTCAGCACGTGTGTGGCCGGCCCACCGCAATCAGGTAGCAGGCAGCCAATTATAATAATACAGGTATGGGGTCAGGATTCGAGGCACCAAATGCAGTGTGGGATGACTCCAGAGCATGTGCTGGTGCCATATTCAAAGCCCTGCCAGCCCTGCTTTCATTGCTGCCTTAAAGCCATTCGTTGTTTGCTGTTGAGACTGGAGCTGGAGTGACTCTTGGACCCCCCCACCCCCCTCTCTGACAAGGAAACTGCAGCATGGGTCAGGCAAGACACTGGGTGGCTCCATGTTTTAGTGATGCCATCCTGGAGATTCTCCTCCAGGTTGCAAAGGAAAGGTGGAGATTCTCCCGCCTGACCAAGCAAGCCTAGATAGAGATCACAGAGGAGGTCAGCAGCCATGAGGTAAACCCCCGACCATGGGTGCAGTGCAGGAAGAGAGTCAACGACGTTGTTCCATCTGCCAAGGTGCGTGCCCCACACTCTCTCCTCTTTGGGGATTGCATGTGACTATGCGGGAGGGTGTGTAACATGAGGAGGGAGGCACCACAAAGGTGCTAACAAAAAGGGTTAGGCATCATGTTACGACTAGGGGAGAAAGGTGTCTAGGTGTACAGTCTCAGCCTTCACCTGGTATTACTGTAACAGGGTTTAATTTTAAACACACCGTGTTTTTAGCTCCCCTTTGGTGAATCCTTGTTCACTGCATTCCCATTATAACGCAAAGAAATGAGCACAAACAGGCTTTTTCAGGTTTAAAGAAGAAAAGTTGAAATTTATTAAACTTAAACTCTAATTCGGTTAACGCCTACGGATACACGACACGCCCACGCTAGCATGCATACGTGATACACACATGCAAATAGAGACAAAAAAGAGCAGAAGAAAAATAAAGTATAAAAGTTTGAGGCAATATCTGAAGAGTTGCTGTTACGATTCTTTAAGCTAATTATAGAGTCCTTGATTGTAGGTGGATCTTGCTTTTCATTGGGGCCCAGTATTCTTCTTAAACCTTGTTCGCTGTAGGAGACTTTTCTCTCTTGGGGTTCATGTGTCTTCAGTGGATTCAGAAGCTCGTGAGAAAGAGATGGGAGCAGACAGGAGAGATCTTCTCAGTTCAGGACCCAAGTAGTCATGTGACCAGCTGGTCTAACCACTCCTGGCCCTTGTGGATTAGCAGGCCCTGGAATGCGCTTCCTCATCTTCAATATCTGTTAGTATGTAGATGTTTTTTTTCCCATTCATGGCTGATCTGTTTAACAAGTCATTTCCTCACTCCAGCAACAGTTAAAAATCAATGTACATGACAAAATTGATGTGCCTCATTCTTGGCAGGTGGGGGCCTAGCATGACACCTCCACACCCAGCGGAATGAATGTGATTTGAGAAAAGCGCATTTCATTAAAAGGGTTGAGAAAAAATATGATACAGAAAAAACCCATGCATTTCTCTCACTCATTCACAAATCCTAATACTTGTTAAAATTTTCCCTTTAATGGCAGTAAGCATGTGGTTCTTGGGGATTTTTTTTTTCCAGTTTGCCAATTTTCATGACTGTCTCAGGTGTCTTTAATGGTTAGGTTTAATTAGCCCTGAGTTGGAATTTTTGTTCAGGAGAGTTAGTAGGGGGTGGGTCTATCATGAACTCAATGCTTAGTCACAGAGTGATACAGCACCCAAACATGCCCTTCGGCCCACTGAGTCCACCATCAACCACCCATTTATACTAATCCTACATTAATCCCATTTCCCTTTCCCATCCCCACCTTCCTTCAATTCTCCTACCCCCTACCTACACTAGGGGCAATTTACAATGGCCAATTTACCTATCAACCCACAAGTCTTTGGCATGTGGGAGGAAACCCACATAGTCACAGGGAGAACTTGCAAACTCCACAGAGGCAGTACCCATAACTGAACCCAGGTTACTGGAGCTGTGAGGCTGCAGTGCTAACCACTGCACTGAGTCATGCAAAGGCTTTTGACTTTAGGAGGATGGGTGGTTCCTTTGGTTCTGATTGTGGGGGAGGATTCTTTGTTAATCTCCCCTTTGTCCCAGAGGACACTCCTGCCTGAAGGTATTTGTGCAGACAATACTGTGCTCCCCTGTGGCACATCAACTAGGTGAGGCATCACCCTCATGGTTTCTCTGCCCCCTAGAGGTCTTTCTTTATCTTGGAGGGTTCCTGTAAATGCTGTTAGCAACTCAAGTGGGGTGATTCTAGTGTGCATTTACAAAGGAGGATTTGGGGTCTAATATTTCAAATTTTTTGGGGTTGGCTGACCGGACAGTCAGGGTTTTCATCTGGGATTCCTCCCGGGCTTCCTTTAAACTGCCCTCTTGGTCACTTTTTCCCCTTTTGCCAGCCTTGTGCCTGCCTGCCCCTTTTGTTCTCAGCAGGGATCCCTTACAGTTCACCAGCCCTCTGCTGGAGGGTCCTTCTAACACCAGTACGGGACTTAGGGGTGCAGATTTCACTGTAGGTTGGGGCTTCCCCTCAACCTGGTACATGTGGCAACTCCTGCAGTACTCCACCATATCTTTGAGGAGTTTTGGATAGTCAAACTGCTGTCTTATGTGGGCTTTGGTCTTTCATATACTGGCATGTACAGCCACTGTAGTCTCATGGGCCCTTCTTAATATTTCTCTCCAGTACATCTGCAGCACCACTAACTGGTGACCTACTGTCCACTCCTTGATCTCAGGTCTGTGAGGAGAACTCCATTTCCTCATCAGTACCTCATTCTTTAAATAGTAGCAATCACAGACTCCCTCTGCTTCACTTTCAGACTGGGCAGCCTGTGCTAACTCTCTCAATACAGGGTCAGCTCGCTGAGCCTCAGCTAGGGAAAATCCACTTAATTTATTCCCTGGGTCTCCTAACTTTCCAAAGAAAGTCTCAGACAGACAGACCTGGTCATCTGCCTGCAGTGCCACTGCAGTCTCCTCTGCAGGGGGACAGGGTTTGTTCATGGATGGCCTGATCCACTACATGTTCAGGGAAACTGCAGGGGTCTGTCTCCTGCCACTGCCCTGTCTCTCTGACCTCCTGAGGTCTTTCTTTCATTACTGGGGGGAGCTACCACCTTCATCCCCACCAGAATATTTCCTAGGAGCAGGTCAACCCCGTCCATAGGCAAACTAGGGACAATCCCTACGGTCACCGATCCCAAAACTAGGTTGCACTCCAGGTTCACCTGGTGTACAGGTACAGGCATACACTGCCCTCCAATACCATTCACCACCATTTTGGTGTTCACTGCACTCTCTGGGGGAAACGTCAGTCCTTTTCCTAGTAAAAGGGATCTGGTGGCCCCTATGTCCCTGAGAATTACTATGGGCTTGCTTGCCCCACTGGAGGGGTATGGGGTTACTTTCCCTTCGGACACAAAACCTTGATAACCCTCAGGAATCCCGTTAAATTTTCCTGCACTTGCAGATGTAAGCTTTCTGGGTTTCACTCTTATTGCAGTTAAAGCCATAGCTTGTTCTGCTGTGCTTTTCATCAAGGTCCCTTCTCCTTCACTAATTGGGTGTGCCCTGATTAACCCTACAGGTTTTCCCTTTAGTTTCCGGCTGTCAGCTTTTAAATGCCCTGTTTTATTACAATGGAAGCACACGGGTCTCCAAGTCTCGCTCTTACTGCTCACAGCATTTCCTTTTTGGCCAGAGGAGGACCCCCTGTGTCTCCTGCTTTCCCTACTCTCCCAGGACTACTTGGGCTCCTATCACCTTCCCACCCTTTGTCCTTTTTGGATTTGTGGGCGTGACTTGGAAGGGCTCTCCCCTTGGAGACCAACTTATAAATTAAAGCAAACTCAGCGGCCAGAGCTGCCACTTGCCGGGCTCTCTGAACCTGCTGTTTCTCTACATGTGTCTTCATGGAGAGAGATAGAGTTTTTAAATTCCTCTAACAGAATTACTTCCTTGAGATTCTCATAGTTGAACTGTAATTTAAGAGCTCTCAGCCACTGATCAAAAGCCAGCTGCTTACTTCTTTCAAACTCCAGATAAGTTTCATTAGCTTGCTTCTTGAGGGTTCTAAACTTTTGGCGCTAGGCTTCAGGCACTAATTCATGTGCCCTGAGGATAGCATTTTTTGTCAGTTCATAATTTGATGAACTCTCATCCGGCAACAGGGAATAAACCTCATGGGCTTTTCCAGTTAGCTTGCTTTGTAGTAAAAGAGACCAGGTCTCAGCTGGCCATTTTAGCTGCCTTGCCAGTTTCTCAAAGGACACAAAAAACCTCCTACATCTTCCTCATTGAATTTTGGAATTAATTGAGCTAGTTTTAACAATTCTGTACCCAGCCCCTCCATATTTCCCATGCTTTCACTGGAGTTACTCTGTCGCCCCCGAGTTAACTCAAGCCGCTTCAACTCTCTCTTCACATTCTTTCTGGAAGGTTCTTTCTCTTTCTCTCTCCTCTCTTGCTTTCTCTCTCTCCTCTCTCTTTTTCTTCACATTCCTTCTGGAAGGCTCTTTCTTTCTCCCTCTCCTGCCTCTCTCTTTCTTTTTCCTGTCTCTCCCTTTCTCTTTCCCTGTTTTCTAATTCAAGTTTCCTTTGTTCCAATTGTATCTTTGCTAGCAGTACCCTGTCTGGGTCTACTTCTAACCCTGCTTCTGTGTCTTCTGATTCAAGGGAAAAGTGGTTGTCCACTAGCCTTAAGCGTTCAGACTTCCTAGCCTTGCCATGTACAGTGATCCCACACTGCTCAGCCATTTTCCTCAACTCCTCCATTGACAGTGTTTTTAACTTATCCCAAGTTACTTCACCCTGGCTTGGAGAGCTACTTGCTTCAGTTGAAGACATGTTACTATTCAAGCACACACAGCCACAAGAAAATCTGTATTGAAATCTTGCTTTTCTTTTGCTTGGGAACAATTTGACTTCCACTTCCAATTTCTCTCACTTGTCTATGGGTCAATTCTGGACGCTAGCACCCAGATTTCTGTTGTGACCGGGTGAGAAAGGTGTCTCGGGGTCCCTTTCAGCCTTCACCTGGTCTTACCGTAACAGGGTTTAATTTTAAACACACTGTATTTTTAGCTCCCCCTTTGTGAATCCTTGTTCACTGCTTTCCAATTATGAGGCAAAGAAATCAGCACAAACAGGCTTTCTTAAGTTTAAAGAAGAAAAGTTGAAATTTATTAAACTTAAACTTTAATTTGGTTAATGCCTACGGATACACGACGGGCCGACGCCAGCATGCATACGTGATACACACATGCAAATAGAGACAGAAAAGTGCAGAATAAAAATAAAGTGGAAAAGTTTGTTGTTATGGTTGTTCGAGCTCACTGTAGAGTCCTTGATTGTAGGTAGATCTTGCTTTTCGTTGGGACCCAGTATTCTTCTTAAACCTTGTTCGCTGCAGGAGACTTTTCTCTCTTGGAGTTCATGTGTCTTCAGTGGATTCAGAGGCTTGTGAGAAAGAGATTGGAGCAGACAGGAGAGATTTCTCAGTTCAGAAGCAAACAGACTTTTTGCCTTCAAACTGTCTGTGGCCAGTTCAAAAGAACACCCTGGAACAGCCAAGTAGTCATGTGGCCAGCTGGTCTAACCAGTCCTGATCCTTGTGGATTGTATCCTCCTTAGCAGGCCCTGGAATACGCTTCCTCACCTTCGATGTCTGTCAGTATGTAAATGTTTTTTCCAGCCATGGCTGATTTGCTTAATTGGCTGCAGAAGCTTGAGCTCCGGGTTTCGGAACTCGAGCGGCAGCTGGAGTCACTGTTGTGCCTCTGAAAGGCAGAGGACTATGTGGATAACACGTTTAAGGGGGTGGTCACACCACAGGTTAGGAACATGCAGGCAGATAGGGAATGGGTGACCATCAGACAGTCGAAGAGAACCAGGCAGGAAGTGCAGGAGTCCCCTGATATGATCTCACTCGCTAATCAGTTTTTCATTTTGGATACTGGTGAGGGTGGTGGTTCCTCAGAGGAGTGCAGTCAAAGCCAAGTTTGTGGCACCACAGGCTGCTCAGCTGCACAAGAGGGGTGGAAGAGGAGTGGAAGAGCAGTAGTGATATGGGATTCATTAGTTAGGGGAACAGACAGGCATTTCTGCAGCACTAAACGTGACTCCAGGATGGTGTATTGCCTCTCTGGTGCCTGGGTCAAGGATGTCACGGAAAGGCTGCAGGATATTCTTCTGGGGGAAGGTAAACAGCCAGAGGTCGTGGTCCACATTGGTACCAATGACATAGATAAGAAGGGGGATGAGGTCCTGAAAGCGGATTTTAGGGAGCTAGGAAGGAGATTAAAAAGCAGGACCTCAAAAGCAGTAATCTCAGGATTACTCCCAGTCCCACATGCAAGTGAGCATAGGAATAGGAGAATTGAGCAATTGAACACGTGGCTGGAGAGCTGGTGTAGGAGGGAGGGCATCAGATTTCTAAGACATTGGGAGTGGTTCTGGGGCAGGTGGGACCTGTACAAGATGGATGGGTTGCATCTTAGCAGGACTGGGATCAACATCATCGCAGGGAGATTTGCTAATGCTGTTGGGGAGGGTTGAAACTAAATTGTCAGGGGGATGGGAACCTGAGAGGGAGTTCAGATTGGAGAGAGGCAAAACTGGTAACTAGCCAGAGGTGTGGGAACCAGGAGCCAGTATTAGAGAGGAATACCAAGCAGCGCAGAATACTGGGGGAAATAGATAGCACGAGAGTAGGGAATAGTGTGTTATTAGGTGGGGTCAGAGTAAGGGAGAAAGTAATAAAGTCTCAATCAGGGTTAATGTGCATGTATATGAATGCACAGAGTGTGGCTAATAAGATTGGTGAGGTACAGGTGCAGATTTCCCTGTGGAAATATGATGTTGTGGCTGTTGCAGAGACCTGGTTCAAAGAAGGGCAGGATTAAATATTCCTGGATACAAGGTGTTCAGGAAAGATAGGAAAGGGAAAAAAGGGGGAGGAGTTTCAGTATTGATTAAGGAAAGCATTGCAGTGCTGGAGAAAAAGGATGCCCCAGAGGGGTCGAGGACAGAATCTATTTGGCTAGAGCTAAGGAATAAAAAAGGTGCTGTTACATTGCTCGGTGTTGTCTATAGGCCACCAGCTAGGACGTGGAGGAACAGATTTGAAGGGAAATTACAGAGAGGTGCAAAAATTATAGGGTAGTTTTAATGGGGGACTTTAATTATCCAAATATAGACTGGGATAACAGAACTGTAAAGGGCATTGAAGGGCAAGAATTCCTAGAGTGTGCTCAGGAAAATTTTCTACAACAGTATGTTGCTAGTCCAACAAGAAAGGAGGCACTGCCAGACCTGGTTCTTGGGAATGAGGTGGAGTCAAATGGTTTTGTGAAAGGGAAATTATGTTTCACAAATTTATTGAAGTTCTTTGAAGAAGTAACATGTGTTGTGAATAAAGGGGAACCAGTGGATATGCTGTAGGATTTCTAGAAGGCATTTGATAAGGAGCCACACCAAAGGTTATTGCGGAAAATAAAAGCTCATGATGTAGTGGGTATCATATTGGCATGGATAGAAGATTGGTTAGCTCATAGGAAACAGAGAGTAGGCATAAATGGGTCACTTTCTGGTTGGCAAGATGTAATGAGTAGTGTGCCACAGGGATCTGTGCTGTGGCCTCAAGCTTTTACATTTTATATTAATGACTTGGATGCAGGGACCGAAGGTATGCTTGCTGATGACACAAAGGTAGGTAGGAAAGTCAGTTGTGAAGAGGACATAAGGAGGCTATAAAGGGATATAGATAGGTTAATTGAATGGGAAAAGATCTGGCAAATAGACTATAATGTGGGAAAATGTGAAATTGTCCATTTTGGCAGGAAGAATAAAAAAGAAGCATATTATCTAAATGGTGAGAGATTGTAGAGCTCTGAGATGCAGAGGGATCTGGGTGTCCTAGTGCATGAATGGAAAAAGGTCAGTATGCAGGTACAGCAAGTAATTAGGAAAGCTAATAGAATGTTATCATTTATTGCGAGGGGAATTGAATACAAAAGTAGGGAGGTGATACTTCAGTTATACAGGGCATTGGTGAGACCACATCTGGAGTATTGTGTACAGTATTGGTCTCATTTAAGGAAGGATGTAAAGCAGTTCAGAGAAGGTTTACTAGACTAATACCTGGAATGGGCAGGTTGCCTTATGAGGAAAGGTTGGACAGGCTAGGCTTGTATCCACTGGAGTTTAGAAGAGTAAGAGGCGACCTGATTGAAACATATAAGATTCTGAGGGGTCTTGATCGGGCGGATGTGGAAAGGATGTTTCCTCTTGTGGGAGAATCTAGAACACGGGGTCACTGTTTAAATATAAGGGGTCGCCTATTTAAGACAGAGATGAGGAGAAATCTTTTCTCTCAGAGGGTCGTGAGTCTTTGGAACTCTTTTCCTCAAAAAGGCGGTGGAAGCAGAGTCTTTGAATATTTTTAAGGCCGAGATGGCATTCTTGATAAGCAAAGGGGTGAAGGGTTATTGGGGGTAGGCTGGAATGTGGAGTTGAGGTTACAACAAGATCAGCCATAATCTTGTTGAATGGCAGAGTAGGCTCATGGGGCCGAGTGGCCTATTCCTGCTCCTAATTCGTCTGTTTATATGTAAGTGGGGACCCAGGGCGGCCACTCAATAGCAGATGGTGAGACAGGAGTCTCCACGCAAGAGAGTGAGGATTGTCTTCCATCAATATCCAGCACACTTCTGGAGATCCTCATAACGCATGGATATCATGATGAGATCTGCATTGCCCAACCTATATGTTTGTGCTCTCTCATACTGATCAGCATCCGCAGGAAGCTCCATCCAAAGGGGAAAGCAATCAACCTCTGAGGAGGAGCACTCAGAGAATGCACCGTCCCATGACACTCCTGCACCTTCCACCAGCCCAGATACTCTCACCTCGATGGGTTTCCGCTCAGCTTTAGAATCAAAGTTACAAGCTGTTGAGAACACTGCACACACACCCGAGCAGCTGGCTGAGGCTGAGATAGCCAAGGTCTCTGACAGTCGGAGGACTGTGGGTGGACAGGCCCAGGCTGAACCCCAGGCTGATGACAAGCCTCTGGTGTCAACAGCACAGGGCATGATGAGTTACAGGAGAGGTAAGGCAACATCTGTGGAGATGCCAGCTCTCATACGCACCAATGAGTGGACGATGGAGGTGTCCATCCATGCTATGTGCTACCATGTCTTAGGCATGTGAGTGCATAACCTCCTCCATCGAGAGGTTGGCGACCCTCTTGAAGAACCAAATTCCACAGATGTTCACAGACCTGCGCACCATCGCCTTGGCCATGAGCTCAAAGCAGCAGTGACAAGGCAGGGCAAGGATGAGGCCCCTGGAGTCTTGTCCAACTCCCCGTCCTTCTCAGCAGGGAGGTTCAAGTGAGCCTTGAAATGGAGGAGGAGAAGCTGACCTCCACAGTGGGGGTATCCCCTCAGGGTGCACCGAGTGTGAACACTGGCTCCTTAGCCCCTCCGCCAGTGAGCCCAGCTCCAGTAGCTGCTGTGCCTGAGGAGAGTCCTGCACCTGTACAGGAAACCCTCAGGCAGCCAGGGCCCTCCAGGCCACAGGAAACCAGAGGACGGCCACTGAAGTCATCACAGGCCAAGGGGCAGCCTGATCAGCAGCCTGCCTCCAGCCCAGTGGCTAACACAGGGGTCATAACGCATAGAAGCACTTGAAAAGTTGCGGAAAAAAAAACACCTAGACACGGTTAGATTTTCATGGATGCTTGCAATTTGCCGTTTGTTTTCTCTATAAAGTTTATTCGCTTTTGAAGTTAACATTCATTGTGGAAAATGCTTATTCCTTCAGGCCTTGATTGTGAGCTGCTACCTTCACCCTTCTCCCATTGTGGGCTTCCAATCTAGGTTCAGCCCTCCATTGGTAAGGGCCTCTGAGTGCCAGAGTGCATGTGTGATCTGGACGCTAGGCATGGAACCCTAATAGAAAGGAGGCAACAGATTGAACGCTTTCAGGTACGTTTTTATTGCTCTCACTCTGAGAGACAAGCATGGCGGCTGGAAGCGGGTAAGTATGCGACTATCTCTTGCCTCCTGGCCCAGCCTCCATCGGTGGCACTGCATTACGACACAGGGGTCTACAGAGACAGGGTGTATGAGACCCATGCTAGGCGATCTGACCCTTTCACCCAGCTGTTTGCCCATCTGACCCTGCCATCCAGCTGTTTGGCTACTCGCCCTTTCACTTGGTGGTACGACCATCCGACCCTTTCACCCAGCTGTATGGCCATCTGACCCTTTCACCCAGCTGTTTGCCCATCTGACCCTGTCATCCAGCTGTTTGGCTACTCGCCCTTTCACTTAGCAGTACGGCCATCCGACCCTTTCACCCAACTGTTTGGCCATCCGACCCTTTCACCCACCTGTTTGGCCATCCGACCCTTTCACCCAGCTGTTTGGCCATCTGACCCTCCTATCCAGCTGTTTGGCCATCAGACCCTTTCACCCAGCTGTTTGGCCATCCGACCCTTTCACCCAGCTGTTTGGCCATCTGACCCTTTCACCCACCTGTTTGGCCATCTGACCCTCCTATCCAGCTGTTTGGCCATCATACCCTTTCACCCAGCTGTTTGGCCACCCGTGCCGACCACCTGAGACCATGCCCATCTGTGTAGAGCACACAGCACTGCAGGTCAACAATGGCCTTCGCTCTCTCCTCTTCCTATATCCAATATTGTTCATGGCTGCCTTCCCATCACGACACTGAGGTCTCGCTTTCAACAGCTGGCGATCCAGAGACACTTGAGGGCTGCCCATCATCAACTAATTTAACCCCCCCCCATTGAATCATGATATGTGCATTCAAATGTATTTAAACTAACTGTTCCACAATTCGAATCGGGGCAGCAAGGCCGCTTAGGTGCTTTCCTGCTGCTGACTAAATATGGAATTGAAGTCACGACGTCGGATTTATGGGCAGATGCATCATCGCTATTCTCTCGCCCCCACGCCTCAATTCCTGCCCCAAATGGGCTCACTAAATTCCACCCCTGAATTTCTGATATGCCCTTCTGGCACACAGTACTGCACACCAGGAGCACAAGCATCTTATCTATCTTTTTGTTACCACCTCATGTCCAAAATTTCTTCTTGGTACCTCAGGTATTGCTGCCAGAGGAATAAAATCCTTTGCTCCTACACGGGCATGACAGATTCATATAATTAGTAATGCTGGCTCACACTGAGAGGCAGAGGTGGGGAGGAATATGTGAAAACAATTGATGTTGCATGTATTCATGGGATTGTGATAGTGACATTGAGAGGAAAATTAACCTCCCCACCAACATAATGAGTTCCTAACAGTATTTATGTTTTGCTTTTGCGAATAATTCTTCCCACAGCTAAATAAACTAAGTTTTAAGGCTAGAATTTGCAGTTAGCAATAACGGGAGACAACTGCTTGACGTAGTCATATGACATTTCTCTTCCCATTATTTTAAAGGAGGTGATAAACAGCTTAATGCCATCTTTTAGATGAGACATTAAACCGAGGCCCCGTCGGCCCTTTTAGTTGAACATAAAAGATCCCACGACATTATTTTGAAGAGGAGTAGGGGTTCTGGTCAATATTTATCCCTTAATCAACATCACTAAAACAGATGAACTGGTCATGATCACATTGCTGTGTATAAATCGGCTGCCGTGTTTCCTACATTACACAGTGATTACACTTCAAAAGTACTTCATTATCTGTAAAGAGCTTTGGAATGTCCTCTGCTCAGGAAAGGTGCTTTAGAAACACAAGTTTTATTTTGCTTTAAACAGGGGACAGAGGAATAGCTTGATGTGTTAAGTCCATTGGCCAGCAGTAATGTTCAAGCATCATTTTATTCATCAGGTTCTGTTTGACTGCAGAAACTCTCTGTATTACTGTGACTTATTATTTGAATATATATTGTGTTCAAATGCTTAACTTAGTGCTTAAAGGAACATAGGAACTGGAGTAGGCCATTCAGCCCCTCAAGCCTGTTCCGCCATTCAATTACATCACGGTTGATCTGTATCACAGTTCCATCTATGCGCCTTAATATCCTTGGTTAACAAAAATCTATCACTTGGTTTTGAAATTTTCAATTGACCTCACCTCAATAGCTTTCTTGCAGAGAGAGTTCGAGATTTTCACTGCCCATTGTGTGAAGAAGTGCTTCCTGGTACCAATCCTAATGCCTAATTCTAATTTTAAGATTATACCCCCTTGTTCTGGACTCCTCCATCATAGGAAGCTGTTTCTTTACGTCCACCTTATCAATTCCTCTAATCTTATTAAGCACCTCAATTAGATCACCCCTTAATCTTCTATGCTCAATGGAATATAAGTATATTATATATGCAAAACACTCC
The DNA here is from genome assembly GCF_036365525.1 of Heterodontus francisci. NCBI lineage: Eukaryota > Metazoa > Chordata > Chondrichthyes > Heterodontiformes > Heterodontidae > Heterodontus > Heterodontus francisci. The sequence goes on along the minus strand of NC_090373.1, from coordinate 155,292,522 downwards.
TGTAGTTTGGACAAATATGAGTTACTAACTTCAATAATGTCATTTCATGTAACACAGTAGTGAATGTGTCCCACCCAATCATTTACTGCACTATAGCTATTTGGATTGTGGAAGTTTACAGTAACACTAAGAATAACAAAATGTGATTTGATGTAAGGGTTACATTCTCATCGAGAAAAAAAGGGGGAAGAATTGTTCTGATGGCTATGTGTAGAGATATTAAAAACAGGTTCTTTGTAAATGCATTTACACAGCAACCAAATCAATTTCAACCCCTTCCTATGATTTTTTTTTTACTTTGCAAACCTCGCTGTTTTTTTTAACTTCTTACACTCACAGTAAAAGAAATATATCGCATGATTGATGTCAAGCATTGGCATAACATTGCTATCCAAATCATTATCAGTTACTAGCAAATATATTTCACATTAACAGCATTGTAAAATACGGCTATATTATTGATTATTAAGAACAGGATGTTTATTATTTATGCAGTGGTAGTGAAGCAGAGCTACAGGGAACTTACTACACATTTCTAGACATCACAAAGGTTGTAGTGAAGAATTAGCATATCAGTTGTAATATTCATTTGTATTAGAGTGAAACTACTACCCTTTAAGTGAAAATGAGTTGAAATTGCACCATCTGATAATAGTGATGGATTGCTTAATGCAATATGCATTATTAGTAATGAATATGCAAAAACAAATCAGTTTATGATTTTGCTGAAACCCTCATCATGCCTTTGTTATCTCCGAATGTAGTTACACCAATGCTCTCTTGGCTGGACTCCCACCTTTCAATCTCTACCAACTTCATCTCATCTAAAACTATGCTGCCCGTATCCTAACTCACACCAAGTCCTGTTTACCAATCACTGCTGTGCTCTCTGACCTAGATTGACTCGTGGACCAGCAAAGCCTCAAATTTAAAATACTCATTCTTGTGTTCAGATCCTTTCGTGGCCTTGCTCCTCCCTATCTCTGTTGTCGCCTACAGCCCTACAACCCTCTGAGATCTCTGCACTCTTCCAATTCTGGCCTCTTGCGTATCCCCCATTTCCAATGCTCCACTGGAGACTGTGCCTTCAGCTGCCGAGGCCTTAAGCTCTGGAATTCTTTCTCTAAATCTCTCCTTAAAACCTATCTCTTTGACCAAGCTTTTAGTCACCAGTTCCAGTACCTCTATTTTGTTTGGGGTGTTTTACTACATCAAAGGCCCTCTACAAATGCAAGTTGTTGTTACTTAAACACTGGAAAAAGAAATTTCATACATATGTGTCAACACGTTCATTACTAATGCAACACAGCACAATGTCAACTCAAAGTTTAAACAACAGCAACCTACAGGAGCACTTTGGCAGGAAGAATAAAAAAGAAGCATATTATCTAAATGGTGAGAGATTGCTGGGCTCTGAGATGCAGAGGGATCTGGGTGTCCTAGTGCTTGAATCGCAAAAGGTTAGTATGCAGGTACAGCACATAATTAGGAAAGCTAATAGAATGTTATCGTTTATCGCGAGGGGAATTGAATACAAAAGTAGAGAGATTATGCTTCAGCCGGGCATTGGTGAGACCACATCTGGAGTACTGTGTACAGTACTGGTCTCTTTATTTAAGGAAGGATGTAAATGTGTTGGAGGCAGTACAGAGAAGGTTTACTAGACTAATACCTTGAATGGGTGGGCTGTCTTATGAGGAAGGATTGAACAGGCTAGGCTTGTATCTGCTGAAATTTAGAAGAGTAAGAGGTGACTTGATTGAACCATATAAGATTCTGAGGGGTCTTGATAGGGTGGATGTGGAAAGGATGTTTCCCCTTGTGGGAGAATCTCGAACCAGGTGTCACTGTTTAAAAATAGGGGGACCCCCATTTAAGACAGAGATGAGGAGAAATTTTTTCTCTCAGAGGGTTGTGAGTCTTTGGAATTCTTTTGCTCAAAAGGCGGTGAAAGCAGAGACTTTGAATATTTTTAAGGCAGAGGTAGATAGATTCTTGATAAGCAAGGGGATGGAAGGTTATCGGGGATAGGTGGAAATGTGGAGAAATCAGTTCAGCCATGAACTTATTGAATGGCGGAGCAGGCTCGAGGGGTCGAGTTGCCTACTCCTGCTCCTAATTCGTATGTTCGTATGTAAATAATACTCATGTGAGATGTCACAGTCCTGCCTGTCGTATACAGGCTGCTTTTTTAGTACTTTCAATAACACAAGACAACCTCTATATAGAAAGTCAGATAGATTTCGCCAATTTGGATTTGTGGTGCATGAAGCATTGTCCTGGGAGTGTAAATTGATAAAATCTAATCCTTCTACCTATCACCTAAATCATTCAATACCTAGAATTTAGTGTTTCAATAAATTATTGTCATTTTTCACAATTTTTTGTGTCCCATTAGCAGCTGGGGAGAAACTTCATCGTTTTTTTCACTTGTAGAAATTCTCCCTATTCACATCCCTCACAATATTAAGTAAGTTGGAGAGACTATATGATATGCAGTTTGTACATGGAAAATGTAGGCTTCATGAATCCAACAATCTTCTCTACTCACCTTAGAATGAAATGTTAGTGAAAAAAATATTTTATTGCAAATCATAGAATTGCATGCATTATTGTGCTATACCTATACTCTGGGATGTCTTACTACATTCAAGTCATTATATAAATAGATGTTGTTGTTGTATCTGTACATGGAAAGGTCTGGATTAAAATCATCTCTTGGAATGTGAAACAGGTGTGTCACGTCATGTATGAAAAATAGGAGCCCTTCAGACCTGCAGGGCATTCTGAAGTTATCCCCTGTCATGTACCACTTAATATAAAGCTAATGGACTATTGGGTTTTATGCCAAGAGGTGACAAATATAAAAGTCAAGATTTAATGATAAATCTATGTAAAAGCTATGTACGCTGGAGTACTGTGTGCAGTTTTGGACTTCACATTATCGAATGATTGTTGAGGCACTAAGAGAGGGTCAAGTATCGTTTCACTCGGATGCTGCCTGATATAAGGAAATAAAAATTTGAAGAAAGATTAGAAAACATTGGTGTGTTTTCATTAAAACATTGGATTAATGATTATGGGTTAATTTGATAAAATGATGAAGGGATGGGACCAGAGCAAATAAAAACAGACTGTGATTGATGGATCTAGAGTGAGGGGATGTGGATATAAGTTTAACTGTAAGATATTTGTGACAGAGAGCAGGAGAAGCATCTTTACACAAAGGGTTGTGAGATTGTGGAATGGACTATGAGTTAGTGATTAAAGCAGAGACCATGTTAACATTTAGGGATAGATGGTTACAGAAAAGGAGAATGAAGGGATATAGCAACAAGTCAGGCACACAGGATTAGTTCTGCTGCTTGCATGGAACATAAACATCATCAGTTTGGACCCCATGGTGTGTTTTCCATGGTATAATTTCTATGCAAAGCCTCATGAAACTCTCAAAGACAGCCTGAGAGACTGAGCTTTCTGTACTTGCTAATAGACCACTAGATGATGCTGTTGGACAATTTTACAAGTGTATTTTTCATATGTGAAAGATAATTATAACCTATGAATTAATTAAGACAGTAGCAGTGCATTGTTACTATATCTGTCCATGTTAACCATCCCATAGCATGCTTCGAGGTGCTTTTTGTGGTTTACTGCTATGTACTTAGAATCAACAGTACTTTTCAGCAGTTTATAAATACCTTGATTAATTCAGAATGGAGACTCTAACTCATTTTTAGTGCCAATCTCTTCTTCCTTTAACTTCTTTTTATTACTGCGAACTAAATTATTTTAGTTGCCAAGCTCTTATTTTCTTTGAGTTTTCCCCATTTTCTGTTATGTCTTGTATGTATTAAAATTAACAGTGACATTCTTTCATGCTTTGATTGATCTGTGAGATAAACACTTCACTGCCCATCCACATTACCGCTAGTTAACAGCAAGCAGGCTGAGGAAGACACTTCAATCACAATAGAAAGTATATGAGAGAACACTGATGCAGGTTTTTTACTGCAAATTCATGCCAGGTGCATGCTTCTGATAAGTGAAGGTAATCATGTAGCAGATAGGTTATTTGTCATTAGGTTCTGTTCTGTATTCTTCTCTAAAGTTTGCAACTCAATTAAGCACAAAATATTGAACTTCCTTATGTCTTTAAAACAAGTTGGAACATTGGATAAGGTATGCAAAATGCTAAAGTTACATATCTTACATAATGTGAAAAGTAAGATAAAACTAAAACAAAAGTACTATTTTGTGCAGTTATATTTTGGCACCTGATAGATACTTTAAATGTTGGTTTGCTCAGAAAGCATCTCAAAACATCTCAGTAAAGGTTTAGATGAAGAAGGCCCTTTCACCTAATTGATCTCCACTTACAGAGTACCAAACCAACTGGCCTAGAAATTGGGTTACGCTGTATCCATTGAATAGGAGTAAAATGGATATCTAAGGGTCCAAAATGGTGGGCAGCAGCACGTGCTTGTTCTAGGCTGGACGTAGGCTACCCATCATATAGATTAAGGCTCCTCTTTAGGTGTTCGGTGTACACAGAGGTAAGTCTCTTTCCATAAGCAAGTGGAAGGCCTAACACCCATTTGAGGTCCCTTTCTAAATTTGATTGCACATGACCGTAGCACTGCGTTGTCAGTCTCTTCAGGCACTTAGCAACCAAACTATCTCCCCATCAGAGTGTCTCGCTGGCTCATAAATTAATTCAGTTTCCTGACCTCAACCACTTTTTCTGGTAACTGGATCCAACTGTTGATCACCCTCTGTATCAAAAAAACTTCCAGACCTGCATTCACCCTTCACAACATTGAACCCATGGCCTGATGTATACACAAGTTCTGTTTCAGGACTACCATCTCTCTCCAATTTAAGTTCTCAGCTTAGATTCAGCGTGCCAGAAAAAAAATCGCATGATGGAGAGCTTTTCGGTAGGGAGGAGTAAGCACTTACTGTCCATCAAAATAAGTCAGGATGACCACTGTAAATTCCTGGTTGAAGCAGGAAATCCTATATTTAAATACTGAGTTTACCATTTAGACTTTAAACACCTGAAAAATATAAAGCATGGAAGTGCATCTGGCCCGGCAGTGATATGTAAGGCAGAAACATTTTCGCAAGTCACAAGCAGACTTGAGCCATCATCATCCAGAATTGCTTGGTTTGGAAACAAAAGGGAGTATGTGTGAAAGAAAACAATGTGTTAGAGCAGTTTTGAGTTCAGAAATTGGGTGCATGCAGCGATCACTGCCGGTCTATCCCAGTTTGCTAAAGAGATACCCACAGGGCTGGGAAAACATTTGCACTTCTGTAGTGCACATTGGTAAATGTTATGCTTGGCCTGTGGCAAGGAATAACCTCTGAAAGACAGGGCAGTCATCAAATAATTCACTTGAAAATCAGTCTCTCGAAGGTTCAGAAATTGATTTTATATTATTTGTTCGGATCTAATAAAGCACAACCTAAATAATTAAGGACTTATGATTCAATATGACACTTGAATCACTTCCTTCAAATAAGAGTTTTATGAATCCCTTTATGGAGAAGAAAAATCTTAATGTGGCTTCAATTTTTAGCATGATGAACTCTTAAGTGTTTGGTTCTGATATTCTACCACATGGGCAGGCAATGCAGAGCACAATATAATGTGAACAGCATGACAGGATGTGGTTTGAAAGGTAAATTGTCTGAAGAAACAAGAAATAAAGGTGTTTTATATCTACACAGAACTAGGTTATTCTCAGATTTGCCCACTGTTTCTTACCAGCTGACTTCCAGTGGTGAAAATCTCTATTGTAGTGAGTCGGGATTGCAGGCTTCTTCACATCTGTCTTCTTTGGCCTTTAGAAAAGCTTTCTAACAGCAAATGTTTCATCCCTGTTTTTGTCAGTTTTCACTGGTTCAGAAGTGTAAGAGACATCAGTTCCTGGCAGCCGGTTCAGAGTATTTGGGGTAAAAACAAGAAATGCTGGAACCACTCAGCAGGTCTGGCAGCATCTATGAAAAGAAGCATGAACCTGCTGATCTCTCTCAGGATGATAGCATTCGTCCTTTCACTACTGTGACTTCGCCAGTGCCTTTGCTGTTGCCTGTCAGCTGGCCAGCCCAGACTGCCGCCGTCCATGCTGAGATGTTTCAGTCTGAATCCAGGCCTTCTAGGGCCAAGGCTGCATGAGGTCATCCTGCAAAGCCATCAGCAGTCTCCCCCAGTGAAAGTCAACATTCCATCAGCGATACTGCAGCCACTGAGGTAGCACTGTGAAGGAGCACCAGGCCAGGAAAATGTATATGAAAGACAGGCACTAAAGGAATGCAGAAGGGTGATTAGTTGACGTCTGTAATTTAGCATGGCTTGATTTGTAAATTTGTTTTGGAATTTTTATTTTGGGTTGGCGTTTACTTTTGCATTGTGGCCAAACGAAAGCTGCAATGGTCAGTGACAGAGGGGTGGGGGGGGGCGGGGGTGGGTGGGTAAAGAGTGGGACTATTGCTGAATGGGATCTTGGGGTTGTGTTTGTTGGTATTGCAGTTGGATGAATCAATAATGGAAGCCTGGCCGGAAAGGGACAGTTTTGGTTGCCTCCTCCCTTCCTCCTCTTCCTCCTACTCTGAGTTTTCCCTGGAGCGAAGGAGGCTGAGGGGGACATGATAGAGGTATATAAAATTATGAGAGGCATAGATAGGGTAGATAGCCAGAGTCTGTTTCCCATGGTAGGTGTGACTAAAACTAGAGGGCATAGATTTAAGGTGAGATGGAGAAGGTTTAAAGGGGAACAAAGGGATACATTTTTCACACAAAGAATAGTGGGTATCTGGAATGAGCTGCCTGAAGAGGTGGTGGAGGCAGGAACAGGAGCGACATTTAAGAGGCATCTGGACAGGTACTTGAATGAGCAAGGCATAGAGGGATATGGAATTAATGCAGGCAGGTGGGATTAGTATTGATAGGCATTATGGTCGGCATGGACGCAGTGGTCTGAAGGGCCTGTTTCTATGCTGTACGACTCTATGATTCTCTATGACTCTGCTCTTCAGCTGCTCACTGTGTAGCTGGTGTCAAGGGCTGTGATCTCAGGATGGTGAGTTTGTGCAGCATGCAGCAGGTAACCACGAATCTTGACTAGTGCTCTGCTGAGTACTGCAGGGCTCCTCCAGAGTTGTCCCAGGCAGCAGAAGCTTTGTTTAAGCAGTCCAGTGGTCTGTTTTATCACATTTGATGTGGTAACTTGGTTTTCATTGCGTGAATGTTGCCCATGTGTGTGTGGGTTGTGCACCGAAGTCACGAGCCATGTCGTCAAAGAATATCCCTTGTTGCCCAGTCACCACCCTCTGGTTTGTTGTGATGGCTTGAATGCAGATGGTGGAGTGGACTGCTGCAGAATGAAGGCATCATGACTGCTGCCAGGATATTGAGCATTGACATGCAAAATACGCTGTGTATGGTTGCCCAACATTAGGGAGTTGAATCCCTTCTGGTTGTGGTACATCTCAGAGTTGACATGCAGCACCCACAAAGTGACCTAGATGTAGCCAATGGCATCCTGCACCATAGGGAAGCCTGCAATGTTCATGAAGCTGTGTGCTCACTCCACCGGCTTCTCTCTGGCAATAGAGAATGAAATCTATTCAGCTTTCTTGGAATATAGAGCCTTAGTGACCTCCCTTATGCAATAGTGAGCGGCAAACTGGGTGATGTTACAAATACCGCTGCTCCAACCTGGAAGGAGCCTGTTGTGCAAAAGTTCATGGCCACAGTCACCTTCACAGCCATTGGCAATGCCATTCTTGCCCTGCTCTGAGGCTGCAGTTAGTGGCAGCAATGGTAGATTTCAGTGAGGACATCCTTAGTGAAATGTAGATGTCTGACACACTGTTTCTTGCTAAGGTTCAGGTAGGAAAATTGCTCCTTGACCACCCTTCTCCTCCTCCCTTTTCCAGCAGCTTGTCCTGCTCTGCATGACCTCTGCTCATTCTCTCTGTAGGGCAAGGAGGATGCATGCTACTGCATCCATGTCCGGGAACAAGTGGGATGTGTAGTATTCTTGAAGTCAGGACAATGTCCTTCAGCATGTTCCACACACTCCCTGTAGGCTTTAGCAACTTTAAACAACTCTGAGAACCACCAAACACTTCTACAATCACAGCAACAGCCGATAGAAATCAATCAGTGACTAACCAGAAGGTAGTTGATGGTTCCTTTAAATAGCACTGATGAGGGCCCTTCCTCCTGCTGAATGCATACACTTATGCATAATTAAGAAAAGGTATGAGCTGGAGCACTGACCTCCAAAATGACAGCACTGGCATTAAATGATTATTGACATCACACTCTGCCGACTCTGGACACTTCCTGTGGACATTCCCTGCAAGTGGGCTTAAACCATCACCAAAATGGCATCCGGCACAGCTAGCACCAGAACTGTCTGCAGACTCTGCAGATGCCATTTTGGAGGCAAAACAGGCACTATGGAGCCAAATTTTGCAGCTCTTGTGTTTAAGGAGCCGAACACACCTACATACAATAACTTCAAATGGCAAATTCAGATAGACATGAAACCGCCTGATATATTTAATTTGTTGAAATGGCCAGCATGGTTGTGTTGTCATTGAATGTAGAAATAGAAACATATATCTCTCAGATGTGGAGCCAGTTTCTTTGACATTTCTGAGATCACCAGTTAGCCCTTCCTGTGGTGAATCAGGGAGATTATTGGAAGCACTTACATTCAGCCATAAAATTCTAATTATCTACATGGTAAAAAAATTGACAAAAATAATCAATTTAGCAACTCAATAGATTCATCATAGACATCAAACAAAGGTGGAAGGAGTCAACCTGAAGCAGCAGCATCAGATCAGCATGAGCTACTGGAAAATAATTCCCTAGCAAAGAGGAACAGGAATATATAAAAATCCTCAGGTAACAGGTGGAAAAAGAGAAATCATTTCATTTTTTGATATCATGGACCATTTTCTCATTAAATGCTATGTTCCCAAGCAGAAAAAAGTCCTCATTGCAGGCAAGTGGGCTGAAGTCTGTATGATTAAACTTGAACCTATTTAGAAGTCATGTAGGACCTACTGTATTGTACAGAATCAATTATTGGGCCCTTTCAACCTAAGAGGAATAGCAGTCACCTGATGTATGAAAAGAAGAAAGAACAACTTGCATTTATTAAAGGCTGCATATAGTAACATAAGTCCTGGCCAGAATGGAGATGATTGGCTAATTTCCCTGCCAATCAGGCCTGGAAGCCACATTGCAAGTGTCAGGGAATAATTTTATGAAAATTATTGTAACTATACATTTTGCTGAAAAATTAACCTGCTGTACTCGAGAGAGTCTATACTGTAGTTCAGCAGCAAATAGACTCTGCTGTAGTTGGTGAGTAAATTAAAGAACAAAGAACAAAGAAAATTACAGCACAGGAACAGGCCCTTCGGCCCTCCAAGCCTGCGCCGATCCAGATCCTCTATCTAAACATGTCGCCTATTTTCTAAGGGTCTGTATCTCTTTTCTTCCTGCCCATTCATGTATCTGTCTAGATACATCTTAAAAGACGCCATCGTGCCCGCATCTACCACCTCCGCTGGCAACGCGTTCCAGGCACCCACCACCCTCTGCGTAAAGAACTTTCCACGCATATCCCCCCTAAACTTTTCCCCTTTCACTTTGAACTCGTGTCCTCTAGTAATTGAATCCCCCACTCTGGGAAAAAGCCTCTTGCTATCCACCTTGTCTATACCTCTCATGATTTTGTACACCTCAATCAGGTCCCCCCTCAACCTCCGTCTTTCTAATGAAAATAATCCTAATCTACTCAACCCCTCTTCATAGCTAGCGCCCTCCATACCAGGCATCATCCTGGTGAACCTCCTCTGCACCCTCTCCAAAGCATCCACATCCTTTTGGTAATGTGGCGACCAGAACTGCACGCAGTATTCCAAATGTGGCCGAACCAAAGTCCTATACAACTGTAACATGACCTGCCAACTCTTGTACTCAATACCCCGTCCGATGAAGGAAAGCATGCCGTATGCCTTCTTGACCACTCTATTTACTTGCATTGCCACCTTCAGGGAACAGTGGACCTGAACACCCAAATCTCTCTGGACATCAATTTTCCCCAGGACTTTTCCATTTACTGTATAGTTCACTCTTGAACTGGATCTTCCAAAATGCATCACCTCGCAATTAATACCATAAGTCTCGCATTGCCTCCAACGCAATGGCTGACACAGTGGTATCATTATCTATTCTGTTTATATATCGCTTTTCACAACCGCAGGATGTCCCAAAGCGCTTTACAGCCAATTAAGTACTTTTTCTTGAAGTGTCATCAGTGTTGTAATGGAGGAAACCAATGTCTTGTATTGCATTGCATGGTAATATAGAGGGACATAAGGATGTTCAAATTGCAGGCCTGTACCAGTCCCAGGTCCAGCATCACCAGTTACTCACATAAGTGGATCTTATCCCCCTCCATCCTGTACAGTCATCGTCCAATATTTAGATATATGATAGTATGACCTGAATCCGCAACAATAAAATCCTCTCCTGTAGTACTGGCTTTGCAATCTTTCATGTACCCTCTGTGTATTTTTTTAAATCAATTGGGATAAACACTCGACTGAGACCAGGCCAATTATAAAACAACAAACTCGTTTATATTGCACAAAATGCATAACTAAAACAGAATACAATATTAACTGAAAATCAATTTGCTTCTTACATTCCTCATAATATCAAATGTAATAAATTATGCAAGCTTAGCTCTTAGCCTACCTTTTCTTTGCAAGTCATATTGGCTGCCATTAACTTTAGAAAAAAAAAGTTTTCTAACTCTTTGACTGTTTCAAATCTAAATTGACTTTTTCTCACTCGTCTGAGAGAGGAAGAAAAAGTTTAATTTATGCCATTCTCCCAAAACAGTGTGTTGAGAATTGGCTCATGAAGCCCAAAATCAAAACTAACTGCACCTCTTCTCCCCGACTTGGGGTCACAGCAACATATTGTCTAGCTATATAGGATTCTTGCTGTCCTTTCTGCAAATGAAAATGTCTCTGAAATATACTAACAAATCCCATTATCACAAACTGGTGTAGTATACTGGTCCAAATCAGCATTGATAGACAGCTTCTGTGCCGTTGTGAATTAACTCCTTGGCTGCATTTAGCCAAATGACAATATCTTAATCCAAATAAACCTCAAAGGGGGTGATTTGCTTTGGGTGGCAATACAAAGTGGGCAAAAACAAATTGGCTGTCCAATTTACACTTGTGTCAAACTGATTGCTCATTTCCTATTGTCTACTTTGTGCGACCAACAATCTCTTCTAGGCCAAATGAGCAAAAATCTCAAAATGTAACAAGGGAGTTTCTCACTCCTGGATCAAGAGAGGGGAAAATTTTAACTTCCATCCCTTCCACGATGACTGGAGAAGGGTGGTTGGCAGTGGGGGGGGGGGGGGAAGGCGGGGGAGGGGTGCAGGGGCTGGTGGGGGAGTGGTGGTTGTTAAATTGGTAGGAACCATGAAACCGTGGCAGATTTGGGGACATCAGAGTCAACTGCACTGGAGAGGCTGTACAGTGATTATAATATTGCAATGAGGCTTCATTCCTCAGATTTTGGGAGCCATTCGAATTTAACTGCAATAAGCCAAATTTCCAAGGGCTTGGGGAATGCCACATCTGAAGGGAGGAGGTGCTGCCAGATCCAGTAGGTAATTGCTTTTCCATCACTGTTTTTGGGCCAGGAAGAGTAGATGTGCTTCCCCCCGACTCATCAAGCAAACCTACTGCCGCCATCTCTTTCCCTCACCATGATCACCTGACCCACTCCCCATCTTCCTCCTGAGATGTTCCCTCCCGCCCCCCACCACAATCTCTCCCCCACTACAATCTCTACCCCTCCATGATCTCTTCCTTCCTCCTTCCTCCCGGCTGCTGCATTCGAGCCCTTCTCCACCAACCCCCAATCTCCACTGTTGGGGACTATGCCCGGCGGAATCCCTCCTGTAGTATTGTACTGCAGGCTTTTGCACCAGTCTCTCAGGCTGGCTGCCTGTGGGCAGGAAACAAAGTAACAATAGGATAATGAAGCCCTGCAATTAAATTCAGCAGGCTCTCCACTTTCCCAGTATTTCCAGGTTCCTGTCCACCTTCCTGGAAATGTTGGTGCCAGAATGTCCAGTAAGTCCATCGGCATACAAGATTTTGCACAAATCACATGTAGTTATGGAAACATTCCCTTGTTGTTTCAGTCAGTCTTCCCCCCCCCCCCCCCACCCCACTTTTATCTGGCAGCACACTTCAAAATGCCAATATTCACAAGTGTTCAGCTCATCAGTATTATTTAAAATTAAAATCTGCATTGACTAAATGAGGATGCACCCCTGCAGTCAATGGATTGAGGTCAAGGGTACTTTAGGAAATGGTTGATGAAATTGATCACATCGGCAGGGATCTGTAGGGTATCATTAGAATTGAACAAATCACCTATCATTAGGAGTGGCACAGTGGTTAGCACCGCAGCCTCACAGCTCCAGCGACCCGGGTTCAATTCTGGGTACTGCCTGTGTGGAGTTTGCAAGTTCTCCCTGTGTCTGTGTGGGTTTTCGCCGGGTCCTCCGGTTTCCTCCCACAAGCCAAAAGACTTGCAGGTTGGTAGGTAAATTGGCCATTATAAATTGCCCCTAGTATAGGTAGGTGGTAGGGAAATATAGAGACAGGTGGGAATGTGGTAGGAATATGGGATTAGTGTAGGATTAGTATATATGGGTGGTTGATGGTCGGCACAGACTCGGTGGGCCGAAGGGCCTATTTCAGTGCCGTATCTCTAAACTAAACTAAACTAAAAGCAACAAATTGGATTCCACAATTGACTTTCCACTCTTCATTTGGCACAAATACAGGGAAACCAAAGGATATACTTAAATATATGTTTGCCCAAAGGTTCTCGGTGGGCACTTCATTGGCAGAAAAATGGCAGAATAGAACTCCCTGTCTGCTCACATACTTAACTGCTGACTACATCCCAAATTAAGAGGTAGGGTTCATTTGCATGGTAAGATGGGTTTCCAGCACCTGCAAGAATGTTTTAATGGCATTCACCCCAATCAGCTTGTAAAATGGAATTGCTCACTGCCGCTCTGCCTGAGGTACTTCCAGGTTCTTCCAGGCCAAAGATAGAATAGGCAGTCTTCAGCTCCAAACTAATACATTTACATCACCAGAAGGTAAGCAATCTCTTGCGACTAGATTAGTTTAGATAAGTTTTGGGGCCTTTCACATCAGTTCTCAGGGAGCAAGAGTACCACTGAAATGTTTTAAGAATATAAGGAACGGATTCCTTGGGTAGCCTGAGATCTCCCCAAGGTTCACCCACTTGATATAAGGGGCAGGTGGAAGACTTGCCCATAGCCCTCCCCAACAGAAAATGGCAACCCAGAAAAAACTGGTGGAACCCCAGTGGAACTGGGTACTGGCCCATTTTTCTAACTGCCATCTGGGCATCAGCTTTGGCCTGGATCTAACCTTTGGACCAGTACAGTAGACTGGAAGTCTAGGAGATGTACTATATTTGCACTGTGTAAGTAATTAAAGGCAACTTCAGGCTCCTGTAATGCAATATTTCACTAAATGCTAATTTGCAGTTTTCTGGATGTAATATGAATACTGATAGGGCTGAGTATATCTTTTAAAAGAAATTCCTATAAAATTCCATAACTTGGGATTCTTTCTGCAAAATATATCTTCTTGTTTTTGTAATGAGTTCTTTACTTTGTCTGATGCAACATAAATGAGATGTGTGGAGTTCAACTGGTTGAAGATCTCAGACAGGTTCATTACAGCTAAACTATTATATACAGTGCAGAGCAAATTATTTACAGAACCACCTTCTGGGTGTTACAGTTGCAGAGTGGCTCAGGCTTGTAGTCTGCATGCTGGTACTTAGCTCATTAGCATACTAAGATCTTAAAGGGACATCACTCTTAAAGGTAGTCATACAATAGTTTTGTTGTATCTCAGCATAAATCGGTCAAGTAAAGATGTGTCTCATGACCTACTCACACCTTAATCAAAGCTTTGAAAGAAAATAGCAAAGACTGCTGAGACTGCTCTTCAAGCACAACCTCAGGAAGTTATTTTGGCAAGCAGCCTATTGGCATTTGACCAGTACTGAGCCCACATCTCCTGGAGTGATGCTTTCACAGTGATCTAATGATGGTATATTTACACAGGCAATGATGCAGTACAGATCTTTCTCCAATGCTCAAACTATACCAGATTTATAGTGTAATATTAACCATTCTACAGAATCATTGAGGTATAAAGTGAAGTCTTTTCTGCTGTAGCACTAAGCCTAAGTGAAAACTTCCCATTTTTATTTCTGCTGTGATAAGGCATGTACTGTACTTCTGTCTATGTGATTCACTTCTTTGAGAAATAGCTATCAAATTAATCCTGAGGTATCAAAGGAATCACTGTACAGACTGAATCAAGTACACAATATATGTGGCAATATTGGACATTGTGACTACTAGTCCAAGTTTAAAATCTGAGACTAGGGTGAGAATTCTGTTTACTGGCTACCAGTCCATAGCTCATGGAATTTACTAAACATGGTGCTCTTTTCAGCACAAGTCAGAAGATACAAAAATTCCATACAATCCTGTTTTCCTTGGCTTCTGCCTTTGGTAACATTTGTATTTTTCAGCTTTTCCTCACCATGTAGAAATTGCAGAGAGTATTTCCAATGGTAATGTCAATCACCCCATTATATTTAAAGAAAAGCAGTAAAATAACATCTAGAACATGGACCTGACTTGCTGGTGGTGCCTGACTACAACAAATTTTGCTTATTATCTGAGGTAATATTTTTTATTAGATTGTAGTAGTGAAATCTCATTGATGCTTTCTTCCCTTTAGACAGCACTAAGCAGGAACATCAAAGCTGATTCCAGCCATTTAGTTTCAGCAGAAAACAATGAGCTGTTAATTTGGACTAGAATAAGTGCCAATGGGAACATGTAGCCTGAATATTAGACAGAGTAATCTGTTTTAAGGCTACAAGATCTGACATTAAGCTTTGGGAAATAATATTATCTGCAGAGGGAGAACACATTGCAAATATCTTGTTCTTGCTTTGAGATATATGAATTTTGATTAATTTAATCTGAATGACAGCCTAGCCCATTCCTAATATCAGCATCATTTTTAAACTGGAGTAGAACAACATTATTTTGTACAAAATAAAATTCTTGTATTTAAACTATTAAATCTTCATCTTCATTTTTATTTGTTACTTCATTGGAGATTAGATAACATTTCCAATAATAATTATTTAAGATATGTGTTACATGCATTATGGGGCAGGTTTCCTTTCTTTGTTGCCGAAGCATTAGGTATTGCTGGGAAAGGAAAACAGATCGAGGCTGTTATAGATTGTGCCTAAATTAATTTACATCCGAAAGAAAATCAGGCAGGTTCTGTTAAGGTGTGAATCTCCCCCACCATATTTTCCTGTCTGCACCTGCAATGCTTAATACCCAGGGAGCAAAGACAGAAATCTACCCTAATATATATTATGTAAGAGGTGGACATCACCCTGACAGATAATGGAGGGTTTCTTCCTAATGGTCCAAACATAAACCCACTATTTGTTAGGTCATCACTTTTCATCTTGAGGTGGGAGAGGCCAACATTTAGCTCCAGAGGGCAGAGTTTCCTCTTCTTGTATCTGGGCATAATGGATTGACGGGGTGCAACGCATAGAGACAATCAATTTTTTTGTTTTATTATTTCATGGGATGTGAGCATCACTGGCTAGGCCAGCTTTTGTTACCCATCATTGTTGCCCTTAAGAAGGTGGTGGTGAGCCGTCTTCTTGAACTGCTGCGGTGCATCTGGTGTTGGTACACCCACAGTGCTGTGAGGAAGGGAGTTCCAGGTTTTAGACCCAGCAGCAGTGAAGGAACGGCGATATAGTTCCAAGTCAGGATGGTGTGTGGCTTGGAGAGGAACTTGCAGGTGGTGGTGTTCCTATGCATCTGCTACCCTTGTCCTTCTAGTTGGTAGAGGTCATGGGTTGGAAGGTGCTGTTGGAGGAGCCTTGATGAGTTGCTGCAGTGCATCTTGTAGATGTTGCACACTGCTGCCATGTGTGCCAGCGTTGGAGGGAGTGAATGTTGAAGGTGGTGGATGGGGTGCCAATCAAACAGGCTGCTTTGTCTTGGATGATGTTGAGTTTCTTGAGTGTTGTTAGAGTTGCACTCATCCAGGCAAGTGGAGAGTATTCCATCACACTCCTGATTTGTGCCATGTAGATGGTGGACAGGCTTTGGGGTGTGAGGAGGTGAGTTAGTCGCCACAGAATTCCCAGTCTCTGACCTGATCTTGTAGCTACAGCATTTATAGGGCTGGAGTCCAGTTAAGTTTCTGATCAATGGTAACCCCCAGGATATTAATGTAGGGGGATTCAGCGATGGTAATGCCATTGAATATCAAGGGGAATGGTTAGATTCTCTCTTATTCGAGATTGTCATTTTCTGGCACTTGTATGGTATGAATGTAACTTGCCACTTATCAGCTCAAGCCTTAATGTTGTTCAGATCTTGCTACATGCGGGCATGGACTACTTCTGTATCTGAGGTGTTGCAAATGGTACTGAACACTTTGCAATCATTAGCGGACATCCCCATTTCTGACCTTATGATTGAGGGAAGGTCCTTGATGAAGCAGCTAAAGATGGTTGGGCCTAGGATACTACCCTGAGGAACTCCTGCAGTGATATCCTGAGGCTGAGATGATTGGCCTCCGACAACCACAATTATCTTCCTTTGTACTAGGTATGACTCTAACCTTGGGACACTTTTCCCCCAATTCTCATTGACTCCAGTTTTGCTCAGTCTCCTCAATGCCACACTCAGTCAAATGCTGCCTTGATGTCAAGGGCAGTTACTCCCAACTCGCCTCTGGAATTCAACTCTTCTATCCATGTTTGGACCAAGTCTGTAATGTGGTCTGGAGTTAAATGCCCCTGGTGGAACCCTAACTGAGTGAGCAGTCAGTGAGCAGGTTATTGTTGTATAAGTGCCGCTTGATAGCACTGTCAGTGATACCTTTCATTACTTTGCTGATGATTGAGAGTTGACTGATAGTGTTGTAATTGGCTGGATTGGATTTGTCCTGCTTTTTGTGGACAGGACCTGGGCATTTTTCCACATTATCGGGTAGATGCCAGTGTTGTGGTTGTACTGGAACAACGTGACGAGGGGCAAAGCTAGTTCTGGAGCACAGCTCTTTAGTACTACAGCTGGGATGTTTTCAGAGACAAGAGTCTTTGCTGTAACCAGTGTCTTCATCTATTTCTTGATATTATGTGGAGTGAATTGAATTGGCTGAAAACTGGCATCTGTGATGCTCGGAACCTCAGGAGGAGGCCGAGATGGATTGTCCATTCGGCACTTCTGACTGAAGATGGTTGTAAATGCTTCAACCTTGTCTTTTGCACTAATGTGCTGGGCTCCCCCATCATTGAGGATGGGGATGTTTGTGGAGCCACCTCCCCCAGTTAGTTGTTTAATTGTCCACCACCATTCATGACTGGATGTGGCAGGACTGCAGAGCTTAGATTTGATCCGTTGGTTGCGGGATCGCTTAGCTCTGTCTATTGCATGCTGCTTTCACTGTTTAGCATGCATGTAGTCCTGTGTTGTAGCTTCACCAAGTTGGCACCTCATTTTTAGGTATGCTTGGTGTTGCTCATGCCATGGTCTGCTACACACCTCATTGAAATGAGGAGGATTGCAAGCTCATAAGGAAGTATGTCCAATTTTCCGTCCATTCATTGAAATGGATGGAAAATTGGGCAGGCTCCATTACCATCATATCTTTCCATCCATTTTCCTCTATGTGCTGTAGCCAGGCAATGCTATACGCTCAAATTGAAGAACTGGTAGAACTACCTTGACATGTTTTGTCTGACTTGATTTTAGATGTCACTGGCAGTCTGCCCTCATAATAGGGTCACAGTCTTTTGCTTCTAGTATAGTCAGTATGATCTCCAACCCAAATGTCTTGCCTAGATGGTCATTTTGCTCTTTGAGAAGTCAGGGGAAAACTTCAAACTTATTTTCATTGAACTCTACCTGCCACCGGTTCGTTACTTCCTTTGGGTTGGCAAAAGTCTACAATAAGGCTCATTGTATAGGGTCTGCAGAGGGACTTGTTGTTTTAAATGGTATTTCCCTTTCTTATATTCCTAAAACACAGGGTAAGATTCTTAAGATTGACATTTGAAACAGGAGATATCATAAATGACTATAACATCAGTGCCTTCCTAGCTATTGTCAGAAAGAAAACATTTCCCCCCCACTGCCCTGCTAATGGTGAAATGTATTAATATAATATCTTGAAGCAATAATGCTTCTCTCATGGAGGGGAAAGATCTGAACTGTCTCTTGTGAATCCTTATATCACAGACTACTAAACTGTGGCGAAGTGTTAAATGGAGGTAAGGCTCAGAGTGACAGCGACAGATATCACACGATGCTTTAATCCACCATATTCTTGTTTGTTTTTTACCAGCTATTTTGAGAATGAAATTAGGTCTGGAACAGGCCACCTGCCTATCCTCTAGGTGGCAGTATGCATGTATCACGGAAGAACTACAGTAGAGGGAGAAAACAAACAATGGTTTCTTCACAAACTGTGAACAAAATGAATTAGATCATAATCCTTTCATTGAGACCCATCTTCACCAAGAGTGCCCTGCTTCTCATTAATTTAAACAGCAACTATTGAAATAAATATTGTTTTATCAAGGTTGAACTAGTTTTGTAGCAGCTATCAATCCCTAACAAACAATGGAGGTGAAAATTTTGTGAAGAATGCATTGCCATATTTGTATAAAAGTTCTCCACGTGTTATTTTAATGTTTTCATTAATCCACTTAAATTGAAGTGGTTCACAAATGTGTGAAAAATGCCCACGAAGGAATTTGGTACTTAAGCACTGATGAATTATTACAAATTGTGCGGGGTTACCTACCCACTGTAACCAGAAGAAAGTATTTTATATGCAGTGAAAAAAAATCAGGGTGAACATTAAACAATGTATGTAACATTGAGACTTGCATATAGCTGGACTGGCGACATAATAGTTGACTGTTTAAGCAGTAAAACTGAATCTTGGTTCTAATTCGTCTAAATGTGGAAAATGCCAGATGTGACGATTCAGCTCTACCTGCAAAATAAACACAAGCTGTTATTTTAACAATTTAAGATTGTGCTTAACTTCTGAGGAAAGGGATTTAATGAATTGATTTATCCAAACATTTACAGGAATTTAGGATCTGGCAGTACTGGAGTATTGGCACGTGGGCGCCTCAGGCTGTCTGGTGAAATGAATACAATCAGCAGCATAGGGAATAAACACAAGAGATAGACTTCATTATTCACAGCATGAATTAGTCAACTGAAAGCAAAAGGTCAAAGAGGAAAATACACGTCAAGAAACTAAAGCACAAGGGACTTCAGTCCAGAAAAGTTCAGGCCAAATGCACAGCTCAAAGGAAAGGAAAGAAGCAATTGTGGAAAAACCAATATAATTCAACAACTGCTCTGTGGATTTCATGCAAGATTTGACAGATGAAGGTCATAAGTCAACACAAATGCACTGATCTATACTTAATTCTGTCATTCAGAGTTTATGTCCTGCGACTTTGGTCATTTGCCATAAGCAGCAGTACAAAGGTGGTGAACAGTTATCAACAGTTGCAAGCTGCTTCTGATGCTGCTCAGTCCCAGTGTGATTGCAGAGTTACCTAGGCCGTTTTTTTTTATACAGTGCATTAAGGCAGTGGGTATTCATCAGCAAACCCTCAATACACTGTGGAATATTGGCACCTAGATTTACACTATGGCAATATAAGGTTCAGGGAACCAAAGACCTGTGAAGCCATCATCCTGGTACAACAGGATGCACCCGGTGGAATCCTCTGCCATCGAACTTAGTAGACTTTCTGGGGTTAGGAGGAGGGCACAACTTTTATACTTATCAGAAGTGGGGCGGTGGGGAGTTGGAAAGTGAGACAAGTAACTAGCCACTCACACCCCACCCCCCAGTCCCCACCTCACCAGAACTGCCAACCCAGAAGGAAGGTAATCTCTCAGAGCACATTTATAAGGGGGCCAAAGTAAAATCTCCAAAAGTTTTAGAGGTCCAGACTGGGTCCCAGATATGGATCTTCAAATGGTTCTATCTATGTTAGCCAACCGACTAATACGCCTCTTATCCGACAGACTGTCTCCCTGACAGATGCTGAGCTAGGGCTGTGGAAGCTCCCAGTGTGGAGGCTCCCTCCCCCCAGCCATGACCCCTTTGATGCTGGTGATTTTGTTTCCTGTGGATGGGGGTTCCATCACAAACAGGACTCAGTCCTTCCCAGGAATTTCTACTGGCCTTATTGGGATGGAGCCTCTGTCTGCCCCAAGTCAGTCAGCAGTGTAAGAGGAGATGCGGCTAAGGGTGCAGTTTACTAAGCTGGGATCTCCCACACCCCTGGGAATATATTCAAGGCTGAGTAAGACAGATTTTTAATCTACAAGGGAATCAAGGGTTATGGGGGCAGACAGGAAAGTGGAGTTAAGGCCACAGTCAGATCAGCCATGATCTTATTAAATGGTGGAGTAGGCTCAAGGGGCCGAATGGCCTACTACTGTTCCTATTTCTTATAGTCATATATTCTTAGATGTAACGGTGGGGCCAATATGCTGAGTAGAACCTGTTTTGGACCCCAAAGGTTTCAACAACTCTGGGCATTTTCTTTACAAGGGTGCGATAGACACAAAATGAGGATATTTCTGTGTTGGGAGTCCCAGCACTCCTTGGATGCGGCACACTTTATGCATTTTGGACGTCCTCAGGCACTCATGATCTGCTCCTTATGGTATGGAATTGTACCTGTTATATTTAAAGATAGGTACCCTTCCCCTGATTCCACAGGCTTTGCCGAGGTCAGCACTGGAGTTCATGGTAAATCCCGGTACTTATGCGGGGATTGTTTGGGCTGTGGTTCTTATGGTCCAAAGTGTCATAAGTAATTTTTACAATTCCCTTTCATAAGTAGAGTAAAAGACATCTTCAACAACTTCCCATGTATAATTCAGTTAATACAATGCCTTTATCTATTTTAATGTTGACGTGTTGAAAAAAGCGACCAGTGTAGAGAACAGAAAAGGGATGAAAAGAGGTGAGCAAAAACAATATTTTTCAGTACCAATATTAGTCTTGCATCTAGCATGTTTTCATCAGATCACAGCTATTAAAGGTGGCATTAAAAGTATTGAACCTTACAATGATCATATCTCATGCACCACATCTCATGGAGTAACACAACAGGGCATCACATCTCAAGGTTTCACACCTCGGACAGCTTTACCTAAGGTACCAAGTCATAGGATCATAAAATGGTTACAGCACAGAAGGAGGCCATTCAGCCCATCAAGTCCATGGCAGCTCTCTGCAAGAGCAATTAGCTAGTCCCACTCCCCCATCCTTTTCCCATAGCCCAGCATTTTTTCTTCTTCAGGTGCTTATCCAATTTCCTTTTAAAAGCCACAATTCAATCTGCTTCCATCACACTCTCAGGCAATGCATTCCAGATCCTAAACACTCACTGCATAAAAAAGAGTTTTGCCTCATGTCGCATTTGGTTCTTTTGTTAATCACTTTAAATCTGTGTTCTCTGGTTCTGAACCCTTCCACAAGTAGGAACAGTTTCTCTCTATCTACTCTGTCTAGACTCCTCATGATTTAGAACACCTCTATCAAGTCTTCTCTCAAACTTCTCTTCTAAATTTGTTTGTCGGGGCTGTTACACAGTTGGCTCTCCCCTTGCGCCTCTGTCTTTTTTCCTGCCAACTGCTTAGTCTCTTCGACTCGCCACACTTTAGTCCCGCCTTTATGGCTGCCCGCCAGCTCTGGTGAATGCTGGCAACTGACTCCCACGACTTGTGATCAATGTCACATGATTTCATGTCGCGTTTGCAGACGTCTTTATAACGGAGACATGGACGGCCGGTGGGTCTGATACCAGTGGCGAGCTCGCTGTACAATGTGTCTTTGGGGATCCTGCCATCTTCCATGCGGCTCACATGGCCAAGCCATCTCAAGCGCCGCTGACTCAGTAGTGTGTATAAGCTGGGGATGTTGGCCGCTTCAAGGACTTCTGTGTTGGAGATATAGTCCTGCCACCTGATGCCAAGTATTCTCCGAAGGCAGCGAAGATGGAATGAATTGAGACGTCGCTCTTGGCTGGCATACGTTGTCCAGGCCTCGCTGCCGTAGAGCAAGGTACTGAGGACACAGGCCTGATACACTCGGACTTTTGTGTTCCGTGTCAGTGCGCCATTTTCCCACACTCTCTTGGTCCTAATACTGAACCCTAGGGAACCCCACTGTACACTTTCCTCCTATTTGAAACAACTGTTCACTACTACTCTCTGTTTCTTGTCACTCAGCTAACTTTGTATCCATGCTGCCATTTTCCACATGGGCTTCAATGGTAAGCCTATTATTTGACACTTTATCAAACATCTTTTGGAAGTCCATGTACGCCACATCAACTGCATTACCTTATCTTACCCACTGTTTTTTTCAGGTTTTTTTTCAGGTTTGCACTTGCTGCTGTTCAATATTCAGTGTATTCACACCTAATCTGTACTAATGCTTTGTCTTTCAACACACCATTAACATATTGTTTGCCTTTGCTCCGTGACCTTTTGGTCAGCTATGTGGCCTGGTCCAATCTGCACCTTCTCCTTTGTTATCTCTTTCCCCACCCCCACCTCACTTGCTTATAATCTGTGACTTTTCTAATATTTGTCAGTTCCGAAGAAGGGTCACTGACCCGAAACGTTAACTCTGCTTCTCTTTCCACAGATGCTGCCAGACCTGCTGAGTGATTCCAGCATTTCTTGTTTTTGTTTCAGATTTCCAGCATCCGCAGTATTTTGCTTTTATAACTGCATTACCTTCATCAGCCCTCTCTGTTACCTTATCAAAAAACTTAATCAAGTTAGTGAAGCATGATGTACCTTTAACAAATCCATACTGGCTTTCCTTAATTAATCCAAACTTGTCCAAGTGACTGTTAATTTTGTCCTAAATTATCATTTCTAAAAGCTTTTCCACCACTGACTGGCCTGTAGATACCCTTTTTTTTGAACAAGGGTGTAACATTTGCAATTCTCCAGTCCTCTGGCACCAATCCCATATCTTAGGAGGGATTGAAAGATTCAGGCCAGTGCCTCCACAATTTTCACTCTTACTTCCCTCAACATCCTTGAATGCATCCCATCTAGTCCTGGTGACTTACCAACTTTAAGTACAGCCAGTCTCCTCTTTATCAATCTTTAGTCCATTCAATATCTCAACTACCTCCTCTTTCACTGTGACTTTGGCAGAAACTTCTCCCTTGGTAAAGACAGATACAATGCACTGATTTAGTACATCAGCCATGCACCCTGCCTTTATGTGTAGATCCTCTTTTTGGTCCCCAATCAGCCCGATTCCTCCTCTTGCTACCCTTTTACTACTTATATGCCCAAGAAGGCCTTCAGATTTCCTTTTATGTTATCTACCAGTCACTTCTGATATTCTCTCTTTGTCTTTCTTATTTCCTTTTCCACTTACCCTTTGAATTTTCTATATTCAGCTTGGTTTTCACTTGTATTATCAACCTGACATCTGTCACATGCACCCTTTTTCTGCTTCCTCTTACTCTATGCATTTTTCATCATCCAGGTAGCTCTGGCTATGATTGTCCTACCTTTCCCCCTTGTGGCAATGTACCTTGACTGTACCAGAACTACCTGCTGTTTAAAGGCAGCCCATTGTTCTGTTAAGTTTTGCCAACCAAATTTTCATTCCAGTTTACCTGGGCCATGTCTGTTCTCAACTCACTGAAATTGGCCCTCCTACTATTAAATGTTTTTACTCGAGATTGCTCCTTGTCCTTTTAAATATTCAATTGTCTAAATCTTTTTCAGTTGAAGGCCCACTTTTGAAAGAAAGAAAGAGAGAGAGAGAAAGTGCGAGGGAATGAAAGAAAGAAATGTATTTATATAGTGTTTTTCAGGACCACTGGACGTGCCAAAGTGCTTTACCGCCAATGAAGTACTTTTGAAGTGTAATCACTGTTGTAATGTAGGAAATTCAAATGGATTAGTATCACGGACCGGCCCTCCAAATTATAATAATATCTAACATTCATATGAAACTGCTGCATGCAAAGATTGTTGTAGTCATGCTTTTAAGAAAACAGACATTTACTTACAGATATCAATGTGCCTACTTCTCACTGCAGAAGCTGGCCATCCTTGCATGCTCCCTTTCTACATGAGACAGCCAGCCCACTCTGTGCTGCTCATAGGGCGGCCACTTTCCACTCCCCACTCCTGGCTTGTATTTCATGTTATTTTGCAGATCCCTGGAAAGTCTCTATGGATCCCCAGTGGTCCACGCACCTCACTTGGTCTACACGTGAATGAACCATTGAACTGAATTTTCGCTTTGTGGTGGAAAACAGGAGCCAGGACTGTTTCAGGTCCTGAACCTGCCCCGGGGGAAACAATCACTCATTGAAATCCCCCTTAATTGACATGGAGACAACTTCCCTGTCCAATTAAGGGCGGAGGGTGGACTCTCGAGGCTGGAGGGCCATTCAGAGGTCTTCCAACTTCAGAGAAGCAGCCGGCTGCAATGAATGGGTTCAGCAGGATGGTGTCCTCTCAGCCAATTTTTAAAAATGTAATAAAAAAATAGAGAAAGCAGCCAGCCCCCACGTCACAGAGCTGCTGCGATTCCCCCCTCCCCGGGCCCGATGAAGTGGAGGGGGCGGGCAAGCCGTTGCCGGCAACGTGTCCAGCACCAATGCGCAGGCGCCGGCGTCATTTTTAAAGGGCTAACAGCCCTCAATGTACATTGAAAAATTAAAGGGCCAGGTAAGTTAAAGTTTCACAAAAAAGAATGAAGTGACCTTTCCATGCATTCCCCCCCAATGACATTTAACAACATTCCACCCCTTTTCCCCCCTGGAATTCCTAACTTGAAAATTTGACCTCCGCCCCCACCCCCCAAAGTTCAGCACCTTTGTCCTTTATCCCTTCCCAGCACCATCCTCCGACCAATCGGCAGCATTGTCACCCCACTCCCCCTTCCACACAGAGAAATAAACTTCCCCGCCCTCCCACAGGTGTCACGCCACATTTCCCTGAATGAAGATTCGAAGGCCGCCCGAATGATGATTGGTGCGGCGATTAAGGAGGCGATGGGACCTTCATTAAGTCAGGGATGTAAATTAATTTCCATATGGAAATTGTGGTCCCATTGCCGAGCGGTAGGGCGGCCACCACGAGGCCTTGCTGCCGCCGCCAAGATTGGTACAGGGCCTGCCGCCGTTGGGATCGGTGGTGGGTGTCCGTCGTACTGATCTTCATTGCCCCCCCTCCTCACCCCCAGCCACCATTCTCAATGGCGGACGGGCTTTAAAATCCGGCCCATTAGCCCCTGTTTCACATATTGAGTAAAGTGCCAAAATTAACAGAATAGAGCCTGGACAATTGTCTCAAAACTTCCAATGGTCTTTGTGTTCATTACCATAGTGATCAAATTGGAGCATGTAAGCTGTCTTGCAACTAGGTCCTTTAATAGATTTGACCTGGTGAACCACTAAAGAAAAGGCCATTAGGCTATTCAGAGGGACTATTTAAAGAAGATACTTGGGGTAATGGTGGTTGGAGAGTCCGGGAGAGATGGGTGCTGTTAAGGCAGCTCTCTTAGATAATAGTGCAAATTAAAATTCAGGATGGCTGAAGGGGAAAGCCCATCGATCACAGGGCTTTGTGGGGGTGAGGGTGGGGAGTTCCTGGGGCCATGGGGTCTGCCTTTTCTGCCCATGGCCCCCTCTGTGGGTCATGGAGCCACTGGGTCCGATGGCCCCCTGGACTGGTGCAGCGAAGCTGCCCCCATGAAGCTGGAGGGTTCTACATACGGCAGGAATCTGCTCTGCTGTCGGCAAAATGCCAGCAGCCTGTAAAATGGCCCTTAATAGTGTCTTTAATTATGCAAATCAGCTGCTAGCCTCCCTGGAGTGGATAACCAATCTGCCTCGCAGCCTGCCGCTGGGAGACTTCCCAGGGACTACAATGTGGCTCGCCACCATTTTATTGGCCGCACCCCCCCCGCCCCCGCCTCCATTTGTGCCACCTGGAGGCTGGTAAAATTCTGCCCCATGTTATTCGTGAATGAACCCACTATTGTTCTGGTGTGGGGGCAAGAATTTTGAGTTACAATTCAGATATGCCAGATTAACACCCATTCTAAAATACGCACTAAATTCCTGTCGAATGGTTGATGGCATATGATGTGATAAGCCTTAGCCTCAATAGTTTCTTGGACAAGATAGTTACAAATTTCCACTACCCTTTGGGTCAAGCACTTCCCAAAGTCCTGACCTCCACCACCAAGAAGGACAAGGGGAGCGGGTGCATTGAAACACCTTTACTTCCGAGGTCCCCATCGGTTCGAGAAGGCACCTTTTTAAGAGCAACTAAGGATGGGCAATACATGTTGGCCTTACCAGCAACACCCACATCCTGAGAATGACTAAAACTCAAATAGCAAAGAGAAAAAAATCTTCCCCTTGGACCATGTGGCACTGAATCATCCTTTCTTGGTATGGATAGAATGAGTCAGTTGGCACCTCTCATATCTGTAACTTGAGAAACTAACTTGAATCTTCACAGGAGATATTTGCCATTAAATGGCAGCAAAACATGTTAAGCAATTTACCACTGGTTGCAATCAAACACTTTAGATCATAAATCACAGAAAAAAGAAGTAAT
Organism: Heterodontus francisci; assembly: GCF_036365525.1. Classification (NCBI taxonomy): domain Eukaryota; kingdom Metazoa; phylum Chordata; class Chondrichthyes; order Heterodontiformes; family Heterodontidae; genus Heterodontus; species Heterodontus francisci. The sequence continues at coordinate 155,265,601 of NC_090373.1, read as the reverse complement.
AATGAAAAGCAAATTTACAATAGAACTACAAATAGCAAAGTTTTCCAGATATGAATTTAAGTGAACACATCTGGATCAGGGCAATAATACAGGAAGTTCAGAGGAGATCTAAAACAGGGAGTAAATGGAGCAAAGAGAGAGTTTGAGAATAGATTACCTGCTAACATAAAAGGGAACCCAAAAGTAATTTACAAACACACAAATAGTAAAAAGGTAGTTAAAGGAAGGGTGAGGTCAATAAAGGAACAATAAGGAAGGCCTGGATGAGGTACGCGATGAATACTTTGCATCTGCCTTCACTAAAGAGAATACTGCTAATGTAACAATAATAGAAGAGGCAGTAGCAATATTAGATAGGATATAAATAGATAAAGAGGATGGACTTAGAAGATTGGCATTCCTCAAAGTAGAAAGGTCACCTGGTCCGGATGGGATGCACCCTTGGTTACTGAGGGAGGTAAGGGTAGAAATGGCATAGGCTGTGGCAACAATCTTCCAATCCTCCTTGGTATGGGGGTGGCGTCAGATGACTGGAGGACTGCAGATGTTACACCCCTTTTAAAAAGAGGGAGGGGGATAAACACGACAGCTCAGACCAGTCATCCTAACATCGGTGGTGGGAAAAATTTTAGAAACAATAATCGGGGACAAAATTTACTTGTATTTAGAAAAGTTTGGTCTAATAAATTAAAGTCAACATGGATTTGTTAAAGGCACATCATGGTTGACTCACTTGATGAAGTTTTTGGATGAAGTAGCAGAGAGGGTTGATGAAGGTGGTGTGGTTGATGTTGTGCATATGGATTTTCAAAAGGTATTTAACAAAGTACCGCATACAAGCCTTGTTAGCAAAACTAAAGCCCATGCAATTAAAGGGACAGTGGACCCATGCAGTTAAAGGAACAGTGGCAACATGGAGACAAAATTTGTTAAGGGACAGAAAACAGAGAGTAGCGGGGAATAACTGTTTATCAGACTGGAGGGAAGTATACAATTGTGTTCCCCATGGATGTGTATTAGATCCACTACTCTTTTTGATATATATTAAGGACCTAGCCTTGGGTATCCAGGGAATAATTTCAAAGTTTGCAGATGATACGAAGCTCAGAAATGTAGTAACCAGAGAGACTTCAGCAGGACATAGGCTGGTGAAATGGGAAGACACATGGTAGATGAAATTTAATGCAGAGAAGTGTGAAGTGATACATTTTGGTAGGAAGCATGAACAAAACGGTGTAATTTTAAAGGGAGTGCAGGAACAGAAAGAACTGGGGTGCATATATACAATTTTTCAAGGTGGCAGGACAAGTTGGGAAGGCTGTTAAAAAAGCATATGGTTTTATTAATAGAGAAATAGAACAACAAAAGCAAGGAAGGTATACATTTATAAAACTCTGGTTAGGTCTCAGCTGGAGTATTGTGGTCAATTCTGGGCACCAGACTTTAAGAAGGATGTCAAGGTCTTGGAAAGGGTGCAGCAGAAGAGATTTACTAGAATGGTATCAGGGATGAGGGACATCAGTTATGTGGTGAGACTAGAGAATCTGGGGTTGTTCTAAGAGTAGGGAAGGTTAAGAAAGGTCACAGACCAGAAACGTTAACTTTGTTTCTCTCTGCACAGATGCTGCCAGCACTTATTGGTTTTATTTTAGATTTCCAGCATTTGCTTTGAGATTAGGAAAAAAGTTCAGTTTATGTGAAAGTACATGTATGAATTTGTGACACTTTCTTGACTTTCTTTTTCTTTCTTCTTTGGCCTCCTTATCGCGAGAGACAATGGGTAAGCGCCTGGAGGTGGTCAGTGGTGTGTGGAGCAGCGCCTGGAGTGGCTATAAAGGCCAATTCTAGAGTGACAGGCTCTTCCACAGGTGCTGCAGAAAAATTTGTTTGTCGGGGCTGTTACACAGTTGGCTCTCCCCTTGCGCCTCTGTCTTTTTTCCTGCCAACTGCTTAGTCTCTTCGACTCGCCACACTTTAGTCCCGCCTTTATGGCTGCCCGCCAGCTCTGGCGAACGCTGGCAACTGACTCCCACAACTTGTGATCAATGTCACAGGACTTCATGTCGCGTTTGCAGACGTCTTTAAAACAGAGACATGGATGGGCTAGAAATGCATAAGAAGGTACAGTATTTCTTTAGTTTGAACGTCTGCCTTCAAATAAAAAATTGGTGTTGGTGCCACCCACTGGTCTGTGCACAGAAGGAAGAGTTGTTTAATCTTGAGTCATGCTTTTGGTTTTCAACCAGTTGAAGCTCTAACTTTTCCTTGAGCTCATGACCTGGGAATATCACAAAAATTTGACACTTTGAATTCATAGCTCACTACAGGAATCAATGGGCTGGATTTTACCAGCCCCTCGACATCGTGGATTGTGGTGGGGAGGCCCATAAGATGCTTGCGGGAGCAGCCTGTCACGACGCACGATGCCAAGAAGGCCCCGCCGCATATTACCGGCGGCGGTGAGGCCTCGGTGCGGCACCCCCCCCCCACAACCCCCCACCCCCGCCGCCAAGCGGCAAGGCCTTCATTTCAATATTAAAATTAGCAGAATAAATATTAAAATGAACTTATTTGGGCCCGGCAGCCGTCCCATGGCGATTTTACAGTCGCCGCCGCAACTCGCGTGCCTTCAGAAGTCCATACGGAGTGCTGAGGCGAGACACTGGTGGGGAGGGGGGAGGACTGAAATAATCATGGCGGGGGGGTGGTGGGGGGGGGAGCAGGGAAAACGTTTTTTATTGGCTGTGTGGATGGTGGGAAGGGGTTGAAGGGCAGAAGTGATAAGATTGGGGGGAAAGGTTCGGGGTGGGAATAAAATTAATGTCTGTCATATTGGCATAGAAAACAACCATTGGGGGGAGCAGTTGGGAAAGGGTCTCCTGCTTTTGATTTTTATTTTTTAAAAATTAACAAAGTACTTTCTCTTTAAACATTCAAATTTTTGTTAAAGGCTTGAAGCAGATGCAATCTCCTGGACAGGAGGAGGCCAGAGGAGCACGGAGAGGGACTGCAAGGGGAAGAAGGTGCTATCCAGGACATCGTGCACCACCCAAGAGTCAGCCAGTTGCAAATGACAGAATACCAGTGCCTTGGAAGGCTGCATCTATCCAAGCAGTTGATTTCAGACATTGGTGCTCTGATCCAAACTGACAAGAGGCCTTGTAGCCCCTATGACAATCCCTTACCTGCAGATTTCAAGGTCACCGTCGGCCTGAATTTTTATGCAACCGAATCCTTCCACAGATCAGCTGTGGACCTAGGTGGCACCTCTCAGTCGGCAGCTCATCACGCCATTAGGCAGGTCACCGATGCCATATTGAGGAGGGTGGGGGAATACATCCATTTTGACACAGACACAGAGGGCTTTAGGGTTTGTCGCCATTGATGGGTTCCCTGAGGTCCACACGGTCATCAATTGCACCCACGTAGACAACAAAGCACCGACAGACCAGCCAGTCAGATTCCTGAACAGAAAGGCCTACCACTCATTGAATGTCCAGCTGGTCTGTCACCCAATGAAGTGCATCTTGCAGGTCTGCGCCTGGTTCCCAGACAGCTGTCGTGACTCCTTTATCCTACGAGAGTCCCAGATGCCGCACCTCTTCAGACTCTGTAGGTGGCTACTGGGAGATATGGGTTATCCCCAAAAGAGATGACTCCTGACATCCATCCGCTACACAGATACAGATAGAAAAAGATGCTGCAGTCAGTGCCATCTCTCAGCATGGACCTGCATTGAACAGACCATTGACGCTTCCATTGTCCTTAACTGGTCAGGTGGTGCCCTCCAATATGAGCCAACCAAAGTATCTTATATCATAGTTGTCTGCTGCACCCAGCACAACATGCCTGAAGATGGATGAGGAGGAGGATCTGGAATGCCATTCCACCTTGGAGGAGCACAGGGCGGAGGAAGAAGCGGAGGAAGAGGAGGAGGAAGAGGAGGAGGAAGAGGAGGAGGAAGGGATTGCTCCAGAGGTGGATGGGGTCCAGGTATCGGAGGATGCCCAGCAACGCCATCCCAGACCTGAATGACCGGCTGTCATGGCCACAAGGGCCATGCTGATTCAGCAGCGTTTCACCTGATGGCCTCCGATCACTTATGACCGATGATCCCAGAATTCACCCTCCAGCATGGAAAGCTATCATTCTGTGATGACCGATACTGTGAAGTCCCATTGCCAGCCATGACCATGGATAATGAGGTTTCCATCGCCAACATTTTCCAACATCACAAAACATGAAAATACAGCAATCCCAGGCACTCCCCCCGCTACCCCCCACCCCCACCACAGACACCCCACAAAACTCCACCCCCTTTTGATGTCGGTAGTGGGGAAAATTCAAGAGTCCATTATCGAAGATTTTATAGCAGAGCACTTAGGGAACAGTGGAAGAATCAGGCAGAGTCAGCATGGATTTATGAAAGGGAAATCATGCTTGACAAATCTACTTGAATTCTTCAAGGATGTAACAAGTAGAGTTGATGAGGGGAAGCCAGTGGATGTGGTTTATTTGGACTTTCAGAAGACTTTCGACAAAGTCCCACATAAGAGATCAGCGTGTAAAGTTATAGCGCATGGGATTGGGGTAGTGTATTGCGATGGATAGAAAATTGGTTGGCGGACAGGAAACAAAGAGTAGGGATAAATGGGTCTTTTTCCGAATGGCAGGCAGTGACTAGTGGAGTACCGCAGGGATCGGTTCTGGGACCCCAGCTATTCACAATATACATTAATGATTTAGATGAGGGAACTAAATGTAATATCTCCATATTTGCAGATGACACAAAACTGGATGGGAGGGTGAGTTGTGAGGAGGATACAGAGAGGTTTCAGGGTGATTTGGACAAGTTGAGTGAGTGGGCTAATGCATGGCAGATGCAGTATAATGTGGATAAATGTGAGTTTATCCACTTTGGTAGCAAAAATAGGAAGGCAGATTATTATCTGAATGGCTATAAACTGAGAGAGGGGAATATGCAGCGAGACCTGGGTGGTCTCGTATACCAGTCGCTGAAGGTAAGCATGCAGGTGCAACAGGCAGTAAAAAAGGCAAATGGTATGTTGGCCTTCATAGCAAGAGGTTTCGACTACAGGAGCAGGGATGTCTTGCTGCAATTATACAGGGCCTTGGTGAGGCCACACCTGGAATATTGTGTGCAGTTTTGGCCTCCTTATCTGAGGAAGGATGTTCTTGCTATACAGGGAGTGCAGCGAAGGTTTACCAGACTGATTCCTGGATGGTGGGACTGACGTGTGAGGAGAGATTGAGTCGGTTAGGATTACATTTGCTGGAGTTCAGAAGAGTGAGGGGGGATCTCTCAGAAACAATAACATTCTAACAGGACTTGACAGGGTAGATGCAGTTAGGATGTTCCCGATGATGGGGTAGTCCAGAACCAGGGGTCATAGTCTAAGGATACGGGGTAAACCTTTCAGGATTGAGATGAGGAGAAATTTCTTCACTCAAGAGAGTGGTGAGCCTGTGGAATTCGCTACCACAGAAAGCAGTTGAGGCCAAAACATTGTATGTTTTCAAGAAGGAGTTAGATATAGCTCTTGGGTCTATAAAGGGATCAAAGAGTATGGGGTGAAAGCAGGAACAGGCTGCTGAGTTGGATGATCAGCCATGATCATAATGAATGGCGGAGTGGGCTCAAAGGGCCGAATGGCCTACTCCTGCTCCTATTTTCTATCTTGACATGAAGCACCAGTAACATACGTATCAGGTTGATAACAAAAACAAGTGATATTGTAATAAAAGCAGCACCCAGGTGACCCAATAAGTGAAATCAATTGTGTGGCAACTTTCTGTTCCTACCACTTCCACGGGGTGCTCCCCCTGCGGCAGAGGATGAGGTGGAGGCAGCCTGCTCCCTACTCTCTACCTCTGGCATAGACACCCATGGCTTCTGTCCTTGTCTCGGAGGTGCCCTTGGTGGATCCTCCACCGCTGCCCCACCTGCGTCATGGCAGGTGCAGCCTCCATTACAGGGCCTTATGGCACAGATGGCTCCTGAGTCAAAGCAGGTGGCGGGTGGCCTCCTTATCTGCTGCTTCGACTACCTCAGCCCTTTCCTAGTGGCCTTGACTGCTGCGTGAGGCCACTGACTGGGCTGCAGCTGGAATCCACTTTGAGCATCTCAACGCCATCAACAACACTGAACGGTCAATATTACAGACAGTCTCACTCTTTCTGTGCATATCAGTGCACTTCTCCTGCACCCACTCAGAATGGTGCTGCCTCTGGTTCTCCAAGCGGTTGCCCAATCTCTCAATGGAGGAGCTCAAGCGATCGAATCCCAACCAGAGGCATCTCCTAACATGGACCTGCCTTGAACAGACCATTGGCATCTTTAGGTTGCACTTCCATTGCCTTCACCTCAGGATGGGGCTATCAAATGACCCTGCTGTTGAATGCCTCCTCTGTCACTATTCCACAATTCCATATAGTCTGTCATGTTGGCACCCTGCTGATCTCCAGCACTGCATCCCCCATCGGGGTCAGAGTATGGAGTTGAGCCACACCACCATCTGTTCAAGTCATTTCCCATGTGTTGTGGGCTCTCTTCTCCTGCAGGATGAGGGAGAATTACTCATGAGTAGGCTGCCTTCCCTCATCTCTTCCAGCATGACATACACATGAACTGCGCCGCTCAGTGATGTCACCTTCTGAATAGTGCCCCATATGTGAGGGTGGCTGCCTTCTCAATGATGCGACTCTACACTTGATCTGACGATGTTAGGGAGAACTATGGTCATTCTATGAGGTCAGATCATCTGCATGCTAGTGTTTACAGACTTGGTGACCTATCACCTGGGTTCCACTGGTCACTCACCTTTCCAGACTTTATCAGGTCATTGAGTCTCTTCCTGCACTGGGCCCATGTCCTTCTGATGAGTCCCCAGCTGTTAACCTCTGATGCCACCTCCTTCCATATTCTCTTTATTTCTCCATGCAGATTTCTTCTTCCAGATGCCAGGAGCAAAAGATCTCTCCTGTCTGCCACTGCATCCATTAAAGCCTCAAGGGAGATATCTGAAATTCCTGGTGCCACCTGTGGACGTCATGCCAACGCCAGCCCTCTGAGGTCAATGCTACTGCATTGCTCCAGCATACGGTGAGCCCAGACATGGCTGCTGTCCGCCTTTTCAAAGGGCCCTCTCTTACTGGATCCCACCTCCAGGTCGTTCCCAGCACCACCCGATGAACTCACCCACGGGCCAATTCGGCCTTTTGTATTTCAAAATAGCATCGTGTCAGCATTGCTAATCCGGTGCGGTATTAGGACCTGGAACTGTTCCAGGCATCAGGTTTCCAACTCCAGAATGAAAATTCAGCCCTGATATCTGCAGATAAATTCTTAAATTCTTACATCTGCTTGATCTCTTGCTGCAGTATCAGTATCCGTGCGAACCTAGAAACCATGGTCACCAGTTTAAAAGAAAAAAAAACAAAGAATCCATTGTGGCTCTGCCTAAGAGCCCAATGGGTTAATTTGTCTAATTATATTTGTCAATTTAAAAACTTAAAATTCAGTAATACCCAATCTATAAATTTACATTCAACGATACAAAAGTTGATGTCTACTAAACTCAATTAAAAATACTGTCAGCAGAAAGAGTTAACTTCTCTGTTTGTTTATAAGAAGGTGGAGCGAAACGTTCTCAGATGCATGCAATTGCATCACTTCACGTTAATATTTTCCCCAATCGAAGATGAACCAAACACCATTTTAAAATAAAAGAGAAACAGAAAGTGTTGGAAATATTGAGCAGGTCAGACAGCATTTGTGGAACGAGAAGCAGAATTAATGTTTCAGATCTGTGTGACAGATTTCCAGCATCCGCAGCATTTTTCTTTTGTACCATTTTAAAGTGTCTTCCTAAGTCTTGGTACCTTTTTAAACCTGTACAAAATCTTATTCTTAGGAATTGAAAACAACAAAAATCATTTGTAACATTATCAATTTCAAAGGAAAACTTTCTCATTAGGAAATACAGCACTTTAGATAAAACTCCAATTCTTTCCAAGCTTCTTAGCATTTTCTTAAGAGAGGTTTCCAACCCAAGATTTTCTGGTACAATCAGGGAAAAAAAATCAAAGACACTTAGAGAGGTTTGAGTTAATTAAGGAGAGCAAGCACGGATTTGTAAAAGGCAGATCATCCTTGAGTAACCTAATTGAATTTTTGATGAAGTAACAGTGGAGGTTGATGAAGGGAATGTGGGATATTGTTTATATGGATTTTAAGAAAGTGTTTAAGAAAGGCACCACATTAAAAGCTGGTAAACAAAATTGAGGCTCATGGAATAGGAGGATCAGTGCACAATTGGATAAAAAAAATTGGCTTCAGGACCGAAAACAGCAAGATACAGTAAATGATTGTTTTTCAGACTAGGGGATGATAGACTGTGGTGTTCCCCAAGGGTCAGTGCTGGGACCACTGCTTTTTTTTTGTTGCTACATATAAATGACTTGGATTTTGCATTACAGTATTTGTTGACGACACCATACTTGGAGGTCGGCAAACTGTGAGGATGATATTAAACGCCTGCAACAGAGCAGAGATAGGCTAGCAGAATGGGCAGAGAGGTGGAAGATGGAATTTAATTCTTTTTTTTTATTCGTTTGTGGGATGTGGGTGTCGCTGGCTAGGCCATTTCAGCATTTATTGCCCATTCCTAACTGACTTGAACTGAGTGGCTTGCTAGGCCATTTCAGAGGGCATTTAAGAGTCAACCACGTTGCTGTGGGTCTGGAGTCTGGAGTCACATGTAGCCAGACGAGGTAAGGACAGCAGATTTCCTTTTTGTTACAACCATTAGACTAGCTTTTAATTCCAGATTTAATAATTAAATTCAAATTTCACCATCTGCTTTGCTGGGATTCGAATCCTTGCCCCCAGAGCATTAGCCTGGGCTCTGGATTACTAGTCCAGTGACATTACCACTACGCCACCGTCTCCCTGACAAGTGTGAGGTGATGCATTTAGGCAGAAGGAATAAGGAGAGGCAGTATATACTTAATGGCACAGTTCTAAAGAGTGTGCAGGAATAGAGGAACCTGGGTGTGCATGTGTATCAATTTTTGAAGGTAGCAGGACATATTGAGAGAGTGATTAGTAAAGCATATGAGATCTTAGGCTTCATAAATGGAGGCATTGAGTATAAAAGCAGAGAGGTTATGCTGAATCTTTATAAAGCACTGGTTAGGCCCTAAATGGAGTATTGCATGCAGTTCTGGCCACCACACTTTAGGAAGGATGTGAGGGTCCTTGAGAGGGTGCAGAGGAGATTCACCAGAATGGTTCCAGGGATGGGGGATTTTAGTTACAAGGTTATGTTGGAAAAGCTAGTGTTGTTCTCCTGAGAAGAAAGGAGATTGAGGGGAGATTTAATAGAAGTGTACACGATTATGATAGGCTTAGATAGTCAGACAAGGAAAAATTGTTCCCATTAACTAATGTTACAATGATGAGGGGACACAGATTGACGGTTTAGGGCAAGAGATGCAGGGGGAATGTGAGGAAGAACATTTTTGCATAGCGGGTAGTAAAGAGCTGAAATTCGCTACCCACAAGGGTGGTGGAAGCAGAGACAGTCAATGATTTCAAAAGGAAATTGGATGGCCACTTGAAGGAAATCAATTTGCAGAGCTACAGGGATTTGGTGGGGGGGGGGGGGCAATGGTACTGACTGGAGAGCCAGCATGGACTTGATGGGTCGAATGTGTATGGGCTGAATTTTATTGGGGCGCCGCCGCGGACGGTGGTGCCCTTTGAACTTAGCGCGGTGACCGCATTTAGCGGCTGCTGTAGAGCCCCCGCAATATTACATGCGGGAGCTTATTATCATCACTGCACCAAGCCTCCCCCTTGATATTATGTGGGGATAAGCGGGACATCTGGCAGAGTGGGGAACCCTTTAACAGTTGTGTTGCAGGTGCTGCGGCCCTATTTTAAGCGCCCCAGCACCTGTTTGCTGACATCTGTCAAAGAAATACTTAACTGATTGCTGAAGAGTGGGGCTGCTGTCAATCTGGCAGAAAAGCAGAAAGTGCTGCAAAAATCCAGCAGGTCAGGTAGCATCTGTGGAGAGAGAAGCAGAGTTAACTTGTCCAAGTTCACAGACCTGAAAGTTAACTCTGCTTCTCTCTCCACAGATGTTGCCTGACCTGCTGAGTTTCCCCAGCACTTTCCGCTTTGCTGCCACATACTTACCCTGCAGTGTCCCAGTGTCCTGTGAAGTTACAATCCTCTTCTCCCACTCAAGTGTAACATTCCTTCTTGTAGGTGTGCTGCACCTGGGTGAATAATCTTAAATTTGCACATTCCAGGACGTGAGACTTAAATAGACCATAAAAGGTATTGCAGAGGTTTACAGAGAACACACTGACACAAATGGGAATGCATGGGCGTCACAGCAACATATACATCTTTCACTAAATGTTCCTCACCAACATGTGTGTCCTTTTCTCTGTGTGAATGATGTGTGCCAGCATGTAGCGCCAATGTCACATCCCTTTGAACTGTTGGCCCTTCAGGGGAGCCTACGTATGCAATAACATCATTGCCATGCCAGCATTACACATGAGCGTCTCCACGGATGCAGTGACATGGACATTGGCTCAGTCAGCTGCTGCCTCTAATGGTTTACACAGGAATGCTGCAGAAGTGGACTGGTGCACAGCAGGTGAGCGAGGGTGATGTGTGGCTTGCAGAACTCATGTCGGTTCCTATGGAGCAGACAGTCTTTGTCTGATAAAACATGCTGTACATCCCTAGCTCATTGCTAGCCCTGCGTGCAGATTCTGGATGCCATCTACCCTCCCATGTGTCTTTTATATTGTAGGTCCTCAGCGTCCTCATAGTCCGAGGAGGAATCCTGCTGACCTCTCTCCTCATCATGCCTGGACTATTGGGTGCGTAGTTGTGCAGAGCAGCAAAGAAAGCAGCTGGCCTTTTTGGCCCATAGTACAGGGAATCACCCTATCCATACAGGCATTGGAGGTGCTCTTTCAGCATGTCGATCTCCTGCTCAATGGTGGCTCATGTAGCTCAGTGGCTGGCGTTGTATCTCTCCTCTGCAGCAGTGGTGGAGTCTCTCACCGGTGTCGGGAGCCATGTCTGCAAAGGATAGCCCTTATCTCCAAGAAGCCACACCTCCATCTGAGCCAGTTCAGTGAATAGCGGAGGTAGCCGGGACTGGCGCAAGACCCAGGTGCCATGGCAGCTGCCTGAGAAACGGTCACACATTCACAGCAAGCATCTGCGGTGTTTACATACCAGCTTCACCTAGATTGAAAGGACTCCTTTAGAGAGGTCTGTAGGTGGTAGCCTGGCAGTAGGCCTGATGGCCATATGAGTGCAGTCTATGAACATTACAACCTATGATTCTCCAGCAATGGTGCCAGAACCAATGGCCCTCTGGGCCTGGCTGTGAGAGTCCGTCCTGAAGCGGATATACTCATTGGCCCTCCAGTGCAGGGCATTGGTGACCTCCCTGATGCAGCGGTGCACTGCTGACTGTGTAACCCCACAAAGGTCTCTGTTGGACCCCTAAAAGGTTGCAGAGGCGTCAGGCTTGAGAACCGCTGCCACTATGAGGAACAAAGGCATGGGATGTCCACCGGAGCCCATGGGCTGCAGGTCATCCTTGAGCAGGGCACAGAGATATGTCACCATCCTCTCTATGTGCGCGATCTCCTCTAACACTGGTGCTCTGACATCCGATGGCATGTCATGTGCGGCTTGTAGATGCACGGCAAACGTAATAGCGGGCTCCCCTTCGGGGCTGCTGCTCACGACCGGGGATCACACCTGTCCGTTGATATTGCGTCTGGCACATATCGATCCTCACGTGCAGAGGATCACACAATGGAGGATGAGCCATACCTATTTCCATGTGATAAATAAAGTTGGACCCTGCGTGTATTCGAAGGTTCCTAACAGGACAGGGATTGGTGTTGACGGGTACATCAGCTGCTTTCCTGGATCAACTATGTGGCGTGCCATGGCATTGCCCATCTTGGCCAACACTCAGAGTGGCACAACATGACCAGATCAAGATCCTACCAGCTGAATCGATTGCCCCTAGCATCGATAAAACCTTAATGCTCCTGCCCTTTCTGGCACCCTCCCCACACACAGGGTGCCTAGTGTGCCATTGCTCCCTCACAAGCACAGAGCGTACACTGTTAACGCAGGGATGGTACACGGTACCTCCCTTCATGCCAGCTCAGCTTTCCCTCCGTAATCTCAGCTACCCCCTCCCTTTTAGAATGCAGAGTGCAACTCCTGTGTATCCCCCCTCCCTCTTTCCTTTAGAAATGCAGAGTTAGACCCCTGTGTATCCCCCCTCCCTCCTCCCTCCTCCCTTCCAGAATGCAGAGTTAGACCCCTGCATATCCCCCCCTGCCCCCACTTCCCTTCCAGAATGCAGAGTTAGATCTCCATGTATCACCCCTCCCTTCCGTAATGCAGACTGAGGACCCGTCGGCTTTTCAGATCATGAACGGGATGGCACGTGACGGCTGCCCATTCAATGAAAAATCCGGCCGTGTCGGTAGAGAGGCGGCGGCTGCATAATCAGCAAAGGTAAGCACCGAGGTCCTGCCGCCACCGGTAATATGCGGCGGGCCCCTCTTGACATCACGGTTCAAGGCGGGCCTCTCCCTGCAGTATTTTACCGGTTCCCGTGCCGCGATCCGCAGCGTCGAGGAGCTGGTAAAATTCAGCCCTATGACTATGATTCTATGACTCTAACCAAGCTAATTAAACAACCAGAATCACCTCAAATGTCCCAAATTCCAATTCACATCATTGAACATTTAAGAAATTCAAAATCGGCAATTATTATACGTGAATGCCGCATGTTCAGAGCTAAAGCCTCACGCATAATTTATAATAATAACCAGAATTTCACAGTAGCTGCATTGTAAGTCAGGTCTTCACAACTTAACAGGTTAGCCTTAATAATTCCAGTTTAATTCAGACCAACATTCGTTATCTAAACACTGAACAAGTATATGCTTACAAAAAGAAAAGATAAATTACATAATTTCTCCTGTTCTTTTTTCAGGTGCCTTTCCAAATGACTGTGTTAAAACTAAAGTTAGTTTTGACAGTCAAATAAAACCTTCAACATTCTTACAATAAAGAGTTAAAGAGTAGCAGTTCCCATAGCTTGTGGGCTCCAACTATTCATAAAGGCTTTTTGAAGACAACACTGCAACCTTGCAGTCATTAACAGTAGAAAATGGGACAGAATCTTTCCCATTTCTCCTTTATTCCATTATAGATTAATTTATCATTTATCTCTCAAACCAGTTTTCAGTTTCTGATGTTTGCTACTTAACCTCATTTGGAAAAACAATCAGTAAGACCATGTGTCTAATTTAAACTGCATAAAGCAGTTTTGTTTGAATAAACTCTGGTCCAATTAAAGCAAAGTGTTTTGAAGAATCCAAATTGAATTTCTACTAGACATCCTAATAAAAATAACTTCAAGGCTGAAGTTTATCTTTGAAAACAAACTCTTCGGTGCCTTTCATCGATGCAACAATAACAAAATGTATTTCAGTATTTTTTCCCTAATTCTGGATACACAATCTTAAATTGAAATGAACCCTCTCAACAGTAATCAATTGGGTCCAGGGTCAGGTTACCCTGGAGAGGTTCAAAATGGGTAAAAGGAGGCATCACCTCCCATCTCCCGAAGCAGCCTCCATGAAGATATGCCGAAGGTGGGAACATATCAGCAGAACGGTATGCAGGTCAGTTGCGCGAAATTGCTAGTACGGCTGTCTCTGTGCTCGGATCCTCAGCCTCATGAGAATTCAGCCCGTGCTCAGCTTATCGACAACAGCACAACATTGTGACCAGAAGAGTAAGACAACCTTTTAAATCGGCAAGACATTGGACACATACTCCATAGAGAAACCAACTTTGAAACAATTAGAATAGAGCTTTAAACCTGTCAGAACGACATAGAAAATTGAGAGCAGGAAAAGATAGTATTTAGTAAGAATTTCCACAAGGGCCGAATGGCCTACTCCTGCTCCTATTTTCTATGTTGACATGAAGCACCAGTAACACACATATCAGGTTGATAACAAAAACAAGTGATATTGTAATAAAAGCAGCACCCAGGTGACCCATTAAGTGAAATCAATTGTGTGGCAACTTTCTGTTCCTATCACTTCCACGGGGTGCTCCCTCTGCGGCAGAGGATGAGGTGGAGGCAGCCTGGTCCCTACTCTCTACCTCTGGCATAGATGCCCGTGGCTTCTGTCCTTGTCTCGGAGGTGCCCTTGGTGGATCCTCCACCGCTGCCCCACCTGCGTCATGGCAGGTGCAGCCTCCATTACAGGGCCTTACGGCACAGATGGTTCCTGAGTCAAAGCAGGTGACGGGTGGCCTTCTTATCTGCTGCTTCGACTACCTCAGCCCTTTCCTAATGGCCTTGACTGCTGCGTGAGGCCACTGACTGGGCTGCAGCTGGAATCCACTTTGAGCATCTCAACGCGGGAACAGTTTACTGAGTTGGGTGATCAGCCATGATCATAATGAATGGTGGAGCAGGCTCGAAGGGTCAAATGGCCTACTCCTGCTCCTATTTTCTATGTTTCTATATTCACCAGCTTCTTATTAGCATGTATAGGCACCGACATGTTGCACCACGGACACTTGACAAAATTATTGACTCAGCCATGGACATGAGGCAATTAATCTGTATATAAAGTGTATAGTCAACCTAATGCCACAGGCCAATTTAAAACATATTTCTCCCTATAAGTAAATTAGGTAGGCATACAAACATCAATGAAGAGCAGCAAAACTGTATTAGCTAGCTAGAAAGCAAAATAGTATGTAATGCCAATGTGAATTACTTTTGTTGACAGAATAGAGATAGCTATACCATGTCACGGGGTGGCAGATGGACCATATTGGATGACATCTGTGAATTCACACTGTCAGGAGTGCAAATTCATCCAATAAACCATGAAATTCAAGGAGAGCATTGTCAATAGGAATATGGACCATTTCTCACATTGCTACTGTCACAATTCAACCCGTGATGGTCAATGTTTGTGCAACTTCTCCACCTGCTTCTAATATGTATCTGAATGCAGGCAGCCAACAAAAGGGCAGTGATCTCCAAATCAGGAGAATTTTATCGAAGAGTCATATAAAACAAAAAAGCAAAGAGTGATGGGAAGAACAGAGAGATTAACAGTACGTAGCCAAGACTAGTTTATTCATCTTGACAGGCTGTAAAACGAGGTCCTGGGTTCTAAAATACAGAAACAACATCAGCTCTCATGGATAAAATGTCATATACTCACCAAAGTTAGTGACAAAATTAGGTAAACACAATTACAAATAAAGAGCACCCTTCAGTTCCTCCAATAAAGTGATTCTCTTAAATTCACTTATGTCCATATCTCAGTCTATCATTGTCAATTCTGATTCAGCTCTGACAAGATAATCATTAACAAAAAGCTTTTCTGCAAAATATTGAGGGATTGTAACTGCATGTATTATTCAGTTATAAAATGCTTCGTCACTATGTGTAAGATTGTACTCCAGACTAATCAATTTATGTCCAAGCCAAATCTCTTACCTGTCAGCAAATGTGCACTTTTAACATAATTTAATTATATGATGAAGACAGCTTTCAAATGATATCGGCTATTCAGGTTATCTGCCCTTAAACTGGATAGTAAATGATGCATATTGCAGTTACTGATGTTTGACATACTTGTAAAACTTCCCCTTTTATCTAATTCGCAGCAGTTAAGGACTGTTTCTAACATGGTCATTGAAACATAATCAATTTTACTATGTCGTCATGACAGTTTTTAAAACTGCAAATGCAGCATGGATTTTGTTAAGGAATTGTAGACAGTTCATCATAGATTAAGGTTTTTTTTAAAGCTATCTGTTAGATTGTATTTACTAACTATCATTTATGGGTCAGCAGCATTTTCTTTTTGCCAATATCACTCAGCCCCATTATACCATACTGTTGTATTCATGAGGAACTTACAGTGCTAGCTTCTGGAGATTCCCTGGATTTTCTTGCCTGTTTTGCCCTCGATACAAGTTCTGGAACGATGTGATTCCAAATGGATAACAGTGGAATTGTGACATTTCTATTGAAGTCAAAGGTCCAGCAACTTTCAACATGTCACTGAGCTTGTGCCCCAAGTGAAAGTAACATGTGCCAGAGCATAGAAATCGAGACATTCCATAATTGACTTTTGCCATTTTAAAATGAGTTTACATAACACAACTCTTTAAACTTGTATTTTAAAATAACCTGGATGCGAGGGAGTGGGGGAGAGAGGCAGAGAGATAGGGGGACACTCTTTCTCCCCCCCCTCTCTCGCTCTCTGTCCCCCTCTCTCTCTGCCCTCTCTGTCCTCCTCTGCCCCATCCCTCTCTCCCCTCTGTCGCTCTCTCTCCTCCTCTCTAACCTCTCTCTTTGACCCCTCTCTCCCCCCTCTCTGTCCCCCTGTCCCTCTCTCTCCCTTTCTCTCTGTTTCCCCTCTCTGTCCCTCACTCCACCCCTCTCTTTCCCTCTGCCCCCTCTCTATCCCCCCCTCTTTCTCCATTTCCCTCTCTCTGTCCCCCCTCTCTCTCCCCCTCTCTCTCTCTTTCCCCCCCCTCTGTCTTGGTTCCTCTCTCTCTCCCCCTGTCTGTCTTTCCCCCTCTTTCTCTCTCTCTCTTTGCCTCCCCCCACGCCACCGACCATTGTTGAGAGTGGGAACAGTAGTTTCTGAACTTCAGACAGATTTGAAGTTTTCCGGCGGGCTTTTTAAAAACAATCAGAACCCGTCAGAAAACCCAGAATCTATTTGCAGTTCAGAAACTGCTGTTCCTGCTCCCGGCAGCTGTCAACTGTCAGCTGTGAAACTGACAGTCTAATTTTTTTTATGGAAGGTCTGGTCATAAAGAAGAAGCCAATTGAAAATTTCTCGTCCCTGAAATTACCAGTCACAAACCTCAAGATCTTTTACCATGGACACTGGTGTCCGTGTATGGACACGTTGCCAACCTCTGCTTATTAGGATGCGCTTAATCAGAAAATGTATCTGTTAGAATACTGCTAATTCACATAAATGAATACATGTTACTGTAAAGGATGAGTTAGAAAAGCAGTTATAGAATCACAGAGTCATAGAGTCATTTATGGCACAGAAGGAGGACATTCGGCCCAATGTTTCCATGCCAGCTCTCCACAGAGCAATGCAGTCAGTCCCACTACCCAGCTCAGTCCCCATAGCCTCGCAAGCCTATTTCTCTCAGGTGGTCATCCAAGTTCCTCTTGAAATCATTGATCGTCTCCACTTCCACCACCCTTGTGGGCAGTGAATTCCGGGCCATTATCACCTGCTGCGTAAAAAAGTGCTTCCTCATATTCCTCCTGCATCTTTTGCTCAAAACTTTCAATCTGTGTCCCCTAGTCCTTGTAACATTAGTCAATGGGAACAGATTCTCCTTGTCTAACTTATCTAAGCCTGCCATAATCTTGTCCACATCTATTAAATCTCCCCTTTGTTCTAAGGAGAACAAACCAGCTTTTCCAACCAAACTTGTAACTAAAATCCCCCATCCCTGGAACCATTCTTGTAAATCTCCTCTGCACCCTCTCAAGGACGCTCACATTCTTCTTGAAGTGTGGTGACCAGAACTGGACGTAATAGTCCAGTTGGGGCCTAAACAGAGCTTTATAAAGATTCAGCATAAATCCCCTGCTTTTGTCCTCATGCCTCTATTTATGAAGCTCAAGATCCCATATGCTTTATGAACCGCACTCTTCATCTGACCTGCCACCTTCAAAGATTGGAAGTTTATGGTAAGTCCTTCCACTATCTCCTAAGTTCCTCTGTTCCTGCATACTGTTTAGAAGTATATATTGCCTCTCCCTAGTCCTTTTGCCAAAATGCATTACCTCACACTTGTCAGTATTAAATTCTATCTGCCACCTCTCTGCCCATTCTGCTAGCCTACCTATGTTCTGTTGCAGGCGGTTCATATCATCCACACTGTTTGCCAACCTCCAAGTTTAGTGTCATCAGCAAATACTGAGATTCTACTCTGTACTCCAAGATCCAAGTCATTTATATATAACAAAAAAAGCAGTGGTCCCAGCACTGACCCTTGGGGAATACCACTGTCTACCATCCTCCAGTCTGAAAACAACCATTTATTACGTCTCACTGTTTTCTGTCCTTAAGCCAATTTTTTTTATCCTATTCGACACTGACCCTCCTATTCCATGAGCCTCAATTTTGTTAGCCAGCCTTTTATGTGGCTTATCAAATGTTTTCTCAATTTTGTTAGCCAGCCTTTTATGTGGTTTATCAAATGTTTTCTTAAAATTCATAAAAACACCATCCACTGCATTCCCTTCATCAACCTTCTCTGTTACTTCATCAAAGAATTCAATTAGATTAGTCAAGCATGATCTGCCTTTTACAAATTCATGCTGGCTATTCTTAATTAACTCAAACCTCTAAGATTCTGTTAATATTTTCCCTGATTATTGTTTCTAAAACCTTACCCACCACTGATGTTAAACTAACTGGCCTGTAGCTGCTAGAACTGTCCTTATACCTTTTCCTGAATAAGGGTGTCACATTTGCCACTCTCCAATCTTCTGACACCTTTCCCGTATCCAGGGAAGATTGGAAAGTTATGGTCAGCCCTTCCACTATCTCCATCCCCACTTCTTTTAGCAACCTGGGATGCAAGCAATCCAGACCATGTGACTTATCTACCCGAAGCATAACCACCCTTCTTAGTACCTCCCCTTATCAATCTTTATCGTACCCATTGCCTCTATTCTCTCTGCTTCTGCTGATATTTTGTAAGCCTCCATTTCCTTAGTGAACTCTGATACAAAGCATTCATTAAGTATATTAGCCTTACCCTGCACCCTTACCCTAGAATATACTATTAAGAACCAGGCTGAATATAGAAGATTCAGAGGGGATGTGAAAAAGCAAATAAGAGAAGCAAAGACAGAGTATGAACAGAGACTGGCAGCTGCCGTAAAAGGGAATCCCAAAGCTTTCTATAGACACATTAATAGTAAAATTAAAAGGAGGAGTGGGGCCTATTAGGGACCAAAAAGAAGATTTGCATATGGAGTCAGAGGGCATAGCTGAGGTATTAAATTAATATTTTGCATCAGTTTTTACCAAGGAAGAAGATGCAATCCAGGCAATTGTGAAAGAGGAGGTAATTCAGACACTAGAAGGGTTTAAAATTTATAAGGAGAAACTGTTGGATAGGCTGTCTGTACTTAAAGTGGATATGGCACCAGGACTAGATGCGTTGCATCTAAGGATACTGAGGAAAGTGAATGTGGAAATTGCGGAGGCACTGGCGATAATTTATCAGTCTTCCTTAGACTCAGGCGTGGTGCCAGAGGACTGGAGAATTGCAATTGTTACACACGTATTCAAGATAAGCCCAGCAACTACAGGCCAGTCAGTTTAACTTCAGTAGTAGAGAAATTTCGAGAAAGATTAATTTGGGACAAAATTAATTGTCACATGAACAAATGCGGGCTAATTAAAGAAAGCCAGCATGGATTTCTTAAGGGAAAATCATGTTTAACTAACTTGCTGGAGTTTTTTGAAGAGGTAACAGAGAGGGTTGATGAGGGTAATGCGGTTGAAGTGGCATACATGTACTTCCAAAAGGCATTTGATACAGTGCCACACAACAGACTTGTGAGCAAAGTTATAGCTCATGGAATAAATGGGACAGTAGCAAGATGGATATGGAATTGGCTGAGTGACAGGAAACAGAGAGTAGTGGTTAATGGATGTTTTTCAGATTGGAAGAAGGTTTGTCGCGGAGTTCCCAGGGGGTCAGTGTTGGGACCCTTGCTTAACCTGATAGATATTAATGACCTAGACCTTGGTGTACAGGGCAGAATTTCAAAGTTTGCAGATGACACAAAACTTGCAAACATTGTGAACTGTGAGGAAGATAGTGTAGACCTTCAAAAGGACATAGACAAGTTGGTGGAATGGGCAGATAGGTGGCACATGAAATTCAATGCAGAGAAATGTGACATGATTCATTTTGGTAGGAAGAACATGGAGAGACAATATAAAATAAAGGGTACAATTCTTAAGTGGGTGCAGGAGCAGAGGAACCTAGGCGTTTATGTGCATAAGTCATTGAAGGTGGCAGGACAGGTTGAGAGAGCGGTTAATAAAGCGTACAGTATCCTGGGCTATTAATAGGGGCATAGAATACAAGCGAAGGACATTATGTTGAATTTGTATAAGACGCTAGTTCATCCTCAGCTGGAGTATTGCATCCAATTCTGGGCGCCGCACTTGAGGAAAGAAGTGAGGGTATTGGAGAGAGTACAGAAGAGATTCACGAGAATGGTTCCAGGGATGAGGAATTTCAGTTATGAAGATAGATTGGAGAAGTTTTCCTTTGAGGAGAGAAGGCTGAGAGGTGATTTGATAGAGCTTTTCAAAATCATGAGGGGTCTGGACAGAGTAGATAGAGAGAAAATGTTCATACTTGTGAAAGGATCAAGAACGAGAGGGTACAGATTTAAAGTATTTGGTAAAAGAAGCAAAGGTGACATGAGGAAAACATTTTTCACACAGAAAGTGGTTAAGGTCTGGAATGCACTGCCTGAGATTATGGTGAAGGCAGGTTCAATTGAAGCATTCAAAAGGGAATTACACTGTTACATGAAAAAGAAGAATATGCAGAGTTATGGGGAGAAGACGGGGGAATGGCACTAGGTGAATTGCTCATTCGGAGAGCTGGTGCAGACACAATGAGCTGATTGGCCTCCTTTTGTGCTGTAACAATTCTGTGAATCTGTCCCTAATAGGGCCACACCTCCTCTTACTTCTTGCTTACTATTTACATGCTTGTAGAAGATCTTTGAGTTCCCTTTTCTGTTGACTGCCATTCTATTTTCATATTTTCCCTTTGCCAATCATATTTTCCTCTTCACCTCCCCTCTCAACTTATTGTATATGGCCTGGTTCTCACTTGCTGAGTTCACCTGACATGCATCATACACCCTCTTTTTTTGTTTCATTATCATTTCTAACTCCCTCATCAACCAAGGAGCCCTGTTCTTGGTTCCTCTACCTTTCATCCTTGTTGGAATGTTCCTAGACTGTACCTGTAGCATCGCTTCCTTACAGATAACCCATTGTTCTGATACAGCTCTTCCTGTCAGACTTTGGTTCCATTTTACCCTGGCTTCATCCCTTCTCTTTGATTTGAAATTAGCCCTCTTCCAATCTAGACATCCTACCTTATTTTATTCCTTGCTTTTCTGCATTCCCAGTCTGAACCTTATGATACAATGATCACTCTTACCCAAGTGCTCCCCCACAGACACTTGGTCCACTTGGCCCACCTCATTTCCCAGCAGCAGATCCAGCAGTGCCGCTTTTCTAGTTGGGCTGAGAACATACTGATCAAGGAAGTTCTCCTGTGCTGTATCATTCTATGATTCTAACTAGGATCCAGCAGTTCTTTTGTGGGACAAATACTCTGCTGTACTCTGACCCTACTGATAAATTATTTTTCAGTTAGCCAGCAATCCTATATTTTTGAGCTTATATTATTGATGTTGGAAACCAAGCTGCTGTGGTTTCCAAGGATTGCCATTTAATAAAAAATATTATTGCAGCTGCAAAGCTACATGCAGGAAATCAGGAGCGGATGGCAACCACCACTGATCTGTAAAGAGTTTGAATGACATGGCCCTAGGATTGATAATTCAACAACTAGTCTGTGTAGATACTGCCCAGTACTAACTGCCTCATTGTTCACACAATGACAAGGTTAATGATCTAGACATATTGTTAATTTTAAGCATTACTTAAAATACATAGAGGATGAAATTGGTCTTTGCTGATAGCACAAAACAGGGGATAGAAAATCAGTAGCGTGATATATGCACCTCCCCTGCCTCCCTACCCCGGTTACCTTCTCCATTGATGTGACGGGAAAATAAAACTAGGCAGTGTGTAAAATGGATTGCTGAATCACTATTGCCCATTTTGCATGACCAGAGGCTAAGTTCACTCCATATTGTTCTCTGTCTCCCACTCTCTATTGCCTAGAAATTATTGTTGGAAATATCAGTGTCTGACAGTTTAATGCATCCATGTAACATAAACCTGTTACAATGGCTGAATTTTACCATCCCTATGATGAAGGGCTGCAAGGTGGGAGGAGTTGTTATATCGTGACAGAAGCCAATGGCTTTATGTTGCTACTGGATTTTCTGAAGGGTAGCTGGCATAGTGGGAGGAACTCACACTGAAACATGGTGACAACTAATTAAGCCTGTTTAAAAAGAAATTAACTGCCATTTTACCAGGGATTTCAAATTTTACAAAGCATGCATGGGAATTATGGGGCCTCAGAGCCTCAGCAAGCATAAGGAGGCAGTGGATTAGCGGAGGTCACTGCTATCTCCAGATGGCAGCCATTGGAAACACTAGCATGGCTTTGCAGGGAGGGTGGAACTGCATGGGTATTGGCAGTGGCAGTCAGGAGCAGGGACAATCTTGCCAGCACAGCAGGGGCATACCGCTTGGGTGCCATCTCGGAAGTGGCAGTTATGTGAATAGAGCGTTGGGAGGCCCTGGAACCTGAGTGCAGCTGTCTGCCATGGGCCTCATTCACTCAGGCTTCAAGACCTGAGGAGCAGCATTAGAGAGGGAGAGAGCTGCAGCCAAAGGCAGTGGGCTAACAGCAACTGAGGACCACCAGGATCTTCAGCATCAGAGGGGGCACGGAGAAGGTGGACGCAGAGGGGCACTCAACCAGTCTCATGTTCACAGATGAGGTTACCTACCAGAGAGGGTCTACCATCAGAGGCTCAGCTTCTTGCAAATGTCAGAGTAGAAGTGTCGCCATGATGGAGGGCGAGCTGATCTCTATGGGAAGTGGTGGCCACCCAATGCCTGTGATGCTAAAGGTCACCATGGTATTGAATGTTAATGCTTCAGGATCTTTCCTGGGAACTTCTGGTGACGTGCATGGGATCTCCCAGTCTGTAGCTCATCACTGCATCAACATGGTCACCAATTCCATCTTCAGGAGGGCCAGCTAGTACACGCACATTCGTAGCAACCTGGAAAGTCAAGCTGAGAGGACCATTGGATTTAGGGCCATCACTGGCTTCCCCCAGGTGCACGCATATGGCCATCAAAGTTCTCCGAGACCAGAATGGCTTTCGTTGACAAGAAGGGTTTCCACTCACTCAGTGTACAACTGTCCTACAATCACCACAAACGGTTCCTGCAGGTGTGTGCCCAGTTCCCAGGAAGCAATCATGTCGCCTATATACTAAGGCAGTCCCAGGTGCCAGACCTTTATCGAACACTGCCTGCCTTCAAGGATGGATATCGGGTGATAAGGGCTACTGTTATGGAAAAGCTAAGAGTTGATAGGAATGGTTTCCCTTTTTTCACCTCTCAACTGACCAAAGACAGCAATTTAAAAAAATATATTTTATCCTCAAGATAGTGTTCTTTGGAAGGATTCTGTCTCTTCGATGCACAGAATGTCTCTTACTAAAGGGTGGCACAGTGGCGCAGTGGTTAGCACTGCAGTCTCACAGCTCCAGCGACCCGGGTTCAATTCTGGGTACTGCCTGTGTGGAGTTTGCAAGTTCTCCCTGTGTCTGCATGGGTTTTCGCCGGGTGCTCTGGTTTCCTCCCACCACCAAAAGACTTGCAGGTTGATAGGTAAATTGGCCATTATAAATTGCCCCCAGTATAGGTAGGTGGTAGGGAAATATAGGGACAGGTGGGGATGTGGTAGGAATATGGGATTAGTGTAGAATTAGTATAAATGGGTGGTTGATGGGTAAGGTCACCTGACCTTTCAACCCCATTTTGTTTTGTAGGAAATATGTATGTTTTGGTTTTGTTTCATAAGTTCATTATATAGTTCATAATTTCTCCTTGCGTGAGTGTGACATTGCCCTTGTAGACATGGCTACTAACACCTGTGAAGAACACAAGCACTGATGCTGAGGTGAGGTAATACACATGCCATGCGACAACTCGAGCTACCATTGAGTGTGCCATAGGCCTTCTGAAGTTGTAGTTCAGGTGCCTAGATCACTCTGGTGGAGCCCTTCTGTATGCCCCAGCAAGGGTCTCGCATATTGTAGTGGTGAGCTGTACTCTGCACAACCTTGCACTACTGAGACATAAGGCTTTGAACTATGAGGACATTGTGGAGCATGATGCCTCCTCCAATGACAAAGATATGGAGGAAGATGCTGACCAAGCACTGGATAATGAAGAGCTGCAGGGACCGCAGGCAAAGTGCAATGAGATATGCACAAGGCAGGCTTATGATGCACTAATACGGATATGCTTCACATGAACCTTAATGGGAAATCCAATAAAGCTACAACATTCTGCACCCCTGTTGCCATTTCCTTTATTGCCCTTACCATTTATCTGCACTCAGCAAGACAAAAGACAGTGGCAGGGGAATGCATTTACCTCACGCGGTGTGGTCTTTCCCATCACAACCTTTGAGGGAGCCAGGGTGCCGCTAAAGGCAGGGCAGCCTGCAAGAAATGGTCGAATTCCTCATGCCTTGCAACGGTCCACATTTATTGGGAAACAAAAAGATTGTAAGGTGCAATGCAGTAAATGAAAATAAACCCGTGAACCCCAAGTGTAGCTAGGTGCTCTTCTTAAATCGCTTACATGTGTTCCTACGTGGTGCTCCCCTACGCTGACAGCTGAGGTGGAGTCAGGCTGCTGACCTTTGGTGCCCCATGGCTTTTGATGTCCTTGGTGGTCGTGGTCTGGCTGCCTAGGTCTGGAGAGTTCCGGCAGATTGAGGATCTCCTGCACAAGTGTAGGAGCCACTTCTTTCATCGCAGCAATGTGAGGCGCTGGCGTCACTAACAGAGGGGCTGAGAATCCACTGTCCATGCCAGTAGTGTCCCGAGAGGAGTCCCAGATGCATCAGGCAGTTGCTCCTCCACATTTTCAGGGCAAACTTGTCCCTCCCTGCTCACCTGAGGAGTTCGAGGACCTGGCAATGAGGCCAGCTGTGGTACCCCCTCTTGCCCAGTCATTGCGCCACAGAACTCATGAAGGTGACAATGGCATGCAGATTTGCATGCATCTCTGGCATCCACAAGAAGGTTGCCACTTTCTTGATGTTGGAAGCCAAGCATGTTCATGCCAGAGACATGGCAGCACTCATGGCTTGGATGGATTCCTCTATTGTCCTCACTAGGGTGCTCCGACAGATGTCCCTGCACCTCAAGCTGCAGCTCCAGCATCTGGCGCCTTGTTGATGATTCTGGAGACATGTCATCAGCCTGAAGCTCAGCCCTGGCCTCTCACAGTCCTCCGTGTGTCAGTGGCCTCAACTGTCACTGCCATCATCAGTTGCTTCTGTGGTGTGCTCGCCAGGTTATGATCCCAAATCTATGTGGGAACGGATACCCACCGATGTAAGAGTATCAGCGCTGGTGGAGTATGTGGGGGAATGATGTGACGGTGTATCCTCTGAGGTCCCCTCCTCCTCCTCAGAGATGGACGGCTGTCCCCCAGTCACAACAGCTGGCTGCTTTTGTCTTTGATCTGCTTGAGAGGGAAGAGTGATTAGAGGGTAATGCTCATTCCATCATGTTCTTCACAGCACTCCTACTGTGAAGCTCATGTGACCAGTGGTGGCAGCACTATGCCTTATGTTTGCCCGAGGCTCTCTTATGCCCAGCCATTCGGCCACTCACTCTCTTGGGGCTCCACTCCTGCCCCATCATCAGCTATGGACTGGCCCACATGCTGGCCTCTTTCTTCATCAGAGACAGGGTGATGAGGTAAGGGATGCTGCTGCCAGTCTTGGCTCTTTCTTTTGTAGTATGCACTGTCTTCTCCTGCAAGCACATAAATGCCTATTGTTAGTCACCAGCCTAAGGCACACACAACGCCTATGCTGGTGACAACTTGACTGTCCATAATAGTGCCACAGGGATGCCTCCTGCATGCGGCCACTCAGAAGCATCAGTCCAGGAGTCAACTCTGATGGACCGGGGCCCTTCACAGACAGGCTGGCATCCTTCTGACAGGCAATGCTGCTGCCTGGCCATTGCCAGTGACTGGGTGGTCATGTCCATTCTATCAATCTCACATTCACACCTAGTCACATGTAAGGCTGTAAGGTAAACAATGTGTGGTGCACTCACCTTGGCGGATCACATTAGGTCATTAACCTGCTTGCGGCACTCCAGCCAGGTTCGAAGGATGACTTCACGGCTACTGACCTCCTCTGCGATCTCTGTCCAGGTTTGCTTCGTCTGATGGACGGTCTCCTCCTCTCATCCCGGGACAAGAGCACTTCCCTCCTTGGATGAGCAGCCTAGTGGAGAACCTGCAGGAAGGCATTACTAAACCATTGGGTCACCCTGGAACTTCCTTCAGCCATTCCTAATGTTCTCTTCTTTTTCAGGGCTTCTGTACGTGTTGCCTTTGTGGGTAGATCCAACTGATAAATGTTGACAGCCCTTTAAATATGATGCCAGCAGTTCCAGCAGCCTGAGTGAACGGTTCCTCCACCTCCTAGCAGTTAATTGGCTGGATGCGACTGAATTACAGACATGCCCCCTGCCCAAGCAGTAGCGGCTCCCGCTTCCGGTCACGGCAGTGGGACTTCGGGCCTTTCCGGAAAATACAGCCCAATAAGTTGGTTAATTTCTCCATTGAAACAGCAGACAAATGCATTTGTATGTTAATATCGCAAAATATAATTCCTGGGTTAATAGCTGAACTAAAAGCACTAGTTTTTTTAAAAGTTTAAAAGTTTCATCTGGAACAAAAATCAAATTAAAGTAGTTTTATTTCAGCAGCTGCATCACTTTTCAGATTAGATTGACTGTTAACAAAACCACATTTTTCAGAAGATTAAATTCCATTAGAAATACTTTTAAGTCAGCATTTTATTGCATATGGTGTGATTAATTGTTTAAACTCCAGTTGTATTTCATCATACAGTCTTATTGTTCAAACTGATTAATGTGAATAGGAGCATTTTGCTATTCCATGGGACTTAATCTTCATGTTGCCATTACAGTTTGTGGGAGAATGGAGTGAAACTGAATCTAAAATAAACTGAGCTGGTCCAGGAACACTCAGTGATAAAGGTGTTTGAATCAAAATACAGAAAATCCAATCTGATTTAAGTCAAGCTCATTCAATACAAATTCATGACATGCCAAATGGGAACTTTTTCTTTTGCTCATATGCAGAAACTCATTATTATAGAGCTTCCAAACCAAGCTACTGGGAAGTCCACACACAGAACTTCTGTTGGTTTGATATGAGCGAGGTTAGCCCCTTAATGGACACAGTCTGGAGAATGTAGGCTGAGTTGATGCATTACCCTGAAAACTTAGGTTACTTTGAAATTCCTTTTTCATAGAAAATACGCACAAATTCATTAGGCTTTCCTCATAATTTAAGTTCTGAATACCTGAGCTCTGTTGCTTATTTCAGCACATTCTCAAGGGGAATGATGCCCTTCCTATAATTAGGTAAGCATAACTGTCCCAAGCACAATACAACCTCTCTTGATTTTTATCCTTTTCCTTTGGTAATTCTTTCCTGTACTTGATTTACTAGAGTCAACCACTTTCCTGACAGTTTCATTGATTTATCCAATATTAACTTTAAATTTCTTTCATGATCAGCATGTTGGTCTACCTTTCCACTTAACACAAGCTCCATCTTTTGCATTGATATTAGTTATTTCAGATGTATTGAAAATTGAACACATCTGCTACTGATTTCCCAATTGGCTAAAAGATTAATTCCTCTTTTTGCATTGTTCCTCAGAATTTTCCCTCACCATTCTTTTTTGATCATTTGCCCACTGGAGTCTGAAATGTTGTATTTTGTGCATTAAATAGGAAGTAGCGTTGGCTAGGTTTTGATTTGTGAACATTGTGAAGCATATAGCTGAAGGTAGGATGTTGCTGTTTTTAATATGCACTCATTTATATTTTGAGCACTCACATTTGTCCTCGCACAATAGGGCCCACAATTGGAGTTTAGCTGCAATTTGGCTTAAAGGAACATATCAAAAGCTTTAACAGGCATATAAATGGTTTTCAAAAGACATGCAAGAGCAGCACTTGTTTGTGGCTAGCAACTCTATAGTGTATATGGAGCATGGAGAAAGAGTATATTGATAATCAGATGCTGAAAGCATTGCTCCAGAAAATACATATAGGTGAGGAGGGCACCTACCTCCTCTCCCCACTCAGAGCAAATGTGCACTCTAAGGGAACCTTGCAAATATGAGGAGGCCATCTTGCATGCCACTTAAAGGTAGATTGTTGAGGAAATAGGGATGCCCAAAGTTGGCGGCCATCTCAAAGTTGATGGCTAGTAGCCTCCTGTTTTGTGCCTTTGTTCAGTAGTATAGCATATCTGCATCTCAGCACCATACTGGCCTTCTCCTCATTTCCTTAAATGGGCGACCCTTATTTTTAAATAGTGACCCTGCGTTCTAAATTCTCCCACAAGGGGAAACATTCTTTTCACATTCATGCTGTCAAGACCCCTCAGGATCTTATATGTTTCAATCAAGTCGCCTCTTACTCTTCTAAACTCCAGTGGATACAAGCCTAGCCTGTCCAACCTTTCCTCATAAGACAATCTGCTCATTCTAGGTATTTGTCTTGTAAACCTTCTCTGAACTGCTTCCAATGCATTTACATCCTTCCTTAAATAAGGAGATCAATACTGTGCACAGTATTCCAGATGTGGTCTCACCAATGCCCTGTATAACTGAAGCATAACCTCCCTACTTTTGTATTCATTCTCCCAGCAATAAATGATAACAATTAGCTTTCCAAATTACTTGCTGTACCTGCATACTAACCTTCTGCAATTCATGCACTAGGACAGCCAGAACCCTCTGCATCTCAGAGCTCTGCATCTCTCACTATCTAGATAATATGCTTCTTTTTTATTCTTCCTGCCAAAATGTACAATTTCACATTTTCCCACATTATATTCCATTTGCCAGATCTTTGCCCACTCACTTAACCTAACTATATCCCTTTGTAGCCTCCTTATGCCCTCTTCACAACTGACTTTCCTACCTATCTTTGTGTCATCAGCACATTTAGCAACCATACCTTCATATAAATTGTAAAAGGTTAAGGCACCAGCACTGATCCCTGCGGCACACCACTCATTACATCCTGCCAACCAGAAAATGACCCATTTATGCCTACTCTCTGTTTCCTGTGAGCGAGCCAATCTTTTATCTATGCCAATATGTTATCCCTTATACCATGATCTTTTATTTCCCTCAATAACTTTTTGTCATGCTGGGCCCCCACCTGCCAAGAATGAGGCATATTAATTTTGCCATATGGACATTAAATTTCAAATTGTTGCTGGGAAGAAGAGAAGGCCCGTTACAAAGGCTGCCAGACTTGGATGGAGGACATTTGCATACCAAAAGGGACAAGAGAGGTTACTTCCCTTATCCAATTTAACCCACAATGAATTTTGAGCACCATACATTGAAGGTGAGGGAGCTCAAATTTCAGGATGACTGCTGGGATAGCCAAATCCACAAACAGACGTGGTCATGTGACTAGCCTGTTTGGCAACCTGGTTTTTCTGAATTGTACAAACAGTTTGAACTGAGAAAGACTGTTTGCTCCTGGACTGAGAAGATCTCTCCAGTTTGCTCCAAGCTCTTTCTCACAAGCCTCTGAATCCATTGAAGACACATGAACCCCAAGCGAGAAAAGTCTCCTACAGCAAACAAGGTTTAAGAAGAATACTGGGCCCCAACGAAATGCAAGATCTGCCTACAAAGACTCTACAGTGAGCTCGAAGAACCGTAACAAAAACTCTTCAGATATTGCCTCGAACTTTTCCACTTTAATTTTCTTCTGCTCTTTTCTGTCTCTATTTACATGTGTATATTGCGTAACCACTGACCACCTCCAGGCGCGTATCCATTGTCTCTCGAGATAAGGAGGCCCAAAAGAAAAAGAAATATTGCATATGCATGCTAGCGTGGGCGTGTCGTGTATCCGTTGGTCTCAACCGAATTAAAGTTTAAGGTTAAGTTTAATAAATTTCAACTTTTCTTCTTTAAACCTAAGAAAGCCTGTGTGTGCTGGTTTCTTTGCCTTATAATTGGAAAGCAGTAAACAAGGATTCACCAAGGGGGAGCTAAAAACACCATGTGTTTAAAATTATCCCTTTTACAGTAAGACCTGGTGAAGGCTGAGAAGGACCCCTAGATACCTTTCTCACCTGGTCGCAGCACTTTTATGTGGCACCTTATCAAATGCCTTCTGGAAATCTAAGTACAGCACATTCACCGGTTCCCATTTATCCACAGCACATGTTACTTCTTCAAAGAACTCCAATAGATTGGTTAAACATGATTTCCCTTGCCTATTTATGTGGCTCAGTATCGAACTTTGCTACTGATCCTGTCAAGCACCTTGGGACATTTTATCACATTAAAGGCATAATACCAGAGCTTGTAGTTGCACAAAAAGACTAGTATTGAGGATTCTACCAGCATGATCTGCGCAGCCACAACGGAAAGGCTACTTGTGTTTCTGCCATGGAGCATGTGGCTGTACCTATGGGGCTTCAGCATAGCAGAGAGCTCACTCATGAATGCTAAAACCACTGCTATAGTGGCGTTGGGACCAACCTGTAAAACATTCTCTTAGATAACCACAACATACCTGGGAATGGCTTTGGGAAGCCTTAGGCAAGAATTTTCTGACCTCATAGGAGCCCACTGTTGTATCTGCTGATGGATTGGTGCCTCAAGCACAGTAGATATATTATTGTCACTGATCAGATTCTGGCTCAGATCATCATGCACCCCTGCACAAGGGCAGGTTGAGGTGTCAGAAAAAATCCACAATAGCAGGTATAGCATGCCTCTTAGAGAGAGCCTTTTATGCCCACAACCCATGCAGATTTCATGCCACCAGAGTTTTGGCAGTTTTACAATGCTGCCAGCCAGCACACCTGTTCCTTCCTTTAGTAAACTACAAAGGAGCATCAGGAGTTAAGGAGCCATACGCAATATGTAAGTTGCACATTTTGTGGAGTAAAGCATCATGATACATTTGTGCACAAGGTACTGACTGATACAGCAGATGTTTCCCTGTGCTGGGTTGGAAGGACCCGAAGACATAGATTTTTCACAAGCACTGGAAATACGAAAGAAATCATTTATTTGATGACTTTCATGGCTTTGGAACATCCCAAAGCACATTCCAACCAGTGAAGTACTTTTGAAGTGTAGTCACTATTGTAATATAGGAAATGTGGCAGCCAACTTGTGCAGAGCACCATCTCACAACAGCAAGTGATAATGATCAGATAGTCTGTGTAATTTTCATTGAAGGATGAGTATTGGTTAGGAAACCAGGCATCACTCCACTGCTCTTCTTCTAGAAGTGCCAGGGGATCTTTCACATCCATTTGAGGGGGCAGCTGAGTCCTGGGTTTAAATTCTCATTTGAATGATGGCATCTCCAAAAACTCCCTCACTACTGCATTGGAGTGTCAGTCTAGATTTTGTCCTCAAGTTTCCAGAATGGGACCCACAACCTTCTGACTCAGAGGCAGGAGTGTTACCGACAGATATTGCGGAAGTGTCATGTAGATGGTACTTGGTGTCCACAGGTCTTAATTCAGCAGGTGGCAAAAAGTTCCATTGTTTTTTCCCACTCTCAGTATTATAGCAGTTGCAACAACTTTAAACCTTTCCCTTCAGAGAACCCCTTGCAGTGAATCTGAGCTTTCTGCAGTCACTGCTGCAACAATAGTTACAGATGGGAGTTAGCAAGCAATAGCAGTCCATAACTTGGACTCTGAGAAATAAAGAACTCCTGAGACAAGCAATGACCCGTGCTTTCATCACTTAACTTGGTATTGCAAATGGTTTACATACTACAGCACATTGCAGCTACTTTCTCTGTCAATGATTTCCCTGAAATTCCAAAGCAGGAAGTAATCAAACAGCATAGCGCTCTCTGAAAATTACCAGCCATTAACGAACAAATAACTTGCATCTAAACACCAAGGCACATATTCATTTCAATGCTTAAGAGGCTTTACTCACACTACCCAAAGAAAACATAGTAAATTTTAGGGCTTTCTTTGGCCTGCTTATCTCGAGAGACAATGGATAAGTGCCTGGAGGTGGTCAGTGGTGTGTGGAGCAGCGCCTGGAGTGGCTGTAAAGGCCAATTCTAGAGTGACAGGCTCTTCCACCGGTGCTGCAGAAAAATTTGTTTGTCGGGGCTGTTACACAGTTGGCTCTCCCCTTGCGCTTCTGTCTTTTTTCCTGCCAACTACTAAGTCTCTTCGACTCACCACACTTTAGCCCTGCCTTTATGGCTGCCCGCCAGCTCTGGCGAACGCTGGCAACTGACTCCCACGACTTGTGATCAATGTCACAGGACTTCATGTCGCGTTTGCAGACGTCTTTAAAGCGGAGACATGGACGGCGGGTGGGTCTGATACCAGTGGCGAGCTCGCTGTACAATGTGTCTTTGGGGATCCTGCCATCTTCCATGCGGCTCACATGGCCAAGCCATCTCAAGCGCCGCTGACTCAGTAGTGTGTATAAGCTGGGGATGTTGGCCGCCTCGAGGACTTGTGTGTTGGAGATACGGTCCTGCCACCTGATGCCAAGTATTCTCCGGAGGCAGCGAAGATGGAATGAATTGAGACGTCGCTCTTGGCTGACATACATTGTCCAGGCCTCGCTGCCATAGAGCAAGGTACTGAGGACACAGGCTTGATACACACGGACTTTTGTGTTCCGTGTCAGTGCGCCATTTTACCACACTCTCGTGGCCAGTCTGGACACAGCAGTGGAAGCCTTTCCCATGCGCTTGTTGATTTCTGCATCTAGAGACAGG
Organism: Heterodontus francisci; assembly: GCF_036365525.1. Classification (NCBI taxonomy): domain Eukaryota; kingdom Metazoa; phylum Chordata; class Chondrichthyes; order Heterodontiformes; family Heterodontidae; genus Heterodontus; species Heterodontus francisci. Next base: position 155,232,608 of record NC_090373.1, on the reverse strand, counting down.
TTACTGGTGATAGTTGAGACTAGGTAGGTGAACTCTTGAACCACTTCCAGAGTGTGGTCGCCAATATTGATGGATGGAGCATTTCTGACGTCCTGTCCCATGATGTTCATTTTCTTGAGGCTGATGGTTAGGCCATCATCCTTCAATGAGGACTTTCCATACTTTGGACTTCACTCTTAGACGGGCAAGGTTGAACAACCTGCCCCCTGATCTTGTGTGGAGGAAAGTTCCTTCTTCTGAAGACTTGAACGCATGTGAGAGCAGCAGGGAGAAAAAAATCCCAAAAAGTGTGGGTGCGAGAACACAGCCCTGTTTCACGCCACTCAGGATAGGAAAGGGGTCTGATGAGGTGCCGCTATGTTGAATTGTGCCTTTCATATTGTCATGGAATGAGGTGATGATACTTAGTAGCTTTGGTGGACATCCAATCTTTTCTAGTAGTCAGAAGAGACCACGTCTGCTGACGAGGTCAAAGGCTTTGGTGAGATCAATGAAAGCAATGTAGAGCGGCATCTGTTGTTCGCGGCATTTCTCCTGTATCTGACGAAGGGAGAACAGCATTTCAATGGTCGATCTCTCTGCTCGAAAGCCACACTGTGCCTCAGGGTAGACGCGCTCGGCCAGCCTCTGGAGCCTGTTTAAAGCGACTCGAGCAAAGACTTTCCCCACTATGCTGAGCAGGGAGATTCCACGGTAGTTGTTGCAGTCACCTCGGTCACCTTATTTTTTATAGAGGGTGATGATATTGGCATCACGCATGTTCTGAGGTAATGCTCCCTCGTCCCAGCACAGGCAAAGCAGTTCATGTAGTGCTGAGAGTATAGCAGGCTTGGCACTCTTGATTATTTCAGAGCTAATGCTGTCCTTCCCAGGGGCGTTTCCGCTGGCTAGAGAATCAATGGCATCACTGAGTTCCGATTTGGTTGGCTGTACGTCCAGCTCATCCATGACTGGTAGAGGCTGGGCTGCATTGAGGGCAGTCTCAGTGACAACATTCTCCCTGGAGTACAGTTCTAGGTAGTGCTCAACCCAGCGGTCCATTTGCTTGCGTTGGTCAGTGATTATGTCCCCTGATTTAGATTTGAGGGGGGCGACCTTCTTGATGGTTGGCCCAAAAGCTCTCTTAATGCCATCATACATTCCTCTGATGTTTCTGGTGTCGGAGGCCAGCTGAATATGACTGCATAGGTGTTGCCAGTAGTCATTTGCGCAGTGCCTGGCTGTTCTTTGTGCAGTGCTTCTGGCTGCTTTAAGTGCTGCGGATGTTAAAGCGCTGGGGGCTTTCTTGTAGTTCAACAGTGCAATGCGCTTAGCGGCTATGACAGGTTCCAGCTCTTCATTATGAGATTGAAACTAGTCTGCATTCCTCTTCGCACGTTTGCCGTAGGTGGGCAAAGCTGACTCATAGATGGTGTCTTTGATGTGGGCCCACTTGGTCTCAGCATCCCCTGTGGGAGTGTTTTGAAGGGCTGTTACAAGTGAATTTAAAAATTCTTGTAACAGCTGTGGATGAGAGATTCTGCTCGTGTTGATGCACGGGTGGCCCTTCTGCTTGGAATGATGCAACTTCTTTGGTCTGAGTCTAACCTTGCTGCACACCAGGGAGTGGTCGGTGTCGCAGTCCGCACTGTGGAAGCTGCGTGTGATTTGAACACTGTTTCAGGAGGCTCGCCTTGTGACGATGAGGTCTAGCTGGTGCCAACGCCGCGATCTTGGGTACCTCCATGAAACCTGGTGACAGGGTTTAGTGTGAAAGAACGAGTTGGTGATGCAGAGGTTATGATAGGTACACAACTCAAGCAGTCTCTGCCCGTTCTCATTCATCCTTCCAACGCCATAGTTCCCAAGGCAGGAGGGCCATGAGTCATAGTCGGCCCCAACCCTGGCATTAAAGTCCCCCAGCAGGAACAGGTGTTCGGTGTTGGGGATGCTACTAATGATATTATGGCGTTCCTCGTAGAACTGGTCTTTAGCTTCAGGTGGGGAGCAGAGTGTTGGAACATAGATGCTGAGTAGGTGTACCGGACCAGAGGTGGTGAGCAGTCGAATGGTCGGTATGCGTTCCGAGCCATTTGAGGGAGGCTCTATCATGCTGAGCAAGGCGTTTCTGATGGCGAAGCCCACTCCATGCTGTCTTGGTTCTTCAGGATCCCTGCCCTGCCAGAAGAAGGTGTAGTCTTGCTCTGCGAGAGATCCACTCGCGGGGAGGTGTGTCTCCTGAACTGCTGCAATGTCTACATTGAGTCTGCTGAGCTCATTGTTAATGATGGCGGTCTTCCGAGAATCGTTGATTTGTGTAAGGTCTTCCGACAGGCCAGGACACATAGTTCTGACGTTCCAGCTTGCAAAGCGAAGGGCCTTCTTTCCTTTCTTCATGTTGTTTGGTGCGGTGTTTCAGTCCACTTTTCGGGCAATGACCCTGAGCTCCAAGCACCCATTGAAGCAGGTGGACTGTGGCGGGACAGAACCTTATTGACCGGGGGCTGCCCGGTTTGAGGCGGGCGGTCGCTGTCCAGTGAGGTGCGATGACCTCTCCCACCGACAAAGGCAACCTGTGGCGCCCAATCTCTACGCCAATTTGGCTGGACTTATAACGCGTAACTGCTGCCTTCCATGTTGTTTCAGTCGCTGTGAGGCGACTATGGAGTGACCTCTCCATGGTGCATGCCTGGGCGAATGTATGGAGGTTGAGAGTTGCCCAAGCGTCAAAATCCCCCTTTCGGCCTTTCTGGTGGGGTCCACAGGAGTGCAAAGCACGACGTTTGGCTGCAGGAACTGCCGGAAACATGCCAAAGGTGACACATGACCGCCTACGGGGTTCCGCTCCGGATTTTCTGTTTGGGTTTACTCCCTTAGCCTTGGTCTCTCCCGAGACGCCCACAAGGCAGTGGGATGTTTGGGCCCCTACACAGGTGTAGGAAGATGCCGGTGGGAGGAGGGGGTGCGAGGGGGAGGGGTGGAGGGAAGGGGGTGCGAGGGGGAGCTGGGAAGGGGGCTGTAAGGGGGTGGAGGGGTGCAGGGGAAGGGAGTGCAGGGGGAAGATGGTGCGAGGGGGTGCTGGGAAGGGGTTGTGAGGTGGGAGGGAGGTGCGGGGGGGGTGGTGAGCTGAGAGAGTGGAGCTGGGAAGGGGAAGGGGGAGAAAGGGGATGCAGGTAATAAGCCATTTCCTCAGTTCCCACCTTCGACGCCTGGAAAGCTCATCCACGTCCTTCGGGAGGTCAGCGACATCCTCGTGCGCCGGTACCAGCATTGCCGACAGTGCGCTGCAGATGCTGTCCGAGCCATCTCCCGCAGGCGCTTTGAAGTTGCGGCCGAGGAGCCGTTCGTGGCTTTTTGCATGTTCGGGGATTCCCCTCTGTGATACTTATTTCCCTAGGGTCCCGCTGCTCCTTCTTCTCTGCAATGGACTTACCGCACGCCTTGGGGACGGTGTAGACAGCAGGATCAGAGATCAAAGTATCACCAGCTGTACTTTGCAGTTTCGAAGATGGCTCCTGGGCTGTAAGCTCCCTAGGAAGCTCCCTTGCTGCTCAACTCTATCCATGGCCATCTGCTCCCATTCTTAGTGTTTTCTCCCCCAATCTACCCTCATTAAACTGTTTAAACTCCCCTGGCTCTTTAATCAGTTCATTTTAGCCCTAACTACAAGCTCACAGCTAGTTTATGTTACCTGGGCCCACTGCCCTCCCCCAGCCATACCTGTTCTTTGTTTTCTCAATGAAATTGAAATTTTAGTGCTAGTTTTAAGTAAAAGACGTTCACGGTGAATTTCCACAGGCTTTCTCGATCCTGCTTGCCCACCATAACTTTGGTGGCTGAGCGGTAAAGCAATTGCCAAGTCCTTCCACTAAAACACTCAGAAGTCTTTTATCCCCATGGTTTGAACGAAATTCGTGTAATTAATAGTAGGGTATCTCGAATTCCCCAATTCCCTTTTATCGAAAGCTGGACAAAATGAAACGGTTGAGCAGTAACTCGATTTGAGTATTTCAGAGCTAATTTCTCCACAAGCAATAAGAGGCAAAGCAGCTTATCAGAGGAAAGAAGGCTGCCTCCCCTCTCCCCCGCCAGCTCAATGCTGCCTGCAGTTATGTGCTATAAATTCGACTCATGCATGCTTGATAGGGTATGAAACCAGAAATTGAATAAACTGCTGCAGCCATGGCAGGTATATCCTGTGCAATACAGGAACATGACAGGACTCTATTACACTAAGTAATACAATTCCAGAAATAAGCTATGCGTAACATATTGCTTCTAGTACACATGTCAAGAAAGTGGGCTTTGATAGATGTAGGTAGAAAATGAAACCACATACTAAAACTTTTTAATTATTGAAGAGAGTGATGCCAGAGGGGAGTGCCTGATGTCAGGGCTTTTGGCTCTTTTCTGACAGTGCTGTAAATAGCTTTCTTGATGGTACAGATAATTTCACGCACTATTCAGTTCCTCAGTTTTTTTTCCCGCTCTCAGTATCATTTTCCAGCTTGCTGGCATCAGCATAAGTCCCATAATGAAAGCTTTTTGCACTGATGTGTTGATTAGAAACAAGGGCAGCGAATGGAACTTTAACAATTGGTTGAAATCTACAGATTACGCTGTGGGCTGCCTGACAATTGACTCCAGTGGCTGTAGTCGGAACAGGTCATTGTTAGTTGCCAGCTGCCCAGAGGAATGCCTTTCAACGAGGAGTTTTCTGATTCCAGGGGTCGGGGTTTGGTTGGGGATGGGGAGGTCAGTGTGGATATTCTCTGTCCCACCATGCTACAAATGAAAGTAACTGTGGGGCAGCGGCTTTCCTTAGCTTTCCAATTTGAAGAAGTTCCTGTAGAATTGGGAGGCATCAGCAGTGGAGCTGTCAACATTGATCAAATACTGGATATGAGATCTGCAGACACGAGCCGCACACTTGAGGTGGCACCTAATGCCAAATACATGAAACATAGCAGAAGGCAGCGTGCTGCGTCTGTCATATAGGCTGCAAGAGTTTGACCAAATGGCAGCAACGTATTCCTCTCTCTTATTTACGCTCTTTTCCCCGTCGAGCTTCACTTCATATACATTTTCTCTGCAAAACATTTGCTCGCTTCACAGCTGGTCTGGTGGTGGGATTTGCAAGTTTTTGTTTTTACGCCAGAGCAAGAGAAACCAAGTGAAGAATCGATGGACTGATACTACCCACGCCTTTATAGTTAAAACTATCCCAGAATTTATAGTCAACATAATCCCAGCATTTATAGACCGAACTATCCCAGCATTCATCTTCCAAACAATCCCAGAATTTATGGTTAAAACTATTCCACATTCTTTCATTAAAATTATAAGGCCAACTTGAATACTGAAAATACTGGGGGCTGAACTTTATATCTAGGCCGCAGATCTCAATGTCAGGACCGGAGCAGGTGCAGCAGCTGGCCAATTAAGGATCGGCAGTTGCGGGGCCGTCCACTGAGAGGACGGAGGTGGCAGCGGATGTGGCGACTCCACCATGGGAGGTCCCGGCAGAATAATTAAAGGGAAGACAGCCCCTGCCTGACTGTTCATTTCATTAAGTGAGCCCCTGCCTGACTGCCTAGAGCCTCAACTGAGTCCCTTCATTCAGGGGTGCTAGTCATTGGTTTGGAAGCCTGCAGGCAGAATGACAGAAGGAAGACCCCGGGTGACCCCATGATTCAGTAATGTCTGCCTCCAGACTCTGCTCCAGGCTGCAAGGGAAAGGCGGGAAGTGCTCTTTCCCAGGGTCTGAGGCAGGGCCACAATTTGAGATGCCCAGCTGTCAATGCACTCCTCTGTTCTAAGAAAAACAATCTTAGCCTATTCAATTTTTCCTCATAGCTGCAACTTTCAAGCCTGGGTAACATTCTTGTAAATCTCCTCTGTACTCTCTCCAGAGCAATTATGCCCTTCCTGGTAATGTAGTGACCAGAACTGTACGCAATACTCCAGCTGTGGCGTAATGAGCATTTTATACAATTCTAGCATTGCATCCCTGCTTTTATATTTTATACCTCGGCCAATAAAGGAAAGCATTCCATTTGCCTACTTCACCACTTCATCTACCTCTTCCACCACCTTCAAGGACCTGTGGACATGCACTCCAAGGTCTCTCACTTCTTCTACCCCTCTCAATATCCTCCCATTTTTTGTGTATTCCCTTGCTTTTTTTGCCCTCCCCAAATGCATTATCTCACATTTCTCTGGATTGAATTCCATTTGTCACTTTTCTGCCCACTCAACCAAACTATTGATATCATTCTGGAGTCTACGGCTACCCTCTTCACTAACAACTACATGGCCAATTTTTGTGTCATCTGCAAATTTCCCAATAATGCCTCCCACATTTAAGTCCAAATCATTAATATATACCACAAACAGCAAGGGACCCAAAGCTGAGCCCTGTGGAATGCAACTGGAAACCAACTTTTAGTCAGAAAAACATCTGTCGACCATTACCCTTTGTTTTCTGTCACTGAGACAATTATGGATCCAACTTGTCACATTCCCCTGTGCCCCATGGGCTTTTATTTTTCTGACCAGTCTGCCATGTGGGACCTTGTCAAATGCCTTGCTAAAATCTATGTAGACAACATCCACTGCACTACCCTCATCAATCCTTCGTGTTACTTCCTCAAAAAATTAAATTAGGTTAGTAAGGCACGACCTTCCCTTAACAATTCCTGACTATCCCTGATTAATCCGTGCCTTTCTAAGTGACAGTTTATCCTATCTCTAAGAATTGATTCTAATAATTTGCCCACCACTGAGGTCAGACTGACCAGCCTATAATTATTTGGTCTATCCCTCGCATCCTTTTTAAACAATGGTACAAAGTTTGCAGATTTACAATCCTCTGGTACCTCGAGTGAGGATTTGAAGATGATCCTCAGGGCATCTACTATTTTCTTCCTGGCTTCCTTTAACAACCTGGGATACAATCCATCCGGCCCTGGTGACTTATCCATTTTCAAGGATGTAAGACTCTCTCGTACATCCTCTCTCATTATGCTTATCATATATAATATTTCACACTCCTTCTTTTTAACTACAATGTCTGCATCATCCTTCTCCTTTGTGGAGTACTCATTAAGAACCCTTCTGCATCCACGCATAAGTTACCTTGTACATCTCTGATAGGTCCTACCCTTTCCTTAGTTATCCTTTTGCTCTTAATGCACTGATAAAACATCTTTGGGTTTTCCTTGATTTTACCTGCTGTTATGACTAGGTGAGACAGGTGTCCAGGGGTCCCTCTCAGCTTTCACCTGGTCTTAGTGTAATAGGGTTTAAACACACTGTGTTTTCAGCTCCCCCTTGGTGAATCTTTGTTCACCGCTTTCCAATTATAAGGCAAAGAAATGAGCACAAACAGGCTTTCTTAGGTTTAAAGAAGAAAGATGAAACTTATTAAAACTTAAACTAAAAACTCTAATTCAGTTAACGCCTATGGATACACGCCAGGCCCCACGATAGCATGCATATGCGACACACACGCGCAAATAGGGACAGAAAAGAGCAGAAGAAAAAATAAACGGGAAAGGTTTGAGGCAACATCTGAAGAGTTGTTACAGTTCTTCAAGCTCACCGTGGAGTCCTTGCTTGCAGGTAATTCTTGCTTTTCGTTGGGGCCCAGTATTCTTCTTAAACCTTTTTCGCTGTAGGAGACTTTTCTCTCTTGGGGTTCATGTGTCTTCAATGGATTCCAAAGCTGGCGAGAAAGAGATGGGAGCAGACAGGAGAGGCTGTGGTGACCCAGCCAGGAGAGATCTTTTCTACCCAGGAGCAAAGAGCCTACTTCTGTCAGTTCACAAATTGTCTCTACAATTTAAAACTCCTCTAGTTGGCCAGCAGGTGGTCACATGACTGACTGGTTTGACGAGGTCTCCTCTATGTATTGTATGGGAGCAGGGGATAGCTCCTTTGTTCCAACACCATCTGCTAATATGCAAAAATGTCTTTCGGGCCGGGGCCTGGCAATTCCTTGTAACAGGCCTTCTCTTCTTCCCAGCAACACTTTGAAGTTTAATGTCCATGTGGTGAAATTAATGTGGCAGCTGGGGGCCTGCATGACACCTGCCAATATTTTTACATGTTCTCATTTTGCTTTCCTAATTTCCTTTTTTACTTTACCCCTGCACTTTCTATACTACTCTGGGCTTTCTAACAACCCCAGCCTATCCAATCTTTCCTCATAGCTGCATTTTTCCAGTCCTGGCAACATCCTCGTGAATCTCCTCTGTACCCTCTCCAGTGCAATTACATCCTTTCTGTAATGAGGTGGCCAGAATTGCGCACAGTACTCAAGTTGTGGCCTAACCAGTGATTTGTACAGTTCCAGCAAAACCTCCCTGCTCTTGTATTCTTTTCCTCAGCTGATAAAGGAAAGGATTCCATATGCCTTCTTAACCACCTTATCAACCTGTCCTGCTACCTTCAGGGATCTGTGGACATTCACTCCAAGGTCCCTCACATCCTTTACACTTCTCAGTATTTTCCCATTAATCGTGTATTCCCTTTGCCTTGTTTGAGCTCCCCAAATGCATCACCTTACACTTCTCCAAGTTGAATTCCATTTGCCACTTTTATGCCCATCTGACCAGACCATCAATATCTTCCTGCAGCCTCCAGCTATCCTCATCACTATCTACCATACAATCTTTGTGCCATCTGCAAACTTCTTATCATGCCCCCTACATTTACGTCAAAATTGTTAATATAGGGCGGCACAGTGGCGCAGTGGTTAGCATCGCAGCCTCACAGCTCCAGCGACCCGGGTTCAATTCTGGGTACTGCCTGTGTGGAGTTTGCAAGTTCTCCCTGCGTCTGCGTGGGTTTTCTCCGGGTGCTCCGGTTTCCTCCCACAAGCCAAAAGACTTGCAGGTTGGTAGGTAAATTGGCCATTATAAATTGCCCCTAGTATAGGTAGGTGGTAGGGAAATATAGGGACAGGTGGGGATGTGGTAGGAATATGGGATTAGTGCAGGATTAGTATAAATGGGTGGTTGATGGTCGGCACAGACTCGGTGGGCCGAAGGGCCTGTTTCAGTGCTGTATCTCTAAAACAAATATAGCACAATAAGCAGGGGACCCAGTACTGAGCCCTGCGCAATGCCACTGGAAACAGCTCTCCAGTCGTTAAAATACCCATCAACAATTACCCTTTGTTTCCTGCTACTGAGCCAATTTTGTATCCACCTTGCTGCATTTCCCTGGATCCCATGGGATTTTACTTTTTAACCAGTCTGCCAAGAAGGACCTTGTCAAAAGCCTTGCTAAAATCCATGTAGACCACATCAACTGCATTACCCTCATCTAGCTTCTTCAAAAAATTCGATCAAGTTGGTCAGACAAGATCTTCCCTTAACAAATCCATGCTGACTATCCTTGATTAATCTCTGCCTTTCTAAGTGACAGTTTATCCTGTCTCTCAGAGTAGATTCCAATAATTTTCCCACTTACTGAGGTTAGACTGACTGGCCTGCAATTATTCAGTCTATCATTCACTCCCTTTTTAAACAGAGGTACAAAATTAGCAGTCCTCCAATCCTCCGGCACCACACCTGTATCCAGTGACAACTGGAAAATTATGGTTAGACCTTCCGCTATTTCCTCTCTTGCTTCTTTCATCCAGCCCTGGTGACGTGAGGAAAAACCTTTTAACGTGTCGAGTGGTTAGGATGTGGATTGCACTGTCTGAGAGTGTGGTGGAGGCAGGTTCAATCAAATCATTCAAAATGGAATTGGATTGTTATCTGAAAAAGAAGAATTTGCAGGGCTATGAGGAGAAGGTGGGGGAATGGCACCAGGTAAATTGCTCCTTCAAAGAGCCAGTGCAGACACAACAGGCCAAATGGTCTCCATCTGCTGTAACAATTCGCGATTCTGTGAAATCATTAATTGAAGAAAGGCAGGCTATCAAAGAGAAGATGGTTCAGGAACAGAATAGATGCATTCCCATGAAAGGAAGGGCATTTGAACTAAAGTTTTCTGAATGACTAAAGATATAGAGGTTAAAATGATGCAGAAAAAGAAAGCTTATGAAAAATGTAAGGTTCATAATACAGTACAGAACCAAGCAGAATATAAAAAGTACAAAGGAGATCTAAAAAAGGGAATAATTGGGACAGAGAGAGTATGAGAATAGATCAGCTGCTAACATAAAAGGCAACCGAGAAGTCTTTTATAAACACATAAATAGTAAAAAAAAATGTGGTCAAAGGAAAATGGGCCAATTAGGGAACAAACAGGAGATTTTCTTGTGGAGGCAGGTGGCATGGTTGAGGTTCTAAATTAGTACTTTACATCTGTCTTCACTAGAGAAGGAGCTGCTGCCAATATAGCGGTAAAGAAGGAGACAGTAGTGATGTTAGATAGGATAAAAATGGATCAAAGTTGGTAGTCCTTAAAGTCAAAAAGTCATGCAGTCTGGATGGGATGTCTCCTAGGTTATTGAGGAAAGTAAGGGTGGAAATTGTAGAGGTTGTGGTCACAATTTCCAATCCTCCTTGTATATAGAGGTGCTATTGGAGGATTGACAATGTTACACCCTTGTTTAAAAAAGGGAGGGATAAACCCAGCAACTACAGGCCAGTTAATTGACATCAGTGATGGGGAAACATTTACAGACAATAATCCAGGATAAATTATTTAGCAATTGGAAAAGTCTGGGCTAATAAATGAAAGTCAGCATGGATTTGTTAAATGCAAATCAGGTTTGACTAATTTAATCAAGTTCTTTGAATAAGTAACCAAAATGGTTAAAGAGTATAGTCTGGTTGATGTTGTCTACAAGGACTTTCGAAAGGCATTTTGACAAAGTATCACATCATAAAATTGTAGAAAAATTAAAGCCCATATGATTTAAAGGACATTGGCAGCATGGATACAAAATTGGCTAAGGAACAGAAAGCAGTCTATCAGCTCCCTTCACAACTTATAATTAAGGCTGAAGCCAAAAATAGCACCAGAGGTGCACAAGACTTTAGGAAAGTATTCTTTAGAGATATGATGAAGCCTGCGGGGATTATAAAGTTGGAAGCAGAACCAAAAAGTAGAACAATGGAAAAAGGGGAAGTTGATTTTAAGTCATCTGGAAGGAAGTATATCCCTGTGAGGAAAAATACATTGAAACATTAATGCCATAATGATAGTGGTAAAAAAAAATTGCAGACATAGTAATAGAGCCAAAGGCAACAAATGAAAAATGTATGAGATCAAATGAGCATTGCAGCCCTTTAGGACGGAAATAGTTCAAGTGCAAACCAAGCTTAAGGAGGAAAGATAGTGCATCCAGAGCTCGAGCTCCCTGGATAACAAAGGACATAGAGATTAAAATAAAACAGATAAAGGAGGTTTATAATGAATGTCAGGTACAGGATACACTGGAAAACCAGGCAGAATACAGAGTGCAGAGGGAAAATGATAAAAGACATAAGCAGTGCAGAGAAAATATTAGAAGATGAAGTTAAAGGAATGATGGGGCTGATTCGGGGCACAAAAAGAAGATATTCTTGTGAAGGCACAGGGCATGACTGAGGTACTGAATGAATACTTTGCATCTGTCTTCACGAAAGAAGAGGATAAAGTTAAAAAAAACAGGAAATGCTTCAAATATTGAGCAGGCTAGGCAGCATCTGTGGAATGAGAAACAGAGTTAATGGATAGAATTCTGTTCCACCCTGGGTGACGGGCTGAGAAGTGGGAGGGACAGCAAAATGGAGGGGGAAAAAAATATTTCAGTACAGAAGCCCAATGTGTTCATGCAGGTGGTAAATTTTTCCAAAGGCCTCTGGGCTGTAGGACGGAGACCACGCTACTCGGCAGTGGGCAGGCAATTAAACCTGTTAAGGAGCCAATTACCGGATATTTCCCGGAGGTTTGAAATTTTACCAGGGCCGCACGTGAAGAACAGACCTTCGGAGCCTCACTAGCTATATGGAGGTGGGAGCTCAGCAGCAGGTCAGTGTTGGCTTGAGTTGGCAGCCATGGTGAGCGGAAGCATTTCAGTGCGTGAAGGGTGAGAGTGAATAAAATATGGGAGTGACAAGCTGGAGGCTGGGTAAACCTGGTGAGCAGATTGGAGACATATAGATTGAGTCTTCTCCGCAACTTATGTATGCAGAGTAAGGGGAATGATTGGCCTGGAGAAGTGAGTGCTGCAAATGACAATGCACTCTAGTTTTGAGAGCACCAGCGAGGAAGAGCAGGAGAGAGTGTGAGGGCGACAGTGAGTGAGAGTGGGGCCACAACAACCAGAGGAGCAGGAGGCTCAGGAGGGTGGAAGGGTGCGTAGATGAGGAAGGCGCAGAGGGACTCGCAACCAGCCTCGTGTGCAGAAGACGTTAGCAGAGAGATTTCTCAGTCTGCGGCTCATCGCTGCATCAAGATGGTCACCAATGCCATATGCAAGAGATGCAGCCAATACATGTGGCTTTGCACCAATCCAGACAGTCAGGCTGAGAGGGCTGTAAGAGTCAGGGCCATCGCTGGATTCCTGAAGGTGCAGGATGTCATTGACTGCACGCACATGGCCATTACTATTCGCAACAAGATGGATGAATTGAAAGCACAAATTGAAATAAATGAGTATATGATAACCATTTTAGAGAAATAGTTGCAAGGTGACCATGGCTGGGAACTAAATATTCAAGGGTATAATGAAAGCAAAATACTGAAAATGCTGAAAATCTGAAACAAAAACAGAGGCTGGAATTTTGCTTTCTGGCATAGGCCCCGCCCACCGGCTGAAAAGTCGGGGGCAAACCCACCTCCACCGGGCCTGGAATTGATTTTGCGCAGTGATTTTCCATGGCCCAGACCCTTAATTGGCCTTAGTCGGGGCTTCCGCCACTCTGAGGCAGGAAGTCCCACCTCCAGGAGTTGCCGGCCAATCAGCTGCAGTGGCCACTGCTGGGACTGCAGCTAGCCAGAAGAGCAAGAGGGACGCCAACATCGAAAGGTGAGTGGAGTCGCGGGCATTGCCAGGAAATATCAGCTGGCCCCAGCGCAGGGATGGGGGTTGATTAGGAGGGTGGGGTGAGGTGTTCCAGTGGGGGTGACTGGTGTCACAGGAGGGCCCTCTGTGGGGCACAGGGTGCCCAATCAGGAGGGCCACCCTAGCCTACAAGGAAGCCATCAGATTTTATTGGATGGCCTCCCCAGGTGGCAAAGTGCCCAGCCGCAGCTGATATAATACTAGCGGCAGTAGGAGGAGGCCTTTAAGTGCAATTAATTGGCCACTTAAGGGCCTCAATTAGCCTGGGGTGGGCGGGCTATTTTCAACCTCCTCCGCTGCTAGTAAAATGGCAGCAGGGGTGGGTAGACAACAGGAATGACATCCCCACCCCCCCCACTCGATTTTACCACCACCCCCCCAAGCCCCCGCCTCCAGTCTGCTCCCAGAAGGTGGGTGTAAAATTCCAGCCAGAAAGTGCTGGAAACACTTAACAGGTCTGGCAGCATCCGTGGAGAGAAAAACAGAGTTAATGTTTCAGGTCAATGACTTTTCATCAGAACAGGCAAAGGTTAGAAATGTTTTGAGCAAATGAAAGAGGAGGGTAAGAAGAACAAAAGGGAAGGGCTGTGACAGGGTGGAGGGCGGGAGAGATTAAATGACAAAAATGTCATGGAATAAAAGGCAAAGGGAGTAGTAATAGTTATAGTAAAATACAAAGCATTTGTCCAGAGAGAGTATTAATGGGAGAGTAATGAACAGCTCTGTCTGAAAGAAAAAACATGAAAAAACAGTTTAAGACCGGCACCTGGTTAAAAAAAACAATCAATATGGGGATCACGGTCTGAAATTTTTGAACTCAGTGTTGGGTCCAGAAAGCTGTAAAGTGCCTAATCATAAGATGAGGTGCTGTTCCTCGAGCTGTCACTGGAACACTGCAGCAGGCCAAGGACAGAAATGTGGACTTGAGAGCAGAAATGGCAAGCAACCGGAAGTTCAGGGTCATGCTTGCAGGCAGAGCAGAGGTGTTCCACAAAGCAGTCACCCAACCTGCGTTTGGTCTCCCCAGTGTACAGGAGACCACTTGGTGAGTAGCGACTATAGTATACTAAATTGAAAGAAGTACAAGTAAATCGCTACTTCACCTGGAATGAGTGTTTGGGGCCTTGGTTGGTGAGGAGAAGGGAGGTAAAAGGGCAGCTGTTACACCTCCTTGCATGGGAAGGCACCGTGAGAAGGGGACGAGGTGTTGGGGGGTGATTGAGGAGTAGACCAGGGTGACAGGGAGGAAATGCTCCTTTCGGAACGCTGACGGGGAGGGGAGGGGAAGTTGTGTTTATTGGTGGCACCATGCTGGAGGGGCGGATATAGCAGCGGATGATCCTTTGGATGTGGAGGCTAGTCAAGGGGAAAGTGAGGACACCTTTGAGGATGGATACTGGTGAGAAGGGCTACTCACTGAGACATGACTCCTTACACCCCTGCAGACCGCCAGCACAGATGCAGAGGAGGCACTGAACAGCTTCCATGGGACAACAAGGGTGACCATTGAGCAGGCCATAGGGCTTCTGAAAATGAGGTTCAGATGCTTGTATAGATCTGGTGGAGCCCTTCAATATGTCCCATCAAGGGTCTCGCATATCGTGGTGGTATGTTGTGCACTGCAAAACCTGGTGCTGAGAGTGAAGACCTCCTAGAACAAAATATCTCCTCCTTTGAGGAGCATGAAGATTTGGAGGGACCTGCAGCCCAGGTGGACATTGGCAATGCACCCACAGGACCGCAGGCAAATTGTAATGACATACGCCCCAGGGAGAGTCAAGAATCACAAATGTTGACATGTTTCTCATGAGTCTTGCTGAGACAGACATGTAAAAAATTAAATCTTCTCCCTCCTGTACCCTTATTGGGCTTCCATTGAATGCTCTTAAGATCTCATTGGGCTTGTCATGACAGCAGGCCAAGGCATGGATAACGCATTGATCTCATGCAGTCCAGACCTTTCCATCACATTCTTCTCAAGCGCTCCAGCTGTTAAGGCTCCAATAGTGCAGAAATTAGTACTGGAATCATTTTGTGGTGCCACAGATTACATTTCATTTCACACATTTAGGCAACCATGTGACATAGGACAATAAACTATCACCCAGTGATACCCAAGTGCAGCTAGGTAGATTCACACGTGCGCTTGTGGGTGTGCTCCTATGTAGTGCTCCCCCTCTGCAAGCAGCTGATGTGGAGGCAGGCTGCTTACCTTTCTGCTCCGTTGCTTTGAATTACTGTAGCGGTCATCCTCCGGTTGCCTGAGGCCAAGAGGGCCCCGGGACATGCAGAGGCCACCTCTGTCTTTGCGGTTTCATGAGGCGTGTGTGTCACAGTCAGAGGGGCAGAGGATCCCCCGTCCACACCTGGAGCACCTTGCAAGGAGCCATTCTCTATCCCTTCAAGCCACACTTGTCCCTCTCTGCTCGCCTGAAGAGCATGAGACCTGATGAGGACTCCAGGCATCTCGTGCCCCTCTCGCCCAGCCATTGCTTTGCAGAGCTCATGGAACAGGCAATGGCGTTCAGGTCAGTGCACATCTGCTGCATCCACTGGCTACACTCATAGCCTAGATGAACTCCTCATTGCCCGTACGTGGGTACACAAAGCCTCTGGGAGCTCCGAAAGATATCCACACACCACATGCTGCAGCCTCAGCATCTGCCACCTTGTTGATGACTCCTGAGGCATGTATCAGCCTGAAGCTAAGCATCGCCATGCTCTTCCACAGTGCTCCGGCTGCGACTGTCCACCACTGTTCCATTAGCTGCTTGGGCACATCTGTGCTGTAGTCACCATTCCTACACATAATTGAATACTCAGCGACATGAGAGTATTTGTGCTGGTGGAGAATGCAGTGGAATGCAGTGACGCTGCCCTCTCAGATGTATCCTCCTCCTCCTTCTCCTTTTCCGAGGTGTCAAGCTCTCCCGCAGGTGCAGCTGCTGCCTTGTCTTCTACATGATCTGCAAAAGTAACAGGAATGTGTTCCATCACCTCCTTCTGACTGACCTTCAACTGGAGCTCCCTGCATTCAATGATGGGCACAGGAACACTAGTGCTGCGCACTAGAAGATTTAATGGCCTCTTCCATTAGGCAACTCACTGTCTTGTGGCTCGACACCACCTCACCAACAGCGACAGTCATAGAGTCATAGAGTTATACAGCACAAAAACAGGCTCTTCGGCCCATCGTGTCCAAGCTGGCCATCAAGCACCTATCTATTCTAATCCCATTTTCCAGCACTTGGCCCATAGCCTTGTATGTTATGGCGTTTCAAGTGCTCATCTAAATACTTCTTAAATGTTGTGAGGGTTCCTGCCTCTACCACCCCTTCAGGCAGTGTGTTCCAGATTCCAAGCACCCTCTGGGTGAAAAAATATTTCCTCAAATCCCCTCTAAACCTCCTGCCGCTTACCTTAAATCTATGCCCCCTGGTTTTTGACACCTCTGCTAAGGGAAAAAGTTTCTTCCTATCTATCCTATCAATGCCCCTCATAATTTTGTATACCTGAATCAGGTCCCCCCTCAGCCTCTCTGCTCTAAGGAAAACAACCCCAGCCTATCCAGTCTCTCTTCATAGCTGAAATGCTCCAGTCCAGGCAACATCCTGGTGAATCTCCTTTGTACCCTCTCCAGTGCAATCACATCCTTCCTATAGTGTGGTGACCAGAACTGTACACAGTACTCCAGCTGTGGCCTAACTAGTGTTTTATACAGCTCCATCATAACCTCTCTGCTCTTATATTCTATGCCTCAGCTAATAAAAGGCAATTATCCCATATGCCTTTTAACCACCCAATCTACCTGTGCTGCCACCTTCAATGATCTATGGACAAGTACACCAAGGTCCCTCTGACCTACCATCCATTGTATATTCCCTTGCCTTGTTAGTCCGCCCAAAATGCATCACTTCACACTTCTCGGGATTAAATTCCAGTTGCCACTGCTCTGCCCATCTTACCAGCCCATCTATATCGTCCTGTAATCTAAGGCTTTCCTCCTCACTATTTACGACACCACCAATTTTCAAGTCATCTGCAAACTTACTGATCATACCTCCTATATTCACGTTTAAATCGTTAATGTACACTACAAACAGCAAGGGTCCCAGCACCGATCCCTGCGGTACACCACAGGTCACAGGCTTCCAATCGCAAAAACAACCCTCGACCACCACCATCTGCCTCCTGCCACGAAGCCAATTTTGGATCCAATTTGCCAAATTGCTCTGGATCCCATGGGCTCTTATCTTCTTGACCAATCTCCCATGCGGGACCTTATCAAAAGCCTTACTGAAGTCCATGTAGATGACATCAACTGCTTTACCCTCTTCTACACACCTAGTCATCTCCTCGAAAAATTCAATCAAATTTGTTAGACATGATCTCCCCCTCACAAAGCCATCCTGACTATCCTTGATTAATCCCTGCCTCTCCAAGTGGAGATTAATTCTGTCCCTCAGAATTTTTTCCAATCGTTTCCCTACCACTGATGTTAGACTCACCGGCCTGTAATTACCTGGTTTATCCCTACTAGCCTTCTTGAATAATGGTACCACGTTCACTGTCCTCCAGTACTCTGGCACCTCTCCTGTGGCCAGAGAGGATTTGAAAATTTGCGTCTAAACCCCTGAAATCTCCTCCCTTGCCTCACAGCCTGGGATACATATCATCTAGACCTGGGGATTTATCCGCTTTTAAGCCTGCTAAAACCGCTAATACCTCCTCCCTTTCAATGCTAATTTGTTCAAGTATATCGCAATCCCCCTCCCTGATCTCTACGCCTCCATCGTCCTTCTCCATAGTGAACACAGATGAAAAGTAATCATTTAAAAGCTCACCTACGTCCTCCGGCTCCACACACAGATTGACACTTTGGTCCCTAATGGGCCCTACTCTTTGCCTAGTTATCCTCTTGCCCTTAATAGGCTTATAAAACGCCTTGAGATTTTCCTTTATCTTTCCCACCAGTGTTTTTTCATGCCCCCTTTTCTGTCTCCTAATTACTTTTTTAAGTACCTCCCTATACTTTCTATACTCCTCTAGGGCCTCTGCTGTTTTCAGCTCTCTTAATCTGCCACAAGCCTCCTTTCTTTTCTTTATCCAATCCTCTATATCCCTTGACATCCAGGGTTCCCTGGACTTGTTGGTCCTACCCTTCACCTTTACGGGAACATGTTGGCCCTGAACTCTCACTATTTCCTTTTTGAATGACTCCCACTGGTCTGATGTAGACTCTCCTACAAGTAGCTGCTCCCAGTCCATTTTGGCCAAATCCTGTTTTATCATATTGAAATCGGCCTTCCCCCAATTTAGTACCTTTATTTCAGGTCCATCTTTGTCCTTTTCCATATCTACTTTTCCATATCAGTTCTGAAGAAGGGTCTCTGACCTGAAACGTTAACTCTGCTTCTCTCTGCACAGATGCTGCCAGACCTGCTGAGTATTTCCAGCATTTCTTGTTTTTATTTTAAATCTTACAGAGTTATGGTCACTATCCCTGAACTGTTCCCCCACTGACACTTCTACCACTTGTCTGACTTCATTCCCTAGGATTAGGTCCAGTACTACCCCTTCTCTTGTAGGACTTTCTACGTGCTGGCTCAAAAAGCTCTCCTGAATGCATTTTAAGAATTCCGCCCCCTTTAAGCCTTTTGCACTAAGACTATCCCAGTTAATATTGGGAAAGTTGAAATCCCCTACTATTATTACCCTATTATTTTTACACCTCTCTGAGATTTGCCGACATATCTGCTTCTCTATCTCTCCCTGACTGTTTGGGGGCCTGTAGTACACTCCCAGCAAAGTGATTGTCCTCTTTTTGTTTTTAAGTTCTACCCATATGGCCTCATTTGAGGAACCCTCTCGATATCATCCCTCCTTACTGCAGTAATTGACTCCTTGATCAATAGAGCAATGCCACTTCCTCTTTTACAGCAACCCCCCCACCTCCTCCACCCCACTTCACACCTGAAGATTCTATATGCTGGAATATTGAGCTGCCAGTCCTGCCCTTCCCTCAACCATGTCTCTGTGATAGCAATAATATAGTATTCCCATGTGTTAACTAACATCCTCAATTCATCTGCCTGACTTGTAAGATGCCTTGCATTAAAATAGATGCAATCCAGGCTTGCATTATTTGCTTGTACATTAATAGGTCTATATTTGCTCTGCCTTCCAGACTGACTTACTTACTCTTCTATACTTGACTGTGTATCACCCCCTACTGTACCTGCACTCTGTATCCCATCCCCCTGCCAAATTAGTTTAACCACAGGAATGCTTGCTGCATTCGGGCTTTCAGTATTGGCAGTGCCGTGGACAACTCTGACTGACCAGCGTCCTCCACTGGAAGGCTGTTCTGCATCTGACAGAAAATGCTGGTGCCTGGCCATGGCCAATGATTGGGTGGGCACCCTCTTCTCACATTTCATCGGCATCTTTTGTGACATTCAAGGCTGCAAGCTTAATGTTATGATCTGCACTCACTTTTCCTGACTGCATCAGGTTATAGATACTTTTCCGGCACTGCAACCACATCCGTGGAACCACCCTACGGCTGCTATCCTCCTCAATGATCTCCAACGATGCCCTCTTAGGCTGCCTTGCTGGCCTTCTCCTGCTGTCACAAGGGAAGAGCACCTCCAGGGATGCATCGTTGAACCTGGGCTCCACCCATCCTCTAGATGCTGCCATTTCACTGCCGCTGCACTTGTAACCTTCACTCTTCTCTGCTTGTGCTTCCTTACTACAGAGTGCTGTCTCCCCTTTAAATATGCTGCTTGCTTATTAGGTGCCGGTAGTTCCCACCCCCACCCTCCCGCTCTGCATTATTGACCCACTCCCATGCCCAATAGCCGTTAATTGGGTTGCCCCGATAAAGTTGCATTTCTTCTTCTGCCACCCGCCCATGCAGCCACGTCACCCGCTTTGTGTCCTAATATTGGGACTTCCTCACTGCCGGCAAAATTCTGCCCAATGTTTCAAGTTGATGACCATTCATCAGAGCTGATGAAGTTAATGTTGCAGCAGTGGAGTGGGGGAGGGGAGTAGAGATATTGGATAGAATAAAAATGGAGAGGAGGAGCTAAATAGGTTGGCATCACTCAATTTTAGCAAGTTACCTGATTTAGATCAGATATATCCTAGGTTGCTAAGAGATGAAAGAATGGAGATGGCAGAAATACTGGGCACAATTTTCAATCCTCCTTGGATACAGGAGTGGCGCTAGAGGACTTGAAGATTGCAAATGTTACACCCACTTCAAAATAGGGAAGAGACATGAATCTGTTAACCATAGGTCAGTCAGTCAGTCTAACGTCAGTGGTTAGAAAAGTGCTAGTCCCCATTTTCAAGGACAAAAGTTATTAAAGGACAGCCAGCATGAATTTTTTTAAAGGCAAACTGATGCCTAAAAGTCAAATTGAGTTCTTTGATGAATTATAGATGATGTATGCATGAACTTTCAAAAGGCATTTGATAAAGTACCACACAACAGATTTGTTCAGTAAATAGGAGTGCATGGGATTAAAGGCTAAGAGATAGGAGGCAGAAAGTATTGGTGAACAAGGTTTTTCAGATTGGAGAGAAGTATGCAGCGGGACTTCCCACTTATGCACATTAAAAAAAATGATTTCACAAGATGGTTACAAATGAGGAAGCCCATCTTAGTTCATCTATTCAGAAAGATCTTAAAGTTGCCTTATTGCAGCATCCAGTTGTTTCTGAGATGACTCTAAAGTTTTTGCTTCCTGATTCTATCTGCAAGTTCATTCCATGAATTGATCACTACTTTGTGTGAAGATGAACTTCCTCATTTCAGTCTTTGTGTTAGTTTGAGCTATGTTCCATTGTCCTGTTGTGTGTTGTTATTGTAGTTGTAGTGTCACTAGAGCATTGTTGATAAAGTCCTGGAGTCTAGATAAGGTCGACTAATAACTCTTTTATTATTTACAGGTCTCTATTTACACTCCCCACAAGCCTCTGTAGCTAGCATCCTTCGTGCTGCTACTCTCTTCTTTCAAAGTCCGTTACCATGTGATCATTACATCATCATCACTACAATGGGAGGGGTTGCTCTCCCCTTCAGGTCCTTATACTACATGTCCTTCCACTGTACTTCAACTCAAAACCATCTTTCAAACTATGATTCTGAAGTTTCTCCAGTCTCTCTTATGTATCTATGACCCAAAATTGGGCAAAGTACTTAAGGTGTGACCTGATTAAATGATTCCTCTTTCTTCCCCCTAAACCCACATATCAGCCTGAATTTTGCATTGACAATAACAGTGAGTCTAACAATGCTCACCATTATCATGGAGTAAATTGGACAACAATTACCGGAGTCCATCTATGCGCAGTTAAATGCAACATTGGGATGTTGCTGGCTGAGTTATCCTGCTCCTCTACAGGCTGCATAACAGTGCCTTCACAGAATCATTGAAGGTTTACGACACAGAAGGAGGCCTTTCAGCGCATTGTGTCTGTGCTGGTCGACAAAGAACTACCCCGCCTAATCCCACCTTGCTACACTAGGTCCATAGCCCTGCAGGTCATAGCTCTTCAAGTGGAAATCCAAGTACATTTTAAATGTGGTGAGAGTTTCTGCCTCTACCACGCTTTTAGGCAGTGAGTTGCAAGTCCCTACCATCCCTTTCAGTGAAAAAATGTTTCCTTGTCTCCCCTTTAATTCTTCTACCAATTACTTTAAATCTATGCCACTGGGTTTTCAACAACTCTGCTAAGGTAAATAGGTCATCCCTATCTAGGTCCCTCCCAATTTCGTCATCCCTCAGCCTCCTCTGTTCCAAGGAAAACAACTCTAGCCTTGTCAAGAAACTTGGCATTAAAATCCATGTAAGGCCATGAAGTTCCTGTACTTATACCTATTAATTACACACAAAACAGGCCAGATAAATTATGAACTGTTGCATTCAGGTGTAAGTTTATTTTTAGTGGCGTGATAAGTCAATTAAGTCATTATTACTACTAAACAACCTCTGTGATGCTGAAAATTTAATTTTACAGATGTGGAGTCTCATTCCTTCAGAATTTATATTCTAATTTATACTTCCTGGTTCAGACTTTTTTTTATTCATTCATGGGATGTGGGCGTCGCTGGCTAGGACAGCATTTATTGTCCATTCCTAATTGTCCTTGAAAAGGTGGTGGTGAGCCACGTTCTTGAACCATTGCAGTCCATGTGGGGTAGGTACACCCACAGTGCTGTTAGGACGGGAGTTCCAGAATTTTGACCCAGCGACACTGAAGGAATGGTGATATAGTTTCACGTCAGGATGGTGTGTGGCTTGGAGGGGAACTTGCAGGTGACGGTGTTCCCATGCATCTGTTGCCCTTGGCCTTCTCGGTGGCAGAAGTAGCAGGTTTGGAAGGTGCTGTCTAAGGAGCCTTGGTATGTTGTTGCAGTGCTTCATATAGATGGTACACACGGCTGCCACTGTGCGTCAGTGGTGGAGGGATTGAATATTTGTGGATGGGGTGCCAATCAAGTGGACTGCTTTGTCCTGGATGGTGTTGAGCTTCTTGAGTGTAGCAGGAGCTCCACCCATCCAGGCAAGTGGAGAGCATGCCATCAAATTTCTGACTTGTGCCTTGTAGATGATGGACAGGCTTTGGGGAGTCAGAAGGTGAGTTACTCGCTGCAAGATTCCTCGCCTCTGTTACGACCAGGTGAGAAAGAGGTCTAGGGTTCCCTTTTAGCCTTCACCTGGTCTTACTGTAACAGGGTTTAAATTTTAAACACACTGTGTTCTTAGCTCCTCCTTGGTGAATCCTTGTTCGCCACTTCCCAATTGTAAGACAAAGAAACCAGTACAAACAGGTCTTCTTAGGTTTAAAGAAGAAAGATTGAAATTTATCAAATTTAAACTTTAATTCGGTTGGCGCCTATGGATACACGACACGCCCACGCTAGCATGCATACATGATACACACATGCAGATAGTGACAGAAAGAAAACAGAAGAAATAAAGTGGAAAAGTTTGAGGCAATATCTGAGGAGGTTTTTTGTGTTACGGTTCTTTGAGCTCACTGTAGTGTCCTTGATTGCTTTTCTTTGGGGCCTAGTATTCTTCTTAAACCTTGTTTGCTGTAGGAGACATTTCTCTCTTGGGGTTCATGTATCTTCAGTGGATTTGGAGTTCCGTGAGAAAGAGATGGGAGCAGGCAGATAGACAGGAGATCTTCTTCAGTCCAGGAGCGTACTGCTTTCTGCAGGCTCTCAGCTCAAACTGTACAATTCAGAAACCCCAAGGGTACCAAGCAGATTAGTCATGTGACTAACTGGTCTGACCATGTCTTGGCTCTGTGTATTGTATCATCTTAGCAGGGAATGGAATGCGCTTCCTTGCCTTCAATGTCTGTTCTTAAGTAAATGTTTTTTTTCCAGCCAAGGTCTAGAAGTCCTTGTAACAGGCCTTCTCTTCATCCTAGCAACAATTTGAAATTTAATGGCCACATGGTGAAATTAATATGCCTCATTCTTGGTAGGTGGGGGCCTGCATGACACCTCTTGGAGCCATGGTATTTATATGGCTACTCCAGTTCAGCTTCTGGTCAATGGTAACCTCCAGGATATTGATAGTGGGGAATTCAGTGATTGTAATGCCATTGAATGTAAAGAGGTGATGGTTAGATTATTTTTTGTTTGAGATAGTCATTGCCTGGCACTTGTGTGGCACGAATGTTACTTGCCACTCATCAGCCCAAGCCTGGATGTTGTCTAGGTTTTGCTGTATTTCTACACGGACTGCTTCAGTATCTGAGGAGTTGCGAATGGTGCTGAACATTGTGCAATCATCAGCAAACATCCCCACTTCTGACCTTATCATTGAAGGAAGGTCATTGATGAAGCAGCTGAAGATGGTTGGGCCTAGGACACTGACTTGAGGAACACCCACAGTCATGTCCTGGAGCTGAAATGATTGACCTCCAACAACCACAACCATCTTGCTGCATGACTTAGTAAGGATTCTTCAATCTCATTGTTTGAAAAGCCATGCTGTTTCTTGCCCTACTCTCATATGATGCCGATCCCCTGTAGAGGATGCGATGCTGGAAAAGATCTCGAGGAACCATAAGTTGCTGCTCAAAAGCCCATGAAAGCTGCAAGCGTGATGAATGGCAAGCACCGTTCCTTCACTGATGACCACAAAATCCAGGCTATATTATATTTTGTAACCTCTGCAAAACTGGAAATAAGGTTTAAAGGGTTCGGAACAAAACAAATCAGGGATCATTTTAAAATAAAAACAGAAAATGCTGGAAATACTAAGCAGTTCAGGCAGCATCTGTGGAGAGAAAAGCAGAGTTAGTGTTTCAGTTCAATGATCTATCATTAGAACTGGAAAAAAATTAGAGATGCAACAGGTTTTAAGCAAGTACCGAGGTAGGGAAGGGGTGAGGGGATGAAAGAACAAAAGTGAAGGTCTGTGATAGGGTGGAAGGCAGGAGAGATTCAAGGACAAAAGGGATAATGGTGCAAGGCAAAAGATGGTGATAATGGGAAAACTAAATAAACAAAAAACGGTTCAAGAGAAGATGTAACTGGAGAGAGTAAAATCATCACCAACAGCTGTCCAACAATTTCTAACTG
Organism: Heterodontus francisci; assembly: GCF_036365525.1. Classification (NCBI taxonomy): domain Eukaryota; kingdom Metazoa; phylum Chordata; class Chondrichthyes; order Heterodontiformes; family Heterodontidae; genus Heterodontus; species Heterodontus francisci. Next base: position 155,207,997 of record NC_090373.1, on the reverse strand, counting down.
TAATAGTGTCAAATGGATGATAGCAAGTCGGCAGCCCATTTTACATATCTTCAGATTTTCATTTCCATTCAGGAGAGGTGTAAAACTGGCTAAAATAAAAGCAAAATACTGCAGATGCTGGAAATCTGAAATAAAGCAAGAAATGATGGAAATACTCAGTAGGTCTGGCAGCATCTGTGGAGAGAGAAGCAGAGTTAATGTTTTAGGTCAGTGGCCCTTCATCAGAGCTGGCAAATATTAGAAATGTAAAAGATTTTAAGCAAGTAAAGCGGGGGGTGGAGGAAAGAGATAACAAAAGAGAAGGTATTGATAGGACAGAGTCACGGAGAATAACTGACCAGAAGGTCATGGAATAAAGGCAAACGGTATGTTAATGGTGTGCTGAAAGACAAAGCATTAGTACACAGAGGGTGTGAATTGAGTGTAAACCACAAAGCACTCCAAGCACTACCATTAAAAAAAAGTTTTAAAACAGTAGGCATAGTAGAAACAAACTAGCCAAACTAATAAAAAACAAAATAACCATATAAAAAAAAAGAAAAAAAGAAAAATAACTAAACATAAAAAGGGAGGGGCCCGTCATGCTCTGAAATGATTGAACTCAATGTTCAGTCCGGCAGGCTGTAGTGTGCCTAATCGATAAATGAGATGCTGTTCCTTGAGCTTGCGTTGATGTTCACTGGAACACTGCAGCAATCCCAGGACAGAGATGTGAGCATGAGAGCGGGGTGGGGGTGCGGGGGGGGGGGGGTGGTGCGGGTGTGTTGAAATGGCCAGCAACCGGAAGCTCGTGGGTCATGCTTACGGACTGAGCGGAGGTGTTCCAAAAAGCAGTCACCCAATCTGCCTTTGGTCTCCCCAATGTAGAGGAGACCACATTGTCAGCAGCGAAGACAATATACTAAATTGAAAGAAGTACAAGTAAATTGCTGCTTCACCTGAAAGGAGTGTTTGGGGCCTTGGATAGAGAGGAGAGAGGAGGTAAAAGGGCAGGTATTACACCTCCTGAGATTGCAGGGGAAGGTGGCGTGGGCAGGGGACGAGGTGGTGGGGGTAATGGAGGAGTGGACGAGGGTGTCGCGGAGGGGATGATCCCTTTGGAATGCTGACAGGGGAAGGGAGGGGAAGATGCGACTGGTACTGGCATCATGCTGGAGGTGGCGGAAGTGACAGAGGATGATCCTTTGGATATGGAGGCTGCTGTTTTGCTATTGCCCATTTTGCCCAATTGCCCAAAGTTAAAATAGTAAGTTTTCAGTGTTACGTCTTCAAATGATTTCAGGGTCTTTGATTGTCAAGTTGTCTTTGAAGGGTTTTATTCATCACACAAAAACTCCATGCATGCCTTCATTTATCTCTGCCCTTTTAAGATGGAATCCATTTCACCATTAGAATATTTAAAGCTTGGTGCTTGTATTATTGGTCATTATTAATTAAAACTGACATTGAGCCAAATTACAGTGTATAGAATTTGTTGACATTTAGATCAAGTTCCTTTGCACTCACCCAGTTTAGTATTGCTGCTAAATCATAATTAAAGAAGTAATCAACATTATTTGGACAAAGCATCTTTCCGGTTGTTGTATGTGACAATATTAATTGGTTAAAGTTTCATTCCATTTTCTGGTAGTGCTGAATGTTTTTTGCAGAATGATTGGGACAAAGGACTGAATTTTACTGGCCCCTCGACATCCGCGGGTCACGATGGTAAAATTCTGTGGGGAGAGGCCCGCCTCGACCCATGATGTCGAGAAGGGCCTGCTGCATATTCCGGCGGCGTGGGGACCTCGATGCGGCCCCCCCGCCGACTGGTGGCGAGCCCTTCATCTCTATATGCAGATTGCCATTAAAGATATTCAAAATAACATACCTGCCATCCCACGCCAATTTTATGGCCTCCGTTCGGCCTTCGCGTGCCTTCGGAACTCCGCACAGTGTTCCGAGGCGAGAACCTGATGGGGAGGGGGGAGTAATAAAATTTTCAGGGCAGGAGGGGTGGAGGAGCGGGGAAGTCAATTTTTATTGGATGTGTGGATGGTGGGAAGGAGTTGAAGGGCAAAAGATTGAAGGTTGGGAGGAAAGTTTTGGGTATTTGAAAAATCAATTGATGGTCATTTCGGGCAATGAAATGACCATCGGGGGAGGCGTGGTTGGGGAAGGGCCTCCGTCATTTAATTTTATATTTAATAAAAATAAATAATGTTTTACCTTTAAAAATTAAAATTAATTGTAAGGGCTTAAAGCCCTTTACAAATGGCGGCGGTGCCTACGTGGCGGCGCCGGATGCTGTTACCGGGGACGTGGAGGCTGCCCACTGACGTCATCAGGGGCGGGCACTTCGCCCCCACTTTTTAAATCAGCCCCCGTGCAAAATATCGGCGGGGCTCCTCGGCGGCCACTGAATTCAGGCATCCCGCCGAGTTCAAAGGGCGCCACCGCGTAGCGCGGTGCCTGAATAAAATTCAGCCCAAAGTGTGACTTGTGTTATTGGCTGTGCTATGCTTAGTAACTCCACTGCATATTTGGTGCAGTGTGACATTGCACTGAATTTTACTCCACCCCAGCGGGTCAGATGATGGTGTGGGGGCAGCGTGAAATTGAGCCCCGCCCCACTTCCGCCTCCGGTCAAGTTTATAGTGTCAGGCAGGGGGGCGGGGGAGGGCAACGGCCCGCCCGCCCGAGGCCAATCAAGGCCCTTAAGTGGCCACTTAATGGCCACTTAAGGGTCCTCTCTCACCTCCACGGATATTTTACCCATGGCAAGCGGGCATGCTGGGGATGTGAAAGGCCGCCCAGCGTCCCGGGGGAGGGGCCATGGCAGTTAGGTACAGGTTGCCTGAGTGAGAGACGCCCCTGCCTCCCAACACACCCCCTCCCCCCAAACGACCACTCCAGCCTCATCGGGGAAGGACCGATCCCCCTGGTGAGGCAACCCTAACTTACCTTGTCTCCAAGGTCCATTGCGTCAACTGGGCTGCAGTCCCAGCAGTGGCCACCGCTCCCGGTGGCACTGCTGGGACTAAGAGCTGCCGGCCCGCTGTTTGGCCGGCAGCTCACTGAGGCGGGACCTCCTCCCTCAAGCGGGTGGAAGTCCGCCTCGGGATAATTAAAACCTGAAGACCCGTAAAATGCAGGACGGATCCCTGGGCTAGGTGGAAGCGGGTTCGGTGGAATTCCTGTCCACCTAAGGTAAAATCCAGCCCATTATGTTTGCATTTAAATTGGACACTTTGGTGGAACCCATGTTAAAGTTGCTCCACATACTAATTTACTGGAAATGAAGACCAGTTTCCACACCATCAGTTAGGTTAGTTGTGGTGATTAGAAAATAGTATAAATAGAAGATTTCATTAGATAAGGATATCTTGTAGAGATGCACATTTCAATATCCCAGGTGATAATAGTTATATTGTGGGAATTGACAGCTGAGGAAAGATGGGGCAATTTTGATTTTAGGCAATAGAGTAAAATGGGGTTATCCCATTAAATACCTATCTTCAATCAAGAGAAGTGTTTATCTAGTGGCCAAGCTGATATCATGTGTTATTGACTACCGTTTGAAGTCTAAATTACCCCACCCTGTCCTCAGTCTTTGTTGATTTGCCTGACTTGCATTGTTTGGGTTTTTCTTTGTTTGACAATTATATTGAATAAGTTGACAATATGTTTGTCTTAATGGACCTTTTGTACCCCGGCCCCGGCCCCCCAACTCCAAACATGGGTTCGCAAAATTTCATGAACGTTGAGTGAAAAATGTATTTTGTGCTTCTGAAACCCACTTCCCATGCTTCCTGAATCAACAACAGCCTTACTAACTCTAATTAGCTTAGGTAAAATAATCTGAGTTTTTTTAATCCTTTCATGGGATGTAACTGTCTCCAGCAAGGGCAATATTTATTACCCATCCCTAATAGCCCTTGAGAAGGAGAAGGTGAGCCACCTTCTTAAACTACTGTAGTCCATGTGGTGTAGGTACACCAACATTGCTGGTTGGTAGGAAGTTCTAGGATTTTGACCCAGTGACAGTGAAGGAGTGGTGATATAGTTCCAAGTCAGGATGGTGGGTGACTTGGAAGGGAACTTGCAGGTGGTGGTGTTCTCATGCACCTGCTGCCCTCATTCTTCTGGGCAGTAGAGGTCGCAGGTTTGGAAGGTGCTGTTGAAGAAGCCTTGGTGAGTTGCTGCAGTGCATCTCGTATATGGTACACACTGCTGCCACTGTGGTGGAGGGAGTGAATGTTTAATGTGGTGGGTGGGGTGCCAATCAAGTGGACTGCTTTGTCCTGGACAGTGTCAAGTTTCTTGAGTATTGTTGGAGCCATACTCATCCAGGTAAGTGGAGAGTATTCCATCACACTCCTGACATGTGCCTTGTAGATGTGGATAGGCTTTGAGGAGTCAGGAGGTGAGTTATTCGCCACAGAATTCCCAGCCTCTAACCTGTTCTTGTAGCCTCAGCATTGATATGGTTGGTCCAGTTAACTTTCTGATCAATGGTAACCCCCAAGATGCTGATGGTGGGGGATTCAGCGATGGTAAAACCATTGAAGGCTAAGGGGAGATGGTTAGATTCTCTCTTGGTTAGATTCTCTCTTGTTGGAGATGATCATTGCCTGGGATTAATGTGGCATAAATGTTACTTGGCACTATCAGCCCAAGCCTGAATGTTGTCCAGGTCTTGCTGCATGGAGGCACAGCCTACTTCATTATCTAAGGAGACATGGACGGTACTGTACAATGTTCAATAATCAGTGAACATCCCCATTTCTGATCTTCTGATGGAGGGAGGGTCATTGATAAAACAGCTGAAGATAGTTGGGCCTAGGACAGTACCCTGAGGACCTCCTGCAGTGATGTCTTGGGACTGAGATGATTGACCTCCAACAACCATAACCATCTTCCTTTGTGTTAGGTATGACTCCAACCAGTGGAGAGTTGTCCCCCTGATTCCCAATGAAATCAATTTTGCTAGGACTCCTTGATGCCACATTTGGTCAAATGCTGCCTTGATGTCAAGGGCAGTCACTCTCACCTCACCTGTTGAATTCAGCTCTTTTATCCATGTTTGGTCCAAGGCTGTAATGAGGTCTGGAGCTGAATGGTGGAACCCAAACTGAATGGTGGAACTCAAACTGAGCATTGGTGGGAATCATGCTCTGGGTCATGTCTGCATATCCTGGTCCTCATCGTCCTATTCCTCCTCAACATTGTCTTTGTCTTAAGGAGATATTTATTCCCCGCTGTTGCTCCTATTTCTTATCATCTTTCTCATCTTCCACCTTTGTGTCCCACACTGCTGTATAGATTTGCAGAAAAAAGAGAGTACAAACTAAAAATGCGATTATGGGGAAAAGAAATGGGTGGAAGTTTATGACTGTATGGAGCTTCAAAGTGATGCAACTGTGAAAGTGATCAGATATTAACTGGGCACCGGCACTATGCTCCTGACATTGCTATGTCCCACAGCAAGATTGCCTCTCTATGACCTGTGCTTTATAAGGCATGAGGGATTTCAGGTTGGAGTTGCCCCTCCAGTAGTTTACCTCTCACAGACATTGTGTGCATTTTCTCCTGCAAAAGATGGAGTAAATTAGGTAAGGGTTAGCAATAAAAAAAAGGAACAGAGCCATAGTTACATGAGAGGGATGGTGATATCACGCTGGTAAAGTAATGCAAGGGGTTCCTGAGTTATGTATGCAAATAATATGTTGTGAGGGGAGATAAGTAGCCATACTGTGAGATAAAAACAAAGAACAAAGATAATTACAGCACAGGAACAGGCCCTTCGGCCCTCCAAGCCTGCGCCGATCCAGATCCTCTCTCTAAACATTTCGCCTATTTTCTAAGCTTCTGTATCTCTTTTCTTCCTGCCCATTCATGTATCTGTCCAGATACATCTTAAAAGACTCCATCGTGCCCGCATCTACCACCTCCGCTGGCAATGCGTTCCAGGTGCCCACCACCCTCTGCGTAAAGAACTTTCCACGCATATCCCCCCTAAACTTTTCCCCTTTCACTTTGAACTCGTGTCCTCTAGTAATTGAAACCCCCACTCTGGGAAAAAGCTTCTTGCTATCCACCCTGTCTATACCTCTCATGATTTTGTACACCTCAATCAGGTCCCCCCTCAACCTCCGTCTTTCTAATGAAAATAATCCTAATCTACTCAACCTCTCTTCATAGCTAGCGCCCTCCATACCAGGCAACATCCTGGTGAACCTCCTCTGCACCCTCTCCAAAGCATCCACATCCTTTTGATAATGTGGCGACCAGAACTGTACGCAGTATTCCAAATGTGGCCGAACCAAAGTCCTATACAACTGTAACATGACCTGCCAACTCTTGTACTCAATGCCCCGTCCGATGAAGGAAAGCATGCCGTATGCCTTCTTGACCACTCTATTTACCTGCGAGTTAGTGTCCTCCTTTAACAAGAGTGTATTTTGAAGGCTTAGTTGTACAGTTGGTTTTTTAGAGGGTAAAGAGTGTGCTGGTGTCGAGATTTCCCAAGGAAGAGAAAGGAGAGTGTCAGGTATTTTATTTTGCGTATCCAAGTCTGGCATGTCTTCAGTCCTGAGGGTAAGAGAGTTAACCATTGCTATCTTCCTCTACATGGCACGAGTGCCATTTCTGACAGGTTTCCTGTCAAGGAGACCCAGCACTCTGTCTCTCCTCTGCACTATTACATCAAGATCAGATGCTGTGGGATTGTGGCACCTTGTCTTTTCAACAATGCGCCACTCAACACCCCTTCCCTGCTTCCTGTCCTCGCAAACATCACTTCCCCACACATCCACCGACTGACAAAAGCCCACAAGCTGGTTGAAACCATCCATGCTGCACCTCACTTACCACTCCATAATGACATGTTCAATCCACCTACTGCCCACCTTCCATCTCGGCACCCCATATGGAGCAACCTTCCTGAGCAAGATCTACGAGCAGACATCCTTTGGATCAAGGAATGGGAAACACGGGAAGCCACTAACAAGTTCCTTGTAACAAAGCCCATCTGTCAAATGGCAGGCTTTGAACTGCCATGGCAAGAGTAGTCCTTGATAAACAGGTTCAGGACAAGCCAGGGCCACTGCGCTGCCAACCTCCACTGCTAGGCTTCAGTACAAACCCCCTATGTATTTGTGAAGAGACACTAGCAATGTTGCACATTACTGAGAAGCGCCCCCTCTACAGACTAAGTGGTGGACTAATCACTTTAAATTCAGCAAATGAGGAGGGTATCACTTGGCTCTGGGGATTTGCATTTGCTAAGTAAATAATAACTTTCTCTTTACCACGTGATTTTGTTCCTTCTTTGATTGCTTCTGCCAGGTTCTCCTGTATTAGACATTCTAGAAAAGAGACACAAAGGCAGTGATGAGACATTTAGTAGAGTCATCTGAGAGTAAAGTGATTGAGGCAAGTGCCATTCCTTAGTGATTTGTTGCTCCCTATTCTACTGCTGCAATCTTCACCCAGAATTGACCGTTGTCCTCTCATTTCCATGCATGGCAGCAGCTTTCTCCCCTTTTACATTGTTTTTTTCCAAAAATCGCTGCTCCAATGAATATGCAAATGAGTTGACACAGGAATTTCTGGTGCAGATGTCTCTCCACATCATTTGTGGGCATAACTCATTTTCAAATGGTGTAAAAACATTGCAACTCACAGCGTGCAATTTCCAAGCCGATATTGCATAAACATGGCTTGTATTGCCTTTAGTTTAAAAGGAAGATGGGTGAGATAATAAGGTGTTTAAATGTTAAAAGAATTCAATAGTGTAAATACAGTGAACCTATTTACTCTGGTGGGGGAATCAGGGGCAAAGGGATATCATCTTAAAATTAGAGCTAGGCCATTCAGGATGGAAATCAGGGAGTACTTTTTCATACAAAGGATAGTGGAAACCTGGAATTCTTTGTCCAAAAGGACTGAATACTGAGACGATTGGAGCTTTCAAGACTGAGATTGATAGTTTTTTGTTAGGTAAGAGAATTAAGGGATATGAAGTTAAGGTGGGTAAATGGAGTTGAGGTACAGGTATATAATGCAATTGAATTGGGGACAGTCTTGAGGGGCTGAATGGCCTATTACTGGTCCTGTATAAATCCCTGGCTTCTGCACTTAGGAAGAGGTCAGGTTATCAAGATCAGAGAAATCGTGAGGATATAATTGGCTTTCTTTTACTTTTCTTACATCCTTTTGACACTTTGAAGTGTGATGTCTCAACTATGATGGGCGCACTAGACAGGATAGTTTTTAGTTTTACATATAAATTAGTAATTCTGAAGCCATTTTGTGGCTGTAATCACATTTCAGGGTTAAAATGGCAATTATCAACCACTTTGGCCTCTTAGTTTATGATCTGTTCTGAATTACTCAATCAAATTATCATCCAAAAATAGAATCTTACAGAAGGTCACCTCAAACAGATTCCTATAGTGGAGAAAAAGTCAATATCACCCAACTTGCTGTTTAATTCCAGAGAGGGATTGATAATGCTCATTGCCTGATTCCAATCTCCACATCTTCCCAGCTAGAAACGTGTGTGCCATGTGAAATCATCTCCTGGGAAATAAGAATAGTAAGAAGGCAAAAGAAAAAAATATTATTTCAAGTTTTAAACTAGATTTCAATATCATAGTTCCATGGGATAAACATTTACGACATGTGAATTCATATTCTTATTTTAATATAAAGCCTGAGTGCAAGTCCAGTAACACAAAGTGATATTATCCTCAATGCTACATTGATGAGCTGAGCTCTGTCCTCTTCATTGCCCAGATTCTCTTCAGATTGCTGGCAGAGCTGCAGAAATTAGATGTCAGTATAAATTATGGTACAAGATGAGGCTTGGGCTATGAACGGTAGACGCACAAAACAAAGTACTAGTGAAGGTAATTGCTTCTGATCTTAAAGTTCTTAAGTGACAGAAATTGGTGCTGATGTGGCATTTGCATCATGAATCCTCTTTCAATTGAGAATGACTTGATCGGTTTTCTTGTGTTCTCAATTCACCTTCTTGCTGCGATCTGCTGCAGCGAGTCAGAAACCAATTCTCCTAAACACGAAACAATATTGACTCTGGTGACGCTTCAGAGGGTGATGTATGTCAGAAAAATTATGGTAAACACAAAATTATCAAAGTGCTGAAGAGAGAAACAACTTGATAGCAGGCCCCCGTTGCAAGGGGGAATAGCACAGTGAGCGCAACAAATGTACGAAAACAACTAATCCAATCCTGGGTCCTGCATTTTTTATACTTCCAAAAGCATGGTTTGCTCTTGTCAAACACCCTTTGGGTAAGTAAATACTGTAAAATTGTTACATTTTTTGTACTAATTCTAATGGAATAGAATATGAAACCTGCCATGAAATTGTTTTGCCTGTTAAAATGCATTTTGACAACAGCCTGTCATTACAATGCTCCAATGAACTACAATTTTTCTTTTCATGCAAGAAAAATCAGGGAAATGGCCAGAACAGAAAATATTGACAGTGTGCTCAAGACCAAGGCCTAACCTGGTAAGATATTGATGCCTAAATGGAGGGAAAGAAGACCTTTATTACGCCCGCTTACTGCATTCGAAGGATTTTGGGGCCTTGCCATTGTTAATCTGAGCCTATCACCATTTTTCTACACTTAGTCCCAGGGAGTACAGGAGCACGTCAGTCAAAACAACAGGGAATCTGGGCTCATTTGCATGTATTAGGTGAGGAAAGCCGTGGTCCCAATAGGGGCAGGAGGAGGGAAACGGATCTTGGGGAGGAAAACCTTGGCAGGCCTTATTGTCTGATATTGCCCCCTAATCTGTGGAAAAACAACAGCGACGTGCTTTGAAGTCAGCAGCGTGCCCGCGTGCATCGGCCGCCGCTAAGCCCCCACAATATTACGCGCGGGGCCTCATTTAAATGGAGGAGACAGAACATCCGCTCCCGATGACGTAGAAGGGGTGGCTGCCCCATCTTGACAATGGTGTCCGGCGCCACTGTGCAGGAGCCAGGCACCATTTTTAAAGGGCTTCAAGCCCTTAGCAAAAATTTGAATTTTTGAAGGAACATTATTGTATATTTTCTTAGAAAAAATAATGAAAAGCTGCAGGCCCTTCGCCAAACCCCCACCATTCCCCCCTACACCCCACAATATTTTTTTTAATTGGCCTATATGTCGAAAATTAATTTTAGTCCCAACCCGAAGTTTCCCCCCAACCTCTTCATATTTGCCTTTCAACCCCTTCCCACCATCCCCACAGCCAATAAGAAGTGTCTTTCCCGCTCCCCCCACCCCCACCCTGATAACCTCAGTCCTCCATCCTCCCCACCAGTGTCTCACCTCGGAATTCCGAATGAAGTTCCGAAGGCGCATGAGTTGCGGCTGATGGCCGCAAAATCGGCTTAGGACGGCCGCCGGGATCAGGTAGGCTTATTTCATCTAGTTTTAATTGATTTTAATATTTAAATGAAGGCCCCACCGCTGCCAGTAAAATGTGGCGGGGCCTTCTCGGCTTCATGGGTCATGGGGGCCACTCCTGCAAGTATTTTACTGGCCCCCGCCATGACCCCCGACGTCGAAGGGCTAGTAAAATTCAGCCCATAGAGTCATAGAATCATAATGGCACAGAGGAGGCAATTCAGCCCATCAAGTCCAGCAGGCAGGCCGGGCAGGGGCAAGACAGGGAGCGTGGAAGGTCTGATAGGCTAAACTGCATTAACTGTCATGCAAGAAGCCTTACAGGTAGGGCAGATGAACTCAGAGCATTGATCGGTACATGGGATTGTGATATTAGAGCTATTATGGAAACGTGGTTGATGGATTGGCAGGCCAGGCAGCTCAATGTTCAGGGGTACCAATCCTTCCGGCGTTACAGAGATGGAGGTAAGAGAGGAGGGGGATTGCACTATTGATTAGGGAGGATATCACGGCAGTACTTACAGAGGATATCCCGGGCGGAACGTCCAGCAAGGCCATATAGGTAGAACTTAGAAATAAGAAAGGGGTGATCACTTTGATGGGATTATACTATAGGCCCCCCAATAGTCAGAGGGAAGTGGAGGAGCATATATGTAGGGAAATCACAGATAGGTGTAGGAATTATAGGGTTGTAATAGTAGGTGATTTTAACTTCCCTAATATTGACTGGGACTGCCTTAGTGCGAAGGGATCAGATGGGGAAGAATTTGTTTAGTGTGTCCAGGATAGTTTTGTGAAGCAGTATGTGGATGGCCCTACTAGAGAAGGGGCTACACTCGACCTCCTCTGAGGAAATGAGGGTGGGCAGGTGGTTGCTGTGTCAGTGGGGGAGCACTTTGGGACCAGTGACCATAACTCTATTAGCTTCAGGATAGTTATGGAAAAGGATAGGACTGGTCCTCAGGTTAAAGTCCTAAATTGGGGGAAGGCTAATTTCGATGGCATCAGACAAGAACTTTCAGAAGTTGAATGGGAGAGGCTGTTTACAGGTAAAGGGACGTCTGGCAAGTGGGAGGCTTTTAAAAGTGAAATAGGAAGAGTTCAGGGATGGCATGTTCCTGTTAGATGGAAGGGCAAGGCTGGCAAGTTTAGTGAAACAAAAACAAGAAATGCCGGATTCACGCAGCAGGTCTGGCAGCATCTGTGGAAGTTTAGTGAACCTTGGTTGAAGAGGGATATTGAGGGTCTGGTCAGGACAAAGAAGGAGGCATATGTCAGGTATAGGCAGCTGGGATTGAGCGAGTCCCTTGAGGAGTATAGGAAATGTAGGAACACACTTAAGAATGAAATTAGGAGGGCGAAAAGGGGCCATGAGATTTCCCTGGCAGATAAGATAAAGGAGAATCCTAAAAGATTCTATAAGTATATTAAGAGTAAAAGGGTAGCTGGGGAGAGAGTAGGTCCCTTTAAGGATCAGTGTAGCAATCTAAGTGTGGAGCCACGGGAAATGGGCAAGGTCTTAAATGAATATTTCTCATCCATATTTACCGTGGAGAAGGTCATGCAAGCTAGTGAGTTCAAGGGAGAGAACAGCGATATCCTGGAGCATATCAACTTTACAAAGGAGGAGGTGTTGGAGGTTTTGAAGCAGATTAAGGTAGATAAATCCCGAGGGCCTGACTAGGTGTATCCTAGGATGCTATGGGAAGCAAGGGAGGAGATTGCTGGGGCCCTGGCAGAGATTTGTGTATCATCGTTAGCCACGGGTGAGGTACCAGAAAACTGGAGGATAGCTAATGTTGTGCCTTTATTTAAGAAGGGCAGCAGGGATAAGCCAGGGAACTATAGGCCGGTGAGCCTTACATCAGTGGTGGGAAAGTTATTGGAAGGAATTCTGAGAGACAGGATTTATATGCATTTAGAAAGGCATGGTCTGATTAGGGATAGTCAGCATGGCTTTGTGCGTGGGAAATCATGTCTCACGAATTTGATTGAGTTTTTCGAGGAGCTGACCAAGAGGATTGACGAGGGCAGGGCAATGGACGTTGTCTACATGGGCTTTAGCAAGGCCTTGGTAGGCTGGTCCAGAAGGTTCGAACACATGGGATCCAGGGTGAGTTAGCAAATGGGATACAAAATTGTCTTGGTGATAGGAGGCAGAGGGTGGTAGGGGAGGGTTGTTTTTCAGATTGGAGGCCGGTGACCAGTGGTGTGAGGCAGGGATAAGTGTTGGGCCCTCTGTTGTTTGTCATATATTTTAATGACTTGGATGTGAATGTAGGGGGCATGATTAGTAAGTTTGCAGATGACACCAAAATTGGTGGTATAGTGGACAGTGAAGAAGGTTGTCTAAGGTTACAACAGGATATAGATCAACTGGGAAAGTGGGCAAGGGGGTGGCAAATGGAATCTAACGCAGACAAGTGTGAAGTGATGCATTTTAGGAAGTTAAACCAGGGCAGGACATATACAGTGAATGGCAGGGCCCTGGGGAGTGTTCTTGAGCAGAGAGACCTTGGGGTGCAAGTACATAGTTCCCTGAAAGTGGCAACACAGGTAGACAGGGTGGTGAAGAAGGCATATGGCATGCTTGCCTTCATCGGCCGAGGCATTGAGTACAACAGTTGGGACATCATTTTACAGTTGTACATAACGTTGTGATAGGCCGCATTTGGAGTACTGTGTGCAGTTCTGGTCACCGCACTATAAGAAAAATGTGATTAAGTTCGAGAGGGTGCAGAAAAGGTTCACAAGGATGTTGCCTGGTTTGGAGGGCTTGAGTTATAAAGAGAGATTGGATAGGCTGGGTCTGTTTTCCCTGGAGTGAAGGAGGCTGAGAGGGGACGTGATAGAGGAAGATAAAATTATGAGAGGCATAGATAGGGTAGATAGCCAGAGTCTGTTTCCCATGGTAGGAGTGACTCAAAGTAGAGGGCATAGATTTAAGGCGAGAGGGAGGAGGTTTAAAGGGGATCAAAGGGCTAAATTTTTCACACAAAGAATAGTGGGTATCTGGAATGAGCTGCCTGAGGAGGTGGTGGAGGCAGGAACAGTAGTGACATTTACGAGGCATCTGGACAGGTACTTGAATGAGCAAGGCATAGAGAGATGTGGAATTAATGCAGGCAAGTGGGATTAGTGTAGATAGGCATTATGGTCGGCACGGACGTGGTGGGCCGAAGGGCCTGTTTCTATGTTGTACGACTCTATGACTCTATAAGTCATGCCAGCTCTCTACAGAGCAATCCAATCATTCCCATTCCCCGGCTCTATCCCCGTAACCCTGCAAGTTTATTTTCCTCGAATGCCTCTCCAATTTCGTCTGAAATCATTCATCGTCTTCACTTCCATTGCCCTCGTAGGCAGCGAATTGCAGGTCATTACCGCTTGCTGCGTAAAAAAGTTCTTCATCACATCTCCCCTGCAACATTTGCCTCAAACCTTAAATCTGTGTTCCCTACTCCTTGTACCATCAGCTAATGGGGACAGATTTTCTTTGTCTACCCTATCAAAACTGTCACAATCTTGTACACCTCTATCAAATCTCCCTGCAATCTCCTTTGCTCCAAAGAGAACAACCCGAGCTTCTCCAACCGAGCCTTTTAACTAAAATCCCTGGAACCATTCTAGTAAATCTCCTCTGCACCATCTCAAAGAGCCTCACATCCTTTTTAAAGTGCAGTGACTAGAACTGGATGAAATACTCTTGTTGTGGCCCAGCCAGTTTTATAAATGTTCAGTATCACTTCCCTGCGTTTGTACTTGTAAGGGTGAGGGCTTGCCCCAGTACCCAAAAATGCTCGAGAGTCGGATGTCTTGTTTAAATGAGCAATCTTTTATTATGAGCATGCAAGGAGAAGTCCTATTCTCACAAATGATTATAAGCATTCTGCTAGTACATTATTTTATTATCATAGTCTTCTAAAGTTTTAAATTTAAAGGGTTTAGTCATGGCAGGAGAGCTTGAAGCCGTGGTTTGCTCCTCTTGCTGCATGTGGGAATCCGGGAACATTTCCAGTCCCCGGGACCAGCATGTGTGCAGGAAGTATGTCCAGCTGCAGCTCCTGGAAGCTCGGGTTTCAGAGCTGGAACGGCAGCTGGAAACACTGTGGAGCATCCATGAGTCTGAGAGCATCGTTGAGAGCACATATCGAGAGGTGGTCACACCGCAGCTGAAGGGACTTGAGGAAGGAAGGGAATGGGTGACCACCAGGCAGTCCAAGAGAATCAGGCAGGTAGTTCAGGAGTCCCCTGGGGTCCCGCTTGCAAATCCGTATTCCATTTTGGAAGCTGATGAGGCTGGTTCGTCCAGGGAGTGCGGACAGAGCCAAGCTTCTGGCACCACAAGCAGCCTGTCTGCACAGGAAGGGGGAAAGAGAGGAAGAGCAATAGTAATAGGGGATTCTACAGTCAGGGGAACAGATAGGCACTACTGTGGCCGTCAACCTGACTCCAGGATGGTGTGTGGCCTCCCTGGTGCCATGGTCCGGGATGTCACTGAACGGCTGCAGGGCATCCTGAAGGGGGAGGTTGATAAGGCAGAGGTCATGGTACATGTTGGTACCAATGACATAGGTACAAACAGGGATGAGGACTTGCATCAAGAATTCAGGGAGTTCGGCAGCAGACTAAAAAGCAGGACCTCTCGGGTTGCAATCGCTGGATTACTCCCAGTGTCATGTGCTAGCGAGTATAGAAATAGGAGAAAAGCACAGATGAATGCGTGGCTGAAGAGTTTTTGCAGGAGGGAGGGTTTTATATTTCTGGACCGTTTCTGGGGAAGGTGGGACCTGTACAAGCGGGACAGTCTACATCTGAACCAGAGGGGGCTAGCATTCTTGCTGGCGGGTTTTCTACTGCTGTTGGGAGAAGTTTAAACTAATTTGGCAGGGGGAGGCGACGCAGAGACCTAGCAGAATAGGGACACAGCTAAACACAGAAAAGCAAACAAGTCAGAGGGAATACAGTGGAAGTCAGTTTCAAGGGAGTAAGACCAGGATGGATGGCCTCTACTTTAATGCCAGGAGTATTACAGGTAAAACAGATGAGTTAAGGGCAAGGATTGACACGTGGAATTGTGATATAGGAGCCATCACGGAGACATGGTTGAGGGAGGGGCAGGATTGGCAGCTCAATATCCCAGGATATAGAATCTCCAGGCGAGACAGAGGAAGGGGTAAAAAAGGAGGGGGCATTGCAATATTAGTTAAGGAATCATTTACTGCAGTAAGGAGAGATGATATCTTGGAGGGGGCATCAAATGAAGCTTTATGGGTAGAGTTTAGGAATTAAAAAGGGACAGCCACATTGCTACATGTTTATTATAGATCCCAGATAGTCAGCGGGAAATTGAGGAGCAAATATGTGCGCAATTCACAGAGGTGTTTAAAAATAATACTAGGGTAATTATATTAAGTGATTTCAACTTTCCCAACATTAATTGGGATAGTCATCGTGTTAAGGGCTTAGATGGAGTGGAGTTCTTAAAATGTATACAGGAGAACTTTTTAGCTCAATATGTAGAGGATCCAACAGGGGAGGGTGCAGTGCTGGACCTAATTCTGGGGAATGAAGCCGGACAGGTGGTTGATGTGTTGATGGGGGAGAATTTTGGTGATAGCGACCACAACATGGTACAATTTAAACTTGTTATGGAGAAAGAAATAGACAAGTTGCAAAAAAGGGTTTTGGATTGGGGGAGAGCGAATTTTACTAAAATAAGGCAGGAGCTGGCCAAGGTAGACTGGAGAGAGTTACTTGTCGGGAAATCTACAGAAGAGCAGTGGGGGCATTCAAAAAGGAAATGGGGATGGTAAAGGCCCAACATGTTCCCTCCAGGGTAATAGGTAGGAGCAACAAGCCCAGAGAACCATGGATGACCAGAAACATTCAGGATACGATGAGTAGGAAAAGAGAGGCTTTCAGCAAATACAAAGAGAGCAAATCAACGGAAGCATTAGTGGAGGACAGAAAGTGTAGAATGGAGCTTAAGAAAGCAATTAGGAGAGCAAAGAGGGGATATGAGGAAGCTCTGGCTGGTAAAAGTAGGGAAAATCCCAAGATATTCTACAAGTATATCAATGGGAAGAGGATAACCAGGGAAAGAGTAGGACCATTAAGGACCAAGGGGAAATCTGTGGGTGGAGCCAGAGGACATTGGTAGGGTGTTGAATGAATACTTCACATCTGCCTTCACCCAAGAGAATGAGGAAGTAGATATGGAACTGGGAGAGAAAGACTGTGAGGTTCTTGAGCAAATTGTCATAGGGAGTGACGAGGTTTTGGCAGGCTTAAAAATGGACAAATCCCCAGGTCTGGACGGTTTGTGTCCCAGAATGCTGTGGGAGGCGAGGGTGAAGATTGCAGGGGCTCTGACCCAAATTTTTAATTCCTCTCTGGCCACTGGGGATGTGCCAGAGGACTAGAGAACAGCTAATGTGGTCCCACTATTTAAGAAAGGTTGTAGAGATAAGCCAGGGAACTACAGACCGGTGAGTCTCACATCAGTGGTAGGGAAACTATTGGAGAAAATTCTGAAGGAGAGAATCTACCTCCACTTGGAGAGGCAAAATTTGATTAGGAATAGTCAGCATGGCTTTGTCAGAGGGAGGTCATGCCTAACAAATTTGATTGAATTTTTTGAGCATGTGGCCAGGTGTGTAGATGAGGGTAGTGCAGTTGATGTAGTTTACATGGATCTCAGCAAAGCCTTTGCCAAGGTCCCACATGGGAGACTTATCAAGAAAGCAAATGCACATGGGATACAGGGTAACTTGATAAGGTGGATTCAAAATTGGCTTTGCTGTAGGAGACAGAGAGTGATGACAGACGATTGTTTTAGTGACTGGAAGCCAGTATCCAGTGGCATAACACAGGGATCTGTGCTGGGTCCCCTATTGTTTTGTCATTTATATAAACGACATAGATGACTATGTGGGAGGTCGGATCAGTAAGTTCACGGATGACACAAAGATTGGCCGAGTGGTTAACAGTGAGGTTGAGTGTCTTGGGTTACAGGAAGATATAGACGGGATGGTCAAATGGGCAGAAAAGTGGCAGATGAAATTTAACCCTGAAAAGTGGACACTTTGGAAGGAGTAATGTGACACGGAAGTATTCAATGAATGGCCTGCCATTGGGAGGTTCCGAGGAACAAAGGGACCTTGGCGTGTTTGTCCATAGATCTCTGAAGGCAGAAGGGCAGGTTAATAGGGTGGTGAAAAAGGCATATGGGACACTTGCCTTTATCAATCGAGGCATAGATTACAAAAGCAGGGAAGTCATGTTGGAGTTGTATAGAACTTTGGTAAGGCCACAGCTGGAGTACTGTGTGCAAGTCTGGTCGCCACATTATAGGAAGGATGTGATTGCACTGGAGGGGGTGCAGAGGCGATTTACCAGGATGGTGCCTGGGATGGAACATTTAAGCTATGAAGAGAGGTTGGATAGGCTTGGGTTGTTTTCGCCGGAGCAGAGAAGACTGAGGGGTGACCTGACCGAGGTGTACAAGATTATGAGGGGCATGGACAGGGTGATAGGGAGCAGCTGTTCCCCTTAGTTGAAGGGTCAGTTACGAGGGGACACAGGTTTAAGGTGAGGGGCAGGAGGTTTAAGGGGGATTTGAGGAAAAACTTTTTTACCCAGAGGGTGGTGACAGTCTGGAATACACTGCCTGGGAGGGTGGTAGAGGCGGGTTGCCTCACATCCTTTAAAAGGTACCTGGATGAGCACTTGGCACGTGATAACATTCAAGGTTTTGGGCCAAGCACTGGCAAATGGGATTAGGTAGACAGGTCATGTGTCTTTAATGCATCGGTGCAGATTTGATGGGCTGAAGGGCCTCTTCTGCGCTGCAATATGCTGTGATTCTTTGACACATTGTTCCAGTAGTCATTTTATACAGTTTTACAGGAGGTCTACTTGGTAAACTGTTTCTTAATTGCATCATCTCCCATCTATTGCCTTCCTGATCTCATCCTGCCTTGGTTTTATTATTCCCCTCGTCAAACTCTCAATTACCCTCTTACCCCATTCTTAGCATATTCATAGGATTCGGGTGTCTCCCTCCTGAGCTTATTACCTTCTGATTGTGCGGCGCAGTGGTTAGCACCGCAGCCTCACAGCTCCAGTGACCCGGGTTCAGTTCTGGGTACTGCCTGTGTGGAGTTTGCAAGTTCTCTCTGTGTCTTTGTGGGTTTTCGCCGGGTGCTCCGGTTTCCTCCCACCACCAAAGACTTGCAGTTTGATAGGTAAATTGGCCATTATAAATTGCCCCCAGTATAGGTAGGTGGTAGGGGAATATAGGGACAGGTGGGGATGTGGTAGGAATATGGGATTAGTGTAGGATTAGTATAAATGGGTGGTTGATTGTCGGCACAGACTCGGGGCCTGCTTCAGTGCGGTATCTCTAAATAAAAAATAAATAAATATTCATATAATTCATGTGTCTAGCAGGCAAACTTTCTCAAGTTACAGGGACCTAAGTTACTCCAAGTATCCCATGGTTCCCTATGCCAGTCTCCCCTACAGTACTCAATACCTCTATTTATGAGGCCCAAGATCCCATATGCTTTGCTAACTACTCTCTCAATATGACCTGTCATCTTTAAAGATCTATGCACATAAACTCCCAGATCCCTCTGTCCCTATACACTCTTCAGAACTGTACCATTTTTTAAAAATTCATGCATGGGATGTGGGGGATACTGGCCAGGCCAGCATATATTGCCCATCCCTAATTGCCCTTGAGAAGGTGGTGGTGAGCTGCCTTCTTGAACTGCTGCAGTCCATGTGGGGTAGGTACACCCACAGTGCTGTTAGGAAGGGAGTTCCAGGATTTTGACCCAGCGACAGTGAAGGAATGGTGATATAGTTCCAAGTCAGGATGGTGTGTGATTTGGAGGGGAACTTGCAGGTGGTGGTGTTCCCATGCATTTGCTGCCCTTGTCCTTCTAGTTGGTCGAGGTCGCGGGTTTGGAAGGTGCTGTCTAAGGAGCCTTGGTGTATTGCTGCAGTGCATATTGTAGATGGTACACACAGCTGCCGTCGTGCGTCGGTGGTGAAGGGAGTGAATGTTTGTAGATGGGGTGCCATTCAAGCGGGCTGCTTTGTCCTGGATGGTGTTGAGCTTCTTGGGTGTTGTTGGAGCTGCACCCATCCAGGCAAGTGGAGAGTATTCTGATTTGTGCCTTGTAGATGGTGGACAGGCTTTGGGGAGTCAGGAGGTGAGTTACTCACCACAGGATTCCGAGCCTCTGACCTGCTTTTGTAGCCACGGTATTTATATGGCTATTCCAGTTCAGTTTCTGATTAATGGTAGCCCCTCGGATGTTGATAGTGGGGGATTCAGCGATGGTAATGCCATTGAATGTCAAGGGAAGTTGGCTGGATTCTCTCTTGTTGAAGATGGTCATTGCCTGGCACTTGTGTGGCGCGAATGTTACTTGCCACTTCTCAGCCCAAGCCTGGATACTGTCCAAGTCTTGCTGCATTTCTACACGGACTGCTTCAGTATCTTACGAGTCACGAATGGCACTGAACATTGTGCAATCATCAGTTAACATCCCCACTTCTGACCTTATGATTGAAGGAAGGTCATTGATGAAGCAGCTGAAGATGGTTGGGCCTAGGACACTACCCTGAGGAACTCCTGCAGTGATGTCCTGGAGCTCAGATGATTGACCTCCAACAACCACAACCACCTTCCTTTGTGCTAGGTATGACTCCAGCCAGCGGAGGGTTTTCCTCCTGATTCCCATTGACCTCAGTTTTGCTAGGTCTCCTTGATGCCATACTCGGTCAAATGCTCCCTTGATGTCAAAGGCAGTCACTCTCACCTCACCTCTTGAGTTCAGCTCTTTTGTCCATGTTTAGTCTCTATTGTCTCGCCCTATCCCTTTTGCCAAAATCTATCACCTCACAATTTACTGTATTAAATCTGCCACTTGTCTGCCCATTCTGCGAGCTTATCTATGTCCTGTTGCAGTCAATTAGAATCATCCTCACTGTCTGCCACACCTATGAGTTTGGTATCATCGGCAAAATTTGAAATTTTATTCTGTATTCCAATATCCAAGTCATTTATATATGTCAAAAAAACAGTGGCCCTATAACTGAACCTTGGGGAGCACCACTGTCTACCATCCTCCAGTCTGAAAAACAACCATTTATCTCAACTCGCTGTTTTTTGTCCTTAAGCCAATTTTTTGCCCAAGCTGGCACTGACCCTCCTACTCCAAGAGTCTCGATGTTGTTAACCAGCCTTTTATGTGGTGGTTTGTCAAAAGCTTGCTTAAAATCTATGTAGGCAACATCCATTGCTTTCCCCTCATCAACCTTCTCTATTACTTCATCAAAAAGATCAACCAGATTAGTCAGGCTTATCTGTTTTTTACAAATCTGTGCTGGCTCACTTTAATGAACTCAAACCTCTGCAAGTGCCTGGTGATTTTTTTCCCCTAATTATTGTTT
Source organism: Heterodontus francisci (assembly GCF_036365525.1). Taxonomy (NCBI): domain Eukaryota; kingdom Metazoa; phylum Chordata; class Chondrichthyes; order Heterodontiformes; family Heterodontidae; genus Heterodontus; species Heterodontus francisci. Next base: position 155,187,119 of record NC_090373.1, on the reverse strand, counting down.
TCTATAGCCTTATCCACCACTGACGTTAAACTGACTGGCCTGTTGTCCTTACCCATTTGTGACCTACAGCAATGTGGTTGACACTGAACTGCTTTCTCAAATGATTTAGAAAGTCACTCAGTTAAGGGTGATTAGGGTTGGGCAATAAATGTTAGCCTTGCCAGTGATGCCCACATCTGCTAAATGAATGAAAAAAACTAGACAATACTGTTATGAACGCTGGACTTTGTAGCATGATAGTGTTGTAAAAACTATGATTTTTAATGCAGTGTAAAATGGATTTGGAGGAGACATGTGACCTTACACCAAGACTGCCTGGAAACAAGTCAGGGGTCCTGGTTACCATGCAAACAAGCAAACCAGACCAAAGAATCTTTTGAAAGCAGGGTACAAACTTCTAACACCTGAACGACAATGGGTTTCGCTCTCCCAGGCTCTCAGATCATAAAAAGGGACCCAAGGGCTCTAAAAATGCAAATTCAAGGTGCAATTATAAACATGTGGAAAAAAGGGAGGCCCCCAGACATATGTACTCTGGATACTGTAAAAGGAAAACGACTATTGACTTTTGATTCTCGATAAATTCAATGGGCTTTCCTAAGTCTTACAGGCTGTAAGGAAGAAAGGAAAACACAAAGAAACCAGCAGGAGCTGCACAGCCTCAGAAGAGAGAGCAAACAACTTCTCTCAGAAGAGTGAACGGCTGCTAAGATTTGAACCCGGTTTGAAAGTTGTTGTTTGTGGAGGAAAAAAAGGGCAACAGAGTCACCAGAGATTGCCTTATTAACAGAAGTCCAGGTCGAGTGTGCTCGGAAGAAGTGAGTGAAGAGGACATTAGTTTTGTTAAGGATTGGGAGGAGTTTGGGACCTTTAACTGCAAAGCTACCAACTCAATGAGAACACTGTGTAACGTATAAATGTGGTGTGGGGTTTCAAGTGTTTTAATAGGTTAATGAGAAATACCTTTCTCTATAATTTAGTGCATTAGCAATCTACTAAGTATTGTTTAGTTATTGTTGATTTTTAGTTCTTATAGTCTTAAAATGTGAAATCTTGTGCGACTCTTTAATCAGTCTGGGGAGTTCACATCTCTTGTTTTCAAGTTAATAGTCTCAACTGAGGTTGTAACAATACAAGCCCACAGAGATATAGCCTTTCAATTGGATTACAGTCACCAGGGTTCTGTATTTTATTCCCCTCGTATTTTAGTCCCTAGCCAGCTGCCTTATAAACTTAAAAAGCAAGCAAATTAGGCATGTTACATTTATGCCTGCCCTCTTCAGCTCATTAGTTGAAATTGAGCAACTCTTTTTGATCTCCTATTGAGGAATCTTTCGCCACACAACCTCAGAAGTCTTGATACTCTTGGGAGTTTACAGTATTAGTGTCAAGTGTATTGTTAGCTTATCTAATGGACATACAATTGTATATAATTCCTATATTTCCTGTTTTCTCCTGTTTTCAATGGTTATTTCTCCAAGAGGCAGGAAGCTGTGATTACACATTGCATTAATTGTTGTTTTCTATGTGCTGTTCCTTCTGAGGGCGCACCTTCCACTGAGAGTCTGGTACATTCATTCATGCCAACTGCTCTCCATGAAACGATCCCTTTCCATACCTTGCCCATCTGAAGAGATTCCACCACCAACATAGTTTTAAAAAATTATTCATTCTTAAGATGGGACCATCACTGGCAAGACTGGTGTTTATTTCTTATCCCTCGCTGCCCTTGAGAAAGACTTGCAGTTAAATTGCAATTTTCACCACCTCAGGACATCCCAAATCATTTAACAGCCAATAAAGTACTTTTGAAGTGCAGTCACTGTCATAATGTAGAAAATGTGGCAGCCAATTTGCGCACAGAAAAATCCCACTAACAGCTATGTGATAATCTGTTTTTATGATATCGATTGAAGGATAAATATTGGCCAAGACACCAGGGATAACTCCCCTGCTCTTCTACGAATTAGTGCCTTGGATCTCTTACATCCACCTGACAAGTCAGAGAGGACCTCAGTCTAAATTCTCATCTGAAAGATTGATGGTGGTGCTGAAGGTGAGAAGGTAGTGGTGAGACTTCTTCTTGAACTGCTGCAATCCATGTGGGAAAGGCACTCCCACAATGTTGTTTGGTTGGAAGTTCCAGGATTTTAATACAGCGACAACAAAGGGTGGAGTGTAACTTGGAGGGAAATTTGGAGTTGATGCTGTTCTTGTCCTTTTAGGTGGTGGGGGGTCACAGATTTGGAAGGTACTGCCAAAGAAGCCTTGGGTAGTAGCTGCAGTAGATCTGTAGCTAGTACACACGGCAGCCATGATATGACCTCTGCTTTGTGGCCACATAGGTTACATACTCCGGAGAAATCCATATAGGAAAAAATGGGTTAAAACAGATGGAGTTCACATCATCACTAAAAAGTGGAATAATAGAATGTTCAACTGCAGTACACAGTTCTTCTATAGTTAATGGAGTTATCTTTTGAGTATCCTGCAATGGAAATGACCATAACTCCATTATAGCTTTAACACTGGTGAGCCTCAGTATGGCGATAACAATGCTGTGACAGCTTGAGCTGACAGCATATTGGGATTGTGTTTGCATTGTAGCTGTGTCCATCCCAAAGTTTAACATGGTTTAATGTGGTTCCTCCAGTCACCATCAACCACTGGTGAAACCATGGAGAGCATTTTAACTATGTCCGCCCAGCAGAAACCGAGCCAGGAAGTGGTGTTAAACTCGCATGAGGGAAATACCCACTCTGTTGCCGACAGGTTACAATTTTACAATGTCTGATTTTTCAGGTGTACAAGGTGCCCGCCTGCGTTACAATGGTGGCAATAAGACCCTGATGCATTCTCCAACTCGACAGCTGAAATCTGTTCAGCTGACCAAAGAGGCCTTTTCAGATAAGTTTTAAACTTCTCTTTGTAGGAGCAGCATTGTAGGTCTCTGCTGCCCAGATGCTCCCCCCACACCCCCCACCTCCACCAATGCTGACTGCTCCAGAATTTCCATCCTTCCCTCGTCCCTGCTTTTACCTTGGGCCCCACATGTGACCTCTGGGCCTCCCAACTTCCCACCAACTTCCCAGCTGTTTTCGTTGGCCAGGAGCACATTAATGAAACTCGACCGTTAAACTACTCTCTAAAATTACTCTGCCATCTTCAATGATTTGTAGCCTTTATTTTATATTGCCTCTCCTCATTCTTCCTACCAAAATGGATCTTCACAGTTTTCTGCAATAAATTGCAAACAGATTATAGATGTGGTCACCCAGTTGCTTAAGAGTAAGCAGGGAGAGAGGCAATGGTTGACCGCCAGTCAAGAAGAAATAGACAGGTAGTGCAGGAGACTGCTGAGTTTGTCTCACTCTCCAACCAGTATTCAGTTCTGAATACTGAGGAAAGTGATGGTTCATCTGGGAAGTGCAGCCAGAGCCAAGGCCATGGCACCACAGCTGGCTGAGCTGCAATGGGGGGCACAAGGAATACTGGAAGAGTGATAGTGATAGGAGATTCGATGGTCAGGGGAACAGACAGGCTTTTCTGTGGCCGCAGACGTGAATCCAGGATGGTGTATTACATTCCCTGGTGCCAGGGTCAAAGATGTCACTGAACGACTGCAGACCACCCTGAGGGGGGAGGGTGAACAGCCAGCAATCATGGTCAACATTGGTACCAACGTCATGGGTAGGAAGAGGGATGTGGTCCTGCAGAAAGAGTTTAGTGAGAAGTAAGAAATTAGCAAGCAGGACCTCATAAGTAGTAATCTCCTGATTTTTCCCAATACCACGCTCAAGTGAGTATCGAAATAGGAGGGAAGTGCAGATGAAAGCATAACTGGAAAGATGGTGCAAGAGGGAGGGCTTTAGATTCCTGGGACACTAGGACCAGCTCTGGAGAAGGTGGGACCTATTTAAGCCGGACTGGTTGCACCTGAACAGAGCTGGGACAATTTCCTTGTGGGGTGATTTGCTAGGGCTACTGGGGAGGGTTTAGACTAACTTGGCAGAGAATTGAGAACCAGGAGGAAATATCGGAGAGGAATACCAAGATGCATAGAATACTGGGAGAGATAGATAGCACTAGAGTAGGGAATGATAAGTTATTAGGTGGGGTCAGAGTAAGAGAGAAAGTAATAAAGTCTAAATTAGGGTTAATGTGTATTTTATGTGAATGTGGGGAGCTTATCAGTTTAACTTCGGTGGTAGGGAAATTCTAGAAACAATAATTCAGAACAAAATTAAGAGTCACATGGACAAATGTGGATTAATTAAGGAGCGCCAGCACGGATTTGTTGAGGGAAAATCATGTTTCACTAACTTATTGGAGTTTTTTGAAGAAGTAACAGAGATGGTTAAAGGGGGCAATGCTGTTGATGTGGTGTACATGGACTTCCAAAAGACATTTGATACAGTGCCGCACAACAGATTTGTGAGCAAAGCTATAGCTTATGGAATAAAAGGGACAGTAGCAATATGAATATGAAATTGGCTGAGTGACAGGAAACAAAGAGTAGTGGTTAATGGATGTTTTTCGGGCTGGAGGAAGGTTTGCAGTGGAGTTCCCCAGGGATCAGTGTTGGGACCCTTGCTCTTCCTGATATATATTAATGACCTAGACCTTGGTGTACAGGGCACAATTTCAAAATTTGCGGATGATACGAAACTTGGAACAATTGTGAACAGTGAGGAGGATAGTGTAGACCTTCAAAAGGGCATAAACAAGTTGATGGAATGGGCGGACAAGGGGCAGATGAAGTTTAATGTGAAGAAGTATGAAGTGATTCATTTTGACAGGAAGAACATGGAGAGATAATATAAAATAAAGGGTACAACTCTAAAGGGGTGCAGGAGCAGAAGGACTTGGGGGTATATGTTGTCAGGCAAGCCCCCCACCTACCAAGAATGAGGAAAATTAATTTTGCCACATGAACACCTTTGCGACCAAAGCGACATTTGCTGTTTGTAGTATATATAAATGATTTGGAGGAAAATGTAGCTGGTCTGATTAGTAAGTTTGCGGACGACACAAAGGTTGGTGGAGCTGCGGATAGTGATGAGGATTGTCAGAGGATGCAGCAGGATATAGATCGGTTGGAGACTTGGGCGGAGAAATGGCAGATGGAGTTTAATCCGGACAAATGTGAGGGAATGCATTTTGGAAGGTCTAATGCAGGTGGGAAGTATACAGTAAATGGCAGAACCCTTAGGAGTATTCACAGGCAGAGAGATCTGGGCGTACAGGTCCACAGGTCACTGAAAGTGGCAACTCAGGTGGATAAGGTAGTCAAGAAGGCATACGGTATGCTTGCCTTCATCGGTCGGGGCATAGAGTATAAAAATTGGCAAGTCATGCTGCAGCTGTACAGAACTTTAGTTAGGCCACACTTAGAATATTGAGTGCAATTCTGGTCACCACACTACCAGAAGGACATGGAGGCTTTGGAGAGGGTACAGAAGAGGGTTTACTAGGATGTTACAAAAACAAGAAATGCTGGATTCACTCAGCAGGTCTGGCAGCATCTGTGGAAAGAGAAGCAGAGTTAACGTTTCGGGTCAGTGACCCTTCTTCGGAACTGACAAATATTAGAAAGGTCACAGATTATAAACAAGTGAGGTGGGGGTTGGGCAAGAGATAACAAAGGAGAAGGTGCAGATTGGACCAGGCCACATAGCTGACCAAAAGGTCACGGAGCAAAGGCAAACAATATGTTAATGGTGTGTTGAAAGACAAAGCATTAGTACAGATTAGGTGTGAATATACTGAATATTGAACATCAGCAAGTGCAAACCTGAAGAAAAACAACCTGAAAAAAACAGTTGTTTTTCTTCAGGTTTGCACTTGCTGATGTTCAATATTCAGTGTATTCACACCTAATCTGTACTAATGCTTTGTCTTTCAACACACCATTAACATATTGTTTGCCTTTGCTCCGTGACCTTTTGGTCAGCTATGTGGCCTGGTCCAATCTGCACCTTCTCCTTTGTTATCTCTTGCCCAACCCCCACCTCACTTGTTTATAATCTGTGACTTTTCTAATATTTGTCAGTTCCGAAGAAGGGTCACTGACCCGAAACGTTAACTCTGCTTCTCTTTCCACAGATGCTGCCAGACCTGCTGAGTGAATCCAGCATTTCTTGTTTTTGTTTCAGATTTCCAGCATCCGCAGTATTTTGCTTTTATTTTACTAGGATGTTGCCTGGTCTGGAGGGCATTAGCTATGAGGAGAGGTTTGATAAACTCGGATTGTTTTCACTGGAACGACGGAGGTGGAGGTGCGACATGATAGAGGTTTACAAAGTTATGAGCGGCATGGACAGAGTGGATAGTCAGAAGCTTTTTCCGAGGTTGGAGGAGTCGGTTACTAGGGGACATAGGTTTAAGGTGAGAGGGGCAAAGTTTAGAGGGGATGTGCGAGGCAAGTTTTTTACACAGAGGGTAGTGAGTGCCTGGAACTTGCTGCCGGGGGAGGTGGTGGAAGCAGGTACCATAGAGACGTTTAAGAGGCATCTTGACAAATACATGAATAGGATGGGAATAGAGAGATACGGTCCCCGGAAGTGCAGAAGGTTTTAGTTTAGGCAGGCATCAAGATCGGCGCAGGCTTGGAGGGCCAAATGGCATGTTCCTGTGCTGTACTGTTCTTTGTTCTTTGTTTGAGAGATTGAGAGAGCAGTTAAGAAAACATGCAGCTCCTAGGCTTTATTAATAGAGTCATAGAGTACAAGAGCAAGGAGGTTATGCTGAACTTGTATAAGACACTAGTTCATCCTCAGCTGGAGTATTGCGTCCAGTTATGGGCGCCACACTTTAGGCAAGATGCAAAGACATTGAAGAGAGTGCAGAAAAGATTCATAAGAATTGTTCCAGGGATAAGGAACTTCAGTTATGAAGATAGATTGGAGAAGTTAGGACTGTTTTCCTTGGAGAAGAGAAGGCTGAGAGGAGACTTGATAGAGTTATTTCAAATCATGAGGGGTATGGACAAAGTGGATAGGGAAAAACTGTTTCCACTAGAGAAAAGATCGAGAACAAGAGAACACAGATTTAAAAATGATTGGCAAAAGAAGCAAATGTGACATGAGGAAAAACATTTTCATGCAGCGAGTTATCATCTGAAAATCTGGTGGAGGCAGGTTCAATCAAGGTTTTCAAAGGGGAAATGGATTGTTATCTGAAAAGGAAGACTGTGCAGAGTTATGGGGAGAAGGCGGGGGAGTAGCATTGGGTGAATTGCTCATTCGGTGAACCGGTGCAGACACGATGCGCCAAATGGCCTCCTTCTATGGTGTAGCAATTCTGTGCATCTGCCACTTGTCCACACATTCCATTGGCCTGTCAACGTCCTTTTGAAGTTTAACACTATCCTCCTCACAGTTTACAATACTTCCAAGTTTTGTGTCATCCACATATTTTGCAATTGCGCCCCAAACACTCATGTCTAGGTCATAAATATATATCAAGAAAAGCAGGGGTCCTCACATTGACCCCTGGGGAACCCCACTATAAACCTCCTCCAGTCTGAATTATGCAAATTTGGTCCCATTAACACTCAGTTTTTAAATGTAAATGGGCTGTTGTGAGGTGATGATTACCCACATTCATTCTAAGATGATCGCAGTTACCTTTTGAGTATTCTGTAATAGAGAAGACTTTGCCTTCTCGGTGACCATCCTGATGATACCTCGTCAGCTGCACTCAGGAAATAATAACGCCTTGGCAGCCTAAGATAGATTTTCTCCATAGCAACATGTTAGGTCACCCGGCACCTTCCAAGAATAACAGAAATTGGTCTCATTTTGTGAATACCTTTTGTATCAACATAATTGCTCCTTTTTTAGTTGCTATTTTATTAAAAGATTTCTTCTGTGCCATATTCATAAAACCATAAACCCCTCGATTAGGAGCAGTTTGCGATTCTGCTACACAGACGTATTCCCCATTAATAAAATTATACACTACAACTGACTAAAATGTGTCATAATATTCTACCATGATATATGACTGCTTTAATTAACTAAAATATTCTGTAAAACACTGCATGTTGATGTCACATTTTCAGTTAGCTCAGGTTTGAATTCCTATTTTCAGCAAACCTATTCCTGTACAATGCCTCTACTTTTCTATAACATTATTTTGAGACCCAAAGCATTAATTAATCATTCAGAAACACTTTATCATTGTTTTATTGCTCATGAAATAAATGAGGTTTGCTTCAGTTTTCTCTATGATCCAGAAAAATCAATGTTCTAGTTTCAAGTATGCGGCACAATTTCTGACTGCAGCACTCTATACTTTCAGACTATCAGACAAGCAATTGTATAACTAGATAGCACTTGCATACCTCTAAATAAAAATTGAATATGTGCATAGGAACCAGGTGAAACAGACTGACCAAAACCAGTATATACACCGATATAAAATCTAACATCAGGCTCAGCTTGTAGGGTAAAGAGAAGGTTGAAAATTAACATACTTAGAGATATTTGGGAGCAAATTTAAAAGCTCTACTTTCACAAAGTTTCCACAGGAAAATCTTTGAAATATCCGTACTGGGTACTTTGTGGTACTTTTGAAAAGTAAGTAAGTTGTTTTATCACATAGCTGACTAGTTAACACTGAGGGAGGGAAAAATACATTCAACGGTTAGGAATAATTTCTGTACTTTTCCTTTCTTTTTTAATCAAGCCGAACCACCCCAGGCTCACAGCACAGAACATCACAAGGTTGAAAAGACTAAAAGAGAAAATAAATGAGGATGTAAAAATTAAGTGGCCTCAAGTTTTAGTTCTAAAGTCCTGAAGCTTGTAGGAAGAGGGCAAGCTTGGGGGTTGTGGGGCAGTGGGGGTGGTGGGATAATGGATTTCCTCAAAGCAAGTTACACCACTATTGCACCTCAAAAAAAGCAATTGTACCAGTTGGTGGCTGGCAGAGGAAGTTACACATGTGTTTCCTGTGTCCGCTCATTTGTATTCCTGTTGGTGCAGTCAATGGCGTAAAACCCATGTAAAATCAATGCAAGCAGCTAACCTATTTGGAAACTCCTGCATAGCCTTTAAAAGGGCAGTTCAGCCTTCACTTTTCAGCAGCAGATTGGGAGATAACCAAGTAAGAGAGGAACAGTGTTGCTTCTTTCACTTCATTCTCAGATATCATCAGTATATAGAATTATTGAATCGTACAGCAAAGAAGAAGCCCATTTGGCTCATTGTGCCGCAAAAAGCCAATTAGTCCCCCTCCCTCGCACTTTCCCCTTAGCTGTACAAATTATTCCTTTTTAAGTATATATCCAATTCCCTTTTGAAAGTTACTATAGAATCTGCTTCCACCACCCATTCAAACAGTTCCATATTGTTCCATATCTTACTAATATTTTTATTACACTTTTACAAACTAATGACCACAGTCAGTCTTATCCACAAGAAGATCAGATGCAGACTTTCAAGCTGTCCTCAACAAAACTGAAGTGAGGAGGCACAGATTCCTGCTTGTGGGTACTACCAAACCTGCCAAGGATGTACCTTGCGGCATCTGAAGGGAAAATGGCACTGGCATTGGAACCAATTCCCTCATCCAAGAACTGCAGGCCAGTGACTCAAAAAGATTAATGACCTCACCAGAGCTGACAAGGTAACAAACTAAGCACTCTCTCGTTTTTCTTCCTTGCTCACCCTGGGCACCAGAACACACTACCCTCTTAAAGCAACACTTAAAGAAAAAGACTTGCATTTATATAGCACCGTTCCTGACCATTGGACATCTCAATGCGCTTTACAACCAATGAAGTACTTTTTGAAGTGTAGTCACTGCTGTAATGCAGGAAAGGTAGCAGCCAGTTTGCGCACAGCAAACTCCCACAAACAGCAATGTGATAATGACCTGATAATCTGTTTTTGTGATGTTGATTGAGGGATAAATATTGAATTATAGAATCATAGAAAGTTTAAGGCATAGAAAGAGCTCACTTGGCCCATCATGTCTGTGCCAGCCGAAAAACAATCCACCCATTCTAATTCCACCTTCCAGCATTTAGTCCTGCAGATTACAGCACTTGAGGTGCATATCCAGACTCCTTTTGAATGAGTTGAGGGTCTCTGCCTTAACTACCCTTTCAAGCAGTGAGTTCCAGACCCCCACCACCCTCTGGGTGAAAAAGTTTTCCTCAACTCCCATCTAATTTCTCTACAAATCACTTTAACTCTATGCCCCCTAGTCCCTGACTTCTCTGCTGAGGTGAATAGGCCCTTCACCTCCAATCTCTCTAGGCCCATCAAAATTTTGTACATTTCAATCATCAGATCTCCCCTCAGACTTCTCTGTTCCAAGGAGAACAAACTCAGCCTATCCAATCTTTCCTCAGAGCTGCATTTTTCCAGTCCTGGCAACGTCCTTGTAAATCTCCTCTGTACCCTCTCGAGTGCAATTACATCCTTTCTGTGACCAGAACTGCACACAGTACTCAAGTTGTGGCCTAACCAATGAGTTATACAGTTCCAGCATAACCTCCCTGCTCTTACATTCTATACCTCGGTTAATAAAGGAAAGGATTTCATATGCCTTCTTAACCATCAGAACATCAAGGATAACTCCCCTGCTCTTCTTCAAAATAGTGCCATGGAATCTTTTACATCCACCCAAGCAAGAAGATGGGGCCTCGGTTTAATGTATTATCAAAAAACAGCACCTCTGACAGTGCAGTATGTCATTGGAGTATCAGCCTTGACTTTTGTGCTCAAGACCTGGAGCAGGACTTGAACTCAGAAACCCTACAACGTAGAGGTGAGATAGCTACCAACTGAGCCACAACTAACACTTCCATAGCTAGCCTTTCACACTGCATTCTGGTTAAGGGTCACTCAAACTCAGTACCAATCACATATATGTAAAATTCTAAAATTTCTTCCTCTACTTTAACAGCCTCATAACCCACATCTCTTATTTCAACTTGCCCATGCCACTTGATGCAATCCTCTACTAGCTAGCCTTACCCTCATTTATTCTATCTTGTAAGACAAATTGTCATTCAATGGCCCCCAAAAACACTGGAGGGGCATTTTCACCTTTAAACCCCTCACCTCTTTGAGAAAAAAGCCATGGAACTAGTGAACAATCACTCGCCTGCTGCCTCACTTGGGTTTCAACCATCCTGATTAATGGAGAACAGGAGCAGGATTAATACCCCATCAAAACCCTTTGATTTAAGAGAACAAATTATTATTATTATCGTAAAGATGTTCCAATCAGGATCAACCGTAAAGGTATCATTTTAATAATGTATTAAGTATAATGTACATGGGACAACAAAACTGTTATTTAGGACTGAAAAATTGTCTTTTTTTTTCATCAAAAGTAAACTTAACACACTTTCCTGTTTCATTGCAGGCCAATCAAATCTGTATTTGGTGGGAGCTTTATGCAGGAGATTGCAACAACCCACCCTGCCAGCTGAGGATTGCAATCTCTACCTGTATGGGCATTTGATGGCAATTCTCAGACTTCTTCCTACTTTCCTCCTCCAGAGAATAGTAGCGCAATGGAAGTGGAGCAATCCCAGCAATCATAGATTTAGGAACAGTATTAAAAATATAGGTCATAGTTCTAATGGGAAAGGCTTCCACTGCTATCTCCAGACTGGCCAAGAGAGTGTGGGAAAATGGCACACTGACACGGAACACAAAAGTCCGCGTGTATCAAGCCTGTGTCCTCAGTACCTTGCTCTATGGCAGCGAGGCCTGGACAACGTATGTCAGCCAAGAGCGACGTCTCAATTCATTCCATCTTCGCTGCCTCCAGAGAATCCTTGGCATCAGGTGGCAGGACCGTATCTCCAACACAGAAGTCCTCGAGGTGGCCAACATCCCCAGCTTATACACTCTACTGAGTCAGCGGCGCTTGAGATGGCTTGGCCATGTGAGCCGCATGGAAGATGGCAGAATCCCCAAGGACACATTGTACAGCGAGCTCGCCACTGGTATCAGACCCACCGGCCGTCCATGTCTCCGCTTTAAAGACATCTGCAAATGCGACATGAAGTCCTGTGACATTGATCACAAGTCGTGGGAGTCAGTTGCCAGCGATCACCAGAGCTGGCGGGCAGCCATAAAGGCGGGGCTAAAGTGTGGCGAGTCGAAGAGACTTAGCAGTTCACAGGAAAAAAGACAGAAGACAGAAGGGGAGAGCCAACTGCGAAACAGCCCTGACAACCAATTTTATCTGCAGCACCTGTGGAAGAGTCTGTCACTCTAGTATTGTCCTTTATAGCCACTCCAGGCACTGCTCCGCAAACCACTGACCACCTCCAGGCGCTTACCCATTGTCTCCCGAGACAAGGAGGCCAAAGAAGAAGAAGTTCTAATGATGGGTTAAACACCCAATGACTGTGATTTGCCTCCATAAATAAGCCCAAATTAAGTGGAATCATGGGTGGAGAATGGTGAAAAATTCAGGTGTTTAGGCTATTGCTGCCTCACCTGTCCAGCCAGTATTTCTCTGCCACCTACCATCACTGGAACTGTCCTTAACTGCTTCTTCTGTGTGCAAAAGGAAGTGGATGGTAGTATCTGGGACCCAATGGAGTTTTCTCCTGTCCACTTGTTTTTATTTATTCACGGGATATGGGCACCACTGGCAAGGCCAGCATTAATTTATTGCCCAGCCCTAATTACCCTTGAGAAGGTGGTGGTGAGTGCACTAAACTGGTCACTGCACTATTAATATTAAATGAGGATATTGGACTTTGGGTCAAAGTAACAGGAGTTTATTTACAGGGGTCTTATCTCGAAGACATCTACATTAACGCTAAGCAACAGGAGATTCAGACTCATGACATCACATCCTGTGATGATTCGCAGGTCTATATACAGAATCTACCCAGCAACAGCTTATGCACATTATACTAAATCTCGCTCCAAGTCTCTGACTTCATTCACCAGGTCTATAATGCTGTGGGTTCTCACAACTCTGCCACAATGTGTTCTTCTTTCAATTGTTTAGGCTACTGGGTCTTTCAGTTCTTCTTCCTCACTTTCCAGTGTGTGAGTGGAACTACTGGATGACTCAGATTCTCTGTTTTCACTGTCATCTGGGTGATCCATTGTTGGTTGTATCAGCAGTTCATCAGCTCTCTCTGGTAGCTGATTCTCTTGATTTTTCCCCATTTGTTTTTTTCTGAGATGTCAGTACCGAAGATCTACTATTTCTCCTTATCTATCTCTAGTCTGTCTAGACAATGTAGGATAAAGGATATGGAGATTTCTCCATCACTTCCCCAAATCGACCCTGATCTTTAATCCAAAGCAAATCTCCAGATTGTAGGTCTGTTTGATTTTTTGTTCTGTAACGTTTATCATGATTCTCTGTTTGGATTGATCTCCTTTCTCTTCTCTCACCCTCACCCTTTCCCAGTCTTCTGCACAGATTCATGGTTGAAGGGTTCTTGGGAGTGTGGGTAGTTGAGTCCTCAATATCCTACCCATTCGCAACTCCCTTGGAGCCAACCTGTCCTGGAGAGGCGTTGATCGATAGTTTAATAGTGCCAGCTGAAAATCCTCATTCTTTATCAGTGGCATTTTCATGGTTTCAACGCCTCTCCCTTCATCTCCATTGCCCTGGGAGTACCTCGGTGAACTTGTAACATGGGAAAACCCATACTTTTCTGTGAAATCATTGATAGCCTCATTCGCGAATTGTGGACCATTATCAGAGATCAATAGGTTGGGAATGCCACGTGTGGCGGAAATCTCTTTCAATGGTTTGATTATGGCTTCATAATTCTTTTTTTTTGTTCATGGGATGTGGGCATCACTGGCTAGGACAGCATTTATTACCCTTCCTAATTGACCTTGAGAAGGTGGTGGTGAGCCGCCTTCTTGAACCTCTGCAGTCCATGTGGGGTAGGTACACCAACAGTGCTGTTAGGAAGGGAGTTCCAGGATTTTGACCCAGCGACAGTGAAGGAATGGCAATATAGTACCAAGTCAGGATGATGTGTGGCTTGGAGAGGAACATGCAGGTGGTGGTATTCCCATGCATCTGCTGCCCTTGTCCTTCTAGTTGGTAGATGTCACAGGTTTGGAAGGTGCTGTCTAAGGAGCCTTGGTACACACTGTTGCATCGGTGCTGGAGGGAGTGAATGCTTGTGGATGGGGTACCAATCAAGCAGGCTGTTTTGTCCTGGATGGTGTCGAGCTTCTTGAGTGTTGTTGGAGCTGCACCCATCCAGGCAAGTGGACAGTATTCCATCACACTCCTGACTTGTGCCTTGGACAGGCTTTGGGGAGTCAGGAGGTGAGTTACTTGCTGCAGGATCCCTAGCTTCTCACCTGCTCTTGTAGCCATGGTATTTATATGGCTACTCCAGTTCAGTTTCTGGTCAATGGTATCCCCCAGGATGTTGATAGTGGGGAATTCAGCAATCATAATGTCATTGAATGCCAAGGGGAGATAGTTAGATTCTCTTTTGTTTGAGATAGTCATTGCCTGGCAGTTGTGTGGCACGAATGTTACTTGCCGCTTATCAGCCCAAGCCTGGATATTGTCCAGGTCTTGCTGCATTTCTACACAGACTGCTTCAGTATCTGAGGAGGCACTGAATGGTGCTGAACATTAGAATTAGAATTAGAACATTACAGCGCAGTACAGGCCCTTCGGCCCTCGATGTTGCGCCGACCATCTGATCTACACTATTCCATTTTCATCCATATGTCTATCCAATGACCACTTAAATGCCCTTAAAGTTGGCGAGTCTACTACTGTTGCAGGCAGGGCGTTCCACGCCCCTACTACTCTCTGCGTAAAGAAACTACCTCTGACATCTGTCCTATATCTTTCACCCCTCAACTTAAAGCTATGTCCCCTCATGTTTGCCATCATCATCCGAGGAAAAAGACTCTCACTATCCACCCTATCTAACCCTCTGATTATCTTGTATGTCTCTATTAAGTCACCTCTCCTCCTCCTTCTCTCCAACGAAAACAACCCCAAGTCCCTCAGCCTTTCCTCATAAGACCTTCCTTCCATACCAGGCAACATCCTAGTAAATCTCCTCTGCACCCTTTCCAAAGCTTCCACATCCTTCCTATAATGCGGTGACCAGAACTGCACGCAATACTCAAGGTGCGGCCTCACCAGAGTTTTGTACAGCTGCATCATGACCTCGTGGCTCCGAAACTCGATCCCCTTACTAATAAAAGCTAACACACCATATGTCTTCTTAACAGCCCTATTAACCTAGGTAGCAACTTTCAGGGATTTATGTACCTGGACACCAAGATCCCTCTGCTCATCTACACTACCAAGAATCTTCCCATTAGCCCAGTACTCTGCATTGCTGTTACTCCTTCCAAAGTGAATCACCTCACACTTCTCCGCATTAAACTCCATTTGCCATCTCTCAGCCCAGCTCTGCAGCCTTTCTATGTCCCTCTGTACCCTACAACACCCTTCGACACTATCCACAACTCCACCGACCTTCGTGTCATCGGCAAACTTGCTAACCCAGCCTTCCACTTCCTCATCCAAGTCATTTATAAAAATCACAAAGAGCAGAGGTCCCAGAACAGATCCCTGCGGAACACCACTGGTCACCGAGCTCCAGGATGAATACTTTCCATCTACCACCACCCTCTGTCTTCTATGGGTCAGCCAATTCTGTATCCAGACAGCCAACTTTCCCTGTATCCCATGCCTCCTTACTTTCTGAATGAGCCTACCATGGGGAACCTTATCAAACGCCTTGCTAAAATCCATATACACCACATCCACTGCTCTTCCTTCATCAACGTGTTTTGTCACATCTTCAAAGAATTCAATAAGGCTTGTGAGGCATGACCTGCCCCTCACAAAGCCATGCTGACTATCTCTAATCAAACTATGCTTTTCCAAATAATCATAAATCCTGTCTCTCAGAATCCTCTCCAATAATTTTTCCACTACCGACGTAAGACTGACTGGTCTATAATTCCCAGGGTTATCCCTATTCCCTTTCTTGAACAAGGGAATAACATTTGCCACCTTCCAATCATCTGGTACTACTCCAGTGGACAGTGAGGACGCAAAGATCATCGCCAAAGGCACGGCAATCTCTTCCCTCGCTTCCCGTAATATCCTTGGGTATATCCCATCTGGTCCCGGGGACTTATCTGTCCTCATGTCTTTCAAAATTTCCAGCACATCCTCCCTCTTAACATCAACCTGTTCGAGCATATCAGCCTGTTTCATGCTGTCCTCACAAACAACCAGGTCCCTCTCACTGGTGAATACTGAAGCAAAGTATTCATTTAGGACCTCCCCTACCTCCTCCGACTCCAGGCACAAGTTCCCTCCACTATCCCTGATTGGCCCTACCCTCACTCTAGCCATCCTCTTGTTCCTCACATAAGTGTAGAACGCCTTGGGATTTTCCTTAATCCTACCCGCCAAGACTTTTTCATCTCCCCTTCTAGCTCTCCTAAGTCCATTCTTCAGTTCCTTCCTGGCTACCTTGTAACCTTCTGGAGTCCTGTCTGATCCTTGCTTCCTCAACCTTCAACCTTCTAAGCTTCCTTCTTCCTCTTGACTAGCTGTTCCACATCTCTTGTCATCCAAGGTTCCTTCACCCTACCATTCCTTCCCTGCCTCATCGGGACAAACCTATCCAGCAGTCGCAGCAAGTGCTCCCTAAACAACCTCCACATTTCTGTCGTGCATTTCCCTGAGAACATCTGTTCCCAATTTATGCTCTCCAGTTCCTGCCTAATAGCATTGTAATTTCCCCTCCCCCAATTAAATATTTTCCCATCCCGTCTGCTCCTTCTTGAATGACTGCAGTCTATCTGGTGCAGGTATGCCCAAAATGCTGGTAGGTAGAGAGTTCCAGGATTTTGACCCAGAGACAGTGAAGGAAAGGCAATATATTTGCAAGTCAGGTTGGTGTGTGACTTGAAGGGGAACTTGCAGGTGGTTGTGTTCTCACGCATCTACTGGCCTTGTCCTTCTAGGTGGTATACAAACAGTGTGAAGGGCACAGAGGGCACAAAATTCTTGAACTGCATTCAAGAGAACATTTTTAGCCGGCATGTAACAAGCCCAAGAAGCGGGGCCACAGTTCCAGATTTAGTCTTAGGAAATGACACTGGGCAAGTGGATGAAGTAGCAGTGGAGATAGTGACCATAATATAGTTAGTTTTAGCATTATTATGGAAAAGGACAAAGACAGAATAGGAGTAAAAGTTCTAAATTGGGGGAAGGCAAATTTTACAAAGCTGAGAGGTGACCTGGCGAAAGTGGACTGGATACAGCTACTTGAAGGAAAATCAGTGGCAAACCAATGGGAAGCATTCAAAACTGTGGTTCTACAGGCACCGTGTAGGCATGTCCCCACAAAGGAAAAGGATGGTGCTGCCAAATCTCGAGCCCCCAAGTTATCTAGAAGCATACAGGGAAAGATGAAGCAGAAAAAGAAAGCTTATGACAGTCACAAAAAACTTAATACTTTCTCCTTGGAACAGAGAAGGCTGAGGGGAGACCTGATTGAAATGTATAAAATTTTGAAGGGCCTGGATAGAGTGGAGGTGAAGGGCCTATTCAACTTAGCAGAGAGGTCAGTGACTAGGGGGCATAGATTTAAAGTGATTGGTAGAAAAATTAGAGGGGAGATGAGGAATGATTTTTTCACCCAGAGGGTGGTGAGGGTCTGGAACTCACTGCCTGAAAGGGTAGATGAGGCAGAAACCCTCAACTCATTAAAAGGAGTCTGGATATGCACCTCAAGTGCCATAATCTGCAGGGCTATGGACCAAATGCTGGAAGGTGGGATTAGAATGGGTAGATCACTTTTCGGCCAGCACAGGTATGATGGGTCAAGTGGCCTCTTTCTGTGCCTTAAACTTTATATGATTCTATGATTCTATAGTATGATCACTGCTCCCTAAATGTTCTTCCACTGAAACATGTTCCAATTGCCCCATTTCATTCTCCAGAACTAGATCCAGCATGGCTTCCTTTCTTGTTTGGCTGGAAACACATTGATCATGTTCCTTTGCACACATTTCAGGAATTCCTCCCCCTCTTTGCCCTGTTGTTATTTTTGTTTACATTAGGATAATTGAAATCCTCTATTATCATTATGTTTCAGTTATGTAATTTGCTAGCATATTTCCTCCTCTTTCTCCTTCCCATTATTTGGTGGCCGACAGTATACACCCAGAGCGTAATAGATCCTTTGTTCCTTAGTTTGAACTCGATTTTGCTTGATTTTGTCTTTGACCCCTCAAATACATTAACCCTCTCAAGTGCTATAATAGTTAACATTTTCAACTAATTCCTTTATTGGTCTAGTTTAGTGGAAGCTACTGCTAATTTGTGGAGAAATATACTTTGGATAAGCAGTTAGGCATTTGCATGCTGGTATTTTTATATCTCATAGTGGAATTTGAGAGTTTAGAAGAATGAAGGGTCTTACGGTAACATATAAGATTCTGAGGGGGCTTGACAGGATAGATGCTGAGAGGATGTTTCCCTGCGGAATCTAGAACTAGGGGACACAGTTTCAAAATAAGGAGTCTCCCTTATAAGATGGAGATGAGGAGGAATTTCCTCTCTCAGAGGGTCATTAATCTTTGGACTTTTCTTCCCCAGAGAACAGTGGAGGCTGTGTCATTGAATATATACAAGGCTGAGTTAGACAGATACAAGGGAGTCAAGGGTTATGGGGGGCAGGCAGGAAAGCGGAGTTAAGGCCACAATCAGATCAGCCATGATCTTATTGAATGGCAGAGCAGGCTCGAGGGACTGAATGGCCTACTCCTGCTCCTATTTGCTATGTTCTTATCTTCTTACTTCAAGTCCAGAGTGAATTATGTCTGTAAAATTGTCTTATTCCATTTTTTAATCTTATGTTCTTAGTACTATTATATTTTATGATTTAGAGCTAGGCTGCTTCTCTGACCCTAGGTAGTTTAGTGGTAAAGGGATGGACTTGGTGACAAGGTATTTGATCCATGAAATAGATGAGAAATCTACTTTAGTAGAGTTGCTGATTGCCTGTTATAGAGAGAAAACGATTTCTGCCTCAGGATACACCAATTCTTATCCAAATACAGATAACTTAGATACAGATAGGCAAGTACCAAGGTGCAGATTATTGGTAAACTCCAGTGTGATTTCTAGCCAGGACCTGTTACCTATCAGGACACTGACTTTCAGGGCTATTTAGAACAGTGAGGAAAGAAATTCAGCTTGTTCGTTCAGGTTCCATCACTGAGTTTAATGATTGGTTTCTGTGAGTGTCAACAGTAAGCTGTCCACAAAAGATAATTCTTTCACACTCATCAACATCTTTCCCTATATTCCCACCTTCTAATTGTTCATGCTGCTTCTCATGCAATATGATGTTTTTTTTATTTGTTCATGGGATGTGAGCATCGCTGACAAGGCCAGTATTTGTTGCCCATCCCTAATAGCCCTTGAAAAGGTGGTAGTGAGCTGTCTTCTTGAACCACTGCAGTCATTGGATGCAGGTACACCCAAGTGCTATTAGGAAGGGAGTCCCAGAATTTTGACCCAGCGACAATGAAGGAATGGTGATATAGTTCCATGTCAGAATGGTGTGTGTCGTGGAGGGAAATTTGCAGCTGGTGGCATTCCCATGTGTCTGCAGCCCTTATACTATTAGGTAGCAGAGGTCACAGGGTTGGAAGGTGCTGTTGTAGGAGCCTTGGCAAGTTACTGCAGTGCATCTTGTATATGGTACGGACTGCTGCCACTGTGTGCCAGTGGTGGAGGGATTCAATGTTAAGGTGATGGATGAGGTGGTGATCAAGCAGGATGCTTCATCCTGGAATGTGTGGAGCTTCTTGAGTGTTGTTGGAGCTGCATCCATCCAAGCAAGTTTTTTTTTATTCATTCATGGGATGTGGGCGACACTGGCTAGGCCAGCATTTATTGCCCACCCCTAATTGCCCTTGAGAAGGTGGTGGTGAGCTGCCTTCTTGAACTGCTGCAGTCCATTTGGGGTAGGTATACCCACAGTGCTGTTAGGAAGGGAGTTCCAGGATTTTGACCAGCGACAGTGAAGGAATGGCGATATAGTTACAAGTCAGGATGGTGTGTGACTTGGATGGGAACTTGCAGGTGGTGGTGTTCCCATGCATTTGCTGCCCTTGTCCTTCTAGTTGGTAGAGGTCGTGGGTTTGGAAGGTGCTGTCTCAGGAGCCTTGGTTCATTGCTGCAGTGCATCTTGTAGATGGTACACACTGCTGCCACTGTGCGTCGGTGGTGGAGGGAGTGAATGTTTGTAGATGGGGTGCCAATCAAGTGGGCTGCTTTGTCCTGGATGGTGTCGAGCTTCTTGAGTGTTGTTGGAGCTGCACCCATCCAGGCAAGTGGAGAGTATTCCATCACACTCCTGACTTGTGCCTTGTAGATGGTAGACAGGCTTTGGGGAGTCAGGAGGTGAGTTACTCGCCTCAGGATTCCAAGCCTCTGTCCTGCTCTTGTAGCCATGGTATTTATATGGTTACTCCAGTTCAGTTTCTGGTCAATGGTAGCCATTAGGATGTTGATAGTGGGGGATTCAGCGATGGTAATGCTGTTGAATTTCAAGGGGAGATGGTTAGATTTTCTCTTGTTGGAGATGTCTGGCACTTGAGTGGCACGAATGTTACTTGCCACTTATCAGCCCAAGCCTGGATATTGTCCAGGTCTTGCTGCATTTCGACACGGACTGCTTCAGTATCTGAGGAGTCACGAATGGTGCTGAACATTGTGCAGTCATCTGCGAACATCCCCACTTCTGATCTTATGATTGAAGGAAGGTCATTGATGAAGCAGCTGAAGATGGTTGGGCCTAGGACACTACCCTGAGAAACTCCTGCAGTGATGTCCTGGAGCTCAGATGATTGACCTCCAACAACCACAACCATCTTCCTTTGCGCTAGGTATGACTCCAGCCAGCGGAGGGTTTTCCCCATGATTCCCATTGACCTCAGTTTTGCTAGAGCTCGTTGATGCCATACTCGGTCAAATGCTGCCTTGATATCAAGGACAGTCACTCTCACCTCACCTCTTGAGTTCAGCTCTTTTGTCCATGTTTGAACCAAGGCTGTAATGAGGTCAGGAGCTGATTGGCCCTGGGGGAACCCAAACTGATCAGGTTGTTGCTAAGCAAGTGCCGCTTGATGGCACTGTTGATGACACCTTCCATCACTTTGCCATGATTCAGAGTAAGCTGATGGGGCGGTAATTGGCCGGGTTGGATTTGTCCTGCTTTTTGTGTACAGGACATACCTGGGCAATTTTCCACATTGCAGGGTAGATGCCAGTGTTGTAGCTGTACTTCAACAGCTTGGCTAGGGGCGCGGCAAGTTCTGGAGCACAGGTCTTCAGTACTATTGCCAGAATATTGTCAGGGCCCAAAGCTTTTGCAGTATCCAGTGCCTTCAGTCGTTTCTTGATATCACGCGGAGTGAATCGAATTGGCTGAAGTCTGGCATCTGTGATGCTGGGGACTTCAGGAGGAGGCCGAGATGGATCATCAACTCGGCACTTCTGGCTGAAGATTGTTGCAAATGCTTCAGCCTTATCTTTCGCACTGATGTTAATATTCAGATCATACAGCCTGTTCACTTTCCAATTGCATGGGAAGTAATTGGGAGGGGGGTTGCGGCTGGGGGTGGGTGCGCAAGCCAAGATGGATATGTTAGGTAACCAATGGCAGAAACATGGGGGTGGGCAGTTGGAGGTCAAGTGTTGAACTCTCCCAGAATATACCCATCCAGATTTAATAACCCTAGCAGATAATGGTTCTGCTGTTGCCATTTACACCTCCCTTGGGTTCATCTTTTATTCCTTTACTTGTTCCATTACCATCCCCCTTTTATCTTGCACCATCATCCCTTTTGTCATTTAATCTTCCTGCCTTCCACCCTATCACAGACATTCTCTTTTGTTTTTCACCCCACTCCATTTCCCCCCCCACCCACTTTGTCCTGCCTCTATGCTTGCTTATGAACTGTTAAATGTCCAACTTCTTGAAGTTCTGATGAAAGGTCATTGACCTGAATCATTGACCTGAATTTTACTGCAGGCTTTGGGACCTCGATATCAGGCGGAAAGCGGGTCTTGAGCCCACACTTGCCGACAGCAGGACCAATTCGGCTATTTTATCAGAGGGGCCCTCTTAATTGGCTGCCTGGTGACCTGCCATCCAATTAAGGATGGCGGGCAGGCTCCTGACGCCACTGGCCCAATCAGAAGGCCGGCAGCTCTGAAGCTGCAGCAGCCCCAATGGAGAGGTGGCCGCTGCTGAGGCAGGCAGGAGACCTTGAGCCTCCAAGAGGTAAGTTGTAAGAGGTTCCATTCCCATCCCCTCTTACTACAGTTCTTGGACTTTAGGAATTACAAGAACAAAATTGCACATGGCACAGGGTTTGGCTTAACCATGAATGTTTTATTGAATCCAATAATATCCCGAAACATCTATGGTTAGTTGAAACAGAAATAAAACAAAACTGTCCTCAGTACAAAACCTCTTGCAGTAACTTAAATTTGACACCCCAATTCACAGCTGAACCCTTCAGTGATTTGACCACTGTTCCCAGTTACCCAAACAAAGTCACTACGACTTGGCTCAAACTTATAAATTTCAAGCAAAAACACTACGCTTTTGTCCCAACCCCTCAGACAAAGATCACTACAATTTGGCTGAAATACTTACAATCCCCAATGGCTGATTAGTCCGGCGTTGCTTGTAGGTCCTGAGTCAAGATGACCAATCTTGACCCTTCTTCATGACTGCAGACCAGTCACTGCGATGTGGCTGCTTTTTATAATAAACTGACTCAGGACTTCTAAGACATATGTTCTATTGTTCATGCTGTGCTGTGCCCAGTGGGTAAACATCCTTTAGTTTATTTCACACCTAGCCCAGACAAATATGATTAATTTATGATTAATTCATACTGGGTGCAACAGTACAGTTTTTTCCCTGGCAGAAATAACTCAAACAAAATCTTCAAACTCTCATATAAAAACAAGAAATGCTGGAAATTCTCAGCAGGTCTGGCAGCATCTGTGGAGAGAGAAGCAGAATTAACGTTTCAGGTCAGTGACCCTTCTTCATAACTGACAAATATTAGAAATGTAAAAGAATTTAAGAAAGTAAAGCGGGGGTGGGACAAGAGACAACAAAAGAGAAGGTGTTGATCGGACAAGCTCATAGAGAATAACTGACTAGAAGGTCATGGAACAAAGGTATGTTAATGGTGTGCTGACAAAGCATTAGTTCAGAGAGGGTGTGAATTGACTACATCACAAAGCATTCCAAGCACAAACATTAAATTTTTTTTTTAAAAACAGAAACAGTGGGTAGGCACAATAGAAGCAAACTAATCAAACTAAAAGAAAAAAATAGCACAACCAAATAAAAAAGAAAAAGAGAAAAAGTAACTAACATAAAAAGGGGGGGCCCGTCATGCTCTGAAATTATTGAATTCAATGTTCAGTCTGGCAGGCTGCAGAATGATGGCTTTTCCTTTGGTACTATTGTTCCATTGAAAGTACTCAGTCAATGTTTGAATTCCTTTTGATGAGCCACTGTCTTTTCTGAATGTTCAAATTAACCCCTTTCTGCCCAGCCTGTGCTGCTGGCTGCAGCTTGGCTTTTGTATTGTAATCCAAACATGAGGTCAAAACATGTCTGTGGGTCTGAATTTTATAGTCCATTAATTTTCCCAGTTGGCAGGAAATCCTACATCTCCCCCTTTTAATATCTCTTTTATACTAGTTATTGCTTCTGATGAATCTTCTGCTGTGCTGAATGTATTGTAGATTCCAGCCAAATCTTACATTTTTTTTTGTTCTTTAATAAAAACAAGAAATGCTGGAACCACTCAGCAGGTCTGGCAGCATCTGCGGAAAGAGAAGCAGAGTTAACGTTTCGGGTCAGTGACCCTTCAGTGACTTTAAATAGTCTATACATTCGAATCCATCAGTCTCAATTCCCTTCTTAAACAATCTTTCTGATTTTTCCCTTTTGCCTTTTAAAAATCTCTCATTAAACAATCTTTCCGATTTTTCCCTTTTTACTTTTCATTTTAACTTACATGATAACTTTAACACATACAATATTACAATCAATTGTGCAATTACTAGTACATGTGAAGCAATTCGAATCCAGGAAGGGAATTCGCGATTAAACCCGATATCCCACAAGGTGGGATATTTATTTCCTTGATCTCACCTCTTGTGCCCCTGTTTTTCTGTTTGAGAGTATAATAATGCTTTTGGGAGAGCTCCACTTCCTTTACCAGTTTTGTCAAATGCTCGGGTAATGATGGGATATCATACCCAAAATGGGCTGTGTATTCGTAGAGGTTTGGTCGAGCATCGCTCACTGTTAGATTTACTGAGGTGTGGTCGAGATAGGGATCATGCTTTCCTTTGAAATTTTGATCTCTATCTGGGGTTTAAAACAAAAGGTTGAGTTGTAAATTGAGCACCATGTGTCATTGTCTATCCTGATTTGCACTGGTAGTGACACAGTAGGTTCCATATGCAACCTGTGGAAGGATGTGGTTCTGAGCCATCACCTCCATAGTACAGTTGATAGGCTGTGCACTTTCAGATGCAAAATCACATACTGATCAGTCAAACTCATTTAGGTGACATGGACACAAAACTACATGTGTGCCCTTTCCCTGACACCCCTTCAGATCAGTGCCAGTCATAGAGTTCCCCCACTTAGCCACAAACGGAGGGGCCCCATGATGTTGCACATATACACCATTTCAAATGAGACCAATATTTTCCACTTGGTATACTGGCACTGGACATTGGCCGGAATTTTACACCACCCCAGCGGGTTGGATGGCAGCGTGGGGGCAGCGTAAAATTGAGCGGCAGGGTCTGGGAGTCCTACCCACCCCGATTCCGCCTCTGGACAAGTTTATAGAGGTCAGGCTGGTGGGGGGTGCGGGGGTGGGAAACGGCTCGCCCACCCGAGGCCAATCAAGGCCCTTAAGTGGCCACTGTCAGAATGCATCATTTCCAGCACACATACTGAGATACCCTATCCTCCAGTGAGGGATTCTTGCCTATGACCCTGTGCATAATTTTAATTTTGTTCTTAACCTAAAGTCCTGCCATGGTTGGCAGTTCTGTAAGAGGTTCCGTTCCCGTACCCCCTTACTACAGTTCTTGGACTTTAGGAATTACAAGAACAAAATTCCATACGACACAGGATTTGGCTTAACCATTAATTGTTCTTTTACTGAATCCAACAATATCCCTAATGCAGACACCTCTATGGTTAGTTGAAACAGAAATAAGACAAAACTGTCCTCAGTACAAAACCTCCTGCAGTAACCTAAAATTGACACCCCGATTCCCAGCTGAACCCTTCAACGATTTGACCGCTGTTCCCAGTTACCCAAACAAAGCCACTACGACTTGGCTCATACTTACAAATTTCAAGCAAAAACACTACGCTTTTGTCCCAAAACCCTCAGACCAAGATCACTACGACTTGGCTGCGATACTTAAAATCCCCCACACGGCTGATTGTAGTTGGTTGCAGGTCATTGATTGTAGGCCCTGAGTCAAGATGAACAATCTTGACCCTTGTTCCTGACTGCAGCCCAGTCACTCCGATATGGCTGCTGTTTATAATAAATTGACTCAGGACTTCTAAGACATATGTTCTATTGTTCATGCTGTGCTGTGTCCAGCAGGTAAACATCCTTTAGTTTATTTCATGCCTAGCCCATCGAGATATGATTAATTCATAATGGGTGCAACAATACAGTTTTTTCCCTGGTAAAAATAACTCAAACAAATCTTCAGACATCTGATCAGTGCCAACAATACAGTTTTTTCATGGCAGAAATAACTCAAACAAAATCTTCAAAGCAAAAGCAAAATACTGCAAATGCTGGAAATCTGAAATAAAAACAGAAAGTGCTGGAAATACTCAGCAGGTCTGGCAGCATTTGTGTAGAGAGAAGCAAAATTAACATTTCAGGTCTGTGACCTTTCACCAGAACTTCAAACTCTCATGTTGTTGAAATGAATTCTCCTGCTGTTTTGAGGGAATACAGTAACAGCAGCTGTCTCTGAAGTTGCTGGAAGATGTGAATGTCTCATCCCTCTCCTCAAGATAAATTAATGGCCAGATTCCAGTACTATTGTCTATGATGGTAGCCTTATTATCATATTGAAGGCATGTCCCTTGTACCATTGTGCAGGGTGCTTCTTTCCCTCCTCTGGCCCCTTCTTTGGGCTATCGAGCCTCCAGCCCCAATAGTACCCCCGGGCTGCTGCAGGGAGGCCACCTTCATTAAGCTGGTGACTTCCACGCGTGGCAGGAGAGTTGCCCTGCCCTGAGCAAAATGCTGGCAGCCCCATAAAATGGTCCTTAATAGGGCATTTAAGTATGCAAATCAGCTGCCCGTCTCCTTGGAGCTGGCGCCAATCCGTATCCAGTCCCACCACTGGGAAAAAGCCCGATGGTGGGACTGCATCAGGGAGCTGTCTGGGGGCTGGTAAAATTCTGTTCATTAAATCTGTTCCTCTTTTGATAGATGCTACCTGACCTGCTGAGAGTTTGCAGCTTTTTCTGGTTTTGTTCCACTTGATGTTGTTGTCTTGAGAACTACATATTAAATGAGCTAATATTGATCCAAACATCAGTACCTTGTTGAGTTTCAATATAGGTAGGTGTATCAGGATTTTGGTCCCTGTTTCTTTATTCATGTTTCTGTGACACCTGCAGCAGCTGGTTGTGTGGTTCCACCAATTTGAAATGAGTGTGATGTAAAACAGTGCAGAGCTGAATCTATCATAAATATTTCTTTGCTTCTTTTAGTTTGTTAATTGATTAATATCATGAGTGAAAAGCTATTTGTGTCACAGAGTGGGAGGAGTACTTTGGTTGATAGGATGTAGACCTAGTCATATGATTGGGTTGCATTTGTCGCACAATTATTTTTCCACTAATCTGAGAAGTGAATTTGATTCCCCAATAGGCTGTCTGCCACCAGGAGTGTTGGATCATGTAATTACTCTAGAATTAGTCCAGTAAACACAATGTAAAACAATGGAGTCAAGTGTCAGGTGTAAATTTGAAGATTATCTGTTAACTTAATTGACAATACACAAAACATCAGGGGACAATCCTGCCTGACCAATGCCCTTGACGTTTTTTGAGGAAGTAACATCCTAACTGGGCTGTGGGTTAGCCTTACAACATGTTGTCCCTAATCTTCAAGAAGGCATTTATCAAAGTTACACATGAATCTCCATTAATTAAGCTCAAAACAATGGGAATTCGGAGTAACTCTTGGCTATGGTTAAGGAATCGGCTGATGGGTAGAAAATGATGGATCCTTTTTAGGGGAATTACATCGGGATAGGGAAGCACTAAGGCTGGACTTTAACGCCCCCCCCCCCCCAAATAAGTGGGTGAGTGGTGGGGGGGGCGTAAAATTGAGTGGGAGGCGGAGGGAGGAGGAGAGGCTGTTCCCGACCCCCTTGCACCCCGCTGCAATTTTACGCAGGGCGGTGGTGGTGAGAAATGGCCCACTCACCCCAGTCCAATCAAGGCCCTTAAGTGGCCAATTAACTGGCACTTAAGGGCCTCCTCCCGCCGCCACAGGTATTTTACCCTCGGCAGCCAAACGGCAGAAGCGTCAAAAGCCCCACCTGGTGAAACCAGGCGGCCTTCTAGCGGGCTGATGGGGGGCCCTCCTGATCGGGCACCCTGTGCCCCACGGAGCATCGCCCCCGAAGCCCTATCCCCAACACACAACACTCCCCCCACCACCCTAACCGACCCCCATTGCATCGCTGGGGAAAGACCGATTATCCCCAGCAAGGCCTTAAAAACTTATCTCTCTTCTGGGGCCGTCCTTCATCTTGCTTGTGATGGTTGGGTGCAGTCCCAGCAGTGGTCACTGCTCCCGGTGGCGCTTCTGAAACTAAGAACTGGTGACCTGCTGATTGGCATCAGCTGCATTAGGTGGGACTTCCTGCCTCAAGGAAGTGGAAGTCCCACCCAAGACCAATTAAGGGCCTGGGAAGGGTAAAGTCCTGGTCTGGCTCCCCAGGCCTGGCAGAGGCGAGCTTGCCACCAACTTTTCAGCCGGTGGACGGGGCCTCCCACCCAATGAAAAACTCCGGCCTAAATATGGGGCCCAAGGGATCATGGTTGGAACTACTTCTGTTTCAAGTTTTCATCAATGATCTGGACTCAGGAACCCAGTGATAATCCTGGAGCAATTTTGGACTCAATTGGACAGTGGGGGGACTTCAGGATATTTCTGGATTGATGAACTGAGACAGATCGAAAGATCTACCTGATCCACAATTATTTTGTGAATCAAGCTAATAATTGAGGGCCTGGTAAATACAGTCATTAGTTCTTATATCACAAGCAGCATATCCACTCAGTTTTTAAACCTTTTCTTCATTTTATAAAAACAACTTAGTTTCCTGAAGGTTCTTTTAAGATGGGTCCCATGACATTTAAAACTCCTGCAGTGGCAAAGAACTACTCTTTTATTCAGACTTACTGTTTTGTGTTTGACAGGAAGAAAGATGAAGCAATTGATGCTTTTAAGTAATGCATCAGTGAGCTGAGAAATCCTTTCTGATGCTACTGATTGACTAATGTCTACAGTGACATGTGCAGGAGTCTCTAAAGTACCAAAGGTACAGAACTTTCAGTAGTGAGACAAGAATTCCCCAGGGGGCTGACATTCCAAATCACCTTTTAGCTTCTTGCACATATAACGCAGCATCTGTTCCTTAAGACTTGCTAACAGCATTTGAAATAAATTCACTATCTGCAGATCTTATAGAAAAGTTCACTACACAGAATCTTCTGTGTCTTACAGTTGGGAATCTTTCGATTATTTGAGCTGCTGAACAAGCTAAGGTACAGCAAAATTTATGCGCTAGTTCCTGTCATGGATGTTGAATTAATTTGTTATATTATTTCTAAGATTCCTAACATTCCACTATTGAATATTAAAGGAATATCAACTAAATTTATTGGCCTAGATTTTGCTGTAGCAGGGTATCTAATGATGTCTGTCGTTAGTGAGACTTGCCCGGATATGATTAGGTTTTTACATTTTTTGTGGCAAGTTGCTGAAAGTGGGAGATGATAACGGTGCAGTGAGGAAAACCAGGAATCTGGCATCTGATGTAACTGTGCACCTCCGTAACCAATCAGATTAAAAGATTGTGAAATAAACAGCACAAAGACTGAGAAGGAAGTCTAAATTAGAGTGGATGAATCAATGTCAAATCGGACACAGTAAGAGAAATAGAGAAGGAACAGAAGGTTGAATTGTCAGCTGTGGCTCGGTTGGTAGAATTCTTATTTCTCCCTCAGAATGTTGTGGGTTCAAGTCCTACTTCAGAGACTTGAGGACAACAATCTAGGCTGATACTACTATTCAGTATTAAGGGAGTGCTATACTGTTGGAGGTGATACTTTTCTGATATGATGTGAAACCAAAGCTTTGTCTGTCCTCTCAGGTACATTAAACTATGGTGTGACTTCAAGGAAGAGCGGGAGAATTAGCCCTAGTTCTGATGAAAGGTCACAGACCTGAAACTTTAATTCTGCTTCTCTCTCCACAGATACTCTCTGACCTGCTGAGTATTTCCAGCACTTTCTGTTTTTATTTGAGTTATCCCTAGTGTCCTAGCCAATTTTTATTCCTTAAACAGCATCACTAAAAGCAGATTATTCGCTGTATGCAAAATGGCTGCCATGTTTCCTATATCACAACAATGGCTACACTTCAAAAGTACGTCATTGGCAAGAAAGATCTTCGGGACATCCTGAGGTTGTGAAAGGTACTCTATAAATTCAAATGTTTCTTTTTTTAAGAGAGGGAGAAAAAGTAGACAGCAATGTCAAAGAATTACAAATTTTAAATGTGACACCTTTAAAAAATATCCAACAACAATTAAAACCTGAAGTAATGAGACTCCACATTTTTATAGTTAATTTTCAGTGCCAAAGAGGTTGATTGGTAATAATTAACATTTATCACATTGTTAGAGAAGTACTGAGGCTTGAAATGACAAGACTTAACTTTCTGTGGAAAGTTTCAATAGTGAGGCAGACAGCAAGATGCTGCTTTTGCAAAGCTACTGATAAATTAATGCAACTTGAACAGCAACTTTTGGATATTTGAGCTTAACCATGCATCTACTCTGAAGTGATTTATGACTTTAACCCCTTGTATGGACTAAACCAAATCAAGAGCACATCCCCACCAATTTCCCTTAATCAAGTTCAAGCCAGACAAATTCTCAGACACTATTTGGGTCCAAAGAATTGCACTAGCTTTCCCTCAAAGACAGAAAATCAACAGAGAATGTTACCATCTTTCAGATAGCTAACTTTTAATATTTTTATAGCTAAGTCATAAATATCCCGCATGTTATGAGGGTCTGGGAAACTCTCTTCGATACATATCTCTACACTTAAAGAGACACAGAGCGGAGGTTCTTGTAATTGTATACAGAATACTACATGAGATGATTTATTAACTTTTATATATTTATTAAAGAATTTAACATGCAATAAACTTCTGAAGTGGATAAGTATATCACAATATCAAACATGACTGAGAGATGCAACACATATTCTTATTTCTAACATACAATCCAAAAGTTTAACCTTGCTAATGTTACAACAAAATTATCTTAGAATATCCAGAATATCCATCGAAATTTAAAGTAAACTTATACCTTAAATGCCCCGTAATTGAGAAGTATTGTTGAGGATTCAACACTTCTAAGTGTCTGCTGTAGAACCTTATATTTTTATACTATTTCTAAGGTGTAATCTGACTTTTGCATTAGATGTGACCTTTCTGTGTTCCCTTTTAAAATCCATATCTGTAATTTAGTGTTTTACTAGAATTTACAGTTTGTGAGCTTTTATCTGGTCAAAATGTTCAGAATTGTGTTTACCTGACCTCTCTTTTTCCTGTGAGTACTTTCCATTTATTGTTAATTACCCTTTCCATGGTACCCGCAGCAACCTCCAGAGCCGACCTGTCTGAACAACAACCCCATAAACCAATTAAGTCACACAGGATATTTCGGTGTCTGTGTTTATCTTCCAAGTCCTTGGCAACAGCAATTCTATTCTAACAGAAACCCCTGGTAACAGAGATTCTATTCTAACAGAGACCTTGAAATGTTTAACTCTACCATCTTAAAGGGGAACTTCAGTGAGCTCTGAAAACTAACCATTTATTAAATCTTTAACTCATTTGGCATAAACACTGTTTTCAAATTCTACTTACTCAAGCCTATTATACCTATATTCTTTCACAGCCCCTCGCCTGATGTTGCTGTACCATTTGTGCATAAATAATACCATGCACACTACAGTACCAGAGTAACAAAAAAAAAGGAAAGATTTGCAATTATATAACCCCAGTTAGAACCTCAAGATTTCCCAAAGTGCTTGCCAGTCTACAAAGTGTAGTCACCATTGTAATGTAGGAAACACAGCAGCTGATTTACTTACAGCAAGGTTCCATAAACAGCAGTGAGATAACTGACAAAATAATTTGCTTTCGTGATAAATATTGGCCCAAATACTATAGCACCATGAGCTCTCTTGCATTTTCCCCTGGAGCTGGACCTGAATTCACAACCATTTGACTCAGCAACAAGAATACTACCACTGAAATGATGCTGACACATACATCAAGATATTACACTGAGGTCTATCTTCCTCAATCCAATATATCGAGTCACTATAACAGCAAAATCTGTTCCAGAAAGAAGAAACTTGCATTTATATAGCACCGTTTATGTCCTCAGGATATCATAAAGCACTTCATAGCTAACTTTTGAAGGGTCATCATTGTTGTCATGTAAGCAGATATGACGGCCAATTTATACACAGATAAAATGAACAAGCAGATAATTTATTTGGCGATGTTCCTCCCATTTATGAAACATGGCTATGTATGTAACAATAGCAAAGAGAGAGGAAAGATAAATAAAATATTATGGTTTTGTTAATGTCAGCAAGCTGTTTGTTCTTTCCTCAACTTAGAACCAATTTGAAGAGGTTGATATTCTTACCTTGTCAGACTAGATGTTAGTTTATAATTAGAAGTGCAGTTGCCCAAGGCATGTATTGTTACCTTTGTGTAAAATTTCTGTTACTAAAATGTCTTTTTAACATTGTACACATAATACAATTCCCCTCAGGATTCAGTGGGCCACATGCTACACATAGGGTGGCTGTTTTGGAGGGAAAATGGGTAATTATTCCACTGCCATTTTTAACCAACCCCAGCTTTATGCTAATCACCACTAATACTATTAGGCATCTGTAATTAAATTCCACTTAGATAGATGGTGCTGCATATTGACATGATGTGCATAAAGCACACAAGGTTGTTTAAAATCATGAAGGGTTTGGATAGAATCAATTAAGAAAAAACTGTTTCCAATTGCTGAAGGGTCGTTAACCGGAGTGCACAGATTTAAGGTGACTTCAATCTGGGTGGACTGCAGCGGTTCAAGAAGGCAGCTCACCACCACCTTCTCAACGGCAATTAGGGATGGGCAATAAATGCTGGCCTGGCCAGCGTCGCCCACATCCCATGAATGAATAAAAAAAAAAATGACTGGCAAAAGAACCAGAGGCAATGTGAGGAAAAACATTTTTACGCAATGAGTGGTTAGGATTTGGAATGCATTGCCTGGTAGGATGGTGGGTACAGATTCAATAGTAACTTTCAAAAGGTAATTGGATAAATACTTGAAGGAGGAAAGAATTGCAGGGCAATGGAAAAGAGCCTGGGAGTGGAACTAACTGGATTGCTCTTCAAAAGAGCAGACGCTGACTCGATTGATAGAATGGCCTCCTTCTGTGCTATGTTTGAATGATCCTATGATATTAAGCCTTTAACTGTAGAAGAGAGTTATCGACTGTGAATTTCCTGTCCAAATAATGAAAGTGGTACCTTAATTATAAAGGGCCAAATTGTCAATCAAGTATGCACATGCTCAAATGAATGAAAGTTCAGTATGTTAGTGTTTATTTCATGCAATAGACCTTTAAGAGTTACAATCAATGGGGGAAATTTTTAACTGGCCTGCGTCCAGCACCACTCCTGGGCTTTGGGTATGTGCTCCTCCAGCAGCAGCCACCACCTCCATAGTGGCACTGTTCAGGGGGCAGGAATTTTGGTGACGGGGTTCTTGAGCCTGTGGAAGGCCTGCTGCTGTTCACTTAAGTGCGGACTGGCAGTAGATTTGGCGGGCCTTCCGGAGAAGAGGCGATGTAGGGATCTTGCTGTTGTTTTTTCCGGGTGTCAAAACTTCCATCGCAAGCATAAAATCCTAGCCTAAGTTTATCTCAAAAAATGAACAAGTGGCTATAGGTGCAAACAATGAACTTTACGGGTTAAATACATTGGTGTCAAGCCCATGAGAATTTACATTACAGAGATTTCATACCCTGACAAGACTACCACATGGTTTTATGTTGATATTAGAAGGTCATTAAAGCAAATGTTGCAAAATTTACAAAATAGATAGAATTAATGCAACAGCAGCAGAAATAATCCAGTGTTAATGGGTGCTTCATTTTATTTTACATTATATCAATTTTATACGCTTTCCCGGGTAATTCACACTAAAAATGATATGGTACTTGCAGAAACATTGATGCATTCTATTTCGAGATTGCTCTGCTTGCATGCATAAGACTACACCAAGTGAAGGGAGCCCTGTGTTTAATAGGTGAAAAACTACTTACAAAATGTGAGGACACTTAAAATCTATGACAGCGTCATCCCAGCATAAGAGTTAAGATTCATTCCAAAGCAAACAACCGGTCAGTATTGGAAGAAGGCTCCATAACATATCATTGGCAGGGATTGCAACTTCTTCAGAGGTCCAGTCCTGGGAACAGGTCTGAACCCCAGTAGGTCCTAGATGCACTGGCTATAAGGCCAGTACTCCTTGATTCGGGAAATTGAGGAGCAAATATGTGCACAATTCGCAGAGGTGTGTAAAATTAATAATAGGGTAATTATATTAGGTGATTTCAACTTTCCCAACATTAATTGGGATAGTCATCGTGTTAAGGGCTTAGATGGAGTGGAGTTCTTAAAATGTATACAGGAGAACTTTTTAGCTCAATATGTAGAGGATCCAACAAGGGAGGGTGCAGTGCTGGACCTAATTCCGGGGAATGAAGCCGGACAGGTGGTTCATGTGTTGGTGGGGGAGAATTTTGGTGATAGCGACCACAACATGGTACAATTTAAGCTTGTTATGGAGAAGGAAATAGACAAGTTGCAAAAAAAGGTTTTGGATTGGGGGAGAGTGAATTTTAGTAAAATAAGGCAGGATCTGGCCAAGGTAGACTGGAAAGAGTTACTTGGTGGGAAATCTACAGAAGAGCAGTGGGGGGCATTCAAAAAGGAAATGGGGAGGGTACAGGCCCAACATGTTCCCTCAAGGGTAATAGGTAGGAGCAACAAGCCCAGAGAACCATGGATGACCAGAAACATTCAGGGTACGATGAGAAGGGAAAGAGAGGCTTTTAGCAAATACAAGGAGAGCAAATTAACAGAAGCATTAGTGGAGTACAGAAAGTGTAGGATGGAGCTTAAGAAAGCAATTAGGAGAGCAAAGTGGGGATATGAGAAAGCTCTGGCTGGTAAAAATAGGGAAAATCCCAAGATATTCGATAAGTATATCAATGGGAAGAG
Source organism: Heterodontus francisci (assembly GCF_036365525.1). Classification (NCBI taxonomy): domain Eukaryota; kingdom Metazoa; phylum Chordata; class Chondrichthyes; order Heterodontiformes; family Heterodontidae; genus Heterodontus; species Heterodontus francisci. The sequence continues at coordinate 155,152,368 of NC_090373.1, read as the reverse complement.
GATAACCAGGGAAAGAGTAGGACCCATTAGGGACCAAGGGGGAAATCTGTGGGTGGAGCCAGAAGGCATTGGTAGGGTGTTGAACGAATACTTCGATTTGATTTGATTTAGAGATACAGCACTGAAACAGGCCCTTCGGCCCATCGAGTCTGTGCCGACCATTAACCACCCATTTATACTAATCCCATATTCCTACCACATCCTCACCTGTCCCGATATTTCCCTACCACCTACCTATACTAGGGGCAATTTATAATGGCCAATTTACCTATCAACCTGCAAGTCTTTTGGCTGTGGGAGGAAACTGGAGCACCCGGAGGAAACCCACGCAGACACAGGGAGAGCTTGCAAACTCCACACAGGCAGTACCCAGAATTGAACCCAGGTCGCTGGAGCTGTGAGGCTACGGTGCTAACCACTGCGCCACTGTGCCGCCCAAATTCATCTGTCTTCACCCAAGAGAATGAGGATGTAGATATGGAACTCAGAGAGAGAGACTGTGAGGTTCTTGAGCAAATTGTCACAGGGAGTGACAAGGTATTGGAGGTTTTGGAAGGCTTAAAAGTGGACAAATCTCCAGGTCAGTACAATTTGTGTTCCAGGATGCTGTGGGAGGCGAGGGTGGAGATTGCAGGGGCTCTGACCCAAATTTTTAATTCCTCTCTGGCCACGGGGGAGGTGCCAGAGGACTGGAGAATAGCTAATGTGGTCCCACTATTTTAGAAAGGTTGCAGAGATAAGCCAGGGAACTACAGACCGGTGAGTCTCACATCAGTGGGAGGGAAACTATTGGAGAAAATTCTGAAGGAGAGAATCTACCTCCACTTGGAGAGGCAAAATTTGATTAGGAATAGTCAGCATGGTTTTGTCAGAGGAAGGTCATGCCTAACAAATTTGATTGCATTTTTTGAGCATGTGACCAGGTGTGTAGATGAGGGTAGTGCAGTTGATGTAGTTAACATCCAGACAAGACTACAGAGAAGCAAATTAGACTCCTTCACTTCTCACTCAGTGTCCATAGCTCTGCTTATCTGTCTATTTGTAACCTCCCCACTTTCAAAAACATAACTTGCCATTGAAGCCAGCAAAAGTCTGTACCACAAAGGCCTCAACCAATGTTTCCCTCTCATCTGATAAAATGCTTTTTTTTTTGAGTACCTGAACTAAGCTCATCAATGTTTTCCTCAGTACAGAGAATGCATCACTCCTGAACAGTGCTCAATCGAACAGTATAGCTAAAAATGAACAAAACCAACATAAAGTAGGATTTCCAGCATCTGCAGTATTTTGCTTTTATTAAAGGTAGGAATTCATATAGTGTACCCTTTGAAGTTGTAAATTATACATCCCACAGTAATTAGTACCAGGAAACATCTAATTTTATTTCTATTGGTTTCATGTTTTAACTATCCTTAAGACACTGACTTGCACAGTGGCGCAGTGGTTAGCACCGCAGCCTCACAGCTCCAGCGACCCGGGTTCAATTCCGGGTACTGCCTGTGTGGAGTTTGCAATTTCTCCCTGTGTCTGCGTGGGTTTCCTCCAGGTGCTCCGGTTTCCTCCCACATGCCAAAAGACTTGCAGGTTGAATGGTAAATTGGCCATTATAAATTTCCCCTAGTATAGGTAGGTGGTAGGGAAATATAGGGACTGATGGGGATGTGGTAGGAATATGGAATTAGTATAGGATTAGTATAAATGGGTGGTTGATGGTCGGCACAGACTCGGTGGGCCGAAGGGCCTGTTTCAGTGCAGTATCTCTAAAAAAAAAACATGGATTTCAGCAAAGCCTTTGCCAAGGTCCCACAAGGGAGATTTATCAAGAAACCAAATGCACATGGGATGCAGGGTAACTTGATAAGGTGGATTCAAAATTGGCTTAGCTGTAGGAGGCAGAGAGTGATGACAGACGGCTGTTTTAGTGACTGGAAGCCAGTGTCCAGTGGCGTACCACAGGGATCTGTGCTGGGTCCCCTATTGTTTGTCATTGATATAAACGACATAGATGACTATGTGGGGGGTAGGATCAGTAAGTTCGCGGATGACACAAAGATTGGCCGAGTGGTTAACAGTGAGGTTGAGTGTCTTGGGTTGCAGGAAGATATAGACAGGATGGTCAAATGGGCAAAAAAGTGGCAGATGGAATTTAACGCTGAAAAGTGTGAGGTGATACACTTTGGAAGGAGTAATGTGACATGGAAATATTCAATGAATGGCCTGACACTGGGAAGTTCCGAGGAACAAAGGGACCTTGGCGTGTTTGTCCATAGATCTCTGAAGGCAGAAGGGCCAGTTAATAGGGTGGTGAAAAAGGCATATAGGACACTTGCCTTTATCAATCGAGGCATAGATTACAAAAGCAGGGAGGTCATGTTGGAGTTGTACAGAACTTTGGTAAGGCCACAGCTGGAGTACTGTGTGCAAGTCTGGTCGCCACATTATAGGAAGGATGTGATTGCACTCGAGGGGGGGTGCAGAGGCGATTCATCAGGATGGTGCCTGGGATGGAACATTTAAGCTATGAAGAGAGGTTGGATAGGCTTGGGTTGTTTTTGCTGGAGCAGAGAAAACTGAGGGGTGACCTGATCGAGGTGTACAAGATTATGAGGGGCATGGACAGGATGGATAGGGAGCAGCTATTCCCTTTAGTTGAAGGGTCAGTTACAAGGGGACACAAGTTTAAGGTGAGGGGCAGGAGGTTTAAGGGGGATTTGAGGAAGAACTTTTTTACCCAGAGGGTGGTCACAGTCTGGAATGCACTGCCTGGGAGGGTGGTAGAGGCGGGTTGCCTCACATCCTTTAAAAAGTACCTGGATAAGCACTTTGCACGTCATAACATTCAAGGCTATGGGCCAAGTGCTGGTAAATGGGATTAGGTAGACGGGTCAGGTGTCTTTAATGCATCGGTGCAGACTCGATGGGCCGAAGGACCTCTTCTGCACTGTATTTTTTTTTGTTTCCAAAATATACTTTATTCATAAAAATATGTTAAAAATACATTACCAAACAGTTTGTAACAGCACCGTCAAAAATTACAAACATTGCAAGGGAGATCAGTTTCCTTCAATACAATCGTGAGTTGCCTCACAACCCTTCCATTTCATCTGTTGTGCCAGATTCATTTTTACATTTTACAGCAAACGAAAAATTTCCCAATACAGTTCGAGGGGTTTCCCATGGATCCAGCCCCTCAGTTCAGCTTGGTGGGGGGACTTTACACAGTGGTCTTTCCCCATTGAGCCTTTGCTGCGGCTGCCCCAAGCTTTAGTGCGTCCCTCAGCACGTTGTCTTGGACCTTGGAATGTGCCAGTCTGCAACATTCGTTCGTGGACAACTCTTTGCGCTGGAAGACCAGCAAGTTTCGGGCAGACCAAAGGGCGTCTTTCACTGAATTGATAGTCCTCCAGCAGCAGTTAATGTTTGTTTTGGTGTGTGTCCCTGGGAACAGCCCGTAGAGCACAGACGCCTGTGTTCCAGAGCTTCTTAGGATGAACCTTGACAAAAACCACTGCATCGTTTTCCACACATGCTTTGCAAAGACACATTCCAGGAGGAGGTGGGCAACTGTCTCTTCCCCACCACAGCGCACAGGCATTGTGCAGAGGGGGCAAGGCTTTGGGTGTGCAGGAAGGATCTGACGGGGAGGGCTCTTCTCACCACCAGTCAAGCTACATCTTGGTGCTTGTTTGAAAGTTCTGGTGATGAGGCATTCCGCCAAATGGCTTTGGCGGTCTGCTCGGGGAACCATCCGACAGGATCCACCGTCTCCTTTTCTCGTAGGGCCTTGAGGACATTCCGTGCAGACCATTGCTTGATGGATCGGTGTTCAAAGGTGTTTTCCCGCAGAAACTGCTCCACGAAGGATCGGTGGTACGGCATGGTCCAACTGCATGGAGCGTTCTGCGGCAATGTGACCAGGCCCATCCTTCGCAACACCGGGGACAGATAGAACCTCAGCATGTAGTGACACTTGGAGTTTGCATACTGGAGTTCTACACACAGCTTGATGCAGCCACACACGAAGGTGGTCATCAGGATGAGGGCGACGTTGGGTACGTTTTTCCCGCCCTTATCCAGAGGTTTGAACATCGTGTTCTGCACTGTATTATTCTGTGATTCTGTGATTCACTTGTGCGTTTTGCTGCTTGGTGAAAAGGAAAACCTGAGAGTCCCCTCCCCCAACAATGCCTATTCTTATGCCAGTGATCTAGTGTTGGACAAACAAAGGTTCTGCCCTCATTTCTGACATTTTCACTGAAATCCCACTGGTTTTATGGTGGATTATACAGCAAAGGACACAAATTTGCAGCCCTGCAATGTACAAGTCATTCATGTGACTGAGAAGTAATGCAACGAAAGCCTTTAACGCATACAAAAACATTGAAATTTATGCATTCAGCTCTTTCAAAATGTTTGATTAATCTGACAGTGACATTCTTGTGGGGGAGGTTTGGCTTATTAATGCATGAAATCTATTTAATCAGAAGAAAACTTCCATTAGGAAAACTAGAAGTTATTTTTCTGCAAGATCTAAAACATCTTCATTAGCATGTTGCAGCGTAGCTAAGGATGCCACTCGTAGCAGATAGTAAAAATCTTAGAATTATACCTAAAAGTACAGCTTAGCTTGATCAGAAGACTGACTCTTGATTGTTGTGCCTGAGTTGCTGCCTTTGTATTTCTTCTTCTCTCTTAGTCGACTGCATAAAAGAAAAGGGCACCAAACAAAATATACAAATAGCAACATTAGAATATTAGACACCAGACTGATGCAGTTTTCCCACCCCTATAATGCCAGCATTTCAATTTCATTACATCAGATTAGATTACAATGAGTCGACAGCAAAGAAACAGGCAATTTGGCCCAAATGGTCTACATAGGTGTTGCTGTGACAAATACATCTGTAATATTCACCTCAACTTGTGGTAGCTAGTTCCACATTCTAACCACCCTCTGGGTAAAGAAGTTTCTCCTGAATTCCCAATTGGGATTTATTGGTGGCTATCTTATATTTATGGCTTTGGTCTCCCCAGCAAGCAGAAACATCTCTACCTTATATCAAACACCTTCATAATCTTAAACCCCTCTATTAGATGGAGGAAAATTCCTTGTAATTTTGAGTAATCATGTTCTGGTAATCTGATTTCTACTTAATTACATGTTGCGTGCAAATGGCAAATATACATGTGTGCCAGTGCAAATTGTGCCAACTTGGCAAGTAGAAAGACATACCAGAATACACACCAGCTATTCAAATGCATCGGTGCATAATTCTTCACAAGCAGTATAAACGGAAATTATTTAGCCATCTACTTTATAAGCCTGTGGGGTTTCTCCCAATCTTCTGCCATATCTTTGGTGAAAGATCAGGGGAATCCCTGAAGAAATAGCGTAAACAGCTATTCCTGGTGTTTCTAAGGTTTGCACTGATCTTCAATTGAAATTACAGTGGGAGTAAGGGAGAACTTCATGCAAGTTCAAACCCTGCAGGAATGCCAGGAATAGCTGTTTACGCTGTCTCTTCAGGGATTCCATGGATCTTTTACCAAGGATATGGCAAAAGATTGGGAGAAACCTCACAGGCTTATAAAGTAAATGGCTAAATACTCCACAAACTTTCTGCACTGAAATTTTGCAGGTATTAGTCTGGACACTGATGGGAATGGGGAAAATGTGAATTTAAACACAATTTTTTGCAGTGGGAAATTCCTATTATTTTTAGGCCATACTTCAAATTCAGATAATCTCATTCATTAATTATATTCCAGATAAGAATAATTTTTCCAATTCTGCAATTATGGTTCAGAGCAAGATATGGCTCTGTGATGGCTCAGTGTCAACTGCGCCATGAGGTGTGCAGTTGAGCCATGTAGATGGTTTGTGTAAGGGGTGAGGTGATGCTAAAGGCTTCAGCATTCCTGGCTTCAGGTACAACTAAACTTAGGAAGAGAGAAATACTCATCCAGGCTCTTTTCCCAATCAACAGCCAGTGTCCTCTGCTGGAAAGTACACATCGGTAGATCCTGGGTGAGACAGGCTTGACCATGATGCCCCCTGTTTCCGTCACTCCCCCATCCTTGTTTTCAAATTCCTTTATAGCCTCTCCCGCTTCCTATCTTTGTAATTACCTCCAGCCCGACAACCCAACGAAATCTCTGCACTCCTCTAATCCGGGCATACCCTTTATTTTAATCATTCCGATATTGGTGACCGTGCCTTCAGCTTCCTATGCCCAAACATCTGGAATTCCCTCCCAAAACCTCACTCCCTTTCCCTCTTCCTTTGAGATGCTCCATAAAACCAACCTCTTTGACAAGCTTTTTGTCACCTGTCTGAATACTTCCTTGAGTGGTAGGTGCAAAATTCTGTTTGATAACGCTCCTGTGAAGCACCTTGCAACATTTTACTACATTGAAGGTGCTATATAAATGCAAGCTGTTGTTGTTGTTGAACAGCCTGCCGACACTATCTGGGCTCACACATGGAAAACGAGCAGGAGCTGAGGTACCAGAAGACAGCCAGGGAATTTGATATTGCATCTGATTCTCAGTAGGCTGTTTCAGAAGAAACAGGAAAAAAATTGAAGGAGAAAAATAAATGCCAGTCATGAGGAAACGGAGTAAAAAATGATGATAGGTTCCTGCTGTTAAATTCAGCAAGACCTCCCCACTCCTGGTATTTCCAGGTATGGCCCCCCAACTGTAAACACCTAAATATTGGGGCCATTGTGTTCCCTTTCAGATGTTAAAGTAACTTGGTGAATTCTTTTTAGGTCATTTTAAACATGATAGGGTTTAATTATAACCAACACCTTTATGATCACCACATAAAGATTTTTTGATGTTTCCTTCTGAGATAAGTTGAAGATAACACAGTGCATCCCGTTACTAGATTTTCTATGGCTAATCCTTCAATATGCAATAGTTTGAAGACTTAACTTTAGAAAAGGTTTTCATTAATAATGGATCTTGAGTATTGCTGAAATAGAGACATGTTGTCAAAGCTTTTCGTCTTACACTCATCAAGACAATACACAAGAATAACCAATGTTAGGGAAAACAACAACTTTATGCTGTATGGGAAGATAGAGCTGATTGATTGGCAAGTGAACTCTGAATTGTAGAGGTGTTGCCATGGAGAATGCACCAGTTCATGGTAACTGACAGTTAACTGCCAAGCTTTGTTTGAAATTTAAGCCAGGCAGCTTGACTCTGGTTGGTCAAGGCATTGCCCTGAGGAATGAACCAGCAAATAGCTGTCACTTATTTTGTTTAGCTGAAACAGGTGCAATGTGTGAAAAGCTTTGACAACATGTCTCTATTTTCAGCAATACTCAAGTTCTGTACTACCAAACACCTATTAATCATGGATATATTCAAGTCATGCAGTAACATCAGATTCATTGATCTTTACTTGTTCCTGGTCTTTGATATGTCATGTACAACCATTTGCTTGAGATATGTTACGTTAAAGAAACTTTTGGATTAGTTGTGGAATTGCCAACTTTGAGTACCCTTTGAACAGGATTCAATTTTCAAACCTACAATTGAGGCTAATGGTTTCAGGGAATTACTGAAATGTAATTGTGTATTTTCAATTCTGAGTGGTTATTTTAAAAGTGAGTTTAAGTCAGTTAATTTTAGAACATTTTGGGAATAAAACGGCAGTTCACAAACAGTTGTAAGAAGTCAATGGAATGTGAGAGGCCAGAAGACTGAGAGGCGTTAGGCACTGGCAGGAGTGATTGGGACATAATTATAGCATTTTTTATTTATGTATTCTGAGGTTATATTTATTTTAATTTTGTTCATTTTAGCAGTTCAATACTATTAAATTGTTAAAGTCGCTTGGGGGATCTCCTTCTCCCTCACCCCAACCTGGTTAGCGTCGTTATGGGATAAGTGGAGCAGCAATCGCTGGACTTGGCAGGAGTGGAGCGAGGGAAATCCAGGTTTGGGGGATGGGCTGGTGATGGGAGGCATGTCATTTATGTGCTCTGGTTCCAACAGGTGAGCAGGGGATGTTGCCCCAAGGAGAGTCACACTGTGGTGATCTAGCAGAGAGTTGTAGAGAATTCTAACTTATCTCACCAGGTGGTAAACCCGGGGATCAGGTGGAATGCTGGTTTAATACCCGCCCTATATTTATCTCCCTTGATTTCAATGAGGGTAAACTCAGGTGGAGTGTAAAACCAACATTGCACCCGATTCCATTAATTTCCTGATGGGAGGGTTATGTTTAAATTGCCACCATTAATGTCTGATTTTCTTGTCAGTGAAGTGGGGAGAAGGAAAAATTGGTTTCCTGATGAGTAACCATCTGTTTGCTCAGGCAGTATCTGGGGTTCCTAGACTGGTCGGTTTGTGGGAAATATGCCTGGATCTAACCCTCAACAGTGCAGAGGTAAGTCTTTGCCCTTGTTTTTTCACAATATGACAGTGAAGATGGAGGTGTTTAAACCCTATTGAGTTCATACGGCATTCATGTAGCAATCGAAAACTAACACCAGTAATTCTCACAGGTCTGCTCGCAATTGCCCGGGGTACCGTGGGGTGCTGGTGGGGGGCAAGGGAGGGTGGCGATTAGCAAAAAAAAACCCCAGAGAAGCTGTGCAAGTGACCATTAACTCACTTCTCAATGCTTTGAGCCAACCTTCTTCAGACGTTACACTAGGAGATGGGGCAACATCTGTGGAAAATCTGGTCTGAACTTTTTGGGTCCTGTGGAGAGCCGGCATGGACACCATGTGCTGAATGGCCTCCTTCTGTGCTGTAAATGATTCTATGATCCTCAGACGAGAATGAAGGCAGGGGGACCCATAGAATTATGCCAGAAGGTGGGGGCAGAGTGCCCATCGTCTTCCTGATGACTTCCAATTTAGCCCAGGGTGCGGAAGGCCAAGGATGGCCTTCCCACTCCAGGCCAATTGAGGCCCTTAATGGTCAATTAATGGCCATGTGAGGGCCTCATCCTGACTCCGCCTCAATTAATCGAAGGCGGAAAGGCGTACCACCGCAGGAAGACACTGCCAGGGGTCAGGGGGAGGGTCCCTCCTTCGGGGGCCTACCTGAATGGCCCTGGTGACCCCAACGCCACTCACCACTCCCAGGACCTCCTGCAGTACCGGCAGTGGCCACGACTCCCAGTGGCACTGCTGGTACTGCAGAGCTGCTGGCCTTCCGATTGGCTGACGACGCTGGAGACAGGAGTTCGTACATTAAAGGGACGGTATTCCTGATGGCAGGCAGTTAATTGTCTGCCTGCCGTTAAATAGCTACAGGGGTCGGGCGGAGGCCCGAGGTGAGGTTTCCACCTCACCTTTTGGCCCACCACCAGGACTCCTGTCTTCAAAACAAAATTCAGCCCTCCAGTCCTAATTCTATACTGCTTAGTGCTTCCATGAAAGAAGAAAACAAAATTAAACTAAAGCGACATTAGGGACTCTTGTTATTAATATTTTGCATCATAGTATTCATTTAAAAGACACTACAATGTAAATTAATAGCTCTGCTTTTGGTGGGACTGATTTGCTTTTGATTTCTGGGCATTGAATTCCTTCTAAATTTTTTCCAGTCTTTTCAGTCTATTAACTCCTCTACTACAGTCTGTGACTTTTGATAATGTTTCACTAGTTCAGTGTTGTTGCAATCATGATTTATGTGGAGGACCATTTCTCCAGAGCGGTAACATTGTTTGTATTCTGAAAAGTGCATCTTTAAATTTGCAAAGTCTTTCACAAAGAACGAACAATTCAGGGTCAGAGAAACATGGCTGTTTCTACCTCCTCCTGAACTACATTTGCTACCTTTACCACTACGGCGTATGCTGTTACACTAATTTACATTTGTTGGTCTGCATTAGCATATATTAGCTAGTGTAAGTAGCTTTTTGAATGAGTGGATTTGAATAATGTCAACTAACCTCTGAGAGAAGTGGTTTTATGGCCAATCAAATCAAACGTTTTTTTGTGAATTATTTTGAACTGTGCTTTGTTTTAAACGGACTTGTTTCTACATCTGGGGACTCTTGCCAAAATTGGGAGATCCGTCCCACAGACTAGTCAAGCAACAGCTTGACATAGTCATACTCACTCAATCTACCTTACAGTCAATGTCCCAGACTCCTCCATCAACATTCCTGGGTATGTCCTGTCCCACCATCAGGACAGACCTTTCAGAGGTGGCGGCACATTGGTATACAGCCAGGAAGGAATGGCCCTGGGAATCGTCAACATTGACTTCAGACCTGGCATCAGGTCAAACATGGGCAAGGAAACCTCCTGCTGATTATCACCTATTGCCTCCCCTCAGCTGATGAATCAATACTCGCCCATGTTGAACACCAATTGGAAGAAGCACTGAGGGTAGCAGGGCACAAAATGTACTCTGGGTGGGGACTTCAATGTCCATCACCAAGAGTGGCTTGGTAGCACCACTACTGATCAAACTGGTTATGTCCTGAAGATATATCTGCTAATCTGGATCTGCGGCAGGTGGTGAGAGAACCAACAGAAGGTAAAAACCTACTTGACTTTGTCCTCACAAATGTACCTGTTGTAGATGCATCTATCCAAGACAGTATCAGTAAGAGTGACCACCGCACAGTTCTTGTGGAGACAAAATAGGCCATCAGCATCATCAGAATTGTATTCAACCACAATCTGTAACCTCATAGAATGGCATATTCCCCACTCTACCACTACCATCAATACAAGGGATCAATGAGGAGTGCAGAACAACATGCCAGGAGCAGCACTTGGCATACCTAAAAATGAGGTGCCAACCTGGTGAAGCTACAACAAGGGCTACATGGATGCTAAACAGCGGAAACAGCATTCTATAGATAGAGCTAAGTGATCCCGCAACCAATAGATCACATCAAAGCTCTGCAGTCCTACCACATCCAGTGGTGAATGGTGGTGGACAATTAAACAACTGACAGCAGGAGGAGGCTCCACAAATATCCTCATCCTCAATGATGAGGGAGCCCAGCACATCAGTACAAAAGACAAGGCTGAAGCATTTGCAACCATCTTCAGCCAGAAGTGCCGAGTGGATGATCCTCCTGAAGTCCCCAGCATCACAAATGTTAGTCTTCAGCCAATTCTATTCACTACATGTGATAACAAGAAATGACTGAGCACACTGGATACAGAAAAGGCTATAATCCCGGAAAACATTCAGAATGTGGTACTGAAAACGTGCTCCAGAACTAGCCATGCTCTAGCCAAGTTGTTCCAGTACAGCTACCCGATAATGTGGAAAATTGTCCAGTTTTTCCTGTGCACAAAAAGCAGGACAAATTTAATCCAGCAATTACCACCCCATCAGTCTACTCTCAATCATTAGAAAAGTGATGGAAGGTGTCATTAACAGAGCCATCAAGCAACACTTACTCACCAATAACTGCTTAGGAGAGGCTGAGATAAATCAGTATGCTCAGTTTGGATTCCATCAGGGCCACTCAGCTCCAGACCTCATTGTAGTCTTGGTCCAAACCTGGACAAAAGAGCTGAACTCCAGAAGTGAGCTGAGAGTGACTGCCCTTGACATCAAGGCAGCATTTGGCCGAGTATGGCATCAAGAAGCCCGAACAAAATTGAAGTCAATGGGTATCAGGAAGAAAGCTCTCCACTGGTTGTGGTCATACCCAGCACAGGTTTTGGTTGGAGGACAACATATAAGCCCCAAGAGATCATTACAGGAGTTCCTCAGGGTAGTGTCCTAGGCCCAACCACCTTCAGCTGCTTCATCAATGACCTTCCTTCAATCATAAGGTCAGAAATGGGGATGTTCACTGCTGGTGCATTGTGCTTAGTACTGTGTTCATAACTCCTCAGATACTGAAGCAGTCTGTACCCGCATGCTGCAAGAGCTGGACAACATTCAGGCTTGGGTTGAGAAGTGGCAAGTAGCATTCACGCCACACAAGTGCCAGGCAATGACCATCTCCAATAACAGAGAATCTAACCATCTCCCCTTGATGTTCAATAGCATTACCATTGCTGAACCGCCAACCATCATCATCCTGGGGTCACCATTGACCAGAAACTTAACTGGACCAGCCACATAAATACTGTGCCGGCAAGAGCAGGTCAGAGGCTGGGAATTCTGCTGTGAGCAACTCATCTCCTGACTCACTAAAGCCTGACCACCATCTACAAGGCACAAGTTTGGAGTGTGATGGAATACTCTCCACTTGCCAGGATGGGTGCAGCTCCAACAACAAGAATCTTGACACCATCCGGAACAAAGCAGCACGCTTGATCGGCACCCCATCCACCACCTCAAACATTTACTCCCTCCACTGCCGGCACACAGTGGCACAGCAGTGTGTACTATCCACAAGATGCATTGCAGCAATTCACCAAGCTTCCTTCAACAACACCTTTCAAACCCATGACCTCTACCACCTAGGAGGACAAGAGCAGCAGACCCATGGGAACACCATCACCTGCAATTCCCCCTCCAAGCCACACAACATCCTGACATGGAACTATATCGCCATTACTTCACTGTTGCTGGGTCAAAATACTGGAACTCCCTTCCTACTGTGGGAAACCACATGGACTGCAGCAGTTCAAGAAGGCAACTCACCACCACCACCAAGGGCAATTAGGGATGGGCAACAAATGCTGGCCTTGCCAGTGATGCTCACATGTTGCAAATGAATAATAAAACACTGTGCAACAAAATAAAAACAAATAGCGAAAAAAACTATGGTGTATTTGTCCAAGTGGTGACCAGAGGGTAACTGGGTGAATTTTGGGCACATTCAAAAGAGATAAAAAACAGTATTTCCAGTGACGTTGTAAGCTGTCCATTACATCATCACTCCAGCTTTTGCTGATGGAAATTTGTTCATCAATATTATTTGAAAGCTACTGCTGTCATTCATTTTTAAAAGTGCTTTTTGCAATGAACCTAGTGATGGGGTGACAGTTTTGTACCGATAATGTTAATATAAGGTCATTGCACTCGCAGAATAGCCAATTATAATGGAGAACAAAGTCATACTGTACATTAAGCTATCATTCTGCGAGACACCCTGTAGCCCCAATGGGTAATTGCGTGCTGGCAGCTCATCTGTAAATTTCCAATATCTGGCAGCAGCAGTGCAGGACTTCGTGATATTTGCATTTGCAACTAATGTTAAATTAACATAAAAGTTTTTTCCTGTCTTACTTACTGTGTTATTCTCAGAGATTAAAATGATTTACTGCTTTCTCCTCACTGTAGTATAAGGGTCTGAAAGAGTTAATGATTGAGACAGTGTAAGGAATACCTCCTACAGTATGATCATGTGAGAAAGACTGGAGGAAGATACAGCATGGCTTCAGAGAAGTAACACTGACTTATGTAAAGCTGTTAGAATGTAATAAAATAGTTAGAATGTAATAAAAGGGTTAATGTTCAAAGTACTGAAGGTTCAGTAATCTCTCCAAGCTAGACTAACCAAGTACACTAAGGCAGCAGCAGACTAACCAAACATACAACATTCCTGCTTTCTTGAGCACATCTTGCAGCTCTACATTAGGGGTTTCTCTAGCCTATGTCAGTCCACCTCAAACAGATGATCACTAATCTGTTGTGAATTTCTATCATGCTCCATTTTTATTTCTGTTTCTGTCTTTCTTTTAGACCTGATTAATTATGCACATCAAATAAGCATTGGGTGGAAAATTCAAGCTAACACAAGGTCAAGAGAGAAAAACACGTTTTACTTTCATGTAGCAGAAACACATGGGCCCAGATTTTAACTTCCCCTGCCCAGTGGAAACCAGGCAGGGGAAGCAGCTAAAATGAGAGCAGTCACTTATCCAATCTTATGCCACTGCCTTTCCACCATGTCCTAATCTTAACCTGTCCTTTTGAGCAGGCAAGTGCAACACCAGCATGAAGGAAGTGAGGTCCTCTTTAAATATGCAGATTGGGTCCAATAATATCAATGTTAGTCAGAGGCCTGAACGGGGGAGCAATGGCAGCTTCTTTGTCAGAACAAACCTGTCAGAGGTGGATTGTGGGCCATAAGAGGCTCTGCAGCTAAGTTTTATAACTCCGTTTTGGGTGTCCATGTGGGTCAGGAGGAGTAGGACTTCTCCTCCGGTACGCACGAGAAAGCTTTGAGATTTCCTTGCTCGAGGGTCTGCCTACATCTCCGATTGCAGCCAGATCCCTCACCTCAACTGACAGCTGAAGACCATTCCCATGCACCCATGGCTGCAGCCTACTGTCAACAAGTTCTCCTTAGGCAGTGGTTCTGGTTTGGGCAGAAATCTAGCAGAATTCATGCAATAGCTGAGCCTCCATGTCTCCAGACTCCACAGGTTTGCTGCTTGTTCTGGGGCTTGTGCACACTGTACCTTCTTTCCCATTAATGGGATATTCAAAATTTCTGCCTGCTGTTCCAGTAGAGGAACTAAATAATTTAAAACAAATGGGTTAATGCCTCTGCTAAAATAACAGCGAGAGGAATTTTACAGCTAGTATCCCAACGCATTACTTCACTACTATGGCAGATTTAGTGGCATCACATAAATTACTGTCCCCTACAGGGTGGCACAGTTGCACAGTGGTTAGCACTGCAGCCTCACAACTCCAGGGATCTGGGTTCAATTCTGGGTACTGTCTGTGTGGAGTTTGCACGTTCTCCCTGTGACCATGTGGGTTTTCGCCGGGTGCTCCGGTTTCCTCCCACCGCCAAAGACTTGCAGGTGATAGGTAAATTGGCCATTGTAAATTGCCCCTCGTGTAGTTAGGTGGTAGGGCATATGGGATTACTGTAGGGTTAGTATAAATGGGTGGTTGTTGGTCGGCACAGACTCGGTGGGCCGAAGGGCCTGTTTCATTGCTGTATCTCTAAATAAATTTCCTGACGTCTTACTCTGTTCAAGGCTCAAAGATAGGCACTGTGAGGGAGTAAGAACAATTTTGCTACAGTTAGCTGACGTAAGATACCTTGGCCACAAGCATTCTCTTGATGCCAGTTCTGTGTAGTTAACTTAATGAGAATCATTTCTAGTGGCATCATTAATCCTAAATACTTAGTTGTCATTTCAATGCTACACATTGCATTCTGGAACCTTTCACATGTCCCTGAATTGTCAATATTTTTCCACAGCACTGTTTACAAGTTTCTATTTCCAATTTTACATGCACTCGCCTTTGTTTAGCGAAAAGTACTTTGGCGGCTTCAATAAAAATTCAGAAACATGATCAGAGCCTCTCTCATTTTTTCACTGTTACAACCAGGTGAGAAAGAAGTCTAAGGTTCCCTTTCAGCCTTCACCCGATCTTACTGTAACAGGGTTTTAATTTTAAACACACTGCTTTTAGCTTCCCCTTGGTGAATCCTTGTTCACCGCTTTCCAATAATAAGATAAAGAAATGAGCACAAACAGGCTTTCTTATGTTTAAAGAAGTAAGGTGAAATGTTATTAATCTTAAACTTTAAACTCTAATTTGGTTAATGCCTACGGATACAGGCCACGCCCCATGCTATCATGCATAAGCGATACGCATATGCAAATGGAGACAGAAAGGAGTAGAAGAAAAATAAAGTGGAAAGGTTTGAGGCAATATCTGAAGAGTTGTTGTTATGGTTCTTTGAGCTCACTGTAGAATCCTTTTGTAGGTAACTCATGCTTTTCGTTGGGGCCCAATATTCTTCTTAAACTTTGTTCACTGTAGGAGACTGTTCTCTCTTGGCGTTCATGTGTTTTCAGTCGGTTTTTGGAGTTCCGTGAGAAAGAGATGGGAGCAGACAGGGCAGGAGAGGAGGTCTTTTCAATCCAGGAGCCAAGTGCTTTCTGCCAGGCTCTTTGTTCAAACTGTACAATTCAGAAAAATCCCAGACTGCCAAGTAGGTTAGTCATGTGACTAACTGGTTTGACTACGCCTGTTTGTGGATTGTACTGGAGTACGGGATAGCTCCTTTGTCTACAAACACTGTCTGTTAATATGCAAAAATGTCTTTCCAGCCGGGGGCCTGGCAACCCTTTGTCGCAGGCCTTCTCTTCTTCCCAGCAACAATTTGAAATTTAATGTCCATGTGGCGAAATTAATGTGCCTCATTCTTGGCAGGTGGGGGCCAGCATGACATTCACCCTCCCTTTCTCTCTTTTTTTTGATTCTACTCTCTCTGTTTCTCTCTGTCTAGCTCTGAGTGTCACAATTGAATTCTGGTGTGCTTTCTCAATCCAGTTCCTGAAAAAAAGATAAATTAACAATGCAGAAACAAGTGAAAAAAACATGCAAAACCCAGCAAACAAGACTCCCATCACAGAAAACATACAGATTAGAAGGAAGAATGGATATGGATAACGCATGGTGAATTAGGCCCTTTTTAAGGCTGATATGGTAGCACGCTGTTGGAGTAATGCCATTTGCTAGTGACTGATTCTTGATGCCTTTGATGCTATGGCTGACTGCAATTTCGAAAACAATTCTGTTCTTTAAAGGTTACCCATCATTTTGATAAGCAGAAAATGACTGCAAAGAGTGGGTTGGGACTCATGTTCAGGAATAAGCACTTCTCAACATTGCCTATTGATTTTTGTGTTCTAAAGGATGTGCTATTACTTATTTTCAAATTATTTTGATTACTGGCAAGTTCTATCTACTTTCCATCTGTCAGTTCAGGTAAAATATTCGACTATGAACGTAGGTAAATTGGCACATGAGCAAGAAATCTGAAATGAGCAAAATTCAGTATCTTTATGTTCTCTGGGCTGCTTTTTATCACAATTGGTGGAATTTTTAAACTTTGTTTTCTTTTATTTGTATATTGAGTGGTACACAGTATTATAATTTTAACCCATAATTGTTCTGCATTTTGAAAAGAAGTGCTTGGAATGTAGGAATAGCATCTAAACTGTGCCAGGTAGAGGTTTTTTCAGGTAGTGTTCTGTTTATTTTCAAATCTTGAAGGTGCTTAGAATACAACCACAGTTTGTTTAATCGCTCCTAACCCTTGGTGTCCAGGTATCATTCTAGTAAATCTATGCTGCACTCCCTCCAATGCCAATATATCCGTCTTAAGTTGTGACGACTAGAACCGCTCACAATACTGCAGGGCTGGAACTTAATGGTGAGGCGGTGACCCTGCCCATCGGCTGGAAAGTCAGGGTACAGCCCGCAACCGCAAGGCCTGTAAGCCACGCAGCAATTTTACGTGGCTCAGGCCCTTAATTGGCTTCAATCGGGGCTTCCGCCCCTCTAACCAGGAAGTCCCATCTCCAAGAGCTGCCAGCCAATCAGAGGGCTGGCAGCTCTTCAGTCCCAGCAGCGCCACCAGGAGTGATGGCCACTGCTGGGATTGTACCCAGTCGGGAGCAGCAACAATGGGAGAGGCCTTGGAAAAGGTGGGGGTCAGGCCTTGCTGGGGACAATCAGCTAGGCCCTGGTGAGGTGGGTGGGAGTGTCGAAGTCTATGGTAGGGGTGGTTATTTTGGGAGGCAGCCATGCTTCTTGGGGGGTCTCCATGGGGCATAGGGTGCCTTATCAGGTGGGCCACCCCCACCCCCTCCCGCACCCCAGCCCACAAGAAGGCCGCCATGTATTACTAGGTAGCCTCCTCAGGTGCTGAAGTGCCCATTCGCCGCTGGTAAAATATCAGCAGCAGTGGGAAGAGACCCTTTAGTGGCAATTAATTGGGCACCTAAAGGCTGCAATTGGCCTAAGGCCAGTCGGGCTGACTGCTACCTCCCTTGCATCCACTCCCTTAATTTTTTTCACCCGTCCACCTCCTAGCCCGCTCCCGAGATGGGCGTGAAATTCCAGCCCAGCTGTCATTTACCCAGGGCTTTCCATGGCTGAAGCATGACTTATACTCCCTTGTATTCTAGCCCTCTAGATATAAAGGCCAGTATTCTATTAGCCTTTTAGATTATTTTCTGTACCTATTCATAACATTTTTAAGTTCTGTGTACCTGAACCCTCAAGTCTCTTTGAACTTCCACTGTTTTCTAGCTTTTCAACATTTAGACTGTGCCCTGTTCTGTCCTTTTTAGGTCCAAAGTGGATGACCTCACATTTGTCTACATCGAAATCCATTTTCCACAGTTTTGTCCATTCATTTAATCTATCAATATTTCTTTGTAATTTTATGCTTTCATTTACACTACTTACAATGTCACCTATCCTTGTGTCATCAGCAAATATGGATAATTGGTTTTCTAACCCATCATCTAAGTCATTAATAAATACAGTGAATAGTTGATGTCCCAACCCGGATCCTTGCGGCTCACCACTAGTCACATCCTGTCAGTTTGAGTACCTAGCCATTTTCCCTACTATTTGTCACCATCTGAAAGGACAAGGGCAGCAGGCACGCGGGAACACACCACCTTCAAATCCCCTGCAAGTCACACACTTGGAATTAGATCATCATTCCTTCAACTTTGCTGGGTCAACATCCTGGAATTCCCCACCTAACAGCATTGTGGGTGTACCTTCACTACAAGAAGGTGGATCACTGTCACCTTCTGAAGGGCGATTACAGTCTTGCCAGTGATGCCCACCCCCTGTAGATGAATAATTTTTTTAAAAAACAGGCGCTAACTGATCAGCCACCCATTGTACATGTTGCTTTGCATTGAAGTCAATAGACAGGAAAATCGGCGGGTTGGATAATGGGCAGTTGATTCGATGGTGCCATTTGATGCCACTGCCAATAGTTAAAAGTTTCCAGATTGTCTTTAAACCAGCAAACAAGCTACTTGAAATGTTGGACTTCTTGGGATGTTTTCTGCATTCCTTTCCATATAGTCTATGTATATCTTGTAACCTCTTAAAGGTCCAGTGTGAAGTACAATGGATAAGGCATGACCAAAATGGAACTTTAGTGCTAATGTGTAGCAAGGGAAATAACGTAAAATTCCTTCTGGGAATGTAAAATGTTCCACGGACTATGTATCATTGGAATAGTATGAACCTATAAAAATCCTTTCAGACTTTGCCACGCATTATAAAGCTACCTTGCAGCGGTGAAGGCGAACAAGTTCTGAAGTGAAACCCAACATGATATTCATGTTGCATGGGATTTAAATAACTTAAAATACTTTAAAGAGCACTAGCACTTAGCCAATAACCAAAATACGAAGGAGAGCTGGGGCAAAAAATAGGTTGAGGGAGGAATGGGTTGACCCTGAAATGCCATCTCCACCCTTTTGGATGGGAATGCTGGATTTTCTCTCGAGGGAGTTGGAAGTTAAAAGTGAGAAGTTATGCTTCATTTGTACAGAACCTTGGTCGGACCACATCTGGAGTACTGCATTTGTACAGAACCTTGGTCGGACCACATCTGGAGAACTGCTTTTGTATAGAACCTTGGTCGGACCACATCAGGAGTATTGCATTTGGTTTTGGGCAACAAAACTCAGGAAAGTACATTGGTCTTAGAAGGGGTACAGTGCAGGTTCACCAGAATTATTCCAGGACTTAAAGGGTTAAATAATATTGCAAAAATTTGGCTTTTATTCCTTTAACTTTAGAAGGTTGAGGGGTGATCTAACTGAGGTGGTTAAAATGATCAAGAGATTTGCTAGAGTGGACACATAGAAATGATTTCCTCCAGTGGGGGAATCCAGAACAAGATGAAGTAACTTTAAAATCAAAGTGTCTCCTGACAACGCAGAGTATGCTCAGAGCGATTGCTGATGTCATCAGTGCGTTCGAACATTTGCTAGCTTGTCAGTATAAATCCATGCTTATGAGCGCCGACATCACCACTTAATGATGTCACACATAATGACATCCGAGCGTTGCCTCATTTAGATTAGAGCTAGGCCATTCAGGAGTGAATTCAAGAGGCAGTTTTTCACACAAAAGTTAGTTGAAATCTGGGGCTCGTTCTCCAAGAAGCTTTGGATGCTGGATCAATTGAAATATTCAAGACTGAAATCAACAGACTTTTGTTAGATGAGGCTATCAAGGGATACGGAACAAAGGTAGGGAAATGGAGTTGAGATACAAACCAGCCATGATTTGACTTAATAGTGGAACAAGCTTGCCCTGCTCCTGTTCCTGTATTCCACCACGATGGTGCATGAAAATTAATTCTCACTCAGGACTGGGGCGGCTAAAAGTTTTGTTTGTCCCTGGAAGGACATAAAATTGAAAAGGAGGTAGGGCTGGCAGGATGGTGATTTTTCATCCAAATTTCCATTTCTCCCCCCACTGCTCAGAAACTCATAATCTGGATGCCATAAAGATACTTCCCCTGCTCTCACCACCCAACCATCCCACCACCACACCCCTCCCCCCACCCGACCCCATCACCTGCAGGCCACAGGTGGCAGTGGGACCTGAGTCTTAGAATGGAACATCCCAGGAAACTGCAGACAACAACAAGCAAGTCATCCCTCAGGTTTTATTATAAAGTACTTTCGAGGCGGTCATGCTAGATTGCCCCTTTTCATCCCATTACATTTATATAGCAGATTTGATGTATTAAAACTAGAACAATATCAGGCAAAGTTCGAAACTGAGTCAATTAAGAAGATATTAGGACAAAAGAGGAAGTTTTTAAGCAGTGCCTTAAAGGACAAGAGAGAAATAGAGAGGCTGAAACCTCAGGGTTTAGGCAGCTGAAGGCACGGCTGTCAATGGTGGAGCTATTAAAATTGGGGATTCATAAGAGGCCAGAATTGGAGGAACACATAGATCTAGGAGGGTTGTAGAGTTGGAAGAGGTTACCGAGAGGGACAGATGAGGCTGTGGAGAGATTTATAAAGAAGGATGCGAATTTTACAATTGAGGTGTTGTTGGACTAGGAGTCAATCTAGGTTAGCGAACACAGGGATGCTGGGTGAACGGGACTTGGTGTGAGTGAGGATATGGTTTACAGAGAGTGCACGGTGGAGACTAGCCAGGAGAGCATTAGAGTAGTTGAGTCTAGACAGCTGAAGGCATAGCCGGACATTCGTTTTCAGAAGAAAATAGCAATATTATAATTAAGAAACAGGTTGCAGTTATCCTAAATTAAAATATTGTTTGGCTGTAAGTGGAATTGCACTTTAACTCCATTTTAGATAAAATATCTACCAAGAAAGTTAAAATCATCTTTAAGGAGAATGTTTGTATAGAGCTTCTTCCAGTCGAAATGAGACAGGCAGCAGCAAAAAAAAAAAACAGTACTATCTTTGCGTGTAAGGAAAATAAAGTTCACTTTTTGCACTGCACTTGAGCATTTTAATCATTACAGCAAGCGTCTGGCTTGGGGCATTGTGCATTTCAAAATCATCCCACTAATGCAGTGGGTAGCTTGAGTTGTTCGGTGGACATTTCCCAAAGGAAAGGTTAGGAGTCCAAGTTTCAGGGTCGCCTGTCACTCAGCTGGTTGAGCTTTTCATCAGGCAGCGAGTGGGAGTGCAACAGAGACATAAGACAGAAAAGATGTCATCTGACCACCACCTCCTTATTTAAGTCACACCTTCTGCTGGCAGCCTGTGGAGGAGGCATTGATGAGTATTCTGGAGAAGTCTTGTTTTCCTGGTGAGAGGGAAGCTATAGTCAGGAGCATTTGGAGGTGAACAATCTGTAAAAACGATTGTACTGTTAAAATATATAGAAGGGATAGTAGAGAAATGTTATTATATCTGCAACAATAAAAAATAGTTATATCCCATTGTTACTTTTTTTTGTAATTTGTAAGTTTAATGTGATAGAATGTGGACGGTGATACAGGAAAGTACTTTCAAAAGTAAAGGATCTGTTCTCTGGTTTATCCTCATATCAAGGGCTACACACGGGATGATAAAAGTTGACAGATTATCAGGCTACAAACAAAACATTCCCACTATTCTGTTACATGAAAACAATTGTCCAGAGTGAACTAAGCTCAAGATTTGCCTGTCTGATTTAACCAATGGGGACTATTAGCAAGTGAGCAAATGAAGGATAGAATGAAAGAAGTCTGCGGCTACAAATTCTGTGGAGACGCTGACCAATGCAGTTGTGACTATAAATAATTTTAGGTTCTGATGCCTTCCTGTCAGCACAGCATGAGCAATTTTAATATATTCAAGAGGCAGAACTCTGCCCTTCGCTGAACATTCATTCTCCTTTCAAAAGCAAACCTATCCAATACCAAGTGAGGGAGAACATTCCAACGAATGAGTCCGGCAGAGGATGTGTAAGTTGGTATTAATTTAAACATATTCTTCAATGTGTTTTCAAAATTCTATTGCCCTTCAGTTCAGAAAACCGAACTTACTCCTCTCTTCAACGATCTAACATGATCAACATCCACTCAGCCTGATTTTGTAACATGTTTCTTTTTTAGTCGTTCCCATCTCACTGAATTGGGACACTAAACACATGTAAGTTTGAATAGAGTTATCTACCAGATTCTGGATATTTCTTTGCCTCTGATCCACTCATTAGAGTCTTAACCATGGACCACTTACCTCTTTGACTTGATCTGCCAGCATCTTCCAAGAAGGCAGCAACAAAAGGCATCACATATTAAGTCACTTTTTGCTCTGCCATTTCTTCCCTAGTTCTTCAGTTTCTCTGCAACAAATAGCTTTCCCATTCAAGACGATGGCCAAACAGCCTACTTCCAAAACCCTATGAATACATCTGTGTCCAGGTGTCTTTCCTACTTACTTGTTGAAAAAAACAACCTTTCCTGACTGTCCAGTTACTATAGATGCCGGTGTATAAGTCGACCTCTGAAGCCTCGAATAATCCCTCCAAAAATGGGGATCGACCTATGCAGCAAGTATAAAAATGAATCTCTGTGGGTGATCACCATTTTGAAATGTGAAAGAAAAACATAACACTGATAAATCATATTAAATTAATGTGACACAGTTTATTGAATAAATTAACTGTACAAAAATTCTTTTAACCACAATCAAAGCATTTTAAAACCCATCAAATTCATTGTCATTGGCATCCAAAGTAAAGAATGGATGTGTCTTAAACTCTCACACATCTTTGCAACACAGCCTGTATCACCTGCTTGATCCCTTCCACCCAGTTCTAAGATACCAGCAAGTAAAATATGCATTTGTCGGATGAAAAATTGAGGCTGACTACTAAGGTGAGAATTGCATGTCGTGGCTCAAAAGGTCAAAAGGGGGCGGGGGGGGGGGGGGGTTGTGGGTGTCGACTTATACGCTGAGTATGCAAAAACATGATTTTTGTGACTGGAAAAATGAAGTCATTTTATACGCCCGGTCGACTTATATGCTGCAATCTGTGGTACTCTAAAACACACACTGTGGGGAATTGTATCTATCAGCGTATTGTACTGCACCCCATGATGTAGTAAATTGTTACACATACCCATTGCACCACTTGTACTGCCTTTAATAACATTTCAATCTTTTTTTTTTGTGAAAACACTCAGAAACACTTTGATTTTGAAAGAATTTTGAGCTAGTTCTGGTAATAGGAATAGGCAAAACTTCTGTTTCAATGGTCTTTGAAAGCTTTCTGTTCAGAGCTTCTTCTGTAGCTCTCATTTTGCAGCCTTCATGTTAATTTGCATGCTAAAGGGATCTTTTTCCGAAAGTCCTCCATGTTAACATGTCAAAAAGACAATTCTACACACAATTGAAGATAGTTAAAGAAGCTGAATACAGTTCAAATGTAACAGCCATTTGTGTAGTAACATTGACATATATAGTGCTATCTGGACATTAATATATTAGTATATAATAATGCACTTTTGCACTCTCTGTTACATGCAGACCTTCATTTAATCAAAAGGGTCATTTCATTTCGACAGGTTACATTGCAATGCTACCAATTATTTGAAGGTAATGGGTATGAACAAATGCTTAATGATGTTTTATTGTACAAGCTTAAACCATACCCATGTGCACTAATAAGCAAAGTCAATCCATAGGATGAGGCTGAAATAAAACAGGGAAATTATATTTAAATCCACATAAGAGATTTCTAGTCCAACATTGTGTCTGAGAGCTACTGCAATGTGGATTATTATCAAGTGAACCCACACCCCATCTTTGGGTTCACATACAAGGTCACTCCTGTTCAAACAACCAGTCAATAGATCTTTCTGAGTTTACACATTAACAATGAGCTACTTAAATGAGCTATTGGAGAACTGATGCATCTCCTGGAGCAGTGCTGTGATGTCTGATCAAGAGCATTCAAGAGACAAGGGTGACGGGCAAGGGAAAAGAATATCTGTTATGAGGCAACGCTTTTTACTGTGAAATTTATCAACATCATAGTAAGGAACTTTTTAATGAAGAAAAAACAAATAGGCACCTTGGATACTTTCAAAACACCACGGAGAGTGCAAACTAAAAGATGTAAGATTTTGGTTTAGGAGTCACAGATACCCAAAGAAGGGGGTCGAGCTCATAATGCAATTTTTAAAGCAGTTTATTAAGAAATAGCAGTTTAAATATGATGATGCATAAGCTAAATAGGCAAAAAAGACATACAATCCATAACCAGTTGAGCGGATTACCAATCCCAAATCATATGCTGTTTGATGTCTTCCTGATAGATGAGGCAGGTGAGGTATTCGTGGTCTCTTCGGTCCTCAGGGTCCTCAGTGTTCTTGAGCCAACCAAAGTGTTAGGCCCGACCCAGCATGGATCCACCTTGAGAAGCTCTTTTCCATCCAAAGAAGACTGAAGATTTCCCTTCCTAGCACTGGTTTATATACTTTACTTCTCAGGGCTGGTAGTTTACCCTATGTCAATCACTTGTTCTATTCCAATTGCCCAATCATCAAGAGACAGGTACAAAATGTAAACTCCTCCCATGTCCATCACTCTGCCCCCTGAAGTCACCTTTCACCTTATCTTGTGCTTGGTATCCATTGTAAACTTCTGCCAGACACTTGTCTAGAGAGGCTCCATCTTATCAGCTTTAGGAATGTCTTGTTTCAGAGCCTGTGCTGGAGTCATGTCCTTGGCAGAGATAACAGGCCTACACTGTCCTGTGTCTGTCAGCTCTGGCAGACTGCAATATAATCTTTCTTAAAAAGAGAGAGAGGGAGAGGGTATTTCTATCATATTTAATCAATCTTCTTAAGATTTTATAAGATTACTAGACAGCCATTTTTCACGATATGAAGGTTCACATAACAAGAAGATTTTAAAAAATAACAACACCAGCTGAGACTAAGCACCACAGCTATATTAAACCTGCATTTAAATTCACCGCATTCATTCAATTGGACTTCTTTCTAGTTGATGTGAAGAACCACATATTTCTGGACCAGTGCATATTTGCCGGCTTGGGTAGCTGTAAGCTTGTTCTTTTATTCTTCACTGCTTGATTTATTTTCTGATAGCTGATCGTAATGAAAAGCAGGTCACTGCTGCTTTTTTAGTTCAGGACCAAATGAGCTGCAGAATGTTTATTGGATCTCTTCGCTCGAGTGACCTGCTGAAACTGTAGGGGGAGAAACATTCTCTCTTCCATGGACTGTGATTTCATTACATGATCCTCATTCTGGATGAATCCATTGACATCTTAGGCTATGACCAAAATCTGGATTGGTGACTGAGGTCATCCTGCCCAAACTGGTAAGGCAGCAGAGTGACTGGCATGTTCGGGTCCTATCTTGACATGTCGCCTTACTCTTCCGGCTCCCTCTCAATATTCAAGCATTTTGCTTTTTATTAGTAATCCAGCCACACTCAGGAACTCTTTTTGTTGCATTATTTTACTCAAGATCTTTAGTTTAAGTGATGCTGACCTTTAAATGTGCACTAAGATTTTCACCTTAAGGAAGAAATGTAAGAGCTGCTCAAATTTTTAGTTGACCCCTAAAATTTGGATTTCCAGTCTGGATTTGACTTAGTGTTATCCATAATTTCGACATCTGAAGCTGAATATCAAACCCAAAACACGAATTCTCAGCAACACTGTATTCTCAGTCCAAATAATCGACCTGACTGTAAACATGAAGGCGTTTGCATTGCTTCCACTGATCTTCCATTGACATTCGGGTGGGAGATCAAGAGGGCCTGCTAGGAAATTCCAGACAAAAAAACTTAGCTACCCACTGACATACTCAGTAAATGCACTGCTTGAAACTCAGAAATGTAGTATACACTGAAGAGGATAGTAACAAATGTCAGGAGGACATAGACAGACTGGTGATATGGGCATGCTCATGGGCAGATGAAACTTAATCTGAGAGAGTTTTTTTGATAAAGTAACAGAGAAGGTTGATGAAAGGAATGCAATGGATGTTGCCTATATAGATTTTAAGAAAGTGTTTCATAAAGTACCACATGAAAGACTAGTTAACAAAATTGAGTTTTATGGAATAAGAGGGTCAGTGTCAGCTTGGATAAAAAGAAATTGGCTTAAGGACAGAAAACAGTTAGTCATAGTAAATGGTTGTTTTTCAGATTGGAGAATGGTAGACAGCAGTGTTCCCCAAGGGCCAGTGCTAGGTCTACTGCTTTTTTGATATATATATAAATGGCTTGGATATTGGAAAACAGAGTAAAATTTCAAAATTTATTGATGATGCCAAACTTGGAGGTGTAGCAAACAGTGAGGATGATATGGATCAACTGCAAAAGGACATAGATAGGCTAGTAGAATGGGCAGACAAGTGGTAGATGGAATTTAATACAGAGAAGTGTGAGATGATGCATTTTGGCAGAAGGGATAGGGAGAGGCAATATAGACTTAATGGTACAGTTCTAAAGAGTGTGCCAGAACAGAGGGACCTGGGGGGTTCATGTGCATAGATCTTTGAAGGTGGCAGAACATATTGAAAGAGTAATTAGAAAGCATATGGGATCTTGGGATTCATAAATCAAGGCAGGGAAGTTATGCTGAAACTTTATAAAGCTCTGGTTAGGCTCCAACTAAAGTATTGCATCCAGTTCTGGTCACCATTCTTGAAGAAGGATATGATGGTGCTTGAGAGGATGCAGAGGAGATTTACGCGAATGGTTCCAGGGATGGGAGATTTCAGCTCGTCCGTGTTTAACACCACTTGGAAGAAGCACTGAGGGTAGCAAGGGCACAGAATGTACTCTGCATGGGGGACTTCAATGCCCATTACCAAAGGTGGCTCGATAGCACCACTACTGACTGAGCTGGTGAGTCCTGAATGACATAGCTACCAGACTGTCCTTGCGGCAGGTTGCCAGGGAACCGACAAGAGGAAAAAATCTACTTGACCTCGCCCTCACCAATCTACATGTCCCAGATGTATCTGTCCATGACAATATTGGTAGGAGTGACATTGTACAGTTCTTTTGGAGACGAAGTCGAGACTTAACACTGAGGATACAGTCCATCATGTTGTGTGGCACGTCCACCATGCTAAATGGAATGGATTCAGAATAGATTTAGCATCTCAAAAACTGGGCATCTATGAGGTGCTGTGGGCCATCTGCAGCAGCAGAATTGTATTCAACAACAATCTGTAACCACATGGCCTGGCATATCCCCCACTTTACCATTACCATCAAGCCAGGGGATCAACTCTGGTTCAATGAGCAATGCAGAAGAGCATGCCAGAAGCAGCACCAGGCATACCTAACAATGAGGTGCCAACCTGGTGAAGCTACAACACAGGACTACATGCCTGCAAAACAGCCGAAGCAGCATGTGATAGACAGAGCTAAGCAATCCCACAACTAACGGATCAGATCAAAGCTCTGCAGTCCTGCCACATCTAGTCGTGAACGACAGGAGGAGGAAGCTCCACAGATATCCCCATCCTCAATGATGAGGGAGCCCAGCACATCAGTGCAAAAGATAAGGCTGAAGCAGTTTCAAACATCTTCAGTCAGAAATGTAGAGTGGATGGTCCAACTAGGCCTCCTCCTGAGGTCCCCAGCATCACAGATGCTAGTCTTCAGCCAATTTGATTCATTCCACATGATATCAAGAAACGGCTGAAGGCACTGGATACTGCAAAAGCCCTGACAACATCCCGGCTGTAGTACTGAAGGCTGTAGAGCTAGCCGCGCTTGTAGCCAAGCTATTCCAATACAGCTACAACACTGGCATCTACCCAACAATGTGGAAAATTTCCCAGGCATGCACAAGAATATGTCAGGTTTAGGTAAGGTAGACAAAGAAATGCTGTTCCCATTAGCTGATGCCACAAGGACTCAGGGACACTGATTTAAGGCTTTGGGCAAGAGATGCGAGGGATGGGCGAAATAACTTTTTATATGCAACGTGATAATGACCTGGAACTTGCTGCTTATGAAGGTCTTGGAAGCGGAGACAATGAATGATTTCAAAAGGAAATTGGATGGGTATTGAGGGAAATAAACTTACATAGCTATAGGGATAGTGTGAGCGAATGGGACTGACTGGATTGCTGTAAAGGGAGTTGACCCGGTCTAAATGGCCAAATGGCCTCCTTCTGTGCAGTTATGACTCTATAGATTGAATTTTATGGGCCCCCTAAGGACGGGAAAGGAGGCGAGGTGGGGGCATAAAATTGCTGCTCCAGGCCAATTGAGGCCCTTAAGTGGTCAACTAATGGCCACTTTAGGGCCTCTTCCCACCTCCACCTCAATTTAATGGAAGGTGGAGACCCCATCACTGAGATGTCACCAGGTAAAGCCTGGTGACCCCATGGTGGGAACCCCTCCGTTTGAAGCAATCCAGGGCCCTTGGAAGGGCCTCCGCCACCCCGGGATACCCCCATCACCCTCACTTACACCCCCACCACTCTGTCACCAGGGCCTGCCTGAACAGCCCTGGTGACCCCAACCACACTTACCTGTTCCAGGGTCTTCATCACTCTTTGTACTGCAGAACTCCTGCAGTACCAGCAGTGGGCACTGCTCCCAGTGGTGCTGCCAGTACTGCAGAGCTGCCGGCATTCTGATTGGCCGGCAGCTCTGGAGGCAGTCCCTGACGGTGGGCAGTTAATTGCGTGGCCACCATTGAATAGCACCGAAGGAACCTCCCCCCCCACCAACACCCCCACCACCCTTCGCTGGAATAAAATACAGTCCTATGACTTTATGACTAAGTGTGAAGTGATGCATTTTGGTGGGAAGAATGAGAAAAGGTTGTATAAACTAAATGGTGCTATTTTAAAGGGGCTACAGGAAAAGAGAGATCTGGAGATGTATGTACCCTAACCTTTGCATGTAACAGGACAACAGGATAAGGCTGTTAGAAAGTCATATGGAACCCTTAGCTTTACAAACACAGGCATAAAATACGAAAGTAAGGAATTTATGTTAAAGATTCATAAATCAGTGGTTAGACATCAGTTGGAGTTTGTGTCCAATTCTGGGCACCATATTTAAGAAAGGATGTCAATGCCTCAGAGAGGGTGCAGAGGAGATTTACTAAAATGGTATCAACAATGCAAGACTTCATTTATGTGGAGAGACTAGTGAAGCTGGTGTTCTTCTTGGAGCAGAGAAGGTTAAGGGGAGATTTGATAACTTGGAATCTATATTTTTAAAAACTAAAAAAAAATCATGGACATTGAAACCTCTGGAGATAGCTAAACTTTATGGATGCTTTTAAAAAAAAAGCAAGGTCAACAAGAGGTTTCTGGTTTTGACCAGTAAACAAATACTGAATACCAGATAATTTCAAGGAAACTACAGGGGGTTTTGCCCTAAGAGCTACCCTTTGCTGTAACAAGAGAGAATTTATGACTTAGCATGAGACTTGCTTGGAAAAATAATTTCACTTTGAACTGTTAAAAGATGCCAGTTTTTGGACTAAAAACAGGCAGTTGGAATCTGCATATGGACCTGCCAGGAGATCAGAAGAAAACCAGACAAGTATTACTTCTCTCTAAAGAATCCCTGCTCTGGAAAATCAAAAGCTTACATGAAGTGGTACTGTTGCCTCCTGTAATTTTGAAGACATCCTGAATGCTTGCGGAAACCTTGCATCTTTAAAAAAAAGGACTTTTTCATCAAATGTGTGTGAGAACTGACACCTCTGATTCTGCACATCTGATGGACGACTTCTATGAAGCCTTCTGCCAAAGAATTTCTTTGAGCGCCTACCCAAACAGACTGTTCATCAACTTTGCCTGGAAAAATTCCTAGTGGCCACCAGCTATTTGACTTTGGGACACCGCGCCAAAAAAAGGACTTTCATATCCTTTCAGCAAAAGTTATTTTTTTTATTCCTTCTATTTCTTTGTAACAGCTGTAAACAAAAATCCCTTTTTTCCCAGTTAACTGGTTTTTGGACGTATGTGTGTGTGAGGACTAGGATAATAATACGGGGCTTTAATATTTCAATTTGTGTATATATTTACTTCATTGTTGGATAAGATTTGGTGTTATAGTAAATGGATAATTTTGTTGTTTATTAAAGAAACTTAGTTGATGTGCTTTATTCTGAGGACAAATAGAGTATCTAATTGGTTGTTTCGGTTTCTGGGGAAAATTTATTGATATGCTGTGATCTGTAGAGGAGCGGGACTGAAGTAACAGTGCACTCCTCCCCCCTCGGTTGTGACAATAAAAGTGTTCAAAATCATGGACCAGAATTTATCGAATAAATAATGGGTGCACTCCATCATTAATGTGAAAATTGGCCAGTGACTTGTGGTGACTAAGGTACCCTATGTATTGTGAATGGCCATAAGTTGCTGGACTATTTGCATCACTTTGGGTTTAGCTTCACAAAAATGGCATCTTAACCTGCTTGAGATTTTCATAAAGTTGCTGCATTTTCACATTAATTGACCATGTAACTCACCACAGAAAGTTAAGTCTGGTAATTAATGGCATAAATACCCTAACAATGAAGTGATAATTGTTCATAAAAGTCAAACAACCTCTCTGGCCCAGAAACAATTAAAAGCATAAAGTCTCATTCCTTCAGGTAGTGAATTGTTGGGGATTTTTTTTAAAGTCAAATATTAAATTATTTCTCATTTTTTTCTTTCTCAATGTAATCTTTCTTTCCTTATTTTTCTTTCTGTACCTGATTTGACTGAATTCAACCACTCTAACTCACCCTCCTTCTCGGTCCTTCCTGTTTATTACACAGCTCTTTAACAGTTTCAGCTATCGCTCAGTTGGTGGCACTCTTACCTCTGAGTCAGAAGCTTGTAGGTTGTGTGCCACAGTCTAGGCTGCCAGTCCAGTGCAGTACTGAAGGAGTGCTGCACTGTTGGAGATGCTGCCTTTTGGATGAGATGTTAAACCAAAGCCCTGTCTGCCCTTTCAGGTGATGGAAAAGATCCTATGGTACTATTCTGAGATGAGCAGGGGAGTTAGTGTCTTGGCCAATATTACTGCCTCAATCAACATCACAAAAACAGATTATCTGGCCGTTATCATGTTGCTGTTTGTGGGAGCTTGCTGTGTGCAGATTGGCAGCTGTGTTTCCTACATTACAACAGTGACTACTCTTCAAGAGTACTTCATTGGCTGTAAAGTACTTTGAGATGTTGGGTGGTTGTGAAAGGTGCTATATAAATGCAAGTTATTCTTGAAGAGTATTGATAGAATAAATAAGGAGAAACTGTTTCCAGTGGCAGAGGGTCAGTAATCAAAATATACAGACTTAAAGTAATTGACAAAAGAGCCAAAGGTAAAAAGGCAACATTTTTTTACAGTGAGTTGTTGTGATCTGGGAGGCACTCACACAGAGACAGAGCCAGAGAGAGGAGCATGGCGGGACCAGAGGTTCAAAAAGTGCACCAAAAGCCCAGAGTTGGAGACCGGAGACAGAGACAGAGAGAGAGAGAGGAGAATGGAGGGAGTGGAGAGAGAGAGAGGAACACGGCGAGAGTGGAGAGAGAGAGGAGCATGGCGGGAGCAGAGAGAGAGAGGAACACGGCGGGAGTGCAGAGAGAGGCGGAGCATGGCGGGAGTGGAGAGAGAGAGGAGAAAGAGAAGGCGGGAGCGGAGAGATAGAGCGGAGCACGGCGGGAGGGGAGAGAGAGATAGGAGCACGGCAGGAGCGGAGAGAGAGAGGAGCACGGAGGGAGTGGAGAGAGAGGAGCATGGCGGGAGCGGAGAGAGAGAGGAACATGGCGGGAGCGGAGAGAGAGAGGAACATGGTGGGAGTGGAGAGAGAGAGAGGAGTACGGCGGGAGCAGAGAGAGAGAGGAGCACGGAGGGAGTGGAGAGAGAGAGGAACATGGTGGGAGTGGAGAGAGAGAGAGGAGTACGGTGGGAGCAGAGAGAGAGAGGAGCACGGAGGGAGTAGAGAGAGAGGAGCATGGCGGGAGCAGAGAGAGAGAGGAGCACGGAGGGAGTGAAGAGAGAGGAGCATGGCGGGAGCGGAGAGAGAGAGGAACACGGTGGGAGTGGAGAGAGAGGAACACGGTGGGAGCGGAGAGAGAGAGGAACATGGTGGGAGCGGAGAGAGTGAGGAACACGGAGGGAGTGGAGAGAGAGGAACATGGTGCGAGTGGAGAGAGAGAGGAATACGGCGGGAGCGGAGAGAGATAGGAACACGGTGGGAGCAGAGAGAGAAAGGAGCATGGCGGGTGCGGAGAGAGAGAGAGGAGCATGGCGGGGGCGGAGAGAGAGGAGCACGGCAGGAGCAGAGAGAGAGAGGAGCACGGTGTGAGCAGAGAGAGAGAGAGGAGCACGGCGGGAGCGGAGAGAGAGAGAGGAGCACGGTGGGAGCAGAGAGAGAGAGAGGAGCACGGCGGGTGCGGAGAGAGAGAGGAGCACGGCGGGTGTGGAGAGAGAGAGGAGCACGGCGGGAGCGGAGAGAGAGAGAGGAGCACGGCGGGTGCGGAGAGAGAGAGAGGAGCACGGTGCGAGCAGAGAGAGAGAGAGGAGCACGGCAGGAGCAGAGAGAGAGAGAGGAGCATGGCGGGAGCAGAGAGAGAGAGAGGAGCATGGTGCGAGCAGACAGAGAGAGAGGAGCACGGCGGGAGCAGAGGGAGAGAGAGGAGCACGGCAGGAGCAGAGAGAGAGAGAGGAGCACGGCGGGAGCAGAGAGAGAGAGAGGAGCACGGCAGGAGCAGAGAGAGAGAGAGGAGCACGGCGGGAGCAGAGAAAGAGAGGAGCACGGCGGGTGCGGACAGAGAGAGGAGCACAGTGGGAGTGGAGAGAGAGAGAGGAGCATGGCGGGAGCGGCAGGAGCGGAGCAGGGAAAAATCGAAAAGTGACATCAGAGTGACATCACCATCAACAGAGAGAGCAGGGAAACAGAGAGCCGCCAGGGTGAGTATACAGGTAAGCTTTTAATTTAATTTAATTTAATTTAATTTAAATCAAACATAGCATCAAACATCACAGGCATGCAGGTAGGTGATTGGTTTGGGAAGAAGCTACCTGTTTGGTGAGTATCTGGTCAGTGATTAAGGTCCATTCTAATCCTAACATTTAAAATAGTAAAGGAACTAGTGGTAAGCTTAATAAAATATATAAAACAAAGGAAAATAAAATAAATAATTGAATAAAACAATTAAGGAGTTAATTAAAACACATTAAGGATGGCAGGATAGGTGATGTGTCACAGCTGCAGCATGTGAGAGCTCCTGGATGCCAGTGTGATGCAGGACAAACACATCTGCAGTCAATGTTTGCAGCTCGAAAAGCTTCGGCTCAGAGTCATTGAACTGGAGTCCGAGCTGCAGACACTGCGACATATCAGGGAGGGGGAAAATTACCTGGACATTTTGTACCAGGAGGTGGTCACACCCCTTAGGATAGGGTCTTCTGATTTGGTCAGTGGCCAAGACAGGAGAGTGTGGCTGCAGCTGAGGCAGGTAAGGGGACCCAGAGGGCAGGAGTGCAGGACCCTCAGCCTTTGCAATTGTCCAACAGGTTTGAGGTTCTTTCAGCTTGAATGGGTGAGCATGGGGGCTGCAGGGTGGCTGAGCAACCTGACCATGACACCATGGTACAGGAATCCATTCAAGTGGAGGGCAAAAGAGGAATGTAATGGTCGTAGGGGACAGTATAGTTAGGGGGATTGACACTGTTCTCTGCAGCAAAGAGCGAGAGTCCAGGCAGCTGTGTTGCCTGCCCAGTGCCAGGGTTCAGGATATCTGTTCAGAGATGGAGAGAAACTTATAGTGGGAGGGGGAGGATCCAGTCATCATGGTCAATGTAGCTACCAACGACATAGGCAGGATAAAGAAGGAGGTTCTGCATAGTCAGTATGAGGAAATAGGCACCAAATTAAGAAACAGAACCTCAATCTCTGGATTATTACCTGAGCCACGTGCAAATTGGAATAGGGCAAATAAGATGAGAGAAATTAATATGTGGCTCAAAGACTGGAATGGTAGAAGTGAGTTCCGGTTCGTGGAGCACCAGTACTGGGGACAGTGGAGGCTGTACCGTTGGGACAGTCTACACCTGAACCCTGCTGGGGCAGGTGTTCTAGTGAGCTGCATAACTAGGGAAGTAGAGAGGTTTTTAAACTGAATAGTGGGGTCAAGGGATCAAATTTTGGAAGATATGGTAAATCAAGGCAAGAGCGAAAGGTATTAATATGGGAAATGATAAACAGACTGTGACAGAAAGGGGCAGAGTGTACAAATCTAAGAGTAAATCAACAGATAAGGCTAGAGGTTACAAAAATAATAAAAAGGACAAAACTAAAGGCTCTGTATCTGAATGGATGTAGCATTCGAAACAAAACAGATGAACTGAGAGCACAAATAGAAAGAAATAACTATGATCTGATAACCATTACAGAGACATGGCTGCAGGATGACATAGATTGGGACCTGAATATTGAAGAGTATATGACATTTATGAAGGACAGGAAGCTATGAAAAGGTGGAGGTGTAGCTCTGTTAAAACGATGGTATTAGTGCAATAGAGAGGGATGACCAAAGTTCAGGGGACCAGGATATAGAAGCAGTTTGGGGAGAGATGAGAAATCATAAAGGCAAGAAGTCGCTTGTGGGAATGGTGTACAGGCCACCTAACATTAACCACACTGTAGGACGGGGTATAAAGGAAGAAATAATGGCAGCTTGTCAGAAAGGTACAGTGATAATTATGGGGATTTGAACCTACATATAGACTGGAAAAAGGCAGAGATAGCCTCGATGAGGAGTACATAGAATGTTTTCAGGATAATTTCTTGGAACAATACGTTCTGGAGCCAAACAGAGAGCAGGCTATACTAACCCTGATATTGTGCAATGAGATAGGATTAATTAATTACCTCATAGTTAAGGTGCCCCAAGGTAGCAGCGATCATAATATGATTGAATTTTACAGTCAGTTAAGGGAGAGAAGAGTGGGTCCAAGACTAGTATTTTATACTTAAATAAGGGGAATTATGAAGGCATGAAAGCAGAGCTAACTAAAGTGAACTGGCAAATCAGGTTAAGGGATAGGTCAATAGAGATGCAGTGGCAGACATTTAAGGGGATATTTCAGAATACACAGAATAGATACATTTCAATGAGAAAGAACAATTCCGAGGGTAGGACATGCCATCCGTAGTTAACTAAAACAGTTAAAGATAGTATCAACTGAAAGAAAAAGCCTACAATTGCGCAAAGATGGGTGGCAGGTCAGAAGATTGGACATAATATAAAAAACAGCAAAGAATGACTAAAGGATTGATAAGGAAGATAAAATTAGAATGCAAGAGAAAGCTAACTAGAAATATAAAGACAGATACTAAGAGTTTCTATTGATATTTAAAAAAAGAAAAGAGTTAACAAAGTGAATGTTGGTTCTATAGTAAGTGAGTCTGGGGAATTAATAATGGATAATAAGGAGATGGCAGATGAATTGAACAGATATTTTGCATGGGTCTTCACTATAGAGGATACAAGTAACAGCCCAGCATTAGCTGTAAGTCAGGAAATGGAAGAGAGGGAGGAACTCAAGAAAATTACAATCACCAGGGAAGTGTTATTGAACAAATTGTTGGAGATGCGGGCTGACATGTCCCTGGGTCCTGATGGACTTTATCCTAGGGTGTTAAAAGAAGTGGCTAGTGGGTTGGTTGATGCATTAGTTTTAATTTTCCAAAATTCCCTAGATTTGGGGAAGGTTACATTAGATTGGAAATAGCGAATGTAACTCCTTTATCCAAAAAGGGAGGGAGACAGAAAGCAGGAAACTACAGGCCAGTTATCTTAACATCTGTCTTAGGGAAAATGTTAGAAGTTATTATTAAAGACAGGTTATTATTGCAGGGTATTAAGAAAAATTTAAGGTAATCAGGCAGAGTCAACATGGTTTTGTGAAAGGGAAATCATGTTTAACCACTTTATTGGAGTTCTTTGAGGGAGTTACATCTGCTGTGGATAAAGGGGAATCGGTGGATGTATTGTACTTAGATTTTCAGAAGGCATTTGATAAGGTGTCACATCACAGGTTATTGCAGAAAATAAAAGCTCATGGTGTAGGGGGTAACATATTGGCATGGATAGATGATTGGCTAGCTAACAGGAAACAGAGAGTAGGCATAAATGGGTCATTTTCTGGTTGGCAAGATGTAATAACTGGTGTGCCACAAGGATCTGTGCTGGGGCCTTAACTTTTTACAATTTATATAAATGACTTGGATGAAGGGACCAAAGGTATGGTTGCTAAATTTGCTGATGACACAAAGATAGGTAGGAAAGTAAATTGTGAAGAGGACATCAGGGGGCTACAAAGGGATATAGACAGGCTGTGAGTGGGCAAAGATCTGACAAATGGCATATAATGTGGGAAAGTGGGAAATTGTCCACTTTGGCAGGAAGAATAAAAAAGAAGCATATTATCTAAATGGTGAGAGATTGCAGAGCTCTGAGATGCAGAGGGATCTGGGTGTCCTAGTGCATGAATCGCAAAAAGTTAGTATGCAGGTACAACACATAATTAGGAGAGCTAATAGAATGTTATTGTTTATTGTGAGAGGAATTGAATACAAAAGTAGGGAGGTTCTGCTTCAGCTATCCAGGGTATTGGTGAAATCACATCTGGAGTACTGTGTACAGTACTGGTCTCCTTATTTAAGGAAGGATGTAAATGCATTGGAGGCAGTACAGAGAAGGTTTACTAGACTAATACCTGGAATGGACAGGCTGTCTTATGAGGAAAGATTGGACAGGTTAGGCTTGTATCCGCTGGAATTTAGAAGAGTAAGAGACGACTTGATTGAAACATATAAGATCCTGAGGGGTCTTGACAGGGTGGATGTGGAAATGATGTTTCCCTTTGTGGGAGAATCTAGAACTAGGGGTCACTGTTTAAAAATAAGGGGTCGCCCATTTAAGACAGAGATGAGGAGAAATTTTTTCTCTCAGAGGGTCATGAGTCTTAGGAATTCTCTTCCTCAAAAGGCGGTGGAAACAGAGTCTTTGAATATTTTTAAGGCAGAGGTAGATAAATTCTTGATAAGCAAGGGGGCGGAAGGTTAACGAGGGTAGGTGGATATGTGAAGTAATCACTTCAGCCATGATCTTATTGAATGGTGGAGCAGGCGCGAAGGGCCGAGTGGCCTACTCCTGCTCCTAATTCGTATGTTTGTATGTTTGTATGCACTGCCTGAAAGAATGGTGGAAGCAGATTCAATAATAACTTTCAACAGGGAATTCGCAAAATACATGAAGTTGTAAAATTTGCAGGTCTATGGGGAAAGGGCAGATGGGTGAAAATAATTTATAATTCTTTCAGGGAGGTATTATTGGAACAGCTGAAAGGCCAACTAAGGGTCCCTCAATTGAAATGTTGCAGCCTTTCAATTCCCTTGAATTATGGCTCTCTACTGCGCAGTATCATTTTACATGGGACTGGGTTATGCAGAGCAGGATGGCTTGACCTTACCCAAGTTGGCAATGTAAAGGCTGAAATTGAGCTCTGTGTACCTGGACTAGGTGGAGGGAACTAATGCCAGGATTTCAGCTCTTAATCAGTACCTTGCTGTGGACAGATGTTCTCAGGTTTATCATTAAACAAATAGGGCATTATTGCTGAATAATATAATGGGTTCACTCTATCCAATCAGAAGCATCTCTTTTCCTGAAAAGCCTTCTTTGCATACATTTCTGCTGCAGCTACAAAAGTTACTGCCGTAACTTCCATTTAGTTTGCTTAATGCTCATGAAAACAACAACATGCATTTATATAATGTTTTAATTATAGAAAACATACTAAGCCACTTCACAGAGGAGAAAAGGGCAGAGCTCAGTCATGGAGGAATTCAAAGGGATGTCAGAAAACATGGTGGAAAAGTTAGGTTTTAAAGGAAGGGAGAGAAAGGAGCAAGGTGCAGGGGTTTAGGGAGGTATGGCTGAGACAGCTGAAAAGCCCTTCAAGTGAAATGTCAGCCTTTCAACTCCATTGAATTATGCATTCATCTCACACAGTATGAACCTTGTCTTGGAGCTGTAGAGGCAGTTGGCAGATTTTGTAATGGGTAAGGGAATCAGGATGGAAGCAGATTTATTTTACTGCATTCAACAGCAAGGGTAGAGGAAATAGTGCTGATTAGATCAAAGTGCAGTAGATGGAGGACCAGAAGTTAGCCTGCAAGTCAGGAGACATTGAAAGCATGCCATTGGCACTTGTCATTATTTTGGTAGCCTGGTGTAGCTTAAAAGACAGTCGTATTGTAACTTCTATATATTTCCATATATTTTAGAAATCTTAGAAAAAGAAAAACAGCTGTGCCAAGACAGCAATGACAAATTTATTTAATTAAAATTAAATGCATGATAAAGAAATAATGAAAGATAGGTAAAATACTGCTAACAAATGGTTTGTTGAAATGTCAATAATGCCTTAGTTCTTGCAGCGAATACTGAAAGAATAATTAACATATCCTTTAACTCACTGAGGCACAAGATTCATATTTTAACCAATGATTATAAGCACTCATATTAACTAACAATGAGATAAATGCATCGTCTTTTACATGCTTATTTGTCCTCCATTATTGTCAACAGAAAATGTCAGAACATGAAAAGAGAAATAACTCCATGAATTAGCCCTGAACAGAAGAAGAATTTCTAAAGAGAAATATAACATTCATAATATACATTCACATTCATAAATCAGATTCCCCCAATAGCTCAGAGGGTAACTATTCTATAGCGATGGCATTAGGCCATGTAGAACCATGACATCCCAGCGTTTATCTGGTCTTTCCTGAGTTAGCTGATTTCTATTGACAGCGACAATTAGTACCAGCATTTTCTGAGCTGCTCCATCACTGAGTACTGCTGCATGGACAGCGATATTTTTCCAGGATTAGACACTCCAAAATAAGGTTAGGCCTTGTTGAAATGGTTGAATGCACTGAGGATGCCCACTACCAAGGTCACCAAAGTAGAAAGATTTATCTCCAGAAAATAGCTTATATTTTAGTTCAAGATTTAATCCAAGTCCTCAGTACCTTGCTCTATGGCAGCGAGGCCTGTACAACATATGTCAGCCAAGAGCGACGTCTCAATTCATTCCATTTTCGCTGCCTCTGGAGAATCCTTGGCATCAGGTGGCAGGACTGTATCTCCAACGCAGAAGTCCTTGAGGTGACCAACATCCCCAGCATATACACCCTAATGAGCCAGCAGCACTTGAGCTGGCTTGGCCATGTGAGCCGCATGGAAGATGGCAGGATCCCTAAGGACACATTGTACAGCGAGCTCGTCACTGGTATCAGACCCACCGGCCATCCATGTCTCCGCTTTAAAGACGTCTGCAAACGCGACATGAAGTCCTGTGACATTGATCACAAGTCATGGGAGTCAGTTGCCAGCGTCTGCCAGAGCTGGCGGGCAGCCATAAAGGCAGGGCTAAAGTGTGGCGAGTCGAAGAGACTTAGCAGTTGGCAGGAAAAAAGACAGAAGTGCAAGGGGAGAGCCAACTGTGTAACAGCACCGACACCCAATTTTATCTGTCGCACCTGTGGGAGAGTCTGTCACTCTAGAATTGGCCTTTATAGCCACTCCAGGCGCTGTTTCACAAACCACTGACCACCTCCAGGTGCTTATCCATTGTCTCTCGAGACAAAGAGGCCAAAGAGAAGAGTACACACTTATTCTTTTATTATATTGAATGCACCCATGTATAACTGTGCACAAAGAAAATATTATATTACAAATTGAATGATTTGGCAAGGTTATTATACTTGATACCATGTATAGCAAAAAGAGGGTGTTGTGCCTCTGTGCCTTGAGCCATGGTTGAGAATATTATTGAGTATGGAAGCAGAATTTTAAAAAAGATGTTATGATTGCTGGCTACTTCAGGGATTTGTAAATTGCTGGAATGGATGTGTCTGTCTGAAGTTTGTTCAGTCATGTTTACCAAAGGGGAGCCTGATGAAAGAAACCTCAGAATGTGTATTAGTCAGTTGATTCACAGCATGGTGTGTCTTAGTGGTCTGCAACACAGCATGTGGCCTGTGCTGTAAACTGAGCTGTAAACTAAGCAAATAAGTTACTGCCCTTGTTTAAATTAACCTCATATCCTGTGTCTATCCAATTTTGGCAGCAAAAGAGGGAAAAAGCTAAGGAGAACAAAGAACAAAGAACAGTACAGCACAGGAACAGGCCATTCGGCCCTCCAAGCCTGCGCCGATCTTGATGCCTGCCTAAACTAACACCTTCTGCAATTCCGGGGCCCATATCCCTCTATTCCCTTCCTATTCATAAATATTTGTCAAGATGTCTCTTAAACGTTGCTATCGTATCTGCTTCCACCACCTCCCCAGGCAGCAAGTTCCAGGCACTCACCACCCTCTGTGTAAAAAACTTGCCTTGCACATCCCCTCTAAACTTTGCCCCTCTCACCTTAAACCTATGTCCCCTAGTACTGATTCTTCCACCCTGGGAAAAAGCTTCGGACTATCCACTCTGCCCATGCCGCTCATAACTTTGTAAACCTCTATCATGTCGTCCCTCCACCTCCGTCGTTCCAGTGAAAACAATCCGAGTTTATCCAACCTCTCCTCATAGCTAATGCCCTCCAGACCAGGCAACATCCTGGTAAACCTCCTCTGTACCCTCTCCAAAGCCTCCATGTCCTTCTGGTAGTGTGGCGACCAGAATTGCACGCAATATTCTAAGTGTGGCCTAACTAAGGTTCTGTACAGCTGCAACATAACTTGCCAATTTTTATACTCTCTGCCCCGACCAATCAAGGCAAGCATGCCGAATGCCTTCTTGACTACCTTATCCACCTGCGTTGCCACTTTCAGTGACCTGTGGACCTGTATGCCCAGATCTCTCTGCCTGTCAATACTCCTAAGGGTTCTGCCATTTACTGTATACCTCCCACCTGCATTATACCTTCCAAAATGCATTACCTCACATTTGACTGGATTAAACTCCATCTGCCATTTCTCCGCCCAAGTCTCCAACCAATCTATATCCTGCTGTATCCTATGAACATAATAATTGTCCGTGTCATGGACCGCTATCACCAGTAACCTGTCTCTCAATGCAGAAATCAACAAGCGCATGGGAAAGGCATCCGCTGCTATGTCCAGACTGGCCAAGAGAGTGTGGGAAAATGGCACACTGACACAGAACACAAAAGTCCAAGTGTATTAAGCCTGTGTCCTCAGTACCTTGCTCCATGACAGCGAGGCCTGGACAGTGTATGTCAGCCAAGAGCGACGTCTGAACCCATTCCATCTTCGCTGCCTCCGGAGAATCCTTGGTATCAGGTGGCAGGACCATATCTCCAACACAGAAGTCCTTGAGGCGGCCAATATCCACAGCTTATACAAACTACTGAGCCAGCGGCGCTTGAGATGGCTTGGCCATGTGAGCTGCATGGAAGATGGCAGGATCCCTAAGGACACATTGTAAAGCGAGCTCGCCACTGGTATCAGACCCCCTGGCCGTCCATGTCTCCGCTTTAAAGACGTCTGCAAACGCGACATGAAGTCCTGTGACATTGACCACAAGTCGTGGGAGTCATATGCTAGTGATCACCAGAGCTGGCGGACAGTCATAAAGGCGGGGCTAAAGCATGGTAAGTCGAAGAGACTTAGCTGTTGACAGGAAAAAAGACAGAAGTGCAAGAGGAAAGCCAACTGTGTAATAGTCCTGACAACCAGTTTTATCTGCAGCACCTGTGAAAGAGTCTGTCACTCTAATATTGGCCTTTATAGCCACTCCAGGCACTGCTTCACAAACCACTGACCACCTCCAGGCACTTACCCATTGTCTCTCAAGACAAGGAGGCCAAAGAAGAAGAAAGTCTATTCTGGTTCAGAGACAGTGGGCTGGATTTTACCAGTCCCTTGACGCTGTGGGTCATGGCAGGGAGGCCCATAAAATGCTGGCGGGAGTAACCCGCCATGACCCACGTCGCCGAGGAGGCCCCGCTGGATATTAGCGGTGGCGGTGACGAGGCCTTTCTACTGCCCCCCACCAACCAATTCCCAGCACCCTTCCCCCACCCTGTCCAAGCAGCGGAGTCTTCATTAAAATATTCAAATGAGGGTAATAAGAATGCAAATGAAATTGTCTGCCACTGGCGGCTGTCCCACACTGATTTTACAGCCGCTGGCCGCAACCTGCACGCCTTCCGAGGCGAGTCACTGGTGGCGAGGAGGGAGGAGTCAGATTATCAGGGCTGGGGTGGTGGTAAGCAGGAAAAAACATTTTCATTGTGTGTGTGGATGTTGGGAAGGGGTTCAGGGTCAAAGGGAATAAAGTTGGGTGGCGGGGGGAAGTCGTTACTGATAACTAATTATTTTGTGGGGAGATAGGCCAAAAAACTAACCATTTATGCATTGGGGAGGGGGCGTGTTGGTGGGAGAGGGGATTGCAATTGTGGACAAATCTTTATTTAAATTTTCATCGAACCGCCCGCCACCTGTACAAAATAAAATTTCTCCTGAAAGGCTGGAAGTCCTTTAAAAATGGCGCCAGAGCCTGCGCAGTGGCGCTAGATGCCGTTGCCGAGGATGCGGCGGCCACCCCCTCGATGTCATCGGGGGCAGCCGCTCCATCGCTCCATTTAAATGAGCTCCCGTGTATAATATCGTGGGGGCTCTGTGGTGGCGCTTCCGTGTTCGAAGGCTGCCAAATGCACAGCGCGCTGCCGCGGAGAGCTGCTAACATTCAGGCCAGTGCAAACAAAATGCTGCCGCCATCAGATGCTATTGTGCTTGTTGTGATGTCAGAGAAAAAAAGTATTGAATGTCATAAATCTGAAGCAAATAAAAATGCTGTGATTTTTTAACAGGTTATTTGAAAGAGAAATGGAGTTAAACTGTTTGAGGTGAAATGAAAGACTCTGCCCTCAATTTTCACCGTATGACAGGGAGGTGAGGGTGGGGGGTGGGGGGGTGGTGGGTGTCAGGAAGCACAGTAACGGGCAGTGAACCCAGCAAGGTTTAGAATGTGAAGGCCTTGCTGAACCTAGTGACAGCACCTCATTTAAACAAATCTATGCGGAATCCCACCCAAAAACCGGCCACCTTGACAACTTGGCAAGTGGATAGGAGAGTGCATCCA
This sequence comes from Heterodontus francisci, assembly GCF_036365525.1. Classification (NCBI taxonomy): domain Eukaryota; kingdom Metazoa; phylum Chordata; class Chondrichthyes; order Heterodontiformes; family Heterodontidae; genus Heterodontus; species Heterodontus francisci. The sequence goes on along the minus strand of NC_090373.1, from coordinate 155,109,047 downwards.
ATAGCTGGAGACATTAGCCAGGGACTCATGTGATTAGTTCCCAATAGTCAAGAAAGAAAGACTTGTATTTACATAGTGCCTTTCACAACCACCAGATTCCCAAAGGCCTTTACAGCCAATTATGTACTTTTTGAAGTGTAGTCAATCTTGTGATGTAGGAAACACAGCAGTCAATTTGCTCACAGCAAACGGCAATGTGAAAATGATCAGATAAATTTTCTTTTTGTGATGTTGATTGAGGGATAACTATTGTCCAGGACACCAGGGATAACTCCCCTGCTCTTCTTCAAAGTCGTGCCATGCACACTTTAAGGCACACCTGAGAGGGCAGATGGAGCCTCAGTTTAACATCTCATCCAAAAGGCAGTATCTCCAACAGCACAGCACTCCCTCAGTACTGCACTGGAGTGTCTGCCTGAAATCACGCTCAAATGGAGAGAGTGGAGTTCAAACCCACACCCTTCAGACTCAGAGGCAAGAGTGCTAGCAACTGAACCACAACTGATACTTAGGTCTGAAGCTAAAATTGGAGATCAGGTGTTGATGACAACAGCAGAGACCTGCAATGTATCATTATGGCCTCTTCAATGAGACAACGTCTGATAACAGCACAAGCATGCTGATGCCCTCTGCCCTTAAGTACTGGGACACTATTACAGGTTACTTTGCACCATTAACAGAAAATGACTATCATTATCAAAACTACAAAATGCAAATTTGGTCACTGTTCTGAAGAAAGGTTGCAGACCTGTTATGTTGACTCTGTTTCTATTGCCACAGATGCTGTCAGACCTGCTGAGTACTTTCAGCATTTTCTGTTTTTATTTGTGACATCCTCGGACCTGATCTCCATATTTATAATGGGACCCCTCTTCCTTCCTGCGGATTGTGTTATGACCAGATGAGCAATGTGTCTCGGGGTCTCTTGCTGTCTTTACCTGGTCTTATTGTAACAGGGTTTAATTTTAAACACTCTGTGTTTTGAGCTCCCCTTTTTGTGAATCCTTGTTCACAGTTTCCAATTATAAGACAAAGGAATGAGCACAAACAGGCTTTCTTTGGTTTAAAGCAGAATGATGAAATTTATTCAACCTTAAACCTAAACTCTAATACGGTTCATACCTACGGATATATGGCGCGCCCATGTTAGCATGCACACATGATATAAACATGCAAAAATAGGGACAGAAAAGAGCAGAAGAGAAGGTAAGTAGAACAGTTTGAGGCAATATCTTGTTACTGTTTCTCGAACTTGCTGGAGCCCTTGATTGAAGATATTGTCTTGCATTTCATTGGGGCTCAGGATTCATCTTAAAAAACCTTGCTCACGTAGAACTTGTTCTCTCTTGAGTGTCACGTGTTTTCACAAGATTCAGATCCGTGGGAAGAGATGAAGGCAGGCAGACAGGAGAGGAGATGTTCTCAGTCCCAGGAGAGCTCTTTACTACATGAGCACATGACTTTGTCTGACCTCAAATCCCTTTATTGCAAGTTGCCCAGCAGGTTAGTCATGTGACTAGCTCCTTCTATGGAACAGTCTCTTCAACCTCCTTGGTTGGAAGTTCAAATTCAAAAACTCCAGCCAGCTAGTCCTGTGGATAAAACAGCTTTGAACACTACTGTGTATTGGAGAAGCAACTGCTGGGTCCCTATTGTTTCAAAATTTCTGGCACTAGGCAAATGTCTTTCTGGTCAGGGCTTGCAATTTTAAGTTTTAATGTTCATGTGGCGAAATAATGTGTGCCTCAGTCTTGGCAGGTGGAGTTTTCCTGACAATGAAAAAGAGCACATTGATCTTGATGGGAAGGCAGCAGGATTGGAGAGGGTAAGTAACTCATGTAATTTTAACTGCCCCCTGATCCCCACCCACAGCCGAGCCCAATTTGTTCCTGGTGAGGGCATTTAAAATCGAGGCCTATCTTTTTCATTGAGGTGCTGAATGATCTAATTTGCGTTTGTAGCTTTGATACCGATGGCCTTTTCTGTTCATGGTGCAAAGTCACATGTAGTAGTGTCCCAGTGCTTAGGGCGTAGGGCATCAGCATGCTTGTGATGTTATCAGACGCTGTGACTGAAGAGCGCATAATGATACAGTGTGTGTCTCTGCTGCCTATTCGAAATTGAGGTTCGTGGGGAGATTCATTTCTTTCATTAAATTTCAGCTAGTCTAAATAGCTTTAAGTTACCTCATGATTGCTGAGAGTGTTTTTTTCTCTTACGCTGGTAATGCTTTGCAACTATTAGGGGCAGTCATGGTAAGAAAAGTTGTCATGGTTACAGCTAACACTCATTGATGGTGCAGGGAGTGCAGAGTTATCTAAATTATTTTTAAATTGCTGGCAGCTCAGGGAAACTAGTTCTAGTTGGGGTTGTTGTCTCACACACTGATGTGGAAGAAATGGCATGTGTGTGAAATAACAAGCATGTTTCACAACCCATATAGATTTCAGAGAAAACATGCATTTATATAGTACCTGGTCACATACTCAGGAATCTGCAAGCAGATCATGACCAAACAATTATTTTTTCTGAAGTGTGACCATTGTGATTCATGGAGCCAAACACAACAGCCATGTTGTACGGGAATGAGAAAGGTTCTGGCATAAAAAACGTTAAATAAAAACAGAAACTGCTGGAAATATTTAGCTGGTGTTTTGAAAGTGCTTCTATTTTTTCATTTTTTTTTCTTTGAGAACTCATATTTTAGAATTATGGACATTGGTTTATTTGGGAAAACTGAAAAGACTCCATCAATGCTTTTTTTACAAGGGTCACTGAGAGATCTTGTTTGAAAACAAACCTTTACTGGCTGTCACATGCCTTAAGCTCAATAAACAACAGAAACTTTGATGACTCGGGGGAGATGTTTATGGAGAAGTGACATAACATGATTTATGATGATTAGGAGGTCGCTTTTGGGATATTGTTTTGACTTTCTGGTTGGGGTGTGGACAGTGTTTGAAAACAGTTGGAGATAAACCTCCCGAGAGATAATCACCCAGCTTGCCTCTGTGAAATGCTGCGTATTGAGAGTGTGGGAGCTAAAACTGGATGCCACGTTTCTCCTGAGGAGCTCCTGGAAAGCTTGCCAGATTAATCCTTGACGCCGCCTGAAAAGAACTGCTTCAGAAAAGATCCCAGTGACTCATCTATGTGTACCCGCATGCCAGACTGAAAGGGGCAACTGACATCCTTCCACATCTTATCTTTTTTGCTTTAAGACTCAACAAGTGTTTGGCCAAAGTATTCGTTTTTGGGGGTTTTTTTGTGAAAGAGCTCTGCATGGAAAATCTCTTCATTTTTCAGTTAACCGGTGTGTGTGTTTGTGGGTGTATATGTGTGAGGGGCTAAGGTAAAAAGGGAACTTTCATATTTCGATCTGTGTGTTAGTGCTTTGCTTCATTACTGGATATGTCTTGTATTATAATAAACTGATAATTTTATTGTTTATTAAAGAAACCTGGCTGGTATTTTATTTGGGGATAAAGAGTAGTGTATATGATTGACCATATCGGTACCTGGGTAAATATTTAAATATATGTTGTGACCTCTGGAGAAGTTTCTCCATGTACCTGAAGTCCCTCATCCCCAGAACCAGTCTCGTAAATCTTTTCTGTCTTCTCTCAAATATCTTCATACCCTTCCTAAAATGTGGCACCCAGAATTGGACACAATACACCAGTTGAGGCCGAGCCAGTGTTTTATAAAGTTTCACCATAACTTCTTTGCTTTTGTATTTTATGCCCCTATTAATAAAGCCCAGGATCCTGTGTGTCTTATTAACTGTTTTCTCAACCTGGCCTACCTCATTCAATCATTTATGCACATATACCCTGTTTCAACTAAGGCGGGAGGCATGCACTGTCTTTTCTAGTTCCACTTCTCCATAAGTCACAACATAAATTTAATACCCACATATATATGTGTCCTCAGTACCTTGCTCTATGGCAGCGAGGCCTGGACAATGTATGTCAGCCAAGAGCGATGTCTCAATTCATTCCATCTTCGCTGCCTCCGGAGAATACTTGGCATCAGGTGGCAGGACCGTATCTCCAACACAGAAGTCCTCGAGGCGGCCAACATCACCAGCTACTGAGTCAGCGGCGCTTGAGATGGCTTGGTCATGTGAGCCGCATGGAAGATGGCAGGATCCCCAAAGACACATTGTACAGCGAGCTCGCCACTGGTATCAGACCCACCGGCCGTCCACGTCTCCGCTTTAAAGACGTCTGCAAACGCGACATGAAGTCCTGTGACATTGATCACAAGTCGTGGGAGTCAGTTGCCAGCGTTTGCCAGAGCTGGCGGGCAGCCATAAAGACAGGGCTAAGATGTGGCGAGTCGAAGAGACTTAGTAGTTGGCAGGAAAAAAGACAGAGGCGCAAGGGGAGAGCCAACTGTGCAACAGCCCCGACAAACAAATTTCTCTGCAGCACCTGTGGAAGAGCCTGTCACTCTAGAATTGGCCTTTATAGCCACTCCAGGCGCTGCTTCACAAACCACTGACCACCTCCAGGCGCGTATCCATTGTCTCTCGAGATAAGGAGGCCCAAAAGAAAAGAAAAGAATATTTAAATGTTTACTCAGTTACTGATGCAGTCAATCATATACTCTACTCTTTATCCCTGAATAAAATACACCAACCAGGTTTCTTTAATAAACAGCAAAATTATCAATTTATTATAAAATCAAGACTTATCCAGTAACGAAGCAAAGCATTAACACACAGATTGAAATATGAAAGTTCCCTTTTTAAATACACCACACAAAAACTCACACATGCACTGAAAAAATAAAGAAATTCTCTCTGCAGAGGCCTTTTACAACAAAAAAGACAAAAAAATAATACTTTGGCCAAATGCTGGCTAATTCTTGAAGAAAAAAGAAAAGATATGTAAGGATGACAGTTGTCTCTTTTGGTCTGGCATCTGGGAACACGGAGATGGGTCGCTGGGATCTTTTCAGAAGCAGTTCATTCTGAAGATGTCGAGAATTAGTCTGGTAGGCTTTCCAGCAGAAATGTGGCATCAAGGATTTCAGTTACCACACTCTGGATTTGCAGGGTTTTTTCAAAGAGGTAGAGAAAGAGGAGCAGATACACTGGATTTCTCTGGGTCTCTTAGAAGGTTGTAGGAAAGATGAGCTTGGGGGTCCTTTCCAGTAGGTAGCAAAATAAAATGCTTTTCAACACTGTTCACACCCCAACTGAATCATACATTATATCAGAAGTGAAACCACCTCCTGACCCTCATAACTCTTGACATGCCACTTCACTGTAAACATCTCCCCCAAGTCACCAAGGTTTCTGTTGTTTATTGAGCTTAAGACATGTGATTTCCAGTGAAGGTTGTCTTCAAACAAGACCTCTCAGGGTCCTTTCAGTGAACTTTCAACAAAAAAATTAAATCCAGCATCTATGAAATCTTCAGTCTTCCAAAATGAATCCATTTCCACACTTTAAATGAGTCCTCAAAAAATATTTAACAAAAAATGGGAGCACTTTCATAACAACCCCCAGGTCCCTCTACTCCTGCACCCTTTTTAGAATTGTACCCTTTATTTTGTGTTTCCAGTGCTGGTACTGCAGCAGGCCTGGAGCAGCAACCATGAAGGAGGCTCCAGAATTAAGGTGTGGGATCGGGCTTGCTGGAGCCACTCAGGCAGGCCTCAGATAGGGTAGGTAGGTGGGGGCAGGGGCAGCATTCATGATGAAAGGTAGGGGTCTTGCAGCATGGGTGGCCCTCTGTGGATCACAGAGTGCCATTTTATGCCTCCTCCCAGCTAGTAGCTCACCAACTAGTCACTCATCAGATGCTTCCCTTGTGCTGACGTCAGTTTATTTACAGGGGGTTAATGTAAATGTTTTTACTTAACTCTTATTATCTATATATTCAGAACCTTTTAGTGACAAATTTAGAGACAAATTGCGATATCCCTTCCTATTTAATTTAACTTTATCCCCTAGATTTGATTAATTAATTGAACACCGAATTTAATTATGTGATAAATTATCAAAATAGCTTAGATTTTTATACTAATTAATTGATCTAGTCTTACTTTATAGCTGATTCATTGAAATGTAATTAAAAGCTTACCAATATACTCACCCCATATGACTTTATGTTCTGTGACATCACATTTTTTTCTTGTCCAGTTCAAACTCACAGTTCGTTCACAATGCCTGTCCTCTCCTGGGCCTCTCTTTATATGCTGTTTCTCTCCTGGGCCTCTGTGTGCTTCTACTCTCCTAGCCCTCTCTTTATATGCTGCCACAGCTGGCCATCTCTTCATATGCTGCTCCTCTCATGGGCCTCCCTTTTTGTGCTGCTCCTCTCCTAGGCCTCTCTTTATGTACTGCTCCAGCTGACCCTCTCTTTATATGCTCCTCCTTAGAAAGCTGTTTCCAGTGGTGTTCCACAGGGCTCAGTGTTGGGTCCCTTGCTATTTGTGGTATATATTAATGATTGGGACTTAAACGTGGGAGGCATGATGGGAAATTTGCTGATGACACAAAAATTGGCCGAGTAGTTGATAGTGAAGAGGATAGCTGTAGACTCTAGTATGATATCAATGGTTTGGTTGAGTGGGCGGAAAAGTGGCAAATGGAATTCAATCCGGAGAAGTGTGAGGTAATGCATTTGGGGAGGGCAAATAAAGCGAGGGAATACACAATAAACGGGAGGATATTGAGAGGGGTCGAAGAAGTGAGAGACCTTGGAGCGCATGTCCACAGGTCCCTGAAGGTGGCAGGACAGGTAGATAGAGTGGTGAAGAAGGCATATGGAATGCTTTCCTTTATTGGCCGAAGTATAGAATACAAAAGCAGGGATGTAATGCTGGAACTGTATAAAATGCTGGTTAGGCCACAGCTGGAGTATTGCGTACTGTTCTGGTCACCACATTACAGAAACGGCATAATTGCTCTGGAGAGAGTACAGAGGAGATTTACAAGAATGTTGCCAGGATTTGAAATTTGCAGCTATGAGGAAAGATTGGATTGGCTCGGATTGTTTTCCTTTGAACAGAGGAGGCTGAGGGGTGACTTAATTGAGGTGTACAAAATTATGAGGGGCCTATATAGAGTAGACAGGAAGGACCTGCTTCCCCCAGCGGAGAGGTCAATTACCAGGGGGCACCGATTTAAGGTGATTGGTAGAGGGATTAGAGGGGGCATGAGGAAAAACTTTTTCATCCAGAGGGTGGTGGGTGTCTAGAATTCACTGCCAGGAATGGTGGTGGAGGCAGAATCCCTCAATTCTTTTAAAAAGTACCTGGACATGCACCTGAAGTGCTGTAACTAGCAAGGCTATGGACCAGGTGCTGGAAGGTGGGATCAGATTGGGCGGCATGGACACGATGGGCTGAATGGCCTCCTTCTGTGCCATTACTTTTCTATGGTTCTAAGGTCCTCTTCTGGGCCTCTCTTTATGTGCTGCTCCACTCCCGGCCCTCTCCTTTTGTACAAAATGTTATTCTCCCTTTTCTGTTTACAGATTCTAACTGACTTTGCTGGTACTTTCAGCATTTTCTTTTCTTTAAGCTGTGTTGTTGGAAAAAAATCAGGCAGTAGTATAAGACCGCTGATTTGCAGTCATCCATTTCATACTACTATCCAAGAACGGTTTAAACCCCACCATCTCTAACAATGCAGCACTTGCTCAGCAATGCAATGAAAGTTCTGTCTAGATTATGTATTCACAGAATCATAGCATGATACAACACAGGAGGCCATTCAGTCCACCATGGCTGTGCTAGCTCTTTGAAAGAGCTCTCCAATTAGTTCCATGCCCTTGCTCTTTCCCCATAGCTCAGCAATTTATTCCTCTTCAAGTATTTATCTAATTCTGTTTTGAAAGTACTGCTGAATGTGCTTCCACCACCCTTTCATGTAGTGCATTCCAGATCATAACAACACTCTGCGTTAAAAGGTTTTTCCTCACATAGCCTCAGTTTTCTTTTGCCATTTACCTTAAATCTGTGTTATCTGGTTAATGGCCTTTCTGCCGCTGGAAACAGTTTCTCCATATTTATTCTATTCAAACTCTTCATGATTTTGAACACATCTGTAAATTTCCCCCTAACCTCCGCTCTAAGGAACAACACCTGCTTGTCTCGTCTCTCCACGTAACTGAAGCCCCGCATCCCTGGTTCCATTCCAGTAAATCTCTTCTGAACCCTCTTCAAGGCCTTGAAATCCTTTCGAAAGTGTGGTGTCCAGAATTGGACACACTTCTCCAGTTGCCCATAGCCTTCCAATTCATGTTTGATACCAAATTGAGACAATTAAACACTGAAAAGAAAATAAGGCACTGGGTGAGTTTTCGTGCTAGTATCTCAAACATATCATCGTGAGATATTGCCATGCTCGCATCTGAGACCAATGTTCCACACTCATCTTATTGACTATTATTAATGTGTCGTTTAGGAATTGTTATTATTGCACAGGATTCTAGAGCTGAACGCTTGTCCTTGTGTTCAAGTCTTTGTGATGCTAATCCACTTGTATGTACATTAAATGGAAGATTTTATTATGAATCAATTTAATTTGGTATAAAATTGTCTATATGAGCATCTGGTTATCTTTCTGTGCCCCCACTGAATGCTTAGTTTATCATAACAGGGATATACCAAATGGCAGAGATCATGCACAGCAAATATTTCTTTTTAAAAAAAACACCAATAAAGAAATGTGACATACTTTACTTAGAAGAGCGTGAAAATCTCCAGTCTGTGATTCAGGATGGTTCAAGTGAACTGGAAAAATTTCAGCAATCTGCTCAACTTCATCAAAGTAATGGGAAAGCTGGTAGATGTAATGTCACCTCCCATGCATGTGAAATCACTCTCTGTGATGCTGTTTTAAGTTGTCTGCACGTCCCAGCTTGGGGAAGGATTATAGCTGAAGACTCACACAAGCCAGACATTCAAAAATGCACCACGCCAAATACATCTTTGTCTTTATCTGGGCAGAAAGATTAATGGAAAGGAGACCAACCCTGAACCCAGGATAAATGAAAGCATCTAGCATTTGGAGTCTTATCATGGTTGGAACCAAATGTTAGAACTTCAGTTTTAGCAATATTTTTGTGTATTAAATGGCTTGTTGCCTACAAAGATTGCAAGCATGAGTGATATTCAGAAGGACTTGCATTTATATAGCACCTTTCATGATCTCAGGACAGTCAAAGGCATCTTACAACCAATTCAATATTTTTAGAAGTGCAGATACTGCCATAACCTAGGAAACATAGCAGCCAATTTACGCAAAACAAGCTCCCACAAACAGCAATGTGATAATAAAAGCAAAATACTGCAGATGATGAAAATCTGAAATAAAAACAAAAACTGCTGGAAATACTCAGTTGTTCCTTTGTTTTCAGAAGGGTAGCAAGGATAATTCAGGAAATTATAGGCCGGTTAGCCTTACGTCAGTGGTAGGGAAATTATTAGAGAGGATTCTTCGGGACAGGATTTACTCCCATTTGGAAACAAACAAACTTATTAGCGATGGGCAGCATGGTTTTGTGAAGGGGAGGTCGTGTCTCACTAACTTGATTGTGTTTATTGAGGAAGTGATGAAGATGATTGATGAAGGAAGGGCAGTGGATGTTGTCTATATGGACTTCAGTAAAGCCTTTGACAAGGTCCCTCATGGCAGACTGGTACAAAAGGTGAAGTCACACGGGATCAGAGGTGAGCTGGCAAGATGGATACAGAACTGGCTCGGTCATAGAAGACAGAGGGTAGCAGTGGAAGGGTGCTTTTCTGAATGGAGGGATGTGACTAGTGGTGTTCCGCAGGGATCAGTGCTGGGACCTTTGCTGTTTGTATTATATATAAATGATTTGGAGGAAAATGTAGCTGGTCTGATTAGTAAGTTTGCGGACGACACAAATGTTGGTGGAGTTGTGGATAGTGATGAGGATTGTCAGAGGATACAGCAGGAGATAGATCGGTTGGAGACTTGGGCGGAGAAATGGCAGATGGAGTTTAATCCGGACAAATGTGAGGTAATGCATTTTGGAAGGTCTAATGCAGGTGGGAAGTATACAGTAAATGGCAGAACCCTTAGGAGTATTGACAGGCAGAGAGATCTGGACGTTCAGGTCCACAGGTCACTGAAAGTGGCAACGCAGGTGGATAAGGTAGTCAAGAAGGCATACGGCATGCTTACCTTCATCGGTCGGGGCATAGAGTATAAAAATTGGCAAGCCATGCTGCAGCTGTACAGAACTTTAGTTAGGCCACACTTAGAATATTGCGTGCAATTCTGGTCGCCACACTACCAGAGGACGTGGAGGCTTTGGAGAGGGTACAGAAGAGGTTTACTAGGATATTGCCTGGTCTGGAGGGCATTAGCTATAAGGAGAGGTTGGATAAACTCGGATTGTTTTCACTGGAACGACGGAGGTGGAGGGGCGACATGATAGAGGTTTACAAAGTTATGAGCGGCATGGACAGAGTGGATAGTCAGAAGCTTTTTCCGAGGGTAGAAGAGTCAGTTACTAGGGGACATAGGTTTAAGGTGCGAGGGGCAAAGTTTAGAGGGGATGTGCAAGGCAAGTTCTTTACACAGAGGGTGGTGAGTGCCTGGAACTTGCTGCTGGGGGAGGTGGTGGAAGCAGGTACGATAGCGACGTTTAAGAGGCATCTTGACAAATACATGAATAGGATGGGAATAGAGGGATACGGTCCCCGGAAGTGCAGCAGGGGGTAAGAAAAGGTAAGAAAAGGTAAGAAAAGAATTAGGTTATAAGGAAGTGAGGTGGGTGGGGTGTTTGGTGGTGATGAGAACAAAAGGAAAAGTGTGTGATAGGGCAGAGGGCAGGAGAGATTACATGATAAAGTTGCCATGGGACAAAGGCAAAGATGGTGTTAATGCTTGTGGTGAAAGACAAAGCTTTAGTCCAGAGAGAGTGTTGATGGCAGAAAATCAGCAGCTCTGTCTACATGAAAAACAGGCACATGGTTAGAAAATAAAAGAAAATAATAAAAAAATAGAAAAATATATAAAATGTTCAGTCCGCAAGGCTGTAGAGTGCTTAATCGAAAGATCAGGTGCTGCTCCTTGAGCTTGCATTGATGTTCAGTGGAACACTGCAGCAGGCCAAAGGCAGAAATCACAGAACTGACCCTTCAACTAAGGGGAACAGCTGCTTCCTATCTACCCTGTCCATGCCCCCCATAATCTTGTACACATAGATAGATTCATGAGACTAGCTTTCAATTCCATATTTTTAATTAATTGAATTTAAATTCCCCCAGCTGCCACAGTGGGATTTGAACCTGTGTCCCAGGGGAATTGTGCCTGGGCTCTGGATTACTAGTCCAGTGACATTACCACTGTACCACCGTCTCCCCTTAATGTTGGCATGTGAGCAGGGGATGGGGGCTGGTGGTGGGGGGGGTGGGGGGTGGTGGGGTTGAAATGACAAACAACCGGGGTCATGCTTTCGGACTGAACGTTGGTGATCCACAAAGCGGTCGCCCAATCTGGGTTTGGACTCCCCTGTGTAGAGGCGACCACATTGTGAGCAGCGAATACAGTATGCTAAATCAAAGGAAGTACAAGTAAATCACTGCTTCACCTGGAAGGAGTGCTTGGGGCCTTGGATAGTGAGGAGAAAGGAGGTAAAAGGGCAGGTATTACACCTACTGCGAGTGCATGGGAAGGTACCATGAGAAGGGACGAGGTGTGAGGGGAGATGGAGGAGTGGACGCAGAGGGAACGATCCCTTCCGAATGCTGACAGGGGAAGGAAAGGGAAGATGCGTTTGGTCGTGGCATCACGCTGCAGGTGGCAGAAATGGTGGTGGATGATCCTTTGGATGAGTAGGCTGGTGGGGTGGAAAGTGAGGACAAGGGAAACCCTGTCGCAGTTATGGGATGAAGGGGAAGGGGTGAGGGCAGAAGTGTGGGAAAGAGGCCGGACATGGTTGAGGGCCCTGTCAACCACACTGGGTGGAATCCTTGGTTAAGGAAAAAGAAAGACATGTCAGAAGTGCTGTATGGAAGGTTACATCATCAGAACAGATGCATCGGAGACAGAGAAACTGGGAGAATGGAATGGAGTCCTGACAAGAGACGGGTGTGAGGAAGTGCAGTCAAGGTAACCGTGGGAGTTGGTGGGTTTATAATGAATATTAGTAGACAATCTATCCCCAGAGAAGGAGAGACAGAGAAGTTGAGGAAGGGAAGGGAAATGTTGGAGATGAACCACGTAAAGGTAAGAGAAGGATGGAAATTGGAAGCAAAGTTGCTGAAGTTTTCCAATTCGGGGCAAAAGCAGGAAACTGCACTGATACCTTCATTGCTTTCTATTTCCCTCCTGGTGTTTGATAAAGTGTCTACCAAAACTTATTTTCACAGCCACATCTCCTTATTCAGCAACTATCTCCAGCTCCGACTTACTCCATATGGATTTCAACTGAAGTTCCATCCTTCATGTTTTGAATTCACCCAGGATTACAGGTACCTCTGAGAAATAGAACATTCCTCAGACTGCTGTTATTGCAGCATCCTGAGATCCACAGTTCTGATGAAAGGTTACAGACCTGAAACGTTCACTCTGATTCTCTCTCCACAGATGCTGCCTGACCTGCTGAGTATTTCCAGTGATGTTGGTTGAGAGGTAAATATTGGCCAGGGCACTGGGAAGAATGTCCCTGCTTCTCTTCTAAATAGTGTTGTTGCATTGTTTACATCCTCCAGAGAGGACAAACGGGGCCTTGGCTTAATGTCGCATCCAAAAGTCAGTACCTGCAGCATTCCCTCAGGAGTGCACTGGTGTGTCAGCCTAGATTATATGCTCAAGTCTGTAGGATCTTCTGCGTCAGCAGTGAGTGTGTTGCCATCTGAGCCATGGCTGACACTTTTACAAATTGTGAGAGCAGCTTCCTGATAATTTGATAGGTAACTACTGTCATCTGATGATGTGCCGATCAGTACACAATAAGAAGACCCCTGGTCTTAGAATTAGAATTAGAATTAGAACATTACAGCGCAGTACAGGCCTTTCGGCCCTCGATGTTGCGCCGACCTGTGAAACCATCTGACCTACACTATTCCATTTTCATCCTTATGTCTATCCAATGACCACTTAAATGCCCTTAAAGTTGGCGAGTCTACTACTGCTGCAGGCAGGGCGTTCCACGCCCCTACTACTCTCTGAGTAAAGAAACTACCTCTGACATCTGTCCTATATCTATCACCCCTCAACTTAAAGCTATGTCCCCTCATGTTTGCCATCACCATCTGAGGAAAAAGACTCTCACTATCCACCCTATCTAACCCTCTGATTATCTTATATGTCTCTATTAAGTCACCTCTCCTCCTCCTTCTCTCCAACGAAAACAACCTCAAGTCCCTCAGCCTTTCATCGTAAGACCTTCCCTCCATACCAGGCAACATCCTAGTAAATCTCCTCTGCACCCTTTCCAAAGCTTCCACATCCTTCCTATAATGCGGTGACCAGAACTGCACGCAATACTCCAGGTGCGGTCTCACCAGAATTTTGTACAGCTGCAGCATGACCTCGTGGCTCCGAAACTCGATCCCCCTACTAATAAAAGCTAACACACCATATGCCTTCTTAACAGCCCTATTAACCTGGGTAGCAACTTTCAGGGATTTATGTACCTGGACACCAAGATCTCTCTGTTCATCTACACTACCAAGAATCTTCCCATTAGCCCAGTACTCTGCATTCCTGTTACTCCTTCCAAAGTGAATCACCTCGCACTTTTCCACATTAAACTCCATTTGCCATCTCTCAGCCCAGCTCTGCAGCCTATCTATGTACCTCTGTACCCTGCAACATCCTTCGGCACTATCCACAACTCCACCGACCTTAGTGTCATCCGCAAATTTACTAACCCACCCTTCTACACCCTCTTCCAGGTCATTTATAAAAATGACAAACAGCAGTGGCCCCAAAACAGATCCTTGCGGTACACCACTAGTAACTAAACTCCAGGATGAACATTTGCCATCAACCACCACCCTCTGTCTTCTTTCAGCTAGCCAATTTCTGATCCAAAGCTCTAAATCACCTTCAACCCCATACTTCCGTATTTTCTGCAAAAGCCTACCGTGGGGAACCTTATCAAACGCCTTACTGAAATCCATATACACCACATCCACTGTTTTACCCTCATCCACCTGTTTGGTCACCTTCTCGAAAAACTCAATAAGGTTTGTGAGGCACGACCTACCCGTCACAAAACCGTGCTGACTATCGCTAATGAACTTATTCTTTTCAAGATGATTATAAATCCTGTCTCTTATAACCTTTTCCAACATTTTACCCACAACCGAAGTAAGGCTCACAGGTCTATAATTACCAGGGCTGTCTCTACTCCCCTTCTTGAACAAGGGGACAACATTTGCTATCCTCCAGTCTTCCGGCACTATTCCTGTCGACAATGACGACATAAAGATCAAGGACAAAGGCTCTGCAATCTCCTCCCTAGCTTCCCAGAGAATCCTAGGATAAATCCCATCTGGCCCAGGGGACTTATCTATTTTCACACTTTCCAAAATTGATAAAACCTCCTCCTTGTGAACCTCAATCCCATCTAGCCTAGTAGCCTGAATCTCAGTATTCTCCTCGACAACATTTTCTTTCTCTACTGTAAATACTGACGCAAAATATTCATTTAACACTTCCCCTATCTCCTCTGATTCCACACACAACTTCCCACTACTATCCTTGATTGGCCCTAATCTAACTCTAGTCATTCTTTTATTCCTGATATACCTATAGAAAGCCTTAGGGTTTTCCCTGATCCTATCCACCAATGACTTCTCGTGTCCTCTCCTTGCTCTTCTTAGCTCTCCCTTTAGATCTTTCCTGGCTAGCTTGTAACTCTCAAGCGCCCTAACTGAGCCTTCACGTCTCATCCTAACATAAGCCTTCTTCTTCCTCTTGACAAGCGCTTCAACTTCTTTAGTAAACCACAGCTCCCTCGCTCGACAACTTCCTCCCTGCCTCACAGGTACATACTTATCAAGGACACGCAGTAGCTGCTCCTTGAATAAGCTCCACATTTCGATTGTTCCCATCCCCTGCAGTTTCCTTCCCCATCCTACGCATCCTAAATCTTGCCTAATCGCATCATAATTTCCTTTCCCCCAGCTATAATTTTTGCCCTGCTGTATATACCTGTCCCTGCCCATCGCTCAGGTAAACCTAACCGAATTGTGATCACTATCACCAAAGTGCTCACCTACATCTAAATCTAACACCTGGCCGGGTTCATTACCCAGTACCAAATCCAATGTGGCATTGCCCCTGGTTTGCCTGTCTACATACTGTGTCAGAAAACCCTCCTGCACACACTGGACAAAAACTGACCCATCTAAAGTACTCGAACTATAGTATTTCCAGTCGATATTTGGAAAGTTAAAGTCCCCCATAACAACTACCCTGTTAATCTCGCCCCTGTCGAGAATCATCTTCGCTATCCTTTCCTCTACATCTCTGGAACTATTCGGAGGTCTATAAAAGACTCCCAACAAGGTGACCTCACCTCTCCTGTTTCTAACCTCGGCCCATACTACCTCAGTAGACGAGTCCTCAAACGTCCTTTCTGTCGCTGTAATACTCTCCTTGATTAACAATGCCACCCCCCCCCCCTCTTTTACCATCTTCTCTGTTCTTACTGAAACATCTAAATCCCGGAACCTGCAACATCCATTCCTGCCCCTGCTCTACCCATGTCTCCGAAATGGCCACTACATCGAGATCCCAGGTACCAACCCATGCTGCAAGCTCACCCACCTTATTCCGGATGCTCCTGGCGTTGAAGTAGACACACTTTAAACCAGGTTCTTGCTTGCCAGTGCCCTCTTGCGTCCTTGTAACCTTATCCCTGCCCTCACTACTCTCAACATCCTGTACACTGGCACTACAATTTAGGTTCCCATTCCCCTGCTGAATTAGTTTAAACCCCCCCAAAGAGCACTAGCAAATCTCCCCCCCCAGGATATTGGTACCCCTCTGGTTCAGGTGAAGACCATCCTGTTTGTAGAGGTCCCACCTACCCCAGAAAGAGCCCCAATTATCCAGGAAACCAAAACCCTCCCTCCTGCACCATCCCTGCAGCCACGTGTTCAACTCCTCTCTCTCCCTATTCCTCGCTTCGCTATCACGTGGCACGGGCAACAACCCAGAGATAACAACTCTGTTTGATCTCTCTCTAAGCTTCCACCCTAGCTCCCTGAATTTTTGTCTTAAATCCCCATCTCTCTTCCTACCTATGTCGTTGGTGCCTATGTGGACCACGACTTGGGGCTGCTCCCCCTCCCCCTTAAGGATCCCAAAAACACGATCCGAGACATCACGAACCCTGGCACCTGGGAGGCAACACACCAACCGTGAGTCTCTCTCGTTCCCACAGAACCTCCTATCTGTTCCCCTAACTATGGAGTCCCCAATGACTAATGCTCTGCTCCTCTTCCCCCTTCCCTTCTGAGCAACAGGGACAGACTCTGTGCCAGATACCTGTACCCCATTGCTTACCCCTGGTAAGTCGTCCCCCGCAACAGTATCCAAAACGGTATACCTGTTGTTGAGCGAATCGGTCTTGTCCCGTTGAAGCTGATTTCAGGTGTGGGGGCAGGTGTGGTGGTGCTTAGAGCATAGAAAGTTTAAGGCACAGAAAGAGGCCACTTGGCTCATCGTGTCTGTGCTGGCCGTAAAACAATCCACCTATTCTAATCCCACCTTCCAGCATTTGGTCCATAGCCCTGCAGGTTACGGCACTTGAGGTGCATATCCAGACTCCTTTCAAATGAGTTGAGGGTTTCTGCCTCAACTACCCTTTCAGGCAGTGAGTTCCAGACACCCACCACCCTCTAGGTGATAACATTTTTCTGCCAATCACTTTTAATCTATGCCGCCTCATCACTGATCTCTCTGCTATGGTGAATAGACCCTTTACCTCCACTCTATCCAAGCTCCTCAAAATTTTGTACATTTCAATCAAATTTCCTCTCAGCCTTCTCTGTTCCAAGGAGAACAACCCCAGCCTATCCAATCCTTCCTCAGAGCTGCATTTTTCCAGTCCTCACAACATCCTCGTAAATCTCCTCTGTCTCCTCTCTCGTGCAATTACATCCTTTCTGTAATGAGGTGACCAGAATTGCACGCAGTACTCAATGAGTTATACAGTTCCAGCATTATCTCCCTGCTCTTATATTCTTTACCTCGGCTAATAAGGGAAAGGATTCCATATGCCTTCTTAACCACCTTATCAACCTGTCCTGCTACATTCAGGGATCTGTGGACATTCACTCCAAGGTTCCTCACTTCCTCAACACTTCTCAGTATTTTCCCATTAATCATGTATTCCTTTCCCCAAATGCATCACCTCACACTTCTCCAGGTTGAATTCCATTTGCCACTTTTCTGCCCATCTGACCAGACCATCAATATCTTCCTGCAGCCTACAGCTATCCTTATCGCTATCTACCACACGGCCAATCTTTGTGCCATCTGTAGACTTGATCATGCCCCCTACATTTACATCCAAATTGTTACTATATACCAGAAAAAGCGGGGGACCCAGTACTGAGCCCTGTGGAACGCCACTGGAAACAGCCCTCCAGTTGCTAAAATACCCATCAATAATTACCCTTTGTTTCCTGCCACTGAGCCAATTTTGTATCTACCTTGCTGCATTTCCCTGGATCCCATGGGATTTTATTTTTTTAACCAGTCTGCCATGTGGGACCTTGTCAAAAGCCTTGCTAAAATCCATGTAGACCACATCAACTACATTACCTCATCTATCTTCCTTGTTACTTCTTCAAAAAATTTGATTTAAGTTGGCCAAACAAGATCTTCCCTTAACAAATCCATGCTGACTATCCTTGAGTAACCTGTGCCTTTCTAAGTGACAGTTTATCCTGTCTCTCAGAATAGATTCCAATAATCTTCCCACTACTGAGGTTAGACTGACTGGCCTGTAATTATTCAGTCTATCCTTCGCTCCCTTTTTAAACAAAGTTACTATGTTATCAGTTCTCCAATCTTCCGGCACCACACCTGTATCCAGTAAGGACTGTTTGGGACTGTTTTTTCACAGCCTTACTGCACAAAACATCAGTGGGGTGGTGGTCATGAGAAGGAATGAACACAGCCTTCTGCTCCTGATTGATATCCAGTCACCATTTCTGGATTGCAGGTTCAGATGTGATAGGTGATACATTTGCTGACGCTCATTGTCTGGACTCGTGCATAAAAATGGTCACTGGGCTGATAGTGGAGGGTTTTTTTAAATGTGCATTTTCAGGGATCCAGGTTCCACATTCTTGGTCAGGCCCACCCATACCGTTCTGGAGACCAGTGCAACATATTTCAATGGTATTCTAGTTCTGGGCATGTTCTGAAGAAGGGTCACTGACCTGAAACGTTAACTCTGCTTCTCTCTCCACAGATGCTGCCAGACCTGCTGAGTACTTCCAGCAATTTTTGTTTTTATTTCAGATTTCCAGCATCCGCTTTCATTTTACATGTATTAAGATGCCCATCCCAAGCTGATACTAAAGAAACTTTAAACCCATTGGACAACACCTAACCATCTCAGACCAACCTCAAGGGAAAAGGGCAGTTTAAACCAACACTGCTATTGCACAGAAAAGACATTTTAAGATTTCTGAATGGATGAGAGTGAATGAGAGAAACGCATGTGTGTTTTCTTGTGTTTTCTCTTTTTAACATATAATGAAATACTTCCCATTGTCGCATTTCATTCAGCGTGGTATGGAGATGTGATGGAAAACCCACGTGTCAAATGGAAAATATTAATTTTGTCTTATGAAACTCTGCCTGAGACTTTTTACTGGACATTATTATAAATAACTTTTAAAAAGCAGAACAGAACAGCTAAAAATGGCCACGCAGAATTTGCATATGAGAAGCCAAAGGCGTCTGGGAGACAAAGGAGATTACCCTGTCTAGCCAGAACAATAGGGGTGCGCTCTGATTCAATTACCTAGAATGGTTTTGTCAATGTTGGTTGTCAAAAGCCATTAACACCATTGACTTTGAAAGATCCAAACCTCCCCCGCCCCCCCACCAAGTATGTCAGGGGAGTCTCGGCTGCAGCTAAACCACAAATTTACAGATCCTCACAGTCATCAACAAAGATAAAGCCTTTCTTCGGTCTTCCGGAACCAGAGAAGCAAGACTGAATTGTGCACATGGCCCAGTGAGGACTTCGAGACTTCAATTTTACCTAAGGACATTGGGACTACACTTCCGTATGTAAATGTCATTTTTATTAAGGACTCTACTCCAACCTCCCAACTCTGCCTTTTCCCTCTGTATCTATTTGTGTGTTTGTGCTTTTCGTATGAATGTGAGCGTGGATGCATCATGTATTGTAGCAATTTTAACTGGGTTAGAGTGATAAGGTTAATAAACATACATCTTTCTTGTTTAAACTGAAGAAAACTTGTCTGATTGGTTCATTTGCAAGTATATATTACAGTAACAGGAGCAAGTGCTCACTGAGTTGGGAAGTTAAATTCCGAAGAAGGGTCACTGACCCAAAACGTTAACTCTACTTCTCTTTCCACAGATGCTGCCAGACCTGCTGAGTGGTTCCAGCATTTCTTGTTTTTATTTCAGATTTCCAGCATCAGCAGTATTTTGCTTTTACTTTATGGGAAGTTAAATTGTTGTGTTAATAGGATAAATCCTGTTGGGGTCAAACCTGAGAAGGGGCAAAAGGGGTGCCTGAGACCCCCTTCCTCACGTGGTTGTAATAGGTTACTTTATTTTTCTTGTGATTTGTGATCAAATTTCACAAATTTCTTCAAGGCAGAATGCACTCCAAAGTAACTCCTGAATGCTGCACCAGAACTCGATTTAAAATATAATTTTATTTCCCACTCCCGTTTTCTCTCCCTATCTCTCCAGTCCAGTATGATATAATCACTGCTTTCATGAAACCCCAGATCAATGTAGAAAATGGTAATGCTAAAGGAAAACCAGTACAGAGGCTGAACACCCTAGAGAAAAGCTCATATACCTTCAAGGACTAGCATCTGCAAATAATTACTTATTTTATTTCAAATAGCATGTTGGACTTCCTCTAGTTATGTTGGAAAACTGGAAAAAGTGATGGACTGTCAACATTGCCAACAATAACAACAGCTTGCATTTATATAACATAGCAAACTGTCCCAAAATGCTTCACAGGAGCATTAAAAAAAAATGTAACTTTGACACCAAGTCACATAAAGAGATAACAGGGCAGATGTCCAAAAGCTTGGCTGAAGAGGTAGGTTCTAAGGACTGTCTTAAAGGAGGAGAGAGAGGCGATGAGGTGGAGACATTTAGGAAGGGAATTCCAGATCCTCAGCAGCTGAAGGCATGGCTACCAATATTAGAGCAATGAAAGTTAGGACTAACTAAGAGGTCAGAAATTAAGAAGATGAGTTAAACCAGTCAGAACCACTGTATGTGGGATGGGAATGTTGGATGCTGGAGAGAGAAGAGAGCAACATTTACTGGTTGCTGAGGTTGCCTTCTTCAGTTCAACATGAAGGGCCAAAATTTGAAAGAGGAGGTGCAGGCTGACAATGGTGGAGAAGATTAAAATACGATGCTTAGGAAAGTAAAGACGCAGTTTCAGAAATATTGGGCTGAATTTTATCAGCCCTCTAGGGACGGGCAGGGGAGGTGTGGGGGCCCATAAAATAAAGTGGGAAGGTCAGGGGGATGGTGTGCCCATCGCCTTCCTGATGTCATACAATTTTTTCAGGGGTGGGGAAGGCCACTTAAGGGCCTGTTCATGCCATCACTAGCATTTTACCTGCGGCTGGTGGGAGTCCTGCCACGCAGGAAGACCATCCAGTAACAACAGGCAGCCTCCCTACAGGTTGGGGCCGTGGCCCTCCTTCTTGGGCAATCTGTAGCATATGGACTGCCCCGGCGGCAAAGGTCAACATTCCCCCACTCCCTTCTCTCAATAACCTCAACCCCCAACCCCTCGCTGGGGCCTGCCAGAATGGTGAGCCCATCCCTACTTACCTGCAATCCAAGTCTCCATGGCTGCTTCTGGTTCTGGTCCTGCAGTAGTACCAGCAGTGGCCATCTCTCCTGCTGTTGCTGCTGGGACAGCCAAGCTTCCAGCCCTCTGATTGTCTGGCAGCTCTTGAAGGCAGGATCCCCATGCTTAAAGGGATGGGTATCCTGGCGCTAGGCAGTTAAATGCCAGAGTGCCGTACAATGCGGTCAGAGGCCCTCAAAATGGCCGAGGCGGAGTTCTCCCTCGCTTTCTGGTCTGGTGTTGGGACCACTGACACCTTCATAAAATACAGCCCATTGAACCCTGGGTCTCCTCCTAAACTGTATTAAGGGAAAATTGCTCGAGAAGCAGACATTGAAAGTATTGGAGAGCCAACTTCAAAATGGATGTGGAGTAAAGAGAAGTTATTACCTGAGGGCCAGCCTGTAGAATAGTCAACAGAAGATTATAGCAGATATTTCTCAAGATGAGTAGCAACAGAATCATGACAGAAATAGTTACAACTATTTTAATAGAGAAGTTTCAACTTGGAAATATTTGAACTGGTCCGTATTGTGTTTTTTTCTCCACATAAGCAATACCTGCCCCCCATTTTCCCATAATCCTTAATCGTCTTTTATTTCAACCACTCATCTAACCTAGCCTTAAATGCTGACATAGTATTTAATTACTAAATCTGGTAGTGCATTCAACAGCCTCAGAACCATGGCTGGGATTTTGTGTAGCCCCCTGGGCGGGATCGGAGGCGGGGGTGTACCGAGTATTGTGATGGTGGTGGGGGCAGGGTGGGACGTGGAAGGCCCGTCGCCTCCCTGTCACCAAGCAATTTTCCCAGGGGGCGGGGGATTGGCCAATGATGGCCTTACTGTCCAGAGGCCAATTAAGGCCCTTAGGTGGCCTAATAATGGCCAATTAAGGGCCTCTTACCAGGGTTCCACCCACGCAGGGAGGATGCCTTGCGACACGAGGTGCCCTCCCTGCGGGCTTGGGGTGGGACCCTCCTTCGTGGACAATTTGTGGCCCATAGAGGACCCCCACTGGGAATAATGAGCCCCCTCCCCCTGGACTGCACGACCACAAATCCCCCCACCCCCCCCTTGCCGGTGCCTTCTGGTCTGGCCCCGCAACCCCGCCTCACCCACCTCGGTTCCGGGTTTCTGATTGGCCGACAGCTCTTGGAGGCGGGATATCCCTCTTCAAAGGGACGGGGATCCCGGCTCCTGAAACTTTGATTTAAAAAGACAAGAGGATTGCTCCGGGATGGCACAAAAATGCAGAGGCGGGGTCCCCCTGCCTTTTAGGCCTGGCGTCGGGAGCCCCACTCCCGAAATCCAGTCCCATATGTGTAAAAAAGAGTTTCCCTTCTCTCTGTCCTATATCTCTCACATTTATTCTTACATATATGACTCCTTCTAGACTCCTCAATCACTGGAAACAGTCAGTTTCTACCTACTCTGTCCTATCTCTTCCTGACTTTTAAACTTGGAAAAATCAAATCCTGTATAGGAGAAACCAGTACACAATTACCGCGCATTCTATAGTAGAATAAAAATCTGACAAAAAATGTGCAGTTGAACTTGTTACTGCGTTGTCCTCTGCCTTTCTGATTCAAGAAATGTTGCACTTCCATCAACAGTTGCTTGGTTTCTACCAGCAAATGATTGTCCAGTTTATTTATCCAGAATAACATGTATCGATGCAAGCAACGGCTGTGACATTTTACAATTTATGCACAATTTAATGTTGCTACACAATGTTTGGTACATCATTAGAAATGTACTCAAATGACAGAGCTGTACCATTGCCATCACAGCTGTCAGTTCCTGTTGCTGGCTCTGCACTGCCTCTCAGCAAGATTCACCATTTTCATTCTCATTAATGTGCCCTTCAGCAGCTTCTGAAGCAGCTGTATGGTTAGTGATGCACCTAACCAATGACAGCTGCTTAAGGGTACAGGAAAATAAATGACAATAGATGTCAGAATAATATCGTACTGCATCCCTGCCTGTGTACAGAAGTTACATAAAAACACTGCAACATGCTTGGTAGAATTGGGTGCTTTTGTTTTGAAGCCACTTTTATGGAGAGTGCTATACTGGTGCTTAGTTGTGGATCAAGCAACTGAACTGAAAAACATCTGCTCCCTGCCACATACCACTAGCCTTTCTTGTCAACTGCATATCTTTAAATCCTTGTTAGCTATTTAAATCCGCACAACTCACCAACTTTTCTGGACACGACTTTTCAGCCATTACCTCGGGCTACTTCAGATTATCGTTGTTTTTGCAGTTGGAGTTTGGATGCAGAACTGGAAACTTCATGTCAAGGATTTAATATGAAGATGCTGACTTGAGATCTGGAACATTGTTGTGCAAGTTCATGGTTCCATGTGAATTTAGGTCAGGTTCTCCAGAAGAGCATCTTATGAGGAGGTTTGAATCAGGCTGTGTAATTTTGTTTTAAGTGTGTTGTCCAGATATTTAAAAAATAAAGTAAAAGTCTATTGCTGTCCCAGTACATCTCCCCGTTAACATGTGGGGTGCACAGAGCGATGTGCATGCACCCAATTGCACCTCGCAACCTTGGAAATCCCTCCAGCCTGGCAAATCCATGTGCTTGCTCCTCCTGCTTTTCTCTGGTTAGTGAGAAGATATTGAAGTCCCCTCTCTTTCTGTACAGGGTCTCTGTCTCCTCCCTGATGTCGCAATGCATAGTGAACTGTGAGATTTTGCTAAAGTCACCTGCTGCTGCCTGGAAGGACTCACTGGCACACGGGAA
This sequence comes from Heterodontus francisci, assembly GCF_036365525.1. Lineage (NCBI taxonomy): Eukaryota > Metazoa > Chordata > Chondrichthyes > Heterodontiformes > Heterodontidae > Heterodontus > Heterodontus francisci. The sequence goes on along the minus strand of NC_090373.1, from coordinate 155,085,228 downwards.
GATGGTGGCATAGTGGTAATGTCACTGAACTAGTAATCCAGAGGCCCAGGCTAATGCACTGGGGCATAGGTTCAAATCCCACCAGAGCAGCTGGTGAAATTTAAATTCAATTCATTAATAAAAATCTGGAATTGAAAGCTAGTCTCAGTAATAGTGCCATGAAGCTATCATCAATAGTCATCAAAACCCATCTGGTTCACTAATGTCCTTTAGGGAAGGAAACCTGCCCTCCTTACATGGTCTGGCCTACATGTGACTCCAGACCCACAGCAATGTAGTTGACTCTTAATTGCCCTCTGAAATGGCCGAGCAAGCCACTCAGTTGTCAAGGGCAATTAGGGGTGGGCAGAAATGCTGGCCTTGCCTGCGATGCCCACATCCCATGAAAGAATAAAAAAGAAAATGGTGTAGAAATTTAGGGCCATGGTGATCTTGATGGTCACTGGTAACACTGTTCTCACCTTGCTGTGCAGCTGCAGGTTGCGTTGTAGGAGGTGACAGAGTTCAGTGACCACTTCCTTGTTGAAATGCAAGCACCTCACTACCTTGCTGAGGTAGAGATAGAAGTACTCCCTGAAGACTTTTGGTGGGTATAGCCTTCTATTGAGAGCCCTGCTCCTCCTCCCTCTGCACATTGCTTTCCCTCTCTGCTGCCTGTGCTCCATTTCTAAATAATGCTGCAGCCCAAGAGGGACTGTGAGTATAGCGCCCATCACTGAAAGCAGGCTTTCTCCTGACAGGTCAACCAACTCATCTGATACCTTGCAAAGAGCAAGCATCGCTCCCTTGTAAATGCAAAAGGTTTGCAAAACTCCTCCAATAACAATTAACATCGTCCTTCCACTAACTGCACCAGCAAATGTATGTCAAAAGCACCTCACCTGGAAGTTGAATGGTTGGTCCTTAAAATAACGGTAGTCGGGGGATGGAGGGGCCAGGGCGGGGGCGGGGGGCTCATGCAGTTGATCGCATTTTTAATAGAGGACGTTAACTGGACCTGCACCATCCAAAATGGCCGATCATGCACCAAATCAGTGTCAGAGGCTGTTTGATGACACACTCCACATGTTTCCAGCATACACACCATACGCCCGTGCTGGTGCCCCTAAAGCAGGGCACGCAGCACGGGATGCTCCGTAAATGGCCAGAAGCAGCCCAGCAAACAATTTTGCAGTTTCAGACTTTGGTAGTGTCAGCACTAGTGGTTACACGGAGCCCAATATTGTGGCTAATATGCCAATACTGCTTTATGTCTAATTATTTGTAATGCAGGATGTAAACAATAGAACCCACTTATGACCTGAAATAAAAACAGAAAATGCTGGAAATACTCTGCATCTGTAGAGGGAGAAATAGAGTTAATGTTTCAGGGCTGTGACCTTTCATCAGAACTAAGCCCTGAACTGGGCTAGAAGTTCCAGTAATGCTCGTGAAATGAAGACAATGATACTCTATTTATAGTGCAATATTCTATATATGGTACAGAGATTATTGAAAATGTAATTTGATTGACTGCCGAGTTCATATTATTCTCGTTAAAATCTAACATGAATTCTAAAGTGCTCCATTGTGGGTTCTTAAGTGTCAAACTTTGTCTATTAAATGATATATATGAATGTTCCAATTTCAAATTTTAATATGGGATTTTACAAAAATTAGCTGCCTGCCCCATATTCCACCACAAGATTTGTAATTTGCAATCCAAATCAGAAGCCATTAAATCCAAAACCTCTCTGATATCAGAAAGTTGCTCCACTGAAAAGCATTGATCTCCATGCTGCAAGAGGAGCTCATGACCATAAGCTGGATGTGCTGAAAATGCAAGTGCAGCCTGTGTTTCAAGGTGCATGCTCATCCCACTGGAGAATATACAGGAATCTGCAGCAGAATCCAGAGTCATGATAGACTAAGTTTGCTACAGTCCTGAAACATCTGAACTGCATTGGCCTCACTAAGATTGTGGAGAGAAGAGTTAGGAGAATAGTCTTTACATGCGGAGCTGTTAAGAGTATGGAATAGTTTGCCACAGAGTTATTGTTGAGCCAAAGTCCATTGCTTCTGTTAATGAATATGTGGATAAATATTTGAAGCCGTGGAAGAATACAGGGTTAGGACAAAAGAGCAGGTGAGTTGGGATTATTTAGAGATACAGCACTGAAACAGGCCCTTCGGCCCACTGAGTCAGTGCTGACCAACAACCACTTATTTATACTAACCCTACAGTAATCCCATATTCCCTACCTACACTAGGGGCAATTTACAATGGCCAATTTACCTATCACCTGCAAGTCTTTGGCTGTGGGAGGAAACCGGAGCACCTGGCGAAAACCCACGCGGTCACAGGGAAAACTTGCAAACTCCGCACAGGCACTACCCAGAATCGAACCCGGGTCCCTGGAGCTGTGAGGCTGCGGTGCTAACCACTGCGCCACTGTGCCGCCCACAAACCTATTAGTTTTGGATTGCTCCAAGATCTAGCATGGGAATGAATTGCTCCTTCTGTGCTGTAAGCTCTAATAGTTTTATGTTCTTCTACTTAAGTTTCTCCATAAACGTTACTTTATTTGGCAAAAACACTTGTTATTGAAACATTTTGTGTTCCATTTAAACTCTGCCCTGCTCTGGAATCCTTTCCCAAAACTCACTACTTCCTTATCCTCCTTAAAATACACTCCTTTGTTCAAGCTTTTAATTACTCCTCTTAATCTTTCCTTCTTTGGCTTGCTGCTTCTTTTTATATCGGTCATGTACGTTGGAATGCTTTTCCACATTAAAGGCATTTAATAAATGCAAGCTGTTGTTTTTAATGTGAAATGACCAAGGCGGGAGGAGTGCACTGTTAATTCAGTCCCACTTCTCCACAGGTCACGGCATATCAATAAATTTTCCCACTTACCGAAACAGCCAATTCGATACACTATTAAATAAAGCACACCAATCAGGTTTGTTTAATCAACAACAAAATTAGCCATTTATTATAAAACCAAGTCTTAACCAATAATGACATAAATGAAGTAAAGGCCCAAAACACTCCTTCCAGATGAAGCAGTGATTTACCTGTACTTCCTTCAATTTAGTATACTGTACTCGCTGCTCACAATGTGCTCGCCTCTCTATTGGGGAGACCAAATGCAGATTGGGTGATCGCTTTGTGGAACACCTCCACTTAGTCCGAAAGCATGACCCCGAGCTTCCAGTCGCTTGCCATTTCAACACCCACCCCTGCTCTCATGTCAACATTTCTGTCTTTGGCCTGCTTCAGTGCTCATCAGCGCAAACTCGAGGAGCAGCATCTGATCTTTCGATTAGGCACCCTACAGCCTTGCGGACTGAACATTGAGTTCAATAACTTCAGAGCATGACTGGCCTTTTAAAAAATATTTTTATATTTTTTATTTTATTTTATTTTACTTTTATTTTTTTTTCCATGTGCCTGTTTTTCATGTAGTCAGAGCTGCTCATTATTCCGCTATTAACACTCTCTCTGGACTAATGCTTTGTCTTTCACCACAAGCATTAACACGGTCTTTGCCTTTGTCCCAGGACAGCTTTGTTATTTAATCTCTCCTGCCCTCTGTCCTATTACACACCACCCCTTTTGTTCTCTTCCCCAACATCCACCACCCCCACAACCCCCTTCACTTGCTTAAAACCTAATTCTTTTCAAACCTTTGCCAAATGACAGGTCACAGACCGAAAACATTAACTCTGCTTCTCTCTCCACAGATGCTGCCTAACCTGCTGAGTACTTCCAGCACTTTCTGTTTATATGTCAGATTTCCAGCATCTGCAGTACTTTGCTTTTATTTTAGAAGCTGTTGAACAGTCTGTGATGGGTAGGTGTTCAAAGAACTTCAACAGTAAAAGGCTTCACATAGGTATTCCATCAGGGGTGTAGCAACAGGTATCAATTCTCACATTCGATGCAAAAGTCTTTTTTTGAAGATGCAAAATTTCTGCAAATTCAGAGTTTCTTCGAAAGTGCAGGAGGCAACAGTACCATGTCATACAAGCTTTTGCTTTTCAAGAGCAAGGATTCTTTACAGAGAGGTAATACTTTTCTGGTTCTTCTTCTGATCTCCAGGCAGGTCAACATCAAATTCCAATTGCCTGCTTTAGTCCAAACCCACTGGTTTTTAAACAGTTCAAAAATGAAACCAAAACCTTTGAGAAAAAAGTCACATGCCATAAATTCCCTCTTGTCACACAAGGGTAGCCCCGAGGTCAAACCCCTCTTCTGGTTTCCTTGAAATGACATGGTTTCCAGTATTATTCTTATTTTATTCATTTATGGGATGTGGGCATTGCTGGCTTGGCCAGCATTTATTGCCCATCCCTACTTGCCCTTGAGAAGGTGGTGGTGAGCTGCCTTCTTGATCCACTGCAGTCCGTGTGGGGTAGGTGCACTCACAGTGTTGTTAGGAAGGGAGTTCCAGAATTTTGACCCAGCAACAGTGGAGGAATGACAATATAGTTCCAAGTCAGGATGGTGTGTGGCTTGGAGGGGAACTTGCAGGTGGCAGTGTTCCCATGCATTTACTGCCCTTGTCCTTCTAGGTGGTAGAGGTCGTGGGTTTGGAAGGTGCTGTCGAAGGAGCCTTGGTGCGTTGCTGCAGTGCATCTTGTAGGTGGTACACACTGCTGCCACTGTGCATCGGTGGTGGAGGGAGTGAATGTTTGTGGATGGGGTGCCAAACAAGTGAGCTGCTTTGTCCTGGATGGTGTCAAGCTTCTTGAGTACTGTCAGAGCTGTACCCATTACACTCCTTACTTGTGCCTTGTAGATGGTGGACAGGCATTAGGGAGTCAGGAGGTGAGTTACTCGCTGCAGAATTACCAGCTTCTGACCTGCTCTTGTAGTATTTATGTGGCTGGTCCAGTTCAGTTGCTGGTCAATGGTAACCCCCAGAATGCTCCTAGTGGGGGATTCAGCAATGGTAATGCCATCGAATGTCAAGGGGCGATTTTTAGATTCTCTCTTGTTTGAGATGGTTGTTGCATGGCACATGTGTGGCACGAATATTACTTGCCACTGATCAGTCCAGTCCAGGTTTTGCTGCATCAGGACACGGGCTGCTTCATTATCTTAGGAGTCGTGAATGGTGCTGAACATTGTGCAATCATCAGCTAACAACCCCATTTCTGACCTTATGATGGAGGGAAGCTGCAGATGGTTGGTCCTACAATGCTACTCACGTAGTGATGAACTTCACATTAATGATTTAGACTTGAATATAGGAGGTATGATCAGTAAATTCGCAGATGACATGAAAATTGGTGGTGTTGTAAATAGTGAGGAGGAAATCCTTAGATTACTGGGAAATATAGATGGGCTGGTAAGACGGGCAGAGCAGTGGCAAATGGAATTTAATCCTGAAAAGTGTGAGATAATGCATTTTGGCAGGATAAATAAGGCAAGGGAATACACAATGGATGGTAGGACCCTAGGAAGTACAGAGAGTCAGGGACCTTGGTGTACTTGTCCATAGATCACTGAAGGCAGCAGCACAGGTAGATAAGGTGGTTAGGAAGGCATATGGGATACTTGCCTTTATTAGCAGAGGCATAGAATATAAGAGCAGGGAGGTTATGATGGAGCTATATAAAATGCTTGTTAGGCCACAGCTGGAGTACTGTGTACAGTTCTGGGCACCACACTATAGGAAGGATATAATTGCACTGGAGAGGGTGCAGAGGAGATTCACCAGGATGTTGCCTGAGCTGGAGCATTTCAGCTATGAAGAGAGACTGAAAAGGTGAGGGTTGTTTTCCTTGGAGCAGAGAAGGCTGAGGGGGGACATGATTGAGTGTATGAGATTATGAGGGGCATTGATAGGTTAGATAGGAGGAAACTTTTTCCCTTAGCGGAGGGGTCAAGAACCAGGGGGCATAGATTTAGGTTAAGGGGCAGGAGGTTTAGGGGAGATTTGAGGAAACATTTTTTCACCCAGAGGGTGGTTGGAATCTGGAATGCAGTGCCTGAAGAGGTGGTGGAGGCAGGAACACTCACAACATTTAAGAAGTATTTAGATGAGCACTTGAAATGCCATAGCATACAAGGCTAGGGGCCAAGTGCAGGAATATGGGATTAGAATAGTTGGGTGCTGTATGGCCGGCAAAGACACGATGGGCCGACGAGCCTGTTTCTGTGCTGTATAACCCTATGATCCTATGGCTCTATGACCTGGGACTGAGATGATTGACCATCTACAAACCCAGCCATCTTCCTTTGTGCTAGGTAAGACTCCAAGCAACAGATAGTTTTCCCCCTGATTCCCTGATTTTGCTAGGTCTCCTTGATGCCATACTCGGTCAAATGCTGCCTTGATGTCAAGGGCAGTCACTCTCACCTCACCTCTTGAGTTCAGCTCTTTTGTCCATGTTTGAAACAAGGCTGTAATGAGGTCAGGAGCTGAGTGGCCTTGGTGGTACCAAACTGAGCATCACTGAGCAGGTTATTGGTAAGCAAGTGCCGCTTGATGGCACTGTTGATGACACCTTCCATCACTTTACTGATGATTGAGAATAGGCTGATGGGGCGGTAATTGGTCGGGTTGCACTTATCCTTCTTTTTGTGCACAGGACATACCTGGGCAATTTTCCACATCGCTGGGTAGGTGCCAGTGTTGTAGCTGTACTGGAAGAGCTTGTCTAGGGGCGCGGTAAGTTCTGGAGCACAGGTCTTCAGTACTATTGCCGGAATATTGTCAGGGCCCATAGCCTTTGCAGTATCCAGTGCCTTCAGTCATTTCTTGATATCATGCGGAGTGAATCGAATTGGCTGAAGTCTGGCATCTGTGATGCTGGGGACCTCAGGAGGAGGCCGAGATGGATCATCAACTCGGCACTTCTGGCTAAAGATTGTTGCAAATGCTTCAGCCTTATCTTTCATACTGATGTGCTGGGCATCATTGAGGATGGGGATATTTGTGGAGCCACCTCCTCCAGTTAGTTGTTTAATTGTCCACCAGCATTCACGGCTGGATGTGGCAGGACTGCAGAGCTTAGATCTGATCCGTTGGTATGGGATCGATTAGCTCTGTCTATCGCATGCTGCTTACGCATTTTGGCACACAGATAGTCCTGTTTTGTAGCTTCACCAGGTTGACACCTCATTTTGAGGTATGCCTGGAGCTGGTCCTGGCATGCTCTCCTGCATTCTTCATTGAACCAGGGTTGGTCTCCTGGCTTGATGGTAATGGTAGAGTGGGGGATATGCCGGGCCATGAGGTTACAGATTGTGGCTGAATACAATTCTGCTGCTGCTGATGGCCCACAGCGCCTCATGCATGCCCAGTTTGGCATTGCTAGATCTGTTCCAAATCTATCCCATTTAGCACGGTGGTAGTGCCACACAACACCAAGGAGGGTATCCTCAATGTGAAGGCAGGACTTTGTCTCCACAATGACTATGCAGTGGTCACTCCTAACCAATACTGTCATGGACAGATGCATCTGCGGCAGGCAGATTGGTGAGGACAAGGTCAAGTATGTTTTCCCCTCTTGTTGGTTCCCTCACCACCTGCCGCAGACCAAGTCTGGCAGATATGTCCTTTAGGACTTGGCCAGCAGTGGTGCTACCGAGCCACTCTTGGTGATGGACATTGACGTCCCCCATCCAGAGTGCATTCTGTGCCCTTGTCACCCTCAGTGCTTCCTCCAAGTGCTGTTCAACATGGAGGCGTACTGACTCATCAGCTGAGGGAGAGCAGTAGGTGGTAATCAGCAGAGGGTTTCCTTGTCCATGTTTGATCTGATGCCATGAGAGTTGATGGGGTCCAGAGTCGATGTTGAGGACTCCCAGCGCAACTCCCTCCGCACTGCTTACCTTGTGCTGCCACCTCTGCTGGGTCTGTCCTGTCGGTGGGACAGGACATACCCAGGGATGGTGATGGTAGTGTGTGGGAGATTGTCTGTAAGGTATGATTCCGTAAGTATGACTATGTCAGGCTGTTGCTTGACTAGTCTGTGGGACAGCTCTCTCAACTTTGGCACAAGCCTCCAAATGTTAATAAGGAGGACTTTGCAGGGTCAACAGGCCTGGGTTTGCCGTTGTTGTTTCCGATGCCTAGGTCAATGCTGGGTGGTCTGTCTGATTTCATTCCTTTTTATTGGCTTTGTCGCGGTTAGATACAACTGAGTGGCTTGCTCGGCCATTTCAGAGGGCATGTAAGAGTCAACCACATTGCTGTGGGTCTGGAGTCACATGTCGGCCAGACCAGGTAAAGGACATTAGTGAACCAAATGGGTTTTTACAACAACCGACAATGGTTTCTTCGCTTTTTAATTCCAGATTTATTTATTGAATTCAAATTCCGCCTTCTGCTGTGGTGGGATTTGAACCCATACCCCCAGAGCCATACCCTGGGTCTTTGGGTTACTAATCCAGTGACAATACCACTACTCCACCACCTCCCCACCAAAATCATGTGAATAATTGTGCTGTGAGGGGAAATGTTGACAACACCACTTTGATGAAATCAATAAGTGATCAGGGGCTACTCTGGACAGAGAATGACAAATTCTAAGCTGATGCTGAACATGGCCACTGCATCTTTTTTTTTGCTTTATTCATGGTATTACTCAAGTAATCATCTAACCTGGAAGCAGAGGAGTGCTGAGTTGGAACCTGAGGTCTATGTGAACCTGGAACAACTGAGTGTCAACATCCCTGAAACCATGATCACTGTGCAGCAGTAATGTTGGCCACCTTAGAAGCACTAGCTGACTTTAAATCAGATTCACATTTTGAAATTTATGCAGTGCTAGAACACTTTGAAGACTCATGTTCTTTCAGCATATTCTGGGCAGCCTTAGAGCAAGAGTCTTTTGGATGGAAATTTGTTAGTTTCTCAAAAGAGAGGAATCATTAAAAGGGATAGATAATGAGTAGAAAAATGGGGTTGGAAAAGACACTTGTAGAGAAATATACCAGCACAAACTTGATGAGCTAAGTGTCCTGCTCCTATGCTGTAACTATCTTTAATCCAATATGCAGTGAAGTGAGAGATTGCCAAAGGAGTCACACATCTGTTCTTGTTGCAAGATAACAAAATTTGTTTGTATGTGGAGGGCGAATGAAGAATATTAAGCACTTATCATTCCATGCTCTAAATCTTTTGTAATTTTCTAAGGAAATCTGATAAACAAAATAAAATAGCGCCTCCCACATATGCCATGATTCCTTCAATAAATATCACCAACACAATTTAGGATAAGCAAGAAGCATATATACCATAATAATCATCTATATCTCCAAACTTTCAGAAACATAGCAGCCAAAAGCTATATTGACTAACGGATAATGCGTTAGTGTTATGAGAAACCACAAAACCATTGCATTTTTGCTTAACATAGTAACACTCTAGTGTCCTGAGGGAAGCTTTGATGTTGTTTTCTCCGAATTTGAAAGGTTATTTAGTTTGAAGCCATTCAACACAATGTGGGTTATATCATGATCACCAAATGTGGCATAATTTGTATTTTTAAACCTATAGCTTTCCCTTAAGCATAACGGACAGTATGATATTATGCAGAAAGCAAGGTCTAGAAACTAGATTTATTTAGCCATCATTGCACTGAGCAATTTAGTCCATGACTTAAATCACAGTGGAAAACATTTCCAGTGCTCGGAAGTACACCACCTGCGCCTGTCACATTTGTGACTGATGCACAGACATGAATTTATAGAAGAGGGTGACAATTAACGAGTAATAAGTTTGCCTTCATCTACTAAATTCTGGCCAGAAAAGGGAGCCTTCATGACAGCACTTATCAATACTAAAATGCTCTTTTACCTCAGTATTATTTATACATCATGGGACAGGACGTCAGAAATGCCCCATCTATCAATATCGGCGACCACACTCTGGAAGTGGTTCAAGAGTTCACCTACCTAGGCTCAACTATCACCAGTAACCTGTCTCTCGATGCAGAATTAAACAAGCGCGCGCATGGGAAAGGCTTCCTCTGCTATGTCCAGACTGGCCAAGAGAGTGTGGGAAAATGGTGCACTGAAACGAAGCACAAAAGTCCGAGTGTATCAAGCCTGTGTCCTCAGTACCTTGCTCTACGGCAGCGAGGCCTGGACAATGTATGTCAGCCAAGAGCGACGTCTCAATTCATTCCATCTTTGCTGCCTCCGGAAAATCCTTGGCATCAGGTGGCAGGACCGTATCTCCAACAGAGAAGTCCTCGAGGCGGCCAACATCCCCAGCATATACACCCTACTAAGCCAGCGGCGCCTGAGATGGCTTGGCCATGTGAGCCGCATGGAAGATGGCAGGATCCCCAAAGACACATTGTACAGCGAGTTCGTCACTGGTACCAGACCCACCGACCGTCCATGGCTCCACTTTAAAGACGTCTGCAAACGCGACATGAAGTCCTGTGACATTGATCACAAGTCGCGGGAGTCAGTTGCCAGCGATCGCCAGAGCTGGCGGGCAACCTTAAAGGCGGGGCTAAAGCGTGGCGAGTCGAAGAGACTTAGCAGTTGGCAGGAAAAAAGATAGAAGCGCAAGGGGAGAGCCAACTGCGTAACAGCCCCGACAACCAATTTTATCTGCAGCACCTGTGGAAGAGTCTGTCACTCTAGAATTGGCCTTTATAGCCACTCCAGGCGCTGCTGCACAAACCACTGACCACCTCTAGGTGCTTACCCATTGTCTCTCGAGACAAGGGGGCCAAAGAAGAAGAAGAAGATTCATACCATGCTAAAGCATGGAATATTTGCTTCAAGTTCATGCTTAAAATTCCACTGAAGAAATTTTGAGAAGCACTTTTTTCATGAAATACATAACTAAAAACAGAAACTGTTCAAAAGAAAAATGGAATCTTAATTTTCTTTTCTCTATCTGCGAGAGAGACTTAAAGAATAACATAGCTGTAACAGAACAGAAAGTGCTGAAAGCACTCCGCAGGTCAGACAGCAGCTGTGGAGAAAGGGAAAAGTTAGGTTAATGTTTCAAGTCTGTGTCAATTTTTGGAATAATAAAATGTTACATGAATCTGAATCATTAACCTAACCTTTATTTTCTTCATAGATGCTGTCTGACCTGTATTGCAACAGTGACTATGCTTCAAAAAGTATTTTATCCGCTGTAAGAGAGGGCACAGATGAGATTTCCGAGGATGTTGCCAGGACTGGAAAAATGCCGCTATGAGGAAAGATTGGATAAGCTGGGGTTGTTCTCCATGGAACAGAGAAGGCTGAGGGGAGATTTGATTGAAATGTACAAAATTGTAAGGGGCCTGGATAGTGTGGCTGTGAAGGACCTATTTACCTTCGCAGAGATGTCAGTGACTAGGGGGCATAGATTTAAAGTGATTGGTAGAAGGATTAGAGGGAAGATGAGGAAAAATGTTTTCACCCAGAGGGTGGTGGGGAGTCTGGAACTCACTGCCTGAGTGGGTAGTAGAGGCAGAAACCCTCAACTCATTTAAAAGGAGTCTGGATATGCACCTCAAGTGCCGTAATCTGCAGGGCTATGGACCAAATGCTGGAAGGTGGGATTGGACTCGGTGGATTGTTTTTCAGCCACTGCAGACACAATGGGCCAAGTGGCCTCTTTCTGTGCCGTAAACTTTCTATGATTCTATGGCACTTTGCGACATTCTGAGGCTGTAAAAGGCGCTATATAAATGTGAGTCTTTATTTTCAAGTTTTTCTTTTCTGTATTTTCTGCTTTCATTTCAGATTTCCAGCATCTGCATTATATAACACCTCCACAGTGTTATTCTACTAAGCTGGAGAACTGTAAGACTAAGGGATCATTTGTTGTCATGGGGGGGCCATTGATTTTATAGCTTTTGAAGTTGACTGGGTTCAACTGAGGTTAACCTATTCCCTTGTTGGACTGCTGAATAGTGAGTAGAGTGTTCATTGCATAGTGAATCTGTAAGGATGGGTCAAGCTGCAAAATAAACTTGCTACAAACTGCTCTTGGATGATGTTTGCACTTCTGTTATGTTGATAGAAAGATTTTAGATTCATATGGTGGGAAACTGATTACTTTTCTAGTGCACTGTTGCTTTGTTGGCAAACACGACAGTTGATTTGCACAGAGCATGATCCCACAAAGAACAGTGAGATAAACAACCAGATAATTGACTTGAAATGATGTGGTTGAGAGAGAAATGTTAGCCACAACAACTGTTCTTCTTCAAATGCTTCCACTTGAATTGATAAATAAGGATTCTGTTTAACATTATGGACACAATCTTAACTGCTAAGGCGAGTAGGTTAGGGTGCTGCGGAGAGTCAAATTCTCTAAAAGCGACTGCAGGTCAGGATCCCACCCCCATCCAGGTTTCATCTGGGCGGGTTTTCAGGCAAGCAGGAAACCCCCGTGCAGCTTTCGGCAAAGTAATTGTAATTTGATAATAGCAAAATAATTCCTGTTTTAACACAGCATTCTGCCGAACAGCCAGCATACCTATTTCCTGAGTTGTCAGCAGCTCAGCAGGGATAACCAGGTGAGTGGATAGTGGGGAGAGCTTCTTCAATAAAATTGATCGGGTGGGAAGCTTTTGAACTGAAACTGATTAGCTGCAGCCCTGCCTAGGTGAAAGGCTGGTGATCACAGCACTTCTTCTCAGAGTGTTCTTACTGCTTGACAGGTGATTTCCAACTCCTTGCAAGTCATTTCATCTGTCTTGCACTTCACTCACCTTGATCTGCACTTCCCTGCTGTCAGCCTTCACTGCAGCATGGGAGCAGCTTATGCAGTTCCACTTTGGACCTCTGATGAGGAACAAGAGTAGAAGCACCAGCAACACCAATAGCACCAGGAGCAGCAGGAATAACACCAGCAGCAGCACCAGCTGCCTTCCCCTCAGCTGCAAACTGCTCGACAGGGCAGAGGGGATGGACAGAGAGATCCAGCTCGAAGGAGATGAGACCCCAACACAGGGTCTACAGGTAGAGGATCAGTTCTCTCGAAATGTGTGAGCACCAGTGCTTCAGGAGGCTCAGTCTTTCACGGTAGGTCATTGCTGACATCTGCAGCCTCCTGGAACAAGACCTCCTTTCCAGTGGACCAAGTATCAGCCTAGATCATGTGCTCAAAATATTGAAGTAGGATGTGAGCATAAAAATTTTTAAGAACAGCTTCAAAGTTACTCTGGTATCCATACGTAGGAACAGTAGGAACACCTTGCTCAAGGTAAGAAAGGAAGGTGCAAAACCATCCTGCTTGAAGGCACATCTGACTATGAGGTCCGTCACATTGCTGATGATGACTGAAAATACCAGCTGAAGACATTTTGCTTGAAAAGTCAAGATCCCCAACCTAATATATCTGAGATCCACTGTCCAATCGGAAGATGCTCAACTGAGCAGAAATAGGTCTCATCAGTCAGATGAAAAAAAAGACGATATTACAGCTGTCTTTTTCCATATTGTAAGATGAACGATATGCTATAATACTTCAGAGGTGATGATGTTGCTACTGTGCCAAGTTGATTGATGTAAGCCAGAACTCTCTTGTATGCAGGAGCCAGGGAGGTCCAAGAAGAATAATTTCTACAGAATTGCAGACGTGTTGAAATGATATTCCAGCTGAGTAGGTAGTCAATGGTGGTAACTGCATCAATCTCAGGCAGGACTTCTGCTATGTCTGACTTACCACCGATAGTTATGACACTGAATCAAGGGCCTGGATATTAGTTGGGGTGGGTTACCATAGGTCGGGGACGGAGCTCCAGACAGGAAACCTGGAAGTATGGGCTTTCCCTCATGCTGTGGAGTTTTAACTCCACATGCTGGGCCACATTTTGTGCTGGAGGTGGTGGTGGTGGGGGGGGGGGGTCCATGTGGGAATCTTCCTTGGGCCACAAATTGCCCTTGCAGGAGGGACCCCCCCCTCCCAAGCCAGCAGGAAGGGTGCCTCATTTTACAAGGTGACTTCCCCATGCGGCGGAGGCCCCCCTGCACCCCGCCACTGGTAAGTAAGATCTCAGCAGCGGCTGGAAGAGGCCTTTAATTGGCTGTTAGGCCACTTAAGGGCCTCAATTGGCCTCTGGGTGGCAAGGCCAACATCGGCATATCCCACTGCCAGAAAGATCACTGGGCGATGGGGAGGTGATGGCCCTCTGCCCCCCAACCCCCACGCCCCCCCCCCCCCCGCCGCTCCTCTATCACCCGGCGCAATATTCCGTGCCCCTCTACCTCCATTCCCACCTCAGGGGGCCTCACAAAATCCTGGTCCCTGTCTTAACTCCACAGTTTTAACACCATAGTGAGTGTTTTGTCAGCCTGAATGACAGGCTTGGTTTATGGTCAGATGTGTTTGAGTGTAAAGGAGGCTGCAGGACCAGATAGGTCCAATCCATGACCCTGTGGAAGTTTGATCAAGAATGCGGGGAGAAAACGGGAACAGGATACTGAGTTTGGATGATCAACCATGATTGTATTGAATGGTGGAGCAGGCTCGAAGTGCCTACTCCTACTTCTATTTTTCTATGTTTCTATGTTTTCTATGATCCCAGGGACGAGGGTGTGATCCAATCCCTGGCTTCACGGTCTTTGAACAGGGAACGCGAGGGGTCTGATGTGGGGGAGCTTGGGAGAGCTGGGATGAAACATTCCTGCTCCTCCTGGCTCACAAGTAGTGCTGTAAAAGCACTTACCCTCTCCCCGAAATTATCCTCATTCCCTTCAGCTGCCAGGTTTCCTGAGTTTGTGAAACCTACCTGGCCAGGGGTAAAACTCTATATTAGGTTAAAGCAGATGCTGCCAGCCTCATTAAAATATTTAAATTGGCAACCTGCCTCCTCAAAGCAGGTTGGCTGCCCTCCTCTTTTCTTTTCTCCAGTAAGTGGATGGGTTGGGGTTGGGTTTGAGGTTTTTTAATATCTGACCCAAACAGAACCAACCCAAAATCAATTGGAATTGTTCAAATATAATTGCCTCAATAAATTACATGTATTCTTATTCCAGTGCTGAAATAGAATTGAGCAGGCACAAGTTTAACCGTGCTTCACCAAATCAGAAGTACTGGCCCACTTTAAACTGTTCATGAAACACAAAATTATTTCTGTACCTAATAAGCCCAAGCTACAAAATTCAGAGAGAAAGCATATGCACCTTTGAATTTTCACACTTGACAAACACCACAGGAATCCAAGAAATGTGTAAACAACCTCAGAAAGTTGGTATGGAAAGAAACTGAGTTTAATTCTCAGAGGCCCAAAACACACTGAAGAGGATCTGATCCATTTAAAGAAACAGTTATCTGGCCTGAGGAAATAGAAATGAAGTCATTCAAGATATTCTACAAGTAAATAATCTTATCCCTGGAGCCCAGCATTGTGGCAATGTGAAAAACACTGGTCTTTCAGTATAGCAAAGTGGTTGAAAGACACAAGGGTAAATTTCACAAGGCCCTGTGCCACCAGTAAGGTTTAACATGCAGCCAGTTGTGATGGAATCTGGTGTCTATGGGACCGCTGGGGTGCGTGCGAGCTGTTTTCTGAACAGATGACTTGTCCAATGTTCTGTTAGGTGCACGGACCCTGGTTTCAAAGCCTGTTTTTTTTTGGGAGACAGACCCTCACTGAAAGGGATATTAAAACTGAAACAGAAACTGAAACTAAAACTGAAACAGAAAGCAAAACTGATCCAGAAACTTAATCTAAAACTTCAGGGTGCTGGGGAAACTGAAACTGATTGGAACCAGATAAGAGGCCAGAGAGCCATCCAAGATCAGATCATGTAGGAGTGGAATGCAGGCAGGCTGAGGAAGGTGAAGGCTGGATCCAGGAGCTGTTTCTGTTACTTATAGTGATTGATTAACCTGACATAGTCATGCAGTACCTAGGGTTGCCACTGAAGGGCTCAGATAAAGGTAATACTGGTGATTCCACACCATCAAGACTTTCGTGAGCAGAGCTGAGGAGGTTCTGGAGAAGTGTGGTGAAGACCGTAGCCGTGGAATTCGGGTTGAAGGGGAACTGCTATCAGATGAGAATCGGTGACTGCATCTTGGAAGACAGGAGCTGGAGATCTAACTGAGGAAGTTCAGAGCTTTGAAGAACTTTGTGGCTGTAATTGGTGCCCTATATGCTGAGTGGACTGCCCAGTAAGTCCATGAGAACTACCTTTGTTGCATCTGATAGATAATGTGTAATTTTTAATATATATTGACTGTGATTTGTCTGTTAATTCATGTTTAATTTATGTTGATTTTGGCTTGAATTTTAAAGTAAAAGTTATAAAAGTGAAATCCTGTCCATTTGTTATTTTCTATTGGGGTTGTTTGGTAAATTTGGTTCTTTTGGTTTGTTGATCTCCACTGGGATCATAACACAGTGCACATCAGTGAATTATGGGTGTACTGCCTATGACTTGCCATCAACGGAAATCAAAATTTACTTCACACCATGTATCCTTAGTGTGCATTGACACTACAGGTTTTGTGTTGGTGCAATGCAATTTCTGTTTCACCATGGTATTAAACTTGTGGTTTAAATCTGAACTGAGAATCTGACCTGATTAAAAGAAATGGAGTGAGGCTTTCTGAAGGTGAGAATTTCATATCACTTTGACACCAATCCAGTGTAGTGTCAAAGCTAGCCTTCAAATTGTTCATGAAAGAGACAAATTGCTGCTTAACTTGTCCTTACAACCTCCATAAAATAAATGTATCAAGTTCTACAACTGGCTACAACCAGTTTTGCTCAATTAGGGAAATTGAGTAAACATCCACAAAACCTCATTTGCCAATTTCAAGAGTTCAGAATTCACTGTCAGCCTTAATATAATTCAAACACTTATCACATTTACATTAGATTCCTCTCTCCATTATTTTAACACCTCCATTTAAGTAGCATGGGAGGATTTTTTATACAAATGTGTTAAAACTTTCACATGGTGACAGTCATTTCTATCCCGCTGACACTAATGCTAAGGGAACACCTATAAATTCTTATCCTCAAATTGATACATCACAACACCATCTTCCATGTTGCCCTGGGGTGTTGCTGTTCAAAGTTTCATTGAGTCCTCAAAGGTGTTTTCTGGAGCTAGAATTCAGTTATTGTGTGACAGAGGTGGCCTCTAATTGAGAGGATGCAGGAACTGCATTTATTGTGCTTATCACCTAGTGTGTACTAATACCACCTAAAGATTGTAGTGGTAACAACTACAATTATTCACATATTACTTTTATAATGGAATTTACTTATATTTTCTAGCTGTCAAAGTGAAGCCAGTTTATTTTCTCAGTCGCCACACTCCCTCACCACCACCTCCCCATCTCCCCATTGGTGTTGCCCTCCCCCAAAGCCCCCTCCACCTCAGGAGTGTTTTTGGATCCTACTTCACATGAGCACAGCTGCTGTTCATTCTCCCATACAAAACTGTGGTGCTTTCTAGAATGTTCAGCCAGACGCATTTCTATTTTATTCTATAGCTTTTGCTAGCATTAATACTTTCATGTTGATTGTGTTTTGACTTGAATCAGTTCTAATAGTCATTTTCACCATGCATATGCTCTACCATAATACAAAGTACACTGTAAACCTATGTAAACATCACTCTCTTCAACATCCCAACAACAGATTGGAAAGCCTCCAGATGCTTAAACAGGTCATTCACAATGTTGATCCTGGGCAATATTTGAATGGTTACAGACAGTAGGTAGTGGTTCTGATACCGGTCTAATAAACCAGGGAACGTGAGTTCAAATTTCAGCATGACAGTTTGAGAATTGGAATTCAGTTTTAGGACAATCTAGAAATCTGATGCAATGTTCACTACCATGCACAACTCCACAGATACTGAAGCAATCTGTGCCCACATGCAGCATGACCTGGACAACAGCTGGGCTTGGACTGATAAGTGACAAACAGTATTCGCACCACACAAGTGCCAAGCAATGCCCATCTCCAGCAAGAGAGAAACTAACCATCTCCCCTTGAGATTCTATATCTCCCACCATCAACATCCTGGGAGTTACTGTTGACCAGAAATTTATTGGCACCAGCCATATAAATGCTGTGGCTATACGAGCAGGTCAGAGGCTAGGAATTCTGCAGCAAGTAACTCACTTCCTGACTCCCCAAAGCCTGTCTACCATCTACAAGGCACAAATTAGGAGTGTGATGAAATACTTTCCACTTGCCTGGATGAGTGCAACTCTAACAACACTCAAGAGGCTCAACACCATCCAGCTTGATCAGTACCCCATCCACCATCTTAAGCATTCACTCCCTCCAGCACTGATGCACAGTGGCAGCAGTCTCTACCATCTACAAGATGCACTGCAGCAACTCACCAGACCTCCTTCGACAACACTCAAGAAGCTCAACACCATCCAACACAAAGCGGCCCGTTTGATTGGCACCCCATCCACCACCTTAAACATTCACTTCCTTCACCAACAGCACACAGTGGCTGCAGTGTGTACCATCTAAAAAATGCACTGCAGCAACTTTCTAAGTCTCCTTTGACAGCACCTTCCAATCCTGCGATCTCTACAACCTAGAAGAACAAGGGCGACAGACGCATGGGGACACCACCATCGGGACTTGGATCTATATCGCCGTTCCTTCACTATCACTGGGTCAAAATCCTGGAACTCCCTTCCTAACAGCACTGCAGTGGTTCAAGAAGGCAGCTCATCACTGCCTTCTCAAGGGCAATTAGAGATGGACTACAAATGCTGGCATTGCCAGCAATGCTCACATCCCATGAAAGAACATTAAAAAAAAACTGGTATTAGTCAAAAAAGTGGGCATGAAACTGTTGGATCATTTAAAAAAAAGTACAACTGCACCAACAGGTAAATCAGTGTGAAGTTCTGAAAATTGGAAAGAATATTTCAAAGGGAATCATGATGTACTCATGTTCTTACCCGTGAGGCCAGCTAACTATTTCATCCCTTATAAATAATTGGGTGACCATAGCTAGTGAGAATACAATTATACCTCACAATGCAACTTCTGTTTTTATAAAGAGATAATGAAAGGAATGGTAAAAAAATACTTAAATGTGTCAGTTCTGGATTTTTTAGACACATTACCACTAGCAAATGAGTTGAAGATTTCTTGTAGACTATATGTGCCAGGCACAGGCCTCATTTTGATACTTTGGACTAGAAATTTGGGCCTGCCCAATTTTGGGCACTCAGGTTGGGCCCTGAGTCTGAATGGTTAAGCTCAAGGCTCCCCCGATATTGAGCCAATGAGGCGCCACATCCAGCTGGCGAAGAGGAGTACAAAATCAGGTTGCTGCCAATGTCACAGAGGCCCTCAGATAAGTGGATCCAGGGCTTTGGGCTGGAATTGGAGTAAGGGCCAAGGATTGGGGCCAGAGGTCGGATCAGAAATTAGGCCCAGTCGTCAGGTCGCAATTCTGGTCATGAATCAGGGATGGATCTGGCAATTGTGGGGGCTGAGCTTCATTAATATTATTTGGAAAAGCTGCCAGCACTTGCTGCATCACCACGGCAGCTCACCCATTTTATAAGCATTGGTATCAGGTCACTTTCCTGGCCAGCAGTGGGTTGAAGATAAGTCCTGGGGGAGGAGCCTGAACATAAGTCAGCAGTGAGCCTTGTGTGTACTGTGGAGTGGGCAGGAGCTCCTTCAGGCTCCACATAATACTTGAAAAGAAAATAACCTTTTTGGTGGTGACCATTTTCTAGGTCACATCCATGCCTGGAAATCATGAGCAGAGCATGCCCATTGCCTGCTCCACTCAGGATATCTCGATTTTCTTGAGGGGTCATAAATCGCTGTTAGGACCAACATTCACACATGCAAAGGTCCTGACATCCATTGTAGGTGCCTAACTAAAAAGTGATCCAACCCAGTATCAGGTCAGATATCTTTCAGGCATACGAACATATGAATTAAGAGCAGGAGTAGGCCACTCAGCCCCTCGAGCCTGCTCCGCCATTCAATAAGATCACAGCTGAACTGATTTCTCCACATTAACACCTACCCCCGATAACCTTTCACCCCCTTGCTTATCAAGAATCTATCTACTTCTGCCTTAAACATATTCAACGATTCTGATTCCACCACCTTTTGAGGAAGAGAGTTCCAAAGACTCATGGCCCTCTGAGAGAACAAATTTCTCCGCATCTCTGTCTTAAATGGGCAACCTCTTATTTTTAAACAGTGACCCCTGGTTCTAGATTCTCCCACAACGGGAAACATCCTTTCCACATCCACCCTGTCAAGACCCCTCAGGATCTTATATGTTTCAATCAAATCACCTCTTACTCTTCTAAATTCCAGCTGATACAAGCCTAGCCTGTCCATCTTTCCTTATAAGATAGCCCACCCATTCCAGGTATTAGTCCAGCAAACCTTATCTGAACTGCTTCCAACACATTTACATCCTTCTTTAAGTAAGAGACCAATACTGTACACAGTACTCCAGAGGTGATCTCACCAATACCCTGCTGAAGCATGACCTCCCTACTTTTGTATCCAATTCCCCACATGATAAACGATAACATTCCATTAGCTTTCCTAATTATGTGCTGTACCTGCATACTAACCTTTTGTAATTCATGCACTAGGACACCCAGATCCCTCTGCATCTCAGAGCTCTGCAATCTCTCACCACTTAGATAATATGATTCTTTGTTATTCTTCCTGCCAAAATGGACAACTTTGCATTTTCCCACATCTGCCAGATTTTTGCCCACTCACTGAACCTATCTATATCCCTTTGTAGCCTCCTTATGTCCTCTTCACAACCTACTTTCTTACCTATCTTTGTGGCATCAGCAAATTTAGCAACCTCCCTCCCTTTTTGAATGAAGGAGTTACATTTGCTATTTTCCAGCCTAGCAGAACCTACCCTGAATCTAGGGAATTTTGGAAAATTAAAACTAATGCATCAACTATCTCACCGGCCACTTCTTTTAAGACCCTAGGATGAAGTCCATCAGTACCTGGGGACTTGTCAGCCCACAGTTCCAAAAATTTGTTCAGTATTACTTCTCTGGTGATTGTAATTTTCTTGAGTTCCTCCGTCCCTTCCACTTCCTGACTTACAGCTAATTCTGGGATGTTACTTGTAACCTCAATAGTGAAGGCCGATGCAAAATATGTGTTCAATTCATTTGCCATCTCCTTATTATCCATTATTAATTCCCCAGACTCACTTTCTATAGGACCAACGTTCACTTTGTTAACTCTTTTCTTTTTTAAATATCCAGAGAAACTCTTACTATCTGTCTTTATATTTCTAGCTAGCTTTCTCTCGTACTCTAATTTTACCTTCCTTCTCAATCTTTTAGTCAATCTTTGCTGTTTTTTATATTCTGTCCAGTCTTCTGACCTGCCACCCATCTTTGCGCAATTATATGCTTTTTCTTTAAGTTTGATACTATCTTTAACTGTTTTAGTTAATCCCCTTGGAATTTTTCTTTCTCATTGGAATGTATCTATTCTGAAATATCCCCTTAAATGTCTGCCACTGCATCTCTATTGACCTATCCCTTAACCTGATTTGCCAGTTTACCTTAGCTAGCTCCGCTTTCATGCCCTCATAATTGCCATTATTTAAGTTTAAAATACTGGTCTTGGACCCACTCTTCTCTCCCTCAAACTGAATGTAAAATTCAATCATATTATGATCACTGCTACCTAGGGGCAGCTTAACTATGAGATCATTAGTTAATCCTATCTCATTGCACATACCAGGTCTAGTATAGCCTGCTCTCTGGTTGGCTCCAGAATGTACCGTTCCAAGAAATTATCCCGAAAATATTCTATGTACTCCTCATCTAGGCTACCTCTGCCCATCTGATTTTTCCAGTCTATATGTAGGTTAAAATCTCCCATGATTATCGCCATACCTTTCCTTGAAGTGCCATTCAATGATGTTACTTGTGTCTGCATGAAAGTTTTACGTCCTAAAATTCTAGGGCACAAATGTGGCAGAACAGAACCTCCACCTTAGTCTGAAGCCACTGACCCTGTTCAAAATCTCAGCCATTGTTTCCTTTGGATGGCCAGAAAGGCACTTCAGCATTGCCTAACCTTATATGAATTTGGAAGGTGGAGTGACAAACAGCAGCATGGATAGAAAGGTCAGAAGACCTGAAACGCTAACTCTGCTTCTCTCTCCATAGCTGCTGCCAGACCTGTTGAGTATTTCCAGCATTTCCTGTTTTATAGCATGGATAGAAAGTTGGCCGATTAACAGAAAACATTTTGAAGTTGACATCAAACAAGTGGCAAAGAGTGAAGAAGGAAGCTGTATAGAAATGTTATGTTTGGCATGATTATAAAAATCTTCAGGAAGATATAGATAACAGATGGTCAGATAGGTAGAAAATAAATTTAATGTGGGTAAACGTGAGACAGTCCATTTTGGAAGGAAAAACAAGGCAGGTGAGTACACATTCAATGAAAAGACACTGAAGAGTATGGATGAACAGGGAGATCTAGAAGTTCAGATAGATAATTCCCTGAAAATGTGCACAAGTAGATAAAGCCACAAAACATTTGTTTGCCAACAATTAAGACTACTGTGGTTTCAATTCTGGATTTCCTACTACTACTGAAAGGACATTAAAGCCATCGGGAGCAATTTCATTTGCATGATGCCAGGAATCGGTGAGGCATGAGATATTGAGGCTATTTACAATGTAGCAGAGAGGTCTAAGATGAAACATAATTACGTTTTTTTCAGTTTTGGAGAGTTTGGATAGGCTGCATTGAGGAAAAATTATTTATTTTGGTTGGGGAGTCGTGCAGCATGGTGTCATCAATTTAAAACTATCACTGAGAATGGGGAGTGGGGTTAGGAGAAATTTACTTTATATAGCAATTTCATGGAGCATAGAATGCTTTGCCACAGGGAATGGTTGAGGCAGAGACCATTGCTTCTTTTAAGGGAAAACTGGAGAAATATTCGAAACTGAGGAAGAGGGAGGGCTTTAAGGAGAAAGTGGGACAGTGGAATTAGTCTTGGATCACTCCAGGAGAAAGTCAGCACAGGCACAGCGAGGTTGAAATTCAATTTTCAATTTGGCAGAGAGCAAAACAGATGGCAGCAGATTGGGACTGAAATGAAAAGGAAAATCGGGGGATTGTACCATTAGTTTGTATCCCTGCTGAAGTTAAATTTCACCCCCACTGGGATGAATGGGCTCCTTT
The DNA here is from genome assembly GCF_036365525.1 of Heterodontus francisci. NCBI lineage: Eukaryota > Metazoa > Chordata > Chondrichthyes > Heterodontiformes > Heterodontidae > Heterodontus > Heterodontus francisci. Next base: position 155,062,101 of record NC_090373.1, on the reverse strand, counting down.
GTTGCTGCAAATTTCAGTTGTACATTTATTTTTCCAGCTATGCTGTTGGATTCTATTAGCTGCAGCCAACATTTGAGAAAGCTGAAGTATATATTTTCAACATTTATGGTCTTTTTAAAGGCGAAATAAATATTTTGCAACCACTTCCATTTATTTAGTCTCATCCCTCTTAAATTTTACAACAGTCTGTTAGTGGCGAGAGACACTTGTGATTTTCCATATCATCCCTTTAGGAAGATGCAGGCCAATAGTATGTCAAGAACTCACGTATTCTCATAAGGTCAGGCTTCGGCATCAGTGGCCAGCAATGGAATATTCACCCGATACAGTGTCCTTAAATCCCTGTGCTTGCTGACCTAAGTCGGCTGCTGATCTGAGAACTGCTCAATTAAAAAATTCTCACCCTAGGGGAAACATTCCTTCCCATTTGACTGCTTCTACCTGCTATACGCAGACTACATCAATTCCCAGCAGCAGACAACGCTGTGGGTCACGACCTCCATGGCCCATACAGTGTTCTTCAATTATAGCAATGAAGTACACTGTGCAGTGCTGTGTGCCCCCAGGGAGTCAACAGAAGTCTGTCTAGCACTGCTAGAACCTAGAAGCAGCACCATATGAATGAATTTCTCCCCCCAGTTTTCAAATCCCTCCATGGCTTCACCCCTCCCCATCTTAGTTACCTCCTCCTAGAACACCTCCTAGATCACTGCGCTCATTCAATTCTGGTCTCTTGCACATCCCCAAGTTTCATCACTCCACCATTGGCAGCCATGCCTTCAGCTGCCTGGGCCTTAAGCTCTGGAATTCCCTCCCTGAAACTCTCCACCTCTCGATGCTCCTTTAAGAGCCTTCTAAAAGCCTACAACTTTGACCAAGCTTTTGGTCACCTTTCCTAATATCGTCTTATATGAACAAAGAACAAAGAAAATTACAGCACAGGAACAGGCCCTTTGGCCCTCCAAGCCTGCGCCGATCCAGATCCTCTATCTAAACCTGTTGCCTATTTTCCAAGGGTCTGTATCTCTTTGCTTCCTGCCCATTCATGTATCTGTCTAGATACATCTTAAAAGACGCTATCGTGCCCGCGTCTACCACCTCCGCTGGCAACGCGTTCCAGGCACCCACCACCCTCTGCGTAAAGAACTTTCCACGCATATCCCCCCTAAACTTTTCCCCTCTCACTTTGAACTCATGACCCCGAATAATTGAATCCCCCACTCTGGGAAAAAGCTTCTTGCTATCCACCCTGTCTATACCTCTCATGATTTTGTACACCTCAATCAGATCCCCCCTCAACCTCCGTCTTTCTAATGAAAATAATCCGAATCTACTCAACCTCTCTTCATCGCTAGCGCCCTCCATACCAGGCAACATCCTGGTGAACCTCCTCTGCACCCTCTTGGTATTAAAATTGTTTGCTCCTGTGAAGCACCTTGGAACATTTTACTATATTAGAGGCACAATATAAATGAAAGTTGCTTCAGTGAAATAAAACTAGAAAGCCCTTAAACATTTGATAAACAAAAATGTATTAGCTTAAATTTAGAATCCAAGGGGTTAAATTGGATAGCCCCTGAAAATGGGCACAGGGATCATGATGTGGAATTACCGTTAGCACATTCAATGTGACGAAGGGAGCATGCCAACTTCACGCTGCCTGTTCAGTATAATGATTTCTGCCTGCAGTCAATGTTAACTGCATTGTCCATTGGCTGTATCTATTAGCAGTGGGCCTATTACAGTTACTTCCTAGCACTAGTTAATGTTAGCCTGCACTGCTAAAGCTAGCATGCATCTCTTAAAGGGAAGATGCATTGGGGTTGCTGGAGGTGCTAAGATCATTAGGAGTGGTGCTGTGTGAATCAACGATGTCTTGTCATGGGGGAGACCATACACCAAGGTTTTCCGACACCGCACTGGAGGTCTTGGTAGAAAAGGTCAAATGGAGAAAAGATGTCCTGAACCATTGGAGGGTGCGGGAGGCAGAGGTGCTCTGCACACATGTTCAGAAGGCACTGGCAAGAGACAGTGGAGAAGGTCAATACCAGGAGTATAGCTCCAAGAACATGAGGAGGAAGTTTAATGATCGCACATGGGTGGTCGAAGTCCATGAATGCCATTTCTTGCCAAGTGTATTACTAGCTTCAGGCACTGCTCAATACACCACACCCCCATCACTCAACTGTCAGCAATCTCTAACAATCAGGATTCATACCTGACATTCATATGCTCCACCTCACTCTCACACGATTAACACTGTTGCAAGCCTCAAACCCACATCTCACAGCTTGCGCACACTGACAGCTATTCAATCATGACAGCCACATCACCCACACAGGTTGCACAACACTCATTGATACACTTCCCTCTGTCTTGCTGGAGAAGGTGCTGCACAAACAGAGGAAATAACCAGAGTGGAAGAGATGTGCCTGTATATTCTAAACCCCATGGCCATTATGGAAAGGGCATTGCTGAGGCCGTGGCCACCAGTGGGGCTGAAGGTGTTAAAGGTGAGGATGTCTGCATACCTGATCTTCTTTTCTAATCCCACTTCTCACTCATCCCACAATCTCTTCTGACTGAGAAGCTGCTGATGGTGTAAGTATGCACTTTTACTTTCTCCTCTCCCCTCTCCTCTCCACCACGCTTGTCCTTTTTTTCTTTTAGACAAGCAAGAAACTTCCACCTTTCTAGAAAGTGGAGGAAGAGTAAGAAGACAGTAAAGATGAAGACACTCTGTCACTCTATTTCACAGTCATAGCCACCAGCTCAGATACAGACACTGCATGTAATTTAGGGGATAGGATAGAAGCGAGATCTATACGTGGTGAGACATTGGATATATGTGCGTGGAGCCAAGGCGGGGGAAATGTATAGCACAGGTGGCAGCTCACCAGAGGGCAAGGTTACACACTAGTTTTGCAGAGGACTCAGATGGTGACTTGAATGGGGTGGCCTACAGGAGAGGGCTGATGGATGTACACACTCAAATGCTTTGTGCACTGGGAAACCTATCAGAAAGCCTTCCTTCAAAGTCAAGGAACATGGAGGAGTTCAGTACCAGCTTGACACAGGCATATACACGAAGCTTGGAGCCCATCCTTTCCAACAGTGAATGGGTGGCTACATCCAGTAACACACCTATGGAACCCACAGTAATGCAGCATTTGATTGTCATTGTCTCAACTACCATTGCAGCATAAACAGCATCCAAGAATGTCTGAGTGTAGGAGGGTGTGACTGCGAGTGAGGCAGGTTTGGGGATCCAGAACTTAGCTTTGGAGGAGCCTCAGCCAGTGCCCTTAGCCAATAGGTGTGAGGTTCTTACTCCCAGTGTGGATGAGGGCACAGACTGCCGGGAGGATGAGCGAACTGACCACAGCACCGTGGTTCAGACTGCCATTCAAGTGGGGGGAGAAAAGAGAAATGTAGTGTAAGTAGGGGATAGCATAGTTAGGGGAATAGATACTGTTCTCTGCAGCAAAGACAGGGAGTCCCGAAGGCTGTGTTGCCTACCTGGTGCCAAGGTTAAGGACATCTCTTCTGGGCTGGAGAGAAACTTGGAATGGGATGGGAAGGATCCAGTTGACGTGGTCCACACAGGTACCAACGACATAGGTAGGATTAGGAAAGAGGTTCTGGGTTCTACTGAGGGACAGTGAGCAGCTTGGGGCTAAACTAAAAAGCAGAACCTCAAAGGCAATAATCTCCAGATTACTACCTGAGCCACATGCAAATTGGCATAGGGTAAATAAGATTAGAGAGGTAAATGCATGGCTGAAAGATTGGTGTGGGAGAAATGGGTTCCGATTCATGGGACACTGGCACCAGTCCTGGGAAAGGAGAGAGCTGTTCCGTTGGGACAGGCTCCATTTGAACCATGCTGGGACCAGTGTCCTGGCGAATTGTATAACTAGGGTTGTAGATAGGACTTTAAACTATTAGTGGGGGGGAGGGTTCAACTGAAGGGAAGTTAAAAAAAATCAAAAAAAAACAAGAGAGCAGAAGTGCAGGGTCGTGAAGAGGCGAGTGGTAATCAAAGTGTGACAGGAAGGGAGAAAATATAAGCAGAGGAGTGCAGCAGAAATTAGAACCAGAATAAGTAAAAATGATAAAAAGTCAAAGCTTAAGGCTCTTTTTCTGAATGCACGCAGCATTTGTAACAAGAAAGATGAGCTGATGGCACAAATAGAAATAAATTAATATGACTTGATAGCTATTACAGGGACGTGGTTGCAGGGTGACCAAGACTGGGAACTCAATATTCAAGGGTATTCGACATTCTGGAAAAATAGGCAAAAAGGAAAAGGAGGTGGGGTAGCTTTGTTAATAAAGGAAGGTATCAGTGCGGTGGTGAGTAGTGATATAGGTTTAATAGATCATGATGTGGAATCAGTTTGGGTGGAAATAAGGAATAGCAAGAGGAAGAAGTCATGGGTGGGAGTCGTCTATAGGCTCCCGAAAAGTTGCCTCACTGTAGGACAAAGTATAAATCGGGAAATAATGGAGCCGTGTAAGAAGGGCGCTACAATTGCCATGGGTGATTTTAATCTGCATATTGACTGGACAAATCAGATTGGCAGAGGTAACATGGAAGACAAATTTGTAGAGTGCATCAGGGATTGTTACTTAGAGCAATACATTGCAGAACGTACCCAGGAACAGGCTATTTTAGATCTAATAATGTGTATTGAGGTAGGATTAATAAGAGATATCGTAGTTAAGGATCCTCTAGGTGGGTAACGATCACAACATGGTAGAATTTCAAATTCAGTTTGAGGGTGAGCAACTCGGGCCTGAAACCAGTGTCCTCGACTTAAACAAAGGCAATTATGGAGGTATGAAGAAAGAGTTGTCTAAAGTGGGCTGGAAACATAGACTAAGGGGAAGGTCAGTGGATGAGCAGTGGCAGACATTTAAACAGATATTTCATAACGCTCAGCAAAACTTTATCCTGGTCAAAAAGAAGGACTTGATGAGAAGGATGAACCACACGTGGTTAACAAAGGGGAGTATCTAATCGAAAACTAAGGCATACAAAGCAGCTAAAACTAGTGGTAGGCCAGAGGATTGGGAATTTTTTTAGGAACCAGCAGTGGATGACTAAAAAGCTAATAAAAAGGAAGAAAATTGATTATGAAAGTAAATTGGCAAGAAATATAAAAACAAACAGCAAGAACTTCTTGGGGTATATAAAAAGAGAGTAGCTAAAGTGAGCTTGGGACCCTTGGAGGATGCGACTGGAGAATTGATAATAGGGAACATAGAAATGGCAGATAATTTAAACCAATATTTTGCGTTGGTCTTCACGATGGAAGACACTATAAACATCCCACAGATATCAGATAAGCAAGGAGCTAATGGGAGGAAAGATCTTGTAACAGTCTCTATCACAAAGGACAAAATATTTGACAAACTAATGGGACTAAAGGCAGACAAGTCACCAGGACCTGATGGCCTATATCCAAGGGTTTTAAAGGAAGTGGCTGCAGAGATAGTGGAGGCATTGGTCGAAACTTTTCAGAACTCACTGGATTCTGGGAGGGTCCCAGTGGATTGGAAAACCGGTAATGTGATGCACCTGTTCAAGAAGGGAGGGAGACAAAAAGCAGGAAACTATAGACCAGTCAGCCTAACATCGGTCGTTGGGAAAATGCTAAAGTCTATTATTAAGGAAGAAATAGCAGGACATTTAGAAAAGCTTAAGACAATCAAACAGAGTCAACATGGTTTTGTGAAAGGGAAATCATATTTTGAGAAATTTGCTAGAATTCTTTGAGTATATAACAAGCAGAGTTGATAAAGGGGAACCGGTAGATGTAGTGTATTTGGATTTCCAGAAGGCATTCGATAAGGTGCCACATAAAAGATTATTGCACAAGATAGGAGCTCAGGGTATTGGGGGTAATGTATTAGCATGGATTGAGGATTGGTTAACTCACAGAAAACAGTGAGTCGGGATTAATGGGTCTTTTTCAGGGTGGAAAAAAGTAACTAGTGGAGTGCCACAGGGATCAGTCCTAAGGCCTCAATTGTTTACTATCTATATTAATGACTTGGAGGAGGGGGCAGAGTGTAATATATCAAAATTTGCTGATGATACAAAAATAGTTGGGAGGGCATGTTGTGGTGAGAACACAATGAATCTGCAAGGGGATATAGATAGGTTGAGTGAGTGGGCAAACACTTGGCAGATGGAGTTTAATGTAGGAAAGTGTGAGGCCATGCACTTTGGTAGGAAGAATCAAAAGACAGTCTATTATTTAAATGGGGAGACACTTCAAAAAAGTGCAGCACAGAGGGATCTGGGTGTTCTTGTGCATGAAACACAAAAAGTTAGCATGCAGGTGCAGCAAGTAATTAAGAAGACAAATGAAATTTTGACCTTTATTGCTAGGGGGTTGGAGTTTAAAAATAGGGAAGTCTTGTTACAACTATACTGGGTGTTGATGAGGCCACACCTGGAGTACTGCGTATAGTTTTGGTCCCCGTATTTAAGAAAAGATATACTAGCATTGGAGGCAGTTCAAAATAAATTCACTAGGCTGATTCCTGGCATGAAGGGATTGACTTATCAAGAATGGCTAAACAGGTTAGGCCTTTATTCATTAGAGTTTAGAAGAATGAGAGGTGATCTTATTGAAACGTACAAGATTCTGAGGGAGTTTGACAGGGTAAATGTTGAGAAGATGTTTCCACTAGTGGGGGTATCTCGAACTAGGGGACATAGTTCCAGAATAAGGGGGCACTCATTTAAAACTGAGATGTGAAGGAATTTCTTCTCTCAGAGGGTAGTGAATGTCTGGAATTCTCTACCCCAGGGAGTTGTGGAGGCTAGATCACTGAAAGTATTTAAAGAGGAGGTAGATAGATTTTTGCAATATCGGGGAGTTGAGAGCTATGAGGAGCTGGCACGAAAGAGGAGTTGAGGTCTGAGGCAGATCAGCCATGATCTTATTGAATGGCGGGGCAAGCTTGAGGGGCCGAATGGCCTACTCCTGCTCCTATTTCTTATGTTCTTATGTTCTGCCCATCAGCTCATTCTCCCAGTCATGCTTAATGCCAATAGGAAGGGCAACTGGTCGACTCATGTCTGGAAGCAACTGGTCTGTGCGGAAGCCTTAAGTCAGTAAAGAAGTACTTCAGCACCTCCCAGACCACACTGTTGAAACTTGAATCAACTATAGGAAGCACTCAAAACTCATAGAATTGAAGCTACAGCCAGAGGAAATAAACCAGCGACTAACCATTCTACTGTGCAAGGTTAAGAGACAGCATCAGCTCAAGCATAGAATCATAGAATGGTTACAGCACAGAAAAAGGCCTTTTAGCCCATCATGTCCATGTCGGCTCTCTGCAAGAGCAACTCAGCAAGTCCCACTTCCCTCGCCTTTTCCCCATAGCCCTGCAAATATTTTCTCTTCGGGTGCTTATCCAGTTCTCCTTTGAAAGCCATGATTGAATCTGCTTCTAACACACCCTCAGGCAGTGCATTCCATATCTTCCAGTTCTGATGAAAGGTCACTGACCTGAAATGTTAACTCTGCTTCTCTCTCCACAGATGCTGCCAGACCTGGTGAATATTTCCAGCACTTTCTGTTTTTATTTCAGATTTCCAGCATCCGCAGCACTTTTCTTTCATTCCAGATCTTAACCACCTGCTGCATAAAACTATTTTTCCTCATGTCGCCGTTGGTTCTTTTGCCAACCACATTAAATCGGTGTTCTCTGGTGTTCAACCCTTCCACCATTGGGAACTGTTTCTTTCTATCTACTCTGTCCAGACCCCTCATTATTTTGAATACCTCCATCAAAGCTTCTCTCAACCTTCTCCTCTCTAAGGCGAACAATCCCAACTTTTCCAATCTATCCTTGTAACTGAAATCTCTCATGCCTGGAATCATTCTCGTGAATCTTTTCTGCACCCGCTCTAAAATCTTCACATCATTCCTAAAGTGCAGTGCCCAACATTGGACACAATACTTCAGTTGAAACCAAACCAGTGTTTTTATATATGTTCGTCATAACTTCCTTCTTTTTGTACTCTATGGACTGAATTTTCACCATGGAGGCAGGAAATAGGAGCTTGGTCTGTTTTTGGGTCAGAAACCTGCCTCCATTGAAAAACTGATTAAAGTTCAGATTTTCACAGGGGTAAGCCCTTCATTGATATGGTGACGGGTTTCCTGTCCACTTAGAGCCAGTGGGGGTGGGAATGAAGGCAGATCAGATGAAGTGTGGGACTCATTTAGACACTCCATGGCAGCCATCACTGAGGCTGCTGGTTTTCCTGATGGAGAGATCTGCAGTTTGTGTCAAAGCCTTCCACAGCACCCGAGGGAAGCAAAATGTCACAGGGGAGCCAGAGGCCTGGCACTCAGGGCAGGGTAGCCTCTCGCTTCATTGATGCCAACCTGGATCTAATGCTGGAGGCCATGTGAGAAGAGGAAGGTTGTCTTCCTGGTCGTGCAGTAGGGGCACCTGTCTATTCAGTGCCATTTCCTTCAACCTCCAATTCTTCTTCCTCTCTTACATCCTGCTCCTCCCCCGATGAGCTGCTTCCTAATTTGGGGGTTAGAGTGAAGATCTGATACAGCCTGGACTGCTGGAGGATGAAGGAGTTATGGCAGCTGCCCGGAAAGCAAGCAGACACATGAAGGCAGCTCTTGTGGTTGCAGAGCTGTTGGATGTTGAGGCAATGGAAGCCCTTCCTGTGGCTGAATCTCACTGGCTGGTCACTGGGTGCCTTGATGGCCACATTGGTGCAATTGATGATGCCCTGCACCAGGGGGAATCCAACAATGGAGACAAAACCCACTGTCTTCAGTCCCTGCGAGGCTGTGTCTGTCTTTAAATGAATGTGCTGTCTAGCTCTGGCAACGAGAGAATCAGTGACCTGTGAGATGCAGTGGTGTGCAGCTGTTTGCGAGATGGGTGCTATGGAGCCCAATTTTGCCCCTTAAGTGCCTCTATAAGACTAAAATTATTGTGACGAGAAAGAGCAATGGCCTAGGAACTGATCATTATTTAGAAAGTGCTGGGAAGAGTCAGATGTAAAGATCTTCTCACTGATGGGTTTGGAAAGATAAATCAAAAGTAAAACAGCTTCAGAATGGAAAGGATCAAGGTAGAAGATAGATGGAAGAGGCACATATTTAAAAGGGATAGACATCACAGTCTGAAGTTGTTAAGGGCCACAGAAGTGCAGGAGAAATTGATTCTGAAGTTCGCATTGAGCTTTTGATGGATGAAGATTTTTCTTTTTATCTTCTACATAAAATACATTTCAGGAAATATGCCTGAAAAATGATTGAAATATTTTATAGTTGTTTTCTTAACTTCTTCCTGTTCATTAGCATTGCATGATATAACATTCACGATTAGTAAGCCACTTTGGACCTAAATATAACAGCTAATGTAGTGTGTCATTAATACAGAGGTTTGATAAAATGCTAAAATTTTGAGCCCAACGACTAATGGACTAGGACCTGCAATCTGTTCTGCACATTGCATGACTGATGTGTTCATAAGAGCCTTATCTGAATAGAATTTATCAAAACGATAGCCACAAGGGCTCTTAACAAATTGACATCTGTGCAGAACAATTAAAGAAAATAAGTTATTTTGCAAAGTAAACCAAGTGACAAAAAAATACCCCTGGGCTTTGTGGAATATGGCAGCTGCTCATTGTTTTGAGAAGAGTGCTGTTCCAAACTGCATAGATCAGCGTGTTATTTTTTAAATTGTGTCTGTGTCTCTGATTGTCCTGTTAATTAAATTATCTCATTAATTTTTCATCCGAAGTTTCCAAATTGAAATGCTTTGCGGTGGAAACAAGTGAAATTCCTCGCATTCTGCTCAGAGCAAGAGATTTAGGGTACTGTTTCCCTTGACTGACCACAAACTCAAGAGGGAAGCTGCAGAAAAAAAATCAGAAATGAACCCATTGAGGAACTGCATATAGAGAACTGGACATTGAGAGGATTCCCAAGGTTGCAGAGAAAGGGTGGGGCAAAGCTTTGAAGGATTTTACATTTAATATATGCAACAGGGCGTCAGGAGAGCTAAAGTGGGAGGCAATGTAGGCCAACAAGGATGGGGATGATGGACAGACAGGCATTAATGCAGGAATGGGATACAGCTTGTTAGACAGTTAGAAATTATGGAAGGAAGTAAGGGAAGCCAGCAATGAGGACATTGAAATAATCACATCCAGAGGTGATAAACGCATGGAGAATGATTTCAGCTGAGATGGGGCAATAGCCAGCAATGTTGGAGGTGTTCTCTGTTTGTTTGGTATGCTGCTGCCTTAGTTAGTCTAGCTTAGAGAGATTCTTTAGTCTGGAGTAGTTAGAACATTAACGTTTATTGCATTATAACTATGTACATCTTCAAACTAGTCTGTGTTACTCCTCCAAAGCCACTCTGCATCTATCTTTGAGTTTCCCTCCCATGTGATCTCTTACGTCATCATGGTCATAGGTATTCTTTACACTGTCTCAAGATTAATCCTTTCAGCCTCTTATACTACAGGGAGAGTTGAAGTAAACCATTTTTGTGATTATTAGATGTATAACTTGAAGTTTTGCTCTGGACTGAACAGGACGCCAAGCTTTTGCATGATCTGGTTCGCCCTGTGTGCGGCAGGGGCTGAAAATAATGGCTGTAGTCTTACTAATATTCAATTCAGCTGAACATTACCCTGGAAGGCAGAAATATAAACAGAAAATGCTGGAAATACTCAGCAGGTACAGACAGCATCTGTGGCTAGAGAAACAGAGTTAAGGTTTCGGGGCAATGACATTTCATCGGAATTAGAAGATGTTAGCTAGAGACAAACAGCTTTTAAGCAAATAGAGCCAGGGAAAAGGAGTTGAGAGAGGAAGGAACAAAAGGGAAAGGTCTGTGATAGGGTGGATAGGGCAGTGAAAAAGTAGATGAAAATGGGAAAAACATGGAAACAGAAGAAGGGACTAGGGAACAAGTAAACGATTCCGTCCAAACAAAACTGGAATCATAGAATCATAGAAAGTTACAGTACAGAAGGAGGTCATTTGGCCCATTGTGCCCATGCTGGTTCTTGGAAAGAGCATTTGTGCTTTGTCCCACAGCTCCACTTTTGTCCATAGTCCTCATATTCCCTCATCCTCAAGTACCTATCCAACTCCCTTTTCAAATCATTTATGGAATCAACGTCTACCACATTTACAGGTGGAGCATTCCAGATTCCAACAACTCTCTGAGTGAAAAAAAATTTCTCCTCATCTCCCTTCTAGATCTTTTTCCAGTAATTTTAAATATATGACCTTTGATTGACTCACTCACCAGAGGGCAAGGTTTTTCTCCATCCACTCTATCAAAACCTCTGATTATCTTGAAAACTTGCATTAGGCCACCTCTTAAACATCTCTGCTCCAAGGAGAACAGTCCTAATTTTTTCAACTTCTCCTGAGAACTGAAGCCCCTCAGCCTTGGTCACGGTCTGGTAAGCCCCCTCTGTTCTATTTTTAAGTCCTTTATACCTTTTATGAAGTGTGCTGTCCAGAATTGATCAGAATACCCCAGCTGAGGTCTAACTAGTGATTTATAAACTTCAAAAGTGCCTTTATGCCCATACTTATGAATCAATGTAGCCCCTTTTTAACCACCTTATCAGCTTGCCCTTCCACCTTTAAGGGTTTGTGCATACGGACACTAAGGTTTCTTTATTCATCTACACTTTTCAAAATTGTACCTTTTATAGAATACTATCTTTTTGTATTAGTCCTCTAAAGTGCATCACTTCACAACTCTCTGCAATGACCTCTATGCTATGTTCCGTCCATTTCACCATCCGGTTTAGGTCATCCTGAAGTTTACAACTATCCCCATCGCTACCCATTACATTGCCAAGTTCTGTATCACTTGCAAACTTTATAATGGTCCTCCCTATATCCAGGTCTAAGTCATTTATAAAGCAGTGGATAAGATCTAAAGTTGTTAAACTCAATGTTCAGTTGGAAGAGTGTAATGTGCCTTGTAAAAAGATGAATTGCTGTTCTTTATTGGAACAATACTTTGGATGTGGACTTACTCCCCCTACCTATTATACAAATGGTACTAAAGATGGAAGTATTGATAACCAAGAGCTTCTGCTTTTATATTTCACGTATATATAAGTTTCAAAAAAAATCTCTTAGCTGCAAGGAGAAATGTTTGACCCCATCACTACGCCAATGTTCTTCAGGACACTTAAAAATTCAGGAGACCCTGGCTCGCTTTCAGCTGGCAATGATTTCCTAACCTGGCTCCAGATGAGTAATAGCCATGTAGGCCAGGAATTTCACACCAGCCAGGGGGTTGGAGATGATGGAGAAATCGGGGAGATCAGGGGTTGGAGATTGTGGAGATCAGGGGAGCGTGGTTGGGGGTGCTGGCGGGGACAATGATTCACTGAGCATAGGGAGGGAAACAAGTATGCTTTTTGGGCCGGGGGAAATGCTCCTGCTCCTTCTGGCCTGCAAACAGTGCTGTAAATGCACTTACCTTATGGATCCAGCCCTTCCCTCCTCAGGTTAGCTGTTGAGTTTTCTGAGGCCCAGGAAATGCGGGCAAAATGGTAAAATATAAAAAGCCTGTGAACAATGGAGGCACACAGCCTCCTTAAAAGATGTTACCGACCAGCCAACCAACCAACTGACATGTCTCCTGAGAACAGATTAGTTGTCTGTCCCCCGACCTGCCTGTTAAAACTGGAAGTAGGTGGGTTGGGATGGGCTTTTAACTTTTTTAATACTTTCTACTTCTCACCTGCCTCCAACTGACTTATTCACTGGGAGTACCCATTCTGGGTAACATGTCGTATTGTGTGGAATTCTGCAGCAAGTAACTCACCTCCTGACTCCCCAAAGCTTGTCCATCTTCTACAAGATACAAGACAGGAGTGTGATGGAATACTCCCGAATTGCCTGGATGGGTGCAGCTCCAATAACACTCAGGAAGCTTGACACCATCCAGGACAAAGCAGCCCACTTGATCAGCACCCCATCCATCACCTTAAACCTCCCTCCACCACTGGCGCACAGTGACTACAGTTTGTATCATCTACAAGATGCACTGCAGCAACCCGCCAAGCCTTCATCCAAACCCGTGACCTCTACCAACGAGAAGGTCAAGGGCAGCAGACCCATGGAAACATCACCACCTACAAGTTCTATTCCAAGTCACACACCATCCTAACTTGGAAATATATTGCTGTTCCTTCAATGTAGTTGGATCAAAAACCTGGAACTCCCTCATAGCATTGTGGGTGAATCTACATGAGATGGACTGCAGCGGCTCAAGAAGGCTGCTTACCATCACCTGCTCAAGGGCATCTAGGGATGGGTAACAAATGCTGTCTTTGCTAGCAATACTGACATTCCATGCAAGAATACAAACAAATCACACCATTGAGACAAGGAGCATGCTTGTTGCACTGGCTGGGCTGAATTTTATGGGCCCCCTGGAGACGGGATAGGAGGCAGAGGGGCCCTTCGAATTATGATGGGAGGCAGGGCACGATGGGTATGCCGCCTTCCCGTCAAACTATAATTTTGTCGGGGGCGGTATAGGCTGAAGATGGCCTTCCTGCCCAGAAAACGATAGAGGCCCTGAAGATAAAAGCAAAATACTGCAGGTGCTGGAAATCTGAAATAAATAAACAGAAAGTGCTGGAAATACTCAGCAGGTCAGGCAGCATCTGTGGAGAGAGAAACAGAGTTAATATTTCAGGTCTGTGACCTTTCATCAGAACAGTTCTGAAGAAAGGTCACAGACCTGAAATGTTAACTGTGTTTCTCTCTCCACAGATGCTGCCTGACCTGCTGAGTAATTCCATCACTTTCTGTTTTTATTTCAGAGGCCCTTAAGAGCCTCTTCCTGCTGCAGCTTGGATTTTTAACCAGTGGTGGGGGGGTTATGCCACATGGGGAGGTCGCCGAGTAAAAAGAGGCGACATCCCTGCTGGCTTGGCTGGGGTTGGCTGTCCTCCATGGACAATCTGTGGCACACAGAGGGCCCCTGCCAGCAAACAACCCACCTCCCTGGACTCCCTCCCCCTGTACTGAATACCCATTGCCGGAGCCTGCCGGACTGGCCCCGACGAGCCTGCCTCACTTAACTGAGGTCCGGAATTCTAGCACTGGGCCTGGGTCCAAGGCCTGATGCAGTACCAGCAGTGGTCACTGCTCCCAGCGGCGCCAGTGATACTCTTGAGCTGTCGACCCTGTGTTTGGCTGGCAGCTCTTGGAGGCAGATCCCCATCTTTAAAGGGATGGACATCCCGGAGCCAGGATGTTATTTGACCATGTTGCCATAGAATTGGGTTGGGGGACTCCAAATAGCCGAGGCAGGAATCCCCCTGCCTTTTTCGGCCCAGTGTAGTGAGCCCTGTCGGCCTCACAAAATTCAGCCTGATAGGTGAAAGGCTCGACCAGCAACATGAGGATTTGCAAAATGAATGAATAATGAGTACTTTACCAGTGTCATCTGTAAGATTTTTAGGTTACTAAAAGCTACTAACCAGTGTATTAATTGTTAAAATCCAGCTATTATAAACTAACAACTAACTTATTATCTTAAACTAATATTTAGCTTTATTAGAACCCTTCTTTGTGGTATGGTAAAGTGGAAAAGCTTAGGAAATAGGGCACAGTATAGACAAGATGTCAAGTCAGAGGGATTCTGGGAGATTATGTCAAGTTTTAAAATGCTTATTGCAGCAAAGGGTGAGACCTTGAGAGCAGACAGTGAAAACAACTTCTGTGTAGATTTGCCTCATGGTAAGATAAGGAACCTCAAAATGTAAAAGCATTGAGATAAAGTAGTCAACACAAAGGGGTACTACTTGCGCAAATTTGAAAGGTTAGCAACCATCACAAAATGATTCTAGGTTGGTTAAGAAAAACATCCTTTAATACAAGACTAATCACTGATTGGGAGAGGGGAGGGTTAATTGGAAAGCTGCCAGGATAAAAGGAGTCTTGTCTTTTTACACTGTACAGCAGAGAATCTTTGAACAAGAGATAAGAGAGAGAAAGAGACTGACCAAAAACTTGAAAACCAAATGTTGCAAGAGAAAGAGTCATGCACTCTGCTGTCCAGTCTTTAATATGGGCAATATATGTGTTAGACTATTAATCACTGCCTGAGTTTGTGACTATGGTTTATTTGAAAACTTACCTTTATCTCAGTAAAGTCGATTCACAACAAACTTTGTGTTGCCAAGTTTGTTCCCACCTTACACATCTGAACCCTAGGATTTTGTTCTGCCATCAAGTTCACTACAAAGTGTGTAATTTATTCCATGCTCCAAAAGAATGTGCAAATGCTTTTGCTTCAAATAGGAGATTTTCACAAATATATCTAACATGTCACTACATATGGTGACCAGAGGCATTCTTGCACCACAGTGATTCTTCTTTTTCAACCTTTTCCTATATTCAGTTGAATGTTTCTATTTTTTATTTTGTCTGATCACTGTGGGTATTAAGGCCAGGAGTTGAGAATAATTGTACTGGCTAGCACAAAGGAATACCACAGATTCTACATACGTTAAGGGACTAAAATAGCAGTTGGGAAGCAAAATATCACTCTATGTCCTAGACTGTATTAAAATACATTTTCCCATGGAGTTAGGAACAAGCCATCCTGTTTTAATAACTTTTGAACAGTAGAACATAAAATAGGAAGATAGTATCAGTAAATGTTTGACTTACAATCATTTAATCATCTGATGGATTATTGGGTCTAAGATATTTTTGGAGCACTTCCACTACAACTTTGGCAGGAATGTGGTAGAAAAGTTAGAAAATAGGACCTGGATACACTGGGTCTGGACATTGCAGGGAAATTTCCATGTTCCCAGTCCTCAGATGGACTCAGGATACGATCGGCAGCACTATGCCTAGAGGGACCAGTCGTAGCAAGAAACCGAAGGGCGAAGTAGGTCTCACCTGAGGGTCCAGGCCAAGATCATGGCTTGGAACTTCAAAGACTGAAGGTCTAACCTTTCTTGTATTTGGAGGATCTGTTGGTTTGTAACACCAGGGGTTTCATTACACTCCCTCCTATGACTCCCTACCTCCTAGTTCATGGTTCATGTGCTGTAATCCATTCCCTGCATCCTTCCCAACTCCCTTGAGCTTCTTTGCTTTTTTCTGGCTCCCTTAGCCTCTCTTAACTCTTCTATTTGCACTAACCCCTCTTCTTTGCAGCAAAGCCTCAATCCCATCTTGTTCCCTTACTGCTATTTTCTCACCCCAATATTTTGTGCTTTATGTCTTCCTGTTTCCTTCATCTACCATCATTCCACTCAGCCTATTTATGATCCATGCCACCACCTTGTGTATATATGTGTGAGACAGTCTGCTTTGCTCTATTCTAATATTTTCCATTCCTTACTGACCACTATCAACTTCCCTAACCTACTTATGACTATTACTGCAGCCGAATTCTCCAGATAAACATGGTGCTTCTCAATGTTTTACCTTCAGTATTTGCCCTCATTCTCAGACCTCCTAGTCCCCACTTCCCTTGCTTGGCACTACTATTCAGAGATGAACCTTTTCCTCAATTTGTTTATCCTTTTCAGCACTTTGGTTGAGCCCCTAATTTCACAGGACCAAAGAGCACCAAACATAATGGGAGCCCAAGGCTTGATGAGGCCTCAATTTTTAAAATTTTTTTATTTTAGAGAGACAGCACTGAAACAGCCCTTTGGCCCACCAAGTCTGTGCCGACCATCATTCACCCATTTATACTAATCCCACATTCCTACCTTCCCTCAATTCCCCGACCACCTAACTGTACAAGCGGCAATTTATAATGGACAATTTACCTATCAACCTGCAAGTCTTTGGCTGTGGGAGGAAACCGGAACACCTGGCGAAAACCCACGCGGTCACATGTCAAACTTGCAAACTCCGCACAGGCAGTATCCAGAATCCAAGCCGGGTTGCTGGAGCTGTGAGGCTGCAGTGCAAGCCACTTTTTTTTTTAATCATTCATTCATGGGATGTGGGCGTCGCTGGCCAGGCTAGCATTTATTGCCCATCCCTAATTGCCCTTGAGAAGGTGGTGGTGAGCTGCCTTCTTGAACCGCTGCAGTCCATTTGGGGTAGGTACACCCACAGTGCTGTTAGGAAGGGAGTTCAGCGACAGTGAAGGAATGGCGATATAGTTCCAAGTCAGGATGGTGTGTGACTTGGAGGGGAACTTGCAGGTGGTGGTGTTCCCATGTATTTGTTGCCCTTGTCCTTCTAGTTGGTAGAGGTCGCGGGTTTGGAAGGTGCTGTCTAAGGAGCCTTGGTGCAGTGCTGCAGTGAATCTTGTAGATGGTACACACTGCTGCTACTGTGCGTTGGTGGTGGAGGGAGTGAATGTTTGTAGATGGGTTGTAGATGTAGAATGTTTGTCAAGTGGGCTGCTTTGTCCTGGATGGTGTCAAGCTTCTTGAGTGTTGTTGGAGCTGCACCCATCCAGGCAAGTGGAGAGTATTCCATCACACTCCTGACTTGTGCCTTGTAGATGGTGGACAGGCTTTGGGGAGTCAGGAGGTGAGTTACGCGCTGCAGGATTCCTAGCCTCTGACCTGCTCTTGTATCCATGGTATTTATATGGCTACTCCAGTTCAGTTTCTGGTCAATGGTAGCCCCTAGGATGTTGATAGTGGGGGATTCAGCGATGGTAATGCTGTTGAATGTCAAGGGGAGATGATTAGATTCACTCTTGTTGGAGATGGTCATTGCCTGGCACTTGTGTGGCACAAATGTTACTTGCCACTTATCAGCCCAAGCCTGGATATTGCCCAGGTCTTGCTGCATTTCTACACGGACTGCTTCAATATCTGAGGAGTTGCGAATGGTGCTGAACATTGTGCAATCATCAGCGAACATCCCCACTTCTGACCTTATGATTGAAGGAAGGTCATTGATGAAGCAGCTGAAGATGGTTGGGCCCACAGACACTACCCTGAGGAACTCCTGCAGTGATGTCCTGGAGCTCAGATGACTGACCTCCAACAACCACAACCATCTTCCTTTGTGCTAGCTATGACTCCAACCAGCAGAGAGTTTTCCCCCTGATTCCCATTGACCTCAGTTTTGCTGGGGCTCCTTGATGCCATACTCGGTCAAATGCTGCCTTGATGTCAAGGACAGTCACTCTCACCTCACCTCTTGAGTTCAGCTCTTTTGTCCACGTTTGAACCAAGGCTGTAATGAGGTCAGAGCTGAGTGGCCCTGGCGGAACACAAACTGAACATCACTGAGCAGGCTATTGCTAAGCAAGTGCCGCTTGATGGCACTGTTGATGACACCTTCCATCACTTTACTGATGATTGAGAGTAGGCTGATGGGGCAGGAATTGGTTGGGTTGGACTTGTCCTGCTTTTTGTTTACAGTACATACCTGGGCAATTTTCCACATTGCAGGGTAGATGCCAGTGTTGTAGCTGTACTGGAACAGCTTGGCTAGGGGCGCAGCAAGTTCTGGAGCACAGGTCTTCAGTACTATTGCCGGAATATTGTCAGAGCCCATAGCTTTTGCAGTATCCAGTGCCTTCAGTCATTTCTTGATATCACGCGGAGTGAATCGAATTGGCTGAAGTCTGGCATCTGTGATACTGGGGACTTCAGGAGGAGGCCGAGATGGATCATCAACTCAGCACTTCTGGCTGAAGATTGTTGCAAATAATTCAGCCTTATCTTTCGCACTGATGTGCTGGGCTCCCCCATCATTGAGGTTGGGGATAGTTGTCGAGCCACCTCCTCCAGTTAGTTGTTTAATTGTGCACCACCATTCATGGCTGGATGTGGCAAGACTGCAGAGCTTCGATCTGATCCGTTGGTTATGGGATCGCTTAGCTCTGTCTATCGCATGCTGCTAATGCAGTTTGGCACGCAGATAGTCCTGTGTTGTAGCTTCACCAGGTTTACACCTCATTTTGAAGTGCGCCTGGTGCTGCTCCTGGCATGCTCTCCTGCACTCTTCATTGAATCAGGGTTGGTCTCCTGGCTTGATGGTAACGGTAGAGTGGGAGATATGCCGGGCCATGAGGTTACAGATTGTGGTTGAGTACAATTCTGCTGCTGCTGATGGCCCACAGCAACTCATGGATGCCCAGTTTTGCATTGCTAGATCTGTTTGAAATCTATCCCATTTAGCACGGTGATAGTGCCACACAACATGACGGAAGGTATCCTCAAGGTGAAGGCGGGACTGTGCGGTGGTCACTCCTACCAATACAGTCATGGACAGAAGCATCTACAGCAGGCAGATTGGTGAGGACGAGGTCAAGTATGTTTTTCCCTCATGTTGGTTCCCCCACCACCTGCCGCAGACCCAGTCTAGCAGCTATGTCCTTTAGGACTCGGCCAGCTCGGTCAGTAGTGGTACTACTGAGCCACTCTTAGTGATGGACATTGAAGTCCCCCATCCAGAGTACATTTTGTGCCCTTGCCACCCTCAGTGCTTCCTCCAAGTCGTGTTCAACATGTTGGAGTACTGAGTCATCAGCTGAGGGAGGGCAGTAGGTGGTAATCAGTAGGAGGTTACCTTGCCCATGTTTGACCTGATGCCATGCGACTTCATGGGGTCCAGAGTCGATGTTGAGGACTCCCAGGGCAACTCCCTTCCTACTGTATACCACTGTCCTGCCACCTCTGGTGGGTCTGTCCTGCTGGTGGGACAGGACATACCCGGGGATGGTGATGGCTGTGTCTGGGACCTTGTCTGCAAGGTATGATTCTGTGAGTATGACTATGTCAGGCTGTTGCTTGACTAGTCTGTGGGACAACTCTCCCAACTTTGGCACATGCCCCCAGATGTTAGTAAGGTGGACTTTGCAGGGTCGACAGGGCTGGGTTTGCCGTTGTCGTTTCCAGTGCCTCGGTCAATGCCGGGTGGTCCATCTGGTTTCATTCCTTTTCATTGACTTCGTAGCAGTTAGGTACAACTGAGTGGCTTGCTAGGCCATTTCAGAGGGCATGTAAGAGTCAACCACATTGCTGTGGGTCTGGAGTCACATGTAGGCCAGACCAGGTAAGGACAGCAGATTTCCTTCCCTAAAGGACATTAGTGAACCAGATGGGTTTTTACAACAATCGACAATGGTTTCATGGCCATCATTAGACTAGCTTTTAATTCCAGATTTATTAATTAAATTCAAATTCCACCTTCTGCTGTGGTGGGAATCGAACCCATGTCCCCAGAGCAATACCCTGGGTGTTTGGTTTACTAGTCCAGTGATAATACCACTACGCCACCGCCTACACTGCGCCACTGTGCCACCCTAATTGTGCGATAATAAATGGCGCCATAAAGGACACAAGCCTGAGGTCCCCTGAAATAGGGAGGGGGTGCCAGGCTGCTTGTGACCCGACAATAATAATTATGTGCCTAGGGAGTGGGTCAGCGATGGCAAGGAATTTGATGAAAGTAGGTATACTGAGGCCCACTGAAATAGGAGTGTCAAAAGGAAGAACAGGAAGCAGGAGGCGATGGGTTGGCAGAGGCCTGTGAACAGATGAAAAGAGGAAGAATGAGAGAGCATGTAAAATGGCCCAAGGTGCAAAAATAACAGCTTTGCAAATAACTTTTTACAGAAAGAATCTAAGATTGGAATGCCTGAATGACTGAATATGTATAAATGAATAGATTAAAAAAATGCAATTGAAACACCTGAAGTTAGAACATTGCAATAAATGCCCTGGGTCACGTGGAGACTTTGGAGATTTAGCTGGACTTGCTGGTGTAACAGGGACCACACAGCTAATGGTTCAGTTTCAATTGAGAAATCCTAATGATGGGCACAGCAGGTGAATCTCCAATTTAACTAAACATAAGAACATAAGAACTAGGAGTAGACAATTCAGCCCCTCGAGCCTGCTCTGTCATTCAATACGATCATTGCTGATCTCATCTCGGCCTCAACTCCACTTTCCTGCCCATTCTCCATAACCCTGCAATGCATTACTAATTAAAAATCTGTCCATCTCCTCCTTAAATTTACTCAATATCCCGGCATCCACCGCACTCTGGGGTAGTGAATTCCACAGACTCATGACCCTTTGAGAGAAGTAATTTCTCCTCATCTCTGTTTTAAATCTGCTACCTAACATAGGCAGTTACCTTTTACATCAAATGAAATGATGTCAAATTGGACCCTGCCGGCATATTAACGTATGAGGATGTCAGGAGTGCCAAGAAAATCTAGGGGTGAGGGATTGCCGTTAGTTGAGAGACTGAGAACTGTATGAATTTCATCCTCTCTTGAGAAAAACTCTGGGCCAGGACAGAGTCTTGCAATTATTCTAGACAAGTGAGAGTTCGTACTTTCAAAGCACAATAAAAAAGAATTACAGAAGCAAGAAGTATGATTCTGCTGAAATCTCATATATCAGCCCAGAAACCAGAAGGGAAAATGAGTGGAAAAAGTATCTAAGTCTGCCAGTGGCAATGTGTTGACCTTGGTAAGTGCATTTAAGGACTTTAGGAATAATTTGTCTCAATCTGACAAGAAAAAGACTCAGGGCAAAATCTTATCAGCTCTGTGAAGGCGGGGTTGGAAGTGGGACCGGGTGCAAAATTAGGAAATAGAACATTGGGTCGGCTCTGTGATGCGTTCCCACCTTTGAGTGATCTTTCTGGAGGCACGGTCAACGCAGCAGCAGCAGCGGAAGTGGAAGTGGATAAGGCTGAAATAAGTAAGTTTTTTTTCTTACTTTTTCCAAAATGTGAACAGCTCAAGGCTGGTATATCAGGTGAATTCAGGTTGAAGGCTCAACTGGGGGCAAGTTGATGATGGCGCCGAGATCATCCTGATGACGGACTGGCCCTCCTCTGAGGCTGGAGCCTGGCAGGCCAGGGGGGTGCCAACGATGCCTCCTCTCAATGCCCCCATCACGGAGGGGCTCCCTCTCCACGATGATGGCATGACGGCTGTGGCCATTCTTTATTTTGAAGTTTGCAGAAGGCTTCAGAGAGCGTCTCCATTCTGAGGCGCCCTCATGGACCCGACCTGCCTCAGCAGCACCCACCTATCCCAGTGGGGCTGTTGGCCATCCAGAGCTATGGACCCTCTGATTGGGCCTGCTGCTTCGGGAACCCACCCACCATCGTTAATTAGATAACAAACATGGCAGCCTCCCGGAGGATCAGGACAACCCGTGGCCAGCCGACACCAGCGCGGTAGGGACCCACAAGAAAAATTTCAAAGCTGGTAAGATCCCGCCCTAAACTTTTTTGAGGTTCAGTGAATAAAACTTGCCTGTAAACAAATCTTAATTTGTATAAAACTGTCATCATAAATTGTATTTTGTTTCTTTGTGCACTTAAAAGTGTGAACACAAATAAGTGGGTAAACAACCAGTTATGTCACAACTCATTCTTCAGAATACAGGCAGTCCAACGTAGGTATAACTAGCAAGTTAAGATTCACCGCTAATTAAAGGCATATTTCATGTATAAGACTTCAAATGAAAGTAAAAGAACAAAAACTTACAGCCAAAAGATGAGTTGCGAAAACAAAAATCAAAAGATATGCAGGGATTAATACACAGAAGAGGTGAATTTTACAAAGAGAAAACAAAATGGAAGTGGATATGGTTGAAAAAAGTGATTTTGTTTTTTATTTTTTCCAAAATGTGGACAGCTCAAGGCTGGTATATCAGGTGAATTTAGGAACACGTAGATGCTTTGCCTAAGAGTTGAGTGGCACTTCAACGACTGTGCTATTTGAATCTACCCCAACAATCCCTACAGAATGCCTTTAGAAGTCTTTTGGTCAAGGTTGGTGAAGTCGAAGTGTACAGGTGCTGTCACTACTGATGCTGCATTTATGGGGTTAGCATGAGGAAATCCCACAGTAGTTCGAGTCACAAATATGCCGTGTATGGAGGGATCTTAGGTTTGTGAAAATATACTGCCACACTGATAGAAAGTCATGCAGTAATGGTAGAACTTACCAGGTAAATGCAATCTCCAAGACTAAATGGGAAAAGCAGAACCTTGACCCCTGTGATAGAATATCATATTTTTTTGTACAAGTGACTTGAGTACATATAATTCAGTTCAGCAAGATTCATATGTGGTAGCTGCCTAGAACTGTCATGACATGCATAATTTAAATATGAACTGATACTTTTTTGAAAGAAGAACCACCTTCATTTGGACATTACTGATTAATTAGAATTGTATCAGGGCAATAGCTTCTGATGCCAATAACTTAAATTGTCATTTTCAGACTTTGTACAGTTCATCATAAAGATTGCAACATTTGTATTTCCATTTTCACATTAACCTCATGTCTGTCTTCAGATTACATAGAATCACATAAAATATACAGCATAGAAACAAGCCATTTGGCCCAATCAGTCCATGCCAGTGTTGATGATCCACTCGAGCCTCCTCATACCCTTCCTTATCTAACCCTCTATTCCTTTCTCTCTCATATCCTTATTGAGTTTCACTTTCAGTTGTTATGACCAGGTGAGAAAAGTGTCTAGGGGTCTGTTACTATCTTCACCTGGTCTTACTGTAACAGGGTTTAATTTTAAACACATTGTGTTTTGAGCTCCCCTTTTTGTGCATCCTTGTTCACAGTTTTCCAATGATAAGACAAAGAAACCAATTCACACAGGCTTTCTCAGGTTTAAAGAAGAACGATGACATTTTATTAAAACTTAAAACTTAAACTCTAATACGGTTCACACCTACAGATCTATGACGTGCCCACGCTAACATGCACACGCAATATACACATGCAGATAAGAACAGAAAAGAGAAGAAAAGATAAGGCGGAACAGTTTGAGGCAATATCTTGTTGCGGTGCTTCGAGCTCACGGTTTAGTCCTTTTTGTAAGTGGTCTTGCTTTCGTTGGGGCCCAGTGTTCTTCTTAAATCTTGTTCACATAGGAGACTTTTCTCTTTTCGCGTTTCACATGTTTTCACAAGATTCAGTTCCGGGGGAAGGAGAGGGAAGCAGGCAGGAGAGAGGTCTTCTTGCTTCAGTTCCAGGAGAGTTCTTTAGTCCATGATTACACAGCTTTGTCTCAGTTCAGAATCCTTTGTTGGAAGTTCAAATTCCTTGCAACAGCCAGTTAGTCATGTGACTAAAATTGGTCTGACCACTTCTTCTGTGTATTGTGGAAGCAATGACTGGGTCCCCATTGTTCCAACATTGCTAGTACTATGCAAATGTCCTTCCAGTTAGGGCTTGCAATTTTAAATTTTAATGTTTATGTGGCGAAATAATGTGTGCCTCAGTCTTGGTAGGTGGGGGGTTTGCCTGACACCTCCACACCCAGGGGAATGAAATGCGATTTGAGGAAAAATGGTACATTTCATTACAGAGTTTGAGAGAAATATAAGATACAGAAAGAAAAACCATGCATTTCTCTCATTCATTTCCATTCATTCACCAATCTTAAAACTCATTACAAATGGTCTGCTCTAGATGCCAGGGCTGCTTTAATTTTCTCTTTTTTCCTCAGGAGAGTTAGTAGGGGAGCAGGTCTAACTTGAACTCCCTGATTCCTGCAAATACTTTCGGCTTCAAGGGATGGGTGGTTCCCTTTTCCTCTGACTGTTAATCTTCCCTTTGTTCTCCAGGATACTCCTACCTGCAGGTATTTGTGCAGACTTAACTGCATTCTCCTGTGACACTTCGACTATGTGAGGCATCACCCTCATGGTGTCTCTGCCCCCTAGAGATCTCTCTTTGTCTCTGCCGGTTCCTGTAAATGCTGCTGGATATTCTGTTGGGGTGCTTTTAGAGTCTGCATTCACATAGGAAGATGTGGGATCTAACGTTTCACATTTTCTGTGTTAGTTGACCAGACAGTAGGGGTTTTTATCCGGGATTCCTCCCGCACTTACTTTAACCTGCTCTCTTGGTCACTTCTTCCCCTTCTCTTTCTAGACTTTTGCCAGCTGTGTGCCTGCCTGTCCTCTTTTGTTCTCAGCAGGGGCCTCTTACAGTTCACCAGCCCGTTGCTGGAGGGTCCTCCTACCACCGGACTTAGCTGTGCAGTTTGACTGTAGGTGGGGGTTTCCCCTCAATCTGGCACATGTGGCAACTCCTGCAGTACTCCATCACATCTTTGTGGAGTTTTAGCCAGTAAAACTGCTGTCTTATGCGTGCTTTGGTATTTCGTATACTGGCATATACAGCCATTGTAGTCTTGTGGGCCCTTCTTAATATTTCTCCCCGGTACCTCTGTGGCACCACTATCTGGTGAACTACTGCCCACTCCTTGCTCTCAGGTCTGTGAGGAGAACTCCATTTCCTCATCAGTACCTCATTCTTTAAATAGTAGCAGTCAGGGACCCCCTCTGCTTCACTTTCAGACTGGGCAGCCTGTGCTAACTCTCGCAATACCGGGTCAGGTCGCTGAGCCTTACCAAGGGAAAATCCATTTAATTCATTCCCTGAGTCTTCTAACTTTCCAAAGAAAGTCTCGGACGGGCATACCTCATGGCCATCTGCCTGCAGTGTCAATGTTGTCTCCTCTGGGGGAGCTAGTTTGATCATGGCCTAACCCACTACACATTCAGGGACTCTGCAGGGGACCGTCTTCTGCCACTGCTCTGTCTCTCTTACCTCCTGCAGTCTTTCTTTCACTACTGGGGTGGGAGGGGGTGCTACCACCTTCAGCCTTGTCAGATCATTACCTAGGAGCAGGTCAACCCCGTCCACAGGCAAATTAGGGACAATCCCTACAGTCACTGGTCCTGAAACTAGGTCGCACTCCAGCTGCACCCGGTGTACCAGTACAGGCATACACTGCCTTCCAATACCATTCACCACCATTTTGGTGTTCACTACACTCTCTGGGGGAAAGGCCAGGCCTTTTCCCAGTAAAAGGGATCTGGTGGCCCCTGTGTCCCTGAGAATCACTATGGGCTTGCTTGCCCCACTCGAGGGATATGGGGTTACTTTCCCTTCAAATACAAAACCCTGATAACCTTCAGGAATCCTATAAACTTTTCCTGCACTGGCCATAGGGTTGCACCCTTACTCCAGTCAAAGCCACAACCCGTTCCATGTTTTCCATCAGACCCTGATCTTCACTGAGTGGGTGTGCCCTGATTAACCCTACAGGTTTCCCCTTTAGTTTCCAGCAGTGAGCTTTTAAATGCCCTGCCTTACTACAATGGAAGCACACAAGTCTCCAGGTCTCACCTTTGCTCACAGCACCTTCCTTTTTGGCTGGAGGAGTGCCCCCTGTGTCTCCTGCTTTCTTTTCCCTTCCAGGACTGTCTGGATGGATGCCACCTTCCTACCCTTTGTCTTTTTCGGATTTGTGGGGGTGATTGGGAAAGGTTCGCTCCTGGGAAACCGACTTATAAATTAAAGCAAACTCATCGGCCAGAACAGCCGTTTACCGGTCTCCCTGAACCTGCTGCTCCTCTATATGGGTTTTTATTGAGAATGGGAGAGAGTTTTTAAATTCCTCTACCAGGATTACTTCTCTGAGAGTCTCATAGCTGAGTTGTATTTTAAAAGCCCTCAGCCACTGGTCAAAAGCAAGCTGCTTGCTTCTTTCAAACTCCAGATAAGTTTAATTAGCTTGCTTTTTGAGGGCTCCACACTGTTGGCGGCAGGTTTGTGGTACTAATTAATATGCCCTGAGGATAGCATTTTTAGTCAGGTTATAATTTGATGAACCCTCATCGGGCAACAAGAAATAAACCTCATGGGCCTTTCCGGTTAGTTTGCTTTGCAGCAAAAGAGACCAGGTCTCAGCTGGCCATTTTAGCTGCCTTGCCAGTTCCCTGAAGGACACAAAAAACTTCCACATCTTCCTCCTTGAATTTTGGAATCAATTGAGCAAGTTTTAGCAATCTTGTACCCAGCCCTGAATTTTCGCTCCTCCATATTGGCCATGTTTTCACTAGGGTTACTCTGTCGCCCCCTAGCTAACTCAAGCCGCCTTAACTCACTTTCTTCGCATTCCTTCCAGAATATCCTTTCTCTCTCTCTCTCCTGCCTTTCATTTTCTTCACATTCCTTTTGCAAGGCCCTCTCTTTCTCCCTCTCTCTTTCCTCAGATTCAAGTTTCCTTTGTTCCAATTGTATCTTTGCTAACAACACCCTGTCTGATTCTGTTTCTAACACTGCTTCTGCTTCTTCTGATTCAAGGGAAAAATGGTTGGCCACTAGCCTGAGGAGTTCAGACTTCCTAGCCTTGCCACGTACAGTGATCCCCCACTGATCAGCCATTTTTCTCAACTCCTCCATAGACAGTGCTTCCAATTAGCTTCCATCCCAAGTTACTTCTCCCTGGCTTGGGGAGAGACTCGCTTCAGTTGCAGACATGTTTGTATTCAAACACACACAATCACAAGAAAACCTGTATTGATTTTTTGCTATTTTTGATTGGGAATGATTTGGCTCCCATTTCCATTTTCACTCGTTCCTCTGTGGGTAACAACCCTGGATGCTAGCACCCAAATTTCTGTTATGACCAGATGAGAAAAGTGTCTCGGGGTCTGTTACTATCTTCACCTGGTCTTATTGTAACAGGGTTTAATTTTAAACACATTGTGTTTTGAGCTCTCCTTTTTGTGAATCCTTGTTCAGTTTTCCAATTATAAGACAAAGAAACCAATTCACACAGGCTTTCTCAGATTTAAAGAAGAAAGATGAAATTTTATTAAAACTTAAACTCTAATACAGTCCATGCCTGCGGATACACGACATGCTAGCATGCACATGCGATATACACATGCAGATAGGAACAGAAAAGGGAAGCAGAAAAGATAAGGTGGAACAGTTTGAGGCAATATCATGTTACGGTGCTTCAAGCTCACGGTTGCATCCTTTTTGTAAGTAGTCTTGCTTTCCTCGGGGCCCAGTGTTCTTCTTCTTGTTTATGTAGGAGACTTTTCTCTCTTTGCGTTTCATGTGTTTTCACAAGATTCAGTTCCGTGGGAAGGAGAAGGAAGCAGGCAGGAGAGAGGTCTTCTTGCTTCAGTTCCAGGAGAGATCTTTACTCCATGCTTACACAGCTTTATCTCAGTTCAGAATCCTTTGTTGGAAGTTCAAATTCTCTGCAACAGCCAGTTAGTCTTGTGACTAAAACTGGTCTGACCACTTCTTCTGTGCATTGGGGAAGCAATGACTGGGTCCCCATTGTTCCAACATTGCTAGTACTATGCAAATGTCCTTCCAGTTAGAGCTTGCAATTTTAAATTTTAATTTTCATATGGCAAAATAATGTGTGCCTCAGTCTTGGTAGGTGGGGGGTTTGCCTGACACAATGCATCTATACGATTCATCTCAACTGTGGTAGAGTTCCAGATTCTCACCACTCTCTGGGTAAAGAGGTTTCTTCTGAATTCCCTTTTGGATTGCTTGCTGACGATCTTGTATTGATGGCCTCTAGTTTTGTTCTTCCCCATAAATGGAAGCATTCTCTCTGTGTCTACTCTATCAATACCTTCTGTAATTTTAAAGGCCTCAGGAGCAAAGAGACCTAGCCTGTTCATCCTCTCCTGATAGGTATAACCTCGTAGTTCTGGTGCTATCCTTGTAAATCTTTTTAGCACCCTCTCCAGTGCTTCTACATTCTTTTTATGATATAGTAAGCAGAACCCCACAACATGATCCAAGTGTGGTCTAAACAAGGTTCGATACAAGTCTAGCATAACTTCTCTACTTTTCAGTTCTATCCCTCTAGAGATAAACCGTAATGCTTGCTTTATTTTTGTTATTGGCCTGTGCTACAAATTTTAGTTTTGTACAGTGTACATCTCATGAATGAATTAAAAAAGATCCCTTTGATCCTCTACCACATTTAGATTCTTGTTTTCTAAGCAATATGTGACCTCTTTATTTTTCTTACCAAAATGTAACACCTCACATGTATCTATGCTGAAAGACATTTGCCTATTATATGCCTCATCTTCAAGTTTATTAATATCGTCTTGTAATTTGTTACAGTCCTCCTCACGATTGACTATCCCCCACCTCCCCACTCCTCCAACCCCCCATTTTGTGGCATCTGCCAATTTAGAAATTGTGTTACAGATTCCAAAGTTTAAATCGTTAATATAAATTGTGAACAACAGTGGTTCTAGCATTGATCCTTGGGGTACTGTTCTTCCTAACTTTGTCCACTCTGAATAGCTACCCTTTACCCCTACTCTCTGTTTTCTGTCTTTCAACCAACTATCTATTCATTCTGCTAATTGTTCCCTGACTGCATGACGTTATTCATAAATCTATTATGTGGTACCTTATCGAAGGCTTTTTGGAAATCTAGAAATATTGCATCTACACTTGTCTACTCTGGCAATGAGCTGACTTGTTTCATCACACTTTTTAATTGTTTTTATTCATTCTTGGGATGTGAATGTCACTGGCAAGGGCAGCCTTTCTTGCCCATTGTTAATTGCCCTTGAGCAGGTGGTGGCTCGCCACCTTTTTGAACTGCTGCAGTCCATGTCATGTAGACATACCCACAGTGTTGTCAGGGAAGGAATTCCAGTATCCTGATCCAGTGACAGTGAAGGAAGAGCAATATAGTTCCAAGTCAGGATGGTGTGTGACTTGGAGGAGAACTTACAGCTGGTGGTGTTACCATGTGTCTGCTGCCCTTGTTCTTCTAGGTGCTATAAGTTGTGGGCTTGGAAGGTGCTGTTGAAGGAGCCTTGGTGAGTTCCTGCAATGCATCTTGTAGATGGTACATACTGTTAACCACTATGTACTGATTGCGGAGGGAGTGATTTTTTAAGGTGGAGGATGGGGTGCCAATCAAGTGGGCTGCTTTGTCCTGGATGGTGTCAAGTTTCTTGAGTGTTGTTGGAGATGCACCCATCCAGGCAAGTGGAGAGTATTCCATCACACTCCTGACTTGTGCCTTGTAGATGGTGGACAGATTTTATGGAGTCAGGTCTTGAGTTACTCGCCGCAGAATTCCCATCCTCTGACCTGCCCTTGTAGCTATTGTGTCTATATGGCTGGTCCAGTTTCTGGTTAATGGTAATGCTCAGGATGTTGATAGTGGGGGGATTCAGTGATGGTAATGCCATTGAATGTCAAGAGGAGATGGTTAGATTCTCTCTTGTTGGAGATGGTCAGTGCCTGGCACTTGTGTGGCATGAATGTTACTTGTCTCTTCTCAGCACAAGCCTGAATGCTGTCCAGGTCTTGCTGCATATGGCACAGACTGCTTCAGTATCTGAGGAGTTGTGAATGTTACTGAACACTGTGCAATCATCAGCAAACACCCTCACTTCTGATCTTATGTTGGATAGAAGGTCATTGATGAAGCAAATGAACGTGGTTGTACCTCAGGCACTATTCTGTGCACTGCCTGCAGTAAATTCCTGGGGTTGAGATGTTTGGCCTCTAACAACCACAACCATCTTCTCTTGTGCTAGGTATGACTCCAACCAGTGGAGAGTTTTCCCCTGATTCCCATTGGCTCCAGTTTTGCTAGAGCTCATTGATGCCCATATTGGTCAAATGCTGCCTTGATGTCAAGGACAGTCACTCTCACCTCACCTCTGGAGCCAGCTCTTTTGTCCAGGTTTGGGTCAGGACTGTAATGATGTCTGGAGCTAAGTGGTTCTGGCAGAACCCAAACTGTGCATTGTTGAGAAGGTTTTTTGTGAGTAAGTGCCACTTCTTAGCACAGTGGGTGACACCATCCATCACTTTGTTGATGTTTGAGAGTAGACTGAAGGTAATTGGCTGAGTTGGATTTGTCCAGCATTTTTACAGGATATACCAGGGCAATTTTCTACATTGTCAGGTAGTTGCCACTGTTGGAGCTGTACTGGAACAGCTTGGCTGTAGCTGTGGCAAATTCTGCAGCACAAGTCTTCAGTACCACAGCCAGGATGGTTCCAGGTCTCTTAGCCTTTGCTGTACCCAGTATGCTCAGCCGTTTCTTGATATTATTTAGTCTTTTAAAAAAAAAAAAATTTCATGGGATGTGGGTGTCGCTGGCCAGGCCAGCATTTATTGCCCATCCCTAGCTGCCCTTGAGAAGGTGGTGGTGAGCTGTCTTCTTGAACCGCTGCAGTCCATGTGGGGTAGGTACACCCACAGTGCTGTTAGGAAGGGAGTTCCAAGATTTTGACCCAGTGACAGTGAAGGAGCGGTGATATAGTTCCAAGTCAGGATTGGGTGTGATTTGGAAGGGAACTTGCAGGTGGTGGGTATTCCCATGCAGCTGTTGCCCTTGTCCTTCTAGGTGGTAGAGGTCACGGGTTTGGAAGGCGCTGTCTCAGTAGCCTTGGTGCGTTGGTTGAAGACTGGCTTCTGTATCTCTGGGGTCCTCAGGAGGGGGTCAAGATAGATCACCTACTCAGAACTTCTGGCTGAAGCTTCAGCCTTGCCTTTAGTGCTCACTTGCTGGGCTCAACTATCGTTGTGGATGGGGATGTTTATGGCACCTCCTCCTCCATCATTGACATCATTGTATCCCTCACCATCAACATACAGGGGGTCACCATTGACCAGAGAATTAATTGGACCAGGCATATAAATACTGTGGCTACAAGAGCATGTCAGAGGTTGGGTATTCTGTGATGAGTAACTCATCTCCTGACACTCCAAAAACTTTCCACCGTCTACAAAGCACAAGTCAGGAGTGTGATGGAATTCTCTCCACTTGTCTAGATGAGTGCAGCTCCAAAAGTACTTAAGAAGCTCGACACCATCCAGGACAAATCAGCCCGCCTGATCGACACCCCATCTACAACCTTAATCATTCAGTCCCTCTGCCACCGGCATACAGTGGACAGCAGTGTGCACCATCTACAAGATGCACTGCAACAACTCACTAAGGTTCCTTTGACAACATCTCCTAAACCCGTGGCCTCTACTACCTTGAAGAAGAATAAAGGCAGCAGATGCATGGGAACACCACCAACTGCAAGTACCCCTCCAAACCACATACCATCCTGACTTGGAACTATATCGCCATTCCTTCACTGTCGCTGGATCAAAATCCTGGAACTCCCTTCCTAACAGCACTGTGGGTATACCTACCTCACATGGACTGCAGCGGTTCAAGAAGGCAGCTCATCACTACCTTCTCAAGGACAATTAGGGATGAGCAATAAATATTGGCTTTGCCAGTGACACCCATTAATGCATAAAACAAACTTCTCCATTATCTAGAGTTACCCTGTCTCATTGTTCCACCATCTCCTTTTGCCACACTCTCCTATGAAAACAAAGACAAAGGCCAGGATTTCCCTGGCCCCCAGGAGGCAACTGGGAGGCAGGGGATAGGGGGTCCGGTAAAATTACGGAAAGCCATGTCGGATGGCTTCCTGATGCGGTACAGCCACTGAGGCATTTTACTGACGGCAGGACCAGAAGCGGAGAAGATGCCTCTTCCAAGGGGGCGGGCAGCTGATTTCTTGATTTCTACAATTAAAGGCCAAATTAGGGGCCATTTTACAGTGCCATCGGCATTCCCCCCCCCCCCCCACACCCTCATGTGTGGGGAGGTCTTCAGCTAAATGAAGTCCTCCCTGCAGCCTGGGAGAGGGCAGGCATGATGTCCCAGGTGGCTGCGGGCAGGGAAGGCAGACCCCGCAGCCTCAACAACTCCCAGGGTCTCTGCCTGCCTCAGCAGCCACCACCTCTCCCAGTGGTACTGCTGAAACTTCACAACTGCTGGCCCTCTGATTGGACCGGCAGAATGGAAAGCTGTCCTGCCTCCTATCCTTAGATGGGCCTGCAGGTGGCAAATTAGGAGGCTGTCTTTGGTAAAATTGCTGACCAGTCCCACTGCCGACAAGTGCAGGTTCCAGACCTGCTTTTGGTTCCAATGTCGGGGTCCCCACAACCGATGTAAAATTCAGGCCAAAGAATTTATTTTGTAGCTCTGCCATTTCTTCATCCTCAGTACGATTTCCTTTTTAATCTCTAATCATCCCTACCCTTTCTTTAACCAATCTTTTACCTTGTCCGTATGATTAAAATCCTTTTCTATTCTCTGCTGGTCTTTCTTGTATCTCCTCTTAGCCTTTGTAATCTTTTTTGATTGAAAACTCTGAGGGATGCATGGAGATTTAATACTATATCAATAGGAGATCATTACTGATGTTCCCTCATAACGACAATAGTTCAGATATCACCATGGAAGTAACCATGACCATTCTTATATCTTTATATTTCGCTGTATCACTGCACTGTCTAAAATCAAAACATCATGATGGTGCTTGTTTTGAACTGCATCTTGTGTTCACAAAGAAAATAATTGCAGAGAATAATAGTTTGTTTAGGCTGTTAAAACTAAGTAATACAGAGCAATTAAAAAAGCAACCAATGATCATTTGTTGTTAATCAGTAGAAGTCTGGAGTCTAGTACTTGAGCGTTCTCTTCAAAAGTACAATCCCATTATTAATGCCTCTAAAATATCTTTGATCGTAAAGTTCACTTCAGAATTTCACGTTTAGTTTCTCAATCTAAGTTTCAATTTTTGCACTCACTTGGCCTCCCATCACCTTCAGCAGCTCATTTATTAGCAGCAGAACATTTTGTATCCATTGAAAGAAGTTCAATGTGCAGCATGGTGTTTGATGTGGTCATGTGCTAGCTCTTAGCGCCATCGAGCGGTGAGCAGCACAGATTTGCAGGTCACGATTCATGTTCTGTGATCAAAGCTGCTTTGAGCAAGGATGTGTCTAGTGCAGGATATTCTACCTCCAAGCAGGGGAGGGGAGAATCATCTTTTGGTCAGTCTTGAAAACTTCTACTGGGGAACTACCAAGGACATTGTCTTGATACCTTTGACAGCACTGAGCTTCCTTGGCGAGTGCGGGGGTTTCGCCTGTGGAGTTGTACCACTGGCGTTTATGAACCATGGGCACACTCTCCCAAAGATGGAGTTGTCTCTCAGCACAGTTGTCCCTCAGCACAGTGGACCCTCACACGGCAACAGGCAGGGACTTAACGAACAATAAATTAGTCCACTGGCTGGTAATATAGGTCTACTGGCGCTCAGGGATTTCGACCCCCACCCACAAATGCAGTTGCACCTGTGAGGAAAATCAGGGACATATCAGTATCCTATGTGCAAGTTTGGAAAATAATAAACTATAAATTACTGTACAGGCTCGACATGAATACAGATGATACTATGGTTCAGACTCACTGATTTGCAAAAGGCAAGTTTCACATTCTTTCTGTGCAGCAAGGGGACTATGCAGACCAGGCCCTCCATGCCTTTTCATGTCCAGACGCAGCCCAGGATCACGCCTGTCAATGTAACAACACCGCCCAGGCCCACGCACAGTGAAGTCACAGCAATGATTGCAGTGTTTGGGGATGCAAACGTGCCTGCAGAGCAACTGTACATGCCGGTTGACGAGAAGGTATTGATTCTCACAGTTTCACAGATATATGAAAATCACTGTCGGTTTACGCAAAAACACCTTTAAAAGTGATGGTCACAGGCGGTGAGATGCATAGCTTTGCAGATCATGATTCACGTCTGTGATCAAAGCTGAGTTGAGCAAGGATGTGTCTAGTGCAGGATATTCATTGAAATGTAACCCTAACCCTAACCCTAACCCTAACCCCCCCTCGCACCATCTTCACCCCGCACCCCCTTCCCCTGCACCCCCCCCCCACCCCCTCCCTCTACCCCTCCCCCTTGCATCCCCTCCTCCCACCGGCACCATCCTACACCTGTGTAGGGGCCCCAACAACCCCACTGCCTTGTGGGCGTCTCGGGAGAGACCAAGGCTAAGGGAGTAAACCCTAACAGAAAATCCGGAGCGGAACCCCGTAGGCGGTCATGTGTCACCTTTGGCATGTTTCCAGCAGTTCCTGCAGCCATACTGGTGCCAAACGTCGTGTCCTGCACTCCTTTGGACCCCACCAGAAAGGCCGAGAGGGGGGTTTTGACGACTGGGCAACTCTCAACCTCCATAAATTTGCCCAGGCATGCGCCATGGAGAGGTCACTCCATAGTTGCCTCACAGCGACTAAAACAACACGGAAGGCAGCAGTTACGGGTTATAAGTCCAGATAAATTGGCGTAGAAACTGGGCGCCACGGGTTGCCTTTGTCGGTGGGAGAGGTCATTGCACCTCACTGGACAGCTACCGCCCGCCTCAAACCGGGCAGCCCCCGGTCAATAAGGTTCTGTCCCGCCACAGTCTGCCTGCTTCAATGGGTGCTTGGAGCTCAGGGTCATTGCCCGAAAGGTGGATTGATACACCGCACCAAACAACATGAAAAAAGGAAAGAAGGTACCAGCCCTTCGCTTTGCAAGCTGGAACGTCAGAACTATGTGTCCTGGCCTGTCGGAAGACCTTACACAAATCAACGATTCTCGGAAGACCGCCATCATTAACAACGAGCTCAGTAGATTCAATGTGGACATTGCAGCACTTCAGGAGACTCGCCTCCCCGCGAGTGGCTCTCTAGCAGAGCAAGACTACACCTTCTTCTGGCAGGGCAGGGATCCTGAAGAACCAAGACAGCATGGAGTGGGCTTCGCCATCAGAAACTCCTTGCTCAGCATGATAGAGCCTCCCTCAAATGGCTCGGAACGCATACTGTCCATCCGACTGCTCACCACCTCTGGTCCAGTACACCTACTCAGCATCTATGCTCCAACACTCTGCTCCGCACCTGAAGCTAAAGACCAGTTCTATGAACAACTCCATAACATCATTAGCAGCATCCCCAACACCGAACACCTATTCCTGCTGGGGGACTTTAATGCCAGGGTTGGGGCCGACCATGACTCATGGCCCTCCTGCCTTGGGCGCTATGGCGTTGGAAGGATGAATGAGAACGGGCAGAGACTGCTTGAGTTGTGTACCTATCATAACCTCTGCATCACCAACTCGTTCTTTCACACTAAACCCTGTCACCAGGTTTCATGGAGGCACCCAAGATCACGTCGTTGGCACCAGCTAGACCTCATTGTCACAAGGCGAGCCGCCTTAAACAGTGTTCAAATCACACGCAGCTTCCACAGTGCGGACTGCGACACCGACCACTCCCTGGTGTGCAGCAAGGTTAGACTCAGACCAAAGAAGTTGCATCATTCCAAGCAGAAGGGCCACCCGCGCATCAACACGAGCAGAATTTCTCACCCACAGCTGTTACAAAAATTTCTAAATTCACTTGTAACAGCCCTTCAAAACACTCCCACAGGGGATGCTGAGACCAAGTGGGCCCACATCAGAGACGCCATCTATGAGTCAGCTTTGACCACCTACGGCAAAAGTGCGAAGAGAAATGCAGACTGGTTTCAATCTCATAATGAAGAGCTGGAACCTGTCATAGCCGCTAAGCGCATTGCACTTTTGAACTACAAGAAAGCCCCCAGCGATTTAACATCCGCAGCACTTAAAGCAGCCAGAAGTACTGCACAAAGAACAGCTAGACGTTGCGCAAACGACTACTGGCAACACCTATGCAGTCATATTCAGCTGGCCTCAGACACCGGAAACATCAGAGGAATGTATGATGGCATGAAGAGAGCTCTTGGGCCAACCATCAGGAAGATCACCCCCCTCAAATCTAAATCGGGGGACAAAATCACTGACCAACGCAAACAAATGGACCGCTGGGTTGAGCACTACCTAGAACTGTACTCCAGGGAGAATGCTGTCACTGAGACTGCCCTCAATGCAGCCCAGCCTCTACCAGTCATGGATGAGCTGGACATACAGCCAACCAAATCGGAACTCAGTGATGCCATTGATTCCCTAGCCAGCGGAAAAGCCCCTGGGAAGGACAGCATTACCCCTGAAATAATCAAGAGTGCCATGCCTGCTATACTCTCAGCACCACATGAACTGCTATGCCTGTGCTGGGACGAGGGAGCAGTACCCCAGGACATGCGCGATGCCAACATCATCACCCTCTATAAAAACAAAGGTGACCGCGGTGACTGCAACAACAACCGTGGAATCTCCCTGCTCAGCATAGTGGGGAAAGTCTTTGCTCGAGTCGCTCTGAACAGGCTCCAGAAGCTGGCCGAGCGCGTCTACCCTGAGGCACAGTGTGGCTTTCGTGCAGAGAGATCGACTATTGACATGCTGTTCTCCCTTCGTCAGATACAGGAGAAATGCCGTGAACAACAGATGCCCCTCTACATTGCTTTCATTGATCTCACCAAAGCCTTTGACCTCGTCAGCAGACGTGGTCTCTTCAGACTACTAGAAAAGATCGGATGTCCACCAAAGCTACTAAGTATCATCACCTCATTCCATGACAATATGAAAGGCACAATTCAACATGGTGGCTCCTCATCAGAGCCCTTTCCTATCCTGAGTGGTGTGAAACAGGGCTGTGTTCTCGCACCCACACTTTTTGGGATTTTCTTCTCCCTGCTGCTTTCACATGCGTTCAAATCCTCTGAAGAAGGAATTTTCCTCCACACAAGATCAGGGGGCAGGTTGTTCAACCTTGCCCGTCTAAGAGCGAAGTCCAAAGTACGGAAAGTCCTCATCAGAGAACTCCTCTTTGCTGACGATGCTGCTTTAACATCTCACACTGAAGAATGCCTGCAGAGTCTCATCGACAGGTTTGCGTCTGCCTGCAATGAATTTGGCCTAACCATCAGCCTCAAGAAAACGAACATCATGGGGCAGGATGTCAGAAATGCTCCATCCATCAATATTGGCGACCACGCTCTGGAAGTGGTTCAAGAGTTCACCTACCTAGGCTCAACTATCACCAGTAACCTGTCTCTAGATGCAGAAATCAACAAGCGCATGGGTAAGGCTTCCACTGCTATGTCCAGACTGGCCAAGAGAGTGTGGGAAAATGGCGCACTGACACGGAACACAAAAGTCCGAGTGTATCAGGCCTGTGTCCTCAGTACCTTGCTCTACGGCAGCGAGGCCTGGACAACGTATGCCAGCCAAGAGCGACGTCTCAATTCATTCCATCTTCGCTGCCTTCGGAGAATACTTGGTATCAGGTGGCAGGACTATATCTCCAACACAGAAGTCCTTGAAGCGGCCAACACCCCCAGCTTATACACACTACTGAGTCAGCGGCGCTTGAGATGGCTTGGCCATGTGAGCCGCATGGAAGATGGCAGGATCCCCAAAGACACATTGTACAGCGAGCTCGCCACTGGTATCAGACCCACCGGCCGTCCATGTCTCCGTTATAAAGACGTCTGCAAACGCGACATGAAATCGTGTGACATTGATCACAAGTCGTGGGAGTCAGTTGCCAGCATTCGCCAGAGCTGGCGGGCAGCCATAAAGACAGGGCTAAATTGTGGCGAGTCGAAGAGACTTAGTAGTTGGCAGGAAAAAAGACAGAGGCGCAAGGGGAGAGCCAACTGTGCAACAGCCCCAACAAACAAATTTCTCTGCAGCACCTGTGGAAGAGCCTGTCACTCCAGAATTGGCCTTTATAGCCACTCCAGGCGCTGCTTCACAAACCACTGACCACCTCCAGGCGCGTATCCATTGTCTCTCGAGATAAGGAGGCCCAAAAGAAAGAAGAAAAGAAAGATCTGTGAGCATAAGAATCTGCACCATGTAGAACCCATCATCCTTTTTTTCTGTTCTCATTCCTGGAGTGTAGTCCACAAAGCCACCAACACTTGCTTGGACTCACTGCACCATGCAAACTTTGGTCTCATGGTGTGACTCTGAATCAAAATATTTGACATCTTCTACAATGCAGACCAGCTAATGGATAATATCAGCAATGCACTGGATGTATGCAAATGTAGCAGGCATGATGGAATTAGATCTATACAGATAAATAGATTAAAATAGGTAATTTAACTCAGTGGCATTAAAAAATGAAATGTCACAGACCAGAAATGTTAACTCTGCTTCTCTCTCCAAAGATGCTGCCTGACCTGCTGTGTATTTCCAGCACTTTCTGTTTTAATACCAATAGTATAATAACTATTAAAGTTATACAATCGATTCATATAACCTGATTTCTTGCAGACCCAAGGTGATAAAACTTGTCCCTCTGATTGGGCTCAAAAAAGGCTGTCTCCTGCTATTTCTGTACCCTTTCTGTGTGAGCTATCACATGATCAGACTGTGTATTGAAGTGAGTTCCTTCTCACCGAACCTTCAGAGTTGCATAATGGCTATCTTGGTGGCTTAACTGCCGAGCTGTTAATATTACAAAAGAAACTAGATGCCTTCATTGTTTTGGCTAATACCCAAAACTCGCACCTTGACATGAGATGTTGCTAACATGCCTGCTATAGTTTCTATTTGCATTGTTCTGACTAATCTCCAAAGAAACAAGTAATATTACATGGTGGCAACATTTGGGATATATTTTTTCTGAATACCACCAAAAACTGCATGTTCTTATCTGGAATGGCTGAAGATCCTGGAGAGCAGTTGGAGATCCCACAACAGTATAGTAAGCTAGGCTACAGACAGGACCCCAAGTGGTGTTAAAACTCTGTGAGTAGGCAATTTGTCAGGGGATCAGATCTTTCAATTGGTCTGGCAGTGGGTCAAAAAATAGCTGAAGCCATTACTGTTTTAGTTTTCCCATTCTTTTAATTTTTGGGTGGGGCCTAAGCCAAATAGAGGGGAAAGAACTCAACAGTGCCACTGGAGATCCACAGCACATTGAAAAAGGCTGCTTGTGGCAGCTGCTGGTACTGCACGCTGAACCTCTCTTAAAACAAAACTTCTCAGTTTTTGAAAAAAAAGCTCACAGTTAAAAAATGAGGCTGTGCAAACAATGAAAGCAGTAGTCTCTCACACTTAAAAGGGACAGGCCTGCAAAAAAGCATCTGTCTTAAAAAGGAAACATAAAGAAGTATACATGTGAAACAGAAAACCTGTAAAAACCTCGATATTTATAAAAATGTAGGGTCATTAAGGCAATCACTTTCAAATATCCAATTATATATTGGAAGGCATTGGACATAGTGTCTGAATTTAAACAGTTTCAATAAAGGTTGGAACTGTGTTTTCTGGATCAAGGAATGGAGCAAACCAGAGAAACAAGCTGCCAAAATTAAGGTAGCACTGGGCAATAAGGGCTTGCAAGAGATTAATATTTCAGGATTGTCAGCTGAGGATCAGAAGGCCCCTAGCAATCTATGGACAATCCTAGAGCAGCAACTCAAGGTGAAGGTAAATTTCCGAGTACATTGGCTTGAGCTTATGACCTACCGGCAAAGGCAAGATGAGTCCATTGACCAGTTTTTTGCAAGGTGCTGAGACAAAGCTCAAGACTGTGACTTTGCAGATATCGAATTGTTGGATCGGGTTACAGAGCTAGATATTGTGTTTACTCAATTAGAGCTCTTTCTAAAAGATCTGCTAGAAAAGAAGAAAGAACACACTATAGATGGACTACTCAATGATGGGAGAAAATTTGAAGCCGTCATTGCTGAGCACCAACTATTACAAGCATTGGGTGCAACTACGACAATTGGTGCCAGGGTCAAGGATGTCACTGAACAGCTGCAGAGGATCCTGAGGGGGGAGGATGAACAGCCAGCGGTCATGGTCCACTTTGGTACCAATGGCATAGGTAGGAAGAGGGGTGTGGTCCTGCAGTCAGTTTAGGGAGGTAGGTAAGAAATTGGCAAGCAGGTTATCAAAAGTAGTATCTCCGGATTGCTCCCAGTAGCACATGCAAGTGAGTATAGAAATAGGCGGATAGAGCAGATGAATGCATGGCTGGAAAGATAGTGCAGGAGAGAGGGCTTTAGCTTCCTGGGACACAGGGATGAGTCTGAAGGAGGTGTGACTTGTACAGGCCGGGCAGATTGCACCTGAACAGAACTAGGATAAATTTCCTTATGGTGTGATTTGCTACTGCTATAGGGGAGGTTTTAAACTAACTTGGCTGGGGCTTGGGAACTAGGGGATAATACTACAGAGAAACACCAAGGTGTACAGAGAATTGGGAAATATGGATTGCGCGAAGAGTAAGAAATAGCAAAGTATTCAGAGGGGTTACACTAAGAGGGTAAGTAAAGAAGTCTAAATTAGGTTTGCTGTGCATGTGAACGTGCAGAGTACGACAAATAAGGTTGGTGAGCTGCAGGTGCAGATAGACACGTGGAAGTTGATACTGTGGTGATAACGGAGACCTGGCTCAAAGAAGACCAGGACTGAGTACTAAGTATTACTGGACACAAGGTGTTCAGGAAAGACAGGAAAAGAAGGAAAGGGGGAGGCATGGCAATTTTGATTAAGGGGAACATTGCTGTGCTGGAGAGCAAGGATGTCCCAGAGGGGTCAAGGACAAAATCTATTTGGCTACAGCTCAGGAACAAAAGAGGTGCAATCACACTGCTCGGTGTAGTCTATAGGCCACCAACTAGTGGGAAAGACGTAGAGGGACAAATCTGCAAGGAAATTACAGACAAATGCAGGAATTGTAGGGTAGTTATAATGGGGGATTTTAATTACTTAAATACAGATAGGGATAGTAATAGTGTAAAGGGAAGAGAGGGGCAAGAGTTCCTAGAGTGTGTTCAGGAGAATTTTCTACAGTAGTATGTTTCCAATCGAATGAGAAAGGAAGCACTATGAGATCTGTTTCTTGGGAATGAGGTGGGTCATGTGGATCAAGTGTCAGTAGGGGAACAATTAGGAGACAATAATCATTGCAGTATAAGGTTTATAAGGTTGCCTAAGGAAAAGGACAAGGAACAATCCTGAATAAGAATAATTAACTGCCGAAAACCAACTTTAGTGAGGTAAGAATGGAGCTGGCCCAGATAAATTGGAATCAAAGGTTAGCAGGCAAAACTGTAAATGAACAATGGGCTGCCTTTAAATAAAAGATAGTTCAGGCACAGT
Source organism: Heterodontus francisci (assembly GCF_036365525.1). Taxonomy (NCBI): domain Eukaryota; kingdom Metazoa; phylum Chordata; class Chondrichthyes; order Heterodontiformes; family Heterodontidae; genus Heterodontus; species Heterodontus francisci. Next base: position 155,020,317 of record NC_090373.1, on the reverse strand, counting down.
CAAGGTATATTACCACAAAGGACAAAGGTAGAGCAAACAAATCTAGAGCGAAGGAGATGGAGGTTAAGATGAAGAAGAAAAAGTGCGCTTCTGACAAATGTCAGGTGGATAATAGAACCAAGAACCAGGCTGAATATAAAAGGTTCAGAGGGTAAGTGAAAAAGCAAATAAGAGAAGCAAAGAGAGAGTAAAAAAAAGAGACTGACAGCTAAAAGTAAATCCAAATGTTTTCTCAAGGCATATCAATAGTAAAAGTGGACGCGGTGGCGTAGTGGTATTATCACTAGACTAGTAACCCAGAGACCCAGGGTGTTGGGTACTGGAGACATGGGTTTGAATCCCACCACAGCAGAAGGTGGAATTTGAATTTAATTAATAAATCTGGAATTTAAAAGCTAGTCTAATGATGGCCATGAAACCATTGTCGATTGTTTTAAAAACCCATCTGGTTCACTAATGTCCTTGAGGGAAGGAAATCTGCTGTCCTTACCTGGTCTGGCCTACATGTGACTCCAGACCCACAGCAATGTGGTTAACTCTTACATGCCCTTACATGAAAAGGAATGAAACTGGACGGAGCACCTGGCACCGACCTAGGCACTGGAAACAACAACAGCAAACCCAGCCCTGTCGACCCTGCAAAGTCCTGCTTTTTAACATCTGGGAGCTTGTGCCAAAGTTGGGAGAGCTGTCCCACAGACTAGTCAAGCAACAGCCTGACATAGTCATACTCACGGAATCATACCTTACAGACAATGTCCCAGACACTGCCTTCACTATCCCTGGGTATGTCCTGTCCCAGCGGCAGGACAGACCCAGCAGAGGCGGCGGGACAGTCGTCTAGAGTAGGGAGGGAGTTGCCCTGGGAGTCCTCAACATCGACTCCGGACCCCATGAAGTCTCATGGCATCAGGTCAAACATGGGCAAGGTAACCTCCTACTGATGAGTCAGTACTCCTCCATGTTGAACAGCATTTGGAGGAAGCACTGAGGGGTGGCAAGGGGACAAAATGTACACTGGGTGGGGGACTTCAATGTACTCAACCACAATCTGTAACCTCACGGCCCGGAATATTCCCCACTCTACCATTACCATCAAGCCAGGAGATCAACCCTGGTTCAATGAATAGTGCAGGAGGGCATGCCAAGAGCAGCACCAGGCATACCTCAAAATGAGGTGTCAACCTGATGAGGCTACAACCCAGGGCTACTTGTATGGCAAACTGCATAAGCAGCATGCAATAGACAGAGCTAAGCGATCCCATATCCAACAGATCAGATCTAAGCTCTGCAGCCCTGCCACATCCAGTCATGAATGGTAGTGGACACTTAAACAACTAACTGGTGGAGGTGGCTCCACAAATATCCCCATCCTCAATGATGGGGGAGCCCAGCACATCAGTGCAAAAGATAAGGCTGAAGAATTTGCAACAATCTTGAGCCAGAAGTGCCGAGTTGATGATCCATCTTGGCCCCCTCCTGAAGTCCCCAGCATTACAGATGCCAGACTTCAGCCAATTCGAATCACTCCACGTGATATCAAGAAACGACTGAAGGAAATGGATACTGCAAAGGCTATGGGTCCTGACAATATTCCGGCAATAGTACTGAAGACCTGTACTCCAGAACATGCCGCACCCCTAGCCAAGCTGTTCCAGTATAGCTACAACACTGGCATCTACCCGGCAATGTCTCAAACATCAGTAAAGTGATGGAAGGTGTCATCAACAATGCCATCAAGCGGCACTTGCTTAGCAATAACCTGCTCAGTGATGCTCAGTTTGAGTTCCGCCAGGGCCACTCAGCTCCTGACCTCATTACAGCCTTGGTTCAAACATGGACAAAAGAGCTGAACTCAAGAGGTGAGGTGAGAGTGACTGCCCTTGACATCAAGGCAGCATTTGACCAAGTATGGCATCAATGGGAATCAGAGAAAAAACTCTCTGCTGGTTGGAGTCATAGCTAGCGCAAAGGAAGATGGCTGTGGTTGTTGGAGGTCAATCATCTGAGCTCCAGGACATCACTGCAGGAGTTCCTCAGGGTAGTGTCCTAGGCCCAAACATCTTCAGCTGCTTCATCAATGACCTTCCTTCAATCATAAGGTCAGAAATGGGGATGTTCGCTGATGATTGTACAATGTTCCACACCATTCGCAACTCCTCAAATACAGAAGCAGTCCATGTAGAAATGCAGCAAGACCTGGACACTATCCAGGCTTGGGCTGATAAGTGGCAAGTAACATTTGCGCCACACAAGTGCCAGGCAATGACCATCTCCAACAAGAGAGAATCTAACCATCTCCCCTTGACATTCAATGGCGTTACTATCGCTGAATCCCCCACTATCAACATCCTAAGGGCTACCATTGACCAGAAACTGAACTGGGGTAGCCATATAAATACCGTGGCTGCAAGAGCAGGTCAAAGGCTAGGAATCCTGTGGCGAGTAACTCATCTCCTGACTCCCCAAAGTCTGTCCACCGTCTACAAGGCACAAGTCAGGAGTGTGATGGAATACTCTCCACTTGCCTGGATGGGTGCAGCTCCAACAACACTCAAGAAGCTCGACACCATTCAGAACAAAGCAGCCCGCTTGATTGGCACACCATCCACAAACATTCACTCCCTCCACCACCGACGCACAGTGGCAGCAGTGTGTACCATCTACAAGATGCACTGCAGCAACACACCAAGGCTCCTGAGACAGCACCTTCCAAACCCGTGACCTCTGCCACCTCGAAGGACAAGAGCAGCAGATGCATGGGTACCTCACCACCTGCAAGTTCCCGTCCAAGTCACACACCATCTTGACTTGGAACTATATCGCCGTTCCTTCACTGTCGCTGGGTCAAAATCCTGGAACTCCCTTCCTAACAGCACTGTGGGTGTACCTACCTCACATGGACTGCAGCGGTTCAAGAAGGCAGCTCACCACCACCTTCTGAAGGGCAATTAGGGATGGGCAATAAATGTTGGCATAGCCAGTGATGCCCACATCCCATGAATGAATAAAAAAGGGTGGTAAAAGGAGGTGTGGGTCAATTAGGGTTCAAAAAGGAGATTTACGCATGGAGGCAGGTGCATGGCTGAGGTCTTAAATGAATACTTTACATCTGTCTTTACAAAGGAAGAAGATGCTGTGCAGGTCATGGTGAAAAAGGAGGTAATTCAGCCACTTGAAGTGTTCAAAATTGATAAAGAGGAGATATTGGATAGGCTAGTTGTACTTAAAGATGATAAAGCACCAGGACCGGATGAGATGTTTCCAAGAATACTGATGGAAGTGAGAGTGGCAATTGCAGAGGCACTGGCCATAATTTTTTAGTCTTCCTTAGATTTAGGGGTGATGCCAGAGGACTGGCGAACTGCAAATGTTACACCCTTGTTCAAAAAATGGTGTAAAGATAAGCTAAGCAAGTATCAGCCAGTCAGTTTAACTTCAGTGGTGGGGAAGCTTCTTGAGGGTTAATTAAGGAAAGCCAGCATGGATCTGTGAAGGGCAAATGGTGTTTAATGAATTTGCAAGAGTTTTTTGATGAGTTAACAGGTAAGGTTGATCGGGGTAACGTTGTTGATGTTGTGTACATGGTCTTCCAAAAGGCATTTGATAAAGTGCCTCACAACAGACTTATGAGCAAAGTTTTCACTCATGGAATCAAAGGGACAGTAGCAACATGGATACAAAATTGGCTGAGTGACAAGAAACTGACAGCAATGGTTAATGGATGTTTTTCGGACTGGAGGAAGGTTTGTAGTGGAGTTCCCCAAGAGTCGGTGTTAGGACCTTTGCTGTTCCTGGTATATATTAATGACCTAGACCTTGGTGTACAGGGCACAATTTCACAATTTGCAAATGATACAAAAGTTGGAAGCATTGTGAGCTGTGAGGATGATAGTGTAGAAGTTCAAAAGAACATAGACAAGTTGGCGGAATGGCTGGACAATTGGCAAATGAAGTTCAATGCGGAGAAATGTGAACTGATTCATTTTGGTCGGAAGAACACAGAGAGACAATATAAAATAAAGGGCTGTATTTTACATCAGGCAGACGGGAGCTGGCCTCCGATGTAAAAGCAGGTGGCGAACCCGCTTCCACCTGGCTCGGGGATCCGACCCGCATTTTACAGGTCCCCGGGTTTTAATTAGTCCGAGGTGAGACTTCCATCTGCTTGAGGGCGGAAGTTCCACCTCATTAAGCTGCCGGCCAATCATCGGGCTGGCAGCTCTTAGTCTCAGCAGTGTCACTGGGAACATTGGCCACTGCTGGGACTGCAGCCCAGCTGAAGACATGGAGCCAGGAGTGCAGGTAAGTTTGGTTTGCCTTCCCAGGGAGATCGGTCATGTCCCGGCGAGGCAAGGGTGGTCATTTGGGGGGAAGTGGGGGCGTTTCGGGTGCTGAGGGTGGTTGGGGAAGTGGGGGGGGGGTGGCCCTCAATCGGACACCCTGTGCCCGTCGTCAGGGCCCACCCCCGTGGCGCTGAGAGGCTGCCAGCTTTCACTGGGCAGCCTTTCACATCTCCCGGACGTCCGCTTTCCATGGGTAGAATCCCTGTGGAGGAGGGCGAAGGCCCTTAAGTGGCTGTTAAGTGACCACTTAAGGGCCTTGATTGGCCTGGGGCAAGCAGCCTATTTCTTGCTCCCCCCAGCCCGTGTTAAGTGGGACGGAGGCGGGAGCTGGTCGGAAAGGCCTGGAGCCTCCCGCTCAATTTTATGCCACCCCACCCTGCCACCATCTGGCTCGCAGGGGGTGGCAGAAAATTCTAATGGGCTGTAGGAGAAGAGGAACCTGGGTGTATAGTTGCATAAATCATTGAAAGTAACAGGACATGTTGAGAGAGTGATTGAACAAGTATAAAACATCCCAGGCTTCATTAATAGGGACATGGAGTACAAAAGCAAGGATGTTATGTTCAACTTTTATAGAACACTGGTTCATTCTGAACTGGAGTACTGTGTCTGGGCGCCACACTTTAGGAAAGATATGAAGGCGTTAGAGAGAGTGCAAAAAAGATCCACGAGAATGGTTCCAGGGATGAGGGATTTCAGTTACATGGATGGATTGGAGAAGTTGGGACTATTTTCCTTGGAGAAGAGAAGGTTGAGAGGGAATTTGATAGTTCAAAATCATGAGGGGTCTCGACAGAGTAAATAGGGAGAAACCCTTTCTATTGGTGGAAGGATTGAGAACTAGAGGGCACAGATTTAAGGTAGTTGGCAAAAGAAGCAATGGTCACATGAGGAAAAACATTTTCAGGCAGTGAGTCGTTAGGATCTGGAATGCACCACCTGAGAGTGTGGTGGAGGCAGGTTCAATCGAGGCATTCAAGAGGGAATTGGATTGTTATCTGAAAAGGAAGAACGTGCAGGGTTACAGGGAGAAGACGAGGAGTGGTACTAGGTAAATTGTTCTTTTGGAGGGTCAGTGCAGACACGATGGGGCAAATGGCCTCCTTTTGTGCTGTAATGATTTGGTGATTCTGTGGTATGGTAACCAAGGATCAGAAGTGTGCTAAACCTTGTGGCAAATGTGGCCTGACTCACCCACTTCGCAGCTGTCCACCGTTCTGGGACCAGTGCAAAGCTTATGGCATGTGAGGACGTTGGGCAAGGCAGTGTATAAGGCTCTAAGGCTCAGTTAGTACATGCAGGAATGGTGGCAGATCACATAGAGAGAGAATGTCTGCAAGACAGGATCGCAAACACAACAAGGGGTATTCCAACACACAACAAAAGCCCAAGCAGGTAGATCAGATCAGTAGAGAGACACATTGCCAGCAGGACACGGATGAAGAATGCACTCATGCCGATAATGAACAAGCAATTCACATAGTTAATTTGGATCAACAAGTCAATGCTATTACGCAATCTGACGCATTCAACATGATCAGGATTATTTATCTGCAGAAGAGTGGCAAGCATAAGTTCAGGGTAAAAAGATGACTCCGGATCAAGTGCAAATATTCTGCCCATCCGTATACTGAAGGACATGTACTCAAAGAAATTGTACACCCCACTATGGCTAGGCTGACTGCCTACAATGGTTCTCCAATCAAGTGCATTGGAATGTTAATCTTACAATGCAGCTATGGGAGCTCTGAATGGCTACCACAAATGTTTTATATCGTAGACACAACTGGAGCAGCTGTCGCAGGACTTCCAGTATGCCAGGATTTATGAATCGTTACAATACACGAGGTCAGCACCGCACTGACAGGCACGGACAGTTGCAACATGGAGTGCATTTAGTCGGTTAGAGACCCAGACAGGTTTGACACAATCGGCAATTTCAAGGGTGATGCCATATTGTGTGATAGGGAGGATGCAGTTCCTACTATTGACGTGCCAAGGAAGTGCAACATGCACATTCAAGAGAAGCTTAAAGTGGAGCTGGATAAGATAGAGTGCAATGGAGTCATCCACTGAGTGCATCAGCATTCCGATTGGTGCAGCTGCATTATCAGTGTGCTGAAGAAAGATGGTAATCTCAGGTTTTGCTTCGACATGTGACGACTGAATTTAGCCCTCAAGAGATGCCCACATCAAATCCTAACCCTGGAGGAACTGATTCCTAAGTTTACTGATGCTAAGTATTTTTCAAAGTTCGATGTGAAGCATGGCTACAGATCTGTCCACTTAGCCAAGAAGCCCAGATACTCACACGTTTAGAACACCATTCGGGAGATACTGTTTCAGGTGGTTACCGTTTGGTCTGTGCACCAGCCAGGACATTTTCCAACAATACATGGACAGTATAATGGAAAATGTCCTGGGCTGTATCTGTATAGCCAGCGATATTGAGGTAATGGGGTAGACAAAGGCAGACCACGACCGAAACTTGCATTTGTTAATGCTGGCTGCTCGTCGTGTAGGCCTTGTGTTTAATAGCAAGAAATACCAGACCAACATTGGGCACATCAACTTCTTTGGGTTGATATATTACACCACAGGAAATGGGTTAATGCCTTTGTACAAAAAGCAGATAAAAGAATTTATATAAATATGTTAATGCATTCATATGCTAATATCTCACAGTATCATTTCACCCCAGGTGATAATGTAAAAATGCTAAAAATGATTAAAAGAATGTGACAACATTTCGGAAGATTGAATGATATATTTTACTGAAGGAATTAGAAAGATGTATTGCTCAGTTGTCATTATCAAAGATTCTCAACCCGGTGGTCCACAGTCCCCTAGCATCCGTGAGAAGGTTTCAAGTGGTTCACCAAAAATAACGAATAGAAACTCTATCCAGTCTCAGTTCCCTGCCTTCCTGACCAATGATGGTTGCCTAACTTTCATTTCTGGATTAGATGTGGCCATTCTGGTGTAAGAATAGCTTTTTATGTTGTCTGATGCAATATAAATGAAATACATGGAGTTCAGTTGATTGAAGATCTCAAACAGGTTTACTAAACAGCTAAACTATTATACAGTGCAGAACTAACTATTTACATGACCTGCTTCTAGCTGTTTCAGCTATAGAGTAACTCTGGCTCCGAGTTGCATGACTGTGTCCTGGTACTTGGCTCATTAGCACACTGAGATCTTAAAGGTACATTACTCTTAAAGGCAATCACACAACATCCCCCTTCTTCCCAAAGATAAGTCTCATATGCTACAAGTAAGGATACACAAAATTAGATAACATCAAAATCATTTACATATGGACAGAGATTGTGAAATTTATAAATATAGAGGCTCAACAGTCCAAAAATCATCTTGGTGGTCTGACAACTTTTTCTCAGGGAGTTCGTGTCTCATCTGTTGCTGTTCTTTCTGAAGTTTCTCCCTCTCTACTTTCAGTCTCTGTTGCTCTGCCTTCAGCCTGCTAACATACTCTGTTGCTAATCTAAAAATGAGCATCTTTGAGGCCTTGTCATTCTAGGAAAGTTACGGCACCTTATCTCAAAGAGCCAACAGACAATGCTTCAACTCATTCCTCCTCTGCTTGCTCAGGACATTGTGTGCCCTTCGCCTCTCCTCATCCTCTGTGTCTTAAGGCTTGGGGCTCAAGGTTGAGGACTTGTTGGGAGAAGAGTACTTGGTCTCATAGAGATACCTGTCTGTTCTGGCTTGTTGTGGTGCTGGCAGTTCTCTAGACAGCAGAAGCGAAGGTGCGGCACAGTTGTGCTGTTCCTGGGTTTCCGGTCTGTACCATTTGAATCTGGTCAGAGTCTGCGAGCAGGTTCCAGTCCTTGGGGATTTTCCCTTGGCAATGCTCTTGTGGATAATTATGATGTTGAGGTCCATCCATGCTGGTGGTCCTGCCACTGCTGGTTCACTCGTGTCTACTAGGTAGAATGTTTGGGGTTTCCAAGCCGACTTGCCATAGCTACATTTCATGGATAGGGTGCCACTGCAAGGGATGGGTGACCCATTGTAGGCAGAAAACTTGGCAGTTGGCAGTTGTATCATTGATTTCCAATGACTCCGGTACATATCTTTGAGGATTCGGACTGGTAGGATATTTGCACTAGCACCAGTGTCAATCTTGACCCTGAGTGTATGTTTGCCAGCTTTCTTTGGGCACATGATGTTGTTAGTGGTGAAAGCTTCCATTTGTTTGACTTCATCAACGTGATGTGTTATGTTCACAATGTAGAATGCCTGTTCGTCTTCTGTCTGAGCATTACTTCTCTCTGAGTCTTGTCTCAGGTCTGTTTTGCCAAGGATTTCATATATCGGCTTGCATTTATGCTGGTCTCTGGCGCTTTCTTTGCTGCTGTTGCCTTGTTGACTCTTCATTTGCTTCCCACCGAGACTTCTGGCTGCATCTTTGAAGCCACAATTCCTGCATAGGCAGGCCCACTGTATTTTTACAATGTATTTAAAATGTTAACTCATTTTTTTCCTCCCTGCAACGACTGACTGACCTGCTATCTGGTCCAGAATTTTCTGTTTTTCTTTCTGATTTGTTCAGCATCTGCAGTTTCCTTCCTTTCCTTTTTGGCCTCCTTGTCTCGAGAGACAATGGGTAAGTGCCTCGAGGTGGTCAGTGGTTTGCGGAACAGCGCCTGGAGTGGCTATAAAGGCCAATTCTAGAGTGACAGACTCTTCCACAGGTGCTGCAGGTGAAGTTGGTTGTCGGGGCTGTTACACAGTTGGCTATCTCCTTACACTGCTATCTCTTTTCCTGCCAACTGCTGAGATTCTTCGACTCGCCTCTCTTCAGCCCCACCTTTATAGCTGTCCACCAGCTCTGGCGATTGCTGGCAACTGGCTCCCACGACTTGTGGTCAAATGTCGCAAGACGTCATGTCACATTTGCAATCGTCTTTAAAGCGGAGACATGGACAGCCGGTGCGTCTGATGCCAGTGACGAGCTTGCTGTACAATACACCCTTGGGCTCCTGCCATCTTCCATGCAGCTCACATGGCCAAGCCATCTCAAGTGCCACTGGCTCAGTAGGGCATACATGCTGGGGATGTTGGCTGACTCGAGGACGTCTGCGTTGGAGATACGGTCCTGCCACCTGATGCCAATGATTCTCCGGAGACAGCGAAGATGGAATGCATTGAGACGTCGCTCTCGGCTGACATACGTTGTCCAGGCCTTGCTGCCGTAGAGAAAGGTATTGAGGACACAGGCTTGAAACACTCGGACTTTTGTGTTCCGTGTCAGTGCGCCATTTTCCCACACCCTCTTGGCCAGTCTGGACATAGCAGCAGACGCCTTTCCCAAGCGCTTGTTGATTTCTGCATCAAGAGAAAGGTTGCTGGTGATGGTTGAGCCCAGGATGGTGAACCCTTGAACCATTTCCAGAGTGTGGTCACTGATATTGATGGATGGAGCATTTCTGACGTCCTGTCCCATGATGTTCGTTTTCTTGACACTGATGGTTAGGCCAAATTCGTTGCAGGCAGCCGCAAGCCTGTCGATGAGTCTCTGCAGACACTCTTCAGTGTGGGATGTTAATGCAGCATCATCAGCAAAGAGGAGTTCCCTGATGAGGACTTTCCGTACTTTGTCTTCGCTCTAAGACGGGCAAGGTTGAACAACCTGCCATCTGAGCCTGCGTGGAGGAAAATTCCTTCTTCTGAAGACTTAAACACAAGAGAGAGCAGCAGTGAGAAGAAGATCCCAAACAGTGCGGCTTTCGAGCAGAGAGATCCACTATTGATATGCTGTTCTCCCTTCGCCAGCTACAGGTGAAATGTCGTGAACAACGGATCTCACCAAAGCCTTTGACCTCATCAGCAGACGTGGTCTCTTCAGACAACTAGCAAAGAGCAGATGCCCACCAAAGCTACTAAGCATCATCACCTCATTCCATGACAATAACAAAGTCACAACCCAGCATACCTCATCAGACTCATTTCCCATCCTGAATGGTGTGAAACCGGGCTGTGTTCTGCAGTTTACTGCTTTGCATTTGTACTGTGGGCATTCTGGTGTCACTTTGACTTAAGTTGAATATGGCGTCACAGTTGAAATTAATGTGATCATCGTGCAGGGAATGAGCCTTGTGGAGGAAGACTACATATTGAAAATGCCACCATGCATTGAACACAATTATCTAACCATTTTATGGATTCATCATTCAGTGATAGGTATGTGATTGTTCAAAGAATTCAAAACTGAATTGGAAAGTTAGAAGTATTACTAAGGATAGAAGAATAGAATATGATGTAGTAGCTGTAATGGTGATGTGGTGTTCATTGAGGTAGGACTGGTCTGCTAATAATAACATAGGGAATGATAGATGGATCGCTTTGCGGAACATCTCCGCTCAGTCCGAAAGCATGACTCCGAGCTTCCGGTTGCTGGCCATTTCAACATACCCCCCTGCTCTCATGCCCACATCTCTGTCCTGGGATTGCTGCAGTGTTCCAGTGAACATCAATGCAAGCTCGAGGAACAGCACCTTATTTACCGATTAGGCACGCTACAGCCTGCTAGACTGAACATTGGGTTCAACAATTTCAGAGCATGACAGGCCCCTCACGCTTTGTCTTTCAGCACACCATTTACATATCATTTGCCATTGCTCCATGACCTTCTGGTCAGTGATTCTCTGTGACCCTCTGTCCTATCCACACCTTCTCTTTTGATATCTTTTGCACCACCTCCACTTTACTTGCTTAAAACATATTACATTTCTAACCTTTGCCAGTTCTGATGAAGGGTCATTGACCAGAAATGTTAACTCTGCTTCTCTCTCCACAGATGTTGCCCGACCTGCTGAGTATTTCCAGCATTTCTTGTTTTTATTTCAGATTTCCAGAATCTGCATTATTTAGCTTTTATAATAGAATGATAGATGGAAATAGACCAAAGTCCATCTAGTTAATCTTCTACCATCCTGATTGCTGCATGATCCAATGATAATGCAGTTGTTGACGGTCATAGTAATCAATCTCTACCAATTGGTCTACAACAGACTCAGACATTACACAGTGAAAACCTCAGTGGCGATGAGATTTGGGAAACAAAGTCACCCGTTCCTTCCAAGCATGCTACACTTACCATATGTCATGTATTAAATTACTCATATACTGTATCCCAAAATTTTATTCATTAAAATAAACCTATTTAATTTGCATTTGAATGAATCAACACTGTTTGCTTCCAGCATCCCCTGAGGAAACCTGCTCCATGGATTTATCATTTGCTCACTGAAGTAATGTTTTCACTGATTAGTTTTGAAGTTACCTCCGTTGAAGTACAAACCTTGTCCTCAAGTTCTTCTATCATGGAGAAAATGAAACAGCTTGGCATGGTTTACAGTACCTAGTCCCTTTAGAATACCAAAAAGCAATCACATTATCGCATTCTCTTTTCCAGTGAGAGCATGTCTAATTTACATACTCAATCCTCATAAACCATCCCTCCATTCCCTCAATCATTCCAGTTGTTCTCTTTTTTATCCTTTCAATAGCGACAATATCCTTTTTGTCCTGTGGTGACCAAGACTGTACACAACATTCTAAGTGTGGTCACTTCAAAGATTTATAAATGGCAGGATTATCCAACTATTTCTGTACATTATTGTACATTATTCAAATATATCCCAATATCTCATTTGTTTTACTCACTGCTACCAAGCACTGTTGCAATGAAAGAAACAAATGCAAAGAAAAAGAAAAAGAGAAAAGGAAAGAAAGGATAAAGAAAAACTTGCATTTTATAGTGCCTTTCACAACCTCAGGATTCCCCAAAGCTCTTTGCAACCAATGAAGTAATTTTGAAGTATAGTCATTGTTGTAATGTTGGAATCACAGCAGCCAATCTGCACATATCAAGGTTTCACAAACAGCAATTAAATTGCTGAACCTCTTGGCATCTTCTTGACGTCCCCACTGTCACAGATGCCAATTTTCAGACAATTCAGTTCACTTCACATGATATCAAGAAATGGCTGAGTGCACTAAGTCCAGCAAAGATGATGGGCCCTGACAACATCTCAGCTGTAGTGCTGAAGATTTGAATCCCTGAATTAGCCCCCAAGTCTAGCCAAGCTGTTCCAGTTCAGCTACAACACTGGCATCTACATGATAATGTGGAAAATTACCCAGTTGTGTCCTGTCCACAAAAAGCGGAAGAAATTCAATTAGGTCAATTACTGTCCCATCAGCCTACACTCATTCATCAGCAAAGTGATGGAAAGAGTCATCGACTGTGGTATCAAGTGCAATTACTTACAAATAACCAACTCATCAATGCACACTTTGGGTTCCACCAGTACCACTCGGCTTCAGACCTCATTACAGACTTGGTCCAAACATAGACAAAAGAGCTGAACTCCAGAGATGAGGTGAGAGTGACTGCCCTTGACATCAAAGTAACATTTCACTGAGCATGGCATCAGCAAGACCTAGTAACATTAAAGTCAATGGAAATCACGAATAGACTCTGCATTGGTTGGCATCATAGCTAGCACAAAGGAAAATAAATGGTTGTGGTTGATAGAGGCCAATCAAGTTAGCCCAGAACATCACTGCAGAAGTTCCTCAGGGCAGTGACCTAGGCCCAACCATCTTCAGCTGCTTCATCAATGACCTTTCCTCCATCATAAAGTCAGAAGTGATGATGCACAGACTTCAGTTCCATTCACAATTCAGATGATGCAGCCTGCGCGCGTATGCAGGAAGATCTGGACAACATCCAGACTTGGGCTCATAACTGACTAGTAACATTTGCACCAGACCAGTTCCAATCAATGGCCATCTCCAACAAGGCATCTCCCTTTGATATTCAACAGCATTACCATGACTAAATACCACACCTTCAACATACTGGGGGGTTATCATTGACCAGAATTAACTGGACCAGCCACAGAATTTTTTTTTTTATTTATTCATGGGATGTTGGCATCACTGGCTATGCCAGCGTTTATTGCCCATCCCTAATTGCCCTTCAGAAGGTGGTGGTGAGCTGCCTTCTTGAATCACTGCAGTCTATGTGAGGTAGGTACACCCACAGTGCTGTTAGGAAGGGTGTTCCAGGATTTTGACCCAGCGACAGTGAAGGAATGGCGATATAGTTCCAAGTCAGGATGGTGTGTGAATTGGATGGGAACTTGCAGGTGGTGGTGTTCCCATGTATGTGCTGCTTTTGTCCTTCGAGGCGGTAGAGGTCGCGGGTTTAGAAGGTGCTGTCTGAGGAGCCTTGGTACGTTGCTGCAGTGCATCTTGTAGATGGTACACACTGCTGCCACTGTGCGTCGGTGGTGGAGGGAGTAAATGTTTGTAGATGGGGTGCCAATCAAGCAGGCTGCTTTGTTCTGGATGGTGTCGAGCTTCTTGAGTGTTGTTGGAGCTGCACCCATCCAGGCAAGTGGAGAGTATTCCATCACACTCCTGATTTGTGCCTTGTCGATGGTGGACAGGCTTTGGGGAGTCAGGAGGTGAGTTACTCGCTGCAGGATTCCTAGCCTCTGACCTGCACTTGTAGCCACGGTATTTATATGGCTACTCCAGTTCAGTTTCTGGTCAATGGTAGCCCCTCGGAAGTTGATAGTGGGGGATTCAGCGATGGTAATGCCATTGAATGTCAAAGGGAGATGTTTAGATTCTCTCTTGTTGGACATGGTCATTGCCAGGCACTGTGTGGCACAAATGTTACTTGCCACTTATCAGCCCAAGCCTGGATATTGTCCAGGTCTTGCTGCATTTCTACACAGACTGCTTCAGTATTTGAGGAGTCACGAATGGTGCTGAACATTGTGCAATCATCAGCGAACATCCCCACTTCTGACCTTATGTTTGAAGGAAGGTCATTGATGAAGCAGCTGAAGACGGTTGGGCCTAGGACACTACCTTGAGGAACTCCTGCAGTGATATCCTGGAGCTCAGATTGACCTCCAACAACCACAGCCATCTTCCTTTGCGCTAGCTATGACTCCAACCAGCAGAGAGTTTTCCCCCTGATTCCCATTGACTCCAGTTTTGCTGGGGCTACTTGATGCCATACTCGGTCAAATGCTGCCCTGATGTCAAGGGCAGTCACTCTCATCTCACCTCTTGAGTTCAGCTCTTTTGTCCGTGTTTGAACCAAGGCTGCAATGAGGTCTGAAGCTGAGTGGCCCTGGCAGAACACAAACTGAGCATCACTGAGCAGGTTATTGCTAAGCAAGTGCTGCTTGATGGCACTGTTGATGACACCTTCCATCACTTTACTGATGATTGAGAGTAGACTGATGGGGTGGTAATTGGCCGAATGAACTTGTCCTGCTTTTTGTGTACAGGACATACCTGGGCAATTTTCCACATTGCCGGGGAGATGCCAGTGTTGTAGCTGTACTGGAACAGCTTGGCTAGGGGTGCGGCAAATTCTGGAGCACAGGCCTTCAGTACAATTGCCAGTATATTGTCAGGACCCATAGCCTTTGCAGTATCCATTGCCTTCAGTCATTTCTTGATATCAGGCAGAGTGAATCGAATTGGCTGAAGTCTGGCATCTGGCAGACTCCAGGTGGGGGCCGAGATGGATCATCAACTCGGCACTTCTGGCTGAAGATTGTTGCAAATGCTTCAGTGTTATCTTTCGCTCTGATGTGCTGGGCTCCCCCATCACTGAGGATGGGGATATTTGTGGAGCCACCTCCTCCAGTTAGTTGTTTAATTGTCCATCACCATTCACGACTGGACGTGGCAGGACTGCAGAGCTTAGATCTGATCCGTTGGTTATGGGATCGCTTAGCTCTGTCTATTACATGCTGCTTATGCAGTTTGTCATGCAAGTATTCCTGGGTTGTAGCTTCACCAGGTTGCCACCTCATTTTGAGGTATGCCTGGTGCTGTTCCTGGCATGCCCCCCTGCACTCTTCATTGAACCAGGGTTGGTCTCCTGGCTTGATGGTAATGGTAGAGTGGGAGATATGCCGGGCCATGAGATTACAGATTGTGGTTGAGTACAATTCTGCTGCTTCTGATGGCCCACAGCACCTCATGGATGCCCAGTTTTGCATTGCCAGATCTGTTCAAAATCTATCCCATTTAGCACGGTGATAGTGCCACACAACACGATGGACGGTATCCTCAATGTGAAGGCAGGATTCGTCACCACAAGGACTGTGCAGTGGTCACTCCTACCAATACAGTCATGGACAGAAGCATCTGCAGCAGGCAGATTGGTGAGGACGAGGTCAAGTATGTTTTTCCCTTTTGTTGGTTCCCCCACCACCTGCCGCAGACCCAGTCTAGCCGCTATGTCCTTCAGTACTCGGCCAGCAGTGGTGCTACCAAGCCACTCTTGGTGATGGACATTGAAGTCCCCCATCCAGAGTACATTTTGTGCCCTTGCTACCCTCAGTGCTTCCTCTTAGTGCTGTTCAACATGGAGGAGTACTGACTCATGAGCTGAGGGAGGACGGTAAGGGTAATCAGTAGTAGTAATCTATTAACCTTGCCCATGTTTGACCTGATTCCAAGAGACTTCATGGGGTCCGGAGTCGATGTTGAGGACTCCCAGGGCAACTCCCTCCCTATTCTCGGCCACTGTCCCGCCACCTCCACTGGGTCTGTCCTGCTGGTGGGACAGGACATACCCAGGATAGTGATTGCAGTGTCTGGGACATTGTCTGTAAGGTATGATTCCGTTGGTATGATTATGTCAGGCTGTTGCTTGACTAATCTGTGGGACAGCTCTCCCAACATTGGTACAAGCCCCCAGATGTTAATAAGGAGGACTTTGCAGGGTCGACAAGGCTGGGTTTGCCATTGTCATTTCCAGTGCCTAGGTCGATGCCGGGTGGTCCGTCAGGTTTCATTCCTTTTTATTGACTTTGTAGTGGTTAGGTACGACAGAGTGGCTTGCTAGGCCTTTTCAGAGGGTGTTAAGAGTCAACCACATTGCTGTGGGTCTGGAGTCACATGTAGGTCAGACCAGGTAAGGACAGCAGATATCCTTCCCTAAAGGACCTTAGTGAACCAGATGGGTTTTTACAACAATCTATTTATTTATTTCGAGATACAGCACTGAAACAGGCCCTTCGGCCCACCGAGTCTGTGCCGACCATCAACCACCCATTTATACTAATCCTTCATTAATCCCATTACCCTCTCACATCCCCACCTTCCCTCAATTCCCCTACCACCTACCTATACTCGGGGCAATTTATAATGGCCAATTTACCTATCAACCTGCAAGTCTTTGGCTGTGGGAGGAAGCCGGAGCACCCAGCGAAAACCCATGTAGTCACAGGGAGAACTTGCAAACTCCGCACAGGCAGCACCCAGAATCGAACCCGAGTCGCTGCTTACCACTGCGCCGCCCAATCGACAATGGTTTCACGGTCATCATTAGACTAGTGTTTAATTCCAGATTTATTAATTAAATTCAAATTCCACCTTCTGCTGGGTGGGATTCGAACCCATGTCTCCAAATCAATACCCTGGGTCTCTGGGTTACTAGTCCAGTGATAATACCACTACGCCGCTTACCCTAAATACTGTGGCTACAAGAGGAAGTCACAGGGTAGGAGTTCTGTGACGAGTGATTTACCTTCTGACTGCCCATTGCCTTTCCACCATCTATAAGGCACACGTCAGGAGTATGAAACAGAAACAGAAAGTGGTGGAAAAGCTCAGTGTCATGAGTTTCTTTGTGTTATCTTAAGCAACACAATGAGGTATGTGGATTCCAGTTCCTTGAAGATCTCTGGAAGATTTATTAACAGCTAAACTAATACACACAATACAGAGCAAACTATATACAGAATCTTTGACCAGGATGTTCGAGTTGCTACGACCAGGTGAGCAATGTGTCTAGGGGGTCTCTTGCTGTATTCACCTGGTCTTACTGTAACAGGGTTTAATTTTAAACTCACTGTGTTTTGAGCTCCCCTTTTTGTGAATCCGTGTTCACAGTTTCCAATTATCGGCAAATAACTGAGCACAAAGACGCTTTCTTTGGTTTAAAGAAGAAAGGTGAAATTTATTAAACCTTAACTTAATTCTAATACAGTTCACACCTGTGGATATACGATGCGCTCATGCTAGCAGGCACACACATGCAAGATAGGGACAGAAAACAGTAGAAGAAGAGATAAGTAGAACAGTTGGAGGCAATATCTTGAGCTCACTGTAGTCCTTGATTGTAGGTATATGCTTGTGTTTCATTGGGGCCCAGTAACCTTCTTAAAACTTTGTTCACGTGGTAAACCTTTTCCTCATTGAGTTTCACATGTCTTCAATGGTTTCAGTTCCCTGAAAGATAGACAGGCAGACAGGCGGGAGGTCTTCTTAGTTCCAGGAGAGCACACTGCCTCAAAACACTTTGTCTGGGAGTTCAAATTCAAAAATCTCCCAGGGTGCTCAGCAGGTTAGTCATGTGATTAGTTCTTTATATGGAACAGTCTCTTCACATCCCTTGCTGGAGGCTCAAATTTCTCTGCCCCAGCCAGCTAGCCATGTGACTAAAACTAGTCTGACCACTTCTGTGAATTGGAGAGCAACTGCAGAATCTCCATTGTTTCAACATTGTCTGTTACCATGGCACTGTCTCTCCAGTCTGGGCTTGCAATTTTAAGTTTTAATGTTCATGTGGCGAAATAATATGTGCCTCAGTCTTGGCAGGTGGGGGTGTGCCTGACAGAGTGCAGAGTGACGATGGCTTTTATGCACATGACTACCTTCTGGTACTTAGCTCATTAGCATATTGAGTTCTTAAAGGGACATCACTCTTAAAGCGATTTTACAACATCCCATTTCTTTCCAAAGATAATCTTGTATGCTACAAGTAAAAACACACAAAAATGGATAATATCAAAATTAGTTATACAGGGATAGAGATTATAAAATACACGAGTATATAGATAGGGAATGTGAAATTTAGAGTGCAGATGCTTAAGAGTCCATATATCGTTCTGGTGGTTTGACAACTCTTCCAGATTTTGTTATCATATAACCCTCTGGGGATGTGGATTTCACCCTTGGCTATTTTTGGTTTGCAGTCAATGTGTTGGTTGTTGTCCTGTTGTTCTGTAACTGCATGTTGGTCATGCACCATCTTCATTCTCCCTTATTTTTCGAGCAGTGTCTCCTGCATCTCGGAGAAGCTGTTACTGTTTTTTCTGATGTTTCTCCCTCTGTGCATTCAGTTCCTGTTGCTCTGCCTTCAGCCTGCTAAAATCTCTATTGCTTTTCTCAGGATGACCACTTTTGAGGCCTTATCATTCTTAGAAAGTTCCTCATCTCAAACAGCCAACAGACAATGCTTCAACTCATTTCTCCTGTGCCTCTCCAGGACATCATGTGTCCTTCGCCTCTTCTCACCCTCTGCATCTGACTGCCTGGGGCTCAAGGTCGAGGTCTTGTTGGGAAAGGAGTAGTTGGCCTTATGAAGATATCTGTCTGTTTTGGCTCATTTTGGTGCTGGCGATTCTCTAGATAGCAGAGGTGAGGGCGCTGCATAGTTGTGCTGTTGCTGGATTTCCAGACTGCACTATTTGATGCTGACCAGAGTCTGTGAGCCGGTTCCAGTCCTTTGAGATTTCCCGTTGACAGTCCTCCCCAATGCCAACCTTTGCTTCTGAATGGTTACAATGTCAATCTCTTCTTCTGAGTCACTGGAGCATCTGTTGACAAAGAAATTTCACCATCTGAATTTAGATCTTGATTCTGTTGGTGTCACATCTCTGAGAAGGGCTGATACTTTCCAAACCAGAACCACTGAGATCCCGGAAGAGGTGTGACTCAATCACAGACATTAGGGGGCTGGATACAGGAAGTGCATCCTCACTGAGGTGCAGTATGGAATCGTCTTTGAAATATCCTATGGTGTCGAATCAGTCCAGGACATCTGTTGTCAGTCCTGGACTGACTCAATGCGGGTACCCTTGGTTTCTTCTGCTATAATAGGTATCTTGGTGATCTCATGGATAGTCACAATGTTGAGGTCCTTACACACTGGTAGTCCTGCCACTGCTGGTCCACTTGTGACTACCAGGTAAAATATTTGTGGTTTCCATGCCGACTTGCTATAGCTGCATTGTATTGTTAGTGTGCCACAGCAAGGGATGGGTGACCCATTGTATGCAGTTAACTTTGCAGTTATCAGTTGTATCATTAATTTCGAACGATCCCGGTACATATCCTTCAGGATTCACACTGGTAGGATATTTGCACTAGCTTCTGTGTCAGTCTTATTCCTGAGTGCGTGTTTGCCAACTTTGTTTGGGCACATGATATTAATAGTAGCCAAAGCTTCTTGTTGTTTGACTTTATCAACACAATGTGTCAGGTTCACAATGTGAAGTGCCTACTTATCTTGTGGCTGAGAATCGCTCCACTCTAAGTCTTGTCTCAGATCTATTTTGCTGTGGACTTCGTGTATCGGCTTGCGTTTACGCAGGTCTCTGGATCTCTCCTTGCTGCTGTTTCCATTTTGCTGCACCAGTCTTCTGTTTGTTTGTGTCATGTGACGTTTGTGACTTCTGGTTGCATCTTTGGAGCCAGATTTCTTGCATAGACAGGCCCAGTGTCCTTTGCACTTCACGCCTTGTACAGATCTTGAAATGCAGGACAATTTCATGGTGAGAGGAACAAACAACACTTACCACACAGATTGCTTGCTTTTGATGACCTGGTTACTGTGCCGATACTGGCTGAACCTAGTGCTTTCAGATGCTGTTTTCCAGCTACAATGGCTTCATATTTTCTGCCATCTTCTAGCAACGCATCAATGCTGTGACCTTTCTTTTTCCCCAAGAGGTCTTTTTGAAATACTTCAATAGGTGCTGAGATAATCACCAGCCCCATTATTCACTCCGACAGCTCAGATTCTGAAAAATCATATTCGTTGCACTTACTATGGCATCCACTGATAAATTGATTCATGTGGCTGTTGTCTGCAGGATATCAATTCCAGGCAATGAATTCTAAAATTCACTCTTACCTGAAGCTGATCTTCTAGCACTTTCCATATCTTTGCAGAATCTTTATAGTCCTCTTCAAATAAGCCAGAGGTATTGATTCTGTATAACCCCTCATTTCCAACTGGCATCCGTATTTTCACAGCCTGCTTCTCTGGTTCTGCAACCGCTTGATCTATGATATCCATCCCTCTGCAATTCTTTTGCTTGATGTTCTATATTTAACTTTGTTCAGCTCTGTGTGTGTCTTCAGCACTGTACTTATTATGATTTTTCTATTTGTGGCTTAAAACTCTGCACTGTTCCCCCTTTAAGATTTTTTGCAGGCTATTTGCTTTGATGGAGTGTAACAGGTGTTTGACAATGTTCTTTGCTTTTTCTCTTTCAGCACTTCGCTTGTATGTTTGCACAGCTGTTCGATAGGCAGTAGAAGATTTTCCCCTTTGCTTTTATTTTGCTATAGCATATTTATCTTCTCCATTATTGACTGATTTAATGATCTTATTCAGCTTGACTGCTTTAATGGAGGCTCTGCTATGTTGGGAGTTTTCCTCTTTTTTTACAATTGGACTTTTTTTGAGTTCGCGTGCTTTTCATGGTTTTCCCCTTTTCTCTCTCTCACTTGCAAGGAGCCTTTAGAAAAGAATTTTTAAAAAATTCTTCAAAGGCCTTTTTTAACTGGGATTTCTCCATCATTGGCACAATGACTCACCGGATCGCTTGCTTTTCAGCCACGCTTCCGTTCCATGGAGCTTTTCTCAGCATTTTAAAGTCTGTAGCTTTCTTTCACTCTTTTTAGGTGCTTGTTTTAAAGTTTCATCACATGTTGCGTCAAATTTTCTCTGTACTGCTTTTAAATTTTGTTTGCTCATTTACCCACGTTCTTCAAGCTTAGATCTTGTCTTTTCACCACCTCTGCCACCATAGCAGGAGTTTCTTTGTGTTATCTTAAGCAACACAATGAGTTACGTGGATTCCATTTCCTTGAAGATCTCTAGAAGATTTATTAACAGCTACATCCTGGTACTTAGCTCATTAGCACACTGAGCTCTTGAAGGGACATCACTCTTAAAGCAATCATAGAACACTCAGCAGGTCAGGCAGCATCTGTGGAGAGAAAAGTTAACATTGAGGTCTGTGACCTTCCATCAGTCAGGAGTGTGATGGAATATTTTTCACTTGTCTGGATGAGTGCAGCTCCAACAACACAAGACACTCAAGACCATCTGGAAAAGTTAACCCACTTGATTGGCACCCCATCCCTCACCCTAATCATTCACTCCCTCCACCACTGGTGCACAGTGGCAGCAGTGTGTACCATCTGAAAAATGCATTGTAGCACCTTGTCAGGGCTTCTTCAACGTCACCTTCCAAACCTGTGACCTCTACCACCTAGTAGAACAAGGACAGCAGATGCATGGGAACACCACTGCCTGCAAGTTACCTTCCAAGACACACACCATCCTGACTTGCAATTATGTTCCGAAGAAGGGTCACTGACCCGAAACGTTAACTCTGCTTCTCATTCCACAGATGCTGCCAGACCTGCTGAGTGGTTCCAGCATTTCTTGTTTTTATCTCAGATTTCCAGCATCCGCAGTATTTTGCTTTTATTATTGCAATTATGTTGCTGTTTCTTCATCCTTGCTGGGTCACAATCCTGGAACTCCCTCCCTAATAGCGCTGTGGATGTACCCTCACCACATGGATTGCAATGGTTCAAGATGGAAGCACACCACCATCTGCTCAAGGGCAATATTGGATGGGCAATAAATGCTGGCCATGCCAATAATGCCCACATCCCATGAATGAATAAAACAGTAACTTAAACGATCAAATCATCTGTTTTAGGTGAGGGATAAATGTTGGCCAGGACACCGGGAGAATTCCCCTGCTCTTTTTTTAATACCTTGGGATCTTTTATGTCCACTTGAAAGGGCAGACAGGATTTTCGTTTAGCACATCATCTGAAAGATGTGATCTCTGACAGTACTGCACTCCCTCATCACTGCACTGAAGTGTCAGCTTGATTATGAGCTCAAGTCTCCAGAGTGGGCCTTGATGCCATGACCTTTTGACTCAGAGCTACCTGTGAACCATAGCTGACACTTAACCTTCAATTTATTGTCAGCCAGGATGCCCAGATCTCATTCTATTCCCATATGCATTTTTCTCTTTCCCATCTTGGATGTTTTTATCCCTGTGCAAAGCATTTTGCATTTGTTTACAACTAATTTCATCTGCCATTCTAACATTGTTGGGAAAGATAGGGAAGGAAAACAGGAAGCTATAATGTGACATTTTTAGTAATGGGTAGAACAGAAGGATGTTGCCTCAAGACATAATATATATGGATAAAGTTGAGGAATGGGAAGGAAATGCCATAATTCTCAGTGTACATTGTAGGTCACCAAGAAATGGAGATGAGATAGAAAGGGAGATCTGCAGACAGCTCAGAGCAGCTCAGCTCATATAAGACTAAAGACAATATTGTTGGGTGATTTTAACTATCTTATGATAGACTGGAATAAAGGTAATGCATATGGTTGAAGAAGGGATCTCTTTTTAGAATCATTCAAAACTGCTTCATAGATCAGTATTGTGGGAGTTCAACAAGGAAAGAAGTATTGCATGATTTAGTTTTGAGAAATGAAGTGGGACAAATAACATATGTGAGAGTAGGTGAACAATTCGGAAATGGTAACCACAACATAATTAGGTTCAATGTAAAAATAGAAAAGGATATTGAACAGTCAAAATAAGTTGCTGGACTGGACTAAACCCCATTAAGATAATAAGGAACCAACCGAGCAGAAAAATTGGCAACAGATTGTGTAAGATTTTTTCTTAAGGATTCGACCTGATACCAGTTAGCGATAGAAGGCCTTAATAGGATACAAGACAGACATCAATTCAAAGTAATACATTACAGCAGCAGTTTGCAGCCCTGATTGGTTATTACCCACTCAGTTACTGGACAGAATATTGTGCATTGTCTTATTCTTTAGCTAAGCAAGTTTTAGGCTTCTTCAACCAGCATTCACATCCAGATGCACAAGCCAGATGTCTTCTCTGCTGTTTCTGAATCTGATCATTCATAATTGTCATTCTTTTATGCTCCAAAATGCTGGCCACCTGACTCAATAAGTCCAATCAGTTTTGTCCATGCCAGTTTAAATTTTGGTTTCCTGTTTACCCAGCAAGTTTATGCATCCTGAGTTAAGTGGACATAGGCATCTCCTGCCTCTATCCAACATCTTGCAGAAGTATCCTCTTTGATCTAGAACAATAATCACCCATTGTCACATTTATTAGCTTAGATCATTAATCTTTTATAGGACAGTAGCAATTGCTGATGTGGCTCACAAGTTTCAGTTACTCATTCATCACAAGCACTTGCCTAAGAACACCATCCTGTTTGGACAGCGACGTCTGTGCAAAGACATTGGGCTGAATTTTATGGCAGGCTTCAGGACCCCGATATCGGGCTAACAAGCAGGTCCTGAACTTGCCAACAGCGGGACCAGCTCGATGATTTTACTGCAGGTGGCCTCCTAATTGGCAGGCAGGCTTCTGAAGCTGCCATCTCGCTTAGCGGGTCTGCAGCTCTGAGCCTCAGCAGCGCCACCAGAGGCAGATCAGAGATGTCAGGGGCACTTCAAAATGGAGGTTCCCTGGGACAAATAAACAAAAATTAAAATTCAGGATGGCTGAGGGTACTTAGGGTCATATACGGCAAAGAAGGAGGCCATACGGCCCATTGAACGCATGCCAGCTCTCCATAGAGCAATCCAGTCAGTCCCATTCCCTCACTCTGTTCCCTAGCCCTGCAAGTTATTTCCTTCAAGTGCCCATCCAATTTCCATTTGAAATCATTAATTCTCTCTGTCTCCACCACTCTCGTAGGCAGCGAGTTCCAAGTCATAACCACTTGCTGCATAAAACAGTTCTTCCTCACATCCGCTCCGTACCTCTTGCCCAAAACATTAAATCTGTGTCCCCCTAGTCCTTGGACCATCAGTTAATGAGAACAGCTTTTCTTTGTCTACCTTATCTACACCTATTATAATCTTGTACACCTCTATCAAATCTCCCCACAATTTCCTTTGCTCCAAGAAGAACAGCCCCAGCTTCTCCAGCCTCACCTTGTAGTTGAGAGGAATTTCCACAGCAGTGGTTTTCCCTCCATGTTTTTGTCTTCCACAGGAGTGAGACATGGTATGTCCTTGAACATCTTATTTCTAAATCTTCGCCAGCCTTTATAACAACTCCATACTTTAATCTCTCCATCAGGTTTGTGCTGCAACACATCACTAAAACAGCCCCAAATCAAAGTTACAAGTCACTTCTTTTGTGATTGTAACAATGCTGCAATTTCTCTCCTCATCCTCCTTGACCCATCTGCAGCCTTTGACATGGTTGCAACACCATCCTCTTCAAACACCTCTCCTCTGCTTTCCAAATGAGTGGGCCTGCCCTTTATTACTTACCCTCTTAACTGTCCAATCATAGTCAGAGCATCTCCTGCAATGGCCTCTTTTCCTGCTCAGCACTGTTACCTCTGATGTCCTTCATGGATCTATCCTTGGCCCCTTCTCTTACTGATCTACATACTGCCCCACACTGAGGTCAACAGAAGACTTGGCATCTGATTCCACATGTATGGCTACAACATTCAGTTCTGCTTTTCTCGACCCATCCACTGTCTTTCCATTGTCAGCCTGCATGTTCAACTTCCAGTCTTGGATCAACCATAATTTCCTTCAATTAAACTTTGGAAAGATCAAATCCATCATCTTCAGCTGCCATCACAAACACTGATTCCACCCCCCTCAGTCTAAAACAGACTGTTGGCAACCTTGGAGTCCTATTTCAGCCCAATCTGAGCTTCCTACCCGACAACCTCTCCATCAAAACAACTCCAGTAACATTGCCCATCTCTGCCCCTGCCTCAGCCAATTTGCTGCTTATACCTTCATCAATGCTTTAGTTACCTCCAAACTCCATTATTCCAATGCTCCCCTCCCTCTCTCATTCTTCATCATCTGTCTACCTAAGTTCACTCAAAACTCAGCTGTCATTATCCTAACTTCCACAAAGTCCTGTTTACCCATTAACTCTGTGCTCAGTGACTTACATTGGCTTCCAGCACCCCAATGCCTCCAATTTAAAATTCTCTTCCTCATGTTCAAAACTCTTCATGGTCTCATTGCTCCCAATATTGTTGTAACATTTTCCAGCCCAACAACCCTCAGAGAATTCTGTGTTTTTCCAATCTCTGGCCTCTTCTGCATCTCCCACTGTCTTTGCCCCAGCATTGGTGGTTGAGTCTTCAGCTACCTAGGCCCTACCTTCAGGAATTGCCTCCTTAAACCTCTCCATCTCTCTACCTTCCTCTCCCCTTCTTTGAGACCCCTCTTAATATTGATTAAAATTGGCCAAGACTTTGGTTACCTGTTCTAATACCACCTCATATGGTATGGTGTCAATTTTTGTCTGGTTATGCTTCTGTGAAGTGCCTTGGGACATTTTTCGACATTAAAGCTGCTGCATAACTGTTGTTGACCATGAGCACAAATGCAGAATTTTCTAAAAGTGCAAGTGCAGGTAAATAGTGACATATATATGGGGGTTTATACTAATTCAGCAGGGGAATGGGAACCTAAATTGTAGTGCCAGTGTACAGGATTTTGAGAGTAGTGAGGTCAGGGATAAGGTGACAAGGACGCAAGAGGGCACTGGCAAGCAAGAACCTGGTTTAAAGTGTGTCTACTTCAACGCCAGGAGCATCCGGAATAAGGTGGGTGAGCTTGCAGCATGGGTTGGTACCTGGGATCTCGATGTAGTGGCCATTTCGGAGACATGGGTAGAGCAGGGGCAGGAATGGATGTTGCAGATTCCGGGATTTAGATGTTTCAGTAAGAACAGAGAAGATGGTAAAAGAGGGGGGGGGGTGGCATTGTTAATCAAGGAGAGTATTACAGCGACAGAAAGGACATTTGAGGACTCGTCTACTGAGGTAGTATGGGCCGAGGTTAGAAACAGGAGAGGTGAGGTCACCCTGTTGGGAGTCTTTTATAGACCTCCAAATAGTTCCAGAGATGTAGAGGAAAGAATAGCGAAGATGATTCTCGACAGGGGCGAGAGTAACAGGGTAGTTGTTATGGGGGACTTTAACTTTCCAAATATCGACTGGAAATACTATAGTTCGAGTACTTTAGATGGGTCAGTTTTTGTCCAGTGTGTGCAGGAGGGTTTTCTGACACAGTATGTAGACAGGCCAACCAGGGGGGATGCCACATTGGATTTGGTACTGGGTAATGAACCCGGCCAGGTGTTAGATTTAGATATAGGTGAGCACTTTGGTGATAGTGATCACAATTCGGTTAGGTTTACCTTAGCGATGGGCAGGGACAGGTATATACCGCAGGGCAAAAATTATAGCTGGGGGAAAGGAAATTATGATGCGATCAGGCAAGATTTAGGATGCGTAGGATGGGGAAGGAAACTGCAGGGGATGGGAACAATCGAAATGTGGAGCTTATTCAAGGAGCAGCTACTGCGTGTCCTTGATAAGTATGTACCTGTGAGGCAGGGAGGAAGTTGTCGAGCGAGGGAGCCGTGGTTTACTAAAGAAGTTGAAGCGCTTGTCAAGAGGAAGAAGAAGGCTTATGTTAGGATGAGACGTGAAGGCTCAGTTAGGGCGCTTGAGAGTTACAAGCTAGCCAGGAAGGATCTAAAGGGAGAGCTAAGAAGAGCAAGGAGAGGACACAAGAAGTCATTGGCGGATAGGATCAGGGAAAACCCTAAGGCTTTCTATAGGTATATCAGGAATAAAAGAATGACTAGAGTTAGATTAGGGCCAATCAAGGATAGTAGTGGGAAGTTGTGTGTGGAATCAGAGGAGATAGGGGAAGTGTTAAATGAATATTTTGCGTCAGTATTTACAGTAGAGAAAGAAAATGTTGTCGAGGAGAATACTGAGATTCAGGCTACTAGGCTAGATGGGATTGAGGTTCACAAGGAGAAGGTGTTATCAATTTTGGAAAGTGTGAAAATAGATAAGTCCCCTGGGCCAGATGGGATTTATCCTAGGATTCTCTGGGAAGCTAGGGAGGAGATTGCAGAGCCTTTGTCCTTGATCTTTATGTCATCATTGTCGACAGGAATA
Source organism: Heterodontus francisci (assembly GCF_036365525.1). NCBI lineage: Eukaryota > Metazoa > Chordata > Chondrichthyes > Heterodontiformes > Heterodontidae > Heterodontus > Heterodontus francisci. The sequence continues at coordinate 154,992,829 of NC_090373.1, read as the reverse complement.
GTGCCGGAAGACTGGAGGATAGCAAATGTTGTCCCCTTGTTCAAGAAGGGGAGTAGAGACAGCCCTGGTAATTATAGACCTGTGAGCCTTACTTCGGTTGTGGGTAAAATGTTGGAAAAGGTTATAAGAGACAGGATTTATAATCATCTTGAAAAGAATAAGTTCATTAGCGATAGCACGGTTTTGTGACGGGTAGGTCGTGCCTCACAAACCTTATTGAGTTTTTCGAGAAGGTGACCAAACAGGTGGATGAGGGTAAAGCAGTGGATGTGGTGTATATGGATTTCAGTAAGGCGTTTGATAAGGTTCCCCATGGTAGGCTATTGCAGAAAATACGGAAGTATGGGGTTGAAGGTGATTTAGAGCTTTGGATCAGAAATTGGCGAGCTGAAAGAAGACAGAGGGTGGTGGTTGATGGCAAATGTTCATCCTAGAGTTTAGTTACTAGTGGTGTACCGCAAGGATCTGTTTTGGGGCCACTGCTGTTTGTCATTTTTATAAATGACCTGGAAGAGGGTGTAGAAGGGTGGGTTAGTAAATTTGCGGATGACACTAAGGTCGGTGGAGTTCTGGATAGTGCCGAAGGATGTTGCAGGGTACAGAGGGACATAGATAGGCTGCAGAGCTGGGCTGAGAGATGGCAAATGGAGTTTAATGCGGAAAAGTGCGAGGTGATTCACTTTGGAAGGAGTAACAGGAATGCAGAGTACTGGGCTAATGGGAATATTCTTGGTAGTGTAGATGAACAGAGAGATCTTGGTGTCCAGGTGCATAAATCCCTGAAGGTTGCTACCCAGGTTAATAGGGCTGTTAAGAAGGCATATGGTGTGTTAGCTTTTATTAGTAGGGGGATCGAGTTTCGGAGCCACGAGGTCATGATGCAGCTGTACAAAACTCTGGTGAGACCGCACCTGGAGTATTGCGTGCAGTTCTGGTCACCGCATTACAGGAAGGATGTGGAAGCTATGGAAAGGGTGCAGAGGAGATTTACTAGAATGTTGCCTGGTATGGAGGGAAGGTCGTACGAGGAAAGGCTGAGGGACTTGAGGTTGTTTTCGTTGGAGAGAAGGAGGAGGAGAGGTGACTTAATAGAGACATATAAGATAATCAGAGGGTTAGATAGGGTGGATAGTGAGAGTCTTTTTCCTCGGATGGTGATGGCAAACACGAGGGGACATAGCTTTAAGTTGAGGGGTGATAGATATAGGACAGATGTCAGAGGTAGTTTCTTTACTCAGAGAGTAGTCGGGGCGTGGAACACCCTGCCTGCAGCAGTAGTAGACTCGCCAACTTTAAGGGCATTTAAGTGGTCATTGGATAGACATATGGATGAAAATGGAATAGTGTAGGTCAGATGGTTTCACAGGTCGGCGCACCATCGAGGGCCGAAGGGCCTGTACTGCGCTGTAATGTTCTAATTCTAATTCTAATTATATATGGACACAGAATACAAGTGTAACAAAGTAATGATGAATTTATGCAGTTTTGGGCACACTGTTATTGAAAGGATGTTAGAGCCTTTGATAGCATAAAGCAAGATATAGTGCAGGTTGTGCCTTTGAAATTGTCATATCATGATATATTTAAATGGATTTACAATTTGTATCACTTTTGCAAACCACAAACATTATTCCTAACATTTCCTTTGTATTGCTATCATGGGTTTGTAAGCTGATTTGGCCATCTCAAACTGCACAGCTCAGTAATGATCATTCAAGCATAATTCCACATCTCTGTATTCCCAGCAGGGAGTTGAGCGCACAAGGAAGGCGGGTTGAAATACAACCTCCCTTTGCCTAACTGGGGACTGTGGGCTAATGATTCAGGGCTGCAATGTTACATTTCAACACAGGGTCTGGGCTTGTCCTCTAACACATTTACAAAATTACATGCAACAGAGGGATTTTGAACCAGTCTAATGAAGCTGGAAAATCCATATTTTTGACATAATCTTTGTGCAAAATCAAAAGTACTTCAGGCAAGGGAATCAGAATGACTTACAGGCAGCCCTGAATCCATGACCTTGTGCTTCTGCATCACGTGCTCAACTGCTGGATCTCTGGAATCATCATTTATCTTTTTATTTCAAATGTGAGAAAGGCCTGCATCAGGCTCAAATGCCTCCTCTGTTTATCGTGCTGTGGCTTTCATCATACGCACAGATAATTCCAGGTTAAACTGTTGACTGTCTTATTCTCTAGCTATTCTGAACCTTTTACCATCCCCAACCCTAGTCCCAAACATCTTCAACTGTAGCTTCTAATATCTTCAATTATGCATTCAATGATTCTCTTCAGTTGAAGTATTCCCTTCATCTTAATATAGCTAGGTTTTCAAAAGGGTTAAGACTTATTAGTGTGATAACATTAATTAAAAATAGTTGGGATGATGTTACTGAATTTTCTCTTTTAAGAACTGCGAATAATTTTGATCTTTCTTTTCTTGCAGCTGGACTAAAATCTAGTTTGGACTGCTAGAATAAATCTTCTCTGTCCATTGTCTGTAAAAGCTGTAAGTGAAATAAGTTTGGGCAGTCTCGAAATAAGTTCCTCGTGGGTGCTAGCCATAGCATAAATGACCCTACTTCTCCACTGACTGGCAATCTCTCTCAGCAAGAGCACAGAATGGTTGGTGTAGGACATGGAAAAAAATGTCACACTGATGGAGTGGATTTTGCCGCTCATTATGTTGGCAATTGTACTCGATATCTCACTATGCTGCACCTACTCTGGAACTGCTTGATATGACTCTGATTGGAAAACATTTAATTTGGCACCAAATAATTCACACACAGAAAAAGAAAACTGGGTTACATTAACAGTGGCGTTAAATAAGAATAGAAAAGTATCACATCAAGTGCTCACTTCGGCAAACATAAGCCTTGCAATATATTTCCCAACACAAAGCAATTTCCACATCTTTTTCTTTTCAAAAGCTGAAGCTTATTAAATATTAAAGAGATACAGATGGAATACTACATATAAGACCTTTCTTCCTGATTAGTTATGAAGTAATAATTTCAATATTCATGACATGATGAAATATTAAAACTAAAAATCCCTCAAGATTACACTGTGTAATTTTCCATATTTTGAAAATGCAGGGGTCAAGAGTAAGTGGAGTAAAAATGTAAGACAGGGATTGTCTAATTAATAAAAATATATATACTTTGAAAAAGAAACTTGACTTCAGTTAACTCCTAGAGCGCTTTAATGACACTTCTGAACATATTAAAAAGAAAATTTATGAACCTTGTGCCTTTTAAAATATTTCTCCCACCCTAAATTATATTACCAGGCCGTACAAATTTACAGAATACCATGTGCAATGATAGAATGACATCCAGTATGCAGAGCGCTGAAGAGACTACTGGCAAGACCGCTCAAAAGTTGTGTTTTGGCATTAGATGGGTTTTTATTTTCTCTTAGCAAAGGAAGTGCAGTAGATGACAGTTCATTATTTCTCCCTTTAAAAAAAATACTGTACTGGTATTGAATCCCTGACCTTTACTCAACACATTTTCTCAGGGATTAGATGCAACACAGCCAATCCACAAATGAGGAGTCAATGAGAATCTGTCCCTATTGTAACGCTGCAGAATCACTTCCAAATAGCGAAAAAGGCAGGATATAAAGCACAGCCAATTGTGGATGCTGCAGCTCCCCCTTGCATTCCTAATGAGATGCTGTCACTACATACTGTTCCTCACTGAGGTCCAGATAGTTTTCATTTGCATGGTATTCATGCTGTACTCGGTTATAGAGAGAAAGGATGGAAATAACATTTTATATAACGTTTCATATCTTCAGGGCACTCCATAGTGCCTTACAGCTAATGGATTGCTTTTGACGTGCACTGATTGATGTTCTGTAGGCGAAGGATAAATGACCAAGCCTACAACCATGGTCGAATCAATTACAGTCTGTCATTTGAAAAGAAAATCTTGCTTTTTACTGACTACTATCACATTTTTGCTTTGTTATATATCTTGTTGCTGGGATCCAGTTCTCTATGTGCTGAGTTTCCTCAGATATCTCAATCCAGTGACCCTTCTTCACTGAGAGTGAATATTAGCAGCTTATTTACCATTGGGGTGGAGGGCATTACAGATGACCCCTATCCTGTCGTCATTGAGAATCCATACAAATGCGCTTCTGAGCAAAGGTCACAGCAATGTTGCAGCCAGGTGCAGGCAACTTGGATAAACTATTCCATGAGTTTAGGATCACATAACAGCATCATCAATCCCATACTGACTGAAATGAGCTAACTCAGCACAGACCAGGGTTGAATCTGGTCATGCAACGGACTGCCATTTACCCATATTGGAGAAGGCTTAACTATCACTTCAAAAGGCTAATAACCTTACCTGATGCATTTAAGCAGATTAAGTGACGGATTTATATGAAGATAAACATTAGACTATAAATACCTCCTATTTAGTGCAAAAGGCAAACCTTCAACATCTGGCTCCTGCCATTTGTCCAAGCAGAGTTAAAGAAAGTTTCAAAATAGTTGTTCATCATTAATTGAGAGCAGCTATTTATTGCTGTGAAGGTAAATCCTGAGTGGTTTTTGGTGATCAGATTAAGCCACATTGATTGAGCAGGATTTCCCTGTGGGCTTTAAGACCCTGATGTCAGGACCGAATGGCATTCCTGAGTCTGTACTTGTCGGGATGCAGAACGGCGGATCTCCGTTCTCAGAAGTGGCCTCCTGTTTGGCTGCCTCCGTGCTAGACCAGCAGCTCTAGAGCCTCGGCAACCTCACCTGGAGAGGTGGGTGCTGCTGAGGGAGGACTGAGCACGCAAAGGCACCTCAGAATGGAGGCGCTCTTGGAAGGGTAATTATAATTAAATATTTAAGGGGGGGATTGTTGGGGCAACAGGTGGGATGGCCTTTCCTTTCTCTGGCCCCATCAATGGCTGTCCACCCTGCCACAGGGAGGTGGTGTCCACTGAGCCGGCGGCCTTCCCATGTGGCATGGGGGCTGCTCTGCCGCTGGCAAAATGCTGGTGAACCTGAAAATTTGCCCCTAATTTGGGCCTCAATTATTTACATTGGCTCCCCAATGGTGGACAGACAGTCGATCTGCATCCTGGCCCACCCCTGGGAAACTTCCCCGGGGGCAGAAATGTATCAGGGGAGCCTTCCCGACACGGCTCCCCACCATTTTCCTGGATGCCCCCGCCTCCATGTCTGTCTCCAGGGGGCTGGAAATATTCTGCCCATTGCTACTGGCTGTAATCATCGTGGTGTTTATGTGTTCTGTGTACTTTAGATTATTCCTTCTTTGAGCAACATGCTGGAAAGTCAGCCTTGCACAGAAAACTGCTCTCCCTTCAATCACTAGAAAACATTCACCCTGAAGTTACTGCATGTAGTATTGGCTTAAAGTGTTTAATGTGTTTGTACAGGATTGCTTTAATGGAAGCATTACCCTACTTAAAATAATTTGGATGCTACCATTAAATTAACTTCCCAAGAATATCATAAAAAGACATAAAGCACAGAAATTGGACCCTGTTTCACACCAATTTTGCTGACTAACCTCCAGCAGGCCTTATCGATGTCCACTCAAAGGTTAGGGTGGGTTGTTTTTCTGACATCCCTGGCGGCCGTGGTAAAGAGGTATTAGGCGCCTTGGCAGGAATTTGATTTTGATGAGCGGGACAGTCCAGAATTCTTAATTCAGCACCAACTAAAGGTCATGTTTTGAGAATTCTTTTGAAGTGGAGCCAGGAGGAGAATGACTGCTCCCCGTTTCCACAGCCATCATGATCTCCGATAAACCCTGTCCCTGGATTAGCCTTCAGGCCTCTGCAGGCAAGATATTCATGCTCCTCAAATGTACAAGCTGCCTATGGACCCATCCATGGGCCTCTAGGTTGGGACACCAATTGCTTGTGTAGCACCGAGTCTAGGCCCGAAAACAAGGCTCGACCAATTTCTACCCCAATGTGTTCATCCACTAAACAACCCTCTAATCTGAACATTTCCATTGTCTAATGTATTTTAACCAGTGATACCAATCAGAAGAACATCATCAAGATAAGAGGATTCGACAGCTCCACAGAGTACTTGATAACAGGTGGCATTAAAAGGGAAAGGAATGTGTATGGGAGCTTTCTGTTTATAGGAATCAGCCAATGTCTATCTGAAAAAAAGGTATAATATAGGGTTATTTCCAGTCAGAAAATATCTTCATGTTTATCATTGGTCTCTCCTAAATTAGCTGATCTTAACTCGGGTGACAGTAGCTACTGTACAATTGGGTTAGGGAGGTGATTGTGCTCCTGAGGGCTCCATTCCTAATTGGTATCCAGCAACTCTAATGGGTATACAGAGGTATTGTTACAATCATTTAATTCATGGTTTGTATTAATATTTTAGAGGTCACTTTTAGTTTTTGGGAAATTAAATGTGTAAATATAAGATAATTGAAATTCTTGAATTCAAAAGATTGCCAGACCACCCAAGATATTTACACTTCAAAGATCTTTCCATGTGTACCTACAGAGTCAGAGTTAGGGACGGAGAGAGCCATAAAACAGGCCTTGGGCTTGTTTCGTTGGGGAATTGAAGCCAGTAAGTCTGAAGACAATTGCACTGTCATTGTTAGCGGTATAATTTACTCATGTGGTTATCTCTAATCAAAGAGGTGCTTTGGAGTTGGAGGTAATTAGCTTAAAATTTCTATCTGGGAAATCTCAGGTGCACCACATTGCTATGGAGATAGCTTATGCGAGGAGATGCCTTTTGGTCAGGTGTTTTTATTTCTGTGTTTTGCTGACAGAAAGTCAGTTTGTGCTTGGAAGTAGCTTGAACCAGGCGGAGAGAGAATCTGCCAGAAACTGGGAAGGAACAGAAAGGCCATCAGGAACCAGGGGTGTTTCTGATTTCAGGGAGGTCCATGTCAGGCAGGGGAAATCCAGATTCGTGATATGTTGAAGGAGAGCTAGAGAGTTCACCTAGCTGAATGTGAGAGGGAGAATCCCCAAGAGCCATTGAGCCATTTATGGCACAGAAGGAGACTATTCAGCCCATCAAGTCTATGCCAGCTCTCCACAGAGCTATTTAGTTAGTCCCACTCCCCCACTTGAACCCAATAGCCCTGCAAGTCCAGTTCCTTCAAGTGGGCATCCGATTTCCTTTTGAAGTCATTGATTATCTCTGCTTCCAGCAAGCTTGTAGGCAGTGAGTTCAGGTCATTACCACCTACTGCATAAAAAAGTTCTTCCCCATATTTGCCCTGCATCTCTGGCTCAGAACCTTCAATCTGCGTCCCCTAATCCTTGTACCATTAGTTAATGGGAACAATTTCTCCTTACCTACCTTATTTAAGCCTGTCATAATCTTGTACTTTTTTAAATTAAATCTCCCCTCAAACTCCTTTGCTCTAAGGAGAACAACCACAGTTTTTCCAACCTAACCTTGTAAATAAAATCCTCCATTTCTGGATCATTCCAGTAAATCTCCTCTGCACCCTCTCAAGGACCCTCACATCCTTCCTAAATTGCGGTGACCAGGAATGGATGTAATACTCCATTTGAGGCCAAACCAGAGTTTTGTCAAGTTTCAGCATAACTTCCCTGCTTTTGTACTCAATGCCTCTATTTATGAAGCCCAATATCCCATATGCTTTACAAACAATCTCTCAATATGTCCTTCTACCTTCAAAGATCAATGCACATGCACCCCCAGGTCCCTCTGTTCCTGCACACTCTTATGAACTGTGCCATTAAGTATATATTGTCTCTTCTTATTCCTTCTGCCAAAATGCATCACCTCACACATCTGCCACTTCTCTGCCCATTCTTCTAGCCTAGCTATGTCCTGTTGCAGGAAGTTCCTATCATCCTCACTTCTTGCCATACCTCCAAGTTTGGTGTCATCAGCAGATTGTGAGATTCTACTCTCTATTTCAAGATCCAAGTCATTTATAAATAGCAAAAAAGCAGTGGCCCCAGCACTGACCCTTGGGGAACACCACTGACTACCATCCTCCGGTCTGAAAAGCAACCATTTACTACGACTTAAATAGAAGCAAAATACTGCGGATACTGAAAATCTGAAATAAAAACAGGAAGTGCTGGAAACAATCAGCAGATCTGGCAGCATCTGTGGAGAGAGAAGCAGAGTTAACCTTTCAGGTCTGTGACCTTTCATCAGGAATTCACACAGAGGGTGGTGAATCTTTGGAATTCTCAGCCTCAGAGGTCTGTGGAAGCTCAATCATTGAGCATATTTGAGACAGAAATCAATAGATTTCTGGATACTAATGACATCAAGGGATGTGGAGATAGTGCAGGAAAGTGGCATTGAGGTAGATGATCAGCCACGATCCAGTTGAATGGCGCAGCAGGCTCGACTGGCCTACTCCTGTCCCTATATTCCTATGTTTCTATGTTCCCTCTGCTTGATGCAGTTGGTGCTGTCCAACCAGTCGGTGCTGTCCAACCAGCGAGTTGCCAGTGCAAATCATGCTGCTTATAGGCTGTTTGCAAACTGGGAGGATGGGAAATGTGCTGCGAGTCCTGAATTGTGGAATGGTCTCTAATGTGTAAAAGTAGGAATGCATAGAGCCATGGAAATAGGGGCTAAATTTTATCAGTCCTCTAGGGACCAGCAGGGAGCTGTGGGATCCATAAATTAGCAAGGGAAAGTGAAGGGTGGAGTGCCCGTCACCTTCCCAATGCCATTGAATTTTGTCAGGGATGGGGAAGGCTTTCCTGCCCAGAGCCCAATTGAGGCCCTTAAGTGGCCAATTAATGGCCACAAGGGCCTTTTCTGGCCAGTGCTGTCATTTAACTAGTGGCGGGATGACCCTCCTCCATGTTGGGAGTTCACCCAGTCAAAGCTGGCAGCCTCCCTGTCAGCTGGGGTGTGATTGGGCCCTCCTGCTTGGGCAACCTGTGGCCCACAGAGGGCCCCCAGTGGCAAGGGATGCCCCCACGCCAACACCCTGCCCCGCCCTCAACAACCCATTCCCCCGCCACCCCTTGCTGGGGCCTGCCTGACTGGCCATGGAGACCCTGCCCCACTAACCTTCACTCTGGGCCTCCAGCGCTGCTCCTTGTACCAGGCCTACTGCAGTCCCAGCAGTGGGCACCGCTTCTGGTGGCGCTGCTGGGACTGCTGAGCTGCTGGTCTTCTGATTGGCCAGCAGCTCTTGGAGGCAGGATCCCCGTTTGGACCCCAGCGCTGGGCAGTTAATTGCGGTAAAATGCAGCTGCGGTTCCCCCAAACAACCAAGGCCCAGTTCCCCTCGCCTTTCTGTCCTGGCATCGGGACCCCCGTATCTTGCATAAAATTCAGTCCAAGGTATGTTGCTTATGCCCACAATTCATTATAACTGGCCTTAGCTGAGCAACTTGAGAGCAGCTGAGTGAGACAAAGAGAAGAAACTGGAGAGAATGCCAGCTTACACCATTCTAGTGCACTTTTTAGTCACAAGATTTAGGTAAACTGTGAACTGGACTCCACTTTGTACAGTGGTCCGTGCTTGCTATCAGTGGAAATTTTAAGAAAAACAATGAAGGTTGTAATGTAAATATGCGTTTATAAAAGCAGGAAACTGCAAGTGCTCTAAATCTGAAAAAAAACTGAATCTCTGCATCTGTTCGGAGAAAAATGTTTGCTGCCTATGACATTGACAAGTAGAAAATTTAATCTGTATAACATTATTCAGTGCTCAGTTTCAATGAAAAGAAACACAAAAATACATTGAATTTTGTGAGATCGACTGCGCTGAGTGTTTGCTCAGACGTACGTTTAGGTTTAATAAGTTAATGCGGTGTGGCTTTTGTGATAAGTTGAAAGAACACTGCGTATCAGGCTCACACTAATCATGCCAAGCCAGTGCCAGTGCTAGTGACTGCTGCACTCAATTATTATGCTATCAGCAACCTTTCAGATCCCCACTCGAGCTTCTGGAGGCTTTAGTCAGTCAACAGTACTCATTTTAATTTCTCCAGTCAATACTACTGTTCCCGGGAGGCTACCTGACTCCATTAGACTCCCAGCAGCATCTCAACAGCAACAGAGAGTCACATAGCGTCCTTTACCATTGAATATTTCTCATGTACCAGTCTGTGCACCTACTGAGAATGTGCACATCCACATTAACAGAAAAGACTTCCATTTCACCATTGTGCAGGTGGAATAAGATGCCAAGAATGCCAACACAGATGTGTTTTCAAATTAATCTGGCAGCACCCATGACTCATTTTTCTTACTGATTTGGGATTAAGAATCTTCGATTTGGGATTAAGAATCTTCTGAGATAACAATTAACTGGAGGATGCTACGAGGCAACACATTAACTTATGCACATCAATTTCTGTGCTTTCTGCTTCTCTTCCTTTTGTTAAAGCAAGTGATAGAAGCTGTAATGTGAATTCTGAGCTCATCACTTCACTGCCAAGTCTAAGTGCGATGCGCGAGGGATGCATCATGAGACTCAAACCACCACAAGGGTAGTCATGGAGCATGCATTTGGATTTTAAATATGAGATTGTGCTGTAACTGGAACAGATATAGCACAAGCGTGAAGGGGCTTGTAAATATTTTCTTGCCTTTTGTGCAACTGGTGCTGTCTTCACAACCTGTGCTGAGTTACTTTCCAATGACTTGTTGGAGCTCCAGACAGACCTGCAGGGGTGACGTTTACTGGTTTCTGACAAGATTATTTGAATAGCTTGCATGCTGCACCAACCGTCTCTAGGCAAATTGCTTAAGGGACATAATGTCATCATGTCACTGTGTCTCTGTTAACTCTGCTTCTCTCTGCACAGATGCTGCCAGACCTGTTATTTCCAGCACTTTCTGTTTTTATTTGCCTTTATGCCTGTTGATTGTAAGATCAGCCTGGAAATTGAAGGAACTGAAAAAATTAGGGGTTAATGGTGTGGTTATCATTTTTTGGAGGAATATTCTCATAGAATCATGGGGCTGAATTTTGTTGAGCTCCTGACATTGGGCTCCGTGGTGGTGGGGTGCTGGAAGATTTACTTTTCATGACATCAGAGGTCACGTGTGTTGGCAAACGAAAGGGTACAAAGATATTTATCTGAACATCACCCTTTTCACAAAAAAGTGTTTGTTCTTTCTTGTCCTTTCAACTTTGCCTGTCCCAGCACATGCTTTTCACACATAGGGCTGAATTTTACAGCCCCCCCCCCCCCCCCGATGTCGGGGGCTTTGGCAGGGCGGGGGGAGAGGCCTGGAAAACGCCACTGGGAGAGGTCCGCCGCGGGCCTCGACACCAAGAAGGCCCCGCCCCATATTATCGGCGGCGGTGAGGCATCGTGGCAGCCCCCCACCACTCAGTGCCGGGAGCAGGATTTAAATATTTAAATTAATGAATTAATGACCTACCTGCTCCCGTTGGCTGTCCCGTTGCCATATTCCGGTCGGTTGCCGGGACTCCCGCGCTTTCAGATCTCCAACCAGGGAGCAGGGTGACACTTTTATGATTGGTCTAGGTGGTGGTGAGAAGGGGTAAAGCTCAAACTTTATAAACTTTGTGGGGGAGAAGGCCAGGATTACAAGGTTAGTTATTTTTGGGGGGTGCAAGTAATAATTTGTTTAGTCATGGGGGGGGTGGGGGGGGGGGGGTGGTGGGAGAGGGTATTGAAACTTTTATTAAATTTATACTGCTTATAACTTTAAAAATTTAAATTCAGTAGAAGGGCTTGAAGCCCTTTAAAAATGGTGCTGGCACCTGAGCAGTGGCGCCGGACGCCGGGGATGGGGACAGAGCACCCGCCCCCTCCCACATCATCAGGGTAGGCGCTCCGCCTCAGTCATGCATATGAGCCACCATGTTTAATAACGCAGTTGGTCCACGGAACAAATCCCGCACATGCACCCTGTCACCTTTGAAGCTTACTGCCAAGATCGGTGGTGAGCTAGTAAAATTCAGCCCATAATAATTATAGCATTCATGTCATTTTATGGTACGCATGCAAATTGTTGTTGGGTGTTCGTCTAGTGTCTGCTGGTTCCTTGGGTGATGTTGCTGGTGTAGAGGTTCACACTCTGATGACAGATTGGGCAAGAACTTGGCTAATATCACAAATCCAACAATTGTTGCACTTGGTCCACATCTGTTGGTTGTCGCATCTCTGTGACAGCTCACAGCTTATCAGGATCAGGGTGAAGTCCTTTAGTTGTCAGTACATGCCCTATGTACACGACTTCAGTAATCTTCAGCTGCAACTTTTCCTTGTTCAGCTTCAGGTTCATCTAGCGAGCTCTCTCGAGCAGTCTCATCAGATTTCAATCATGGTCTGTGATGGTGTCTTCCATCATGTCCCGACATCCATAGACTAGAAGATCATCCATGATCACTTCCACTTGTAAGATTTGATAAGATAGGGGTGTTTTATACCCCTTTCTAAGGTGGGAACAGACTTGGCAGCACAACAGCTTGTTGTGCATCGACTTTATTGAGATAAAGGTACAGACAAGTTTGTTAAGTTTTCAGATAAACCACAGTCATAAACTGAGGCAGTAATTAACAGTTTAACACAGATACTACCTGTATTAGAGACTGGACGGCAGAGCGCAAGACTCTTTCTTTTGCAGCTTTTGGTCTTCAAGTTTCCCTTGTCAGTCTCTTTCTTGTCTCTTTTTGTTGTTCTCTGCCGTACAGTAGCAAGGACAGCACACTTTTTATCCTGGAAGCTTTCCAGTTAACCCTCCCCTCTCCCAATCAGTGATTAGTCTTGTATTAAAGGATGCCTTTCTTAACCAACCAAGGATCGTTTGTGATGGTTGCTACCATTTCGGATTTGCGCAAGTAGTACCCCTTTATCTCAATACATTTACATTTTGAGGTTCCTTATCTCGTTACAAAGCAAATCTATGCAGAAGCTGTTTTCACTGTCCGTCCTCAAGGTCTCACACTTTTGCTGCAAGTAAGCATTTTAAAACTTGACATAATCTCCCAGAATCCCTCTGCCTTGACATCTTGTCCATATTATTTCCAAAGTTTTTCCACTTTACCATACTTCAAAGAAGGGTTCTAATAAAGCTAAATGTTAGCTTATGATAATTAGTTAGTTCTTCATTGAGAATAGATGTATTTTAATAATTAGTACTCTGGTTAGTAAGTTTTAGTAACCTAATAATCTTACACACTTCTGGTAGACCATTGACCATCTCATGCTGTCTGCGTTGGTTTTCTTCTGGAGCAGTAGAAATGCCAAATGGCATGCGCAACCATCTGTACCTCCCAAATGGTGTCCAGAAAGTGGTCAGAAAGCTGCTGCTTTCATCCAACGTCACTTGCCAGTATCCATCCTTAGCATCTAGGGTAATAAAGACCTTTGCCATGGAAAGTTGAGGCAGAATCTCTTCAATGATTGGTATTTTTTTAAAGAGATACAGCACTGAAACAGGCCCTTCGGCCCACCGTGTCTGTGCTGACCATCAACCACCCATTTATACTAATCCTACATTAATCCCATATTCCTACCACATCCCCACACCACCTACCTATACTCAGGGCAATTTATAATGGCCAATTTACCTATCAACCTGCAAATCTTTGGCTGTGGGAGGAAACCGGAGCACCTGGCGAAAACCCACGCAGTCACAGGGAGAACTTGCAAACTCCGCACAGGCAGTACCCAGAATTGAATCTGGGTCGCTGGAGCTGTGAGGTTGCGGTACGCGCTACTGCGCCACTGTGCTGCTGGTATGGGGTAGTGAGATCTCTTCAAAGTTTTATTCAAGTCCTTTGGATCTGAACACATTCCCAGCTTTCCAGGTTTTTTCACTGCTACCATGCTGCTAATCCAGTCTGTAGGAGTTGTCACTTTCTTTTTTTACTTCCATCTTTTCAAGCTCCTCTATTTTGTCTTTCAGGCTGGATTTGAGAGCAGCTGGAACTCTCCTCGGAAGATGTTGAGTTGGCCCCACACCCTCATCTACTTTGAGATGATATTCATCAGGAAGACATCCAAAATCTCTGAAAACATCTTTGTAATCTGTCAGGATCTGTCCTGTAATCAATGGTTTGGTGTTATGCGAAACACTGCAAATTTCAAGTCCAAGCTTTTGACTTGTTTCAACTGAGGTAAGGGGAGTTTGCTTAATACCCACTATCTGAAACTGAAGTTCTTCCTTCTTCCCATTGCATTGGACACTCAATTAGTTTGTCCTTTTGGGTTGAGCATCGTTCCATCATAGAGCCTCAACTTTACCTTCGACAGCTTCATTTTCGAGTCACAATCTTGAGCAATTTCACACAAGTCTGTGACGCTCATGATGTTGCACATAGAAACAGTGCCAATCTAACACCTCACATCAGCTTGATGATAACCTTCTGCCTGTAATGGACTGGACTGGAGGATCCCCCCGCCTTTTCAGCCCGGTGTCGGGAACTGCGCCTTCTGTACAAAATCCAGCCCGTAGCTTTCATAAATGACATTAGTGGAGTGTTCAAAGTGGGTCTTCAAGACCTCCAAAATCTCACAAATCTTGCTTTTCTTCTCTGCAGTGAGATCTAGGGTGCAATACAGCTTGTAACACTCCGTCCCCAATCAATGAAGAAGTTGCTGCTCTTATTTGTTCAGGTTTCTTGTCCAACTTTGGCAATCTCGTAATTCTGCCATTGAGACTGGAAGAATCGCCAATTCCCTCTCAAATCTCCTTTCATGTCCCATAGGAGCAGGTGCTGGAAAATTCAAAATCATAATGACTGACCCAGCTGTCAATGTCCTGTGCAAAGTTTCAGACAGGAGAGTTTTTTTTATTAAAACATTCCCTGCTGGAACTCTCTGGGCCTAATTATTCTCTCACATCCTGGCAACTCACTCTGACGCCATGTTCCATGTGATGCATGAAATGGCTGATGCCAAAAGCCTTTATTGACAAATCATGATGTCAGTGGTCACATGTATGGCAAGCCAAAGTGTACAAAGGTATTTATCCAAATAAGCTTGATATTCTTAACCAACAAAAATTTATCCATCTCAGTCCTGAAAGCTCCAATTGTCCCAACATCTCAGCCTTTTGGAATAGAGAGCTCCAGATCAATGGGTGAATTCTCTGGTGGAGAATTTTGCACACACCTGGCAAGAAGTGAGCTGACCTCAGTGCAAGTTCTGGCATCAGCCTAATTAAAATCATAATGGTAAGCTGCCTGAATCAAGAATGTTAACCATTGGGTAATTCTTGTTTTGGGGTTGGGAATTGACCTGCTGCTACTCAATTTAAAAGCAGTGTAAAGGGATCACAATACACAACAATATTCTGGATGCACAGCAGAAAAACAGTTTCCTTCAAGAATGCCTGTAAGGTGTGTCGGGGGTTATCGAAGCTGCAGGTTACATACGACCGTACGAATTAGGAGCAGAGGTAGGCCATTCGGCCCCTCGAGCCTGCTCTGCCATTCAATAAGATCACGGCTGATCAGTTTGTGTTTCGAATTCCACACTCCCATCTATCCCCGATAACCTTTGATTCCCTTGCCTAACAAGAATCTATCTACCTTCGCCTTAAAAATATTCAATGACACCGTCTCTGCCACCTTCTGAGGCAGAGAGTTCCAAAGTCGCACAACCCTCTAAGAGAAAAAAATTCTCCTCATCTCTAAACTAAAGGGACGACTCCTAATCTTAAAACAGTGCCGCCTAGTTCTGGACTCACCCACAAGAGGAAGCATCCTTTCCACATCCACCTTGTCAAGACCGTTGAGGATGTTATAAACTTCAATCAAGTCTTTGCTCACACTTCTAAACTCCAGTGAAAACAAGTCCAGTCTGTCCAACCTTTCCTCATAAGACAACCCGCTCATTCCAGACATCAATCTAGTAAACATCCTCTGAACCACCTCCAACGCATTTACAGCCTTCCTTAAATAAGGAGACCAAACTGCACACAGTATTCGAGATGTGGTCCCACCAATGCCCTGTATAACTGAAGCTGAACAACCTTACTTTTATTTTCAATTCCTCTTGTAATAAAGGATAGCATTTCATTAGCCTTCTTTATTACTTGCTGTGCCTGCCCACTAACTTTTTGTGACTCATGCACTAGAACATCTAGATCTCTCTGCACCTCAGAATTCTGCAGTTGTTCTCTGTTTAAAGTAATACTCTGCTTTTTTATTATTCCCGCCAAAGTGAACAACTTCACATTTTCTCACATTATATTCCATCTGCCAGATTTTTGCCCACTCAGTCAACCTGTCTATATTAGTCTGCAACCACCTTATGTCCTCTTCACAACATACTTTCCTACCTATCTTTGTGGCATCTGAAAATTTAGCTACCATGCCATCGCTCCCTTCATCTTAGTCATTGATACAAATTGTAAAAAGTTGAGACCCCAGCACAGACCCTTGCGGGACTCCACTCGTCACATTCTGTCAATCAGAAAAGGACCCATTTATGCATACTCTCTGTTTTCTGCCAGCCAGCCAAATCTTCTATCCATGCTAATATGTTATCCCCTACACCATGAGTGCCTACTTTGCACAATAACCTTTTATGTGGCACCTTGTCAAATGCCTTCTGGAACTCCAAGTATAGTATGTTAATGGCTCCCCCTTATCCACAGCGCATGTTACTCCTTCAAAGAACTCCAATAAATTGGTTAATCATGATTTCCCTTTCATAAAACCATGCTGACTATTCCCAATTAACTTCAGTTTTTCTAAGTGCCCAGCTATAACCTCCTTAATGATTGATTCTAACACCTTCCCCACAACAGGTGTCAAGCTATCCGGCCTACAGTTGCCTGTTTTCTGCCTCCCACCCTTCTTGAATAGAGGGATTATATTTGCTACTTTCCAGTCTGATGGAACCTTTCCAAAATTTTCCAAATTTGAAAAATTAACACCAACGCATCTACAACCTCATTAGCCACCTCTTTTAAGACCCTAAGATGAAGTCCATCAGGACCCAGGACTTGTCAGCTCACAGCTCCATCAGTTTGGTCAGTACCTGGTGATTGGAATTTTACCAAGTTCCTCTCTTCCTTCCACCTCCTGATTTATAGCTATTACTGGAACATTTTTGTCTCCTCTGTAGTGAAGACAGCAGCAAAATATTTGTTCATTTCATCCACCATTTCCTTATTATCTACTATTACCTCCTGTTTCTCACTCTCTAGATGACCAACACTCTTTTCCTTTTTAAATACCTGTAGAAACTTCTTGATATCTGTTTTTACATTTCTAGCTCACTTCCTCTCATACTCTAATTTCTTTTTCTTGATTAATCTTTTAGTCATTCTCTGCTGTTCTTTATATTCTGACCAATCATCTTACCTGCCACTCAGCTTTGCGCAATTATATGTATTTTCCTTAAGTTTGATGCTTTCCTTAACTTTAGTTAACTATGGATGGTGGGCCTTCCTCTTAAAATTTTTCTTTATCATAGGAATATACTTATTCTGAGTATTCTGAAATATCCCCTTAAATGTCTGTCACTGCTTCTCTATTAATCTATCTCTTCGCCTAGTAACTCAGTTCACTTCAGCTAGGTCAGCTTTCATGCCTACATAGTTGCCTTTAGGTTCATGGATAAAGCCATAGAAGTGCTTCTGTTAGACCTTCCACTACCATTTTATGAGGTCATCTTCCTCCTTCCTCTCTGTACAGATGCCTGATCTGCTTATCAGCATTTTATCTTTTTATTTCAGACTTCTAACATCTGCAATATTTTGCTTTTTCGGATTTAGTGTAGGACTGGATACAGCTGTTGAGTTTTAGGTAAGTTAGAGTTTATGGAGGGTGAAGGATGGAAAACAAGCATGGAGGGCATAGGAGAGATTGAGCCCAGAGGTGGCAAAAGCGTGGTTGAATTTCAGTGGTGGTGCAGTGGAGAAGCATGAAATGGACAAAGTTGCGGAGGTGAAATTAAGCTCCCTTAATGAAGGGTAGGATGTGGAGTTAGAAGTTCAGTTCAGGATCAAACAGGCATCCAAGGTTTTGCATGGTCTGGTTCAGCCACACTACGTGAATAAGGAGGGAGATGGAGTCAATGGTAAAGCAAAGGAGTTTATGGCAGGGTGGCTAATAATAAGAGATTCAGTCTTCTCAATGTTCAGTCAAGGGAAAGTTTGGCTTGGTATGTTATAAACAATCTGAGGTAGCCAGGGATCAGCAACAACATATTGCTCCATGGACATTTGACAAAATTATTGGCTCAGCCATGGACATGGGGGCAATTAATCTGTATATAAAGTGTATAGCCAAGCTAATGCCATCAAAACACAGTCTGATTTAAAACACATTTCTCCCTGTAAATAGAGTAGCAAAGCATACAAATACCAATGGAGAGCAGCACAACTGTATTAGCTAGCTAGGAAGCAAATTAGCAATGCTATGCCAATGTGAATTACTTGTTGATGGACTAGAGCGAGCTACACAATTTGCTTATGTTGCATTAGCATGTAGCTAGCCAGCTAAACCATTACATGATAAAAACCAGGACTGTGAGAAGTAACGTGAGGTCATTCAAGTAGTAAAATAGGAAATTATTTTCCACACACGTAAAATAAATTAGCTGGCTATTCTAGTTAGCTATCAACCTAATTGATGTAAATCAGAAATAGCAGTGGGCCAATACTGAGCCCTGGGGCAACCCATTAAGTACTTCACCACAACCCAATCCACACCCCCCACCCCCCCCCCACCCCACCACCACCACCACCACCAACCCCAATATTAACCAATACCTGTTACTTGCTAACCACTTTTTTATCCAGACCCAGGTTTTGCCCGGAATCCCCAAAGCTTTGAACTTTCAATTTATTTAATAACCTTTTGTGTGGAATTTAAAGTACACAACATCATAGCATTAAAAACAGTCGTTGAGATTTGTCACATTCAAAGCATTTTAATACTGTGAGGTGGACCAAATTGAAAGTCTGACTTTGACATCCCCAGAGAGTGGGCATTAAAAGCCCACTGAATGGATTGAAATTGACCTGCAGTGGAGCCTGTTTTAAAGAGGTAGAAATGTTAATACTAACAATGTTTAACTTAGGCTGTGGGCCCTTACCTGGTACATTTATGCAGTGCTAAAGGTAGAAAAGTAACTTGTGAAGAGGACATAAGGGGGCTAGAAAGGGATGTAGATAGGTTAAGTGAGTGGGCAAAGATCCGGCAAATGGAGTATAATGTGGGAAAGTGTGAAATTGTCCACTTTGACAGGAAGAATAAAAAAGAAGCATGTTATCTCAATGGTGAGAGATTGCAGAGCTCTGAGATGCAGAGGGATCTGGGTGTCCTAGTGCATGAATCGCAAAAGGTTAGTATGCAGGTAGCACGTAATTAGGAAAGCTAATAGAATGTCATCATTTATCATGAGGGGAATTGAATACAAATGTAGGGAGGTTATGCTTCAGCTATACAGGGCATTGGTGAGACCACATCTGGAGTACTATGTACAGTACTGGTCTATTTATTTATTTAGAGATACAGCACTGAAACAGGCCCTTCGGCCCACCGAGTCTGTGCCGACCATCAATCACCCATTTATACTAATCCTACACTAATTCCATATTCCTACCACATCCCCACCTGTCCCTATATTTCCCTACCACCTGCCTATACTAGGGGCAATTTATAATGGCCAATTTACCTATCAACCTGCAAGTCTTTGGCATGTGGGAGGAAACCGGAGCACCCGGAGGAAACCCACACAGACACAGGGAGAACTTGCAAACTCCACACAGGCAGTACCCAGAATTGAACCCGGGTCGCTAGAGCTGTGAGGCTGCGGTGCTAACCACTGCGCCACTGTTTCTTATTTAAGGAAAGATGTAAATGCATTAGAGAGATGGCTTACTGGACTAACACCTGGAATGGGAAGGCTGTCTCACGAAGAAAGATTGGACAGGCTAGGCTTGTATCCACTGGAATTTAGAAGAGTAAGAGGCGATTTGATTGAAATATATAAGATCCTAAGGGGTCTTGACAGGGTGGATGTGGAAAGAATGTTTCCCCTTGTGGGGGAATCTAGAACTCAGGGTCACTGTTTGAAAATAAGAGGTTGCCCATTTAAGATAGAGATGAGGAGAAATTTTGTTCTGTCAGAGGGTCGTGAGTCTTTGGAACTATCTTCCTCAAAAGGCAGTGGAAGCAGAGTCTTTGAATATGTTTAAGGCAGAGGTAGATAGATTCTTGATAAGCAAGGGGGTTTCAAGGTTATCGGGGATAGGTGGAAATGTGGAGTAATCAGTTCAGCCATGAACTTATTGAATGGCTCGAAGGGCCGAGTGGCCTACTCCTGCTCCTATTTCACATGTTCACATGTTCGTATGTAAATTTATATTTATGGTCATCATGACAATTAGGCTTTCAAGAGCTATAAAGGCTCTTGATAAGCAGCTTGAGAAACATCACTGGTCAGTGCCAGTACCACACAACGGGTTGATGGAAAATCGGCAACCAGTTTTACATCAAAATCAATTTTATTAATAGAAAGTCATCCACTGTGTATAACAGACTGTCAATTCACTATTAGCCCATTTTGTGCTACTAGCATTCACCAATTTCACCCCATAACCTTTCCTTTGGCATTGATTTCTTTGTAATTGACAGCTATTCCATATTGTTACTTGCTGCTTCATGTTATAGGATCATGCTTGATGCCCCAATGATCCTGATCTTTTCTAATTACTTTTGCAGCTGGTAATTTTAAATGTCTTGCTCCAGGCTTAGAGCAAGACATTTAAAATTACCACAAACCTCAAAGTTTTACCACAGACACTGGTGTCTGTGTATGGACATGCTGCCAACCCCTGGAGGTAGCCATGCAGTTAAATGAAATGGGGAGAGCTTGATATATTTGTTGTTTGTGCATCTCTGGTGGTTGATCTTATGCCTGTAGATCATATCACTGAGGGGCAGAAAACACATGAGATTGGCACAAGTGTGTTGTTAATGATTTTATTGATAGTTCCTATTTTCCCACATAGGTTTAATAGGGTGATAACAATTTGATGCTAGCGTTGCATTGATGCTATTAATTATTAGTGTGGCAGCTCGACTAAAAAGCTTGACCAATTTTTCCAGGCCAAATGTATAACATTACTGTCAATATACCATGTGACTGTGCATTGAGCTATCCATGGTCTGCTTTATTTATTTCATTGCCTTCTCTGCAAGACTTTTGAGTATTGGTAAGAGGGCATCGCAAATGACATCTTCCTTCCTCTGCCTGATGCATCCATTCAAAGTTTTCCAGAAGTTTGTTATTTACAGGCTTCACCTGCAGAGAATCTGATACAGCTGTTGAGACGAAATTGCGAATTTTATTATTTTATTAACGAATTTTATGCGACCTCCCCCCACCCCCACCACCTCCACAACCCCCAGGAGCCCAGGAGCGAGCTGGGAGGTGTAGAGGGGGCGTAAGATTGAGTGGGAGGCGTGGGAGGGGTTGGGGGGGGGGTGGGGTGGGGGGAGGGTGACATTGCCTACCCACCCCACTGCTATTTTCCCAGCGGCGGAGGAAGTGGCAAATGGTCCACCTGCCCCAGGCCAATTGAGGCCCTTTTAATTGCTACTTAAGGGCTTCCTCCTCGCACTAGTATAATATCAGTGGCGGACAGGCACTGCAGCACCTGAGGAGGCTGCCCGGTAACACTGGGTGACTTCCTTGTGGGCTGGGGGTGCCCTCCTGATTAGGCCTCCACAGCAGCACAAGCCATCCCCACTGAAACGCCTCCCCCTGCCCTCTCAATAGACTCCCACATCGCTTGCCGGGGTCTTGCCGATTATCCCCAGCAAGGCCCGATCCCCGCTCACATGCTTTGAGGGCGATGTCCATGTTGCTCCTCTCGCTGGTTGCAATACCAACTGTGGCCACTGCTCCCGGTGATGCTTCTGGGCCTGAAGAGCTGTCGGCACTTTTATTGGCCATCAGTTCTTGGAGGCAGGCCCATGAAGGGCCTGGGCCATGTAAAAATTGCTGCGTGGTTTCCAGGCCCGGTGGAGTCAGGCCCGCCCCCGAATTTTCAGCCGGTGAACGGGGCCACCGCTGCCATGTAAAATTCCAGCCAACATTCTCAGTGGCAGATTTCTGCCTCCCCGTGCTGATGCCCCATCACTGTCTTCAGAATCTGTTATGACTTCTGGAATGGATTAAATAGATCTAAGAGATGACATCTCTAAGGAGACTAAACATCATGAAAACAGTTGATATGATTTTTGGCTTCTTTGCCCTTACCCTGTTTAACTGTTCTTGGTACTTCGAAGAAACAAGTTGCTGTCAGCTTCTCAAAGCAACACACCATCTGCTATCCCTTCCTCTATCCTCAATGACATAGTGAAACATACCCTCATGTGTTTTACTGCCCCTCAGTGATATGACCTACAGGTATGAGATCAGCTACCATATGTATACAAATGACAACTATATCTAGCTCTTCATTCAATTGCATGTCCTTTCATTACATTCTGGTCACTTCTGCCTCAGGTGAATGTAAAAGTTCCCATGGTGCTATTTTGAAGAAGAGAAGGTGAGTTCTCCCCAGTGACCTGGTCAATACTTATCCCTCAACCAACATCACTAAAACAAATGGTCTCGTCATTATCACATTGCTGTTAGTGGTATCTTGCTGTGTGCAAATTGACTGCTGCATTTCCCTACATTACAGCAGTGCCTACACTTCAAAGAAGTACTTCATTGACTGTAAAGTGCTCTGGGACATCCTGAGATCATGAAAGAAGCTATATAAATGAAAGTCATTCTTTTATTTCCACCATTGCTTTTTCAGAGCAACTACAGATGGTGAACGCATGTGGCCTTGTCATTGTTACCCACATCACCATAACACATTTTTAAAAAGTCAAATGATGTGAGTTAACTCAGAGTCTGGTGGATTGAATTTGCTCAAGCACCTTCGGAATGAAGGGAAGGAAGGTTTGAAATGGGTGGCCATTTGAAAGTATGGAGATCTTAAGGGTGGGCTAATTAGGGAAGGGACTGATGTTGACCCACATAGCAACAGTCATTACACTTCAAAGTAATGAATTGTTTGTGAAACGATTTGTGATAATTCTATGAAGCATGACAAGGCAGCTACATAAATGCATGTCTTTCATAAAAGCAACATTCTTCAAAATGTGCCTGACCCTCTGGCAGTCTCTGATTTATGAATATTAATGCTGAAAGCTGCAGCTCCCATAACCATTATGCTACAGCTGGTGAACAAGTAGATGATATTAGAACCACTTAAGTCTTAATGTATAATTAATACTGGCAAATTAATTTATGTTGCAATATAATTGTGAGATAGGTGCCTCACATCATTTCTGCTTGTAGAAAGATGCAACATTTTTTTATTTTTAAACAAAAATTGTAATGCCAGAGAAGTGGCATTTGAGTTCATGCAAAGTGCATTGTTAACAGGTTAATCAAGAAACTTTCATCTAGAATCTGCATTTAAAGTTGTTTTCAATGTCAAATTAATTTTTGTACATAGCATTTGATCAATTACATGACATAATCAAATTACTAATGCCAATGTGACTCATGATCTATACATTAATGAAGAGTTTGTGTTTAAAGACATTATTTTCAATAGTTTCTTTGACAAAAAAATGATTCTTTTAACTGGATAACTTTGAATTTGTGATTCCACATTGATAGCCCACGCCATATAGCATTTAACTGCAGTATTACATTGTAATTATAGTATACCAACAGGCCATTTGGCCCAACAGGTCTATGCTGGTTCTTATGATACATGTGAATTTCCTCTCACCTTTCTTCATCTAACTCAATCAACACCCTCCTTTTCCCTGTTTATCTAGCTTCCCCTTCATTGCATCTTTGCTAGTCACCTCACCTACTCCCTGTGGTAGCGAGTTCCACATTCTAACCACACTCCAGGTAAAGACGCTTCTCCTGAATTACCTATTGGTTTTATTAGTGACTATCTTATATTGATGGCCCCTTGTTCTGGTATTATTTACAACTGGAAAAAGCTCCATACACCTACCTTATCAAACACTTTCATAATCTTAAAGACCTCTAACAGGTCATCCCTTATCTTATATTTTCTTGAGAAAAGAGCCCCAGCCTGATAGGTATAACCCAGTATCATCCCAGTAAATCTGTTCTGCACTTTCTCCAGTGCCACTATATCTTTTTTATAATATGGAGACGAGCACTGTTCACAGTATTTCAAATATGGTCAACCAATGTTCTATACTAGTGAAACTTAACTAGGATGTGATAAATGGACAGTTGGATAATAATGATCTGATTGGGCATAATCAACAAGGATTTATGAATGGGAATTCATGTTACTAACAGAATTGAATAAGGGGAGTTGACGGACGTGGCATACTTGGATTTTCAGAAGGTTTTTCATAAAATCCCCCACAGGTGGTTGGTTAGCAAAACTTACGCACATGTGATAGGAGGTAGTTTACTGGCATGGATTAAGGATTGGTTAACAGGCAGAAAGCAGAGAGTAGGAATAAATTGGTCATTCTCACATTGGCAGACTGTGACTAGTGGGGTACCACAGGGATCAGTGCTTGGGCCCCAGCTGTTCAAAATATATATTAATGATTTGGATGTTGGGACCAAATGCAATATTTCCAAATTTGTGGATGACACAAAACTAGGTGGGAATGTGTGTTGTGAGGAAGATGCAAAGCGGTTTCAAGAGGGCTGGGCCAGACTTAGTAAGTGGACAAGAACGTGGCAGATGGAATATAATGTGGAAAAATGTCAGGTTATCCACTTTGGTAGGTGGAATAGATGTGCAGAGTATTTTTTAAATGGTCAGAGATTAGAAAGTACCAATCTACAAAGGGACCTGGGTGTCTTTGCCAATAAGTCACTGAAAGTGCAAGTACAGGTGCAGCAAGCAATTAAGAAGGCTAATGGTATGTTAGCCTTTATCGCAAGAAAATTTGAGTACAGGAGTAGTGAACCTTGCCTCAATTGTATAGAACCTTGGTTAGACTGCACCTGGAGTACTGTGTGCAGTTTTGCTCCCCTTACCTTAGGAAGGATATTATTGCCATAGAGGGAGTGCAATAAAGGTTCACCAGCTTGTTCCCAGGATAGCGGGACTGTCCTATGAAGAGAGATTGGGGAAACTAGGCATGTATTCTTTAGAGTTTCAAAAAATGAGAGGTGATCTCATTGAAAGATACAAAATACTTAAAGTGATAGACTGGGTAGATGCAGCTAAGACGTTTCCCCTGGTTGGGGAGTCTAGAACCAGGGGACAAAAGTTCAAAATAAGGGGGAAGCCATTTAGGACAGAGATAAGGAGAGATTTCTTTACTCAGAGGGTTGTGAATTGTTGGAATTCTCTACCGCAGAGAGTTGTGGAAGCTCAGTCATTGAATTTGTTTTAAGCAGAGATTGACAGATTTCTAAATACAAATGACATAAGGGGATATGAGGATAGTGTGGGAAAAAGGCATTGAAGTGGGTGATCAGCCATGATCGTATTGAATGACAGGGCAGGCTTGATGGGCTGAATGGCTTATGCTCTTAGCTTCTCTCCTTTTTAATTCTATCCCTCTAGAAATGAATCCCAATGCTTTGTTTGCTAATTTTATGGCCTTATTAACCTACATCGCAACTTTTAGTGATTTCTATATTTGTACCCTGAGATTCCTTTGCTCCTCTCCCCATTTAGGCTCTCAGAGCTTGGAACATCCTACGCCCTCTAGCATGGACTCTCCACTGCTGACTTTGTTTCCACCGTCTGCTCATGCTCACTTGTGATGTGCCAGAGTAATGGCTTGTGCTGAATGGATGGATGGTGAGCATTTACTGGCGCTGACTATGAGCGATAGGCATAATATTGCATAAAGATGAGGCTGAGTGTCAGTGGTGGAAGGATAGCTAGGAATATGAGGAAGTGCATGCACAGAGAGGGATGGGTGCACCTGCAGGGTAATTTAGTATGAGAAGCAATTTCCTGGAGCTGTCTTGAGAAGGTAGGGTAAGGAGATTGGGGTGATACACACATCAGAATGGAATTGAATCTGCCATTTCTCTCACCTTTCCTACCTTGCTGAGGTAATTGAACGTCTTCCTGCATTATCATAGAGAGATACAGCACTGAAAAAGGCCCTTCAGCCCACCAAGTCTGTGCCGACCATCAATCACCCATTTATAATAATCCTACATTAATCCCATATTCCCTACCACATCCCCACAATTCTCCTACCACCTACCTACACTAGGAGCGTGGCACCATACTCCTGAGGAGAGCAAGAGGAGGAGGAAGGGATCGCTACAGAGGTAGCCGGAGCCCAGGCATCAGAAAATGCCTGGTGATGCCATCCCAGACCTGCGGGTGAATGGTAGGCTGGCATGGCCACGAGGGCCACACTAATGGCCTCTGAGCTCATCTGACCGATGATCCAAGACCTCAAATCCAGCATGGAGAGCTATCATTCCACAATGACCCACACCTATGAAGTCCCATTACCAGGCAACATCACAGAGCATGGAAACACAGCCATCCCAGGACCGCCACCCACACACAAGATCCCATCATCCTTTTGATATGAAACATCAATAACACACAACATATCAGATTGAATACATAAACAAGTGGGCCAGGATTTTACGAGTCCTGCGGCGTTCCCAACGACAGGACTGGAAGTTGGCGTAACTTTCGCTTCCGCCATTTTTCCTGTTTTACACACAATTTAATATGTAAATGAACTGTGCGGCAATGGGCACGGGAGATGTGTGGGATCATGCGGCGGGGACGGCCATTCATTGGCGGAACCCGCCGTCACTGGGCCAAGCACCATGAGCACTGTGGCTGTAAAGCATTCTGTACTTGCAGCCTCAAGGATCAGCAGCCTTCCTGTCATGTCAGCCTCTGCATAGGAACCTGAATTAAAGCTTGAACTTAATTTTTGTAATCCAGCTCCAACTTCACAACATTGATTTTTCTTTGCAGCAACAGCAAAGAAATTATCAGCCAGCTGGCAGCGTCCCGCCCCACAGTTCAGTGATGCGTCCCTGCAGGTTCTCCTCCAGGCCATCAGGGAAAGGCGGGAAGTCCTCTTCCCTGCAGATGGAGTCTGAAAGTCCTCCCGCCTGACCAAGGTGACTTGGATGGAGGTTGCAGAGGCGGTCTCGAACCGTGGGGCATGCAGAACCTGGGTACAGCGTCGCAAGCGCATCAATGACTTGCTCAGATTGGCGAGGTTGTGTGGTCTTGGTGAAGCTGTTCCATTGTTTTCCTCCTTGGCTCTGTCTCTTCAAGACAGAGGGCAGACAAGGCATGCAGTGGATTGTGTGAGCAGCCTTGATGCCATAAACTCAATGATTGTGCGTAAAGTTGACAATTGGTATTTTTTATGTGCTTGGATGTGTTGTGCAAAAGCCAGTGCAGAATGAGTGATGCTGATGCATGTTTACAATGGCTGTGATTCATCTTTTGAAATGTCATTCAATCTGTACTGTTTCCTGCAGGACAAACACACCCACAACCAGTGCAAGTGAGCCAAGACAGGGGGAGGTGTCCCAGACATCAGAGTGCTGACACCAGCTGAAGAGTAGGCTGCACAAATTGTGAAAGAGGAGGGAGGCAGGAAAATAGCAGATGGCAAGATGGATCCTCAAGGCATAAGGATGAAGTGTCATCTTCAGTCTTGCAGCCATATGTGCACACCAAAGGAAAATGTCTGAACTCATGTTCTGTTGATGCTTAAAGTGCCTCTATTTGTGTCTGCACTGCAGATGTCCGCACGCGACTGTCCCAGAGGGTGCACTGTCACCTGCCTTTTCTTTCACCTCCGCCAGCGCAGATATATCCACACGGTCCATGAGGGTTTGAGATTAGAATCTGGGTCACAAGCTGGTGGTCACAGCACGGACACATCCCAGCAGCTGAGGGAGCATGTGCCAGCTGTGTGCCCTGACAATCGGAGGACTGCTGGAGACCAGGCCCCTGTTCAGCCCCACACTGATGATGATCCTCTGTTTGTCGCTACGAGAAGTTTGCTGGATGTGCAGTAAAGCCATGCTGGAGATGCCTGAGGTCATGCGTGGCTTTGCGCATGCCATGGAGGAGTCCATGCAAGCCATGTCATCAACCATGTCCCTGGCATTTGAGTGTATGGCTTCCTCAGTGGTGAGTTTTTCAAGCTCCGAGCCGAGTCTGGTTGAGCCATATGTGCTCTGACCTGCACTTCATCGCTGTCATCATGGGCTCGATGCAGCAGTGGCTAAATGAGAGGGGGTTGAGGAACCTAGACTTCCCTACAGGTGCCCCTTCCCCTCAGGGAGACAGGCAGGTGCCGTCATACACACAGATGAAGGAGGAGCACATGCCAACTGCCGCTTCCTCAAAGGACACCCCTAGGGTAAGCGGCATCTCGTCCTCCCCGCCCAACATTGACCTTCTTACCTCCAGCAGACGAGCACACGGGGGATTCTCAAGCACCATTGCTGCAGATCCCAGTAGGATGGAGCCATAAAGGCCTCATTCCCCCAGAGGACGCCCATAATAGTCATCCACAGCAACAGGGCGTCTCACTGAGCAGACCGTCTCTACCTCAGCTGCTAATGTTGGGGTAGCACCTAGAGGTAATGGGAGAAAGAAGAAAAAGAAACAGTTTTGAGCACAAAGGTGGCACAGGTGCTGTAAATATTGTGCCACTCTTCCAGAAGTTTAAATACATCTTTATTTACTTTAGTATTTGATGCACGCTCTTAAATCATTTGCTTGGTTTCAGATAAAAAGGAAAATGTTCATTAGAGGCCTACGGCAGGAATGCATTGATGCTTCGAGTCATAGAGTTATACAGCACAGAAACAGGCCCTTCAGCTCATCATGTCTGTGCCGGCCATCAAGCACCTATCTATTCTATTCCCATTTCCAGCACCTGGCCCGTAGCCTTGTATGCTATGGCATTTCAAGTGCTCATCTAAATACTTCTTAAATGTTGCCTCTACCACCCCTTCAGGCAGTGTGTTCCAGATTCAAACCACCCTCTCGGTGAAAAATCTTTTCCTCAAATCCCCTCTAAATCTTCTGCCCCTTGCCTTAAATCTATGCCCCCTGGTTATTGATCCCTCTGCTAAGGGAAAACGTTTCTTCCTATCTATCCTATCAATGCCCCTCATAATTTTGTATACAATTTTGTATGTTTGCAAAGCATCTCAGAAAATGTCCAGTGTCCATTTTTCATTGTTATTTGAGCCTTCAGACTTCAATGATGGGTGTTGGTCATCTGATGATTATTCACTTTTCTCACTACCGTCATTCCTTACAGTTGTGGTTCTGCAGTCACACCCTTACTTTGCTTGCAGTGTTGTGTTTTCAGTTCCATCGTAGCCCATAGAAGATTTCATCTGCTGGTCACATCAAAGTGCAGCGAAGCTTCTTTTAGTTTTCAGCAATGAATAAGACCTCAGGCGTATGTGAATATATATGGGGAATTTTATTTTTCTCCTACCAATGTTCCTTGATGAAGTCGCTTATTGTTGGCTGAAATGTTCAAATATGAGTGTCTCCCTGATGTCCCTTGCATGTCTCTCCATGGCCCTCATATCCATAATGGCATTGTTGGCATTGTTGTCCTCCTCCTCACTCTCTTCATAGTCTTCCTCATCTGAGGAGGACTGGTATTCCCCCTGTTCCTCCGCCTGAAGAATATTGCCACGTCTAATTGCAAGGTTGTG
Source organism: Heterodontus francisci (assembly GCF_036365525.1). Classification (NCBI taxonomy): domain Eukaryota; kingdom Metazoa; phylum Chordata; class Chondrichthyes; order Heterodontiformes; family Heterodontidae; genus Heterodontus; species Heterodontus francisci. The sequence goes on along the minus strand of NC_090373.1, from coordinate 154,963,175 downwards.
CAAGGCACAGCAGACAACAATTATTCGTGACACCCTCTGTGGCGCGCACTGAAGAGCCCTGCCATACCAGTCAAGGCAGCAGAATCACATTTTCAGTATGCCAGTGTTGTGTTCAATGATGGCTCTGGTGGATGCGTAAGCAGCATTGTACCTCTCTTCAGTAGTGCTTTGGGGATGACGTTCTTGTGTCATGAACCATGTACTTGTCACCCAGGATCTAGCCATCTATTTGGCTGGTGTCTCAAAAACTCCAAGAGTAGCTGTGAGTTCCTCAGAATGTATGTGTCATGACAGCTCCCTGGAAAACATGTGCAAACAATCATGATTCTTCTCCTGTACATTTAAAGAGTGGAAGTCTTTGCGATTCACAAATATAGCATGCTGGTCCCAGGGAGCTCTAATGGCCACATGAGTACAGTCAATCACCCTTTGCACTATAGGGAACCCAATGATGGTGCTGAAGGCCGCAGACCTTGCTGCCTGGCTGTCCTCATCTACAGGTAAGTAGGCGAAATCATTGGCAGGTCGAAAAAGGGCATTGGTCGCTTCTTTTATGCACCTGTGTATCACAGACTGCGCGATGTCACATATGTTGCCTGTGGATCCCTGGAAGGACCCGCTAGCAAAAGAATTGAGTTCAGCAGTCACCTTGAGGGCAACTGGCATGGGATTCTCATCAAAGCCAAGGGGTTGCAAGTCATGCTGCAGGATCCTAAAAATTTCTGTGACCATTTCACATGACATCCTTAGGCATCTGTGGAATTGCCTCTCTGACATTTGAAGGTAATTTGTCCTTATTCTGAGGATGCCAGCACCCGTCTTCGATAATGCCGTTCCTGGATGTTAACATCTGGAGCATCCTCACCTTCCTGTTCTGCCTATTGCTGGTGTGCAGGCATCATGAGTTGAGGGAAAAGAGCCCTCCTTAGTTGCTCCCTCTGCTTTTTTTTCCATGATACAAGACAAATTAGGTGTATGAGACCCATGTCGCTGCAGTTTTTCTGAACAATAAATAAGCAGAGCTTTCCAATTCAGCCCTCAGTTACAAATGAGCTGAAACATTGAGGCAATGAGTAGTTTGTTTTTATCTGCCTTCAAATTGCAGCCAGGTGAAAGACACACCCACTATTGTTTGTCTCCTCCCACTCGCCTTGCATCCTGAGTGACCACGTGGTTCTTATTATCATTGGAGAAAATGGTGTGTGTGGAATTCAGGGCGAGTCTCCCCACCTTCCAAACTCATTCTGCACCATTCCAGTTTGAACCCATCACCCTTGAGACCCACCCAATGTTACCGTTAGCCTTCCCTCCATTACCATTGTACCCCCCTCCCCCATTACCGTGCGCAGTGTCCTAATCAATTTGTTCATGATATCACTCCCCCCCCCCCACCCCATTCCTACTCCTGTTCCGATCGACATGGCGACTCCTACCACCTTGGTATTATTGCCGAATCGACCTTAATGTTATTGCCGAGTCTGTTCCCCTCCCTATGATGTTGTTACCCAACCATAATTCTTGACCTTCCCCCCAACAGAATCCATTTGCCCCCATTGACTGTGATTGTTCCCTCTGCCAGCCAGTATCCTGAATTTGCCCCCCAGGTCCCCGATGCTCTACAGCAGCAATAACAACAACTGCACGCCCTCCGCCCCTCCCTCCCATGCTCCTCCATGCACCCCATCACCTCACCCTTTCCTCCCCGAGTACCCTTCCCTGCTCCTCCATGTAGATCCCACCACCCCCCCATGCCTTCGCCGCCAACCCCTGAGAAGAATCACCTTCGCTGGTGCCGAACCTGGAGTCAAACATCCATTCCAATGCTGGCGTTTGTTTTACCGATGAGGTAAAGAGAGAACAACACAGACCTGAGACCCAACTGCACAAAGCTGATTGCTGCGCACATTGGTGAAACAAACGTGAAGCGGGTGGCACAGGAATGGCGCTCGCCATTCACTTAATCTGGCAGATAGGACTAAATTGTAACTAAGTGTAGGGTAATGAGTATTCATGGCATGTAAATGAATGCAAAGCTGCAATCTGCCACCTTGCAGGGAGAGCCCTGGAATGCCGCAAACACACCATCGACTTAATTTCTTGAAAATATTCTGCCATCGAAAATCCGATAAAACACATCCTGTCTAATTAAATCACCATACACACCATCAAATCTGTTCTTGAAGCCCCATAAAATTCCACTCATGATACTGTAATGTAAACAAAAGAGCAGGTGAATGTAGAAAGCAGCACCCAGGTGACCCATAACATAAACTCAATGGCTTGGCACCTTTCTTTCCCTACCACTTCTACTGGGTGCTCCCTTTGTGGCAGAGGATAAGGTGGGGTCAGCCTGCTCCCTACACTCTGCCACCGTGGCTTTTGCTCTCATCTTGGAGATGCCCATGGGGGGATCCTCCACAGGCTAGGGCTCCTGCGACATGGCAGGGGCAGTCTCTATCACAGGGCCTTGAGGCACAGATGGTTCCTGAGGTGGAGGGGACGAGGGGCCGACGGGTGACGCCGGTGCCCCTAAGTGGAGGCCCCTTTATCTGCTGCTATACACTGTCTCAGCCCTTTCCTGGAACCCTTAAATTCTGCATGAGGCCACCGACTGGGAAGCAGCTGGCATCCACTTCGAGCATCTCAGCACCATCAGCGACACTGAATGGTCAATGCTACAAAGGTGCTCCTGCACCCACTCAGAGTGGTGCTGCATATGGCTTTTGAATCTCTCAATGGAAAAGCTCATGTGATCGAATCCCTGGGCCATGACAGAGCATATGCGCTGCATGGACTCCTCCATTGCCTGCCCATGGCTTCTCAAGCCCTCGGGGAACTCTGATAAATGGGAACATATCTGCCTCTGGTTCTCGAGGAAGGCCCTCCTTGATGGTGTCCCACCCGAGACCCAGCATCTTCACCCAGCGGAGCATCACTGTGTCTATCCTCCATCCTCCAAGGGGGAATGCCCACAGCTTGACTCTGCCTCACCCTCCTCCTCCTGCTGATGCCCGATATGAGATTCACTCAGTGCCCCCCTTTCTACACTATTTGGAGCCCAACCAAAGTGAGTGTGTCCTGGCTGGTGGAAGGTGCCAAGGTAAAATGTGATTGTGCTGGTTTCGGTGAGTCTCCCCTCGCCGAAGAGGGCAGTGCCGATTGTTCTTATGCACTCTGCTCCCCCTCTGCAACTGGCCGTGTGGGAAACACAAGAAAGTGGAAATGAGAACTCATCCCACTCAGCACAACCAACCCCTTAGATGACACCAGTCTAAGATCCACAGCACATATTGGGTAGGAGTCTCCTCCACGCCCTTCACTATAGGATAGAGCTATCAAATGTCACTGCTGTTCATGCCCTCCCATCTCCCACCGACTGACTCATTGACACTCTGCCAATCTCCAGCACTGCCTCCTCTGCTGGTGTCAAAGTGTGGAGTTGGGTCACACCACCACCCATTCAAGCCATTTCCCGTGCATTGTGGGCTCTGTTTTTCTGCAGGATGAGACAAGAATGATTTATGAGTAGGCTTCCCTCCCTCATCTCTCCAGCATGGCATACAAGTGAACTTAGCCCCTCAGTGATGTCCCTTTCTGAATAACGCCCCATATCTGAGCGTGGCTTCCGTCTCAGTGATATGACTGTACACTTGATCTGACAATGGTAGGCAGAAATATGGACATTCTGTGAGGTCAGCATGTATGCATGCTGGTGTTTACAGAATTCATGACTTTACCAGGCCTTATCAGGTCATTGAATCACTTCCTGCACTGGACCCATTTCCTTCTGGTGAGTCCCCGGCTGCTGACCTCCGTCACCACCTCCATCCATGCCCTCTCTGTTTCTCTTGGTGGATTCCTTATTCCAGATGCCGGGAACACATCTCTCCTGTCTGCCATTGCATCTGTTAAAGCCTCGAGGGAGACATCTGAAAATTGTGGGGCCGCCCGGAGATGGCTGCCTGTACCACTGCTGACCCTCTGAGGTACCTGTTGCTCCACAGCTTCAGTGAATGGTAAGCCCAGACATTGCTGCCGTTCCCTTTTCAAAGGGCTCTCTGTTACTGGGTCCAACCTCCAGGCCACTTCTAGTGCTGGTAATTGGACACAAAACTTGCCCCCAGGCCAACTAAGCCCTTTGCATTTGAAAATAGCGTTGCTGATGTGGCGTGGTGTTGAGACCAGGAAATGTTTCAGCCATTGCATTCCCAACCCCGAATCAGAAATTCAGCCCCAGGAGTTTACCCTCTCACTGCCTGCTCCCTTTCCCTTCAGAGGGCATTCCTTGAGGGTATTTTGGCGCCCCGGGGGAAATAAGGCATCTCTCCTCCTGTTCACCTCATGGCTAAGGCTTACAGATATCAGTGAACCTGGGAGCCCTCTCTCTGCCCTGGTGCTCCAGTTGCTTTGTTTCCCATTGTTGTACTGGCAGTCGGCAGCAGCTTACCTTCAGTCAATGCAGCTTTCCTTTAAGAGCTGGAGTCTAGCTACAACATGTGCAAGCCACGCACATTGCTGGATCCCTTGTGAAGTGTCCTGCATGGGACACACTCGACTGCATGTTGAAATCATGGAAATGACGAGGCAGCACCAAGTTTGTGTGCTGCCTGCCTCAACGTGACCAGGTGTGGGCAGATCCTGAATCGGAAACCCAACGCCTGAAAGTGAGAGCAAATGATTTTTTAGGCCTTAACCTTTGTATTCCAGTGGAATAACCATAAGGCAAATACCACAGACCATAACCCCAGATATGCAGCTGCTGGTAATGGATTGACTCACACACAAGATCTTTCACTGAGGTTGCAACAGCTGCTCCCCATTTTATTATTCAACACAGACCAGATTTTAAACTAAAATTAAACAAATCCAGCTGCCGTTATGATTTCATCCAAGATGACATTAGAGCAGGTGAAAAATTGCAAAGAAATCAAAAATTTCTGATGTAGTTGATCTTTCACGGCACCCAGGATAAAATGAACAACTGGCCTTCACCCTGTTTTTAAAAATGGCAAATACTGTTTGAAGTTTCATGAAGAAACTAAGCAATGCCCAGGAGGAGGTTAACAATACTTCATTTAATTGGTAGATGTCGGCCGTCAGATAGCATTGGATGAATATTGTATTGTTTTCACTGCAAAATGGAGAGAATGAGACTTTATTATGGATTAGTGTCATTGCAGATGCCTCTGGGGAGGAGGTAAGATTGATTATTGGCAGCGGGTGTTGTGTCTCTGGCTGTTCTAAGTGTCAGTCCTATGGCAGGTTGCTGGATTTTGGTCACTGAAGTACTAAATTAAAGCTGAGGCTATAGATGGTACAACAAAATTCACATCACAGAACGACCCAAAGTATTTTAAAATGTAAAAAAGCAATAGAGGCAACCCCCTCCTTCCAGCAAGCCACACCCCCGCCCCCCCCAAAATACACCTTCCTAAAATGGCCATTTCATTATTAAAGTTGTTATTGGCAGTGAGGGAAAATAGGTTTCCATCAAGACAACTCTATGAAATGCTAATTAGATTCTAAATGGAGCAGTTTTATCTCATTTTGTTTTTTTCGCTTTCATGGCATCAAAGTATCACATGATTCACGAGTAATTATTATTTTGAGAAGCTGAGATGAAGCTGGAAAAGCCATTTACATGTTAAGCAATCATGAAGAGTAATGGCTGTGATTGCTGTCTGTAATTCTTCTTTGTAGAGAGTTATTCCTGTGATACCCTTCACTTTTAAACTGCAAAAATAATTACATATTTATAGTTAGATTAGTCTACTATGAAGAATAGCATTCAAAACAAATTCCATGTCCCCTCCTCCCCCACCCCGACAAACCATCAGACTATTTTTTTTTCCTTGTTTCATTTTTAGTAAAGTGTCAGTTGGTCTATCCTGGAGGGATTACCTGGCTGATATTTATGAACGCTGCTAACAGCGCATATACACAGCAGAAAAGGAGGCCTGTCAGTCTATTGTGCCTGTGCTGGCACTTTGAAAGAGCTACCCAACTAGTTGCATTATTTCACCATCATTCTGCAAATTTTTGCTCTTGAAGTGCATATTCAAAAACCTTCACATTGGCTAATTTCCAATATAATTTTATGATGGATTTATAGGGCAATACACTCTTGTCTTTTATCAATGTCATCCCAACCCTGAACTTGCTTTGCTTTAGGAACATAGGAGCAGGAGTGGGCTATTCAGCCCATCAAACCTGCCCTGCCATTCAATATGATCATAACTGATCATCCATGTCAATGCCTTTTTCCCGCACTATCCTTACATCCCCTTATGTCATTGGTATTTAGAAATCTGTCAATCCCTGCTTTAAGCAAACTCAATAAAGAATTCCAAAGATTCACAACCCTCTGAGTAAAGAAATTCCTCCTCATCTCTGTCCTAAGTGGCTTCCCCCTTATTTTGAAATTGTGTCTCCTGGTTCTAGACTCCCCAACCAGGGGAAACATCATAGCTGCACCTACCCTGCCTATTCCGTTAAGTATTTTGTAGCTTTCAGTGATATCACCTCTCATTCTTCAAAACTCTAGAGAATACAGGCCCAGTTTCTCCAATCTCTCTTCATAGGACAGTCCCACCATCCTGGGAACAAGTCTGGTCAACATTTGTTGCACTCCCTCTCTGGCAATAATATCCTTCTTAAGGTAAGGGGAGCAAAACTGCACACAGTACTCCAGGTATGGTCTAACCAAGGTTCTATACAATTGAAGCAAGACTTCACTACTCCTGTACTCAAATCCTCTTGCAATAAAGACTAACATGCCATTAGCCTTCTTAGTTGCTTGCTGCACCTGCATGTTAACTTTCAGTGACTTATTGACAAAGACACCCAGGTCCCTTTGTGCATCGGTACTTTCTAATCTCTTACCATTTAAGAAATACTCTGCACATCTATTCTTCCTACCAAAGTGGATAACCTCACACTTTTCCACATTATATTCCATCTGCCACATTCTTGCCCACTCACTAAGTCCTTGAAGCCGCTTTGCATCTTCCTCACAACACACATTCCCACCTAGTTTTGTGTCATCCACAAACTTGGAAATACTACATTTGGTCCCCACATCCAAATCATTGATATATATTGTGAACAGCTGGGGCACATGCACCGATCCCTGTGGTACCCCACTAGTCACAGCCTGCCAATGCGAAAATGGCCCGTTTATTCGTACTCTCTGCTTTCTGCCTGTTAACCAATCTTTAATCCACGCTAGTAAATTACCACCTATCCCATGTGCTTTAATTTTGCTAACCAACCTCCTGTGGGGGACTTTATCAAAAGCCTTCTGAAAATACAAGGATACCACATCCACCGACTCCCCTTTATCAATTCTGTTGGTAACATTTATTTTATTTATTTATTTAGAGATACAGCACTGAAACAGGCCCTTTGGCCCACCGAGTCTGTGCTGACCAACAACCACCCATTTATACTAACCCTACATTAACCCCATATCCTCTACCACATCCCCACCATTCTCCTACCACTTACCTACACTAGGGGCAATTTACAATGACCAATTTACCTATCAACCTGCAAGTCTTCTGAAGGTGGGAGGAAACCGGAGCACCCGACGGAAACCCACGCAGACACAGGGAGAACTTGCAAACTCCACACAGGCAATACCCAGAACTGAACCCGGGTCGCTGGAGCTGTGAGGCTGCGGTGCTAACCACTGTGCCACTGTGCCGCCCATCAAAAACATTCTCATAAAACATCCTTAAAAAACTCCAACAGGTTCGGCAAACATGATTTCCCATTCACAAATCCACATTGGCTATGCCCAATCAGATCATTATTATCCAAGTGTCCATTTATTACATATTTTAGAATAGATTCTAATATTTTCCCTACTACTGATGTAAGGCTAACAGATCTGTATTAGCCTGTTTTCTCTCTCCCTCCCTTCTTAAATAGTGGGGTGACATTTGTGACCTTCTAATCTGCAGGAACTGCTCCAGAATCTATAGAATTATGGAAGATGATCACCAATGCATCCATTATCTCCATAGCTACCTCTTTCAATACTCTGGGATGTAGAATATCAGGTCCTGGGGACTTATCAACCTGCAGTCCCATTAATTTCTCCAATACAACCTTCTTACTAATACTAATTTCCTTCAGTTCCTCATTCCCCCTAATCCTTGTATCTCTAATTCTGGGAGATTTCTGCATCTTCTTCAGTGAAGACAAAGTAATCATTTAGCTTCTCTGCCATTTCTTTATTCCCCATTATAAAGTCTTCTAACTCTGCCTGAAATGGACCCACATTTGTCTTAGCCAAATGTTTCCTTTTTACGTACCTATAGAAACTTTTACAGTCCATTTTTACATTTTTTGCTAGCTTACATTTATATTCTATTCTCCCTTTCTTTATCAGTTTCCTCATCCTCCTTTGCTGTGTTCTAAAATCCTCCCAATCCTCAGGTTTACTACTATTTCTGGCAACTTTATAGGCCTTTTCTTTTAATCTTATACAATCCTTAGCTTCCTCTGTTATCCACGGTTGACTGCCTTTACTTTTAGAGTTCTTGAGCCTTGAAGGAATGTATAGTTGCTGTAAACTATGTACTATTTCTTTAAAGACTATCCATTGCCTATGGACTGTTTTACCTTTTAATGCATTTTCCCAATCCACCTCAGCCAATTTGCCCCTCATACCTTCATAATTTCCTTGTTCAAATTTAACACTCTGGCTTCAGATTGAACTACTTCACTTTCAAACATAATATAAAATTCTATCATATTATGGTCACTCATCCCAAAAGTTTCTTTTACAACAAGATTATTAATTTGCCCTTTCTCATTGCATAATGCTAGATCTAAAATAACCTGTTCTCTAGTCGGTCCTCAACGTACTGCTCTAGAAAACCATCCCTAACATAATCCAGAAACCTGTCCTCCACAGCATTAGTGCTCATTAGGTTTACCCAGGCTATATGCAGATTGAAGTCACCCATGATTACTGTATTATCCATGCTACATGCTTCTCTAATCTCCTGATTAATGCCATGCCCCACACTACCACTACTGTTTGGTGGCCTATAAACAACTCCTACCAATGTTTGCTGCCCTTTGCTATTTCCTAGCTTCACCCAAACAGATTCCACATTTTATTCTTCCAATCTGAGATCATCCCTTACTAATGTACTAATCCCATCTCTTATGATCAGCACAACACCACCTCCTTTTCCTTTTTGCCTGTCCTTCCTAAATGTTGAATATCCTTGAATATTCAATTCCTAGTCTTGGTCACCCTGTAGCCACGTTTCTGTTATGGCAATTAGATCATACCAATGTACTTCTATTTGGGCCTTTAACTCATTTACCTTGTTGCAAATGCTGCATGCATTCGTGTAGAGTGCCCTTAACCTTGTCTTCTTGACATTCTGCATTCTAAGCCAAGTTGATGCTCTCCTTTGTTTCGCCTGCCTTCTAATGTTCCTTGTTACTTTTCTACCTCCTGTTACCAGCTTTACTTTCTTCTAATTTGAGCTACCCCTCAGGTTTCCAACCCCTGACCAGCTAGTTTAAACCGTCCCCAACAGCATGAACAAATCTGCCTGTGAGGATGTTAGTTCCAGTCCTGTTAAGGTATAGCTTGTCCATCTTGTACAGGTCCCACCTGCCCCAGAACCGGTCCCATTGCCTCAGAAATCTGATCCTCTCCCTCCTACACCAATTCTCCAGCCACGTGTTCAATCGATCAATCCTGCTAATCCTATGCTCACTAGCACATGGCACTGGGAGTTATCCAGAGATTACCGCTTTGGAGGTCCTGCTTTTTAATTTTCTTCCTAACTCCCTAAAATCTGCTTTCAGGACCTCATCTCTCTTCCCATGTCATTGGCACCAGTGTGGATCATGACCTCTGGCTGTTCACCCTCCCCCAGAAGGATGTCCTGCAGCCACTCTGTGACATCCTTGACCTTGGCACCAGGGAGGCAAAGCACCATCCTGGAGTCACGTTTACTGCCGCAGAAATGCCTGTCTGATCCTCTGACTATCGAATCCCCTATCACTATTGCTCTTCCACTCTTCTTCCTCCCCTCCTGTGCAGCTAAGCCACCCATGGTGCCACGGACTTTGTGCTGGGTGCACGACCGCAAGGAACCATCACTCTCACCAGTATCCAAAATGAAAAACTGATTAGCCAGCAAGTTAGACTCAGGGAACTCCAGCATTGCCTGCCTGATTCTCTTAGATTACCTGGCAGTCACCCATTCCCTCTCTGCCTGCATGCTCCTGACCTGCGGTGTGACGACCCCCCTAAATCTGCTATCCACGTAGTCCTCTGCCTTGTGGATGCACAACAGTGAATCCAGCCGCTGCTTGAGTTCCGAAACCCAGAGCTCAAGCCTCTGAAGCCGGTGACACTTCCTGCAGATGTGTTCGTCCAGGACATGTGGTGCGCCCACGTTTTCCCACATACTGCAGGATGTACATTCCACTTGGAAAAGCTGACCTGCCATAACATAACTTTAAAAACTTTTAATTACAGTGCGATGTAAAATAACTTACCAGTTACTCACCAATCAACTTCTTCCCCTGTAGTGAAGAGAGAGGCAGCTACGAGAGGCTGAAAAAGGGACAGAGAAAGAAAGAAAGAAAGAAAGAAAGAAAGAAAGAAGCCCCTCCCTCACACACCAAAGTCCTACTTTACACTCTGTGCATCCAAATTTATTTTCTTCTTAATTTATAGTTCCCCTCCTTCCCAAACTCCCTCAATTACTAAACTCCCTTCTTAACACTCTGTGCCCACCAGCAGCACTTATGCATACAAGCAGCACTGAGAGTCCCCTGAATTTATACCCTGAAAACTATGCTGTGTCAGCTCTGCTGGAGCTCTGCTAGAGCTCAGAAACCAGCTTAAGCTAACTAACTAATTAACAAGCTATAGATACTCTCAGAGTGTTAGTATACCCCTGTTTGAAACTGCAAGAAACTTAACTTAGAGTCATAGAGTTATACAGCACAGAAACAGGCCCATTGTGTCTGTGCCGACAATCAAGCACCTAACTATTCTAATCCCATTTTCCAGCACTTGGCCCATAGTCTTGTATACTATGGCATTTCAAGTGCTCATCTAAATACTTCTTAAATGTTGTAAGGGGTCCTGCCTCTACTACCTCTTCAGGCAGTGTATTCCAGATTCCAATCACCCTCTGAATGAAAAATATTTCTTCAAATCCCCTCTAAACCTCCTGCCCTTACCTTACATCTATGTACCCTGGTTATTGACCCCTCCGCTAAGGGAAAAAGTTTCTTCCTATCTAGCCTATCAATGTCCCTCATAATTTTGTATACCTCAATCATGTCCCCCCTCAGCCTTCTCTGCTCCAAGGAAAACAACCCTAGCCTTTTAAGTCTCTCTTCATAATTGAAATGCTCTAGCCCAGACAACATCCTGGTGAATCTCCTCTGCACCCTCTCCAGTGCAATCACATCCTTCCTATAGTGTGGTGCCCAGAACTATACACAGTACTCTAGCTGTGGCCTAACTAGTGTTTTATACAGCACCATCATAACCTCCCTGCTCTTATATTCTATGCCTCAGCTAATAAAGGCAAGTATCCCATATGCCTTCCTAACCACCTTATCTAACTGTGCTGCTGCCTTCAGTGATCTATGAACAAGTACACCAAGGTCCCTCTGACCCTCTGTACTTCCGAAGGTCCTACCATCCATTGTATATTCCCTTGCCTTGTTAGTCCTCCCAAAATGCATCACCTCACACTTCTCAGGATTAAATTCCATTTGCCACTGCTCCGTGCATCTTACCAGCCCATCTTAAATGAAACAGGAATTTCATTTAATTGTTAGATGTAAACAAAACAAAAACTAGTCTTGAAAGATTAACCCTTAAAATTCACTCACTTACCAAACTCCCTTCTTCACACTCAGTACAGCTGGGCTACTCCTTCCATTATGGAGGAATATAAACCCTGGTTTTGTGAAAGTGGAGGGAATGGTGCTGAGTTCGACCAACAAGTTGATTTTATTTGCCTAAGGACTTCAAGGGCCATTGAGTTAAGATGAGGTGAGGTAGAGATCAGACATTGTCTATTTGAATGGCAGAACAGACTGAAGGGCAGGTCAATGTTGAATTCCCTGACAAGGGTCCCTCCCCTAATTTGAATATGCTCCTGGCAAACAAAATACTGGCCTGGAGACCTGCGCCTATAGCTGTGGTGTGTGAAATGCAGCCATTCAGCAACTATTAAGCGGATGGGAAATTGTGACAGAAATTATCAGAATAGGCAAGTTTAAAATGAATAGAAAATGTGTGAAGCAGCTTTTGTAGCAAATGGGCGAAAGAGAAGGTTTTAGGTATTGCAGAGAAATGAAATAAGCATTATCACAGCACCTGATGCATTGAGTGCATCTCTTGATGCATTTAAGGGAAAACTGGATAAGTACACGAGGGAGAAAGTAATTGAAGGAATAAAAAGGTTGGATAAAGAAGAACGGGAGGACGGTCACGTGGAGGAATAATACCAACGTGGACCACTTGGGACAAATGACCTGTTTCTGTGTTGTAAATTCTATATTAATTTTATGTAATTCTGATATGGGAGACCTGCAATTGCATTATTTGTTTACACCTCACTTTCCCATTCTTAATGCTTATACTGTGAGTTTTAATTGTAGAAGGTTGTCTGGCAGCTCACATGTAGGTATACCCACAGTGCTGTAAGGAAGGCAGTTCCAGGATTTTGACCCGGCGACAGTGAAAGAACGGCAATATAGTTCCAAGTCAGGTTGATGTGTGACTTGGAGGGGAACTTTCAGGTGGTGGTGTTCCCATGTATTTGCTGCCCTTGTCCTTCTAGTTGGTAGAGGTCGCGGGTTTGGAAGGTGCTGTCTCAGGAGCCTTGGTGCATTGCTGCAGTGCATCTTGTAGATGGTACACACTGCTGCCACTGTGCATTGGTGGTGGAGGGAGTGAATGGCACCCCATCTACAAACAATCAAGCGGGCTGCTTTGTACTGGATGGTGTCGAGCTTCTTGAGTGTTGTTGGAGCTGCACCTATCCAGGCAAGTGGAGAGTATTCCATCACACTCCTGACTTGTGCCTTGTAGATGGTGGACAGGCTTTGGGGAGTCAGGAGATGAGTTACTCGCCTCAGGATTCCTAGCCTCTGACCTGCTCTTGTAGCCATGGTATTTATATGGCTACTCCAGTTCAGTTTCTGGTCAATGGTAGCCCCTAGGATGTTGATAGTGGAGGATTCAGCGATGGTAATGCTGTTGAATGTCAAGGGGAGATGGTAAGATTCTCTCTTGTTGGATATGGTCATTGCCTGGCACTTGTGTGGCGCGAATGTTACTTGCCACTTATCAGCCCAAGCCTGGATATTGTCCAGGTCTTGCTGCATTTCTACACGGACTGCTTCAGTATCTGAGGAGTTGCGAATGGTGCTGAACATTGTGCAATCATCAGGGAACATCCCCACTTCTGACCTTATGATTGAAGGAAGGTAATTGATGAAGCAGCTGAAGATGGTTGGGCCCAGGACACTACCCTGAGGAACTCCTGCAGTGATGTCCTGGAGCTCAAATGATTGACCTCCAACAACCACAACCATCTTCCTTTGCGCTAGGGATGACTCCAGCCAGCAGAGGGTTTCCCCCTGATTCCCATTGACCTCAGTTTTGCGAGGGCTCCTTGATGCCATACTCGGTCAAATGCTGCCTTGATGTCAAGGGCAGTCACTCTCACCTCACCTCTTGAGTTCAGCTCCTTTGTCCATGTTTGAACCAAGGCTGTAATGAGTGGCCTTGGTGGAACCCAAACTGAGCGTCACTGAGCGGGTTATTACTAAGCAAGTGCTGCTTGATGGCATTGTTGATGACACCTTCCATCACTTTACTGATGATTGAGAGTAGACTGTTGGGGCGGTAATTGCCCGGGTTGGACTTGTCCTGCTTTTTGTGTGCAGGACATACCCGGGCAATTTTCCACATTGCAGGGCAGATGCCAGTGTTATACTGGAACAGCTTGGCTAGGGGCGCGGCAAGTTCTGGAGCACAGGTCTTCAGTCCTATTGCCGGAATATTGTCAGGGCCCATAGCTTTTGCAGTATCCAGTGCCTTCAGTCGTTTCTTGATATCACGCGGAGTGAATCGAATTGGCTGAAGTCTGGCATCTGTGATGCTGGGGACTTCAGGAGGAGGCCGAGATGGATCATCAACTCGGCACTTCTGGCTGAAGATTGTTGCAAATGTTTCAGCCTTATCTTTCGCACTGATGTGCTGGGCTCCCCCAGGGGATATTTGTGGAGCCACTGCCTCCAGTTAGTTGTTTAATTGTCCACCACCATTCACGGCTGGATGTGGCAGGACTGCAGAGCTTCGATCTGATCCATTGGTTATGGGATCGCTTAACTCTGTATCGCATGCTGCTTATGCAGTTTGGCACACAGATAGTCCTGTGATGTAGCTTCACCAGGTTGACACCTCATTTTGAGATATGCCTGATGCTGCTCCTGGCATGCCCTCCTGCACTCTTCATTGAACCAGGGTTTGTCTCCTGACTTGATGGTAATGGTAGAGTGGGGGATATGCCAGGCCATGAGGTTACAGATTGTGGTTGAGTACAATTCTGCGGCTGCTGATGGCCCACAGCACCTCATGGATGCCCAGTTTTGCATTGCTAGATCTGTTCGAAATCTATCCCATTTAGCACAGTGATAGTGCCACACAACACGATGGACGGTTTCCTCAATGTGAAGGCGGGACTTCATCTCCACAAGGACTGTGCGGTGGTCACTCCTACCAATACACTCATGGACAGAAGCATCTGCAGCAGGCAGATTGGTGAGGACGAGGTCAAGTATGTTTTTCCCTCGTGTTGGTTCCCCCAACACCTGCCGCAGAACCAGTCTAGCAGTTATGTCCTTTAGGACTCGGCCAGCTCGGTCAGTAGTGGTGCTACCAAGCCATTCTTGGTGATGGATATTGAAGTCCCCCACCCAGAGTACATTTTGTGCCCTTGCCACCCTCAGTGCTTCCTCAAAGTGGTGTTCAACATGGTGGAGTCATCAGCTGAGGGAGGGCGGTAGGTGGTAATCAGTAGGAGGTTACCTTGCTCATGTTTGACCTGATGCCATGAGACTTCATGGGGTCCGGAGTCGATGTTGAGGACTGCCAGGGCAACTCCCTCCCTACTGTATACCACTGTGCCGCCACCTCTGCTGGGTCTGTCCTGCCGGTGGGACAGGACATACCCGGGGATGGTGATGGCAGTATCTGGGACATTGTCTGTAAGGTATGATTCCGTGAGTATGACTATGTCAGGCTGTTGCTTGACTAGTCTGTGGGACAGCTCTCCCAACTTTGGCACAAGCCCCCAGATGTTAGTAATGAGGACTTTGCGGGGTCGAGAGGGCTGGGTTTGCCGTTGTCGTTTCCGGTGCCTCGGTCGATGCCGGGTGTTCCGTCCGGTTTCATTCCTTTCTATTGACTTCGTAGCGGTTAGGTACAACTGAGTGGCTTGCTAGGCCATTTCAGAGGGCATGTAAGAGTTAACCACATCGCTGTGGGTCTGGAGTCACATGTAGGCCAGACCAGGTAAGGACAGCAGATTTCCTTCCCTAAAGAACATTCATGAACCAGATGGGTTTTTACAACAATCGACAATGGTTTCATGGCCATCATTAGACTAGCTTTTAATTCCAGATTTATTAATTAAATTCAAATTCCACCTTCTGCCACCGTGGTGGGATTCGAACCCATGTCCCCAGTGAAATACCCTCGGTCTCTGGGTTACTAATCCAATGATAATACCACTACGCCACCGCATACCTAAATGGAATCAGTGAGCAATGGACAATAAATGGGCACCCTGATGCAGCTCTGTGGATTCAGGCCAACACAGTATCGGGCAGTTCAGAGACACCAGGCCAGTAGCAAAGTAAGTTAATGTCACAATCACAGGCATGGAGTGGGGAGAGAGCCTGGTGGACTGAGAGACTGAGGCGGACCTGATTATTCTCATTGGGCATGGAGAAGTTTTTCTGCTCTCCTTGCCCCAGAAAAATAATTTATACTGATTTTCCAGGGCATCTTATATTATATCTCACTAATCAATTCTTTCCTAAAATGGCAATCATCTTCCTATGTATGGCATGCATTTCCGATTTGTATACTACCTGAACAGTATGGAATCCATGTTGAGGCTACTAGCAGGCCATTAAGGCCAATTCTGGTGAGTTTAAATTGGTTTCTAGCAGTCTTATTGAGGGAGTTGCCATTGTAAATTCTCGAGGAGATGCTTCTTATGTAGAAATACAGCAGAGCAGGATTCTTATGTGTTCATGTACAAAACTACACTGCGTTAACAAATTACAGGGATGGGCTCATTATCACAATTGAGCTGGGTCACTCATACCTGTAAGGACACACCTGGGGAACTTGTCCAGAGTTGTAGGAGAAAGAAGGGTCTCGTGACTGGAACCTGGAAACTGGGTGTAGGAAACAATCCCTGAGTTGGAACGTGTTAATTCCAAGGGACACCTGATATTGGGCTTCAAGATTAGGTGAATAGGATTTCCATTTTGGGGCTGCTGAGTCGCTGGCAATGAATGGCCCTCAGATAGATACTGGGACAGCCTGGAAAGCGATCGAGGTTGTGCGGTGGGGGTGGGGGGTGCAATTGCAATTGAAAGTGGAATGGGGGAAAGCAATTGAGAGGGAGGATGCTTATCGGTAGAGGTCCGTGCTGGTGTCGGCAAACTCTTAGACCAGACTCCACCTTGTATCAGTGAGGTGGAGCTTCAGGTATTGCTTGCACAGGCCAGAAAATAATTAAATATATAGAGCTGAATTTTACCGACACCTCGACACCACGGGTTGCAGCGTGGGGGCCAGTAAAATTCTACGGAGAGAGGCCCGCCTCGACCCGTGACATTGAGAAGGGCCTGCTGTAAATTACCAGTGGCGGGGGGACCTCAGTACGGCTCCCCCCCGCCCGCCACATGGCAGCAGCACCACAATTAGCATATGGTAAACGACACTCAGCTTTGCTGATTATGCAGCTCATTGCCTCTCCATAGACACTTCCCAATTTTTCAATAAACGGGCGGCCGTCACGTGCCAGCCCGCTCACGATTGGAAAAGCCGTCGGGTCCACAGAGGCAGAAGGTTTTGTGACAGAAAGTAAGTTTCTTTTCAAGGGTCTCACTCTGCATTCCTAATGGGAGGAGGGAGGGGGCATTACAGGGGTCTCACTCTGCATATTGGAAGGGGGGGGCATACACTGGGGTCTCACTGGATTCTCAAAGGGAGGAGGGAGGGGGAGGGTACACAGGGGTCATAGACTGATACAGCACTGAAACAGGCCCTTCGGACCACCGAGTCTGTGCCGACCATCAACCACCCATTTATACTTCTCCCTTCTTTGGGCCTCCTTATCTCTAGAGACAATGGATATGCGCCTGGAGGTGGTCAGTGGTTTGTGAAGCAGCGCCTGGAGTGGCTATAAAGGCCAATTCTAGAATGACAGGCTCTTCCACAGGTGCTGCAGAGAAATTTGTTTGTCGGGGCTGTTGCACAGTTGGCTCTCCCCTTGCGCCTCTGTCTTTTTTCCTGCCAACTACTGTCTCTTCGACTCGCCACATTTTAGCCCTGTCTTTCTGGCTGCCCGCCAGCTCTGGCGAACGCTGGCAACTGACTCCCACGACTTGTGATCAATGTCACAGGATTTCATGTCGCGTTTGCGGACGTCTTTAAAGCGGAGACATGGACGGCCGGTGGGTCTGATACCAGTGGCGAGCTCGCTGTACAATGTGTCTTTGGGGATCCTGCCATCTTCCATGTGGCTCACATGGCCAAGCCATCTCAAGCGCCGCTGACTCAGTAGTGTGTACAAGCTGGGGATGTTGGCCGCCTCGAGGACTTCTGTGTTGGAGATACGGTCCTGCCACCTGATGCCAAGTATTCTCCGGAGGCAGCGAAGATGGAATGGATTGAGACGTCGCTCTTGGCTGACATATGTTGTCCAGGCCTCGCTGCCATAGAGCAAGGTACTGAGGACACAGGCTTGATACACTCGGACTTTTGTGTTCCGTGTCAGTGCGCCATTTTCCCACACTCTCTTGGCCAGTCTGGACATAGCAGTGGAAGCCTTACCCATGCGCTTGTTGATTTCTGCATCTAGAGACAGGTTACTGATGAAAGTTGAGCCTAGGTAGGTGAACTCTTGAACCACTTCCAGAGCGTGGTCACCAATATTGATGGATGGAGCATTTCTGATGTCCTGCCCCATGATGTTCGTTTTCTTGAGGCTGGTGGTTAGGCCAAATTCATTGCAGGCAGACGCAAACCTGTCGATGAGACTCTGCAGGCACTCTTCAGTGTGAGATGTAAAAGCAGCATCGTCAGCAAAGAGGAGTTCCCTGATGAGGACTTTCTGTACTTTGGACTTCGCTCTTAAGACGGGCAACGTTGAACAACCTGCCCCTTGATCTTGTGTGGAGGAAAATTCCTTCTTCAGAGGACTTGAACGCATGTGAAAGCAGCAGGGAGAAGAAAATCCCAAAAAGTGTGGGTGCGAGAACACAGCCCTGTTTCACGCCACTCAGGATAGGAAAGGGCTCTGATGAGGAGCCACCATGTTGAATTGTGCCTTTCATATTGTCATGGAATGAGGTGATGATACTTAGTAGCTTTGGTGGGCATCCGATCTTTTCTAGTAGTCTGAAGAGACCACGTCTGCTGACGAGGTCAAAGGCTTTGGTGACATCAATGAACGCAATGTAGAGGGGCATCTGTTGTTCACGGCATTTCTCCTGTATCTGACGAAGGGAGAGCAGCATGTCAATGGTCGATCTCTCTGCACGAAAGCCACACTGTGCCTCAGGGTAGACGCGCTCGGCCAGCTTCTGGAGCCTGTTCAGAGCGACTCGAACAAAGACTTTCCCCACGATGCTGAGCAGGGAGATTCCACGGTAGTTGTTGCAGTCACTGCGGTCACCTTTGTTTTTATAGAGGGTGATGATATTGGCATCGCGCATGTCCTGTGGTACTGCTCCCTCGTCCCAGCACAGGCATAGCAGTTCATGTAGTGCTGAGAGTATAGCAGGCTTGGCACTCTTGATTATTTCAGGGGTAATGCTGTCCTTCCCAGGGGCTTTTCCGCTGGCTAGCGAATCAATGGCATCACTGAGTTCTGATTTGGTTGGCTGTATGTCCAGCTCATCCATGACTGGTAGAGGCTGGGCTGCATTGAGGGCAGTCTCAGTGACAACATTCTCCCTGGAGTACAGTTCTAGGTAGTGCTCAACCCAGCGGTCCATTTGTTTGTGTTGGTCAGTGATTATGTCCCCTGATTTAGATTTGAGGGGGGCGATCTTCTTGATGGTTGGCCCAAGAGCTCTCTTCATGCCATCATACATTCCTCTGATGTTTCCGGTGTCTGAGGCCAGCTGAATATGACTGCATAGGTGTTGCCAGTAGTCATTTGCGCAGCGCCTGGCTGTTCTTTGTGCAGTGCTTCTGGCTGCTTTAAGTGCTGCGGATGTTAAATCGCTGGGGGCTTTCTTGTAGTTCAACAGTGCAATGCGCTTAGCGGCTATGACAGGTTCCAGCTCTTCATTATGAGATTGAAACCAGTCTGCATTTCTCTTCGCACTTTTGCCGTAGGTGGTCAAAGCTGACTCATAGATGGCGTCTCTGATGTGGGCCCACTTGGTCTCAGCATCCCCTGTGGGAGTGTTTTGAAGGGCTGTTATAAGTGAATTTAGAAATTTTTGTAACAGCTGTGGGTGAGAAATTCTGCTCGTGCTGATGTGCGGGTGGCCCTTCTGCTTGGAATGATGCAACTTCTTTGGTCTGAGTCTAACCTTGCTGCACACCAGGGAGTGGTCGGTGTCGCAGTCCGCACTGTGGAAGCTGCGTGTGATTTGAACACTGTTTAAGGCTGCTCGCCTTGTGACAATGAGGTCTAGCTGGTGCCAACGACGTGCTCTTGGGTGCCTCCATGAAACCTGGTGACAGGGTTTAGTGTGAAAGAACGAGTTGGTGATGCAGAGGTTATGATAGGTACACAACTCAAGCAGTCTCTGCCCGTTCTCATTCATCCTTCCAACGCCATAGCGCCCAAGGCAGGAGGGCCATGAGTCATGGTCGGCCCCAACCCTGGCATTAAAGTCCCCCAGCAGGAATAGGTGTTCGGTGTTGGGGATGCTGCTAATGATGTTATGGAGTTGCTCGTAGAACTGGTCTTTAGCTTCAGGTGGGGAGCAGAGTGTTGGAGCATAGATGCTGAGTAGGTGTACTGGACCAGAGGTGGTGAGCAGTCGGATGGACAGTATGCGTTCCGAGCCATTTGAGGGGGGCTCTATCATGCTGAGCAAGGAGTTTCTGATGGCGAAGCCCACTCCATGCTGTCTTGGTTCTTCAGGATCCCTGCCCTGCCAGAAGAAGGTGTAGTCTTGCTCTGCTAGAGATCCACTCGCGGGGAGGTGTGTCTCCTGAAGTGCTCCAATGTCTACATTGAGTGTTCTGAGCTCGTTGTTAATGATGGCGGTCATCTGAGAATCGTTGATTTGTGTAAGGTCTTCCGACAGGCCAGGACACATAGTTCTGACGTTCCAGCTTGCAAAGCGAAGGGCTGGTACCTTCTTTCCTTTTTTCGTGTTGTTTGGTGCGGTGTTGCAGTTCACTTTTCTGGCAATGACCCTGAGCGCCAAGCACCCATTGAAGCAGGTAGACTGTGGCGGGACAGAACTTTATTGACCGGGGGCTGCCTGGTTTGAGGCGGGCGGTAGCTGTCCAGTGAGGTGCAATGACCTCTGCCACCGACAAAGGCAACCCGTGGCGCCCAGTTTCTACGTCAATTTATCTGGACTTATAACCCGTAACTGCTGCCTTCCGTGTTGTGTCAGTCGCTGTGAGGCAACTATGGAGTGACCTCTCCATGGCGCATGCCTGGGCAAGTTACATTAATCCTACATTAATCCCATACCACATCCCCACCTTCCCTCAATTCTCCTACCACCTACCTATACTAGGGGCAATTTATAATGGCCAATTTACCTATCAACCTGCAAGTCTTTGGCTGTGGGAGGAAACCAGAGCACCCGGCAGAAACTCACGCGGTCACAGGGAGAACTTGCAAACTCCACACAGGCAGTACCCAGAACTGAACCTGGGTCGCTGGAGCTGTGAGGCTGCGATGCCAACCACTGCGCCACTGTGCCGCCCCATTCTTAAAGGGAGGGGGTCTAGGATTACTGGTGAGAAAGCTCTGCTGGCATGAAGTGAGATACTGTGTATCATCCCTCCGTTAACAGTGTACGTACTGTGTTTGTGTTTGTGAAGGAGCAATGGCACACTCGGCACCCTGTGTGGGGAGGGTGCCAGCCAGAAAAGGCAGGATCATTAAGGTTCTATGGTGGTGGGGGCAATTGATTCAGCTGGTAGGATCTTGATGTGGTCATGTTGTGCCACTCTGAGTGTTGGCCAAGATGGACAATGCCATGGCACACCACATAGTTGATCCACGAAAGCAGCTGATGTACCCGTCAACACCAATCTCTGCCCTGCTAGGAACCTTCGAATACATGAAGGGTTCAACTTTATTTATCACATGGAAATGGGTATGGCTCATCCTACATTGAGTGATCCTCTGCACGTGACGATCCGTATGTGCCAGAGGCAATGTCAACAGGCTGGTGAAATCCATGTAGAGGCCCCCGCTCATGAGCAGCAGCCCCCAAGGGGAGCTAGCCATTACGGTTGCCGTGCATCTACAGGCCCCACATGACATGCCATCGGATGTCAGAGCACCAGTGTCAGAGGAGATTGCGCATGTAGAGAGGGTGGTGACACGTCTCTGTGCCCTGCTCAAGGATGACCTGCAGCCCATGGGCTCCGGTGGACATCCCATGCCTTTGTTCCTCATGGTGGCAGCAGTTCTCAAGCCTGATGCCTCTGCA
Organism: Heterodontus francisci; assembly: GCF_036365525.1. NCBI lineage: Eukaryota > Metazoa > Chordata > Chondrichthyes > Heterodontiformes > Heterodontidae > Heterodontus > Heterodontus francisci. The sequence goes on along the minus strand of NC_090373.1, from coordinate 154,941,218 downwards.
GCCTTTTCGGGGCCCAATAGAGACCTTTGTGGGGTTACACAGTCAGCAGTGCAGCGCTGCATCAGGGAGGTCACCAATGCCCTGCACTGGAGGGCCAATGAGTATGTCCACTTCAGGACGGACTCTCACAGCCAGGACCAGAGGGCCATTGGTTCTGGCACCATTGCTGGAGAATCATAGGTTGTAATGTTCATAGACTGCACTCATGTGACCATCAGGCCTACTGCCAGGCTACCACCTACAGACCTCTCTAAAGGAGTCCTCTCAATCTAGGCGAAGCTGGTATGTAAACACCGCAGATGCTTGCTGTGAATGTGTGACCGTTTCTCAGGCAGCTGCCATGGCACCTGGGTCTTGCGCCAGTCCCGGCTACCTCCGCTGTTCACTGAACTGGCTCAGATGGAGGGGTGGCTTCTTGGAGATAAGGGCTATCCTTTGCAGACATGTCTCCCGATACCAGTGAGAGACCCCACCACTGCTGCAGAGGAGAGATACAACGCCAGCCACTGAGCTACAAGAGCCACCATTGAGCAGGAGATCGGAATGCTGAAAGAGCGCCTCCAATGCCTGTATGGATTGGGTGATGTTCTGATCTATGGGCCGAAAAGGCCAGCTCCTTTCTTTGCTGCTCTGCACAACTAGGCACCCAATAGGGGCCAGGCCTGGCATGAAAAGGAGAGACGTCAACAGGATTCCTCCTCGGATTATGAGGATGCTGAGGATCTACAACATGGAAGACGCATGGGAGAGCAGATGGCACCCAGGCTCTGCACGCAGGGCTAGCAGTGAGGTACGGATGTACGGCAGTGGCTTATCAGACAAAGGCTGCCTGCTCCATAGGAACCGACATGAGCTCCGCAAGCCACACATCACCCTCGCTCACCTGCTGTGCACCAGTCAACATCTGCAGCATTCTTGTGTAAACCATTAGAGGCAACAGCTGGATGAGCCAATGTCCATGTCACTGCATCCGTGGAGACGCACATGTGTAATGGCGGCATGGCAATGATATTATTGCATACGATGACTTTCCCGAACGGCCAACGGTGCAAAAGGATGTGACATTGGCGGTACATGCTGGTACACATCATTCACACAGAGAAAAGGACACACATGTTGGTGAGGAACATTTAGTGAAAGATGTATATATTGCTGTGACACCCGTGCATTCCCATTTGTGTCAGTGTGTTCTCTGTAAACCTCTGTGATACCTTTTATGGTGTATTTAAGTCTCATGTCCTGGAAAGTGCAAATTTAAGCTTATTCACCCAGGTGCGGCACACCTACAAGAAGGAATGTTACACTTGAGTGGGAGAAGAGGATTGCAACTTCACAGGACACTGGGACACAGCAGGGTAGGTATATGACAGCAAAGCCGTAAGTGCTGGCGAAACTCAGCAGGTCAGGTAGCATCTGTGGAGAGAGAAGCAGAGTTACTTTCAGGTCTGTGAACTTGGACAAGTTAACTCTGCTTCTCTCTCCACAGATGCTACCTGACCTGCTGGATTTCTGCACCGCTTTCTGCTTTGCTGCCAGATTGACAGCAGCCCCACTCTTCAGTATTCAGGTAAGTATTCTTTGACAGCTGTCAGGAAGCAGGAGCGCTTAAAATAGGGCCCAGCACCTGCTGCACAACTGACAAAAACTCTCTCACTGCACCAATTGTCCCGCCTCTCCCCACATAATATGGGGAGGGCAGCTCGACGGCGTGATTCTAATGAGTCCCTGTGAGTATTATTGCGGAGGACTCTGTGGCGGCCGCTAAATGGGGGCACCCCGCTGAGTTGAAAGGGCGCTGCCGTGCAGCACGGCGCCTGAATAAAATTCAGCCCATATTGTCTATCTCTGAAGCAACATCAATAACAACAGAGAACCATCAAAAGGCCACTGTTACCGGAAAGTCAATGTATGAAAATACCCGAAACTGCAGTGGAAGGTTGAACACAAATTGGGAGCCTAAAAAAGGTTGGAAGAGCTAAATTACAGCACAACAACAAACACAAACTAATCATGCAGGATGGCAGGGAAAGAAAGAGCTCTCACATCCTGAGAAAGTTCTAGCTCAACTACTGAAGCACCAACAGTGTCTCAACATAAGAGGCTGTTGCTAAGCCTAGCAAATGATATAAATGATGGCTGACACATGTTTAATAAATAATATTAGCATAGCAGTGTTTTGATTCATGCTCAAAACAAAAACATTTTAAAGCCTTATTAATCCTCAGGTATAATGGGATGTTTCCATAATAGTTTGCTGTGTCTGCAGTAAATTAATGAATAAATATCTCCCTCTTCCCACAAAGTATAATTACAAGGTTTGTAATTCACATTTAGCGCACAATTTAATATTAAATACTGCCTCCACAAATGATTCTACCAAACTTATCAGTAATTTACTCCAAAGCATTTCCGTAGGTGGCATAACTGCTGAATATGATCATCCATTTGACTCGGGAAGCATATTGTGTTCAAAGATGCAGGGTTCAGTTCTATGTTGGTGACTGCTGTTAGATGCCAAAAGCAACTGATACTTATGGAAAGATGTTTTTCAGATGGATTCTCTGGATTGTGGACCTCCAACAGAGGGCACATTATGCACATTTAATGGGTATTAGTTGTGCAGTATCACATCACACATTCTTGGCATAATGGCAGTGGCTACTTTCCTGTGACATGAGGTGATGCAAAATGCTAAGATATCCAAAGTCAGTTTCCATCTTTGTGTTCCCTAACAGAGAGCCTTACCCACTGAGAGTGCGTGTTGGAATATTACCCCTTCAGAGCTCCTTCAAGACCAGTCAACAGGGATTGAAAAATATTTATTTATCTGTAACAGTGATCTCCTTCACTAAATAGTTTCATTTTATCACTTCAATGCACAGTGCCTTCATTCTCCTTCTATGCCAGCTTGCTCTCTGTGTTCCAAATTCAGATTGGAACCTGCAGTGTATTCTTTTTTCACCCTTGGAGTTACGGAGGAGCCATTTTCAAACTTGTCTGATTGAGTGCATTGGCTGCCCCTTGTATAACCTGCCCCTAGTATCACCTATCCCTTGAATAACTTGTCTGTTGTATAACCTGCTCCTCATATAACCTGTCCTTTGTAAAACCTATCTGTTGTATAACCTGCCCCCTCGTATAACCCGTTCCTTGTATAACCTGTCTGTTGCATTACCTGTCCCTTGCATAATCTGTCCCTCGTATAACCTGCCCCTTCTATAACCTGCTCCTTGTATAACCTGTACTCGCGTCTAACCTGTCCCTTGTATAACCTGCCCTCACAAATAACCTGTCCCTTGTATAAACTGTCCTCTCGTATAACCTGCCCCTTCTAAAACCTGCCCCTTGTATAACCTGACACTCGTATAACCTGCCCCTCGTATAACTAGTCCCTTGTAAAGTAAAGCGGAAGTGAAAGTGTTCCCTTTATCGAGTTATTCTTCTAAGTAAATACAGTAGAAAATAGAGGAGTGTAAACTCTGCGATATTGTATGCCAGTGCCTATGATTTTCTGATGTGTGCTTTGGGCATGTGAAACCTTATTGGTGGCACAGGGACCCCAATTTTAATTCCCTCCACCTTGTGCAACCCAGGCCAGTGGGTGCATCTGAAATGAGGGGAATGACTTAGAACCTCTGATCCCACTGCAACCCCACTGTGTCCCGATGTTAACCTACTCTTGTGAGCAGATGAGCAGAATATCCATCCCAAGTTGGCAGGGTCCTGTTTAAATCTGCAGATTGGGGCCCAATGACATCAGGTCATCATCATGCCCACCCTCTGTGATTGGTGAGGAAACCCGGAAGGGGGATGCTAATTCCATGGCTGAGTTAAAGAGCCATGGCAAAACCCATTGCAATTACAAACAGGTTCCTGACCCACTCCTGGCCCTCCCGCAGCAAGTGAGTCCGTTGTATTAAAATTGCCCCCACATAGTCTGCATAGATTAAGTGAATGGGCAAGAAGGTGGCAGATGAAGTATAATCTGAGGAAATGAGAGGTTATTAAATTTGGTAAGAAGAATTGAAAAGTCAAATATTTTTAAAGGGTGAGAAACTATTAAATCGCAGAATCACAGTATTCACAGAATTGTTACAACACAGAAGGAGGCCATTCAGCCCATTGTGTCCACCCTGGACCTCCAAAAGAGCAGTTCACTTAGTGCCACTCCCCGCCTTCTCCCCGAACCTTGCACATTCTTCCTTTTCATATCACAGTCTAATTCCCTTTTGAATGCTTCAAATGTTGGTGTTCTGAGGGATTTGGAGGTCCTTGTTCAAGAAATGCAGAAAGTTAACATGCAGGTACAGCAAACAAACTAGGAAGGCAAACGGTGTGTTGGCCTTTATTGCAAGGGGGTTGGAGTACAAGGGTGAGGAAGTCTTTCTGCAATTGTACAGGGCTTTGGTGAGACCACACCTGGAAGACTATGTACAGTGTTTGTCTCTGTACCTATGGAACAGTATACTTGCTTTAGAAGGAGTGCAACAAAGGTTCACTAGATTGATTCCTGAGGTGATTGGCTTGCCCTATGAGAAGAGATTAGTAGAAAGGGCCTATAATCTCTGGAGTTTAGAAGAGTAACAGGTGATCTCATTGAAACTTAAAAGCTCCGAAGAGGGCTTGTCAGGGTAGATGCAGAGAGGCTTTTTCTGCTTGCTGGAGAAGCTAGAACTAGGGGCATAGAATAAGGGGAATGACCATTTTGGATTGAGATGAGTAGAAGTTTCTTCACTTGGAGAGTTGTGAATCTTTAAAATTCTCTACGCCACAGGGCTGTGCATACTCAGTCACTGAGGATATTCAAGGCTGAGATTGATAGATTTTGGACTCCATGGGAATCAACGGATATAGGGAAAGTGCGTGCAATTGGAGTCAATGTCAAGCATCAGCCATGATCTGATTAAATGGCAGAGCAGGATCATGGGGCTGTATGGCCTACTCCTGTTCTTATTCCTTTGTTCTTATGTTCACCCCCCCACACTCTTGTTAAATGCTGCCTTCTCCTGAAAAGACACATATATTAGAATAATATGTCTGAGAGAACCCAATTGTCCAGGCCAACAGCCACCTTAAGTGTATTTGTGAAGCCACAACATGCAGGCATCTTGTGTTGGCAGTTGTTTAATGTTTATTGAGTGCTATATTTAATGGGCCACCATACAAATACTTTGTGATGGCAGTATTGCAGATTACAATGCCCTTTTAATATCTGTGTTGTCTATTCACATAAAAAGTACAAAAATAGTTGCTGGAGCATTGTGCATTCTCCCTGTCTGATGCGGCACCGTATAGCAAGGTGCTCTAAGATGCATTGTAAAGCAGAACTGTAAAATCAAACAAAGCATAAATAAGCTTTAACTTGGCAAACTTCCCGACACCAGTATTTTTTTTGACCTCAAATCATTGACTTTTTCTGCCATCTCCATCTTACATGCAGGATGGACCTCAAGACCCTCCTTGCCAGGACCGCCTGAAGCAGAACCTCCAAAGCTGAATCATTAAAGGGAGCAGCTTGATCTCAGTAAACTGCCCAGGTTTTAATTATTTAGCAGCAGCCCTTTATGATCTGCCGTGCCCAATATCCTGGCCTCTGACGTGTAGACTCCCAGCACATCATGTGCTGTGCATTGGGTGCACAGTTAAATTATTCAGTGCAGAACAAGTGTGATCCTGGCACTCATAAGCTGTTATTAACTCAGTATAAAATTTATTACTAACAAAACAGCAAAAATATTCATATTAAAATAGAACTTTTTTGAGGAGATTCATTATAAGCCACATTCAACTCTTCCATAAGATGATTTATGGATTTTTATAAGATTTTTATGAGTATTTTTCCTGGCATATTAGGCCATTTTTAGCTTTTTATATTTGGTAACAATAGATTTGGTTGTGCTTCGTATATAATACAATCTCATAGGGCTTGTGTTGCAAATGAACTTGACCGGTTACCCAACTGCATAATCTGGTTGCACCTGCCATCCATTGAAGAGAAGAAACAAAGCAGCAGAAATTTAAACACCACTGACACATCAGCAATATGCAACTTGGCAGCAATATATTTCGCTATGGAGAAAGAAGATACCTGCAGAGAAGGGATCATTTTGCACCTTGTGTTCTTGGAGAAGGATGTTGAACATTGCATATGTTGGCACCACTGCTGAATCTCACATTCTTCACTCAACAAAGCTCCTTATTTCAAAAAGAAGCTGCTCCTTCTCCCACATGTCAACACAATTTCACCTTCTGTGCTTAGCTGTCTTTTATTCTGGGTCCCTCAGAACTGAAATTATCAAATCAAATGGTACATTTGCTGGGATTTGATGTGCTGTGAAGAAGGTACTAGCTATGAATGACAGTCGGTCTCTTAAAATCTAATTCACTTATGACAATCAATAGCTCTCAGCTCCAGAAAATCTTTATCTTTTTTCCATAGTGTACTGTAAATTCAAAACCCATTGTTAAATACAAAAGGAATTGTCACTCTAACTATAAACCAAAATAGAGGAGAGACTAATATAAATAAATTATTTTAAAAATGTTTTATTTATATGATACTAGCTATAATGAAGTTTGCATATGAAATAGTCCCTGAACAAAATAATAGCAAAAAATAATTTTCTTTCATGAGTCACATGGGTATATATATATATATATATATATCTTCTTTGGCCTCCTTATCTCGAGAGACAATGGGTAAGCGCCTGGAGGTGGTCAGTGGTGTGTGAAGCAGCGCCTGGAGTGGCTATAAAGGCCAATTCTAGAGTGACAGGCTCTTCCACAGGTGCTGCAGAAAAATATGTTTGTCGGGGTTGTTACACAGTTGGCTCTCCCCTTGCCCCTCTGTCTTTTTTCCTGCCAACTGCTAAGTCTCTTTGACTCGCCACACTTTAGCCCCGCCTTTATGGCTGCCCGCCAGCTCTGGCGAACGCTGGCAACTGACTCCCACGACTTGTGATCGATGTCACAGGACTTCATGTCGCGTTTGCAGACGTCTTTAAAGCGGAGACATGGACGGCCGGTGGGTCTGATACCAGTGGCGAGCTCGCTGTACAATGTGTCTTTGGGGATCCTGCCATCTTCCATGCGGCTCACATGGCCAAGCCATCTCAAGCGCCGCTGACTCAGTAGTGTGTATAAGCTGGGGATGTTGGCTGCTCGAGGACTTCTGTGTTGGAGATACGGTCCTGCCACCTGATGCCAAGTATTCTCCGGAGGCGGCGAAGATGGAATGAATTGAGACGTCGCTCTTGGCTGACATACGTTGTCCAGGCCTTGCTGCCATAGAGCAAGGTACTGAGGACACAGGCTTGATACACTCGGACTTTTGTGTTCCGTGTCAAAGCGCCATTTTCCCACACTCTCTTGGCCAGTCTGGACATAGCAGTGGAAGCCTTTCCCATGCGCTTGTTGATTTCTGCATCTAGATATATATATCTATGTATAAGATATTAAACAGTTTTGTAACTAATCTCTACTTCCATATATTTCATTCTTATTCTCTGTGCTCTGATTTTTGTCCAATGATATTTCCATCTTGCTGTCATTCCATTTCAGTAATACTTAAACTTCTTATTGATTTCAGTGAGGATGTTTAAAGGTGCTACATTAGTCCTCTGAGCTAGCATTTTTTCCTGAGCTGAGCATCAAACACCATATCCTCTTCATTACTATGACCACTAAATTTTCTCTTCGTAACATTGCCCGCCTCCGGCCCTACCTCAGCCGAGATGCCGCTGAAGCCCTCATCCATGCCTTTGTCACCTCATGACTCTAAGGATGGTATTTTATGAGTCCCGTGGCTTCTCCAATGGCGGAACCAGAAGTGGGTGGTATTTCTGCTACGGCCCATTTTGCTGTTTCCCATGCAATTATGTATTTAAATTTAAGTGCAGGTAGTGGGCACGGGAGACCATGTGCGATCATGCGACGGGGACAGATTAAAAAAAAAATTATTCATAGGATGCGGGTGTCGCTGGCCAGGCCAGCATTTATTGCCCATCCCTAATTGCCCTGGAGAAGGTGGTGGTGAGCTGCCTTCTTGAACCGCTGCAGTCCATGTGAGGTAGGTACACCCAAGTGCTGTTAGGAAGGGAGTGCCAGGATTTTGACCCAGCGACAGTGAAGGAACGGCGATATAGTTCCAAGTCAGGATGGTGTGTGACTTGGAGGGGAACTTGCAGGTGGTGGTGTTACCATGAATTTGCCACCCTTGTCCTTCTGGTTGGTAGAGGTCGCGGGTTTGGAAGGTGCTTCCAAGGAGCCTTGGTGCGTTGCTGCAGTGCATCTTGTGGATGGTACACACTGCTGCCACTGTGCATCCGTGGTGGAGGGAGTGAATGTTGGTGGATGGGGTGCCAATCAAGTAGCTGTTTTGTGCTGGATGGTGTGGAGCTGCTTGTGTGTTGTTGGAGCTGCACCCATCCAAGCAAGTGGAGAGTATTCCATCACACTCTTGACTTGTGCCTTGTAGATGGTGGACAGGCTTTGGGGAGTCAGGAGATGAGCTACTCGCCACAGGATTCCTAGCCTCTGACCTTCTCTTGTATCCATGGTATTTATATTGCTACTCCAGTTCAATTTCTGGTCAATGGTAACCCCTAGGATGTTGATAGTGGGGGATTCAGCGATGGTTATGCTATTGAATGTCAAGGGGAGATGGTTAGATTTTCTCTTGTTGGATATGGTCATTGCCTGTCACTTGTGTGGCGCGAATGTTACTTGCCACTTATCAGCCCAAGCTTGGATATTGTCCAGGGCTTGCTGCATTTCTACACGGACTGCTTCAGTGTCTGAAGCGTCGCGAATGGTGCTGAACATTGTGCAATCATCAGCGAACATCCCCACTTCTGACATTATGATTGAAGGAAGGTCATTAATGAAGCAGCTGAAGATGGTTGGGCCTAGGACACTATGCTGAGAAACTCCTGCAGTGATGTCCTGGAGCTCAGATGATTGACCTCCAACAACCACAACCATCTTCTTTTGCGTTAGGTATGACTCCAACCAACAAAGAGTTTTCCCCCTGATTCCCATTGACCTTAGTTTTGCTAGGGCTCCTTGATGCCATACTCGGTCAAATGCTGCCTTGATTTCAAGGGCAGTCACTCTCACCTCACCTCCGGAGTTCAGCTTTTTTGTCCATGTTTGAACCAAGGTTGTAATGAGGTCAGGAGCTGAGTGGCCCTGGCACAACCCAAACTGAGCGTCACTGATCAGGTTATTGCTCAGCAAGTACTACTTGATGGCACTGTTGATGACACCTTCCATCTGTGATGCTGGGGACTTCAGGCGGAGGCCGAGATGGATCACCAACTCGACACTTCTGGCTGAAGATTGTTGCAAATGCACTGCCTTATCTTTCGCACTGATGTGCTGGGCTCCCCCAGCATTGAGGATGGGGATATTTGTGGAGCCACCTCCTCCAGTTAGTTGTTTAATTGTCCACCTTCATTCACGGGTGGATGTGGCAGGACTGCAGAGCTTAGATCTGATCCGTTGGTTATGGGATCGCTTAACTCTGTATATCGCAAGCTGCTTATGCAGTTTGGCATGCAAGTAGTCCTCTGTTGTAGCTTCACCAGGTTGACATCTCGTTTTGAGGTATGCCTGGTGCTGCTCCTGGCATGTCTTCCTGCACTCTTCATTGAATCAGGGTTGGTCTCCTGGCTTGATGGTAATGGTAGAGTGGGGGACATGCCAGACCATGAAGTCACTGATTGTGGTTGAGTACAATTCTGCAGCTGCTGATGGCCCGCAGTGCCTCATGGATGCCCAGTTTTGCATTGCTAGATCTGTTCGAAATCTATCCCATTTCGCACAGTGGTAGTGCCACACAACACAATGGACGGTATCCTCAATATGAAGGCGGGACTTGTCTCCACAAGGACTTTGTGGTGGTCAGTCCTACCAATACTGTCATGGACAGATGCATCTGCGGCAGGCAGATTGGTGAGGACGAGGTCAAGTATGTTTTTCCCTCTTTCATTGGTGGAACCCACCATCAATCTTCAAAGCACCATTAATGCTATAAATCATTTGCAGTGCAAGCCTGTAGGTTCAGCAGCCTGCCCAATCTATCTTCTCAACGAGGATTTTATTTTTCATCTTGCATAAATTAAGTAATTTTTTTTTGAATCCTCCATCTCTTGCAATCCCTCCAACCCTAGCACCAACTCCCCTTTTTATTTGATCCCCCTTCACCATCACCGTCCACACCAACACTGTAAAGCCAGCCAATAGGCAGTGTTCGGCCCCATGGTTCAGCGATGCCTCCCTGCAGTCTCTCCTCCAGGCTGCCAGGGAAAGAAGGGAGGTCCTCTTTCCAAGGGGTGGACTCAGAAACCTTCCCGGCTGACCAAGGTGGTCTGGATGAAGGTGACAGAGGAGGTATCGATCCGTGTCACACGTAGAACCTAGGTCTTGTGTCGGAAACGTGTCAATGACTTGCTCAGATCTGTGATGGTAAGTGATGTTGCAAAAGCTGTGCAAGTGGTCTGCTCCTTGGCTCTGTGAGAGTGTGTATATGACAGTGGGCCGTCATGGCATGCGTTATAATGCATGATCAGCCTTGGTGCCAAATACCACATGCTTGTGCAGAATATGTAAGTGTGGCGCATGTTTGCACGCGGATGCAATGTGCGAATGACAGTCCAGAAAAAGTGATGTCGATGCATGCGGATAATGTTTCTTAGGCATCATTTGACATCTGATTAAATCAGCACCTTCTCCTTCAGGATAAACAGTCCCACAATGTGCGTGAGCAGACCAGAACAGGCCTGACCTGAGATTACTCACACCAGCAAAGGAGGAGTCAGTAGAGTTGGCTGGAGAGGAGGGTGGTTGAGCAATTGCTGACAGCGAGGCAGGATCGTCAAGGTATAAGGATGAAGTGTTAGATTTAGTGTTGCAGCCATATGTGATCACAGGAGGAATGTGCATTGAGGTGTTGACCTCACAATGCAATGATGCTTAGTGAGTCGCTGTTTGTTTTGCCACTGCAGATGCCCGCACTTGACCAGCTGCACACCGTGACAAACAGGCCGCCTCCTCTGGGGAAGATGCCTCCAATACCCCAGAGGGTGCACCATCACCTGCCTCTTCTTCCACCTCCGCCAGCGCAGATACAGCCACACAGTCTGCAGCGAGTATAAGATTAGAATCAGGGTCACAAAGTGGTGGGCACGACACAGACATGTCCCAGCAGCTGAGGGAGCATGTTACAATCGGAGGGCTGCTGGGGACAAGGCTCCTGCTCGGCCTCATGCAGATGATGATCCTCTGTTTGAAGCTACAAAAAGAATGTGCAGCAAAGCCATGTGGAAAATATGTTGGAGATGCCTTCGATCATGTGTTACTTTGCACTTTCCATGGAGGAGTCCATGCAAGTCATGACATTTGCCATGTCTCAGGCATTTGATTGTATGGCTTCCTCAGTGGAGAGTTTGTCGAGCTCCGTGACGAGTCTGGTTGAGCCCTTGAGCCATATGTGCTCTGACCTGTACTCCATCGCTGTCGTCATGGGCTCGATGCAGCAGTGGCTAAGCGAGAGGGGGACGAGGAACCTGGACTTCCCTCCAGGTGCCCCTTCCCCTTATGGAGACAAGCAGGTGCCATTGTGCACACAGATAGGGGAGGAGCGTGTGCCAGCTGCCCCAGGGCCTTCCTCCCAGGACAGCCCCAGAGTCAGCGGCATCTCTTCTTCCTCCCTGGACATTGACCCCCTCACCTCCAGCAGGTAAAACAGTGGGGGATGCTCAAGCACCAGTACTGGAGACTCCCAGAAGGATGGAGCCTTCAAGGCCCCATTTCTCCAGACGGCGTCCGCCATGGTCATCCAGGGAAAAGGGGCAGCACAATGAGCAGACTGTGTCCATCTCAGTTGCTAATGTCGAATTAGCACAGAGATGTAGTGGCAGAAAGTGTAAAAGTAGCAGTTATGAGCACAAAGTTGGCACAGGTGGTCATGATAGTGTCAACAGAATGTACAGTACTGTGAAATACATTTATTTGATTTACTCTCATACATTCTCGTTGCTCATTTAAAATTAGCAATCTGAAGAGGATACTGATTATTGTTGCCTTATGGCTGGCATGAATTTATGTTTTCAAAGTATTTAATACTGAGTTGTTAGAGTTGACATTTGTGCCTTCAGTTTTCAATGACAGCTGCTTGCTTCATGAAGATGTTTTGCATTATTCCATAGAGACATGCTTTCCAGTCTAAGTTCTTTAGGGTTTCTCTCACAAGCACTGAGTAGTAGCTGCTGCAGCTTCATCACAACCCTGATTGTACTTGATGTGCCAGTCTAATCAAAGTGATGTAACGGCACAGCATCTTCAGTTCCAGGGGAAATGCCTGGATGCCAGACACTATTACCATGGAGACACAGGTAGTTTACAACAAAGTTCATATCAAACAGGGCATTAAGGTCATCTCTGTAGTATAAGCGTATCAAAGGGTTAATCTTGAGAGAATGTAAAGATTACCTCCCACCATAATGATGTAAGAGATCATGTGGGAAAGACTTGAGAACAGTTACAGGGTGGCTTTTGAAGGAGACACACAGGCTACTGTGGAGTGCATATAGTTACTCTGCAATAAAGATCAATGTTTAAACAATAAAGTTTAAGAACCTCTCTGGCTAGACTCTATATGGTGACAGCATAAAGAACCACATATTTAAAAATCTGCTGCTATTGTTGCTTTTCCTCGAGGCGTCCGAATACCTTACAGAAATGAAGCAGGTCGCAGGGGTTTCTGAACATTCTGCCAAGTTGAATTTTGACATATTTGAGCTTTAATTAGGTAAGTGCATCATTCTTTGCTGGAATGGCCAAAGATAATGTTCTCTCTGATCATCTCTTGCACTCTAGGGAAACGAGCAATGGCACTGAAGACCACTGACCTTGCTGCCCGGCTTTCCTCATTTACTGCGAAATAGATGAAATCATTGGCACAACAGAATAGGGCATTGGTCACCTCTTTGACTCACCTATGAGTAGCAGCCTGTGAGATGGCACATATGTCGACTGCTGAGCCATGGAAAGCACCATTAGCAAAAGACTTGAGTGCTGCAGTAATGTTGAGGGCAACTGGCATGGGAACCCCATCAGAACCACATGGTTGCAGGTCATGATGATTGTTCACACAAATTTCATTGAGCAACTTGCGTGACATTGTCAGGCATCTCTGGAATGGAATCTCAGACATCTGAAGGAAGTTTGTCCTTGTCCTGAGGATGAGCTCATGCGCCAGCGCCAATCTTCTATAATGGATGCCCTCATTCTGAGTTGTCTCACCCTCATGTGCTGCCTGCTGCTGGTGTTGTGTCATCAGCCGGTGAGCTGCAAGAGCTCTCCTCAGTCGCATCCTCTGCTCTTCTTCCATGGTAGGTGATTAATTGGGTGTATGCGACCCATGTATTTGCAGCTTTGCATCTTTTAAAGTAAGACCAGTGTTAAAATTCACCTGCACTTTGCCCTGGAGCTGTTTCATTGAAATAATGAGCAGATAGCTTGTAGGCGAATCATACTGCATACAGCTTGTATTCAACCCAACCATCATTGGTCTCCTCCCAATCAACTGAAATCCTTGAATGGACATGTGGTTTACAGTATCATTTGGCAAAATGGTGCATGTGTCATTTCAGGCAGGATTTCCCAGCTTCCAGCCTCCTCCTGCCACCTGATCATATTGGATATCCAATCCTTACTCTAGACCTTCCACCCTACCAAATCCAACTGGCCCCAGTAACTGTGATCATTCCCTCTGCCAGCCAGCATCCTGAGTTTGCACCACAGCATCCCGACATGGACAGCATTCAGACCTCCCTTTAGGCCTGTCCTCACCATAACTCTAATTTACTTTGCAAAACACATCCACCCGCCTCACTGCTTCATCAACATCACCTGGCACAGACCCTGAACGCAACAATAATTTCTCCCCTACTCCTCCATGTACCCGAGACCCCACCCTGTCCAGCCCGACTACCCTCCAATACTCCTCCATGTACCCAAGACTCCACCCTGTGTCCTTCCCCCCCCCACCCCCCATGCCTTCCCCGCTATCCCCTGAGAAGAATCACCCTTGCTGGTGCCGAGCCTGAAGCCAAAAAACCATTCCAATGTTTCCCTTCCTTGTGCTGAAGAGTTCAAGAAATGAAGCCACTAACCTCAGACACAACTGCACAAAGCCAATTGGTGTATGCCACCTTTAAACAAACGTGAACCAGTATGACAAGATTCCCGTTCACCGCTAACTTAATCTGGCAGGTAGGACTTAATTTAAGTTAATTGTAGGGTAATGAGTATTCAAGCTATGGAAATGTATGCAAAGCTGCAACCCGACACAGTGCGGGGTGAACCCCAGATTGTCGCAAACACACCGCTGACTTAATTGAAAAACAAAAACCCACTGTCGGAAAAGTAAAATATTAACTCACACCTGATTCAGTCACCCCGCCCACCACCAAAGCCGCTCCTGTAGGGCCCATAAAATTTACCCTATGATTCTCATGTTTTCCAGCTAATCTCCCACCCTAGTAAAACCTTAGCTCATCAAAAACTTTTCTTCCCATATCCTACTCCATCTCTCTCACCTCTAACACCTGTCCTCTCTGGTCTACGTTGGCTCCCAGCCCCTCAAATTCAAATTCTCATCATTGATTTCAAATCCCTTCATGGCCTTTTCCTCCCTATTTCTGTATCCTCCTCTATACTCTGGAATTCCCTCATTAAACCATCCTGCCGCTCCACCTTTCTCTCTTCCTTTAAAGCCCTCCTACATTACAATAGTGACCAAACTTCGCAGTAATTCATTGGCTGTAAAGTGCTTTGAGACATCTGGTGGTTGTGAAAGGAATTATACAAATGTGAGTCTTTCTTTGTTCTTTCTTTCTTAAAACCCACTTATTTGACCAAGCTTTTGGGCCCTCCTCCTAAAATTTCCTTCTTTGGCTCCGTATCCATTTGATGTCTGATTATATCTTGGGACACTTTTCTACATTAAAGAAAATGAAAATGAACATTCTGGAGAAAACTCAGCAACATCTGAGGAGAGAGTAACCGAGTGACAAATGAGTATTTGTTACACCTGCACTTGTCCAAAGACTTGCTATTGGCTTTTGCATGCCAAGTTCCTGCTAGTCAACCATCCAGAAAGCATGGTGCCCTCTACAGGGCATCTGAGACTTCTGTAAACAGCACAAGCAACTGTGTTTCTCCTTAAGTAATCAGATTGAAAAACCATTACTGAGCAGCAAAATCTGAAACAGGAAATGCCAGTTAAAATATTGTGTTCAATGTCAAATCCAGTATAGAAAATGAAATAAAGTGAGAGAAAGAAAGATCCGATTAAGAGAAAGTGATAAAAGAAACAGAAATATAAAGTTAAAAAAAGATGAATGTAATTCCTTTTAAATCTCTAACAACAATTAATACTTGCATGACTGAGATTCCACAATTGTAATAGTTAATTTTCACTGCTGGAATGGTTGTTCAGCAGTAATTAAGACTTACCATGATGTTCAAAAGGAATTTAGATTGAAATGGACAACCCCTAACATTATTTTGGTGAGTTTAGTCTATATCTGCGAGGTAAGTACAGCAACTTCATGCAGTTCAATATATTTGAATGGTGAATCAGTTGGAAAGATGCTGTTTTCGGGATGCTTTTGGAGGAGCGGGACATCTTGGAAAGCAATTTTTGGATTTACGTGTTTAACTACATATTTGCACTCACAGGAAGTTGCTGTCCGATTTGCACATAAACAATGTTGAGTGCTATTAGCCTCACTATTATTTCTACTGCAACAGCTGGCCTAACATTTCAGGTCAATGACCTCTCATCAGAAATTTCACACTGTAATTGAAAGAAGTTGTTGTTGCTGTGAATAACTCGAGATGATCATGTGCTATGGTCATTTCAGCCTGAACTTCATGGCCTATTTTGTTTTTCCCCACTTAATTCAAGCCTTTGCCTGCTAAAAGGTTAGATGACAGTAATATTGCTGTTCAGCTTTTATATTGTGGGCTCAATTTTACATTGCTGAACAAAATTCCGTTTTCAGTGTATTTGCACATCCCACAAGATGCCACACTTTAAATCCAGATCAAAAGAGCTCAATCATAAAATCCCACAGACTTTTGCAAGGAATGTGAAAGTACCGATGTTTGTCACAACTTAGCAATACTGCTGCTCCTCCAGTTATCTGGGACTGACAAAAGCCATGGGAACAAGCTTGAAGGAACCATAAAAGTGCCTAGATAAAGCTGGAGCACTGGAATAAAAACAGAAAGTGCTGGAAATACTCAGCAGGCCTGAAACATCTGTGGAGAGAGAAACAGAGTTAATGTTTTATGTTGATGACCTTTTATTAAAACTGGAAAAAGTTAGAGATGTAACAGATTTTAAGCAAGTGCAAAGACAGGGAAAGGGGGGAGGGGAGGATAAGAATGAAAGGGATGGTACGTGGTAGGATGTAAGGCAATACAGATTAAATGACAAAGGGGAATGATGGTGCAAGGTAAAAGAAGATAATAATGGGACAAGAAACAAAAGGTGAGTCTAGAGGAGATGCGAATGGGAAATAGCAGAATCATCACCAACAGCTGCTAACCAAAAACAAAAAAGAACATAAAAAGAAAGAAAAAAATGGGGGCTGTGATCTGAACTTTTTAAACTACTCCCACTCTGACCTCTCTGTCCTTGGCCTCCTATACTGTTCCATTGTACCTCAACATAAGATCGAGGAACAGAACCTCACCTTTCAATTAGGATTTTGGATGGCAACTGTTGGTGATAATTCTGTTTTCCCATATATTTCCTTCAGACCCATTTTTTTGTTTCTTTCCTTGTCCCATTACCAACTCCTTTTGTCTTGCACCATCAACCCTTTTGTCATTTAATCTCTACTGCCTTCCACCCTGTTACAGATCTTCCCCTCATTTTTTCATCCCCTCCCCTCTTCTCTACCTCTGTAATGTTACATCTCAATTTTTTTCCAGTTCTGATGAAAGGTCAATGACCTGAAATGTTGGGCGAGATTTTTTGAGCCCGCTGCCGATCTTGGTGGTGAGATCAAAAAAAGCAGCCCGGGCATGAGGGCCGCATGCCAACAAGCCACTACAATCTCAAGCGTGGCGGCTTATTTAAATAGCTGGACGACCCGCGCCCCCAATCTTGTGGAGGGGGCGGGCTTTTCGGCCCCGGCAATGGCGTCAGCTGCTTGTGCAAAGGTGCTGACACCATTTTTAAAGGCCATCAGCCCTGCTGCCTAATTTAAATTTTTAAACACATAACCCCCAAAATTAAATTAATACATTTCTTATGTCCCTTTCCCAGCCCCCCAATAATGATGATTACATTAACTATTTTCCCTTTTCCCCCTGCAAAAAATTTACCTTTTACATCTGACCTTTCCCCCAAACTGCACAAAGTTTGAAGTTCAACCCTACCAATCATCCCCTACAACATGACGTGCATTTGACCTCGCCCTCCCCACCGCACTAAAAATCTTACCTCCTCCCCCCTCCCCACCAGTGTTGTGCTGCCTTTCACCAGGTGGTGATTTGAAGGCGCGGGAGTGCCAGCCGCCATGCCGAAGATTGCAGCGGGCTCTCAAGGTTGCAGGTAAGTCTATGTTAATTCATTCATTTTATTGATTTGAATATTGTAATCGAGGTCCCGTCGCCCATTGGCGGGGTGGGGGGGTTGCTGCCACGGAGTCACGCCATTGCTGGGAGGATCGGGCCTAGCCCTGCCGGCGTCAAGGTCCGTGGCTGGCCTCATCCGGAGTCATCTTCAGGCGCCCCCCTCCCAACCATGGAAGCTGACGCTGGGGAGGACAACAAGATACAGCCCATTAACTTTGATTTTCTGTCTCCACAAATGCTGCCTGTCCTGCTGAATATTTCCAGTATTTTTTGTTTTTATTTCAGATTTCTAGTATCTGCAGTACTTTGCTTTTGTATTCGAGTTGGAGCACATTTTGGCTCTGTTTTGAGATCCTGGCACTCTTCCCTCTCAAGGCTCCCATACTCATTGATCCCCATCCCCAATGCTTTAATATTATAGCAGCAAGCCTGCTGTTGGAAACCCGCTGCCAGGCCTCACATCCTAGGATGCCTCTTGCATATTGCTGAAGTGCATGAGGCCCCAATATTTTTTCACAATGTCGTGTGAGATTCTGTTCATTTTCAATTAAGATACTTGGAGATAATTTTAACCGCCAAGAATGGGCGGCTTTGAGTCGGGTGGGAAGTCAAAATGAAAAAAAAAATCAAACCTGACCCAGCCCACATTTCCAGTTTTAAGAGGCGGGTCAGTGTGGCGGGTGACCAGTTTGATCTCAGGAGGTGAGTCTGTCACAGAAACCTTTGACATCAACATTTGACTGAGTGTGACATCAAGGAGCCCTAGCAAAATTGAAATCAATGGGAATTGGGGGAAAACTCTTCACTCATTGGAATCATTTATAGCACAAAGGAAGGTGGTTGTGGTTGTTGGATGCCAATCATCACAGTTCCAGGACGTCACTGCAGGAGTTTCTCAGGGTAGTGTCCTAGGCCCAACCATCTTCTGCTCCTTCATCATTGACCTTCTGTCCATCATAAGGTCAGAAGTGGGGATGTTTGCTGATGATTCCACAGTGTTTAGTACCATTCACAACTCCTCAGATACTGAAGCAGTCTGTGCCTGCATGCAGCATGACCTGGACAACATTCAGCTTGGGCTGATAAGTGGCAAGTAAAAGTCATGCCACACAAGTGCCAGGCAATGACCATCTCCAACAAGAGAGAATCTAACCATCTCCCCTTGATGTTCAATGATATTACCATTGATGAATCCCCCACTATCAACATCCTGTGGGTCACCATTGACCAGAAACCTAACTGGACCAGCCATATAAATATTGTACTACAAGAGCAGGTCAGAGGTTGGGAAAACTGCAGCGAGTAAGTCACCTCCTGACTCCCCAAAGCCTGTCCACCATCTGCAAGGCACAAGTCAGGAATGTGATGGATTACTCCCAACTTGCTTGAATGAGTGCAGCTCCAAAAACACTCAAGAAGATTGACACCATCCAGGAAAAAGCAGCCCGCTTGATTGGCACCCCACCCATCACCTTATATAACAGTGTATATCATCCACAAGATTCACTGCAGCAACTTGCCAAGGAACCTTCAACAGCATCTTCCAAACCTGCGACCTCTACCACCTAGAAGGACAAGGGCAGCAGATGCATAGGAACACCACCACCTGCAACTTCCCCTCCAAGCCACACACCATCCTGTCTTGGAGTTATTTCTTCACTGTTTCTTCACTGTCGCTGGGTCAAAAACCTGGATAGCCCTTCCTGGGTGTGGGTGTCCCTATACCACATGGACTGCAGCAGTTCAAGAAGGCAGCACATGACCACATTCTCAATTGTAATTGGAGATGGGCAACAAATGCTGGCCTTGCCAGTGATGCACAAATCCCATGAAAATGTTTTAAAAATTGCATTTACAGCACTGCTTGTGGACCAAGAGGTGCAGGAGTGTTTCCTCCAGGCCTAACAAGTTAGCCTCTGTATCAACCCCCTGAAATATCCAACATCCCCTACAATCTCCAACTCCAATGATCTCTGACCCCCACGCCATGATCTCTGATGCCCACCCACCCTGTTATCTCCATCTTGTCCCCTCCACCCGCCCCACCAATCTCTGTCCCCCCCGCTTACCTGCTTTCCACTCCGTATCTGCTTTCCCACCCAACATGTAGTTAGCTCTCAATCAGGTTGCTGTTGGGTGGGAAACCTAATGAAATAAAACAGAAGATGCCCTGCAGTTAAATCCTTACCTCTGGGCTTTCCCTTTGGAAATCCATCCCTTCCCTCATTCTTTTTGTGGCCCTGGGCAAATATTGGAACCAATACATCAAATCTGTTTTTACATTAATATGATTTGAGCCAGTGTAGTGGTACTTGGGGATTGAATACTGTGAGTCTGTCCAATTTTCTGTGAAAATTGTATATGAGTGACCTTGAATAGGGCTGTTTTTTTTATTCTATGTTACTGGCAGTCAATACTGAGATATTGTAATGTGAGGGACTTGAGAGATTTCCTGCCAAGTGTTCATTACATCCAGCTTTTATGTTTTGGTGTGCTTTGTGTCACCTGCATTTTACAGTAATGGAGTTCATGCTGTGTTAGACTGATTGAATTTGATAAAAGTACTGAATTCTTAATCCAGAAATTTGAGCATAGAATCTAGGCTGACAATCCAGTGGCATACTGAAGGAATTCTGCACTGCCACAGGTGCCGCCATTTGGATAAGATATTAAGCTATGGTGAAATCTGCCCTCTCAGATGGACATAAAAGATCCCACAGCACTATTCGTAGAAGAACAAGGGAGTTCTCTCTGGTGTCCAGACCAATATTTATCCCTCAAAGCACATCACTAAAACAGATAATCTGGTCATTCTCACATTGCTGTGGGAGCTTGCTTTGTGTAAATTGGCTGCCATGCTTCCCACATTACAACAGTGACCACTGCTTTGGAACATCCTGAGGTCATGAAAGGTGCTAAAACTGTTCCCTCTGGTGGGGAAATCAGTAACGAGAGGACATAATTTTCAAATTAGAGCTAGGAAATATTTTCTAACACAAAGGATAGAAGAAATTTGGAACTCTCTCCTCAAAAGGCTGTGGCTGTTGGAGCTTTCAAGACTGAGATGAATACTTTTTTTCGGTAAGAGTATGGAGATAAGGCAGCTAAATGGAGTTGAAGTGCAGATCAGGCATGATCTAATTGAATTTTGGAGCAGGCTTGAGCAGCTGAACGACCTACTCCTGTTCCTATGTATATAGGTATTTAGATTTGTGTTCTCATTCAATAAATTAGAGAACATCACAGAGGATTCCTACAATGCTGCTGGGCTGACTTTAATCTATTACACAGATAGTGGCAAGAGATCATTGTTATTCTTGCATCTAAGCAAACAGTCACCAAGCATACCCAAGAGCTAAAAGCAATTTATGTGGCTATTAATTGATTATATCTTCTAATTAGGATACCTCTAATACATATAACACTTGTTAAGCAAACCACATATGGCCACCAGCATATTTTAGTTTCTGTGTTATGCAGCTTCATAAAAACTTACAGCACAAAAGGAGGCCAGTAGGCCTGTCGTGCCTCTGCTGCCTCTGTAAACAAGCATTCGAGTTAGTTGCACATTCCCATATTTTGTCCTCAAGTACCTGTTCAACTCCCTTTCAAAATTATTTATGAAGTCAGCTTCCACCACTTTTTCAGGTAAAGTGTTCTAGATCCCAACAACATGAAGTGAAATGGACTTGCTGTACATTGTTTGAGTAAAATACATATTTCTCTCAGACTGACTTCCCAAAGGTAAGATATAAGAGTCCAATATTTCTGATCAATGGGTTAATTACAGCTTTGCCTCAGCTATAATGGTCCTCGGGTCTATCAATTCAGGCATGGGGATTGCACCCTCCCCCCTCTGCATTTCTGAATGCGCTCAAATTTCTAGGTCCATGCCTTCGAATGATGTCATGTATGTGCTTTAGTCTGCATGCTTTAATGCTGGGCAGGTATGTGGGAAGTCCAAATTCTAACAATTCAAATCTTAAATCTGACAGTGCTGTTTGTGCTCAGATTCCCAATGACAGTTGTGCATGGTTGTCTGCTAGTTGCATATGTTCCAGCCCACTTTCCTTTCCCACTTCTTTAGCATTCCTAACTAGGGTTGCTTATTGAAAGTAGCTGCATTACTGAGCTACCTGTATGGATTTCCTATTAGGGCTGCTGCTGGTTATTGTTGCTACAATACAAAAGATTGGCAACCTGCAAAGCCAATTATGAGGCAAACATGAATAAGTTGAACATAATAGTAATATGAGGGAATATATTCTGATTCTTAGTGCTAAATCAGCAGGATCAGAGTGCAACAGAAGTAATAATAATCACAATTCCATCAGGCTGACTACTTGGGGTTTCCCAAGGTCACACCAATTACTTATTTCAACGCAACACAAAAGCCCCAGTTGTGCCTATTGTGTTATTTCAGTCGCTGATCCAGTTTCAGGGGTCTGAGCCAAATGTTCTGGTCCCCAAGTGTCTGTTCTGGTCATGTTCCATCTGCCTTAGCAACCAGAAAACAAACCTTATCTTCCTTTCAGGAGATTATTTTGTTTGTATCATAGATCTGGAGTCATTGTGGAAAAAAAATTGCCTGTGGCACTGAAACTATACAACTGGAACAGTTCATCCTACTCATGAGTAAGACCTTCATACCCACTTGTCACTTATCACTTCCCGTCCTCATTTTTGTAATCCTCTTTTACTCCATGCATGTGATTGGTAATTTAAATCTCACATCTGTTAGCTAATTTGCATATGTGCAGATTTCCTTTGTAAATGATCACTTAATAGCTGACAACAGCACAGTCCATTTGAAAATGACTTATAAAAAGGGTTGACACATCTTTTTCATGATCCCAGCCAAATAAATCTTATTGCTGGTGGTACAATGCAGCCATCCTTAGACTTACAAGAAACACCAATCATAATCACCTTTTGCACTCCAGTGCTATTGTGGCAGAAATGCTGCATCTCACTGTTTCGACCTGTATCACATTAGACAACATTCAAGACTAGTGATACTGGCAGAATCTTTCTGCTTGTTCCAACAAATGTTTAGAGTATAGAACTCAGAAATCTGAGATTCTAAACGCATTATTAAAGGATGAGAAAAACAGCAGAGCAGAGCTCAGTACCCCTGAGCACAGGTTGAGAGATGTCCTGGAAAACAAATGTGCAGTACAAATTTGTTTGGATGAATTCAAAATAAAGTCCAAATGCATACTTATTGCATGCCCACTGCATTCATGTTGTGGGGCTAATAGCTTTAAGAAGGTAGTAAAATGGCGATCTGAGGTAACTTGGAAGGAATTACTCCCCTCCCCTTGATTTTCCATCCATTAATTTTAATCAGTGAATAATTCAGGGAGCACATGGCCAAAATTCCAAAACATGCCTCTAGGGGTTAAGGTTTAGTGGCGAGAGGGCCATTTTATAAGATCATCCCTATATTTAACACAGAGGCACATTTTAATTTCTGGCAATAGATTTTAAATTTTACTAAAACAAATAATCAGTAATTTATCAAGGAAAAAGAACAACTTGATGTTCTAAGCCAAATAAATCATGTTTAGTTTAGAGATACAGCACTGAAACAGGCCCTTCGGCCCACCGAGTCTGTGCCGACCATCAACCACCCATTTATACTAATCCTACACTAATTCCATATTCCTACCACATCCCCACCTGCCCATATATATTTCCCCGACCACCTACCTATACAAGGGGCAATTTATAATGGCCAATTTACCTATCAACCTGCAAGTCTTTTGGCATGTGGGAGGAAACCGGAGCACCTGGAGAAAACCCACACAGACACAGGGAGAACTTGCAAACTCCACACAGGCAGTACCCAGAATTGAACCCAGGTCGCTGGAGCTGTGAGGCTGCGGTGCTAACCACTGCGCCGCCCACTACATACAAGTGTAGTTGTTGATATTAAGTATAGGTCTGTCATTTGTTTGGCCCACTGCAGTGTTGTTTTCAATGGGACCTATTAGATATCCTCTTGTCTGCTTGCAATTTGAATGAATAATAAGGGTGGTTAGTGGAATATTTCATGCAGCAGGTACCAACAGAAGTGGTTTCCTTTCCAGCTGTAACTTTGGTCTCACTCCAGGTATTTTGATAAGAAAAGAAAAAAAAAATGCATAAATATTCTAGTCCTGTCCCCATGAGATACACTATAAAAGCCTACTGTTCTTTCATGGTACACAAATTTTCACTTATCCAGTAAATAGAAGCAATTACTAAGAAATTCAGCAGAGTTTTTATGGCTTTGTGATTACTATTAGGAAACTAGAGTGTTTAATATTAAAATGAGGAGCAGTGTTGTGTATGAATTGGTACGGTGGACTGAAATGTCTGGAATGAATGTTTCCCCCTCCAACAATATCAACAGAGGTATAAGGGGTCATTTTCTGACTTCAAGCTCTCCATGGGGAGTGTTTGTTGCCTGCTGAGAATGCGTATCAGAAGTTCTCTCACACACTGTGGAAGATTTTCCAACCATGTCAGGGTCAGAATATTACTGCTATGATAAAATGAATCAATTACTAAGGGAATTGTTTCCATTTATGAAAAAAGTTTTACCATATTTTCTTTCCCATTTTAGAATGTAAAATGTGCCATACAAAAATGTTTTGCTGGCAAATGTTTCAGTGCCATGTAATAAGGAGGCAACAATCAGTTCAAAGAAGAAAATATTAATAATTTTCACATGGAAATTCCAAGTAAACATTTCTTCACAGACTATGTATGGCCTTACATATTTTGGGCCCTTTTAGTCTCCCCTCCTTTCTGTCACCCAACCACACCACCTTTCATTTCTCCAAACTCCAGTACTTTGTCACGCTGATCCTCATCTCTACTCCTGCAGCTTACCAAATAACAACCTCCCACCCCGTCCCGCCTGGCTATACGTTCTACTATTTGCTCTGCTAGGTCCCATTCTCCTCTGTCAAAATGGTTCACTACTCTAGGATCATCCCAGAGAGCAAAGACAACACCTGACACTTTGTTCTCCGTTGATTCCCAGGGCATTGTTAAACATCTCAGAATGCCAGGTAATAAAATGAAATGTTATTTTATTTTAGTGATCATAAATTGTGGACCCTGTTATTATTCTCCATGTGACATACATGCCCCTATTGTAATAAACAGTAAATCCTCTGACTCACTGTGACTAACTTGATGGATAGATCTGTTGGTATAGACTGTATATATAAAAGATTTTAAGTTGCTTCCATCAGTCTTTACTTGGAACACTGTCACATTTGCAAAGTTCTGTGCTACATGAAAAAATAACTTTAAAAAAGCAAAAGAAAACCTGTTATTTAAAAGTACAGATGAAATTTCCACTAATAAAAAAGGTTCAAATTGAATAAAGGATCCATACTTCAAAAAAAACTATATGAAAAGGAAAGTCAATGTAACCTCTATCTGCCTGAGAAAAACCAGCCTCTAATTAACTTAAAAAGGCACAGCAATTCAACTTTGTGGCATTTGCATTCCATGGCACTTTAGCTGTAGAACAATATATCATGTGTCACATGATACAATGCACCTTTCCTTATATATCGGTGTTTCATCTAACCTGCTGAGAACATGGGAGTTTAAAACTGCTAGTTTAAAAGAACAAAGAACAAAGAACAAAGAAAATTACAGCACAGGAACAGGCCCTTCGGCCCTCCAAGCCTACGCCGATCCAAATCCTCTATCTAAACCTGTCGCCTATTTTCAAAGGGTCTGTATCTCTTTACTTCCTGCCCATTCATGTATCTGTCTAGATACATCTTAAAAGACGCTATCGTGCCCGCGTCTACCACCTCCGCTGGCAAAGCGTTCCATGCACCCACCACCCTCTGCGGAAAGAAATTTCCACGCATATCCCGCCTAAACTTTTCCCCTTTCACTTTGAACTCGTGTCCCCTTGTAATTGAATCCCCCCCTCTGGGAAAAAGCTTCTTGCTATCCACTCTGTCTATACCTCTCATAATTTTGTACACCTCAATCAGGTCCCCCCTCAACCTCCGTCTTTCTAATGAAAATAATCCTAATCTACTCAACCTCTCTTCATAGCTAGCGCCCTCCATACCAGGCAACATCCTGGTGAACCTCCTCTGCACCCTCTCCAAAGCATCCACATCCTTTTGGTAATGTGGCGACCAGAACGGCACGCAGTATTCCAAATGTGGCCGAACCAAAGTCCTATACAACTGTAACATGACCTGCCAACTCTTGTACTCAATACCCCGTCCGATGAAGGAAAGCATGCCGTATGCCTTCTTGACCACTCTATTGACCTGCGTTGCCACCTTCAGGGAACAATGGACCTGAACACCCAAATCTCTCTGTACATCAATTTCCCCCAGGACTTTTCCATTTACTATATAGTTCACTCTTGAATTGGATCTTCCAAAATGCATCACCTCGCATTTGCCCTGATTGAACTCCATCTGCCATTTCTCTGCCCAACTCTCCAATCTATCTATATTCTGCTGTATTCTCTGACAGTCCCCTTCACTATCTGCTACTCCACCGATCTTAGTGTCGTCTGCAAACTTGCTAATCAGACCACCTATACTTTCCTCCAAATCATTTATGTATATCACAAACAACAGTGGTCCCAGCACGGATCCCTGTGGAACACCACTGGTCACACGTCTCCATCTTGAGAAACTCCCTTCCACTGCTACTCTCTGTCTCCTGTTGCCCAGCCAGTTCTTTATCCATCTAGCTAGTACACCTTGGACCCCATGCGCCTTCACTTTCTCCATCAGCCTACCATGGGGAACCTTATCAAACGCCTTACTGAAGTCCATGTATATGACATCTACAGCCCTTCCCTCATCAATCAACTTTGTCACTTCCTCAAAGAATTCTATTAAGTTGGTAAGACATGACCTTCCCTGCACAAAACCATATTGCCTATCACTGATAAGCCCATTTTCTTCCAGATGGGAATAGATCCTATCCCTCAGTATCTTCTCCAGCAGCTTCCCTACCACTGACGTCAGGCTCACCGGTCTATAATTACCTGGATTTTCCCTGCTACACTTCTTAAACAAGGGGACAACATTAGCAATTCTCCAGTCCTCCGGGACCTCACCCGTGTTTAAGGATGTTGCAAAGATATCTGTTAAGGCCTCAACTATTTCCTCTCTCGCTTCCCTCAGTAGCCTGGGATAGATTCCATCCGGACCTGGGGACTTGTCCACCTTAATGCCTTTTGGAATACCCAACACTTCCTCCCTCCATATGCCGACTTGACCTAGAGTAATCAAACATCTGTCCCTAACCTCAACATCCGTCATGTCCCTCTCCTCGGTGAATACCGATGCAAAGTACTCGTTTCGAATCTCACCCATTTTCTCTGACTCCATGCATAACTTTCCTCCTTTGTCCTTGAGTGGGCCAATCCTTTCTCTAGTTACTCTCTTGCTCCTTATATATGAATAAAAGGCTTTGGGATTTTCCTTAACCCTGTTTGCTAAAGATATTTCATGACCCCTTTTCGCCCTCTTAATTCCTCGTTTCAGATTGTGCCTACAATCCCGATATTCTTTCAAAGCTTCGTCTTTCTTCAGCCGCCTAGACCTTATGTATGCTTCCTTTTTCCTCTTAGCTAGTCTCACAATTTCACCTGTCATCCATGGTTCCCTAATCTTGCCATTTCTACCCCTCATTTTCACAGGAACATGTCTCTCCTGCACGCTAATCAACCTCTCTTTAAAAGCCTCCCACATATCAAATGTGGATTTACCTTCAAACAGCTGCTCCCAATCTACATTCCCCAGCTCCTGCCGAATTTTGGTATAGTTGGCCTTCCCCCAATTTAACACTCTTCCTTTAGGACCACTCTCGTCTTTGTCCATGAGTATTCTAAAACTTACGGAATTGTGATCACTATTCCCAAAGTCGTCCCCTACTGAAACGTCAACCACCTGGCCCGGCTCATTTCCCAACACCAGGTCCAGTATGGCCCCTTCCCGAGTTGGACTATTTACATACTGCTCTAGAAAACCCTCCTGGATGCTCCTTACAAATTCTGCTCCATCTAGACCTCTAACATTAAGTGAATCCCAGTCAATGTTGGGAAAATTAAAATCTCCTATCACCACCACCCTGTTGCTCCTACAGCTTTCCATAATCTGTTTACATATTTGTACCTCTATCTCACGCTCGCTGTTGGGAGGCCTGTAGTACAGTCCCAACATTGTTACCGCACCCTTCCTATTTCTGAGTTCTGCCCATATTGCCTCACAGCTCGTGTCCTCCATAGTGCCTTCCTTCAGCACAGCTGTGATATCCTCTTTGACCAATAATGCAACTCCTCCACCCCTTTTACCTCCCTCTCTATCCTGCCTGAAGCATCGATATCCTGGGATATTTACTTGCCAATCATGCCCTTCCCTTAACCAAGTCTCAGTAATAGCAATATCATCATACTCCCAGGTACTAATCCAAGCCCTAAGTTCATCTGCCTTACCTACTACACTTCTTGCATTAAAACAAATACACCTCAGACCACCAGTCCCTTTGCTTTCATCATCTGCTCCCTGCCTACTCTTTCCCTTAGTCACGCTGACTTCATTATCTAGTTCCTTACAGGCTTTAGTTACTACATCCTTACTCTCTACTGACCTCATTTGGTTCCCATCCCCCTGCCACATTAGTTTAAACCCTCCCCAACAGCGTTAGCAAAAGCACCCCCAAGGACATTGGTTCCAGTCCGGCCCAGGTGTAGACCGTCCAATTTGTAATAGTCCCACCTCCCCCAGAACCGGTCCCAATGTCCCAAAAATCTGAACCCCTCCCTCCTGCACCATCTCTCAAGCCACGCATTCATCCTGACTATTCTTTCATTTCTACTCTGACTATCACGTGGCACTGGTAGCAATACATAGATTACTACCTCTGAGGTTCTACTTTTTAACTTGGCTCCTAACTCCCTAAATTCTGCTTGTAGGACCTCATCCCGTTTTTTACCTATATCATTGGTGCCTATGTGCACAACGACAACTGGCTGTTCACCCTCCCCCTTCAGAATGTTCTGCAGCCGATCTGAGACATCCCTGACCCGTGCACCTGGGAGGCAACATACCATTCGGGAGTCTCGTTTTCGACCACAGAACCGCCTATCTACTCCCCTTACAATCGAATCCCCTATGACTATAGCCCTTCCACTCTTTTTCCCGCCCTTCTGAACAGCAGAGCCAGCCACGGTGCCATGAACCTGGCTACTGCTGCCTTCCCCTGGTGAGCCATCTCCCTCAACAGTATCCAAAACGGTATACCTGTTGTGGAGCGGATGCTCCAAAGTGAGTCCATCCGCAGCTCCAGAGCCGTCATGCGGTCTAACAAGAGAAAGGAGTTAAGTCAGAATGGAACCATGCTTTGGCTTCCATTTATGATTGTGATATTTCATAGATTTATTTTTTAGCTTGTGTTCTGCAGGTATTTTTTGTTTGCCTTATAAACAAAGCAAATACATCTGTCAGTTCTATCAGACATGGTGGAGTTAAGTGGCACTGCTCTAAACAATAAAGCTTTCAAAATGACTTTACAAGATTGAGTTCTGGTACTCTCACCCTAGTCACAAGTGGATAACAATCCCTAATATGATACATTTCCAGGTGCACAATAAAAGCATGAGCAGGTGAATGATCTACAATAGCATACTTGCTTGGAAGAACTGTTGTGCTCTCAATGAGTGTGGTAATAAAATGATTGATAATCCATTAATATGGGGTTTTTAACATGCTGTGGCAAAACTGAGTTTTACAAGATACTTTACCAAACAGTAACAATCTTCAATTAATTAATTCTGAACCATCTAAAGCATGTATTCCAGCTGACCTGTGGAAGAAATGGGGCATCATATTACTGGTAAAGGATTACATGAGCTCTTTCACTTGAGCGAAGGATCATTATCATTCACTTGCAAGTGGAACTCTTAAGAATTATGGGGTTTTCACACCCTTGAAGTAACTGTGACATTAAAGATAGTTTATCATTATCGTATCCATGGTGGAATTATTTCTGCATAGATAGATTAATTCAAATCTCCAGCTTAATCCATTTTAATGATTTTTACTTTCCTCAACAATGAATATGTCCAGTAATGGTGTCTGGGCTGAACTGTGCACTTCTACAAAGCTAATGTGCAGTGTTTTATTACATTGTCGGTACCTTCTGCCACTATTGACAAACGTTTTCCATTATCAATTAAAAGCAAGTGAAGTATCCCAGAATAAAATAAAATAAAAACTGTACCGCATGAATAACACGGTGTCAACTTCATCTTGTTGTGTGCATTGAGTGTGCAAGAGTATTGGTGCCAACTCAGGCTTGGCTGATAAGTGGCAAGCAACATTCGTGCCACACAAGTGCCAGGCAATGACAATCTCAAACAAGTGAGAATCTAACCACCTCCCCTTGATGTTCAATGACATTACAAGCACTGAATCCCCCACTATCAACATCCTGGGGGGCTCAACATTGACCAGAAACTGAACTGGACCAGTCACATAAATGCTGTGGCGACAAGAGAAGGTCAGAGGCTTGGAATTCTGCGGCAAGTAACTAATCTCCTGTCTCCCCAATGCCTGTCCATCATCTACCAGGCACAGGTCAGGAGTGTGTTGGAATACTCTCCACTTGCCTGGATGGGTGCAGCTCCAACTACACTTAAGAAGCTCAACACCATCCAGGACAAAGCAGCCTGCTTGAATGACACCCCATCTACCACCTTCAACATTCATTCCATCCACCACTGATGCACAGTGGCAGCAGTGTATATCATCTACAAGATAAACTGTAGCAACTCACCAAGGTTCCTTCGACAGCACCTTCCAAACCACAACATCTACCACCTAGAAGGACAAGGGCACCAGATGAATGGGAACACCACCACCTGCAAGTTCCCCTCCAAGCCACACACCACCCTGACATGGAACTAAATCGCCATTCCTTCACTGGTGCTGGGCCAAAATCCCGGAACTCCCTTTCAAACAGCACTGTGGGTGTACCTACACATGGACTGCAGCGGTTCAAGAAGGCAGCTCACTGCCACCTTCTCAAGGCAATTAGGGGTGGGCAATAAATACAGGCCTAGCCAGCGATGCAAACATCCCAGAAACGAATAAAAAAAAGCATGTTCCTTTGTGCTAGGTATGACTTCACCCAGCGAAGAGTTTTCCCCCTGTACCTATTGCGCCAGCTTTGCTTGGGCTCCTTGATGCCATACTCGGTCAAATGCTGCCTTGATGTCATGGGCAGTCACTCTCACCTCACCTCCGCAGTTAAACTTTTTTGTCCATGTTTGGAACAAGGCTGTAATGAGGTCAGGAGTTGCGGAACCCAAACTGAGCGTCAGTGAGCAGATTATCGATGAGAAAATGCTACTTGATAGCACTCTTGACAACCCCTTCCAACACTTTGCTGATGATCAGGAGTAGGCTGATTGGGTGGTAATTGGCCGGGTTGGATTTGTTCTGCTTTTTGTGTACAGGACATACCTGGGCAATTTTCCACATTGCCAGATAGATGCCAGTGTTGTAGCTGTATTGGAACAGCTTTGCTAGGGGTGTGACTAGTTCTGGAGCACAAGTCTTCCGTCCTATTGCTGGAATGTTGTCAGGGCCTGTAGCCTTTGCAGCATCCAGTGCCTTCAGCTGTTTCTTGATATCATGTGGAGTGAATCAAATTGACTGAAGACTGGCATCTGTGATGCTGGGGTCCTCAGGAAGAGGCCAAGATGGATCAACCACTCGGCACTCCTGGCTGAAGATGGATGCAAATGCTTCAGCCTTGTCTTTTCTACTAATGTACTGGGATCCCCCATCGTAGAGGATGGAGATGTTTGTGGAGCCTCCTCCTCCTGTCAGTTTTTAATTGTCCACCACCATTCATGACTGGATGTGGCAGGGCTGCAGAGCTTAGATCTGATCCGTTAGTTGTGGGATCATTTAGCCCTGTCTATTGCATGCTGTGTCTGCTGTTTGGCATGCAAGTGTCCTGTGTTGTAACTTCATTGGGCTGACACCTCATTTTTAGGTATGCCTGGTGCTGCTCCTGGCATACCATCCTGCACTCTTCATTGAACGAAGGTTGGCGCCCTGGCTTGATGGTAATGGTAGAGTGGGGGATATGCCGGGCCATGAGGTTACAAATTGTGGTTGAATACAATTCTGCTGCTGCTGATGGCCCACAACACCTCATGGATGCCCAGTTTTGAGCTGCTAGATCTGTTTGAAATCTATCCCATTTAGCACGGTGGTAGTGCCACACAACACGATGGTAATGGGGGGGATATGCCAGGCCATGAGGTTACAGATTGTGGTTGAATACAACTGTACACCATAGAATTAATGAGGGAGCAGTTTTAATCCTATACAGTTGCAAGTTATAGCTCTGCATTTGGGAATTTTTACTTTTTTGATGTTTCAATTATCTACTTTGTGTGAAGAATTATTTGTATGCTCTGTGTAACTAAGAAAGATAAAGTGGAAAATCTCTGAGAGGTCAGTGGATTTAGAAGGCTACTTTTTGCCCAAATTCAAAGTATTTTAACTACCTGATTGCTAAAGGTAGATTGTTGAACATAGGCATCAACCAAATCCAATCACAGTTGTCATTATATATTGTGATTGCAACATATCTGAGTGGTTGTTTAATCTACAGTCAGGATTTATTTAAATTCTTACTTGACTTAAATAGTCAATAATTTTGGTTTATTTCTGGATGGGTTTTATTTTTATATGAAGAGTCTGACAATTTTATATTCAAAATTTTGACCACTGAATTTGAGACAATTGCTTCAAGTTTGACTTTGGATGACACAAAATTCATGCAAAACCATCGGCATTACTGAGTCCTAATCCAAGTTTCAACTGCTCAGGGGGCAGTTTTTTGGTTCTGAAAGCTCCATAAGCAGGAATAACATCAACCAGATGGAGACCTGTAACACCAGGAGTCTCCCTGTTTGTACCTGATGTGTATCTCAGGCAAGTCAGAGAATGAGCGCTGGAATCCCCTAAATAATTACTAACTTCATCAAAATATTCGAACAATGTGTAAGCACTGTCTTCTTCTGGCGATAACATAAAGGAGAATCTTAAAAGATTCTATAAGTATATTAAGAGTAAAAGAGTAGCTAGGTGAGAGTAGGTCCCCTTAAGGATCAGTGTTGTAATCTATCTGTGGAGCCACGGGAAGCGGGAGGGGTCTTAAATGAATACTTCTCATCTGTATTTACCGTGGAGAAGGTCATGGAAGTTAGTGAGTCTAAGGGAGGGAACACAGATATCCTGGAGCATATCAACATTACAAAGGAGGAGGTGTTGGAGGTTTTGAAGCGCATGAAGGTGGATAAATCCCCAGGGCCTGACCAGGTGTATCCCTGGATACTATGTGAAGCAAGGGAGGAGATTGCTGGGGCCCTGGCCTGGATTTTTGTATCATCGCTAGCCACGGCTGAGGTACCGGAAGACTGGCGAATAGCTAATGTTGTGCATTTATTTAAGAAGGGCAGCAGGGATAAGCCAGGGAACTACAGGCCGGTGAGCCTGACATCAGTGGTGGGAAAGTTATTGGAAGGGATTTTGAGAGACAGGATTTATATACATTTGGAAAGGCATGGTCTGATTAGGGATAGTCAGCATGGCTTTGTGCGTGGGAAATCATGTCTCACGAATTTGATTGAGTTGTTCGAGCAGGTGACCAAGAGGATTGATGAGGGCAGGATGATGGGCGTTGTCTACATGGACTTTAACAAGGCCTTTGACAAGGTCCCGCATGGTAGGCTGGTCCAGAAGGTTCAAACACATGGGATCCAGGGTGAGCGAGCCAATTGGATACAAAATTGGCTTGGTGATAGGAGGCAGAGAGTGGTAGTGGAGGATTGTTTTTCAGATTGGAGGCTAGTGACAAGTGGTGTGCCGCAGGGATCGGTGCTGGGCCCTCTGTTGTTTGTCATATATATTAATGACTTGGATGTGACTGTAGGGGGCATGATTAGTAAGTTTGCAGACGACACCAAAATTGGTGGTATAGTGGACAGTGAACAAGGTTGTCCAAGGTTACAACAGGATATAGATCAACTGGGAAAGTGGGCAAGGGATTGGCAACTGGAATGTAACACAGACAAGTGCGAAGTGATGCATTTTGGGAAGTTAAACCAGGGCTGGACATATACAGAGAATGGGAGGGCCCTGGGGTGTGTTGTTGAGCAGAGAGACCTTGGGGTGCAAGTACATAGTTCTCTGAAAGTGGCAACACAGGCAGACAGGGTGGTGAAGAAGGCGTATGGCATGCTTGCCTTCATCGGCCGAGGCACTGAGTACAAGAGTTGGGATGTCATGTTACAGTTGTACATAACGTTGGTTAGGCCGCACTTGGAGTACTGTGTGCAGTTCTGGTCACCACACCACAGGAAAGATGTGATTAAGCTAGAGAGGGTGCAGAAAAGATTCACAAGGATGTTGCCTGGTTTGGAGGGCTTGAGTTAGAAAGAGAGATTGGATAGGCTAGGTCTGTTTTCCCTGGAGCGAAGGAGGCTGAGAGGGGACATGATAGAGGTATATAAAATTATGAGAGGCAAAAATAGAGTAGATAGCCAGAGTCTGTTTCCCGTGGTAGGGGTGACTAAAACTAGAGGACATAGATTTAAGGTGAGATGGAGGAGGTTTAAAGGGGATCAAAGGGGTAAATCTTTCACACAAAGAATAGTGGGTATCTGGAATGAGCTGCCAGAGGAGGTGGTGGAGGCAGGAACAGTGGCAATACTTAAGATGCATCTGGACAGGTACTTGAATGAGCAAGGCATAGAGGGATATGGAAATAATGCAGGCAGGTGGGATTAGTATAGATAGGCATTATGGTCGGCATGGACGCGGTGGGCCGAAGGGCCTGTTTCTATGCTGTTTGACTCTATGACTCTATTCAGAGGCAGGTGAAAGAAGGGATGACATAGTGCTCATCATCCAACAAAGCCAGATTGGCTGCACTTACATTTACAGGTATTGCCTCACCTGCCTGTCAACAACTGTGGAGAAAGTCTTCCCAGGGTCAGAGTCAACAGCAAGCCAGAGACTGAGATATGTCAGTTCCTGTTTGTGCACCTGTTGTTAACCTGTTTGCTGATACAGTCAATGACAGTATCAGACAATTGCAGCCTCAAGCCTGCATATGGAGCTTCTTTTCTCTTTGTTTTTCTCTGTCACTTCTTAATCCTCTGCCCCTTTAGCCTTGGCAAGGGCTGCTACTGAGCTGAGATATCTCTTCTAAAGCCTTTCAAAATTTCTTTCATTTTGCGACACTTCCCTTTCATTGTCCCTGTGTCTTTAAATTTCACTTATATTCAATTTTCTTTTCCCACTGCGAGAGTGCTCCCTACGCCTACCCAAGTTCATGCAGGGATCTGTGAACATGGGCTAACCTAGGAAATTTGAGTTTTGTCAGTATATCACAATTCTGGTTAGATTAGCACCAAGTCTTAACCATTTGAACCCTATTTTCATCATTATACAAAAATTGGCTCCCATCTATAATTCTTATCCCGTTCAAGAGTTATTTTTAAATGTTTGCCTGTGGCTGTTAGATCAATAGGAGAATGGTGGTTATAATTAAATAGTGAGATTATAAATAAATGTTTTTAGAACAAATGAATGCTTTGTCAAAGTGATCTAAAGGCATTTTATTGATTATTACAATAGAGATGAGAGTTTTTGTTGAGCATGCTTCACTTTTTCGCAGAATAATTAGTTTACACTTACAGTTTGGATTGCCAATTCAATCTTTGTTTCATTTCAAATTTGGCTTCAGTTACTTATGAAAATTGTCATGTTAGGCCTGAACTGCTAAGAATGAGGTACATTAATTTTGTCATGAACATTGATTTGAAACTGTTACTGGAGTGAAGAAAGGACTTGATAAAGAGATCAGCCATGGCTGGAAAAGACATTTGCATATTAACAGACAGTGTTTGGAAGGACAAAGCAGCCATTCCCTGACATTCAACCCAGAATGGAGTTTTGATCACCAGGCGTTGAAGATGGGGAAGCTCACATTCCAGGTTGACTACTAAGATGGCTGAATACACAAATGGACATGGTCAAACCAGCTAGTCACATGACTAGCCTGCTAGGTAACCTGAGTTTTTGAATTTTTACAAACGGTTTGGACGGAGTGTCTATTTGCTCCTGGACTGAGAAGATCTCTCTCCTGTCTGCACCCATCTCTTTCTCACAAACCTCTGAATCCACTAAAGACACAGCACCTCAAGAGAAAAAATCTCTCACAGCAAACAAGAGTTAAGAAGAATACTGGGCCCCAACGAAAAGCAAGATCTACTGACAATCAAAGACTCTACAGTGAGCTTGAAGAACCATAACAAAAACTCTTCAGATATTGCCTCAAACTTTTCCAATTTATTTTTCTTCTGCTATTTTCTGTCTCTATTTGCATTTGTGTATCGTGTATGCATGCTAATGTGGGGTGCTCGAGTTTAAGTTTAAGTTGAATAAATTTCAACTTTGTTTCTTTAAACCTGGGAAGGCCTGTTTGTGCTGGTTTCTTTGCCTTATAATTGGAAAGCGATGAACAAGGATTCACCAAGGGGGAGCTAAAAACACGGTGTGTTTAAAATTAAACCCTATTACGGTAAGACCAGGTGAAGGCTGAAAGGGAACCCCTAGACCTCTTATTAACCTGGTCGTAATAAAGTGGATCTGCAGTTTCAGTTCCAATACTGAAAGACTTCCTGCACCAGAGAACATGGGCAGATCTAACATCTGGACCACCAGGCATTATGGAAACTCAATCAGTTCCATGTTGCTAGAGACTAGATGCAAACAATCACATCTTTCCAAATCAGCCTTGAAGTGATTTCCTGTTCTCTGCACTAAAGCTCAAGAAAAATGTATTAGTGGGGACACATATAGAACATTACACAAACCAAAGAACCATAGAAAAATTATGGCTCAGAAGGAGACCATTCAGCCCATCGTGTCTGCATCAACCGAAAAAGTTAGCCGCCCTATCTAATCCCACCTTCCAGCACCTGGTCCATAGTCTTGCTGGTTACAGCACTTCAGATGCATGTCCGGTACCTTTTAAAAGAATTGAGGGTTTCTGCCTCCACCACCATTCCTGGCAGTGAATTCCAGACACCCACCACCCTCTGGGTGAAAATGTCTTTCCTCAAGTCCCTTCTAATCCTTATACCAATTGCCTTAAATCTGTGCCCCCTAGTAATTGACCTCTCCACTAGTGGAACAGGTACTTCCTGTCTACTCTATCTAATTGTGTACACCTCAGTTAAGTCACCCATCCGCCTCCTCTGTTCTAAGGAAAGCAACCCTAGTTTCTCCAAACTTTCCATATAGCTGCAACTTTCGAGCCCTGGCAACATACTTGTAAATCTGCTCTGCACTCTGTCCAGAGCAATTATGTCCTTTCTGTAATGTGGTGACCAGAACTGTGCACAATATTCCAACTGTGGCCAAACCAGCGTTTTATGCAGTTCCAGCATTACATCCCCGCTTTTGTATTCTATACCTCGGCCAATGAAGGAAAGCATTCCCTATGCCTTCTTCACCACTTTATCTACCTGTCCTTCCACCTTCAGAGACCTGTGGACATGCACTCCAAGGTCTCACACTTCTTCTACCCCTCTCAATATCCTCCCATTTATTGTGTATTCCCTCACTTTATTTGCCCTTCCCAAATGCATTACCTCACACTTCTCCGGATTGAATTCCATTTGCCACTTTTCCACCCACTCAGCCAAACTATTGATATCATTCTGGAGTCTACAGCCATCCTCTTCACTATCAACTACACGGCCAATTTTTGTTTCATCAGCAAATTTCCCAATCATGCCTCCCACATTTAGGTCCAATTCATTAATATACACCACAAACAACAAGGGACCCAACACTGAGCCCTGTGGAACACCACTGGAAACAGCTTTCCATTCACAAAAACACCCATCGACTACTACCCTTTCTTTCCTGTCCCTGAGCCAATTCTGGATCCAACCTGCCACTTTGCCCTGTGTTCCATGGGCTTTCATTTTACTGACCAGTCTGCCATGTGGGACCTTGTCAAATGCCTTACTAAAATCCAAGTAGACCACATCCACTGCACTACCCTCATCAATCCTTCTTGTTACTTCCTCAAAAAACTCAATTAAGTTAGTAAGACATGACCTTCCTTTAATAAATCCATGCTGACTATGCTTGATTAATCTGTGCCTTTCTAAGTGGCAGTTTATCCTGTCCCTCAGAATTGATTCTAACAATTTCCCCACCACTGAGGTCAGGCTGACCGGCCTATAATTATTTGGCCTATCCCTCGAATCCTCAATAAGTTAGTTCCTTAAATGGGATTTCCTCCCCACATCTGCCTTCCCGTCCCTACCTCCCAAGGTTGAATGGCGATACTGGGATTCACTTTGATCTATCTTGTCCTTAATCTCCAAGGAGAGAAAGAAAGAGAATATTATTAACAAGTTACGTCACTTAAGCTTTCATAGCATAAGTGAAAAGCTTTATTGAAAGTTTGGTACCAACGTAGTTGTTCAAGTGTTTACACTTGCACTGTGTATGTTGAGTGTGACTAACAAGAGGAGGCCTTGGTTGTGCACTTCTATTGTTAGTTAAATAATTCAGCAATTCACCATCCCATTACAAAATCGTCAGAAAGGCAACATTTATAGCACATTCCATAGTTTATTTTGTAAGTCTGAATATGAAAATGTTCTATGTTTCTATCACAGGTTACTGAGTTGGATGATCAGCCATGATCATAATGAATGGCGGAGCAGGCTTGAAAGGCCGAATGGCCTACTCCTACTATTTTCTATGTTTCTATGAAAATCTTCTGTCACAGTGTAAGTATGACTTTGAATAAATTACTTAAAGAGGGCTGAATTTTCCCAGCCCATTAGGGTTGGGCTAGGAGGCAGGAAGGCTGGCAATATGGTGGGGAAGACATCAGAAGGGGAGACTGATGTCTTCCCGCTGCCATGGCATATTGTCAGCGGCGGGGAACGCGGCGGCTTGGCTGCTCAGTGGGCAGTCAATTGAACCACTTAAAAGGCCAATTAATGGCCACTTCCTGCCCCCACAGGCACTTTGCCCGCAATGGGTGTGGTCTCTGCCACATGGGGAGACTGTCAGGTGATCCCTGGCGACCTCCCAGCGGATTATGGGCACTCCATGGCCCACGGATCCATGTCACTGCAACCTACCAACTCCCAAAATACCTTATTTTCTTTTTGAGGGTGCCTCCCATTGAGGCTCCCATATTCAGGAGCTGCAGCCTCAACACTGGCCACCACTAGCATTGGCGCTGCTGAGACTGCTGAGTTACTGGCCCTCTGATTGGGCCGGCAACTCTTGAGGGCAGGCCACCATCCTCAATTGGACAGCAGCCCCAGCTGCCGCCACCAGCAAAATGGCTCCCAGGGTCACGGTGCCTTCCAGTGCAGGGTTGCCTCAAATGTTTGTCCCTGGTGGCAGTACTTCAATCTCCCCTGTAAAATTCAGACCTATGACTCAGCTGGTGTACCTACATGTAAGCGCCAATTATTTTAAAGCTAGGATAAGTGGAAATGTTTTTGATGGGTCACTACTGGAAACAAATTGATTCAGCTAATATATTTCAAAGATTTTAGTTTAAACTCTTGGTGCTTGCATGTTAGCTGCTGACTTTTACAATCCTCTAAATCAATCCATCTTATTTGACTTCATTGTAGTGTTAGTTTGACTCAGTGATAGTGTTCTCACATCCAAATTTGGGTGTGTT
Organism: Heterodontus francisci; assembly: GCF_036365525.1. Taxonomy (NCBI): domain Eukaryota; kingdom Metazoa; phylum Chordata; class Chondrichthyes; order Heterodontiformes; family Heterodontidae; genus Heterodontus; species Heterodontus francisci. The sequence goes on along the minus strand of NC_090373.1, from coordinate 154,901,750 downwards.
GTGGTGCACAAGCCCCAATCCAGAGGGTTGATTTTTGGTTTGGATGCATATTGAGAGGACAGCGAATGGAGAAATCACACTGCCTGTCTGATGGCACCAGCAAGAGATTCAAACCATGTTCATGATTGGGCCTCATTACAATACTTCTTTGCTTGCTGATTGGAGTGGGGAGTTGGAGTTGGGGTGTTGTGGGTAATTTGGTGTGGGGGTCGGTGGTGGGTGGGAATCAGGTATTTCCTGTATGGAGATCAGAAATAAGCCCTTAAGGAGGGAGGAAGGTAATCCTTGGGGAAAATCGCTGAACAACTAAACAACCAGCTGTGATTTGAAAGATTTCTGCCCATTCATACATGCTTGTCCTGGCCCCTATTAATTCAGTAGCACACCTTTTTTTATGCTGTTTGCTGATTCTCACGTGACCTGCATTAATCCATGTGGCTGGGCCTCTCTATGTCCAGCATCACTGGATGGATTGGATGAGTGCAGAGAGGCTGTCTTGTAAATGATATGTTATCCTCAAGTTTCGTCTGCTTAGGCTTGAAAATATTCTGGCTGAAAACTTGTGCACCAGAGCTCAGTGATCCTCCAGTCTAGCTGTTCCAGTATAACATCGAGCTAACAATGTGGAAGATTGCCTAGGTGTATCTTATCCACAAAAGAAAGGGAAAATCTAACCCAAGTAATTACTGCCCTATCAGACTCTTTTCAGCCCTAACTGGAGTGATGACAGCAATAAGCAATATTGCCATCAAACAACTCCTGCACAGTGCAACCTACTCACCAATGTTAAGTTCGGGTTTGACCAGGACAACATAACTCCAGAGCTCAACACAGCCTTGAGAAATAGACCAAGAGTGGAAATCCAAAGAAGAGGTGCAAGTGGACCCTGTTGACAACAAGGCAGCATTTCGCTGAGCATGAAGCCAAGCAGACCTAGCAAAGAGGAACTCAGTGGGAGTCAAAGAGAAAACATCAAGTGGCTAGAATTACCTGATGCAAAGGACGATGGTTCTTGTACACCAAGGCACATACACTGTGGAGATTCACTGATTCATCCAAGCTGGTGAGACACCAGTGGATTCACACTGGGGACGGGCCGTTCACCTGCTCTGAGTTTGGGAAGGGATTCCCTCAGTCATTCAACCTGCTGAACCATCAGTGAGTTCACACTGGAGAGAGACGATTCACCCACTCCATGTGTGGGATGGGATTGGCTCAGTCATCCCACCTGCTGGAACCAGCGAGTTCACAAGTAACTGCAATAGTTGGATTCTCCTGTTAAAAACATCCAGGACTGAACCATGTTCACTGGGGTCTGTTTCTACTGATGATAATGCTGATGTTGGGAAAAAGATTTGCAGGGCTATAGGGAAAGGGCAGGGAAGTGGAACTAGCTGAATTGTTCTTGCAGAGAGCCGGAATGGCCTCCTTCTGTGCTGTAACCATTCATGATTCTATGATTCTGTTCTAGACAGAGGTCAGTCATTACAGCTCCAGGGCATCACAGCAGAACCATTTCTAGGAAACATTCTCTGCCCAACCATCTGCATCTGCTTCATCAATGACCTTCCTTCCCTCATTATGATAGAAATGGGGCGACTCACTGATGTTTTCACAATGTTCCACTCCATTCACAAGTCCTGTGATATTGCATCAGCCCATGTCAACCGACAGACAATCTTGGACAACACCTGCGAAGTGGCAAATAATGTCTGTGCCACATAAATGGTGATCCCCCCAAGATGCTGATGGTATGGGACTCAACAATGGTAGTGCTGTTTAAAGTCATAGGGCGATGACAAGGCTTTCACTTATTTGAGATTAACTAATCCTCAAGTTTGGCAAAACTGAAGTGATTATTTTTGTCTTCTGCCAGCACTGACATATCTACTTCATCAACCCCCCTGGCTGCCCTCTAAGGCTGACACTGGTGATTTGGAAAATTGGTGACTGAGCTAATCTTTTCACCCTGCATCTAGTCCAATCAATAATCCATAATTCTTTCACCACTGGAATATTGCCTTATTGCTTATGCCTCTCCCTTACCCACTGCTCCAAATATGTGACTCCTTTAATACTGACTTCTTGAAGCTATTTTTGCTGGTCCCTGCAATTCAACCCTTTACAAAATTCTGCTATTCCAGAACTCTGTATCCTCAAGCTCACAAAGTCCCATATACCCATCACAGTCAACCTTGCCAAGCTCCACTGGCTCCTTGTGCTCCAGTAAATTGACTCATCTTTCAATCCCTCATCAGTTTGCTTCATCCTACGTGAGCAAGCCTCTTCAGCTGTAAATCCATCTCTGCAACTTCTGCTTGTCTGATGTCAGATTCTTCCCTACTTCCTCTGTTCAACCAAAAAAAGCCAATCAATCAGTCTCTCCGAAATTCTCCTGGCATTTTTTTTTGCTATCCCACTTTCTGCTTTGCAGAACTGATAGCACATGCCTTTTATCTCCCCCACTAATCTTTTCCTTTTGCTGTTTACTATCTATCTCTCCACTTGTAAAGCATTCAGTATTCTTCTATGCGAAGAACACTATATGACCACAATACTGTCATTGAAAACTGTTGATGCCTCAGTACCCTTCTAGAAATGAAGGAATGCAATCCTTCCAAAATACTGCATTAATCACCTCTTAAATACAGGTAGCCCTGACACTTCATACAGCAACTAAAAAATCATTTCCTTGGAGAGACTCAATAGCCAGAACATTAATGACAGTATTCCCTTTCAGAGCAGTTTGAGGCACTGCTAATTTCTTTATATCAGGTTTCTCCATTGCACATAACTTGAGAACTTGATACCTGGAATGAGTAGGTTGTCTTATGAGGAAAGCTTGGACAGACTGGGCTTGTTTTCACTCGAGTTTAGAAGAGTGAGGGGAGACTTGATTGAAGTTTACAAGATCCCGAACAGTCTTGACAGGGTGTATGTGAAGAGGATGTTTCCTCTTGTGGTTGAGTCCAGAACTAGGGGGCACTGTTTTAAAACTAGAAGTCGCCCTTTTAGGACAGAGATGAGAAGAAATTTTTTGTCTCTGAGGGTTGTGCAACTTTGGAACTCTCTGCCTCAGAAGGTGGGTGGAGGCAAGGTCATTGAATATTTTTAAGGCAGAGGTAGATAGATTCTTGTTAGGCAAGGGAATCAAAGGTTATCGGGAGTAGATGGGAGTGTGGAATTTGAGGCACAACCAGATCAGTCATGATCTTATTGAATGGCACAGCAGACTAGAGGGGCCAAATGGCCTACTTCTGCTCCTAATTCGTATGTTCGTATGTTCATATGTAAGTATGTATGTTCAGGAATAAGTTGCGAAAAGGCCGAACCTCTGCATACATGGTTCCTCTGTTACCCATAGACAAAACATATGATATCTTTGTGGGCTCTTTCCAGTTTAAAGCTTTTTCCTCCGCATATGTTAATTGTCTCTGCCTTCCTGCTACTGCTGTGTGAGCAGTACTTGTGCTAGCAGTGAAAATACCAGAGCAAAAACAATCATTTTTTAAGTTTGTGGGGATTGTTATGAGCAGGTTATGTTGTGATTTATAGTAGATGCTGGGATCATTTAAAAGTGGCACATTGTTGATAGCTTCTCATGCTTCATTTTATCGCTTTGATGCTGATAAATTGCCTACAGAGACCTTTTTTTTTGCTATTTGAACAGAAGTTAGGGTCAAGGAATGGTTGAAAAGGAGGGTTATGTCAAATTCTCAGAATACATTTCATATTTCAATGCCTGGAAGATAGAATCATAGAAAATTTACAGCACAGAAAGAGGCCATTCAGCTCATCGTGTCTGTGCCAGCCAAAAAATGTTCCACACATTCTAATCCCACCTTTCAGCATTTGTTCGTAGCCCTGCATGTTACGGCACTTGAGGTGCATATCCAGACTTCTTTTGAGTGAGTTGAAGGTTTCTGCCTCAACTATCCTTTCAGGCAGTGAGTTCCAGACCCCCACCACCCTCTGGGTGAAAAAGCTTATCCTCATCTCCCCTCTAAGCTTTCTACCAATCACTTTAAGTCTATGCCCCCTAGTCACTGATCTCTCTGCTAAGGTGAATAGGCCCTTCACCTCCACTCTATCCAGGCCCCTCACAATTTTGTACATTTCAATCAGATCTCCCCTCAGCCTCCTCTGTTCCAAGGAGAACAACCCCAGCCTATCCAATCTTTCCTCATAGCTGAATTTTTTCAATCCCAGCAACATCCTCATAAATCTGCTCTGTATCCTCTCTCGTGCAATTATATCCTTTCTGTAAAGAGGTGACCAGAACTGCACATAGTACTCAAGTTGTGGCCGAACCAATGACTTATACAGTTCCAGCATAACCTCCCTGCTCTTATACTCTATACCTCAGCTAATAAAGGAAAGGATTCCATATGCCTTCTTAAGCACCTTATTGACCTGTTATTCTACCTTCAGGGATCTGTGGACATTTACTCCAAGGTCACTCACTTCCTTTACACCTCTCAGTACTTTCCCATTAATCATGTATTCCTTTGCCTTGTTTGACCTCTCCAAATACATCACCTCATATTTCTCTGGGTTGAATTCCATTTGCCACTTTTCTGCCCATCTGACCAGACCATCAATATCTTCCTGCAGCCTACAGCTATCCTCTTCGTTATCTACCACACGGCTAATCTTTGTGCCATCTGCAAACTTCTTGATCATGTCCCCCACTGTTACGTCCAAATAGTTAATATATACCACAAAAAGCAGGGGACCCAGTACTGAGCCCTGCAGAACGCCACTGGAAACAGCCCTCCTGTCGCTAAAATACCCGTAATAATTACCCTTTGTTTCCTGCCACTGAGCCAATTTTGTATCCACCTTGCTGTATTTCCCAGTCTGCCATGTGGGACCTTGTCAAAAGCCTTGCTAAAATCCATGTAGACCACATCAACTGCACTACCCTCATATAGCTTCCTTGTTACTTCTTCAAAAAATTCGATCCAGTTGGTTAGACAAGATCTTCCCTTAACAAATCCATGCTGACTTTCATTGATTAATCAGTGCCGTTCTAAGTGAAAATTTATCCTGTCTCTCCGAATAGATTCCAATAATTTGCCCACTACTGAGGTTCGACTGACTGGCCTGTAATTATTCGGTCTATCCCTCGTTCCCTTTTTAAACAGAGGTACAATGTTAGCAGTCCTCCAATCCTCTGGCACCACACCTGTATGCAGTGAAGACTGGAAAATGATGGTCAGACCTTCTGTTATCTCCTCTCTTGCTTCTTTTAACAGCCGGGGGTACATTTAATCTGGCCCTGGTGATTTATCAACTTTCAAGGATGCTAATCCCATTAATGCATCCTCTCTCCCTAAGTTGATCCCATCCAATACTTCACACCCCTCTTCCTTAACTACAATATCTGCATTGTCCCCTATTTTGTGAAGACAGGCACAAAGTATTCATTTAGAATAATACCAACATATCCCGCCCCTACACATAGCTTACCTTTTTGGTCTTTTATAGGCCCTACCCTTTCCTTAGTTATCTTCTTATTCTTAATGTATTGATAAAACATCTTTGGGTTCACCTTGATTTTACTTGCCAATATTCTTCATGCCCTCTCTTAGCTTTCCTAATTTCCTTTGTGATTTCACTCCTCCACTTTCGGCTTTCTGTAGTATTGAATTCTGTTTGTCAGGCATTAGCTTTCCTTTTCTGCCTTATCTTACCCTGTAAGCTTCTTGACATCCATGGGGCTCTAGCTTTGGCTGTGCCACCCTTTTTCTTTGTGGAACAAGATGGCCAGGAAAAGGACAGTAGCTTCTCACGTAATGGTAAGTGCCAATCCAACGATGTTCAATGAATCACAAACCATTAGCTACAGACATATTCAAAATTTGGAATATATAATGGATATTCTTATATTTATGTATCTCATTTTAATCTTTTAGCATTTTTGATGCTGATAGCACAGATGGTAAGCAAAATGTAGCTGTTGTCATTTGATATCTGGGCCACTGTCAGGATTCACTGTCGTGCAATAGAAGCAGCTGGAGTTCTGGCATTGACAAGTTCTGAAGGTGGGAAATGTTCTTTAAAGTTTTTTTTTCACCCTGTCTATAGACACTTGAACTTGCTGCTGACTGCTTCGCTGGTGGGAGCACTGGCAGATTCTTGGGCCTCCACACAGTGCTCAGGAGCAGACACAACACTCCCTATGGTTACTTATTCTCGTGCCTTTTCTAGATGTCACCTAAGAGCCAGTATCGTGGGAGTGGTTTTCTCCTCATGTTGTGTAGAAGTGTTATGGAACAGAATTGACCCTCATCCTACAAAGGTTGCCTCATTGGTGAGAACACTGCTACCTGTCTCCCTGGAGGGTTTTGCCTGCTATGTGCCACCAGTATGATGCTCTAAGGAGGATGGCTAGAATCCTTGTATGTGCTGCTCTACTGAGAGACAGCAATATCATGCAGCTGTGACTGCTGGGCAGTTTGGTCCTTATCATACCCTTCACCTTCATCTCCCTCCTCATGTGCTGCCAGTTGATCTGGTGGATCTGCAAGAAGCGTGAGTATTATCTTCTTGGGATTAAGGAGGTAAAGAAGAGTGCCGACATCTGTGGCTCTGTGGTGTTTTACAAGGATGCCAGGATGTCAGTGTAGGAGCTCAGTCAGTAACTTGGAAATAGGCAAGATGCTGCAACATCACCATTTCCCATGGCAAGAACTGTGTCTCCTTGTTGGGATGAGAGGGTTGAAGATGAGGATGTCTAATCAGTTGGCCTGCCTTTGCTGGGAAATGTGCACCAACCTTTCCTGCAAGGAGATGTGAACGAGGGCATGGCTAGTGAGTGGCATAGTAAAAATGGAGGTGTGATATGTTAGAGTGGAGGAAAGTGTTGAAATAGTGTAAAGCAGTTGTGTGTGTTTAGGAAAATGTGTAGATTCAGTGTTTAGAGAAAAACAAAAGTGCAATTTCACACGATGTAGAGTAAAGGGTTAGTTGTGTGTTCTTTTAATAGGGTGAAGGGTATGCTGGTGTCAATTGTGAGCAAAGATAAAAAGACTGAAGATGGGGAATTTTGTGGCACTAGAGTGCATTTCCAGGATGAGGGAATTGGCAGTCAGTGGCAGTACCACCTCTCTTCAGGTGGCATGAACAACAAAGATGCATTTATATGGTACTTTTAATGCAGCAAAACATCGCAAGGCAATTCAAAACAGCATTACCAATTAAAATTTGATATCAAGCCATCAGGCAGAAGACCAAAAGCTTGATCAAAGAGCTAGGTTTTAAGGATCATCTTTTAGAGGAAAGAGAGGTAGAGAGGCAGGGAACTTTGGGAGAAAATTCCAGAGCTTAGGGCCCAGACGGCTCAAAGCACAGTGAAGTGACTAAAAGCAGGGAATGCTCAAGAGGCCAGAATTGGACGAGTGCGTGGATCTCAGAGAGCTATAGGGCTGGAAGGGGTTACAGAGATTGGGAGGGGTGAGGCCATGGAGGGATTTAAAAACTAGGATGAGGCATTGCTTAATTGGGAGCTGGTGTAGGTCAGAAAGCACAGGGGTGATAGATGAATGGGACTTTGTACAAGGTATGATAGGTTGCTGGGTCCAAATCCTGGTACTTCCTCCCAGTGGCACTGTGGGTGTATCTACACCACATGGATGGTAGTGGCTCACCACCACCTTCTCAAGGGCAGTTAGGGATGGCAATAACTGCTGGCCTTGCCAGTGATGGCCACATCCCATGAATGAATAAAAAATGGGGTGCAGTGTTTTGAATGAACACAAGTTTATGTTGGGTGGAAGGTGAGTGGTTAACCAGGAGAGCATTGGAACGGTCAGGTCTAGAGGCAACAAAGGCATGGATGGAGTTTTCAGCAGCAATGAGCTGAGGCAGGGGTGGAGTCAGGCAATGATATGGAGGTGGAAATAGGCTGTTTTAGTGATGGTGAAGATATGTGGTCAGAAGCTTTCCTGGGCTCAAACACAACACTAGTTTGCGAATGGTTGGGTTCAGCTTCAGATAGCTGTCATGGTGAGGGATGATATCCGTGGCCAGAGAACAGAGTTAACGGCAGTGACAAAAGACAATGGGCTACAGTCTTCCCAATATTTAATAGGAGGACCTTTCTCCTCATCCAGTGCTGGATGTCAGACAAGCAGTGTGGCAAATCAGAGACAGTGAAGGGGTCAAGAGAGATAGGGGTGAGATAGAACTGGGTGTTGTCAGAGTACATGTGGAACCTGATGTGTTTTCAGATGATGTCACCAAGGGGTAGCATGTAGATGAAAAATAGGAGGGGCCAAGGATAAAACCTTGGGGCACACCAGAGGTAAAGGTGCGAAAGTGGGAAGAGAAGCCATTGCAAGTGATTCTCTGGCAACGATTTGATAGTCATGAGTAATAATTCAGGGTGATTTGGTGGCACTCACACCCAAGAATATGACCATCCAGCTTTCAATGGTCCCCCAGGAGGGCTTGGATTTCTGAAGGAGTGAAGTTGTGCTTTCTTCATCGCTGGCTGAGTACCATGCTGTACTGCCCTCTGAGCTCAGATGGCACTTAATATTCATAGTCATAGACAAATGTACTAAAAATATTGGCACCTCATCAGAACTGGGGCCAATACCCCCGTGGGGAGGTTGGGAGGGTTTAAATTAAATTGGCAGAGATGGGCACCAGGGTATAGAAGTAGAAAAGAGGAATAAGGTGTATAAAGGAGTGAGAGTATTGAATAGTACAAGAGAAAGAAGTAGGACCATATTAGATAGGAGCAGGCTAAGAAAGACAATGAGGAATACAAAGACAGGTTTACAATGCATGTAAGCAAACACACAAAGTGTGGTGAATAAGATTGGTGAGTTACAAGCACAAATAGCTCTGTGGGAATATGATGTAATGTTAATAACAGAAACGTGGCTCAATAATGGTGAGGACTGATGGTGAGGACTAGGTGCTTAATACTCTAGGATAGAAAATGTTCAGAAAAGATAGGGAAGGAGAAAAGGGAATTGGGTGGCAGTACAGATTAGGGAAGACATTGTAGTGTTGGAAAGAGGGGATGTCTTTGAGGGGGCAAAGACAAAATCCATTTGGTTAGAGTTGAGAAGTAAAAAAGGGATTATCAAGCTACTGGAGGTATTCTATAGGCCTCCAAATAGTGAGAGAGAGATAGAGGAGCAATCAGAGAAATCACAGAGATGTGCAAGAACTATAAGGTGGTGATAGCGGGGAACTTTATATACCCAAATATTAATTGGGATAATGTTGGAGTAAAGGGAAAGGAGGGGGAGGAATTTCTGTAATGTGTTCAGGAGAGCTTCCTTGCCCAGTAGGTTCTTGGTCCGGCTAGGAAGGAGGCATTGTTGGATCTGGTGCTGGCAAATGAGGCAGGCCAAGTGGACTAAGTGTCTGCGAGGGAGCACTTGGGTAAGAGTGATCATCATATCATTAGGTTTAGACTAGTAATGGAGAGGAGCAAGGAACAATCTAAAGTAGATATTCTAAATTGGAAGAAGACTAACTTCAATGGGATGAGAGGGGATCTAGCCAGGGTAAAACGGATCCAAAGAGAGTGATATATGCTTAGAGATGCAGGGCAAAGCTGGAATACTTAATGAGTACTTTGTATCAGTATTTACTAAGGAAGAGAATGGTTTCAAAATATCAGTGGAAGCAGAGATGGTAGAGATAACGGATGAGGTGAAAATTGATTGGCAGGATGTACTGGAAGGGCTGCCTATGCTTAGAATGGATAAGTCATCTGGTCCAGATGGCTTGCATCTCAGGTTACTCAAAGAAGTGGGAGTGGAGATAGTGGAAGAGCTTGCCGTAATCTTCCAATCTTCCCTAGATACTGAGGAGGTGCCAGATGATTGGAGAGTGGCAAATCTGACAAGAAAGGGTGTAAGGATATTCCTAGTAACTGTTTAACAGTTTAACATCTGTGGTGGGTAAGGTTTTAGAAACAATAGTCAGGCAAAAAATCAATAGGCACTTGGAGAGGTTTGATTAATTAAGGATAGCCAGCACAGATCTGTAAAAGGCAATTAGTGCTTGACTAATCTGATTTATTTTTAATGAAGTAACAGAGAAGGTTGATAAAGGGAAAGTAATGGATGTTGTCTATATGGATTTTAAGAAAGCCTTTGACAAAGTGCCACATAAAAAGCTAGTTAACAAAAATGAGGCTCATGGAATAAGAGGGACAGTGTAAGCTTGGATATAAAATTGACTTAAGGACAGAAAACAACAAGTCATAGCAAATGGTTGTTTTCCACACTGAAGGATGGTAGTGGTGTTCCCCAAGGTTCAGTGATAGGGCCACTTTTTTTGATATTTATAAATGGCTTGGATATTGGAATACAGAGTAAAATTTCAAAATTTGCCAAGGATACCAAAATTGGAAATGTGGCATACAGAAAGTAAGATACCAATTGACTGCAACAGGACATAGATAGGCTAGCAGAATGGCAGATAAGTGGCAGATGGAATTTAATACAGAGAAATGTGAGGTGATATATTCTGGCAAAAGGGATAGGGAGAGGTAGTAGAGACTTAATGGTACAGTTCTATTGAGTGTACAGGGACAGAGGGACCTGGGGGTTCATGTCCATAGATCTTTGAAGGTAGCAGGAAATATTGAGAGTAGTTACCAAAGCATATGGGATTCTTGGGCTTCATAAATACAGGCATAAAGCACAAAAGCAGGGAAGTTATGCTGAACCTTTATAAAACTTTGGTTAGGTCAGAACTAGAATATTGTGACCAGTTCTGGTCACCATACGTTAAAAAGGATGTGAGGGTTCTTGAGAGGGCGCAGTGGAGATTCACCAGAATGGTTCCAGGAATGAGGGATTTTAGCTAAAAGATTAAGTTGGAGAAGCTGGGATTGTTCTCCTTGTAGCAAAGGAGATTTCATAGAGGTGTACAAGATTCTGATGAAAGGTCACAGACCTGTAATGTTAACTCTGTTTCTCTCTCTAATGTTCCCATTGGCTGATGGTACAAGGACGAGGGTACACAGATTTACACATTTTGGGCAAGAGATGCAGGGGGAATGTGAGGAAGAACTGTTTTTTTAGATTAGAGATACAGCACTGAAACAGGCCCTTCGGCCCACCGAGTCTGTGCCGAACATCAACCACCCTTTTTTATACTAATCCTACACTAATCCCATATTCCCAACAAACATCCCCACCTGTCCCTATATTTCCCTACCACCTACCTATACTGGTGACAATTTATAATGGCCAATTTACCTATCAACCTGCAAGTCTTTTGGCTTGTGGGAGGAAACCGGAGCACCCGGAGAAAACCCACGCAGACACAGGGAGAACTTGCAAACTCCACACAGGCAGTACGCGGAATCGAACCCGGGTCCCTGGAGCTGTGAGGCTGCGGTGATAACCACTGCGCCACTGTGCCGCCCTGAGTGGCAATGACCTGGAAATCGCTGGCACCAATGGTGGTGGAAGCAGAGACAATGAATGATTTCAAAAGGAAATTGGATGGGCAATTGAGGGAAATAAACTTGCAGGGCTACAGGGATCGAGCACAAGAACACAAAAAATAGGAGCAAAGAACAAAGAACAAAGAAAATTATAGCACAGGAACAGGCCCTTCGGCCCTCCAAGCCTGCGCCGATCCAGATCCTCTACCTAAACATGTCGCCTATTTTCTAAGGGTCTGTATCTCTTTGCTTCCTGCCCATTCATGTATCTGTCTAGATACATCTTAAAAGACGCTATCGTGTTCGCATCTACCACCTCCGCTGGCAATGCGTTCCAGGCACCCACCACCCTCTGCGTAAAGAACGTTCCACGCATATCCCCCCTAAACTTTTCCCCTCTCACTTTGAACTCGTGACCCCTAGTATTTGAATCCCCCACTCTGGGAAAAAGCTTCTTGCTATCCACCCTGTCTATACCTCTCATGATTTTGTACACCTCAATCAGGTCCCCCCTCAACCTCCGTCTTTCTAATGAAAATAATCCTAATCTGCTCAACCTCTCTTCATAGCTAGCGCCCTCCATACCAGGCAACATCCTGGTGAACCTCCTCTGCACCCTCTCCAAAGCATCCACATCCTTTTGGTAATGTGGCAACCAGAGCTGCACGCAGTATTCCAAATGTGGCCGAACCAAAGTCCTATACAACTGTAACATGACCTGCCAACTCTTGTACTCAATACCCCGTCCGATGAAGGAAAGCATGCCCTATGCCTTCTTGACCACTCTATTTACCTGCGTTGCCACCTTCAGGGAACAATGGACCTGAACACCCAAATCTCTCTGTACATCAATTTTCCCCAGGACTTTTCCATTTACTGTATAGTTCACCCTTGAATTGGATCTTCCAAAATGCATCACCTCGCATTTGCCCTGATTGAACTCCATCTGCCATTTCTCTGCCCAACTCTCCAATCTATCTATATTCTGTTGTATTCTCTGACAGTCCCCTTCACTATCTGCTACTTCACCAATCTTAGTGTCGTCTGCAAACTTGCTAATCAGACCACCTATACTTTCCACCAAATCATTTATGTATATCACAAACAACAGTGGTCCCAGCACGGATCCCTGTGGAACACCACTGGTCACACATCTCCATTTTGAGAAACTCCCTTCCACTGCTACTCTCTGTCTCCTGTTGCCCAGCCAGTTCTTTATCCATCCAGCTAGTACACCCTGGATCCCATGCGACTTCACTTTCTCCATCAGCCTACCATGGGGAACCTTATCAAACGCCTTACTGAAGTCCATGTATATGATATCTGCAGCCCTTCCCTCATCAATCACTTCCTCAAAGAATTCTATTAAGTTGGTAAGACATGACCTTCCCTGCACAAAATCATGTTGCCTATCACTGATAAGCCCATTTTCTTCCAAATGGGAATGATCCTATCCCTCAGTACCTTCTCCAGCAGCTTCCCTACCACTGACGTCAGGCTCACCGGTCTATAATTACCTGGATTATCCCTGCTACCCTTCTTAAACAAGGGGACAACATTAGCGATTCTCCAGTCCTCCGGGACCTCACCCGTGTTTAAGGATGCTGCAAAGATATCTGTTAAGGCCCCAGCTATTTCCTCTCTCGCTTCCCACAGTAACCTGGGATAGATCCCATCCGGACCTGAGGACTTGTCCACCTTAATGCCTTTTAGAATACCCAACACTTCCTCCCTCCTTATGCCGACTTGACCTAGAGTAATCAAACATCTGTCCCTAACCTCAACATCCGTCATGTCCCTCTCCTCGGTGAATACCGATGCAAAGTACTCGTTTAGAATCTCACCCATTTTCTCTGACTCCATGCATAACTTTCCTCCTTTGTCCTTGAGCAGAAGTAGACCATATGGCCCATCGAGTCTTCTCTGCCATACAATACAATCATGGTTGATCTTGGGCTTCAATTCCACTTTCCTGCCAACTCCCCATTTCAGTTGATTCCCTGCGAGACCAGAAATCTATCCAGGGAATGGGACTGATAGGATTGCTCTTCAGAGAGCCGGCATGGATTCATTTGATGAATGGCCTCCTTCTGTGCTGTTATGACTTTATGACTCTATGACTGACTGGCAGTGAAACAATTTGAGAGCAAAAACCAAAAGAGCCAAGCACTCTTCCCACCTCTTCTTGTTCTCATATTCTGCTGAACAGCCCAGGCTGAACAATGCTTTTAAAAGGCTGCAATGACATTTCCTGAAAGGTCAGCTGCTTCCACCAATTGCAGGACTGTGCAATGCTGACACCAAGAGAAATGCAAAGAAGCTTCCCCAAGAAACGTTTCTGTTTCTGCCTCTAGAGGGCAGTGGGTGATGTAACATTTTTTGAAAAGGGTACAGCACAGCAATGTAAATCACATCAAGGAAATTCAGGGTCAGTCTCCACTTTCATAAGTGATTCAAAGGAACACACAGCTAGTCTCCTGCTGACTTCCAGTCCGCTTAGAACATGCCTGATTCTTATCATCTGTCTCATGTGGGCAAGTTAATACAGAGCATTTCCCCAACAAGAACATCAGGGAGTCCTGTCTATACTTCTTTAAGTTTCATTATACTATAGTCACCTCTTCTCATTCCTGAATGCAAAATGGCTGCTGATGTTGAAATTAATGATAATGCATTAGTCCTCTAGAACAAGTAGTTTCTCTGGTTATATGGACTATATCCTGATATGCGTTATGGACTACAAAAGAAAAACACTTTTCATATTACTTCTATTGCTAATGTATAGAGATATTTACAGTCAATTTGTTAAAGAAAATTCTTCAGTTTATGGTTCTGTACATGGTTCCAGATTAATAACTACACAGCTGATGTACTGAGAGAAACTTTCAGACTACGCCTTAAGTATACATTTCAATGTAATGCTTGACTAGCCCATTGGGCTGATTCTTAACTCACAAAAACACGTGGGTTGATGCTGGGTCAAAGGCTAAAATACAAAAAAGCTGATACAGGAACCCAACATGCCTCGAAACCACACATTTCTCGTTTTAACAGAGGCAGGAGGAGCATGGACAATGAATCTGCTCGTGGAAAGTGGGTCATTTAAATATTATAATAAGGCTGTCTGCCTCCATTTTAACAGTCATTCTATTTTTAAACTCATGTTTGCTGAGTTTGCTAGGCCTCAGGAAACCCAGCAGCTGAGAAGGGCTGGATGCATGTGGTAGGTGCCTTTCAAGCATTGCTTGTGGGCCAGGAGGAGCAGCAATGTTTCCTCTAGGCTTGACAAATGACTCATTAAACCCCATTCCCCTCCCTCTGCAATCTGTCTGCTCCCCATACATCATCAGACCTCACCTCCCCTGCCCCCGACCCTCATGATTAGGTTACTTCCCCCTGCCCTCCAATCTCCTGAACCCTGAGAATTAATCACAAGAAAGAGTGTGCCTTATGGTTTGAAATAGATTAAATCATGTAGGACATTGGTCAGAAGCTTTCCGAACACACTATGATGCACAGGCAGATTTATCTGATCTCCTCGGCTTCAGCCTTGTGAAACAGGCTTCCTGCCCAAAAGGCCTGTCAATCAGACTCCCTGTGGACTGGAACTCGACAGAAAAAAAGTAATGAAGCCCTGCAGTTAAAAACTGAAGAACATTTGGGTTCTTCTGGGTTTCCCAAACTCACATTAACACCATCCCCACCCCCCTATATTTATCAAATATTGGGCTGAAGAGCCCATGAAGCCAACATCCCAATATCCACGCACCGGAATTTTCCACCTTGCTCCCACTCTGACCTCTCTGTTCCTGGCCTGCTACAGTGTTCAATGAAGCTCAATGCAAGCTTGTAGAATAAAACCTCACCTTTCTGACTGGGCGTGTTACAGCCTTGTGGACTCAACATTGAGTTCAACTATTTTGACTCATAACATTTTCCCCAGTTTTGTTTTGTTTTTCTTTGCTGGTTGAGTTCTTTCTCTCTTGTTTCTCTCTTTTCTTCCTTTTCTTTGCTTTTGGGTGGCAGCTGTTCATTCCCCTGCCATTCACACCTCCACTAGGCACATCTTTTGTTTCTTTACCTGTCCCATTACCACTCCCATTGGCCTTGCACCATTAAACCTTTTGTCATTTTATCTCTCCTGCTCTCCATCCTATTACAGACTTTCCCTTTTGCTTTTCTTCCCACCCTCCTCCCCTTCACCTACTTTATCAACCTGAAACATTAACTCTGTTTCTCTCTCCACAAATGCTGCCTGACTTACTGAGTGTTTTCAGAATTTGCTGTTTATGTTAACCTGTGTAATATTTAACTTCCTTATGTGGGAACAGCACAGAAATTGAAATAATGTGCTGAATTTTATGGGCTCCCCTGAGATGGGCTCGGAGGCGGGGGTACCCATACAATTGCGACAGTAGGCGGGGGAGGAGGGCCTGTCACCTCCCCATTACAGTGCAATTTTGTTGGTGGTGGGATAGGTTGAAGATGACCTTCCCACCCAGAGGCCAATTGAAGCCCTTAAGTGGCCTACTAACAGTCAGTTAAGGGCCTCATTTGCTGCTGCTGGGATTTAACCTGCAGTTTGTGGGAGGGTGGGGGTGGTGGTTGTTGTGGGTAGGCTCCAGCTGGTGGAGACAGGACTCCCCCTGCCTTTTTGTCCAGGCACAAGGAGCACTGCCGTGGGTACAAAATTCAGCCCAGTGACTGGGTTATAAACACTTGTAAAAGAAGCCGACTGGGTGGAATTTAAAATTGAATTGTTGCACTTTAGGTTGTTATTTATTTAACCTTTGTAATGCAGAAAGTTACAGTGTACATTCTGCGTAGGAAAATAGAAAATTATTATACAGCTAGTTATGCACAAGGCAAACATGTACACTTGTAAATAATAACATGACACACAATAACAGATAACCTCAGATTTATAACGTGCACATCTAATCTCTAAAGGCATATTCATGAATCTAAAATGAATGGAACATTACCTAAATGATCTTTGTGAAAGATTTAGCACATTGCAGCAGCATTAATGCTGCTTATTTTCAGTCAGCATATTTTTCATCTTCCCATGCTCTTAGTATATAACCATTAGGAAAATGACTTAGTTTTGTGTCAAAGGCATATGTTTAGAACATATTACTTGCTGTTTAGGAATTTATGAAGAACAAATAAATCTGTAAATTCCACAAAAATTTCAGATTAATGCCGTATTTGTCAAAGGTTGAATTACACAAAGCTGTAATTAAGACACGGCAATCATATAATTTAGGTTGGCCCAAAAGGACTTTTCATTAACAAGGAAGAAGGCAATAAGGCAATTTATGAGACCACAGTGTCTGTGAGGAGCCATGCCTGCCAGCAGTGTTTTGCAGAAATCAGGAAGTGCGCTATTAATTCAGATGGTCAAGGAATCTTGTGTAGCCCTTCCACATTTCTCATCTGTGCTTCCAGCAGTGGTGGCTCACTGCTCAGACTCCCACTGATGGCTTCAGTGGTGTATTTGCTTTCTATTTTCACCGAGTTGATGTTTTGTATCATGTTGGCTATTTGCACTGCATATCCAGAGAATATGATCATATATAATGATGAAAGGCCATTTGGTCAAATTGAGCCATCTTTTTCCCACAGACTAGGTGCAATTAGGAACTCTCCAAGTTATTTAACCTTTTGAGAAAAGTGAATCACTTCAGGTAAAGCTACTAAAAAGATAAATCTCAATGAAATTTCTCCCAGGTTTGTCAAGGTAATTTAGTGAATGCTAGGATATCGATCTATTACAATCTGCATCCCTTAACCTGGTCTGATAGCTTTCCACAGATGATAGAGCTATTACATTACATAGTCATCTTTTCCTACTTTCATGCGCAGAAGGAACCATGATGAAATTAACAATGAATTGGAGGAATTATGAAAATAGAACGTTAACTGTTAAACTGAACCACATAAACATGGACACTTGTACCACAGACAAAATGGAGTAATGGTCACATGACCCCCTCCTGTATTGACAATACGCACCTCCGTCTGATGAGAATGAAACTTGTTTGAAATAGCTCTGGGGAGAACCCATTGAAATTGAAAGGAACACCATTGTATTTGATGACTCCTGTCTACCTGAATGAACTAACAAAAGGTCCTGGAGACAGACTGACTTACAGCCCCAACCAAATGAATAGTGTGAATTAACACCATTATAACAGTATGTCCCATTCAGACAGCAATAGACATGGTTTCCATATCCTGGTCCATTGTGTGGTCATACTAGGGGAGAGGGCCATGTGTCACCTAACAGAAGCTCAAATGTGATGGATTTTGACCTTAAATGGTAACCCTCTTGAGAGAGAGTGGAAGATCAAGCCAAGACCACAGAAAGACAGTTTCCAGCCAGAGGCTGTGAGAGAGATCCAGCGAAACAGAAGAACACTCAGGGACTAATATACATTTTTAACAAAACAAGATTTCAGTCAGTTGAGAGGTGAAAAGTGGAAGCCACCCACACCACTTACCACCTGTTTGTAACACTACCTTTATAGCTTCTAACCTCAGCTTCAAAATTCCTGCGGGCCACTGTGTGGCTGGATCTGAGGCAGGGCAAAATACCCTTCCCACCTGCCCAAACACTAATCCCATCTCAAGTGCCAAAGACAGAGTAATTAATGTAAGGTGGGTGCCACTGCCAAGTGCTCAATGCTAGCTAGAAAAGTATACCTACAAGATGAGGGTGTATCTTCTGTGGGGACCAAGAAGGAAGTAAGAGAAAAACTTCAGGTGGTGATATCATGATGACGATTTCGTTATCTCTGCTGATGTGATCACAGGTGGATCGGGGAGGTGAATGGAAGAAGCTCTCGGACCTCTTTTGTTCTCCTATTGAAAATTCACAAATGAAATAAATGTGCATGGACACCCAAAGTAACTGGATCTCTGAGAAAATGTTTCCCATATCTATCCTATACCAATGGCTTGATGTCCCCAGAAGTCAAAGATTTCTAGCCCCCTATTATTAAGCAAATATTCACCCAGTTATTTTAAAGCAGTTAAAAAGCCTTAAGTACTATCACACAGAATCTCTTTTAGCTATCTATTGCTCTTTGGGGAAAACATTTTTCGAATCCCTAGTTTTACTGGAGACTTGTTAATATTATATTCATGATCTTAGTTTCTCGGATCAGAGAGCAAGTTAGATAACCCACTTGTGCAACCTTAATCTCTGCCTTTGATTGTTTATATATCTGGATTATGCTCTGTGTACCCATTGGCAAAACTTAGTTTGAAGTGCTTGCATTATTATTGCTATTTTTCTCTGAATGGTTGCTAATGCATCAATTACCTTTTAATGGTTGGTGTACAAACTGATTTAAAAAGATAGTCAAAGTGGCTTATCAGTGAATTTTATGTGACTAAAACAGTTCCAGTTCTGGCTTTGAGGCTGCATTCTGAGATTTGCACTGGAGCAGGTTAGCAGGTTCAACCTAACCTGTTTATTTCTTCTGGGGTTCACCTAATTATATATTCATTATGAGCTCTAGAATATGAGACATCAGGGTAGAAATCCAGCACAGCTAAAGATCTTAATGACAAGACTAACTTGCATTTATATAGCATCTTTAACATAGAAAAACTTGCCAAGCACTTAGCAGAGAGGTAGGGACAAAAGAGGACTGCAGCTGCCATTATGAGGGCAATTAAATTGTTGCCAGTAGAAGCCCCACAGGAAGTTAAAACAGTCATAGAGTGCAATGTAAGCAATGTAATTCTCACAAAGGACCCCAACATTCAGTGATGTAGCTGTGGAGCTCCTCTTTTAAGAATTAGGCCAAAGAAAGACTGACTTGTATAGAGGGCAACCCACCCTCAGGAAAGCTATGGAAGGAGATGTTTAATGGCTCGATACAGCACCCTACAGTTAGAGGACTGGACAGCAGGTGAGGAAGAAGTCTGATAGCATTAGAAAATCAACTGATTATCTACCCATGGTTCCCTATACAAAGTAGATGAGCAGAGAATGCTTGGTTCAAATGGCTCCTTCTCATAGTGTTACACCTTGACTGAGACAGCATATAAGTTCTCATGACAACCTCATGGCTCTTTTACTGCTCTGAGGCAAACCTTCAAGCAGCAGCTTCAATCTGCTGACATCTGCAAATGTCAGATGACAAAGTAAGCTTCCAACGAAGTACAACTGCATGAAGCAAGTTCATTTACTCACATGTCCTTGAGTACAGGATGAGGACTTTGCCACCACTGTGGCAAAGCAGCAAACAGGAGGAAACTTGCACAGGAAGAGAGAGTGGGGCAGGGTAAAGCCAGAAACTAGTATTGCCTTTTTTCAGCTTTTTTCCCATACTCATGCGCTTATTCTCTCTCACGCAGGCTCACTTTCGAGCACAGCAGCACCATGATACCCAACAACAACTACTTGTACTTATATATCACCTTTAATAGAATAAACCATTGCAACGTGCTTCACAGGACTGTTATAAAGCAACTGAACTTAGTGCCTCAGCAACTGAAGGTCTGACTACCAATGGTGGAGCGATTAAAAGCAGGGATACTCGAGGCCGAATTAGAGGAGCGCAGATATCATGGAGGACTGCAGGGCTGGAGGAAATTACAGAGATAAGGAGATGGCAAGGCCATGGAGTGATTTGAAGACAAGGATGAGAATTTTATAATCAAGACATTGCTTAACCAGGAGCCAGTGTAGGTCAGCAAATACAGGGCCGAGGGGTGAATGAGATTTGACACGAATAAGGACAGGTTCACCAGAGCTTTTGATGACCTCACAGAATCACAGGATCGTTACAGCACAGAAGGAGGCCATTTGACCCATCGTGTCTGCACAGGCTCTCTGAAAGAGCAATTCCCTCAGTTCCATTCCCCTGCCTTCTCCCTATAACCCTGCGCATTTTTCCTTTTCATATAACTGTCTAATTCCCTTTTGAATGCTCCACCATGTTCTCAGGCAGCGCATTCCAGACCTTAACCACTCGCTGCGTGAAAAAATATTTCTCATGTCACTTTTGCTTCTCTTACCAAATACCTTAAATCTGTGCCCTCTCGTTCTCGATCCGTTCATATGTGGGAAGAGTTTCTCTCTATCTACTCTGTCCAGACCCCTCATGATTTTGAATACCTCTATCAAATCACCTCTCAGCCTTCTCTTCTCCAAGGAAAAAAATCCTAACTTCTCCAATCTATCTTCATAACTGTAATTCCTCATCCGGGAACCATTCTTGTGAATCTTTTCTGTACTCTATCCAATGCCCCCACGTCTTTCCTCAAGTGCGGCGCCCAGAATTGGACACAATACTCCAACTGAAGCCGAACTAGTGTCTTATATAAGTTCAACATAACTTCCTTGGTCTTGTACTCTATGCTCCTATGAATAAAGCCCAGGAGAGTGGAGTGTATGCTTTATTAACTGCTTTCTCAGCCTGTCTTGCCACCTTCAATGACTTAAGCACCTAGGTCCCTCTACTCTTGCACCCCTTTAGAATTGTACCCTTTATTCTATATTGTCTCACCATGCTCTTCCTATCAAAATGAATTACTTCACATTTCTCTGTATTGAACTTCATCTGCCATCTGTCTGCCCATTCCATCAACTTGTTTATGTCCTTTTGAAGTTCTACACTATCCTCCTCACAGTTCACAATGCTTCCAAGGTTTGTATCATCTGCAAACATTGAAATTATTCCCTATACACCAAGGTCTAGGTCATTAATATAGATCAGGAAAAGCAAGGGTCCTAACACTGATCCTTGGGGAACTCCCACTACAAACCTTCCTCCAGTCCAAAAAACATCCATTAACCACTACTCTTTGTTTCCCATCACTCAGCCAATTTCATATTCATGTTGCTACCGTCCCTTTTATTCCATGAGCTACAAGTTTGCTCACAAGTCTGTTGTGTGGCACTGTATCAAATGCCTTTTGAAAGTCCATGTACACCACATCAACAGCATTGCCTTCATCAACCCTCTCTATTACCTCCTCAAAAAACTCCAGCAAGTTAGTTACACATGTTCTTTCCTTAAGAAATCCATGCTGGCCTTTCTTAATTAACTCACATTTGTCCATGTGACTATTGATTTGTGTCCTGAATTACTTTTTCTCCAAGTTTTCCCACGACCGAAGTTAAACTGACTGACCTGTAGTTGCTGGGCTTATCTTTACACCCTTTTTTGAACAAGGGTGTAATGTTTGCAATTCTCCAGTCCTCCGGCACCACCCCCGAGTCTAAGGAAGACTGAAAAGTTATGGTCAGTGCCTCTGCGATTTCCACCCTCACCTCCCTCAATATCCTTGGATGCATCTCATCTGGCCCTGGTGTTTTATTCACTTTAAGTGCAGACAGCCTATCTAATACTTCCTCTTTATCAATTTTAAACCCCTCTAGTGTCTAACTTACCTCCTCTTTCAACATTGCTTGGGTTGCAACTTCTTCCTTGGTAAAGACAGCTGCAAAGTATTCATTTAATATCTCAGCTATGCCCTCTGCCTCCATGTGTAAATCCCCTTTCTGGTCCCTAATCAGCCCCACTCCTCCTTTTACCACTTTTTTACTATATTTATATGCCTATCGAAAACTTTGGGATTTCCTTTAATGTTAGCTGACAGTCTCTTTTTTAACTCTCTCTTTGATTCTCTTATTTGCTTTTTCACTTCCCCTCTGGACCTTCTATGTTCAGCTTGATTCTCAATAGTATTTTCTACCTGGCATCTGTCATAAGCACACTTTTTCTTCTTTAGCTTAATCTCTATCTCTTTTGTCATCCAGGGAGCTCTGGATTTGTTTGTCTTACTTTTCCCCTTTAAGGGAACGTACCTTGACTGTGCTCGAATGACCTCTTCTTTGAAAGTAGCCCATTGTTCATCTACCCGTTTTCCTGCCAGCTTTTGACTCCAATTTATTTGCCCCAGCTCCATTCTTACCCCATTCAAGTTGGCCTTCTCCCAGTTAACTATTCTTACCCTGGATTGCTCTTTGTCCTTTTCCATAGTCAGCCTAAACATTATGATACAATGATCACTATTCCCTAAATGCTCTCTTGCTAATACTTAATCCACTTGGCCCACCTCATTCCCAAGAACCAGGTCGAGTAGTGCCTCCTTTCTCATTGGAATAGCAACATACGGTTGTAGAAAATTTTCCTGAACACACTGGAGGAACTCTTGCCCCTCACTGCCCTGAACACTACTATTATCCTAGTCTATGTTTGGATAATTACAGTCCCCCATTATAACTACCCTATAATTTTTGCACCTAGCTGGTGGCCTATAGACAACACTGAGCATTGTAACTGCATCTTTTTTGTTCCTTAGCTCTAGCTCTCCCTCCCTTTTTGAATAAAGGAGTTACATTGGCTATTTTCCAATCTAATGGAACCTTACCCGAATTTTGGGGAATTTTGGAAAATTAACTTACTGCTATTTCTGGGATGTTACTTGTATCCTCTATGGTGAAGACCGATACAAAATACCTGTTCAATTCATCTGTCATCTCCTTATTTTCTATTATTAATTCCCCAAACTTACTTTCTATTGGACCAACACTCACTTCGTTAACTCTTTTTAAAATATCTATGGAAATTCTTACTATCTGTTTTTATATTTCTAGCTAGCTGTCTCTCATATTCTAATTTTTTCCTCCTTATTTATCTTTTAGTCATTCTTTGCTGCTATATATAGTCTGTCCAATCTTCCAACCTGCCACTCATTTTTGCACAATTATAGGCTTTTTCTTTAAGTTTGAGACTATCATTAACATTTTTAGTTAACCACAGATGGTGGGTCCTCCCCTTGGAATTTGCCATTCTCATTGGAATGTATCTATTTTGTGTATTCTGAACTATCCCCTTAAATGTCTGCCACTGCATCTCTATTGACCTATCCCTTAACCTACTTTGCCAGTTCACTTTAGCTCGCTCTGCTTTCATGCCTTCATGTTTGCCCTTATTCAAGTTTAAAATATTAGTCTCAGTCCCACTCTTTTGTCTCCTCAAACTGAATGTAAAATTCAATGATATTATAATCACTGCTGCCAGGAGGCACCTTCACTATGAGGTCATTAATTAATCCTATCTCGTTGCACAGTGCTAGGTCTAGTATAGCCAGCTCTCTAGTTGGCTTCAGAAAGTGCTGTTCTAAGAAACTATCCTGAAAACATTCTATGAACTCCTCATCTAGTCTACCTTTGCCCATCTGATTTTTCCAGTCTATTTGTAGATTAAAATCTACAATTGCCATACCTTTCTGACAAGCACGAACCTAAGGGGATCAAAAAGGAAGCACCTGTTGTGTGAGCTAATTTCCCCAGAGTTATTACTGTACCACAAGTGTCAAACTGCTGCATGATGTACATAGGAATTTTGTTAGAAAATGGTTAATTGAAATAATACATTGCAGTGATCTAACCACATGCCAGTCAGTTTTCTGTTGCTTCTCGTATAGAAATGGGCCTGATCCAATTCTCTGGATGCAAGAACTTTCTTCATTCTAAAGAAGATAGGAGTGGACCATAATTCTGAACACTTGATTCCCAGCATATGTTCATTAAACTGACATAAAGGTCTAATGGTAAGCTTTTTTTTATGACAGTCATGCTTGTCTCACTTAAGTTACCTTCATATTTGGTATGATATTGCCTATCCAGTATTGTGAAATCCCAGGATTTAAGATCTTTTAAATTGGTAAGGATCTCTTGGTTCCTGACAAATGGGATGCATGGATTGTAATCCCACAAAATGAAAAATTTGTGCTTTTTTTAATTTAAAGGAACCATGATGTATGGCTGGTCAAGAGTTAATTTAGCTCTGCATTATATTCTAGTGTTTCAGGTTATGACTAGATTCCAAAGGGGCCCAACTAGCTCACCTTAAATCATGTATTCCACATGTAACATCTCTACCTGAAGGTTCCATGACAATATTACATTCTGTTTACTGAGATACAAGAAAAAGTTCATCTGTTCCATCTTAAGTACCTGTAAAAGAATGCTGGCAGAAAATTTGCTGTGCTGTCTGTTTTATCCGGAAAGGTCTGATGCTTCCTTGTGGACTTTCTCTTGATCTTTTATAGGTAGCTATTGCTCTGTGTAGTATTTGTCTTTTTGTTTGCTTCCATAAATTGTTTACATGAATTTAATTATGAATTTATTTTGACTTGTATGAAGCTGATATTATTGTCTTCCAGAATGACAGGAGAACACTGTGCAAATTTGAACACGCAACATTACTGCTATGTATTGTAATAGTTAATCAAAGGTTATTCAATCTAACATGTACACTATCTAATCACAAGGAATGTGGCCAGCTTGCAGGTAGCTTGGTACCAGTGTTGAAAGAGAATGTAAGTGTTTAAAAAGCCTGAACGATAACAGTCCTGTTGAAAATAAGAATACAAGACATTACAGAACAGACCTATGTTATAGGAGTGAAAATAAATGTGATGGGATACTCAGCAGGAGGTATATAGTGAAAGGATATAAGTTGTTCGTATCACACACAAGTGGTTCCGAAGAAGGGTCACTGACCCGAAATGTTAACTCTGCTTCTCTTTCCACAGATGCTGCCAGACCTGCTGAGTGGTTCCAGCATTTCTTGTTTTTATTTCAGATATCCAGCATCCGCAGTATTTTGCTTTTATTTTAGTGGTTATTTGGTAGTGGTGCCTAAAGTCAATCTTAAGTCTTGTGATAAACTCACTCTAGCAAAATGGATATTTCAGGTAAAGACTGAAAGTGATACAACGATAGAGAAAGTTTATAAATGAATACAAGGCTCTATCTATATGGGTTTCTTGCCAGGGAAATAGGAGTGCTAAATAAGTTATCTCATCAATCTACCCTGATAGCAAAGTATCATTTTCATTTGAGGGAAATATTTAAAATTGCGCTTGATAGGATAGAGGATTTACTTACTAGTAATCGTCAACAAGGTGAATAGTAAATTATGAATTTGCTTGGACCCAGAACCTAAATAAATTTATTCAAAAGGAATATTTCAAGACGAAGTTGTGGCACAGTTAATGCAAAATATTTTAGCAGGTTCAGAACTGAACAAAGTAAGTTGCAAGTTAGGCACATTTACATTTTTTATGGGCAACTAGATGATTGCAGCTTCCTTTCGATGTTACTTTGGCTCTAAAAATATATTGCACAACCATTCACCTGGTATATGTATGCACATTGGCAATAGCAACACAATGATGGGTGATATAGTAGTGTGGGGTTTGGAAAGCAACCTGAAATTACTGGAAGAGTCAACCTGAGACTTAATGAAGACAATTACACATTTGGAGTCACTGAGCTGATTTTTGTTGATGATATTATTAATCATGGAAGTATTAAGACTGACATTATGGAACTCTCAGCCACAGATCATGGAGCCCATACATAATGCTAGAAAGATCTGTAGATACTTAGAGGTATAGTCAATGACCCAGGAAGATTCATATGAAATCTCCTGGGAAAACCATTATTATAAAATATTACACAGTGGAACCAAAATCATGAATAGATATAAACATGGAGAGACTGAAAAGGACTCCTCTTGCAAGAGTCAGTTTTGAAGTTCTATGGTCCTCAAGCACCAATAAAAATTTCAGATGAAGCATAATAAACATGATTAGAGGTCACACCACTGTTTATCATCAATTTATCAAGTTTGCTAACTGATGCTGGGACAAGATACACACAACAATCACGAAGGAACCATGAACAGGCACATGAAGTTGAATTTTAACTCTGTGTTTCCCTTTTGTTGATATTTTCTCGATTACATCTGAAATAAGGCTACAGTATTTTCAGAATAGATCTTTTGTTCCTGTAGTTGCTACTTCTGTCCAATTATAATTCAGTGCAGTTTCCTTTCCTCTCAGATACAAATTGTTTCATACAGGTGCTGAAGCAGAGATCTTCAAGGTTGATTTGAATAACTCAACCATCATTTGTATAATGATCCAGGAATGATGAATGTTTACGAGTGATGGCATAGTGCAGAAAATTTCACTTAATCTCAGAGAAACTACTCCTTCCTCCTTAGTCTGCACACATGCTGCCCACAAGGTCTTCCATTTACCAGATGGTCATGCATTTAATTTTAAAAGATAAAAGAGCAACAGATCAGCAGAATTTCTTCTTTTTCTAATTTGATGGCAGGTGCACTTTTTAACATTCAAAAACCTTTGCTAAGTGCAGAAAGTTTGATTTGTGTTTTGAATGCCAGTGCCCTACTTTTTAATGTGTTTTTCTTCAGTCACGCACCCTTTTCCAGCTGAGCACGAGGCAGCTGACTTACTCCCAAGCCTGTCAGTGTTGCGTATACCATTCGCTTTGAGGTTCATGAGGGCACTCTACGGTTTTAGATTTGACTTTTTCTTATTGCAACACTCCCTCAGGTTAGCCAGCCAAGACTGGGAGGCAAGCTGCAGCTTCAAAGACATTTATTTGCTTTCAGGCATGGAATTTTAGAGGTGTCCCTGGTAGGGAGGAAATGAAGCCAAAGTGATTATTTAGCTGAAACATGACAGTTATCTTGATAATGCTCCCCTGTCCTCAGAAAATGGCAACATTCTCCATCTTTGGCTGACTGCAATGAATAGTTAGTGCTTGCAGGACTTCTGCCAATTCCTCTTCTTCCCATGAGGTAGGCAATTTGTGTTTATTCTAATATCGGCAGTGTTCGTGTCTGTATGTTTGTTGGACAGCTTGGCAGAGCCACTACAATATATAATTACAAAAAATAAAATATCCTTGAGTAAAACAACACAGTGATGGAGGGCTGTTGTCCAGTTTTGAGGGGATAAGGA
This sequence comes from Heterodontus francisci, assembly GCF_036365525.1. Lineage (NCBI taxonomy): Eukaryota > Metazoa > Chordata > Chondrichthyes > Heterodontiformes > Heterodontidae > Heterodontus > Heterodontus francisci. Next base: position 154,874,509 of record NC_090373.1, on the reverse strand, counting down.
AGCAACATTCTCTCTTACATAAAAGCAAAATACAGCAGATGCTGGAAATCTGAAATAAAACAGAATGTGCTGGAAACACTCAGCAGGTCTGGCAGCATCTGTGGCGAGAGAAGCAGAGATAACGTTTCAGGTCAGTGACCTTTCATCAGAACTGGCAAAGGTTAGAAATGTAATAGGTTTTAAGCAAGTGAAGCGGGGGTGGGGGGGTGGGGGGTGGGGAAAGAGAACAAAAGGAAAGGCGTGTGATGGGGCAGAGGGCAGGAGAGATTAACTGACAAGGAGGTCATGGGCAAAGGCAAAGGGAGTATGCTAATCGTATGGTGAAAGATCTTTAGAATTGTACCCTTTATTTTATATTGTCTCTCCATGTTCTTCCTACCAAAATGAATCACATTTGGACATTTCACAAGCATGTGTTCAAAACTAAGTGAATTACTAGCATGTGAGTGACAACAAGCTGAGGAGTGGAGAATCTCAATTTACAATATGGGCATAAATAGGCGACAAAACAAAAAAGACAGTCTGTTTCTGTGTCGCCATTTCTATGTAATACCCAACACCTGCTGAATCAACTAACAATTGTGAGAATAGATGATTTGGGCTAAGCATTCAATCTAATTGACTTGAATTTTTAGAATTTGTTTGATAAGGTTCCACATGTGAGGTTTCTGAAGATGATTAAAACTTGTGGTAATAATGAGAAGTTGGCTAATTGAGTTGAAAGTTGGATCGGCAAAAAGAGTATGCAACCAGCACGGACTGAGGGGCAGTGAATGCAGAGCTCTGTAAGGCCCTGTTCTGCTTTCTCTGATGTTCTCAGTATTTCTAATTGACATGATGCAATTGCTTTCCTCTACATATGGCAGATATTATGACCTGGGACATTAGGAATCTCTGATTCCAAGTGTTAATTACATTTCCCAGCACTTTAATACAATAAACATCTTGTGTAATTAACTTTGTTCTACTTCGATGACGGTGGAAAGATCTAATTTTTAAAAAAAAAGCACCATGGGCAGGCTAGTTGGAGACGGACCAGATTCAAATGAAAATATAATATCATGGCATTTTTTTTCTACTTACAGAGTTTGGAAAAAATTCCCTTTAGAAAATGCTTTACAAAATCTTCTGGTGTACATAAAGTACCTAGAAGTTACAACTTGGAAACAGGCCAACTGGCCCAAACATGAGAAGTCCAGACTCACAACTCCATGGGAAATGGTGGTGTAGTGGTAATCCCAGTGAACTAGTAATCTGGAAGCCTGGGCTAATGCTCTGGGGACATGGGTTCAATTCCCACCAGGGTTGCTGGTGGAGTTTAATTTCAAATAATTAATTTTAAAAATCTGGAATTGAAAATCAAGATTGGCGCAGGCTTGGAGGGCCGAATGGCCTGTTCCTGTGCTGTACTGTTCTTTGTTCTTGAAAGCTACTTTCAATAGTGGTGCCTTGAAACTATCATCAATTTCTGTAAAAACCCATCTGGTTCACTAATGTCCTTTGGAGAAGGAAATCTGCCATCCTTACCTGGTCCGGCCTACATGTGACTCCAGACCTACAGCAATGTGGTTGGCTCTTAACTTCCCTCTGAAATGGCTCAGCAAGCCATTCAGTTATCAAGGGCAATTAGGGATGGGCAACAAATGCTGGCCTTGCTGAAGAGCAGCAGAGTTTAAAAGGGTGCGAGAGAGAAGGTCCTGGACAGCAGCAGAGTTTAAAAGAGTGGGAGAGAGAAGGTTCTGGAAAGCAGCAGAATATAAAAGAGCAGGAGAGAGGAGGATCCGGAGAGTGGCAGAGTTTAAAAGAGCAGGAGAGAGGAGGACCCGGAGAGCGGGAGAGAGGAAGACTCAGAGAGCGGCAGAGTTTAAAAGAGCTATCCTAGTCAGTTCAGTCCACCAGAGCAGACAGACCACATTCGGAGAAAAAAATCAGTATGATGTCACAGGAAACCAGGCAGTTGATTGGTTGATGAAAGTTTTTCTCATTTATATTTCAAAAACTCAGGTAATTGTAGTAATTAGGTTCTATTTACTAATAACAGTAAAGCTGAATAGATTGGCTGGTGATTATTTCCTATTAATTAAATACATTATAATTAGATATTTAAAACACAATAAAAATGGTAGGGCAGGTGATGTGTCGCAGCTGCAGTATTTGGGAGCTGGTGGACGCCAGTGTGATCCACGGCAAACACAGCTACAGTAAGTGCCTGCGACTCAAGGAGCTTCGGCTCAGTGTTAATGAGCTGGAGGCCGAGCTGCAGACACTGAGATGCATCAGGGAGGGGAAAGTTACCTGGACACTTTTTTCCAGGAGGCGGTCACATCCCTTAGGATAGGGTCTTCTGATTTGGTCAGTGGTCAGGGACAGGAGAGTGCGGCTGCAGCTGAGGCAGGTAAGAACTAACTAGAGAACAGGCCATCCTAGACTGGGTATTGTGTAATGAGAAAGGATTAGTTAACAATCTTGTTGTGCCACGTCCGTTGGGCAAGAGCGACCATAACATGATAGAATTCTTCAGTACGATGGAGAATGAGAGAGTTGATTCTGAGAGGAGGGTCCTGAATCTAAATTAAGGAAACTATGAAGGTATGAGGCATGAGTTGGCTGTGATAGATTGGGGAATGTTACTTAAAGGGTTGACAGTGAATAGGCAATGGCTAGCATTTAAAGAGAGCATGGATGAATTACAACAATTGTTCACTCCTGTCAGGCGCAAAAATAAAACAGGAAGGGTGGCTCAACCATGGCTTACAAAAGAAATTAGGGATAGTATTAGATCCAAGGAGGAGAAATAGAAAATGGCCAGAACAAGCAGCAAACCTGAGGATTGGGAGCAGTTTAGAATTCAGCAAAGGAGGACAAAGGGATTGATTAAGAAGGGGAAAATAGAGTATGAGAGTAAGCTTGCAGTGAACATAAAAACTGACTGTAAAAGCTTCTATAGATATGTGAGGAGAAAAAGATTAGTGAAGACAAATGTGGGTCCCTTACAGTCAGAAACAGGGGAATTTATAATGAGGAACAAAGAAATGGCAGACCAATTAAATACATACTTTGGTTCTGTCTTCACAAAAGAGGACACAAATTACCTCTCAGAAATGTTGGGGAACATAGGGTCTAGTGAGAAGGAGGAACTGTATGAAATCAATATTCGTAGGGAAGTGGTGTTAAGGAAATCCCCAAGGCCTGATAATCTACATCCTCGAGTACTTAAAGAAGTGGCCCTAGAAATAGTAGATGCATTGCTGGTCATTTTTCAAAATTCTATAGACTCTGGAACAGTTCCAACGGATTGGAGGGTAGCTAATGTAACCCCACTATTTAAAAAAGGAGGTAGAGAGAAAACAGGGAATTATAGACCGGTTAGCCTGACATCAGTAGTGGAGAAAATGCTAGAGTTCATTATAAAAGATGTGATAGCAGAGCACTTGGAAAACAATGACAGGATCGGACAAAGTCAACATGGATTTACGAAAGTGAAATCATGCTTGACAAATCTACTGGAATTTTTTGAGGATGTAACTAGTAGAATAGATAAAGGAGAATCAGTGGATGTGGTGTATTTGGACTTTCAGAAGGCTTTTGATAAGATCCCACGTAAGAAATTAGCGTGCAAAATTAAAGCACATGGGATTGGGGGTAAGGTACTGACATGGATAGAGACCTGGTTGGCAGACAGGAAACAAAGTGTAGGAATAAACAGGTCTTTTTCCAAGTGGCAGGCAGTGACTAGTGGGGTACCGCAGGGATCAGTGCTAGGACCCTAGCTATTCACAATATATTTTAATGATATACATGAGGGAATTTAATATAATATATCCAAGTTTGTAGCCGACACAAAGCTGGGTGGGACTGTGAGCTGTGAGGAGGATGCAGACAAGCTCCAGCGTGATTTGGATAGGTTGAGTGAGTGGGCAAATACATGGCAGATGCAGTATAATGTGGATAAATGTGAGGTTATCCACTTTGGTGGGAAAAACAGAAAGGCAGATTGTTATCTGAATGGCAATAGATTGGGAAAGGGGGAGGTGCAGCGAGACCTTGGTGTCTTTGTGCACCAGTCGCTGAAAGTAAGCATGCAGGTGCAGCAGGCAGTTAAGAAGGCAAATGGTATGTTGGCCTTCATAGCAAAAGGATTCGAGTACAGGAGCAAGGATGTTTTGCTGCAATTATGCAAGGCCTTGGTGAGACCACATCTGGAGTATTGTGTGCAGTTTTGGTCTCCTTATCTGAGGAACGATGTTCTTGCTGTGGAGGAGGTGCAGTTCACCAGACTGATTCCTGGGATGGCAGGACTGGTGCATGAAGAGAGATTGGGTCGATTAAGCTTGTATTCACTAGAGTTTAGAAGAATGAGAGGGGATCTCATAGAAACCTACAAAATTCTAACAGGACTGGACAGACTAGATGCAGGAAGGATGTTCCCAATGGCTGGGGAGTCCAGGACCAGGGGCCACAGTCTAAGGATAAGGGTAAGCCATTTAGGACTGAGATGAGGAGTGATTTCTTCACCCAGAGAGTGGTGAACCTGTGGAATTCTCTACCACGGAAAGCAGTTGAGGCCAAATCATTAAATATATTCAACAAAGAGTTAGATATAGTTCTTAGGGCTAAAGGGATTAAGGGATATGGGGAGAATATGGGAACAGGGTATTGAGTTTGGAGGATCAGCCATGATTGTATTGAATGGCGGTGCAGGCTCGAAGGGCCGAATGGCCTACTCCTGCTCCTATTTTTCTATGTTTCTGTAAGGAGACCCAGAGGGCAGCAGTGCAGGAGCCTCAGTCTTTGCAATTGTCCAACAGGTTTGAGGTTCTTTCAGCTTGTTTGACTGAGATTGGAGGCTGCAGGGTGGATGAGCTAACTGACCATGGCACTGTGGTTCAGAAAGCCATTCAAGTGGGGTGAGGAAAAAGGAATGTAGTGATAGTAGGGGACAGTATAATGAGGGGCATTGACACTGTTCTCTGCAGCAAAGTGCAAGAGTCCAAAAGGCTGTGTTGCCTGCCCAGTGCCAGGCTTCGGGACATCTGCTCAGGGCCGGAGAGGAACTTACAGTGGGAGAGGGAGAATCCAGTCATCGTGGTCCATGTAGGTACTAACGACATTGGCAGGACAAGGAAGGAGGTACTGCATAGTCAGTATGAGGAACTAGGCACCAAATTAAGAAGCAGAACATATGAACATACGAACATACGACTTAGGAGCAGAAGTAGGCCATTCGGCCCATCTAGCCCAACAAAGTCTGAAGATGAATCTACAGAGGCTATGAGCACAGAGGAAGAACATGCAAACCAGAGTTCTGAGTCACCAGAGTCTCAGAGGAGTCATCAAGACGAGTTCAAGGGAAGAGATTTACGATAACAGGATTGGGATGAATAAGAAAACCTCTTCTACATTTTAGAGCGTGTTAAACTTGCTTACCTGTAAATAACGTTTTGTTTTATTCATGTATGGTTCGTACAAACTGCAACATCATTGTTTATTGTACATATGATTTCATCTTTGGAAAAAAGGGGGATGTTGTGGGATGACCTTAAGAGTGGACCACACTAAGAAGCTGTAAGTGAAGGTCACCGGAGGAAGTGACATATCGTCACAAATGACCAAGGAGTTATGGATGTAGCCTGACAGAGTGAGATGTGAATTGGTGTGGTTCCGACAGTAACTGTTTGTATATATATGTTCTGGTTTAAAGTATAATAAAAAAACATGTTTTCTTTGGATATCATTTGTAGTCCTGTGAATCTTACAATAGTTCACATACCAAGGGAACAAGTAATATTACAGTGTTAAGGCAGAAGATGCGCTATGATCGTATTGAATGGAGGAGAAGGCTTAAGGGACCATATAGTCTACTCATGCTCCTATTTCTTACGTTCCTATATTCTTAAGTTGTGAGGAATCCTTGTGGGATGGCCAAGTAATTGATTGGACCTTCTTAACTGGTCCAGCCCACGTGTGTTTCTTTTACTTCCCAAAACTGGTGGTAATATTTAAATGAGGCCTGGGAGTTAAAATACCTGGGAACCTCTTTTCTGTTGTAGGAACTGACACCAAGGGCCCAATTTTAACCCATTCAGAACACATCCACTTGCACAGAGTTAAAATCGGACCATGTGTTTCACCTGTCAAAAACTAGCCTGCAGTTGCAATCGGGGCCAAAGAATGAAAACAAGCACCGAACAGGATAGCACAGACTTTAGGGGCTATAGGCTATAAGTACACAAAATATGATTGGTGCCACATAATCTTTTTAATTCAGTAAACAATTGGGCCTGCTGACAGTGAGGCAGCCAGCCCACATTTGAGGCCAGAGCTGCTTTCAGAGTCAGGACAGGCAGAAGCATCCCACTGGAAATGTGGCCAACACTTAGGGTTGTCCCTTGAGCCTTCAGCTTGCGGCATGCTCCAAGTACGTTGACCTATTTTGGCAGGAAAGCAAGTGAAATGTGCCGGCCACAGTTTCTCAACAGAGTTCACTTTGTGTAGTGAAGTAAAGAAGGAAATTGCCTTATTTAGCTTTTGTATTGCTTTGGATATTAGTTATTAAACAATTTGCAGGTGTAAAATTTTAAATTTTCTTGTTTAAGGTTTTTTTTTAAATGAAATGTTCCTGGAACAAATTGTCCAGTGCAAGGGCATTGCCTCCATTTGAAGACTCTTCTCGCTCCATCACTTGAATGCGCATCTTCTTGGAAAAATCAAGGCGAGCACCATTCTGGATCACGGACCACATGCTAAAAATACTTTACAAGCTTTTTTGGAAAATACTATGAGTCCCTCCTGATTTGTCTTGGCATAAAAATTGCTGCTTCAGCATCCCATGGGTTCTGACCCAGAATGTGTAGGAAAAGGATAGAAATCAGATCAGTTCTTGAGTACAAGCATTGTCTTCTGTAAGACTCTCAGCTGAGCAGATCTCACTGGCCTGGGAGGCTTGCACACTGCTTCAGCTTCTTCAGCAGGGCAGATTAATGAATGGACATTACAACTAAGTCATAACGGTTGCAAGGATATGTGCTCGTGACTCAGAGTCAGAGTTATGCTCCAAAGCGCTTTAAAAATTATGCCAGCTGGCACTAGTTTTAATTTAAGCCACTGGTCACAGGAGAAATAGTCATGAAGGCTGCCATCTTTCTTGTATGTGTGACACCATGATTTTGCTCAGAATTAAAGGGCCCTTGGGAAGTTTATACAAATTTACAGTATATTTTGTGTATTAGTGCCACTTGCATGTTCAAAGAAACGTTGACATATTTTTACAGCCTGAATATTTTAAGACCTATAAAATTTGTGCTGGGTGCAGCTGGGGGCATGAGTGTAAACTATCTTGCAGCTCACCAAAGTGACTGTGCCCAACCTTGTGGCATTAGCTCATAGCACTAATTCACACATGCACCCAGTGCAGCTTTGGCCTTGTGCTGACAGTTAGTCTAATAGGGGATGTGGAGAAGTCTTGCCAGCAGCTGAAATGTGAAGGGATACGGGCGCTTTTAAATACTTTTCACTCTTTGCCCAGGTTGATGTCGGGGGGTGGGGTGGGGGGGGGTGGGGGCAGGAAAAGAAGCACTAGGCAAAAGACAAGTGAAAAGAAGCTTATTATACAGGCACAAAATGGAATCTGTGGGCAAGAACCCAACTGGTGCAGGGCAGGTCACATGATTAGTCATGTGCCTATTTCCTTTGATGAGCCCTGCTGCCAGTGTGATATAGATAGGTTGAGTGAGTGGGTAAAAATCTGGCAGATGGAGTATAATATGAGAAAATGTGAAATTCCCCTTTAAGAAGGTAGAGTTAGAAATTTCAAGCTCTTTCAAGGTCCCTGTTGCGATAGAATGTGAACCAAAAACACCTTTTAAGCTGGAAAATCAATTTCAGTGTTTCTGTTGCCAGGGACTTGGAGGATAAACACACATTGAAATATCCTGTGTGATATCAATAAGAGGTAGCAATAAACTTAATTGATAGTGTTGGTTGGTGATGTAGACAGATCGACTCAAAGGTTGTTACAAGGTACCATAAAAACACAATTATAGATAATAAAACAATAAATGAAACTTACAGGAACAAGAGGTCAAGTAAACACAATTATAAACTTTGACCAGATAAATGCTCACAACTTCAAGAGCAGGGTAATTCCAGCAAAACATTAAGTAGATATGTTAGTTAATGATACGACCAAATATGGATCTTAAAAGCAGGAAAAACACACACAGAAAGGTAACACCTATGTGCCTTAAAAATAGTATAAAGATGAGAGTTACTGAAGCAAAAATTAGGAGTGTTGAATTCCTCAACAATACTTCTCACTCTATGGCATACTCGGGGAATGTAAGGTAAAAATATACTTTCAACTTTGATGGATATTCTAAGATATTTTGCTGTAACATGAGCAAGGTTAAACTTTTGGATTCTATGTTAGAAATAAGATTATGTGTTACATCTCTGAATAATATTTGATATTGTGATATACATATCCACTTAAAGGTATGTTGCATGTTCAATTCTTTAATAAATCTCATGTCGTATTCTGTATACAACTACTAGAACCCCCTCACTGTGTCTCTTTAAGTGGAGAGATACGTATTGAAGAGAGTTTCCCAGACCCTTATATCTGGGATATTTATAACTTAGCCATAATTATTTTAAAAATAAGCTATTCGAAAGATGGCAATATTTTTTTTTATTCATTCATGGGATGTGGGCGACGCTGGCCAGGCCAGCATTTATTGTCCATCCCTAATTGGCCTTGAGAAGGTGGTGGTGAGCTGACTTCTTGAACCGCTGCAGTCCATTTGGGATAGGTACACCCACAGTGCTGTTAGGAAGGGAGTTCTAGGATTTTGACCCAGCGACAGTGAAGGAACAGCGGGCGATATAGTTCCAAGTCAGGATGGTGTGTGACTTGAAGGGGAACTTGCAGGTGGTGGCGTTCCCATGTATGTGCTGCCCTTGTCCTTCTAGTTGGTAGAGGTCGCGGGTTTGGAAGGTGCTGTCTAGGGAGCCTTGGTGCATTGCTGCAGTGCATCTTGTAGATGGTACACACTGCTGCCACTGTGCGTCGGTGGTGGAAGGAGTGAATGTTGGTGGATGGGGTGCCAATCAAGTAGCTGTTTTGTGCTGGATGGTGTCGAGCTTCTTGAGTGTTGTTGGAGCTGCATCCATCCAGGCAAGTGAAGAGTATTCCATCACACTCCTGACTTGTGCCTTGTAGATGGTGGACAGGCTTTGGGGAGTCAGGAGGTGAGTTACTCGCCTCAGGATTCCTAGCCTCTGACCTGCTCTTGTAGCCACGGTATTTATATGGCTACTCCAGTTCAGTTTCTGGTCAATGGTAGCCCTTAGGATGTTGATAGTGGGGGATTCAGCGATGGTAATGCCGTTGAATGTCAAGGGTAGATGGGTAGATGCTCTCTTGTTGGAGATGGTCATTGCCTGGCACCTGTGTGGCGCGAATGTTACTTGCCACTTATCAACCCAAGCCTGGATATTGTCTAGGTCTTGCTGCATTTCTACACGGACTGCTTCAGTATCTGAGGAGTCACGAATGGTGCTGAACATTGTGCAATCATCAGCGAACATCCCCACTTCTGACCTTATGATTGAAGGAAGGTCATTGATGAAGCAGCTGAAGATGGTTGGGCCTAGGACACTACCCTGAGGAACTCCTGCAGTGATGTCCTGGAGCTCAGATGATTGACCTCCAACAACCACAACCATCTTCCTTTGTGCTCGGTATGACTCCAGCCAGCGGAGGATTTTCCCCCTGATTCCCATTGACCTCAGTTTTGCTAGGGCTCCTTGATGCCATACTCGGTCAAATGCTGCCTTGATGTCAAGGGCAGTCACTCTCACCTCACCTCTTGAGTTTAACTCTTTTGTCCATGTTTGAACCAAGGCTGTAATGAGGTCAGGAGCTGAGTGGCCCTGGCGGAACCCAAACTGAGCGTCCCTGAGCAGGTTGTTGCTAATCAAGTGCCACTTGATGGCACTGTTGATGACACCTTCCATCACTTTACTGATGATTGAGAGTAGGCTGATGGAGCGGTAGTTGGCCGGGGTGGATTTGTCCTGCTTTTTGTGTACAGGACATACCTGGGCAATTTTCCACATTGCAGGGTTGATGCCAGTGTTGTAGCTGAACTGAAACAGCTTGGCTAGGGACGCGGCAAGTTCTGGAGCACAGGTCTTCAGTACTATTGCTGGAATATTGTCAGGGGGACAGCTCTCCCAACTTTGGCACAAGCCCCCAGATGTTAGTAAGGAGGACTTTGCAAGGTTGACAGGGCTGGGTTTGCCGTTGTCGTTTCCGGTGCCTAGGTCGATGCCGGGTGGTCCTTCTGGTTTCATTCCTTTTTATAGACTTTGTAGTGGTTAGGTACAACTGAGTGGCTTGCTAGGCCATTTCAGAGGGCATGTAAGAGTTAACCACATTGCTGTGGGTCTGGAGTCACATGTAGGCCAGACCAGGTAAGGACAGCAGATTTCCTTCCCTAAAGTGACATTAGTGAACCAGATGGGTTTTTACAACAATCGACAATGGTTTCATGGCCATCATTAGACTAATTTTAATTCCAGATTTATTAATTAAATTCTAATATTCTATTCGTTTTCTTTCTTTGAGGGAAAACTAGTTCAATTTGTTGGACCCAAATAAGTGTTTATAAGTGATTATCTGGTTTGAACCTAATTAAAGGAGACTCATCAGGATTTATTCCTGATTTGGTTTAGTCCTTATAAGGGGTTAAAGTCATAAATCACTTCAGCTTGACTGATCCATCGTCAGAATATTGCAGTGGTTCTGTTTGGCTAATTACCTTTTCAGCAAAACACTGTATTTGAGCTTTCATGAATTTCCCACTCAATATGTAGAAATTGGCTGCACTCCATTCTTCATTTAAAACAGTTGGCCTGTAATCAATTATATTATGATATGGTCATGAACACCAAGGTCAATCTCAATTGAACTGGGACTGCTCAATCCCACACCAATCACATAATATATTCCCACTGCAATCACTTTTTATATGGAAAAGAAAATGTTATGTCTTCTGTGGGCTATGCAAAGAATAATGTCTTTTTCATTCATTTCTACATGTGATATTATACACTTTCAAGTAGTGACGAGGTCACTACAAAAGACCTACAAAAGGTCTTAGAGCTATTGATCCTAAGTCCATAACCCAGTAATTTTAGGTGATTATTACTGCAGTTGGCCAGCGATCCTTTATTTCTTTCTATTGTGCATCCAATATCATGTACATTCAACCAGCAATCAAATATACTATTTCCCAGATTCACTTTATTTCCCCCAATTCTATTATAATATGCGATCGATTGCATGTCAAATTTGAATAGCTAGGACTGAGTAACTGTTGGCAGTCAATTCACAATAACAAGTATCAGACCATTTGGTTCAGTTGGTAACAGGTTCCTCTTTAAATTAGCAGGTTGCGGGCTCAAACCTTCTGCTAGTTGTTTGAGTTCATAATCGATGTTGACACCTGGTTCTGTCCTTTAGATGAGATAGGAAACAGAGAACTAATTATTTGCCTCGGCTGAAACGATCCCAAGGCACTATGCAAAGAAATAGTGATAATTCCGTCAGTGTCCTGGCCAATATACAACAACAACAACTTGTATTTCCTTAGCACCTTTGATGTAGTAGCAAATGTCCCAAGGTGTTTCACAGGAGCGTTATCAAATAAAATTTGACTTCGGGCCGCATAAGGAGATATTAGGCAGACACCCAAAAGCTTGGTCAAAGCGTCTTCAAGGAGGAAAGACAGGAAGAGAGGTAGATAGGTTTAGGGAGGGAGTTCCAGAACTTCAGATCTTGCCAGCCAAAGGCATCGTTGGTGGAGTGATTAAAATTGGGATGCTCAAGAGATCAGAATTGGAGGAGCACTGATATCTTAGATAATTGTGAGGCTGGAGGAGATTACAGAGATAGGAAGAGGAGAGGCCATAGAGGGATTTGAAAATATGGATAAAAATTTTAAAATCAAAATGTTTCTTAACTGGGAGCCAATGTAGGACAACAACCACAGAAGTGGTGGGTGAATAGGTATTGGTACGAGTTAGGACACACAGTAGTTACGGCAGTAGAGTTTTAGATGAGCTTAACTTTATAGAGGATAGAATGTTGGAGACTGTCCAGGAGTGCATTGGAATAGTCAAGTCTAGAGGTAACAAAGGCATATGTGGGCTTCAGCAGCAGATGAGCTGAGGCAGGGGTGGAGTCAGATGATGTTATGTAGGTGAAAATAGGCAGTCTTAGTGATAGCACGGATATATAGTTGGAATCTCATCTTGGTGTCAAACGTGTTGCGAACAGATTGGTTTAGTCTCAGACAGTTGCCGGGGAGAGGGATGGAGATGGTAGCTAGGGAATGGAGTCCGTAGCAGGGGCCAAGACAATGGCTTTGGTCTTCTCAATGTTTAATTGGAGGAAATTTCTGCTCATCCAGTACTGGGTGTCAGAGAAGCAGTCTGACAATTTAGAGACAGTGGAGGGATCAAGAGAGATTGTGGTGAGGTAAAGCTGAGTGTCATCAGTGAACAGATGGAAACTGATGCTGTGCTTTCGAAAGATGTTGCCGAGAGGCAGCATGTAGATGAGAAATAGGAGGAGCCCAGGGATAGATCCTTGGGGACACTAGAGGTAACAGTGCAGGAACAAGAAGAGAACCCATTGCAAGTGATTCTCTGGCTACAATTGGATGGATAAGTATGGAACCAGGTGAGAGCTGGACGATGGTGGAGAGGGTCGAGAGGCTTTGGAGGAGGATTATGTAGTTAACCATGTGAAAGGCTGAAGACAGATCACAAAGGTCAAGGAGGGATATTTTGCTTCTGCCACAGTCACATTGGATGCCATTTGTGACATTGATAAGAGCCAACTAGATACTGTGGCAGGGACGGAAACCTGATTGGAGAGATTCAAACCTGAGTTCCAGAAAACATGAGGATGGATTTGGGAGGCAACAGCATGTTCAAGCACTTTGGGCAGGAAAGGCAGGTTGGAGATGAGGTGGTAGCTTGCACAAGGAAAGGGATGATGGTAGCAGATTTGAAGGAGAGGGAGACATCAGTCAACATGGGGGCCAGGAAGGGAAGTTGGGTAGTCAGCAGTTTAGTATGAATAGGGCCAAGGGAGCAGGAGGTGAGTCTCATGGACAAGATGAGTTTGGAGAGGGCATGAGGGGAGATTGGAGAAATAAATGGAAGTCCAGGGCTAGGGCAGGGGGAGCCTTAGAGGAAGTTTGGCCCAGTGGGCTTGGTGAAGGGAGGTCTCAATCTTCATAATAAAGAAGCTTATGAGTTCCTTAGAACCATTGAACCATAGAAAAATTACAACACAGAAGGAGGCCATTCAGCCTGTCGTGTCTGTGCCGGCCGAAAAATCTAGCTGCCTTACCTAATTCCACCTTCCAGCACCTGGTCCATAGCCTTGCAGGCTACAGCACCTCAGGTGCATGTCCAGGTATCTTTTAAAAGAATTGAGTGTTTCTGCCTCCACCACCATTCCTGGCAGTGAATTCCAGACACCCACCAACCTCTGGCTGAAAATGTTTCCCCTCATGTCCCCTCTAATCCTTCTACCAATCACCTTAAATCTGTGCCCCCAGACCTCTCTGCTAGGGGAAAAAGGTCCTTCCTGCCTATCTAAGCCCCTCATAATTTTGTACACCTCAATTAAGTCACCCCTCAGCCTCCTCTGTTCTAAGGAAAACAGCCCTAGTTTATCCAATCTTTCCTCATAGCTGCAACTTTCAAGCCCTGGCAACATTCTTGTAAATCTCCTCTGCACTCTCTCCAGAGCAACTATGTCCTTCCTGTAATGTGGTGACCAGAACTGTACACAATACTCCGACTGTTGCCAAACCAGCGCTTTATACAGTTCCAGCATTACATCCCTGTTTTTGTATTCTATATCTCGGCCAATAATGGAAAGAATTCCATATGTCTTCTTCACCACTTTATCTACCTGTCCTGCCACATTCAGAGACCTGCGGACATGCACTCCAAGGTCTCTCACTTCTTCTACGCCTCTCAATATCTTCCCATTTATTGTGTATTCCCTCACTTTATTTGCCCTCCCCAAATGCATTATCTCACACTTCTCCGGATTGAATTCCATTTGCCCTTTTCCACCCACTCAACCAAACCATTGACATCATTCTGGAGTCTACAGCTAGCAACTACATGACCAATTTTTGTGTCATCAGCAAATTTCCCAATCATGCCTCCCACATTTATGTCTAAATCATTAATATATACCACAAACAGCAAGGGACCCAACACTGAGCCCTGTGGAACGCCTTTGGAAACAGCTTTCCATTCACAAAAATATCGGTCGATTAATACCCTTTGCTTCCTGTCACTGAGCCAATTTTGGATCCAACCTGCCACATTGCCCTGTATCCCATGGGCTTTCATTTTACTGACCAGTCTGCTATGCAGGACCTTGTCAAATGCCTTACTAAAATCTATGTAGACCACATCAACTGCACTAGCCTCATCAATCCTCCTTGCTACTTCCTCAAAGAATTCAATTAAGTCAGTAAGACATGACCTTCCTGTAACAAATCCATGCTGACTATCCCTATCCACTTTCTAAGTGGCAGTTAATCCTGTCCCTCAGAATTCATTCCAATAACTTACCCACCACTGAGGTCAGACTGACCGGCCTATAATTATTTGGTCTACCCCTCGCACCCTTTTTAAACAATGGTATAACATTCACAGACCTCCAATCCTCTGGCACCTCTCCTGTATCCAGTGAGGATTTAAAGATGATCCTCAGCACATCTACTATTTCCTTTAACAACCTGGGATGCAATCCATCTAGCCTGACACTAAACACTGATTTTCTAATTAGGTATGCAGTGAGTAAAGTCCAGTAAGTGTTTGTTAACTCCTTTCCCACCCATAACCTATCAAAAATTGATTTTATCTTTCATAGGAATTGATAGCAGTTTTTGGCTGATATATGGTGAATGGGACTCTCTCCCTCTCTCCTTTCCTTCCATGACCTGAGAACTTTAATCATTGTTTCTATACAGTAATGAATGATTTTTAACTCGTGCATATGTTGCCTTTTCATCAAGGGAATATCCATTATCTGGATTGCACTGTGTTTGAAAAATTATTTTTAAACGTTTCATTTTGTTCTACTGGAAACATTCCTGCATGTATTACTATATATTCTTTTCTCATCAAGTAGATCGGAACAATTACACCAATTTTGACCAAGTGCTGACAATCTAACAATCCTTAAATGCTGCAAAGCAATGTGCAATCATGCACCCTCACTCAGATCCTTTAGAAATATTGATCCAAATTATAAATACTAGCAAATTTCCTGTGCAGATGCTTGTAGTAAATTGGACAGTGGGTGTTTTGTGTTGTAGAAGTGAAAGATTAGTACATATCTGCAGGGAAAATTTGAAACGACGTTTCTAAGGGATCTCCCTAGAGACAGTGAAATAAGCATTTTTTATTGGTTCTTAGCGAGAACATAGAATTTTCTTTACCCTCTGCACAGAGATAATAGATCACTGAATAAAATATGGGAGGGCTGAGCTAGCATCTTACTAGCTCCAGCTCAAATCCATTTCTGTCATTATTGTAAAATTGGGGCTTTGGTATTTCTTCACTGGGACATTTCCACACACTTGGTATGCTTTTGATTCAGATATTGCTAATCTGTTGAGTTTGACTTATGGATTCAGAATTTACTCTGAGCTGTTCCCCCTTCTCCATAAATTCACCAGAGGTGTGGCTTATGGTGAAGTTATGGCAGTGGACTGGGCGCATCTCTGAGGTAATTTAAGGTCCTTGGTGCTTTATTACATAGAATTGTATGTTAAGCTCCAGAAAGCTTGTTATGGAAGGATAATGCTGGAGCCTATATTTACTCAGTTTCACATTTATTGTGAAGAGTAAAGGAATTACAAACATGTAGCTCCTCCTTCACCAGTCTCAGTGAGTGCCTATATGTGCTCAACGAAGACCCCTATTAATACCCTTCACCTGCATATAATCAAACCATTCATACACAATTAACAGATTAACAGATTCCCTTCTTTCTTTTGCAATACAACTTGGATTAACATGCTCAAACAACATTTCAAAATAAATTCCATATTTTGCATGAAGTACTAACATGCTCAAAGAACATTTTAAAATAAATCAAAATAAATTCCATATCAGGTACAAAATATTACATTGTGAGACGCCCCTCCTCTAGCACCCCTAACAATTTCTTTGTGCTAGTATTTCTTTTCGTGAACCAATCGGATAGCTGATGACTTGCATCTACCCATTTAAGTTTGGAGCTTTCCTTTCTCTCCAGCATTTGTTTCAATTCAGCAAGGTCAATCTGTAGTCTTTGCTCACTCACACTTTTTGTAGAGTGTACACTGTCCCACAAACAACGATTATCCACATAACATTCAATGAGTATCCTATCTTCAGTATGGTCCTTGGTTAGAATTTCACCCAAAATATTTGACAAATATAACCCCATATCCACTGCCTCAACAAGATCCAGTATTTCTGCAGCAAAAGTGCTTTTAACAACCCATTTTATTTTCTTAGCCTCCCAAGCTAAACAGCATTTCCCATTTTCACCCATCAGAAATATTATGAAGCCAGCTGCACTCAAATACACATCAGCAAGATTAGCATGTGAGGCATCACTAAAAATTATTAGCTTCCTGTTCATTGGTCACCTAAGGTTGGGAACTTCAGTACGCATTTCTCCAGATATACTTATTTCAACATTTTATTTGCCCTTAAAACATTCTCAACTTTTGAATGTTTCATCATCCAGCACATCAAAACTAGCATCAGGCCTAGTCTAGCACAACCAGTTTAATTGACCAACTGAACTTCACAATTGCTCAGTCTCCACTTTAGATAGATAGATCTTTCTATAATGACCTAACACGATTAACTGGGATGGGAGTAACACTCACTAAATAGGATTGTTGATTCAAACTTATTCCAGACTTAGCCTGCTTAATATATAAACTAATATATTTAAAGGTTCCACAAGCCTGACTTCCAATCTTAAATTCTGCCCTAATCTTATCAATAACATATTTCTCAAAATCCGCAGTACCACCCCATAAGAAATTATCAACGTGCATCATAAAGATGCCTGAAAGTTTACCTTTATGATACCAATGAAACATTGCAGGATCTGTTTTTAGTTGAACCCAACCACTTTTCAATAAAACAGATCTCACCGAGAAATACCACACCCTGGAAGCATCATTAAGACCATAGATGCATTTGTTCAATTTCCATCATTTTCCTTCTGCATCTGTGCCTCTTTAGTTGGTTTCAGACACACTTCTCTCTGAAAGGTATCACCTTGCAGCAATGCGGCTTTTATGTCAATGGATCTACATTCCCATGAATATGTAGCCAAAAGAGCCAAAAGGTTTTCAAGATTACTTTTCCAGCTGTGGGAGAGTCCACTCTAACATCGGTATCACCCAGTCGCTCTTCAAAACCCATAACCAGCCTCGCTTTAACCTTATAAGTTCCATCAGGAAGGACTTTTTCAGTACAAATCCATTTATGTGACAAGACTGGCTTCCCCTATCTGGTACCTCAGAATAAACTCCAAACTCTCTCCAACTCTCTAATTCCTTGTGTTTTGCTTCTCTTATAAATTTATCCTCAACTTTATTGGCAGCCACTAAAACTTCACAGTCATGAAGACTTCTGCTTCTAGTTCTATTCCGAGACTGCTCTCTAGCCTCCGTTTCATTGTGGAATCTGTTCAAACTACAGGCTTTAGTTGCACTTTGATATCTTTCGGAACTACTGCGAGAAGATTTTTTTATTCATTCATGGGATGTGGGCGTCACTGGCTAGGCCAGCATTTATTGCGCATCCCTAATTGCCCTTGAGAAGGAGGTGGTGAGCTGCCTTCTTGAACCGCTGCACTCCATGTGGGTTAGAGACACCCACTGTGCTGTTAGGAAGGGAGTTCCAGGATTTTGACCCAGCGACAGTGAAGGAACAGCGATATAGTTCCAAGTCAGGATGGTGTGTGGCTTGGAGGGGATCTTGCAGGTGGTGGTGGTCCCAACCATTTGCTGCCCTTGTCCTTCTAGTTGGTAGAGGTCGCGGGTTCAGAAGGTGCTGTCCAAGGAGCCTTGGTGCATTGCTGCAGTGCATCTTGTAGATGGTACACACTGTTGCCACTGTGCATCGGTGGTGGAGGGAGTGAATGTTTGTAGATGGGGTGCCAATCAAGTGGGCTGCTTTGTCCTGGATGGTGTCGAGCTTCTTGAGTGTTGTTGGAGCTGCACCCATCCAGGCAAGTGGAGAGTATTCCATCGCACTCCTGACTTGTGCCTTGTAGATGGTGGACAGGCTTTGGGGAGTCAGGTGGTGAGTTACTCGCATCAGGATTCCTAGCCTCTGACCTGCTCGTAGCCACGGTATTTATATGGCTACTCCAGTTCAGTTTCTGGTCAATGTTAACCCCCAGGATGTTGATAGTGGGAGATTCAGCGATGGTAATGCCATTGAATGTCAAGGGGAGATGGTTAGATTCTCTCTTGTTGGAGATGGTCATTGCCTGGCACTTATGGAGCGCAAATGTTACTTGCCACTTATCAGCCCATGCCTGGATATTGTCCAGGCGTTGCTGCATTTCTACATGGAATCTTCAGTAACTGAGGAGTCACGAATGGTGCTGAACATTGTGTAATCATCAGCAAACATCCCCACTTCTGACCTTATGATTGAAAGAAGGTAATTGATGAAGCAGCTGAAGGTGGTTGGGCCTAGGACATTACCCTGAGGAACTCCTGCAGTGATTCCTGGAGCTCAGATGATTGAGCTCCAACAACCACAACCATCTTCCTTTGTGCTCGGTATGACTCCAACTAGCGGAGAGTTTTCCCCGGATTCCCATTGACTTCAGTTCTGTTAGGGTTCCATGAAGCCATACTCGGTCAAATGCTGCCTTGACGTCAAAGGTGGTCACTCACCTCACCGCTGGAGTTCAGCTCTTTTGTCCATGTTTGAACCAAGGCTGTAATGAGGTCAGGACCTGAGTGGCCCTGGCGGAGTGCAAACTGAGCGTCACTCAGCAGATTATTGCTGAGCAAGTGCTGCTTGATAGCACTGTCGACGAAACCTTCCATCACTTGCTGATAATTGCCAATACACTGATGGGGTGGTAATTGATCAGGTTGGACTTGTCTTGCCTTTTGTGTACAAGACATACCTTGGCAATTTTCCACATTGCCGGGTAGATACCAGTGTTGTAGCTGTACTGGAACAGCTTGGATAAGGGTGCGGCAAATTCTGGAGCACAGGTTTTCAGTACTACTGCCGGAATGTTGTTAGGGCCCATAGCTTTTGCAGCATCCAGTGCCTTCAGTCGTTTCTTGATATCACACAGAGTGAAACAAATTGGCTGTAGACTGGCATCTGTGATGCTGGGTGCTTCAGGAGGAGGCAGAGATGGATCATCAACTCAGCACTTCTGGCTGAAGATTGTTGCAAATGCTTCAGTCTTATCCTTTGCACTAATGATCTCCCTCACACTTTATCGGAGGCTCTTTCCCCAGTACCTGATCGCTTCCTTAAGCAATAGTCACTTCCAGACCCACTATTAGAACTTGCATTGTGCTTTCGTACCTTCCACTATTTCACCCCATTCTGCCATTCCATGTACCTTGCTTCTTGGCCATCATCTTGAACATCTAACCAATATTTAAACTTGCCAGTAGATTTTCCTGCATGTCCCACAATTGTTGCATCCTTCCATTTATCAGACCCCTCTGGAATATATGTCACCCGAGTACCTACTCGGGGCAATTGGCCTTTGGATGCGATAGCTCTTTCCTGAGCATCAAGATTGATCACATTACTATCCAACTCTTGATCTACCATATTCTGTTCCTCAGGACCTTCATCACAAAACACATGAGTAGCTGAGGTACAAGGTGACTCATTTTCCTCTATCAGCTGCTCAGATTCTGAGATTTTGTAATCGTGAGGAATGAACCTTAACAGTTTGATTTCCATTCTTGATGCCAGGCCAGAATACTGACTCACGGGTGAGTTGTCTCGTTCTTTGTATTTCCATGTGTCCTTGGTGAAGCTGTCCAGTTATGTCAGTGCTGCTGGGATGAATACTTGGCAAACTTTGAAGTACTCCATTGGATATACTGATTTCGTCTTTATATGACCAATGCATGCTTAGATACCTAGGGATCTCCTGAATGGTCACGGGCCAAACCTCTACAATGACTTGCCATAGAGCTCAGAGTTTGAGATCTTGAGAAATCTCCCTCTGGAGTTCATTTCTCTTGTTTTAATGGAAGCACTTGAGATATATGCGGTACATATCCTTGCACAGACTTCATCCACCTGGAATTCAACTGGCATTTCAAAGAGTAATTGGCCGGAATTTTATATTGGGTGGGAGGCCCCGTCCATCAGCCAAAAAGTTGGTGGTGAGTCCACCTCCGCCAGGCCTGGGGAGCCACACCGGTATTTTTCACTCCCCAGGCCCTTAATTGGCCTTGAGTGGAAGTTCCACCTCCTTGAGGCAGGAAGTCCCACCTGATGGAGCTGCCGGCCAATCAGCGAGCTGGCTGCTCTTAGTCCCAGCAGTGCCACTGGGAGCAGTGGCCACTGCTGAGACGCCACCCAGCCATCGCAAGCAAGGTACAGGACGGTCCTGGAACAAACGTAAGTTTTTGGGGCCTCGCTGGGTCGTTTAGCCGGGCCCCAGCGAGAGAAGGGGCATTGGTTGCGGGGAGGGAATGTTGTGCAGTGGGGGCGGTTGGGGCTTCGGAGGCGGCCCTCCATGGTCCACAGGGTGCCCAATCAGGAGGGCCCACCGCTCAGCCCACAGGAGGGCCACTAGCTTTTACCTGGTCTTGGGGCCTTTGTCGTCCAGCCACTGAGGGTAAAATACCCGCCACTGCCACTCCACGTAAAATTGCAGCAGGTATGGGAGGGGGTCAGGAACGGCCTCCCACTCAATTTTATGACCCCAACCCCCACCCCCGCCCTCCCCCCCCCACCGCCACCAGCCTGCTCATTGGAGGGCTGTAAAAATCCAGCCATAGAGTCATTTACAGCACAGAATTATAGCTGGGGGAAAGGAAATTATGACGCGATTAGGCAAGATTTAGGATGTGTAGGATGGGGAAGGAAACTGCAGGGGATGGGCACAAACGAAATGTGGAGCTTATTCAAGGAGCAGCTAATGCGTGTCCTTGATAAGTATGTACCTGTCAGGCAGGGAGGAAGTTGTCGAGCAAGGGAGCCGTGGTTTACTCAAGAAGTTGAAGCGCTTGTCAAGAGGAAGAGGGCGGCTTATGTTAGGATGAGACGTGAAGGCTCAGTTAGGGCGCTTGAGAGTTACAAGCTAGCCAGGAAGGATCTAAAGGGAGGGCTAAGAAGAGCAAGGAGAGGACACGAGAAGTCATTGGCGGATAGGATCAAAGAAAACCCTAAGGCTTTCTATAGGTATATCAGGAATAAACGAATGATAAGAGTTAGAACAGGGCCAATCAAGGATAGTAGTGGGAAGTTGTGTGCGGAATCAGAGGAGATAGGGGAAGCGTTAAATGAATATTTTTCGTCAGTATTTACAGTAGAGAAAGAAAATGTTGCCGAGGAGATTACTGAGATACAGCCTACTAGGCTAGATGGGATTGAGATTCACAAGGAGGAGGTGTTAGCAATTTTGGAAAGAGTGAAAATAGATAAGTCCCCTGGGCCAGATGGGATTTATCCTAGGATTCTCTGGGAAGCCAGGGAGGAGATTGCAGAGCCGTTGTGGTTGATCTTTAAGTCGTCATTGTCGACGGGAGTAGTGCCGGAGGACTGGAGGATAGCAAATGTTGTCCCCTTGTTCAAGAAGGGGAGTAGAGACAGCCCTGGTAATTATAGACCTGTGAGCCTTACTTCGGTTGTGGGTAAAATGTTGGAAAAGGTTATAAGAGACAGGATTTATAATCATCTTGAAAAGAATAAGTTCATTTGCGATAGTCAGCACGGTTTTGTGAAAGGTAGGTCGTGCCTCACAAACCTTATTGAGTTTTTCGAGAAGGTGACCAAACAGGTGGATGAGGGTAAAGCCGTGGATGTGGTGTATATGGATTTCAGTAAGGCGTTTGATAAGGTTCCCCACGGTAGGCTATTGCAGAAAATACGCAAGTATGGGGTTGAAGGTGATTTAGAGCTTTGGATCAGAAATTGGCTAGCTGAAAGAAGACAGAGGGTGGTGGTTGATGGCAAATGTTCATCCTGGAGTTTAGTTACTAGTGGTGTACCGCAAGGTTCTGTTTTGGGGCCACTGCTGTTTGTCATTTTTATAAACGACCTGGATGAAGGTGTAGAAGGGTGGGTTAGTAAATTTGCGGATGACACGAAGGTCGGTGGAGTTGTGGATAGTGTCGAAGGGTGTTGTAGGGTACAGAGGGACATAGATAGGCTGCAGAGCTGGGCTGAGAGATGGCAAATGGAGTTTAATGCGGAGAAGTGTGAGGTGATTCACTTTGGAAGGAGTAACAGCAATGCAGAGTACTGGGCTAATGGGAAGATTCTTGGTAGTGTAGATGAGCAGAGAGATCTTGGTGTCCAGGTACATAAATCCCTGAAAGTTGCTACCCAGGTTAATAGGGCTGTTAAGAAGGCATATGGTGTGTTAGCCTTTATTAGTAGGGGGATCGGGTTTCAGAGCCACGGGGTCATGATGCAGCTGTACAAAACTCTGGTGAGGCCGCACCTGGAGTATTGCGTGCAGTTCTGGTCACCGCATTATAGGAAGGATGTCGAAGCTTTGGAAAGGGTGCAGAGGAGATTTACTAGGATGTTGCCTGGTATGGAAGGAAGGTCTTACGAGGAAAGGCTGAGGGACTTGGGGTTGTTTTCGTTAGAGAGAAGGAGGAGGAGAGGTGACTTAATAGAGACATACAAGATAATCAGAGGGTTAGATAGGGTGGATAGTGAGAGTCTTTTTCCTCGGATGGGGATGGCAAACACGAGGGGACATAGCTTTAAGTTGAGGGGTGAAAGATATAGGACAGATGTCAGAGGTAGTTTCTTTACGCAGAGAGTAGTAGGGGCGTGGAACGCCCTGCCTGCAACAGTAGTAGACTCTCCAACTTTAAGGGCATTTAAGTGGTCATTGGATAGACATATGGATGTAAATGGAATAGTGTAGGTCAGATGATCGGCGCAACATCGAGGGCCGAAGGGCCTGTACTGCGCTGTAATATTCTAATTCTAATTCTAAAAGAAGGAGGCCATTTGGCCCATCAAGTCAATGCTGACTCTCCACGGAGCTATCTAGTCTGTCTCATGCACCACTTTTTCCCCTTGGCCCTGCAAGTCTATTTCCTTCAAGTGGCTATTGAACTTCCTCTTGGAGTCATTGATTGTCTCCACTGCCATCACCCTTGTGGACAGCGAGTTCCTGGTCATTACCGCACACTGCATAAAATAATGTGCTTTCTCATATTCCCCTGCATGTCTAGCCCAAAACTTTCAATCTGTGTCGCCTAGTCCTTGTACCATTAGTTAATGGGAACAGTTTTTCCTTGTCTAACTTATCGAAGCCTGTCATAATCTTGTACACCTCTATTAAATCACCCCTCAATCTCCTTTGTTCGAAGGAGAACAAACCCAGCTTTTCCAACCTAACATTGTAATTAAAATCCTCCAAACCTGAAACAATTTCTCATGCCTTCCCAGAATTGGGCAGACGACTTAGAATGTCCTATAGGATCATCTAACGACCAGGTTTGTATCTGACATCACAGTTGTAACCCTGAACCTTGATGTGTAAACTCTGGAGTTGAGGTGGTGCACTCATGAGTGGTTTGTTCCGGATTATCACCAGTGGCTTACGATCTATCTTGACTGTGAACTCTTTTCCAAATAAGTATGTGTGGAAACTAGTGATCCCAAAGACAAGCATAGCTTTGTCAGGGGGAGATCGTATCTAACAAACTTGGTTGAATTTTTCGAGGAGATGACTTGATGTGTAGATGAGGGTAAGGCAGTTGATGTAGTCTACATGGACTTCAGTAAGGTTTTTGATAAGGTCCCGCATGGGAGATTGGTTCAAAAGTTAAGAGCCCTCGGGATCCAGGGCAATTTGGCAAATTGGATCCAAAATTGGCTTAGTGGCAGAAGGCGGAGGGTGATGATCAAGGGTTGTTTTTGCGAGTGGAAGCCTGTGACCAGTGGTGTTTTTTTTTTGTTGCAGCAGCTTGGACTGAAGCAGGATAGTGCGAGCGAGTTAGCAGCTGGGAAGTTTCTTTTTGCAGCGGTGACAGGGAGAGCGAGGTGGCAGCTGGGTAAGTAAGTCCCATATATTTGGGCAGCGGCTGAACCCGAGACACTACACCTGTAGTGTCTCCCACCCGCCCTCCTCCTCTAACCAAAAAAAAAGGACTCGGTGGTGTGCAGATAAGGTAAGGCTTTTTCTATTTCTTTCTTTTTCGTGTGATTGGTAAAATCTTTTCATTCCTTTTTCATTTATCTAAGTTAAGACTAAGCTAAGCTTAAGATTAAAAATGGCAGGAGATCTCAGACCTGTGTTATGCTCCTCTTGCTCAATGTGGGAGCTCAGGCACACGGCTGATGTCCCTGACTCCTTCACGTGCTGGAAGTGTGTCCAGCTGCAGCTCTTGTTAGACTGCATGACGGCTCTGGAGCTGCGGATGGACTCACTTTGGAGCATCCGCGATGCTGAGGAGGTCGTGGATAGCACGTTTAGCGAATTGGTCACACCGCAGATTAGGATTGCTGAGGGAGAAAGGAAATGGGTGACCAAAAGGCAGAGAAAGAGCAGGAAGGCAGCGCAGGTGTCCCCTGCGGTCATCTCCCTCCAAAACAGGCATACCGTTTTGGATACTGTTCAGGGAGATGGCTCACCAAGGGAAGGCAGCAGTAGCCAGGTTCATGGCACCGTGGCTGGCTCTGCTGTTCAGAAGGGCGGGAAAAAGAGTGGAAGGGCTATAGTCACAGGGGATTCGATTGTAAGGGGAGTAGATAGGCGGTTCTGTGGTCGAAAACGAGACTCCAGAATGGTATGTTGCCTCCCAGGTGCACGGGTCAGGGATGTCTCAGATCGGCTGCAGAACATTCTGAAGGGGGAGGGTGAACAGCCAGTTGTCGTTGTGCACATAGGCACCAATGATATAGGTAAAAAACGGGATGAGGTCCGACAAGCAGAATTTAGGGAGTTAGGGGCCAAGTTAAAAAGTAGGACCTCAGAGGTAGTAATCTCAGGATTGCTACCAGTGCCACGTGCTAGTCAGAGTAGAAATGAAAGAATAGTCAGGATGAATGAGTGGCTTGAGAGATGGTGCAGGAGGGAGGGGTTCAGATTTTTGGGACATTGGGACCGGTTCTGGGGGAGGTGGGACTATTACAAATTGGACGGTCTACACCTGGGCCGGACTGGAACCAATGTCCTTGGGGGTGCTTTTGCTAACGCTGTTGGGGAGTGTTTAAACTAATGTGGCAGGGGGATGGGAACCAAATGAGGAGGTCAGTGGACAGTAAGGAGGTAGTAACTAAAGCCTGTAAGGAACGAAATAATGAAGTCAGCGTGACGAAGGGGAAGAGGAGGCAGGGAGCAGATGATGAACGCAAAGGGACTGGTGGTCTGAGGTGCATTTGTTTTAATGCAAGAAGTGTAGTAGGTAAGGCAGATGAACTTAGGGCTTGGATTAGTACCTGGGAGTATGATGTTATTGCTATTACTGAGACTTGGTTGAGGGATGGGCACGATTGGCAACTAAATATCCCAGGATATCGATGCTTCAGGCGGGATAGAGAGGGAGGTAAAGGGGGTGGAGGAGTTGCATTACTGGTCAAAGAGGATATCACAGCTGTGCTGAAGGAGGGCACGATGGAGGACTCGAGCAGTGAGGCAATATGGGCAGAACTCAGAAATAG
This sequence comes from Heterodontus francisci, assembly GCF_036365525.1. NCBI lineage: Eukaryota > Metazoa > Chordata > Chondrichthyes > Heterodontiformes > Heterodontidae > Heterodontus > Heterodontus francisci. The sequence continues at coordinate 154,848,532 of NC_090373.1, read as the reverse complement.
GAAGAGTGCAGTAACAACGTTGGGGCTGTACTACAGGCCTCCCAACAGCGAGCGTGAGATAGAGGTACAAATATGTAAACAGATTATGGAAAGATGTAGGAGCAACAGGGTAGTGGTGATAGGAGATTTTAATTTTCCCAACATTGACTGGGATTCACTTAGTGTTAGAGGTCTAGATTTGATTAGAGATACAGCACTGAAACAGGCCCTTCGGCCCACCGAGTCTGTGCCGAACATCAACCACCCATTTATACTAATCCTACACTAATCCCATATTCCTACCAAACATCCCCACCTATCCCTATATTTCCCTACCACCTACCTACACTAGTGACAATTTATAATGGCCAATTTACCTATCAACCTGCAAGTCTTTTGGCTTGTGGGAGGAAACCGGAGCACCCGGAGAAAACCCACGCAGACACAGGGAGAACTTACAAACTCCACACAGGCAGTACCCGGAATCGAAACCGGGTCCCTGGAGCTGTGAGGCTGCGGTGCTAACCACTGCGCCACTGTGCCGCCCAATGGAGCAGGATGGAGCAGAATTTGTCAGGAGCATCCAGGAGGGTTTTCTCGAGCAGTATGTAAATAGTCCAACTCGGGAAGGGGCCATACTGGACCTGGTGTTGGGGAATGAGCCCGGCCAGGTGGTTGAAGTTTCAGTAGGGGACTACTTTGGGAATAGTGATCACAATTCCGTAAGTTTTAGAATACTCATGGACAAAGACGAGAGTGGTCCGAAAGGAAGAGTGCTAAATTGGGGGAAGGCCAACGATACCAAAATTCGGCAGGAGCTGGGGAATGTAGATTGGGAGCAGCTGTTTGAAGATAAATCCACATTTGATATGTGGGAGGCTTTTAAAGAGAGGTTGATTAGCGTGCAGGAGAGACATGTTCCTGTGAAAATGAGGGATAGAATTGGCAAGATTAGGGAACCATGGATGACAGGTGAAATTATGAAACTAGCTAAGAGGAAAAAGGAAGCATACATAAGGTCTAGGCGGCTGAAGAAAGACGAAGCTTTGGAAGAATATCGGGAATGTAGGACCAATCTGAAACGAGGAATTAAGAGGGCTAAAAGGGGTCATGAAATATCTTTAGCAAACAGGGTTAAGGAAAATCCCAAAGCCTTTTATTCATATGTAAGGAGCAAGAGGGTAACTAGAGAAAGGATTGGCCCACTCAAGGACAAAGGAGGAAAATTATGCGTGGAGTCAGAGAAAATGGGTGAGATTCGAAACGAGTACTTTGCATCGGTATTCACCGAGGAGAGGGACATGACGGATGTTGAGGTTAGGGATAGATGTTTGATTACTCTAGGTCAAGTCGGCATAAGGAGGGAGGAAGTGTTGGGTATTCTAAAGGGCATTAAGGTGGACAAGTTCCCAGGTCCGGATGGGATCTAGCCCAGGTTACTGTGGGAAGCGAGAGAGGAAATAGCTGGGGCCTTAACAGATATCTTTGCAACATCCTTAAACACGGGTGAGGTCCCGGAGGACTGGAGAATTGCTAATGTTGTCCCCTTGTTTAAGAAGTGTAGCAGGGATAATCCAGGTAATTATAGACCGGTGTGCCTGACGTCAGTGGTAGGGAAGCTGCTGGAGAAGATACTGAGGGATAGGATCTATTCCCATTTGGAAGAAAATGGGCTTATCAGTGATAGGCAACATGGTTTTGTGCAGGGAAGGTCATGTCTTACCAACTTAATAGTATTCTTTGAGGAAGTGACAAAGTTGATTGATGAGGGAAGGGCTGTAGATGTCATATACATGGACTTCAGTAAGGCGTTTGATAAGGTTCCCCATGGTAGGTTGATGGAGAAAGTGAAGTCGCATGGGGTCCAGGGTGTACTAGCTAGATGGATAAAGAACTGGCTGGGCAACAGGAGACAGAGAATAGCAGTGGAAGGGAGTTTCTCAAAATGGAGACGTGTGACCAGTGGTGTTCCACAGGGATCCGTGCTGGGACCACTGTTGTTTGTGATATCCATAAGTGATTTGGTGGAAAGTATAGGTGGTCTGATTAGCAAGTTTGCAGATTACACTAAGATTGGTGAAGTAGCAGATAGTGAAGGGGACTGACAGAGAATACAGCAGAATATAGATAGATTGGAGAGTTGGGCAGAGAAATGGCAGATGGAGTTCAATCCGGGCAAATGCGAGGTGATGCATTTTGGAAGATCCAATTCAAGAGTGAACTATACAGTAAATGGAAAAGTCCTGGGGAAAATTGATGTACAGAGAGATTTGGGTGTTCAGGTCCATTGTTCCCTGAAGGTGGCAATGCAGGTCAATAGAGTGGTCAAGAAGGCATACGGCATGCTTTTCTTCATCGGACGGGGTATTGAGTATAAGAGTTGGCAGGTCATGTTACAGTTGTATAAGACTTTGGTTCGGCCACATTTGGAATACTGCGTGCAGTTCTGGTCGCCACATTACCAAAAGGATGTAGATGCTTTGGAGAGGGTGCAGAGGAGGTTCACCAGGATGTTGCCTGGTATGGAGGGCGCAAGCTATGAAGACAGGTTGAGAAGTTTAGGATTATTTTCATTAGAAAGATGGAGTTTGAGGAGGGACCTGATTGAGGTGTACAAAATCATGAGAGGTATAGACAGGGTGGATAGCAAGAAGCTTTTTCCCAGAGTGGGGGATTCAATTACTAGGGGTCACGAGTTCAAAGTGAGAAGGGAAAACTTTAGGGGGGGATATGCGTGGAAAGTTCTTTACGCAGAGGGTGGTGGGTGCCTGGAACGCGTTGCCAGCGGAGGTGTTAGACGCGGGCATGATAGCATCTTTTAAGATGTATCTAGACAGATACATGAGCGGGCAGGAAGCAAAGAGATACAGACCCTTAGAAAATAGGTGACAGGTTTAGATAGAGGATCTGGATCGGCGCAGGCTTGGAGGGCCGAAGGGCCTGTTCCTGTGCTGTAATTTTCTTTGTTCTTTGTTCTTTGTTCTTTGGATCGGTGCTGGGACCCTTGCTATTTGTAGTGTACATTAATGATTTAGATGTGAATGTAGGAGGTATGATCAGTAAGTTCACAGTTGACACGAAAACTGGTGGTGTCGTAAATAGTGAGGAGGAAAGCCTTAGATTACAGGATGATATAGAAGGGCTGGTAAGATGGGCAGAGCAGTGGCAATTGGAATTTAATCCTGAGAAGTGTGAAGTGATGCATTTTGGGAGCACTAACAAGTCAAGGGAATATACAATGGATGGTAGGACCCTAGGAAGTACAGAGGGTCAAAGGTACCTTGGTGTACTTGTCCATAGATCACTGAAGGCAGCAGCAAAGGTAGATAAGGTGGTAGGAAGGCATATGGGATACTTGCCTTTATTAGCCGAGGCATAGAATATAAAATCAGGAAGGTTATGATGGAGCTGTATAAAATGCTAGTTAGGCCACAGCTGGAGTACTGTGTCCAGTTCTGGTCACAGCACTATAGGAAGGATGTGATTGCACTGGAGAGGGTGCAGAGGAGATTCACCAGGATGTTGCCTGGGCTGCAGCATTTCAGCTATTGGGAGAGACTGGATAAGCTACGGTTGTTTTCATTAGAGCAGAGATGGCTGAGGGGGGACTTGATTGAGGTATACAAAATTATGAGGGCATTGATAGGAAGAAACATTTTCCCTTATCGGAGGGATCAATGACCAAGGGGCATAGATTTAAGGTAGGGGGCAGGAGGTTTAGAGGGTAAGTTAGGAATATTTTTTTCACCCAGAGGGTGGTTGGAATCTGGAACACACTACCTGAAGGGGTGGGAGAGGCAGGAACCCTCAAAACATTTAGGAAGTATTTAGATGAGCACTTGAGATGCCATAGCATACAAGGCTACCGGCCAAGTGCTGGAAAATGGGATTAGATTAAATAGGTGCTTGCTGGCCAGCACAGACACGATGGGTAAGGGCCTGTTTCTGTGCTGTATAACTCTATGACTCTATGACTCTAAGAGTGAGAGTTTCTGGTTCGATATTGGAGTAATTCGCTTGTGCTGGCAACAGTCTTTCTGAACCAAATGTGACAGGCTTGAAGAAGGCATGCACCAAGACTTTTCTCCACTTTTAATGTTGTTGCCTTCCAAGGATCATAATATTGAAGACATGACTCAGATGGCAGTGTTTGCTTCAAAGCACTGAATGCATGTTGGTGATTGTCCTGCCATGGAATGGTATGTCTTTCTTCAGCAATTCTCTTGGTGGAGAAGCCTTCACCAAGAAGCTCGGTATGTATACAGCAAGGAAGCTAATAGACCCAGACACCTTTGGATGTTGTCCTTGTCCTGTGGTGTTGGCATTGACTGGATATCTTTGATCTTCCCAGGATCTCAATGGTTACCTAAACTTGAGTAAATGGATCAATGAAATTTATGTGATCAGCATTAATGGAGCACTTTTTGCTTTTGAAAACCAAACCGTTGCATCTGAAGTCTCCATTAACAAGTGTAGGTTTCTGTCATGCTCTCTTCCGTGCATCCTAATACAGCGATGCTGTCCGCAATACACACACAACCCAGGACTCATTCTGTTATCCAGTCCATATGCTGTTGAAATTCAAGAGTTCACCTACCTAGGCTCATCTATCACCAGTAACCCATCTCTCTATGCAGAATTCAACAAGCGCATGGGAAAGGCTTCCTCTGCTATGTCCAGGCTGGCCAAGAGAGTGTGGGAAAATGGCGCACTGACACGGAACACAAAAGTCCGAGTGTATCAAGCCTGTGTCCTCAGTACCTTGCTCTACGGCAGCGAGGCCTGGACAACGTATGTCAGCCAAGAGCGACGTCTCAATTCATTCCATCTTCGCTGCTTCCGGAGAATCCTTGGCATCAGGTGGCAGGACCGTATCTCCAACACAGAAGTCCTTGATGTGGCCCACATCCCCAGCATATACACTCTACTGAGCCAGCGACGCTTGAGATGGCTTGGCCATGTGAGTCGCATGGAAGATGGCAGGATCCCCAAGGACACATTGTACAGCGAGCTCGTCACTGGTATCAGACCCACCGGCCATCCATGTCTCCGCTTTAAAGACGTCTGCAAACATGACATGAAGCCCTGTGAGATGGATCACAAGTCGTGGGAGTCAGTTGCCAGCGATCGCCAGAGCTGGTGGACAGCCATAAAGGCAGGGCTAAAGTGTGGCGAGTCAAAGAGACTTACAGGTGGCAGGAGAAAAGGCAGAAGCGCAAGGGGAGAGCCAACTGTGTAACAGCCCCGACAACCAATTTTATCTGTAGCACCTGTGGAAGAGTCTGTCACTCTAGAATTGGCCTTTATAGCCACTCCAGGCGCTGCTTCACAAACCACTGACCACCTCCAGGTGCTAACCCATTGTCTCTCGAGACAAGGAGGCCAAAGAGAGAGAGAAGAGAGATGCTGTTGAAATATGTCCTGCCAAAAGGAGTTCTGAACATTGATAGCTCTTGTGACTCTCTTGACAAGTGTATGTTCTTTATGTCTAATTTGGAAAAGTGTTTTGCTCCAACAAACATTGGGTCTAACTCTTCTAGCATTGGAATCTTATAAGGACATCTCTTTAAGGCTTTGTTTAGCCTCCTTGGGTCTAAACATTGTCGAATTGAACCATCCTTCTTGATTGCAGTAGTGATGGAACTGCACCAGACTGTGTGATGTTGCCCTTGTCAAATGATGTCTTGTTTTTGCATCCCATCCAGTTTCAGCTTCAACTTTTCTCAAATGTACACACTGCATTTTTGCGACAGATTGACTGCTTTGCACCTTCTGGAGGTCTTGTACCGATCCGATGGGTGTGCACCTGTTTTGACTGCCGTGGTCTTCTGAATGGATCAGCTCATGGATAGTGACCATGTCAAGTTTGTTGCACGCTGGCAGCCCTGGCAGTGTTGCGAAAGCTTACATTTTGTAAACAGAATGGACCTATTCCGTTAATGTGATCATGTAAAATAGCTGTAGTGTCTTCACCTTGAAACACCTCATCCATTTTGGTCAGACGTGTCCCCATTTCGTGGATGGGTCAATGCTTTTGGCAATGCCTGGAAGTGTCTTGCCTTCCTTCGCCTCTGCGTGGCCTACTTCTATGGTTTGAGCACTTCCCGCTCTGGCTTCTCCCCGCATTCCTGCTGCTGGACTTTCTGCAAAGTTTGGCCCAGTGCCCTCCAAACACGCATGCCTTGCACATGTCTGCGTATGTTAGGCACCAATGCAGTTGGTGGGAAAGCCCGCAGTTACTGGATACCTTGTTCTGCTTGGGTGACTTGGATATTGTACTAACAGGTATTTTAGGCACTAAGGCTTGCAGACTCTGTCTCCTGTCTCCCTGTGATAATTGCTTCATATCTCTGTCTTTCATGTAGCATACTCTCCACGCCCTTTGGCTTTTCTGGGAGGTCTTTCTGGAACGCCTCAATAGGAGTGGAGGTGATAACCAACTCCATAATTCATTCTGAGAGTTCAGTATCAGAGAAGTCGCATTCTTTTGCTTTAGGAGCAGGAGTAGGCCATACAGCCCATTGAACTGTTCACCATTTCATACAATCATGGCTGATCATCCACTTCAATGCCTTTTTCCCACACTATCCCCATACCCCTTTATGTCATTGGTATTTAGAAATCTTTCAATCTTTGCTTTACATATACTCAGAGAGCTTCCATAGCCCTCTGGGGTAGAGAATTCCAAAGATTCCCAAACCTCTGAGTAAAGAAGTTTCTCCTCATCTCGGTCCTAAATGGCTTCCCCCTTATTCTGGAATTGTGTCCCCTGGTTATAGACTCCCCAACCCTGGGAAACATCTTAGCTGCATCAACCCTGTCTATCCCTTTAAGAATTTTGTAGTTTTTAATGAGATCACCTCTCATTCTTCGAAACTCTAGAGAATACAGGCCCAGTTTCCCCAATTTCTCCTCAAAGGACAGTCCTGTCATCTTGGGAACAAGTACTCCAGCTGCGGTCTAACCAAGGTTCTATAAAATTGAAGCAAGACTTCGCTACTCCTGTACTCAAACCCTCTTGCGATCAAGGCTAACATAACATTAGCCTTCCTAACTGCTTGCTGCACCTGCCTGTTAGCTTTCAATGACTATTGACGAAGACATATAGGTCCAGTTGTACATCTACACTTTCTAATCTCTTACCATTTAAGAAATGCTCTGCACATCTATTACTCCTACCAGAGTGAATAACCTCACATTATATTCCATCTGTCATGTTCTTTCCCACTCACTAAGTCTGTCCAAAACCCCACGAAGCCACTTTGCATCTTCCTCACAACATACATTTCCACCTAGTTTTGTGTCATCCGCGAACTTGGAAATATTATATTTGATTTCCACATCCAAATCATTGATATATATTGTGAACAGCTGGGGCCCAAGTACTGATCCAGCGGTACCCTGTTAGTCACAGCCTGCACATGCGAGAATGACCAGTTTATTCTTACTCTCTGTTTTCTGCCTGTTAACCTGTCCTTAATCAATGCCAGTATATTACCTCCTATCCCATGTGCTTTAATTTTGCTAACCAACCTCCTGTGGGAGACTTTATCAAAAGTCTTCTGAAAATCCAGGTATACTACATCCACCGACTCCCCTTTATCAATTCTGTGAGTAACATCCTCAAAAAACTCCAACAGGTTCATCAAATATGATTTTCCATTCATAAATCCATGTTGACTAAGCCCAATCAGATCACTATTATCCAAGTGTCCATTTATCACATCCTTTAGAATAGATTTTAGCATTTTCCCTACTACTGATATAAGGCTAACAGGTCTGTAGTTCCCTGTTTTCTCTCTCCCTCCCTTCTTAAATGGTGAGGTGACATTTACTACCTTCCAATCTGCCAGAACCGTTCCAGAATCTATAGAATTTTGGAAGATGATCACCAATGCATCCACTATCTCCATAACTACCTCTTTCAACACTCTGGGATGTAGAATATCAGCTCCTGGGGACTTATCAGCCATCAGCCCCACTATTTCTCCAACCAAACCTTCTTACTAATAATAATTTCCTTCAATTCCTTATTCTTCCTAGTCCCTTGTATCTCTAATTCTGGGAGATTTCTTTTATCTTCCTCAGTGAAGACAGACTCAAAGTAATCATTTAGCTTCTCTGCCATTTCTCTATTCCCCATTATACATTCTGTTGACTCTGCCTGTAATGGCCTTTGTCTTCGCCAAACATTTCCTTTTTACGTACCTATAGAAGCTTTTACAGTCCATTTTTATGTTTTTTTGCTAGTTTACATTCATACTCTATTCTTTTCTTTATCAGTTTCTTCGTCCTCCTTTGCTGTATTCTAAAATCATCCCAATCCTCAGGTTTACCACTATTTCTGGCAACTTAATAGGCCTTTACTTTTAATCTTATATAATCCTTAACTTCCTTTGTTAGCCACAGTTGACTGACTTTTCTTATTGGGTTTTTGTGCCTTGAAGGAATGTATAGTTGCTGTAAACTATGTAATAATTCTTTAAAAGTTATTCATTGCCTATGTACTGTCATACCTTTTAATGTATTTTCCCAATCCACCTTAGTCAATTTGCCTCATAATTTCCTTTGTTCAAATTTAACACCCTGGCTTCAGATTGAACTACCCCACTTTCAAACATATTGTAAAATTCTATCATATTATGGTCACTCATCTCTACAAGTTCTTTTGCAACAAGACTATTAATTATCCCTTTCTCATTGCAGAATACTAGATATAAAATAGCCTGTTGGTTACTGAACATACTGCTCTCGAAAACCATCCCTATCACACTCCAAAAACTTGTCCTCTACAGCATTAGTACTCATTAGGTTTACCCAGTCTATATGCAGATTGAAATCACCCATGATTACTCTATTACCCATGCTTTCTCTCTGCATTGGTTAACAAAGTTGTCCAGACTCCTGTTGGCTTTTTGTCTATATTGCATGAGTTCCAGGCGATATATTCTGAAATTAACTCTAATCCTGAGCTGACTTTCTAATGTGCCGCATAGCTTTAATGAATCCTTCTGGTCAGCACAGGATAAACCAGAGGTATTGATTCTGCACAAACCTTTGTTGCCTATGGCGATCCTAATTTTTATTGCCTCCTTCTCTGTATCTAAAACTTCATGATTTAGGAAGCACATTTCAATCCTCTGCTTAAACAGCTTGAACTTGTCTGGGACATCAGGTGCTTTCCAGTCCCTCTTTGGAAATCTGCCTGCCATTGCCTAAGCCTTTTACCTTTCTCCTCCTGAGGAGCAAACCTTGCTTTAAATGTTGCAACAGGCTGTAATGCCTGCAGAGCTGAGCAGGAGCCACAACCTGAGCTGTCCTGCTGCATCACAGGCTTGTGAGCCTGTAGATGGGAGGGGCCCTGGTGTTGGGGTTGACGAATGATGAGTGAGTGCAGTGATGGTGGGGTATCCATGCCAAAACACGACACTGCACTGATCTCTGCAGCTGAAACTACCATTAATTTTGTCTTGCCAGCTTGGGAAAAAAACGGGAGTGCGCCCAAACTGCCTTCAGTCTCTACTTGCACTGTTGCTCTCCCGATGAGAGGGCTGTGATCCAGTAGCAGTGCTTCTGGTGGGACTTCTGGCTTGAATTGTTGCTGATCAATGCTGTCAATTCACTACCGCTGCCACCATCTTGAATTATCTCTAGACTAATACAAATCAAGGACAGGCATAAAGGTTTGAATGCAGTTGTTTCAGCTTGCATGTGCTAACTGATTGTGCAGGAGAACTGAATCACATGATATTGCATTGCTCCCTTTGAAAATGTACATGTTAGCATAAGCATATATTTAAATGATTATATTTAACATACTAACAAATACAATATTCCAACAGAGGATATACCTGACACTTCAGCAGAAATCCAGTATAACCCACAGTGTAGAATTTCAGGTTAATATTTTTAACATATTACACATTGTGATGAAAACCCCAAATGCAAAATGGAAATTATTCATTCATCGTATGGAGCTTTGCCTGAGACTTTTATTGAGACTGTTACAAATAACTTTTAAAAAGTAGAACAGCAAGCAGCCAAGATGACAATACAAAATTTGCCCATGAGAAGCCAAAAACAGACTGGAGACAAATGTGATTGCCCAGTCTAGCCAGAACAATGGAGTGCTCTCTGATTCACCTGACTGGGAAAACCTTATCAATGGGGGGTCATCAAAAGCCATTGACACCCATTGACTTCGAAAGAGCTAACCCACCACCCCCCCCCCCACCCCCACCCCACTCCGCCACCAAGTATATTTGAACAGCTTGAAGAGAGCCTTGAATTTCAAAGACCTTTTCGGAAGCTTCTGTTTCAAACACAACGAGGTAGTCACATCACATGACTGCTTGGGCTACTCTGTGTTTTGTGAGTGGTGACTCGGAAAGAGATCAGTAATTGAGACCCGGCAAGAAAGCATCTCTCTCTTTCTCTCTCTCCTTCTCTCCAGTAAGTTCCCAGAGATGCCTCAGTTGCAGCTACTAAGCCTCAAGACTACAGATTCTTACAGCCAACAACCGGGGGACGTGGATAAAGCCCCTCTTCTGCCTTCCGGAACCTGAGGAGCAAGCCTGAACTGTGCACGTGGCCTAGCGAGGACTTCAGGACTACATTTCAATGAAAGACACCGAGACTCAATATTTAAATTCTATTTATTACGATTTTACTTTAATCTCCCAACTTTATTTTTCTCTCTGTAATCTATTTGTGTGTGTGCGTGTGGCTCTGATGTGAATGTGGGGAATGGATGTGTAGCATATTTTAGTAATTGTAAGTGGTTTAGAGTGTTAAGGTTAATAAACTTACATCTTTCTTGTTTAAACTCAAGAAAATCTGTCTGATTGGATCATTTGCAATTATATTAGAGGAACAGCAGCAAGTGCTCACGGAGGTGGTAAGTTCAATCACTGTGTTAAAAGATAAACCCTGTTGCAATCAAACCAGAGAAGGGGCAAAAGGGGAGACTGAGACTCCTTCCTCACCTGTTTGTAACAACATGGGTAAAATGTATTTACGGTTTAGCTGATCTATGCAAAAAGATTTTCAAAACTGATTGTGACTTTGGTACTGAATCGGAATTAGCAGCTGATGTGTTTGACATTTTCTATTTGGATTGAGAGCTATTAGTATGCTTTCTGTGCAGCTGTCAGATCCCCTTTAACAAAGTACAAATTTGTGGGACACTGTCAGCACTGACAGTTAATTTCAGTTTAAAAGGTTCCTTCATCTGCTGGTGCGATCCTTATTTACAAGGAAACCTGGAGCTTTTGAACCATTGATCACTGCTAACACGGCTTTTAAAGCGTTTTTTGGTAGCTTTCCTTTGCTCAGCCACATGTCGGACAAAGAGGGAAACCCATCACCATATCTGTGTCTCAGAACCAATCTACTAAGAAACCCATGTAAATATAGAAAATTCTGCAAATACTCAGCAGGTCTGGCAGCATCTGTGACGAGAGAAACAGAGTTAATGGGCTTAATTATCTTCTCCCGTCACCAGGGACGATGGCGGGCAAAAAACCGCCATGCTGCTGCGATCTTCCTCACGGCAGCCCAGGATAATGAATCAGTCAGGCCGCCCACCCCCCCAATCACGTGGAGGGGGCAGGCTTTTTGATGCTGGCAATGGCATCAGCTGCCTGTGCGCAGGCGCTGGCACCATTTTTAAAGGGCTACCCCCCCCCCAATTTACCGCTGATAAATCTATTGCTCCTTCTCCCACCCCCTAAATATCAATCAAATACAATAGTTTTTTTTTTATTTTCAAAATATACTTTATTCATAAAAATCTGTAAAAATTACATTCCCAAACAGTTTAAAACAGCATCAAATCAAAAAATACAAACAGTGCAAAGGTGATCAGTTTCCTTCTATACAATTATGAGTTGCCTCACAACCCTTCCATTTCATTGTCATGCCATGTACATTTTTACAATTACAGCACACAAAATTTTCCCGATACAGTTCGAGGGGTTTCCCATGAATCCAGCCCCTCAGTTCAGCTTGGTGGGGGGGACCTTACACAGTGGTCTTTCCCCATTGAGCCTTTGCTGTGGCTGCCCCAAGCTTTAGTGCGTCCCTCAGCACGTAGTCCTGGACCTTGGAATGTGCCAGTCTGCAACATTCGGTCGTGGACAACTCTTTGCGCTGGAAGACCAGCAAGTTTTGGGCAGACCAAAGGGCGTCTTTCACCGAATTGGTAGTCTTCAAGCAGCAGTTGATGTTTGTCTCGGTGTGCGTCCCTGGGAACAGCCCGCAGAGCACAGACTCCTGTGTTACAGAGCTGCTTGGGATGAACCTCGACAAAAACCACTACATCTTTTTCCACACCTGCTTTGCAAAGACACATTCCAGGAGGAGGTGGGCAACCGTCTCTTCCCCACCACAGCCACCGCGGGGGCATTGTGCGGAGGGGGCGAGGCTTCGGGCGTGCATGAAGGATCTGACGAGGAGGGCCCTTCTCACCACCAGCCAAGCTACATCTTGGTGCTTGTTTGAAAGTTCTGGTAATGAGGCATTCCGCCAAATGATTTTGGCGGTCTGCTCGGGGAACCATCCGACAGGATCCCCCGTCTCCTTTTCCCGAAGGGCCTTGAGTACATTCCGTGCAGACCGCTGCTTGATGGACTGGTGGTCAAAGGTGTTTTCCCGCAGAAACTGCTCCACGAAGGATAGGTGGTACGGCACGGTCCAACTGCATGGAGCGTTCCGCGGCAATGTGACCAGGCCCATCCTTCGCAACACCGGGGACAGATAGAACCTCAGCACGTAGTGACACTTGGAGTTTGCGTACTGGAGATCTACACACAGCTTGATGCAGCCGCACACGAAGGTGGTCATCAGGATGAGGGCCACGTTGGGTACATTTTTCCCGCCCTTGTCAAGAGATTTGAACATCGTGACCCTCTGGACCCGGTCCATTTTAGAACCCCAGTTGAAGCGGAAAATGGCTCAGGTGACTGCCACAGCACAGGAGTGGGGTATGGGCCAGACCTGCACCACGTACAGCAACAACGTGAGCACCTCGCACCTGATGACCAGGTTCTTACCCACAATGGAGAGAGATCGCTGCCCCCACATGCCCAACTTTTGTCGTACCTTGGCTACTCGCTCCTCCCAGGTTTTGGTGCACGCCCCGGCCCTTCCGAACCATATCCCCAGCACCTTCGGGTAATCTGACCTGACGGTGAAGGGGACAAAGGATCCGTCAGCCCAGTTCCCAAAGAACATGGCCTCGCTCTTGCCGTGGTTAGCTTTGTCTCCCGAGGCCTGTTCGAACTGGTCGCAGATGCTCATCAGTCTGTGCACGGACAGCGGATCCGAGCAGAAGACGGCGACATCATCCATGTACAGGGAGGTTTTAACCTGAGTGCCTCTGCTGCCTGGGATTGTCACCCCTCTTATGCTCGCATCCTTCCTAATAGACTCAGCAAAGGGTTCAATACAGCAAACAAACAAGACCGGGGAGAGAGGACAGCCCTGTCTGACTCCAGATTTGATCGGGAAACTTTCCGATTCCCACCCGTTGATTGCGACTGCGCTACTGATGTTTGTGTAGAGCAGTTGGATCCAATTGCAGATTCCCTCCCCAAACCCCATTTTGGAAAGCACGTCCATCATGTAGGTGTGCGATATCCTGTCAAAAGCCTTCTCCTGGTCCAGGCTGATGAGGCAGGTGTCCACCCTCCTGTCCCGTACATAGGCGATCGTATCCCTGAGTAGCGCGAGACTATCAGAGATCTTCCTGCCGGGTACAGTGCAGGTCTGATCGGGGTGGATCACCAACTCCAGAGCAGATTTGACTCGACTGGCTATGACTTTGGACAGAATCTTGTAGTCAACATTAAGCAGTGAGATGGGCCGCCAATTTCTGATTTCTGCCCTCTCCCCCTTCCGCTTGTAAATGAGGGTGATGATGCCTTTCCTCATGGATTCTGACATGCTGCCGGCCAGGAGCATACTCTCGTATACTTCCAGCAGGTCCGGGCCGACCCAGTCCCACAGGGCCGAGTACAACACGACCGGTAAACCGTCGCTTCCGGGTGTTTTACTCGTCTCGAAGGACTCGACGGCCTTTGTCAGCTCGTCCAGAGTTAACGGCTTGTCCAGTCTTTCCCTCCTGCCGTCATCTAAGACCTCTGTGATAGATGACAGGAAGGACTGGGAGGCTCTGCTGTCTGTGGGCTTCGCGTCATACAGCCCAGCATAAAAGGATTTGCTGATCCTTAGTATGTCGGACTGCGAAGACGTTACCGAGCCATCTTCTTCCTTCAGGCTGCTGATAACAGAGCTCTCTCTGTGTACCTTTTGGAAGAAGTAACGCGAGCACGTCTCATCCTGCTCGATGGAGCGGGCTCTGGACCGGAAGATGATCCTGGAGGCCTCCTTGGCAAAGAGCGAGGCCTGCTGGCTCTTCACCTCTTGGAGGTCCTCCTTGACCTCGACCCCCATTGACTGCAACCGGAGCAGATTTTGCATACTTTTCTGGAGTCGGGACATTTCCCTCTGTCTCTCTTTCGCCCTCTGAACACCCTTGTGGATGAAGAACCTCTTGATGTTCTCCTTAATCGCTTCCCACCAGTGAACTGGAAACTCAAAGAGGGGTTTCACGGTCCTCCAACCTTTGTAATCCCTTTTGAGTTCCTCAACGTTCTCTGGGGTCAGCAGTGTAGCATTGAGCTTCCACGTCCCTCTGCCAACCCGCTGGTCATCCTGTAAGTGACAGTCGGCCAGTAAGAGGCAGTGGTCGGAGAAGAACACCGCTTGACGTCGGTGGATCCGACCGGGACGGGACACAAACAGGAAGTTAATCCTGGAACGGGCAGACCCGTCCGATCTTGACCATGTGTATCTGCGCTGCGCTCCATCTGCAGGTTTGCTGAAGACGTTGTGCAGTTTGGCATCTTTAACTGTTTCTATTAGGAATCTAGACATAGCGTCCAGTTTGCTGGCGTCACTGCCGGATCGTCCAGCCGCATCGATGATGCAGTTGAAATCACCGCCTAGGATGACCGGCCGGGACATCGCCAGCAGCAGTGGGAGCTGCTGGAAGACGGTCAGCCGCTCGCTGCGTTGTACCGGGGCGTACACGTTGATCAACCGGAGTGGAGTGTTGTTGTACTTCACGTCTGCTACGAGGAGGCGACCGCCCACCACCTCCTTAACTTCAGAGATGGTGAAGTTACCTCCCCGCAGCAGAATACCCAGGCCGGAGGAACGGGAATCATTACCCCCCGACCAGATCGATGGCCCGTGAGACCACCATCGCGACCACTGCCTGTTGGTGCTGAGGTGTGGTATTCCACACTCCTGCAGAAACAGTAGGTCAGCTTTGACCTTGGCAAGGTAATCCAAGGTTGAAACACATCGCGTAGTAGATTAAATGCTACGCACATTAATGGAAGCAATTCTTACACCCATTTTTTAAAGTTAGTTGTTGCTTCCCATACCATTTGTCCTTGCTAGTCCCAGTCCTTCGGGATGTTCCTGCATACCCATCGTGGGCTCAGAAACCCCTCCTGGTTTTTCATGCAGTGTTTGTTCCATGGGGTGACATCGGGGGAGTCTTGTAGGCAGAGAGGATTGGGTTGTCCTCAGCTGCTTTCATCTGTTCCTCCTCGAAAACATCACTGCTCCCGGCTTCCCGGAGCTGAGGTGCGCCAGATGTGTCTTTGCTCTCTGTGTCACGGAGCTGAGACGCGTTGGCCACGTCGTTACGTGTGGCGCTTTGGGGTTGGGGCACGCCGGGCCCATCACAGCTTCCAGTGCCCGGGGGCTGGGATGCTTTATCTTCCATCTCCTTGGAGTTCTGCCGCCTCTTTTGAAGGGGCTGTCGTTCCAGCATTCCCCCGTCAGGTGAAGAGGAGTTGTTGAAGTCTGATTCAGAAGATAGCCTCCTCTTGCCACTGGTTTGGGTGGTGGCCTGTTCCGCTTTGGGATGTTTTTTCTTTGTGGTTTTCCTCTGGACCACTTGCCACTGACCTGTTTGTCCATCTGCTGCCTCCTCCTCCATTGATTCTGTATGTGGAGGAGGGGTTTCCGGGTGCAGGGTAGGTGCTGGGTCACTGGTTTCAGCTGCCTCCCCTTCCTTCTCCTTCTCAGGTTGAAGTTCCTCACTGCGGAGAAGGTTGCTGGTCTCCTTTTGAACACCGGACGCCTTCGTCGAACCTTCTCCCAGCCTTTCCTTGGACATTGCCGCCTGAGCATAACTGAGGCAGTGTTTGGGGCAGGTTTTGTAGAGATGGCCTGCCGCACCGCACAAGTTGCAACACTTAGTCTGCTTACAGTCCTTGGTCTGATGGCCTTCCTCCTTGCAGTTCTTGCAAACAACCATGCTGCAGTTGGCTGCCACGTGACCAGATTTGCCACAGGTGCGGCAAACTCTGGGCTGCCCAGCGTAGACCAAGAAGCCTCGACGTCCCCCGATAGCGAAGCTGGAGGGAGGGTGGATGAGGCTCCACTGGGATCGACCTTCAAGGTCACCTTGACCTGCCGCTTGCTGGTCCAAATGCCAAAGGGGTCCTTGACATCAGCACTGCTGCCGGCCACCTCGACGTACCTGGCGAGAAAGGTGAGTACATCCACCACCGGAACATGGGGGTTGTAGAGGTGAATCGTCACCACCCGGTCCCGTTGTGACGGAAGCATGAAGAGCGGCTCCGCTGTGAGGATCGACAGTGGCGCCCGGTCCCCTTTCTCCTTGAATGCCTTCAGGAACTTGATGCATCCCGCCACGTTCCGGAACATCATGTCGAAGTATCCACTGCTGGGGAAATCCTGCAGGCAGAAGACGTCCGTCACTTGAAATCCGCAGCAATCGAAGAGAATTTTCTTGAAGGTGCGATCGACCGGTACATCTCCTTCCTTGTCCTTCACGACCACCCGAACGGTGTTGTGCACTCCCAGGCCCGAAGCTCGAAGATTGGTTATAGCCATTTTACTCAAAGCTTCCCCAGGATCAAAAGGCAATGATCATGGTCTCTTCTCAACCAAGTAAGCACTGATAAGAACAGATACTACACTTGATCTTAGCCAAAAGGCCGAGAAGCGATCAAATGCAATAGTTGCTCTCCCCTCCCAAAATACTTACCTTCAACACTTGACCTTCTCCCTCCAAACCCATGAGAGCCCACTCGCCCCCCCCCACCACATTACACTAAAAATCATAACTTCCCCTCTTCCCCAGCAAGGAAGCGCCTGCTTTCCCTGGACAGGAAAGTGAAGGCACGAGTGCCAGCTGCCGCTCAGAAGATCACGGCCTGAAGGTAAGATGGGAGTTGATTTTATTTAAATTTATTCATTTCATTAATTTAAATATGTCAATCCAGGTCCCGTCACCCAGAGGCAGGGCGGGCCACCACGGAGCCTCAACACCTCCGGGATGATCAGGCCTGGCACTCCCAGTGTCGGGCTCCATGGCGGCGGGCCACTGCCAGAACGATCTTCCGGCACCCCACCCCTCCCACCCCCGCCACGGAGCCTGACATCGGGAGCTCAGTAAAATCCCGGCTAACATTTCAGGTCTGCGACTTTCCATCAAGTTCTAAGGAAAGGTCACAAACCTGAAACACTAACTCTGTTTATCTCTCCACAGATACTACCAGACCTGTTGAATATTTCCAGCATTTTCTGTTTTTATTTCAGATTTCCAGCATTCGTAGTATTTTGCTTTTGTAACTCTTGGAGCTTGTTTATTTTCCAGATATGGAGTGCACATTCTCATCTGACGTGAAAGATGTTAGTATCAAACTGTTTAAATGAAGAAAGGGGTTTTGATGCAAGTAAGTGCTACGAGAGGAGATGATGACATATACTGTGAGATGTCAAGTTAGTGCCTCCTTCAAGCGGAGTGCATGATAGAGAGTTAATTCTATTAGTCTTCATTTCTAAGGGGGAAGTGTGTGTTTTAGTTTAGTTTAGAGATACAGCACTGAAACAGGCCCTTCGGCCCACCGAGTCTGTGCCGACCATCAACCACCCATTTATACTAATCCTACCCTAATTCCATATTCCTACCACATCCCCACCTGTCCCTATATTTCCCTACCACCCACCTATACTAGGGGCAATTTATAATGGCCAATTAACCTATCACCCTGCAAGTCTTTGACATGTGGGAGGAAACCGGAACACCCGGAGGAAACCCACGCAGACACAGGGAGAACTTGCAAACTCCACACAGGCAGTACCCAGAATTGAACCCGGGTCGCTGGAGCTGTGAGGCAGTGGTGCTAACCACTGCGCCAGGGTGGGACAGAAAGAGAGGCTGGAATTTTATACATCCCCACCACCTGGGGAGTGGGCTGGAGGTGGTGGTGGGTTGTAAAATTGAGTGGGTGGTGGATGCCATTCCTGTCGCCTTCCTACCCCTGCTGCAATTTTACGAAGGGCGACAGTGGCAAGAAATGACCCACCCACCCCAGGCCAATTAAAGCCCTTAAGTGGCCAATTAACTGCCACTTAAAGGCCTCCTCTTGCCTTTGAGTATATGGTAACCCACCTTGTGGGCTGGGTGGGCCCCCCTGATTGGGCACCCTGTGCCCCACTGGGAGACCCCCCACAGCCCAATTGCTCCCACTGAACTATGTTCCCCACACACCTCCTCTCACATCCCCCCCCCCCAACTGACCCCTCCTTGCCTTGTCAGGGCGCAGCTGATTGTGTCTGGCGATGCCCCACAAACTTACCTTTTTTCTGGTAGGAGTGACCACGGCACAGTCCTTGTGGAAACGAAGTCCCGCCTTCACATTGAGGATACCCTCCAACATATTGTGTGGCACGACCACCGTGCTAAATGGGATAGATTTTGAACAGATCTAGCAATGCAAAACTGGACATCCATGAGGCGCTGTGGGCCTTCAGTAGCAGCAGAATTGTACTCAATCACAATCTGTAACCTCATGGCCCGGCTCTACCATTACCAACAAGCCAGGAGACCAACCCTGGTTCAATGAAGAGTGCAGGAGGGCATGCCAGGAGCAGCACCAGGCATACCTCAAAATGAGGTGTCAACGTGGTGAAGCTACAACACAGGACTATCTGCATGCCAAACTGCGTAAGCAGCATGAGATAGACAGAGCTAAGCGATCCCATAACCAACGGATCAGATCTAAGCTCTGCAGTCCTGCCACATCCAGCCATGAATGGTGGTGGACAATTAAAGAACTAACTGGAGGAGGTGGCTCCACAAATATCCCCATTCTCAATGATGGGGGAGCCCAGCACATCAGTGCGAAAGATTAACCTGAAGCATTTGCAACAATCTTCAGCCATAAGTGCCGAGTTGATGATCCATCTCGGCCTCCTCCTGAAGTCCCCAGCATCACAGATGCCAGACTTCAGCCAATTCACTCTGAGTGATATCAAGAAACGACTGAAGGCACTGGATACTGCAAAAGCTATGGGCCCTGACAATATTCTGGCAATAGTACTGAAGACCTGTGCTCCAGAACTTGCCGCATCCTTGGCCAAGCTGTTACAGTGCAGCTACAACACTGGCATTGACCCTGCAATGTGGAAAATTGCCCAGGTATGTCCTGTACACAAAAAGCAGGACAAGTCCGACCCGGCCAATTACCACCCCATCAGCCTACTCTCAATCATCAGCAAAGTGATGGAACGTGTCATCAACAGTGCCATCAAGTGGCACTTTCTGAGCAACAACCTGCTCAGTGGTGCTCAGTTTGGATTCCGCCAGGGCCACTCTGCTCCTGACCTCATTACAGCCTTCGTACAAACATGGACAAAAGAGCTGAACTCAAGAGGTGAGGTGAGAGTGACTGCCCTTGACATCAAGGCAGCATTTGACCGAGTATGGCATCAAGGAGCCCCAGCAAAACTGAGGTCAATGGAAATCAGGGGGAAAATCCGTTGGCTGGAGTCATACCTAGCGCAAAGGAAGATGGTTGTGGTTGTTGGAGGTCAATCATCTGAGCTCCAGGACATCACTGCAGGAGTACCTCAGCGTAGTGTCCTAGGCCCAACCATCTTCAGTTGCTTCATCAATGAGCTTCCTTCAATCATAAGGTCAGAAGTGGGGATGTTCGCTGATGATTGCACAATGTTCAGCATTCGCAACTCCTCAGATACTGAAGCAGTCTGTGTAGAAATGCAGCAAGACCTGGACAATATCCAGGCTTGGGCTGATAAGTGGCAAGTAACATTCGCGCCACACAAATGCCAGGCAAAGACCATCTCCAACAAAAGAGAATCTAACCATCTCCCCTTGACATTCAATGGCATTACCATCGCTGAATCCCCCACTATCAACATCCTAGGGGCTACCATTGACCGAAAACTGAACTGGAGTAGCCATATAAATACCGTGGCTACAAGAGCAGGTCAGAGGCTAGGAATCCTGAGGTGAGTAACTCACCTCCTGACTCCCCAAAGCCTGTCCACAATCTACAAGGGACAAGTTAGGAGTGTGATGGAATACTCTCCACTTGCCTGGATGGGTGCAGCTCCAACAACACTCAAGAAGCTCGACACCATCCAGGACAAAGCGGCCCGCTTGATTGGCACCCCATCTACAAACATTCACTCCCTCCAGCACCGACGCACAGTGGCAGCAGTGTGTACCATCTACAAGATGCACTGCAGCAATGCACCAAGGCTCCTTCGACAGCACATTCCAAACCCGCGACCTCTGCCAACTAGAAGGACAAGGGCAGCAAATACATGGGAACACCACCACCTGCAAGATCCCCTCCAAGTCACACATTATCCTGACTTGGAACTATATTGCCGTTCCTTCACTGTCGCTGGGTCAAAATCCTGGAACTCCCTTCCTAACAGCACTGTGGGTGTACCTACCCCACATGGACTACAGCGGTTCAAGAAGGCAGCTCACCACCACCTTCTCAAGGGCAATTAGGGATGGGCAATGAATGCTGGCCTGGCCAGCGACGCCCACATCCCGTGAATGAATTAAAAAAAAACAAGAGCAGGTCAGAGGCTGGGAATCCTGAGGCGAGTAACTCACCTCCTGACTCCCCAAAGCCTGTCCGCCATCTACAAGGCACAAGTCAGGAGTGTGATGGAATACTCTCCACTTGCCTGGATGGGTGCAGCGGCAACAACACTCAAGAAGCTCGACACCATCCAGGACAAAGCAGCCTGCTTGATTGGCACCCCATCTACAAACATTCACTCCCTGCACCACTGACGCACAGTGGCAGCCGTGTGTACCATCTACAAGATGCACTGTAGCAATGCACCAAGGCTCCTTGGACAGCACCTTCCAAACCCACGACCTCTACCAACCAGAAGGACAAGGGCAGCAAATGTATGGGAACACCACCACCTGCAAGCTCCTCTCCAGGTCACACACCATCCTGACTTGGAGCTATATTGCCGTTCCTTCATTGTTGCTGGGTCAAAATCCTGGAACTCCCTTCCTAACAGCACTGTGGGTGTACCTACGCCAAATGGACTGCAGCGGTTCAAGAAGGCAGCTCACCATCACCTTCTCAAGGGCAACTAGGGATGGGCAATAAATGCTGGCCTGGCCAGCGACGCTCACATCCCATGAATGAATAAGAAATAATAAGCCATCCACTCCACTCTAGTCAAGCCTCTGAGCTTATGAAATAAATCTTTTCCCTTAAAGGAATCTTTGAGTTACTTAGTCTGCTGTGAGCTGAGGATTTTTCAACCAGACACAATACTGACAGAAGCCTGGGGCAACACGCTGGATGTTGAATCAAAGACATCCATTTCAGCTTGCTGCTGCAGTAAGACTGCCTAAAGGAAGCCATCACTAAGTGGAAGGGTCAGATTTTTGACTGCCTTCTGATCTGTACTAATCACATACGGAATCTGAAATGTCTGCTGATCTGAACATTCTGCCAGTGTGTGTTCCCGTATTCATATCTGAAGAGCTTCCTGGGTAACTATTTGCCCTATGTATATGCACTGTTTACCTGGGAAACAGGATTCTGTTCCTGGACTGAAGGAGTACCATAATCAAACTGACTTTTGGAAAGATTCCTTCTCTTTCTTTTCCAAAGTCCTTGAATAGTTTGTTGCCTCCCAGATTTATGCCACTTTTACATGCAACTCCCCTCTGATTCCTTCCAATTAAGTTATACCCTTCCCACAACACCAAAACAGCCCCAGCCAAAATCACCAATGACCAGTGATATAACCATTGAAGTTTCTGACACATCATCCCTCCCTTTGCCTCATCTTTGGCAGCTTTGTCTTCAGCTGCCAAGACCGTCGAATTCCTTCTGCCTCTCCACCGCCATCTCTTTTAAGATCCTTCCTAAACCTACTTCTTTGACCAATCTTTTGGTTATCCATCCTGATATCTCCTTCTTTGACTCAGTGTCTATTTGTTCCTTATGCCTTTGTGAATCACCTTGGGACATTTTTTCTCTATTAAAGATAGGATAAAAATCTGAATTATTGCTGCTTCTAAAAGTGTAAATGATCCACTTTGTCTGTAACTGAGACCAGAGCCCTGCCAAATCCAAAGGAAAAATGAGAAAACAAACTCTGTTGCATAATGCAGAGGGTGATCTCTGGGAGGTTGTGACCAGTGCCTTCGCAGACCAATGGGATTGAGAATGAAAATAATCTGAAGTTACTCTATATCAAATGTATAGGATAAATGTGTCACAAGGGCATCAGGATTGGCCTGATGGCCTCATTCACCCACTCCTCAGAGCCTATCCATGCAAGGACATCTCTGTTCTTCAGTTATGTTATCTTCAAGTGGTCCTTGAAGCTGCAATTGAGAGAGCAATATTTCATGTTTGATCTTGAATAAAACCTTTGACAATAAGCTCCTACCATCCAGGAGGGGAGTCGATGGTCTCTGATGTTATAGGAATTCAAAAAATACCTTTAATGACTGCGTCCTGTGCAGCAGGGTCACGAAAGAAGCTCAGACCTTGGCTGAATGTTCGAATCTGAAATGGAGAGTAGGAAGGGGAATAGTTAACATGAAAAAACAGTTTAGATATTTCCACATTCAGCCATGGATAACAGTTTCTCACAAATACTAGTAAAAGTGTTAGCTGGTGCCAGTTAGGGCCTCAAACTGAATCTAATAGACAGGGAGCAAGCGTTCCAAGTGAAGGGGCAAAACCATTGCTATGTCGAGTGCGGACAAGTGCACAATCTGCCAATTTTGGTTGTGACTCAGAAGGTTGTGAGTTAAAATTCTCCCGCTCCAAGACTTAAGCATATAACCTAAACTAGCACTTCTATGCTGTATTGGGGGTACTACATTCTCAGAGTTGCTGTTTTTTGAATGTATCTTTAAACTGAAACCCCATCTATTTAGTTAGTTTGGCATAGAAGATCCAATCCTATTATTTAATGATATGTAAGGGAGATCCACTAGTGCCTCAGCCAATATTTACTCTCAATCAACAGATTTATTGGTGATGTATCTCATTTGTTGTTTCTGGGGTGCTTGGATACTACAATGCTGAATGGGGGGTGGTGGAGGGGGGGGGGGGTGGCAATTAGTATGTCCCCAGATAGATGAACTAAGATGGGCCAAATAGCCTGCCTCATCTGTGAATACATTGTGAATTTGTGAGCTAAGTTAGAACTCTTCATGAAACAGGTTCCACAGTGTCACCAATTTGTTCTGATGTCTGCACTTCGACTTTGTTCCTCATTGACATTGCAAATGTTTTTTTCTCCTGCACCATACTCCTACAGCTGTGTTAATTCCGTCTGTTTATTAATACCAATCTAATTCATCCCTTTTTACATATTGTATTAATGTTAGTGATGGCGCTCTTAAGGCTTAGTTTGTTTTGTCAGCTGGAGGTGTGCAGCAGTGGTATTTCCTGTCTGCTACTGTAAACAGATTCCAGATGAAGCAAGCTCCAACAATAGCTCAGGGCAGTGGAGTTTGTTTATTGGTTCAGAGTGGCAGAATGGGAGGGGTGGGCCAGGCCCTTGTTTGCAATTGGAGAGCCCCCTGGCTGGGGGAAGTTGGGAGGGAGGTTGGCATAGGACTGTAAAGATGGCATGTTCTGTTCACAGAAGCAATTCCTATGGAGACAGATTGATGTGTCGCAATGACCATCTCCCACTGGGCATGTAATACTTTGTACCAGCTGGCACTGAGCTAACCTGACATTAAATTAACCCTGACCAGTGGGGAGGATCAACAGATGAGCTCTTCTCTTGGCACAGGAAAGACTCCTGGCATCCATTAACTTGACCATTCTTGCCATGATGTACTCCTATAGGAATATCTTACAGCATTGGAGGCGATCCCTGCAAATCCTTGATGAGAATCCTAAACAGATATGACAACCCTTCATACTGCGTTTAGAAAATAAATACCTCGGGCACCTGCTGTGGCCATATGGTGTAGTGAAGGATTAGTAGAGTGCTTAAGAGATGACATTTCTGTCAACAAATATTTCATTTTTACTTTGTTTTTAATTCAGCAGAAAATTATTGAAAGCATTGAACAAACAAGCTTGTTAAAATCTTAGTCTCACCAAACAGGAACTATCGGGGAATGACGTGACTGATGATAACAGTGAAAAGACCAGTGAGCCAGCTCAGTCAGGCAATTTTAAATAAGAAGGGCAAGTTTCTGAGGAAGTGATTATAGGATTTAATAGGGTAGAAAGAGGGAAACAATTTCCTCTGGTGGAAAATTCCAGAACAAAGGGGCAGCACTTTAAAATTAGAGCTAGGCAGATCAGTGGTAATGCCAGAAAGCACTGCTTTACACAAAGAATAGTGGAAATATCAACTCTTTAGCTCAAAAAGCTGTTCAGGGTGGCACAATTGGAAATTTCAAAAATAGATTGAGATTTTTTTTTGTTATGTAAGGATAATATGGGATATGGAACCAAGACATACAGTTGCAAAATCACTGCCATGAACCATCACATGCACTTCATTCAGCAAAAACAGTACATCCACCCTTCAAATTACACAAGGATCTGCACAATGGCAAATATTGTGCAATTCCCTCACAGCCAGTGAGAAATACCAAGGCAACTCGGCCTGCTCTGACATCCAGGACTAGTGAACAGGCTGTGTTGCTGCCCACTGGTCTTATTGAGCCTCAGCCACGTTTAGTTTGCCACAGTGAAGGGTGTGTGATTTTCACAAGTCTGTAGGGAACTGTGCAATGCAGCTATGCTTATACTATCCCTGGTTCAATTTAAATTTGAGTAATTGGCTACTGCGGACCACATTCAGAGATGCATATATAGAGAGTCCTGTCTGTCCCCTCGAGTTCGTTGTGAAAAAGTGGACACGTTACCGTGGAATAAATGATGCTAGGCATGGCACGTTGAGCAGTTACTCTTTGGTACTGATAGTGTTGCACTATCTACAAGCTCTACCTGAACCTGTCATTCCATCTCTCCAGAAAGAGCACCCAGAGTGCTTTGAGCCCACTATGCAGCTGCAATTTGTGCACCGAAGAAGTAGTAATATTAGTCCATACCTCTCAGCTAACTAACCATGTGATCATACCCTTCCAGACTGTGTTTGTATCACTATACCAAAAATGGTAAACAGTGAATTTGACATCAAGGCCGGAATTTTACATTGGGCGGGAGGACCGGCCAAAACGTCAGGGTGAGCCCACCTCAGCCAGGACTGGAAGCCACACCAGGATTTTGTGTGGCCCAGGTCCTTCATTGGACTTGGGGAGGACTTCCACCTCTCTGAGGCAGGAATTCCCACCTCCAAGAGCTGACGGCCAATTAGCGCCACTGGGAGCGGTGACTATTGCTGGAACTGCATCCAGCCACAACAGGATTGTGGACACCGACCCCAGATAGAGTATTCATAGCGAGATACAGCACTGAAATAGGCCCTTTGGCCCACCGAGTCTGTGCTGGCCATCAACCACCCTTTCATACAAAACCTACATTAATCCCATATTCCCTACCACATCCCCACCTTCCCTCAATTCTCCTACCATCTACCTATACTAGGGGCAATTTACAATGA
Source organism: Heterodontus francisci (assembly GCF_036365525.1). Lineage (NCBI taxonomy): Eukaryota > Metazoa > Chordata > Chondrichthyes > Heterodontiformes > Heterodontidae > Heterodontus > Heterodontus francisci. The sequence continues at coordinate 154,822,597 of NC_090373.1, read as the reverse complement.
CCAATTTACCTATCAACCTGCAAGTCTTTGGCTGTGGGAGGAAACCGAAGCACCCGGCAAAAACCCACACGGTCACAGGGAGAACTTGCAAACTCCGCACCGACAGTACCCAGAACCGAACCCGGGTCACTGGAGCTGTGAGGCTGCAGTGCTAACCACTGTTCCACTGTGCTGCCCTATGATAGGTACATTTTTGGGGTCTCGCCGGGGACAATCGGCCAGGCCCTGGTGAGGCAAGTGGGGGGGTGTCGGTTGGAAGGGGGGAGGAATTTATTTCAATTGGGATGCTTGGTGCTTCAGGGGGGCCCTCCAAGGTGCCCAATCAGGAGCACTCCCCCACCCCCCCCGCCCCAGCCCACAAGAAGCCCACCAGCTTTTACCTGGTGGCATTCTGGGAGCCGGCGCCACCCACCCGATGCTGATAGAATACTAGCGATGGCTGGAGAAGGCCCTTAAGTGGCAGTTAATTGGCCACTTAAGGGTTTTGATTGGCCTGGGGCGGGCATGCTGTTGCTTGCCGCTGCTGCCCCTGGTAAAATTGCAACGGGGGTGGGAAGACGTCGGGAATGGCACCCCCTGCCTCCCACTCAATTTTACGGTCCCCCTCGCCATCAGCCTGCTCCTGTGGGGGTGGCGTAAAGTTCCGGCCTAGGTCTTGGAGCCATAATGTGCTTCATGTGGACATTGGGAAAACCAAAACCATCTTTTTTGGTTCCCACCAAAAGCACCATGACTTTGTTACTGACTCTATCCCTATCCCCCAGCTGTTCACTTGAGCTGGTGACCAATGTATTCCTGAACTGAGCTTCAAATCCATGTCCTACCAGTCACTAATCCAGTATAATTCCATCTTCAGAGCATTAACTGCCTATGGTGTATTTGATTGTGTAATGCTTGGTTGCTTTGTGCTGTGTTTAAGACTGCTCACTAAGCTGTCAGGAAAACCTGAGGGGGTGTGGTTCCAAAAATGAAACTAGGACAGATCCGGGCAGCAACTGACTAAAGCCTGCACACACAGAGATCATGGGTGGAAGTTTGTGCTGGCGGCGGGGGTCTCGATGTCGGCGGAAACCAATGCCAAGATCCCCATGTCGGCTATTGTACAGAAGGCCCGCCAAATATAGTGCCAAGCATGCACTTGACTGGGCAGCAGTGGGCCTTCTATATGATTTAGAACCCACCGCCAGAAGTTCTGGTCTTGCAGAGCTGCTGGCCAATCAAAGGCTGGTAGCTGCAACACCACCACGGAGGTGCTGGCTGCTGCTTTAGCTGCAGCCACCAGACACCGAGGAGCAACATGGGAACCAGGCTCAAGGTAGGTCAGGGTGGGAAAGGTCTCGCAGGATGGGGTCGCGGGGTGGGGGGGGGTGGGTAGGGGTGTTGGCAGCAAGGGCAGCAGGGATGGCCCTCAGTGGGCCTCCCCCCTTCCTGATGCCGGGTCCCTTGTTCAGGCACTAAGTGCCTTTGAACGAGGGACAACCACCTCCACACTCCGTACCACCCCCCACACTGTTTTTCGTGCCTTCCCTTCCTGTGCGGTGACAGGGCCGCCTATCGCACGGGTAATTGCAGCTCCAGTGGAAGAGGCCATTAATTAGGGGTTAATTACCCAGTTGAGGGCCTCAATTGGTGGGCAGGGTGGGAAGGCCTTCCCGCCCCGGACTAAATTTCGGCAGAGGTGGGGTCCCGCCACCACCATCCCACCCAATTTTTTGCTCTTCCCGCCTCCAAACATGCCATGGGGGAGAGCATAAAATTCCACGCTGTGAGTCTAGTTTCTTCATGCTTGGGGCACGAAACATAAGAGCCTGTACTCACTTCCTCTATTGCTAAAAATGTTATCCATGCTTGTCTCAAGATTTGACTTCTTGAATGCTCACACCAGTCTCCAGTGCTGCTCTCTCTACAAACTCTAATTTGTATAAAAAACTCCAAATTGTTATCCTGTCCTCCATTAAGTCATGCTCTTCCTGCACCCTGTCCTCACTGAGCGCCACTTTCTCACCATCCCCCAGTGCATCGGAATTAAAATCTTTGTCCTCATTTACTTTGCCATCCTTACCTCTACAGACTTCTGCAACACTACATCCCAGCCCATGACCTACTGCCCAATCTCCTTGCATTCTTCACTTGATGGCAGAGCTTTTGGCCATCTTGGTACTACTTTTGAAATACCCTAAACCTTTTTTGCTTGCTACTATTCCTTCCACTATAAAACCTCCATCAGAATCGCTTTTTAACTGTGCCTTTGGTTAACTCTCCTAAATTACTGCTCGGTCCATCTTTCTCCTCCGCATTGATAAGGCTTATTATGTTAAGGGTACTATACAAACACAAATTATTATGGATATGCATTTGCAAGGTGCATCGTATGTACCAGTTGACTGAAGTGTAACCGAACTTAGGATTCATCCAACCATTCCAGCACAGTTGCAGGCTGTTAATTCCATTTTTGCCAGCATACTGCTTCCTCCTGTGTTCTTGAGGCTTGGCTGGTGGTGTGGACATAGCTGTGTCTTAGGCAGTTAGAACCACAATATTCCTCGATGCATCAGCATTGACTGTGCTATAGAGTCTGTAGAGTTTGGGAGTGGGGGAAATTTTGGACTCAGAAATCTCAAGTGTTAGAAGATCACCTTGAGGATGCTGGGTTTCAACAAAATATGGCTTAAATAAAAATGGAAAATGCTGGAAATACTCAACAGGTCTGGCAGTATCTGTGGAGAGAGAAGCAGAGCTAACGTTCCAGGTCTGTGACCTTTCATCAGAACTGGCAAAGGTTAGAACTATAATAGGTTTTAAGCAAGTGAAGTGGGGGTGTGGAGCAGGGGGTGGGGGCGGCAGGTGCAAAGAGAACAAAAGGGAAGGTGTGTGATAGGGCAGAGGGCAGGAGGGATTAAATGACAAAGATGTCATGGGCAAAGGCAAAGGGAGTGCTAATGTTGTGGTGAAAAACAAAGCATTCGTCCAGAGAGAGTGATAATGACAGAATAATGGAGAGCTCTGCCTAAAAGCACAAACATAAAAAACCAAGTTTAAGGTAGGAAGATTTCCAGATTTTCAGATTTCCAGCATCCGCAGTATTTAGCATTTCCTTTAACATATGGCTTTTGTTGCAGGGTAAGTGTCCCGCCATAATAGACAGTGAGAGGCAGCTAATCTATTTACTGCCTTTCAGTGCAACATGGAAATATATTGTAAACTCTTATTGTGACATACATGTACGATATTGGGTTGCAATATCAGCAAAATTCACACTAATTTTTTTTTTGCTGATATATGTGTCCCACATGCTAAATTTAATATATAATAAATGTGGAGTTTAAAGTTTCCCACCCAAACTGTGTACTGCTGCTACAGTTCTTGCGGGTGTGCAAAGTAGGGCCAGAAATTAGGCTGGGACACAGATACGCTGGATCCCAGGCTTCTATCAGAGTTTCTGTGGGGTTTGTAGGACTGGAGCAGTGTCAGAGATGATGGTGAGGATTCCCTACACTGGGACTTGCCATACGCCGGCCCAGGAGTAAATCAGGTCAGAGTTGGTGGCTGATACTCCATTAAAACTCTGCCACCTAGACTCACACAAATGCATCTGTCACCAAAAATTACTATAAACAGCCCCATAGGATGCATATCATTGAATGGAATAGCATGACCCATTGATGACTTTCAAACACGTTGAATGATATATTAGAAAGGTCACCCATTCAAGGTCAACGCTAACAATTGTTCAGTCTGGGTTGTGTATTCTCTGCAACCTGCAGAATATAGCCAGCAGTCACCAATTTAAATGTTGTATGAGCTGTGACCAGGATGAAAGTATCTAATAAGTAATGCATCAGAGATAAAAAAGAGCTTCATTTTGTCACAACTGGGATAAATCCGCTACAGGCTACATCTCTTGCACTGCTACATGGGCAGCCTGAACTGCTTCCTTTCCGCCACAGTTGTAGCCATCAGAGAGGGCTGGTCGGAGGACATTCATGTACAGCTAGCTTGTGACGGCACACCATCATCTGTGCATCTTCTTACCACACCAGCAGTATTGAACTTAGCTTTGCAAAGCTGAAAGAGTGATAGCTCTGTTCCTTTAATATGTGAACTCACTGATATGTAAGACTCACAGGACTGCAAGTAATATCCAAAGAAAACATGGGTTTTTATCATGACTTAACTAGAACACACATACACATATATATTTACAAGCAGTTACTGCAGAAGCACATCTAAACACATCTCACTCTGTCGGGCTACACCCACACCTCTGATCTTGTGTGATGTGACATTACTTCCTCTGGTGACCTTCACTTGCCGTTCTTAAGGTGGTCCTGTCTTAAGGTGGTCTCACTTCCCACAACAAGCTCTGCAAAGCCCTAGGAAGAGAGAAAGAGAGAGACAAGCCTTTGACTATAACGAACCTATTTCTGGGAAACTCCTATTATCTTGCATGGCAACTAATGTCATGTCATAGTCACTCCCTCATTTTTGGAACTTTGCTTCATCCTAAAGCATGTCCTAAATGGTCTTAATTATATCACAGGATACTGAAACTGTGACACTATATTGAACCAAGTTGTATGTCACATGCAGTGGATGTTACAGTAATGTTTATTGATCATCTCTTTGTCATCGCAGTTGTTACATTTTTACCTTTCTGTCATGTAGTTAATTTGAAGGTCTAATTGTAAATAATGAGCACAATTTGTTTTCACTCACTCAAGTGCAATTGTTCATGAGTGTCTCTTGATTGGCCTTTACCAAGACGTCAATAGTTTTTAACAAGCAATTTTTCCCTATTAATTCCTCTTCAGACAATTTAGGATGGGAGAAAGGCATGGCAATAAAAACACAAGAAAATACCATTACTATTGGAATTGTTCACCTGCTTGCCCGCATGTCCATTTTCATAAAGTCTAACAGAGAAGAAAATATGGCACCAACTCCGGATCTGACAATCATCAAGAGATAATTTAACCTCAGATTGAGATGACAACTGAGTCATTTTGAATGGAGCCATGTGACTCTGAGGGGAAAACAATTAATAACTAGAGTCTGTTCTAGACCACCAGGCAAATGGGAGAGAACAGAAGCGTCAGGGAAGAGGAAGATACAAAGTATGAATTCTGTAAATTACTTCAACTTTAATAGATTGAGGGTGGCGTTCTTTCAGAAGGGGAATTAAATTCATGGTGCTAGCTCAGCACTGCTTTTTGATGCAGAAACACATGAGTTCAAAGGTCTAATTTTCATGGTGATTCTAAAAGAATGAAACATTTGGAGGTTTGCGAGCTTTACAGTAATAATCATAATCTTACTAGATTTGATGACACCACTCAGTGTTAGGTGAGTAATAATAAAATGAATAATTCAGATTTCAGAAGAGCTGATTTTAAGGCAATGATGGAAATGGAGGGAAGTAAAATAATGACATGAAATTAGGGGAAGGAGGAGGGAACTATTAAAAATGAATAGTTTCAGCATAAATGCAAAAGGTTGTAAATAAGATATGCACATGACAAAAAAAAAACACTTCAAAACCTGATCCTAAATGGTTAAAAGAATACTTAGGGGTCACTTGATCACTCGATAGTTTTCCAAAATAAACATTGTTGCACCTGTTTCTTGGGTCTAAAAGTGCTGCAACAACCAAATTATCAGGTCAGAGGTCAAACTAAATGGGAGGCTGCTGCGCTCATTTCAGGTTGGACTGCTAAAATCCTTTATTCGAGTTCGAGCTTGTGATGAAGAATGGTCACCTGGCTGAGGTATCACAGAGGAACCAATACCCATAGTCCCATATCCCAGCAAGCTGAGGAGAAATTTTGTCAAGAAAAAACATATATGAAGACTATGAAGGAGAAATAAGCATACTTGAAACGATTTAAGGAACGAGGAAAATAAAAAAAGTATATATTATTAAGCAAACATAAAATGATCAGTTTAAAGGAAAAAGTTGGGTAAGTACATTGAACTGCATAAGGTGAAAATAATTTAAAAAAATGTTTGATGGGTACTCAGCACTTCAACCTATGCAAAACAGACCCCAAATAAGGTTGCTCACTTTAACCCAGCCCAAAACGGAATAGAAGAACACAGTGAGGATTGGATCACGGCTTGGATCCTGACAGCTTTGGGGTGAAAATGGAGTCAGTGGAAAGAAAGTCAGACAGACTGTAAAACAAGCCGCTGATTCCCGATCACCCGCTGTGCATTACCACCCAAGCTGGCTTTTACCCGCTTTTATGCATGATGACAATACTTTGTCAGTTATCTGCTAACGGCTCTTTAACATCTGAAGCCCTGTCATTTCCTAATCTGTCAATAGGCTGCTGGAATAGTTCCCTTTCCGTAAAAGTGTGTTTGAACAATTCTCTGCCATCTGAAGTGCTCTATTTCTTACAACCTTTACATTTCCACCCTTTAGTCTTTACACATTGTCGCAGGGAAAGTATTAAAGTGAAGTTGATTCTCTTAAGAATGCAGCACAGAGCAATAGGTTCCTGTCAGTCATTGGCCTCACAGAATTTGAGATCTTGTACATAACCACTGTTGGCAGCAGACAAATTGTTTGAAGGGAAGAAATATTGGATGCCAGTCATCGTGGCCTATAGATGTTTGGGAACAGTGCTTCTCATCTTCTCAGTGGAAATGCAAAGAAAATGATTTTTTACAAACATAGAAATGTCGGAAATATGTTCCTGGGAATTATCTTAACTTGACATACATGTGCAGTGTTAGTTGGGGTGTGCTGTATCATTCTGCCCGCTGACTCAGAAGGCTGCTGGTTCCATTCCTCCCAGCACAAAACTTGAGCATATAATCTAAACTGACACTTTTTTGCAGTACTGGGAGCACTGCATTGTCAGAGGTGCTGTCTTTGGCAGCAGGCCTCTGGCTCAGTGGTAACATTCCCATCTCAGTGCCTGAGCTCAAACCTTCCTCCAGAAGTCCCTTGTGAATAGAGACTGAAGTTCCAACTCTGAATTCTGGCTTGCTATTCAGGAGATAGTGATAGACAGACGTGACACTCACGTAAAGTTCTGCGATTGAAACGACAGGAACTCAACTGGAAAAGTTATAAAAATTGACTTTTCTTTTTAAAAAGGTGGAAAAGGTGTCTTAGAAAATGACCACAGAAGGTTCAAAAACCTTGCTTTTGTACATTCAAACTGCCTGGCAAGGACAAAAGAATACATTCAAAACTATGGGGTGTCAATTACACCCATCAAGGGACATTTTTAAATTGAATAGGTTCTTCTGAAACAATGAAGGTGTGAAGTAGTCACATCCTGGGCCATTGTCAGTCACCGCAGGGAGGAAAATCCCTGTCTCCCAACAGAGGCGGGATGTGAGAAAAATTTAGCCATAAAGGTAGCTCCCTGAAGCAAGAGAGGAGGGAGACCCAGGAAGAAGCATCACCAGAGCTTGTCCAGTTGACAACTGGGAGAAAATCCAGCAAGCAAAAAAGGAAGGAACATTTTCAACCGGTGCAGCAGTGAATCCTCTGTCTGAAAACTGAACTTACAACCAACAGAGAAATCTACAAATACCTCAGGCCTGCAACTAAAGAGAACTTGATCTCTGAGAGAATTCAGCAGGTTTACCGTGAACCCTGAAACCCTACCTCACTTCAAACCACTTATGCCTTTTCCTCTCTGTCTCTTGGTGTATTTGTGTGTGTGTGTGTGTGTGAGTAACAGTTGCGTGAATTTCGGGATAAGGCATATTGCTCAATAAATAATTAATCTTTTGTTTTAAACCTACAAGAAAACCTGTCTGTCTGTTTAATAAACCCTAATAACAAAAACACTTGCTGTGGTCAGGTGGAAGTTGACCAGTGGGAACCAACCACATCCCTCACCACATGGCTGTAACACAGAGCTAAGTAATCCCGCAACCAACAGATCAGATCAAAACTCTGCAGTCCTAATGCATCCAGTCCTGAATGCAGACTCGGAGGGCGGAGTTCCAGAGCGGTGAGTATATAAAAAAACTTACCTCGGGGATTCTCGGAGCAGACTCGGAGGGCGGAGTTCTGGAGCAGTGAGTATACAGAGTAAGTTACCTCAGGTGGGAAAAAAAAACTGAAAAAGTGACGTCACAGGAAAGCTGTGACCGGATTGGCTGGTAGGGAATCTGGACCGAATTTGAAAATAAAATTGATAAAAATTGATTAAAACACTAATTAACTAATTAATAAGTAGAGTAACTAAACCAGAGCGAGGAGATTACTGTATTTAGACAGCATTTAATATTTATTGTAGAAATCTAGCACTAGGGATCACATAGTGAAGTGTATCATAATTTAGTAAGGATTTAATAAGTATTTATTTATTTTATATCAATTAACTAATTAGTGATAGAAATGTCAGTTAGAGGGGTGAAGTGCTTCACCTGTGAGATGGGGGAAGTCCATGACGCTTCCAGCGTTCCGGGCGACTACATCTGCAGGAAGTGTACCCAGTTGCAGCTCCTCACAGACCGCATGGATCGGTTGGAGCGGCAACTGGATGCACTTAGGAGCATGCAGGTGGCGGAAAGCGTCGTAGACAGGAGTTTTAGAGAAGTGGTTACACCCAAGGTGCAGGCAGATAGATGGGTGACCGCTAGAAGGGGCAGGCAGTCAGTGCAGGAATCCCCTGTGGCTATCCCCCTCTCTAACAAGTATACCGTTTTGGATACTGTTGGGGGGGGATGGCCTATCAGGGGAAAACAGCAGCAGCCAGAGCAGTGGCACCACGGCTGGCACTGTTGTTCAGCAGGGAGGGACAACGGGCAGAAGAGCACTAGTTATAGGGGACTCTATAGTCAGGGGCACAGATAGGCGCTTCTGTGGACGCGAAAGAGACTCCAGGAAGGTATGTTGCCTCCCTGGTGCCAGGGTCAAGGATGTCTCTGGACAGACAGAGGGCATTCTGAAGGGGGGGGGGGGTGAACAGCCAGAGGTTGTGGTACACATCAGTACCAATGACATAGGCAGGAAGAGTGATGAGGTCCTGCAGGGGGAGTTTAGGGAGTTAGGTAGTAAGTTAAAAAACATGACCTCTAGGGTTGTAATCTCTGGATTACTCCCTGTGCCACGTGCCAGTGAGGCTAGAAATAAGAAGATAGTGCAGCTAAACACGTGGCTGAGCAGCTGGTGTAGAAGGGAGGGTTTCAGATATCTGGACCATTGGGCTCTCTTCAGGGACAGATGGGACCTGTACAAGAAGGACGGGTTGCATCTAAACTGGAAGGGCACTAATATCCTGGCTGCGAGGTTTGCTAGCGTCACTCGGGAGGGTTTAAAATAGTGTGGCAGGGGGGTGGGAACCACAGCAGTAGGACAGCTAGTGAAGTAAATGAGGAGGACATAGTAAATAAGGCCAGTAGGACTAAGAGGAAGAGCAGGCAGGGAGATGTTGCTGAGCACAGCGGGACTGGTGGTCTGAAGTGCATTTGTTTCAATGCGAGAAGTATAACAGGTAAGGCAGACAACTTAGAGCTTGGATTAGTACTTGGAAATATGATGTTGTTGCTATTACAGAAACTTGGTTGAGGGAAGGGCAGGATTGGCAGCTAAATGTTCCAGGCTTTAGAAGCTTCACGTGGGATAGAGGGGGATGTAAAAGGGGTGGGGGTGTTGCATTACTGGTTAAGGAGAATATCACAGCTGTACTGCGGGAGGACACCTCAGAGAGGTCATGCAGCGAGGCAATATGGGTGGAGCTCAGGAATAGGAAGGGTGCAGTCACGATGTTGGGGGTTTACAACAGGCCTCCCAACAGCCAGCGGGAGGTAGAGGAGCAGATATGTAGACAGATTTTGGAAAGATGTAAAGGTAACAGGGTTGTAGTGGTGGGTGATTTTAACTTCCCCAATATTGACTGGGACTCACTTAGTGCTAATGGCTTGGATGGGGCAGAATTTGTGAGGAGCATCCAGGAGGGCTTCTTGTAACAGTATGTAGATAGTCCAACTAGGGATGGGGCAATTCTGGACCTGGTATTGGGGAATGAGCCTGGCCAGGTGGTCGAAGTTTCAGTGGGGGAGCATTTCGGGAGCAGTGACCATAATTCCATAAGTTTTAAGGTACTTGTGGATAAGGATATGAGTAGTCCTCGGGTGAAGGTGCTAAATTGGGGGAAGGCTGATTATAACAATATTAGGCAGGAACTGAAGAATTTAGATTGGGGGCGGCTGTTTGAGGGTAAATCAACATCTGACATGTGGGAGTCTTTCAAACGTCAGCTGATTAGAATCCAGGACCAGCATGTTCCTGTGAGGAAGAAAGACATGTTTGGCAAGTTTCGGGAACCTTGGATAACACAGGACATTGTGAGCCCAGTCAAAAAGAAAAAGGAAGCATTTGTAAGGGCTGGAAGGCTAGGAACAGAGGAAGCACTTGAGGAATATAAAGACAGTAGGAAGGAACTTAAGCAAGGAGTTAGGAGGGCTAAAAGGGGTCATGAAAAGTCATTGGCAAACAGGATTAAAGAAAATCCCAAGGCATTTTATACATCTATAAAGAGCAAGAGGGTAACCAGGGAAAGGGTTGGCCCACTCAAGGACAGAGATGGGAATCTATGTGTGGAGCCAGAGGAAATGGGTGAGGTACTAAATGAGTACTTTGCATCAGTATTCACCAAGGAGAAGGACTTGGTGGATGATGAGCCTAGGGAAGAGAGTGCAGATAGTCTCAGTCATCTCATTATCAAAAAGAAGGACATGTTGGGTGTCTTGCAAAGCATTAAGGTAGATAAGTCCCCAGGGCCTGATGGGATCTACCCGAGAATACTGAGGGAGGCAAGGGAAGAAATTGCTGGGGCCTTGACAGAAATCTTTGCATCCTCATTGGCTACAGGTGAGGTCCCAGAGGACTGGAGAATAGCCAATGTTGTTCCTTTGTTTAAGAAGGGTGGTAAGGATAATCCAGGAAATTATAGGCCGGTGAGCCTTACGTCAGTGGTAGGGAAACTATTGGAGAGGATTCTTCGGGACAGGATTTACTCCCATTTGGAAACAAACGAACTTATTAGCGAGAGACAGTATAGTTTTGTGAAGGGGAGGTCGTGTCTTACTAATTTGATTGAGTTTTTTGAGGAAGTGATGAAGATGATTGATGAGGGAAGGGCGGTGGATGTTGTCTATATAGACTTTAGTAAAGCCTTTGACAAGGTCCCGCATGGCAGACTGGTGCAAAAGGTGAAGTCACATGGGATCAGAGGTGAGCTGGCAAGATGGATACAGAACTGGCTCAGTCATAGAAGACAGAGGGTAACAGTGGATGGGTGCTTTTCTGAATGGAGGGATGTGACTAGTGGTGTTCCGCAGGGATCAGTGCTGGGACGTTTGCTGTTTGTAGTATATATAAATGATTTGGAGGAAAATGTAGCTGGTCTGATTAGTAAGTTTGCGGACGACACAAAGTTTGGTGGAGTTGCGGATAATGATGAGGATTGTCAGAGGATACAGCAGGATATAGATCGGTTGGAGACTTGGGCGGAGAAATGGCAGATGGAGTTTAATCCGGACAAATGTGAGGTAATGCATTTTGGAAGGTCTAATGCAGGTGGGAAGTATACAGTAAATGGCAGAACCCTTAGGAGTATTGACAGGCAGAGAGATCTGGGCGTACAGGTCCACAGGTCACTGAAAGTGGCAAGGCAGGTGGATAAGGTAATCAAGAAGGCATACGGCATGCTTGCTTTCATCGGTCGGGGCATAGAGTATAAAAATTGGCAAGTCATGTTGCAACTGTGCAGAACCTTAGTTAGGCCACACTTAGAATATTGCGTACAATTCTGGTCGCCACACTACCAGAAGGACGTGGAGGCTTTGGAGAGGGTACAGAGGAGGTTTACCAGGATGTTGCCTGGTCTGGAGGGCATTAGCTATGAGGAGAGGTTGGAAATACTCGGATTGTTTTCACTGGAACGACGGAGGTGGAGGGGCGACATGATAGAGGTTTACAAAGTTATGAGCGGCATGGACAGAGTGGATAGTCAGAAGCTTTTTCCCAGGGTGGAACTGTCAGTTACTAGGGGACATAGGTTTCAGGTGAGAGGGGCAAAGTTTAGAGGGGATGTGTGAGGCAAGTTTTTTACACAGAGGGTGGTGAGTGCTTGGAACTTGCTGCCAGGGGAGGTGGTGGAAGCAGATACGATAATGACGTTTAAGAGACATATTGACAAATATATGAATAGGAAGGGAATAGAGGGATATGGGCCCCGGAAGTGCAGAAGGTGTTAGTTTAGGCAGGCATCAAGATCAGCGCAGGCTTGGAGGGCCGAATGGCCTGTTCCTGTGCTGTACTGTTCTTTGTTCTTTCTTGGAATGGTGGTGGACAATTAAACAACTAAGCAGAGGAGGAGGAGGCTCCACAAACAGCCTAATCCCCATTGATAGGGGAATCCCAGCACATTAGATGGCTGAAACATTTGCAATCATCTTCAGCCAGAAGTGCTGAGTGGACGATCTATCTCTGCCTCCTCCTGAGGTCCCCAGCATCACAGATGTCAGTCTTCAGCCAATTTGATTCACTCTACGTGATATCAAGAAATGGTTGATGGCACTGGATATAGCAAGGTCATGGGCTCTGACAACATCCCGGCTGTAGTATTGAAGATAAAAACAAGAAATGCTGGAAATACTCAGCAGGTCTGGCAATATCTGTGGAGAGAGAAGTAGAGTTAATGTTTCAGGGCAGTGACTCTTCATCAGAAGTTCTGATGAAGGGTCACTGACCTGAAATGTTAACTCTGCTTCTCTCTCCACAAATGCTGCCAGACCTGCTGAGTATTTCTGGCAGTTCATGTTTTTATTTTAGGTTTCCAGCATCTGCAGTATTTTGCTTTTATTTTAGTAGTCATAGTCTGTGCTGACCAACAACCACCCATTTATACTATTCCTACATTAATCCCATATTCCCACCATTCTCCTACCACCTACCTACACGAGGGACAATTTACAATGGCCAATTTACCTATCAACCTGCAAGTCTTTGGCTGTGGGAGGAAACCAGAGCATCTGGCGGAAACCCACACAGTCACAGGGAGAGCTTGCAAACTCCACATAGGCAGTACCCAGAACCGAACCTGGGTTGCTGGAGCTGTGAGGCTGTGGTGCTAACCATTGCACCACTGTGCTGCTGTAGTATTGAAGACCTGCGCAATAGAACTATCTGTGCCCCTAGCCAAGCTGTTTCAGTACAGTTACAACTCTGGCATCTACCCGACAATGTGGAAAAATGTCCAGGCATGTTCCATTCACAAAAAAATAGGACAATTCCAATCCAGCTAATTAATGCCCCATCAATCTACTCTCGATCATTAGCGAAGTGATGGAAAGTGTCATTGACAGGGCTATCAAGCGGCACTTACACAGCAATAACCTGCTCACCGATACTCAGTTTGGGTTCCACCAGGGCCACTCGGCTCCTGACCTCACGACAGCTTTGATCCAAATGTGGACAAAAGAGCTGAATTCTAGACATGAGGTGGGAGTGACTGCACTTGACATCAAGACAGCATTTGACCAAGTGTTGCAGCAAGAAGGCCTAGGAAAATTGAAATCAATGGGAATCAGGGGTAAAACGCTCCATTGGTTGACGTCATACCTAGCATAAAGGAAGATGGTTGTGGTTGTTGGAGGTCAATCATCTAAGCTCCAGGACCTCAATGCAGGAGTTCCTCAGGGTAATGTCCTAAGCCAGACCATCTTCAGCTGCTTCATCAATGACCTTCCCTCCGTCATAGGTCAGATGTGGGGATGTTCGCTGATGATTGCACAATGTTCAGCACCATTCAAAACTCCTCAGATACTGAAGCAGTTTTTGTCCATATGCAGCAAGACCTGGACAACATCCAGCTTGAGCTGATAAGTGGTAAGTTACATTCGTGCCACACAAGTGCCAGGCCATGACCCTCTCCAACAAAAAAGAATCAAACCATCTCCTCATGACATTCAATGGCAATACATCGCTGAATCCCCCACCATCAGCATCCTGAGGGTTACCATTGACCAGAAACTTATCTTGACTAGCCACATAGCTACTGTGCTACTGAGCAGGTCAGAGGCTCGGATTTCTGTGGCGAATAACTCACCTCCTGACTATCCACCATCCACAAGGCACAAGTCAGGAATGTGATGGAATACTCTCCACATGCCTGGATGGATGCAGCTACAACAACAAGAAGATCGACACCATCCAGGACAATGCAGCCCATTTGATTGACACCCCATCCACCACCTTAAACATTCATTCCCTGCACCACTGACGCACAATGGCAGCAATGTGTACATCTACAAGATGCACTGCAGCAAAACACCAAGGCTCCTCCGACAGCACCTCTACCATCTAGAAGGAGAAGGGCAACAGATGCATGGGAACACCACCATAGGTGGCAAGTTCCCCTCCAAGCCTCACATCACTATATCACTGTTCCTTCACTGTCGCTGGATCAAAATCCTGGAACTTTCTTCCAAACAGCACTGAGGGTGTATCCGCACCAGAGGGACTGGAGCGATTCAAGAAGGCAGCTCACCACCACCTTCTCAAGGCAATCAGGGATGGGCAACAAATGCTGGCCTTGCCAGTGATACTCACAACCCATGAACAAATTTTAAAAAAGCTGGTTATGGTGTTTGCAAAAGTCGGTAAAACCCTCCCCTGTATATGACTAAACACCCAATCAACTGGCGTAAAGATGGTTATAGCCAATGAAAGAGCACTCACATCATGGCCTGCCAGACTGTTAATCAGCTGTGAATCCATCCACAACTTCACTCGTCTCCAAAGGAACAGTCTGAAAATATGAAAAGAACGACTTATCATACATGGTGCGAAAAGTATGCAGTCAGGAATCAATTTCAGATCATCAAGCACAACAATGGGTAACAAATCCAAGTTAATGCAGACTTATGAAAGTCTGTTCTGCCTTAGGAGATTGATTGGAATTCTTTGATGTTATTGTGAGGGAGTGCTATGTAAGTTCTATATATGAACTTTCAGAAAGCATTTCATGACATTTCTCAAGGAAAACCTACAGCAAATGTGAAAGCTTGTATGATTCAAGATGAAATTATTAATTTCCACATAATAGGAAAAGAGGGCAGCCATTGATGGTAATTAATCTAATTGAGCAGCTGTGACCAACAGAGTCTCCTCGGAACTGATCTTTTTATACCCCCTACTATTCATAATGATACTTATTAATGTTTCTGCACAAATGTCTATAAAAATATTGTAAGTGAAATATGTGAGTTTGTGAGTAATTATAATTTGCTTGAGAAAGCAGGATGCTGAAAACAAATGGAAGAGATTTCATCAGACTGGCACTATATCACTGATTTAGATGAGGGGAGTGATGGCATGGTAGCTAAATTTGCAGATGACATAAAGATAGGTAGGAAAGTATGTTGTGAAGAGGACATAAGGAGGTTGCAGACCGATATAGATAAGTTGAGTGAGTGGGCAAAAATCTGGCAGATGGAGTATAATGTGGGAAAATGTGAAGTTGTTTCCTTTGGCAGGAAAAATAAAAAATAAAATAAATATTACTTAAATGGAGAACGACTGCAGAATTCCGAGGTGCAGAGGGATCTAGGTGTTCCAGTGCATGAGTCACAAAGATTTAGTATGTAGGTACAGAAAGTCATAAAGAAGGCTAATGGAATGCTATCCTTTATAATGAGAGGAATTGAAAATAAAAGTAAGGATGTTATGCTTCAGTTATACAGGGCATTGGTGAGACCACATCTCAAATACTGTGTGCAGTTTTGGTCTCCTTATTTAAGGAAGGATGTAAATGCATTGGAGGTGGTTCAGAGGAGGTTTAGTAGATTGCTACCTGGAATAAGTGGGTTGTCTTATGAGGAAAGGTTGGACAGACTGGGCTTATTTTCACTGGAATTTAGAAGAGTGAGGGGAGACTTGATTGAAGTATATAAGATCCTGAATGGCCTTGACAAGGTGGATGTGGAAAGGATGTTTCCTCATGTGGTTGGGTCCTGAACTAGGGGGCACTGTTTTAAAATTAGGTGTCGCCCTTTTAGGACAGAGATGAAGAGAATTTTTTTTCTCTCAGAGGGTTGTGCGACTTTGGAACTGTCTGCCTCAAAAGGTGGTGGAGGCGGGGTCGTTGAATATTTTTAAGGCAGAGGTAGATAGATTCTTGTTAGGCAAGGGAATCAAAGGTTATCAGGGGTAGGTGGGAGTGTGGAATTCGAGACACAAACAGATCAGCCATGATCTTATTGAATGGCGGAGCAAGCTTGAGGGGCCAAATTCAAAATACTTCTGGTCCTAATTCGTATGTTTGTATGTACTTGGATGAGCCACTAAAATAAATATATCCCTCTTCACACTGGGGGAAATAAACACTTGGAGCTGGATTTTGTGCTGGAGGCAGGGTTTCTAGTGCCGGGCTGAAAAGTCAGGGGGAACCATGCCTCTGCCTTTTCGTGCCCTCCCCCATGGAGTGATCCTCCAGTCTTTTTAAATCAAAGTTTAAGGAGGCAGGAGCCCTGTCCCTTTAAAGTATTTAAAGGGACGGGGATCCCACCTCCAAAATCTACCAGTCATTCAGAGGGGCAACAGCTCAGCAGTATCAGCAGCGCCATTGGGAGCGGTGACCACTGTCAGCACTGTAGAGGCCTCGGACCCAAGCCCAGTGCTGGAACCCCGAAACAGAGGTAGGTGAGGCGGGGTCACCAGGACCAGTCCAGAAGGCCTCAGCAAGGTTGGGTGGTTATGCAATCCAGGGGGAGGCGGTTCCTGGTGAGTAAGGTTGTTCCCAGTGGGGGTCCTCTGTGGGCCACATATTGTCCATGAAGGAGGCCCCTCCCATCAAGCTTGTAGGGAGGGCACCTCTCTTTATAAGGCGGAGGCCCTCCCTGCTGCTGGTAAGATCCCAACGGTGATGGGAAGAGGCCATTAATTGACCAATAATAGGTCACTTAGGAGCCTAAATTGGCCTCTGGGTGGTAAGGCTGCTATCGGCCTATCCCATCCCCGGGAAGTTCACTGGGTGACAGGGAGGTAACGGGCACTTCGCCCCACCGCCCTTCCCACCACCCGTCGTGATACCCAGTGCACACCCACCCCCCGCAAACCCCCAGCCTCCAATCCTACCTCAGGGGGCCTCAGAAAATCATGGCCTTGGAATGATTTATTTTAATAATTAAGGGAATCAATGTTAGTTCTGGAGCAATGATCTTGGAAAATGTTATGCAATAAAACCTGGGACATCATTCTAAACTAAGGAAACATTGTATTCAATTAACTGAATGAGTGACACCGGAAATCTAAAATAAAAGCAAAAAATGTTGGCAATACACAGCTGATCAATCAGTATCTGTAAAGAGGAAAAAGTTTGCTTTAAGATTGCAAACCTGAAGTTACAAATCACAAGATAATTATGGATGATGAATGAGATTTTGGCCCATCTCACCTAATCCATTGGTTTGTAATTTGAGTTTTTGCAATTCTTATTGGTGCAAACTGAGTTAGTAATGTATTCTATAGACTACTGCTGGGGCAAACATTGTACACTTTCTGTTGCATTAGAAAGGGAATTGAGAGCCTCTTGATACAAGATTCTTTGCACAGGTTCCTTTATTCATATGTTATAATAATCTACCAAGCAAATAATACACGGAAATACCTTCTGTTTATTTCAAATACAATTAAAGGCAAGGAATGGAGGCTTAATATAGTAGAGAGGTAGTCTTTAATCGATCCCAAATAAGTGTTTCTTTTAGTTGAGGTAAAAGTACAAGAAAAAATGAGTCATGTTCTTTATCCTGGACCACTGAAGAGCATCTATTCTGAACCAGTAAACCTTTTCATCTGGCTCCACACCAGATCTTCTTGTGACATATTGAGAGAAATATAATTAATTTAGGGCTCATTTGTTTGAGATCTTGACTGTTTTGTGTTATGGACTTGCATATTAAAAATTGCACAAACTTAAAACGTAAACCAATGGATTTGAAGAGATAGATCAAAATATCATTGGTCATCCATAATTATCTTGTGAATTTGTAATTTCAGGTTTGTAACCTTAAATCAAAAATTTCATAACCAGTCTTCTCTCTTTACAGATGCTGACTGATCTGTTGGGCATTGCCAGCATTTCCTGGCTTATTGAGAATTTCCAGTTTCTTCAGATTAATTTTTCTTTCTTTGTCAAATAGCAATGAATGTGGTGCACAAGATTTATTTAATTTTGAGATTGTATTCATTTCTTACAATTAAAACTAACATTCAAGCATTGGAATATATTCTTGTATGACATCAGTGACTATATTTTTTAAAAAAGTAATTAATTGGCTGTGAAGCACTTTGGGATGCCCTGAGGTTGTGAAAGGTGCTATATAAGTAAGAAAGGTAAGTGATAAGTAGAGCAGGAAATTTTGGACTCTGTAGCATGGGCATCATCAAGTTTCCCAATGTTAGATACTTTAGTGGAGGAGCAACAACAGCAGGAGACTATAGCTTAGCTGGTTTGAGGAGCATAGGATAATGCATGCAGCATACCCAAACTTCAGTGAGAGGCAGTGTGTAAGGAAGCTGTACTTCAACAGAGACATGATTTCAGAGCTATGTCAGCTCCTGGAATCAGACATGTAGCCACCGAGCAAGGTTATGCTGGCAATCTCAGTGTAGTGAAAGACCCTGAATCATGTTGAGGACTGGAGGAGGTTACAGAGATAAGTAGGGATGAAGAAATTAAGGGATTTAATCATAAGGACACAAACTTTAAATGTGGAGCATTGGGTGACGAGGAGCCAATTTCAGTCAGTAAAGATGAGGTGGAACTCGGCATGGGATATGATATGGGCATCAGGGTTTTGGATTAGCGGAAGTTTTTGGACTATGGAGGATGGGCACCCAGCCATGAGACCATTTGAATAATCAGGTTTGGCAGATGGGCTGAAGTAAGGGCTGAGTTGGATTATGTTACTGAGGTGATCTTTGTGAATATGGGAATGGAAGCTCAACTTGGGGTCGAATTGGATGCAAATGTTGTGAACAGTTTGATTCCGCCTGCATGACACAATGTCTGGAGAGGGAGTGGAGTTGTCCATGGGGGTACAGAATTTGTGACGGTGCAGCCAACAATAGCTTCAGTCATCCCAATGCTTAACTAGATGAAATTGTTCTTTATCCAAAACTAGATGTGGCAAAAAACAGCCTGACAGCTTAAAGGCAGTGGAGGAGTTGAGAAAGTTGGTGAAGAGATAGAGCTGGGTGTCATCGGTGAACATGTGGTTAGTGACCTCCTGTCTGTGGATGATGTTCCCAAGGGGCAGATGTATATGAAGAATTTCCATGCTCTTTAAATTCACTCTGTACTCCCCTCTGCCTCTCCACTTCCCTCCCCTCAAAACTCTTTTTAATATCCAATTCTGTGGCCAATCTTTTAATCACGATTCCTCATAACTTTTTCATTGGATTGATGACTTTGTTTATTTGATGGTTTGATGGTGACTTGGGTTACTTCACAGCTGCTAGATAATTGCAAGTTATTGTTATGGAAAAAGGATGGGCTGAATTTTATCAGCCATCCAAGGACAGGCAGGGATGCAGGGGGAATTTTGTCAGGGGCAGGGAAGGTTGAGGATGGCCTTCCCAGCCAGAGGCCAATTGAGGCCCTTAATTGACCAATTAAGGGCCTCTTCCTGCCGCTGCTAGTATTATACCAGCGGCTCATGGGACACCCGCCATGAGGGGAGACCATCCAGTAGAACCAAGGGGCTTCCCTGTGGGCTGAGGTGGGGGGCCCTCCTGCTTCGCAAATCTGTGGCTCACAGAGGGCCCCCGGCGACAAAGGCCGCCACCCACCCCCATGCCAACAACTCTCCCCACCGCCCCCCCCCCCCCCGCAACTGCACCCTCACCAACCGCACTCATCCCAACCTCTTATCAGGGCCTGCCTGACAGGCCCTGGCAAACCTACCTCCTCTTACGTGTTTCCGAGGCCAGTGTCCGTGTTGTCTCTTCTAGCTAGGTGCAGTCTCAGCAGTGGCCACTGCTCCCGGTGGTGTTCCTGAAACTGCTGAGATGGCGGTCTTCTGATTGGCTGGCAGCTCTTGGAGGCGTGATCCCCATCCTTAAAGGAATGGGAGCCCCGGCACCAGGCTGTTAACTGCCTGAATGCTGTAAAATGTAGCAGGGGGATCCCAAACGGCCGAGGCAGGCAGGGCTCCATCTGTCTTTCTAGCCTGGCCTCCATAAAATGCAGCCTGATGTGTCCTTGAGGATGTCCTGAGATGAATATATGCAGCACCTGATCATCCCTTCCCCACCCCTTTCCCTCAAACACAAGCATTCGAGGAACAGAAACCATCTATTGAAGTTTTTCCCTGTTGATAAATGGAAAGACAAAGCTGTATACTGTTTCAATCTGAAGTGAAATATATTCCAGTTATTGCAATTTGCATAAATCTGGCTTAAGTTTTAAGTAATTCACTTGCCATGTCCCTAAGCAATCTATGCGGAAACAGCATAAGAAATGGCCTTAGCAGTTCAGTTTGACATACCCATCTGCCAGTGGTGGAAATTTGCACAAGGCAGAGGGTGAATGTGTATAATTGACTTAGTTATGCACCACTATCCCACAGGGCTCGCCGATTAAGATGCCGGTATAAAGAGAGTCAGCATCAGCTACCCAATATGCTGCATTGGCATTGTGCCAAAACAGGGGCAAGACTATGCCAATAAGCAGCATTTGTGCATAGTTTTGTATTTAAATGGGACATTTTGAGAATTATAAAAATATTGTCAGATGTTTAAGTATTCAGCTTTTATGGTATTTATATTTATTTTAACTTAAGTTGCTTCAGTATGCTAAAATCTGGAAGATGATCATTATACATAAGGATATTAAAAACTTATGTGAAGCATTTTTCTACAGGAATAATGCTTAACAATTCATGTTTAAGTGGATACATTGTTAACATTTCTGCACTAGTGCATTACTCTTCCACTTGCATAGCAATTAAGAAAATTCTGTGATTGTTAACTTCTGCCAAGGAAACAGAACGTATTGAAGATGGGGCACCGTTGTTGTGTATGATGTCTAAAAAAATTGTTTTGAGTTTCTTTTCTTTTAAAATCAAACCAATTTCAAGCCACCCCACTCATTTACGTTCATGATAGTTTTTTTTATTCTTTCATGGGATGTGGGAATCACTGCAAGACCAGCATTTGTCACCCATCCCTAATTGCCCTTGAACAGAGTGGCTTGCTAGGCCATTTCACAGGGTAGTTAAGAGTCAACCACATTGCTGTGGGTCTGGAGTCACATGTACACCAGACCAGGTAAGGATGGCAGATTTCCTTCCCTAAAGGACATGGTGAACCAGATGGGTTTTTACAACAATCAATGATAGTTTCATGGCACCATTACTGAGACTAGTTCCAGACCAGTTGCAGATTTAATTTATTAATTGAATTTATTAATTGAATTTAAATTCCACCAGCTGCCATGGTGGGATTTGAACCCATGCCCCCAGGGCATTAGCCGGGGCCTCAGGATTACCCGTCCAGTGACATTACCATTAGGCCACCATCTCTCCTAGTTACCATAGTTAAGTTGTCCTCAGCAAAATGAGTTGAAGATCATTTTGTACCCTGAGTTTTTTTTTAATTCATTCTTGGGACGTGAGCATCACTGGCAAGGCCAGCATTTATTTCCCATCCCTAATTGCCCTTGAGCAGGTGGTCATGAGCTGCCTACAACTGAGTGGCTTGCTAGGCCATTTCAGAGGCCATTTAAGAGTCAACCACATTGGTGTGGGTCTGGGGTCACATGTAGGTTAGACCGGGTAAGGAAGGCCGATTTCCACCTTGAAGGACATTAGTGAACCTAATACCAAATTCAGTTGCAAAATGTAATGTTTGAAACAACAATGGAAACACTTAGGGCTTCAATCTGTTTATAGTAATCAATAAAGAGGTTCTTTTGAAGATAGTGGCATTTATATCAAATCTGCAGTGATGGGCCAAATTGGTGATAGCCTTAAGATTTATGACGTTCTGTGAGCACAATGAAAGCCCACCTTCATTAATACTTCTTAAAGCCTTTCTAGCAGTAAATGAGGCCCTTACAAGGTTAAACTGTTAAGAACCAGCAAAACCTGCAACCTTGCTGCAGGGGAGTGTACAATTTCTGCTCTGAATACAGTTGCTGATGCTGTCTGATTTCTCGTGGTAGTTTCATAGAGAAAGTTAGAAAATCTTCTAAGCCAACCTGTAACACTCTAGAAGAGAATATAGCATGGCATCATACGACTGACATGTGTTCTGATCTCAGTGGAGATCAACAAACCAAAAGAACTGAATGTACCAAATGACCCCAAATAGAAAACAAACAGATGGACAAGTCTTCACTTTTATAACTTCTACTTTGACAATGAAACCAAAATCAACATAAATTAAACATAAATTAACACACAGATCATGGTCAATATATATATATTACAACAGAGATGGATCTCATGGATTTACTGGGCAGTTCACTCAGCATATATGACACCAATTACAGCCACAAAGTTCTTCAAAGCTTTGAATTTCCTCAGGTAGATCTCCAGCTTCTTTCTTCAAAGATGTATCCACCGATTCTCATCTGCCAGCAGTTGCCTTTTAATGCGAACTCCACGGATACAGTCTTCGCCAAAAGTTGCACTTCTCCAGAATCTCCTCAGCTTGGCTCATGCCAACCTTGATGGCATAGAATTAACAGTATTACCTTTATCTGCATTCTTCAGTGACAACCTGTGCACTGTATGGCCAGGTCTGGTTAATCAGCTACTTTAAGTAACAGAAACAGCTCCTGGATACAGTCTTCACTTTCTTCAGCTTGCCAGAGCTCCACTCCTGCCTGATCTGCCTGGTCTGGGGAGGACTCTGTCTCCTATTATCTGGTTCCAACCAGTGTCAGCTTCCCTGGAAACGTGAAGTTTTTTTCAGCTTCTGTTTCAATTTTATTTTCTGTTTTCCATTTCTGTTTCAATTTTAGTTTCTGTTTCAGTTTCCCTTTCAATTAGGGTCTGTCTTTAAAAAAAACAAGCTTTGCAACCACGGATTCCATCGCAAATGGTACCCAACACTCTGGTACCCTGTGTAAAAGAGGCTACATAGCCTAAAGGGAAACATGAAGAAAGACAATCGTATCAAGGATCAACGTTACCCTTTCACATGGTAGTCTGAGGCAGAGGCCGTAAGTCTGCACATGAATAAAATAACGATGAGTAAATGTCCTTTACAGAAAGTAAAAGCCAATGTGATGACTATGTCATAATCCTTTATGTTAAATTCATCTGGCTATGGGTCAAGACCTATAACTCATTAAATTAGAAACATAGGAACCATTCAGCCATGCTGGCCCTTGAGTCTGTTCCACCATTCAATTAGAACATGGTTGATCTGTATCTTAACTGCATCTCCTGCCCTGGTTTCATAACCATAAATTCCCTTGCTTAACAAAAATCCATCAAGCTCAGTTTTGAAATTTTCAATTGATTTAGCTGCAGCAATTTTTGGGAGAGAGAGAGTTCCAGATTTCCACTACTTTTTACCTGAAGATGTTCTTCTTGACATCACTTTTGAATAGTCTAGCTATAATTTTAATTTATGGCCCCTGTTATAGGTTTGCTCACCAGTTGAAATAGTTTCTCTCTATCCATCCTATAAAAGCCAACTGAGCATCTTAAACACCTCTGTTCGGTCACCCCTCAATCATCTGTATTCAGAGAATGAAGCAACCTATTCACATAATTTAACCCTTTCGGCCCTGCTGATTAGCACAACAGAAGCCATGATAGGACTGATCATACCTTACTGTTGTACAGGTTACTACATAGTCAACACCCTGTTCTTCAAATTCTAGATTTTTTTTTCATTTACACAATAAAATGGCATTTAATAAAAGCAAACAACAGGGGATGACATCTGAAGAAGCCATTCTTGATCTGACAAGTCAAAACACAGAATCACATTATTGTTACAGCGCAGAAGGAGCCCATTCGGCCCATCATGTCCACACTGGCTCTCTGAAAGAGCAATTTACTTAGTTCCATTCCCTCGTCTTCTCTCTGTAACCCTGCACTTTCTTCGTTTTCATATCACAGTCTAATCCCCTTTGAATGTTTCAATTGAACCTGTCTCCACCACACTCTCAGGCAGCGCATTCCAGACTGTAACCACTCGCTGCGTGAAAAAGATTTTCCTCATGTCGCTTTTGCTTCTCTTAACCATTACTTTAAATCTGTGGACTCTCGATCTCCAACACCTTAGAAGTTACAGACAATGCTGAGGCAGGTGTTCAGCATTCAGTGTGGTTCTCAGAGTAGTCATGTCATACCGCTGCAAGCTATGTAGCCAAATGGAAAATTTAACATGTGATCTCTTAACATGCATTCTTTTCTGTAAGGTCTCCCATTGATATATGCACAATGTAACATAGACCTTTCTCAGGGATTTTCTCTCTGCTGCTATGGATGTACTGTGGTAAACAATCCAAAATGTAAGTTACCAGCTTCTACACACTTGGAACAAGATGTTTAATGAGAAATTTGGGGATCCATGGCAAAATCATGATCTTGACCTTGTCAGTCAGGATTCAGCCTCATGTAGCACCACAAGGGCAGGCATCTGGCTTTTATATCAATGTCAGTACTTGACAGCTTGTCGCTCTCTGGCTCTGGATGCTGTCAAAAGCATGTTAGGGTCCTCGATGGCAGCAAAGATATTGCTACAGCTGCTGCTGCACATTTATTTCATTATTATTACCATTAAGTTTTAATATGATGAACCTTACACTAGCACATAACGCAGAAGGGGACAAGCACACTATACAGTATAATAAGAATAAAACATAATTTCCTTAACATTTGGCATGTTGTCATTTTTATTATTGATGAGCAAATGATAACAATGGTAACAATGATAAAGATATATCTAGGAATGATGTGCACCAACTGTATAGTTAGAGGGAAAGGGAGTTTGATTAAATAGATTGGAAAGATATGGAGAGTCAGCTGTGCAGTGCCCATTTTTCAAGCACTAACTGGCCTATTAAGCTTCTAATATGGCAGTCAGGAAGCATGTGCACATTTCCATCTAGAAGTGTGTTGTCCACCCCACTGGTAAATGAAATGATATAGAGTTCCAGGAACCATGCCTGAAACAGGCTCCACAAAGGTTTTAAGATAGTTTGCATGTGTACCCATAGTCAGCATCAGTACAGACTTCGGGTACTGTGAAACTCATAAATAATATGTTGAAGGTTTAACAACATTTTAATATAAATGCTAAACACTACCTAACAATGAAGGTGATTGAGGAGGTTTGATACATGCATGGATCTCATCTGCTACGTTCTAGACTCTTGAAAAATCTGTTATACCACAAAGATTATAGCATCTCCTCCGACATCATTTTCTCCTGGGCATGAAACATAAGAAAAACGAGACAATTTTAAAACAAAAACACATAAAACATAGAGCTGCACTTTACTTCATGATCCTGCCTGAAGTCAGACGGGATAGTGGTGGAAAATGGAACAAAATTAAGTGGCAAGGCTCAATAACCCATCCCTGCCACTAGCCAACCCATCCTTACCTGCTGAAAGCAAATGCCAGTGAGGAGGCAGGGCTCATGCTCCCAGTGAATTTTCCTGCTTTCTGCCCATTTCTGCCACTCCTTGGAGCTGTCTGGTGAAACCTGGGAATATTTACTGGGATGGCATCAAAACAGCCTCAAATTGTCAGGATGAAAAGAGAGGGTCTAGTAGTGGCCTTCTTTCTCACCAATTTAGTCCCAAAGATTTACTTTTCTAGCCCTTGATCTCAGTCGAGGCATGCATAACTTTCAGCTGATTGTCTTCCTTGGGGCTTTCCTGCCCCTTTAAATCTTCTTTAGCCTTTTTGATGTTGCAGCAGCAATCCTACAGCAGCACTGCCTGGATTTTCCTATTTAGCAGCGGTGGAATCTTTTTGGTGACAAGAATCAAGAAGGGAGCTTGCCCTGTTTGCTAAATGAGCCTCAACCGAGGACAAAGGGCTAGATTTTCCCATGGGCTTCAGGACCTCAACATCGAGACCAAATGAGAGTCCCAAGCCCACACTCGCTGGGAGTCAGATCAGGGGAGCTTTCTTCCCAGAGATGGCCTCCTAATTGGCCGCTTCCGAGCTCGCTGTCCAATTAAGGACAGTGGGTGGGCTCCTGATACTGCTGGCCCTCGCACCTTGGCACCCCCACTGAGAGAGGTGGGCGCTGCTGAGGTAGGAGAACATGAGGGCTCCCCAAAATGGAGGCGGCCTCAGAGAGCTAAAAATAATTAAATTCTTTAGAGGAGCCAAGCAGGTAGGGCCCTCCTATCGGAGGGGAAACCCATGTAACTGGAGCGTTTGGGCTGCAGATGCATCCTTTACTGCTGGTGGCCCCCTTTTTGGGGGATGCAGCCTCCAGCTCTGATGACCCCCCTGGACTGTTGCAAGTAGGCTGCCTCCATTAAGCTGGCGGCCTCTGCAAGAGGCGGGGGCACTCCAACGCTGGCAAAATGCTGATGAATACTCTAAATGGCCCCTAGCTGGGGCCTGAAATAGATTGGCTGCCCGCTGCCTTGCCACGGGCAGCTAATCCACATGCCAGCCTGATCTGGGGAAACATCCCCGGCGGTGAGAATGCATTGGGTGAGCTGTCCTGACGAGCACCCCAGATAATATTCCGGCACCATCATCCCCCTCAACCCCTGCCCAAAAAAATTCTGTCCAGTGAGTCAGGAGCACAGCAGGATTGGAGTGGTGGGTCAAATTTACCTCCCCCAACTCCAGCCACTATCTTACCAAAAAGAGGAGAAACCAGCCCACGAGGTACAATATTTTCACAGCCAGTAGTAATTTTTTTTTAATTAAAAATGTTTTCCTTCAGAAAGCTTAACAAGGTTTGCATCACTTAAATCTGGTACTTTGTGGAGCCATTTTAAAAGTCAACACCCAGAGGTAAAAACATTAAACGAGCTTCATCCAATTATGTACTAGTTTCCCAAGAATAAATGAATCAGTACTGTTACTGCATTCCATAAAACAGACTTTCTGAAGTACTACAATAAGAACCAGTGACTGAGAAATAGAATGATATTATGAAGCCTGTATATGAAATTCAACTGAAGTGTTGCCCTTTTAAATATTTATATTAATTTAGATTTTTGGTAAAAATCTAACAATTTTGTAATTTGGAATATTTAGAGAGGAATTTCTTATTACAATTATATGACTGCACTGAATCATAGAATCATTACAGCACAGAAGAAGGCTATTCGACCCATTGTGTCCGTGCTGGCTCTCCTAAGGAGCAATTTACATACTGCCACTCCTCCACCCTCTCCCCACATCCCTGCATATTACTCCTCTTCAGATATTTAGAATATTGAGAAAATGTAGAAAAATTTACGGCAAAGGAGGAGGCCACTCTGCCCATCAAGTCTGTGACAGCCGAAAAACGAGTCACCCAGCCTAATCCTATTTTCCAGCACTTGGTCCATATCCCTGGAGGTTACAGGACTTCAGGTGCATATCCAGACACCTTTTAAGTGAGTTGAGGGTTTCTGCCTCAACTACCCTTTCAGGCAGTGAGTTCCAGACCCCCACCACCCTCTGGGTGAAAAAATTTGTCCTCACCTCCCCTGTAATCTTTCTGCCAATCACTTTAAATCTATCCCCCTAATCACTGATCTCTCTGTGAAGGTAAATAGGACCTTCCCATCCACTCTATCCAGACCCCTCACAACCTTGTAAACCTTAATCAAATCTCTCCTCAGCCTCCTCTGTTCCAAGGAGAACAACCCCAGCCGTTCCAGTCTTTCCTCATAGCTGCAATTTTCCAGTCCTGGCAATATCCTCGTAAATCTCCTCTGTACTCTCTCTAGTGAAATTATATCCCTTCTGTAATGAGGTGACCAGAACTGCACACAGTACTCAAGTTGTGGCCGAACCAATGAGTTGTACAGTTCCAGCCTAACCTCCCTGCTCTTATATTCTATACGTCGACTAATAAAGGAAAGAAGTCCATCTGCCTTCTTAACCAATGTATCAACCTGTCCTTTTACCTTCAGGGATTTGTGAACATTCACTCCAAGGTCCCTCACTTCCTCTACACCTCTCAGTATCCTCCCATTTATTGTGTATTCCTTTGCCTTGGTTGACCTCCCAAAATGCATCACCTCACACTTTTCCAGGTTGAATTCCATTTGCCACTTTTCTGCCCACCTGACCAGTCCTTTGATATCTTCCTGCAGTCTTAAGCTCTGATCAAATATAACCCACAGCAGGAGGATTTGATTATTATTATGATATAGTTCAGCTCCAAATTTAAGTTGCCCACAGACAAAACTATGTGTCATCAACATTTGCAAAGCTGTGTGAGCAATCAGGTTACCTCAGTGCTTAGTTCTAGTCATGCATGATTTAAACTCCAGTTGTGCATAGAAATAAATGAAATTCTCTTTTACAACAGCTCAGAAACTAGTGCTGCCTTTGCAGAAACTAAGCCCCTGCAGTTACAAGCTGATTAGACTCCAAATAATAAGTCATTTCAGAATTTTCATGCACAAGAAAGTGATGATTTAAACATTGGTAGAATTGGCACGTTTCCCTGTTTCAATATTTATAATCTTATAAACTTTGTTTAAACGCAGTATCAGCATCCTTTTTTGCTATTACATTCCGACCCACCCTCCCACCTCAAATTCTCATCTGCACATACTGCTTGTGCAGTAGGTTTTCCTTCTTGTTCCCTCTCTCATCTCTAACATCTAAGTTTTTTCTCTCTCTCTTTAACACAACCTTTCCTCCCTTTATCTGATCAATGCCATCCCAGGTGATGGTCTCCTCAACTTTCCTCTCTTCTTCCTTCTGAGCTCAAGATGTACCAAAGAATGCTATGCTGCAGTGTCCATCAGTAGAGTACAAATCCAAGAATGCCATTCTGAAGCTGATTCATGCTCTGATATGGCTGCATTTTCCATAACTCATGCTGCTCACTTGGGTGCAAAGCAAAAATCCAAGGGGTTGAAATTGGGCTCAGTAGCATCTGTTTTTGGGGCGAGTCCCCTTAATATTCCAAAATTGCATCTGGGGTACGCACTCACACTTCTTTGATGCAAAGTGTGCTGGATGTCATATAGGTAAAGGGATTAGCATGCATACACCTAACATCTGCCAGCACAATGCAGAGCAGGCACATCATGATATCAATAAGCATGCAATGCTGATTTGATGCCAGTACTGCCATTTTGTACCTTCATGGTAAAGCCTATGCCATCTCTTAACCTCATATGACATGAAGCAGCATAAAGCATGACACCAGCACTATTTAAAGGGATCATGAATTTCTTACAATTTAGTTGCTTGTTGATTTCCTCTGGATCTTGCTATGATTCTACAAATGTTTTGTACATTTATAGTTGTTTAAAGCTTCAAGACTAGTGTGGCAGGTGCTGAAGTACATTTTGCTGACTTCAAAGCTTCAACACAAATAGTTGGCCCAAGGCATGGGTGCACTAATAGACCTTCTTCTTGCCATTGAACATGACTGGGGGAATGAGCAGATGCCATGAAGAGCAGGACAAGCTGCTAGAAGAGGGAGGAGAAGAGCTCTTAGCAGGAGGCCATATTCACCCAGGATGTTGAGGGAGCACTGACAATGGTCAGTGCTGACCATTGTTTGAGACATCCGTGCTTCACTAAGGAGGTTGTCACTGAAATCTAATAACAGCTGCAGCCACAACTGCAACCTCAGAGCAGGGCAAGGACCACATTGCTGTTGGCTGTCAAGGTAACTGTGGCTATGAGCTTTTATGCATCTGGCTCATTCTAGGCTGCTGCTGGAGATATTAGCAATAACTCATAGTTTGAGAGCACAGATGCATAAAGGAAGTCACTGAGGTTCTTCATACAAAGAGGGACAGCTTCACCTTGCCAGAGAGAAGCATGCGGTGCGAGCAAGAAGGTTTTCAAGGACTGCAGGCCTTCCCATGGTGCAGGATGCTTTAGTCTCCATGAATTCATTGTGCCTCATGTCAACTCTGCTATGAAACTGAACTGAAAGGGATTCCACTCCCTCAATGTGCAGCTAGTATGTGGCCTTAGGCAGCGTATTATTTTTATTTATTTTATTTCGAGATACAGCACTGAAACAGGCCCTTTGGCCCACCGAGTCTGTGCTGACCAAGAACCACCCATTTATACTAACCCTACAGTAATCCCATTTTCCCTACCACCTACTTACACTAGGGGCAATTTACAATGGCCAATTTACCTATCACCTGCAAGTCTTTGGCGGTGGGAGGAAACCGGAGCACCTGGCGAAAATCCACGTGGTCACAGGGAGAACTTGCAAACTCCGCACAGACAGTACCTAGAATTGAACCTGGGTCCCTGGAGCTGTGAGGCTGCAGTGATAACCACTGCGCCACTGTGCAGCGCTGTATACTGGCAGCAGTCATGATGTGTTCATCAGTGCAAGCTGTATTTCAACTGCCACTGCAAATCAAAGACTGGTTACTGGGTGATAAGGATTATCCACTGACGACATGCTTGGGACTTTGGTCTGCAACCCACGCACATGTGCTTTCCCTGCATGGAATTTTACCTGCACAGAAAGCAATACGGGAGGCCATCTTATTAAACAATCCAAGGGCAGCTTGATCAACAGACTGTTTATTTTAGAAGAAAAATGAATTTGGGAAGGCAGATGAATCAAACATTCTCCTGGATAGAGTTATGCCTGGGGTCTTTCTTGGCTTTGCAAACCAAATCTTGAACTGAACCGACAGGAGAACCGAAAGCAAGGGACAGAAAATCATCTCTTGAGGCAACTGAAGCAAAGGAAATCATGATTCATCTCAAGGCTTTCACAAGACATCATTAGAAAGTCACTGGTGCCGAGCATTTCAGCGACAGGCAGTGATTGTTAATCAAGAAAAGGAAATGTTTTGAAGAACCATGATGATCATGGCAATGCACTATATGAAAACTGTGCTGTTCTTGGGCCATTTGTTTGCCATCTGAAACCAAACCAAAGAGAAGAAACTGTTCTGAATGTGACCCTTTGGCACAGGCACACCTTTAAACTAGTACATTAGGCAGAGCGGAACAACAAGCAAATAGACTAAGCAGCTTGGAAGGGAAAGTAAAGCTTAGGTGTTCATGAATTAATAAAATAGAAAAGTGAACCAGGACAAGGCAGTAAAAACAAAATCAAGATTTTGGAAGAAAAAAGAAAAAAAATCAAAGTGAATCCAAACTGAAATGTATACCTATCAATGCATAGAGAGTAAACACAAAAATAAAGAACTAGAGATATTCATTAAAATAGAAATTTTGAAATTTTAATGCAATGGAAGAAAATATATGAAGATTAGATGCATTAACATTCAATGCTAGGATCAAAGTTATGCTTCAAGCAGTGAAGAGTTAAAGCAGAGTCAAGTATACAAGCATTTGTAATGGGTACCATGATAAAACATTCAGTTAGAGGCTAACTAGCACTATTAACATTCTTCCAACTTCACCGTTCTCTTATCTCTAAGATACTTCATGAGTAATTACCTTTGTTTACATTGAAACATTGCTATGAGCCAGCAGTGATTTGCTAAGGAACTACTGTTAATATGCTCTGCCAACCATAATATCTTTGTCCCTTAACAGTCATTATAATCCATCCCTCCCTTTGGCTTTATCTGTTGAGATTTTCTCTTTTCTTCCTCTGATTTAGCATATCATTTCTGTTCAGCATCACAGGTGGTTTATCAGCCATCCTAGATAAGTAAATCATTGCTTTCTTAACCTTGGTTACAGCAAAACATCTTGAATGACACTTAACATTGCCAGACCAGTGCATAAGATTGTTTTGATGTACAGTCAAAATTCTTTTCAAATTAGAAGAGATAACTCATAATTACAATCTGTGGACCATGAGCAGTTGCGAATTAATCCCATTTTACTGTGCTTAATATTGTTCTAACATGTGCACGTATCTAAATATTATTTTGTATATCAAGTATGTTAACCACTAATGCATGTTTGAAAGATTACACAATATATCTTTATCATATGCACCTCTTAATCACCACTCTGACAAAAAAATGATTCTTTCAGGGACAGTTGACATAAGATCATTAAGATTATATGTCACTTGTTTTGCTATCCAGCTGCACATGTCTAAAATCACCTTGTGGCTTTGTCAAGCATTATGTTTCTGTTTGAATAATTTATTCCACGTAGGAATCCCTTGAAGAATTCCTTCTATGGATGCGATGTTGAAGCTGAGTAGAATCCTAAGTGAAGGTAAATGTGTACACTGCACAGTGTAGCATTGCAGATTCTCAGCAGAAGTGAAGGATGGCAAGCTGGTGCACTGCCAAACCTCTACAATGCATCACATTTGGGAATATCCATCATAAGTGAAAGTTGTACACTACACAGAGTGCAGTGTTTCTGAAATGTTGCACATTTTAAGATCCCCAGGAGGCACAGTACTAGTATAAGGGTGCTGCCCATTTCAAGATCTCCCTCAGTGGTGAACTTGCACTGTAGCATTGCTATATTTGTTAGAGAAATCTCCAAGCCTGTTTGTGAAAATGACACTGAGACGAGGATGCTTTGGTGTAGATTGTTTATTGCTTGTCACAGAGCTTACTTCTGCTCTCCAAATAATACCACCAGCTAGTGGTGGCTGGCTCTTCTTTATATATACACATTTGAATACAATTGACTAATTAACAAATAAAACCTGTTCACCCTATTATCTTATTCTACCAGGTATTTATCATCCATTAACAGAACTTCAGACCCTAACAATATTAATATACAGAAGAAAAGATGGCACATTTCAAACTGCACCATTTTGAAACATTGGACATTCATTCTCAGCAGAGATGAAAATGGCATGATCTATACACTGCCAGACTTCTAGGAGATGGTAATTAACTGCCTAAAGATTAACTGAAAAATAAAGATGATTTGCTGTTTTTTCATATGTTTCTTCTTTGTATATTTTGAGACGTTTGAATGCAATGCCATGAGTGATGTGCAATAGCGTTTGATTCACGAGCCCGTTGAAAGTGATTTCACATAACTATTCATCTGTAGGAGATGGAATAAAAACATAAGAAAGCAAGCCTTCTTTCATGGTGTGTAACCTATCTGTTTTATCTCCTGAAAAAAGTTCTTCAAAAATATTCTCAGAACTTCAACAATAATATACACTGGATATCTATCGATTCCCACTTCCTCACTCTTCAGTCCTTGCTGGCTACTGTCCGTATTACAATCTTTGCATTTCACGACTCTAGATTATCTCAGCCTGTTTTGTTTTGGTCATTTGTATCCAATTTTGCTTAAAACCAGCATTACTAAAAACAGATTATCTAGTCATTATCCCATTGCTGTTTGTGG
The DNA here is from genome assembly GCF_036365525.1 of Heterodontus francisci. NCBI lineage: Eukaryota > Metazoa > Chordata > Chondrichthyes > Heterodontiformes > Heterodontidae > Heterodontus > Heterodontus francisci. The sequence continues at coordinate 154,789,150 of NC_090373.1, read as the reverse complement.
GACCTTGCGGTGTGCAAATTAGCTGTTACGTTTCTTATATTAAAACAACACTTGGAAAGTAGTTCATTCACTGTAGAATGGTCTGGGACTTCCTGATGTTGTGAAAAATGCTATACAAAAGCAAGTCTTTGTTTGCTTTTTTTTTTATTGCAATACTTACCTAGCTCTTTTTTCAGATTAATAAGAGTTGCATCAACTGTTATTTCTGGGAGTCAAACATCTTCAATATTCCAAAGCAGAAAAAATCTATTTTATTTCTGGTTTTACAGGAATCTTATTAATTTTGAAGCCTTAATTTAGGTATCTTACAAGGCAACAGAATGAGAATAAGATTTGTGTATGACTAAGTAGCTCAAAGTCCAGCCAAAACATAGCCTTAGCTATTGTCTTAAATTGACAGAACATATTTACATTTTCAACTTCCTTTGGCAGTGTGTTTAAGAGTTAACTTAAGGAGCAAGAAAATAGCTTTGTTTCTGAGCAGTGTTAGGCAGTGAGGAGTGATTTATAATAAGATCTGCAACATGTCAAGTGCTATGATTGGCTTGTGGTAGAGGTAGTCCAACCTAAGATTCCTCTGAAGCAATGTAAAGTCTCTTGTGATGTAATGTTCGTTGATGTACCGTTTTTGATGCCGACATAGCATGAATATATTTGTGACATCTACGTTGGTGTTGAGGTTCTCTATTGATTGTATCTGGTTCTGTTGCACTCATTGGGCAGAATTTTGTGTGGTCACTTGAAACGGGAATGGTGGCGTTGGGGGACAGAGCAAGTGTCTGCCCAGAAATTCGGCGTCATGACATCAGTTCCAGATTTAGTCAGTGGCGGGAAAGCACCAAGGTGACATAGCCACCCCGACACGATGGGAATCTATTTTAAATTGCTGAGCAGTTCATTTCAATGTATTTGCATCTAATTTGTCACGATTCAATGGAGGGCTTGTGATTAAATGAATGGCAGGCAGCACTCATGTGCCTTCAAGTTTATGGCTGTTAAAAGATGGCGGCACCAAGACAAGGCTAAGTGATGCGACAGGGAGGTAGCCATTTCCAGCATTGCAAAGGGGAAGAGGGGAGTGCAGAGGCCATTTTTGGACTGTTGTGCTGTTGCTCTGCAAGAGGGGGTTCAGGGTCTCGAGGGCTCTGCTAGGTGGGGTCAGGGTCTCGGGAGCTCTGCAAGGGGGTTGGCAGGGTCTCGGGGGCTTTGCAAGAGGGGACTTGGGTTTGGGGGACTGTATCTAGTAAACAACTGTTGGGTGAGATGAGATGATTTGCCAATACTGTTGGATGAGAGGGTTGGCCATCAGCAAGTGTGGGCACTGAGGGCCATCAGGGATTCTGCTGGGAGAAGTAGCAAAACCTCAGTTGCCAGGGCAGGGTCATCTCTGCATCGACAGTGCTCTGTAGGCCCACTGGTCAGCTGGCATGGGTCTCATACACCCTGTTCTTTTGGATCTATGTGGTATGATGTGGTGCCTCTGAGAGGCAGCTGCGCCTACTCGTGAAGCTCCACGATAAGGGCAACAGCAGGGGGCCATGACAAGAAGGATCCATGGATGCCAGAGAGAGTACCGGATTCGATTCAGCCACCTCCAAATGCCCGAGCATCATTGTCAGTGAAGACTATGGCTCTCCAGGGAGGCCGTCACTGACTTATGTGCCCTGCTGCAGGATGAGTTGCGATCTATGGGATTTGGGGGTCACCCTATGCCAGTGGCCCTGAAGACTACAGTGTCATTAAACTTTTATGTGTCTGGATCATTCCAAGGATCTACTGGGGGCATGTGTGGGGTCTTGCAGGCAGCAGCCCACTGCTGCATAAAGGAGGTGACCAATGCCCTGTTCAAGAGGTCCGGTGACTATGTGCATTAGCGGACTGACAATGACTGTCAAATTGAGAGGGCCGTTGGATTTCAGGCCATTGCTGGGTTTCCCTGGGTGCAAGGTATATGAACACATCTCCTCATCAAGGGTCCCACGGACCAGCCAGCCGCCTTCATCAACAGGAAGGCCTTTCATTCCATCAAAGTTCAACTGATCTGCGATCACCAAAAGCAATTCTTGCAGGTGTCAGCCCATTTTCCAGGCAGCAGCCATGACGCCTACATATTTCTACAATCCCAGGTGCGATAGCATTTCAGGCCCCGCACACACCTTCAGGAATGGATTCTCGGGACTAGGGCTACTCATTGAAGACATGGCCACTTACGCCTGTGAGGAACCCTTGCAATGCAGTGGAGGAAAGTTACAAAAATTGCCATGTACGGCTCCACCCGAGCGACCATCGAGCAGGCCATTGAGATGAGATTCCAGTGCCTGGATCAATCTGGTGGAGCCCTGCAGTATGCCCCAGAGAGGGTCTCATGTATTGTGGTGGTCTGCTGTGCTCTGCACAATCACACACTGCAGAGTGGGGAGGCCTTATAAGATGATGACATGACTGAACAACACTCCTTCATTGTCGAAGGGGATGCGAAGGAGTGAGAGGAGCAGCAGCACTGCATGGTGATGCCCTTGCACCGGATGGCCAGGCATATTGGATGACACGCCAAGAAGACAAGAGACAAGCTCATAATTACCTGCTTCCAGCCTCCCTGATGTCCACTCACAGAGAAACCGATAAAGACTGATGGCTAAGTATATAATCTGTCGCCTCCTTTCTATTCGTGTTCTGTGCCTAGTGACCAGCTGAAATATGCACGAGTGCCCATGGGAGATCACATTTAAATGAGGGCTGTGCTTACATTAGCATTCCATTAATGCGGAAGGGGGAAGTCACAAGTTCACAATTAATACTCACTTTCACACAACAAACTTTAGAGTCATAGAGTCGTACAGCATAGAAACAGGCCCTTCAGCCCACCGCGTCCATGCCAACCTTAATGCCTATCTATACTAATCCCAACTGCCTGCATTAATTCCATATCCCTCTATGTGTTGCTCATTCAAGTACCTGTCCAGATGCCTCTTAAATGTTGCTACTGTTCCTGCCTCCACCACCTCCTCTGGCAGCTCATTCCAGATTCCCACTATCCTTTGTGTGAAAAATGTACCCCTTTGATCCCCTTTAAACCTCCTCCCTCTCACCTTAAATCTATGTCCTCTAGTTTTAGCCACCCTACCATGGGAAACAGAACTCTGGCTATCAACCCTATCTATGCCTCTCATAATTTTATATACCTCTATCATATCCCCTCTCAGCCTCCTTCGCTCCAGGGAAAACAGACCTAGCCTATCCAATCTCTCTTTATAACTCAAGCCCTCCAAACCAGGCAACATCCTGGTGAATCTTTTCTGCACCCTCTCTAGTTTAATCAAATTTTTCCTGTCGTGCGGCGACCAGAACTGCATACAGTACTCCAAGTACGGCCTAACCAACGTTATGTACAACTGTAACATGACGTCCCAACTCTTGTATTCAAAGCCTCGACCGATGAAAGCAAGCATGCCATATGCCTTCTTCACCACCCTGTCTACCTGTGTTGCCACTTTCAGGGAACTATGTACTTGCACCCCAAGGTCTCTCTGCTTAAGAACACTACTCAGGGCCCTGCCATTTACTGTATATGTCCTGCCCTGGTTTAACTTCCCAAAATGCATCACTTCGAACTTGTCTGCGTTAAATTCCATTTGCCAATCCCTTGCCCACTTTCCCAGTTGATCGATATCCTGTTGTAACCTTTAAGACCTTCTTCACTGTCCACTATACCACCAATTTTGGCGTCAACTGCAAACTTACTAATCATGCCCCCTACATTCACATCTAAGTCATTAATATATATGACAAACAACAGAGGGCCCAGCACCGATCCCTGCGGCACACCACTGGTCACCGGCCTCCAATCTGAAAAACAACCCTCCACTACGGCTCTCTGCCTCCTATCACCAAGCCAATTTTGTATCCAATTGGCTAGCTCAACCTGGATCCCATGTGTTCGAACCTTCTGGACCAGCCTACCATGCGGGACCTTGTCAAAGGCCTTGCTAAAGTCCATGTAGACAACGTCCATTGCCCTTCCCTCATCAATCCTCTTGGTCACCTCCTCAAAAAACTCAATCAAATTCGTGAGACGTGATATCCCACGCACAAAGCCATGCTGACTATCCCTAATCAGACCATGCCTTTCCAAATGCATATAAATCCTGTCTCTCAGAATCCCTTCCAATAACTTTCCCACCACTGATGTAAGGCTCACTGGCCGGTAGTTCCCTGGCTTATCCCTGCTGCCCTTCTTAAATAAAGGCACAACATTAGCTATCCTCCAGTCTTCCAGTACCTCACCCGGGGCTAATGATACAAAAATCTCTGCCAGGGCCCCAGCAATCTCCTCCTTTGCTTCTCATTGCATCCTAGGATACACCTGGTCAGGCCCTGGGGATTTATCCACCTTAATGCGCTTCAAAACCTCCAACACCTCCTCCTTTGTAATGTCGATATGCTCCAGGATATCGCTGTTCTGTCCCTTGAACTCACTAGCTCCCATGACCTTCTCCATGGTAAATACGGATGAGAAATATTCATTTAAGACCTTGCCCATTTCCCGTGGCTCCACACATAGGTTACCACACTGATCCTTAAGGGGACCTACTCTCTCCCTCGCTACCATTTTACTCTTAATATACATATAGAATCTTTTAGGATTCTCCTTTAGTTTATCTGCCAGGGAAATCTCATGGCCCCTTTTCGCCCTCCTCATTTCCTTCTTAAGTGTACTCCTACATCCCCTATATTCCTCGAGGGACTTGATTGATCCCAGCTGCCTATACCTGACATATGCCTCCTTCTTTGTCCTGACCAGACCCTCAATATTCCTCGTCAACCAAGGTTCCCTAAACTTGCCAGCCTTGCCCTTTCATCTAACAGGAACATGCCGGCCCTTTACTTTTACTATTTCACTTTTAAAAGCCTCCCACTTGCCAGATGTCCCTTTACCTGTAAACGGACTCTCCCATTCAACTTTTGAGAGTTCCTGTCTGATGCCATCGAAATTAGTCTTCCCCAATTTAGGACTTCAACTTGAGGACCAGTCCTATCCTTTTCCATAACTATCTTGAAGCTAATAGAGTTATGGTAACTGGTCCCAAAGTGCTCCCCCACTGACACTTCAACCAGCTGCCCAACCTCATTTCCCAAGAGGAGGTCGAGTGTAGCCCCTTCTCTAGTAGGACCATCCACATACTGCTTCAGAAAACTATCCTGGACACACTTAACAAATTCTTTCCCATCTGATCCCTTTGCACTAAGGCAGTCCCAGTCAATATTAGGGAAGTTAAAATCAACTACGATTACAACCCTATAATTCCTACACCTGTCTGTGATTTCCCTACATATATGTTCCTCCACTTCCCTCTGACTATTGGGGGGCCCATAGTATAATCCCATCAAAGTGATCACCCCTTTCTTATTTCTACGTTCTACCCATATGGCCTCGCTGGACGTTCCACCCGGGATATCCTCTCTAATCAATAGTACAACTCCTCCTCCTCACTTACCTCCACCTCTGAAACGCTGGAAGCATCAGTACCCCAGAACATTGAGCTGCCAGTCCTGCCCATCCCTCAGCCACGTTTCCGTAATAGCTATTATATCACAATCCCATGTACCGATCCATGCTCTGAGTTCATCTGCCTTACCTGTAAGGCTTCTTGCATTAAAGTAAATGCAGTTTAGCCTACCAGGCCTTCCACGCTCCCTATCCTGCCCCTGCCCAGCCTGTCTACTGGACTTGCTTGCTTTAACCATTACGTTTGTCTCAACTATCTCATCAGAGAAACTGCTACTTTGATTCCCACCCCCCTGTCAGACTAGTTTAAACCCTCCCGAGTAATACTAGCAAACCTCCCCGCAAGGATATTTGTCCTCTTCCAGTTCAGATGCAACCTGTCCCTCTTGTACAGGTCACTCTGCACCAGAAGAGATCCCAATGATCCCAGTAGCTGAAGCCCTCCCGCCTTCAGCCACACTTGCATTTTCCCTTATTCTCCTATTCCTACCCTCACTCGCATGTGGCACAGGGAGTAATCATGAGATTACAACCCTAAAGGTCCTGCTTTTTAACCTTCTGCCTAACTGCCTATATTCACTTTGCAGAACCTCATCTCTCTTCCTGCCTATGTCGTTAGTATCAATATGGACCATTACGTCTGGCTGCTCACCCTCCCCTTTCAGAGTGTCCTGCAGCCGCTCCAAGACATCCTTGACCCTAGCACCAGGTGGGCAACATACCATCCCGGAGTCTCATTTGCGGCCACAGAAACGCCTATCTGCACCCCTTACGATAGAATCCCCAATCACTATAGCTCTTCCACCCCTTTTCCTCCTCTGCTTTGCAGCAGAGCCCTCCGTGGTGCCACGGACCTAGCTGTTGCTGCTTTCCCCTGGGAAGTCATCCCCCCCAACAGTATCCAAAGCAATATATCTGTTCGAGAGAGGGGGATGGCCACAGGAGACTCCTGCACTACCTGCCTGTGCCTACTATTCCGTCTGGTGGTCACCCATCCCTTTTCTGCCTGTGCAGCCATTACCTGTGGTGTGACCACCTCGCTAAATATGCTATCCACGACGTCCTCAGCATCGCGGATACTCCACAGTGAATCCACCCACGACTCCAGCTCCGTAATGCGGGTAGCCAGTAGCTGCAGATGGATACACCTCCTGCACACATGGTCATCAGGGACACTAGAAGCATCCCTGATTTCCCACTTTGTGCAGGAGGAGCATATATCGGGGCTGAGCTCTCCTGTCATGACTTACCTTTAAATTAATTTAGTTACTCCCTTTAAAAAATACTAATTACACTAGGGCCTTGTTCTACCCACTACAATCTAAAGTCCCTAATAAGCTACACTGAATTTAAGAAAAAAACACTTTCGTAGTACTCACCTTATCACCAGAGGTTTTTTTTTCGACAAAAAAAAACTTTCCCTTTTTTTTTCTTACCTGAGATAATTACCCAGCTATTTAGAGCTCTTCCCTAACAGCAGTGACTCACCAACCAATCACCTTTCAGCTCTCCTGTGATGTCACCGTTGGCTTTTTTTTTCAAAACTCAGGTGCGCTGCCGCTGCACTTTTTAAACACCGCCGGTCTCACGTCAGTCTCCTTCTTTCCCACTGCCGCTGCACTTTTTAAACACCGCCGGTCTCACTCAGTCTCCTTCTTTCCCGCTGCCGCTGCTCTTTTTAAACACCGCTGGTCTCACTCAGTCTCCTTCTTTCCCATTGCCTTTAATGCTTTAATGCTTTGAACAAAAGAACTTTCTCTTCTTTGACCTCCTTGTCTCGAGAGGTGGTCAGTGGTTTGTGGAGCAGCACCTGGAATGGCTATAAAGGCCAATTTTAGAGTGGCAGACTCTTCCACAGGCGCAGGATATCAAATTGGTTGTTGGGGCAGTGTACACAGTTGGCTCTCTCCTTGCGCTTCTGTCTTTTTTCCTGCCAACTGCTAAGTCTCTTCGACTCGCCACTCTTCAGCCCCGCCTTTATGGCTGTCCGCCAGCTCTGGCGATCACTGGCAACTTACTCCCACGACTTGTGGTCAATGTCACAGGACTTCATGTCGCGTTTGCAGACGTCTTTAAAGCGGAGACATGGGCGGCCGGTGGGTCTGATACTAGTTACAAGTTCGCTGTACAATGTGTCCTTGGGGATCCTGCCATCTTCCATGCGGCTCACATGGCCAAGCCATCTCAAGCGCCGCTGACTCAGTAGTGTGTATAAGCTGGGGATGTTGGCTGCATCGAGGACTTCTGCGTTGGAGATACGGTCCTGCCACCTGATGCCAAGGATTCTCCGGAGGCAGCGAAGATGGAATGAATTGAGACGTCGCTCTTGGCTGACATACGTTGTCCAGGCCTCGCTGCCGTAGAGCAAGGTACTGAGGACACAGGCTTGATACACACGGTTTTTTGTGTTCTGTGTCAGTGCGCTATTTTCCCACACCCAATTGGCCAGTCTGGACATAGCAGCGGATGCCTTTCCCATGCACTCGTTAATTTCTGCATCTAGAGACAGGTTACTGGTGATAGTTGAGCCTAGGTAGGTGAACTCCTGAACCACTTCCAGAACGTGATCACTGATATTGATGGATGGAGCATTTCTGACGTCCTTTTACACAACGAACATTAATGCTTTGAACAAAAGATCTTTCTCTAAAGCACCACATATCAGATATCATACAACTGAATCCCCAAGTGTGCCTAGGTGCTTTTCTTTCTAAGCTTGCAAGGGCTTCTATGAGGTGTGACCCCCGCGCTAGCAGCAGTGCTGAAGGTAGGCTACTGATGAGGCTGCCCCTTGGCCTGTGATGACGTCACTGGCTGTCCTCTGGCTGCCTGAGGTCTGGAGGTCCCGGCTGTCTGATGGTTTCCTCCACAGGTGCAGGACTGTCCTTAGGCCGTACAGCTGCTGGAGCTGAGCTCACAGACAGAGTGGCTGAGGAACAGTTGTCCACTCTCCCAGCACCCTGAGGGGACCCCCCAGCTCTGGAGGTCAGCCTCTCCTCCTCCTTTTCATGTTCACTTGAACCTCTGTTCACAAGAGAAGGACAAGGAGTGGGAAAAGACTCCAGGTGCCTCGTCCTTCTCTCACCTTGCCACTGCTGCATAGAGCTCATGGCCAAGGCGATGGTGTACAGGTCATTGCAAATCTGTGGCATTTGGCTCTCCGTGAGGGTTGCCAACCTCTCGATGGAGTAAGCCATGTGCTCACGTGCCTAAGACATGGCAGCAGTCATGACATGCATGGACTCCTCCATCGTCCACTCATGACTACACATTGCTTCTGGCATATCTTCCAAATATTGCCTTTACCACTCTGTGCAAGTCCAGCATGCCCTGTGCTGTCGACACCAGAGGCTCGTCATCAGCCTGAGGCTCAGCATGGGCCTGGCCACCCACAATTCTCTGACAGTCAGAGACCTCGGCTGTCGCAGTCTCAGCCAGCTGCTCGGATGCATATGCGGTGTTCTCACCAGCTTGTAATCCTGAATCTACAGACGAGCAGAAAACCACCGAGGTGAAAGTATCTGCGCTAGTGGAAAGTGCAGGAGAGTCATGGGATGGCGCATCCTCTAAGTGTTCCTCCTCAGAGGTGGAATTAGGTCCCCCTTCTATGAGAGTCTCTTCTGGCCAACAACCTGCATGAGAGAACACAAACACATGTGGGTTCGGCTGTGCAGATCTCTGCATGCCAACCATATGTGATGTAGGTCTCCAGAGATGAACTGTGTGTCTATGGAAGCCAATCTTCACTCTTGTGCAGAGACTCCAGTCTCTCCATCAGATATGGTGCAGTCACCCTGTGTTCCTGCCAATTCTAACACCTCTTTCTCTGCTGTGATGAAAGGCTGAAGATCTGGATGCCTCTGCCTGTTTGGCCATCTCCCTCCTGTTGTGGGCACTCTTGTCCTGCAAGAAGAAAGATGGAGTTGGAATACTTAACAGAGAGATACAGATGACAGTTCTGTTAGTGTCAGCCTCTCGTCCCCTACTGGGGTATCCGATATAGCTCATGCTGCTGCCCGCTCTCAGGGGAGCTAATGGGGGTGAGTTGTGAAAGAAGCTGACCTGTGGCCGAGATGCAGCCATGCATCTGTCAGGATGAGGTGATGCCTAACCCCCTCTGCCATCAGCGTTGTAATGCCACCCTCCCCAAGTCCCGCTTCCTCCTGCATACCCACTTGCAATCACTAAAAAAGGGAAATGTGTGGAGCACTCACCTTGGCAGAAAGCAGGAGGTCATTGACCCTCTGGCAGCACTGTACCCACGTTGGGGGGGTGGGTGGGTGACCCCACGGCTTCTGACTTCCTCAGCGATCTCCAGCCAGCATTGCTTGGTCATGTGGGAAGACCTCTTCTTGCCATCGCTGGGGAAGAGGACCTTCTGCCTTTCCCTTGCAGCTTGGAGGAGAATCTGGAGGGAGGCATCACTAAACTGTGGGGCCACCCTGTTTCTTGGCTTGGCCACCTTGCGGGGTCCACCTCGGTGGAAGGTCCAGAGTCAATGCAAAACAGGTCACAGTTCTACGCAGCTGGCAGCAAATGAATGCAAGGGAGCAATGCCAGCTGGATTAGCAGGGTTTTAAATACAGCACCAGCACCTGCTCCAAAGTCATCTGACGCCGTATTCAATATCTCTCCTCCCACCCTTCCAAGTGATTTGGCGGGCCCCGCACCTCCATTAAGTGAAATGGAAGCTTCTCGCTTGATCTCGGTAGGGCGGCTGCCCATGTGACAATTGGGAACAGAGCCCATTTCCGGGGTCTGCCAGCAAGAGTGGTAGCGGGCTCACTAAATTCAGTCCATTAATGCAAATCTGGACTTTAGTCATAATGCAGTTTTACAGGAAGCTTTTTGCTGTTGTTTTCTTTAGCAGTGGTCAGAGGAAAGACATTCTTCCTTTGCCCCATTGGATGATTTCTTTGCTGAATATTTTATGAGGTAGTTGAAGTACAAGTTGGGTTCTTTATTATAAGGACAAAATACTTGACACTGCCTGCAAAGTCAAGGACTGAAATACCGAACCTTCTTTGGAAAAATGGGCAACACATTTGTTTCTGTTGAGATTGATGACTTACTAATGAATCTACAGTAACATAGATTTTTCAAATGTATACTTCCAGAGAGTGAAATTGCAATGCTGGTGATGAAGAAATTCAGCCAATCACGGCCAAATGACAATAATGATACGTTAACATTTCTCAATCAGCTAATGAGTTGCTAATGGGTATAAATGTTGAGAAGTTCATTAAACCAGCTGTGGAGTATGCAATCATATTATCATTGCGAGCTGAGAGTGTACAAATTTACCAACTCGGCCCGACAAGCCCCGATGAGCTTTTTAAGGAACCATGCAGAAACATTTCTGATGAGAGAGGACAACTTCAAGTAGGCAAGGAAGGAAATGAATACATGAGTGCATGATAGAGATAAGGAACTCAGTGCCAACAATGGGGAAGTGAGAAAGAAGGTGCACAACTTAAAGAAGAGCACAGTGGCAAAGTTTAAATATTATTGTGAATTAGCACATATATGGTCAAGATGGAAAGTTCTCTTTGTAAATGAAGCATGCAATGAGCCTTAGAAAAAATGTTAGCAAGAATGTACAAGTAAAAGCAGTAGGGTTGTGAAAATTATAGATATGCTGTGACGAGAGACAGTGGTGGGTTTTGGGTGGGTGTGAAATCACCTACTGCTCCAGAAGTAAGGCCCAGGCTATTTTAACTCCTGAACCTCATATAAATGCTGACTTCCCATGCAGGATGGGCAGGAAATGGAATGACCTGGAGTCCATCCACCAACACCAGGTATGTGGCGAGATTGGCTTCCAGGACTGTCTCATGTGATTCCATGGCATGGAAGAGCTAAGCTTTCCTTGTGGGGCCAGAGGACCACCTCTGCTCCACATGGCCCTACAAGGAAAGTTTAAAAAAAAACTCTGCTTGGGCCTCTCCTGGCCTCCTGCTGCCTTCACCTGGCAGGAAATCTACAGTTGCTTTTCTGCTCAGGCCATCAGGACCCAACATGTACTTTTAAAGAAGGACTTTGGTGGCTTCAGGCGGGAATCTACTCAGTTGAACAGGTTAAAATCTAGAATGGTAGGTTCCTTCTGAAACTGGGTGAATATTATTAAAATCGACCCCAGTATGTAGGACAGGAAGGATGCAACACAATAGGCTTTCCTCTGATATTTGAGGGTTTTTTTTATTCGTTCATGGAATGTGGGAGTTGCTAGTTAGGCCTGCATTTATTGCCCATTCCTAATTGCCCTTGAGAAGTTAATGGTGAGTTGCCTTCTTGAACCGCGACGGTCTTTGGGGTGTAGGTACAACCACAGTGCTGTTAGGAAGTGAGTTCCAGGATTTTTACCTAGCAACAGTGAAGGAACAGTGATATAGTTCCAAGTCAAGATGCTGTGTGACTTGGAGGTGAACTTGCAGGTGGTGGTGTTCCTATGCATCTGCTGCCCTGGTCCTTCTAGGTGTAGAGGTCACAGGTTTGCAAGGTGCTGTCTAAAGAACCTAGATGTGTTTCTGCAGTGCATCTTGAAGATGGTACACACTGCTGCAACTGTGCGGAGATGGTGAAGGGAACGAATGCTTGTGGATGGGGTGCCAATCTTGTGTGCTGCTTTGTCCTGGAAGATTTCAAGCTTCTTGAGTGCTGTTGGAGCTGCACCCATCCAGGCAGATGGAGAGAATTCCATCACACTCCTGACTTGTGCCTTGTAGATGGTGAACAGGCTTTGGGGAGTCAGGGGGTGAGTTACTCGCCACAGGATTCCTAACCTCTGACCTGATCTTGGATCCCGGTATTTATATGGCTACTCCAGTTCAGTTTCTGGTCAATGGTAATCCCCCAGGATGTTGATAGTGGAGGATTCAGAGATTGTAATGCCGTAGAATGTCAAGGGGAGATGGTTAGATTCTCTCTCGTTTGAGATAGTCACTGCCTGGCACTTGTGTGGCGCGAATGTTACTTGCCACTTATCAGCCAAAGCCTGGATATTCTCCAGGTCTTGCTGCATTTCTACGCGGACTGCTTCAGTATCTGAGGAGTTGCGAATGGTGCTGAACATTGTACAATCATCAGCGAACATCCACACTTCTGACCTTATGATTGAAGGAAGGTCATTGATGAAGCAGCTGAAGATGGTTGGGCCTAGGACACCACCCTGAGGAACTCCTGCAGTGATGTCCTGGAGCTCAGATGATTGACTTCCAACAACCACAACCATCTTCCTTTCGCTAGGTATGACTCCAACCAATGGAGAGTTTTTCCCTTGATTCCTATTGACTCCAGTTTTGCTAGGGCTCCTTGATGCCAAACTCGGTCAAATGCTGCCTTGATGTCAAGGGCAGTCACTCTCACCTCACCTCTTGAGTTCAGCTCTTCCGTCCATCTTTGAACCAAGGCTGAGGTCAGGAGCTGATTGGCCCTGGCAGAACCCAAATTGAGCGTCACTGAGCAGGTTATTGTTAAACAAATTCCGCTTCATAACACTGTTGTTGATGACACCTTCCATCATTTTATTGATGATCGAGAGTCGACTGATGGGCCAGTAATTGGCCGAGTTGGATTTGTCCTGCTTTTTGTGTCCAGGACATACCTGGGCAATTTTACACATTGCTGGGTAGATTCCAGTGTTGTAGCTGTACTGGAACAGCTTGGCTAGGGGCACGGCAAGTTCTGGACACAGGTCTTCGATACTATTGCCGGAATGTTGTCAGGGCCCATACACTTTGCAGTATCCAGTGCTTTCAGTCGTTTCTTGATATCGCACTGAGTGAATCGAATTGGCTGAAGATTGACATCTGTGATGCTGGGGACTTCAGGAGGAGGCCAAGATGGATCACCCACTCGGCACTTCTGGCTGAAAGTGGATGCAAATGCTTCAACCTTATCTTTTGCACTGATGTGCTGGGCTCCCCCATCATTGAGGATGGGGATATTTGTGGAGCCACCTCCTCCAGTTAATTGTTTAATTGCCCACCACCATTCACGACTGGATGTGGCAGGACTTCAGAGCATAGATCTGATCCATTGGCTGTGGGATCGTTTAGCTCTGTCTATCGCATGCTGCTTATGCAGTTTGGCACATGTAGTCCTGGGTTGTAGCTTCACCAGGTTGACACCTCATTTTGAGATATGCCTGGTGCTGCTCCTGGCATGCCCTCCTGCACTCTTCATTGAACCAGGGTTGATCCCCTGGCTTGACATTAATGGTAGAGTGGCAAATAAGCCGGGCCATTAGGTTACAGATTGTGGTTGAGTACAATTCTGCTGCTGCTGATGGCCCACAGCGCCTCATGAACACCCAGATTTGCATTGCTAGATCTGTTCAAAATCTATTCCATTTAGCACGGTGGTAGTGCCACACAACATGATGGAGTGCATCCTCAATGTGAAGATGGAAATTCATCTCCACAATGACTGTGCGGTGGTCACTCCTGTCAATACTGGCATGGACAGATGCATTTGTGACAGGCAGATTGGTGAGGACGAGGTAAAGTATGTTTTTTCCCTCTTGTTGTTTCCCTCACCACCTGCCGCAGACCCAGTCTTACAGCTATGTCCTTTAGGGTTTGGCCAGCTATGGTGCCACTGAGCCACTCTTGGTGCAGTCCCCCACCCAGAGTAAATACTGTGCCATTGCCACCCTCTGTGCTTCTCCAAGTAGTGTACAGCATGGAGGAGTAATGACTCATCAGCTGAGGGAGGGCAGTAGGTGGTAATCAGCCGGAGGTTTCCTTGCCCATGTTTGACCTGATGCCATGAGACTTCATGGGGTCCGGAATCGATGTTGAGGACTTCCAGGGCAACTCCCTCCTGACCGAATGCCACTGTGCCACCACCTCTGCTGCATTTGTCCTGCCAGTGGGACAGGACATATCTGGGGATGGTGATGGCAGTGTCTGGGACATTGCCTGTAAGGTATGATTCCGTGAGTATTTCTGTCTCAGGCTGCAGCTTGACGAGTCTGTGGGATAGCTCTCCCAACTTTGGCGCAAGCCTACATAGTTAGTAAGGAGGACTTTGCAGAGCCAACAGTGCTAGGTTTGCCGTTGTTATTTCCAGTGCCTAGGTCGATGCCGGCTGGTCCTTGCGGTTTCATTGCTTATTGACTTTGTCGTGGTTTAGTACAACTGAGTGGTTTGCTAGGCCATTTCAGAGAGCATTTAAGAGTCAACCACATTGCTGTGGGTGTGGAGTCAGACCAGGTAACGACAGCAGATTTCCTTCCCAAAAGGACGTTAGTGAACCAGGTGGGTTTTTACAACAATCAACAATGGTTTCATGGCCATCATTAGACTAGCTTTTAATTCCAGATTTATTAATTGAAATCAAATTCCACCTTCTGCCATGGTGGGATTTGAACCCGTGTCCCCAGACTCTGGGTCTCCCTGGATCTCTGGGTTACTTATCCAGTGACAATACCACTATGCCACTGCCTCCAGTGACCATTGCATTTTTAAAGGGAAAATTAGGTAACTATTTAAAGCACAAGAAGTTACTGAAGTTTGAGGAGGGGAGTGGACACAGGCTGTAGACACAGTAGGAGCTTATTTCATAAATGCTTCTACAGCTGCTATGGGAGCTTTGGGGTTCAAGTTCCTGGTTATGGGTGTGGCTAGTTTCAGCTCAGCCAAAGATCAGTTACAAAAATCATGAGATGCAAACTGCGAGACTTCTGAGAGAGACATGCATACATAAGGTCCATCTGACTATCATGTCTGTGTTGGCTCTTTGATAGAGCAATTCCAAACTAATTTTACTGCCCTGCTCTCTCCTCAAACCTCTGCTTCAAGTAGGTATCCAATTTTAATCTTAAAAGATGCAATGCCTATTGCCTCAACCATGCCCTATGGCAAAACATTACATGTTCCAACAACTCACTATATCAGGACAATTATTCCAAGCTCTGTCGACAATGTCTTGCAGGCAATTTTAAATTGATGACCCCCCACCCAACCACTCACCAACATTAACCAACATTCTTTCTTCAGTCTATCAAACTTTTTAATCTTTTAAAATCCTCTATTATATATTCACTTAGCCTTCTCTGCTCCAATGGAAATAGGTCCAGTATCTCAAGTCTCTCCTCATAACTATTGATTCCTATCCCGAGCATTATCCTAATGAATCTGCATTATATTCTTTCTATGGCTTTAATGTACAATAGAACAAGAACAGCCAATTGGCATTGACCAATGGCACTTCTACAATATCAACAAGTCCCGAGCAAGAGATACTAAGCACAATTTTTGAAAGCAATGATCCCATGGTGTCTCCAGCAAATGATACAGCTGGCACTGGCATAGGTACTTCTCCCTTAGTTGTACATACAGATAGTAGGGCTTTTGCATCCTCTAAATCTTGCCAGTGGCTACACAGCCTCCCAGTACTGCCACCACGCCAACATGGTAGCACTTAGAAATATGCATGGTCAGTGCATTACAAATGCTGACACATCTGGGGTCCCCAAAATTCTGACAGTCAGCATTTATTGCTGTCAATCGTAATATATATGGAGTGCTGCATGAATTCCTGATTCATAACATTAATAAAGCCTTAACATGCAAATATCAGTCTATTTTCCCTCATTTTGAAGAGGTCAAAATGGTCAGAACTGTGCTCAACATGGGAGAATAGTTGATTGGAGCTTTTATTCAGGTCTACTTTCTCCCTATTGTTAATGAAGTTAGGAGTTTTGACACCACGGTTACTTGTGTTATTTGAGATCACAACTATTTATTATTATCACGGCTTCTTTTTCACTCTTTTAATTTCCAATTTTTGTTTGCCTTCACACAAATCCTGATTTCCCCTCCCATTCTGTCAATGAGGAATTTTACATTTGTTCTTTTTATCTACGATCCTTCCTGTTGGAGGACAGTCTGGCTGTCAGATTCAAGTGCTCCTGCAGCTCAACAGCAGCATACATGGACAATATAGACAACACAACACAGCATTGCCATTTTACTAACTGTGGGATTCCCTTGGTCCAAGAAGTCAATATATGATATTCATCCATTTGATCCAATCATCAATGGCTAGTTGTACATCAATAAAAATGGATATCAACAGAAAATACTGGAAACAAGCGGGGAACAACGAGAGTGGAGCCGGAGTATAAAGAGACCGGGAGAGAGAGAGAGTTCATTCAGCGAAAGGGACACAGCGTGAGTGGAGCCAAAGTATAAAGAGACTATGAGAGAGAGAGTTCATTCAGCGAGCGGGAAACAGCGAGAGCGGAGCCGGAGTATAAAGAGACCGGGAGAGAGAGAGGTCGCTCAGCGAGCGGGACACAGTGAGAGTGGAGCCGGAGAGTAAAGAGACCGGGAGAGAGAGAGTTCATTCAGACAGCGGGAAACAGCGAGAGCAGAGCCGGAGTAAAAAGAGACCGGGAGTGAGAGAGTTCATTCAGCGAATGGGACACAGCGAGAGCGGAGCCGGAGTATAAAGAGACCAGGAGAGAGAGAATTCATTCAGTGAGAGGGACACAGCGAGAGCGGAGCTGGAGTATAAAGAGACCGTGAGAGAGAGAGTTCGCTCAGTGAGCGGGACACAGCGAGAGCGGATCCAAAGTATAAAGAGACCGGGAGAGCGAGAGTTCACTCAGTGAGCAGGACACAGCGAGAGCGGAGCCAAAGAATAAAGAGACCGGGAGAGCGAGAGTTCACTCAGCGAGCGGGAAACAGCGAGAGCGGAGCCGGAGTATAAAGAGAACGGGAGAGAGAGAGTTCACTCAGTGAGGGGGACACAGCGAGAGCGCAGCTGGAGTATAAAGAGACCGTGAGAGAGAGAGTTCGCTCAGTGAGCGGGACACAGCGAGAGCGGATCCAAAGTATAAAGAGACCGTGAGTGAGAGAGTTCGCTCAGTGAGAGGGACACAGCGAGCGCAGAGCCGGAGTATAAAGAGACCGTGAGTGAGAGAGTTCGCTCAGTGAGAGGGACACAGCGAGAGCGGAGCCGAAGTATAAAGAGACCGGGAGAGCGAGAGTTCACTCAGTGAGCAGGACACAGCGAGAGCAGAGCCGGAGTATAAAGAGACCGGGAGAGAGAGAGTTCATTCAGAGAACGGGACACAGCGAGAGCGGAGCCGGAGTATAAAGAGACCGTGAGAGAGAGAGTTCGCTCAGTGAGCGGGACAAAGCGAGAGCGGAGCCAAAGTATAAAGAGACCGGGAGAGCGAGAGTTCACTCAGTGAGCAGGACACAGCGAGAGCGGAGCCGGAGTATAAAGAGACTGGGAGAGAGAGAGTTCATTCAGTGAGCGGGACACAGCGAGAGCGGAGCCAAAGTATAAAGAGACCGGGAGAGCGAGAGTTCACTCAGTGAGCAGGACACAGCGAGAGCGGAGCCGGAGTATAAAGAGACCGGGAGAGAGAGAGTTTGCTCAGTGAGCGGGACACAGCGAGCGCGGAGCCGGAGTATAAAGAGACCGGGAGAGCAAGAGTTCACTCAGTGAGCAGGACACAGCGAGAGCGGAGCCGGAGTATAAAAAGACCGGGAGAGAGAGAGTTCATTCAGAGAACGGGACACAGCGAGAGCGGAGCCGGAGTATAAAGAGACCGGGAGAGAGAGAGTTCGCTCAGTGAGCGGGACACAGCGAGAGCGGAGCCGAAGTACAAAGAGACCGGGAGAGCGAGAGTTCACTCAGTGAGCAGGACACAGCGAGAGCGGAGCCGAAGAATAAAGAGACCGGGAGAGCGAGAGTTCACTCAGCGAGCAGGAAACAGCAAGAGCGGAGCCGGAGTATAAAGAGAATGGGAGAGAGAGAGTTCACTCAGTGAGCGGAACACAGCGAGAGCGGAGCCAAAGTATAAAGAGACCGGGAGAGAGAGAGTTCACTCAGTGAGCGGGACACAGCGAGAGCGGAGCCGGAGTATAAAGAGACCGGGAGAGCGAGAGTTCACTCAGTGAGCGGGACACAGTGAGCGCGGAGCCGGAGTATAAAGAGACCGGGAGAAAGAGAGAGTTCACTCAGTGAGCGGGACACAGCGAGAGCGAGCCAGAGTATAAAGAGACCGGGAGAGAGAGAGTTCACTCAGTGAGCGGGACACAGCGAGCGCGGAGCCGGAGTATAAAGAGACCGGGAGAAAGAGAGAGTTCACTCAGTGAGCGGGACACAGCGAGAGCGAGCCAGAGTATAAAGAGACCGGGAGAGAGAGAGTTCGCTCAGTGAGAAGGACACAGCGAGAGCGGAGCCGAAGAATAAAGAGACCGGGAGAGTGAGAGTTCACTCAGCGAGCGGGAAACAGCGAGAGCGGAGCCGGAGTATAAAGAGACCGGGAAAGAGAGAGTTCACTCAGTGAGCGGGACACAGCGAGCGCGGAGCCGGAGTATAAAGAGACCGGGAGAAAGAGAGTTCACTCAGTGAGCGGGACACAGCGAGAGCGGAGCCGGAGTATAAAGAGACCGGGAAAGAGAGTTCACTCAGTGAGCGGGACAAAGCGAGAGCGGAGCCGGAGTATAAAGAGACCGGGAGAGCGAGAGTTCACTCAGTGAGCGGGACACAGTGAGCGCGGAGCCGGTGTATAAAGAGACCGCGAGAGAGAGAGTTCATTCAGTGAGCGGGACACAGCGAGAGCGGAGCCGGAGTATAAAGAGACCGTGAGAGAGAGAGTTCGCTCAGTGAGCGGGACACAGCGAGAGCGGAGCCAAAGTATAAAGAGACTGGGAGAGCGAGAGTTCACTCAGTGAGCGGGACACAGCGAGAGCGGAGCCGAAGTATAAAGAGACCGGGAGAGAGAGAGTTCACTCAGCGAGTGGGACACAGCGAGAGCGGAGCCGGAGTATAAAGAGACCGGGAGAGAGAGAGTTCATTCAGTGAGTGGGACACAGCGAGAGCGGAGCCGGAGTATAAAGAGACCGGGAGAAAGAGAGAGTTCACTCAGTGAGCGGGACACAGCGAGAGCGAGCCGGAGTATAAAGAGACCGGGAGAGAGAGAGTTCGCTCAGTGAGCAGGACACAGCGAGAGCGGAGCCGAAGAATAAAGAGACCGGGAGAGTGAGAGTTCACTCAGCGAGCGGGAAACAGTGAGCGCGGAGCCGGAGTATAAAGAGACCGGGAAAGAGAGAGTTCACTCAGTGAGCGGGACACAGCGAGCGCGGAGCCGGAGTATAAAGAGACCGGGAGAAAGAGAGTTCACTCAGTGAGCGGGACACAGCGAGAGAGGAGGCGGAGTATAAAGAGACCGGGAAAGAGAGTTCACTCAGTGAGCGGGACACAGCGAGAGCGGAGCCGGAGTATAAAGAGACCGGGAGAGCGAGAGTTCACTCAGTGAGCGGGACACAGTGAGCGCGGAGCCGGAGTATAAAGAGACCAGCATAAGGAGAGAGTTCACTCAGTGAGTGGGACACAGCGAGAGCGGAGCCGGAGTATAAAGAGACCAGGAGAGCGAGAGTTCACTCAGTGAGCGGGACACAGTGAGCGCTGTGCTGGAGTATAAAGAGACCGGGAGAGAGAGAGTTCATTCAGTGAGCGGGACACAGCGAGAGCGGAGCCGGAGTATAAGGAGACCGGGAGAGAGAGAGTTCATTCAGTGAGTGGGACACAGCGAGAGCGGAGCCGGAGTTTAAAGAGACCGGGAGAGAGAGAGTTCACTCAGTGAGCGGGACACAGTGAGCGTGGAGCCGGAGTATAAAGAGACCGGAAGAAAGAGAGAGTTCACTCAGTGAGCGGGACACAGTGAGCGCGGAGCCGGAGTATAAAGAGACCAGCAGAAGGAGAGAGTTCACTCAGTGAGTGGGACACAGCGAGAGCGGAGCCGGAGTATAAAGAGACCGGGAGAGCGAGAGTTCACTCAGTGAGCGGGACACAGCGAGAGCGGAGCCGGAGTATAAAGAGACCGGGAGAGAGAGAGTTCATTCAGTGAGCGGGACACAGCGAGAGCGGAGCCGGAGTATAAGGAGACCGGGAGAGAGAGAGTTCACTCAGTGAGCGGGACACAGCGAGCGTGGAGCCGGAGTATAAAGAGACCGGAAGAAAGAGAGAGTTCACTCAGTGAGCGGGACACAGCGAGAGCGGAGCCGGAGTATAAAGAGACCAGCAGAAGGAGAGAGTTCACTCAGTGAGTGGGACACAGCGAGAGCGGAGCCGGAGTATAAAGAGACCGGGAGAGTGAAGTTCACTCTGTGAGCGGGACACAGCGAGAGCGGAGCCGGAGTATAAAGAGACCGGGAGAGAGAGAGTTCATTCAGTGAGCGGGACACAGCGAGCGTGGAGCCGGAGTTTAAAGAGACCGGGAGAGAGAGAGTTCATTCAGTGAGCGGGACACAGCGAGCGCGGAGCCGGAGTTTAAAGAGACCGGGAGAGAGAGAGTTCATTCAGTGAGCGGGACACAGCGAGAGCGGAGCCGAAGAATAAAGAGACCGGGAGAGCGAGAGTTCACTCAGTGAGCGGGACACAGCGAGCGTGGAGCCGGAGTATAAAAAGACCGGGAGAGAGAGAGTTCACTCAGTGAGCGGGACACAGCGAGAGCGAGCCAGAGTATAAAGAGACCGGGAGAAAGAGAGAGTTCACTCAGTGAGCGGGACACAGCGAGCGCGGAGCCGGAGTTTAAAGAGACCGGGAGAGCGAGAGTTCACTCAGTGAGCGGGACACAGCGAGCGTGGAGCCGGAGTATAAAAAGACCGGGAGAGAGAGAGTTCACTCAGTGAGCGGGACACAGCGAGAGCGAGCCAGAGTATAAAGAGACCGGGAGAAAGAGAGAGTTCACTCAGTGAGCGGGACACAGCGAGCGCGGAGCCGGAGTTTAAAGAGACCGGGAGAGCGAGAGTTCACTCAGTGAGCGGGACACAGCGAGAGCGAGCCAGAGTATAAAGAGACCGGGAGAAAGAGAGAGTTCACTCAGTGAGCGGGACACAGCGAGCGCGGAGCCGGAGTTTAAAGAGACCGGGAGAGCGAGAGTTCACTCAGTGAGCGGGACACAGCGAGAGCAGAGCCGGAGTTTAAAGAGACCGGGAGAGCGAGAGTTCACTCAGTGAGCGGGACACAGCGAGAGCAGAGCCGGAGTTTAAAGAGACCAGGGGAGAGCAAGAGTTCACTCAGTGAGCGGGACACAGCGAGAGCGGAGCCGGAGTATAAAGAGACCGGGAGAGAGAGAGTTTGCTCAGTGAGCGGGACACAGCGAGAGCGGAGCCGAAGTACAAAGAGACCGGGAGAGCGAGAGTTCACTCAGTGAGCAGGACACAGCGAGAGCGGAGCCGAAGTATAAAGAGACCGGGAGAGAGAGAGTTCACTCAGTGAGCAGGACACAGCGAGAGCGGAGCCGAAGAATAAAGAGACCGGGAGAGCGAGAGTTCACTCAGCGAGCAGGAAACAGCGAGAGCGGAGCCGGAGTATAAAGAGAATGGGAGAGAGAGAGTTCACTCAGTGAGCGGGACACAGCGAGAGCGGAGCTGGAGTATAAAGAGACCGGGAGAGAGAGAGTTCATTCAGTGAGCAGGACACAGCGAGAGCGGAGCCGAAGAATAAAGAGACCGGGAGAGCGAGAGTTCACTCAGCGAGCAGGAAACAGCGAGAGCGGAGCCGGAGTATAAAGAGACCGGGAGAAAGAGAGAGTTCACTCAGTGAGCGGGACACAGCGAGAGCGGAGCCAAAGTATAAAGAGAATGGGAGAGAGAGAGTTCACTCAGTGAGCGGGACACAGCGAGAGCGGAGCCAAAGTATAAAGAGACCGGGAGAGAGAGAGTTCACTCAGTGAGCAGGACACAGCGAGAGCGGAGCCGGAGTATAAAGAGACCGGGAGAAAGAGAGAGTTCACTCAGTGAGCGGGACACAGTGAGCGCGAAGCCGGAGTTTAAAGAGACCGGGAGAGCGAGAGTTCACTCAGTGAGCGGGACACAGCGAGCGCGAAGCCGGAGTTTAAAGAGACCGGGAGAGCGAGAGTTCACTCAGTGAGCGGGACACAGCGAGCGCGAAGCCGGAGTATAAAGAGACCGGGAGAGCGAGAGTTCACTCAGTGAGCGGGACACAGCGAGCGCGAAGCCGGAGTTTAAAGAGACCGGGAGAGCGAGAGTTCACTCAGTGAGCGGGACACAGCGAGCGCGAAGCCGGAGTTTAAAGAGACCGGGAGAGCGAGAGTTCACTCAGTGAGCGGGACACAGCGAGCGCGAAGCCGGAGTTTAAAGAGACCGGGAGAGCGAGAGTTCACTCAGTGAGCGGGACACAGCGAGCGCGGAGCCGGAGTATAAAGAGAACGGGAGAAAGAGAGAGTTCACTCAGTGAGCGGGACACAGCGAGCGCGAAGCCGGAGTTTAAAGAGACCGGGAGAGCGAGAGTTCACTCAGTGAGCGGGACACAGTGAGAGCAGAGCCGGAGTTTAAAGAGACCGGGGGAGCGAGAGAGTTCATTCAGTGAGCGGGACACAGCGAGTGCCGAGCCGGAGTTTAAAGAGACCGGGAGAGAGAGAGTTCATTCAGTGAGCGGGACACAGCGAGCGCGGAGCCGGAGTTTAAAGAGACCGGGAGAGCGAGAGTTCACTCAGTGAGCGGGACACAGCGAGCGCGAAGCCAGAGTTTAAAGAGACCGGGAGAGCGAGAGTTCACTCAGTGAGCGGGACACAGCGAGCGCGGAGCCGGAGTATAAAGAGAACGGGAGAAAGAGAGAGTTCACTCAGTGAGCGGGACACAGCGAGCGCGGAGCCGGAGTATAAAGAGACCGGGAGAAAGAGAGAGTTCACTCAGTGAGCGGGACACAGCGAGTGCCGAGCCGGAGTTTAAAGAGACCGGGAGAGCGAGAGTTCACTCAGTGAGCGGGACACAGCGAGCGCGAAGCCAGAGTTTAAAGAGACCGGGAGAGCGAGAGTTCACTCAGTGAGCGGGACACAGCGAGCGCGGAGCCGGAGTATAAAGAGAACGGGAGAAAGAGAGAGTTCACTCAGTGAGCGGGACACAGCGAGCGCGAAGCCGGAGTTTAAAGAGACCGGGAGAGCGAGAGTTCACTCAGTGAGCGGGACACAGTGAGAGCAGAGCCGGAGTTTAAAGAGACCGGGGGAGCGAGAGAGTTCATTCAGTGAGCGGGACACAGCGAGTGCCGAGCCGGAGTTTAAAGAGACCGGGAGAGAGAGAGTTCATTCAGTGAGCGGGACACAGCGAGCGCGGAGCCGGAGTTTAAAGAGACCGGGAGAGAGAGAGTTCATTCAGTGAGCGGGACACAGCGAGCGCGGAGCCGGAGTTTAAAGAGACCGGGAGAGAGAGAGTTCATTCAGTGAGCAGCTTTCCTTCCGGAAGCAGTCCAGGCGCACCAGAGTTTTGAAAAAAAAAGTCAACAGTGACATCACAGGAAAACTGCAATGTGATTGGTTGGTGTGTCGCAGCTGTTAGGAAATAACTCTAATTCGCTGGTTTCGTAACTGAAGTAATGAGAAAGGTCTACAGTTCTTTTTAATATAGTAGGAAGTGCTTTTTGGGGGGCGGGCGGAATCAAGGTACCTAGTGTAAATCTAATATTTGGGTAATTTAAGGGAGTAAAAACAGAGTGAAAAATAAATCAAAGAGTGTCATCACAGGAAAACTGTAAGTTCATTGGTTGGTAAGTAACTGCTAATTTGAATTACCTATTCTAAGATGTTGTCAAATTAAAGGTGACTAGGAGAAATATTTTACAGATTAAAAACTAGAGACCAGTTGGAAATTTAAAAAAAGCAAATTAAAATCTAATTAAATAATTAGATTTTTGCTCGAGGAAAAATTGGTTGCTCGAGGAACTCCAGCTCAGAGTTGATGAGCTGAAGTCTGAGCTTCGGACACTGCAAC
Organism: Heterodontus francisci; assembly: GCF_036365525.1. Lineage (NCBI taxonomy): Eukaryota > Metazoa > Chordata > Chondrichthyes > Heterodontiformes > Heterodontidae > Heterodontus > Heterodontus francisci. The sequence goes on along the minus strand of NC_090373.1, from coordinate 154,764,886 downwards.
ACATCAGGGAGGGGGTGAGTTACCTGGACGCTATGTTTCAGGAGACAGTCACACCCCTTAGATTAACTTCCGTGAATTCGGCCAGTGGTCAGGGACAGGAGGATGTGACTATGAGTGAGGCAAGTAGAGGGATTCAGGAGATAGTGATGCAGGAACCTCAGCCATTGTCCTTGTCCGACAGGTTCGAGATTCTTGCTCCCTGTGTGGACAAGAGCTGAGACTGTAGGGAGGATGAGCAAACTGACCACAGCACCGTGGTACAGGGAGCCGTTCAAGTGGGGGGAGAAAAGAGAAATGTAGTCGCTATCAGGGATAGTATAGTTAGGGGCATAGACACTGTTCTCTGTGGCCAGGATCGAGAGTCCCAAAGGCCCTGTTGCCTACCTGGTGCCAGGGTTCAGGATATCTCATCTGGGCTGCAGAGAAACTTGGAGTGGGAGGGGAAAGCTCCAGTTGTCATGGTCCACGTTGGTACCAACGATATAGGTAGAACGAGGATAGAGGTTCTGCTGAGGGAAAATGAGCAGCTAGGGGCTAAATTAAAAAGCAGAACCAAAAAGGTAATAATCTCCGGATTACTACCTGAGCCACGAGCAAATTGGCAGTGTCAATAAGATTAAAGAGGTAAATGTGTGGCTCAAAGATTGGCGTGGGAGAAATGGGTTTAAATTCATGGGACATTGGCACCAGTACTGGGGGAAAGAGCTGCTCCGATGGGATTGGCTCCACCTGAGTCATGCTGGGACCAGAGTCCTGGTGAATCGTATAACTAGGGCTGTAGATAGGGCTTTAAACTAAATAGTGGGGGGCGGGGACGGTTCAGTTACATGGAAAAACAGGAAATTAAAGGAGAAGGTAGGAGTGCAGGTCAGAGGGGAGGATGAATGTTACCAAACTGCAAGAAGTATACTGGTTAAACCAGAAGAGAGAAGTAATAAACAGGCGAATAAAGCATCAGTGCTGAGGGACAGGTTAGGGGGTATAGCCCAAATGAGAGTTCTATATACAAATGTACGAAGTGTAAGGAATAAACTAGATGAGCTGCAGGTGCAAATTCAAATGGAAGATTATGATGTGGTGGCCATTGTGGAGACGTGGCTGCAGGATGGTCGGGACTGGGAACTAAATATACCTGGTTATAAAGTTTACAGGAGGGACAGGGAAAATGGCAGAGGGGGTGGAGTAGCCTTACTGATTAGAAATAATATCACCTCATTGGTGAGGGAGGATATAATGAGGGGAAAGCATCCAGTGGAGACCTTATGGGTGGAATTGAGGAACAGAAAAGGATCTAAAACTGTAATAGGTGTTATGTATAGACCCCCTGGTAGCAGTTCTGAGGTGTTAGATTGTATAAATGTATAAATTAGGCAAGAGTGCAACAAAGGCAGAGTAGTATTAATGGGGGATTTTAACTTACAAATAGATTGGGAGAGGCAGACTAGCATCTGTCAGAAAGGTAGTGAATTTCTGGAATGTGTCCAGGATAGTTTGCTACAGCAATACGTCCCAGATGTAACAAGGGGACAGGCAATATTAGATTTAGTTATGAGTAATGAGCCAAATTTAATTAGTAGCCTAACTATGCGTGAACATTTATCAAATAGTGATCACAACATGATCGAATTCAAGGTAGCGTTTGAGTGAAAAGCACGAATCAGCTACTAGAATTTTAGACATGGGTAAGGCTGGCTTTACCGGGATGAGACAGAGACTGTCCACAATAAACTGGGTAGATCTGTTAATGGGTCAAATGACTGAAGAACAATGGAGAATATTTAAAGAAACATTGAACGAAATACAGAGCGAGTATATACCCCTGAAAAGAAAAAGCTCTACTTCACCAAAAAAACAGTCATGGACAACTAAAGAGATTAGGGATAGCATAAAACAAAAAGAAATGGCTTACAGAAATGCAAAATGCAGCACAGATCCAGCCGAATGGGATCGATACAAAGACCAGCAAAGGGTCACAAAGCAGCTTATAAGAGCTACTAAAAGAGATTATGAAAGGAAACTTGCAAGGGACATCAAAATCAATAAGAACAAATTTTTTAGTTACATAAAGGGAAAATGGGTGGTCAAGAGCAATGTAGGCTCACTAAAAGCTGAAACTGGAGATATTGTCATTGATAATGGGGAAATGGCAGACATGTTGAGCAATTACTTTGCCTCAGTATTTACAGTTGAAAAGGAGGATAACTTGCCGGAAGTCCCGAAAAATTAATAGCCGATAGGGGACAGGGACTTAATACAATTAACGTAAATAAATCATCAGTAACAAGGAAATTAATGGAACTAAAGAGTGAGAAATCCCCAGCACCTGATGGTTTCCATCCGAGGGTGTTAAAGGAAATAGGGGAGCACATTGTAGATGCCCTAACTATAGTCTTTGAGTTCCCTAGATTCAGGAGTGGTCCCTCTGGATTGGAAAGTTGCACATGTCACTCCACTTTTTAAGAAGGGTGAAAGGGGGAACCAAGGAAATTACAGACCAGTTAGCCTGACATCTGTGGTGGGCAAGTTGCTGGAGTCTATAATCAAGGATAGGGTGACTGAACACCTAGAAAAATTTCAGTTAATCAGGGACAGCCAGCATGGATTCATGATGGGAAGGTCATGCCTGACAAATCTCATTGAATTCTTTTGAAGAGGTGACTAAGGTTGTGGACAGGGGAGTGTCCATGGATGTTATTTATATGGACTTCCAGAAGGCATTTGATAAAGTCCCACATAAGAGACTAGTAACTAAGGTAGAAGCCCATGGAGTTGAGGGCAAATTATTGACATGGTTCGAAAGTTGGTTGAGTGGCAGACGACAGAGAGTGGGGATAATGGGTAAGTACTCCGATTGGCAGGATGTGACTAGTGGTGTCCTGCAGGGATCTGTGTTGGGGCCTCAATTATTCACATTATTCATTAATGACTTGGATGATGGCATAGTAAGTCATATATCCAAATTTCCTGATGATACAAAGTTAGGCGGCATTGTAGACAGTCTAGATGATAGTATAAAATTGCAAAGAAATATTGACAGACTAGGTGAGTGGACAAAACTGTGGCAGATGGATTTCAATGCGGGCAAGTGTGAGGCTATCCATTTTGGACTAAAGAAGGATAGAGCAGGGTACTTTCTAAATGGGAAGAGGTTAAGTACAGTGGATATCCAAAGAGACTTGGGGGTTCAGGTGCATAGATCTTTAAAATGCCACGAGCAAGTGCAGAAAATAATCAAAAGGCTAATGGAATGCTAGCCTTTATATTTAGAGGATTGGAGTACAAAGACACAGAGGTTATGCTGCAGCTGTACAAAACCCTGGTTAGACCCCACTTGGATTACTGTGAGCAGTTCTGGGCACCACCCCTTAGGAAGGATATATTGGCCTTGGAGGGAGTGCAACGTAGGTTTACAAGAATGATACCTGGACTACAGGGGTTAAGTTATGAGGAGAGATTACACAAATTAAGCCTGTTTTCGCTAGAATTTAGAAGGTTAAAGGGTGATCTGATTGAAGTCTTCAAGATATTAACAGGAAAAGACAGGCTAGATAAAGATAAACTATTTCCACTGGTTGGAGATTCTAAAACGAGGGGGCATAGTCTAAATATTAGGACCAGACCGTTCAGGAGAGATGTTAGGAAGCACTTCTTCACGCAAAGGGTGGTAGAGGTTTGGAACTCACTCCCACAAATAGCAGTTGAAGCTAGAACAGTTGTTAATTTTAAATCTGAGATAGATAGATTTTTGTTAAGCAAAGATATTAAGGGATATGGGCCAGAGGCAGGTATATGGAGTTAGGCCGCGGATCAGCCATGATCTCATTGAATGGCGGGACAGGCTCAAGGGGCTGAACGGCCTACTCCTGTTCCTCTCTTCCTATCTTCCTATGTTCCCATGTCCTATGAAACACTCAGCAGGTCAGGCAGCAAATGTGGAGAGAGAACCAAAGTTAACGTTTCAAGTCTGTGACCTTTCACTGCAGTTCTATTGAAAGGTCACTGACCTGAAACGTTAACTCTGCTTCTCTCTCCACAGATGCTGCCTGACCTACTGAGTCTTTCCAGCATTTTCTGTTTTTATTTCAGATTTCCAGCAGCTACAGTATTTTGCTTTTGTAGGAATAAGTATCACTCTCCCAATGTGCTTCTGCTTTCAAACCAGCAGAACATCTTTCTGATTGCAATAGTGTAGTATTTATTTTACTCAAATAGTAATCCAGAAGGCATCAGTTCAAATCCCTCCAAGACTGTTTGAGAAATTGAATTCAGTTTTTTAAAAAATGGAAATAAAAACCTGCCAAAAGAGTGACCATGAAGCTGTTGGATTGTTGTAAAAAAACTCAGCTGGTTCACTGATGTCCTTCAGAGAAGGAAATCTGTCTGGTCTATTTATGACTACAGTCACGGACCAACACGTGGCCCCTTCACTGCCCTCTGAAGTAGCATATCGAGTCACTCAGCTGCATCAAACTCCTTTATTTAAAAAGGAAGGGAGACAGAAAGCAGGAAACTACAGGCCAGTTAGCTTAACATCTGTCTTCGGGAAAATGTTGGAAGCTATTATTAAAGATGTTGGAGCAGGGCATTTGGAAAAATTCAAGGTAATCAGGCAGAGTCAACAAGGTTTTGTGAAAGGGAAATCCTGTTTAACCAATTTATTGGAGTTCTTTGAGGGAGTTACATGTGCTGTGAATATGTATTGTACTTAGATGTCCAGAAGGCATTTGATAAGGTGCCACATCAAAGGTTATTGCAGAAAATAAAAGCTCATAGTGTCAGGGATAACATATTGGCATGGATAGAAGATTTATTAGCGAACAAGAAACAGAGAGTAGGCTAAATGGGTCATTTTCTGGTTGGCAAGATGTAACCAGTGGTGTGCCACGAGGATCTTTGCTGGGGCCTCAACTTTTTACAATTTATATAAATGACTTAGATGAAGGGACCGAATGTATGGTAGCTAAATTTACTGATCACACAAAGATAGGCAGGAAAGTAACTTGTGAAGAGGACATAAGGGATATAGATGGATTTAGTGAGTAGGGAAAGACCTGGCAAATGGAGTATAATGTGGGAAAGTGTGAAATTGTCCACTTTGGCAGGAAGAATGAAAAAGAAGCATGTTATCTAAATGGTGAGAGATTGCAGAGCTCTAAGATGCAGAGGGATCTGGGTGTCCTAGTTCATTAATCGCAAAAGGTTAGTATGCACGTAATTAGGAAAGCTAATAGAATGTTATCATTTATCGCAAAGGAATTGAATACAAAAGTAGGGAGGTTATGCTTCAGCTATACAGGGCATTGGTGAGACCACATCTGGAGTATTGTGTACAGTGCTGGTCTCCTTATTTAAGGAAGGATGTAAATGCATTGGAGGCAGTACAAAGAAGGTTTACTGGACCAATACCTGGAATGGGTGGGCTGTCTTATGAGGAGAGATTGGATAGGCTAGGCTCGTATCCGCTGGAATTTAGAAGAATAAGAGGTGACTTGATTGAAACATATAAGATCCTGAGGGGTCTTGGCAGGGTGGATGTGGAAAGAATGTTTTCCCTTGTGGGAGAATCTAGAACTAGGGGTCACTGTTTAAAAATAAGGGGTCACTCATTTAAGGCAGAGATGAGGAGAAATTTTTTCTCTCAGAGGGTCGTGAGTCTTTGGAATTCTCTTCCTCAAAAGGCGGTGGAAGCAGAGTCTTTGAATATTTTTAAGGCAGAGGTAGATAGATTCTTGATGAGCAAGGAGGTGAAAGGTTATCAGAGGTAGGTGGATATGTGGAATAATTAGTTCAGCCATGAATTTATTGAATGGCGGGGCAGGCTCAAAAGGCCGAGTGGCCTACTCCTGCTCCTAATTCGTATGTTCATATGTAAATACCCCACAGACTGCAGTGGTTCAAGAAGAAGGCCCATCCACCACCTTCTCATAGCAAATGGGGATGAGCAATAAATGGCAGCCTTGACAGTGCTACCTAAATCCAGAGAATGAACTTAAGAAGAATAATCAGGAGCTGCCACGACACCTTTATTTTTAGAAACTCCAGTATCTAATACAATTTTTCAAAGAAAGCCAAGTTCTGATGGATATTAGGAGGTCAAGGCCATTCTCTGCAGCTATGGTTACCAGGGCTTCAACTGCACAATATAACAAGAAAACCCATTCCACTATAGAGTCAATTAATGGGAATAAATAAAGGGGAATTCAATAGATATCTGAGGGAGGAGGCAATTGAAAATTATTTATTTGAGATCGGCTAGATGGACGGTAGCATCTTTTCTGGTTCTGTACTTTCCATTATTCCCATCCACTGACCATTATAGCAATTGATAAAGGTCTACATTCTAAAGGTTAATTTACCTGTTCTCTTTTCAGATGGAGCTGCTTTGTATTTTGTTTTGACTTTCAGTTGCCAACATTTGGAGTTTCAATACAATGCATTTTTTCAATGGACCTGGTCATTGCGTAAATGTCCAATTACACTGTGTCATGTAACTTTTATATTATACCATTTTAATGTAATAGCAATAAATGTAAAGTTATTTTGCACCAAAATAGCTTGCAGCTATCTTTAATATATATTTTAATTGTTATCTTTCCCAAATTGTCCTATTCTAATTTCTTGAGCTTTGAAATGTTGTCACCAAAAGTAGGATATTTTTGGTTAGCATAATAAATTGTGACTGTCCTGTTTTGACTGATGGAATATTTTAGCCCTGTACCATACATGTGGAAATCGTATGTGAGTTTCAGGAACAATGGAAAACAATGAGGCAAATTTCCTTGCATGTGCATTTTCAATGTAATCTATCAAAACAGATCACGTTTTGTTGCATGTTCGTTGCTGCTAGGGCACTTAAATATTGGTTTGCGTATCTTTAGCTGCAGATTTAAAATGATGGCAGAATAATATAAAACAATAAAAAGCCAGTGGGGACAATTTAAGCCTAATCTGCCCAGCTGGAAACTGACACAATCAGATTGGCATCTCCAGTCATGTTGCCCTGTACCATTGACCGAGTTTGGGATAGATAGAGGCACTGCCACCAACAATGCCCCACAGAAATTTTGGGGGATGTGCAGAACCTGGTGCTCAGAACAGCCTAGACCACATTCCCTGATCTCATGACTACCTTATAGCAGCAGAATGATACATTATGAATTACATGGTATAGTACTCCTGCCCTTAAAAAGCAGTTTCTCATCTGGTTTACTGGTAATACATTAAAATTCTTATATATTGTGCGCATCATGGATTAAGTATGCTTGTAGTACAAGAAAAAATCTGCCTTGATTTTCTGCTTTCAATTTCCCAGGAACCAGTCAAAAACTTATTTTACTGTCTCCAAGAACATCACTCACCAAAATCTTTCCAAAACTCAGGTCCATTTGCCCCAGGTTATCTCTTTTTGTTTCTACATTTAACATGTATGGAATTTACAAGTTACGTCGCAACTCACTGTGAAAAATGTTACAGAAGATCTATCACTCTGCACATACGTTTCATTTAATGCAATGATTTTACTCAACAGTTTACCTCATATATTTTCATTGTGCAAAATTCTTGAAATGAGGTGTAATGATAATGTCTGCATGACAATAATAAAACTAGAATGTCACCATTCTCCCCTTGTCAATTTTTTTTCCAAGCTGATTTCCAATATACCTAAATCTTTCAGCGTTTAAAATGTGACATAAAACACATTCAGTTGCTGCAGAATTTTCACAGTCCACTAAATTCTACATTACTTTAATATCTGCAAATTAATACTGTCAAGAATATCCTGATTAGCAATGTCTGGCAGTAAAACAGCTGCCTAATTCTTTTGGTGAGCCTCATTGCTACTGAAGTTAACTAAAAGGAAAGACTTTTAGTCATTCTTGCACACTTTAATTCACTGGAACTTTAATCGGTTCTCAAAGTGCATAAACCATTACCTTTGTAGAACAAGCAATTATAAATAATGACTTTAGAATTAACTATTATTTTTCTTCAGAAGGGACTCCATCATTGCTATGGTTTCAATATAATTAACATTTCAACTAAATTCACATAACCTGTTTTGTATGTGAGTGTTGAAATGGAGTTTCATTGGTGTACTGAGGATTGTCTGTGATAAACTGGGTTTCTGTCTTATTTTATGAGCTGTATGGAAATTCTTCCAGTTTATTTGCACTGCAGCAACTCATCAAGGCTCCTTCGACAGCACCTTCCAAACCTGCGACCTCTACCACCTAGAAGGATAAGGGCAGCAAATGCATGGGAACACCACAACCTGCAAGTTTGCCTCCAAGCTGCACATCATCCTGACTTGGAACTATATTGCCGTTTGTTCGCTGTCTCTGGGTCACAATCCTGAAATTCCCTTCCTAACAGCACCGTTGGTGTACCTACACCCCAAGGACTGCAACGGTTCAAGAAGGCAGTTCACCACCTTCTCAAGGGCAATTAGGGATGGGCAATAAATGTTGGCCTAGCCAGTGACACTGCATCCCCCCGAACAAACAAAAAAAAAATAGGGATGGGCAATAAATACTGGCATTGCCAGCGATGATCACATCCCCTGAATGAATTTTTTAAAAGCGCACATACATCACATTCCCCATGGACAGAGCACAGAAGGCCCAGAGGTCATCAGCTTCACTTGCATTGCAGGCTTCCCCAGTGCCATGATTGCACTCACATGATCAATGATGATCCCCATCACCAGCCTGGCAATATTTCACAATAGAAAACAATGCCAGTAACTGAATGTGCAGCTTGTTTGTAACTGCACATCAAGTAGGTCTGTGCCCAGTTTCCTGGCAGCATTCATGATTTGTTCATCCTGCACTGTGCTGCTTTATTACAACAAGGTTGCCAAATCATAGCCTGGCTACTTGGAGACATGAAATAGCTCCTCTGGATGTGGCTCATGACTACTGTCAGTAACCCAGGCAGAAAGGCAGAGCAAATGTACATCGAGAGCCATGCTGCACCAAAAATATCATTAAGTAAACCGTTGGCATGATTAAGCAATAAATTTGCCATTTGGGAGAAGCTCTGCTGTACAGACTTGAGGTCATCTGTTGCATAACTTTTCTGTACTGAAGTGCCAGCCATTACCACCACCCGAGCAGCAAAAAATGGAGGAAGAGGAGGAGCAGAAACAGCATCGCTCAGCAGTGCCCTACCTTCAAGAGCTCTCACAGAGCAACTCATTATTAGGACTTTCCCTGAACCATGCCTCCCATCTCCAATAACCAACCATATAACCATTGTCCTTACTAACACCATCCGACTGCCTTCCCTCAGTCCAGCTTCATGGGTCTTACTCTCAGCTGAGTAAAATAAAACCAAAATCAGAAAGCAAACTTTACTTCAACACTTCAGATCTGAATAACACTGAAATAAAGAATTATCCTTGTGCAATCACCTTGTGCCTGTCTAGCATGCTGAATTGCCTATCCTGGTGTTCTTACAAAATGTTTCCCCAGTGGCTACAGCTGGGGAGGTGGAAGGTTGCAGAGCTTCCATTGAGGCTGTCTCAGACGTCCATGGTGGGTGACCGTGAGCAGTGCTGGGGCTCGAGGACCTGGTTGCATTCTGCAGCATCTTGACATGAGACAGGTCAGTCTGGCCTGGCTGTCTGTGTGTCAAGAGTACTGGCAGTGTGGGTGCTAGGAGAGTGAGAATGATATTATCCTGAGACAGGACAGCAGGTCCCTCTTCTGTGAAACCAACGCCACTCTTCTTGGACTGTGCCTCAGCACTCCTACTGCTCTGCATGAGAACAGAGTGCAGGGCTGATGTGACTCTCTGGAAGTCCCTACCAGTGCTGTTCCCTTGAGTCAATATAGCAATGGTCTGTACTTCTATGGCAATAGAGTGAACTGCCATGAAAACTGTTAGAAATATCATCAAAGGTTCCATCGTGCACGTATTTATTGAACTGATCATTCACTGTTTACTCGACAGAGGTCATCCATGCTCCGCCCTAGCACAATTTGGGGTCGCACACCTCCCTGTTCTCAGCCATGATGCTTAAGCTCACTGTCTGGTTGCCCAGTGCACCTAACATATTCTGCTGTATGCCTGTCAGCCTTTTTTAGTAGTCTCTGCCATCAAATTCAGCATTTGTGTCCTCTGAAACCGAGCTAGTGTGTAATCTCACTCTCCAGCGAGCTGGCACCTGTGGCGCCCTATCCCTCACCTTAGATCATGCAGACTTGTAGTCAGTGATGAACCATGTGAAGACCCCCCCCCCACCTCCAACCCTCTCTAGAGTAAGTGTGCTCCCAATCACTGAGCTGCTACTTGCTGGGGTCAGATGGAGTAAAGGCTGCATCTGCAGGAAAGCAGTTCTCCTCTTCCTAAACTGACAAAGAGGAATCAATTTTCAGGACCAGAAATAAATGAGAGAGGCAAGGCATAGCTTTTATTGAAGGGTGAGAAGAGAGAGATGAGTAGCTGGCGAAAGCAGCTGCAGTTTGTCATGCAGAGTGTGTAGGGTGAGATAGAATGAAAAGAGAAAAAGAGGGTAAGGTGTGAAGTGATCTTACCTGACATTTCCTGCAGCATCTCCACTCACAACTGCCATGACTTTCCTCTTGTCCATGATGTACAGCACATCCCCCTGCTCAGCGCTACAATACTTTGAGAAAGTAAATGAAGTTGAGACTGCATTTGATGAGCCTTGTACCATCCTTTACCAACCTTCTGTTTCCACCTGACCTCTAATGTCACCAACTCTCCAAGCCTCTCCTCTCCATCTGTTAATGATGTCTAAGACCTCCTCTTACTGTAGCTTTAACTTTGGTTGAGTGATGCTATTCCTTCACTGTTTGTACTTCTCATGTGCTGGATATGGACGAGCCTTTCATTTGGAGGGAGAAAAGAGAGTGGCAAAGGCATTTGAATGGCTTAGACACATGCCTCCATATAAGTGCATGCATCCTATGATGATGAAAAGTGAAAGTGCATTGTCCCTTTAAGTGATATGCCCTTAAAAACTAGCAGAAACCTCTGTGGCAGGCTATATGAATTGACTGGTTGTCAGTTAAGATGTTGCTCGAGTGTTTTGAGAGGTTTCCCTTTGCATTAATGGATTTTCTTAACCCCCAGCTACTGAAAGAGAAAGAGAATGATCGGTAAGCAGGTGAGTGAAAGCGTGATGAGTCATAGACGTATATTGCCTCAGTGCCAGACCTATCTTAGCTATCCTTGTGAAGTCATTAAACTTTTCTGATATTGTGTGGCAGTTCTTGAAGTGGTAGAGCTTGCACTGACTGCTTCTGTCACCTCCCTCCATACAGACAGCAGCACTTTCTGATGCAGCTTCCAGTCCTCAGTGCCCAACAGTCTTGTTCTTCTGGCTCTGTCTTCAGTCAACAAAGCTCCATGGATGCATCATTGGAAATCTTCATGCTGCTTCTTCAGACAACAAATTTCTCTTACATCTGATTGCAACTTTTTAAAGGCTGTACCAGAATTGCATTTCCCTTCCTACCAGTGGCAGTAACACAAGCAGGAGGGGCATTACTGTTCCAAACCTGCTCCACAAGCTTAATTGGGATCCCTGGGGGGGGCGGGGTGGGGAAGGGAATAGCAGTGGTTGAACTGCACTCACCCATCAAAGAGGAGAAGAATTATGCCCAGTGTTAACCTATAGTAAATCAATCAACACCCAATGCCTCACATAGGATGAACAGACACCTGGCTGAGTTACTGGGGTCTGGACCCTCAACATAACCAAGCTTCTTCAGGAAAGAAAGGTAGAAATTTAGAAAAACGCATTTTCTTTGAAAATTGTTCCTTTACAGTTCATGTTCTTTTTAATGATTGGATTCCTGATGGTTAGGAACATATGAGCAGGAGTAGGCTATTCAGCCCATTGAGCCTACTCCGCCATTCAATTAGATCCGCAATGCCACTTTCCCGCACTATCCCCATATTCCTTGATGTCCAGGTATCCAGATATCTGTCGATTTCTGTCTTGAACATGCTCAATGCTTGAGTTTCCACAGCCCTCTGGGGTAGAGAATTCCCCCGATTCACCACCCTCTGACTAAAGAAATTCCTCCTCATCTCAGTCTTAAATGGGCCTCCCCTTATTCTGAGACTGTGTCCCCTGGTTCTAGAGTCACCAGCCAGAGGAAACAACCTGTCTACATCCACCCTGTCATGCTCGGTAAGAATTTTGTAAGCTTTAATGAGATCACCTCTTATTCTTCAAAACTCTAGAGAATGCAGGCCCAATTACCCCACTCTCTCCTCATAAGGCAAGAGAGGGTGGGCAATAAATGCCGGCCTAGCCAGCAATGTCCACATCCCCTAAAGGATTTTTTTAAAAATCCACCATCCCCGGGTTTAGTCTGGTGAAACATCATTACACTCCCTCTATGGCAAGTATATCCTTCCTTAAATGAGGAGACCAAAACTGTACACAATATTCCAGGTGCGGTTTCACCAAGGCTCTATACAATTGCAGCAAGAGTGTTTTACTCCTGTGCTCAAAACCCCTTGCAATGAAGGCCAACATACTATTTGCCTTCCTAACTGCCTGCTGCATCTGCATACGAGCTTTTAGTGACTCATGAACAAGGACACCCAGCACCCTTTGGACATTTAAGAAATACTCTGTCTTTCTGTTTTTTTCTACCAAGGTGGATAACTTCACACTTATTCACATGATACACAATATACTTGACCTCGTCCTCACCAATCTGACTGCCGCAGCAGCAGCTGTCCATGATAGTATTGGTAAGAGTGACCACTGCACAGTCCCTGTGGAGACAAAGTCCCGTCTTCATATTGAGGATACCCTCCATCGTGTTGTGTGGCACTACCACCATGCTAAATGGGATAGATTTCGAACAGATCTAGCAATACAAAACTGAGCATCCATGAGGCACTGTGGGCCATCAGAGGCAGCAGAATTGTACTCAACCACAATCTGTAACCTCATGGATTGGCATATTCCCCACTCTACCATTTCCATCAAGCCGGGGAACCAACCCTGGTTCAATGAAAAGTGCAGGAGGGCATGCCAGGAGCAGCACCAGGAATACCTCAAAATGAGGTGTCAACCTGGTGAAGCTACAACTCAAGACAACTTGCATGCCAAACAGCGTAAGCAGCATGCAATAGATAGAGCTAAGCCATCCCATAACCAACGGATCAAATCTAAGCTCTGCAGTCCTGCCACATCCAGTCGTGAATGGTGGTGGACAATTAAACAACTAATTGGAGGAGGTGGCTCCACAAATATCCCCATCCTCAATGATAGGGGAGCCCAGCTCATCAGTGCAAAAGATAAGGTTGAAGCATTTGCCTTCAGCCAGAAGTGCCGACTGGGTGATCCATCTCGGCCGCCTCCGGAAGTCCCCGGCATCACAGATGTCAATCTTCAACCAATTCGATTCACTCCACGTGATATCAAAAAATGACTGAAGGCACTGGATACTGCAAAGTTGATGGGCCCTGACAACATCAGTATTGAAGACCTGTGCGCCAGAACTTGCCGCGTCCCTAGCCAAGCTGTTCCAGTACAGCTACAAAACTGGTATTTACCTGGCAATGTGTAAAATTGCTCAGATGTCCTGTACACAAAGAGCAGAATAAATCCAATCCGGCCAACTACCGCCCCATCAATCTACTCTCGATCATCAGTAAAGTGATGGAAGGTGTCGTTGACAGTGCTATCAATTGGCAATTGCTTAGCAGTAACCTGCTCAGTGATGCTCAGTCTGGGTCCCATCAGGGGCACTCAGTTTCTGACCTCATTACAGCCTTGGTTCAAACATGGACAAAAGAGCTGAACTCAAGAGGTGAGGTGAGAGTGACTGTCCTTGACATCAAGGCAGCATTTGACCCAATATGTCATCAAGGATCCTGAGCAAAACTGGCATCAATGGGAATCAGGGCGAAAACGCTCCGCTGTTTCGAGTCGTACCTAGCGCAAAAGAAGATGGTTGTGGTTGTTGGAAGTCAATTATCTCAGTTCCAGGACATTACTGCAGGAGTTCCTCAGGGTAGTGTCCGAAGCCCAACCATCTTCAGCTGCTTCAATACTTCAGTCATAAGGTCAGAAGTGGGGATGTTCGCTGATGATTGCACAATGTGCAGCACCATTCGCAACTCCTCAGATACTGAAGCAGTCCGTGTAGAAATGAAGCAAGACCTCGACAATATCCAGGCTTGGGCTGATAAGTGGCAAGTAACATCTTCTTCTTTTACCTCCGTGTCTCGAGAGACAATGGGTAAGCGCCTGGAGGTGGTCAGTGGTTTGTGAAGCAGCGCCTGGAGTGGCTATAAAGGCCAATTCTAGAGTGGCAGACTCTTCCACAGGTGCTGCAGATAAAATTGGTTGTCGGGGCTGTTACACAGTTGGCTCACTCCTTGTGCTTCTGTCTTTTTTCCTGCCAACAGCTAAGTCTCTTTGACTCGCCACTCTTTAGCCCCTCCTTTATGGCTGTCCGCCAGCTCTGATGATCACTGGCAACTGACTTCCACGACTTGTGATCAATGTCACAGGACTTCATGTCGCGTTTGCAGATGTCTTTAAAGTGGAAACATGGATGGCTGGTGGGTCTGATACCAGTGACGAGCTCGCTGTACAATGCGTCCTTGGGGATCCTGCCATCTTCCATGCGGTTCACATGGCCAAGCCATCTCAAGTGCCGCTGGCTCAGTAGGGTGTATATGCTGGGGATGTTGACTGCCTCGAGGACTTCTGCGTTGGAGATACGGTCCTGCCACCTGATGCCAAGGAATTTCCAGAGGCAGCGAAGATGGAATGAATTGAGACGTCGCTCTCGGCTGACATACGTTGTCCAGGCCTCACTGCCGTAGAGCAAGGTACTGAGGACATAGGCTTGATACACTCAGACTTTTGTGTTCTATGTCAGTGCGCCATTTTCCCACACCCTCTTGGCCAGTCTGGACATAGCAGCGGACGTCTTTCCCATGCGCTTGTTGATTTCTGCATTGAGAGACAGGTTACTGGTGATAGCTGAGCCGAGGCAGGTGAACTCATGAACCACTTCCACAGCGTGGTCACTGATATTGATGGATGGAACATTTCTGATGTCTTGTCCCATGATGTTTGTTTTCTTGAGGCTGATGGTTAGGCCAAATTTGTTGCAGGCAGTCGCAATCCTGTCGATGAGTCTCTGCAGACACTCTTCTGTGTGGGATGTTACTGCAGCATCGTCAGCAAAGAGGAGTTCCCTGATGAGGACCTTCCGTACTTTGGTCTTCGCTCTTAGATGGGCAAGGTTGAATAACCAGCCATCTGATCTTGTGTGGAAGAAAATTCCTTCTTCTGAAGACTTGAACGCATGTGACAGCAGCAATGAGAAGAAGATCCCAAACAGTGTAGGTGCGAGAACACAGCCCTGTTTCATGCCACTCAGGATAGGATAGGGTTCTGATGATGCACCGCTATGCTGAATTGTGCCTTTCATATTGTCATGGAATGAGGTGATGATACTTAGCAGCTTTGGTGGACGTCCGATCTTTGCTGGTAGTTTGAAGAGACCACGTCTGCTGACGAGGTCAAAGGCTTTGGTGAGATCTATGAAAGCAACGTAGAGGGGCATCTGTTGTTCGCGGCATTTCTCCTGTAGCTGGCGAAGGGAGAACAGCATGTCAATGGTGGAACTCTCTGCTTGAAAGCCACACTGTGCCTCAGGATAGACAGGCTCAGCCAGCTTCTGGAGCCTGTTTAAAACGACTCGAGCGAAGACTTTCCCCACTATGCTGAGCAGGGAGATTCCATGGTAGTTGTTGCAGTCACCGCGGTCACCCTTGTTCTTACAGAGGGTGGTGATATTGGCATCGTGCATGTCCTGTGGTAGTGCTCCCTCATCCCAGCAGAGGTAAAGCAGTTCATGGAGTGCTGAGAGTACAGCAGGATTGGCACTCTTGATTATTTCAGGGGTAATGCTGTCCTTCCCAGGGGCTTTTCCACTGGCTAGAGAATCAATGGCATCACTGAGTTCTGATTTTGTCGGCTGCTCGTCCAGCTCATCCATGACTGGCAGAGACTGAGCTGCATTGAGGACGGTCTCAGTGACAACATTTTCCCTGGACTACAGTTCTAGGTAGTGCTCCACCCAGCGGTCCATTTGCTTGCGTTGGTCAGTGATCGTGTCCCCTGATTTAGACTTGAGGGGGGCGATCTTCCTGATGGTTGTCCCAAAAGCTCTCTTAATGCCATCATACATTCCTCTGATGTTTCTGGTGTCGGAGGCCAGCTGAATATGACTGCATAGGTGTTGCCAGTAGTCATTTGCGCAACGCCTGGCTGTTCTTTGTGCAGCGCTTCTGGCTGCTGTAAGTGCGACAGATGTTAACTCACTGGGAGCTATCTTGTAGTTCAACAGTGCAATGCGCTTAGCAGCTATGACAGGTTCCAGCTCTTCAATGTGAGATTGAAACCAGTCTGCATTCTGCCTCTCACGTTTGCCGAAGGTGGTCATTGCTGAGTCATAGATGGCGTCTCTGATGTGGGCCCACTTGGTCTCTGCATCCCCTGTAGGAGTGTTTTGAAAGGCTTTTTCAAGTGAATTTAGAAACTGATGTAACAGCTGTGGATGAGAGATTCTGTTAGTGTTGATGCACGGGCGGCCCTTCTGCTTGGAGTATTGCCGCTTCTTTGGTTTGAGTCTAACCTTGCTGCACACCAGGGAGTGGTCGGTGTCACAGTCTGCACTGTGGAAGCTGCTTGTGATTTGAACGCTGTTTAAAGAGGCTCGCCTTGTGACGATGAGGTCCAGCCGGTGCCAACGATGTGATCTTGGGTGCCTCCAAGAAACCTGGTGACAGCGTTTAGTATGAAAGAACGAGTTGGTGATGCAGAGGTTGTGATAGGTACACAAACCCTGCAGTCTCTGACCATTCTCATTCATCCTTCCAATGCCATAGTGCCCAAGGCAGGAGGGTCATGAGTCATGGTCGGCCCCAACCTTGGCGTTAAAGTCCCCCAGCTGGAACAAATGTTCGGTATTGGGAATGCTACTGATGATATCATGGAGTTCCTCGTAGAACTGGTCTTTAACTTCATGTGGGGAGCAGAGTGTTGGAGCATAGATGCTGAGTAGGTGTACTGGACCAGAGGCGGTGAGCTGTTCGATGGACAGTATGCATTCCGAGCCATTTGAAGGTGGCTCTATCATGCTGAGCAAAGAGTTTCTGATGGTGAAGCCCACTCCATTCTGTATTGGTACTTCAGGATCCCTACCCTGCCAGTGGAAGGTGTAGTCTTGCTCTCTTAGATATCCGTTCACAGGGAGGCGTGTCTCCTGAAGTGCTGCAATGTCCACATTGAGTCTATTGAGCTCGTTGTTAATGATGGCAGTCTTCCAAGAATCGTTGATTTGTGTACAGTCTTCAGACAGGCCAGGACACATAGTTCTGACGTTACAGCTTGCAAAACGAAGGGCTGGTACCTTCTTTCCTTTGCTTGTCATGCTATTTGGTGCGGTATTACAGTCCACTTGTCGGGCAATGACCCTGAGCTCCAAGCGCCCATTGAAGCAGGTGGACTGTGGCAGAACAGAATCTTACTGACCGGGGGCTGCCCGGTTTGAGGCGGGCGGTAGCTGTCCAGTGAGATGCGATGACCTCTCCCACCGACAAAGGCTACCCGTGGCGCCCAATCTCTACGCCAATTGAGCTGGACTTATAACCTGTAACTGTTGCCTTCCGTGTTGATTTGGTCGCTGCAAGGCGGCTATGGAGTGACCTCTCCATGGCGCATGCCTGGATGGATATATGGAGGTTGTGAGTTGCACAAATAACCACACAATACACACCACACAAGTTCCAGACAATGACCATCTCCAACAAAAGAGAATCTACCCATCTCCCCTTGACATTCAATGGCATTACGATTGCTGAATCTCCCACTGTCAACATCTTGGGGATTACTATTGACCAGAAACTGAACTGGAGTAGTCATATAAACACTGTGGCTACAAGTGCAGGTCAGAGGCTAGGAATCCTGCGATGAGTAACTCACTTCCTGACTCCCCAAAGCCTGTCCACCATCTACAAGGCACAAGTCAGGAGTGTGATGGAATACTCTCCACTTGCCTGGTGGGTGCAGCTCCAACAACACTCAAGAAGCTCGACACCTTCCAGGACAAAGCAGCCCGCTTGATTGGCACCCCATCCACAACATTTACTCCCTCTGCCACCGAGGCACAGTGGCAGCAGTGTGTACCATCTACAAGATGCACTGCAGCAATGCACTGACGTTCCTTAGACAGCATCTTCCAAACCCATGACCTCTACCACTTAGAAATACAAGGGCAGCAAATGCATGGGAACACAACTACCTGCAAGTTCCCACTCAAAGCTGCACACCATCCTGACTTGGAATTATATCGCCGTTCCTTCACTGTCACTGGGTGAAATTCCTGGAACTCCCTTCCTCACAGCATTATGGGTGTACCTACCCCTCATGGACTGCAGCAGTTCAAGAAGGCAGCTCACAAGCACCTTCTCAAGGGCAATGAGGGATAGGGAATAAATGCTGGCATAGACCGCGACACCCACATCCCATGAACCAATAAAAAAAATTATATTCCATCTGCCATGTTCTTGCCCATTCACTTCGCCTGTCCAAGTCCCCTTGAAGCCTCCCCACAACTTACATTCACATACTTGTATGTTGTCAGCAAATTTGGAAATATTACATTTGGTCCCCACATCCAAATCATTTATATCGATAGTGAATAGCTGTAGCCCAAGCACTGATCCTTGCGGTACCCCACTAGTATCAGCCTGCCAGCCTGAGAATGACACATTTGTTAATACTTTCTGTTTTCTGTTATTAATCAATTCTCGATCCATACCAGTATATTACCCCCAATCCCATGTGCTCTAATTTTGTTTACTAACCTCCTATGTGGGACCTTATCAAAAGCCTTCTGAAAATCCCAAGACACCACATCAACTCGTTCTCCTTTATCTATGCCACAAGTAACATCCTCAAAAACTCCAGCAGGTATGTCAAACATGATTTTCCTTTCATATATCCATGTTGCCTCTCCCCAATCATATCATTATTTCCTTAAGTTTCTGGTTATCATATCCTTTATAATAGATTCTCACATTTTCCCGATACTGACGTCAAACTAACAGATCTGTAGTTACCCGTTTTCTCTCTCCCCCTTTCTTAAATAGTCTTGTTAAATTTGCTACTTTCCAGTTTGCAGGAGCCTTTCCAGAATCTATAGAATTTTGAAAGATAACCACGAATGCATCCATTATCTCTCTAGCCACCTCCTTCAACATTCTGGGATGTAGCTCATCTGGTCCAGGGGATTTATTAACCTTCAATCCAGTTAATTTTTTAATACTAATTTCTTTCAGTTCCTCATTTTTGTGAGTCCCCTGGTTCCCTAGTATTTCTGGGAGATTTTCTGTATCTTCCTCCATGAAGATAGACACAAAGTAATTGTTTAATTTCTCTGCCATTTCCCTAGTCTCCATTATAAATTCTCTTGTCTCCACCTGTAATAGACTCACATTTGTTCTTGCTAATCTTTTCCTTTCCACATACCTAAAGAAGCTTTTATAGTCCGCCTTGCTGTTTCTTGCTAGCTTGCATTCACATTCTCTTTTTCCTATCTTTATCAACTTTTTGGTCATCCTTTGCTGGATTCTAAATTGCTCCTAATCCTTGAGTTGACCATATTTTCTGTCAACATTATAAGCCACTTCCTTTGATCTAATGCAATCTTTAACTTCTTTTGTTGGCCACGGTTGATTCATCTTTCCTGTTGGTTTTTTATGCTTAGAGGAATGTATATTTTTCGTAGACCATGTAAAACTTCTTTAAACACTAGCCATTTCCTGTCGACTGTCAAATCTTTTAGAGCACTTAAGTTCTGGGAGAGCAGTGGAAAGCAGCGGACCTGCAGGAAGAACAAGAAGCGAGGAGCGGATAAAGAGAGCCCGAGGATTGCGGCGGAGATCACTTACCTTCCGGGAGAACAGTGGAGAGGAGTTCAGGCACGCTGGAGTTTGGAAACAAAGTGAGCAGTGACGTCACAGGAAAGCTGCAAGGTGATTGGTTGGTGAATAACTGCTGCTAGGGAATAACTCTAAATAGCTTCTTTTTATTCATTCATGGGATGTGGGCGACGCTGGCTAGGCCAGCATTTATTGCCCATCCCTAATTGCCCTTGAGAAGGTGGTGGTGAGTTGCCTTCTTGAACTGCTGCAGTCCAGTTGGGGTAGGTACACCCACAGTGCTGTTAGGAAGGGAGTTCCAGGATTTTGACCCATCGACAGTGAAGGAACGGCGATACAGTTCCAAGTCAGGATGGTGTGTGACTTGGAGGGGAACTTGCAAGTGGTGGTGCTCCCATGTATTTGCTGCCCTTGTTCTTCTAGTTGGTAGAGGTCGCGGGTTTGGAAGGTGTTGTCTAAGGAGCCTTGGTGCATTGCTCCAGTGCATCTTGTAGATGGTACACACTGCTGCCACTGTGCGTCGGTGGTGGAGGGAGTGAATGTTAGTAGATGGGGTGCCAATCAAGTGGGCTGCTTTGTGCTGGATGGTGTCGAGCCTCTTGAGTGTTGTTGGAGCTGCACCCATCCAGGCAAGTGGAGAGTATTCCATCACACTCCTGACTTACACCTTGTAGATGGTGGACAGGCTTTGGGGAGTCAGGAGGTGAGTTACTCACCTCAGGATTCCTAGCCTCTGACCTGCTCTTGTAGCCACAGTATTTATATGGCTACTCCAGTTCAGTTTCTGGTCAATGGTAATCCGTAGGATGTTGATAGCGGGGGATTCAGCGATGGTAATGCTGTTGAATGTCAAGGGGAGATGGTTAGATTCTCTCTTGTTGGAGATGGTCATTGCCTGGCACTTGTGTGGCGCGAATGTTACTTGCCACTTATGAGCCCAAGCCTGGATATTGTCCAGGTCTTGCTGCATTTCTACACGGACTGCTTCAGTATTTGAGGAGTCACGAATGGTGCTGAACATTGTGCAATCATCCGCGAACAACCCCACTTCTGACCTTATGATTGAAGGAAGGTCATTGATGAAGCAGCTGAAGATGGTTGGGCCTAGGCCCTGAGGAACTCCTGCAGTGATGTCCTGGAGCTCAGATGATTGACCTCCACAACCTCCAGCCAGCAGAGGGTTTTCCCCCTGATTCCCATTGACCTCAGTTTTGCTAGGGCTCCTGGATGCCATACTCGGTCAAATGCTGCCTTGATGTCAAGCGCAGTCACTCTCGCCTCACCTCTTTTGTCCATGTTTGAACCAAGGCTGTAATGAGGTCAGGAGCTGAGTGGCCCTGGCGGAACCCAAACTGAGCGTCACTGAGCAGGTTATTGCTAAGCAAGTGCCGCTTGATGGCACTGTTGATGACACCTTCCATCACTTTACTGATGATAGAGAGTAGGCTGATGGGGCAGTAATTGGCCGGGTTGGATTTGTCCTGCTTTTTGTGTACAGGACATACCTGGGCTATTTTCCACATTGCAGGGTAGATGCCAGTGTCGTAGAGGTACTGGAACAGCTTGGCTAGGGGCGCGGCAAGTTCTGAAGCATAGGTCTTCAGTACTATTGCCGGAATATTGTCAGGGCCCATAACTTTTGCAGTATGCAGTGCCTTCAGTCGTTTCTTGATCTCACGTGGAGTGAATCGAATTGGCTGAAGTCTGGCATCTGTGATGCTGGGGACTTCAGGAGGAGGCCAAGATGGATCATCAACTAGGCACTTCTGGCTGAAGATTGTTGCAAATGCTTTGGCCTTATCTTTCGCACTGACGTGCTGGGCTCCCCCATCATTGAGGATGGGAATATTTGTGGAGCCACCTTCTCAGTTAGTTGTTTAATTGTCCACCACCATTCATGGCTGGATGTGGCAGGACTACAGAGCTTAGATCTGATCCGTTGGTTATGGGATCGCTTAGCTCTGACTATCGCATGCTGCTTATGCAGTTTGGCACGAAGATAGTCCTGTGTTGTAGCTTCACCAGGTTGACACCTCATTTTGAGGTATGCCTGATGCTGCTCCTGGCATGCCCTCCTGCACTCTTCATTGAACCAGGGTTGGTCTCCTGGCTTGATGGTAATGGTAGAGTGGGGGATATGCCGGGCCATGAGGTTACAGATTGTGGTTGAGTACAATTCTGCTGCTGCTGATGGCCCACAGCGCCTCATGGATGCCCAGTTTTGCATTGCTAGCTCTGTTCGAAATCTATCCCATTTAGCACAGTGATAGTGCCACACAACACGATGGACGGTATCCTCAGTGAAGGCGGGACTTCGTCTCCACAAGGACTGTGCGGTGGTCACTCCTACCAATACAGTCATGGACAGAAGCATCTGCAGCAGGCAGATTGGACCAGTACAAGCTGGACGGGTTGCGTCTGGGCAGGACCGGGAACCATTTCCTTGGCAGGGTGTTTATTATTGCTGTTGGGGAGGGTTTAAACTAGAATGGCAGGGGGATGGGAATCTGAGCAGGGAGACAGAGGAGAGGAAACAAGAATAGAAATGAAAGACAGAAAGGTAAGAATCTAAAGTGGAAGGCAGAGAAATCAAGGGCGAGAAACAAATAGGCCATCGTGCAAAGATGACTAACAATGTTAAAAAGACAAGTCTAAAGGTATTATATCTTAATTCACAGAGCATTCGTAATAAAATAAATGAATTAACAGCGCAAACAGATATAAATGGTTATGATATAGTTGCAATTATGGAGACATGGATGCAGGGTGAGCAAGGATGGGAACTGAACATCCAGGAGTATTCAATATTTAGGAAGGACATCAAAAAGGGAAAGGAGCTGGGGTAGCGTTGTTAGTCAAGGAGGAAATCAATGCAATAGTGAGGAAGGATATTGGCTCAGAAAATCATGATGTGGCATCTGTATGGGTGGAGCTAAGAAACACCAAGGGGCAGAAAATGTTGGTGGGGGTTGTCTATAGGCCCCCAAACAGTAGTAGGGATGTAAGGGATGGCATTAAACAGGAAATTAGACACGCATGCAATATGGGTACAACTGTAATCATGGGTGATTTTAATCTACATATAGATTGGTCAGACCAAATTAGCAATAATACTGTGGAGGAGGATTGAGGAACCAACTAGAGAACAGGTTATCCTAGACTGGGTATTGTGCCATGAGAATGGATTAATTAACAATCTTATTGTGCGGGGTCCCTTGGGGAAGAGTGACCATAGAATTCTTCATTAAGCTGGAGAGTGAAGTAGTTGAATCCGAAACTAGGGTCCTGAGTCCAAATAAAGGAAACTACGAAGGTATGAGGCGAGAGTTGGCTATGGTAGATTAGGGAACTTTACTAAAAGGGTTGACGGCGGATAGGCAATGAATAATATTTAAAGAACGTGTGCATGAATTACAACAATTATTCATTCCTGTCTGGCGCAAAAATAAAACCAGAAAGGTGGCTCAACCGTGGCCTACAAAAGAAATTCAGGATAGTATTAGATCGAAAGAGGAGGCATATAAAATTCCCAGAAAAAGCAGCAAGTCTGAGGATTGGGAGCAGTTTGGAATTCAGCAAAGGAGGACAAAGAGGTTGATTAAGCGGGGGAAAATAGAGTATCAGAGTAAACTTGCGGGGAGCATAAAAACTGACTGTAAAAGCTTCTATAAATATGTGAAGAGAAAAAGATTAGTGAAGACAAATGTAGGTCCTTACAGTCAGAAACAGGGGAAATTATAATGGGGAACAAAGAAATGGCAGAGTAATTAAGCACATATTTTGGTTCTGTCTTCACAATAACCTCCCAGAAATATTAGGGAACCAAGGGTCTAATGAGAGGGAGGAACTGAAGGAAATCAGTATTAGTAAAAAAAATTGTTCGGGAAATTAATGGGGTTAAAGGCTGGCAAATCCCCAGGGCCTGATGATTTACATCCCAGAGTACTAAAGAAATTGGCCCTGGAAATAGTGGTCATCTTCCAAAATTCTATACACTCTGGAGCAGTTCCTACAGATTGGAGGGTGGCTAATGTAACCCCACTAATTAAAAAATTAAGGAGAGAAATAACAGGAAATTACTGACCAGTTAGCCTTACATCAGTAGTGGGGAAAATGCGAGAGTCTATTATAAATGATGTGATAGCAGAATGCCTGGAAAGCATAAATGGGATTGGACAATGTCAGCATGGGTTTATGAAAGGGAAATCATGCTTAACAAATCTATTAGAGTTTTTTCAGGATGTAACTAATAGAATAGATAAGGGAGAACTATTGGATGTGGTATATTTGGATTTTCAGAGAGCTTTTGATAAGGTCCCACATAAGAGATTAGTGTGCAAAATTAAAGCAAATGGGATTGGGGGTAATATACTGGCATGGATTGAGGATTGGTTGACTGACAGGAAACAGAGAGTAGGAATAAACGGGTCTTTTTCCGGGTGGCAGGCAGTGACTAGTGGGGTAACGCAGGGATCAGTGCTTGGGCCCCAGTTATTCACAATATATATTAATGACTTGGGTGAGGGAACTAAATGTAACATTTCCAAGTTTTCAGATGACACAAAGCTGGGGGGGTGGAATGTGAGCTGTGAGGAGGATACAAAGAGGATCCAATGTGATTTGGACAAGTTGGGTGAGTGGGCAAATGCGTGGCAGATGCAATATAACATGGATAAATGTGAGGTTATCCACTTTGATTATAAAAACAGGCAGGTTATTATCTGAATAGTGATAGATTGGGAAAGGGGGAGGTGCAACAAGACCTGGGTGTCCTTGTACACTAGTCACTGAAAGCAAGCATTCAGGTGCAGCAAGCAGTTAGGAAAGCAAATGGTATGTTGGCCTTCATTGCAAGAGCATTTGAGTAGAGGAGCGAGGATGTCTTACTCCAGTTATATCAGTCCTTGGTGAGACCACAGCTGGAGTATTATGTGCAGTTTTGGTCTCCTTATCTGAAGAAGGATGTTCTTGACATGGAGGGAGTGCAGAGAAGATTTACTAGGCTGATTCATGGGATGGCAGGATTGAGATGAGGAGAGATTGGGTTGTCTTGGCCTGTATTTGTTTTATTCATTCATGGGATGTGGGCGTCGCTGGCTAGGCCAGCATTTATTGCCTATCCCTAATTGCCCTTGTACTGAGTGGCTTGCTAGGCCATTTCAGAGGGCATGTAAGAGTCAACCACATTGCTGTGGGTCTGGAGTCACATGTAGGCCAGACCAGGTAAGGACAGCAGATTTCCTTCCCGAAAGGACATTAGTGAACCAGATGGGTTTTTACAACAATCAACAATGGTTTCATGGCAATCATTAGACTAGCTTTTAATTCCAGATTTATTAATTAAATTCAAATTCCACCTTCTGCTGTGGTGGGATTTGAACCCATGTCCCCAGAGAAATACCCTGGGTCTCTGGGTTACTAGTTCAGTGATAAATACCACTATGCCACCGCCTACCCATATTCACGCAAGTTTAGATGAATGAGAGGGAATCTCATAGAAACCTATAAAATTCTAACAGGACTGGACATGCTAGATGCAGGGAGGATGTTCCCAATGGCTGGGGAGTCCAGAACCAGGGGTCACAGTCTCAGGATATGGGGTATGCCATTTAGAACCGAGATGAGGAGAAATTTCTTCACTCAGAGGGTGGTGAACCTGTGAAATTCTCTACCACAGAAGGCAGCTGAGGCCAAGTCATTAAATATATTCAAGAAGGAGATAGATATATTTCTTAATGCTAAAGGGATCAAGGGATATGGGGAGAAAGCGGGAATAGGGTACTGAATTAGATGACCAGCCATGATCTTTTTTGAATGGTGGAGCAGACCCGAAGGGCCGAATGGCCTACTCCTGTTTGGATTTTCTATGTTTCTATCTATTTTCCCAATCTATGTAGTCATCGGGTGGCACAGTGGCGCAGTGGTTAGCACTGCAGCCTCACAGCTCCAGCGACCTGGGTTTGGTTCTGGGTACCGTGTGTGCGGAGTTTGCAAGTTCTCCGTGTGACCATGTGGGTTTCCTCTGGGTGCTCTGGTTTCCTCTCACATGCCAAAGACTTACAGCTTAATAGGTAAACTGGCTGTTGTAAAAATTGCCCCTAGTGTAGGGAGGTGATAGGGAATATGGGATTACTGTAGGGTTAGTATAAATGGGTGGTTGTTGGTCGGCACAGACTCGGTGGGCCGAAGGGTCTGTTTCAGTGCTGTATCTCTAAAAAAAAATAATAATTAAGGGAAGGTGGGGATATGAGAGGGAAAAATGCAATTAATGTAGGATTAGTATAATATGGGTGGTTGATGGTTGGTGTGGACTCAGTGGGCCGAAGGGCCTGTTTCAGTGCTGTATCTCTCTATGACTCACCTTGCCCCTCAAATCTTTATCGTTTCCTTTGTTCGGATATAAGACCCGAGTTTCAGCTTGAACTATATCACTGTCAAACTTAATGTAAAATTCTATCATATTATGGTTACCATTTCTCAAAGGCTCCTTTGCAGCAAGGTTATTGATTAGCCCTTTCTCATTACAAAATAATAAATCTAAAATAGCTCAATGTTGGTTCTTCAACATACTGCTCCAGAAACCCATCTCATGCACACTCTGTAGCACAAGCTTTCTGGCCATTTTCATGAATCATATTTTAAATCCAAAACCCCAATAAAGAACTGGACTGTTTGGCAAGCTTGTGGGAGTGGCTTAGGGAATAGGATTGACTGGCAGGAGTTTCAAGCCAGGTTAACCTGACTAAGGTGAATTCATATGCAAACGGACATTTCACACTGACAGGCTGGGTGAAAGAGAACCCAGGCCAATGGACGTCATCACCATTTAATATGATGACTGGGAACAATATCCCGAGAGGTAGCTCAATAAAGCACGGTCACGACTCAGTCCCAACCAAAACTGGTGGAAGACAGGAGATGGGCGGGCCATTGTCTTCCAGGAGATAAGCCAGTTAAGCAAGAGCGGTTTGAGATTGAAACCCATTACCTGCTTACGGGGGCCGTCAACTCAGGAAACGACAGACATCCAATGATCAGCACTCATTGTCTCTCCAGGTGCCAGGCCTGGGAGCAGGAAAACAGAATATCATTTTTCACAAAGATTTCAAAGGTTATGAGTCACTCCTGGCCACAGGGTGGGGGTGAGGGCGTATCCAGTCAGATCACCTGAGTCAGTACATTGATCAGTATTGGCTGGAGAAAAGGTGATGGGTTTTGGATATATATGGAGCCGGTGCTGGCTTTTCTCTCTCCTCCTTGGCATCAATCTACAGCGAGTCTCCCGAGTGGGGCTCGGCTCGATTCAACAGAACACCGCCAGAAGCTGAGCGCTGCTCTTCATCGCTCATCAGCTGACCCCAACTCAAACTGGAACTTGGATACTGTGTCAGCGGTATGGAACCAGGAGCGAGACGTACAGGAAGAAGCTGCAAGCAAGACAACGGGCTTTCGGCGTGAGCATGTTGCCTGCGCCTACACATCCACAAGACCACTTAGCTGTGTGAGGGGGTGATTGGAAGTCCCAACCAAACCTTAGAGGGGTTTAGTGCTGGGAGTCCTGTGTTAATTTATTTCATGGGAGGGTTCTTTTATTAGGCCATGGTAATTTAACACGATAGGTCTTGTTGGACAAGCCAGGTTTGTACTGTTTTGTACTGTTTATGAGTGTTATTGTTAATTTTATTAAACACGATACGGTTGAGCCTCAAAAAACATGGGTCTGAGTCTGATCTGTCCATATAGTCCATATCGTCCAGAACTTGTAGTAAGAGGTGTGTTTTCGGTACGCTAGAGAAAACCACTTACAGATATTGGTGACCATGGCAGGATGATAGGTTTTGGGTCAGATCATGGGCAGTTTTAAGGGCAAGAGACCCAGAATGGAGGATTGGATTTCCTCCTTCGTGTTCAATAAGATTAATGTGCCTCAGCCATGGGTGCTGGAGATGCTGCGCTCTGAGTCCCAAGGATAGGGCTGCAGAGTGGGCAGGTAGCAGGGATCACAGGGAGTCAAAGGAGAAAGCGATTTGGCTTCTGTGTCTGCAGAAGCGAATTTAATTGCTCAGGGAGTGGTTTGAAAAGCTAGGGAACGAACTTAAAGAGTCTGACGACAGGTCAGACGCAAGGGAGATAATCGGGAGTAGACTATTGGAGGAACTGCACGAGGAAAGGCAGGAAAGACGTGCGCAAGAAGAGAGCTCCAGTAACCTGGTTGAATACCTACAGTGCCAAGTTACAGAGGCCAAAGTAAATAATCAGGCCCCACAGGAAGAAAATTTGAGGTTAATAACAAAAGCTGACAGCTTGGAGGTCAGTTAAGGGATATAAAGATAGCTTATAAAGTAGCCAGGAGTAGAGGTTATGAGGAAGCAGATCACGGATCCTGCAAAGAAAGGATCCAAAAACTGCTCCAAGCCTTGTCCGGAGCCAGAGGTATGGCCTGTTTAATGTCAACAGGGGAAACTGGGGTAAATTATACAGGACCTTGGTGAGGCCACACCTGGAATATTGTGTGCAGTTTTGGTCTCCTTATCTGAGGAAGGATGTTCTTGCTATAGAGGGAGTGCTGCGAAGGTTTACCAGACTGAGTCCTGGGATGGCGGGACTGACATATGAGGAGAGATTGAGTCGGTTAGGATTATATTCGCTGGAGTTCAGAAGAGTGAGGGGGGATCTCATAGAAATCTATAAAATTCTAACAGAACTTGACAGGGTAGATGCAGGGAGGATGTTCCCGATGGTGGGGGAGTCCAGAACCAGGGGTCATAGTCTAAGGGTACAGGGTAAACCTTTCAGGACTGAGATGAGAAGAAATTTCTTCACCCAGAGAGTGGTGAGCCTGTGGAATTCACTACCACAGAAAGCAGTTGAGGTCAAAACATTGTATGTTTTTAAGAAGGAGTTAGATATAGGTCTTGGGTCTAAAGGGATCAAAGAGTATGGGGCGAAAGCGGGAACAGGCTACTGAGTTGGATGATCAGCCATGATCATAATGAATGGCGGAGCAGCCTCGAAGGGCCGAATGGCCTACTCCTGCTCCTTTTTTCTATGTTTCTTAGTTTAGTCTGGGACAAGGAGGGTCAGGAGCCTCATGATTGGGCTCAGGACAGGGAAGTCCGACCGCCGCCTGAGGCGCCACTGAGACCGATGAGCCACCCGCACCAAACGGTGGCCAGGGCCCGCTGCAGAGCAATTACGTGGTCCCGCGTGGGGTTCACAGGGAATGAGGGGGCTGGGGCAATCTCAAAATCCCTGGCCATAGAACGAGGAGTCCTCCACATCATGTGGGAGTGCGTCCTGATGCAATGGGCAGATAGACAGAGCTAAGGGATTCGCCAACTTTAAGGGCATTTAAGTGGTCATTGGATAGACATATGGATGAAAATGGAATAGTGTAGGTCAGATGGTTTCACAGGTCGGCGCAACATCGAGGGCTGAAGGGCCTGTACTGTGCTGTAATGTACTAATACTAATACGAATAACCAACGGATCAGATCTAAGCTTTGCAGTCCTGCCAATTCCAGCTGTGAATGGTGGTGGACAATTAAACAACTAACTGCAGGAGGTGGCTCCACAAATATCCCCATCCTCAATGATGGGGGAGCCCAGCCCAGTGCGAGAGACAAGGCAGCAGCATTTGCAACAATCTTCAGCCAGAAGTGCCGAGTTGATGATCCATCTCAGCCTCCTCCTGAAGTCCCCAGCATCACAGATGCCAGACTTCAGCCAATTCGATTCACTCCGCGTGATATCAAGAAATGACTGAAGGCACTGCATACTGCAAAAGCTATGAGCCCTGACAGTATTCTGGCAATAGTATCGAAGACCTGTGCTCCAGAACCTGCCGCGCCCCTAGCCAAGCTGTTCCAGTACAGCTACAACACTGGCATCTACCCTGCAATGTGGAAAATTGTCCAGGTATGTCCTGTACACTAAAAGCAGGACAAGCCCAACCCAGACAATTACCGCCCCATCAGTCTATGCTCAATAATCAGTAAAGTGATGGAAGGTGTCAACAACAGTGCCATCGTGGCACTTGCTTAACAATAACCTGCTCAGTGACGCTCAGTTTGGGTTCCGCCAGGGCCACTCAGCTCCTAACCTTGTTACAGCCTTGGTTCAAACATGGACAAAAGAGCTGAACTCAAGAGGTGAGGTGAGAGTGACTGCCCTTGGCATCAAGGCAGCATTTGACCAAGTATGGCATCAAGGAGCCCTAGCAAAACTGAGGTCAATGGGAATTAGGGGGTAAACACTCGGTTGGTTGGAGTCATACCTAGCGCAAAGGAAGATGGTTGTGGTTGTTGGAGGTCAATCATTTGAGCTCCAGGACATCACTGCAGGAGTTCCTCAGGGTAGTGTCCGAGGCCCAACCATCTTTAGCTGCTTCATCAATGACCTTCCTTCAATCATAAGGTCAGAAGTGGGGATGTTCGCGGATGATTGCACAATGTTCAGCACCATTCGCGACTCCTCAAATACTGAAGCAGTCCATGTAGAAATGCAGCAAGACTTGGACAATATCCAGGCTTGGGCTGAATAGTGGCAAGTAACATTCGCGTCACACGAGTGCCAGGCAATGACCATCTCCAACAAGAGAGAATCTAACCATCTCCCCTTGACATTCAATGGCATGACCAACACTGAATCTCCCACTGTCAACACCCTAAGGGCTACCATTGACCAGAAACTGAACTGGAGTAGCCATATAAATACCATGGCTACAAGAACAGGTCAGAGGCTAGGAATCCTGAGGCGAGTAATTCACCTCCTGACTCTCCAAAGCCTGTCCACCATCTACAAGGCACAAGTCAGGTGTGTAATGGAATACTCTCCACTTGCCTGGATGGGTGCAGCTCCAACAACACTCAAGAAGCGCGACACTATCCAGGACAAAGCACCCTTCTTAATTGGCACCCTATTCACCATCTTGAACATCCACTCCCTCCACCAACGACACACAGTGGCAGCAGTGTGCACCATCTACAAGATGCACTGCAGCAATGCACCAAGGCTCCTTAGACAGCACCTTCCAAACCCGTGACCTCTACCAACTAGAAGGACAAGGACAGTAAATGGAAAAGTCCTGGGGAAAATTGATGTACAGAGAGATTTGGGTGTTCAGGTCCATTGTTCCCTGAAGGTGGCAACGCAGGTCAATAGAGTGGTCAAGAAGGCATATGGCATGCTTTCCTTCATCGGACGGGGTATTGAGTACAAGAGTTGGCAGGTCATGTTACAGTTGTATAGGACTTTGGTTCGACCACATTTGGAATACTGCGTGCAGTTCTGGTCGCCACATTACAAAAAGGATGTGGATGCTTTGGAGAGGGTGCAGATGAGGTTCACCAGGATGTTGCCTGGTATGGAGGGCGCTAGCTATGAAGAGAGGTTGAGTAGATTAGAATTATTTTCATTAGAAAGACGGAGGTTGAGGGGGGACCTGATTGAGGTGTACAAAATTATGAGAGGTATAGACAGGGTGGATAGCAAGAAGCTTTTTCCCAGAGTGGGGGATTCAATTACAAGGGGACACAAGTTCAAAGTGAAAGGGGAAAGGTTTAGGGGGGATATGCGTGGAAAGTTCTTTACGCAGAGGGTGGTGGGTGCATGGAACGCATTACCAGCGGAGGTGGTAGACGCAGGCACGATAGCGTCTTTTAAGATGTATCTAGACAGATACATGAATGGGCAGGAAGTAAAGAGGTACAGACCCTTAGAAAATGGGCGACAGGTTTCGATAGAGGATCTGGATCGGCGTAGGCTTGGAGGACCGAAGGGCCTGTTCCTGTGCTGTAATTTTCTTTGTTCTTTGTTCTTTGACAGCAAATGCATGGAACACTACCACCTGAAAGATCCCCTCCAAGTCACACACCATCCTGACTTGGAACTATATCGCCGTTCCTTCACTGTCGCAGGGTCAAAAGCCTGGAACTCCCTTCCTAACAGCACTGTGGGTATACCTACCTCCCATGGACTGCAGCGGTTCAAGAAGGCAGCTCACCACCACCTTCTCAAGGGCAATTAGGGATGGATAATAAATGCTGGCCTAGCCAGTGAGGTCCACATCCCATGGATGAATAAAGAAAAATGGAACAGCCAGGATCAGGTGTCCTCGGGGCTGACTTTATGTTAGCTAACCAAGTGATTGTGGATTTAAGGAATCACTGCCTATGGGGGGCAATGGATTCACATAAAGCCGAGGAGGTGCTAATGATCCCAAGAGATAGGGAAGGAAGGGGCAGTGTGTGTACTATGAAGCCTAAGAGGAATTACGACCTAGAGCAGTTTGTTCTGTAATACCCCAGCCAAATATCAGGCGAATGTGTGGGACAACCTCGCCATATTTGCCATTCACAAGCATGACTTTGGCAGGGTGACAGGGGCAGAAGTCAGGGTTGAAGGGGACTCCATGTCATGGCCACAGAAACAGTGCATGTCCCCCAGAGAGGCAAAAGCCGACTTAGAGACAACACTGGGATCCCTCGTAGAACAGTGGGTGTTGAGTCTGATAGCCACCCACGTAAACTCACCACTTTGGCCACTCAAGAAGCCCGACCAGTCGTGGAGAGCCACTGTGGACTATCGTATGCTCAATAAAAATATCCCAACCTGTGTGCCCACAGTCACGGCTGTTGCTGACCTCATAGGGAGCATTTGAGTGACCACAACCACTTTCACGGTCCTGGATATCTCCAATGGGTTCTGGTCGATTCCCCTTAAATAGAAAGACCAGTACAAATTTGCCTTTACATTTAAAGGGCAACAGTACACCTGGACATGCCTTCCCTAGGGCTTTCACAAAGCCCTTCCATATTTCAGCAGTGTATGGCAGACACACTCAAAGGCTTCAACCAACCCAACCAGCTAATCCAGCATGTGGACGACTTGCTTTTATTCTCGGCGGAGGGGGAGGAGTACGGGCCACTGCTGGACGAGCTGTTGAGGCTGTTGCAGGAGGCAGGGTTTAAAGTGAACCCAAAGAAAGCCCAGGTCGGTCAGGAGGAAGTCAAATTCCTCGGGCTGACCTTGAGGATTGGTGAGCGAGTGATAGATGAGGCAAAAAGAAAGGCAGTACAGGAGTTACCAGCCCCCAAGGATGTAACAGGGGTAAAATTTTTCCTGGGAGTCACAGGGTACTGCAGGGATTTTATAGAGGGTTACACAGCCATGGCAGCCCCTCTGCTTCCGGCTCCTCTGCAAGGGGGTCAGTTGGGCGTGGGAGCTGAATTGCCAGGAAGCGTTCACCCGCCTATAGGAGAATTTACAGATGGCGCCTGCATTGGGAGCCATTAACAGTAGTGAGGAATTCTTTTTGGAGATAGCAGCCATTGGGGATAGCTTGAAGTGTGGTGTTGCTCCAAGAGTGGCACGGCAAGCTACGACCCGTGGTCTACTCCTTAAGACTTCTCACTGAGATAGAAAGAGGATACTCCAACTGCGAGAGGCATCTCTTAGCCACACACTGGGCTGTAAAGCACTCCCAGCTCTTTTCAGGATCATCCCTGATAACTTTACTAACTCACCACACCCCCACTCAGATGTTGTTAGACGGAAGGATAAAGGACAGAACAGTGAGCAGTGCTCGCATTGCTCGCTGGACTTCATTGCACTCGCAAATGAATCTGAGAGTGCAGGGGTTGACAGAGCTGAGGCTGGCTATGCATTTAATCTACCCAGGGACTGCCCATGCATGTACTGTAGAAGGGGTGCGGGATGTAGATGTGGGATTCCAGGCTGGGATACACAGGTCCAGTTCAGTGGTGAATGGGGAGTGTCTCACCGGTTGAGGGACTTATGACCTCACAGCTAAGGTAGCGAAGGCCATTAAACTCCCCAGCACGCTGAGCGCTCAGCACGTCGAACTGTCGTCAGTGGCCCATGTGGTTACCCACCCTGATGAATTCTCCCCCCACTATACCATCTGATCAGATTCCATGTTCACCAGTAATTCGTGCATGGAGTACTTGGCCATTTGGGCCAGGCGCGGTTTCAAGTCTGCAAATGGGAAGCCCCTAGCAACAGCACCGTTGCTAGGGAGAATCTTAGAAGTCACGGGCAGCCGGGGAGATTACTACATACACAAGGTTAAAGCCCATTCAAAGACAGAGCCCAAGTGGGAGGGCAACCAAAAGGCAGATGAGTTGGCCAAACAAGGGGCCAGGGAAGGAGCATTCTGGGATCTGTACAGAGCAGGTCCGGTAGCAGCAATCCGGACAAGGACAGCACACAGGGGTAGCTTTGGCCCTGGACTTAACACAAGTTCAAGTGCAGGATCCCGTACTTCAGGCCGTCCTTGTAAAAAGTGAGAACAGCGAACCGGTAGAGTGTCTGTTCAGGGCAGCGGACATCATGGTTAAGGAGGGGATGCTTTTCAAGGGGGATCGTTGGATAGTTCCAGCACAGCACCGGGAGGAGTTCCTCCAGTTGGCCCACAGGGGCCCGGAAGCAGGACACCCAGGGCCGGAAACTACTTGGCAAAGGCAATGGTGGCCCCATCTCAGTGAGGAGGTCAAAGAATTCTGTGCGAATTGTTTGATGTGCGCGGCTAACAACCCCGGTCCCCAGCATAGAAAAGCCCCCATAGGACACACCAGAAGGGTAGAAGGACCATGGCGGTCCCTGCAGGTCGATTTCATCGGACCACTACCCACCACTAAAGCAGGTAACAAGTATTGCTTAGTCCTGGTGGACGTATTCTTGAAGTGGGTGGATGCCTTCCCAGGCCAAGCAGCCACGGCACCAGCGACAGCTATGATCCTACTGAGGGAAGTGTTCTCCCGGTGGGAACTGCCACAGGTTGTGGAGTCCAACCAAGGAGCCATTTCACAGGGCAGGTGATGCAGGCCACCGTAAAACTTTTTGGCATACAAGAGAAGTGGCAGGTGGCTCACAACCCCCAGTCATCGGGGATTGTGGAGCGCATGAACCGGACACTGAAAGAAAGACTGAGGAAGGAGATAATCCCCTTCCTGCAGAGATGGGACGAGGTCTTGCCTCTCGTCTTAATGGGTGTCCGGGCCAGACCCTCCAGAAGCACAGGGTACTCCCCAAATGAGCTCATGGCAGGGAGGATTATGCGCACCCCAACCCACATGCAAGTTGTTTAACCCCGAGGAGGGTAAAACAAAGGCAAAGAGAAACCAGGGCACGATAATGAGCCTGGTGGATGCGGGTCTTCTTCCCATGGTGTGGGACGATGATGATGACCTGGAGGACGGGGCGGTAAGGAGAAGCAGTCGGATACCACGGCTTAGGGTGCCATGGACACCTCTTTACTCTCCGACCGCGAGCTGCAAGAAGCCCCGGCTGGAGAGGTTTTAACCGGGGGGACTCGATAATGTGGAACAAACTGGAAATATATGTAAATAATGAAAGCCAGACCTGTGGAGGAAAATACTCTCACAGAGTGGTGTTGCTTTGTCTATTTCGTCTTAATATAGAAATCAGAAGAAACTGGAGAAGTAAAATGGAGACAACCCTAAGACTGAGTGTGCTCATAATTCTGGTCGGAACGGGACACATAGAGAGAGGAGACACTGAGGTGTCCTTCCTCAATGGCTGCACAGAAGGAAACGAACCCACCGTGACACAGCGGGGTAGGACAGGGGACACGGACGGAATGGTTGCTTACTTCCACAAGGGAAGGTGGCCAGGGTGGTTGGGGTTGAATTCAACTAGATACTCCAACCACATCGGTTTCACATTTGGTGAAGCATCCATACAGTGTCCCAAGCTGCCGATCACAGCCACACGTGTTAGAGTGACCGAGGGGAGGTGCGTTTGTTTAAAACATGAGGGACACACTCCCTTGGGACGGTGGTGGCGGTAGAGAAAGCTGGACCAGGCCAAGGGTAACAGATCTGCAGACTGGGAGAGACTGGGGGACGACACGTGCCGACAGATTACGGGGATGAGGGGAGGCGTGGAAGTGTGCTTGGAAAAGTAGTGGAAGGAGGAGCAGGGTGTTTGTGCATGTGTTTGTGGGGGTTGGAACGGATCTACCCAACAGGTGTGTCGATTGCCTTTTCGCGGCAATGGCAAGATTCCAGGGCCGGAATTGGATGGGATCGGAGTTTGGACTCCTGCGTGATCCCAGACCTTCCCAACGCAGTAAATGCCACAGAACTTGTTGCACAGGAGAGGAAGGCCCAGCCCACAGCCCCACAAGTACAGGGAACAGAGATTAGGTGTCCCGCCACCACACCAGGACTGATAAACGGTTTAATGTTGGTCCCGACCGGAATAATCTTGTATCATGATGCACATTATGAGGTAGCGTCGGTCATTTTAAATTTAACCCGAGTGCAGCTGCCCCGGTGGTGTCCGGTAGAAACGGAGAGACTTTGCGACACCTTGTTGAGAGAAATGTTCTGCCAGTTTTACGAGCTAAGTTACGGGGATGAGAGTCAGGAAGGGTTAAATACATTTAATACGGACAGTCGCGTTGGTTCGGGGAGACAGAGGAGAGGGGTGTTCAATGATGCTGCCACAGTGTTT
Organism: Heterodontus francisci; assembly: GCF_036365525.1. Classification (NCBI taxonomy): domain Eukaryota; kingdom Metazoa; phylum Chordata; class Chondrichthyes; order Heterodontiformes; family Heterodontidae; genus Heterodontus; species Heterodontus francisci. The sequence goes on along the minus strand of NC_090373.1, from coordinate 154,728,424 downwards.
AGCACAGGAGAAGAAAGTTGAACTCTCTCAGAAACACTTCTATACCCTCGAACAATGGAACAGGGAAGCAGGGGAAGAAATAAAAGAAATAGCTTCTCCATCCTGGTGAGACGTTGGTTTGAATGTCGAGGTCCCTCCATGGATCCGAATAATTTCACACACAATAGTAAAAGTACAACTAATTATGTTTTTGTATCTGCTAATGTAAAGAGAAGGAAAGCACTCCGAAATCATTGGGAAGCCCTAATGAGAGGGTAACCAGGAGTTTTACTGTCTGTAAATATGTTGAATTGAATTATTTGTATGGCATAAAAAACAGGACCCCAGTTGTAATTGATGAGTAATGTATGGTTTGGTTAAGACCCACAATGTGCCTACCGCAGCAGAAGACGATGAAATTCGTGATATTTCTGGTTTGGTGACGAAATATCAAAGGGAGGAATGTAGCACCAGCTTTCTGGCCATTTTCATGAATGTGTTTTTGGTGTGCTGGAGAAAACCACTTACAACTCCAGGAAATCATCCTCCACAACATTAGTGCAGATTAGGTTTACCCAGTCTATATGTAAATTGAATTTGTCCATTATTACTGTATTACCCATGTTGCAAGTGCCTCTAATTTCCTGATTTATACCATACCCAACATTACCATGACTGTTTGATGACCTATAAACAACTCCCACCAATGTTTGCTGCCCCTTGCTGTTTATTAGCTCCACCCAAATTGCGTCTACATCTTGATCCTTCGATCTAAGATCTTCTTTCATTAATGTACTGATTCAGGGAATAACACTGGACAAAATAGTTTTACCAGTTGTTAGATCAAGAACTGTGATAATAAAAACAAGAAATGCTGGAACCACTCAGCAGGTCTGGCAGCATCTGTGGAAAGAGAAGCAGAGTTAACGTTTCGTGTCAGTGACCCTTCATCGGAACTGTGATGCTGGAATAAACTCTAACCCTGCAGCAGTAAAGAAACATACATTTCAAACACAATTTTAATTGAGAAATTAAAAAACAATAATCATCTATCCCCATTCCAATTACTTAGGGTTGGGAATCTTTGCAATTCTCTCACCCAGAGGGCTGTGAATGCTCAGTCATTGATTGTATTCAAGACTGAGAGTGTTAGATTTATGGACACAAAGGGAATAAAGGGATGTGGAGGTATCCTGAGAAAATGAAGTTGAACAGTGGAACAGGCCCAAGTGGCTGTATGGTCTACTCCTGCTCCGATTTCTTAAGTTTTTATTTCTTAACTGTTCTTTTTTCTTAATTAATCCTTTAAACTTTGATTTTACTTTTCTCTGCCTAAACTAACATGTCCCATATTTTCTAAACCTTTTCTGTCAAAAATACATCCTCTCCTTGATCACTCACTTCCTTCGACCAATTATTTTTGATATCGGAGCAGATTTTCAAAAAGCTCACTATTTTATTGACCACAGACGGATTTTGAAAGCCATTTTTAAACCTGTTTGAAATCTAAATTTGGAAGCTGAACATAATGTTTTAATTCATTCATGGGATGTGGGCTTCGCTAGCAAGGCCAGAATATATTGCCCATCCCTAATTTCCCTTGAGACAGAGATGAGGAGAATTTTTTTCTCTCAGAGGATCATGAGTCTGTGGAACTCTCTCAAAAGGTGGTGGAAGCAGAGTCTTTGAATATTTTTAAGGCAGAAGTGGATAGATCCTTGACAAACAAGGGAGTCAAAGGGTATCGGGGTAGGCAGAAAAGTAGAGTCGAGTCCACAAGCAAATCAGCCATGATCTTATAGAATAGCGCAGCAGGCTCGAGGGCCCAACTAGGGCCCAAATGCTCTGAGTTGATATGTTCATATGCTTGTATGTTCGAATTTACATACTCCCAAGTCAGGATGGTGTGTGACTTAGAGGGGAACTTGCAGGTGGTGGCGTTCCCATGCACGTGCTGCCCTTGTTCTTCTAGATGGTAGAGGTCATGGGTTTGGAAGGTGCAGTTGAAGGAGCCTCGGCGAGTTGCTGCAGCGCATGTTGGAGATGGTAAACCCTGCATACATGGTGTGTCATATGGTGGAGGGGTAAATGTTTAAGTTGGTTGATGGGGTGCAAACAAACAGGCTGCTTTGCCCTGGGATGGTGTTGAGCTTCTTGAGTGTTGGTGGAGCTGCACGCAAGTGACTCCTGACTTGTGCCTTGGAGATGGTGGAAAGGCTTTGAGGAGTCAGGAGGTGAGTTACTCACTGCAAGATTCCTAGCCTCTGACCTGCTGTTGTAGCCACAGAATTTATGTGGCTGTTGCAGTTAATCTCCTGGTCAAAATAATGACCACCAGGATTTTGATGGTGGGGAATTCAATGATGGCAATGTCATTGAATTTCAAGGGAGATAGTTAGATTCTCTCTTGTTGGAGATTGCAGCAACAGCAAGAAGACATAATCCAGCCATGAACCTGTAAGTAGTTGATGATCCCTTTAAATAGCACTGGCGAGGTCACCCTTCAAGTCATTGAATGCTTGTTCGTCTGTGGAATGTTAAGAGAGGGCATGGGCTTGAGAGTGAATCTCCAAAATGACACAGCTGGCATCCATTCAGCATTACACACTGATTGATGCCATGGTCTTCCTGCTCTGCATGCTGTTGGTGGATGATAACTGAATACAGGTTAACCCCTTTACCTTTGCATCAGAAGTATTAGTGCACACTGCAGACACCTTACTGGAGCTTTCGGGGCCTTGTAGAGACATTGCTCTATGGTGGAAACCTGATATTGTGTTGTGTATTACTAATGATACTGATTAAGAATGTTTCTGTTATAGCCTTTAAATCAACCAATTTTATTTTGGGCATCACACATTTACATGCATTTTAAGTATACTTGACTGTTGATGAACGGATCCCTGTATCAAACATAATTCTGATACAAACATAATACAAGACTGTAATTATACAATCCTGATCTTCTCACAAGGCATTTCCCAATTGTTCATTTAAAAAAAATGAACTTGCATTGATGCATCATCTCTCATGGCCACATGATGATTTGAAGCAATTTACAGCCAATGAAATGCTATTTGAAGTGTAATCACTGTTGTAAGTTAGAAAATGAGGCACCCAATTTAAACACAGCAAGTTGCCACAAGCCGTAACATGATGATGACTAGATAAACTGTTTTTGTGATGTTGATTGAGGGATAAATATTGGTCAGAACATCAGGGAGAAACCCCCATCCTCTTCTTTGAAATAGTACCACGTGATCCTTTGCATCCATCCGACATGACAGTTTGGGCCTTGGTTTATTGTCTCATCCAAAGAATGGCACCTCCGGCAGTGTAGCACTCTATTACAACCAAGTGAGAAAGAGGACTAGGGTTCCCTTTCAGCCTTCAACAGGTCTTACTGTAATAGGGTGTAATTTTAAACATACTGTGTTTTTAGCTCTATTTGCATTTGTGTATCACATATGCATGCTAGCGTGGGGTGTGTCATGTATCCTTAGGCTTTAGCCGAATTAGAGTTCAAGTTTAATACATTTCAACTTTTCTTCTTTAAACCTGAGAAAGCCTATTTGTGCTGGTTTCTTTGCTTTATAATTGGAAAGTGCCCACTCCTTGCTCTCAGGTCTGGGAGGAGAACTCCATTTCCTCATCAGTACCTCATTCTTTAAATAATAGAAATCAGGGACTCGCTCTGCTTCACTTTCAGACTGGGTAGCCTGTGCTAACTCTCGCAATATGGCCACATGATGACTTGAAGCAATTTACAGCCAATGAAATGCTATTTGAAGTGTAATCACTGTTGTAAGTTAACAAATAGAGACAGAAAAGAGCAGAAGAAAAATAAAGTGGAAAGGTTTGAGGCAATGTCTGAAGAGTTGTTGTTACGGTTCATCGAGCTCACTGTAGAGTCCTTGATTGTAGGTTAATCTTGCTTTTCGTTGGGGCCCAGTATTCTGCTTAAACGTTTTTTGCTGTGGGAGATTTTTCTCTCTTGGGGTTCATGTGTCTTCAGTGGATTCAGAGGCTTGAGAGAAAGAGATAGGAGCAGACAGGAGAGAGATCTTCTCAGTCCAGAAGCATTCTGCTTTCTGCACAAACCTTTTGTACAAATGCAAAATACTCACGTTGCCCAGCAGGTTAGTCATGTGACTAGCTGGTTTGACCATATCCATTTGTGTATTCGGCCATCTTAGCAGTCGACCTGGAATGTGAGCTCCCCCACCTTCAATGTCTGGTGATCAAAAGTCCATTGTGGATTGAATGTCAGGGAATGTCTGCTTTGTCATCCCAAACACTGTCTGTTAATATGAAAATGTCTTTTCCAGCCACGGTTGACCCACTTAACTAGTTCTTTCTTAACTCCAAAAACAGTTTAAAATCAACGAAGTGATTATTGACAATGCAGCCGGCAGCTGACATCATCAGACTGCGCCAACCCGCGCACATGCGCAGATTGGATCCGACTCTCTGCACATGCGCTGTGTTCCGCAGTGCCAGGACTGGTTGGCGCATGCGCAGAGGGGGAGCGGGCAGAGCATGGCCGAAGATCTTGGTGGTGACGGGTGCGCTCTCCTCCTCCCGGGCCCGCTTGAATGGCACCACCCCCCCCCAACCCCACCACCGGCCCGCTCGCTATCTCCCTCCTCCCCCCCACCGTCCCACTCGCTATCTTCCTCCCCCCCACTCCCCCCACCCGGCCCACTCACTATCTCCCTCCCCCACCCCTCGGCCGGCTCGCTATCTCCCTGACCTCCCTGGCCTGCTCGCTATCTCCCTCCTGCCCCCCACCCCCCGGCCTGCTCGCTCGCTCGCTATCTCCCTCTGGCCATTGTGTGATTATTTGAGCACCGTTATTTTTAGTCCTGGCAGCTGTCTGACGTCGCAGATTGTGATGTTTTAGTGGCAGAGGCTGCATTTGCACATTTGCCACTGCAGTGCCACCTAGTGGTAGCGTTGTCAGCAAACACAGCCTAAAAAAAAAAAATCAATGTTCATGACAAAATTAATATGCCTCATTCTTGGCAAGTGGCAACCTAGCATGACACATCCACACCCAGCGGAATGAAAATGTGATTTGAGAAAAGTGCATTTCATTGAAAAGGTCAAGAGAAAAAATGTAAGATACACAAAAAAACCTGCATTTCTCTCATTCATTCCCACTAATTCATAAATCCTAAAACTTATTACAGCCTGTCTTCTCTTGGTGCCAGTGCTGCTTTAATTGCCACCTTTTTGGCATCCCAATAAACATGTGGTTCTTCTTTTTGGGGAAGTTTCTCTTCCATTTGCCCATTTCCATGGCTGCCAAGGGTCTTTGTTTCTGCTGAGTTATTTATTTCTTTTAAAGAGTCAATAGTGGGCAGGTCTATCCTGAACTCTCTTTCAGTGCTTTGCTGAACCATGCGGTACCTCTTAATATTTCTCCCCGGTACCTCTGCGGCACCACTAACTGGTGAACGAGTGCCCACTCCTTGCTCTCAGGTCTGTGAGGAGAACTCCATTTCCTCATCAGTACCTCATTCTTTAAATAGTAGAAATCAGGGATTCCCTCTGCTTCACTTTCAGACTGGGCAGCCTGTGCTAACTCTCGCAATACTGGGTTGGCTCACTGAGTCCAACTACGGAAAATCCATTTCATTCATTTCCTGGGTCTCCTAACTTTCCAAGAAAGTCTCGGACAGGCAGACCTCATGGTCATCTGCCTACAGTGCCAATGCAGTCTCCTCTTGGGGAGCTGGTTGGATCATTGCCTGATCCACTACACATTTAGGGAAACTGCAAGGGTTCGTTTCCTGCCACGGCCCTGTCTCTCTGAACTCCTGTGGTCTTTCTTTCACTACTGGGGGGGCTACCACCTTCACCCCCACCAGATCATTACCTAGCAGCAGGTCAATCCCGTCCATAGGCAAACTAGGGACAATCCCTATGGTCACTGGTCCTGAAACTAGGTCGCACTCCAGGTGCACCCGGTGTACAGATACAGACATATACTGCCCTCCAATACCATTCACCACCATTCTGGTGTTCAATGCACTCTCTGAATGTCAGGGAATGGCTGCTTTGTCATTCCAAACACTGTCTGTTAATATGCAAATGTCTTTTCCAGTCACGGCTGACCTGCTTAACAAGTCCTTTCTTGACTCCAGTAACAGTTCAAAATCAATGTTCATGACAAAATTAATGTGCCTCGTTCTTGGCAGGAGGGGGCCTAGCATGACACATGCCCTTTGTACTGCACTGGAGTGTCAGCCTAGATTTTGTGCTCAAGTCTCTGGAGTGGAGCTTGAGCCCACAACCTCCTGACTCAGAGGTTAAAGTGCTACGAACCGAGCCACAGGTAACACATTTTTCACCCTCACATACTGAAATTCCAGCCTAGCATATTTCATTCACTCTTTTTCACTGACAGCTTGCTTTGTGTTTATCAGGATTTGCCAAGATTGCTTTTTCAGAAACTGTACTACATCATATTTATTTACAACACTTCTTTTTACAGCACAGCCTTTAAAATGCAGTCATTCGCGAGCAAAAAAGCAGTCTTACAGTTATTGCCTTCGGTGTCTGCGCATACTATCAATATTGCAGTTGGCATATCACAAAGATCTCCGGCAGTAGAGGGCAGCAGTGCCTCATAAATAAATCTATTATCAAGCTCTGTGTTAATGCAACACATGTCTTATGTGTTCGCATGGCAGTGGAGGAAATTAATTGTGCTCATTTGTTTTTGGAGCAAGCTTTTCACCATCACCAGCATGACTGACTATGAATCATAGTGCAAGTGGGCATCCATGTACTTGTACCTGCAGCTGGTAACCTTTCAGTCATTTGTGATGCAGACTTTCTGCAATACTGTGGCTCTGACACACAGCTCTTACACTCATCACTAAATAGATACTTGCACCCTGACTGGCAAATGAAAGCTGAAAACTACTTTGACCATACAGTTTGATAAATGGGCATGAACATGATAGAGTTGAGTTGATAACCTTCCATCTACGAAGATGATGGAGTCGCAGCAAACAATCCATTTAAGTGGGGTGTCTTCTCTTGGAGCACCTTTGCTGCTGGCTGTGAAGGCCATTCCTTGAGAGGCAGGTTCTGCCACAAGTGCAGTACATGATAGATCTCATGCTATATTAAACAGAGTTTACCATTTGTTCATTCTGTACAAAGTACCAAAAATGACATCACCACTCATTGGGAGTATAATTACACTGTTTACTTGAAGTTCATTTGCATTTTAATCTAATTGGAATGAGGTGAGTGAGCTACCATGCTTTGAATCAATACCATCATCATAATCACTATCACTGAAGGCAATGGACCTCCTTATAAACAATTCTGCTTGTTTAATTTAGCTTCTATGGGCAGCAAATGAGATAAGAGACTGTATTAAACTAGAATCATGGAGTGGTTACAGCACTGAAGAGGCCAGTCGGCCCATTGTACCCGTTCCGGCTCTCTGCTCGGCTAATCCCACTCCCCTGTCTTTTCCCTGTAGCCCTGCAATTCTTTTTCTCTTCAGATAATTGTCCAATTACCTTTTGAAAGCCAAAATTGAATCTGTCTCAACCACACTCTCAGGCAGTGCATTCCAGATGTAACCATTTGCTGTGTAAAAATATTTTTCCTCATGTCACCTTTGTTTTTTTTACTATTCACCTTACATTGGTGTCCTCTGGTTCTGGATCCTTCCACCAATGGGAACCGTTTCTTCCTCTGGTTATGGATCCTTCCACCAATGGGAACCGTTTCTTCCTCTGGTTATGGATCCTTCCACCAATGGGAACCGTTTCTTCCTCTGGTTATGGATTCTTCCACCAATGGGAACCGTTTCTTCCTCTGGTTATGGATCCTTCCACCAATGGGAACTGTTTCTTCCCGTCTAGTCTCTCCAGACCCTCATTCTTTTGACCACTTCTACTAAATCACAGCTCAACCTTCCCATCGCTAAGGCAAACAGCCCCAGCTTCACCATCTATCAATGTAACTGAAGTCCCTCATCCCTGGAACCATTCTTGTGAATTTTTTCTCTAATAGAAACATAGAAAATAGGAGCAGAAGTAGGCCATTCGGCCCTTTGAGCCTGCTCCACCATTCATTATGATCATAGCTGATCATCCAACTCAGTAGCCTGTTCCGGCTTCCCTTTGATCCCTTTAGACCCAAGAGCTATATCTAACTCCTTCTTGAAAACATACAATGTCTTGGCCTCAACTGCTTTCTGTGGTAGCGAATTCCACAGGCTCACCACTCTCTGCGTGAAGAAATTTCTCCTCATCTCAGTCCTGAAAGGTTTACCCCATATCCTTAGACTATGACCCCTGGTTCTGGACTCCCCCACCATCGGGAACATCCTTCCTGCATCTACCCTATCAAGTCCTGTTAGAATTTTATAGGTTTCTATGAGATCCCCCCTCACTCTTCTGAACTCCAGCGAATATAATCCTAACCAACTCAATCTCTCCTCATATGTCAGTCCCACCATCCCAGGAATCAGTCTGGTAAACCTTCGCTGCACTCCCTCTATAGCAAGATCATCCTTCCTCAGATAAGGAGACCAAAACTACACACAATATTCCAGGTGTGGCCTCACCAAGGCCCTGTATAATTGCAGCAAGACATCCCTGCTTCTGTACTCGAATCCTCTTGCTATGAAGGCCAACATACCATTTGCCTTTTTTATCGCCTGTTGGACCTGCATGCTTACCTTCAGCAACTGGTGTACGAGAACACCCAGATCTCGCTGCATATTCCCCTCTCTCAGTTTATAGCCATTCAGATAATAATCTGCCTTCCTGTTTTTGCTACCAAAGTGGATAATCTCACATTTATCCACATTATACTGCATCTGCCATACATTAACCCACACACTCAACTTGTTCAAATCACCCTGAAGCCTCTCTGCATCCTCCTCACAACTCACTCTCCCACCCAGTTTTGTGTCATCTGCAAATTTGGAGATATTACATTTAGTTCCCTCATCTAAATCATGAATGTATATTGTGAATAGCTGGGGTCCTAGCACCGATCCCTGCGGTACCCCACTACTCACTGCCTGCCATTCGGAAAAAGGCCCATTTATCCCTACTCTTTGGTTCCTGTCCGCCAACCAATTTTCTATCCGTCGCAATACACTACCCCAATCCCATGCGCTATAACTTTACACGCTAATCTCTTATATGGGACTTTGTCGAAGCCTTTTAAAAGTCCAAATAAACCACATCCACTGGCTCCCCCTCATCAACGCTACTAGTTACATCCTCGAAGAATTCTGGTAGATTTGTCAAGCATAATTTCCCTTTCTTAAATCCATGCTGACTCTGAAAGTGTGGTGCCCAGAATTGGACTGCAACGGTTCAAGAAGTCAGCTCACCATCACCTTCTCAAGGGCAATTAGGGATGGGCAACAAATGCTGGCCTTTCCATCAATTCCCACATTCCATGAAACAAATAAAAAAATCTCCACTTGAGGCCTAACCAGTGTTTTATAAAGGTTCACTATAACTTCCTTGCTTTTGTACTCTTACCCTTTTACTGTTTATAGGCCTATAGAAGACTTTTGGATTCCCTTTTATATTGGCTGCCGGTCTGTTCTCATACTCTGTCTTTGCTTCTCTTATTTCTTTTTTCACTTCCCTTGTAAATTTTCTATATCCAGTCTGGTTCTCACTTGGATTAATAACTGACATTTCTCATATGGGCCCTTTTACTACTTTATCTTGTCTCTTTCATCATTCAGGGAGCTCTGGCTTTGTTTTTCTACCTTCCCCCCTCACAAGAATGTTTTCTTTCCGATTCAATTGTGGGATGCGAGCATCACTGGCAAGGCCAGTATTTATTGCCCATCCCTAATTGTCCTTGAGAAGGTTGTGGTCTTCTTGAACTGCTGCAGTGTAGGGCTACCTATAGTAATTTTTTCTGTAGTAGTTGATACAACTGAAGGGTTTGCTAAGCCATTTCAGAGGAAAATTAAGAGTCAACCACATGCTGTGGTCAGACTGGGTAAGGATGGCAGATTTCTTCCCCTGAAGAATATGAGTGAACCAAAAGGATTTTTGAAACAATCAGGTAGTTTCATTCTTAATGAAGCTAGCATTTTTATTCCCGATTATTTATTAATTGAATTTCAATTCCCCCAGCTCTTGTGATGGGATTTGAACACAATTCTCTGGTGCATTAGTCTGGGCCTCTGGGTTACTAGTTCAGTAACATTACCACTATGCTACCGTCCCCCAATGTACCTTGACTCTACCTGAGCTATCTCCTCTTTAAAGGCAGCCCATTGTTCTGTTATAGTTTGTCTTCCAATTTACCTGGGCCAGATGTGTTCTCAACCCATTGAACTGGCCCACCCCAATGATTGCTCTTTAGATGATACAATGATTACAGTCCCCGAAATGTTTCCCCATTGACACTTGATCCACCTCATTTCCCAATAGCAGTTCCAGCAATGCTTCCTTCCTTGTTGGACCGAAACATACTGATCAAGAATTTTCTCCTGAACACACTTTAGAAACTATCCCCCGTCTCTGCCCTTTACATTATTACTATCCCAGTTTATACTAGGATAATTAAAGCTCCCCCATGATAACTACACAATAGTTTTTGCTCCTCTCTGTAAATTTGTTGCAAATTTGTTCCGCTATATGTTTCCCATTAGTTGGTGGCCTATAGAATACAGCCAGCAATGTAATGGCACCTCAATTGCTCCTTAGCTCTAACCAAATAGATTCTGTCCTTCACCCCTCTGGGACATCCTCTTTCTCTAGCACTGTATTTTACGCCTCAATCAATACAGCTTCCCCTCCTTCTTTATTTCCTTCCCTATCTTTCCTGAACACTTTTATCCAGGAATATTTAGTTCCCAATCCTGCCCTGTAGTCCACCAGATCTCCTTAATCGTCATGACATCATAGAGTCATAGAGTCATACAGCACAGAAACAGACCCTTTGGCCCATCGTGTCTGTGCCAGCCATCAAGCACCTAACTATTCTAGTCCCATTTTCCAGCACTTGGCCCATAGCCTTGTATGCTATGGTGTTTCAAGTGCTCATCTAAATACTTCTTAAATATTGTGAGGGTTCCTGCCTCTACCACCACTTCAGGCAGTATATTCCAGATTCTAACCACCCTCTGGGTGAAATTTTTTTCCCTCAAATTCCCTCTAAACCTCCTGCCCCTTACCTTAAATCTACACCCCCTGGTTATTGACCCCTCTGCTAAGGGAAAAAGTCTCTTCCTATCTAACCTATCAATGCCCCTCTTAATTTTGTATACCTCAATCATGTCCCCCCTCAGCCTTCTCTGTTCGAAGGAAAACTACCCTAGCCTATACATTCTCTCTCCATAGCTGAAATTCTCCAGCCCAGGCAACATCCTGTTGAATCTCCTCTGCACCCTCTCCAGTGCAATCACATCCATCCTGTAGTGTGGTGCCCAGAACTGTACACAGCTGTGGCCTAACTAGCGTTTTATACAGCACTATTATAATCTCCCTGCTCTAATATTCTATGCCTCAGCTAATAAAGGCAAGTATCCCATATGCCTTCCTAACCACCTTATCTAACTGTGCTGCTGCCTTCAGTGATCTATGGACAAGTACACCAAGGTCCCTCTGGCACTCTGTCCTTCCTAGGGTCCTACCATCCATTGTATATTCCCTTGCCTTGTTAGTCCTCCCAAAATGCAATCTTCTCAGGATTAAATTCCATATTCCTACATATCCATATCATATTCCCACATGGCTTTCTGCACCTGCAGCTCACCAACCTTATTTTCCACACTCCGTGCATTTACATATATGAACAGCAAACCCAATTTAGATCTTATTGCATTCCCTCTTATCCTGATCAAACCTAATCTTTTACAATTGCTTACTCCAGTGCTATCTGTCTCTCCTGATTACTTGTGCACCTTGCTTTTCCTCTCTAATATTACATCCTAGTTCCCATACCCCTGCCAAGTTAGTTTACATCCTTCCCAATAGCACAAGCAAACTGACCCACAAGGGCATTGGTCCCAGCTCTGTTCAGGTGCTCCCCATCTGGCCTGTATGGGTCGCATCTCCCCCAGAACCAGTCCCAGTGTTCCAGGAATCTAAAGCCCTCCCTCCTGCACCATTTCTCCAGCTTTGCATTCATCTGCTCTACCCTACTATTTCTATACTCACTGCAGCGTGACATTGTGGCTGGGTTTATGTCTTGGTGACAAGGGACTTGACCACTGGCAAAAATGCCAGTGAGAGCTCCACTCGCTTCTTCTGGGGAAGGCCTACTGGATCAAGTTCCACTTAGGTACTTAAATGGACAGCAGCGGGCCTTCCCCATGATCAAGGACCCAAGCTGCTGAACTCCCACCTGCTGAGAGCTATCGGCCAATCAGAGGCCGGCAGCTCTTTAACTGAGCAGCGGCACTGCGGAGGCAGTGACTGCTGTCGGTACAGCACTCACCCGAGGCCCTGGACCCAGGCACAGGTAAGCCAAGGCAGGAAGGGTGTTTGCAGGGTGGGGGTCACGGGGGAGGGGTTGTAGGAGGGTCAGTAACAAGTGCAGGGGGGGTGACTCTCAATGGTACCCCCTTCCCAATGACAGGTCCCTCGTTTAGGCACCCCTTCCCCCTTTCCACCACCCACCCCCCCAACCCCGCCCCCAGAGCAGGCAGGAAACCCGCAAGGGGTTTGCTTGTCGTGCTCCCCATGTGGTGACAGGCCCACTAATATCAGTGGCAGTGGGTTGAGGCCCATCTTTGACCATTAGTTACTCACTTAAAGGCCTCAAATGGCTGCGGGAATGAGGTCACATTATTTTATAAAAAAGTTAAATGAAATCTATTTACTTAACTCTTATTATCTGTACACCTCAGATTATAATATACTGAACAATTCACAACCCTTTAGTATTACAACCATGTAATTTACTATTAACTTTATCCCCTAGATCTGATTAATTAATTGAACACTGATTGTAATTTTGTGTTAAAATATCATATTGGATTTAGTTTTTATGCTAATTAACTGATCTAGTCTTTCTGTACAGTTGATTAATTTAATTTAAATTATAAGTTTACAAGTATCCGCAACCCACATGACTCATTTGTCCTGAAAGATCACTTTGCAATATTTTTCTCCCCTGCTCGGTTCCGACTCACAGTCCAATCACAGCTTAAGATGCTGCTACACTCGGTTCCCTGCCTCTCCTTTTACTCTGCTCCACTCTACTCCTGGTCTCCCGTTTTACATTGTTCCACTCCACTTCCGGTCTCTCATTTAACCCGGCATCACTCGGCTCCTTGCCTCGCCTTTTACTCTGTTCCACTCTGCTCCTGGCCTCTCCTTTTCCACTGTTCCACTGTGTTCCTGGCCTCTCCTTTTACACTGTTCCACTCTACTCCCGGCCTTTCCTTTTATACTGCTCTACTCTGCTCCTGGCCTCTCCTTTTACACTACCCAACTCTGTTCCCGGCCTCTCCATTTACCCTGTTCCACTCTGCTCCCAGCCTTTCCTTTTATCCTGCTCTACTCTGCTCCTGGCCTCTCCTTTTACACTACCCAACTCTGTTCCCGGCCTCTCCATTTACCCTGTTCCACTCTGCTCCCAGCCTCTCCTTTTACACTGTTCCACTCTGCTCCCGGCCTTTCCTTTCACACTGTTCCACTCTGCTCCTGGTCTCTCCTTTTACACTGCTCCACTTTGCTCCTGGGCTCTCCTTGGACCTCATCGTCACAAGGCGAGCCTCTTTAAACAGTGTTCAAATCACACGCAGCCTCCACAGTGCAGACTGCGACACCAACCAAAGAAGCTGCATCACTCCAAGCAGAAAGGCCGCGCGCGCATCAACACTAACAGAATCTCTCATCCACAACTGTTACATAGGTTTCTAAATTCACTTGAAAAAGCCTTTCAGAACACTCCTAAAGGGGATGCAGAGACCAAGTGGGCCCACATCACAGATGCCGTCTATGACTCAGCAATGACCACCTATGGCAAACGTGTGAAGCGGAATGTAGACTGGTTTCAATCTCACTTTGAAGAGCTGGAACCTGTCATAGCCGCTAAGCACAATGCACTGCTGGCCTACAAGAAAGGCCCCAGCGAGTTAACATCCGTAGCACTTAAAGCAGCCAGAAGTGCTGCACAAATAACAGCCAGGCGCTGCGCAAATGACTACTGGCAACACCTATGCAGTCATATCCAGCTGGCCTCTGACACCGGAAACATCTGAGGAATGTATGATGGCATTAAGAGAGCTTTTGGGCCAACCATCAAGAAGATCGCCCCCCCTCAAATCTAAATCAGGGGACACAATCACTGACCAACGCAAGCAAATGGACCGCTGGGTGGAGCACTACCGAGAATTATACTCCAGGGAAAATGTTGTCACTGAGACCGCCCTCAATGCAGCCCAGTCTCTGCCAGTCATGGATGAGCTGGACTACAGCCAACAAAATCGGAACTCAGTGATGCCATTGATTCTCTAGCCAGCGGAAAAGCCCCTGGGAAGGACAGCATTACCCCTGAAATAATCAAAAGTGCCAAGCCTGCTATACTTTCAGCACTCTACAAACTGCTTTGCCTGTGCTGAGACGAGGGAGCAGTACCACAAGACATGTGCGATGCCAATATAATCACCCTCCATAAGAACAAGGTTGACGGTGGTGACTGCAACAACTATCATGGAATGTCCCTGCTCAGCATAGTGGGGAAAGTCTTCGCTCGAGACGCTTTCAGCAGGCTCCAGAAGCTGGCTGAGTGCGTCTACCCTGAGGCACAGTGTGGCTTTTGAGCAGAGAGTTCCACCATTGACATGCTGTTCTCCCTTCGCCAGCTACAGGAGAAATGCCGTGAACAACAGATGCCCCTCTATGTTGGTTTCAATGATCTCACCAAAGCCTTTGACCTCGTCAGCAGACGTGGTCTCTTCAGACTACTAGAAAAGATCGGATGTCCATCAAAGCTACAAAGTATCATCACCTCATTCCATGACAATATGAAAGGCACAGTTCAGCATAGCGGCACCTCATCAGACCCCTTTCCTATCCTGAGTGTCGTGAAACAGGGCTGTGTTCTCGCAATTAAACAGTTTGGGATCTTTTTCTCCCTGCTGCTCTCACATGCGTTCAAGTCTTCAGAAGAAGGAATTTTCCTCCACACGAGATCTGGTGGCAGGTTGTTCAACCTTGCCTGTCTAAGAGCGAAGACCAAAGTACGGAAAGTCCTCATCAGGGAATTCCTCTTTGCTGACGATGCTGCATTAACATCTCACACTGAAGAGTGTCTGCAGAGACGCATCGACAGGATTGCGGCTGCCTGCAATGAATTTGGCCTAACCATCAGCCTCAAGAAAACGAACATCATGGGACAGAATGTCAGAAATGCTCCATCCATCAATATTGGCGACCACGCTCTGGAAGTGGTTCAAGAGTTCACCTACCTAGGCTCAACTATCACCAGTAACCTGTGTCTCGATGCAGAAATCAACAAGCGCATGGGAAAGGCTTCCACTGCTATGTCCAGACTGGCCAAGAGAGTGTGGGAAAATGGCGCACTGACACGGAACACAAAAGTCCGAGTGTATCAAGCCTATGTCCTCAGTACCTTGCTCAACGGTAGCGAGGCCTGGACAACGTATGTCAGCCAAGAGCGACATCTCAATTCATTCCATCTTCGCTGCCTCCGGAGAATCCTTGTCATCAGGTGCCAGGACCGTATCTCCAACACAGAAGTCCTCGAGGCGGCCACCATCCCCAGCATATGCACCCTACTGAGCCAGCGGTGCTTGAGATGGCTTGGCCATGTGAGCTGCATGGAAGATGGCAGGATCCCCAAGGGCACATTGTACAGCAAGATCGCCACTGGTATCAGACCCACCAGCCGTCCATGTCTCCGCTTTAAAGACATCTGCAAACGCGACATGAAGTCCTGTGACATTGATCACAAGTCGTGGGAGTCAGTTGCCAGCGATCGCCAGAGCTGGCGGGCAGCCATAAAGGCAGGGCTAAAGTGTGGCGAGTCGAAGAGATTTGGCAGTTGGCAGGAAAATAAACAGAAGTACAAGGGGAGAGCCAACTGTGTAACAGCCCCGACAACCAATTTTATCTGCAGCACCTGTGGAAGAGTCTGTCACTCTAGAATTGGCCTTTATCGTCACTCCAGGCGCTGCTTCACAAACCACTGACCACCTCCACGCGCTTACCCATTGTCTCTCGAGACAAGGAGGCCAAAGAAGAAGAAGAAGACTCTGCTCCCGGTCTCTCCTTTTACACTGCTCCACTTTGCTCCTGGGTTCTCCTTTTACACTGTTCCACTCTGCCTCCAGTCTCTCCTTTTACACTGTTCCACTCTGCCTCCAGTCTCTCCTTTTACACTGTTCCACTCTGCTCCCGGTCTCTCCTTTTACACTTTTCCACTCTGCTCCCGGTCTCTCCTTTTACACTGCCCCACTCCACTCCCAACATCTCCATTTATGAGCTAAAGGAAAAGATATGTGAAAAAACTTGCAAGGAAGTTGAAAGCCAAAGGTTTTTTTCGAATAAATTATCAAGAGAAATCAAATGGTATATTGAAATGTGGGCCATTAACAAAGAGATGATGGCATGACTATAATGGATAATAAATACATGTGGCCTCGTTAAGTAAGCACTTTGTGTTCATTTTCACTGGAAGAGGACAGAATACCAGTGGTATAAGTGACCTGAAAATAAGTCAAGGGGAGAAACTTAATGGGTTTAATCAAAGTTAAAAAATGCTAATAGAGAACCTAAAGCTCTTGGACCTGATGGCATCCATTAAATGGTATTAGAAGAAATAGGTGAGGAAATTGCACATGCATTTGTCATGATTTTCCAAAACTTTCTCGATTCAAGAATTGTGTCTTTGGCTCAGAATACTGCGCGTGTCACTCCATTATTTAAGAAGGGCAGGAGGGAGAAACCAGGTAACTACAGACAGTTTAACGTCAATCATGGGGAAATTATTGAGCATCAAATACAGAGTAACTAAGCTCTTGGACAAAAGTCAAAATAGGTTTATGAAGGGGTGTTCATGTCTTACTAATCCAGTTGAAGTTTTTGAGGGGGTCACTAGCATGGCAGATAAGGCAGTGTCTATGGATGCTGTCTACATCGACATTCGGAGGCACTTCATAAGGCTGATTATCCACAAAAATATGAGCACACAGAGGTGGAGGTAACCTAATGACATGGCCTTGTAGTTGCTTAGGAGATAGGAGACAGAGAGTAGAGATAAACGGCTCATTGTCTGATTGGCAAGATGTGAGGAATAGTATTCCCCTGGATCTGTACTGGGCCTCAGTTTCTTACTATTTATATTAGTAATTTGGATGAAGGAATAGAATTATACATCAAAATCTGCAGATGACACTAAGTTAAGCACCTCAATAAATTGTGTGAATGGGAGAAGGAAGATACAAAGGGACATACATAGATTAAATGTGTGAGCAAAATTATGGCAGGTGGCTTGCAATGTGGGGAATGTGAGGTGTTAGGACCAGGTGAGAAAGGGGCCTTTTGCTGTCTTCACCTGGTCTTATTGTAACAGGGTTTTATTTTAAACAAACTGTGTTTTGAGCTCCCCCTTTGTGAATCCTGATTCATGGCTTTCCAATTATAAGGCAAAGAAATGAGCACAAAGAAGCTTTCTTTGGTTTAAAGGAGAAAAGCGAAATTTATTAAACCTTAAACTTAAATTCTAATATGGTTAATGCCTACGGTTAGACGACGCACCCATGCTATCATACACACGCGATACACGCATGCAAATAGGGACAGAAAAGAGCAGAAGAAAAATAAAATGGAGAGGTTTGAGGCAGTCTCTGAAGGGGGTTTTCTGTTACTGTTTCTGTGTTTCCAGCTCGCCGTAGGGTCCTTGATTGTAGACAGCTCTTACTTTTTGTTGGGGCCCAGTATTCTTCTTAAACCTTGTTCACTGTAAGAGACTTTTCTCTCTTAGTGTTCATATGTCTTCAATGGTTTCCGATGCTGGGGTGAGTGAGATGAAAGCAGACAGGAGAGGGATGTTCTCAGTCCAGGAGAAAAGTGCTTTCTGATTTTCAAACACTCTGTGGCAAGTTTTAAATTCAAACAACTCCAACAGTCAGCCAGCCATGTGATCAAACTGGTCTGACCACATCTGTTTGTGTATTCGGCCATTTTAGCAGTTAACCTGGAATGCTAGCATTTCCACCTTCAATATCTGGTAATCAAAAATCCATTGTGGATTAAATTGGAGCAGGGAATAGCCCCTTTGTTCTTTGAAGTACTATCTGTGAATATACTAATGTCTCTCTCCAGCCAAAGTTTCCAATTGTTTTTTAAAACAAATTCTTTCTTCACCATCAGCAGTTTAAAATCAATGTTCATGTGGTGAAATTAATTTTCCTCATACTTGGCAGGTGGAAGTTTGCCTGACAGAGATCATTCACTTTGGATCCCAGAAAGACAAATCAGAATATTTTCTTGACGTTGAGAGAGAAGTAGATGTGGAAGAGCAAAGGAATTTCACTGTCCATGTACACAATCACTAACAGCTAGTGCACAGATAAAAAAAAAAAATTATTATTATTAAGGCTCATAAAATATTAGCTTTTATCTCAATGGTGTTGGAATTCAAAAGTGGTGAATTGATGCTTCAGTTGTGGAGGCTCCATCTGGAGTAGAGCATTCAGTTTTGGGCACCACACCTCAGGACAGATATGAGGCCTTGTAAGGAGTAGATCACAGATTCACCACAGAATCACAGAATTGTTACAGCACAGAAGGAGGCCATTTGGCCCATCGTGTCCGCACTGGCTCTCTGAAAGAGCAACTCCCTCAGTTCCGTTCCCCTGCCTTCTCCCCGTAACCCTGCGCATTTTTCCTTTTCATATAACTGTCTAATTCCCTTTTGAACGCTTCAATTGAACTTCCCTCTACCACGTTCTCAGGCAGTGCATTCCAGACCTTAACCATTCGCTGCATGAAAAAGTTTTCCTCATGTCACTTTTGCTTCTCTTACCAAATACTTTAAATCTGCGCCTTCTTGTTCTCAATCCTTTCAGGAGTAGGAACAGTTTCTCTCTATCTACTTTGTCCAGATCCTTCATGATTTTGAATACCTCTATCAAATCACCTCTCAGCCTTCTCTTCTCCAAGGAAAACAGTCCTAACTTCTCCAATCTATCTTAATAACAGAAATTCCTCATCCCTGGAATCATTCTCACAAATTTTTTCTGTACTCTCTGGAATGCCCTTACGTCTTTCCTCAAGTGCAGTGCCCGGAATTGGATGCAATATTGCAGCTGAACTAGTGTCTTGTACAAGTTGAACATAACTTCCTTGCTCTTGTACTATAAACCTCCATTAATAAAGCTCAAGATACTGTATGCTTTATTAACCGCTCTCTCAACTTGTCCTGCCACCTTCAATGACTTATGCACATATACACCCAGGTCCTTCTGCTCCTGCACCACCTTTAGAATTGTACCCTTTATTTTGTATTGTCTCTCCATGTTCTTCCTACCAAAATGAATTACTTCACATTTTCCAGCATTGAACTTCATCTGCCACCTCTCTGCCCATTCCACCAACTTGTCTATGTCCTTTTGGAGTTCTACATTATCCTCCTCAAAGTTCACAATGCTTCCAAGTTTCAGATCATCTGCAAACTTTGAAATTCTGCCCACTACACCAAGGTCTAGGTCATCAATATATATCGGGAAAAGCAATCGTCCCAAAACTGATCCCTGGGGAACCACTATAAACCTTCCTCCAGCCCAAAAAGCATCCATTAACCACTACTCTTTGTTTCCTGTCACTCAGCCAATTCTGTATCCATGTTGCTAACGTCCTTTTTATTCCATGAGCTACAAATTAGCTCACACGTTTGTTGTGTGACACTGTATCAAACGCCTTTTGAAAGTCCATGTACAGCATTGCCCTCATCAACCCTCTCTGTTACCTCCTCAAAAAACTCCAAGTTAGTTAAACATGATTTTGCCTTAAGAAATCCATACTGGCTTTCTTTAATTAACCCACATTTATCCATGACTATTGATTTTGTCCCGAATTATTTTCTCTCGAAGCTTTCCCACTACCGAAGTTAAATTGACTGGCCTGTAGTTGCTGGGCTTATCTTTACGCCCTTTTTTGAACAAGGGTGTAATATTTACAAATCTCCAGTCCTGTGGCACCACCCCCGAGTCTAAGGAAGATTTAAAAATTATGGCCAGTGGCTCTGAAATTTCCACCCTCACTTCCCTCTGTATCCTTGGATTCATCTCATCCGGTCCTGGTGTTTTATTCACTTTTAAGTACAGACAGCCAATCTTCCTCTTTATCAATTTTAAACCCTCCTAGTGTCCGAATTACCTCATCTTTCAACATTGCCTGGGTTGCATCTTCTTCCTTGGTAAAGACAGATGCAAAGTATTCATTTAATATCTCAGCTCTGCCCTCTGCCTCCATGTGTAAATCCCCTTTCTGGTCTCTAATCGGACCCACTGCTCCTTTTACCGCTCTTTGACTATTTATATGCCTATAGAAAACTTTGGCATTTCCTTTAATGCTAGCTGCCAATCTCTTTTCATGCTCTCTCTTTGCTCTCTTATTTGCCTAAATTTGATTTGTTTTCCCTTGAGTTTGAAGGTCGATGGAGTTATCTAATTTAGGTGTTTGAATTGATAAAGGGATTTGATAGGATAGATGCAGAAAAACTATTTTCTCTGGTGGGGGAACACAGAACCAGTGTTACAGCTGGCTCAAAGGAAAATGGTAATGTTTGTTGGAGGTCAATCATCTCAGCCCGAGCACATCACTGTAGGAGTTCCTCAGGGTAGTGTCCTAGGGCCAACCATCTTCACTGCTTCATCAATGACCTTCCCTCCATCATAAGGTCAGAAGTGGGATGTTCGCTGATGGATTGTACGATGTTCAGCACCATTCACAACTGCTCAGATACTGAAGCAGTTCATGCCCACAAGAAGCAAGACATGGACAACCGAAGTGGCAAGTAACATTTGCACCACATAAGTGCCAAGCAATGGCCATCTCCAACAAGAGAAAAGTCTAACCACCTCCCCTTGATGTTCAATGCTTTTTATCATTGTTGAATCCCCACTATCAAGATCTTGGGAGGTTACCATTGACCCAAAACTGAACTGGAGCAACCACATAAACAAGAGAAGGTCAGAGGCTTGGAATTCTATGGTGAGTCACCCACCTCCTGACTTCCCAATGCCTGATTACCATCCACAAGGCTCAAGTCAGGAGTATGATAGAATAATCTCCACTTGCCTGGATAAGTGCAGCTCCAACAACACTCAGGAAGCTTAACACTACACAGGACAAAGCAGTCCGCTTGATTTACACCCCATCAACCACGTTAAATATTCAAAGTCTCCACCATAGGCACACCTTGGTTACAGTGCACACCTTCAATAAGATGCACTGCAGCAATTCACCAAGGCTTCTTCAACAGCACTTTCCAAACCCATGAACCAGACCCAGAGGTACCACCACTTCTGCCCAATACCTGTTGCAGCCTTTGTGTACAAGTCACCCAGTCCTCTGGCCCCCACTGTGAGGATGCAGCAATACTCTCTGCCAAATCCAGGACCTCAAAAAAAATACCTCCAAGAACACTCCACAGTACATCCAGACACTTTGCAACAGAAAAAGTTCCAGAAAATGACTTTACTTGCAGGTTGGGTGCCTGCTCCTTTATATAATGCTAGTGCAGGGCCCACGCTTGTAATTTGCAGAGTGAATAATGAAGAGGATGCCTTCACATTCATTCTCCAAGTTAGGAATCCTGGCACCACATTAGCCAGTTGGGCTGTGTGACAGCAAGATAGTGTCGAATCATAGCATTTCGGTGCACCCATTGTCATCCTCTCTTGTGCCCTTCTTCTAACAGAGCACCTTGTGAGCTGTGCAGAAAGCAGCCAGTGGCGTGGGGACACACGGAGATTGGTGCTTGGCCTCAATAGTGCTGCCAGAAATGATAATGCGGAGGCAATTTCACATCCACAGATTTTTGTTAGGTAATGGTATCAGGTAAGAGAGTCAGCTGTGACCCTCCAATCATCCGGTACTACTCCAGTGGCCAGTGAAGACGCAAAGATCATCGCCAAAGGCGCAGCAATCTCTTCCCTCGCTTCCCGTAATATCCTTGGGTATATCCCGTCTGGCCCCGGGGACTTATCTGTCCTCATATCATTCAAAATTTCCAGCACATCCTCCCTCTTAACCTCAACCTGTTCGAGCATATCAGCCTGTTCCACGCTGTCCTCACAAACGACCAGGTCCCTCTCACTAGTGAATACTGAAGCAAAGTATTCATTTAGGACCTCCCCTACCTCCTCCGACTCCAGGCACAAGTTCCCTCCACTATCCCTGATCAGCCCTACCCTCACTCTGGCCATCCTCTTGTTCCTCACATGTGTAGAACGCCTTGGGATTTTCCTTAATCCTACCCGCCAAGACTTTTTCATGCCCCCTTCTAGCTCTCCTAAGTCCATTCTTCAGTTCCTTCCTGGCTACCTTGTAACCCTTTAGAGCCCTGTCTGATCCTTGCTTCCTCAACCTTAAGTAAGCTTCCTTCTTCCTCTTGACTATCTGTTCCACATCTCTTGTCATCCAAGGTTCCTTCACCCTACCATTCCTTCCCTGCCTCATCGGGACAAACCTATCCAGCAGTCGCAGCAAGTGCTCCCTAAACAACCTCCACATTTCTGTCGTGCATTTCCCTGAGAACATCTGTTCCCAATATATGCTCCCCAGTTCCTGCCTAATAGCATTGTAATTCCCCCTCCTCCAATTAAATATTTTCCCATCCCGTCTGCTCCTGTCCCTCTCCATGACTATAGTAAAGGTCAGGGAGTTGTGATCACTATCACTGAAATGCTTTCCCACCGAGAGATCTGCCACCTGGCCTGGTTCGTTGCCAAGCATCAAGTCCAACATAGTCTCCCCTCTAGTCGGCCTATCTACATATTGAGTCAGGAAACCTTCCTGGACACACCTGACAAAAACTGCTCCATCCAAACTATTTGCACTAAGGAGGTTCCAATCAATATTAGGGAAGTTGAAGTCACCCATGACAACAACCCTGTTACTTCTGCACCTTTCCAAAATCTGCCTCCCAATCTGTTCCTCCATGTCTCTGTTGCTATTGGGGAGTCTATAGAAAACTCTCAACAAAGTGACTGCTCCTTTCCTGTTTCTGACTTCCACCCATAATGACTCAGTAGACAAACCCTCCTCAACGACCTCCCTTACTGCAGCTGTGATACTATCCCTGATTAACAATGCCACTCCCCCACCTCTTTTACCTCCCTCCCTATTCCTTTTGAAACATCTCAACCCCGGAAATTCCAACATCCATTCCTGCCCCTGTGATATCCACGTCTCCGTAATGGCCACAACATCGTAGCTCCAAGTACTGATCCATGCTCTAAGTTCATCACCCTTATTCCTGACACTTCTTGCGTTAAAATAGACACACTTCAACCCATCATACTGGCTGCAATTTTGCCCTGTCAACTGTCTAACCTTCCTCACAGACTCTCTGCACTCGGTATCTGCCTGTTCAACAGCTACCCCATCCACTGATCCATGGCTCCGGTTCCCATCCCCCTGCCAAACTAGTTTAAACCCTCCCGAAGAGCTCTCGCAAACCTCCCGCCCAGGATATTGGTGCCCCTCCAGTTCAGATGCAACCCGTCCTTGCTCCTTGTTGGGTACTTCTGACCGTGTAATGAGCTCTATAGCTTTAGTTTATACTGAACTTAGTTGAACAGACAGACCAGAGTGAGAATGGGACAGGGAATGATAAAGTGGGCAAGCCACAGGTAGGATCATGTTAACAGAGACTTTTAATGAAGCAGTCATCCAATCTGAATTTGACTTCCCCAATATACAGAACCTGCCACATTGAAAATATTAGAGTACTTTGAATAGAAGAAAGAGCTTTTTTGTTTCTGTTTTTGTTCTATATTTTCAATATTTTCTGATATTTTTCAGTTTCCCAGCACTGGGCCAGATTTTGCTTTCAAAATGACAGTGAGGCTATGGGTGCTTGCCGTTATTTATACCTCAATGGTGCAACAACTTCAGGCAAGAGGCAGATCCGCAGTTAATCATGGATATCCAAAGGATGCTGTCTGAGTTGCGCCATTCTGCTGTTAGCTTTGCAAAAATAGCATCTCACTGTCTGCCTCACCATTGAAATGCACTGAACGCGTGACGTTGCTCTGTTTGCGTGGTAGATACAAACTACACTTTCCACAGAAAGTTAAGTCTTGTCTGTTCAAGTCTAAGTACCCTTTTAGTGGCTTGATAAGTGGGCTACGTCCTACAGTGGATGAACACGGCTTAAATGATGAAGTGTTAATTATTGCCAATTCGTGGGAAGATATGAACCAAACTCACTGCAACTTTCGAGGGATAGTAATTATAAGTGTAATTACTCTTTTAACAGTGTGCTAATTGTTAATTTATGCCAAACAAATTCTTTGACACTGAAAATTAACTATTACAAATGTGGACATTTCTTCAGGTATTGCATGTTGTTGGAGATTTTAAATATGTCAGATTTAAAATTAAACATTCTTTTTACTTTCCCTTACTGTCTTTTTTCTTTCTTTCCCTCTCTTGATTTCTCTTTCTGTACCTGATATGATATTATATTCACCTACTCCAATTAACACTTCCTTCTCAGCCTTTGCGCTGTGAATTTCATAATCCTTCAATTTGATTGGTTACAGAGATGCAATGTTGGTTGCCCTATTCACTCCGGTCCCAAATGGCTTGTTTCTCTTGCTGCGCCATTATCAGCTCACACTTTCAGCAATTTGCCGCATAAAACAAAAGTGTAGATATCTAAATCTTGCGCGGGCAAGTCTAACTAATGGTGGATGCTGTTAGATGCCCTGCTACTGCAAAATCTGGGCCTCAACCTTTGAATGATTGAAAGGTCAAAGAATAAATAAATCCTTGTGTGTTCCTAAAGAGTGTATAACAGCCAATCTACTGATTGGCAGGTCAGTGAATGCAAACTGAACATTATTTATGAAGTTAAAAAAGAACAGTGCTTTCTTAAGCATCTGATATCACACAATTCAGCTAAATAAAAGACTGAGTGAGAGGTAATTAAAGTTTCACATGGTATTGGGTGACGGTTCTAAATTTAACTGTATTCTCCCAACAGACTAGTGTTCAGTGTTCCTATCACTAAAACTTAAGTACATCTTCAGAAAGAAACCTCAATTGCAAAGGTTAGCATGCTCCTTAAAATAGAGAAGAGAATACCTTTGTGTATGATAATCCAATCCCTCCATCTGTTATTCCTGCCTTTTCATCTTCATCTAGTCTTTTTCCTCCTTTAGCCTAAGTGTTCCAGTATGGAAAAATTACATATTAGAACAGCAAGTTTTTTGGGTGACAGTGGAAATATATTTTTTCACTCTTTTTCTTCCTTGTCAGCCCTTGATATTGGTACTGTGCATCCCATTTCTGCTGATATAATAGGATGGCCTGGGGAATGTATTCCTCTGTGACCAGCATTGCTGTCACTCTTTGATTGACATGAGATGTGATTTATGTGGGTGATTCACTGCTACAACTTCTTGTTTCCAAGTGGCATTGCATCTAACGAACCCAGAAGAGGCGTTATTTGAGTGGAACTGCCTGGGGACTCAAATGCGCAACCTTCTTGATGGGAGTCAAGTGCTCAACTGCCTCATCTACGCAGTCTGCTCTTTGTGAAGAACATCTTAATATTTCTCATGTTAACCTGACGCACATTCAAACAATAAGATATTAGATTATAGCACAAGAGCCTCATCAAAGTTTAAATATCCACTATGTTGTACTTGAACTGATATTTAACAAATGTAAAATATTAATCTAACTTTTTAGTTGCATGCTTTATATTAAATTAATTGACATATTATTTCCATATTGGTAGATTTAAATGCCTGCAGCTCAGTTTTAAAGAATATTGCATTGACCATAAATTTGAATCTTTTACACAAAACAATTTTTTTCATTACTGTATTTAATTAAACATATAACATAGGAACAGAAGTCGGCAATTCAATCCCTCAAGCTTGTTTCGTTATTTCAATAGATCACGGCTGTACCATCTGTACCATGCCTCCATTTACCGCTTTTGATCCACATTCCTTGATGAAAGTAACAGCAACATCCTGCAGGTTAACATTGACCAGAAACTGAACTGGACCAGCTATATAAATACTGTGGTGTCAAGAGCAGGTCAGAGGCTGGGAATTCTGTGGCGAGTAACTCACCTCCTGACTCCCCAAAGCCTGTCCACCATCACAAATCAGATGTGTGATGAACTACTCTCCACTTGCCTGGATGAGTGCAGCAAGATGCAGCTCACAAAGCCTCCTTTGACAGCACCTTCCAAACCCGTAACCTCTGCCACCGCGTAGGACAAGGGCAGCTGATGTATGAGAACACCACCACCTGCAAGTTCCCCACCACGTCACATGCCCATCCTGACTTGGAACTATATCACCGTCCCTTCACTATCACTGGGTCAAAATCCTGGAGCTCCCTTCCAAACACTACTGTGGGTGTATCCGCACCAGATGGATTGCAGAGGTTCAAGAAGGCAACTCACCATCACCTTCTCAAGGGCAATTAGGGATGGACAATAAATGCTGGAGTTGCCATGAACATCCCATGAACAAATAAAAAAAGCACTGCTCCTTGCCAGGGCATCCAGTTGCAGTATCTCCTCATCATGGCCACATTCCAACTCTCTGATCTGGACTGCAGCTGACAATTTCAGACATTAACACTGTCTCTGAGTTCCCGTTACATTGTCCCAAGTATCATTCACATTCTGTTTTATACTTTCCACCCATTTTGGAGCTAAGTGTGGTTCATCCCATTGTCTTTCATCCCTTTGTCTTTCTAATGCCTTCATACCTAACCCCCTTTTTGAGATAAGAACAGAAGGTGCTGGAAATACTCAGCAGGTGAGGCAATATCTGTGGGGAGAGAAGCAGAGTTAGCGTTTCAGGTCTGTGACCTTTCATCATTTTTTGAGATGATCTCTGTCTAATCGACAGCACTTTATCTATTTTTCCAGCATTTTGCATTCCTTTAATAGCTCAAGTTTCCTGTTGTAGGATTGGCAGACATATGTGTCCAGAACAGGATCTGGATTTTTTTTTTAAAAAGAGACCTCTTTACTTTTTTAGTCAGACTTTCCAGTTTCTTTGATGGGTAAGCAGGAACCTGAGATGCCCCACCTAATGTTGGGCATGCCCTCAATTGCCACTTAAGGGATGGCACAGCACCTTTACCCCACAAACTTTGGTTTAGTCAGAAGTATGTTTGGAGTGGGCACATCTCAGCTTTTACATCTGAATGAGCCCCTTTCCATGGATTTTCGAGGCCTCGGTTTTTATGCTTAATTTTAATCACATTTTAAATGGTAGGGCCACCAATGTAACCTCACATACCTGACCTAGATAGAATGCAACAGCCAGGAGGCAGTAGATTTTTGTCTTCACCATTTTTAATTGCAATGGAATGAAATTCAAATGTGTGCTATAAAGTGTGAACACCAGCTTGCTACCCAGAAGTGAAAATGAAGATAAAGCTGTCGATTGAAAATTTGAATTAGATCACACACATAGGGCTGAATTTTGTCTGGCCGTTTGGAGTGGGAATGGAGGTGTGGTGGGGGCCGGAGAATCATGTCGGAAGCGTTTGCCCAGAAATCTGATGTCGTGATATCGATTCTGGATTTAGTCAGTATCAGGAGAGCACCAAGGTGGCATCGTCACCCTGATGCAACGGGAATGTAATTTAAAACATTTGCATCTAATTCATCATGGTTCAATGGGGGGCTTGGAATTAAGTGGACGATGACCGGCACTTCAGATTTCTGACTGTTATTGGGTGACTAAACTGTTGGCTGCCCATACTGCTGGATGAAAGGGTCGGCACTGAGGGCCAACAGGGATTCTGCTGGGAGAAATAGCAAAGGCACAGCTGCCAAGTCAGAGTTGTCGCTGTATCGAAAGTGCTCTAGAGACACCCTGGTCACCTTACATGGGTCTCATTCACCCTGTCTTTTTGGACCCCCGTGGCATGATGCAGCACCTCAAATGGAGGGAGGGCCAAGAGGCAGCTATGCCTGCCCATGAAGCTCCACGACGAGAGCAGCAGCAGACGGTCATGGCAAGAAGGGCCCACCTGTACCAGAGAGTGTATCAGATTTGAATCAGCTACCTCCAAATGTCCAAGTGGCATTGTCAGCGAAGACTATGGCTTTCCAGGTACAGCGTCATTGAGCTATATGCTGTGCTGTAGGACACATTGTGCCTATGGGATTTGAGGTCACCCAATGCCAGCGGCCCTAATCTTTTACGCTCCTGGATCATTCCAAGGATCCATTGGGGACATGTGTGGGGTCTCCCAGGCAGCAGCCACCACTGCATCAAAGAGGTGACCAATTTCCTGTTCAAGAGGGCCGGTGATTATGTGCCCTACTAGGCCATCCCTGACAGTCAGGCCAAGAGGGCCATCGGATTCGTGGCCATAACTGGATTTCCCTGGGTGCAAGGTGTGATAAATTGCACTCATGTGGCCAGCAGGGCTCCCACAGACCAGCCAGCTACCTTCATGAACAAGAAGGGCTTCCATTCAATCAACATTCAACTGGTCTGTGACCACTAAAAGCAGCCATGATGCCTATATATTTTGACAATCCCAGGAGTCACAACTTTTCCAGCCCCTCGCTTGCCTAGATTCTCAGGGACAAAGGCTACCTTGAAAATTTGGCTACTGATGCCTGTGAGGAACCCTCGCAATGCAGTGGAGGAGATCTGCAAAAATTGCCATGGCTCCACCCAAGTGACCATTGAGCAAGCCATTGGGCTATTGAGGATGAGGTTCCGTTGCCTGGATCGATCCAGTGGAGGCCTGCAGTATACCCGAGCGAGGGTTTTGCGTATCGTGGTGGTCTGCTATTCCCTACACAATCTAGCACTGCAGAGGGGGGAGGCCTTGCATGCCGATGAAACTCCTACACCGAAGAGGAGGATGCGGAGGGGGGAGATGAGCAAGCAGCACTGGATGTTGAAGCCCTTGAACTGGAGGTCAGGCAGATTGAGCGACGGGCCAAGAAGGCAAGAGACGATCTCGTACTTACCCACTTCCATCCACCCTGATGGCCACTGAGAGGAAAAACAATAAAGACTCACCTCATTGCATGCAGTCTGTCATCTCCTTTCTATCTGTGTTCTCGTTATGCCAACCATACATGCTGTGGGACTCCAGAGGTGAACTGTATGTCGATGGAAGCCAATTGTCACTCTTTTGCTCAGAGACTCCAGTCTCTTCATCTGACGTGGAGCAGCTGCCCTCAATCCCTGCTAATTCTGATGCCTCTTCCTCTGCTGTGGAGAGAGGCTGCAGATCTGGGAAGCCCCTGCCAGGCCAGGCTGTCTCCTTCCTGTTATGGGCCCTCTTGTCCTGCGAGTGGAAAGAGGGAGATATTCATACTTCACAGAGAGATCAATATGACAGTTCTGTTAGTGTCAGCCCCTCGTCCCCTATTGGGGTATCCGATATAGCTCATGCTGCTGCCCGCTCTCAGGGGAGCTAATGGGGGTGAGCTATGAAAGAGGGTGGCCTGTGGCTGAGATGCAGCCATGCATCTGTCAGGATGAGGTGATGCCTAACACCCTCTGCCATCACCTTGGTAGTGCCTCCCTCTCCATGTCCCAATTCCTCCTGCGTAGCCACTGGAATCACTAAAAAGGAGAGGTGTGGTAGAACGAAGGATCTCCATCCAGGCTTGCTTGGTTATGTGGGAGGACCTCTTCTTGCCATAGCTGGGGAAGAGGATCTTCTGTATTTCCCTTGCAGCCTGGAGGAGTAACAGGAGGGAGGCATCACTAAGCAGTAGGCAATTAAGGATAGGTGATAATTGCTGGCCTAGCCAGTGACACACACACCACAAATGAATTTTTAAAAAATCCCCGTGTTTTGCCTCTTTCATCCTGTGGGTTCCAGTTCGGGAGGGGGTGTGGGGGCAATGGCTTGGGTGGGGGGCATCCTGGGTCACTGCAACACGGGCCTCAATTGTGAAGAGCTAGCAACAAATGAGTGCAGGGCAACAATGCAAGCAGAGGTGGCAGGCCTTTAAATAAGGTGCCAGCAACTGCTCCAGAGTCATCTGACGCTGTATTCGGCATCTTGCATGCTGCCCCGCCGCGTGATTGACTGGGCCCCACGCCTCCATTATTCAAAGTGGCCACCCGTTGAACGATCGCGGTGGGCTGGCTGCCCATGTGACTAGTGGGAATGATACACACTTCCAGGTCTGCTGCCGGAACCTGCAGTGGGCTTACTAAATTCAACCCATACAATGTGAAAATAGAATTAATTACATCACTAACTGATATGTATTTACTTTGATTTAATTAGTACTGTGATGAGCTGTGTATCCCATTTTAATATTTAGTTAGCATTATTTATCTTTTTACTGGCATCTTTCTGGACTACACAGGTATCTGCCTGAAGCATGTTTAAATACAATGGACATGGCAGGGCAGATTTAAAAAAATACACGCAACCATCATAGTTAATCATTGGTATTTTTCATCTTGTGTGATGTGTTGTGTTGAATGATTAACATGTGAACAGATACAAAAGGACGGATGTTTTGTTTGCACATTCTTATTTAACTTACATATTTGGAAGAGTATTGTGGCACTGATTCCAATGAGCTAAAGACCTTCTATTTATATTGAGTCTTTGACAGGATGTCCCAAAGCACTTTACAACCTATAAAGTACTTTTTGAAGTGTAGTCACTGCTGTAATGTGGGAAATGTGGCTGTCAATTTTTGCACAGCAAGATCCCACGTACAGCGATGTGATAATGACCAAATCATTTGGAATTATCGTGCCCAACTGAGAGGGGAAACAGAATCTTGGTTTAATGTCTCATCTGAGAAACGTCCATAAATGCAGTGCCTAAGAGCGTTCCATTCTCATCAATGTAACCAACCGATAGACATACATCACAGAAAACAGTGGAATATTTTCAGACTTGTGATCAATTTTCTGCTTTTTGATAGTTTGCTCTTGTGAGAATATAGTTAAATTAAAAGCCCCGTGGATAGTTTCTGGCATTCTTCCTAACGTGTCTCATGCAGCTTGTCTCAAATGGTTGCAGAAATAAGCTGTGGGCTTTTATACTTTTTCTTTCAGAAAGATCCAGCAAAATGCTGCTTGTTCAGCAATAGATAGTGCCTGAATGTTATTGCTCAGGCAGCATTGATGTTATTTTTTTAAAGAAGCAGTTTTTGTGTGTGATACCCTCTGCAATTCCTGGAGTAGCTACACGAAGCCTGGGAGAAAAGAAAAAGCAGGGAGAAAAATATTTTATCTTGATAAATGTAACGAAAAGTACTTTAAAATGCCAGGAAGATTTATCATCTGTATAAATGGAACACTTACAATCTGCAAATGTGGAATGTTATTTTTATCCCACTCAACATATTGTGAGTCACTCCATTTTGCAAAATTAGTTCAAAATTTGATTAAATCTTCAGCTGATCCAAAACTCTGCCGCTCGTATTCTAACTCGCACCAGCTCCCCAATTGCCAATCACCCATGTGCTCACTAACTTAATTTGACCCTCAGTCCAGCAACATCTCAAATTTCGAATTCGATTTCTTATGCTTGAATCCTGCCAAGACCTTGCCCCTCTCTATCTCTGTAACCTCTTCCAGCCCTACAGTCCTCTGAGAATCTTTTGCGTCCCAGGTTTCCCTCCATCATTGGTGGCCGTACCTTCAGTGTCTAGACCCTAAGTTCTGAAATACCCTCCCCAAATGTCTCTGCCTCTCTACCTCTTTTCCTCTTTTAAGACACTCCTCAAAATCTACCTCTTTGACCAGGCTTTTGGCCACCTGTTCAAATATCTCCTTATATGGCTCGGAGTTGATTTTTTGTCTCAAATTGCTCCTGTGAAGCACCTTGGGATGTTTTACTACATTAAAAGCACAATATAAATGCAAGTTGTTGTTGATTTTGAGTCCCACTCCAGAGACATGATCTAGGCTGACAGTGCTGGGAGGGTGCCACACTGTTGGAGATGCTGTCTTTTGGATGCAATATTTAAACTTATGCCCACTTTCCCTATTCTGGTGGCTAAGGAGGATGTTAAAACCCCTTTGATGCTATTCAAGGAAGAACACAGGATGCCTGCCAATATTCCTCTCTTAACGAACACTGATAAAAAAGATTGAATGCTCATTCAACTCACCACTGCTTGCATGTTCTTGCTGTGCTCAAAATAACTGCTCTATTTGCTTACACAAAAGTCACTGCACTTCAAAGTACTTAATTGTTTGCAAAATACTTTGGGATATCCTGGGAGTTGTAAGCTGATGTGATATAAATGTAAGCTTTGCGTGTGTCTGTCACATTTACTTCATATAACAAACACTTTATTGATTTGACAGAATGGAATTTGACTTATTCAGTCACAGTATCAGTGGCCCATGCAATTTCCTGAGAGATCAGTGGCCCAGATAATATACTTTTACACAGTATATGACACCCATATTACAAAACAGTGCATCAATGACTTGAAAAGTTAACTCTACTCTCTCCACAGATGCTACCGAACGTGCTGAGTGTTTGTAGCATTTTCTGCTTTTATTACACAACAAGCACTCCTGTGGGAGAACTGCAATTTTATAAGAAATGGGTAAGCACTTGCATTAAAATAGCAGAATTTCATATGTTAAACATTTGTCCATTATTTTTATTTTACATGTATTTGTTTAATTAGTGGTACTTTATAAAATGTCTTTTGAAAGTCCATAGAGGCATCAACCATTCTACCTTTACCAACCCTCTTTGTTACTTCATCAAATAATTCAACCAAGTTATTTAAACATATTTTGCCTTTAAGCTATCATTTATTGATCCATATTTTTCCTAATGATAAATAATTTTGTCTCAAATTATTGTCTCTTAAAGGTTTCCCATCACCAATGTTAGGCTGACTGTCCTGCAGTTGCTGGGTTTAACCCTCTCCCCTTTTTTGAACAACCCCATGGTATTTACAATCTTCCAGTCCTCCCTAATCGAAGACGCAATGGGAAATTGTAGCCACCCTCAGCATCCTAGGATGCATCAAATTTTGACCAGGTGCCTTTTGTATTTATGAGTGCTACAATTCTTTTAAGTTCCATCTCTTCATCTATTTTTATCCTATCCAATTTCTCTACTACCTCCTCCTTTACTGTCCCATTGACAGCATCCTCTTTAGTGAAGACATAAGTAAAGTATTCATTTAGTACCTCTGCCTCCACTGGAAGATCTTTTTAGTCCTTAATTAGCCCCACAATTCCTTTGACGACCTTTCACTCTTTATACGTTTATTAAAAAAACCTTTTGTTTTCCCTTTTTTGTTAGCCTCTAATCTATTCTCATATAGTCTCCTTTCCTCGCTATTTCCTTTTCTCCCATGTACTTTTTGTATTCAGCTTATTTCTCTGCTGTATTATGAACATAATATTTATCATAAGCCCCCTTTTTCTGTTTCATTTTAACCTCTATATCTTTAGTCTGAAGTGGATTATAATCCTAGCCCATTTTTTGGGACCATCCCTGATCAGGCGTACTCCCCAGATGATCATTCTCACTTAAGGTGGAGAAAGACAGATCTCGCAGATACTTCAATGGGTCTGAAGTACTGATCTAACTCTCCCCAGAGGAAAGGAACCAGCTGAGGATATTACTGTCTTCCAAATAGCCTTTTTTAACAGGTTTTAGCCAGATTATAACAATCTGGACATCTCGCCTCATTAATGTAACTCCCCACTGAAGAGTGTACAGAGATGGGTTGTCGAGTTTGAGATGTAGAAGACTATATGAGACAATGTGTTTTCTAAATTATAGAAAAGTTTATTAAAGAACCAAACATGCAATCCACACTTTGATGGGTAAAGCAATTGCAATGTTAATAGATCTAGGAAAAGAAAGTATAATCTTATCCCTAGTTGAGAATCCAAAATTTAAGTCTAAATATTGTTACAGTAAAACATTTAAGATATCCACCAATATTTAAAGCAGAATTTACCTTAAATCCTTGAATAGAAAGTTCAACGAGATACCTCTATCCAATTAAGGGGAGAATGAACGTCGCCGCACTACGATAGCCCGTACCTTTACCATGAGAAAAGCTGGAGTGAATCCAACGATTCTAAAGATCCAGTGTGTGGTTCCAATATTTATACTGCTTTTAAGCTGCATCGCCTTTTTTAATATATTGGGGGGGGGGGGGGTGGTTACCTCTCTCTCATGTAGGTTTGTCCCCTTCTATTTCCCAAATAAAGCTATATAGCTGTCAATTTCTAGTTGAAATCCACATTATTTATTTTCTAAGGAAAGGCTGAGCTAGCAGGAAGCTGTGAGCACAGATGTTGGTCAATATCCCTAGAGCTAGCAGGATGGTGAAGGTTGCACATGATGGTACATTTCCTAGCTGCACAATAGTGTAAGATTACAACTCAGATTCAGTTGCCAGGTGATTTTATGCATCTGTAGAAAATAATGTCATCCATTGTTAGGTTGTGGTAAGTTACAATGATTATTTATAAGAAATGTATTGTCAGTGCTTTGCTGAAGTGAATATATTCATGCTTTTCAGGAGCGAGTTCCTGTTTTTCAGAAACTGCTTTTGTGTTAGGAGGTAAGTTAACATGCCACAGGATGTTGGTGTCCTTGAACATGTCCTGGCAGGATTATGAGCCCCTTCTACCCTTCCATGTAGAGGAAGCTTTACTTTTTAATTTGTAATCCCTCGTTTGTAGGAAAATAACTCTTTTAACTTTCTAGCCCCTTATTATAGCCGGATTCCTTCACAAGTCATCCAGGGAGTTCTAGTTTTGGATGCCCTTCCTTTCCCCCTTGTAGATATGTGTCTAGACTATACCCAAACTATCTCCTCTTTGAAAGTCTTCCATTGCACATCTACTGTTTTCCCTACCAATCTTTGATGCCATTCCAGCTGGGCCAGATCACCTTTCAACTCACTGAAATTGGTCCTCCTCAGGTTGAGTATTTTGATGTTTAATTGTTCCTCGTCCTTTCCAATAACTATGGTAAACCTAATGACATAGCAATCACTGCTTCCCAAATGGGCCCACACTGAAAAATACTCCTTTTTTATACTGCATTCCCAGAAACAGGTTCAGCACTGCTTCATTCGTTATTGGGCTAGAAACATAGTGATCATTTCAGGAATTGCTCTCTCTCTTTGCCCTTTACACTGTTATTTATCCAGTTTATATTAGGAGGATTGAAGACCACCCCCCCACCCCCCGCAATTATAATTACTTTATAGTTCTTGTAGCCTTCTGAAATTTGCCTGCAACTTTGCTCCTCTATTTCCCACTGGTGGCCCAATGAAGTGGAAACAGAAAAAGAACAAAAAGAGCAAGATAAAGCTTCAGAAATCGCTACAAATACTGTGATAGAGCTCCTTAAATGTGCTTCTATATGATTGGGCTCTTGAAATTTGCTTCTATAAACAGCGCACTCTAGCAGCCCTGAATACTTACTTATACAAAGCATGATATCAGTGTTAATGCTGGTAAATTGCATGCACATACAAATGAGTTGAACATAATTAATAGGAACCTGATAGATGAATCAGACACCAATAGAAAACCCAACCAGAAAATTGGGCGCTAAATGGGTGGCAACCTGATGCAAGATAACGTTGTCCATTTATCCAATCAATTATGCCTACTCCATTGGATTTAACTAAGTGAAAAATATACCTTATTAGTTCGAAATCTAACTTTATATTTTCTCCTTATAATAGATAAGATGAGTTGCATGGAAATAAATGCATAACCATCATGATGATGAACAGAGAATGTATTTTGGATTCAATTTTTCATCTGTGTTATTTCTAAGGAGGGAAAATTCAAGTGAAGATGTCTGCATTTCACACCCCCAGAGGCTGAAGCATTGATTTTTTTTAAAAATTCATTCATGGGATGTGCGTATCACTGGCCAGGCCAGCATTTATTGCCCATCCCTAATTGCCCTTGAGAAGGTGGTGGTGAGCTTCCTTCTTGAACCGCTGCAGTCCATTTGGGGTAGATATACCCACAGTGCTGTTAGGAAGGGAGTTCCAGGATTTGACCCAGTGACAGTGAAGGAACGGTGATATAGTTCCAAGTCAGGATGGTGTGTGACTTGGAGGGGAACTTGGCAGGTGGTGGTATTCCCATGCATTTGCTGCCCTTGTCCTTCTAGTTGGTCGAGGTCGCGGGTTTGGAAGGTGCTGTCTAAGGAGCCTTGATGCATTGCTGCAGTGCATCTTGTAGATGGTACACACTGCTGCCACTGTGCATCGGTGGTGGAGGGAGTGAATGTTTGTAGATGGGGTGCCAATCAAGTGGGCTGCTTTGTCCTGGATGGTGTCGAACTTCTTGAGTGTTGTTGGAGCTGCACCCATCCAGGCAAGTGGAGAGTATTCCATCACACTCCTGACTTGTGCCTTGTAGATGGTGGACAGGCTTTGGGAAGTCAGGAGGTGAGTCACTCGCCTCAGGATTCCTAGCCTCTGACCTGCTCTTGTAGCCACGGTATTTATATGGCTACTCCAGTTCAGTTTCTGGTCAATGGTAGCCCCTAGGATGTTGATAGTGGGGGATTCAGTGATGGTAATGCCATTGAATGTCAAGGGGAGATGGTTAGATTCTCTCTTGTTGGAGATGGTCATTGCCTGGCACTTGTGTGGCGCGAATGCTGCTTGCCACTTATCAGCCCAAACCTGGATATTGTCCAGGTCTTGCTGCATTTCTACACGGACTGCTTCAGTATCTGAGGAGTCACGAATGGTGCTGAACATTGTGCAATCATTTGTACATTCATTGTAGATTCATTGATCATTTGTGCATGTAAAGCTTTCTCTATTCCATTTGAACCATTGGCTGAAATAATAGCAGTTGTACAATCAATTGCACATGGAACATTGTTATGTCTTCTTAACAGACTAGGATAATTCCTAATTATCATCATTTTTA
The DNA here is from genome assembly GCF_036365525.1 of Heterodontus francisci. NCBI lineage: Eukaryota > Metazoa > Chordata > Chondrichthyes > Heterodontiformes > Heterodontidae > Heterodontus > Heterodontus francisci. The sequence continues at coordinate 154,691,331 of NC_090373.1, read as the reverse complement.
CAAGATTGTGAAAATAGTTTTTTTCAATTCTGCCTCTCCTCCTCTGCCCTTTCTACCTATCTACTATATGACTATAAAATGGTTGAACGTGGACAGGTAATAAATGCTCATTACTATCTATGTATCAGAGAGAATGCAGGGAGTATGAAAACCTGATGACAACTGCTCTTTTTCCACTTAGATACTCTGAAATACACAGAACAAGAATGAAGTTAGGTTGATCCTGTGAAGGAGTCCATCGGAAACATGAACATAACATTTTCTAATTGTCTGCTGTGACATCTTAGAATTTTTTCCTTGGTGTAAGTAATTTCTTCATTTAATTTCTTTGACAATTATATTCAGTTATTGTTCTTTGATCCCCCTTCACCATTATTTTTTTTTATTCTTTCATGGGATGTGGGCCTTGCTGGCTAGGCCAACATTTCTTGCCCATCCCTAACTGCCTTGGAGAAAGTGGTGGTGAGCTGCCTTCTTGAAGCGCTGCAGTCCTGGGGGTTTAGGAACACCCACTGTGCTGTTAGGAAGGGAATTCCAGGATTTTGACCCAGCGACAGTAAAGGAATGGCGATATAGTTCCAAGTCAGGATGGTGTGTGGCTTTGAGGGGAACTTGCAGGCGGTGGTGCTCCTATGCTTCTGCTGTCTTTGTTCTTCTAGGTGGAAGAGGTCGTAAGTTTGGAAGGTGCTGTCGAAGCAGGTGTGGTGCATTGCTGCAGTGCATCGTGTAGATGGTACACACTGCAGTCACTGTGCATCAGTGATGGACGGAGTGAATGTTTAAGGTTGTGGATGGGTGCTGATCAAGCGGGCTGCTTTCTGAGTGTTGTTGGAGCCACACTCATCCAGGCAAGTGGAGAATATTCCATCGCACTCCTGACTTGTGCCTTGTAGATGGTGAACAGGCATTGGAGAGTCAGGAGGTGGGTTACTCACGACAGAATTCCCAGCCTCTGACCTGCTCTTGTAGCCATAGTGTTTATGTGGTTGCTCCAGTTCAGTTTCTGGTCAATGGTAACTCCCAGGATGTTGATAGTGGGGGAGTCAGCGATGGGTATGACGTCTAATGACCACCCTTAAAAAATCTCTTCCTTGACATCTTCACATTGTCACCTATTCACTGCTTTCAAAAGTAACAAGGATGATTGATAAGGGTAGTGCAGTGGATATGGTCTGCATGAATTTTAGTAAGACTTTTGACAAGGTCCCGCATGGCAGACTGGTCAGAAAAATGAAAGCTCATGGGATACAGGGGAAGGTGGCAAGTTGGATCCAAAATTTGCTCAGTAAGAGGAAACAAAGGGTAATAGTCAACAGAGGTTTTTTGCGAATGGAAAGCAGTTTCCAATGGTGTCCCACAGGGCTCAGTGCTGGGACCCTTGCTGTTTGTGGTATATATTAATGATGTGGACTTAAATGTGGGAGGCATGATTGGTAAATTTGCCAATGACACAAAAATTGGCCATGTAGTTGATAGTGAAGAGGATAGCTGTAGACTCCAGAATGATATCAAAGGTTTGGTTCAGTGGGCTGAAAAATAGCAAATGCAATTCAATCTGGAGAAATGTGAGGTAATGCACTTGGGGAGGGCAAACAAAGCATGGGAATACACAATAAATGGGAGAATTTTGAGAGGGGTATAAAAAGTGAGAGACCTTGGAGTGCATGTCCACAGGTCCCTGAAGGTGGCAGGACAGGTAGATAGGGTGGTGAAGAAGGCATTTGAAATGCTTTCCTTTATTGGCCGAAATATAGAATACAAAAGCAGAACTGTATAAATGCTGGTTAGGCCACAGTTGGAGTATTGTGTACAGTTCTGGTCACCACATTACAGGAATGACATAATTGCTCTGGAGAGAGTACAGAGGAGATTTACAGGAATGTTGCCAGGGCTTGAAAGTTGCAGCTATGAGAAAAGATTTGATCGGCTAGGGTTGTTTTCCTTAGAACAGACGAGGCTGAGGGGTGACTTAATTGAGGTGTACAAAATTATGTGGGGCCTAGATAGAGTAGACAGGAAGGACCTGTTTCCCCCAGCGGAGTGGTCAATTACCAGGGGGCACAGATTTAAGGTGATTGGTAGAAGGATTAGAGAGGACATGTGGAAAAACATTTTCATTCAGAGGTGTCTGGAATTCACTGCCCGGATTAATAGTGAAGGCAGAAACCCTCAACTCATTTAAAAGGTACCTGGACCTGCACCTGAAGTGCTGTAACCTGCAAGGCTACGGACCAGGTGCTGGAAGGTGGGATTAGATTGGGCAGCTAGTTTTATTTTGCCACCGAAGACACGTGAACAAGGTTTAAGAAGGATACTGGGCCCCGATGAAAGCTCGTAACAACCTTAATGACAACTCTTCAGATATTGCCTCAAACCTTTCCACTTTATTTTTCTTCAGCTCTTTTCTGTCTCTATTTGCATGTGTGTATCGCTTATGCATGCAAGTGTGGGTGCGTCGTGTATCCGTAGGCGACAACTGAATTAGAGTTTAAGTTTAATAAATTTCAACTGTTCTTTAAACCTGAGAAAGCCTGTTTGTGCTTTTTTATTACTTATAATTGGAAAGCGGTGAACAAGGATTCACCAAGGGGGAGCTAAAATCACGATGTGTTTAAAATTAAACCCTGTTACGGTAAAACCAGGTGAAGGCTGAAAAGGAACCTCAGACCTTTTTCTCACCTGTTCGTAACAATATGCTCAAAGATGGAGCATCACCAGCCCTCTGGGGTAGAGAATTTCAAAGATTCATAAACCTCTGACTAAGAAATTTCTTCTCATCTCAGTTCTAAATGATCAATCCCTTATCCTAACATTGTGCCCCCGTATTCTTGATTCCCCAGCCAGGGGAAACAACATCTCAGTGTCTACCCTATCCAGCCCCTTTAGAATTTTGTATATTTCAATGAGATCACCTCTCATTCTTCTGAACTCCAGAGAGTTTTGACCCAATTTACTCAGCCTCTCATCACAGGGCAACCCTCTCATCACAGGGACACATCTAGTGAACTTTTGCTGTATTTATCTTCCTTTGATATGACACCAAAACTGTGCACAGTACTCCAGGTGTGGTCTCACCAAAACCCTGTACAATTGCAGCAAAACGTCCTATTCTTGTACTCCAAACCCCTTGCAATAATGGCCAACATGTCATTTGCCTACCGAATTGCTTACTGTACCTGCATGCTAACTATTTGTGTTTCTTATACTAGGACACCCAAGTCCCTCTGAAAACTAACATTTACAAGTTTTGTGCATTTGAAAAAATATTTGCTTTTCTATTCTTGCTACCAAAGTGAATAACCTCACATTTCTTCACATTATGCACCATCTATCACCTTGTTGCCCATTCACTTAACCTGTCTCTATCTCTTTGCAACCTCTTTGTGCCCTCCTCCCAGCTTCCTGTCCCACCTTACTTTGTACTGTCAGCAAATTTGGATGTATTAGTCTTGGTCTCTTCGTCTAAATCATTAATATATCTTGCAAATAGTTGAAGCCCCAGCATGATCCTTGTGACACTTCATGAGTTACAACCTTCAAACTTGAAAATACCTACTTTTTGCTTCCTGTCTGTTAACAAATCCTCTATCCATACTACACGTTTGTTACATTTGCTAACTTTCAATCCACTGGGACTGTTATCGGGGTAGGCAGGAATGTGGAGTCGAGGTTACAATCATATCAGTCATAATCTTATTGAATGGCAGAGCAGGCTCAAGGGGCCAAGTGGCCTAGACCTGCTCCTAATTCATATGTTTGTATGTTCTAGAATTCTAGAATTATGGAATTTTGGGAAATTATAATCAGTTCATCCTCTATCTTTGCAGCTACCTCTTTCAGAACGTTATGGTGTTGGCGATCAGGTCCTGGGGATTGTTGGCTTTCAGTTCCTTAAGTTCCTTCAATAATTTTTCACTGCTGATATTAATTACTTTACATCATTCACTCTTATTAGCCCCTTGGTTACCCTTTATTTTTGGTATGTAATTTGTGTCCTCTGCTATGAAGACAGACAGAAAATATTTGTTCAACATCTATGCCATTTCTTCATTTCCCCATGATAATTTGTCCTGTCTCTGTCTCTCAGGGACCAGCATTTATTTTAGCTACTCTTTTCCTTTTTATATACTTGAGAAAACTCTTATTACCTGTCTTTATATTTCTGGCTAGTTTAATCCATTCCATCTTTTCCCTTTATCAACTTTTTGGTTGCCCTTTGCTGGCTTATATAATTCTAGGATTCTAAATTCTAAAATTTTCCCAATTCCCAGGCTTACTACTATTCTTCGCAGCATTATAAGCCCTTTAATAAAATACTATCCTTAATTTCCCTAGTAAGCCATGAATAGATCTTTCTCACTGAGTTTTTCTTAATGGAATGTAATTATGTTGAACAAGTTGAATTGTTTCTCTAAATGTTTCCCAATGTTTATTATTGCCATACCTTTCAGTCTACTTACCTAATCAATTGTAGCTAGCTCTCCACTCATACCTATGTAATTGACTTTGTTTAATTTTAAGATTCTTGTTTTGGAATTGAATATGTCGCTATGATCAATTGTATTATGATCACTTTTTCTCAGCTGATCATTTACTAAGAGATTACTAATTAAACATGCCTCATTGCAAAATACAAGATCTATAATAATTATCACTCGTGGGTTCACACCATATTGTTCCAGGAAACATTTGTGAAAGCATTCTACAAACTCTTCTTCCAGACAACCTTTGCCAATTCGATTTGATGTGAAGTTTAAAGCCCCCACAATTATTACATTGCCTTTGTTGTAAGCTCCAATAATTTCTTGCTCAATGCTCTGTCCAATGGTATAACTGCTGTTAGGTGGCCTATAAACTACTCCCACCAGTGTTTTCTGACCGTGTTATTCCTAATGTCCACCCATACTGATTCAACTTCCTGATCTTCTGCCGTAAGATTCTTTCTTATTACTGTCCTTATATTATTGTTTATTACCAGGGCTATTCCTCCTCCTTTTTCTTTTCCATTCTGCCTGTCTTTTTGAAATGTTGTCTACCCTGGAATATTTACTTCCCAAACTTGCTCGCCTTGTAACCATGTAATGGTGATTAGATAGTGGTTGATTGGATAACACCTTTAGGGAGGTAGTCACACCACAGGTTAAAAATGTACAGGCAGAGAGGGAATGGGTGACTGCCAGGCAGTCGAAGAGAACCAAGCAGTTAGTGCAGGAGTCCCTTGAATTGATCTCACTCGCTAAGTGATATTCCATTTTGGATACTGGTGAAGGCAAGGGTTCCTCAGAGGAGTGCAGCAAGATCCAAGTTCATGGCACCACAGGTGTCTCAGCTGCACAGGAGGGGAGGAAGAAGAGTGGAAGGGCAATAATGATAGGGGATTAGTTAATGAGAGGAACAGACAGGCATTTCTGCAGCTGCAGACGTGACACCAGGATGGTATGTTGCCTCCCTGGTGCCAGGGTCAAGGATGTCACAGGACGTTCTTCTTGGGGAGGGTGACTAGCCAGAAGTCATGGTCCACATTGGTACCAATGACATAGTTAAGAAAAGGGATGAGGTCCTGAAAGCAGAGTTTAAGGAGTTAGGAAAGCAATTAAAAAGCAGGACCTCAAAAGCAGTAATCTCAGGATTACTCCCAGTGCCACATGCTAGTGAGCATAGGAATAGGAGGATTAAGAATTTAACACATGACTGGAGAATTAGTGCAGGAGGGAGGGCATCAGATTTATGAGGCATTGAGATCTGTTCTGGGGCAGGTGGGACCTGTACAAGATGGACAGGTTGCACTTCAGCAAGACCGGGACTAACATCCTCACAGGGAAATTTGCTAGTGCTGTTGGGGAGGGGTTAAACTAAATTGTCAGAATAGAGGGAAGCAAAACTGGTTACAGGAGGTAGAGAAGTAGTAAGCGAAATTGGAATGCAGATGAGACGAAGGCAAATTTCAAATAGGATAGGAATGAGGAATAATGTAAAGACAAAGTTAAGGGCACTCTATTTGAATGCATGCATCATTTGCAACAAGGTAGATGATTTGAAAGCACAAATAGAGGTAAATGGGTATGATTCGATTGCTTCTACGGAGACGTTACAGGGTGACCAGGACTGGGAACTGAATATTCAGGGATATTCATCATTTACGAGGGATAGGCGGAAAGGAAAAAGAGGTTGCGTAGCAAGATCAGTATATTAGTGAAAGAGGATCTTAGATCGAAGAAACAAGATGGAGAATCAGTTTGGGTGGAGCTAAGAAACAGCTAGGGGCAGCAAACATTGGTGGGAGTTATTTACTGTACTGGTAATGTTCGGCATGGTATAAATCAGGAAGTTAGAGCTGCATGTAGCATGGGAAATACAGAAATAATGGGCAACATCAATTTGCATATAGACTGGGTAAACATAATTGGCACTAATGCTGCGGAGGATGAATTCCTGGAGTGTGATTGAGATGGGTTTCTGGAACAATATGTTGAAGAACCAACTAGGGATTGGGCTAATTTATATTTAGTATTATGCAATGAAAAAAGGCTAATTAATAACCTTGCTGTAAAGGAGCCATTAGGAAATAGTGACCACAATATGATAGAATTTGACATGAAGGACGAAAGAGATTTAGTTCATTCTGAAACTAGGGTGTTAAATCTGAACAAAGGAAACATTGAAGTTATGAGGGGCAAGTTGGCTATGGTGGATTGGGAAAATGCATTAAAAGATTTGACAGTAGACAGGTAATGATTAGCATTTAAAGAAGTATTACACAGTTTACAACAAATATACATTCCTCTAAGACACAAAAACCCAAGGATTAGTCTGGTGAAGTTTTTTGAGGATGTTACTTGTAACTAAGATAAAATAGAACCAGTCGATGTGGTGAATTTGGATTTTGAGAAGGCTTTTGAGAAGATCCCACACAGGAGGTTAGTAAACAAAATTAGAGCACATGGGATTGGGGACAATATACTGGTATGGATTGAGAATCCGTTAACAGCCAGAAAGCAGAAAGTAGGAATAGATGGGTCATTCTCAGGATGGCAGGCTGTTACTAGTGGGGTACTGCAAGGATCAGTGCTTGGGCCACAGCTGTTTACAATCTACATAAATGATTTGGATATGGGGACCAATTGTAATATCTCCAAATTTGCAGATGACACAAAACCAGGAGGGAATGTAAGTTGTGAGGAGGTTGCAAGGAGGCTTCAAGGACACTTGGACAAGCTAAGTGAATGGGCAAGAACATGGCAGATGGAATATAATGTGAATAGGAGTGAAGTGATCCACTTTGGTAGAAAAAACAGAAAGGCAAAGTATTTCTTAAATGGTGAGAGTTTGGGAAGTGTTGATGTTATCGAGTCATCGAGTCATAGAACTGAAACAGGTTCTTCAGCCCACCGAATCTGTGCCGACCATCAACCACCCATTTATACTAATCCTACGTTAATCCCATATTCCCTCTCACATCCCCAACTTCCCTCAATTCTCCTACCTACACTTGGGACAATTTACAATGGCCAATTTACCTATCAACGTGCAAGTCTTTGGCTGTGGGAGGAAACTGGAGCACCCGGCGGAAACCTACGCGGTCACAGGTAGAACTTGCAAACTCCACACATGTCCAAAGAGAACTGGGTGTACTCATTCATGAGTCACTAAAAGCTAGTATGCAGTTGCAGCAAGCAATTAAGAAGGCAAATAATATGGTGGCCTTTATTGCAAGTGGATTTGAGTACGGGCGTAAAGATGTATTGCTTCAATTGTATAAAACCCTGGTGAGACCGTACTTGGAGTATTGTGTACAGTTTTGGTCTCCTTATCTAATAGAGGGAGTGCAATGGAGTTTCACCAGACTAATCCCTGGGATGGCGGGATTGTCTTATAAGGAGAGATTGCAGAAACTGGGCCTGTATTCTCTAGAGTTTTGTTGGCCAGGGGCTGCAAAAAGTACAGAATCTGTTACAAACTGCTGGATAGTTCATGAACTAAAGTAACCTGAGCTCAGACACTGGCCTGTGCTGGAAAAAACCAGTTTGAACTAATTAATTTATGTGACAGACAAGGGAGAGATCACAGGAATAGAGCCTTATTTGGATACGGTGTGATACCGGGGTCTTTGGGCCTGGGCCAATAAGGAGAAGATACAAACGAGGTGAGCAGGCCTAAACCAACCGGAAAGAAACAGCACAGTTTGAAGAGATAAGAAAGAGAATAAGTATGGAAAATCTCGGGCATAGAGGCAGCGAGAAACTCCGGAGACCAACCATCGCGGAAGTGGAAGACCCTGCGTGAGCAACGCGGTGACGACGTAAAAGAGAGAGAGAACGGAACGCCTGGCCAGCGTCAGCTCTCTCCTTTTTCGGGTATTATCCTTTGCTTTCTGTGACTAGGTCAGGGAAAGGTCAGAGGAACCTAATGGGTGTGCTTATCAATTCTAGTTAGCTTTTTTATTAACTGTATAACCCAGTTTGAGTTTTATGCTTTTGTCTAACCAAGTGTATAAGCCTTATTCTTACATAGTATAACAACGTGAATAAAGTAAATTGATAGTTAAAGAAAGGACTGAGTTTCCTCCTCTTTGTACTAAGCCATTAACCGTAGCCAGTGGATTAGGTGGAGGGTGGCTCTCCTGTAACCCCGCTATCCCAAACACCCAGCCTGAGCCTGAATTAAGAGGACTTAGTCCCACGTGACGGCCAGGATCAAGTGGGTGAAGGGAATAAAAGGGCCAAGGGGGAGTTGACTCCGCGCCACGGTTTACAGTTTCGAAGAATGAGAGATGATCTCATTGAAACTTACAAAATTCCTACAGGATGTGACAGGGTAGATGTGGATAGGATGTTTCCACCGGCTGGTGAGTCTAGAACAAGGGGACACAGTCTCAGAATAAGGGGCAGGCCATTTAAGACTGAGATGAGGAGGAATTTCTTTACTCAGAGGGTGGTGAATCTGTGGAATTCTCAGAAGGCTGTGGAAGCTCAATCATTGAGCATGTTCAAGACCGAAATCGATAGATTTCTGAACACTCATGACATCAAGGGATATGGGGATAGTGGGGAAAAATGGCGTAGAGGTAGATGATCAGCCAAGATCTGTTTGAATGGTGTAGCAGGCCCGATGGGCCGAATGTCCTACTCCTGTTCCTATTTCCTATGATCCTATGATCCTATAAACCATTTATCTCTAGTTGTACTGCTAATTCATCTATCTTATTACAAACATATTGTGCAATCAGATAAAAAGCCTTTAATTTTATTTTTCTACCACTATTATCTGATGGACCATATTTACTGATTTTTAAAAATTCTTTCGTAAGATGTAAGCATTGCTGGTAAGACCAGCATTTGTTGTCCATCCCTTTTTGCGCTTAAGAAGGTGGTGGTAAGATGTCTTCATGAACCACTGCAGTCCATGTAGTGTAGGTGCACCTACAGTGCTGTTAGGAAGGGAGCTTTAGGTTTTGTGACCCAATGACAGTGAAGGAATGACGAGGTAGTTTCAAGTCAGGATGGGAAATTGCAGGTTCCCATTTATCTTCTTCCCTTGTCCTTCTGGGTAGTAGAGCTCGCTGGTTTGAAAAGTGTTATCGAAGGAAACTTGGCATGTTTCTGCAGTGCATCTTGTAGATGGTACTCACTGGACACTGGCTGAGTTAGATAGATTTTTGGTAGACAAGGGACTCAATGGTTATGGGGGGCAGACAGGAAAGTGGAGTTGAAACCACAAGCAGAACAGTCACAATCTTATTGAATAGCAGAGCAAGCTCGAAGGGCCGGATGGCCTACTCCTGCTCCTAAATCTTATATTCCTAAGTTCCTATGAAAACTCCTGCTGATTACCACCCACCACCCTCCCTCAGCTGATGAATCAGTACTCCTGTGTGTTGAACACCACTTGGAACAAGCACCGAGGGTAGCAAGAGCACAGAATGTATGCTGGCTGGGGGACTTCAATCCCAAAGAGTGACTCAGTAGCACCACTACTGACTGAGCTGGTTGAGTCTTGAAGGACATATTGGCCAGACTGGGCATGCTGCAGGCTGTGAGAGAACTAACAAGGGGGAGAACCCTACTTGACGTTGACCTCACCAATCTACCTGTCACAAATGCATCTGTCCATGACAGTATTGGTAGGAGTGACCACTGCACAGGCCTAATGGAGACAAAGTCCCATCTTCATGCTCAATCATGTTGTGTGGCACTACCACTGTGCTAAATGGGTTAGATTCAGAACAGATCTAGCAGCTCAAAGCTAGAAATCCAGGAGGTGTTGAGGGCCATCAGCAACAGCAGCAGATTTGTATTCAATGACAATCTCTAACCTCATGGTCCGGCATATCCCTCACTCGACCATTACCATCAAGCCAGAAGATGAGCCCTGGTTCACTAAGGAGTGCATGATAGCATGCCAGGAGCAGCACCAAAAATACTTAAAAATGAGGGATCAACCTGGTGAAGCTACAGCCCAGTAATGTCCTGCTCAAAAAGTACAACAAATCCAATCCGAATAACTACTACCGTCCCATCAGCCCAAGGACATTGATGCAGGAGTTCCTAAGGGTACTGTCCTAGGCCCAACCAACTTTAGCTCCTTCATCAATGACCTTCCCTCCATCATAAGGGGTCAGGTGGAGATGTTCGCTGATGATTGCACAGTGTTCAGTACTATTCATGACTCCTCAGGTACTGGGTCAGTCCATGCCGGTATGCAGCAAGACCTGGAAAACATTCAGGCTTGGGCTGAGGAGTGGCAAGTAACATTTGCTCCACACAAGTGCCAGGCAATGACCATCTCAAACAAGAGAGAATCTAATCATATCCCCTTGATGTTCAATGACATTACCATTGTTGAATTCCCTAATATCCTAGGGGTTATTGTTGACCAGAAACTTAACTGGACCAGCCATATATGTACTGTGGCTACAAGAGCAGGTCAAAGGCTGGGAATTCTACAATGAAAAACCCACCTCCTGACTCCCCAAAGCCTCTCCACCCCCTACAAGGCACAAGTCAGGAGTGTGATGGAATACTCTCAACTTGCCTGGATGAGTGCAGCTCCAACAACATTCAAGAAGCTCAACACCAACCAGAACAAAGCAGCCCGCTTGATCGTCACTGTATCCACCAGTGCACAGTGGCAGCAGTGTGTACCATCTACGAGATGCACAGCAGCAACTCACCACTTTTTCTTCAACAGTACCTTCCAAACCTGCAAGGACAAGAACAACAGACGCATGGGAACACCACGACCTGCAAGTTCCCCTCCAACTCACACACCAGCTCGGATGGGAAATAGTTTACTGTTCCTTCATCATTGCTGGGTCAAAATCCTGGAACTCCCTCCCTTTCAGAACTGTGGGTGTACCTACACCACATGGACTGCAGCAGTCCATGAAGATCCTGAGGAGACATGATAGAGTGGATACCGGGAGGATCTTTCCTCTTGTGGGGGAGACTAGAACTAAGGTACACAGTTTAAGAATAAGAGGTCTCCCTTTTAAGAAGGAGATGAAGAGAATTTTTTTTTCTCAAAGTATCATTAGTGTGTGTAATTCTCTTACCCAGAAAGCAGCGGAGGCTGGGTCATTGAATTTATTCAAGGCTGTGTTTGATAGATTGTTGATGTACAAGGGAATCAAGAGTTATGGGGGCAGACAGGAAACTGGAGTTGCGACCACAACCAGATCAGCCACAATCTTATCGAATGGTGGAGCAGGCTTGAAGGGCAAAATGGCTTACTCCTGCTCCTATGTTCTACGTTCCCAAGCCAACTCACCACCACCTTTTCAAATGCTATTAGGGATGGGTGATAAATGCTATCCTTAAAACGACACCCAAATCCCATGAAGGAATAATGAAAAAGGGTGATTGCCATCAATAGATCTGCATCCTACCAGCTCTGGAAACCTGACCCATGAAACTATGCAACCCATTTTATTTGGGATCTAAATTTGTATTTGTTGGATTGTACTGCTTACATTTAGTGGGTCTGAAGGTTTGGGACAGTTTTTAGGACTTTTGTTGATGCTTCCTAAATCATAATACCAATGTCTTAATATATAGGAGAATATTGAACTTTAAATGTGGCCCACAAGGCTCCATGATATTCACTTCAGTGATCTGTCAATACAAAATTCCTATATTACGGGATCACAATGCACCATAAGTACATGGTTTTCTGCTTCATCAGCTTACAGTTATCTTTCTGTTCACTTTAATAGAAAACCACAGTCAAAATCTCTGCACTGTGGCTCCAACTGTCACATGGCTGTCTACTGCAACATCTCATTTTCTGCCTCATTTGCACAGACTTGGACAACTTGTTATGCAGTGGAATAAGTTTAGAATTTTCTCAATTGGAAATGAATTCCTTAGATCAGTTTCAAGTAGTCCCCTTTCATTTTTTCAACCGAGTTACAGTTCTATGTACAATATATAGTGATACTATTTCTTGCTCCATTACACTTCGAGCGAATTGGCTCTTGCAACAGGACAACGAACAGCCTCAAGTAATGACATTGTCACATGGTACACCATGCGTGCTCTTCTGACTTGCAGCAGTGCATGAGTCAGGACACCAAAAGCACTTAGCTTTTGGAAACAGCTTGGCTTTTGCAGACTATCAGATGAAATTTCCTTTAAATGCCATACAGGAGCACAGAGCTTTTAATATACATTTATGATGTTATTGCATGCCTCTCCTCCTTCTGCTTTGACTGTGTGTAAAGAATGAAACAAGGCAAAATTCTGTTTTAGAGCGCTGTTAAAGATGCCACACCACACACTGACATGTGAGGAGTGAATAATGGCATTCTATGCATATTATAAACCATCTCGGCAGGGCAACAACAAAGAACACACCAGGCATTTTGAAAAGAAACATAAATATTCATTGAAGAAACTAAGGTGCAATGTTATTTAGTTTCATAATTCAAAAAGTAGTTACAGGGACTGTCATCCAGGCAAGTAATTGGAGATGCTCCTTGAAGCTATTGTTAAATGTAGTTGTATTCTGTTCACCATCATCAGAAGGCTCAGTGAGAGTAGCTACAGGCTGATAACTGTTTAAGATGGATTGTGACCCATTATGGAACACTGTCTTTGGACAATAAAATGTTGTTGGACTGTTTTCTTGTACAACTTCATCTTGTTACCTGAAACAGCAAAGTATATGCACACAAACAGTTGTAACAATGCAAGAACAGGTCTTTATTGAGACACCATATTCATGATTCCTATGAATGCTACTAAACAGTGATTCACTCACACTTATACAGTTTTTTTTATCTTTGCTCACTACATTCCATGCATACCACCAAAAAACTGTAGTGAATCAAAGATCCATACATGTGAAAGCAGAATAATAAACATGGGCTCATCAAAATGCACTTAGCCCTTCATAATCACTTCCAATTATCTCGTTGCCATGGTTATATTGCCCTCATAAACTCAGTCCCATTCCCCATAAACACAAGTGCCCAGGCTGACATATTCCAGAGCCTCACGGCTGCATGAATTTCACATATTCCATCACATTTATCTATGGAAATACATTTACATATTACACAACACACAGCTTACAGCTCTATGCTCAGCAGAGAGTTGTTTTAACTCATTGTCTGATCCCACAGACTGCCCAGGACACTGAGGTACTCTGATAATGTGGTCTCCCACTCTCACACAAGTGGCCTGGTCTGTACTTCCATACGGTTCCAATTTTTTTATTTTATTCTGTTTAGAGATACAGCACTGAAACAGGCCCTTCAGCCCACCATTCTGTGCCGACCAACAACCACCCATTTATACTAATCCTACATTAATCCCATATTCCCTACCATTCTTCTACCACCTACCTACACTAGGGGCAATTTACAATGGCCAATTTACCGATCAACCTGCAAGTCTTTGGCTGTGGGAGGAAACCAGAGCACCCGGCGGAAACCCACATGGTCACAGGGAGAACTTGCAAACTCCACACAGGCAGTACCCAGAACTGAACCTGGGTCGCTGGAGCTGTGAGGTTGCGGTGCTAACCACCGCGCCACTATGCCGGCCTCACCTCTCTTTTGGAAGAGTTTACTTTATGCTGGGTCATAGATCCTTGGTAACCCTTTTTTCGTATCTCAGTCATATACCCATTATTCATGAATGAAATTTTGACAATAAGTCAAGGATAATTGAACATGGGGCAGGGCTTGGTTGTGGGGGATGGTGGGGGCATCACAGCTAATCCCAATACTGCCCTCAACCAACATCCACACATTTACTTTCTAACACTGGTTATTAATCCTGAGTAGGACCATGGTGCGATTTTCCTTTCTTCAACAGAGGGATGTCTTCCCAACAGCCACCGAAGCTGAGTTCAGCTATCTCAACAAAAATTTCACTTCTGCTCTTCCTAGGTCGACATTAAAATTAAAACTTACCTTTTTGGTGGCAGCCAGTTGCTAGACCACATGAATGAAACCTGAGGGGAGCTTGTTCAGCTCAGGGCACCCAATATGCACGAAGGTGCCTAAGACAGGCATTCAGCCCTATGTCTATGTGGCTGCCTGGATGCCTGAAAATTATCAAGGCAAATATGACATTGGACATTTTCCAGGTATCCTTGGGGCACAGGACACAGGGTTGCGGAATTGTTTATTTGATCTCACACATCATTACACATTGGAGACAAGACCAAATGTAGTCTTCAAGTGAAAGAGGGAGAGAAACCAGGTGATATTCCAACTAGGATGCAAAGACATTCTTTAGTCCCCATTTTAAAGTCATGTATTCAGACCTTATTATTATACCATACTTTGATTCTATCTTATTATTTATAGATAAAAAGCAAGACATTACAACAACTTATCTTTAAATAGCACCTTTAATGCAATAAAACATTCCATGGCACTTCATAGGAGCATTACAAAAGAAAATTAGACACCAGATGACCAAAAACTTTGTCGAAGAGGTAGGTTTTAAGGAGTGTCTTAAAGGAGGAAAATGAGGTAGAGAGGTGAAGAGGTGTAGTGGAGAACTCCAGAGCTTTAGGGCCTCGACAACTGAAGGCATGGAGTAAAATTGGGGATGCTCAAGAGGTCAGAATTAGAGGAGCGCAGATATCTCGGGGCTGGAGGAGATTACAGAGATAGGGATGGGGTGAAGTCATGGAGGGATTTGAAAACAATGATGAGAATTTTAAAAGCATGACGTTTCTGGATTAGCATCCAATGTAGGTCAGGGAGCACAGGGGTGATAGGTGAACGAGACTTGGTGCGAGTTAAGGCATGGCAGCAGAGTTTTAGATGACTTCAAGTTTATGGAGGATAGAATGCAGGAGACCAGCCAGGAGTGCATTGGAATAGCCAAGTCTAGAGATAACAAAGGCATGAATGAGAGTTTCAGCAGCAGATGAGCTGAGGCAGGGGCGAAGTTGGACAATGTTACCGAGGTGGAAATAGGCGGTCTAAGTGATGGTGTAAATATGAGGTTGGAAGCTCATCTCGGGATCAAATATAACAGCAGCATTGAGAATGGATTGGGTTAATCTCAAACTGTTGCCAGGAAGAGGAATGAAGTTGGTAGCTAGGGAATGGAGTTTGGACCAGGAATCAAAAGCAATGGCTTCAGTCTTCCCAATATTTAATTGGAGGAAATTTCTGCTCATCCAGTACTGGATGTTGGATAAGCAGTTTGATAATATTGCAACAGTGAAAGAGTCGAGAGAGCTGGTGGTGAGGTAGACCTGAGTGTCATCAGCATACATGTGAAAACTAATGCTGTTCTTTCGGATGATGTTGCCGAGGGGGAGCATGTAGATGAGAAATAAGATGCCAAGCATGGATCCCTGGGGGACACCAGATGTAATGGTGTAGGGAAAGAAGCCATTTCAAGTGATACTCTGGCTATGATGAGATAGATAAGAATGGAACCAGGTGAGAGCATCCCCACCCTGCCGGACGCCAGTGAAGAGGTATTGGAGGAGGATGGTGTGGTCAACTCCCAAAAAGGTCGAGAAAGAAGAGGAGGGAAAGCTTACCTTTGTCAGTCACTTAAGAATACAGCATTTTGAGAAGCAGAGAAGGACAGTTGGCTGGAACATGGGAGTTTCGTTGCAGTACAATATGAGGAATAAGGTGTTGGGAGACACAAAGCTGAGGCATTACACCACCATTGGTAGTAGGATGTAATTAGAACATAAACAGTTTGTACAGACAATCTCTATCATAAATGTGGACACAAGAAATCATAATGAAAAATGTTGATACAAAATGTAACAACAGGTAGTCAAATGATACAGACAAACAAGTGTACACAGATAGAAAGATAATATCATACAGTGCATTGTGTCTGTACCAGCTCTTTGAAAGAGTTATCAAATAAGTGTCAATCCCCTGCTGCTTCCCCAGAGCCCTGCAAATTTTCCTTTTTAAGTATATATTTCATTCTCTTTTGAAAATTACTGTTAAATCTGCTTCCACAACCCTTTCTGGCAGTGCATTCTAAATCATAACATCTTGCTCCATAAAAACCTTTCTCCTTGTTGTATTATCACTTTAAGAGTGGTGTCCCTTTAAGATAAAAACAAGAAATGCTGGAACCACTCAGCAGGTCTGGCAGCATCTGTGGAAAGAGAAGCAGAGTTAATGTTTCGGGTCAGTGTCCCTTTAAGAACTCAGTATGCTAATAAACTAAGATCTCTCTGCACTGTAACACCCAGGACAAAGGTTCTGTATATAGTTTGCCCTGGATTGTGTGTTTTAGTTTAGCTGTAAATAAACCTTCTAGAGATCTTAAGGATCTGGAATCCATGTAGGTCATTGTGCTGCTTAAGATAACACAAAGAAACTCATGATATGGTGACAGCAGTGATGAAAAGACAAGAAAGAAGCTTGAGGACCAGGGGTTGAATTTTATTAGCGCACCGCACTTTGCAGCAGCACACTTTGAACTTGGTGGCGCGCCCGCAATCAGTCCCTGCCGCAGAGCCCCTGCGATATTACACGCAGGGGCTCATTAGCATCACTATGATGCGCTGCCACCCCCGCCACCCCCCCCCCCATATTACATGGGGACAGGCGGGACATCCAGCGCAGTGAGGGACGTTTTGTCAGCTGTATAGCACCCCAGCACCTGCTTCCTGACAGCTGCCAAAGTATTACTTACCTCACTGTTGAAGACTGGGGCTGCTGGCCAAGATGGCCATGCCGCCATTACACATTTGGGTTTCCGCGGATGCAGTGACATAGACATTGGCTGAGTCAGCTGCTGCCTCTAATGGTTTACATAGGGATGCTGCAGATATGGACTGGTGCACAGCAGGTGAGCAAGGGTGATGTGTGGCTTGCAGAGCTCATGTCAGTTCCTATGGAGCAGACAGCCTTTGTCTGATAAGCCACTTCCGTACATCCCTAGCTCACTGCTAGCCCTGCGTGCACAGCCTGGATGCCATCTGCCCTCCCATGCGTCTTTCATATTGTAGGTCCTCAGCGTCCTCATAGTCCGAGGAGGAATCCTGTTGACGTCTCTCATCATCATGCCAGGCCTGACCCCTACTGGGTGCGTAGTTGTGCAGAGCAGCAAAGAAAGCAGCTGGCCTTTTTGGCCCATAGTACAGGGAATCACCCTATCCATACAGACATTGCAGGCGCTCTTTCAGCATATGGATCTCCTGCTGAATGGTGGCTCATGTAGCTCAGTGGCTGGCGTTGTATCTCTCCTCTGTAGCAGTGGTGGGGTCTCTCACTGGTGTTGGGAGCCATGTCTGCAAAAATAGCCCTTATCTCCAAAAAGACACCCCTCCATCTGAGCTAGTTCAGTGAACAGCGGTGGCAGCCAGGACTGGCACAAGACCCAGGTGTCATGGCAGCTGCCTGAGAAGTGGTCACACATTCGCTGCAAGCATCTGCGGTGTTCACATACCAGCTTCACCTAGATTGAGAGGGCTCCTTTAATGGTGACGTCTGCAGGTGGTAGCCTGGCAGTAGGCCTGATGGCCACATGAGTGCAGTCTATGAACATTACGACCTATGGTTCTCAGGCAATGGTGCCAGAACCAATGGCCCTCTGGGCCTGGCTGTGAGAGTCTGTCCTGAAGTGGACATACTCACTGGCCCTCCAGTGCAGGGCATTGATGACCTCCCTGATGCAGCGGTGCACTGCTGACTGTGTGACCCCACAAAGGTCTCTGTTGGACCCCTAAAAGGCTGCAGAGGCGTCAGGCTTGAGAACTGCTGCCACTATGAGGAACAAAGGCATGGGATGTCCACCGGAGCCCATGGGCTGCAGGTCATCCTTGAGCAGTGCACAGAGACGTGTCACCACTCTCTCTATATGCGCAATCTCCTCTGACACTGGTGCTCTGACATGCGATTGCATGTCATGTGGGGCCTGTAGATGCATGGCAAACGTAATGGCGGGCTCCCCTTGGGGGCTGCTGCTCATGACTAGGGCCTCTATGTGGATCGCACCTGCCTGTTGGTATTGCCTCTGGCACATACAGATCCTCACGTGCAGAGGATCACACAATGTAGGATGAGCCAGACCTATTTCCATGTGATAAATAAATTTGAACCCTGAATGTAGTCGAACGTTCCTAACAGGACATGGATTGGTGTTGACGGGTATATCAGCTGCTTTCCTGGATCAACTATGTGGCGTGCCATGGCACTGCCCATCTTGGCCAACACTTTTAAGAATGCAAAGTGAGACCCCTGTTATCTCCCCTCCCTTCACCCTTCCAGTATGCAGAGTGACACCCTTGTGTATCCCCCCTCCCTCCTCCCTTCCAGCATGCAGAGTGAGACCCCCGTATATCCCCGCTCCCTCCTCCCTTTCATAATGCAGAATTAGACCCATGCATATCCCCCCCTCCTCCCTTCCAGTATGCAGAGTGAGACCCCTGTGTATCCCCCCTCCCTCCTCCCTTTAAGAATGAAGAGTTAGACCCCTGTGTATCGCCCCTCCCTCCTTACTTCCAGAATGCAGAGTTAGACCCCTGTGTATCCCCGCTCTTTCCTCCCTTCTGTAATGCAGAGTTAGACCCCTGAATATCCCCCCTCCCTCCTCCCTTTAAGAATGAAGAGTTAGACCCCTGTGTATCGCCCCTCCCTCCTTACTTCCAGAATGCAGAGTTAGACCCCTGAATATCCCCCGCTCCCTCCTCCCTTCTGTAATGCAGAGTGAGGACCCGCCGGCTTTTCAGATTGTGAATGGGACGGCACGTGATGGTCGCCCGTTCAACAAAAAATCCAGCAGTGTTGATGGAGAGCCGGCGGGCTGCATTATCAGCATAGATAAGTAATCATTACCATATGTTGATCGTGGTGCCGCCGCTGTGTGGCGGTGGGAGGGCCGCACTGAGGTCCCGCCACTGCCGGTAATATACGGCGGGCCCCTCACGACATCACGGGTCGTGGCGGGCCTCTCCCCGCAACATTTTACAGGCTCCGGGCTGCAACCCATGTAAAATTCAGCCGCAGGTAGCTAAAGTGTTAAAGATTATACCCTGAAAATTATACTGTGCGGTATTATCGCAGAAATATTTGTTTACTAAATGAAAGTTGTTGCTATTGTGCTGATGCTACAATTTAGTGTGGTAATATGACCCATGTGATTTCTTTCTTATGTGGTGAAGCTTTAGTCAAGATGATGAGGAAGTGGAACACATTTTTATTTTGCACACAGTATGGGAACATCAAGCACGCCTCGATAAGGCACACCAGGGGCTAAATGTAACAGAAAGCTACCTCTAAACCACCGTGTGTCAGGTGTAGGAAGCACACGCACCTCTGGGTTAGAGTTCAGTACTGAGAGAGTACCAGATGTCAGATAAGACATGAAATTGAATTCTTGTTCCAGTGATCCATGTGGATGTTAAACATCCACTGACACTAACTGAAGATAAGGGTGAAATTCTGCTGCTGGGAAAATCTTTCTCTTTCAGCCAACATCACCAAAAACAAGAATCATCATGGGTTCTTGCTGTGTGTAAAATGGCTATTGATTTGCCTAGGCAACAACGGGGACGTGTCCTCTCCCATTATCCGGGGAAAAAGTTTCTCCCTCAACCAAAAAGCACAAGAAAAACAGATTAATTGACCATTCATCATGACAATCTTACAATAGCTGCTCCATTTACTTGCATAGCAACCATCTCTATACAAAGTAATTTGTTGCATGAGCACTGCTTTAAAATATCTTTGAGAAGTGGTAAGGTACAGTCTGAATAGATTTCCTCAGTGTGCTACACACAATGAACACAATGAAATCCTTAAATTTTTTATAAGGAAGGTGTTTACAATATTGCAACACATAGAGCATGGAGGAACTCTTCCCTCGTATTTTAACTGATATTGCGGACTTGCTGAGCCAGTGTTTGCAATTTGCATTGCAATACCTGCCATATTTGTAGTCTCTCTTATTAATACTGTCACTTTAATGCTAATTTAAACACTTTGTACCATAGATTTACAACCAGTAAGAACTTGATTGATACAGGCCAAGCATATTTTACTCAGGGCCTTTACAACCATCAGATAGAAGTACATTCCATCAGCCTGGGATGGAATCAAACTCAGGTCCCAAAGTAAAAGCATAGTTAAGGTTCTTTAAAATCAGTTTATATTGCTGAGTTTTTTAAGGCAATTTCAGTTTTTAAATTTAGCATCAAAACAAGGACAAAATCTAGGGAAGATATTAGAGTTCAAAAAAAGGCTAAGTTTCGAGAAAGTCAATAAAAATACATGAATACATGATTAATGGGAAAATTCTGAGAAGTGTAGAGGAAGTGAGGGACCTTGGAGTAAATGTCCACAGATCTCTGAAATAGCAGGACAGGTCGATAAGGTGGTTTAGAAGGCCCTAATAAACCTTTATTAGCAGAGGTTAAGAATATAAGAGCAGGGAGGTCATTCTGGAACTGTATAAATCATTAGTTAGGCCACAACTTGAGTACTGTGTGCAGTTCTGGTCATCTCATTACAGAAAGGATGTAATTGCACGAGAGAGGGTACAAAGGAGATTTGCGAGGATGTTGCCAGGACTGGAAAAATGCAGCTATGAGGAAAGATTGGATAGGCTGGGGTTGTTCGCCTTGGAACAGGAAAGGCTGAGGGGAGATCTGATTCAAATACACAAAATTTTGAGCGGTCTGGATAGAGTGGAGGTGAAGGTCTATCCACCTTAGCAGTGAGGTCAGTGACGAGGGGGCAGAGATTTAAAGGAATTGGGAGAAAAATTTGAGGGGAGATGAGGAAAAACTTTTTCACCCAGAGGATGGTGGGGGTCTGGAACTCACTACCTGAAAGAGCAGCTGAGGCAGAAACCCTCAACTCATTCAAAAGGAGTCTGGATATGCACCTCAAGTGCTGTAATCTGCAAATGCTGGAAGGTGGGGTTAGAATAAGTGGATCGTTTTTCGGCTGACACAGACACGATGGGCCAAGTGGCCTCTTTCTGTGATTAAACTTTCTATGATTCTTTCTGTAAGTTTCCATGATCACAATATACTATCAAGTAATTATAAGTGCTCTGAATGTACTGTGCTCTGCAATTGTTGACTGTTAAACTATATGCTTAAAGTAGAACATGGTATTGTAAAGCAATAATATTTTTATAATCCAATAGACATATGAATTAGCTGATGCTAACATTTAATTTTACAATGTATCCATTTTGTTGATAATGACCGGAATTTTTCGTTGGGTGTGAGGCCCCGTCCACCGGCCGAAAAGTTGGTGGCGAGCCCATCTCTGCCGGGCCTGGGGAGCCAAGCCACGACTTTTTGCTCCCCAGGCCCTGACTTGGTCTTGGGAGTGACTTCCACCTCCTTGAGGCAGGAAGCCCCACTTACTGGAGCTGCCGGTCAATCAGCTGGCCGGCAGCTCTTAGTCCCAGCAGCACCACCGGGAGTGGTAGCCACTGCTGGGACTACACCCAGCCATCGCAAGCAAGATGAAGAATGGCCCCAGAAGACAAGTAAGTTCTTAGGACCTCGCTGAGGACAATCGGCCAGGCACTGGCAAGGCAAGGGGGGTTGGTTGGGGGGGTAGTGTTGTGCGTTGGGGGCAGTTGGGGATTCGGAGGCGGCGCTCCATGGGGAGCAGTTAATTGGCCACTTAAGGGTCTTGATTGGCCTGCCGGGCTGGCCGTTTCTCGCCAACGCCCCGCGTAAAATTTCAGCGGGGCATGACAGGGTCGAGAACCCCCCCCCCCCCCCCACCCCACCACCCCCCCCACCTCCCACAAATTTTACGGCCCCTCGCCACCAGCCCGCTCGTTTGGGAGCCATAAAATTCTGGCCAATATTGCTGTAGTTGTTACTAAGGTTCCTCATTTAAGGTTGTACATTTTGTCTCATCATTCCACAGCATGAGAGTCATAATGGACATACATCTTGATACACTTTACCATTTGTTTCTCCTGCTGCCTTCACTGTGAACCACCAATGCTCTTTGTTCAGTTGAGTGTTTTGGATGCTGATTCAGGCTATACTTCAGGCTGAAGCTTGAATGTTTCCTATTAATAATGTGAGAGCCTATTAAATTCTGTCACAATGCTGCTTTAAATACCACCTTCATTTTCCTTTCTGTGCCACTGGTCAGGTATAGTTCGCATGAGACAGCACATAAAGTTTCTCTCAAGTGATTCTAAATGCTTAAAGGGCTTGCCTCAAGTTACTTCCCTTCCAGAGTTTGATACAGAATGTAGAAATGCAGGATGTGCATGCTTGAGTTAGTGAAGTCATTGCATTTGTTGCATGAACATAAGAACATAAGAAATAGGAGCAGGAGTTGACCATTCAGCCCTTTGAGTCTGCTCCACCATTCAATGAGATCATGGCTGATCTTCTACTTCAATATCATTTTCCTGCACTATCCCCGTATCCCTTGATGTTTTTAATGTGTAGAAATCTATCGCTTTCAGTCTTGAACATGCTCAACGATTGAGCCTCCACAACTCTCTGGAGCAGCGAATTCCAAAGATTCACCACCATCTGAGTGAAGAAATTCCTCCTCATCTCAGTCCTAAATGGTCTGCCCTTTATTCTGAGACTGTGTCCTCTAGTTCTCGACTCCCCAGCCAGGGGAAAGATCCTTCCTGCGTCAACCCTGTCGTGCCCTGTAAGCATTTTTTTATGTTCGAATGAGATCACCTCTCATTCGTCTAAACTCCAGGGAATAAAGGCCTCGTCTATTTAAGCTTTCCTCATGGGACAATCCCTCTATCCCAGGAATTAGTTTGGTTAAACAAAAGTATATCTTTCCTTAGGTAAGGAGACCAAAACTGCACACAACACTCCAGGTGCAGTCTCACCAAGATTCTACATAATTGCAGTAAGACATCTTTACTCCTATACTCAAATCTTCTTGTAATAAAGGCCAACATACCATTTGCCTTCTTAATTGCTTGCTTGCTGTACCTGAAAATGACACATTTATTCCTATTCTATGTTTTCCATCCATTAACCAGCTCGCAATCCATGCCAGTATATTCCTCCCAATCCCATGTGCTGTAATTTTATTTACTAACCCGTTGTCTGGGACATTATCAAAAGCTTTCCAAATATCTAAACATGCCACATCCACCGGTTCCCCTATCTATTCTGCTAGTTACATTCTCATATACAATAATGCAACATGTGTGATGACATCACTAAAACAACTCGCGCATACATATCAGGATCCACTGAGACCAAGGAGTGCTTTTCTCTTTGCAGGTCAGAGACAGGAAGAAATTGTGTTTTCTTAGCAATCCAATGAAACCCATAAGTTTCTCGATATAAATGAGTAAAATTAATTTTAAAGGGCTCCAAGCATAATGAACTAAACCTACCAAGCTGCCAAGTCCCTCATGTGACTGTGCTGTGTGATTCTTCATTCTATATTTTAATAATGATATCCATTGACTGTCTGACTATGCAGTAGGACAATGAGCTGCAAACCATTATATCCTGTAACGCACTGATTGTTTAATACATTTCAACAGACCGAAAAATTGGATATCTTGCCAAAGGGTAGTGTTAATAATTGGTACCCTTAGATCATAGCGATATCACAGATGGAGATTCTAACCTCTCCATGCAGCCTGCTGTGGGCATTATTTGAAATTTGCCTGGCAGAACAAGTAAACAGCACTGCTGAATGAAGGGATTCATTCTGCTTTAATTACAAAACTGCATTTCACCCGTTTCGCTGTCAAATATATTTAAAAGATACTTGTCAGTAGTTGTCGTATTAAATAATGGCTGATTCACTTCCCCCTGTTGCATTGCCTGTGGCATCAGATTGTCTCACTGCCGTTGTCCTGTTTAAGCAAAGTAGTTGACAATTAAATAATTTAAATTGTTAATGTTGATTGATATATTCCTGACCCTAAATCCTCTTTCATCACCATCCTTCTTTATTCAAAAATGTAACAAACATTTAGTGATTTACAAAAACCATCAGACATTAAATCTGTCCAAATGTTTGCCTTTTTGTTGATTTTTAAACAATATTTCTTTACAAGCAAATATCTGCTATCTGTACATGGAAACTATAACTTATTGCTCAATTATCCTTACTGTGGTAGAGTATTCTTCTTGTTAGTTTCATGTCATTTTCATGTCAGTTTCATAAACCCATTAATGAATCAATGCAGATCAACACATATACATAATGCAGGCATTTGTATCTGTCCTTCCTTGAGATGGAGAGAGAGTGATTTAAGCCTTGCTCTGTTGACATTTGCAACTAATTGTTTCTGTGCCTGTGCAATATCCATTTCATAATACTCTAAGCAGCAATTTGTGAGGTATTGCTATGGGGAAATGCCATGGTTACCATCATGTCACTATACTGCTTGTAATGGTTCAAATCAGAAACCTATGTAGCAGTGCCTTGCCACTGTTTGTAGATAATGCCTGTGGTGGTGCCATGCTATTCTTCACACTAAATATGATGGCCGTGAAATTGGTCTTGGATGGTAGCACAAAACTGGGCTATAGCAAGTCAGCAGCATATTTATCACTGAGCTCGATTTTCTTTTCCAGTGACATCACTATGGGAGCCGGCTGAGGTGAAAATTAGCAGTGGGTCACTCTCATCTACTTCTGGAGTGGCACAAGCCAGTTGCCATGCTGTTGAGGGCATTAACGCAGGTGTTCCATGCATGCAGTTGAAGTATGCACAGTAGGCAAATTGTGATGTCAGTTAGCATCTAACATTGATTTGATGCCTGCCCTGCCAGTTTGGACCCTGATACTCTAGTTAACGCCCTGTCGTAAACATGCACTGCTGACAATGCCTTCAGTAAGGTGAGGGACTCCTCACCAGTGCTATTTAAAAGCATCACCAACCAGCTTGCAGATTAGTTGCTTTTGACTATCTAATTGCTGTTGCAGAGTTAATGGTACTACAGGGTTGCTAGAGGAGTCATGAAAATTTGGTTCAGTTTGCGGGGCATTGGGAGAGAACAGCTCCACGTCTTGAAATCGGACCTTCAGCCTCAGAGCAGGGGCAAGGATGGTGCTGTCAATAGCCGTCAATGTGACTGTGTTCCTGAATTTTATGCCAAGCTGCAGCATATGACATTTAGCAAACATTACGCAGTTCACCATCCATCTCTGCATCCAGGAGGTCACAGAAGCTCTGTATGGCAGGATAGGGAACTTCACTGTATGTTGGGTGTTGGGTGCCTTTTGCTTGTGCTGCAATGGAAACTGAGACATTGGCTATCAGATGCTGCATCAGGGCTGGGTCTGCAAGTGCTTTCATGGATTCGGCCACTATTTCTTTGCTGGAAAGGATGGGCTCCAAACATTGTGAGAAACCATGTGCTAAATTGGAGCCTGACTCCTCCACGCTCCTTGACAGTGACAATAGGCCATCTGGCAGGCCAGCCAATACACCAAGCAGTTCTGTGTGCAGCTTTATTCTGTATGCTGATCCATCGAAGTCCTCTGCAGTAGAACTCTTCTGCAACCTTGCCCTCCTGTGAGCTGGCACATGTGCTGGCCTTTTTCCTGGGCTCGCTGCAGTGTCCACTGACTGAGTGGCTGGGATCTTGATGGGGCGGTTGTGGCCCCGTCCATTGACTGGAAAACCGGGGCAACCCCACCTCGGCCATTTCTGAGAATCCTGACTGGATATTATGTTCCGAAGAAGGGTCACTGACCCGAAACGTTAACTCTGCTTCTCTTTCCACAGATGCTGCCAGACCTGCTGAGTGATTCCAGCATTTCTTGTTTTTGTTTTGGATATTATGTTCATTGGGCAGCTAATGAACTGCCATCAGGGCTCCTGTCCCTCTAAGGGATGAGGTCATGCCTCCAAGTGCTGCCAGCCAATTGGATGGCTGGCAGTTCCTCACTGCCAGCCACGCCACCAAGAACAGTGCCCACTGCTGGGACTGCACCCAGCCCAGCAAAGCAGCATGAAACTAGGCAAGTGGGTTTTGGGGTCGCTGGGGCCAGTCAGGCAGGCCCCGGCGAGTTGTTGGGGGGGAGGTGGGTTGTGAAGGTGGGGGGCGCGACAGTTGTTACCACGAGGGTGGCCATTGCCACTGGGGGGGGGTTCTGTCCATGGGCCACAGATTTCCAGCCTGCAGGGCCCACCCACCACAAGTAAAATGCTGGTCAAAGGTTCCCTTTCCTGACCAGTAACGTCTATAGGAAGTGTGCCTGTGTTGATAGACACTAGATGAAGGCAGGGTCAGCTCTGATCAAAATGCCTGCGGCACAGTGGTGCAGTGGTTAGCACTGCAGCCTCACAGCTCCAGCGACCCGGTTTTGATTCTGGTTACTGCCTGTGCGGAGTTTGCAAGTTCTCCCTGCGTCTGCGTGGGTTTCCACCAGGTGCTCCGGTTTCCTCCCACCTCTAAAAGACTTGCAGGTTGGTAGGTAAATTGGCCATTGTAAATTGCCCCTAGTGGTGGTAGGAGAATGGTGGGGAGGTGGTAGGAGAATGGTGGGGATGTGATAGAAAATATGGGGGTAGTGTAGGGTTAGTATAAATGGGTGGTTGTTGGTCCGCACAGACTCAGCGGGCCGAAGGGCCTGTTTCAGTGCTGTATCTCTAAATGAATAAAAATAAATAAATATGTGCTGTCAAGGTTCATAGACTGGTAATGGTTATTTTAAGCAGGTACAGGTGAGTGCTGATTACCATGAAACTGTACCCAATAAAGTGTCAATCCTTTGGAAGATGAGCAGAGGTGGGAATTAGTTAAAAAAATAAACTGGGATACCTGCAGTGATATTGGTGCATTGCATTGATCTTACAAAAGTATATTGTAGTCAATAATGTAGGAAAAATAAAGGTAATCAATGCTCATAATGCATTTAATGATTTTCAACATGAAGAATATATATTTGAGATCCAAACAACATTCTTTTTCACATCATATTACTTTCTATTTCATGAAATACAGCTCAAGTTGGAAGGTAGATTGCTACAGTGCTGCTCACGAAAACTTCCACTAAGAATGTCCAGATTCGCGAGAGGACAAAATGGAATATTAAGTGGCATGACAATGACATGTAAGTGAGCTCAATTGCAAGTTCAGCAGGGACCCTGAGCCTAGCATGAGGCGATTTCAGGTGGTCCAAAACTCTTGTTTCAGTAAAATTGGCAAATTTCTTGTTGCTACAGATCTAAATAAAGCAATCTTAAATGTTTTATCGTGAAGCAGTGCATCTTC
The DNA here is from genome assembly GCF_036365525.1 of Heterodontus francisci. NCBI lineage: Eukaryota > Metazoa > Chordata > Chondrichthyes > Heterodontiformes > Heterodontidae > Heterodontus > Heterodontus francisci. The sequence continues at coordinate 154,663,675 of NC_090373.1, read as the reverse complement.
ATTTAATTTATCAATTCCCCAATACAAGTTAACCTGATTTCACTTATTTAAGCTAGTTTCTAATACTGTTCTATTAGAATGTTCGAAACACCAACATGTGTAATCAAGAATATACAATGGTATCATGTAAGAGATAGTAAGATAAAATTCAATTTAAACAACATTTTTTGCAAAAGTACAATATCAATCACTTAATTGCCACATAAACTAAACCTGTGGCCTTGCCCAAAATAGATGGTCTCAGAGAGATTTCCATCAAGTTTGTCAGTATATCAATGTGGAGAATGAAATGAAGAGTTTCACTGTAGACACCAAGTAAAGGTGAGGTCACCTGAGACAGCACCAGAAAGGGTAAGAGTCTTAATGACTCAAATCAATGTAAGCCATTTGCAGAAGATAATCTCTCTTCAAGGTACTAAGGAGAAGCAGTGGTATAGGTGAATGGAGCAGAGGGGAATGCTCAGGATATTCAAACACCCTCCTGAAATTTCCATGTTTTTTAAAATCAGCCCACTCCCTCTTTTGATAGAATGTGTCTTAGAGCAATTGTTAGAACACAGAAACAACAAATGTTCTTTCAAAGAGAATCAGTTCCACAATTGACCTCTTGAAAGCCAATTTGTTGGGCTTGCACCTCTAAATGTTGATCAGGATATTGTAGTGAGCAAGAGTGACATGATTTGTAAATCGACATCCACCCTGTCAAGACCCCTCAGAATCTTATGTGTTTCAATCAAGTCGTCTCTTACTCTTCTAAACTCCAACGGATGCAAGCCTAGCCTGTCCAACCTTTCCCCATAAGACAGCCCACTCATTGCAGGTAATAGTCCAGTAAACCTTCTCTGAACAGCTTCCAACATACTTACATCCTTCCTTAAATAAGGAGACCAACACTGTACACAGTACTCCAGATGTGGTCCAACCAATGCCCTGTATAACTAAAGCATAACCTCCCTACTTTGGTATTCAATTCCCCTCGCAGTAAATGATAACATTCTATTAGCTTTCCTATTTTGTTGCTGAACCTGCATACCAACCTTTTGCGATTCATGCACAAGGGCACCCAGATCCCTTTGCATCTCAGAGCTCTGCAATCTCTCACCATTTAGATAATATGCTTCTTTTTTATTCTTCCTGTCAAAATGGAAATTTTCACATTTTTTTATTCATTTGGGGGATGTGGGCATTGCTGCCTATGCCAGCATTTATTGCCCGTCCCTAATTTCCCTTGAGAAGGTGATGAGGAACTGTCTTCTTGAATCGCTGCAGTCCTTGGAGTGCAGTTACACCAACAATGCTGTTAGGAAGGGAGTTCCAGGATTTTGACCCAGCGACAGTGAAGGAACAGCGATATAGTTCCAAGTCAGGATAGTGTGTGGCTTGGAGGGGAACTTGCAGGCGGTAACGTTCCCATGCATCTGCTGCCTTTGTCCTTCGAGGTGGCAGAGATCGCGGGTGTGGAAGGTGCTGTCGAAGGAGTCCTGGTGAGTTGCTGCAGTGCATCTTGTAGATGGTATACACTGATGCCACTGTGTGTCGGTGGTGGTGAGAGTGAACGTTGAAGGTTGTGGATGGGGTGCCAATCAAGCAGTCTGCTTTGTCCTTGGTGGTGTTCAGTTTCTTGAGTGCTGCAGCCATCCAGGCAAATGGAGAGTATTCCATCACACTCCTAACTTGTGCCTTGTAGATGGTGGAAAGGCATTGGGGAGTCAGGCTGTAAGTTACTCGCCACGGAATTCCCAGCCTCTGACCTGCCCTTGTAGCCAAAGCATTTACTCTAGTTCAGTTTCTGGTCAATGATGACCCCCAGGATATTGATAATGGTGGATTCAGTGATGGTAATGCTATTGAAAGTCAAGGGGAGATCATTCGATTTTCTCTTGTTTGAGATGGTTATTGCCTGGCACTTGTGTGGCATGAATATTACTTGCCACTTATCATCCCAAGCCTGAATGTTGTCCAGGTCTTGCTGCATATGGACACAGGCTGCTTCATTATCTGAGGAGTCGCAAATGGTGCTGAACATTGTGCAATCATTAGCGAACATCCCCTCTTCTGACCTTATGATGGAAGGAAAGTCATTGATGAAGCAGCTGAAGATGGTTGGGCTCTACCCTGAGGAACTCCTGCAGTGATGTCCTGGGACTGAGATGATTGACCTCCAACAACCACAACCTTCTTCCTTTGTGCGAGGTATGACTCCAACCAGCGGAGAGGTTTCCCCTGATTTCCATTGACTCCAGTTTTGCTCAGGCTCCTTGATGCCATACTCAGTCAAATGCTGCCTTGTTGTCGAGGGCAGTCACTCTCACCTCACCTCTGGAGTGCAGCTCTTATGTCCATGTTTAGACCAAAGCTGCATTGAGGTCAGGAACTGAGTGGCCCTGGCGGAACCCAAACTAAGCGTCAATGAGCAGGTTATTACTGAGCAATTGCCGCTTGATAGTACTGTCAACGACCCATTCCATCACTTTGCCATTGACTGGGAGTAGACTGATAGGGTGGTAATTGGTCGGATTTGTCCTGCTTTTTTGTGCATAGGACATACCTGGGCAATTTTCCACATTGGCAGTTAGTTGCCAGTGCTGTAGCTGTACTGGAACAGCTTGGCTAGGGATGCAGTTAGTTCTGAAGCATCAGTCTTCAGTACTATTGCCGGAATGTTGTCAAGGCCCATAGCCTTTGCAGTATCCAGTGTCTTTAGTCATTTCTTGATATCTAGGATTAAAGTCCTAGAGTCATACAGCACAGAAACAGGCCCTTCGGCCCATCGTGTCCATGCCGGCCATCAAGCACCTACCTATTCTAATCCCATTTTCCAGCACTTGGCCCGTAGCCTTGTCTGCTTTGGCATTTCAAGTGCTCATCTAAATACTTCTTAAATGTTGTGAGGATTCCTGCCTCTACCATCCCTTCAGGCAGTGTGTTCCAGATTCCAATCACCCTCTGGGTGAAAATATTTTTCCTCAAATCCCCTCTAAACCTCCTGCCCCTTACCTTAAATCTATGCCCCCTGGTTATTGACACCTCCACTAAGGGAAAAAGTTTCTTACTATCTACCCTATCTATGCCTTCATAATTTTGTATACCTCTATCAGGTCTCACCTCAGCCTTCTCTGCTCTAAGGAAAACAACTCTAGTCTCTATTCATAGCTGAAATGCTCCAGCCCAGGTGTTTCATGCAGCTCCATCATAACCTCCATGCTCTTATATTCTATGTCTCTGCTAATAAAGGCAAGTATCCCATATGTCTTCCGAACCACCTGATCACCTTCAGTGATCTATGAGCAAGTGTACCAAGGTCCCTCTGACCCTCTGTACTTCCTAGGGTCCTACCATCCATTGTGTATTCCCTTGCCTTGTTAGTCCTCCCAAAATGCATCACCTCACACTTCTCAGGATAAAATTCCATTTGCCACTGCTCTGCCCATCTTACCCCAACTATATCGTCCTGTAATCTAAGGCTTTCCTCCTCACTATTTATGACACCATCAATTTTCGTGTCATCTGCGAACTTTCTGATCATACCTCCTATATTCACATCTAAATCATTAATGCACACTACAAACAGCCAGGGTCCCGCACCGATCCCTGCAGTACACCACTGGTCACAGGTTTCCACTCGCAGAAACAACCCTCGACCATAACCCTCTGCCTCCTGCCACTAAGCCAATTTTGGATACAATTTGCCAAATTGCCCTGGATCCCATGGGCTGCTACCTTCTTAACCTATCCCCCATGTGGGACCTTATCAAAAGCCTTACTGAAGTCCATGTAGACTACATCAACTGCTTTACCATCATCTACACATCCAGTCACCTCCTCGAAAAATTCAGTCAAGTTTGTTAGACATGATCTGCCCCTGACAAAACCATGCTGACTATCCTTGATTAATCCTTGCCTCTCCAAGTGGAGATTAATCCTGTCCCTCAGAGTTTTTTCGAATAGTTTCCCTACCACTGCTGTTAGACTCACCGGCCTCTAATTACCCGGTTTAAACCCTGCTACCCTTCTTGAATAATGGTACCACATTCACTGTCCTCCAGTCCTCTGGTACCTCTCCTGTGGCCAGAGAGGATTTGAAAATTTGTGTCACAGCCCCTGTTATGTCCTCCCTTGCCTCACAAAACAGCCTGGGATACATCTCATGAAACCTGGGGATTTATCCACTTACAAGCCCACTAAAACCGCTGATACCTCCTCATTTTCAATGCTAATTTTTTCGAGTATATCACAATTCCACTCCCTGATCTCTACACCTACATCGTCCTTCTCCATAGTGATCACAGATGAAAAGTAATCATTTAAAACCTCACCTTTGTCCTCCGGAATCGCAGACAGATTGCCACATTGGTCCCTAATGGGCCCTACTCTTTCCCTGGTTATCCTCTTGCCCTTAATATACTTATAAAATGCCTTCGGAATTTCCTTTATCTTGCCCAGCAGTGTTTTTTCATGTCTCCTCTTTGCTCTCCTAATTAATTTTTTAAGTGCTCCCCTACACTTTCTATACTCCTCTAGGGTCTCCGCTGTTTTCAGCCCCCTGAATCTGCCATAAGCTTCCTTTGTTTTCCTTGTCCAGTCCTCTATATCCCTTGAGATAAAGGGTTCCCTGGAATTGTTGGTCCTACCCTTCACTGTTACGGGAACAATGTTGGCCCTGAACTCTCACTATTTCCTTTTTGAATGACTCCCACTCTTCTGATGTAGACTTTCCTAAAAGTAGCTGCTCCCAGTCCACTTTGGCCACATCCTGTTTCATCATATTGAAATCGGCCTTCCCCCAATTTAATACCTTTATTTCCGGTCCATCTTTGTCCTTTTCCATAACTATCTTAAATCTTACAGATTTATGGTCACTATCCCCGAAATGCACCCCCACTGAAACTTTTACCACTCGTCTCGCTTCTTTCCCTATCATTAGGTCCAGTACCACCCCTTCTCTTGTAGGACTTTCTACGTGCTGGCTCAAAAAGTTCTCCTGTATGCACTTTAAGAATTCTGCCCCCTTTAAGTCTTTTGCACTAAGACTATCCCAGTTGATATTGGGGAAGTTGAAATCCCCTACTATTATTACCCTATTATTTTTACACGTCTCTGAGATTTACCTACATATTTGCTCCTCTATCTCTCCCTGACTATTTGGAGGCCTGTAGTACACTCCCAGCCAAGTGATTGCCCCCTTTTTGTTTTTAAGTTCTACCCAAATGGCCTCATTTGAGGAACCATCTAAGATATGATCCCTCCTTACTGCAGTAATTGACTCCTTGATCAACAGTGCAATGCCACCTCCAATTTTACAACCCCACCTGTCATACCTGAAGATTCTATATCCTGGAATATTGAGCTGCCTGTCCTGCTCTGCCCTCAACCATGTCTCTGTGATAGCAATAATATCATAATGCCATGTGTTAATCAATGCCCTCAATTCATCTGCCTTACTGGTAAGGCTACTTGTATTAAAATAGATGCAATTCAGCCTTGCATTATTTGCTTATGCCTTAACAGGTCTATATTTGCTCTGCCTTCCAGACTGACTTAATTTCTCTTCTATATTTGGCTGTGCATCACCCCCTACTGTACCTCCACTCTGTATCCCACCCCCCTGCCAAATTAGTTTAAACCCGCACCCCCCAACAGCACTAGCAAACCTCCCAGCAAGGATGCTGGTCCCATTCCAGTTCAGGTGCCACCTGTCCAACTTGTACAGGTCCCACCTTCGCCATAAACAGATCCAGTGATCTAGGAAACTAAAGCCCTCCCTCCTGCATCATGTCTTCAGCCACGCATTCATCTGCTCTATCCTTCTGTTCCTATACTCACTAGCATGTGACACTGGGAGTAATCCAGAGATTACAATCTTTGAGGCCCTGCTTTTTATTCTGCTGAAGACTGGCATCTGTGACTTTGGGGACCTCAGGAGGATCGTCCACTCGGCACTTCTGGCTGAAGATAGATGCAAACAGTTCAGCCTTGTCTTTTGCACTGATGTACTGGGTTCCTCCATCGTTGAGGATATGGATGTCTGTGGAGCCTCCTCCTCCAGTTAGTTGTTTAGTTGTCCACTACCATGCACCACTGTATGTGACAGGACTGCAGAGCTTAACTCAGTTCCGTTGATTGTGGGATCACTAATCCATATCTATTGCATGCTGCTTCTGCTGTCTGGCATGCAAATAGTCCTGTGTTGTAGCTTAACCAGGTTGACACCTCATTTTTAGGTATGCCTGGTGTTGCTCCTGACATGCCCTCCTGCACTCTTCATTGAACCAGGGTTGGTTCCCCAACTTGATGGTAATGGTAGAGTGAGGGATATGCAAGGCCATGCGGTTACAAATTGTAGTTGAATACAATTTTGTTGCAGCTGATAGTCCACAGCGCCTGCTGGAGGCCCAGTTTTGAGTTGTTAGCTCTATTTGAAATCTATTCCATTTAGCACGGTGGTAGTGCCACACAACACGATGATGGGTACACTTAGTATGAAGACGGGACTTCATCTCCACAAGGACTGTGTGGTGGTCACTCCTACTGATAGTGCCATGGACAGATGCATCTGCGACAGGCAGATTGGTGAGGACGAGGTCAAGTAAGTTGTTCCCTCTTGTTTGTTCCTTTACCACCTGTCACAGACCCAGCCTCGCAACTACTCCTTTAGGACTTGGCCAGCTTGGTCAGTAGTGTTGCTACAGAGACATTCTTGGCGATGGACATTGAAGTCTCCCACCCAAAGTACACTTTGTGCCCTTGCTTCCCTCATTGCTTCTTCCATTGGTGTTCAACCTGGAGGAGTACTGATTCATCAGCTAAGGAGGCGGGGGCGGGGGTGGGGGGGGCAGTAGGTGGTAATCAGCAGAATGTTTCCTTGCCCATGTTTGACCAGATGCCATGAGACTTTATGGGGTCCGGAGTCAATGTTGAGGACTCCCAGGGGAACTCCCTCCCAACTGTATACCACTGTGTCACCACATCTGGTGAGTCTGTCCTGCCAGTGGGCAGGAATTTTCCCACATTATACCCCATTTGCCAGATCTTTGCCCACTCACTTAACCTATCTATTTCCCTTTGTAGCCTCCTTATGTCCTCTTCGCAGCTTACTTTCCCACCTATCTTTGTGTCATCAGCAAATTTAGCAACCATACCTTCACTGCCTTTCCCCGAGTCATTTATATAAATTGTAAAAAGTTGAGGCCCCAACACTGATCCCTGCAGCACATCACTCGTTCCATCTTGCCAACCAGAAAATGACCCATTTATGCCGACTCTGTATTTCCTGTTAGCTAGCCAATCTTCTATCCATGCCAAAATGTTGCCCCCTACACCATGAGCTTTTAAGAAGTTATATCTTGCAAGATTAAGGCAAAAGAATGGCTTTTAACTATTCCAACTTAGAATTGCACAAGACCTGCTTTATGACATCGTTCTCTTACAATTGTTCAGTTTGGGTTGAGGCAGAGTGGTAGAAAAAAGTCAATAGACTTGATTTCTTTCTTGTTATGGCAATAATAATCTTCCATAAATGGGCATTGAAGCAGTATTAACAACTACATTTGGCGGAATAGGTTTCAAAAGCTGCAGTCATTACAACTATCATGGAATAAATCTTGCAATTCAGAAAATCAAAATGTGCTGCTTTTCAGAACAATGTGAAGCCAATAAAGCATTGACATTACATTCATAATCTTACAACCAAGAGCATAATGATGGCATTCATGAAATTACAAACAGTGGTGTACACAAACTTCAATTCTATAGATCCATAAAAACTCAGTGAATAGAGGCAGACGCTATTTTCCACAATGTTACATTCTGTTGCAAAAAGGGTTTTTTGTCATTTATAGGATGTGGATGTCACTGACAAGGTCAGCATTTATTGCCCATCACTAATTGCCCTTGAGAAAGTGGTATTGAACTGCTGCAGTCCATGTGGTACAGGTACATCCACAATGCTGTTGGGGAGGGAGTTCCATGATTCTGACCCAGTGACAACGAAGGAGTAATGATAAATTTCCAAGTCACAATGGTGTGTGATGTGGAGGGGAACTTGCAGGTGATGGTGTTCGCATGCGATTGCTGCCCTTGTCCTACTAGGTGGCAGAGGTCACAGGTTTGGAAGATGCTGTAAGCCAATGTATGATTTAACTTTCAACATACAATCACTTTTTAACCATGTAACTGTTTCTTTATTTTCTTTTGTATTAATGAATGTAGACCTGTGTGCGTGGAGTCCTGTGTGCGTGGAGTCTGTCTCATGATGGCAACATGGAGCAGTGAGCCTTGAAATTCCTGCATGAAGCCCAAGTTAGCAACCATCTGCAGAAGTAACTAACTTGTTTTCCAAAGAACAGTGAGGTAATTGTAGACCAATTGAAGGAGTTAAAGACAGGTTTTATCTTATATGGAACAGGGCCAAAGCCAAAAAAAAGGTATAAAGAAAGAGCCCACTGGAGCATCTTTGCTGCAGTGGTTAGGGTGGCATGGTCGGCCATCCAGAAGTTGGGACAGAGAATTCATCAAAGATTGGCCATCGAGACAGACCGGCAGGGCTGCTAAGAAATCGTATTATCCAGAATAAGTACTATTGTTTAGTGGTATAATAAAGGTGTACCACATCTAGTGGAACAGTATCCAAGTTGTTGTGTGTCATTGATAGAGTAAAGGCTGGAACATTTAGACCAGAGAGAGGGTCTTACAGTGTTATCAAAGGAGCCTTGATGAGTTGCTGCACTGCATCTTGTAGATGGTACACACTGCTGCCACTGTGTGTCGGTGGTGGTGGAAGGAGTGAATGTTGAAGGTGGTGGATGGGGTGCCAGTCAAGTGGGCTGCTTTGTCCTGGATGGTGCTGAGCTTCTTGAGAGTTTTTGGAGCTGCACCCATCCAGGCAAGTGGAGAGTATTTCATCACACTCCAAACTTGTGCCTTGTAGATAGTGGACAGGCTTTGGGCAGTCAGGAGGTGAGTTACTCACCACAGAATTCCCAACCTCTGACCTTGTTCTTGTATCCACAGTATATATATGGCTGGTCCATTAAGTTTCTGGTCAATGGTAACCAGCAAGATGTTGATGGAGAAGATTCAGCGTTGTTTTGCTGCTCAATGTCAAGGGCACGTGGTAAGATTCTCTTCCTGGAGATGGTTATTGCCTGTCATCTGTGTGGCATATGTTACTTGCCACTTATCAACCCAAGCCTGAATGCTGTCCAGGTTTTGCAGAGGAGTTGCAAATGGACCTCATCAGTTTGCAATCATCAGACAACATTCCCACTTCTGAACTTATGATGAAGGGAAGCTCATTGGTGCAGCAACTGAAGATGGTTGTGCCTAGGACACTGCCCTGAGGAACTCCTGCAGCCATGTCCTGGGGCTGAGATGATTGGACTCTGACAACCACATCCATTTTCCTTTGTACTCATTTTGAGTACAACCAGTGGAAATTTTAGTGCCCCCCGCCACCACCACCCCCCACCCCCCACCGCACCCCCGCCCCAATTCCCATTGACTTCAATTTTATTCAGGCTTCTTGACGCGACACTCAGTCAAATGCTGCCAAGGATAAACTCAGCGATCCCATTCCCCCAACAGCAAACCAAACCCAAAGGGAGCACTGGCTGAAATATCTGTGCGATCATTTTCTAGCCATATCTCCTGCCCTAGGGACAGCACCTCGATGTTGTAGAAGGTTAGCTGCCTCCTATGACCCTAAGATCTATGCCAACAGGAGCATAATCTATGATAGGGTCGCCTGAGACAAATAATTTGAAAAGTAGGAGCCAGATTAAAGGTCCTTCTGGTAGTAGGTTGTGATTCAGGCTAATAACCTATTCAGGTAAAAATAAAATCCAAAGACAAGATGAGTCTCTTATAGAGTTGAAAATATAACCTTTAGAGAACTACTATCTACTGGATGTGAGGCAAGATGATACTCAAATGGTGTCAATTATTTTGCTCTGGAACATAGCCAACATGCAATAGCAGAAGGCCATTCATTGCCTTGAGCCTTTTCCTCTATTCAGTTAGATCATGACTGACATGATCATGATCTTAGCTCCATCTACCTGCCTTGATATCATAATGCTTAATATTCTTACCTGGTAAAAATCTATCAATTTCAGTTTTGAAATCTATAATTGATCTAACCTCAATTGCTTTCTGGGGAGAGGGTACCAGATTTTTTTTGACGATCCTGGAGTTTTGTATGCTGGACAACTTGGACAGTTAAGGGTTAATAATTGAACATCCTTGCATGTTGGAGCAACAGGCTTTCCAGGATAAATATAGCCTCAAGTGCCACATGAGAAAGCATGGCTTGTCTTCTGCTTTTATGTCTGAATATTATCTACTAGAAATGCTTGTGCAAGGAAATGATTGACTAAGAAGACATCAAGCATGAGTGAAGAAAGTATAAATTTGGTGGCTGGCATAATAAACATAGGCAAAGGGATCTATTTACTATAGCATAGAAGATAAGCTGTTGACAAATTTACTCTTCAAAGGATTCAAGAACTGTTAAGTCAGGAAGTCTTGATTGAGAGAAGTAGCTTTGAAATAAACAACTACAGCTGTTATGTAAATAGACTATTTTTAAAGGATTCAAGAACAGATACATCATGAGGTATTATCTGTGACATATACCTTTGATGTAGGCAAAATATGGTGTATAATAAGACATGGTTTGAAAAGCTTAATAGATACAGAAATCAAAACGTTGCTCTCTGTATACAGTTAGATTGATTACCAGTCTGTTCTGTATACTGCACCATCAAGTTTATTTTTTATTTTATTTATTTAGAGATACAGCACTGAAACAGGCCCTTCGGCCCACCGAGTCTGTGCTGGCCAAGAACCACCCATTTATACTAATCCTACATTAATCCCATATTCCTACCACATCCCCACACCACCTACCTATACTCGGGGCAATTTATAATGGCCAATTTACCTATCACCTGCAAGTCTTTGGCAGTGGGAGGAAACCGGAGCACCTGGCGAAAACCCACGCGGTCACAGGGAGAACTTGCAAACTCCGCACAGGCAGTACCCAGAATTGAATTAACTCTAATTTTAATTCTGATAAAAGGTCACAGACCTGAAAAGTTAACTCTGTTTCTCTAACTATGGATGCTGCCAGACCTGCTGAGTATTTCCAACATTTTCTATTTTTATTTCTAATTTCTAATTTAAAGATTATGCTCCCTTATTCTAAACTCCCACACCAGATACAGTAGTTTCTCCCTATCTACACTGACAACCCCTTTTAATCATCTTTAACAACACAATTAAATCATCCTTAATCTTCTACGCTTGAGGGAACATAAGCCTAGTCTATGCCACCTATCCTCATAATTTAACTCTTTTAGCCCCAGTATCATTCTGGTGAATCTGCACTGCATCACTTCCAAGGCCAATATATTCTTCCTTAGAACAATACGTTGCAGAATCTACCCGGGAACGGGCTATTTTAGATTTGGTAATGTGTAATGAGGTCGGATTAATAACAGATCTCGTAGTTAAGGATCCTCGAGGGGGAAGCGATCATAACATGGTTGAATTTCAATTCAGTTTGAGGGTGAGCAACTCGGGTCTCAAACCAGTGTCTTCAACTTAAACAGGGCAATTACAGAGGTATGAAGAAAGAGTTGTCTAAAGCTGGCTGGGAAAATAGACTACAGGGGAAGTCAGTAGGTGAGTAGTGGGAGACTTTTAAGCAGATATTCCACAACACTCAGCAAACATTTATTCCGGCCAGAAGGAAGGACTCGATGAGAATGATGAACCACCCGTGGATAACCAAGCAATTTCAGGAGCATATCAAATCAAAAATAAAGGCGTACAAAGTGGCAAAAGCTAGTGGTAGGCCAGAGGATTGAGATATTTTTTAGAAACCTGCAGCGGATGACTAAAAAACTAATAAAGAGGGAGAAAATTGATTATGAGAGTAAATTGGTAAGAAATATAAAAACAAACAGCAAGAGCTTCTACGGGTATATAAAAAGGAAGAGAGTAGCTGAGGAAAGTCTGGGACCCTTAGAGGATGAGACTGGGGAATTAATAACAGGGAACAGGGAAATGGCAGATAAGGAGACAAAAACTGCACACAATACTCCAGATGTGGTCTCACCAAGGCCTTGTGTAGTTGCAGCAAGCCTGTACTTGAATCCTCTCGCTATGAAGGCCAACATACCATTGCCTTCTTAATTGCCTGCTGCTCCTGCATGCTTACTTTCAATGACTGGTGCACAAGAACACCCAGGTCTCACTGCACTTCCCCCTTTCCCAATATATTGCCATTCAGATAATAATCTGCCTTTCTGTTTTTGCCGCCAAAGTGATTAAACTCACATTTATCCACATTATACTGCATCTGCCATGTATTTGCCCACTCACTTAACCTGTCTAAATCACACTGGAGCTTCTCAGCATCCTCGTCACAGCTCACACTCCCACCCAGCTTTGTGTCGTCTGCAAATTTGGATATGTTCCATTTAATTCCCTCATCTATATCATTAATATTTATTGTGAATAACTGGGGTCCTAGCACTGATCCCTGTGGTACCCTACTAGTCACTACCTGTCACTCGGAAAAAGACCCGTTTATTCCTACTCTTTGTTTCCTGTCTGCCAACCAGTTCTCTATCCATGTCAGTACCTTACCCCCAATCCCATGTGCTTTAATTTTGCACGCTAATCTCTTATGTGGGACCTTATCGAAAGCCTTCTGAAAGTCCACATACACCACATCCACTGGTTCTCCTTTATCTATTCTACTAGTTACATCCTCAAAAAAATTCCAGTAGATTTGTCAAGTATGAGTTCCCTTTCGTAAATCCATGTTGACTTTGTCTGATCCTGTCATTGTTTTCCAAGTGCTCTGCTTTTACATCTTTTATAATGAACGCTAGAATTTTCCCCACTACTGATGTCAGGTGAACCGGTCTATAATTCCCTGTTTTCTCTATCCCTCCTTTTTTAAATAGTGGGGTTACATTAGCTACCCTCCAATCTGTTGGAACTGGTCAAGAGTCCATAGTATTTTGAAAAATGACCAGCAATGCATCTGCTATTTCTAGGGCCACTTCCTTATGTACTCTGAGATGTAGATTATCAGACCTTGGGGATTTATTAGCCTTCAATCCCATCAATTTCCCTAACACCATTTCCCTATTAATACTGATTTCATACGGTTCCTCCTTCTCACTAGACCCTATGTTCCCCAACATTTCTGGGGGGCAATTTGTGTCCTCCTTTATGAAGACAGAACCAAAGTATGTATTTAATTGGTCTGCCAATTCTTTGTTCCTCATTATAAATTCCCCCATTTCTGACTGTAAGGGACCCACATTTGTCTTCACTAATCTTTTTCTCTTGACATATCTGTAGAAGCTTTTATAGTCAGTTTTTATGTTCTCTGCAAGCTTACTGTCATACTCTATTTTCCCCTTCTTAATCAATTCCTTTGTCCTCCTTTGCTGAATTCTAAACTGCTCCCAAACCTCAGGTTTGCTGCTTGTTCTGGCCATTTTATATTTCTCCTCCTGGGATCTAATACTATCCCTAATTTCTTTTGTAAGCCACGGTTGAGCCACCCTTCCTGTTTTATTTCTGTGCCAGACAGGAATGAACAATTGTTGTAATTCATCCATGCGCTCTTTAAATGCTCGCCATTGCCTATCCACTGTCAACTCTTTAAGTAATGTTCCCCAATCTATCATAGCCAACTCGCACCTCATACATTCATAATTTCCTTTATTTAGATTCAGGACCCTACTCTCGGAATCAACTCTCTCACTCTCCATCTTAATGAAGAATTCTATCATATTCTGATCGCTCTTCCCCAAGGGACCCCGCACAACAAGATTGTTAACTAATCCTTTCTCATTACACAATACCAAGTCTAGGATGGCCTGTTCTCTAGTTGGTTCCTCAATGTATTGGTCCAAAAAACCATCACATGTGTACTCCAGGAATTCCTCCTCTATAGTATTATTGCTAATTTGGTTTGCCCAATCTATATGTAGATTAAAGACACCCATAATTACAGTTGCACCCTTATTACATGCATCTCTAATTTCTTGTTTAATTTCATCGTCTAAATCACCACTGCTGTTTTGGGGTCTATATACAATGTTTTCTGCCCCTAGGTGTTTCTTAGCTGCACCCATACAGATTCCACATCAGGATTCTGTGAGCTAATATCCTTCCTCACTATTGTATAGATTTTCTCTTTTACTAACAATACTACTTCACCTCCTTTCCTTTTTTGCCTGTTCTTCCTAAATATTGAATACCCCTGGATGTTCAGTTCCCATCCTTGATCACCCTGCAGCCATGTCTCCATAATCGCAACTATATCGTATCCATTTACATCTATTTGCATGGTTAATTCACCTGGTGGTCACCCATCCCTTTTCTGCCTCTGCAGCCATTACTTGTAGTGTGACCACCTTGCTAAACGTGTTATCCACAATGTTCTCAGCATCGCGGAAGCTCCACAATGAATCCACCCGCAGCTCCAGCTCCATAATGCGGGTAGCCAGGAGCTGCAGATGGATATACTTCCTGCACACATGGTCGTCAGGGACACTAGAAGCGTCCCTGATTTCCCACATAGCACAGGAGGAACCTATCACGAGTGCAAGCTCTCCTGCCATGACTTAACTTTCGATTACTTAGTGACTCCCTTTAATTAAAAAATACTAATTATACTAGGGGCCTTGTTCGACTCCAAACACTATCCATTACAATCTAAAGTCCTTAATAAGTTGCACTAATTAAAAAAAAAACTTTAGTAATACTAACCTTATCACTTAAAGGGTAGGTTTAAAAAAAAGAAATTTCCCCTGATTTTTTAAAGCTATTTCCACGCACTAACAGCTGTTACTCACCAACCAATCACCTTGCATCTTTCCTGTGATGTCACTGTTGACTTTTCTTTTCAAACTCCAGCGCGCCTGGACTGCTCTCCGCTCCGCTTCCCGAAGGTAAGTGACTGGGCCTCAATCCTCATGCTCAATTTATCTTCTTCTCTCATTCATTGTTCTCCCCATCGCTCCACTCCGCTCCCAGAAGGTAAGCCACTGGGCCGTGATCCTCGGGCTCATTTTATCCTCTTCTCTCACTTGGCGTTCTCCCCACAGGTCCACTCCGCTCACAGAAGGTACGTGACTGGGTCTCGATCCTTGGGCTCAATTTATCCTCTTCTCTCGACCGGCGTTCTCCCCACAGGTCTGCTCCTCTCCGTTCCGCTCCCTAAAGGTATGAAAGGGAAATCATGTTTGACAAATTTGTTAGAGTTCTTTGAGGACATAATAATAAGCAGAGTGGATAAAGGGAACCAGTAGATGTAGTGTATTTGGATTTTCAGAAGGCTTATTGTACAAAATAAGAGCTCAGGCTATTGGGGGTAATGTGTTGGCATGGATTGAGGATTGGTTAACACACAGAAGGCAGAGAGTCGGGATTAATGGGTCTTTTTTAGGTTGGAAATCCATAACTAGTGGGGTGTCACAAGGATTAGTCCTAGGGCCTCAACTATTTGCTATCTAGATTAATGACTGGGAGGAAGGGACAGAGCCAAATTTGCTGACAATACAAAAATAGGTGGGAAGGCATGTTGTGATGAGGAGACAAAGAATCTGCAAAGGGATATAGATAGAACAAAGAACAAAGAACAGTACAGCACAGGAACAGGCCATTCGGCCCTCCAAGCCTGCGCCAATCTTGATGCCTGCCGAAACTAACACCTTCTGCAGTTCCGGGGCCCATATCCCTCTATTCCCTTCCTATTCATATATTTGTCAAGATGTCTCTTAAACGTCGCTGTCGTATCTGCTTCCACCACCTCCCCTGGCAGCAAGTTCCAGGCACTCAAAACCCTCTGTGTAAAACACTTGCCTTGCACATCCCCTCTAAACTTTGCCCCCCGCACCTTAAACCTATGTCCCCTAGTAACTGACAGTTCCACCCTGGGAAAAAGCTACTGACTATCCACTCTGTCCATGCCGCTCATAACTTTGTAAACCTCTATCATGTCGCCCCTCCACCTCCGTCGTTCCAGTGAAAACAATCCGAGTTTTTCCAACCTCTCCTCATAGCTAATGCCCTCCAGACCGGGCAACATCCTGGTAAACCTCCTCTGTACCCTCTCCAAAGCCTCCACGTCCTTCTGGTAGTGTGGCGACCAGAATTGCACGCAATATTCTAAGTGTGGCCTAACTAAGGTTCTGTACAGCTGCAACATGACTTGCCAATTTTTATACTCTATGCCCCAACCGATGAAGGCAAGCATGCCATATGCCTTCTTGACTACCTTATCCACCTGCGTTGCCACTTTCAGTAACCTGTGGACCTGTACGCCCAGATCTCTCTGCCTGTCAATACTCCTAAGAGTTCTGCCATTTACTGTATACGTCCCACCTGCATTAGACCTTCCAAAATGCATTACCTCACATTTGTCCGGATTAAACTCCATCTGCCATTTCTCAGCCCAAGTCTCCAACCGATCTATATCCTGCTGTATCCTCTGACAATCCTCATCATTATCCGCAACTCCACCAACCTTTATGTCGTCCGCAAACTTACTAATCAGACCAGGTACATTTTCCTCCAAATCATTTATATATACTACAAACAGCAAAGGTCCCAGCACTGATCCCTGCGGAACACCACTAGTCACAGCCCTCCATTCAGAAAAACACCCATCCACTGTTACCCTCTGTCTTCTGTGACTGATCCAGTTCTGTATCCATCTTGCCAGCTCACCTCTGATCCCGTGTGACTTCACCTTTTGCACCAGTCTGCCATGCGGGACCTTGTCAAAGGCTTTACTAAAGTCCATATAGACAACATCCACTGCCCTTCCCTCATCAATCATCTTTGTCACTTCCTCAAAAAACTCAATCAAATTAGTAAGACCGACCTCCCCTTCACAAAACCATGCTGTATCTCGCTAATAAGTTTGTTTGTTTCCAAATGGGAGTAAATCCTGTCCCGAAGAATCCTCTCTAATAGTTTCCCTACCACTGACGTAAGGCTCACCGGCCTATAATTTCCTGGATTATCCTTACCACCCTTATTAAACAAAGGAACAACATTGGCTATTCTCCAGTCCTCTGGGACCTCACCTGTAGCCAATGAGGATGCAAAGATTTCTGTCAAGGCCCCGGCAATTTCATGATAGAGATTTACAAAGTTATGAGTGGCATGGACAGAGTGGATAGTCAGAAGCTTTTTCCCAGGGTATAAGAGTCAGTTACCAGGAGGCATAGGTTTAAGGTGCGAGGGGCAAAGTTTAGAGGGGATGCGCGAGGCAAGTTCTTTACACAGAGGGTGGTGAGTGCCTGGAACTTGCTGCCGGGGGAGATGGTGGAAACATGTACGATAGCGACATTTAAGAGACATCTTGACAAATACATGAATAGGATTGGAATAGAGGGATACGGTCCCCGGACATGCAGAAGGTTTTAGTTTAGACAGGCATCAAGATCGGCGCAGGCTTGGAGGGCCGAATGGCCTGTTCCTGTGCTGTACTGTTCTTTGTTCTTTGTTTGTTCTTTGTGCTGCAGTTCTTGGGATGTAGGTGCACCCATCGTGCTGCTTGGAAGGGAGTTCCAGAATTTTGACTCAGCCATAGTGAAGGAAGGCGATATAGGGCTGAATTTTATTCGGACACCACGCTGTGTGGTGGCGCCCTTTAAACTCAGCGGGATGCCCACTTTTAGCGTTCGCCGCAGAGCCCCCGCAATATTACGCACAGGGGCTCATTAGCATCAAGGCGCCGAGCCGCCCTCCCCATATTACATGGGGAGAGGCGGGACATTCGGCACAGTGAGAGACCATTTGACAACTGTGCAGCAGGTGCTGGGGCCCTGTTCTAAGCACCCCAGCACCTGCTTCCTGATAGCTGTCAAAGAAGTACTTACCTGACTGCTGAAGAGTGGGGCTGCTGTCAATCTGGCAGCAAAGCAGAAAGTCCTGCAGAAATCCAGCAGGTCAGGCAGCGTCTGTGGAGAGAGAAGCAGAGTTAACCTGTCCAAGTTCACAGACCTGAAAGTTAACTCTGCTTCTCTCTCCACAGATGCTGCCTGACCTGCTGAGTTGCCCCAGCATTTTACGCTTTGCTGCCACATACTTACCCTGCTGTGTCCCAGTGTCCTGTGAAGATCCGATCCTCTTCTTCCACTCAAGTGTAATATTCCTTCTTGTAGGCATGCTTCACCTGGGTGAATAATCTTAAATTTGCGCATTCCAGGATGTGAGACTTAAATACACTATAAAGGGTATTCCAAAGGTTTACAGGGAACACACTGACACAAATGGGAATTCACAGGTGTCACAGCAATGTAAATACGTCTTTCACCAAATGTTCCTCACCAACATGTGTGTCCTTTTCTCTGTGCGAATGATGTGTGCCAGCATGTAGTGCCAATGTCACATCCCTTTGCACCGTTGGCCCTTCAGGCGAGCCAACGTATGCAATAACATCATTGTCATACCACCATTACTCATGGGCGTCTCCACAGATGCAGTGACATGGACATTCGCTCAGTCAGCTGCTGCCTCCAATAGTTTACACAGGGCTGGTGCACCTCCATCCCCCTCCATCTGAGGCAGTTCAGTGAGCAGTGTTGGCAGCTGGGACTGATGCAGGTCTCAGGCGTCATGACAGCTGCCTGAGAAGCGGTCACAGATTTGCATGAAGCATCTGCAGTGATCACATCCCAGCTTTACCTAAATTAAGAAGATTCCTTTAATGGTGACGTCCACAGGTGGTAGCCTGGCGGGAGGCCTGATGGCCACATGAATGCAGTCTATGAGCATTACAACCTATGGTTCTATGGCAATGGTGCTGAGACTGATGGCCCTCTGGGCCTGTCTGTGAGAGTCCGTCCTGAAGCGGACATACTCACTGGCCCTCCAGTGCAGGGCATCGGTGACCTCCCCGATGCATGATGCACTGCTGACTGCGTGACCCCCACAAAGGTCTCTGGTGGGCCCCTGAAATGCTGCATCGGCATCAAGCTTGAGAACCACTGCCACAAGAGGACCAAGGGCATAGGATGTCCACCGAAGCACTGAGCAGGGCACAGAGACATGTCACCACCCTCTCTACATGTGCAATCACCTCTGACGCTGGTGCTCTGACATCCGATGGCATGTCAAGTGGGGCCTGTAGATGCACGGCAATGCACGGCAATCGTAATTGCGAGTTCCCCTTGCGGGCTGCTGCGCACGACCAGGGACCTCTATGTGGATCGCACCTGCCTGTTGATTTTGCCTATGGCGCATATGGATCCTCAGGAGCAGAGGATCACACAATGTAGGATGAGGCATACCTATTTCCATGTGACAAATAAAGTTGAACCCTTCATGTATTCAAGGGTTCCTAATAGGGCAGGGATTGGTGTTGACGGGTACATCAGCTGCTTTCATGGATCAACTATGTGGCGTGCCATGGCATTGCCCGACTTGGCCAACACTCAGAGTGGCACAACATGACCACATCAAGATCGTACCGGTTGAATCGACTGCCCCTATCATCCACATAACCTTAGTACTCCTGCCCTTTCTGGCACCCTTCCCACACACAGGGTGACTAGACTGCCATTGCGCCTTCACAAACACAAACAAAAAGTGTACACTATTTACGGAGAGAGGGTACACAGTACCTCCCTTCACGCCAGCAGAGCTTTCCCTCCAGTAATCCCAGACCCCCTCCCTCCTCTCTTCCAGTGTGTTGAATGAAACCCCTGAATATCTCCCCTCCCTCCTCCCTTTCAGTATGCAGAGTGGGACCCCTGAATAACAGAACTTT
This sequence comes from Heterodontus francisci, assembly GCF_036365525.1. NCBI lineage: Eukaryota > Metazoa > Chordata > Chondrichthyes > Heterodontiformes > Heterodontidae > Heterodontus > Heterodontus francisci. Next base: position 154,643,865 of record NC_090373.1, on the reverse strand, counting down.
GCTGGCAACAACTTCTGCCTCTGAGGATCTGCTGGCTTTTCCAATTGTGACGGGACGGCATGTGACAGCCGCCAGTTCAGCGAAAACTCCAGAGGTGTCCATGGAGAGGCAGCGGGCTGCATAATCTGCAGAGGTGAGCACCGTTTAACATATTCTAAATGTGGTGCCGCCGCTGTGCGGCAGGGTCGGGGGTGGGGGTGGTGCCACACTGAGGTCCCTCCGCCGCTGGTAATTTGCGGCAGGCCCTTCTCAATGTTGCGGGTCGAGGCGAGCCTCTCTCCGCAGAATTTTACCGGCCCCTCATCGCGTTCCACAGCGTCGAGGGGCTGGTACAATTCAGCCCATAGTTCCAAGTCAGGTTGGTGTGTGGATTGGAGGCGAACTTGCAGGTGGTGGTGTTGTCACGAAGGGAGTGAATGCTGAAGGTGATAGATGGGGGTACCAATCAAACGGACTGCTTTGTCCTGGACTGTGTCGAGCTTCTTGAGTGTTGTTGGAGCTGCATCCATCCAGGCAAGTGGAGAGTATTCCATCACACTCTTGACTTGTGTCTTGTAGATGGTTGATTGCAGAGTCAGGAGGTGAGTTACTCATCGCAGAATTCCCAGCCTCTGAACTGCTCTTGTAGCCACAGTATTTATGTAGTTGGTCCAGGTGATTTTCTGGTCAATAGTAACCCCCAGGATGTTAATAAATGGGGGAATTCAACGATGGTAATGCCATTGAACACCAAAGGGAGGTGGCTTGCTTCTCTTTTGTTGGAGATGGTCATTGCCTGGCACTTGTGCAGCGCGAATGTTTCTTGCCACTTATCAGCCCAAGCCTGGATATTGTCCAGGTCTTGCTGCATCTGGACACAGACTGCTTCATTATCTAAGGAGTCGCGAATGGTGCTGAACATTGTATAATCAGCGAACATTCCCACTTCCCACTTTATGATGGAGGAAAGGTCATTGATGAAGTAGCTGAAGATGGTTGGGCCTAGGACACTACCCTGAGGAACTCCTGCAGTGATGTCCTGGAGCTCAGATGATTGACTTCCAACAACCACAACCATCTTCCTTTGTGCTAGGTATGACTCCAAACAGCAGAGAGTTTTCCTCTTAATTCCCATTGACTCCAGTTTTGCTGGGGCTGGAGTCTACTAAGTTCTAGTGCTTTGTAGAATTTATTTTACACAGTAAGGAAAAAGCTACCTAACTGCAACAGGTGGGATCCAGTCTGTGAGCAGTGAAGTTTTTTTTTGCTGCCTTCAAATTCCATTTTGAACATATGCTTAGAGTCAAGCCCTATTAAGGGCTGGAACCACATTTGAGAGGAGAAGGCACTCTATTGTTACTGGATGATATTATGGTAAACTGTCGCATTCAAAGATCTACGGAATGGCCCCGAGCCCCTGGCCGAATACCCCTACACCTTAAGTGCTCAGAGCACCATTTCTCATACCCTTGCTACACTGCACATCCTATGGAGACTGATTTAACCCAATCATTGCGTTGCTATAATTTGAGCTGCCCAATTGCAGGAGATGTCATGTACTCATCTGGTCATCTAGGCCAGGTCAGTGCCTCATGACCCCTGTTGCCATCTGTTTTTTTCTACTCTCGGACCCTTATCAGCACGTTAACATTTCAATGCTAGTGCTTGGTCAAAGGAAGGAAAATATGGTGGCCTTGGTACTCAGCTATCTTGTCTGGGATTGAGGGCACAATTATTTACTCTGCCCTCTATCTGGTCCTCTGGAATTCTATCAAGGTGTTATCCTTTGATTCTTATATACACACGCTCTGCTTGAATTTCAGTGAAGTTTACCTTTTTACCATTTGGTTCCTTTTAAACATTTGGGATCAATCAAATATTTTGTCAATGAAGACCTAGGCCATAGTTTTACCTCTCAGCCATTTCTAACCAGGGCATATCACAAGTGAGGTTAATATATATAAAAGCAAAATACTGCAGATGCTGGAAATCTGAAATAAAAACAAGAAATGCTGGAAATACTCAGCAGGGCTGGCAGCATCTAATTTATAATCAGTCAGTCATAGTACTTAATTTAGCTCTCATTAATTACCAAGGAAATCCGAAGTGGGGATTTCCCAAGACTCTCACACAAGCATGATGGGCCGAATGACCTCATTCTGTGCTGCATAATTCTTTGTTTCAACTTGGCTATTTCAGTACTGACAAAAAAGAAATGGAGAAGAGTTTCTAAGTTTTTACTTTTATTGGTTCAAGCATCTCATTTCTTGAACTATTGAGTGCTTAACAGTGATTACCATTGGCTCATAATGATTAGATTTCTTAACTTTCTGCCAGCCATAAGTTACAATCCAGTGGAGCTAAAAATGAAGCGAAATTGCTTTGGATTTAACTGTACTTTGTTCTGACTGAAAGTTTGTCTAAAGTTCCTTTACAACTAACTGGCAGAACAAATCTGGGGTTTGCCCTTTCTTAGAAATGTATTCAGGTTTCTGAGGTCCAGCATAGATCAAAACCCTCATGTTGTCTTTGGGTCGACAAGGATATAAACTCCATTGTTGGCCATGTGGCACTTCTTTTATATGATGAGAAAGTACGACTGTATCAGTCACTAAAACGTCTGCTTGATGATGGGGAGCTCACTATATCATAAATGTGTTTGGCTCCCTGGTTTAAGATGTTCATTCCTGGTCCCCTAAAATCACAGAATCAGAGAATCACAGAATTGTTACAGCACAGAAGGAGGCCATTCAGCCCAACGTGTCCACACTGGCTCTCCGAATGAGCAATTCACCTAATGCCATTCCCCCGCCTTCTCCCCATAACTCTGTATATTCTTCCTTTTCATTTAACAGTCTAATTCCCTTTTGATGCTTCAATTGAACCTGCCTCCATTACACTCTCAGGCAGTGCATTCCAAACCTTAACAACTCTCTGCATGAAAAACTTTGTCCTCATGTCACTTTTGCTTCTTTTACCAATTACTTTAAATCTGCGCCCTCTTGTTCTCGAACCTTGCATGAGCGGGAACAGTTTCTCCCTATCTACTCTGTCCAGACTCCTCATGATTTTGAATATCTCTATCAAATCACCTCTCAGCCTTCTCTGCTCCAAGGAAAACAGTCCCAACTTCTCCAATCTATCTTCATAACCGAAGTTCCTCATCCCTGGAACCATTCTCGTGAATCTTTTCTGCAAAATGATTCCCTCCAGTTCCCTGGTGAATATGGTTATGTGACCTCTCTCTGGGATGTCTGCTTCCAATGTTGGAGGGCAAGGTTTGGCTTGATTGAGAAGAATGGGATGTGGTTTTGTATCATCTATAAAGATTCAAGTCTAGAAATTGTCATAATTATAATCCAATTAAAAGTGAAGTACAAGGGAGATTGAAAAAGTTTTCCCCTGGTTCAGTTCACATGTAATGCTCTAATCTAGCTGCTATGGAATGAATGTTAGAATTCACCCAAGCTCTCACATGTCAGGAAGCATAATTTGTGCAGCAATGGAAATCAGTTTTGCTTGCACAGTTCACCACTCTGGTTTGCCTTCCATGCATCCCTGTCAATTGATTTAATAGAACAGGAAGCATAAAATTAAAGAAGGGCTACCAGAGATAGAAGCACAGAGCCATAGAAGTTTACAGCACAGAGATAAGACATTTGGCCCATCAAGTCTGTGCTCGCCCTTTGCTAGACCAATCCAAAACTATTCTGATGGATGCCAAAGGCAGACTATCCACACCGACAACATCACGAACAACAACTTGCATTTACTGAGGGCTATATTGCAAATACCATTGGAGTTCCCACATGTTCCACAGCAGACTGCAGTGCAGACAACAATTCAATCGCAGCTACAAAAGTGCAGCTAGTGGACTACTCCACATTTCTAGCCAGAACTTGCGATGTATTTTGGACAGACTCAACTGATTCCTGTAGGTGATCCTACTCACACACCAATTACCCTTAAAACACAGGCCCTGAGCTCTGAATCTATACACACTGCAGCTGAAAGCAGTATATTGTTGATCATCTCACAATCAGAGGCATGCTCCTCAACTGTCACCACCAATTCCTCTTCCTAGCTCTAGGGTTGGATTTTAACACACAAAAACAGGTGGGTTAGAATCCTGTTAGATGTTAAAATATTAAAAATTTCAAACCTGACCCCAACCCACCCACTTCCAGGATTAGAGGAGGTGAGCAGCCAACTCACTATCAGGAGGCAGGTTAGCAACTTAGTTATTTTAATGAGGATGGCAGGTTTAGATTTAACCTAAGTTACAGGCTTCCTGGTCCTGAAGAAACCCAGCAGCTGAAGGTGAGGACATCTTCGAGGAGAAGGAGAAGGTAAGTGCCTTTACTTCTTATAGGCCAGGACGGCAGGACTGTTTGCCTTCTAGTCCCCCAAGGTACCATCCCATCAGAACCCCCCCATAAAAAGACTCCTGGGTTTGGGGATCAGATCCCCCTAGAATCAGACACCCTCACCCCTGTGTTGTGAATCAGACCTACCTCGTTCTGCGGACTGTCCCGGAGTCCTCCCCACCTAACTGGAAGCCAAGTCCATCAATCTGGATGACTTCCAGGCGGGGAACTTGTCAAGAACAAAAGGCACACGCAGTGGAGTTAGAACTCTACAGCTGTCCAAAACATTCCCCACCCTCTTCCCCAATCCCCACTCAGCTACGTAACCCACTCCTATTAATATCCAGGTCTATGACTCAGCTGGTGCAATCTCCTCAAGATCACGATTTACTTCTTCCAGCATCTGTGTTCTTGTGCAGATTCTGGATAATGTTGTGCTGCAGTGTTGCTGTGAGGCACTGGTTTGTTCCGGAACATCAGCAGCACTAGCTTTCGGTTCTTCTGAACCTGAAAAAAGCAGAATTGGAACTATAAGGGAATGTTGCTTTCATCCTAACTCTCTGTCTCTTAACTCGAAAATGATTTCATGCCACGAGCCTTCTATTATTTGATGCACCTTAATGTTGGTTAGCAATGTCCTTAATGGAATGCCTTCTGAAAATCCATGGCTATGACATCCATAATCTACCACCTCGGTCAATGAAATCTATTAGGTTAAATAAAAACTGAAAATGCTGGAAACACTCAGCAGCTCAGGCAACATCTGTGGAGAGAATGGCCTGGATTTTCCTGAAGAAGTTTAAGTCTCGAGGACCCCTGGTGGCATTTTTCAGCGGCGGCTGATTAACAGGTCACCACCGGGGCCGCTGTCCATTTGAGAACAGTGACCCGCCTCCCAGAGCTGCTGGCCCAATCAGAGGATCAGCAGCTTAACAGCCTTGGGGGCGCCACCACTTATGGTGGCCAGTGCTGAGGAGAGGGCACGTCAATGCCAAGGCACCCTCCAAGATGGGAGTGATTTTCTGAGGAAGGCGGGGCCAGGCAGGCAGGGGGTGGATTATTCCGGCAGCAACGTCTCAGGCACGAAGACAGCTATTGCCACCGGGGGTCCCCTCCGTGGCCCATAGAGCGCCCACACAGGAGGCTACCATCGCCCCATCCCCTGGGAACCCACTGAGAGCCAGCAGAGTTTATTTGGCAGTCTCCCCAAGTGGCGGCAGCCCCTCCCAATGCTGGTGAAATGCTGGTGGGGGGTGGGTAGCTGAGGTGCTCTTAATTGGGTAATTAATTGCCTCAATTGGCTGCCCAGTTGGCAGCATGCCACTGAGCTTCCTGCCACTGGCAATAGGCCATGGCAGCAGGAAGATATCGGGTACCCCTCCCGACACCTTCCCCCGCCATAATGCCTGTTCTCCCCCTCCCAGACCATCTCCAAATAGTTGGGAAGATTCAGCCCAATGTTTCAGGTCAATGATGCTTCATCAGAACTGGAAGGTGGTAGAGTTGTGGCTGGTTTTAAGTAAGTACAGAGCCATGGAAAAAGTTGGGGTGGAGGAGAAAAACAAAAGAGGCAGTCAGTGATAGGGTAGAAGGCAGGAGTTATTAAATAACTAAAGGGATGATGGTTCACGACAAAAGGTAGTAGGAATGGGACAAGTAAGGAAACAAAAAATAGGTACAGAGAAGCTGTAAACGGTTACAGAAAATCCATATTCAGCACCTACTGTTCAAGAAATTGGCAACGGTGGCTATGATCTGAACATACGCACATACGAATTAGGAGCAGAAGTAGGCCGTTTGGCCCTTCTACTTGTTGAATTCAATGTTCAAGCCAGAATGCTGTAAAGTGCCCAATTGAAAGAAAAATGCTGTTCCTCAAGCTTCGTTGAGATTCATTGGAACATAAGCTAGGTAGACTTGACCTACCTTTCATGAAAACTTATGGATGTGATAAGAAAGGCTTGTTACACTGTGCAAAAGTTTGAGCCATGCTAAGGAATAAAACTCTAAATAAAGAAAATAGTTTTACAAATTTTAAAAATGCTGTTTTTATCAATTCTGGCTTGCCTTATATAGTGACAGATTTTGCATTGTGACTGCTAGAGTTAGCAGAATAGAAACATTAGAGAAGACAGCTTTGTGCGTATAGCAAAGACTTTTCTGCCCCAAAACCCTAAAGGGGAAGACCGTTTTTAATCCTTCTGACGTTCCCATTTTCTTATTTTTCTGAAATGTGAAGTGTAATTGAATGAAGGGGAAGGAAAATATGCACACACAGAATTTCTTTAAACATATATCTTCCTTCACGGAGTCAAGCATTACTTTCTTAAAGCAGCCAGTACGACTAGAATCACATTTCTAACTTAGGTCAAAGTTCCAATTATTTTAGAAAATCTAAATATTGACTCTATGAAATTTCAGATTCAGAACTGAGTTTAAAAAATGAATGTTTAGAGAGGTGCAGGAAAATCTTTGGAACAAATCATATTCAATATTATACACGTTATTTAGATGGGTCATTTGGAGTTCGTCTTATGACATTAATCAGATAATATCATCTTCATGTTTGATTTAATTAAGTTATTAGCTAAATTATGAAGTGGTTGCATTTTTCTGTTTAGATACAGATTCCTAATATTTTGTAATTACTGAGTTAGATTGTGAGGGAAATTAAGCTGAACAAAATGATTTTTATACTGCTGACTTCATAGAGTTAAGTTGATGAGAACATTAAAAAGCTCTAACATTTTATTAAATAAGTTCCAATTAAACAATTTAGTCTCAATTTATCCACAAAACGTTTGGAATACTAACTGGATCATTCTTTATAAAATATACAATCAAACATAATAGTGTAAAATAACACTCAAATGCATAATTACAAAGATTTCAAGCATAGCACATTATGGAAAATCTGTTCTTTTATATTCTCCATTTATTTTAAAGGACTTTCCAATTTTGCAGGATGGGAACTATTTAATGGTGTGAATACTCCTAAAAATCAAAAATGACGAATCATCTGAGACAGTTTAGCAATAAGATTCTTAGGTCACCAAACCCTTAACAGGTCACCACCTATCTTCAGGCAAGGAAGCAGTCTAACTGGATGTGCAAATGTCATGTTTCTATTACCGTGCAGTGTATTGCATGCATAGGTATACAAATAACCTGAACTATGTGTTGATCACACCAACTAACAATAGTTCTTATTTCTAATGATAGTTATCTGTGGACATTAGTCATTGTAATTCATAAACGTTTCAGAATTTAATAGAATGTTCTTCCTTTAAGCAAACACATACAGCAGAAGGTGGAACCAAATTCTTGGGCTGAATTTTAAGGGGCCATTGGAGACGGGAACAGAAGTTGGGTTGGGGGGGCCATAAAATAGGGGTAGAAGACAACAGACCAGAAGTCCAACGTCTTGCCGTCCATTCTGGATTTTACTGTGGACAGACAACATAGAATCATAGGAAGTTCACAGCACAGAAGGAGGCCACTTGGGCCATCGTGTCTGCATCGGCCAAAAAACGAGCTACCCAGCCTAATCTCACTTTCCAGCATTTGGTCCATAGCCCCACGTTTACAGCACTTGAGGTGCATATTCAGACACATTTTAAGTGAGTTGAGTGTTTCTGCCTCTACTACCCTTTCAGGCAGGAAGGTCCAGACCGCCACAATCTCAGCCGATCCAATCTTTCCTCATAGCTGCATTTTTCCAGTCCTGGCAACATTCTTGTAAATCTCCTCCATACCCTCTCTCGTGCAATTCCATCCTTACGTGGAGGGCAGACTTTGCACATCCATGTGTTAGAAAGGCAATAAAGGTATTTAAGAGCCCAATAGACAGTAATTTTATTCACTTGATCTTATTTTTGTAGTGGCATCAGGGGAGGCAGTGGTGTAGTGGTATTGTCACTGGACTAGTAACCCAGAGACACAGGGTATTGCTCTGGGGACATGGATCAAATCCCACCACAACAGAAGGTGGAATTTGAATTCAATTAACAAATCTGGAATTTTAAAAAAAGCTAATCTAATGATGGCCATGAAACCATTGTCGATTGTTATAAAACACATCTGGTTCACTAATGTCGTTTAGGGAAAGGAAATCTGCTGTCCTTACCTGGTCTGGCCTACATGTGACTCCAGACCCACAGCAATGTGGTTAACTCTTACATGCCCTCTGAAATGGCCCAGCAAGCCACTCAGTTGTACCTAACCGCTACAAATTCAATAAAAAGGAATGAAACCGGATGGACCACCCGGCATCGACCTAGGCACCGGAAAAGACAACGGTAAATCCAGCCCTGTCGACCCAAAGTCCTCCTTACTAACATCTGGGGGCTTGTGCCAAAGTTGGGAGAGCTGTTGGACAGACCAGTCAAGCAACAGCCTGACAAAGTCTTACTCACGGAATCATACCTGACAGACAATGTCCCAGACACTGCCATCACCATCCCCGGGTATGTCCTGTCCCACTGGCAGAACAGACCCACCAGAGGTGGTGGCACAGTGGTATACTGTAGGGAGGGAGTTGCTCTGGAAGTCCTCAACATTGACTCTGGACCCCATGAAATCTCATGGCATCAGATCAAACAAGGACAAGGAAACCTCCTGCTGATTGCCACCTACTGCCCTCCCTCAGCTGATGAGTCAGTACTCCTCCATGTTGAACAGCACTTAGAGGAAAGACTGAGGGTCGCAAGGGCACAAAATGTACTCTGGATGGGGGACTTTAATGTCCATCACCAAGAGTGGCTCGGTAGCATCACAACTGACCTAGCTGGTCGGGTCCCTAAAGGACATATCTGCTAGACTGGGTATACGGCAGGTGGTGAGGAAACCAACAAGAGGGGAAAACATACTTGACCTCATCCTCACCAAGCTGCCTGCTGCAGTATTGGTAGGAGTGTCCGCCGCACAGTCCTTGCGGAGACGAAGTCCCGCCGTCACATTGAGCATACTGTCCATCGTGTGGCACGACCACTGTGCTAAATGGGATAGATTTCGAACACATCTAGCAATGCAAAACTGGGCATCCATGAGGCACTGTGGGCCATCAGAAACAGCAGAATTGTACTCAACCACAATCTGTAACCTCATGGCCCGGCATATCCCCCACTCTACCATTACCATCAAGCCAGGAGACCAACCCTGGTTCAATGAAGAGTGCAGAAGGGCATGCCAGGAGCAGCACCAGGTATACCTCAAAATGAGGTGTCAACCTGGTGAAGCTACAACACAGGAAAATCTGCGTGCCAAACTGCGTAAGCAGCATGCAATAGACGGAGCTAAGCGATCCCATAACCAACGGATCAGATCTAAGCTCTGCAGTCCTGCCACATTCAGGCATGAATGGTGCATCAGTGCATCAATGCAAAAGATAAGGCTGAAGCATTTGCAACAATTTTCAGCCAGAAGTGCTGAGTTGATGATCCATCTCGCCCTCCTCCTAAAATCCCCAGCATCACAGATGACAGACTTCAGCCAATTCGATTCACTCCGCGTGATATCAAGAAATGACTGAAGGCACTGGATATTGCAAAGGCTTTGGGCCCTGACAATATTCCGGCAACAGTACTGAAGACCTATGCTTCAGAACTTGCCGCGCCCCTAGCCAAGCTGTTCCATTATAGCTACAACACTGGCATTTACCCTGCAATGTGGAAAATTGCCCAGGTATGTCCTGTACTCAAAAAGCAGGACAAGTCTAACCCAGCCTACTCTCAATCATCAGTAAAGTGATGGAAGGTGTCATCAACAGTCATCAACAATGCCATCAAGCAGCACTTGCTTAGCAATAATCTGCTCAGTGATGCTCAGTTTGGGTTCCGCCAAAGCCACTCAGCTCCTGACCTCATTACAGCCTTGGTTCAAAGATGGACAAAAGAGCTGAACTCAAGAGGTGAGGTGAGAGTGACTGCCTTTGACATCAAGGCAGCATTGACCGAGTATGGCATCAAGGAGCCCTAGCAAAACTGAGGTCAATGGGAATCAGGGGGAAAACCCTCCGCTGGCTGGAGTCATACCTAGCGCAAAGGAAGATGGTTGTGGTTGTTGGAGGTCAATCATCTGAGCTCCAGGACATTACTGCAGGAGTTCCTCAGGGTAGTGTCCGAGGCCCAACCATCTTCAGCTGCTTCGTCAATGACCTTCCTTCAATCATAAGGTCAGAAGTGTGGATGTTCGCTGATAACTGCATAATGTTCAGCACCCTTTGTGACTCCTCCGATTCTGAAGCAGTCCGTGTAGAAATGCAGCAAGACTTGGATAATATCCAGGCTTGGGCTGATAAGTGGCAAGTAACATTCGTGCCACACAAGTGCCAGGCAATGACCATCTCCAACAAGAGAGAATCTAACCATTTACCCTTGACATTCAATGACATTACCATCGCTGAATCCCCCACTATCAACATCCAAGGGGCTACCATTGACCAGAAACTGAACTGGAGTAGCCATATAAATACCATGGCTACAAGAGCAGGTCAGAGGCTAGGCATCCTGCAGTGAGTAACTCACCTCCTGACTCCCCAAAGCCTGTCCACCATCTACAAGGCACAAGTCTCCACTAGCCTGGATGGGTACAGCTCCAACAACACTGAAGAAACTCGACACTATCCAGGACAAAGCAGCCCGCTTGATTGGCATCCCATCTACAAACATTCATCCCTCCACCACCGACGCACATTGGCAGCAGTGTGAACCATCTACAAGATGCACCAAGGCTCCTTAGACAGCACCTTCCAAACCCGCGACCTCTACCAACTAGAAGGACAAGGGCAGCAAATGCATGGGAACACCACCACCTGCAAGTTCCCCTCTAAGTCACACACCATCCTGACTTGGAACTATATCGCCATTCCTTCATTGTTGCTGGGTCAAAATCCTGGAACTCCCTTCCTAACAGCACCGTCGGTGTACCTACCCCAAATGGACTCCAGCGGTTCAAGAAGGCAGCTCACCACCACCTTCTCAAGGGCAATTAGGGATGGACAATAAATGCTGGCGATGCCCACATCCCATGAATGAATTAAAATAAAATTCAGGAACCAGAAGGTTTCAGGGCCTCACCTGGTGAAAGGAAGCAACAAGGAGGTGGGAGCTCAGTGTTGACTTCACTAGAAAGCCATCGGATGAAGCAGCGTTACTTGTCAGGAAGGGTAGAGGAGGGAGGGCATCAGGAAACACTGTCAGGAGTTGGGGCATTGGGATAGTGCCACCTTAGAGATGACAAGTGAGGGAAAAGGGGAGTGCCATTTGCTGCGAATGCCTTTTACTCAAGGAGAGGCAACTTGTTATGGGCCTCATTCACCCTGACTTCGGGCAGAGCATGCGAGCAACTTGGGGACGCACAGGAATGCCAGCCTCGGGAATGGGACATCAGAGAAGGACGCAGAGGGGCATGTCAACAGCCTCCCATGCACAGAAGAAGCTACCCTCCAGTGAGGGTCTACCAGCCGAGGCTCAACTACCTACAGTGCCACCTTAGAGATGACAAGTGAGGGAAAGGGGGAGTGCCATTTGCTGTGAAGGCCTTGTACTCAGGGAGAGGCAGTGTCTCCAAAGACTCCATCTCTCCAGGAAGGCCATCACTGATCTATGCACCATGATTCAGGATGAACTGAGCCTCTTGGGAGTTACGAACATACGAATTAGGAGCAGAAGTAGGCCCCTCGAGCCTGCTCCACCATTCAGTAAGATCACGGCTGATCTGTTTGTGTCTCAAATTCCACACTCCCATCTACCCCAGATAACATTTGATTCCCTTGCGTATCAAGAATCTATCTACCTTTGCCTTAAAAGTATTCAATGACCCCGCCTCCACCACCTTCTGAGGCAGAGAGTTCTAAAGTCGCACAACCCTCTGAGAGAAAATAATTCTCATCTCTGTCCTAAAATGATGACCCCTAATTTTACAACAGTGTCCCCAAGTTCTGGAGTCATCCATACGAGGAAACATCCTCTTCACATTTACCTTGTCAAGACCGTTCAGGATCTTAGATACTTCAATCAAGTCTCCCCTCTTCTAAACTTCAGTGAAAATAAGACCAGTCTGTCCAACCTTTCCTCGTAAGACAACCCACTCATGCAAGGTATCAATCTCGTAAACATCCTCTGAACCACCTCAAATGCATTTACATCCTTCCTTAAATAAGGAGACCAAAACTGCACAGAGTATTTGAGATGTCGTCTCACCAATGCCCTGTATAACTGAAGCATAACATCCTTACTTTTATTTTCAATTCCTCTCATAATAAAGGACAGCAGTCCATTAGCCTTCTTTATGACTTTTTGTACCTACATACTAACTTTTTGTGACCATGGACTAGAACACTTAGATCCCTCTGCACCTTGGAGTTCTGCAGTCGTTCTCCATTTAAATAATACTCTGCTTTTTTATTCTTCCTGCCAAAGTGAACAACTTCACATTTTTCCACATTATTCTCCACCTGCCATATTTTTGCCCATGCACTCAACTTATCTCTATCGGTCTGCAACCTCCAATGTCCTCTTCACAGCATACTTTCCTACTTATCTTTGTATCATCTGCAAATTTAGCTACCATGCCATCGCTCCTCTCATGTAAGTCAGTGATATAAATTGTAAAAAGTTGAGGCCCCAGCACAGACCCCTGTCACATCCTGCCAATCAGAAAAGGACCCATTGATGCATACTCTCTGTTTTCCGCCAGCCACAGTCTTCTATCCATGCTGATGTATCACCCCCTACATTACTTTGTGCAATAACCATTTATGTGGCACCTTGTCAAATGCCTTCTGGAAATCCAAGTTCAGTATGTCAATGAGCTCCCTTTATCCACAGCGCATGTTACTCCTTTAAAGAGCTCCAATAAATTGGTTAAACATGATTTCCCTATCACAAAACCATACCAGTATTGTTGAAGGTCACCGTGGCACAGAACTTGTTTGCCACCAGATCATTCCAGGGATCTACTGAAGATGTATGTGGGATCTCAGTCTGTGGCTCATTGGTGCATCAAGGAAGTCACCAATGCCCTGTGCAGGAGGGCTGACGACTATGTACTCTTCTTCACCGACCCCAACAGTAAATCTGAGAGTATAGGATTTGGGGCCATCGCTGGGTTTCCCCAGGTGCAGGGTGTCATTGCAGCCTTATGTTTTCATTAAGTGGAAGAGCTACCACTCACTCAATGTGCGACTGGCCTGCAATCACTGCAAATGGATCCTGCAGGTGTGTGCACAATTCCTGGGAAACAGCTACGGGAGATACAGACTACATACTCCCACTGCCAGAATGTTTCAGCAACCCACATGCCTTGAGGGATGAATCCTAGGAGATAAGAGCTAACCACTGAGGACATAGGTACGGCACCTGTGAGGAACCCACACAACGATGCAGAGGAGAGGTACAACACCTGCACGGGTCAACCCGAGTGACCATTGAGAAGGCCGTTGGTCTCCTGAAGATGAGAGTCTGGTGCCTAGATCAAACTGGTGGAGCCCTGCAGTATTTCCCAGTGAGGGTTTTGCGTATCATGGTGATCTGCTGTGCACTGCACAACCTCGCACTACGGAGGGGAGAGGTGTTGACCAGTGAGGATATCATGAAGTATGTTGCCACCTGCAATGATAAGGATGCAGAGGAGGATGCTGCCCAAGCAGTGTCAGATGAAGGGCCCCAGGCATAGCAGGAAAGGCACCATGAGATACACGGGAAATACAAGATGTCCTTATACATTCACATTCAACAGCTAAGACACTGCATGACCTTAAAGTAACCAAGAAAGCTGTGCAAAGGAGTGCAAGATACTACGCAAACAAACACTGGCTCAGCTTATGTCAAGAAATCCAAACTGCATGTGACAAAGGAAATCAGTGAGCTACGTACAAAGGGATAAAGAGAGCGTTTGGCCTTGCCATCACCAAAGTTGCATCCCTGAATTCGGGAGATGGTGAAATGCTCACTGACAGAAGTAAACAGATATCCCGCTGGGCTGAACACTACTGTGAGCTGTACTCCTGTGAGTCGGACATTTCCCAGTCTGTGCTTGATGCTCTCCCGCAACTTCCTGTCATGGATTAATTAGATGAAGAACCCTCGTCACTGGAGTTGGAGAAGGCCATAGACCACCTAGTGAACAGAAGGGCACTGGGAAAGGACGGAGTCTCAGCTGAACTGCTCAAGCACAGAAAGTCCCATCCATTGCCACACCTTTATGACGTTTTCTTACTCTGCTGGAAAGGCTTTGTTCCACAAGAGCTGTGTGATGCCAAAATTATCACCTTATACAAAAACAAAGGTGACAGAGGAGATTGCAACAACTACAGGGGCATCTCAGTCCTTAGCGTCATGGGGAAGGTCTTTGCGAGGGTCATACTTAAAAGACTCGATTTACGTGCAGACCAAGTGTATCTGGAAGTGCAGTCTTGTTTCCGTGCTGGCAGATGTACTGTGGATATGATCTTCTCCATATGCCAGCTATAAGAGAAGTATAGGGAACAGAGTTTACCCATTTACCTTACTTTTGTAGGTCTCACTAAGCAGCAGGGCAGGGCTCTACAAAATTTTGAAAAAAAATGGCTGTCCACCAAAGCTCCTCAGTCTCTACCGCGCCTTCCATAACAACATGCACTGCACTGTACAGTTTGATGGCTCCACTTCCAACAGTTTCGGAGTGAAGAATGGAGAGAGACAGGGTTGTGTTCTAACCCCCACACTGTTTAGCATCTTCTTCTCCATGCTCCTGACCTTCGCCTTCCCTGCAGATATGGAAGGAGTCTACTTGCACACTAGGTCAGACGGCAAGCTCTACAATCTATCAAGGCTGAAAGCGAAGACAAAAACACATCGCATCCTGATCAGAGAACTCCTCTACGCTGATGATGCTGCGCTAGTCGCTCACACAGAAACCCAGCTACAAAGACTCATGGACTGTCTCTCCCATGCCTGTAACTTGTTCTCCTTGACTACAAGTGTCAAGATAACCATAGTCATTGGACAAGGTATTGCATATCTGCCCCTGCTCACACTAAATAACACCCCACTGGAAGTGGTTAGCAAATTGTCACATGCAGCTACCTTAGGTCTATAGTGACAGACAATCTGCCCCTTGATGCTGAGCTCAACACATACATAGGGAAAGCAGCAATGACCTTTGGCTAACTTGCAAAATGCACGTGAAAAACACCAAGCTGATCCTTAGGGCCAAGCTGATGGTTTATAAGGCCTGTGTTCTCAGCACCTTGCTGTATGTCTGTGAAACATGGGTGACTTACAGCTACCAAGAAAAGCAGCTCAATAATTTCCATCTTCGCTGTCTGTGGTGCATTGTGTGCATATCCTGGCAGGACAAAATCGCAAATGTGGCAGTCTTCTCAAAGGCAGAGCTCCCAAGTGTGTTGGTAGTAATCAAACAAAGGTGGCCTCTTTGGATCAGACATGTCCACAGGATGCAAGATGGTCGCATACTCAAAGACCTTCTATATGGTGAAGTAGCCGGGGCCAGATGACCAGTGGGGCGCGCAAAGCTACGCTTCAAGGATGCTTACAAGCGTGACATGACAGCCTGAAATGTTGATTAATGCACTTGGGAGTGCTGGTGAAAGAGGGAAATGAAACACATCCTGTAGACTGGTGTGCACTACCATGACAACCAGTTGCTACAGCAGCTTGGCAACAGGCACCAAGTCAAAAACAACAATGCTCAGCATCACTTGGCAGCTTCACATGTGGCTTGTGGCAGAATCTGTCTCTTAACGATTGGCCTCACAGAGATCAGCAAAGGTGGTCCGATGTAGTTCTGCCACTGCGCTGTCAGCTGAGGTGAAGGCAGGATGCTGACCTTGCTGCCCCATGACTTTGAATGACCTTGATGGTCATCCTCTGGCTGCCTGAGGCCTGGAGTGCCCTGGCATACTGAGGGCCTCTTGCACAGTTGCAGGATGATGGATGTGCTGGCATCACTGGCAGAGGGGCTTTGGAGCAGCTGTCAGCACTAGGAGCATTCTGAGAGGAACCCGCAGATGCGGCAGGCAGCCTATCCTTCCCCCCTTATAAGGTGCAACTGTAATTCCCTGCTGACCTGAAAGGGACATGGACCTGGTGGAGACTCCGGGTGCCTTGTCCCCCTCTCACCTTATCACTGCTGCATGGAGCTCTGGGGCAAAGCAATGGTTTGCAGGTCTGCGCGCATCTCCAGTAACACTGATTGGTTTGCTGGTACTCTATTACAGTCGCCAATCTCTCAGTTGAGGCTGCCAGATGTGCACCTGCTAGAGACTGAGCAGCGCCCAAGGCTTGGAAGAATTGGTCCAGTGTTCACACTTGTGTATGAATTGCCTCTGACATCTCTGCCCGATGTTGCCTTACTTCTCAGTACAGTTGCAGCATTTCCCGTGTTGCCACCGACACCAGAGGCACGTCATCAGCCTGGGGCTGAGCATGGGCCCGGCCTCCCACACTCCTCTGACTGCTCGGGCACATAGAAACATAGAAACTAGGAGCAGGAGTAGGCCATTCAGCCCTTCGAGCCTGCTGCGCCATTCATTATGATCATGGCTGATCGTCCAACTCAGTAACCTGGTCCCGCTTTTGCCCCATACCCTTTGATCCCTTTAGACCCAAGAGCTATATCTAACTCTTTCTTGAAAACATACAATGTTTTGGCCTCAACTGCTTTCTGTGGTAGCAAATTCCATAGGCTCACCACTCTCTGGGTGAAGAAATTTCTTCTCATCTCAGTCCTGAAAGGTTTATCCTGTATCCTCAGACTATGACCCCCTGGTTCTGGACTCCCCCACCATCAGGAACATCCTTCCTGCATCTACCCTGTCAAGTCCTGTTAGAATTTATAGGTTTCTATGAGATCCCCCCTCACTCTTCTGAACTCCACCAAATAGAATCCTAACTGACTCAATCTCTCCTCATACGTCAGTCCCACCATCCCAGGAATCAGTCTGGTAAACCTTTGCTGCACTCCCTCTATAGCAAGATCATCCTTCCTCAGATGAGGAGACCAAAACTGCACACAATATTCCGGTGTCACCTCACCAAGGCCCTGTATAATTGCAGCAAGACATCCCTGCTCCTGTACTCGAGTCCTCTCACTATGAAGGCCAACATACCATTTGCCTTTTTTACCGCCTGTTGCACCTGCATGGTTACCTTCAGCGACTGGTATAGGAGAACACCCAGGTCTTGCTGCATATTCCCCTTTCTCAGTTTTTAGCCGTTCAGATAATAATCTGCCTTCCTGTTTTTGCTACCAAAGTGGTAACCTCACATTTATCCACATTATACTGCATCTGCCATGCTTTAACCCATTCACTCAACTTGTCCAAATCACCCTGAAGCATCTCTGCATCCTCCTCACAACCCATCCTCCCATCCAGTTTTGTGTCATCTGCAAATTTGGAGATATTACATATAATTCCCTCATCTAAATCATTAATATATATTGTGAATAGCTGGGGTCCTAGCACCGATCCCTGCAGTACCCCACTACTCACTGCCTGCCATTCGGAAAAAGCCCCATTTATCCCTACTCTTTGGTTCCTGCCTGCCAACCAATTTTCTATCCAGCGCAATACAATACCCCCAATCCCATGCACTTTAATTTTACACGCTAATCTCTTATGTGGGACTTTGTCGAAAGCCTTCTGAAAGACCAAATAAACCACTCACCAGGTTGTGTGCCCAAATCTAACTGTGAATGGATACCCACTAACATGAAAGTATCTGCCCTGGTGGAGGGTGTGGGGTAATGATGTAATGGTGCACCCTCTGATGCTCCCTCCTCTTCTTTCTCCTCCTCAGAGGTGGCCAACTGTCCCCTAGTCTCTCCAGCTCTTTGTTCTTGTTGTTCATCTTGACCTGCATGAGAGAACAGAGACATTGAAGGGCTAAGGACTGCCCATCGAGATATTCCAACCATACTAATGTGTAGGTCCATTGATGCAGTAGTGTACACATGAGCAGCATGGCTCATTTACAGCAGATGCACCCTTGTGACCCAGAAGATACTCGCTCACTTTCGTGGGTAGGTACCCCTGTCTCACCATCAGCTAGGGAACAGCTGCCTTGCTGCCCTGCAAGTTTCATGGCCTCCTTCACCTCTATTGGGCTTAAGCCATGGAGATAAGGCATTCTGCCACCAGTCTTAGCACGCTCTTTTCGATTGTGGGCTGTCTTCCTCTGCAGATAAAATGATGAACAAAGTTAGTTTCCCAATGGGGACAAGCCCAAGACTTCTGATGGTGATAGTATAGTGGTCCATGAGTCAGGCACACATGTACCCCCAGCATGCGGCCCCTTTCGAGGGACTGTCTGGGGTTAAACAACGATTGACATGTGCCTCTCACAAAGATGCAGAAAAGGCTCAGGTCGCATGTCCTGCAGTCCTTCCCAGTGAGTGCAATGAGGTGGCCACTCCCTTTCCACCAAACACTCCCTCTCCCTCTGCCAAATGCAATACCCAAAGGGTCCAAAGTATTTGGAGTTCTCACCTTAACAGCCCAGATGAGGTCATTGTTTCCTGCATTGGACCCATGTTCTGCGGGTGACTCTATGGCTGCTGACCTCTAATATGTCCATCCAGGCTTGCTTGGTTAGGCAGGCAGGTCTCCTCCTCCCGTCTCTGTGCAAGAGGACCATCCGTCGTTTCCTTACAGCCTGGAGGAGAACCTGCAGGGAAGTAGTGCTAAAGCATGGGGCCACTTGTTGTCTTCTTTCAGCCACGGTTGCTGCAGGCTCGCATTTAGCTCTTGCCTATCAGGGAGGAGAAGCAGCAGCATGCTTATTGGAGGGAGTAGAAGCAGCAGCAGGGTTCTTGTCGGGAGCAGAGGCAGCAGGAGGGTGCTTGGAGGGAGCAGAGGCAGCAGGAGGGTGCTTGGAGGGAGCAGAGGCAGCAGGAGGGTGCTTGGAGGGAGCAGAGCAGCAGGAGGGTGCTTGGAGGGAGCAGAGGCAGGAGCAGCTTCCTCAGGGCACTCAGGAAAGCACTCCTTTAAACCAGGCAGCAGTGAATGCAGGACGGACTGCCTTTTAAATATGACACCAGCACCTGCTGTTCAATCAGGTGATGCCAACATCTGTGCCTCATTTCCTGCCTCTGATTTGTGATTGCACAGGCCCCACACCTCGCCTTCCTTAATAGGCTGGCTGCCATGTGTGGTAATGGCACCAGTTTCCAGAGACCTGAGCAGTTCGCTCTAAATTTCAGCCTTTGTCTTTACCAGGGCACAATTCAGTTAAGTGGCATAAATATGCTTTAAGGTTGACTTACCTATAGATGAGCAACCTCCTGTATGCTTATCCTATTTTTCTTTTAATATTATTGACATATTTTGCTTTTTTTCTAACACTGACCCCACACCTCCATTAAAAATAATGGCAAACTCTGTGGTAAAGGGACTAAAAAATTGTGCCAAATTCTACATTGATTTTTGAAATACTTTTGTTTCATAATGGAATATGGTGGATTGAACTTTTAATTTTGTTAATGTGTAAAACAGGAGGCAGACTTTAAAAAATTTTCAGGTATTCTGTAACACATGCACATTTTCAGATTGATTTAATTGTAGCTAATAATAAAATAATGGCATGCCGTGGACAAATTAGTTTGAGAAACAAAATTGGTGTAGATTTGTAGCCAAGAAGCAATTCAAGCTGACTAATTGTATGAATGTGTAGCGGCCAGATGGATGATGGCATGACTTGTTCCTACTGTTCACCTCCCAATTGACCACAGCAAGTGTTTTAGTTACTCGTGTTTTAACCCCCTTGTGTTTTATTTGTCAAATAAACAGCCAGTGACAGGTTTTCTTGCAGGTTTAAAATAGAAAATTAACTATTTATTGAACAATATTCATTCCCAAAATGGTCACAACCACACCCACTTGCGCGCACACACACACACACACACACACACAAGAATAGATAGATAGAAAGGAAAAGGGTAAGTGGTTTGAAGTGAAGTATGTATTCAGTAGACCTGTTGAATCTTCTCAGAGGACAGTTTCTTTTAAAGCTGCAGGCTTGGGTGTTTGCAGTTTTCTGGTGATTAAGACTTCAGACTAGAGGCAGTGGTCACTTACAGTTTTTTGCTGCACCAAGTTGAAGTGTAGAATTTGCAGCAAGGGTCCTTCCTTGTTTTTTGCTGGACTTCTTTTCACGGCGCTTGTCTGGACTGCTTTTCAATGATGTTCTTGTGATCTCTCGCCGTCTCTCCCTTTTAAGGTAAACATCTGTCACATAAGCCTCTGTTAGGAGAAGCATGGCCCCCTCCCTCACTGTGACCACACAATGGCCCAGGATGCAGCTACTTCACACATTCTTTGTTTCAGAAGAACCGGTCAACTGTAGCCAAATAGCCAGAGTCTGTTTCCCATGGTCGGGGTGACTAAAACTAGAGGGAATAGATTTAAGGTGAGAGGGAGGAGGTTTAAAGGGGATCAAACGTGTCAATTTTTCACACAAAGAATAGTGGGTATCTGGAATGAGCTGCCTGAGGAGGTGGTGGAGGCAGGAACAGTAACGACATTTAAGAGGCATCTGGACAGGTACTTGAATGATCAAGGCATTGAGGGATATGGAATTAATGCAGGCAGGTGGGATTAGTATAGATAAGCATTATGGTCGGCACTCTTAGAGATCCGCTCGCAGGGAGGCGTGTCTCCTGAAGTTCTGCAATGTCCACATTGAGCCTACTGAGCTCGTTGTTAATGATGGTGGTCTTCTGAGAATCGTTGATTTGTGTAAGGTCTTCCAACAGGCCAGGACACATAGTTCTGACGTTCCAGCTTACAAAACGAAGGGCTGGTACCTTCTTTCCTTTTTTTATCGTGCTGTTTGGTGCGGTGTTGCAGTCCGCTTTTCGGGAAATGACCCTGAGCTCCAAGCACCCATTGAAGCAGGTGGACTGTGGCGGGTCAGAACCTTATTGACCGGAGGCTGCCCGGTTTGAGGCGGGCGGTAGCTGTCCAGTGAGGTGCGATGACCTCTCCCACCGACAAAGGCAACCCGTGGCGCCCAATCTCTACGCCAATTGAGCTGGACTTATAACCTGTAACTGCTACCTTCCGTGTTGTTTCGGTCGCTGTGAGGCGACTATGGAGTGACCTCTCCATGGCGCGTGGCTGGGCGAATGTATGGGGGTTGTGAGTTGCCCAAGCATCAAAACCCCCCTCTCGGCCTTTCTGGTGGGGTCCAAAGGAGTGTAGAGCACGACGTTTGGCACCGGTGTGGCTGCAGGAACTGCCGGAAACATGCCAAAGGTGACACATGACCGCCTACGGAGTTCCGCTCCGGATTTTCTGTTAGGGTTTACTCCCTTAGCCTTGGACTCTCCCAAGACGCCCACAAGCCAATGGGGTTGTTAGGGTCCCTGCTCAGGCAGAGGTGGATGCCGGTGGGAGGGAGGGTGGAGGGAAGGGGGTGCGAGGGGGAGCTGGGAAGGGGGCTGCAGGGGGGTAGGGGGGGTGCAGGGGAAGGGGGTCTGGGGGAAGATGGTGTGAGAGGGGAGCTGGGAAGGGGTTGCAAGGGGGGGTGGGGATGGGGGAAGAGGGTGCGGGGGGGAGCTGGGAGGGGGGAGCGGGGGTGGGGGGAAGGAGGTGCAGGTAATAAAACATTTCATCAGTTCCCACCATCCCAGAAGACCTCGCTGTGCCTGGTGTGTTGGTTGCTGCTGTGTTTAACAGGATTTCCTCATAAGGATTACTAATGGAGATGACAAAGGGGAATGGTTCATAAGCCAGCACAAAAACACTGCTGCACATCAATTGTCATCAGCCTGGGAGAATGTTACCAGTGGAGTCCCACAGGGGTCTGTTTTGCAACCGGTTTCATATCTTCATAAAAACTTGGCAGCTGGGAGTCACAGCTCATCTGCGTTCTCTGGGAGGTGGGCGACAGCCTCGGGCGCCAGTATCAGCAGAAATTCGCCGACATTGCGCTGCAGATGCGCTACGAGCCTCACATCTCCCGCGGGCGCTTTGAAGTTGTGACCGAGGAGCCGTTCCGCGATGGAGTCAACTGGGGCCGGGTCGTGGCTTTTTACGTGTTCGGGGGCACCTTTATCTCAATGCTTCCCCTCTGTACTAGGTCTTATTACCCTAGTGTTCCGCTGCTCCTTCCTCTCTGCCTCTGCACTGAACTTACCGCACACCTTGGCCACGGACGCTCTGGACGATGAAGACAACGCGATAGAAGATCAGAGTATCACCAGCTGTACTTTGCAATTTTGTCTGGTGGAGAAGTGTAGCCGAGGCGTCCAGAAAACTGGATGTCAATTTCAGCAAAATTCAGTGCTCAATGAAGAAAGCAAAGAGCAGGTATGGCTGGGAGAGGGCAGTGGGCCCAGGTAACATTAAACTAGCTGTTAACTTGTAGTTAGGGCTAAAATGTACTGATTAAAGAGCCAGGGGAATTTAAACAGTTTAAGAGGGTATATTGGGGGAGAAAGCGCTAAGAATGGGAGCGGATGGCCATGGATAGAGTTGCACAGCAAGGGAGTTTCTACTGGCAGGGTAGGGATCCTGAAGAACCAAGACAGCATGGAGTGGGCTTCGCCATCAGAAACTCTTTGCTCAGCATGATAGAGCCACCTTCAAATGGCTCAGAACGCATACTGTCCATCCGACTGCTCACCGCCTTTGGTCCAGTACACCTACTCAGCATCCATGCTCCAACACTCTGCTCCCAACCTGAAGATGAAGACCAGTTCTAAGAGGAACTCCATAATATCATTAGTAGCATCCCCAATACCGAACGTCTGTTCCTGCTGTGGGACTTTAATGCCAGGGTTGGGGCCGACCATGACTCATGGCCCTCCTGCCTTGGACGCTATGGCATTGGAAGGATGAATGAGAATGGACAGAGACTGCAGGAGTTGTGTACCTATCATAACCTCTGCATCACCAACTTGTTCTTTCACAATAAACCTTGTCACCAGGTCTCTTGGAGGCACCCAAGATCATGTCGTTGGCACCAGCTGGACCTCATCGTCACAAGGCGAGCCACGTTAAACAGCATTCAAACTACACGCAGCTTCCACAGTGCGGACTGCGACACCGACCACTCCCTGGTGTGCAGCAAGGTTAGACTCAAACCAAAGAAGCTGCATCACTCCAAGCATAAGGGCCACCCATGCATCAACACGAGCAGAATTTATTATCCACAGCTGTAACAAAAATTTCTAATTTCACTTGAAAAAGCCCTTCAAAACAGTCCCACAGGGGTTGCAGAGACCAAGTGGGCTCACATTAGAGACGCCATCTATGACTCAGCAATGACCACCTATGGAAATTGTGTGAAGCGGAATGCAGACTGGTTTCAATCTCACTTTGAAGAGCTGGAACCTGTCATAGTCACTAAACGCATTGCACTTGTGAACTACAAGAAATCCCCAGCGAGTTAACATCCGCAGCACTTAAAACAGACAGAAGCGCTGCACAAAGAACAGCCAGGCGCTGTGCAAATGACTACTGGCAACACCTATGCAGTCATATTCAGCTGGCCTCAGACACCGGAAACATCAGAGGAATGTATGATGGCATTAAGAGAGCTTTTGGGCCAACAATCAAGAAGATCGCCCCCCTCAAATCTAAATCAGGGGACACAATCACTGACCAACGCAAGCAAAAGGACCGCTGGGTTGATCAGTACCTAGAACTGTACTCCAGGGAGAATGTTGTCACTGAGACCGCGCTCAATGCAGCCCAGCCTCTGCCAGTTATGGATGAGCTGGACGTACAGCCAACAAAATCGGAACTCAGTAATGCCATTGATTCTCTATCCAGCGGAAAAGCCCCTGGGAGGGATGGCATTTCCCCTGAAAAAATTAAGAGTGCTAAGCCTGCTATACTCTCAGCACTGTATGAATTGCTTTGCCTGTGCTGGGACGAGGGAGCAGTACCACAGGACATGTGCGATGCCAATATCATCACCCTCTATAAAAACAAAAGTGACCGCGGTGACTGCAACAACTACCGTGGAATCTCCCTGCTCAGCATAGTGGGAAAAGTCTTTGCTCGAGTCGCTTTAAACAGGCTCCAGAAGCTGGCCGAGTGCGTCTACCCTGAGGCACATTGTGGCTTTCGAGCAGAGAGATTGACCATTGACATGCTGTTCTCCCTTCATCAGCTACAGGGGAAATGCCGCAAACAACAGATGCCCCTCTACGTTGCTTTCATTGATGTCACCAAAGCCTTTGACCTCGTCAGCAGACGTGGTCTCTTCAGACTACTAGAAAAGATCGGATGTCCACCAAAGCTACTAAGTATCATCACCTCATTCCATGACAATATGAAAGGCACAATTCAGCATAGTGGCGCCTCATCAGACCCCTATCCTATCCTGAGTGGCGTGAATCAGGGCTGTGTTCTCGCACCTGCACTGTTTGGGATTTTCTTCTCCCTGCTGCTCTCACATGTGTTCAAGTCTTCAGAAGAAGGAATTTTCCTCCACGCAAGATCAGATGGCAGGTTGTTCAACCTTGCCCGTCTAAGAGCTAAGACCAAAGTAAGGAAAGTCCTCATCAGGGAACTTCTCTTTGCTGACGATGCTGCTTTAACATCTCACACTGAAGAGTGTCTGCAGAATCTCATCGGCAGGTTTGCGGCTGCCTGCAACGAATTTGGCCTAACCATCAGCCTCAAGAAAACGAACATCATGGGACAGGACGTCAGAAATGCTCCATCCATCAATATCGGCGACCACGCTCTGGAAGTGGTTCAAGAGTTCACCTACCTAGGCTCAATTATCATCAGTAACCTGTCTCTCGATGTAGAGATAAACAAGCGTATGGGAAAGGCTTCCACTGCTATGTCCAAACTGGCCAAGAGAGTGTGGGAAAATGGCGCACTGACACGGAACACAAAAATCCGCCTGTATCAAGCCTATGTCCTCAGTACCTTACTCTACGGCAGCGTGGCCTGGACAACGTATGTCAGCCAAGAGCGATGTCTCAATTCATTCCATCTTCGCTGCCTCCGGAGAATCCTTGGCATCAGGTGGCAGGACCGTATCTCCAACACAGAAGTCCTCGAGGCGGCCAACATCCCCAGCTTATACACCCTACTGAGTCAGCGGCGCTTGAGATGGCTTGGCCATGTGAGCCGCATGGAAGATGGCAGGATCCCCAAGGACATATTGTACAGCGAACACGCCACTGGTATCAGACCCACCGGCCGTCCATGTCTCCGCTTTAAAGACGTCTACAAACGCGACATGAAGTCCTGTGACATTGATCGCAAGTCGTGGGAGTCAGTTGCCAGCAATCGCCAGAGCTGGCGGACAGCCATTAAGGCTGGGCTAAAGTGTGGCGAGTCGAAGAGACTTAGCAGTCGGCAGGTAAAAAGACAGAAGCGCAGGGCGAGAGCCAACTGCGAAACAGCCCTGACAACCATTTTTATCTGCAGCACCTGTGGAAGAGTCTGTCACTCTAGTATTGGCCTTTATAGCCACTCCAGGCGCTGCTCCACAAACCGCTGACCACCTCCAGGCGCTTACCCATTGTCTCTCGAGACAAGGAGGCCAAAGAAGAAGAAGATGGTCGGCATGGACGCGGTGGGCCGAAGGGCCTGTTTCTATGCTGTGCAACTCTATGACTCTATAACTCTTGGTTTCAGGATGGGTATCATTGAAAACTCAGCCTGGAATATATCCTTTTGTTCTTAACAGACTGTGAGAGAATTTGAATATACAGGCCAAGTCAGCTGACGTTCAGTTGCCATTTTGCAGCGCATTGTCCACTTTTTAAAGGAAAAATCAATTTTTTTATAACTTCAGTTTGGTTCTGTATTTTCATTGCTGCACTTCTCATGAGCATGACAAATGGTACAGAATTTAGTATTATAATCTCAATATAAATCTTTCTTTAAAAATGCATAAAACAATGAGTAAATATGAGTAAATACATGTAGTAATTGACAAATAGGTCGAATTGTTAAAAAAAATCTTTTTTGGTCAAACACTATGATCTGAACCAATGCAAATCCAGTAATTATTATGCTTATGTGGACTGTAAACCAGAGAAGTAGTTTATGTAGAGAGCTAGTATGGCACATCAGCTTAGTGACTCAATGTTTTCCATTGTTTATTGTACGTTTTCAGCTTTAGAAATGAACAAACTTTTTTGAAAAAAAAATTACAGTGCTGTGAATATGATAACCATAAAACACAATGCTTCCCCATGAAACAGAGATTTTATTTACATCCATGATGATAACAGGATTGCGACTTATTAGTTAGTCACCAGCATAATCCTTTTCCACAAACAGGCATTGCGTTGTCTCCAGTCAGATAAGAAATTCCCATTTTACTCAAAAACAGTGAGAAGCAACTTTAGTTGAAACTTGTACTGAAGTTTAAAACCTTGTAGAATTTCAATGGCCTGGATTTTGCCGTTGTAATAATCGCTAAACTGTGAGGGTTCACCATCATTACAAATACGAAACTGACAGGAACATCTGGCATCTGTACATGGTCTTAAAGAAGGTGAAGGAGGCAGACAGGTGAAGGGGACAGCTGCCAATGCTGGATTGCAAGGTAATAAATGAACAGGAGACCAGAAACAGAGGAATAAGAATTTGGTGGGGGTGGGGGTTGTTGCTGGAGGCTGCAGAGACAGGGAGAGTTGAGACCATGAAGGGGTTTAAGCATAAGGATAAGAATTTTAAATTTGAGGCCTTGGATGACTCGTGGCTGGATTTTCGGTCTAGGGTTGGGGCCTTGGCATTGGGATAATTTCTGGATCCCGACCCTGCTCCAATTCAGAAAAAGTCTTGGGAAACAATTTTTGTCGATTTTGTCATTAATTGGCTCGAAGTTGTGTTTGCCACTCAATTAGGGGTGGCGGGCGTCAGGAGGAGGCATGAGTTTAATTGTGCAGGCTGGATTTAAGGCACCAATGGTAGCCATTACTGCGGTTGCCATTTCACCCTGCGATGACAGAGAGAGGAGATGAGCAGGAACACCACAGGTCAGTCATCCAGGACAGCCCCAACGTTTACAGATCCCTAGTTTGAGGTGTTTTTGGAGTTGGTGGGAGATTGGAGAAGGGTGTTGTTCCTGGAGAATGGCAGAAGAAGGCCATCCAGCTGGACCAAGCAGGCCTGGCTGGAGATGGCAAAACAAGTCAGCAGCAGTAGCATGGTGAGAAGTGGGGAAAAATGGCATAGAGGTAGATGATCAGCCATGATCTGTTTGAATGGCAAAGCAGGCTCGATGGGCTGAATGGCCTACTCCTGCTCCTATTTCCCATGATTCCTATGATTCCAGTTAAATACAGAAATCCTGAAGATGCTGTCAGTGACTCCACGCTACTCCACAGGGTGTTCTATCAAGTCCTTGCAGGTAGAAACTTGAGAAATCTCTTGATTTGATGTGACCTCCGCTTTTTATGTTCTTAGTTAAAAACCCTTGAAAAAGTTATGCCTTGTTGAATGAAGTGTAACCGGGTTTCTAATGGTACATTGAGTCTTAATTACTGCTGAACAACTTCTCTGGCCCTGAAAAACTAATTTCATAATTATGGGATGTCAAATTTCTCTATTATGATAAAAAAAATTCAAGATTTTTGATTTTTTAATGTAAAATTTGCTTCAGCTATTTCAGCTTCCACCTTAATCCCCATGTATATGCCCCAACCTTTATTTCATTCTACTTTAATGATTAAAGAGTGAAGGACTTACTGGTTTGCTGTCTATGAGAATTCTTCAAAGTGATTTGCTGCTTGATAACATCACAGTTGCTGGGTGCCTTATTAGCTGAAGCTGGAATGAAATTAACATTGAGAAAGGGGAGATTTCTTCATTGATGACTGCAAAATCCTGGCCGAGATATCCATTCTGAAAGCTAATGAATGGAAACTTATTTTCAATCCCAGAGCTTACAAAATAGACAACTTTAGCTTATACATAGGAAAGAAGATTCACTTAAGGACAAGTGTATGTAAAATGGGTTGAACCACATGCATAGGAATGGAGGTAGACTTCCTTGGCCAGATCAGCATTTCCTTTCTATTAATGGTTGAAAATTCACACTACAACAGTAGCATTCACAGCTACATTGTAGATGCAACC
This sequence comes from Heterodontus francisci, assembly GCF_036365525.1. Lineage (NCBI taxonomy): Eukaryota > Metazoa > Chordata > Chondrichthyes > Heterodontiformes > Heterodontidae > Heterodontus > Heterodontus francisci. Next base: position 154,615,455 of record NC_090373.1, on the reverse strand, counting down.
TAATCCAGAGGGGGGATTCTGGAGCAAAGAAGAGAGACACCCTGTGAAGGTTTGGCCTTGACACCCAATTTACATTCCACTTGTATCACTGCAACCAGAGTTGCAGTTACAGAAGTACTGTTGGAACCGTCCATTCCATGTTGCTCTACTTTATCCTGTGTGTACTATCTTTGCAGATTAAGCTATTGCATGTTAAGGACAAACAAGAGATGTCCTTTTCCCATGGCTGAAGCAAGCGTTAAGCTCTTTGCTTATGAAAATAAAGGGCCTAATGCCTGCTTGTCCAACTTCGTCAAAGAGCTAAGATTTAAGGAGGGTCTTAAAGGAGAAGAGGGACGTGGAGAGACATAGAGTTTTAGGGATTTAATTCTTTCATAGGATGTGGGCATTGCTGGCAAGGCCAGCATTTGTTGCCCATCCTTAATTGCCCTTGAGAAGGTTGTGGTGAGCATGTGAGTTAACTGGAAAGGATTCCACTGTATCAATGGGAAGCACCTTTTCATGCAATTAAATGCTCACTTTCCAGGGCATTGCCGTGATGCCTTTAAGTTAAAGTAGTCCACTGTGTTTGTTCTCTGAGCAAGAAATGGATGGCACATTTCAGGAGGTGGTCAAGCCGGTGCCTAGGCGCGCACAGTCGGTGGGGGGCGGCGACTGGGTGGCTGCCAGATGGACAATGAGGTCACGGCCGGTAGTGCAGGAGTTCCCAGAGGACATCGCACTTTCTAACCGGTATTCATTTCTGAGTATTGATGGGAAAGAGGGTTCCTCCGGCGAGTGCACCAAGAGTCATGACCGGAATGTCATGGCTGACTCGGCTGTGCTGGGATATAGAAAAAGGGACACGAGGGCAATAGTGGTAGGGGATTCTATGGTTAGAGGAACAGATAGGCATTTTTTGGTCACAGGCGTGATTCCAGGATGGTATGTTGCCTCCCTGGTCATGGATATCACCGAGCGGCTACAGAGTATTCTGGAGGGTCAGGGTGCATAGCTGGAGGGTGTGGTCCGCGTCGGTATGAATGAAATAGGTAGAAAGAGGGATGAGGTCCTGCAACAAGGATTTAGGGAGCTAGGTAGCAGATTAAAAAGCAGAACCTCAAAGGTTGTAATCTCTGGATTACTCCTGGTGCCACGTGCTAATGAGTATATGAACAGAAGGATAGAGCAGATGAATGCGCGGCTGAAGACATGGTGCAAGAGGGAGGGCTTTAGTTTCCTGGATCACTGGATCTGTTTCTGATGAATGTGGGATCTGTACAAGTTGGACGGGTATAGAATCTTCAGGCACGATAGGGGAGGGGTAAAAGAGGAGGTGGCATTGCACTGTTGATCAAGGAGTCAATTACTGCAGTAAGGAGGGATGATATCTCAGAAGATTATTCTAATAAGGCCTCATGGGTAGAACTTAAAAACAAAAAGGGGGCAATCACTTGGCTGGGAGTGTACTACAGGCATCCAAATAGTCAGGGAGAGATAGAGGAGCAGATATGTAGGCAAATCTCAGAGAGGTGTAAAATTAATAGGGTAATAATAGTAGGGGATTCCAACTTTCCCAATATTAGAGGGGATAATATTAGTGCAAAAGGCTTAAAGGGGGCGGAATTCTTAAAGTGCATTTACGAGAGCTTTTTTGAGCCAGCACACAGAAAGTCCTGCAAGAGGAGGGGTAGTATTGGACCTAATCCTAGGGAATGAAGCCAGACAAGTGGTAGAAGTGTCAGTGGGGGTGCATTTCGGGAATAGTAACCATAACTCTAAGATTTCAGGTCGTTATGGAAAAGGACAAAGAGGGACCAGAAATAAAAGTACTGAATTGGGGGAAGGCAGATTTCAATATGATAAAACAGGATCTGGTCCAAGTGGACTGGGAGCAGCTACTTGTAGGAAAGTCTACATCAGACCAGTGGGAGTTATTAAAAAGGAAATGGTGAGAGTTCAGGTCCAACATGTTCCCTTAAAGGTGAAGAGTAGGACTAACAAGTCCAGGGAACAGTGGATGTCAAGGGATATAGAGAATTGGATAAAGAAAAAAAAGAAGGGTTTTGGCAGATTCAGAGCACTGAAAACAGCAGAGACCCTCGAGGAGTATAGGAAGTGTCGTGGGGGAGTACTTAAAAAAGTAATTAGGAGAACGAAGAGGGGGCATGACAAAACACAGGCAGACAAGATAAAGGAAAATCCCAAGGCATTTAAGTATATTAAGGGCAAGAGGATAACCAAGAAAAGAGTAGGGCCCATTAAGGACTAAAGTGGCAGTCGATGTGTGGAGCCGGAGGACATAGGTGAGGTTTTAAATGATTACTTTTCATCTGTGTTGACTATGAAGAAGGACGATGTAAATGTAGAGATCAGGGAGGGGGATTGTGATATACTTGTACAAATTAGCATTGAGAGGGAGGAAGTATTAGCTGTTTCAGTGGGCTTAAAAGTGGATAAATTCCCAGATGAGATGTATCCCAGGCTATTATGTGAGGCAAGGAAGGACATGGTAGGGGCTCTGACACAAGTTTCCAAATCCTCTCTGGCCAGAGGAGAGGTGCCAGAGGACTGGAGGACAGCAAATATGGTACCATTATTCAAGAAGGGTAGCAGGATTAAACCAGGTAATTACAGTCCAGTGAGTCTAAAATCAGTGGTAGGGAAACTATTGGAAAAAATTCTGAGGGACAGGATTAATCTCCACTTGGAGAGGCAGGGATTAATCAGGGATAGTCATGGCTTTGTCAGGGGGAGATTGTGTCTCACAAACTTGACTGAATTTTTCGAGGCGGTGACTAGATGTGCAGCTGAGGGTAAAGCACTTGATGTAGTCTATACGGACTTCAGTAAGGCTTTTGATCAGATCCCGCATGGGAGATTAGTGAAGAAGGTAAGAGCCCAGGGGATCCAGGGCAATTTGGCAAATTGCATCCAAAATCAGTTTCGTGGCAGGAGGCAGAGGGTGATGGTCGAGGGTTGTTTTTGCAAGTGGAAGCCTGTGACCAGTGGTGTACCACAGAGATCGATGCTGGAACCCTTACTGTTTGTAGTGTATATTAATGATTTAGACATGAATATAGGAGGTATGATCAGTAAGTTCGCAGATGACATGAAATTGGTGGTGTCGTAAATAGTGAGAAGGAAAGCCTTAGATTACAGGACGATATAAATGGGCTGATAAAATAGGCAGAGCAGTGGCAAATGGAATTTAGTCCTGAGAAGTGTGAGGTGATGCATCTTGGGTGGACTAACAAGGCAAGGGAATAGACAATGGATGGTAGGACCTTAGGAAGTACAGAAGGCCAGAGGGATCTTGGTGTACTTATCCATAGATCACTGGAGGCAGCAGCACTGGTAGATAAGGTGGTTAGGAAGGCATATGGGATACTTGCCTTTATTAGCCGAGGCATAGAATATAAGAGCAGGGAGGTTATGATGGAGCTGTATAAAATGCTAGATAGGCCACAGCTGGAGTACTGTGTACAGTTCTGGGCACCACACTATAGGAAGGATGTGATTGCATTAGAGAGGGTGCAGAGGAGATTCACCAGGATTTTGCCTGGGCTGGAGCATTTCAGCTAAGAAGAGAGACTGGATAGGCTAGGGTTGTTTTCCTTAGAGCAGAGAAGGCTGAGGGGGGACCTGATTGGGGTATACAAAATTACGAGGGGCATAGATAGGATAGATAGGAAGAAACTTTTTTCCCTTAGTGGAGGGGTTAATAACCAGGGGGCATAGATTTAAGGTAAGGGGCAGGAGGTTTAGAGGGGATTTGAATAATTTTTTTTTCACCCAGACGATGTTTGGAAGCTGGAACACACTGCCTAAAGGGGTGGTAGAGGCAAGAACCTCACAACATTTAAGAAATATTTAGATGAGCACTTGAAATGCCATAGCATACAAGGCTATGGGCTATGTGTGGGGAAAAGGGATTAGAATAGATATGTGCTTGATGGTCGGCGCAGGCATGATGGGCCGAAGGGCCTGTTTCTGTGCTGTATAACTCTCTAACTCTATGTCTCCAGGAAAGGGAAATGTCAAGTTGGCTCCTGAAAGATCAAGGCTACCATGTAAATGTCTGGCTGTTGAAACCTGTGCAATCTTCCAGGACCCTCTCAGAGCACAAGTATAATGAGTTCTATTCTGACACCAAAATCATCATAGGTTGGGGTATTGAAGGTGTGATCCAGATATTTGGATTGGTTTCAACTGTTCTGAGTAATCCAGCTATGGTTTCAAGGGACGTGGTTCTGTGCTGTGCTCTTTCATCGTGGAGCCCCTACAAAAGGTAGGTTCCTAATGCAGCTGGGCGGAGGGTGGTGGGTGGGGATGGTCAGTTTGAAAAGCATCAATAGCTGCAAGTGGATGTGGAGCAGAACCTGATGATAACTGAAGGAACAACGCTGCTGCTCTCAAAGAGAAGGCCTTGTATTGACTTCCACATTGGCTAGTACCAGTTCGTGCTACATTATTTGTTTTCTCACTAGAATAAACTGTTATCGAACCATAAAACCATTCGGGCACAGAAGGAGGCCATTCAGCCCGTCATGTCCATGCAGCCCAAAAAACTAGCCGCACAATCTAGTCCCACCTTCCAGCATGTGGTCCGTAGCCTTGCAGGTTACAGCACTTCAGGTGTATGTCCAGGTACCTTTTCAAATAATTGAGCATTTCTGCCTCCACCACCATTCCTGGCAATGAGTTCCAGACACGCACCACCTTCAGGGTGAAAATGTTTTTCCTCATGTCCCCTCTAATCCTTCTACCAATCACCTTAAATCTGTGCCCTCTGGTAATTGACCTCTCCACCAGGGGAAACAGGTCCTTCCTGTCTATTCTATCTAGGCCCCTCATAATTTTGTACACCTCAATTAAGTCACCCCTCAGCCTCCTCTGTTCTAAGGACAACAACCCTAGCCTATCCGATCTTTCCTCATAGCTGAAACTTTCAAGCCCTGGCAATAGAGTGGCACAGTGGCACAGTGGTTAAGGGCGGCACAGTGGCATAGTAGTTAAGGGCAGCACAGTGGTTAGCACCACAGCCTCACGGCTCCAGTGACCTGGGTTTGATTCTGGGTACTGCCTGTACAGAGTTTGCAAGTTCTCCCTGTGACTGTGTGGGTTTCCTTTGGGTGCTCTGGTTTCTTCCCACATGCCAAAGACGTGTGGGTTGATAGGTAATTTGGCCATTGTAAAAATAAAAATTGCCCTAGTGTAGATAGGTGGTAGGAGAATTGAGGGAAAAATGGGGATATGAGAGGGAAAATGGGATTAATGTAGGATTAGTACAAATGGGTGGTTGATGGACAGTGCAGACTCAGTAGGCTGAAGGGCCTGTTTCAGTGCTATATCTCTCTATGACTCTAATATTCTTGTAAATTTCCTCTGTACTCTCTCCAGAGAAATTATGTCCTTCCTGTAATGTGGTGACCAAAAATGTATGCATTACTCCAGCTGTGGCCTAACCAGCATTTTATACAGTTCCAGCATTACATCCCTGCTTTTATATTCTATACCTCGGCCAATAACAGAAAGCATTCCATATACCTTCTTCACCACTCTTTCTACCTGTCCTGCCGCCTTCAGGGCTCTGTGGACATGCACTCCAAGGTCTCTCACTTCTTCTACCCCTCTCAATATTTTCCAGTTTATTGTGTATTCCCTCACTTTATTTGCCCTCCCCAAATGCATTACCTCACACTTCTCCAGATTGAATTCCATTTGCCACTTTTCCACCCACTAAACCAAACAATTGATATCATTCTGGAGTCTACAGCTATCCTCTTCTCTATCAATTACATGCCAATTTTTGTGTCATCAGCAAATTTCGCAATCATGCCTCCCACATTTAAGTCCAAATCATTAATATATACCACAAACAACAAGGGACCCGACACTGAGCCCACTGGAAACATCTTTCCATTCACAAAAATATCTGTCGACTACTACCCTTTGTTTCCTGTCACTGAGCCAATTTTGGATCCAACCTGCCACATTCCCCTGTATCCCATGACCGATCCATTTCTGCGCATCAGCTCACCAAATTCTTGTCTGTGAATAAAGCAGATCTCAGTCAATTTAAGCTCAGCATTGGGAAAATAGATTTTGAAAGTGAAGAAAAAAATGTAGGTATTACTCAATAGGCCGGCTTAAACATATACCTCTTCTGGTCTGCTCTAAATCCATTAAATCCTATAGTCTATCTCTACAAATGGAAATGAATTTCAAAATGGCAAAAAGAAAGCCCACTGAACAATCCTCATTATCATTTTTATTGCAATTTATATCAGCACATAAATTAGTTATATAATGTGGAGTTAATTCTATCTTTGAATGTTGCCTAATCCATCTCAACCAGGTGTTTTTCCTTAACTTTCTTCCACATTGTAGCTGGGCCCAATTTCAGAAACCTTTGGTGTGCTGGATGTTCCAGAATTCTCAGAGCTTGAATTCTATCAAATGATATCACCAGTTGCATCAAGTGTTTTCTGAACTGAACATTTCCTCCTTCATGTCAATTCTTCCCAGAGAGAGACAGGTGGGATTGAACAAGAAGAACATAAGAAATAGGACCAAGATTAAGTCAAGTAGCCCCTCAACCTGTTCCACCATTCCATAGGATCATAACTGATCCTTAATCTGTTATACTCCGGAAAGCTTGGTGGTGAAGAATAGAACTAGACCCAATCTTTGCACACTTTTATAAGCATTTATTTACAGAGATACACATTACAAACATGTACCTTCTCACCCCCAACAACCACAGTTTCAGCCCGTTCCTATTTATAGGAGTGCAAGTGAATTTCCAGTTAATGTCCACTACCTGCATACAATTAAATACAATTAATAGTGTCAACTCCACTTTCCAGCCTAATCCCCATATACATTGATTCCCTTGGAATGCAAAATTCTATCAATCTCAGCGTTGAATATACTCAACGACTGAGCATCTGCTGCCCTCTGGGGTAGAGAATTCCAAAGATTTGCACTCCTCCGAGTAAAGAAATTTCTCCTCATTTCAGTCCAAAATGGCTGACACCTTATCCTGAGGTGCTGCTTCCTAGTTCTAGACCCCCAGCCAGGCCTCTCAGCATCTTCCCTGTCAAGCCCTTTCAGAAAATGTTTCAATGAGATCACCAATCATTCTTCGAAACTCCAGAGAGTATAGGCCTTTTCTACTCAATCTTAACAGAACCCTTTACCCTAGGAATCAATTTAGTCAATATTCATTGCAACATTTCTAAGGCAAGTATATCCTTCCTTAGTACGGAGACCAAAAGTGTACACAGTACTCCAGGTGTGGTTTCACCAAAGCCTTGTACAATTGCAGCAAGATTTTCTTACTCTTGTATTTCAACCCCCTTGCAATGAAGACCAACATGCCATTTGCCTTCCTAGTTGTTTGCTGTACCTGCATGTTAACTTTCTGTGTTCCTTGTACAAGGACACCCAAATTCCTTTGAGCACTAACACTTAAAAGTTTCTCACCATTTAAAAAATGTTATGTTTTTCTATTCTGCCTCCCAAAATGAATAACCTCACATTTCCCCACATTATACTTCATCTGCTGCCTTGTTGCTCACCCACTTAACCTGTCGATATATCATTACTGCCTCTTTGTGTCCTCCTCACAGCTTACTTTCCAGCCTAGCTTTGTATCATCAGCAAACTTGGGTACATTGCATGCACTCCCTTCAACTAAGTCATTAATATAGATTGTAAATAGCTGAGGCCCCAACTCTTATCCATGCGGCACTCCACTTGTTGCAGCCTCCAACCTGAAAACAACCTGCTTATTACTACTCTCTGGTTTTTGTCCTTTAACTAATCCTCTATTCATGCTAATATATTAGCCCCAACCCCATGAGACCTTATCTTGTACAACAACCTTTTGTGTGACACCTTATAGAATTCCTTTTGAAAATCCAACCAGACTACATCAACTAGTTTACCAATATCTGCCCTCTAACAGATCTGTCAAACATGATTTCCCTTTCATAAAACTATACTCACTCTGCCCAACCATATTATGATTTGCTAAGTGTCCTGTTAACACTTCTTGAATAATGGATTCCAGCCTTTTCCTGACGAATGATGTTAGGCTAACTGGCATATAGTTCAAAAGCAAAATACTGTTGAATCTGGAAATCTGAAATGAAAAACAGAAAATGCAGGAAATAAACAGGTTTGATAGTATCTGTGGGGAGATAAAAAGTTAACAGGCTGAATTTAGTCAACTTGGTGCGGGTCCCAGCAGTGGCACCAGAAGTGGGTGGCATTGCTGCACATGATGTATGCGGCTGGCCGACCACAATCCCACTGTGGCCAGCCTATCGCAGGAAGGGGGCGGGAAAAGAGGGGCCGATGGCAGCATCAAATGAAACAAAGGCAGGAGCTGGCTCCATATTTAAAGCTCCTCATGTAATGTTGCCTTGGTTTGTACCCTTGCTTTCGAAGCAGTGCTGAAGACCCCTGCACTAATGTTGCTGAAGACCTCTGTACTAGTGCTGCTGAAGACCCCTGCACCAGTGCTGCTGAAGACCCCTGCACTTGTGCTGCTGAAGACCCCTATTATCCGGTTAACTAATTGTGAATTGTTAGGGAAATTGGACACTATGCTTTCATATTTAGATGCAGAACAATGAGAAGACCTAACAAGGCAACTCACAGCATTTAAAGAAGTCTATAGGGACAAGCCAGGATGTACAACCTTAGCCACACAAGGGGCTAAATTTACCAGCCCTCCGACGTCAGAGGTTGTAGCGGGAGTGCGCGGAAAATTCTTCTGGGAAGGCCTGCCACGACCCCCGACACAAGGGAGGCCCCGTCACATTTTACCAGCGGCGGTGAGGCCTCGGTGCGGCTCCCCCCCACCCCGCCACATGACGGCGTAGCCTTCATCTAAATACGCTAGTCGTATTACAATTAATAAATAAACACTTACCTGGTAGCGATGGCTGTCCCATGCCAATATTCTAGCCGCTGGCCAGAACTTCCATGCCTTCGGATCTCCATTTGGAGATCTGAGGTGTGACACTGGTGTGGAGGGGGAGATGTGAAACTTGCAGGGCTGGGGCCGGTGGGGGGGGAGTGTGGACAACTGTTCCGATTGGTTGTGGGAATGGTGGGAAGAGGTTGAGGGTCAAAGGTGCTGCAGTTGGGGGGGGGGGGTGAAAGTTCGGCATATTAAAAATTGTTTTGCTTGGGGCATAAGCCATTTTATTTATTGAGAACTCAGTGGGAGGGTGGGAGAGGGGATTCCAAGTTTAAGTAAAATGTTATTTCCAATTTTCGTGCAGCGGCACCTTTAAAAATGTAAATTTACCTGAAGGTCTTGAAGCCTTTTAAAAATGGTGCCAGCATGTGCGCAGTGATGCTGGATGCTGTTGCAAGGGACGGATCACCCTCTCCCTTTATGTCATTGGGGGCGCTCTGTCCCCTCCATGCTAATGAGCCGCTGCGTTCAATATAGCGGGGCCTCAGTGACAGGCGATTCACAAGGGCAGACGACCATCTTCAAAGCGCACTGCTGAAATTTCAGCCCATGATGTGGATGTAGGAGAATCCTTTCCTATAAAACAACATCCTTACCGCTTACGTCCAGAGAAACAGGCCCAGGTGAAAGCAGAAATCCAATACCTATTGGAAAGCCACCTAATTGAATCCAGTCAAAGCAGCTGGTGTTCCCCGCTGGTGTTAGTGTCTAAACCTGACGGTTCAACGAGATTTGGCACTGACTACAGAAAGGTTAATGCAGTAATAAAGGCAGGCTCCTACTCAATTCCTCGCTTGGAAGACTGTATTGACAAAGTGGGCAGTGCCACGTTTCTTCCAAAAATAGATTTGTTAATGGGGAAGTGGTAGTTTCCTTTAACACCCCGAGTTAAAGAATTATCGGTCTTTGTCACACCAGATGGTCTTTTCCAATGCTGAGTGATGCCATTTGGGCTCAAAAATGCCCCAGCCACTTTTCAGAGATCAAAGTGGTAGCCAGTGTTCCTAACTATGTGGTTTACCTTGATGATGTGCTGGTATACAGTGACACTTGGAAGGACCACTTGGAACAACTAGAAGCTCTGTTTAGAAAATTACAGTCGGCTGATTTGGTAATAAACTTTGCCAAAAATTCAAAAACCAGAATTCAGACTATTCCGATGGGGTTTACCATTACAGCCCTATTACATAAAGATTATCGACATTGTGGGAAAAAAAAATTGCGGTTGCTTTGTCCAGAATCTAACTTTGTTTTGAGTTACCTGAGTGCAAAGATGGTACAAAGCCGAACTGCATTAGCTACTGGTAAAGAGTGAATGAGAATGAGTTTGTCAATGTGTTTTAATATTTTTCATCTTTTTCTGCACTCTTTGTAATGATTTAAAATGATGTTTCATTCCTCCAAGGATGGAGGTGTTATGAAAGTGTTTCTATTTTTTTTCCATATTTTATTTTTTTGAGGATTTGTGTTAAAGCTGAAAGGATTCCATGGATTTTTTTTTTACGAGGTTCACCGGGGGAAACTTGAGATGGTGTTTGAAAGTCATCTGTGCTGGATGTGATTTGGGCTCAGTAAACAACAGAACCCTTGGTAACCTGGGGGAAAATGGTTACAGAGAAGCCAGATGTCAAGTTTTATGGAGGTCAGGAGGTCGACTCTCTGTTTGGGGTTTGGACATCATTTTCAGTTTTAGTTGGGTTGTGAACTGCTTGAAGGCAGTTAGTGTTTTCCTGCCAGGGAAGGGAAAAAAAACAGTTCACCTCCTTTTCTACCACTTTGCAGAAATCCTGCAAAGATCCAGTGTGGGAGAGCTAAAATTCCTGGTGCTGCATAGCTCCTGAGAGGTTGAAAAAATTCCTGCGATTCAAGAGTATGCTGGCAGAAAATCCTGAAGCCACGTTTCTCCTGGAAGGCCTACTAGAATAATTCTCAACATCTCCAGAATGAAATGCTTCTGCAAAGATCCCAGTGATGTATCTCCGTATATCCGGATGTCAGACAAAAAAATGGACAACTGATATCCTTCCATATCTTCTGTTATTTTCATCAAGAATTAGCAACTATTTGGCTAAAGTAGTCTTTATTTAGACTTCTTTTGTGACAGACCTCTGCAGAGAGAACTGCTGCATTTTTTTTCCAGTGTGTGTGTGAGTGTAATTGGGAAATTTTAAAAAGGGAACTTTCATATTTCAATCTGTGTGCTTTGCTTTGTTACTGGTTAAGTCTTGTTTTATAATAAACTGATACTTTTGTTGCTTATTAAAGAAACTTGGTTGGTGCACTTTATTCTGGAATAAAAAATAGAGTACATGATTGGCTGTATCAGTAACCGGGTACACATTTAAATATATGTTGTGACCTGTGGAGAAGTGGAACTAAAAAAGACAGTGCACTCCTCTCGCCTCAGTCGTAACAGTGCACTAATGCCCCTCAGTGCCCACCCTGCCAGAGAGCCCAGCACCCAGACAGCACCCGCCCTGCTAGAGAGCCCTCCACCCAAGAGAGTGCCCACCCTTTCAAAGACCCCTCCACCCAGACAGTGCCATCCCTGTCAGAGAGCCCACCACCCAAGACAGCGACCACCCTGCCAGAGAGCCTACCACCCTGAGACAGCGCCCACCCTGCCAACGAGCCCTCCATCCAAGACAGTGCCCACCCTCCCAACGAGCTCTCCAACCGAGACAGTGCCCACCCTGCCAGAGAGCCCACTGAGACAGCGTCCACCCTAACAGAGATCCCTCCACCTGAGGCAGCGCTCACCCTGCCAGTGAGCCATCCACCCGAGACAGCGCCCATTCTGCCAGAGAGGATCACACCGCTGGCTGACAATGGCCTCCACTCCCCCTCTTCTTTTAAGAATCATCCAGCGGTCACCATGACTGTCCCCCCTGAGGTAGCACTGAGGCCTCACGTCAGTATCGCCACCTTTAAATGTTCAGCGACCTAAAGGCCCACAATCCCCATGTGCCATTCGCTAATTTCCAAACTGCCCATAAAATCAGAGTCAGCTGCAGACAAATGCACGCTAAGTATCTGACCAGCAAGGTTAAATGCAGTCCTGCTGCATCGTAGCAACAACTCTGTCTTGGATCTTTCCTGCTGCTGACAAAATCTGGAACTGATGTCACAATGTCAGCGTTCCAGGTGAACAGATCCCCTCCCAATTTTTCTGCCCCCCACGCCTCCAAGCTTGCTCCTGCTGGCTGCATAAAATTCAGCCCAATGTGCCAGGTCAATAAGCACAGGGAAAAGGGAGGAGAGGAGGAAAAGAACAAAAGGGAAGGTCTGTGATAGGCTGGAAAACAGGAGAGATTAAATGACAAAAAGGATGTGCAAGAGTAGAGGGAATGGTAAAGGGAAAAGTAAAGAAATAAAAGATGTGTCTAGATGAGATGTGAATGGGAAAATGCAGAATCAACAACTGTCATCTGAAATCAAATTAATAAAAAATGGGTACAGAGGTTACGACCTCATTGCTGAGTCCAGAAGGTTGTAAAATGCCTAATTGAAAGATGTGGTGCTGTTCCTCGAGCTTACATTAACCTTCATTGGAACAGTGTAGGAGGCTGAGAACAGAGAGGTTAGAGTGGGACCAAGGCAGAGAAATAAAATGACAGGCAACTGGAAGCTCGGGGTCATGCTTGAGAACTGAATGGAAGTGCTCTGCAAAACGGTCGCCCAATCTGCATTTAGTCTCCAAGATCTAGAGGAGACCTCATCATAAACAGCAAATACAGTATACTAGATCGAAAGAAGTAAAAGTAAATTGCTGTTTCACCTGGAAGGAATATTTTGGGCTGTGGACAGTGAGAAGGGAGGAGGTAAAAGAGCAGGTGTAGCATCTCCTGCGCTTGCATAGGGAGGTGCCATGGGAAAGCCTACAGTTCTCTGTTTTCTCTCTCCCTCCTTCCTTGAATAGTGGTGTTACATTTTCTCCCTTCCAATCTACTGGGAGAATCTAGGGAATTACATAAAATCACAGCCAATGCATCCACTATCTCCGCAGCACCTCTTTTAGAATCATAGGGTGCAGGCCATCAGTTGTCTGGCATTTGTGCCACACAAGTGCCAGGCAATGACAAACACCAACAGGAGAGAATTTAACCATCTCTCCTTCACATTCAATTGCATTACCATCACTGAAATTCCCACCATCAACATCCTGGGGGTTACCATTGGCTGGAAACCTAATTACAATGGTGACAACAGCAGGTCAGAGGATGGGAATTCTGCAGCGAATAACTCACCTCCTGACTCCCATCCACTAGGAGCAAGTCAGGAGTGTGATGGAATGCTCTCTACTTGCCTGGATGAGTACAGCTCCAACACTCAAGAAGCTTGACACCATCCAAAACAAAGCAGCATGCTTGATCGGCACTCCACCCATACATTAAGTATTCACTTCTTCCACCACTGCCACACAGTGGCAGCAGTGTGTACATCTACAAGATGCACTGCAGCAATTTGCCAAGGCTCCTTCCAACCCTGCAATCTCTACCACCGAGAAGAGCAAGGTCAGTAGGCACATAGGAACATCCCTACGTATAAGTTTCTCTCCAAGTCACACACCATCCTGACTTGGAACTATATCATTGTCAGTAAATCAAAATCCTGGAACTCTCTCCCTGACAGCACTGTGGATGTACCTACACCACATGGACTGCAGTGGTTCACCATCATCCCCTCGAGGACAATTAGTGATGGGCAATAAATTCTGAACTTGCCAGCGTCACTTACATGCGATGAACAATTAAAAAAAAGTTCCAGGGGATTTGTCAGCTCTCAATTCCATTAATTTCACCACTACCTTTTCTTTACTAATATTAATAACTATCAGTTCCTTAGTCTCATTATTTCTCCTCTATTTCTGGAACGTTGCTTACGCTTTCAACCGGGAAGACATAAAATATTTATTTGTCTCTGCTATTTCTTTATTCAACATTATAATTTTGCTAGTCTCAGCCTACAAGGTAACCATATTTACTTTTTCAAATCTCTTCCTTTTTATATAATTGTAGAAGTTCTTACAATCAGCTGTTATATTTCTTGCTAGTTTACCTATTTTCTCCCTGTTCATCAGTTTTTTGGTCATCCTTTGCTGATTTCTAAAACTCTCCCAATCCTATGGATTGAGAATATCCTTCTCAATAATATAAGCCTCTTTTGATCTAATATTATCCTTACTCTCTTTAGTTGGCCACAGATGGATAACTTTTCCCTTTTTTAAAGTTTCTCAGTGGAATGTATATTCATTGAGAATTGTAAAATATTTGTTTAAATATTCACCATTTGGTTAAAAGGCCTTCTTCTCTGAAACTTTAATCAGGGCAGGGTAGAGCTCTTTGTTCAGCTTTCCTATCAGTGAATGCATAGAGCCATTAGCTGTTAATGGAATAAAAGCTTAAAGCAAATATTAACTTAATGCCATTGAAGATGAGGTTTTAGACTTAACTTAAACTTCAATAGAATGTCCATGATCTGCCAAATGTGCACTTTTTTTTGACTTGCAATGTATGTTGAATAATATGTCAGCACTGGATGTTAATGTGCCTATAATTTCAAAAGGTAAATCAGATGAACTTTTTTTCCAGTAACAGTGAATTCTGGAAATCTGCTGGAGGTGCACATCAGGTCAACTAGTATCTGAAAGAGAAAAAAAAGTTAATGATCTGTATGTGTCTTTTATCACAACATTTTTCTCAATGACTGTGTTTTAATTGTGACAGATTAATAATCTACTTCTAATAATTTGTTTTCTAGTTTTAACTTAGAATTCCCTGGGACAAGTCCTTGCTAGAGCACAGTCCTGGCATTTAGCTTCCGATGTCAAAAGTACATATTGGAAACCTGAGCATGCACCTTAATTCCTGATGTGCACTCCTGATGCAAAGCTCTGTGTTGGGAGGGCTAAAAATGAATCTTCTGTCCAGCATTCTCCCTATTTAGGGTAGCAGGGTCTTTTGAGACCTTGGAGGGGTAGTTGTCCCTGCCCTTTTATAAGTTGCCCCAGGCAGAACCAACACATTTTCGATGGTGATGGTGGATGAGCTAGAACCTTGAGGGACAACAGCTGCTCATGGGTGAAGGATCCCTCGGGTAGAGGACTTGTGTTTCCTTTAAGCACACAAGAGGAAAGCAATGGGAAACCACCTCATATACTTTATCTCCCTGGTCGTATTGCTCATTTCTCATGGAGGTGAAAAAGTGTGAGGCTCTTATGAGCAACTGAAGGAGAAAGCATGGAGAAATAAGCAGAGGACCTGCCCTTCGGCAAATCACCACTACTGTTCTCCCTATTCCTGCACATGGTTGAAATTCACCACCCCCATTGAGCTCTTTGGGATGTTTTGCTACCTGAGGGTACATTGTTACTGCTGAACTTTACACAAAGTTTTAAACAAAAACGAGTAAAATATAGTCCGCAATTTATCAGACAAACATATTATTAAAGTTTGAATACATTGACCAGATTCTTTTGCTGACAGACCTTCTGTCCTGCGTGGTGAGGTGCTGCAATAAACACATAAAAAAGCAGGACCTAATTATTCTTGCACAAATGTTTGACATATTTTTCATTACTTTCATTGGGCCTTGGTCTGAGATATGCTTACAAAGGTAAATCACTGTTATAATTAAGACTGATGAAATCATTAGGCATCATTTCAGCCTTCACATTTTATCTAAATAAGGCTTGACAAGACTAAAAAGGTCACGTCAAGACCAGTTAGTCCTCAGCAGCTTGTTGTTGAAGTTGAATTTCAGTAAAAGATTTCTTGTCTAAGCTTCGTGCAGCTATATATTACTTTCATTTTGTGTTTTGAAGTCGTTCAGAGTTATTCAGTAGCCTTTCACTATTGTACTAAGAAGCGAATTTTTGTGTAATAATGTATTCTCTTGTTGCTAAATATTGAGCTCTCCCCACTGTTTAAAAATAAATGTGGAAACTTACACCATAAGAATTAAGAACAATTTGCACATAAATAACACCTCTCGCATTGGAAAACATTGCAGAATGCTTCACAAGAAGAGCAAGGGCTGGATTGGAAGAGTTAGGGAAGATACCCAAAGGTGTGGTCAAAGATGGAGATTTTGAGCAAACTATTGAAGAAGGGGGAGAGATGCAGCAAAAGGATTTGGGAAGAGAATTGTGTGAGTAGGATTGTAAGAGTTAAAGGGTCTGTCAATAATGGTGGAGCGGATGGAGATGGGAGACATGGAATAGCTGAGCTTTCAGAGCAGTTGTGTGAAATGCTAAAAGAAATACTTACATTTACGTAGCACCTTTTATTACCTCAGAACATCCCCAAACTCTTTACAGATAAGTAAGTACATTTGAAGTGTAGTCACTGTTGCAATGTAGGAAGAGGATGTAGAGCTAGGGTGGGGCAAGGCCAGGGAATGATTTGTAAAAATGGATTATTTTGAAATCAATGTGTTTGATGGATAAGGAATCAATAGAATTTGAAGAGATGGGTGATTGGACAGGGTATGAGCAACAGATTTCTGCAGTTATTAGCATATGTGTAAGCAAGAGCTTGGAAAATAACAGAGAGTCTTGCATGTATACAATACCTTATCATGTAGAGTTGCCTAGAAATTAGGCAATGTTGCATGTTAACCTCCACATAAGCTAGTATCCTAATCCCATGTGCTCCAGTGTGGGATTAAGAGGGATCCTGTAGAAGGTGACCAAGCTCCTCAGGAGAGTTCAGGGGCAAAGAAGGGGACGGGATAAGGAAATTGGGAGGGGGAAAGCAGTGCCTGGCAGTTGTTGACTGTTTGGTTAGTCTGCCACCATTTGTTTATTTGGTTAGTCCAGCTAGGAGAGATTACTGGGTCTTCAGTGATTTTAACATTAACTCATTTATTACATTTTAACTATATACAGTGTTACGTCAATGTGTTTTGCTGAAGGATAATTTTCTTTAATCCACTAACCGGAGATCTGAATTTATATATTTTTTAAAAGACATTTTTAAAAGACAAGCTGCCAGCAAAGTCATCCGTTCAGCTTAAGTTGGCTACCTAATTTGCAACACTGTATCCTATACTGCAAAGGACTGTGAGGAGGGAGATGAAATGTCTGCATTTCCCAGCAAGAACCAAGACCCAGGAAGTTTAAAGGAACTTCCTGTTCTTTCAGCAAACAGAGAAATACTGCTGACTGCTATGTTTGAATCACTGAGTAACTGTCATGTGACAAGCCCCACCCCTATCTTTTGTTTTGAGCTGGTGTTTTCTCTGAAGTAGAGGAGAAGCAACTGGACTCTAACATGACTGACCCTAAGTGGAGGTCCCTCTCTCTCTCTCCATTCCATCTTGAAAGTTTTCAAATCCTGCTTGTTGACTGACCACCTTTGCATACTCTGGTTACAATCAGAAACCCCGTTGGAGGAAATCATCCACATCACTAACGCCACGGGGCTCAGTGAACTGGTCATTTACCTCTTCAAACTAAAAGCTTCAGGACCACTGAATTCAGCTAGAAGCCAACTGAATAACCAAATTCCAAAGACTTTTTTATGGACTCTAACTCAACCAATCTACCTTTCCCCACTCTATAACCTATTTGTATGTGTATAAACCTCCAGTGTGTGTGTGAGAGTGAAAGTTGGTGCATTGTTTATTATTTTATTACTTCGGTTTAGGTACAATAAAGTTAACCTCTTTCTTTGTCGACTCAAGAAAACCTATCTGATTGGTTCTTGTTATGGTCACAGCAAGTAAGTAATCAAACACATACTGAATTGGCCAATACATCCAATTTAAGAAAGAATTAAGCCAGTTGTGGTCAAGCAAGGGGAGGGAAAAGAGGGAAGACCTTCGACTCCTCCTCACCTGACCTTAACAACACCTTTACATAAGTCTGTGTGACTCCTCTGAAGGCATGCCGCTTCTCCCTCCAGTCCCTCAAAACGTGTGATCTTTCACATCATTAGGTGGGAGGTATTCCTCACACTGGCTCAAACATAAACCCTTTCAACCCTTATTCTACAGTCTACATAGACATCAGTCAGGCTTTTGTTAAGGTCCCGCATGGGAGACTGGTTAATAAGGTAAGAGCCCATGGGATCCAGGGCAATTTGGCAAATTGAATCCAAAATTGGTTTCATGGCAGGAGGTTGAGGGTTTTTGCGAGTGGAAGCCTGTGACCAGTGGTGCAGAGATCGGTGCTGGGACCCTTGCTGTTTATAGTGTACATTAATGATTTACACGTGAATATAGGAGGTATGATCAGTAAGTTCGCAGATGACATGAAAATTGGTGGTGCCGTCAATAGCGAGGAGGAAAGCCTTAGATTACAAGACGATATAGATGGGCTGGTAAGATGGGCAGAGCAGTGGCAAATGGAATTTAATTCTGAGAATTGTGAGGTGATGCATTTTGGGTGGACTAACAAGGCAAGGGAATATACAATGGATGGTAGGACTTTAGGAAGTACAGAGGGTCAGAGGGACCTTGGTGTACTTGTCCATAGATCATTGTAGGCAGCAGCACAGGTACATAAGGTGGTTAGGAAGGCATATGGGATATTTGCCTTTATTAGCCGAGGCATAGATTATAAGAGCATGGAGGTTATGATGGAGCTGTATAAAACGCTAGATAGGCCACAGCTGAGTACTGTGTACAGTTCTGGGCACCACACTATAGGAAGGATGTGATTGCACTGGAGAGGGTGCAGAGGAGATTCATCAGGATTTTGCCTGGGTTGGAGCATTTCAGCTATGAAGAGAGACTGGATAGGCTAGGGTTGTTTTCCTTAGAGAAGAGAAGACTGAGGGGGGATCTGATTGAGATATACAAAATTATGAAGGGCATTGATTGGATAGATAGGAAGAAACTTTTTCCCTTAGTGGAGGTGTCAATAACTGGGGGGCATCGATTTAAGGTAAGGTGCAGGAGGTTTAGTGGGGATTTGAGGAAACAAATTTCACCCAGAGGATGGTTGGAATCTGGAACACACTGCCTGAAGGAATGATGGAGGCAGGAACCCTCACAGCATTTAGATGTATTTAGATGAGCACTTGAAATGCCATAGCATACAAGGCTACGGACCAAGTGCTGAAAAATGGGATTAGAATAGATAGATGCTTGATGGCTGGCACAGACATGATGGGCCAAAGGGCCTGTTTCTGTGCTGTATAGCTCTCTATGACTCTCTCTATGACTCTATGACTACCTTCTGAAGAATGTACTGAATAAGTTCTCTGTTGATTATCATCTCTCTGGACGATTACTCCTTCTCTGTTTTGGTCTCGTACCCATAACTTTCTCCTTCCATCTACTTAGGGAGGTTCCTGGTACAATATTTCCTATTATAGTTACAAGCTTGTTACTTTTCTTTGTCTTGAACTCTCTGATAATCCTGGACTTGGAGGCCTGGAAGTAACCTTTTAGGTAGGTTAGGAAGTTGTATTTTAAGTTTTCTCCCCATCAACGGTTCAGAAGGTGCTAGTCCACATAACAATGAAGTAGATCTGTAGTTCAAAAATGCTGTTTGAAAATCTTCATTTTTCTTTAACAGTACTTTGATAGTTTTGATTCCTCTTTCAACTTCACCTTCAGATTGAGGATATCTCGGGGAAGTTGTAAGATGCACAAATCCACAGTTTTCTGCAAAGTGAGTGAAGTAGCCGTTGCAAATTGTGGTCCATTATCCGAAACTATCTGGTCAGGTATACCATGTGTAGCAAAGATCTCCTGTAACACTCGAATGATGGTCTCAGTTGTCATTGTGTACAAATGTTTGATTTCAATCCACCTTGAAAAATAGTTGATGACAATGACGTAGGATTTTCCATTCAACGTAAATCGAACCATCCCCAGACGTTCTCACAGTATGGATGGAAATTGGGTCATGTGCACTGCAAATGCCTAACAATTTGAAATAATTTCTTCTATATCTTTCGATATATCCGGCCACCAGACAGACGAATGAGCCCGTGCTCTGCATTTCATGATACCCATGTTGCCCTGATGTATTTTCTCCAATATATCAGTCCTAAGTGAGACTGGAATTACCAGCCTCTCATCATATACCAGCAAATCATCCACAGTAGTATAGTCCCTTCTGCACTTGAAGAAGAATTTCATCCTTTTAACACTGGGAGGCTGCTGTGGCCAACCTTGCTTACAATATTGCCGTATTCGGATGCATTCCTCATCTTGCATCTGAGCATGATGAATTTCTTGGAGCTTTTTTGAGCTTGCCAGCCATTGTGATGCAGTGAACTGAGAATATGACACAATTTCATCAATACAGTTAACATCTTGTTGTGTAGGATCGTCAACAAGTAGCTCTGGATAATGCATCTGCAGACATTTGCAGTTTGCCCTGTACATTGTTACAAGAGTGATTCTATTTTTTGTAAAATATGTTTTTAATGACTTATAGTTGAATTATGGACATTGATTCATCTGGAAGCTTGATGTTGAACTTTGTGTTTTTTAAAAAAGCTCACCAGAAGGATTCCTGGACTTGGCTTGTAAACAAGCCATTACTGGAAGGCACTTGTTTTCAGATAAAATTCCATCAGGGTGCTTGTTGTTTTGACTTGGGGAGATGTTTACGGAGAAGTGACAGGTCAAGATTTATAAAGGTCAGGAGGCTTGACTTCTGGAATGTTTTTGGTTTCATTTTGAATTGTTACAAAAGACAGTTGGCTTTTGCCTGCCAAGAAAAACCCAGCTCATCTCTTTTTCTCTCTTGGAAAGAAACCCTGCATATCCAGTGTGTCAGTCTCCTTTATCCTCCTATATTTGAAGAAACCCTGTGCATCAAATGTGTGGAAACTTAAACCCCTGTTGCCACATTTCTGCTGTAAGGCCTATCTGAAACTTCTGTAGCTGCATTTCTTGGAAAGCCTACCCAAACTGATCTTCAACATCGCCTGGAAAGAACTGTTCTAAGAAGACACCAGTGACAGCCATCTGTAGATATTTGGGACGCCAAATAAAAACAAAGCACATCTTTCCATATCCTTTTTTCTTCAAGAATTAGCAAATATTTAACCCAAATTTTTTTTTGTCTTTTTATAACAGAGCTCTAAAACCAAAAATCCCTTTTATTTTTCCGGTTAACCAATGTATGTACATATGGTTCTGTAAGTGTGAGGGGCTTAGGTAAAAAGGGAATTTTAATATGTCAATCTGTGTGTTTATGCTTCACTTCATTACTGGTTAAGACTTGTTTTATAATAAACTGATAATTTTGTTGTTTATTAAAGCAATCTGGTTGGTGTGTTTTATTCTGGGATAAAAATTATATTGACCATATCAGTAAGTGGAAAAAAAATAAATATATGTTATGTCCCGTGGAGAAGCGGAACTAGAATAAACAGTGTGCTCCTCCCGCCTTGGCTGTAACAACATATACCGTTTCATACTTGTATCTCATTAGTCTCAACTGGAATCTCTGGATTCTCAGAGGCATCCTAATGAGTTCATTTTCATAAAGCAAGGGAACTAAGGGTTTCTGGTCTGTCTCTATGGCAATCTTTAAACCGATGATATAATCTGAGAACTTTTCGCAAGCCCACGTGATTGCGAGAGCTTCTTTCTTATGAAAGCTTACCTCATCTCAGTATCAGACACTGCTTGAGATGCATAATAAACTGGTCTTCGACATCCATCTCACTGTTCTTGATAAAGGACTGCCCCTAACCCTGATGATAATGTACCAAGATATCCAGCGGAATCAGCATTTCCTTGATCCTTTGGAACACTTGCTCCTGATGTGCATCCCAACACCATGCTTGAGTTTTCCTTAATAGATGTTGTAAGGTTTAGTAACCTGTGCTAGATTGGGTAAAAGGATTGCCAGCTGATTAACCATTCCAAGGAATCGTTGAAGATCTTGGATAGAAGTGGGAATTGGGAATTCACTAATGGCTCTCATCTTTTGTGGGTCTGCCCACAGCTGTTGCTACTAACAATGTGTCCTAATGAAAAAAATAGATTTTTTCAAGAATCCACACTTTTCATTATGTTTTACACCTTCTTCTTGTAGATGATTTAAAACCGCTCTAAGCCTCAGGTCATGTTCTTCATTGGATTTGCCATGGACCAAGGTGCCATCCACATGACATATTAGCCCTTTAAGGCCCTATAGAATGTTCAACATAGTTCTTTGAAATATTTCCAGTGCAGATGTTATAGCAAATAGTAAATGCTTAAAACAAAATCTTCCAAACGGAGTTATGAAGGTTGTCAATAACCTTGACTTCTTATCTAACAGAACTTGCCAAAACCACTATTTGCACCAAGCTTTGTGAACATGGTATTTTTGGAAACTTTGCCAAGCTTTCATCTACTGAGGGCATTGGATGAACTTCTCTTGCCACAGCCTTATAAAGTTCAGTTAAATCTACACAAATGCAAAGATCACCATAGGTTTAGGAACTGGACCCATTCCCAACCATCACTCTGTAGGTTCAGTGACAGGAGAAATGACTCCCATCCTGGTCATCTCTTCTTGGTGATGTTGGACATGCTTCATTAGTGGGTGTGGTATCTTCCTAGGAAAAGACATACGGGTTTAGCGTGTTTTCTCAATGTAATTCTGCATTCGATCTTCTAGACCTGTAAATAATTTTGGAAAGTCTTTTTGGAAGTAACTCCTGGAATTTTGTTGCTTAACTTCTTCCACTTTTTTTATAAGATGAAGGTCAATACCAGCTCTCCTATTCAAGAGAGAAAATTATTGATTCTGTAGAACATACAGTGTTTCCAATATCTGCTTTACCCTTGTACTGGAGTGTTGCTGTAGCTTCCCCTTGACTCTCAGTTCAACCCCTCCTGGGCCATGTAACTGAGCTCCTGTTGGTTGCAGGTAATACGGTGATAACCACGGTTCGTTTTCTGATAAAACCGTTACCCTTGCTCCAGTGTCTAGTTGAAAATTGGTGATATGTCTGTTGATATATTTATCTGCAAACCAGAATGCATGATTAGGGTCAGTGATCTCACCAAGTCTTCTGATTTCTCTTGCAAAGGAGATTGCTCCACTTCATAAATAGCTCTGTGTGTAAAGACTTTTTCTTTGTAACTTTTTAAAGTAGAGGTTTTACTTCGGTACATCTGCCAAAATGCTTAACTTTCTTACAGTGAAAACATTCTGCTTTGTTTGCAGGACGCTGTTTGTGCCTGTGGGTCTTTTTGGCACCACAGCGCCGGCAGGATTTCATGGCATCTTGCAGTCCCCCTCCCCCACCCCCCAAGCGTATCTTCCTTTTTGGTGCTTCTAT
The DNA here is from genome assembly GCF_036365525.1 of Heterodontus francisci. Classification (NCBI taxonomy): domain Eukaryota; kingdom Metazoa; phylum Chordata; class Chondrichthyes; order Heterodontiformes; family Heterodontidae; genus Heterodontus; species Heterodontus francisci. Next base: position 154,592,232 of record NC_090373.1, on the reverse strand, counting down.
TACAGCCTTGTGATTAAGAAAATGTACAGTCGCTGGAGGTTTCCTGAACCAAGGTCTTTCTTCATCTCTCAGGAGTACTCTGTTCTTCTTCTGGACCTCTGCTTGTCTCAACTGGTGAATTGCTTTGTTTAGGGGGAGGTCTTCCTTAGATCCTTCCTTAGATTCCTTAAATATGATAGGGTTTCATCAGTAATACCTACTACAGTGCAGTCTCTTATTAATTTTGTTTTTAGGTCTCCATATTTGCATCCTTCAGCTAGTCTGTAAAGGTCACTAATAAAAGCATTAACTGTTTCACCTGGTTTCTGGACCCCTCTGTTAAATTTCCCCTTTTTCAGAATCTTTTTGCTCCACAGGTTAAAATAACTAGCAAAGGCTTTTAAAAATTCATCAAATTTGTCTGATATCTCATTAATGCCTTGTCTTGCAATAACATTGCTATTGCTCTGATGGAATACAGCAATGTGTTAACTTGCTCTCCTTCGGACTGGCTGACGAATATGGAAGCAATTCTGTATTGCAAAAATATTTTTTGCCAGAGTAACCAATTTTGTGTTTAATTTGGTCCTTCCATGTGTCCAAACTTCTCTTGTATGGTAAATTGAAGATCCATGGCTTTCTCTTTGGTTTATTAATTTTTTAAATTTTCTCTCCAGTATTGGAAGTTCCCCGTGTTTTTTCAGCCTAACGCTGACTCCCACTATGGTCACCATTTCTCCCTGTGAAATCTCAATGCTGGTCTCTGTATTTATTTATTTCTTTCTTTAAATGCATTTTTGCAGCATTTTTTTTCTGTACTCTTTTTACTCCCTTCATTACTCATTGCAGCCTCTTTTTTTGCTCGCGGTTGCCACGTGTAATGGCACCGACCTTTGATCAGCCCTCACGAAGGACTTTTGATTTTCCCAGTGCTACCTGCCTAGTGCCATTAGGAACAATTTTTTTTTACCCTCTGTAAGGGTTGGTCACCAAATCCCCGACCATTGCTTGGTTCTTCATCTCGAAGCCTGCAATTGCTAGATCGGAATTTCTTCACAGACCACCTGCCTCCGTGGTGTAGTCAGAATGCCTCTACAAGCCAGTTCCCCCAGCTCTCTGTGCTTCCTTCGTCCATGGAGTAGCTCTGGAGCTTTTTCACAGCCTCTTCTCGAGTTCTGCAGTTCTGACACCTGTTTTCCAGGTCAGCTTCCTTTAAAGTATTTTTCAAATTCTTCTGGATGTTATATGATAAAAAACACTGCTGTTCACCATATTGTATTTTTGGTTAGTCTAGCTAGGAGAGATTACCGAGTCTTCAGTAATTTTAACACCACCTCATTTATTGCATTTTAACTATATGCAGCTCCCCTCAGTGTGTACATGCTGCTCATCATATTTTGTCCATCAGAAGGTAAATTATGGGGGCAAAAGGAGGGACAAGAAGCTGCTTCAAGTCCCTCTTCCTTCAGAGGATGCTTAGGGATATCACCCTGACTTTCTGGGTCCTACCACTACCTTCCTCATGGTAGTCCTCTGAAGTGACAGTATCACAGGCGAACTGGGAGAGATATCTATCTGTGACCTGGATCCTACACTTCCAGCCAGAAGCAGTGACAATGGAGACATAGGTCAGGCAGTGAGATGGTGTAGGCCTCAATGCCATTATTTTTCCTGATTCTCTGCTGGTTTCATGGGAACTTGGAGGAGCATTGGGTCCAACATGTCAATGAATTAATTTTTTTTTATTCATTCATAGAATGTGGGTGTCTCTGACCAGGCCAGCATTTATTACCCATCCCTAATTGTCCTTGAGAAGGTGGCGGTCAGCTGCCTTCTTGAACTGCTGCAGCCCATGGAAGGTAGGTATACCCACAGTGCTGTTTGGAAGGGAGTTCCAGGATTTTGACCCAGAGACAGTGAAGGAACAGCGATATAGTTCCAAGTCAGGATGGTGTGTGACTTGGAGGGGAACTTGCAGGTGGTGGTGTTCCCATGCATTTCCTGCCCTTGTCCTTCTAGTTGGTAGAGGTCGTGGGTTTGGAAGGTGCTGTCTAAGTGCATTGCTGCAGTGCATCTTGTAGATGGTACACACTGCTGCCACTGTGCGTCGGTGGTGGAGGGAGTGAATGTTTGTGGATGGGGTGCCAAACAAGTGGACTGCTTTGTCCTGGATGGTGTTGAGCTTCTTGAGTGTTGTTGGAGCTGCACCCATTCAGGCAAGTGGAGAGTATTCCATCAAACCCTTGACTTGTGCTTTGTAGATGGTGGACAGGCTTTGGGAGTCAGGAGGTGAGTTACTCGCCACAGGATTCCTAACCTCTGACCTGCTCTTGTAGTCACAGTATTTATATGGCTTCTCCAGTTCAGTTTCTGGTCAATGGTAGTCCCTAGGATGTTGATAGTGGGGGATTCAGCGATGGTAATGCCATCGAATGTCAAGGGGAGATGGTTAGATTCTCTCTTGTTGGAGATTGTTGGATCCCGTCAATTACAAAGAGAGACAAATTTCCGACCGTAACTTTTAGAAACTTTATTGCAGTATATGGTTGTTACATTGCAAGGTTACAAGCAAAACAAAAGAACATGCAAAAGAGCAAAACAAAAAGAAAGAAACAAAAGAACAAAACAAAAGAACATGTGCTCACTACAGCAAGCCTTTCTTATAGTTATTGAAACAAAATTAGTAACGCACCCCCCCCCCCCCCCCCCCCCCTTGTTTCTGAGTGGTTTGCAGACTTCTATTATCAGTGCATGATTGGTTCATTTGGCTCAGCATTTTATTCTTGCATTTTATTTCACTAGTTTCACATCCTCCCCTCCTTGAACTGTTAGGCTGATTATTAAACAATCGGCTACTATTAAGCTATCTGCAGCTGTCCTGTTTGCTTCTGCTTGTTATTTTTTATAAATTGGCTCCACAGCTTCACAGTTAGTTTGTTAGCTGATTAGTTTACTTTTAATCTGTTCCCACAGTATGTATCCCCACATTCCCCCTTTGATTCTTCAAACTCCTTTAAGAATCATTCCATCAATCTCACCTTGATGCCTTTAATGGTCTCTACTGGTCTAGAAACAGTCTTCAACACCCGGAGTGGTTGCGCTTAATACGTCGCCCGCCTGTGCCACAAGAGGGGGCGGTGGGAGCTCTGTAAAGGCAGAAGTTTGGCAGGGGCTTCAGTTACTCGTTTACAACAGCACTTAATAAGCAAAAACATAAAATACAAAGTTATGACTATAACAAAAAAGATCAAACCCATTGAGATCCCTATTGAGCCCAACCACCTGGTCGCCCAACCCCATAAGGTGGGAGTTGGGGGTTGTTTGAGCTTTTCTATCTCCTTTCGGATGTGCTCCGCCAGATTAGAGATCTCTTCGGAGCTGTCTGGAATGTAGGTGCAGCATTCAGGCCCTATCAAGGCGCAAGTACCCCCCTTTTCTGCAAGGATAAAATCTGGGGCCGTTCGGTTCTGAAGGGTCACTGTCCGGATAGCCACCATTTCTGCATTTATTTTAACCAGGGCTTCGGCGGTTTCATTGGCCACCTTTTCTAGAACAGAGGCCATGCTAATAGACTGCCTGGCCAGCTTAGCTGTCCCATACCAGGGAAACAAGATCACAAAGAATCTCTCTGTCTCCGTGATAGCTCGCCTCATCCTTTGCCAGTGAGGTGGCACAGGCAGGGAGGTCAAGTGACGGATATAAGGTGTAATATCACCCAAATAACATGATCCCGTCCAAAGTTTTGGTAACCAGGGATAGGCCTTGTGGCTGCAAATAAAGTAAGTGCCATTATAGGAGGTGAATTTGGACGCATTTAGTGCCTTGGGCAGAAACGTGAGATTCCAATGGCTTTGACCTGTGTGATTAAAAAGGGAGATGGAGACGTTGTCGCCTGGGGGGTCTATGAACACAGTATAGTTGCAAATGCTATTACCGACGGGGTAGCCATCGGTCAAATTACGGGACTTGCACACTATTCCAATTGGCTGTCCCACTCCTGAGGTATTGGTCAATGCAAGATAAGGAGCTGTACTCGAGCCATTAAAGGAAGGTGTATACGAGCCTCACACGCTATCGTTATACCTGGATGACATCAGGTTTTGACGAATCCCGAACCTATACGAAGGGGGGTCGCAAACCCCCTGTCCCAACGTATGGGTTGTCAGCCACCATCCCATCTGGGAAGTATTAAGAGGTATGGGCCATAACGGAATGCCTCCTCTGGAATGGATGGGCACATGTGCACATACCCAACAGCTACAGCTGCCTTGGCATAGGTATAAGACATGTAAAGGAAAGTGTTAACGTCAAATTCCCTGGACACTCGATTAGTTCCCCAAAGTGGAAAGGTTTGGTTCGCCAAAAGTAAGCAGATACTTAAAATGCATGCAAAGAGGATAATTTAAATTCTGAGCATATTGGCAAATGGTAATTGTCCTGATAGCAGGTCGGTGTTTAGTCACGGGTCGCTCGCTTGATGTGAGAGGTGTGTATCCAGGCTTTCTTCCCTTCCACCTTAACTGCTGCCTGGGTGGTCAGTAGCACCTGGAAAGGTCCCTCCCACTTGGCGCCCAATGGTTCTTTATGTATTTTCTTCACGTAGACCCAGACCCCCCCGGGACGATGTCGTGCCCTCCTTCTGATGGGTCACCCCAAGCTGCCGATACCTGCGAGGAAGCAGAACTGATAGCATTTGTTAGGTTCTGACAATATTCAAGTAGAGCGTCACTCATCAGGTGACAATCAGCTTTTCGCAAATCAATTGTTCCCAGCAGAGACATGGGTCTCCCTGTTATTATTTTAAATGGACTCAGGCCCGTAGTTCTGTTTGGGGTCACCCTAATGCTGCACAGAACTATCGGCAATGCCTGGGGCCATGGTATTCCTTCTTGGTGATACTTGGATAGTCGTTGCTTTAGGGTCTGGTTCATTCGTTCCACTTGGCCTGAGGACTGTGGGTGGTGAGGACAGTGTAAATCCCACGTAATCTACAGTAGCTGACAGACTTCCTGACAGACCGCGCCTGTAAAATGAGTCCTTTGGTCAGGTTCAATGCTGACCAGTACTCCCCATCTAGGGATGTAGTCCTTACACAAGACCTTAGCGGTGTGGTTAGCCGTGGCTTTTCTGGCTGGGACAGCCTCTACCCATCTGTAAAATCTGTCGACAATAACGAGAATGCTGGTGTATCCCTCTTTTTCATGTACAAACAGGGTAAACGGTTTCCCGTTTTCGGGGATTCCCAGGGCTGGCACCGAGCACAAGGCCCTCTTTAAGCTTTCAAAGGCCTCTTGTTGTTCTTTGGTTAGAGTAACTGATTCTTTCGAGGCCCGCTTTCCCTTCAGGAGATCAGTTAATGGTTGGGCCAGCTGTGTGTAGGAGTCGATCCAATTTCTGTTGAAGTTACACAAACCCAAAAAGGACCTAAGCTCCTGGATAGTGGTGGGCTGTTTGGCAGTCCGAATGGCTGTGGTCCTGTCCTGGGTAAGTTCCCTCTTTCCTTTCGAAATCTTTTGTCCCAAGTACACAACCTCTCCTTGGGCTATTTGCGTTTTGTCAATACTGGCCTTGTGTCCTCTCCGATGAAGGTGGTCCAGCAGGATCCGCAGATCTTGTCCGTGTTGTTCTTCCGTTTCAGAGGCTAACAGGATGTCGTCCACGTACTGGATGAGGGTGGAGTGCATGGAAGGTAACTCCCTCAAATGGTTTTGTAGGGCCATATGAAATATCGTAGGGCTGTTGTGGAAACCCTGTGGCAGCCGGGTCCAGCTGTACTGTTGTTGTTGAACGGTAACAGCGAATCACGGTTGGACCTTGGGTACCAGTGGCACCGACGAAAATCCATTGGCCCTGGCGATAACAGAGAACCATTCATGTTCCGGCCTCAGGGCATTGAATTCCGTAGAGGGGTCAGCTACCAGAGAAGCCTTTTGATCAATACACTGGTTAGACCTTCTTTAGTCGACAGTAAGCCGCCAGATCCAGTTTGGTTTCCGTACTGGCCACACAGGGCTGTTGGACGTACAGTGTGTCTTAACCAGCACTCCTCGCTCCTCTAGCTGTCTAATTACGGGTAAGATTCTTGCAATAGATGTTGGACCAATGGGGTATTGTTTAGTACAGGGCAGAGCAAATCCCGTAAACGTTGCCGGTTCCATTTGAAGTAGCCCACAATCGTTCTTATCCCGAGCCCATATTGGGTGCTCCCTCAGCTCCTTCTTCTTTAGACTTCGGATGGACCATGTTACCTGGCCGCCTTCAAAATGCAACGAAGAGTTCAGCTGAGAAGAACGTCCATACCAGAAGTACCTGGTCCACCGGACCTATCCAGACTGGTGTTATCAGATCGTGTGGGCCAAGACCAATGCGTATGGGCTGTGTTTTCCCGAGTACCAACCCATGGCCACCGACTCCATGGGCAGTCTTAATTTTACCGTCCATCGGTATGGAGTTCCCGTATTGTTGAGGTAGGCACGACAATTCCGCTCCGGTATCCAATAGGCAGTCTATGTCTTGGTCGCCCACCCTCGCAGTTATATACAATCCATCTCTTCGTTGTTCTATTAACGCCAGAAGGGGCGCCGAAAGGGCGAGGGGGGGCTCCCCTAGTTTTTTGTCACATCAAGTAACTCCTTCTGTTGCTGGGGTGTCAACTGTTTGAACTTCTTTCGGAGGTCATTACCATCAGTGGATGGACCCAGTCTTGATGCCGGATTGTATCCTTGCTGTCCTCTGCCCCGTCCCTTTACTCTACACGTCTGAGTCCAATGGCCTGCCTTTCCGCGGTAGTGGCATGCCCCGGGTCGTTTATCAGGGCCTTTGGGCGTCCAACCCCCCGCGTACAGGGCTCAGAGCTTTGCTCCCATGTCCCTGTCCAGCTGACTGCATCGGTCAACCACTGTTGCGAAGGATATATCTGTGCCGTCCCAATTCGGTAGGGTTACCTTCAATATCTTTGATAGTTCTGGTTTTAATCCCGCGACAAACGCCAACTTCAGAGGTGGAAAGCGGGAGTCGTCTAGTGCCTCTGGGGCAATGTCGGTTATCCCCGAGTATTCCGACCGAACAGATATAAACCTCTCTTCATACCCCAGCACCTCTTCGGTACCGTGTTGGTGACAGGCTATAATTTTATTCCAACCTGTCTTTGCGGGACAGTATACTCACAGCCACTGTCTAATCGCAGCCTATCTGGCATCTAGTTGTTGCTCGTCCTCACCCAAAGCAGTTTGGACCTCTCTGTTCAGCTTTCGCCCCGCTCGCCTGGGCACCATGATGGTCAAAATCTGTACCCCGTCCCACGGGTGGAGGTGGTAAATTCCCTTCAGACGTTCCAACTTTTCCCATGTTTTCTGGCCTCCCTTTCTCGGGTCAGGCAATTTTTCAGACCATTTGTCAATTTTCTCAGGGTCCGCCGGGACGTGTGCCCAGTGTGTCTGGTGCTCAGACGTGATCACCTCATTACTGTCTGTAGTCTTCTTTTCTTGCTTGACCTTAACACGTTTCTGTTTAAGGGAGGGCGAGCTGCGCAAAAGGAAACTCATCATCTGAATCACTTTGATCGCTGGAGGACTCAGATTCCTCTATACCTGCTTCGCGCCGTTGTGTTTTCTGTAATTTTTTTTGTAATGAGTCCAAGTTCGGATACAAGTGAGGTGTTGGAGGTCCGCGGGGACCGCAGGGTGGTCCCAGTTCTTGCGGTTGGGTCACCTGTTCTTCCCGTAAATGTTTCTTAAGTTCTTTTAATTTGGTTTCTAACTTTTCCGATTTAAGTTTCTCCTTCCTCAGTTGTTAGCAAACTGCTTTCAATTGGTCCTTCGCACTGGTCAGATCGCGGTCGCGTTGAGTTTGTTGGATAATTTCATTACGCTGTCGGATCTGTCCTATTATGGCTAAGGACCATTGGGTTGGTTCTTTAGCCTTTAAACGGGTCGTTTTACCCCAAACTCTCTTTATATCTTCCAGGGACCACTGTCCCTTGGAGGCACCGTATTTCTTTTCAATTTCAGTACAGGTTTTAGCCAAATTAAACTGTTGTTCTCTATATCCTTTTAACTGTCGAAGAATGTCATCTTTGGAAACGTCCGGCGGGGCCCGCCCGCCTTTGATGGTAGTTGGTAACAGTTGGTTGCCTTCGTCAGTCATTGTATCGATTCGTTCAGGTAGGGAAGGGGGTCTTGAGCCATGAGGCTTTTCAGCCGATCCGATGTAAGCACAGTCAAACACTGCCGAGTCAGACGTCTATGAAAGGGGCCTCGAGCCTAAGAAAAGTTTGAGATCGCGTGGTGGTGAACCAAAATCAGACAACGACCGAGGACTTTATAACGTAAAGAGGAGTCCTTACCTCCGGGGCATCGACATAGGTCCGATGTCCTGAGCTTCGGTTTTAATTCTCCAGCGATCCTGCCGACTACGCCAAGTTGTTGGATCCCATCAATTACAAAGAGAGACGAAGTCCGACCGTAACTTTTAGAAACTTTATTGCAGTATATGGTTGTGACATTGCAAGGTTACAAGCAACACAAAAGAACATGCAAAAGAGCAAAACAAAAAGAAAGAAACAAAAGAACAAAACAAAGGAACATGTGCTCACTACAGCAAACCTTTCTTATAGTTTTTCAAACAAAACTAGTCAGGCCCCCCCTCTTGTTTCTGAGTGGTTTGCAGACTTCTATTATCAGTGCATGATTGGATCATTCGGCTCAGCATTTTATTCTTGCATTTTATTTCAGTAGTTTCACATCCTCCCCTCTTTGAACTGTTAGGCTGATTATTAAACAATCGGCTACTATTAAGCTATCTGCAGCTGTCCTGTTAGTTTCTGCTTGTTATTTTTTATAAATTGGCTCCACAGCTTCACAGTTAGTCTGTTAGCTGATTAGTTAGTTGATTAGCTTACTTTTAATCTGTTCCCACAGTATGTATCCCCACAGAGATGGTTATTGCTTGGCACTTGTGTGGCACGAATGTCACTTGCCACTTATCAGCCGAAGCCTGGATATTGTCCAGGTCTTGCTGCATTTCTACACAGACTGCTTCAGTATTTGAGGAGTCGCGAATGGTGCTGAACATTGTACAATCATCAGTGAACATCCCCACTTCTGACCTTATGATTGAAGGAAGGTCATTGATGAAGCAGCTGAAGATGGTTGGGCCTAGGACACTACCCTGAGGAACTCCTGCAGTGATGTCCTGGAGCTCAGATAATTGACCTCCAACAACACAACCATCTTCCTTTGCTCTAGGTATGACTCCAACCAGCAGAGAGTTTTCCCCCAGATTCCCATTGACTTCAGTTTTGCTAGGGCTCCTTGATGCCATACTCGGTCAAATGCTGCCTTGATGTCAAAGGCAGTCACTCTCACCTCACCTCTTGAATTCGGCTCTTTTGTCCATGTTTGAACCAAGGCTGTAATGAGGTCAGGAACTGAGTGGCCCTGGCAGAACCCAAACTGAGCGTCACTGAGCAGGTTATTGCTAAGCAAGTGCCGCTTGATGGCACTGTTGATGACACCTTCCATCACTTTACTGATGATTGAGAGTAGGCTGATGGGGCGGTAATTAGTTGGGTTGGACTTGTACTGCTTTTTGTGTACAGGACATACCTGGGCAATTTTCCACATTGCCGGGTAGATGCCAGTGTTGTAGCTGTACTGGAACAGTTTGACAAGGGGTGCAGCAAGTTCTGGAGCACAGGTCTTCAGTACTATTACCAAAATATTGTCAGGGCCATAGCCTTTGCAGTATCCAGAGCCTTCAGTCGTTTCTTGATATCACTCAGAGTGAATCGAATTGGTTGAAATCTGGCATCTGTGATACTGGGGACTTCAGGAGGAGGCCGAGATGGATCATCAACTCGACACTTCTGGCTGACGTTTGCTGCAAATACTTCAGCCTTATCTTTCGCACTGCTGTGCTGGGGTACCCCATCATTGAGGATGGGGATATTTGTGGACCCACCTCCTCCAGTTAGTTGTTTAATTGTCCACCACCATTCACAGCTGGATGTGGCAGGACTGCAGAACTCAGATCGGATCTGTTGGTTATGGGATTGCTTAGCTCTGACTATCGCATGCTGCTTACGCAGTTTGCCATGCAAGTAGTTCTGTATTGTAGCTTCACCAGGTTGACACCTCAATTTGAGGTATGCCTGGTGCTGCTCCTGGCATGCCCTCCTGCACTCTTCATTGAACTCTTCATTTGGCCTCCTGGATTGATGGTACTGATAGAGTGGGGGATATGTCAGGCCATGAGGTTAGAGATTGTGGTTGAGTACAATTCTGCTGCTGCTGCTGCTGCTGATGGCCCACAGCACCTCATGGATGCCCAGTTTTGCATTGCTAGATCTGTTCAAAATCCATCCCATTTAGCATGGTGGTAGTGCCACACAACACAACGGATGGTATCCTCAATGTGAAGGCAGGACTATTTCTCCACAAGGACTGTGCGGTGGTCACTCCTACCAATACAGTCATGGACAGATACATCTGTAGCAGGCAGATTGGTGAGGACGAGGTCAAGTATGTTTTTCCCTCGCCTCCTGCCGCATATCCAGTCTAGCAGCTCTGTCCTTTCGGACTCAACCAGTAATGGTGCTACCGAGCTGCGCTTGGTGACGGACATTTAAGTCCCCGACCCAGAGTGTATTCTGCAACCTTGCCACCGTCAGTGCTTTCTCCAAGTGGTGTTCAACATGGAGGAGTGTTGACTCATAAGCTGTGGGAGGGCAGTAGGTGGTAATCAGCAGGAGGTTTCCTTGTCCATGTTTGACCTGATGCAGTGAGACTTCATTGGGTCCGGAGTTGATGTTGAGGACTCCCAGGGCAATTCCCTTCCGACTGTATACCACTGTGCTGCCAGTGGGATAGGACATACCTGGGGATGGTGATGGCAGTGTCGGTCAGATATGATTCCGTGACTATGTCAGGCTGTTGCTTGGCTCATCTGTGGGACAGCTCTCCCAACTTTGCCACAAGCCCCCACATGTTTGTAAGGAGGAGTTTGCAGGGTCGACAGGGCTGGGCTTGCCATTGTTGTCTCCAATGCCTTGGTCGATTCCGGGTGGTCAGTCCGGTTCCATTCTTTTTTTTTATTGACTTTGTCGCGGTTAAGTATAACTGAATGGTTTGCTAGGTCATTTCAGAGGGCATGTAAGAGTCAACCACATTGCTGTGGGTCTGGAGTAACATGTAGGCCAGACCAGCTAATTTCCTTTCCTAAAGGATATTAGTGAACCAGATGAGTTTTTTTTAAAAAAGCAATTGTTTCATGGTCATCATTAGACTAGTTTTTAATTCCAGATTTTTATTAATTGAATTCAAATTCCACCTTTGGTTGTGATGAGATTCGAACCCATGCCCCCAAAACAATATTGTGGGTTTTATGGGTTATTAATCAAGTGACAATACCACTAAACCACTGCCTCCCAAGTGCTTTTCTGGTTAATTTATTGTTAGATTTTTTGGGAGCAGCAGCTGGCAATTTTGTTTGTACAATTGTCCGTGCAATTTCTACATCCTATTTGACAATAATCGTCCATTTTATTGAACTGATGCTTGATTTTCTCTTTAGTTGTCAGATTGCAAGATTTTCTTTGGTTTTGAGTCACAGATTGTAACGACACATACAGAAGCCTTCAAACACATCCCCTTCACTCCTCAGAGCATTCACACTCTATGAGGAGAATTTTATCCTCGCTTCCGGAGAAACCGACGCCGAGATCCCTGGCCCGCCACTTCTCTGGAAGGCCCACCGAATTTAGCGCCAATCAGGCACTTAAGTAGACGGGGGGACCTTCCACAGGAACAAGGACACTGTCACTAGAGGTCCTGCCCTTGCCGATCTGCCGGCCAATCAGAGGCCGGCAGCTGCAGCGCCATCACAGAGGTAGTGGCTGCTGCTGCAGGTGCACATACTGGAGGACAAGGAGCATCGCTGGTACCAGGCCTCAGGTAGGTCAGGGCAGGAGGGATCCCGTGGGGTGGGGGTCATGTGAGGCGAGGGGGTTCGACAGCAAGGGCGGGGGGGTGGCCCTCAGCAGTCCCCCTTTTTCCGATGCCCGGTCCCTCGTTCAGGCACTAAGTGCCTCTTAACAAGGGAATTTCCCCCGTGCCCCCACCCCCAACAACCCACCTCCGGAGCCGGGAAGCAGCCTACACCGTTTCTCGTGCCGTGCTTCCCGTGCGGCAACAGGGCCGCACAGCTAATTGCCGCTGCAATGGTAAGAGGCCCTTAATTGGGGGTTATTTGCCCAGTAAAGAGCCTTAATTGGAGGTGGAGTGGGAAGACAGTTCACAGGCCTTCCAGCCCCGGACTAACTTTCAGCAGAGCCAGGATGGTGGCGGGAACCCCTCTCACCGCCACCATTCAACCCGATTTTATACTCTCCCCGCCTCCAAACCCGGCACAGGGGAGACCATAAAATGCGCTGGAATTTATACTTCCAGTGCTATAATTGGTGCCGGATGAAAACAATGGCGATCCACTTTTGCGGGCCGCACATCGCGGAGCCACCGTGATATTAAACACGGCGGCACATTTAAATGGTCAGGGTGGATCGCCCCCACCCATTGACATGGAGGGGGTGGGCAGTCAGTCCCCAGCATTGGCGACAACACAGGCGCTGATGCCATTTTTAAAGGACTTCGATACTTAAATATTTAAAGAGAAATTGATTTTTAAAAATTAAATAAATTGATCTTGCTCCTCTCCCACCAACCCCCCAATAACCATAGATTTAATTACCTGCCTCGTCCTCCCCAAACACTTACCTTGTGCACCTAACCCCCCCCCTCCATAATGCATCAACGTTACACTTTGTCCCTTCCCACCATCCCCTACACCAATGAGATGCCTGTGATGCCACTCTCCCCTTATCCCCCCGAACAGAGAAACTTACCTGCTCCCCCCTCCCCATCAGTGTTCCACCTCGGATCCCCGGATGGAGATCCGAAGGAGCGGGAGTGCCGGCACCGGCACCAGTATCGCTTCGGGACAGACAGCGGGAGCAGGAAGATATTTAATTCGTTTTGGTATATTAATTTAAATATGTAAATTGGGCTCCCATCACCGAGTGGCAGGGGGGCCACCACGAGGCCTCGCTGCCGCCAGCAATATCAGGCTAGGTCTTTCTGGCGTTGAGGCTCGTGGCGGGCCTCTCCCGGAGGCATTTTCCGGCTACCCTGCCATGATCCTCGGCGTTGGGAAGGTCAATAAAATTCAGCCCTATGGGTTTACGGAGAGTATGAAGTGCATTTGTACTGAAGCCAGGTGTCAAGGCTCTTGTTTAAGGTGATTAAACACTGACCCCTGGAGAACTGCACTACAAACCTTCCCCTAGTTCAACATAACCTCCTTGCTCTTGCACTCTATGCCTTTATTAATAAAGCCTAGGATACTGTATACTTTATTAACGGCTCTCTCAACCTGTCCTGCCACCTTCAATGACTTATGCAGATATACACCTAGGTCCCTCTGCTCCTGAACCCCCTTTAGGAATTGGAACCTTTATTTTATATTGTCTCTCCATGTTCTTCCTACCAAAATGAATCACATCACATTGCTCTGCAATGAACACTTCACCTGTCACTTGTCCACCCATTTCACCAACTTGTCTATCTCCTTTTGAAGTTCTATACTATCCTCCTCACAGTTCACAATGCTTCCAAGTTTCGCATCATCCACAAATGTTGAAATTGTGCTCTGTCCACCAAGGTCTAGGCCATTAATTTATATTAGGAAGAGCAAGGGTCCCAACACTGACCCCTGGACAACTGCACTACAAACCTTCCCCCAGCCATAAAAGCATCCATTAATCACTACTCTCTGTTTTCTGTCACACAGAGAATTCCATATCCATATTGCTACTGTCCCTTTTATTCCATGAGCTATAACTTTGCTCACAAGTCTGTTGTGTGGCATTGTATCAAATGCCTTTGGAAGTCCATGTATTCCACATCAACTGCATTACCCTGATCAACCCTCAGTTACCTCTTCAAAAAACTCCAGCATGTTAGTCAAACATGATTTTCCCTGAACAAATCTGTGCTGGTTTTCCTGGAATTTCCGCTAAGTTGCACTTTTTTGGGCGCAATTAACCCAAAATGAGCAAAACCAGTGCAAAGGATGGTGGAATTTTAAACACAAATTACATTCAGTGTAAATCAAGTTTCCTTGATCTTTTCACTGGTTTAAAAAAACATAGTGGTAGAAACCTGCCCTGCCCACAAAACTGACCATGCGCCCAGATCCAATTAATCACCATTGTGAGTTTGTGACCATTTGCAGTCCTTCGAGGAAGCTGTTGAAACAAATCTCTTTTTTTTGGTGCAAGGACACCAATAGCCATGTTTTAAATGCTTTTGAATCATTTTTTAAAAATTTACTGAGGAACTACTGCACACCAATATATCTAGCAAATGCTTCTGTATAGTTTTTAAAAGTCATTTTCAATTATTTAAAATCGGGTTTCTCAAAGGTGGTGAACTAGACACTCCAATTAAAACGTTTTTTTTGTGATAAACCCATTTTCAGCTGAATTAATCAAAGTGTACCAAGTTACCACTATTAAATATACCAATAAATATTTTTAAAACAGATCCATTCAAAAAATCTGTTCTAAACCGTTGCCTATTTGTGCTAATTCATGGCAGATTTTCCATCCAGCGATATGCAAAAATGAGTTTGAGCAGAAATGCGAGGTAAAAAAACACTTCTCAAAACTGTCAATATTTTGGGAACAATTTGTACCCGGATTGATGATTGCAGCCAAAGCAGAAACTTTACCCACAAATCTTTGGAAATGATTGCTGTAGTCTGTGAGCTATATCGTTACGTTTACTTTCTTCTGTTCCTAAGAACAGTAGTATGAGAAAAGGTTCTCTGGCATATTAGCTCACTGCTTCAATTTCCCCACTGTGTTGGAACAGAACATACATATTTCTACTCCTGACTCAATCAGCAATTAATCAATTTACTTTTTGAATCCTGTGAATAGCTCCTCATTCACTGTGTAAGATTACAACCTGCTCTGTAACTTATCAGCTGTCAATATGAAGTAGTTGCTTATGTTTAACTCATTGAGAGTGCATTTCTTCTTGATGGTAATTTTCATGCTGACTTATTGTTGTGTGAATAGCAACTGTCTATGCGTAAAAGAGCATTTGGTTGATATTAATAGTACCTTGCATTTTCTGATTTAAATTTAATCTAGTGGTAAATTATTTATGCAATTGGACCAAAACATTAATGTAATCATTTTTTTAAGGGGGAGGGAAGGACCAATCTAATTAACTTTAATAAACCAACACTTTGCATGTCACTATCTATACAGAGATATAAATTACACCCCGATCAGGGCTTAACTTCATCTTAACTCTCCCAGTGCACTGAAAGTTGATTCTTACTATCATCCAGAATATCTCAGTAAAAATACATGAGTTTTATACTGATGCAAATTGAGGTATTAAACCTCATAATTACAGACATGTGTTAAGCATACTAATGTACAATGGTATATAGGCAATAAATCTTTGTGTCCCAATATAGTAATGCATTATTCTGTAAAAATGCAAAAATAAGTTAAGCAAAAGTTATTAACAACAGAGATGAGTTGAGTTAGGATGAGTTGGTCAAGAAGAATACTGGGAGCGTGCAGGAAGCAAAGAATCAAAAATTGCATTACAAGAACATGGCTTGGACAAGAAACAACACTTATACAGTAGATCCAAGGAAGAGGACTGTGATAGTTTGGGCATGTTTCAAGAATGGAAAAGCTAGAATACCTTTCATGGTATTGCACACAGAGGAACATCAAACAAGAAGCGAGAAAGACCAAGGAAGCCACGGATAGAGAATGTCAACAGTGACTTGTCACAGAAAGGGATACAGATGACTGAGGCGGCCAGGCTAGTTCAAAACTAACAACAGTGGAATAAATTAATTTGGTCCAATCATTGCTGCTGAACTGATGGATGGGAATTTTGTAATAGTAATGACATTATTCTGAATACACACATAAATGTGAAACATGTACGAGAAGGAATTAATAGTGAATTTGCACCAGGCAGGACAACCTCCACATGATTATTCTTCCTCAGGTTATTCCTGCAGTGCTCTTGCTGTCCATCCATCACACTGCATTGTAAATATAGATGTGAAATTATTATGTTTCCCTATCATTTTTCACTTTTTCTGCTGTCTGTTTACCGTCTTTGTCCATGCTTTCTTCTCGTGCTTCTGATGTGGTTAAATAACCTTTTTTCATTGCTGCCTATGTTCAGTCTTTTTCATATAATCCCTTGACCCTTTTGATTTGTTTTTGTTTTGATTTTTCTGTGATACTAACCTAGAAATTCCACCCATTTGGGTGACAGAATGCTGGTGGAGATGTGGTTGGAGGAATAAAATTTGGAGCAAAACACAGATCTGGGACTGGGGAGGTCATTGATCACAAGTGGAAGAATATTCCAGTCAGATGGAGACAGGTGCCTCTTCTGTCACATCCCAGTAGCAATTTGGGTCATATTTGAGCTATGCCAGGAATGGGAGAAGATATACCTCCAAAAACATAGAAAGACCTACATCTGCTAAGAGCAAACAAGGATTCCAAGGGTGTTCCAAATCCTGAGGGCTTTACCTATTTGGATGTTTCATCCATTTCTGTTATAATCACTGTCTCGACCTCAGCTCTGATTTACCAAAATGGCAAATCAAGAGAAGAGAGACCTCTGTAGAATGGAGAACAAGTTCTTCATTTTGAGAGAAGATATGGCTAAACTTAGAGCCTTGGCTAAGAGGTGCTCCAATGCAGAGAGCCTTGGAGTGGCCACATTCTCCATGACACTTGGTAACCAGTCATAGGGTGAAGTGATTTATGACTTTAACCCCTTATGGGGACTAAACCAAATCAGGCCTACATCCCTATGGATTTCCTTTAATTAAGATCAAACCAGACAAATTCTTGTCGACACTTATTTGGGTCCCAAGAATTGAACTAGTTTTCCCTCAAAGAAAGAAAACGAACAGAAAATATTACCAGCTTTTGGAAGCCTATTTTTAATAATTATGGCTAAGTCATAAATATCCCAGATATTATAAGGGCTTGGAAACTCTCTTCAATATGTCTCTCTCCATTTAAAGAGACAGAGAGAGGGGATTATTGTAGTTGTATACAGAATGCTACATGAGACGATTGATTAACTTTTATATATTTATTATAGATTTTAACATACAATATACTTTTAAGTGGGTAAGTGTCATGCTAGGCCACCACCTGCCAAGAATGAGGCACATTAATTTTGTCATGAACATTGATTTTAAACTGTTACTGGAGTGAAGAAAGGACTTGTTAAACAGATCAGCCATGGCTGGAAAAGAAATTTTCACATGAACAGACAGTGCTTGGAAGTACAAACGACCATTCCCTGACACATTCAACCCACAATGGACCTTGATCACCAGGTATTGTGTGTAAGAGCAGAATTCCAGAGACTGCTAAGGTGATACAATCTAAGATATGGTCAGACCAGTAAGTCATATGACTAACCTGCTTGGCAACCTGGATTTTTCTGAATGGTACAAACAGTTTGAACTAAGAGTGTCTGTTTGCTCCTGGATTGAGCAGATCACTCCTGTCTGCTCCCATCTCTTTCTCACAAGCCTCTGAATCCACTGGGGAAATATGAATCCCAAGAGAGAAAAAATTCCTACAGTGAACAAAGTTTAAGAAGAATACTGGGCCCCTATGAAAAGCAAGATCTACCTACAATCAAGGACTCCACAGTGAGCTCGAAGAACCGTAACAAAAAACTCTTCAGATATTGCCTCAAACTTTCCCACTTTATTTTTCTTCTGCTCTTTTCTGTCTCTATTTGCATATGTGTATCGCGTATGCATGCTAGCATGGGCACATCATGTATCCGTAGGCATCAACCGAATTAGCGTTTACGTTCAAGTTTAATAAATTTCAACTTTTCTTCTTAAAACCTAAAAAAACCTGTTTGTGCTGGTTTCTTTGCCTTATAATTAGAAAGCAATGAACAAGGATTCACCAAGGGGGAGCTAAAAACACGGTGTGTTTAAAATTAAACCCTGTTATGGTAAGACCAGGTGAAGGCTGAAAGGGACCCCTAGACACCTTTTGCACCTGGTCATAACAGTAAGTATATCACAATATCAAATATTACCAAGAAATGGAACACATAATCTTATTTCTAACATAGAATCCAAAAGTTTAACCTTGGTAATGTTACAGCAAAATGTCTTAGACTAGCCATCAAAATTTATAGCAAACTTTTACCTTAAATTCCCTGAGTCAGCCATAGGGTGAGAAGTATTGTTGAGGAATTCAACACTTCTCATTTTTGCTGCAGAACCTCTCATATTTAAACTGTTTCTAAGGTATCATCTGACCTCTTGGCATATAGGTGTAACCTTTCTGTTTGTGTTTTTCTTGCTTTTATATGGGAATATCATTAACTAATATCGCCACTTAATATTTTGCTGGAAACCCCCTACTCTTGAAGTTGTGAGCATTTATCTGGTCAAAATGTTTGTAATTGGCTTTACTTGACCTCTTTTTCCTATAAGTACTATTCCATTTATTGTTTATTATCTATAATTTTGTTTTTTATGGTAGCTTGCAACAACCTTTTGAGCTGATCTGTCCACATCACCAACCAACACTATCAATTATGTTTATTGCTACCTCTTACTGATGTCACACAGGATATTTCAATGTGTGTTTATCCTCCAAGTCCCTGGCAACAGAAACACTGAAATGGATTTTCCAACTTGTTTCTGGTTCACATTCTATTGTAACAGGGACCTTGAAAAAGCCTGAAATTTCTAACTCTACCTTCTTAAAGGGGAGCGTCAGTGGGCTGGATTTTATGCCGGGTGGACGGGAGCTGGCCACCAACATAAAAGTCGGGGGCGAACCTGCTTCCGCCCAGCCCGGGAATCCATTCTGCATTTTACGGGTCTCTGGACTTTAATTGTTCCGAGGCGGGAGGAAGTCCTGCCTCATTGAGTCCCAACAGCGTCACCGGGACCAGTGGCCACTGCTGGGACAGCAGCCCAGCTGCGGACATGGAACCACGAGTCCAGGTAAGTTGGGATTTGCCTCACCAAGCGAGGCAAGGATGGTCGTTTGGGGGGAAGGACAGACGTCTTGCATCCTGGGGGTAGTTGGGGAAGCCGGGGCGGCCCTCAATCAGGCACCCTGTGCGCATTTGTCCGGGCCCCCGTCCCAGCCCCCCAACCGCCCCCCCCACACACCCCCCCCTCTCCTGTGTGCACTGAGAGGCTGCCAGGTTTCACTGGGCAGCCTTTCACGTCTCCCTGACGCCATGGGTAAAATCCCCGTGGAGGCAGGCAAAATCCCTCAAGTGGCCACTTAAATGCCTGGATTGGCCTGCGACGGGCAGTCCTTTTCCCACCCGCTCCCCCCCCCCCGATCCCCACCCCATGTAAAGTGGGGCGGAGGAGGGAATGGGTCGGGAAGGCCTCCTGGAGTCTCCCGCTCAGTTTTACGCCACCTCCCGCCATCATCCGGCTTGCTGGGATGGTGTAAATTTCTGGCCATTGAGTCTTGGAAAACTGACCATTTATTCAATCTCTAATTCCGGGCGCTTACCCATTGTCTTCTCGAGACAAGGAGGCCAAAGAAGAATTCTAAAAGGTATTATATATTAACTATATCTAAATTCTACCTAATTAAGCCTATTACACCTATATTCCATCACATCACCCCCCCAACCCCCAACCAGTATAAAAGGTAAGCAACAAAAATAGATTGTTTTAACTAAGTAAGGTCTAAAATGTAAACATTCGACAAAGTGTCATTACCTATTATGTAAAACAGTGCAATAATACAAAAGACTACATCGACAACAATCATAGTCTGCATTTTTACATGGATTATCTAAATCTTCCAAAAATGAATCTTTGAATTTTATCACCAAGTTCAGAATAAAACTATGCGAAGTGTCAGTGATCTGAAGTCACAAAATGTCGAATGAAATGACTGTATCTCAATTTGTCGAACATCAATTATCAAGTGATCATTGGGCGGCACAGTGGCACAGTGGTTAGCACTGCAGCCTCACAGCTCCAGTGACCCACGTTCGATTCTGGGTACTGCCTGTGCAGAGTTTGCAAGTTCTCCCTGTAACCACGTGGGTTTCCTCCGGGTGCTCCGGTTTCTTCCCACAGCCAAAGACTTGCAGGTTGATAGGTAAATTGGCCATTGTAAATTGCCCCTAGTGTAGGTAGGTGGTGGCGATGTGGTAGGGAATATGGGATTAATGTAGAATTAGTAATAATGG
This sequence comes from Heterodontus francisci, assembly GCF_036365525.1. Taxonomy (NCBI): domain Eukaryota; kingdom Metazoa; phylum Chordata; class Chondrichthyes; order Heterodontiformes; family Heterodontidae; genus Heterodontus; species Heterodontus francisci. The sequence continues at coordinate 154,571,926 of NC_090373.1, read as the reverse complement.
GTGGTTATTGGTCAGCACAGACTTGGTGGGCCGAAGGGCCTGTTTCAGTGCTGTATCTCTCTATCTTTCTTTTTCTTTTGGGCCTCCTTATCTCGAGAGACAATGGATACGCGCCTGGAGGTGGTCAGTGGTTTGTGAAGCAGCGCCTGGAGTGGCTATAAAGGCCAATTCTGGAGTGACAGGCTCTTCCACAGGTGCTGCAGAGAAATTTGTTTGTCGGGGCTGTTGCACAGTTGGCTCTCCCCTTGCGCCTCTCTCTATGACTGTATGATGAATCCATGTAGTGAGGTAGAGAAGTAAGGTTCCATAGCTGCTGCTTGATCTTTAAATGATAAATTCCTGTTGAGATAAACTAAAATGTGTTTTAGTTGATTTTTAGTCACATTCCAGCCAATGTCCTCACAACAGGAATAAAATGAATAGAGCTGAACATCAGGGAATTCTGATGTGTCCTGGATAGAAGTGTTATGCTGAACTTGATTGTCTTTATAACAGGTGTACATTCCATCGGAAGCTAATGTGACGATAGAAAGAAGAGCCTTTCCGCCATGTTTTCCAACATTATAATGAATGTGAACATCACTTGCATTACCACCACTCCAAAGTCACTCAGGGCAAATGCAGTAAAATATTTTATTTCTGCTTCTCTGAAAGAAATTGCACAGTGTAAGGTGTTCAAGCAGTAAAACATCTCTGGCATGTCACATGCACTGCTTGCATCCAGAAGACCTTTAACATGAATCTACCAGTACCTTAATTCTTGCTTTATGAAAGGGCAAATCCCATCACTGAGAATCTTCAGTGTTTTGTTCCTTTCCCACAGTATTACCTTCTTCTGTTTTTGTGACTTGATTATCTCTCGTTGTGCTGGGTGTGGTCCCCTGTGAAACCAAACTTTAAGGCGTTGTCCTGCGTGGGGGATGAACAGTTACTGATGCAGCTAGTCGCAGTTCAATTAATGTTGTTTCCGATGCCATCCTCCAGGCTGGGTCCTGAAAGATAGTGTACAACTGCACCTTGTACTGTTCCTCCATTCCTGTACCCTTCAGAACACCTCTTCAGGTTGTCTACAGAGACAGTTTTAAGAAAGTGCTTGCCATTCGGCTGGTTAGCAAATATTTTGACAGTTCTTTCATTAATAACAGAATGTATTTGAACAGGTTTTTTCCACTTACGTCTCAAAACAGGTTTCTGTTCAAACTTTCTCTCCTGAACCCACTCCCAAGCTTTGTTAGTTACCTGTTTTTGTCTATTCTTTGCTCTGATCCTCTGATCAATTTCATGAATTTAATTTGTTATTTCTTGTTTCAAATCTAATTGTTGCTGTCGGGTCAAGGAGTCATAAAGCGTAGAGGCAATAAAAGAACCGTGAGTAAGTAGTATATGCATTTCAATACCATACATTAAATAATAATGTGTTCCAGGGAACACTGTCCCTGATGTGCACATGGGCACATTATTTAGTGATAACTGTACTTCCGGAATGATGGCGGCCCACTTATTCCTTCTGATTCTCAACAGTTTGGCCAACAGCTTTTTTACTTCCTGGTTTTTACATTCACCAATCCCGCTGACTGCGGATGATATGGTGTGCTGTGCTAGACCCCAATCACCCTTTGCACATAATAGTCCTTGAAAATCTTGGAAACAAAGGCTCCGCCTTGATCAAAGTGTAGGATTTTGGGTGCACCAGCTACAGTAATAATGTCAGTAATAGCATTGACTAGTGTGGTTGTCAAAACGGTTTTTGTGCGGACCGGCCAGCAGAAAGAAGTGCAGCCACTAACAAAAACGAGAACATGTTTGTACCTCATTGATGGGGGTAGTGGTCTAATGAAATCAACAAAAAAATTCTCCATTGATTTACTTGGCTTCACAGGAGCCAACGGTGGCAGTTTAATAAGTGATGATTTGTTGATAAAATTACATGGCTCACAATTAGCCACATATGTTTTACAGGCTTTAAGCATGCCTGGCCACCAATATAAAGGAGTCAATTTATAGAATGTTGCTGGGGCACCACTATGTGCCTGACCTATACCCTCGTGAACTTATTTTACAAGCTGTTCTCGTTTGTGACTTGGGAGTACTTCCCAGACACCCTTGGGCAATTTAACCAGTACAATACCAGTCAGAGTTTCCGAATAGAAGCACTTTGATGGATATTCTTTTGGATTCTCTTTCGTCGGGTCTAATAACTGAATCTGTTTCTCATCCTGATTTGCTGCCCGTTCTGCCCTAGTGATTACATTAACTATGGCAGGCCCCTCTCGAGGGGGTGACATGCAGACTGAATGTTTTGCCTGTCCATCTGCAAGACTGTTGCCCTTTGAACATACTGAACCAGTGGTATGCCCAGGTACATGAATTACCTGACAGTTACTTTTCTCCTTTTGCAAATGGAGAATATCTTCCCATGATCATTTGTGTTTTATGGGTTTATCTTTATGATTGGTAAAGACTGTTTGCTCCCAAAACAAAAGGTCTTGATTGTAAGCCCGTTTACAATAGTCACTATCTGTACAAATTAATGCGGGCTTAATATGGTCTGCCTTTTCTAAAGCGTACCATAATGCTGCAACTTCAGCATACTGTGCTGTCCGTTGGCGAAGGGGTATGGACAGTAATTCTTCTGGATAGAAAGAATAAGAATCCCTTCAATATAAGCCATTATGTCTGAACGGAACCTGAAATCGGAATTAAAATACATCAGGACCTAATCTCAACTAGGATTCAAAGTGAACTTTAAAGGAAATTTCCAAACCTCCAAAGTAGAATGAGGGATCTCTGATTTAGGATCCACAAACTGTGATCAAGAGTTTGCCGTCTCGAGATTCTTAAATCTGGGTCTTAATACCACTGACAGTGCTTACAAATCTAAAATCAACATTAAAGACCAACATATAAGTATAGGATTCTGTTACCAACAAGACACCTTTTTGGGTGCGAACTGAAGTCATTTATGACTTTAACCCCTTATGGGGAATAAACTAAAGCAGGCGTACATCCCTATGAATCTCCTTTAATTAAGTTCAAACCAGACAAATTCTGATAGACACTTATTTGGGTCCAAAGAATTGAACTAGTTTTCCCTCAAAGAAAGAAAACTAACAGAGAATATTGGGGGTAGGTGGAAATGTGGAGTAATCAGTTCAGTCATAAACTTATTGAATGGCAGAGCAGGCTTGAAGGGCCGAGTGACCTACTCCTGCTCCTAATTCATATGTTTGTATCACCATCTTTCGAATATCCTATTTTTAATAATTATGGCTAAGTCATAAATATCCCAGATATAAGGGTCTGGGAAACTCTCTTCAACACGTATCTCTCCACTTAAAGAGACACAGAGAGGAGGTTCTTGTAGTTCTTTGCAGAATGCTACATGAGACAATTCATTAACTTTTATATATGTATTAAAGAATTTAACATGCAATATACTTTTAAATAGATAAGCATATCACAAACCCCCTGCTTTTGAAGTTGTGAGCATTTATCTGGCCAAAATGTTTATAATTGACTTTACTTGACCTCTTGTTCCTGTAAGTACTATTCCATTTATTGTTTTATTATCTATAATTGTGTTTTTTATGGTAGCTTTCAACAACCTTTTGAGCCAATCTGTCCACAACATTCCCTAAAGGACATTAGTGAACCAGAATGGGTTGTTACAACAATTGACAATGGTTTCATGGTCACAATTAGACTACTTTTTTATTCCAGATTTATTAATTGAATTTAAATTTCACCGGCTGCCGTGGTGGGATTCAAACCCATGTCACCAGAGCATTCGCCAAGGACTCTGGATTACTAGTCAAGCTTGATTTTAGGCTCCTATGCAGTGAGTTACATGACAGGAAGACTTCTGATCCTGATCCTCGAGGCTTCAAGCACAGAATGCTTTATATCAGTGGCGATCATTGTGCTCGGCCCAGTGACAGTGGGTTCCACCAATGAAAGACTGTCCCCCAAGTATAATTCCACGTGTTGCCCGTGCCCATCGCCACACGATTCATTTAAATATTAAATCGCATGGGAAACGGGAAAATATGGCAGAAGCGGAAGTTACGCCAGCTTCCGGTTCGGCCATCGGGAATGCCATGGGACTCATTAAATCCTGGCCACAGTATCAATTCACCACCTGTGAGTAACCCCATTTTAAGTTACAGAAAATGACTTCAAAACACAATACAAAACCATTTCATAGTTATATTGTGCGGCACAGTGGCGCAGTGGTTAGCACTGCAGCCTCACAGCTCCAGGGACCTGGGTTCGATTCTGGGTACTGCCTGTGTGGAGTTTGCAAGTTCTCCCTGTGTCTGTGTGGGTTTTCTCCGGGTGCTCTGGTTTCCTCCCACAAGCCAAAAGACTTGCAGGTTGATAAGGTAAATTGACCATTATAAATTGTCACTAGTATAGGTAGGTGGTAGGGAAGTATAGGGACAGGTGGGGATGTTTGGTAGGAATATGGGATTAGTGTAGGATTAGTATAAATGGGAGGTTGATGGTCGGCACAGACTCGGTGGGCCGAAGGGCCTGTTTCAGTGCTGTATCTCTAATCTAATCTACTCTTTAAAAAAAAAATTGGTGTGTAGTAGTCAGTTTCCTCGTAAATTAAAAATAAATTATGCACGGTTATTAATTCGAGCTGGGGGGCACTGCCAGTTTTGTGGGTGGGACTGGCTTCTAGCATAAAGTTTTTTAAACTAGCGGAAAAGATCACGGAAATGCGACTTGCGCTAAATATAATTTATGCTTAAAATTCCATGAATCTTTGCACCAGTTCTGCCAATTCTGAGTGAATTGTGCTGAAAGGAACAGTGGAACTGAGCAGAAAATCCAGGCCTTAGGGCTTAATTTGTGTAATATTAATAATATCATGTGCTGTAGTGTTCATGTGAAATTCCTTTATCTGCTATTTTAACAAAGGTGCAAATCCATTTATTTGAAGCACCTTTATTGAAGTAGCACACAGAGGATTTCATAGAAACATAGAAAATAGGAGAAGGAGTAGGCCATTCGGCCCTTCGAGCATGCTCTGCCATTCATTATGATCATGGGCGATCATCCAACTCAGTAACCTGTTCCCACTTTCGCCCCATACCCTTTGATCCCTTTAGACCCAAGAGCTATATCTAACTCCTTCTTGAAAACATACAATGTTTTGGCCTCAACTGCTTTCTGTGGTAGCGAATTCCACAGGCTCACCACTCTCTGGGTGAAGAAATTTCTCCTTATCTCAGTCCTGAAAGGTTTACCCCATATCCTTAGACTATGACCCCTGGTTCTGGACTCCCCCACCATCGGGAACATCCTCCCTGCATCTATCCTGTCAAGTCCTGTTAGAATTTTATAGGTTTCTATGAGATCCCCCCTCACTCTTCTGAACGCCAGCAAATATAATCCTAACTGACTCAATCTCTTAGTTTAGTTTAGTTTAGAGATACAGCACTGAAACAGGCTCTTCGGCCCGCCATGTCTGCGCCGACCAACAACCACCCATCATACTAATCCTACATTAATCCCATATTCCCTACCACATCCCCTACCATCTACCTACACTAGGGGCAATTTACAATGGCCAATTTAACTATCAACCTGCAAGTCTTTGGCTGTGGGAGGAAACCGGAGCACCCGACGGAAACCCACGCGGTCACAGGGAGAACTTGCAAACTCCGCACAGGTTACATTTGGTTCCCTCATCTAAATCATTAATATATATTGTGAATAGCTGGGGTCCTAGCATGGATCTCTGCGGTATCCCACTAGTCACTGCCTGCGATTTGGAAAAAGACCCATTTATCCCTGCCTTTTGCTTCCTGTCTGCCAACCAATTTTCTATCCATTGCAATACACTACCCCCAATCCCATGTGCATTAATTTTACACGCTAATATCTTATGTGGGACTTTGTCGAATGCCTTTTGAAAGTACAAATAAACCATATCCACTGGCTTCCCCTCATCAACTCTACTAGTTACATCATCAAAGAATTCTAGTAGATTTAGCAAGCATGATTTCCCTTTCGTAAATCCGTGGCGACTCTGCCATATTCTATCACTATTCTCTAAGTGCTCTTCCATAAAATCTTTGATAATGGACTCTAGAATTTTACCCACTACTGACATCAGGCTGACTGGTCTATAATTCCCTGCTTCCTCTCTACCTTCCTTTTTAAATAGTGGGGTTATGTTAGCTACCCTCCAATCTGTAGGAACTGTTCCAGAGTCTATAGAATCTTGGAAAATGACCACCAATGCAACCACTATTTTTAGGGCCACTTCCTTAAGTACACTGGGATGCAATGTTTTGGACTCTCGTACTCTATTTTCTGGATGTTCATTTCCCATTCCTTGTCACGTTGCAGCCATGTCTCCGTAATCCCGACTATGTCATACCCGTTTACATCTATTTGTGCGATTAATTCATCCAATTTATTGCGAATGCTCCACGCGTTAAGGCACAAAGCCTTAAGGTTTGTCTTTTTAACATTACTTGTCCCCTTCCCACTATTTTTCACTGGCCCTGTTTGATTCTAGCCCTTGATTTCTTATTCGCCTTACTGTCTTTTGTTCTGGTCTTTGATCCCCCTTCCACTGACTCCTTGCAAAGGTTCCCATCTCCTTGCCATTTTAGTTTAAACCCTCCCCAACCACTCTAGCAAATACTCCCCCTAGGACATCAGTCCCGGTCCTTCCCAGGTGTAACCCATCCACCTCCCCCAGAACCGGTCCCAATGTCCCAGGAATCTAAAACCCTCCCCCTCACACCATCTCTTCAGCCACATATTCATCCTGCTATTCATCCTGATATATCATGCTATTTCTACTCTGACTAGCACGTGGCACTGGGAGTAATCCTGAGATCACTACCTTTGACGTCCTATTGTTCAACTTACTTCCTAGCTCCCGATATTCTGCTTTTAGGACCTCATCCTTTTTTTTACCTGTGTAGTTTGTACCACTGTATACCACAACCACTGGCTGTTCACCCTCCCCCTTCAGAATGTCTTGCAACCGCTCTGAGACATCCTTGACCCTAGCACCAGGGAGGCAACATACCATCCTGGAGTCTCTTTTGCAGCCGCAGAAATGCCTATCTATTCCCCTTACAATTGAATCCCCTGTAACTATTGCATTCCCACACTTTTTACTCCTCCCCTGTGCAGCAGAGCCAACCATAGTGCAACGAATTGGGCTGTTGCTGCTTTCCCCTGAGAGGCCATTCCCCCCAACAGTATCCAAAGCAGTATATCTGTTTTGCAGGGGAATAGCCACAGGAGATTCCTGAACTGCCCTGAACTGCCTGCCTTGTCCTCTTGTTCTGCCTGGTGGTCACCCATTCCCTTCCTGCCTGTGGAGTCTGAGCCTGTGGTGTGACCACCTCTCGATACGTGCTATCCACAATACTCTCCGCCTCGTGGATGCTCCACAGTATCCCCAGCTGCCGCTCCAGCTCCGAAACCCGGGCTTCCAGGAACGGCAGCTGGAGACACTTCCTGCACACATGCTGGTCCCGGGCACTGGAAATATTCCCGGCTTCCAACATGGAGCACAAGGAGCACACCACGGCTTTGAGCTCTCCTGCCATGACTTAGCCCTTTAAATTAACCTTTTGGAAGATCTTAATGTTAAATAATATCAGTACTCTAGGGCCCTTCTTCCCTGGTCCTCGTTACTACAGAACTCCCTAAAAAAAACTACTTACTATATATGAACTTTCAATATGAACTAGTTCATATGCTAGTCACTGACAACATAGGCTGGAATTTTAGTTGGGCGGGAGGGCCCGTCCACCAGCCGAAAAGTCGCTGGCGAGCAAGCCTTTGCCGGACCTGGGTAGCCAGAGCAGGATTTTGTGCTCCCCAGGCTCTTAATTGGCCTTGGGCGGGACTTCCAATCTAAAATAATGATGGTATTGCAAAGCAGAAACATAAAATCACATTGTGATGCCTTGGGAAACATCTGTTGGGCCACTGAATGCATAAACCAATTAATACCAACGTAAATCGAAATCTACTTTAGCCCAACATGGTTAAGTGAAATGAGGTAGCGATATCAAAAACCAGTAAAATACCAGTGACGGCAGGAGCAGGCCCTCAATTGGCAGCTAATTGGCGACTTAAGGGCCTTGATTGGACTAAGGTGGGCGGGTCGTTTCTCGCCGCTACCGCCCCTCGTAAAATTGCAGTGGGGGCAGGAAGTTGTCGTGAATGACTCGTGTGGAGGACTGTAAAATTCCAGCCAAAGAGTCCAGTTTCAAGCTATTTGGAAGCTCATCATCACTTTTCTCATTGTTCCCTATATTTGTCACAGTGATTCAAGTACAAACATGCCATCTTCTAAAAGTCTGAACTCTAATTTCATGTTCCATAGTCTCCAGATTCTTGCAAAATGTTGTTGACTTTAATGGGGTTTGTTGATGTATGACATTTTATCAAATAGAATGGCAGTGCCATTGCTAGTAAATCATCAGCCTAATTCTAGATGGTTTGAGTTTGGGTGCTATTTGTTTTCTTTTCTTGTTTTGCCAGCTTTCCTCCAACTAATTAGCTTACAATATTATCTGTAATGTACTGATTAATTTTTATGTCATAATTCTTCAAATTTGTCAGCTGTCTCTTTTCAGTGTGCCAAGAATTATGTAAGACTCATTGTGAAACATTAATATCAGACTGTTGTGTTCGAGTTGAAAAAAACAATTTCAAAGTTGACATTAATTTTTCAAATAATGTATTACTAAGTTCCCCAATTTCCATTAACCTTCTTTCAACTCTCCCTGTAAAATGAAAGTCTCTTGATGTTTCGAGATGTTTCTTTAAGTTCATTTTCTTGTCACTTTAAATAGAAAGGCAAAACAAAATTGTTTCTTTTTTAACAGAATCTCTGCTAAATATTTTTCTGGTACAGACTTTATATATTACTTTTGAAACAACAAAATAATCACGATTTGATTACTCTGCAAAATTAATAAAATTATAAAAATATTGACCTAATTTGAAAAAAAAATGCATTCTCCTCTGATAGTTTCCAACTGTGTCTTAACAGATTGTCATATTGATTTCCTTCATAATATGCTTTTTTAAAATTCATTCATGGGATGTGGGCATCACTGGCTATGCCAGCATTGATTGTCCATCCCTGATTGCCCTTGAGAAGGTGGTGGTGAGCTGCCTTCTTGAACCGCTACAGTCCATGTGAGGTAGGTACACCCACAGTGCTCTTAGGAAGGGAGTTCCAGGATTTTGACCCAGTGACAGTGAAGGAACGGCGATCTAGTTCCAAGTCAGGATGGTGTGTGACTTGGATGGGAACATGCAGGTGCTGGTGTTCCCATGCATCTGCTGCTCTTGTCCTTCTAGTTGGTAGAGGTCGCGGGTTTGGAAGGTGCTGTCGAAGGAGCCTTGGTTCATTGCTGCAGTGCATCTTGTAGATGGTACACACTGCTGCCACTGTGCGTCGGTGGTGGAAGGAGTGAATGTTTGTGGATGGTGTGCCAATCAAGCAGGCTGCTTTGTTCTGGATGGTGTTGAACTTCTTGAGTGTTGTTAGGGCTGCACCCATCCAGGCAAGTGGAGAGTATTCCATCACATTCCTGACTTGTGCCTTGTAGATGGTGGACATGCTTTGGGGAGTCAGGAGGTGACTTAATCGCCGCAGGATTCCTAGCCTCTGACCTGCTCTTGTAGCCACGGTATTTATATGGCTACTCCAGTTCAGTTTCTGGTCAATGGTAGCCCCTAGGACGTTGATAGTGGGGGATTCAGCGATGGTAATGCTATTGAATGTCAAGGGGAGATGGTTAGATTCTCTCTTGTTGGAGATGGTCATTGCCTGGCACTTGTGTGGCACAAATGTTACATGCTACTTATCAGCCCAAGCCTGGATATTGTCCAGTTCTTGCTGCATTTCTACACGGACTGCTTCAGTATTTGAGAAGTCATGAATGGTGCTGACCATTGTGCAATCATCAGCGAACATCTCCACTTCTGACCTTATGATTGAAGGAAGGCCATTGATGAAGCAGCTGAAGATGGTTTGGCCTCGGACACAACCCTAAGGAACTCCTTGCAACAATCTTCAGCCAGAAGTGCTGAGTTGATGATCCATCTCGGCCCTCCTCCTGAAGTCCCCAGCATCACAGATGCCAGAATTTAGCCAATTCGATTTGAACAACCACAGCCATCTTCCTTTGCGCTAGGTCTGACTCCAATCAGCAAAGTTTCCCCCTGTTTTCCATTGACTTCAGTTTTGCTAGGGCTCCTTGACACCAGACTCAGTCAAATGCTGCCTTGATGTCAAGTGCAGTCACTCTCACCCCACCTCTTGAGTTCAGCTGTTTTGTCCATGGTTGAACCAAGGCTGTAATGAGGTCAAGAGCTGAGTGGTCCTGGCAGAACCCAAACTGAGCATCACTGAGCAGGTTATTACTAAGCAAGTGCTGCTTACTGGCACTGTTGTTGACACCTTCCATCACTTTACTGATGATTGAGAGTAGGCTGATGGGGCAGTAATTGGCTGGGTTGGACTTGTCCTGCTTTTTGTGTACAGGATATACCTGGGCAATTTTCCACATTGACAGGTAAATGCCAGTGTTGTAGCTGTACTGGAACAGTTTGGCTAGGGTGCGGCAAGTTCTGGAGCACAGGTCTTCAGTACTATTGCCGGAATATTGTCAGGGCCCATAGCTTTTGCAGTATCCAGTGCCATCAGTCGTTTTCTTTTATTCATTCACGGGATGTGGGCGTCGCTGGCCAGGCCAGCATTTATTGCCCATCCCTAATTGCCCTTGAGAAGGTGGTGGTGAGCTGCCTTCTTGAACCGCTGCAGTCCATGTGGGGTAGGTACACCCACAGTGCTGTTAGGAAGGGAGTTCCAGGATTTTGACCCAGCGACAGTGAAGGAACGGCGATATAGTTCCAAGTCAGGGTGGTGTGTGACTTGGAGGGGAACTTGCAGGTGGTGGTGTTCCCATGTATTTGCTACCCTTGTCCTTCCAGTTGGTAGAGGTCGCGGGTTTGGAAAGTGCTGTCGAAGGAGCCTTGGTGCATTGCTACAGTGCATCTTGTAGATGGTACACACTGCTGCCACTGTGCGTCGGTGGTGGAAGGAGTGAATGTTTGTAGATGGGGTGCCAATCAAGCGGGCCGCTTTGTTCTGGATGGTGTCGAGCTTCTTGAGTGTTGTTGGAGCTGCACCCATCCAGGCAAGTGGAGAGTATTCCATCACACTCCTGACTTGTGCCTTGTAGATTGTGGACAGGCTTTGGGGAGTCAGGAGGTGAGTTACTCGTTTCAGGATTCCTAGCCTCTGACCTGCTCTTGTAGCCACGGTATTTATATGGCTACTCCAGTTCAGTTTTCGGTCAATGGTAGCCCCTAGGATGTTGATAGTGGGGGATTCAGTGATGGTAATGCCGTTGAATGTCAAGGGGAGATGGTTAGATTCTCTTTTGTTGGAGATGGTCATTGCCTGGCACTTGTGTGGCGCAAATGTTACTTGCCACTTATCAGCCCAAGCCTGGATATTGTCCAGGTCTTGCTGCATTTCTACACGGACTGCTTCAGTATCTGAGGAGTTGCGAATGGTGCTGAACATTGTGCAATCATCAGCGAACATCCCCACTTCTGACCTTATGATTGAAGGAAGGTCATTGATGAAGCAGCTGAAGATGGTTGGGCCTAGGACACGCAGAGTGAATCGAATTGGCTGAAGTCTGGCATCTGTGATGCTAGGGACTTCAGGAGGAGGCCGAGATGGATCATCAACTCAGCACTTCTGGCTGAAGATTGTTGCAAATGCTTCTGCCTTATCTTTCGCACTGATGTGCTGGGCTCCCCCATCATTGAGGATGGGAATATTTGTGGAGCCACCTCCTTCAGTTAGTTGTTTAATTGCCCACCACCATTCACAACTGGATGTGGCAGGACGACAAAACTTATATCTGATCCATTGGTAATTGGATCGCTTTGCTCTGTCTATCGCATGCTACTTACGCAGTTTGGCATGCAAGTAGTCCTGGGTTGTAGCTTCACTAGGTTGACACCTCATTTTGAGGCCTCCTGCACTCTTCATTGAACCAGGGTTGGTCTTCTGGATTGATGGTAATAGTAGAGTGGGGGATATGCCGCGTCATGAGGTTACAGATTGTGGTTGAGTACAATTCTGCTGCTGCTGATGGCCCACGGCACCTCATGGATGCCCAGTTTGCATTGCTAGATCTGTTCGAAATCTATCCCATTTAGCACAGTGATAGTGCCAGACAGCACGATGGACGGTATCCTCAATGTGAAGGTGGGACTGTGCGGTGGTCACTCCTACCAATACAGTCATGGACAGAAGCATCTGCAGCAGGCAGATTGGTGAGGACAAGGTCAAGTATGTTTTTCCCTCGTGTTGGTTCCCCCACCACCTGCAGCAGACCACCCAGTCCAGCAGCTACGTCCTTTAGTACTCGGCCAGCTCGGTCAGTAGTGGTGTTACCGAGCCACTCTTGGTGATGGACATTGAAGTCCCCTACCCAGAGTTCATTTTGTGCCCTTGCCACCCTCAGTGCTTCCTCCAAGTGCTGTTCAACATGGAGGCGTACTGACTCATCAGCTGAGGGAGGGCGGTAGGTGGTAATCAGTAGGAGGTTACCTTGCCCATGTTTGACCTGATGCCATGAGACTTCATGGGGTCCGGAGTCAATGTTGAGGACTCCCAGGGCAACTCCCTCCCTACTTTAGACCACTGTGCCACCACCTCTGCTGGGTCTGTCCTGCCAGTGGGACAGGACATACCCAGGGATAGTGATTGCAGTGTCTGGGACATTGTCTGTAAGGTATGATTCCGTGAGTTTGATTATGTCAGGCTGTTGCTTGACTAGTCTGTGGGTCAGCTCTCCCAATTTTGGCACAAGCCCCCCAGATGTTAATAAGCAGGACTTTGCAGGGTCGACAGGGCTGGGTTTGCCGTTGTCATTTCCGGTGCCTAGGTCGATGCCGGGTGGTCCGTCCAGTTTCATTCCTTTTTATTGACTTTGCAGCGGTTAGGTACAACTGAGTGGCTTGCTAGGCCATTTCAGAGGGCATGTTAGAGTTAACCACATTGCTGTGGGTCTGGAGTCACATGTCGGCCAGACCAGGTAAGGACAGCAGATTTCCTTCCCTGAAGGACATTAGTGAACCAGATGGGTTTTTACAACAATCGACAATGGTTTCATGGCCATCATTAGAGTAGTTTTTAATTCCAGGTTTATTAATTAAATTCTATATCAGAAGTCCAAGATACATATATCTGACACTGAATTGCCATTCAAGCTATAAATCTGATGTTAGTATAACATAATGTTTTTGCTGTTAAGAACTGTCACACATATACTATATACTTTACAAAAATGTATTCTCAGGATGCAGGCACATCTGTAGCCCATCCCTAATTGTCATAAAGAAGGTGATGATGACCCTTCTTATTGAACTGTTGCAGTCTATGTGGTGAAGAGACTAAATAGGGATGGATAATTCAATAATGTTTCAAAATACTGCAATTGTACCTTACCTTACCAATTATAACAGAAATAATTTTCCATTGGGTTTAATTGATTTTAATGGCCCTTGAAGTGTGAACAATGGTGTTATTTCCAATGCAATTATAATAGTAAAAAACACTTCAGCATGATTCAACAGATTTTTGATATAGTTACCTCATTTCACTTAACCATGTTGGACTAAAGTAGATTTCTATTTATGTTGGTATTAATTGGTTTATGTATTCAGTGGCCCAACATATGTTCCCCAAGGCATCACATGTGATTTTATGTTTCTGCTTTGCAATACCCTCATTATTTTAGATTGCAAAACATCATCATTGTTAGAAGCTGTACAAATGAAGGTTAGCCTTTGTCAATTTTCCATAATTCATCTGTCATTAATTTATTGTTGTGCAATCAAAGCAATGAAGGAAGTTTGAGAATAGTAAACTATCTAATAACTGCCTGCCTGCTAAGTTGAAGATCTACCAAATCTTTATTTTTTGTTGGCTCTCAAATGTATTGTCATTCTCTCCTTTACAGCGGCAAGACTGTGGCCTGAAGCCATGTTCACGTCTAGCAATTTGATCATGGGCCGATGCACCTACAGTATATAGCTTGGTGAGCATGAGGCTACATAGGTTACTCCCTTGTTTTGTTTCCCTCAGTACTTTACGCAAGTCCAGTCAGATATCAGTGCCCTTCAGGACTCAAACAACTTAATCAGCAGTCTTACTACCAAGCCACACAGTGATGGATATTGATATCACCCATCCAGAACAAAGGCCTGTTCGGGACTGCAAAACAAAATTCTACCCAAGCCTGACAGAATCATATCCGACCCTAGCCCAAGCCGGCCCAAGTCCTTACATTTTTCCCCGCGCCCGACCCAACCCAACCCGACCATCAGTTAACCTACCTTCTGTTTTCCACTTTATTGCTGATTTGCGCAAGCTTAAAATAACTGTAACAAAGCCACCTTTCTAGTCAAAAAGTTACATTAACCGTGGAGCCACTTACCTGTAACAGAGAGTGTCCAACCCGACCCAACCCGAGTCTGAATGCCAGACCCAGAAGTGTAACCCAACCCAATCTGAACCTGACACATGTCGTCAGGTCCCGTCGTGTTTGGGTCGGGTAGCAGGCCTTTAACCCAGAAAACATTCTTTGCCCTTGGACCCTTAGTGCTCCCTCTAAGTGTTGTTCAACATAGAGGAGCACTGATTCATCAGTGGTAGGCTGCAATCAACAGGAGGTTTCTTTGCTCTTGTTTGACTTGAGGACATGAGACTTCATGGTGTCCATGTTAGTGCTATCACTGACACCTAAATATCCAGTTAGGTAGAACATTTCAGCACGGTAATATTAATGTCAGTTTCCATATTCTTTGTGGATAAAGAAAGAAAGAAAGAACTTGCATTCATATAGCACCTTTTACAGGACGTTCCAAGGCATATTGTGGCCTATTTTTGATGGGTAGTCACTGTTGCAAAGTAGGAAACTGCAGTTTATTTGCACACAGAACGCTCACACAATAAATAAAACAAATGAAGAGATCATCAATTTTTTTAAGTGTTGATTGCGGGTTAATTATTGGCCAGGGCACCAGGAGAATACCTATACTCGTCTTTGAATAGTGCTGTGGGATCCATCGATGAGGGCAGATGGTTTTACATCTCATTTGAAAGACGGCACCTCTGACAGTGCATCACTCCCTCAGTACTGCGCTGAAGTTTCACCCTGGATTATGTGCTCCACAACCTCTGATTCAAAGATATGAATGCCAGCACTGACACTATAACATCCATCTTGGTATTAGTTCTAAAAAGGTTATATTGATGGCATCTTCCTGGCTACAGCATAGGTTCTTGTCTTTTTGCCAAGTTACTCTCCTTAATTCTGTGAAATAAATTTTCATCTTTACTTGGGTTCAATATCTCAAACCAATCCTATAGTTGAGTCCTCACTTCCTATAACTGGAGAATTTCTTTGCTTATCCAATATCTAGATGATTTGTAACATGTTCAGGGATTGAACAGAAAAACCTCATTACTGTTTTTGACTTACTGGTCATATCACACAACCTTAAATGATCTTCCTTGATTTGGAAAGGCACTTTAAGTGTCTTTGGCTTAGGCTATAACTGCCAAACAGTTTTATTAAATATAAATGGAGAAATGTACATATTGCACATTTTACAGTAGCGATAAGCTTAACTATCTCTATTTGGTTTGGTAGAAAATAATGGTCACATCTGTTGCACTAAATTTCAACATAGATATTGTCCTCAAATTTCTGTGGCTGCTTCTGGTGCAAAATCAATGAGGACACGACAGAGAGCTCAGAAATTAGTTCTGGATTTAGATATAACCATTAGTAAAAAAACAACCCTCTTCCTGCCAGTGGCATCATCAATTAATTTCACAGAATAATTTACAGCATGGAAGGAGGCCATTTGGCCCATCGAGTCCATGCTCTGTAGAGCTGTCCAGTCAGTTCCACTCCCTTGCTTTATCCCTATGGCCCTGCAAGTTTATTTCCTTCAAACGTCCAGCCAATTTCCTTCTGAAATCATTGCTTGTCCCTGCCTCCACCACCCTTGCAGGCTCCGAGTTCCAGGTTATACCATTCACTGCATTAAAAAGTTTTTCCTCACACCCCTCTGCATCTCTTGCCCAAAACCTTCAATCTGTGTCCCTTAGTCCTTGTACCATCAGATAATGGAAACAGTTTTTCTTTGTCTGCCTTATCCAAATCTCTCTTAATCTTGTATACCTCTATCAAATCTCCCCATCAATCTCCTTTGCTCCAGGGAGAACAACCCCAGCCTCTCCATCCAAACCTTGTAGCTAAAATCCCTCATCCCTGGAACCATTCTGGTAAACCTCTTCTGCACATTCTCAAGGACCCTCACATCCTCCCTAAAGTGTGGTGAGCAGAACTGGATACAATGCTCCAGTTATGGCCTAACCAGAGCTCTATAAAGGTTCAGCATAACTACCCTGGTTTTGCCCTCAATACCTTGATTTATGAAGCCTATGATCCCATATGCTTTGTTAACTACTGTCTCAATCTGTCCTGCCACCTTCAAAGATCTATGCTTATGCACCCCCAGGTTCCTCTGCCCCTGTGCACTCTTTAGAACTGTGTCATTAGGTTATGTAGCCTTTCCTTATCCCTTCTGGCAAAATGCATCCGGTCACACTTCTTTATATTAAATTCCATTTGACACTTGTCTGCCCATTCTGCTAGCCTATCTATGTCATGTTGCATCCAAATTGTATCATCCTCACTGTTTGCTACATCTCCAAGTTTGGTATCATCAGCAAATTTTGAAATGTTATTCTCTATTCCAATATCCAAGCCATTTATATATAACAAAAAAAAACAGTGGTCTTATCACTGATCCTTGGGGAACACCACTGTCTATCAACCTCCAGTCTGAAAAATAACCATTTATTATGACTCACTGTTTACTGTCCTTTAGATAATTTTTTATCCAATTGGACACTGACCCTCCTATTCCAAGAGCCTCAATTTTGTTAACCAGCCTTTTATGTGGGGTACTTTGTCAAACAATTTCTTAAAATCCATATAGACAACATCCATTGCATTCCCTTCATCAACCTTCTCAGTTACTTCCTCAAAAAATTCAATTAAATTATTCAAGCACGATCTGCTTTTCACAAATCTATGCTGGGTATTCTTAATTAACACAAACCTCTCCAAATGCCTGTTGATTTTGTCTCTGATTATTGTTTCTAAAACCTTTTCCACCACTGATGTTAAACTGACTGGCCTGCAATGATTAGACTGTCTTTACACCCTTTCTTGAATAAGGATGTCACATTTGCCACTCTCTAATCCTCTGGCACCTTCCCTATATCTAGGGAAAGCTGGAAGAATATGGTAAGACTTCACGCTATCTCCACCCCCATTTCCTTTAACAATCTTGGATGCAAGCCATCTGGACCAGGTGATTTATCCATTCTTAGCATAGCCAGTATTTCCAGTACTTCCTGCCTCTCAATTTTCAGCTGATCCATTACCTCTAACAACGGTCCTTCTACCAATATTTTTCCAGCATCCCCTTCCTTAGTAAACACGTATACAAAGTACTCATTAAGTATTCTAGCCTTGCCGTGCACCTCTAAGCATACATCACCCACTTTGTCCCTAATAAGCCCCACCCCCACCTCTTACTATTTACATACTGGTAGAAGATTTTTGGGTTCCCTTTTATGTTGAATGCCATTCTATTTTTATATTCTGTCTTTACCAGTCTTATTTTCTTCTTCACTTCCTCTCTCAACTTATTGTATTTGACATTGTTCTCACCTGAGATGCATCACACACCCTCTTTTTTGTTTCATCATATTCTCTATCTCCCTCGTTATTCAAGAAGCCCTGGCTTTGGTTTCCCTTCCTTTACCTTGTTGGAATGTATCTAGCCTGTACCTGAAACATCTGCTCCTTAAAGGTCACCCATTGTTCCATTACAGTTTTTCCTGTCAGTCTTTGGTTCCATTTTACCCTGGCTAGATCCCCCCTCACCCCAATGAAGTTAGCCCGCTTCTAATTTAGATGTTCGACTTTCGATTGTTCCTTGCTCCTCTCCATTACTAATCTAAACCTTGCGATACGATGATCACTCTTCCCCAAGTGTTCCCCACAAACACTTGGTCCACTTGGCCCACATCATTTCTTAGCACTAGATCCAGCAGTGCCTCCTTCCTAGTTGGACTGAGAACATACAGGTCAAGGAGGTTCTCCTGAACACGTTTCAGAAATGCATCCCCTTTCTTACCCTTTACTCTAACACTATCCCAATCAATATTTGGGTAATTAAACTCCCCCAATATTTATTTTATGTGTGATTTCCCTGCAGATTTGCTTCTCTCTCACTATTTGGAAGCTATAGAATATCCATAGAAACTAATTATCCCTTTTTTGCTTCCCAACTCTAATCAAATGAATTCTATCCCTCAAGGACATCCTCTCTTTCTAACACCACAATGTCTTCCCTTATCATTATGTCCAGCCCACCTCCCTTTTCTCCTTTCCTATCTTTTTGAACACACTGGGCTGGATTTTACAGCCCCCCGATGTTGGGGGTCGTGGGGGGAGGCTGGAAAATGTCTCCGGGAGAGGCCTGCCCTGGGCCTCGATGCTGGGAATGCCCGGCCCCATATTGCTGCCGACGGTCAGGGCTCGTGGCGACTGCAACTGCACCCAACCCCCCCGCCGCCACTCGGTGACGGGAGGCACATCTAAATATTCAAATAAATGTTAATTAATGAAGTAAATACTTACCCACTCCCGTTCTGATATTAGTACTGGTGGCCAGCACACCCACGCCTTCGAATCTTCGTTTGGAAATCCAGAATGAGACACTGGTAGGGACGGGGAAGAAGGTAAGTATTTCAGTGTGGTGGCAGGGAGTGGGGTCAAACTAATATGATGGTGTAGAAGAAAGGGTTAAAGATAAAAGTATTTGAATTTTGGTGGGGAGAACACAAGATAAGTATTTTGGCTGAGGGAGGAGAGGGCAAGGAATTAACTTTCTGGTTATTGGGGGGATGCGAGAGGGGCTAGAAATATTTATTTGATTTTTTAAATTAAAATTAAAATTCCGATATCTTTAAATATGTAAACGAAATGGAAGGGCTCGAAGACCTTTAAAAATGGTGTCAGCACCTGTGCTATGGTGCCTGACATCGTTGCTGGGGATGGACCACACATCCCCTCCACATCATCGGGGAGGGGGGGGGGCGTTCCTACACAGCCATTTAAATGAGCCACCACATTTAATATCGCGGCGGCTTCGCAACGAGTGGTCCACACACGCGGGCCGCTATAGTTTATGGCTACCGCCGTGATTTTGGCGGCAGCAATGTACAATCCAGGCCATTGTGTCCTTGAATATTATACACCCAGTCCTCACCATTATAAAGCCACATTACTGTGACGCCAGGGTTGGGGCCGACCATGACTCATGGCTCTCCTGCCTTGGGTGCTATGGCATTGGAAGGATGAATGAGAATGGACAGAGACTGCTGGAGTTGTGTACCTATCACAACCTCTGCATCACCAACTCGTTCTTTCATACAAAACCCTGTCACCAGGTTTCATGGAGGCACCCAAGATCACGTTGTTGGCACCAGCTGGATCTCAGCGTCACAAAGCGAGCCTCTATAAACAGCGTCCAAATCACACGCAGCTTCCACAGTGTGGACTGCGACACCGACCACTCCCTGGTGTGCAGCAAAGTTAGACTCAAACCAAAGAAGCTACATCACTCCAAGCAGAAGAGCTGCCCGCGCATCAACACTAACAGAATTTCTTGAAAAAGCCCTTCATAACACTCCGACAGGGGATGCAGAGACCAAGTGGGCCACATCAGAGACACCATCTGTGACTCAGCAGTGACCACCTTTGGCAAATGTGAGAAGCAGAATGCAGACTGGTTTCAATCTCACTTTGAAGAGCTGGAACCTGTCATAGCCGCTAAGCGGATTGCACTGTTGAACTACAAGAAAGCCCCCAGCGAGTTAACATCCATAGCACTTAAAGCAGCCAGAAGCGCTGAACAAAGAACAGCCACGTGCTGTGCAATTGACTACTGGCAACACCTATGTAGTTGTATTCAGCTGGCCTCCGACACCAGAAACATCAGAGGAATGTATGATGGCATTAAGAGAGCTTTTGGGCCAACCATCAAGAAGATCGCCCCCCTAAAATCTAAATCAGGGAACATAATCACTAACCAATGCAAGCAAATGGACCGCTGGGTGGAACACTACCTAGAACTGTACTCCAGGGAAAATGTTGTCACTGAGACCGCCCTCAATGCAGCCCAGTCTCTGCCAGTCATGGATGAGCTGGATGAACAGCCAACAAAATTGGAACTCAGTGATGCCATTGATTCTCCAGCCAGCGGAAAAGTCCCTGGGAAGGACGGCATTACCCCTGGAATAATCAAGAGTGCTAAGCTTGCTATACTTTTAGCACTACATGAACTGCTTTGCCTGTGCTGGGATGAGGGAGCAGTACCACAGTACATGTGCGATGCCAATATTATCACCCTCTATAAGAACAAGGGAGACCCCCCGCGGTGACTGCAACAACTACTGTGGAATCTCCCTGCTCAGCATAGTGGGGAAAGTCTTTGCTCAAGTCGTTTCAAACAGACTCCAGAAGCTGGCTGAGCATGTCTACCCTGAGGCACAGTGCAGCTTTCGAGCAGAGAGATCCATCATTGACATGCTGTTCTCCCTTGCCCAGCTGCAGGAGAAATGCCGCGAGCAACAGATACCCCTCTACATTGCTTTCCTAGATCTCACCAAAGCCTTTGACCTCGTCAGTAGACGTGGTCTCTTCAGACTACCAGCAAAGATCAGATGTCCACCAAAGCTACTAAGTATCATCACCTCATCCATGACAATATGAAAGGCATAATTCAGCATAGCGGTGCCTCATCAGACCCCTTTCCTATCCTGAGTGGCGTGAAACAGGGCTGTGTTCTCGCACCTACACTATTTAGGATCTTCTTCTCACTGTTGCTCTCTCATGCGTTCAAGTCTTCAGTAGAACACAAGAGCAGATGGCAGGTTGTTCAACCTTGCCCATCTTAGAGCGAAGACCAAAGTACGGAAAGTCCTCATCAGGGACTCCTCTTTGCTCATGATGCTGCATTAACATCCCACACAGAAGAGTGTCTGCAGAGACTCATCGACAGGATTGCGACTGCCTGCAACGAATTTGGCCTAACCATCAGCCTCAAGAAAACGAACATCATGGAACAGGACGTCAGAAATGCTCCATCCATCAAATCGGCGACCACGCTCTGGAAGTGGTTCCAGAATTCACCTACCTAGGCTCAACTATCATCAGTAACCTGTCTCTCAATGTAGAAATAAACAAGCGTATGGGAAAGGCGTCCGCTGCTATTTCCAGACTGGCCAAGAGGGTGTGGGAAAATGGCGCACTGACACGAAACACAAAAGTCCAAGTGTTTCAAGCCTGTGTCCTCAGTATCTTGCTCTACAGCAGCGAGGTCTGGACAACGTATGTCAGCCAAGAGCGACGTCTCAACTCATTCCATCCTCGCTGCCTCCGGACAATCCTTGGCATCAGGTGGCAGGACCGTATCTCAAATGCAGAAGTCCTTGAGGCGGCCAACATCCCCAGCATATACACCCTACTAAGCCAGCGGCGCCTGAGATGGCTTGGCCATGTGAGCCGCATGGAA
Source organism: Heterodontus francisci (assembly GCF_036365525.1). Lineage (NCBI taxonomy): Eukaryota > Metazoa > Chordata > Chondrichthyes > Heterodontiformes > Heterodontidae > Heterodontus > Heterodontus francisci. The sequence goes on along the minus strand of NC_090373.1, from coordinate 154,550,170 downwards.
GATGGCAGGATCCCCAAGGACACATTGTACAGCGAGCTCGTCACTGGTATCAGACCCACTGGCCGTCCATGTCTCCACTTTAAAGACATCTGTAAATGCAACATGAAGTCCTGTGACATTGATCACAAGTCGTGGGAGTAAGTTGCCAGTGATCGCCAGAGCTGGCGGACAGTCATAAAGGCGGGGCTAAAGAGTGGCGAGTCGAAGAGACTTAGCAGTAGGCAGGAAAAAAGACAGAAGCGCAAGCAGAGAGCCAAACGTGTAACAGTCCTGACAACCTATTTTATCTGCAGTGGCTGTGGAAGAGTCTGTCACTTTGGCCTTTTGTAGTCACTCCAGGTGCTGCTTCACAAACCACTGACAACCTCTCGGTGCTTACCCATTGTCTCTCGAGACAAGGAGGCCAAAGAAGAAAAGAAGACTGTTATTGCCACTACGTCCTATTTCCACATGGCGATTTGTGCTTGTAGCTCACAAAGCTTATTCACCACACTTTGTGTATTTACATATATGCATTGTAAACTGGCTTTGTATTCCCCATCGTCCTTCTTAGCCTGCTCCTATCTTATATGGTACTGCTCCCTTCTTTAGTACTATCCAACACTCTCACTTTATCACCTTATTCCTCTTTTCTACTTCTATAAGCTGGTGCACATCCACCTGCCAATTTATTTTAAACCCTCCCCAACCACAGTAGTGAACCTCGTCATGAGGACATTTCTCCTGGTCCTGTTGAGATGCAACTCATTCCTTTTGAATCGGTGCCTCCAGCTCCAGGAATCTGAAGCCCTCCCTCCTGCACCATGCCTCAAGCCACATATTGATCCTCCCTATCTTCCTGCTTCTACTTTTACTGGCATTCAACATTGGGAGTAATCCAAAGATTACTATCTTCAAAGTCCTACTTTTTAACTTCCTCCCTAGATCCTGAAAGTCTGACCGTAGGGCTCAATACCTGCTCTCTCTATGTCTTTGGTACTGACGTGCACCAAAATCTCTGGCAAACTCTCCCTTGCAGAATATTCAGCACCCTGGCACCAGAGAGGCCACACACCATGCGGGACTCACAATGAAAGTTACAGAAATGCCAGTCTGATCTTCCAACTATGGAATCACCTATAATGCCTGCATTTCTACTCTTTGCTGGTTCTTCCTGTGCAGTCACTTCCTATTGGTGTCATGGTCTGGACTGCACTCCTTCAATGTGTTGTCACTCCCAGCAGTTTCCAAAGCTGAGTACTGGTTTGAGTGTGGCAAAACCCTGAAGACTCCCGTATCTCTTCCTACACTCCTGGATGGCCACCCATCTACTATCTTGAACTCTTACTGCCTGCGGGGTGACCACCATGGATGTGGTCTATATTGATTTTAGTAAGGCATTTGACAAGGTCCCACATGGCAGACTGGTGGTGGTGCTAGGAGATTTTAATTTTCCCAACATTGACTGGGATTCACTTAGTGTTAGAGGTCTAGATGGAGCAGAATTTGTAAGGAGCATCCAGGAGGGTTTTCTAGAGCAGTATGTAAATAGTCCAACTCGGGAAGGGGCCATACTGGACCTGGTGTTGGGGAATGAGCCCAGCCAGGTGGTTGAAGTTTCAGTAGGGGACTACTTTGGGAATAGTGATCACAATTCCGTAAGCTTTAAAATACTCATGGACAAAGACGAGAGTGGTCCGAAAGGAAGAGTGCTAAATTGGGGGAAGGCCAACTATACCAAAATTCGGCAGGAGCTGGGGAATGTAGATTGGGAGCAGCTGTTTGAAGGTAAATCCACATGTGATATGTGGGAGGCTTTTAAAGAGAGGTTGATTAGCGTGCAGGAGAGACATGTTCCTGTGAAAATGAGGGATAGAAATGGCAAGATTAGGGAACCATGGATGACAGGTGAAATTGTGAGACTAGCTAAGAGGAAAAAGGAAGCATACATAAGGTCTAGGCGGCTGATGAAAGACGAAGCTTTGAAAGAATATCGGGAATGCAGGACCAATCTGAAACGAGGAATTAAGAGGGCTAAAAGGGGTCATGAAATATCTTCAGCAAACAGGGTTAAAGAAAATCCCAAAGCCTTTTATTCATATATAAGGAGAAAGAGGGTAACTAGAGAAAGGATTGGCCCACTAAAGGACAAAGGAGGAATGTTATGCTTGGACTCAGAGAAAATGGGTGAGATTCTAAACGAGTACTTTGCATCGGTATTCACCGAGGAGAGGGACATGACGGATGTTGAGGTTAGGAACAGATGTTTGATTACACTATGTCAAGTCGGCATAAGGAGGGAGGAAGTGTTGGGTATTCTAAAGAGCATTAAGGTGGACAAGTCCCCAGGTCCGGATGGGATCTATCCCAGGTTACTGAGGGAAGCGAGAGAGGAAATAGCTGGGGCCTTAACAGATATCTTTGCAGCATCCTTAAACACGGGTGAGGTCCCGGAGGACTGGAGAATTGCTAATGCTGTCCCCTTGTTTAAGAAGGGTAGCAGGGATAATCCAGGTAATTATAGACCGGTGAGCCTGACGTCAGTGGTGGGGAAGCTGCTGGAGAAGATACTGAGGGATAGGATCTATTCCCATTTGGAAGAAAATGGGCTTATCAGTGATAGGCAACATGGTTTTGTGCAGGGAAGGTCATGTCTTACCAACTTAATAGAATTCTTTGAGGAAGTGACAAAGTTGATTGATGAGGGAAGGGCTGTCGATGTCATATACATGGACTTCAGTAAGGCGTTTGATAAGGTTCCCCATGGCAGCCTGATGGAGAAAGTAAAGGCGCATGGGGTCCAAGGTGTACTAGCTAGATGGATAAAGAACTGGCTGGGCAACAGGAGACAGGGAGTAGCAGTAGAAGGGAGTTTCTCAAAATGGAGACGTGTGACCAGTGGTGTTCCACAGGGATCCGTGCTGGGACCACTGTTGTTTGTGATATACATTAATGATTTGGAGGAAAGTATAGGTGGACTGATTAGCAAGTTTGCAGACGACACTAAGATTGGTGGAGTAGCAGATAGTCAAGGGGACTGTCAGAGAATACAGCAGAATATAGATAGATTGGAGAGTTGGGCAGAGAAATGGCAGATGGAGTTCAATCAGGGCAAATGCGAGGTGATGCATTTTGGAAGATCCAATTCAAGAGTGAACTATACATTAAATGGAAAAATCCTGGGGAAAATTGATGTCCAGAGAGATTTGGGTGTTCAGGTCCACTGTTCCCTGAAGGTGGCAACGCAGGTAAATAGAGTGGTCAAGAAGGCATACGGCATGCTTTCCTTCATCGGACGGGGTATTGAGTACAAGAGTTGGCAGGTCATGTTACAGTTGTATAGGACTTTGGTTCGGCCACATTTGGAATACTGTGTACAGTTCTGGTCGCCACATTACCAAAAGGATGTGGATGCTTTGGAGAGGGTGCAGAGGAGGTTCACCAGGATGTTGCCTGGTATGGAGGGTGCTAGCTATGAAGAGAGGTTGAGTAGATTAGGATTATTTTCATTAGAAAGACGGAGGTTGAGGGGGGACCTTATTGAGGTGTACAAAATCATGAGAGGTATAGACAGGGTGGATAGCAAGAGGCTTTTTCCCAGAGTGGGGGATTCAATTACTAGAGGACACGAGTTCAAAGTGAAAGGGGAAAAGTTTAGGGGGGATATGCGTGGAAAGTTCTTTACGCAGAGGGTGGTGGGTGCCTGGAACGCGTTGCCAGCGGAGGTGGTAGATGCGGGCACGATGGCGTCTTTTAAGATGTATCTAGACAGATACATGAATGGGCAGGAAGAAAAGAGATACAGAACCTTAGAAAATAGGCGACATGTTTAGAGAGAGGATCTGGATTGGCGCAGGCTTGGAGGGCCGAAGGGCCTGTTCCTGTGCTGTAATTATCTTTGTTCTTAAAATGAAAACCCATGGATACAGGGGAATGTGGCAGGTTGGATCCAAAATTGGCTCACTGACAAGAAGCAAAGGGTAATAGTTGACGGATGTTTTTGTGAATGGAAAGCTGTTTCCAGTGGCATTCCACAGGGCTCAGGGTTGGGTCCCTTGTTGTTTGTGGTATATATTAATGATTTGGACTTAGATGTGTGAGGCATGATTGGGAAATTTGCTGATGAAACAAAAATTGGTTGGGTCGATGATAGTGAAGAGGATAGCTGTAGATTCCAGAATGATATCAATGGTTTGGTTGAGTGGGTGGAAAAGTGGCAAAAGGGATTTAATCCGGAGAAGTGTGAGGTCATGCACTTGGTGAGGGCAAATAAAGTGAGGGAATACACAGTAAATGGGAGGATATTGAGAGGGGTCGAAGAAGTGAGAGACCTTGGAGTGTATGTCCACAGACCCCTGAAGGTAGCAGGACAGGTAGATAAAGTGGTGAAGAAGGCATATGAAATGCTTTCCTTAATTGGCCGAGGTATAGAATACAAAAGCAGGGATGTCATGCTGGAACTGTATAAAACTTTGGTTCGGCCACAGCTGGAGTATTGCGTACAGTTCTGGTCACCACATTACAGGAAGGACATAGTTGCTCTGGAGAGAGTACAGAGGAGATTTACAAGAATGTTGCCGGGGCGTGAAAGTTGCAGCTATGAGGAAAGATTGGATAGGCTGCAACTGTTTTCCTTCGAACAGAGCAGGCTGAAGGTTGACTTAATTGAGGTTACAAAATTATGAGGGGCCTAGATAGAGTAGACAGCAAGGACATGTTTCCTCTAGCAGAGAGGTCAATTACCAGGGGGCACAGATTTAAGGTGATTGGTAGAAGGATTAGAGGGGACATGAGGAAAAGCTTTTTCACCCAGAGGGTGGTGGGTGTCTGGAATTCACTGCCAGGAATGGTGGTGGAGGCAGAAACCCTCAATTCATTTGAAACATACCTGTAACCTGCAAGTCTATGGACCAGGTGCTGGAAAGTGGAATTAGATTGGGTGGCTAGTTTTCGGCCTGCACAGACATGACGGGCTGAATGGCCTCCTTCTGTACTGTAATTGTTCTATGGTTCGATGGTTCTATCCATGATCTAAAAAACATACCCTATTCCCTCTTTTAGAATCTAGTTGGTACCTTGTTTAAACTATTAATTTTAATTAATGCTGCTAGACCTGCTCTGTGCTCTTATTAATTTACTCACTGTTATATTCACCCTGATTAAGGTTATTAATTTCCTGGCTCCAAATGTGAAAGAATGCCCTAGTTTAAAGAGAGAAAGCAGAGAGAAGTACTCACCAACCAATTACTTGATCAGCACACCTTTTCCCACATCCCTTACTCTACCCGTAGGGGCACAAAGGTCTACTGGTGATATTTAAATTAGCGACCAATCCCTGGATTGTCCAGTGGAATAAACAGCAGAGCTACCCGTTGGCACACCTAATACTGATGCTGGGACTGAAGGCCTATGGATTTTTGAACTTATTTACTTTGCATGACATTTGTCATGCTCAGAAGTGTGAGGTGATGCATTTTGGCAGGACTAACAAGGCAAGGGAATATACAAATGGAAAGCAGGACCATAGGAAGTACAAAGGGTCAGAGGGACCTTGGTGTACCTGTCCATAGATCACTGAAGGCAGCAGCACAGGTAGATAAGGTGGTTAGGAAAGCATATGGAATACTTGCCTTTATTAGCTGAGGCATAGAAAATAAGAGCAGGGAGGTTATGATGGAGCTGTATAAAACACTGGTTAGGCCACAGCTGGAGTACTGTGTCCAGTTCTAGGCACCACACTATAGGAAGGATGTGATTGCAATGGAGAGGGTGCAGAGGAGATTCACCAGGATGTTGCCTGGGCGAGAGCATTTCAGCTATGAAGAGAGACTTAAAAGGCGAGGGTTGTTTTCCTTAGAGCAGAGAAGGCTGAGGGGGGACATGACTGAGGTGTACAAAATTATGAGGGGCATTGACAGGTTAGATAGGAAGAAACTTTTTCCCTTAGCGGAGGGGTCAAGAACCAGGGGGCATAGATTTAGGGTAAGGGGCAGAAGATCGGCTTCAATTTTTCCATACCGTGCGGATTACTTTGAAACTATTTCAGCTACACCTGCCTAATAACTGGCACAAGAATCTCACGTGTGAGACTTAAATTAGGACCTTTCGTAGGGCAGAACACAACAGCCCCTTTGCCAACAAAATTATTGAAACCAAATAGCGTGGCAAAAAATTGCAATTATGAACATACATACGAGATCAGTCATGATTTAACTGAATGGCAGAGCAGGCCTGAGGGACTAAACCAGTCTTTTTGTCAACCTGTTTGTGTTTCTGAAGATTGCAAATGAAAGTTCTAAACATCAACATTCATATTGTCTGTGGTAATGAAAGTGTTATTACTTTATTTAATGATGAATCTGACACTTCCAGATTCAGCAGCTGTTAAATACTTGTAGCAGTGGTGATGTTGATCCCCATTTGCTGCTCTGCAGCTCCACAATCATGACAGAAATTCAATCAACAGAGACTCCCTTGGATTGTTATTGTTAAACTGAGCATCTGATAAGACTGAAGTGGGTTAACCCTCTCATGAGAGCTATGCAACTCATTTATAATATTTAGATATACAATCATGATTGGTAATGAAACATTTTAGTAAATTAGCCATTTGTATCTCTTCTAACATTCCATCAACATCAAGATGATTTAATATGCAGGTCCATCATTGTTAATAGCCTGATTTCAATAAAATTCCCACTTTTCTCTGTTCTATCTAAGTAGAGGATGTGCATGTTCCAGCTTCTGTATTATCGAATGGAATTCCTTCCTTCAAAGAGTCATTACATGCTCGTTAAAATGTGTTACCTAAAATATGTTACCTCAAAGCAGTGGGGATCCAATGCACAACTTCTTTAACCAGCTGCATTGGAGTTTCCTTGGACCTGTTCCTGCTCTGCCATTGTAACTTTATTGGTAACCCCACTCACACATAGGGTTTCCGCTGCACTTAAGTCAAAGTTACAGCTGTGGAGCGGGGTGAAATGGTGCTGAGGAAATTCTGCACCTTAGTGTGAAGAATAAGGTTGACGTATGTGATTTCTCATGGGCGATTCCCATTTTGCCAAGTGAGGCACCAAGCAAATGCCAAGCTTTTCCCCCTTTGGTGAATGAGCGTACGGATCACCTTTCTGGTCCAAGTCACTCCGAAGTATCCTGCTGCAGTTCTTCCTTCCTCGATCAAGTGCTCCTATATCACAGCTGACGACCTACACAAAATGTCACAAAATGTGGGATGGAGTGGTGTAACTGAACTGCATGCCACATTTTCTCTTAAATTTAGGGACTATGCTTCTGGATCGCATTCTTGCCTTCCTTTTGGCTTTATAGAGTAACAGCTGCAGCATTTGAATGGATTCTCACATGGTTGCTGCTTTTGTAAACAAACTTTTTGATAGCATGACTATTATTTTGTTGCATGTCAGAGAGAAATATAGGATGCTGTTAACTTTCAATAATTTTCGAGCTACTATTTCATCCATTTGGTCGAGCAGTGACCATGGAGCCTCATATTTAATTATCTCACATAAGCCTAAAGATTGCTGTTAATAACATTGGTGGAGGAATTGTTAATGTGCTCATATGTCATTGCTTTGCTATTTTAGAGGAGGTGTTAGCCATTTAAAATAAAGGATTTAGTGCCTAGTTTAAAATAGTTGTCAAAGGAAAGTCCATATTTATTAAATAGCTGAATATATATTTTATAAGCACCTGATATATATATATATATATATCAGCAACAGTAATTCTTAGCCTTTGACTTCAGTTTAAATGGGTTTAATAAATTTCCTTCTTCTCTTTGACAACTGATACCAGAGATCGCAGACTAAGGTTATGAGGAGCAACTTGAGGTATAAGGATCTTGGATTTCCACAAAATGAGTTGTACTGTTGTTGCAGCTGTCACATCCACCTGTGGCCTCTAGAGGGAGATACACACACATTTCCTGAGTCTGCTCATTTGCATTCATAGAATCATAGGCCTAAATTTCTGTGGGTGATGGGGATATGGAAGGCTGAGATCAACAAAGTCAGTTGATAGTTCTATCTTGGAGTGAAGGGCATAGAGGAGACACTTGCCCGATGCAGGCTTTGGCTCTTTGACTGATGTCTTCTATGGGGTTGCTCATGCTGGGGGCACAGAATGAATAGGCTGAGTTCTCATAACCATCTGGTGTCTCCTGCAGGGCCAGTAGCTGAGGAAGAGCACAGTCATGAAGGATGAACATCCTCCTCGGCAGGGGGAGAGCTACCAGAGCCAGCACCGTCACATCATTCCTCAGCACCTTCCACCAGCGCAGACACACTCACTTCAGTCAGGCCACAAACTAGCTTAGGCAATGGAGGAGTCCGTGCAGCAGATGTGCTCCATCATGACTCAGGGATTCAATTGCATGAGTTCCTCCATTGAGAGACTGGGCAAATTCTTGGAGAGCCATAGGCAGCACCACGCCGAGTAGGTGCATGAGCACCTCACTGATATGCACAGAAAGAGTGAGACTCTCTGTAGCATTGACCATTCAGTGTCACTATGGGCGCTGAGATGTTCGAAATGGATACCAGCTACGACCCAGTCGGTGGCCTCAACCAGCATCCAGTGCTTCCAGGAAAGCGCTGAGGCAGTCAAAGTGGCAGATAAAGGGGCCACCCCTTCGGGGGCACCGGCATCACCCTGCTTGCTTCCTTTGACTCAGGAACTATCTGTTTTGTAAGGCCCTGTGACAGAGACTGCCCATGTAAAGACGCAGGCACGACAGCCTGTGGAGGAACCCCCATGGGCACCTCCAAGACGAGGGCAGGAGCCACTGGCATCTCAGCCAGGGGTAGAGAGTAGGAAGCAAGCTGCCTCCACGTCATCCTCTGCCACAGGGGGAACACCCCATGGAAGTGGTAGGAAAAGAAAGGTGCCACGCCATTAATTTCACTTAATGGGTCACCTGTGTGTTGTTTTCCACATTTGTTTGCTGTTCTGCTTTCATTTCATTTCACTATCAATTGTTTATGTTATCAACCTGATATGTGTGTTATTGATGCTTCATATCAAAAGTTTTGTTGTGTGGGTGGAGGTGCTAGGTGGGGAGGGGCCTGGGTTTGCTGCATTTCCATGCTTTGTGATGTTGGAGAATGTTGGCGGTGGAAACCTCATTCTCCAAAGTGATGGTTGGCAATGGAACTCCTGAGATATGGGTCACTGTGGCATGATTGCTATCTATGCTGGAAGGTGAATTGTGGGGTCATCTGTTAGGAACAAAGAAACATAGGTTAGTGAGTCTATCTCACTCACTAACCAGTTTTCCATTTTGAAATCTGGTGAGGGTGATGGAACGTCAGAGGAATGTAGCAAGAGACAAGTTTGTGGTACCACAAGTGGCTCAGCTTCACAGATGGGAGGGAAGAAGAGTGGAAGGGCAATTGTGGTAGGCGATTTGATAGTTAGCGGAACAGACAGGTGTTTCTGTTGCCATAGACGTAACTCCCGGATGGTATGTTGCTTCCCTGGTGCCAGAGTTAAGGATGTCATGGAATGGCTGCAGGACATTCTTTCGATGGAGGGTGAACAGCCAGAAGTCATGGCCCACATTGGCACGAATGACATAGGTAGAAAGAGGGATGAGGTACTGAAAGCAGAATTTAGGGGGCTCGGAGGGAGATTGAAAATCAGGACATCTAAGGCAGTAATTTTAATCTCAGGATTACTCCCAGTACCACATGCTAGTGAGGACAGAAATAAAAAGATTGAGCGAATGAACATGTGGCTGGAAAAATGGTATAAGAGGGAGAGCTTTAGATTCCTGGGGCATTGGGGCCAGTTCTAGGGGAGGTGGGGTCTGTACAAGATGTACGGGTTACACCTTAACTGGTTCGGGACTAATATCCTCAATGGGAAGATTTGCTAGTGCTGTTGGGGAGGGTTTAAACTAACTTGTCAAGGGGTTGGGAACCTTCGAGGGAATTCAGATAGGAGAAAAACAAAGCTGCTTATGGGAAGTAGAAAAGCTGTGAATGAAAGTGGAAAGCAGCAGAAATAAATGAGAGAACTAAGTAGGGTCAGAATTGAGAATAGTGTTGAAAAGGTAGAATTAAAGGCACTCTATCTGAATGCACGCAGCATTCGCAACACGGTAGGTGAGTTGATGGCGCAAGTAGAAGTAAACGGGTATGATTTAATAACCATTATGGAGATGTGGCTGCAGGTTGACCAAGACTGAGAACTGAATATTAAAAGACATTCGACATTTAGGAAGGATATGCAAAAAGGAAAAGGAGATGGGTTGGTGCTGATAATAAGGAATGAGATCAGTGCATTAGCGAGAGAGGATCTTCAATCGCAAGAACAGGATGTAGAATTGGTTTAGGTGGAGCTAAGAGACAGCAAGCGGCAACAGTTATTCATAGGAGTGGTTTACAGGCCAACAAACAGTAGTGGTATAATTCAGGAAATTAGAAGTGCATGTAGCAAGGGAAATGCAGTAATCATGGGGTGATTTCAATCTACATGTAGAGTGGATAAATCTAATGAGCACCAATACTGTGGAACAACATACAAACATGCGAATTAGGAGCAGGAGGAGGCCACTCGGACCCTCGAGCCTGCACCGCCATTCAACAAGATGATGGCTGATCTGATTGTAACCTCAACACCACATTCCTGCCTACCCCCAATAACCTTTCACCCCCTTGCTTATCAGGAATCTATCTACCTCTGCCTTAAAAATAATCAAAGACTCTGCTTCCACCGCCTTTTGAGGAAGAGAGTTCCAAAGACTCACGACCCTCTGAGAGAAAAAATTTCTCCTCATCTCTGTCTTAAATGGACGACCCCTTATTTTTAAATAGTGACCCCTAGTTCTAGATTCTCCCAGAAAAGGAAACATCCTTTGCACATCCACCCTGTCAAGACCCCTCAGAATCTTATACGTTTCAATCAAGTCGCCTCTTAGTCTTCTAAACTCCAGCTGATACAAACCTAGACTGATCAACCTTTCCTCAAAAGATAAACTGCCAATTCTAGGTATTAATCCAGTAAACCTTCTCTGAACTGTTTACAATGCATTTACATTCTTCCTTAAATAAGGAGATCAATACTGTACACAGTACTCCAGATGTGGTCTCACCAATGCATTGTATAACTACTTTTGTATTCAGTTCCCCTCACAATAAATGATAACATTCTATTAGCTTTCCTAATTACTTGCTGAAACTACCGATTAACCTTTTGTGATTCATGCACTAGGACACCCAGATCCCTCTGCATCTCAGAGCTCTGCAATTTCTCACCATTTAGATAATATGCTTCTTTTTTATTCTTCCTGCCAAAATGACAATTTCACATTTTCCCACATTATACTCCATCTGCCATATTTTTGCCCACTCACTTGACCTATCTATATCCCTTTGTAGCCTCCTTATGTCCTCTTCATAACTTACTTTCCTACCTATTTTTGTGTCATCAGCAAATTTAGCAACCATACCTTCAGTCCCTTCATCTAAGTCATTTATATAAATTGTAAAAAGTTGAGGCCGCAGCACAGATCCCTGCGGCACACCACTCATTACATCTTGTCAACTAGAAGATGACTAATTTATGCCTACTCTCTGTTTCCTGTTAGCTAGCCAATCTCAAATTCATGCCAAAATGTTACCCCCTACACCATGAGCTTTTATTTTTCGCAATAACCTTTGATGTGGCACCTTACCAAATGCCTTCTGGAAATCGAAGTACAATACATCCACTAGTTCCCCTTTATCCACAGCACATGCTACATCTTCAAAAAACTCCAATAAATTGGTTAAACATAATTTCCTTTCCACAAAACCATGTTGACTCTGCCTGATTACCTTGAAATTTACTAAGTGTCCTGCTATAACGTCTTTAATAATAGCTTCTAACATTTTCCCTAAGACAGATGTTAAGCTAACTGGCCTGCAGTTTCCTGCTTTCTGTCCCCCTCCCTTTTTGAATAAAGGAGTTATATTGGCTATTTTCCAATCTAATGGAACCTTCCCCGAATCTAGGGAATTTTGGAAAATTAAAACCAACGCATCAACTATCTCAGTCGCCACTTCCTTTAGGACCATAGGATGAAATCCATCAGGACCCAGGGACTTGTTAGCCTGCAGCTCCAACAATTTGTTCAGTACTACTTCCCCGGTGATTGTAACTTTCTTGAATTCCTCCTTCCCTTCCATTTCCTGAGTTACAGCTATTTCTGGGATGTTACTTGTATCTTCTATGGTGAAGGCTGATGCAAAACACTTGTTCAATTCATCTGCCATTTCCTTATTTTCCCTTATTAATTCTCCAGACTCACTTTCTATAGGACCAATGCTCACTTTGTTGACTCTTCTTTTTTTAAATATCTATAGAAACTCTTACATTCTATGCTGGATTTTACTAGCCCCTCGATGCCGTGAGTTGTGGCGGGGAGGCCCGTAAAATGCTTGCGGATGTGGCCCTCCACAACCTACGACGCCGAGAAGGTCTCGCCGGATATTAGTGACGGCGGCGAAGCCTTGGTGGGGCCAACCCCACTGCTTGGCGACGGGGCCATCATTAAAATATTCAAATGAGGGTAATTAAAATGCAGATGAAATTACCTGCCGCTGCCGGCTGTCCCACGCCAATTTTACGGCCACCGGCTGCAACTCGCGCTCCTTCGGAACTCCATACTAAATTATGAAGCGAGACACTGGTGCGGAGGGGGGAGGAATAAAATTATCAGAGCTGGGGGGTGGGGGGGGGAGCATGGAAAACCTTCTTCACTGGCTGTGGGGATGGTGGGAAGGGGTTTAGGGTCAAAGACAATAAAGTTCGGGGGTTAGGTCGTGAGTGAGAACTCACTTTTTTGGATATTGAAAAAAACTGACGCTTATTCATTGTGGGGGGCGATTGCAGGTGTCAACAGACGTTTATTTGAAGGCGTTAACAAAATGGTCCCTTTAAACATTGAAATTTCATCTAAGGGCTTGAAGCCATTTAAAAATGGCACCGGCGCCTGCTTGGTGGCGCCAGACACCATTGCCGAGGACGTGGCCAATCCGCCCCCTCCATTTAAATGAACCCCCGCACATAATATCGCGGGGCCTGGTGACAGCTGCTCAGTGCGGGCAGGCCGCCGACTTCAAAGCAGGCCGCCGCGATGTGCGGCGCGCTAATAAAATTCAGCCCTCTGTTTTTATATTTCTAGCCAGCTTTCTCTCGTACTCTAATTTTTCCCTTATTAATCTTTTAGTCGTTCTTTGCTTTTATTATTCATTCCAATCTTCTGACCTGCCACCCACCTTTACGCAATTATATGCTTTTTCTTTAAGTTTGATACTATCTTTAACTTTTTCCGTCACCACCGATAGTGGGTCCTCCCCTTGGAATTTTTCTTTCTCGTTGTAATGTATCGGTATCTTCTTCTGTGAAGAAGAATTCCTGGAATGTGTCCAAAATGGTTTTCTGGAGCAATATGTTGAGGAACCAACTAGGGAACAGGCTATTTTGGATGTAGTATAATGCAATGAGAAAGGGCTAATTAATAATCTGGTGGTAAATGAACCTTTAGGGAAAAGTGACTATAGTATGATAGAATTTTCCATTAAGTTTGAAAAAGATGCAGTTCAATCCAAAACTAGAGTCTTAAATCTAAAGAAGGGCAATTATAAAGGTATGAGGAGCAAGCTAGCTGTGGTATAAAAGGTTTGATGTTAGATAGGCAATGGCTAGTATTTGAAGAATTAATGCATGGTTTTAAAAAAAACATACATTCCTTTAAGGCAAAAGAATCCAATAGGGAAAGCAAGTCAGCCGCGGCTAACAAAGGAAGTTAAAGATAGTATTAGATCAAAGGGGGAGACTTATAGCGTTGCCAAAAAAAGTTGTAAGCCAGAGGATTGGGAGAATTTTAGAATGCAGCAAAGGAGCACCAAGAAATTGATAAAGAATGGGAGAATAGAATAGGAACGTAAACTGGCAAGAAATATAAATATGGATTGTAAAAGCATCTATATGTATGTAAAAAGGAAAAAATTGGCAAAGACAAATGTGGGTCCATGACAGGCAGAGACAGGAGAATTTATAATGGAAAATAGAGAAATGGCAGAGAAGCGAAATAATTAATTTGTTTCTATCTTCACGGTGGAAAATACAAGAAGTCTCCCTGAAATAATTGAGATCCAAGGGTCTAGCGAGAATGAGGAACAGAAAGAAATTAGGATTTAAAAAAAAGTAGTATTGGAGAAATTAATGGGATTGAAAGTTGACAGATCCCTGGGGACCCAATGATCTTCACCCTAGGGTGTTGAAAGAGATGGCTACAGAGATAGTGGATGCATTGGTGATCATCTATCAAAATTCTGTAAATTCTGCGATGGTGCCTGCAGATTGGAAGGTTGCAAATGTAACCCCACTGTTTATGAAAGGAGGGAGAGAGAAAACAGGGAACTACAGACCTGTTAGCCTGATGATGGCAGTAAGGAAAATACTGGAATCTGTTATAAAGGATGTGATAACTGAACACTTAGAAAATAATGGTCTGATTGAGCAGAGTCAACATGGATTTATGAAGGGGAAATCATGTTTGACAAACTTTCAAAAGAGTTTTTTGAGGATGCTACGAGCAGAGTGGATAAGAGGCACCAGTGGATGTGGTGTATTCAGACTTTCAGAAGGCTTTTGATTAAGTCCCACATAGGAGGTTAGTAAGCAAAATTAAAGTGCATGGGATTGGGGGTAATATACTAACATGGAGTGAGAATTGGGTAACAGACAGAAAACAGAGAGTAGGAATAAATGGGTCATTCTCAGGTCGGCAGGCTGTGACCAGTGGGGTACCGCAAGGATCAGTGCTTGGGCCCCAGCTGTTCACAATCTATATCAATGATTTGGATGTGGCGACCAATTGTAATATTTCCAAGTCTGTGGCTGACCCAAAACTTGGTGGGAATGTGTGTTGTGAGGAGGGTGCAAAGAGGCTTCAAGGGGATTTGGACAGGATGAGTGGGCAAAAACATGGCAGATGGAATATAATGTGGATAAGTGTGAGGTTATCGGCTTTGGTAGGAGGAACTGAGGCGCAGAGTATTTCTTAAATGGTAAGCGATTGGGAAGTGCTGATGTTCAAAGGGACCTAGGTGTCCTTATTCAGAAGTCACTGAATGCAAGCATGCAGGTGCAGCAAGCAAATAGGAAGGCAAACGAGACTGGGCCTGTATTCTCTGGAGTTTAGAAGAATGAGAGGCGATCTCATAGAAACTTACAAAATTCTTAAAGGGATAGACAGGGTCAATGCAGAAAGGATGTTTCCTCTGACGGGGACACAATCTCAGAATAAAGGGCAAGCCATTTCGGACTGAGATGAGGAGGAACTTCTTCACTCAGAGGGTAGTGAATCTTTGGAATTCTCTTCCCCAGAGGGTGGTGGAAGCTCAGTCATTGAGTAAGTTCAAGACAGAGATCAATAGATTTCTAGTTGTTAATGCCATCTACGGATATGGGGATAGTGCAGGAATATGGCATTGAGGTAGACAATCAGCCATGATCTAGAATGGCGCGCAGGCTCGGAGGGCTGAATGGCCTACTCCTGCTTCTATGTTCTGGAGGCAGAGGGACCCAAAGTCTTGCTTCGAGTAGGTGATTTTCAAATCATGCCTGCGCCCACTTCCCCCGCGACAGGCATTTGAAAATCGAGCCCAGCACAGAAGGATGCCATTCGTCCCATCGAGTCCATGCCGACTCTCTGTAGAGCAGTACAATCAGTCCCATTCCCGCACTTTATCCCTGTAGTCCTGCAAGTTTATTTCCCTCAAATGCCTTTCCAACTTCTTTTTTAAATCATTCATCATCTCTGCTTCCACCACACTTGTAGGCAGCGAGTTCCAGGTCATTACTACTTGCTGTGTAAAAAAATTCTTCCTCACATCCCCCCTATCTCTTACCCAAAACATTAAATCTGTGTCCCCTACCCTTTATACTATCAGCTAATGGGAACAGTTTTTCTTTGTCTCCCTTATGTAAACCTGTCATAATCTTGTACACCTCAATTCTCCCCTAGTCTCCTTTGCTCCAAGGAGAACAACCCTAGCTTATCCAACCAAACCTTGTCGCTCATATCCTTCATCCCTGGAACCATTCTGGTAAATCTCTTCTGCACCCTTTCAAGGACCCTCACATTCTTCCTTAAATGTGGTGACCAGAAGTGGACACAATACTCTAGTTGTGGCCTAACCAGAGTTTTATAAAGGTTCAACATAGCTTCCCTGGTTTTGTACTCATTACCTCTATTTATGAATTCCGAGATCCCATATAGTTTGCTAACTATTCTCTCAATATGTCCTGCCACCTTCAAAGATCTATACACATGAACTGCCAGGTCCCTCTGTCCTTGCACACTCTTTAGAAATGTGCTTTTAAGTCCATATTGTCTCTCCCTATCCCTTCTGCTAAAATGCATCACCTCACACTACTCTGCATCAAATTCCATATGCCATATATTCCGAAGAAGGGTCATTGACCCGAACCGTTAACTCTGCTTCTCTTTTCACAGATACTGCCAGACCTGCTGAGTGGTTCCAGCATTTCTTGTTTTTATTCCATATGCCACTTGTCTGCCCATTCCGCTATCCTATGTCCTGTTGCAGTCAATTTGTGTCATCCTCACTGCTAGTTTAGTTTAGAGATACAGCACTGAAACAGGCCCTTCAGCCCACCGAGTCTGTGCCGACCATCAACCACCCATTTATACTAATCCTACACTAATCCCATTTTCCTACCACATCCCCACCTGTCCCTATATTTCCCTACCACCTACCTATACTAGTGGCAATTTATAATAGCCAATTAACCTATCAACCTGCAAGTCTTTTGGCTTGTGGGAGGAAACCGGAGCACCCGGAGAAAACCCACGCAGACACAGGGAGAACTTGCAAACTCCACACAGGCAGCACCCAGAATTGAACCCGGGTCGCTGGAGCTGTGAGGCTGCGGTGCTAACCACTGCGCCACTGTGCCGTCCTGTGCAACCCCTCCAAGTTTGGTATCATCGGTAATTTTACTCTGTGTGCCAATATCCAAGTCATTTATATATAGCAAAAAAAGCAGTGGTCCCAGCACTAACCCTTGGGGGACACCACTGTCCACCGTCCACCAGTTTGAAAAACAACCATTTACCACAACTTGCTGTTTTCTGTCCTTAACCCAATTTTATTTTCTCCAGCCTGACACTGACCCTTCTATTCCATGAGCCTCAATTTTGTTCGCCAGCCTTTATGTGGTACTTTGTCAAATGTTTTCTAAAATCCATGTAGACAACATCCACTGCAATCCCTTCATTAAATTTCTCAAAAAATTCAAATTAGTTAAACACAATCTGCCTTTTACAAATCTGTGCTGGCTATCCTTAGTTAACTCAAACCTCTTCAAGTGCCTGTTGATTTTTTCTCTGGTTATTGTTTCTAAAACCTCACCCACCACTGATGTGAAACTGACCAGCCTGTAGTTACCAGAAATGTCCTTACACATTTTCTTGAACAGAGTGTCACATTTGCAATTTACCAATCCTTTGGCACATCCCCCATATCTGGGGAGGATTGAAGATTATGGCAAGACCTTACACTATTTCCACTCCCACTTGCTTGAGAAACCTGGGGTGCAAGCCCATCTGGACCAGGTGACTTATCCACTCTAAGCATAGCCAGCCTTTCCAGTACATCCTGCCTTCCAAATTTCACCCCATTCATTACCTCCACTATCTCTGCTTCTACTGATATTTTGTCAGCATCCTCTTAGCAAATACCGATACAAAGTACTTATTAAGTGTTCTGGTCTTGTCCTGCATCTCTAAGCACATCTCACCCTCTTTGTCCCAAATAACACCCAACCCGTCTCCTAATACCCACTTACTACTTACATGCTGGTAGAAGATTTTTGGGTTCTCCTTTTTGTTAACTGCCATTTTATTCTCCTATTCTCTCTTTGCGGGTCTTATTTTCCTCTTCACTGCCCCTATTGTGTTTGGCCTGGTTCTCGCTTGAAGAATTCACCTGATATCAATCATACACCATCTTTTATTGTTTCATCATATTCTCTGCCACCCTTGTCATTCAATTCACGTCAGTGTAAAACCAGTCTACGTGTCTGCTGTTGCTGCTGCTTGTAGCTACTCCTACCAGGAAATCTGCTGACATGGTATGTCATGCTCGTCTATCTTGCACCAGCCTCACACATCCACTGTAGCTCATCTAAAGCTGCTCTATCATTCAAATACGTCTAGATCGACCCCTCTTTCTGCTGCCTTCTACTTTGCCCTCTAGAAGAGTTTGAACTAACTGAAAACTTCTTTGAAGCCTTTAAAAAGACAGTTAAAGCTGGAGGGCAACCAGATAAGAGAGCAAGTGTTTTGCCTCTTCTCTTACTTCATCACTTGTTTTTCATTCTTCAATGGGATAGCTGGGGAGACCTGCATTTATTACAAAAGCAAAACACTGTAGATGCTGGAAATCTGAAATTTTGATGAAAGTTCATCAGCCTGAAACGTTAACTCTATTTCTCACTGCACAGATGCTGCCAGATCTGCTGAGTATTTTCAGCAGCTATTACTCATCCTTATTTGCACTTGGGAAGATGGTGGTGAGCCGCCTTCTTGAACCACTGCAGTCCGTATAGTATAGGTACTCGGACAGTGCTGTTAGGTGGAGAGACGTTGTTAGGTAGTGAAGATGAAGGAACGGTATGTAATTCCAAGTCAGGATGGTGTATGACTTGAAGGGGAACTTCTCATGTACCTGCTGCCATTGTTCTTCTAGGCGTTAGAGGTCGCAGGTTTGGAAGGTGCTGTCAAAGAAGCTTTGGCGAGTTGTTGCAGTGCAACTTGTAGATGGTACACACTACAGACACAGTCCGCCAGCAGTGAAGGGAATGTAAGTTTAAGGAGGTGGATGGGATGCCAATCGAGTGGGCTGCTTCGTCCTGGATGGTGGCGAGCTTCTTGAGTGTTGGAGCAGCACTCATCCAGGCAAGTGTAGAGTATTCCATCACACTCCTGACTTGTGCCTTGTAGATGGTGGAGAGGCTTTAGGGAATCAGGGGGTGAGTTACCCGCCTCAGAATTCCCAGTATCTGAGCTGCTGTTGTAGCCACAGTATTTATATGGCTGGTCTAGTTCAGTTTCTGGTCAACGGTAAGCCCCAGGATGTTGATGTTGGGGGATTCAGCGATGGTAATGACATTCAACATCAATGACATTCAACATGCTTAGATTCTTTCTTGTTGCTACCTGGAGGGACTAGGCACTGACACTGAGTGCCAACTCCCTCACCCCCAGGATTGTATGACAGTGCTGAAAAACATTCCACATCTTCAGCAGTACAGCGAAGGAAGCATACTCTACTCCACTGCCTTGTCTTATTTTCCCACCCTGGACACCTGCACACTCTTCATCCTCTTAAAGCAACACTTCTTCAACTAACCCTTCCAAGTGTTCTTTGGTTGAAAGAGGAACTCTAACTCAGCATTTTGCATTATGGATACCCAGTTACACTCACTGCAGTTACTTCCATGCACAACCCTGAAGACACATGCCCCCACTTCTTTTACTTCACCTCCCTTAGCGCACTTGGAACATGCTCTTCAACATCTAGTCTGACCCTCATTGGCTCTATCCTCTTGCAGGACAAATTGACACGCACTGCCCACCAAAGGCAAACCATCAGAGGGGGCAGTCCCACCTTTAACTCTCTCACCTCCTTCAAGGGGAGGTGCTCACCTCTTGCCAAAGGTAATGGTGAGGTTGCAAAATCTTGCCCATGTCAAGATACTGACTGTGAACCTACAATGTTACTCTGGAATCCTTGTGAACTATCACACAACCACAATCTTCCACCTCCTTTTCTGTTTCCTTAATCCCAATAGTGTAAGGCCCACCGATTCTTAGCTTCTACTCTCCATTCCTGCAGATTCAGCACAGCAACTGGCAGCACAGGAGCAAGAAAATGTTGATGATGGTGAAGATGATGATGAGGACCAAGCCACCTAGGAAAAAAAAGTATTTGATAGCGCTGTCTCTCAGGATAGCAGCACATGCCAGACCTTCAACAGCGTCCGTTCCCCACCACACCCCACACCCCACTGCCCACAACCCTATAGCATTACTTCAGTGGACCAAGGGAGCTGACACCTAGCTATCAAAGAGCAAACAGGCATGAGATGATGACCACCTAAGTCCCATGAACCATTTGCAAAGCTCCAGCTGCCAACTGTGATCCTGGCCCTCAGGTGGCACCTCGAAGGAACAGTGGAATAGGTGCTCCCAAGGAATACCATAGCTGCTCCAGAGAAGCACTCAGTGGATAGAGGATGGTGAGTTGTAAGTGGTCTTAAAATCTGCCAGTAGTCCGATGCTATGAGAAGCAAGTGCCAGTGTCTGCAGGCAGCATGGCAAAACAAAAACTGCTTTAAAAACCATTTCCTACCTGCAGTAATCTGAATGTTGGTCTTTCCTCAGTTCTGCATTGAACAGCTTATCCTGCCAGCTGCTGTGCAACACTGAACCCGGTGCAGCAGCTTTCTACCTCCAGGAGACTCTAAGGTTTACTGCCAGCTTTCACTTTGACATATCGCAGTCAACCTGCAGAAGTGTGAGGAAATGCGGGAGAAGCCATTTAAACGTAGAAGTCGAGTGCTAACGGTTTCCACCTGACTTCGTTGTGAACAACAGTGCCAATACTATTCCACCACGTTCATAATGATGGTGGAGTGGGGGGTGGTGGGGGGCCAGTTGAAGGTCTGGCATGTGCTGCTATCCTGAGAGACAGCGCTATCACATGCTTGTTGTTCCTGGGTGGCTTGGTCCTCATCATCATCATCACTAGCATTATCTCTACTGGAAAAGAAAGGGTTAATCGAAGATTTAAGAACTTTTAAGAATTATGAAGAGTGCTGATGGAAGCAAATTGGGAAAGATTACAGCCTCTGGTTGAGGAATCAATGATGAAGGGTCATCACTTAAAATTACTACTAAGAACATGAGGCATGAACTTAGGAGTGATTTCTCCATGTTAAAAATTGTTGAAGCATGGAGTCGTTGGCACAGAAAGTAATTGAGACATAGACAAATGCATCTTTTAAAGAAAAGTTGAATAAATATTTGAAGCAGTTTCTTTGACCTTCAATGGGTTAACTCTAGGTTACTGATCTGCATGTATTTTGATTTTCCTTTTCAGCCCTTGATTTGTTTACCAATGTTCACATTATCCACTGGATCAGTGAGTTTAGAAAGCTCAATTTGCTACTTTCTATGAAATAGAAATCCTGCTGGAGATTCACTTATCATCTGATGTGCAGCTGCATAATAGTTAGGTAAGAATTAGTGGAGTTCATGTTCCCATGGCAGCAGCTTTTCCCATTACTTTCATCAGGCATGTTAACAGCATACACTTTGGGCCAATTTGTTACGATTTTTCTCTGAATCCAAGGTATTAGGCAAAGTGTTCATTTTTTTCTGTTGGAATTAGTTTTGCAAGGGTACTTAGCTTGGCTGTATCAACCATCAATTAGTTGGAATAGGCCAAGCAGCATATAACACTAGCATATTTACAATTTGTTCTGATAATTAGGATATATTATGACTTGACCCATCAGTGTTATCCTTTGGCTGAACCTTATACACTCTATGCTATTTTATGTACTACCCTTTAGAGACCTGGGCTGCATTCCATTCTGTAGTTTCATCTCCTCATCTGGAACAACATCTTACAAAGTGATTCTGTTTGCCATACAACCTGAATAATTTGCATTGGCGATGTATATGTAGGGGTAATCAGCTCTACAATCAAAGCATTTATTGATCAAAGATAGATGCCACTTTACTTCTGTGTGTTCTTTGTTTGGCATAGAATATATCATGGCATATGTTAGCTACATGTGTTATTGTTATGATTTGTATTTACTCGATGCCAAATGCTTGGAATGCTACGATTTTGAATGCGCAACCTGCCACCAGCGAGATTTTTAGGATTATGTGCAGCTCCCTCAGCGATCATTGCCTCAGGCAAAAGGAAGTGCAGCTCAGGATAATTTGTGATTCTATCTCTTGATGTACATCTGTAAATTTGCACATAGCTTCTAACTATTAAAGCTGCGTATCAAGCAGCTCACTTGTCATATTTAGCATCATTAGTAATGACTTTGCAAGAAACTTCACTGCCTATTAGATGTCACGCTTAGCTCAGTGAGAGACCTTTCCTCTTACTCAGAAGGTCATGCGTTCAAGATCCATTACAATGACTTAAGCATATAATCTAGGTTCAACATTGTCAAGAAAACATGCCATCCCAAATGAGGATTTTTATTTCATCAGTTGGAAACCTACATTAAACTTTTAAAAAAGGAGATGGGATCCTAGAGTTAATTTTTAAAGAAGCTGGCAGCCAAAATGACAACCACAATTTGCATTGAAATATCTCACATTCCAGGACATCAAATTGGAGATGCATGTCTAATGAGGTTGCATCCAGGACAATGCCTTATGAATTTGGAATCAGCGAACAGCTGCACTACTAATGGCAAAACATTCAAAACCGTCTTGGAAAATGAACAGTGGAGCCATACCTCCAGGGGATGATCATTGAAAACAATGAGACTCAAGAGAGATTGAAAATACCTAGACTCGAATCTAATTAAATTGCAAATGAGGGCACTGGACAATCGTGACCACACCCCATCTGTGGAAAAACTAGCAGTCTTTTGCAAAAGGACAAGCTTCTGAGATTTTGAAGCAGACAAGCTTTGAGTGCTAACCAGACAAGACCCAAGTGAGGCAGGGTATGTGTGCGTCTCTCTCTCCAGAAAACATTGTCCGTTTGAAACCTATCTGTAACTGTGGAATCCCCAAGTCTACCATTGCTACAGACAGAAACCACAGGGAGTATAGGCCAGCTACAATGTTGTCTCCAAGAAAAACCCTGAACCAGGGCCAGCCAAAGACTTCAAGATCACAACTTGAGCCAGAAGATAATGGAATTACCCAACCCCACAGACTGTATATTATTTTTTACTTGCTCTGGACTCAAATCCAAACCAGACTATTTCTTATCACGCTGTTCTCTATTTGTGTATGTGAGATTCTCATGTGCATGTTTGAGTGAAAGTGTAGCATAGTTTTATTATTTTATTTGGATTGGGTTTAGTTTTTTTAAGTACAGTAAACAAACCTCTTTCTTGTTTAAATTCCAGAAAAACTGTCCTATTGATTCTTTTTATGATCACAACAAAGGTAAAACTGAAGTGGTAAGCACAACCACTGTTTTAGAAAGGAATAAACCCTGTTGCAGTCAAACAAGGAGAAGGAAAAGAGGGGAGACTTGTAACCCCTCTTCACCTGATCATAACATAAATTTGGGGATTCATCCGGGATCGTTATCCAGAGACAAACAAGAAATTGTAAGTGGGAAACCAAATTGATCCCTATCAAAAATGCAAAAAACTTCAATACAGGTTTTCTTGTGTTTTTTATTGCTGGAGTACTAACATGTCCACATTCAAGGCCAGTACCTTCCTACACCAGAGTGAAGTAACTTGGGACAAGTTAAATGTCCTATCTATTGAGATGTTGAGGACTGTAGCTGGGCAATTAGAGATTACTATCCCTTCAAAAGCTCGGATACCCGAAATCCTAAAACATGTGGCCAACCATTTGTCACTTGAACCTGAAGACTCAGAAACAAGTTGTGCAGGGTAATGTTAGCTAAGAAACAATTAGAACAGAGGAGAGTCAAATTAGAATTCCAGAGAGAGAAAGAGCAGGGAGAGTTCCAGGAAAGAGAAAAAGAAAGGGAGGAAGGGGAAACAGAAAGAGCTTTCCAGAAGGAGAATGAGGAAAGGGAGTTAAGGGGGCTCGAACTAACTAGGGGAAGGCGTGCCCAGCTCAGGGCCGAGTGCTGAGCTCTTAAAATTCTAGCAGCTGATACCAAGGTTTAATGAGAGGGATGTGGAAGCAGTTTTGTCCCTTTTCAAAAGCTTGCACACCAGTTGAAGTGGCCGGCAGACAGCTGGGCACTGTCATTTCAAAGCAAAGTACCAGGAAAAGCCCTTGAGGCATATCACTGTTGCCTGATGAGAGATCATCAGACTGAGATGACTAAAAATGCTATCCTGGGTGCATATGTGCTAGTACTGGAGCTGTACCGCCAAAAATTCCAAACCCTCCGAAAGCAGCCTGAAGAAACTTACCTAGAGTTTGAAAGAGGTAAGCAGCTTGCTTTTGACCAGTGGTTACGGGCACTCAAACTACAGTCCACATATTAAAACTTCAGAGATGTGATCCCCCTGATTCCCAATGACTCCAGTTTTGCTCGGGCTCCTTGATGCCATACTCAGTGGAATGCTGCCGTGATGTCAAGGGCAGTTACTCTCACCTCATCTGTGGAGTTCAGTTCTTTTGACCATGTTTTGACAAAGGCTGTAATGAGGTCAGGAGCTGAGTGGTCCATCAGTGAGCA
This sequence comes from Heterodontus francisci, assembly GCF_036365525.1. Taxonomy (NCBI): domain Eukaryota; kingdom Metazoa; phylum Chordata; class Chondrichthyes; order Heterodontiformes; family Heterodontidae; genus Heterodontus; species Heterodontus francisci. The sequence goes on along the minus strand of NC_090373.1, from coordinate 154,525,715 downwards.
TGTTATTGCTGAGTAAATGTTGCTTGATAGCATTGTCGACGACCCCTTCCATCACTTTGCTGATAATCGAGAGTAGACTGGTAGGGCAGTAATTGGCTGGGTTGGATTTGTCCTGCTTTTTGTGTACAGGACAACCTGTGCAATTTTTCACATTGCTGGATAGATGCCAGTGTTGTAGCTGTACAGGATCAGCTTGGCTAGGGGTGTGGCTAGTTCTGGAGCACTATTGCCAGAATTTTGTCAGGGCCCATTGCCTTTGCAGTATCCAGTGCCTTCAGCCGTTTCTTCATATCATGTGGAGTAAATTGGATTGGCTGAATGCTGGTATCTGTGATACTGGGGACCAGGAGGACAAGATGGATCATCCACTTGGCACTTCAGCTGAAGATGGATGCAAATGCTTCAGCCTTGTCTTTTGCACTGATGAGCTGGGCTCCCCCATCATTGAGGATGGGGATGTTTGTGGAGCCTTCTCCTCCCTTTAGTTGCTTAATTGTCCACCACCATTCACGACTGGATGTGGCAGGACTGCAGGGTTTAGATCTGATCTGTTGGTTATGGGATTGCTTAGCTCTGTCTATCACATGCTGCTTCCGCTGTTTGGCATGCAAGTTGTCCTGTGCTGCAGCTTCACCAGGCTGACACCTAATTTTTAGGTTTGCCTGGTGCTGCTCCTGGCATGCCCTCCTGCACTCTTTATTGATCCAGAGTTCGGCCCCCGACTTGATAGTAATGGTAGAGTGGGGGATATGCCGAGCCATGAGGTTACAGAATGTGGTTGAATACAATTCTGCTGCTGCTGATGGCCCACAGCGCCTATGGATATCCAGTTTTCAGTTGCTATATCTGTTCAGAATCTAGCACATTTAGCACGGTGATAGTGCCACACAACATGAAGGTGGGCATCCTCAATGTGATGACTGGACTTTTTTTTTATTCATTCATGGGATGTGGGCGACACTGGCAAGGCCAGCATTTATTGCCCTTTCCTAATTGCCCTTGAGAAGGTGGTGGTGAGCTGCCTTCTTGAACCGCTGCAGTCCATGTGGGATAGGTACACCCACAGTGCTGTTAGGAAGGGAGTTCCAGGATTTTGACCCAGCGACAGTGAAGGAACGGCGATATACTTCCAAGTTAGGATGGTGTGTGACTTGGAGGGGAACTTGCAGGTGGTGGTGTTCCCATGTATTTGCTACCCTTGTCCTTCTAGTTGGTAGAGATTGTGGGTTTGGAAGGAACCTTGGTGCATTGCTGCAGTGCATCTTGTAGATGCATCTTGCTGCCACTGTGCGTCGGTGGTGGAGGGAGTGAATGTTTGTAGATGGTGTGCCAATCAAGCAGGTTGCTTTGTCCTGGATGGTGTCGAGCTTCTTGAGTGTTGGAGCTGCACCCATCCAGGCAAGTGGAGAGTATTCCATCACACTCCTGACTTGTGCCTTGTAGATGGTGGACAGGCTGTGGGGAGTCAGGAGGTGAGTTACTCGCCTCAGGATTCCTAGCCTCTGACCTGCTCTTGTAGCCATGGTATTTATATGGCTACTCCAGTTCAGTTTCTGGTCAATGGTAGCCCCTAGGTTGTTGATAGTGGGGGATTCAGCGATGGTAATGCCGGGTAAGGTCAGGGTAGATGGTTAGATTCTCTCTTGTTGGAGATGGTCATTGCCTGGCACTTGTGTGGCACGAATGTTACTTGCCACTTATCAGCCCAAGCCTGGATATTGTCCAGGTCTTGCTGCATTTCTACACGGACTGCTTCAGTATCTGAGGAGTCGCGAATGGTGCTGAACATTGTGCAATCATCACTTCTGACATTAAGGAGGGCGCGGTGGTCACTCCTACCAATACGGTCATGGACAGATGCATCTGCGATAGGTAGATTGGTGAGTTTCAGGTCAAGTAGGTTTTTGCCTCGTGTTGGTTCCCTCACCACCTGCTGCCAACTCAGTCTAGCAGCTTTGTCCTTCAGGATTTGGCCAGCTCGGTCAATAGTGGTGCTACCAAGCCACTCTTGGTGATGGACATTGAAGTCCCCTACCCAAAGTACATTCTGTGCCCTTGCTACCCTTGGTGTTGTAGGCCAGAGGCCTGCAGCCACTACTTTTTGTATGTATTTGCATTTTACTACTGCCTTGCTTTTGCTTTGCTTTTGATTATTTTTAAAAAAAACCTTTAATAAACATGTAGTGAATTTTTAAATGTTACTTTGTAGACATTGATTTAAAACTATGTGTGATTGTGCACTGATTAAGTCAAGTAATTAATCAATTATGTAATTAATGACAATTAATATTAAGTATGAACTTGTTTTTCCTTTTTATCTTTTTGTTTTCATGCTGGTCAGGCCAAGCTATGCAAAGCTCATGTTTTGTCTAAACTACTGTTTTTCTCTTCTTGAAAATAACGGTTGTCTCCCATTGTTTAAACTGAAGCCCACTTGTTACGATAATCGATGACCCTTGAACTACAAGCCAGGACAATGGATAACCTTGCACATGGGGTGGTCCACTATGGTGTGGTATCAGAAGATGGAGTTTAATTGATGGACAGTATAATTTAATTGACGGCAGGTGAGAGACACCATCAAAGAATGTAGAAACAGCATGAGCAGCCTCATAGTGCCTGTTAGAAGAATTTGATAAGGACACATGGTTGTCAGACTCTTGTTTTGATAAAGTCTGATGGAGGCCTTGGAAAGCTGCAACAGAGCCAAAAATTGGACTTAAAAGGGCAGAGAATCCAACATTCAGTGTTGCAGCCGCAGTGGACTAGTCAACCACTGAAGACTACCGAGGAAGGGACGTGCAAGGTTCTCCGGAGACTTGGTGATGTATGTACCAAGGGGAAACCGTACCATTTTAGGAAGTTATCTTGAACAGACTAATTTGGTGTTATAGCCATCGAGCTGTAAGTTTTGTTTTGCCTTTCTATACTCTTTTCCTTCCTTTCTGTTAATAAAGTTATCTTTCTTTTTTTAATCATAAATAATTGTTTAATAATTACTTAATAATTGCTCAATAAAATTACTGTTTTAACACATTTTTGTGGTGAGTCACTCATTCCTGTTACATCTAGAGTACAGATCCAAACCTAAGTGAGACTCTGCAGGGGACTCTCATGCCCTACAGTGCTTCTTCCAGTTGGTGTTAAACATGGAGAAGCACAGATTCGTCAGCTGAGGGAGGGCAGTAGGTGGTAATCAGCAGGAGGTTTCCTTGCCCATGTTTGACCTGATGCCATGAGACTTCATGGGGTCCAGAGTCAATGTTGAGGACTCTCAGGACAACTCTCTCCTGACTGTATACCACTGTGCCTCCACCTCTGGTGGGTCTGTCCTGCCAGTGGGACAGGACATACCCAGGGATGGTGATGGTAATGTCAGGGACATTGTCTGTGAGGTATGATTCAGTGAGTATGACTATTTCAGGCTGTTGCTCAACTAGTCTGTGGGACAGCTCTCCCAATTTTGTCACAAGCCCCCAGATGTTAGTAAGCAGGTTTCACAGGGCTGGGTTTGCCATTGTCATTGCCAGTGCTGAGGTGGATGCAGTGTCGTCCATCCTGTGTAATTCCTTTTCACTTTGTAGCAGTTTAATACAACTGAGTGGCTTACTGGGCCATTTCAGAGGGCATTTAAGAGTCAACCACATGTGGCTACCTGATTCCCAGAGGCCATTCCCCTAAGAACTATGTCTACCAAGGTAGTGACGGAGGGGGTAACCCAATTCTTTACCTGATATGGCTGCCTGCTGAGATCCAGTCAGATGAGGGCACAATTTTCATGTCTGGGATCTTTCAAAATATCATCGGTAATCTGGGCATAACCCAGCTAAAGTCCTCAGCCTACCACCCACAGTCACAAGGGGCTTTGGAACGGTACCACCAGACCATAAAGACAATGATCAGGGTATACTGCTACGAGTACCCCCATGACTGGGACAAAGAGTTGGGATTTCTCCTGTTTGCACCAGGGACTCACCCAATGAGTCCACTGGCTTTAGTGCTTTTGAATTTGTTTATGGACACGAGGTGAGAGGTCCTCTTAAATTAATCAAAAATAGGTTTTTGGGACACAGGGATGTGCCTTCCATGTTAGAGGAGGGCCGGGAGGATTCCCAAATGGAACCCCCTACTGCCTGATTAGCCAACACTAAAATGTTAGAAAAATTAGACATCCCACTCTCTTAAATGCAGAGCAAAGAGCAGCCCTACCATTTACAGAAAATCTGCAGGGACAACAAAAGTTCCCAAAAGGGCAAGCCAAAAGTGAGGGAGATGCCGCACCTAGTTGAAGTGCCAAAGGGGAGTGCAGTGAAAGCTGCACATACACCTGCAGGCAGTAATGTCCCAGAGGACATAGGGCAGATTAGCAAAAAAAACCCTCCTCAAAATATTGGGAAAAAGGAAGGAAAAATGCCCAAAAGTAAACAGCACTTGTGTAAATCACCAGAAAACAAAACGTGCAAGTTCTCCCTGTGACCGCGTGGGTTTTCGCCGGGTGCTCCGGTTTCCTCCCACAGCCAAAAAGACTTGCAGGTTGATAGGTAAATTGGCCATTATAAATTGCCCCTAGTATAGGTAGGTGGTAGGGGAATTGAGGGAAGGTGGGGAAGTGAGAGGGTAATGGGATTAATGTTGGATTAGTATAACTGGGTGGTTGATGGTTGGCACAGACTCGGTGGGCCGAAGGGCCTGTTTCACTGATGTAACTCCAAATAAATAAATAAATAAAAATGTGGACCTACCTACTGAGCAATCCAATGATCAGGTCCCAAATCCAAAGCTAATCAAACCCAACAATTTAGAGTCAGAACTCAGCAAGAACAAGGGCCCAGAGGAAATCTCAAATACCTCACAGGAGCTAAGACACAATTTATCACCCACTATCACCATCGACATAAGAATTATCAATGTACCGGAACCTGAAGGGTAAAAGCCATGTGTTGTTAAAGCTTGTACAGCCACAAAACCTTGCCACCAGCAGTAATGGAAATATGCATACCAGAAGCTTCACCAACAACCATATGTTTATTGAGATGAATATTCCCTAAGTACTATAGGTTGATGCTAGAGGAACTTCAGCCCATTTGACAACATGTAACCTAAAAGAAATACAATTTTTAATGGTACCTCATCCAAAGGTTGGATGATGACAACACTCCAAAAAGTTACACCAGAGCCTAGCTAGGGCAGTGTGAGTTTGAAAAGTGAGTGTTTGAGAATGAATGTGTTTTTCTTTTCCGTCTACAACCTGGTAATGAAATGTTCCTGTCATCACATTTCATTCCGCGTGGTGTGGAGGTGTCAAGAAAACATGCTATCCCAAATGAAGATTTTTAATTCATCAGTTGGAAACCTACATTAAACTTTTAAAAAGATGGAATCCTACAGTTAACTTTTAAAAGGCTGGCAACCAAGATGGCCACCACAATTTGCATTGAAATACCTCACATTCCAGGACATTGAATTAGAGACACTTGTCTAAAGAGATAGCATCCAGGACAATACCTTATGAATTTGGAAACAGTTAATAGCTTTAGTACTAATGGCAAAATATTTAAAGCCTTCTTTGGAAATTAATAGTGGAGTCATACCGCCAGGGAGTGAACATTGAAACAATGAGACTCAAGAGAGATTGAAAATACCTAGACTCGAATCTAATTAAATTGCAAACGAGGCCAATGGACGTGACCACCTTCCCATCTGTGAAAACACTAGCAGTCTTTTGCAAAAGGACAAGCTTCTGAGATTTTGAAGCAGACAAGCTTTGAGTGCTAACCAGACAAGACTCCAATGGGGCTGTGCGTGTCTCTCTCTCTCTCTTCCTCCAGAAATCATTGCAAGTTTGAAACCTGTCTATGACTGTAGAATCCCCAAGTCTACCATTGCTACAGACGGAGACCCTGGGGAGGAAGGCCATCTACAACTCTGTCTCCAATAAAAACTCTGAATCAGGTGGGCCAGTCACAAAGTGAACTTCTACCAGCCAAAAACTTCAAGATCTCAACTTCAGCCAGAAGACAACGTAATTACCCAACACTACAGACTGTATATTATCTTTTACTTTTTCTGGACTCCAATCCAAACCAGACTATTTCTTATCACTCTGTATTCTATTTGTGTGTGTGAGCAAAAGTGTAGCATCGTTTTATAATTTTATTTAAATTGGGTTTAGTTTTCGAGTATAATAAACTAAACTTTTTCTTGTTTAAACTCAAGAAAATCTGTCCAGTTGGTTCTTTTTTGATCACAACCAAGGTAAAAGGTAACAAACACTCACTGAAGTGGTAAGCACATCCATTGTTTTAAAAAGGAGTAAACCCTGGGCTGGATTTTACCAAGCCCACGACCTCGGCCTCTGTGGCGGGGGGAGGGTGCAGAGTATGGGTCCGGCAGCGGTCCGCCATGAAGGCTGAGGCCAGGAGTGGCTGGCTCGATCCTCCCAGCAGCGGCGAGGCTTCGTGGCACCCACCCCCTCCCCTGCCACTGGGTGAAGGAAACAGCATTTCAATACTTAAATGAATAAATATAAATACATTTTCCTGAAATCTTCTCAGCCCACAGCAATCTTCGGCATGGCGGCTGGCACTCCCATGCCTTCAATTCCATGTCCGGGGAAAGCCGGTGTGACACTGGTGGGGAGGGGGGAGGAGTTAAGATTTTCAGTGCGGGAGGGGAATGGGGTCAAATTAATGCAGTGGGTCTAGGGATGGTGGGAAGGGATGAACTTTAAACATTGTGCAGTTTGGCGGGGAAAGGTCATATTTAAAAGGTAAGTGTCTTGGCCGGGGAAAGGAGAAATAGTTAATGTAATTGTTATTGGGGGTTGGGACAGGGCCGTTGGAATATATTTGATAAATATGGGGGGATACTGCTTTAAAAATTCAAATTGACCATCAGGGCTGGTTGCCCTTTAAAAATGATGCCAGCGGCTGCACACAGGCAGCTGACGCCATTGCTAGGGATGTACAGCCCACCCCCTTCACCTGAGTCGGAGGGGTGGGGTCCTGGCTATTTAAATGAGCTGCTGCGCGGGAGATTGTGGCGGCTTTTTGGCGTGCGGGCCACCATATTTTGAACTCGTTGCCGAGATCGGTGGCGGGCTCTTAAAATCCAGCCCCCTGTAGCAATCAAACAAGGAGCCTTGTGACCCCTCCTCACCTGATCGTAACAACATCAGTATCAACTTGCACATATATAGCATAATTAACATAGTAAAATATGCCAAGTTGTTTCATAGGACAGTTATCAAACAAGATCCGTGCGTTACTGAGGGAGTGCTGCGCTGGTGGAAGTGCAATTTTTTAGGATAAGATGGGAAACCAAAGCCATGTTTGCCCTCTCAAGTGGACATAAAAGCTCCCATGGTATTATGCAAAGAAGATCCCCAGGAAAATTCTCCCGATGTCTTGGCCAAAAATTTGCCCTCAACTAACACCACCAAAAAAAAAGTGATCAGGTTATTTATCTCATTGCTGTTTGTAAGGCCTTGCTCTGTGCAAAGTTTCTGCTGTGTTTCCCTACACGGCAACAGTGACCACATTTCATCCTTCAATACTTAAGTAAAATTGTTAACCTCTTCATTTTAAATTGATTCCTTCCTATAGTAAAAGAGCAAAGAGGAGTTTCATATGAATCCTTTCATACACTCATTACTGATATTACACAGCATTAATCCAACCTTGTGGATTCCGTAAATCTATTTAAATCCCAAATAATCCCTGAGATCTCTCACATTATAGTCATTTATCTCACCTGTTTACAGTGACATGTCAAAAATATGATGGACCTGTTCCTTATCATGGCGCAGTCGCACTTTTCAGCCTTGTATGATACGTCTGAAACAAACAGAACATTTGTAAACTTTTACATTCACTATTGCCATTGAATTTGAATTCGGGCCAGGATCTCTGCCATCATTCCATTTATTTTCAGGTCAGCAATATTGAACAGAAGAACTTTTCTGGAATTTCCTTGCTTTTGTTTGCTGTGAGTTTCTTTTTCTCTCACTCTAAACCTCAACATCTGCACAGACTGCTGACGAATCTCCTCATTGCAATACAGTGAATAATAGGCTCAAGATACCTTCTTTCAAAGCACCTGCAATACATTGTACTGTTGCCCATCATACCATCTTCCCCAGCTGCATGTGTTGAAATTCATAACCTACTGAGTACTTCCTGTGTCCATTTGACTGCACAAATGTAGTCTAGATACATAACCAATATTAGAGCTCACAGGAAAGGGTTCTCTTACACATTTAAATAAGAGTATAAAAACATAAGAAATAGGAGTAGGCCATATGGCCCCTAGAGCTTGCTCTGCCATTCAATAAAGTAATGCCTGATCTGATCTTGGCTTCAACTCCACTTTCCTGCCTGATCCCCATAACCCCTGACTCCCCTATAGTTCAAGAATCTGTCTAACCCAGCCTTGAATATATTCAATGACTCAGCCTCCTCAATTCTCTGGGGTAGAGAATTCCAAAGATTCATGACCCTCTGAGAGAAGAAATTCAGCCTCAGCTCCTTCTTAAATGGGTGACCCCTTCTTCCGAAACTGTGCCGCCTAGTTCTAGATTCTCCCACGAGGGGAAACATCCTCTCAGCATCTACCCTGTCAGACCCCTCAGAATTTTATACTTTTCAATAAGATCACCTCTCATTCTTCTAAACTCCAATGAGTATAGGCCCAACCTGCTCAACCTTTCCTCAGAAGACAACCCCTTTATCTCAGGAATCGACTTAGTGAACCTTCACTGAACTGCTTCCAATGCAAATATATCCCTCCTTAAATAAGGAGACCAAAACAATATGCAGTGCTCTAGGAATGGTCTCACCAACGCCTGTACAGTTACAGAACTTCCCTATTTTTATATTCCATTCCCCATGAAATAAAGGCTAAAATTCCATTTGCCTTCCTAATTACTTGCAGTACCTGCATGCTGACTTTTTGTGATTCATGTACGAGGACACCCAGATCCCTCTGTACTGCAGCATTCTGCAGTCTCTCCATTTAAATAATATTTTGCTTTTCTATTCTTCCCACCAAAGTGGATAACCTTTTCCCACATTATACTCCATTTGCCAAATTATTTGTCCATTCATTTAACCTATCCATATCCCTTGGCAGAAGCTTTGTGTCCTTTTCACAACTTGCTTTCCCATTTATCTTTGTATGATCGGCAGATTTGGCTAAAATACACTTGGTCCCTTCATCCAAATCATTAATATAGATCATAAATAGTTGAGGCCCCAGTAGTGATACCTGTGGCACCCCACTTGTTACAATTTTTCAACCTGAAAATGACCCAGTTATCCTGACTCTGTTTTCTGTTTGTTAGCCAATCCTCTATCCATGCTAAAATATTACCCCCAATGCCATGGCCCCTATCTTATGCAGCAATCTATTATGTGGCACCTTATTGAATGCCTTTTGGAAATCCAAATACACTATATCTACTGGTTCCTCTTTATCCACCCTGCTTGTTAAATTCGTCAAACATGATATCTCTTTCATAAAACCTTGTTGACTCTGCTTGATTGTATTAAGATTTTCTAAATGTCCTGCTGCTGCATCCTGAATAATGGATTACAGCATTTTAATAATGACAGATGTTAGGCTAACTGACCTATAGTGCTGGATTTTACACCGAGCGAACGGGAGCTGTCACCGACGTAAAAGTTGGTGGCGAACCCTCTTCCGCCCGGCCCGGGGATCTGTCTCAGATTTCCGGTGCACTGAGAGGCCGCCGGAAAAACAATAACCTATAAATAATGTAACAATAAAATATGTAAGTTGTTGCAGGACGAGCTTTACAATGTGGAAGCAAAAGTGACGGGGGAGAGGGGGGAGGTCTCCCAATCATCTGCTGACACTGGTTCTCCAGGGTTTCTGCTGATCTTCCACTGAAGACACAGAAGACACTGATGAGATTCTGCCGAGTTTTGACACCAAGGTGTTAGCCCTTATCTAAGCTTATAAAGTATCAAATGGCACAGATAAGGTAAACCCCAAAATGTTACATTAAACTGATTTACAAAACTAGGAGTGGGTACAAATAGACATTTGTGAAAAGTAAGTTTAAAGTAAGTTTGCAACAGAAGAGCATATTTATTGAAGAAGTGATAGATATTGTGATGAACTTCTCAGGCTGGACAGTAGAGAGATAATTAATGGAGATGTTCAACACACAATTCGGTATTAAGATGGCAGAGTCAAGGTACATAAGGACAAACTTCGATGGGCTGAATAGTATTTTTCTCGCTTCAACTTTATCTTATGATCTGCAGTTTCTTTCATTCGCTCATGGGAATTGATCTTGACCCAGAACAGACTCTCAGGGACATCCTACTTAATGGGATAGATCTTGACTTTGTATGATACTGTATGATGGGTGATAGCGAATCGGCAAGCCATTTTAAATCAATTTTTTATATCAGTGGAGTTCAATGGAAACAAAAATTGGAAGAGATTAAAACATGTTGCCGACTCATTATCACCCATTTCACACTGTTGCAGAAACCCAGATCTACCCTACTGAGTTATCCAGTAGGAGGGGCTGGGCGGCAATGGATAACATTTAATCATCACCTTTCAATATCCTTTTTTTTAAAAATAAATACAATTTCTTAAGCTTTCCCCTGCAGCACTAAGTGTGGCCAGCATTAAGTCATTAGTTGAGTGCTTTCTTAATATGACACAGCCTTTTAGTGAATCGATTTAAAATTTTCCACTTAAAACTGCCACTTAAAAATTTTCTTCATGGATGGTTAATCGCTCACTTTCAGGTTATACAAACTAAGTACATTGTAAGTGTGACAGGAATATTTAGGCAGCATAGTCTGGGCAACACCAGGGGTTGGCCTGACTTTATAACTATAGCTGAGAAGCAGACAAAGTGGGCATTTGGACATGAGATAGACATTCAGAGCATAACAGGAATATTTCAGTATTTACAGTCGATATAGACCTTAAAATTTCTTTGGATTTTTTTCTTGATTTCCTGCTGGAACATCGGCGAGACATTGACAGATCTCTGAGAGAATCAGGGTAAATATAAAAAAATGGCCATTCATGCTATTTCCTTCAGGCTTCTGCCAATCTTCCAACAAAGTTACAGTGACAGGATCCCGATGGAATTTCCAGCCCGCTATAATTAATCTGCAATTAATCATGGTGGCGAGCACAGGGGTATTGTTAGATGGTTTGTAGACTATAATAAACTGGAAAACTAAGTTAAACAATGTAAGCTTATGTTAAATTCACTTAGGTAAAATGAGGGTAACCAGGGAAAGGGTTGGCCCACTCAAGGACAGAGATGGGAATCTATGTGTGGAGCCAGAGGAAATGGGCGAGGTGCTAAATGAGTACTTTGCATCAGTATTCACCAAAGAGAAGGACTTGGTGGATGATGAGCCTAGGGAAGGGAGTGCAGATAGTCTCAGTCATCTCATTATCAAAAAGGAGGTGGTGTTGGGTGTCTTGCAAAGCATTAAGGTAGATAAGTCCCCAGGGCCTGATTGGATCTACCCTAGAATACTGAGGGAGGCAAGGGAGGAAATTGCTGGGGCCTTGACAGAAATCTTTGCATCCTCATTGGCTACAGGTGAGGTCTCAGAGGACTGGAGAATAGCCAATGTTGTTCCTTTGTTTAAGAAGGGTGGCAAGAATAATCCAGGAAATTATAGGCCGGTGAGCCTTACGTCAGTGGTAGGGAAACTATTAGAGAGGATTCTTCGGGACAGGATTTACTCCCATTTGGAAACAAACAAACTTATTAGCGAGAGACAGCATGGTTTTGTGAAGGGGAGGTCATGTCTTACTAATTTGATTGAGTTTTTTGAGGAAGTGACGAAGATGATTGATGAAGGAAGGGCAGTGCATGTTATCTATATGGACTTTAGTAAAGCCTTTGACAAGGTCCCGCATGGCAGACTGGTACAAAAGGTGAAGTCACACGGGATCAGAGGTGAGCTGGCAAGATGGATACAGAACTTACTCGGTCATAGAAGACAGTGGGTATCAGTGGATGGGTGTTTTACTGAATGGAGGGATGTGACTAGTGATGTTCCACAGGGATCAGTGCTGGGACCTTTGCTGTTTGTGGTATATATAAATGATTTGGAGGAAAATGTAGCTGGTCTGATTAGTAAGTTTGCGGACGACACAAAGGTTGGTGGAGTTACAGATAATGATGAGGATTGTCAGAGGATACAGCAGGATATAGATCAGTTGGAGACTTGGGCGGAGAAATAGCAGATGGAGTTTAATCCAGACAAATGTGAGGTAATGCATTTTGGAAGGTCTAATGCAGGTGGGAGGTATACAGTAAATGGCAGAACCCTTAGGAATATTGACAGGCAGAGAGATCTGGGCGTACAGGTCCACAGGTCACTGAAAGTGGCAATGCAGGTGGATAAGGTAGTCAAGAAGGCATACGGCATGCTTGCCTTCATCGGTCAGGGCATAGAGTATAAAAATAGGCAAGTCATGTTGCAGCTGTACAGAACTTTAGTTAGGCCACACTTAGAATATTGCGTGTAATTCTGGTCGCCACACTACCAGAAGGACGTGGAGGCTTTGGAGAGGGTACAGAGGAGGCTTACCAGGATGTTGCCTGGTCTGGAGGGCATTAGCTATGAGGAGAGGTTGGAAAAACTTGGATTGTTTTCACTGGAACAACGGAGGTGGAGGGGCGACATGATAGAGGTTTACAAAGTTATGAGCGGCATGGACAGAGTGGATAGTCAGAAGCTTTTTCCCAGGGTGGAAGAGTCAGTTACTGGGGGACATAGGTTTAAGGTGCAAGGGACAAAGTTTAGAGGGGATATGCGAGGCAAGTTTTTTACACAGAGGGTGGTGAGTGCCTGGAACTTGCTGCCAGGGGAGGTGGTGGAAGCAGATACGATAGCGACGTTTAAGAAACATCTTGACAAATACATGAATAGGAAGGGAATAGAGGGATATGGGCCCCAGAAGTGCAGAAGGTTTTAGTTTCGGCAGGCATCAAGATCGGCGCAGGCTTGGAGGGCCGAATGGCCTGTTCCTGTGCTGTACTGTTCCTTGTTCTTTGTTCTTTGATGAACAGCAGTATTGCAGTTAGTTGAAGCTTCCAGTTCCATGCTGATGAGGAGCTTTCCCTGCCTGCCACGTGTATCAGGAAATAGTCAGTGCACTGCTCGCAGTGTTCCGTTTATGTCAAAATATGGACAGTGATAAATAGAAAGAATGAGCAATGATATGCTTTACCTCAGCAAAACATCCCCAGTGTTGTTTTGCATCATTGATAACAGCTTGCTCAGTTTATCCTGTGTCAGTCTCATCAACATCCTGGGGGTCACCATTGACCAGAAACTGAACTGGACCAGCCATATAAATGTTGCAGCTACAAGAGCAGGTCAGAAGCTATGAACTCTGTGGCGAGTAACTGACTTCCTGACTCAATGCCTGTCCACCATCTACAAGTCACATGTCAGGAGTGTGATGGAATACTCTCCACTTGCCTGGATGGGTGCAGCTTCAACAACACTCAAGAAGCTCGACACCATCGAGGACAAAGCAGCCCGCTTGATTGTCACCCCATCCAGCACCTTAAACATTCACTCCTTCCATCACCAGCACACAGTGACAGCAGTGTGTAACATATACAAGATGCACTGCAGCAACTCACCATGCCTCCTTGACAGTACCTTCCAATCCCATGATCTCTGCTACCTGGAAGGACAAAGGCAGCAGACGCATGGGAACACCATCACCTGCAAGTTCCCCTCCAAGTCACACATCATCCTCACTCAGCTATTCCTTCACTGTTGCTGGGTCAAAAACCTGTGAAGCCCACATTCTCAAAGGTGTACATGTCATCAATGAACCAGTGCTCTTGTAGCATGTCCCCTTCTACTGAGCTTTCCTCAGTGCCCAGTGCCACCCTCTGCCTCATGGATGGAAGAAAGAGCTCTCACCGCCGGTATTGCGCTGTCCCCGGACTCAGCACCTTCCTAACAGCACAGTGGGAGTACCTTCACCAGATGGCACTGCAGCAGGATAAGAAGGCAGCTCACCACCATCTTCTCAAGTACGGTTAGGGATGGGTAACAAATGCTGGCATAGCCAGTGACGCCCACATCCCATGAAAGAATAAAAAAAATTACACTGACTTGGTGTTACACATATTGCACACTACTGGTGCCTCATAGTAACAGACTCTCAATAGATAAAAATCATACGTCATAATATTTGTTGACATTGGGTAAAACAATATATTGGTAACATCATCTTAATGCTTATTATGGCTGGACAAAATATTAACATGTTTAACAAAAACAGAAAATCCTGGAAATAGAATCTGTGGAGAGACAAACAGTTAACGCTTCAGGTCTGTGTGACCTTTCATCAGAAAATATTTGCTTGTACTACTGACAAATACAATTTTATGTGTGGGTGGCTAAGTGTTCATTACTTGCATAGAAACGTGCTAAGATTAAGCTGCTTAGCCCAATCAAAATATTGCTTCTCTTCACAAGATACAATGTACCTTGGGATAACGCTGCGAAACAGAACTTTATGATGCCCGACTTCCACTCCTGTAATCAGTGCCCTTGTCCTTGAGATGACTATCTAATAACAAGATACTGCATCACATAATAAATGGAATTGAATTAACACATATTTAGAAAGCCACCTAAGAGTAAGAGTAAATTTTATACAGAAACAATGTGAAAAGAAAAATACTTGCAATTATAATGCATCTTATTGCATCTCCCAGCAACATTTGAAATTCAGTCACTTTCATGAGGAAGTCAAACTCAGCAGCCATTTTGTACTCAACATGATGCCATGGACAGCAATAAGATGAATGACTTCAATGTGATTGGCTGCTTACCCTGCTTGCTGACATTACTGCTGCTGTACTCCTAGAGATTGCCTTGACTTGGCGCCAGATTAAAATTAATGTCAGGAAAGGAGAAATCCATTGCAAGAGAATGCTAGATCATTGTGGGCAGCTTTCTTTGAGGCCAGTAGTCTCTTCACTGCTGACCGCAAAATCCATGTCTTTAGGTCAGATGATTAAAAGCTTGGTCAAAGAAGTAGGCTTTAAGGATCGTCTTAAAGGAGGAGAGAGAGGATGAGAGAAGGAGAGGTTTAGGGACGGAATTCTGAAACTTAGAACCTAGATAGCTGAAGGTACAGCTACCAATGGTGGAACAATAGAAATCGAGGATGCATAAGAGGTCATAATTCGAGAAGTGCAGAGTCCTCAAAGGGTTGTAGGGTTGTAGGAAGAGTCAAAGAGGGGGGTAGGTGAGACAATGGAGGGATTTGAACACAAGGATGCACATTTTTAATTTGAGACATTGCCAGACCAGGGAGCCAATATAGGCCAGCGGGCTCAGGGACAATGGGTGAACAGGACTTGGTATGAGTTAGGATATGGGCAGAAGAATCTTTTAAAAATTCATTCCCAGGATGTGGAAATTATTACCCATCCCTAATTGCCCTTCAGAAGGTGGTGGTGAGCCATCTTCTTGAATGCAATTGAGTGGCTTGTTAGGTCATTTCTGAGGGCAATTAACAGTCAACCACATTGTTCTGGGTCTGGAGTCGCTCATAGGCCAGACCAGGGAAGGATATTAGTGAACCAGATGGGTTTTTACAATAATCCAGTAGTTTCATGGCCACTAGTACTGATAATAGCTTTTTCTTCCAGATTTTATTTAGTTGAATTTGAATTCCACAGTTGCAATGGTAGGATATAAACTCAAAGCTCCAGATCATTAGTCTAGGCCTCTGGATTACTATCCAGTAACATAACCCCTATGGTATTGTTCCCAGTTTTGGATGAACTGTAATTTACATTCTGTGGAAGGTGGAAGTATAAAAGTAGAACATGCCCTGTGAACAGGCTCTTGGTACCATAGGTACCACTCTCTTTTGCCACATTACATACAGCAGGTGCTTAGCAGGCCTTAGGTCTTAAAGTCAGCCCTTGATAATATAGGCTGCCTATGTCCGATGAACTTCAGCCCTAATGACACAAGGCATTACAGTGTTTGTTCCAACATGACTTTATAGTACTACAGAGAAATAATGGCTGGAATTTTATGTCGGGGTGGAGGCGAGCCCACCTCCAGCAGGCTTGGGAGCCACACACAGATTTTACGTGGCCCAGGCCCTTAATTGGTCTTAGGCGGGACTTCCGCCTATTATGTCTTCTGGTTGTTTTCTGGTTCCCATACATTGGAAATAGTCACACTTAGAAAGGCTGGGGCTCTTTGTTTAATCATTCAGCTTCCATGCTGCCTGATATAGGACTGCCCCAAGCTAGTGTCCTGTTACACATCACATGACTCTCCAGTGCAGCCAAGAATGTGACCCCCAGAACACTTCCACATAACAATTTGTTCCTAGATAATTAGTTCCTAACACTTTACAGATAGTGTAACAATATATAACATCCCTCTTTCTTTAAAAGCATAATGTCCCCATATCGATGCCCCAGTCATTAACCTTTTCTAAACTAAAGGAGATTATCTACTGACTTTTGGAAATAGTCTGAACCCCTTTTTAGTGTCTCTTATAGCATGTATTCTTTTCTAAAAATATTGCTCACGCTATCGCTTAGGTGGTAAGATGCTGCGCCTCCATCTTGTAGATTTGCCATTTGTTGCTCTCAGTGGTGAGTTGGCATACTGCACAAGCGATGTTGTGCTTGTTGCTCCTGGTGTTGTAAGAGTTGTGCTTACTGTTGCTAATGTTGTGTCACTTGTTGGTGATGTTGTTGATGTTGTCTCATTGGATAGTGATGTTTCCGGTGTTGTTGATGGTCTTTTCTGTTTTCCCAGCTGTAAGTCAAATATGGATTCTGTTCCTTCTCATTTGATTTCAGTCTCAATGATATATGACCTTGGCGT
Source organism: Heterodontus francisci (assembly GCF_036365525.1). NCBI lineage: Eukaryota > Metazoa > Chordata > Chondrichthyes > Heterodontiformes > Heterodontidae > Heterodontus > Heterodontus francisci. Next base: position 154,508,808 of record NC_090373.1, on the reverse strand, counting down.
CTCAGCTTCAACAACTTTTGCTAGGCTCCAAGTTTTCATGATTGGATTCTGTACATGTACTGTTTGACCTTTCTACAACTCATGTAGGGATTGAGCATGCTTGTTGAAGTGTTGCTCTCCTCTTACCTGTGCTTCAGTGAGTTGTTGTCCCATTTCCTCCTGGTCTCCTGAAGGATGTATTTTGCTGGCAAAATTGTCTTATATTTTCTTCTATTGAAAAGCTCTGCAGGTGATTTCATGTCAGCCTTGAGAGGTGTAGATCGGACTGACAATAAGGCCAGGTTTGGATCTTCCTTCATCTCTTGGCAAGGATTTTGCAAGGATTCTTTTGACCATCTGGACATGTCTTTCTATAAATCCATGTCCCCGTGGGTAGAGTGGTGATGAGGTGATGGTGTTGAACCCATACTGGTCAGCGAATTCCTTAAAATCTCTGGATGCTATATGGGTGCTATTGTCACATATTAATCCTTCAGGAATCCCTTGCTCAACGAACTGAACTCAGACTGCTGAGAGGATTGTTGTGGCTCTCAAGTCTTTCACCTTCCGGATAAGAGGGAACTTTGAGTAGTAGTCTGTGACTGAGATACCATTCTTGATTATGTGTGAATAAATCGACTCCTACAGTATGTCATGGTCTGGGTAGTACTTCAGTAGATATCATCTCCTCTTTTCGCTGTGTGTTTCTGTACTGCTGGCATATATTGCCTGTAACCACCATATTTTCAATATCTTTGTATAAGCCTATCCAATACACAGCTGATCTGGCTCTGAGCTTACACTTCTCCATTCCCATGTGGCCTTCATGTATCTTTTGGAGAAGTTCTTCCTGTATTGTTTTGGGTATGATTATTCTGGATCCAGCTAGCAGAACCCCATCTTCTAGTGAGATGTCATCGCTATTAGACCAGTACTGCCGTATTGCTGACTGTGTGTGCTGTATCTTGTCAGACCATCCCTGGATCACTTGCTGAGATAGCATCTGTAACTCCTCATCTTTGCTGGTGTTATCTCTAATTTGAGTAAGTTTCAGTGGTGTTACATTCACTAGGTGATTAATCTTTATACCAAGGTCTTCTATCTTATGTTTCTCCTGTGGCGACAACCAAGATAAGGTATCTGCCAGCTCCATTTCTCTTCCTGACTTGTATTTCAGAGTGAAATCGTAACTCTGAAGCCTCAAGAGTAACCTCTGCAGTCTTGCTGATGCTTTACATAGATTTTTTCTTGTAGGTCTGCTCCAGTGACAATGATCACTCTCCACTGTGAACTTTCTCCCATAGAGATATGTGTGGAACTTCTCACATCCACACACAACTGCCAAAAGCTCTCTCTCTATGTTGGCATATCTTGTCTCAGCTGATGTCAGAGCTTTGGACACAAATGCTGTAGGTTTTCCCTCTTGTACCAGGGCTGCTCCCAGTCCTTTTGTGGAAGCATTTACTTGCAGAGTGACAGGTTTCTTTCTGCTGTAGTATGACAGACTTGTCTCCTTGCAAACTACTTTTTTGAGTTTGTTGAAACTCCTGTCATGTGAATCTGACCTCTAGTACTCTACATCTTCTGTCATCATGTGCGGTATGAAGGAACCAAGGTATTGGATGAAGCCAAGGAAACTTCTCAACTCTCTCTTATCTCTTGGGACTTCCAACTCAGCGATGGCTGAGATTCTTTCAGGACACTAGCACACAGGAAGATGATTATGGTTGCTGGAGGCCAATCATCTCACTCCCAGGACATCACTGCAGGAGTTCCTCAGGGTAGTGTCCTAGGCCCAACCATCTTCAGCTGTTTCATCAATGACCTTCCCTCCACCATAAGGTCAGAAGTGGGGATGTTCGCTGATGATTGCTCAATGTTCAGCACCATTCGCGACTCCTCAGATAATGAAGCAGCCCGTGTAGAAATGCAGCAAGGCCTGGAAAACATCCAGGCTTGGGCTGATATGTGGCAAGTAACATTCATGTCACACAAGTGCCAGCCAATGACCATCTCAAACAAGGGAGAATCTAACCATCTCCCTTTGACATTCAATGGCATTACCATCGCTGAATCCCCCACTATCAACATCCTGGGGTCACCATTGACCAGAAACTGAACTGGACCAGCCACATAAATGCTGTGGCTACAAGAGCAGGTCAGAGGCTTGGAATTCTGCAGTGTGTAACTCACCTCCTGACTCCACCATCTAGAAGGCACAAGTCAGGAGTGTGATGGAATACTCTCCACTTGCCTGGATGGGTGCAGCTCCAACAACATTCAAGAAGCTCGACACCATCCAGGACAAAGCAGCCCACTTGATTGGCACCCCATCCACCACCTTCAACATTCACTCCCTCCACCACCGACGCATAGTGGCCGCAGTGTGTACCATCTACAAGATGCATTGCAGCAATTCACCAAGGCTCCTTCGACAGCACCTTCCAAATCCACGACCTCTACCACCTAGAAAAACAAAGGCAGCAGATGAATGGGAAATCCACCACCTGCAAGTTCCCCTCCAAGCTACACATCATCCTGACTTGGAACTATATTGCCATTCCTTCATTGGCGATGGGTCAAAATCCTGGAACTCCCTTCCTAACAGCACTTTTGGTGTACCTACACCCCAAGGATTGCAGTGGTTCAAGAAGGCAACTCACCACCACCTTTTCAAGGGCAGTTATGGATGGGCAATAAATTTTGGAATAGCCAGCGATGCCCACATTCCCCGAACGAATAAATAAAAGGTGCGTACACCATTCCGAAGAACTGTCATTCTGTTACTTTCACAATGCGCTTGTCTGCGTTTAGCTTGATCCCAACTTTCCTAGTTCTCACCATGGTTTCATGTAGATGGTTGTCATGATCTTTTCTATCTACACCATATATCTGGATATCATCTGCTATGCCGACTGCTCCTTTGCATGCTCTGTATGCCTCATTTACTTTCTGTTAGAACACATCCTGGCTCACTTTAAGGCCAAAAGGTAGACGTAGGAATTTGTACCATGCAAAGGGTGTTTTGAATGTTGTCAACAGTGAAGATTCTGTGTCGACCTTCACATTCCAGTAGACATTTCCGGCATCAAGCTTGCTGAAAACGTTTGTCCCTGCCAGTGCTGTGTGATTTCTTCCAATGTTGGAAAAGGGTAGTGATCCCTCTTTATTGCTTAGTTATAATCTTTGGGATCCAGGCAAATTCTTAGCCGTCCATTTGGCTTCTCTGTCAGCACAATGGAATTTACCCAATCTGTAGGCTCTGTGACTCTGGTGATCACCTCCTTTTCTTCTGTTTCTTGGAGCTCTCTTTCAAGCTTTCCTTTTAATTCTATTGGTACTTTATGTGGGGGATGAATCATTGGTTCCATCGCTGGATCAATGGTGATGCGAAACTTAATGTCTTCAAAGCTTACAACTGTCTCATCAAAACACACTGGGTACATTTGTACCAGATCTTCTTTATTTCTGATCGGAGGGTGCTTTGCTATGGGTTTACTGTCTTCAACCCTCAGTGTCTCCTCCTTCACCTCATGGTTTACTAAGATAATCTGCAGCTCCTGGCAACTTCTCAACCCCAGGATAGCTGGACCATCTGTTTCTGTGACGTAGAGCATACAGTTAACATCTTTTCCTTTGTGTGTCCCTCTGATTTGGGTTATTCCTAGCTGTCGAATCCCAATTCCCCCGTATGCCGTTAGAATGACATTGTTCAGTTTCAGAGCACCTTTCCTTGGATAACCATTTTCCTCCAACTTTTCAGGAAAGATCTTCTGGTATAGTCTGAGCGGCTTGATGTTACTGTGAACTCTAGGATCAATCTTCACCTTCAGATTGATTGTTGTGGGCTTATTTTTCACCCTCTTCCTGATCTAAATGGTCGTGTGAATTTCTTTGCTCTGGGAACTGTCACATCCAGACATTTTATGCAATTCTATGGTTCCTATGTCAATCATGTTCTCAAACCCATCATCATCTTCCATGGTATGGATGTTTTGATTTCTTTCACTACTCATTCGCCCTGTTACGCCGGTTCTGGTCACTCATCTACCACCTTCTTTCCTTGTTCTGTACATCTTTTCCCAGTGATTGGTCTTTCCGCAAACTCTGTAGATTGATCCATATGCGAGACATTTCCTTCTGTCTAATTCATGTGGTTGTCCCGCATGTCTTCCTCTCTGTTTTTATGTACATTCTTTTGTTGTTGTTTTACTGCATCGACCCTGCTGCCTTTCTCTTGGTTAACTGAAGGCTAGCTGTTTGGGTAGCGAGTGTCTTCATCTGTCTGCTAGTGGCTTCATGTGCTCTGGCAGTGTCTACAGCCTGCGATATTGTGAGTTTGTCCTGTCCGATGTACTTCAGGATGTGCAGAACCCTAAATGAGCTGATCTATCAGCCGTTCATCTGTGTCCTTAAATTTACATTTTCTGGCTGTATTTTTCAATCTTGTTACAAAATTGTCAATAGGCTCACCCACTTCCTGTCTGAGGCCTTGAAATTCATATCGACATATCCGATGATTTGATTTTGGCTGCAGATGGATGCTGAATCTTTCAAAAACGTTGTCTGGGTTTCTGCTGTCCTCTTTGCTTAGTTCCCAGCTGTTAAATACATGCGATCCTTTATCTCCTGCCCACAGAAGGATATAGCTGACCCTCTCTTTGCTAGTGCCTTTTAGGAAATTACTGATTGTCAATCTGCACTTTTGTTTAAACTTCTCAAATGTCTCTACGACATCCGTCGTAGGGCGGCACAATGGTGCAATGGTTAGCAGCACAGCCTCACAGCTCCAATGACCCAGGTTCAATTCTGGGTACTGCCTGTGTGGAGTTTGCAAGTTCTCCCTGTGACCGTGTGGGTTTTCGCCGGGTGCTCCGGTTTCCTCCCACATGCCAAAGACTTGCAGGTTGATAGGTAAATTGGCCATTAGCAATTGCCCCTAGTATAGGTAGGTGGTAGGGAAATATAGGGACAGGTGGGGATGTGGTAGGAATATGGAATTAGTGTAGGATTAGTATAAATGGGTGGTTGATGGTCAGCACAGACTCGGTGGGCCGAAGGGCCTGTTTCAGTGCTGTATCTCTAAATAAATAAATAAATCATCAGCTTCCCAATCATAATAGGCTGTAGCTCTGCATTTATTCCGATCCTGGATGTCATTTCGTTTTTACATTTTTGCACAATTCACTCAGTTTTTCTTTCTCTCTCTCTGGCCTTAATTTGGTTTTTTGTTTTCAATCTATTTCAGTATTAAATTTGTTTAAAATATTTTTTACATTTGCTCCCACCATATTATGCCCCCTGGTTGTTTTTTGGTTCCTATATGTTGGAAATAATTACACTTTAGACTTGGAAAGGCTGGAGCTCTTTCTTTAATCATTCAGCTTCTATGCTGCCTGATATAGGACTGCCCTAGGCTGGTATCCTGTTACATATCTCTCCAGTGCCGTCATGAATGTTCCCCCCTTCCCCAGAACACTTAAACATAAAAATTAATTTTTCGCACTTTACAGATGTTCTAACAATATATAACACCACCTCTCTGAGGCAGGAAGTCCTGCTTCAGTCCCAACTGTGCCTCCGGGAGCTGTGGCCACTGCTGTGACTGCACCCAGCTTCAGGGGAATCATGGACGTCAGCACCAAAAATGACAAGTCGGGTTTTTCCTTGCAGGGACAATCGGGTGGGCCCTGGCGAGGTGGGTATGGGTCCATCAGGAGGGTCAGGGGAAGTGGACCTGGGGGGTGGTGCAGCAGGCTCCTGCTGCTGGCAGGAGCAGCTGGGGGGGCCCTCTGTGGGGCATAAGGTGCATGATCAGGAGGGCCTCCCCCCCCTCCTCCGCCGACTCAGGAGTGCACCACGTATTACTGGGTGTCCTCCACAACTGACAAAGTGCCTGTCCGACGCTGGTAATATACCAATGGCAATGGGAGGAGGCCCTTCAGTGGCAATTATTTGGCCACATAAATGCCTCAATTGGTGAGGCGGTGGCGTAGTGGTATTGTCACTGGACTAGTAACCCAGAGATCCAGGGTATTGCTCTGGGGACATGGGTTCAAATCCCACCACTGCAGAAGATGGAATTTGAATTCAATTATAAAATCTGGAATTAAAAAGCTAGTCTAATGATGGCCATGAAACCATTGTCAATTGTTGTAAAAACCCATCTGGTTCACTAATGTCCTTTCGGGAAGGAAATCTGCTGTCCTTACCTGGTCAGGCCTACATGTGACTCCAGACCCACAGCAATGTGGTTGGCTCTTACATGCCCTCTGAAATGGCCTAGCAAGCCACTCAGTTGTATCTAACCGCTACGAAGTCAATAAAAAAGAATGAAACTGGACGGACCACCCGACATCGACCTAGGCACCGAAAACGACAACAGCAAACCCAGCCCTGTCGACCTTGCAAAGTCCTCCTTACTAACATCTGGGGGCTTGTGCCAAAGTTGGGAGATCTGTCCCACATACAGTCATACTCACAGAATCATACCTAACAGACAATGTCCCAGACACTGCCATCACCAACCCTGGGTATGTCCTGTCTCACTGACAGGATAGACCCAACAGAGGTGGCGGGACAGTGGTATACAGTTGGGAGGGAGTTGCCCTGGGAGTCCTCAACATCAACTCCGGACCCCATGAAATCTCATGGCATCAGGTCAAACATGGACAAGGAAACCTCCTGCTGATTATCACCTACTGCCCTCCCTCAGCTGATGAGTCAGTACTCCTCCATGTTGAACACCACTTGAAGGAAGCACTGAGGGTGGCAAGGACACAGAATGTAATCTGGGTGGGGGACTCCAATATCCATCAACAAGAGTGGCTCGGTAGCACCACTGACCGAACTGGCCGAGTCCTAAAGGATATAGCTGCTAGACTGGGTAAGCGGCAGGTGGTGAGAGAACCAACAAGAGGGAAAAATATATTTGACCTCATCATCACCAATCTGCCTGCTGCAGATGCATCTGTCCATGAGAGTATTGGTAGGAGTGACCACCACACAGTCCTTGTTGAGACGAAGTCCCGCCTTCACATTGAGGATACCCTCCATCGTGTTGTGTGACACTACCACCGTGCTAAATGGGATAGATTTCAAACAGATCTAGCAATAGAAAACTGGGCATCCATGAGGTGCTGTGGGTGATCAGCAGCAGCAGAATTGTACTCAACCACAATCTGTAACCTCATGGCCTGGCATATCCCCCACTCTACCATTACCAACAAGCCAGGAGACCCACCCTGGTCCAATGAAGAGTGCAGGAGGGCATGCCAGGAGCAGCACCAGGGATACCTCAAAATGAGGTATCAACCTGGTGAAGCTACAACACAGGACTATCTGCGTGCCAAACTGCATCAAAGATGCCAGACTTCAGCCAATTCGATTCACTCCGCGTGATATCAAGAAACGACTGAAGGCACTGGATACTGACAATATTCCGGCAATAGTACTGAAGACCTGTGCTCCAGAACTTGCCGTGCCTCTAGCCCAGCTGTTCCAGTACAGCTTCAACACTTGCATCTGCCCTGCAATGTGGAAAATTGCCCAGGTATGTCCTGTACACAAAAAGCAGGGCAGGTCCAACCCGGCCAATTACCGTCCCATCAGTCTACTCTCAATCAGTAAAGTGATGGAAGGTGTCATCAACAGTGCCATCAAGTGGCGCTTGCTTAGCAATAATCTGCTCAGTGAGACTTAGTTTGGGTTCCGCCAGGGCCATTCAGCTCTTGACCACATTACAGCCTTGGTTCAAACATGGACAAAAGAGCTGAACTCAAGAAGTGAGGTGAGAGTCACTGCCCTTGACATCAAGGTAGCATTTGACCGAGTATGGCATCAAGGAGTCCTGGCAAAACTGAAGTCAATGGGAAACAGGGGAAAAAATCTCTGCTGGTTGGAGTCGTACCTAGCGCAAAGGAAGATGGTTGTGGTTGTTGGAGGTCAATCATCTCAGCTCCAGGACATCACTGCAGGAGTTCCTCAGGGTAGTGTCCTAGGCCCAACCATCTTCAGTTGCTTCATCAATGACCTTCCTTCAATCATAAGGTCAGAAGTGGGTATGTTTGCTGATGATTGCACAATGTTCAGCACCATTCGCAACTCCTCAGATACTGAAGTAGTCCGTATAGAAATGCAGCAAGACCTGGGCAATATCCAGGCTTGGGCTGATAAGTGGCAAGTAACATTTGCGCCACACAAGTGCCAGGCAGTGACCATCTCCAACAAGAGAGAATCTAACCATCTCCCCTTGACATTCAATGGCATTACCATCGCTGAATCCACTATCAACATCCTAGGGGCTACGATTGACCAGAAACTGAACTGGAGTAGCCACATAAATACCGTGGCTACTAGAGCAGGTCAGAGGCTAGGAATCCTGAGGCAAGTAACTCACCTCCTGACTCCCCAAAGCCTGTCCACCATCTACAAGGCACAAGTCAGGAGTGTGATGGAATACTCTCCACTTGCCTGGATGGGTGCAGCTCCAACAACAGTCAAGAAGCTTGATGCCATCCAGGACAAAGCAGCCCACTTGATTGGCACCCTATCCACAAACATTCACTCCCTACACAACCGACATACAATGGCAGCAGTGTGTACAAGATGCACTGCAGCAATGCACCAAGGGTCCTTCGACAGCACCTTCCAAACCCGCAACCTCTACCAACTAGAAGGGCAAGGGCAGCAAATGCATGGGAACACCACCACCTGCAAGTTCCCTTCCAAGTCCCACACCATCCTGACTTGGAACTATATCGCCATTCCTTCACTGTCACTGGGTCATAATCCTGGAACTCCCTTCCTAACAGCACTGTGGGTGTACCTACCCCACATGGACTGCAGCGGTTCAAGAAGGCAGCTCACTACCACCTTCTCAAGGGCAATTAGGGATGGGCAATAAATGCTGGCCTGGCCAGCGACGCCCACATCCATGAATGAATAGAAAAAATAGTCCTGGGGCGGCGGGCCGTTTGTCACCTCCCTCACTGCTGGTAAAATTGCAACCTGGTGGGAAGACAATAGGAACAGCACCCCCCTCCTCCCACACAATTTTACGCCCCGCCTGCGGCCTGCTCCCGTGGGGTGCGTAAAATTCCAGCCAATGTAATGCAGTTTGGACAACACAAAAACAGACATTACAATTGTCATAAATGGAGCATTTCAAAATAGCTCTGTTCTCTTGAAAGAGAGATTAACTGGCATTCCTGAGGCAGCTGTTATGCTTCTAATATGCTCATTATAGATAAGAAAGTAGTCTTTTAACAGAGTATTTAAACAAGTCAGATGACCTGCAGCCAAAAATGCGATTGTTATATTTGAAGAAGTGCCCCAAATCACATTCTTAGTCCTACTTGACATTACAATCTGCAAAGTTTGAACAATTTACCCAGCCATTGGGAAACTGAGTGTTTGTGTGCGCATACTACATTCTTGGATATATTGTGAAACTTCTTTCTTTATGATGCATATGGCACTTCAGCATCATTTATTTTGCCGCAGTTTGCCATTTGAATTTTACTGTTGTGGTTCATATCTGCACTGCTGCAGTACTATTGCTACCCAAATTTATTACATTCAAAGCAATACTAGTTTGCAAAAACAAATATTTTCTTACAATTTTCTTCTGTTTATTTGTTCTTTTCTCGTCTTTCCTTTTATATCTTATTTACAAGATGAGAACTTTAATTTTACATTACTTCTAATGTACTATATTTTATTATTTAAAAAAAAGTACTGTACTTAGTTGCTTCCTAGTGAATGTTGGCAGGGTATTTGAATTTGTATTTGTTTTTTTCTCGTGGGATGTGGGTGACACTGCAACACAATATTTCATGATGATGAAAGGTCACAGAGCTGCAACATTAACTCTGTTTCTCTCTCCAAAGAGGCTGCCAGACTTGCTGTGTATTTCCAAAATGTTCTGTTTGTATTCCACATATCCATTGTTCAATCGGTAATATACTCCAAGCCAATTGTTTATTTATAAAGATAGAACAACATTGTATTTTATCCCACTGCACTGCAACCTTATTATGACAAGGTCTGTTGTTAGAAAGGTCTTACCATTTTTGACTGTGTGAGGGTAACAACTCATTAAAGTTAAGAAGGAATCTTAAATGTTATTAGAAAGCTTTCTCTTTCAACTCAGTGTGACTCATTTCTCATCTCTTCACCCATGACTTAATCATAGTAAATATCATTAAAATATGTTTATCATGGGAGCTTGTCTTTCATATCACCATTACCTAAATATTTTTTTTGCAAGAAATAGGCATGGACCTAAGCCAATGACATTGAGACTACTTTTAAATATTTTAATAACTTTAATAAATGTTGATTTACATGTTAATTAATATTGATGATCAATTTGAATACTAGATTTTCTGAATGGTTTTCAAGACAGCCTTCCATTTGTTATCCTTATAAAGCTCATTTAAAATTTACAACTAATTTCTATTCTGTTTTATTGAATAATAAAGTCTGTCCATTAGGAGAAACTATGAATGCTGACAAATTGAACTTAAAGGTTTACACAATATTGCTTCTGAATAACTAAGGTTTATATATTTTATGGCAAATCTGTCTGGACAAAAAAATGTTTATTTAGCTTTTTCTGGCATTTTGTATTTAAAAACATGATGTAATTTGCATAATAATAAACTATTTTGCATATTTATTAGCTGGGTTTAATCTTTTACAAACACTAGCCCATGATTTGCTTTGTGGAAAGGTTATGACCTCTAGAACATATTCACTTGGATGCAACCCATCCAACCGATGAGTTCTGTATGTGCCTATTTGAATATTATTGACCTAATTTGCATATTCACTATCATTAAATAAAATTACACATACATTGCTTATTTAACTTCTGTTAGATCAGTTTCAAATTCATACTACATTTACTTTAATAAAGCTATATTTCACTAACAGTTTAGAGATTTATATATATGAAAACGATATACCTTCTTAATTGCAATTACACGTTATTAATATTTTGCTTTAAACTCAAAAGTGTCATGATGTAAATATAAATTATGCAATCAACGTCCAAAATCATTTTACCTCTGAAAACAATTACCTATCACTGCACTTAAGTTGTTTAATGTAATGACTTTTAAAAAAATTATACTAAAGATTTAACTTAAATAATGATGATGTGGAAGGAAAATTACTAGATAGAAACACATTTTTTTAAAAGAAAGTCCCTGCTACTCTGGAATAATATTTGAATCCAGGTAAGATTAACTGGCCAGGGTGGCACAGTGGCGCAGTGGTTAGCACCGCAGCCTCACAGCTCCAGCGACCCGGGTTCAATTCTGGGTACTGCCTGTGTGGGGTTTGCAAGTTCGCCCTGTGTCTGCGTGGGTTTCCTCCGGGTGCTCCGGTCTCCTCCCACATGCCAAAGACTTGCAGGTTGATAGGTTAATTGGCCATTATAAATTGCCACTGGTATAGGTAGGTGGTAGGGCAATACAGGGACAGGTGGGGATGTGGTAGGAATATGGAATTAGTGTAGGATTAGTATAAATGGGTGGTTGATGGTCGGCACAGACTCAGTGGGCCGAAGGGCCTGTTTCAGTGCTGTATCTCTAAACTAAACTAAACATTTCATTGGCTGTATTGGGCATATCTAATAAATGATATATTTGCCTTTGAGGGGTGAAATGAAGGCTCACTGGATTGTTTCTTGAGAAGCGAGGGTTTCCCTATGAGGAGACGTTCTATATTCTCTGGAGTTTAGAAGAATGAGAGGAGATCTCATTGAAACTTTTAAGCGTCTGAGAGAACTTGATAGGGTACATGATAGGAGGCTATTTCCCCTAGCTGGAGTGTCTAGAACCAGGGGTCATAATCTCAGCATAAGGAGTCAGCCATATAGGACTGAAATGATGAGAGGAATTTCTTCACTCAAAGAAAGGTCGTGAATCTTTGGAATTCTCCAACCCAGAGGGCTGTGGATGCTCAGTTGGTATTTGGGCAGGAAGGGAATCCAGGAATATGGGGAATAGGGCAGGAAAAATGGAGTTGATATACGAGTTCAGTCATGATTTTCTTGAATTGTGGAGCAGGCTGATGGGTCGTATGGCCTACATCTAATGTGGGAAAAAAAATTCATAATGGCCCAGCAGAGTACGGCACCTTGTTTGGGCAGGCCAGAGGGTTTTCTACTGTCTCCCTAACACATGCTGTGATGACTTGCAAGTACTTGACAATGACACAGACAGAGGAAAAGATGGAAAAATATTCTGTGCCCCAGGATTGGAATCTCTCACATTGCTGTATGAAGGTCTCAAAACAAATAGGGGTGAGGTAGGCCATTCCGTCCCTCCCAGTTCAGCTATACAGAAATACTCTAAGGTTCCCCTCAAAGCGTCCAATTATTTCTTTAATTATCCATTCCATGGATTGATCACTCTTAGTGTGAAAAGATTTGTGAGATCAATTCTAAAGTTGTGTGATTCCGTGTCCCTTCTCCTACTCTTGAGTTTTTTGAAGTAACAGTCTGGATTTAACTTTTCCATATCATTTGCAATCTTATAATCTATAACATCTCCTCTTTGCAAACCTGAAGAATCAAAGTGATCCAGTTTTTTCTCATACTTTAAGGCCGTTGCAGTTGGGTCCAACTCGCATCTCCCCTCATGCGCTTGAATGTTTTTCCTGAAATGGACACAATACTCAAGGTGTCATCAGACTAGGGCACTGTACAGTTTGAAAATGGGTGGATTCCATACTCCTCCCAGTGATCCATGTTCACAGGGAGCACAGATTAGAGATAGGGCTACTTCTTTGTGTTGCATTCATTCAGGGCTGATTGTTATAATCACAGTGTGCAAAATGGCGGCGCTCCCGCTTGTCCTGTGATTGGTGGCACAGCCATGATTATGGAAGGATGAATGAGAACGGGCAGAGACTGCTTGAGTTGTGTACCTATCATAACCTCTGCATTACCAACTCGTTCTTTCACACTAAACCCTGTCACCAGGTTTCATGGAGGCACCCAAGATCACGTCGTTGGCACCAGCTAGACCTCATTGTCACAAGGCGAGCCGCCTTAAACAGTGTTCAAATCACACGCAGCTTCCACAGTGCGGACTGCGACACCGACCACTCCCTGGTGTGCAGCAAGGTTAGACTCAGACCAAAGAAGTTGCATCATTCCAAGCAGAAGGGCCACCCGCGCATCAACACGAGCAGAATTTCTCACCCACAGCTGTTACAAAAATTTCTAAATTCACTTGAAACAGCCCTTCAAAACACTCCCACAGGGGATGCTGAGACCAAGTGGGCCCACATCAGAGACGCCATCTATGAGTCAGCTTTGACCACCTACGGCAAAAGTGCGAAGAGAAATGCAGACTGGTTTCAATCTCATAATGAAGAGCTGGAACCTGTCATAGCCGCTAAGTGCATTGCACTGTTGAACTACAAGAAAGCCCCCAGCGATTTAACATCCGCAGCACTTAAAGCAGCCAGAAGTACTGCACAAAGAACAGCTAGGCGTTGCGCAAACGACTACTGGCAACACCTATGCAGTCATATTCAGCTGGCCTCAGACACCGGAAACATCAGAGGAATGTATGATGGCATGAAGAGAGCTCTTGGGCCAACCATCAAGAAGATCACCCCCCTCAAATCTAAATCGGGGGACATAATCACTGACCAACGCAAACAGATGGACCGCTGGGTTGAGCACTACCTAGAACTGTACTCCAGGGAGAATGCTGTCACTGAGACTGCCCTCAATGCAGCCCAGCCTCTACCAGTCATGGATGAGCTGGACATACAGCCAACCAAATCGGAACTCAGTGATGCCATTGATTCCCTAGCCAGCGGAAAAGCCCCTGGGAAGGACAGCATTACCCCTGAAATAATCAAGAGTGCCAAGCCTGCTATACTCTCAGCACTACATGAACTGCTATGCCTGTGCTGGGACGAGGGAGCAGTACCCCAGGACATGCGCGATGCCAACATCATCACCCTCTATAAAAACAAAGGTGACCGCGGTGACTGCAACAACTACCGTGGAATCTCCCTGCTCAGCATAGTGGGGTAAGTCTTTGCTCGAGTCGCTCTGAACAGGCTCCAGAAGCTGGCCGAGCGCGTCTACCCTGAGGCACAGTGTGGCTTTCGTGCAGAGAGATCGACTATTGACATGCTGTTCTCCCTTCGTCAGATACAGGAGAAATGCCGTGAACAACAGATGCCCCTCTACATTGCTTTCATTGATCTCACCAAAGCCTTTGACCTCGTCAGCAGACGTGGTCTCTTCAGACTACTAGAAAAGATCGGATGTCCACCAAAGCTACTAAGTATCATCACCTCATTCCATGACAATATGAAAGGCACAATTCAACATGGTGGCTCCTCATCAGAGCCCTTTCCTATCCTGAGTGGTGTGAAACAGGGCTGTGTTCTCGCACCCACACTTTTTGGGATTTTCTTCTCCCTGTTGCTTTCACATGCGTTCAAATCCTCTGAAGAAGGAATTTTCCTCCACACAAGATCAGGGGGCAGGTTGTTCAACCTTGCCCGTCTAAGAGCGAAGTCCAAAGTATGGAAAGTCCTCATCAGAGAACTCCTCTTTGCTGACGATGCTGCTTTAACATCTCACACTGAAGAATGCCTGCAGAGTCTCATCGACAGGTTTGCGTCTGCCTGCAATGAATTTGGCCTAACCATCAGCCTCAAGAAAACGAACATCATGGGGCAGGATGTCAGAAATGCTCCATCCATCAATATTGGCGACCACGCTCTGGAAGTGGTTCAAGAGTTCACCTACCTAGGCTCAACTATCACCAGTAACCTGTCTCTAGATGCAGAAATCAACAAGCGCATGGGTAAGGCTTCCACTGCTATGTCCAGACTGGCCAAGAGAGTGTGGGAAAATGGCGCACTGACACGGAACACAAAAGTCCGAGTGTATCAGGCCTGTGTCCTCAGTACCTTGCTCTACGGCAGCGAGGCCTGGACAACGTATGCCAGCCAAGAGCGACGTCTCAATTCATTCCATCTTCGCTGCCTTCGGAGAATACTTGGCATCAGGTGGCAGGACTATATCTCCAACACAGAAGTCCTTGAAGCGGCCAACACCCCCAGCTTATACACACTACTGAGTCAGCGGCGCTTGAGATGGCTTGGCCATGTGAGCCGCATGGAAGATGGCAGGATCCCCAAAGACACATTGTACAGCGAGCTCGCCACTGGTATCAGACCCACCGGCCGTCCATGTCTCCGTTATAAAGACGTCTGCAAACGCGACATGAAATCGTGTGACATTGATCACAAGTCGTGGGAGTCAGTTGCCAGCATTCGCCAGAGCTGGCGGGCAGCCATAAAGACAGGGCTAAATTGTGGCGAGTCGAAGAGACTTAGTAGTTGGCAGGAAAAAAGACAGAGGCGCAAGGGGAGAGCCAACTGTGCAACAGCCCCAACAAACAAATTTCTCTGCAGCACCTGTGGAAGAGCCTGTCACTCCAGAATTGGCCTTTATAGCCACTCCAGGCGCTGCTTCACAAACCACTGACCACCTCCAGGCGCGTATCCATTGTCTCTCGAGATAAGGAGGCCCAAAAGAAGAGCCATTTTTCATAATGGAGGTGGCCGTCCCCCCCAAATCACGTAGTGGGGCAGGAATGGAGACAGCATTCACGATGTCACCTGATGTAGGACCAAGTGTTGGCGCCGTCTTTAAAAGCCTGCCAGCCCTGCATTCACTGTCTCCCTGCAGTCTATAGAAGCTCACTGAAGCAACACATCTGTGCTGTTCCTAAGAGTTGAAACTCAGCAAGCTGCCCCACTGGGCATCCTTTTGATCATGTCAGAGGTCCGTGCAAGATTAGCCCCATGGGTCAGTGATGCCTCCCTGCTTATTCTCTTCCAGTCTAAAAGGGAAAGGAGGGAGGTCCATTTCCCCAATGATGGCAAGAAGAGGTCCTTCCACCTAACTAAGCAAGCCTGGATTGAGATCGCATAGGAGGTTAGTAACCATTGGGTCACTTGACGAAACTGGTCCACTGTAGGAAGAGGGTCAATGACCTCCTGCGTTCAGTAAAAGTAAGTGGCACGTTCCAAAATTTGTTGGTGTGATCTGGTTGTCACTACATGGTATGCCACATGGGTGCCATTGCCATATCAAAGACAGAGAGGTCATAGCAGATTGATGACAGATGACTGGCTGCATTTGTGAATCAAGTCTCCCTTGTTAATATTAAAGCAAAATATTGCAGATGCTGGAAATCTGAAATAAAAACAGAAGGCGCTGGACATACTTAGCAGGTCAGGAAGCATCTGTGGAAAGTGAAGCAGAATTAACGTTTCATGTCTGTGACCTTTCATCAGAACCCTTGTTAATTCCTCACAGCAAGTTAGACCCATGACAGATTGAGTCAGTATGACAGACAAAGCATCCCCCCTGGTGTAGATAAAGCACTCATGTTAGTAGAACCGTGATGTTGAAGTTTGACAAGAGCCTCCTCCCTCTGCAGTGCTATGTTATGTACAACGCTGCAGACCACAACGATGCACCCAATCCTCTGTGAGGCACACTGGAGGGCTCCTCCAGATCTACTGAGGCAGTCGAACTGGATCTGCAGCATATCAATGGCCTGCTCGATGGTCACTCTGGTGGAGCTGTGGCAGTTATTGTAACGTTCTTCCGCATCATTGCTGAGGTTCTTTACCGGCAGCAGAAGCCATGTCCTCAATGGGTATCCCTTATCCCTGAGAATCCACCCTTAAAGGCAAGCGGGGGGAATGAAAAGGTGTGGCACCTGGGGCTGCCGAAGTATGAATGAGTCATGGCAGCTTCCCGGGAAGCGGGCACATACTTGTAGGAAGTGCTTTCTGTGGTCGTATACTATTAGTATATTAATGGAATGAAAACACTTCCTATTGATGAAGGTGGCCGATTGGTCTTCAGGAGCCTTGATGGCTGGCAGACAGGAAACAAAGAGTAGGGATAAATGGGTCTTTTACCGAATGGCAGGCAGTGACTAGTGGGGTGCTGCAGGGATTGGTGCTAGGACCCCAGCTATTCACAATATACATTCATGATTTAGATGAGGAAACTAAATGTAATATCTCCAAATTTGCAGATGACACAAAACCGGGTGGGAGGGTGAGTTGTGAGGAGGATGCAGAGAGGCTTCAGGGTGATTTGGACAAGTTGAGTGAGTGGGCTAATGCATGGCAGGTGCAGTATAATGTGGATAAATGTGAGGTTATCCACTTTGGTAGCAAAAACAGGAAGGCAGATTATTATCTGAACTGCTATAAACTGAGAGAGGGGAATATGCAGTAAGACCTGGGTGTTCTCGTACACCAGTCGCTGAAGGTAAGCATGAAGGTGCATCAGGCGGTAAAAAAGGCAAATGGTCTGTTAGCCTTCATAGCGAGAGGATTCGATTACAGAAGCAGGGATATCTTGCTGCAATTATACAGGGCCTTGGTGAGGCCACACATGGAATATTGTGTGCAGTTTTGGTCTCCTTATCTGAGGAAGGATGTTCTTGCTATAGAGGGAGTGCAGCAAAGGTTTACCAGACTGATTCCTGGGATGGCGGGACTGATGTATGAGGAGAGATTGAGTCGGTCAGGATTATATTCGCTGGAGTTCAGAAGAGTGAGGGGGGATCTCATAGAAACCTATAAAATTCTAACAGGGCTTGACAGGGTAGATTCTGGAAGGATGTTCCCGATGGTGGGGGAGTCCAGAACCAGGGTCATAGTCCAAGGATACGGGGTAAACCTTTCAGATCTGAGATGAGAAGAAATTTCTTCACCCAGAGAGTGGTGAGCCTGTGGAATTCGCTACCACAGAAAGCAGTTGAGGCCAAGACATTGTATGTTTTCAAGAAGGAGTTAGATATAGTTCTTGGGTCTAAAGGGATCAAAGGGTATGGGGCGAAAGCAGGAACAGGCTACTGAGTTGGATGATCAGCCATGATCATAACGAATGGCAGAGCAGGCCCGAAGGGCTGAATGGCCTACTCCTGCTCCTATTTTCTATGTTTCTATTGTGGGTTGAATGTGTCAGGGAATGGTCTATTATCTGCACAAGCACCGTCTGTTAGTCGGCAAATATTTTCCCAGCCACGGCTGATCTGTTCAACAAGTCATTTCCTCGCTCCAACAACAGTTCAAAATCTATGTTCATATGACAAAACCAATGTGCCTCATTCTTGGCAGGTGGGGACCTGCATGACAGCCTCGAATCCAATGGCCCTTTCGGCCTGACTCTCAGGGTCTGTCCCGTAGTGTACATACTTGCCGATCCTCCTGAACAGAGCATTGATCACTTCCTTGATGCAGCAGTGTGCTGCAGATTGAGAGCCCTCACACATGTCCCTGGTGGATCCCTGGAATGATTCAGAGGCATGAAATGTTAGAGCCACAGTGATCTTCAGGGCTGCAGGCATGGGGTGACCACCAAAACCCATTGGTCGCAAATCATCATTGAGCAGTGAGCAGATGTCTTTGACGTCCTCTCTGGACAGTCACAGTCTTCTCTGGCAGTTCTGTTCAGACATCTGCAGGTTTGTCAGACGAGTTTTATATACTTGCTGCTGTATCTGTGCTCTTGTTAGGTTCTCTGCTGCTGCTGCTCATGTCTGGGAGGCTCCTCGTGAACCTCAGCTGACTCTTGGGCCTTCCTCTGGCGGATTCGCCTCAGCACAGCATGGGGATCCAAGAAGACAGAGTAAATCATACCCATCTCCATCCTGCTTTGACCTTCGGCTTTCTTCAAAGGTTAAGCTTAGCTATCTGTGTAAATAGATATTGGAATTTTGGTTGCAGGAAGCCTAAATTAGCTCCATAGTATGGATTGATGTGCGAGCCATCATGAGCAAACCAACAGTGGTTAGCACCGCAGCCACACAGCTCCAGCGACCAGGGTTCAATTCTGGGTTTATAATCTGTGACTTTTCTAATATTTGTCAGTTCCGAAGAAGGGTCACTGACCCGAAACGTTAACTCTGCTTCTCTTTCCACAGATGCTGCCAGACCTGCTGAGTGAATCCAGCATTTCTTGTTTTTGTTTCAGATTTCCAGCATCCGCAGTATTTTGCTTTTATTTTAGTGTTTAATTCACTGCCACTTCTCTTCCAGGAATGCCTACCTTGAAGAAGTTCTGCTCTTCTCTCCGACGGGATTTTCGTTTGTCTCTTTTACCTTGTTCACCTTCATTGCTTTCTATTTCCCTCCTGGTGTTTGATAAGGTATCTACCAAAACTCGTTTTCACAGCCACATCTCCTTCCTCAGTGACTGTCTCCGGCTCCGACTGATTCCACGTGGATTCCAACTGCAGTTTCACCCATCATGCTTTGAAACCACCCAGGATCACAGGTATCTCCGAGAAATACAACGTTCCTCGGACTGCTACTCTCGCCGCATCCTGAGATCTACACTCAGTGCTATGCGCCGCCATATGCACACACTGGACCTCTCTCTCCAGCAGCACCGTCTCACCTTATCTCAAATCTGTTCTACTCCGCAGTTTCATCTCATCTTACGTCTCATCCGACGCATTAACAAAAAACTTTTTTTCTTCCTTTCAGGTGTTAAGGAACGCAAGCTCCAGCAGCTGATGGGGACTAATGCCCCTCCAGATCCTCCTTCCGCTTCACTTCCCTCTGACCCCACCCCTTCTGATCTGACCCCTTGCCGTGTATTCACTATACCCTCTGACCTCCCCCTCTCTGATGCTGAGCGTTCTGTACTCAGCAAAGGACTCAGTTTTATCCCCTTACGCCCCCACCTCAATGAATTTCGCGCTCGGCATGACGTTGAGCTCTTCTTCCGTCGCCTCCGCCTCCGGGCTCACTTCTTTGACCAGGAGTCCTCCCCCCGACCAGCAGACCCATTCACCCGCCTCCAGCATTCTCCCTCTAACTGGACCCCTCACCCTGGCCTCTTACCCGCTCTTGATCTCTTCATTGAAAACTGTCGGCGAGACATTGGTCGTCTCAATTTCTCTGCCCCCCTCACTCACTCTAACCTGTCCCCCTCTGAACTTGAGGCACTCCGTTCTCTCAGGTCTAACCCCGACATGGTCATCAAACCTGCAGACAAGGGTGGTGCTGTTGTTGTATGGCGTACCGACCTCTACCTTGCAGAAGCTCAACGCCAACTCACAGACACCTCTTCCTACCTCCCTCTGGACCATGACCCCACCACCGAACATCAAGCCACCGTCCAAAGGACTGTCACTGACCTCATCTCCTCTGGAGATCTTCCCTCTACAGCTTCCAACCTCATAGTCCCGCAACCCCGGACAGCCCGCTTCTATCTCCTTCCCAAAATCCACAAACGGGACTGTCCCGGCAGACCCATTGTGTCAGCCTGCTCCTGCCCAACTGAACTTATTTCTTCCTATCTAGACTCTATCTTTTCTCCGCTGGTCCAGTCTCTTCCCACCTACATCCGTGACTCTTCTGACGCCCTACGTCATTTTGACAATTTCCAGTTTCCTGGTCCCAACCGCCTCCTCTTCACTATGGACGTCCAATCGCTCTACACCTCCATCCCCCACCAGGATGGTTTGAGGGCTCTCCGCTTCTTCCTGGAACAGAGGCCCAACCAGTCCCCATCCACCACCACCCTCCTCCGCCTGGTTGAACTTGTTCTCACATTGAACAACTTCTCCTTCAATTCCACGCACTTCCTTCAAGTAAAAGGTGTCGCTATGGGTACCCGCATGGGTCCTAGTTATGCCTGTCTTTTTGTGGGATATGTCGAGCATTCTTTGTTCCAGTCCCACTCAGGCCCCCTCCCCCAACTCTTTTTCCGGTACATTGATGACTGTATCGGTGCCGTTTCCTGCTCCCGCCCCGAACTCGAAAACTTTATCAACTTTGCTTCCAATTTCCACCCTTCTCTCACCTTTACATGGTCCATCTCTGACACTTCCCTTCCCTTCCTCGACTTCTCTGTCTCCATCTCTGGGGATAGGTTGTCTACCAATATCCATTATAAGCCCACTGACTCCCACAGCTACCTCGACTACACTTCTTCACACCCTACCTCCTGTAAGGACTCCATTCCATTCTCCCAGTTTCTCCGTCTCCGACGCATCTGCTCTGATGATGCTACCTTCCATGACGGTGCTTCTGATATGACCTCCTTTTTCCTCAACCGAGGATTTCCCCCCACTGTGGTTGACAGGGCCCTCAACCGTGTCCGACCCATTCCCCGCACCTCTACCCTCACCCCTTCCCCTCCCTCCCAGAACCGTGACAGGGTTCCCCTTGTCCTCACTTTTCATCCCACCAGCCTCCATATCCAAAGGATCATCCTCCGCCATTTTCGCCACCTCCAGCGTGATGCCACTACCAGTCGCATCTTCCCCTCCCTTCCCCTGTCAGCATTCCGAAGGGATCGTTCCCTCCGCGACACCCTGGTCCACTGCTCCATTACCCCCACCACCTCGTCCCCGTCCCAGGGCACCTTCCCTTGCAATCGCAGGAGGTGTAATACCTGCCCATTTACCTCCTCTCTCCTCACTATCCCAGGCCCCAAACACTCCTTTCAGGTGAAGCAGCGATTTACTTGTACTTCTTTCAATGTAGTATACTGTATTCGCTGCTCACAGTGTGGTCTCCTCTACATTGGGGAGACCAAGCGCAGACTGGGTGACCGCTTTGCGGAACATCTCCGCTCAGTCCGCAAGCAGGACCCTGAGCTTCCGGTTGCTTGCCATTTCAACACTCCCCCCTGCTCTCATGCTCACATCTCTGTCCTGGGATTGCTGCAGTGTTCCAGTGAACATCAACGCAAGCTCGAGGAACAGCATCTCATCTACCGATTAGGCACACTACAGCCTGCCGGACTGAACATTGAGTTCAATAATTTCAGAGCATGACAGCCCCCCACTTTACTTTCATTTTTAGTCATTTTTAGTTATTTTTTCTTCCTTTTTTTTGCATTCCTTTTTACATTTTTTGCATTTATTTCATTTCATCTTAGTTTGTTCAGTTTGCTTACCCACTGTTTTTTTCAGGTTGTTTTTCTTCAGGTTTGCACTTGCTGATGTTCTATATTCAGTATATTCACACCTAATCTGTACTAATGCTTTGTCTTTCAAAACACCATTAACATATTGTTTGCCTTTGCTCCGTGACCTTTTGGTCAGCTATGTGGCCTGGTCCAATCTGCACCTTCTCCTTTGTTATCTCTTGCCCAACCCCCACCTCACTTGTTTATAATCTGTGACTTTTCTAATATTTGTCAGTTCCGAAGAAGGGTCACTGACCCGAAACGTTAACTCTGCTTCTCTTTCCACAGATGCTGCCAGACCTGCTGAGTGAATCCAGCATTTCTTGTTTTTGTTTCAATTCTGGGTACTGCCTGTGTGGAGTTTGCAAGTTCTCCCTGTGTCTGCGTGGGTTTCCTCCGGGTGCTCCGGTTTCCTCCCACATGCCAGAAGACTTGCAGGTTGATAGGTTAATTGGCCATTATAAATTGCCCCGAGTATAGGTAGGTGGTAGGGAAATATAGGGACAGGTGGGGATGTGGTAGGAATATGGAATTAGTGTAGGATTAGTATAAATGGCTGGTTGATGGTCGGCACAGACTCGGTGGGCCGAACGGCCTGTTTCAGTGCTGTATCTCTAACTAACTAACTAACTAACAACATTCCAGTGCCCTGCACTGGCCTTCCGAAAGAAAAGTTTCCAAGTTCCCCCAACCACCTCCCCAACTCCTTCACAGACACACCACTTGCAGAGTTCGCCCAAACACCACCATCACAGGCAATGCAATTGCCGAGTTCTTCCAACCTCCCACTTCCCAAAGATAACAGCTATAAAGTAAATTACCCTTTTGAGTTACCAAAGGCTCTTGCCTCAGTGTCACCAGCTTTTTAATCGACTGTATCGGTAATTGGGTAAACATTTAAATATATGTTGTGACCTGTGGAGAAGTGGAACTAGAAAAGACAGTGCACTCCTCCTGCCTCGGGCGTAATAACATAAAAATCCCTCTGTGCGCTGTTATATGTCTTTCACAAATAAATAAATATCATTATAGTGGCTAGCAGGCAAATGGCTATCATTGAATAGTTGAAACCACAGCAACATATGTTTGATGCCAATTTTTGTTTGATGACACTCCTGTGAAGCACATATTAGAACATATATTAAAGGCCGTCAATATGCACATTGTTGTTATTCTTTGTTTTGTTTACATGCTGAGATGAGGTGAGGTGAGAGTGACTGCCCTTGACATCAAGGCAGCATTTGACCGAGTTTGGCATCAAGGAGTCCTAGCAAAACTGGAGTCAATGGGAATCAGGGGGAAAACTGTCTGCTGGTTGGAGTCATGCCTAGCACAAAGGAAGATGGTTGTGGTTGTTGGAGGTCAATCATCTCAGCTTCAGGACATCACTGCAGGAGTTCCTCAGGGTAGTGTCCTCAGCCCAACCATCTTCAGCTGCTTCATCAATGACCTTCCTTCAATCATAAGGTCAGAAGAGGGGATGTTCGCTGCTGGTTGCACAATATTCAGCACCATTCGCAACTCCTCAGATACTGAAGCTGTCTGTGTAGAAATCCAGAAAGACCTAGACAATATCAGCTTGGGCTCAAAAGTGGCAAGTAACATTCGCGCCACACAAGTGCCAGGCAATGACCATCTCCAACAAGAGAGAACCTAACCATCTCCCCTTGACATTCAATGGCATTACCATCGCTGAATCCCCTACTATCAACATTCTGGGGGTCATCATTGACCAGAAACTGAACTAGAGTAGCCATATAAATACCGTGGCTACAGGAGCAGGTCAGAGGCTAGGAATCCTGAGGCGAGTAACTCATCTCCTGACTTCCCAAAGCCTGCCCACCATCTACAAGGCACAAGTCAGGAGTGTGATGGAATACTCTCCACTTGCCTGGATGGGTGCAGCTCCAACAACACTCAAGAAGCTCGACACCATCCAGGACAAAGCAGCTCGCTTGATTGGCACCCCATCCACAAACGTTCACTCCCTCCACCACTGACACACAGTGGCAGCAGTTTAGTTTACTTTAGTTTAGTTTAGAGATACAGCACTGAAACAGGCCCTTCAGCCCACCGAGTCTGTGCCGAACCATCAACCCCCCATATATACTAATCCTAAACTAATCCCATATTCCTACCACATCCCCACCTGTCTCTATATTTCCCTACCACTTACCTATACTAGGGGCAAAATATAATGGCCAATTTACCTACCAACCTGCAAGTCTTCTGGCTTGTGGGAGGAAACCGGAGCACCCGGAGAAAACCCACGCAGACACAGGGAGAACTTGCAAACTCCACACAGACAGTACCCAGAATTGAACCCAGTGTACCATCAACAAAAGGGGGGCCCGTTTTCAGAGCATTACGGGCTCCCTTTTTATTTTCAGTTTTTTTTCTCTTTCTTTTTTCTGTTTATTTTATTTTAGTTTGTTTCATCATTCCTTTTTCTTATCATGTTCCTGCCCACTATTTTTGTCATGTTTGTGCTTTGGGCCAGGGCTGTTCATTTTTCTGTCAATTAACACCATCTCTGCACTAATGTTTTGTCTTTCAACACACCAATAACATACCGTTTGCCATTGCTCCGTGACCTTCTGGTCAGTTATTCTCTGTGATCCTGTCCTATCAACACCTTCACTTTTGTTATCTGTTGCTCCACCCCCACTTTATTTGCTTAAAACCTATTACATTTCTAACCTTTGCCAGTTCTGATGAAGGGTCACTGACCTGAAATGTTAACTCTGCTTCTCTCTCCACAGGTGCTGCCAGACCTGTTGAGTATTTCGAGCATTTCTTGTTTTTATTTCAGATTTCCAGCATCTACAGTATTTTGCTTTTATGTACCATCTACAAGATGCACTGCAGCAATGCGCTAAGGCTCTTAGACAGCACCTTCCAAACCCGCGACCTCTATGATCTGGAAGGTCAAGGACAGCAAATGCATGGGAACACCAACAACTGCAAGGTTCCCTCCAAGCCACACACCATCCTGACATGAAACTATGTCACCATTCCTTCACTGTCACTGGGTCAAAATCCTGGAACTCGCTTCCTAACAGCACTGTGGATGTCCGTACCCCACATAGACTGCAGCGGTTCAAGAAGCCAGCTCTCCACCACCTTCTCACGGGCAATTAGGGATGGGCAATAAATGCTGGCATAGCCAGTGATGCCCAAGCCCATGAATGAATAAAAAAAATGGTTTTCATTGTGATGTTACCAAGTTGATTCGATAGAGTAGTAGCTTAATATGGTCTCTGGAAGTGAAGATGTGGATATGCTCCTGTTGGGCATGGGGAGGGGGTGGGGTGGTTTGGAGGTGTAACTTTGACCTTGAGCGACAGTGTAAACTGGACAATATCGGATCAGGCACCCATTATACATCTTTCTTGATTGCCATTTCCATTGACTTGGCCTGTTTTATAGCATCAGCCACAGGGAAAATGACCTGCTTTCTTCAGTGGTATAATGGGGGAAGGAATCTACCTGCGTTATCTAGTGTCCTTGAGAGAGTCTTGTGTCAGCCAAGAAGATTCTTCATCATTAAATTTCATAAAAGTGCTGAATTAAAATAAATCAGAAAAAAAAAGATTAATGCTTACGCAATAATATAGATTTAGGTCATCTTTTAGATAATCCTAAAGATAATGATCAGGTCACCTGGACTGAAGGTAAAACTTAATTTTGTTACAAAAGGATCCAAGGTTTCCAGAACATATGTACTGACAGACTAACATTAAAAGGTACCGCTTAGCCCATTAATAGAGTGAGTTAGTCAATCATCCGTATGGTTAAAGTTAATTCATCCATTTTTTACAGTAATTTGAAACAATTTACATCATTGAGGTCGGCCATCTGCCTCAGTCTGTCTTTCTTCATTCATCAGAAATTATGTATGAAAATATAAAAATCACATGTGTAACAGCACAATTAATTACTTTTTTACTACATGAAGGTGACAGCACATGAACCGTAATAATCTCACCCAGGAGCTGTCTGATCATTTCCACAACCACAATGACTTGTTATATAGCACCTTTAACATAATGTAATGTTCCAAAGCTCTTCACAGGAGCATTATAAAGCAAATTTGACACTGAACCACATAAGGAGATGTTAGGACAGATGGCCAAACGTTTGGTCAGAACGGTAGGCTATAAGCATTTTCTTAAAGGGTGAAAGTGAGGTAGAGAGGTGGAGAGGTGTAGGGAAAGAATTACAGAGCTTAGGGCTGAGGCAACCGAAGGCCACCAATAGTAGAGTGATTAAAACCAGGGATGCTCAACAGTCCAGATTTGGAGGAGTGCAGATATCTCAGAGGACTGTGAAGCTGGAGGAGATTATAGAGATAGGGAGGGGTGAGGCCATGGAGAGATTTGAAAACAAGGATGAGAATTTTAAAATCGAGGCTGATCAGCCTTTCATATTTTCAGACATTTCATGTGAGCTGCACTGGCGATTAATACTTCTTCACTGGCCTAAACTTATTTTCTGCAACCTTCAGAGGTTAGATCTTGATTTTGTGTGATAGTGTAGAATGGCAATTGTGCTTCGGTGGCCCAATATACATTTCTCCCGATTTTTATCTCCATTTGCAATAAGAACAGGAGAGGTGTTAAACAGACTGTCATAAGTCAAGGTCTACCCCATTGAATGGAATGCCCCTGATGTCTGTGCAGGCACTCTTTCTGTTCCTCGTATGTGTAAGTTACTCGGCCACATTAAAAAAAAAATGGAAGTCTTCAGGGGTCCGGACCTGTTTGCATCCATTTAATCAGCTAATCAGCGGCACATAAATGACAGGCCACGTCCCAATCTCAGGAACTCTTGGTTTGGGGAATGCTTGCCCCCAGCCACATTTACTTCATAAAGGGCCCCTTAAGTTCATTTCGGCCCTTAAAAGAGGCATCGCTGGAAATTTCTGGAAATGGCGGCGACCCAACACAATTCTTCTGCCTGAGTTACGGGGTGACTGATGGAGAATCTCTGGAGTTTTGAGACGTCTGCAGCCGTGATCATTGGAAGTGCACCAAATAGATGTGTCAAAAAAGAACATTTATTGGGAAGGTGGGGATGTTCCCTACCCCCGACCCCACCAGAGAATATATGGATCATCCTTATGCTAGGTATTCCTCTGCCAAAAGTTCTAAGCCTGTGTTCTGCCATAATTTCAGTGCAGTTACTTGTTTTTGCATGTCATAAGCCTTTATTCTAGGCCAACTTTGACTTGTCATTTTTTTTGTAGAGGTGTCAAACTTTTTAGAAGCTGTTGGTCAACTGCTCCCAGTTTTTTATGTTGTCAGGCATGTAGGAACTTGCTGTGATTTACGCCTCCCTGATTCACCATCACTAAAAGCAATTGTCACATCTCCACTAGCTGAGATCATCCTGAAAGATAAATCTAGAACCTTCCCTGTTTTTATGGCTCAGCTGTACAGTAGATAACCTTGCTCACCCATTAGGAAGCTTCTTAAATCCATCTTTAAAGCTGCTATGGTTATAAAGTGGCCATCAAACATTTCACGCTTTAATGGCACTTGAGTGGAGAATGACTCATAAAGTAGGACTTCAATTAGTTTATGGCTTCACTGATCCTTTCCCTTGATTTCACTCCCTTCAGATCTCTGACAGTGTCCTATTACATTATTTTATCAAGGACTTTGTTCAATGATTTCCATCCCAGATCTTTCTGAAAGCTGAATAAGTACAGTCTTTCTACCTCCATTGCCTTCAATAGCCAAAGGAGTTATTTCCCAACTTTACAATCTTTTGGCAGGCAGCCTCATGCTCCAAAAGTACACAAGGAAATTCAGGTAAGCATTACATATGGTTGGCTATCATTACTTCACTCACTGTCAGTGCATATCAGAACTTTAAATATGTGCTGTGCAATTTGTTATAATCAAGAGGCAATAAGGAACTGTTGGTCCAGAAAAGGCTCTTTTTGTGGAGCCGGGAGGAGCAGTAAATGTGACTGATGGAAGTGTGACTGCAGTAAGACAGCACCTCCACAGTGGAGTGCTGAATTGTCAGCCTAGGTTATGTGCTCACGTCTCTGGAGTGGGGCTTGAACCCAGACTCTGCTAAATAAGGGATAAGAGTGCTACTATTGCTCCAAGGCTGGTACCTGGGGAGGGAGGGCAATTTCAGCCTGTCCGTCAGGAAGCCAATGGGATCCAGTACAACCCTGCTTTACACCCCATCTAACTTGCATAACCATCGTCCTAATCAATCCTGTGTGTTTCCTGTCAGGCAAGTTTTATCCAAGCCACACACCATCCTGACTTGCCGTTCCTTCACTGCGTCAAAATCCTGGAACTCCCTCCCGAACAGCACTGTGGGTGCACCTACACCACATGAACTGCAGCAGTTCAAGAAGGCGGTTCGCCACCAACTTCTCAAGGGCAAATGGGGATGGGAAATAAATGCTGGCCTAGCCAGTGATGCCCACATCCTATGACTAAATAAAAAAAAAAGTTAAGTTTTAAATTATCCTCATGGTATCAAAAGCAATCTTTTTGTATGAACACTGGAGTATAAATACTTCAGTCGTCAGAACTTTGAAGGGCTAGGTTTATGTTGTTTTATTTATTTATTTTATTTAGAGATACAGCACTGAAACAGGCCCTTCGGCCCACTGAGTCTGTGCCGACCAAGAACCACCCATTTATACTAACCCTACAGTAATCCCATATTCCCTACCACCTACCTACACTAGGGGCAATGCACAATGGCCAATTTTACCTATCACCTGCAAGTCTTTGGCAGTGGGAGGACACCGGAGCACCCAGCAAAAACCCACGCGGTCACAGGGAGAACTTGCAAACGCCACACAGGCAGTACCCAGAATTGAACCTGGGTCCCTGGAGCTGTGAGGCTGCGGTGCTAACCACTGCACCACTGTGCCGCCCACACAAGGAATTTGGAAACAATTGCAATTAAAGTGAGTTTGCACAGGATCAAAATTCTTCTTCAGCCAGTCACTCTAGTCATTCAGACAAAAAGGATTTCAATATGACAATAAGCTAGGCATTGAGGAGGAGTTCCACAATGACCGAGGGCAATAGATGATTTATTAGTTCATTTCTGCCATGCTATAAATATCCAGACTTATTATTTTTGGATCTATTGATTTGAACATAATACAGGGTGATTGTTGAGATTTGCTGAGGGACCTCAGTTTCATGGATAAATTAGAGAACATAGAAACATAGGAATATAGGAACAGGGGTAGGCCATTCAGCCCATTGAGCCTGCTCCGGCATTCAATTAGATCATGGCTGATCATCTACCTCAACGCCACTTTCCTGCACTATCTCCTTATCCCTTGATGTCATTTGTCTCCAGAAATCCACTGATTTCTGCCTTGAACACACTCAATGATTGAGCTTCCACAGCCCTCTAGGATAGAGAATTACAAAGATTCACCACCTTCTGAGTGAAGAAATTCCTCCTCATCTCAGTCTTAAATGGCCTATTTCTTATACTGAGATCATGTCCTCTAGTTCTAGACTCACCAGCCAGGGAAAACATCCTATCTACATCCACCCTGTCAAACCCTGTAAGAGTTTTTTAAGTTTCAATGAGATCACCTCTCATTCTTCGAAACTCAAGAGAATACAGGCCCAGTCTCCTCAATCTCTCCTCAAAAGACAATCCTGCCATTCCAGGGATTAGTCTGGTGAGCCTCCGTTGCACTCCCTCTATGGCAAGTATATCCTTCCTTAGATAAGAAGAACAAAACTGTACACAATACTCCAGGTGTGGTCTCACCAAGGCACTGTACAATTGCAACAAATCATCTTGACTTATGTACTCAAATCCCCTTGTAATGCAGGCCACCATACCATTTGCTTTCCTAATTGCTTGCTGCACCTGCATGCTTGCTTTTAGTGACTCATGAACAAGGATTGGATCAGGAAAAAAAAGGAGGCCTATGGCAGATTCGGAGCACTGAAAACAGCGGAGGCACTAGAGAAGTATAGAAAGTGTAGGGGGGTACTAAAAAAGTAATTAGGAGAGCGAAGAGGGGACATGAAAAAACACTGGCGGGCAAGATAAAGGAAAATCCTAAGGCATTTTATAAGTATATTAAGGGCAAGAGGATAACCAAGGAAAGAGTGGGACCCATTAAGGACCAAAGTGGCAATGTGTGTGTGGAGCCGGAGGGCATAGGTGAGGTTTTAAATGATTACTTTGCATCTGTGTTCACTATGGAGAAGGACGATGTAGGTGCAGAGATCAGGGAGGGGGATTGTGATATACTTGAACAAATTAGCATTGAAAGGGAGGAAGTATTAGCTGTTTCAGTGGGCTTAAAAGTGGATAACTCCCCAGGCCCAGATGAGATATATCCCAGGCTGTTATGTGAAGCAAGGGAGGAGATAGCAGGGGCTCTGACACAAATTTTCAAATCCTCTCTGGCCACAGGAGAGGTACCAGAGGACTGAAGGACAGCGAATATGGTACCATTATTCAAGATTGGTAGCAAGGATAAACCAGGTAATTACAGGCCAGTGAGTCTAACATCAGTGGTTGGGAAAATATTAGAAAAAATTCTGAGCGACAAAATTAATCTCCACTTGGAGAGACAGGGATTAATCAGGGATAGTCAGCATGGCTTTGTCAGGTGGAGATCGTGTCTAACTAACTTGGCTGAATTTTTCAAGGCGGTGACTAGATGTGTAGATGAGGGTAAAGCAGTTGATGCAGTCTACATCGACTTCAGTAAGGCTTTTGATAAGGTCCTGCATGGGAGATTGGTTAAGAATGTAAGAGCCCATGGGATCCAAGACAATTTGGCCAAGTGGATCCAAAATTGGCTTAGTGGCAGGAGGCAGAGGGTGATGGTTGAGGGTTGTTTTTGCGAGTGGAAGCCTGTGACCAGTGGTGTACCACAGGGATCGATGCTGGGACCCTTGCTGTTTGTAATGTACATTAATGATTTAGACATGAATAAGGGAGGTATGACAAGTAAGTTTGCAAATGACACGAAAACTGGTGGTGTCGTAAATAGTGAGGAAGAAAGCCTTAGATTACAGGATGATATGGACGGGCTGGTAAAATGGGCAGAGCAGTGGCAAATGGAATTTAATCCGGAGAAGTGTGAGGTGATGCATTTTGTGAGGACTAACAAGGCAAGGGAATATACAATGGATGGCAGGACCCTAGGAAGTACAGAAGGTCAGAGGGATCTTGGTGTACTTGTCCATAGATCGCTGAAGGCAGCAGCACAGGTAGATAAGGTGGTTAGGAAGGTATATGGGATACTTGCCTTTATCAGCCGAGGCATAGAATATAAGAGCATGGAGGTTATGATAGAGCTGTATAAAACGTTAGTTTGGCCACAGCTGGAGTAGTGTGTACAGTTCTGGGCATCACAC
Source organism: Heterodontus francisci (assembly GCF_036365525.1). Classification (NCBI taxonomy): domain Eukaryota; kingdom Metazoa; phylum Chordata; class Chondrichthyes; order Heterodontiformes; family Heterodontidae; genus Heterodontus; species Heterodontus francisci. Next base: position 154,477,437 of record NC_090373.1, on the reverse strand, counting down.
TATAGGAAGGATGTGACTGCACTGGAGAGGGTGCAGAGGAGATTCACCAGGATGTTGCCTGGGTTGGAGCATTTCAGCTCTGAAGACAGTCTGAAAAGGCTAGGGTTTCCTTCGAGCAGAGAAGGCTGAGGGGGGACATGATTGAGGTGTACAAAATTATGAGGGGCATTGATAGGTTAGATAGGAAGAAACTTTTTCACTTAGCGGAGGGGTCAATACCTTCAGGAGCGGAGAGCAGTCGGACCTCTTCCAGCGCGCCGGAGTTTTGTAAAAAGAAATAAAAGCCAACAGTGACCCCACAGGGAAGGTGCAAGCTGATTGGTTGGTGAGTCACTGCTGTTAGGGAAGAGCTCTAAATAGCTGGGTAAGTATGTAAGGTAAGAAAGGTTTACAGTTTATTTCATATATAGTAACTAGTGGTTTTTTTTAGGGAGTTCTGTAGTCACGAGGACCAGGGAAGAAGGGCCTGAGAGTAATTGCTATTATTTTATATTAAGATCTTCCAAAAGGTTTAATTTAAAGGGTTAAGTCATGGCAGGAGAGCTCAAAGCCGTGGTGTGCTCCTTATGTTCCATGTTGGAAGCCGGGAATATTTCCAGTGCCCGGGACCAGAACGTGTGCAGGAAGTGTCTCCAGCTGCACACCGCAGGCTCAGACTCCACAGGCAGAAAGGGAATGGGTGACCACCAGGCAGAACAAGAGGACTAGGCTAGCAGTGCAGGAATCTCCTGTGGCTATTCCCCTGCAAAACAGATATACTGCTTTGGATACTGTTGGCAGGAATGGCCTCTCAGGGGAAAGCAGCAACAGCCCAATTCGTTGCACCACGGTTGGCTCTGCTGCACAGGGGAGGAGTAAAAAGTGTGGGAATGCAATAGTTATAGGGGACTCAATTGTAAGGGGAATAGATAGGCGTTTCTGTGGCCGCAAAAGGATCTCCATGTAGCCTCCCTGGTGCTAGGGTCAAGGATGTCTCAGAGCGGTTACAGAGCCAGTGGTCGTGGTACACATTGGTACAAACGACGTAGGTTAAAAAAAGGATGAGGTCCGAAAAGTAGAATATAGGGAGCTAGGAAGTAAGTTGAAAAGTAGGACCTCAAAGGTAGTGATCTCAGGATTACTACCTGTGCCACGTGCTAGTCAGAGTAGAGGATATATCGGATGAATGTGCAGCTGAAGAGATGGTGTGAGGGGGGAGGGTTTTAGATACCTGGGACGTTGGGACCGGATCTGGTGGAGGTGGGACCAGTACAAACTGGACGGGTTACACCTGGGCAGGACTGGGACAGACGTCATAGGGGGAATATTTGCTAGAGTGGTTGGGGAGGGTTTAATCTAAAATGGCAATGGGATGGGAATCTTTGCAAGGAGTCAGAGGAGGGGGGATCAAAGACAAGAACAAAAGACAGAAAGAGGAATAAGAAAAGTGATAGGCAGAGAAATCAAGGGCCAGAATCAAACAAGGCTACAGTGAAAAATAGTGGGAAGGGGACAAGTAATGTTAAAAAGACAAGCCTTAAGGCTTTGTACCTTAACGCACGGAGCATTCGCAATAAATTGGATGAATTAATCGCACAAATAGATGTAAACGGGTATGATAGAGAGGGAGGTAAAAGGGGTGGAGGAGTTGCATTACTGGTCAAAGAGGATATCACAGCTGTGCTGAAGGAGGGCACTATGGAGGACTCGAGCAGTGAGGCAATATGGGCAGAACTCAGAAATAGGAAGGGTGCGGTAACAATGTTGGGGCTGTACTACAGGCCTCCCAACAGCGAGCGTGAGATAGAGGTACAAATATGTAAACAGATTATGGAAAGATGTAGGAGCAACAGGGTGGTGGTGATAGGAGATTTTAATTTTCCCAACATTGACTGGGATTCACTTAGTGTTAGAGGTCCAGATGGAGCAGAATTTGTAAGGAGCATCCAGGAGGGTTTTCCAGAGCAGTGTGTAAATATTCCAACTCGGGAAGGGGCCAAACTGGACCTGGTGTTGGGGAATGAGCCCGGCCAGGTGGTTGAAGTTTCAGTAGGGGACTACTTTGGGAATAGTGATCACAATTCCGTAAGTTTTAGAATACTCATGGACAAAGACGAGAGTGGTCCCAAAGGAAGAGTGCTAAATTGGGGGAAGGCCAACTATACCAAAATTCGGCAGGAGCTGGGGAATATAGATTGGGAGCAGCTGTTTGAAGGTAAATCCACATTTGATATGTGGGAGGCTTTTAAAGAGAGGTTGATTAGCGTGCAGGAGAGACATGTTCCTGTGAAAATGAAGGATAGAAATGGCAAGATTAGGGAAGCATGGATGACAGGTGAAATTATGAGACTAGCTAAGAGGAAAAAGGAAGCATACATAAGGTCTAGGAGGCTGAAGAAAGACGAAGCATTGAAAGAATATCGGGAATGTAGGACCAATCTGAAACGAGGAATTAAGAGGGCTAAAAGGGGTCATGAAATGTCTTTAGCAAACAGGGTTAAGGAAAATCCCAAAGACTTTTATTCATATATAAGGAGCAAGAGGGTAACTAGAGAAAGGATTGGCCCACTCAAGGACAAAGGAGGAAATTTATGCGTGGAGTCAGAGAAAATGGGTGAGATTCTAAACGAGTACTTTGCATCGGTATTCACCGAGGAGAGGGGCATGACGGATGTTCAGGTTAGGGACAGATGTTTAATTACTCTAGGTCAAGTCGGCATAAGGAGGGAGCAAGTGTTGGGTATTCTAAAAGGCATTAAGGTGGACAAGTCCCCAGGTCCGGATGGGATCTATCCCAGGTTTCTGAGGGAAGCGAGAGAGGAAATAGCTGGGGCCTTAACAGATATCTTTGCAGCATCCTTAAGCACGGGTGAGGTCCCGGAGGACTGGAGAATTGCTAATGTTGTTGTCCCCTTGTTTAAGAAGGGTAGCAGGGCAAATCCAGGTAATTATAGACCGGTGAGCCTGACGTCAGTGGTAGGGAAGCTGCTGGAGAAGATACGGAGGGATAGGATCTATTCCCATTTGGAAGAAAATGGGCTTATCAGTGATAGGCAACATGGTTTTGTGCAGGGAAGGTCATGTCTTACCAACTTAATAGAATTCTTTGAGGAAGTGACAAAGTTGATTGATGAGGGAAGGGCTGTAGATGTCATATACATGGACTTCAGTAAGGCGTTTGATAAGGTTCCCCATGGTAGATTGATGGAGAAAGTGAAGTCGCATGGGGTCCAGGGTGTACTAGCTAGATGGATAAAGAACTGGCTGGGCAACAGGAGACAGAGAGTAGCAGTGGAAGGGAGTTTCTCAAAATGGAGACGTGTGACCAGTGGTGTTCCACAGGGATCTGTGCTGGGACCACTGTTGTTTGTGATATACATAAATGATTTGGAGGAAAGTATAGGTGGTCTGATTAGCAAGTTTGCAAACGACACTAAGATTGGTGGAGTAGCAGATAGTGAAGGGGACTGTCAGAGAATACAGCAGAATATAGATAGATTGGAGAGTTGGGCAGAGAAATGGCAGATGGAGTTCAATCAGGGCAAATGCGAGGTGATGCATTTTGGAAGATCCAATTCAAGAGTGAATTATACAATAAATGGAAAAGTCCTGGGGAAAATTGATGTACAGAGAGATTTGGGTGTTCAGGTCCATTGTTCCCTGAAGGTGGCAACGCAGGTAAATAGAGTGGTCAAGAAGGCATACGGCATGCTTTCCTTCATCGGACAGGGTATTGAGTACAAGAGTTGGCAGGTCATGTTACAGTTGTATAAGACTTTGGTTCGGCCACATTTGGAATACTGCGTGCAGTTCTGGTCGCCACATTACCAAAAGGATGTGGATGCTTTGGAGAGGGTGCAGAGGATGTTCACCAGAATGTTGCCTGGTATGGAGGGCGCTAGCTATGAAGAGAGGTTGAGCAGATTAGGATTATTTTCATTAGAAAGACGGAGGTTGAGGGGGCACCTGATTGAGGTGTACAAAATCATGAGAGGTATAGACAGGGTGGATAGCAAGAAGCTTTTTCCCAGAGTGGGGGATTCAATTACTAGGGGTCATGAGTTCAAAGTGAGAGGGGAAAAGTTTAGGGGGGATATGCGTGGAAAGTTCTTTACGCAGAGGGTGGTGGGTGCCTGGAACGTGTTGCCAGCGGAGGTGGTAGACGCGGGCACAATAGCGTCTTTTAAGATGTATCTAGACAGATACATGAATGGGCAGGAAGCAAAGAGATACAGACCCTTAGAAAATAGGCGACATGTTTAGATAGAGGATCTGGATCGGCGCAGGCTTGGAGGGCCGAAGGGCCTGTTCCTGTGCTGTAATTTTCTTTGTTCTTTGTTCTTTGATATAGTCGGGATTACGGAGACATGGCTGCAAGGTAACCAGGAATGGGAAATGAACATCCAGGGGTATTCAGTATTTAGGAAGGACAGACAAAAAGCAAAAGGCAGTTGAGTTGCATTGCTGGTTAAAGACGAAATTAACGCAATAGTGAGGAAAGATATGTGGAATCTGTATGGGGAGAGCTGAGAAACACTAAGGGGCAAAAAACGTTAGTGGGGGTTATAAAAAGACTCCCAAACTGTAGTGGTAATGTTGGGAATGGCATTAAACAGGAAATTAGAGATGCATGTGATAAAGGAACATCTGTAATTATGGGTGACATTAATCTGCATATAGATTGGGCAAATCAAATTAGTCACAATACCGTAGAGAAGGAATTCTTGGAGTGTATACGGGATGGTTTTCTCGACCAATACGTTGAGGAACCAACTAGAGAACAGGCCATCCTAGACTGGGTATTGTGTAATGAGAGAGGAATAATTGACAATATCGTGGTGCGAGACCCCTTGGGGCTGAGTGACCATAATATGATAGAATTCTTCATCAAGATGGAGAATGACGTAGTTAATTCTGAGACTAGGGTCCTGAATCTTAGTAAAGGAAACTATGAAGGTATGAGGTGCGAGTTGGCTATGATGGATTGGGAAACGTTACTAAAAGGGATGATGGTGGATAGGCAATGGCAAACATTTAAAGAGCGCATGGTTGAACTGCAACTATTGTTTATTGCTGTCTGGCACAAAAGTAAAACGGGGAAGGTAGCCAGACCATGGCTTACAAGGGAAATTAGAGACAGCATTAAATCCAAGGAAGGGGCATCTAAATTCACCAGAAAAAACAACAGACCTGAGGATTGGGAGCAGTTTAGAATTCAGCAAAGGAGGACCAAGGGATTGATTAAGAAGGGGAAAATAGAGTACGAGAGCAAGTTTGCGGGGAACATAAAAACTGACTGTAAAAGTTTCTAGAGGGATATGAAGAGAAAAAGATTGATGAAGACAAATGTAGGTCCCTTACAGTCAGAAACAGGATAATTTATTATGGGGAACAAAGAAATGGCTGACCAACTAAATGCATACTTTAGTTCTGTCTTCACAAAGGAGGACACAAATAACATACCAGAAATATTGGGGAACACAGGGCTTAGTGAGAGGGAGGAACTGAAGGAAATCAGTATTGGTAGAGAAATGGTGTTGGGGAAATTGATGGGATTGAAGGCCAATAAATCCCCAGGGCCTGATGGTCTACTTCCCAGAGTATTTAAGGAAGTACCCTACAAATAGTGGATGTATTGGTGGTCATCTTCCAAGATTCTATAGACTCTGGAACAGTTCCTACAGATTGGAGGGTAGCTAATGTAACCTCACTATTTAAAAAGGGAGGTAGAGAGAAAGCAGGTAATCATAGACCAGTCAGCCTGACATCAGTAGTGGAAAAATTTCTAGAGTCCATTATCAAAGATTTTATAGCAGAGCACTTGGAGAACAGTGGTAGAATCGGGCACAGTCAACATGGATTGATGAAAGGGAAATCATACTTGAGAAATCTACTGGAATTCTTCGAGGATGTAACTAGTAGAATTGATGAGGGGGAGCCAGTGGATGTGGTTTATTTGTACTTTCAGAAGGCTTTCGACAAAGTCCCACATAAGAGATTAGCGTGTAAAATTAAAGCGCATGTGATTGGGGGTAGTGTATTGCGATGGATAGAAAATTGGTTGGCAGACAGGAAAAAAAGAGTAGAGATAAAAGGGTCTTTTTCCGAATGGCAGGCAGTGACTGGTGGAGTACTGCAGGGATAGGTGCTAGGACCCCAGCTATTCACAAAATATATTAATGATTTAGGTGAGGGAACGAAATGTAATATCTCCAAATTTGCAGATGACACAAAACTGGGTGGGAGGGTGAGTTGTGAGGAGGATGCAGAGAGGCTTCAGGGTGATTTGGACAAGTTGAGTGAGTGAGCTAATACATGGTCGATGCAGTATAATGTGGATAAATGTGAGGTTATCCACTTTGGTCGCAAAAACAGGAAGGCAGATTATTATCTGAACTGCTATTAACTGAGAGAGGGGAATATGCAGCGAGACCTGGGTATTCTCATACACCAGTCACTGAAGGTAAGCATGCAGGTGCAACAGGCGGTAAAAAAGGCAAATGGTATGTTGGCCTTCAGAGCGAGAGGATTCAAGTACAGGAGCAGGGATGTCTTGCTGCAATTATACAGGCCCTTGGTAAGGCCACACATGGAATATTGTTGCAGTTTTGGTTTCCTTATCTGAGGAAGGATGTTCTTGCTATAGAGGGAGTGCAGCAAAGGTTTACCAGACTGATTCCCGGGATGGCGGGACTGACGTATGAGGAGAGATTGAGTCGGTTAGGATCATATTCGCTGGAGTTCAGAAGAGTGAGGGGGGATTTCATAGAAACCTATAAAATTCTAACAGGGCTTGACAGGGTAGATGCAGGAAGGATGTTCCCGATGGTGGGGGAGTCCAGAACCAGGGGTCATAGTCTAAGGATACGGGATAAACCTTTCAGGACTGAGATGAGAAGAAATTTCTTCATGCAGAGAGTGGTGAGCCTGTGGAATTCGCTACCACAGAAAGCAGTTGAGGCCAAGACATTGTATGTTTTCAAGAAGGAGTTAGATATAGCTCTTTGATCTAAAGGGATCAAAGGGTATGGGGAGAAAGCGGGAGCAGGTTACTGAGTTGGACGATCTGCCATGATCATAATGAATGGCAGAGCAGGCTCGAAGGGCTGAATGGCCTACTCCTGCTCCTATTTTCTATGTTTCTATAACCAGGGGGCATAGATTTAAAGTAAGGGGCAGGAAATTTAGAGGGGATTTGAGGAAAAAAAATTTCACCCAGAGGGTCGTTGGAATCTGGAACACACTGCCTGAAGAGGTGGTAGAGGCAGGAACCCTCACAACATTTAAGAAGTATTTAGATAAGCACTTGAAACGCAATAGCATACAAGACTACCGGCCAAGTGCTGGAAAATGGGATTCGAATAGTTAGGTGCTTGATGGTCAGCACGGACACGATGGGCCAAAGGGCCTGTGTCTGAGCTGTATAATTCTATGACTCTATGACACCCGGGTCCCTTTGTACACTAAGACTTCCCAACCTCTCACCATTTATGAAATATTCTGTCTTTCTGTTTTCTCTACCAAAGTGGATAACTTCACATTTATTCGCATCCACTGATTCTCCTTTATCTATGCTACAAGTAACATCCTCAAGAAATGTCAACAGGTTTGTCAAACATGATTTACCTTTCATAAATTTATGTTGACTCTGTCCAATTTTACCATCATTTTCTAAGCATCCAGTTATCACATCCTTTATAATAGATTCTAACATTTTCGCTCATACTGACATCAAACTAACAGGTCTGTAGTTCTCCATTCTCTCTCTTTCTCCCTTCTTAAATAGTGGGGTTACATTTGCTACTTTCCAGTCTGCAGGAACCTTTCCAGAATCTCTAGACTTTTGAAAGATAACCACCAATGTATCCACTATCTCTATCGCCACCTCCTTCAACACTCTGGAATGTAGCTCATCTGGTCCAGGGTGTTTATCAATCTTCAATCCGGTTATCTTTTATCTTTTCAACTACTAACTCTTTACTAATACTAACTTCTTTCAGTTCCTCAGCTTCACAAGTCCTTTGGTTGCCCAGTATTTCTGGGAGGTTTTCTGTATCTTCTTCCATGAAGACAGATACAAAGTAATTGTTTAGTTTCTCCACCATTTTCCTATTCTCCATTATAAATTCTCCTGTCTCCACCTGTAATGGGCCCACATTTGTCCACGCTAATCTTTCCCTTTTTACATACCTAAAGAAGCTTTTACAGTCCGCCTTTATGTTTCTCGCTGGCTTGCATGAATATTTTCTTTTCCCTTTCTTTAACAGCTTCTTGGCCAAACCTTGGTTGACCCAAGGTCAGCCTTGGCTGATTCTAAATTGCTCCCTGTCCTCAGGCTTACCACTTTTTCTGACATCCTCATAAGCTACATCCTTTGATCTAATGCAATCTTTAACTTCTTTTGTTAGCCATGGTGGATTCACCTTTCCCTTTTGGGTCCTTGTGCCTTAGAGGAATATATATCTGTTGTAGACCATGTACTACATCTTTAAATACTAGCCATTGCCTGTCTACTATCAAATCTTTTAGTGTATTTTCCCAATCCACCATAGCCATCTTGCCCCTCACACCTTCATAGTTTCCCTTAAGACTTTAGTTTCAGAATGAACTATGTCACATTCAAGCATAATGTGAAATACTATCATATTATGGTCACTATTTCCCAAAGGCTCCTTTACAGCAAGGTTATTAATTATCCCTTTCTCATTACATAAAACCAAATCTAAAATAGCCTAATCCCTAGCTCATTTTTCAATGTACTACTCCAGAAACCTATCTCGTACACGCTCCAGGAATTCACCCTCCACAGCATTAGTGCTGATTAGTTTTACCCAATCTATATGTAAATTGAAGCCACCCATTATTACTGTATTACCCACACTCCATGCATCTCTATTTTCCTGATTTATACTGTGCCCAACATTGCCCCTTCTGTTTGGTGGCCTATAAACAACTCCCACCAATGTTTGCTGCCCCTTGCTGTTCTTAGCTCACCCAAACTGTTTCCACATCTTGATCCTTCGATCTAAGATCCTCTCTCACTAATGTACTGACCTCATCCTTTATTAAGAGCGGTACCTCACCTCCTTGTCCTTTTTGCCTATCCTTCCTAAATGCTGCCTGGAGGTCACCCATTTCCTATCTGCCTGTATGCTCCTAACCTGTGGTGTGACCACTTCCATAAACATGCTATCTACGTAGTTCTGTGCCCCTCAGATGCACCACAGTGTTTCCAGCTACCGCTCAAGTTCTGAAACCCAGAGCTCAAACTTGTGCAACCTGTGACATTTCCTGCAGATATGTTTGTCTAGGACGCATGGTGTGTCCATGACTTCCCACATGCCACAGGCTGTACATTCCACTTAGCCCTGCCATACCTTAACTTCATAAACTAGTTAATATAAGTAGAATAGCTTACCAGTTACACACCAACCAGCTCCTTCCACTGCACCAAAATAAGAACCAAAGGAGGTGAAAATGGTAGAAAAAAGAAGCACCTCTTCCTCCCTTTACCAAACTCCCCACTCACTAAACACGTATCTACACACTCTGCTTACAATCTGCACTGAGGTTGTTCTCCTTCGAGAAGAGGAGTTTGAGAGGAGATTTTCTGGAAGCGTTCAAAATCACGAGGGGTCCAGACAGAGTAGATAGGGAGCATCTGTTCCCGTTAGTAGAAGGGTCAAGAACCAGAGGACACTAACTTAAGTTGAATGGCAAAAGAAGTAACTGTGACATGAGGAAGAATTTTGTTACTCAGCAAGTGGTTAGGATCTGGAATGCACTAAATGAGAGTGTGGCGGTGGCAGATTTAATTGTTGCTTTCAAAAGAAATTTGATAAGAAGCACTTGAAGAGAAAAAAAAATGTTCAGGGCGACCGGGAAAGGGCATAGGAGTTCAACTTGCCAAGTTGCTCTTTTCACAGAGCCGGCCAGGTCGAATGGCCTCTTCTGTGCTGTAAATATTCTATGATTCTATGATAATTCTTTGTTGTGGGGCGTGGGTGGGGAGGAGGTGGGGGTGACCGTGTGAGGTAGCCAATTTAATTGGCAGGTCCTACTGGTGAATCATTGAATAGGGAAAATGTCAGAGGGACAGCCCTCCTTATTCTACTTTCTCAAAGAGGTAACAAGAAGAAAAAGATGTGCCATTCAGTTTGGTGTAAGATCTGATAAAGGAGAAATGAGTGCATAATCCCCTGTTTAAGAAAGAGCTATTTCAGCCTAGAAATAGCCAATTAGATTCAGAGATTTGACTGACCAAAAAAAAGAATCAGTGGGCCCATGAATAGGGGTAAAAATGTATGAATGCAGTTGTTGCCATAGTATTTCATTATTTGCTGTGCTTTGGGGAATGTTATAGAATTGAGCCATGGTGTGGTGAGGGACATGACAAATGTTTCTGTTAGTTTGCTTAACAATAGCAAAATAACTAGTTTGTGGATCGGCATCCAGCACCTTTTCCTTAAACCGTGAGTCAGTCCACCTTTCAAGAGACCAGAGATGTGCCACATGAGAGCTTATGAAAAAGACACGATAATTCAGATCACAACCGAATGTTACCTGCTCATAATCGGGTCTTAGTACCAATCAACATGACATGTGTGACCAAAATTCAATGTTATCTCTTGTCAGCAGTATTCATTGGTTCAATATTCTTCCATGTAGGCACAGAGATAGCCATCAGTGCCTAGCTTTTGTAGAAAGGGGAAAATGGCAACAAATTTCGTTTTTCACTAAAAGCTATTGATTGGAAAGGTCTGATTATTGTTCTGAACCCAGGGCAGCAGAGCGGAAGATTGCCATTTTCCTTGTTATTTTCTTCCCTGATACATTGGCTTTCATTCATCAAACTGTCTAGGACCATCACAGCTTAATAGGGTCTCAAGATTTCTCAGATCAGGTAAGAGAAAAATAACTGTAAGAGGAGCCACACATTCTCTATTTAACACATGATCCTGTACACCTTGTGCAGTAAACTACTCTTATTCTTTATTTGTGAAAAAAATATTACAGGTTGGATTTTAACCCTGTCCATTCAGTGGAAACTTGGTAACGAACAGTTAAAATGTCCGAGATTACTTACCTGCTGAAAAGGCGCCTCGATTCTCTCAACAGTGCTTTTCACTGAGGCAAAGCCACCTGCCCAAAGCGACCCTTGCCCTTCTTTAACAGTGCAAAGCAGGATCTGATAATGTCATTAGGCTCTGACTGCAATTATAAGAGAGAAGAATAACCCAGGAAGAAGGGAAGGCCACAAAAGGAAGCTTTATACATTCCTGTGCAGGGCCTGGAGAAGCAGATCTCCTGCCCTGGACTTTCCTTCCCTATTTCAACAACACCTGGCACTCTTATCTGATTATCACCTGAGTGTTGGCTTTCTGCCTACTTCTCACTCAGAATGACATTTCTCCTGATAAAAAGGGGGCTATTATCTTTCATATGACTTTTATATAACATTTATATATCCTTTTAGACATTTATATACCTCAACAGGTCTTGGCACATATGTTCATACAGATACTGCAAAGGCCGTGGCCCCTCACAACATTCCGGCAACAGTACTGAAGACCTGTGCTCCAGAACAAGCTGTGCCCCAAGCCAAGCTGTTCCAGTGCAGCTACAACACTGGCAGTTACCCAGTAATGTGGAAAATTGCCCAGGTATGTCCTGTGCATAAAAAGCAGGACAAATCCAACCCGGCCAATTATCCCCCCATCATTCTACTCCCGATCATCAGTAAAGTGATGGAAGGAATCATCGACAGTGCTATCAAGCGGCACTTGCTCAGCTATAACCTGTTCAGTGACGCTCAGTTTGGGTTCCGCTAGGGCCACTCAGCTTCTGACCTCAATACAGCCTTGGTTCAAACCTGAGCAAAATAGCTGAACTCCAGAGATGAGGTGAGAGTGACTGCCTTTGACAACATCAAGGCAGCATTTGACTGAGTGTGACATCAAGGAGTCAATGGGAATCGGGGGAGGGGTGGGGGTAAACTCTTCGCTGATTGGAGTCATACCTTACACAAAGAGAGATGGTTGTGGTCATTGGAGGTCAATCATCTCAGCCCCAGGTCATCACTGCAGGAGTTCCTCAGGGTAGTGTCCGAGGCCCAACCATCTTCAGTTGCTTCATCAATGACTTTCCCTCCATCATAAGGTCAGAAGTGGGGATGTTCGTTGATGATTGCACAATGTTCAGCACTATTCCTGACTCCTCAGAGACTGAAGCAGCCCATGTCGATATTTAGCAAGACCTGCACAACATCCAAGTAACATTTGCGCCACACAAGTGCCAGGCAATGACCATCTCCAACAAGAGAGAATCTAACCATCTCCCCTTGATGTTCAACGGTATTACCATCATTGAATTCCCCCACTATCAACATCGTGGGGATTACCGTTGACCAGAAACAGAACTGGACCAAATGTTGCAAATGTTATGCTGCTTTTCAAGAAAGAAGGTAGAGAGAAAACAGGGAATTACAGGCCAGTTGGCCGAACATCAGTCGTTGGGAAGATGCTGCAAACTATTATTAAAGAAGTCTTAAAATTGTACTTTGAAAAGTAAAGTATGATTAGAACAAGTCAGCATGGTTTTACTAAAGGGAGATCCTGTTTGACAAATGTAGTAGTTTTTTGAGGATATAACTAGTAGAATAGATCAAGGGGAACCAGGAGATGCGGTCTACCTGGATTTTCAAAAGGCATTCGATAAGGTGCCACATAAAAGTTTAATAGGCAAGATAAGGGCTCATGGAGTTGGGGGTAATATATTAGTGTGGATAAAGGATTGGTTAACAGACAGGAAGCAGAGAGTGGGCATAAATGAGGCATTTTCAAGTTGGCAGGCAGTTAATAGTGGGGTGCCACAAGGATCAGTGCTGGGGCCTCAGCTATTTACATTCTATATTAATGACTTGGATGAAAAGACAGAGAGTAATCTTTCTAAGTTTGCTGATCATACAAAGCTCGGTGGAAAGGTAAGCTGCGGGGAGGATGTAGAGAGGTTGCAAAGAGATATAGACAGGTTAAATGAGTGGGCCACAAGATGGCAAATGGAGTACAATGTTAGGGAAGTGTGAAGTTATGCACTTTGGTCATAAAAATAGAAAAGCAGAATATTTTTTAAAAGGTGTGAAACTGGTAAGTGTCGATGTTTAGAGAGACTTGGGGGTACTTGTACAAGGAACGCACAAAGTTAACATATAGGTGTAGCAGACTATTAGGAAGGCAAATGGCATGTTGGCATTTACTGCAAGGAAATTGGAGTACAGGAATAAAGAAGCCATACTAAAATTGTGCAGGGCTTTGTACCTGGAATACTGAGTGCAATTTTGATCTCTACATTTAAGAAAGGATATACTTACACTGGAGGCAGTGCAGCAAAGATTTACTAAATTAGTCACTGGGATGAGGGGGGTTGTCCTATGATGAGAGTCTGAGTAAATTGGGCCTATATTCTCTGGCGTTTAGAAGAATGAGAGGCGATCGAATTGAGACATACAAGATTTTAAAACGGTTTGATAGAGTAGAAGCTGAGAAATTGTTCCCAATGGTCAGGAAATCTAGAAAGGAATAAACGGGTCATTCTCGCATTGGCAGGCTGTGACTAGTGGGGTACCACAGGGATCAGTGCTTGGGCCCCAGCTGTTCACAATATATATCGATGATTTGAATGTGGGGACCAAATGTAGTATTTCCAAGTTCTCAGATGACACAAAACTTGGTGGGAATGTGTGTTGTGAGGAAGATACAAAACAGCTTCAAGGGGATTTGGACAGGCTTAGTGTGTGGGCAAGAATGTGGCAGATGGAATATAATGTGGAAAAATGTGAGGTTATCCACTTTGGTCGGAGGAATAGAAGTGCAGTGTATTTCTTAAATGGAAAGAGATTAGAAAGTGTAGATGTACAAAGCAACCTGGGTGTCCTTGTCAATAAGGCACTGAAAGCTAACATGTAGGTGCAGCAAGCAATTAGAAAGGCTAATGATATGTTCGCCTTTATCGCAAGAGGATTTGAGTGCAGGAATAATGAAGTCTTGCTTCAATTGTATAGAACCTTGATTAGACCGCACTTAGAGTACTGTGTACAGTTTTGGTCCTCTTACCTTAGGAAGGATATGATTGCCATAGAGGGAGTGCAATGAAGCTTCACCAGACTTGTCCACAGGATGGCGGGACTGGCCTTTGAAGAGACATTGGGGAAACTGGGCATGCATTCTCTAGAGTTTCAAAGAAAGAGAGTTGATCTCATTGAAACCTACAAAATACTTAAAGGGATAGACAGGGTAGATGCAGCTAAGATGTTTCCCTTGGTTGGGGAGTGTAGAACCAGGGGACACAATTTCAAAATAAGGGGTAAGCTACTTAGGACAGAGACGAGGAGAAATTTCTTTACTCAGAGGGTTGTGAATCTTTGGAATTCTCTACCCCAGAGGGCTGCGGAAGCTCAGTCATTGAGTATGTTTAAAACAGAGATTGACAGATTTCTAAATACAAATGACATAAAGGGATATGAGGATGGTGTGGGGAAAAGGCATTGAAATTGATGATCAGCCATGATCATATTGAATGGCGGGACAGGCTCGATGGGCTGAATGGCCTACTCCTGTTCCTATGTTCCTAACATGGGGGCACAGTCTCTAGATAAGGGGCCAATCATTCAGAACTGAGATGAGGAGAAATTACTACACTCAAAAGGTTGTAAATCTTTGTCGTTCTTTACCCCAGAGGGTTGTGGATGTTCCATCATTGAATCCATTTAAGGCTGGGATAGATAGATTTTTGGTCTTTCAAGGAATCAAGGGATATGGGGAGTGGGCAGGAAAGTAGATCAGCCATTCGATGGGCCATATGGTCTACTTCTGCTCCTATTTCTTGCGTTCTTGTGTTCTTGGACCAACCACATAAATACTGTGGCTACAAGGGCAGGTCAGAGACTGGGAATACTGCAGTGGGTAACTCAACACCTGTCTTTCCAAAGCCTGTCCACCATCTTCAAGGCACATCAGCAGTGTGATGGAATACTCTCCACTTACCTGGATGGGTGCAGCTCCAATAACCCTCAAGAAGCTCGACACCATCCAGGACACAGCAGCCCACTTGATTGGCATTCCATCCACCACTTTTAGCATTCACTCCTTTCACCACTGACACACAGTGGCAGCAGTGTGTACCATCTACAAGATGCATTGCAGCAACTCACCAAGGCTCCTTCGACAGCACCTTCCAAACCCACGACCTAGAAGGACAAGGGCAGCAGATGCATGGGAACACCACCTGCAAGTTCCCGTCCAAGACACACATCATCCTGACTTGGAACTATATCATCGTTCCTTCACTGTCGCTAGGTCAAAATCCTGGAACTCCCTTCTTCACAGCACTGTTGGTGTACCTACACCTCAAGGACTGCAGCGGTTCAAGAAGGCAGCTCATCACCACCTTTTCAAGGGCAAATAGGGATGGGCAATAAAATGCTGGCCTATTCAGCGATGCCCACATCCTGCGAACAAATAAAAAAAACATATATTCTGGACAAGTCGTGATGTTAATAATGTATATGAATGTCAAGCACATTCTGAGAAGGTAAGAGAATTATCTCTTAGTATTCAGTGTCTGAGCATCGGTAAAGGACTGGGACCCAGAAGGTTTAGACACATGCAGACATAAACACACACACAAATTAACACACACACACAAACACACACTCACTCACTGACTGCACACATATCATTAGGGCATCACACCACAACCCAGCAGTATTCATCATTAGTGGCTGATTGTTTTCAAAATTGAAACAGGTCACCCAAGTTTCTGCAGGGTGTCCAGTGAGCAGTCACAAGACATTTATCCTGAGACACTCTACCATCCCTTCCTGTGGCTGCTGGGGAACAAGGGAGACCCTCTACACTCATGCCTCATGACAGCCCTTTCTGACAGAGATGCGTGCAATCTCAGCAATTCTGGTGACATGCTCAGACAACTTCGATATCAATGAAAATGCACTCAGTAGCTACTGAAAAAAAACATGTTGTAAACCAAAGTGCCAAATTTAATATTGGTGATCAACTTCAAACCAAACATCATAATTATCTGGAATTCATCTCGCACCCAAGTGCTCACCCTATAGCATTCTTCTTCAAAGAAAGTTGCTAAGTCTACTACCCACAAGAGATGCTCCCCGAATAGCTCCTGTTCATCATGCTGAGATTCTTCAGTTGCTCATGGTTGGTGAAATCTCGGCCTGGATTCAGTCTGCTGCTGCTTGGCTGTGTTGCTAAGACATTTCTGCTCTCCCAGCTGACTTTCTGGCCTGACATTGGTTCGGGGTGGGGACGACACATGTTTAAGTTAACAGGCAAAAGAAACAGAGTGGATATGAGCAGATATTTCTTTTAAGCAGCAGTTTGTTATGATCTGGAATTCACTGCCTTTAACGATGGTGAAAGTAGATACAATAATAACTTTCAAAAGGGCATTGGATAAATACTTTAAAATGGAAAATTCTGCAGGGCTCTGGAGAAAGAGCAGGGGACTAATTGGATAAGCCTTTCAAAAGGCTGGCACAGACACAATGGGCCAACTGGCCTTCTCCTATGCTGTGAGGTTCTATGATTCCTTGAACAAGTGTAGAAAAAAGGAATAACTTCTTGATGAAGTGAATCCTTTCATTGGAATTCCACTTTTAATGGAAGGCATGTTTGGCTTTCACCATAATAATTCACTTGTCTTTAGAAATTGTACATTGCAAACTGAAAATTCCCAGAATTTCATTCACAAATGCCCCGATTTTAACCAGGAGTGGGATTCAGGTAGGCAGTAGTGGTGGGCATTGGAGACAGGGAAGAAGGGAGGGAAACTGAACGCTAAACACCAACCCTGACCTCGGAAGCATGAGGCCTGGTCTTGCCACTGGTCAGCAGCCTAGCCAAAAATGAGTGAGAAGCGGATGTTGGCAAGAGGGTTGTTGTGGAAGTTGGAGACTGCCAGCTGGCACCAAAGGGAGGCTTGTTAGCACTCAGGTAAATCGCAGGGGTGGGGAGGGGCTTTGCGAGGGTCTTGTGAGAGGTAAGGAGAAGGAAGCCCAGGGCAGTGGAGGCCTAAACTTCCCTTGTGCAAGGTTAGCTCAATGGAGATGGTGTACCATGTCCAAAGAGCCACTGCTCCCAAACTGTGTTAAATAAAAACAGGAAGTGCTGGAAATACACAGCAGGTCTAACAGCATTTGTGGAGAGAGAAACAGAGTTAACGTTTCAGGTGTGTGATCTTTCATCAGAACCCAGAAAACTGTGTTGTTGGTCCCGACATCAATTTACATATCCCCAAGTGAGTTTGCGTTTGAATGAATGAAAGGTGCAAGATGCCTAGAAAACTCACAAGGGGTTATTTTCCAACTTTGAGCTGCTAGAATGGAGCCTCATATACCTAAAATCCATTGTAGAAATCCAGGTTCAGGCTGTGCAAAGCTGTACATGATCATGAAATCACAGTGGCGCAGTGGTTAGCACTGCAGCCTCCAGTGACCCAGGTTCAGTTCTGGGTACTGCCTGTGCAGAGTTTGCAAGTTCTCCCTGTGTCTGTGTGGGTTTCCACCAGGTGCTCTGGTTTCCTCCCACAGCCAAAGACTTGCAGGTTGATAGGTAAATTGGCCATTGTAAATTGCTCCTAGTGTAGGTAGGAGAATGGTGGGGGTGTGGTAGAGAATATGGGGTTAATGTAGGATTAGTATAAATGGGTGGTTGTTGGTTGGCACAGACTCGGTGGGCTGAAGGGCCTGTTTCAGTGCTGTATCTTCAAACAAACACTCAGGAAGTTGTACAAAGCTGATGGCTGGATTTCTAATTATGAGTAGCCAGCTGGTGCCAAACCCCAATGGAAACTCAAAAGTTCAAAATTACCCCATGTTTTCTTCTTCCAGTTTGACACACATACGCACCATAATATTGCTAGATATATTGTCATAACTTAACCATTTTCATGTTTCAATTGAGGAAACAATCGTCAAAAGTCATGAAGTACATGAGTTTCTGGAGTACAAGTTGACTCGATATACAAATTATGCCCTCTAGTATGATTTTCTAAAATGCCAAATTGAGGCCCTGCCCTTTTTGTATCGGTCAAACTATTGTTCACAAATATGAAATTGTTGTGTGACCTAATGCAATTATTTCCATTTAGATAGAAAACAAGAAAGGTGTTGCTATTGCCATCACCATGAAAACTGTAGTCTTTAAAATCCATGATTAAAATGGAATTTATGGGTATTATTAAATTCTACTGGATGATTTTTATGCCAACCAAGCCAGAAATGAATGAATATCCACAAATAGATGTACATTTCACAATATTTATTCTGAATTTTATGAGTGTTAAACAAAGCTAGTGGAATAAATGGGAATTCTGTGCAGGCTAAGAATTATCTCTTCATCCTTAGACTGGTATGTTTTTCAGCTAGTACAGCAAAATAGATTGGGTATAAAACATACATTGCTTGCATACATTCAAAGACTTTCAATAATTTAAGTATGTGCATAGAATGACTCCTATAATGCAACTACATGGCAGTTACAGGAAATCTAATTTGCATACAAAGCACTGTTTAATATACAAATCTTACAAGGAAAAACTTTACAAAATGGGTACTGTTTAAAGACTTTTATGCTAGGTGGCAGATTAATGAATATTTAGATTATCTTCAGGCAGCACAACCCATTTTGTCATCTTCCATATGCTGACTTTAAAACTGTGAAACAAAACAATCTTTAAAAACGTGCTGCGGGCATTTCTTGACAAACTCACGAAATGGGTCCTTCATTGATCTTAACCATTGGTGCCTGAGGTTTGTTTGGTTAACTTGTCAGTCAAAAGGGTACAAGGATTATAGAACAGGACCAAGATAATGTACAGCAGGAGTAGAGGAAGCAAACAAGATTCTCGTGTATATATAGCAAAAGAGGCACAGAATCAATATGAGAAAATAACAATGAGCACTCACAAAGCATTAGCCCAGTTCCACTGAAGTGATTTATGACTTTAATCCCTTATTGGGTTTAAACTAAATCAGGAGTATATCCCAATAAATCTCCTTTAATCAAGTTCAAACCTGACAAATTCTCAAACACTTATTTGGGTCCAAAGAATTGTACTAGCTTTCTCTCAAAGAAAGAAGACCAACAAAGAATACTACCATCTTTTGGATAGCCCATTTTTAATAATATGGCTAAGTCATAAATAGTCCAGATATTATAAGGGTCTGGGAAACTTTCTTCAATACGTATCTCTTCACTTAAAGAGACACAGAGAGGGGGTTATTGTAGCTGTATACAGGATACTACATGAGACAAGTTATTAACTTTTATAGATTTATTAAAGAATTTATCATGTAATAGTTTAGTTTAGAGATACAGCACTGAAACAGGCCCTTCAGCCCACTGAATCTGTGCCGACCAACAATCACCCATTTTTATACTAATCTTACACTAATCTCATATTCCTACCACATCCCCACCTGTCCCTATATTACCCTACCACCTACCTATACTAGGGGCAATTTATAATGGCCAATTTACCTACCAACCTGCAAGTCTTTTGGCTTGTGGGAGGAAACCGGAGCACCCGGAGGAAATCCACACAGACACAGGGAAGAACTTGCAAACTCCACACAGGAAGTACCCAGAATTGAACCCGGGTCACTGGAGCTGTGAGGCTGCGGTGCTAACCACTGCGCCACTGTGCCGCCCTTCTTAAGTGGATAAGTATATCACAGTATCAAATATTACTGAGAGTTGTAACACACATTCTTATTTCTAACATAGAATCCAAAAGTTTAACATTGCTAATGTTACAGCAAAATTATCTTAGAATATCCAGAATATCCATCAAAATTTAAAGTAAACTTTTACCTTAAATTTCCCAAGCAAGGCATGGGATGAGAAGAGTTGTTTGAGGATACAACACCCCTAAACTTTGCTTTCAAAACCTCTCATTTTTATCCTATTTCTAAGGTGTCCTATGACTTCCTAGCATTTGTGTGACCTTCCTGTGTTCCTTTTAAAATCCATATTTTTAATTACCATTTCCATGTAATGTTTTACTGGAATTTGTCAGCTTTTATCTGGTCAAGTATTTATAATTGTGTTTGCTTGACCTCTTGTTCCTGTGAGTCCCTTTTCTATAATTGCCTTTTTTATGCTACCTTAAAGCAGCATCTGGAGCTGATTTGTCTGCATCAACAACCCCATAAGCTAATTAAGTTTATTGTTACCTCTTACTGAGGTCACACAGGATATTTCAATGTGTGTATTTATCTTCCAATTCTCTGGCAACATAAATTCTATTCTAACAAGGACCTTGAAATATTAACTCTACTTTCTTAAAGGGGAATTTTAGTGAGGTCTCAAAACTGATCATCTATTCAATCTTTACTTCTAAAAGGCATAATGCAAGAACCATTTCCAAATTCTACTTAATTCAGCCGATTATACCTATATTCCATCACACCACCGAGAGTACTGTGAGCAAACCTGGTCATACCACATTGAAGACAGCCTAGCATTGGAAATGGTACAATGCAGTACAACTACATAGACACTGTACACTAGGCACCTGAGTTATGATATCTTATTGAGATCCTCAAGATTGTATGAGGTCATAGGATAGGCTTTCCAATCTTTGGTACACAGAGAGCAGATAGTATAAATCTATGCAGACTCAACCAGATTTTCTATACTGAATTGGAAAATTTACCTGCTAATAAATTAAACCTTAATAATATATTACAATCATAGACTTCATAATGGGTACAAACTCAAGCCCAGGACAGAAGCGAAAAGACAGTTTAAATGGAACGGCGTAGAAATTAGTTTAGGTAGAATTGCATGAAATAGATGGCATGCTCAGAGCATGCACCAGAGAGAGGAGTTTGAGAATCATTAAAAGTTGAGCCTCAGGCCTCATTGAAATCACAGAATCACAGAATAATACAGTGCAGAAGAGGCCCTTCGGCCCATTGAGTCTGCACCGATGCATTAAAGACACCTGACCTGTCTACCTAATCCCATTGCCAGCACTTGGCCCATAGCCTTGAATGTTCTGACGTGCCAAGTGCTCATCCAGGTACTTTTTAAAGGATGTGAGGCAACCTGCCTCTACCACCCTCCCAGGCAGTGCATTCCAGACTGTCACCACCCTCTGGGTAAAAACTTTCTTCCTCAAATCCCTCTTAAACCTCCTGCCCCTCACCTTAAACTTGTGTCCCCTCGTAACTGACCCTTCAACTAAGGGGAACAGCTGCTCCCTATCCACCCTGTCCATGCCCCTCATAATCTTGTACGCCTCGATCAGGTCATCCCTCAGTCTTCTCTGCTCCAGCGAAAACAGCCCAAGCCGATCCAACCTCTCTTCATAGCTTAACTGTTCCATCCCAGGCAACATCCTGGTGAATCGCCTCTGCATCCCCTCCAGTGCAATCACATCCTTCCTATAATGTGGCGACCAGAATTGCACACAGTACTCCAGCTGTGGCCTTACCAAAGTTCTATACAACTCCAACATGACCTCCCTGCTTTTGTAGTCTTTGCCTCAATTGATAAAGGCAAGTGTCCCATATGCCTTTTTCACCACCCTACTAACCTGACCTTCTGCCTTCAGAGATCTATGGACAAACACGCCAAGGTCCCTTTGTTCCTCGGAACTTCCCAGTGTCAAGCCATTCATTGAATACTTCTGTGTCATATTACTCCTTCCAAAGTGTATCACCTCACACTTTACAGGGTTAAATTCCATCTGCCACTTTTCTGCCCATTTGACCATCCCGTCTATATCTTCCTGTAACCCAAGACACTCAACCTCACTGTTAACCACTCAGCCAATCTTTGTGTCATCCGCAAACTTACTGATCCTACCCCCCACATAGTCATCTATGTCGTTTATATAAATGACAAACAATAGGGGACCCAGCACAGATCCCTCTGGTATGCCACTGGACACTGGCTTCCAGTCACTAAAACAGCCATCTGTTTCACTCTCTGTCTCCTGCAGCTAAGCAAATTTTGAATGCACCTTATCAAGTTACCTTGTATCCCATGTGCATTTGCTTTCTTGATAAGTCTCTCATGTGGGACCTTGTCAAAGGCTTTGCTGAAATCCATGTAATCTACATCAACTGCACTACCCTCATCTACACACCTGGTCACATGCTCAAAAAATTCAATCAAATTTGTTAGGCATGACCTCCCCCTGCCAAAGCTATGCTGACTATTCTTAATCAAATTTTGCCTCTCCAAGTGGAGATAGATTCTCTCCTTCAGAATTTTCTCCAATAGTTTCCCTACCACTGATGTGAGACTCACTGGTCTGTAGTTCTCTGGCTTATCTCTACAACCTTTCTTAAATAGTGGAACCACATTAGCTGTTCTCCAGTCCTCTGACACCTCCCCCGTGGCCAGAGAGGATTTAAAAATTTGGGTCAGAGCCCCTGCAATCTCCACCCTCGCCTCCCACAGCATCCTGGAACACAAATCGTCCAGACCTGGAGATTTGTCCACTTTTTTGTGGAAATATTTGTGGTGAGCTGAGGGTGACTGTCAGCCCTCCAGTGCCAACTTTTAGAACTCCAGTTTTGGCCAGCTGCCTCACCAGCAGACCCATTAGGTAGAGGTCCTGGGAGGGGATGGAGGAGGAGAGGGCGATCATGGGTTGGTGATGGCTTGCAATAGTGCTGTGGAGCCAGAAGGAGCACTCCTGCTCTCCCTGACTCCACATTAAAGTAAGTTTAAAAAATAACTTATTTTTTAGTTGGCAGCTTCCAACAGCCCCTTTAAGGATGTCTGTTTGGTCTGCTGATGAAGCTAAAATACTGTTGCCCAGTTTCCCAAAGGGGTTTCTCAGACAGGTGAGGGGTATGCGAGGGGTTTAATGCCTGTGTCAAGCAGCCACCAGGTACCCCTGAATATCATCTGAGCCAATGGCCCTTTAATTTGGAAGTTTTTGCCTTTGTTTTGCATTCATTGAATGAGCAGAAGAGGTCCAAATTCTACCTCAAGTAGTTTTCACGAAAGAGGATGAATAGTGAACATATCCATACAATAGGCAGGACCAAGAGGGAATCAGATAGATACTTGGAAGGCAACACATTGGATTATTCTGATATAGTAGTATATGGCATTTTTTGAGCTTTGGAAGCAACTGGGTGAATCACAATAAAATATTTAGGCACCTTCCACACTCCCATCTTTGTATAGGACAGCCGGCAGGCAAGTAACTTCAAGCCAAGCTTTTGGTTAAATCAGAAATAATACAATATAAATGCAACAGGACATTTGGCCCATCAAAACATTTTGAGGTTGACCCCATGTCTATGGATTATGTCATCAAGGGGTAGCATGCCAATGCGGAAAAGTAGAGGACAAAAGAAGATCTCTGGGGGAAACCAGAGGTGACACAGTGGAGGGGGAGGGGCAGGATAAACAGGTCATTGCCAAAGATGCTCCGGCAATGATCAGATAGGTTTGGAATCAGTGGCTGTGTTCCTCCAGTTGTTTGGAATCAGCAGTTGTGTTTCTATAGCTGCTTGGAATCTGCAGTCCTGCCACATCCAGTTGTGAATGCTGGTGGACAATTAAACAACTAACTGGAGGAGGTGGCTCCACAAATATCCCCATCCTCAATGATGCGGAAGCCCAGCACATCATTGCAAAAGATAAGGCTGAAGCATTTGTAACAATCTTCAGCGAGAAATGCTGAGTTGATGATCCCTCTCGGCCTCCTCCTGAAGTCCCCAGCATCACAAATGCCAGTCTTCAACCAACTCGATTCATTCCGTGTGATATCAAGAAACGACTGAAGGCACTGGATACTGCAAAGGCTATGGGCCCTGACAACATTCTAGCAATAGTACTGAAGACCTGTGCTCCAGAACTTGCTGCACCCCTCGCCAAGCTGTTCCAGTGCAGCTGCAACACTGGCATCTACCTGGTAACGTGGAAAATTTCCCAGATATGTCCTGTACACAGAAAGCAGGCCAAGTCCAACTTGGCCAATTACCACTCCATCTGTCTGCTCTCGATCATCAGCAAAGTGATGGATGGTGTTGCAACAGTGCTATCAAACGGCACTTGCTTAGCAATAACCTGCTCAGTGATGCTCAGTTTGGGTTCCGACAGGGCCATTCAGTTTCTGACCTCCTTACAGCCTTGGTTCAAACATGGACAAAAGAGCTGAACTCAAGGGGTGAGGTGAAAGTGACTGCCCTTGACATCAAGGCAGCATTTGACTGAATATGGCATCAAGGAGCCCTAGCAAAACTGGAGTCAATAGGAATCAGGGGGAAAACTCTCCGCTGGTTGGAGTCGTACCTAGCCCAAATGAAGATGGTTGTGGTTGTTGGAGGTCAATCATCTCAGCTCCAGGACATCACTGCAGGAGTTCCTCAGGGTAGTATCCTTGGCCCAACCATCTTCAGCTGCTTCATCAATTACCTTCCTTCAATCATAAGGTCAGAAGTGGGGATGTTCCCTGATGATTGCACAATATTCAGCACCATTCGCAACTTCTCAGATACTGAAGCAGTCCGTGTAGAAATGCAGCAAGACCTGGACAATATCCAGGCTTGGGCTGATAAGTGGCAAGTAATACTCGCGCCACACAAGTGCCAGGCAATGACCATCTCCAACAAGAGAGAATCTAACCATCTCCCCTTGACATTCGATGATATTACCATCGCTGAATCCCCTCTAACAACATCCTGGAGGTTACCATTGACCAGAAACTGAACTGGAGTAGCCATATAAATACCATGGCTGCAAGAGCAGGTCAGAGGTTAGGAATCCTGCGGCCAGTAACTCATCTCCTGATTCCCCAAATCCTGTCCAACATCTACAAGGCACAAGTTGGGAGTGTGATGGAATACTCTGTACTTGCCTGGATGGGTGCAGCTCCAACAGCACTCAAGAAGCTCAACACCATCCAGGACAAAGCAGCCCGCTAGATTGTCACTCCATCCACAAACATTCACTCCCTCCACCACCGATGCACGATATCAGCAGTGTATACCATCTACAAGATGCACTGTAGCAAGTCACCAAAGCTTCATAGACAGCACCTTTCAAACTCACGACCTCTACCACCTAGAAGGACAAGGGCAGCAGTTGCATGGGAATACCACTACCTACAAGTTCCCCTCCAAACCAACCACCATTCTGACTTGGAATTATCTTGCCATTCCTTCACTGTCACTGGGTCAAAATCCTGGAACTCCCTTCCTAACAGCACTGTGGGTGTACCCACCCCACATGGGTAAACTTTCTATGATTTCTATAAATGCTGGAAGGTGGGATTAGAATGGGTGGATTGTTTTTCGGCCGACACAGACACAATAGCCAAATGGCCTCTTACTGTGCCTTAAACTTTCTGTGATTTCAATGGACTGCAGAGGTTCAAGAAGACGGCTCACCACCATCTTCTCAAGTGCAGTTAGGGATGGGCAATAAATGCTGGCCTAGCCAGCGATTCCCATATCCCATAAATGCATTAAAAAAATCAGTGTTTGCATTCCTCCAGCTGTTTGGAATTAGTGATTGTTTTCCTCCAGCTGTTTGGAATCAGTCATTTTGTTCTTATACAAAGCAATCAGCAGCTACTGAGATTCTTATGCTAAGAGACAACACAAACAAAATGAAAAAGTTAGAATCTCAAACACACTACAGAAGGACAAATCTTGGATCCTATTATTTCAATCACCGATATCTCAATTCATCAGTAACCTATGGGAAAAATGTATTTTATACAGTTAGCACAGGAAATAGTATTATACACAGTGATGATATCTTATCTAGAACCATTTTCCTTTGTTTGTGTTGTCATAGATTATTGTCTGTTGCATTGCAGAACCACCAGTTATCATAATATATAATAACTACATCAATCCTGCCATAGCGAACATACTATCCAAAAGTTCCAATTTGAAAATTGACTTAATTACAAGTGTATTTTATCAGGTTCTTGTTAAAGTCAGTCATGTAACAAAATATAATTAAAATTAAACCACATAATTGTCATTTCTTTTAAATAAGAGAGAACACATGGTACTTCCATCCTTGTATCATTCTAACTATGTTAAATTATATTTGTAAAAATGATGCATGAGTTTTTCTTTTATTCATTCATGGGATGTGGGCATCACTGACTGGGCCAGCATTTATTGCCCATCCTTCATTGCCTTTGAGAAACTGAGTGACCTGCTCGGCCATTTCAGAGGACAGTTAAGGGTCAACCACATTGCTGTGGGTCTGGAGTAACATATAGGCCAGACCAGGTAAGGACAGCAGATTTCCTTCCCTAAAGGACATTAGTGAACCAGATGGGTTTTTACATCAATTGACATTGTCACTATTAGACTATCATTTATAATTGCAGATTTATTAAATGAATTCAAATTTCACCATCTGCCGTGGTGGGATTCGAGCCCATGTCCCCAGAGCATTAGCCTGACCCACTAGATTACTAGTCCAGTGACGTTACCACTTCAACAGCATGGCCTCCTCATAAATGACAAGTAAAACATGGCAGTAACATCATCATGCAAAAATTAGATTTTGAACAAATTTTTACCTGTCTTAGTTTTCTACTCATGTTAAGTAAAAAAATTATATCTTCTGCACTGTCGGGAAATCTACTCATTTAAACCAATTCAAAAGATGACAGATTCTGTTTACTTTACACTCAATATAACTGTCCAGTGTGTCGACAGTAATTTTGTACATGCAGAATTTAGTTTCATGAGATAAGGTCTAGAAACCACACAGTGAGTAATCATGTGAGTCCTCATCATCAAAGGAGACATTAACCATAGAACTGAACCCTGCTTCTGGTCACCCCTGAACTTTACCTGTAACATTTAAATTGACAGCTGCTTTCAATTTCTTCAGCATTGGGTATGCCTATGCTCCTGGAATATAGTAATACTGTTCAACTCCCACCTATACAAGCAGAAAGATGTTATGTTCAAGGCCATTAAGCTACATTGGGAATAATTAAAGTGAGATGGAGTTTTTTTTAAATTCAGAAACTAGGGTGAATATCTAAAACACATAGCTTATGGATCACCAATATCGATGAAAGTTAACAAAATAAAGAACTTGAATTTTATTGTGCTTTATCAAGTCCTCAAAGCATCCCAAAACCCTTCATGATTATGGAATTATCTTTTCAAGTAGACAGGCTGCAATTCCACAAAAGTTATTCCAGTGTAAGTGTTAGTTTAGGTTTAAATCCTGGGACTTTGTCACGGACCCACCAATACATGCAAGTTCAGGAGGAGCAGATCTCTTAACTTACATGGCCCTTGTAGGTATCAAAGGCAGTAGGGTTAGTCACAGCATTTTACTTGGTCAGGGGGCTGGTGAACTCGACGGACGTCTGGCTAACACCTTCCCCCACTTCCTCAGGAAGAAATTTTTATCTGCCCAACTGTCCTCTTTTTCAAAATGAAATAATACTAAATTTGTGAAAAAAAATTCTGAGAGTCCAGGCACCATCCAACAACTGGACCCACAAGTAGGACCCATAACAGACAATCAGCTGACTTGGCTTACTCTGCAAAACAGCCACTGATTATGTACTCAGATGATTCCAGACCAGAAATACAGGGACTCCTTGCCTTGGGAATCCCTGCCTCCAGCCCCGCCTCCTCCTGCGTTGATGACCCTGTTGAGGGTTGGCAGAGACTATTCCCACGAGACAATGGGTAACTCCAAAGGAGTGCAGCGAACTAGCGTATCCAGCTCCTATCATAATTGCTGCCCTTCTGCCACACTCATGCTGAATGTTCAGCAGGAATGGTCTGGATTGGTGGCAGGTTTTCAGCTTCTCAACTACTATTGTTATGCAGGGAAACAGGATAGCTCAAACAAAAGGAAGTAAACCTTGAAGTAGTGGTACGATGATTTAATCAGGGGGCACCTAACAATGAAGATGGAGGGGGAAATTTCTGAGGAGATTTTTCTGGAGTTTCTGTGGCTCTTCCACTGAAGCTGCAGAGGAACAGTGGGAGAACCTCTGCAGAAATTCACCCCCACCCCTCCCCCCAGCATCTTTCCTGCTTACAGATATTGTCATGTTAACCTCACCATTTTTTAACCTAATATAAATAACAGCATACAGAATTGTTAACAATTTAATTTTTCCGCTAGTTGAATTTGTTCTATGACAATTGCTTAGCTTTACCAAGAAGAAACTTGACAATTAAGACTTCCCTGCCATATTGCTCATTTTCTGCATCCCAAATGGCTTGATAGTCATTGCTATGCTTATGCCAGGCTGCTGCATATAGTATGTATATCTGAATTATCCCAGAACAATGCAGATATCACACTTGTATCAAATCACAAACTAGTTCATTAACAATACTTTAAAATATATCAGTTCTTACAAGATCTCAGTACAATGCCTTCACAGAGCAATCAGTATATTTTTTATAGGTGATCCTGGCTGTCTTTTATTTTTACTTTTAACTCTTAAACCCCACCCATAGGCTTAAGCAATCGAACACAGTGAACACAGATAAGTGCACAGACTGATGCAATCAAACCCAGATCAATCAAACACTATGGTCATTTTAACTAGGCAAGAATGGAAAGTGAGCAACTATTTTTTATTCTTACATGAGATGAGGGTGTCGCTAGCAAGGCAAGCATTTGTTGCCCATCCCTAATTGCTCTTGAGAAGGTGATGGTGAGCTACTGGTGAACTCTATGAAATGAAACAAAGTAATGAGTTTGTGCAAAAGCAAAATACTGTGGATGCTGGAATACTGAGATAAAAACAGAAAATGCTGGAAATATCCTGCAGGTCAGGAAGCATTTGTGGAGAGAGAAACAGAGTTAACGTTTCAGGTTGGTGACCTTATGTCAGAACCAAAAGGTCATTGACCTGAAACTTTAGGCTCGTTTTCCTGGCTCTATGGAGATGAGGCTGGAGGTGGGTTGCTGGGAAAATAGGGAGAAGCCATGTCGACTCAGCTCGCTGACACATTCCTCTCTCCGGGGGATCTTTCCAGGGCAGGTGGGAAAGAAAGTCTGCAGCTCACTCTAATAAAGCCGGCAGCCAATTCAACCACTTCAGGGCCCAATTAGGGGTCATTATCCTATGGAGACAGGATCTTCCTGCTGTTAGAACAGCCCCTCCACTGCTATATGTGGAGCACATCAGCTGTCTAGAGGCAGCCTTCTGGTGGCAGTCCGGGGGTTCATCGACACCTCCTTTAAATTCTCTCTCCCGGAGCTGAGGGACACATCAGGGCACAGCCGTGGCCACAGGCTATTGTGTGAAAGGGTTTCCCCCTCCACAATACTGGCCTGGCAGCTGTGGCTACACTTACTTTGAAATAAATTTACAAGTCTTCAGAGCATGCCGCCATCTTGAGGTGCCCTTGTGGTCCCCCACCTACATCAGCAGCGCCCACCTCTCCCGATGATGATGCCGGCCACCCACAACCCCGGGCACTCCGATTGTCTCTCCTACCTACAGAGCCCACTGTCCCTAATTGGATGCAGGTCCCAGAGGCTGCCTCTCAATTGGCCGCCTTCGGGAAGATCGCTCAGGCGGGCAGGTCTTGGACACCATTGGGGTCAAAACCCACATATTGTTCTGATGTCAGGGTCCCAGGGAATCAATGGATAGGGGGAGCAGGCAGGAAAGTGGAATTGAAGCCCAAGATCAGCCATGATCATATTGAATGACGGAGCAGGCTCGATGGGCCATATGGTCTACTTCTGCTCCTATTTCTTGAGTTCTTGTGTCCAACGGCCGCCAAGAAATTCAGCCTATTAACTCTGTTTCTCCCCAACAGATGCTGGCTGACCTGCTGAGTATTTCCAACATTTTTTTTATAACAAGATCTTGCAGCTTGGTCCATTTCTAGATTTCTAGATATAAAGACATTAAAATTAAATTTTTCCCTGCCTACGCCCCTTTATTCACCACCTTGCTTTTCTCTTTTAAGACCCTCCTTAAAACCCACCTCAATATTTTTGTTACCCTTCTTTGGCCCAGCGTCTATTTCTATCTGATTATGCCTCTATGAAATGCCTCAGGATTTGTTTTTAACTTTAAAAGTGCTTTATAATTGGAAATTGTGTTGATTGTAGCTGATGTTGTACTTCTATAATGAACCTTTGAATTTTGAAACCACAAAGACAAAAAAAACTACAAGTGTTGTTTTCAAAATTGATCTTTTCTTTTTCCTATGAAGGAGAATTTAATATAAAGTTCAGCAACATATTGTATTAGAGAACAGATGTTTTTACTTATAATTTTATACATTATTCCACAAGATAATAGGATTCAAAGGCACTTATTGACTTTCATAGGAATTAAGCATATGCTGGTAACTATTATTACCAACAACTACATGTATATAATTACTAGTAATAATTATACACATACTCATTGTCACTCTAAAGATACAAGTTACCGGAGAATTCACTGTGTCACACGTTTTGAGCTGGAGGGGATTGGCTGAATTCTGAAGTATAAATTCTAACGTGCCTCATTTTATACCTTTCTTTCACTCTAGCTATGTGAGAATCTGCATGTTTCAAAGTATTATCTCATTCAAGTAGCAGCAATAACTTCAGTTTTAACAAGAATAACTCCCCATAATGTAGCTCACTCCCTCATCTTCCTGATCAATAGCAGGTGTTTTTTTTTAAGGCTAAAACAAACAAAGAGTTTTGCGGCCTCCTTATCAGCTAAAACACTGTCTGACTGGAATTCCTTCTACAAACTGAACATTGCAAACAGAAACTCACTTAACAACTAAAATCAAAATAATGAATTTAGCCCTTTCCTTACAATTCAATCTTTTAAACAGTTTACTGCTCATCTGTTTATAATGTCTCTCAGTCCATAAGAACATAAGAAATAGGAGCAGGATTAAACCATATACATTCGGTACGATCATGGCTGATCTTTTGCTTTAACTCCACTTTCCTGCTCACTCTTCCATCCTTTGATTCCTGAGAGACCACAGGCAGGATTTTCCTTCAGGCTTTGGGACCCTGGTGTCGGGACCATATGCCGGGACCAACGCCATCTTCCCGAGGGCAGCCAATTAAGAAGCAGCCTCTGGGACACCCATCCAATTAGGGATGTCAGGTGGGCTGTGCAAGCAGGAGGGCCAACTGGAGCTCCTGAGGGTGGCCAGCGATCCCATTGGGAGAGGTGTACGCTGCTGAGGTCGGTGGGGGACCGTGAGGGTACCTCATGACGGAGGCGCCCTCTACAGACTTCAAATATTTCTCAAAGTAAGTATGACCACAGCTCTTAGGGCATCATCAGGGAGGGGGAAACCCCTCTGCATGATAGACTGCTACCACGTCTGTGTTCCAATGATCCCCGTGACTCCCGGAAGAGGGCAATTTAAACGTGGCATTGATGGACTCCTAGACTGTCGCCAGGAGACCACCTCGAAACAGCTGACGCACTCCGCAAAAATCAAGGTGAGAGGGATTGCTCCAACAGCAGGAGGATCCTATCTCCATCGGAAAATAGCCCCTAATTGGCTGCTCAAATGGCATAATTGGCTGCCTGCCTTTGTTCCTTGCCCACCCCTGGGAAATTCCTCCAGAGGCAGGAATGCGGCTCCCCATTATTTTTCCGCATCCCCCCCCCCGCACCACCCCCTCCCCCTGCTACCCCAGAGCTAAGAACATTCTGCCCCAAAAAACTATCTTAGCCTTGAATGTACTTAATGATGAAGCATCCACAACCCTCTGGGTTAGAGAATTCCAAAGATTCACAACCCTCCATCCTAAATGATCAACCCCTTATCCTGAGGTTGTGCCCTCATGTTCTAGATTCCCCAGCCAGGGGAAACAACCACTCAGTGTCTACCCTGTTACGCCCCTTCAGAATCGTGTATGTTTCAATGAGATGAGCAATGCTCAGCTGTTTAACGTGCTAGTGAGCATGGTGCAGTGGTCTGTTTAAAGACCAGTTAGTAGTTTGTGGGATGGATGCTCCCCAACAGCTTTCTCCCTCTCTTTACAACACTGAGTTAATCGTTATTTCTGCAAAATTCATGTCCAATTGATGCTCTGCCATAGAGTTTAGCTGCTCCAGTGATGAACTAGCTAAAACCCTGTGGGTGAACTTAATCCTACCTGGCTGATATAATTTCCCCTGAAGTATGCTGCCGAATCTTTCCCTGAAAGCTCAATAACAAAGCTGGGACAGGGGCACGTCATCTCCCTTGGCTTAATAATAATAGACCAGGTTCAATCAAGAGAGCATTAGCAAGTTTGCAAATGCATGGAAGTGGAGGTAAACTTGTGACATGGATGGGTAATTAGTTTGGGGGTAGGAAACAAAGGGCTAAAAATTGGCTTACTCCATTTTCAGGCTCTGGGGTCGCAATTCCTGACCTGCCACCTCATTACAATGATTGTAATGTAGGGCTGAGCGTCTGCCACGCTGCTGGCTGCTTCTGTGCTCTGCAGGGGGCCTAGCAGCGTTGTGCTCATAACACATGGAGTAGGCAGTTTTCTGCTCTGAGAAGCAGTTTGCCCCTCTTAAAGGGAAGTAGTACAGAATAATATTGCTGCAATTTTAAAAATGGTAAATGAAACACCAGGGCAGACAGAGGGTGTAGCACTGGAGGCATTAGTGGTGGAGGTGGACAGGAGGAGAAATGCCATGGTTCCACCAGGGGCCAGGAGAACTTCAAGACCATGCTCAGAAGGGAGTGGGGAAGAGGTGGCCAGGGAGGTCAAATCCTGGATTCTGGAACCAAGGACCTTACAGCAGTGCCACAAGAAGCCTAATGACCTCGTGCAGGTAGTCAAGTTCAGTGAATGCATCTTAAGTATGGCATCTCCTACCCACCATCCTACCAACATATCACACTGCTCAATACAACACACCCCTATCACGCAGCCAACAGAAATCCCTGGAATTCAAGTCTCATGCCCAAATCCAGATACTCTGCCTCACCCTCACTCACCTGCCAATGTCAACAGCCTCACTGCCTCCACATAATCCCCTGTGCATAATTCAGCTGTGGCAGGCACATCACCTAAACACAGTGCTCCACACGCATTGAAATTCTTCCCTCTTCCTTGCAGGACAAGGTGGCAGATGATAGAAGGGAGCAGAGCAGAATCTGTAGGGGACAAGGATACCTGCATCTCCTGGGCCCTATGAAGGATCGAGAACTAGGGGTCACAGTTTAAAAATAAGGGGTCACCCATTTAAGACAGAGATGAGGAGAATTTTTTTCTCTAAGAGGGTTGTGAGTCTTTGGAACTCTTTTCAGATCAGTCATGATCTTATTGAATGGCAGAGCAGGCTCGAGGGGCCGAGTGGCCTACTCCTGCTCCTAATTCGTATCCTCGTATGATCGTAAATTCGTATGAGATGGTTTTCTGCATCATGGGGCTGGCTGTGATGGGACCCCTTGCATCTGGTGTCACTGACGACATTGAGGATGGTGGTATATTTCTGCCTTATGCCCCTTCTCAACTCCCAGCATACACTTATCCGAAGATCTAGCAAGCTGCTGATGGTGTGACCATGAACCTCCTGCTTTCCACCCACCCCCACTTCCCACAACCCAACCTTCCCCTTTCTGATTTCCTGCTTTCAGACACCCAGGAACTGCTGCCTGCCTAGCCCCAGGAGCCCCAGAAGGAAGCACAGC
Organism: Heterodontus francisci; assembly: GCF_036365525.1. Lineage (NCBI taxonomy): Eukaryota > Metazoa > Chordata > Chondrichthyes > Heterodontiformes > Heterodontidae > Heterodontus > Heterodontus francisci. The sequence continues at coordinate 154,443,761 of NC_090373.1, read as the reverse complement.
ACTAATGAAGAGACCCCGATCACTTGATCGGACACTTGCCACCACCAGCTCAGATGCTAGCACTGCACGAATCTTGGAAGTTATTACACAGTTGGAATCAGGATATGGTAAGCGGATTGCAGCCAGGCCAGGATTAAAGGATAATTCATTTTCCAGCTGACAGGAGGTTGAGGTCACCGACGGGTTCTGCTGCAGGAAACTCCGATGGTGACCTCAAATGGGCAGCATCCAGGAGAGATGAGGGGCATGCACACCAAGATTCTGGGTGCATTAGCAGGCCTGTCAGACAGCCTCCTGTCACTGTCAAGGAGTATGGAGGAATCTGTCTCCAACTTGGCAGAGGGCAAGGCGTAGAACCTGCCCTTTCCGTAGCTTCTGCTCTATCCCTGTCATGCTGCAGATCCAGAGGCACTGCCACTGCTGTCCCCATTACCTGTTGCAGCCTTTTGTGCCAACAGGTCACCTACTCCTCTGCCCTCCATGTGAGAATGCAACAACACTCTCTGCCAACTCTCGGAGATCATCACACCTCCAAAAACACTCCAGAGAACTTCATTGCACTTTACAATAGCAGACCTTTTCCAAGATCAACTTACCTGCAAGTTGAAACCTTGGCCCATTAGAGTGCAGGGCCCACCTTGCCGCTCAGTGCTTGATCTTTCTGGAGTGATGCAAATGCATGGTCCAAATTAGGAAATCCGGAAACACATTAGCTGGTACAGCTGTGCAACATCAGGATAGCATCAAATCAGCTGCTCCCAGCACACGCAGAGGATGCCTGTCCGAGTGCCCGTCTCAAGAAGGTGCGCCATGCGGGCCATGTTGCAAGTGGCTGTTGGCACAACACCCCCCTGCAAAAGGATGCTGGGCTTCCATAGAAGTGCTGGAACTAAATTCACGGCCGGAGAGTAGGCATAGACTATACCATGATTAAAAATGAGAAGTCAATGTGACTCATACACATTCCGTGCAAGGCCACCAAAAAAGTTGGAGAATTTTACTCCTGCTAAGTTCAGCAGAATCGGATGTTCAGGTTTACTTCTTTTATTAGTCAGCCGGGCACTTAGAATATGAGGGTGTACGGTGTGAGTGAACCGACATTGAAATAGCCCTCACAGATCAATCTTAGTGAAGATTCTGTCGCACAGCAATGGAATCTCATTCTAATGCACTTGCCCTGCCTCTGCCATGATCCATTTAGATAGCTTACTGCTCTGATTTCCTGTAAATCTCAGAAAAACACAGTACATGTGCCGTTAGGCACATATAAAGCAGACTGTTTACTATTACATGTGTCAATGAAACCCCAAGCTTCACAATAAACCAGAGAATTTCTGTATTACCAGGCATGCATCAGTGAGGTATTGTTGCTTGCTGTGCCTCACTATTTCCAATGACAATGGCATAAATCTTGCAACCTGTCTCAATCAGGTACCACAATCAGGACGAATAAAATTCATTATCTATGACAGAATGTCAATACTCCTAATCTCAGCATAACATTAGTTGATTTGATACTATCAGTAATAAAGATATTGCCAATTGGCAGTAGATTTGACAGCTAAGCTTGTGATGTTGCAATACTTGATAGTAAAAATTAATATACAACTGGTCAGTGCCTCTTCTGCTTCTATAATGCATTTGCATATGGGATGGATTTTAACCCTGCCCACCTGTTGGAAACAAGACAGGTAGGCTATTGATAGGTTCCTCAACTGCTGTCTGCGATCTTAACTTGCAAGTACTGCAGGCAGCTGAGACAACTGCCTAAACCAGATGGGGATGTGGATGGGGGTGGGCGGGGGGGGCCTGGCAAAGTTATGCAAATCATGTCAATAGGGGCCCAACTGTAACTTAACCTGGGCCTGAGTGCAGAAACCACTGCAGCTTTTCTGCCAGGTGAAAGCAGGTCAGAAAGGACAAAGAGGCCTTTCAAGGTAAGTGAAAAGCTTTTCTTTGTGAGGCCAGGAAGACCCTACTGTCTGAACTTTCTCTCCTGCCTATCAGCCACTTGCTGTTTTCCACCCATTTTGGATGGGCAGCTAGCCAGTGCCCTGCAGGTAAGGCCCGGGAGATAAAATCCCCCAGGCCTCAAACTTAGGCCAATGGGTGAGTTTTGCATTCCTCCTCACCCAATGCACCACTGGGGGCTAAAATCACTTTTGTATTTGACACCAAATTACCTGTTATTACTATAAGGAAATAAGTAATAAAGGAAAAGGTATTCTCTCGTAAGTTTTATTTTGTATTTTTTTTAAATATATAGTTAGACCTTCTCAACAACTTACTACATTTCACAAAATATTTCTGGATTTAATTATCCCTTCTGTTCCATATTAATACAGGTTTAAAAGGTTTAAAACAATGTCCTTCAAAAGCTTACTTGATACTTGTACAAATGTTCATCTCTTGGGAGTGGATAGCTCATTGCTGAAGAGCTATGCAGATTCAAAACACTTTTAATTTTTATGTACATCAATCTTTTTTCCCTATATTTATGGACTGTACCAGAAATATTGGACTGCAAACTTCAAGTAAAACAGACTCCCACTGAAGTTTTAACCTTGGACCTCTGAACAGCTATCTTTTTCACCACCAGCCCTTAACTAGGTTTTCTGAAGATGAATGACAACTAAATATCTTACAAGAACTTCACCTTTTATAAAACTTCTGATTATAAATTAAGTGTTAATTGAAACTGTTTATTTTAAGTGGCCTTAATGTATCTGCACGACTGTACCTCAAAAGAGCACCATAACCGTAGATCAGCATGATGTGTCCAATATCAACTTCTTCAATCACAACTCTTCTCACAAAGCTTAGACCAGTAATTTAAGGGAAGGTTGTGCTACCCAATGCTATTCTTTCCTTCACTTCAACATGTCCCATTGAACGGAGACCTATATTTTGACTCAGTTGTAAAATCTAGCCATGATCTTTTTTTTTCTCTCATGATCACGTGTTCTGCTAATGAAAAACCAATCACTACAGCCAAAACCTAGTTCAGTAACTTTATTCTTTTGGTCTTAATGTGACCATGTTTCTCAGAGGGCATTGATAATGATTCATTGATAATAAATAAAAATAAGACTCTCAAAAATGTTGCCACTGATTAAAGTATGGAATGTTTTGTATGCAACTTAAAAACATTGGAAAAAGATTATTGAAAACATCGGTGACTGTCTTCACATTTTACACACACAGCTCTGCAGTACCCCCATATGCCTCTGTGCAATCAATCCTTCCCTTCCCCATTTGCTTTGGCTTTCCAAAAATCAGCTGGAAAGACTTCACCTCCTTTGTATTCAAGCTCACACCCACAAAATCTGCTGTTGCCATCGCAAAGACTTTTCCCTTGAGTACACTCATTGCTTCTGCCTTTCAGCATGGTAACTTGGCTCGCACCTGTTGATTTCCCTTGCCAACGGTACATATAACTCCTAATACAAAAACAAAATACTGCGGATGCTGGAAATCTGAGATAGAAACACAAAGTGCTGGAAATTATCAGCGGATTTGGTAGCATCTGTAGACAGAGAAACAGAGTTAACGTTTCAGGCCAATAACCTTTCATCAGAACTGGGAAAAGTTAGAAATGAAATAGGTTTGAAGCAGGTGAAATGGGGGAGAGTGGCAAAAGAACAAGAGAGAAGGTCTGTGATAGTGTGTAAGACAGAAGACAGGAGGCATTAAATGACAAGAGAGTTGGTGGTACAGAGCCAAAGGGAGTGGTAATGGGATAAGCAAAGCAAAAAAAAAGATGTGTCCAGAGGAGGTATGATTGGCAGAATAATGAACAGTTGCCACCCAAAAACAAAAACAAAAGAAAAACAAGAAAAAGATTGAAATATGCAAAGAAAAGGAAACAAAATGGGGACAGGGGTCATGAGATGAAACTGTTGAACTCAATCTTGAGCCAGAAGGCTGTAAAGTACCTAATCAAAAGATGAGGTGTTGTTCCTCGAACTTGCATTGAGCTTCAGCAACATTGACTCACCCGATCTCAAAGCTGTCCTGGTCCATAGTTTCACTTCAACTTTCATCTCATCCGATGCCTGAACAAAACGTCTTTTTTTATTCCTTTCAGGTGCTAAGGATCACAAGCTGCAACAACTCATGGGTACCAATGCCCCACCAGATATTTCTTTCACTTGACCTCCCTCTGTCTCCATCCCTTCTAATCTCACCACTTGCCTTGTAAACATGATATTCTCCGAAATTCCCCTCTCTCACCCTGAATTATCTATCATAAGCAAAGGCCTCAGTTTTATCCCCTTACACGTCCACCTCAATGAATTTCCAGCTCAGCATAACACTGAGCCCTTCTTCTATCACCTTCACCTCCACGCCCACTGTTTTGGCCAAGAGTCCTAACCCCAGACAGCGTAGCCTTTTACCCACCTCCAGTATTCTCCCTCCACCTGAATCCCTCCCTGTGGTCTCTTACCTGCTCTTGTTCTTTTCATTGACAACTGCTGACTGTCTATGCTCAACTCACTCACTCTAACCTGTCTCCCTTTGAACCTGCTGCTCTTCATTCTCTTAGGTCCAACTCTTAACATTGTCATCAAACCTGCTGACAAGGGTGGTGCTATTGTTGTCTGGCAAGCTGACCTCTACCTAGTAAAGGCCGAATGCTAACTTTCTGACACTTCCTCCTACCTCCCCCTGGACCATGACCCCATCACCGAACATCAAACCATTGTATCCAGGACTGTCACTGACCTCAACTCCATTGTAAATCTGCTCTCCATGGCCACCATCCTCATAGCTCCCCAACTTGGTAGAGCCTGTTTCTACCTCATTCCCAAAATCCACAATCAGGACTGCCCTGGTAGAGCTATCGTTTCAGACTATTCCTGCCCCACTGAACTGACTTTTTCCTTTCTTAACTTTATTTTTTCTCCCATTGTTCAGTCTCTTCCCTCCTATATCCATGATTCTTCCGATGTCCTCCATCACTTTAACAGTTTCTAATTTGCTAGCCCTAACCTTCTCCTCTTCAGCATGCACGTCCAATCTCTTGACACTTCCATTCCCCACCAGAATGGTCTGAGGACTTAAAAATAAAAACAAAATACTGCAGATGCTGGAAATCTGAAATAAAAACAAGAAATGCTGGAAATACTCAGCAGGTTTGGTAGCATCTGTGGACAGAGAAGCAGAGTTAACTTTTCAGGTCAGTGACCCTTCATCAGAACTGGCAAATATTAGAAATGTGATAGGTTTTAAGCAAGTAAAGTGGGGGTGGGGCAAGAGATAACCAAAGTGAAGGTGTTGATAGGACAGAGGGTCACAGAGAATAACTGGCCAGAAGGTCATGGAGCAAAGGCAAACAGTATGTTAATAGTGTGTTGAAAGACAAAGCGTTAGTGCAGAGAGGGTGTTAATTGACAGAAAAATGAACAGCCTGGCCCCAAGCGCAAACATGAAAAAAACAGTAGGTAGGCACAGTAGAAACAAACTAAACAAACTAAAATAAAATAAATAAATAGAAAATAAATAAAAAATAACTAAAACTGAAAATAAAAAGTGGGGGGCCCATCATGCTCAATGTTCAGTCCGGCAGGCTGTAGTGTGCCTAAGCGGTAAATGAGGTGCTGTTCCTCGAGCTTGCTTTGATGTTCACTGGAACATCAGTGGTCCTCAGTTGTCTGAGGACTTTCCACTTCTTGCTGAACAGAGGTCTAACCAGTCCCTATCCACCACCAGCCTCCTCCACCTGGCTGAACTTGTTCACACATTGAATAACTTCTCCTTTAACTCATCTCATTTCCTCCAAATAAAACATGTTTCTATGGGTACCCGCATAAGTCCTAGCTATACCTGCCTTTTGTGGGATTCCTTATTCCAGTCTTACTCAGGCCCCCTCCCTAATCTCTTCTTCTGGTACATTGATGACTGTATCGATGCCACTTCTTGCTCTCACACTGTACTGGAAAATTTCATCGACTTTTCTTCCAACTTCTTTCACCCTCACATGGACCATCTCAGAATCTTCCCTTGCCTTCCTTGACTTTTCTGTCTCCATTTCTGGTGATAGGTTATGTTACGGTCAGATGAGGTAGGGGGTGGGGGGCGCTTGGGAAGCAGGGTTCGAAGGGCTTCCCACTTTTCCCTCTCCTTGTTTGACCACAACAGGTTTAATACTTTCTTAAAGTGGAAGTGCCGGCTAATTCATTAGGTGTTTGATCAATTACTTGCTATGATCATAACAAGAACCAACCAGGCTGGTTTTCTTGAGTTAACAAAGAAAGATGTTAACTTTATTGTACCTAACCCAAACTATTAAAATAATAAACAATGCACCAACTTTCACTCAGACATACACATTAGAGGGTTACACACACACATAGGTTACAGAGAGGGGAAGGGTAGATTGATTGAGTTAGAGTCCATAAAATAAAAAAGGTATACAGTTTGTGAAGTTTGGTGATCTGGTTGGCTTCTAGCTGAATTTGGTGGTCTTGAGGATTTTAGTTTGAAGAGGTCGGTGACTGGTTCTCTTGGAGATAGTGATGCAGATGATTTCCTCCGATGGTTTTTCTGATTATAGCTGGAGTATGCAAAGGTAGTCAGTCAACAGGCAGGATTTGAAAGTTTTCAAACTGGAATGGAGAGAGAGAGAGAGATCCCCCACTTAGGGTCTGGTCCTGTCAGAGTCCAGTTGCTTCTCCTCTGCTGCAGAGAAAAACACCAGCTTAAAACTGCAGACAGGGAGGGGCTTGTCACATGACAGTCACTCAGTGATTCAAACATAGCAGTTAGCTGTATTTCTCTGCTTGCTAAAAGAACAGATATTTCCTTTAAATTTCCTGGGTCTTGGTTCTTGCTGGGAAATGCACAGACATTTTCTCTCCCTCCTCACAGTTCTTTTCAATGTCGGATACAGTATAGCAAACTAGGTGATCATCTTAAGCTGCCAGCAGTCATCCTTTTTTAAATGACTTAAAAAAAATTTAAATTCAGCTCTCCAGTCAGTGGATTAAAGAAAATTATCATTCAACAAAACACATTGGCGTAATAGGCTATCAAAAAATATATTTTTTAAGTTTGTTTTGGGGATGTGGGCATCACTGGCTAAGCCAGTATTTATTGCCCATCCCTAATTGCCCTTGTGAAGTTGGTGATGAGCTGCCTTCTTGAACCACTGCAGTCCTTGGGGTGTAGGTACACTAACAGTGCTGCTAGGAAGGGAGTTCCAGGATTTTGACCCCGTGATAGTGAAGGAAAGGCGATATAGGTATAGGACTTTGTAGGGTCGACAGGGTTGGGTTTGCCATTGTCATTTCTGGTGCTTTGGTTGATGTCAGGTGGTCCGTCTTCTTAGACTTTGTGGCAGTTTGATTCAACTGAGTGGCTTGCCAAGCCATTTCAGAGGGCAGTTAAGAATCAACCACATTGCTGTGGGTCTGGAGTCATATGTAGGCCAGACCAGGTAAGGAAAGCAGATTTCCTTCTCTAAAGGACATTAGTGAACCAGATGGGTTTTTACAACAATTGACAATGGTTTCATGGTCACCACTAGACTAGGTTTTTAATTCCAGATTTATTAATTATCATTATAAGCCAACTGACTCCCACAACTACCTCAACTACACTTCCTCACACCTTGCTTCCTATAAGGACTCCATTCCATTGCCCAGTTTCTCCATCTCCATGGCATCTGTTCTGATGATGCAACCGTCCACACCCGTGCTTCTGATATATCTTCCTTTTTCCTCAACCGAGGATTCCTCCCCCCATGGTTGACAGGGGCCTAGACCTTGGCTGACCAATTTCCCGCACTTTTGCTCTCATCCCTTCTCCCCCCACTCCCACAGGCTTCCCCTTGTCCTCACCACCCCACCAGTCTCCGTATTCCAAGGATCATCTTCCACCATTTCCACCACATCCAGCATAATGCCACCACCAAACACATCTTCCCCTCCCCTCCCCTTTCAACATTCCAAAGGGATCATTCCTTTCACAAGACCCTGGTCCATTCCTCACTCACCTGCAGCACCCTGTCCTCTTTCCATGGTACCTTTCCATACAAGCGCAGTAGATGTAATACCTGCCTTTTTATCTCCTCTCTCTTCACTGTCCAAGGCCCCAAACACTCCTTTCAGGTGAAACTGTGATTTATGTCTACTTCTTTCAATTTAATATACTTTATTCACTGCTCACAATGTGCTCTGCTCTACATTGGGCAGATTGGATGACCACATTGCGGAACACCTCCGTTCAGTCTGCAAGCATGACCCCAAGGTTTCGATGGCCTGCCATTTTAATTTTCCACCTTACACTCATGCTGACATTTCTATCCTCACTCTACTGCAGTGTTCCAATGAAGCTCAACACAAGCTCAAGGAACAGCACCTCATCTTCAATTAGGCACCCACCCTATCACAGACCTTCCCTGTTGCTCTTTTCCCATCCTCTTCCATGTCACCAGCTTAAATCCTATTACATTTCTAACCTTTCCAAGTTCAGATGAAAGGCTATTGACCTGAAATATTGGCTGGAATTTTTCGCCATCTTGGGAGCGGGCTGAAGGCGGGGTAGGAGTGTATCATTGAGTGGGGGATGGGGGGGATACCGTTCCCGTCAACTTCCCACCCCGCTGCAATTTTATGACAGGCGGGCTGGATGCCAAACGACCGGCCCAACCCAAGCCAATTAAGGTCCTTAAGTGGCAAATTAATTGCCATTTAAGGGCTTCCTCCCGCCACAGCTGGCATTTTATGAGCAGCCAGTGTGCCCTCTGCCATGTGGGGAGACTGCCAGGTAAGCCTTTGTGATCTCCTTGCAGGCCCGAGGGGGCAGCCCTCCTGATTGGGCAGCTGTGTCCCATGGAAGGCCTCCCCCATGGCACAAGCCACCCCTGCCGGAGCACACACACACCCACCTCTTGACCGATATCACCTCCCCCCGCCTCACTGAGGCCCAACTTATTATCCCCATGACTCTATGACTTAACTTTAATTGCAGGGCCTCCTCCATTGCTGTTCCTCTTTCAGGGTGCAGTCCCAGCAGTGGCCACTGCCCACGGTGGTGCTGATAGGACTGAAGAGCTGCCAGCTCTCGGAGGTGAGACTTCCTGCCTCAGAGGGGTGGAAGTTCCATCAGGGGGCAATTCATGTAAAATCACGGTGTGGCTTCCAGACAAGTCGGAGATGGGCTCGCCCCCGTATTTCTGGCCAGCGGACAGGGCCTCTGCCCTGACGTAAAATTTCGGCCCTCAACTCTGTTTCTCTCTCCACAGATGCTGCCTGACCTACTGAGTATTTGCAGCATTTTCTGTTTTTATTACATATTAACTCCTCCTGATGGATAAACTGGCATACAACATGCTGAAGGTCCTCTCCCAATATAAAGAACAAAGAACAAAGAACAAAGACAATTACAGCACAGGAACAGGCCCTTCGGCCCTCCAAGCCTGCGCCGATCCAGATCCTCTATTTAAACATGATGCCTATTTTCTAAGGGTCTGTATCTCTTTACTTCCTGCCCATTCATGTATCTGTCTAGATACATCTTAAAATACGCTATCGTGCCTGCGTCTACCACCTCCGCTGGCAACGCGTTCCAGGCACCCACCACCCTCTGCGTAAAGAACTTTCCATGCATATCCCCCCTAAACTTTTCCCCTCTCACTTTGAACTCGTGACCCTTATGGTTCCATGTGTTACCCACTTTGCACAGCAAAATCTGCAACATGAAGCATACTGCAAAGATATAGGATACACTTTCTTTGCTTAGTTATGGAAGCCACTGGACCTATCCAGGCATCTGAATCATTGTCTGAGGACTCCAATGCTTTGCTCATTGAGCACTTTAGTTGACCCATGGCCCTGACCATAGAAATGTTCTGCAGCGATGTGCGAGTTCCTGAGAGAATTCAAAAGTCAAATGTGCAAGTGGTGTCGACTGACCCTGCCATTGCTGTGTTGATGCAAAGAGTAGAGCAATATTATAGCATCAAGCAGATGCAAGGAGAGGAGGCAGAAGCCTGCTTGATGCATTTCTGGTCATCACACGCCAGCTGGACACTAATATAGAGAAAGCCCTTGCGATTCAGAAAGACAGTCGTTTTGTATGAAGAAGCCAGCAGGGCAATGGGGGACAGTCAATGGCAACTTGGAATTGGGAAAAGTCTGCAATCAGTGTGAACCGTAGAGCTCTGGAGCTTCAGCATATCCATGGAGAAACAGATGAATGTGTTTACTCGAGCAACAAGACATCAAACATGTGTTCAACACCGCACAACCAGCCAACGGATTAGTGTCGCAGACATCCTTGGGGCAGGCCTGAAAATTGCTGGAGGCAAAGAGGTTCCTGCTGCAGTGACCTTGTCTGCAATCAGTAGCACTGAGCTAACTGCATTCAGCAGCAATGTGCTAACTGCAATCACCAGCACTGAGCTGACTGCAATCAGCAGCACTGAGCTAACTGCATTCAGCAGCACTGAGCTAACTGCATTCAGCAGCACTGAGCTAACTGCATTCAGCAGCACTGAGCTAACTGCAATCACCAGCACTGAGCTGACTGCAATCAGCAGCACTGAGCTAACTGCATTCAGCAGCACTGAGCTAACTGCAATCAGCAGCACTGAGCTGACTGTAATCAGCAGCACTGAGCTGACTGCAATCAGCAGCAGTGAGCTCACTGCATTCAGCAGCACTGAGCTGACTGCAATCAGCAGCACTGAGCTGACTGTAATCAGCAGCACTGAGCTGGCTGCAATCAGCAGCACTGAGCTGACTGTAATCAGCAGCACTGAGCTGACTGTAATCAGCAGCACTGAGCTGGCTGCAATCAGCAGCACTGAGCTGACTGCAATCAGCAGCACAGGGCTGACTGTAATCAGCAGCACTGAGCTGACTGCAATCAGCAGCACTGAGCTGACTGTAATCAGCAGCACTGAGCTGGCTGCAATCAGCAGCACTGAGCTGACTGCAATCAGCAGCACAGGGCTGACTGTAATCAGCAGCACTGAGCTGACTGCAATCAGCAGCACTGAGCTGACTGCAATCAGCAGCACAGGGCTGACTGTAATCAGCAGCACTGAGCTGACTGTAATCAGCAGCACTGAGCTGACTGCAATCAGCAGCACTGAGCTGACTGCAATCAGCAGCACAGGGCTGACTGTAATCAGCAGCACAGGGCTGACTGCAATCAGCAGCACTGAGCTGACAGCAATCAGCAGCACTGAGCTGACTGCAATCAGCAGCACTGAGCTGACTGCAATCAGCAGCACTGAGCTGACTGTAATCAGCAGCACTGAGCTGACTGCAATCAGCAGCACAGAGCTGACTGTAATCAGCAGCACTGAGCTGACTGTAATCAGCAGCACTGAGCTGACTGCATTCAGCAGCACTGAGCTGACTGCATTCAGCAGCACAGAGCTAACTGCAATCAGCAGCACTGAGCTGACTGCAATCAGCAGCACAGAGCAGACTGCAATCAGCAGCACTGAGCTGACTGCAATCAGCAGCACTGAGCTGACTGCAATCATCAGCACTGAGCTGACTGCAATCAGCAGCACTGAGCTGACTGCAATCAGCAGCACTGAGCTGACTGTAATCAGCAGCACTGAGCTGGCTGCAATCAGCAGCACTGAGCTGACTGCAATCAGCAGCACTGAGCTGACTGCAATCAGCAGCACTGAGCTGACTGTAATCAGCAGCACTGAGCTGACTGCAATCAGCAGCACTGAGCTGACTGCACTCAGCAGCACAGGGCTGACCGTAATCAGCAGCACTGAGCTGACTGCAATCAGCAGCACTGAGCTGACTGCAATCAGCAGCACTGAGCTGACTGTAATCAACAGCACTGAGCTGACTGCAATCAGCAGCACAGAGCTGACTGTAATCAGCAGCACTGAGCTGGCTGCAATCAGCAGCACTGAGCTGACTGCAATCAGCAGCACAGAGCTGACTGTAATCAGCAGCACTGAGCTGACTGTAATCAGCAGCACTGAGCTGACTGCAATCAGCAGCACAGAGCTGACTGTAATCAGCAGCACTGAGCTGACTGCAATCAGCAGCACTGTGCTGACTGTAATCAGCAGCACAGAGCTGACTGCAATCAGCAGCAATGTGCTGACTGTAATCAGCAGCACTGAGCTAACTGCAATCAACCGCACTGAGCTATCTGCAATCAGCAGCACTGAGCTAACTGCATTCAGCAGCACTGAGCTGACTGTAATCAGCAGCACTGAGCTGACTGCAATCAGCAGCAGTGAGCTACCTGCAATCAACCGCACTGAGCTAACTGCAATCAGCAGCACTGTGCTAACTGCAATCAGCAGCACTGAGCTGACTGCAATCATCAGCACTGAGATGACTGCAATCAGCAGCACTGAGCTGACTGCAATCAGCAGCACTGAGCTGACTGTAATCAGCAGCACTGAGCTGACTGCAATCAGCAGCACTGAGCTGACTGCAATCAGCAGCACTGAGCTGACTGTAATCAGCAGCACTGAGCTGACTGCAATCAGCAGCACTGAGCTGACTGCAATCAGCAGCACAGAGCTGACTGTAATCAGCAGCACTGAGCTGACTGTAATCAGCAGCACTGAGCTGACTGCAATCAGCAGCACTGAGCTGACTGCAATCAGCAGCACAGGGCTGACCGTAATCAGCAGCACTGAGCTGACTGCAATCAGCAGCACTGAGCTGACTGCAATCAGCAGCACTGAGCTGACTGCAATCAGCAGCACTGAGCTGACTGTAATCAACAGCACTGAGCTGACTGCAATCAGCAGCACAGAGCTGACTGTAATCAGCAGCACTGAGCTGGCTGCAATCAGCAGCACTGAGCTGACTGCAATCAGCAGCACAGAGCTGACTGCAATCAGCAGCACTGAGCTGACTGCAATCAGCAGCACTGTGCTAACTACAATCAGCAGCAATGTGCTGACTGTAATCAGCAGCACTGAGCTCACTGCAATCAACCGCACTGAGCTATCTGCAATCAGCAGCACTGAGCTAACTTGCAGTCAGCGCTGAGCTAACTGCAATCAACCGCACTGAGCTAACTGCAATCAGCAGCACTGTGCTAACTGCAATCAGCAGCAGTGAGCTAACTGCGATCAGCAGCACTGTGCTAACTGCAATCAGCAGCACTGTGCTAACTGCAATCAGTAGCAGTGAGCTAACTGCAATCAACCGCACTGAGCTGACTGCAATCAGCAGCACTGAGCTGACTGTAATCAGCAGCACTGAGCTGGCTGCAATCAGCAGCACTGAGCTGACTGCAATCAGCAGCACAGAGCTGACTGTAATCAGCAGCACTGAGCTGACTGCAATCAGCAGCACTGAGCTGACTGCAATCAGCAGCACTGAGCTGACTGTAATCAACAGCACTGAGCTGACTGCAATCAGCAGCACAGAGCTGACTGTAATCAGCAGCACTGAGCTGGCTGCAATCAGCAGCACTGAGCTGACTGCAATCAGCAGCACAGAGCTGACTGTAATCAGCAGCACTGAGCTGACTGTAATCAGCAGCACTGAGCTGACTACAATCAGCAGCACAGAGCTGACTGTAATCAGCAGCACTGAGCTGACTGCAATCAGCAGCACTGTGCTGACTGTAATCAGCAGCACTGAGCTGACTGCAATCAGCAGCAATGTGCTGACTGTAATCAGCAGCACTGAGCTAACTGCAATCAGCCGCACTGAGCTATCTGCAATCAGCAGCACTGAGCTAACTGCATTCAGCAGCACTGAGCTAACTTGCAGTCAGCGCTGTGCTAACTGCAATCAACCGCACTGAGCTAACTGCAATCAGCAGCACTGTGCTAACTGCAATCAGCAGCAGTGAGCTAACTGCAATCAGCAGCACTGTGCTAACTGCAATCAGCAGCAGTGAGCTACCTGCAATCAACCGCACTGAGCTGACTGCAATCAGCAGCACTGTGCTAACTGCAATCAGCAGCAATGTGCTGACTGTAATCAGCAGCACTGAGCTCACTGCAATCAACCGCACTGAGCTATCTGCAATCAGCAGCACTGAGGTAACTTGCAGTCAGCAGCACTGTGCTAACTGCAATCAGCAGCAGTGAGCTACCTGCAATCAACCGCACTGAGCTAACTGCAATCAGCAGCACTGTGCTAACTGCAATCAGCAGCAATGTTCTGACTGTAATCAGCAGCACTGAGCTCACTGCAATCAACTGCACTGAGCTACCTGCAATCAACCGCACTGAGCTAACTGCAATCAGCAGCACTGTGCTAACTGCAATCAGCAGCAATGTGCTGACTGTAATCAGCAGCACTGAGCTCACTGCAATCAACCGCACTGTGCTAACTGCAATCAACCGCACTGAGCTAACTGCAATCAGCAGCACTGTGCTAACTGCAATCAGCAGCAGTGAGCTAACTGCGATCAGCAGCACTGTGCTGACTGCAATCAGCAGCACTGTGCTAACTGCAATCAGCAGCAGTGAGCTAACTGCAATCAACCGCACTGAGCTAACTGCAATCAGCAGCACTGTGCTAACTGCAATCAACTGCACTGAGCTGACTGCAATCAGCAGCACTGAGCTGACTGAAATCAGCAGCACTGAGCTACCTGCAATAAGCAGCACTGAGCTGACTGTAATCAGCAGCACTGAGCTGGCTGCAATCAGCAGCACTGAGCTGACTGCAATCAGCAGCACAGAGCTGACTGTAATCAGCAGCACTGAGCTAACTGTAATCAGCAGCACTGAGCTGACTGCAATCAGCAGCACAGAGCTGACTGTAATCAGCAGCACTGAGCTGACTGCAATCAGCAGCACTGTGCTGACTGTAATCAGCAGCACTGAGCTGACTGCAATCAGCAGCAATGTGCTGACTGTAATCAGCAGCACTGAGCTAACTGCAATCAACCGCACTGAGCTATCTGCAATCAGCAGCACTGAGCTAACTGCATTCAGCAGCACTGAGCTGACTGTAATCAGCAGCACTGAGCAGACTGCAATCAGCAGCACTGAGCTGACTGCAATCAGTAGCACAGGGCTGACTGTAATCAGCAGCACTGAGCTGACTGTAATCAGCAGCACTGAGCTGACTGCAATCAGCAGCACTGAGCTGACTGCAATCAGCAGCACTGAGCTGACTGTAATCAGCAGCACTGAGCTGACTGTAATCAGCAGCACTGAGCTGACTGCAATCAGCAGCACAGAGCTGACTGTAATCAGCAGCACTGAGCTGACTGCAATCAGCAGCACAGAGCTGACTGTAATCAGCAGCACTGAGCTGACTGTAATCAGCAGCACTAAGCTGACTGTAATCAGCAGCACTGAGCTGACTGCAATCAGCAGCACAGAGCTGACTGTAATCAGCAGCACAGAGCTGACTGCAATCAGCAGCACTGTGCTAACTGTAATCAGCAGCACTGAGCTGACTGCAATCAGCAGCAATGTGCTGACTGTAATCAGCAGCACTGAGCTAACTGCAATTAACCGCACTGAGCTATCTGCAATCAGCAGCACTGAGCTAACTGCATTCAGCAGCACTGAGCTAACTTGCAGTCAGCGCTGTGCTAACTGCAATCAACCGCACTGAGCTAACTGCAATCAGCACCACTGTGCTAACTGCAATCAGCAGCAGTGAGCTAACTGCAATCAGCAGCACTCTGCTAACTGCAATCAGCAGCAGTGAGCTACCTGCAATCAACCGCACTGAGCTAACTGCAATCAGCAGCACTGTGCTAACTGCAATCAGCAGCAATGTGCTGACTGTAATCAGCAGCACTGAGCTCACTGCAATCAACCGCACTGAGCTATCTGCAATCAGCAGCACTGAGCTAACTTGCAGTCAGCGCTGTGCTAACTGCAATCAACCGCACTGAGCTAACTGCAATCAGCAGCACTGAGCTGACTGCAATCAGCAGCACAGAGCTGACTGTAATCAGCAGCACTGAGCTGACTGTAATCAGCAGCACTGAGCTGACTGCAATCAGCAGCACAGAACTGACTGCAATCAGCAGCACTTTGCTAACTGTAATCAGCAGCACTGAGCTGACTGCAATCAGCAGCAATGTGCTGACTGTAATCAGCAGCACTGAGCTAACTGCAATCAACCGCACTGAGCTAACTTGCAGTCAGCGCTGTGCTAACTGCAATCAACCGCACTGAGCTAACTGCAATCAGCAGCACTGTGCTAACTGCAATCAGCAGCAGTGAGCTCACTGCAATCAGCAGCACTGAGCTATCTGCAATCAGCAGCACTGAGCTAACTGCATTCAGCAGCACTGAGCTAACTTGCAGTCAGCGCTGTGCTAACTGCAATCAACCGCACTGAGCTAACTGCAATCAGCAGCACTGTGCTAACTGCAATCAGCAGCAGTGAGCTAAGTGCAATCAGCAGCACTGTGCTAACTGCAATCAGCAGCAGTGAGCTACCTGCAATCAACCGCACTGAGCTAACTGCAATCAGCAGCAATGTGCTGACTGTACTCAGCAGCACTGAGCTCACTGCAATCAACCGCACTGAGCTATCTGCAATCAGCAGCACTGAGCTAACTTGCAGTCAGCGCTGTGCTAACTGCAATCAACCGCACTGAGCTAACTGCAATCAGCAGCACTGTGCTAACTGCAATCAGCAGCAGTGAGCTAACTGCGATCAGCAGCACTGTGCTAACTGCAATTAGCAGCACTGTGCTAACTGCAATCAGCAGCAGTGAGCTAACTGCAATCAACCGCACTGAGCTAACTGCAATCAGCAGCACTGTGCTAACTGCAATCAACTGCACTGAGCTAACTGCAATCAGCAGCACTGAGCTGACTGAAATCAGCAGCACTGAGCTACCTGCAATAAGCAGCACTGAGCTGACTGTAATCAGCAGCACTGAGCTGGCTGCAATCAGCAGCACTGAGCTGACTGCAATCAGCAGCACAGAGCTGACTGTAATCAGCAGCACTGAGCTGACTGTAATCAGCAGCACTGAGCTGACTGCAATCAGCAGCACTGTGCTGACTGTAATCGGCAGCACTGAGCTGACTGCAATCAGCAGCAATGTGCTGACTGTAATCAGCAGCACTGAGCTAACTGCAATCAACCGCACTGAGCTATCTGCAATCAGCAGCACTGAGCTAACTGCATTCAGCAGCACTGAGCTGACTGCAATCAGCAGCACTGAGCTGACTGCAATCAGCAGCACAGGGCTGACTGTAATCAGCAGCACTGAGCTGACTGTAATCAGCAGCACTGAGCTGACTGCAATCAGCAGCTCTGAGCTGACTGCAATCAGCAGCACTGAGCTTACTGCAATCAGCAGCACTGAGCTGACTGTAATCAGCAGCACTGAGCTGACTGTAATCAGCAGCACTGAGCTGACTGCAATCAGCAGCACAGAGCTGACTGTAATCAGCAGCACTGAGCTGACTGTAATCAGCAGCACTAAGCTGACTGTAATCAGCAGCACTGAGCTGACTGCAATAAGCAGCACTAAGCTGACTGTAATCAGCAGCACTGAGCTGACTGCAATCAGCAGCACAGAGCTGACTGTAATCAGCAGCACAGAGCTGACTGCAATCAGCAGCACAGAGCTTTCTGTAATCAGCAGCACAGAGCTGACTGCAATCAGCATCACTGTGCTAACTGTAATCAGCAGCACTGAGCTGACTGTAATCAGCAGCACTGAGCTAACTGCATTCAGCAGCACTGAGCTAACTTGGAGTCAGCGCTGTGCTAACTGCAATCAACCGCACTGAGCTAACTGCAATCAGCAGCACTGAGCTGACTGCAATCAGCAGCACAGAGCTGACTGTAATCTGCAGCACTGAGCTGACTGCAATCAGCAGCACAGAGCTGACTGTAATCAGCAGCACTGAGCTGACTGTAATCAGCAGCACTAAGCTGACTGTAATCAGCAGCACTGAGCTGACTGCAATCAGCAGCACTAAGCTGACTGTAATCAGCAGCACCGAACTGACTGCAATCAGCAGCACTTTGCTAACTGTAATCAGCAGCACTGAGCTGACTGCAATCAGCAGCAATGTGCTGACTGTAATCAGCAGCACTGAGCTATCTGCATTCAGCTGCACTGAGCTAACTTGCAGTCAGCGCTGTGCTAACTGCAATCAACCGCACTGAGCTAACTGCAATCAGCAGCAGTGAGCTACCTGCAATCAACCGCACTGAGCTAACTGCAATCAGCAGCACTGTGCTAACTGCAATCAGCAGCAATGTGCTGACTGTAATCAGCAGCACTGAGCTCACTGCAATCAACCGCACTGAGCTATCAGCAATCAGCAGCACTGAGCTAACTTGCAGTCAGCGCTGTGCTAACTGCAATCAACCGCACTGAGCTAACTGCAATCAGCAGCACTGTGCTAACTGCAATCAGCAGCAGTGAGCTAACTGCGATCAGCAGCACTGTGCTAACTGCAATCAGCAGCACTGTGCTAACTGCAATCAGCAGCAGTGAGCTAACTGCAATCAACCGCACTGAGCTAACTGCAATCAGCAGCACTGTGCTAACTGCAATCAACTGCACTGAGCTAACTGCAATCAGCAGCACTGAGCTGACTGAAATCAGCAGCACTGAGCTACCTGCAATAAGCAGCACTGAGCTGACTGTAATCAGCAGCACTGAGCTGGCTGCAATCAGCAGCACTGAGCTGACTGCAATCAGCAGCACAGAGCTGACTGTAATCAGCAGCACTGAGCTGACTGTAATCAGCAGCACTGAGCTGACTGCAATCAGCAGCACAGAGCTGACTGTAATCAGCAGCACTGAGCTGACTGCAATCAGCAGCACTGTGCTGACTGTAATCAGCAGCACTGAGCTGACTGCAATCAGCAGCAATGTGCTGACTGTAATCAGCAGCACTGAGCTAAATGCAATCAACCGCACTGAGCTATCTGCAATAAGCAGCACTGAGCTAACTGCATTCAGCAGCACTGAGCTGACTGTAATCAGCAGCACTGAGCTGACTGCAATCAGCAGCACTGAGCTGACTGCAATCAGCAGCACAGGGCTGACTGTAATCAGCAGCACTGAGCTGACTGTAATCAGCAGCACTGAGCTGACTGCAATCAGCAGCTCTGAGCTGACTGCAATCAGCAGCACTGAGCTGACTGCAATCAGCAGCACTGAGCTGATTGTAATCAGCAGCACTGAGCTGACTGTAATCAGCAGCACTGAGCTGACTGCAATCAGCAGCACAGAGCTGACTGTAATCAGCAGCACTGAGTTGACTGTAATCAGCAGCACTAAGCTGACTGTAATCAGCAGCACTGAGCTGACTGCAATCAGCAGCACAGAGCTGACTGTAATCAGCAGCACAGAGCTGACTACAATCAGCAGCACTGAGCTGACTGCAATCAGCAGCACAGAGCTGACTGTAATCAGCAGCACTGAGCTGACTGTAATCAGCAGCACTGAGCTGACTGCAATCAGCAGCACAGAGCTGACTGTAATCAGCAGCACTGAGCTGACTGCAATCAGCAGCACTGTGCTGACTGTAATCAGCAGCACTGAGCTGACTGCAATCAGCAGCAATGTGCTGACTGTAATCAGCAGCACTGAGCTAACTGCAATCAACCGCACTGAGCTATCTGCAATCAGCAGCACTGAGCTAACTGCATTCAGCAGCACTGAGCTGACTGTAATCAGCAGCACTGAGCTGACTGCAATCAGCAGCACTGAGCTGACTGCAATCAGCAGCACAGGGCTGACTGTAATCAGCAGCACTGAGCTGACTGTAATCAGCAGCACTGAGCTGACTGCAATCAGCAGCTCTGAGCTGACTGCAATCAGCAGCACTGAGCTTACTGCAATCAGCAGCACTGAGCTGACTGTAATCAGCAGCACTGAGCTGACTGTAATCAGCAGCACTGAGCTGACTGCAATCAGCAGCACAGAGCTGACTGTAATCAGCAGCACTGAGCTGACTGTAATCAGCAGCACTGAGCTGACTGTAATCAGCAGCACTGAGCTGACTGCAATCAGCAGCACAGAGCTGACTGTAATCAGCAGCACAGAGCTGACTGCAATCAGCAGCACTGTGCTAACTGTAATCAGCAGCACTGAGCTGACTGCAATCAGCAGCAATGTGCTGACTGTAATCAGCAGCACTGAGCTAACTGCAATCAACCGCACTGAGCTATCTGCAATCAGCAGCACTGAGCTAACTGCATTCAGCAGCACTGAGCTAACTTGCAGTCAGCGCTGTGCTAACTGCAATCAACCGCACTGAGCTAACTGCAATCAGCAGCACTGTGCTAACTGCAATCAGTAGCAGTGAGCTAACTGCGATCAGCAGCACTGTGCTAACTGCAATCAGCAGCACTGTGCTAACTGCAATCAGCAGCAGTGAGCTAACTGCAATCAACCGCACTGAGGTAACTGCAATCAGCAGCACTGTGCTAACTGCAATCAACTGCACTGAGCTGACTGCAATCAGCAGCACTGAGCTGACTGAAATCAGCAGCACTGAGCTACCTGCAATAAGCAGCACTGAGCTGACTGTAATCAGCAGCACTGAGCTGGCTGCAATCAGCAGCACTGAGCTGACTGCAATCAGCAGCACAGAGCTGACTGTAATCAGCAGCACTGAGCTGACTGCAATCAGCAGCACTGTGCTGACTGTAATCAGCAGCACTGAGCTGACTGCAATCAGCAGCAATGTGCTGACTGTAATCAGCAGCACTGAGCTAAATGCAATCAACCGCACTGAGCTATCTGCAATCAGCAGCACTGAGCTAACTGCATTCAGCAGCACTGAGCTGACTGTAATCAGCAGCACTGAGCTGACTGCAATCAGCAGCACTGAGCTGACTGCAATCAGCAGCACAGGGCTGACTGTAATCAGCAGCACTGAGCTGACTGTAATCAGCAGCACTGAGCTGACTGCAATCAGCAGCTCTGAGCTGACTGCAATCAGCAGCACTGAGCTGACTGCAATCAGCAGCACTGAGCTGATTGTAATCAGCAGCACTGAGCTGACTGCAATCAGCAGCACTGAGCTGACTGCAATCAGCAGCACAGGGCTGACTGTAATCAGCAGCACTGAGCTGACTGTAATCAGCAGCACTGAGCTGACTGCAATCAGCAGCTCTGAGCTGACTGCAATCAGCAGCACTGAGCTTACTGCAATCAGCAGCACTGAGCTGACTGTAATCAGCAGCACTGAGCTGACTGTAATCAGCAGCACTGA
The DNA here is from genome assembly GCF_036365525.1 of Heterodontus francisci. Classification (NCBI taxonomy): domain Eukaryota; kingdom Metazoa; phylum Chordata; class Chondrichthyes; order Heterodontiformes; family Heterodontidae; genus Heterodontus; species Heterodontus francisci. Next base: position 154,422,625 of record NC_090373.1, on the reverse strand, counting down.
GCTGACTGCAATCAGCAGCACAGAGCTGACTGTAATCAGCAGCACTGAGCTGACTGTAATCAGCAGCACTGAGCTGACTGTAATCGGCAGCACTGAGCTGACTGCAATCGGCAGCACAGAGCTGACTGTAATCAGCAGCACAGAGCTGACTGCAATCAGCAGCACTGTGCTAACTGTAATCAGCAGCACTGAGCTGACTGCAATCAGCAGCAATGTGCTGACTGTAATCAGCAGCACTGAGCTAACTGCAATCAACCGCACTGAGCTATCTGCAATCAGCAGCACTGAGCTAACTGCATTCAGCAGCACTGAGCTAACTTGCAGTCAGCGCTGTGCTAACTGCAATCAACCGCACTGAGCTAACTGCAATCAGCAGCACTGTGCTAACTGCAATCAGCAGCAGTGAGCTAACTGCGATCAGCAGCACTGTGCTAACTGCAATCAGCAGCACTGTGCTAACTGCAATCAGCAGCAGTGAGCTAACTGCAATCAACCGCACTGAGCTAACTGCAATCAGCAGCACTGTGCTAACTGCAATCAACTGCACTGAGCTAACTGCAATCAGCAGCACTGAGCTGACTGAAATCAGCAGCACTGAGCTACCTGCAATAAGCAGCACAGAGCTGACTGTAATCAGCAGCACTGAGCTGGCTGCAATCAGCAGCACTGTGCTGACTGTAATCAGCAGCACTGAGCTGACTGCAATCAGCAGCAATGTGCTGACTGTAATCAGCAGCACTGAGCTAACTGCAATCAACCGCACTGAGCTATCTGCAATCAGCAGCACTGAGCTAACTGCATTCAGCAGCACTGAGCTGACTGTAATCAGCAGCACTGAGCTGACTGCAATCAGCAGCACTGAGCTGACTGCAATCAGCAGCACAGGGCTGACTGTAATCAGCAGCACTGAGCTGACTGTAATCAGCAGCACTGAGCTGACTGCAATCAGCAGCTCTGAGCTGACTGCAATCAGCAGCACTGAGCTGACTGCAATCAGCAGCACTGAGCTGATTGTAATCAGCAGCACTGAGCTGACTGTAATCAGCAGCACTGAGCTGACTGCAATCAGCAGCACAGAGCTGACTGTAATCAGCAGCACTGAGCTGACTGTAATCAGCAGCACGAAGCTGACTGTAATCAGCAGCACTGAGCTGACTGCAATCAGCAGCACAGAGCTGACTGTAATCAGCAGCACTGAGCTGACTGTAATCAGCAGCACTAAGCTGACTGTAATCAGCAGCACTGAGCTGACTGCAATCAGCAGCACAGAGCTGACTGTAATCAGCAGCACAGAGCTGACTGCAATCAGCAGCACTGAGCTGACTGCAATCAGCAGCACAGAGCTGACTGTAATCAGCAGCACTGAGCTGACTGTAATCAGCAGCACTGAGCTGACTGCAATCAGCAGCACAGAGCTGACTGTAATCAGCAGCACTGAGCTGACTGCAATCAGCAGCACTGTGCTGACTGTAATCAGCAGCACTGAGCTGACTGCAATCAGCAGCAATGTGCTGACTGTAATCAGCAGCACTGAGCTAACTGCAATCAACCGCACTGAGCTATCTGCAATCAGCAGCACTGAGCTAACTGCATTCAGCAGCACTGAGCTGACTGTAATCAGCAGCACTGAGCTGACTGCAATCAGCAGCACTGAGCTGACTGCAATCAGCAGCACAGGGCTGACTGTAATCAGCAGCACTGAGCTGACTGTAATCAGCAGCACTGAGCTGACTGCAATCAGCAGCTCTGAGCTGACTGCAATCAGCAGCACTGAGCTTACTGCAATCAGCAGCACTGAGCTGACTGTAATCAGCAGCACTGAGCTGACTGTAATCAGCAGCACTGAGCTGACTGCAATCAGCAGCACAGAGCTGACTGTAATCAGCAGCACTGAGCTGACTGTAATCAGCAGCACTGAGCTGACTGTAATCAGCAGCACTGAGCTGACTGCAATCAGCAGCACAGAGCTGACTGTAATCAGCAGCACAGAGCTGACTGCAATCAGCAGCACTGTGCTAACTGTAATCAGCAGCACTGAGCTGACTGCAATCAGCAGCAATGTGCTGACTGTAATCAGCAGCACTGAGCTAACTGCAATCAACCGCACTGAGCTATCTGCAATCAGCAGCACTGAGCTAACTGCATTCAGCAGCACTGAGCTAACTTGCAGTCAGCGCTGTGCTAACTGCAATCAACCGCACTGAGCTAACTGCAATCAGCAGCACTGTGCTAACTGCAATCAGTAGCAGTGAGCTAACTGCGATCAGCAGCACTGTGCTAACTGCAATCAGCAGCACTGTGCTAACTGCAATCAGCAGCAGTGAGCTAACTGCAATCAACCGCACTGAGGTAACTGCAATCAGCAGCACTGTGCTAACTGCAATCAACTGCACTGAGCTGACTGCAATCAGCAGCACTGAGCTGACTGAAATCAGCAGCACTGAGCTACCTGCAATAAGCAGCACTGAGCTGACTGTAATCAGCAGCACTGAGCTGGCTGCAATCAGCAGCACTGAGCTGACTGCAATCAGCAGCACAGAGCTGACTGTAATCAGCAGCACTGAGCTGACTGCAATCAGCAGCACTGTGCTGACTGTAATCAGCAGCACTGAGCTGACTGCAATCAGCAGCAATGTGCTGACTGTAATCAGCAGCACTGAGCTAAATGCAATCAACCGCACTGAGCTATCTGCAATCAGCAGCACTGAGCTAACTGCATTCAGCAGCACTGAGCTGACTGTAATCAGCAGCACTGAGCTGACTGCAATCAGCAGCACTGAGCTGACTGCAATCAGCAGCACTGAGCTAACTGCATTCAGCAGCACTGAGCTGACTGTAATCAGCAGCACTGAGCTGACTGCAATCAGCAGCACTGAGCTGACTGCAATCAGCAGCACAGGGCTGACTGTAATCAGCAGCACTGAGCTGACTGTAATCAGCAGCACTGAGCTGACTGCAATCAGCAGCACTGTGCTGACTGTAATCAGCAGCACTGAGCTGACTGCAATCAGCAGCAATGTGCTGACTGTAATCAGCAGCACTGAGCTAACTGCAATCAACCGCACTGAGCTATCTGCAATCAGCAGCACTGAGCTAACTGCATTCAGCAGCACTGAGCTGACTGTAATCAGCAGCACTGAGCTGACTGCAATCAGCAGCACTGAGCTGACTGCAATCAGCAGCACAGGGCTGACTGTAATCAGCAGCACTGAGCTGACTGTAATCAGCAGCACTGAGCTGACTGCAATCAGCAGCTCTGAGCTGACTGCAATCAGCAGCACTGAGCTTACTGCAATCAGCAGCACTGAGCTGACTGTAATCAGCAGCACTGAGCTGACTGTAATCAGCAGCACTGAGCTGACTGCAATCAGCAGCACAGAGCTGACTGTAATCAGCAGCACTGAGCTGACTGTAATCAGCAGCACTGAGCTGACTGTAATCAGCAGCACTGAGCTGACTGCAATCAGCAGCACAGAGCTGACTGTAATCAGCAGCACAGAGCTGACTGCAATCAGCAGCACTGTGCTAACTGTAATCAGCAGCACTGAGCTGACTGCAATCAGCAGCAATGTGCTGACTGTAATCAGCAGCACTGAGCTAACTGCAATCAACCGCACTGAGCTATCTGCAATCAGCAGCACTGAGCTAACTGCATTCAGCAGCACTGAGCTAACTTGCAGTCAGCGCTGTGCTAACTGCAATCAACCGCACTGAGCTAACTGCAATCAGCAGCACTGTGCTAACTGCAATCAGTAGCAGTGAGCTAACTGCGATCAGCAGCACTGTGCTAACTGCAATCAGCAGCACTGTGCTAACTGCAATCAGCAGCAGTGAGCTAACTGCAATCAACCGCACTGAGGTAACTGCAATCAGCAGCACTGTGCTAAATGCAATCAACTGCACTGAGCTGACTGCAATCAGCAGCACTGAGCTGACTGAAATCAGCAGCACTGAGCTACCTGCAATAAGCAGCACTGAGCTGACTGTAATCAGCAGCACTGAGCTGGCTGCAATCAGCAGCACTGAGCTGACTGCAATCAGCAGCACAGAGCTGACTGTAATCAGCAGCACTGAGCTGACTGCAATCAGCAGCACTGTGCTGACTGTAATCAGCAGCACTGAGCTGACTGCAATCAGCAGCAATGTGCTGACTGTAATCAGCAGCACTGAGCTAAATGCAATCAACCGCACTGAGCTATCTGCAATCAGCAGCACTGAGCTAACTGCATTCAGCAGCACTGAGCTGACTGTAATCAGCAGCACTGAGCTGACTGCAATCAGCAGCACTGAGCTGACTGCAATCAGCAGCACAGGGCTGACTGTAATCAGCAGCACTGAGCTGACTGTAATCAGCAGCACTGAGCTGACTGCAATCAGCAGCTCTGAGCTGACTGCAATCAGCAGCACTGAGCTGACTGCAATCAGCAGCACTGAGCTGATTGTAATCAGCAGCACTGAGCTGACTGCAATCAGCAGCACTGAGCTGACTGCAATCAGCAGCACAGGGCTGACTGTAATCAGCAGCACTGAGCTGACTGTAATCAGCAGCACTGAGCTGACTGCAATCAGCAGCTCTGAGCTGACTGCAATCAGCAGCACTGAGCTTACTGCAATCAGCAGCACTGAGCTGACTGTAATCAGCAGCACTGAGCTGACTGTAATCAGCAGCACTGAGCTGACTGCAATCAGCAGCACAGAGCTGACTGTAATCAGCAGCACTGAGCTGACTGTAATCAGCAGCACTGAGCTGACTGTAATCAGCAGCACTGAGCTGACTGCAATCAGCAGCACAGAGCTGACTGTAATCAGCAGCACAGAGCTGACTGCAATCAGCAGCACTGTGCTAACTGTAATCAGCAGCACTGAGCTGACTGCAATCAGCAGCAATGTGCTGACTGTAATCAGCAGCACTGAGCTAACTGCAATCAACCGCACTGAGCTATCTGCAATCAGCAGCACTGAGCTAACTGCATTCAGCAGCACTGAGCTAACTTGCAGTCAGCGCTGTGCTAACTGCAATCAACCGCACTGAGCTAACTGCAATCAGCAGCACTGTGCTAACTGCAATCAGCAGCAGTGAGCTAACTGCGATCAGCAGCACTGTGCTAACTGCAATCAGCAGCACTGTGCTAACTGCAATCAGCAGCAGTGAGCTAACTGCAATCAACCGCACTGAGCTAACTGCAATCAGCAGCACTGTGCTAACTGCAATCAACTGCACTGAGCTAACTGCAATAAGCAGCACTGAGCTGACTGTAATCAGCAGCACTGAGCTGGCTGCAATCAGCAGCACTGTGCTGACTGTAATCAGCAGCACTGAGCTGACTGCAATCAGCAGCAATGTGCTGACTGTAATCAGCAGCACTGAGCTAACTGCAATCAACCGCACTGAGCTATCTGCAATCAGCAGCACTGAGCTAACTGCATTCAGCAGCACTGAGCTGACTGTAATCAGCAGCACTGAGCTGACTGCAATCAGCAGCACTGAGCTGACAGCAATCAGCAGCACAGGGCTGACTGTAATCAGCAGCACTGAGCTGACTGTAATCAGCAGCACTGAGCTGACTGCAATCAGCAGCTCTGAGCTGACTGCAATCAGCAGCACTGAGCTGACTGCAATCAGCAGCACTGAGCTGATTGTAATCAGCAGCACTGAGCTGACTGTAATCAGCAGCACTGAGCTGACTGCAATCAGCAGCACAGAGCTGACTGTAATCAGCAGCACTGAGCTGACTGTAATCAGCAGCACTAAGCTGACTGTAATCAGCAGCACTGAGCTGACTGCAATCAGCAGCACAGAGCTGACTGTAATCAGCAGCACAGAGCTGACTGCAATCAGCAGCACTGAGCTGACTGCAATCAGCAGCACAGAGCTGACTGTAATCAGCAGCACTGAGCTGACTGTAATCAGCAGCACTGAGCTGACTGCAATCAGCAGCACAGAGCTGACTGTAATCAGCAGCACTGAGCTGACTGCAATCAGCAGCACTGTGCTGACTGTAATCAGCAGCACTGAGCTGACTGCAATCAGCAGCAATGTGCTGACTGTAATCAGCAGCACTGAGCTAACTGCAATCAACCGCACTGAGCTATCTGCAATCAGCAGCACTGAGCTAACTGCATTCAGCAGCACTGAGCTGACTGTAATCAGCAGCACTGAGCTGACTGCAATCAGCAGCACTGAGCTGACTGCAATCAGCAGCACAGGGCTGACTGTAATCAGCAGCACTGAGCTGACTGTAATCAGCAGCACTGAGCTGACTGCAATCAGCAGCTCTGAGCTGACTGCAATCAGCAGCACTGAGCTTACTGCAATCAGCAGCACTGAGCTGACTGTAATCAGCAGCACTGAGCTGACTGTAATCAGCAGCATTGAGCTGACTGCAATCAGCAGCACAGAGCTGACTGTAATCAGCAGCACTGAGCTGACTGTAATCAGCAGCACTGAGCTGACTGTAATCAGCAGCACTGAGCTGACTGCAATCAGCAGCACAGAGCTGACTGTAATCAGCAGCACAGAGCTGACTGCAATCAGCAGCACTGTGCTAACTGTAATCAGCAGCACTGAGCTGACTGCAATCAGCAGCAATGTGCTGACTGTAATCAGCAGCACTGAGCTAACTGCAATCAACCGCACTGAGCTATCTGCAATCAGCAGCACTGAGCTAACTGCATTCAGCAGCACTGAGCTAACTTGCAGTCAGCGCTGTGCTAAATGCAATCAACCGCACTGAGCTAACTGCAATCAGCAGCACTGTGCTAACTGCAATCAGCAGCAGTGAGCTAACTGCAATCAGCAGCACTGTGCGAACTGCAATCAGCAGCAGTGAGCTACCTGCAATCAACCGCACTGAGCTAACTGCAATCAGCAGCACTGTGCTAACTGCAATCAGCAGCAATATGCTGACTGTAATCAGCAGCACTGAGCTCACTGCAATCAACCGCACTGAGCTATCTGCAATCAGCAGCACTGAGCTAACTTGCAGTCAGCGCTGTGCTAACTGCAATCAACCGCACTGAGCTAACTGCAATCAGCAGCACTGAGCTGACTGCAATCAGCAGCACAGAGCTGACTGTAATCTGCAGCACTGAGCTGACTGCAATCAGCAGCACTGAGCTGACTGTAATCAGCAGCACTGAGCTGACTGTAATCAGCAGCACTAAGCTGACTGTAATCAGCAGCACTGAGCTGACTGCAATCAGCAGCACAGAGCTGACTGTAATCAGCAGCACAGAACTGACTGCAATCAGCAGCACTTTGCTAACTGTAATCAGCAGCACTGAGCTGACTGCAATCAGCAGCAATGTGCTGACTGCAATCAGCAGCACTGAGCTATCTGCATTCAGCAGCACTGAGCTAACTTGCAGTCAGCGCTGTGCTAACTGCAATCAACCGCACTGAGCTAACTGCAATCAGCAGCAGTGAGCTACCTGCAATCAACCGCACTGAGCTAACTGCAATCAGCAGCACTGTGCTAACTGCAATCAGCAGCAATGTGCTGACTGTAATCAGCAGCACTGAGCTCACTGCAATCAACCGCACTGAGCTATCTGCAATCAGCAGCACTGTGCTAACTGCAATCAGCAGCAGTGAGCTAACTGCGATCAGCAGCACAGTGCTAACTGCAATCAGCAGCACTGTGCTAACTGCAATCAGCAGCAGTGAGCTAACTGCGATCAGCAGCTCTGTGCTAACTGCAATCAGCAGCACTGTGCTAACTGCAATCAGCAGCACTGTGCTAACTGCAATCAACTGCACTGAGCTAACTGCAATCAGCAGCACTGTGCTAACTGCAATCAACTGCACTGAGCTAACTGCAATCAGCAGCACTGAGCTGACTGAAATCAGCAGCACTGAGCTACCTGCAATCAGCAGCTCTGACCTGACTGTAATCAGCAGCACTGAACTGACTGCAATCAGCAGCACTGAGCTGACTGTAATCAGCAGCACTGAGCTGACTGTAATCAGCAGCACTGAGCTGACTGCAATCAGCAGCACAGAGCTGACTGTAATCAGCAGCACTGAGCTGACTGTAATCAGCAGCACTAAGCTGACTGTAATCAGCAGCACTGAGCTGACTGCAATCAGCAGCACAGAGCTGACTGTAATCAGCAGCACTGAGCTGACTGCAATCAGCAGCACTGAGCTGACTGCAATCAGCAGCACTGAGCTGACTGCAATCAGCAGCACAGGGCTGACTGTAATCAGCAGCACTGAGCTGACTGTAGTCAGCAGCACTGAGCTGACTGCAATCAGCAGCTCTGAGCTGACTGCAATCAGCAGCACTGAGCTGACTGCAATCAGCAGCACTGAGCTGACTGTAATCAGCAGCACTGAGCTGACTGTAATCAGCAGCACTGAGCTGACTGCAATCAGCAGCACAGAGCTGACTGTAATCAGCAGCACTTAGCTGACTGTAATCAGCAGCACTAAGCTGACTGTAATCAGTAGCACTGAGCTGACTGCAATCAGCAGCACAGAGCTGACTGTAATCAGCAGCACAGAGCTGACTGCAATCAGCAGCACTGTGCTAACTGTAATCAGCAGCACTGAGCTGACTGCAATCAGCAGCAATGTGCTGACTGTAATCAGCAGCACTGAGCTAACTGCAATCAACCGCACTGAGCTATCTGCAATCAGCAGCACTGAGCTAACTGCATTCAGCAGCACTGAGCTAACTTGCAGTCAGCGCTGTGCTAACTGCAATCAACCGCACTGAGCTAACTGCAATCAGCAGCACTGTGCTAACTGCAATCAGCAGCAGTGAGCTACCTGCAATCAGCAGCACTGAGCTAACTGCAATCAGCAGCATTGTGCTAACTGCAATCAGCAGCTCTGAGCTGACTGCAATCAGCAGCAATGTGCTGAATGTAATCAGCAGCACTGAGCTAACTGCAATCAACCGCACTGAGCTGTCTGCAAACAGCAGCAGTGAGCTGACTGCAATCAGCAGCACTGAGCTAACTGCAATCAACCGCACTGAGCTATCTGCTATCAGCAGCACTGAGCTAACTGCAATAAGTACTGGGCTAACTGCAATCTGCAGCACTGAGCTAACTGCAATCAGCAGCACTGAGCTAAATTCAATCTGCAGCATTGAGCTCACTTCGATCAGCAGCACTGAGCAAACTGCAATCAGCAGCACTGAGCTAACTGCATTCAGCAGCACTGAGCTCACTGCAATCAGCAGCGCTGTGCTAACTGCAATCAACCGCACTGAGCTAACTGCAATCAGCAGCACTGACATAACAGCAATCTACCGCACTGTGCTAACTGCAATCAGCAGCAATGAGATAACAGCAATCTACCGCACTGAGCTAACTGCTATCAGCAGCACTGAGCTAACTGCAATAAGTACTGGGCTAACTGCAATCTGCAGCACTGAGCTAACTGCATTCAGCAGCACTGAGCTAACTGCAATAAGTACTGGGCTAACTGCAATCTGCAGCACTGTGCTAACTGCATTCAGCAGCACTGTGCTAACTGCAATCAGCAGCACTGAGCTAACTGCATTCAGCAGCACTGAGCTAACTGCAATCAGCAGCACTGAGCTCACTGCAATCAGCGCTGTGCTAACTGCAATCAGCAGCACTGAGCTAACTGCATTCAGCAGCACTGAGCGAACTGCACTCAGCAGCACTGAGCTGACTGCAATCAGCAGCACAGAGCTGACTGTAATCAGCAGCACTGAGCTGACTGTAATCAGCAGCACTGAGCTCACTGCAATCAGCAGCACTGAGCTAAATTCAATCTGCAGCATTGAGCTCACTTCGATCAGCAGCACTGAGCAAACTGCAATCAGCAGCACTGAGCTAACTGCATTCAGCAGCACTGAGCTCACTGCAATCAGCAGCGCTGTGCTAACTGCAATCAACCGCACTGAGCTAACTGCAATCAGCAGCACTGACATAACAGCAATCTACCGCACTGTGCTAACTGCAATCAGCAGCAATGAGATAACAGCAATCTACCGCACTGAGCTAACTGCTATCAGCAGCACTGAGCTAACTGCAATAAGTACTGGGCTAACTGCAATCTGCAGCACTGAGCTAACTGCATTCAGCAGCACTGAGCTAACTGCAATAAGTACTGGGCTAACTGCAATCTGCAGCACTGTGCTAACTGCATTCAGCAGCACTGTGCTAACTGCAATCAGCAGCACTGAGCTAACTGCATTCAGCAGCACTGAGCTAACTGCAATCAGCAGCACTGAGCTCACTGCAATCAGCGCTGTGCTAACTGCAATCAGCAGCACTGAGCTAACTGCATTCAGCAGCACTGAGCGAACTGCACTCAGCAGCACTGAGCTGACTGCAATCAGCAGCACAGAGCTGACTGTAATCAGCAGCACTGAGCTGACTGTAATCAGCAGCAGTGAGCTAACTGCACTCAGCAGCACTGTGCTAACTGCAATCAGCAGCAGTGAGCTAACTGCAATCAAAGCACTGAGCCATCTGCACTCAGCAGCACTGTGCTAACTGCATTCAGCAGCACTGAGCTACCTGCAATCAGCAGCACTAAGCTCACTGCAATCAGCAGCACTGATCTAACTGCAATCACCAGCACTGAGCTAACTGCACTCAGCAGCACTGTGCTAACTGCATTCAGCACCACTGAGTTAACTGCAATCAGCAGCACTGAGCTAACTTCACTCAGCAGCACTGAGCTGACTGCAATCAGCAGCACAGAGCTGACTGTAATCAGCAGCACTGAGCTGACTGTAATCAGCAGCACTGAGCTGACTGTAATCAGCAGCACTGAGCTGACTGTAATGAGCAGCACTGAGCTGACTGCAATCAGCAGCACAGAGCTGACTGCAATCAGCAGCACTGAGCGAACTGCATTCAGCAGCACTGAGCTAACTTGCAGTCAGCGCTGTGCTAACTGCAATCAACCGCACTGAGCTAACTGCAATCAGCAGCACTGAGCTGACTGCAATCAACTGCACTGAGCTGACTGCAATCAGCAGCACTGAGCTAACTGCATTCAGCAGCACTGAGCTAACTGCATTCAGCAGCACTGAGCTAACGGCAATCAGCAGCACTGAGCTACCGGCAATCAGCAGCACTGTGCTAACTGCAATCAGCAGCACTGTGCTAACTGCAATCAGCAGCACTGAGCTAACGGCAATCAGCAGCACTGTGCTAACTGCATTCAGCAGCACTGTGCTAACTGCAATCAGCAGCACTGAGCTAACTGCAATCAGCAGCACTGAGCTAACTGCATTCAGCAGCACTGAGCGAACTGCAATCAGCAGCACTGAGCTAACTGCAATCAGCAGCACTGAGCTAACTGCATTCAGCAGCACTGAGCGAACTGCAATCAGCAGCACTGAGATCACTGCAATCATCAGCACTGAGCTAACTGCATTCAGCAGCACTGAGCGAACTGCAATCAGCGCTGTGCTAACTGCAATCAGCAGCACAGAGCTGACTGCAATCAGCAGCACTGAGCTGACTGCAATCAGCAGCAATGAGCTGACCGCAATCAGCAGCACTGAGCTAACTGCTATCAGCAGCACTGTGCCAACTGCAATAAGTACTGAGCTAACTGCAATCAGCAGCACTGAGCTAAATTCAATCTGCAGCATTGAGGTCACTTCAATCAGCAGCACTGAGCAAACTGCAATCAGCAGCACTGTGCTAACTGCAATCAACTGCACTGAGCTAACTGCAATCAGCAGCACTGAGCTGACTGCAATCAACTGCACTGAGCTAACTGCAATCAACTGCACTGAGCTAACTGCAATCAGCAGCACTGAGCTAACTGCAATCAGCAGCACTGAGCTGACTGCAATCAGCAGCACTGAGCTACCTGCAATCAGCAGCACTGAGCTAACTGCATTCAGCAGCACTGAGCTAACGGCAATCAGCAGCACTGAGCTACCGGCAATCAGCAGCACTGAGCTAACTGCATTCAGCAGCACTGAGCTAACGGCAATCAGCAGCACTGAGCTACCGGCAATCAGCAGCACTGTGCTAACTGCAATCAGCAGCACTGTGCTAACTGCAATCAGCAGCACTGAGCTAACGGCAATCAGCAGCACTGAGCTAACTGCAATCAGCAGCACTGAGGTAACTGCAATCACCAGCACTGAGCTCACTGCAATCACCAGCACTGAGCTAACTGCAATCATCAGCACTGTGGTAACTGCATTCAGCAGCACTGAGCTAACTGCATTCAGCAGCACTGAGCTAAATTCAATCTGCAGCATTGAGCTCACTTCGATCAGCAGCACTGAGCAAACTGCATTCAGCAGCACTGAGCTCACTGCAATCAGCAGCACTGACATAACAGCAATCTACCGCACTGTGCTAACTGCAATCAGCAGCAATGAGATAACAGCAATCAACCGCACTGAGCTAACTGCTATCAGCAGCACTGAGCTAACTGCAATAAGTACTGGGCTAACTGCAATCTGCAGCACTGAGCTAACTGCAATCAGCAGCACTGAGCTAACTGCAATAAGTACTGGGCTAACTGTAATCAGCAGCACTGAGCTCACTGTAATGAGCAGCACTGAGCTATCTGCAATCAGCAGCACTGAGCGAACTGCATTCAGCAGCACTGAGCTAACTTGCAGTCAGCGCTGTGCTAACTGCAATCAACCGCACTGAGCTAACTGCAATCAGTAGCACTGTGCTAACTGCAATCAGCAGCAGTGAGCTAACTGCAATCAGCAGCACTGTGCTAACAGCAAACAGCAGCAGTGAGCTAACTGCAATCAACCGCACTGAGCGAACTGCAATCAGCAGCACTGTGCTAACTGCAATCAACTGCACTGAGCTAACTGCAATCAGCAGCACTGAGCTGACTGCAATCAACTGCACTGAGCTAACTGCAATCAGCAGCACTGAGCTAACTGCAATCAGCAGCACTGAGCTGACTGCAATCAGCAGCACTGAGCTACCTGCAATCAGCAGCACTGAGCTAACTGCATTCAGCAGCACTGAGCTAACGGCAATCAGCAGCACTGAGCTACCGGCAATCAGCAGCACTGAGCTACCGGCAATCAGCAGCACTGTGCTAACTGCAATCAGCAGCACTGTGCTACCTGCAATCAGCAGCACTGTGCTAACTGCAATCAGCAGCACTGAGCTAACGGCAATCAGCAGCACTGAGCTACCTGCAATCAGCAGCACTGTGCTAACTGCAATCAGCAGCACTGAGCTAACGGCAATCAGCAGCACTGTGCTACCTGCAATCAGCAGCACTGCGCTAACTGCATTCAGCAGCACTGTGCTAACTGCAATCAGCAGCACTGAGCTAACTGCAATCAGCAGCACTGAGCTAACTGCATTCAGCAGCACTGAGCGAACTGCAATCAGCAGCACTGAGCTAACTGCAATCAGCAGCACTGAGCTGACTGCAATCAGCAGCACTGAGCTAACTGCATTCAGCAGCACTGAGCTGACTGCATTCAGCAGCACTGAGCGAACTGCAATCAGCGCTGTGCTAACTGCAATCAGCAGCACAGAGCTGACTGCAATCAGCAGCACTGAGTTGACTGCAATCAGCAGCCATGAGCTGACCGCAATCAGCAGCACTGAGCTAACTGCTATCAGCAGCACTGTGCCAACTGCAATAAGTACTGAGCTAACTGCAATCAGCAGCACTGAGCTAAATTCAATCTGCAGCATTGAGGTCACTTCAATCAGCAGCAGTGAGCAAACTGCAATCAGCAGCAGTGAGCTAACTGCAATCAACTGCACTGAGCTAACTGCAATCAGCAGCACTGAGCTGACTGCAATCAACTGCACTGAGCTAACTGCAATCAGCAGCACTGAGCTAACTGCAATCAGCAGCACTGAGCTGACTGCAATCAGCAGCACTGAGCTACCTGCAATCAGCAGCACTGAGCTAACTGCATTCAGCAGCACTGAGCTAACGGCAATCAGCAGCACTGAGCTACCGGCAATCAGCAGCACTGAGCTAACTGCATTCAGCAGCACTGAGCTAACGGCAATCAGCAGCACTGAGCTACCGGCAATCAGCAGCACTGTGCTAACTGCAATCAGCAGCACTGTGCTAACTGCAATCAGCAGCACTGAGCTAACTGCATTCAGCTGCACTGAGCTAACTGCAATCAGCAGCACTGAGTTAACTACATTCAGCAGCAGTGAGCTAACTGCAATCAGCAGCACTGAGCTAACTGCATTCAGCAGCAATGAGCTAACTGCAATCAGCAGCACTGAGCTCACTGCAATCACCAGCACTGAGCTAACTGCAATCATCAGCACTGTGCTAACTGCATTCAGCAGCACTGAGCTAACTGCATTCAGCAGCACTGAGCTAACTGCAATCAGCACCACTGAGCTAGCTGCAATCAGCAGCACTGAGTTAACTACATTCAGCAGCACTGAGCTAACTGCAATCAGCAGCATTGAGCTAACTGCAATCAGCAGCACTGAGGTAACTACATTCAGCAGCACTGAGCTAACTGCAATCAGCAGCACTGAGGTAACTGCAATCAGCAGCACTGAGCTAACTGCAATCAGCAGCACTGAGCTGACTGCAATCAGCAGCACTGAGGTAACTACATTCAGCAGCACTGAGCTGACTGCAATCAGCAGCACTGAGGTAACTGCAATCAGCAGCACTGAGCTAACTGCAATCAGCAGCACTGTGCTAACTGCAATCAGCGGCACTGAGCTGACTTCAATCAGCAGCACTGAGCTGACTGCAATCAGCAGCACTGTGCTAACTGCAATCAGCAGCACTGAGCTGACTGCAATCAGCAGCACTGTGCTAACTGCAATCAGCAGCACTGAGCTGACTTCAATCAGCAGCACTGAGCTAACTGCAATCAGCGGCACTGAGCTAACTGCAATCAGCAGCACTGAGCTAACTGCATTCAGCAGCACTGAGCTGACTGCAATCAGCAGCACTGAGCTAACTTCACTCAGCAGCACTGAGCTGACTGCAATCAGCAGCACAGAGCTGACTGTAATCAGCAGCACTGAGCTGACTGTAATCAGCAGCACTGAGCTGACTGTAATCAGCAGCACTGAGCTGACTGTAATGAGCAGCACTGAGCTGACTGCAATCAGCAGCACAGAGCTGACTGCAATCAGCAGCACTGAGCGAACTGCATTCAGCAGCACTGAGCTAACTTGCAGTCAGCGCTGTGCTAACTGCAATCAACCGCACTGAGCTAACTGCAATCAGCAGCACTGAGCTGACTGCAATCAACTGCACTGAGCTGACTGCAATCAGCAGCACTGAGCTAACTGCATTCAGCAGCACTGAGCTAACTGCATTCAGCAGCACTGAGCTAACGGCAATCAGCAGCACTGAGCTACCGGCAATCAGCAGCACTGTGCTAACTGCAATCAGCAGCACTGTGCTAACTGCAATCAGCAGCACTGAGCTAACGGCAATCAGCAGCACTGTGCTAACTGCATTCAGCAGCACTGTGCTAACTGCAATCAGCAGCACTGAGCTAACTGCAATCAGCAGCACTGAGCTAACTGCATTCAGCAGCACTGAGCGAACTGCAATCAGCAGCACTGAGCTAACTGCAATCAGCAGCACTGAGCTAACTGCATTCAGCAGCACTGAGCGAACTGCAATCAGCAGCACTGAGATCACTGCAATCATCAGCACTGAGCTAACTGCATTCAGCAGCACTGAGCGAACTGCAATCAGCGCTGTGCTAACTGCAATCAGCAGCACAGAGCTGACTGCAATCAGCAGCACTGAGCTGACTGCAATCAGCAGCAATGAGCTGACCGCAATCAGCAGCACTGAGCTAACTGCTATCAGCAGCACTGTGCCAACTGCAATAAGTACTGAGCTAACTGCAATCAGCAGCACTGAGCTAAATTCAATCTGCAGCATTGAGGTCACTTCAATCAGCAGCACTGAGCAAACTGCAATCAGCAGCACTGTGCTAACTGCAATCAACTGCACTGAGCTAACTGCAATCAGCAGCACTGAGCTGACTGCAATCAACTGCACTGAGCTAACTGCAATCAACTGCACTGAGCTAACTGCAATCAGCAGCACTGAGCTAACTGCAATCAGCAGCACTGAGCTGACTGCAATCAGCAGCACTGAGCTACCTGCAATCAGCAGCACTGAGCTAACTGCATTCAGCAGCACTGAGCTAACGGCAATCAGCAGCACTGAGCTACCGGCAATCAGCAGCACTGAGCTAACTGCATTCAGCAGCACTGAGCTAACGGCAATCAGCAGCACTGAGCTACCGGCAATCAGCAGCACTGTGCTAACTGCAATCAGCAGCACTGTGCTAACTGCAATCAGCAGCACTGAGCTAACGGCAATCAGCAGCACTGAGCTAACTGCAATCAGCAGCACTGAGGTAACTGCAATCACCAGCACTGAGCTCACTGCAATCACCAGCACTGAGCTAACTGCAATCATCAGCACTGTGGTAACTGCATTCAGCAGCACTGAGCTAACTGCATTCAGCAGCACTGAGCTAAATTCAATCTGCAGCATTGAGCTCACTTCGATCAGCAGCACTGAGCAAACTGCATTCAGCAGCACTGAGCTCACTGCAATCAGCAGCACTGACATAACAGCAATCTACCGCACTGTGCTAACTGCAATCAGCAGCAATGAGATAACAGCAATCAACCGCACTGAGCTAACTGCTATCAGCAGCACTGAGCTAACTGCAATAAGTACTGGGCTAACTGCAATCTGCAGCACTGAGCTAACTGCAATCAGCAGCACTGAGCTAACTGCAATAAGTACTGGGCTAACTGTAATCAGCAGCACTGAGCTCACTGTAATGAGCAGCACTGAGCTATCTGCAATCAGCAGCACTGAGCGAACTGCATTCAGCAGCACTGAGCTAACTTGCAGTCAGCGCTGTGCTAACTGCAATCAACCGCACTGAGCTAACTGCAATCAGTAGCACTGTGCTAACTGCAATCAGCAGCAGTGAGCTAACTGCAATCAGCAGCACTGTGCTAACAGCAAACAGCAGCAGTGAGCTAACTGCAATCAACCGCACTGAGCGAACTGCAATCAGCAGCACTGTGCTAACTGCAATCAACTGCACTGAGCTAACTGCAATCAGCAGCACTGAGCTGACTGCAATCAACTGCACTGAGCTAACTGCAATCAGCAGCACTGAGCTAACTGCAATCAGCAGCACTGAGCTGACTGCAATCAGCAGCACTGAGCTACCTGCAATCAGCAGCACTGAGCTAACTGCATTCAGCAGCACTGAGCTAACGGCAATCAGCAGCACTGAGCTACCGGCAATCAGCAGCACTGAGCTACCGGCAATCAGCAGCACTGTGCTAACTGCAATCAGCAGCACTGTGCTACCTGCAATCAGCAGCACTGTGCTAACTGCAATCAGCAGCACTGAGCTAACGGCAATCAGCAGCACTGAGCTACCTGCAATCAGCAGCACTGAGCTAACTGCATTCAGCAGCACTGAGCGAACTGCAATCAGCAGCACTGTGCTACCTGCAATCAGCAGCACTGCGCTAACTGCATTCAGCAGCACTGTGCTAACTGCAATCAGCAGCACTGAGCTAACTGCAATCAGCAGCACTGAGCTAACTGCATTCAGCAGCACTGTGCTAACTGCAATCAGCAGCACTGAGCTAACGGCAATCAGCAGCACTGTGCTACCTGCAATCAGCAGCACTGCGCTAACTGCATTCAGCAGCACTGTGCTAACTGCAATCAGCAGCACTGAGCTAACTGCAATCAGCAGCACTGAGCTAACTGCATTCAGCAGCACTGAGCGAACTGCAATCAGCAGCACTGAGCTAACTGCAATCAGCAGCACTGAGCTGACTGCAATCAGCAGCACTGAGCTAACTGCATTCAGCAGCACTGAGCTGACTGCATTCAGCAGCACTGAGCGCACTGCAATCAGCGCTGTGCTAACTGCAATCAGCAGCACAGAGCTGACTGCAATCAGCAGCACTGAGTTGACTGCAATCAGCAGCCATGAGCTGACCGCAATCAGCAGCACTGAGCTAACTGCTATCAGCAGCACTGTGCCAACTGCAATAAGTACTGAGCTAACTGCAATCAGCAGCACTGAGCTAAATTCAATCTGCAGCATTGAGGTCACTTCAATCAGCAGCAGTGAGCAAACTGCAATCAGCAGCAGTGAGCTAACTGCAATCAACTGCACTGAGCTAACTGCAATCAGCAGCACTGAGCTGACTGCAATCAACTGCACTGAGCTAACTGCAATCAGCAGCACTGAGCTAACTGCAATCAGCAGCACTGAGCTGACTGCAATCAGCAGCACTGAGCTACCTGCAATCAGCAGCACTGAGCTAACTGCATTCAGCAGCACTGAGCTAACGGCAATCAGCAGCACTGAGCTACCGGCAATCAGCAGCACTGAGCTAACTGCATTCAGCAGCACTGAGCTAACGGCAATCAGCAGCACTGAGCTACCGGCAATCAGCAGCACTGTGCTAACTGCAATCAGCAGCACTGTGCTAACTGCAATCAGCAGCACTGAGCTAACTGCATTCAGCTGCACTGAGCTAACTGCAATCAGCAGCACTGAGTTAACTACATTCAGCAGCAGTGAGCTAACTGCAATCAGCAGCACTGAGCTAACTGCATTCAGCAGCAATGAGCTAACTGCAATCAGCAGCACTGAGCTCACTGCAATCACCAGCACTGAGCTAACTGCAATCATCAGCACTGTGCTAACTGCATTCAGCAGCACTGAGCTAACTGCATTCAGCAGCACTGAGCTAACTGCAATCAGCACCACTGAGCTAGCTGCAATCAGCAGCACTGAGTTAACTACATTCAGCAGCACTGAGCTAACTGCAATCAGCAGCATTGAGCTAACTGCAATCAGCAGCACTGAGGTAACTACATTCAGCAGCACTGAGCTAACTGCAATCAGCAGCACTGAGGTAACTGCAATCAGCAGCACTGAGCTAACTGCAATCAGCAGCACTGAGCTAACTGCAATCAGCAGCACTGAGCTGACTGCAATCAGCAGCACTGAGGTAACTACATTCAGCAGCACTGAGCTGACTGCAATCAGCAGCACTGAGGTAACTGCAATCAGCAGCACTGAGCTAACTGCAATCAGCAGCACTGTGCTAACTGCAATCAGCGGCACTGAGCTGACTTCAATCAGCAGCACTGAGCTGACTGCAATCAGCAGCACTGTGCTAACTGCAATCAGCAGCACTGAGCTGACTGCAATCAGCAGCACTGTGCTAACTGCAATCAGCAGCACTGAGCTGACTTCAATCAGCAGCACTGAGCTAACTGCAATCAGCGGCACTGAGCTAACTGCAATCAGCAGCACTGAGCTAACTGCATTCAGCAGCACTGAGCTGACTGCAATCAGCAGCACTGTGCTAACTGCAATCAGCAGCACTGAGCTGACTTCAATCAGCAGCACTGAGCTAACTGTAATCAGCGGCACTGAGCTGACTTCAATCAGCAGCACTGAGCTAACTGCAATCAGCGGCACTGAGCTAACTGCAATCAGCAGCACTGAGCTAACTGCATTCAGCAGCACTGAGCTTACTGCAATCAGCGCTGTGCTAACTGCAATCAGCAGCACTGAGCTAACTGCAATCAGCAGCACTGAGCTAACTGCAATCAGCAGCACTGAGCTAACTGCATTCAGCAGCACTGAGCTAACTGCAATCAGCAGCATTGTGCTAACTGCAATCAGCAGCACTGAGCTGACTGCAATCAGCACTGAGCTAACTGCAATCTGCAGCACTGAGCTAACTGCATTCAGCAGCACTGAGCTAACTGCAATCAGCAGCACTGAGCTAACTGCAATCAGCAGCACTGAGCTGACTGCAATCAGCAGCACTGAGCTGACTGCAATCAGCACTGAGCTAACTGCAATCTGCAGCACTGAGCTAACTGCAATCAGCAGCACTGAGCTAACTGCAATCAGCAGCACTGAGCTAACTGCATTCAGCAGCACTGAGCTAACTGCAATCAGCAGCATTGTGCTAACTGCAATCAGCAGCACTGAGCTAACTGCAATCAGCAGCACTGAGCTAACTGCATTCAGCAGCACTGAGCTAACTGCAATCAGCGCTGTGCTAACTGCAATCAGCAGCACAGAGCTGACTGCAATCAGCAGCACTGAGCTGACTGCAATCAGCAGCACTGAGCTGACTGCAATCAGCAGCACTGAGCTGACTGCAATCAGCACTGAGCTAACTGCAATCAGCAGCACTGAGCTAACTGCATTCAGCAGCACTGAGCTAAATTCAATCTGCAGCATTGAGCTGACTTCAATCAGCAGCACTGAGCAAACTGCAATCAGCAGCACTGAGCCAGCTGCAATCAGCAGCACTGAGCTCACTGCATTCAGCAGCACTGAGCTAACTTGCAGTCAGCGCTGTGCTAACTGCAATCAACCGCACTGAGCTAACTGCAATCAGCAGCACTGAGCTAACTGCATTCAGCAGCACTGTGCTAACTGCAATCAGCAGCACTGAGCTACCTGCAATCAGCAGCACTGAGCTACCTGCAATCAGCAGCACTGAGCTAACTGCATTCAGCAGCACTGTGCTAACTGCAATCAACCGCACTGAACTATCTGCAATCAGCAGCACAGAGCTGACTGCAATCAGCAGCACTGAGCTACCTGCAATCAGCAGCACTGAGCTAACTGCATTCAGCAGCACTGAGCTGACTGCATTCAGCAGCACTGAGCGAACTGCAATCAGCGCTGTGCTAACTGCAATCAGCAGCACAGAGCTGACTGCAATCAGCAGCACTGAGTTGACTGCAATCAGCAGCCATGAGCTGACCGCAATCAGCAGCACTGAGCTAACTGCTATCAGCAGCACTGTGCCAACTGCAATAAGTACTGAGCTAACTGCAATCAGCAGCACTGAGCTAAATTCAATCTGCAGCATTGAGGTCACTTCAATCAGCAGCAGTGAGCAAACTGCAATCAGCAGCAGTGAGCTAACTGCAATCAACTGCACTGAGCTAACTGCAATCAGCAGCACTGAGCTGACTGCAATCAACTGCACTGAGCTAACTGCAATCAGCAGCACTGAGCTAACTGCAATCAGCAGCACTGAGCTGACTGCAATCAGCAGCACTGAGCTACCTGCAATCAGCAGCACTGAGCTAACTGCATTCAGCAGCACTGAGCTAACGGCAATCAGCAGCACTGAGCTACCGGCAATCAGCAGCACTGAGCTAACTGCATTCAGCAGCACTGAGCTAACGGCAATCAGCAGCACTGAGCTACCGGCAATCAGCAGCACTGTGCTAACTGCAATCAGCAGCACTGTGCTAACTGCAATCAGCAGCACTGAGCTAACTGCATTCAGCTGCACTGAGCTAACTGCAATCAGCAGCACTGAGTTAACTACATTCAGCAGCAGTGAGCTAACTGCAATCAGCAGCACTGAGCTAACTGCATTCAGCAGCAATGAGCTAACTGCAATCAGCAGCACTGAGCTCACTGCAATCACCAGCACTGAGCTAACTGCAATCATCAGCACTGTGCTAACTGCATTCAGCAGCACTGAGCTAACTGCATTCAGCAGCACTGAGCTAACTGCAATCAGCACCACTGAGCTAGCTGCAATCAGCAGCACTGAGTTAACTACATTCAGCAGCACTGAGCTAACTGCAATCAGCAGCATTGAGCTAACTGCAATCAGCAGCACTGAGGTAACTACATTCAGCAGCACTGAGCTAACTGCAATCAGCAGCACTGAGGTAACTGCAATCAGCAGCACTGAGCTAACTGCAATCAGCAGCACTGAGCTGACTGCAATCAGCAGCACTGAGGTAACTACATTCAGCAGCACTGAGCTGACTGCAATCAGCAGCACTGAGGTAACTGCAATCAGCAGCACTGAGCTAACTGCAATCAGCAGCACTGTGCTAACTGCAATCAGCGGCACTGAGCTGACTTCAATCAGCAGCACTGAGCTGACTGCAATCAGCAGCACTGTGCTAACTGCAATCAGCAGCACTGAGCTGACTGCAATCAGCAGCACTGTGCTAACTGCAATCAGCAGCACTGAGCTGACTTCAATCAGCAGCACTGAGCTAACTGCAATCAGCGGCACTGAGCTAACTGCAATCAGCAGCACTGAGCTAACTGCATTCAGCAGCACTGAGCTGACTGCAATCAGCAGCACTGTGCTAACTGCAATCAGCAGCACTGAGCTGACTTCAATCAGCAGCACTGAGCTAACTGTAATCAGCGGCACTGAGCTGACTTCAATCAGCAGCACTGAGCTAACTGCAATCAGCGGCACTGAGCTAACTGCAATCAGCAGCACTGAGCTAACTGCATTCAGCAGCACTGAGCTTACTGCAATCAGCGCTGTGCTAACTGCAATCAGCAGCACTGAGCTAACTGCAATCAGCAGCACTGAGCTAACTGCAATCAGCAGCACTGAGCTAACTGCATTCAGCAGCACTGAGCTAACTGCAATCAGCAGCATTGTGCTAACTGCAATCAGCAGCACTGAGCTGACTGCAATCAGCACTGAGCTAACTGCAATCTGCAGCACTGAGCTAACTGCATTCAGCAGCACTGAGCTAACTGCAATCAGCAGCACTGAGCTAACTGCAATCAGCAGCACTGAGCTGACTGCAATCAGCAGCACTGAGCTGACTGCAATCAGCACTGAGCTAACTGCAATCTGCAGCACTGAGCTAACTGCAATCAGCAGCACTGAGCTAACTGCAATCAGCAGCACTGAGCTAACTGCATTCAGCAGCACTGAGCTAACTGCAATCAGCAGCATTGTGCTAACTGCAATCAGCAGCACTGAGCTAACTGCAATCAGCAGCACTGAGCTAACTGCATTCAGCAGCACTGAGCTAACTGCAATCAGCGCTGTGCTAACTGCAATCAGCAGCACAGAGCTGACTGCAATCAGCAGCACTGAGCTGACTGCAATCAGCAGCACTGAGCTGACTGCAATCAGCAGCACTGAGCTGACTGCAATCAGCACTGAGCTAACTGCAATCAGCAGCACTGAGCTAACTGCATTCAGCAGCACTGAGCTAAATTCAATCTGCAGCATTGAGCTGACTTCAATCAGCAGCACTGAGCAAACTGCAATCAGCAGCACTGAGCCAGCTGCAATCAGCAGCACTGAGCTCACTGCATTCAGCAGCACTGAGCTAACTTGCAGTCAGCGCTGTGCTAACTGCAATCAACCGCACTGAGCTAACTGCAATCAGCAGCACTGAGCTAACTGCATTCAGCAGCACTGTGCTAACTGCAATCAGCAGCACTGAGCTACCTGCAATCAGCAGCACTGAGCTACCTGCAATCAGCAGCACTGAGCTAACTGCATTCAGCAGCACTGTGCTAACTGCAATCAACCGCACTGAACTATCTGCAATCAGCAGCACAGAGCTGACTGCAATCAGCAGCACTGAGCTACCTGCAATCAGCAGCACTGAGCTAACTGCATTCAGCAGCACTGTGCTAACTGCAATCAGCAGCACTGAGCTACCTGCAATCAGCAGCACTGTGCTAACTGCATTCAGCAGCACTGTGCTAACTGCAATCAGCAGCACTGAGCTGACTGCAATCAGCAGCACTGAGCTACCTGCAATCAGCAGCACTGAGCTGACTGTAATCAGCAGCACTGAGCTACCTGCAATCAGCAGCACTGAGCTGACTGTAATCAGCAGCACTGTGCTAACTGCATTCTGCAGCACGGTGCTAACTGCAATCAGCAGCATTGTGCTAACTCTAATCAGCAGCACTGTGCTAACTGCATTCAGCAGCACTGAGCTACCTGCAATCAGCAGCACTGTGCTAACTGCAATCAGCAGCACTGTGCTAACTGCAATCAGCAGCACTAAGCTCACTGCAATCAGCAGCACTGATCTAACTGCATTCACCAGCACTGAGCTAACTGCACTCAGCAGCACTGTGCAAACTGCACTCAGCAGCACTGAGCTGACTGCAATCAGCAGCACAGAACTGACTGTAATCAGCAGCACTGAGCTGACTGTAATCAGCAGCACTGAGCTGACTGTAATCAGCAGCACTGAGCTGACTGCAATCAGCAGCACAGAGCTGACTGTAGTCAGCAGCACTGAGCTGACTGCAATTAGCAGCACTGTGCTAACTGTAATCAGCAGCACTGAGCTGACTGTAATCAGCAGCACTGAGCTGACTGTAATCAGCAGCACTGAGCTGACTGTAATCAGCAGCACTGAGCTGACTGCAATAAGCAGCACAGAGCTGACTGTAGTCAGCAGCACTGAGCTGACTGCAATTAGCAGCACTGTGCTAACTGTAATCAGCAGCACTGAGCTAACTGCAATCAACTGCACTGAGCTAACTGCATTCAGCAGCACTGAGCTAACTTGCAGTCAGCGCTGTGCTAACTGCAATCAACCGCACTGAGCTAACTGCAATCAGCAGCACTGTGCTAACTGCAATCAGCAGCAGTGAGCTAACTGCAATCAACCGCACTGAGCTAACTGCAATCAGCAGCACTGAGCTATCTGCAATCAGCAGCACTGAGCTAACTGCAATCAGCAGCACTGAGCTCACTGCAATCAGCAGCACTGAGCTAACTGCAATCAGCAGCACTGTGCTAACTGCATTCAGCAGCACTGAGCGAACTGCAATCAGCAGCACTGAGCTAACTGCAATCAGCAGCACTGAGCTCACTGCAATCAGCAGCACTGAGCTAACTGCATTCAGCAGCACTGAGCTAACTGCAATCAGCAGCACCGAGCTACCTGCATTCAGCAGATCTGAGCTAACTGCAATGAGCGCTGTGCTAACTGCAATCAGCAGCACTGAGCTAACTGCAATCAGCAGCACTGAGCTGACTGCAATCAGCACTGAGCTAACTGCAATCTGCAGCACTGAGCTAACTGCATTCAGCAGCACTGAGCTAACTGCAATCAGCAGCACTGAGCTATCTGCAATCAGCAGCACTGAGCTAACTGCATTCAGCAGCACTGAGCGAACTGCAATCAGCAGCACTGAGCTAACTGCAATCAGCAGCACTGAGCTCACTGCAATCAGCAGCACTGAGCTAACTGCATTCAGCAGCACTGAGCTAACTGCAATCAGCAGCACCGAGCTACCTGCATTCAGCAGCACTGAGCTAACTGCAATGAGCGCTGTGCTAACTGCAATCAGCAGCACTGAGCTAACTGCAATCAGCAGCACTGAGCTGACTGCAATCAGCACTGAGCTAACTGCAATCTGCAGCACTGAGCTAACTGCATTCAGCAGCACTGAGCTAACTGCATTCAGCAGCACTGAGCTGACTGCAATCAGCAGCACTGAGCTGACTGCAATCAGCACTGAGCTAACTGCAATCTGCAGCACTGAGCTAACTGCAATCAGCAGCACTGAGCTAACTGCAATCAGCAGCACTGAGCTAACTGCAATCAGCAGCACTGAGCTAACTGCAATCAGCAGCACTGAGCTAACTGCAATCAGCAGCACTGAGCTAACTGCAATCAGCAGCACTGAGCTAACTGCAATCAGCAGCACTGTGCTAACTGCAATCAGCAGCACTGAGCTAACTGCAATCAGCAGCACTGAGCTAACTGCAATCAGCAGCACTGAGCTAACTGCATTCAGCAGCACTGAGCTAACTGCAATCAGCGCTGTGCGAACTGCAATCAGCAGCACAGAGCTGACTGCAATCAGCAGCACTGAGCTGACTGCAATCAGCAGCACTGAGCTGACTGCAATCAGCAGCACTGAGCTGACTGCATTCAGCAGCACTGAGCTAAATTCAATCTGCAGCATTGAGCTGAATTCAATCAGCAGCACTGAGCAAACTGCAATCAGCAGCACTGAGCTAGCTGCAATCAGCAGCACTGAGCTAACTTGCAGTCAGCGCTGTGCTAACTGCAATCAACCGCACTGAGCTAACTGCAATCAGCAGCACTGAGCTAACTGCATTCAGCAGCACTGAGCTAACTGCATTCAGCAGCACTGTGCTAAGTGCAATCAGCAGCACTGAGCTACCTGCAATCAGCAGCACTGAGCTACCTGCAATCAGCAGCACTGAGCTAACTGCATTCAGCAGCACTGTGCTAACTGCAATCAACCGCACTGAACTATCTGCATTCAGCAGCACTGTGCTAACTGCAATCAGCAGCACTGAGCTACCTGCAATCAGCAGCACTGTGCTAACTGCATTCAGCAGCACTGTGCTAACTGCAATCAGCAGCACTGAGCTGACTGCAATCAGCAGCACTGAGCTACCTGTAATCAGCAGCACTGAGCTACCTGCAATCAGCAGCACTGAGCTGACTGTAATCAGCAGCACTGTGCTAACTGCATTCTGCAGCACGGTGCTAACTGCAATCAGCAGCATTGTGCTAACTCTAATCAGCAGCACTGTGCTAACTGCATTCAGCAGCACTGAGCTACCTGCAATCAGCAGCACTGTGCTAACTGCAATCAGCAGCAGTGAGCTAACTGCAATCAAAGCACTGAGCTACCTGCAATCAGCAGCACTAAGCTCACTGCAATCAGCAGCACTGATCTAACTGAATTCACCAGCACTGAGCTAACTGCACTCAGCAGCACTGTGCTAACTGCACTCAGCAGCACTGAGCTGACTGCAATCAGCAGCACAGAGCTGACTGTAATCAGCAGCACTGAGCTGACTGTAATCAGCAGCACTGAGCTGACTGTAATCAGCAGCACTGAGCTGACTGTAATCAGCAGCACTGAGCTGACTGCAATCAGCAGCACAGAGCTGACTGTAGTCAGCAGCACTGAGCTGACTGCAATTAGCAGCACTGTGCTAACTCTAATCAGCAGCACTGAGCTGACTGCAATCAGCAGCAATGTGCTGACTGCAAACAGCCGCACTGTGCTAACTGCTATCAGCAGCACTGAGCGAACAGCATTCAGCAGCACTGAGCTAACTTGCAGTCAGCGCTGTGCTAACTGCAATCAACCGCACTGAGCTAACTGCAATCAACCGCACTGAGCTATCTGCAATCAGCAGCACTGAGCGAACTGCATTCAGCAGCACTGTGCTAACTGCAATCAACCGCACTGAGCTATCTGCAATCAGCAGCACTGAGCTATCTGCAATCAGCAGCACTGAGCGAACTGCATTCAGCAGCACTGAGCTAATTTGCAGTCAGCGCTGTGCTAACTGCAATCAACCGTACTGAGCTAACTGCAATCAGCAGCACTGAGCTAATGGCAATCAGCAGCACTGAGATACCTGCAATCAGCAGCACTGAGCTAACTGCATTCAGCAGCACTGTGCTAACTGCATTCAGCAGCACTGAGATACCTGCAATCAGCAGCACTGAGCTACCTGCAATCAGCAGCACTGAGCTGACTGCATTCAGCAGCACTGAGCTAACTGCAATCAGCAGCACTGAGCTAATGGCAATCAGCAGCACTGAGCTAACTGCATTCAGCAGCACTGAGCTAATGGCAATCAGCAGCACTGAGCTACCTGCAATCAGCAGCACTGAGCTAACTGCAATCAGCAGCACTGAAATACCTGCAATCAGCAGCACTGTGCTAACTGCAATCAGCAGCACTGAGCTAACTGCATTCAGCAGCAATGAACTAACTGCAATCAGCAGCACTGAGCTAACTGCATTCAGCAGCGTTGTGCTAACTGCAATCAGCAGCACTGAGCTACCTGCAATCAGCAGCCCTGAGCTAACTGCATTCAGCAGCACTGAGGTAACTGCATTCAGCAGCACTGTGCTAACTGCAATCAGCAGCACTGAGCTAACTGCATTCAGCAGCACTGAGCTAACTGCAATCAGCAGCACTGAGCTAACTGCATTCAGCAGCACTGAGCTAACTGCAATCATCGCTGTGCTAACTGCAATCAGCACTGAGCTAACTGCAATCAGCTGCACTGAGCTAACTGCAATCAGCAGCACTGAGCTAACTGCATTCAGCAGCACTGAGCTAACTGCAATCATCGGTGTGCTAACTGCAATCAGCAGCACAGAGCTGACTGCAATCAGCAGCACTGAGCTGGCTGCAATCAGCAGCACTGAGCTGACTGCAATCAGCAGCAATGAGCTGACCGCAATCAGCAGCACTGAGCTAACTGCAATCAGTGCTGTGCTAACTGCAATCAGCAGCAATGAGCTGACCGCAATCAGCAGCACTGAGCTGACTGCAATCAGCAGCAATGAGCTGACTGCAATCAGCAGCAATGAGCTGACCGCAATCAGCAGCACTGAGCTGACTGCAATCAGCAGCAATGAGCTGACCGCAATCAGCAGCACTGAGCTAACTGCAATCAGTGCTGTGCTAACTGCAATCAGCAGCAATGAGCTGACCGCAATCAGCAGCACTGAGCTAACTGCTATCAGCAGCACTGTGCCAACTGCAATAAGTACTGAGCTAACTGCAATCAGCAGCACTGAGCTAAATTCAATCTGCAGCATTGAGCTCACTTCAATCAGCAGCAGTGAGCTAGCTGCAATCAGCAGCACTGAGCTAACTTGCAGTCAGCGCTGTGCTAACTGCAATCAACCGCACTGAGCTAACTGCATTCAGCAGCAATGAACTAACTGCAATCAGCAGCACTGAGCTAACTGCATTCAGCAGCAATGAACTAACTGCAATCAGCAGCACTGAACTATCTGCAATCAGCAGCACTGAGCTATCTGCAATCAGCAGCACTGAGCGAACTGCATTCAGCAGCACTGAGATACCTGCAATCAGCAGCACTGAGCTAACTGCATTTAGCAGCACTGAGATACCTGCAATCAGCAGTACTGAGCTAACTGCATTCAGCAGCGCTGAGATACCTGCAATCAGCAGCACTGAGCTAACTGCATTCAGCAGCACTGAGATACCTGCAATCAGCAGCACTGAGCTAACTGCATTCAGCAGCACTGAGATACCTGCAATCAGCAGCAGAGCTAACTGCATTCAGCAGCACTGTGCTAACTGCATTCAGCAGCACTGTGCTAACTGCATTCAGCAGCACTGAGATACCTGCAATCAGCAGCACTGTGCTAACTGCATTCAGCAGCACTGTGCTAACTGCATTCAGCAGCACTGAGCTAATGGCAATCAGCAGCACTGAGCTAACTGCATTCAGCAGCACTGTGCTAACTGCATTCAGCAGCACTGTGCTAACTGCATTCAGCAGCACTGTGCTAACTGCAATCAGCAGCATTGTGCTAACTGCATTCAGCAGCACTGTGCTAACTGCATTCAGCAGCACTGTGCTAACTGCATTCAGCAGCACTGTGCTAACTGCAATCAGCAGCATTGTGCTAACTGCATTCAGCAGCACTGTGCTAACTGCAATCAGCAGCACTGAGCTAACTGCATTCAGCAGCAATGAACGAACTGCAATCAGCAGCACTGAGCTAACTGCATTCAGCAGCGCTGTGCTAACTGCAATCAGCAGCACTGAGCTACCTGCAATCAGCAGCACTGAGCTAACTGCATTCAGCAGCACTGTGCTAACTGCATTCAGCAGCACTGTGCTAACTGCAATCAGCAGCACTGAGCTAACTGCATTCAGCAGCAATGAACTAACTGCAATCAGCAGCACTGAGCTAACTGCATTCAGCAGCGCTGTGCTAACTGCAATCAGCAGCACTGAGCTACCTGCAATCAGCAGCCCTGAGCTAACTGCATTCAGCAGCACTGAACTAACTGCAATCAGCAGCACTGAGGTAACTGCATTCAGCAGCACTGTGCTAACTGCAATCAGCAGCATTGTGCTAACTGCAATCAGCAGCACCGAGATAACTGCAATCAGCAGCACTGAGCTAACTGCATTCAGCAGCACTGTGCTAACTGCATTCAGCAGCATTGTGCTAACTGCAATCAGCACTGAGCTAACTGCAATCAGCAGCATTGAGCTAACTGCAATCAGCAGCACTGTGCTAACTGCATTCAGCAGCACTGAGATACCTGCAATCAGCAGCACTGAGCTAACTGCAATCATCGCTGTGCTAACTGCAATCAGCAGCACAGAGCTAACTGCAATCAGCAGCACTGAGCAGGCAGCAATCAGCAGCACTGAGCTGACTGCAATCAGCAGCACTGAGCTGACTGCAATCAGCAGCACTGAGTTGACTGCAATCAGCAGCACTGAGCTGACTGCAATCAGCAGCACTGAGCTGACTGCAATCAGCAGCACTGAGCTGACTGCAATCAGCAGCACTGAGTTGACTGCAATCAGCAGCAATGAGCTGACCGCAATCAGCAGCACTGAGCTAACTGCTATCAGCAGCACTGTGCCAACTGCAATAAGTACTGAGCTAACTGCAATCAGCAGCACTGAGCTAAATTCAATCTGCAGCATTGAGCTCACTTCAAACAGCAGCAGTGAGCTAGCTGCAATCAGCAGCACTGAGCTAACTTGCAGTCAGCGCTGTGCTAACTGCAATCAACCGCACTGAACTAACTGCAATCAGCAGCACTGTGCTAACTGCAATCAGCAGCAATGAACTAACTGCAATCAGCAGCACTGAGCTAACTGCATTCAGCAGCAATGAACTAACTGCAATCAGCAGCACTGTGCTAACTGCAATCAACCGCACTGAGCTATCTGCAATCAGCAGCACTGAGCGAACTGCATTCAGCAGCAATGAACTAACTGCAATCAGCAGCACTGAGCTAACTGCATTCAGCAGCAATGAACTAACTGCATTCAGCAGCACTGTGCTAACTGCAATCAGCAGCACTGTGCTAACTGCATTCAGCAGCACTGAGATACCTGCAATCAGCAGCACTGAGCTAACTGCATTCAGCAGCACTGTGCTAACTGCATTCAGCAGCACTGAGCTAACTGCATTCAGCAGCACTGTGCTAACTGCATTCAGCAGCACTGAGATACCTGCAATCAGCAGCACTGAGCTAACTGCATTCAGCAGCACTGAGCTAACTGCATTCAGCAGCACTGAGCTAACTGCATTCAGCAGCACTGTGCTAACTGCATTCAGCAGCACTGAGCTAATGGCAATCAGCAGCACTGAGCTAACTGCAATCAGCAGCACTGAGCTAATTGCAATCAGCAGCACTGAGCTAACTGCATTCAGCTGCACTGAGCTAACTGCAATCAGCAGCACTGAGCTAACTGCAATCAGCAGCACTGAGCTAACTGCATTCAGCAGCACTGTGCTAACTGCAATCAGCAGCACTGAGCTAACTGCATTCAGCAGCAATGAACTAACTGCAATCAGCAGCCCTGAGCTAACTGCATTCAGCAGCACTGTGCTAACTGCAATCAGCAGCACTGAGCTACCTGCAATCAGCAGCCCTGAGCTAACTGCATTCAGCAGCACTGTGCTAACTGCAATCAGCAGCACTGAGCTAACTGCATTCAGCAGCACTGTGCTAACTGCATTCAGCAGCACTGAGCTAACTGCAATCAGCAGCACTGAGCTAACTGCATTCAGCAGCAATGAACTAACTGCAATCAGCAGCACTGAGCTAACTGCATTCAGCAGCGCTGTGCTAACTGCAATCAGCAGCACTGAGCTACTTGCAATCAGCAGCCCTGAGCTAACTGCATTCAGCAGCACTGTGCTAACTGCAATCAGCAGCACTGAGGTAACTGCATTCAGCAGCACTGTGCTAACTGCAATCAGCAGCATTGTGCTAACTGCAATCAGCAGCACCGAGCTAACTGCAATCAGCACTGAGCTAACTGCAATCAGCAGCACTGAGCTAACTGCAATCAGCAGCACTGAGCTAACTGCATTCAGCAGCACTGAGCTAATTGCAATCAGCAGCACTGAGCTAACTGCAATCAGCAGCACTGAGCTAACTGCAATCAGCAGCACTGAGCTGACTGCAATCAGCAGCACTGAGCTGACTGCAATCAGCAGCACTGAGCTAACTGCAATCAGCAGCAATGAGCTAACTGCAATCAGCAGCAATGAACTAACTGCAATCAGCAGCACTGAGCTAACTGCAATCAGCAGCAATGAACTAACTGCAATCAGCAGCACTGAGCTAACTGCAATCAGCAGCACTGAGTTGACCGCAATCAGCAGCACTGAGCTAACTTGCAGTCAGCGCTGTGCTAACTGCAATCAACCGCACTGAGCTGACTGCAATCAGCAGCACTGAGCTGACTGCAATCAGCAGCAATGAGCTGACCGCAATCAGCAGCACTGAGCTAACTGCTATCAGCAGCACTGTGCCAACTGCAATAAGTACTGAGCTAACTGCAATCAGCAGCACTGAGCTAAATTCAATCTGCAGCATTGAGCTCACTTCAATCAGCAGCAGTGAGCTAACTTGCAGTCAGCGCTGTGCTAACTGCAATCAACCGCACTGAGCTAACTGCAATCAGCAGCACTGTGCTAACTGCAATCAGCAGCAATGAACTAACTGCAATCAGCAGCACTGAGCTAACTGCATTCAGCAGCAATGAACTAACTGCAATCAGCAGCACTGAGCTAACTGCATTCAGCAGCAATGAACTAACTGTAATCAGCAGCACTGTGCTAACTGCAATCAACCGCACTGAGCTATCTGCAATCAGCAGCACTGAGCTATCTGCAATCAGCAGCACTGTGCTAACTGCAATCAACCGCACTGAGCTATCTGCAATCAGCAGCACTGAGCTAACTGCATTCAGCAGCAATGAACTAACTGCAATCAGCAGCACTGAGCTATCTGCAATCAGCAGCACTGTGCTAACTGCAATCAACCGCACTGAGCTAACTGCAATCAGCAGCACTGTGCTAACTGCAATCAGCTGCTGTGAGCTAACTGCAATAAGCAGCACTGAGCTAATGGCAATCAGCAGCACTGAGCTACCTGCAATCAGCAGCACTGAGCTAACTGCATTCAGCAGCACTGAGATACCTGCAATCAGCAGCACTGAGCTAACTGCATTCAGCAGCACTGTGCTAACTGCATTCAGCAGCACTGTGCTAACTGCATTCAGCAGCACTGAGATACCTGCAATCAGCAGCACTGAGCTAACTGCATTCAGCTGCACTGAGATACCTGCAATCAGCAGCACTGAGCTAACTGCATTCAGCAGCACTGAGCTAATGGCAATCAGCAGCACTGAGCTACCTGCAATCAGCAGCACTGAGCTAACTGCATTCAGCAGCACTGAGATACCTGCAATCAGCAGCACTGAGCTAACTGCATTCAGCAGCACTGAGCTAATTGCAATCAGCAGAACTGAGCTAATGGCAATCAGCAGCACTGTGCTAACTGCATTCAGCAGCACTGAGCTACCTGCAATCAGCAGCACTGAGCTAACTGCATTCAGCTGCACTGAGATACCTGCAATCAGCAGCACTGAGCTAACTGCATTCAGCAGCACTGTGCTAACTGCATTCAGCAGCACTGTGCTTATTGCAATCAGCAGCACTGTGCTAACTGCATTCAGCAGCACTGTGCTAACTGCAATCAGCAGCACTGAGCTTACTGCATTCAGCAGCAATGAACTAACTGCAATCAGCAGCCCTGAGCTAACTGCATTCAGCAGCACTGTGCTAACTGCAATCAGCAGCACTGAGCTACCTGCAATCAGCAGCCCTGAGCTAACTGCATTCAGCAGCACTGTGCTAACTGCAATCAGCAGCACTGAGCTAACTGCATTCAGCAGCACTGAGCTAACTGCATTCAGCAGCGCTGTGCTAACTGCAATCAGCAGCACTGAGCTACTTGCAATCAGCAGCCCTGAGCTATCTGCATTCAGCAGCACTGTGCTAACTGCAATCAGCAGCACTGAGGTAACTGCATTCAGCAGCACTGTGCTAACTGCAATCAGCAGCATTGTGCTAACTGCAATCAGCAGCACCGAGCTAACTGCAATCAGCACTGAGCTAACTGCAATCAGCAGCACTGAGCTAACTGCAATCAACCGCACTGAGCTAACTGCAATCAGCAGCACTGAGCTGACTGCAATCAGCAGCACTGAGCTAACTGCAATCAGCAGCAATGAGCTAACTGCAATCAGCAGCAATGAACTAACTGCAATCAGCAGCACTGAGCTAACTGCAATCAGCAGCAATGAACTAACTGCAATCAGCAGCACTGAGCTAACTGCAATCAGCAGCACTGAGCTGACCGCAATCAGCAGCACTGAGCTAACTTGCAGTCAGCGCTGTGCTAACTGCAATCAACCGCACTGAGCTGACTGCAATCAGCAGCACTGAGCTGACTGCAATCAGCAGCAATGAGCTGACCGCAATCAGCAGCACTGAGCTAACTGCTATCAGCAGCACTGTGCCAACTGCAATAAGTACTGAGCTAACTGCAATCAGCAGCACTGAACTAAATTCAATCTGCAGCATTGAGCTCACTTCAATCAGCAGCAGTGAGCTAACTTGCAGTCAGCGCTGTGCTAACTGCAATCAACCGCACTGAGCTAACTGCAATCAGCAGCACTGTGCTAACTGCAATCAGCAGCAATGAACTAACTGCAATCAGCAGCACTGAGCTAACTGCATTCAGCAGCAATGAACGAACTGCAATCAGCAGCACTGAGCTAACTGCATTCAGCAGCAATGAACTGACTGCAATCAGCAGCACTGTGCTAACTGCAAAATACCGCACTGAGCTATCTGCAATCAGCAGCACTGAGCTATCTGCAATCAGCAGCACTGTGCTAACTGCAATCAACCGCACTGAGCTATCTGCAATCAGCAGCACTGAGCTAACTGCATTCAGCAGCAATGAACTAACTGCAATCAGCAGCGCTGTGCTAACTGCAATCAACAGCACTGAGCTAACTGCAATCAGCAGCACTGTGCTAACTGCAATCAGCTGCTGTGAGCTAACTGCAATAAGCAGCACTGAGCTAATGGCAATCAGCAGCACTGAGCTACCTGCAATCAGCAGCACTGAGCTAACTGCATTCAGCAGCACTGAGATACCTGCAATCAGCAGCACTGAGCTAACTGCATTCAGCAGCACTGTGCTAACTGCATTCAGCAGCACTGTGCTAACTGCATTCAGCAGCACTGAGATACCTGCAATCAGCAGCACTGAGCTAACTGCATTCAGCTGCACTGAGATACCTGCAATCAGCAGCACTGAGCTAACTGCATTCAGCAGCACTGAGCTAATGGCAATCAGCAGCACTGAGCTACCTGCAATCAGCAGCACTGAGCTAACTGCATTCAGCAGCACTGAGATACCTGCAATCAGCAGCACTGAGCTACCTGCAATCAGCAGCACTGAGCTAACTGCATTCAGCAGCACTGAGATACCTGCAATCAGCAGCACTGAGCTAATTGCAATCAGCAGAACTGAGCTAATGGCAATCAGCAGCACTGTGCTAACTGCATTCAGCAGCATTGAGATGACTGCAATCAGCAGCACTGAGCTACCTGCAATCAGCAGCACTGAGCTAACTGCATTCAGCTGCACTGAGATACCTGCAATCAGCAGCACTGAGCTAACTGCATTCAGCAGCACTGTGCTAACTGCATTCAGCAGCACTGTGCTTATTGCAATCAGCAGCACTGTGCTAACTGCATTCAGCAGCACTGTGCTAACTGCAATCAGCAGCACTGAGCTTACTGCATTCAGCAGCAATGAACTAACTGCAATCAGCAGCCCTGAGCTAACTGCATTCAGCAGCACTGTGCTAACTGCAATCAGCAGCACTGAGCTACCTGCAATCAGCAGCCCTGAGCTAACTGCATTCAGCAGCACTGTGCTAACTGCAATCAGCAGCACTGAGCTAACTGCATTCAGCAGCACTGAGCTAACTGCATTCAGCAGCGCTGTGCTAACTGCAATCAGCAGCACTGAGCTACTTGCAATCAGCAGCCCTGAGCTATCTGCATTCAGCAGCACTGTGCTAACTGCAATCAGCAGCACTGAGGTAACTGCATTCAGCAGCACTGTGCTAACTGCAATCAGCAGCATTGTGCTAACTGCAATCAGCAGCACCGAGCTAACTGCAATCAGCACTGAGCTAACTGCAATCAGCAGCACTGAGCTAACTGCAATCAACCGCACTGAGCTAACTGCAATCAGCAGCACTGAGCTGACTGCAATCAGCAGCACTGAGCTGACTGCAATCAGCAGCACTGAGCTTACTGCATTCAGCAGCAATGAACTAACTGCAATCAGCAGCCCTGAGCTAACTGCATTCAGCAGCACTGTGCTAACTGCAATCAGCAGCACTGAGCTACCTGCAATCAGCAGCCCTGAGCTAACTGCATTCAGCAGCACTGTGCTAACTGCAATCAGCAGCACTGAGCTAACTGCATTCAGCAGCACTGTGCTAACTGCATTCAGCAGCACTGTGCTAACTGCAATCAGCAGCACTGAGCTAACTGCATTCAGCAGCAATGAACTAACTGCAATCAGCAGCACTGAGCTAACTGCATTCAGCAGCGCTGTGCTAACTGCAATCAGCAGCACTGAGCTACTTGCAATCAGCAGCCCTGAGCTATCTGCATTCAGCAGCACTGTGCTAACTGCAATCAGCAGCACTGAGGAAACTGCATTCAGCAGCACTGTGCTAACTGCAATCAGCACCATTGTGCTAACTGCAATCAGCAGCACCGAGCTAACTGCAATCAGCACTGAGCTAACTGCAATCAGCAGCACTGAGCTAACTGCAATCAGCAGCACTGAGCTAACTGCAATCAGCAGCACTGTGCTAACTGCAATCAGCAGCACTGAGCTAACTGCAATCAGCACTGAGCTAACTGCAATCAGCAGCACTGAGCTAACTGCAATCAGCAGCACTGAGCTAACTGCAATCAGCAGCACTGAGCTAACTGCAATCAGCAGCACTGAGCTGACTGCAATCAGCAGCACTGAGCGGACTGCAATCAGCAGCACTGAGCTGACTGCAATCAGCAGCACTGAGCTGACCGCAATCAGCAGCACTGAGCTAACTGCTATCAGCAGCACTGTGCCAACTGCAATAAGTACTGAGCTAACTGCAATCAGCAGCACTGTGCTAAATTCAATCTGCAGCATTGAGCTCACTTCAATCAGCAGCAGTGAGCTAGCTGCAATCAACCGCACTGAGCTAACTGCAATCAGCAGCACTGAGCTAACTGCATTCAGCAGCAATGAACTAACTGCAATCAGCAGCACTGAGATAACTGCATTCAGCAGCAATGAACTAACTGCAATCAGCAGCACTGTGCTAACTGCAATCAGCAGCACTGAGCTACCTGCAATCAGCAGCACTGAGCTAACTGCATTCAGCAGCACTGTGCTAACTGCAATCAGCAGCACTGAGGTAACTGCATTCAGCAGCACTGTGCAAACTGTATTGAGCAGCTCTGTGCAAACTGCAATCAGCAGCATTGTGCTAACTGCAATCAGCAGCACCGAGCTAATTGCAATCAGCAGCACAGAGCTGACTGCAATCAGCAGCAATGAGCTGACCGCAATCAGCAGCACTGAGCTGACTGCAATCAGCAGCACTGAGCTAACTGCAATCAGCAGCACTGAGCTAATGGCAATCAGCAGCACTGAGCTACCTGCAATCAGCAGCACTGTGCTAACTGCATTCAGCAGCACTGTGCTAACTGCATTCAGCAGCAATGAACTAACTGCAATCGGCAGCACTGTGCTAACTGCAATCAACCGCACTGAGCTATCTGCAATCAGCAGCACTGAGCTATCTGCAATCAGCAGCACTGAGCTATCTGCAATCAGCAGCACTGAGCTAACTGCATTCAGCAGCAATGAACTAACTGCAATCAGCAGCACTGAGCTAACTGCATTCAGCAGCAATGAACTAACTGCAATCGGCAGCACTGTGCTAACTGCAATCAACCGCACTGAGCTATCTGCAATCAGCAGCACTGAGCTATCTGCAATCAGCAGCACTGAGCTACCTGCAATCAGCAGCCCTGAGCTAACTGCATTCAGCAGCACTGTGCTAACTGCAATCAGCAGCACTGAGGTAACTGCATTCAGCAGCACTGTGCTAACTGCAATCAGCAGCATTGTGCTAACTGCAATCAGCAGCACCGAGATAACTGCAATCAGCAGCACTGTGCTAACTGCAATCAGCAGCACTGAGCTAACTGCATTCAGCAGCAATGAACTAACTGCAATCAGCAGCACTGAGCTAACTGCATTCAGCAGCGCTGTGCTAACTGCAATCAGCAGCCCTGAGCTAACTGCATTCAGCAGCACTGTGCTAACTGCAATCAGCAGCACTGAGCTACCTGCAATCAGCAGCCCTGAGCTAAATGCATTCAGCAGCACTGTTCCAACTGCAATCAGCAGCACTGAGCTAACTGCATTCAGCAGCACTGTGCTAACTGCATTCAGCAGCACTGTGCTAACTGCAATCAGCAGCATTGAGCTAACTGCATTCAGCAGCGCTGTGCTAACTGCAATCCGCAGCATTGTGCTAACTGCAATCAGCAGCACCGAGCTAACTGCAATCAGCACTGAGCTAACTGCAATCAGCAGCACTGAGCTAACTGCAATCAGCAGCACTGAGCTAACTGCAATCAGCAGCGCTGTGCTAACTGCAATCCGCAGCATTGTGCTAACTGCAATCAGCAGCACCGAGCTAACTGCAATCAGCACTGAGCTAACTGCAATCAGCAGCACTGAGCTAATTGCAATCAGCAGCACTGAGCTAACTGCAATCAGCAGCGCTGTGCTAACTGCAATCCGCAGCATTGTGCTAACTGCAATCAGCAGCACCGAGCTAACTGCAATCAGCACTGAGCTAACTGCAATCAGCAGCACTGTGCTAACTGCAATCCGCAGCATTGTGCTAACTGCAATCAGCAGCACCGAGCTAACTGCAATCAGCACTGAGCTAACTGCAATCAGCAGCACTGAGCTAACTGCAATCAGCAGCACTGAGCTAACTGCAATCAGCAGCACTGAGCTGACTGCAATCAGCAGCACTGAGCTAACTGCATTCAGCAGCACTGAGCTGACCGCAATCAGCAGCACTGAGCTAACTGCATTCAGCAGCAATGAACTAACTGCAATCAGCAGCATTGAGCTAACTGCATTCAGCAGCGCTGTGCTAACTGCAATCCGCAGCATTGTGCTAACTGCAATCAGCAGCACCGAGCTAACTGCAATCAGCACTGAGCTAACTGCAATCAGCAGCACTGAGCTAACTGCAATCAGCAGCACTGAGCTAACTGCAATCAGCAGCACTGAGCTAATTGCAATCAGCAGCACTGAGCTAACTGCAATCAGCAGCACTGAGCTAACTGCAATCAGCAGCACTGAGCTAATTGCAATCAGCAGCACTGAGCTAACTGCAATCAGCAGCACTGAGCTAACTGCAATCAGCAGCACTGAGCTGACTGCAATCAGCAGCACTGAGCTGACTGCAATCAGCAGCACTGAGCTGACTGCAATCAGCAGCACTGAGCTGACCGCAATCAGCAGCACTGAGCTAACTGCTGTCAGCAGCACTGTGCCAACTGCAATAAGTACTGAGCTAACTGCAATCAGCAGCACTGAGCTAAATTCAATCTGCAGCATTGAGCTCACTTCAATCAGCAGCACTGAGCTGACTGCAATCAGCAGCACTGAGCTACCTGCAATCAGCAGCACTGAGCTAACTGCAATCAGCAGCACTGAGCTAACTGCATTCAGCAGCACTGAGCTAACTGCAATCAGCAGCACTGAGCTACCTGCATTCAGCAGCACTGAGCTAACTGCATTCAGCAGCACTGTGCTAACTGCAATCAGCAGCACTGAGGTAACTGCATTCAGCAGCACTGTACAAACTGCATTCAGCAGCTCTGTGCAAACTGCAATCAGCAGCATTGTGCTAACTGCAATCAGCAGCACTGAGCTAACTGCAATCAGCAGCACTGAGCGAACTGCAATCAGCAGCACTGTCTCACTGCAATCAGCAGCACTGAGCTCACTGCAATCAGCAGCACTGACCTGACTGCAATCAGCAGCACTGAGCTGACTGCAATAAGCAGCACTGAGCTACCTGCAATCAGCAGCACTGAGCTAACTGCAATCAGCAGCACTGAGCTAACTGCATTCAGCAGCACTGAGCTACCTGCAATCAGCAGCACTGATCTAACTGCATTCAGCAGCACTGTGCTAACTGCATTCAGCAGCACTGTGCAACTGCAATCAGCAGCACTGAGCTAACTGCAATCAGCAGCACTGAGCTAACTGCAATCAGCAGCACTGAGCTAACTGCATTCAGCAGCACTGTGCTAACTGCAATCAGCAGCACTGAGCTAACTGCATTCAGCAGCAATGAACTAACTGCAATCAGCAGCACTGAGCTAACTGCATTCAGCAACGCTGTGCTAACTGCAATCAGCAGCACTGAGCTACCTGCAATCAGCAGCCCTGAGCTAACTGCATTCAGCAGCACTGTGCTAACTGCAATCAGCAGCACTGAGGTAACTGCATTCAGCAGCACTGAGCTAACTTGCAGTCAGCGCTGTGCTAACTGCAATCAACCGCACTGAGCTAACTGCAATCAGCAGCACTGAGCTAACTGCATTCAGCAGCAATGAACTAACTGCAATCAGCAGCACTGAGCTAACTGCATTCAGCAGCACTGAGCTAACTGCAATCAGCGCTGTGCTAACTGCAATCAGCAGCACAGAGCTGACTGCAATCAGCAGCACTGAGCTGACTGCAATCAGCAGCAATGAGCAGACCGCAATCAGCAGCACTGAGCTAACTGCTATCAGCAGCACTGAGCAAACTGCAATCAGCAGCAGTGAGCTAGCTGCAATCAGCAGCACTGAGCTAACTTGCAGTCAGCGCTGTGCAAACTGCAATCAACTGCACTGAGCTGACTGCAATCAGCAGCAATGAGCTGACCGCAATCAGCAGCACTGAGCTAACTGCTATCAGCAGCACTGAGCTAACTGCAATCAGCAGCAGTGAGCTGGCTGCAATCAGCAGCACTGAGCTAACTTGCAGTCAGCAGCTGCTGATTGCTGTT
The DNA here is from genome assembly GCF_036365525.1 of Heterodontus francisci. Lineage (NCBI taxonomy): Eukaryota > Metazoa > Chordata > Chondrichthyes > Heterodontiformes > Heterodontidae > Heterodontus > Heterodontus francisci. The sequence goes on along the minus strand of NC_090373.1, from coordinate 154,381,816 downwards.
AGCTCAGTGCTGCTGAATGCAGTTAGCTCAGTGCTGCTGATTGCAGTTAGCTCAGTGCTGCTGATTGCTGTTAGCTCATTGCTGCTGATTGCAGTTAGCAGCACTGAGCTACCTGCATTCAGCAGCACTCTGCTAACTGCAATCAGCAGCACTGAGCTAACCGCAATCAGCAGCACTGAGCTAACTGCAATCACCAGCACTGAGCTGACTGCACTCAGCAGCACTGAGCTAACTGCAATCAGCAGCACTGAGCTAACTGCATTCAGCAGCACTGAGCTAACTGCAATCAGCGCTGTGCTAACTGCAATCAGCAGCACAGAGTTGACTGCAGTCAGCAGAACTGAGCTCACTGCAATCAGCAGGACTGAGCTAACTGCAATCAGCAGCACTGAGGTGACTGCAATCAGCAGCACTGAGCTAACTGCATTCAGCAGCACTGAGCGAACTGCAATCAGCAGCACTGAGCGAACTGCAATCAGCCGCACTGAGCTACCTGCAATCAGCAGCACTGAGCGAACTGCAATCAGCAGCACTGAGCTGACTGCAATCAGCAGCACTGAGCTAACTGCATTCAGCAGCACTGAGCGAACTGCAATCAGCAGCACTGAGCTAACTGCAATCAGCAGCACTGAGCTGACTGCAATCAGCAACACTGTGCTAACTGCATTCAGCAGCACTGAGCGAACTGCAATCAGCAGCACTGAGCTAACTGCAATCAGCAGCACTGAGCTAACTGCAATCAGCAGCACTGAGCTCACTGCAATCAGCAGCACTGAGCTAACTGCAATCAGCAGCACTGAGCTGACTGCAATCAGCAGCACTGAGCAAACTGCAATCAGCAGCGCTGAGCTAACTGCAATCAGCAGCACTGAGCTACCTGCAATCAGCAGCACTGAGCTAACTGCAATCAGCAGCACTGAGCTAACTGCATTCAGCAGCACTGAGCTACCTGCAATCAGCTGCACTGTGCTAACTGCATTCAGCAGCACTGTGCTAACTGCAATCAGCAGCACTGAGCTAACTGCATTCAGCAGCAATGAACTAACTGCAATCAGCAGCACTGAGCTAACTGCATTCAGCAACGCTGTGCTAACTGCAATCAGCAGCACTGAGCTACCTGCAATCAGCAGCCCTGAGCTAACTGCATTCAGCAGCACTGTGCTAACTGCAATCAGCAGCACTGAGGTAACTGCATTCAGCAGCACTGTGCTAACTGCAATCAGCAGCATTGTGCTAACTGTAATCAGCAGCACCGAGCTAACTGCAATCAGCACTGAGCTAACTGCAATCAGCAGCACTGAGCTAACTGCAATCAGCAGCACTGAGCTAACTGCAATCAGTGCTGTGCTAACTGCAATCAGCAGCACAGAGCTGACTGCAATCAGCAGCACAGAGCTGACGGCAATCAGCAGCACTGAGCTGACTGCAATCAGCAGGACTGAGCTAACTGCAATCAGCAGCACTGAGCTGACTGCAATCAGCAGCACTGAGCTAACTGCAATCAGCAGCACTGTGCCAACTGCAATAAGTACTGAGCTAACTGCAATCAGCAGCACTGAGCTAAATTCAATCTGCAGCATTGTGCTCGCTCCAATCAGCAGCAGTGAGCTAGCTGCAATCAGCAGCACTGAGCTAACTTGCAGTCAGCGCTGTGATAACTGCAATCAACCGCACTGAGCTAACTGCAATCAGCAGCACTGAGCTAACTGCATTCAGCAGCAATGAACTAACTGCAATCAGCAGCACTGCGCTAACTGCATTCAGCAGCAATGAACTAACTGCAATCAGCAGCACTGTGCTAACTGCAATCAGCAGCACTGAGCTACCTGCATTCAGCAGCACTGAGCTAACTGCATTCAGCAGTACTGTGCTAACTGCAATCAGCAGCACTGAGGTAACTGCATTCAGCAGCACTGTACAAACTGCATTCAGCAGCTCTGTGCAAACTGCAATCAGCAGCATTGTGCTAACTGCAATCAGCAGCACTGAGCTAACTGCAATCAGCAGCACTGAGCGAACTGCAATCAGCAGCACTGTCTCACTGCAATCAGCAGCACTGAGCTCACTGCAATCAGCAGCACTGACCTAACTGCAATCAGCAGCACTGAGCTGACTGCAATCAGCAGCACTGAGCTACCTGCAATCAGCAGCACTGAGCTGACTGCAATCAGCAGCACTGAGCTACCGGCAATCAGCAGCACTGTGCTAACTGCAATCAGCAGCACTGAGCTAACTGCATTCAGCAGCACTGAGCTAACTGCAATCAGCAGCACTGAGCTAACTGCAATCAGCAGCACTGAGCTAACTGCAATCAGCAGCACTGAGCTACCTGCAATCAGCAGCACTGAGCTAACTGCATTCAGCAGCACTGTGCTAACTGCATTCAGCAGCACTGTGCTAACTGCAATCAGCAGCACTGAGCTAACTGCATTCAGCAGCAATGAACTAACTGCAATCAGCAGCACTGAGCTAACTGCATTCAGCAACGCTGTGCTAACTGCAATCAGCAGCACTGAGCTACCTGCAATCAGCAGCCCTGAGCTAACTGCATTCAGCAGCACTGTGCTAACTGCAATCAGCAGCACTGAGGTAACTGCATTCAGCAGCACTGAGCTAACTTGCAGTCAGCGCTGTGCTAACTGCAATCAACCGCACTGAGCTAACTGCAATCAGCAGCACTGAGCTAACTGCATTCAGCAGCAATGAACTAACTGCAATCAGCAGCACTGAGCTAAATGCATTCAGCAGCACTGAGCTAACTGCAATCAGCGCTGTGCTAACTGCAATCAGCAGCACAGAGCTGACTGCAATCAGCAGCACTGAGCTGACTGCAATCAGCAGCAATGAGCAGACCGCAATCAGCAGCACTGAGCTAACTGCTATCAGCAGCACTGAGCAAACTGCAATCAGCAGCAGTGAGCTAGCTGCAATCAGCAGCACTGAGCTAACTTGCAGTCAGCGCTGTGCAAACTGCAATCAACTGCACTGAGCTGACTGCAATCAGCAGCAATGAGCTGACCGCAATCAGCAGCACTGAGCTAACTGCTATCAGGAGCACTGAGCTAACTGCAATCAGCAGCACTGAGCTAAACTCAATCTGCAGCATTGAGCAAACTGCAATCAGCAGCAGTGAGCTGGCTGCAATCAGCAGCACTGAGCTAACTTGCAGTCAGCGCTGTGCTAACTGCAATCAGCAGCACTGAGCTAACTGCAATCAGCAGCTGCTGATTGCAGTTAGCTCAGTGCTGCTGAATGCAGTTAGCTCAGTGCTGCTGATTGCAGTTAGCTCAGTGCTGCTGATTGCAGTTAGCTCATTGCTGCTGATTGCAGTTAGCAGCACTGAGCGACCTGCATTCAGCAGCACTCTGCTAACTGCAATCAGCAGCACTGAGCTAACCGCATTCAGCAGCACTGAGCTAACTGCAATCACCAGCACTGAGCTGACTGCACTCAGCAGCACTGAGCTAACTGCAATCAGCAGCACTGAGCTGACTGCAATCAGCAGCACTGAGCTACCTGCCATCAGCAGCACTGAGCTAACTGCAATCAGCAGCACTGAGCTAACTGCATTCAGCAGCACTGAGCTAACTGCAATCAGCAGCACTGAGCTAACTGCAATCAGCAGCACTGAGCTAACTGCAGTCAGCAGCACTGAGCTACCTGCAATCAGCAGCACTGAGCTAACTGCATTCAGCAGCACTGTGCTAACTGCATTCAGCAGCACTGTGCTAACTGCAATCAGCAGCACTGAGCTAACTGCATTCAGCAGCAATGAACTAACTGCAATCAGCAGCACTGAGCTAACTGCATTCAGCAACGCTGTGCTAACTGCAATCAGCAGCACTGAGCTACCTGCAGTCAGCAGCCCTGAGCTAACTGCATTCAGCAGCACTGTGCTAACTGCAATCAGCAGCACTGAGGTAACTGCATTCAGCAGCACTGAGCTAACTTGCAGTCAGCGCTGTGCTAACTGCAATCAACCGCACTGAGCTAACTGCAATCAGCAGCACTGAGCTAACTGCATTCAGCAGCAATGAACTAACTGCAATCAGCAGCACTGAGCTAACTGCATTCAGCAGCACTGAGCTAACTGCAATCAGCGCTGTGCTAACTGCAATCAGCAGCACAGAGTTGACTGCAATCAGCAGCACTGAGCTGACTGCAATCAGCAGCAATGAGCTGACCGCAATCAGCAGCACTGAGCTAACTGCTATCAGCAGCACTGAGCAAACTGCAATCAGCAGCAGTGAGCTAGCTGCAATCAGCAGCACTGAGCTAACTTGCAGTCAGCGCTGTGCAAACTGCAATCAACTGCACTGAGCTGACTGCAATCAGCAGCAATGAGCTGACCGCAATCAGCAGCACTGAGCTAACTGCTATCAGCAGCACTGAGCTAACTGCAATCAGCAGCACTGAGCTAAACTCAATCTGCAGCATTGAGCAAACTGCAATCAGCAGCAGTGAGCTGGCTGCAATCAGCAGCACTGAGCTAACTTGCAGTCAGCAGCACTGAGCTGACTGCAATCAGCAGGACTGAGCTAACTGCAATCAGCAGCACTGAGCTGACTGCAATCAGCAGCACTGAGCTAACTGCAATCAGCAGCACTGTGCCAACTGCAATAAGTACTGAGCTAACTGCAATCAGCAGCACTGAGCTAAATTCAATCTGCAGCATTGAGCTCGCTTCAATCAGCAGCAGAGAGCTAGCTGCAATCAGCAGCACTGAGCTAACTTGCAGTCAGCGCTGTGATAACTGCAATCAACCGCACTGAGCTAACTGCAATCAGCAGCACTGAGCTAACTGCATTCAGCAGCAATGAACTAACTGCAATCAGCAGCACTGCGCTAACTGCATTCAGCAGCAATGAACTAACTGCAATCAGCAGCACTGTGCTAACTGCAATCAGCAGCACTGAGCTACCTGCATTCAGCAGCACTGAGCTAACTGCATTCAGCAGTACTGTGCTAACTGCAATCAGCAGCACTGAGGTAACTGCATTCAGCAGCACTGTACAAACTGCATTCAGCAGCTCTGTGCAAACTGCAATCAGCAGCATTGTGCTAACTGCAATCAGCAGCACTGAGCTAACTGCAATCAGCAGCACTGAGCGAACTGCAATCAGCAGCACTGAGCTAACTGCAATCAGCAGCACTGAGCTCACTGCAATCAGCAGCACTGACCTAACTGCAATCAGCAGCACTGAGCTGACTGCAATCAGCAGCACTGAGCTACCTGCAATCAGCAGCACTGAGCTAACTGCAATCAGCAGCACTGAGCTAACTGCATTCAGCAGCACTGAGCTAACTGCAATCAGCAGCACTGAGCTAACTGCAATCAGCAGCACTGAGCTAACTGCAATCAGCAGCACTGAGCTACCTGCAATCAGCAGCACTGAGCTAACTGCATTCAGCAGCACTGTGCTAACTGCATTCAGCAGCACTGTGCTAACTGCAATCAGCAGCACTGAGCTAACTGCATTCAGCAGCAATGAACTAACTGCAATCAGCAGCACTGAGCTAACTGCATTCAGCAACGCTGTGCTAACTGCAATCAGCAGCACTGAGCTACCTGCAATCAGCAGCCCTGAGCTAACTGCATTCAGCAGCACTGTGCTAACTGCAATCAGCAGCACTGAGGTAACTGCATTCAGCAGCACTGAGCTAACTTGCAGTCAGCGCTGTGCTAACTGCAATCAACCGCACTGAGCTAACTGCAATCAGCAGCACTGAGCTAACTGCATTCAGCAGCAATGAACTAACTGCAATCAGCAGCACTGAGCTAACTGCATTCAGCAGCACTGAGCTAACTGCAATCAGCGCTGTGCTAACTGCAATCAGCAGCACAGAGCTGACTGCAATCAGCAGCAGTGAGCTGACTGCAATCAGCAGCAATGAGCAGACCGCAATCAGCAGCACTGAGCTAACTGCTATCAGCAGCACTGAGCTAACTGCTATCAGCAGCACTGAGCAAACTGCAATCAGCAGCAGTGAGCTAGCTGCAATCAGCAGCACTGAGCTAACTTGCAGTCAGCGCTGTGCAAACTGCAATCAACTGCACTGAGCTGACTGCAATCAGCAGCAATGAGCTGACCGCAATCAGCAGCACTGAGCTAACTGCAATCAGCAGCACTGAGCTAAACTCAATCTGCAGCATTGAGCAAACTGCAATCAGCAGCAGTGAGCTGGCTGCAATCAGCAGCACTGAGCTAACTTGCAGTCAGCGCTGTGCTAACTGCAATCAACTGCACTGAGCGATCTGCTATCAGCAGCACTGAGCTAACTGCAATCAGCAGCACTGAGCTAAACTCAATCTGCAGCATTGAGCAAACTGCAATCAGCAGCAGTGAGCTGGCTGCAATCAGCAGCACTGAGCTAACTTGCAGTCAGCAGCTGCTGATTGCAGTTAGCTCAGTGCTGCTGATTGCAGTTAGCTCATTGCTGCTGATTGCAGTTAGCAGCACTGAGCTACCTGCATTCAGCAGCACTCTGCTAACTGCAATCAGCAGCACTGAGCTAACCGCATTCAGCAGCACTGAGCTAACTGCAATCACCAGCACTGAGCTGACTGCACTCAGCAGCACTGAGCTAACTGCAATCAGCAGCACTGAGCTAACTGCATTCAGCAGCACTGAGCTAACTGCAATCAGCGCTGTGCTAACTGCAATCAGCAGCACAGAGTTGACTGCAATCAGCAGAACTGAGCTCACTGCAATCAGCAGGACTGAGCTAACTGCAATCAGCAGCACTGAGCTGACTGCAATCAGCAGCACTGAGCTAACTGCATTCAGCAGCACTGAGCGAACTGCAATCAGCAGCACTGAGCTACCTGCAATCAGCAGCACTGAGCTGACTGCAATCAGCAGCACTGAGCTGACTGCAATCAGCAGCAATGAGCAGACCGCAATCAGCAGCACTGAGCTAACTGCTATCAGCAGCACTGAGCAAACTGCAATCAGCAGCAGTGAGCTAGCTGCAATCAGCAGCACTGAGCTAACTTGCAGTCAGCGCTGTGCAAACTGCAATCAACTGCACTGAGCTGACTGCAATCAGCAGCAATGAGCTGACCGCAATCAGCAGCACTGAGCTAACTGCTATCAGCAGCACTGAGCTAACTGCAATCAGCAGCACTGAGCTAAACTCAATCTGCAGCATTGAGCAAACTGCAATCAGCAGCAGTGAGCTGGCTGCAATCAGCAGCACTGAGCTAACTTGCAGTCAGCGCTGTGCTAACTGCAATCAACTGCACTGAGCGATCTGCTATCAGCAGCACTGAGCTAACTGCAATCAGCAGCACTGAGCTAAACTCAATCTGCAGCATTGAGCAAACTGCAATCAGCAGCAGTGAGCTGGCTGCAATCAGCAGCACTGAGCTAACTTGCAGTCAGCAGCTGCTGATTGCAGTTAGCTCAGTGCTGCTGAATGCAGTTAGCTCAGTGCTGCTGATTGCAGTTAGCTCATTGCTGCTGATTGCAGTTAGCAGCACTGAGCTACCTGCATTCAGCAGCACTCTGCTAACTGCAATCAGCAGCACTGAGCTAACCGCATTCAGCAGCACTGAGCTAACTGCAATCACCAGCACTGAGCTGACTGCACTCAGCAGCACTGAGCTAACTGCAATCAGCAGCACTGAGCTAACTGCATTCAGCAGCACTGAGCTAACTGCAATCAGCGCTGTGCTAACTGCAATCAGCAGCACAGAGTTGACTGCAATCAGCAGAACTGAGCTCACTGCAATCAGCAGGACTGAGCTAACTGCAATCAGCAGCACTGAGCTGACTGCAATCAGCAGCACTGAGCTAACTGCATTCAGCAGCACTGAGCGAACTGCAATCAGCAGCACTGAGCGAACTGCAATCAGCAGCACTGAGCTACCTGCAATCAGCAGCACTGAGCGAACTGCAATCAGCAGCACTGAGCTGACTGCAATCAGCAGCACTGAGCTAACTGCATTCAGCAGCACTGAGCGAACTGCAATCAGCAGCACTGAGCTAACTGCAATCAGCAGCACTGAGATGACTGCAATCAGCAACACTGTGCTAACTGCATTCAGCAGCACTGAGCGAACTGCAATCAGCAGCACTGAGCTAACTGCAATCAGCAGCACTGAGCTAACTGCAATCAGCAGCACTGAGCTCACTGCAATCAGCAGCACTGAGCTGACTGCAATCAGCAGCACTGAGCAAACTGCAATCAGCAGCGCTGAGCTAACTGCAATCAGCAGCACTGAGCTAACTGCATTCAGCAGCACTGAGCTAACTGCAATCAGCAGCACTGAGCTGACCTCAATCAGCAGCACTGAGCTGACTGCAATCAGCAGCACTGAGCTGACTGCAATCAGCAGCACAGAGCTGACTGCAATCAGCAGGACTGAGCTAACTGCAATCAGCAGCACAGAGCTGACTGCAATCAGCAGGACTGAGCTAACTGCAATCAGCAGCACTGAGCTGACTGCAATCAGCAGCACAGAGCTGACTGCAATCAGCAGGACTGAGCTAACTGCAATCAGCAGCACTGAGCTGACTGCAATCAGCAGCACAGAGCTGACTGCAATCAGCAGGACTGAGCTAACTGCAATCAGCAGCACTGAGCTGACTGCAATCAGCAGCACTGAGCTGACTGTAATCAGCAGCAATGAGCTGACCGCAATCAGCAGCACTGAGCTAACTGCTATCAGCAGCACTGTGCCAACTGCAATAAGTACTGAGCTAACTGCAATCAGCAGCACTGAGCTAAATTCAATCTGCAGCATTGAGCTCACTTCAATCAGCAGCAGTGAGCTAGCTGCAATCAGCAGCACTGAGCTAACTTGCAGTCAGCGCTGTGCTAACTGCAATCAACCGCACTGAGCTAACTGCAATCAGCAGCACTGAGCTAACTGCATTCAGCAGCAATGAACTAACTGCAATCAGCAGCACTGAGCTAACTGCATTCAGCAGCAATGAACTAACTGCAATCAGTAGCACTGAGCTACCTGCAATCAGCAGCACTGAGCTAACTGCATTCAGCAGCACTGTGCGAACTGCAATCAGCAGCACTGAGCTAACTGCATTCAGCAGCAATGAACTAACTGCAATCAGTAGCACTGAGCTACCTGCAATCAGCAGCACTGAGCTAACTGCATTCAGCAGCAATGAACTAACTGCAATCAGCAGCACTGAGCTAACTGCATTCAGCAGCAATGAACTAACTGCAATCAGTAGCACTGAGCTACCTGCAATCAGCAGCACTGAGCTAACTGCATTCAGCAGCACTGTGCCAACTGCAATCAGCAGCACTGAGGTAACTGCATTCAGCAGCACTGTGCAAACTGCATTCAGCAGCTCTGTGCAAACTGCAATCAGCAGCATTGTGCTAACTGCAATCAGCAGCACTGAGCTAACTGCATTCAGCAGCACTGAGCTAACTGCAATCAGCGCTGTGCTAACTGCAATCAGCAGCACAGAGCTGGCTGCAATCAGCAGCACTGAGCTGACTGCAATCAGCAGCACTGAGCTAACTGCTATCAGCAGCACTGTGCCAACTGCAATAAGTTCTGAGCTAACTGCAATCAGCAGCACTGAGCAAACTGCAATCAGCAGCACTGAGCTAACTGCATTCAGCAGCACTGAGCTAACTGCAATCAGCGCTGTGCTAACTGCAATCAGCAGCACAGAGCTGACTGCAATCAGCAGCACTGAGCTGACTGCAATCAGCAGCACTGAGCTAACTGCTATCAGCAGCACTGTGCCAACTGCAATAAGTACTGAGCTAACTGCAATCAGCAGCACTGAGCTAACTGCAATCAGCAGCACTGAGCGAACTGCAATCAGCAGCACTGCCTCACTGCAATCAGCAGCACTGAGCTCACTGCAATCAGCAGCACTGAGCTAACTGCAAGCAGCAGCACTGAGCTGACTGCAATCAGCAGCACTGAGCTAACTGCAATCAGTAGCGCTGAGCTAACTGCAATCAGCAGCACTGAGCTACCTGCAATCAGCAGCACTGAGCTAACTGCAATCAGCAGCACTGAGCTAACTGCATTCAGCAGCACTGAGCTAACTGCAATCAGCAGCACTGTGCTAACTGCAATCAGCAGCACTGAGCTCCCTGCAATCAGCAGCACTGAGCTCACTGCATTCAGCAGCACTGTGCTAACTGCAATCAGCAGCACTGAGGTAACTGCATTCAGCAGCACTGTGCAAACTGCATTCAGCCGCTCTGTGCAAACTGCAATCAGCAGCATTGTTCTAACTGCAATCAGCAGCACTGAGCTAACTGCAATCAGCAGCACTGAGCGAACTGCAATCAGCAGCACTGCCTCACTGCAATCAGCAGCACTGAGCTCACTGCAATCAGCAGCACTGAGCTAACTGCAATCAGCAGCACTGAGCTGACTGCAATCAGCAGCACTGAACTACCTGCAATCAGCAGCACTGAGCTAACTGCAATCAGCAGCACTGAGCTAACTGCATTCAGCAGCACTGAGCTAACTGCAATCAGCAGCACTGAGCTACCTGCAATCAGCAGCACTGTGCTAACTGCATTCCGCAGCACTGTGCTAACTGCAATCAGCAGCACTGAGCTAACTGCTTTCAGCAGCAATGAACTAACTGCAATCAGCAGCACTGAGCTAACTGCATTCAGCAGCCCTGAGCTAACTGCATTCAGCAGCACTGTGCTAACTGCAATCAGCAGCACTGAGCTAACTTGCAGTCAGCGCTGTGCTAACTGCAATCAACCGCACTGAGCTACATGCAATCAGCAGCACTGAGCTAACTGCAATCAGCAGCACTGAGCTAACTTGCAGTCAGCGCTGTGCTAACTGCAATCAGCAGCACTGAGCTACCTGCAATCAGCAGCCCTGAGCTAACTGCATTCAGCAGCACTGTGCTAACTGCAATCAGCAGCACTGAGCTAACTTGCAGTCAGCGCTGTGCTAACTGCAATCAATCGCACTGAGCTAACTGCAATCAGCAGCACTGAGCTAACTGCATTCAGCAGCAATGACCTAACTGCAATCAGCAGCACTGAGCTAACTGCATTCAGCAGCACTGAGCTAACTTGCAGTCAGCGCTGTGCTAACTGCAACCAACCGCACTGAGCTAACTGCAATCAGCAGCACTGAGCTAACTGCATTCAGCAGCAATGAACTAACTGCAATCAGCAGCACTGAGCTAACTGCATTCAGCAGCACTGTGCTAACTGCAATCAGCAGCAATGAGGTAACTGCATTCAGCAGCACTGTGCTAACTGCAATCAGCAGCATTGTGCTAACTGCAATCAGCAGCACCGAGCTAACTGCAATCAGCACTGAGCTAACTGCAATCAGCAGCACTGAGCTAACTGCAATCAGCAGCACTGAGCTAACTGCATTCAGCAGCACTGAGCTAACTGCAATCAGCAGCACTGAGCTGACTGCAATCAGCAGCACTGAGCTGACTGCAATCAGCAGCACTGAGCTGACTGCAATCAGCAGCACAGAGCTGACTTGCAGTCAGCGCTGTGCTAACTGCAATCAACCGCACTGAGCTAACTGCAATCAGCAGCACTGAGCTAACTGCATTCAGCAGCACTGTGCTAACTGCAATCAGCAGCACTGAGGTAACTGCATTCAGCAGCACTGTGCAAACTGCATTCAGCAGCTCTGTGCAAACTGCAATCAGCAGCATTGTGCTATCTGCAATCAGCAGCACTGAGCTAACTGCAATCAGCAGCACTGAGCTAACTGCATTCAGCAGCACTGAGCTGACTGCAATCAGCAGCACTGAGCTGACTGCAATCAGCAGCACTGAGCTAACTGCTATCAGCAGCACTGTGCCAACTGCAATAAGTTCTGAGCTAACTGCAATCAGCAGCACTGAGCTAACTGCAATCAGCAGCACTGAGCTAACTGCATTCAGCAGCACTGAGCTAACTGCAATCAGCGCTGTGCTAACTGCAATCAGCAGCACAGAGCTGACTGCAATCAGCAGCACTGAGCTGACTGCAAAGAGCAGCACTGAGCTGACTGCAATCAGCAGCACTGAGCTGACTGTAATCAGCAGCATTGAGCTAACTGCAATCAGCAGCACTGAGCTAACTGCATTCAGCAGCACTGAGCTAACTGCAATCAGCGCTGTGCTAACTGCAATCAGCAGCACAGAGCTGACTGCAAAGAGCAGCACTGAGCTGACTGCAATCAGCAGCACAGAGCTGACTGCAATCAGCAGCACTGAGCTGACTGCAATCAGCAGCACTGAGCTGACTGCAATCAGCAGCACTGAGCTGACTGTAATCAGCAGCATTGAGCTGACCGCAATCAGCAGCACTGAGCTAACTGCAATCAGCAGCACTGAGCTAACTGCATTCAGCAGCAATGAACTAACTGCAATCAGCAGCACTGAGCTAACTGCATTCAGCAGCACTGTGCTAACTGCAATCAGCAGCAATGAGGTAACTGCATTCAGCAGCACTGTGCTAACTGCAATCAGCAGCATTGTGCTAACTGCAATCAGCAGCACCGAGCTAACTGCAATCAGCACTGAGCTAACTGCAATCAGCAGCACTGAGCTAACTGCAATCAGCAGCACTGAGCTAACTGCATTCAGCAGCACTGAGCTAACTGCAATCAGCAGCACTGAGCTGACTGCAATCAGCAGCACTGAGCTGACTGCAATCAGCAGCACTGAGCTGACTGCAATCAGCAGCACAGAGCTGACTTGCAGTCAGCGCTGTGCTAACTGCAATCAACCGCACTGAGCTAACTGCAATCAGCAGCACTGAGCTAACTGCATTCAGCAGCACTGTGCTAACTGCAATCAGCAGCACTGAGGTAACTGCATTCAGCAGCACTGTGCAAACTGCATTCAGCAGCTCTGTGCAAACTGCAATCAGCAGCATTGTGCTATCTGCAATCAGCAGCACTGAGCTAACTGCAATCAGCAGCACTGAGCTAACTGCATTCAGCAGCACTGAGCTGACTGCAATCAGCAGCACTGAGCTGACTGCAATCAGCAGCACTGAGCTAACTGCTATCAGCAGCACTGTGCCAACTGCAATAAGTTCTGAGCTAACTGCAATCAGCAGCACTGAGCTAACTGCAATCAGCGCTGTGCTAACTGCAATCAGCAGCACAGAGCTGACTGCAATCAGCAGCACTGAGCTGACTGCAAAGAGCAGCACTGAGCTGACTGCAATCAGCAGCACTGAGCTGACTGTAATCAGCAGCATTGAGCTAACTGCAATCAGCAGCACTGAGCTAACTGCATTCAGCAGCACTGAGCTAACTGCAATCAGCGCTGTGCTAACTGCAATCAGCAGCACAGAGCTGACTGCAATCAGCAGCACTGAGCTGACTGCAAAGAGCAGCACTGAGCTGACTGCAATCAGCAGCACAGAGCTGACTGCAATCAGCAGCACTGAGCTGACTGCAATCAGCAGCACTGAGCTGACTGCAATCAGCAGCACTGAGCTGACTGTAATCAGCAGCATTGAGCTGACCGCAATCAGCAGCACTGAGCGAACTGCAATCAGCAGCACTGAGCGAACTGCAATCAGCAGCACTGAGCGAACTGCAATCAGCAGCACTGAGCTAACTGCAATAAGTACTGAGCTAACTGCAATCAGCAGCACTGAGCTAAATTCAATCTGCAGCATTGAGCTCACTTCAATCAGCAGCACTGAGCTGACTGCAATCAGCAGCACTGAGCTACCTGCAATCAGCAGCACTGAGCTAACTGCAATCAGCAGCACTGAGCTAACTGCATTCAGCAGCACTGAGCTAACTGCAATCAGCAGCACTGAGCTACCTGCATTCAGCAGCACTGAGCTAACTGCATTCAGCAGCACTGTGCTAACTGCAATCAGCAGCACTGAGGTAACTGCATTCAGCAGCACTGTACAAACTGCATTCAGCAGCTCTGTGCAAACTGCAATCAGCAGCATTGTGCTAACTGCAATCAGCAGCACTGAGCTAACTGCAATCAGCAGCACTGAGCGAACTGCAATCAGCAGCACTGTCTCACTGCAATCAGCAGCACTGAGCTCACTGCAATCAGCAGCACTGACCTGACTGCAATCAGCAGCACTGAGCTGACTGCAATAAGCAGCACTGAGCTACCTGCAATCAGCAGCACTGAGCTAACTGCAATCAGCAGCACTGAGCTAACTGCATTCAGCAGCACTGAGCTACCTGCAATCAGCAGCACTGATCTAACTGCATTCAGCAGCACTGTGCTAACTGCATTCAGCAGCACTGTGCTAACTGCAATCAGCAGCACTGAGCTAACTGCAATCAGCAGCACTGAGCTAACTGCAATCAGCAGCACTGAGCTAACTGCATTCAGCAGCACTGTGCTAACTGCATTCAGCAGCACTGTGCTAACTGCAATCAGCAGCACTGAGCTAACTGCATTCAGCAGCAATGAACTAACTGCAATCAGCAGCACTGAGCTAACTGCATTCAGCAACGCTGTGCTAACTGCAATCAGCAGCACTGAGCTACCTGCAATCAGCAGCCCTGAGCTAACTGCATTCAGCAGCACTGTGCTAACTGCAATCAGCAGCACTGAGGTAACTGCATTCAGCAGCACTGAGCTAACTTGCAGTCAGCGCTGTGCTAACTGCAATCAACCGCACTGAGCTAACTGCAATCAGCAGCACTGAGCTAACTGCATTCAGCAGCAATGAACTAACTGCAATCAGCAGCACTGAGCTAACTGCATTCAGCAGCACTGAGCTAACTGCAATCAGCGCTGTGCTAACTGCAATCAGCAGCACAGAGCTGACTGCAATCAGCAGCACTGAGCTGACTGCAATCAGCAGCAATGAGCAGACCGCAATCAGCAGCACTGAGCTAACTGCTATCAGCAGCACTGAGCAAACTGCAATCAGCAGCAGTGAGCTAGCTGCAATCAGCAGCACTGAGCTAACTTGCAGTCAGCGCTGTGCAAACTGCAATCAACTGCACTGAGCTGACTGCAATCAGCAGCAATGAGCTGACCGCAATCAGCAGCACTGAGCTAACTGCTATCAGCAGCACTGAGCTAACTGCAATCAGCAGCAGTGAGCTGGCTGCAATCAGCAGCACTGAGCTAACTTGCAGTCAGCAGCTGCTGATTGCAGTTAGCTCAGTGCTGCTGAATGCAGTTAGCTCAGTGCTGCTGATTGCAGTTAGCTCAGTGCTGCTGATTGCTGTTAGCTCATTGCTGCTGATTGCAGTTAGCAGCACTGAGCTACCTGCATTCAGCAGCACTCTGCTAACTGCAATCAGCAGCACTGAGCTAACCGCAATCAGCAGCACTGAGCTAACTGCAATCACCAGCACTGAGCTGACTGCACTCAGCAGCACTGAGCTAACTGCAATCAGCAGCACTGAGCTAACTGCATTCAGCAGCACTGAGCTAACTGCAATCAGCGCTGTGCTAACTGCAATCAGCAGCACAGAGTTGACTGCAGTCAGCAGAACTGAGCTCACTGCAATCAGCAGGACTGAGCTAACTGCAATCAGCAGCACTGAGCTAACTGCAATCAGCAGCACTGAGCTAACTGCATTCAGCAGCAATGAACTAACTGCAATCAGCAGCACTGAGCTAACTGCATTCAGCAGCACTGTGCTAACTGCAATCAGCAGCAATGAGGTAACTGCATTCAGCAGCACTGTGCTAACTGCAATCAGCAGCATTGTGCTAACTGCAATCAGCAGCACCGAGCTAACTGCAATCAGCACTGAGCTAACTGCAATCAGCAGCACTGAGCTAACTGCAATCAGCAGCACTGAGCTAACTGCATTCAGCAGCACTGAGCTAACTGCAATCAGCAGCACTGAGCTGACTGCAATTAGCAGCACTGAGCTGACTGCAATCAGCAGCACTGAGCTGACTGCAATCAGCAGCACAGAGCTGACTTGCAGTCAGCGCTGTGCTAACTGCAATCAACCGCACTGAGCTAACTGCAATCAGCAGCACTGAGCTAACTGCATTCAGCAGCACTGTGCTAACTGCAATCAGCAGCACTGAGGTAACTGCATTCAGCAGCACTGTGCAAACTGCATTCAGCAGCTCTGTGCAAACTGCAATCAGCAGCATTGTGCTATCTGCAATCAGCAGCACTGAGCTAACTGCAATCAGCAGCACTGAGCTAACTGCATTCAGCAGCACTGAGCTGACTGCAATCAGCAGCACTGAGCTGACTGCAATCAGCAGCACTGAGCTAACTGCTATCAGCAGCACTGTGCCAACTGCAATAAGTTCTGAGCTAACTGCAATCAGCAGCACTGAGCTAACTGCAATCAGCAGCACTGAGCTAACTGCATTCAGCAGCACTGAGCTAACTGCAATCAGCGCTGTGCTAACTGCAATCAGCAGCACAGAGCTGACTGCAATCAGCAGCACTGAGCTGACTGCAAAGAGCAGCACTGAGCTGACTGCAATCAGCAGCACTGAGCTGACTGTAATCAGCAGCATTGAGCTAACTGCAATCAGCAGCACTGAGCTAACTGCATTCAGCAGCACTGAGCTAACTGCAATCAGCGCTGTGCTAACTGCAATCAGCAGCACAGAGCTGACTGCAAAGAGCAGCACTGAGCTGACTGCAATCAGCAGCACAGAGCTGACTGCAATCAGCAGCACTGAGCTGACTGCAATCAGCAGCACTGAGCTGACTGCAATCAGCAGCACTGAGCTGACTGTAATCAGCAGCATTGAGCTGACCGCAATCAGCAGCACTGAGCTAACTGCAATCAGCAGCACTGAGCTAACTGCATTCAGCAGCAATGAACTAACTGCAATCAGCAGCACTGAGCTAACTGCATTCAGCAGCACTGTGCTAACTGCAATCAGCAGCAATGAGGTAACTGCATTCAGCAGCACTGTGCTAACTGCAATCAGCAGCATTGTGCTAACTGCAATCAGCAGCACCGAGCTAACTGCAATCAGCACTGAGCTAACTGCAATCAGCAGCACTGAGCTAACTGCAATCAGCAGCACTGAGCTAACTGCATTCAGCAGCACTGAGCTAACTGCAATCAGCAGCACTGAGCTGACTGCAATCAGCAGCACTGAGCTGACTGCAATCAGCAGCACTGAGCTGACTGCAATCAGCAGCACAGAGCTGACTTGCAGTCAGCGCTGTGCTAACTGCAATCAACCGCACTGAGCTAACTGCAATCAGCAGCACTGAGCTAACTGCATTCAGCAGCACTGTGCTAACTGCAATCAGCAGCACTGAGGTAACTGCATTCAGCAGCACTGTGCAAACTGCATTCAGCAGCTCTGTGCAAACTGCAATCAGCAGCATTGTGCTATCTGCAATCAGCAGCACTGAGCTAACTGCAATCAGCAGCACTGAGCTAACTGCATTCAGCAGCACTGAGCTGACTGCAATCAGCAGCACTGAGCTGACTGCAATCAGCAGCACTGAGCTAACTGCTATCAGCAGCACTGTGCCAACTGCAATAAGTTCTGAGCTAACTGCAATCAGCAGCACTGAGCTAACTGCAATCAGCAGCACTGAGCTAACTGCATTCAGCAGCACTGAGCTAACTGCAATCAGCGCTGTGCTAACTGCAATCAGCAGCACAGAGCTGACTGCAATCAGCAGCACTGAGCTGACTGCAAAGAGCAGCACTGAGCTGACTGCAATCAGCAGCACTGAGCTGACTGTAATCAGCAGCATTGAGCTAACTGCAATCAGCAGCACTGAGCTAACTGCATTCAGCAGCACTGAGCTAACTGCAATCAGCGCTGTGCTAACTGCAATCAGCAGCACAGAGCTGACTGCAATCAGCAGCACTGAGCTGACTGCAAAGAGCAGCACTGAGCTGACTGCAATCAGCAGCACAGAGCTGACTGCAATCAGCAGCACTGAGCTGACTGCAATCAGCAGCACTGAGCTGACTGCAATCAGCAGCACTGAGCTGACTGTAATCAGCAGCATTGAGCTGACCGCAATCAGCAGCACTGAGCGAACTGCAATCAGCAGCACTGAGCGAACTGCAATCAGCAGCACTGAGCGAACTGCAATCAGCAGCACTGAGCTAACTGCAATAAGTACTGAGCTAACTGCAATCAGCAGCACTGAGCTAAATTCAATCTGCAGCATTGAGCTCACTTCAATCAGCAGCACTGAGCTGACTGCAATCAGCAGCACTGAGCTACCTGCAATCAGCAGCACTGAGCTAACTGCAATCAGCAGCACTGAGCTAACTGCATTCAGCAGCACTGAGCTAACTGCAATCAGCAGCACTGAGCTACCTGCATTCAGCAGCACTGAGCTAACTGCATTCAGCAGCACTGTGCTAACTGCAATCAGCAGCACTGAGGTAACTGCATTCAGCAGCACTGTACAAACTGCATTCAGCAGCTCTGTGCAAACTGCAATCAGCAGC
The DNA here is from genome assembly GCF_036365525.1 of Heterodontus francisci. Taxonomy (NCBI): domain Eukaryota; kingdom Metazoa; phylum Chordata; class Chondrichthyes; order Heterodontiformes; family Heterodontidae; genus Heterodontus; species Heterodontus francisci. The sequence continues at coordinate 154,363,473 of NC_090373.1, read as the reverse complement.
ATTGTGCTAACTGCAATCAGCAGCACTGAGCTAACTGCAATCAGCAGCACTGAGCGAACTGCAATCAGCAGCACTGTCTCACTGCAATCAGCAGCACTGAGCTCACTGCAATCAGCAGCACTGACCTGACTGCAATCAGCAGCACTGAGCTGACTGCAATAAGCAGCACTGAGCTACCTGCAATCAGCAGCACTGAGCTAACTGCAATCAGCAGCACTGAGCTAACTGCATTCAGCAGCACTGAGCTACCTGCAATCAGCAGCACTGATCTAACTGCATTCAGCAGCACTGTGCTAACTGCATTCAGCAGCACTGTGCTAACTGCAATCAGCAGCACTGAGCTAACTGCAATCAGCAGCACTGAGCTAACTGCAATCAGCAGCACTGAGCTAACTGCATTCAGCAGCACTGTGCTAACTGCATTCAGCAGCACTGTGCTAACTGCAATCAGCAGCACTGAGCTAACTGCATTCAGCAGCAATGAACTAACTGCAATCAGCAGCACTGAGCTAACTGCATTCAGCAACGCTGTGCTAACTGCAATCAGCAGCACTGAGCTACCTGCAATCAGCAGCCCTGAGCTAACTGCATTCAGCAGCACTGTGCTAACTGCAATCAGCAGCACTGAGTTAACTGCATTCAGCAGCACTGAGCTAACTTGCAGTCAGCGCTGTGCTAACTGCAATCAACCGCACTGAGCTAACTGCAATCAGCAGCACTGAGCTAACTGCATTCAGCAGCAATGAACTAACTGCAATCAGCAGCACTGAGCTAACTGCATTCAGCAGCACTGAGCTAACTGCAATCAGCGCTGTGCTAACTGCAATCAGCAGCACAGAGCTGACTGCAATCAGCAGCACTGAGCTGACTGCAATCAGCAGCAATGAGCAGACCGCAATCAGCAGCACTGAGCTAACTGCTATCAGCAGCACTGAGCAAACTGCAATCAGCAGCAGTGAGCTAGCTGCAATCAGCAGCACTGAGCTAACTTGCAGTCAGCGCTGTGCAAACTGCAATCAACTGCACTGAGCTGACTGCAATCAGCAGCAATGAGCTGACCGCAATCAGCAGCACTGAGCTAACTGCTATCAGCAGCACTGAGCTAACTGCAATCAGCAGCAGTGAGCTGGCTGCAATCAGCAGCACTGAGCTAACTTGCAGTCAGCAGCTGCTGATTGCAGTTAGCTCAGTGCTGCTGAATGCAGTTAGCTCAGTGCTGCTGATTGCAGTTAGCTCAGTGCTGCTGATTGCTGTTAGCTCATTGCTGCTGATTGCAGTTAGCAGCACTGAGCTACCTGCATTCAGCAGCACTCTGCTAACTGCAATCAGCAGCACTGAGCTAACCGCAATCAGCAGCACTGAGCTAACTGCAATCACCAGCACTGAGCTGACTGCACTCAGCAGCACTGAGCTAACTGCAATCAGCAGCACTGAGCTAACTGCATTCAGCAGCACTGAGCTAACTGCAATCAGCGCTGTGCTAACTGCAATCAGCAGCACAGAGTTGACTGCAGTCAGCAGAACTGAGCTCACTGCAATCAGCAGGACTGAGCTAACTGCAATCAGCAGCACTGAGCTGACTGCAATCAGCAGCACTGAGCTAACTGCATTCAGCAGCACTGAGCGAACTGCAATCAGCAGCACTGAGCGAACTGCAATCAGCCGCACTGAGCTACCTGCAATCAGCAGCACTGAGCGAACTGCAATCAGCAGCACTGAGCTGACTGCAATCAGCAGCACTGAGCTAACTGCATTCAGCAGCACTGAGCGAACTGCAATCAGCAGCACTGAGCTAACTGCAATCAGCAGCACTGAGCTGACTGCAATCAGCAACACTGTGCTAACTGCATTCAGCAGCACTGAGCGAACTGCAATCAGCAGCACTGAGCTAACTGCAATCAGCAGCACTGAGCTAACTGCAATCAGCAGCACTGAGCTCACTGCAATCAGCAGCACTGAGCTAACTGCAATCAGCAGCACTGAGCTGACTGCAATCAGCAGCACTGAGCAAACTGCAATCAGCAGCGCTGAGCTAACTGCAATCAGCAGCACTGAGCTACCTGCAATCAGCAGCACTGAGCTAACTGCAATCAGCAGCACTGAGCTAACTGCATTCAGCAGCACTGAGCTACCTGCAATCAGCAGCACTGTGCTAACTGCATTCAGCAGCACTGTGCTAACTGCAATCAGCAGCACTGAGCTAACTGCATTCAGCAGCAATGAACTAACTGCAATCAGCAGCACTGAGCTAACTGCATTCAGCAACGCTGTGCTAACTGCAATCAGCAGCACTGAGCTACCTGCAATCAGCAGCCCTGAGCTAACTGCATTCAGCAGCACTGTGCTAACTGCAATCAGCAGCACTGAGGTAACTGCATTCAGCAGCACTGTGCTAACTGCAATCAGCAGCATTGTGCTAACTGTAATCAGCAGCACCGAGCTAACTGCAATCAGCACTGAGCTAACTGCAATCAGCAGCACTGAGCTAACTGCAATCAGCAGCACTGAGCTAACTGCAATCAGTGCTGTGCTAACTGCAATCAGCAGCACAGAGCTGACTGCAATCAGCAGCACAGAGCTGACTGCAATCATCAGCACTGAGCTGACTGCAATCAGCAGGACTGAGCTAACTGCAATCAGCAGCACTGAGCTGACTGCAATCAGCAGCACTGAGCTAACTGCAATCAGCAGCACTGTGCCAACTGCAATAAGTACTGAGCTAACTGCAATCAGCAGCACTGAGCTAAATTCAATCTGCAGCATTGAGCTCGCTCCAATCAGCAGCAGTGAGCTAGCTGCAATCAGCAGCACTGAGCTAACTTGCAGTCAGCGCTGTGATAACTGCAATCAACCGCACTGAGCTAACTGCAATCAGCAGCACTGAGCTAACTGCATTCAGCAGCAATGAACTAACTGCAATCAGCAGCACTGCGCTAACTGCATTCAGCAGCAATGAACTAACTGCAATCAGCAGCACTGTGCTAACTGCAATCAGCAGCACTGAGCTACCTGCATTCAGCAGCACTGAGCTAACTGCATTCAGCAGTACTGTGCTAACTGCAATCAGCAGCACTGAGGTAACTGCATTCAGCAGCACTGTACAAACTGCATTCAGCAGCTCTGTGCAAACTGCAATCAGCAGCATTGTGCTAACTGCAATCAGCAGCACTGAGCTAACTGCAATCAGCAGCACTGAGCGAACTGCAATCAGCAGCACTGTCTCACTGCAATCATCAGCACTGAGCTCACTGCAATCAGCAGCACTGACCTAACTGCAATCAGCAGCACTGAGCTGACTGCAATCAGCAGCACTGAGCTACCTGCAATCAGCAGCACTGAGCTGACTGCAATCAGCAGCACTGAGCTACCGGCAATCAGCAGCACTGTGCTAACTGCAATCAGCAGCACTGAGCTAACTGCATTCAGCAGCACTGAGCTAACTGCAATCAGCAGCACTGAGCTAACTGCAATCAGCAGCACTGAGCTAACTGCAATCAGCAGCACTGAGCTACCTGCAATCAGCAGCACTGAGCTGACTGCAATCAGCAGCACTGAGCTACCGGCAATCAGCAGCACTGTGCTAACTGCAATCAGCAGCACTGAGCTAACTGCATTCAGCAGCACTGAGCTAACTGCAATCAGCAGCACTGAGCTAACTGCAATCAGCAGCACTGAGCTAACTGCAATCAGCAGCACTGAGCTACCTGCAATCAGCAGCACTGAGCTAACTGCATTCAGCAGCACTGTGCTAACTGCATTCAGCAGCACTGTGCTAACTGCAATCAGCAGCACTGAGCTAACTGCATTCAGCAGCAATGAACTAACTGCAATCAGCAGCACTGAGCTAACTGCATTCAGCAACGCTGTGCTAACTGCAATCAGCAGCACTGAGCTACCTGCAATCAGCAGCCCTGAGCTCACTGCATTCAGCAGCACTGTGCTAACTGCAATCAGCAGCACTGAGGTAACTGCATTCAGCAGCACTGAGCTAACTTGCAGTCAGCGCTGTGCTAACTGCAATCAACCGCACTGAGCTAACTGCAATCAGCAGCACTGAGCTAACTGCATTCAGCAGCAATGAACTAACTGCAATCAGCAGCACTGAGCTAAATGCATTCAGCAGCACTGAGCTAACTGCAATCAGCGCTGTGCTAACTGCAATCAGCAGCACAGAGCTGACTGCAATCAGCAGCACTGAGCTGACTGCAATCAGCAGCAATGAGCAGACCGCAATCAGCAGCACTGAGCTAACTGCTATCAGCAGCACTGAGCAAACTGCAATCAGCAGCAGTGAGCTAGCTGCAATCAGCAGCACTGAGCTAACTTGCAGTCAGCGCTGTGCAAACTGCAATCAACTGCACTGAGCTGACTGCAATCAGCAGCAATGAGCTGACCGCAATCAGCAGCACTGAGCTAACTGCTATCAGCAGCACTGAGCTAACTGCAATCAGCAGCACTGAGCTAAACTCAATCTGCAGCATTGAGCAAACTGCAATCAGCAGCAGTGAGCTGGCTGCAATCAGCAGCACTGAGCTAACTTGCAGTCAGCAGCACTGAGCTGACTGCAATCAGCAGGACTGAGCTAACTGCAATCAGCAGCACTGAGCTGACTGCAATCAGCAGCACTGAGCTAACTGCAATCAGCAGCACTGTGCCAACTGCAATAAGTACTGAGCTAACTGCAATCAGCAGCACTGAGCTAAATTCAATCTGCAGCATTGAGCTCGCTTCAATCAGCAGCAGAGAGCTAGCTGCAATCAGCAGCACTGAGCTAACTTGCAGTCAGCGCTGTGATAACTGCAATCAACCGCACTGAGCTAACTGCAATCAGCAGCACTGAGCTAACTGCATTCAGCAGCAATGAACTAACTGCAATCAGCAGCACTGCGCTAACTGCATTCAGCAGCAATGAACTAACTGCAATCAGCAGCACTGTGCTAACTGCAATCAGCAGCACTGAGCTACCTGCATTCAGCAGCACTGAGCTAACTGCATTCAGCAGTACTGTGCTAACTGCAATCAGCAGCACTGAGGTAACTGCATTCAGCAGCACTGTACAAACTGCATTCAGCAGCTCTGTGCAAACTGCAATCAGCAGCATTGTGCTAACTGCAATCAGCAGCACTGAGCTAACTGCAATCAGCAGCACTGAGCGAACTGCAATCAGCAGCACTGAGCTAACTGCAATCAGCAGCACTGAGCTCACTGCAATCAGCAGCACTGACCTAACTGCAATCAGCAGCTCTGAGCTGACTGCAATCAGCAGCACTGAGCTACCTGCAATCAGCAGCACTGAGCTAACTGCAATCAGCAGCACTGAGCTAACTGCATTCAGCAGCACTGAGCTAACTGCAATCAGCAGCACTGAGCTAACTGCAATCAGCAGCACTGAGCTAACTGCAATCAGCAGCACTGAGCTACCTGCAATCAGCAGCACTGAGCTAACTGCATTCAGCAGCACTGTGCTAACTGCATTCAGCAGCACTGTGCTAACTGCAATCAGCAGCACTGAGCTAACTGCATTCAGCAGCAATGAACTAACTGCAATCAGCAGCACTGAGCTAACTGCATTCAGCAACGCTGTGCTAACTGCAATCAGCAGCACTGAGCTACCTGCAATCAGCAGCCCTGAGCTAACTGCATTCAGCAGCACTGTGCTAACTGCAATCAGCAGCACTGAGGTAACTGCATTCAGCAGCACTGAGCTAACTTGCAGTCAGCGCTGTGCTAACTGCAATCAACCGCACTGAGCTAACTGCAATCAGCAGCACTGAGCTAACTGCATTCAGCAGCAATGAACTAACTGCAATCAGCAGCACTGAGCTAACTGCATTCAGCAGCACTGAGCTAACTGCAATCAGCGCTGTGCTAACTGCAATCAGCAGCACAGAGCTGACTGCAATCAGCAGCACTGAGCTGACTGCAATCAGCAGCAATGAGCAGACCGCAATCAGCAGCACTGAGCTAACTGCTATCAGCAGCACTGAGCAAACTGCAATCAGCAGCAGTGAGCTAGCTGCAATCAGCAGCACTGAGCTAACTTGCAGTCAGCGCTGTGCAAACTGCAATCAACTGCACTGAGCTGACTGCAATCAGCAGCAATGAGCTGACCGCAATCAGCAGCACTGAGCTAACTGCAATCAGCAGCACTGAGCTAAACTCAATCTGCAGCATTGAGCAAACTGCAATCAGCAGCAGTGAGCTGGCTGCAATCAGCAGCACTGAGCTAACTTGCAGTCAGCGCTGTGCTAACTGCAATCAACTGCACTGAGCGATCTGCTATCAGCAGCACTGAGCTAACTGCAATCAGCAGCACTGAGCTAAACTCAATCTGCAGCATTGAGCAAACTGCAATCAGCAGCAGTGAGCTGGCTGCAATCAGCAGCACTGAGCTAACTTGCAGTCAGCAGCTGCTGATTGCAGTTAGCTCAGTGCTGCTGATTGCAGTTAGCTCATTGCTGCTGATTGCAGTTAGCAGCACTGAGCTACCTGCATTCAGCAGCACTCTGCTAACTGCAATCAGCAGCACTGAGCTAACCGCATTCAGCAGCACTGAGCTAACTGCAATCAGCGCTGTGCTAACTGCAATCAGCAGCACAGAGCTGACTGCAATCAGCAGCACTGAGCTGACTGCAATCAGCAGCAATGAGCAGACCGCAATCAGCAGCACTGAGCTAACTGCTATCAGCAGCACTGAGCAAACTGCAATCAGCAGCAGTGAGCTAGCTGCAATCAGCAGCACTGAGCTAACTTGCAGTCAGCGCTGTGCAAACTGCAATCAACTGCACTGAGCTGACTGCAATCAGCAGCAATGAGCTGACCGCAATCAGCAGCACTGAGCTAACTGCAATCAGCAGCACTGAGCTAAACTCAATCTGCAGCATTGAGCAAACTGCAATCAGCAGCAGTGAGCTGGCTGCAATCAGCAGCACTGAGCTAACTTGCAGTCAGCGCTGTGCTAACTGCAATCAACTGCACTGAGCGATCTGCTATCAGCAGCACTGAGCTAACTGCAATCAGCAGCACTGAGCTAAACTCAATCTGCAGCATTGAGCAAACTGCAATCAGCAGCAGTGAGCTGGCTGCAATCAGCAGCACTGAGCTAACTTGCAGTCAGCAGCTGCTGATTGCAGTTAGCTCAGTGCTGCTGATTGCAGTTAGCTCATTGCTGCTGATTGCAGTTAGCAGCACTGAGCTACCTGCATTCAGCAGCACTCTGCTAACTGCAATCAGCAGCACTGAGCTAACCGCATTCAGCAGCACTGAGCTAACTGCAATCACCAGCACTGAGCTGACTGCACTCAGCAGCACTGAGCTAACTGCAATCAGCAGCACTGAGCTAACTGCATTCAGCAGCACTGAGCTAACTGCAATCAGCGCTGTGCTAACTGCAATCAGCAGCACAGAGTTGACTGCAATCAGCAGAACTGAGCTCACTGCAATCAGCAGGACTGAGCTAACTGCAATCAGCAGCACTGAGCTGACTGCAATCAGCAGCACTGAGCTAACTGCATTCAGCAGCACTGAGCGAACTGCAATCAGCAGCACTGAGCTACCTGCAATCAGCAGCACTGAGCTGACTGCAATCAGCAGCACTGAGCTGACTGCAATCAGCAGCAATGAGCAGACCGCAATCAGCAGCACTGAGCTAACTGCTATCAGCAGCACTGAGCAAACTGCAATCAGCAGCAGTGAGCTAGCTGCAATCAGCAGCACTGAGCTAACTTGCAGTCAGCGCTGTGCAAACTGCAATCAACTGCACTGAGCTGACTGCAATCAGCAGCAATGAGCTGACCGCAATCAGCAGCACTGAGCTAACTGCTATCAGCAGCACTGAGCTAACTGCAATCAGCAGCACTGAGCTAAACTCAATCTGCAGCATTGAGCAAACTGCAATCAGCAGCAGTGAGCTGGCTGCAATCAGCAGCACTGAGCTAACTTGCAGTCAGCGCTGTGCTAACTGCAATCAACTGCACTGAGCGATCTGCTATCAGCAGCACTGAGCTAACTGCAATCAGCAGCACTGAGCTAAACTCAATCTGCAGCATTGAGCAAACTGCAATCAGCAGCAGTGAGCTGGCTGCAATCAGCAGCACTGAGCTAACTTGCAGTCAGCAGCTGCTGATTGCAGTTAGCTCAGTGCTGCTGAATGCAGTTAGCTCAGTGCTGCTGATTGCAGTTAGCTCAGTGCTGCTGATTGCAGTTAGCTCATTGCTGCTGATTGCAGTTAGCAGCACTGAGCTACCTGCATTCAGCAGCACTCTGCTAACTGCAATCAGCAGCACTGAGCTAACCGCATTCAGCAGCACTGAGCTAACTGCAATCACCAGCACTGAGCTGACTGCACTCAGCAGCACTGAGCTAACTGCAATCAGCAGCACTGAGCTAACTGCATTCAGCAGCACTGAGCTAACTGTAATCAGCGCTGTGCTAACTGCAATCAGCAGCACAGAGTTGACTGCAATCAGCAGAACTGAGCTCACTGCAATCAGCAGGACTGAGCTAACTGCAATCAGCAGCACTGAGCTGACTGCAATCAGCAGCACTGAGCTAACTGCATTCAGCAGCACTGAGCGAACTGCAATCAGCAGCACTGAGCGAACTGCAATCAGCAGCACTGAGCTACCTGCAATCAGCAGCACTGAGCGAACTGCAATCAGCAGCACTGAGCTGACTGCAATCAGCAGCACTGAGCTAACTGCATTCAGCAGCACTGAGCGAACTGCAATCAGCAGCACTGAGCTAACTGCAATCAGCAGCACTGAGATGACTGCAATCAGCAACACTGTGCTAACTGCATTCAGCAGCACTGAGCGAACTGCAATCAGCAGCACTGAGCTAACTGCAATCAGCAGCACTGAGCTAACTGCAATCAGCAGCACTGAGCTCACTGCAATCAGCAGCACTGAGCTGACTGCAATCAGCAGCACTGAGCAAACTGCAATCAGCAGCGCTGAGCTAACTGCAATCAGCAGCACTGAGCTAACTGCATTCAGCAGCACTGAGCTAACTGCAATCAGCAGCACTGAGCTGACTGCAATCAGCAGCACTGAGCTGACTGCAATCAGCAGCACTGAGCTGACTGCAATCAGCAGCACAGAGCTGACTGCAATCAGCAGGACTGAGCTAACTGCAATCAGCAGCACTGAGCTGACTGCAATCAGCAGCACTGAGCTGACTGTAATCAGCAGCAATGAGCTGACCGCAATCAGCAGCACTGAGCTAACTGCTATCAGCAGCACTGTGCCAACTGCAATAAGTACTGAGCTAACTGCAATCAGCAGCACTGAGCTAAATTCAATCTGCAGCATTGAGCTCACTTCAATCAGCAGCAGTGAGCTAGCTGCAATCAGCAGCACTGAGCTAACTTGCAGTCAGCGCTGTGCTAACTGCAATCAACCGCACTGAGCTAACTGCAATCAGCAGCACTGAGCTAACTGCATTCAGCAGCAATGAACTAACTGCAATCAGCAGCACTGAGCTAACTGCATTCAGCAGCAATGAACTAACTGCAATCAGTAGCACTGAGCTACCTGCAATCAGCAGCACTGAGCTAACTGCATTCAGCAGCACTGTGCGAACTGCAATCAGCAGCACTGAGCTAACTGCATTCAGCAGCAATGAACTAACTGCAATCAGTAGCACTGAGCTACCTGCAATCAGCAGCACTGAGCTAACTGCATTCAGCAGCAATGAACTAACTGCAATCAGCAGCACTGAGCTAACTGCATTCAGCAGCAATGAACTAACTGCAATCAGTAGCACTGAGCTACCTGCAATCAGCAGCACTGAGCTAACTGCATTCAGCAGCACTGTGCCAACTGCAATCAGCAGCACTGAGGTAACTGCATTCAGCAGCACTGTGCAAACTGCATTCAGCAGCTCTGTGCAAACTGCAATCAGCAGCATTGTGCTAACTGCAATCAGCAGCACTGAGCTAACTGCAATCAGCAGCACTGAGCTAACTGCATTCAGCAGCACTGAGCTAACTGCAATCAGCGCTGTGCTAACTGCAATCAGCAGAACAGAGCTGGCTGCAATCAGCAGCACTGAGCTGACTGCAATCAGCAGCACTGAGCTAACTGCTATCAGCAGCACTGTGCCAACTGCAATAAGTTCTGAGCTAACTGCAATCAGCAGCACTGAGCAAACTGCAATCAGCAGCACTGAGCTAACTGCATTCAGCAGCACTGAGCTAACTGCAATCAGCGCTGTGCTAACTGCAATCAGCAGCACAGAGCTGACTGCAATCAGCAGCACTGAGCTGACTGCAATCAGCAGCACTGAGCTAACTGCTATCAGCAGCACTGTGCCAACTGCAATAAGTACTGAGCTAACTGCAATCAGCAGCACTGAGCTAACTGCAATCAGCAGCACTGAGCGAACTGCAATCAGCAGCACTGCCTCACTGCAATCAGCAGCACTGAGCTCACTGCAATCAGCAGCACTGAGCTAACTGCAAGCAGCAGCACTGAGCTGACTGCAATCAGCAGCACTGAGCTAACTGCAATCAGCAGCGCTGAGCTAACTGCAATCAGCAGCACTGAGCTACCTGCAATCAGCAGCACTGAGCTAACTGCAATCAGCAGCACTGAGCTAACTGCATTCAGCAGCACTGAGCTAACTGCAATCAGCAGCACTGTGCTAACTGCAATCAGCAGCACTGAGCTCCCTGCAATCAGCAGCACTGAGCTCACTGCATTCAGCAGCACTGTGCTAACTGCAATCAGCAGCACTGAGCTAACTGCATTCAGCAGCAATGAACTAACTGCAATCAGTAGCACTGAGCTACCTGCAATCAGCAGCACTGAGCTAACTGCATTCAGCAGCACTGTGCCAACTGCAATCAGCAGCACTGAGGTAACTGCATTCAGCAGCACTGTGCAAACTGCATTCAGCAGCTCTGTGCAAACTGCAATCAGCAGCATTGTGCTAACTGCAATCAGCAGCACTGAGCTAACTGCAATCAGCAGCACTGAGCTAACTGCATTCAGCAGCACTGAGCTAACTGCAATCAGCGCTGTGCTAACTGCAATCAGCAGCACAGAGCTGGCTGCAATCAGCAGCACTGAGCTGACTGCAATCAGCAGCACTGAGCTAACTGCTATCAGCAGCACTGTGCCAACTGCAATAAGTTCTGAGCTAACTGCAATCAGCAGCACTGAGCAAACTGCAATCAGCAGCACTGAGCTAACTGCATTCAGCAGCACTGAGCTAACTGCAATCAGCGCTGTGCTAACTGCAATCAGCAGCACAGAGCTGACTGCAATCAGCAGCACTGAGCTGACTGCAATCAGCAGCACTGAGCTAACTGCTATCAGCAGCACTGTGCCAACTGCAATAAGTACTGAGCTAACTGCAATCAGCAGCACTGAGCTAACTGCAATCAGCAGCACTGAGCGAACTGCAATCAGCAGCACTGCCTCACTGCAATCAGCAGCACTGAGCTCACTGCAATCAGCAGCACTGAGCTAACTGCAAGCAGCAGCACTGAGCTGACTGCAATCAGCAGCACTGAGCTAACTGCAATCAGCAGCGCTGAGCTAACTGCAATCAGCAGCACTGAGCTACCTGCAATCAGCAGCACTGAGCTAACTGCAATCAGCAGCACTGAGCTAACTGCATTCAGCAGCACTGAGCTAACTGCAATCAGCAGCACTGTGCTAACTGCAATCAGCAGCACTGAGCTCCCTGCAATCAGCAGCACTGAGCTCACTGCATTCAGCAGCACTGTGCTAACTGCAATCAGCAGCACTGAGGTAACTGCATTCAGCAGCACTGTGCAAACTGCATTCAGCCGCTCTGTGCAAACTGCAATCAGCAGCATTGTTCTAACTGCAATCAGCAGCACTGAGCTAACTGCAATCAGCAGCACTGAGCGAACTGCAATCAGCAGCACTGCCTCACTGCAATCAGCAGCACTGAGCTCACTGCAATCAGCAGCACTGAGCTAACTGCAATCAGCAGCACTGAGCTGACTGCAATCAGCAGCACTGAACTACCTGCAATCAGCAGCACTGAGCTAACTGCAATCAGCAGCACTGAGCTAACTGCATTCAGCAGCACTGAGCTAACTGCAATCAGCAGCACTGAGCTACCTGCAATCAGCAGCACTGTGCTAACTGCATTCCGCAGCACTGTGCTAACTGCAATCAGCAGCACTGAGCTAACTGCTTTCAGCAGCAATGAACTAACTGCAATCAGCAGCACTGAGCTAACTGCATTCAGCAGCCCTGAGCTAACTGCATTCAGCAGCACTGTGCTAACTGCAATCAGCAGCACTGAGCTAACTTGCAGTCAGCGCTGTGCTAACTGCAATCAACCGCACTGAGCTACATGCAATCAGCAGCACTGAGCTAACTGCAATCAGCAGCACTGAGCTAACTTGCAGTCAGCGCTGTGCTAACTGCAATCAGCAGCACTGAGCTACCTGCAATCAGCAGCCCTGAGCTAACTGCATTCAGCAGCACTGTGCTAACTGCAATCAGCAGCACTGAGCTAACTTGCAGTCAGCGCTGTGCTAACTGCAATCAATCGCACTGAGCTAACTGCAATCAGCAGCACTGAGCTAACTGCATTCAGCAGCAATGACCTAACTGCAATCAGCAGCACTGAGCTAACTGCATTCAGCAGCACTGAGCTAACTTGCAGTCAGCGCTGTGCTAACTGCAACCAACCGCACTGAGCTAACTGCAATCAGCAGCACTGAGCTAACTGCATTCAGCAGCAATGAACTAACTGCAATCAGCAGCACTGAGCTAACTGCATTCAGCAGCACTGTGCTAACTGCAATCAGCAGCAATGAGGTAACTGCATTCAGCAGCACTGTGCTAACTGCAATCAGCAGCATTGTGCTAACTGCAATCAGCAGCACCGAGCTAACTGCAATCAGCACTGAGCTAACTGCAATCAGCAGCACTGAGCTAACTGCAATCAGCAGCACTGAGCTAACTGCATTCAGCAGCACTGAGCTAACTGCAATCAGCAGCACTGAGCTGACTGCAATCAGCAGCACTGAGCTGACTGCAATCAGCAGCACTGAGCTGACTGCAATCAGCAGCACAGAGCTGACTTGCAGTCAGCGCTGTGCTAACTGCAATCAACCGCACTGAGCTAACTGCAATCAGCAGCACTGAGCTAACTGCATTCAGCAGCACTGTGCTAACTGCAATCAGCAGCACTGAGGTAACTGCATTCAGCAGCACTGTGCAAACTGCATTCAGCAGCTCTGTGCAAACTGCAATCAGCAGCATTGTGCTATCTGCAATCAGCAGCACTGAGCTAACTGCAATCAGCAGCACTGAGCTAACTGCATTCAGCAGCACTGAGCTGACTGCAATCAGCAGCACTGAGCTGACTGCAATCAGCAGCACTGAGCTAACTGCTATCAGCAGCACTGTGCCAACTGCAATAAGTTCTGAGCTAACTGCAATCAGCAGCACTGAGCTAACTGCAATCAGCAGCACTGAGCTAACTGCATTCAGCAGCACTGAGCTAACTGCAATCAGCGCTGTGCTAACTGCAATCAGCAGCACAGAGCTGACTGCAATCAGCAGCACTGAGCTGACTGCAAAGAGCAGCACTGAGCTGACTGCAATCAGCAGCACTGAGCTGACTGTAATCAGCAGCATTGAGCTAACTGCAATCAGCAGCACTGAGCTAACTGCATTCAGCAGCACTGAGCTAACTGCAATCAGCGCTGTGCTAACTGCAATCAGCAGCACAGAGCTGACTGCAATCAGCAGCACTGAGCTGACTGCAAAGAGCAGCACTGAGCTGACTGCAATCAGCAGCACAGAGCTGACTGCAATCAGCAGCACTGAGCTGACTGCAATCAGCAGCACTGAGCTGACTGCAATCAGCAGCACTGAGCTGACTGTAATCAGCAGCATTGAGCTGACCGCAATCAGCAGCACTGAGCTAACTGCAATCAGCAGCACTGAGCTAACTGCATTCAGCAGCAATGAACTAACTGCAATCAGCAGCACTGAGCTAACTGCATTCAGCAGCACTGTGCTAACTGCAATCAGCAGCAATGAGGTAACTGCATTCAGCAGCACTGTGCTAACTGCAATCAGCAGCATTGTGCTAACTGCAATCAGCAGCACCGAGCTAACTGCAATCAGCACTGAGCTAACTGCAATCAGCAGCACTGAGCTAACTGCAATCAGCAGCACTGAGCTAACTGCATTCAGCAGCACTGAGCTAACTGCAATCAGCAGCACTGAGCTGACTGCAATCAGCAGCACTGAGCTGACTGCAATCAGCAGCACTGAGCTGACTGCAATCAGCAGCACAGAGCTGACTTGCAGTCAGCGCTGTGCTAACTGCAATCAACCGCACTGAGCTAACTGCAATCAGCAGCACTGAGCTAACTGCATTCAGCAGCACTGTGCTAACTGCAATCAGCAGCACTGAGGTAACTGCATTCAGCAGCACTGTGCAAACTGCATTCAGCAGCTCTGTGCAAACTGCAATCAGCAGCATTGTGCTATCTGCAATCAGCAGCACTGAGCTAACTGCAATCAGCAGCACTGAGCTAACTGCATTCAGCAGCACTGAGCTGACTGCAATCAGCAGCACTGAGCTGACTGCAATCAGCAGCACTGAGCTAACTGCTATCAGCAGCACTGTGCCAACTGCAATAAGTTCTGAGCTAACTGCAATCAGCAGCACTGAGCTAACTGCAATCAGCAGCACTGAGCTAACTGCATTCAGCAGCACTGAGCTAACTGCAATCAGCGCTGTGCTAACTGCAATCAGCAGCACAGAGCTGACTGCAATCAGCAGCACTGAGCTGACTGCAAAGAGCAGCACTGAGCTGACTGCAATCAGCAGCACTGAGCTGACTGTAATCAGCAGCATTGAGCTAACTGCAATCAGCAGCACTGAGCTAACTGCATTCAGCAGCACTGAGCTAACTGCAATCAGCGCTGTGCTAACTGCAATCAGCAGCACAGAGCTGACTGCAATCAGCAGCACTGAGCTGACTGCAAAGAGCAGCACTGAGCTGACTGCAATCAGCAGCACAGAGCTGACTGCAGTCAGCAGCACTGAGCTGACTGCAATCAGCAGCACTGAGCTGACTGCAATCAGCAGCACTGAGCTGACTGTAATCAGCAGCATTGAGCTGACCGCAATCAGCAGCACTGAGCGAACTGCAATCAGCAGCACTGAGCGAACTGCAATCAGCAGCACTGAGCGAACTGCAATCAGCAGCACTGAGCTAACTGCAATCAGCAGCACTGAGCGAACTGCAATCAGCAGCACTGAGCGAACTGCAATCAGCAGCACTGCCTCACTGCAATCAGCAGCACTGAGCTCACTGCAATCAGCAGCACTGAGCTAACTGCAATCAGCAGCACTGAGCTGACTGCAATCAGCAGCACTGAGCTAACTGCAATCAGCAGCGCTGAGCTAACTGCAATCAGCAGCACTGAGCTACCTGCAATCAGCAGCACTGAGCTAACTGCAATCAGCAGCACTGCCTCACTGCAATCAGCAGCACTGAGCTCACTGCAATCAGCAGCACTGAGCTAACTGCAAGCAGCAGCACTGAGCTGACTGCAATCAGCAGCACTGAGCTAACTGCAATCAGCAGCGCTGAGCTAACTGCAATCAGCAGCACTGAGCTACCTGCAATCAGCAGCACTGAGCTAACTGCAATCAGCAGCACTGAGCTAACTGCATTCAGCAGCACTGAGCTAACTGCAATCAGCAGCACTGTGCTAACTGCAATCAGCAGCACTGAGCTACCTGCAATCAGCAGCACTGAGCTAACTGCATTCAGCAGCACTGTGCTTACTGCAATCAGCAGCACTGAGGTAACTGCATTCAGCAGCACTGTGCAAACTGCATTCAGCAGCTCTGTGCAAACTGCAATCAGCAGCATTGTTCTAACTGCAATCAGCAGCACTGAGCGAACTGCAATCAGCAGCACTGCCTCACTGCAATCAGCAGCACTGAGCTCACTGCAATCAGCAGCACTGAGCTAACTGCATTCAGCAGCACTGTGCTAACTGCAAACAGCAGCACTGAGCTAACTTGCAGTCAGCGCTGTGCTAACTGCAATCAACCGCACTGAGCTACCTGCAATCAGCAGCACTGAGCTAACTGCAATCAGCAGCACTGAGCTAACTGCAATCAGCAGCACTGAGCTAACTTGCAGTCAGCGCTGTGCTAACTGCAATCAGCAGCACTGAGCTACCTGCAATCAGCAGCCCTGAGCTAACTGCATTCAGCAGCACTGTGCTAACTGCAATCAGCAGCACTGAGCTAACTGCAATCAGCAGCACTGAGCTAACTGCATTCAGCAGCAATGAACTAACTGCAATCAGCAGCACTGAGCTAACTGCATTCAGCAGCACTGAGCTAACTTGCAGTCAGCGCTGTGCTAACTGCAAACAACCGCACTGAGCTAACTGCAATCAGCAGCACTGAGCTAACTGCATTCAGCAGCAATGAACTAACTGCAATCAGCAGCACTGAGCTAACTGCATTCAGCAGCACTGTGCTAACTGCAATCAGCAGCAATGAGGTAACTGCATTCAGCAGCACTGTGCTAACTGCAATCAGCAGCATTGTGCTAACTGCAATCAGCAGCACCGAGCTAACTGCAATCAGCACTGAGCTAACTGCATTCAGCAGCACTGTGCTAACTGCAATCAGCAGCATTGTGCTAACTGCAATCAGCAGCACCGAGCTAACTGCAATCAGCACTGAGCTAACTGCAATCATGAGCACAGAGCTGACTGCAATCAGCAGGACTGAGCTAACTGCAATCAGCAGCACTGAGCTGACTGCAATCAGCAGCACTGAGCTGACTGTAATCAGCAGCAATGAGCAGACCGCAATCAGCAGCACTGAGCTAACTGCTATCAGCAGCACTGTGCCAATAAGTACTGAGCTAACTGCAATCAGCAGCACTGAGCTAAATTCAATCTGCAGCATTGAGCTCACTTCAATCAGCAGCAGTGAGCTAGCTGCAATCAGCAGCACTGAGCTAACTTGCAGTCAGCGCTGTGCTAACTGCAATCAACCGCACTGAGCTACCTGCAATGAGCAGCACTGAGCTAACTGCAATCAGCAGCACTGAGCTACCTGCAATCAGCAGCCCTGAGCTAACTGCATTCAGCAGCACTGTGCTAACTGCAATCAGCAGCACTGAGCTAACTTGCAGTCAGCGCTGTGCTAACTGCAATCAACCGCACTGAGCTAACTGCAATCAGCAGCACTGAGCTAACTGCATTCAGCAGCAATGAACTAACTGCAATCAGCAGCACTGAGCTAACTGCATTCAGCAGCACTGAGCTAACTTGCAGTCAGCGATGTGCTAACTGCAACCAACCGCACTGAGCTAACTGCAATCAGCAGCACTGAGCTAACTGCATTCAGCAGCAATGAACTAACTGCAATCAGCAGCACTGAGCTAACTGCATTCAGCAGCACTGTGCTAACTGCAATCAGCAGCAATGAGGTAACTGCATTCAGCAGCACTGTGCTAACTGCAATCAGCAGCATTGTGCTAACTGCACTCAGCAGCACCGAGCTAACTGCAATCAGCACTGAGCTAACTGCAATCAGCAGCACTGAGCTAACTGCAATCAGCAGCACTGAGCTGACTGCATTCAGCAGCACTGAGCTGACTGCAATCAGCAGCACTGCCTCACTGCAATCAGCAGCACTGAGCTAACTGTAATCAGCAGCACTGAGCTGACTGCATTCAGCAGCAATGTGCTGACTGTAATCAGCAGCACTGAGCTAACTGCAATCAACCGCACTGAGCTATCTGCAATCAGCAGCACTGAGCTAACTGCATTCAGCAGCACTGAGCTAACTTGCAGTCAGCGCTGTGCTAACTGCAATCAACCGCACTGAGCTCACTGCAATCAGCAGCACTGTGCTAACTGCAATCAGCAGCAGTGAGCTACCTGCAATCAGCAGCACTGAGCTAACTGCAATCAGCAGCATTGTGCTAACTGCAATCAGCAGCTCTGAGCTGACTGCAATCAGCAGCACAGAGCTGACTGCAATCAGCAGCAATGTGCTGACTGTAATCAGCAGCACTGAGCTAACTGCAATCAACCGCACTGAGCTGTCTGCAAACAGCAGCAGTGAGCTGACTGTAATCAGCAGCAATGAGCAGACCGCAATCAGCAGCACTGAGCTAACTGCTATCAGCAGCACTGTGCCAACTGCAATAAGTACTGAGCTAACTGCAATCAGCAGCACTGAGCTAAATTCAATCTGCAGCACTGAGCTAAATTCAATCTGCAGCATTGAGCTCACTTCGATCAGCAGCACTGAGCAAACTGCAATCAGCAGCACTGAGCTAACTGCATTCAGCAGCACTGAGCTGACTTCAATCAGCAGCACTGAGCTAACTGCAATCAGCAGCACTGAGCTAACTGCAATCAGCAGCACTGAGCTGACTGCATTCACCAGCACTGAGCTGACTGCAATCAGCAGCACTGAGCTAACTGCAATCAGCAGCACTGAGCTAACTGCATTCAGCAGCACTGAGCTAACTGCAATCAGCAGCACTGAGCTGACTGCAATCAGCAGCACTGAGCTAACTGCAATCAGCAGCACAGAGCTGACTGCAATCAGCAGCACTGAGCTATCTGCATTCAGCAGCACTGAGCTAACTGCGAGCAGCAGCACTGAGCTGACTGCAATCAGCAGCACTGAGCTGACTGCATTCAGCAGCACTGAGCTAACTGCATTCAGCAGCACTGAGCTGACTGCAATCAGCAGCACTGAGCTAACTGCAATCAGCAGCGCTGAGCTAACTGCAATCAGCAGCACTGAGCTACCTGCAATCAGCAGCACTGAGCGAACTGCAATCAGCAGCACTGAGCTAACTGCATTCAGCAGCACTGAGCTAACTGCATTCAGCAGCACTGTGCTAACTGCATTCAGCAGCGCTGTGCTAACTGCAATCAGCAGCACCGAGCTACCTGCAATCAGCAGCCCTGAGCTAACTGCATTCAGCAGCACTGTGCTAACTGCAATCAGCAGCACTGAGGTAACTGCATTCAGCAGCACTGTGCTAACTGCAATCAGCAGCATTGTGCTAACTGCAATCTGCAGCACTGAGCTAAGTGCAATCAGCAGCCCTGAGCTAACTGCATTCAGCAGCACTGTGCTAACTGCAATCAGCAGCACTGAGGTAACTGCATTCAGCAGCACTGAGCTAACTGCAATCAGCAGCACTGAGCTGACTGCAATCAGCAGCACTGAGCTGACTGCAATCAGCAGCACTGAGCTGACTGCAATCAGCAGCACTGAGCTGACTGCAATCAGCAGCACTGAGCTGACTGTAATCAGCAGCAATGAGCTGACCGCAATCAGCAGCACTGAGCTAACGGCTATCAGCAGCACTGTGCCAACTGCAATAAGTACTGAGCTAACTGCAATCAGCAGCACTGAGTTAAATTCAATCTGCAGCATTGAGCTCACTTCAATCAGCAGCAGTGAGCTAGCTGCAATCAGCAGCACTGAGCTAACTTGCAGTCAGCGCTGTGCTAACTGCAATCAACCTCACTGAGCTAACTGCAATCAGCAGCACTGAGCTAACTGCATTCAGCAGCAATGAACTAACTGCAATCAGCAGCACTGAGCTAACTGCATTCAGCAGCAATGAACTAACTGCAATCAGCAGCACTGTGCTAACTGCAATCAGCAGCACTGAGCTAACTGCAATCAGCAGCACTGTGCTAACTGCAATCAGCAGCACTGAGCTACCTGCAATCAGCAGCACTGAGCTAACTGCATTCAGCAGCACTGAGCTAACTGCATTCAGCAGCACTGTGCTAACTGCAATCAGCAGCACTGAGCTAACTGCAATCAGCAGCACTGTGCTAACTGCAATCAGCAGCACTGAGCTACCTGCAATCAGCAGCACTGAGCTAACTGCATTCAGCAGCACTGTGCTAACTGCAATCAGCAGCACTGAGGTAACTGCATTCAGCAGCACTGTGCAAACTGCATTCAGCAGCTCTGTGCAAACTGCAATCAGCAGCATTGTGCTAACTGCAATCAGCAGCACTGAGCTAACTGCAATCAGCAGCACTGAGCTAACTTGCAGTCAGCGCTGTGCTAACTGCAATCAACCGCACTGAGCTAACTGCAATCAGCAGCACTGAGCTAACTGCATTCAGCAGCAATGAACTAACTGCAATCAGCAGCACTGAGCTAACTGCATTCAGCAGCAATGAACTAACTGCAATCAGCAGCACTGTGCTAACTGCAATCAGCAGCACTGAGATAACTGCAATCAGCAGCACTGTGCTAACTGCAATCAGCAGCACTGAGCTACCTGCAATCAGCAGCACTGAGCTAACTGCATTCAGCAGCACTGAGCTAACTGCATTCAGCAGCACTGTGCTAACTGCAATCAGCAGCACTGAGCTAACTGCAATCAGCAGCACTGTGCTAACTGCAATCAGCAGCACTGAGCTACCTGCAATCAGCAGCACTGAGCTAACTGCATTCAGCAGCACTGTGCTAACTGCAATCAGCAGCACTGAGGTAACTGCATTCAGCAGCACTGTGCAAACTGCATTCAGCAGCTCTGTGCAAACTGCAATCAGCAGCATTGTGCTAACTGCAATCAGCAGCACTGAGCTAACTGCAATCAGCAGCACTGAGCTAACTGCATTCAGCAGCACTGAGCTAACTGCAATCAGCGCTGTGCTAACTGCAATCAGCAGCACAGAGCTGACTGCAATCAGCAGCACTGAGCTGACTGCAAAGAGCAGCACTGAGCTGACTGCAATCAGCAGCAATGAGCTGACCGCAATCAGCAGCACTGAGCTAACTGCTATCAGCAGCACTGTGCCAACTGCAATAAGTTCTGAGCTAACTGCAATCAGCAGCACTGAGCTAGCTGCAATCAGCAGCACTGAGCTAACTTGCAATCAGCGCTGTGCTAACTGCAATCACCAGCACTGAGCTAACTGCAATCATCAGCACTGTGCTAACTGCATTCAGCAGCACTGAGCTAACTGCATTCAGCAGCACTGAGCTAACTGCAATCAGCAGCACTG
This sequence comes from Heterodontus francisci, assembly GCF_036365525.1. NCBI lineage: Eukaryota > Metazoa > Chordata > Chondrichthyes > Heterodontiformes > Heterodontidae > Heterodontus > Heterodontus francisci. The sequence continues at coordinate 154,342,423 of NC_090373.1, read as the reverse complement.
TGCTAACTGCATTCAGCAGCACTGAGCTAACTGCATTCAGCAGCACTGAGCTAACTGCAATCAGCAGCACTGAGCTAACTGCAATCAGCAGCACTGAGCTGACTGCATTCAGCAGCACTGAGCTAACTGCATTCAGCAGCACTGAGCTAACTGCAATCAGCAGCACTGAGCTAACTGCAATCAGCAGCACTGAGCTAACTGCAATCAGCAGCACTGAGCTAACTGCATTCAGCAGCAATGAGCTAACTGCAATCAGCAGCACTGAGCTAACTACATTCAGCAGCAATGAGCTAACTGCATTCAGCAGCACTGAGCTAACCGCAATCAGCAGCACTGAGCCAGCTGCAATCAGCAGCACTGAGGTAACTTCAATCACCAGCACTGAGCTAACTGCAATCAGCAGCACTGAGCTCGCTGCAATCAGCAGCACTGAGGTAACTTCAATCAGCAGCACTGAGCTAACTGCAATCACCAGCACTGAGCTAACTGCAATCAGCAGCACTGAGCTAACTGCAATCAGCGGCACTGAGCTAACTGCATTCAGCAGCACTGTGCGAACTGCATTCAGCAGCACTGTGCTAACTGCAATCAGCAGCACTGAGCTAACTGCATTCAGCAGCACTGTGCTAACTGCATTCAGCAGCACTGTGCTAACTGCAATCAGCAGCACTGAGCTAACTGCAATCAGCGGCACTGAGCTAACTGCAATCAGCAGCACTGAGCTGACTTCAATCAGCAGCACTGAGCTAACTGCAATCAGCAGCACTGAGCTAACTGCAATCAGCAGCACTGAGCTGACTGCAATCAGCAGCACTGAGCTAACTGCAATCAGCAGCACTGAGCTGACTGCAATCAGCAGCACTGAGCTATCTGCATTCAGCAGCACTGAGCTAACTGCGATCAGCAGCACTGAGCTGACTGCAATCAGCAGCACTGAGCTGACTGCATTCAGCAGCACTGAGCTAACTGCATTCAGCAGCACTGAGCTGACTGCAATCAGCAGCACTGAGCTACCATCAATCAGCAGCACTGAGCTAACTGCAATCAGCAGCACTGAGCTAACTGCAATCAGCAGCACTGTGCTAACTGCATTCAGCAGCACTGAGCTAACTGCATTCAGCAGCACTGAGCTAACTGCAATCAGCAGCACTGAGCTGACTGCAATCAGCAGCACTGAGGTGACTGCATTCAGCAGCACTGAGCTAACTGCATTCAGCAGCACTGAGCTAACTGCAATCAGCAGCACTGAGCTAACTGCAATCAGCAGCACTGAGCTAACTGCAATCAGCAGCACTGAGCTAACTGCATTCAGCAGCAATGAGCTAACTGCAATCAGCAGCACTGAGCTAACTACATTCAGCAGCAATGAGCTAACTGCATTCAGCAGCACTGAGCTAACCGCAATCAGCAGCACTGAGCCAGCAGCAATCAGCAGCACTGAGGTAACTTCAATCAGCAGCACTGAGCTAACTGCAATCACCAGCACTGAGCTAACTGCAATCAGCAGCACTGAGCTCGCTGCAATCAGCAGCACTGAGCTAACTGCAATCAGCAGCACTGAGCTGACTGCAATCAGCAGCACTGAGCTATCTGCATTCAGCAGCACTGAGCTAACTGCGATCAGCAGCACTGAGCTGACTGCAATCAGCAGCACTGAGCTGACTGCATTCAGCAGCACTGAGCTAACTGCATTCAGCAGCACTGAGCTGACTGCAATCAGCAGCACTGAGCTACCATCAATCAGCAGCACTGAGCTAACTGCAATCAGCAGCACTGAGCTAACTGCAATCAGCAGCACTGTGCTAACTGCATTCAGCAGCACTGAGCTAACTGCATTCAGCAGCACTGAGCTAACTGCAATCAGCAGCACTGAGCTAACTGCAATCAGCAGCACTGAGGTGACTGCATTCAGCAGCACTGAGCTAACTGCATTCAGCAGCACTGAGCTAACTGCAATCAGCAGCACTGAGCTAACTGCAATCAGCAGCACTGAGCTAACTGCAATCAGCAGCACTGAGCTAACTGCATTCAGCAGCAATGAGCTAACTGCAATCAGCAGCACTGAGCTAACTACATTCAGCAGCAATGAGCTAACTGCATTCAGCAGCACTGAGCTAACCGCAATCAGCAGCACTGAGCCAGCAGCAATCAGCAGCACTGAGGTAACTTCAATCAGCAGCACTGAGCTAACTGCAATCACCAGCACTGAGCTAACTGCAATCAGCAGCACTGAGCTCGCTGCAATCAGCAGCACTGAGGTAACTTCAATCAGCAGCACTGAGCTAACTGCAATCACCAGCACTGAGCTAACTGCAATCAGCAGCACTGAGCTAACTGCAATCAGCGGCACTGAGCTAACTGCATTCAGCAGCACTGTGCGAACTGCATTCAGCAGCACTGTGCTAACTGCAATCAGCAGCACTGAGCTAACTGCATTCAGCAGCACTGTGCTAACTGCATTCAGCAGCACTGTGCTAACTGCAATCAGCAGCACTGAGCTAACTGCAATCAGCGGCACTGAGCTAACTGCAATCAGCAGCACTGAGCTGACTTCAATCAGCAGCACTGAGCTAACTGCAATCAGCAGCACTGAGCTAACTGCAATCAGCAGCACTGAGCTAACTGCAATCAGCAGCACTGAGCTGACTGCAATCAGCAGCACTGAGCTAACTGCAATCAGCAGCACTGAGCTGACTGCAATCAGCAGCACTGAGCTATCTGCATTCAGCAGCACTGAGCTAACTGCGATCAGCAGCAATGAGCTAACTGCAATCAGCAGCACTGAGCTGACTGCATTCAGCAGCAATGAGCTAACTGCATTCAGCAGCACTGAGCTAACCGCAATCAGCAGCACTGAGCCAGCTGCAATCAGCAGCACTGAGGTAACTTCAATCACCAGCACTGAGCTAACTGCAATCAGCAGCACTGAGCTCGCTGCAATCAGCAGCACTGAGGTAACTTCAATCAGCAGCACTGAGCTAACTGCAATCACCAGCACTGAGCTAACTGCAATCAGCAGCACTGAGCTAACTGCAATCAGCGGCACTGAGCTAACTGCATTCAGCAGCACTGTGCGAACTGCATTCAGCAGCACTGTGCTAACTGCAATCAGCAGCACTGAGCTAACTGCATTCAGCAGCACTGTGCTAACTGCATTCAGCAGCACTGTGCTAACTGCAATCAGCAGCACTGAGCTAACTGCAATCAGCGGCACTGAGCTAACTGCAATCAGCAGCACTGAGCTGACTTCAATCAGCAGCACTGAGCTAACTGCAATCAGCAGCACTGAGCTAACTGCAATCAGCAGCACTGAGCTAACTGCAATCAGCAGCACTGAGCTGACTGCAATCAGCAGCACTGAGCTAACTGCAATCAGCAGCACTGAGCTGACTGCAATCAGCAGCACTGAGCTATCTGCATTCAGCAGCACTGAGCTAACTGCGATCAGCAGCACTGAGCTGACTGCAATCAGCAGCACTGAGCTGACTGCATTCAGCAGCACTGAGCTAACTGCATTCAGCAGCACTGAGCTGACTGCAATCAGCAGCACTGAGCTACCATCAATCAGCAGCACTGAGCTAACTGCAATCAGCAGCACTGAGCTAACTGCATTCAGCAGCACTGAGCTAACTGCAATCAGCAGCACTGAGCTAACTGCAATCATCAGCACTGAGCTAACTGCAATCAGCAGCACTGAGCTACCTGCAATCAGCAGCACTGAGCTAACTGCATTCAGCAGCACTGTGCTAACTGCATTCAGCAGCACTGTGCTAACTGCAATCAGCAGCACTGAGCTAACTGCATTCAGCAGCACTGTGCTAACTGCATTCAGCAGCGCTGTGCTAACTGCAATCAGCAGCACCGAGCTACCTGCAATCAGCAGCCCTGAGCTAACTGCATTCAGCAGCACTGTGCTAACTGCAATCAGCAGCACTGAGGTAACTGCATTCAGCAGCACTGTGCTAACTGCAATCAGCAGCATTGTGCTAACTGCAATCTGCAGCACCGAGCTAACTGCAATCAGCACTGAGCTAACTGCAATCAGCAGCACTGAGCTAAGTGCAATCAGCAGCACTGAGCTAACTGCATTCAGCAGCACTGAGCTAACTGCAATCAGCAGCACTGCGCTGACTGCAATCAGCAGCACTGAGCTGACTGCAATCAGCAGCACTGAGCTGACTGCAATCAGCAGCACTGAGCTGACTGTAATCAGCAGCAATGAGCTGACCGCAATCAGCAGCACTGAGCTAACGGCTATCAGCAGCACTGTGCCAACTGCAATAAGTACTGAGCTAACTGCAATCAGCAGCACTGAGCTAAATTCAATCTGCAGCATTGAGCTCACTTCAATCAGCAGCAGTGAGCTAGCTGCAATCAGCAGCACTGAGCTAACTTGCAGTCAGCGCTGTGCTAACTGCAATCAACCGCACTGAGCTAACTGCAATCAGCAGCACTGAGCTAACTGCATTCAGCAGCAATGAACTAACTGCAATCAGCAGCACTGAGCTAACTGCATTCAGCAGCAATGAACTAACTGCAATCAGCAGCACTGTGCTAACTGCAATCAGCAGCACTGAGCTAACTGCAATCAGCAGCACTGTGCTAACTGCAATCAGCAGCACTGAGCTACCTGCAATCAGCAGCACTGAGCTAACTGCATTCAGCAGCACTGAGCTAACTGCAATCAGCAGCACTGAGCTAACTGCAATCAGCAGCACTGAGCTGACTGCATTCAGCAGCACTGAGCTAACTGCATTCAGCAGCACTGAGCTAACTGCATTCAGCAGCACTGAGCTGACTGCAATCAGCAGCACTGAGCTGACTGCATTCAGCAGCACTGAGCTAACTGCATTCAGCAGCACTGAGCTGACTGCAATCAGCAGCACTGAGCTACCATCAATCAGCAGCACTGAGCTAACTGCAATCAGCAGCACTGAGCTAACTGCAATCAGCAGCACTGTGCTAACTGCATTCAGCAGCACTGAGCTAACTGCATTCAGCAGCACTGAGCTAACTGCAATCAGCAGCACTGAGCTAACTGCAATCAGCAGCACTGAGCTGACTGCATTCAGCAGCACTGAGCTAACTGCATTCAGCAGCACTGAGCTAACTGCAATCAGCAGCACTGAGCTAACTGCAATCAGCAGCACTGAGCTAACTGCAATCAGCAGCACTGAGCTAACTGCATTCAGCAGCAATGAGCTAACTGCAATCAGCAGCACTGAGCTAACTACATTCAGCAGCAATGAGCTAACTGCATTCAGCAGCACTGAGCTAACCGCAATCAGCAGCACTGAGCCAGCAGCAATCAGCAGCACTGAGGTAACTTCAATCACCAGCACTGAGCTAACTGCAATCAGCAGCACTGAGCTCGCTGCAATCAGCAGCACTGAGGTAACTTCAATCAGCAGCACTGAGCTAACTGCAATCACCAGCACTGAGCTAACTGCAATCAGCAGCACTGAGCTAACTGCAATCAGCGGCACTGAGCTAACTGCATTCAGCAGCACTGTGCGAACTGCATTCAGCAGCACTGTGCTAACTGCAATCAGCAGCACTGAGCTAACTGCATTCAGCAGCACTGTGCTAACTGCATTCAGCAGCACTGTGCTAACTGCAATCAGCAGCACTGAGCTAACTGCAATCAGCGGCACTGAGCTAACTGCAATCAGCAGCACTGAGCTGACTTCAATCAGCAGCACTGAGCTAACTGCAATCAGCAGCACTGAGCTAACTGCAATCAGCAGCACTGAGCTAACTGCAATCAGCAGCACTGAGCTGACTGCAATCAGCAGCACTGAGCTAACTGCAATCAGCAGCACTGAGCTGACTGCAATCAGCAGCACTGAGCTATCTGCATTCAGCAGCACTGAGCTAACTGCGATCAGCAGCAATGAGCTAACTGCAATCAGCAGCACTGAGCTGACTGCATTCAGCAGCAATGAGCTAACTGCATTCAGCAGCACTGAGCTAACCGCAATCAGCAGCACTGAGCCAGCTGCAATCAGCAGCACTGAGGTAACTTCAATCACCAGCACTGAGCTAACTGCAATCAGCAGCACTGAGCTCGCTGCAATCAGCAGCACTGAGGTAACTTCAATCAGCAGCACTGAGCTAACTGCAATCACCAGCACTGAGCTAACTGCAATCAGCAGCACTGAGCTAACTGCAATCAGCGGCACTGAGCTAACTGCATTCAGCAGCACTGTGCGAACTGCATTCAGCAGCACTGTGCTAACTGCAATCAGCAGCACTGAGCTAACTGCATTCAGCAGCACTGTGCTAACTGCATTCAGCAGCACTGTGCTAACTGCAATCAGCAGCACTGAGCTAACTGCAATCAGCGGCACTGAGCTAACTGCAATCAGCAGCACTGAGCTGACTTCAATCAGCAGCACTGAGCTAACTGCAATCAGCAGCACTGAGCTAACTGCAATCAGCAGCACTGAGCTAACTGCAATCAGCAGCACTGAGCTGACTGCAATCAGCAGCACTGAGCTAACTGCAATCAGCAGCACTGAGCTGACTGCAATCAGCAGCACTGAGCTATCTGCATTCAGCAGCACTGAGCTAACTGCGATCAGCAGCACTGAGCTGACTGCAATCAGCAGCACTGAGCTGACTGCATTCAGCAGCACTGAGCTAACTGCATTCAGCAGCACTGAGCTGACTGCAATCAGCAGCACTGAGCTACCATCAATCAGCAGCACTGAGCTAACTGCAATCAGCAGCACTGAGCTGACTGCATTCAGCAGCACTGAGCTAACTGCAATCAGCAGCACTGAGCTAACTGCAATCATCAGCACTGAGCTAACTGCAATCAGCAGCACTGAGCTACCTGCAATCAGCAGCACTGAGCTAACTGCATTCAGCAGCACTGTGCTAACTGCATTCAGCAGCACTGTGCTAACTGCAATCAGCAGCACTGAGCTAACTGCATTCAGCAGCACTGTGCTAACTGCATTCAGCAGCGCTGTGCTAACTGCAATCAGCAGCACCGAGCTACCTGCAATCAGCAGCCCTGAGCTAACTGCATTCAGCAGCACTGTGCTAACTGCAATCAGCAGCACTGAGGTAACTGCATTCAGCAGCACTGTGCTAACTGCAATCAGCAGCATTGTGCTAACTGCAATCTGCAGCACCGAGCTAACTGCAATCAGCACTGTGCTAACTGCAATCAGCAGCACTGAGCTAAGTGCAATCAGCAGCACTGAGCTAACTGCATTCAGCAGCACTGAGCTAACTGCAATCAGCAGCACTGCGCTGACTGCAATCAGCAGCACTGAGCTGACTGCAATCAGCAGCACTGAGCTGACTGCAATCAGCAGCACTGAGCTGACTGTAATCAGCAGCAATGAGCTGACCGCAATCAGCAGCACTGAGCTAACGGCTATCAGCAGCACTGTGCCAACTGCAATAAGTACTGAGCTAACTGCAATCAGCAGCACTGAGCTAAATTCAATCTGCAGCATTGAGCTCACTTCAATCAGCAGCAGTGAGCTAGCTGCAATCAGCAGCACTGAGCTAACTTGCAGTCAGCGCTGTGCTAACTGCAATCAACCGCACTGAGCTAACTGCAATCAGCAGCACTGAGCTAACTGCATTCAGCAGCAATGAACTAACTGCAATCAGCAGCACTGAGCTAACTGCATTCAGCAGCAATGAACTAACTGCAATCAGCAGCACTGTGCTAACTGCAATCAGCAGCACTGATCTAACTGCAATCAGCAGCACTGTGCTAACTGCAATCAGCAGCACTGAGCTACCTGCAATCAGCAGCACTGAGCTAACTGCATTCAGCAGCACTGAGCTAACTGCATTCAGCAGCACTGTGCTAACTGCAATCAGCAGCACTGAGCTAACTGCAATCAGCAGCACTGTGCTAACTGCAATCAGCAGCACTGAGCTACCTGCAATCAGCAGCACTGAGCTAACTGCATTCAGCAGCACTGTGCTAACTGCAATCAGCAGCACTGAGGTAACTGCATTCAGCAGCACTGTGCAAACTGCATTCAGCAGCTCGGTGCAAACTGCAATCAGCAGCATTGTGCTATCTGCAATCAGCAGCACTGAGCTAACTGCAATCAGCAGCACTGAGCTAACTGCATTCAGCAGCACTGAGCTAACTGCAATCAGCGCTGTGCTAACTGCAATCAGCAGCACAGAGCTGACTGCAATCAGCAGCACTGAGCTGACTGCAAAGAGCAGCACTGAGCTGACTGCAATCAGCAGCAATGAGCTGACCGCAATCAGCAGCACTGAGCTAACTGCTATCAGCAGCACTGTGCCAACTGCAATAAGTTCTGAGCTAACTGCAATCAGCAGCACTGAGCTAGCTGCAATCAGCAGCACTGAGCTAACTTGCAATCAGCGCTGTGCTAACTGCAATCACCAGCACTGAGCTAACTGCAATCATCAGCACTGTGCTAACTGCATTCAGCAGCACTGAGCTAACTGCATTCAGCAGCACTGAGCTAACTGCAATCAGCAGCACTGTGCTAACTGCATTCAGCAGCACTGAGCTAACTGCATTCAGCAGCACTGAGCTAACTGCAATCAGCAGCACTGAGCTAACTGCAATCAGCAGCACTGAGCTGACTGCATTCAGCAGCACTGAGCTAACTGCATTCAGCAGCACTGAGCTAACTGCAATCTGCAGCACTGAGCTAACTGCAATCAGCAGCACTGAGCTAACTGCAATCAGCAGCACTGAGCTAACTGCATTCAGCAGCAATGAGCTAACTGCAATCAGCAGCACTGAGCTAACTACATTCAGCAGCAATGAGCTAACTGCATTCAGCAGCACTGAGCTAACCGCAATCAGCAGCACTGAGCCAGCTGCAATCAGCAGCACTGAGGTAACTTCAATCACCAGCACTGAGCTAACTGCAATCAGCAGCACTGAGGTAACTTCAATCAGCAGCACTGAGCTAACTGCAATCACCAGCACTGAGCTAACTGCAATCAGCAGCACTGAGGTAACTTCAATCAGCAGCACTGAGCTAACTGCAATCACCAGCACTGAGCTAACAGCAATCAGCAGCACTGAGCTAACTGCAATCAGCGGCACTGAGCTAACTGCATTCAGCAGCACTGTGTGAACTGCATTCAGCAGCACTGTGCTAACTGCAATCAGCAGCACTGAGCTAACTGCATTCAGCAGCACTGTGCTAACTGCATTCAGCAGCACTGTGCTAACTGCAATCAGCAGCACTGAGCTAACTGCAATCAGCGGCACTGAGCTAACTGCAATCAGCAGCACTGAGCTGACTTCAATCAGCAGCACTGAGCTAACTGCAATCAGCAGCACTGAGCTAACTGCATTCAGCAGCAATGAGCTAACTGCAATCAGCGCTGTGCTAACTGCAATCAGCAACACTGAGCTAACCGCAATCAGCAGCACTGAGCTGACTGCAATCAGCAGCACTGAGCTAACTGCAATCAGCAGCACTGAGCTGACTGCAATCAGCAGCACTGAGCTAACTGCAATCAGCAGCACTGAGCTGACTGCAATCAGCAGCACTGAGCTAACTGCATTCAGCAGCACTGAGCTAACTACGATCAGCAGCACTGAGCTGACTGCAATCAGCAGCACTGAGCTGACTGCATTCAGCAGCACTGAGCTAACTGCATTCAGCAGCACTGAGCTAACTGCAATCAGCAGCACTGAGCTAACTGCAATCAGCAGCACTGAGCTAACTGCATTCAGCAGCAATGAGCTAACTGCAATCAGCAGCACTGAGCTAACTGCAATCAGCAGCACTGAGCTAACTGCAATCAGCAGCACTGTGCAAACTGCATTCAGCAGCTCGGTGCAAACTGCAATCAGCAGCATTGTGCTATCTGCAATCAGCAGCACTGAGCTAACTGCAATCAGCAGCACTGAGCTAACTGCATTCAGCAGCACTGAGCTAACTGCAATCAGCGCTGTGCTAACTGCAATCAGCAGCACAGAGCTGACTGCAATCAGCAGCACTGAGCTGACTGCAAAGAGCAGCACTGAGCTGACTGCAATCAGCAGCAATGAGCTGACCGCAATCAGCAGCACTGAGCTAACTGCTATCAGCAGCACTGTGCCAACTGCAATAAGTTCTGAGCTAACTGCAATCAGCAGCACTGAGCTAACTTGCAATCAGCGCTGTGCTAACTGCAATCACCAGCACTGAGCTAACTGCAATCATCAGCACTGTGCTAACTGCATTCAGCAGCACTGAGCTAACTGCATTCAGCAGCACTGAGCTAACTGCAATCAGCAGCACTGTGCTAACTGCATTCAGCAGCACTGAGCTAACTGCATTCAGCAGCACTGAGCTAACTGCAATCAGCAGCACTGAGCTAACTGCAATCAGCAGCACTGAGCTGACTGCATTCAGCAGCACTGAGCTAACTGCATTCAGCAGCACTGAGCTAACTGCAATCAGCAGCACTGAGCTAACTGCAATCAGCAGCACTGAGCTGACTGCATTCAGCAGCACTGAGCTAACTGCAATCAGCAGCACTGAGCTAACTGCAATCAGCAGCACTGAGCTAACTGCAATCAGCAGCACTGAGCTAACTGCATTCAGCAGCAATGAGCTAACTGCAATCAGCAGCACTGAGCTAACTACATTCAGCAGCAATGAGCTAACTGCATTCAGCAGCACTGAGCTAACCGCAATCAGCAGCACTGAGCCAGCTGCAATCAGCAGCACTGAGGTAACTTCAATCACCAGCACTGAGCTAACTGCAATCAGCAGCACTGAGGTAACTTCAATCAGCAGCACTGAGCTAACTGCAATCACCAGCACTGAGCTAACTGCAATCAGCAGCACTGAGCTAACTGCAATCAGCAGCACTGAGGTAACTTCAATCAGCAGCACTGAGCTAACTGCAATCACCAGCACCTAGCTAACAGCAATCAGCAGCACTGAGCTAACTGCAATCAGCGGCACTGAGCTAACTGCATTCAGCAGCACTGTGCGAACTGCATTCAGCGGCACTGTGCTAACTGCAATCAGCAGCACTGAGCTAACTGCATTCAGCAGCACTGTGCTAACTGCATTCAGCAGCACTGTGCTAACTGCAATCAGCAGCACTGAGCTAACTGCAATCAGCGGCACTGAGCTAACTGCAATCAGCAGCACTGAGCTGACTTCAATCAGCAGCACTGAGCTAACTGCAATCAGCAGCACTGAGCTAACTGCATTCAGCAGCAATGAGCTAACTGCAATCAGCGCTGTGCTAACTGCAATCAGCAACACTGAGCTAACCGCAATCAGCAGCACTGAGCTGACTGCAATCAGCAGCACTGAGCTAACTGCAATCAGCAGCACTGAGCTGACTGCAATCAGCAGCACTGAGCTAACTGCAATCAGCAGCACTGAGCTGACTGCAATCAGCAGCACTGAGCTAACTGCATTCAGCAGCACTGAGCTAACTACGATCAGCAGCACTGAGCTGACTGCAATCAGCAGCACTGAGCTGACTGCATTCAGCAGCACTGAGCTAACTGCATTCAGCAGCACTGAGCTAACTGCAATCAGCAGCACTGAGCTAACTGCAATCAGCAGCACTGAGCTAACTGCATTCAGCAGCAATGAGCTAACTGCAATCAGCAGCACTGAGCTAACTGCAATCAGCAGCACTGAGCTAACTGCAATCAGCAGCACTGAGCTAACTGCAATCACCAGCACTGAGCGAACTGCATTCAGCAGCAATGAGCTAACTGCATTCAGCAGCACTGAGCTAACTGCAATCAGCAGCACTGAGCCAGCTGCAATCAGCAGCACTGAGCTAACTGCAATCAGCGGCACTGAGCTAACTGCATTCAGCAGCACTGTGCTAACTGCAATCAGCAGCACTGTGCTAACTGCAATCAGCAGCACTGAGCTAACTGCATTCAGCAGCACTGAGCTAACTGCAATCAGCAGCACTGAGCTAACTGCAATCAGCAGCACTGAGCTAACTGCATTCAGCAGCACTGTGCTAACTGCAATCAGCAGCACTGAGCTAACTGCAATCAGCAGCACTGAGCTAACTGCATTCAGCAGCACTGTGCTAACTGCATTCAGCAGCACTGTGCTAACTGCAATCAGCAGCACTGAGCTAACTGCATTCAGCAGCACTGAGCTGACTGCAATCAGCAGCACTGAGCTAACTGCAATCAGCGGCACTGAGCTAACTGCAATCAGCAGCACTGAGCTGACTTCAATCAGCAGCACTGAGCTAACTGCATTCAGCAGCAATGAGCTAACTGCAATCAGCGCTGTGCTAACTGCAATCAGCATCACTGAGCTAACTGCAATCAGCAGCACTGAGCTGACTGCAATCAGCACTGAGCTAACTGCAATCTGCAGCACTGAGCTAACTGCATTCAGCAGCACTGAGCTAACTGCAATCAGCAGCACTGAGCTGACTGCAATCAGCAGCACTGAGCTGACTGCAATCAGCGCTGAGCTAACTGCAATCTGCAGCACTGAGCTAACTGCAATCAGCAGCACTGTGCTGACTGCAATCAGCACTGAGCTAACTGCAATCTGCAGCACTGAGCTAACTGCAATCAGCAGCACTGAGCTAACTGCAATCAGCAGTACTGAGCTAACTGCAATCAGCAGCACTGAGCTGACTGCAATCTGCACTGAGCTAACTGCAATCAGCAGCACTGAGCTGACTGCAATCAGCACTGAGCTAACTGCAATCTGCAGCACTGAGCTAACTGCATTCAGCAGCACTGAGCTAAGTGCAATCAGCAGCACTGAGCTGACTGCAATCAGCAGCACTGAGCTGACTGCAATCAGCACTGAGCTAACTGCAATCTGCAGCACTGAGCTAACTGCAATCAGCAGCACTGTGCTAACTGCAATCAGCAGCACTGTGCTAACTGCAATCAGCAGCACTGAGCTAACTGCAATCAGCAGCACTGAGCTAACTGCAATCAGCGGCACTGAGCTAACTGCATTCAGCAGCACTGTGTGAACTGCATTCAGCAGCACTGTGCTAACTGCAATCAGCAGCACTGAGCTAACTGCATTCAGCAGCACTGTGCTAACTGCATTCAGCAGCACTGTGCTAACTGCAATCAGCAGCACTGAGCTAACTGCAATCAGCGGCACTGAGCTAACTGCAATCAGCAGCACTGAGCTGACTTCAATCAGCAGCACTGAGCTAACTGCAATCAGCAGCACTGAGCTAACTGCATTCAGCAGCAATGAGCTAACTGCAATCAGCGCTGTGCTAACTGCAATCAGCAACACTGAGCTAACCGCAATCAGCAGCACTGAGCTGACTGCAATCAGCAGCACTGAGCTAACTGCAATCAGCAGCACTGAGCTGACTGCAATCAGCAGCACTGAGCTAACTGCAATCAGCAGCACTGAGCTGACTGCAATCAGCAGCACTGAGCTAACTGCATTCAGCAGCACTGAGCTAACTACGATCAGCAGCACTGAGCTGACTGCAATCAGCAGCACTGAGCTGACTGCATTCAGCAGCACTGAGCTAACTGCATTCAGCAGCACTGAGCTAACTGCAATCAGCAGCACTGAGCTAACTGCAATCAGCAGCACTGAGCTAACTGCATTCAGCAGCAATGAGCTAACTGCAATCAGCAGCACTGAGCTAACTGCAATCAGCAGCACTGAGCTAACTGCAATCAGCAGCACTGTGCAAACTGCATTCAGCAGCTCGGTGCAAACTGCAATCAGCAGCATTGTGCTATCTGCAATCAGCAGCACTGAGCTAACTGCAATCAGCAGCACTGAGCTAACTGCATTCAGCAGCACTGAGCTAACTGCAATCAGCGCTGTGCTAACTGCAATCAGCAGCACAGAGCTGACTGCAATCAGCAGCACTGAGCTGACTGCAAAGAGCAGCACTGAGCTGACTGCAATCAGCAGCAATGAGCTGACCGCAATCAGCAGCACTGAGCTAACTGCTATCAGCAGCACTGTGCCAACTGCAATAAGTTCTGAGCTAACTGCAATCAGCAGCACTGAGCTAACTTGCAATCAGCGCTGTGCTAACTGCAATCACCAGCACTGAGCTAACTGCAATCATCAGCACTGTGCTAACTGCATTCAGCAGCACTGAGCTAACTGCATTCAGCAGCACTGAGCTAACTGCAATCAGCAGCACTGTGCTAACTGCATTCAGCAGCACTGAGCTAACTGCATTCAGCAGCACTGAGCTAACTGCAATCAGCAGCACTGAGCTAACTGCAATCAGCAGCACTGAGCTGACTGCATTCAGCAGCACTGAGCTAACTGCATTCAGCAGCACTGAGCTAACTGCAATCAGCAGCACTGAGCTAACTGCAATCAGCAGCACTGAGCTGACTGCATTCAGCAGCACTGAGCTAACTGCAATCAGCAGCACTGAGCTAACTGCAATCAGCAGCACTGAGCTAACTGCAATCAGCAGCACTGAGCTAACTGCATTCAGCAGCAATGAGCTAACTGCAATCAGCAGCACTGAGCTAACTACATTCAGCAGCAATGAGCTAACTGCATTCAGCAGCACTGAGCTAACCGCAATCAGCAGCACTGAGCCAGCTGCAATCAGCAGCACTGAGGTAACTTCAATCACCAGCACTGAGCTAACTGCAATCAGCAGCACTGAGGTAACTTCAATCAGCAGCACTGAGCTAACTGCAATCACCAGCACTGAGCTAACTGCAATCAGCAGCACTGAGCTAACTGCAATCAGCAGCACTGAGGTAACTTCAATCAGCAGCACTGAGCTAACTGCAATCACCAGCACTGAGCTAACAGCAATCAGCAGCACTGAGCTAACTGCAATCAGCGGCACTGAGCTAACTGCATTCAGCAGCACTGTGCGAACTGCATTCAGCAGCACTGTGCTAACTGCAATCAGCAGCACTGAGCTAACTGCATTCAGCAGCACTGTGCTAACTGCATTCAGCAGCACTGTGCTAACTGCAATCAGCAGCACTGAGCTAACTGCAATCAGCGGCACTGAGCTAACTGCAATCAGCAGCACTGAGCTGACTTCAATCAGCAGCACTGAGCTAACTGCAATCAGCAGCACTGAGCTAACTGCATTCAGCAGCAATGAGCTAACTGCAATCAGCGCTGTGCTAACTGCAATCAGCAACACTGAGCTAACCGCAATCAGCAGCACTGAGCTGACTGCAATCAGCAGCACTGAGCTAACTGCAATCAGCAGCACTGAGCTGACTGCAATCAGCAGCACTGAGCTAACTGCAATCAGCAGCACTGAGCTGACTGCAATCAGCAGCACTGAGCTAACTGCATTCAGCAGCACTGAGCTAACTACGATCAGCAGCACTGAGCTGACTGCAATCAGCAGCACTGAGCTGACTGCATTCAGCAGCACTGAGCTAACTGCATTCAGCAGCACTGAGCTAACTGCAATCAGCAGCACTGAGCTAACTGCAATCAGCAGCACTGAGCTAACTGCATTCAGCAGCAATGAGCTAACTGCAATCAGCAGCACTGAGCTAACTGCAATCAGCAGCACTGAGCTAACTGCAATCAGCAGCACTGAGCTAACTGCAATCACCAGCACTGAGCGAACTGCATTCAGCAGCAATGAGCTAACTGCATTCAGCAGCACTGAGCTAACTGCAATCAGCAGCACTGAGCCAGCTGCAATCAGCAGCACTGAGCTAACTGCAATCAGCGGCACTGAGCTAACTGCATTCAGCAGCACTGTGCTAACTGCAATCAGCAGCACTGTGCTAACTGCAATCAGCAGCACTGAGCTAACTGCATTCAGCAGCACTGAGCTAACTGCAATCAGCAGCACTGAGCTAACTGCAATCAGCAGCACTGAGCTAACTGCATTCAGCAGCACTGTGCTAACTGCAATCAGCAGCACTGAGCTAACTGCAATCAGCAGCACTGAGCTAACTGCATTCAGCAGCACTGTGCTAACTGCATTCAGCAGCACTGTGCTAACTGCAATCAGCAGCACTGAGCTAACTGCATTCAGCAGCACTGAGCTGACTGCAATCAGCAGCACTGAGCTAACTGCAATCAGCGGCACTGAGCTAACTGCAATCAGCAGCACTGAGCTGACTTCAATCAGCAGCACTGAGCTAACTGCATTCAGCAGCAATGAGCTAACTGCAATCAGCGCTGTGCTAACTGCAATCAGCATCACTGAGCTAACTGCAATCAGCAGCACTGAGCTGACTGCAATCAGCACTGAGCTAACTGCAATCTGCAGCACTGAGCTAACTGCATTCAGCAGCACTGAGCTAACTGCAATCAGCAGCACTGAGCTGACTGCAATCAGCAGCACTGAGCTGACTGCAATCAGCGCTGAGCTAACTGCAATCTGCAGCACTGAGCTAACTGCAATCAGCAGCACTGTGCTGACTGCAATCAGCACTGAGCTAACTGCAATCTGCAGCACTGAGCTAACTGCAATCAGCAGCACTGAGCTAACTGCAATCAGCAGTACTGAGCTAACTGCAATCAGCAGCACTGAGCTGACTGCAATCTGCACTGAGCTAACTGCAATCAGCAGCACTGAGCTGACTGCAATCAGCACTGAGCTAACTGCAATCTGCAGCACTGAGCTAACTGCATTCAGCAGCACTGAGCTAAGTGCAATCAGCAGCACTGAGCTGACTGCAATCAGCAGCACTGAGCTGACTGCAATCAGCACTGAGCTAACTGCAATCTGCAGCACTGAGCTAACTGCAATCAGCAGCACTGTGCTAACTGCAATCAGCAGCACTGTGCTAACTGCAATCAGCAGCACTGAGCTGACTGCAATCAGCACTGAGCTAACTGCAATCAGCAGCACTGAGCTAACTGCAATCTGCAGCACTGAGCTAACTGCAATCAGCAGCACTGTGCTAACTGCAATCAGCAGCACTGAGCTAACTACATTCAGCAGCACTGAGCTAACTGCATTCAGCAGCACTGAGCTAACTGCAATCAGCGGCACTGAGCTAACTGCAATCAGCAGCACTGAGCTAACTGCAATCAGCAGCACTGTGCTAACTGCATTCAGCAGCACTGAGCCAACTGCAATCAGCAGCACTGAGCTAACTGCAATCAGCAGCACTGAGCTGACTTCAATCAGCAGCACTGAGCTAACTGCATTCAGCAGCACTAAGCTAACTGCAATCAGCGCTGTGCTAACTGCAATCAGCAGCACTGAGCTAACTGCAATCAGCAGCACTGAGCTGACTGCAATCAGCACTGAGCTAACTGCAATCTGCAGCACTGAGCTAACTGCATTCAGCAGCACTGAGCTAACTGCAATCACTGAGCTAACTGCAATCAGCAGCACTGAGCTGACTGCAATCAGCAGCACTGAGCTGTCTGCAATCAGCACTGAGCTAACTGCAATCAGCAGCACTGAGCTAACTGCAATCAGCAGCACTGAGCTAACTGCAATCAGCAGCACTGAGCTGACTGCAATCAGCACTGAGCTAACTGCAATCAGCAGCACTGAGCTAACTGCAATCAGCAGCACTGAGCTAACTGCAATCAGCAGCACTGAGCTAACTGCATTCAGCAGCACTAGAGCTAACTGCAATCAGCAGCACTGAGCTGACTGCAATCAGCAGCAGTGATCTAGCTGCAATCAGCAGCACTGAGCTAACTGCATTCAGCAGCACTGAACTAACTGCAATCAGCAGCACTGAGCTTCCTGCAATCAGCAGCACTGAGCTAACTGCAATCAGCAGCACCGAGCTAACTGCATTCAGCAGCACTGAGCTAACTGCAATCAGCAGCACTGAGCTAACTGCAATCAGCAGCACTGAGCTAACTGCAATCAGCAGCACTGAGGTAACTGCAATCAGCAGCACTGAGCTAGCTGCAATCAGCAGCACTGTGCTAACTGCATTCAGCAGCGCTGAGCTAACTGCAATCAGCAGCACTGAGCTAACTGCAATCAGCAGCACTGAGCTAACTGCATTCAGGAGCACAGAGCTAACTGCAATCAGCAGCACTGAGCGAACTGCAATCAGCAGCACTGAGCTAACTGCAATCAGCAGCAATGAGCTAACTGCAATCAGCAGCACTGAGTGAACTGCAATCACCAGCACTGAGCCAACTGCAATCAGCAGCACTGAGCTAACTGCAATCAGCAGCACTGAGCTAACTGCAATCAGCGGCACTGAGCTAACTGCATTCTGCAGCACTGTGCTAACTGCATTCAGCAGCACTGTGCTAACTGCAATCAGCAGCACTGAGCTCACTGCAATCAGCAGCACTGAGCTAACTGCAATCAGCAGCACTGTGCTAACTGCATTCAGCAGCACTGAGCCAACTGCAATCAGCAGCACTGAGCTAACTGCAATCAGCAGCACTGAGCTGACTTCAATCAGCAGCACTGAGCTAACTGCAATCAGCAGCACTGAGCTAACTGCATTCAGCAGCAATGAGCTAACTGCAATCAGCGCTGTGCTAACTGCAATCAGCAGCACTGAGCTAACTGCAATCAGCAGCACTGAGCTGACTGCAATCAGCACTGAGCTAACTGCAATCTGCAGCACTGAGCTAACTGCATTCAGCAGCACTGAGCTAACTGCAATCAGCACTGAGCTAACTGCAATCAGCAGCACTGAGCTGACTGCAATCAGCAGCACTGAGCTAACTGCAATCAGCAGCACTGAGCTAACTGCAATCAGCACTGAGCTAACTGCAATCAGCAGCACTGAGCTGACTGCAATCAGCACTGAGCTAACTGCAATCAGCAGCACTGAGCTAACTGCAATCAGCAGCACTGAGCTAACTGCAATCAGCAGCACTGAGCTAACTGCATTCAGCAGCACTAGAGCTAACTGCAATCAGCAGCACTGAGCTGACTGCAATCAGCAGCAGTGATCTAGCTGCAATCAGCAGCACTGAGCTAACTGCATTCAGCAGCACTGAGCTAACTGCAATCAGCAGCACTGAGCTTCCTGCAATCAGCAGCACTGAGCTAACTGCAATCAGCAGCACCGAGCTAACTGCATTCAGCAGCACTGAGCTAACTGCAATCAGCAGCACTGAGGTAACTGCAATCAGCAGCACTGAGCTAGCTGCAATCAGCAGCACTGAGCTAACTACATTCAGCAGCACTGAGCTAACTGCAATCAGCAGCACTGTGCTAACTGCATTCAGCAGCGCTGAGCTAACTGCAATCAGCAGCACTGAGCTAACTGCAATCAGCAGCACTGAGCTAACTGCATTCAGGAGCACAGAGCTAACTGCAATCAGCAGCACTGAGCGAACTGCAATCAGCAGCACTGAGCTAACTGCAATCAGCAGCAATGAGCTAACTGCAATCAGCAGCAGTGATCTAGCTGTAATCAGCAGCACTGAGCTAACTGCATTCATCAGTACTGAGCTTCCTGCAATCAGCAGCACTGAGCTAACTGCAATCAGCTCTGTGCTAACTGCAATCAGCAGCACTGAGCTAACTGCAATCAGCAGCACTGAGCTGACTGCAATCAGCACTGAGCTAACTGCAATCTGCAGCACTGAGCTAACTGCATTCAGCAGCACTGAGCTAACTGCAATCAGCAGCACTGAGCTGACTGCAATCAGCACTGAGCTAACTGCAATCTGCAGCACTGAGCTAACTGCAATCAGCAGCACCGAGCTAACTGCATTCAGCAGCACTGAGCTAACTGCAATCAGCAGCACTGAGCTAACTGCAATCAGCAGCACTGTGCTAACTGCATTCAGCAGCGCTGAGCTAACTGCAATCAGCAGCACTGTGCTAACTGCATTCAGCAGCGCTGAGCTAACTGCATTCAGCAGCACTGAGCTAACTGCAATCAGCAGCAGTGATCTAGCTGTAATCAGCAGCACTGTGCTAACTGCTATCAGCAGCACTGAGCGAACTGGAGCCAGAAGGATAGTCACAGCTGCCTGGACCCGCTGCTATCCCCCTGCTGGTTCAGTGATTCCCCTCACCAAGTGCTTCAGTGCCTACAGAACTACCTCTCTGCTACCTTTGCACATGCAAAGCAGAATTTATTATGCCCCTGGGGGACAGGCTGGCAGGGTTGCCCATTGAAGTTCAAAGGAAGGTGGAGGTGGAGAGCCCATCAATTTCCCATTGTCCTGCAATTAAGTTGGAGGCAGGAGATGCCGAAGGTGGCCTTCCTGCCCAGTGGCCAATTGAGGCCCTTAAGTGGTCAACTTCTTGCCACTTACAGGGCCTCTTCCCACTGCCGCTGGCATTACACCAGCGGTGGGGGGAAAGGTGTAGGGACTCCAGCACATGCGAGGCCTCTGCCCGCAGGGAGGTGGCCAGGTGAAACAAGGCAACATCCCGGCGGATTTGGTGGAGGGCCTCTTCCATGGGCTATCTGTGGCCCACAGAGGGCCCCCCATCAGCAAAGACTGCCCCTCTGCTAACCAACCCCCTTTCCCGCCCTCAACGACCACTCTTGCCAGGTCCTGTTAGACTGGCCCCAGCGACCCTGCCATGCATACCTTCTCTCTGAGGTTCTAGCGCTGGGACTGTTCCTAGGCCTAGTGTAGTAGTGGCAGTAGCCATTGCTCCCAGTGACGCTGCCATACTACTGAGCTGCTGGCCCTCTGATTGGTTGGCAGCTCTTGGAGGCAGGATCCACATCCTTAACGAACAGGGACCTGACGCCAGGCTGTTAATTAACAGCCAGGCGCTGTTGAATTGCACCGGGGGGATTCCGAAGGGCCGAGGTGGGGTTCCCCTCGTCTTTTTAGCCCAGCGTCTAGACTCCTACTGGCTCCATTAAATTAGGCTCTTACTGTCTATGCTGTGCCACTGCCTGAGCAGCTTTCTGAGCCTTTGCCCTTTAATTCACTGATGCTAAATGGATCCGGCTCCTTGACTGGCTCCCTGCTGGGGATGTGGTCACAACTCTCTGTGATCCCCGGACCTGAGAACAAAAATCACTTACAGCTCTTTAAGTGGCTGTTAATTGCCTTATTTACATTCTCAAGTGCTGAGCCATCGAGTTGGGGCAACTTGCCAGCATCCATGTCCCGACACCTATTCAAAAATCAATGGGAAGTGGTATCAAGCGAACAGCCGGTACACCACACCTATTTCTGAATTTGCATCCTGGTCTGCCTCTGATTCTACCTCCTCCGGGGATCATTAGTAAGCCACAGTTGGATCTTTCTAGCTGACTGGTCTCAACTGGTGTTGCCTGGATACAGTTGGGAATACTGGCATTCTTAACTGGTAGCTATTTGGTATTCCCAGTTGCCCAGTCGACTTTAACTGGAACCATTTAGGCTCATCTGGTACCAGTTGGCTTGCTGACTGTTCATCGGGAATGGTTGGTAGGCAAAGTGGAACCAGTTGGAATTAAATGGAGCCAGTTGACATATAGCTGCTTCAACTGTAACCAGTAGCCAGGCAGAATCTGTGAACGAGAAAATATTACTGATAATCAAACCAGTTGAATCGAACTGAATTGACTTAATCAAACAGATGATCAAACAGTAAATTGGAATTGCAAAAATGGCCTCCCAACTCTGACATATGAATGATGTCAATTATTTTTCCTCATGTTACAGCAAGATAATCGGACAAGCCTAGGTGTGGCGGGGCATTTCCAGCACCACGCAAGCCTGCAACTTTAAAAAATATGTCCCTGTATCTATATCTCTGCCTGTGTGTCTTTGGATTTTATGCAACATTTTTTCACAGCTGCCTACATGATATCTACTGAATTGGATTGTATTATGAATTGCTGCAGCTTGTTCTCTAATACAGCTCTGTGAGAGGTGTAAAATACATTTAAATTTATGTTCTGATTAAAAAGGTGTAAATATATTAAATTCATGTTTTGATTAGAAAGACTGTAATTTATGTTTAAAGATATTAAAGGTTTTTATTGAAAAGATTGTAGTATTAGTAGTTTTTAAAGATGCTGTTTTATGAAAGTTCTGTTGCAGCAGATGGTGTCAGTAAGTCAAGGATGAGACAGGAGAAGCCAATCAGGTTAGGAAAAAAAATATTAATTGTTATAAGGTCAGGAAGGGCAAACTGCACATGATTTGGACTTTGGCACACATAGGCAGTTCTGAAAACAATATACAACAGCAGGGTCCTAAGAACCACAGAACAGACAGAGACAGAGACGCAGCAAGAACCACAGAAGGAGACTGACAATGAAGAAGTATCCAGAGTAGAAGAAGACAGCAGAGAAGGACCAAAGACAACATTACCTGTGTCCAGAAAGCTTCAAGAAGCAAAGATCGAAAGTGCCTTGTCTACTATCGCCTATTGTTAAGTATTTTGCTTAAGCATTTATTTTGTTGACTTATTGTACCAAAACCATTGTCTGTCATCCCTGTTCTCTTGTCCAACAACTGGGCTAAGGCCAGGGACCTTACAGCTTTGTCTGATCGGAAACAGATGATGAAGTAAATTGGAGTTGCAAAAATGGCCTCCCAATTCTGACCTTTGAATGGTGTCAATTATTTCTCCTCATGTTACAGCAAGAGAATCGGACATGCCTCGGTGTGGCGGGGCATCCCCAGCACCACGCAAGCAACGTGTCAGACAGGCCTTCACCCCCAGCACAAACCAGGCAAAGACAGCAAGCCCAAATTCTTATGGAGGATGAAGAAACCAGTGAGCAGTTGTACACTGTGTCATGCTAGGCCCTCACCTGCCAAGAATGAGGCACATTAATTTTGTCATGAACATTGATTTTAAACTGTTACTGGAGTGAAGAAGACATATTAAACAGATCAGCCGTGGCTGGAAAAGACATTTGCATATTAACAGACAGTGTTTGGAAGGACAAAGCAGCCATTCCCTGACATTCAACCCAGAATGGAATTTTGATCACCAGGCGTTGAAGATGGGGGAGCTCGCATTCCAGGTTGACTGCTAAGATGGCCGAATACACAAATGGACATGGTCAAACCAGCTAGTCACATGACTAACCTGCTGGGAAACTTTAGTTTTTGAATTAGTACAAACATTTTGGAGAAAAAGTCTGTTTGCTCCTATGTGAGAAGATCGCTCTCTTGTCTGCTCCCATCTCTTTCTCACAATTCCCCGAATCCACTGAAGACACATGAACCCCAAGAGAGAAAAGTGTCCTACAACAAACAAGGTTTGAGAAGATTACTTGGGCCTCAACGAAAAGCAAGATCTACCTACAATCAAGGACTCTACAGTGAGCTCGAAGAACCGTTACAAAAACTCTTCAGATATTGCCTCAAACCTTTCTACTTTATTTTTCTTCTGCTCTCTTCTGTCTCTATTTGCATGTGTGTATTGCATATGCATGCCAGCGTGGGGCGCATTGTGTATCCGTAGGCATTAACCGAATTCGAGTTTAAGTTTAAGTTAAATAAATTTCAACTTCTCTTTTTTAAAACTAAGGAAGCCTGTTTGTGCTGGTTTCTTTGTCTTATAATTGGAAAGCGGTGAAAAAGGATTCACCAAGAAGGAGCTAAAAACATGGTGTGTTTAAAATTAGACCCTGTTACGGTAAGACCAGGTGAAGCTAAAAGGGAACCCCTAGACCTCTTTCTTATTTGTTCATAACAGAAATTTGAGTGCTAGAATCCAGAATTTCACCCACAGACAAACGAGAGAAATTGGAAATGGGAAGCCTGATTATTCCCAATCAAAAAAGAGCAATCTTTCAATACAGGTTGAGAGGGAGAGAGAAAGAATATTCCAAAAAGAATGCAAAGGGAGAGAGTTGAAGCGGCTTGAGTTAACTGGGGGGAGGGGAGAGGCAACAGAGTAACGCCAGTGAAGCATGGCTAATATGGAGGAACGTAATTCCGGGCTTGGTACAAAGTTGTTAAAACAAGCTCAACTAATTCCAAGATTTAATGAAGAGGATATAGAAGAATTTTTTGTGTATTTTGAGAAACTGGCAAGGCAGCTAAAGTTGCCAGCTGAGACCTGGCCTCTTTTACTGCAAAGCAAGCTAACTGGAAAAGCCCATGAGGTCTATTCCCTGTTGCCAGATGAGAGTTCATCAAATTATGAACTGACAAAAAATGCTATCCTTGGGGCATATGAACTAGTACCAGAACTTCACTGCCAAAACTTTAGAATCCTCAAGAAGCAAGCTAATCAAACTTATCTGGAGTTTGAAATAAGTAAGCAGCTGGCTTTTGACCAGGGATTGAGGGCTTTTAAAGTACAGCTCAGCTATGAGAATCTCAGAATTCGGTTAGAGGAATTTAAAGACTCTCTCCCACTCTCCATAAAGACCCTTGTAGAGGAATAGCGGGTCCAGAGAGCCCGGCAAGCGGCCGTTCTGGCCGATGAGTTTGCTTTAACTTATAAGTCCGTTACCTAGGGGAGAACCTTTCCTAGTCACCCCCACAAATCCGAAAAGGACAAAGGGCGGGGAGGTGATAGGAGTCCAAGCTGTCCTGGGAGAGAAAGAAAAACAGGAGACACAGGGGGTCTTCCTCTAGCCAAAAAGGAAGGTGTTGTGAGCACGAGTGAGATCCTGTATGCTTCCATTGTAATAAAGAAGGGCATTTAATAGCTGACTACAGTAATCTAAAGGGAAAACCTGTAGGGTTAATCAGGACACACCCTCTCAGTGAAGAAAGGAACCTGATGGAAAGCACAGCAGAACAAGCTGTGGCTTTAATTGCGGTAAGAGTGAAACGCAGGAAGGCTATCAGGGCTTTGTGTTCGATGGGAAAGGAACCCCATACCCTTCAAGTGGGGCAAGCAAGCCACAGTCATTCTCAGGGACACACGGGCCACTAGATCCCTTTTACTGGGAAAAGGCCGGACCTTTCCCCCTGGAGCGTGAAGTGAACACCAGAATGGCAGTGAATGGTATTGGAGTGCAGTGTATACCTGTATACCGGGTGCACCTAGAATGCAACCTAGTTTCGGGATTGGTGACCCTAGGGATCATCCCTAGTTTGTCTGCGGATGGGTTGACCTGCTCCTCAGTAATGATCTGGTGGGAGTGAAGCTGATAGCCCCCCCAATCGTGAAAAAAAGACCGCAGGAGTTCAGAGAGACAGGGTAGTGGCGGGAGACAGACCCCTGCAGTTTCCCTGAATGTGTAGTGGATCAAGCCATGATCAAACCAGCTTCCCCAGAGGAGACTGCATTGGCACTGCAGGCAGATGACCAGGTCTGTCTGTCCGAGACTTATTTGGAAAGTTAGAAAACCGGGGAATGAGTTAAAGATTTTCTCTAGCTGAGGCTCAGTGAGCCGACCTAGTATTGCTAGAGTTAGCACAGGCTACCCAGTCTGAAAGTGAAGCAGAGGGAGTCCCTGACTGCTACTATTTAAAGAATGAGGTACTGATGAGGAGAAGGAGTTCTCCTCACAGACCTGAGAGCAAGTAGTGGAAAGTAGTTCACCATTTAGTTGTGCCGCAGAGCTACTGGAGAGAAATATTAAGAAGGGCCCACAAGTCTACAGTGGCTGTACATGCAGATATACGAAAGACCAAAGCCCGCATAAGACAGCAGTTTGACTCGCCAAAACTTCACAAAGATGTGGTGGAGTTTTGCAGGAGTCACCACATGTGCCAGGTTGAGGGGAAACCCTAACCTACAGTAAAACCTGCACCCTTAAGTCCTGTACAGGTGTTAGGAGGACTCTCCAGCAGAGGGCTGGTGAACTGTAAGGGACTCCCGCAGAGAACAAAAAGGGACAGGCAGGCACAAGGCTGGCAAAAGATTAGACAGAGAAGGGGAAAAAGTGACCAAGTGGGCAGGTTAAAGGAAGTCCGGGAGGAATCTCGGATTAAACCCCTATTGTCCGGTTAGCCAATCCTGAAAAATGTGAAATATTAGACCCCACATCTTCCTATGTAAATGCAGACTCTAGAAGCACCCCACCAGAGTTGCTAATAGCATGTACAGGAATCTGCAGAGACAAAGAAATACCTCTAGGGGGCAGAGAAAACCTGTGGGTGATGCCTCACCTAGTTGAAATGCCACAGGGGAGTGCAGTAGAGTCTGCACAAATACCTGCAGGCTGGAGTGTCCTCTGGGAGAAAGGAGAGATTAGCAAAGAATCCTCCCCCACAGTCACAACCAAAGAAAACCACCCATTCCCCAAAGTCAAAAGCCTTTGCATGACTCAGCAAAGTACTGAAAGAGAGTTCCGGATAGACCCGCACACTTATGACTCTCCTGAGAAAAAAACATTTCAGTTTAGGGCTAATTAAATCTAACTCCCCCCCGCTCTCTTCTGACCTCAACAGGAACAAAGACTCTAGGCAGCCATGGAAATGGACAAATGGAAGATAAATTTCCCCCCCAAAAAAAAATGTTTATTGGGATACCAAAAAAGGGGCGATTCTAATAAGTTTTAGGATTTGTGAATGAATGAGAAAAATGCATGGTTCACCAAAAGGGAGCTAAAAACATGATGTGTTTAAAATTAAACCCTGTTACGGTAAGACCAGGTGAAGGCTGAAAGGGAACCCCTAGACCTCTTTCTCACCTGGTCGTAACAACCTCAACTAAATTCAAGGTAATGATTTGTATAATTAATTTTCAAAACATTAGATAATTTTTGTTGGTTTCAGCAGATGGATCATTATGAGATTTGGTGCAGTATTAAATTTGCCTCCATAATGACTTAAGTCATTAAGTGAGACTTAACCATTGTAATGTGGAGTTTGTAGTTAATTAATTAGTTAATTAGAGTTCAGAACATCACAAATTTCTCTCAACAGGAGCTCAGGAGAGAGACCTCTGTCGTATGTTTTGGAATTCTGTCACTTTAGCTTTTTCTCTTATTTACAGCGTGCTTCATTCATCACCTCCAAACCCAGGGGCTGAGTGAGGAATCTGTCAAGAGTAAGATGAACAATTACATCTCTGTGAAACTACAAGACGTCAATAGAAGATCAAAATTTGGTGAACCATCAAATGTCTAAATGTAATTTATGTTTTGTAGTTTGATTGCAGTACTAATGTTTTGCAATTTAACTGCTGTGTTTACATATTTCTTGATTTCTGCACTGTGTTTAACTTGTTTTTTGCTATTTAACTATGTTTTGTGTTTTTCTGCATCATAATAACATTTGGAACGAGCAAGGCAATCAGGAGTGTTTTTTGCTTCACTGCAGGACCATGAGGGGAGATGATGTTATAGTGGTAATGTCACTGGACCAGTAATCCAGAGGTGTAGGCTAATGCTGTGGGGACATGGGTTCAAATCCCATCATGGCAACTGGTGGAATTTAAATTCAATTAATTATTTTAAAAATCTAGAATTGAAAGCTAGTCTGAGTAATGGTGCCATGAAACTATCATTGATTGTCATAAAAACCCATCTGGTTCACTAATGTCCTCTATGGAAGGAAATCTGCCATCCTAATGTGGTCTAGCCTACATGTACCTCCAGACACACAGCAATGTGGTTGACTCTTAACAGCCCTCTGAAATGGCCTAGCAAGCCACTCAGTTGCCAAGGGCAATTAGGGATGGGCAACAAATGCTGGCATTGCCAGTGACACCCACATCCCATGAAAGAATAAAAAAAAACGCTCACCACATTGGTAATTTTCACTTTTTAGTGGTACTTACACGAATACCTTTCCCAAGTTAATACTCTGGTCTCAAATGGAACGAGTTGAGCCAGAAACCAGTCTAACTGGTATGCGATATAAATTTCAACTGGAACCAGGTTCATTGGACTTACCTGGAGCCAATATAATTTTCAGATGGAACAAGTACAAATGGTCAAATGGAACCTGTACAACTGGTCCAGTTGTCCCAATTTTCATGGGTTACAGGTTCAGATTTATGGAGAGGTGAAACAAAAGGAATAAAATACCTTCTTCCCCCACTTACACCAAACTCCCAATTTTAGCACTCAGTTAAACGAAGCACTCTGTTCCCCGATCACTTTGTGCGGTAGCAAACACTATCTATCTATGTGGAGAGATTATGACTACTGCTAAGTCAGCTTCCTGCATTAACACCTATTCAGGCAATAACTTTCATCTGATTGACAGTTAACTACCACTGCCACTGACAGGCAGGTTCTGTTAACAAGATATCTTCACTAGTTTGCAGTTTCTTTCAGTCAAATTCTAAATGTTAATCTAAATTACTGCTTGAAAAATACTTATCAGAGAGATCCCGCTTATGTCACATTCCTTACTTTAGCATTAAGTTAAACAAAGCACTCTGTTCCCTGATCACTCTGTGCTCCAGCCCTATCAAGACACAATGCCAGAAGCCTCTTAATAGTTCAGAAGTACAATAGTCAACTCATTCCTTCCTTTTGGCCTCCTTGTCTCAAGAGACAATGGGTAAGTGCCTAGAGGTGGTCAAGTGGTTTGTGGAGCAGCGCCTGGAGTGGCTACAAAGGCCAATTCGAGAGTGACAGACTCTTCCACAGGCACTACAGGCAAAGTTGGTTATCGGGGCTGCTACACAGTTGGCTCTCTCCTTACACTGCTGTCTCTTTTCCTGCCAACTGCTGAGTCTCTTCGACTCGCCACTCTTTAGCCCCACCTTTAAAGCTGTCTGCCAGCTCTGGCAATCGCTGGCAACTGGCTCCCACGACTTGTGGTCAATGTCGCAAGACTTCATGTCGCGTTTGCAAATGTCTTTAAAGCGGAGACGTGGACGGCCAGTGGGTCTGATACCAGTGATGAGCTCGCTGTACAAGACGTCCTTGGGGATCCTGCCATCTTCCATGTGGCTCACATGGCCAAGCCATCTCAAGTGCCACTGGCTCAGTAGGGTGTACATGCTGGGGATGTTGGCTGCCTCGAGGACTTCTGCGTTGGAGATCTGGTCCTGCCACCTGATGCCAAGGATTCTCCGGAGACAACGAAGATGGAATATAATAGTCAACTCCAAGCAGTTGCAAATCCTTAAAGATCAAAATAGGCAACAGCTGCTGCAGGTAAAATGTCTCCAGAAGCTCTATGCATCTTTACCTGACAGCAGAGGATGATTACTTTAAGTAGTATTTGAAATGGCCCACCTCAAAGTTCTATCACTCATGCTTGTGGGGTGGGACAGTGGTTGCGGGGAAGGAAAGTGGCGCTAGTCAGGTGGTATGCTCAGGAAATGGCACTGGTCTCATAATGAAGTTATGAGACTGGTTTGAATATATTTAACTGGTATTAGATGCCAGGATTAATGGGGCCCTCCTGTGTGGTAGCATGAAATGGGCAATAGTGCATTAAATCATTTTACATTTTGCTTAATTTTCTTTCACTCCCATGTTGAAGTCAATAGAAAGGAATTCTGACAGAATGTAAAACAGGCAGCCAATTTGCTATCACCTATTTTGGGCGACTGCCAAAGACAAATTTATATCCCAATGGCTCTCAGGGTGTCAGACCAGTTGAAAAAGCAGGGGTATGGAAGTCAGAGGAACAGATGTTTCATTTTCCACTGCTACCACCTTATTTTTGAGGACAAGTGGGGCAGTAAGGAGGCACACATTGCTCCCAATGTCATCTTGCTAGAAAACTCAAGGAATAAATTACAGTTCACCTTGTAAATTTTAATCTATTAAAAATAATAGTCTAGGGTATAAGCTGTGCACTGTTTCATCACTCCTTATTGCTAAGATTTCTTCATCACTATACTTTTAGCTAATATATTTTGTAGATTTATGACCTCAGCTGTAGCTAAATCTATATAGGATCTCAGGCTGAGGTGCCTCTTAGAACTAGTTTATGCAACATTAACGTTAATTGCATTTTATGCACAATTAGCTTGAAGTGGCTTGAAACAATTATGGTTGTTTTAGGAGAAGGCAATTTCCTTTAGAACTGTGCAGGTGAAAATCAGGAAGGTTTATGTTCTGTGCAAAATGTCTGTTGTACACTAATTGAAAGTCTTTATGGAATTAAGGCTGCCGTAACACAACTTTCAGTTAGAGTAAAAATTCCAACTTACTTCACAAAGCAGAGTGCTCATATTTCACAAATGGCAGAATACAAAGAAAAAAGCTGAAACACACAACTGCTCCCTACACTGCTCCTCTGTGCACAATGTCTTGAAGTCTTTGAATTTCAGTATCTGGATGAATGTAGGTTTGACATCTGCATCAAGGGCCTTGACAACTAATAGAAATAGATTTGACTTTGCGTGATCACATAAAATGGATGATAACAAATTGGCAGTCCATTTGCCATCTCTCCCGATTTTATTGCCATTGAAGTCAATGGGAGGATGTTAAACAGACTGTCGACTTGCTATCGCTCACTTTTGCACTATTGCACAAAGTCAAAATCTACTCCATAGTGTGAGATTCAGCACCACCTGCTCTGCTGCACATCAGGCACTGGCTCCCCATATTATGAGTGTTGAGACTTAAGCTGATCAGTTGGATCAGTTGTGCTCTGAGTTCATTAAAGCCCCATTTTGATGAAAATAAGGAGACCCACCCCCCCCCCCCCATATTGTGCTTCTGTTATAGAGAGAGATGCAGACAGAGTAGAGATAATTGACAGTGATCCTTAATACTCACTCTTCTGCCAATCAGATATCTTCTTCTGCACATCTCTACATCCCAGCTGATAGTTACAATTGTGTTTACTTGCTTTTCTGACCATCATAAAAGGCATTCCTTGATGGCATTCACAATGAATTGCAAAGTCTATGAAATGGACCTACCTACACCTTACTCCCTCCATCAGTGCACATTATTTCTCCCTCTCATGATTCAGTAACATCATTGTTAATTCTGATTGGCAGCTAACATGTGCATGACAGAAGTGCTAGGTGATTACTATCTCAAACACTAGAAAGCCCAGACACATCCTTCTGATCTTTAACAGTGCTACTATCAAAAGAATCTGAAGATGCTGCAATATCTTGGAGTTCTCCCTTGACCAGAAGTTTAACAGAGAAGCTATAACAACACAGTGGCTATAAAAACAGGGCAAAGGATGGATACTCTATAATAACTAGGTCACCTAGTTATTCCTCAATATTTCTTCACCATCTATAAGATTCAACTCAGAAGTGTGATGGAATACACTTGCCTGGGATGGTGAAGCCGCAACAACAATCAAGGAGCTCAACATTATCCGGGACAATGCAATTTGTTTGATCGATGCCCCTGCTATTTGATTCAATTTTCACGCCTCTTATCACTAGCGCACTGTTGCTAGTAGGTGCTAGCCAAAGGATATACTTCAGAAACGTTTTATTAAAATTCATTCTTGGGATGTGATACTTAATTGCCCTTGACAACTGAGTGGCTTGCTAGGCCATTTTAGAGGGCAGTTAAGAGTCAACCACATTGCTGTGGGTCTGGAGTTACATGTAGGCCAGACCAGATAAGGACAGCAGATTTCCTTCCCTAAAGGATATGAGTGAACTAAATAGGTGTTTATAAAAATCAATGATGGCTTCAACTAGCTTTCAATTCCAAACTTGTATTAATTAATTGAATTTAATTTCCATCAACTGCCATGGTGGAATTTGAACCCATAGCCCCAGGAGATTAGCCTGGGCTTCTTGGTTCCTAATTCAGTGATATTACTATGCCTCCATCTCCCCATAACCACTTTGCCAATGTTAATTCAGCAACACCTTCCACCCTGCATCTCACTGAGAAGGACAAGAACTAGGCAACAGTACAGTCAGCACTTTGTTAACTTTCATCCAGAATTTTGACTCTGGTGAACAAAACTGCATGTATAAAGCAACACAGACCTCCATTTTCTTTGTCCAGAGAATGAAACAGAACTGACAGTTGAGCCCACATTTGTTAAAGAAAGATTTACATCTATATAGTGCCTTTCAGAACCTCAGGGGTGCCAAAATGCTTTGCATCCAATTATGTACTTTTAAAAAAAAGTAATAAATGTGGTCAATGAGTAATGTGGGATATGTGGCAGTCGGTTTGAGCACAATAAGGTCCGAAAAACAGCAATATGATAACGAACACGTAACGCATGAATGTTTTAGTGATCTTGGTTAAGGGTTAAATATTGACCAGGACACTGGGAAAGACCCTTCTGCTCTTCTTCAAAATAGTGTCATGGATCTTTTATATAAACCTGAGAGGGCAGATAGAGCCTTGATTTAGCACCTTACACAAAAGACTGCACCTCCAACAATACAGCACTCCCTCAGTACTCTACTGGAATGCCAGCCTCAATTTTGTGCTCAAGTATCTGGAGTGGGACTTTAATCCTCAACCGTGACTCAAAGGTGAGAGTGCTACCCACTAAGAGTCCGATGTTGCTCTTAACAGCATTAATTTGCTATTGAGGATTATACCCTGCATTTTCATTTGTATGCTGCTCTGCACTTGCTAACCATACTCTGTCTTCATTTTGATTGGATTTATTTTATAGGAGCTGTCATTCTGGATAAAACAATATGCCTGTACATTGAGGAACTGGTCAACAGTATCATATATTTTCAATTACATGTAATGGGGTGCAAATATAGATTGGGAGTCTACTGTGCATGTCCTTCAAATCAAAGGGAAACTGAGTAAATGACATCATTTATATATACTGATAAATAAATGTCTCAGATTATGTTAGATTAACAAAGAAGCATGACTAATTCAGTATTTTATCTTTGGACTCTTGACAGCAGCTATGCATACTAATACATCAAGTGGCTGGCACTTGTCCAGTTAATTAAATCAAGGTAACAACCTTCTGCTTTATTGATTATGTTGAACAAACCCAGACCTTATATTCTTTTTAACTAAATGCAGTGGCAAAATTAACTGCATCAGAACAGGATTTATTCAGAAGCATTCAGCACATGAGCACATTTCTTTCACATTTTGCACTGTCTCATTGTTTGAAACAGTCCCTCGGAACCAAAGGGATATATACTTGTGGGAGTTAATTTGCATGAAAAAGCAAGTGTAAGTAATCAGGGGAGCAAGACCTGCTAGAGATCAGTAATAAAGGCTTGGTCTGTTATTTTCTGCTGCTAAATCTTGCTTTTCGCTAAATTAGATGTAAGTAATGCAAAAATAGCACTTGCCGAGAAATTTGCCCATTTTTTCAGGCATTAATTGAGCAACTAGATTCCCAATACGATGGGCAGGAAGCATGAAAATATTTCTAGCCTGATGGTAGCTGCGGTGAAGGCACAAGCGAACATACCGGAAGCGAATAAAGAGTAGAATAATTTATTTACATTCAGATCTTGCAGGACCGGTTTTACATTTTTGAACGACATGCACTCTGGCTGAATTTTGTGCTCATGGCGGGGCTCCCGGCGCTGGGCTGAATAGGTGGGGGGATTCCTGCCTCAGCCAGCTGAAGCCCGCCCCACCCTCCACTGCGATTCTACTGCACGGGCCAATTAACAGCCTGGTGCCGGGATCCCATCCCTTTAAAGACGGGGATTCCGCCTCCAGGAGCAGCCGGCTAATCACTGGGCTGGCAGCTCAACAGTATTGGCAGAGCCACTGGGAGCAGTGGTCACTGTCGGCACTGGAAGAGGTCTTGGACCCAGGCCCAGCGCTGGAGCCCCGGACCCCAGGTAAGTGAGGCAGGGTCACCGGGGCCAGTCCGGAAGGCCCCGGGCGAGGTGGTGGTGTGGAGGATGGGCATTTAGTGCAGGGGAGGATGGTTCAGGGTGGTGCAGGTTTTCCCGGCTAGGGCCCTCCATGGGCCACAGATTACTCACGGAGGAGGGACCCCTCCCCCCCCCCCCACTCCCTCAAGCCAGCAGGGAGTTTGCCTCATTTTACTAGGCGACCTCCCTGCATGGCAGAGGTCCCCCTTCTGCACTGGTTAAATTCCAGCAGTGGCAGGAAGAGGCCCTTAAGTTGCTGTTTATAGGCCACTTAACGGATTCAATTGCCCTCTGGGTGGGAAGGCCTTTTTCGGCTTATCCTGCCCCCGACTAAATTGCACTGTGACGGGGAAGTGACAGGCTCTCCACCCCCAGCCTCCCATTGCAATTCTATGGGCCCTCCCACCTCTGAACCCATTTCAGGAAGCCTGTAAAATGCAGCCTGGTCCGTGCTGAACTCACATAGCACATTGTGGTCTTAACTGATAGGAAGGACCCCACACTAACGCTCACACTATCCATGTGAGGACTGAAGGATCACTCCTGTTCCTCCTGATCCCACAAATGTAATTTCAAGGCTTACTTTTTAAGGCCTTCACTTCATTCCCAATTGGTTTTACTGAGCGGGGTGCCTCTGTTGGCCTCCCTGCTGAACGTGCAGTTAAAATGCCATCAGGGTCCTATATATATATACACTTGTGTCCATAATCTATGTTGGCACACCATGCAGTACCAAGGGACTTTTTTTGCTTGTGAGATGTGGGCATCGTTGGCTAGGCCAGCATTTATGGCCCATCCCTAATTGCCATTGAACTAAATGGTCTTTAACCTGGGCCTCCTCCAGTGACATTGCCACTACACCATCACCTTCCCTGCTGCAGTATCAGAGATGCTGTCTTTCAAACTGAGACCCTTTATTTCCTCATGCATTGGTTGCACTTCAAAAGTATTTCATCAGCTGTAAAGTATTTTAGGATGTTCAGAGGTTTCGAACGGTGCTGTATAAAAGCAAGTGCTTTGTTTCTTTCTCTAGAATACTATGACTAATTCTGATCTCCCCAGATGGTGGTAATACCATGGGCCTGGAAAAGGTTCAGAGAAAGATTGATAACTGATTTAAAGGGCCTTAGTTACCATGAGCAAAACGAACCATGCTAATATTTCTATAACCTTCAATTAGTGCACATATTGATCCTTTTTTAAAAAGTGGCCATCAGCACTGACTTAACTACCATCTCTGAAAGTCTGTTCAATAGATCCTGTACTTTGTGGGACAGAAGTATTTTCTGGTCTTTGCTTGAGACTTGTGAAATTTTACTTGTGCTTTCTAATGCTATGCCCTTCGTTCAGGTTTGATAGCTTGTTTACTTTAGCCTCATCAATGCATTACATTATTTAGAAGATCTATATGATCTCACCCTATACTCATCTATACTCAAATGAAAAGTTGATTGAGTCTTCCAGCACAATTTAGTCATCTTAGTCTTGGAATTGACTTGGTTACTCTTCTCTGAACCTTTTCTAATGCATTTCTATCCTTTCTCATATAGGGTAACAAACTCAAAATCATTAAAACTTTGAGATAAAGTACTCGACACAAAGGGGCATTATCTACACATATCTGAAAGGTTAACAACAGCCAAAGAATGATCCTTGATTGGTTAAGAAAGGCATCCTTTAATACAAGACTAATCACTGATTGGAGAAAAGGGAGATTTAATTGGAAGGCTGCGTTTGCTGACAACGCAACCACTAGGTGGCACAATACTGACACATGCGTAAATGCAGCTTCATCGACTGAAACGTCATTGTCTGCAACGTCTCAGGCAGCTGCCAGTAATAAAGGTGGTGCTGCTCAATTTAATACATAAGAAGAATTGAACCCTCACCCCTCAATGGCTGCGATCGTTGCCTCCACCATCCCCCTCAACAATAACCTCCTGCGATTGCCGCATCAATTGCTGCATTCAATTTCTCGCTCCCTCCCATACCCGCCTTCTCGCTGCTCACTCCCACCGCTTCACACTGCTTGCCGCTCCATCCCGCCATTCTCTCCCGCATCCGACTGCTTGCCGTTCTCTCCCGCCGCTTGCTCCCCACTTCACCTCCCGGAGAAGTGGCAGGCTGGGGGTGGGGGGGAGGGGGAGTAAGCGGGGTGCTAGCGGCGAGGCAGGAAGCGAGCAGTGGAATGGAGCGGTGACCAGTCAGGAATGGCGAAATGGAGCAGCAAGCAGGCAGACGCAGGAGAGAACAGCGGAAGGGAGTGGGGAAGAGAAGCGGCCATTGAGGTGCTGATTGCAGGAGGGAGCGGGGAAGAGAAGTGGCCATTGAAGCTACTTTCCAAAATTCACGCTGGAGGCTGATGTCCCTTTGCGTAATGATGCATTCGCACACACGCGCATTAGTACTGGCGAGCTGGCAAATTTCGGGTGCATTTTGTGTGTGCACAAGGATGAATGCATTCCACACATGTGCGCAGTTTTGACCGCAGTGATGATGTCGGCGCTTGACTGCGTTGTCAGGAGACACTCCATAATTGGAAAGCAGCCAGGATAGAAGGAGCCTTTACTTTGTCTCTGTACAGCAAAGAATTTTTGAATGACAAGAAGAGATAAGAGAGAGAGACCATCCAAAAAACTTGAACAGTAGAATCTGCAAGAGAAAGAATTGTTCGTTCTGCCATCCAGTCTCGAATACAGGGAGTATCTGTGTTAGACTGTTAATCACTGCCTTGGATGGCAACTGTGGTTTATCTGAAAACTTAATAGACTTGTCCTTACTTTTATCTCAATAAAGTCGATTCACAACAAGCTTTGTGTTGCCAAGTCTATTCCCACCTTAGATGGGGGCATAAACCACCCCTATCTTATCTAATCTTACAGCTATGTTGTTGATGGACATGACTCCACTTCTGTTGTATCAGTCAACAGCTTTTACAACAACAATAGCAGCAAAAACTTTCATTCATATAGCACCTCCAATATAGTAAAAGGTTCCAAGGTGTTTCACAGGAGGATTATAAAGCAAAATTTGACACCGAACCACATAAAAAAATATTAGGACAGGTGACCAAAAGCTTGGTCAAAAAGATAGGTTTTAAGGAGCATCTTAAAGTAGGAGAGATAAGTAGAGAGGTTTAAAAAGAGAGTTTTAAAGCTTAGAGCCGAGGTAGCTGAA
The DNA here is from genome assembly GCF_036365525.1 of Heterodontus francisci. Classification (NCBI taxonomy): domain Eukaryota; kingdom Metazoa; phylum Chordata; class Chondrichthyes; order Heterodontiformes; family Heterodontidae; genus Heterodontus; species Heterodontus francisci. Next base: position 154,305,832 of record NC_090373.1, on the reverse strand, counting down.
GGCATGGCTTCCCATATTTATTTGGATGACCTCTCTTGCACTTCACTCACCTTGATCTGTACTTCCCTACTGTCAGCCTTCACTGCAGCATGGGAGCAGCTTATTCAGATCCAGTTTGGGGACCTCTGATGAGGAACAAGAGGAGAAGCACCAACAACATCAACAGCACCAGGAGCAGCAGGAACAACACCAGCAGTAGCATCAGCTACCTTCTCCTCACCACATACTGCTTCACAGGACAGAGGGGATGGAGGCATAAAACTTGTAAGTGTCGATGTTCAAAGAGATTTGGATGTGCTTGTACAAGAAATGCAGAAAGTTAGCATGCAGGTACAGCAAGCAATTAGAAAGGCAAATTGCGTGTTGGTTTTTATTGCAAGGGGACTGGAGTTCAAGAATAAAGAAGTCTTGCTGCAAATGTACAGGGCTTTGGTGAGACCACATCTGGAATAATATTTGCAGTTTTGGTCTCCATATTTAAGGAAGGATATTGGAGGCAATACAACAAAGGTTCACTAGATTAGTTCATGGGATGAGAGGGATGTCCTATGATGAGAAGCTGAGTAAATTGGTACATAATCTCTGGAGTTTAGAAGAATGAGAAGAGATCTCATTGAAACTTACAAGATTCTGAAGGGGCTTGACAGGATATCTGAGGATAAGGGGCCGATCATTGAGGACTGAGATGAAGAGAAATTACTTCACTCAAAGGTTGTGAATATTTGGAATTCTCTACCCCAGAAGGTTGTGACTGCTTCATCATTGAGTATATTTAAGGCTAGTATAGACCAAATTTTGGTCTCTCAGGGAATCAAGAAATATGGGGAGCAGGCAGGGAATTTGAGTTGAATCCCAAGGTCAGCCATGATCATATTGAATGGTGGAATGGGCTCGAAGAGCTGTATGGTCCACTTTTACTCCTATTTCCTATGTTCTTATGGATGCAGCGATCCAATTTGAAGGAGATGAGACCCCAGCACAGGGTCTACAGGCAGAGAATCAGCTCTCTTGACATATCTGAGTACCAGTGCCTCAGGAGGCTCAGGTTTTCATGGCAGGCCATTGCTGACATCTGCAGTTTCCTGGAGTAAGACCTCCTTCCCAGTGGACCAGGAGTGCACACTCTGCCAGTGGCCATCAAGGTGGCTATCACTGGAGGGCAGCCCTTTGCACCTCCCACCCCCACCACCGGGATTCTGCCTCTCTGCAGAGCTTTGCATTCTCTTCTCCTGCAAGGAGAGAAAGCAGAGAGTTGTGAGTATGAGCGATGGATTGTGTGGAGAGGAGGGAAGAACAACATTTGTGGAGGTGACTGTGAGGCATGGATGTGAGATGCCATAAAGATGAGGGTGAGTGTGAATGTTGATTGTTCAGATAGGGATGTGAGGAGGTGCCTGAAGAGAGAGGAATGAGTGGAGATGAAAGGTGTGTTGGTCTGAGGAATGTTGTGCAGGAGGATGCTGAAAAAGTCAGAGTGTGGGACTTGGCACCTTAAGTTGCTATGCCACTCACCTGTCATGCCCTCCTGATGTCTGTGAACTTCTTAGGGCACTGGCTCCAGCTTGGAGAGAGCACACACCTGCATCTGACTTCTGTAGTCACCTCCATCCATACCTGCTTGGTTTCTAAGGCTGACCTCTTGGTCTCGTCCTTGGGAGACATCACTTCATTTCAGGTTCTCAGATCCTGCAGCAGGACCTCCAGGCAAGAGCATGAAACCCAGGGAGCAGCCTTCCCAGGTCTCCTTTCCATTCCTGTGGTTGCTGAAGCCGCAGGAATCAATGTACGGTTCATCAATCAAACCCCTACCAAGGTCACTTTAACTAGCAATCCTCCCTTTTGACAGATTCAGCACGTCATTCCACCCACCCTCTCTGATTGGTTGGGAAACCCATAAGCAGGATGCTAATACCATGGCTGAGTTAAAGAGCTATGGCAAAGCCGACTGAAAGAACACATGGGTTCCCAACCTGATACCAGCCTCCTTGCTGCAAGAGGTTCTGTAAGATGATTTACAAATGCTGAAACAGATATATTGTATAAAAACCCATTGTGGTGTAACCAGGTGTGGAAGGAGCAGGAGGGGTGAACTGTGGAACATCGAGATTGGAGAAAGCATTGGACCGAAGAACTTACGATAGCCACAGCTTCGGTATCAAGTTGAAACATGCAACAAATTGGGCTGATCTAATCAGTGTTAAGAGAAAGGAAGGCGCGGTCAACAGAGTCTGGCCTGTGATGGGTAATGGAATGATTGAAAGCTGAAATTAGCTCTTTGCCAAATATGGTTGGAGACAGCAGACATACTGACATCACGATAATTGGAATGCAGCCAAGAATTTAAAAGTCAAAGCGGGAGAAGATCTGTACTGCAGTCAGGAAGGGGTGACTTGGTCAGTCACTAGAAGATGAGCTCCAGCACGCAGGGATATTGAGAAACCGGCAATTATTGTTTTCTGTAACTTTGAAAATAAGGCTTAGTGAAGGCAACACCACATGTAAATGGAAACAATACTCCCCATGTTTGTCATTATTCTAAGATTACGGTTCCAATCCAAAGTAATTGTCCTACAGCTTGCTAGGATAAAATTCTGCCCAAGTAGTCTGACAAATTAGACATGGTGCAGGAGTTGAGGGAGGTTATAGACTGATAAAGTCACTTACGGCACAGAAGGATGCTATTCGAAGCCCATCGAGTACATGCCGGCTCTCCACAGAGCAATCCAGTCAGTCTCACTCCCCATCTCGATCCCTGTAGCTGTTACAAAACAGACCCCCAGACATCGAGGGGGTGGGGCAGAAAATGCCTCCGGCAGAGGCCGCCATGGGCCTCAAAGCCGGGAAGGCCTGGCCCGATATTGTTGGCGGCGGCGAGGCCTCGTGGTGGCCCCCCATCGCTGCTCAGTGACGGGAGCCAAATTTAAATAGGTAAATTAATGTAAATTAATGAATAAATTACCTTCTCACTCCCGCCATCTGTCCCGGTGCAATATTGGTACCGGTGGGCAGCACTCCGGCGTCTTATCCGAGGCGGAACACTGGTGGCGAGGGAGGAAGCAGGCAAATTTTTCAGTGCCGGGCTGGGGGAGCGGCGTCAGAGTCCTTTCATTGGTGTAGGGGATGGTGAGAAGGGATAAAGTGTAAAGTTTGTGAACTTTGTTGGGGGGCTGTCGGGGTGAGGGGGGAGAAGGTCAGGTGCACAAGACAGTGTTTTGGGTGGGGGAGAGGGCAGGTAATTAATTCTATGGTTATTGGCGGGGTGGGGGGGGGGGGGTGGGAGAGGGTCCGGATCAATTTATTTAATTTTTTAGTAGCACTTTCTCTTTAAATATTTAAATTGAAATGTAGGGCTCGAAGCCTTTTAAAAATGGCATCTGCGTCTACACAAAGGTGACTGGCGCCATTGCCAGGGATGGGCATCCCACCTACTCCATGTCCTTGGGGTGGGTGGTCCACACCATCTATTTAAATGAGCCGCCACGTTTAATATTGCAGCGGTTCCACAAAGTGCAGCCCGCCATTGTTTTGAAATCGGCAGGGGAACCATAAATTTCAGCCCATAATATATATCTGCCAGCCCCAAAGATGAGCACAGAAAAATAGAGGCCTGGAACCATGCTGAGATGTAGTACAAATGGTGTAAACAGATAAACATAACTGAAGAATGGAGTCTAGAGCCAGAGAAAATTTGATATGGTGCTTTGACTAATTTAATTTTTTAAAATGGAAACTGCACTCCCGTCATGTCGGGGTGGCAACACCACCTTGGTGCTTTCCTGCCGCTGACTAAATTCAGAACTGACGTCACGATGCTGGATTTCCAGGCGGACGCATCCGTCACTATTCTCCGGCCCCCTTACGGACTGAGCGGAGGTGATCCGCAAAGCGGTCACCCAATCTGTGTTTGGTCTCCCCAATGTAGAGGAGACCACATTGTGAGCAGAGAATACAGTATACTAAATTGAAAGAAGTGCAAGTAAATCGCTGCTTCACCTGAAAGGAGTGTTTGGGGCCTCTCCTCACTATCCAAGACTTCCGGTTGCTGGCCATTTCAACACACACCCCCTGCTCTCATGCTCACATCTCTGTCCTGGGATTGCTGCAGTGTTCCAGTGAACATCAACGCAAGCTCGAGGAATAGCATCTCGTTTACCGATTAGGCACGCTACAGCCTGCCGGACTGAACACTGAGTTCAATAATTTCAGACCATGATGGCCCCCCCTCCCCTTTTATGTTTAGTTATTTTTTTCTTTTTTCTTTTTTATTTGGTTATTTTTTTTTTTTAGTTTGCTTAGTTTGTTTCAACTATGCCTACCCACTGTTTCTGTTTTTTTTAATGTTGTGCTTGGAGTGCTTTGTGCTTTACAGTCTATTCACACACTCTCTGTCCTAACGCTTTGTCTTTCAGCACACAATGAACATACTGTTTGCCTTTGTTCTCTGTGACCTTGTCCTATCAACACCCTCTCTTTTGTTATCTTTTGCCCCACCCACTCGCTTTACTTGCTTAAAACCTTTTACATTTCTAATATCTGTCAGTTCTGATGAAGGGTCACTGACCTGAAACGTTAACTCTGCTTCTCTCTCCACAGATGCTGCCAGTCCTGCTGAGTAGTTCCAGCATTTCTTGTTTTTATTTCAGATTTCCAGCATCTGCAGTATTTTGCTTTTACCATAAGTTTAAATCCCACCAACAGAGTTGGTGGAATTTAAATTCAAAAAATCTAGAATTTCAAAAAAAAGTTTGTCTCAGTAATGGTGCTCATGAAACTATCAGATTGTCGTAAAAATCCATCTGGTTCACTAATGCCCTTTAGGGAAGGAAATCTGCTGTCCTTACCCAATCTGGCCCGCATGTGAGTCCAGATCCTTAACGATGTGGTTGACTCTGAAATGGCCTAGCAAACCACTACAGAAAAGTCAACATGGAATAAAATTGGATGGAACACCCAGCATTGACCTAGGCACAAGAAACAACAGTGGCACACCCTGCCCAGTCAACCCTGCAAAACCCTCTTTCCTAACATTTAGAGACTGGTGCCAAAGATTGGGAGAACTGTTGACATACTAGTCAAGTAACAGCCTGACATAATCATACTCACCGAATCTTACCTTACAGACAATATCCCAGATTACTCCATTGCTATCCCACCGGCAGGAGAGACCCACCAGAGGTAGTGGCACAGTGATGTACATTCAGGAGCAAGTTTCCCTGGGAGTCCTCAGCATTGACTCCAAATCCCACAAAGTCTCATAGCATCAGGTTAAATATGGGCAAGGAAACCTGCTGCTGATTACCACCTACCACTTTCCCTCAGCTGATGAATCTGTACTCCTCCATGCTGAACACCATCTGGAACATAGCAGCAGGATTAGGCCATTCAGCCCATCGAGCCTGCTCCGCCATTCAATATGATCATGGCTGATCTTCCACTTCAATGCCTTTTTCCTACACTATTCTCATATTCCTTATGTCATTGGTATTTAGAAATCTGTCAATCTCTGCTTTAAACATACTCAATGACTGAGCTTTCACAGCCCTCTGGGGTAGAGAATTCCAAAGATTCACAACCCTCTGAGTAAAGAAATTTCTCCTCATCTCTGTCCTAAGTGGCTTCCCCCTTATTTTGAAATTGTGTCCCCTGGTTCTAGACTCCCCAACCAGGGGAAACATCTTATCTGCATCTACTCTGTCTATCAATTTAAGTATTGTGTAGGTTTCAATGAGATCACCCCTCATTCTCCGAAACTCTAGAGAATACAGACCCAGTTTCCCCAATCTCTCTTCATAGGACAGTCCCGCCATCCTGGAAACAAGTCTGTTGAACCTTTGTTGCACTCCCTCTGTGGCAATAATATCTTTCCTAAAATAAGGGGACCAAAACTGCACACAGTTTTCCAAGTGCAGTTTAACCAAGGTTCTCGACAATTGAAGCAAGACTTCACTACTCCTGTACTCAAATCCTCTTGTGACCATTAGCCTTCCTAATTGCTTGCTGCACCTGCTTGTTAGCTTTCAGTTACTTATTGACGAGGACACCCAGGTCGCTCGGTACATCTACACTTTCTAATTTCTTACCATTTAAGAATTACTCAGCATATCTCTTCCTCCTACCAAAGTGGATACCCTCACATTTTTCCACATTAAATTCCATCTGCCATGCTCTTGCCCACTCACTAAGTTTGTCAAAATCCTCTTGAAGCCGCTTTATATCTTCCTCACAATACACATTCCCACCTAGTTTTGCGTCATCCGTGAACTTGGAAATATTACATTTTGGACCCCACATCAAAATCATTGATATATATTGTGAACAGCTGGGGTCCAAGTACTGATCCCTGTGGTACCCCACTAGTCACAGCCTGCCAATGCGAGAATGAGCCATTTATTCCTACTCTCTGTTTTCTGCCTGTTAACCAATCCTTAATCCATGCCAGTATATTACCTCCTATCCCAGGTGCTTTAATTTTGCTAACAGGGAGCTGTGGCGTAGTGGTGTTGTCACTGGACTAGTAACCCAGAGACCCAGGGTATTGCTCTTGGGACATGGGTTCAAATCCCACCACAGCAGAATTCAATGAACAAAAAATATGAAATTAAAAAGCTAATCTAACAATGGCCATGAAACCATTGTCGATTGTTGTAAAAACCCATCTGGTTCCCTAATTCCCTTTAGGGAAGGAAATCTGCTGTCCTTACCTGGTCAGGCCTACATGTGGCTCCAGACCCACAGCAATGTGGTTGACTCTTACATGCCCTCTGAAATGGCCTAGCAAGCCACTCAGTTGTATTTAACGGCTACTAAGCCGATAAAAAGGAATGAAAATGGATGGCCACCCGGCATCAATGGCAAACCCAGCCCTGTCGACCCTGCAAAGTCCTCCTTACTAACTTCTGGGGGCTTGTGCCAAAGTTGGGAGAGCGATCCCACAGACTAGTCAAGCAACAGCCTGACATAGACATACTCACGGAATCATACCTTACAGACAATGTCCCAGACACTGCCATCACTATCCCACCAGGCGGACAGACCCAGCAGAGGTGGCAGCACAGTGGTATAGAGTAGGGAGGGAGTTGCCTTGGGAGTACTCGACATTGACTCCGGACCCCATGAAGTCTCATGGCATCAGGTCAAACATGGACAAGGAAATCTCCCTGCTGATTACCACCCTCCCTCAGCTGATGAGTCACTACTCCTCCAAGTTGGACACCACTTGGAGGAAGCACTGATGGTGGCAAGGGCACAGAATATACTCTGGGTGGGCGACTTCAATGCCCACCACCAAGAGTGGCTTGGTAGCACCACTACTGGCCGAGTACTAAAGGACATAACTGCTGGACTGGGTCTGCGGCAAATGGTTAGGGAACCAACATACTTGATCTCGTCCTCACCAATCTGCCTGCCACTAATGTATCTATCCATGACCATATTGGTAGGAGTGACCACTGCACAGTCCTTGTGGAGACGAAGTCCCGTCTTCACATTGAGGATATCATCCATCGTGTTGTGTGGCACTATCATCGTGCTCAATGGGATAGATTTCAAACAGATCTAGCAATACAAAACTGGGCATCCATGAGGCGCTGTGGGCCATCAGCAGCAGCAGAATTGTACTCAACCACAATTTGTGACCTCTTCGCCTGACATATCCCCCACTCCACCATTACCATCAAGCCAAGAGACCAACCCTGGTTCAATGAAGAGTGCAGGAGGGCATGCCAGGAGCAGCACCAGGCATACCTCAAAATGAGGTGTCAACCTGGTAAAGCTACAACACAGGACTATCTGCGTGCCAAACTGCGTAAGCAGCATGTGATAGAGACAAACGATCCCATAACCAATGGATCAGATCAAAGCTCTGCAGTCCCGCCACATCCAGCCATGAATGGTGGTGGACATTTAAACAGCTAACTGGAGGAGGTGGCTCCACAAATATCCCCAGCCAGAATGATGGGGGAGCCCAGCACATCTGAGCGAAAGATAAGGTAGAAGCATTTGCAACAACCTTCAGACAGAAGTGCCGAGTTGATGACCCCTCGCGGCCTCCTCCTGAAGTACCCAGCATCACACTGCCAGACTTCAGCCAATTCGATTCACTCCGCGTAATATCAAGAAACGACTGAAGGCACTGGATATTGCAAAGGCTGTGGGCCCTGACAATATTCCAGCAATAGTACTGAACACCTGTGCTCCAGAACTTTCCGCACCCCTAGCCAAGCTGTTAAACAACCATCCAGGACAAAGCAGCCCGTTTGATTGGTACCCCTTCCACAAACATTCACTCCCTCCACCACCGATGCACAGTGGCAGCAGTGTGTACCATCTACAAGATGCACTGCAGCAATGCACCAAGCGTCCTTAGACAGCACCTTCTAAACTCGCGATCTCTCCCAACTAGAAGGACAAGGGCAGCAAATGCATGGGAACACCACCACCTGCAAGTTCCCCTCCAAGTCACACACCATCCTGACTTGGAACTATATCGCCATTCCTTCACTGTCGCTGGGTCAAAATCCTGGAACTCCCTTCCAAACAGCACTGTAGGTGTACCTACCTCACATCGAATGCAGCTCACTACCACCTTCTCAAGGGCAATTAGGGATGGGCAATAAATGCTGGCCTAGCCAGCGATGCCCACATCCCATGAATGAATATAAAAAAACAACCTCTTGTGGGGGACTTTATCAAAAGCCTTCTGAAAATCCAAGTATATCACGTCCTTTTCAATTATGTTCGTAACATCCTCAAAAAACTTTAACAGGTTCATCAAACATGATTTCCCATTCATAAATCCATGTTGACTGTGCCCAATCAGATCATTATTATCCAAGTGTCCTTTTATCACATCCTTTCGAACTAGCACTGAGGATAGAAGGGGCACAGATTGTAGTGTGGGTGGGTAACTTCAACTTCCCTCACAATGAGTGGCTCAGTAACACCTGAAGGACATTTCTGTTCGACTGGGTCTGTGGCAGGTGGTGAACGAATCAACAAGAGCGAAGAACCTACTTGACCTTGCCCTCACCAATCTACCTGTCGCAGGTGCATCTGTCCATGACAGTCTTGATAGAGGTGACCACCGCACAGTCCTTGTGGAGACGACGTCCCATCTTCATACTGAGATTACCTTCCATCATGTAGTGTGGCACCACCACCGTGCGATTCAGAACAGATCTAGCAGCTCAAAACAGGGCATCCATGAGACGCCATGGACCATCAGCAGCAGCAGCAGAATTGTATTCAACCACAATCTGTAATCTCATGGCTGGGCATATCCCTCACTATACCATTTTCATCAATCCAAGGACTAACCCTGTTTCAATGAAGAGTGCAGGAGGGCATGCCAGAAGCAGCACCAGGCATACCTCAAAATGAGGTGCCAACCTGGTGAAGCTACAACACAGGACTACATGCATGCTAAACAGTGGAGGCACCATGCAAGAGGCAGAGCTAAGCTTATCCACAACCAACAGTCCTGCCACATCCAGTTGTGAATAGTAGTGGGCAATTAAACAACTAACCAGAGGAGGAGGTTCCACAAACATCCCCATCCTCAGAGATGGGGGAGCCCAGCATTTCCATGCAAAAGACATGGCCAAAGCATTTGCAACCATTTTCAGCCAGTAGTGTTGAATGGATGATCCATCTCAGCCTCCTCCTGAGGTCCCCAGCATCACAAATGCTTCAGCCAATTTGATTCAGTCCACATGATATCAAGAAATAGCTGAGTGGACTGAATACTGCAAAGGCTATACGCCCCGACCCCCATTCTGGCAAAAGGACTGCAGACTTGTGCTCCAGAACTAGTCATGCCCCTAGCCAAGCTGTTCCAGTACGGATACAGTACGGGCATCTAGGGTAGGTGGTGGCTTAGTGGTAGTGTCACTGGACTAGTAATCCAGAGCCCAGACTAATGGTCTGGGAGCATGGGTTCGAATCCCACCACGGCAAATGGTGACATTTGAATTCCATCAATAAATCTGGAATTAAATGCTAATCTGTGACCATGAAACCATTACTGATTGTTGTAAAATCCCATCTAATTCACTAATGTCCTTTAGGGAAGGAAATCTCCCATCCATACCTGGTCTGTGTCCAGATCCACAGCAATGTGGTTGACTCTTAAATGCCCTCTGAAATGGCCTAGCAAGACACTCAGTTCAAGGGTAATTAGGGATGGGCAGTTAATGCTGGCCAAGCCAGCGATGCCCACATCCCACAAAATGAATTTAAAAAAATCTACACCACACTGTGGAAAGTTGCCCAGGTATGTCCTCTTCAACAAAAAGCAGGACAAATCCAATTTGACCAATTATCATCCCATCAGTTTACTCTCAATCATCAGCAAAGTGATAGAAGGTGCCGTCGACAGTGCTATCAAGCGGCACTTACACAGCAATAACCTGTTCACCGATGATCAGTTTGGGATCTGCCAGGGCCAATCAGGTCCAACCCTCATTACAGCCTTGGTCCAAGCAAGGACAAAAGAAGTGAGGTGTGTCATCAACACAGCATTTGACCATGTGTGGCATCAAGGGGCCCTAGCAAAATTGAAGTCAATGGGAATCAGGGAGAACACTCTCGACTGGTTGGAGTCATACTTGCACAAAGGAAGATGGTTGTGGTTGTTGGAGGCCAAAAATTGAAGCCCCAGGCATCGCTGCAGGGTTCCTCAGGGTAGTGTTGTAGCCCCAACATTCTTCAACTGCTTCATCAATGACCTTTCCTCCATCATAAGGTCAGAAGTGGGGATGTTCTTTCCAAACCCTGACATCTTCCACCTAAAAGGACAAGGGCAGCAGATGCACGGGAACTCCACCACCTGCAAGCTCTCCCCCAAGCCACACACCATCCTAACTTTGACTATATCATCGTTCCTTCACTGTTGCTGGGTCAAAATCCTGGAACTCCCTTCCTAACAGCACTGTGCGTGTACCTACCTCACAGGGACTGCAGCAGTTCAAGAAGTCAGCTCACCACCTTCTCAAGGGCAATTAGGGATGGGTAGTAAATGCTCGTCTTGCCAGCGATGCTCACATCCCGGGAAAGAATAAAAAAAAAAAAAAATTCCAGCGTCTATAGGGCTGAATTTTACAGACTCCCCAAAATTGGGGGTCGTGGTGGGGATGGGGGTTGCGGGGGGGGGGGGGGTGCGCTGCAAAATGCCTCCAGCAGCAGCCCACCATGGGCCTTGACGCCGGGAAGGCCCGGCTCGATATTGGCGACAGCGGCGGTGAAGCCTCGTGGCGACCGCCCCCCCCCCACCCTGCCGTTCGGCGATGGGACACCCATTAACATACTTAAATCCATTACAATTAATGAATTAATCCTACCGGCACCTCACACTTCCATCCCGCTGTGATATTGGTGCTGGTGGCCAGCACTCCCATACCTTCAGATTCCCTTCTGGGGAACCGAGGTGGAACACTGGTGGGGAGGGGGGAATGGGTAAGTTTCTCAGTGCGGGGTGGGGGGGAGCGAGGTCAAACTAACATCATTGGTTTCGGGGATGGTGGGAAAGGGTTAGAGTTTAAAGTTTTTGTACTTGGTTGGGGGAAGGGGGGTCACTTGGACAAGGGAATTGTTTTGCAGGGGGAGGGCAAGAAATCAATTGCATGGCCATTGGGGGGTGGGAGAGGGGCAAATTAAGTTTTTAAAAATTTTTGTCACCTCTTTAAATATCTAAATTGAAGGGCTCGAAGTCCTTTAAAAATGGAATCAGCACCTGCGCAAAGGCTGCTGACCCCCCCCCCCCCCCCCTCTACATCATCGGGGTGGGCGGTCCGCCCTGGCCATTTAAATGAGCTGCCGTGCTGAACATCGCGGAGGCTCCACGATGTCTGCTGCTTCCAGCCCTTAGTATTTTGCTCCGATTTTAGTATCATTATGCGGGAATTAAATTAAACCTACATGAATGATTAGTAACAGACATAGCAAAATGTAAATTGTTTTCAAGGAATTTGAACAAGCGAGGAAATATGGCAGCAAGAGGGTAGTGAAAAACATGATCCCTCTTTTACCATTAACTTCATTCCAGAAGGGGAATAAAAATCAGTTGTTGTTGTTTATTTGTTTTACAAACGTTTCCTATGTCCACACAAGGAAGACCATCTTTGAGGTTAACTGTTGACAATCCCCTTTGCTTCTATGTTGTTTGTAATTTTTTTCTGACTGGACTCAAAGTGGCTAACAATAACGGAGAGCGATGTTGATTATTCGCAGATGATTTATATACCAATTCAACAAAACATTGCTTTTAATTTGTTGCACTGTAGCATTCACCAGATCTTTAAAGCACTCTGACAAAACCATTTGACAAATAGCAACAGAAAATCCATACTCCATCTCTGTTCACTGGCCTTTTCAACACTGTGGATGGCTGGAGCTGTGTCAGACAAGTTCCGATTGATTTCTTCCTGCTGCTATTTTATTTTGTGCATGACTATAAAATGTAAGACTTCAAGTGTGGTCAATTATTTTCAAAAGCATCCATTTTGGGAAGGCCTTTACAAAATGAGACTCGCTTAGTCAAACCAAAATGCCTCTTGGAACAGCTGGTGAAACATATAACTGCTGCAGATGTTGGGTTAGTCTGCTTTGTCGTTGAGTGTTGTTGCATTAGTAGCATTGCAGGGAAGTCTAGGAAAGGTCTCAGGCTCAGGCAAAGGTTAACTCAGAACTGTTTATTATTTAAATTTATGGTATACACACTCCACAAGCCACCTAAACTGGCATCATCTGTGTTGCTCCTTCTTCCCCAGCCTATCTCATGTGACTGTTACATCATCCCTCTTACAGTGAGAGGGGTGTCTCTCACTGTCTTCTGTATTAACCCTGTACATCCTTAAACTACATCTCCCCTCAGTCTTTATCCAACATTTTATCAAACATATATACATTTATGACTTCTCTACTACTCTCTCTCCCCCGCAAGTCTCTGATGTTACAGATTCAGTCTCATCGGAGGTTTGACAACTCTTCCCATCTGGTTGTAATCTGTCTAGGACGATCAGTAGACATCATAGTAAGTCTGGATTGTTGATTTGGGTTTCCGTTTCTACGAGTTGCAGCATTTTGTTCAGTTTCAGTTTGTTGATCTTCATCTGGATCTTGCAGATGGATTACTGGTTGTTGCTTTGGCAGAATAGGAATGATATTCCTCTGATTCCTTTGTATTTTCCCTCCAGTCATTCATATAACATACGATTGCTGATAGCCCTCATGTTTATGGATTACTATACCTTCCCGTTCCAGGTCACGTATCCAAACTTTTTGACCATTATTTAGTTTGGGTCACCATACCGAAGACTATGCCCTTGCTCTGCACTTGTTATATCCAAATGGCCTTGGTGTAAATGATCTAAGATCTCATTGAGGTAGGAATAACAATTCTGTCATTATAAACTAACAACTCATCAATTATCATTAAGTGTTTCCTATACTCATGGAACATCTTCAATTTTTTCCCTCCTGGACTTTCTTGTGGCCAGCCATGTACAATATTATCTAATGCAGATGCACACTTTGTCATTCTTCTGTGCTTGTCATATTTCTCACAACCTCTGTGAGCTTGCTGGTCAATTTTGTGCTATGTGTTGCAAAAATGATTCAATGTCACATACGAATTTGACGTCTTCCTGTGCTGGATGATCTATAGTTGCCCTCAATAATGCATTGGCTGAGGACTGGAACTTCCCTTGGACATATCCTGTGTCACATGTATACCTCACCAATCTGAGAGGAAACCTTTGTATACTAGGAGGTATTTTCACAATTTCTTTTTCATCTAACAAGGATACCAACAGTTTATGGTCTGTCCCGATGACAACACGAATTCCTACAATGTAGTCAGAAAATTTTTCACATGCCCATTTGACAGCTAAAGCTTCTTTTTCTATCACTGCATAGAGTGTCTCTGTTTCTGATAAAGCTCTTGACATGTAGAATATTGGTCTGCAGAAACCATCAGGCTGCTCCTGAAAAAGAACTGTGCCCAAGCCTACTGAAGAGGCATCTGCTGCTATCATCGTAGGTAGTGTGCCAAGACATCTGGAGAAATAAACATCTCTTTAATTTTCTGGAATGCTTGTTCCCAACACCACGCTTTCTGTTTTCTTCAAAGTTGTCTTGGCGGATAAGTTATTTGTGCTGAGTGAGGTAAAAGCTTTGCTAGTTGATTTACCATTCTGAGAAATCTCTGGAGTCGCTGAACTGTAGTAGGGCTAGGAAATTCAGAAATGGCCTGTGTCTTCTGTGGATCTGCCATTAGCCCTTCACTGCTCACAATATGGCTCAAGAAATGAATCGAAGTCTTGGAAAACTCACAGTTCTCGTTTAAAGTGAGTCCCACTTCTTGAAGTCTCTTAAGAAACTCTTGAGCATTTTGGTCATGTTCCTCCCCTGACCATCCATGTATCAGAATGCCATCTATGTGGCATATCACTACTTGAGCCCTTCTAAGTTTTTGGACATTGATCATTGAAAAAGCTCTGGTGCGCAAGCTATTCCAAACGGTGACCTATTAAAAAAGGTGTTATGACTGTAGTCAATACCTTGAGGTCTCATCTAGGGGTACCTGCCAAAACCCACTATTGGCATCGAGTTTTTTAAACATGATGCTCTGGGAGAGTTTCACCAAACTGTCATCCACAGAGGATATTGGGTGAATCTCACACGCCACTGCTTTGTTGAGCTGTATTAAGTCCATTGACATTCTCAGAGTTCCATTTGGCTTCGGGACAGGAACCATGGCTGAACACCACTCAGTTGGTTGTGTTACTAGAGGGAAAACGCCCATTCTTGTCATCTCCTCCAATTGTTCTTGGACTTTGATTAATAATGGTTGAGGTATTTCTCTTGGTGTGAATATACACACTTGCCTGGCCCCTTCCTTCACAGTGATCCTGTACTCCATCTTTAGTTTTCCAAGCCCTGTGAAAAGCTCTGGGAACTCTGTTTGAAAGGAATTATTTACCTTTGTTGGCTTGACTTTGTCTGTCTTAGCAACTGAAGTTCTAAGCATGCATTTCTGCTCAGTAAGGAAAGTTTTTGATTATATAATACATATAAGGTCTTGACCAGTTGTCTCCCTCTATGCTGAAGAGTTGCTTAGAATCTATTCTAAAGGATGTGATAAATGGACACTTGGACAATAATGATCTGATTGGGCAGAGTCAACATGGATTGGTGAATGGGACATCATATTTGACGAACCTGTTGGAGTTTTTTGAGGATGTTCCTATGCCTTTTATGCTGCTAATTAAACATGGCTCTGTCCAAGATGTTATTGCTGTAAAGATTATAAAGTATTTGTCAAAGGCTTGAAGTACATCTTCAAATTTGTTGGAAGCCTCCTTGATCCCTTGTTGGACAATTATGTCATTCCAAATCGCACCTACTGATTATAAAAGGGTGTTGACATGTTCAACTTATGACTTTGTATGGAATTGAGAAACAATCCTAAACCTTAGGAATCTCTTCCTCCAAATTGACCAATTTTGAACCTGATTGGGTCCTTGTAAATCTTGAAAAATTTCTGGCATTCCGAATGTTGAATCCATAATACTTTCTTTGCTTTAGTAAGGTGTTATAGGGTGTTCCCCTTTGTTTTAAAATCTTGCAGGTTTGAATGGAGGTTTTTGCAGTCTTTTGGGGATTTTCTGCACTTTCCCACCTTTCTCGTGCTTTCTCTGGCCGAGCTATAGCTCCCAACTCCACCCGACACCCGAGTCATCTCTTAGCCTGAAATCAACTTCTCTACCCATGGTTTTGATCCAGTGCCCGGTTAACCATTACTGGCCCCTGTACAAAATCTCTTACCCAATCTTGGACCATCACCCAGCACTGAAACTCAGATCCAATCGCTGGACTTGGATGTACTGATGCAGATCCCCACGCTTCTGTGGTTCAGTATAAGAGGCTGCAGGGCTTTCTCACCAACTGTTCTTAGGACCAGGAGTAGACTATTCAGTCTGTCAAGCCTGCTCCGTCATTCAATTAGATTATGGCTGATCATCTACCTCAACACCATTTTCCTGCACTATCTCCATATCCCTCGATTAGTCTCCAGAAATCTGATTTCTGTCTTGAAAATACTTAATGATTGAGCTCCCACAGCCCTCTGGGGTAGAGAATTCCAAAGATTCACCACCCTCTGTGTGAAAAAATTCCTCTTCATCTCAGTCTTAAATGGCCTATCCCTTATTCTGAGATTACGTCCCCAGTTCTAGACTCACCAGCAAGTTGAAACATCCTATCCACATCCACCCTGTCGAGCCCTGTAAGAAGTCTGTAAGTTTCAATGAGATCACATCTCATTCTTCTAAACTCTAGAATATACAGGCCCAGTTTCCTCAATCTCTCCTCATAAGACAATTCTGTCATCCCAGGGATTAGTCTGGTGAACCTCTGTTGCACTACCTCTATGGCAAGTATATCCTTCTTTAGATAAGGAGGCCAAAACTGTACACAATACTCCAGTTGCGGTCTCACCAAGGTTCTACGCAATTGCAGCATTAGTGATAGATAATCTTAGATTGAAGGATCAAGATGTAGAATCAGTTTGGGTGGCGCTAAGAAACAGCAAGTAGCAGCAAACATTGGTGGGAGTTGTTTATAGGCCATCAAACAGAAGTGGTAATGTTGGGCATGGTATAAATCAGGAAATTAAAAATGCATGTAATGTGGGTAATGCAGTAATAATGGGCAGTTTCAATTTACCGATAGACTGGGTAAATCTAATCTGCACTAATCCTGTGGAGGATGAATTCCTGGAGTGTGTCCAAGGTGGGTTTATGGAGCAGTACATTGTAGAACCAACTAGGGATTGGGCTATTTTAGATTTAATATAAGACCGCAATTGTTGACAACGCGATTGGTAGGTGGCGCTGTTTTGGCACATGCGCAAATACAGCATGTGCCACGAAAACGTCACAGCTTGCGACTGTAGCAGCTGCCAGGACT
The DNA here is from genome assembly GCF_036365525.1 of Heterodontus francisci. NCBI lineage: Eukaryota > Metazoa > Chordata > Chondrichthyes > Heterodontiformes > Heterodontidae > Heterodontus > Heterodontus francisci. Next base: position 154,288,867 of record NC_090373.1, on the reverse strand, counting down.
AAAGATGGCGCTGCTCAAAGAATCACAGAGATGAAACCTAACAAACACGTGGCAGAATACAATGGCCGGAGTGAGAGAGTGGAGCAGGCCGGGGAGATCAGCACGGGGGCCGGGGACAGCAGCGCGGGGGCTGGGGACAGCAGCGCGGGGGCCGGGGAGAGCATCGCGGGGGCCGGGGACAGCAGCGCGGGGGCCGTGGACAGCAGCGCGGGGACCGGGGACAGCAGCGCGGGGGGCGGGGAGAGCAGCGCGGGGGCTGGGGAGAGCAGCGCGGGGAGACCAGCGGTAGCGGTGCCGGGGAGCGGGGGGGGGAGAAAGAGGGAGAAGGAGGGGGGGGAGAAAGAGGGAGAGGGAGGGGGAGAGAAAGAGGGAGAGGAAGGGGGGGAGAAAGAGGGAGAGGAAGGGGGGGGAGAAAAGAGGTAGAGGGAGGGGGGGGAGAAAGAGGGAGAGGGAGGGGGGGGAGAAAGAGGGAGAGGGAGGGGGAGAGAAAGAGGGAGAGGAAGGGGGGGAGAAAGAGGGAGAGGGGAGGGGGGGGAGAAAGAGGGAGAGGGAGGGGGGGAGAAAGAGGGAGAGGGAGGGGGAGAGAAAGAGGGAGAGGAAGGGGGGGGAGAAAGAGGGAGAGGGAGGGGGGGGGAGAAAGAGGTAGAGGGAGGGGGGGGAGAAAGAGGGAGAGGGAGGGAGGGAGGGGTAAGGAAGGGGGGGGGGAGAGCTGGGGGGGAGAGGGAGGAAGGGGAGAGAGTGGGGGGGAGGAGCAGCGGAGCGGAAGAGGAGTGCCTTTTTCTGTGCATGCGCCATAAATACAACAGCAAAAGACTTACTGGCCAGTCCCTGGACCCGGTGACACCAAGGTCTTCGCACGCTCGCTCCCCGCGGCTCTCTACGGCCTCTTGCTTCCGGCCCTCTCCGTTCAGCCGTTCCCTCCAGCTGCGGATGCCCAATCCAGTTGCTTTCTCCCCTTCTCCACAGTACTTCAGGCATTGCAACTGTCTGGTCCCTGCATTTTGCATGCTCCCTCTCCCCACCCCTCCCTGCTCTCCCCACCCCTCCCCCTCTTCACCCACCCCTCTATCCCCCTCTTCACCCACCCCTCCCCCTCTTCACCCACCCCTCCCTCTACCCCCCCCACCATAGTTGAATATCTGAAGCGCAGTTGCAAAGTCGGGGAAATAGCATGCAAAACAAAACCTCAACAATTCTGGGTTTAATTATTGAAAAGTTTTATTAATTTCATTAAGTATCCGAGGAACTGCTGTGCATGGATACATGAGTGTTGTGTCCAGCATTCCCGTGAGACAGACAGGCCAAGTCTCTGCTATGCACAGCTAAAGAGATTGTTCCTGGAGAGCCTTGTGGTGAATAAACGCTTGGCTCTCTATTCCACTACTGTATTGTCCATGTGAAGAAGGCAAAGTCACAAGAGTCTGAGCTCAGTCTATTCTTGGTGAATGTTCCCACAAGCGCATCCCAATGTGCATTCCCAATTCATCCATAAATGCAATGTTCCTTTCCACATCGTGATGAGCTCCGCAGCATGATCCAGTTGCCTTCGTTGCTTGAATGCTGACCGTAAGTCTCGAGGATTGTTTTCTCGACGGCATGTTTTACATGAAAAGAAGAAAAGCAAATCAGAGTCAGAGCTTGCCTCCCTCCATCCACTGAAATTACTGTTGTGCACACCTTTTTAAGTTCTGCAGTGAAGGCACCAATTGATAACGTCGCCAATGAAGCACTTATTACCCACCTCAGATGCAGGAATCAGCACATCCTTGCGTCATCTCCTGCACTGCCTCCTTTGCTTGAATGCCGTCCTTAAGTGTCAAGGATTGTTTTCTCAAGGGCACGTTTTACATGAAAGGAAATAAGGAAAGAACATCAGTGTCAGAGCTTCCCTCCCTCCAATGAAATTACTGTTGAGCATGCTTTGTGTTCTGCGGTAAAGGCCAATGAATCACTTAGTACCCACCTCAGCTGTAGGAGGCAGGATGATGTTACTGCCCCTATCTCGTGATGGTTCAATGCTGCTCTCAGGGAAAACATGAATGATGTGAGGGTGCTGGAAAAGAAGCACATTTCTTTTGGGCTATGAACATAAAGCTGGCCATTTAGCCCAGTAGTTCCCTGCTAGTGGTTATGTTACTCGTGCGTCTTTCCATCCATTCCCATTTAATCCTGCCTACTACTATCACCAGTTGTGTTCACAGCAAGAGCATTCACATTTCTGCTACCACTGGACACGGCATGCTTGTTTCTTTTAGTGCTCAGTCTCTTCTTGCTGAATGTTCCCCAAGTGCTTGACCCCTTTGGACGCCCTCTCTGCTTGACAGGCAGCAGCTGGCAATTGCGGAGTCTCACAAGGCTCTGCATGGTTGTTTCAAACTCGGATGGGGAAACAGGTGGCTGTGTGTCCATGAACACTGCTCTGATGGGTGTAGGAGCAGGTAACTGTGTGCCCATGAGCACTGCCCTGATGGGTGTAGGAGCAGGTAACTGTGTGCCCATGAGCACTGCTCTGATGGGTGTAGGAGCAGGTAACTGTGTGTCCATGTGCACTGCCCTGATGGGTGTAGGAGCAGGTAACTGTGTGTCCATGTGCACTGCTCTGATGGGTGTAGGAGCAGGTAACTGTGTGCCCATGAGCACTGCTCTGATGGGTGTAGGAGCAGGTAACTGTGTGCCCATGTGCACTGCTCTGATGGGTGTAGGAGCAGGTAACTGTGTGCCCATGTGCACTGCTCTGATGGGTGTAGGAGCAGGTAACTGTGTGTCCATGAGCACTGCTCTGATGGGTGTAGGAGCAGGTAACTGTGTGCCCATGTGCACTGCTCTGATGGGTGTAGGAGCAGGTAACTGTGTGCCCATGTGCACTGCTCTGATGGGTGTAGGAGCAGGTAACTGTGTGCCCAGGTGCACTGATCTGATGGGTGTAGGAGCAGGTAACTGTGTGTTCATGAGCACTGCTCTGATGGGTGTAGGAGCAGGTAACTGTGTGCCCATGTGCACTGACTGCCCTGATGGGTGTAGGAGCAGGTAACTGTGTGCCCATGTGCACTGCTCTGATGGGTGTAGGAGCAGGTAACTGTGTGCCCATGTGCACTGCTCTGCTGGGTGTAGGAGCAGGTAACTGTGTGTCCATGAGCACTGCCCTGATGGGTGTAGGAGCAACTCACAACAGGGGCTGGAGAACATGCGGTGGCCCAGACAATGGAAATGTTTTCAAAGCAACTTACAAAGGCAGAGCAACTTACCTTGGAACAATCTCCTGTGTCAAATAAAAATGAAGCAAGTCTCCAAAACGAATAAATAATTCAGATAAAATGCGAGAAAATGCCCGACGAAACCTCTCCTCCTTCCACTTACAAAAAGTCGCGCCGAAGCTTTGACGCATGCGCAGAGGCCGAACTGGCGCGTAGCCCAAGGAAGACGACGTAACGCGATGACGTCATCTGCTCATGCGCACAACGGTCCTGACAAGTCGGACCGCAGCGCATGCGCAGAGATGAGGAGACCGTGTGCGCATGTGCACACCGCGGCGCATCCTGATGACGTGAGCGATGACATAGCGTTGTCATGAATTACTTTGTTAAAATAATGCAATGAGAAAAGCCTAATTAATAACCTTGCTGTAAAGGAGCCTTGGGGAATACTCTCCACTTGCCTGGATGGGTGCATGCAGCTCCAACAACACTCAAGAAGCTCAACGCCATCCAGGACAAAGCAGCCCGCTTGATTGGCACGCCATTCACCACCTTCAACATTCACTCCCTACACCACCGATACACAACAGTAGCAGTGTGTACCATCTCCCAGATGCACTGCAGCAACTCACCAAGGTTCATTCGACAGCACCTTCCACACCTGCAATCTCTACCACCTAGAAGGACGAGGGCAACAAATGCATGGGAACACCATCACCTGCAAGTTCCCCTCCAAGCCACACACCATCCTGACTCAGAACTATATCGCCATTCCTTCATTGTCGCTGGGTCACAATCCTGAAAGTCCCTTCCTAACAGCGCTGTTGGTGTACCTATAAGGACTGCAGCGGTTCAAGAAGGCAGATCACCACCATCTTCTCAAGGGCAATTAGGAATGGGCAATAAATGCTGGACTAGCCAGCGATGCCCACGTAACACGAACAAATAAAAAAAGCTCCTGAGTTCGTTGCAGTCCCCTGACTAGATCTGCTGTTTTCCTGACACTTCTCCACCAGGGAGAGAGATCTTTAAATTTTCTTGGTCATTTTAACCACTATTTTACCATTGTTTTGTTGTTGTTTTACTGCTGTTTTACCACTGGCACCATGTTGCCTGTTGTTGTAATAGTAGTGCTGTTGGGTGTTCTAGAGAAAGTCGCAGGCTCAGGTAAAGGTTAACTCAGAACTGTTTACATTTTTACAATTATTTACATGATATAAATACACACTCCACAAGCCACCTAAACCATCAATCCTTTGTACTGCTCCTTCTTCTTTTCTAGCCTGTCTCATGTGACTGTTACATCATCCCTCTTGCAGTGGGAGGGGTCTGTCCCACTGTCTTCTGTATTAACACTTTACATCCTTATACTGCAGTAGCATCCCACAAACACTGAGACAAACAACAACAACTTGCCTTTATATAGTGTACCTTTAACATAGTAAAATGTCTCAAGATCCTTCACAGGAGATTTATCAAACAAAATTTGACACTGGTCCACACAAGGAGATATTAGGACTGATGTGATTGCTTTTAAGAAGTGTCTCAAAAGAGAAGAGAGAGATAGAGAGTTGGAGAGGTTTAGGGAAAAATTTCCAGAGCTTAAGGCCTAGGTAGCCGAAGGCACAGCCATCAATGTTGGAGCGATGGAGCGATGAAAATTGGGTATGTGCAAGAGGCCAGAATTGAAGGAGCACAGAAATCTTGAAGGGTTGTAGGGCTGGAGGAGGTGACAGAAATAATGAAGTGTGAGACCATGAAACTAGAGTACTTGTATCTACACGCTGATAACTCCACGAGTATCACTCACTTCTGTTTTTCTGTATCTAGCCCCTGATGTGACTTCCTTTAAGCACACCCATAACCTGGTTCTTAACCAATTTTTTTGTTTGTTTTAATCCTTTTTGGAAGGGAAATAAAAATTTGAAGAACCTGGACTCACTAAACATAATAATTGAAAACCAATACTTATGCTATGATATTGAGTCAGAATTATAGCACAAAAGCCCACTGGGGTGCACAACTGTGAACCACCGTGACATTGACCTCTTTATCACCTTCCATGTGGGATGTGTGCCTTGGGAGGACTACTTTACATCAACCAAGTAAATTTGACACATAGTGAAATGTGCACTCTCTCTTAATGTGAGCAGCCTATTTTTAGCTGAAGTCCTAGAAAAGTCAAATGTTTAACAGAGCAGAAACTGCACAGTGTGGGAAGCTTCATTTGGCACAGTGTTCATCTGCCAGAAATGATTGCGTGCTCTCACAAAATAATTATGCATCCACTATCATGATCAGCAAATCTACTACGCGTGTTTCTAAAAGTTTCCCAAATGTACATTGGGTCTCTTCTTAAACAGGTAAGATTTGCAGGGCCATGAAGGAAAGGGCAGGAGAGTGGGACTAATTTATAACTCTTTCAGAAAGCAGCATGGGCACAATTGGTTGAATAGCCTCATTCTGTGCTGTACCATTCGATGATTCTACTGTTACAATCAGCTGAAATGAACACAGTAGAAGAACTATCTTTTTATACTAATGTGCAGTACGTAGACCTTTAGGTATTTGCAGCGATATTTCAGAAACTCCAAACCCAGCTATATTCTATGATATTATAGAAACCTAATCAAAAATAGTGGAAAATAAGATGATTATGCCATTTTTCTGCGCATTTTAAATGATGCCCCAGAACTGAATTGAAGAACAATTTCTAAGGCAGTCCGTTCCAGCACTGCCTGCTCTTGCCCACTATTGCTGGGTGTTGCACCAGGTGCAGGCCCCAATAACTCAATCTCTATTCTATCTAATGTGCTAGTGCTTGGAAGGGATGGACGCATGATGATGCATCCTTAGAGGATTTTTTCCTCTAAGGTGTATTCTTCCGTGTCTTGCTGCTGAGATGGGCCGAGAGGAAAGAGAAAAGGAACAAGTTAGTATTGCACTGAGACAGTGGACGGTAGCTGATGACAGCTAATGTTGCCAAGTTGACAGAATTTTCATTTTCCTGAAGGAGATGAAAGGGTACAACTAACAGTCAGAGCCCTGTTTAGATAAGTCCCACCCTCAAAATCACCAATGAGGACAGCTCTTGAGCATGTTGCTCTAACTCAGAGTGTTGAGTATTCCTTCCCTGGTCTTCCTTCTCTACTTGGTCTGGTGTGCTGTCTTCTCCTGCCAAGGTGTCCTGAAAGTGAGAGTGCAAATAGAGTCATAGAGTCGTACAGCATAGAAACAGGCCCTTCAGCCCACCGCGTCCATGTTGACCATAATGCCTATCTATACTAATCCCACCTGCCTGCATTAATTCCATATCCCTCTATACCTTGCTCATTCAAGTAACTGTCAAGATGCCTCTTAAATGTTGCTACTGTTCCTGTCTCCACCACCTCCTCAGGTAGCTCATTCCAGATTCCCACTATTCTTTGTGGGAAAAATTTACCCCTTTGATCCCCTTTAAACCTCCTCCCTTTCACCTTAAATCTATGCCCTCTAGTTTTAGTCACTCCTACCATGGGAAACAGACTCTGGCTATCTACCCTATCTCTGCCTCTCATAATTTTATATACCTCTATCATTTCCCCTCTCAGCCTCCTTCGCTCCAGGGAAAACAGACCCAGCCTATCCAATCTCTCTTTATAACTCAAGCCCTCCAAACCAGGCAACATCCTTGTGAATCTTTTCTGCATCCTCTCTAGCTTAATCACATCTTTCCTGTAGTGCGGCGACCAGAACTGCACACAGTACTGTGAGGCGTTTCTGCTCACAGTATAAATACTGAAAGGGAGAAGAAGCAAGATACAAGAAAGATGAGGAGGTGTTGAATGGAAAGCAAGTGGCTGGAGTGTGAAGTGTAGTAAGGGGTTATCAGAGAAGTTCCTGATTCTGCAAAGGCTGCCTTATGAGAAGACAATTCTGTGACTAGCTTCTGTGAATTGAGTAAGGAAGAGGTCAGTGTGTGCAATGAGAATAAGAAATGGGTTAGTGCGCCCATTAGTGTAATGGATGGTGAAGGATCTGATGCAGGGTAGGAAATTGTTCAGAAGGTTAGTGGAGGGTGTGGGAGGGTGGGGGTGGGGTGGGGTGGTGTATGGGGGAGGGGATAGCATGGGAGTACTGTTTCCAGGTGTTACTGAGACAGATGGAGAAATGAAGAGCTGTGATCACCTTTGCTACTCTTGTGACATCATTGAATTGTTTCCTGCACTGGATCCAGGTCCTCAGGGTGATGCTCCAGGAGCTCAGCCATCAATCTCCAGGTCTTCTACATGTTGTGGTTCACACTCTTCCTCCCACTCATAGGAAACAAAACGCCCCTCCTAATAGTAAACCTCAACCTTCTGATGAAAAATAATTGCCTGAAACGTTAACTTTGTTTCTCTCTCCACAGGTGCTGCCTGACCTGTTGAGTATTTACTGATTTGCCTGCAATTTTTTTCCCTTGAATCATTTTAGAACTTGCTCCCAAGCAGGCATCTTTGATAATTAGGGCGGATTAGTCCTCCTTACTCACATCTGGGGGCTTGTACCAAAATTGGGAGAGGTGTCCCACAGATTAGCAACAGCCTAACATAGTCATACTCACGGAATCATACCTTGCAGACAACATCCCAGACAGTACCATCACCATCCCTGGGTATGCCCTGTCCCACCAGCAGGATAGAAACACCACAGGTGGCAGCAAGTGGTATACAGTCAAGAGGGAGTTGCCTTCAGAGTCCTCAACATTGACTCCGGATCCCATGAAGTCTCATGCCACTATGTCAAATATGGACACGGAAACCTCCTGCCGATTACCAACTACCACCCTCCCCTTGGCTGATGAATCAGTGCTTCTCCATGTTGAACACCAATTGGAAGAATCACTGAGGGTAGCAAGGACACAAAATGTACTCTGGGTGGGGGACTTCAATGTCCATCACCAAGAATGGCTCGGTGGCATCATTACTGACTACTGCTGGCCGAGTCATAAAGGACTTAGCTGCCAGACAGGTCGTGAGGGAACCAACAAGATGGAAAAAACTACTTTACCTCATCCTGACCAATATACCTTTCGCAGATACATCTGTCCATGACAGTATTGGTAAGAGTGAACACAGTCCTGGTGGAGACAAAGTCCCGTCATCACATTGAGGGTACCGTCCATCGTGTTGTGTGGCACTACCACTGTGCTAAATGGGGTAGATTTCAAACAGATATAGCAACGCAAAACTGGGCATCCATGAGGCGCTGTGAGCCATCAGCAGCTTGTCAGTGTGCCACTGCAAGGGATGGGTAACCCATTGTAAGCAGATAACTTGGCAGTTGTATCATTGATTTCCAATGACTCCAGTACATACCTTTGAGGATTTGGACAGGTAGGATATTTGCAGTAGCCTATGTCAGTCTTGACACTGAGTCTATGTTTGCCAGGTTTCTTTGGGCACATGATCTGAATAGTGAACACGCTTCCAGCTGTTTGAGTTCATCAATATGATGAGTCAGATTCACAAGGTGGAACGCATATTCATCGTCGACTGAGAATTACTTCCATCTGAGTCTTGCTGCTGTTGCCCTGTTTTCTGTTTGTTTGTGTCTGACCATGACTTCTGGCTGCATCTTTGGAGCTAGAATTCTTGCATAGGCAGGCCCAGTGTACTTTTGCACTGCACGTCTGGATTATGGTGCCGATACTGTTATCCAGCTACAATGGCTTTGTATGTCCTGCTATCCTCTAGCAGTGCATCAATGCTGTGACCTTTCTTTTACCCCAAGAGGTCTTTCTGAAATGCTTCAATGGGCATTGATACCATCACCAACTCCATTCATTGCCCTTACTATGGCATCTACTGGCAAACTGGTCTATTGATTCCTGTGGCTGTTGCTTGTACAATTCGAGGTGGTGAATTCTAAAATTCACTGTTAATCGGAGTTGATATTCCTGCACTTTCCACATCTTTGTGGGATCTTTCTGGTCCTCTTCAGATAATTCAGAGGTGTTTATTCTGTGTAATCCCTTATTTCCAACAGCTATTTGTATTTTTACAGCCTGTTCTTCTGGTTCTGCAATCACTGGGTCTTTAAAGCATAATTGCATTCTTTGTTGGAACAGTTTGAACTCAGATAGGATATCCAAGGCCTTCCAGTTCAGTTCATGCTGTGAAGTTTGCTATCCATCTTCCTGCTGTTCTTTTGCCTAAAATATGCTCTGAGACTTGTGCTGTGACTCTGCACTGTTTCCCCTTTAAGAAACTGTTTGTTATTTAGACTAGCTGGTTTGATTAACAGCAGCAGTTGTTTGCTAGTGTTGTGTGTTTATCTTGCTTCTAGCATTCAAGCCTGTTCTGTTTACACAGCAGTTCAATAGGCAATTCAATAGCTTTTTTTTTCTAGCGTTTGTTTATGTTGTTCATGCTCAAGTGGTTTAATGGGTTGTTTTTAGACTGTGGCTTTGAATGGAAGCTCTTATTCATGCTCGAGTAGTTTACTGTTTTTTTAAACTTTGGCTGCATGGACGAGGTTCTGCAGAGATTGGGGCTTTTCCACATTTTTTCTGACAGCGGCCTCCTATAATGGCACCAACCTCAATCAGATTAGAAAGGAGTTGGGTCTTCTCCATTTTTTTTTACATCAAGCTTTTGAAAAAAGTTTTTTTTTAAAGCGGTGTCCCTCGTCCATCGGCACAATGATTCACTCGATTTACTTGCAGTGTTCTGTGTTCTGTCTTCTACAGAAGTAAGTTCTTTTTTTTTTGTTACTGTTTGAGCCAGTATTTTTTTGGACTTTCTCTCTATTGGCTGTAGGAATGGTCCTTTTCACCTGTGATCTTCAAACCTAAACGTTGTCTTCTTACCACAGCTGCCACCATGTAACGAGTTCTTTATGTTGTCTGATGCAGCATAAATGAGATGTTTGGAGTCCAGTTGGTTGAAGATCTCATACAGCTAAACTATTATATAGTACAGAGCTAACCATTTACAGAACTTGCCTTTAGAGGTGTTACAGTTGCAGGGTGATTCAGGCTTTGAGTTACATGACTGCATCCTGGTACTGACATCATAAGCATACTAAGATCTTAATGGGACATCACTCTTAAAGGCAATCATACAACAAGTAGAGGCCCATTCTACTTAATCTCTCTTCATAGGACAATCCTCACATCTCAGGATCATTCTTGTGAATTTTCGTTGCACTGCCTCTAAGGCAGGTAGGTCCTTCTTTAGGTATGAAGAATGAGAGGAGATCTAATTGAGGTATATAAGATGATTAAGGGGATTGACAAAGTAGACATAGAGAGGGTGTTTCCTCTTGTGGGGCAATCTAGAATGAGAGGTCATAAATTTAGGATAAGGGGTAGCAGATTTAAAACAAAGATGAGGAGAAATTACTTCTCTCAAAAGGTCGTGAATCTGTGGAATTCACTACCCCAGAGTGAGGTGGATGCTGGGACATTGGGTAAATTTAAGGAGGCGATAGACAGATTTTTAATTAGAAATGGGTTGAAGGGTTATGGAGAACAGGCAGGAAAGTGGAGTTGAGGCCGAGATGAGATCAGCCATGATCGTATTGAATGGCGGAGCAGGCTTGAGGGGCTGAATTGCCTTCTCCTGCTCCTATTTCTTATGTTCAAATGGTATGTTATTGCAAGGGGGCTGGAATACAAAAGATTAAACGAGTTGGTAAGATAGGTAGAGAGAATTTATTTCCTCTAGTTGGGGGGTGGGGGAGGGTGATCAGTGGGGTAGGGGGTGTGAGGGGGGCGGTCAAAAACAAAAGGACATAAAATTAAAAATACAGCTAGGCTGTTCAGCAAACACTTGTTCATACAAAGGCTAGTGGAAATCTGGAATCTCTCCTCCAAAAAGCTATTGAGACATTTTCAATTGAAAATTTCAAAATTGAGATAGATTTTTGGAAGGCAGGCTTGAGGGGTTGACAGCTCTACTCCTGTTCCTACCTTCCTATGTTCCAACAGTACTACCACTGAGCCATGTCTGACCCTGGTAATAAATTGGTAAAAAGCTGATTTTATGAGGAAGAGAATGGAACTAAGGAAAATAAACTGAACAAATTTATTGACAAAGAAATATAACAGCAGGAGAAAAAAAATTAACCGGTGATCAATAGAAGCCAGGAGAAATAAATCCCACAACAAAGCAAGAACAAACTTTCCAGTACTGATACACCATGGATGAATAAAGAAATAAGGGCAAAATTAAATATATAGAAAAAGGTATACAGTCAATACATAGGCAACAAAGGAGAGGATGACAAAAATATAAAGAGATCAGCAGAGATGTAAAAAAAAATAGGAAGGCAAAGAGAAACTATGAAATAAATGATCAAGGAATATAAAAAGAATAGTAAAGTTCTCAATAGAATTGTAAATAACAAAAGAAAAATCATGGTAGGGATAGTATCACTAAGGGATACACATGATAAACTCAGAGGTAATGACAGCGAAATGGCAGAAATATTAAATAATTACTTTGCCTTGGTATTTACCAGGAAGACTAACAAAGTAGGCATGATGTTAGATGAAGAGATCAAAAAGATAGAAAGACATTTAGAATAGAAAGGAGGGTGATCATTGATAAACTAATCAAACTTAGAGAGGATAAAACCCCTGGTCCAGATGGATTGCATCTGTGCATATTACAAGAAGTTTGGGAAAAGATTGCAGAGGCCTATGATTAGAAAATCTGCCAGAGAACTAGTGGGAAGCTAATGCGATTCCTTTATTTAAAAAAATAGGAGATAGAACAAGTCCAGGGAACTATGGATCAATTAATTGAACGTTGATGACAGGAAAGATAATGGAATTCTTACTCAACAATGTAATGGAAAAGCATCTAGAAACTGAAAATATAATAAAGAATTGTAAGCACAAATTTCAAAAGGGAAGGTCATGCTTGACCAAGCTTATTGAGTTCTTTGAAGAAGCAACAGAAAGGGTATACAATCATAATGTAGTACATTTATTTGTATTTTCAAAAGGCCTTTGATAAACTACTACATAGTAAAATCATGACTGATGGCAGAATATGTGGATTCAGGAACAAGTAGCAGGATGGATTGCAAGATGGCTACAAAATAGAAAACAGAGTACGGTTAAAGCTAATTATTCAGACTGGCAACAGGTGGAAAATGGTGTTCCACAAGGATCAGTGCTGACACTACTGTTGTTCACCTTTTACATGAACAATTTGGACCTGGGAATCGGAAATACAACTGCAAAATTTTTGGACAACACGTAGTTGGAGGGTATAGTTAATACACAGGAGGACTGCAACAAAATACAGGAAAACATTTAATAAATTTGCAGAATGGGTGTGTATTTGGCAAATGAACTTCAATAGAAATCAGTGTGAGATGGTACATTCTAGTTGGAAGAATAAGAATATCCTTGGGAAATAAGACCCCAGCTTTTGACTCAGAGGTGAGTTCCATCCTTGAGTGCTGTTGTGACGTTGGGAAGCCCAGAAGAATGCATTTCCCAAAAATCCTTTAAATTTTTTCAGTCAGTTTCTCGCCCACATGCAGCCTAATTGAGAGGCTGGAGGCCTGTCAGGTGGGAAGTTTACTTCACAAGGCCACAGCCAGGGAGATCAAATAGGTCTAATGGTGGGGTCCCAATCACGGTGCGGTGGGGGGGCTGGTGGTGTCCAACAATGGGGGAAATGATGGTGGGGGTCGGAATGTCTGATGGTGGTCAGGGGTTGGGGAGCAGGCATCTGAAGGTGGTGGTGGGGTGTCCAATGGTGGGTGTTGTGTTTTCTTCTCCTTATGTTAGTGATCACTATACACAAGTACCAACCATGCATAAGGGATAGGTTAATACACAATGTGGGTTCTTTATTGATAAATATGGTGCACATAGGTCTGGTCTGGATGACTACTGTTTACAGGCTCACACACAAAGTAGAAGTCACATTGTATATTACATTATTTCCCTTACACTGTTGTACATCAAAAACATAACTAGACATTCTTAAAGGTGTACCACAACATCCCCCTTTTCTCTAAATAAAAATCATCCTCCTTAAATAAATAAACAAAAACTATATACAATTCAACAAACAGTGACAAGTAACAAATATACATCCTACAAGGCTGTAAACACAAAACCCATGGACTCATAAATCTCGAGAATGCAGTGGTGGTTTAATTGTACATCCTGACTTGGTAACTGTATATCTGCTCTCCGATTGCTGAACGGTTTCACACGGACTCTTCTCCTTGGAAGCAGTGTGTGTAGACTTTGCTTGAGACTTGGTTTCGGATCTCATCCTGTTTGCAATGAAGTCATGCAGTGAGCCAGGATCATGAACTTCTCTGATCTGCCCTCTCTTTTGTTTTACTGTCATCTCATTGGGTGTAATAGCTTCATATGAACGTGGGTCCGGACGTATCTTGGAAACTTCTGCTGGACTCCACGTACCATTTGTAGGCTGTTGTATTCTGACTTGCTGTCACACTGGGTAACTCTTCACCTGCATGGCTGTCCTTCATCCTCCCTGTTTGTCCAAAATGCTTCTCAGACTTCCGCATTTGTAGAACGATTGTAGCTAGGTAGATCTGTGCGTACCTGTCTTCTGAACATCAGTTCTGCTGGAGATGGAATGGTAGAACTTAGAAGAGTTGCTCTAAGATGCAGCATGGCTATATGTAGATCTTGATTAGTCTGCCTGCACTTAAGTATGAGAGACTTTACTGTGCAGATCATATGTTCAGCTAAGCCATTGGATGTTGGGTGATGAAGTGAAGAAGTACCTATGGTCTATACCCTATTTCTAACAAATATCATGGAATGGCTTTCTGGCATATTGAGGCCCATTGTCAGAGATTACTTCTTTGGGGCCCCAAACAAACTGAAGATTGCACTTAATGGGCTGAATTTAATGAGTTGCCGCCCGGAAAAATGCGCCATTCGCATTCCTCACGTGGGCGGCCGCCCCACTGCGATTACATGGCAGGCGGCCATTTTGCATAGGGGAGATGCGGGCCCACCACCCCCAATCACTTGTCGGGGGCAGGAGTCTAGTTGTTGATTACAGCCTCAGGTGACTCCGGAGCAGGTGCTGGCACAATATTTAAAGGCCTGCTAGCCCTGCATTCATTCCTGCCTTTGATTAATTGTCACCTCTGTGCAGACTACAACTCTGTCTGACCGGTTCCTGTAACCCTCACCCTCCGAGGAGGGCAGAACATAATGTCCAAGGCAAGACACAGGATTTCCTCATGGTTCAGTGCTGCCTCCCTGCATATTCTCCTCCAGGCTGCAAGGGAAAGGCAGGAGGTTCTGTTCCCCTGTGATGGCAGGAAGACATCCTCCTGCCTGACCAAGCAAGCCAGGTGGAGATCGCAGAGGAGGTCAGCAGCTGTGGGGTCACCCAATGCAACTGGGTTCAGTGCAGGAATAGGGTCAGTGGCCTCCTACAATCTGCCAAGGTGAGTTCTTCATACCAATTGCCTTTCTGAGCATTGGGTGTGACAAAACGGGAGGTTGCACGACATGGGAAGGGTAGCAGCACTGTGGCTTTGGCTGATTGGCTAGGGTTTTATCTCTTCCTGACAGATGCATGGCTGCCTATTCGCTACAGGCCAACTTTCTTCAAAGCTCACCCTCCCCCTTAACTCCCCTGACAGCAAGTGTCGACAATAGATACATCAGATGCCCCAGTAGGGGTTGACATGAGCAGAACTGTCATGTTGATCTGTCTGCTTTTCTTCACTATCTCCATCCTTCCACTTGCAGGAAATGAAGGCCCATAATAGGAGGGAGACAGCCCGGACTGGTGGAGGACTCCCAGGTCTGTGTCCTCTCACCAGCACTGAGGAAGAGGCATTGGAGCTGGCAGGGACCCAGGCAGCTGCACAATATCAGACAGGGAGATTGGAATCCCTGCACAAGACAGTGAGGATTGACTCCTGTCGGAATGCTCATTAATGTTGGAGACCCACATTACTCATGGTTGGCATCAGGAGATCTGCACAGCCTAACCCACACGTTTGTGTTCTGTCACGCAGGTAGCTGTTCGCAGGGGTCCGCAGCCACCGGGGGACAGTCGTCCACCTCTGAGGAGGAGGAACACTCAGAGGATGCACCATCGCATGACTCTCTTGCACCCTCCAGTAGTGCAGATACATTCACCTCAGTGGGTACCTGCTGGGCATTAGAATCAGGGTCACAAGCTGGTGAGTACACACACAAGCACCTGTGCAACTGGCTGAGGCTGAGACAGCCGAGGGCTCTGACAGTCAGAGGACTATGGCTGACCAGACCCATGCTGAGACCCAGGATGATGATGAGCCTCTGGTTTCGACAGCTCAGGGAATGCTGGAGTTGCAGAGAAAGGTAAGGCAACATCTGGTGGAGATGTCAGAGGTCATGTGCAGCCATGAGCAGATGATGGAGAAGTCCATCCATGCCATGACTACTGCCATGTCTCAGGCCTATGAGCGCATGTCCTCCTCCATCGAGAGGTTGGCAACCCTCCTGGAGATCCAAATCCCACGAATGTGCACAGACCTGCACACCATTGTCTTGGCCATGAACTCAACACAGCAGTGGCAAGGCGAGAGAAGGAACAGGAGCCTGGAGGCATCTCCTGCACCTCGTCCTTCTCTGGTGAGCAGGGAGGCTCAAGACAGCCTTCAAAGGAGAAGGAGAGACTGCCATCCACATTTTAGGGCTCCCCTCAGGGCTCCACGAGTGCGGCCACCAGTTCCTCAGTCCCTCCACCAGTGAGCCCAGTTCCAGTAGCCGTGACGCCTGAGGAGAGTCCTGCACCAGTCCTTCTAGGCCTCAGTTAGGCAGAGGACACCGCCAATGTCAACATAGGTCAAGGGACATGAAAGATACTCCTCTCCTCCTCCTCGGCCACAAGCAGTGCTGTAAAGATACTTACCTCATGAATTTAGCCTTTTTCGCCTCCTTTCGCTGCCAAGTTTCCCAAGGCCTGGGAAACCCGAATCGTGTAAGTTAAAAGTACAATGACTGTGTCATGCATGGAAGGAGCCCTGATGAATTAAACAATGAAATGGAGGAGTTAAAAAGTCAACTGTTAAAACTAAACCGCAAGAACTTGGATACGTGAATGACAATCAAAATGGAATAGTGGCCATGTGACCACTCCTGTACTGGAAATCCACAAACTCATTAATCTCATCTGAAATAGCTCTGGGGAGAACCCCTTTGAAATTGAAAGGAACTCTTAATGACTCTGATCAACATGAATCAACTAATAGAGGATGCTGGAGACAGTCTAACTCATAGCCAAGCCAAGATGAATAAGGTGTGAAGCAGCAACATCGTATCAGAATGGTTTCCATTCAAACATCAAATGATGGCCATGATTATCATTCTGGCCCATTGTCTGGTTACAACAAGGGAGAGGGCCAAGTGTCTCCGAGCAGGAACTGCAATGTGATAGATTTTGAGCTTAAAAAGGTAGCTTTATTGAAAGAGATAGGGAAGGTTAAGTCAACATCACAGAAAGCCTGTGAGAAGGGTCTAGCAGGCAAAGAGTAAAAAACTGCTGACTAAGAACAGCCACCACAGCAGAGACATCACAAAGTGACATTGAGACTAACCATCAGTGAAGGTAACAAACTACACAGCACCAGCTTTACAACCTCCAACAGTTCCAGACTATGAATAATCAGGTCTGCAACTGTTTGAAATAAAGTCTTCCCCTTCTGAGAAGACTCAATAATTTTCTATAGCTCACAAACATTTACCTCACTTGGAACTTTGAACTACCTCTTACCCTTTTCTCTTTATCTATCTATTCTTGTGTATGTATGTGTGCGTGATTGAGGTTGTGATCATTTTGGGAAATGTTTAAAAATAAATAGTTTTTTTTTGACCTGTGAGAAAACCTGTTGTTTGCCTGTTTATTTGACCCTAAAGACACTCAGGGACTAAAGCATCATTTTAATAAAACATGATTGCAGTCAGTTGGGAGTTGAACAGTGGGAACCAACCACACTCCTTACCACCTGTCCATAACAACTGTTTTTGAATCTTAACCTCTGAACCAACACCAAGCCACCCGTTTTGGAGAGTCAAGATGTGAGAGATAAGATTAAGCATCTAAATGGGGTAGAGAAGCTGAGGAATCTCAGGGTAAAGATACACAAAGAAGGACCTTTATAGGTTAATAAAGCCATAAAAAGGGCAAACAAAGCAATGGGGTTCATTTCTACAGGGATGGAATTGAAAAGCAGAGATGTTGGGCAGTATTTTACCAGCCCTCTGGAGACAGACTGGGAGGTGAGAGGCCTTGTAAAATGGTGGCAGAAGACATTGGGAGGGGAGCCCAATGTCTTCCCACCGCCACAGGATATTCTCTGCATTGGGAACCACAGTGGCCACCGGAGGCAGGCGACCAATTAAACCGATTATTAGGCTAATTAATGGCCATTTCCCATGCCCACCACCATTTTTCTGGCATAGGGAGGGGCCGCCACCACGTGGGGAGACAGCCCGATAAACCATGGCAGTCTCCCAGTGGGTCTCTGGAAGCAGTCCCTCCTTTATAGCCACTCCATAGCCCATGGAAGGGCTATGGCTCTGATGCTGCTGCTTGTGGGTGAACCCCTCCTGTCGGATTTTAATATTATGGAAGGGCTTGATAGGGTAAACATAGAGAAGATGTTTCTGTCTCCAGGGGTGTTGGGGAACGGGAGTGGGAAAGCAGAACTAAGGGCCACAAATATAAGATACTCATTGATAAATCCAATAGGAAATTAAAAAGAAACTTCTTTATCCAGAGTGTGGTAAGAATATGGAATGTTACCACAAGGAGTAGTTGAGGCGACTTGCATGGATGTATTTAAGGGAAAGCTAGATAAACACAAGAAGGAGAAGGGAAAGAAGGATATGTTGATTGGGCTAGATGAAGAAGGGTTGGAGGAGACTCATGTGGAGCATGAACACTGGTAAGGATCTGTTGGGCCAAATGGCCTGTTTCTGTATTGTAAATGCTACGTGATAGTTCATATGTGGATGTCTGATGAGGATAGGGCTGGGATTGGCTGTGGCACTCCAATAGTTTGCTCACATTAACTCTCACATGGATGAGGTACTACAGGACTGCGAATGGAGCTACAGTCCAGCATGAGTCATCACCATCAAGAAAACCGGGAAAGAAGAGGAAAGAGAATTTGTGGAAAAAACTTTTACTATAAACCGTTCATACCTCGGATGAGTGTTTTATGACGTCTGCTGAGATTAGTGACTGATCATTACTCCTGTCCATTCATTGCTCTCTAACCGATAATATCAGCAGCACCATATTAAATTATTTTTGAGCAGCAAGTGTTCACCTGAAAGAACTGATTTTCTGAGCAACGAACATTTAATTCATTTTTAAATTTGAAGCAAAATCTAATCAATGCAGAAGGAATTCTAGAGAGTTTTCAGTATTTCTCTCATGCTAAGGGGGCTAAATTGGATAGTCTTTGAAATCAGGCGGGAGATCACGATATGTGATTACTTTGCCAACCTTTCAAAGTGGTACAGGCAGCATGCAAACTTCATGCTGCCTGCTAATTATAGCTGTGGTGTCCCGCACTGCTGAGTGGTTGCAAACTTCAGCAGGTGGTCTAAGTTCATGCCAGGTAGAATTGCTTAAAGTCAGACTGCATCTCTTAAAAATGAAGTGCATTCTGGCTGCAGCAGGGGCTGAAACTGCTTGAAGAAGAGTGGAAGTCCTGGAGGAAACAACAGAATTAGTGCATTGGGCCAGAGAGCAAACCCCAATGCTCCCAAATGTCAAGCTGGAGACATAGGTGAAGGAGGTGGACAGGAGGAGAGAGGTTGTCTTCCCTTAGGAGACCAGGAGGTCCTCCAGACAAGAACTGAGAAGGCAGTTGGAGCAGGTAGAGGTATCAGTTAATGTCCCAAGTGCTGTGCTCAGAGCCCTTGCAGTAGCAACCAATGTCTTCCCAGTGTCCAGCTCCACTCCCTGCTTTTATGAAATCCTTCAACAGCCATGACTTCCACAAACTCAGCATCAGCCAGTAGAAGGTACTAAGCAACTAACCTGTTGGATAAATTGTGATGCCTTTACAAAGTGCTGGTGTGGTTGTGTGGGGTGGGGGTAGGTGGGTGGGGTGGTGTGTGCTGCTGAATGTATGCTCAGCTGTGCATGTTTAAGAGAGGCAGCGAGGTAGAAAATGGCAGGTCCGGTGTCAAATCCACGTTAGATGCTGACTGATGTCACGCTTTGCATATTTCTGGTGCATGCATGTAACGTCCATGTTAACATGACATTTGGTGCGAGCCAGGCTGGAAGTGCTGAAACTGAGGGCGCGATGAAGCCGAATTTTGCGCCCAACATGTTTTCAAAACAAAAAATACATCACATTGTACTTAGGTGAGGTGAGAGTGATTGCCCTTGACATCAAGGCTGCATTTGACTGAGTTTGACATCAAGAAGCCCTGGCAAAACTGAAGTCAATGGGAATCAGGGGGAAAACTCTGCGATGGTTGGAGTCATATCTAGCACAAAAGAAGATGGCTTTGGTTGTTAGAGGTCAATCATCTCAGCCCCAGGACATCACTGCAGGAGTTCTTCAGCATAGTGTCCTAGGTCCAACCATCTTCAGCTGCTTCATCAATGACCTTCCTTCAATCATAAGGTCAGAAGTGGGGATGTTTGCTGATGATTGCACAATTTTCAACACCATTCGCAACTCTTCAGATACTGAAGCAGCCCGTGTCCATATGCAGCAAGACATGGACAATATCCATGCTTGGGCTGATAAGTGGCAAGTAACATTCACGCCACACAAGTGCCAGGCATTGACCATCTCCAACAAGAGAGAATCTAACCATCTCTCCTTGGCATTCAATGGCATTACCATCACTGAATCCCCTTCTATCAACATCCTGGGGGTTACCATTGACCAGAAACTGAACTGGAGTAGACATATAAATACTGTGGCTATAAGAGCAGGTCAGAGGCTAGGAATCCTGCGGTGAGTAACTCATCTCCTGACTCCCCAAAGCCTGTCCACCATCTACAAGGCACAAGTCAGGAGTGTGATGGAATACTCTCCACTTGCCTGGATGGGTGCAACTCCAACAACACTCAGGAAGCTCGACATCATCCAGGACAAAGCCGGCTGCTTGATTGGCACCCCACCCACAAACATTCACTCCCTCCACCACCGATGCACAATGGCAGCAGTCTGTACCATCTACAAGATGCACTGCAACAATGCACCAAGGCTCCTTCGATAGCACTTTCCAAACTCATGACCTCTACCACCTAGAAGGACAAGAGCAGCAAATGCATGGGAACACTACCACCTGCAAGTTCCCCTCCAAGTCACACACTATCCGGACTTGGAACTATATCGCTGCTCTTTCACTGTCACTGGGTCAAATCCTGGAACTTCCTTCCTAACAGCACTGTGGGTGTACCTACCCCACATGGACTGCACTGGTTCAAGAGGGTGGCTCACCACCACCTTCTCAAGGGCAATTGGGGATGGACAATAGCCAACAACGCCCACATCCCATGAACGAATTAAAAAAAAGACTGGCAAAATAATGAAAAAAGAAAGCAGCAATCCATACTTTATAATACTAGGTCAATGAGGCATTTTAAGAGCAAGGCCGGAATTTTACGCCCCCCCTCCCCCCCACAACAACGAGCGTGATGGTGGTGGGTGGGGGCTGTAAAATTGAGTGGGAGGTGGAGAGGCCAATCCTGACACCTTCCCGCTCCCGCTGCAATTTTACGTGACGAGGCGCTGGTGAGAAATGGCCAATTAACTGCCAATTAAGGAACTCCACGTGCTGCCGCTGGTATTTCACCTGTGACGGACAATGGCAAAGACCCCAAGAATGTTGCCAGGTAAAACCTGGTGGCCATCTTGCAGGCTGGGGGACCCCTCCTGAATGGGCACCCTGTGCCCCTTGGCCTCAACTGCTCCCACCACAAAACTCACCCCCACTAGTCCACCTCCCCGCCCCCAACTGACCCCTCTTGCCTCGCCGAGGCCCGACCAATTGTCCCGCCGAGGCCTCAAAGACTTACAGTAGTTCCGGAGCTGTCCTTCCTCTTGCTTCTGAAGGCTAGGTGTAGTCCGGTGACACTGCTGGGACTAAGAGCTGCAGTCCCACTAATTGGCTGGCAGCTCCATTAGGCGGGACTTCCTGCCTGAATGAGGTGGAAGTCCCACTCAAGGCTAATTAAGGGCCTGGGGAAACAAAAATTCTGGTGTGGCTCCCCAGACCCGGTGGAGGCGGGCTTCCCACCAACTTTTTGGCTGGTGGGCGGGGTTTCCTGCCCAACATAAAATTCTGACCCATCTTTCCATTTTCTGAATTGCTACAAATATTAAAACCCACAATCGTGTCAACAACTGCACATGTATATTTGTCCATTCTCTTATCAAACATTGCCATGTGAACAGCCTCTTTCTTGCTGAGGTCTAATGGAATGCACAAATAGTTTAGATGCTGCACCAGATGATTTTTACAGAAGAGTAATTAGTGCAGTAAAATTAAATGTGATGCCACATAGAATTAAGAATTTCAGTATTCATTGAGAAACAAATTCTAATTAAGCAATAAATGTCTTTGTTGGATCATAAAATAGTACAGCACAGAAGAAGACCATTTGGCCCATCGAGTCTGGGGTCACAATCTCAGGATACAGGGTATGCCATTTAGAACAGAGATGAGAAATTTCTTCACTCAGAGGGTGGTGAACCTGTGGAATTCTCCAGCATAGAAGGTAGTGGAGGCCAAGTCATTAAATATATTCAAGAAGGAGATAGATATACTTCTTAATGCCAAAGGGATCAAGGGATATGGGGAGAAAGCAGGAACAGGGTACTGAATTAGACGATCAGCCATGATTTTTTTGAATGGCGGAGCAGGCATTTAGTATACAGTAAATGGCAGAACCCTTAGGAGTATTGACAGGCAGAGAGATCTGGGCGTACAGGTCCACAGGTCACTGAAAGTGGCAACGCAAGTGGATAAGGTAGTCAAGAAGGCATACGGCATGCTTGCCTTCATCGGTCGGGGCATAGAGTATAGAAATTGGCAAGTCATGCTGCAGCTGTACAGAACTTTAGTTAGGTCACACTTAGAATATTGCATGCAATTCTGGTCGCCACACTACCAGAAGGACATGGAGGCTTTGGAGAGGGTACAGAAGAGGTTTACCAGGATGTTGCCTGGTCTGGAGGGCATTAGCTATGAGGAGAGGTTGGATAAACTTGGATGTTTTCACTGGAACGACGGAGGTGGAGGGGCGACATGATAGAGGTTTACAAAGTTATAAGCGGCATGGACAGAGTGGATAGTCAGAAGCTTTTTCCCAGGGTGGAATAGTCAGTTACTAGGGGACATAGGTTTAAGGTGAGAGGGGCAAAGTTTAGAGGGGATGTGCGAGGCACGTTCTTTACACAGAGGGTGGTGAGCGCCTGGAACTTGCTGCCGGGGGAAGTGGTGGAAACAGGTACGATAGCGACGTTTAAGAGGCATCTTGACAAATACATGAATAGGATGGGAATAGAGGGATATGGACCCCGGAAGTGCAGAAGGTTTTAGTTTAGGCAGGCATCAAGATCGGCGCAGGCTTGGAGGGCTGAATGGCCTGTTCCTGTGCTGTACTGTTCTTTATTCTCTGTTCAGGCCCAAAGGGCCGAATGGCCTACTCCTGCTCCTATTTTCTATGTTTCCATGTTGGCTCTTTCAAAGAGGAATCCAGTTGGTTCCACTACTCTCCTCTTTCCCCATATCAATGACATTTTTTTCTCCTTCAAATATTTTACAATTTCCTTTTGAAGGCTACTATTGAATCTGTATCCACCACCCAACAAGCAGTGCAGTGTTACTTATAGTTAAGTTAAAAAAAGTGTTTTCCTCACATCCCCTCTGGTTCTTTGCCCAATCACCTTAATTTGTGTCCTCGGGTTATCGACCCTTCAGCCATGGAAACAGTTTCCCTTTATTTACTCTATCTAAACCGTTCATAATTTTAAACACCTTTATCAAATTCCCTCTTAGCCTTCTCTATTCTAAGGAGAACAACCCCATCTTCTCCAGTTTATCCATATAACTGCTAATCCCTCATCCCTGGAACCATCCTGGTAAATCTCTTCTGCACCCTCTCCACAGCCTTCAAGTCTTTCCTAAAGTGTGATGCCCTTCAACTCCCTTCAAAAAACAATCTCCCAATCGTTTGGCATCAGCCCTTCATCTAAGGAGAATTGGAAGATTGCTGCCAGCACCTCCACAATTTCTACCGTTACTTCCCTCAGCATCTTAGGGTGTGCCCTTTCTGGACCAGGTGACTTATCTACTTTAAGCACTTCCAACATTTCTAGTACCTGCTCTTTCTCTATTTTTATCTCATCCAGTGTCCTGGCAACCTCTTTGTTTATCATAGCTTTGGCAAAGTCCTCTTCTTTGGTAATTACTGTGCAAAGTACTCCTTTAATAGCTCAGCCAGGCCTTTTACCTCCACCAATAGATCTCCATTTTGGTCCCGAATAAGCTCCACCGCTCTTCTGGCAACCCTTTTACTGTTACTATGCCTATTGAAGACCTTTAGATTCCAGTTTATATTAGCTACAGCCTATTATAGCATTGTCTCTTTGCCCTCTTTCTTCCCTTTTCACTTGTCCTGTGTACTTTTTATATTCAGCATGATTTTCCCTTGTATTATTAAGCTGACATTTGTTCTCTGCCTCCTTTTTCTTCTTCATCCTACTCACTAATTCTTTTGTCATTCAGTGATCTCTGGCTTTGGTTGCCCTCTCTTCCCTCCTATAAGACTGTACTCAAACCATCTCTTCTTTAAAGGCTGGTCATTGCTCCATCACATTTATGCCTGCCCGAATTGGACTTCAATTTAACTGGGCCAGATCCCTCCTCAATTTGCTTGAAATTAGCACTCCTACAGCTAAGTATTTTTATTCTCCATTGTTCCTTGTCCTTCTCCATAACTAATCTAAATCTTACAATACTATGTTCGCTATTCCCAACATGCAACAATCCTCCCCTTTTCTGTCTTGAACACCATCACTGCCTCATTCAACATTGGGGTAGTTAAAGAGTCCTATTATTGCTATTCTGTAGTTCTTTTACCTCTCAGTGATTTCTTTGCAAATCTGCTCCTCTATCTCCTTCCCACTATTTGGTGGCTTATAACATTGAACCATAGAACCATAAAATGCACCAAATAATTTATTAGTGCCTTTATTGTCTCCTGACTGCAACCAAATAGGCTCTGTCTTTGACCACTCAAGGACATTCTCTTTTTCTAGCACTATTTTCCTTAATAAAAACTGCTACCCCTCCTCCTTTTTCTTCCTTCCTTATCTTTTCTGAATACCTTCTACCTAGATATTAAGCATCAAATCCTTCACTTTTTGAGCCAGGTCTCAGTAATCGCTACTACATCAAATTTCCATGTGGCTATTGTGCCTGCAACTCACCAATCTTATTATCACAATTGGTGCATTTACACACATGTGCTCGAAACCTAACTTAGACATTTCTGTATCTTCGATGATGCCACTCAATTCTGTATTATTTCTACAGTCAATGAAGTACTTTTTGAAATTTAGTCACTGTTGTAAGATAGGAAATGTTGCACACAGCAAACTCCCAAAACCGGCAATGAAATAATTTTAAATATTCTGTTTTAGTGAAGTTAGATGAGGGATAAATATTGGCCAGAACACTAGGGAAAATTCCTCTGCTCTTCATCAAAGTAGTGCCATGGGATCTTTACATTCATCTATGAGTATGGATGAGGCCTTGGTTTAACATCTCATCTGAAAGGTGACACCACCAACAATGCAGCACTTCTTCAGTATTGCACTGAGCTGAGAAGCACTCACTCAATACTGCACTGAAGTGAAGAGTGTTACAACATCTCCAGAGGCTGAACAGAATTTAGGTTGCTGAGCAGGGAATGTGATGGAATATAGGCATAATAGGCTTAATTAATAGAATTTAGAAATAGTTAAAATATTATACCTTTTAGAATTAAAGATTGAATGGATGGTCAGTTTTTAGAACTCACATATATTCCCCTTTAAGAAAGTAGAGTTAAAGAATTTCAAGGTCCCTGTTATGAACCAGAAACAAGTTGGGAAATCCATTTGTGTCTCTGTTGTCAGGGGCTTGGATGATAAACACACACATTGAAATATCCTGTCAGTAAGAGGTAGCAATAAACTTAATTGGTTTGTGCAGACAGGTCGGCTCCGGAGGTTGCTTTGGGGTGCTATAGAAAGGGCAATTAACAATAAATGGAATGGACTAACAGGAACAAGACAGGTTAAGTAAACACAATTATAAACATTTTGACCAGATAAATGATCACACCTTTAACAGCAAATGAAGTCCTGTAAAGCATTAAGTGGAAATGATAATTAAAGTTATGGATTTTAAAAGGAAGACAGGAAGATCACATCTAAATGCTAACAGTCAGATGACACTTCAGAAACAGTATAAACATGAGGGGTTTTTGAAGCAAAGTTTAGAAGTGTTGAATTCTCAAACAACGCTTCTCAACCAAGCGGAATTTAAGGTAAAAAGTTTACTTTAAATTTTGATGGATATTCTGGATATTCTAAGATATTTTTGCAGTAACATTAGCAAGGTTAAACTTTTGGATTCTATGTTAGAAATAAGATTATGTGTTATATCTTTTAGTAAAATATTTGATATTGTGATATACTTATCCACTTAGAAGTGTATTGCATGTTAAATTCTTTAATAAATCTATAAAAAATAATAAATCGCCTCATGTAGCATGCTGTGAACAATGACAAAGAACCCCTCTCTGTGTCTCTTTAAGTGGAGCGATACATATTGAAGAGAGTTCCCAGACCCTTATAATATCTGGGATATTCATGACTTAGCCATAACTATTAAAATAGGCTATCCGAAAGATAATAATATTCTCTATTGGTTTTCTTTCTTTGAGGGAAAGCTAGTACAATTCTTTGAACCCAAATAAGTGTTTATGAGAATTTGTCTGGTTTGAACTTGATTAAAGGAGATTCATAAGGATGTACTCCTGATTTGATTTAGTCCCTATAAGGGGTTAAAGTCATAAATCACTTCAGGAATAAGCCCCTTCAAGATGCATTAAGGATATTTAAGGATGTGTAAAATCCAAAAAATTTAATATTCACAAATTCCATGAATTTCAATGAAGCAAATACAAATTGTTCATGACAATTAATACTGCTCGTTACAACAGTAATGTGGTACTCCAAATCTGGTCCTCTTGCAAGTTCTGTGATGACCATACTGCATGTAGCACACAAAAATCAGCATCTTATTAATATCACATGCAATTCCAATCATTATCAAGAAATTGATTCAAGCTGTTATAATGGCATTCTCTACAGTGACAAATGATTCAGTAAATCAGCATGTCTCTTGAGGTACTACAAAAAGTGAGAATGACTAATTCTGATTTGCATGTTCGACCTTTTCAAATGGAGATGTTGTTTATTAATGCAGCCTATCTTGAAAATGTAACTCTACTCCAAAACTGGCATGGGTCAAATAAATAGATTTTGTGCATATATGCTATCTAGATAACAGTTGATGAGATAAACTACTTAGTGCAGATCACTATAGAAATAGCTTTGAGTCATTTGAGCTTCTGTGGGTCCAGGTAGGTGACAGTGGTTAATACATATTGTCCTGCAAAGGTCCGACAACCATAATGTCAGCCGCAGTGAAGCACCAACTCAGTTTTATATTTTTAAATCCAAAGTGCAATAACACCGTGGGATAGAAATTCAGCTCTGCAGCACCACTGGAGCCGACGCTACAGATGTTGGTGGGCCCCCGAGAGGGGTGCACAATGCTCCCAGTGCAGCCCACATGGCACCCCAAACTGGGAAAGGCGCTCACACTGGTGCATGTGCATAGGCTGGAAGCTTCCCAACTGGCCAGATTGTGATGTCAGGCAACTGCCCCGGCTGAGTTGACACACATATTCCCAAATTGGACTGCGCAGGACCACTCAATGGATTCGGACACTCGACCAAAGACTATTCAACCAGCAGCAAGAGGGAATCCCACCACCATCCAAACAACTAGCATTATTTAAAGGGCCAGGCATCCAACGTTCAGTGACTTAGAATAACTTCTGCGAATGCAAAGTTTAAAAGAAAGAAAGACTTGCATTCATACAGCACCTTTCATGACCACAGGGCATCTCAAGGCATTTTACAGCCAATGAAGTACTTGTGAAGTGTAGTCACTATTGCAATGTAGGCAGCATAGCAGTCAATTTGCACACAGCAAGCTCCCAAAAGCAGCAATATGATAATGACCAGATAATCTGTCTTTGTGATTTTGAGTGAGGGATAAATATTGGCCACAACACCATGGAAAACTCGACTGCTCTTCTTTGAAATAGTGCAATGTAGTCTTTTACGTCCACCTAAGAGGGCAGATGGGGCCTCAGTTTAACATCTTATCCAAAAGACAGCACCTCTGACAGTGTAGTACACCCTCAGGACTGCATTGGAGCGTCAACTTTGATTTTTGTGTCCATGTCCAGGAGTGGGATTTAAATCCACAACCTTCTGACTCAGAGGCAAGAGTGCGACCGAATGAGTCATGGTTGACACACATACTTTTGGTATTCAGCTATGGCAGGCACATCACCCAAAACCTGTGCAACACAACCACTGACATTCTTCCCTCTCTCTTGCAGGACAAGTTGGTCTATAACTGAGTAGCAGTGGCATTGTGGATCATGAACCTGCTATCTTTGCAGGATCTGTGGAAGGACTGTGGAGTCTTTTTTGAGGTGTTGTTGGATTTGGAAGGTGTTGTTGCATCCTTAGAGGAAAGGCAAAGGATTTGATGACATCTACATAAAGGCTGCAATAGTTATGGGAGCTGCTGTTGCAGTGTCGCTGGGTTTGTAAACCAATAGGGAGATGAAGCAGAGGCTGTGGAGAAGGAAAGCTCTGTGCAGAGGGAAGAGGAGGAATCTGGGAACAACTTCCGGGAACTCTGGATGGGTTGCCTATGAGTGCATACTGAGACTCCAATTCCCTTGCGATGTCATCCTTTCACTGCCATTGCTCCATAATTTCCCATCTTCCTATTCTTCTGTGATGTACCATCACAGCATCCTCCACAGAATCCTGCAATAAAAGTCACCAACAAAAACCTTGCCATGACATCTTTACTAAACAAGCCAAACTGAACTAATCACACTTGTGTATTCCCAAATGCCTGTCTTGTGGGTGCCCTTTCCTGTCCCAGTGCTCCTATACAGTGCTATTCCAGTGTCTGCAGCATGGCTGGTGGCAGGCTCTTGACTTTCACTGGGGGTGACTGCAGATGGCCTTGCAGGATGCCTTCGAGCAGCTCTGGGCTTGGACGGCAGCTGGCTGGCTGATGGGCAATAGCAAGGACACTGGTGAAATGGCTGAGGTGGCAGCATGAACACTGTCATCCTGAGACAGCACAGCAGGTTCCTGCTCCATGGTGCCACTGCCACTAAGTTATGGACCACCTTGTCCCGCAAGGCAGAGGGAAGAATGTCAGTGATTGCATTGCACTATATTGGGTGATGTGCCTTCCACAGCTGAATAGCTAGAAGTATGCAGATGCAGAAGGAGCTGGGTGTGAGGCTGGCATCATTGGAATGTGCATGAGGGTGAGGAATATCTGGATGTTAGGTGTGAGTCATGAATGCTAGATAATGCTGATGAGTGATTGATGGACGTGTGGTGCTTTGCACTGTGAGAGTTTGATGGCTGTGGTGGGTAGGATATGTCATTTGAAGTTGCATTCACTGACCTTGACCACCTGCATGAGGTCATTTAAACTTCTTGCAGCACTGTTACCACGTCCTCATGGCCAGATTCAGGGCATTGACCTCCCTTGCCACTTGCTCCTGATCTCTTCTGAGGTTTTTCCTGATGGGCTTCCTGGCCCACCCACCCCTCCCCGCACCCCCCCCACACCCTGGGGAAAGAATACATACCTGCTCCTATTAAAGCAAAATACTACGATGCTGGAAATCAGAAATGCAAACAAAAAATGCTGGAAATACTCAGCAGATCCGGCAGCATCAGTGAAAAGAGAAACGGATTAATGTTCCAGATCGGTGACCTTTCGTCAGAACTGCTAACCCTAACCCTGATGAAAGGTCAACAACCTGAAAAAGAACAATGAACAAAGAACAAAGAAAATTACAGCACAGGAACAGGCCCTTCGGCCCTCCAAGCCTACGCTGATCCAAATCCTCTATCTAAACCTGTCGCCTATTTTCTAAGGGTCTGTATCTCTTTACTTCCTGCCCATTCATGTATCTGTCTAGATACATCTTAAAAGACGCTATCGTGCCCGCGTCTACCACCTCCGCTGGCAACGCGTTCCAGGCACCCACCACCCTCTGCGTAAAGAACTTTCCACGCACATCCCCCCTAAACTTTTCCCCTTTCACTTTGAACTCGTGTCCCCTAGTAATTGAATCCCCCACTCTGGGAAAAAGCTTCTTGCTATCCAACCTGTCTATACCTCTCATGATTTTGTACACCTCAATCAGGTCCCCCCTCAACCTCCGTCTTTCTAATGAAAATAATCCTACTCTACTGAACCTCTCTTCATAGCTAGCGCCCTCCATACCAGGCAACATCCTGGTGAACCTCCTCTGCACCCTCTCCAAAGCATCCACATCCTTTTGGTAATGTGGCGACCAGAACTGCACGCAGTATTCCAAATGTGGCCGAACCAAAGTCCTATACAACTGTAAC
Source organism: Heterodontus francisci (assembly GCF_036365525.1). Taxonomy (NCBI): domain Eukaryota; kingdom Metazoa; phylum Chordata; class Chondrichthyes; order Heterodontiformes; family Heterodontidae; genus Heterodontus; species Heterodontus francisci. The sequence continues at coordinate 154,258,904 of NC_090373.1, read as the reverse complement.
ATGACCTGCCAACTCTTGTACTCAATACCCCGTCCGATGAAGGAAAGCATGCCGTATGCCTTCTTGACCACTCTATTGACCTGCGTTGCCACCTTCAGGGAACAATGGACCTGAACACCCAAATCTCTCTGTACATCAATTTTCCCCAGGACTTTTCCATTTACTGTATAGTTCACTCTTGAATTGGATCTTCCAAAATGCATCACCTCGCATTTGCCCTGATTGAACTCCATCTGCCATTTCTCTGCCCAACTCTCCAGTCTATCTATATTCTGCTGTCTTCTCTGACAGTCCCCTTCACTATCTGCTACTCCACCAATCTTAGTGTCGTCTGCAAACTTGCTAATCAGACCACCTATACTTTCCTCCAAATCATTTATGTATATCACAAACAACAGTGGTCCCAGCACGGATCCCTGTGGAACACCACTGGTCACACGTCTCCATTTTGAGAAACTCCCTTCCACTGCTACTCTCTGTCTCCTGTTGCCCAGCCAGTTCTTTATCCATCTAGCTAGTACACCTTGGACCCCATGCGCCTTCACTTTCTCCATCAGCCTACCATGGGGAACCTTATCAAACGCCTTACTGAAGTCCATGTATACGACATCTACAGCCCTTCCCTCATCAATCAACTTTGTCACTTCCTCAAAGAATTCTATTAAGTTGGTAAGACATGACCTTCCCTGCACAAAACCATGTTGCCTATCACTGATAAGCCCATTTTCTTCCAGATGGGAATAGATCCTATCCCTCAGTATCTTCTCCAGCAGCTTCCCTACCACTGACGTCAGGCTCACCGGTCTGTAATTACCTGGATTATCCCTGCTACCCTTCTTAAACAAGGGGACAACATTAGCAATTCTCCAGTCCTCCGGTACCTCACCCGTGTTTAAGGATGTTGCAAAGATATCTGTTAAGGCCCCAACTATTTCCTCTCTCGCTTCCCACAGTAACCTGGGATAGATCCCATCCGGACCTGGGGACTTGTCCACCTTAATGCCTTTTAGAATACCCAACACTTCCTCCCTCCTTATGCTGACTTGACCTAGAGTAATCAAACATCTGTCCCTAACCTCAACATCCGTCATGTCCCTCTCCTCGGTGAATACCGATGCAAAGTACTCATTTAGAATCTCACCCATTTTCTCTGACTCCACGCATAACTTTCCTCCTTTGTCCTTGAGTGGGCCAATCCTTTCTCTAGTTACCCTCTTGCTCCTTATATATGAATAAAAGGCTTTGGGATTTTCCTTAACCCTGTTTGCTGAAGATATTTCATGACCCCTTTTAGCCCTCTTAATTCCTCGTTTCAGATTGGTCCTACATTCCCGATATTCTTTCAAAGCTTCGTCTTTCTTCAGCCGCCTAGACCTTATGTATGCTTCCTTTTTCCTCTTAGCTAGTCTCACAATTTCACCTGTCATCCATGGTTCCCTAATCTTGTCATTTCTACCCCTCATTTTCACAGGAACATGTCTCTCCTGCACGCTAATCAACCTCTCTTTAAAAGCCTCCCACATATCAAATGTGGATTTACCTTCAAACAGCTGCTCCCAATCTACATTCCCCAGCTCCTGCCGAATTTTGGTATAGTTGGCCTTCCCCCAATTTATCACTCTTCCTTTGGGACCACTCTCGTCTTTGTCCATGAGTATTCTAAAACTTACGGAATTGTGATCACTATTCCCAAAGTCGTCACCTACTGAAACGTCAACCACCTGTCCCGGCTCATTCCCCAACACCAGGTCCAGTATGGCCCCTTCCCGAGTTGGACTATTTACATACTGCTCTAGAAAACCCTCCTGGATGCTCCTTACAAATTCTGCTCCATCTAGACCTCTAACACTAAAGGAAACCCAGTCAATGTTGGGAAAATTAAAATCTCCTATCACCACCACCCTGTTGCTCCTACAGCTTTCCATAATCTGTTTACATATTTGTACCTCTATCTCACGCTCGCTGTTGGGAGGCCTGTAGTACAGCCCCAACATTGTTACCGCACCCTTCCTATTTCTGAGTTCTGCCCATATTGCCTCACAGCTCGAGTCCTCCATGGTGCCTTCCTTCAGCACAGCTGTGATCTCCTCTTTGACCAGTAATGCAACTCCTCCACCCCTTTTACCTCCCTCTCTATCCCGCCTGAAGCATCGGTATACTGGGATATTTAGTTGCCAATCATGCCCTTCCCTTAACCAAGTCTCAGTTTTAGCAATAACATCATACTCCCAGGTACTAATCCAAGCCCTAAGTTCATCTGCCTTACCTATTACACTTCTTGCATTAAAACAAATACACCTCAGACCACCAGTCCCTTTGCTTTCATCATCTGCTCCCTGCCTACTCTTTCCCTTAGTCACGCTGACTTCATTATCTAGTTCCTTACAGGCTTTAGTTACTACATCCTTACTCTCCACTGACCTCCTTTGGTTCCCATCCCCCTGCCACATTAGTTTAAACCCTCCCCAACAGCGTTAGCAAAAGCACCCCCAAGGACATTGGTTCCAGTCCGGCCCAGGTGTAGACCGTCCAATTTGTAATAGTCCCACCTCCCCCAGAACCGGTCCCAATGTCCCAAAAATCTGAACCCCTCCCTCCTGCACCATCTCTCAAGCCACGCATTCATCCTGACTATTCTTTCATTTCTACTCTGACTATCACGTGGCACTGGTAGCAATCCTGAGATTACTACCTCTGAGGTCCTACTTTTTAACTTGGCTCCTAACTCCCTAAATTCTGCTTGTAGGACCTCATCCCTTTTTTTACCTATATCATTGGTGCCTATGTGCACAACGACAACTGGCTGTTCACCCTCCCCCTTCAGAATGTTCTGCAGCCGATCTGAGACATCCCTGACCCGTGCACCTGGGAGGCAACATACCATTCGGGAGTCTCGTTTTCGACCACAGAACCGCCTATCTACTCCCCTTACAATCGAATCCCCTATGACTATAGCCCTTCCACTCTTTTTCCCGCCCTTCTGAACAGCAGAGCCAGCCACGGTGCCATGAACCTGGCCACTACTGCCTTCCCCTGGTGAGCCATCTCCCTCAACAGTATCCAAAAGGGTATACCTGTTGTGGAGGGAGATGACCGCAGGGGACACCTGCGCTGCCTTCCTGCTCTTTCTCTGTTTTTTGGTCACCCATTCCCTTTCTCCCTCAGCAATCCTAATCTGCGGTGTGACCAATTCGCTATCCACGACCTCCTCAGCATCGCGGATGCTCCAAAGTGAGTCCATCCGCAGCTCCAGAGCCATCATGCGGTCTAACAAGAGCTGCAGCTGGACACACTTCCTGCACGTGAAGGAGTCAGGGACATCAGCCATGTCCCTGAGCTCCCACATTGAGCAAGAGGAGCATGTCACGGGTCTGAGATTTCCTGCCATTTTTAATCTTAAGCTTAAACTTAGTTAAATGAAAAAGGAACTAAAAGTTTTTAACCAATCACACGATAAAACAAAAAAGAGAAATAGAAAAAGCCTTACCTTATCTACACACCACCGAGTCCTTTTTTTTGGTTAGAGGAGGAGGGTGGATGGGAGACACTACAGGTGTAGTGTCTCGGGTTCAGAAACGGCCCAAATATATAGAACATAGAACATAGAACATAGAAAATACAGCACAGAACAGGCCCTTCGGCCCACGATGTTGTGCCGATCCTTTGTCCTCTGTCAAGGACAATTTAATCTATACCCCATCATTCTCCTTTATCCATATACCTATCTAAAAGCCGTTTGAAAGTCCCTAAAGTTTCTGACTCAACAACTTCCCCAGGCAAGGCATTCCATGCCCCGACCACTCTCTGGGTAAAGAACCTTCCCCTGATATCCCCCTTATATCTCCCACCCTTCACCTTAAATTTATGACCCCTTGTAACGCTTTGCTCCACCCGGGGAAAAAGTTTCTGACTGTCTACCCTATCTATTCCCCTGATCATCTTATAAACCTCTATCATGTCACCCCTCATCCTTCTCCGTTCTAATGAGAAGAGGCCTAGAATGTTCAGCCTTTCCTCGTAAGACTTATTCTCCATTCCAGGCAACATCCTGGTAAATCTCCTCTGCACCCTCTCCAAGGCTTCCACATCCTTCCTAAAATGACGCGACCAGAACTGCACACAGTACTCCAGATGAGGCCTTACCAAGGTCCTGTACAGCTGCATCATCACCTCACGGCTCTTAAATTCAATCCCTCTGCTAATGAACGCTAACACCCCATATGCCTTCTTCACAGCCCTATCCACTTGAGTTGCAACTTTCAACGATCTATGCACATAGACCCCAAGGTCTCTCTGCTCCTCCACATGCCCAAGAACCCTACCGTTAACCCAGTATTTTGCATTCGTGTTTGTCCTTCCAAAATGGACGACCTCACACTTTTCAGGGTTAAACTCCATCTGCCACTTTTCAGCCCAGCACTGCAACCTATCCAAGTCCCTTTGCAGACGACAATAGCCCTCCTCGGTATCCACAACTCCACCAACCTTTGTATCATCTGCAAATTTACTGACCCACCCTTCGACTTCCTCATCCAAGTCGTTAATAAAAATCACAAACAGGAGAGGACCCAGAACTGATCCCTGTGGCACGCCACTGGTAACTGGGCTCCAGGCTGAGTATTTACCATCTAAGACCACTCTCTGCCTTCTATCAGTTAGCCAATTCTTAATCCAACTGGCCACATTCCCCACTATCCCATGCCTCCTGACTTTCTCCATAAGTCTACCATGGGGGACCTTATCAAATGCCTTACTAAAATCCATGTACACCACATCCACTGGTTTACCCTCATCCACTTGCTTGGTCACCTGCTCAAAGAATTCAATCAGGCTTGTGAGGCAAGACCTACCCCTCACAAAACCGTGCTGACTGTCCCGAATCAAGCAGTGTCTTTCCAGATGCTCAGAAATCCTATCCCTCAGCACCTTTTCCATCAACTTGCCTACCACCGAAGTAAGACTAACTGGCCTGTAATTCCCAGGGTTGTTCCTATTTCCTTTCTTGAACAGGGGCACAACATTTGCCACCCTCCAATCACCTGGTACCACCCCCGTCAACAGAGAAGATGAAAAGATCATTGCCAGCGGCTCTGCAATTTCATCCCTTGCTTCCCATAACATCCTTGGATATACCCCGTCAGGCCCGGGAGACTTGTCTATCTTCAAGTTATTCAAAAACCCCAACACATCTTCCCTCCTAACGAGCACTTCCTCGAGCTTACCAGTCTGTTTCACACCGTCCTCTTCAGTAATACACCCCTTCTCATTCGTAAATACCGAAGAGAAGTACTCATTCAAAACCTCACTTATCTCTTCCGGCTCAACACACAGTCTCCCGCTATTGTCCTTGACCGGACCTACGGTCCCCCTAGTCATCCTCATATTTCTGACATACGCGTAAAAGGCCTTGGGGTTTTCTTTTATCCTACCCACCAAGCATTTTTCATGCCCTCTCTTAGCTCTCCTAATCCCTTTCTTCAGATCCTTCCTGGCCATCTTGTATCCCTCCAGAGCTATGCCTGTGCCCTTTTTCCTCAACCTTATATACGCATCCTTCTTCTTCCTAACAAGACTCTCAACCTCTCTTGTCAACCACGGTTCCCTCACATGACCATCCCTTCCCTGTCTGACAGGGACATGCTTATCAATGGCCCCTACTATCTGCTCCTTGAAAAAGTTCCACATTTCGACCGTGCCCTTCCCTGCCAGCATATGCTCCCAACTTATGCTCCTCAGTTCCTGCCTGACAGCATCATATCTACCCTTCCCCCAATTGTAAACCTTGCCCTGTTGCACATACCTATCCCTCTCCATTACCACAGTGAATGCTACAGAATTGTGATCACTATCTCCAAAGTGCTCGCCCACCAACAGCTCTATCACTTGCCCTGGTTCATTTCCTAGTACCAAATCCAATATTGCCTCCCCTCTGGTCGGGCAGTCTACATACTGAGTCAGAAAAGCTTCCTGGACATACTGCACAAACACTACCCCATCCAAACTATTCGATCTAAAGAGTTGCCAATCAATATTTGGGAAGTTGAAATCCCCCATAATTACTACCCTGTGACTTCTGCTCCTTTCCAAAATCTGTTTCCCAATCTGCTCTTCCACCTCCCTGCTGCTATTGGGGGGCCGATAGAAAACTCCCATCAAGGTGACTGCTCCTTTCCTGTTCCTGACCTCAACCCACAGTGCCTCAGTCGGCAGATCCTCCTCGAAAATTCTTTCAGCAGTTGTTACACTATTTCTAACTAACAATGCCACCCCCCCACCTCTTTTACCACCATTCCTAATCTTATGAAAACATCTATAACCAGGTACCTCCAAGAACCATTCCTCCCCCTCACCTATCCACGTTTCAGTGATGGCCACAACATCGTAGTCCCAAGTGCCCATCCACGCCTTCAATTCACTCACCTTATTCCTGATGCTTCTTGCGTTGAAGTATACGCACTTTAACCCTTCTCCGTGCCCATCTGTCCTCTGCGACAGTGCTACCTTCCCCAATACCTCACTACACTCTTTGTCTTTCTGAGTGGACCCACTGGTCCCTGGACTACAAGTCCGGTTCCCATCCCCCTCCCAAACTAGTTTAAACCCTCCCGAACAGTACTAGCAAACCTCCCTCCCAGGATATTGGTGCCCCTCTGGTTCAGATGCAGCCCGTCCTGTTTGAACAGGTCCCATCTTCCCCAGAATGCAGTCCAATTATCCAAGAACTGGAAGCCCTCCCTCCTACACCATTCCTGCAGCCACGTGTTCAGCTGTGCTCTCTCCCTATTCCTAGCCTCACTATCACGTGGCGCCGGCAACAAACCAGAGATAACAACTCTGTCCGTCCGAGCTTTCAGCTTCCAGCCTAACTCCCTAAACTCACTTCTAACATCTGTGCCACCCTTCCTTCCTACGTCGTTGGTGCCAATGTGCACCACGACCTCTGGCTGCTCCCCCTCCCCTTTAAGGATCCTGAAGACGCGATCACAAACATCACGGACCCTGGCACCAGGGAGGCAGCAAACCATCCGTGCGTCTCGCTTGCGCCCACAGAACCGCCTGTCGGTACTCCTCACCATCGAGTCCCCGATGACTAGTGCTCTCCCGTTCTCCCTCCTTCCCTTCTGAGCCACAGTGCAGGACCCCGCGCCAGAGGCCCGTTCACTGCAGCCTGCCCCCGATAGGCCGTCCCCCCCAACAGTATCTAAAACTGTATACTTGTTGCTGAGGGGAACGACCACAGGAGATCCCTGCACTGACCTCTTCCCACCTCTAACTGTTACCCAGCTGCCTTTGTTTTGTGGAGTAACGACATCCCTGTAGCTTCTATCTATCACCCCCTCAGCTTCCCGAATGATCCTCAGTTCATCCAGCTCCAGCTCCAGTTCCCTAACACGGTCTGATAGGAGCTGGAGACGGATGCACTTCCAGCAGGTGAAGTCGGCAGGGTCACCGGAGGTTCCCCTCACCTCGAACATAGGGTTTTACTTACCCAGCAGCCCCCTGGTCTCCGCCGAAAACAAAAGGAAATTAAGTTTACTTTAAACTGACCTTCCCAGCTGCTCACTCGCTCGCACTCTCTGCTCCCGAAAAAGCTGCTGCAATGAAAGGCAAGTTATTTTAAACGGCCCAAATATATAGGGTTTTACTTACCCAGCAGCCCCCTGGTCTCCGCCGAAAACAAAAGGAAATTAAGTTTACTTTAAACTGACCTTCCCAGTTGCTCACTCGCTCGCACTCTCTGCTCCCGAAAAAGCTGCTGCAATGAAAGGAAACATTAACTCTGTTTCTCCATCCACAGATGCTGTCAGACGTGCTGTGTATTTTCTATTTGTACCTCTCTTTTACTGTCGACCTCCACCACTCAGGCTTCCAGTGCTGCATCCGTGAAGCTAGGAGCCCTCTCTCTTCCCTGGTGCTCCATTTGTGTAGTTTTTGCTTGCAGCCAGTGTCAATTCAGGCAGTCTGCAGCAGTCCTCATCCATTGAGTGCAGCTCCCCTTTAAGAGGGGCAGACTGCCTTTAAGAGGAGCAGGCTGGCTGCACTATACACTACCACTGCATGTTGTTTAGCCCTCTACTGAGTGCAGAGGCAGCCAGCGGCCATGGACCCAACGTGTCCCAATGCTACAATCAGGTAGATGAGACGGCAACACCAGGTTTGTCTGCTGCCTGCCTCAATGGGAACATGCACGGCATGTCACAAATTGCAACCCCCTTGCCCAAAAATGGGTGCAGACCAATTTTAGCCCCTTGACTCTGAATTTAAAAATAGGACATTCAATATCTTCAATATGTAAACTGTCATAGAAATTATTTAAAGCATATAAATCCCTGCACACAGTCGCTTGAAATTCTTTACACCTCTGCTTTAGCTGAGGCATTTTAAAGAGGTTACTGCAAGTTAAAACAGAACAGCAAGAGGAATTTCAGATGAGTGAATTGCTGGCATCTCACACAATAATGTTCAGGATATTGTTCTGCAGTATCATTTATTTTTTTATGCTTTCCTGCTACGGGTGGGAAATTGCTTTGCTTATTTTTTTTTAATGCAGAAAATCCATTTATGACTGCCCACAGTGACTGGAGGAATTCCTCTCCTGATGTTCCTTTTTGGATAGATGGGGTGGGGCTGATTGGGGGAAACGCAAACAACTTACACACGGGCTATTGCTTACATTTATTTTTGTTGCTCAGCTTCATTCCTGCTGTCTGTTTGTTCACTTTATGTTGAACTCTCAGGCCATCTGATACCCAAAGCGATAGGGAAGTCGATGTGGCTGTGTTTTTTAATAGTGCTTGCCGACCAATCTCAGCCATAACAGCACAAACACTGGTGAATTAATTCTTCTAGGAAGCCATGAACAGCAGTAGATCATTCAACCCCTCGAGCCTGTTCTGCCATTCAATCAGATTATGGCTGATCTGTATCTTAACTCTATCTACTTGCTTTGGTTCTGTAATCCTTAATGCCCTTGCCTAACAAAAATCTATCAATCTCAGTTTTGAACTTTTCAATTGACCTAACCTCAACATAATTTTAGAGGGAAAGGGTTCAAGATTTCTACTACACTTTGTGCCAGCAGAAAAGGGTTCTAAGACCATTAGAATTCACCTGTAATAGCTGTAAACAGCTGTTTTAACCACCAGAAGGGCCTTGACCTTTGCGACGACTTTCTCCTGACTAGGCCATTTGCCTCACTTATTGCTACTGCTATTATTCAGTCCGCAGTAACCAATAAGCTCCTCACTTTCAATCATGTGACTATAATTCCAAGCAGGATGAGTTCATGTCAATTTCCTATGTACCCCAGAGTTTCAGACAAGACTACACGCAGTATAATCCCTGAGCATGCAAATTAAAAAAGCCCACAGAAAGATGCAGCTTCAGGAATTTATTCTCATACCACCATTTGACACATATCTTTCCTGGTTCATACATAGATGCTGAGTATTCTGTGGTGAGTCACTTCCTGACTCTCCAGAGCCTAGCTACAACCAACAAGGCACAATTCCAAAGTGGGATGGGATACTCTGCCCTTGCCTGGATGGGTGCAGCTGTAACAACACTCAAGATGTTTGATACTATCCAGGACAAAGCAACCCACTTGATTGGCACCCTATCCGCTGTAATGAGAACATCCACCACCTTAATCATTCACTCTCCCACCACTGATACACAGTGGCAGCAGTGTGCACCATCTACAAGATTCACAGCAGCAACTCACAAAGGATTCTTCAACACACCTTCTAAACCTGCAACCTCCATCACTTGGATAGACAAGGGCAGCAGGAACATGGGAACACCAGCACCTCTAAGTTGCTCTCCAAGTCACACACCATCCTGACTTAAAGATACATCACCATTCCTTCATGATCCCGAGGTCAAATCCAAACTGCTTATATAACAGTGACTTTAGCGAGAGTGCCTTTACCAAGGTTTGAGAAGAATAGTTAGTACCACCTTCTCTAGGGCAACTAGGCATGAGCAATAAATACTCACCTTGATAGCAATATCGATATCCCTAGAATGAATAAAAGAATATTCCCAATTGATGTGACAGTATTATGCTTCAGTCAAAGACTCATGTGGTGTCCTGTATACCCACACTGACAGCAGAATAAGAGCTAAATACTGCAGATGCTGGAACTCTGAAATGAGAATAGAAAGTGTCAGAAATATTCAGCAAGTCTGGCAGCATCTGTGTAGAGAGAAACAGAGTTAACACTTCAGGTCTGTGACCTTTCATTAGACAGCAAATTATGAGGCGAGGCCACATTTAGAATATTTTCAGCAATTTTTGGCATGTTATTTCTATGAGGCCTTGATAAAGAAAGTTCAGGGAAGAGTGACTGATGATTCTACGACCCACGGCTCTAAGTGGCAAAGAAAGTCTTGCAAAAGCTAACTTGTTTAAATTGGAGGAAAGAAATGGGAGTGGATGTGCTTTTTTCATTCGTGTGTGGGTGTTGCTGGCAAGGCCAGTATTTATTGCCCATCCCTAATTGCCCTTGAGAAGGTGGTAGTGAGTCGCCTTCTTGAACCACTGCAGTCCATGTGGTGTAGGTAGACCCACAGTGCTGTGTGGAGGGGCGGGTGCTGTTTGGGGTTGATTTTTGGTTTGATCTTTAATGGCAACTACCACAGAGATGATCATTAAAACTGGAAGAAAACCAGAAGATAAAGTAAACCATCAGTGCTTTTTTTTGTGATTCTTAATTTCTTGTTGACATTGGCAGGAGAGCAAGGCTGAACCTCACCAACCACCTTTGGAGCTTTTCAACATTTTACTGCACTGCGCTCACTGGCATTTTACTCAGCTATGCAGTACTCCATCCATGGGTGCTTTAAATAGATACATACTGAACAGTTTCAAAAGTCCGATGATCTGATTAAATTTACATTTAATTCTCTCTCAATGAAAAAGTGGGAATGGAAAAACATTTGCTGAGCCAATTGAGTTGTGCAAAATTATCATTATTGTGTTCAATTCCTAATTGGCCAGGCTTCAGCCATTAAAGTTAATCAAATCCTATTGCACAATTTCACCAGGGAGGAGTAATCGATATTTCTATTTAATGCCATTAAAATAAAAACTGGCTAAAGTAACATTTTCATTTCTGAAAAGGAATGTAAGGAGACATGATTCAGGTTTTTAAAATGCTGAGAGGAAAGGAATGTAGATACAAGTAGGGTATTTAACCATGCAGGCGCGTGAGTATAAAATTAACAATCTTCAAACAGGTGTTTAGGATTACAAGGATAGTTTTCCCAGAGGGATGTGGACATATGGATGAAGTGAGTGAATGTGTGTTAATTTATATCTTAAAAAAAAAAGCTGCAAGATAAAAATGAAAGAAAAATAAATTAACATTTACACATTTATGGACAGGATTTGTTCGCCCCCAGGCATCGGGTTCCATGCCAGGGTTGCCTGAAGATGGCTCTGGATGAGGCCCACCACAGACCTCAATGCCGTGAGGTCCTGGCCCGATCCTCCCGGTGGCGACGAAGTTCCGTGGTGCTTCCCCCCCACCCACCCCACCGCTGGGCGACGGGGCCACAATTTAAATATCCAAATCAATAAAATGAATGAATTAACATACACATACTTGTGATCTTGAGGGCCCACCGCGATCATCAGCGTGGTGGCCGGCACTCCCACGCCTTCAAACCCCGTCGGGGAAAGGAAGCGCCACACTGGTGGGAAACGGGGAGGAGGTAAGATTTTCTGTGTGACAATGGAGGAAATAAACGTAATGGGTGTAGGAGATGGTGGGAAGGGTGAACTTTAAACTTTGTGCAGATTGGGGGGGGGGGGTAAAGGTCAGATGTTAAATTTAAGTGTTTTGTGGAGGGGAAGGGCAAAAAGTTAATGTAATTGTTATTGGGGGAGGTGGGAAATGGACGTTAGAAATTTATTTATTTAATTTTGGGGGCTCTGTCTTTAAAAAATTAAATTAGGCGCAGGGCTGGCTGCCTTTTAAAAATGGCACCAGGGCCTATGCACAGGCAGCTGGCATCATTGCCAGGGACAGACAGCCCTCCCCCTCCATGAGGTTGCTGGGGAACGGGAGGCCCCGGCTATTTAAATGAATCGTGGCACTTAAGATCACGATAGCTCTTTAGCGTGCAGCACACACAGGCGGGCCGCCATTTTTTGAGCTTGCCACCGACGTCAGCAGTGGGCTCTTAAAATCCAGCCCTATATCTCTAAAACATACTCAAACCATTTCACGTACAATGGATGACTTTGAAGTAGTACTTTTGCACATGGCAAGTTCTTACTGGGATGAATGACCAGTTAATCTGTTTTGGTTTAAGTGAGGAATGTTGACCTGGGAAGTGGGAGATCGCAATACCTTTCTTCAAAAAGTGCATTGGGATCTATTATTGTCACATTTTAATATTTCATTTTAAAGACAGCACTCTAAACCTCAGTTCTTCCCAGCCCTGCACTCAAGTGTCAGTCTAGATTGCCTGCTGAGGTGCTAATGTGGGGCTTGAACAAACAACCTTTTGTAAGAATGCTACTAACTGAACCATGGCAACACTTACCTGACTACCTAACTGGTTAGGATCACAATTGAGGGTGACAAGACAATCCAATACTGAGCTTCCAGGGCTGTGAAATTGTCATAACAAGTAAGGCCACAGATTAAGGATGAATAATGCTTGGCAAGTGCAATAAATTAATAAACTTGCACGGGAATAGAACAATGTAACATTACTACATTAAAAGTCCAGCTCAGTTACTGGTAAACCAGCAGCAGAATCACTTTGAGAAGTTGCAATAGGAGAAGCCTGGAGCAGACATCAAAGCTTCTGATGTCTAGAGATGAGTTGAGCTACGGAACTCATGTGGAAATATGGTATACAGAGTACATACAATTGGTTGAAGTGGGGTTGTTTTTGGCAAACGATTGGAAAGGTCTCCCTAAGTGGATGTTTACACGCTGTTATGACTGCGCGAGGAAGGGGTCTTGGGCTTCCCTCTTGCCTCTTTCCTGGTTTGGCCATAACAGGGTTTATCTTTTAAAACTCAGTGATTTTAGCTTATCACCTCAGTAAGCCCTTGTTCACTGCACTCTCATTGCAATTGCAAACGAACCAATAAAACAAGTTTTCTAGAGTTTAAATAAGAAAGATGTAAGTTTATTAGCCTTATCTCTCTAACCCGGTTAACATTACTAAAATACACGTGCATTCATACTCACAGGCATACGAGAGGCACTCAAACAAATAGATACAGAGGGGAAGAAAGAGTTAGAGGGGTTGAAGTCGCGTTTGTAATAAATGGAATGCAGAGATGGTTCTTAATGTCCTTGATACATGTCCTCAATTGAAGTTAAGGTCTTGGAGTCCTTGCGGGGCCACGTGCACAATTCCAGGCTTGCTTCTCTAGTACTAGAAGGCTGAAGAGAGGCTTTGTCTGTAGTCTTGAAGTATAGAAGCTGCCCCCCCACCCCCCATGATTTTCCTGGGACTTTACTGGAGAGAGAGAGAGAGAGATGTCTTCTTCTTGACATTCAGAATTGCAGTCCATTTCCTTTCTGTGAGGCAAAATTAAAAAGTCCCAGTCTTCCCAGCAGGTAGGTCATGTGACCATCTCTTTGTTTGTAACAGCAACTTCTTGGAGGGTTGTTGGATTTCAGAACTTTCCAGACATACTTGGTGGGGGTGGAATTTTGGCTCTTACAAAGTCAAAGGGTGTTGATCACCACTATTTCCCAGACCAAATTGAATCAAGGAGCACCCCAATTGTCTCTCTATTCATCTGTCTGTCAGCCAGCCCTTGTCATCTCAGAATGCAAATGTGTAACCATGTTTTCAGGTGGTCAGTTCTGTTTTTTTAAACAGGATATTTGCAATGTCCAGTAAAAAAGTTTCAAGGAGTGTCCCATATGAGAAAATGAATAAGTTTCCATTTGGCAGGTGTGATTTCTGTCACAGCACAAAAGCAACACATTTTTGACTGGCCTTAAGATAGTAAAGCCTCAGAGATGTTTGGCATATTGCACAATAGTCCCATGACCAACAGATGCAATAATGACTTGAATGAGGAGCAGAGGGAAACCATGGAAAATGAAGAGGACAATGGTGTGCAGTGGGCCACCAGTGCAACTCAGCCGCTGGCAGAAAGATAGATGACTGAAGGTCTCAGCCAGTTTTTTTTCCAGTTAGCTCTATAATTCGAAAAGTTACTTTCTATTGCCTATCTCTGCAACCATAAGTTCATTTGGGGAAAAGTTTGTGAGGATGGCACAAAATGGACATCGCACTGGATTGTGCACCTGAAGACATCAGCCCAAAAAATCACTGGAAATCTAGGCCAGCACTATGGTTCCCAACAGGAGACTGGACCATGACTGAAGAGGCTATTCCTTGACATCCAGCAGCCAGCCTGTTTATTCAGTGGTCTGGTTAAGGTAAATGCAGCACAGAGGACTGGCACAGGATGAAAGAGTCAGGATTGCTGCCAGAATAATTGGCACAGACTGGCATGACATACTGCCTTTTGGAATAAAGGCAGCACAGAGGACTGGCACAATATGAATGAATGGTGGCTATTCTCAAGGCAGACAGAAAGCAGTACAGCACCAGCAAAAAGTTGTCAGCAGACTAATTTCACAAAAAGGGTCCTACAACATGCATTTGACCCTAATTTAAATATATGACTGCTTGTAATCCTGCCAGCATGCACTCTAGACAACTACAGAGGAGCCCAATCCAATATGCTGTCCTGTTGGGCAATGTGTGCTCACACTCTGCTTGCCATATTACACCCTTAGGTGTCCGTTTTACACTTATGGCATGGGTGTCGTGCAATCTGGTTTTCTGACAGATGTGTCCTATTTGTTCTATCATCCAACTAGCAGAAGAGATTGTGAAATCTGTCAAAAGTGCCAGTTGATCTGTTTAGCAAAGCAGTTTACCCAAAAGCAACAACATATGAAAAATGTGGTCTAAATACAGGCTGCATAAATGACTGCTGAAGAAAACATTAACAGAAGCACATGGATCCAGTCTGTCCACCAGAAATTATGTTAAAGTATTTTGATCAGTAAGCACACTATTAAAAAATTTTGTCACAAACTTTGACTAAATGTTTTTTTGTGAAGTTCAGTGTGGTAATCACGAACCTGTTTACATGGTGAATTTAGAATTGTTTCCAAAGTCTCCTTTAAAGGTCCTAATCACAATCCTGCTGATTAATTGAGTCTGTCAATTATGATAGGGCTTCATCAGTATCCTGTAATCAGTAGCTTGAGGGAATACTTAATTTCAGATATTTGAATAACACTTGGACTAAAGCAGTGCTTCAGAAACATCACAGAAACTCCTGTGATGTCTACAAGTGCCAATAAGTAAGGTATTATCATTAAGCACCCTTGCCTCTCAGTCAAAATGTCATGGGTTCAAGTCCCACTCCATAAACTCGAGCACATAATCTGGGCTGGGACTTCAGCGCAGTGCTGAAGGAGTTCTGCACTGTCAGAGGTGTCGTCTTTAAGATGAGACATTTAAACCTTTGCCCTCTTAGGTGGCTGCAAATGATTCCATGGCACTACTTGAAGTGCAGGGGAGTTCTCCCAGTATCCTGGCTAATACTTAGCACTCAGGCAACACCTAAAAGATTATATGGTCATTTATTGCGGGAGCTTGCTTTGTACTAATTGACTGTTGTGTTGCCTACAATCCAACAGTGACAACACTTCAGAAGTACTTCATCGACTAAAGTGCTTTGGGATATCCTAAAGTCAAGAAAGGCGCTATATAAATGCAAGGCTGGAATTTTCTGGGCCCTTTGATGATGAGCTGGGAGGTGGGAGGCTGTCCAAATGGTGCAAGAAGGTGTCAGGTGATGTGCCTGATGTCTTCCCACCGCTGTACCATTTTGCCAGTGGCAGGAATGTTGGCAGATCGGCTGCCTACCCGGAAGTCAATTGAGCCACTTAAATAGCCAATTAAGGGCCACTGGGCGCCTCTCCTGGCATTTTGCCCACTCTGGGAGGGGCCCACTGCCACATGGAGAGACTGCCCAGTGGATCTGGGGTGGGACCCTCTTTTAAGGGCACTCCATGGCCCACAGAGGGGCCCCCTGGTGGCAATGGTGGCTCTCACAGCAACGGTGCTGATGACACTCAGCAACTCCATGCCCCCCAATCATCGGAGCCTGCCTGCCTGTCCCTGGTTTTCCACCAACCCCACTTATCTTTCTTCTAGGGCGCTCGGCCATTGAGTCACTCTCTCCCTGGTGTTGTAGCCTCGGCGATGGCCACCACTAGCTGTGGCATTGCTGAGCTGCTGGCCAGCCCATCCAGCATGAGGCTCAGTGACAACATACAATGCAGGTGCAGTCCTCTGTTGCCGAGATATTTGGGGCTGAATTTTATGCAGGTGGCGGCGGGACCTGGGGAGGCATATTGCTGGCGCAGCTAATTAAGTGGCCGGCGGTTCAGCAGCTTCAGCAGTGCCACTGCTAGTGGTGGCCAATGCTGCAACACCAGGAGACGGTGCCTCAGTGGCCAGGCCGGAAAGCTCCAGCAATTGGAGGGGGTGTCGCTGAGTGTCAGTGGAGCCATTGCCATGAGAATGGCCATTGTTGTGGGGGGGGATGGGGGAGCTCCTCCATGTGCCATAGACTGCCCATAAAAGAGGTCCCACCACACCAGATCACACTGGGAGGCTGCCAGATTTCACTGAGTGGTCTTGCCATGTGGTGGCGGGCCCTCCCTATTCGGGCAAAATGCCCACGGAGGCAGAAAGTGGCCATTAATTGGCCACTTAAGTGGCTCAATTGGTTTCCTGGCAGGCAGCCAATTTACCAACTTTCCCGCTGCTGGCAAAATGGCACAGCCACAAGAGGATGTCAGGAACCACCCCAACCCCCACCCACCAATGGCTTCCCATGCTATTTTGCTAGACTTCCCACCTCCCAGCTCACAGCTCATCACCAAAAGGCCTGGAAAATTCTGGCCTTAATCCTTCATGTTAGTGGAACATAGCAGGGAGTGTCATCTATCTCCAAACAGTAAAATAATTTTAAAAACAAGGTCAATGGACCCTCCTAGCCACTTTTACATGTGTCTTAACATGGGTTGTAGTTCTACTGGAACCCAAAGCAGAGCCCTGGAAGCATCTGATCATCTGCTGTTGGGGGTGTGGTGTTGTGGGGGCATGGTTCTCAGATTCTTTGTCTGCAGTAGCATTTGAGAGACAGATGACTGCCCGACTCCCAAGTTATACTGTCATTTTTTTGCATATGCAAGATTCAAGCCAGTAAATCAAACTGTTCTAAATTGTTGTTGAGTAAAGATTGCTGTATGAACAAATAGTCAATCTTTATAAAAATACAATGGTGTAATATACAACTGCAAGTGGGTTGTGATTGACAACTATTTTTCCTCACTTGTCACACATTATAATACAGTAACTACACTTCCAAAGTATTTCATTGGTTGTAAAATGCTTTGGGACATCCCAAGTTTGCAAAAGGCAGCCTTGTGATAGGCTGCTAAAAAACAATGTCATACATATTTGGTTCACATGAACTGAAGTAAAATGCAATAAATCAATAATATTTAAGTCAAGATTGTTCTGTCACTGTGATATTGATGCAACTGACAGATGATCTCCTAAACCATGTACTTCTGTTTCTTTCTATTATGTGTTAATTAGAAAAACAGCTTGGATTTATATAGTATCAGGAACATCTTTGAGCAATTAACAAAGAGAAAAATGGAACAGCGAGCTGGAGGTGGGAAGGATTTAAGGGGGCTTGAAGGCACAGCCAAAGAGATTTTTATCTTTTGAAGAAAGGGAGATGGCAAAGCATAATAGATTGGGGAAAGAACCTCCTCTTAATGTAGCTGGAGACAAAAGTGGCAAAAATTGTTGGATGGAACATAAAATAGAAATCTGTTCAACAAACCTGGTAGCAGTCCTCTGAAATTGGTAACCTAAATAGCCAAGCTCAAGTGGGAGGTGGTGGCGTAGTGGTAATGTCACTAGCCTAGTAAGCCAGGGCCCAGGCTAATGCTCTGGGTAGATGGGTTTGAATCCCATCACAGCAGATGGTAAAATTTGAATTCAATGAATACATCTGGAATTAAAAGCTAGTCTAATGGTGACCATGAAACCATTGTCAAGTGTTTTAAAAACCCATCTGGTTCACTAATTCCCTTTAGGGAATGAAATCTGCTGTCCTTATCTGGTCTGGCTAACATGTGACTCCAGACCCACAGCAATGTGGTTGACTCTTAAAATGCCCTCTGAAATGGCCCAGCAAGCCATTCAGTTAAAGGGCAATTAGGGTGGATAATAAATGTTGGCCTAGCCAATGGCTCCCACAAATAAATAAAAAAAAAGAATGTTCTATGAAGTCTTGCACATTGTTTAAAAGCTAATGATCTTAAAATTGGATAGCCCCTAAAAAAGTGTGTGGGGATCTCAATGTGCAATTAACTTAGAAGTTCAAAGTAATGCCCTCAGTAATGCAAACTTTGTGCTGCTTGCTCATTTCATATGATAGTTGCGTGCAGCCCAGTGCTAAACATGCTTCTGAGTGGTTGCACGCCTTAGCAGGAGGTCTAAGCTCATGCAAGAGGAGGACTACTTAAAGCCAGGCTGCATCTCTTAAAGGAGAGGTGCATGCTTTCTGCAGCTGTTACTGGAAATAGCTCGCAAGAGTCTCTGATCTACAGAAGAATAAGGATGGCACAGCATGGCAGAGAACAGGCTCCTGGGTTTTCGGATGTGGCACTTGAGGAACTGGTGCAGGAGGTGGACAGAAGAGAAGTCCTCATCCATAGGGCACCAGGAAGTCCTTCAGAGAAGCACTTAGAGGGGAATGGGAGCAGATAGCCACTGTGGTCAATGCGAAATGTGTCACCCCGACGTGCAAGTAGTTTAATAACTTCACACTGTTACAAGAGATTTGTTTTTGTGTTGAAACTTAGAATTCTGTCCGTGTTTTTTTAAACTGAGGAAAGGATTTTTTCATCTGTAGATGTTGATTGCTGAAACTTGGTGGTTTCGAATTGAGTGAAATACAGACTGCAAGGCACTTGTTTCCAAACATCTCATCAGGGAAATGAGAGGTCAAGGTTTATGACTGTCATGTGACTGGATTGTTGCAGTTAGTTTCACTTTTGGAATGTGAAAGACCAGTGATCTGGAAAAGGAGTAGGCATTTTGAAATCTAGCTATGACCTGCCTGGAGACCAGAGAAAAGACTTCTCTCTGTAAAGGAAGACTTGCATCTCTTGAAAAGAAATCCTGCATTTGAAAGGTGGCAGATTTCTATAACCTCTTGTCTCTGAAGAATTCCTGCATCCAGTGTGGTTCCTGTTACTCCTGTGTTATGGGTGATCCTGAAATCTCAAGAAAGCTTCCACTGTTAGACTGCTGCTTCAAAACCCAAGCAGACCTGTTGCTATACCCTTCACTTAAAGACCTGTGTGACACCTGATGCAGACAAATAGCCTTGAAAACCTACCCATTACAAACTGTTCAACAATCTTGCCTGGAAAGATTTCGAGTGGCACCCGACTATTTGACTCTGGGACACCTCACCGTACTAAGAACATCTTACCAGCAGGTGACAAACTCAAACATTTTAGTTTTTACTTTTTGTTCCTAAGAAACAACAGAGAACCAAAAGATCCTTTTCCCCAGTTAACCAGTTTTTGAATGTATGTGTGTGCATGAATGTAGGAAGAATAAGGAGTTTTAGAAAAATCTTTTCATATATAGAGTTATTTCATTACTGTTTGAGACTTAGTTTATTAATAAATAGTTAATGTTGTTGTTGTTGAAAGAAACCTGGTTTGGTATGCTTTATTCTGAGTTTATAATTTGGCTATTCTTTGGTAGGTAGAAAAACTTTCTTGCTATGCTGTGACCTGTGGAGTAGTAAGACTGAAGTAACAGTGCATTACTCCTGCCTTGGTCATAACAACATGTGTGATCTAGGTCAGTGAATTCATCTTCAAATGCTATATCGTAACAGGAAAAGACAGGATAGATAAAGATAAACTATTTCCACTGGTTGGAGATTCTAA
Organism: Heterodontus francisci; assembly: GCF_036365525.1. Taxonomy (NCBI): domain Eukaryota; kingdom Metazoa; phylum Chordata; class Chondrichthyes; order Heterodontiformes; family Heterodontidae; genus Heterodontus; species Heterodontus francisci. The sequence continues at coordinate 154,238,841 of NC_090373.1, read as the reverse complement.
AACTAGGGGGCATAGTCTAAAAATTAGGGCCAGACCGTTCAGGAGAGATGTTAGGAAGCACTTCTTCACGCAAAGGGTGGTAGAGGTTTGGAATTCTCTCCCACAAACAGCAGTTGAAGCTAGAACAGTTGTTAATTTTAAATCTGAGATAGATAGATTTTTGTTAAGCAAAGATATTAAGGGATATGGGCCAAAGGCAGGTATATTGGAGTTAGGCCGCGGATCAGCCATGATCTCATTGAATGGCGGGACAGGCTAGAGGGGCTGAATGACCTACTCCTGTTCCTATCTTCCTAGAGTCATAGAGAGAGACAGCACTGAAACAGGCCCTTCGGCCCACCGAGTCTGTGCTGACCAACAACCACCCATTTATACTACCTACATTAATCCCATATTCCCTACCACATCCCCACCATTCTCCTACCACCTACCTACACTACGGGCAATTTACAATGGCCAATTTACCTATCAACCTGCAAGTCTTTGCCTGTGGGAGGAAACCAGAGCACCCAGCAGAAACCCACACAGTCACAGGGAGAGCTTGCAAACTCCGCACAGGCAGTACCCAGAACCAAACGCGGGTCGCTGGAGCTGTGAGGCTACGGTGCTAACCACTGCGCCACTGTTCCTAACTGAGCCACTAGCCTCACACACTGCTCAATGTACCATACCCCCTTCATTCACCTGCCAACATTCTCTATCAAGCATGCCTCATACCTAACATTCATAGCTGCATCTCAGCCTCACACACTTAGCACTGCTGCAAGCCTCATACCCACATCTCACAGTTTGCACACACAGTCAACTATTCAAGCATGACAGGCACATCACTCAAACACATTGCACGACACTCACTGACACACATCAATATCTCATGCCAGGTAAGTCTGTCAATTAATGGTATCTTGGTGGCCACCTTTTAATAACCATGCCATGCCTTCCTCCATGCAGTGCCACTGAAAACAGGATGGGGGAGCTTCTGAAGAAGCATTCAATGTTCTTGTTAATTAAATATTCACCAATGAAGGCTGCTGGTGGATCTTCCTCTGAGAAGGGAGGTATCTGCCAAAACAAAGCATTTAGAGCTGATATGCCACTGATGATGGAACCAGCAGTCCAATGTACCTTTGCTGCCACTGGAGCTGTCTACTTTTATTCCATAATCCCTGCCCTGTCCTGTAATTATTATATTCATCCATTTCCAATACTTACTCAATTCAATTTTAATTAATGTTATAGTCTTTGCCAAAATAATCAGTTTTGCTAAACCAGTTGTCTGGACCAGATGAGAAAGGGGTCTAGGGTTCCCTCTCAGCCTTCACCTGGTCTTACCATAACAGGGTTTTATTTTTAAACACACCATTTTTTTAGCTCCCCCTTAGCGAATCCTTGTTCACTGCTTTACAATTGTAAGGTAAAGAAACCAGACAAAAATATTTCCTTAGGTTTAAAGAAGAAAGGTTGAACTTTATGAATCTTAAACTCTAATTCGGTTAATGCCTACGCGACACACCCATGCGAGCATGCACACGCGATATACACATGCAGATAGAGCCAGCAAAGAGCAGAAGAAATAAAGTGGAAAATTTTGAGGCAATATCTGAAGATGGTTTTGGTTACTGTTCTTAGTGCTTGCTGTAGAGTCCTTGATTGTAGGTAGGTCTTGCTTTTCGTTGGGGCCCAGCATTTTTCTTAAACCTTGTCGATGTAGGAGACTTTTCTCCCCTGAGGTTCACCTGTCTTCAGTGGATTTAGAGGCTTTTGAGAAAGAGATAGTAGCAGACAGGAGCGGTGTTCTCAGTCTGGGAGCAAACAGTTTTTCTGAGTTCAAACTCTCTGTGTGGCTATTTCAAAAAACCCTGGACCAGCCAGTTAGTCATGCGACCAGCTAGTTTAACCAGTCCTGGCTTTTGTGGATTGTATCGCCTTAGCAGTTTCTGGAATGCGCATCCTTATACCTTCAATGTCTGGTGATCAAAATCCATTGTGGGTTAAGTAGATTAGGAAATAGCCCTTTGTCTCCACAAGCACTGTCTGTTAGTATGCAAATGTCCTTCCAGCCAAGTGTTTGGTGATTTTTTAAAAAGTCCTTTCTTCACTCCAGCAGCAGTTTAAAATCAGTGTTCATATGACAAAATTAACATGCCTCATTCTTGGCAGTTGGGAGCCTGCATGACACAGTCAATAATCTAACAACTGTTTACTGAAAAAAAAACTTCCAACATTCCCTTTTTTGATGTTCTAGTGATAATTGAGAATCTATGACTCCTTGTTATCAATTTGCTAATCGGTGAAAACCATTTTTCACCATTTACCTTCTCAGAACTTTTAATATTGCAGCACTCCAGATTCCATGGAGCAAAGAGGGATGGACTAACATTTACAGCTGAAGGAGTTTGGAGAGATGGTACAGGAAAGTCCATGGAGGGACTTGCAAAGGATGATAAAGATTTTCATTCCAATGCATTAGCAGTCAGTGGGCAAACAGCAGAACATGTATTTGTCAGATGTTTGGGTGAGAGGTAGTCTGTGACAGATGTGATTAAGATAAGGGTGGAGGTGTTATTAATCAGTCTTGCTGATAGGTACGACAAGGGGTTTGAAGTTCAGCTCTGACTCAGATAAGACAGCAAGATTGCCCACTTTCTGAGCAGCTTGGCAGAAGGATGCAAGGTTAGAGAATTGGGGTTTCATGAAGAGGCCCCGCCCACTGGCAGAAAAGTCAGGGGAGAGCCCACCTCCGCCGGGCCTGAAAGCCATGCTGCTATTTTGCATGCCTTTAATTGGAAGAAGTCAGGGCTTCCACCCCTCTGAGGTAGGAAGTCCCGCCTCCAAAAGCTGCCGGCCAATCAGAGGGCCGGAAGCTCTTCAGTCCCAGTGGTGCCAACAAGAGCGGTAGCCACTGCTGGGACTGCACCCAGCAAGAAGAGGAACAATGGACATCGCCCTTCAAAAGAGGTAGGTGGATGTCGGGCCTGATTGGAGACAATTGGCTAGGCCCTGGTAAGGGTGGGGTGGGTCAGAAAGCAGGGAGGGCGTGTGGTAGTTTTAGCGGGGGCAGCCCCTGCTGCTGGGGTGGCCCTCTATGGGGCATAGAGTGCCCAATCAGGAGAGACCCCCCCCCCTTCACCCAGCCCTCAAGGAAGCCAACAGGCATTACTGGGTGGCCTCCTCAGGTGACGTAGTGGCCCTCCGCCTGTGATAAAATAACAGCGGTGGGGAGAAGAGGCTCTTAAGTAGCCATTAATTAGCCACTTAAGGGCCTCAATTGACCTAAGGACAGGTGGGCCACTTGCCACCTCCCCTGCCACTGGTGAAATAACTGCGGGGGCAGGTAGGCAACAAACCCGGCACCCCCTGCCTCCCACTCGATTCTTACGGCCCTCCCACCTCTAAGGCCACTTCAGGGATTGGGGGAGGGGGCCATAAAATCCCTTTGACAGGAGCCTAAAACAAAAGATTTGTTCTTCACAATGTTCAAGCGGAGGAGGTTCTGACTTATCCACCATTTGATATTGGGGAAGCAGTCTAATGGCACAAAGGTGGTTATGAAGTCAAGAGAGGTATTGAAAAGGTACAGCCGGATGTTTCTCACCATACATGTACAGCTAGACAATTACAAATACATTGATGTTATATCGATACTGGGAAAAATAATGGAATCAATTATTTGTGTAATGATAATAATTTAAAAAACAGAATATAAATCTAGCAATAACTTGCATTAATATAATGTCTTTGACATAGAAAAATATACAAAGGCTCTTTACAGAAGCTTAAAGAGAACATGGATCCTGAGACAAAGAAGGAGTTGCTATGAGTACTGACTGACTAAATGTTTGAACAAAGGGGTGTTCTTTAAGGAGAGTCTTAAAGGAAGTGAGGCAAGTGGAAAGGGAGAGGGATCTAGGGAGAGATTTTTGCACAATGGGGTCTGGGCAGCTGAATCACAGCCATCAATAGGGGTGGGGAGTGGGGTAGCAGGGAAGGAGGTAATACGAAAATACGATGCACAAGAAGCCAGAGTCAAAGCATTGGAGATTTTGGAGGAGGGGGAGGTTGTACACAATTGGAGGTCCCAGAAATAGAGAGGGATGAAGCCATGGCGCAGTTTAAACAAAAAAGGGAGAGGAAGAACATAACTCACCAATTACCTTGAATTCTTTTTGAGGAAACAACATTCTAAATGGACTCTGAAAAACTAACAATATGATCGACCTCAATTTCCAATTCAGACTTGACAACATTTCACATAAAAAATGTCTTCAGTTTCAGCTTAAGTCACTATTACTACTTAGCATAAGTATAATATAAGCATAACATAATTACTATTATGCTACTATTTAAGCTTCAAGTATCAGCCATGGCTTAGTTGGTAGTACTTCTTGCCTCTGAGTTAAAAGGTTCTGGTTTCAAATCCCACTCTCCGTGACTTGAGAACAGAAATTAAGGCCGACACTCCAGTGGAGAGCTGATGGAGTGCTGCACTATTGGAGATGTTGTCTTTGGCATGAAATGTTAAAGCGAGGCCCTGTTTGCCCTTTCAGGTGGGCATAAAAGATCACATGACACTATTTTGAAGAAGAGTGAGGGGCATATCCCCAATTGCCAATATTTATCCCTCAATCAAAATCACAAAAATAGATTACCTGGTCATTATCACATTGCTGATGTTGAAGTTTGCTGTAGGAAAATTGGCTGCCACGTTTCCCACATCATAACAGTGACAGCACTTCAGAAGTATTTCATTGGCTGTAAAGCACTTTAAGATGTTCTAAGGTCATGAAACGGACTAGAAATGCATGTATTTTTCTTTTTTAAGTAGTGTTAAATCAGAATAAACCTGAATGCAGATAAGAAATTGACTGAAGAGTAGGAAGAAGTAGATACTCATTAGAAAAGTTATTTCAGGATAGGAGAAGTGCCATGCGGGTGCCCCGAGGAATAGTAGTGGGATTCCTCCCATTTCTAATTTCCATTAGCAGTTTGGGCCTGAATTTTATGGGCCACTAGGGACGTGAACAGAGGCAGGGGGCCCCATAAAATTATGTGGAAGGCGGAGGGATGGAGTGCCTGTCGCCTTCTCAGCACCTTGGAATTTAGTCCAGGGCGGGGAAAGCCGAGGATGGCCTTCCCACCCCAGGCCAATTGAGGTCTGAAGTAGCCAATTAATGGACACTGAAGGGCCTCCTCCACCTCCACCTCAATTTAATGGAAGGCAGAGGGGCCTGCTGCCATGGGGAGACCTGGTGGCCTCCTAGCAAGTTTGGGGGGGTCTCTCCTCTGTGGGCAGTACGTGGCCCCAAGTGGGCCTCCCTGGCAGTGATTGTCACCACTCCCCCCCTCCCCATGAAGACATGAAGACCATCCCCCCACCCTCACCAACCTCCCCTCCACCTCATCACTGCGGCCTTCCTAAATGGCCCCGGCAACCTTGACTTCACTAACTTCTTCCAGGATCTTCTCCATTCTTCATACTGCAGGGCCTCCTGCAATCCCAGCAGTGCCCACTGCTCCCAGTGCCATTGCCAGTACTGCAGAGCTACTGGCCCTCCTATTGGCTGGCGGTTCTGGAGAAGGGAGCTTGTTCCTTAAAGGGGCGGCACCCTGACGGGAGGCAGTTAATTGCCTGCCCGCCATGGAATTATAGGGGGGAGCAGATGGAATGCCAAGACGTGGTCTCCCCCCACCTTCCCGCCAGGACCCTCATCGCCAGAATAAAAATCAGCCCTTGGATTTAGAAGTTCAATGCAAAGGGATCATATTGATAATGTTGCAGACAGGAGTAACAACTGATTCTGAGGAGGCGGATCAGAAGCTGCAAAATAAATTAGGGAAAATCCAGAATCAAATTTAATACAAGAAAAGTAAAATATGTAGAAATAAAATGAGGGACCAGGTGCTCCATCAATGGTGTTGAAATAGCTAAGGTGAAGGTGAAAGAAATTTATGGGTATTAGTAGACTCAATGCTTATGGTATCTAATCACTGAGGAGCAGCAACCTGCCAAGCGAATGGAATGCTGAAGTACATGGTGAAAGTAGTAGACTATTAGCGAGGTAGACCCTTAGAGACCCTTAGAAAATAGGCGACATGTTTAGGTAGAGGATCTGGATTGGCGCAGGCTTGGAGGGCTGAAGGGCCTGTTCCTGTGCTGTAATTTTCTTTGTTCTTTGTTCTTTGTTCTTTGTCATGTAGTGCTCTATTCAGAGCACATCTTTAATACAATGTTCAGTTCCAGTTGCCAAAACAGGAGGAAAATATTCAAGCTTTGCAAGCAGGGCACAGAAGAGCCACAAGGCTGATCTTTGACATTGAAGGACTGAGTTGCAAGGAAAGAGTGGAGAAACCTGAATTTTTTTGCTTTAAAAGATGGCTGAGGCATGATCATATAAATGGTTATAAATAGATAATCTGGAACACAGCTTTGAACTCTCCATGGCTGCTGAACAAGGGGACACAGGTTCAAAACAGCAAAATGTAAATTTAGATCTGATGTCAGGGGATTCTTTTGAACACAAAGAATGATTCATGGATGGAAAGGAGTTCCAGGTAGGGTAGTGGAGGCAAAACCCCCAGAATCATTCAACATACAGGGGATGCTATGTTGGTGGATTGCAGAGCCTTTCTGAACGACTGAGCTAACATGGGCCAAATGACTTTCCTTGTCCATATTTATCTTGTGCTGCTGCTGCTGCTTATAGCTACTTCTACCTAGAGATCTGCTGTCATGATATGTCACGCTCGTCTATCTTGCGCCAGCCTCATAATCCACTATAGCTCGTCTGCAACTGCTGTGTGACGTCCGTAATACAGCTATGCCTTGGTCGACCCCTCTTTCAGCTGCCCTCCACTTTGCTGTCTAGAAGAGATCTCTATAGCTTTTCAGCTCTGAAGTACTGACATTTTCTTTTCCGAATGTCACTTTTTGGAGTTCTTTTTGCTGTTGCAATTTCAAGCAGCTCTTCATTTGTCTTACATCTGTATAAGGAGTTTTAAGCACACGTCTTAGCATCCACATTTCAAAGGCTTATATTTTCTTCCATAGATCTTTACTTATTGTACAGGTTTTTGAGGCATACAGGAAAGTGGATAGAATGTAGCATCTTCTGAGTTTTTTTCCTTGTTAAAAGCTTTCTTGTTGTTAACACATCTTTCAATTTCACAAAATTTCTTCTGGCTATCTCGATCCTTCTTCTTTATCTTGTGTAAAACTGGGAGCCAAAAGTGGAAAAAGTACTCGACTTCCTGCTATTAGCACTCCTCACCTTGAAAAGCGCAAAATATTATTCAAATAATTCACCCAGATGGATGTAAATTCAATATATTTTTGAAAATTCAGACCTTTTGACTATACTTCTGTAAAACAGTATTACTGCACTGCTGTGCCATAGAAGTTCGATAGTAATTACACACCATGTACCTTAATTGTATTTCCTATAGATAGTTACAACAACAACTTGCATTCATGTAGCACCTTTAACATAACAAAACATTAGGATAGCAGTACTAGAGTATGACTGCATGTGAATAACATTACAACATAAAACTATTCCATACTATCTGCCAATAATATAATTGCTACTGCAGTCAATAATATTGGATAGTATTGTGGGCTACATCTACGAATAACATTCAGTTTAGCTTCCCAAACAATATCCAATGAATAAAAATGAAAATCAGTAATTCATGTAACATTTTACTGTGTGGTTTTCCAGAATTCAATTATAGAATCTTATTTGAACCCAACAGGAGCGAGTGTAGCTGATAGCACCTCTCATTGTGAGCTCCCAGTATTTGTTCACTTGTGTAAAATGTCGTCCCAATTCACTTATGGCTGCAGCACTTCTGAGTTATGGGTCTTTCATGGTCAAGAAAGAAATACCATAACTCACTGTCAGCAGTTTATTCTCTGTTTAAACATTCCATACTTCAGTGCTTAAACTATACTAAAGAAGCAAAATCTTCAAAGTGTTCACATTAATCAAGTTTAATGTCAATTTATGTCAATTGAAGATTTAATATAGACTCCAAAATGTTAAAGTTTGAGATTTCAGTGAAAAATGATCTGGCAAATTGATAGATATAATAAAGACACTTACCGCAAAGTACTAAGATAGTGATTATAGAATAAAAATTAGGGGGAGTGCTTTGATCTTCAAGTATTGTTTTCATCTCTCAGATACATAATACTTAATGTTAAATAGCCCTGATTTTTCTTTTTATTTCCAGCCTTGTTAAGATTGGCGTTTTGGTCTGAATTTAACCTAAAAATAACATATGGGTTTGGGTCAGGTGTGGGCTTAAAGTCTGAAAAATCAGTTTCCCAACTCAAATCCACCTCAAACTCATTGATTTTTGGCTTTAACTGAGGCTGGAAGGTGGGCGGGCAGCCAGCTCAATCCAAGGAGAAGGAGAGTTGGAACTTTTAATATGATATTGAGGCTGCGAGAACTAACTTTAACAGTTGACATTTTCAACTTTAACTCTTGTTGGCTGGGTTTCCAGAGCATCGGGAAACCCGGGAGCTTCATCGAGGTGAAGACTTGGCAAATTCAGGAGGTGAGAGCCTTTACACTTATCTCTTGGATCAAGTTGCCTGATTGAGATGCCTCCACTAGCAGTTAGCCACACAAACTTTCCCCAATACACCCAACAATCCGACCCAAAGGTCCCAATTTCTCCCACCACCACCAGGCCCCAATACCCCCACTTTCACCAGGCCCCCGATCTTTCCCTACCGCCAGGCCCTGATCCTCCGAATACCACGAGGCCTCTGATTTTTCCCTACCACCAGGCCCTGATCCTCCAAATACCATGAGGCCCCCGATCGCTCCCTACCACCAGGCCCTGATCCTCCAAATACTGCCAGGCCCCTAACCTGAACACCACCAGCTCTCCGATCCACCCCACCGTCAGGCTCCCAATCCGCCTCCACCAGCAGGCCCTGATTGCCCTACCACCACCAACAGGCCCAATCCTTCCCCACCATCAGGTCCCCAATTGCACCCCCCACCCAATCAACCACAAGGCCCTGATCCTCCCCATCACCAGATCCCAATCCCCTCCACCACCAGACCCCAATCCTCCCCCAACACTGGGCCCCGATCCTCCCCACCAGGAATCACAACCCACCTAATCAATGCCCATTCCCCACCCCCATCAGATTGACCCCCCCCACCCTCCACTCCGATCATTCCCCAACCCTGATCACTCCCCCTCCACCTCTAATTGACCCCACACCATAGGATTGACCCCCAGACGGCACACCCATCCCCAGCCCCCCAATCCAGTTTGAACTTAGCTGGTCCTATGGCCTTCACCGATTGGTTGGTCAATCAGATTAATAGGTTTGGCTTCCAGTTGGACAGGGAAATGATCTGTGGCGTCACTTTCACACTCTGGAATAAAAGCTCCACAGCATTCTGGAGAACCCGAATTTCCGGCTTTCATACGAACATATGAATTAGGAGCAGAAGTAGGCCATTCAGCCCCTCAAGCCTGCTCTGCCATTCAATAAGATCATGGCTGATCTGTTTGTGTCTCGATTTCCACTCCCATCTACCCCCGATAACCTTTGATTCCCTCGCCGAACAAGAATCTATCTATCTCTGCCTTAAAAATATTCAATGACCCCGTCTCCACCACCTTCTGAGGCAGAGAGTTCCAAAGTTACACAACCCTCTGAGAGAAAACATTTCTCCTCCTCTCTGTCCTAATTTTAAAACAGTGCCCCCTAGTTCTGGACCCACACACAAGAGGAAACATCCTTTCCACATCCGCCTTGTCAAGGCCATTCAGGATCTTAAAGACTTCAGTCAAGTCTCCCCTCACTCTTCTAAACTCCAGTGAAAACAAGCCCATGTCATTTGGATCTCACCACCGCAACCCTCCCCCACAACACCCCGCCCCTCCCCCACCCCACAATGCACCCAGGGGGTCAGGTAAGTAAAATTTCAGCCCTTTGATTCTCCACTTCTTCTCTGATCTGCTTATGTGATGTCAGCTATATGAATCACTCACCTGTATCCCTAAATTGGAAGCTGATACTGAGATGGGCTTGGGGGCAAATCAAGGAGTCGCTGAGTCCCAGCGTGAACAGGACTTCTGACTAAGTGTTGCTGTATTCTGAAATGGTGATGTGCTTTCTGAGCTGGGCCCATAATCCGTGGGATTAGTGCAGTTCCAGAAAGAAGCAAAGATATATTGATCTCCCAGATGATAACAACATGTAAATGTAAGGATATTTATTAGCATGTTTTATGTATAGATATTGATATTTTTAGTGGATGGGGATGGGGGAAATACCTTCACTGAGGGTAATCTCTCTAGATATCAAACCAGCATTTCAAAAATAAGTCAGAGCTTCCATTAATTAAAAGGACATTTATCATTAAAAATCACTTTTCAATCCCACATTTCTCTCATCACAATGATGTGGTTTTAATCATTTCATTGAAGTTTTAGATCATGTGAACCGCTTGGTGTCCTGCCAATCAATTGCAAGGGAAACTGTATTTTGGAATGTGAAGATTAATAAGGCTCCTTAATATAAACAATTTCTTATATATCAGGGCCTAGGCAGGATTCAAACTGACCTTCTGTTCATGATAACTTTGCAAATTTCAAACCAGGTACAGGAATAAAGAAAGAGTTGCATTTATTTAGCACCTTTCACAACCTCAGAACATCCCAAAGTGCCACGAAATCAACAAAGTACTTTTGAAGTGTAGTTACTGCTGTAATGAAGGAAACACAAGAGACAATTTGTGCTCAGCAGGATCTCACAAACTGCAATGTGATTAATAATCAGATAATCTGCTTTAGTGGTGTTGGTTGTGTGAAAAATACAGGTTAGGACACCAGGGGGAACTACCCTGCTCTTCTTTGAACTCATTCCGTCAGGTTCAAATGGGGGTTCAGAAGCCCATACTGATCGGGATTTCAGCACCCCCTCCCAGCCCCCCACCCACAAGGTATGATTGGAGGTGCAGGGGGTGGGGGGGGTGCACGAAGAATTGTGGCAGGTGGCAGGGAGGCAGCAGGACAGAGGGCCTCCGTTGCCTCCCCTTCGCCCAGCAATCTTCCTTGAGGCTGGATAGGCTGACGCCAGCTTTCCCGCCCAGAGGCAAATTGAGGCCCATAAGTGGCCTATTGACAGCCAATTAATGGCCTCTTCCCGCCACCGCTGGGATCTTATCAGTGGCGGGGAGAGGTGTGCGGGGGGGTGGGGGGTGGGGGGGATGGTGGTGGGGCCTCCGCCATGCAGGCAGGATGCCTTATTAAATGAGGTGCCATCCCTATGGGCTTGGGGAGGGGGGGAGCGGTCCCTTCTTTGTGGGCAATTTGTGGCCCATGTAGGACCACCACTGGGAACCATTTTACCACCCATTCCCTGAGACTCCCTCCCCTTGGACCACCAGAACACACTCCCACCACCACCCACCCCCCCACCCCCCCCCCCCACCCCGCCCCTCACCGGGGCCTTCCAGACTGGCCCCAGTGACCCTGCCTCATCTACTTCTGCTCCGGGATTCCAATGCTAGGCCTGGGACTGAGGCCTCTGCAGTACCTGCAGTGGCCATTGCTGTTGAGATTACTGAGCTGCTGACCCTGTGATTGGCCAGCAGCTCTTGGAGGTGGGATCCCCATCCCTTTAAAGTCAAAAACTTTGACGAGAAAAGACCAGCGGTTCATTTCGGGTGGCGAGGGGGAGATGGGATTGATTGGAGGCAGAGGCAGGGTTCCCACCGCCTTTTCGGCCCAGCGCTGGAAGCCCTGCCTCCAGCACAAAATCCAGCCCGACGGATGGGGAACACTCACCTGTGATTTTCCCTGAATTTTCCAATTAATGCCCAGAAGGCTGGCTCACTGTTCAATTAAGGATGGCGGGCTCTCGAAGCTAGAGGGTCAATCAGACATCCTCCAGCTTGGACGCAGCAGCAGAATACCACCGCCTGCCTGGGTTCAGTTACAGCTGCAGGCCACCCTGTGGAGGAGTAGCCCACCAACAGTGGTGGCTGGCTGCTGGAATTTTTAAGTGAGGGAGAGAGTACCCCAAAATGGCAGCAGCCTTTCTCCAACTTTTTTAAATTAAAAAAAAAATTCCAGCAGCCAGCCACCATTGTTGGTGGGCTACTCCTCCACAGGGTGGCCTGCAGCTGTAACTGAACCCAGGCAGGCAGTGGGGAAGGGATTTCGAAGCCTGCTTGGAACTCTGGCCTCCTGGTCTGCTGCTGGGAGGTAGCCCCGGGCAGCTGCACTGTCCCCCACTGCCTGTGGAGATCTGGAAGCCAATTGGAAAATGCCAGTCAGCCTCTGATAATTGGCCTTAGGTAGCTGCGAGGGGTGTGCCAGTAGTTCAATACTGTGGTCACAAATGCCACCACAAAATTCAGATTTTATTTTCAAGGCCTCTGTGGGGCTTTGCTCGGCATGAAAGTGAAGTCAATTTTTAAGGAACTTGTATAAATATTATACCCATTAAGTGGGTCAGTTCGGTACCTGCCACTTGCAGGCAGGTAGCCCTGCTGCCACCTCCCACCCCCAATCCTGCCTCTGGGAAAATGGCCCAGAGTGGGATAGAGCTGGGGAACCGGCACATTGGCCAGAGGTGCAAAATTCAGTGCCCACCTGCCTCTATGGGCCCACTCCATCGGGGCCCAAAAATGCAGCCTGGGACTGCTGTTATTGAGCCACTGTTGAGAAGTTAAAGATGCACATTTAGGCAGCAAGAAGAGCAAGGGTGTTCTCCATAGTGCCCTGGACAAAATTTATCCCTCAGCAACTGGTAAAAACTCATTATCTGGTCACTATCACATTCCTGCTTGTGGGAGTTTGCTCTGTGCAAATTGGCTGCCATGTTTTCTACATTACAACAGTGACAACACTTTAAAAGTACTTTCTTGGCTGTGAAATGCTTTGGGACATCATGAAGTCATGGAAGGTGCTATAAAAATGTAAATTCTTCTTTATTTCTTTTACCAATGATGAAGTATCAGTTTCCATTTCGGAGTGGTTCACCGAATTCTATTCGAGTGATGGACTATGAGACTATTTTATTTAGTTAGATTGAAATAGTGATTAGGTGGGGGTTGGGGTCTACAATTAACCCTGTTAGTGCAGGAGTGAATATTTGGGATAGTAATCTCCCCCAGTGGTATAACAGGAGGGAACTGTTTTACGCCTAAGGCAGTGTAAGAAAACCCATGTGTCAGTCCTCATGAACTGGGCAGTAGGATTAGATTCTTCTGCATGTAATTGGCTGATAGCATTAAGATCCTCATAGATCATGCAAGCAGTCATAATCTGCTTGTATGTGGAAAGATAAACTCATATTTATGTATGTGTGTTTCCATGATGAAAAGTAACATCCGTAAAGAAAGTTTATGAAGCATCAACTTGGCTCAATTGGTATCATTCTTAACCCTGAGGCTGTCACTAAAATTATGTGCTGCATTGTCCTTTAAATGAGATGTAAAACTGTCCGTCTGTTCAAGTGAATATCAAAGATCCCATGGTACTATTCAAAGAAGAGCAGGAAGCCTTCACCATAGTACCTTCACCAACGGTCTTCAGCGGTTCAGAAAGGCAGCTCAACAGCACTCAAGGGAACTAATGGTGGACAATAAATGCTGGCCTTGCCAGTGACGCCCACATCCAGTAAATGAATGAAAATAGGGAGATGTCCTGTCTGGAATGCCTCCTTCAATCAAACTCATGAAAATGATTTATAAATAACATATGCATTGATGCAGCAACTTACGTGGCATCCAAGAATTCCAAGTGTATTCCAAATTTTCTTCTGCAACCAATCTCACCAAAATAATAAACGAAAAGAAAGACTGCGTATAGATTGCAATTTTCGTGACAGTGATGAATTGAAATTACTGACGATTTTGTAGAAAAGCAGAGTAGACAATTGATACCCAACAAGGTGCCACAAACCCCAGGGAGATGATGGATCAGCTAATCAGCACTTAATGTTGTTGGTTCTATGGGGAGATATGGTCAGGACATTGAGAGAACTCCCCTGCTTTTCTTTGAAAAGGTGTCAAGGGATCTTTTACATCCACCTGAACAAGCAGACAGGGCTTGTGTTTAACAACTTATTTCCAACAATGCAGCATTGCCTCAGCACTTCAGTATGCTAGCCTAGGTTATGTGCACAAATTCTAGAGCAGAGACAAGGATTGCTATGAACTGAACTAAAAACAAGAAATGCTGGAAATACTCAGCAGGTCTGGCAGCATCTGTGGAGAGAGAAGCAGAGTTAACGTTTCAGGTCAGTGACCCTTCTTCAGAACTGACAAATATTAAAATCGTAAAAGATTTTAAGCAAGTAAATTGGGGGGGGGGGGGCAAGAAATAATAAAAGAGGAGGGACTGATAGGACAAGGTCACAGAGAATAACTGACCAGAAGGTCATGGAACAAAGGCAAACAGTATGTTAATGGTGTGCTGAAAGACAAAGCGTCAGTACAGAAAGGTGTGAATAGACTGTGAAGCACAAAGCACTCCAAGCACAAACATATAAAAAAAATGTAAAAACAGAAACAGTGTGTAGGCACAGTAGAAACAAACTAAACACACTCAAAAACCTAAAACAAAATAACAAAATAAAAAATAAAAAATAACTAAACATTCTCTTTTTCTTTTTTATTCTTCTTTTTTATTTTTTATTTGGTTATTTTATTTTAGGTTTTTGAGTGTGCTTAGTTTGTTTCTACTGTTTCAGATTTCCAACATCTGCAGTATTTTGCTTTTATTTTATTGCTACTAACTGAGCCAGGCTGAATGAAAGCTGATGTGGATTAAAGATTGAAAAGCTTATATAGCTCCTACACTTTGTTACAACTGGGGTGGGAGGAGTACACTGTATATTCTAGTTCCACTTCTCCACAGGTCACAAGATATATTTAATTTTTTTCCTATTTACTGATATGGTCAATCATAGACTCCATTTTTATTCCAGAATAAAACACACCAATCAGGTTTCTTTAATAAACAACAAAATTATCAGTTCATTATAAAAACAAATCTTAACCAGTAATGAAGCAAAGCATAAACACACAGACTGAAATATAAAAGTTCCCTTTTTACCTTAACCCCTCACACACATACACCGGTTAACCGAAAAAATAAAGAGATTTATTCTTTAGAGCTCTAGCACAAAAAAAAACAAAAAAAAGAACACATTGGCCAAAATACTTGCTAATTCTTGAATAAAAAAAGAAAAGATATGAAAAGATTTCAGAAGTCTCGTTTGATTTTTTGTCCCAAATGCATGTAGATGGCTGTCACTGGGATCTACCTAGAACAGTTCTTGTCCTGCGATGCTAAAGATCAGTTTGGGCATGATTTCCAGGGAAAGTGTTGTAACGAGGGTTTTAGGCAGTTTCTTACACTTGCTTCTCACAGATAGAATACTGGCAGGCTTTTTCAAAGAGCTGGAACAGACTGAGTGGGATTTTGCTCTCTTGGCAAGTTTTCTCCAATTGTCTTTTCAAACCGTTGTCCATAGCCCAACTCACTGTCCAAAGCGAAAGCATAAACAATGTCACGCGAGTCAAGCTTCCTGACCCCTATAAATCTTGACCTGTCATTTCTCTGCAAACATCTTTCCCCAAGTCAAAAACAACCCCTACTGGGTAATTATTTGCAGACAGGTGTCTTCCAGTAACTATTTACAGTACAGTGAGCCTTGTAAAAAAAAAGTCCATGCACTCCTTTTCAGTTTTAAACCACAAATCTTCAAAATGTAACAAAATATGGAAGCACTCGCAACATGCTGAATGAAAGCTGATGTGTATTATAGACTGAGAAGCATATATAATACCTACACTTCTAGAAATATCTTTGTTTCCTCTGGTGGATTTATCAAGGCAAAAAAAAAACTTTCTCTGATAATGTTCAATTTCTCCATTATAATATACCCTTCTATTTGAAAACAGCACCAACAGCATCAAAACATAAATACAACAGGTAAATGGTTAACTCAACATGAAGCATGAATTCACACTGGTACAATATACACCAAGGCATTTCTTACGCATTCTAATGAATCGTCATTATGGTCCTAATGAAACAACGTTCTGTATGAATTATGTAAGAAAATTATATGCAAATACAAACTTACTTTGTTATCTATTCAAATGTACTCCAGCAGGTTACTATAAGCACTAAATGTAATGACATTTTTGCATAATGATTGCCTTTTTAATCCTTACAGGTTTACCATATGAAATGAAAGCTATTCTACTCTTCAGCAGAATTGAAAATGATCAATTTGACATCATAAAAGGAGCATCCACTCGAGACAAATATCTTTGTCTCTTAATACAAACAAGCCCTTGGATTGTGTTCTTTTTTAGCCAACTAAACATAATGGATCCTTCTCACTTGATAATTTCTCTAAGATTTACCTAAAAGTTAAATGATTGGATTATGAGGTTGGCAATTAATATACATGTACCTTTTAGAAAATTCCCAAGCCTAAATAATGGAAACTCATTCAACAAGGCGATATATTAGGAAAGTTTCACCAACCAAAGAGCTTCATAAACTTAAGGCTTATGCCTGATGTGCCATTACCAGCAGTACTTGTACTGTGAGGTGATGCGAATAGAATTATAAAATAAAACAGCACAGAAGGAGGCCATTCAGCCCATTGTATCTAATTCAGCTATCCAATTAGTCCCACTCCTTGCACTTTCCCCATAGTCTTGCAAATGTTTTCCCTGTCAAATATTTATCCAATTCCCTTTTGAAAGCTCTTATTGAATCTGCTTCCACCAGCCTTTCAGGCAATGCATCATGTAATGTAGATACATCTGTATGGAGCTTAAAAGCCAGCTAAGCGGTATTAGCTAGCAATTTTACTATATGCTAAGTCATAGCTATTAGCATTAAAAGCTCTTGATCCCCTATGGTAATCATGTTTGTAGAAATTGGCCATGTAAAATGTTAAAGGTCAGAAAAAATATTAAATTTACAGACTTTGAGGCATTATATTCACTTGACACATTGCATCAGACTACTTGTCCAATACTCAAAACTGGATTGGCTGCGATTTCCTCCAGTTAAATATTGGGAAGATCAAAACCATCATCCATTACCCTCAACAGAAACTCCATATCCTCTCTACTGATTGCATCCCTGTCCACTGTCTCATGCAGATGCAATAGCCTGACACATAAACTCGGCTGACAATGCCAGTAGTGAGGGAGTGCCGCATTACTGGAGGTGGAACAACTTGGTACCATGACCTTACCCCTCTCTATCTTATGACATAGGTATGAGGGGAGAGCTAGCTTAGATTGATTGGGCAAATTAGACTAAAAGGTTTCTTCTTCTTCTTCGGCCTCCTTATCTCGAGAGACAATGGATAAGTGCCTGGAGGTGGTCAGTGGTTTGTGAAGCAGCGCCTGGAGTGGCTATAAAGGCCAATTCTAGAGTGACAGGCTCTTCCACAGGTGCTGCAGAGAAATTTGTTTGTCGGGGCCATTACACAGTTGGCTCTCCCCTTGCGCCTCTGTCTTTTTTCCTGCCAACTACTAAGTCTCGTCGACTCGCCGCTCTTTAGCCCTGTCTTTATGGCTGCCCACCAGCTCTGGCGAACGCTGGCAACTGACTCCCACGACTTGTGATCAATGTCGCAGGATTTCATGTCGCGTTTGCAGACGTCTTTAAAGCGGAGACATGGACGGCCGGTGGGTCAGATACCAGTGGCGAGCTCGCTGTACAATGTGTCTTTGGGGATCCTGCCATTTTCCATGCGGCTCACATGGCCAAGCCATCTCAAGCGCCGCTGACTCAGTAGTGTGTATAAGCTGGGATGTTGGCTGCCTCGAGGACTTCTATGTTGGAGATACGGTCCTGCCACCTGATGCCAAGTATTCTCCGGAGGCAGCGAAGATGGAATGAATTGAGACGTCGCTCTTGGCTGACATACGTTGTCCAGGCCTCGCTGCCATAGAGCAAGGTACTGAGGACACAGGCCTGATACACTCGGACTTTTGTGTTCCGTGTCAGTGCGCCATTTTCCCACACTCTCTTGTCCAGTCTGGACATAGCAGTGGAAGCCTTTCCCATGCGCTTGTTGATTTCTACATCTAGAGACAGGTTACTGGTGGTAGTTGAGCCTAGGTAGGTGAACTCTTGAACCACTTCCAGAGCGTGGTCGCCAATATTGATGGATGGAGCATTTCTGATGTCCTGCCCCATGATGTTTGTTTTCTTGAGGCTGATGGTTAGGCCAAATTCATTGCAGGCAGCCGCAAACCTGTCGATGAGACTCTGCAGGCACTCTTCAGTGTGAGATGTTAAATCAGCATCGTCAGCAAAGAAGAGTTCCCTGTTCCCTGATGTGGATCTTCGATACTTTGGTCTTTGCTCTTAGACGGGCAAGGTTGAACAACCTGCCCCCTGATCTTGTGTGGAGGAAAATTCCTTCTTCAGAGGACTTGAACGCATGTGAGAGCAGCAGGGAGAAGAAAATCCCAAAAAGTGTGGGTGCGAGAACACAGCCCTGTTTCACACCACTCAGGATAGGAAAGTGGTAAATAAATAGTGGGCAGGATTTTGGGTTTTGGGTTGGGATCCTGACGTTGGAATCAAATGGGAGTCCCGACCCCGCACTGGGCTGGATTTTACATTCCTGCCGTCGGGTGTGGAAGTGGGCGAGGAAAGGGCCACGCACCACCATGCCACTGCGATCAAGCTCATTATAATACGCCAGTTGGGCTGCCCCCCCAATCACGTGAGGGGGGGCACAGGCTCTGCGATGCCAGAAACGGTGTCAGCTGCTGCTGCACAGACACTGGTGCTACTTATAAAGCGCAGCCAGACCTGGCACAAAAATTCCATATTTAAACCCATAACCCCCCCATTACACCACAAATAAAATGTTACCCCCTTCCCCCCACAAAACACTTACATTGCATAGTTGCCCTCTTCCCCCCTGCAAAAAAAACATTTAAATTGCCGAGTTGACCTTTCCCCCACCCCACACCAACTGCACAAAATGCAGCGATCACCCCTCCCTCCCAACACTAGAAATGCAGATTTGACCCCGTTCCCTCTATCCCACTACACGAAAAATGCTAAGTTCTCCCCTTCCCACCTCGGTGGCACCAGCTTTCCCTGGACGGGAAAGTGAAGGCACGTGAGTGCCGACTGTCGCACAGAAGATCCTGAGCAGCCGGGTAAGATCACTGTGAATGTTATTTAAATGTATGCATTTCCTTTATTTAAATATTTAAAGTCGGGTCCCATCACCAAGCAGTGGTGAGGCCACCACGGAGCCTCGCCACTGCTGGGAAGATCTGGCCCGGCAATCCCCATGTCGGACACTGTGGTGGGCTGCTGATCTTCCGGCCCCCTCTACCATGGAGCCCGACATCGGAAGCTCAACAAAATCCAGCCCACTGTGTGGGAAAAAGTCACCCGACAGTTATTTTCCCGAATTGACCAATTAGTGGCCAGAGGGAAGACTTTCCATCCAATTAAAGACAGTGGGCAGGCTGTTCAATCTAGAGGGTCAATAAGAGGCACTCCAGCTCAGAAGGAGCAGCAGTCGGCTGTTCAGTGAAGAGAGAGAGGGCTGGATTTTACAGCTCCCCCGAAGTCAGGGGTCGTGGCGGGCGAGACCGGAAAATGCCTTCAGCAGAGGCCCGCCATGGGCCTCGACGTTGGGAAGGCCTGGCCCAATATTGCTGGGGGTGGCGAGGCCTCGTGGTGCCCCCTCCTGCAACCACCCCCCACCCCCCCAAACCCCACCGCTGCTCGGCAATGGAAGCAAAATCTGCATATTTTAAAAAATGAAAATAGATGAATTAATTACCCGTTCTCGCCGTCCGTCCCGCTCCGATATTGGTAACAGTGGCTGGCACTCCCGCGCCTTTGGATCTCCAACTGGAGATCTGATGCAGGACACTGATGGAGAGGGAGGAGCAGGTAGGTATTTCAGTGGGGTGGGGTGATGGGGAGCGGGATCAAAATAATCTGATTAGTGTAGGGGATAGCGGAAGGGAAGGGGTGAAGTTAAAAGTTAAGAACTTTGTGGGAAGGAAGGTTAAGTATACAACGTAAGTATTTTGGGAGGGGGGAGAGAGGGCAAGGAATGAATTGTTTTGTTATTGGGGGGTGGGAGAGGGACTAGAAGCATTTATTTAATTTTTAAAAATAAATTTTAAATGACAATCTCTTTAAATATTTAAACTAAATCAAAGGGCTCAAAGACCTTTAAGAACGGTGCCTGCGCAATGGGGCCTGACGCCATTGCCCGGGATGGATTGCCCACCCGCTCCACGTCAATCGAGGGGGGATGTGGGGGCGGTCCGCCCAGGCCATTTAAATGAGTCGCTGCATTTAATATTGCAGTGGCTCCACAAAGTGCGGCCTTTGTTTACGGCCGCTGCGCAACATAAATTTCAGCCCAGAGTGAGGGCACCTCCATTTTGCGGTGCCCTCTCTGCAACGTTTGATACTTTTACATTAAAAAATGGCCACAGCTCTTGGGCCACCATTGTGCAGGGGGAATCATTCCACAGGACGGCCTGTGGCCAAAGCTGTGGCTGGCCAGGCAGACAGGTCCTCAAAGCCTGCCAGGATCGCTGGCCCCTGTCCGCCGCTGGGAGGATGGCTACAGGCAGCAGACCTAGTACCCAACACACGAAGACCGACTAGAGAATCCCAACTGACCTATGTAAATGACCAAGTAAGGCTAATTAACATACCTTAATTGGCTACCCTCCAAAAGCCCCGAAGGTAGGCTGGTGCCAGCAAACGGGCATACAGGCCGTGTCCAATCCTTATTACTCACCCCTATATGAGGGAGAAAATTCTATCCCGATGGAAAATATCTATATCTATATGTATGGGAAATATTTGGAAAGATTATTCAAAATTTTCACAAAAATATGTCCCATTGAAAATTAAATCTCGGAGAGAAAGATCCATCTGTGGCTTACTAGGGATTCAAGGATAGTATTAGATTAAAGGAAGAAGCTTACAATGTTGCAAAGAATCGTAGTAAGCCTGAGGATTGAGAGAGTTTTAGAAACCAGCAAGAGGTGACTAGAAAGTAGATAAAAAAAGGAAGAAGATAGAATATGAGAATAAACCAGTCAGGAATATAAAAGTAGATTGAAAAAGTTTTGACAAGTATATAAAAAGGAGGAGAGTAGCTGAAGAAAACATTGGTCCCTTATAGGCAAACACAGGAAAAATTATTATGGGGAAATGAGGAAATGGCAGAGACGTTGAACAAATATTTTACGTCAGTCTTCACCGTAGACGACACAAATTACAAAGCAGAAACAAAGGGTTACCGAGGGGTTAATAAGAGGAAAATCTTCATTTAATTAATATCAGCAGAGAAAAAGTATGAGAGAACCTTAAGGGACTCAAAGATGACCGATCCCCAGGACCTGATGGCCTACATCTTAAGAAGCTCTTAGCAATGCATGTGGAAAATTATAGTATGATCAGATAGAGTCAACATGGTTTTACAAATCGTGTTTTAACAAATTAATTTATTTTATTTGAGGATAAATAGGGTAATCAATAGGGTAGATAAAGGCGAGCCAGTAGATGTAATATACTTGGATTTCCAAAAGGCATTCAATAAGGTGCCACACAAAGGGTTAATACACAAGATTAGTAGAATGAAGGGTAGGTAGTTAGTTTGATCTTAGAGTAGGTTAAAGGTTCGGCACAACATCGTGGGCCGAAGGGCCTGTACTGTGCTGTACTGTTCTATGTTCTGTAAGGGCACATGGAGTTGGGTAGTATAGTCGCATGGAAACAAGATTGGTTAATGGGCAGGAAGAAGAGAGTAGGGATAAACAGGGCATTTTCAATTTGGCAGGCTGTAACTTGTGGAGTGCCACAAGGATCAGTGCTGGAGACTCAACTATTTACAATCTATATTAATGACTGAGATGAAGAGACTGAGAGTAATCTATCCAAGTTTGCTGACGATTTGATAAGTGGAAATGTAAGCGTTAAGGAGGACAAAAAGGGGCTGCAAAGAGATATATACAGGTCAAGTGAATGGGCATCCTGGTGACAGATGGAGTATAATGTGAGGAAGTGTGAGGTTATTCCTTTTGGTAGTAAGAATAGAAAGGAGAATATTTTTTTAAAAGGCGTGAAACTTCTAAATGTTGCTGTTCAGAGGGACTTGGGTGTACTTGTACAAGAAACAAAGAAAGTTAGCCTACAGGTACAGAAAGCAATTAGGAAGACCAATGGCAGATTGGCCTTTATTCAAAGTGGATTGTAATACAATAATAAAGAAATTTTGCTGTAACTGTACAGGGCTTTTCTGAGACCACACCTGGAATTCTGTGTGCAGTTTTGGTCTCCATATCTAAGGAAGGTTATCCTTGCCTTGGAGGTGGTACAGCGAAGGTTCGCTAGATTGGTTCCTGGGATGAGAGGATTGTCCTATGACGAGAGGCTGAGTAAATTGGGCCAATACTCTCTGGAATTTAGAAGAATGAGAGATCATCTCATTGAAACATACAAGATTCTGAAGGGGCTTGACAGGGCAGATAGTGAGCGGTTGTTCCCCTGGGTGGGGAATCTAGAACACATAGGTACAGTCTTAGGATAAGGGGTCAGTCATTTCAGACAGAGATGAGAAGAAATTTCTTCTCTCAGAAGATTGTGAATCTTTAGAATTTTCTAGCCCAGAGAGTTATGGATGCTCCATTGTTGAGTGTATTCAAGGTTGAAATTGATTTTTGATCTCTCAGGGAATCAAGGAATATGGGGAGTGGGTGGGAAAGTAGAGTTGAGGCTGAAGATCCGCCATGATCATATTGAAATAAAAACAAGAAATGCTGGAACCACTCAGCAGGTCTGGAAGCATCTGTGGAAAGAGAAGCAGAGTTAACGTTTCGGGTCAGTGACCCTTCTTCGGAACCTTGCTGTCAGATTTTGCTTTTATGATCATATTGAATACTGGAGCAGGTTTGAGGGGCCTCATTCTTTACTGCTGCTGCTATTTCTTATGTTCTTATCTTTGTGCCTCCCTTCAGCCCTATAGCCCTCAAAGATTGCTGCACTCCTCTAATTTTGGCTTCTTGCATATTTCTCTATCTCCTTTGCAACACCACTGGCAGCTGTAACTTAAGCCATATCGGGCCAAAGTTCTGAAATTGTCTCTCTAAACCTCTCTCCTTCTCTCTCTCTTCCTTTAAGTTCTTAAAACCTATCTCTTTAATGAAGCTTTTGGTCACATCTCCTAATATTTAAGTCTTATGTGTGGCTCAGTTGGTAGCACTCTAGCTTCTGACAGAAGGTCATGGGTTCACAGGTCACTCCAGAGAACTGAGCAAAAAAAGTCTCGGCTGGCACTTCAGTGCATTACTGACTGGATGCTGCACTGTTGGAGGTGCTATCTTTTGGATGAGGCATTAATCAAGGTTCTGCTACTCTTTCAAGCAGACATAAAAGATTCCATGGCATCATTTCAAAAACAAAGTGACTCCAAACAACGCAGCCCAGCACCGATGTCATCAGAGCGCTCCCAGCTTCGCACATGCGCAAAACAGACCCTTGCTGTCAGATTGGTGCTGCACACGCATGGCATACGTCAGCAACCGGTTTGCCAAGACTAATTCGCTCATACGCACTGCAACATCTGCTCGCTCCTCCTTCACCACCCCCTTCCACCCCCCCCACCCCCCGACCTACTTGTGGGCCACTCGATCCCAGCATCGCTGCTTCCTCCCCTCTGCTCTGCCTCTGATTCCCCGCTTCCTCCCACTTTTGGTCCCCGCTCCATCCCGCGATTGCCGCCTTCCCTGCACGGGAAGCGGGGGAGAGAGAGAGTGACAAGATAGGCAGGGGAGGGGAGGGAGACTGCAAGCGGGAGGGAGCAGAAGTGGGAGGGAGTGGGGGAGCAGAGGCAGAGCAGATGGGCGCAGGAGGCAGCAGCAAAGAGAAGCGCGATGGCAGGAGGGACTGGGGTACTGTTGAGGGTGGGTTGGAGGCGGCGATTGCAACCACTGTGACCATTTGGGTTTCATTTCTTTTTGTTGTTTGTGATAAATCGACCAGCGCCATCTTTACCACTGGCAGCTGCCAGAAATGTCGCAGACAGTGACATTTCAGTACATGAGGCTGCATTTGCACATGTGCAAGTACTGCGCCACCTAGTGGTTGTTTTGTCAGCAAACAGAGCCTTTTGAAAAAGAGAAGGGAAGTTTATCCCCGGTGTACTGACCAATATTTATCCCTCAATCAACATCTCTAAAAAGGCAGATTATCTGATCTTAACACATTGCTGTTTATGGAAGCATGCTGTGTGCAATTGGTTGCTACTTTCCCCACATTACAACAGTGACGACACATCAAAAATACTTTATTGCGTGTAAAGTACTTTGGTTCATGAAAGACACTACATAAATGAAAGTCCTTTTCTCTTTGAATATCTGTTTATATGGCTTGGATCAAATTTGTCTCATATGCTTCTATGTACCACCTTGGGATGTTTTGTGACACTAGCAGAGCTGTGTAAGTACAAGTAGCTGTTATTGTAAAACTAAGATTATAATTGATGTTTCAGGAGATGGTGGAGATTGCATGCTATGATTCAAAGAAAAGCAAGGTGGCCGATTAAGCTATCATTCATTTCATCGCTGTTTGTGTATTCTTGCTGTGCACAAAATGGCTGCTTTGTATGTAACAACAGTCACTGGTCTTCCAAATAATTCATTTTGTGAAGCATTGAGATGCCACTGAGAGATGTAACATGGTGCCATGAAAGTCTTTCTTTACTTTTCTCAGAATTAAAAAAAAAGACTTGCATTTATATAGCGACTTTCATGACCTCAGGACATTATCGAAAACATTGAACCTCCTGATGTCCGCAAGGAAAACATTCTCGTCAAAGAACACCACCGGCTAACAGCTATTGAAACACTCCCATTGATACAGGACCGCAAAAAAAAACCTACACATTGGCCTGAAATCTCATAGCCCCTACTGGAACACACTCCACACCATACAAACCGACGCCAGCCCCACCACTCGATGGTGCATCACCTGGTTCACTGGTAACACCAACCGCAACCTGGTAACTGACCCGAGTGGTGAAGTCCCAGGTTTCAACCTCCCACGGAATATCTGGACAATTCTCAACCATTTGAGGATGGGCCAGGAAAGATATGGCCACTTGCTGCACAAGTGGAACATGACCTTGAACATATGATTGAACAAAATAACATTGAAAGGGAGGAGGTATTAGTGGTTTTTACTGGCTTAAAAGTGGATAAATCCCCAGGCACAGATGAGATGTATCCCAGGCTGCTATGTGAGGTAAGGGAGGAAATTGCAGGGGCTCTGACACAAATTTTCAAATCCTCTCTGGGACAGGAGAGGTGCCAGAGGACTGGGAGGACAGCAAATGCAGTACCATTATTCAAGAAGGGTAGCAGGGATAAACCAGGTAATTACAGGCCAGTGAGTCTAACATCAGTGGCAGGGAAACTATTGGAAAAAATTCTGAGGGACAGGATTAATCTCCACTTGGAGAGGCAGGGATTAATCAAGGATAGTCAGCATGGCTTTGTCAGGGGGAGATCATGTCTAACAAATTTGATTGAATTTTTCGAGGAGGTGACTAAGTGTGTAGATGAGGGTAAAGCAGTTGATGTAGTCTACCTGGACTTCAGTAAGGCTTTTGATGAGGTCCCACATGGGAGATTGATCAAGAATGTAAGAGCCCATGGGATCCAGGGCAATTTGGCAAATTGGATCCAAAATTGGCTTAGTGGCGGGAGGCAGAGGGTGGTGGTCGAGGGTTGTTTTTGCGATTGGAAGCCTGTGACCAGTGGTGTACCACAGGGATCGGTGCTGGGACCCTTTCTGTTTGTAGTCTACATTAATGATTTAGACGTGAATATAGGAGGTATGATCAGTAAGTTCGCAGATGACACGAAAATTGGTGGTGTCATAAATAGTGAGGAGGAAAGCCTTAGATTACAGGACGATATAGATGGACTGGTAAAATGGGCGAAGCAGTGGCAAATGGAATTTAATCCTGAGAAGTGTGAGGTGATGCATTTTGGGAGGAGTAACAAGACAAGGAAATATACAATGGATGGTAGGGCCTTAGGAAGTATAGAGGGTCAGAGGGACCTTGATGTACTTGTCCATAGATCACTGAAGGCAGCAGCATAGGTAGACAAGGTGATTAGGAAGGCATATGGGATACTTGCCTTTATTAGCCGAAGCATAGAATACAAGAGCAGGGAGGTTATGATGGAGCTGTATAAAACTCTAGTTAGGCCACAGCTGGAGTTGTGTATAGTTCTGGGCACCACACTATAGGAAGGATGTGATTGCACTGGAGAGGGTGCAGAGGAGATTCACCAGGATGTTGCCTGGGCTGGAGCATTTCAGCTATGAAGAGAGACTGGATAGGCTAGGGTTGTTTTCCTTAGAGCAGAGAAGGTTGAGGGGGAACATGACTGAGGTATATAAAATTATGAGGGGCATAGATAAGGTAGATAGGAAGAAACTTTTTCCCTTAGCGGAGATGTCAATAACCAGGGGGCATAGATTTAAGGTAAGGGGCAGGAAGTCTAGAGGGGATTTGAGGAAAATCTTTTTCACCCAGAGGGTGGTTGGAATCTGGAAAGCACTGCTTGAAGGGATGGTTGAGGTAGGAACCCTCACAACATTTAAGAAGTATTTGGATGAGCACTTGAAATGCCACAGCAATAAACACTACAGGCCAAGTGTTGGAAAATGGCATGAGGATAGGCTTGATGGCCGGCACAGACACAGTGGGCTGAAGGTCTTGTTTCTGTGCTGTATAACTCTATGACTCTATGAGGACCATCCAAGTCAGACCATCCCCTACATTGAACTCTTGTCCTGAACGATCCATTCCTGCTGGCATCACAACCATTCACATTGCAATAGCTGAAGCCTCCGAATGGTTTGTTAGTCCCAACATCGAACAATAGCTGCTTCCCCAGTCATCTGAATATATTATATATATTATATGTATATATTATATATACATATATAAAGATATCCCAAAATGTCTTACAGCTAATGAAGTACTGTTTGAAGTGTAGGTACTGTGGTAATGTGAGAAACCAATAGAGTCAATTTTGTGAGATATCTATTCTTATAATCATTGCCTCCTGTTAGACCTTATTGTCAGATCGCCAGATATACCAAAATAAACATTGATTCAGATCTGCTTCAGTTTGATTGCCTAGCTGCATATGTTCCTTCACTATCAGACGTAATCCTCAACTCTGCTGCCAGCTATGCTTTGCATATTTAAGTAATTTTAAGACCTTTACAGCCTTTGTTATCAAGATCTTGTTTGCACACAATGCACTGAAGCAGGAAGTGTGATAATCTCAGAAAGGCATGCTGCCTGGCTACCCAGATATACACTTTAACCTCCTGGTTTGAGCAGAGAAAGCTGATTAAAAACTTCTGCTGAGGAGATTTAAAGGACTGGTTCCAGGATGAGGGATTTTAGCTACAAGTTAAGGTTGGAGAAGCTGGGGTTGTTCTGCTTGAAGCAAAGGAGATTGAGGGGAGATAGCAGGTACGATAGCGACGTGTAAGAGGCATCTTGACAAATACATGAATAGGATGGGAATAGAGGGATACGGTCCCCGGAAGTGCAGAAGGTTTTAGTTTAGACAGGCATCAAGATCGGCGTAGGCCTGGAGGGCCGAATGGCCTGTTCCTGTGCTGTACTGTTCTTTATTCTTTGTTCTACGTTTGACAGAGGTGTACAAGATTATGACAGGTTTAGCTAAGGTAGACAAAGAAAAGCTGTTCCTATTAGCTGATGGTACAAGGACTAGGGGACACAGAATTAAGGTTTTGGGCAAGAGATACAGGGGGGATGTGAGGAAGAACTTTTTTTTACGCTGTGAGTGTTAATTATTATGTTATTGCTTTAAATGCGACAGTGTTGCTTTAAGGGGCATGTCCTGAATGGCTGTTCAGCACCTGGACAGGATATGATGTAGAGACCTATGTGACTAGTAGTCACTCACTGTAAGCAGCCAGTAATGTAACAATCACTCTGCTAGAACCTTCCCAGTATTGCTGTGAAAGAGTATCTTCAATATTCACCAGTTGCTACCATGTTACCCAATTCACATGAACACAATCAGTGAATCTATAAGGTAGTTTTTTTTACTGAAGTTAGCCCTGATTGGGCTATCATTAGTGTTCTATTCAAATTAAGAGATGATCGTTTAAGAAATAATTTTTCAAGGCCTGTGTATTTGGTGGAGAAGAACATTGGTCAAAAGAAATCAAAATGTAGTAACAATGTCCTCCAGGTTCTTGTATACAGACTTCTTCTTCTTCTTTGGCCTCCTTGTCTCGAGAGACAATGGGTAAGCGCCTGGAGGTGGTCAGTGGTTTGTGGAGCAGCGCCTGGAATGTCTATAAAAGCCAATTCTAGAGTGACAGACTCTTCCACAGGTGCTGCAGATAAAATTGGTTGTTGGGGCTGTTACGCAGTTGGCTCTCCCCTTGCGCTTCTGTCTTTTTTCCTGCCAACTGCTAAGTCTCTTCGACTCTCCACACTTTAGCCCCGCCTTTATGGCTGCCCGCCAGCTCTGGCGATCACTGGCAACTGACTCCCACGACTTGTGATCAATGTCACAGGACTTCATGTCGCGTTTGCAGACATCTTTAAAGCGGAGACATGGACGGCCGGTGGGTCTGATACCAGTGACGAGCTCGCTGTACAATGTGTTCTTGGGAATCCTGCCATTTACCATGCGGCTCACATGGCCAAGTCATCTCAAGCGCCGCTGGCTCAGTAGGTTGTATAAGCTAGGAATGTTGGCTGCCTTGAGGACTTCTGTGTTGGAGATACGGTCCTGCCACCTGATGCCAAGGATTCTCCGGAGGCAGCGAAGATGGAATGAATTGAGACGTCGCTCTTGGCTGACATACGTTGTCAAGGCCTCGCTGCCATAGAGCAAGGTACTGAGGACACAGGCTTGATACACTCGGACTTTTGTGTTCCGTGTCAGTGCGCCATTTTCCCACACTCTCTTGGCCAGTCTGGACATAGCAGTGGAAGCCTTTCCCATGCGCTTGTTGATTTCTGCATCAAGAGACAGGTTACTGGTGATAATTGAGCCTAGGTAGGTGAACTCTTGAACCACTTCCAGAGCGTGGTCGCCGATATTGATGGATGGAGCATTTCTGGCATCCTGTCCCATGATATTCGTTTTCTTGAGGCTGATGGTTAGTCCAAATTTGTTGCCGGCAGCCGCAATCCTGTTGATGAGTCTCTACAGACCCTCTTCACTGTGAGATGTTAATGCAGCATCGTCAGCAAAGAAGAGGTCCCTGATGAGGACTTTCCGTACATTGGTCTTTGCTCTTAGATGGGAAGGTTGAACAACCTGCCACCTGATCTTGTGTGGAGGAAAATTCCTTCTGAAGACTTGAACGCATGTGAGAGCAGCAGGGAGAAGAAGATCCCAAACAGTGCAGGTGCAAGAACACAGCCCTGTTTCACGCCACTCAGGATAGGAAAGGGGTCTGAGGCGCTGCTATGCTGAATTGTGCCTTTCATATTGTCATGGAATGAGGTGATGATACTTAGTAGCTTTGGTGAACATTTGATCTTTTCTAGTAGTCTGAAGAGACCACATCTGCTGACGATGTCAAGGCTTTGGTGAGATCAATGAAAGCAACGTAGAGGGACATCTGTTGTTCGCGGCATTTCTCCTGTAGCTGGCGAAGGGAGAACAGCATGTTAATGGTAGATCTCTCTGCTTCTGGTGCCTGTTTAAAGCGACTCGAGCGAAGACTTTCCTCACTATGCTGAGCAGGGAGATTCCACAGTAGTTGTTGCAGTCACTGCACTCACCCTTGTTCTTATAGACGGTGATGATATTGACATCAGGCATGTCCTGTGGTACTGCTCCCTCATCCCAGCATAGGCAAAGCAGTTCATAGAGTGCTGAAAGTATAGCAGGCTTGGCACTCTTGATTATTTCAGGGGTAATGCCGCCCTTCCCGGGGCAGATCTCTATGTAGTATGGGGTTGAAGGTGATTTAGAGCTTTGGATCAGAAATTGGCTAGCTGAAAGAAGACAGAGGGTGGTGGTTGATGGCAAATGTTCATCCTGGAGTTTAGTTACTAGTGGTGTACCGCAAGGTTCTGTTTTGGGGCCACTGCTGTTTGTCATTTTTATAAACGACCTGGATGAGGGTGTAGAAGGGTGGGTTAGTAAATTTGCGGATGACACGAAGGTCGGTGGAGTTGTGGATAGTGTCGAAGGGTGTTGTAGGGTACAGAGGGACATAGATAGGCTGCAGAGCTGGGCTGAGAGATGGCAAATGGAGTTTAATGCGGAGAAGTGTGAGGTGATTCACTTTGGAAGGAGTAACAGCAATGCAGAGTACTGGGCTAATGGGAAGATTCTTGGTAGTGTAGATGAGCAGAGAGATCTTGGTATCCAGGTACATAAATCCCTGAAAGTTGCTACCCAGGTTAATAGGGCTGTTAAGAAGGCATATGGTGTGTTAGCCTTTATTAGTAGGGGGATCGAGTTTCAGAGCCACGGGGTCATGATGCAGCTGTACAAAACTCTGGTGAGGCCGCACCTGGAGTATTGCGTGCAGTTCTGGTCACCGCATTATAGGAAGGATGTCGAAGCTTTGGAAAGGGTGCAGAGGAGATTTACTAGGATGTTGCCTGGTATGGAAGGAAGGTCTTACGAGGAAAGGCTGAGGGACTTGGGGTTGTTTTCGTTAGAGAGAAGGAGGAGGAGAGGTGACTTAATAGAGACATACAAGATAATCAGAGGGTTAGATAGGGTGGATAGTGAGAGTCTTTTTCCTCGGATGAGGATGGCAAACACGAGGGGACATAGCTTTAAGTTGAGGGGTGAAAGATATAGGACAGATGTCAGAGGTAGTTTCTTTACGCAGAGAGTAGTAGGGGCGTGGAACGCCCTGCCTGCAACAGTAGTAGACTCGCCAACTTTAAGGGCATTTAAGTGGTCATTGGATAGACATATGGATGTAAATGGAATAGTGTAGGTCAGATGATCGGCGCAACATCGAGGGCCGAAGGGCCTGTACTGCGCTGTAATATTCTAATTCTAATTCTAATTCTAATTCTAAGAGACCAAGACTACACCTTCTTCTGGCAGGGTAGGGATCCTGAAGAACCAAGACAACATGGAGTGGGCTTCGCCATCAGAAACTCTTTGCTCAGCATGATCGAGCCACCCTCAAATGGCTCGGAACGCATACTGTCCATCCGACTGCTCACCGCCTCTGATCCATTACACCTCCTCAGCATCTATGCTCCAACACTCTGCTCCCCACATGAAGCTAAAGACCAGTTCTACGAGGAACTCCATAATATCATTAGTAGCATCCCCAATACCGAACGTCTGTTCCTGCTGGGGGACTTTAATGCCAGGGTTGGGGCCGACCATGACTTATGGCCCTCCTGCCTTGGGCTCTATGGCATTGGAAGGATGAATGAGAATGGACAGAGACTGCTGGAGTTGTGTACCTATCATAACCTCTGCATCACCAACTCATTCTTTCATACTAAACCCTGTCACCAGGTTACTTGGAGGCACCCAAGATCACGTCGTTGGCACCAGCTAGACCTCATTGTCACAAGGCGAGCCACTTTAAACAGCGTTCAAATCACACGCAGCTTCCACAGTGCGGACTGCGACACCGACCACTCCCTAGTGTGCAGCAATGTTAGACTCAAACCAAAGAAGCTGCATTACTCCAAGCAGAAGGGCCGCCCGCGCATCAACACTAGCGGAATTTCTTATCCACAGCTGTTACATAAGTTTCTAAATTCACTTGAAAAAGCCCTTCAAAACACTCCTACAGGGGATGCAGAGACCAAGTGGGCCCACTTCAGAGATGCCATCTATGAGTCAGCTTTGACCACCTATGGCAAATGTGTGAAGCAGAATGCAAACTGGATTCAATCTCACTTTGAAGATCATGCATTCAAAGTGAATAATGAAGGTAATTCAGATGTTTAATCGGAGCCTTTGTGATCAAGTTTTAGAATAGAAACAAGTGGGTCTTTTTGTAATGAGAACAGAAAGTGCTGGGAATACTCAGCAGGTCCAGCAGCATCTGTGTAGAGAGAAACAGAGTTAACATTTCAGGTCTGTGACCCTTCATCGGAACTGGTGAAAGTTAGAAATGTAACAGTCTTTGAGCAAGTGAAAGAGGGGAGGGGGGAAGAAGAACAAGAGGGAAGGACTGTGCTAGGACGGAGGGAAGAGATTAAATGACAGAGATGTCACGGAACAGAATGCAAATGGAGTGCTATATAGTTATAGCGAAAGACTAAGCATGAGTCCAGAGAGAGTGCTAGTGGCAGAATAATGAACATCTTTGTACGAATGCAAAAACATGAAAAATAATTTTAAGACTAGCACATGGTTAAAGGGGCTCATGGTGTGAAATTATTGAACTCAATATTGAGCCCAGAAGGCTGTAGAGTTCCTAATCAGAAAATGGGGTGCAGTTCCTCAAGCGTGTGTTGATGTTCAGTGGAACATTGCAGCAGGCCGAGGACTGAAATGTGGGCATGAGAACAAGTTGGTGAATTAAAATGGCAAGCAACCGGAAGCTCAGGATCATGCTTGCGGACCGAGTGGAGGTGTTCTGCAAAGCAGTCACCCAATCTGCATTTGGTCTCCCCAGTGTAGAGGAGACCGCAC
The DNA here is from genome assembly GCF_036365525.1 of Heterodontus francisci. Lineage (NCBI taxonomy): Eukaryota > Metazoa > Chordata > Chondrichthyes > Heterodontiformes > Heterodontidae > Heterodontus > Heterodontus francisci. The sequence continues at coordinate 154,206,100 of NC_090373.1, read as the reverse complement.
TGTGAGCAGCGAAGATAGTATACTAAATTGAAAGAGGTACAAGTCAATCGCTGCTTTACCTGGAAGGAGTGTTTGGGGCCTTGGATGGTGAGAGAGGAGATAAAAGAACAGGTATTACACCTCCTGTGATTGCAGGTGCTGTGGGAAAGGGACAAGGTATCCTTGACATCCATAGGTCTGTAGATTTGGCTGTTTACTCTATAAGGAGATATCAGAGGTTAAAGAGGTAAATTTTAAGGGGAGCCTTTCTGGAAGAGAGATAGGAGGAGAAGCAGAGAGGTTTAGGGAGGAATTTTCAGAGTTTAGGGCCTAGGTAGCTGAAAGCACAGCCGCCAATGGTGGAGTGTTTAAAATCAGGGGTGTACAAAAGGCTGGAATTGGAGGAATGCAGATAACTTAGAGCATTGTAGGCTGAAGAAGATAGGGAGGCATGAGATCGTGGAGAACAAGGATGAGAATTTAAAATTGAGGCAATGCCAGACCGTGAACCAATAATGCACTTCCCCACAGAGGTGATGGGTGAATGGGATTTGATGCAAATTAGAATACAGGCAGCAGAGCTTTGGATGAGCTCCAGTTTATGTTGGCAATTGGGAGGCTGGCCAATCGAGCATCGGAATCGTTATGTCTCAATGTAACAATAGCATGGATGAGGGTTTCGGCAGCAAATGAGTTGGTGCAGGTGTTATGCAGACACCCACCTGCCAAGAATGAGGCATATTAATTTTATCATAAGAACATTGATTTTAAACTGTTGCTGGAGTGAAGAAATGACGTATTTGAAGATCACCCGATACTGGGCTGGAAGGACAATGAAGGTGTAAGGAAGCGCATTCCAGAGACTGCTAAGGTAATACAATCCACAATAAATCCTGAAACATTAACTCTGCTTCTCTCTCCACAGATGCTGCCAGCATGCTCTATGTGTGTCTCTCTCTGTCTCTCTCTGTTTCTCTGTCTGTCTGTCTCTCTCTCTCTCTGTGTGTGTGTGTGTGTGTGTGTGTGTGTGTGTGTGTCTCTGTCTCTCCAAAGCCAGTGGACCCCCGGAGGACACGTAAACCTCAAGAGAGAAAAGACTCCTATCTCAGAACAAGTTGAAGTGTGAACTGGCCCCCAATGAATTGCAAGACTTACTGGCAATCAAAGACTCCACATTGAACTTAAAGGACTGTAACTACCAGATGTTGCCTCAAACCTTTCCACTTTATTCCTTCTACCTTTTCTGTCTCTATTTGCGTGTCTGTTTATTGCGTATGCATGCTTGCGTGGTCATGTCACATAATTGTAGGCGTTAACCTGATTAGAATTTAAGATTTATAAATTTCTACCTTTCTTGTTTAAATCTAAGGAGACCTGTATGATTTATTTGCCTTACAATTGGAGCAGTGAACAAGGATTCACTAAGGGGGAGCTAAAAACACGGTGTTTTAAAATTAAACCCTGTTACAGTTAAACCAGGCTGAGAGGGAACTCCTAGACACCTTCTCACCTGGTCATAACAGAAATCTGGGGACTCATCTGGGATTTTACCCACAGACAAATGAAGTGGGAAGCCAAATTGATCCCAAACAAAAGAGAAAAGATTTCAATACAGGCTTTCTTGTGGTTGTGTGTGCTAGAATATTAACATGTCTGTGATTGAGGCTAGTAGCTCAAGCCAGGGTGAAGTAACTTGGGATAAGTTAAAAGCACTGTCTATAGAGGAGTTGAGGAAAATGCCTGAGCAGGGTACATGGCAAGGCTAGGAAGTCTGAACCATTTTTCCCTTGAATCTGAGGAAGCAGAGGCAGGGTAGAAATAGACCCCAACAGGGTATTGCAAGCAAAGCTACAACTGGAACAGAGGAAACTTGAATTAAAGGAGAAAGAAAGAGAGAGACAGGAAATAGAGAGAAAGAAAGAGCCTTCCAGAAGCAATGTGAAGACAAAGAGAGGGAGGAGAGAGAAAGAAAAAGACCCTTCCAGAAAGAAGGTGAAGAAAGAGAGCTAAGGCAGCTTGAGTTAACTAGGGGGTGACAGAGTAACCCCAGTGAAAGCATAACCAATATGGAGGGGCGTAATTCAGGGCTGGGTACAGAATTGTTAAATCATTCCCAACTGTTCCCAAAATTCAATGAGGGAGATGTGGAAGCATTTTTTATGTATTTTGAGAAACTGGCAAGGCAGTTAAAGTGGCCATTTGAGGCTTGGACTCTGTTGTTACAGAGCAAATTATTTGGAAAAGCCCATGAGGTTTATTCCTTGTTGCTGGATAAGAGTTCATCAAATTATGAACTGACAAAAAATGCTATCCTCGGGGCATATGAGTTAATGCCCGAAGCCTATCGCCAGAAGTTTAGAACCCTCAAGAAGCAAGCTAATCAAACTTACCTGAAGTTTGAAAGAAGTAAGCAGCTGGCTTTTGACCAGTGGCTGAGGGCTCTCAAAGTACAGCTCAGATATGAAAATATCAGAGAAGTAATTTTGCTCGAGGAATTTTAAAACTCTGTCCCACTTTCCATAAAGACACATGTAGAAGAACTGAAGGTTTATAGAGCCCGGCAGGCAGCAGTCCTGGCTGATGAGTTTACTCTCATTTATAAGTCGGTCTCCCAGAGGAAAACCTTTCCTAGTCACCCCCACAAATCCGAAAAGGACAAAGGATGGGAAGCTGATAGAAGCCCAAACAGTCCTAGGGTGGAAAGAAAAGTAGGAGACACAGAGGGCCCTCCTCCAGCCAAAAAGGAAGTTGCTGTTAGCAGGAGTGAGACCCGAAGACCTGAGTGCTTCGATTGTAATAAAGCAGGGCTTTTTAGAGCTGACTGCTGGAAACTATAGGGAAAACCTGTAGGGTTAATCAGGGCACACCCACTTACTGAAGAAGTTACCCTGATGGAAAGCACAGCAGAACAAGTTGTGGCTTTAACTGCAGTAACAGTCAGACCCAGGAAGCTTACGGCTGCAAGTGCAGGAAAAATTAATAGGATTCCTGAGGGTTATCAGGGTTTTGTGTCTGAAGGGAGAGTAACCCCATACCCTTCGAGTGGGGAATGATAGCCCATAGTAACCCTCAGGAGCCACTAGACCCTTTTTACTGGGAAAAGGCTTGACTTTTTCCCCAGAGAGTGCAGTAAACTCCAGAATGATGGTGAATGGTATTGGAGGGCAGTGTATGCCTGTACCTTTTGTCATGGTCCTGTAGTTTCTTTTTCAGAATATGCGATTTGCCTTTAAGGCTTGCAAGGGATCAGTATTGCTTTAAGAGCCGGCAAGCCTTAGGCGTTATAGAAAGGTGCATTTTCATTGCCTTAGAAACAGTCATTTGGAGACTGCGATTCAAAGGGTGCATTCTCGTAACCACAGAGATTGCAATTGGGAGTGAGCCTGATGTGATACATTTGTTACAATTCAGTTTTGAACTGGCTTATGGATTGAAGACAGATTGTGCTAACAGAAGACACAATCAGACAGAGACACAGAGGACACAGCTGTGGTGTCAGTCTGGAAAAAGAGCTCTTTAACATTTAAACTGAAGGAATAGGATTTTAGTCTGTTTTACTTATTATCTCTCAAAATTCTAAAACATCAAGCCAAGACACAGACCTCTGGTAATTTAAATTGAAGGAAGGGAAGTTAGACTGTGGCAATCTTTTATCCCTCAAAAACTCTAAAGTCAGATTGATTCTACTGAAAGTGTTTGCAAATTGTTAACTGTTGAAATTCACTGGAGAAGGAGAGCAACATCCTGTGAGGACTTCGAGCAACATCCTGTGAGGACTTCGAGCAACATTGGACTGTAAATTTGCAAGGACTCTAATTTTTTCTCTTTTATATGTTGTTTATATCTTCATGGTGTTTAAGAATTTAGTTCTTCTAATTAAATAGTTAATTTGTTGATTGAAAGACACCTGGATTGGTTAGCCTCATTCGGGGGTTAATAGATGGTACAATTTGACTGGGTCTTTCTTTAATTTGGAAAGTTTTAAATGATATGTTAGCTGATCTATGGAGCGACAGGATTGAATTAACAGTGCTTTAGTCCCACCACAATCAGAATCATATATTTTGATGGGGAGCTTTGACAGGAGCGGTCGGTCGTAACACTTTACACCGGGTGCACTTGGAGTGCAAACTAGTTTTAGGACCGGCAACTGTAGGGATTGTCACTAGTTTGCCTGTGGACAAGGTTGACCTGCTTCTAGGTAATGATCTGGCAGGGATGAAGGTGGTAGCTTCCCCAGTAGTGAAGGAGAGACCACAGGAGGTCAGAGAGACAGGGCCATGGCAGGAGATTGTCCCCTGCAGTTTCCCTGAATGTGTGATGAATCGAGCCATGATCAAACCAGCTCCTCCAGATGAGACTGAATTAGCACTGCAGGCAGATGATCATGAGGTCTGTCTGCCTGAGATTTCCTTTGGAAAGTTAGAAGACTCAGGGAATGAGTTAAATAGATCTTCCCTAGTTGAGGCTCAGCGAGCTGACCCAGTATTGAGAGAGTTAGCACAGGCTGCCCAGTCTGAAATTGAAGCAGAGGGAGTCCCTGATTGCTACTATTTAAAGAATGTGGTACTGATGAGGAAATGGAGTTCTCCTCACAGACCTGAGGGAAGGGAGTGGACAGTAGTTCACCAGTTAGTGGTGCTACAGAGGTACCGGAGAGAAATACTATGAATGGCCCACGAGATTACAGTGGCTGTACATATCAGTATGCGAGAAACCAAAGCCCAATTAAGACAACAGTTTGACTGGCCAAAACACCACAAAGATGTGTACTGTAGGAGTTGCCACATGTGCCAGATTGAGGGGAAACTCCAACCTACAGTGAACTCTGCACCCCTAAGTGCTGTATCGGTGTTTGGAGGCCCCTCCAGCAGAGGGCTGGTGAATTTAAGGGACTCCTGCCAAGAACAAAATGGGACAGGCAGGCACAAGGCTGGCAACATGTTAGCAAAGGAAGGGGAAAAAGGGGCCAAGAGGGCAGGTTGAAGGAAGTCTGGGAAAAATCCTGGATAAAAACCCCTACTGTCTGGTCAGCCAACCCCGAAATGTTTGAAAAATTAGACCCCAGATCTTCCTATGTAAATGCAGACACTAGAAGCACCCCACCAGAGCTGCTAACAGCATTTACAGGCACCTGCAGAGACAAAGTCCTCTAGAGGGCAGAGAAACCATGAGGGTGATGCCTCACCTAGTCGAAGTGCCACAGGGCAGTGCAGCAGAATTTGAACAAATACCTGCAAGCAGGAATGTCCCAGCGGATAAATGGAAGATGAGCAAAAAATCCACCCCCACAGTCATAAAAAAAGGGAAACAGCCATCCCCTGAGGTGAAAAAGGTCAAGCAATGTTCCAGAAGTGGACGTAGATGTGGATATGTGGTTGGAATTTCTTGGTGTCAAATACAACACCAAGTTTGTGAATAGTCTGCTTCAGCCTCAGAATGCTGCCAGAATAGTCCTGGTACAGATACAGTTATTTCAATGTTATTCAACATGCAGTTCACCATCATATCTTTCATAATCCTCTCTATGGCATATTGCAATTCTCCTGTGGGCCATAGAAAGATCAGAACCAGTGTTTAAGCAGGTTAAATATCTGCTCAGTGTCCTGCCTCACCCATGTGCCTTATTGTATTTTTTCTCTGCTGCTGCACAGGGACAGCTTGTGGCCTATGGTCCACTGGTGCTACACTTAACTACAGTCTCCAAAGAGCCAATTTTGAATGTTTCCTTTTCCTTCAAAGTGATTATGTATACATGAATACTGCAGGTTATTAAGAGTCATGATGTTCCTCAGAAAGCAGCCATTGAGATGTAAGATCCACATGTTGAGGTTACAGACCACACATTCAGTGAAATTTCTCCCTTCCATAAAAATAATATTGCATGCTGTGAATACAACAATGCAAAACATCCACAGAAAGTATATACCTTTGTCTTGCTTTTCCTCATAATACTCCCATACACTCGGGTGATTGGTGCTTTTGTCAATATGATGTGCACTTGAGATGTAAAAGACTGTGCAATTTTGCATAAAGTATCCTTGATTAGCTTTTAATAAGGACTGTTCTTTGCATTACAGCCAACATACTGAAAATTTTTTATCATTGCTCTCCTAAAATCCTATCATATCATAGTTCACTGATTTTTCCATTTTGAGACCACACAGAGTGTGGGGTTGCTCGTTGCACAACAAGCGGGTGTTGGGCAATGGTGACCAATCCACTCACCCAATAATGTTAGCGGGAGGACCGATTCATTTTTGACAGGAATTCATTGTTACTTTTTGGATCCATTTCCTGCCTAGCAGTTGACCAATTGGACAGCCTTGGTCAGTGGGCCGGGGGAGGAAACTAGTGATATGAAGCCACAGCCAGGGACCCTTGGGATTGAACCTTAGCAAATGGGAGGAACAAAGAGAGACCGTCAAGGCTTAGAGGTTGGCAATCATTAGGAGGCAGGCCAAAGGCTTCCTTGAGGGATCAGGGAGGCCATGGGGTGTGGTGGGGAGCTTTCCCACTCCTCCTGGCCCACACGCATTGCTGGAAAAGGCAGTTACTCTGTGGAGCCAACAGCTCCTGCCTCCCTTTTGCTGCCAGATTTCTGTCTTTCTCTTGGGTATCCGTGGTCTTTGTACTGTCTTGAACCTCCAAGCCTTCAAATTACACTGGCCAGGAATTTCCTTTTGAGCTGCTCGACCTCTACCGCCGTAATTTTGTTGGAATTGTGGCGGAAACCCTGTTCACATGCACAGAGGATCCAAGGAAATTCACCCCCACTGTGGATAAGTGTGCAAATATTTCATGCAGTCATGGGAAATTTCCCTCTGCTATTTTAGCATTAAAGTAAGTGAGCTGACATTGGTATTAAAATAACAGGCAAAAAAAATTCAGTCAACCGTATGAAGTTTTGTACCCATTTAATCCAAAGTGTAATTTCAAACCTAAATTTCTAAACTATAAAATTACAAACCAGACAAATTCCCTCTGCTGCATCGTTAATGCTTCTATTATTTGAATTTTCCCAATGCTGTTATCAGCATTGGGCATGGTGGAGAAATTGTAAAGATTTATGAGTTGCCACAGCTTGACAGGCTGACAGAACATTGTTGTTATTATTCATGGTTTTTTCTATCAAGTAAATTGGAGTCAGTTTCTAATCTAGTTTGAATATAATCATGTTAAATTATGGGCTGATTTGTTCTTGGTGCTCCCTGTATTTCTTCAGATAATAAGGAAAGATATTCCAAAAACTGTCACTGTTACGAAACATTATGAAATTTCATTCTTATCGTAACATAAAATTTCTCTGTTGGGTTTAATGAGAATCAGACTTGTGCCATCCATACTATGACTGTAGCTTTCTATTTTTGAGCTTATGATTAAACATGTATAAGACTTATATGTGTGTCCATAATGCAAGCTCTCACATTTAATTGTCTCCTTGAGTACATCACTTATAATGAATATGTACAAAAATTTATACTCCAGTGCAGTACTGAGGGAGCACTGCACTGTCGGAGGTGCCATCTTTTGGATGAGACGTTAAACCAAGTCCCCATTTGCTTGCTTGGGTGGATGTGAAATATCCCAGTCACCACTTTGAATAAGAGCAGGGGAGTTATCCCCAGTGTCCTGGCCATTATTTATCCTTAAATTAACATCACAAAAACAGATTATCTGGTCATTATCACATTGCTGTTTTTGGGAGTTTGCTCTGAGCATATTGGCTGCCACATTTCCAGCTTTACAACAGTGACTGCACTTCAAAAAGTATTTCATTTGCTGTAAAGCACTTTGAGATGTCCGGTGGCCATGAAAGGCAATATATAAATGCAAGTCTTTTTTTCTTTAAAAGGGGGCTGAAAATCTATGGGCCTTTGATCCCAGCTTAAGTGCTGGGACTCTTGACCCACCACATTCCAGGACGTGCAAGTTCAGGATAATAGATGAGTGTTCATCTGGAAGTGCAGGAAGGAGCAGGTGGTAGAGGAGTCTTCAGGGTTTTGCCACTTTCAAACTGGTACTCAGCTTTGGAGATTGCTGCAAGTGATTTGAAGGAAAGTATAGGTGGTCTGATTAGCAAGTTTGCAGACGACACGAAGATTGGTGGAGTAGCAGATAGTGAAGGGGACTGTCAGAGAATACAGCAGAATATAGATAGACTGGAGAGTTGGGCAGAGAAATGGCAGATGGAGTTCAATCAGGGCAAATGCGAGGTGATGCATTTTGGAAGATCCAATTCAAGAGTGAAGTATACAGTAAATGGAAAAGTCCTGGGGAAAATTGATGTCCAGAGAGATTTGGGTGTTCAGGTCCATTGTTCCCTGAAGGTGGCAACGCAGGTCAATAGAGTGGTCAAGAAGGCATACGGCATGCTTTCCTTCATCGGACGGGGTATTGAGTACAAGAGTTGGCAGGTCATGTTACAGTTGTATAGGACTTTGGTTCGGCCACGTTTGGAATACTGCGTGCAGTTCTGGTCGCCACATTACCAAAAGGATGTGGATGCTTTGGAAAGGGTGGCAGAGGAGGTTCACCAGGATGTTGCCTGGTATGGAGGGCGCTAGCTATGAAGAGAGGTTGAGTAGATTAGGATTATTTTCATTAGAAAGACGGAGGTTGAGGGGGGACCTGATTGAGGTGTACAAAATCATGAGAGGTATAGACAGGCTGGATAGCAAGAAGCTTTTTCCCAGAGTGGGGGATTCAATTACAAGGGGACACGAGTTCAAAGTGAAAGGGGAAAAGTTTAGGGGGGATATGCGTGGAAAGTTCTTTACGCAGAGGGTGGTGGGTGCATGGAACGCATTGCCAGCGGAGGTGGTAGACGCGGGCACGATAGCGTCTTTTAAGATGTATCTAGACAGATACATGAATGGGCAGGAAGTAAAGAGATACAGACCCTTAGAAAATAGGCGACAGGTTTAGATAGAGGATTTGGAGCGGCGTAGGCTTGGAGGGCCGAAGGGCCTGTTCCTGTGCTGTAATTTTCTTTGTTCTTTGTTCTTTGTTCTTTGTGACGACACTTTGAAGGCATGCAGTTCAGACCATGGTACCAATGGGCAAGGGAGTGCACAGGAGGGAATAGCCAAGAGTAGAAAAGCAGTCATTATAGGAGGCTCCAGTTGTTATCGAAGGTCAGACAGATGTTTCTGTGACCATCATTGTGAGTTCCGCATGGTGTGGCCATCCTGGTGCCAGGATAAAGGACATCACAGAAAATGTGCAGAATATTCTGCAGAGGGAAGGGAGTCCAACAACGTAGAGGGAGCAGGTATTGAGGTTTCAGGAGCTTGGGAGGAAGTTCAATTGTAGGACCTCAAAGGTTGTAATCTCTGGATTAATCCCGACCATGTGCTCGCAAGAGTAAAAATAGGAAGACAGGGAGGATCAATGTGTGGCTTAAAAACGGTGAGGACTGGGCACTTAATATTCAAGGCTACAAAGTGTTCAGAAAAGATAGAGATTAGAAAAAGGGAGGTGGGGTGACAGTACTGATGAGGGAAGACATTGTATTATTGGAAAGGGAGGATGTCCCTGACGGGTCAAAAACAGAATCTAAATGGTTTGAGTTGAGAAGTATAAAGGGGATGATCACACTACTGGAGATATTCTATAGGCTTCCAAATAGTGAGAGAGAGATATAGGAGCAAAGCTGCAGGGAAATCAGAGATGTGCAAAAAATATACAGTGTCATACAGTCATAGGGATGGATTTTGTGGAGGAAACACAGAAACATAGAAAATAGGAGCAGGAGTAGGCCATTCGGCCATTCAAGCCTGCTCCGCCATTCATTATGATCATGGCTAATCATCCAACTCATTAACCTGTTCCCGTTTTCGCCCCATACCCTTTGATCCCTTTGGACCCAAGAGCTATATCTAACTCCTCTTGAAAACGTACAATGTTTTGGCCTCAACTGCTTTCTGTGGTAGCAAATTCCAAAGGCTCACCACTCTCTGGGTGAAGAAATTTCTCCTCATCACAGACCTGAAAGGTTTACCCCGAATCCTTAGACTATGACCCCTGGTTCTGGACTCCCCCACCATCGGGAACATCCTTTCTGCATCTACCCTGTCAAGTCCTGTTAGAATTTTAGCGGTTTCTATGAGATCCCCCCTCACTCTTCTGAACTCCAGCAAATATAATCCTAACCGACTCAATCTCTCCTCATCCGTTAGTCCTGCCATCCCAGGAATCAGTCTGGTAAACCTTCGCTGCACTCTCTCTATAGCAAGAATACCCTTCCTCAGATAAGAAAACGAAAACAGCACACAATATTCCAAATGTGGCCTCACCAAGGCCCTGTATAATTGCAGCAAGACATCCCTGCTTCTGTACTTGAATCCTCTTGCTACGAAGGCCAACATACCATTTGCCTTTTTTACTGCCTGTTGCACCTGCTTACCTTTAGTGACTGGTGTGCGAGAATACCCAAGTTTCGCTGCATATTCCCCTCTCTCAGTTTATAGCCATTCAGATAATCTGCCTTCCGGTATTTGCTACTAAAGTGGATAACCTCACATTTATCCACATTATACTGCATCTGCCATGCATTAGCCCACTCACTCAACTTGTCCAAATCACCCTGAAGCCTCTCTGCATCCTCCTCATAACTCACCCTCACCCAGTTTTGTGTCATCTGCAAATTTGGAGATATTACATTTAGTTCCCTCATCTAAATCATTAATATATTTTGTGAATAGCTGGGGTCCTAGCACCGATCCCTGCGGTACCCCACTAGTCACTGCCTGCCATGCGGAAAAAGACCCATTTATTCCTACTTTGTTTCCTGTCCGCCAACCAATTTTCTATCCATCGCAATACACTACCCCCAATCCCATGTGCTTTAATTTTACACACTAATCTCTTATGTGGGACTTTGTCGAAAGCCTTCTGAAAGTCCAAATGAACCACATCCACTGGCTCCCCCTCATCAACTCTACTCGTTACATCCTCGAAGAATTCGAGTAGGTTTGTCAAGCATGATTTCCCTTTCCTAAATCCATGCAGACTCTGCCCGATTCTACCACAATTCTCTAAGTGCTATGCTATAAAATCTTTGATAATGGACTCTAGAATTTTCCTCACTACCGACGTCAGGCTGACTGGTCTATAATTCCCTGCTTTCTCTTGACCTCCCTTTTTAAATGGTGGGGTTACATTAGCTACCTTCCAAACTGCAGGAACTGTTCCAGAGTCTATAGAATCTTGGAAGATGACTACAAATGCATCCACTATTTCTAAAGCCACTTCCTTAAGTACTCTGGAATGCATACCATCAGGCCCTGGGGATTTATTGTCCTTCAATACCATCAATTTCCCCAATACCATTTCTCGACTAATACTGATTTCCTTCAGTTCCTCCCTCTCACTAAGCCCTGTGTTCCCCAACATTTCTGGTATGATATTTGTGTCCTCCTTTGTGAAGACAGAACCAAAGTATGCATTTAGTTGGTCAGCCATTTCTTTATTCCCCATAATAAATTCCCCTGTTTCTTACTGTAAGGGATCTACATTTGTCTTCACCAATCTTTTTCTCTTCACAGACCTATAGAAACTTTCACAGCCAGTTTTTATGTTCCCCACAAGCTTACTCTCATACTTTATTTTCCCCTTCTTAATCAATCCCTTGGTCCTCCTTTGCTGAATTCTAAACTGCTTCCAATCCTCAGGTCTGTTGTTTTTCCTGGGAAATTTATATGCCTCTTCCTTGGATCCAATGCTATCTCTAATTTCCCTTGTAAGCCATGGTTTGGCTACCTTTCCCATTTTACTTTTGCACCAGACAGGGATAAACAATTGTTGCAGTTCTTCCATGCGCTCTTTGAATGTTTGCCATTGCCTATCCACCGTCATCCCTTTAAGTAACGTTTCCCAATCCGTCATAGCCAACTCACGCCTCATACCTTCACAGTTTCCTTTACTAAGATTCACGACCCTTGTCTCAAAATCAACGACGTCACTCTCCACCTTGATTAAGAATTCTATCATATTATGGCCGCTCGTCCCCAAGGGGTCTTGCACCACTAGATTGTCAATTATTCCTTCTCATTACACAAGAGGCAGGGCTCTCGGTGCCAGGCCAAAAAAGCTGGGGGATCCCCGCCTCGGCCTTTTCGCTCCAACCTGGAGTGATTCTAGGGCTGCCTAAGTATCCCACGCCGGGATCCCCGTTCCTTTAAAGACAGGGATCCTGCCTCCAAACACATGGCTCACAGCTCAGCAGTATTGATAGTGCCACTGCTAACGGTGGGCATTGCTGGTACTGCAAAGGCCATAGACCCAGGCCCAGCACTGGAGCCCTGAACCTCAGGTAACTGAGGTGGGGTTATCGAAGCCAGTCTGGAAGGGGAGGGGAGGGTTGCTGGTGAGAAGGTGGCGTGGACTCCAGGGGGAAGGCGTCCAAGACAATGGAGGTTTTACCAGCAGGGTGTCCTCTATGCTACAGATTGCCTACGAAGGAGGGAACCACCCCAAGCCCGCAGGGAGGGCACCTCATTTTTCAAGGCGCCCCTCACCTCTGGTTAGATTCCAGTGGTGATGGGAAGAGGCCCTTAAGTGGCCTCTAGATGGGAAGGCTGTCATCGGCCTATCCCGAGCCCAGCAAAATTTCTTGGTGACGGGGTGGCAATGGGCTCTCTGCCCTTGCCACCCATCACCATCCTATGGCCCCCCCCACCTCAGGAGGGCAGGTAAAAGCCAGCCCGTAGGAACAGAAAAGGTTGATGAAGGTGGAAGTTATCCCAATTGATATTTGGATAATTATGGAGTAAAGGGAAAGGAGGGTCAGGAATTTCTGAAATGTGTTGCGGAGAACTTCCTTGACCGGTATGTTCTCGGTCCACCGAGGAAGGAGGCACTGCTGTTTCTGATGCTGGGAAATGAGGTGAGCCAAGTGGATCAAGTATTTGTAGGGGATCACTTGGGTAAGAGTGATCATTGTATCATAAGATTAGTAATAGAGAAGAGCAAGGAATAATCGAAAACAGAACGTCTCTAAATTGGAAGAGGGTTAAAGTCAATGGGATGAGAGGGGATCTTGCCAGGATAAAATGGAACCAAAGATTGACAGGAAGAACTGTAACAAAACAATGGGTGATCTTTAAGGAGGAGATGTTTCAAGTACAGGCTAGGTACATTCCAACAAGGGTGAAAGGTAAGGGAACCAAAGCCAGGGCTCCTTGGATGACATGGGAGATAGAGAATATGATGAAACAAAAAAGAGGGTGTATGATGCATTTGAGGTGAATCCTTCAAGCAAGAGCGAGGCCATATATGAGAGGGGAAGTGAAGAGGAAAATATGACTGGCAAAGAGAGAATATGAGAATAGAATGGCAGTTAACATAAAATGGAGCCCAAAAATCTTCTACCGACATGTAAATAGTAAGCGAGTAGCAAGAGGTGAGGTGAGACCCTATTTGGGACAAAAAGGATGATATATGCTTAGAGGCACAGGGCAAGGCTAGAATACTTGATGAGTGCTTCGTATCAGTGTTTATTAAGGAAGAGGAATCTGACCAACTTTTGGTAGAAGGGAGACAGTAGAGGCAATAGATGAGGTGAAAATTGGTAGGCAGGATATACTGGAAGAGCTGGCTATGCTTAGAGTGGATAAATCACTTGATTCAGATGGCTTGCATCCCAGGGTGCAAAAGGAAGTAGGAGTTGAGATAGCGGAAGGGCTTGCCATAATCTTCCAACCTTCCCTGGATATGGGGGAGTTGCCAGATGATTGAAGAGTCACAAATGTGACACTCTTTTTCAAGAAAGCATGTAAGGCCAATCCTAGTAACTACAGGATAGTCAGTTTAACATCAGTGGTGGGTTAGATTTTAGAAACAATAATCGGAAAAAAATTCAACATGAACTTGGAGAGGTTTGAGTTAATTAAGCAGAGGAAGCATGGATTTGTAAAAGGCAGATCATGCTTGACTAATATAATTGATTTTTTTGACGACGTAACAGAAAAGGTTGATGAAGGTAAAGCAATGGATGTTGTCTATATGGATTTTAAGAAAGCGTTTGACATAAAAGGATGGTTACCAAAATTGAGCCTAGTGGAAAAGGAGGGCTTGGCTAAAAAAATTGCTTATGGGCAGAAAGCAGCGAGTTGTGGTAAATGGTTGTTTTTCAGACTGGAGGATGGTAGACAGTGGAGTTCCCTAAGGGTCAGTGCTAGGAGCACTGCTTTTTTGATGCATATAAATGACTTGGATATTGGAATATAGAATAAAATTTGACGATAATGACAAATTCGGCAGTATGGCACACAGTGAAGATGATAACAATCAATTACAACAGGACATGGATAGGCTAACAGAATGGGCAGACAAATGGAAGATAGAATTTAATACAGATAAATGTGAGGTGATGCATTTTGGCAAAAGTGATAGGGAAACGCAATATAGACTAAATTGTATGGTTCTAAAGTGAGTACAGGGACAGAGGGATGTGAAGGTTTATATGAATAGATCTTTCAGGTGGTAGGTCATATTGAGAGAGTAGTTAGCAAAACATATGGGATCTTGGGCTTCATAAATAGAGGTAATGAGTACAAAAGCAGAGAAGTTATGCTGAACCATTATAAGACTCTGTTTAGGACTCAACCGCAGTATTGCATTCACTTCTGGTCACCACACTTTAGGAAAGATGTAAGGTTCCTTGAAGCAAAGGAGATTGAGGGGAGATTTGATAGAGGTGTACGAGATTATGACAGGTTTGGATAGACAAAGTAAAACTGTTTCCATTAGCTGATCGAACAAGGACTAGGTGACAGATTTAAGATTTTGGGCAGGAGATACAGGGAGGATGTGAGGAAGAACACTATTACGCTGTGAGTGATGATAACCTGGAACTTGCTACCTACGAGGGTGGTGGAAGCAGAGGCAATGAACGATTTTAAAAGGAAATTTGGCACTTGAGGGAAATAAACTTGCAGGGCTACTGGATAGAACCGAGTGGTGACTTAATTGAGGTATACATAATTATGAAGGGCCTAGAACAAGTAGACAGGAAGGACTAGTTTCCCTCAGCGGAGAGGTCAATTACCAGGGGGCACAGATTTACAGTAATTGGTAGAAGGATTAGAGGGGACATGAGGAAAAATGTTTTCACACAGAGGGTGGTGGTGTCTGGAATTCACTGCCCAGATCTGTGGTGGAGGTAGAAACACTCAACTCATTTAAAAGGTACCTGGACCTGCACCTGAAGTGCTGTAACCTGCAAGGCTATGGACCAGGTGCTGGAAGATGGTATTTGATTGGGCGGCTAATTTTTTCAGCTGGCGCAGATATGATGGGCTGAATGGCCTCTTTCTGTGCCGTTATGACTCTCTAACTTTATGACTGTATGACTCAGAGGCTGGGACTGTTTATTTTCTGAGAATTCTTCTGCACCCCCACCCAGTTTGTGGTAAGAATGCTGCTGGAAGGCCTGTGGAAATTTGGCAGGTAATCTCTTAGAACATCTACAGGCCACATAAGCTGAGAATTCCCTTGGAATTGCTCCTATCTTTCCACTGCAACTTTGCCAGAATTACATCTAAAACCCCTTGTATATGCAAACTGGATTTCCGCCACACTTTCTTGTTAAGATACAGTGGTGGATGGGACCAATTCTGAGGAAATTCCTGGTCAAAAATTTTAATATTTTCAGCACTTTAAAAAAAAAATCATGTCTCAGTGTAAATGTTTACTGCTTCAGTGGGCTGAATTTAGTGAGCCCTTTGCGGTCCACGAAAAGGTGCATCATTCCCACTAGTCACGTGGGCGCCGGACCACAGGGATCAAACAGTGGGTGGCCAGTTTACATACTGGAGGCATGGAGCCTGGCAATCAAGTGCCGGGAGCGGGATGCGAGACACTAAGTATGGTGTCGGATGACTCTGGAGCAGGTGCTGGCGCCATATTTAAAGCCCTGCTTGCACCGCTGCCTTGGATTCATTTGCAGTGGTCTCCGGAGAAGCTATTGCAGTTATGACTCCTGAACCTCCCACACCATGGTGACGGACTCCACAGTATGACAGAGGCAAGACACAGGGTGACCCCAGGTTTTAGTGATGCTTCCCTCCAGATTCTCCATCAGGCTGTCAGGGAATGGCGTGAGATTCTCTTCCCTAGCCTGGCAAGAGGAGCTCCTCCCGCCTGACCAAGCAAGCTGGATGAGTGAGCTCACTGAGGTCAGCAGCCATGGGATCACCCCTTGCCACCAACCCCTCCCACCCCCAAACATGGGTACAATGCCACAAGAGGTTCAATGACCTCCTTTGTTCTACCAAGTTGACTGCTCCATACCTGCCTCCTTTTTTAGGGATTGCAAGGGGCTATGAAGGAGGAAGCAGGACATTGGGAGGGAGGCACTACCATGGCGATGGCAGAGGGGGTTAGATATCATCTCATGCTGACAGATGCATGGCTGCATCTCAGCCATAGCCACCTTTTTTCACAACAACCGCCACCACCCACCCCCCCCCCCCACCCCACCCCACCACCCGCATTAACTCCCCTGAGAGCGGGAGACAGCATGAGCTATATAGGAAACCCCAGTCGGGGACGAGGAGCTGCCACTAGCAAAACTGGCATGTTGATCTCTCTCTGAAGTATGACTATCTCCCTCTTTCCACTTGCAGAACAAGAGGGCTCATGACAGCAGGGGGATGGGTGGAGGCATCCCAGACATCAGGCCTCTCTCCACAGCTGAGGAGGAGCCACTAGAATAAGCGAGGACCCAGGGTGGCTGCTCCATAGTGACATGGGGAGGGAGGCACTGGCAAGGGGGTTAGGCATCACCACATCCTGCCAGACACATGGCTGCATTTTGGCACAGGCCGCTAATATATGAAGCTCACCCCCATCACCTACTCTGAGAGCTGAGATGGGGATGAGCAATTTGGAAGCCCCAGTAGTGGACGAGGGGCTGATACTGACACACCTGTCCTGTAACTCTTCCTGTGAAGAATGACTATCTCCCACTTTGCAGGACAAGAGGGCCCATAACAACAGGGAGACCTTGCAGACTGGCGGAGGAATTGCAGACATATGGCCTCTCACAGCAGCTGTGAATGAAGCACTGGAGTTAGCGGGGACCCAGGACGGCCACTCAATAGCGGGAGGAGAGACTGGAGGCTCCGCACAAGAGGGTGAGAATTGTCTTCAGTTGACATCCAACACACTTCTGGAGGTCTCCAACATGCCTGAATATCATAATGATATCTGCACAGCCTAGCCCACAGATGTTTGTGTTCTCTCATGCAGGTCGCCGGGTGCAGGAGACTCCATCCGAAGGTGGCGGGGAGGGGGGGCAGCCATCAACCTCTGAGGAGGAACAGTCAGAGGATGCAGTCACATGACTCTCCTGCACCTTCCACCAGCACAGATACTCTCACCTTGGTGCTTTCTGCTTGGCTTTAGAATCAGGGTCACAAACTGGTGAGGGCACCACACATTCCGCTGGGCACTAGGCATAGAAGACCAATAGAAAGGAGGTAACAGACTGCATGCATTGAGTCTTTATTGCCAACCTCTCAATGGAGGAAGCCATGCGCTCACATGTCTGAGACATGGCAGCACACATTGCATGGATGGACTCCTCCATTGTCTTCTCATGGCTGCACAAGGCTGAGCAAATTGTTCCGATACTGTATGGAGTTTAGAAGAATGAGAGGTGATCTCATTGCAACAAGATTCTGAAGGGGCTGGATAGGGTAGATACTGAAAGATTGGAGAAAGTGGAGTTGAGGCAGAAGATCTGTCATGATCATACTGAATGGTGGAACTGGCTCGAGAGGTCGTATGGTGTACTCCTGCTCCTATTTATTAGGCTTTCATAAGGGCATAAAAACATATCACACTGAAGGCTCAGAATCATGTACTGTTGGTCGTCCTTGATTCCTCTGGGATCAATGCTGTTTGATATCTTTGTGGTGGGTCCCTCATACTAGCTAGAGCTACAGGAGATGTGAGTTGTGAAGGTATAGGTCCCACTTGCTGCAAAATTAACACACCTGGTGAGATTTATGGGGAACCCAGGAAGTGCTCCCCCACATGCCACTACCTACCCCCAACACAGCCCAAATTGATGTTGCAACAGAGAAACATTTGAATTTGCTGTGACTGCTTTCAATGGTCAGAAGTGGGCTCATCGTCAACTTCCTGTCCTTCTGCTGCTGTTAACACCCGAGGAAGAAGTGGAAATTGTAAACACTCATTTCTACTTCTGCATTTCAAATAAGTAAATACTGCTTCCATTTCTGACTTCATTAAAATGTCAATGATATCACAATAGCTACATGCTCTCCACAGGTACTGACTGTCCTGCTGATTGTTTCCAGCAATTTTTTTACCTTGTAACTAAATTAATTATTTTTTTCAAATCAAGTTGGATGAAATTTCAATTGCTTTGACTATTACATTAATTACATTAATTATTACTATTATAGCTAACTTCCTTAAAATGTGCTGAAGCAAAATACAGTAGATGTTGGAAATCTTAAATAAAAAAAATGCTGGAAACACTCAGCAGGCCTGTCGCATCTGTGGGGAGAGAAATACAGTTAACATTTCAAGTCTGTGACCTTTCATTAGAGCTGAGAAAAGTTAGAAATGTAATAGGTTTTGTGCAAGTGAAAGGAGAAGGGTGGGAAGAACAACAAAAGGAAGGTCTGTGATAGGGTGGAGGGCAGGACAGATCAAATAACAAAAGGTTTCAAGCTACAAAGCCAAAGAGAGTGGTAATGGGACAAGTAAAGAAACAAAAGATGTGTCTGGATGAAATGTGAAAGGCAGGATAGCAGCCGTCTGAACACAAAACTAAGAGATTAAGAAAGAAACAAGAAAAAAATAATGAGCGAGCAAAAAAACACGGAACAAAATGGTAGCAGAGGTTATGGCTTAAAATTGTTGAACTCAATGTAGAGTCTGGAAGGCTGTAAATTGCCCAGTCGAAAGATGAGGTGCTGTTCCTTAAGCTTGCGCTGAGCTTCTTTGAAACACTGTAGCAGGCCAAGGGCAGAAAGGACAGAGTGGAAGCAAGGTCGAGAATTGAAATAACAGGCGACGGGATGCTCAGGGTCATGTTTGCAGACTGAATGGAGGTGTTCTGCAAAGCAGTCACCCAGTTTGCTTTTGTTCTCCCCAGTGTAGAGGAGACCACATAATGAGCAGCAAATACAGTATACTAAATTCAACGGAGTACAAGCAAATCACTGCTTCACTTGGAAGGAGTGATTGGGGTCTTGGATGGTGAGAAGGGTAAAAGGAGGTGTTGCATCTCCTGTGCTTACATGGCAAGGTGCAGTAGGAAAAGGAGCAGGTGTTGTACATTTCTGAGGAGTAGACCAGGGTATGGAGGGAACGGTGTGTTTGAAATACTAAAAAGGGAGGGGTGGGGAAGATGTGTTTGTTGGTGGCATCAAGCTGGAGGCAGCAGAAATGGCGGAGGATGATCCTTGAACATGGACGCTTGTGGGCTGGAAGGTGCGGACAAGGGGAACCCTATTATGGTTCTGGGAGTGAGGGGAAGGGGTTAGAACAGAAGTGTGTGAAATAGAACACACATGATCTAGGCTCCTCCAAACAGGGTTGGGGGGGGTGGGTGGCGAGGGGCGGGTTGGGTGTGGGTAGGTGGGTCGGGGTATTCCTTGGTTGTGGAAAAAGAAAGACATATCAGAAATGCTGGACCACAGAAGTAGGAGCAGAAGTAGACCATATGGCCCATCGAGCCTGCTCCGCTATTCAGTATTATCATGGATGATCTTGGGCTTCAATTCCACTTTCCTGCCCGCTCCTCATATCCCTTGATTCCCCAGCATGGCAGGTCGCATCATCTGAACAGATGCGGCAGAGATGGAGAAACTGGGAGAATGGAATAGAAGCCTCACAGGAAGCAGGTTGTGAGGAAGTGTAGCCAAGGTAGCTATGGGAGTCCGTGGGATTATGGTGAATATTTGTTGCAATGTGCCATTTAGTGTCAACGAAAATTGTTTGACTACTGTGCGAATATTCTTTCCTGAGAATATTCCAGACTATGACTACTTTTGGTTATCAGCTAATTTTCTTTCTAAAAATAGATTCAGAATTTCTCATTCATTTTTACAAACCAGTTTCCTGACAAGCAAAAAATAGTTATTTGCTCAGAAGCCAGTGCATTCTTGGTAAGTGTTTAATCACTGCATTAAAATTTACAGCATTTGTGTCACACTGTTGATGCCACAAAGGAGGCATGCTCAGCAAATATTATAACCAGATTGTCTCCAAAAATAAAATCTATGCAAAGTATAGTGCTAAATATTCTGAATGTGATCCAAACTGGAATTTTTCATTGGGTGGGGGAGCCAGACCAGATTTTACGCTCCCCAGGCCCTTAATTAGTCTTGGGCGGACTTCCACCTCAATGAGGCAGGAATTCCCGCCTAATGGAGCTGCCGGCCAATCAGCGGGCTGGCAGCTCTTAATCCCAGCAGCACCACCTGAAGCAGTGGCCACTGCTGAGACTACACCCAGCTTCCGGAGGAGGATGAAGGACGGCCCCAGAAGAAAGGTAAGTTTTTAGGGCCTTGCCAGGGACAATTGGTTGGGCCCCGACAAGATAATGGAGGTCGGTTAGGAGGGCAGGGGGCGTGTTGTGCTTTGGGGTGTTTGGGGCTTCGGGAGCGGCCCTCTATGGGGCACAGGGTGCCCAATCAGGAGGGTTGCCTCCCCTTGCCTGCAAGAAGGCTGCCTAGTTTCAGCAGGTGAGATTTCTGAAGCTTCAGCCATCCGCCAGCCAAGGCTAAAATACCCATGGTGGTGGGCGGAGGCCTTTAAGTGCCAGATAATTGGCCACTTAAGGGCCTTGATTGGCCTGGGGGCGGGGGGGGGGTGGCGCGGGCCATTTCCCGCCACTGCCACCCCGCATAAATTTGCAGCGGAGGCAGAAGCAGGTTGGGAAGGGGGCCCTCCAACCTCCCACTCCATTTTATGCCCCCCACCCCACCATCCCGCTCTTTTGGGTGGGTGGGGGCATAAAATTCTGGCCACAACGTCTCAAATAATGAGAAATGCACAGATCTAATCTAAACCTGGTGCCATCTGCCAGGAGTCTCAAGACAGTGATTTATATTAAAAACATTTTAAATGGAGATTAACCTTAAAACCACTAAAATTATAAGTCAGGCATGGTAACTTGATAATGAGCAGAAATCCTTCGCTCAATGACTGAAAATTATGAATTTTCATCACTCCTATTGAAATACAGTGATACCCTAGCCAACAGTTTGCCTGAACAATCAAGATGGATTGGTCCTCAAAGTACTGCATTGCACTAAATCAAGAAATAAACTGCACTGATTGCATAATTTATACAGTTCAGCAAGTATAGGTTAGAAATATCTTGCAGATAAATGACATAAAATACTACATTCATAATAATAAAGTGGCACTCATATAACAGAAGTGAGCAAAATATAATCTTGTAATTTGTCATTCAACTCACCATTGAGAAAGTGCTCCAAGTGTGTATTCCACACCAATGACTTCAATCATCTTTTCTCATTGTACTTCAGTGATTCCACTGTAAGTCTGCAAATGACAAATCTAGAATCTCTTGAAGGAAAAGTGGATGTTAATTCCAGCACAGTGCCTGCAGTATGTAGAAAATATGATGCCTAGGTTACCTCAGAATCAATCAGTAGAACTTGCATTTATATGTGACATGCCCCAAAGCACTTTGCAACCAATGGATTACTCTTAAAGTAACTGTTGAAGGACTTTTGGATGTCACTTGGATTAATTACCTGCTAAAGGAGTGGAGTTTGGTCAATAGAACTGTTACAGGAGGGCATGCTGGAAAGGTTGACCAAACTCGAAGGGTTATACAGTCCGTCTAGAAGGCTGCAGATTAGAAGGCCTTGACACACTGTAGGAAGCCATTGTAAATGCCAGGTGCTTTTTGGTTAACGTCATGTTGTGTAACCATGGGAACGAGACAATGGGAAATTGCTGAGAGATGATTATTGTCAGCAAGAATGGTACAAGAGACAGTCCAATAGACCAATCAGTGCTCAGCGCATGAATTTGGAGTGGAAGGGGGAAGATCCAGTTGTCGAGGTCCATGTAGGAACCAACAACATAGGTAAAATTGGAATGATGTTCTACTGAGAGAGTTTAAGGAGTTGGGTTTAAATCAAAACACAGAACTTCAAAGGTACTAATCTCTGGATTGTTACCTGAACCATGCGCCCATTTGTACACGGTCAAGCAGATTAGAGAGTTAAACACATGATTAGATTAGAGATACAGCACTGAAACAGGCCCTTCGGCCCACCGAGTCTGTGCCGAACATCAACCACCCATTTATACTAATCCTACACTAATCCCATATTGCTACCAAACATCTCCACCTGTCCCTATATTTCCCTACCACCTACCTACATAAGTGACAATTTATAATGGCCAATTTACCTATCAACCTGCAAGTCTTTTGGCTTGTGGGAGGAAACCGGAGCACCCGGAGAAAACCCACGCAGACACAGGGAGAACTTGCAAACTCCACACAGGCAGTACCTGGAATCGAACCCGGGTCCCTGGAGCTGTGAGGCTGCAGTGCTAACCACTGCGCCACTGTGACTCAAAGCATGGTGTGGGAAGAAGGGGTTTTGATTCATGGGGCATTGGCACCAGTACTGGGGAAAGAGGGAGCTATTCCATTGGGATTAGCTCCACTTAAACTGGGCTGAGATCAGTGTCCTGGTGAATCATATGACTAGGGCTGTGGATAGGGCTTGAAACTAAAAGAAGGGGGAGGGTTCAGGTGAAGGGAGATTTAGAAATCTAAAGAGAAAAGTTGAGGTAATAGAATAATGTAGCAATTTTGGTAAAGACAAGCAGAGTGGAACAGGAAGGATGGTAAATAAACAATGGGAAATAAATCAAAATGTTCACAAAAATGCAAAAAAACAAAAACTCAGCAAAGAGATCCAGTCATGTCTTACTATGGAAGTTAAGGATTATATTAGATTAAAAGAAAAGGCTTACAATGTTACAAAGAATTGTAGTGAGTCTGAGGATTGGGAGTATTTTAGAAACCAGCAAAGGGTGACCAGAAAGTTTGATACAAGGGAAAAACTCGAATGAGAGTAAACTAGCCAGGAATATATAACAGGTTGAAAGACCTTTTACAAGTATATAAAAAGGAGAGTAGCTAAAGTAAACACAGTCCTTGGAGGCAGAGACAGAAGAAATTATCAAGGGTAATGAGGAAATGGCAGAGCTGTTGAACAAATATTTTGTGTCTATCAATCATAGTATGATCAGACAAAATCAGCATGGTTTTATGAAAGGGAAATCATCTTTGACAAAATTATTAAGAGTTCTTGAGGATATAACCAGGTGGGTAGATAAAAGGAAACAATAGATGTAGTATACTTGGATTTCCAAAAGACATTCATTAAGGTGCCACAAAAGGTTAATATGCAAGATAATGGCTCATGGAATGTACAGTGATATATTTGCATGGAAACAGGATTGGTTAATGGACTGGAAGCAAAGAGTAGGAATAAATGGGGCATTTTCAAGTTGGCTGGCTGTAACTAGTGGAGTGCTGCACGGATCAGTGCTGGGGCCTCAGTTATTTACAATTTATATTAATGATCTAGATCAAGAGAACAAGTGTAATGTATCTAAGTTTGCTGACAATACAAAGCTAGATGGTAATGTAAGCTGTGGGAGGACACAAAGAGGCTGCAAAGAGAAATAGGTTAAGTGAATGGGCAACAAGGTGGCAGATGGAGTATAATTGGGGAAGTGTGAGGTTATTAACTTTGGTATAAGAATAGAAAATAGGATTTTTTTTAAGGCGTGAAACTTCTAAATGTTGATGTTCAGAGGGATTTGGATGTACTCTTACAAAGAACACAAAGTTAGCATGCAGCTACAGCGAGCAATTAGAAAGGCTAATGGCATGTTGGCCTTGAATACAAGGGAATTGGAGTACATGAATAAGAAAGTGTTGCTACAATTGCACAGGGCTTCGGTGAGCCTACACCTGGAGAACTCTGTACTTTTGTTCTCCATATCTAAGGAAGGATACATTTGCCATGGAGGTGGTACAGTGAAGGTTAACTAGATTGGTTCCTGGGATAAGAGGGTTGTCCAATGATGAGATGCTGAATAACTTGGACCTATACTCCCTGGAGTTTAGAAGAACAAAAACTGATCTTATTGAAACTTACAAGATTCTGATGGGATTTGACAGGATAGACACTGAGAGGTTGTTTCCCCTGGCTGGGGAATCTAGGACACAGGGGTACAGTCTCAGGATAAGGGGTTGATCATTTAGGATTGAAATGAGGAGAAATTTCTTCACTCAAAGGGTTGTGAATCTTTATAATTCTTGACCCAGTGGGTTGTGACTGCTCCATCATTTAATATATTTAAGGATGAGATAGACAGATTTTTGCTCCCTCAGGGAATCAAGGAGTATGGGGAGTGGGCAGGAAAGTGGAGTCGAAGCCCAAGATCAGCCATGATCATATTGAATGGCGGAGCAGGCTTGAGATGCCGTATGGTCTACTTCTCCTATTTCTAATGTCCTTAAGAATCAGACCAAAAGTACATGGTGCAGGAAATCAGTAGATTATTGACATGCAGGATGCTAATCTTTCAGTGTTCATAAAGCAGAAGAATTAGTCAGTCTAAAGTTTGGATTGTACGCCTGATCTAAAGATTATATGTATCTCTATCTGTGAACCTGTACTATATTAACATTAATAAAACTATCAGTTAGCAAAATTTGAAGTCTTGGTTGATCTAATTTCTGATTGCCCTGAAGAGTGAAGAAAAAAAACAAATGCCATATAGATTTTGGCACCTGAAATCACGGACCAGAGCATTAAGATCAAATGAGATTTTAGCCAGATTGAGTTTGTCAGGAGATTTTTAAAAAGGTTCATGGAGCTTGTAACTGTTTTGGAAACAGAGGAACAGTGGATAAATAAAGTTCCAGAAACCAGAAATGAGACAAGCTTCAGAAGCTTGTAAAATGGACTCCGCATAGTTAGGAAAATATTTGAGACTCAAAGCAATAAATACATAGATGCAAAATGTGGCTTGGGGAGCTCAAACAGGAGAGGAAACTCAAGGATAGACTGACAGAGGTGATCTGGCTATTAGTAGTTTCACTTAAAGCTTTTTTTCTTAAATGAGAGTTTGATGCAGGAACAGAGCGGCTTGCTCTGAACCACAAGTTTCTGTAGGAACAGGTCATCTCAAAACTGATAAGGCGTTCAGTGAAAAGGAAAATTGTGAGAGCTGTAAAAATGGTCTGAAGGGAAGCAGAATCGGAGTTGGAATGTTGAACCCAGCGGTCAGAGTGGCAGTGATATTGGCTCCAGAACGTGAACTGAGAAATGTACTGTGACTGTCGACTGGATCACCAGCATTGCCTTCCCTCTTTACTCCATGTCAGTATGTCCCACCCATATACCAACAGAGAAGAGTGTTAACAATTGTGCAGGAGGTAATCGCCCTTTCACAGCACGCATAAGATGTAAAATAGTTAGAAAAACCTCTCCTGGTCAAACAAACCAAGAGTAGCAAAACAATTAAGAAAAAGCAGAAGAAATTAAAACTCCAAGGCTATCACAGGACCGTCATCACACCGGGCTTGGGTGAGGACATGAAGTTTAAGCTTGACAAAAGTATGACAAATTAATAATTTTGTTGTTTATTAAAGAAACCTGGTAGGTGTATTTTCTTCTGAAATAAAAATAGAGTATATAATTGGCCATATCAGTAGGTGGAAAACATTTAAATGTATGCTGTGGCTTGTTCAGAAGTGGAACTAGAGCAAGACAGTGCACTCTTCCTGCCTCGGTTGTAACCAAAGTGAGCCTAGGTTCTACTATGTTTCAACATCTAGCGGAGCAGTGTTGCGGAGGACCCAAAGCCAATTAAGAGAAGCGTGCAATACTCCAATTGTGCACAGTGAACTCAAAAGAGCACACTCCGATGACAAGGGTGTGACAGAACAACAGGACGACAACCAACACATTGACCACATGTCTGCAAACGAAAAACAGCCAAGGGTGAAATCCACATCCCCGGAAGGTTATATCGTAACAAGATCTGGAAGAGTTGTCAAACCACCAAAAGGATATATGGGCTCTTAAGCTTCTGCACTCGTAAATTTCACAATCCCTATTCTCATACTTGTAAATTTTATAACCTCTATCCCTGTAGAACTAATTTTGATGTGTTTTTACTTATAGCATTAAGACTTCCCTTTGGAAAGAAAGGGGATGGTGTATGATTGCTTCAAGAGTGAAGTCCCTTTAAGAACTCAGTATGCTAATGAGCTAAGTACCAGGACATAGTAATAAAAACAAAGTACTGCGGATGCTGGAAATCTGAAATAAAAACAAGAAATGCTGGAAATAATCAGCTGGTCTGGCAGCATCTGTGGAGAGAGAAGCAGAGTTAACATTTCAGGTCAGCGACCCTTCTTCAGAACTGGCAAATATTAGAAATGTGAAAGGTTATAAGCAAGTAAAGCGGGGGTGGGGCAAGAGATAACAAAGGAGAAGGTGCAGATAGGACAAGGTCACAGAATAGCTGACCAGAAGGTCATGGAACAAAGGCAAACAATATGTTAATAGTGTGTCGAAAGACAAAGCATTAGTACAGATAGGGTGTTAACGGACTGAAAATTGAACAGCCGTAAGTGCAAATATGAAAAAAACAATGGGTAAGCAAATTGAACAAACTAAGATGAAATAAAACAAAATAAACACAACAATAAAGAAATACAGAAAGAAAGAAAAAATAACTAAAAATAAAAGTAATATGGGGGGCCTCTCATGGTCTGAAATTATTGAACTCAGTGTTCAGTCCGGCAGGCTGTAGTGTGCCTAATCGGTAAATGAGATGCTGTTCCTTGAGCTTGCATTGATGTTCACTGAAACACTACAGCAATCCCAGGACAGAGATGTGAGCATGAGAGAAGGGGGGAGTGTTGAAATGGCAAGCAACCGGAAGCTCGGGCTCATGCTTGCGGACTAAGCGGAGGTGTTCTGCTGTTTTTTTCATGTTTGTACTTGCGGCTGTTCAATTTTTAGTCCATTAACACCCTATCTGTACTAGTGCTTTGCCTTTCAACACAACATTAACATATTGTTTGCCTTTGCTCCATGACCTTCTGGTCAGCTATTCTGTGACCTTGTCTTATCTACACCTTCTCCTTTGTTATCTCTTGCCCCACCCCCACTTTACTTGCTTATAACCTTTCACATTACTAATATTTGCCAGTTCTGAAGAAGGGTCACTGACCTGAGATGTTAACTCTGCTTCTTTCTCCACAGATGCTGCCAGACTTGCTGAGTATTTCCAGCATTTCCTGTTTTTATACCAGGACATAGTCATGTGACAAGAAGCCATAGTCACTCTGCAACTGTAACTTCCTAGACAAAGGTTCTGTATATAGTTTTCTCTGTATTGTATATATTAGTTTAGCTGTTAATAAACCTGTTAGAGATCTTCAAGGAATTGGAATCCACATACTTTATTGCATTGCTTAAGATAACACAAAGAACACATGAAGGTGACCAAATGTAATATTTCCAAATTTGATGATGGCACAAAATTAGGTGGGAATGTAAGTTGTGAGGAGGATGAAAGGAGGCTTCAGGGGGACTTAGACAGGCTAAGTGAATGGGCAAGAACATGGTATATGGAATATAATGTGAATATGTGTAAAGTGATCCACTTTGGTAGAAAAAACAGAAAGGCAGAGTATTTCTTAAATTCTGAGAGGTTGGGAAGTGTTGATATCCAAAGGGACCAAGGTATCCTTGTTCATGAGTCACTAAAAGCTAGTATGCAGGTGCAGCAAGCAATTAGGAAGGCAAATGGTATGTTGGCCTTCATTGCAAGGGGATTGAGTACAGGAGTAAAGATGTCTTGCTGCAATTGTATGAAGTCTTGGTAAGACCACACCTGGGGTATTGTGTACAGTTTTGGTCTCCTTATCTAAGGAAGGATATACTTGCCATAGAGGGAGTGCAATAGAGGTTCACCAGACTAATCCCTGGGATGGCAGGATTGTCTTATGAGGAGAGATTGCAGAAACTGGGCCTGTATTCTCTAGAGTTTCGAAGAATGAGAGGTAATCTCATTGAAGCTTACGGGGTATGACAGGGTAGATATGGATAGGATGTTTCCTCCGGCTGGTGAGTCTAGAACTAGGGGTCAGAATAGTCTCAGAATAAGGGGCAGGCCATTTACGACTGAGTTGAGGAGGAATTTCTTTACTCAGTGGGTGGTGAATCTGTGGAATTCTCCACCCCAGAGGGCTGTGGAAGCTCAATTATTGAGCCTGTTCAAGACTGAAATTAATAAATTTCTGGATACTAATGATATAAGGGGATATGGGGATAGTGGGAAAAAATGGCATAAAGGTAGATAATCAGCCATGATCGTGTTTGAATGCTGGAGCAGACTCGACGGGCTAAATGGTCTACTCCTGCTCCTATTTCCAATGATCATATGAAATAAGAAATTATTTAACAAAAAATGAGTTTTAATCTAAAATATTCATAAATACCAGACCAGGAAAAACCTCTTTTTAAAATGAGGTAAATGAGCTTAAATTCTGGAGTGTGTAAAAAATGTAGTTGCTGGAATGTAATTGTGCGAGGATCTTTGTGCAAGTTTCCCTGTTAAATGCATAAAGACTGTAGAGAAAAAAAATTAAAATGAGACTTTGGTCCTTTTTTGATTTGTCGAAGTTTAAGTTTACTTGAATGTTGAGATGTAGGCTGATGCTGTCTAGCTTCACACTTCATTTCAGAGCAAAGATGTTAATCCCTTCCACAGACATCTGATTTTCATTTTTCTTGTATCAGATTAACTCTGCATAAATATTCACCAAGCAACAGCTTTTGCATTGCTGAATGTAAACATACTTCAGGCATTATTACATTTGTAGTTTCTTAATTTGAGTGGATATTTCCCCATGGTGACAGAAGGAAATCAGAAATTGATAATTGTATGTGGTCCAGTTAAGCCGCTAGGCTCTCAAGAAGAGCTGCAGTGGATTTTCATTGTGGTGTTTTAACAGGTGTCCAATGGCTTTCAGGACTGTATCAGTGGTGATGAGAAAAGTTTTTTTTTGATTTGAAAATAACTTCAGAGTTACGGAGCAGCCTTTGCTGGAAAAGGGTTGGTGCAAGGAGGAGATCAAGTAGTGTGAAGATTATCATCAAATCAAACAGCATGGAGCCGCACTGGAGTAAAGCTTAGCCTCTCAAAGGTGCAGAGGGCTCGGCGGGGTTGGGGGAGGTGTTAGAATCATAGAAAGTTTACAGCACAGAAAAAGGCCACTTGGCCCATCGTGTCTGCGCCAGCAGAAAATCGAGCCACCCTGCCTTATGGGTATGGGAGTTACCTTTGGCAGTAGCTGCAAGCATTTCTGTCTTCATGTAAAACCACCAAGCTTAGTCATCATTTCATCTAAAATTGAAATTAATAAAACATATTGATATGAGCTGCTGTTCAAGCAAGCAAGAAGAGTACATTTATCTTAAGTTTAAAGGGATAATCAAACATTTTTATCATTTTAGAAAGAGTTCAGTCTAGGTTGTTTATGCTATGTATCATGGAAGAAAGTTTAAAAAAAAAATATTAGACATTGACAAGTCCTGTCAGTTCAGATTGTCCAGATTGAACTTATTCCTGAGGTCAAGGGGTGGGAGAGTGCTGTGTTAATGTTAACTAATATCCATTATCTTACATATTGGGCTACCCTCTGCAATTGGGATCATGTTGAAACAGTAAAATTAATAGAATGTATTGAGACACTGAAGCAAACTGTGAATAGTTTATTGAATAGTAAGTTTCTGCCAGAACGACATGAAATGGTAATATAATGGGTTGTGTAAAATGGATATGAGAAGTGACTGAGGGCATAGATAGAAACAAGGGGCTAGATTTTATAGTCCCAGGGCTGGGAGAGGCGGTGGGTGGAGAACATGATGGCCATCCCGCATGTGACCCACATGGTCATGCCGCTGCTATTATGCATTGGGTGGCTACTTAACATATTGACATTGGCTTCCACCCCCCACCCCACCAATTCTGTGGCAGGAGCGGCATTGATGATGCCATGAACGGCGTCACCTAATGCAGGACCAGGTGCTGGCACCATTTTCAAAAGGCTACCAGCCCTGCATTCACAAAACCATGCTGTCTTTCGCTAATAAGTTCGTTTGTTTCCAAATGGGAGTAAATCCTGTCCCGAAGAATCCTCTCTAATAGTTTCCCTACCACTGACGTAAGGCTCACCGGCCTATAATTTCTTGGATTATCCTGGAGTAACAAGAAACTTTTCTGATATTGCCTCAAACCTCTCCATTTTTTTAAATGTCTCTGTTTGCATGTGCGTATGCAAATGAAAAAGAGTAGGGCCCATTAGGGATCAAAGCGGCAATCTGTCTGTGGAGCCGGAGGACATAGGCGAGGTTTTAAATGATTACTTTTCATCTGTTTTCATTGTGGAGAACGACGATGTAGGTGTAGAGATCAGGGAGGGGGATTGCAATATACTTGAACAAATTAACATTGAAAGGGAGGAAGTATTAGATGTTTTAGCGGGCTTAAAAGTGGATAAATCCTCAGGCCCAGATGAGATGTATCCCAGGCTGTTACGTGAGGCAAGGGAGGTGATAGCAGGGGCTCTGACACAAATTTTCAAATCCTCTCTGGCCACGGGAGAGGTGCCAGAGGACCAGAGGACAGTGAATGTGGTACCATTATTCAAGACAGATAGCAGGGATAGGCCAGGTAATTACAGGCCGGTGACTCTAACATCAGTGGTTGGGAAACTATTTGAAAAAATTCTGAGGGACAGGATTAATCTCCACTTGGAGAGGCAGGGAATAATCAGGGATAGTCAACATGGCTTTGTCAGGGGGAGATCATGTCTAACTAACTTGATTGAATTTTTCGAGGAGGTGACTAGATGCATAGATGAGGGTAAAGCAGTTGATGTAGTCTACATGGACTTCAGTAAGGCTTTTTGATAAGGTCCCGCATGGGAGATTGGTTAAGAAGGTAAGAGCCCATGGAATCCAGGGCAATTTGGCAAATTGGATCCAAAATTGGCTTAGTGGCAGGAAACAGAAGGTAATGGTCAAGGGTTGTTTTTGCGAGTGGAAGCCTGTGACCAGTGGTGTATCACAGGGATCGGTGCTAGGACCCTTGCTGTTTGTAGCGTACATTAATGATTTAGACATGAATATAGGAGGTATGATAAGTAAGTTCGCAGATGAAACGAAAATTGGTGGTGTCGTAAATAGTGAGGAGGAAAGCCTTAGATTACAGGATGATATAGATGGGCTGGTAAGATGGGCAGAGCAGTGGCAAATGGAATTTTATCCTGAGAAGTGTGAGGTGATGCATTTTGGTAGGATTAACAAGGCAAGGGAATATACAATGGACGGTAGGACCCTAGGAAGTACAGAAGGTCAGAGGAACCTTGGTGTACTTGTCCATAGATCAATGAAGGCAGCAGCACAGGTAGATAAGGTGGTTAGGAAGGCATATGGAATACATACCTTTATTAGCCGAGGCATAGAATATAAGAGCAGGGAGGTTATGATGGAGCTGTATAAAACGCTAGTTAGGCCACAGCTGGAGTACTGTGTACAGTTCTGGGCACCACACTATAGGAAGGATGTGATTGCACTGGAGAGGGTGCAGAGGAGATTCACCAGGATGTTGCCTGTGCTGGAGCATATCAGCTATGAAGAGAGAGTGAAACGGTTAGTGTTGTTTTCCTTAGAACAGAGAAGGCTGAGGAGGGACATAATTGAGGTATCCAAAATTCTGAAGGGCATTGATAGCTTAGATAAGAAGAGACTTTTTCCCTTAGCAGAGGAGTCAATAACCAGGGGGCGTAGATTTAAGGTAAGGAGAAGGAGGTTTAGAGGGGATTTGACGAAAAATGTTTTCACCCAGAGGGTGGTTTGAATCTGGATCGCACTGCCTGAATGGGTGGTAGAGGCAGGAACCCTCACAACATTAAAGAAGTATTTAAATGAGCACTTGAAATGCCATAGCATACAAGGTTACGGGCCAAGTGCTGGAAAATGGGACTAGAATGGTTCGGTGCTTGATGACCGGAACAGACACGATGGGCTGAAGGGCCTGTTTCTGTGCTGTCTAACTCTGTGACTCTATGCATGCTAGCGTGGGGCATGGCGTGTATCTGTAGGCATTAACCAAACTAGACTTAAGGTTATGTTTTAATAAATTTCACTTTAATTCTTTAAACCTAAGAAAGCCTGTTTATGCTCATTTCTTTGCCTTGTAATTATAAATTGATGAACAAGGATTCATCAAGGGCAGCTCAAAACACAGTGTATTTAAAAATTAAAAATCCTGTTACAATAAGATCAGGTTAAGGCTGAATGAGACCCCTAGACACCTTTCTCACCTGGACGTAACAATAACCTTTCACCAACTTAGGGCGGCACAGTGGCGCAGTGGTTAGCACCGCAGCCTCACAGCTCCAGCGACCCGGGTTCAATTCTGGGTACTGTCTGTGTGGAGTTTGCAAGCTCTCCCTGTGTCTGCGTGGGTTTCCTCCGGGTGCTCCGGTTTCCTCCCACATGCCAAAGACTTGCAGGTTGATAGGTAAATTGGCCATTATAAATTGCCCCTCGTACAGGTAGGTGGTAGGGATATTTAGGGACAGGTGGGGATGTGGTAGTGTAGGATTAGTGTAAATGGGTGGTTGATGGTCGGCACCGACTCGGTGGGCTGAAGGGCCTGTTTCAGTGCTGTATCTCTTAAAAAAAAACTCTTCAATATCTTTATCTACCTTTGGATACCAAAAAAGGCTTCTTGCTACTGCTTCAATATGCACTATCCCTGTGTGCTCTTGATGAAGTTCTCTCTCTAAACCTGTTCGGACTAATGACTCTTGAACCCCATAGGAGACAACCTTGATCTACACTTCATTTCTACATTTGAAATTATCCTGCAATTTCTTATCACACTCCTTAGACAAGCCATTCATAACATAATTGAGTAGTTTACTGAGCACCACATCCTTGCAAGTTTCTTCAGAAATTTCTCTGGCAGACATTGGCATGTCATTTGTGTATGTAAAGTTATTTATCGGTAACTCATTTGCTAAAATTGAACCTTCAGTCCCTCAATGTCAGACGTACTCTTACTGATCCCTACTATAAATAACTCGGCCCAGTTTAAATGTATTTGATTAAGCTAATTTCTTCCCATCAGGGAGACTTTGTTCCCTCCTCCTACTACCAATAGCAAGTAATAGAATACATCATTGTCTTCCACCTTAACACTCACTTCGCCTAATACTGGAATATTGTTATTAGAATAACTAGTTAGTTTCACATCAGTTTTTCAGAAAGGAATGTGACTCAAGGACTTCTTGTACTCTTCTAAGATAACAGACACTGCAGTGGCTGTATCAACCAACAAGGTAAATTGGGACTCTCCGACTTTCATTTTTACTGTAGGTGCTGGAATTATATCTTCAGCCCTTTTTCTCTCAACTTCCATGTTCTCTTTTCCTTGCTCTCTGAGTACAACTCTTGATCTTCCGGCTCGATAACATCAACTTCTGTTTCCATATCTATCGTGTGCATTTGAGGGCTTCTAGGAGCCTGAACTAGCTTTTGGTCTACCATGACCTCAACCTCATGCATTGCCCTGACCTGGAGCTTTTCTGCGACTTGGAGCATTACTGTTTCCTCTACTCCGACATGTCTTCTGGATATAAATGACTTTCCCACAGGCACAGCACTTTGACTGGAAATAGGAGCATTTAGATGGTTGATGGCTACCATGGCACTGATGGTTGCCTGGTTCCTGCTGAAACCTGGATTATCTCCCCTGCTGCCTCAGGAAAAGAATTTCCTTGCAATCTGCAACTATCTCTTCCTGCCATTTCCATGCCTGTGGCCTCATCGCAGGCCTCCTTCCATGTCAGCTTATTCCCTTTACACAAAAGCTTGGCCTGGATTTTACTGTTCTTTCGACCTCCGATAAACATGTCTCTAAGGTTGACTTCTAAGTTTGCACCATAACCAAAGTGACCATAAAGTTTCTTCAACTCAAAAATATAAACTGCAGTGGACTCATTTGACAACTGCTTCCTTCCATGGAACACCACTGGCAGTGCAATTTTGTTCTTAGTCGTGTCATAATATGTGTCCAGAATCTCAATTATCTCAGAACAGTCCAAAGTCTTGGGGTCTCCTGGGCAACACTGCTTAAACACCACCTCAAACGCATTTGGCCCCATCATGGTAATTCTCATCTAGGATTTTTAGCTTGCAGCCAAATGTGTTACCTTTGTTTGCAATTACACCAGTCCTCTTTGTGAGGGTTCAATTCCCCCACTGTCCCAAAATATATCTTCAGTGCCATATTTTAAAATTATGTACTCACTAAGTTGTAGCTGAACACAAATTGCAGGCATACAAAGCAATCTTTCAAATAACTCAAACTTCCTCAAAATCGAATTTAGGAGTTCAGAAAGTGTGTCAGCATCTTTAGACTGTAATCTCTTGAATGAGATGTAAAAAAATAAATCAGTTCCATCCTTTCGTCATGGTTCTGTTGTGTATGCCAAGTAAATAAAAAATAATTAAAACTACTTGAGGTCTTTACTGGAAGCAGCCATGTTGGAATTTTTTTTTTTACACCTCCCAACAAAGAATCAAGAGAGAGAGCAGTATATAAAAGATATTACAATACAATTAGCCAGTTTAATACAGTATACTACATGTAACCTGATTTAAAATCATTGAAAATGCTTAAAAATCTATACTAAACCATTTAGTAGTTTCATTGGCGTACATTAGTGAGTTTGTTTTAGGAAATTAGATATTTTTTGAAAATAAACAGTTAAAATGTGCCGACTAGTGCCTGTGTGCCTAAGAATATTAATGTAATTTGAAGATCCTTCCCAAACCAGTGCAATTGGTAAAATCTCACAATTTCGACCTGGGATCATGGCCAGTTTTGTGGGTGGGCTCTGATTCTGGCAAACTGAATCTTGAACTAGAGTAAAATATCACTGAAAACACAAATATAAGTGGCTTTGGGCTTAACTCATTTATGTTTAAAATCTCCAATCTCCTGTACCAATTCAACCGCTTTTCCCCAACTTTTCTGATATAATTAGCTGAAACAAGTGGAAACTCAAACCATCAATCATCAGTAAAGTGATGGAAGGTGTCATCGATAGTGCTGTCAAGCGGCACTTGCTTAGTTTGGGTTCCGCCAGGGCCACTCAGCTCCTGACCTCATTACAGCCTTGGTTCAAACATGGACAAAAGAGCTGAACTCAAGAGGTGAGAGTGACTGCCCTTGACATCAAGGCAGCATTTGACCGAGTATAGCATCAAGGAGCTCTGGAAAAACTAAGGTCAATGGGAGTCAGGGGGAAAGCCCTTCGCTGGCTGGAGTCATACCTAGCATAAAGGAAGATGGTTGTGGTTGTTGGAGGTCAATCATCTGAGCTCCAGGACATCACTGCAGGAGTTCCTCAGGGTAGTGTCCTAGGCCCAACCATCTTCAGCTGCTTCATCAATGATCTTCAGTCAATCATAAGGTCAGAAGTGGGGATGTTTGCTGATGATTGAACAATGTTCAGCACCATTCGTGACTGCTCAGATACTGAAGCAGTCCTTGTAGAAATGCAACAAGACCTGGACAATATCCAGGCTTGGGCTGATAAGTGGCAAGTAACATTTGCGCCATACAAGTGCCAGGCAATGACCATCTCCAACAAGAGAGAATCTAACCATCTCCCCTTGACATTCAATGGCATTAACATTGCTGAATCCCCCACTATCAACATCCTAAGGGCTACCATTGACCAGAAACTGAACAGGAGTAGCCATATAAATACCGTGGCTACAAAAGCAGGTCAGAGGCTAGGAATCCTGCAGCGAGTAACTCACCTCCTGACTCCCCAAAGCCTGTCCACCATCTACAAAGCACAAGTCAGGAGTGTGATGGAATACTCTCCACTTGCCTGGATGGGTGCAGCTCCAATGGCACTCAAGAAGCTCGACACCATCCAGGACAAAGCAGCCCGCTTGATTGGCAACTCATCTGTAAACTGTGGCGCGGAGTCAACTCCCCCTTGGCCCCTTTATTCCCTTCACCCACTTGATCCTGGCTATCACGTGGGACTAAGTCCTCTTAATTCAGGCTCAGGCTGGTGCTTGGGATATCAGGGTTACAGGAGAGCCACCCTCCACTTAATCCACCGGCTACGGTTAATGGCTTAGTACAAAGAGGAGGAAACTCAGTCCTTTCTTTAACTATCGATTTACTTTATTCATGTTGTTGTACAAAATAAGAATAAGGCTTAAACACTTGGTTAGACAAAAGCTAGCAAATCAAACTGGGTCATACAGTTAATAACAAAGCTAACTAGAATCGATAAGCACACCCACTAGGTTCCCTGACATAGTCACAGAAAACAAAGGATAATACCCGAAAAAGGGGAGAGCTGACGCTGGCCAGGCGTTCCGTTCCCTCTCTCTTTTACGTCGTCGCTGCGTTGCTCACGCAGGGTCTTCCATTTCCGTGATGGTTGGTCACCGGAGTTTCTCGCTGGCTCTATGCCTGAGATTCTCCATACTTATTCTCTTTCTTATCTCTTCAAACTGTGCTGTCTCTTTGCTGTTGGTTTAGGCCTGCTCACCTCGTTCATATCTTCTCCTTATTGGCCCAGGCCCAAAGACTCCAGTATCACTCCGTGTCCAAATAAGGCTCTATTCCTGTGATCTCTCCCTTGTCTTTCACATAAATTAATTAGTTCAAATTGGTTTTTACCAGCACAGGCCAGTGTCTGAGCTCAGGCTATTTCAGTTCATGAGCTGTTCAACAGTGTCTGAGCTCAGGTTACTTCAGTTCAAAAGCTGTTCAACAGTTTGTAACATACTCTGTACTTATTGCAGCCCCTAGCCAACACATCCACAAACATTCACTCCCTCCACCACCGAGGCACAATGGCTGCAGTGTGTACCATGTA
This sequence comes from Heterodontus francisci, assembly GCF_036365525.1. Lineage (NCBI taxonomy): Eukaryota > Metazoa > Chordata > Chondrichthyes > Heterodontiformes > Heterodontidae > Heterodontus > Heterodontus francisci. Next base: position 154,169,058 of record NC_090373.1, on the reverse strand, counting down.
TAAGATGCACTGCAGCAACGCACCAAGGCTCCTTAGACAGCACCTTCCAAACCTGCAGCATCTACCAACTAGAAGGACAAGGGTAGCAAATGCATGGGAACACCAACACCTGCAAGTTCCCCTCCAAGTCACACACCATCCTGACTTGGAACTATATCGCCGTTCCTTCACTGTTGCTGGGTCAAAATCATGGAACTCCCTTCCTACCAGCACTGTGGGTGTACCTACCCCACATGGACTGCAGCGGTTCAAGAAGGCTCACCACCACCTCCTCAAGAGCAATTAGGGATGGGCAATAAATGCTGGCCTGGCCAGTGACATCCACATCCCATGAATGAATAAAAAAAACATAGTTACTAACTATCTGGGTGAAGAGAAAACTATTAAAAGCAAGCAATACAGATTTCAGAAAGGAAGATTGTGCTTGATAAACCTAATAGAATTCTATAAGAAGGTAACAATGTTAGATGAGGGAAATACAGTGGATGTAGTGTACACATTTGCAGACTGTATTATACTGGGAAGGATAGTAAATAATACAGAAGACCAAAGCAAGCTTAAGGGGACTGTGATAAGATGGATTAATGAACAGAAAAGATGGAATTCAATGGCAGTAAATGATATTATGAAGGTTCCCCATTCTTAAGAAGTTTTGAGGACTTAAGATAAAGATTATGGATGTTGGTTCATTTGAAAAATTGAAAGGATTCCAATTTTTTTTTTAACAAGGGCCACTGGGAAGACACATGAGCTTTGTGTTTAAAAACAACCTTTAATTGATGTCACATGCCTTAAGCTAAATAAACAGCAGGAACCTTGATGGCCAGGGAAGTTGTTTACAGAGAAGTGACATGTCAAGATTTATGGTGGTCTGGAGGTTTTGACTTGCTGTTGGGGTGTGGACTATTTTGAAGGCAGTTGTGTTTGTAGCTTGTTAAAAGAAACAGACAGCTCATCTTTCTCCACCTCTCTTAAGATCCCTGCGAATCCAATGCATGATAGCTAAAACCCCTGATGTGAAATTTCTCCTGAGGACCTCCTAGAAAGCCTGTCAGATTAATTCTCAATGCCACCTGTACAGAACTGCTCCAGAAAAGTTCCCAGTGACCCTTCTACATGTAATTGGATGCCAGATTTGGGTACACCATTTGGGACACAACATATCATCATTTTTCTTCAAGAATTAACAAGTATTTGGCCAAAGTATTCTCTTTTGTTTTTTTTTAAAAGACCTCTGCAGAATTTTTTTTCCCTCTAACTCGTGTGGGTGTGTGTGTGTGTGTGTGTGTGTGTGTTGTGTAGCTGGAAGGGAATATCTATTTACATTCATTTTTCATACTGTGTGTTAATGCTTTGCATCTTTACTGGATAAGACTTGTTTGAAAAACTGTTAATTTTGTTGTTTATTAAAGAAACCTAGTTGGTGTATTTTATTCTGGGATAAAGATTGGAGTATATGATTGACCATATCGGTTACTGGGTAAACATTTAAATATATGTCGTGACCTTTGGAGAAATGGAACTAGGGAAAGACAGTGCACTCTTCCTGCCTCGGTGATAACAATGAGGTAATTTCTTCCCCATTATGTTTAACTTTTCAAATTTGTCATGCTTCTTCACAGAAACTTGATCAGAAAGTTGCTTTACAATTTTTATTCAGCAACATACCTTCAAAAGATTACTCAATATACAGGAACCAGCTTATCTAATTTTTAAAAAATATACTAAATATTCTAAAAGTTTCCCAACGTTCTCCTTTTCCAATAAGAATAAAACGCCTTGGTGCTTCATTCTTGGCTAATCATGCTGACAGCTGTGACTGTACATACATACAAACATATGAATTAGGAGCAGGAGTAGGCCACTCAGCTCCTCGAGCCTACTCCACCATTCAATAAATTCATGGCTGAACTGATTACTCCACATTTCCACCTACCCCTGATAACCTTTCACCCCCTTGCTTATCAAGAATCTATCTACCTCTGCCTTCAAAATAGTAAAAGAATCATGCCTCCACCACCTTTTGAGGAAGAGAATTCCAAAGACTCACAACCCTCTGGAGAAAAAAATTTCTCCTCATCTCTGTCTTAAATGGGCGACCCCTTACTTTTAAACAGTGACCCCTAGTTCTAGATTCTCCCATAAGGGGAAACATTCTTTCCACATCCACCCTGTCTAGACCCATCAGGATCTTATGTTTCAATCACGTCGCCCCTTACTCTTCTAAATTCCAGCGGATACAAGACTAGCCTTTCTAATCTTTCCTTATAAGACAGCCTGCCCATTCCGAGTATTAGTCTAGTAAACCTTCTCTGTACTGCCTCCAATGCATTTACATCCTTCCTTAAATCAGGAGATCAGTACTGTACACAGTACTCCAGATGTGGTCTCACAATGCCCTGTATAGCTGAAGCATAACCTCCCTACCTTTGTATTCAATTCCCCTGGTGATAAACGATAACATTTTATTGGCTTTCCTAATTACGTGCTGTACCTGAATGCTAACCTTTTGTGATTCATGCACTAGGACATCCAGATCCCTCTGCATCTTTGAGCTTTGCAATCTCTTACCATTTAGATAATATTCTTCCTTCCAAAGTGGAAAATTTCACACTTTCCCACATTATACTCCATTTGCCAGGTCTTGTCCACTCACTCTATATCTATATCCCTCTGTAGCCCCCTTATGGCCTCTTCACAAGTTACTTTCCTACCTATCTTTGAGTCATCAGCAAATTTTGAACCATACCTCGGTCCCTTCATCCAAGTCATTTATATAAATTGTAAAAAGTTGAGGCTCCAGCACAGATCCCTGTGGCACACTGCTCGTTACATCTTGCCAACCAGACAATGACCCATTTATGCCTACTCTCTGTTTACTGTTAGCTAGCCAATCTTCTATCCATGCCAACATATTACCCCCTACACCATGAGCTTTTATTTTCTGCCATAACCTTTGATGTGGCAACTTATCAAATGCCTTCTGGAAATCCAAGTACAATACATCCACCTGTTCCCTTTTTATCCACAGCACATGTAATTCCCTCAAAGAACTCCAATAAATTGGTTAATCATGATTTCCCTTTCACAAATGTTGACTCTGCCTGATTACCTTCAATTTTTCTAAATGCCATGCATTCACGTCTTTAATAATAGCTTCTAACATTTTCCCTAAGACAGATGTTAAGCTACCTGGCCTATAGTTTCCTGCTTTCTGTCTCCCTCCCCTTTTGAATAAAGGAGTTACATTCTCTATTTTCCAATCTGATGGAACCTTCTCCGAATCTAGGGAATTTTGGAAAATTAAAACTAAAGCATCAACTATCTCACTAGCCACTTCTTTTAACACCCTAGGATGATGTCCATCAGGACCCAGGGACTTGTCAGCCCGCAGCTTCAACAATTTGTTCAGTACCACTTCCCTGGTGATTGTAATTTTCTTGAGTTCCTCCCTCCCTTCCATTTCCTGACTTACAGCTAATACTGATCAGTGGAATTGAAGATTTTTTTCACATATTCAGTGCCAATAAGTTTCATTCGATTAGCCTGGTGGAGTCAGAAGGCAGATACAGGTAAACAGGTTGCTCTCGGTATTTTCCCAAATTAATGCACTATATTTGAGGCTGATTTTGCCATGAATGGAAACAACTCCATCCCACTTCTGGCAGGGATCATAATGTCACAATGGCAGCAATAAAATCATGAATCCAGAAGTAAATGGTATGACATTTCTCTGTCCAACACTTGAAGAAAGAAATTGAATGGGCGCTTGAAGAAAATAAACTTGCAGGGCTATAGAGATTGAGCAGGGGAGTGGAACTGACAACATTGCTCTGTGGACTCGATGGGCTGAATGGCCTCCTTCTATGCCATAAATGAGTCTATGACGTGAAGGGGTCTGGCCGTGATTATTTTTGCACATTGTTAAAATGGCAGGTGGATGAAAGTTGCACCAATCCATCAAGCATTCATGCACTAATATCACCAACAATAACTTTTACATTTTTTCTTTCTCTGTTGTTAGTTAATATTTTCCACTTTTAATATCTATACCCCCATATTTAATTCCTACATATACTACAATATGTAACTGTGCATTTGGATTTCCACTTTCATGTTGATGCAAAGTTATTTCAGATGCACATTGACCTAATCGTATAATTTTTCAAAGTTTTTGAGGTAAAGTCATAGGGACCATGTGCCCAATTCCTGATGTGTACACATTGGGACCCCTATAATGCCAGTAGAGCAAGGATGGATTTTATAAGCTCGCAGTCGATTTCGGCGGTGAGCTTCAAAAATGGCAGTCTGCCCACAGGGACCGCATATCGTGGAGCACCCACGATATTCAGCGCAGCAGCTTATTTAAATGTCTGAGGTGGACACCCACCCCGATGACATTGAGGGGGCGGGCAGTCTGCCCCTGCAATGGTGTCCGGCACCATTGCGCAGGCACTCATGCCATTTTTAAAGAGCTTCAAGCCCTTCCATATAATTTAAATTTTTAAAGAGATAGTGATTTATTCAAAAAAGTTAAGTAACTGCTTCAAGACCCTCTCCCACCCTACAAAAACCATACAATTCATTCCTTGCCCTCTTCCCCCTCCCCCCACAAAATACTTACCTTGTGCACTTGAACTTACCCCCCACCCCACCCAAAGTTCATATACCATACACTTTACCCCTTCCCACCATCCCCTACACCAATTGGATGACTTTGACCCAGCTCCCGCAATGAAATACTTACCTACTCCCCCCTCCCCCCCAGTGATCCGCATCAGATCCCCGCACGGGTATCCAGAAGTGCGGGAGTGCGAGCCACCAGCAACAATATCGCTGCACGAATGGACGGCAGGTGTGGGTAAGTAATTAATTTTGTCATTAACATTTTTTTAACATATTTAAATTTTTCTTCCGCCGCCGAGCGGCAGGGGGGCCACCAAGAGACCCCGCCGCTGCCGGCAATATCGGGCCAGGTCTTCCTGGCATCAAGGCCCATAACGGGCCTCTGCCGGAGGCATTTTACGGCCCCTCCAACCCTTCCACGACTCCCGACGTCGGGGGAGCTGTAAAATCAAGCCCATCCTGTGCAGATTTCTTCATCCTGTAATTCAGTAGGAGGTGCAGATTATAGTATACCTCAGATCATACTGCAAACTGCATTCTCGAGACAACAGCATAAGATCAGAGGGGTGGGAAATGGGCCCAAATGAATTTCAACCCCAACATTTGCAGTGTGGCTGTGCCATACAAAACTGAATTATATGGGCCCCTGAGATGGGGTGGAAGGTTGGGGGTTTGGTGGGTGATGGTGGGGCTGGGGGACACATTGAATCACCACAGGAGGTTGGGGGCTGGAGGGCCTGCTGCCACCCTGTTGCCAAGGATTTTTCCGGGGCGGGATAAGCTGACAATGGCCATCCCACCTTGAGGACAAGTGAGGTCATTAAATGGCTTATTAACAGCCACTTAAGGGCCTCTTACCCCCACCATTGAGATTTAACCAGCAGCTGGCTAGGTGGGGGGTGGTTGCCTTCGGCGGGGTCCCTTCGCCGTGGAATTTCTGTGGCCCACGGAATACAGCCACTGGCAAACCTCCACCTCCTTAGACAACCCCTCTCCCTGGACTTCATGCTCAATTCCCATCGCCAGGGCCTCTCGGACTGGCCCCGCCGATCCCTCCTCACTTACCTGAGGCCCACGGTTCCAACACTGGGCCTGGATCCAAGGCCTCTGCAGTACCGGCAGTGGCCCCCACTCCTGATGGCTCAGCTGACACCACTGAGCTGCCAGCCCTGTGATCGTCTTTAAAGAGACAGAGATCCGGCGCCAGAAACTTTGCTTCCACAACAATGGAGGATTGCGTCGTGTGGGTGGGGGGCTCAAAGGCCGAGTCGGGGATTCAAAGAACAAAGAACAAAGAACAAAGAACAAAGAACAAAGAAAATTACAGCACAGGAAACAGGTCCTTCGGCCCTCCAAGCCTGCACCGATCCAGATCCTCTATCTAAACATGTCGCCTATTTTCTAAGGGTCTGTATCTCTTTGCTTCCTGCCCATTCGTGTATCTGTCTAGATACATCTTAAAAGACGCTATCGTGCCCGTGTCTACCACCTCTGCTGGCAATGCGTTCCAGGCACCCACCACCCTCTGCGTAAAGAACGTTCCACGCATATCCCCCCTAAACATTTCCCCTCTCACTTTGAACTTGTGACCCCTAGTAATTGAATCCCCCACTCTGGGAAAAAGCTTCTTGCTATCCACCCTGTCTATACCTCTCATGATTTTGTACACCTCAATCACGTCCCCCCTCAACCTCCATCTTTCTAATGAAAATAATCCTAATCTACTCAACCTCTCTTCATAGCTAGCGCCCTCCATACCAGGCAACATCCTGGTGAACCTCCTCTGCACCCTCTCCAAAGCATCTACATCCTTTTGGTAATGTGGCGACCAGAACTGCACGCAGTATTCCAAATGTGGCCGAACCAAAGTCTTATACAACTGTAACATGACCTGCCAACCCTTGTACTCAATACCCCGTCCGATGAAGGAAAGCATGCCGTATGCCTTCTTGACCACTCTATTGACCTGCGTTGCCACCTTCAGGGAACAATGGACCTGAACACCCAAATCTCTCTGTACATCAATTTTCCCCAGGACTTTACCATTTACTGTATAGTTCACTCTTGAATTGGATCTTCCAAAATGCATCACCTCGCATTTGCCCTGATTGAACTCCATCTGCCATTTCTCTGCCCAACTCTCCAATCTATCTATATTCTGCTGTATTCCCCTGCCTTTTCGCTAGGCACCGGGGGCCCCACCGGCTGCACAAAATTCAGGCCATAATATTTTGATGTAGTTTTAATACTCTTCCATATCTTCACTTCATTTGTGTTGAATTGTGTATATATCTGACATCTGCTCCATTTCTTTTATTTTTACATAACCTATTCATTTTGCTTACTTAGAAATAGTCTATCCATCAGTTTCACCAAATACATTGTCCGTTTATTATCTATGAAATGAAATGTCTGCCAGCTTCTAGCAACTATTGATCCACTTTGTTGTTAATCTTTTCTTTATTTTGGAAGAATCTCTTAAACAAAATTCTTATAGAGCAGCTGTTTGCTTATTTGAAAAACACATTGGTCAAAATGATCCATGTCTGGCAAGATTCTTTAATCTAGGTCTCTAGATTAAAATTTATATTTTCATTGATTACATTTGCCAAAAGTTTTTGCTGTACTTGCTGTTTTTTTTTCTTTCTCTCTTCAGTCTTTATAAATGTAACCAGCTATGTATTTGTGTCCATCTCTAACTTTGATCAGAAATACCCTTTTCAAAAGGATCTGCAACCCATATGTGCAAACATTCTTTTCGAACCTGGAAAATAGAATTGGTCTGGTCACTCTATGTAGAAACTTTTCAAATGCATCATGAAGCTTTCCTCTGCTTGGTACTTCGGTTAAAATAATGGACCATAGTATAGAAATTGAGAGCTGCTGTCAACAGGAAGGACTATGTTTACTGAAGACTGCTCAGTAGGCAGGATAAAACTGGAACTTCAGTGTTTCCTGGTCTGCCTCATCCTTTGTAAGCATTTAGAGATATGTAGCTGTTGCTTGGGCTGTACACACAGCCCCAGCATTAGTTGCTGCAAGTGGACTTCAGTTATTTCTGAAAGCTTTGCCCCTGCCCTCCCCTCTGCCTCCTGCAGTGATGCAGAAATTACAGCATAGAAACAGGCCTTTTGGCCCAACTGCTCTTTGCTGGCATTTATGCTCCACACGACCCAACCCCCACCTTACTTAATCTGACATGATCAACATGGCTTCCCCTTAAATGCATCTATGCTAGTCATCTCAACTACCCCTTGTGGTAGCAAGTTCTACATTCTAGCCACTCGCTGTGTAAAAATGTTTCTCTGAATTCCTTACCAGATTTATTAATGACCATCTTATATTTCTGGCCCATAGGACAGCACATTTAATCACCACTAGCTGCACTGCTCACCACCACACTTCCCTGTATCAAGGATACAATGAATCCAACTCACCTAAGGCACAATGGGTACCACTGGAGAATTTACAGCACTAAATGGAAGTCACACGAAACTCTATCAAAAGTCACCAAGAAACCCTTAATAGGCAGTTGATGGTAAAGTAGTGACAGAACATTAGAGCTAACAATTTTGTTTTCACAAAATTGAATACTTGAAATAGTGTTAAACAGCCAGTTAACAGCATTAATGCTGTTTTTTTGTATTTCTACCTTTTTTTTACTGCTCGCATCTATGGGTGCTCTCAGTAGAAAATTACAGTTTATTCAACATAACAAATGTTTGTAATTCAACTGTGTATACCATTAAAACAGAAAATGCTGGAAAACACTCAGCAGGTCAGGCAGCATCGAGAGAGAGAAACAGAGTTAATGGTTTAGGTAGATGACCTTCTATCAAAGCTGGAAAATGTTAGAGATTTAAGTTTTTCAAAACGTGTAGAGATAGGGAAAAGGAGCACAGGGAAGGTATAAAAAGGAAAGTTCTGTGACAGGGTGGAGGGAAGGAGTGATTAAATGACAAAAGTAATGATGATACAAGTCAAAGGGGATGGCAATGGGACAAGTAAAGAAACAAAAGGTGATGATGGTTATAGCAGAATAGCAGACAGGGAAGGATGGTAAATTTTACGAAGAAGAGAAGGCTCATAGAAACATAGGAACAAAGAACAGGAGTAGGCCATTTGGCCCTTCGAGCCTGCTCCGCCATTCGTTATGATCATGGCTGATCATCCAACTCAGTAACCTGTTCCCGCTTTCCTCCCATATCCTTTGATCCCTTTCGCTCCGAGCTATATCTAACTCCTTCTTGAAAACATACAATGTTTTGGCCTCAACTGCTTTCTGCAGTAGCGAATTCCACAGGCTCACCACTCTCTGGGTGAAGAAATTTCTCCTCATCTCAGTCCTGAAAGGTTTACCCCGAATCCTTAGACTATGACCCCTGGTTCTGGACTCCCCCACCATCGGGAACATCCTTTCTGCATCTATCCTGTCAAGTCCTGTTAGAATTTTATAGGTTTCTATGAGATCCCCCCTCACTTTTCTGAACTCCAGTGAATATAATCCTAACTGACTCAATCTCTCCTCATCTGTCAGTCCCACCATCCCAGGAATAAGTCTGGTAAACCTTCGCTGCACTCCCTCCATAGCAAGAACATCCTTCTTCAGATAAGGAAACCAAAACTGCACACAATATTCTAGGTGTGGCCTCACCAAGGCCCTGTATAATTGCAGCAAGACATCCCTGCTCCTTTTCCGAATCCTCTCACTATGAAGGCCAACATACCATTTGCCTTTTTTACCGCCTATTGCACCTGCATGCTTTCCCCCAGGTCTCGTTGCATATTCCACTCTCTCAGTTTATGGCCATTCAGATAATAATCTGCCTTCCTGTTTTTGCTACTAAAGTGGATAACCTCACATTTATCCACATTATACTGCATCTGCCATGCATTTTCCCACTCACTCAACCTGTCCAAATCACCCTGAAGCCTCTTTGCATCCTCCTCACAACTCACCCTCCCACCCAGTTTTGTGTCATCTGCAAATTTGGAGATATTACATTCAGTTCCCTCATCTAAATCATTGATATATATTGTGAATAGCTGGGGTCCTAGCACCGATCCCTGCAGTACCCCACCAGTCACTGCCTGCCATTTGTTTATTCCTACACTTTGTTTCCTGGCTGCCAACCAATTTTCTATCCATCGCAATACACTACCCCCAATCCCATACGCTTTAATTTTACATGCTAATCTCTTATGTAGAACTTTGTCGAAAGCCTTCTGAAAGCCCAAATAAACCACATTCACTGACTCCCCCTCATCAACTTACTAGTTACATCCTCAAAAAATTCTGGTAGATTTATCAAGCATGATTTCCCTTTCATAAATCCATGCTGACTCTGTCCGATTCTACCACTGTTCTCCAAGTGCTCTGCGTTAAAATCTTTGATAATGGACTTTAGAATTTTCCCCACTACCGACATCAGGCTGACTGGTTTATAATTCCCTGTTTTCTCTCTACCTCCCTTTTTAAATAGTGGGGCTGCATTAGCTACCCTCCAATCTGTAGGAACTCTTCCAGAGTCTATAGAATCTTGGAAGATGACCACCAATGCATCCACTATTTCTAGGGCCACTTCCTTAAGTACTCTGGGATGCATACCATCAGGCCCTGGGGATTTATCGGCCTTCAATCCCATCAATTTCCCCAACACCATGGATGGAAATCTGCTGTCCTTACCTGGTCTGGCCTACATGTGACTCCAGACCCACAGCAATGTAGTTAACTCTTACATGCCCTCTGAAATGGCCCAGCAAGCCACTCAGTTGTACCTAACCGTTACGAAGTCAATAAAAAAGAATGAAACCGAACGGAACACCCGGCATCGACCTAGGCACCGGAAACGACAACGGCAAACCCAGCCCTGTCGACCCTGCAAAGTCCTCCTTAGTAACATCTGGGGGCTTGTGCCAAAGTTGGGAGAGCTGTCCCACAGGCTAGTCAAGCAACAGCCTGACATAGTCATACTCACGGAATCATACCTTACAATGTCCCAGACACTGCCATCACCATCCCTGGGTATGTCCTGTCCCACCGGCAGGACAGACCCACCAGAGGTGGTGGCACAGTGGTATGCAGTAGGGAGGGAGTAGACCTGGGAGTCCTCAACATCGACTCCGGACCCCATGAAGTCTCATGGCATTAGGTCAAACATGGGCAAGGTAACCTCCTACTGATTACCACCTACCGCCCTCCGTCAGCTGATGACTCCAAGATGAACACCACTTAGAGGAAGTACTGAGGGTGGCAAGGGCACAAAATGTACTCTGGGTAGGGGACTTCAATGTCCACCACCAAGAGTGGCTCAGTATCACCACTACTGACCGAGCTGGCCGAGTCCTGAAGGACATAGCTGCTAGACCGGGTCTGCGGCAGATGGTGGGGGAACCAACACGAGGGAAAAACATACTTGACCTCGTCCTCACCAATCTGACTGCCGCAGATGCTTCTGTCTATGACAGTATTGGTTAGGAGTGACCACCGCACAGTCCTTGTGGAGACGAAGTCCCGCCTTCGCATTGAGGATAACGTCCATCATGTTGTGTGGCACGATCACCGTGCTGAATGGGATAGATTTCAAACATCTCTAGAAATGCAAAACTGGACATCCATGAGGCGCTGTGGGCCATCAGCAGCAGCAGAATTGTACTCAAGCACAATCTGTAACCTCATGGCCCGGCATATCCCCCACTCTAACATTAGCATCAAGCCAGGAGGCCAACCCTGGTTCAATGAAGAGTGCAGGAGGGCATGCCAGGAGCAGCACCAGGCAGACCTCAAAAAGAGGTATCAACCTGGTGAAGCTACAACACAGGACTATCTGTGTGCCAAACTGCGTAAGCAGCATGCGACAGACAGAGCTAAGCGATCCCATAACCAACAGATCAGATCTAAGCTCTGAAGTCCTGCCACATCCAGCCGTGAATGGTGATGGACAATTAAACAACTAACTGGAGAAGGTGGCTCCACAAATATCCCCATCCTCCATGATGGGGGAGCTCAGCACATCAGTGCGAAAGATAAGGCTGAAGCATTTGCAACAATCTTCAGCCAGAAGTGCCGAGTTGATGATCCATCTCGGCCTCCTCCTGAAGTCCCCGGCATCACAGATGCCAGACTTCAGCCAATTCGATTCACTCCATGTGATATCAAGAAACAACTGAAGGCACTAGATACTGCAAAAGCTATGGGCCCTGACAATATTCCGGCAATAGTACTGAAGACCTGTGCTCCAGAACTTGCCGCGCCCCAAGCCAAGCTGTTGAAGTACAGCTACAACACTAGTATCTACCCTGCAATGTGGAAAATTGCTCAGGTATGTCCTGTACACAAAAAGCAGGACAAGTCCAACCCGGCCAATTACCGCCCCATCAGTCTACTCTCAATCATCAGTAAAGTGATGGAAGGTGTCATCAACAGTGCCATCAAGCGGCACTTGCTTAGCAATAACCTGCTCAGTGACGCTCAGTTTGGGTTCTGCCAGGCCACTGAGCTCCTGACCTCATTACAGCCTTGGTTCAAACATGGACAAAAGAGCTGAACTCAAGATGTGAGGTGAGAGTGACTGCCCTTGACATCAAGGCAGCATATGACCGAGTATGGCATCAAGGAGCCCTATCAAAACAGAAGTCAATGGGAATCAGGGGGAAAACGCTCCACTGGCTGGAGTCATACCGAGCACAAAGGAAGATGGTTGTGGTTGTTGGAGGTCAATCATCTGAGCTCCAGGACATCACTGCAGCAGTTCCTCAGGGTAGTGTCCTAGGACCAACCATCTTCAGCTGCTTTATCAATGACCTTCCTTCAATCATAAGGTCAGAAGTGTGGATGTTCACTGATGATTGCACAATGTTCAGCACCATTCGTGTCTGCTCAGATACAGAAGCAGTCCTTGTCGAAATACATCAAGACCTGGACAATATCCAGGCTTGGGCTGATAAGTGGCAAGTAACATTCGCACCACACAAGTGCCAGGCAATGACCATCTCCAACAAGAGAGAATCTAACCATCTCCCCTTGACACTCAATGGCATTAACATCGCTGAGTCCCCCACTATCAACATCCTAGGGGCTACCATTGACCAGAAACTGAACTGGAGTAGCCATATAAATACCGTGGCTACAAGCGCAGGTCAGAGGCTAGGAATCCTGCGGCGAGTAACTCACCTCTTGACTCCCCAACGCCTGTCCACCATCTACAAGGCACAAGTCAGGAGTGTGATGGAATACTGTCCACTTGCCTGGATGGGTGCAACTCCAACAACAATCAAGAAGCTCGACACCATCCAGGACAAAGCAGCCCGCTTGATTGGCACCCCATCTACAAACATTCACTCTCTCCACCACCGACGCACAGTGGCAGCAGTGTGTACCATCTACAAGATGCACTGCAGCAATGCACCAAGGCTCCTTAGACAGCACCTTCCAAACCCGCGACCTCTACCAACTAGAAGGACAAGGGCAGCAAATACATGGGAACACCACCATCTGCAATTTCCCCTCCAAATCACACACCATCCTGACTTGGAACTATATCACCGTTCCTTCACTGTTGCTGGGTCAAAATCCTGGAACTCCCTTCCTAACAGCACTGTGGGTATACCTACCCCAAATGGACTGCAATGGTTCAAGAAGGCAGCTCACCACCACTTTCTCAAGGGCAATTAGGGATGGGCAATAAATGCTGGCCTAGCCAATGACGCCAACATCCCATGAATGAATAATAAAAAAAAACATTTCTCTGCTAATAGTGATTTCCTTCAGTTCTTTCCTCTTACTGAACCCTGTGTTCCCAAACATTTCTGGTATGATATTTGTGTCCTCCTTTGTGAAGACAGAACCAAAGTATGCATTTAGTTGGTCAGCTATTTCTTTGTTCCCCATAATAAATTCCCCTGTTTCTGACTGTAAGGGACCTACATTTGTCTTCAATCTTTTTCTCTTCACATACCTATAGAAACTTTTACAGTCAGTTTTTATGTTCCCCGCAAGCTTACTCTCATACTGTATTTTCCCCTTCTTAATCAATCCCATGTTCCTCCTTTGCTGAATTCCAAACTGCTCCCAATCCTCAGGTCTGTTGTTTGTTTTCTGGCGAATTTGTATGCCTCTTCCTTGGATCTAATGCTATCTCTAATTTCCCTTGTAAGCCATGGTCTGGCTACCTTTCCCGTTTTACTTTTGCACCAGACAGGAATAAACAATTGTTGCAGTTCATCTATGTGCTTTTTGAATGTTTGCCATTGCCTATCCACCGTCATCCCTTTAAGTAACGTTTCCCAATCCATCAAAGCCAACTCATACCTCATATCTTCGTAGTTTCCTTTATTAAGATTCAGGACCCTAGTCTCAGAATCAACTACATCACTCTCCATCTTGATGAAGAATTCTATCATATTATGATTGCTCATCCCCAAGGGGTCTCACACAACTAGATTGTCAATTATTCCTCTCTCATTACACAATACCCAATCTAGGATGGCCTGTTCTCTAGTTGGTTCCTGTGGCCCAAGATTGTGGCAGAAGAAAGACAAGTAGACCCCAGGGTTGAGGACTACCCACGGCTGTGTATCGATAAGGGATCCACACTTCAAGCACCAACCCACACCTCTTCCACTCCCAGCTCTGGTGCAGCCATCCTCCATCGCCAGAACCTGCTGCCCAAAACATGACAGTGGCAGTTAAGATCTAAAATTATTAAGCTTATATGTCCATGACATCAACACGTACATATCTGTCATCCCTGAACTCTATAGTTAGTCTCTCAGTAATGATTATAAACCCTGACAATAGCTGTCATCGGGGCTTATGCTAGCTAAGCCAGCCTGCCAGATTCCACTAGATGGAATGACAGCCCCTTGGGTTCGGAGTTTCCTCCTAAATTGGAAGGATTCTGCCTTCACATGAGAAATGGAGCAGTAAAAATGGCTACTCAAAGTAAGTTTGCTAGGAGCATGTTGCTAGTTGCCTTTATTTTCAGGGAGATTTATGTGATTTTGGATTCAATAAAAATCTGAATTTTGGCAGACTAAAAGCAATCTGAATGTGTGTTCTGTGCATTGTTCTAGCCTTGTCATGACACAGACGAATTATCCCATTGGTTCTTTGAGTTATAACCTCCACTTTCTAGTTTCTCATTGGAACACGATGAGAAATATATTTTCCAATTTGACATAGACCAGAATTTTACACCCCCATCCCTCCCCCGCCAAGGTGGGCTGGGAGGGTTTGAAGGGGGGGGACATAAAATCGAGTGGGAGACACAAGAACAAAAGAAATTGGAGCAGGAGTAGTCCATATGGCCAATCGAGGCTGCTCCTCCATTCAATACAATCATGGCTGATGTTAGCATTCAACTCTACTTTCTCACCCGCTCACTATACTCCTTGTTCCCATCGATTACCTGCCCCCGCTTCTATTTTACCAGA
Organism: Heterodontus francisci; assembly: GCF_036365525.1. Taxonomy (NCBI): domain Eukaryota; kingdom Metazoa; phylum Chordata; class Chondrichthyes; order Heterodontiformes; family Heterodontidae; genus Heterodontus; species Heterodontus francisci. Next base: position 154,153,998 of record NC_090373.1, on the reverse strand, counting down.
GGCGGAGGAGGTGGCAAATGGCCCAACCACCCCATGCCAGTTGAGGTCCTTAAGTGGCCAATTAATTGCCACTTAAGAGTCTCCTCCTGCCGCAGATGGTATATTACCAGCAGTCTACGGGCACTTCAGCACTTGTGAGGGCCAACCAATATTACTGGGTGGCTTCCTTACAGGCTGGGATGGGGGGCTGGGGACCCCTCCTGATCAGGCACCATGGAGCCCCCCCCAACAGCTAGGGCCGCCTCTGCTAAAACTGCTCCTCATTCCGCATACTCCAATCGCCACCCACCTTGCTGGGGCCCAGCGAGGCCCGAACCCCAATTACCTTTTTGAAGGGTGATGTCCTTTGTCCTCTTCTGGCTGGCTGCAGTGTCTGCAGTGGTGACCACTTCTGGTGGAGCTACTGGGACTGAAGAGCTGCCGGTCCTCTGATTGGCTGGCAGCTCTGGGAGGTGGAACTTCCTGCCTCAGAGGGGTGGAAATTCCAACCAAGGCCAATTAAGTGCCTGGGCCACACAAAATTGCTGTGTAGCTTCCAGACCCAGCGGAGGCAGGCTCTCCCCCAACTTTTTAGCTGGTGGGTAGGCCCAACGCTCAACATAAAATTCTGGCCCGAGTTCCTGTTATAATGCCTGATTTAATACTCACTGCCTTCCACAAAACGTTGTAACAACATAGGTTTCTTACACTCATTACTTGCACCTTTCCTTATTCTCACATCATGTTCAATAAAGCAACTAGAAAGAAAGAAAGGAAGAACTTGGTTTCTGATAGTTATGATGTGGGCACACCTCACTCATCCAGGGCTCTGTCTCACCACTGCACCACTGTAGTGTGAAAATAAACAGTTGAACCATGGGGAGCTGATAAAGCAGGGAAACACTATGCAATCATATCATTGCTGGGTCTTCAAAGCAGAATACAACACACAAATTCAGGGGGTGTCCTTTTCCACTAGGCAGGCAATTTATTATTAATCATCATTATTTTCATGTCAAAGGGTGCACTGCAGCCTCACAACTTTGAGTTTTCTTTTTGCTTTTGAAATCAACTAGTTTGGTCTCAACTACAAATCTTTGTGGTTGCTATTCCACTCTCAGCCTTGACTGCATCCAGCATTTCAAAGCCGAGAGAGAATTCCTAATACAATTAACATGTAATAACATTCCTTCAGGAGACAAGATAGCTAAATCATATCTTCAGAAATTTCTATATCCCTAGACAGTATTTGTTTATTGCTTTAAATCACTCCCTCCCATCCAGTTTCATTTTAAACTGTTGTTTTATTCAGAATTTTGCATGAAGAAGAAATGCTGCAGAAAGTTTATGGTTGGGACTTAGACTGAGTTTTGTTCCTGTCACAATGAGCAATTGGATACTTGTCTCCTCTAAATCTTTATGCGTAATTTTAAAGATGATTCTCTCTCTCTTTTTGGCTTACTTCATGTTATGTAGGAACATTAGGAACGTGAGTAGGACATTCTGCCCTTCAAGTTAGTTCCGCCATTCAAGTCATGGCTGATCGAGCATCTAGTGGAAAAAATAACAGGTTTTACAAGAAAGGGCACTAAAGTGTATTTCACTCTTGGCAGGATTACTTTAGCATGAAAATTCACACTTGATCCTGATCTTGTACTTGCCTGATGTTTAAATATCTTTAGATACAGCATGCATTGTAAGTGGGAACAGAAACAATTTTCTGTTCATTAACTGGAGGACGTTATGGCGAACTGGATTCAGCTGATTGGGCACAAACCAGACAGTGGGCTGGATTTTACCTTCGGCGGACGGGAATTCACCACCGAAGTAAAAGTCGGTGGCGAACTCGCTTCCGCCTAGCCTGGGGATCCGTCCCGCATTTTGGCGGTTTTACTTGTCCCAAGGCGGGACTTACACCCGTTTGAGGGAGGAGGTCCCGCCTCAGTGAGCTGCCGGCCAATTATCGGGCTGGCAGCTCTTAGTCCCAGCAGTGCCACCGGGAGCGATAGAGTGGGGCGGGTAAGCCTCCCGGAGCCTCCCGCTCAATTTTACGCTGCCCCCACACCACTATCTGACCCACTGGGGCACCGTAAAATTCAGCCCATTGTCTGTATAGCTCACCATCACATTCGAGAAGTCTCAGCTTGGCTCTTGGTCAGAAGATCTGGCTTCAAACCACACTCCAAGCTTGAGCACATAATGTAGGCTGATATTCACTGCAATACTGAGGGAGTATTGCAATATTGGAGATGCTATCTTTCAGATCAGATGTTAAAAACATTGGCCCTATCTGCAACCTTGAAATTCCACAGGGATCTGCCATCCTAACTTCGGCAGGAAGAAAGTTATGGCAGGTTTGTGTAAGGTAGACAAAGAAAAGCTGTTCCCATTAGCTGATGGTACAAGGATTAGGACACACAGATTTAGGATTTTGGGCAAAAGATGCAGAGGGGATGTGAGGAAGAACTTTTTATGTAGCGAGTGGTAATGTCCTGAAACTCATTGATCGTTTCCACTTCCACCATTCTCATAGGCAATGATTTCAAAAGGAAATTGGATGGACATTTGAAGGAAATAAACTTGCAGGGCTATGGGGATAGAGCAGGGGAATGAAACTGACTGGATTGCTCTATGGCGAGCTGGCATGGACTCAATGGGATGAATAGCCTCCTTCTGTGCTGTAAATAATTCTGAGACTGGCAGAAACCCCCAAAAAATGTGTAAACCTGGGGCACAATGCTTCGTTTGGGTCCCCTGCAGAGTAGGTTGATGGATGGAGAGGGCTGAGTGGCTGGTCGCGGCTGGAGAAGAGGGTAGGGGAATCCTAGGGTAGAGGAGGTCCAAAGTTTCCTTATTGGAACAGCAGTAGCATTTACTTGGGCCTCTTCTGACCCGATGCTAATTGTTTCCAGTTTTGGCATTATTTTGAAGAAGAGCAGGGAAGTTTATCCCAATATTTATCCCTCAACCAAAATCATTAAAAAAGATTATTTTGTCATGTGATTGCTGTTTGTGGGATCTTGCTGTACACAAATTTACTGCTGCGTTTACTACATTGCAGAAGTGACTACACTTCAAAAAGTATTTAATTGACTGCAAAGTGCTTTGGGGCATCCTGAGGTTGTAAATGGTGCTACATGAATGCAATTTTTTTTGTATTCTTTTCTGTATTGACCTTTTGTATTCAAGTAGCTTCATGAACATAATTGCCTCATGTAGGCGTAAAAGAACAACATGCAAATGGGAGAAATTGGATAGAAAAACAGAAAAGACTGAAAAGTGGATCCTTCAATCCCTCTCTTTTCCAAAAGGGAGAAATTCTCCTAAGAGGGAATTTTTGTGCAGTGGTTAATGCACTAGTATAAAATCCCTATACTTAAGCACTACTTTAACAAAATCACCATGTGCTCATTTGAAATGAATCAATGATTTTCCTACAATAGTACACAGAGACTGTGTGTGCAGTAAACTAGATGAGCCAAATATCTCTGGATTGGTTGCATCTCCTGCAGCCCTCACATGTGATCATAGCTAATTCTGAAGCCCTACCAACAGGACATGCTTTCAGTTCCTTTTCTGTTTGCTGGGTTTCCTAGTTCATTGTCATCCCACTAGGGAAGGATGTCCTGATCTTGGGATCTGCTGCATTGGCAGCCTGCACAGGGCAAAGTGGCTGCTGTACAGTGAGAATATTTGGCCAATTCCAACCAAATTAGGAGGACTAATGTTGTGCAGTACCCTGTCTGCGGACCTTGTTGCTTCATGTGCTGTAGCTGCTATTGTTTGAAGTGGTGGTCAAGAAGCTGTTGGGAACTCATTAATGCCTGATGCTAACTCTGGTTGGAGGCATTCCTGGAGATTTGATCATGTGATTTCTGACCACATGTCATCTGACCATGTGACTGGACTACATGACTGCGACAAGTGTTATTGGATTAACCATATAAAAGTTGGGAGTCCTGTAGTTGAATATCTTTATTTGTAGTTTTGCGCCAGCAACGATTGTATGAGGAATTCCAAGAACCAGGATGCACCCAAGAGCAGATATAGAGGGGAAACTGAGGACAGAGAAAAGGAGAAACCAATCCCCACATATCTCACCACCCCCCCACCCATTTAGCCCCTGTTCTCCAGTCTCCCTCTGCTGAACTCCCTGTGATTATAGCCCTCGACTCTGTGATTTCAGGGTCCCTAGGCTGCACTTCCCCCATGATTTCAGGGCCTCCGATTCACAGGTCCCTCTTCCCTCCCTGACTGTACATTCCCACCTTTTGTGTAATGGAGATCTATTTACCCAGCATCCATAAAGGCAGAGAAACCACTCTATCCTCAGGATTGAGCTGTGGAAGCAGACAAACCCAGAGGTAAAACGGTTTTGCTGCCACTATGTATGCTGGATAACGAGATCTCCATTTTACAAAAGCCATTTTTCTGTTCACCCATTGTCCCCACACACCTACCTGCATATCTGGTGTTTCATGTTGTAAAACGTCTTGGTGCATTGAAGACTGTAAATAGTTGTAATGTCAGAGTTCCCATGGTTTCAGAAGCAGTTTGTATCTGTTATACTGAAAGGTTTTTGAAGCTGTCAGTGTGTCCATATTTTTGCAGGTGTCTGTATAGGTTTGACTGTACATTTATATGATGAGAATGAACTCAGAAACAGCCATATTTGTATATGGTTAGTTTTCCAATTTATCATCTATATTAACAACAAACCAGGACAGTTTGCTTGGCTTGGCTTGACTTGCATTGTAAATTTTAATTGTAGCTATCTATAGATTTGATGTTGCAGTTACAGGAAGTGAGTTCTGAAATGTAGTATTTATAAATGTGAGGCAAATTATCACCAAACCTCCCAAAAGATGATAATGGCATTGCAGAAAGCAGGTTTCATTCCTTTACACTGTAAGTATTTATCCAATTTGAAAAATGTTTGGAATTCACATAACAGCAAGTTTCATTTGCAAAGTGAAGAGTACAAACACCCCGGCACTGACTCAGCAGTATCTAGTTCACTCTTAATATTCCTTGTGTGATCTCGGAGTGTGATATCAGATTTGAAGATCCTTATGCATTTTATGAAAGGTTATGAATTTTTCCTGCATTTTCTCCTTTTCTGTACCTCCCTCTACCTGCTTGCTGAAGGCACTGACTCCAGATTCTCACCAATTCACCATTCATCACATATAAGCTGAGATAGTGAGGCTAAAATTGGACATTGGGCAGGATACGGAACATATGAAAGCGCATTGACTGACTGGTTTAGGACATGTCTAAATTTCAGTTCTACTGAAGTCAATGGGGCAGAGTGTATAACAGATGACAGATGTGACACTGCCCGCTTTGTGTCCTCACCCAATATTTAATTTCATCCCCAATGAGTGTTAGCAGCCTGTCCTGGAACAAAGGAAAAGCGTGTGTTAATGCTTGTGGTGAAAAACAAAGCATTAGTCCAGAGAGAGTGTTAATAACAGAATAATGAGCAGCTCTGTCTACATGAAAAACAGGCACATGGTTAAAAAAAAATAAAAAAAAATAATATAAAAAAGGCCAGTCATGCTCTGAAGTTATTGAACTCAATGTTCAGTCCGCAAGGCCGTAGAGTGTCTAATAGAAAGATCAGGTGCTGCTCCCCGAGCTTGCTTTGATGTCCACTGGAACAGTGGAGCAGGCCAAAGACAAAATTGTTGGCATGAAAGCAGTGGGGAGTGTTGAAATAGCAAGCAACCGGAAGCTTGGGGTCATGCTTTCGGACTGAGCGGAGGTGTTCCGCAAAGCGGTCACACAATCTGTATTTTGTCTCCCCAATATAGAGATGACCACATTGTGAGCAGCGAATACAGTATACTAAATTGAAGAAAGTACAAGTAAATCACTGCTTCACCTGGAAGGAGTGTTTGGGGCCTTGGATGGTGAGGAGAGAGGAGGTAAAAGGGCAGGTGTTACACCTCCTGCGATTGCATGGGAAGGTGCTGTGGGAAGGGGACGAGGTGTCAGGGGTGATGGAGGAGTGAACCAGGGTATCGCGGAGGGAACGATCCCTTTGGAATGCTGATAGGTACTGGGAAGGGGAGATGTGTTTGGTGGTAGCATCAGGCTGGATGTGGTGGAAATGGCGGAGGATGATCCTTTGGATGTGGAAGCTGGTGGGATGGAAAGTAAGGACAAGGGGAACCCTGTCTCGGTTTTGGGAGGGAGAGGAAGGGGTGAGGGCAGAAGTGCGGGAAATGTATTGGACATGGTTGAGGGCCCTGTCAACCACAGTGGGGTGAATCCTCAGTTGAGGAAAAAGGAAGACATGTCAGAGGCGCTGTTGTGGAAGGTTGCATCATCAGAACAGATGCGTCGGAGACAGAGAAACTGAGAGGATGGGATGAAATCCTTGCAGGAAACACGGTGTGAGGAAGTGTAGTCAAGGTAGCCGTGGGAGTCGGTAGGCTTATAATGAATATTAGTAGACAGGCTATCCCCAGAGATGGAGACAGAGAAGTCAAGGAAAGGAAGGGAAGTGTTGGAAATAGGCCATGTAAAGGTGAGAGAAGTGTGGAAATTGGAAACAGATTTGATGAAGTTTTCCAGTTCAGGGCAAGAACAGGAAGTAGCACCAATACAGTCATCAATGTACCAGAAAAAGAGATGAGGGAGGGGACCTGAGTAGGACTGGAATAAGGAATGTTCGACATATCCCACAAAAAGACATGTATAACCAGGACCCATTTTTTATTCATTCATGGGATGTGGGCATCACTGGCCAGGCCAACATTTATTGTCCTAAACCTAATTGCCCTTGAGAAGGTGGTGGTGAGCTGCCTTCTTGAACCACTGCAGTCCATGTGGGGTAGATACACCCACAGTGCTGTTAGGAAGGGAATTCTAGGATTTTGACCCAGCGACAGTGAAGGAACGGCAATATAGTTGCCAAAGCAACACCTTTTATTTGAATGAAGTGAGTGGAGTTGAAGGAGAAGTTGTTCAATATGCGAACAAGTTCAGCCAGGCGGAGGATGGTGGTGGTGGATGGGGACCTGTTGGGCCTCTATTCAAGGAAGAAGCGGAGAGCCTTCAAACCATTCTGATGGGGGATGGAGGTGTAGAGAGTAGAGGAGGTGGTTAGGGCCAAGAAACTGGAAATTGTCAAAATAACATAGGGCATCCGAAGAGTCACGGATGTAGGTGGGAAGAGGCTGGACCAGGGGAGAAAAGATAGAGTCAAGATAGGAAGAAATAAGTTCAGAGGGGTAGGAAAAAGCTAAGATTCTTTTTCAAATTTTATCTTTGATTTGTGTAGCCAGTCTTCCTGCTGTATTGTAAGGGCCTGCCAATCTGCGTGTATATTGAGTGCCCATCATTTATTGGCCAGTGCAAAGGGCAGGATCGTGATGTCATGACAGTTCATGATGTCACCAGTGAAATATGTTGCTGTCGCTGTCAAAGTTACATGTTTTCTGCCTTCCTGGCAGCAGTCAGGAAGGCCCAGTAAAAACATAGGGCAGCAAAAGTCATCTCCAAAGTGCTACTGGTGCCGGTGCTATGGAAGCCCAAAACTAAAAGTGGCAGCTGGAATGATTGCAGTGACTTTCTGCATGGTCTACACAGCATGCCCTGCCAGTAAGGGCACAAGTGTGGGCATGCCATGCGAGTACTGGATGCGTGCAGAGTAGGTGATTGTAACTTTAAACAATGTTGCTGATTTGATGGCAATCTGCCAATTTGGAACTCACGGGTCCTATTAACACCCTTACTTAAACACACCAACATGTGTTATGCTGCACGAGGATGCCCCCCCCCCCCTCCCACCTGCAACCCCCGCGCCGCCCACCCCACCACCCGACCCACCGCACACCATTAAAACAAATCTCCATTCAGCTTTAAAGTAAATGTTATGACCTGGTGAGGAAGGTGTCTAGGGGTCCCCTCTCAGCCTTCACCTGGTCTTACTGTAACAGGGTTTAATGTTAAACACACTGTGTTTCTAGCTCCCCCTTGGTGAATCCATGATCAAATTCGTCATTAAGATGGAGAGTGCGGGAGTTGATTCTGAGACTAGGCTCCTGAATATAAATAAAGGAAACTATGAAGGTATGAGGTGTGAGTTGGCTATGATAGATTGGGGAATGTTACTTAAAGGGTTGACAGTGGATAGGTAATTTAAAGAGCACATGGATGAATTACAACAATTGTTTATTCTTGTCTGGCGCAAAAAAAAACAGGAAGGGTGGCTCAACCGTGGCTTACAAAAGAAATTAGGGATAGTATTAGATCCAAGGAGGAGAAATATAAAATGGCCAGAACAAGCAGCAAACCTGAGGATTTGGAGTAGTTTAGAATTCAGCAAAGGAGGACAAAGGGATTGAATAAGAAGGGGAAAATAGAGTATGACAGTAAGCTTGCAAAGAACATAAAAACTGACTGTAAAAGCTTCTATAGATATGTGAAGAGAAAAAGATTAGTGAAGACAAACGTGGGTCCCTTACAGTCAGAAACGGGGGAATTTGTAATGGGGAACAAAGAAATGGCAGACCAATTAAATACATACTTTGGTTCTGTCTTCACAAAAGAGGATGCAAATTACCTCTCAGAAATGTTAGGGACATAGGGTCTAGTGAGAAGGAGGAACTGTATGAAATCAGTATTAGTAGAGAAATGGTGTTGGGGAAACTGATGGAATTGAATGCTACTAAATCCCCAAGGCCCGATAATCTACATCCCAGAATACTTAAGGAAGTGGCCTTAGAAATAGTAGATGCATTGCTGGTCATTTTTCAAAATTCTATAGACTCTGGAACAGTTCCAATGTATTGGAGGGTAGCTCGTGTAACCCCACTATTTCACAGGGAATTATAGGCTTGTTAGCCTATCATCAGTAGTGGGGAAAATGCTAGAGTCCATTATAAAAGATGTAATAACAGAGCACTTGGAAAACAGTGACAGGATTGGACAAAGTCAACATGGATTTATGAAAGAGAAATCATACTTGACAAATCTACTGGAATTTTTTGAGGATGTAACCAGTAGAATAGTTAAGGGAGAACCAGTGGATGTGGTGTATTTGGACTTTCAGAAGGCTTTCGATAAGATCCCACATAAGAGATTAGCGTGTAAAATTAAAGCACATGGGATTGGGGGTAAGGGACTGACATGGATAGAGAACTGATCGGCAGACAGGAAACAAAGAGTAGGAATAAACGGGTTTTTTTCCGAGTGGCAGGTAGTGACTAGACGGGTACCACAGGGATCAGTGCTAGGACCTCAGCTATTCACAATATATATTAATGATGTAGATGAGGCAATTAAATGTAATATATTCACTTTTGCAGATGACACAAAGCTGGGTGGGAGTGTGAGCTGTGACGAGGATGCAGAGAAGCTTGAGTGTGATTTGGACAGGCTGAGTGAGTGGGCAAATACATGGCAGATGCAGTATAATGTGGATAAATGTGAGGTTATCCAATTTGGAGGCAAAAACAGGAAGGCAGATTATTATCCGAATGACGATAGATTGGGAAAGGGGGAAGTGCAGTGAGACCTGGGTGTCCTTGTGCACCAGTTGCTGAAAGTAAGCATGCAGGTGCAGTAGGCAGTTAATAAGACAAATGGTATGTTGGCCTTCATAGCGAGACGATTCGAGTACAGGAGCAAGGATGTCATGCTGCAATTATACATGGCCTTGGTGAGACCACACCTGGAGTATTGTGTGCAGTTTTGGTCTCCTTATCTGAGGAAGGATGCTCTTGCTATGGAGGGAGTGCAGTGAAGGTTCACCAGATTGATTCCTGGGATGGCAGGACTGACGTATGAAGAAAGATTGGGTCGATTAGGCTTGTATTTGCTAGAGTTTAGAAGAATGAGAGGAGATCTCCTAGAAACTTATAAAATTCTAACAGGACTTGACAGGGTAGATGCAGGAAGGATGTTCCCGATGGCAGGGAGTCCAGGACCAGAGGTCACAGTCTAAGGATAAGGGGTAAGTCATTTAGGACTGAGATGAGGAGAGATCTCTTCACCCAGAGAGTGGTGAGCCTGTGGAATTCTCTACCACAGAGAAAGAGCTAGTCTTGGGGCTAATGGGATCAAAGGATACGGGGAGAAAGCAGGAACAGGTTAAAGAATTTGGATGATTAGCCATGATCGTATTGAATGGCGGAGCAGGCTCAAAGGGCAGAATGGCCTACTCCTGCTCCTATTTTTCTATGTTTCTATGCTTCTATTATCCACCGCTTTCTAATTATAAGGCACAGAAACCTGAACAAACAGGTTTACTTAGGTTTAAAGAAGAAAAGTTGAAATGTATTAAACTTAAACTCTAATTTGGTTGACACCTATGGATACATGACTTGCCCACGCTAGCATGCATACATGATACACTCATGCAAATAGAGACAGAAAAGAGCAGAAGAAAAAAATAAAGTGAAAAGTTTGAGGCAATACTTAAAGAATTTTTGTTACGGTTCTTCAAGCTCACTGTACAGTCCCTGATTGTAGGTAGATCTTGCTTTTCATTGGGGCCCAATATCCTTCTTAAACCTTATTCGCTGCAGGAGACGTTTCTCTCTTGTGGTTCAGGTATTTTCAGTAGATTCAGAGGCTTGTGAGAAAGAGATGGGAGCAGACAGGAGAGATCTTCTCAGTCCAGGAGCAAACAGTCTTTCTAAGTTCAAACTCTGTTGCTAGTTCAAAAGAAAACCCTGGAAACCCTGGGCATATGACCAGCTGGTCTAACTAGTCCTGACCCTTGTGGATTGTATCCTCCTTAGCAGGCCCTGGAATGCGCTTCCTCACCTGTGATGCCTGTTAGTATGTAAATGTTTTTTCCAGCACGGCTGATCTGTTTAACAAGTAATTTCCTCGCTCCAAAAAAGTCAATGTTCATGCCAAAATTGATGTGTCTCATTCTTGGCAGGTGAGGACCTTGCCAAAGTACTTTTGACTTTGTTTTGCTGCTGCAGAGTTAGTGGGAGGTTTGTGTTGAGTGTTATTGGAGGAGCTGAAAGAGGTTTTTGAGATCACAAGGAGTGGTGCTGGATTTTTGATAAAGAGGTCAGAGGAGTTGTTCCAGTGCAGAAGGAGGCCATTCGGCCCATTGTGTCTGCACTGGCTCTCTGAAAGACCAATTCCCTCAGTCTCATTCCCTTGCCTTCTCCCCACAACCCTGCATATTCTTCCTTTTCATATAATTGTCTAATTCCATTTTGAATGCTTCAATTGAGCCTGCCTCCACCACGTTCTCAGGCAATGCATTCCAGACCTTAACCACTCACTGCATGAAAAAGTTTTTCCTCATGTCACCTTTTCTTCTCTTACCAAATACTTTAAATCTGTGCCCTCTCATTCTCAATCCTTTCATGAGTGGGAGCAGTTTCTCTCTACCTACTCTGTCCATACCTCTCATGATTTTGAATACCTCTATCAAATCACCTCGCAGCCTTCTCTTCAAGGAAAACAGTCCTAACTTCTCCAATCTATTTCCATAACTGAAATTTTCTCATCCCTGGAACCATTCTTGTGAATCTGTTCTGTACTCTCTCCAATGCCCTCCCGTCTTTTCTTAAGTACGGCGCCCAGAATTGGACGCAATAGTCCAGCTGAGGATGAACTAGTGTCCTATACAAGTTCAACATAACTTCCTTGCTCTTGTACTCTATTCCCATATTAATAAAGCCCAGGACACTCTATGCTTTATTAACTGCTCGCTCAACCTGTCCTGCCACCTTTAATAACTTATGCACATATACACCTAGGTCCCTCTGCTCCTGCATCCCCTTTAGAATTGTTCTCTTTATTTTATATTGTCTCTCCATGTTCATCCTACCAAAATGAATCACCTCACATTTCTCTGCATTGAACTTCAGCTGCCACCTGTCTGCCCATTCCATCAACTTGTGTATGTCCTTTTGAAGTTCTGCACTATCCTCTTCACTGTTCACAATGCTTTCAAGTTTTGTATCATCTGCAAACTTTGAAATTGTGCCTTGTACACCAAGGTCTAGGTCATTAATATATATCAGGAAAAGCAAGGGTCCCAACACTGATCCCTGGGGAACTCCACTACAAACCTTCCTCCAGCCCAAAAAACATCCATTAACCACTTCTCTTTGTTTCCTGTCACTCAGCCAATTTCGTATCCATGTTGCGACTGTCCCTTTTATTCCATGAGCTACAAGTTTGCACACAAGTCTGCTGTGTGGCACAGTATCAAATGCCTTATGAAAGTCCATGTACACCACATCAACAGCATTGCCCTCATCAACCCTCTCTATTACCTCCTCAAAAAACTCCAGCAAGTTAGTTAAACATGATTTTCCCTTAAGAAATCCATGCTGGCTTTCCTTAATTAACTTGCATTTGTCCATATGACTATTGATTTTGTCCCAAATTATCTTTTCTAGAAGTTTTCCCACCACCGAAGTTAAACTGACTGGCCTATAGTTGCTGGGCTTATCTTTATACCCTTTTTTGAACAAGGGTATAACGTTTGCAATTCTCCAGTCCTCAGGCATCACCCCTGAGTCCAAGGAAGACTGAAAAATTATGGGCAGTGCCTCTACGATTTCCACCTTCACTTCCCTCAGTATCCTTGGATGCATCTCATCTGGCCCTGGTGCTTTATCCACTTTAACTTCAGACAGTCTATCTAATACTTCCTCTTTACCAATTTTAAGCCCCCCTAATGTCTGACGTACCTCCTTTTTCAACATTGCTTGGGTTGCATCTTCTTCCTTGGTAAAGACAGATGCAAAGTATTCATTTAATATCTCAGCTATGACCTCTGCCTCCATGTGTAAATCTCCTTTCTGGTCTCTAATCAGCCCCACTCCTCCTTTTACCACCCTTTTGTTATTTATATGCCTATATAAAACTTTGGGATTTCCTTTATTGCTAGCTGCCAGTCTTCTCTCATGCTGTCTCTTTGTTTTTCTTATTTGCTTTTTCACTTCCCCTCTGGACCTTCTGTATTCTGCCTGGTTCTCAATAGTATTTTCTACCTGGCATCTATCTTAAGCACACTTTTTCTTCTTTATCTTAATCTTTATTTCTTTTGTCATCCAGAGATCTCTGGATTTGTTTGCTCTACTTTTCCCCTTCAAGGGAACATACCTTGACTGTGCCCAAACTATCTCTTCTTTGTTCATCTACCTGTTTTTCTGCCAGCTTTTGACTCTAATTTATTTGCCCCAGCTCCATTTTTACCCCATTAAAGTTGGTCTTCCCCCAGTTAATTATTCTCACCCTGGATTGCTCTTTGTCCTTTTCCATAGTCAACCTAAATCTTATGATAAAACGATCACTATCCCCTAAATACTATCCTATTGATACTTGATCCACTTGGCCCACCTCATTCCCAAGAACCAGGTCTAGCAGTGTCTCCTTTCTTGTTGGACTGGCAACGTACTGTTGTCGAAAATTCTGCTAAGAACACTCTAGGAACTCTTGCCCTTCACTGCCCTTTACACTACTCTTATCCCAGTCTATACTTGGATAATTAAAGTCCCCCATTAAAACTACCCTATAATTTTTGCACCCCTCTGTAATTTCCCTGCAAATTTGTTCCTCCACTAGCTGGTGGCCTACTAGCTGGTGGCCTATAGACCTTCCTACTAGCTGGTGGCCTATAGACAACACCGAGCAATGTAACTGCACCTTTTTTGTTCCTTAGCTGTAGCCAAATAGATTCTGTCCACGACCTCTCTGGGACATCTTTTTTTTCTAGCACGGCAAATGCTCTCCTTAATCAATACTGCCACTTCTTCCCCTTCTTTCCCTTTCCTATCTTTCCTGAACACCTTGTATCCAGGCACAAAAACAAGAAATGCTGGATTCACTCAGCAGGTCTGGCAGCATCTGTGGAAAGAGAAGCAGAGTTAACGTTTCGGGTCAGTGACCCTTCTTCGGAACTCCTTGTATCCAGGAATACTTAACACCCAGTCCTGCCCTTCTTTGAGCCAGGTCTCTGTTACAGCCTCACCATCATATTTCTACAGGGCAATCTGCACCTGTACCTCACCAGTCTTATTAACGACACTCCGTGCATTCCCATACATGCACATTAACTCTGATTGAGACTTTATTATTTTCTTCCTTACTCTGACCCCACCTAATAACATAATATTCCCTGCTCTCCTGCGATCTATTTCTGTCAATATTCCGTGCTGCTTGGTATTCCTCTCAAATACTTTCTCCTGGTTCCCACACCTCTGGCTAGTTACCAGTTATGCTCCTCTCCAATCTGAGCTTCCTCTCAGGTTCCCATCCCCCTGACAATTTAGCTTAAACCCTATCCAACAGCACTAGCAAATCTCCTTGCGAGAATATACGTCCCAGTCCTGCTAAGATGCAACCCATACATCATATACAGATCCCACCTGCCCCAGAACCGGTCCCAATGTCTTAGAAATCTGATGTCCTCCCTCCTACACCAGTTCTCCATCCACGTGTTCAATCGCTCAATTCTTCTATTCCTATGCTCACTTGCACTTGGGACTGGGAGTAATCCTGAGGTTACTGCTTTTGAGCTCCTGTTTTTTAATCTCCTTCCTAGCTCCCTAAAATCTGCTTTCAGGACCTCATCCCCCTTCTTACCTATGTCATTGGTACCAATGTGGACCACGACCTTTGGCTATTCACCCTCCCCCAGAAGAAAGTCCTGCAGCCTCTCCGTGACATCCTTGACCCTGGCACCAGGGAGGCAACACATCAGCCTGGAGTCATGTTTGATGCCACAGAAACCCTGTCAGTTCCCGTAACTAATGAATCCCCGATCTCTACTGCTCTTCCACTCCACTTCCTCCCCTCCTGTGCAGCTGAGCCACCTGTGGTGCCACAAACTTGGCCCTGACTGCACTCCTCTGAGGAACAATCAGCAGAAAACCTGCTTTCACTAATGAGGGCTATAGTTGCAGTCCCTTTTGGGCTGCAGCATGACTTGGAGATGGAGCACAGGTAGCAGAGAGGGAAAGATGTGCGTAGAGGGAGGAGGAGGAGGGTTTTCAATAGAAGCCCATGAAGAATCTTCAGATAGCATTTCTCTTACCTCCACCTCAGCCAGGAGTAATGTGTTGTTTCACCAAGGAGTTGGTGACAAATGCTGAATCCTCAGCTGAATCTGCAGCCACACAGCAGGGCAAGGACAGTGCTGCCTTGAGAAATATTTAGATTCCAGTTTCCCTGAGATCTCATCCCACCATCACCACCATTTCTCCAGAATTCCCTACTTTTCAATCCATCTGTCATGTACCATCACAGTGTCCCCTTGGCCAAAAACCTGAAATAAAAGCCAACACCACAAAATCATTCCATAACAAATTTATCCAGCAACACTTCTAATAACATATACAAAACTGAACCATTCACCCTTAGAGTCTATTTTCTGTGCCTGGCATAATGCTCCTTTGCATTTCTACCCCAGTGGCTGATGCATGGCTGGTGGAAGGCTGCTGACTTTCAGTAGGGAGAGTGCAGATGATCTTGCAAGACTTCTCGAGTAGCTCTGGGCCTTGAGGGCAAGGCTTCTGACTGCACCACCTTGGCTTGGGCAGCAGCAATCTGGGCTAGCTGGCTGACACGCAACAGCAGGGGAAGTAGCAGTGTTGGGAGCATGAATGCTGTCATCCAGCATTGTGGAGGATTGTGCACCACAGAGCCACAGCTACTCCTCTGGGGTGGCACCTCAGCAATCCTAGTAATCTGCTAAGACACAGATTGCTGGGCTGTGGTGAGAGCCTGCATGCCCCTTTGAGCACTGAGATTCGTAGTCATGAAGGCAGCAGTCTGAGCCTGCACGGCAACAAGCATGGATCTCATGACCTCAGTCTGAGCTTCGACTGCAGCACTGAGGTGTTGGGTGGCTTCTGCCTGAGCTGCAAAGGAAACTGAGAAATCAGCCATCAGACACTGCATCGTGGATGGATCCCCAAGTGCTGTCATGGAGTTGGCCACCACTTCCATGCTGGAAAGGAAAGGCTCCAAGCTCTGTGCAAAGCCCTGCGCCAAGTTCAAGTTGAACTCTTCCCTGCTCCTTGACAGTGACAGAAGGCTCTGTGGCAAGCCTGCCAATGCAATAAGCATCTGAGTGTGCATCAGTATTCTCCTGTAGGTCATTCCATCGAAGCCCTGATCTGAGTCCTCTGTAGCAAAACTTCTCTGCAACCTCGTCCTCCAGTGAGCTGGCACACAAACTATAGTTTTCACCTGACCTAGCTGCAGCCCATTTGTGTCTGGTGACTCATCCAGACTCTATACTACTCTCCAAAGTTTGTGCAGTGCCAGTACCTGAGCTGGTGGCTGTGAGTTTCAGATCAAGGGACGATGCATCCAGGTGACAAATCATGCGTATCTGAAAGCAAAAATGCAGAAGGACAGCGTTAGGGTGAGGAAAGGGAGCAGGGATGGAAAGCTTCCACTTCACACCAGATAGCAGGATGATGGTGAGGTGGGATTTGCGAAGGGAGATAAAGAGCCATGCAGTCATGCTGAATGTTCTCAGCAATGCTGGATGCAAGGGTCCCAGTCACAGCCAGCCCCATAATGCAGAGCACAGTCTTCTCCAGCAGGTTCAGGAGATGCAGGCGTGTCTGTTCCCCCAACACCCCGTGGTTCTCTGCTACTCCCTCCGGTTATGTGCAACCTTGTCCTGCAAGAGTGTGGGAAGAATGCCAGTGGGTGTGTTGCAATTTGTTTGGGTGATGCGCCTGTCCATGCTGAATATCTGGAGGTATGTGGAAACTGCAAGGGGTGGTTCTGAGACAGGCAACATTGGAAAGTGTGTGAGGGTGAGATGGAGTTTCTGATTGTAAGGCATGAGTCCTAATTGCTAGAGATTGCTAATGGTTGGGTGATGGGGGTGTGGTGCATTGAGCAGCTTGAGAGGTTGTTGGAACAGTGGGTAGGAGATGTCATGTGAAGATGCATTGACCATCTGTGTGAGGTCATTGAACTTTATTCGAGCTTCAGACTCTAGGAATTGATCTTCCTGGTTATCTGCTCCCATTTCCTTCTCAGGGTTTGCCTTGAGGACTTCCCACCCCAACACGGAGCAGAAACTTTCACTGCCCCATGGAGACGGGCTGGAAGGTGAGGAGGCTGGGAAATTAGAGGGGAGCTGCGTCAGGGCGGCTTCCTGACACACTCGCGCCACCAGGGAAGTTTCACAGGGTGGACCAGGGTGTGGAGCTGCTGTCCGCTCTAGGGAGGCGGGTTGCCAATTTAAATATTTAGGTTCCTGCATGGGGGTGATTTTTCTAGCTCATTGGCATTTTACTGATGATGGAGCAGCACCAAAAGCTTCATGTCCCATTGATGAGGTCGCTGACAGGAAAGATCCCCTGGAGGGCTTTCTCCTCTTTCCACAGGGCCTTTCGGCTTCCCTGCTCTTGATTATTAATTTAATTTTACGCCTCTGAGTGCACCTCCATTAAGAGTAAGAAGATAACCAAGGAGAGAATAGGGCCCATAAAAGAACAAAAAGGGAAACCTATGTGTAGGGGTGGAAGATGTTGGTATTGTTCTTAATGAATACTTTGCGTCTGTCTTCACAAAAGAGGGGGACCATGCAGATATTGTAGTTAAGGAAGAGGGGTGTGAAATATTGGATTTAATAAACATAGGGAAAGAGGATAGGATAACATGATTACCATCTTTGAAAGTTGATAAATCACCAGGGCCAGATGAAATATACCACAGGCTATTAAAAGACGCAAGAGGGGAAATAGCGGAGGGTCTGACCATCATGTTCCAGTCCTCACTGGATGCAGGTGTGGTGCCGAAGAATTGGAGGACTGCTAAAGTTGTACCTCTGTTTAAAATAGGAGCAAGGGATAAACCGAATAATTTCGGGCCAGTCAGTCTAACCTCAGCAGTGGGCAAATTATTGGAATCTATTCTGAGAGACAGGATAAACTGTCACTTAGAAAGGCAAAGATTAATCAAGGATAGTCAGCATGGATTTGTTAAGGGCAGATCTTGTCTGTCCAACATGATTGAATTTTTTGAAGAAGTAACAAGGAAGGTTGATGAGGGTAGTGCAGTTGATGTGGTCTACATGGATTTTAGCGGGGCTTTTGACAAGGTCCCACATGGCAGACATGGTAAAAAATAAATAAAATCCCATGGGATCCTGGAAAATGCAGAAAGGTGGCTACAAAATTGGCTCAGTGGCAGGAAACAAAGGGTAATTGTTGGCAGGTGTTTTAGCGACTGGAGGGCTGTTTCCAGTGGCATTCCACAGGGCTCAGTACTGAGTCCCCTGCTTTTTGTGGTATATCAAAACGATTTGGATGTAAATGTAGGGGGCATGATCAAGGAGTTTGCAGACGCCACAAAGATTGGCCGTGTGGTAGATAGTGAGGAGAATAGCCGCAGGGTGCACGAAGATATTGATGGACTGGTCTGTTGGGCAGAAAAGTCGCAAATGGAACTCAACCTGGAGAAGTGTGAGATGATGTATTTGGGGAAGTCAAACAAGGCAAAGGAATACACGATTAATAGGAAAATACTGAGAAGTGTAGAGGAAGTGAGGGACCTTGGAGTGAATGTCCACAGATCCCTGAAGGTAGCAGGACAGGTCGATAAGGTAGTTAAGAATACACATGGAATCTTCTCCTTTATTAGCCGAGGGATAGAATATAAGAGCAGGGAGGTTATGCTGGAACCGTATAAATCATTGGTTAGGCCACAACTTGAGTTCTTTGGCCTCCTTGTCTCGAGAGACAATGGGGGAGCGCCTGGAGGTGGTCAGTGGTTTCTGAAACAGCGCCTGGAGTGGCTAGAAAGGCCAATTCGAGAGTGACAGACTCTTCCACAGGTGCTGCAGATAAAATTGGTTTCTGGGGCTGTTCCACAGTTAGCTCTCTCCTTGCGCTTCTGTCTTTTTTCCTGCCAACTGCTAAGTCTCTTCGACTCACCATGCTTTAGCCCCGCCTTTATGGCTGCCCGCCAGCTCTGGCGATCACTGGCAACTGACTCCCACGATCTGTGATCAATGTCACAGGATTTCATGTCGCGTTTGCAGACGTCTTTAAAGCAGAGACATGGACGGCCGGTGGGTCTGGTACCAGTGACGATCTCGCTGTACAATGTGTCCTTGGGGATCCTGCCATCTTCCATGCGGCTCACATGGCCAAGCCATCTCAGGCGCCGCTGGCTTAGTAGGGTGTATATGCTGGGGATGTTGGCCGCCTCGAGGACTTCTGTGTTGGGGATACGGTCCTGCCACCTGATGCCAAGGATTCTCCTGAGGCAGCGAAGATGGAATGAATTGAGACGTCGCTCTTGGCTAACGTACATTGTCCAGGCCTCGCTGCCGTAGAGCAAGATACTGAGGACACAGGCTTGATACACGCGGACTTTTGTGTTCTGTGTCAGTGCGCCATTTTCCCACACTCTCTTGGCCAGTCTGGACATAGCAGAGGAAGCCTTTCCCATGCGCTTGTTTAATTCTGCATCGAGAGACAGGTTACTGGTGATAGTTGAGCCTAGGTAGGTGAACTCTTGAACACTTCCAGAGTGTGGTTGCCGATATTGATGGATGGGGCATTTCTGACGTCCTGTCCCATGATGTTTGTTTTCTTGAGGCTGATGGTTAGGCCAAATTCATTACAGGCAGCCGCAAACCTGTCGATGAGTCTCTGCAGACCCTCTTCAGTGTGAACTGTTAATGCAGCATCGTCAGCAAAGAGGAGTTCCCTGATGAGGACTTTCCGTACTTTGGTCTTCGCTCTTAGACAGGTTGAACAACCTGCCACCTGATCTTGTGTGAAGGAAAATTCCTTCTTCTGAAGACTTCAAAGCATGTGAGAGTAGCAGGGAGAAGAAGATCCCAAACAGTGTAGGTGCAGGAACACAGCCCTGTTTCACACCAGTCAGGATTGGAAAGGGGTCTGATGAGGCGCCGCTATGCTGAATTGTGCCTTTCATATTGTCATGGAATGAGATGATGATACTCAGTAGCTTTGGTGGGCAACCAATCTTTTCTAGTAGTCTGAAGAGACCACGTCTGCTGACGAGGTCAAAGGCTTTGGTGAGATCAATGAAAGCAATGTAGATGGGCATCTGTTGTTCGCGGCATTTCTCCTGTAGCTGGCGAAGGGAGAACAGCATGTCAATGGTGGATCTCTTTGCTCAAAAGCCACACTGTACCTCAGGATAGATACGCTCAGCCAGCTTCTGAAGCCTGTTTAAAGCGACACGAGTGAAGACTTTCCCCACTATGCTGAGCAGGGAGATTCCACAGTAGTTGTTGCAGTCACCGCGGTCACCCTTGTTCTTATAGAGGGTGATGATATTGGCATCGCGCATGTCCTGTGGTACTGCTCCCTCGTCCCAGCACAGGCAAAGCAGTTCGTGCAGTGCTGAAAGTATAGCAGGCTTGGCACTCTTGATGATTTCAGGGATAATGCCGTCCTTCCCAGGGACTTTTCCGCTGGCTAGAGAATCAATGGCATCACTGAGTTCCGATTTTGTTGGCTGTACGTCCAGCTCATCCATGACTGGCAGAGACAGGGTTGCATTGAGGGCGGTCTCAGTGACAACATTTTCCCTGGAGTACAGTTCTAGGTAGTGTTCCACCCAGCGGTCCATTTGCTTGCGTTGGTCAGTGATTATGTCCCCTGATGTAGATTTGAGGGAGGCAATTTTCTTGATGGTTGGCCCAAAAGCTCTCTTAATGCCATCATACATACCTCTGATATTTCCTGTGTCAGAGGCCAGCTGAATATGACTGCATAGGTGTTGCCTGTTGCCAGTAGTCATTTGCGCAGTGCCTGGCTGTTCTGTGTGCAGCGCTTCTGGCAGCTTTAAATGCTACGGATGTTAACTCGCTGGGGGCTTTCTTGTAGTTCAGCAATGCGCTTAGCAGCTATGACAGGTTCCAGCTCTTCAATGTGAGATTGAAACCAGTCTGCATTCTGCTTCGCACGATTGCCATAGGTGGTCATTGCTGAGTCATAGATGGCATCTCTGATGTGGGCCCACTTGCTCCCTGCATCCCCTGTGGGAGTGTTTTGGAGGGCTTGAGTACTGTGTGCAGTTCTGGTCACCTCATTACAGAAAGGATGCAATTGCACTAGAGAGGGTACAGGGAAGATTTACGAGGATACTGCCGGGACTGCACAAATACAGCTATGAGGGAAGATTGGATACGCTGGGGTTGTTCTCCTTGGAACAGAGAAGGCAAAGGGGAGTTCTGATTGAAATGTACAAAATTTTGAGGGGCTTGGATAGAGTGAAGGTGAAGGGTGGATTCACCTTCGCAGTGACTACGGGGCATAGATTTAAAGTGATTGGTAGAAAGATTAGAGAGGAGATAAGGAAAAGTTTTCTCACCCAGGGGGTGGTATGGGTCTGAGGCAGAAACCCTCAACTCATTTAAAAGAAGTCTAGATATGCATCTCAAGTGCCATAATCTGCAGGGCTATGGACCAAATGCTAGAAGGTGAGATTAGAATGGGTGCAACATTTTTCGGCTGGTACAGACATGATGGGCCAAGTGGTCTCTTTCTGTGCCATAAACTTTCTATAATTCCATGTTGAGGCATCCTCGCAGTCCTCAACCTACCTCAGCAGCACCCACCTCTCCCAGCAGAGCTGCCGAGGCTGCAGAGCTGCTGCCCTCTGATTAGGCTGGCGGTGTTGAGAGCTCACCTGCCATCCTTCATATCACAGTGAGTGCTGACGTGGCCAATTAAGAGGCCACCTCTGGGGACATTACAACGTCATTCTTGCTGCCGGCACATGTGGTGTCAGGACCCCCATTTGGCTCTGATATCAGTGTCCTGAAGCCTGTGAGAAAATCCTGCCCATGGTGTCTCTCCTCCTTTCGACCGTCATCACTAAGGCTCAACCACCACATCTGAGAATCTGGGAGGCCTCTGCCTGCTCTCATGCTCCATTACCAGTCCTCTTCCTTCCACCAAAGCCTTCCTGACACTGTTCCAGCAGCTGCTGTAGCCTGAGTTTTAGCAAGGCTTTTGACAAGGCCGCACATGGCAGACTGGTTAAAAATGAAAAGCCCATGGGATCCAGGGGAATGTCGCATGCTGGATACAAATTTGGCTCAGTGAAAGGAAACAAAGGGTAATTGTTTTTTTTTTAGAACATTACAGCGCAGTACAGGCCCTTCGGCCCTCGATATTGCGCCGACCTGTGAAACCATCTGACCGACACTATTCCATTTTCATCCATATGTCTATCCAATGACCACTTAAATGCCCTTAAAGTTGGCGAATCTACTACTGCTGCAGGCAGGGCGTTCCACGCCCTTACTACTCTCTGAGTAAAGAAACTACCTCTCACATCTGTCCTATATCTATCACCCCTCAACTTGAAGCTATGTCCCCTCGTGTTTGCCATCACCATCCGAGGAAAAAGACGCTCACTATCCACCCTATCTAACCCTCTGATTATCTTATATGTCTCTATTAAGTCACCTCTCCTCCTCCTTCTCTCCAACGAAAACAACCTCAAGTCCCTCAGCCTTTCCTCGTAAGACCTTCCCTCCATACCAGGCAACATCCTAGTAAATCTCCTCTGCACCCTTTCCATAGCTTCCACATCCTTCCTATAATGCGGTGACCAGAACTGCACGCAATACTCCAGGTGCGGTCTCACCAGAGTTTTGTACATCTGCAGCATGACCTCGTGGCTCCGAAACTCGATCCCCCTACTAATAAAAGCTAACACACCATATGCCTTCTTAACAGCCCTATTAACCTGGGTAGCAACCTTCAGGGATTTATGCACCTGGACACCAAGATCTCTCTGTTCATCTGCACTACCAAGAATCTTCCCATTAGCCCAGTACTCTGCATTCCTGTTACTCCTTCCAAAGTGAATCACCTCACACTTTTCCGCATTAAACTCCATTTACCATCTCTCAGCCCAGCTCTGCAGCCTATCGATGTCCCTCTGTACCCTACAACATCCTTCGGCACTATCCACAACTCCACCGACCTTAGTGTCATCTGCAAATTTACTCACCCACCCTTCTACACCCTCTTCCAGGTCATTTATAAAAATGACAAACAGCAGTGGCCCCAAAACAGATCCTTGCGGTACACCACTAGTAACTAAACTCCAGGATGAACATTTGCCATCAACCACCACCCTCTGTCTTCTTTCAGCTAGCCAATTTCTGATCCAAAGCTCTGAATCACCTTCAACTCCATACTTCCGTATTTTCTGCAATAGCCGACCGTGGGGAACCTTATCAAACGCCTTACTGAAATCCATATACACCATATCCACTGCTTTACCCTCATCCACCTGTTTGGTCACCTTCTCGAAAAACTCAATAAGGTTTGTGAGGCACGACCTACCCGTCACAAAACCGTGCTGACTATCTCTAATGAACTTATTCTTTTCAAGATGATTATAAATCCTGTCTCTTATAACCTTTTCCAACATTTTACCCACAACCGAAGTAAGGCTCACAGGTCTTTAATTACCAGGGCTGTCTCTACTCCCCTTCTTGAACAAGGGGACAACATTTGCTATCCTCCAGTCTTCCGGCACTCTTCCTGTCGACAATGACGACATAAAGATCAAGGACAAAGGCTCTGCAATCTCCTCCCTAGCTTCCCAGAGAATCCTAGGATAAATCCCAAATGGCCCAGGGGACTTATCTATTTTCACACTTTCCAAAATTGATAACACCTCCTCCTTGTGAACCTCAATCCCATCTAGCCTAGTAGCCTGAATCTCAGTATTCTCAACAACATTTTCTTTCTCTACTGTAAATACTGACGCAAAATATTCATTTAACACTTCCCCTATCTCCTCTGATTCCACACACAACTTCCCACTACTATCCTTGATTGGCCCTAATCTAACTCTAGTCATTCTTTTATTCCTGATATACCTATAGAAAGCCTTAGGGTTTTCCCTGATCCTATCCACCAATGACTTCTCGTGTCCTCTCCTTGCTCTTCTTAGCTCTCCCTTTAGATCCTTCCTGGCTAGCTTGTAGCTCTCAAGCGCCCGAACTGAGCCTTCACGTCTCATCCTAACATAAGCCTTCTTCTTCCTCTTGACAAGCGCTTCAACTTCTTTAGTAAACCACGGCTCCCTCGCTCGACAACTTCCTCCCTGCCTCACAGGTACATACTTATCAAGGACACACAGTAGCTGCTCCTTGAATAAGCTCCACATTTCGATTGTTCCCATCCCCTGCAGTTTCCTTCCCCATCCTACGCATCCTAAATCTTGCCTAATCGCATCATAATTTCCTTTCCCCCAGCTATAATTCTTGCCCTGCGGTATATACCTGTCCCTGCCCATCGCTAAGGTAAACCTAACCGAATTGTGATCACTATCACCAAAGTGCTCACCTACATCTAAATCTAACACCTGGCCGGGTTCATTTCCCAGTACCAAATCCAATGTGGCATCGCCCCTGGTTGGCCTGTCTACATACTGTGTCAGAAAACCCTCCTGCACACACTGGACAAAAACTGACCCATCTAAAGTACTCGAACTATAGTATTTCCAGTCGATATTTGGAAAGTTAAAGTCCCCCATAACAACTACCCTGTTACTCTCGCCCCTGTCGAGAATCATCTTCGCTATCCTTTCCTCTACATCTCTGGAACTATTCGGAGGTCTATAAAAGACTCCCAACAGGGTAACCTCACCTCTCCTGTTTCTAACCTCGGCCCATACTACCTCAGTAGACGAGTCCTCAAACGTCCTTTCTGTCGCTGTAATACTCTCCTTGATTAACAATGCCACACCCCCCCCTCTTTTACCATCTTCTCTGTTCTTACTGAAACATCTAAATCCCGGAATCTGCAACATCCATTCCTGCCCCTGCTCTACCCATGTCTCCGAAATGGCCACTACATCGAGATCCCAGGTACCAACCCATGTTGCAAGCTCACCCACCTTATTCCGGATGCTCCTGGCGTTGAAGTAGACACACTTTAAACCAGGTTCTTGCTTGCCAGTGCCCTCTTGCGCCCTTGTAACCATATCCCTGACCTCACTACTCTCAACATCCTGTACACTGGCACTACAATTGAGGTTCCCATTCCCCTGCTGAATTAGTTTAAACCCCCCCGAAGAGCACTAGCAAATCTCCCCCCCAGGATATTGGTACCCCTCTGGTTCAGGTGAAGACCATCCTGTTTGTAGAGGTCCCACCTACCCCAGAAAGAGCCCCAATTATCCAGGAAACCAAAACCCTCCCTCCTGCACCATCCCTGCAGCCACGTGTTCAACTCCTCTCTCTCCCTATTCCTCGCTTCGCTATCACGTGGCACGGGCAACAACCCAGAGATAACAACTCTGTTTGTTCTCGCTCTAAGCTTCCACCCTAGCTCCCTGAATTTCTGTCTTAAATCCCCATCTCTCTTCCTACCTATGTCGTTGGTGCCTATGTGGACCACGACTTGGGGCTGCTCCCCCTCCCCCTTAAGGATCCCAAAAACACGATCCGAGACATCACGAACCCTGGCACCTGGGAGGCAACATACCAACCGTGAGTCTCTCTCGTTCCCACAGAACCTCCTATCTGTTCCCCTAACTATGGAGTCCCCAATGACTAATGTTCTGCTCCTCTTCCCCCTTCCCTTCTGAGCAACAGGGACAGACTCTGTGCCAGATACCTGTACCCCATTGCTTACCCCTGGTAAGTCGTCCCCCGCAACAGTATCCAAAACGGTATACCTGTTGTTGAGGGAAACGGCCACAGGGGATCCCTGCACTGCCTGCTGGTTCCCTCTCCTTCCCCTGACGGTAACCCATCTACCTACTTCTTTTACCTGAGGTGTGACTACCTCCCCATAACTCCTCTCAATAACCTCCTCCGCCTCCCGAATGATCCGAAGTTCATCCAGCTCCAGCTCCAGTTCCCTAACGCGGTTCTCGAGGAGCTGGAGTTGGGTGCACTTCCCACAGATGCAGTCAGCAGGGACACTCTTGGCGACCCTTACCTCCCACATTCTGCAGGAGGAACATGCAACTGCCTTAACCTCCATTCCCACTATTCCAAATTCCCAACAAATCTACTGAAAAACAAAAAAAAAAAGTCAAAACTTGTTAGGTTAGCAATCCAACGGACAGAACTTCTTAAATAAAAAGCTTACCTTATCAACACACCAGAGTCCTTTTTTTTGGTTAGAGGAGGAGGGTGGGTGGGAGACACTACACCTGTAGTGTCTCGGGTACAGCCACCACACAAATATATACTTTTTACTTACCCAGCAGTCCCCTGGTCCTCCGAAAACAAAAGGGAATTCACTTTTAAACTTACACAGAAATTGACTTCACAGCTGTAAGCCCGCTCACGCACCTCCGTTACTATCAAAGCTGCAGTCACCGAAACTAAAAGAAAGAGATTTTAAACCACACAAATATATACTTTTTACTTACCCAGCAGTCCCCTGGTCCTCCGAAAACAAAAGGGAATTCACTTTTAAACTTACACAGAAATTGACTTCACAGCTGTAAGCCCGCTCACGCACCTCCATTACTATCAAAGCTGCAGTCACCGAAAGTTGACGGGTGTTTTTGTGACTGGAAGGCTATTTCCAGTGGTGTTCTGCAGGGCTCAGTACTAGGTCCCCTGCTTTTTGTAGCACATATTAATGAGTTGGGTATAAATGTAGGGGGCATGATCAAGATGTTTGCAGACCACACAAAAATTGGCTGTGTGGTTGATAGCGAGGAGGATAGCTGTAGATTGCAGGAAGATATCGATGGACTGGTCAGGTGGGCAGAAAAGTAGCAAATGAAATTTAAGCAAGAGAAGTGTGAGGTGATCCTTTTGAGGGGGTCAAACAAGGCAAAGGAATACACAATAAATAGGAGACTACTAAGAGGTGTAGAGGAGGTGAGGGACATTGGAGTATATGTCCCCAGATTCCTGAGGATAACAGGACAGGTCAATAAGGTGGTTCAGAAGGTATATGGAATCCTTTCCTTTATTAGCCAAGGCTTAGAGTTTAAGAGTAGGGAGGTTATGCTGGAATTGTATAAATCATTGGTTAGGCCATAACTTGAGTACTGTGTGCAGTTCTGGTCACCTCATTACAGAAAAATAAAATTGCACTAGGGAGGGTATAGAGGAGATTTACGAGGATGTTGCCAGCACTGGAAAAATGCAGCTATGAGGAAATATTGGATAGGCTGGAACAGAAAAGGCTGAGGAGAGATTTGATTGAGATGTACAAAATTGTAAGGGGCCTGGATATAGTGGATGGGAAGGGCCTATTTACCTTAGCAAAGGGGTTATTACATACGGGGAAAAAGATTTAAAGTGAACAAAGAACAAAAGAACAGTACAGCACAGGAACAGGCCATTCGGCCCTCCAAGCCTGCGCCAATCTTGATGCCTGCCGAAACTAACACCTTCTGCACTTCCGGGGCCCATATCCCTCTATTCCCTTCCTATTCATATATTTGTCAAGATGTCTCTTAAACGTCGCTATCGTATCTACTTCCACCACCTACCCTGGCAGCAAGTTCCAGGCACTCTGTGTAAAAAACGTGCCTCGCACATCCCCTCTAAACTTTGCCCCTCGCACCTTAAACCTATGTCCCCTAGTAACTGACTCTTCCACCCTGGGAAAAAGCTTCTGACTATCCACTCTGTCCATGCCGCTCATAACTTTGTAAACCTCTATCATGTCGCCCCTCCACCTCCGTCGTTCCAGTGAAAACAATCCGAGTTTTTCCAACCTCTCCACATAGCTAATGCCCTCCAGACAAGGCAACATCCTGGTAAACCTCCTCTGTACCCTCTCCAAAGCCTCCACGTCCTTCTGGTAGTGTGGCGACCAGAATTGCACGCAATATTCTAAGTGTGGCCTAACTAAGGTTCTGTACAGCTGCAACATGACTTGCCAATTTTTATACTCTATGCCCCGACCGATGAAGGCAAGCATGCCGTATGCCTTCTTGACTACCTTATCCACCTGCGTTGCCACTTTCAGTGACCTGTGGACCTGTACGCCCAGATCTCTCTGCCTGTCAATACTCCTAAGGGTTCTGCCATTTACTGTATACCTCCCACCTGCATTAGACCTTCCAAAATGCATTACCTCACATTTGTCCGGATTAAACTGTAGCTGCCATTTCTCCACCCAAGTCTCCAACCGATCTATATCCTGCTGTATCCTCTGACAATCCTCATCATTATCCGCAACTCCACCAACCTTTATGTCATCCGCAAACTTACTAATCAGACCAGCTACATTTTCCTCCAAATCATTTATATATACTACAAACAGCAAAGGTCCCAGCACTGATCCTTGCGGATTTGGGCGGCACAGTGGCGCAGTGGTTAGCACCGCAGCCTCACAGCTCCAGGGACCCAGGTTCGATTCCGGGTACTGCCTGTGTGGAGTTTGCAAGTTCTCCCTGTGTCTGCGTGGGTTTTCTCCGGGTGCTCCGGTTTCCTCCCACAAGCCAAAAGACTTGCAGGTTGATAGGTAAATTGGCCATTATAAATTGTCACTAGTATAGGTAGGTGGTAGGGAAATATAGGGACAGGTGGGGATGTTTGGTAGGAATATGGGATTAGTGTAGGATTAGTATAAATGGGTGGTTGATGTTCGGCACAGACTCGGTGGGCCGAAGGGCCTGTTTCAGTGCTGTATCTCTAATCTAATCTAATCTAAACACCACTAGTCACATTCCTCCATTCAGAAAAACACCCATCCACTGTTACCCTCTGTCTTCTGTGACTGAGCCAGTTCTGTAACCATCTTACCAGCTCACCTCTGATCCCGTGTGACTTCACCTTTTGCACCAGTCTGCCATGCGGGACCTTGTCAAAGACTTTACTAAAGTCTATATAGACAACATCCACCGCCCTTCCCTCATCAATCATCTTCGTCACTTCCTCAAAAAACTCAATCAAATTAGTAAGACACGACCTCCCCTTCACAAAACCATGCTGTCTCTCGCTAATAAGTTTGTTTGTTTCCAAATGGGAGTAAATCCTGTCCCGAAGAATCCTCTCTAATAGTTTCCCTACCACTGACGTAAGGCTCACCGGCCTATAATTTCCTGGATTATCCTTACCACCCTTCTTAAACAAAGGAACAACATTGGCTATTCTCCAGTCCTCTGGGAGCTCACCTGTAGCCAATGAGGATGCAAAGATTTCTGTCAAGGCCCCAGCAATTTCTTCCCTTGCCTCCCTCAGTATTCTAGGGCAGATCCCATCAGGCCCTGGGGACTTGTCTACTTTAATGCTTTGCAAGACACCCAACACCACCTCCTTTTTGATAATGAGATGACTGAGACTATCTGCACTCCCTTCCCTAGGCTCATCATCCACCAAGTCCTTCTCCTTGGTGAATACTGATGCAAAGTATTCATTTAGCACCTCACCCATTTCCTCTGGCTCCATGCATAGATTCCCATCTCTGTCCTTGTGTTGGACAACCCTTTCCCTGGTTACCCTCTTGCTCTTTATATATGTATAAAAAGCCTTGGGATTGGTTGAAAGATTAGAGGGAAGATGAGGAAAAATATTTTGACCCAGAAGGTAATAAAAACAAGAAATGCTGGAAACACTCAGCAAGTCTGGCAGCATCTGTGGAGAGAGAAGCAGAGTTAACGTTTCAGGTCAGTGACCCTTCATCAGAACTCAGTTCTGAAGACCTGCCAGACCTGCTGAGTGTTTCCAGCATTTCTTGTTTTTATTTCAGAATTCCAGCATCCACAGTATTTTCCTGTTGCTTTTGACCCAGAGGGTGGTGGGGGTCTGGAACGCACTGCCTGAAAGGGTAGTGGAGGCAGAAACCCTCAACTCATGGATTTGCAACTGAAGTGCCGTAACCTGCAGGGCTACAGACCAAATGCTGGAAAGTGGGATTAGGCTGGGAGGCTCTTTTTTTTTTGGCTGCTGCAGTGGGCCAAGTGGCCTCTTTCTGTGCCATAAACTTTCTATGATTCTATGAGTGCATGTTAACTCTAGAAGCAGCAGGCTGACTTTAAGAAGTGCAGGATAGCTATACATCATGCTCGCCATGCAAGCTGCTGGGCCCCCTGTTGAACGTGCAGCCAGTTAGTTTCACGCTGGGCTGTACGCTACAATAACCTTGCTGAGCAGGCAACATGAAGTTATGTGATGACTGCCTCAATGGGACCAGGCACAGGGTAATCACACATTGCGTTCCCCACTCCCAATATTGGGTTTAATCAAATCTTCCACCCTCGGTCTTCCCAGCTGTCTGTCTTAATAAATTCTGGTCGGTTAATTTTGTTGTGGCTGCTAGCTGCATGAGCATCTCTACAAAAGCAGCTCGAGTGAGAATACACACACTAATTCACAGCTAAGCTCAGTGTATTATACACATTAGCCTGGAAAGTGCTGCGAGCAATGTAATTTTACAAACACTTATTGTCCTTGTATTGAATTCCTCTCTGTTGTTCTATTTGAAGCACTTTGATAAAGATAGAAAGTGTTTCCACTGGCAGATGGGTCAGGAACTAGAGGACACAGATTTAAGATAATTGGCAAAAGAGCGGTGGGTTGAGATTGGAAGATTCGAATTCTTTGGTAATACAGTGAGTTGTTATGATCTGGAAGGATTGCCTGAAAAAATGGTGGAAGCAGATTCAACAGTAACTTGCTTAAAGTAACTAGATATATATTCGAAAAGGAAAAAACTGCAAGCAGGGCTATGGGGAAAGAACCGGGGAATGGGACTAATTGGATAGCTCTTTCAAAGAGCATGCACAAATGTAATGGGCTGAATGGCCTTCTGTTTTATGATTTTATGATTAACCCAACTAAAATAAATAGGTGAATGTCCCCATTAAATAGAAAACACCTTAATGTAAGAATTCCTACGATAATGCTGTTTTCAATAATTTACATACTACTTTGTCCAAATCAAATCGAGACCTAATTGTTTAAAGTGAGCTCCTAATCCTGGTTTTTAGGGGGAAAGAACAGAAACAAGCTGAATAATAAGTGCACAGTTCTCTGGTGAATGCCTCCAGTGCCGTAGATGGGGTTAGGGAAGTGCTAAAATCGCAAACTGTTTCAGAGTCCCGAAGCTCCAGGATAATGGGAACAATGCTTATACTTACAGGAATTGGAAGTCAGGAAAACAGTGAGGATTGATTACCTAATTAAGTTAGTTTAAAAAAAAATCACAGCACAGTTCTCAAATTGATTATTTTAAGTATAATATCGCTGGCCATGACTTTTAATGGTTTTTCGATAAATAAAAATATTATTCTCTTTTTATCAGTAACTCCACTGCCCAAATCTGAAGTACTAAAGATGGCTGAGTCTGAAGCAGAATCCACGATAATGGTCACCTGAGACTTACTGCACAGCCATAAAAAAAAACATTTCCCCACAAGACTCATTCTTGTTCGAACTCACCATCTGTTCAGACACAGTCCATGATTTATTATTCTGACACACCAATTGCTTATAAATGGCCTGCTGACTACTGTTGATCCACATTTGCAGTCATAAGTAATCGCAGAGAATTTCTATTCACAAGAAGTTCACATATTACATTATTTCGGATATTCAATTTTCAGACAATAAGCTATTTTTCACTATAAATGAATATGGTTTTTCCTTCCACTGAGTTGTCTTCTTCAATCTGAGAGTCACACAGATACATTGTGTCATCAAGCTTGGAATGGAGCCAAACTGTTCCACATTTTGACACTGGAAAGTCTGCAGGATTACTAACTCTTCTGCATGTACAGAAATGTATTAATTGTATCAACAGGAGGTGGTGGCATCATGGTAATGTCACTGGGCTAGTAACCCAGAGGCCCAGTCTACTACTCTGGGGACATGAGTTCGAAACCCACCATGGCAGATGGTGAATTCAATTATAAATCTGGAATTTTAAAAAAAGCTAGTCTAATGGTGACCATGAAACCATTGTCGATTGTTGTAAAAACCCATATGGTTCACTAATGTCCTTTAGGGAAGGACTACAGCGGTTCAAGAAGGCAGCTCACCACCACCTTCTCAAGGGCAATTAGGGATGGGCAATAAATGCTGGCCTAGCCAGCGACGCCCACATGAATGAATAAAAACAAAATTTTACTCGTCAGTTTGTAGAAGAGACATTCTGGAACTTATGATACATTTCAGCTAGTCCTGAATTGATGGAGGTTACTTGCAATGTGCAAGAACATGTTAGTCACACTCAAAGGACAATAGGTAGAATCAAAATTAAATAAAGGAATACACAGAGCTATGGTCTGGTGGCTTGCCTTCAAGGATAATCTGTTAAGACTTCTAACAATCATTGTAATTTGAGAATAATTTCAATGATATTTTTTCTACACATTTAGCAGTTGGTATCAAATTTAATACATCTATACCAAAGATGTTAGGTAAATTTACCTGTTGGCTATAACTGTGGGAAATGTTCCAAGGTCTGTGTTAACTACAGATTTTGATCAGTTCCTCACCTCTGCTGCCCAATAAATAACTCATGTAGTTTTTTCCACGAATACTGAGTACCAGGAAATCTATTTAAAGTTTGTGCCTTCCTTCTGTATTGATTTACGATACGCTGAAAGCAATCTTTCAGGTTACAGATAAAGACAGCATCGGAACAGATTATCACAGATTTTGGGAAAAAAATTATTCCCACCTTTTTCTACCATAGGAGATTTTCCGTGCAACACATTGGCTGCAAAATGCATTAGGACATGGAATCAAAAGAGGTAAACCAGAACTTAAAGAATGAGATGAACAAGAAAGGTGATTGAACCAAACAATGGCAGATGAAATGTAATGTTGACAAACGTAAGCAATGCATTTAGTAATTATAAATGAGAAACATACTGTTACAGTCAAGTGAGGAGGGGTCAAAGGGCTTCCCCCTTACCCTCTCTTTGTTTGACCACAACAGGTTTAATTCTTTTTTAAACTGGATGTACTGGACAATTCAGTAGATATTTGATTATTTATTTGCTATGATCATAACGAGAACCAATCGGACAGATTTTCATGAGTTTAACAAAGAAAGAGGTTAACGTTATTGTACCTAAACCAAATGAATTAAAATAATAAACAACGCACCAACTTACACTCACACACATAACACACTGTTAAGACTGAAGTTGGAGAACTGCACTGTCTTTACCTAGTTCCACTTCCCCATGGGTCACAATATATATTTAAATGTTTTACCCAGTTACCGAAACGGCCAATTATATACTTTATCTATTTTAGTTTCAGAATAAAAATCCGCCAACCAGGTTTCTTTAATAAACAATAAAATTATTGATTTATTATGAAACAAGACTTCATCAATAAAGATACAAAGCTTTAACACAGTTTTAAATATGAAAGTATAAATCTATACCCTTCCAAAATAATATAACACAATTGCACACACACATAACGGTTAAAGAAAAAATAAAGAAGCTTTCTCTGCAGAGATCAACTTAACAAAAACAAAAATACTTTGGCCAAATACTTGTTAATTCTTGAAGAAAAAGAATAAGATATGGATTGTTCCAGATGACATTTGGTCTGGAGTCTGGGTACACGTAGACGGGTGTCACTAGACCCGTGCGGTTGTCACGGGGACCTTTTCAGAAGCAGTTCGTTCAGGATATATTGAGAGGAAGTCTTCCAGAAGCTTCTCAGGAGAAATGCTGCATCAGTTTCTCCAGTTCTCACACTGGATCCCCAAGGTGACTAAAAGAGGTGGAACAGGATGAGTCGGTAGCTTCTCTCTCAGAAGGCTGCAATCCCAACTGAACTCCAAACAATATCCAAAAATGAAACCACAACTCCTGAGCCATAAACCCAGACATGTGACTTCCCTAAGTCCAAACAGTTCCATAATCTTTAAGGCTCTGGCTTTTTTTACTTAGCTTAAGACATGTGACTTCGCTAAGTGTTTGTTTTTAAACAAAGTTCCAAGTGTCCTTCCAGTGACCCTTTGAAAAAAAACCATGTCCAGCAACTCCTCAGGTATTTTCCACAGTCTTTTAAAAACAAGTCCTCAAAAATATTAATAATGGAAGCACCTTCATGACAAAACACACAAATGGGTTATAGAGTGGTGATAGGTAGATTGGTTGACTTAGAAACCATGGAAAAAAAGTTATGCAGTCTGTGGAGTTTGGTGATTTGGCTGGCTTCCAGATGAATTCAGTGCTCCAGGGGCTTTTAGTTTGAAGAGATAGATGATGGATTCACTGGGTCTCTTGGAGACAGTGATGCAGATGATTTGAAACTTGCAAGCTGGAATGGGGAGAGAGAGGGGGGAACCCCACTTGGGTCTGCATGTGTCAGAGTCCAGATGTTTCTCCTTGCTGCTGCAGAGAAGCACAAACTTAAAAACTACAGATGGGGAGGGGCTTGTCACATGTCATTCATTCAGTGACTCAAGCACAGTAGTTAGCAGTATTTATTCTTGATCAAAGAACAAGCAGTTCCCTTGAACTTCCTGGGTCTTGGTTCTTGGTGGAATGAGTAGACATTTCATCTCCCTCCTCATGCGTCTTGCAATGTAGGATACAGTGTTGCAAATTAGGTGGCCATCTTAAGCTGTTGGCAAGGTTATCTTTTATCTGTTGCTTTTAAAATTTATTTAAAAAATATAAATTCAGTTCTCCAGTCAGTGGATTAAAGAAAATTATCATTCAACAAAACAAGTTGTTGTGACAGTACATACTCCATGAATGGTGTTTAAATAGCAAAAAATGAAGTTGAAGGGAAGGTTTAGTAGGAACAACGCTGATGGCCTCAAAATTTATTGCTGCTATGCCCATTTTGCCTGAATTCACTGGAGTAAAAAGGTTATCTAAGTATCCAATATGGAGGCAGCATGATACCACCTGCCATATTGGTAAAGACTCCAGTATTGATGTCCAGAGCCCCCACCTGAAATAGGCATTAGGCTATATGCAAAGTAAAATGGATAAGGAGGAACCAGTGGATGTAATGTATTTGGATTTTCAAAATGCATTTGATAAGGTGCCACACAAGAGTTTATTACACAAAATTAGGAATCATGGGACATGAAGTGAGGATTGGTTAATGGACAGAAAACAGAGTAGGAATATACAGGACATTTTCAGGTTGGCAGGCTGTAACTAGTGCGATACAGCAAGGATCAGTACTTGGGCCTCAGTTATTTACAATCTAGGTAAATGACTTAGATAATGGCTTAGACTGCCCCTGGCTCGCACTCTCACTGCTACCGCTGTTCAAAAAGAAGCTGCCGAATCGCTAGATAAGTACTTTATAGTGAAACTTACCTTCCCAGCTGCCCCCTGGCTCGCACTCTCACTGCTACCGCTGTTCAAAAAGAACAATATATTGAATGGTAGGCGGTGGCGTAGTGGTATTATCACTGGACTAGTAACCCAGAGACCGAGGGTATTCCTCTGCGGACATGGGTTCGAATTCCACCACAGCAGAAGGTGGAATTTGAATTTAATTAATAAATCTGGAATTAAAACTAGTCTAATGATGGCCATGAAACCATTGTCGATTGTTGTAAAAACCCATCTGGTTCACTAATGTCCTTCAGGGAAGGAAATCTGCTGTCCTTACCTGGTCTGGCCTACATGTGGCTCCAGACCCACAGCAATGTGGTTAACTCTTACATGCCCTCTGAAATTGCCTAGCAAGCCACTCAGTTGTACCTAACTGCTACAAAGTCTATAAAAAGGAATGAAACCGGACGGACCACCCGGCATCGACCTAGGCACCGGAAACGACAACATCAAACCCAGCCCTGTCGACCCTGCAAAGTCCTCCTTACTAACATCTGGGGGCTTGTGCCAAAGTTGGGAGAGCTGTCCCACAGACGAGTCAAGCAACAGCCTGACATAGTCATACTCACGGTATCATACCTTACAGACAATGTCCCAGACACTGCCATCACCATCCCCGGGTATGTCCTGTCCCACCAGCAGGACAGACCCACCAGAGGTGGTGGCACAGTGGTAAACAGTAGGGAGGGAGTTGCCCTGGGAGTCCTCAATATCGACTCTGGACCCCATGAAGTCTCACGGCATCAAGTCAAACATGGGCAAGGTAACCTCCTACTGATTACCACCTACCGCCCTCCCTCAGCTGATGACTCAGTAATCCTCCATGTTGAACACCACTTGGAGGAAGCACTGAGGGTGGCAAGGGCACAAAATGTACTCTGGGTGGGGGACTTCAGTGTCCATCACCAAGAGTGGCTCGGTAGCACCACTACTGACCGAGCTGGCCGAGTCCTAAAGGACATGGCTGCTAGACTGGGTCTGCAGCAGGTGGTGGGGGAACCAACACGAGGGAAGAACATACTCGACCTCGTCCTCACCAATCTGCCTGCCACAGATGCATCTGTCCATGAGTGTATTGGTTAGGAGTGACCACCGCACAGTCCTTGTGGAGACGAAGTCCCGCCTTCACATTGAGGATACTGTCCATCGTGTTGTGTGGCACTATCACCGTGCTGAATGGGATAGATTTCGAACAGATCTAGCAATGCAAAACTGGGCATCCATGAAGTGCTGTGGGCCATCAGCAGCAGCAGAATTGTACTCAACCACAAACTAACCTCATGGCCCAGCATATTCCCCACTCTCCCATGACCATCAAGCCAGGAGACCAACCCTGGTTCAATGAAGAGTGCAGGAGGGCATGCCAGGAGCAGCACCAGGCATACCTCAAAATGAGGTGTCAAACTGTTGAAGCTACAACCCAGGACTACTTGCATGCCAAACTGCGTAAGCAGCATGCAATAGACAGAGCTAAGTGATCCCATAACCAACAGATCAGATCTAAGCTCTGCAGTCCTGCCACATCCAGCCGAGAATGGTGGTGGACAATTAAACAACTAACTGGAGGAGGTGGCTCCACAAATATCCCCATCCTCAATGAGGGGGGAATCCAGCACATCAGTGCGAAAGATAAGGCTGAAGCATTTGCAACAATCTTCAGCCAGAAGTGCCGAGTTGATGATCCATCTCGGCCTCCTCCTGAAGTCCCCAGCATCACAGATGCCAGACTTCAGCCAATTCGATTCACTCCATGTGATATCAAGAAACGACCGAAGGCACTGGATACAGCAAAAGCTATGAGCCCTGACAATATTCCGGCAATAGTACTGAAGACCTGTGCTCCAGAACTTGCTGCGCCCCTAGCCAAGCTGTTCCAGTACAGCTACAACACAGGCATCTACCCTGCAGTGTGGAAAATTGCCCAGGTATGTCTTGTACACAAAAAGCAGGACAAATCCAACCCAGCCAACTACCGCCCCATCAGCCTACTCTCTATCATCAGTAAAGTGATGGAAGGTGTCGTCAACAGTGTCATCAAGCAGCACTTGCTTAGCAACAACATGTTCAGTGACGCTCAGTTTCGGTTCCGCCAGGGCCACTCAGCTCCTGACCTCATTACAGCCTTGGTTCAAACATGGACAAAAGAGCTGAACTCAAGAGGCGAGTTGAGAGTGACTGCCCTTGACATCAAGGCAGCATTTGACCAAGTATGGCATCAAGGAGCCCTAGCAAAACTGAGGTCAATGGGAATCAGGGGAAAACCCTCCACTGGCTGGAGTCATACCTAGCACAAAGGAAGATGGTTGTGGTTGTTGGAGGTCAATCATCTGAGCTCCAGGACATCACTGCAGCAGTTCCTCAGGGTAGTGTCCTAGGCCCAACCATCTTCAGCTGCTTCATCAATGACCTTCCTTCAATCATAAGGTCAGAAATGGGGATGTTCTCTGATGATTGCACGATGTTCAGCACCATTCGTGACTCCTCAGATACTGAAGCAGTCCGTGTAGAAATGCAGCAAGACCTGGACAATATCCAGGCTCAGGCTGATAAGTGGCAATTAACATTCACGCCACACAAGTGCCAGGCAATGACCATCTACAACAAGAGACAATCTAACCATCTCCCCTTGACATTCAACGGCATTACCATCACTGAATCCCCCACTATCAACATCCTAGGGGTTACTATTGACCAGAAACTGAACTGGAGTAGCCATATAAATACCGAGGCTACAAGAGCAGGTCAGAGGCTTCGAATCCTGAGGCGGGTAACTCACCTTCTGACTCCCCAAAGCCTGTCCACTATCTACAAGGCACAAGTCAGGAGTGTGATGGAATACTCTCCACTTGCCTGGATGGGTGCAGCTCCAACAACACTCAAGAAGCTCGACACCATCCAGGACAAAGCAGCCCACTTGATTGGCACCCCATCTACAAACATTCACTCCCTCCACCACCGATGCACAGTGGCAGCAGTGTGTACCATCTACAAGATGCACTGCAGCAATGCACCAAGACTCCTTAGACAGCACCTTCCAAACCCGCGACCTCTCCCACCTCGAAGGACAAGAGCAGCAGATGCATGGGAACACAACCACCTGCAAGTTCCCCTCCAAGTCACACACCATCCTGACTTGGAACTATATTGCCGTTCCTTCACTGTCGCTGGGTCAAAATCCTGGAACTCCTTTCCTAACAGCACTGTGGGTGTACCTATCCCACATGGACTGCAGCGGTTCAAGAAGGCAGCTCACCACCACCTTCTCAAGGGCAATTAGGGATGGGCAATAAATGCTGGCCTGGCCTGCGATGCCCACATCCCATGAATGAATAATAAAAAAATAAATTCACAGTATTTATCCCAAACAATGGAATCTTTCAGAAGAAGTAAGATCCTGGTTCCTGGGGCAGGATTTTCCCTGCAGGCTTCTAAAGCCTGCCATTAGGCTCAAATTGGTTCAGAAACCTGCACTGGATGGGAAACAATCATTCAATGTGATTTTCCCCAAAGCAGCCAATTAATGGCCAGAGGGTGGGCTCACTATCCAATTAAGGACAGCGAGCAGGTTGGCTCTTGATGCTGAAGGGCCAGTCAGAGGCCTTCCAGCTGCAGTAGCAAGATGCTCTGGCAGGTAAGTGAAGGAGAGGACATTTCAAAATAAAGGTATCATCTTTCCAACTTTTTAAAATTTGAAATAAAAATGGCCTTTGCAGCTGGGCCATCACTGTGGGGGAGGGGAAAACATGTCCCTAGGGTGGCCTGCAACTGCTGCTGCACCCAGGCAGGGAGGGCCTCGAAGCCTGCCTGGAGTGCTGGCCCCATGATCTGTCATTGGCAGGCCACCTCCAGGCAGCTAAACTGTCCCCCGCCGCCTCCAGGAACCTAAAGGCCAACCGGAAAATCCTAGTCAGCCTCCTTCAATTGGCCTTAAGTGGCCATTAATTATTTTAATCAGCTACCTACCACATGCAAGCAGATTGTCCTGCTTCCCCCCACTGCTGCCCCATTCAGCATCCAGGAAAATAGCCCTGGGGCAGGACTGAGTTGGGGAACCAGCATACTGACCAGCAGCACTATATTTAACACATCCACTTGTCTCAGTTCCCAGCCCTGGTGGGGACTAAAAATGCAGCCCTTTATGTGGCATTCCGGCCATGTTTCACTTAGTTTAGTTTCTATACATGTGAAGAAGGTCAGATGAATGCTTGAGTTTAAATGGTGTCAATATTCGTCATGCTATCGCCCAATTTATGCCTGTTATATTTCCAAATAGTTCTTTGTTTTAATGAAATTATTTTTTGTAATATTTTTGGGGGGATATTTAATTATCTTGAATGTGTTGTTCTGAAATTGGATTAAAAATGTCAATTTTCAGACTTGTCCGGAAGCAAAATGGAGTCTCCTCTCTAGATACCATTTAAAATGTTGGGATAAAATGGAAAATGTTTGAGATAATGCTTAGAAGCAGCAATAACTGTCTGCAGATCACAGAGAAAAAGATTTGAAGAAAATACTGAAAATTGAAAACATCACTTTGTACTCTTGTAAAATGACGTCGATCTCAATATACTCCATGAAAGAATACTTCAGTTTAGTTAGTCCAGATCAATGAAGGAATCAAAGATAGCATTCTTTTTTTTTTCTTTTGGGCCTCCTTATCTCGAGAGACAATGGATACGCGCCTGGAGGTGGTCAGTGGTTTGTGAAGCAGCGCCTGGAGTGGCTATAAAGGCCAATTCTGGAGTGACAGGCTCTTCCACAGGTGCTGCAGAGAAATTTGTTCGTTGGGGCTGTTGCACAGTTGGCTCTCCCCTTGCGCCTCTGTCTTTTTTCCTGCCAACTACTAAGTCTCTTCGACTCGCCACAATTTAGCCCTGTCTTTATGGCTGCCCGCCAGCTCTGGCGAATGCTGGCAACTGACTCCCACGACTTGTGATCAATGTCACACGATTTCATGTCACGTTTGCAGACGTCTTTATAACGGAGACATGGACGGCCGGTGGGTCTGATACCAGTGGCGAGCTCGCTGTACAATGTGTCTTTGGGGATCCTGCCATCTTCCATGCGGCTCACATACGAATTACATTACTATTGCGTAATGAAGTAAAAGGATGATATGATTTCACAGTTGCTAAAAATGAGCAGCTGGAACTATTTCGAATCAGGAACCTTTGATGTTTGAAATCAAAATCAAGTTCAAGATGATAGTGTCTTAATTTTAACAGATATAATTCATATGTTGCTGTTCATCATTGGAGTACTATATTGTGTCTTGCAAGATTCCTTAAAATACAGGGTATGGTGGTGAAGTGGTTATATTGCTAAACTAGTCATCCTGAGCTCTGGATTAATAATCCAACTAAAACAAATCAAAATGCTGCCTTGGCAATTGAATTCAAATCCAAATTGAAAAACAAAAACAGGAAATAGAAACATAGGAACAGGATTAGGCCATCCGCCCTCCGAGCCTGTGCTGCCATTCAGTGAGATCATGGCTGATCTGTATCCCAAATCCATCCACTCACCGTGGCTCCATATCGCTTAATACCCTTGGCTATCTAAAATCCACTGATCTCAAATTTAATATTGTTAATTGAGCAAGTATCGAGTATTTTTTGTGGGAGAGAGCTCCTCACTTCTATCATACTTTGTGTGAAGAAGTGCCTTCTGATTTCTCCCCTGAATGGCTTGGCTCTGATTTTTAGGTTATGTCCCCTTGTTCTAGACTTCCCGACCAGCAGAAAAAGTTTCTCTCTATCAATTCCTTTCAAAATCCTACAATCCTCAATCATCCCTAAACATTCTATATTCCAGGGAACAAAAGCATAATTTATGTAATCTCTATTCATAATTTAACCCTTGGAGCACTAGTAACATTCTGGTAAATCTGCACTGCATTCCTTCCAACGCTAATATATCCTATCAAAGGTGCGATTGTCAATACTCCAGATTTGTTCCAACCAGGGCTTCGTATAGCTGTAGCAAAACATCCTACCCTTTATATTCTAGCCCTCTAGTTATAAAGGCTAACATTCCATTAACCTTATTTTTTATATCTGACGATTACATTTTAGTGATCTGTATACATAGACCCCTAAATCTCTTTGGACCCTCACTCCTCCTAGGTCATTACCATGTAAAAAATATTTTTTGATCCAAAATGGATAATTCCACACTTGTGTTGAAATTGTCTGCCACAGTTTTGCCCAGTCATTTAACAAATTAATGTCTTTGTAATTATATGCTCCCTATGCCACCATTCTTTGTGTCAGTGGCAAACTTGGATAGATGGCTCTCTATTGTATTATCTAAGTCATTAATATAGTGAATAGTTGAGGCCCCAGCACAGATCTTTCTGGGACACCACTTATCGTTTCCTTCCAATTTGACTATGTACTCATTATCCCTACTGTGTATCTTCTACTGCCTAACCAATTTCATAACTGAACAAATAATTTGTCTCCGTTTCCATGAGCTTTAATTTTAGTTAACAATCTTTTATGTGGAATGATATTAAATAGCTTTTGGAAGCCCATATAAACTATATCCATAGACATTCAAGGCTGATTCTTATGAGCACGCTCTGCTATCGGTGGTCTTAAGGCACAGGGGTTCATTTAAATGGAGGCAGCGGAATGACCACCCCCAATACCATAGAGGGGGCAGCCGCTCTGTCCCCAGCAACGGCGTCCAGCGCCACCGCGCAGGCGCTGGAGCCACTTTTAAAGGGCTTCAAGCCATTAGAAGCAATTTTAATTTTTCAAGTTACATAATGGTACATTGTCCTCAAAAAATTAAATAAAAGCTGGAGGTCCTTTCCCACCCCCCACCAAATGTTTGTTCATGTGCCTATATCACAAAATGAACTTTATTCCCAACCCAAACGTTTCCCTCCAATTTTGGTACATTTGTCCTTCAACCCTTTCCCACCATCCCCACAGCCAATAAAAAGTGTTTTTCCTGTTCCCCACCCCCCCTTTCCAACACCCAGATGATTTCGCTCCTCTCCCCTCCCCACCAGTGCCACGCCTAAGAACTCCGAATGGAGTTCCAAAGGCGTGGGAGTTGCGGTCATAGGCCGGAATATCGTTGTG
The DNA here is from genome assembly GCF_036365525.1 of Heterodontus francisci. NCBI lineage: Eukaryota > Metazoa > Chordata > Chondrichthyes > Heterodontiformes > Heterodontidae > Heterodontus > Heterodontus francisci. The sequence goes on along the minus strand of NC_090373.1, from coordinate 154,111,696 downwards.
GGACAGCTGCCGGGACAAGGTAAGTTAATTTGTATGCATTAACTTTCATTACCATATTGAAATGAAGGCCCCACTGCTTGGCGGGGGGGTGGGGGGAGGGGTCTGCACCGGGGCCTCGCTGCCGGCGGTAAAATGAGGTGGGGCCGCTTTGGCGTTGGGGATCATGCAGGCCTCTCCCAGTAGAGTTTTCCGCCCCCCACCCCCACCCGCCACAACCTTCAATGCCAGAGGGCTCATAAAATTCAGCCCTCCCTTTAGCTACTTCCTCAAAATATTCAATTAAGGTTTTTTAGACAATAACCTATTGTTTACAAATCTATGCTGCTGTCTAATCTGCGGCAACAGGGTCATTTGAGACCTCGGGGTTGGTTGTCACTGACCTTCTGCAAGTTGCCCCAGGGCCAGGTAAGAATCCCATGCTCAGGGTTATGAGGTATGACCAACGGTGGAACCAGCAAATATTCAGTGGTGATGGCAGAATAGCCAGAATCTCAAGGGGCAGCAGCTGCTTACAGGCAAAGGATCCTTCAGGAAGGGGTCTTGTGTTTCCTTTAAAGCATACCTGAGGAAGTGTTGGGACAAATATTTCCCTCTATTTTGATTTAGTTCGAACAAGACAACCACCCTGGTGAAACAGAAAGACAACAGCCAAAGTATAGCCAATCAATCAGAATTTATTGAAGTATACTTAACAAATAGGCAATGAGCAACGCCTGTCCACAGGTCCTTGCTTTTCCCAAACGGTCTGACTCCAGGCGATGCTCTCAACTCGGGTGTCCTTCTTCTTCTTCAAGTGGAACTAGAGTATTTCTAGCCAGGCTTCAGGACTTTTAATCCAGGTGCAACTGTGTATTTCCAGTGGTTCAGACTCTGACCTCGTACATTCCTTTTCTTTTGTGGTCTTCGGCATTCATCCACATCATAATTGATACAATCAATAGCCCATTCATGGTTATGTCCGTTGACCATAACACATAATCATAGCCATCTCCCGGATTAGCCTGGGTGAGGTTAACATGCAGACACCTGAAGGGCTTTCATTGTTTTGAACAGTGGGATCCTTTAACAATGCACCCTCTGACTGTCTGGTAGTCTTGAACAACACATTCCCCAGACAGACTTAATTCTTATAAACTGTTCTCATTTCCATCCAATCATCCTGGATTGTTCTAATGTTCCACCCTTCGTTTCTATAAGCATCTCATCTCCACCAACATATTGTCCCTAATCATCACAAGACATCTTTTGTTTATACTTAACTTAAACAACGCAGCTTTCCACATGCCAGCAGTTCAATTCTTTTTTCCCAAAAGAACCCACACCACACTAAAATTAATTATGGTGCCTAAGGAGTGGGCAGTGATTCCAGAATAACCGGCACCCTGCTGTTACTGCCCATCACCTGACAGTGTTATGGTAGGAAACTGGAGGAATCGCTGGGGATTTTTCACACCCTTTCTCTGTACAACAAAGGTTGCAAGGAGAAATGTGGGCAAAATGGCATCATACAATGATGAAGCCTCAGACATCCTGTTACGGGAGGTGCAGCAAAAGATCAGATTTCACATGATCAACTGTCATGTGATCACACCTCCAGGAATGCATTCAATTAGAGTTGGCAACTCTGTGCTCACTATTCTTAACTTCTACCCTCCCTTTATGCAGACTCATTGCAGCAACAAGCAGCAGAGGATGACGGGAAGAGGATGGCAAAGACCAAGCCAGCCAGGATTCTCAGACATTGTCATCTCTCAGCAGCACCTGCCTGGTCTCCAGCCACCTGCTCCAACTTTCATGCCAGTGGAATGTAAGGAGCTCAGACCGGGCTGCTTATGAGCATCCTCCAGAAATGCAGCCATCATCAAATCTATGCCACACATCACTTGTCATGGAAGATGAGGGCCACCTCAATCCCATGACCATTCTGTGAAGTACGTGGAGCCAATCACTTCCACAATACAGACCCTCAGGTGGCACTGAGAAGAAGCAAGAGACTAGGTGCCCATAGAGAATGTCATGTCGGGTTGGGAAACTGTTGTCTGTACATTATCCTTTTCCACCCTGCCTCAGCTCATCTGCTGCTGAAACCCTCATCCATGCCTTTGTTACCTCTAGACTTGAGTATTGCAATGTACTTTGGCCCCCGCCCATATTCTGCTGCCCGTACTCTAACTCGTACCAAATCCCATTCCCCTATCATCCCTGTGCTCGCCAAACTATATTGACTCATCCTTGTTTCCAAATTCCTCCATGGCCTCGCCCCTCCCTATCTCTGTAATCTCCTGTAGCCCTACAACCCTCTGAGATATCTGTGCTCTTCCAATTCTGGCCTCTAGCACAACCATGATTTTAACTACTCCACCATTGGTGGCTTTGCCTTCAGCTGCCTAGGGCAAAAGCTCTGGAATTTCCTCCCTAAACCTCATCACCTCTATACCTCTCTTTCCTTCTTTAAGATGGTTCTTGAAACCTTCCTCTTCAACCAAGCTTTTGGTCATCTATCCTATTATCTTCTTACAATGCTCAGTGTCAAATTTTGTTTGATAATACTCCTGTGAAGTGTCTGAGGATGTTTTACACCATTAAAGGTGCTATATAAGTGCAAGTTGTTGTTGATGTATGTCTAAAAATCAGCTGGCACTTTGATCCTCTGAGAAGTAGCCAGATGCAAGTGCAAGGTATCTGTGCACAACCTGCAGATGAAAAAAAAACATAATTTTCTAACTTCAATAGCCTTTTCTATTTATGCAACTCCTCATGTTTGTCTTTAACAGCTGTTTCTGATTGAAATTGTAATTTACCCCAATTGCATGGTGAGGTGGGGGAGGGCACTCCTGGCGTAAGTCCTGGAAATGCACATTCACAGCACCACTGGTCCTCAGACCACCTCCCATAAATCAGACCAGTGATGACTGGATCAGAGAACGGCTCTGGAATTGCGCGAAAGCTCGGGAGAAGCTGCCTTGTTAGTTTTCTCACTGGAAAATTTGCCAACACCGTCACAATGCCACTAAATGCTGAGGAAATTCACCATCTGTATTTTGACATGGTGACTGTTTCAATGGTGGAAACTTTCTGTGTAAGGAACAAATGGGTGATTAGTGTTTATTCAGTGTTAAGCTGTGGCATTCCTTATCCAATTATCTGCTTGTCAGTTTCAGGTCAGTTGCATACATTCAAAATCAACCAACAAATCTCAGCTCTGTTTGTGTGTGTGTGTTGTGACTTTACAAATGTGGTAGTTTGGTAAAAGATGATTAAAATACAATTGAAATAACCTTTACGAAAGGAATGATCATGATAAAATAATTGCAAAATGGCACAAAAGTTAGGCAATGTACTTTCATATATCATGAAGAAATATTTGACAAATATTTGGGAGCTCACAGAAGTTATATTCATTATTCAACTTGCTGAAAGAAGGGTTTTGGGGGAGAATAAGGGGCAGCGAATTGGCAATTTAATTAACTGTTGTGAACGAAAGCTGAAGAAGAACGTAGGTTAGAATAGTTCAAATGCATCGGTAAAAATAGCTTGGAAAACTTTTCCAACAAAGTTGGAACAAACTAGTCTTTTTAGTTCTTTTGACCTCTGACAATCTGGCTGTGCTAGTGTCAAATAAACAAAACATGGAATGAATCGATCCACTACACCCCCCACTTGCACAGGTGGATGGATTTTTCCAGCAAACCTGGAACTGTATAGAGTAGAAATAAAATCATTAACCACAGGCTCATATAACTCCAAAACCCACAGGCAAGATTGCTGCTGAATGAACAGACATCAACAGTCACTACCGTGGATATAATAAACTTGTTTTAAGTAAAATGTTCAAAAGTTCAGGTGAAGTAGCAAGGGGATTATCGACTGAAGCAGCTTGCTTAGATAAGCAATCATTTTAGATAAGGACTACAGTATGTCTCTCTGTATATAGAGCACCAGCCATTGTCAGAGGAAAGTGCCACATAGAAGGCTATTAAGAAGGTGGAGGTCAATAGAATTAAGGGGAAAGTGGTGATATGGATACAAAATTGTCTCAGTGACAGGAAGCAAAAGGTGGTGGTGGATGGGTGTTTTTCAGACTGGGAGGTGGTTTGCAGTAGTGTCCCCCGAGGGTCAGTTTTGGGTTCATTACTCCTTGCAATTTTTTTAAATGACCTAGACTCAGGTATAGGGAGCAGCATTATAAAGTTTGCAAACAATACAAAAGTTAGCAATAGTGAGGATGTTATAGGCTTCAGGATGACATAGATGGGATGGTAACATGAGAAGAAGCATAGCAGATGGAGTGCAATGCACAAAGTGTGAAGCGATGCACTTTGGGAGGACTAATATGGAAAGACAGTACACTATAAATGGTATGACTTTGAAAAGTGGATATGAGCAGAGAGACCTTGATGCCCATTTACACAAATCCTGAAAGGTGGCAAGTTGGTTAAAAGTTGATGCTGATAAAAGCATTTGGATTACTTGAGTTTATAAACAGAGGCATAGAATATAGAAGCAAAGAGATCCTGCTAGAACGTTATAAATCACTGGTTATGCATCAGCTGGAGTATTGAGTATTGACAATTGTGGGCACCACACTTCAGGAAAGATGTAAAGGCTTTAGAAAGAGTACAGAGGAGGTTCACCAGGATGTTACTATGAATAAAGGATTTCAGTTGTGAGGAGAGGTTGGAAAAGTTCGTACTGTTCTCCTTGGAACAGAGAAGGTTAAGAAGTGTCCTAGGAGAGGTTCTCAAGAGGTTTTGATAGAGTAAATAGGGAAAAATTATTCTCTTGGGCGAATGGGTCAATTACTAGAGGTCATAGATTCAAAATTATTCAAAAAAGATCTTGAGGGGAGATGAGAAGAAATTTTTTCACTGAGTTTTCAGGATCTAGCACGCTGTACCTGAAAAGGTGTTGTAAGTTGGTTCCATATATAACTTTAAAAGGGAGTCCTACTCTCTCAATTCTCAATTTATCCCAGAATATTGCTCCCAATCCCATGTCTCTAATTTTGCTTACTAACGTCTTGTGTAGGACCTCATCAAAAGCCTTCTGAAAATCCAAATACAGCAAATCCACTGGTTCCCCCTTATCTAGTCTGCTAGTTACATCCTCAAAAATCTCTAACAGGTTTGTCAAACATAATTTTCCTTTCATAAATCCATGTTAACTCTGCCCAATCGCACCATTATTTTCTAAGTGTCCAATTATCACCCTTTATAATAGATTCTAGCAGTTTCCCTACTACTGATATGGATACAGAACTGGCTTGGTCATAGAAGACAGAGGGTAGCAGTGGAAGGGTGTTTTTCTGAATGGAGGGATGTGGCTAGTGGTGTTCCGCAGGGATCAGTGCTGGGACCTTTGCTGTTTGTAGTATATATAAATGATTTGGAGGAAAATGTAGCTGGTCTGATTAGTAAGTTTGCGGACGACACAAAGGTTGGTGGAGTTGCGGATAGTGATGAGGATTGTCAGAGGATATAGCAGGATATAGATCGGTTAGAGACTTGGGTGGAGAAATGGCAGATGCAGTTTAATCCAGACAAATGTGAGGTAATGCATTTTGGAAGGTCTAATACGGGTGGGAAGTATACAGTAAATGGCAGAACCTTTAGGAGTATTGACTCGCAGAGAGATCTGGGCGTACAGGTCCACAGGTCACTGAAAGTGGCAACGCAGGTGGATAAGGTAGTCAAGAAGGCATACGGCATGCTTGCCTTCATCGGTTGGGGCATAGAGTATAAAAATTGGTAAGTCATGCTGCAGCTGTACAGAACCTTTGTTAGGCCACACTTGGAATATTGTGTACAATTCTGGTCGCCACACTACCAGAAGGATGTGGAGACTTTGGAGAGGGTACAGAAGAGGTTTACCAGGATGTTGCCTGGTCTGGAGGGTATTAGCTATGAGGAGAGGTTGGATAAACTCGGATTGTTTTCACTGGAACGACGGAGGTGGAGGGGCAACATGATAGAGGTTTGCAAAGTTATGAGTGGCATGGACAGAGTGGATAGTCAGAAGCTTTTTCCCAGGATGGAAGAGTCAGTTTCTAGGGGACATAGGTTTAAGGTGCGAGGGGCAAATTTTAGAGGAGATGTGCGAGGCAAGTTCTTTACACAGAGGGTGGTGAGTGCCTGGAACTTGCTGCCTGGGGAGGTGGTGGAAGCAGGTACAATCGCGACATTTAAGAGGCATCTTGACAAATACATGAATAGGATGGGAATAGAGGTATACAGAACCCGAAAGTGCAGAAGACTTTAGTTTAGACGGGCATTAAGATCGGCCCAGGCTTGGCGGGCTGAAAGGCCTGTTCCTGTGCTGTACTGTTCTTTGTTCTTTGTTCTTTGATGTCAGGCTAACAAGTTCCTGTTATTTCTCTCCCTCATTTCTCAAATAGTGGGGTTACATTTACGACCTTCCAATCTGCAGGAATCTATACAATTTTGGGAGATATCACCAACACATCCACTATCTCTACACCTCTTTCAACACTCTGGGATGTCGTTCATCAGATCCAGGGGATTTATCAACTTTCAGTCCCATTATTTTCTCCAGTACTACTTATTTACTAATACTAATTTCTTTCAGTTCCTCATTCTTGCTAGTCCCTTGGTTCTCTGGTATTCCTGGGAAGTTTGTTTGTATCTTCCTCCATGAAGACAGACACAAAGTATTTAAATTAAAGCAAAATACTGCAGATGCTGGAAATCTGAAATAAAAACAACAATTGCTGGAAATGCTCAGCAGGTCTGGCAGCATCTGTGGAGAGAGAAGCAGAGTTCTGATGAAGAGTCACTGACCTGAAACGTTAACTCGGCTTCTCTCTCCACAGATGCTGCCAGACCTGCTGAGTATTTCCAGCATTTCTTGTTATTATGACACAAAGTATTTGTTTAGTTTCTCTGCCATTTCCTTATTCCCCATTATAAATTCCCCTGACTCTGCCTGTAATGGGCCCACATTTGTCTTTGCTATCTTTTCCTTTTCACATAACAATAGAAGCTTTTACAGACCATTTTTTAATGTTTCTCACCAGTTTACTTTCATGTTCTATTTTCTCTTTCTTTATCAGTTTCTTGGTCCTCCTTTGCTGAATTCTAAAATGCCCCCAATCCTCAGGCTTACTACTTTTTATTGGCAACTTTATAAGCCTCTTCCTTTGATACAATACAATCTTTAACTTCTCTTGTTGGCCATGTTGGATCACTTTTCCTGCTGAGTTTTTGTACCTTGAAGGAATCTAAATTTGTTGTGAATCATGTGTTAATTTTTTAAATGGTAGCCATTGCCTGTCTACCATCAGACCTTATAATGTAGTTTCCCAATCTGCCACAGCCAACTTGTCCCTTGGTTTAGATTTAAGACCCTCATTTCAGATATAACTACATCACTTTCAAACTTCAAGTAAAAGTCTATCATATTATGGTCACTCTTCCCTAAAGGCTCCTTTACAACAAAATTATTAATTATCCCTTTCTCATTGCACAATCCCAGATCTAAAATAGCCTGTTCTCTAGTTGGTTCCTCAACATACTGTTCTAGAAAACCATCTTGTATTCCAGGAATTCTTCCGCCACAGCATTAGTGTTAATTAGGTTTACCCAGTCGATAAGTAGATTGAGTAGAGTGCTCATTCTTTGATTTGATTTTGAGAAAAAGTCATGCCTTAATAGTCTATAGATAAAACACAGGGGGACAGCATTCATCTTTCACCTGAGATGGGCCAGAGGTGGGCGTGGAATGCACATTGCTTGCCGAACGAACTTCACAAGGGGAATGACCATTTTTTAGGTGTGCTTCATTTCAATATTATGGGAAAGCTATCAGCAGTCAATGGACAGCTTGCCCAGTGGGGTGGGGGGACGAATGGAATTCAGTCTGGAGTGATGTCATTGAAAACTGCTCTGCATCTCTTGAAGGGATGGTGCCGTGTGTATTTTGGAGCTCAGATGAAAGTGATGTTCTCAGAACTGGCAGGCAATGATGACTATTCGAGCTTCCTGGTTGTCAGGCAGTCCCTGGAAGTACTAGTGGAGAAGGTGACAAAGACGAAACACATGCTCTTTTCTGAGGTTAGGAAGAGTACACTGGCAGACAGGCAAATTGTTCAAGATTGCTGCTGTTGCATCGGGCAGTCAATCATTGGCTTCTACTTATCCTTGCAGTAACCTGAGACTTACCTCAGTGAAGTTCAAGATTCTTATAAATGACTCTGCTGTAGCCTTCCTCTCGACCTCCTCCTGCCCAGGATTTGTGAGCAGGCTCTGGAATCACGACCCTGAGATGAAAATTGCAACGGAAGCATGTGTCTGCTGCCCTTGTTCTTCTTGGTGGTAGAGGTCACGTGTTTGATTTTGAACAACCGTTTTAGCCACCCAAGAATGCACTCCCGACCCCAATCTGGAGCACTTCTCCCGAGATTGTGGCCATTGAGTACACCCTACAGGTTTGCTGTCCCCTTAACAACACCTCTCTGTTCAACAACACAGCTGCTGGTCATTCATAAATCTGAGATTTGACCCAACGCCCCAACCAAAATTAAGGTTATTATGAATGACTGAAGTAAATTGATGAAACAAATCTTGTTTTTATTGTTTTCAAATAATAATGAAACCAGACATTCTCATCAGCTCAGCAGGGTTGGGGGAGGGTACAAATCCCAAGGATCATCCATCGGGGAAGGAGATTTGTAGGAATTTGGGCAGTGATCAGATCAAGTTCATTTTCATCGAATTGAAGATTTGTTTTGAAATCCCAATCGGATTGGGAGGTGTAGGGGTTGCAGGGAATGGCATGAGTAGGGACCATATACATTTTTCACCCACACCCAATACATCTTTGTAGAGATTTTGGGTAGGGTGGAGGTTGGGGGTGGTGGTGCTGAAGAGCATAAGAACACAAGAAATACCATATGGCCATCGAGCCTGCTCTGCCATTCAATATGATCATGGCTGATCTTGGGCTTCAACTCCATTTTCCCACCCATTCGCCATATCCCTGCATTCCCTGAGAGACCAAAAATCTGTCTATCCCAGCCTTAAATGTATTCAATGATGGAACATCCACAACCCTCTGGGGTAGAGAATTCCAAAGATTCATAACCCTTTGAGTGAAGTAATTTCTCCTCACCTTAGTCCTAAATGATCGGCCTCTTATCCTGAGACTGTGCCTTTTAGATTCCTTGACCAGCAGAAACAATCTCTTAGTGTCTACCCTATCCAACCCCTTCAGAATCTTGTATGTTTCAATGAGATCGCCTCTCATTCTTCTAAACTCCAGAGAACATAAGCCCAATTTACTCAGCCTCTCATCATAGGACAATCCCCTCATCACAGGGACCAGTTTAGTAACACTTTGATGTACCACCTCCAATGCAAGTATATCCTTCCTTAAATATGGAGACCAAAACTGCACACGGTACTTCAGATATGGTCTCACTAAAGCCCTGTATAATTGCAGCAGGACATCTTTATTCCTGTACTCCAATCTCCTTGTAATAAAGGCCAACATGCCTTTTGCCTTCCTAATTGCTTGCTGTACCTGCATGCTAACTTTCTGCATTATTTGTACAAGCACACCCAAGTCTTTTTGAACATCAACACTTAGAAGTTTCACACCTTTTAAAAATATTCTACTTTTCTATTCTTATGAGCAAAGTGAATATCATCACACTTCCCCACATTATACCCCATCTTCCATCTTATTGCCCACTCACTTAACCTGTCCATATCTCTTTGCAGTCTCGCAGCAACTTCATGTGAATGCATAGTTTTCAGGCCATCATAACAAATTTGTGAAGTAATTTTGGGACCCTAAGGGTGGGTGAAAGGGCCATTTCCAGTTCACTACTGAGGTCTTCTTCATATGAATTGTTATGGAAATCTGAAACCCTATTCCACCAAAAACCTGCTGAGACTAGGTCAGTTGAAAATTTCAAAACTGAGTTGGATAGATTTTTATTAGGCCATGACGTTAAGGGTTACAGAATTAAGGCAGGTAGCTGGAGTTAAGATACAGATCAGTCACAGCTAACTGAATGGTGGAACAGGCTTGAGGGGCTAAATGGTCTACTCCTGTTGCTATTGATGCTGCATATCAGTTTTTGGATGCATTTGACAATATTTTTGTGTTTGGTCTGTACCTTTCAAACAAGAGCTGTGTTCTTCAACTGCTGGGATTTTGTGGGCTTTTTGCATCTCCTGTTGGAAACAACGACATTGAATCTTCATGCTGAAATAATCTTGCCCAGAGCCAAATGCACTTTAGTGCCCCTTTTTTGTAAAACCTGTTATTTTTTCAACTAGGTGCCATGGGCTTGCAGTTATCAAAGTTTATGTTTATTTTACTAAGCCACAGCATGTCTCTGTGGATTGTAACAGTATCAAGAACGAGGTGCAGTATAAATGGCTGCACTGCTTGTGGTCAATTCACTGAAAATGCAGTTGAAGGTATGGTGAGGCGTATATGCAATTCACATTGACAATGTGGCTCAGCTGCTTTTCATATTGAGCTATTTTCCAAACTTCTCTTTCAATAGATCTGGTACTTGTGTCAGGATAATACATTGCAAGTAGGAATATCTTTATTTTACCATTACCTGACAGGCATAATTTATGCAAGGAGATAAGAGTAGGGAAGAGGCTTTTGAAAATATTTTTGATTTTCTAGCCTTGTGCTAGGGATTCCACAGGCCTTGAAGGAGATGAATCCTCCAGGCACACCTCACAAGGCAGCATCATCAGATGGAGTGGGGCCGGGAATGGAGACTCCCAGAGCTGAAGCCTGGCATGTGGTGGTAATGGTCCCACCTGGCCTGCACCCTCAAAGAAACAGATCTTTTTCTCTGAATAAATGGGAGGGTTTTGGGAGCATACCAAAGGTCAGTCATGTGGCACTTTCAGAGCCTGTAGCACTGGAAATGCTCCTGTCAAAGCAGGGGTGTGAAAAATCCCTTAAGGAAACCAGGGATACCAATACAGAAAATGAAGGGTAATTTTAAGCAAAAGAAAGACTTTCATTTATATAGTTCCTTTCATGACCTCAGGACATCCTAATGTGCTTTACAATGAAGTAATACTGAAGTGTCATCACTGTTGTAATGTTTCAGTGTTGGAAAGGTTATGATGTATTGTTACATAGTATAAAAGAGAGATGAGCAGAGGAGAACGTTGCATAAGAAGTTCTCCATGGCAGCTTTTCTTTCCCCTTTGATCATTCTCTTCTTGCATCGTTTCTTATTGTTATAGTTGACACAATTTTATATGACAAGCTGATAACATTTTACATAATATTGCTATCATAATCCAATTTGTACACATTATTGGCACACATTAGTCCCAGCTCATGTCCCAGAATACCAATGACTCAGAAAGCTGAAGGAGACAATCCCCATCTGTACCTGAACAAATGAAAGAGAATGTAACAGTTATTCCTATCTGTCAATCAGACCTCACCAGAGCAGCCCATTCAGTGACTGACATTTCCTTTAAGGCAATATTTTCCAAAGAATATGACCATAATTACCATTGGGGTTGGCGGCATGGGGGAGTTGGGGGGAAATGAGAGGGATGGTGGAGGGGAAATGGGGGAGAGGTGGTGTGGGGTTGGGTATTGTTACTCAAAGAAGAAACTGAAACAGCTCAACTAAGATGATGAGAAATAATTTGATTTCTACATATCAGCCAACTTTTATTATGAGCACAATTAGCACAGTATTAGATAAATTATTGCAGACAGCTTAAGGAGTCCCTTCCACTGTGGCAAACAGGTATCCTCACTTCCTATACTTCCCTCCTTATGACTTCACCTCCATTTGAGAACCATGGCCTGGACAAATAATACGGAGAGATGAGTTCAAGTCCCAACACTGTAGTTTGGGAATTTAAATTCAGTTAATTAACTAAATTTGGAATAAAAAGTTAGTATCAGTAATGGTGAACATTAAACTACTGGATTGTCATAAAAACGTCTCAGGTTCACTAATGTCCTTTGAGGAAGGAAATCTGCCATCCTTACTTGGTATGGCCTACATGTGACGACAGACCCACAGCAATGTGGTTAACTCTTAACTGCCCTCTGAAATGGCTTGGCAAGACACCAGTTGTTTCAAAAGCTGCAGTGGTTCAGAAGGCGGTTCACCATCATCTTCTGAAAGGCAATTAAGGGATAGGCAATAAATGCTGTCCTTGCCAGCAATGCCCATATCTCATAAATGAATAAATAAACAAACCATGATAACATTTCTTCTTGTCCTCACCTCATCTATTGACACTGGCCGGAAGGGTGGTCTGCATCCCTGATGTCACCTTCCTTTCTCTTCACATTAGGGAGGGGGGGGGGTGGGGTTTGCACTACCAGTGTGCAGCCTTGCACAATTGTCTGTCCTTTCTTGGGCTGAAATTTATGGATGACATGCCCATGATTTGCCTATGTGCACAGGCAGTGGGAAAGGGGCCTTCCAGGTAGCGCAGACCTGGACAGTTATCCCCATGAACTCACTTCACACTTGTGAATTAGTTACACAAAGGAAGATTTCAAAATATCTCTTGCTTCAATAAAATCTGAATACGCAGCATGCAAAAACTAAACTGTGTTACTCAAACAAGTTGACCTAACTAGTTCAGCTAATAGGTATAGAAATAAAGAATATGTGTAGTATCAAGCCCCTTGAACATATGTGGCAAGGTGCGTAAACTATTTAATATTCTGAGCTGATGATCCTGTCAGAACCCACTTTCACTGCAATAGCAAAGTAGTAGTTTTTAAGATCTGGGCATGATAATCTTGAATTTTGTTCACTCAAAGTTAACTTTTTGTTACATATTATTTAATATCACAGAAAGGCCAGTGGCTAAGAACTGCAAATGTTCATCTTGTTCTACTTTGAGTCCTCCTTTCTACACAATTAAACAAAAGCACAGAATCACAGAATCACAGAATAATACAGTGCAGAAGAGGCCCTTCGGCCCATCGAGTCTGCACCGATGCATTAAAGACACCTGACCTGTCGACCTAATCCCATTTGCCAGCACTTGGCCCATAGCCTTGAATGTTATGACGTGCCAAGTGCTCATCCAGGTACTTTTTAAAGGATGTGAGGCAACCCACCTCTACCACCCTCCCAGGCAGGGCATTCCAGACCGTCTAGAGGATATATTCAAAATCACAAAATTATGCACTTCAATGAATGCATAAAGTGTAATTCTTCAATTTTTGAGATGCTTTTGAGATCCATCTATGTTACCTGAATCTGTGACTGACTTCAATGTATGTTGAACATTGGCAGAACTACCCCTTGTAGGCCTAATGGGCCTGGATTCCCTTGGGAACACAGATGCTGAATATCACACAGCTTGGTGTTCCACAGCCCAGATCTCCTGATCTCAAGCAATCCAGTGGTCTTAGCCTGCCAGTAGCCAGAAAATAGAGGCACAAGTACTTACTGGGGTATCATTGCTTTCTGAGGCAGTGGTTGCAGCCACTTGGGAAAAACACTGTGCAGAGCCCCAGAACTGCCAATGACAACACTGTTCCAATGGTTCCCTATGCATCCCCCACCTGAGGCCTTTCCGCAATGATAGCCTGGCAATGTGGCCACACTTACTATGAACAATTTTGGAAGTCTTCAGAAGACATCTCCAGCTTGAGGTGCCCTTGCAGTCACCCACCTACGTTGGCAGCGGTGGGGTTGCTGACCACACACAGCCTTGGGCGCTCTGATTGGCCCTCCTGCCTGTGCAGCACACCCACCGTTCCTAATTCAACTGGGCTCCCAGAGGTGGCCTGTTAATTGGCTGCCTTAGGGAAGATCCAACAGGTGGGCGGGGTTTGGACACAATTGGGATCCGGATCTGGATATGGTTTTGACATCAGGGTCACTTAGGGGATGGCACTTTTTAGTCTAGAAAAGTGTAGACTTTGGGGAGATTTAATTTAAGTGTTTAAAATGATGAAAGAACTAGACTGTGGACAGTCTATTTGAACTGCATAAGTTCGGGGAGAATGTGCACATAAACCATAAAAATTATTAAATGTCAGGAGGTCTTAATGCAAAAGGTTGTCAGTGTTTGACATAAATTGCTGGCTGATGTGGTGAGCATGGAATTGGAAGGGTTCCTTGCTGTGGCAAATATCACTCTGTATAAAAGGTAAGTAGGATGCTAAGTATGTACCTCAAGGCACTATGATCTCCTAGAAATTGTTCTGCTAGCCTTTAGGGGTTGGAGAATAATTTCCCAGCTTATATTTCCCTGAATTGGCAGAGCTTTTTAAAAATAAATTTCCCCTCTGCCATAAGATTACATTCGTACAAGTAGGAAGGTATGCAGGGAGTTACGATGTTTAGTAGCATCATAACTTTTTGGGATATGCTTTGTAGGCCTGAGGCCTCCAGGCACTACTTTTTGCACTTTTATATTTTTGCATTTTACGTCAGCTTTGCACTTGACTTTTAAAAAAAAAACAACATTAAACCTCTATTGGATTTTTAAAGGTTACTTTGTAGACATTGATTTCAAACTGTGATTGTGCTCTGATTAAGTCAATTAATTAATCAATTATGTAATCAATGGTAATCAGTAGTAATATTACTAACTGTGAACTTGTTTTTCCCAAGATCTCCTTTGTTTTGTTTTCATGCTGGTCAAAAGAGGCCATGTTCACAGCTGTTGTTTTGTCTAAACTACTGTTTTTCTCTTCTCCTAGATTTAGAAATAAAGGCTGTTTCCTATTGTTTAAACAGGAGTCAGTTCTGACAGTATTCGATGACCCTTGAACTACAAGCCAGGACAATGGATAACCTTGTATATGGGGTGGAGTCAGGAGATGGAGTTTAATTGATGGACAGTATAACCTAATTGATGGCAGGTAAGAGACACCATCAAAGGATGTATAAACAGCCTGAGCGGCCTCGTAGTGCCATTGAGAAGAATTTGATAAGAACTCATGGTTGTCAGACTCTTGTTTTGAGAAAGTCTGATGGAGGCCCCAGAAAGTTGGAATGAAGCCAGAAATTGTACTTAAAAGGGGCAGAGCATCCAACATTCAGTGCTGCAGCCAGAGTGAGCTAGTCAACCACTGAAGACTACGGAGGAAGGGATGTCGATGGAGTGACTGACCGGAGAGTCCACGCTCGTGCATGATTATTCGGAGACTTGCCGATGTATCTACCAGGGAACTGTACCATTTTAGGGAGCTCTCTTGAACAGACTAATTTGGGGTTGTGCTATAAGAAAGTTGTCTTAATTGTTTCTTTTCCTTCCTTTTTTTGAAAGTTATCTTTCTTTCCTATATGGGTTTTAGTAAGGCATTTGACAAGGTCCCACATGACAGAATGAGGCACATTAATTTAGTCATGAGCATTGATTTTTAACTGTTGTTGGAGCAAGGAAATGACTTGTTAAACAGATTAGCCGTGCCTGGAAAAAAAAAAGCTTTCACATGCTAACAGATATCGAAGGCGAGGAAGCGCATTCCAGGGCCTCCTAAGGAGGATACAATCCACAAGGACCAGGACTGGTTGGACAAGCTGATCACATGACCACCTGGCTGTTCCAGGGTTTTCTTTTGAACTGACCACAGAGAGTTTGAAGGCAGAGTGTCCATTTGCTTCTGGACTGAGATCTCTCCTGTCTGCTCCCCTCTCTTTCTCACAAGCCTCTGAATCCACTGAAGACACATGAACCCCAAGAGAGAAAAGTCTCCTACAGTGAACAAGGTTTAAGAAGAATACTGGGCCCCAATGAAAAGCAAGATCTACCTGCAATCAAGGACTCTACAGTGATCTTGAAGAACCGTTACAACAACTCTTCAGATATTACCCCAACTTTTCCACTTTATTTGTCTTCTGTTCTTTTCTCTCTATTTGCATGTGTGTATTGCATATGCATGCTAGTGTAGGCATGTCTTGTATCTGCAGGCATTAACTGAATTAGAGTTTAAGTTTAATAAATGTCAACTTTTCTTCTTTTAACCCTGTTTGTGCTGGTTTCTTTGCCTTATAATTGGAAAGCGGTGATCAAGGATTTACCAATGGGGAGCTAAAAAAAAGTAAACCCTGTTGTGGTAAGACCAAGTGAAGACTGAGAGAGACCTCTAGACAACTTCCTCCCCAGGTCATAACAAACGTCAAAGCCCATGTGATTCAGGGGAATGTGGCGGATGTTTTCGCTAATGGAAAGCAGTTATCAGTGGTGTTCCATAGGGCTTAGTGTTGGGTCCCTTGCTGTTTGTGGTATATATTAATGATTTGGACTTAAATGTGGGAAATTTGCTGATGACACAAAAATTGGCCGTGTAGTTGATAGTGAAGAGGATAGCTGTAGACTTCAGAATTCTATCAGTGGTTTGGTTGAGTGGGCGGAAAAGTGGCAAATTAAATTCAATCCAAAGAAGTGTGAGCTAATGTGTTTGGGGAGGGCAAACAAGGCAAGGGAATACGCAATAAACGGGAGGATATTGAGAGGGGTAGAGGCAGTGAGACCTTGGAGTGCATGACCACAGGTCCCTGAAGGTGACAGGATAGGTAGATAGAGTGGTGAAGAAGGCATATGGAATGCTTTTTTATATTGGCCGATGTATAGAATACAAAAGCAGGGATGTAATGTTGGTACTATGTAAAATGCTGGTTAGGCCACAGCTGGAGTATTGCATACAGTTCTGGTCACCACATTGCAGGAAGGACATAATCGCTCTGGAGAGGAGATTTACAAGAATGTTACCAGGGCTTGAAAATTGCAGCTGGGGACATGGGTTCAAATCCCACCACAGCAGAATGTGGAATTTGAATTCAATTAATAAATCTGGAATTAAAAAGCTAGTCTAACGATGGCCATGAAACCATTGTCGATTGTTGTAAAAACCCATCTGGTTCACTAATGTCCTTTAGGGAAGGAAATCTGCTGTCCTTACCTGGTCTGGCCTACATGTGACTCCAGACCCACAGCAATGTGGTTGACTCTTACATGCCCTCTGAAATGGCCTAGCAAGCCACTCAGTTAGGGCAAATAGGGATGGGCAATAAATGCTGGCCTGGCCAGCGACGCCCACATCCCATGAATGAATAAAAAAAAAAATTTGATTGTGTACCCAGAAATGGGATATGAAAACAGAATTGCATTTTAAATTACTGGTGCTGGTGTAATGTTTTATTTTTATTTTAAAAGTCGGTTTTGCAACTGTGAAAAGGCAATGAACAATTTTGTAAGAGATAAGCTTCAGCCTTGAAGATGTCTGGCAGAAATCCAGTTTGAAGTTTTAAAACACTTTGCTTTAATAGGATCGAAGTTTAAAATCTGCTATTGCTTTTTTGTAGTTTAAATTAAAGACATGTCTTACTGACTGTTTTTATGTTGAAAATGTCAGGAATTGGACATTGGTTTAAAGGAGATATGGGAAAGTTTTTGTTTAAGTTTGTTTAAAAGGCTGGCGTTAAGTCTTTTTTTGTGAGAATGTTGAATAATTTTTTCTTTACTTTCGTTCCTTGTCTATAGTTTCACCTGAAGAAAGAACTAGAAAAATGGTGTAATTTACCTTTTCATTAAAAAAGCACATGCTATTCTGTTCTGTGTATAGTTAGTAAGTATTGCGCTGAATTAAATTAAAATCATTAAGGTTAACTAAGGTTTCCAACTAAGTTGGAAAAACTGGAATTTCATTAGTGGCCACAATGAACTTCCAAGTAATCATGTCAAATTTTGAGGGAGTCTTTAATTCTGGATATAAGGCTCACTCATACAACATTGGCAGTTTTGAATTTTAAATGTTTATTGCTGTGAATTGGAATTTGGAATCATCCTGGTTGTATTTAAAAAAATCCTTGGGTTAGAAACCTCTTACAAAAGATGTTAAAAAGTTTGGAAATAATTGGAGTTTAATCTAAAATGCTGTTTTCCCTGATGGAAATGTTTTCCTTTGAAGTTGATAAAGTTATGAATGATTTCTGTTGTTTTCAATCCCTAAGGATACCAAAAGGAATTGGAAAAAATCTGTTTGAAATGGAGTTCAGTTTGGAGTTTGGTTCCTTTTCAATTGAGAATATGTTTTTTAAAAAAAGGTGATGTAAAGTGACACATCTGAGAATGTTTTGCTCTGCCCCCTTGAAAACTAGCAGAGAAATTAACTCCGCTACACCTGTTGTTTTTTTCATTTTAACTTGCCACACAACTTTTATATTGCTGAATGTAAATTTATATATTGGATATTATAAAATTTTAAGTTTCGAACTTGAAAGTATGTTTGGACAAATCAACCCATTGGGCTCTGGGGCAGAGCCACAATGGATTCTTTTTGTTTTTTTAAAGTCAGGTGACGATGATTTCCAGGACCACATGAGTACTATTGCCACAGCATGAGATCTAGCGGTTTTTTTTAATAAAGAATTTAAGAACTCATCTGCAGGCATCAAATGTCACCATATAGTCCTGATTTGGACTAAATACTTTGTCTTTTTAAAGACGTTTGTTATTTGTTATCTTTCGGGACAAAGTGCTTGAGAAGGAGAAATATACAAGTTATTTCTAAACTAGTTGAAAGCATTTCTGTCTTTAATGTATAACACCATGCAATACCTCCAAGACTGGGCATAAGAAGTTGGGTCAGCTGGTCTTTGTTCTGTCTGTCTTATTTGTACGTCCGTATGTTAACCAAAGGGATTTAATTCCCTTATTGTCTAATTATTGTGCCTCAGGAACGGGTTACTGCATGCCAGTGCCCAGTAGGCATGAAGTTGGCATAATTCATTCACTTCTTGGCCTGTCTATGCACTCTTTCAGAAACCAGGGCAAAACATTGGCTAGCTTCTTAGAGACAATGGTGTTCAATACCAGTGTGGCTTCTACAGCATTGAAAAGGACAACCAGTGAAATGGGGGAATATTCAATGAGGCTCATACCCATGCTCAAACTAAAATTGAACTGGTCATTCACTTGCAGAAAAGAAGTTACAGATTGCCTAGATAAGTCCAGAGGCTCCCTACAGCATGATCCCAGTGTTATCTCACTAACTACTGTGGTGGCCTGCTGTGTCCTCTACAAACTTGCTTGTCAGAAAGGCCTGAAAATTAAGATTCATGAGGAGACTGAGCCAGAAGCTGAACATTCCAAGACAGTGGAGTTTGAACACGAAGAGGACACAGCAGGGTCACAGACTGCAGCTGGAAGACAAACTCATCAGACAGACTTCCAGTAACGTCTGATCATATCATAGTCAGACAACATCTTTAAAATCTAGGAAGCTACACATAATTTAAATGTACAACCCTTCACATCACTCTGTTCACCATCAAAAGCTAAAGATCCAAGAGGATTTCATATCCACAAACAGCTTTTCACTTCCACTTGTGTTTGAAACAGAAAAAAATCATGAACACATAATAATGTTTGACAACAATCATATCAGGGTTCTAAAACAATATGGGGGCTGTAGCTTCTTTGATGTTTATAACACATTAATGGGCTGAAGCTGCATCAAAACAATTTTTACTGAGCGAACTCAGGTTTGGCAATTAGTGTGCCTTGTATGAATTTATATTCTTTTCCCTGAGTTTCTGGAATCATTTTTACGCTTCCTGTGATCTGACCGCCAAGTCCAAGCTAAGCTGATTTGCATACATGTGACTATCAGGCAGTGATGCTGTAGATATAAGTATCCTGGATCTACCCCCATTGTACACTAAGAAATGAAAATGTTCATGCCTTATCTGCTAGTCCCCCGTACATTTGAAAATATGCACAGTGGTTCCCTGTTGGTCCAGCTGCTTGCATTGGTTTTACATCGGTTTCATGCCTGTGCCAGTAGATATGCAAATGAACATATCCAGCAAATATCCCTGTATTTCCATTTCAAGGCAACTGGTGCATGTAACACTATTTTTTAAATGTGCAACAGTGACGCAAATCGTATCGATGAAATTCCTGGCCTATAATTAAGAAGTCAATTTGATTTGTCATTGTGCATTACCCTAGTGACCTTTCACCTTATCCTCAATCATATTCTGACATTTCTTCTAAGTGCAAACTGAAGGTGTGGAATCTGAGATGTAGACGGCTGGTCTTTATGACCATGAGCCCATTAGGATGGAAGTAACCCTCTTATTAGGGCCACTGAATTCTGGAATGTCCCCAAATCAGACTGCTTCATTCGGCTTGGAATTTCTTGCTGAATTTCAGTCGTGGTTCAGTGGTAGCTCTCTCACCTCTGAGTCAGAAGCTCAAGCACTTAATATAGACTGAATCTCCAGTACAGTACTTGGGCAGTGCTGCACTGATGGAGGTAGCATCATTCACCTCTCTTAGGTGGACAAAGGCCATCACCCTTGCCAACCCACCTATTGCTTACATATCTATTCATGGCAGTATTGGTAGGAATGACCACTGCTAACTGGGATAGATTCAGAACAGATCTAGCAAAGCAAAATGGGACATCCATAAGGTAATGTGGGCCATCAACAGCAGTAGAATTGCATTCCACCACAATCTGTAACCTCATGGCCTGGCATATCCGTTACTCTACCATTATGGATGGATCTATTCACGTTTAATGGAAAATCCTACCTGATTCTTCCTGATTAAGTCAAATGCTTGTACACAACAGCTACAGAAGCAGTAATTCAAGCTTTATCGGAGATCTTTGCAACACATGGCATTCCTGATGAGATAGTTTCTGATAATGGTCCACAATTTGCAAATGATTACTTGACGCACTTTGCGGAAAACTGTTGATTTTTATATCTTACAAGTGTCCCTAGATATTCTCAATCTAATGGTGAAGCAGAAAGAGGAGTCAGAACTATCAAAGTACTGTTAAAGAAGAATGAAAGTTTTCAAGTAGCACTCCTAAACTACAGATTACTCCATTATTTTGTGGATTAGCACCATCAGAAATGTTGATGGGAAGGAAGCTCAAAACACAACTTCCCATCTTACCTAAACAATTACTTCCAGGGCTAGCAGTCCAGGATTATCAGAGAGTTCAGGGCAGAGAAAAGCCTTATCGAAAACAACAAACATATAATTATAATAGGAGATACTGTACCAGGAACCTACCCAAGTTGATGGAAGGAGAAAAGGAAAGGGTACAAGATCAAAGCAGAGCAGGGTAATCGTCCAGAGAGATAATAATCAACAGAGATTTTATTTAGTACATACTTCAGAAGGTACTATAAGAAGAAACAGGAGGAATCTTATTCCTTTTCATCAAAGACATCAATGAGTTATACATTTGGATGAACCAGATGTTGAACCTGAAATTTAGAAAGCACCGGATACTAAAAACCTCAATGAAGGCCGTCCAAGTCAAGAAACAAGAGTTCAGAGAAAGACGACTGATCTTCCGAGTCTGACAACATGGTCAGGGAGAGTTGTGAAGCCTCCTGACAGACTGAATCGGTGATGTCAGAGACTTGAGGGAAGATGGGGTAGTATGTAAAAATAAACAATGAATGCAATACATATAATAAAAGCAAGAAATGCTGGAACCACTCAGCAGGTCTGGCAGCATCTGTGGAAAGGGAAGCAGAGTTAACGTTTCGGGTCAGTGACCCTTCTTCGGAACTGTGCAATATATATATTATGTAAGTATGGACAAAGACTTGGGGGGAGATGTTGTATAAGGGTTTGAAAGGGTTAATGTTTAGGACAATGTGAGTAATACCTCTCAACGTGATGATGTAAGAGATCACATATGAGAGAGACTTGAGGAAGAAGTAGCATGGCATTAGAGAGACTTGTATAAAGCTGTATATAGTTCAGATGTAATAACCTAATGTTAAACTTACTGAAGACTCAGTAATCTCTCCTAGCTCGACTAACCAAACATACAACACCAAACAGCGGAAGCAGCATGCTACAGGCAGATATAAGCGATTGGGCAACCAATGGATCAGATCAACGCTCTACAGTCCTGCCACATCCAGTCATGAATGGTGGTGGAAAATTAAACAACTAACAGGAGGAGGAGGCTCCATGAACATCTTCATCCTCAATGAGGGCAGAGCCCAGCACTTAAGGGCAAAAGACAAGGTTGAATTCTTTGCAGCCATCTTCAGCCGGAAGTGCCAAGTAGACGAGTCTTCTCGGCCTCTTCCTGAGGTCTGCATTATCACATCTGCCAAACTTCAGCCAATTAGATTCATGCTATGTGATATCAAGAAATGGCTGAAGGCACTGGATACAACAAAATCCATGGGCCCTGACAACATATCAGCTGTAGTATTGAAGATTTATGCTCCTGAACTAGTTGCACCCCTAGCCAAGCTGTTCCAATACAGCTACAATACTGGTATCTACCTGACAATGTGGAAAATTGCCCAGGTATCTCCTGTTAACAAAAAGCAGGAGAAATTCAATCTGGCCAATTCCCATCCCACCAACCTACTCTCAGTCATCAGCAAAATGATGGAAAATATAATCAAAAGTGCTATCAAGCAGCAATTACTCACCAATGCTCAGTTTGGGTTCTGCCAGGACCATTGGTTCCAGACCCCATTACAGCATTGGTTCAACCATGGTTAAAAGAGCTGAATTCCAGATGTGAGTTGAGAGTGACTGCCCTTGACATCAAGGCAACATTTGACTGATTGTGGCATCAAGGAGTCCTAGCAAAATTAAAGTAAATGGGTATCTGGTGGAAAACCCTCCACTGGCTAGTGTCATACCTAGAACAAAAGAGTATGGTTGAGGTTGTCAGAGGTCAATCATCCCAGCCCCAGGACATTGGTTCAGGAGTCCCTCAGGTAGTGTCCTCGACCCAACCATTTTCAGCTGCTTCCTCAATGACCTTCCTTCCATCATAAGATCAGAAGTGGGGATGTTCGTTGATGTTTGCACAGTGTTGGCCTGAACCTAAAACTGTGCTCTTCACATTGTATTGTTATGACGAGGTGGGAAAGGTGTCTAGGGGTCCCTCTCAGCCTACACCTGGTCTTACCATTACGAGATTTAATTTTAAACACACCGTGTATTTAGCTCCCCCTTAGGGAATCCTTGTTCACTGCTTTCCAATTATGAGGCAAAGAAACCAGCAGAAACAAGTTTTCTTAGGTTTAAAGAAGAAAAGTCGAAATTTATTAAACTTGAACTTGAACTCCAATTCAGTTGACACTTTCGGATACACGACGTGCCCACGCTAGCATGCATACGCAATACACACATGCAAATAGAGACAGAAAAGAGCAGAAGAAAAAATAATGTGAAACGTTTGAGGCAATATCTGAAGGGTTTTTGTTACGGTTCTTTGAGCTCACTGTGCAGTCCTTGATTGTAGGTAGTTCTTGCTTTTCGTTGGGGCCCAGTATTATTCTTAAACCTTGTTCGCTGCAGGAGACTTTTCTCTCTTGGGGTTCATGTGTTTTCAGTGGATTCAGAGGCTTGTGAGAGAGAGATGGGAGTGGACAGGAGAGATCTTCTCAGTCCAGGAGCAAACGGACACTCTCAGTTCAAACTGTTTGCACAATTTAGAAAAGCCCAGGTTGTCAAGCAGGTTAGTCATGCGACTAACTGGTCTGACCACTTCTTGGATTTATCACCTTAGCAGTCACCGGAATGCCCCTCTTACACACAATACCTAGTGATCAAGGTCCATTGTGGGTTGAATGTGTCAGGGAATGGTCCTTTGTCCTTCCAATCACCGCCTGTTAATATGCAAATGTCTTTTCCAGCCACGACTGATCTATTTAGCAAGTCCTTTCTGCACTCCAGTAATAGTTTAAAATCAATGTTCATGACAAGTTTAATGTGCCTCATTCTTGGCAGGTGGGGGCCTAGCATGACAGTATCTTGTAGGGCGACACTCTGAGGTGGCATCGGAGGCCCGGGAGAGTGCCAGCATCTCTGAGGAGGAGACGATCTCAGAGGAAGCAGCATCCCATCACACTCCCATACTTTCCACCAGCGCAGAGACACTCACCTATGTGGGAATGCATTTGGCTTTAGAGTCTGGGTCACAAGCTGGTGAGAGTATCTCACGCGCACCCAGGCAGCTGGCTGAGACTGAGACGGCCGAGGCTTCTGATTGTCAGAGGACTGTGGCTGGCCAGATCCATGCTGCACCCCAGGTTGATGACCCTCTGGTGTCGACAGCACAGGGCATGCGTAGACATGAGCGGATGATGGGGGAGTCCATCCAGGCCATGACAGTTGTCCCGGGCAAATGAGCACGTGGCTTCCTCCATAGAGAGGATGGCGGCCCTCATGGAGAGCCACATTCCACAGATGCATGCTGACCTGCAAACCGTCGCCTCAGCCATGAGCTCGATGCAGCAGTGGCTAGGTGAGGGAGGGACCAGGGGAGTAGTGGGGTTCCCATGAGCCTTGAGAGGGAGGAGGCAAACCAGCTGTCCATATATGGGGTCCTCCCTCAGGGTGATTCCAATGTGGACACCGGCTCCTCAGCCCATCCACCAGTGAGTGCAACTCCAGCTGCCACAACATCTGAGGAGAGCCCTGCACTGGTGCAGGAGGCCCTCAGGCCGCCAGGGTCCTGCAGGTCTCGTGCGCCCAAAGGACAACCGCCCAAGTCATCCAAAGTCAAAGGGCCTCTTGATCAGCAGCCTGCCTCCAGTCAAGCTGCTAGCGCAGAGGCTGCACTGTGAAAGAGCACTTGCAAGCGACTGAAAAAACACAATGACAAATATGGGTTACCATGGGTGAAATGTATATGTATTGATAACTTCTCGTGAAATGTGTTTCTCTAGCAGGCGTCTCCTTTCCACTGTATTAATTTTGCATGCCAGCATGTGGCGACTATGTCTCCTCCCATGACATCATTGCCCTGGAGCAATGCCAATGGAAAAACATCATCACCATGCCAGTGTGCCTGTGAATGCACTGCATGGGTGCAGTCATATAGGCAATGGCTCAATCATCTGCTGCCAGTAATGGTGGTGACACAGATGCCACAGATACAGAAAACTGCCTACCGGATGCAGCATGGTGATGTGTGACATGGGGATCATATTCTGCTCCTCACGGATAGTGGAAGTGCTCAGCAATAAGGCATTGCCGAGCATCCCTTGCTCTTTGCTCGCCCTGTCTGAGATACCTCGAGGATCTTCGTCCTCCCATGTACATGTGCTGCTGCACGTCCTCTGTGTCCTCATTGTCTGAGGATGTCTCCTACTCCTATCTCTCATCATCCTGCAAGGCCTCCTCCTCAGTATTGCAAAGTTGCGTGGAGCAAAGCATACAGCAACGATGTGCGCAACCCTTTCTGGTGAGTATTGTAGGGCCCCACCCGATCTATCTAGGCAGCGGAAGCGCATCTTGAGCATGCCGATGGCTTTCTCGATGGTAGCTCGCCTCGAGCCGTGGCAGGCATTATATCTCTCCTCTGCATCGCTGGTGGGGTTTCTCACCGGCATCAGGAGCCATGTCTGCAAGGGGTAGCCCTTGTCCCCAAGGAGCCAGGCCTGGATCTGAGCCGGTGCAGTGAAGAGCATTAACACCTGGGACTGGCACAGGATGAATGAGTCATGGCAGCTGCCTGGAAAGCAGGCAGACACTTGTATGAAGTATTTCCTGCGGTCACAGACGTGCTGCAGGTTGAGTGAGTAGAAGCCCTTTCTATTCAGGAATGCATCTGGTTGTCCGACTGGAGCCTCGATGGCCACATGCGTGCTGTCGATGACCCCTTGCACCTGTGGGAATCCCACGATGGTCCCACATCCAATGCCCCTTTGGACCTGACTCTCAGGGTCTGTCCCGAAGCGCACATAATCACCGGCCTTCCTGTACAAGGCATCGGTGATCTCCCTGATATGGTGTACTGCTGACTGTGAAATGCCACACAGGTCGCTGGTGGGTCCCTGGAATGATGCAATTTATTTTCAGCCACTGCTGATCTCTTTAAACAATTCATCTCTTATGTCCAGCAACAGTTAAAATTAATATTTTATATGATGAAATTAATATGCCTCATTCATAACAGGTCGGGTCTTCATGATACCACACAGACTGCAGCGGTTCAAAAAGATAGTTCACCTCAACATTCTGAAGGGCAATTACGGATGGGAAATAAATTCTTGCCTTGACAGTAATGCCCATATCGCATGAATAAATTTTTTTTTTAAATTAATCCATGGCACTATTTTGAATTAGAGCAGAGTAGTTTCTCCTGGTGTCCTGGCCAATATTTGGTGTCCACTGACATCACTAAGACTAGATTATTTTGTCATTATCCCATTGTTGTTTGTGGGAGCTTGCTGTGTGCAGATTGGCTACTGTGTTTTCTACATTTCAAAGAGCTTTAGGATGTCCTGGTATCGTGAAATGGGCTATAAAATGCAAGGTGTTCTTTTTTCTTTCTTTCCATCCATGAAGACATTGGAGGGATTGAGCTGTGAACTCTATGGTGCTGCCTTCTTGAGGAAAGACTGAATCCTGGAAGCCAACTCTTGCTCTCCCATTGGGCACGGGATCGCAATATTCATTGCCACTGATCAGCGCGTTAATCCCGAAGGGAGATTGTGCTGTGTATCCAGCAAACTCTTTGAAATGGTGTGCTTGATATCTGGTAAATGTCACACTCTTCACTTTCTCCATTCCATTACCCATGGCCTGAATGCTGTCAGTCAAGTGCTGCACATTAGAGACATAAGATTTCCCCCCAGATGTCTGTGTTCTGGGGTAAGAATTCAATTCCTGCAGCTGCCATTCACTCTAGGCTGCTCTGCATTGTTGAGAAGCCCTCTCTGATCTTGTCACAAAGGAGAGCATTGGACTCTTCCACCAACCATGCTGTCTGCTGCACATTTTTGGAGAGGCTTTGCAGTACCTTTTGAATTAGTTGGACGTTCTGCTCGCTTTCTTCTTTGCATAGCAGGATCCCTGAAATCATCACCTGACTGCTCTTTAGCCAAGAGTTGACTCTTTCTCAGCCTTTGTGCAGGAAGATCCACTTGGACTGCATCTTCCCTCTCTTCCTTTCATGCCATCCAGTATCCAGTGTCAAACCTCCATCTAAACTGCCTCCATCTGACTCCTGTGACTCTCTGGGCTGGTGAGTGAGAGAGACAGGGTGAATGACGGTGTGGGTGAATTTCTGCTGGCTGTCCCTGGTGTTGTGGGTCCTGCCATTGAGTCACTTTCTCTTTCTCTCTCCTTCTTGTTTCCGGCTGCTTTGGAGACAAAAAGACAATGATATGCAATGAGTTTCCTGCTAGCCACCATTTCCTTACTGTTCTACTCATATGAGAGTCTCCTCAGTGTATACAGGGGGACCATTTGAACTGAACTCACTGGGCAGGAACCTCAATTGGGAATGAAATCAGGTGGAATTTAAAACTCGTGTTGATTCCTAGGATATTTAAACAATAGCACTTGTTCTGGATAAACCAACTCTGGCTGCGAAAATTTCCCTGCCCTAACCACACTTCCTCTTTCAACACCCCCCACCGCAACCCACCACCCCGCCCCTCCATTCTCTTAGATGAAAGAATCCCAGCACCTTAATTTCCTCTTCCTCCATTTGGGGTAATGGGCAAATGTCTGCTCTCCCTCTCGTATAACTTGTTATTGCTGTTGTAAATTATGCACAGTTTTTCTTATTCTGCATATAAACAGAATGGTGCTGACTTTAATACATAGACTGGTTTAATTTAACAACTATTGGAGAATTTGTACCACTCATCTAATGGCATTCCCACTGAGAAAATGATTGTTCAGAGGATAGGCATGATTTGTAGGATACTCCAAGATACTCCAGGGACATGATGTAATTGTTCCGTATCAAGAGACAATAGTGTAAGGCAAAAGGGGGAAGAAAAGAAACAAAAGCTGGATCTAAAGATGCTGTAAATGACAAGAGAAGATTCAATACCTATAGCTACTGACAAAGAAATGGGAGCAGTGGTTATGATCAGAAATGGTTGAACTCAATGTTGAGTCTGGAAGGATGTACAGTGCCTAACTGAAAGGTAAGCCTTTCCGAGAGTTTCCATTGAGCTTGATTAGAACAGTATAGGAGGCCAAGGATATAGAGGTCAGAGTGGAGTGGGGCAGAGAGTTAAAATGACAAGTGAGAAAACTTTACTCAGACTGTCGCAACAGTGTTGTCTAAGGAGGAAATATAACCCTATTCTGGAAATATTTATTTCCTTGTTCTCTTGCAGTGCATGCTATTGCATAAGCAATGGAAGGATAGGCAACCTGCTTCATGTGACAAAGCTATGTTGCTTTAATGCAGAAGAGAAGCAAAGTCTGACTTATTTTCTGACTTTGCACCTCACCCCCAAATCCCAATTTCAAGTCAGATATCTTGCCTCCAGTCAGTGCTTTTCCTCAGATAGTCCATCAAAGCTTAGAGTATGGGAATTATTTATTCATTCCTGGGATTTGGGCGTCGCTGGCCAGGCCAGCATTTATTGCCCATCCTTAATTGCCCTTGAGAAGGTGGTGGTGAGCTGCCTTCTTGAACCGCTGCAGTCCATTTGGAGTAGGTACACCCACAGTGCTGTTAGGAAGGGAGTTCCAGGATTTTAATTAAGAGATAGAAGTTGCCTTTCATCTTTCCAAGGTGTAGCACATTACTGCATAATACATAGTAAAATCAGGCCTCCTCAGCTTTCAACTTCAAACAAGAAAGGCATTCATTAAGTTCAGAATTATATACATGAGATATCAACTATGGGGTAAATCTCAGCAAAGAATTGTTGCAGTATGCAACATCAATAGAAGTGATCCTGATTGATGGAGAGCTGTGCTAAAGCCATAGTCCCAAAGGGCCATTGGCATCTCTCCCCATTAGAGAGCGATGATGATGTATGGCTTGAGGGTCACCACTCCTCAAGCAGGAGGTAAGGGAAGGAGGCAGGCCTCCATGAGCTACAAAAGCCAGCATGGAGATTGAACCCACACTGTTAGTACCTTTCTGCATTACACACTAACTAGCTAGCCAACTGAGCTAACCAACTCTCTGGCAAACTGTGCAAGAGAGGAATTAATATATTGTTCATCACACCTATTAAACTATGAAACATTAACATGACTAGACTGTGGAATGAATGCAAAAAAAAAAAAGACACATGCTGGCTGCTATTCTCCTACAACCACACTTTGATTATTAAGTGTGCTAGTTTCTGATACAAAAAATAGGTTTGTGAACTATGGTTCTTCATGGTGTATTATCCAGTGCCTGTGGAAGATTCTGTCACTCTAGAATTGACCTTTATAGTTACTCCAGGCGCTGCTTCACAAACCACTGACCACCTCTAGGCGCTTACCCATTGTCTGTCGAGACAAGGAGGCCAAAGAAGAAGATTATCACCACGTGCTTATATGCAACATGGCAAAAGGAATGCTCATGTCAGATATATCTGATAAGTTGCTAAAGTCTTCCTTTGACAAACAAGGACAAAGTAAGGGCATTCAAAAAGATTTATAATGCTATTTTACAATCATACTGAGAAATACATTTCAGAAATAGTAGCGCAATCTCAATGTAAATGTTCAACTATATTTATAGAATGGGATTTTTTTGTAACATCATAATTTCTATCAAATAAACTGATTTAATAAACAATTGTGATCACAATTGGAATGTGTCTTGTTACACTGCCAATATTAACATTTTGCCCAGTATGAATAATTTTGGTTCTGTAGTTAGTCTCAGCTACTCTAATGGTCTCTTCATTAGATGCTCCAAAAACTTCAGCTTCTCCAAAACTCTGCTGCCCATATTCTAACTCCCACTGAGTTTTGTTCACCCATCTGACTTACTTTGGATTTCAGTACAGCAATGCCTCAAATTAAAAATCTTGATCCTTGTATTCAAATCCCTCCATAGTCTCACCTTTCCTGATCTCTGTAACTTCTTCCAACCTTATAACCCTCTGAGATCTCTGTACTCCTCCAATTCTGGCCCTTGAGCATCCTTGACTTTCAATGCTCCATCATTAGTAACTGTGCATTTAGTTCTGGAATTCCCTCCCTAAACATTCCTGCCTCTGTATCACTCTCTTCTCCAGACATTCATTAATTAGCTCTCATCCATTCATTTAGTTACCTTCTTGGTAATTACAGTCGACATATGATACCTGTTGTTTCTAAACCATGCCAGCTACTCCCTATGATCAATGTGGTTTTCATATGAATACTTTGATTATTTTTCCTACCTGTCAATGTGAGATGAGTTGGGCTGTAACTCTTATGTCTCATTCTGATTTCAATATGGATTATATTGTAGCAAATATCATATCCTCAGGCAATAAATCTCTCTTATTTACAGAATCTACAGGTCAATCATTTCAGTCCCAAGACATAACTGCAGGAGTTCCTCAGGGTAGTATCCTAAGCCCAACCATCTTCAGCTGCTTCATCAATCATAAGGTCAGAAGTGGGGATGTTCCCTGATGATTGCATAATGATCAGCAACATTCCTGACTCCTCAGATACTGAAGCAGCCCATGGGTCTGTTTTCCCTGGAACGAAGGAGGCTGAGAGGGCACATGATAGAGGTATTTAAAATTATGAGAAGCATAGATAGGGTAGATAGCCAGAGTCTATTTCCATGGTAGGGGTGACCAAAATTAGAGGGCATAGATTTAAGGTGAGAGGGAGGAGGTTTAAAGGGGATCAAAGGGGAACATTTTTCACACAAAGAATAGTGGGTATCTGGAATGAGCTGCCTGAGGAGGTGGTGGAGGCAGGAACAATAGCAACATTTAAGAGGCATCTGGACAGGTACTTGAATGAGCAAGGCATAGAGGGATATGGAATTAATGCAGGCAGGTGGGATTAGTATAGATAGGCATTATGGTCAGCATGGACGCGGTGGGCCGAAGGGCCTGTTTCTATGCTGTATGACTCTATGACTCAATGTCCATATGCAACAGGATCTGGACAACATCCAGGCTTGGGCTGCTAAGTGGCAAGTAACATTCGCGTCAGACAAGTGTCAGGCAATGACCATCTCAAACAAGAGAGAATTTAACCATCTCCCCTTGATGTTTATGGCATTACCATCGCTGAATCCCTCAACAAGCTGGGGGTCACCATTGATCAGAAACTGAACTGGAGTAGCCATATAAATACCGTGGCTACAAGAGCAGGTCAGAGGCTAGGAATCCTGCGGTGAGTAACTCGCCTCCTGTCTCCCCAGTGCCTGTCCACCATCTACAAGTCACAAGTCAGGAGTGTGATGGAATTCTCTCCACTTACCTGGATGGGTGCAGCTCCATAAGCACTCAAGAAGCTGACACCATTCGGGACAAAGCAGCCCGCTTGATTGGCGCCCCATTCACAACATTCACTACCTCCACCACCGATACACAGTGGCAGCAGTATGTACCATCTACAAGATGCACTGCAGCAAATCACCAAGGACCCTTCGACAGTACCTTCCAAACCCATGACCTCTACCACCTAGAAGGACAAGGGCAGCAGATTCATGGGAATACCACCACCTACAAATTCGCTTCCAAGCCACATACCATCCTGACTTTGAATTATATCACCGTTCCTTTGCTGTCGCTGGGTCGAAATCCTGGAACTCCTTCCTAACAGCACTGTGGGTGTACCTACACCCCAAGGGCTGCAACAGTTCAAGAAGGCAGCTCACCACCACCTTCTCAAAGGTAATTAGGGATGGGCAATAAATGCTGGCCTAGCTAGAGATGCCCACTTAAGAACATAAGAACTGGGAGCAGGAGCAGGCAATTCAGCCCCTCGGCCTGCTCCGCCATTCAATACGATCATTGCTGATCTCATCTCAGTCTCAACTCCACTTCCCTGTCCATTCTCCATAACCCTTCAACCCATTACTAATTAAAAATCTGTCTATCTCCTCCTTAAATCTACTCAATGTCCCGGCATCCACCGAGCTCTGGGGTAGTGAATTCCATAGACTCATGACCCTTTGAGAGAAGTAATTTCTCCTTATCTCCTCATAGTTTCACATCCCAGAAACGAATAAAAAAAAATTCCTACCAACACATGAGGAAGAATTTATCCATGTGCATGGATCAAAGATAGGGATAAATGTATAGAAATCAGAGAAAAATTACGGCACAGAAGCAGGCCATTCAGCCAGTTGTGTCTGTGTCGGCTGAGAAGAAAATAAAAATAGAAACTAGCCGCCCAATCTAATCCCACCTTCCAGCACCTGGTCCATAGCCTTGCAGCTTGCAGTACTGCAGGTACATGTCCAGGTACCTTTTAAAATAATTCTGCCTCCACCACTGTTCCTGGCAGTGAATTCCAGACACCCACCACTCTCTGAGTGAAAAGGTTTTCCTCAAGTCCCCTCTAATCCTTCTACCAATCACTTTAAATCTGTGCCCCCTGGTAATTGACCTCTCCACTATGGTAAACAGGTCATTCCTTTCTCCTCTATCTAGGCCCCTCATAGTTTTGTACACCTCAATTAAGTCACCCCTCAGCCTCGTCTGTTCTAAGGAAAACAACCCAGCCTATCCAAACTTTCCTCATAGCTGCAACTTTCAAGCCCTGGCAACATTCTTGTAAATCTCCTCTGTGCTCTCTCCAGAGCAATTATGTCCTTTCTGTATTGTAGTGACCAGAACTGTATACAATACTCCAATTGTGGCCCAACCAGCATGATATAAAGTACCAGCATTACATCCCTGCTTTTGAATTCTATCTCTCAGCCAACAAAGGAAAGCATTACATATGCCTTCTTCATCACTCTATCTATCTGCCCTGCCACCTCAGGGACCTCACTTCTACCCCTCTCTACATCCTCCCGTTCATTGTGTATTCTGTCGCTTTATTTGCCCTCCCCAAATGCATTACCTCACACTTATCCAGGCTGAATTTGCCACTTTTCCGCCCATTCAACCAAACCATTGATATCATTCTGGAGTCCAGGGCTATCCTCTTCACTATCAACTACATGACCAATTATTGTGTCATCAGCAAATTTCCCAATCATGCCTCCCAGATTTAAGTCCAATTCATTAATATACCAGAAACAGCAAGGGACCCAACACTGAGCCCTGTGGAATGCCACTGGAAACAGCTTTCCATTCACAAAAATATCCATCAACTACTACCCTTTGCTTCCTGTCTCTGAGCCAATTCTGGATCCAACCTGCCACTTTGCCCTGTATTCCATGGGCTTTCATTTTACTGACCAGTCTGCCATGTGGGACCTTGTCAAATGCCTTACTAAAATCCATGTAAAACACATCCACTGCACTACCTTCATCAATCCTTCTTGTTACTTCCTCAAAAAACTCAATTAAGTTAATAAGACATGACAAATCAATGCTGACTATCCCTGATTAATCCGTGCCTTTATAAGTGGCAGTTTATCCTGTTCCTCAGAATAGATTCTAATAATTTACCCACCACTGAGCTCAGACTGACTGGCCCATAATTATTTGGCCTATCCCTCACACCCTTTTTAAACAATGGTACAACATTCACAGACATCCAATCGTCTGGTACCTCTCCTGTATCCCTAGTGAAGTTTTGAAGATGATCCTCAGCAGATCCGCTATTTCCTCCCTGGCTTCCTTTAACAATCTGAGATGCAATCCATCTGGCCCTGGTGTGTTGGATAAATTGCGTATTAGTTTTCTGAGAATTATAAGAGCAGGGAGGTTATGATGAAGCTGTATAAAATGCTAGTTAGGCCACAGCTGGAGTACTGTGTACAGTTCTGGGCACCACACTATAGGAAGGATGTGATTGCACTGGAGAGGGTGCAAAGGAGATTCACCAGGATGTTGCCTGGGCTGGAGCATTTCAGCTATGAAGAGAGACCGGAAAGGCTAGGATTGTTTTCCTTAGAGCAGAAAAGGCTGAGGGGGGACCTGATTGAGGTATACAAAATTTGAGGGGCATTGACAGGTTAGATAGGAAGAAACTTTTTCCCTCAGCGGAGGGGTCAAGAACCAGGGGGAATAGATTTTGGGTAAGTCGCAGGAGGTTTAGGGGGGATTTGAGGAAACATTTTATCACCCAGAGGGTGGTTGGAATCTGGAACGCAGTGCCTGAAGAGGTGGTGGAGGCAGGAATCCTCACAACATTTAAGAAGTATTTAGATCTTCTTCTTTGGCCTCCTTGTCTCGAGAGACAATGGGTAAGCACCTGGAGGTGGTCAGTGGTTTATGAAGCAGCGCCTGGAGTGGCTATAAAGGCCAATACTAGAGTGACAGCCTCTTCCACAGGTGCTGCAGATAAAATTGGTTGTCGGGGCTGTTACACAGTTGGCTCTCCCCTTGCGCTTCTGTCTTTTTTCCTGCCAACTGCTAAGTCTCTTCGACACACCACACTTTAGCCCCGCCTTTATGGCTGCCCGCCAGCTCTGGCGATCACTGGCAACTGACTCCCACGACTTGTGATCAATGTCACAGGACTTCATGTCGCATTTGCAGACATCTTTAAAGCGGAGACATGGACAGTCGGTGGGCCTGATACCAGTGACGAGCTCGCTGTACAATGTGTCCTTGAGGATCCTGCCATCTTCCATGCGGCTCACATGGCTAAGCCATCTCAAGCGCCGCTGGCTCAGTCGGGGATATAAGCTGGGGATGTTGGCCGCCTCGAGGACTTCTGCATTGGAGATACAGTCCTGCCACCAGATGCCAAGGATTCTCCGGAGGCAGCGAAGATGGAATGAATTGAGATGTCACTCTTGGCTGACGTACGTTGTCCAGGCCTGTAGAGCAAGGTACTGAGGACACAGGCTTGATACACTCGGACTTTTGTGTTCCGTGTCAGTGCGCCATTTTCCCACACTCTCTTGGCCAGTCTGGACTTAGCAGCGGAAGCCTTTCCCATGCGCTTGTTGATTTCTGCATTGAGAGACAGGTTACTGGTAATAGTTGAGCCAAGGTAGGTGAACTCTTGAGCCACTTCCAGAGCGTGGTCGCCGATATTGATGGATGGAGCATTTATGACGTCCCGCCCCATGATATTCGTTTTCTTGAGGCTGATGGTGAGGCCAAATTCGTTGCAGGCAGCTGCAATCCTGTCGATGAGTCTCTGCAGACAATCTTCAGTGTGAGATGTTAATGCAGCATCGTCAGCAAAGAGGAGTTCCTGATGAGGACTTTCCGTACTTTGGTCTTTGCTCTTAGACAGGTTGAACAACCTGCCATCTGATCTTGTGTGGAGGAAAATTACTTCTTCTGAAGACTTGAACGCATGTGAGAGCAGCAGGGAGAAGAAGATCCCAAACAGTGTAGGTGCGAGAATACAGCCTTGTTTCACACCACTCAGAATGAGGCGCCGCTATGCTGATTTGTGCCTTTCATATTGTCATGGAATGAGGTGATGATACTTAGTAGCTTTGGTGGACATCCGATCTTTTTGAATCGTCTGAAGAGACCACGTCTGCTGACGAGGTCAAAGGCTTTGGTGAGATCAATGAAAGCAATGTAGAGGGGCATCTGTTGTTCACGGCATTTCTCCTGTATCTGGCGAAGGGAGAACAGCATGTCAATGGTGGATCTCTCTGCTCGAAAGCCACACTGTGCCTCAGGATAGACACGCTCAGCCAGCTTCTGGAGCCTGTTTAGAGCGACACGAGTGAAGACTTTCCCCACTATGCTGAGCAGGGAGATTCCATGGTAATTGTTGCCGTCACCGCGGTCACCTTTGTTCTTATAAAGGGTGATGATATTGGCATCGCGCATGTCCTGAGGTACTGCTCCCTCATCCCAGCACAGGCAAAGTAGTTCGTAGAATGCTGAAAGTATAGCAGGCTTGGCACTCTTGATTATTTCAGGGGTAATGCCGTCCTTCCCAGGGGCTTTTCCCCTGGCTAG
This sequence comes from Heterodontus francisci, assembly GCF_036365525.1. NCBI lineage: Eukaryota > Metazoa > Chordata > Chondrichthyes > Heterodontiformes > Heterodontidae > Heterodontus > Heterodontus francisci. Next base: position 154,075,974 of record NC_090373.1, on the reverse strand, counting down.
AGAATCAATGGCATCACTGAGTTCCGATTTTGTTGGCTGTACGTCCAGCTCATCCATGATTGGCAGAGATTGGGCTGCACTGAGGGCGGTCTCAGTGACAACAGTTTCCCTGGAATACAGTTCTAGATAGTGTTCCACCCAGCGGTCCATTTGCTTGCGTTGGTCAGTGATTGTGTTCCCTGATTTAGATTTGAGGGAGGCGATCTTCTTGATGGTTGGCCCAAAAGCTCTCTTAATGCCATCATACATTCCTCTGATGTATTTAGATGATCACTTGAAATGCCATAGCATACAAGACTACCGGCCAAGTGTAGGAATATGGAATTAGATTAGATGGGTGCTTGATGGCCGGCGCAGACACGATGGGCCGAAAGGCCTGTTCCTTCTGCTGTATAACTTTATGACTCCATTCGCACAGATATGACTGTTGTTTTCCCCAGGGTTTATACATGCATCTATAAGATACTGAACAACACACGCATTTCAGAAGTTAGTGATCAAATTAACTGTAACTAAGGCTTTTGACATTTACATGTACAGGAGTATTTGTGGGCAGATAGATTATAATTATGTGGATGGAAATTCTATCAGATTTACTTCACACTGCCCTCCCTCACTTTGATTTGGGAACATTGAAGTGTAACCCTATTTGAACTAAAATGCACTAGTTACTGGCATTATTATTCCGTTATTTCACCTAATGCTGAATTATTATTCAAACAAATTAAAATTCTTATTGAAAGTACTAGAGGTGAAATCAAAGAGTTCTGCTGCAGCTAATTGCAAATTCAATCCATCTGCTTATTCCGAGTAAGTGGGCAGGGAAGACTTGACATCCTAATAGCTTTTGACCATGCATTAAGCTAGTCCATTAAACTTGCTGAATCAATGACATCCATCCCTGGTTGATGATGTTTTCTTTTTCCTGTTGAAATAATCAGAGAATCATTCAGCACAGAAGGTAGCCATTCAGCCCATCATGTCTGTGCCGGTACTTTGAAAAAGGCTGTCCAATTAGTCCCACTCCCCCTGCTCTTTCCTCATAGCCCCTGTTCATTTCTTTCTTTCAAGTATGTATATATATCCTTCCCTTTTGAATCTGCTTTCACCGCACTTTTCAGTCGTGTATTCCAGATTATCACAATCCACTTTCGGGTGCATGCCTTGCTCACTAAGGACTGGCCTAGTAACAAAGACATTGCAACTTATTTAATTCAGAAGCACCTTGTATACTGAGAAGTGTGTGGATCAAGGAAAATAAGTAATGTTGAGCTGTCCACTTGATTTATTCAGATTATGTTACCGCAAAACCTGACCACATCCTTCAAGCATTCCAATTTTTAATCATGAAGTTAAATAAAGCATAATCTAGCTTTTACAAGAAAATGCCTGGTACTTGGGAGCTCAAAGCTGTTAAAAAAAAATTTAAAACTAATTTCTGCAAAGATTTACATAACGAGAGGTATTGGACCCAATTCCCTACAGGCACATGCCACAAAGACTGGTTTGTATTCGATTTATCAGACGATTAGTGCGAAGAACACTTTGCTTGATTACCTGTGATGGTGAATTTTAATGAGTTAGGTTGGTACAAACTGTGGATTTATTTTTTATTCATTAATGGGATGTGGGTGTCACTGGCTAGGCCAGCATTTATTGCCCATCCCCCTAATTGCCCTTGAGAAGGTGGTGGTGAGCTGCCTTCTTGAACCGCTGCAGTTCATGTGAGGTAGGTACACCCACAGTGCTGTTAGGGAGTGAGTTCCAGGATTTTGACCCAGTGAAAGAACGGCAATATAGTTCCAAGTCAGGATGGTGTGTGACTTGGAGGGGAACTTGCAGGTGGTGGTGTTCCCATGCATTTGCTTCCCTTATCTTTCTAGTTGGTCGAGGTCGCGGGTTTGGAAGGTGCTGTCTAAGGAGCCTAGGTGCATTGCTGCAGTGCATCTTGTAGATGGTACACACTGCTGCCACTGTGCATCGGTGGTGGAGGGAGTGAATGTTGAAGGTGATGGATGGGGTGCCAATCAAGCAGGCTGCTTTGTCCTGGATGGTGTCGAGCTTCCTGAGTGTTGTTGGAGTTGCACCCATCCAGGCAAGTGGAAAGTATTCCATCACACTCCTGACTTGTGCCTTGTAGATGGTGGACAGGCTTTGGGGAGTCAGGAGGTGACTTACTCGCTGTAGGATTCCGAGCCTCTGACCTGCTCTTGCGGCCATGGTATTTATATGGCTACTCCAGTTCGGTTCAGTTTCTGGTCAATAGTAACCCCTAGAATGTTAATAGTAGGGGATTCAGCGATGGTAATGCCATTGAATGTCAAGGGGAGATTGTTAGATTCTCTCTTGTTGGAGATGGTCATTGTCTGGCACTTGTGTGGCGCAAATGTTATTTGCCACTGATCAGCCCAAGCCTGGATATTGTCCAATTCTTGCTGCATTTCTACACGGACTGCTTCATTATCTGAGGAGTCGCGAATGGTGCTGCACATTGTGCAATCATCAGCGAACATCCCCACTTCTGACCTTATGATTGAAGGAAGGTCATTGATGAAGCAATGGAATATGGATGGGCCTAGCATGCTAACCTGAGGAACTCCTGCAGTGATGTCCTGGAGCTCAGACTATTGACCTCCAACAACCACAACCAACTTCCTTTGCGCTAGGTATATTTCCAACCAGCGGAGAGTTTTCCCCCTGTTTCCCATTGACTTCAGTTTTGCTACGGCTCCTTGATGCCATACTTGGTCAAATGCTGTCTTGATGTCAAGGGCATCTCACCTCTTCAGTTCAGCTTTTTTGTCCATGTTTGAACCAAGGCTGTAATGAGGTTAGGAGCTGAGTCGCCCTTTCGGAACCTAAACTGAGCATCACTGAGCAGGTTATTACTAAGCAAGTGCCATTTGATGGCACTGTTGATGACACCTTCCATCACTTTACTGATGATTGAGAGTAGACTGTTGGGGCGGTAATTGGCCGGGTTGGACTTCCCCTACTTTTTGTGTACAGGACATACCTGGGCAATTTTCCACATTGTCGGGTGGATGCCAGTGTTGTAGCTATACTGGAACAGCTTGGCTTTGAGCGCAGCAAGTTCTCGTGTACAGGTCTTCAGTACTATTGCCGGAATATTATCAGGGCCCATAGCCTTTGCAATATCTAGTGCCTATAGTTGTTTCTTGATATCACGCGGAGTGAATTGAATTGGCTGAAGACTGGCATCTGTGATGCTGGGGACGTCAGGAGGGGGCCGAGATGGATCATCAACTCGGCACTTCTGTCTGAAGATTGTTGCAAATGCTTCAGCCTTATCTTTCACACTGATGTAGTGCCATTTGCAAGAATAAGCTATGAATGTTATTAAGACCAAACTAACATAACATGCCCTGCATCAGTAACACATTTCAAGTGCAGGACCATGCTACTCCACATTGGAGTCTTTTAGATAGAATGGTCAACCAGAAATATAGATCAGATAAGCAGGCAATTTTGGATACCTGCCAAGGAAGAGTTTAATTCAGATTCTTCTCACTATCACAGCAGGCATCATCCAGTCCTTCTTGATCCGAGGGAAAATTTCAAGCACATGTTTGATGAGGTTCTTTTACATCACATTGTCTGCTCAAAAAGTAGCACCTAATTTCAGCTTATGATTTAGTTCTGAGAAAGATCATCTAACTCGCTACATATGTGCAGCATCCATGGCAGATTGTAAGTGTTTATTAAATGTTAAGGAAACAGCAGTGATATCAAACAAATATTTTGGTTGGAATTTTACGTGAATCAATGGGGCTGCGGTCCGGAAATTGGAAACGGGTGCCGAAGGTGCTCCTACTCCATGCTCAACAGCTGTCGCGATCGAGCGCTAGGCAACCAATTAGCGACTCGCAAACAACATCTAATTGAAAATGGCACATGCCGACGGGAGGTTAGCATCGGCGAGGGCGAGGCAAGAGCCGGAAGATGATGCTGACAGCCGTTTAAAAGGTTGTCAGCGACTTTAGAGGCTCCCAGAAGGCTGCTTGCTTCTCAGAGGACAGTGAGAGGAGCAGGAGTGCAATAGCAGACAGATACCAGGCTGAGGGGAACAGGAGCTGTCCTTTCACTTATTAGATACCAGGCTGAGGGAACAGGAGCTGTCCTTTCACTTATTAGATACCAGGCTGAGGGGAACAGGAGCTGTCCTTTCACTTATTAGATACCAGGCTGAGGGTAACAGGAGCTGTCCTTTCACTTATTAGATACCAGGCTGAGGGTAACAGGAGCTGTCCTTTCACTTATTAGATACCAGGCTGAGGGGAACAGGAGATGTCCTTTCACTTCTATACCAGGCTGAGGGGAAGAGGAGATGTCCTTTCACTTATTAAATACCAGGCTGAGGGGAACAGGAGATGTCCTTTCACTTCTATACCAGGCTGAGGGGAACAGGAGCTGTCCTTTCACTTATTAGATACCAGGCTGAGGGGAACAGGAGATGTCCTTTCACTTCTATACCAGGCTGAGGGGAACAGGAGCTGTCCTTTCACTTATTAGATACCAGGCTGAGGGGAACAGGAGCTGTCCTTTCACTTATTAGATATCAGGCTGAGGGGAACAGGAGCTGCCCTTTCACTTCTATACCAGGCAGAGGGGAAGAGGAGATATCCTTTCACTTATTAGATACCAAGCTGAGGGGAACAGGAGCTGCCCTTTCACTTCTATACCAGGCTGAGGGGAAGAGGAGATGTCCTTTCACTTATTAAATACCAGGCTGAGGGGAACAGGAGATGTCCTTTCACTTCTATACCAGGCTGAGGGGAACAGGAGCTGTCCTTTCACTTATTAGATACCAGGCTGAGGGGAACAGGAGCTGCCCTTTCACTTATTAGATACCAGGCTGAGGGGAACAGGAGATGTCCTTTCACTTCTATACCAGGCTGAGGGGAACAGGAGCTGTCCTTTCACTTATTAGATACCAGGCTGAGGGGAACAGGAGCTGTCCTTTCACTTATTAGATATCAGGCTGAGGGGAACAGGAGATGTCCTTTCACTTCTATACCAGGCTGAGGGGAAGAGGAGATGTCCTTTCACTTATTAAATACCAGGCTGAGGGGAACAGGAGATGTCCTTTCACTTCTATACCAGGCTGAGGGGAACAGGAGCTGTCCTTTCACTTATTAGATACCAGGCTGAGGGGAACAGGAGATGTCCTTTCACTTCTATACCAGGCTGAGGGGAACAGGAGCTGTCCTTTCACTTATTAGATACCAGGCTGAGGGGAACAGGAGCTGTCCTTTCACTTATTAGATATCAGGCTGAGGGGAACAGGAGCTGCCCTTTCACTTCTATACCAGGCAGAGGGGAAGAGGAGATGTCCTTTCACTTATTAGATACCAAGCTGAGGGGAACAGGAGATGTCCTTTCACTTCTATACCAGGCTGAGGGGAAGAGGAGATGTCCTTTCACTTATTAAATACCAGGCTGAGGGGAACAGGAGATGTCCTTTCACTTCTATACCAGGCTGAGGGGAACAGGAGCTGTCCTTTCACTTATTAGATACCAGGCTGAGGGGAACAGGAGCGGTCCTTTCACTTATTAGATACCAGGCTGAGGGGAAGAGGAGCTGTCCTTTCACTTATTAGATACCAGGCTGAGGGGAACAGGAGCTGTCCTTTCACTTCTATACCAGGCTGAGGGGAAGAGGAGATTTCCTTTCACTTATTAAATACCAGGCTGAGGGGAACAGGAGCTGTCCTTTCACTGATTAGATACCAAGCTGAGGGGAACAGGAGATGTCCTTTCACTTCTATACCAGGCTGACGGGAAGAGGAGATGTCCTTTCACTTACTAAATACCAGGCTGAGGGGAACAGGATGTGTCCTTTCACTTCTATACCAGGCTGAGGGGAACAGGAGCTATCCTTTCACTTATTAGATACCAGGCTGAGGGGAACAGGAGCTGTCCTTTCACTTATTAGATACCAGGCTGAGGGGAAGAGGAGCTGTCCTTTCACTTATTAGATACCAGGCTGAGGGGAACAGGAGCGGTCCTTTCACTTATTAGATACCAGGCTGAGGGGAAGAGGAGCTGTCCTTTCACTTATTAGATACCAGGCTGAGGGGAACAGGAGCTGTCCTTTCACTTCTATACCAGGCTGAGGGGAAGAGGAGATGTCCTTTCACTTATTAGATACCAGGCTGAGGGGAACAGGAGCTGTCCTTTCACTTATTAGATACCAGGCTGAGGGGAACAGGAGCGGTCCTTTCACTTATTAGATACCAGGCTGAGGGGAAGAGGAGCTGTCCTTTCACTTATTAGATACCAGGCTGAGGGGAACAGGAGCTGTCCTTTCACTTATTAGATACCAGGCTGAGGGGAAGAGGAGATGTCCTTTCACTTATTAGATACCAGGCTGAGGGGAAGAGGAGATGTCCTTTCACTTATTAGATACCAGGCTGAGGGGAACAGGAGATGTCCTTTCACATCTATACCAGGCTGAGGGGAAGAGGAGATGTCCTTTCACTTCTATACCAGGCTGAGGGGAAGAGGAGATGTCCTTTCACTTCTATACCAGGCTGAGGGGAACAGGAGCTGTCCTTTCACTTCCATACCAGGCTGAGGGGAAGAGGAGATGTCCTTTCACTTATTAGATACCAGGCTGAGGGGAACAGGAGCTGTCCTTTCACTTATTAGATACCAGGCTGAGGGGAACAGGAGCTGTCCTTTCACTTCTATACCAGGCTGAGGGGAAGAGGAGATTTCCTTTCACTTATTAAATACCAGGCTGAGGGGAACAGGAGCTGTCCTTTCACTTATTAAATACCAGGCCGAGGGGAACAGGAGATGTCCTTTCACTTCTATACCAGGCTGAGGGGAAGAGGAGATGTCCTTTCACTTATTAGATACCAGGCTGAGGGGAACAGGAGATGTCCTTTCACTTATTAGATACCAGGCAGAGGGCAACAGGAGATGAACTTTCACTTCTATACCAGGCTGAGGAGAACAGGAGCTGTCCTTTCACTTATTAGATACCAGGCTGAGGGGAAGAGGAGATGTCCTTTCACTTATTAGATACCAGGCTGAGGGGAAGAGGAGATGTCCTTTCACTTATTAGATACCAGGCTGAGGGGAACAGGAGATGTCCTTTCACTTCTATACCAGGCGGAGGGGAAGAGGAGATGTCCTTTCACTTTTTAAATACCAGGCTGAGGGGAACAGGAGATGTCCTTTCACTTCTATACCAGGCTGAGGGGAACAGGAGCTGTCCTTTCACTTATTAAATACCAGGCTGAGGGGAAGAGGAGATGTCCTTTCACTTATTAGATACCAGGCTGAGGGGAAGAGGAGATGTCCTTTCACTTATTAGATACCAGGCTGAGGGGAACAGGAGATGTCCTTTCACCTCTATACCAGGCTGAGGGGAAGAGGAGATGTCCTTTCACTTATTAAATACCAGGCTGAGGGGAACAGGAGATGTCCTTTCACTTCTATACCAGGCTGAGGGGAACAGGAGCTGTCCTTTCACTTATTAGATACCAGGCTCAGGGGAACAGGAGCGGTCCTTTCACTTATTAGATACCAGGCTGAGGGGAAGAGGAGCTGTCCTTTCACTTATTAGATACCAGGCTGAGGGGAACAGGAGCTGTCCTTTCACTTCTATACCAGGCTGAGGGGAAGAGGAGATGTCCTTTCACTTATTAGATACCAGGCTGAGGAGAACAGGAGCTGTCCTTTCACTTATTAAATACCAGGCTGAGGGGAACAGGAGATGTCCTTTCACTTCTATACCAGGCTGAGGGGAAGAGGAGATGTCCTTTCACTTATTAAATACGAGGCTGAGGGGAACAGGAGCTGTCCTTTCACTTATTAAATACCAGGCTGAGGGGAACAGGAGATGTCCTTTCACTTCTATACCAGGCTGAGGGGAAGAGGAGATGTCCTTTCACTTATTAGATACCAGGCTGAGGGCAACAGGAGATGTCCTTTCACATCTATACCAGGCTGAGGGGAAGAGGAGATGTCCTTTCACTTATTAGATACCAGGCTGAGTGGAACAGGAGATGTCCTTTCACTTATTAGATACAAGGCAGAGGGCAACAGGAGATGAACTTTCACTTCTGTACCAGGCTGAGGGGAACAGGAGATGTCCTTTCACTTCTATACCAGGCTGAGGAGAACAGGAGCTGTCCTTTCACTTATTAGATACCAGGCTGAGGGGAAGAGGAGATGTCCTTTCACTTATTAGATACCAGGCTGAGGGGAAGAGGAGATGTCCTTTCACTTATTAAATACCAGGCTGAGGGGAACAGGAGATGTCCTTTCACTTCTATACCAGGCTGAGGGGAAGAGGAGATGTCCTTTCACTTATTAGATACCAGGCTGAGGGAACAGGAGCTGTCCTTTCACTTATTAGATACCAGGCTGAGGGGAACAGGAGCTGTCCTTTCACTTATTAGATACCAGGCTGAGGGTAACAGGAGCTGTCCTTTCACTTATTAGATACCAGGCTGAGGGTAACAGGAGCTGTCCTTTCACTTATTAGATACCAGGCTGAGGGGAACAGGAGATGTCCTTTCACTTCTATACCAGGCTGAGGGGAAGAGGAGATGTCCTTTCACTTATTAAATACCAGGCTGAGGGGAACAGGAGATGTCCTTTCACTTCTATACCAGGCTGAGGGGAACAGGAGCTGTCCTTTCACTTATTAGATACCAGGCTGAGGGGAACAGGAGATGTCCTTTCACTTCTATACCAGGCTGAGGGGAACAGGAGCTGTCCTTTCACTTATTAGATACCAGGCTGAGGGGAACAGGAGCTGTCCTTTCACTTATTAGATATCAGGCTGAGGGGAACAGGAGCTGCCCTTTCACTTCTATACCAGGCAGAGGGGAAGAGGAGATGTCCTTTCACTTATTAAATACCAGGCTGAGGGGAAGAGGAGATATCCTTTCACTTATTAGATACCAAGCTGAGGGGAACAGGAGATGTCCTTTCACTTCTATACCAGGCTGAGGGGAAGAGGAGATGTCCTTTCACTTATTAAATACCAGGCGGAGGGGAACAGGAGATGTCCTTTCACTTCTATACCAGGCTGAGGGGAACAGGAGCTGTCCTTTCACTTATTAGATACCAGGCTGAGGGGAACAGGAGCGGTCCTTTCACTTATTAGATACCAGGCTGAGGGGAAGAGGAGCTGTCCTTTCACTTATTAGATACCAGGCTGAGGGGAACAGGAGCTGCCCTTTCACTTATTAGATACCAGGCTGAGGGGAACAGGAGATGTCCTTTCACTTCTATACCAGGCTGAGGGGAACAGGAGCTGTCCTTTCACTTATTAGATACCAGGCTGAGGGGAACAGGAGCTGTCCTTTCACTTATTAGATATCAGGCTGAGGGGAACAGGAGATGTCCTTTAACTTCTATACCAGGCTGAGGGGAAGAGGAGATGTCCTTTCACTTATTAAATACCAGGCTGAGGGGAACAGGAGATGTCCTTTCACTTCTATACCAGGCTGAGGGGAACAGGAGCTGTCCTTTCACTTATTAGATACCAGGCTGAGGGGAACAGGAGATGTCCTTTCACTTCTATACCAGGCTGAGGGGAACAGGAGCTGTCCTTTCACTTATTAGATACCAGGCTGAGGGGAACAGGAGCTGTCCTTTCACTTATTAGATATCAGGCTGAGGGGAACAGGAGCTGCCCTTTCACTTCTATACCAGGCAGAGGGGAAGAGGAGATGTCCTTTCACTTATTAAATACCAGGCTGAGGGGAAGAGGAGATATCCTTTCACTTATTAGATACCAAGCTGAGGGGAACAGGAGATGTCCTTTCACTTCTATACCAGGCTGAGGGGAAGAGGAGATGTCCTTTCACTTATTAAATACCAGGCTGAGGGGAACAGGAGATGTCCTTTCACTTCTATACCAGGCTGAGGGGAACAGGAGCTGTCCTTTCACTTATTAGATACCAGGCTCAGGGGAACAGGAGCGGTCCTTTCACTTATTAGATACCAGGCTGAGGGGAAGAGGAGCTGTCCTTTCACTTATTAGATACCAGGCTGAGGGGAACAGGAGCTGTCCTTTCACTTATTAAATACCAGGCTGAGGGGAAGAGGAGATGTCCTTTCACTGATTAGATACCAAGCTGAGGGGAACAGGAGATGTCCTTTCACTTCTATACCAGGCTGACGGGAAGAGGAGATGTCCTTTCACTTATTAAATACCAGGCTGAGGGGAACAGGATGTGTCCTTTCACTTCTATACCAGGCTGAGGGGAACAGGAGCTGTCCTTTCACTTATTAGATACCAGGCTGAGGGGAACAGGAGCTGTCCTTTCACTTATTAGATACCAGGCTGAGGGGAACAGGAGCGGTCCTTTCACTTATTAGATACCAGGCTGAGGGGAAGAGGAGCTGTCCTTTCACTTATTAGATACCAGGCTGAGGGGAACAGGAGCTGTCCTTTCACTTATTAGATACCAGGCTGAGGGGAAGAGGAGATGTCCTTTCACTTATTAGATACCAGGCTGAGGGGAAGAGGAGATGTCCTTTCACTTATTAGATACCAGGCTGAGGGGAAGAGGAGATGTCCTTTCACTTATTAAATACCAGGCTGAGGGGAACAGGAGATGTCCTTTCACTTATTAAATACCAGGCTGAGGGGAACAGGAGATGTCCTTTCACTTCTATACCAGGCTGAGGGGAACAGGAGCTGTCCTTTCACTTATTAGATACCAGGCTGAGGGGAACAGGAGCGGTCCTTTCACTTATTGGATACCAGGCTGAGGGGAACAGGAGCTGTCCTTTCACTTATTAGATACCAGGCTGAGGGGAAGGGGAGCTGTCCTTTCACTTATTAGATACCAGGCTGAGGGGAACAGGAGCTGTCCTTTCACTTATTAGATACCAGGCTGAGGGGAAGAGGAGATGTCCTTTCACTTATTAGATACCAGGCTGAGGGGAAGAGGAGATGTCCTTTCACTTATTAGATACCAGGCTGAGGGGAACAGGAGCGGTCCTTTCACTTATTAGATACCAGGCTGAGGGGAACAGGAGCTGGCCTTTCACTTATTAGATACGAGGCTGAGGGGAAGAGGAGATGTCCTTTCACTTTTTAGATACCAGGCTGAGGGGAAGAGGAGATGTCCTTTCACTTATTAGATACCAGGCTGAGGGGAACAGGAGATGTCCTTTCACTTCTATACCAGGCTGAGGGGAAGAGGAGATGTCCTTTCACTTATTAAATACCAGGCTGAGGGGAACAGGAGATGTCCTTTCACTTCTATACCAGGCTGAGGGGAACAGGAGCTGTCCTTTCACTTCTGTACCAGGCTGAGGGGAAGAGGAGATGTCCTTTCACTTATTAGATACCAGGCTGAGGGGAACAGGAGCTGTCCTTTCACTTCTTAGATACCAGGCTGAGGGGAACAGGAGCTGTCCTTTCACTTCTATACCAGGCTGAGGGGAAGAGGAGATGTCCTTTCACTTATTAAATACCAGGCTGAGGGGAACAGGAGCTGTCCTTTCACTTATTAAATACCAGGCCGAGGGGAACAGGAGATGTCCATTCACTTCAATACGAGGCTGAGGGGAAGAGGAGATGTCCTTTCACTTATTAGATACCAGGCTGAGGGGAATAGGAGATGTCCTTTCACTTATTAGATACCAGGCAGAGGGCAACAGGAGATGAACTTTCACTTCTATACCAGGCTGAGGAGAACAGGAGCTGTCCTTTCACCTATTAGATACCAGGCTGAAGGGAAGAGGAGATGTCCTTTCACTTATTAGATACCAGGCTGAGGGGAACAGGAGATGTCCTTTCACCTCTATACCAGGCTGAGGGGAAGAGGAGATGTCCTTTCACTTATTAAATACCAGGCTGAGGGGAACAGGAGATGTCCTTTCACTTCTATACCAGGCTGAGGGGAAGAGGAGATGTCCTTTCACTTATTAAATACCAGGCTGAGGGGAACAGGAGATGTCCTTTCACTTCTATACCAGGCTGAGGGGAAGAGGAGATGTCCTTTCACTTATTAGATACCAGGCTGAGGGGAACAGGAGCGGTCCTTTCACTTATTAGATACCAGGCTGAGGGGAAGAGGAGCTGTCCTTTCACTTATTAGATACCAGGCTGAGGGGAACAGGAGCTGTCCTTTCACTTATTAGATACCAGGCTGAGGGGAAGAGGAGATGTCCTTTCACTTATTAGATACCAGGCTGAGGGGAACAGGAGATGTCCTTTCACCTCTATACAAGGCTGAGGGGAAGAGGAGATGTCCTTTCACTTATTAAATACCAGGCTGAGGGGAACAGGAGATGTCCTTTCACTTCTATACCAGGCTGAGGGGAACAGAAGCTGTCCTTTCACTTATTAGATACCAGGCTCAGGGGAACAGGAGCGGTCCTTTCACTTATTAGATACCAGGCTGAGGGGAAGAGGAGCTGTCCTTTCACTTATTAGATACCAGGCTGAGGGGAAGAGGAGATGTCCTTTCACTTCTATACCAGGCTGAGGGGAAGAGGAGATGTCCTTTCACTTATTAGATACCAGGCTGAGGAGAACAGGAGATGTCCTTTCACTTCTATACCAGGCTGAGGGGAAGAGGAGATGTCCTTTCACTTATTAGATACCAGGCTGAGGAGAACAGGAGATGTCCTTTCACTTCTATACCAGGCTGAGGGGAACAGGAGATGTCCTTTCACTTCTATACCAGGCTGAGGGGAACAGGAGCTGTCCTTTCACTTATTAGATACCAGGCTGAGGAGAACAGGAGATGTCCTTTCACTTCTATACCAGGCTGAGGGGAAGAGGAGATGTCCTTTCACTTATTAGATACCAGGCTGAGTGGAACAGGAGATGTCCTTTCACTTATTAGATACCAGGGAGAGGGCAACAGGAGATGAACTTTCACTTCAATACCAGGCTGAGGGGAACAGGAGATGTCCTTTCACTTCGATACCAGGCTGAGGAGAACAGGAGCTGTCCTTTCACTTATTAGATACCAGGCTGAGGGGAAGAGGAGATATCCTTTCACTTATTAAATACCAGGCTGAGGGGAACAGGAGATGTCCTTTCACTTCTATACCAGGCTGAGGGGAAGAGGAGATGTCCTTTCACTTATTAAATACCAGGCTGAGGGGAACAGGAGCTGTCCTTTCACTTATTAGATACCAGGCTGAGGGGAACAGGAGCGGTCCTTTCACTTATTGGATACCAGGCTGAGGGGAACAGGAGCTGTCCTTTCACTTATTAGATACCAGGCTGAGGGGAAGAGGAGCTGTCCTTTCACTTATTAGATACCAGGCTGAGGGGAACAGGAGCTGTCCTTTCACTTATTAGATACCAGGCTGAGGGGAAGAGGAGATGTCCTTTCACTTATTAGATACCAGGCTGAGGGGAAGAGGAGATGTCCTTTCACTTATTAGATACCAGGCTGAGGGGAACAGGAGCTGTCCTTTCACTTATTAGATACCAGGCTGAGGGGAACAGGAGCGGTCCCTTCACTTATTAGATACCAGGCTGAGGGGAAGAGGAGCTGTCCTTTCACTTATTAGATACCAGGCTGAGGGGAACAGGAGCTGGCCTTTCACTTATTAGATACGAGTCTGAGGGGAAGAGGAGATGTCCTTTCACTTTTTAGATACCAGGCCGAGGGGAAGAGGAGATGTCCTTTCACTTATTAGATACCAGGCTGAGGGGAAGAGGAGATGTCCTTTCACTTATTAGATACCAGGCTGAGGGGAACAGGAGATGTCCTTTCACTTCTATACCAGGCTGAGGGGAAGAGGAGATGTCCTTTCACTTATTAAATACCAGGCTGAGGGGAACAGGAGATTTCCTTTCACTTCTATACCAGGCTGAGGGGAACAGGAGCTGTCCTTTCACTTCTGTACCAGGCTGAGGGGAAGAGGAGATGTCCTTTCACTTATTAGATACCAGGCTGAGGGGAACAGGAGCTGTCCTTTCACTTCTTAGATACCAGGCTGAGGGGAACAGGAGCTGTCCTTTCACTTCTATACCAGGCTGAGGGGAAGAGGAGATGTCCTTTCACTTATTAAATACCAGGCTGAGGGGAACAGGAGCTGTCCTTTCACTTATTAAATACCTGGCCGAGGGGAACAGGAGATGTCCTTTCACTTCAATACCAGGCTGAGGGGAAGAGGAGATGTCCTTTCACTTATTAGATACCAGGCTGAGGGGAACAGGAGATGTCCTTTCACTTATTAGATACCAGGCAGAGGGCAACAGGAGATGAACTTTCACTTCTATACCAGGCTGAGGAGAACAGGAGCTGTCCTTTCACTTATTAGATACCAGGCTGAAGGGAAGAGGAGATGTCCTTTCACTTATTAGATACCAGGCTGAGGGGAAGAGGAGATGTCCTTTCACTTATTAGATACCAGGCTGAGGGGAACAGGAGATGTCCTTTCACTTCTATACCAGGCTGAGGGGAAGAGGAGATGTCCTTTCACTTATTAGATACCAGGCTGAGGGGAAGAGGAGATGTCCTTTCACTTATTAGATACCAGGCTGAGGGGAACAGGAGATGTCCTTTCACTTCTATACCAAACTGAGGGGAAGAGGAGATGTCCTTTCACTTATTAGATACCAGGCTGAGGGGAACAGGAGCGGTCCTTTCACTTATTAGATACCAGGCTGAGGGGAAGAGGAGCTGTCCTTTCACTTATTAGATACCAGGCTGAGGGGAACAGGAGCTGTCCTTTCACTTATTAGATACCAGGCTGAGGGGAAGAGGAGATGTCCTTTCACTTATTAGATACCAGGCTGAGGGGAACAGGAGATGTCCTTTCACCTCTATACCAGGCTGAGGGGAAGAGGAGATGTCCTTTCACTTATTAAATACCAGGCTGAGGGGAACAGGAGATGTCCTTTCACTTCTATACCAGGCTGAGGGGAACAGGAGCTGTCCTTTCACTTATTAGATACCAGGCTCAGGGGAACAGGAGCGGTCCTTTCACTTATTAGATACCAGGCTGAGGGGAAGAGGAGCTGTCCTTTCACTTATTAGATACCAGGCTGAGGGGAACAGGAGCTGTCCTTTCACTTCTATACCAGGCTGAGGGGAAGAGGAGATGTCCTTTCACTTATTAAATACCAGGCTGAGGGGAACAGGAGCTGTCCTTTCACTTATTAAATACCAGGCTGAGGGGAACAGGAGATGTCCTTTCACTTCTATACCAGGCTGAGGAGAAGAGGAGCTGTCCTTTCACTTATTAAATACCAGGCTGAGGGGAACAGGAGATGTCCTTTAACTTATTAGATACCAGGCTGAGGGGAACAGGATGTGTCCTTTCACTTATTAGATACCAGGCTGAGGGCAACAGGAGATGTCCTTTCACATCTGTACCAGGCTGAGGGGAAGAGGAGATGTCCTTTCACTTATTAGATACCAGGCTGAGTGGAACAGGAGATGTCCTTTCACTTATTAGATACAAGGCAGAGGGCAACAGGAGATGAACTTTCACTTCTATACCAGGCAGAGGGGAACAGGAGATGTCCTTTCACTTCTATACCAGGCTGAGGAGAACAGGAGCTGTCCTTTCACTTATTAGATACCAGGCTGAGGGGAAGAGGAGATGCCCTTTCACTTATTAGATACCAGGCTGAGGGGAAGAGGAGATGTCCTTTCACTTATTAAATACTAGGCTGAGGAGAACAGGAGATGTCCTTTCACTTCTATACCAGGCTGAGGTGAAGAGGAGATGTCCTTTCACTTATTAGATATCAGGCTGAGTGGAACAGGAGATGTCCTTTCACTTATTAGATACCAGGCAGAGGGGAACAGGAGATGTCCTTTCACTTCGATACCAGGCTGAGGAGAACAGGAGCTGTCCTTTCACTTATTAGATACCAGGCTCAGGGGAACAGGAGCGGTCCTTTCACTTATTAGATACCAGGCTGAGGGGAAGAGGAGCTGTCCTTTCACTTATTAGATACCAGGCTGAGGGGAACAGGAGCTGTCCTTTCACTTCTATACCAGGCTGAGGGGAAGAGGAGATGTCCTTTCACTTATTAAATACCAGGCTGAGGGGAACAGGAGCTGTCCTTTCACTTATTAAATACCAGGCTGAGGGGAACAGGAGATGTCCTTTCACTTCTATACCAGGCTGAGGAGAAGAGGAGCTGTCCTTTCACTTATTAAATACCAGGCTGAGGGGAACAGGAGATGTCCTTTAACTTATTAGATACCAGGCTGAGGGGAACAGGATGTGTCCTTTCACTTATTAGATACCAGGCTGAGGGCAACAAGAGATGTCCTTTCACATCTATACCAGGCTGAGGGGAAGAGGAGATGTCCTTTCACTTATTAGATACCAGGCTGAGTGGAACAGGAGATGTCCTTTCACTTATTAGATACAAGGCAGAGGGCAACAGGAGATGAACTTTCACTTCTATACCAGGCTGAGGGGAACAGGAGATGTCCTTTCACTTCTATACCAGGCTGAGGAGAACAGGAGCTGTCCTTTCACTTATTAGATACCAGGCTGAGGGGAAGAGGAGATGTCCTTTCACTTATTAGATACCAGGCTGAGGAGAACAGGAGATGTCCTTTCACTTCTATACCAGGCTGAGGGGAAGAGGAGATGTCCTTTCACTTATTAGATACCAGGCTGAGTGGAACAGGAGATGTCCTTTCACTTATTAGATACCAGGCTGAGGGGAAGAGGAGATGTCCTTTCACTTATCAGATACCAGGCTGAGTGGAACAGGAGATGTCCTTTCACTTATTAGATACCAGGCAGAGGGCAACAGGAGATGAACTTTCACTTCAATACCAGGCTGAGGGGAACAGGAGATGTCCTTTCACTTCGATACCAGGCTGAGGAGAACAGGAGCTGTCCTTTCACTTATTAGATACCAGGCTGAGGGGAAGAGGAGATGTCCTTTCACTTATTAGATACCAGGCTGAGGGGAAGAGGAGATATCCTTTCACTTATTAAATACCAGGCTGAGGGGAACAGGAGCGGTCCTTTCACTTATTGGATACCAGGCTGAGGGGAACAGGAGCTGTCCTTTCACTTATTAGATACCAGGCTGAGGGGAAGAGGAGCTGTCCTTTCACTTATTAGATACCAGGCTGAGGGGAACAGGAGCTGTCCTTTCACTTATTAGATACCAGGCTGAGGGGAAGAGGAGATGTCCTTTCACTTATTAGATACCAGGCTGAGGGGAAGAGGAGATGTCCTTTCACTTATTAGATACCAGGCTGAGGGGAACAGGAGCTGTCCTTTCACTTATTAGATACCAGGCTGAGGGGAACAGGAGCGGTCCCTTCACTTATTAGATACCAGGCTGAGGGGAAGAGGAGCTGTCCTTTCACTTATTAGATACCAGGCTGAGGGGAACAGGAGCTGGCCTTTCACTTATTAGATACGAGGCTGAGGGGAAGAGGAGATGTCCTTTCACTTTTTAGATACCAGGCTGAGGGGAAGAGGAGATGTCCTTTCACTTATTAGATACCAGGCTGAGGGGAACAGGAGATGTCCTTTCACTTCTATACCAGGCTGAGGGGAAGAGGAGATGTCCTTTCACTTATTAAATACCAGGCTGAGGGGAACAGGAGATGTCCTTTCACTTCTGTACCAGGCTGAGGGGAAGAGGAGATGTCCTTTCACTTATTAGATACCAGGCTGAGGGGAACAGGAGCTGTCCTTTCACTTCTTAGATACCAGGCTGAGGGGAACAGGAGCTGTCCTTTCACTTCTATACCAGGCTGAGGGGAAGAGGAGATGTCCTTTCACTTATTAAATACCAGGCTGAGGGGAACAGGAGCTGTCCTTTCACTTATTAAATACCAGGCCGAGGGGAACAGGAGATGTCCTTTCACTTCAATACCAGGCTGAGGGGAAGAGGAGATGTCCTTTCACTTATTAGATACCAGGCTGAGGGGAACAGGAGATGTCCTTTCACTTATTAGATACCAGGCAGAGGGCAACAGGAGATGAACTTTCACTTCTATACCAGGCTGAGGAGAACAGGAGCTGTCCTTTCACTTATTAGATACCAGGCTGAAGGGAAGAGGAGATGTCCTTTCACTTATTAGATACCAGGCTGAGGGGAAGAGGAGATGTCCTTTCACTTATTAGATACCAGGCTGAGGGGAACAGGAGATGTCCTTTCACTTCTATACCAGGCTGAGGGGAAGAGGAGATGTCCTTTCACTTATTAAATACCAGGCTGAGGGGAACAGGAGATGTCCTTTCACTTCTATACCAGGCTGAGGGGAAGAGGAGATGTCCTTTCACTTATTAGATACCAGGCTGAGGGGAACAGGAGCGGTCCTTTCACTTATTAGATACCAGGCTGAGGGGAAGAGGAGCTGTCCTTTCACTTATTAGATACCAGGCTGAGGGGAACAGGAGCTGTCCTTTTACTTATTAGATACCAGGCTGAGGGGAAGAGGAGATGTCCTTTCACTTATTAGATACCAGGCTGAGGGGAAGAGGAGATGTCCTTTCACTTATTAGATACCAGGCTGAGGGGAACAGGAGATGTCCTTTCACCTCTATACCAGGCTGAGGGGAAGAGGAGATGTCCTTTCACTTATTAAATACCAGGCTGAGGGGAACAGGAGATGTCCTTTCACTTCTATACCAGGCTGAGGGGAACAGGAGCTGTCCTTTCACTTATTAGATACCAGGCTCAGGGGAACAGGAGCGGTCCTTTCACTTATTAGATACCAGGCTGAGGGGAAGAGGAGCTATCCTTTCACTTATTAGATACCAGGCTGAGGGGAACAGGAGCTGTCCTTTCACTTCTATACCAGGCTGAGGGGAAGAGGAGATGTCCTTTCACTTATTAAATACCAGGCTGAGGGGAACAGGAGCTGTCCTTTCACTTATTAAATACCAGGCCGAGGGGAACAGGAGCTGTCCTTTCACTTCTATACCAGGCTGAGGGGAAGAGGAGATGTCCTTTCACTTATTAAATACCAGGCTGAGGGGAACAGGAGCTGTCCTTTCACTTATTAAATACCAGGCCGAGGGGAACAGGAGCTGTCCTTTCACTTATTAAATACCAGGCCGAGGGGAACAGGAGCTGTCCTTTCACTTCTATACCAGGCTGAGGGGAAGAGGAGATGTCCTTTCACTTATTAAATACCAGGCTGAGGGGAAGAGGAGCTGTCCTTTCACTTATTAGATACCAGGCTGAGGGCAACAGGAGATGTCCTTTCACTTCTATACCAGGCTGAGGGGAAGAGGAGATGTCCTTTCACTTATTAGATACCAGGCTGAGTGGAACAGGAGATGTCCTTTCACTTATTAGATACAAGGCAGAGGGCAACAGGAGATGAAATTTCACTTCTATACCAGGCTGAGGGGAACAGGAGATGTCCTTTCACTTCTATACCAGGCTGAGGAGAACTGGAGCTGTCCTTTCACTTATTAGATACCAGGCTGAGGGGAAGAGGAGATGTCCTTTCACTTATTAGATACCAGGCTGAGGGGAAGAGGAGATGTCCTTTCACTTATTAGATACCAGGCTGAGGGGAAGAGGAGATGTCCTTTCACTTATTCGATACCAGGCTGAGGGGAACAGGAGATGTCCTTTCACTTCTATACCAGGCTGAGGGGAAGAGGAGATGTCCTTTCACTTATTCGATACCAGGCTGAGGGGAACAGGAGCTGTCCTTTCACTTCTATACCAGGCTGAGGGGAACAGGAGCTGTCCTTTCACTTCTATACCAGGCTGAGGGGAAGAGGAGATGTCCTTTCACTTATTAGATACCAGGCTGAGGGGAACAGGAGCTGTCCTTTCACTTATTAAATACCAGGCTGAGGGGAACAGGAGCTGTCCTTTCACTTCTATACCAGGCTGAGGGGAAGAGGAGCTTTCGTTTCACTTCTATACTAGGCTGAGGGGACGAGGAGATGTCCTTTCACTTATTAAATACCAGGCTGAGGGGAACAGGAGATGTCCTTTCACTTCTATACCAGGCTGAGGGGAACAGGAGCTGTCCTTTCACTTATTAGATACCAGGCTGAGGGGAACAGTAGCTGTCCTTTCACTTCTGTACCAGGCTGAGGGGACGAGGAGATGTCCTTTCACTTATTAAATACCAGGCTGAGGGGAACAGGAGATGTCCTTTCACTTCTATACCAGGCTGAGGGGAACAGGAGCTGTCCTTTCACTTATTAGATACCAGGCTGAGGGGAACAGTAGCTGTCCTTTCACTTCTATACCAGGCTGAGGGGAACAGGAGATGTCCTTTCACTTCTATACCAGGCTGAGGGGAACATGAGCTGTCCTTTCACTTATTAGATACCAGGCTGAGGGGAACAGGAGCTGTCCTTTCACTTATTAGATACCAGGCTGAGGGGAACAGGAGCGGTCCTTTCACTTAATAGATACCAGGCTGAGGGGAACAGGAGCTGTCCTTTCACTTATTGGATACCAGGCTGGGGGAAAGAGGAGATGTCCTTTCACTTATTAGATACCAGGCTGAGGGGAAGAGGAGATGTCCTTTCACTTATTAGATACCAGGCTGAGGGGAAGAGGAGATGTCCTTTCACTTCTATACCAGGCTGAGGGGAACAGGAGCTGTCCTTTCACTTCCAAACCAGGCTGAGGGGAAGAGGAGATGTCCTTTCACTTATTAGATACCAGGCTGAGGGGAACAGGAGCTGTCCTTTCACTTATTAGATACCAGGCTGAGGGAAACAGGAGCTGTCCTTTCACTTCTATACCAGGCTGAGGGGAAGAGGAGATGTCCTTTCACTTATTAAATACCAGGCCGAGGGGAACAGGAGATGTCCTTTCACTTATATACCAGGCTGAGGGGAAGAGGAGATGTCCTTTCACTTATTAGATACCAGGCTGAGGGGAACAGGAGATGTCCTTTCACTTATTAGATACCAGGCTGAGGGGAACAGGAGATGTCCTTTCACTTATTAGATGCCAGGCAGAGGGCAACAGGAGATGAACTTTCACTTCTATACCATGCTGAGGAGAACAGGAGCTGTCCTTTCACTTATTAGATACCAGGCTGAGGGGAAGAGGAGATGTCCTTTCACTTATTAGATACCAGGCTGAGGGGAAGAGGAGATGTCCTTTCACTTATTAGATACCAGGCTGAGGGGAACAGGAGATGTCCTTTCACTTCTATACCAGGCTGAGGGGAAGAGGAGATGTCCTTTCACTTATTAAATACCAGGCTGAGGGGAACAGGAGCTGTCCTTTCACTTCTATACCAGGCTGAGGGGAACAGGAGCTGTCCTTTCACTTATTAGATACCAGGCTGAGGGGAACAGGAGCTGTCCCTTCACTTATTAGATACCAGGCTGAGGGGAACAGGAGCGGTCCTTTCACTTATTAGATACCAGGCTGAGGGGAAGAGGAGCTGTCCTTTCACTTTTTCGATACCAGGCTGAGGAGAACAGGAGCTGTCATTTCACTTATTAGATACCAGGCTGAGGGGAAGAGGAGATGTCCTTTCACTTATTAGATACCAGGCTGAGGGGAAGAGGAGATGTCATTTCACTTCTATACCAGGCTGAGGGGAAGAGGAGATGTCCTTTCACTTATTAAATACCAGGCTGAGGGGAACAGGAGATGTCCTTTCACTTCTATCCCAGGCTGAGGGGAACAGGAGCTGTCCTTTCACTTATTAGATACCAGGCTGAGGGGAACAGGAGCGGTCCTTTCACTTATTAGATACCAGGCTGAGGGGAAGAGGAGCAGTCCTTTCACTTATTAGATACCAGGCTGAGGGGAACAGGAGCTGTCCTTTCACTTCTATACCAGGCTGAGGGGAAGAGGAGATGTCCTTTCACTTATTAAATACAAGGCTGAGGGGAACAGGAGATGTCCTTTCACTTATTAGATACCAGGCTGAGGGGAACAGGAGATGTCCTTTCACTTATTCGATCCCAGGCAGAGGGCAACAGGAGATGAAATTTCACTTCTGTACCAGGCTGAGGGGAACAGGAGATGTCCTTTCACTTCTACACCAGGCTGAGGAGAACAGGAGCTGTCCTTTCACTTATTAGATACCAGGCTGAGGGGAAGAGGAGCTGTCCTTTCACTTATTAGATACCAGGCTGAGGGGAAGAAGAGATGTCCTTTCACTTATTAGATACCAGGCTGAGGGGAACAGGAGATGTCCTTTCACTTCTATACCAGGCTGAGGGGAAGAGGAGCTGTCCTTTCACTTATTAAATACCAGGCTGAGGGGAACAGGAGATGTCCTTTCACTTCTATACCAGGCTGAGGGGAAGAGGAGCTGTCCTTTCACTTATTAAATACCAGGCTGAGGGGAACAGGAGATGTCCTTTCACTTCTATACCAGGCTGAGGGGAACAGGAGCTATCCTTTCACTTATTAGATACCAGGCTGAGGGGAACAGGAGCGGTCCTTTCACTTATTAGATACCAGGCTGAGGGGAAGAGGAGCTGTCCTTTCACTTATTAGATACCAGGCTGAGGGGAACAGGAGCTGTCCTTTCACTTTTTAGATACCAGGCTGAGGGGAAGAGGAGATGTCCTTTCACTTATTAGATACCAGGCTGAGGGGAAGAGGAGATGTCCTTTCACTTCTATACCAGGCTGAGGGGAAGAGGAAATGTCCTTTCACTTATTAAATACCAGGCAGAGGGGAACAGGAGATGTCCTTTCACTTCTATACCAGGCTGAGGGGAAGAGGAGATGTCCTTTCACTTATTAAATACCAGGCTGAGGGGAACAGGAGATGTCCTTTCACTTCGATACCAGGCTGAGGAGAACAGGAGATGTCCTTTCACTTATTAGATACCAGGCTGAGGGGAAGAGGAGATGTCCTTTCACTTATTAGATACCAGGCTGAGGGGAAGAGGAGATGTCCTTTCACTTATTAGATACCAGGCTGAGGGGAACAGGAGATGTCCTTTCACTTCTATACCAGGCTGAGGGCAAGAGGAGATGTCCTTTCACTTATTAAATACCAGGCTGAGGGGAACAGGAGCTGTCCTTTCACTTCTATACCAGGCTGAGGGGAACAGGAGCTGTCCTTTCACTTATTAGATACCAGGCTGAGGGGAACAGGAGCTGTCCCTTCACTTATTAGATACCAGGCTGAGGGGAACAGGAGCGGTCCTTTCACTTATTAGATACCAGGCTGAGGGGAAGAGGAGCTGTCCTTTCACTTTTTCGATACCAGGCTGAGGAGAACAGGAGCTGTCATTTCACTTATTAGATACCAGGCTGAGGGGAAGAGGAGATGTCCTTTCACTTATTAGATACCAGGCTGAGGGGAAGAGGAGATGTCCTTTCACTTCTATACCAGGCTGAGGGGAAGAGGAGATGTCCTTTCACTTATTAAATACCAGGCTGAGGGGAACAGGAGATGTCCTTTCACTTCTATCCCAGGCTGAGGGGAACAGGAGCTGTCCTTTCACTTATTAGATACCAGGCTGAGGGGAACAGGAGCGGTCCTTTCACTTATTAGATACCAGGCTGAGGGGAAGAGGAGATGTCCTTTCACTTATTAGATACCAGGCTGAGGGGAACAGGAGATGTCCTTTCACTTCTATACCAGGCTGAGGGGAAGAGGAGATGTCCTTTCACTTATTAAATACCAGGCTGAGGGGAACAGGAGCTGTCCTTTCACTTCTATACCAGGCTGAGGGGAACAGGAGCTGTCCTTTCACTTATTAGATATCAGGCTGAGGGGAACAGGAGCTGTCCCTTCACTTATTAGATACCAGGCTGAGGGGAACAGGAGCGGTCCTTTCACTTATTAGATACCAGGCTGAGGGGAAGAGGAGCTGTCCTTTCACTTTTTCGATACCAGGCTGAGGAGAACAGGAGCTGTCATTTCACTTATTAGATACCAGGCTGAGGGGAAGAGGAGATGTCCTTTCACTTATTAGATACCAGGCTGAGGGGAAGAGGAGATGTCCTTTCACTTCTATACCAGGCTGAGGGGAAGAGGAGATGTCCTTTCACTTATTAAATACCAGGCTGAGGGGAACAGGAGATGTCCTTTCACTTCTATCCCAGGCTGAGGGGAACAGGAGCTGTCCTTTCACTTATTAGATACCAGGCTGAGGGGAACAGGAGCGGTCCTTTCACTTATTAGATACCAGGCTGAGGGGAAGAGGAGCAGTCCTTTCACTTATTAGATACCAGGCTGAGGGGAACAGGAGCTGTCCTTTCACTTCTATACCAGGCTGAGGGGAAGAGGAGATGTCCTTTCACTTATTAAATACAAGGCTGAGGGGAACAGGAGATGTCCTTTCACTTATTAGATACCAGGCTGAGGGGAACAGGAGATGTCCTTTCACTTATTCGATCCCAGGCAGAGGGCAACAGGAGATGAAATTTCACTTCTGTACCAGGCTGAGGGGAACAGGAGATGTCCATTCACTTCTACACCAGGCTGAGGAGAACAGGAGCTGTCCTTTCACTTATTAGATACCAGGCTGAGGGGAAGAGGAGCTGTCCTTTCACTTATTAGATACCAGGCTGAGGGGAAGAAGAGATGTCCTTTCACTTATTAGATACCAGGCTGAGGGGAACAGGAGATGTCCTTTCACTTCTATACCAGGCTGAGGGGAAGAGGAGCTGTCCTTTCACTTATTAAATACCAGGCTGAGGGGAACAGGAGATGTCCTTTCACTTCTATACCAGGCTGAGGGGAAGAGGAGCTGTCCTTTCACTTATTAAATACCAGGCTGAGGGGAACAGGAGATGTCCTTTCACTTCTATACCAGGCTGAGGGGAACAGGAGCTATCCTTTCACTTATTAGATACCAGGCTGAGGGGAACAGGAGCGGTCCTTTCACTTATTAGATACCAGGCTGAGGGGAAGAGGAGCTGTCCTTTCACTTATTAGATACCAGGCTGAGGGGAACAGGAGCTGTCCTTTCACTTTTTAGATACCAGGCTGAGGGGAAGAGGAGATGTCCTTTCACTTATTAGATACCAGGCTGAGGGGAAGAGGAGATGTCCTTTCACTTCTATACCAGGCTGAGGGGAAGAGGAAATGTCCTTTCACTTATTAAATACCAGGCAGAGGGGAACAGGAGATGTCCTTTCACTTCTATACCAGGCTGAGGGGAAGAGGAGATGTCCTTTCACTTATTAAATACCAGGCTGAGGGGAACAGGAGATGTCCTTTCACTTCGATACCAGGCTGAGGAGAACAGGAGATGTCCTTTCACTTATTAGATACCAGGCTGAGGGGAAGAGGAGATGTCCTTTCACTTATTAAATACCAGGCTGAGGGGAACAGGAGATGTCCTTTCACTTCTATACCAGGCTGAGGGGAAGAGGAGATGTCCTTTCACTTATTAAATACCAGGCTGAGGGGAACAGGAGATGTCCTTTCACTTCTATACCAGGCTGAGGGGAACAGGAGCTGTCCTTTCACTTATTAGATACCAGGCTGAGGGGAACAGGAGCGGTCCTTTCACTTATTAGATACCAGGCTGAGGGGAACAGGAGCTGTCCTTTCACTTATTAGATACCAGGCTGAGGGGAAGAGGAGCTGTCCTTTCACTTATTAGATACCAGGCTGAGGGGAACAGGAGCTGTCCTTTCACTTATTAGATACCAGGCTGAGGGGAAGAGGAGATGTCCTTTCACTTATTAGATACCAGGCTGAGGGGAAGAGGAGATGTCCTTTCACTTATTAGATACCAGGCTGAGGGGAACAGGAGATGTCCTTTCACCTCTATACCAGGCTGAGGGGAAGAGGAGATGTCCTTTCACTTATTAAATACCAGGCTGAGGGGAACAGGAGATGTCCTTTCACTTCTATACCAGGCTGAGGGGAACAGGAGCTGTCCTTTCACTTATTAGATACCAGGCTCAGGGGAACAGGAGCGGTCCTTTCACTTATTAGGTAGCAGGCTGAGGGGAAGAGGAGCTATCCTTTCACTTATTAGATACCAGGCTGAGGGGAACAGGAGCTGTCCTTTCACTTCTATACCAGGCTGAGGGGAAGAGGAGATGTCCTTTCACTTATTAAATACCAGGCTGAGGGGAACAGGAGCTGTCCTTTCACTTATTAAATACCAGGCCGAGGGGAACAGGAGATGTCCTTTCACTTCTATACCAGGCTGAGGGGAAGAGGAGCTGTCCTTTCACTTATTAGATACCAGGCTGAGGGGAACAGGAGATGTCCTTTCACTTATTAGATACCAGGCTGAGGGCAACAGGAGATGTCCTTTCACTTCTATACCAGGCTGAGGGGAAGAGGAGATGTCCTTTCACTTATTAGATACCAGGCTGAGTGGAACAGGAGATGTCCTTTCACTTATTAGATACAAGGCAGAGGGCAACAGGTGATGAAATTTCACTTCTATACCAGGCTGAGGGGAACAGGAGATGTCCTTTCACTTCTATACCAGGCTGAGGGGAACAGGAGCTGTCCTTTCACTTATTAGATACCAGGCTGAGGGGAAGAGGAGATGTCCTTTCACTTATTAGATACCAGGCTGAGGGGAAGAGGAGATGTCCTTTCACTTATTCGATACCAGGCTGAGGGGAACAGGAGATGTCCTTTCACTTCTATACCAGGCTGAGGGGAAGAGGAGATGTCCTTTCACTTATTAAATACCAGGCTGAGGGGAACATGAGATGTCCTTTCACTTCTATACCAGGCTGAGGGGAACAGGAGCTGTCCTTTCACTTCTATACCAGGCTGAGGGGAAGAGGAGATGTCATTTCACTTATTAGATACCAGGCTGAGGGGAACAGGAGATGTCCTTTCACTTATTAGATACCAGGCAGAGGGCAACAGGAATTGAACTTTCACTTCTATACCAGGCTGAGGGGAACAGGAGATGTCCTTTCACTTCTATACCAGGCTGAGGGGAACAGGAGCTGTCCTTTCACTTATTAGATACCAGGCTGAGGGGAACAGGAGCTGTCCTTTCACTTATTAGATACCAGGCTGAGGGGAACAGGAGCTGTCCTTTCACTTAATAGATACCAGGCTGAGGGGAACAGGAGCTGTCCTTTCACTTATTAGATACCAGGCTGAGGGGAACAGGAGCTGTCCTTTCACTTATTAGATACCAGGCTGAGGGGAAGAGGAGATGTCCTTTCACTTCTATACCAGGCTGAGGGGAACAGGAGCTGTCCTTTCACTTCCATACCAGGCTGAGGGGAACAGGAGATGTCCTTTCACTGATTAGATACCAGGCTGAGGGGAACAGGAGCTGTCCTTTCACTTATTAGATACCAGGCTGAGGGGAACAGGAGCTGTCCTTTCACTTCTATACCAAGGCTGAGGGGAAGAGGAGATGTCCTTTCACTTATTAAATACCAAGCTGAGGGGAACAGGAGATGTCCTTTCACTTATATACCAGGCTGAGGGGAAGAGGAGATGTCCTTTCACTTATTAGATACCAGGCTGAGGGGAACAGGAGATGTCCTTTCACTTATTAGATGCCAGGCAGAGGGCAGCAGGAGATGAACTTTCACTTCTATACCAGGCTGAGGAGAACAGGAGCTGTCCTTTCACTTATTAGATACCAGGCTGAGGGGAACAGGAGATGTCCTTTCACTTATTAGATACCAGGCTGAGGGGAAGAGGAGATGTCCTTTCACTTATTAGATACCAGGCTGAGGGGAACAGGAGATGTCCTTTCACTTCTATACCAGGCTGAGGGGAAGAGGAGATGTCCTTTCACTTATTAAATACCAGGCTGAGGGGAGCAGGAGCTGTCCTTTCACTTCTATACCAGGCTGAGGGGAACAGGAGCTGTCCTTTCACTTATTAGATACCAGGCTGAGGGGAACAGGAGCGGTCCTTTCACTTATTAGATACCAGGCTGAGGGGAAGAGGAGCTGTCCTTTCACTTTTTCGATACCAGGCTGAGGGGAACAGGAGCTGTCATTTCACTTATTAGATACCAGGCTGAGGGGAAGAGGAGATGTCATTTCACTTATTAGATACCAGGCTGAGGGGAAGAGGAGATGTCCTTTCACTTATTAGATACCAGGCTGAGGGGAACAGGAGATGTCCTTTCACTTCTATACCAGGCTGAGGGGAAGAGGAGATGTCCTTTCACTTATTAAATACCAGGCTGAGGGGAAGAGGAGATGTCCTTTCACTTATTAAATACCAGGCTGAGGGGAACAGGAGATGTCCTTTCACTTATTAAATACCACGCTGAGGGGAACAGGAGATGTCCTTTCACTTCGATCCCAGGCTGAGGGGAAGAGGAGCAGTCCTTTCACTTATTAGATACCAGGCTGAGGGGAACAGGAGCTGTCCTTTCACTTCTATACCAGGCTGAGGGGAAGAGGAGATGTCCTTTCACTTATTAAATACAAGGCTGAGGGGAACAGGAGATGTCCTTTCACTTATTAGATACCAGGCTGAGGGGAACAGGAGATGTCCTTTCACTTCTATACCAGGCTGAGGAGAACAGGAGCTGTCCTTTCACTTAATAGATACCAGGCTGAGGGGAAGAGGAGCTGTCCTTTCACTTAATAGATACCAGGCTGAGGGGAAGAGGAGCTGTCCTTTCACTTATTAGATACCAGGCTGAGGGGAAGAAGAGATGTCCTTTCACTTATTAGATACCTGGCTGAGGGGAACAGGAGATGTCCTTTCACTTCTATACCAGGCTGAGGGGAAGAGGAGCTGTCCTTTCACTGATTAAATACCAGGCTGAGGGGAACAGGAGATGTCCTTTCACTTCTATACCAGGCTGAGGGGAACAGGAGCTGTCCTTTCACTTCTATACCAGGCTGAGGGGAACAGGAGCTGTCCTTTCACTTATTAGATACCAGGCTGAGGGGAACAGGAGCTGTCCTTTCACTTCTATACCAGGCTGAGGGGAAGAGGAGATGTCCTTTCACTTATTAAATACCAGGCTGAGGGGAACAGGAGCTGTCCTTTCACTTATTAAATGCCAGGCCGAGGGGAACAGGAGATGTCCTTTCACCTCTATACCAGGCTGAGGGGAAGAGGAGATGTCCTTTCACTTCTATACCAGGCTGAGGGGAAGAGGAGATGTCCTTTCACTTATTAGATACCAGGCAGAGGGGAACAGGAGATGAACTTTCACTTCTATACCAGGCTGAGGGGAACAGGAGATGTCCTTTCACTTCTATACCAGGCTGAGGAGAACAGGAGCTGTCCTTTCACATATTAGATACCAGGCTGAGGGGAAGAGGAGATGTCCTTTCACTTATTAGATACCAGGCTAAGGGGAAGAGGAGATGTCCTTTCACTTATTAGATACCAGGCTGAGGGGAACAGGAGATGTCCTTTCACTTCGATACCAGGCTGAGGGGAAGAGGAGATGTCCTTTCACTTCGATACCAGGCTGAGGGGAACAGGAGCTGTCCTTTCACTTATTAGATACCAGGCTGAGGGGAACAGGAGCTGTCCTTTCACTTATTAGATACCAGCCTGAGGGGAACAGGAGCGGTCCTTTCACTTATTAGATACCAGGCTGAGGGGAAGAGGAGCTGTCCTTTCACTTATTAGATACCAGGCTGAGGGGAACAGGAGCTGTCCTTTCACTTTTTAGATACCAGGCTGAGGGGAAGAGGAGATATCCTTTCACTTCTATACCAGGCTGAGGGGAAGAGGAGATGTCCTTTCACTTATTAAATACCAGGCTGAGGGGAACAGGAGATGTCCTTTCACTTCTATACCAGGCAGAGGGGAACAGGAGCTGTCCTTTCACTTATTAGATACCAGGCTGAGGGGAAGAGATGTCCTTTCACTTATTAGATACCAGGCTGAGGGGAAGAGATGTCCTTTCACTTATTAGATACCAGGCTGAGGGGAAGAGGTGATGTCCTTTCACTTATTAGATACCAGGCTGAGGGGAAGAGGAGATGTCCTTTCACTTCTATACCAGGCTGAGGGGAAGAGGAGATGTCCTTTCACTTCTATACCAGGCAGAGGGGAACAGGAGCTGTCCTTTCACTTATTAGATACCAGGCTGAGGGGAAGAGATGTCCTTTCACTTATTAGATACCAGGCTGAGGGGAAGAGATGTCCTTTCACTTATTAGATACCAGGCTGAGGGGAAGAGGTGATGTCCTTTCACTTATTAGATACCAGGCTGAGGGGAAGAGGAGATGTCCTTTCACTTCTATACCAGGCTGAGGGGAAGAGGAGATGTCCTTTCACTTATTAGATACCAGGCTGAGGGGAAGAGGAGATGTCCTTTCACTTATTAGATACCAGGCTGAGGGGAACAGGAGATGTCCTTTCACTTCTATACCAGGCTGAGGGGAACAGGAGCTGTCCTTTCACTTCTATACCAGGCTGAGGGGAACAGGAGATGTCCTTTCACTTATTAGATACCAGGCTGAGGGGAACAGGAGATGTCCTTTCACTTCTATACCAGGCTGAGGGGAACAGGAGATGTCCTTTCACTTATTAGATACCAGGCTGAGGGGAACAGGAGATGTCCTTTCACTTCTATACCTGGCTGAGGGGAACAGGAGCTGTCCTTTCACTTCTTTTCCAGGCTGAGGGGAAGAGGAGATGTCCTTTCACTTAATAGATACCAGGCTGAGGGGAACAGGAGCTGTCCTTTCACTTATTAGATACCAGGCTGAGGGGAACAGGAGCTGTCCTTTCACTTCTATACCAGGCTGAGGGGAAGAGGAGATGTCCTATCACTTATTAAATACCAGGCTGAGGGGAACAGGAGCTGTCCTTTCACTTATTAAATACCAGGCCGAGGGGAACAGGAGATGTCCTTTCACCTCTATACCAGGCTGAGGGGAAGAGGAGATGTCCTTTCACTTATTAGATACCAGGCTGAGGGGAACAGGAGATGTCCTTTCACTTATTAGATACCAGGCAGAGGGCAACAGGAGATGAACTTTCACTTCTCTACCAGGCTGAGGGGAACAGGAGATGTCCTTTCACTTCTATACCAGGCTGAGGAGAACAGGAGCTGTACTTTCACTTATTAGATACCAGGCTGAGGGGAACAGGAGATGTCCTTTCACTTCTATACCAGGCTGAGGGGAAGAGGAGATGTCCTTTCACTTCTATACCAGGCTGAGGGGAACTGGAGCTGTCCTTTCACTGATTAGATACCAGGCTGAGGGGAACAGGAGCTGTCCTTTCACTTATTAGATACCAGGCTGAGGGGAACAGGAGCTGTCCTTTCACTTATTAGATACCAGGCTGAGGGGAACAGGACCTGTCCTTTCACTTATTAGATACCAGGCTGAGGGGAAGAGGAGATGTCCTTTCACTTGTTAGATACCAGGCTGAGGGGAAGAGGAGATGTCCTTTCACTTATTAGATACCAGGCAGAGGGCAACAGGAGATGAACTTTCACTTCTATACCAGGCTGAGGGGAACAGGAGATGTCCTTTCACTTCTATACCAGGCTGAGGGGAACAGGAGCTGTCCTTTCACTTCTATACGAGGCTGAGGGGAACAGGAGCTGTCCTTTCACTTATTAAATGCCAGGCCGAGGGGAACAGGAGATGTCCTTTCAATTATTAGATACCAGGCTGAGGGGAACAGGAGATGTCCTTTCACTTATTAGATACCAGGCAGAGGGCAACAGGAGATGTCCTTTCACTTCTATACCAGGCTGAGGAGAACAGGAGCTGTCCTTTCACTTAATAGATACCAGGCTGAGGGGAAGAGGAGCTGTCCTTTCACTTATTAGATACCAGGCTGAGGGGAAGAAGAGATGTCCTTTCACTTATTAGATACCAGGCTGAGGGGAAGAGGAGATGTCCTTTCACTTATTAGATACCAGGCTGAGGGGAAGAGGAGATGTCCTTTCACTTATTAGATACCAGGCTGAGGGGAACAGGAGATGTCCTTTCACTTCTATACCAGGCTGAGGGGAAGAGGAGATGTCCCTTCACTTATTAAATACCAGGCTGAGGGGAAGAGGAGATGTCCTTTCACTTCTATACCAGGCTGAGGGGAACAGGAGCTGTCCTTTCACTTCTATACCAGGCTGAGGGGAACAGGAGATGTCCTTTCACTTAATAGATACCAGGCTGAGGGGAACAGGAGCTGTCCTTTCACTTATTAGATACCAGGCTGAGGGGAACAGGAGCTGTCCTTTCACTTCTATACCAGGCTGAGGGGAAGAGGAGATGTCCTTTCACTTATTAAATACCAGGCCGAGGGGAAGAGGAGATGTCCTTTCACTTATTAGATACCAGGCTGAGGGGAACAGGAGATGTCCTTTCACTTATTAGATACCAGGCAGAGGGCAACAGGAGATGAACTTTCACTTCTCTACCAGGCTGAGGGGAACAGGAGATGTCCTTTCACTTCTATACCAGGCTGAGGAGAACAGGAGCTGTACTTTCACTTATTAGATACCAGGCTGAGGGGAAGAGGAGATGTCCTTTCACTTATTAGATACCAGGCTGAGGGGAACAGGAGATGTCCTTTCACTTCTATACCAGGCTGAGGGGAACAGGAGCTGTCCTTTCACTGATTAGATACCAGGCTGAGGGGAACAGGAGCTGTCCTTTCACTTATTAGATACCAGGCTGAGGGGAACAGGAGCTGTCCTTTCACTTATTAGATACCAGGCTGAGGGGAACAGGAGCTGTCCTTTCACTTATTAGATACCAGGCCGAGGGGAAGAGGAGATGTCCTTTCACCTCTATACCAGGCTGAGGGGAAGAGGAGATGTCCTTTCACTTATTAGATACCAGGCTGAGGGGAACAGGAGATGTCCTTTCACTTATTAGATACCAGGCTGAGGGGAACAGGAGCTGTCCTTTCACTTATTAGATACCAGGCTGAGGGGAACAGGAGCTGTCCTTTCACTTATTAGATACCAGGCCGAGGGGAAGAGGAGATGTCCTTTCACCTCTATACCAGGCTGAGGGGAAGAGGAGATGTCCTTTCACTTATTAGATACCAGGCTGAGGGGAACAGGAGCTGTCCTATCACTTATTAAATACCAGGCTGAGGGGAACAGGAGCTGTCCTTTCACTTATTAAATACCAGGCCGAGGGGAAGAGGAGATGTCCTTTCACCTCTATACCAGGCTGAGGGGAAGAGGAGATGTCCTTTCACTTATTAGATACCAGGCTGAGGGGAACAGGAGATGTCCTTTCACTTATTAGATACCAGGCAGAGGGCAACAGGAGATGAACTTTCACTTCTATACCAGGCTGAGGGGAACAGGAGATGTCCTTTCACTTATTAGATACCAGGCTGAGGGGAACAGGAGCTGTCCTTTCACTTATTAGATACCAGGCTGAGGGGAAGAGGAGATGTCCTTTCACTTATTAGATACCAGGCTGAGGGGAAGAGGAGATGTCCTTTCACTTATTAGATACCAGGCTGAGGGGAACAGGAGATGTCCTTTCACTTCTATACCAGGCTGAGGGGAACAGGAGCTGTCCTTTCACTGATTAGATACCAGGCTGAGGGGAACAGGAGCTGTCCTTTCACTTATTAGATACCAGGCTGAGGGGAACAGGAGCTGTCCTTTCACTTATTAGATACCAGGCTGAGGGGAACAGGAGCTGTCCTTTCACTTATTAGATACCAGGCTGAGGGGAAGAGGAGATGTCCTTTCACTTGTTAGATACCAGGCTGAGGGGAAGAGGAGATGTCCTTTCACTTATTAGATACCAGGCTGAGGGGAAGAGGAGATGTCCTTTCACTTGTTAGATACCAGGCTGAGGAGAAGAGGAGATGTCCTTTCACTTATTAGATACCAGGCAGAGGGCAACAGGAGATGAACTTTCACTTCTATACCAGGCTGAGGGGAACAGGAGATGTCCTTTCACTTCTATACCAGGCTGAGGGGAACAGGAGCTGTCCTTTCACTTCTATACCAGGCTGAGGGGAACAGGAGCTGTCCTTTCACTTATTAAATGCCAGGCCGAGGGGAACAGGAGATGTCCTCTCACCTCTATACCAGGCTGAGGGGAAGAGGAGATGTCCTATCACTTATTAGATACCAGGCTGAGGGGAACAGGAGATGTCCTTTCACTTATTAGATACCAGGCTGAGGGGAAGAGGAGCTGTCCTTTCACTTATTAGATACCAGGCTGAGGGGAAGAGGAGCTGTCCTTTCACTTATTAGATACCAGGCTGAGGGGAACAGGAGATGTCCTTTCACTTCTATACCAGGCTGAGGAGAACAGGAGCTGTCCTTTCACTTAATAGATACCAGGCTGAGGGGAAGAGGAGCTGTCCTTTCACTTATTAGATACCAGGCTGAGGGGAAGAAGAGATGTCCTTTCACTTATTAGATACCAGGCTGAGGGGAACAGGAGATGTCCTTTCACTTCTATACCAGGCTGAGGGGAAGAGGAGCTGTCCTTTCACTTATTAAATACCAGGCTGAGGGGAAAAGGAGATGTCCTTTCACTTCTATACCAGGCTGAGGGGAACAGGAGCTGTCCTTTCACTTATTAGATACCAGGCTGAGGGGAACAGGAGCTGTCCTTTCACTTCTATACCAGGCTGAGGGGAAGAGGAGATGTCCTTTCACTTATTAAATACCAGGCTGAGGGGAACAGGAGCTGTCCTTTCACTTATTAAATGCCAGGCCGAGGGGAACAGGAGATGTCCTTTCACCTCTATACCAGGCTGAGGGGAAGAGGAGATGTCCTTTCACTTATTAGATACCAGGCTGAGGGGAACAGGAGATGTCCTTTCACTTATTAGATACCAGGCAGAGGGCAACAGGAGATGAACTTTCACTTCTATACCAGGCTGAGGGGAACAGGAGATGTCCTTTCACTTCTATACCAGGCTGAGGAGAACAGGAGCTGTCCTTTCACATATTAGATACAAGGCTGAGGGGAAGAGGAGATGTCCTTTCACTTATTAGATACCAGGCTAAGGGGAAGAGGAGATGTCCTTTCACTTATTAGATACCAGGCTGAGGGGAACAGGAGATGTCCTTTCACTTCGATACCAGGCTGAGGGGAAGTGGAGATGTCCTTTCACTTCTATACCAGGCTGAGGGGAACAGGAGCTGTCCTTTCACTTATTAGATACCAGGCTGAGGGGAACAGGAGCTGTCCTTTCACTTATTAGATACCAGGCTGAGGGGAACAGGAGCGGTCCTTTCACTTATTAGATACCAGGCTGAGGGGAAGAGGAGCTGTCCTTTCACTTATTAGATACCAGGCTGAGGGGAACAGGAGCTGTCCTTTCACTTTTTAGATACCAGGCTGAGGGGAAGAGGAGATGTCCTTTCACTTATTAGATACCAGGCTGAGGGGAAGAGGAGATGTCCTTTCACTTCTATACCAGGCTGAGGGGAAGAGGAGATGTCCTTTCACTTATTAAATACCAGGCTGAGGGGAACAGGAGATGTCCTTTCACTTCTATACCAGGCAGAGGGGAACAGGAGCTATCCTTTCACTTATTAGATACCAGGCTGAGGGGAAGAGATGTCCTTTCACTTATTAGATACCAGGCTGAGGGGAAGAGGAGATGTCCTTTCACTTCTATACCAGGCTGAGGGGAAGAGGAGATGTCCTTTCACTTATTAGATACCAGGCTGAGGGGAAGAGGAGATGTCCTTTCACTTATTAGATACCAGGCTGAGGGGAACAGGAGATGTCCTTTCACTTCTATACCAGGCTGAGGGGAAGAGGAGATGTCCTTTCACTTATTAAATACCAGGCTGAGGGGAACAGGAGATGTCCTTTCACTTCTATACCAGGCTGAGGGGAACAGGAGCTGTCCTTTCACTTCTATACCAGGCTGAGGGGAACAGGAGATGTCCTTTCACTTAATAGATACCAGGCTGAGGGGAACAGGAGCTGTCCTTTCACTTATTAGATGCCAGGCTGAGGGGAACAGGAGCTGTCCTTTCACTTCTATGCCAGGCTGAGGGGAAGAGGAGATGTCCTATCACTTATTAAATACCAGGCTGAGGGGAACAGGAGCTGTCCTTTCACTTATTAAATACCAGGCCGAGGGGAACAGGAGATGTCCTTTCACTTATTAGATACCAGGCTGAGGGGAACAGGAGATGTCCTTTCACTTATTAGATACCAGGCAGAGGGCAACAGGAGATGAACTTTCACTTCTATACCAGGCTGAGGGGAACAGGAGATGTCCTTTCACTTCTATACCAGGCTGAGGAGAACAGGAGCTGTACTTTCACTTATTAGATACCAGGCTGAGGGGAAGAGGAGATGTCCTTTCACTTATTAGATACCAGGCTGAGTGGAACAGGAGATGTCCTTTCACTTCTATACCAGGCTGAGGGGAAGAGGAGATGTCCTTTCACTTCTATACCAGGCTGAGGGGAACAGGAGCTGTCCTTTCACTGATTAGATACCAGGCTGAGGGGAACAGGAGCTGTCCTTTCACTTATTAGATACCAGGCTGAGGGGAACAGGAGCTGTCCTTTCACTTATTAGATACCAGGCAGAGGGGAACAGGAGCTGTCCTTTCACTTATTAGATACCAGGCTGAGGGGAAGAGGAGATGTCCTTTCACTTGTTAGATATCAGGCTAAGGGGAAGATGAGATGTCCTTTCACTTATTAGATACCAGGCTGAGGGGAAGAGGAGATGAACTTTCACTTCGATACCAGGCTGAGGGGAACAGGAGATGTCCTTTCACTTCTATACCAGGCTGAGGAGAACAGGAGCTGTCCTTTCACTTATTAGATACCAGGCTGGGGGAAAGAGGAGATGTCCTTTCACTTATTAGATACCAGGCTGAGGGGAAGAGGAGATGTCCTTTCACTTATTAGATACCAGGCTGAGGGGAAGAGGAGATGTCCTTTCACTTATTAGATACCAGGCTGAGGGGAAGAGGAGATGTCCTTTCACTTATTAAATACCAGGCTGAGGGGAACAGGAGCTGTCCTTTCACTTATTAAATACCAGGCCGAGGGGAACAGGAGATGTCCTTTCACCTCTATACCAGGCTGAGGGGAAGAGGAGATGTCCTTTCACTTATTAGATACCAGGCTGAGGGGAAGAGGAGATGTCCTTTCACTTATTAGATACCAGGCAGAGGGCAACAGGAGATGAACTTTCACTTCTATACCAGGCTGAGGGGAACAGGAGATGTCCTTCACTTCTATACCAGGCTGAGGAGAACAGGAGCTGTCCTTTCACATATTAGATACCAGGCAGAGGGGAAGAGGAGATGTCCTTTCACTTATTAGATACC
Source organism: Heterodontus francisci (assembly GCF_036365525.1). Lineage (NCBI taxonomy): Eukaryota > Metazoa > Chordata > Chondrichthyes > Heterodontiformes > Heterodontidae > Heterodontus > Heterodontus francisci. The sequence goes on along the minus strand of NC_090373.1, from coordinate 154,038,914 downwards.
AGGCTAAGGGGAAGAGGAGATGTCCTTTCACTTATTAGATACCAGGCTGAGGGGAACAGGAGATGTCCTTTCACTTCTATACCAGGCTGAGGGGAAGAGGAGATGTCCTTTCACTTATTAAATACCAGGCTGAGTGGAACAGGGGATGTCCTTTCACTTCTATACCAGGCTGAGGGGAACAGGAGCTATCCTTTCACTTCTATACCAGGCTGAGGAGAACAGGAGCTGTCCTTTCACTTATTAGATACCAGGCTGAGGGGAAGAGGAGATGTCCTTTCACTTATTAGATACCAGGCTGAGGGGAACAGGAGATGTCCTTTCACTTCTATACCAGGCTGAGGGGAAGAGGAGATGTCCTTTCACTTCTATACCAGGCTGAGGGGAACAGGAGCTGTCCTTTCACTTATTAGATACCAGGCTGAGGGGAACAGTAGCTGTCCTTTCATTTATTAGATACCAGGCTGAGGGGAAGAGGAGCGGTCCTTTCACTTATTAGATACCAGGCTGAGGGGAAGAGGAGCTGTCCTTTCACTTATTAGATACCAGGCTGAGGGGAACAGGAGCTGTCCTTTCACTTTTTAGATACCAGGCTGAGGGGAAGAGGAGATGTCCTTTCACTTATTAGATACCAGGCTGAGGGGAAGAGGAGATGTCCTTTCACTTCTATACCAGGCTGAGGGGAAGAGGAGATGTCCTTTCACTTATTAAATACCAGGCTGAGGGTAACAAGAGATGTCCTTTCACTTCTATACCAGGCTGAGGGGAACAGGAGCTGTCCTTTCACTTCCATACCAGGCTGAGGGGAAGAGGAGATGTCCTTTCACTTATTAGATACCAGGCTGAGGGGAACAGGAGCTGTCCTTTCACTTATTAGATACCAGGCTGAGGGGAACAGGAGCTGTCCTTTCACTTCTATACCAGGCTGAGGGGAAGAGGAGATGTCCTTTCACTTATTAGATACCAGGCTGAGGGGAAGAGGAGATGTCCTTTCACTTATTAGATACCAGGCTGAGGGGAAGAGGAGCTGTCCTTTCACTTATTAGATACCAGGCTGAGGGGAAGGCGAGATGTCCTTTCAATTATTAGATACCAGGCTGAGGGGAAGAGGAGATGTCCTTTCACTTCTATACCAGGCTGAGGGGAAGAGGAGCTGTCCTTTCACTTCTATACCAGGCTGAGGGGAACAGGAGCTGTCCTTTCACTTCTATACCAGGCTGAGGGGAACAGGAGCTGTCCTTTCACTTCTATACCAGGCTGAGGGGAACAGGAGCTGTCCTTTCACTTATTAGATACCAGGCTGAGGGGAACAGGAGCTGTCCTTTCACTTATTAGATACCAGGCTGAGGGGAAGAGGAGATGTCCTTTCACTTATTAAATACCAGGCTGAGGGGAACAGGAGCTGTCCTTTCACTTATTAAATACCAGGCCGAGGGGAACAGGAGATGTCCTTTCACCTCTATACCAGGCTGAGGGGAAGAGGAGATGTCCTTTCACTTATTAGATACCAGGCTGAGGGGAACAGGAGATGTCCTTTCACTTATTAGATACCAGGCAGAGGGCAACATGAGATGAACTTTCACTTCTATACCAGGCTGAGGGGAACAGGAGATGTCCTTTCACTTCTATACCAGGCTGAGGAGAACAGGAGCTGTCCTTTCACATATTAGATACCAGGCTGAGGGGAAGAGGAGATGTCCTTTCACTTATTAGATACAAGGCTAAGGGGAAGAGGAGATGTCCTTTCACTTATTAGATACCAGGCTGAGGGGAAGAGGAGATGTCCTTTCACTTCTATACCAGGCTGAGGGGAACAGGAGCTGTCCTTTCACTTATTCGATACCAGGCTGAGGGGAACAGGAGCTGTCCTTTCACTTATTAGATACCAGGCTGAGGGGAAGAGGAGCTGTCCTTTCACTTATTAGATACCAGGCTGAGGGGAACAGGAGCTGTCCTTTCACTTTTTAGATACCAGGCTGAGGGGAAGAGGAGATGTCCTTTCACTTATTAGATACCAGGCTGAGGGGAAGAGGAGATGTCCTTTCACTTCTATACCAGGCTGAGGGGAAGAGGAGATGTCCTTTCACTTATTAAATACCAGGCTGAGGGGAACAGGAGATGTCCTTTCACTTCTATACCAGGCTGAGGGGAACAGGAGCTATCCTTTCACTTCTATACCAGGCTGAGGAGAACAGGAGCTGTCCTTTCACTTATTAGATACCAGGCTGAGGGGAAGAGGAGATGTCCTTTCACTTATTAGATACCAGGCTGAGGAGAAGAGGAGATGTCCTTTCACTTATTAGATACCAGGCTGAGGGGAAGAGGAGATGTCCTTTCACTTATTAGATACCAGGCTGAGGGGAACAGGAGATGTCCTTTCACTTCTATACCAGGCTGAGGGGAAGAGGAGATGTCCTTTCACTTCTATACCAGGCTGAGGGGAAGAGGAGATGTCCTTTCACTTATTAGATACCAGGCTGAGGGGAAGAGGAGATGTCCTTTCACTTATTAGATACCAGGCTGAGGGGAAGAGGAGATGTCCTTTCACTTATTAGATACCAGGCTGAGGGGATCAGGAGATGTCCTTTCACTTCTATACCAGGCTGAGGGGAAGAGGAGATGTCCTTTCACTTATTAAATACCAGGCTGAGGGGAACAGGAGATGTCCTTTCACTTCTATACCAGGCTGAGGGGAACAGGAGCTGTCCTTTCACTTCTATACCAGGCTGAGGGGAACAGGAGATGTCCTTTCACTTAATAGATACCAGGCTGAGGGGAACAGGAGCTGTCCTTTCACTTATTAGATACCAGGCTGAGGGGAACAGGAGCTGTCCTTTCACTTATTAGATACCAGGCTGAGGGGAACAGGAGCTGTCCTTTCACTTCGATATCAGGCTGAGGGGAAGAGGAGATGTCCTATCACTTATTAAATACCAGGCTGAGGGGAACAGGAGCTGTCCTTTCACTTATTAAATACCAGGCCGAGGGGAACAGGAGATGTCCTTTCACCTCTATACCAGGCTGAGGGGAAGAGGAGATGTCCTTTCACTTATTAGATACCAGGCTGAGGGGAACAGGAGATGTCATTTCACTTATTAGATACCAGGCAGAGGGCAACAGGAGATGAACTTTCACTTCTCTACCAGGCTGAGGGGAACAGGAGATGTCCTTTCACTTCTATACCAGGCTGAGGAGAACAGGAGCTGTACTTTCACTTATTAGATACCAGGCTGAGGGGAAGAGGAGATGTCCTTTCACTTATTAGATACCAGGCTGAGGGGAACAGGAGATGTCCTTTCACTTCTATACCAGGCTGAGGGGAAGAGGAGATGTCCTTTCACTTCTATACCAGGCTGAGGGGAACAGGAGCTGTCCTTTCACTGATTAGATACCAGGCTGAGGGGAACAGGAGCTGTCCTTTCAATTATTAGATACCAGGCTGAGGGGAACAGGAGCTGTCCTTTCACTTATTAGATACCAGGCTGAGGGGAACAGGAGCTATCCTTTCACTTATTAGATACCAGGCTGAGGGGAAGAGGAGATGTCCTTTCACTTGTTAGATACCAGGCTGAGGGGAAGAGGAGATGTCCTTTCACTTATTAGATACCAGGCTGAGGGGAAGAGGAGATGAACTTTCACTTCTATACCAGGCTGAGGGGAACAGGAGATGTCCTTTCACTTCTATACCAGGCTGAGGAGAACAGGAGCTGTCCTTTCACTTATTAGATACCAGGCTGGGGGAAAGAGGAGATGTACTTTCACTTATTAGATACCAGGCTGAGGGGAAGAGGAGATGTCCTTTCACTTATTAGATACCAGGCTGAGGGGAAGAGGAGATGTCCTTTCACTTATTAGATACCAGGCTGAGGGGAAGCGGAGATGTCCTTTCACTTATTAAATACCAGGCTGAGGGGAACAGGAGCTGTCCTTTCACTTATTAAATACCAGGCCGAGGGGAACAGGAGATGTCCTTTCACCTCTATACCAGGCTGAGGGGAAGAGGAGATGTCCTTTCACTTATTAGATACCAGGCTGAGGGGAACAGGAGATGTCCTTTCACTTATTAGATACCAGGCAGAGGGCAACAGGAGATGAACTTTCACTTCTATACCAGGCTGAGGGGAACAGGAGATGTCCTTCACTTCTATACCAGGCTGAGGAGAACAGGAGCTGTCCTTTCACATATTAGATACCAGGCTGAGGGGAAGAGGAGATGTCCTTTCACTTATTAGATACCAGGCTAAGGGGAAGAGGAGATGTCCTTTCACTTATTAGATACCAGGCTGAGGGGAACAGGAGATGTCCTTTCACTTCTATACCAGGCTGAGGGGAAGAGGAGATGTCCTTTCACTTATTAAATACCAGGCTGAGGGGAACAGGAGATGTCCTTTCACTTCTATACCAGGCTGAGGGGAACAGGAGCTATCCTTTCACTTCTATACCAGGCTGAGGAGAACAGGAGCTGTCCTTTCACTTATTAGATACCAGGCTGAGGGGAAGAGGAGATGTCCTTTCACTTATTAGATACCAGGCTGAGGGGAACAGGAGATGTCCTTTCACTTCTATACCAGGCTGAGGGGAAGAGGAGATGTCCTTTCACTTCTATACCAGGCTGAGGGGAACAGGAGCTGTCCTTTCACTTATTAGATACCAGGCTGAGGGGAACAGGAGCTGTCCTTTCACTTATTAGATACCAGGCTGAGGGGAAGAGGAGCGGTCCTTTCACTTATTAGATACCAGGCTGAGGGGAAGAGGAGCTGTCCTTTCACTTATTAGATACCAGGCTGAGGGGAACAGGAGCTGTCCTTTCACTTTTTAGATACCAGGCTGAGGGGAAGAGGAGATGTCCTTTCACTTATTAGATACCAGGCTGAGGGGAAGAGGAGATGTCCTTTCACTTCTATACCAGGCTGAGGGGAAGAGGAGATGTCCTTTCACTTATTAAATACCAGGCTGAGGGGAACAAGAGATGTCCTTTCACTTCTATACCAGGCTGAGGGGAACAGGAGCTGTCCTTTCACTTCCATACCAGGCTGAGGGGAAGAGGAGATGTCCTTTCACTTATTAGATACCAGGCTGAGGGGAACAGGAGCTGTCCTTTCACTTATTAGATACCAGGCTGAGGGGAACAGGAGCTGTCCTTTCACTTCCATACCAGGCTGAGGGGAAGAGGAGATGTCCTTTCACTTATTAGATACCAGGCTGAGGGGAAGGCGAGATGTCCTTTCACTTATTAGATACCAGGCTGAGGGGAACAGGAGATGTCCTTTCACTTCTATACCAGGCTGAGGGGAAGAGGAGCTGTCCTTTCACTTCTATACCAGGCTGAGGGGAACAGGAGCTGTCCTTTCACTTCTATACCAGGCTGAGGGGAACAGGAGCTGTCCTTTCACTTCTATACCAGGCTGAGGGGAACAGGAGCTGTCCTTTCACTTATTAGATACCAGGCTGAGGGGAAGAGGAGATGTCCTTTCACTTATTAAATACCAGGCTGAGGGGAACAGGAGCTGTCCTTTCACTTATTAAATACCAGGCCGAGGGGAACAGGAGATGTCGTTTCACCTCTATGCCAGGCTGAGGGGAAGAGGAGATGTCCTTTCACTTATTAGATACCAGGCTGAGGGGAACAGGAGATGTCCTTTCACTTATTAGATACCAGGCAAAGGGCAACAGGAGATGAACTTTCACTTCTATACCAGGCTGAGGGGAACAGGAGATGTCCTTTCACTTCTATACCAGGCTGAGGAGAACAGGAGCTGTCCTTTCACATATTAGATACCAGGCTGAGGGGAAGAGGAGATGTCCTTTCACTTATTAGATACAAGGCTAAGGGGAAGAGGAGATGTCCTTTCACTTATTAGATACCAGGCTGAGGGGAACAGGAGATGTCCTTTCACTTCTATACCAGGCTGAGGGGAAGAGGAGATGTCCTTTCACTTCTATACCAGGCTGAGGGGAACAGGAGCTGTCCTTTCACTTATTCGATACCAGGCTGAGGGGAACAGGAGCTGTCCTTTCACTTATTAGATACCAGGCTGAGGGGAAGAGGAGCTGTCCTTTCACTTATTAGATACCAGGCTGAGGGGAACAGGAGCTTTCCTTTCACTTTTTAGATACCAGGCTGAGGGGAAGAGGAGATGTCCTTTCACTTATTAGATACCAGGCTGAGGGGAAGAGGAGATGTCCTTTCACTTCTATACCAGGCTGAGGGGAAGAGGAGATGTCCTTTCAGTTATTAAATACCAGGCTGAGGGGAACAGGAGATGTCCTTTCACTTCTATACCAGGCTGAGGGGAACAGGAGCTATCCTTTCACTTCTATACCAGGCTGAGGAGAACAGGAGCTGTCCTTTCACTTATTAGATACCAGGCTGAGGGGAAGAGGAGATGTCCTTTCACTTATTAGATACCAGGCTGAGGGGAAGAGGAGATGTCCTTTCACTTATTAGATACCAGGCTGAGGGGAAGAGGAGATGTCCTTTCACTTATTAGATACCAGGCTGAGGGGAACAGGAGATGTCCTTTCACTTCTATACCAGGCTGAGGGGAAGAGGAGATGTCCTTTCACTTATTAGATACCAGGCTGAGGGGAAGAGGAGATGTCCTTTCACTTATTAAATACCAGGCTGAGGGGAACAGGAGATGTCCTTTCACTTCTATACCAGGCTGAGGGGAAGAGGAGATGTCCTTTCACTTATTAAATACCAGGCTGAGGGGAACAGGAGATGTCCTTTCACTTCTATACCAGGCTGAGGGGAACAGGAGCTGTCCTTTCACTTCTATACCAGGCTGAGGGGAACAGGAGATGTCCTTTCACTTAATAGATACCAGGCTGAGGGGAACAGGAGCTGTCCTTTCACTTATTAGATACCAGGCTGAGGGGAACAGGAGCTGTCCTTTCACTTATTAGATACCAGGCTGAGGGGAACAGGAGCTGTCCTTTCACTTCGATACCAGGCTGAGGGGAAGAGGAGATGTCCTATCACTTATTGGATACCAGGCTGAGGGGAACAGGAGATGTCATTTCACTTATTAGATAGCAGGCAGAGGGCAACAGGAGATGAACTTTCACTTCTATACCAGGCTGAGGGGAACAGGAGATGTCCTTTCACTTCTATACCAGGCTGAGGAGAACAGGAGCTGTACTTTCACTTATTAGATACCAGGCTGAGGGGAAGAGGAGATGTCCTTTCACTTATTAGATACCAGGCTGAGGGGAACAGGAGATGTCCTTTCACTTCTATACCAGGCTGAGGGGAAGAGGAGATGTCCTTTCACTTATTAGATACCAGGCTGAGGGGAAGAGGAGATGTCCTTTCACTTATTAGATACCAGGCTGAGGGGAACAGGAGATGAACTTTCACTTCTATACCAGGCTGAGGGAAAGAGGAGATGTCCTTTCACTTCTATACCAGGCTGAGGGGAACAGGAGATGTACTTTCACTTATTAGATACCAGGCTGAGGGGAACAGGAGCTGTCCTTTCACTTATTAGATACCAGGCTGAGGGGAAGAGGAGATGTCCTTTCACTTATTAGATACCAGGCTGAGGGGAAGAGGAGATGTCCTTTCAATTATTAGATACCAGGCAGAGGGCAACAGGAGATGAACTTTCACTTCTATACCAGGCTGCGGGGAACAGGAGATGTCCTTTCACTTCTATACCAGGCTGAGGAGAACAGGAGCTGTCCTTTCACTTATTAGATACCAGGCTGAGGGGAAGAGGAGATGTCCTTTCACTTATTAGATACCAGGCTGAGGGGAAGAGGAGATGTCCTTTCACTTATTAGATACCAAGCTGAGGGGAACAGGAGATGTCCTTTCTCTTCCATACCAGGCTGAGGGGAGGAGGAGATGTCCTTTCACTTATTAAATACCAGGCTGAGGGGAACAGGAGATGTCCTTTCACTTCTATACCAGGCTGAGGGGAACAGGAGCTGTCCTTTCACTTATTAGATACCAGGCTGAGGGGAACAGGAGCTGTCCTTTCACTTATTAGATACCAGGCTGAGGGGAACAGGAGCGGTCCTTTCACTTATTAGATACCAGGCTGAGGGGAACAGGAGCTGTCCTTTCACTTAATAGATACCAGGCTGAGGGGAACAGGAGCTGTCCTTTCACTTATTAGATACCAGGCTGGGGGAAAGAGGAGATGTCCTTTCACTTATTCGATACCAGGCTGAGGGAAAGAGGAGATGTCCTTTCACTTATTAGATACCAGGCTGGGGGAAAGAGATGTCCTTTCACTTATTAGATACCAGGCTGAGGGGAAGAGGAGCTGTCCTTTCACTTATTAGATACCAGGCTGAGGGGAACAGGAGCTGTCCTTTCACTTATTAGATACCAGGCTGAGGGGAAGAGGAGATGTCCTTTCACTTATTAGATACCAGGCTGAGGGGAACAGGAGATGAACTTTCACTTCTATACCAGGCTGAGGGAAAGAGGAGATGTCCTTTCACTTCTATACCAGGCTGAGGGGAACAGGAGATGTACTTTCACTTATTAGATACCAGGCTGAGGGGAACAGGAGCTGTCCTTTCACTTATTAGATACCAGGCTGAGGGGAAGAGGAGATGTCCTTTCACTTATTAGATACCAGGCTGAGGGGAAGAGGAGATGTCCTTTCAATTATTAGATACCAGGCAGAGGGCAACAGGAGATGAACTTTCACTTCTATACCAGGCTGCGGGGAACAGGAGATGTCCTTTCACTTCTATACCAGGCTGAGGAGAACAGGAGCTGTCCTTTCACTTATTAGATACCAGGCTGAGGGGAAGAGGAGATGTCCTTTCACTTATTAGATACCAGGCTGAGGGGAAGAGGAGATGTCCTTTCACTTATTAGATACCAAGCTGAGGGGAACAGGAGATGTCCTTTCTCTTCCATACCAGGCTGAGGGGAGGAGGAGATGTCCTTTCACTTATTAAATACCAGGCTGAGGGGAACAGGAGATGTCCTTTCACTTCTATACCAGGCTGAGGGGAACAGGAGCTGTCCTTTCACTTATTAGATACCAGGCTGAGGGGAACAGGAGCTGTCCTTTCACTTATTAGATACCAGGCTGAGGGGAACAGGAGCGGTCCTTTCACTTATTAGATACCAGGCTGAGGGGAACAGGAGCTGTCCTTTCACTTAATAGATACCAGGCTGAGGGGAACAGGAGCTGTCCTTTCACTTATTAGATACCAGGCTGGGGGAAAGAGGAGATGTCCTTTCACTTATTCGATACCAGGCTGAGGGAAAGAGGAGATGTCCTTTCACTTATTAGATACCAGGCTGGGGGAAAGAGATGTCCTTTCACTTATTAGATACCAGGCTGAGGGGAAGAGGAGCTGTCCTTTCACTTATTAGATACCAGGCTGAGGGGAACAGGAGCTGTCCTTTCACTTATTAGATACCAGGCTGAGGGGAAGAGGAGATGTCCTTTCACTTATTAGATACCAGGCTGAGGGGAAGAGGAGATGTCCTTTCACTTCTATACCAGGCTGAGGGGAAGAGGAGATGTCCTTTCACTTATTAGATACCAGGCTGAGGGGAACACGAGATGTCCTTTCACTTCTATACCAGGCTGAGGGGAACAGGAGCTGTCCTTTCACTTCCATACCAGGCTGAGGGGAAGAGGAGATGTCCTTTCACTTATTAGATACCAGGCTGAGGGGAACAGGAGCTGTCCTTTCACTTATTAGATACCAGGCTGAGGGGAACAGGAGCTGTCCTTTCACTTCTATACCAGGCTGAGGGGAAGAGGAGATGTCCTTTCACTTATTAAATACCAGGCTGAGGGGAACAGGAGCTGTCCTTTCACTTATTAAATACCAGGCCGAGGGGAACAGGAGATGTCCTTTCACTTATATACCAGGCTGAGGGGAAGAGGAGATGTCCTTTCACTTATTAGATACCAGGCTGAGGGGAACAGGAGATGTCCTTTCACTTATTAGATGCCAGGCAGAGGGCAACAGGAGATGAACTTTCACTTCTATACCAGGCTGAGGGGAACAGGAGATGTCCTTTCACTTCTATACCAGGCTGAGGGGAACAGGAGCTGTCCTTTCACTTATTCGATACCAGGCTGAGGGGAAGAGGAGATGTCCTTTCACTTATTAGATACCAGGCTGAGGGGAAGAGGAGATGTCCTTTCACTTATTAGATACCAGGCTGAGGGGAACAGGAGATGTCCTTTCACTTATTAGATACCAGGCTGAGAGGAACAGGAGATGACCTTTCACTTCTATACCAGGCTGAGGGGAACAGGAGCTGTCCTTTCACTTATTAGATACCAGGCTGAGGGGAACAGGAGCGGTCCTTTCACTTATTAGATACCAGGCTGAGGGGAAGAGGAGCTGTCCTTTCACTTATTAGATACCAGGCTGAGGGGAACAGGAGCTGTCATTTCACTTATTAGATACCAGGCTGAGGGGAAGAGGAGATGTCCTTTCACTTATTAGATACCAGGCTGAGGGGAAGAGATGTCCTTTCAATTATTAGATACCAGGCTGAGGGGAACAGGAGATTTCCTTCACTTCTATACCAGGCTGAGGGGAAGAGGAGATGTCCTTTCACTTGTTAAATACCAGGCTGAGGGGAACAGGAGATCTCCTTTCACTTCTATACCAGGCTGATGGGAACAGGAGATGTCCTTTCACTTATTAGATACCAGGCAGAGGGGAACAGGAGCGGTCCTTTCACTTATTAGATACCAGGCTGAGGGGAAGAGGAGCAGTCCTTTCACTTATTAGATACCAGGCTGAGGGGAACAGGAGCTGTCCTTTCACTTCTATACCAGGCTGAGGGGAAGAGGAGATGTCCTTTCACTTATTAAATACAAGGCTGAGGGAAACAGGAGCTGTCCTTTCACTGATTAGATACCAGGCTGAGGGCAACAGGAGATGTCCTTTCACTTCTATACCAGGCTGAGGGGAAGAGGAGATGTCCTTTCACTTATTAGATACCAGGCAGAGGGCAACAGGAGATGAAATTTCACTACTATACCAGGCTGAGGGGAACAGGAGATGTCCTTTCACTTCTATACCAGGCTGAGGAGAACAGGAGCTGTCCTTTCACTTATTGGATACCAGGCTGAGGGGAAGAGGAGATGTCCTTTCACTTATTAGATACCAGGCTGAGGGGAACAGGAGATGTCCTTTCACTTCTATACCAGGCTGAGGGGAAGAGGAGATGTCCTTTCAATTATTAAATACCAGGCTGAGGGGAAAAGGAGCTGTCCTTTCACTTCTATACCAGGCTGAGGGGAACAGGAGCTGTCCTTTCACTTCTATACCAGGCTGAGGGGAACAGGAGATGTCCTTTCACTTCTATACCAGGCTGAGGGGAAGAGGAGATGTCCTTTCACTTATTAAATACCAGGCTGAGGGGAACAGGAGCTGTCCCTTCACTTATTAAATACCAGGCCGAGGGGAACAGGAGATGTCCTTTCACCTCTATACCAGGCTGAGGGGAAGAGGAGATGTCCTTTCACTTATTAGATACCAGGCTGAGGGGAACAGGAGATGTCCTTTCACTTATTAGATATCAGGCAGAGGGCAAAAGGAGATGAACTTTCACTTCTATACCAGGCTGAGGGGAACAGGAGATGTCCTATCACTTCTATACCAGGCTGAGAAGAACAGGAGCTGTCCTTTCACATATTAGATACCAGTCTGAGGGGAAGAGGAGATGTCCTTTCACTTATTAGATACCAGGCTAAGGGGAAGAGGAGATGTCCTTTCACTTATTAGATACCAGGCTGAGGGGAACAGGAGATGTCCTTTCACTTCTATACCAGGCTGAGGGGAAGAGGAGATGTCCTTTCACTTCTATACGAGGCTGAGGGGAACAGGAGCTGTCCTTTCACTTCTATACCAGGCTGAGGGGAACAGGAGCTGTCCTTTCACTTATTAGATACCAGGCTGAGGGGAACAGGAGCTGTCCTTTCACTTATTAGATACCAGGCTGAGGGGAACAGGAGCGGTCCTTTCACTTATTAGATACCAGGCTGAGGGGAAGAGGAGCTGTCCTTTCACTTATTAGATACCAGGCTGAGGGGAACAGGAGCTGTCCTTTCACTTATTAGATACCAGGCTGAGGGGAAGAGGAGATGTCCTTTCACTTATTAGATACCAGGCTGAGGGGAAGAGGAGATGTCCTTTCACTTATTAGATACCAGGCTGAGGGGAACAGAAGATGTCCTTTCACTTCTATACCAGGCTGAGGGGAAGAGGAGATGTCCTTTCACTGATTAAATACCAGGCTGAGGGGAACAGGAGATGTCCTTTCACTTCTATACCAGGCTGAGGGGAACAGGAGCTATCCTTTCACTTATTAGATACCAGGCTGAGGGGAACAGGAGCGGTCCTTTCACTTATTAGATACCAGGCTGAGGGGAAGAGGAGCTGTCCTTTCACTTATTAGATACCAGGCTGAGGGGAAGAGGAGCTGTCCTTTCACTTATTAGATACCAGGCTGAGGGGAACAGGAGCTGTCCTTTCACTTCTATACCAGGCTGAGGGGAAGAGGAGATGTCCTTTCACTTATTAAATACCAGGCTGAGGGCAACAGGAGATGTCCTTTCACCTATTAGATACCAGGCTGAGGGGAACAGGAGATGTCCTTTCACTTATTAGATACCAGGCTGAGGGCAACAGGAGATGTCCTTTCACTTATTAGATACCAGGCAGAGGGCAACAGGAGATGAACTTTCACTTCTATACCAGGCTGAGGAGAACAGGAGCTGTCCTTTCACTTATTAGATACCAGGCTGAGGGGAAGAGGAGATGTCCTTTCACTTATTAGATACCAGGCTGAGGGGAAGAGGAGATGTACTTTCACTTATTAGATACCAGGCTGAGGGGAACAGGAGATGTCCTTTCACTTCTATACCAGGCTGAGGGGAAGAGGAGATGTCCTTTCACTTATTAAATACCAGGCTGAGGGGAACAGGAGATGTCCTTTCACTTCTATACCAGGCTGAGGGGAACAGGAGATGTCCTTTCACTTATTAGATACCAGGCTGATGGGAACAGGAGCTGTCCTTTCACTTATTAGATACCAGGTTGAGGGGAACAGGAGCTGTCCTTTCACTTCTATACCAGGCTGAGGGGAAGAGGAGATGTCCTTTCACTTATTAAATACCAGGCTGAGGGGAACAGGAACTGTCCTTTCACTTATTAAATACCAGGCTGAGGGGAACAGGAACTGTCCTTTCACTTATTAAATACCAGGCTGAGGGGAAGAGGAGCTGTCCTTTCACTTATTAGATACCAGGCTGAGGGGAAGAGGAGATGTCCTTTCACTTATTAGATACCAGGCTGAGGGGAAGAGGAGATGTCCTTTCACTTATTAGATACCAGGCTGAGGGGAACAGGAGATGTCCTTTCACTTATTAGATACCAGGCTGAGGGGAACAGGAGCTGTCCTTTCACTTATTAGATACCAGGCTGAGGGGAAGAGGAGATGTCCTTTCACTTATTAGATACCAGGCTGAGGGGAAGAGGAGATGTCCTTTCACTTATTAGATACCAGGCTGAGGGGAACAGGAGATGTCCTTTCACTTCTATACCAGGCTGAGGGGAAGAGGAGATGTCCTTTCACTTATTAAATACCAGGCTGAGGGGAACAGGAGATGTCCTTTCACTTCTATACCAGGCTGAGGGGAACAGGAACTGTCCTTTCACTTATTAAATACCAGGCCGAGGGGAACAGGAGATGTCCTTTCACCTCTATACCAGGCTGAGGGGAAGAGGAGATGTCCTTTCACTTATTAGATACCAGGCTGAGGGGAACAGGAGCTGTCCTTTCACTTATTAGATACCAGGCTGAGGGGAAGAGGAGATGTCCTTTCACTTATTAGATACCAGGCTGAGGGGAAGAGGAGATGTCCTTTCACTTATTAGATACCAGGCTGAGGGGAACAGGAGATGTCCTTTCACTTCTATACCAGGCTGAGGGGAAGAGGAGATGTCCTTTCACTTATTAAATACCAGGCTGAGGGGAACAGGAGATGTCCTTTCACTTCTATACCAGGCTGAGGGGAACAGGAGCTATCCTTTCACTTATTAGATACCAGGCTGAGGGGAACAGGAGCGGTCCTTTCACTTATTAGATACCAGGCTGAGGGGAAGAGGAGCTGTCCTTTCACTTATTAGATACCAGGCTGAGGGGAACAGGAGCTGTCCTTTCACTTATTAGATACCAGGCTGAGGGGAAGAGGAGATGTCCTTTCACTTATTAGATACCAGGCTGAGGGGAAGAGGAGATGTCCTTTCACTTATTAGATACCAGGCTGAGGGGAACAGGAGATGTCCTTTCACTTCTATACCAGGCTGAGGGGAAGAGGAGATGTCCTTTCACTGATTAAATACCAGGCTGAGGGGAACAGGAGATGTCCTTTCACTTCTATACCAGGCTGAGGGGAACAGGAGCTATCCTTTCACTTATTAGATACCAGGCTGAGGGGAACAGGAGCGGTCCTTTCACTTATTAGATACCAGGCTGAGGGGAAGAGGAGCTGTCCTTTCACTTATTAGATACCAGGCTGAGGGGAAGAGGAGCTGTCCTTTCACTTATTAGATACCAGGCTGAGGGGAACAGGAGCTGTCCTTTCACTTCTATACCAGGCTGAGGGGAAGAGGAGATGTCCTTTCACTTATTAAATACCAGGCTGAGGGGAACAGGAGCTGTCCTTTCACTTATTAAATACCAGGCTGAGGGGAACAGGAGATGTCCTTTCACTTCTATACCAGGCTGAGGGGAAGAGGAGCTGTCCTTTCACTGATTAAATACCAGGCTGAGGGCAACAGGAGATGTCCTTTCACTTCTATACCAGGCTGAGGGGAACAGGAGCTATCCTTTCACTTATTAGATACCAGGCTGAGGGGAACAGGAGCGGTCCTTTCACTTATTAGATACCAGGCTGAGGGGAAGAGGAGCTGTCCTTTCACTTATTAGATACCAGGCTGAGGGGAAGAGGAGCTGTCCTTTCACTTATTAGATACCAGGCTGAGGGGAACAGGAGCTGTCCTTTCACTTCTATACCAGGCTGAGGGGAAGAGGAGATGTCCTTTCACTTATTAAATACCAGGCTGAGGGCAACAGGAGATGTCCTTTCACCTATTAGATACCAGGCTGAGGGGAACAGGAGATGTCCTTTCACTTATTAGATACCAGGCTGAGGGCAACAGGAGATGTCCTTTCACTTATTAGATACCAGGCAGAGGGCAACAGGAGATGAACTTTCACTTCTATACCAGGCTGAGGAGAACAGGAGCTGTCCTTTCACTTATTAGATACCAGGCTGAGGGGAAGAGGAGATGTCCTTTCACTTATTAGATACCAGGCTGAGGGGAAGAGGAGATGTACTTTCACTTATTAGATACCAGGCTGAGGGGAACAGGAGATGTCCTTTCACTTCTATACAAGGCTGAGGGGAAGAGGAGATGTCCTTTCACTTATTAAATACCAGGCTGAGGGGAACAGGAGATGTCCTTTCACTTCTATACCAGGCTGAGGGGAACAGGAGATGTCCTTTCACTTATTAGATACCAGGCTGATGGGAACAGGAGCTGTCCTTTCACTTATTAGATACCAGGTTGAGGGGAACAGGAGCTGTCCTTTCACTTCTATACCAGGCTGAGGGGAAGAGGAGATGTCCTTTCACTTATTAAATACCAGGCTGAGGGGAACAGGAACTGTCCTTTCACTTATTAAATACCAGGCCGAGGGGAACAGGAGATGTCCTTTCACCTCTATACCAGGCTGAGGGGAAGAGGAGATGTCCTTTCACTTATTAGATACCAGGCTGAGGGGAACAGGAGCTGTCCTTTCACTTATTAGATACCAGGTTGAGGGGAAGAGGAGATGTCCTTTCACTTATTAGATACCAGGCTGAGGGGAAGAGGAGATGTCCTTTCACTTATTAGATACCAGGCTGAGGGGAACAGGAGATGTCCTTTCACTTCTATACCAGGCTGAGGGGAAGAGGAGATGTCCTTTCACTTATTAAATACCAGGCTGAGGGGAACAGGAGATGTCCTTTCACTTCTATACCAGGCTGAGGGGAACAGGAGCTATCCTTTCACTTATTAGATACCAGGCTGAGGGGAACAGGAGCGGTCCTTTCACTTATTAGATACCAGGCTGAGGGGAAGAGGAGCTGTCCTTTCACTTATTAGATACCAGGCTGAGGGGAACAGGAGATGTCCTTTCACTTATTAGATACCAGGCTGAGGGGAAGAGGCGATGTCCTTTCACTTATTAGATACCAGGCTGAGGGGAACAGGAGATGTCCTTTCACTTCTATACCAGGCTGAGGGGAAGAGGAGATGTCCTTTCACTGATTAAATACCAGGCTGAGGGGAACAGGAGATGTCCTTTCACTTCTATACCAGGCTGAGGGGAACAGGAGCTATCCTTTCACTTATTAGATACCAGGCTGAGGGGAACAGGAGCGGTCCTTTCACTTATTAGATACCAGGCTGAGGGGAAGAGGAGCTGTCCTTTCACTTATTAGATACCAGGCTGAGGGGAAGAGGAGCTGTCCTTTCACTTATTAGATACCAGGCTGAGGGGAACAGGAGCTGTCCTTTCACTTCTATACCAGGCTGAGGGGAAGAGGAGATGTCCTTTCACTTATTAAATACCAGGCTGAGGGGAACAGGAGCTGTCCTTTCACTTATTAAATACCAGGCTGAGGGGAACAGGAGCTGTCCTTTCACTTATTAAATACCAGGCTGAGGGGAACAGGAGATGTCCTTTCACTTCTATACCAGGCTGAGGGGAAGAGGAGCTGTCCTTTCACTTATTAAATACCAGGCTGAGGGCAACAGGAGATGTCCTTTCACCTATTAGATACCAGGCTGAGGGGAACAGGAGATGTCCTTTCACTTATTAGATACCAGGCTGAGGGCAACAGGAGATGAACTTTCACTTCTATAAAAGGCTGAGGGGAACAGGAGATGTTCTTTCACTTCTATACCAGGCTGAGGAGAACAGGAGCTGTCCTTTCACTTATTAGATACCAGGCTGAGGGGAAGAGGAGATGTCCTTTCACTTATTAGATACCAGGCTGAGGGGAAGAGGAGATGTACTTTCACTTATTAGATACCAGGCTGAGGGGAACAGGAGATGTCCTTTCACTTCTATACCAGGCTGAGGGGAAGAGGAGATGTCCTTTCACTTATTAAATACCAGGCTGAGGGGAACAGGAGATGTCCTTTCACTTCTATACCAGGCTGAGGGGAACAGGAGATGTCCTTTCACTTATTAGATACCAGGCTGATGGGAACAGGAGCTGTCCTTTCACTTATTAGATACCAGGTTGAGGGGAACAGGAGCTGTCCTTTCACTTCTATACCAGGCTGAGGGTAAGAGGAGATGTCCTTTCACTTATTAAATACCAGGCTGAGGGGAACAGGAGCTGTCCTTTCACTTATTAGATACCAGGTTGAGGGGAACAGGAGCTGTCCTTTCACTTCTATACCAGGCTGAGGGTAAGAGGAGATGTCCTTTCACTTATTAAATACCAGGCCGAGGGGAACAGGAGATGTCCTTTCACCTCTATACCAGGCTGAGGGGAAGAGGAGATGTCCTTTCACTTATTAGATACCAGGCTGAGGGGAACAGGAGCTGTCCTTTCACTTATTAGATACCAGGCTGAGGGGAAGAGGAGATGTCCTTTCACTTATTAGATACCAGGCTGAGGGGAAGAGGAGATGTCCTTTCACTTATTAGATACCAGGCTGAGGGGAACAGGAGATGTCCTTTCACTTCTATACCAGGCTGAGGGGAAGAGGAGATGTCCTTTCACTTATTAAATACCAGGCTGAGGGGAACAGGAGATGTCCTTTCACTTCTATACCAGGCTGAGGGGAACAGGAGCTATCCTTTCACTTATTAGATACCAGGCTGAGGGGAACAGGAGCGGTCCTTTCACTTATTAGATACCAGGCTGAGGGGAAGAGGAGCTGTCCTTTCACTTATTAGATACCAGGCTGAGGGCAACAGGAGCTGTCCTTTCACTTCTATACCAGGCTGAGGGGAAGAGGAGATGTCCTTTCACTTATTAAATACCAGGCTGAGGGGAACAGGAGCTGTCCTTTCACTTATTAAATACCAGGCTGAGGGGAACAGGAGATGTCCTTTCACTTCTATACCAGGCTGAGGGGAACAGGAGATGTCCTTTCACTTATTAAATACCAGGCTGACGGCAACAGGAGATGTCCTTTCACCTATTAGATACCAGGCTGAGGGGAACAGGAGATGTCCTTTCAATTATTAGATACCAGGCTGAGGGCAACAGGAGATGTCCTTTCACTTATTAGATACCAGGCAGAGGGCAACAGGAGATGAACTTTCACTTCTATACCAGGCTGAGGGGAACAGGAGATGTTCTTTCACTTCTATACCAGGCTGCGGAGAACAGGAGCTGTCCTTTCACTTATTAGATACCAGGCTGAGGGGAAGAGGAGATGTCCTTTCACTTATTAGATACCAGGCTGAGGGGAAGAGGAGATGTACTTTCACTTATTAGATACCAGGCTGAGGGGAACAGGAGATGTCCTTTCACTTCTATACCAGGCTGAGGGGAACAGGAGCTGTCCTTTCACTTATTCGATACCAGGCTGAGGGGAACAGGAGATGTCCTTTCACTTCTATACCAGGCTGAGGGGAACAGGAGCTGTCCTTTCACTTCTATACCAGGCTGAGGGGAACAGGAGATGTCCTTTCACTTATTAGATACCAGGCTGATGGGAACAGGAGCTGTCCTTTCACTTATTAGATACCAGGTTGAGGGGAACAGGAGCTGTCCTTTCACTTATTAGATACCAGGCTGAGGGGAACAGGAGCTGTCCTTTCACTTCTATACCAGGCTGAGGGGAAGAGGAGATGTCCTTTCACTTATTAAATACCAGGCTGAGGGGAACAGGAGCTGTCCTTTCACTTATTAAATACCAGGCCGAGGGGAACAGGAGATGTCCTTTCACTTATTAGATACCAGGCTGAGGGGAACAGGAGATGTCCTTTCACTTCTATACCAGGCTGAGGGGAAGAGGAGATGTCCTTTCACTTATTAGATACCAGGCTGAGGGGAACAGGAGATGTCCTTTCACTTATTAGATACCAGGCTGAGGGGAACAGGAGCGGTCCTTTCACTTATTAGATACCAGGCTGAGGGGAACAGGAGCGGTCCTTTCACTTATTAGATACCAGGCTGAGGGGAAGAGGAGCTGTCCTTTCACTTATTAGATACCAGGCTGAGGGGAACAGGAGCTGTCCTTTCACTTATTAGATACCAGGCTGAGGGGAACAGGAGATGTCCTTTCACTTCTATACCAGGCTGAGGAGAAGAGGAGATGTCCTTTCACTGATTAAATACCAGGCTGAGGGGAACAGGAGATGTCCTTTCACTTCTATACCAGGCTGAGGGGAACAGGAGCTATCCTTTCACTTATTAGATACCAGGCTGAGGGGAACAGGAGCGGTCCTTTCACTTATTAGATACCAGGCTGAGGGGAAGAGGAGCTGTCCTTTCACTTATTAGATACCAGGCTGAGGGGAAGAGGAGATGTCCTTTCACTTCTATACCAGGCTGAGGGGAAGAGGAGATGTCCTTTCACTTATTAAATACCAGGCTGAGGGGAACAGGAGCTGTCCTTTCACTTCTATACCAGGCTGAGGGGAAGAGGAGATGTCCTTTCACTTATTAAATACCAGGCTGAGGGGAACAGGAGCTGTCCTTTCACTTATTAAATACCAGGCTGAGGGGAACAGGAGATGTCCTTTCACTTCTATACCAGGCTGAGGGGAAGAGGAGCTGTCCTTTCACTTATTAAATACCAGGCTGAGGTCAACAGGAGATGTCCTTTCACCTATTAGATACCAGGCTGAGGGGAACAGGAGATGTCCTTTCACTTATTAGATACCAGGCTGAGGGCAACAGGAGATGAACTTTCACTTCTATAAAAGGCTGAGGGGAACAGGAGATGTTCTTTCACTTCTATACCAGGCTGAGGAGAACAGGAGCTGTCCTTTCACTTATTAGATACCAGGCTGAGGGGAAGAGGAGATGTCCTTTCACTTATTAGATACCAGGCTGAGGGGAAGAGGAGATGTACTTTCACTTATTAGATACCAGGCTGAGGGGAACAGGAGATGTCCTTTCACTTCTATACCAGGCTGAGGGGAAGAGGAGATGTCCTTTCACTTATTAAATACCAGGCTGAGGGGAACAGGAGATGTCCTTTCACTTCTATACCAGGCTGAGGGGAACAGGAGATGTCCTTTCACTTATTAGATACCAGGCTGATGGGAACAGGAGCTGTCCTTTCACTTATTAGATACCAGGTTGAGGGGAACAGGAGCTGTCCTTTCACTTCTATACCAGGCTGAGGGTAAGAGGAGATGTCCTTTCACTTATTAAATACCAGGCTGAGGGGAACAGGAGCTGTCCTTTCACTTATTAAATACCAGGCCGAGGGGAACAGGAGATGTCCTTTCACCTCTATACCAGGCTGAGGGGAAGAGGAGATGTCCTTTCACTTATTAGATACCAGGCTGAGGGGAACAGGAGCTGTCCTTTCACTTATTAGATACCAGGCTGAGGGGAAGAGGAGATGTCCTTTCACTTATTAGATACCAGGCTGAGGGGAAGAGGAGATGTCCTTTCACTTATTAGATACCAGGCTGAGGGGAACAGGAGATGTCCTTTCACTTCTATACCAGGCTGAGGGGAAGAGGAGATGTCCTTTCACTTATTAAATACCAGGCTGAGGGGAACAGGAGATGTCCTTTCACTTCTATACCAGGCTGAGGGGAACAGGAGATGTCCTTTCACTTATTAGATACCAGGCTGAGGGGAAGAGGAGATGTCCTTTCACTTATTAGATACCAGGCTGAGGGGAAGAGGAGATGTCCTTTCACTTATTAGATACCAGGCTGAGGGGAACAGGAGATGTCCTTTCACTTCTATACCAGGCTGAGGGGAAGAGGAGATGTCCTTTCACTTATTAGATACCAGGCTGAGGGGAACAGGAGCGGTCCTTTCACTTATTAGATACCAGGCTGAGGGGAAGAGGAGCTGTCCTTTCACTTATTAGATACCAGGCTGAGGGCAACAGGAGCTGTCCTTTCACTTCTATACCAGGCTGAGGGGAAGAGGAGATGTCCTTTCACTTATTAAATACCAGGCTGAGGGGAACAGGAGCTGTCCTTTCACTTATTAAATACCAGGCTGAGGGGAAGAGGAGCTGTCCTTTCACTTATTAAATACCAGGCTGACGGCAACAGGAGATGTCCTTTCACCTATTAGATACCAGGCTGAGGGGAACAGGAGATGTCCTTTCACTTATTAGATACCAGGCTGAGGGCAACAGGAGATGTCCTTTCACTTATTAGATACCAGGCAGAGGGCAACAGGAGATGAACTTTCACTTCTATACCAGGCTGAGGGGAACAGGAGATGTTCTTTCACTTCTATACCAGGCTGAGGAGAACAGGAGCTTTCCTTTCACTTATTAGATACCAGGCTGAGGGGAAGAGGAGATGTCCTTTCACTTATTAGATACCAGGCTGAGGGGAAGAGGAGATGTACTTTCACTTATTAGATACCAGGCTGAGGGGAAAAGGAGATGTCCTTTCACTTCTATACCAGGCTGAGGGGAAGAGGAGATGTCCTTTCACTTATTAAATACCAGGCTGAGGGGAACAGGAGATGTCCTTTCACTTCTATACCAGGCTGAGGGGAACAGCAGCTGTCCTTTCACTTCTATACCAGGCTGAGGGGAACAGGAGATGTCCTTTCACTTATTAGATACCAGGCTGATGGGAACAGGAGCTGTCCTTTCACTTATTAGATACCAGGTTGAGGGGAACAGGAGCTGTCCTTTCACTTCTATACCAGGCTGAGGGGAAGAGGAGATGTCCTTTCACTTATTAAATACCAGGCTGAGGGGAACAGGAGCTGTCCTTTCACTTATTAAATACCAGGCCGAGGGGAACAGGAGATGTCCTTTCACCTCTATACCAGGCTGAGGGGAAGAGGAGATGTCCTTTCACTTATTAAATACCAGGCCGAGGGGAACAGGAGATGTCCTTTCACCTCTATACCAGGCTGAGGGGAAGAGGAGATGTCCTTTCACTTATTAGATACCAGGCTGAGGTGAAGAGGAGATGTTCTTTCACTTCTATACCAGGCTGAGGAGAACAGGAGCTGTCCTTTCACTTATTAGATACCAGGCTGAGGGGAAGAGGAGATGTCCTTTCACTTATTAGATACCAGGCTGAGGGGAAGAGGAGATGTCCTTTCACTTATTAGATACCAGGCTGAGGGGAACAGGAGATGTCCTTTCACTTCTATACCAGGCTGAGGGGAAGAGGAGATGTCCTTTCACTTATTAGATACCAGGCTGAGGGGAACAGGAGATGTCCTTTCTCTTCTATACCAGGCTGAGGGGAACAGGAGCTATCCTTTCACTTATTAGATACCAGGCTGAGGGGAACAGGAGCGGTCCTTTCACTTATTAGATACCAGGCTGAGGGGAAGAGGAGCTGTCCTTTCACTTATTAGATACCAGGCTGAGGGCAACAGGAGCTGTCCTTTCACTTCTATACAAGGCTGAGGGGAAGAGGAGATGTCCTTTCACTTATTAAATACCAGGCTGAGGGGAACAGGAGATGTCCTTTCACTTCTATACCAGGCTGAGGGGACAGGAGATGTCCTTTCACTTATTAGATACCAGGCTGATGGGAACAGGAGCTGTCCTTTCACTTCTATACCAGGCTGAGGGGAAGAGGAGATGTCCTTTCACTTATTAGATACCAGGTTGAGGGGAACAGGAGCTGTCCTTTCACTTCTATACCAGGCTGAGGGGAAGAGGAGATGTCCTTTCACTTATTAAATACCAGGCTGAGGGGAACAGGAGCTGTCCTTTCACTTATTAAATACCAGGCCGAGGGGAACAGGAGATGTCCTTTCACCTCTATACCAGGCTGAGGGGAAGAGGAGATGTCCTTTCACTTATTAGATACCAGGCAGAGGGCAACAGGAGATGAAATTTCACTTCTATACCAGGCTGAGGGGAACAGGAGATGTCCTTTCACTTCTATACCAGGCTGAGGAGAACAGGAGCTGTCCTTTCACTTATTAGATACCAGGCTGAGGGGAAGAGGAGATGTCCTTTCACTTATTAGATATCAGGCTAAGGGGAAGAGGAGATGTCCTTTCACTTATTAGATACCAGGCTGAGGGGAACAGGAGATGTCCTTTCACTTCTATACCAGGCTGAGGGGAACAGGAGATGTCCTTTCACTTATTAGATACCAGGCTGAGGGGAACAGGAGCTGTCCTTTCACTTATTAGATACCAGGCTGAGGGGAACAGGAGAGGTTCTTTCACTTATTAGATACCATGCTGAGGGGAAGAGGAGCTGTCTTTTCACTTATTAGATACCAGGCTGAGGGGAACAGGAGCTGTCCTTTCACTTATTAGATACCAGGCTGAGGGGAAGAGGAGATGTCCTTTCACTTATTAGATACCAGGCTGAGGGGAAGACGAGATGTCCTTTCACTTATTAGATACCAGGCTGAGGGGAACAGGAGATGTCCTTTCACTTCTATACCAGGCTGAGGGGAAGAGGAGATGTCCTTTCACTTATTAAATACCAGGCAGAGGGGAACAGGAGATGTCCTTTCACTTCTATACCAGGCTGAGGGGAACAGGAGCTATCCTTTCACTTATTAGATACCAGGCTGAGGGGAACAGGAGCGGTCCTTTCACTTATTAGATACCAGGCTGAGGGGAAGAGGAGCTGTCCTTTCACTTATTAAATACCAGGCTGAGGGGAACAGGAGATGTCCTTTCACTTCTATACCAGGCTGAGGTGAAGAGGAGATGTCCTTTCACTTATTAAATACCAGGCTGAGGGGAACAGGAGCTGTCCTTTCACTTATTAAATACCAGGCTGAGGGGAACAGGAGATGTCCTTTCACTTATTAGGTACCAGGCTGAGGGGAACAGGAGCTGTCCTTTCACTTCTATACCAGGCTGAGGGGAAGAGGAGATGTCCTTTCACTTATTAAATACCAGGCTGAGGGGAACAGGAGCTGTCCTTTCACTTATTAAATACCAGGCTGAGGGGAACAGGAGATGTCCTTTCACTTCTATACCAGGCTGAGGTGAAGAGGAGCTGTCCTTTCACTTATTAAATACCAGGCTGAGGGCAACAGGAGATGTCCTTTCACCTATTAGATACCAGGCTGAGGGGAACAGGAGATGTCCTTTCACTTATTAGATACCAGGCTGAGGGCAACAGGAGATGTCCTTTCACTTATTAGATACCAGGCAGATGGCAACAGGAGATGAACTTTCACTTCTATACCAGGCTGAGGGGAACAGGAGATGTCCTTTCACTTCTATACCAGGCTGAGGAGAACAGGAGCTGTCCTTTCACTTATTAGATACCAGGCTGAGGGGAAGAGGAGATGTCCTTTCACTTATTCGATACCAAGCTGAGGGGAAGAGGAGATGTCCTTTCACTTATTACATACCAGGCTGAGGGGAACAGGAGATGTCCTTTCACTTCTATACCAGGCTGAGGAGAACAGGAGCTGTCCTTTCACTTATTAGATACCAGGCTGAGGGGAAGAGGAGATGTCCTTTCACTTATTAGATACCAGGCTGAGGGGAAGAGGAGATGTCCTTTCACTTATTAGATACCAGGCTGAGGGGAAGAGGAGATGTCCTTTCACTTATTAGATACCAGGCTGAGGGGAACAGGAGATGTCCTTTCACTTCAATACCAGGCTGAGGGGAAGAAGAGATGTCCTTTCACTTATTAAATACCAGGCTGACGGGAACAGGAGATGTCCTTTCACCTCTATACCAGGCTGAGGGGAAGAGGAGATGTCCTTTCACTTATTAGATACCAGGCTGAGGGGAGCAGGAGATGTCCTTTCACTTATTAGATACCAGGCAGAGGGCAACAGGAGATGAAATTTCACTTCTATACCAGGCTGAGGGGAACAGGAGATGTCCTTTCACTTCTATACCAGGCTGAGGAGAACAGGAGCTGTCCTTTCACTTATTAGATACCAGGCTGAGGGGAAGAGGAGATGTCCTTTCACTTATTAGATACCAGGCTGAGGGGAACAGGAGATGTCCTTTCACTTCTATACCAGGCTGAGGGGAAGAGGAGATGTCCTTTCACTTCTATACCAGGCTGAGGGGAACAGGAGCTGTCCTTTCACTTATTAGATACCATGCTGAGGGGAAGAGGAGCTGTCCTTTCACTTATTAGATACCAGGCTGAGGGGAAGAGGAGATGTCCTTTCACTTATTAGATACCAGGCTGAGGGGAAGAGGAGCTGTCCTTTCACTTATTAGGTACCAGGCTGAGGGGAACAGGAGCTGTCCTTTCACTTCTATACCAGGCTGAGGGGAACAGGAGATGTCCTTTCACTTATTAAATACCAGGCTGAGGGGAACAGGAGCTGTCCTTTCATTTATTAAATACCAGGCTGAGGGGAACAGGAGATGTCCTTTCACTTCTATACCAGGCTGAGGGGAAGAGGAGCTGTCCTTTCACTTATTAAATACCAGGCTGAGGGCAACAGGAGATGTCCTTTCACCTATTAGATACCAGGCTGAGGGGAACAGGAGATGTCCTTTCACTTATTAGATACCAGGCTGAGGGCAACAGGAGATGTCCTTTCACTTATTAGATACCAGGCAGAGGGCAACAGGAGATGAACTTTCACTTCTATACCAGGCTGAGGGGAACAGGAGATGTCCTTTCACTTCTATACCAGGATGAGGAGAACAGGAGCTGTCCTTTCACTTATTAGATACCAGGCTGAGGGGAAGAGGAGATGTCCTTTCACTTATTCGATACCAGGCTGAGGGGAAGAGGAGATGTCCTTTCACTTATTACATACCAGGCTGAGGGGAACAGGAGATGTCCTTTCACTTCTATACCAGGCTGAGGAGAACAGGAGCTGTCCTTTCACTTATTAGATACCAGGCTGAGGGGAAGAGGAGATGTCCTTTCACTTATTAGATACCAGGCTGAGGGGAAGAGGAGATGTCCTTTCACTTATTAGATACCAGGCTGAGGGGAAGAGGAGATGTCCTTTCACTTATTAGATACCAGGCTGAGGGGAACAGGAGATGTCCTTTCACTTCAATACCAGGCTGAGGGGAAGAAGAGATGTCCTTTCACTTATTAAATACCAGGCTGACGGGAACAGGAGATGTCCTTTCACCTCTATTCCAGGCTGAGGGGAAGAGGAGATGTCCTTTCACTTATTAGATACCAGGCTGAGGGGAACAGGAGATGTCCTTTCACTTATTAGATACCAGGCAGAGGGCAACAGGAGATGAAATTTCACTTCTATACCAGGCTGAGGGGAACAGGAGATGTCCTTTCACTTCGAGACCAGGCTGAGGAGAACAGGAGCTGTCCTTTCACTTATTAGATACCAGGCTGAGGGGAAGAGGAGATGTCCTTTCACTTATTAGATACCAGGCTAAGGGGAAGAGGAGTTGTCCTTTCAATTATTAGATACCAGGCTGAGGGGAACAGGAGATGTCCTTTCACTTCTATACCAGGCTGAGGGGAAGAGGAGATGTCCTTTCACTTCTATACCAGGCTGAGGGGAACAGGAGCTTTCCTTTCACTTATTAGATACCAGGCTGAGGGGAACAGGAGCTGTCCTTTCACTTATTAGATACCAGGCTGAGGGGAACAGGAGCGGTCCTTTCACTTATTAGATACCAGGCTGAGGGCAACAGGAGATGTACTTTCACTTCTATACCAGGCTGAGGAGAAGAGGAGATGTCCTTTCACTTATTAAATACCAGGCTGAGGGGAACAGGAGATGTCCTTTCACTTCGAGACCAGGCTGAGGGGAACAGGAGCTGTCCTTTCACTTATTAGATACCAGGCTGAGGGGAACAGGAGCTGTCCTTTCACTTATTAGATACCAGGCTGAGGGGAACAGGAGCTGTCCTTTCACTTATTAGATACCAGGCTGAGGGGAACAGGAGCTGTCCTTTCACTTATTAGATACCAGGCTGAGGGGAACAGGAGCTGTCCTTTCACTTATCAGATAGCAGGCTGAGGGGAACAGGAGCTGTCCTTTCACTTATTAAATACCAGGCTGAGGGGAACAGGAGCTTTCCTTTCACTTATTAAATACCAGGCTGAGGGGTACAGGAGCTGTCCTTTCACTTATTAAATACCAGGCTGAGGGGAACAGGAGATGTCCTTTCACTTCTATACCAGGCTGAGGGGAAGAGGAGCTGTCCTTTCACTTATTAAATACCAGGCTGAGGGGAACAGGAGATGTCCTTTCACTTATTAGATACCAGGCTGAGGGCAACAGGAGATGTCCTTTCACTTCTATACCAGGCTGTGGGGAACAGGAGATGTCCTTTCACTTCTATACCAGGCTGAGGGGAAGAGGAGATGTCCTTTCACTTATTAGATACCAGGCTGAGAGGAACAGGAGATGTCCTTTCACTTATTAGATACCAGGCTGAGGGGAACAGGAGATGTCCTTTCACTTCTATACCAGGCTGAGGGGAACAGGAGCTGTCCTTTCACTTATTAGATACCAGGCTGAGGGGAACAGGAGCTGTCCTTTCACTTATTAGATACCAGGCTGAGGGGAACAGGAGCTGTCCTTTCACTTATTAGATACCAGGCTGAGGGGAACAGGAGCTGTCCTTTCACTTATTAGATACTAGGCTGAGGGGAAGAGGAGATGTCCTTTCACTTCGATACCAGGCTGAGGGGAAGAGGAGATGTCCTTTCACTTACTAAATACCAGGCTGAGGGGAACAGGAGCTGTCCTTTCACTTATTAGATACCAGGCTGAGAGGAAGAGGAGATGTCCTGTCACTTATTAAGTACCAGGCTGAGGGGAACAGGAGCTGTCCTTTCACTTCGATACCAGGCTGAGGGGAACAGGAGCTGTCCTTTCACTTATTAGATACAAGGCTGAGAGGAAGAGGAGATGTCCTGTCACTTATTAAGTACCAGGCTGAGGGGAACAGGAGCTGTCCTTTCACTTCGATACCAGGCTGAGGGGAACAGGAGATGTCCTTTCACTTATTAAATACCAGGCTGAGGGGAACAGGAACTGTCCTTTCACTTCGATACCAGGCTGAGGGGAACAGGAGCTGTCCTTTCACTTATTAGATACCAGGCTGAGGGGAACAGGAGATGTCCTTTCACTTATTAAATACCAGGCTGAGGGGAACAGGAGCTGTCCTTTCACTTCGATACCAGGCTGAGGGGAACAGGAGATGTCCTTTCACTTCTATACCAGGCTGAGGGGAAGAGGAGCTGTCCTTTCACTTATTAGATACCAGGCTGAGAGGAACAGGAGATGTCCTTTCACTTATTAGATACCAGGCTGAGGGGAACAGGAGATGTCCTTTCACTTCTATACCAGGCTGAGGGGAACAGGAGCTGTCCTTTCACTTATTAGATACCAGGCTGAGGGGAACAGGAGCTGTCCTTTCACTTATTAGATACCAGGCTGAGGGGAACAGGAGCTGTCCTTTCACTTATTAGATACCAGGCTGAGAGGAAGAGGAGATGTCCTGTCACTTATTAAGTACCAGGCTGAGGGGAACAGGAACTGTCCTTTCACTTCGATACCAGGCTGAGGGGAACAGGAGATGTCCTTTCACTTATTAAATACCAGGCTGAGGGGAACAGGAGATGTCCTTTCACTTATTAAATACCAGGCTGAGGGGAACAGGAGCTGTCCTTTCACTTATTAGATACCAGGCTGAGGGGAACAGGAGATGTCCTTTCACTTCTATACCAGGCTGAGGGGAACAGGAGCTGTCCTTTCACTTATTAGATACCAGGCTGAGGGTTACAGGAGCTGTCCTTTCACTTATTAGATACCAGGCTGAGGGCAACAGGAGATGTCCTTTCACTTATTAGATACCAGGCTGAGGGGAACAGGAGATGTCCTGTCACTTATTAAATACCAGGCTGAGGGGAACAGGAGCTGTCCTTTCACTTCGATACCAGGCTGAGGGGAACAGGAGATGTCCTTTCACTTCTATACCAGGCTGAGGGGAAGAGGAGCTGTCCTTTCACTTCCATACCAGGCTGAGGGGAAGAGGAGCTGTCCTTTCACTTATTAAATACCAGGCTGAGGGGACAGGAGATGTCCTTTCACTTATTAGATACCAGGCTGAGGGGAACAGGAGATGTCCTTTCACTTCTATACCAGGCTGTGGGGAACAGGAGATGTCCTTTCACTTCTATACCAGGCTGAGGGGAAGAGGAGATGTCCTTTCACTTATTAGATACCAGGCTGAGGGGAACAGGAGATGTCCTTTCACTTATTAGATACCAGGCTGAGGGGAACAGGAGCTGTCCTTTCACTTATTAGATACCAGGCTGAGAGGAAGAGGAGATGTCCTTTCACTTCGATACCAGGCTGAGGGGAACAGGAGATGTCCTTTCACTTATTAAATACCAGGCTGAGGGGAACAGGAGATGTCCTTTCACTTATTAAATACCAGGCTGAGGGGAACAGGAGCTGTCCTTTCACTTATTAGATACCAGGCTGAGGGGAACAGGAGCTGTCCTTTCACTTATTAGATACCAGGCTGAGGGGAACAGGAGCTGTCCTTTCACTTATTAGATACCAGGCTGAGAGGAAGAGGAGATGTCCTGTCACTTATTAAAGACCAGGCTGAGGGGAACAGGAGCTGTCCTTTCAATGCGATACCAGGCTGAGGGGAACAGGAGATGTCCTTTCACTTATTAAATACCAGGCTGTGGGGAACAGGAGCTGTCCTTTCACTTCGATACCAGGCTGAGGAGAAGAGGAGATGTCCTTTCACTTATTAAATACCAGGCTGAGGGGAACAGGAGCTGTCCTTGCACTTATTAGATACCAGGCTGAGGGGAACAGGAGCTGTCCTTTCACTTATTAGATACCAGGCTGAGAGGAAGAGGAGATGTCCTGTCACTTATTAAATACCAGGCTGAGGGGAACAGGAGCTGTCCTTTCACTTCGATACCAGGCTGAGGGGAACAGGAGATGTCCTTTCACTTCTATACCAGGCTGAGGGGAAGAGGAGCTGTCCTTTCACTTATTAAATACCAAGCTGAGGGGAACAGGAGATGTCCTTTCACTTATTAGATACCAGGCTGAGGGGAACAGGAGATGTCCTTTCACTTATTAGATACCAGGCTGAGGGCAACAGGAGATGTCCTTTCACTTCTATACCAGGCTGTGGGGAACAGGAGATGTCCTTTCACTTCTATACCAGGCTGAGGGGAAGAGGAGATGTCCTTTCACTTATTAGATACCAGGCTGAGGGGAACAGGAGATGTCCTTTCACTTATTAGATACCAGGCTGAGGGGAAGAGGAGATGTCCTTTCACTTATTAGATACCAGGCTGAGGGGAAGAGGAGATGTCCTTTCACTTATTAGATACCAGGCTGAGGGGAACAGGAGATGTCCTTTCACTTCTATACCAGGCTGAGGGGAACAGGAGCTGTCCTTTCACTTATTAGATACCAGGCTGAGGGGAACAGGAGCTGTCCTTTCACTTATTAGATACCAGGCTGAGGGGAACAGGAGCTGTCCTTTCACTTATTAGATACCAGGCTGAGGGGAACAGGAGCTGTCCTTTCACTTATTAGATACCAGGCTGAGGGGAACAGGAGCTGTCCTTTCACTTCTATACCAGGCTGAGGGGAAGAGGAGATGTCCTTTCACTTCGATACCAGGCTGAGGGGAAAAGGAGATGTCCTTTCACTTATTAAATACCAGGCTGAGGGGAACAGGAGCTGTCTTTTCACTTCGATACCAGGCTGAGGGGAACAGGAGATGTCCTTTCACTTATTAAATACCAGGCTGAGGGGAACAGGAGCTGTCCTTTCACTTCGATACCAGGCTGAGGGGAACAGGAGATGTCCTTTCACTTATTAAATACCAGGCTGAGGGGAACAGGAGCTGTCCTTTCACTTATTAGATACCAGGCTGAGGGGAACAGGAGCTGTCCTTTCACTTATTAGATACCAGGCTGAGGGGAACAGGAGCTGTCCTTTCACTTATTAGATACCAGGCTGAGAGGAAGAGGAGATGTCCTGTCACTTATTAAATACCAGGCTGAGGGGAACAGGAGATGTCCTTTCACTTATTAAATTTCAGGCTGAGGGGAACAGGAGCTGTCCTTTCACTTCGATACCAGGCTGAGGGGAACAGGAGATGTCCTTTCACTTATTAAATACCAGGCTAAGGGGAACAGGAGATGTCCTTTCACTTATTAAATACCAGGCTGAGGGGAACAGGAGCTGTCCTTTCACTTATTAGATACCAGGCTGAGGGGAACAGGAGCTGTCCTTTCACTTATTAGATACC
Organism: Heterodontus francisci; assembly: GCF_036365525.1. Lineage (NCBI taxonomy): Eukaryota > Metazoa > Chordata > Chondrichthyes > Heterodontiformes > Heterodontidae > Heterodontus > Heterodontus francisci. The sequence continues at coordinate 154,007,526 of NC_090373.1, read as the reverse complement.
AGGCTGAGGGGAACAGGAGATGTCCTTTCACTTATTAGATACCAGGCTGAGGGCAACAGGAGATGTACTTTCACTTCTATACCAGGCTGAGGGGAACAGGAGATGTCCTTTCACTTCTATTCCAGGCTGAGGAGAACAGGAGCTGTCCTTTCACTTATTCGATACCAGGCTGAGGGGAAGAGGAGATGTCCTTTCACTTATTAGATACCAGGCTGAGGGGAACAAGAGCTGTCCTTTCACTTATTAGATACCAGGCTGAGGGGAAGAGGAGATGTCCTTTCACTTATTAGATACCAGGCTGAGGGGAACAGGAGCTGTCCTTTCACTTCTATACCAGGCTGAGGAGAAGAGGAGATGTCCTTTCACTTAATAAATACCAGGCTGAGGGGAACAGGAGATGTCCTTTCACTTCTATACCAGGCTGAGGGGAACAGGAGCTGTCCTTTCACTTCTATACCAGGCTGAGGAGAAGAGGAGATGTCCTTTCACTTAATAAATACCAGGCTGAGGGGAACAGGAGATGTCCTTTCACTTCGATACCAGGCTGAGGGGAACAGGAGATGTCCTTTCACTTATTAAATTTCAGGCTGAGGGGAACAGGAGCTGTCCTTTCACTTCGATACCAGGCTGAGGGGAACAGGAGATGTCCTTTCACTTATTAAATACCAGGCTGAGGGGAACAGGAGATGTCCTTTCACTTATTAAATACCAGGCTGAGGGGAACAGGAGCTGTCCTTTCACTTATTAGATACCAGGCTGAGGGGAACAGGAGCTGTCCTTTCACTTATTAGATACCAGGCTGAGGGGAACAGGAGATGTCCTTTCACTTATTAGATACCAGGCTGAGGGCAACAGGAGATGTACTTTCACTTCTATACCAGGCTGAGGGGAACAGGAGATGTCCTTTCACTTCTATTCCAGGCTGAGGAGAACAGGAGATGTCCTTTCACTTATTAAATACCAGGCTGAGGGGAACAGGAGATGTCCTTTCACTTATTAAATACCAGGCTGAGGGGAACAGGAGCTGTCCTTTCACTTATTCGATACCAGGCTGAGGGGAAGAGGAGATGTCCTTTCACTTATTAGATACCAGGCTGAGGGGAACAAGAGCTGTCCTTTCACTTATTAGATACCAGGCTGAGGGGAAGAGGAGATGTCCTTTCACTTATTAGATACCAGGCTGAGGGGAACAGGAGCTGTCCTTTCACTTCTATACCAGGCTGAGGAGAAGAGGAGATGTCCTTTCACTTAATAAATACCAGGCTGAGGGGAACAGGAGATGTCCTTTCACTTCTATACCAGGCTGAGGGGAACAGGAGATGTCCTTTCACTTGTTAGATACCAGGCTGAGGGGAACAGGAGATGTCCTTTCACTTATTAGATACCAGGCTGAGGGCAACAGGAGATGTCCTTTCACTTATTAGATACCAGGCTGAGTGAAAGAGGATCTGTCCTTTCACTTATTAGATACCAGGCTGAGGGGAAGAGGAGCTGTCCTTTCACTTCGATACCAGGCTGAGGGGAAGAGGAGCTGTCCTTTCACTTATTAGATACCAGGCTGAGGGGAAGAGGAGCTGTCCTTTCACTTATTAGATGCCAGGCTGAGGGGAAGAGGAGCTGTCCTTTCACTTAGATACCAGGCTGAGGGGAAGAGGAGCTATCCTTTCACTTAGATACCAGGCTGAGGTGAACAGGAGCTGTCCTTTCACTGAATGGGGCGACCCGCCGTAATATTTCATAAAGCTACCTGAGACCTTGGTGGTCCAAAACCTGCTTGCAGCAATGGCAGAGAGAACCAACCAGATGGCCCCAAGGTTCACCGATGACTCCTTGCATGCCCTCCTCCAGGCGGCTGAGGCAAGGCAGGAGACCCACCAAACAGAAGGTGGAGGCCTCCCCAGATGACCAAGAAGCCTTGATGGAGGTTACGGAGAGTTCAGCACCTGAGAGGTAGTTAAGAGGCATGGATACAATGCCACAAATGGGTCAATGACGTCTCCACTCTCTCAGACTAAGGGGCTTGTCTCAGTCCTCATTGCTTTGTATTCATATGAGTGGGTATCCAGGTGTTGATGTTGCAAAGTAGAAGCCAGCTATCTGGAGTGAATGGCTGCAGCCCTGTCATGGGGCATATGCTGGGCACATCTGAGCTGTACAATGGACCAGAAGTGTGCCAACCGGACACTTGAATGGCAATGGCCCCAGAGGCAGTATGCAGCAGAAGGGATGAGTTGATGGTCCTTCAAGTCAAGTAACTGAAATCATTGTCTTGTGTCTCCACAGGAGAAGAGGGCCCAGAATGCCTGTGAGAGGGCAAGGACTGGTGGCTGTGTGCCATTTCTTGCTTTTCTCACCAGTGTGAAGGAGGAGGCATTGCTGCTTGCTGGGGATGATGGAGGCCATTCAGTTGCTGATGGTGAGGCCAGAGCACCTGGCCAGGAGGGTGAGTTCCCCAGAGTGCGGGCACAGGGTGGGGGGTGGGTGGTGGGAGAGGGTGGTGGTGGTGGTGTGGCTCAAGCAATGAAGGTTGTTTGCGCATTCAAACTCAGATATATTGCAGCACTGCAGTCTGTGACATGTCCTTCAGTCTAGAATGTATCCGGGGGGCATCCGCCCACCTCTGAGGAGGAGGAAGGGACCTCAAAGGGTACAGCAACACATCCTTTCTGCCTCTGTGGACATCCATTCAGAGGGCGATGTTGCAGGTGCAGTGTGAAGTGCGTGGAGACCTGGCAGAGTTACCACAGACGATGCATACTCTGGCTCGGACGTTGGAGGTTTCCTTCCAGGCCATGAGTTCAGCACAGTCCCTGTCATCTGAGCGACTGGCTTCCTCCATTGACAGATTGGCGACTTTAGTGGAGGGCCTGATCCAGCAGGCCATCCAAAGCCTGCTGAAGATGCACAGAGACCTGCAAACTCTCGCAGTGTCAGTGAGCTCAATGCAGCAATGCCTCAGTGAGATATAAATGAGGCTCCTGGGGTATCCTCCAGGTGCTCATTCCTCTGAGGTCAGCAGCGAGGTCCAATTGAGCCAATTGCAGGAGCAACAGTAGTCTGAATCTGGGGGCTCCTCTCAGGGCGCTCCTGATGCCTGCAGCGGCTCCTTGTCCCCTCTGCCAATGACACTAACACCTCAGAATCCCAGGGTGACAGAGGGTGGTCCTGAGCCTGCTTCGGGTCACCTCAACATGCCGGGGCCCTCATGGTCTCAGGCAGTCAGAGGATGCCCGCCAAATTCATCCCAAACCACGGGACATCCTGATCAGCCACCTGCCTCTGCGTGGCTGTCGGCAAGGGGTCTTCAACATGTGTGAGCACTCTCAAACGATTTAAGAAATCACAGTAACTGCACTTAGGGCTCACAGGTGCAATTTTGAATGATGTTAATTTATGTGCTACTCTCCACAAAATTCATTAAATTTCTCACTTGGCTTACTTCTGTCTCAAGTGACTGATGGTATATGAGGTGAACTTTTTCTTCTGTCTGAGATGGAGACTTGGGCCATGGTGTGTTAGAGGGAAAGGTGGACCATTGCAGCTGAGATTAACGCCTGCAGGGTAGTGCCTTTGCACCTGAATTCAGATTGACATGTCAGTCGCGGGCAGACTACATGGGCCATGAACCTCAGGTCAGGAGAAACACCTGAGTGTTACAGCCTCCCGAGCCTCCCTTGCACCCAACTCTTGCAAACCTTCAACTGCGTTCCCTGGACATTCAGCTGGCTGCGCCCCATCCTCCTTCTCAACCCCCTCACCCTCCTCATCTGAGGATGCCTCGTGCTGAACAATGTCCTCAGCATCTAGGGCCTCCCCACTCTGCAGCGCCAGGTTATGAAATGTGCAGCAGACAACAACAATGTGAGATACCGTTGCTGGCGAATACTGAAGGTCACTACCTGAGCGATCCAGGCACCTAAATCTCATCTTCAGAAGATCTATGGTCTGCTCAATGGTGACTCTGGTGGTCGCATAGCTCGCATTGTAATGTTCCTTTGCTTCATTCCGCGAGTTCCTCACAGGTGTCATCAGCCATGTCTTCAGCGGGTAACCCCTGTCACCAAATATCCATCCTTCCAGGCACTCAGAGAGGCTTGAATAGTGCTGGCACCTGGGTGTTCCGGAGAATGAATGCATCGTGACTGCTTCCTGGATAATGAGCACACACCTGCAATATACTCTTTTAAGGTGATCATCGAGAAGTTGCACATTCATTGAGTGAAACCCCTTTCGATTAATGAATGTCCCTGACAGTCCTGCTGGAGCTTTGATGGCCAGATGTGTACAGTCAATCACTCCTTGGACCATGGGGAACCCAGCAATGGTCCTGAAGCCTCTGGTCTCTTGGCCTGACTGGCGGAGTCTGTCTAAAAAATGATGAACTGATTGGTATGCCTGAATACAGCATCAGTTACCACCTTAATCCAAAGCTGCACTGATGATTGTGTGATTCCGCACATGTCTCCTGTAGAAGCCTGCAATGAGCCTGATGTATAGAAGTTCAGAATGACTGTGACCTTTAGTGCCACTGGCATTGAATGCCCACCCACGCAGTTGGAGCTGATCTCCGCTGCCATTGTCTCACACAGAGATGTCACAGTCTCTCATGACAGGTGCAGTCTTCTAAGGCACTGCAGCTCTGACATCTGCAGAAAGCTGGTACACCCTGCTTATTGGGTAGACTCATCTCCTCACAGTTGTTTGCTCCTGGTGCACTCTGTGGCCTTCTGCCCCTCCCCCATAACCACTTGTCCCCCGTCACTCCTTGTGCTGTTCTCTTCCTCACTAGACGACCCTCCTCCAGAGTGGGCAATGCCCATGGCTGCAGCGTCCCAAAGATGTATTGGGGACAGCTTTTTGCTGCCTGCTGCAAGGACAGGCACTCGCAACCCCTCCCCTAACCAGGATAAATCACATATGCTGTGGCCCTACCAGGAGTTTCACTCACTCAGGTGAGCTCTGGTGAGCCAGCAATATCAGCCTCCACCTTGCAATTAACTCATAAATGCAACAGACAGAAATGAAAATTCAAGTACCTCCAACTCCTTCACTGACACAACGGTTGCCTCACTTTTAAAGCTGCCGGGTTTGCGAACCCACCCCCTTGACCTGTTTGCACAATGTAAAATTGAATGGCCATTGTAAAATGGCTGTCAATTGCCTTTTTAATAACTTTAATTAGCCCTTAATTGCCTTAAATCGGATGGCGAACGGCACCTCCATCTCACCCACCTTTCGTTGAGTGTAAAATGGAGATTCAGCGTAATGACGTCAGCGGCCCGAACCGTCATCATCGCCCACCATTTTTCACTTCAGCTGCCTCTGAGGACGCCCAATTTGATAAGGTAAAATTGCAGCCTTTGTATCTGCCTACACAGTAGAAGATACAGAAAAATTTACAAAATGGTGGGAAAAGGTGGCTAATGAGAGTAATGAACTTAAAGTAATTAATATAAATAGAGAAAAAGTACCAGAGGAACTAATATGATCAAAAGCCAACAAATTCCTGGACCTGATGGTCTACATCCTAGGTTTCTAAAAGAGGTGGCTGCAGAGATGGTGGATGGTTATGATTTTCCACAATTCCTTAGATTCAGCAACTTGGAAGATTGTCAATGTAACACTGCTATTTAAGTAAGGAGGGAGGGAGAAAACAGAGAACTACAGACCCATTAGCATGACTTCAGTTATCAGGAAAATGCAGGAATCCATTATTAAGGAGGTGTTAAAAGGAACTGAGAAAACCATGATATCATGAGACAGAGTCAACATGGTTTCACAAAAAGGAAATGATGTTTGGCAAATTTATTAGGGCTTTTTGAGGATTTATCTGGCAGTGTTTTAAAAGAAGAACCAGTGGATGTAAACATTTGACAATGTGCCACATAAAAAAAGTTACGACACAAGTGTGGTTACATGGAATAAAAACAGGAAGTGCTGGAATTATTCAGCACGTCAGGCAGCATCTGTGGAGAGAGAAACAGAGTTAACGTTTCAGGTCTGTGACCTTTCATCAGATCTGAAACGTTAACTCTCTTTCTCTTTCCACAGATGCTGCCTGACCTGCTGAGTAATTCCAGCATTTCCTGTTTTTATTTCCAGCATCTGCAGTACTTTACTTTTATTTTATGGTTACATGGGGTTAGGGTCATATATTATCATGGATAGAGACTGGTTAATGGACAGAAAGCAGAAGAATAGGGCTAAACAGGGCATTTTCAAGTTGGCAAGCTGTATCTAGCAAGGATCAGTGCTGGGGCCTCAGCTATTTACAATCTATATTCATGACTTAGATGAATGGACGGAGAATCATGTATCATGTTCTCTGGTGATACACAGCTAGGTGGGGCAGTAATCTGTAAGGAGGCCATAAAGAGATATAAATAGGTTAAGTGTGTGGGTAATAAGGTTGGCAGATAGAGGATAATGCATTGAACTGTGAGGTTGTTCACTTAGATAGGAAGAATAGAAAAACAAAATACTTTTTAAATGGTGAGAAACTTTAAAATGTTGATGTTCAGAGAAATTTGGGTGTTCTCGTACAAGAAGCACAGAAAGTGCGCATGCAGGCATGCAGGTACAGAAAGCAATAGGAAGGCAAATTGAATGGTGGCTTTGTTGCAAGGAGGCTGGAGTACAAGAGCAAGGAAGTCTTGCTAAAATTGTATAGAGTTTCAGTGCAACCACACCTGGAATACTATGTACAGCTTTGGTCTCCTTACCTAAGAAGGATATTTCTACCTTGGAGGCAGTGCATTGAAGGTTTACTAGATTGATTTTATGATGAGACAGTTGTTCTGTGGTGAGAAGTTGAGTAGAATGGGTCTATACCCTCTGGGGTTTAGAAGAATGAGAGAGGCTCCAATTGAAACACATACGATTCTGAGGGGGCATAGTCTCAGGGTAGACACTAAGAGGTTGTTTCCCCTGGCTGGAACTAGGAGGCATAGTCTCAGGGTAAACGGTCGATCATTTAAGACTCAGATGAGAATGAATTTCTTCACTCAGAGCGTTGTGAATCTTTGGAATTCTCTACTCCAGAGGGCTTTGAATGTTAAGTCGTTGAGTATATTCAAAGCTGAGATGATAGACTTTTGGACTCAAGGGGAATTAAGGAATATGGGGATTGGGTGGGAAAATGGAGTTGAAATCCAAGATCAGCCATGATCTTATTGAATGGTGGAGCAGGCTCGAGGGGATGTCTGGCTTACTCCTGCTCCTATTTTTATGTTCTTATGTTCTTAAGCATATAAGAATTGCAATATTGCCAAATACTGTGCGTCACATTAAGTTAAGGGTTAAAACTGATAGCCTATTTTCAGATGAGGATCTCCCTGAAAGTGAGATGTTAACTGCTGCTAACAATCACCTCATCTGAGGAGTTGATATATAAGAAACTGAAAGTTGAAGAGGAAGCCGAGAATAGTACTTGAATGTTTGAGACCTATGGGCTGTTTAACTTTGTCTGCTCCACATAATGCCGCACTGATGGACTTTGGGAGAAATAATAAGGGAGAGAAGCCAACTTTGTACAGTTGCTTATCTACATAATGATTTGATTCAGAACTCTTTGCTCAGCTGTATGCAGAGCAAAGCCTGCCAAAACATAGCTTAGAGTATGTGCATTATTGAGTTTGATTTAGCATGGCATTTGCCCTACTGCATTGGCTAATCTGTTTTCTGCGACTCAGTAATCTGCTCCTGTGTTCAGCATGCCATCTGAATTTGTTAATGAAGAGTAAGTCAAGGGCTTTCCTGAGGGAACTGAGGATTGAAAGACCTCCACGCCCCCACCCCCACCACCACCGGCAGCACACGTTCACAGTATAGTCATGTGGATAAAATACAAAAACAGCTTTCAAAATTAAATTTAAAAAATAAATGATGATACTAACTATCTGAATCATTTGTAACTATGGCTTTCTGTAATGAAGTGCTAGATCTCAGTTTGGAAATGGAAGGATTACTGTAATTTGGACATGAGAAGGTCGTGAGAAAAGTCCCTTTGAACAATTAAGTCCATTCCATCTAGAACTTGTTGAAAATTATTCTGTCTCAATAATCCTTGATCCACTTTTTCAACAGGTATCAATATGCTGACACTCATACTTATTCTTAACTCTGGTTACATTGTAGCATTGATCTATTCTGCTAGTTTTAAAAAATACTGTTCAACATATATGATGGCATCAGGTAAAAGGACATATATTCACATTTTAAATAATAGTTGATCTCCTGTGAAACTGAACACAATAAATTGGAAAATATAATCATTATTTTATCTGATTCTGATATTTCATGTTGGTGTTTCTCCATTTCCTTTCTCCTGCTTCTATATCTCTCTTTCCTTTTGCTGCTCCTTCACTGTCCTTTACCTAATCTCTTTCTCCCACTCTGTCTCTACTCCTTAACCTTCCCACTATCCATTACTTTTCCTACCATCTTTCAGTTCCATTTTGAAATTCTCTATCCCTGTGTCTTCCCTGTAATATTCGGATAACTATTAGGCTTAGTACAAATATATAAGTCTGACGGTTGAAATAATGGGGGTTTATTGAACAGGTTTTGCATCTATGGATTCCACCACAACTCTCCAAGAGGTTCTGTACAGATTACATTACATCACTTCCTGTGATGATGCACACAGTGCTTGAGTAGAAATGTTGGACAACTCAAGTTCTTCATTCAGTTTGTCCCCTGGGTTGATGGTTGCTTGCAGCATCACTGGTTCATCAAACCTTTGAGGTGATTGGTTCTCCTGTATTTGCTGTTTCTTTGGTATCACCACCAATGACCTTCTGTTTCTTCTTATTATCCCTTGGTCAGTTTCTTTCAATATGCCAGGCCACCATACTGAATGTCTTGCCCTGGCTCTACACTTTGTAACACTCAGATGACCTTGGTGCAGTCTCTCCAATATGTCTAATCTCAAGACTCTAGGGATAACTAATCTCTCATCGTAGGTCAGTAAATTATCAACAATGCCGAGATGACCCCTCTGTTCGTAATACTGTCTTAGAGCAGGGTTATGTGGCATGTACTTTGGCCATCCATTCAAACAATATTCCCTGATTTTCACACATACTTTGTCTGCTTTCTGCACATTCCTGATCTCACTCAGTTTTTGAGCTGTAGCAGGTAAAGTTGTTGTCATTGTTAAAGGAAAAACCTCTATTTCTTCAAGAAGCAAAATCCCTCCTTTTTCTGGTCCTGCTGTTGAAATACACGCTAAGGCTTCTGCTGTTTTCCTGGGACGTATTCAGTTTTCGTAACAAATCTCATCAACCTTAACCTAAATCTCTGTACTCTTGGAGGTAATTTCGCATGCTCCTTTGAGTTTAATAGAGTAACCAATGATTTATGATTTGTTTCGACATTGAATTGAAGTCCTAGTATGTAGTCTGAAAATTTTTCACATGTCCAAGTTGCTGCCAATGTTTCCTTTTCTATTACTGCGTATCTCTGCTCGGTTTCTGTTAACGAACAAGAAGCAAAATATATGGTTCTGCATCTCCCATCTCTCTGCACTTGAAATAGGATTACTCCCAATCCTGTAGATGACACTTTCGCAGCTATGGTGGTGAATAGCTCCAGGTCGTAATGGGTTAACACCTCCGATGATACTAACATTTCTTTGATTTTTTCAAATGATTCTTGCTGGGATTCTTTCCAACCCCAAACATTGTCATGTTTGGGGGGGGCACAGTGGCGCAGTGGTTCGCACCGCAGCCTCATAGCTCCAGCGACCCGGGTTTAATTCTGGGTGCTGCCTGTGTGGAGTTTGCAAGTTCTCCCTGTGTCTGCGTGGGTTTCCTCCGGGTGCTCCGGTTTCCTCCCACATGCCAAAAACTTGCAGGTTGATAGGTAAATTGGCCATTATAAATTGCCCCTAGTATAGGTAGGTGGTAGGGAAATATAGGGACAGGTGGGGATGTGGTAGGAATATGGAATTAGTGTAGGATTAGTATAAATGGGTGCTTGATGGTCGGCACAGACTTGGTGGGCCGAAGGGCCTGTTTCAGTGCTGTATCTCTAAACTAAACTAAACTAAAACAACTGTCATAACAGCTCATTGATCATGGCTAAACTGGTAGAAATTTTTCTACTGGATTCACTATTCCTATAAATCTTTAAGGCTAAGTCACATTTTTAGGCGCTTGGAATTCCCTTATCATCTTTGTCTTTTGTGGATCTGCTCTAATACTGGACCCATCTATTATACGTCTCAGAAATGTTACCGTTGGCTGAGAGAAAACACATTTTTCATTCAATGTGAGACCTGCTTCTTTCAAAGTACTGATCTCGGTCTAGCATCATGTTCTTTTTTATTAGCTCCATGGATTAGGACATCATCCATATGGCAAATAATTCCATCCAATCCTTCCAGAATCCTCGACATCGTCCTTTGAAAGATCTCAAGTGCTGATGTTATTCCAAGCAGTAATCTGCTAACACAGAAGTTTCCAAATGGTGTCATCAATGTTTTAGAAGCTTAGATTCCTTACCTAAGGCTAATTTGCCAAAATCCGCTGGTTGCGTCCAATTTGGATAAGATTGAACTCCTCCCTAGTTTTGCCAAACTCTCATCTATTCTTGACTTTGGATGTATTTCTCTTTTCACTGCCTTATTTAGTTGTGTGAGGTTGTTACAACCAGGTGAGATAGGGGTGTAAGGGTTCCGTCTCAGCCTTTGCCTGGTCTAACCATAACAGGGTTTAATTTTTAAAACACCGTGTTTTTAACTCCCCCTGCCCCCCCCCCACCCCACCGCTCTCAGTGACTCCTTGTTCACCGCTTTCCAATTGTAAGGCAAAGGAATCAGACAGGTTTTCTTAGATTTAAACAAGAAAGGTGGAAGTTTATTAATCTTAAACTCTAATTTGGTTAATGACTACGAGTACACAACGCGACCATGTTAACATGCATATGTGATAAACACACGCAGATAGAGACAAAAAAAGTAGAAGGAATAAAGGGGAAAAGTTTGAGGCAATATCTGGTAGTCACAGTCCTTTGAGTTTGATGTTGAGTCTTTGGTTGCTGGTAAGTCTTGCCGTTCATTGGGGTCTAGTGCATGCTTTCACTTGTTTCGATGTGTAGGAGTCTTTTCTTTCTTGAGGTTTACGTGTCTTTAGTGGGTCCAGCGGCCTGTGAGAAAGCAAGAAAGAGCCAGCCAGGAGAGAAGCTGTCTTGTTCCGGGTTCAGTTGCAATCTGCAGTCTGTGTCTTCAAACTGTCCTGTGAGCACAATTCAAAACTCCAAGTTGGCCAGCAGGTTAGCCATGTGACTAAATGGTCCAACTGCGTTTGTGGATTCTCCATCCTAGCAGACACTGTAATGCAAGCTTTCTACACCTTCAGTGTCTGGTGATCAAAATCCATTTGGGTTAATTGGACCAGGGAGTAGTTGCTTTGTCTCCACAAGCACCATCTCTTAGTATGCAAATGACCTCCAGCCAAGTGTCTGGTAATCTTTTTTTAAACGGGTAATTTATTTACTCCAACAACAGTTTAAAATGAATGTTCCTACGACAAAATTAATATGCGTCATTCCTGGCAGTGGGGGTCTTCATGACAGAGGTCAAGACAAATTCTAATTGAACCATTAGGTTTCTGCACTGGAAGCATACCCAAGCACCATCCTGTGTTGTTACAGGTGAAATGACTCCTTGTTTTGTCATTAATTCAATTTCATTTTTTACTTTTTTAAAAATTGGATATGGACTTTCCTAGGTGTATACAAACACACTGGCTCTGCTTCGTTCCTTAGAGTAATATAGTATGCCGTTTTTAACTTCCTCAATCCTCTAAATAATTTTGGAAATTCTAAAATTTCTAGAAATAAAAACAAGAAATGCTGGAAATACTCAGCAGGTCTGGCAGCATCTGTGGAGAGAGAAGCAGAATTAACATTTCAGGTCAGTGACCATTCTTCAAAACTGACAAATATTAGAAATGTAAAAGATTTCTCGGCTGTTTTTCCTTGCATTCAAACTCTTTCACTCTCTCTCTCTCTCTCTCTCTCTCTATCTATATATATATGTATATAAGTTGTAAGTTCTACTTAGGAGTCAGCAACTTTGATTTTTAATTAAACATAAAGTTTCAAAAATTTCCTTCCCCCGTTAACTCAATGTTGTCTTTAATTCTCCCATCACCTTGAACTTGATGCTTCAAGGCCCATATAATTTTTAGTCTGTTGGTTTGAGAGTTTTCTTTTTCAGCCATGGTTCTTTGTCTGATAGTACTGAAGCTGCTGCTCCTGTGTCCAGTTTAAAATTAGTCTTGTTGCCTTCCACAAGAATTTCTGCCGTCCAGCAACTCTCACTTTTTCCTTGGGACTGCCCCCAAAAAAGGTATTTCCACACTTTGTACATCATGTACTTCATTAACTTTTTTATTCTCGTGAGATTTTCCTTTAGTTCTATGCAGTGCTGGTTTATACCCTTCTTTTTGCATGAAAAAACACTCCGCTTCCCAGGCTGGCAGCTTTTCCTGCTTGTGCCACATTCGGCCACACCTACTGTAATTAGTTGCTGTTGATGCTCTTCCCGCCTTTCTTGTCTTTTACCACCATTTTTCCCTTTCACTTTCTTCACAAATTCAATGGAATCGGCAACTCTCGAGATCGGACTGTCCCTTTCCCCTCGAACAACGAATTGGTTAAACATTCTAACCTCTGCTTGTTTGCTCAACTGAATCACTTTCATTAACGTGAGATCACCCCTCGACTGTAGATGATCCAAAAGGGCGTTGTTTAATACACCAACCACAATCCTCTCTCTAATCAGCTCTTCCCTTAAGCTACTGTAGTCTCAATCCTCAGCAAGTTTATAGAAATCATTAATAAGTGACTCAATGCTCTTCCCTTTCTGCGGGGTATGTTTGACATGCTCCATGATGACATTTTTCCTTACATTAAGGCAAGTCTCAAGTGCCTTAATAACTTCTTCATATGTAGCCTTCTCTTCATTTATGGCTTGAGTAATGGGGATGTCATTTGCACACTCCCCCATAGCATTCAATAGCCTACTGACCTGCTCCTTATCTGGCTTCTGTGCCAGACCCGATGTGGTACGATACCATGCAAACCTCCAGACCCATTTCGGCCATGCCTTGGCTTGGTTCAGTCCAGCTGTTTTCTCAAAGTTCTCCAGTAAAGGCAAAGATTTCTCCACCTCTTTCAGTTTACCATTGCCACCATATAATACTCTGATTAGGCTTAGTACACAATATATAAGAGTCTGATGGTTGAAATAATGGGAGTTTATTGAATCTGAATTCCACTACAACTCTCCACGAGGTTCTGTCCAGATTACACTACATCAGTGCCTGTGATGATGCACACAGTCTATTTATATAATCTGCCCAGTAATAACCCAATGTCCACTATATTACATTCCCCTCCCTACAACCCTTAGCCCTCCATTCACTTTCCTGCACTCATACTCATTACCCTCAAGCATGGGTGCCAGTTGAGCTTTCATGAATTTCCCTCCTGGTGGGTTCCCTCAAACAATGAGGAAATAACCTTCCCTTTCTCACCATTAGGCCATGAAGTTCATTGGAGCTTCTCCAGGCACAGAGCCAATTTTTGTCTGATTAGAGTTCATAGCCTTGGGCGTTTTCCTACACGAAAGGCGCTATAATAATTTAAAAGTGTTGTTGCTGGATTGGGCTCTGACCTGCTGCCATTTGGGTTCAGATGGTGCTTGAGTGATCATTATTTTGTCGAAGTGTAATAAAACTAGGAGAAGATATGCAGTAAGATTATTTGAAAGTCCCCCAGACTGCTGCTGAAGACTGCAAGCTGAACTGTCATTTTAAAGACTGCACAAGAATTTCCATTTGATTCAGCTCCTAACATCAATTTTATACCAATAACTGCTCCAATGGGAATATAAATGAGCAGACCAGGAAATACACGCCTAACTCTTTCTGCTAGCAACTGATGGGTACATTTTTTTTTTAAAGGTGCATAACTTACTTTGTCTAGGGCTGTGTTTTCATTTGCTCACTAGCATGCCCTTCAAGCCCTGCAGGCACTGCAGAAAGTTTATCTCTGGTTTAAGAAGACCAGGTAATGAGGATCTGGAGGGGATTTTGGGCATCATTTTAAGCCATTGGTGATTCTTCAAAGCAGCCAAGATGGGTCTTGAGCTGGAATGCTGGTTTAGCCAGTGCTTAGAACATTATGTCAGCTTGGTAAAAAAGTTGAAGCCAGCTCTTGACTGGCCTTCTGGAGGCTCATCAAACAGCTGATTGTCACTTAAAATGCCTACTAGTGCTCATTAAAAAAGCTGCATGGCAGTTTGGTGGCTGACACTTGCCCGAATGTCCTCTCCTGATAGCAGCCAGTTGCTTAGTAGTAAACAGGCATTGACATCGATTTCAAACACTACATAAGGGATACTCATGATCATGGCCACTGGAGCTGTGAAGAGAACTTCTGAATCACATCGGGAGACTTTCTGGGATACTTTGTCAAGACTTCACCAGCACTTGACCAACATTTATTCCAGAACTTCTCTCAGGACTTGATCTAAAAAATGTAACTGCTGTGCTACTCCACTTTTTGGACACCTTACAGGAGTCACCAGGAGGAAGGGAGTGCGTCATCATGGGCATCTTGCTAGGGGACCCCTGGGTCTGGACGAGGAATGGGAGGAGACATGACAACAGGCAGAGCAGCACCAGCTGCTGCAGGAGTAATGGACAGGAAGGTGAGGGGGGGTAAGATGGAGTCCTTCTCCCTTTCAGTTTACTCCTATTCTGGACCTTCTTTTTTATTCATTCATGGGATGTGAGCGTCACTGGCAGGCCGCATTTATTGCCCATCCCTAATTGCCTTTGAGAAGTTGTTGGGGTGCTACCTTCTTGAACCGCTGCAGTCCATGTGGTGTAGGTACACCCACAGTGCTGTTAGGAAGGAGTTCCAGTATTTTGACCCAGCAATAGTTGAGGAACAACAATATAGTTCCAAGTCAGGATGGTGTGTGGCTTGGAGGGGAACTTTCAGGTGGTGGTGTTCCCATGCATCTGCTGCCCTTGTCCTTCTAGGTGGTAGAGGTTGCGAGTTTGGAAGGTGCTATCGAAGGAGTCTTGGTGCATTACTGCAGTGCATCTTGTAGGTGGTACACACTGCTGCCACTGTGCATCGGTGGTGGAGGGAGTGAATGTTGAAGGCGGTGCCAGTCAAGTGGTCTGCTTTGTCCTGGATGGTGTCGAACTTCTTGAGTGTTGTTGAAGCTGTGCCTATCCAGGCAAGTGGAGAGTAATCCATCACACTCCTCACTTGTGTCCTGTAGATGGTGGACAGGCTTTGGGGAGTCAGGTGGTGAGTTACTCACTGCAGAATTCCCAGCCTCTGACCTGCTCTTGTAGTCACAATATTTATGTGGCTGGTCCAGTTCAGTTTCTGGTCAATGGTAACCCCCAGCTTGTTGATAGTGAGGGATTCAGTGATGGTAATGCCATTAAACATCAGGGGGAGATGGTTAGATTCTCTCTTATTTGAGATGGTTATTGCCTGGCACTTGTGTGGCGCGAATGTTACTTGCCACATATCAGCCCAAGCCTTGATGTTGTCCAGGCCTCGCTGCATCTGGACACGGGCTGCTTCAGTATCTGAGGAGTCGTGAATGGTGCTGAACATTGTGCAATCATCAGCGAACATCCCCACTTCTGACCTTATTATGGAGGGAAGCAGCTGAAGATGGTCAGGCCTCCTCAACCAGGACCTCCAGTGTTGCATCCGAGAACCTGTGCACCCTCTTCCTGGGTCCTTGAGCCATCCTGTAGTGTGCTGCTGTGTGACAGCCTGCGCAAACCACTTATTCAATGGAAGTGGGTGAGTGGAGCCCCCATATACTGTTCCACAAAAATTGTGTCTAATCAGCACTTGAGCGCTAGCCTGCATGTGTCTGGTTTAGCACCTCCAGGCAAGTGAAAACTATAGTAATAACAGTTAGGACCAAAATTGCATGTTATATCCAAACTTTCAAACAAACATGTGTGATGGAGACCACATGTGCAGACTGCAACCTGAACCGTTGACCTGTTAAATGTACTGCTAGGTACACTGACGTTGGATTCTAAGCTTGTATTTTTTCTGAGACAGTCCTTTACTGGAAAATGAAACCCAAGCCTTCAGAATTCTGAGGAAATCAGAAATGGATAGAACCAGGTAAAACAAACAGTTATATGATCGGAGGTGTGACCAGAGACATGTGACTGAAGATCAGATTAAAGACTACAGTGTTGAAGCAAGCAGCAAGCTATAGTTTTTTTAAAAAAGAGAAGCTGCTGTGATTGGAACCCCTTTTCTGGGAGCTGGCCATTGGCAAATATGAGTTGCTACAGCTGCTTTTGGTGCCTTAAAGAGTGCCAAGAATGAAGCATATTAATTTCGTCACATGAACATTAATTTTAAACTGTTGCTGGAGTGAAGAGATCATTTGTTTAAAGAGATCAGCAGTGGCTGGAAAGCATTTGCATACTAAGAGACGGTGCTTGGAGAGACAATGGGAACTGCTCACTGATTCAATTAACAGTGATTGGTCTGGGCAATGGTGATCCACATCTTCTCAGTGTAAGAGAAAGCACTACACCTCCCCCCACCAAGAGTTTTGAAATCCACAAACCGCAGGAGCGGCTGTTCCCAAATAAAGGCTCATCACATGATTAACTTGCTGGCCAACCTGGAGTTTTGAATTGTGCTCACAGGACAGTTTGAAGACAAAGACTGCAGATTGCAACTGAACTTAGAAGAAGAGAGGCTCTCTCTCTTTCTCTCTTTCACTAATCTCCACATCCACTGAAGTCACTTAAACCTCAAGAAAGAAAAGACTCCTACATTGAAACAGGTGTTAAAGCGTGCACTGGGCCCCAATGAAACAGCAAGACTTACCAGCAACCAAAGACTCTACATCGAACTCAAGGGACCATAAACCCAGCTTTTGCCTCAAACTTTTCTCTTTTATTCTTTCTAATTTTTCTGTCTTTATCTGTGGATGTATTTATCATGTATGCATGCTAGTGTGGTCGCATCGTGTACTTGTAGTCGTTAACTGAATTAGAGTTTAAGATTAATAAACTTCCACCTTTCTTGGTTAAATCTGAGAAAACCTGTCTGATTGATTTCTTTTCCTAACAATTGGAAAGCAGTGATCAAGGATTCATTGACGGGGAGCTACAAACAGCATTTTTAAAATTAAACCCAATTACGGTTAAACCAGGCAGAGGCTGAGAGGAAACCCCTAGACCACTTTCTCACTTACTAGTGGAACAGTCATTAAGGCTGTTGTGAGCAGGACCAAGGATGTTTGAGACGTTACAAGAATAAAACATTGAAGGGAAGACTGGAACGCGCATTATCGATGAAAAGGCATCACATCTGTGTCTGCATCTTGGAAGACAGGTCCTGGAGATCTACTTGAAAAGTTTAGCCATCTGAAGGACTTTGTGGCCTTTACTGGTGTCATCATTGCTGAGAGGATTGTCCAGAAGATTCGTGAGATCCATCTTTGTTGCATCTGATAAGTAACGTGCAGTCTTTAAGCTTTATATATATATTTATATATATCGACCGTGTTAGTTCATGCTTAATTTATGTCGGTTTTTGTTTGAGTGTTAAAGTAAAATTTATGAAAGTGGAATCCTGTATGGTTTTTTTTCTAAATTGGGGTGGGTCGTTGGATTGGATTCTTTTGGTTTGTGATCTCCACGGGGATCATAACACGTCATATCATATTGCACCCATTTAGCGCCTATTTTCATCCTATGGTCCCATTAGGCTCCACATCCCTGGAAGAAGGGGCCTGACAGAGGATCTCATAGATGTGTCTAAAGTGAAAAGTGGTACTGGAAAAATAATACTTCACATTAAACCATGGCAGTAGGAACAGGTTCAAAGTAGTAAAAAGCAAATTTAGGACTGACATCAGGAGGTTTTCCTTCACACAAACAACAATCAATACTTCAAATGAACTTCTGGATAGTAGAGACACAAATGTTAGAATTACTGAACAGAACGTTTTCTTGTAATGAAGTTGGGGGTGGGGTGATGGGGTATGAGCTTCCATGAGACAATAGCAAAGTGATCTCACCTGGGTTCTGGTGAGTATGGGTCAGTAAGAGAGTGGACGGAGCAAGTACCAACCACACCACTGGGAAAACTAGTTCCCTTTTCACAATCAACAGGACATGAAGAAAGATCCTTCTTGTACAAAATACATCACAGCTACGATGCTTTAACACCTGTGATCCACAGAGAATCATTCTATAACTGATGTCCCAGACTTTTACACAGTAAACACTTTTCCATCACATTAATAGCTTTTAATTTTAAAAGGTAAATACTAAATAGAGTGCAACAAAACTGAGAAGATTAGAATATAACAACATGCATCTTCCAAAGCGATGAGGCTAATTTGATCGTTCAAGTGATTTCCTTTGTGCTTTAAGTAACATTTTTCTCTTAAAATAATGTATTCATCCATTTGTTTATTGCTGTCTGAAAATTATCTGAGTTAAAACAGTGTACTGACCTTCGCTGACAAATGGATAAATGAAAGAAGTAACACTAAATTAGCAGTTCGATTCAGAGTTCTACAGTATCATTAACCCTGGGTGCAGCTGAAAGGACCCTTCTTGGGGAAAACGGATAGATCTACATGAAGAATTTATGGTGGATTTCATGCTTGCACAAAATTAATTTAATAACGTACCACATAAATTAGGAGAAAGGAGAGAGACTTTACTGCTAACGTGTGTTCGAGTTTTCAACTGTTGACTGTTTTACAAAGGTCACTGTATATTTCTGAAAGAGCTTGCATTCATATAGTGCCTTTCACAATGAATACAGGATGTTCTAAAGTACTTTACAGCCAATGAAGTACTTCTGAGGTGTAGTCAGTGTGGTAATGTTGAAATAGGAACGATCTGGAAATTTTTCCCATATGGATGAAACATGAATGTTTCTCACTTTTCACCTTTTTTTTCACCTTTCAGGTGAAGCAGCGATTTACTTGTACTTCGTTCAAAGTAGTATACTGTATTCGCTGCTCACAATGTGGTCTCCTCTACATTGGGGAGACCAAACGCAGACTGGGTGACTGCTTTGCGGTACACCTCCGCTCAGTCCGAAAGCATGACCCTGATCTTCTGGTTGCTTGCCATTTCAACACTCCCCCCTGCTCTCATACTCACATCTCTGTCCTGGGATTGCTGCAGTGTTCCAGTGAACATCAACGCAAGCTCGAGGAACAGCATCTCATTTACCGATTAGGCACAATACAGCCTGCCAGACTGAACATTGAGTTCAATAATTTCAGTGGATGACGGGCCCCCCATTTTACTTTTATTTTTAGTTATTTTTTACTTTTTTGTGTTTATTTTATTTTATCTTAGTTTGTTCAGTTTGCCTACCCACTGTTTTCTGTTTTTTTTCATGTTTGTACTTGCAGCTGTTCAATATTCAGTCCATTAACACCCTATCTGTACTAATGCTTTGTCTTTCAACACACCATTAACATACGGTTTGCCTTTGCTCCATGACCTTCTGGTCGGTTATTCTCTGAGACCTTGTCCTATCTACACCTTCTCCTTTGTTATCTCTTGCACCACCCCTTTCACATTTCTAATATTTGCAGTTCTGAAGAAGCGTCACTGCCCTGAAACGTTAACTCTGCTTCTCTCTCCACAGATGCTGCCAGACCTGCTGAGTATTTCCAGGATTTCTTGTTTTTATTTCAGATTTCCAGCATCCGCAGTATTTTGCTTTTATTTTAATGTTTCTCACTCCCAGTTAATGAAGCTAGAGAGCTCTGTGAGTTTCTTCAATCTCCCATTCCATTCCAAAGAGCTGCCCACACTGTCTGGGCAGAGCATTCTCATCCATTTCTTGCCAGTTTTTGAAGATTCAATAGGCAGGAAGATTGAATAGAATTGAGGACTGGAGATAAAGAGACCATCCCGGATTGTTACTATAGATTTTTGATGGCGTGCAGACGGTTTTTCTCATTATAGAAACATAGGAGTAAGGCATTCAGCCCATCGAGCCTGCTCCACCATTCAATACAATCATGGCTGATCACCCACTTCAAGACCTTTTTCCCACATTATCCTCATATCCCCTTATGCCATTTCTATTTAGAAATCAGTCAATCTCTGCTTTAAATGGATCAATGACTGAGCTTCCACAGCTCTCTGGGGTAGAGAATTCCAAAGATTCACAACCCTCTGAGTAAAGAAATTTCTTCTCACCTCTGTCCTAAGTGGCTTCCCCCTTATTTTGAAATTGTGTCCCCTGGTTCTAGGCACCCCAACCCTGGGAAACATCTTAGCTGCATCTACCTTGTCTATCCCTTTAAGTATTTTGTAGGTTTCAATGAGATCTCATTCTTCAAAACTCTAGAGAATACAGGCCCAGTTTCCACAATCTCTCTTCATCGGACAGTCCTGCCATCCTGGGAACAAGTCTGGTGAACCTTCGTTGCACTCCCTCTATGGCAATAATATCCTTCCTAAGGTAAGGGGACCAAAACTGCACACAGTGCTCCAGCTGCGGTCTAACCAAGGTTCTATACAATTGAAGCAAGAATTCGCTACTCCTGAACTCAAATCCTCTTGTGATAAAGGCTAACATATCATTAGCCTTCTTAATTTCTTGCTGCACCTGCATGTTAGCTTTCAATGACATATTGAAAAGGACACCCAGGTCGCTTTGTACATCTGCACTTTCTAATCTCTTACCATTTAAGAAAAACTGTGCACATCTATTCCTCCTACCAAAGTGGATAACCTCACATTGTTCCACATTACATTCCATCTGCCACATTCTTGCCCATTCACTAAGTCTGTCCAAATCCCCTTGAAGCCAATTTATATCTTCCTCACAACACACATTTCCACCTAGTTTTGTGTCACCCACAAACTTGGAAATACTACATTTGGTCCCCACATCTAAATCATTGATATATATTGTGAACTGCTGGGGCCCAAGCATTGATCCCTGCAGTACCCCACTAGTCACAGCCTGCCAATGTGAGAATGACCCATTTAGTCCTACTCTCTGCTTTCTGTCTGTTAACCAATCCTTAATCCATGCCAGTATATTACTTTCTATCCCATGTGCTTTAAGTTTGCTAACCAACCTCCTGTGGGGACTTTATCAAAAGTCTTCTGAAAATCCAAGTATACCATGTCTACTGACTCCCCTTTATCAATGCTGTTAGTAACATCCTCAAAAACTCCAACAGTTTCGTCAAACATGATTTCCCATTCATAAATCCATGTTGACTGTGCCCAATCAGATCATTATCATCCAAGTGTCCTTTAGAATAGATTCTGGCATTTTCCCAATGACGGATGTAAGGCTAACAGGTCTGTAATTTCCTGTTTTCTCTCTCCGTCCCTTCTTAAATAGTGGGGTGACACTTGCAACCTTCCAGTCTGCAGGAACCGCACCAGAATGGCCAAGGTAATTGAAAATGTGTGCGGTTATTAATGGACAATGTGTGAATGCCAGAAATAATAGGTTAGATTTTCATCTTTAGGCTCTTGGGAGGTGTAAGGTCTGGTAGTTGCAAGAGTGTTATAGAATTAAGAAGAAGTGATAGCTTAAAGCAACAGTCTCTCTCTCTCTTATTAAAAGCCTGCCAGAGCTAGCACAACTCGTTGGACTTGGGGAAGGGCTGCGTTCTGAGGTGTATCCATGCAAGCTTCAGCTTAATGCCTCCAGCCAACTTGAGAGGGAACTGAAGGAGAAGAGATTATTAGTGCAAGCTACAGAGAATCAAAACCACCTCACTGTGGCTTTGATCAGAGATCAGTAAACCGTCCTCATCTGTAACGGGTTGCATGTCTACTTATTCTGATTACATGTTGTATTCGAACTATTGTTTCTCACTAATTGGCTTTAAACTGTTTGTAACTCCCCTCCCCAGACCAAATCCTACAGTGGAAATGTGGCAGGACAGATTGCATGCTCTCTGGAATATTCCAGAAAATCAAGTCGCACAGCTTTCTGGCAGTGTAAGCAGACATTTGACAGTGACGTGTAGGAGTCCCTTTCATAATTAACCCAATTTTCACCTATGAATTAGGGCTGATTAGAATAATAATTAATATGTTATTCCTAATGGCTTAGTGATTATACCATTCACATTTCATAATCCAACATTTATTAGCGTAAACAGTTCCACAGGTTCATACTGGGTTAACAGATTTTCTCTGAAGACACAGCCTCCAGTAAAAGGAGTTGATGGTGGTGGCACAGTGGTATACAGTAGGGAGGGAGTTGCCCTGGGAGTCCTCAACATCGACTCTGGACCCTACGAAGTCTCATGGCATCAGATCAAACATGGACAAGGAAACCTCCTGCTGATTACCACCAACCGCCCTCCCTCAGCTGATGAGTCAGAACTCCTCCATGTTGAACAGCACTTGAAGGAAGCACTGAGGGTGGCGAGAGCACAAAATGTACTCTGGGTAGGGGACTTCAATGTCCATCACCAAGAGTGGCTCGATAGCACCACAACTGACCGAGCTGGCCGAGTCCTAAAGAACATATCTGCTAGACTGGCTATGCGGCAGGAGGTGAGGGAACCAACAAGAGGGAAAAACATACTTGACCTTGTCCTCACCAATCTGCCTGCCGCAGATGCATCTGTCCATGACTGTATTGGTAGGACTGGCCACCGCACAGTCCTTGTGGAGACGAAGTCCCGCCTTCACATTGAGGATACCCTCCATCGTGTTGTGTGGCATTACCACCGTGCTAAATGGGATAGATTTCGAACACATCTAGCAATGCAAAACTGGGCATCCATGAGGCGCTGTGGGCCATCAGAAGCAGCAGAATTGTACTCAACCACAATCTGTAACCTCATGGCCCAACATATCCCCCACTCTACCATTTCCATTAAGCCAGGGGACCAACCCTGGTTCAATGAAGAGTGCAGGAGGGCATGCCAGGAGCAGCACCAGGCATACCACAAAATGAGGTGTCAACCTAGTGAACACAGGACTATCTGCATGCCAAACTGCATAAGCAGCATGCGAAAGAGCTAAGCGATCCCATGACCAATGGATCAGATCTAAGCTCTGCAGTCCCGCTACATCCAGCTGTGAACGGTGGTGGACAATTAAACAACTAACTGGAGGAGGAGGCTCCACAAATATCCCCATCCTCAATGATGGGGGAGCCCAGCACATCAGTGCGAAGGATAAGGCTGAAGCATTTGCAAAAATCTTCAGCCAGAAGTGCCGAGTTGATGATCCATCTCGGCCTCCTCCTGAAGTCCCCAGCATCACAGATGCCAGACTTCAGCCAATTCGATTCACTCCGCGTGATATCAAGAAACGACTGAAGACACTGGATACTGCAAAAGCTATGGGCCCTGACAATATTCCGGCAATAGTACTGAAGACCTGTGCTCCAGAACTTGCCGCGCCCCTAGCCAAGCTGTTTAAGTACAGCTACAACACTGGCATCTCCCCGGCAATGTGGAAAATTGCCCAGGTATGTCCTGCACACAAACAGCAGGACAAATCCAACCCGGCCAATTACCACCCCATCAGCCTACTCTCAATCATCAGTAAAGTGATGGAAGGTGTCATCAACAGTGCCATCAAGCGACACTTGCTTAGCAATAACCTGCTCAGTGATGCTCAGTTTGGGTTCCGCCAGGGCCACTCAGGTCCTGATCTCATTACAGCCTTGGTTCAAACATGGACAAAAGAGCTGAACTCAAGAGGTGAGGTAAGAGTGACTGCCCTTGCCATCAAGGCAGCATCTGACCGAGTGTGGCATCAAGGAGCCCTAGCAAAACTGAGGTCAATGGGAATCAGGGGGAAAACCCTCCGCTGGCTGGAGTCATACCTAGCACAAAGGAAGATGGTTGTAGTTGTTGGAGGTCAATCATCTCAGCTCCAGGATATCACTTCATGAATTCTTCAGGGTAGTGTCCTCGGGCCAACCATCTTCAGCTGCTTCATCAATGATCTTCAGTCAATCATAAGGTCAGAAGTGGGGATGTTCGCTGATGATTGCACAATGTTCAGCACCATTCGTGACTCCTCAGATACTGAAGCAGTCCGTGTAGAAATGCAGCAAGACCTGGACAATATCCAGGCTTGGGCTGATAAGTGGCAAGTAACATTTGCGCCATACAAGTGCCAGGCAATGACCATCTCCAACAAGAGAGAATCTAACCATCTCCCCTTGACATTGAACGGCATTACCATCGCTGAATCCCCCGCTATCAACATCCTAGGGGCTACCATTGACCAGAAACTGAACTGGAGTAGCCATATAAATACCGTGGCTACAAGAGCAGGTCAGAGGCTAGGAATCCTGAGGCGAGTAACTCATCTCCTGACTCCCCAAAGCCTGTCCACCATCTACAAGGCACAAGTAAGGAATGTGATGGAATACTCTCCACTTGCCTGGATGGGTGCAGCTCCAACAACACTCAAGAAGCTCGACACCATCCAGGACAAAGCAGCCTGCTTGATTGGCACCCCATCTACAAACATTCACTCCCTTCACCACCGACGCACAGTGGCAGCAGTGTGTACCATCTACAAGATGCACTGCAGCAATGCACCAAGGCTGCTTAGACAGCACCTTCCAAACCCACGACCTCTACCAACTAGAAGGACAAGGGCAGCAAATACATGGGAACACCACCACCTGCAAGTTCCACTCCAAGTCACAAACCATCCTGACTTGGAACTATATCGCCGTTCCTTCACTGTCACTGGGTCAAAATCCTGGAACTCCCTTCCTAACAGCACTGTGGGTATACCTACCCCAAATGGACTGCAGCGGTTCAAGAAGGCAGCTCACCACCACTTTCTCAAGGCCAATTAGGGATGGGCAATAAATGCTGGCCTCGCCAGCGATGCCCACGTCCCATGAATGAATTTAAAATAAGGCAAAAAATGTTGCAAATCCTGGAATTTTGAAACACAACCATAAAGCACTGCAAATATAAAACAGGTCTTTCAGATTCTCAAAAGAGCAACGGTAAGTGAACAGTTTTCTTTTCTGGTGCTCAAAGACATACTGAAATTTTCCAGCAGTTTCTGCTATGATTTTAAGGAGATTGAGAATTGAGAACAGTCTATTTATTATCTACTAAATTCGGTATGTGTGGCCTGCATTTTATTGGGAACTCAATGTAAATATCTGCAGCACCTTTTACCCCCATGCATGGTTCTGTGATACATATTTTCAATGTGTGCAGGCTATCTCGGTACCAATAGCTGGTGTTTTATAGTTAGAGTGTTGTCATCCCGTGATTGTACAATCGAGCCACCAGGTTCCCACATATTGCTTACTATGCTTTCTGAAATATTTTCTTCATTTACCCAAGTGAAATAAAATATATCCAAGGCAAATAAGCAGTTCAGCAGCAGCACAAAGTTTCTGTCAGACCTCTAAAAGCCAGTAATGGAACAGAAAAAAATAGCTAAAGTAAAAAGGCCCAGAAGTTGCCTCGCAACCGAAAGAAATCAAACCAACAACTAAACTATGTGGAGGGGATGAGTCCTTGAAATGGAGCTCCTGCAAAGTCCTTGCTGTTAGCACTGTGATTTGTCTAGCAAGTTTTTTCATGTGCTGAGTCAGGCTCTGGGGTGGCCAGTTTTAGTCTTTATCCAGCTCATCCATACTGCCCATCAGATGCTCAACTCCTCATTCATTTTAAACTGTTAAAGTAAAGGTGTTGACTGTTTATCCATTAATATCATCAACAATCATTGCTAACCTCAAATTTCTTCTGATTCTTGGGGATAAATGAATGGACAGAAAACTGTGTGGGGACGAGGGGTACCCGAATCCACGAAACGTATTCCTGATACATGAAGATCAGCACCGGGAGCGCTAAAGATAGAGTTTGTAAGAACCATAAAACCATAGAAAAATTACAGTACAGAAGGAGGCCATTCAGCCCATCGTGTCCGTGCCAGCCAAAAAAAACTAGTCACCCAATCTAATTCCACCTTCCAGCACCTGGTCCATAGCCTTGCAGATTACAGCACTTCAGGATCTGCTGATAGAGTTTAGAAGGATATGCTGATAGGATTAAGTTGAAGAAGGGTGGGAGGAGGCTCGTGTGGAGGATAAATCACTGCACAGATCACTTGGGCTGAATGGCCTGTTTCTGTGCTGTAAATTCAATGTCATCCTATGCAAGATGAAAATTTACCCCTTAGTTTTATGAGAAGGATGATGTCCATTCTCTCAGTTTGTCCTTCTGGTATCAAAATTAAAAACTATGCTTCACCCTATTGGGCAAATTACAAACATCAGTGAGACATAAATTCAGGACTAAAAACAGAACTTAAAAGATGTCTCTTTTGATCATTTCATCTTTTAAGTGGCTGAATGAATAGACATGGATAGACATAGACAATAGAATAGGGTGGCACAGTGGCGCAGTGGTTAGCATCGCTGCCTCACAGCTCCAGGGATCTGGGTTCGATTCTGGGTACTGCCTGTGCGGAGTTTGCAAGTTCTCCCTGTGACTGTGTGGGTTTTCGCCGGGTGCTCTGGTTTCCTCCCACAGCCAAAGACTTGCAGGTTAATAGGTAAATTGGCCATTGTAAATTGTCCCTAGTGTAGGTCAGTGGTAGGGAATATGGGATTGTTGCAGGGTTAGTATAAATGGGTGGTTGTTGGTGCAGACTTGGTGAGCCGAAGGGCCTGTTTCAGTGCTGTATCTCTAAAATAAATAAATAAAATAAAAAAACATGAATAATAAAATGTTTAATATAAAGTTTAGTTTAGTTTAGAGATACAGCACTGAAACAGGCCCTTCGGCCCACCGAGTCTGTGCCGACCATCAACCACCCATTTATACTAATCCCATATTCCTACCACATCCCCACCTGTCCCTATATTTTCCCTACCACCTACCTATACTAGGGGCAATTTCTAATGGCCAATTAACCTATCAACCTGCAAGTCTTTGGCATGTGGGAGGAAACCGGAGCACCCGGAGGAAACCCACGCAGACACAGGGAGAACTTGCAAACTCCACACAGGCAGTACCCGGAATTGAACCCGGGTCGCTGGACAGCTTCTTTCATCTCTGTCGGCATGGACAGAATAGAAGTTGTTACCGTAATGTTCAGAAGGCTAAAGGAATTAGCTTCATTTTGGGGAAAACAATTCAACAATAAAGCACAATAGAGAGAAGCAAATATAAATGATGTACATTGCTCAGTACTTATAATTAACAAATACATTTATCAATTATATTAAACCAGCTTTAGAAACATTTCAATGGATGTTCTAATTGTAAAAAAATACTGCTATTAGAATTAAAATATGTACTTGTAAAATTTGTTAATCAATAAAATGAATACTTATTTTTGCAAGAGAGAAAAACATGGAACATAAAGGTTTGCATCTGTTTAAGTGTTCCAGTGTTCCTTCACACTACCTACTGTCCATATTAGTGTCATGACACATACTTGGCATTTTCAGAATAAATTCACACATTTGCATATTCTTAAATTCCAATTGGTAGTGTATTTTCAGTTTAGAAAAACATAGGGAGGATTCTATCTCATTTAGTTTTTATGATGTAACAATAAAAACTTATTTTCCTCTTTTAAATGTGCTGCACCAGTGAATATAGTGGGCTGAAATTTATGGACCTTTAGGGATGGGAACAGAGGTGGGGAGGACCCATAAAAATGTAAGGGAAGGGTGGGGGTGTGTGGGGCGGAGTGCTCACCACCTTCCCGATGCCCTGGAATTTAGTCTGGTGCGTAGTGCCGCCCCCAGGTTAATTGAGGCTTTCATGCTTTTTTTAAATTCTCTCATGGGATGTGAGTGTCACTGGCAAGGCCAGCATTTGTTACCCATCCTTAAGTGCCCTTGACAAGGTTAGAGTCATAGAGAGATACAGCACTGAAACAGGCCCTTCGGCCCACCAAGTCTGTGCCAACCATCAACCACCCATTTATACTAATCCTACATTAATCTCAAATTCCCAACCACATCCCCACCTTCCCTCAATTCTCCTACCACCTACCTACATTGAGGGCAATTTACAATGGCCAATTTACCTATCAACCTGCAAGTCTTTGACTGTGGGAGGAAACCGGAGCACCCGGTGTAAACCCACGTGGTCACAAGGAGAACTTGCAAACTCCGTGACTTTCTAGACCATTTAAGGTCGCAGTTAAGAGTCAACCACATTGCTGTGGGTCAGGAGCCGCACATAGGCCAGACCAGGTAAGGACAGGAGATTTCTGGCCCTAAAGGGCATTAGTGAACTAGATGGGCTTTTGCAACAATCGACAACGGTTTCATAGTCATCACTAGACTAGTTTTTAAATTGAAATTTGTTAATTGAATTCAAATTCCACCATCTGCCTTGATGGGATTCGAACCCATGACCCCAGAGCATTAGCCTGGTGCTTTGTGTTACTAGTCTAGTGACATTACTACAATGCCACCACCTCCCAATTGCCAATTAATAGCCACTTAAGGGCCTCTTCCCGCATTCACCTCAATTTTACAGAGGACGGAGGGGCCCACCGCCACGAGCAAACACTGTCAGGTTAGCAGGTGGCTTCCTAGCGGGGTCGGGGGTCCCTCCTTTGGAGGCAATCCAGGGCTCCCAGAGTGCCCCCCAGCAGCAATCGTTGTGCCCCCCCACCCCAGAAAGACTCCCCACACTCAACAACCCCACACCCCCATCCCATCACCGGGGCTTGCCTGAATGACCCCGACCCCACTTACCTCTAACAGGGTCTTCTCCTCTTTTCGGTACTGCTCCCGGTGATGCTGCTGGTATTGCAGAGCCGCCGACCCTTCAAAGGGACTGCGTCTCCGGTGGTCAGTTAATTGCCTGCCCACCGTGAAATTGCAATAAGCGTTCGATGGAAGGCTGAGGCAGGATCTCCCCATACATTCCAGCCCGTCGCTGGGATCCCCATCACCAGAATAAAATTCAGCCTGTTGCAAATGATGTTAGTTCCCCACCGACCATCCATGATATAACATAGAGGAGCTTTTTGTTACCTTGCTGATTGA
Source organism: Heterodontus francisci (assembly GCF_036365525.1). Lineage (NCBI taxonomy): Eukaryota > Metazoa > Chordata > Chondrichthyes > Heterodontiformes > Heterodontidae > Heterodontus > Heterodontus francisci. The sequence continues at coordinate 153,978,468 of NC_090373.1, read as the reverse complement.
ACTTTTGCTATTTGCAGCTTTTGATGCCAGTCTGATTGGTGATTGGTGTGGTTGATTACTGCGGGATTTGCTTTTCTCCAGGACACTACTCAGGCCTCAGAAAATTAGGAAACAACACTGGAAGAGTATTTTCTTTTAACTTTTTAAAAAGTCACAGGGAAAACATATCATTTGTTACCACAAAAAAAAATCCTGCCATTAATTCCATTATCTCCAGTGAAGTGTTAGCTGCCTTTATGCTTTGCTTGGCTGTTAAGAGGCATAAACCTTTCGGTTATTTATTTCAATGCTTTTTAGTGTTGAATACCATTCTTTGAAGTATGCTAAATGTCAGGCTCTGAAAATAATTAATGATATTTAATTAAAGAAAGAGCTGTTGTGGATATTTATCTACCTGGCTTGGTAGTTACTCCTGATTGATGCTATCTAGGTCAAGGGTGAAATTTCAGGGGGCTTTTTGATCTGCCTGACTAAGTGCCTCCAAAGATCAGTTATTTATAAGAGGAACACTGGATTTCTTTGGAGGCTCCGGCAGAAAACAAGAGATGATGTTGTGAATAGCTGCAGGCTGCATAATTCCACCCATTAATCAATGTCGTGGATTGCAACTTTACTTTTGCAATCAATATGGCTTCTGGTGAGTTACAGCGTGTGCGACTTTTCAATGTATATATGGTGCATTTGCAAGACATTACATACAATGATACAGCACAGAAGGAAGCCACCGTGCCTATACAGGCATCCAAGCAAACCCAATCTTCCTGGTGATTCCCTTGTGTCCATTTTTATCTCAGTATCATTAATTTAAACATGGGATTGCTTTTACTCTCCTGCATATCCATGTTACCCATTTCTAATAAAATTAATTACAATCCCAGAGGCTTCCAATATCTTCTTATGCCATTCCAGCTTCCATTCATCCTTTTACCCAGACATGATTAAATCATGCAATAATCAATAACCACTCTGGTGAGCCTAGTTAAAATGCTATGTCCTAAACTATAAATGTAGACATTGGGAAGAAAAAGAAAGCCTTGCATTTATATCATTTTTCAAAGATATGTTTCAGGAAAGTCTCAAAGCGTGTAATGAATTATTTGTAGTGTAGTAATAGTTGCTATGTAAGCAAATATGGCAGAACATTTGTACACAGCAACACCAGACAAACAATAGTAAGATAAATTACTGGTGGTAAATTTGCTGGACTTGGTTCGGGAAAAATGTTGGCCAATATGCTAAAAGGACTTAAGTAAATAATTGCAATTGCTGGAAATCTGAAATAAAGACAGAAAATCCTGGAAACACTCAACAGGTCAGGCAGCACGAAAGGTCATTGACCTGAAATGCTGGGCTGAATTTTACCAGCCCCTCGATGTTGGGAGTCGTGGGGGGTGGGGGGGGGGGCTTTAAAATACTTGCAGGAGCGGCCCACCATGACCCCCAACGCTGCGAGGGCCCGCCGCATTTTACCGGCAGCAGCGGCGTGGCCTTGGTGCGGTTCCCCCCGCCACCTTTATTTAAATATTAAAATTAATTAAAACGAAATGCAAATAAAATTACCTGTCCCAGCAGCCGTCCCACGCCGATTTTACAGCCGCCAACTGCACCTTGCGAGCCTTCGGAGGCGAGACACTAGTGTGGATGGGGGAAGGAGAAGGGAAAGCAATTCTTATTGGTTGTGGGGATGGTGGGAAGGGGTTGAAAGCCAAATTTGATGAGGTTGGGGGGGGGGGGAAGTTCATTTTGGGACTGAAATACATTTTATTCATATCAGACAGTAAAAAAAACATTGTGGGGGTTGGGAAAGGGCATTCAGCTTTAATTTTAAAAAAAATAAAATGTGTAGTGACAACTCTTTAAAAATTCAAGTTTATCCTAAGGGCTCGAAGCCCTTTAAAAATGGAATCAGCGCCTTGCGGTGGCACTTGACGCCATTTCCGGGGACGGAGCGGCCGCCCCCTTTATGTCATAGGAGAGAACCACCCTGCCTCCTCCATTTAAATGAGCCCCCGCAGGAAATATCATGGGAGCTCAGCGGCAGCGCTTCCATATTGGAAGGCCGCCGAGTTCAAAGTGCGCTGCTGTGATGTGCAGCTCGCTAATAAAATTCAGCCTGCTGACTCTGTTTTCCTCTCCACGGATGTCGCCTCATCTCCTGTATTTTTCCAGCATTTGCTGTTTTTATACCTGAAGATCTTTCTATTTTGCTTTGAATAATGACAGGAGATTTGTGGCATCTATCTGAGCCATGAGAACAGATAGTCATCGATACTGTTGTATCATCATTCAAAGAACTGTCAGCCGAGACGATTTACTGAAATCATGGCGTGGGGCTTAACACAACAAGCAAAATGCTGTTACTTGCGTCAAACTGACATATGTGAAGGAAAACTTAACATAAACAAACCTCGAATCAGCCCAGTTTCAGCTATTGGCATACTCTGCTCCTGAAAATAAAGATTCCATGCCTGAAAACCCACCTAAACTTTAAGCATGGTGTCATCCGTGGCTCAGCGGTAGCACTCTCATATTCGACTGAGAAGGTTGCAGGGTTAAAGTCCCTTTGCAGGGATAAAATCTAGGCTGATGTTTCATTGCAGTACAGACACAGTGGTGCACAGTCTGAGGTCCTGTCTTTCAGATGAGACATTAGACCAAAGTCTCCGTCTGTTCTCTCAAGTAAAGATCCCAAAGCATTTTTTTGACGAAGAGCAGGGAAGTACTCCCTGGTGACCAGGCCAATTTTTTTATTCCTCAACTAAACAGATTAACAGATATCACATTGCTGTTTGCGGGATCTTACTGTGTGCAAATTGACTACACTTCAAAAGTACTTCATTGGCTGTAGAGCACTTTGGGATGGCCTGCAGTCATGAAAGGTACGATATAAATGCAAGTCTTTTGTCCTTCTTAATCTTCCTCGCTTACCATTGCAACTTGCATCCCAAAGATGACAGAATATACCTGTGAATGCGTTGTAAAAGTTGCAAATAAAAGGATTAACGAACTGTCGGTGCAATGCTTGAACAAAAATGACCTTTAATTCATTCCCCATCATACTGCGATTGAAGAAAGAAAATGCTGAAAATACACAGCAGGTCCGAGAGCATCTGGCAAGAGATGCAGATGTAGACCCCTTGTGAGAACTGCTGTGTTAAGTGTACTGCTTCTTGATGTTTATTGGCAATTATAGTTGCACATTTATGTATTCAGGTTTGATATACTATTTAAAATCAAATAAATATTTTAACCTTCATATAAAAAAGTAGGTTATCTTTTTCTTTACATTACACACATTACTCTGAACTGGCTCAGCCAAAATCGCACAAAATATTGGCAGAGTCACTTAAAGGGGGAACAAAAAAGGAACAAAAAGATGTGAAAAGAAACTACAATCACAGTTACTGACATATTGACTTAAACTGCCATTAACACACAGGCAAAAGAAACACTGGGGTTCAAATGAATTGCAAGTGGATCTGACTGAACAATGTAGTAATGCTTGCATATTTTACTTTGTAAGATTATCATGCGACAGTCCTTTAATGTTTCATTTAAAAAAAAATTATTTAGTAAATTAATCACGTAGAAGTTACACCAAACTGCAGCATAGATAAAATTATCAAGTGATTAATATCGCATCTGTGACGACAATTCAAAAGTACTTAATTGGTTGTAAGGTGATTTGGGATGTCCTGAGGCCACAAAAAGTGTTACATAAATACTAGTCTCCCTTTCGCCTTTATTTATTGTGTTTTTTATTATTGCGGTGAACATCTACAATATAGTGAGAAAATATAGAAATCATTTGTATGCAATTATTGCATTGCTGTGTTTCTGTAGCGTTGCTGGGGCGATTGCGAGAATGTCTAGGACTGCGGTAAAGGTTAACTAACAACTCTATTATTTACAGTAACTATATATACACTCTCTGCAAGCCACCTAAGCTAGCATCCTTTGTGCTGCTATACCTTCTTCTTCTTCAGCCTATCTCATGCGATCGTTACGTCATCGCACTTACAATGGGAGGGGTCCTTCCCATTGTCTTCAGTATTAACCCTTTACATCCTTATACGACAGCAATAAATATTTTATTTAAAATCCCTGGATTTTCTGACGTTCTCTTCCATTTTATAAAAATTTCATTAACTATTTTCGGTCGTTGCTAACATTTTATTATTTGGAGTGTTTCAGTGTTTCGTGCCATTTATATAATTGCAGCAGCACTGAATGACATTCACTGAAGCAGAAGACCCACAAATTTCCCTTTTCAGCACTGCAGGTTCATAAAGAAATTATTTTCAGTAGAGTACATGAAAATTAGCTATGTTTTGTACAGAGTGACAGATGACTGGAAACATTCTAACACTATCTCAACTTTCATAACATGACATAAACTACAAGGCTGCAAGATTTGTCTCTGTAGTATGGCTGGAGCTGGAACGATGAAAGCCAGAGGCCCACAAAATGGTGGGCAAAGCGCTTCTGGCCACTTATGGCATGGCCCCATGCTCAGAGGGCGATAGTGTGGGCGTGAGGTCCACGCGCTGAAAGCTTTAACAGTGGTCACGTCTTGATGTCAAAGCAGTCTTTTAGGCTGATTTGGCAGATGTTCTGCAAATTGGAAGGTGCAGGTCCAGCTGATGCCATGTACTAATCACTTGCAACTCAACATTGTTGCATCCGAGGCAGGACGACCGCACTGCTTTTTCTAGTTCCACTTTTCCGCAGGTCACAATATATATTTAAATGCTTACCCAGTTACCGATACTGTCAATCATAAACTCTATTTTTACTCCAGAATAAAGTACACCAACCAGATTTCTTTAATAAACAACACAATTATCAGTTTATTATAAAACAAGACATTACCAGTAGTAAAACAAAGCATTAACACACAGAGTGAAATATGAAAGTTCCCTTTCTCTCTTAGCCCCTCACACACACACTCACACGGAAAAGGATACAGATATTCTCTCTCTGCAGAGGTTTGTTGCAAAAAAAAAGACAAAAAAGAATACTTTGGCCAAATACTTATTCTTGAAGAATAAAGAAAAGATATGGAAATTTGTCATTTGTCCCTTTTTTGGGTTTGACATCCCAAATACACTGTCACTGGAATCCTTCTCTGGAGCAATTCATTCAGGCGGCATCGAGGATTTATCCGGCAGGCTTTTCCAGTGTCACAGGAGAAATGCTGCAATAGGGGTGCCAAGCCCTTTCAGGATGAATGTAGCATCAATTTCTCTATTTCCTACACTCGCTTCTCAGAGTTTCTCAAAGAGATCGAAAAACTGGCAGACTTTTCAAAGAGGTGGAACAGGCTGAGTTGGGGTTTTGTCCTTCAGGTTGATTTTTAAAACTCCAACTGACTGTCCAAAGCGAAACCTAAACAATATCTCAAGAGTCAAGCCTCCTGACCCCTATAAATCTTGATCTATTACTTCTCTGTAACCATCTTCTCCAAGTCAAAAAGCCCCTGCTGTGTATTTATCTGAAGAAACGTGACTTCCAGTAAGGGTTGTTTACAAACCAAATCCAAAAGACCTTATGATGACCTCTTTTTAAAAAAAAAACACAAAGTCAAGCATCGATGGAATCCTTTTTTCAGTTTTAAAGCACAAGTCCTCAAAATTGAACAAAAAATGGAAGTACTTTCATAACAACATGCATTCAGCTATATGACAGACTCTCCCCCCACTAGGATTATTTAAAGGGCCAGCCATCTGACCTCAAATGAGATGCTTTTGATTGGCTTTTGCTCTTGCAAAATTTGTGAAAGTAATGTGGTGTGTGTTTTTGGAGATGTTTTGGTGACCCTCCAGAAATTAGACAGCAAAGGAGTTGTTCAGTGATTAATGGTGTATACTCAATGCAAGGAGTATATTGAGTAAGGCAGATGAACTGAGGGCACAGATTAGGCTGACTTTTACGGGCCCCTCAGAGATGGCTTCAGAGGTGGGAGGACACATAGAACTGCGACGGGAGGCGGGGGCGGAGGGCCGTCATCTTCCTGTCGCAACGCAATTTTGTTAGTGGAGGGATAGCTGAGGACAGCCTTTCTGCCCAGTGCCCATTTGAGGCCCTTAATTAGCCTATTGCCAGCGTCGCTGAGATTTAACCAACGGCGAGGGGAGGGACCTCAGCCAAGTGGGCAGGTCACCCAGTTAAACAAGGCAATCTGTGGCTCATGGAGAGCCCCTGCTGAGAAGCAACCCAACTCCCTGAACCCCCCGCCCTCTTCACTGCACTAAATGCCCACCCTCCCTCCCCACCCCCTTGCCAACGCCTGCCGGTCTGGCCCTGGCGACCCGGTCTGGGACTCCAGTGCTGGGCCTGGGTCCAAGGCCTCTTACAGTACTGGCAATGGTCACCGCTCCTTGTGGTGCTGCCAATGCTACTGAACTTCCAGCCCTCGGATTGGCTGGCAGTTCTTGGAGATGGCATCCTTGTCCTTAAAGGAACAGTGATCCTGGCACTGGGCTGTTAATTGCCCAGACACTGCGGAATGACGCCAGGGTGGGGTGGGGCTCCAAATGCCTTGGGTGAGGCTCCCCACATCTTTTTGGCCCAGCGCCAGGAGCTCTGCTGTCAGCACAAAATTCAGCCCATAGACACTTGGAAGTATGATATCACAGCTATTACTGAAATATGGACAGGAATAGCAGTTCAACATTCTTGGTTAAAGGGTTCCAGATGGGATAGAAATGGGGATAAAAAAGGGTGAGGAGTCGCAATATTGGAAAAAGAAACAATCACAGCTATGACATGGGATGATATGCTAGAAGGATCATCAAATGAGGCTATTTGTGTTGAAATGAGGGACTGAAAAGGGGCAATCACATTGCTGCAAGGATACTATAGACTCCATTACATATAGGGTCCCGTACAGGCAGAGTCAGGGGAATTTATAATGGGGAATAGAGAAATGGCAGAGAAGCTAAATGACCTTCACTGAGGAAGATACAAGAAATCTCCCAGAATTCGAGATCCCATGGAGTGGGGGAAAGAGGAATTGAAGGAAATTAGTGTTAGTAAGAAGACTGTATTGGAGAAATTAATGGGGCTGCAGGCTGATAAGTCCGCAAGATATTCTACATCGCAAAATGTTGAAAGAGGTATCTATGGAGATAATGGATGCATTGGTGATCATCTTCCAAAATTTTATAGATTCTGGAGCAGTTTCTGCAGATTGGAAGGTCGCAAATGTCACCCCACTATTTAAGATGGGAGGGAAAGAGAAAACAGGGAATTACAAACCTGTTAATCTTACATCCGTTGTTGGGAAAGTGCTAGAATCTATTCTAAAGAATGTGATAAATGGACACTTAGATAATAATGATCTGATTAGGCATAGTCAACATGGATTTATGAATGGGAAATCATGTTTGACAAAACTGTTGGAGTTTTTTGAGGATGTTATTAACAGAATTGATAAAGGGGAGTTGGTGGATGTGGTATACTTGTATTTTCAGAAGGCTTTTGATAAAGTTCCCACAGGAGGTTGGTTAGCAAAATTAAAGCACATGGGACAGGATGCAATATACTGGCATGGATTAGGGATTAGTTAACAGTCAGAAAACAGAGAGTAGGAATAAACAGGTCATTCTTGCATTGGCAGACTGTGACTAGTGGGGTACCACAGGGATCAGTGCTTGGGCCCCAACTGTTTACAACATATATCAATGATTTGGATGTAGGGATCAAATGCAATATTTACAAGTTTGCAGATGACACAAAACTAGGTGGGGGTGTGTGTTGTGAGGAAGATGCAAAGTGGATTCAAGGGGATTTGGACATACTTAATGAGTGGGCAAGAATGTGGCAGATGGAATATGATGTGGAAAAATGTGAGGTTATCCATTTTGGTAGGAGGAACTGATGTGCAGATTATCTCTTAAATGGTAAGAGATTAGAAAGTGTAGATGTACAAAGGGACAAAGAACAAAGAACAGTACAGCACAGGAACAGGCCATTCGGCCCTCCAAGCTTGGGCCGATCTTGATGCCTGCCGAAATTAAAACCATCTGCACTTCCGGGGTCCGTATCCCTCTATTCCCATCCTATTCATGTATTTGTCAAGATGCCTCTTAAACGTCTCTATGGTACCTGCTTCCACCACCTCCCCCGGCAACAAGTTCCAAGCACTCACCACCCTCTGTGTAAAGAACTTGCCTCGCACATCCCCTCTAAACTTTGCCCCTCTCATCTCAAACCTATGTCGCTTAGTAACTGACTCTTCCACCCTGAGGAAAAAGCTTCTGACTATCCACTCTGTCCATGCCGCTCATAACTTTGTAAACCTCTATCATGTCGCCCCTCCACCTCCGTCGTTCCAGTGAAAGCAATCCGAGTTTATCCAACCTCTCCTCATTGCTAATGCCCGCCAGACCAGGCAACATCCTGGTAAACCTCTTCTGTACCCTCTCCAAAGCCTCCACACCCTTCTGGTAGTGTGGCGACCAGAATTGCACACAATATTTTAAGTGTGGCCTAACCAAAGTTCTGTACAGCTGCAGCATGATTTGCCTATTTTTATACTCTATGCCCCGACCGATGAAGGCAAGCATGCCGTATGCCTTCTTGACTACCTTATCCACCTGCATTGCCACTTTCAGTGACCTGTGGACCTGTACGCCCAGATCTCTCTGCCTGTCAATACTCCTCAGGGTTTTGCCATTTACTGTATACTTCCCACCTGCATTAGACCTTCCAAAATGCATTACCTCACATTTCTCCGGATTAAACTCCATCTGCCATTTCCCCACCCAAGTCTCCAACCGATCTATATCCTGCTGTATCCTCTGAAAATCCTCATCACTGTCCGCAACTCCGCCAATCTTTGTGTCGTCCGCAAGCTTACTAATCAGACCAGCTACATTTTCCTCCAGATCATTTATATATACTACAAACAGCAAAGGTCCCAGCACTGATCCCTGCAGAACACCACTAATCACATCCCTCCATTCAGAAAAGCACCCTTCCACTGCTACCCTCTGTCTTCTATGACCGAGCCAGTTCTGTATCCATCTTACCACTCTGATCCCGTGTGACTTCACCTTTTGTGCCAGTCTGCCATGCGGGACCTTGTCAAATGCTTTACTGAAGTCCATATAGATAACATCCACTGCCCTTCCTTCATCAATCATCTTTGTCACTTCCTCAAAAAACTCAATCAAATTAGTGAGACACGACCTCCCCTTCACAAAACCATGCTGCCTCTTGCTAATAAGTCCATTTGTTTCCAATCACCTGACGTTTGAAAGACTGCCACATGTCAGATGTTGATTTACCCTCAAATAGCCGCCCCCAATCTAAATTCTTCAGTTCCTGCCTACTATTGTTATAATTAGCCTTCCCCCAATTTAGCACCTTCACCCGAGGACTACTCTTATCCTTATCTACAAGTACCTTAAAACTTATGGAATTATGCTCACTGTTCCCGAAATGCTCCCCTACTGAAACTTCGACCACCTGGCCGGGCTCATTCCCCAATACCAGGTCCCCATTGACCTGGGTGTCCTCATCAATACATCACTGAAAGCTAACATGCAGGTGCAGCAAGCAATTAGGAAGGCTAATGGTATGATAGCCTTTATCACGAGAGGATTTGAGTACAGGAGTAAAGTCTTTCTTCAATTGTATAGAACCTTGGTTAGACTGCACTTGGAGTACTGTGTGAGTTTTGCCCCCTTTATCTTAGGATGGATATCATTGCCATAGAGGGAGTGCAACAAAGGTTCACCAGACTTGTTCCCGGGATGACGGGACTGTCCTATGAAGAGAGATTGCGGAAACTGGGCCTACATTCGCTAGAGTTCCAAAGACTGAGAGGTGATCTCATTGAAACCTACAAAATACTTAAAGGGATAGACAGGGTAGATGCAGCTAAGATATTTCCCGAAATTGGGGAGTCTAGAACCAGGGGACGCCATTTCAAAATGAAGCCAGTTAGGATTGAGATGTGGAAAATTTCTTTACTGAGAGGGTTGTGAATCTTTGGAATTCTCTACCTCAGAGGGCTATGGAAGCTCAGTCATTGAGCATGTTTAAAGCAGAGATTGACAGATTTCTAAATACAAATGACATAAGGGGATATGAGGATAATGTGGGAAAAAGGCATTGAAGTGAGTGATCAGCCATGATCGTATTGAATGGCAGAGCAGGCTCAATGGTCTGAATGACCTACTCCTGCTCCTACATTCCTCTGTATGTTCCTAAAATGTCAGAGTGAGATAGAAGAGCAAATATTCAGGCAAATTACTGAGAAGTGCAGAAACATTAGGGCTGTAATAATGGGGGATTTCAACTACCCGAATTTTAATTGGGATAATTTCAGCTTAAAAGGCAAAGGGGACACAAAATTCTTAAAATGCGTTCAGGAGTACTTTTTCAGTCAGTATGTAGTAAGTCCAACAAGAGAAAGGGCAGTTCTGGACTTAGTTTTAGAGAATGAAGCTGGGCAGGTGCAAAGGGTATCATTGGGAGATGACTTTGGTGGTCGTGATCAGAATTCAGTTAGATTTCATGCAATAATGGAGAAGGACAAGGCTAGACCAGGTGTAAAAGTTATAAATTGAAGAAAGGATAATTTTATGAAGCTGAGCTGTGAACTGCAAACAGCTACTTGAAGGTAAATCAGTGTCAGAGCAGTGACAGGCATTCAAGGAAGAGTTCGGAAGAAATATGTTCCTTTAGAGAAAAAGGGTGGGACACACAAATCTAGACCATTCCCCACCCCCACCCCCCACCCCCCAACCCCAGTTGTAAAAGAGTTTACAAGGTAGGATAAGGCAAAAAAGAGAAGGTTATCTAAGATGCCGAGAGCTCAATACTGCAGAAAGCTGAGAGGAGCATAGAAAGTGCAGGTGTGAAATTAAAAAGGAATTTAGGAAAGTAAAGAAGGGACATGAAAATATTCTGGCAAGTAAAAGCAAGGAAAACCCAAAGATGTTTTAGAAATACATAGCGAACAAGAGAGTAACTAAGGAAAGAATTGAGCTGATTACAGACCAAAAAGGAAACCTGTATTTGGAGCCATGACCATGATTCTTAATAAGTACTTTATATCTGTCTTTACAAATGACAGGATGATGCTGACATTGTAGTTAAGAAGTGTGGAATATTGGATTGGATAACCATAGTGAGATAGGAAATATTGAGAGGTTCAACATCTTTGAAAGTAAATAAATTGCCAAGCCTGGGTGAAATGTATCCCAGGTTGTTAAGAGAAGCAAGGGAAGAAATAACGAAAGCTCTGACCATCGTTTTCCAATCCTCTGGCTGCAGACATGGTACTGGAGGATTGTAGAACGGCTGACATTGTACCATTGTTTAAAAAGGGAGAAAGGGCTAGACCAAGTAATTACAGGCCCATCAGCCAGCCAGTCAGTCAGATGGTGAAAAAATTATGAGAAAAAGTTTGAGGGACAGTATAAATCATCATTTAAAAAGGCACAAATTTATCCAGGCTAGTCAAAATGGATTTGTTAAGGGAAACTCATGTCTGACTAAATTGATTGCATTTTTTTGAGGTAACAGGATGGGTGAATGAAGGTAGTGCATTTGATGTCACTGACATGAATTTTAACAAAGTTTTTGACAAGGTCCCATATGGCAGACTGGTCAGAAAAGTAAGAGCCCATGGGATCCAAGGCAAAGTGGCAAGTTCGAACCAAAACGGGCTCAGGGGCATGATGCTCTGCTAATGTTTTTGTGACGAGAAGGTTGTTTCCAATGGGGTTCCACAGGACACAGTACTAGGTCCTTTGCTTTTCATGTAATATATCAATGATTTGGACTTAAATGTAGGAGCATGATTAAGAAGTTTGCAGATAAAACAAAACTTAGCTGTGTGCTTGATAATGAGGAAGAAAGCTGTAGACTGCAGGAAGATATTGATGGATTGATCAGTTGGGCAGTAAACTGGCAAATGGAGATCAATTATGAGAAGTGTGAGATAATGCATTTGGGGAGGGCCATCAAGGCAAGGGAATACGTAATAAATAGTAGGATACTGAGAAGTGCAGAGCAACAGAGACACCTTGGAGTGCATGTCCATAGATTTCTGAAGGACATATAGATAAGGTGGTTAAGAAGGCACAATGAAAACTTTCCTTATTAGCCTAGGTATAGAGTATGAGCAGACAGGTTATGCTAGAACTGAATAAAATACTAGTTGAGCCACAGCTAGAGAACTGTGTACACATCTGCTCACTGCATTACAGGAAGGAGATGGTTGCACTAGAGAAGGTGCAGAGAAGATTTACAAGGATATTGCCAGGAATGGAGAATTTTAGCTATGAGCAAAGATTGGAAAGGCTGGGGTTGTTCTTTTGTGGAACAGAGGAGGCTGATGGGAGATTTAACTAATGTATGAGGGGCCGATATAGAGTGTAGAGGAAGGACCAATTTCCCTTCTCCCCTTCCCTATACACAAAGTGCAAAATTGCCCCTTCCCCCTTCCCGAGACACAAAGTGCAGAGTAGACCCCATCCCCACCTCAGTGGACCCAGCTGTCCCTGGATGGGAAAGTGAAGATGTGTGAGTGCCTCAGGAACTATGAAGGTAAGATCGCTGTAGATTAGATTTTAATTAATGAAAACATGTAATTTAAATATTTAAACCAGGGTCCCATTGCAGAGCGGCGGAGGGGCCACTATGAAGCTTCTGCGTCACCGGGAAGATCGGGCCAGGCAATTCTGGCATCGGGTTCCATGGCAGGCTGTTGCTGTTCTGATTTTCCAGCCTACCCCCCCACCCCACCCAACCCCCGCCACAAATCCCGATGTCGATCTGAGAACACAATCTATTCCTATGTTTCTATCTTCCAACGCTTCAAATTTTTGTCCTACATAAAGACATATCTCCCAAACTCTCTCCTCAATCTCTATGACAATTTTAAATTGATAGCCCTTCACTGACTCCCCAACACGTGATAAGAGTCTTTATTTATTCTGTGAAAACAGTTGATAAAATATCAATTCAATTTCATTTTATTCTTCTCTGACCCAGTGGAAATAGCCCTAGTATGTCAAGTCATTCCTTATAACTGCAGTGGCTTCTCATACCAAGTTCAGGAAATATCATCCTGTCAGATGAACGTCAGCACTTTTCTACGCATTTCAACTTGGGCAACTAAAACATTCAGTTCCTTGATGTATGATGAGAAATCACTTGAATAAAGTGATGAGGTAAATCAAGTGAAGGAATATAACATGAATATATTATGAGCACTTATTAAAAATTAATACATTTTCTAATAATGCATTTCTTTTCTTGCTCCAGACTCATCTAAATGGCAGCATCAAAATTTTACAGTCGGAGTTCCCTATAATGTGACAAGATCCTTAAAACATTTGAAATTGGAACATGAAGGTTGTCAAGGTAAGGATGAATTGTATGAGACACTAGGGATCTGTTCTGCCAGGAACTTTCATTTGTGATCTGTGGAATGTAAAGGTTGAATAGTGTGGGCTGCCAAGGTCAGATTAATCTCATGGAATTGCGACTCCAGTGATGATGGGGTTCAGGGGGAAATCACACAGCTTTATCTTGTTAGAGATTTTATCAGCAGTTGGCTCCTTCGCTCAGGAGATTAGGTAAGTTGGGTAGTGTCTTTGAAAGGGCAAACATTTGGAGGAAAAAGAGAAAAACGGGAAAATAGTTACTGGGCCAAATTGGACATTGATCACTCCGTGTTTGCATTCGAATTGCAATCTAATGGCCGTAATCTTATGCACTTTGAAAACTATCAGGCATGGGGACCATTTCTAGGTCTTGATCCTGCATGGGTCAGAGGTGCGCTGTCAGTTGGAATCTACTGGGAGGCAGCCAATTGCCAGGCTACCTCTGCATTTGCATCAGAAGGTTCCAGATTGACAAAGGAGGTCATTGAATCTTCTCAAACTGTCAATGTCTTCAACACAAGTTTGTCGCTGATTTGCTATTCAAGAATTGTTTCTTCAAACCAAAGGGCAATTAACTTATGATGTGGTGCGTAGGGATCCTTCCAATTTATTTCTGTTGACAAATGAAAAGTTACACCGGGGGTACTTTTAACGATTAAAGAGCATAAACTCATGCAAATCTGTGCACTGAGATAGCTAAATGTTAAAAGTTACCCTTTAAGGTACAATGTGTCATGCCAGTTGTTTATTTAATCTTCCCAATACTCTGCCTTTTAAATTCAGTTTAACTGATGTTTCTTCTTTTGTGCTGTAAAGCAAACCTTTTTTCTGCTTTCCTTTTAGCACCAGCGTGCAAATGGACTAATTTTAATTTTTCAACATGTACTTGTGGTTCCGAGATTGGAGTCTTTGCTCTTGATGACTCTTTTTCATTCTGACTTCTTTATCTCAAAGCTAAAATAACTGATTGCCTCACAACACTAAATTGCCATCAGCAGTTAATACTAACATTAAAAGTATTCATAATTGGCCAAGTGCTTTAACCAATGCATGTGTGCCGATCAGATCCCCTTAGAAGGCAGCTTTTATGCACAGTAATTGAGGAAGCATAATAATTTTATATTTTAAAAAAGGCTAGTTCAAACAGTGCCAACACATAATCACTAAAACAGTTCTACACTTCAAAAGTACTTCATTGGCTGTGCAGTACTTTGGGATGTCCAGAGGCTGTGAAAAATGTTACAGAAAATCAAGCTCTTTCAATAAGTGTGACAAAATATTTGCAACAAACTGCTGCTAATTTGAGCAGCTGCTACCCTGTTGGTGTGCTAACATTAATGGGTCTATCCAGTGATCAAATAAATGATCCTCCTAGTATTCTCCTTAAACCTTGTTCACTGTAGGATACTTTTCTCTCTTGGGGTTCATGTGTCTTCAATGGGTCTTCAGTTCCGTGACAAAGAGATGGGAGCAGACACGAGAGAGATGTTATCAGTCCAGGAGACTGACAATAAGGCAAAGGAACCTGTTCAGCAGTGTGGTCAGGTCGGTTATTCCAAAACTTGTCACTTGCAATTGATCACCTTGTAAAATGCCAAATGTTAAACAAAAACTAGATTGTGCCATTTTTGCACACACACACACACACACTGCAAATGACTCCTATGTGATATGGAAATGAGATTTGTATAATTGTGTTACATATTCATCCAGGTCCCCTTGTTTTCAGCCCCATTTTAATTTTGATTTTGGTTTATTTGTCCGTATTGCTGTTTGCACTGTGATGCAGGCCCCCACTGGCCAAGATTAAGAAACACATTATTTCACCACATAAACATTAAAACTTAAAATTGCTGCTGGGTAGAAAAGAAGGCCTATCACAAGGAATTGCCAGGCCCTTGCCGGAAAGACCATTTTTGCATAGTAACAGACAGTACTTGGAACGGACAAAGGGGTCACTCCCTGCTACAATTTAATCCATAATGGACTTTTGATTACCAGACATTGAAGGTGGAGAGGCTAACATTCCAGGTTAACTACTAAGATGACCGAATGCATAAACAGACGTGGTCAGACCAGTTTAGTCAAATGACTAACTGACTGTTAGAGATTTTTGAATTTGAACTTGCCACAGAAAATTTGAACTGCGAAAGTTCTTTGCTCCTGGACTGAGAACATCTCTCTCCTGTCTGCTCCCATCTCTTTGTCACGGAACTGAAGATCCGTTGAAGACACATGAACCCCAAGAGAGAAAGGTCTCCCACAGTAAACAAAGTTTAAGAAGAATACTAGGCCCCACTGACAAGCAAGACTATCTACAAAAGGATTACAGTGAGCTCAAAGCACAATAACAAGAAACTCTTCTGATATTGCCTCAAACCTCTCTATTTTTCTTCTGCTCTTTTCTGTCTCTATTTGCCTGTGCGTATCGCGTATGCATGCTAGCACGGGGCGCGGCGCGAATCTGTAGGCGTAAACTGAATTAGAGTTTAAGTTTAAGTTTTAATAAGTTTCACTTTTCTTCTTTAAACCTAAGAAAATCTGTTTATGCTCATTTATTTGCCGTACAATTGGAAAGTGGTGAACAAGGATACACCAAGGGAAAGCTCAAAACACAATGGGTTGAATTTTACAGGCTCCTCAATGCCAAGGATCGCGGTGCAGGGGCTGATAAAACGCTGCGGAGAGAGGCCCGCCTCGACCCACGATGTTGAGAAGAACCCACCGCATATTATCGGCGGCGGCAGGACCTCGGTGCGGCGCCCCCCCTCCTCGCCGCATGGCATGGCAGCGGCACCACAATTAGCAAATGGTAAAAGCTACATACCTTTGCTGATTACGCAGCCCACCGCCCCTCCATTGATACTTCCGGATTTTTACCTGAACGGGTGGTCGTCACATGCCGTCCCTTTCACAATTTGAAAAACTGGCAGGTCCTCAGATGCAGAAGTTGTTGCCAGAGAAGATAAGTTCTGTTATTCATGGGTGTCACTCTGCATTACGGAAGAGAGGAGGGAGGGGGGGATATTCAGGGGTCTCACTCTACATTACCAAAGGGAGCCACTGCGATTCTGCCCTCCATAATGGTTGGCAGCTCTGTGCCATTGACTGCCTCTGTCATTGAAGGTGCAAAGGCACTTGAGTCACCCTGTATGTGGGGAGAGTGCCAGAGATGGTAGGCGTGTGAAGCTTATATGTCCTGTGAGTCAATCTATGCAGCATGTTCAATCTTTATGTGGTCATGCGGTGCCACTCTTCGTGGGAACTAAAATGAGCAATGCTATGCCATACCACACAGCTGCTGCATGAACGTACCTGGTGTACCAATCAACATCAATCTCTGCCCTGTCAGGAACCTTCGAAGCATTGAAGGAACCGAGTTGAATTGCAACTTGATAATGGGGATGGTTCACCCTTATGAGGACCAATATGCGCTGTAAGCAAAACCAACAGACAGTTGCAGCCCACACAGAGGCCCCGTTCATGAGCAGGCAGCACACAAGGAGAACGCGCCAGTACAGATCATTGCGCATCTACAGGTCCCGCATGACAAACCTGCAGATGTCAGAGTGCCACTGTCAGAGGTGACTGCGGATGTTGAGAGAGGCAGTGACACATCTCTGTGCCCTGCTGAATGATGACCTGCAGCCCAGGGGCTTCAGGGACATTCTATGCCTGTGGCTCTCAAAGTGACAGCAGCTTACAATTTTTACGCCTCTGCATCATTTCAGGGGCCCACTGGAGACCTTTGTGGGGTCACATAGTCAGCAGTGCATCATTGCATCAGGGAGGTCACTGATGCCCTGTTCTGGAGGGCTGGAGGCTAAGCCGAGAGGGCCACTGGTTTCGGCTCCATCGCGGGATTCCCACAGGTGCAAGGGGTCATAGATTGCACCCATGTGGCCATTAAGGCTCCCGCCAGGTGACCAGCTGAATACGTAAACCTTAAGAGCTTGCACTCAATCAATGTGCAGCTCGTATGTGATCACTGGAAGTGATTCATGCAAATCTGTGCCTGCTTTCCAGGCAGCTGCCACTACACCTTTATCCTGCGCCAGTCGCAGTCACCGTTGCAGTTCACTGAAATGGCTCAGATGGAGGGGTGGTTTCTCAGAGACAAGGGTTACCCCTTGCAGACGTGGCTCCTGACACCAGTGAGATGCCCCACCACTGCTGCAAAAGAGCAATACAATACCAGCCATGGAGCTACAAGAGCCACCGTTGAGCAGGCGATCGGCATGCTTAAAATGTGATTCTGCTGTCTGGATAGAGCGGGTGGTGCCCTGCAGTACAGGCCAGAAAGAGTAGCTCGTATCGTTGCTGTTTGCTGTGCTCTGCACAACTAAACAGTCAATAGCTCGGAGGCCTTGCAGGATGAGGAGAGACATGAGCAGGACTCATCCTAGGACGATGATGCCACTGAGGTCTTGCAGTAGGGAAGGCACATGGGAGGACAAAGAACATCAGGCACCACATGCAGGACGAGTATCGAGCTAGGGATGCACGGCAGCGCCTCTTTGCTCAAAGGTTCTCCACGCCATAGGAACCACTGTGGGCTCTGCACGCCACACAGCACCCTCATTCACCAGTTATGCAGCAGTCTGCATCTGCAACATCTTTGCACCCACCATTACTGGCAGCAGAATACTGAGCCATTGTCCATGTTGCTGCATCCGTGGAGATGCACTTGAGTGACACTGGCATGGCAACGATGTTATTCCATACATTGGTAATTCTGGAAGGCCAACGATGTAATGGGAGGAGCCACGATCTGTACATGCTGGCACACCTCATTCACACAATAAAAGCTCCGCAATGTTAGTGAAGACGAATTTGTTTCTGGCCTTTCTAGAATGTTGTGTCACCCATGCAGACCCATCTGTGTTAGAATGCTTGTTGGAAATGCTTGCAGATCCTCCTACGTGATGCCACTTCTGCACTAGCAGCCTGACTGTAGGAAGGCTGCTGCTATGATAGTCCTTTGGCTGTGGATCACTTTGGCAGTTGTACCCTGAGCGCATGAAGCCTAGAGGGCCCTGGCTGGCTGGGAGGTGACCGTCATCCCCTTCTGGCATTGGACCGTTTGATGCCAGATAGCCCCACGGCTACTCACTTTCTCTGCCACCTCCAGCCAGAATGCCTTGTTCAGGCGGGAGATCCTCCTCTTACCATCGCTGGTGAAAAGGACCTTCTGCTTTGCCCACAGAGCCTGGATGAGAATGACCAGGGCGGCTTCACTGCACTGTGGGGCTACCCTAGAGCACCCCTCTGCCATCCTCGGCTTTTGGCGTGGTCCTTTAAATGCAAAGATGACTCCACCATGTAACAGCTGTAACGTCTGGTTGCAATGTTTGTCTTGGACACATTTGAAAACCAATGCAGGATTGGTGAGGATATCTGTGCTGTTGTCATGGTTTTTCAACAATTACACATTGACACATGTTCACAAACACTTTGCTTCTGCGGCAGCTGATCATATTTATTGTTGTAATATTTGTAGTTTGCAATGCACCTAGAATATGAATATGTTTTCCTGTATTTTTAACAAAGATGGTATAATTGCAGTTACATGTATTTTCACATAACAGTGAGCAGAGAAATGAATACAGATTCCAAATGCATTTTAGTCTGTGCCTTTTCACAGTCAGATGATTAGATTCTCATAGTAGGTAATTATTCTTCATTTATGGTTTTATTTCTGTTGTGTATTTGCCTTTTACGGTATATTTAAGTCTTACATCATGTAATGTGCAAAATTAAGATTTTTTCACCCAGGTGCGGTACGCCTACAAGAAGGAATGTAACACTTGAGTGGAAGAAGAGGATCGCAACTTCATAGGACACTGGGACACAGCAGGGTAAGTACGTGGCAGCAAAGCAGAAAGTGCTGGGGAAACTCAGCAGGTCAGGCAGCATCTGTGGAGAGAGAAGCAGAGTTAACTTTCTGGTCTGTGAACTTGGTCAAGTTAACTCTGCTTCTCTCTCCACAGATGCTGCCTGACCTGCTTGGTTTCTGCAGCACTTTCTGCTTTGCTGCCAGATTGACAGCAGCCCCACTCTTCAGCAGTCAGGTAAGTATTCTTTGACAGCTGTTAGGAAGCAGGTGTTGGGGCGCTTAAAGTAGGGCCCCAGCACCTGCTGTACAACTGTCAAGAACTCTCACGCTGCGCTGTATGTCCCACCTCTCCATGTAATATGGCGAGGGCGGCGTGCGGCCTCTATGGAAATGAGCCCCCGCGATTAATATTGCGGGGGCTCAGCAGCAACTGGCGATGTGGGTGTGCCACCGAGTTCAAAGGGCACCGCCGCAGAGCGCGGCAGCCCAATAAAATTCAGCCCAGTGTGTTTAAAATTAAACCCTGTTACAAAAAGTCAGATGAAGGCTGAAAGAGACCCCTGGACACCTTTCTCACCTGGCCGTAACAGCACTTAATGCATTGTTCTTACTGCCAGTCTCAACATTAACTTGTCTTGATTCTCAATAGATTCCTATATTTTGAAACTCCATTTGTGCATTTTTACAAAGCCTTAAATAAAAAGTTGAAAGAGAGAAAAAAGCTTGGCAATGGGATCATTATTGCTTTTCAAATATTTTGTGCATGTGGCAGTGAGTGAAAGATGGAAGCCATGTTCTTGCAGTGACAGTATTCTGATCCATCACTGAGAAGCAATCATTTCTCAACAGTTTGACCTATGATTTGCTCCATGGTGCTAGTCTAAGTGGCCTACTCCTGCTCCTAATGGTTTATATAAATCCAACTGGAACTGATTTCACCCACCTGCCCAAATACCACTTAAAAACAAACAGGAAAGAGCAAGAAAATGCAGCTGCTTTTCTTTCACATTTTATATTAAGAGAGAAGAATATTCATGTGACGCTTATTTATACAACAACAACTTGCATTTAATAGAGCCTTTTAACATAATAAAATGTCCCATGGTACTTCACCGGAGCGACATCGAACAAAATTTGCCATTGAGCCACATAAAGAGATATTAGGACAGGTGACCAAAGAGGTAGGTTTTAAGGAGCATCGTAAAAGTAAAGAGAGGTAGAGAGGCAGAAAGGTTTAGTGAGGGAATTCTAGAGCTTTGAGCCGAGACAACTGAAAGCACAGCTGCCTATGGTGAACCAATGAAAATTAGGGGCTGGAGTTTCCGTCAGGGGCACGAAACAGGAGCCAAGTTTGTTTCCAAATCCTGACCTACATCAGCAGGGAAACAGTCACTCCTTGGGATTTTCATGGGGGGCCTCCTTAATTGCATGGAGACAGTTTGCCTGTTCAATTAAGGGTGGTGGGTTCGCTCTCGAAGCTGGAGGGATTATCAGAGGCCTCCCAGCTTGAGAGGAGCAGTAGCTGGCAATGCATATTAAGTAACTGAGAGGGCACTTCAAAATGGAGGCACCCTCTCACCAACATTTTTTGAAACTTTAAATAAAAAACAGATAGAGCAGCCAAGGGACCACTTTGGTGGCAGGGGGTGGGGAGTCTCTCTTCAGTGCGGCCTTTGGCTGCTCCCATACACGGGCAGGCAGGGAGGGCCTCTGAGCTGGCCCCCAGTTAAACTGCCCCCCCACCGTCGGCTCAGGAAACTGGACGCCTTTAATAAGGCCCTTAATGAGCCTAATTGTCTACCCACCTCATCAGGGGGCGGGAACTCTACTGACCATGAACTAACCTTGGTCAAAATGGCTCCCGCTGGAAACGGTGCCAGGAAACCAGCATGCCAACCGACACCAGTATTTTTGGGCCCCTTCCATCTCTGTTTGCAGACCTCCCCACCACCAACCCCCCCCACCCCCAGGCAGGGCCTGAAAATTCAGCCCAGGGATGCACAAGAGACCATAATTCGAGCATTACAGAGATGGCAGGGGTTTGTCGGGTTGGAGAAAGGGATGGGACCATGGAGGGATTTGAAAACAAAGGCAAACATTTTAAAATTGAGGTGTTGATGGATCTGGAGTCAGTTTAAATCAGTGAACACAGAAGTGATGGATGAACAGGACTTAGTGTGATATATACATACTTCTTAAGTCATAATTCTATACAGTGAAATAACCAAACTAAAGCTGCTACAATATTTTGGGACAGGTTGCTGAAGTGAAGAAATCGTTGGACTTGTTCTCATGGTCAGCAATGAATGAACGGCATTCACCCTTCATTATGTTTACAGCTACCCACTGATGTTTTGCGGGCTTTTATGTGGCAACTTAATAATCCATTTCAGTGTGGTGCTCTCTGCAGGGCATCTGGGACCTGTATGAATAGGGCAAGCAACAGAATGTTTCGTTAACCAATCAGTTTGAGGAATCCTTACTGAGGCACACAGACTAAACCAGGAAGCGTAAGTTAGAATACTGAATTCAATATAAAACCGTGTTCAGAAAGCAAAATAAAGAGAGGAAAGGAAGATGGGATTAAGAGAGAGAGAAAGGTACAAGAGACGGAAAGAAAAAGGATTAATTCATGGCCTTATAGTAAAAATACCCTAGAAGGTTGTTCAACCTTGCCCGTCTAAGAGCGAAGTCCAAAGTACGGAAAGTCCTCATCAGAGAACTCCTCTTTGCTGACGATGCTGCTTTAACATCTCACACTGAAGAATGCCTGCAGAGTCTCATCGACAGGTTTGCGTCTGCCTGCAATGAATTTGGCCTAACCATCAGCCTCAAGAAAACGAACATCATGGGGCAGGATGTCAGAAATGCTCCATCCATCAATATTGGCGACCACGCTCTGGAAGTGGTTCAAGAGTTCACCTACCTAGGCTCAACTATCACCAGTAACCTGTCTCTAGATGCAGAAATCAACAAGCGCATGGGTAAGGCTTCCACTGCTATGTCCAGACTGGCCAAGAGAGTGTGGGAAAATGGCGCACTGACACGGAACACAAAAGTCCGAGTGTATCAGGCCTGTGTCCTCAGTACCTTGCTCTACGGCAGCGAGGCCTGGACAACGTATGCCAGCCAAGAGCGACGTCTCAATTCATTCCATCTTCGCTGCCTTCGGAGAATACTTGGCATCAGGTGGCAGGACTATATCTCCAACACAGAAGTCCTTGAAGCGGCCAACACCCCCAGCTTATACACACTACTGAGTCAGCGGCGCTTGAGATGGCTTGGCCATGTGAGCCGCATGGAAGATGGCAGGATCCCCAAAGACACATTGTACAGCGAGCTCGCCACTGGTATCAGACCCACCGGCCGTCCATGTCTCCGTTATAAAGACGTCTGCAAACGCGACATGAAATCGTGTGACATTGATCACAAGTCGTGGGAGTCAGTTGCCAGCATTCGCCAGAGCTGGCGGGCAGCCATAAAGACAGGGCTAAATTGTGGCGAGTCGAAGAGACTTAGTAGTTGGCAGGAAAAAAGACAGAGGCGCAAGGGGAGAGCCAACTGTGCAACAGCCCCAACAAACAAATTTCTCTGCAGCACCTGTGGAAGAGCCTGTCACTCCAGAATTGGCCTGTATAGCCACTCCAGGCGCTGCTTCACAAACCACTGACCACCTCCAGGCGCGTATCCATTGTCTCTCGAGATAAGGAGGCCCAAAAGAAAAACCCTAGAAGGCAGTGATCACAACATGATTGAATTTTGCATTCAGTTTGAGGGTGTGAAGAGTGGATTTAAGACTAGTGTTTTAAACTTAAATAAGGGTAATTATGATGGTTTGAAGACAGAGCTGGCTAAAGTAAACTAGGAAATTAGGTTAATGGATAGACATATAAGGATCTATTTCATAACACTCAACAAAGATGCTTTCCAGTGAGAAAGAAAAACTCTAGGGGAAGGACACACTATCCGTGGCCAACTAAGGAAGTTAACGATAGTATCAAATTGAAAGAGAAAGCATACAATTCAGCAAAGAGTAGTGGCAGGTCAGAAGATTGGACAGAATATAAAAAACAGTAAAAAATGACTAAAAGAATAACGAGAGAGAAATTAGAGTATGTGAAAAAGCTAGCTGGAAATATAAAAACAGATAGTAAGAATTTCTACAAGTATTTAAAAAAGGAAAAAGTAAGTAAAGTGATTGTTGGTCCTCTGGAGAGTGAGTCTGGGGAGTTAATAATGGAAAATAAGGAAATGAAGGTATTGAACAGATTTTTTGCCTCTATCGTCACTGTAGAGGATACAAATAACATCCCCGAAATAATCGCGAATCAAAAGTTGAAAAGGAGTGAGGAACTTAAAACAATTACCATCACCAGGGAAAGGGTACTGAGAAAATTATTAGAACCAAAACCTGACAAGTCCCCTGGTCCTGATGAACTTCATGCTGGGGTTCTAAAAGAAAGTGGCTGCTGCAATAGTGGATGCATTGGTTATAATTATCCAAATTTCCCTAGATGCTGGAAAGGCCCCATCAGATTGAAAATAACAAATGTAACTCCACTATTCAAGAAAGGAGGAAGACAGAAAGCAGGAAACTACAGGCAAGTTAGCTGAACAACTGTCATAGGCAAAATGCTGCAATTTATTATTAAGGAGGTTATTAGCAGGTCATTTAGAAAATCTCAATGCAATCAGGCAAAGACAGCATGGTTTTGTGAAAGGGAAATCATGTTTGACTAATTTATTAGAGTTCTTTGAGGAAGTAACAAGCAACGTGGATAAAGGGGAACCTGTGGATGTGATGTCCTTGGATTTCCAGAAAGCATTTGACATGGTGCCACATAAAAGTTTACTAAACAAAATAAGAGCCCATGTTATAGGGAGTAGCGTATTAGCATGGATAGAGGATTGGTTAGCTAATAGCAAACAGAGAGTAGGCATAAATGGGTTGTTTACAGGTTGGCAAGCTGTAACTAGTGGACTGCCACAGGGATCAGTGCTGGGGCCTCAACTAATTATAATCTTGGATGAAGGGACAGAATGTATGGTTGCTAAATTTGCAGATGACACAACAATAGGGAGGAGAGTAAGTTGTGAAGAGGGCATAAGGAGTCTACAAATAGATATAGATAGATTAAGTGAGTGGAGAAAAAATTGACAGATGGAGTATAATGTGGAAAAGTGTGACCTTGTCCACTTTGGCTGGAAGAATAGAAAAGCAGCTGTTACGACAGGTGAGAAAGGGGTCTAGGTTCCCTCTCAGCTTTACCTGGTCTTACAATAACAGGGTTTAATTTTAAACACACTGTCCTTTTAGCTTCCCCTTGGTGAATCCTTGTTCACTGCTTTCCAATTATAAGGCAAAGAAACCAGCACAAACAGGGTTTCTTAGGTTTAAAGAAGAAAGGTTGAAATTGATTAAACTTAAACTTAAACCCTATTCAGTTCACGCCTACAGAGACATGACATGCCCACACTAGCATTCATATGCGATGCACACATGCAGATAGAGACAGAAAAAGGCAGAAGAAAAATTATGTGGAAAACTTTGAGGCAATCTCTGAAGAGGGCTTTTGTTACGGTTCTTCAAGGTTACTGTAGAGTCCTTGATTGTAGGTAGATCTTGCTCTTTGTTGAGGCCCAGTATTCTTCTCAAAGCTTGTTTGCTGTAGGATACCTTTCTCTCTTGGGGTTCATGTGTCTTCAGTGGATTTGGAGTTTTGTGAGAAAGAGAGGGAGATCCAGACATTAGAGGTCTTCTTCAGTTCTGGAGCATACAGAAGTCTCACTGTTCAAAACTCTTAGTATAATTCAGAAAAACTGGGTTGCCAAACAGGCTAGTCACGTGACCAGCTGATCTGATCACATCTGTTTGTGGATTCAGCAATCCCAGCAGTTACCCTGAAATTTGAGCTCCCTCACCTTCAATGTCTCCTGCTCAAAGTCCATTGTAGATTAAATTGAAGAAGGGAAGGAACCCCTTTGTCTCCCCAAGCACTGTCTGTTAATATGCAAATATCTTTCCAGCCAAGGGCCTGGTGATTTTTTTTTTAAACAAGTCCTTTCTTCACTTCAGCAACAATTTTCAAATCAATGTTCATATGACAAAATTAATATGCCTCATTCTTGGCAGGTGGGGTGCCTGCGTGACACAACATATTATTTAAATGGCGAGAGATTGCTTAACTCTGAGATGCAGAGGGAGCTGAGTGTCCGAGTACATGAAACACAAAACTTTATTATGCAGGTCCAGCAAGTTATTAGGAAGGCAAATGCAATGTTGTTGTTTATTGCAAGTGGGATGGATTATAAAAGTAGAGATGATTTGCTAGAGTTGTATAGGGCATTGGTGAGACCACATCTTGAGTATTGTGTTCAGTTTTGGTCTCCCTACTTAAGAAAGGATATAACTGCATTGGAAGCAGTTCAGAGAAGGTTCACTCAACTGATTACTGGGATGACAGGGTTATCTTATGAAGAAAGGTTGGAAAGGTTGGGTATGTATTCATTGGAGTTTGGAATGATGAGAGGTGATATTATTGAAACATATAAGATCCTGAGGGGGCTTGACATGGTGAGTGTTGAAAGGATGTTTCTCCTTGTGGGAGAGACTAAAACAAGGGGGAACAGTTTAAAAATAAGGGGACTCCCATTTAAGACAGAGATGAGGAGAATTTTTCTCTCTCAGAGGGTCATTAGTCCATGGAACCCTCTTCCCTAGAGAGCAGTGGAGGCAGGGTCATGAAATGTTTTTAAGGCAGTGCTACACAGAATCTTGACAGACAAGGGACTCGAGGGTATTGGGTTACAACACGGGGGTTAGATACAGAGTAAAGCTCCCTCTACACTGTCCTCATCAAACACTTCCAGGACAGGTACAACACACAAAAAAAAGAAAAATAAGAAAAAAAGAGGGTATTGGGTGTAGACAGGAAAGTGGAGTTTGTCCACAAACAGATCAGCCATGATCTTATAGAATGGTGGAGCAGGCTCAAGTGGCTGAATAGCCGACTCCTGTTCCTAGTTCATATGTTCATAAACAAAAATGTTTTTTTCGAAATCTCCAACAGTAATTCATATCTGAAGGAGTGAGACTCTTGAGCAGTAAAAATTAATTTTCAGCGTCTGTGAGGTTGTTTGCTGGAAATCAAGACTTAACATGCATTTAAAAATGTACTTTCCGTTAAATGGACAGGCTCTAACTTTCTCTGGTATGTTTTGTGGGTATTTAATGAGTAAATAACACACATTCATGTCCTTCATGTGCTGAATACCGAATCTTTGGTGAGGTACCAATGTTGTGAAGGTTCTGGAGAATCAGGGCAACTGAAACAGCAAATATCTGATTCTACTATTTCTGAATGTGTGGATACTGAAAGTTGCTGTACGAATTACTCAATAATAACAGTGCGTTCCGATAGTCTCATTGTTAATCTTACTGCAAAATATGGGCCAATACTATTGTATCCAATAACCAGGACTTTTGAGAAAATGCATCTATTTGCATAATTTATATTCTTTTTAGCAACATCTTTAATAAACAAATTACTTCTGGGATATTTTAAAATTCATTAATTTCTACTCAAATTCTTTCACTCTGAATTCCTAATTAATTTGGAATTTTTATGAGGCCCTCAATAATGACTGATCAAACATGTGTATTAAAATATTGTCAGATGATTTTCAAAGAATGTATTGAAATGATAACTAGAGGGAAAATTAAACAGAACAAGATACACAATCAGAATACTCTCAAGTCTTGATTGCACTATGCTTTTCATAATATAACTACAAAGGTTTTCTGGTTATAATTAAACTGCAAGAAGATGCATACAAAAACACAACATCTATACTACTGAAAAAATATAAGATTTTCTGAGTGATAAGTAAACCTTTTATACTTTAGGTGAAGTAGTGTATAGAGTTTGCTTTCATTTTTACAACTGTAATAAGACCACAATAATCATATTTAGGCTAAGTTAAGTTTCATGATTGGCTCACTGGCAAATATGTCACTTCGGCAAATTATTGGATTCAAGCCCCCCTCTAGGACTTGAGTACAAATCAATAAATGGACTGGAGGAAGGTTTGTAGTGAAGTTCTCCAGGGGTCAGTGTTGGGACCCTTGCTTTTCCTGATATATATTAATGACCTAGACCTTGGTGTACAGGGCACAATTTTAAAGTTTGCGGATGATACAAAACTTGGAAGCATTGTGAGGAGGATAGAACTTCAAAAGGACATAGAAAAGTTGGTGGAATGGGCAGACAGGTGGCAGATGAAGTTCAATGCAGAGAAATGTGAAGTGATTCATTTGGTAGGAAGAACATGGAGAGACAATATAAAATAAAGGGTGCAATTCTAAAGGGTGTGCAGGAGCAGAGGGACATGGGAGTATATGTGCATGCCATTGAAGGTGGCAGGACAGGTTGAGAGCACGGTTAATAAAGCATACAGTATTCTAGGCTTTAACAATAGGGGCATAGAGTACAAGAACAAGGAGGTTATGTTGAACTTGTATAAGACACTAGTTTGGCCTCAACTGCAGTATTGCGTCCAGTTCTGGATGCCACACTTTAGGAAGGATGTGAAGGCATTGGAGAGAGTACAGAAAAGATTCATGAGAATGGTTCCAGGGATAAGGAACTTCAGTTATGAAGATAAATTGGAGAAGTTAGGACTGTTTTCCTTGGAGAAGAGAAAGCTGAGAGGAGATTTGATAGCGGTATCCAGTATCATGAGGGGTCTGGACACAGTAGATAGGGAAAAACTGAAAAGGACACAGGGTGGGAAGGTGATAGAAGCCCAAGCATTCCTGGGAGAGAAAGAAAAGCAGGAGACAAAGGGGCCCCTCCTCCAGCCAAAAAAGGAAGGCGCTGTAAGCAGGAGTGACACCCGGAGACCTGTGTGCTTCTATTGTAATGAAGCAGGGCACCTAAGAGCTGACTGCTGGAAACTAGAGGGAAAACCTGTCAGCGACGGAGAAGGGACCCTGATGGAGAGCACAGCAGAACAAGCTGTGGCTTTAACTGCAGTAAGAGTGAGAGTGCAGGAAAATTTGATAGGATTCCTGAAGATTATCAGGGTTTTGTGTCTGAAGGGAGAGTAAGCCCATACCCCCTGAGTGGGGAAAGCAAGCCCATAGTAATCCTCAGCCACACAGGGGCCACTAGATCACTTTTCTTCGGAAAAGGCCTGACCTTCCCCCAGAGAGAGCGCAGTAAACTCCAGAATAATGTG
Organism: Heterodontus francisci; assembly: GCF_036365525.1. Classification (NCBI taxonomy): domain Eukaryota; kingdom Metazoa; phylum Chordata; class Chondrichthyes; order Heterodontiformes; family Heterodontidae; genus Heterodontus; species Heterodontus francisci. Next base: position 153,949,983 of record NC_090373.1, on the reverse strand, counting down.
AATGGTATTGAAGGGAAGCGTATGCCTGTTCCTTTACACCAGGTGCACTTGGAGTGCAATCTAGTTTCAGGACCGGTGACCATAGGGTTTGTGCCTAGTTTGCCTGTGGACGGGGTTGACCTGCTTCTAGGTAATGATCTGGTGGAGATGAAGGTGGTAGTTTCCCCAGTAGTGAAAGAGAGACCATAGGAGGTCAGAGAAACAGGGAGGTGGTAGGAGACGGTCCCCTGTAGTTTCCCTGAATGTGTAATGAGTGAGGCCATGATCAAACCAGCACCCCCAGACCATGAGGTCTATCTTTCTTTGGAAAGTTAGAAGACCCAGGGAATGAGTTAAATGAATTTTCCCTAGCTGGGGATCAGCGAGCTGACCCAGTATTGTGAGAGTTAGCACAAGCTGATATTGAAGCAGAGGGAGTCCCTGATTGCTACTATTTAAAGAATGAGGTACTGATGAGGAAGTGGAGTTCTCCTCACATACCTGAGAGCAAGGAGTGGACAGTGGGTCGCCAGTTAGTGGTGCCGCAGAGCTACTGGAAAGAAATAGTAAGAATGGCCCATGAGATTATAGTGGCTGTACTGGTCGGTAAACGGAAAACCAAAGCCCACATAAGACAGCAGATTGACTGGCCAAAACTCCACAAAGATGTGGTGGAATTCTGTAAAACCTGTCACATGTGCCAGGTGGAGGGGAAACCCCTAAGTCTTGTATCGATGTTTGGAGGACACTCCAGCAGAGGGTTGGTGAACTGTAAGGTTAGACATTGTTCTCTGCAGCAAAGATAGGGAGTCCCGAAGGCTGTGTTGCCTACCTGGTGCCAAGGTTAAGGACATCTCTTCTGGGCTGCAGAGGAACTGGGAGTGAGAGAGAAAAGATCCAGTTGTTGTGGTCCATGTAGGTACCAACGACATAGGCAGGACTAGAAAAGAGATTCTGCTGATGGACTATGAGCAGCTCAGGGCCAAATTAAAAAGCAGAACCACAAAGGTAATAATCTCCGGATTACTACCTGAGCCATGTGCTAATTGGCATAGGATAAATAAGATTAGAGAGGTAAATGTGTGTCTCAAAGATTGGTGTGGGGGAAATGGGTTCCGATTCATGGGTAACTGGCACCAGTGCCGGGAAAGAGAGAGTTGTTCCGTTGGGGTGGGCTTCACTTGAACCATGCTGGGACCAGTGTCCTGGCAAATCATATAACTAGGGTTGTAGATAAGGCTTTAAACTAAATAGTGGGTGGGAGGGTTCAATTGAAAGGAAGTTTAAAAAGTCAAAAAGTAATGAGAGAGCAGAGGTGCAGGGTAGTGAAGGAACATACATTAATCAGAGAGTGACAGGAAGGATTTGCGGCTGCCTGCAATGAATTTGGCCAAACCATCAGCCTCAAGAAAACGAACATCATGGGGCAGGACGTCAGAAATGCTCCATCCATCAATATTGGCGACCACGCTCTGGAAGTGGTTCAAGAGTTCACCTACCTAGGCTCAACTACCACTAGTAACCTGTCTCTCGATTCAGAAATCAACAAGCGCATGGGAAAGGCTTCCACTGCTATGTCCAGACTGGCCAAGAGAGTGTGGGAAAATGGCGCACTGATACGGAACACAAAAGTCCGAGTGTATCAGGCCTGTGTCCTCAGTACCTTGCTCTATGGCAGCGAGGCCTGGACAACGTATGTCAGCCAAGAGCGACGTCTCAATTCATTCCATCTTCGCTGCCTCCGGAGAATCCTTGGCATCAGGTGGCAGGACCGTATCTCCAACACAGAAGTCCTCGAGGCGGCCAACATCCCCAGCTTATACACACTACTGAGTCGGCGGCGCTTGAGATGGCTTGGCCATGTGAGCCGCATGGAAGATGGCAGGATCCCCAAAGACACATTGTACAGCGAGCTCGTCACTGGTATCAGACCCACCGGCCGTCCGTGTCTGCGCTTTAAAGACGTCTGCAAACGCGACATGAAATCCTGTGACATTGATCACAAGTCGTGGGAGTCAGTTGCCAGCGTCCGCCAGAGCTGACGGGCAGCCAAAAAGGCGGGGCTAAAGTGTGGCGAGTCGAAGAGACTTAGTAGTTGGCAGGAAAAAAGACAGAGGTGCAAGGGGAGAGCCAACTGTACAACAGCCCCAACAAACACATTTCTCTGCAGCACCTGTGGAAGAGCCTGTCACTCTAGAATTGGCCTTTATAGCCACTCCAGGCGCTGCTTCACAAACCACTGACCACCTCCAGGCGCTTATCCATTGTCTTTCGAGATAAGGAGGCCAAAGAAGAAGGAGAAGAAGGACAGGAAGGGACAGAGAATACAAGCACAAGAGTACAGCAGAAATGAGAACCAGAGTAGGTAAAAATGGTAAAAAGTCAAAGCTTAAGTCTCTTTATCTGAATGCACGTAGCATTTGTAACAAGATAGATGAGCTGACGGCACAGATAGAAATAAATGAATAAAAGTTCCGAAGAAGGGTCACTGACCCGAAACGTTAACTCTGCTTCTCTTTCCACAGATGCTGCCAGACCTGCTGAGTGAATCCAGCATTTCTTGTTTTTGCTGTGCTAGAAATAAATGAATATGATTTGACAGCTATCACTGAGACATGGTTGCAGGATGACCAGGATTGGAATCTCAATGTTCAAGGATATTCAATATTCCGGAAGAACAGGCAGAAAGGAAAAGGAGGTGGGGTAGCTTTGCTATTAAAGAAAGGGATCAGTGCAGTTGTGAGTAATGATATAGGTGTAATCGATTGTGATGTAGAATCAGTTTGGGTGGAAATAAGGGAAATAAGGAAACAAGGGAAAGAAATCACGGGTGGGAGTGGTCTATAGGCCCCTGAAGAGTTGCCTCTCTGTCGGACAAGATATTAATCAGGAAATAATGGAGGCATTTAAGAAGGGCACTGCAATTATCATGGGTGATTTTAATCTGCATATAGACTGGACAAATCAAATTGGCAAGGGTAGCATGGAAGACGAATTTGTAGAGTGCCTCAGGGATTGTTACTTAGAACAATACGTTACAGAACCTACCAGGGAACAGGCTATTTTAGATTTGGTATTGTGTAATGAGGTAGGATTAATAAGAGATCTCAGAGTTAAGGATCCTTTAGGGGGTAGCGATCATAACATGGTAGAATTTCAAATTCAGTTTGAGGGTGAGCAACTTGGGTCTCAAACCAGTATCTTCAACTTAAACAAGAGGTATGAAGAAAGAGTTGTCTAAAGCGGGCTGGGAATATAGACTACAGGGGAAGTCAGTAGATGAGCACTGGCAGACTTTTAAGCAGATATTTCATATCACTCAGCAAACATTTATTCCGGTCAGAAGGAAGGACTCGAAGAGAACGATGAACCACCCGTGGATAACAAAGGAAGTTAAGGAGAGTATCAAATCAAAAACAAAGGCGTACAATGTGGCAAAAACGAGTGGTAGGCCAGAGGATTGGGAAGTTTTTAGAAACTAGCAGCGGATACATATTCGTAGTCGTTGACTGGATCAGAGTTTAAGATTAATAAAGTTCCACTTTTCTTGTTTACATCTCAGGAAACCTGCCTGATTTTTTTTGCCTTACAACTTGAACAGTGAACAAGGCTTCACGGAGGGGAAGCTAAAAACATGGTGTTTTAAAATTAAAGTCTGTTACGGTTAAACTAGGCAAAGACTGAGAGGGAACCCTGAGACCCCTCCTCATCTGGTCGTAACACTGTAAACATCTTCCCCAGGTGACCAAGGTTTCTGTTGTTTATTGTTTAAAGTACATGACTTCCAGCAAGGCTGTTTTTAAACAACATCTCAGTTTCCTTTCAATGAACTGTCAACATCAAAGTAAAGTCCAGCTTCAATGAAATTGCCCCAAGAAAGCCAATGCAATCGAGTGGACACAGAAAGCAGGGGCTATCAGATTGACTGTCGATTATACACATCTCTTGAGAACAATAGATTGGGAAATCAGGCAGGATTTATAATGGGCAAGCGTACAGCATTGCCCATTTTATACTCTGGCAAGAGTTGAAGATTCTGTCCTATGATTCTATGGTAAAGAGAGATGGCAAATCATACATTAAGCTTTAACAGCTTTGCACCCCTCAGAATCAAGGTTGGGCAGACCAGATACATTAGAACCTCTGGGGGAGGGCTAGTACTTAAATTAAAACTTCAGAATATTATAGTAATGCAGGGATATCAACATGACAACTGTAACTACACTTGAAAAGCTCAAAATCAAATAAAATTTCAATCTTAAAAATACATTGTGTTGCTTTGTTTTCCCATTAGGCACAAGTACATTGGGCATTGTATTTCATTGCCATGACCCAACTTAACTATACAATTCAATAGTAAATAAACAATAGCAGGAAACAAGATGGTGGGTTTTTGTGGGTTCACAAAATGGCTTTTTCTATCCCGTAAAATGGGAGCTACGTTAAACCAATTTGGCAGCAGCTGCTGGAGTAATAGCAGTTCTGTTAGTGACTGTAGTAGCAGGGACGTTGAAATGTTACCGGGGAATGCCGCAAGAGCTACAACTCCACTCAAATAAAATGAGTATTTTTCAAATGTCAATAGTCAGGGTTTGGACTCTTTCAGTTTGAAATCAGCAAGCTGTCAGGGTAACTGCTTTTAACCTAGTGGTTTTTCATCCAGAGATGCTCTTCAACCCAATTATTTTATATACTCTTTTTTTTCAATAATTCTGTGAAAGCCTGATGGAGGAATGGGCATATGCTTGATGAAGAGCTAACTAAAGATGATAATCATCCATCTTAAAACATGCGTTAATGTTACCTATTAATTCACTGGTTTAATTTTTTTATCTAATGTCACCTGAACTGCATCTAAATCTGCACTAGGAATTTTCTATCAACTGTCATGTATTCTATGTGTTTTCTTAAGTAACACAATGAGATATGTGGATTCTAGTTCCTTGAAAAACTCTAAAGGTTTATTGACAGCTGAACTAGTATATACAATGGAGAGAAAACTATATGCTGAACATTTGTCTAGGGTGTTACAGTTGCAGTGACTATGGCTTCTAGTCACATGACTACATCCTGATACTTAGCTCATTAGATTTTTTTAATTCATTCACTGGATGTGGGCATCACTGGCTAGGCCAGCATTATTTACACATCCTTGAGAAGGTGGTGGTGAACTGCCTTCTTGAACCGCTGCAGTCCATGTGGGGTAGGTACACCCACAGTGCTGTTAGGAAGGGAGTTCCAGGATTTTGACCCAGTGACATAGTTGCAAGTCAGGATGGTGTGTGGCTTGGAGGGGAGCTTGCAGGTGGTAGTGTTCCCATGCATCTGCTGCCCTTGTTCTTCTAGATGGTAGAGGTTGCAGATTTGGAAGGTGCTGTTGAAGGAGCCTTGGTGTGTTGCTGCAGTGCATCTTGTAGATGGTACACACTGCTGCCACTGTGCATCAGTGGTGGAGGGAGTGAATGTTTGTGGATGGGGTGCCAATCAAGTGGGCTGCTTTGTATTGGATGGTGTTGAGCTTCTTGAGTGTTGTTGGAGCTGCACCCATCCAGGCTAGTCAAGAGTATTCCATCACACTCCTGACTTGTGCCTTGTAGATGGTGGACAGGCTTTGGAGAGACAGGAGGTGAATTACTCACCGCAGGATTCCTAGCCTCTGGCCTGTTCTTGTAGCCATGGTATTTAAATGGCTGCTCCAGTTCAGTGTCTGGTCAATGGTAACCCCCACAATGTTGATAGTGGGGGATTTAGCGATAGTAATGCTATTGAATGTCAAAGGGAGATGGTTAGATTCTCTCTCGTTGGAGAAGGTCATTGCCTGGTACTTGTGTGGTGCATGTCACTTGCCACTTATTAACCCAAGCCTGGATATTGTCCAGGTTTTGTTGCATTTCTACATGGACTGCTTCAGTATCTGAGGAGTCGCGAATGATGCTGAACATTGTGCAATCATCAGTGACCATACCCATTTCTGACCTTATGATTGAAGGAAGGTCATTGATGAAACAGCTGAAAATGGTTGGGCCTAGGACACTACCCTGAGGAACTCCTGCAGTGATGTCCTGGAGCTCAGATTATTGATCTCAAACAACCACAACCATTTTCCTTTGCACGAGGTACAACTCCAACCAGCGGAGAGTTTTGCTAGGGCTCCTTGATGCCATACGTAGTCAAATGCTGCCTTGATGTCAAGGGCAGTCACCCTCGCCTCACCTCTGGAGTTCAGCTCTTTTGTCCATGTTTGAACCAAGGCTGCAGTGAGGTCAGGAGCTGAGTGGCCCTGGCAGAAACCAAACTGAGCGTCACTGAGTAGGTTATTGCTAAGCAAGTGCTGCTTGATAGCACTGTCGATGACACCTTCCATCACTTTACTGATGATTGAGACTAGACTGATGGGCCAGTAATTGGCCGAGTTGGATTTGTCCTGCTTTTTGTGTACAAGACATACCTAGGCAATTTTCCACATTGCAGGGTAGATGCCAGTGTTGTAGCTGTACTGGAATAGCTTGGCTAGGGGTGCAGCAAGTTCTGGAGCACAGATCTACAGTACTATTGCTGGAATGTTGTCAGGGCCCATAGCTGTGGTGTAGTGGTATTGTCACTGGACTAATTACCCAGAAACTCAAGGTATTGTTGGGGACATGGGTTTGAATCCCACCACAGCAAAAGGTGGGATTTAAATTCAATTAAGAAAAAAAATCTAGATCTTTAAATAAAGCTAGTCTAACGATGGCCTTGAAACCATTGTCAATTGTTGTAAAAGCCCATCTGGTTTACTAATGCCCTTTTAGGGAAAGAAATCTGCTGTCCTTACCTGGACTGTGACTCCAGACCAACAGCAATGTGGCTGACTCTGAAATGGCTGAGCAAGGCACTCAGTTGTATCTAACCACTACCAAGTCAACAAGGAATGAAACTGTACGGCCCACCTAGCATTTACATAGGCACTGGAAACGACAATGTCAATCCCAGCCCTGTCGACCCTGCAAAGTCCTCCTTACTCCTTACTAACACCTGGGGGCTTGTGCCAAAGTTGGGAGAACTGTCCCACAGACTAGTCAAGCAACAGCCTGACATAGTCATACTGATCGAATCATATCTTACAGACAATGTCCCAGACAACGCAATCACCATCACCAGGTATGTCCTGTCCCACTGGCAGGACAGATCCAGCAGAGGTAGCGGCACAGTGGTAGACAGGTGGGAGTGAGTTGCCCTCGGATTCCTCAACATCGACTCTGGACCCCATGAGGTCTCTTGGCCCATGGTCCCAGCGGATTGGAATGTAGCAAACCTAACGCCTTTATTCAAGAAAGGAGGAAGACAGAAAGCAGGAAACTATCGGCCACTTGGCCTAACATCTGTCATAGGGAAATTACTAGAATCCATTATTAAGGAGGTGATAGCAGGATACTTACAAAATCATAATGGGATCAGACAGAGTCAATGTGATTTTGTGACAGGGAAATCGTGTCTAACTAATTTACTAGAGTTCTTCAACAAAGTACAAAGCAAGGTGAATTAAGGGGAACCTATAGATGTGGTGTACTTGGATTTCCAAAAGGCATTCGATAAGGTGCCACATCAAAGGTTACTATACAAGATAAGAGCACATCGTATAGGGGGTAACATATTAGCATGGATAAAGCACTGGTTAGCTAACAAGAAGCAGAGAGTATGGATAACTGGGATATTTTCAGGTTGGCAAGTTGTAACAAGTGGAGTGCCACAGGGATCAGTGCTGGGGCCTCAACTATTTACAATCTAAATCAATGACTTGAATGAAGAGACCAAATGCATGGTAATTAAATTAGCTGATGACACCAAGATAGAAAGGACAGTAAGTTACCAAGAGGAGGTTTCTTTTGGGCCTCCTTATCTCGAGAGACAATGGATACGCGCCTGGAGGTGGTCAGTGGTGCAACTATGGAGTGACCTCTCCATGGCGCATGCCTGGGCAAATTTATGGAGGTTGAGAGTTGCCCAGTCGTCAAAACCCCCCTCTCGGCCTTTCTGGTGGGGTCCAAAGGAGTGCAGGACACGACGTTTGGCACCAGTATGGCTGCAGGAACTGCCGGAAACATGCCAAAGGTGACACATGACCGCCTACGGGGTTCCGCTCCGGATTTTCTGTTAGGGTTTACTCCCTTAGCCTTGGTCTCTCCCGAGACGCCCACAAGGCAGTGGGGTTGTTGGGGCCCCTACACAGGTGTAGGATGGTGCCGGTGGGAGGAGGGGATGCAAGGGGGAGGGGTAGAGGGAGGGGGTGGGGGGGGGTGCAGGGGAAGGGGGTGCGGGGTGAAGATGGTGCGAGGGGGGGGCGGGCTGGGACGGGGTTGTGAGGGGGTGAGCTGAGAGGGTGGAGCAGGGAAGGGGACGGGGGTGGGGGGGGGGTGGAAGGGGGGTAAAGGGGGGGGGGGAGGGGGGGTGGAATCTGGTGCAGGTAATAAGCCATTTCCTCAGTGCCCACCATCGACGTCCGGAAAGCTCATCCACGTCCTTCGGGAGGTGAAGCATCATTTGGCAGACTTAGAGGTGATTACATTTGTTAAGGGTTTTTTTTTGCAGTGGTTTAAATAAAGGCATGCAGCATTGCCGACAGTGCGCTGCAGATGCTCTCCGAGCCAGGTAAAGAGTCTGCAAAGAGATAGAGATAGGTTAAAGTGAGTGGACAAAAATTTGGCAGATGGAGTATAATGTGGGAAAATGTGAACTTGTCCACTTTGGCAGGAAGAATAGAAAAGCTGTAGACTATTTAAATAAACGAATCAGGGAAGAAGACAACAATGGAAAACATTTAAAAAGGTGCTTAGCAGAGTGCAGGAAAATACATTCCACTAAAAGGAAAGAACAAACTAAAACACTCGTGAAACTCCTTGGATGAATAAAGATGGAAGGAAACAATTGACAGTTAGGAATGAGACCTACATTAATTACACAGAAACCAGAGGAGGGCATGATAAGAGAGAATATGAAAAGAGTAGGAGAGAAGTCAAAAAAAGAATTAGGAGGGCAAAGAGAAATTATGAAATTAAATGATTAAGTAACATAAAACAAAATAGTAAAATATTTTACAGGCACATAAATTAAAAAAGGGAGGCTGGGATAGGAATATGACCATTAAGGAATAGACAGGATAATACCACAATGAGCAATAGACAGATGGTAGAAATATTAAATAATTATTTTGCTTTGGTGTTTACCAGGGAGATAGAATAGGTAGACATGACATGAATGATGAGATGAGCAATGAGATAAGTGCATTTAAAATTTAAAAAAGGGGATGTATAGAATAAACTAGTCAAACTCAAAGTGGATAAATCTCCTAATCAGAATGGATTGCATCCACATATTTTAAAAGAATCTAGAGAAGGGGTAGCAAAGGCATTACTGCACATATTTAATAATGGTTAGAAAAAGATGTAGTGCCAGAAGGCTGGCAGATTCCTAATGTAATTCCTATATTTAAGAAGGGAGACGGAACATGCCCAGGGAATTATAGACCAGTCAGCTTAACATTGGTAGTCGGAAAAATAATGGAATTCCTACTAAAGGAGAGAATAGGACGACATCTAGAAGCGAAAAGAATAATAATGAATAGTCATCATGGATTTAAAAGAGAAAATCTTACTTGACCAACCTTATTAAATTTTTTGAGGAGGAAACGGACAGAGTAGACAATGATAATGCAGTAGATATAATTTATCTAGATTTTCAAAAAGCCTTCGATAAGGTGCCCCATAATAGACTAATGAATAAGGTCAGAGAATGTGGAGTCTGGGAACAAGTGACAGAATGATTACTAACTAACTTCAAGACATGTAGTTTGGAGGGTACAATGATGAGCTGTGGCACCCTGGACTGCCAGAGGATGATGGAGTCATGGCGGCTGCCAGGAAAGTGAGTGCACACATACATGAAGCTCCTGTTGTGGTCGCAGACCAGCTAAATGTTGAGGGAATGGAATCCCTCCCTACTGATAAATCTCACTGGCTGGTCACTCAGTGCCTGGATGGCCACATGGGTCCTGACTCCCTGATGCTAGCATTTTTCCTTTCAAATGGCTGCTGTGGTGGTTTTAAATGGGGCTCGCTGTTGCAGAGTCCTGCCTCCATCCTGCACCCACGGTCACTAAATGGCCGCCCAACCCACCCTCCAGCCAATTAGAGACTTCTCAAAAATAGCGGGCTGTGACCACTTCCCACCCTGGGTGGGATCGGGACCTGGGAACAGTCCCAACGTCAGTTTCCTGACCCCAGAAGGAAAATTGTGTCCCAAGTAACAGTGCTGTATCTTCACTATCACTGTCTTCTTGTTGTTTCTCCACTTCCGGGCCAGGTTGTACCTCATGGGTATCTGAAAGGAAAAAGGCATATGGGTAAGGTTGTTGTGTGGGGAGGGGGTAAGTAAGAGATGCATGCTTACACCATCCGCAGCTTATATATCTGGTCGCCTCATTATAGGAAGGATGTGGAAGTTTTAGAGAGGGTGCAGAGGAGATTTACCAGGATGCTGCCTGGACTGGAGGGTATGTCCTACGAAGAAAGATTGAGGGAGCTAGGGCTTTTCTCATTGGAGCGAAGAAGGATGAGAGGTGACTTGATAGAGGGGTACAAGATGATGAGAGGCATAGATAGAGTGGATAGCCAGAGACTTTTTCCCAGGGTGGAAAGGGCTATCACCAGGGGGCATAATTTTAAGGTGATTGGAGGAAGGTTTCGGGGAGATGTCAGAGGTAGGTTGTTTACACAGAGAGTGGTGGGTGCGTGGAATGCGCTGCCAGCGGTGGTAGTAGAAGCAGATACATTAGGGGCGGCACAGTGGCACAGTGGCGCAGTGGTTAGCACTGCAGCCTCACAGCTCCAGCGACCCGGGTTCAATTCTGGGTACTGCCTGTGTGGAGTTTGCAAGTTCTCCCTGTGTCTGCGTGGGTTTCTTCCGGGTGCTCCGGTTTCCTCCCACAAGCCAAAAGACTTGCAGGTTGGTAGGTAAATTGGCCATTATAAATTGCCCCTAGTACAGGTAGGTGGTAGAGAAATATAGGGACAGGTGGGGATGTGGTAGGAATATGGGATTAGTGTAGGATTAGTATAAATGGGCGGTTGATGGTCGGCACAGACTCGGTGGGCCGAAGGGCCTGTTTCAGTGCTGTATCTCTAAAAGAAAATTCTAAATTTAAGCGACTCTTGGATAGGTACATGGAAGATAGTAGAATGAAGTGTAGGTAGTTAGTTTGATCTTACAGTAGGTTAAAGGTTCGGCATCGTGGGCCGAAGGGCCTATACTGTGCTGTACTGTTCTATGTTCTATGTTCTATGTTCTAAAAGGGTTCGAGATGAGGAGGAAGTAGATTCAAGAAGAAGGATTAGGTAAGAGGATATCGTCATCTTTCATGGTTTCAGCTGCACTAGTGGCCACAGCCTAAACACTGGGAATCCCAATAATAGGCAGTATTGTCTCCTCCATGGTGGGGGCGGGGGGGGGGGGGTGCGGTTAAGGCATGCAGGTACACCTGGCCCTCTCTGGTTAACTTCTCCAGTTGTGCATCACCTTCTTCTGCAAGAGAGAGGCCAATGTGTCAATGAGCGTGGTGCAATGTGTTTGGATGATGTGGCTCTCGTGGTTGCATAGCTGGTACTGGGTGTAAGCTGTGAAATGTGGATGCGAGGCTTGTAGCAGTGTCAGTTTGTGAGGGTGCAGTGGGGCATATGAATGTTGAGTTTGAGTCTTGATTGATAGGAACTCTTAGAAGTGAGAGATGGAGGTGAATTGATGAGTGTGTGACATTCCTGGTGCAGTTGGTAGGATATGACATTTGAAGTTGCATTCCTTGATCACGCTTGTGAGGTCATTGAACTTCTTGCAGCACTGAATCCAGGCCCTCGGGGCTTGACTTCTGGCATTAACCTCCACGGCTATTTGCTCCCAGTGCCTCTGAGTATGTGTCTAGAGGTTCCTGGCCCCCTGTAGATAGAACTCTCCTACTTTGCGACTCCTCCACAAGGGCTCCAGTACAGCATCCAAAAATCTTGGAGTCCACTCTCTCTCATATTGTCCCATTCTTCCATGTTTCCCAGGTCAGCTTCACTTCCTTAACAACTGCCAGCACCTGCACCTCCCCTTTAGGAAATAAAGTTTAGCTTTAAGCATTGCAGGCTAGCTTTAATTGGTGTTAGCAAGTTACAATTCTGGGCCTCCTGCTGATGTGTGCAGTCAATGATCAGCACAGTTGGCACTGATTGTGCGCAGCAATCATTCAAATGAGCAAGCAGCATAAACTTGCTGTGCTTCCTGCATTTCGTTGAACAGACATAGGTTAATCAAGCATCATGATTCTCGTACCCACTTTCGGTGTCTGTCCAATTTAGCACTCCCATGTATTTATCCTGCTGTTGGAATCAGGCTTGTTTGGCTGAGGCTTCATGTGGTCAGCTTTAGTTTTACAAGCCTTTTGAGTTCAGTCTAAAAATTTTTGGCCTCTTTTTTGACTTCTGTGTTTGCTGATTTCCATCCAACGAGTTGCCTTCTGTGATATCCCTTTTGTCTTTCTCAAATAAGTGGTAATAACTTTGCCATCAGATCAATATTTTCATCGCAGTCCCAAAAGAGTCTCCTCTCATCAGATGAAAGTCTAAGAGAAAGAGACAGTCTTTCTGCTGGGATTTTCTCAAACAAAGTTAGCATTGCTTTTCTGAATCCTATCACAATGTTGTGATGTCTTAGGATTTGCAACATCTGTTGTATTGATTATACAGTTTCATACTGACTGGTATGTCTTTTATTAAGCTACATGCAAAGAAATATTTGCACTGTCTCCTCATAGGTAGATAAATAACAAAAACAGAAAGTGCTGGAAACAATCAGCAGGGCCAGAGAGATTAACTGACTAGGAGGTCATGGGGAAAAGGATGGGGTCAGTTAATCTCTCTGGCCCTCTGTCCTATCACACACCTTCACTTTTGTTCTTTTTGCTCTCCACCCAGCTTTATTTGCTTAAAACCTATTACATTTCTAACCTTTGCCAGTTCTGATGAAAGGGCACCGACCTGAAACGTTAACTCTGTTTCTCTCTCCACAGCTGCTGCCGGACCTGCTGAGTATTTCCAGCACTTTACCTCTCCCTCCCTACTAGGAAGTCCTCACCTCCATCCTTTGCTTCCTGTTGGTGGTCTGGCTGAGATTGGAGAGGCTTCATCTGTAGAATCATGAGTAGAGCCCTGGCATGTTGATACATCAGTCTGCTATGCCATTTGAACACATCTGCCCTATTTTGTTACATCATTCAATGATCTTTTGAAAATCCACTTGAACTGAAATTTGTTTTGGACTTGAGTGTGAAAAAGCAGATACAGCATTCTCTAAAGGGGTCATGTGGATCTATATACATATAGAGTGTTCCTCCAAGCGTGCACATGCTGTGTTCCAAAAGCCCTGTCTGATCCAAACAAACAGAAATCAAAGCAGAAATATTAACTTTGTTCCAACCAGTTGATATTGCTGTCCCCATGTTAAATAGGTGGATAACATTTTTCCACACAGCTACAATATCTGTCAATTCTTCATGGGGGATTTCCAGTTTCCTTTATCTGTTTATTCACTGTGATTCCAATGTTTTGGTTCATCTGTGCCAACGAAAACAAAATGATACATGGTTCAAAAAAACACACAGGAGAATTTCCTTTATCACATGCAAATTCTCATTGCTCGAGGTATGTGCTGCAATTGTTTTTTGATGAGAGGAAGCATAGCATTCCAGTCAGCTGAACAGAAGAACATAAGAAATAGGAGCAGGAGTAGACCATAAGGCTCCTAAGGCTGCTCCGCCATTCAATACAAACATACCTGATTGTTACGACCTGCTGAGAAAGGTGTCTCGGGTTCCCTCTCAGCCTTCACTTGGTCTTACCGTAAGAGGGTTTGATTTAAACACACTGTTTTTAGCTCCCTTTGGTGAATCCTTGTTCATCGCTTTCTAATTATCAGGCAAAGAAATAAGCACAAACAGGCTGTCTTAGCTTTGAAGAAGAAAGGTGAAGTTTTATTAAACTTAAATTACAAACTCTAATTCGGTTAACGCCTACGGATACACGCCGCGCCCCACGCTAGCATGCATATGCGATACGCACATGAAAATAGACACAGAAAAGAGAAGAAAAGATAAAGTGGAAAGATTTGAGGCAATATCTGAAGAGTTTCTTGTTACTGTGCTTCGTGCTAACTGTAGAGTCCTTTTGTAGGTTGATCTTGCTTTTAGTTGGGGCCCAGTATTCTTCTTAAACCTTGTTCACTGTAGGAGACTTTTCTCTCTTGGGGTTCATGCATCTTCAGTGGGTTTCGGTTCCGTGAGAGAGAGATGGAAACAGACAGGAGAGGCTGCAGTGAGCCAGCCAGGAGAGGTCTTCTCAGTCCAGGAGCGAACAGTTTTCTGAGTTCAAATTCTCTGTGGCAAGTTCAAAAAAAACCTTTTGCAACAATTGCAACAATTCATGTGACCAGCTGGCCTAATCGGTCCTGGCCCTTGTGGATTGTCTTGTTTTAGCAGACCTTGGGATGTCTCCTTTACACACAATACCTGGTGATCAAAGGTCCATTGTGGGTGAAATTGGAACGGGGAATAACCCCTTTATCCTTTCAAGTACCGTCTGTTAATATGCAAAAATGTCTTTCCAGCCAGTCTGGCAGCCTTTGTCACAGGCCTTCTCTTCTTCCCAGCAACAATTTGAAATTTAATGTCCATGTGGCAAAATTAATGTGCCTCATTCTTGGCAAGTGGGAGCCTGCACGACACTGCCTTCTGCCTCAACTCCATTTTCCCACCTCCTCCCCATATCCCTTGATTCCTTGAGAGATCAAACTTTGTTTATCTCAATCTTAAATATATTCAACGATGGAACATCCACAACCCTCTGAGTGAAGAAATTTCTCCTCACCTCAATTCTAAATGATTGCCCCAATATCCTGGGGATCTTTCCCCAGGTTCTAGATTCCTCAGCCAGGAAAACAATTCTCAGTGTCTGCCCTGTCAAGCCCCTTCAAAATAGAGCCATAGAACCATAGAAACATTACGGCACAGAAGGAGGCCATTCAGCCCATCGTGTCTGCGCCAGCCAAAATAAAACTAGCCGCCCAATCAAATCCCACCTTCCAGCACCTGGCCCATAGCCTTGCAGGTTACAGCACTTCAGGTACATGTCCAGGTACCTTTTAAATGAGTTGAGGGTTTCTGCCTCCACCACCATTCCTGGCAGTGAAGTCCAGACACCCGCCACCCTCTGGCTGAAAAAGTTTTTCCTCATGTCCCCTCTAATCCTTCTACTAATCACCTGAAATCTGTGCTCCTTGGTAATTGATCTCTCCGCTAAGGGAAACAGGTCCTTCCTGTCTATTCTATCTAAGCCCCTCATAATTTTGTACACCTCAATTAAGTCACCCCTCAGCCTCCTCTGCTCTATGGAAAACAGCCCTAGCCTATCCAATCTTTCCTCATAGCTGCAACTTTCAAGCCCTGGAAACACCTTGTATGATTCAATGAGATCATCTGTCATTCTTCTAAACTCCAGGGAATATAGGCCCAATTTACTCAGCCTCTCACCACAGGAAACCCCTCTTATCCCAGGAACTAATCTAGCTGTACACAGAGGTTGTGGGGAGAAGGAGAAGAGAACCCCATTTTCATGTGAAAGAATGTGGTGGGCATAAATGGATTATCTTGGTCTATGTAAGGAGCAATGTGTGTGTGGCTGGAGGTTCAGATTCAGCAAGGAGATCATTTCGAGAAGATCACTTGTTTGTAAAAATTTCTGTGTGCAACACCTTAAAAATGCTGGCTTGCAATGTATACACATGCAGCTTTTGGCATCTTCAGACATATTTAGCAGCTTCCTCTCTATTTTGATATTCTAAATATATGGTTACCATCTGACCATATGCTATGCATCAACAGGAAAGCGTGTGAAACACAGAACATTATAATATTTCTGACTGCCAGATTGTCAGACTCCACGGAACTAGTTCCTTGTACAATTCTTGTGTACAAGGTTACATTTGAAGTAGATAACTCTTTGATTGAATGGCTTTGAGGGAATCAAGGGGATCCACCAAAACTATACCTCATGATCCCAGTCTAAAACTGAAGTTTTGAAGCTCAGAAGCACTACAATGAAGTCTACAGAACCAGATCATCAAACGTAAGGTGTGGATTTGGAATGATGAAACACAGTTGATGGAAGATGTCTTGCCTGAATACATCTGATGCAGTATGGGCCTGAAAAACACTGTACATTGGACAATGTGGCTTTAAAAGAGGTTCATCTGCAGAGAAAAGAGTGAGTCTCAGACTAATATTCTAAACTTAAATAAGGGCAACAATGTGGGCATGAAAGCTGAGCTAGCTGAAGTGAACTGGGTTACCAGGCTAGGAGATGATCAATAGAGAAGCAGTGGCAGACATTCCAGGGGACAGTTCAGAATACTCAGGATAAGTATATTCCTCCTATAAAGAAAAATTCTAAGCGGAGGACCCACCATCCGTGGTTAATTAACGAAGTTAAGGAAAGCATCAAACTTAAGGAAAAATCATACAATTGTGCAGAGATGAGTGGCAGGTCAGATGATTGGTCAGAATATAAAGAACGGCAGAGAATGACTAAAAGGTTAATCAGGAGAAAGAAATTAGAGTATGAGAGGAAGCTAGCTAGAAATGTAAAAACAGATAGCAAGAGTTTCTACAGGTATTTAAAAAGGAAAAAAATAAATAAAGTGAGTGTTGGTCCTCTACAGAGTGAGAATCAGGAGTTAATAGTAGATAATAAGGAAATGGAGGATGAAATGAATGAATATTTTGCTTCTGTTTTCACTATAGAGGATACAAAAAACAGTCCAGTAATAACTATAAATCAGGAGGTGGAAGGAAGAGAGGAACTTGGTGAAATTACAATCACCAGGGAAGAGATACTGAGCAAACTGATGGAGTTGCGGGCTGACAAGTCCCTGGGGCCTGATGGGCTTTATCCTAGGGTCTTAAAAGAGGTGGCTAATGAGGTAGTAGATTCGTTAGTGTTAATCTATCAAAATGTGCCAGACTCTGGAAAAGTTCCATCAGACTGGAAAATAGCTAATATAACCCCTCTATTCAACAAGTGGAGGAGGCGGAAAACAGGTAACCATAGGCCAGTTAGCTTGACGTCTGTCGTGGGGAAGGTGTTAGAATCAATCATTAAGGAGGCTATAGCTGGGCACTTAGAAAATCTCAAGGAAATTGGGAAAAGTCGGCATGGTTTTGTGAAAGGGAAATCAAGTTTAACCAATTTACTGGAGTTCTTTGAAGGAGTAACATGTACAGTGGATAAAGGGGAGCTCATTGACGTACTATACTTGGATTTCCAAATGGCATTTGACAAGGTGCCACATAAAAGGTTATTGTGCAATGTAGGCACTCATGGTGTAGGGGATAACATATCAGCATGGATAGAAGATTTGCCTGGCTGGCAGAAAACAGAGAGTATGCATAAATGGGTCCTTTTCTGATTGGCAGGATGTGACGAGTGGAGACTCGCAGGGGTCTGGGCTGGGGTCTCAACTTTTTTTACAATTTATGTTAATGACTTAGATGAAGGGAGCGATGGCATGGTAGCTAAATTTGGAGATGGCACAAAGATGGGTAGGAAAGTATGTTGTGAACAGGACATAAGGAGGTTGCAGATCAATATAGATAGGTTGAGTGAGTGGGCTTAAAATCTGGAAGATGGAGTATAATGTGGGAAAATGTGAAGTTTTTCACTTTGGCAGGAATAATAAAAAAGCAGAGAATGGAGAATGACTGCAGAATTCCGAGGTGCAGAGGGATCTAGGAGTTCTAGTGCATGAGTCACAAAAGGTAAGTATGCAGGTACAGCAAGTAATAAAGAAGTAATAATGGAATGCTATCCTTTAATACGAGAGGAATTGAAAATAAAAGTATGTTATGCTTCAGTTGTACAGGGTATTGGTGAGACCACATCTCAAATACTGTGTGTAGTTTTAGTCTCCTTATTTAAGGAAGGATGTAAATATGTTGGATGGAGTTGGTTCACAGAAGGTTTACTAGATTGATACCTGGAATGAGCAGGTTGTCTTATGAAGAAAGGTTGGCCAGACTGGGCTTGTTTTCACTGGAGTTTAGAAGGGTGAGGGGAGACTTGATTGAATTATGTAAGATCCTGAACGGTCTTGACAAGGTGAATGTGGAAAGGATGCTTCCTCTTGTGGGTGAGTCCAGAATTAGGGGGCACTGTTGTAAAATTAGGAGTCGTCCTTTTAGGACAGAGATGAGGAGAATTTTTTTCTCTCAGAGGGTTGTGCGACTTTGGAACTCTGCCTCAGAAGGTGGTGGACCTGGGGACATTGCATACTTTTAAGGCAGAGGTAGATAGATTCTTGTTAGGCAAGGGAATCAAAGGTTATCGGGGGTAAATGGGGTGTAGAATTCGAGACACAAACAGATCATGATCATGATCAACAGCCATGATCTTATTAAATGGCGGAGCAGGCTAGAGTGGCTGAATGGCCTACTTCTGCTCCTAGTTCATATGTTCATATGATCGTATGTAGGTTAATGAAGTGTAGTTACTCACAATGTAGCATGAAGGGCAGGAGTTGCCAATATGAAGCTACTATTGTATCTGAAGTATTCTAGCATTAGCAGAGCATTTAGGCTCCAACAACATTTAAGAAGCTCAACACCACCCAGGACAAAGCAGTCCGCTTGATTGGCACCAAATCCACCACCATGAACATTCATTCCCTCCACCACCAGCACACAATGGCAACAGTGAGTACCATCTATAAAATGCACTGCACCAACTCGCCCTTTGACAGCACCTTCCAAATGCTACCAGCTGGAAGTAAAAGGGCAGCAGATGCATGGTAACACTACCACCCGCAAGTTCCCCTCCAAGCCACACAGCATCCTGACTTGGAAATATATTGCTGGGTCAAAAACTTGGAACTCCCTTCCTAACAGCACTATAGTGCACCGATGTCAGATGGACTGCAGCAGTTCAAGAAGGTGGCTCACCACCACCTTTTCAAGGGCAATTAGAGATGGGCAACAAATGCTGGCCTTGCCAACGATGTTCACATTCATGAACGAATTAAAATAAAGCTTTGCTCCACTCCCAATATTCTCCTCATTCTTATTGTCTCTGTTTTTCATTTACCTTCTCCTCAGTCTGAATTTACTAGTTACAATAAGATAGCTAAACTAGCTGCCACTGCCAGTTTCACAGAATGAGTGATTGTGTGCCCTTCTTTCTGCTCATTTTGTATGTATCAATGAGATTAAGAGATTGTCTCCTTCACTTCGGCTTGATTCTGCATGGGAGCATTGGACCTCCCAGGATATTTTACAAGCACGGGCAGAGCTTGTTTAAATGTTTTGAGAAAGAAGCCACCTCTGATCACAACCTCAAAAAACATTTCAAGTTTACCATTGGTGCCGGAGCACAATGCATGTGTGCAACTCTCTCCTGCTGTGTAGTGAGAGTCACATGTGCAGCTAGACTGTATAAATAAGGTGCTCCTTAATAAAGTTCCGAAGAAGGGTCACTGACCCGAAACGTTAACTCTGCTTCTCTTTTTACAGATGCTGCCAGACCTGCTGAGTGGTTCCAGCATTTCTTGTTTTTATTTCAGATTTCCAGCATCCGCAGTATTTTGCTTTTATTATTATTATAAATAAGGTGCTGCCTGCTTAGAATTGATACTATCTTTAATCAGGCAAAACATTCCAAGATAGTTGACAAAAGCATTGATATGGCAGAAGGGGGAGGGAGGGGTTAGGGATGAACACCACACATGAGTTAGGCAATACAATATAACCATGATCCAGTCCCAGAAACATGCACCACTTATTGGTAACTGATCAATCTGATTTCAGTCCTTGCAGCAAATTGCACAAGTGCCTTGATTTTGACTGGAACAGATCCTCTTAATGAGGAATTTAGTGGAATTTTATCTATTTGGTATTGCTCAAGCCTTTGGTTAATGGCAGATAAAAAGAAACTGCTTTCGTGGTCAATGCCAAGGTGCCAGTTCTACCTTGAAAATTAAGTTATCCAAAAATACACCGCTGAGAAGCAGCATGGTGTCAAAATGGTTTCTTCAAACATTGTGTAAAGAGTAAAATCTCAAGGCTGGGTTAACCTTTCTTAGGTCCACTTTCTATCTCTTGCCAAGTCCCTTTGTATTTCAACCAAAAATTGCCCTGTCACAGGTTGCACATTGAAACACATACCACTGCAGTTTTGGTCACTGCAAATGGAGTGGCAATGGTGTGAAACATGGCATTCATACAATCAACAGTTAAAAAAAAATCTTGGGCACTGCTGCCTGATGATATTCTCATGGAAAGCATGTTTGTTTATTGGAAGTCAACAAAATACCTTAATCCTCAAAGGATCACATTTGCTTAACAGCGAAATGAAACCAAACAGAATGAAAAGAAACTGTTATGTAAATCAGACATTTTGGTGTCTGCAAAGCAATGCAGCATTCCAACCAACATTCCCAATGGTGCAGCTTCAACTTAGCTATTAATAATGAATAAGAACAGTATTTGTATCAGTAATTCATCTTCTTTAGTAGAGTTCTTTTTTTTCCCCTTGCCTGATTCTGCTTTTGCACTGCATGTAGTCACAACATATTTTCAAACTGTTTTGGTAGCCCCACTTCTGATAATGAAGATAAACAAATGAGTCTTCAACAAATAGACCTGGTAGTTTTGCAGTTAAGACAGTTACAGCTCACTTCCATGGCTGCAGCTTCAGATCACTGTCACTTTCTTCCATCCGAATTCTTCCTGTTTTGTTTTGCCTTTACATTTTGTTCCCACAGAGCTGAAGAATAACATTACAGGGACTAGAATGTTTTCCCTCTTCCCGTCCCAACCCATTCTCAGCATCAAGCACTTCCCAGGAGAGTAGGCTAGAAATAGGTTGGAGATTGCAAAGGTGAGTTACATATAAAGCTCTGTTCGTAGCACCATTAATAGAGCTATATCTTAACTTGGATAATCCAACGTGTTCTTCCTTTAATAAGCAATCTATTGCCCTGCTACTTTAAAAAGGACAAGCAAGACTGGAGGGCAATTCAGAATGAGGCTGTGGCTCATTGCACAGCACACTATCTTGGAGAAGAAGCACAGCTCTTGAGCTCATGCTGTTTTTATTGTCTTATCAAATTCACCAACACTTCATGGTGTTAAAAGTGCCTCCTCCAAATGAGTCAAAACAGTTAGATAGCATTGACAGTTATCAAATGCAGCTGAGTGAAATAAGAGTACAGTGATGAGTGAAATGGCAGCAGTAGCATTAATCCAGATTGAACCTCCAAAGGCATTCTATTTTATTAGGCCAGAGATTCCCATCAGGCAAGTAATCTAGTTTCATTGCCCGAAGACACCCCCAAAATACCCAAACTGTTTTAAAAATAAAGCATGTAAGATCATTTAAGAATTGGCAATATCTGTGACAAGTCAAACAAAAGTCACTAATGTCAAATCAAAATTTAATGAATGTTTGGTAGTACAGGGAGATGTAATTTATCAAAGAATAAACCATAAATGCTCACTAAGCGTTATACCTGTGAAGCGTACCTTGATGAACCTCTTTGGGATAAAATCAAAGTGGACCTCAGGGTCAGCAAACTGCAACTCAGTAACAACTTTTTATTGTAAAAGGAGGTTGTCACGAATAAACAGTCTGATCACAACAGGAATAATGCCCAGGAGAATGGCAAGTTAGCAAGCAGTATAGATTTTAGTTGTGCTCAGAAGTAATTCCCAAAGGCTCAGTTGCAACAGTAATGCAGTTACGTATAAAATCACAAAATGTGTCTTCAAGAATTGGGAAGTTATTGTCCAAACCATTTTGGGGTGATCAACTAAAGGTATTGTATGTTATGGACACAAGAAACAAATTGTACTTTCGTGAAGGCATTCCGATTCCAGCAGTCTGTACACAGGGTCTTAGAGCAATACTGTTTCCCCTTAAAGGTTTAAGAAGCAGGAGAAGCATCAAGCAAAATGGCAGTCTTCCTCATTAGGATGATAGTAGAATTAAATGTTAACATTGGTGTGGAGGTCACATTAATACCGGAGCCCACATGCTGTAGCATTCACCATCAGCAGCAGTTTAATGTCCTCAGTTCAGTGAAGGGGAATTCAGAAAGATCTCAAATAGGACCAGAAAAATACAGTAGGACAGTACCATGGAATTGGCAAAAGAGAATAGGATTGTACAGTCGGATTGTACTAGGGACATTGTCAAAAGAAAATAGGATTTACACTGGGATTGTACCAGGGACACTGTCAAAAGAGAACAGAATTGTACTGTAGGATTGTACCAGGGACACTGTCAAAAGAGAATAGGATTGTACTGTCGGACTTTACTAGGGGCACTGCCAAAAGGGAATAGGATTGTACTGGAACAAGTGTATCCATGACTCAAAACACCAGCTGCTGAAGAATCTAGGCTGTTGAACTTTAGATGTCAGCAAAAAAAATGCTCCCAAAACATCATCGTATGGCATTAAAATGAGGGTTCATACTTCTCCAATGTATACAAAATCAGTAATAAGATTGATTTTCATCCAAACTAGTCCTTGGCGCATCGCTCATAATGGTCAGATTGGATGTGGATATAAAAAAAACGTTTACAGGAAGAATTTCTCTGTTCCCATTGATATAAGCTCCCTCTACCTGAATATATTAATATCATGACCCACGGGATAAAAGAGCTTCACCTGCGACAGAACATTCTAGAATCTGTTAAAGGGACAGCACAGGCAACATGGAATGAGGCTCAAATCTACAGGGAAATTAGATATCAATATTGTAAAACCAACCTGCATGCTGTAGTGCTAACCTGGAGTCACAATTGTGATTAACAAGCAACTACAAGAACTCAGCTTTGAGCAATGACTTTTGTCTATGAGTGGGGCACGGAGCAGAGGCAATAATTATGGCTCCCCACCCCATTTATACTTCATGCATTGTTCTGGGGGTAGCCCTAGCCATGGGCAAAGACGAGTCAGAAAAGGGCCAAACCATCCCCACAGATTGTAGACTCTGAGAAGGGGTTGAAAGGATTCTCCTCCCACCAACAAATAGGTAAGTTTTATAATTTCAGGAGCAGTGACTATGATCAGTGAGGCTGGAAGCTACCTAATTGCTGCATTTGGATAATAACCAGGAGGCTCCCAGAGCTGTGGTTCATTACTGCACACCTCTCAGCTCATTTCTACAGTGCGATGTGTATCCAACCAACACTGAAGAAAATAATATTATCATGGATATGTACAATCATTTAACATGATATTAAAATGTGGTAATGTGGTTCTAGTTGCAAAAGACGCTGGGGTTGAAATTTCATGGGGCTTCCATTGATTTCCTGCCAGAGTCGTAGTCAAAGTTCCATGGAGAGACCGCATCGAAAGACTTCTGCTGCTAATCCCGCTTAGTGCACCAATAGCGAGCATCAATGCTTCTTCAGTGTGTATCTCGAGTGCATGCTTTCCCCCAAAGCTACAATCTGCTGTGAGTAGTGCTAGTTCTATGGAAATTTCTGATAGGCCCAGATAAAAACTGTAGGATTGTACCAGGGGCACTGTTAAGGAACAGGACTGCATTTTAACAAGTGTTGGACAATTTGAATATGTTAAGTGTTTAACATCGGTTGAAGGAGTTCTTTACAACTTTAGCCACCATTGAGCCAGGCAGGCATAGGACTGCCTCACTTAACATTTTTCAGTAGCCTGTGGCCACTAACTGTATGGAGATTTATTTTATTCTCTCTCCAAAGCTCCAAGACGCTCCTTTGATATCCCACTAGATCCCCAGGATGGGCACCTGCCCCTAATATGTCAATGACAACATCCTCAGGATTTGGGATGTGGTCATAAAAGCATGAGAAAATAAGAAATAGAAGCAGGAACAGACCATAGGGCCCCTCGAGATGCTTTGCCATTTAATATGATCATGGCTGATCTTCTGCCTCAACTCTACTTTCCTGCCCATTCCCCATATCCCTTGATTCCCCAGGAGATCAAAAATCTGTCTATTCAGCCTTCAATATATACAATAGAGCATTCACGACCCTCTGGAGTAGGCAATTCCAAAGATTCACAACTCTCTGAGGGAAGAAAGTTTTCCTCTTCTCTGTCCTAAATGATCAATCCCTTATCCCGAGACTGTGCCCGTGTTCCAGATTCCCCAGGGGAAGCAACCCTATCAAGCCCTTTCAGAATCTTATATGTTTCAATGAGGTCACCTCTCATTCTTCGAAACTTCAGAGAGTATTGGCCAAATTTACTCAGCCTTTTATCATAGGATAACCCTCGCATCCCAGGAATCAATCTAGTGAAAGTTTGCCATATCACCTCCAATGCTAGTATATCCTTCCTTAATTATACAGATCAAAACTGTGCACAGTAATCCAGGTGCGGTCTCATCAAAGACCTATAAAATTGTAGCAAGTGTAACAGGCTGGTAGGAAATTCAGTGGCTAGTTTCCACTTGTCACCTGACCGCAGATAGTGTTGTTGTTAAACTAGTGTTTCAGCCCCAGTGCTTTATTTGCCAAATAAACAGACAGTGACAGGTTTTCTTATAGGTTTGAAACAGAAGATTAATTATTTATTGAACAATAATCTCCCAAAATGATCACAACACCACCCATGCAGACATTCACTCTCTCATACACACTCAATAAAAAATAGAAAGTAAAGGGTAAGAGGCATTAAGAGTTCAAGGTATAAAGATTTGCTGTTTTCAAAAAAAAATACTGTGAGATCCCCTTGGAAAGTAAGTTTTTAAAGTTGCAGACATGTTTGCTGGTTGTCTTGCATTTTCTGGGATGTTGAAGTCTTCTGGCAGTCAACACTTCAGTTTGAAGATGGCACTGCTATTTCTTACTTCAATTTTCACAGGCAGGGGAGTTGTTTGAAAGCCACACTTTTATCTCTCTGTTGCTGTTGGCTGAAAATTGTCTCAGCAGCATTCAACTTTCTGAGCTGGAATTGATCTATCTCTCTCTCTCAGCCTTGTGCTGGGATTGCAGTTGGCTTTTGATGTTAGCATTGTGGCTGGAGATCTCTGCCTGATGCCTTGATGTCCTGATGTTCCCCTTTGTTCTCCAAAAAAGGTTACCTTTAAAGGTAAACTCATTAAGTATTAATTTCTCCCATGTGACTTTAGGTTTCAGTTCCTGAAGGGCTACTCAATAGCTTCTGATAGCAGTGTATCTTGATAAGATGAGATATTTTCACACTTTATTGTAGTGATTGTAGCTGGAGATGGGGTGTCTGTGAGTGCCTTTGTTGTAGCTCGTTTTTCTGGATAGCTCACATCCATGTATGACGAGCTGTCTATAATTTCAATGCAGCCGGGGTTAACAAGTTTCAGTTCTAGCAGACATGACTGTGCATTTCAATGCAGGAGAAGGTGTATGTCATGTGACTTTTTCCTCCATCTTGTTGAAGGCAAATGTACCAGTCATTTAAACTGTTCTTTTTTTATATAACTCTCTATTTTTGTATTTCCATCACTGCACTTCTCATGAGCATGACACACAAGAATTCCTTTTTTCTTGTACTCTAGTTCCCATGCAATAAAGGCCAACATGTCAGTTGCCTTCTTAATTGCTTGCTGCACCTTCATGTTAACCTTTTTTGTTCCTTGTGCGCGCACACCCAAGTCTCTCTCTGAACATTAACATTGAAAAGCTTCACACCTTTTAAAAATAGTAGGCTTTTCTATTCTTACTACCAATGTGAATAACCTTGCACTCCCCCCATTAACCTCCATCTACCATCTTGTTGCCCACTAACTTACCCTGTCTCTATCTTTTCACAGCCTATTTGTGTTTTCCTTGCAGCTTACATTCCACCTAGCTTTGTATCATCAGCAAACTTGGATACATTACTTTCGGTCTCTTTATCTAAGGCATTAATATAGATTGTAAGTAGCTGAGGTTCCAGCACTCTTCTTTGCGGCACTTCACTGGTTACAGTCTGTCAAATTGAAAATGCCCAGTTTATCCCGACTCTCTGCTTCTTGTACATTAACCAATCCTTCATCCATGCTAATATATGACCCTCAATTCCATGTACCCTTATCTTGCGTACTAACCTTTTGTGTGGAACCTTATTGAATGCCTTTGTGAAATCCAAATATACTGCATCTACTGGTTCCCCTTAGATATGGAGAACAAAACTGCACACAGTGCTCTAGGTGTGGTCTCATCGAAGCCCTGTACAATTGTAGCAGACATCCTTATTCCTGTACTCCAATCCCCTTGCAATGAAGGTCAGCATGCCATTTGCCATCCTATTGTTTTCTGTACCTGACAGAATCACAGAACTGTTACAGCACAGAAGGAGGCCATTCGGCCCATCATGTCTGCACCAGCTCTCCGAATGAGCAATTCACCTAATGCCATTCCCCTGCCTTCTCCCTATAACCCTGCACATTCATCCTTTTCATATAACAGTCAGTTTTCTTTTGAATGCTTCAATTGAACCCGCCTCCACCACACTCTCAGACAGCACCTACAGACCTTAGCCGCTCACTGTGTGAAAAAGGTTTTCCTCGTGTCGCTTTTGCTTCTCTTACATTACTTTAAATCTGTGCCCTCTCATTCTCGATCCTTTCACGAGTGGAAACAGTTTCCCACTATCTACTCTGTCGAGACCCCTCATGATTTTGAATATTTCTATCAAATCACCTCTCAGCCATCTCTTCTCCAAGGAAAGCAGTCCCAACTTCTCCAATTTATCTTCATAACTGAAGTTCCTCATCCCTGGAATCATTCTCGTGAATCTTTTCTGTACTCTCATGCTTTTCCTAAAGTGCGGTGCCCAGAACTGGGTGCAATACTCAGGCTGAGGCTGAATTAGTGTCTCCAATGCCTTCACATCCTTCCTAAAGTGTGGCATCCAGAACTGGACGCAATACTGCAACTGAGGTCAAACTAGTGTCTTATACAAGTTCTACATAACCTCCTTGCTCTTTTACTCCACGCCCCTATTAATAGATCCCAGGATACTCTATGCTTTATTAACCACTCTCTCAACCTGTCCTGCCACCTTCAATGACTTATGCACATATACACTAAGGTCCTTCTGTTCCTGCACACCCTTTAGAATTGTATCCTTTATTCTATATTTTCTCTCCATGTTCTTCCTACCAAAATGAATCACTTCACATTTCTCTGCATTGAACTTCATCTGCCACCTGTCTTCCATTCCACCAACTTGTCTATGTCCTTTTGAAGTTCTACACTATCCTCCTCACTGTTCATAATGCTTCCAAGTTTTGTATCATCTGCAAACTTTGAAATTGTGCCCTGTACACCAAGGTCTAGGTCATTGATATGTATCAGGAAAAGCAAAGGTCCCAACACTGATCCCTGGGGAACTCCACTACAAACCTTCCTCCAGCCCGAAAAACATCCATTAATCACTACTCTTTGTTTCCTATCATTCAGCCAATTCCGTATCCATGCAGCTGCCATCCCTTTTATTCCATGAGCTATAACTTTGCTCACAAATCTGTTGTGTGGCACCGTATCAAACACCTTTTGAAAGTCCATGTACACCACATTAACTGCATTGCCTTCATCAACCCTCTCTGTTACTTCCTCAAAAAACTCCAGCAAGTTAATTAAACATGATTTTCCCTTAAGAAATCCATGCTGGCTTTCTTTAATTAACCCACATTTATCCATGTGGCTATTAGTTTTGTCCCAAATTATCCTTTCTAGAACTTTCCCCACCATTGAAGTTAAACTGACTGGCCTGTAGTTCCTTACACCCTTTTTTGAACAAGAGTGTAACATTTGCAATTCTCCAGTCCTCGGGCACCACCCTTGAGTCTAAGGAAGACTGAAAAATTATGGGCAGTGCCTCCACGATTTCCATCCTCACTTCCCTCAGTATTCTTGGATGCATCTTATCTGGTCCTGCTGTTTTATCCATTTTAAGTGCAGACAGCCTATCTAATACGTCCTCCTTATCAATTTTAAACCCTTTTAGTGTTTGAATTACCTTCTCTTTCACCATTGCCTGCGTTGCATCTTCTTCCTTGGTAAAGACAGATGCAAAGTATTCATTTAATACGTCAGCTATGCCCTCTGCCTCCATGCGTAAATCCCTTTTTGGTCCCTAATCGGCCCCACTCCTCCTTTTACCACCTTTTACTATTTATACACCTACAGAAAACTTTGGTATTCCCTTTAATGTTAGCTGCCAGTGTCTTTTCATCTCTCTCTTTGCTTCTCTTATTTGCTTTTTCACTTCCCCTCTGGACCTTCTATATTCAGACCGGTTCTCAATAGTATTTTCTTCCAGCATCTGTCATTTCTTATTTATTTTATCATCTTTTGTCATCCAGGGGACTCTGGATTTGTTTCCCCTACCTTTCCCCTTCAAGTAAACATACCTTGACTGTGCCGAACTATCTCTTCTTTGAAGGTAGCCCATCGTTCAGTTACTGTTTTTTCTGCCAACCTTTGACTCCAACTTAATTGCCCCAATTCTGTTCTTACCCCATTGAAGTTGGCTTTCCCCCAGTTTAATTATTCTTACTCTGGATTGTTCTTTGTCCTTTTCCATAGTCGACCTAAACCTATGATACAATTATCACTGTCCCCTAAATGATCTCCTATTGATACTTGATGCACTTGGCCCACCTCATTTCCAAGAACCAGGCCTAGCAGAAAGAATATGTACAAACATTGTGCCTATTTCAACTAAACAAAATAAGTGAAAGCCATTCGCTGGTTGATTGCTCAGGGCAATGCCTTGACCAATATGAGTCAAGCTGCCCGGTTTAAATTTCAAACAAAGCTTGGCAGTTAACTGTCAGTCACCATTAACTGGTGCATTCTCCACGGCAACACCTCTACCAATCAGAATTCACTTACAAATCAATCAGCACTCTCTTCTCATATAGTATAAAATTGTTGTTTTCCATTATATTGATATTCTTGGGATTGTCCTGATGAATGCAAGACAAAAAAACTTCGACATAATGTCTCTATTTTCAGCAATCTTTGTTTTAATTACTTTTTTATTACAAAATAAATTAATTGCGTTTAGATCTTCCATTGTTTCTGGAATTACTTTGAAGTTTCAACATGCATGTAAGTCTGCCAGGGTCTGACTCAGAGGAAAATACTTCCTCTCTTTGATATTTGTGGTATGAATTATTATGGAATTACAATTATAAATTGCAATCATGAAGAATGTATTTTGCTCCAAATAAAGAACAGGGATGATTTCCCCTTGAATTGTGACTTCTTATTTCACATGAAAATATACTTAAATTACTTCCTTTGGTTGATGCACAGCACAGGTAGGAGAAACCTATTCACTTTTTCTATCGCTAATTGTTGCTTTTGTTATTATGATGAGAATCAGTGGTATGTGGCAGCTGTAGGTGTCCTGTTGCCAAATAGCCTGTGAACCAACAGCACCTTATCAGTGTTGCCACTCAGCAAGGTAGTTTGGTGTTTTTGATATGAGAAGTACTGGACGAATAAATCACAGGTGTGAGTTCAAATCCCACCGGGAAGTAGTGAAATTCGATATATTTGGTAAGTTGTGGCTTGATGTCAGAAAAAAGGATGATGAAAAGTGCCAGCTTATCAATAAAAAACAAACTAGTTCACTAATGGGCTGCAAAAATGAAGCTGCCATTCCTACCTGGTCTGGTCTAAATGTGATTCCAATCGCACACTACTGTGAAGTGGCCTAACAAGCCAATTGTTGTGAGAAACTGAATGTGGCCTTGTTAGTGTTACAATTATCGTGAGAATAAAAGAATAAAAAGAATGAGGGGTCAAAAGAATGATCCGAACTGGTGTGAGTGAAGGTTTGAAAATAAAATGGAAAAATCAATTAGTGCAGAGCCTTCTGTACCTGCATACAGAGCATAGGCCTGAGCCCTGCTCTGAACACTAGTGATAAGTTTCAGAATTTCCAACTGCGGTAAGATAAAGGCACTTATTGCCCTCTGGCTATCTTAGCTAACTGACTGATGTAAGTCAAGCACAATCCCCCTTTTATTTTCCAGATAGATTCCTAGGCACTAAGTTGGGCCTACTTTCTTAAACTACTCTCACCAGAATTTCTGCATCATTTTTGTTTTGCTGAAATGTGGTTTAAATAATTTAGTAGCTGTTGCTTTGATTTTTTTTGTTGTCTCAGTCCTTTATCTGTTTCTCCAAGACCTGTTCAATTTCATCAGCACCCGCTGGCTTATCAAACATTATTTTTTTATCAGACATAACTGCCCCGAGGCAAGCTTTATATTGTATAACAACTGTTTCTCCTGGATTGGTAATTACTATCAAGGTAAGGTTTTGCTTCTTTTACAAAGATTTTAGCAGGCTTTAATGAAATATTGAAAACATAAATTGCTAGCAAGGAAGGACTGTACATTTTTCTTTAAACGATGAACAGATTATTTCTTAACAGGTGGAAGTGATTTTGAAATCTGAAACTTAATTTTCTTGTCATGTGAAGATTTTATGCTGACTTTACTGCACACGGTATGAAAGATATCTTGCTTGTATCCACTTTATTCATAATGTACATTGGCATTTTCTGTATGGCACCTGATGAAACTAAAGGGGTGATTTTAACTTCCAGTGAAAAACTGGTGGAATTGGAGACAATCCCATGCGGGAGTAAATGTTGGAGGTCTGGCAACTACCAGGCCTGATTTGATTGCCACCGGTCAACTGCTTGCCTGAAGGTTGCCTGTCCGCACAAAGACTGTCAGAGTAAGTAAACGTTGGCCTCTTTATTATTTTTTAGAGGATGAGACTGGGGAATTAATAATAGGGAACAGTGAAATGGCAAAGACTGAATAAATATTTTGTATCTGTCTTCATGGTAGCAAAAGTCAATAGGAAGAGAAAGGAGTTAGATTTATAATGCATCCTCTAAAACAAAGCTTTTGAAGAGAGTTATGATCGAAAGATATTTCAGTGCGTCATGCATCTGCATTGCAGAGGTCGGGCCTGCTTTGAGGTTTAAGAAATTGGATCAGTCTAAGAAGGAGAAGAAGGAAGACATACCTGCCTCATGGTGTCACCAGATCACCAAGTATATCGTAGTCAATCACATCCAAGGATTCATAGCTGAAAATGGCCAGAGCCATCTTCTTACATTGAAAAAACTCCCTTTATTAGGATTGAACTATAGTCTGTCCTGTGTCTCTCTTCGAATATATTTAGCAAAATGTCATCAACTGTCTGAGCACCCTCAGCAGCATCTCTGTGTCCAGGTTACTTGCCTCATTTTGCCAAGCATTTGCAAATTGGCTTCCACGCTATGACGACTGGCAATACTTTTTGCAGACTCAACTTTAAATTGCTCCATGTAGGGTATTACTGTCCCCCTTTGCTATTGTGCCCTATAACTTCTCTTGCACAAAGGAGTGTCGGGAAAAGGAGTTCTCTGCATGCTCTCTGTGCTATTTCCTCACCCCTGGCTTCCTCTGCTTCACCCTTACCGGTTGCTCATTAGTCTTTGGACTCCCTCCACCTTCCTCCCTGCTTTCCAAAACCTCCTCAAATCCTTCTGTTTGATCACGAGTTGATTCCTTCATGCTAGCCTCTACAAATTTCTTTACTCTTTCCCAATGCTCAGTGCCCACTGTATACCTTCAACCACCTTATTGTAAATCACTCTGAGGCATCAGGAGATCATAGCTGTTGTTAAATTTATTAGCTAAAGATGGAACTGGTCTTCTCAGTTAACACATGCATGAGAAGTCACAACACTGCCTTCAAACAATGATGCATTACTACCAATTTATCTCTTTTACTCTCTTTATTCATTTTCAGGCCACTGATTTTCAGTTTTTGGTGAAACTTTCACTATACTTGTTTTCATTTTTCGGATGGCATGATGGTTCCTGTTTATTTGATCCTTCATCTTTTCCAGCATTTGTTTCCAAATGCATCTTTGATGACTATGTTAGATTTTGCTGTGCACTTCCCTTTAATATAAAGATTTTCTTAGATTTCGGAGGTAAGATTTATTCAGTATATTTTCCCTATAGGGATACCAATAAGCCAATAATGGTAGGTTCACATGGCATTCAGGGGTCCTTTAAATACAGAACAGATTATCTTCAAGCTTCATTCCATATGCAGAATAAGATGTACTTATTTTTTTTTTAGACATACAGCACTGAAACAGGCCCTTCGGCCCACCGAGTCTGTGCCGACCAACAACCAACCATTTATACTAACCCGGCAGTAATCCCATATCACCTACCTACACTAGGGGCAATTTACAGTGGCCAATTTACCTATCAGCCTGCAAGTCTTTGGCTGTGGGAGGAAACCGGAGCACCCGGCGAAAACCCACGCGGTCACAGGGAGAACTTGCAAACTCCGCACAGACAGTACCCAGAATCGAACCTGGGTCCCTGGAACTGTGAGGCTGCAGTGCTAACCACTGCGCCACTGTGCCACTCCAAAATTATTTAATTACAGATAGTGCTCTAAAGATTTAGACTAAATATTATTACTGGGAAAAAAATGTGGACTTGAATTTCATGTTCCAGTTAAAGATATTTGAATGGAGAAGTCCTCTTAATAGCTTTTAGCCAAATTGCTTTCAGAGAGCACTTTCCGTTGAATTATCCAATATAAATTGTCTCTTAGAAACTAAATATGACAAACCAAATAAACTACATATCTTGCAAAATAGACAACAATTAAATTGTATTGTAAATTAGAACAACTTAACACTGCTTATTTATTAATTTATTTTGAGGAAGAAGGTGAGTTGTATCACACAGGAGAAAAGGGCTGGAATTTTCCCCTCGGCGGACAGGAGCCGTCCACCAACTAAAAAGCCAGTGGCGAACCCACCTCCGCCTGACCTGAGGATCTGGACCACATTTTGCAGTCCCCAAGCCTTTATTTGGTCTGAGGTGAGACTTCCACCTCATTGAGGCAGGAAGTCCCGCCTAATGGAGCTGCCAGCCGGCAGCTCTTAGTCCCAGCAACGCCACCGGGAGCAGAGGCCACTGCTGAGACTGCAACTCAGCCATCGGAAAGAAGATGTCGGGGAGCTCCGGAACAAAGTTTTTGGTGCTTCACCAGGGTGGTCGGTCAAGCTGCAGCGAGGCAAGGCTGGTTGATTGGGGGGACGGGGGGCATGTTGGGTTTTGGGGGTGGTTGGGGCAGTGGAGGCGACACACCATCGGATACAGGGTGATTGATCATGAGGCCCCCACCACCCCCACCCCACCCCCCCAGGCCGTCAGATAGCCGCCTGCTTTTGTCAGGCGGCTTCTCTCGGACCTGGGCCGCTCGACCAGCCATGGGTAAAATCCCCGTGGTGGCAGGTGCAGGCCCTTAAGTGACTGTTAAGTGGCCACTTAAGGACCTTGATTGGCCTGGGGTGGGCGGGCCTTTTTTCGCTGTCGCTGCCCTGCAGAAAGTGGCGGTGGAGGCAGGAACAGTCGGGAAGAGCCCCCCCCGAGCCTCCTGCTCTATTTTATGCCCCCCTCTCCCTACCCTGCCACCTTTCGGCTCTTTGGTGGGGGGCGTAAATATCCAGCCAACATTTTCTTTCCTCCATTTTCCATTGAAATGTCCTTCACCCTTTAGTTGGAGGGCAGGAGAAACATCTATATACAGAGAATTGTGAGGCTGTGGAATTCACTTTCGTGTTTAGTGGGTAAGGTAGCAACAGTGGGACAAACTTTTGTCTTCACTACCTAGGTTTTAATCCAGCAGATCAGATCATTCACCTTCATACTTTCCATCAGATTTCTATTCTACTGAATACAAGGGATGAAAATCCAATGGGTTCTCCAATGGGCATTTGATATATTTTGCAAGATTATCATTCGAGTTGTGAAAACAAAAATGTACTCCTGTAAGATTAGATTGCATAGGTGAATGAAGGAAAATGCTTGAAAGGCAGATTAGAACAGGTCTATTTGTAGATGTGGCAGTTAAACATGGACAGATTGGAACAAATGGGCTGTTTCCAGGTGGTGCCTTTGATGGATATTTACAACGCCAAGTGTCAGCTTGGTTCCATTTGTAAAAATGTTTCCTGCGAGTTGGAAGATCGTGAGTTCTTGCCCCATTAAGAATTTGAGCATATAATTCAAGCTAGCACTTCAGTGCAATACAGAGGGAGTGCTGCATTATTGGAGATTCTTTTTTATTCATTCATGGGATGTGGGCGTCGCTGGATAGGCCAGCATTTATTGTCCATCCCTAATTGCCCTTGAGAAGGTGGTGGTGAGCTGCCTTCTTGAACCGCTGCAGTCCATATGAGGTAGGTACACCAACAGTGCTGTTTGGAAGGGAGTACCAGGATCTAGACTGTGAAGGAATGGCGATATAGTTCCAAGTCAGGATGCTGTGTGGTTTAGAAGGGAATTTACAGGTGGTGGTGTTCCAACACCACATCTGCTGCCCTTGTCCTTCTAGATGGTAAAGGTCATGGATTTGGAAGGTGCTACCTAAGGAGCCTTGGTGTGTTGCTGCAGTGCATCTTGTAGATGGTACACACTGCTGCCACTGTGCGCCGGTGGTGGAGGGAGTGTAAGTTTGTGGATGGGGTGCCAATCAAGCGGGCTGCTTTGTCCTGGATGGTGTCGAGCTTCTTGAATATTGTTGGAGCTGCACGCATCCAGAGAGTGGAGAGTATTCCATCACACTCCTGACTTGTGCCTTGTAGATGGTGAACAGGCGTTGGGGTGTCAGGTAGTGAGGTACTTGCCACAGGATTCCTAGCCTCTGACCTGCTCTTGTAGCCACAGTATTTATATGGCTACTCCAGTTCAGTTTCTGGTCAATGGCAACCCCCAGGATAGTTGATAATGGATGACTCAGCAATGGTAATGCCATTGAATGTCAATGGGCTGAATTTTACTGGCCCCTTGACGCCGCGACTCGCTGTGCGGGGGGAGATAAAATGTTGCGGGGAGAGGCCCGCCTCATCCCGCGACGTCGAGAAGGACCCGCCACATAATACTGACGGCAGTGGGACCTCGGTGCAGCATCCCCACCACATTGCAGCGGCACCACAATCAACATATGGTAATGATTATTGACCTTTGCTGGTTATGCAGCCCGCCGCCTCTCCACCGACACTGCCGGATTTTTCATTGAACAGGCAGCCGTCACGTGCCGTCCCATTCATGATTCGAAAAGCTGGCGGGTCTTCACTCTGCATTCTGGAAGGAAAGAGGGAGGGGTGATATGCAGGGTTCTCACTCTGCATTCTGAAAGGGAGGGGGTCTGGAATTACTGGAGGGAAAGCTGTGCTGGCATGAAGTGAGGTACTATGTACCATCCCTCCGTTAACAGTGTACGCTCTGTGTTTGTGAGGGGGCAATGGCACACTAGGCAACCTGTCTGTGGGGAAGGTGCCAGAAAGGGCAGGAGCATTAAGGTTTTATGGATGGTGGGGGCAATCGATTCAGCTGGTAGGATCTTGCTGTGCCACTCTGAGTGTTGACCAAGATGGGCAATGCCATGGCACGCCACATAGTTGATCCAGGAAAGCAGCTGATATACCCGTCAACACCAATCCATGCCTTGTTAGGAACCTTCGAATACATGCAGGGCTCAATTTTATTTATCACATGGAAATAGGTATGGCTCATCCAACATTGTGTGATCCTCTGCACGTGAGGATCTGTGTGCGCCAGAGGCAATACCAACAGGCAGGTGCGATCCATGTAGAGACCCCTGGTTGTGAGCAGCAGCCCCCAAGGGGAGATCGCCATTACGGTTGACGCGCAGCTACAGGCCCCACATGACATGCCATCGGATGTCAGAGCATCAGTGTCAGAGGAGATTGCGTATATAGAGAGAGTGGTGACATGTCTCTGTGCCCTGCTCAAGGATGACCTGCAGCCCCATGGGCTCCAGTGGACATTCCATGCCTTTGTTCCTCATAGTGGCCGCGGTTCTCAAACCTGACGCCTCTGCACCTTTTAGGGGCCCAACAGAGACCTTTGTGGGGTCACACAGTCAGCAGTGCACCGCTGCATCAGGGAGGTCACCAATGCCCTGCACCGGAGGGCCAATGAGTATGTCCGCTTCAGGACAGATTCTCACAGCCAGTGACATTGGTTCTGGCACCATTGCCGGAGAACCATAGGTTGTAATGTTCATAGACTGCACTCATATGGCCATCAGGCCTATTGCTAGGCTACCACCTGCAGACTTCACCATTAAAGGAGCCCTCTCAATCTAGGTGAAGCTGGTATGTGAACACCGTGGATGCTTGCATTGAATGTGTGACCATTTCTCAGGCAGCTGCCATGACACCTGGGTCTTGTGCCAGTCCTGGCTGCCACCGCTGTTCATTGTACTGGCTCAGATGGAGGGGTGGCTTCTTGGAGATAAGGGCTATCCTTTGCAAACATGGGACCCGACACCGGTGAACGACTCCACCACTGCTGCAGAGGAGAGATACAATGCCAGACACTGAGCTACATAAGCCACCATTGAGCAGGAGATCGGCATGCTGAAAGAGTGCCTCTAATGCCTGGATGGATAGGGTGATTACCTGTACTACAGGCCGAAAAGGCCAGCTCCTTTCTTTGCTGCTCTGCACAACTATGCACCCAATGGGGGCTAGCCTGGCATGATGAGAAGAGACATCAACAGGATTCCTTCTCGGAGTATGAGGACCTACAACATGAAAGATGCATGGGACGGCAGACGGCACCCAGGCTTTGCACGTAGGGCTAGCCGTGAGCTAGGGATGTACAGAATTGGCTTATCAGACAAAGGCTGTCTGCTCCATAGGAACCAACATGAGCTCTGCAAGCCACACATCACCCTCGCTCACCTGTTGTGCACCAGTCCACATCTGCAGCATTCCTGTGTAAACCATTAGAGGCAGCAGCTGACTGAGCCAATGTCAATGTCACTGCATCCGTGGAGACGCCCATGTGTAATGGTGGCATGGCAATGATGTTATTGCATATGTTGGCTCTTCTGAAGGGCCAACGGTGCAAAGGGATGTGACATTGGCGCTACATGCTGGCACACATCATTCACACAGAGAAAAGGACACACATGTTGGTGAGGATCATTTAGTGAAAGACGTATTTACATTGCTGTGACACCCGTGAATTCCCATTTGTGTCAGTGTGTTCTCTTTAAACCTCTGTAATACCTTTTATGGTCTATTTAAGTCTCATGTCCTGGAATGTGCAAATTTAAGATTATTCACCCAGGTGCAGCATGCCTACAAGACGGAATGTTATACTTGAGTGAAAGAAGAGGATCACAACTTCACAGGACACTGGGACACAGTAGGGTAAGTATGTGGCAGCAAAGCTGAAAGTGCTGGGGAAACTCAGCAGATCAGGCAGCATCTGTAGAGAGAGAAGCAGAGTTAACTTTCAGGTCTGTGAACTTGGACAAGTTAACTCTGCTTCTCTCTCTATAGATTTTGCCAGACCTGCTGGAATTCTGCAGCACTTTCTACTTTGCTGCCAGGTTGACAGCAGCCCCACTATTCAGCAGTCAGGTAAGTATTCTTTGACAGCTGACAGGAAGTATTTGCTGGAATGTTTAAAATAGGGCCCCAGCACCTGCTGCACAACTGTCAAAGGGTTCCTCATTGTGCCGAATGTTCCGCCTCTCCCCAAGTACTATCTGGGGGGAGGCTCGGTGCAGTGTTGCTAATGAGCCCCCGCGCGTAATATCACAGAGGCTCTACGGCAGCTGCTAAATGCAGGCGCCGCGCTGAGTTGAAAGAGCACTGCTGCACAACGCAGTGTCTGAATAAAATGCAGCCCAATGAGAGATGATTAGATTCTCACTTGTTGG
Organism: Heterodontus francisci; assembly: GCF_036365525.1. NCBI lineage: Eukaryota > Metazoa > Chordata > Chondrichthyes > Heterodontiformes > Heterodontidae > Heterodontus > Heterodontus francisci. Next base: position 153,912,130 of record NC_090373.1, on the reverse strand, counting down.
AGGTGGTCATTGCCTGGCAATTGTGTGGTGCGAATGTTACTTGCCACTTATCAACCCAAGCCTGGATAACGTCCAGGTCTTGCTGCATTTCTGCACAGACTGTTTCAGTATCTGAGGAGTTGCGAATGGTGCTAAACATTGTGCAATCATCAGCGAACATCTCCACTTCTGACCTTAAGATTGAAGGACGGTCATGGATCAAACAGCTGAAGATGGTTGGGCCTAGGACATTACCCTGAGGAACTCATGCATTGATGTCCTGGAGCTGAGATGATTGACTTCCAACAACCACAACCATCTTCCTGCTGTCTTTCGAATGATATTTATTTATTTTATTTAGAGATACAGCACTGAAACAGGCCCTTCGGCCCACCGAGTCTGTGTCGACCAACGACCACCCATTTATACTAACCCTACAGTAATATTCATGACCACCTACCTACACTAGGGGCAATTTACAATGGCCAATTTACCTATCACCTGCAAGTCTTTGGCTGTGGAAGGAAACCGAAAGGGCCCATGACACTATTTGAAGAAAAGCAGAGAAGTTCTTCTGGTATCTTGGTCAACATTTACTCCTCAATCAATAGATTAACTGGCCATATACAGAGCAGCATTTACCTAGCAACAGGGACTACACTCCATTGTAATTCTTTGACTGAAGCACTTGGACATCCAGATGATGCAAAAAACACTAAATAAATGCTAATTCCTTTTCCTTCTTTTCTCTCAGACCTCTGTGACTTTTTTTCTTTTTTTATCTTGATGTGGTTCTGTTCTCTCTATTTCTGTGGATACATGTGATTCTGTGTCTAACACTGTGACTGCAAGTCTTTTTATATTGGAACTCACATTGTGATAGGACCAAAATGTTAATGTTGCATGAATTTGTATTTCAGCAAGAAACATTATCAGATTTTCCAGAAAATTATGAGGAGCCGGTCCATGATTTCCCAACATGTTTCCGAACAGGCAAGGGTCCGGAGTGCAAATTCAGAGTGTCTGCCTATAAAGTAAAAGTGTTCCTTCTATTACCACAATCTTGAAAGTCACATGAATGCTAACGACTTCAGATAGTTTTGAAATAAGAAATGTGAATGTGAGGTTATTAGATTCCACTGTTATTAGACAGCTACTTTTAAGTCTGATAGTAACTGCAAGTAAAGATAAAAGTTGCTGTTGTTATTTTATCAAAGATCAATACCTACAGGGAGATCTGTGGTTGAGCAGTTTATATATGTGCTATACCGCATGGAATTGTATTTTCAGTGAGATTAAGCAGGGATTGTGAACCCTGCATTAGTTTATGTGGCAATGTACTATTCTTCAAAAATTCTTTGCATGTACTCTCTCTGTTTATTAACATATGGCTATCCTTTCAAAAACTAATCAAAAATAGCTTTGTATTACAATCTTCTTGAGAGTCACAATCAAAATCCCTTGAAAATGATATGGAAACAAAATTGAATGCAACCAGCAAATCAAGTGTGCAGATCAAAGGGTTCAGTTTTTCAATTTATCTTGATTACCTCAGAAGTCAAAATCATAATAAATTGAGTCAAATCTACATTTAGTTAATGTTCATTCCCCACCCCACAGCTCGACATTGTTTTTTACTGCTGTTGTCCATGTTGTTTACACGGTATTTGCAGGAACATATGTTAACATGTGAGTCAATTTGCATGCATAATATATAGTTGGTAGTAGTGGTACATACCTTAAGATCAGACTGTTTTGCTAACTTTAGCCATGGACTGGGGGGAACCAAACAGGGAGCACACATTGCCCCCTTTGTTAAGAAGAATCACTGGACAGAGATGGGCTTAACTTCATGTCTGGAGTTATTGTCTACGGTGCCACAAGCAAAGTAAATAATTATAAGTTGCATTGTTTTTAGACTATGAAGTGGAATTTCTTGTAAGGCTAGCATTTGGATAATGGCTTAGATACAGAAGGTAAATTTTAAGCATTGGAGTATTTTTTTTTATTCATTCATGGTATGTGGGAATCGCTGGCTAGGCCACCATTTATTGCTCGTCCCAAATTGACCTTGAGAAGGTGGTGGTGAGCTGCCTTCTTGAACCGCTTCAGTCCATGTGATGTAGGTACACCCACTGTGCTGTTAGGAAGGGAGTTCCAGAATATTGACCCAGTGACAGTGAAGGAACGGCGATATAGTTCCAAGTCAGGATGGTGTGTGGCTTGGAGAGGAACTTGCAGGTGGTGGTGTTCCCATGCATCTGCTGCCCTTGTCCTTCTGGGTGGTAGAGGTCACGGGTTTGGAAGGTGCATCTTGTAGACAGTACACACTGCTGCCACTGTGCGTCGGTGGTGGAGGGAGTGAATGTTTGTAGATGGGGTGCCAATCAAGTGGGCTGCTTTGCCCTGGATAGTGTCGAGCCTCTTGTGTGTTGTTGGAGCTGCACCCATCCAGGCAAGTGGAGAGTATTCCATCACACTCCTGACTTGTGCCTTGTAGATGGTGGACAGACTTTGGGGAGTCAGGAGGTGAGTTACTCACCTCAGGATTCCTAGCCTCTGACCTGATCTTGTAGCCCCGGTATTTATATGGCTACTCCAGTTCAGTTTCTGGTCAATGGTAACACCTAGGATGTTGATAGTGGGGGATTCAGTAATCATAATGCCATTGAATGTCAATGGGAAATGGGTAGATTCTCTCTTGTTGGAGATGATCATTGCCCATCACTTGTGTGGCATGAATGTTACTTGACAATTATCAGCCCAAGCCTGGATATTGTCTAGATTTTGTTGCATTTCTACATGGACTGCTTCAGTATCTGAGGATTCGCTAATGGTGCTGAACATTGTGCAATCATCAGGGAACATCCCCACTTCAGACCTTATGATTGAGGAAGGTCATTGATGAAGCAGCTGAAGATGGTTGGGCCTTGAACACTATCCTGAGGAACTCCTGCAGTGCTGTCCTGGAACTGAGATGATTCACCTCCAACAACCATAGCCATCTTCCTTTGCACTAGGTATGGCTCCAACCAGCAGAGAGTTTTCCCCGATTCCCATTGGCTTCAGTTTTGCAAGGGCTCCTTGATGTCAAGGGCAGTCACTCTCACCTCACCTCTTGAGTTCAGCTCTTTTGTCCATGTTTGAACCAAGGTTGTAATGAAGTCAGAACCTGAGTGGCCCTGGCAGAACCCAAACTGAGCGTCACTGAGCAGGTTATTGCTAAGCAAGTGCCGCTTGATAGCACTGTCGATGATACCTTCCATCACTTTGCTGATGATTGAGAGTAGGCTGATGAGGCGGTAAATGACCGTGTTGGACTTGTGCTGCTTTTTGTGTACAGGACATACCTGGGCAATTTTCCACAATGTCGGGTAGATGCCAGTGTTGTAGCTGTACTGGAACAGCTTGGCTAGGGGCACCGCAAGTTCTGGAGCACAGGTCTTCAGTACTATTGCCGGAATATTGTCAGGGCCCATAGCCTTTGGAGTATTCAGTGCCTTCAGTTGTTTCTTGATATCACACAAAATGAATCGAATTGGCAGAGGTCTGGCATCTGGACTTAAGGAGGAGGCCGAGATGGATCATCAACTCGGCACATTTGGCTGAAGATTGTTGTAAATGCTTCAGCCTTATCTTTTGCACTAATGTGCTGGGCTCCCCCATCATTGAGGATGGGGATATTTGTAGAGCCTCCTCCTCCAGTTAGTTGTTTAGTTGTCCACCACCATTCACGACTGGATGTGGCAGGATTGCAGAGCTTAGATCTGATCCGTTGATTATGGGATTGCTTAGCTCTATCGCATGCTGCTTATGCAGTTTGGCATGCATGTAGTCCTGGGTTGTTGCTTCACCATGTTGGCACATCATTTTGAGGCATGTCTGGTGCTGCTCCTGGCATGCCCTCCTGAACAAGGGTTGGTCTCCTGGTTTGATGGTAATGGTGGAGTGCGGAAGATGCTGGGCCATGAGGTTAAAGATTGTGGTTGAATACAATTCTGCTGTTGCTGATGGCCCACAGCACCTCATGGATGCCCAGTTTTGCATTGCTAAATCTGTTTGAAATCTATGCCACTTAGCATGGGGGAAGTGCCACACAACACGATGGAGGGTATCCTCAGTGAAGGCGGGACTTCGTCTCCACAAGGACTGTGCGGCGGTCACTCCTAGCAATACTATCATGGACAGATGCATCTGCAGCAGGCAGATTGGTGAAGACGAGGTCAAGTATATTTTTCCCTCTTGTTGGTTCCCTCACCACCTGCCGCATACCCAGTCTAGCAGCTATGTACTTTAGGACTCGGCCAGCTCGGACAGTAGTGGTGCTACCGAGCCACTCTTGATGATGGGCATTGAAGTCCCCCACTACATTCTGCACCCTTGCCACCCTCAGTGCTTCCTCCAAGTGGTGTTCAACATGGAGGAGTACTGATTCATCAGCTAAGGGAGGGCGGTAGGCGGTAATCAGCAGGAGGTTTTCTTGCCCATGTTTGACCTGATGCCATGAGACTTCATGAGGTCCAGAGTCGATGTTGAGGACTCCCAGAGCAACTTCTTCCTGACTGTATACCACTGTGCCGCTGCCTCTGCTGAGTCTGTCCTGCTGCTGGGACAGGACATACCCGGGGATGGTGATGGCAGTGTCTGGGACATTGTCTGTAAGGTATGATTCCGTGAGTATGACTATGTCAGGCTGCCGCTTGACTAGTCTGTGGGACAGCTCTTCCAACTTTGGCACAAGCCCCCAGATGTTAGTAAGGAGGACTTTGCAGGGTTGACAGGGCTGGGTTTGACGTTGTCGTTTCCGGTACCTACGTTGATGCCAGGCGGTCTATCTGGTTGCATTCTGTTTTATTGATTTTGTACGTTTAGATACAACTGAATGGCTTGCTAGGCCATTTCAGAGGGCATGTAAGAGTTAACCACATTGCTGTGGGTCTGGAGCCACATGTAGGCCAGACCAGGTAAGGACAGCAGATTTCCTTCCCTACAGGACATTAGTGATCTAAAGCAGTAATATCTACTCATGGCTTTGTCCATTAGCCGTTAATGTTTTCAGGTCCTCTTTCTGGTTTTAATGAATAAAAACACTTTCATATCTATGAGGTAACCTGATCTATTTTACAAATCTGGGCCTGGAAGCTAAATTCTCAAAAAACTTGCTCCCATTTCTGAAATGTCAGGGAAAGTTAAAGTGAAAAAAAAAAGTAACAGGACAAGTGGAGAATGGAAACGAATAGAGAATTGGGAGAAATAATGAATGAAAGAGCACTGAGCTGGGCATGTGGGTGGCATTTCAATTGTAAATGCCCAATAACCATGTGAGGCATGTCTTTGAAATTTATCAAATAGTATTTTATTGATACGGTTGGCCCTGTGTCAGCCTTGGCTCAATAATGGCATGCTTGCCTCTGATTCAGGAAGGTTGTGGGTTCAAGTCTCACTCCAGTGACTTAAGAACAAAATCCAGTCTGACAGTTTAGTGCAACATTGAGGGAGTGCTGCACTATCTATCAGAGGTGTTGCTTTTCAAAAGAGAAATTACACAGATCTCTCAGATAGATGTAAAAGAGCCTATGAAACTATTAAAGAAGAGCAGGGGTGTTCTTCCTGATATAAAAACAAGAAATGCTGGAACCACTCAGCAGGTCTGGCAGCATCTGTGAAAAGAGAAGCAGAGTTAACGTTTCGGGTCAGTGACCCTTCTTCGGAACTGACAAATATTAGAAAAGTCACAGGTTATAAGCAAGTGAGGTGGGGGTGGGGCAAGAGATAACAAAGGAGGTCTTGATTGGACCAGGCCACATAGCTGACCAAAAGGTCACGGAGCAAAGGCAAACAATATGTTAATGGTGTGTTGAAAGACAAAGCATTAGTACAGATTAGGTGTTACTACACTGAATATTGAACAGCAGCAAGTGCAAACCTGAAAAAAAACAATGGGTAAGCAAACTGAACAAACTAAGATGAAATGAAATAAATGCAAAAAAAAGATTGTAAAAAATGTAAAAAAGAATGTAAAAAAAAGGAAGAAAAAATAACTAAAAATGAAAGTAAAATGGGGGGCTGTCATGCTCTGAAATTATTGAACTCAATGTTCAGTCTGGCAGGCTGTAGTGTACCTAATCGGTAGATGAGATGCTGTTCCTCGAGCTTGCGTTGATGTTCACTGGAACACTGCAGCAATCCCAGGACAGAGATGTGAGCATGAGAGCAGGGGGGAGTGATGAAATGGCAAGCAACCAGAAGCTCAGGATCCTGCTTGCGGACTGCGGGGAGATGTTCCGCAAAGCGGTCACCCAGTCTGCGTTTGGTCTCCCCAATGTAGAGGAGACCACACTGTGAGCAGCGAATACAGTATACTACATTGAAAGAAGTGCAAGTAAATCGCTGCTTCACCTGAAAGGAGCGTTTGGGGCCTGGGATAGTGAGGAGAGAGGAGGTGAATGGGCAGGTATTACACCTCCTGCGATTGCAGGGGAAGGTGCCCTGGGATGGGGATGAGGTGGTGGGGGTAATGGAGGAGTGGACCAGGGTGTTGCGGAGGGAACGATCCCTTCGGAATGCTGACAGGGGAAGGGAGGGGAAGATGCGACTGGTAGTGGCATCAAGCTGGAGGTGGTGGAAATGGCGGAGGATGATCCTTTGGATATGGAGGCTGATGGGGTGAAAAGAGAGGACAAGGGGAACCCTGTCACGGTTCTGGGAGGGAGGGTAAGGTGTGAGAGTAGAGGTGCGGGGAATGGGCCGGACACGGTTGAGGGCCCTGTCAACCACAGTGAGGGGAAATCTTCGGTTGAGGAAAAAGGAGGTCATATCAGAAGCACCGTCATGGAAGGTAGCATCATCAGAGCAGATGCGTCGGAGACGGAGAAACTGGGAGAATGGAATGGAGTCCTTACAGGAGGTAGGGTGTGAAGAAGTGTAGTCGAGGTGTTTAATTCACTGCCACGTCTCTTCCAGGAATGCCTACCTTGAAGAAGTTCTGCTCTTCTCTCCGACGGGATTTTCGTTTGTCTCTTTTATCTTGTTTACCTTCATTGCTTTCTATTTACCTCCTGGTGTTTGATATGGTATCTACCAAAACTCGTTTTCACAGCCACATCTCCTTCCTCAGTGACTGTCTCCGGCTCCGACTTATTCCACGTGGATTCCAACTGCAGTTTCACCCATCATGCTTTGAAACCACCCAGGATCACAGGTATCTCCGAGAAATACAACGTTTCTCGGACTGCTACTCTCGCCGCATCCTGAGATCCACACTCAGTGCTATGCACCGCCACATGCACACACTGGACCTCTCTCTCCAGCAGCACCGCCTCACCTTATCTCAAAGCTGTTCTACTCCGCAGTTTTATTTCATCTTACGTCTCATCCGACGCATTAACAAAAAACTTTTTTTCTTCCTTTCAGGTGTTAAGGAACGCAAGCTCCAGCAGCTGATGGGGACTAATGCCCCTCCAGATCCTCCTTCCGCTTCACTTCCCTCTGACCCTACCCCATCTGATCTGACCCCTTGCCGTGTATTCACTATACCCTCTGACCTCCCCCTCTCGGATGCTGAGCGTTCTGTACTCAGCAAAGGTCTCAGTTTTATCCCCTTATTCCCCCACCTCAATGAATTTCACGCTCGGCATGACGTTGAGCTCTTCTTCCGTCGCCTCCGCCTCCGGGCTCACTTCTTTGACCAGGAGTCCTCCCCACGACCAGCAGACCCATTCACCCGCCTCCAGCATTCTCTCTCTACCTGGACCCCTCCCCCTGGCCTCTTACCCGCTCTTGATCTCTTCATTGAAAACTGTCGGCGAGACATTGGTCATCTCAATTTCTCTGCCCCCCTCACTCACTCTAACCTGTCCCCCTCTGAACTTGAGGCACTCCGTTCTCTCAGGTCTAACCTCGACATGGTCATCAAACCTGCAGACAAGGGTGGTGCTGTTGTCGTATGGCGTACCGACCTCTACCTTGCAGAAGCTCAACGCCAACTCACGGACACTTCTTCCTACCTCCCTCTGGACCATGACCCCACCACCGAACATCAAGCCACTGTCCAAAGGACTGTCACTGACCTCATCTCCTCTGGAGATCTTCCCTCTACAGCTTCCAACCTCATAGTCCCACAACCCCGGACAGCCCGCTTCTACCTCCTTCCCAAAATCCACAAATGGGACTGTCTCGGCAGACCCATTGTGTCAGCCTGCTCCTGCCCCACTGAACTTATTTCTTCCTATCTTGACTCTATCTTTTCTCCGCTGGTCCAGTCTCTTCCCACCTACATCCATGACTCTTCTGACGCCCTACGTCATTTTGACAATTTCCAGTTTCCTGGTCCCAACCGCCTCCTCTTCACTATGGACGTCCAATCGCTCTACACCTCCATCCCCCACCAGGATGGTTTGAGGGCTCTCCGCTTCTTCCTGCAACAGAGACCCAACCAGTCCCCATCCACCACCACCCTCCTCCACATGGCTGAACTTGTTCTCACATTGAACAACTTCTCCTTCAACTCCACGCACTTCCTTCAAGTTAAAGGTGTTGCTATGGGTACCCGCATGGGTCCTAGTTATGCCTGTCTTTTTGTGGGATATGTCGAGCATTCTTTGTTCCAGTCCTACTCAGGCCCCCTCCCCCAACTCTTTTTCCGGTACATCGATGACTGTATCGGTGCCGTTTCCTGCTCCCGCCCTGAACTGGAAAACGTTATCAACTTTGCTTCCAATTTCCACTCTTCTATCACCTTTACATGGTCTGTCTCTGATACTTCCCTTCCCTTCCTCAACTTCTCTGTCTCCATCTCTGGGGATAGGTTGTCTACTAATATCCATTATAAGCCCACCGACTCCCACAGCTACCTCGACTACACTTCTTCACACCCTACCTCCTGTAAGGACTCCATTCCATTCTCCCAGTTTCTCCGTCTCCGACGCATCTGCTCTGATGATGCTACCTTCCATGACGCTGCTTCTGATATGACCTCCTTTTTCCTCAACTGAGGATTTCCCCCACTGTGGTTGACAGGGCCCTCAACCGTGTCCGGCCCATTCCCCGCACCTCTACCTTCACCCCTTACCCTCCCTCCCAGAACCGTGACAGGGTTCCCCTTGTCCTCACTTTTCACCCCATCAGCCTCCATATCCAAAGGATCATCCTCCGCCATTTCTGCCACCTCCAGCGTGATGCCACTACCAGTCGCATCTTCCCCTCCCTTCCCCTGTCAGCATTCCGAAGGGATCGTTCCCTCCGCGACACCCTGGTCCACTCCTCCATTACCCCCACCACCTTGTTCCCGTCCCATGGCACCTTCCCCTGCAATCGCAGGAGGTGTAATACCTGCCCATTCACCTCCTCTCTCCTCACTATCCCAGGCCCCAAACGCTCCTTTCAGGTGAAGCAGCGATTTACTTGTACTTCTTTCAATGTAGTATACTGTATTCGCTGCTCACAATGTGGTCTCCTCTACATTGGGGAGACCAAGCGCAGACTGGGTGACCACTTTGCGGAACATCTCCCCTCAGTCCGCAAGCAGGACCCTGAGCTTCCGGTTGCTTGCCGTTTCAACACTCCCCCCTGCTCTCATGCTCACATCTCTGTCCTGGGATTGCTGCAGTGTTCCAGTGAACATCAACGCAAGCTCGAGGAACAGCATCTCATCTACCGATTAGGTACACTACAGCCTGCCAGACTGAACATTGAGTTCAATAATTTCAGAGCATGACGGGCCCCCCATTTTACTTTCATTTTTAGTTATTTTTTCTTCCTTTTTTTTACAATCTTTTTTACATTTTTTACAATCTTTTTTTTTGCATTTATTTCATTTCATCTTAGTTTGTTCAGTTTGCTTACCCACTGGTTTTTTTCAGGTTTGCACTTGCTGCTGTTCAATATTCAGTGTATTAACACCTAATCTGTACTAATGCTTTGTTTTTCAACACACCATTAACATATTGTTTGCCTTTGCTCCGTGACCTTTTGGTCAACTATGTGGCCTTGTCCAATCTAAACCTCCTTTGTTATCTCTTGCCCCACCCCCACCTCACTTGCTTATAACCTGTGACTTTTCTAATATTTGTCAGTTCCGAAGAAGGGTCACTGACCCGAAACGTTAACTCTGCTTCTCTTTTCACAGATGCTGCCAGACCTGCTGAGTGGTTCCAGCATTTCTTGTTTTTATTTCAGATTTCCAGCATCTGCAGTATTTTGCTTTTATTTTAGTGTTCTTCCTGATGTTCTGGCCAATATTTATCCCTGAATCAACATCACTAAAACAAACTATCTGATCATTGTCTCATTGCTGCCTGTTCTGCACAAATTAGCTGCCATGTTTCCATAGATTTCACTCATCCCTACATTTCATTGGGTGGAAAGGACTTTGAGACATCCTGAGGTTGTTAAAGGCACTATATCAATGCAGGTTCTTTCTTTCCCTGTGAGCCTTGCACAGTACTTACTTCTGCAAGGTCCAGTTTAATAATTTGCACAGATCCTCTACTGCTCCATTTCATGCAAGATGGTGAGGAGAGATCAGTGTTTCATGCTGCTGTTTTTCAGGAGCAAACCAGACTTTCTTGAGATGAATTATTGGACTGTTGTCAATTTCTACTTCTTCCAGCAATTCATAAGAAGCAAACAACTCACGAGGAATATCAATCGTTCTCACCATGGTCACACTGGACACAATGAACACTTCATGTCAAAAGACTATCAATCACACCAGGATGTGCAAGTTTTCCTTCTCTTCATGTGGAGCCTCTGCTCAAACAGTTGCCACAAATCATTCATCAGCCATATTTGAATCCAAAGATTCAGAATCCATCTGTTGCTGCTGTAGGTAATTTCATCCTTTATATGTTCATTTATGTTTCAAGATATGTACCTTTGATGAAGAGAACAGGAGTTAATATTTTCAGTGTACAATGCAACTCAAGTCATAGTGATATGAAATTTTATTTTCACTGACTCTTACCTGGAATAATGTGTATCAACACCAATCTTTAATACACAGTAATCAGCACCTCTCCCTCTCCATTCAGAACTTTACATAAAAGTGACCTCAGTAGCACATTTCTTATACGATGCACTCTGAAATATAACAAAGTTTAACATAATTGAACATTTATTTTTCCAGTTGAGAATGCACATGAAATTATTTTTTTCATGTATTTTGTATTTTATGTACTTTTTAATGTCGCACAATTTCAATGTACAACAGACTCCATTTGGATTTATTTTTAGCATTATCTAGCCCTTTCCCCATCTCCTGCTTGCCTTCTAAATTGTCTCCAATGCCACTGATAAAGCCCTTTGGAATATTTCACTATGTTATTTAAGTGCATATTTTGGTTCTTGATTGTTTAACTCAACTCAATAGCCATTTTTTAACCGCAGTGCAAGGCACTTGCCAATTCGCTATCCCATCCACAAATCATGGGTAGAACTGTTGGAACTGCATCACTTCCTACATTTTTTGAAGGGATCCTCACCTGGACTCAAACAAACCATTGGGTTGTTCCTTTTGACTTCTGGAGTTCTGCTTTTGCTTTTTGGGCTCTGTTAACTGTTGTAGCTTGAGATTGAAATGGCAGCAGTGTGTACCATCTACGGGGGTCCCAGTGATGGGCTGGAAGGTAGTGGGGAGAGACCCCACCACAGCCCTTTATCAGAACCCCTGCCAAATTCAAAGGTGGGCAGGCAATTAACTGCCCACCGTCAAAGGCGCCATCTTTTGAAGGGATAAAAACCCACTTCCAAGAGCTGCCAGCCAATCAGAGGACTGGCAGCTCAGCAGTAGCAGCAGTGCCACTGGAGCAGCACCAATGGAGGAGATCCCGGGATTAAGGTAAATAGGGTCATGATTGCCAGGGCCAGTCAGGCAGGCCCTGGTGAGAGGGTGGGGGGGTGGTTGATGAAGGCAGGAGGGTGCCTTTCCATGGTGATAGCCATTGTCACTCGGGGGGGGTTGGGGGGGTGTACTCTATGGGCCAAGGATTGCCCGCAGAGGAGGGACCCATCCCCCCACCCTGAGCATGCTAGCAGCCCATCAGCTTTTACCTGGCAGTGTCGCCGCACAGTGGAAGGCCTCTCCAATGTTGGCTAAATACTAATGGAGGCAGGAGGCAGCCCTTAAATGGTGCTTAGTGGGCGACTTAAATGGCTTAATTGGTCTCCCAGCAGACTTTCCATTCGCCATGGTGACCACCGCGGACAAAATGGCATGGGGCAGGACAATGTCAGGTACGATGCCACCCCATGCCATTTTATGTGCACCCCAACTCCCACCCCGTCTCTAAGGGCCAGATAAAATCCAGCCCTATGGTTCTGATGACTGGGCTGACCTTGTGACTGGTGAAGAGGAGAAGGAAGAGCAGCAGGCAAAAGTCTACAGATCTGAAACTACAAGGAGAAGGGCAGCAGGAGGAGAGCTGGAGGTCTTGCCCACTAGAATGTCCAAACCAAAAACTTCATATTTGTGTTTCAGCGAGGAACAGTGTGTGATAAACCTCAAACTGGTTTGTGCCTCACATCATGAGCACTGGGTAAGGGCTGCAGATCTCTTGCCAATGTCATAGCCAATTTGGGCATAAGTCGAACATCATCCCCTCTATGTTTATAAATTGATTGGTAATTGCCATTCAAAGTCAAAACTGATCTGAGCCAAATTATTTTTCAGTGGAAGACTGGGACTAGACTGTCATGCGTGGAAGGAGCCATGATGAAACAAACAATGAAATGGAAGAATTATAAATTAAAATAGGCAACTGTTAAACAAAAACCACAAGATCGTAGACACTTGTACCGCAATCAAAATGGAGTAGTGGTCACGCAACCCCTCCTATACTGGAAATCAACAAACTTGTCTGCAATGGTGAAACTCATTAACCTTGTCTGAAATAGCTCTGGGGAGAACCCCTTTGAAATTGAAAGGAGGACCATTGCATATTGATGACCCTTATTGACATGAATGAACTAACAAAGGGTTCTAGAGACAGACTGACTCACAACCCAAATCAAAATGAGTAGGTGTGAAGTAGCACTGTGTTAACAGAATGGTTCCTATTCAGACAACAATCGATAGCCATGGTTTCCACATCCTGGTCCATTGTGTGGTCACACTAGAGGAGAGGGCCATGTGAATCCTAACAGAAACTCTAACATGTTGGATTTTTACCTCCAAAAAGTAGCCCTCTGAAGAGAGAGGGGAGATCAAGCCAAAACCTCAGAAAGCCAGTCTAGCCAGTGGCTGTACAAGAGATCCAGCCAAGCAAGAAGAACCCTGCTGAACAACCACTGGAACAGCCACTACAACAAAGACATCACTAAGTGACTTTGAGACTCTCCATCTGTGAAGATAACAAAATCCACACCACCAGTTTTGGGCTGAGTTGTAACCACTAAAACTCTAGAATGCCTCAAGACTGCAAACACCCCGGCCTGCATCTTTAAAAAGACTTTCCTCTTGAGAGGACTCAACAGGTTTACTGTAAACCATGAACACTTTCCTCACTTTGGACTTTAAACTACCACTACCCTTTTCTCTCTATCTATTCTTGTGTATGTGTGTCTGGGGGTGAATGTGCATTTGGGTGAGAAAACCCATCATTTGTCTGTTTATTTGACTCTAAACACACTCAGGGATGAATGAACCATTTTTAACAAAACAAGATTGCGGTTAGCCCTTTCCACCTGTCCATAACAGAAACTTCACATGAAGTCAATCACCCACATTTATAAAGGTAGAGTATATGAACACTGTTTTCTGCAATACTCATATTTGAAATTTAAGTTTCTGACTGCAAAATGTTAAAAGAAATCAAGCGGGAATGACATCCATACCAACATGGGATGGAGGCCAGATTAGAAATCACTTTAGCTTTGGCTAACAATCTGAGATTGCAACAGAATCTTGTTAATAACGCAACTAATTCAATATTTCGTTGGACATGATTAAATCCATTTCATAAGTAGTGAATAACAAATCTAATTCTTAATGCATGTTATTGACTGTCAAAAACTGTGGCAGAAAATGTTTTCAACAAATTCATCTCTCCAGTAATATGCACATTTACTAAAATTATATTGCGAAATTGAAATGTTGCATTTGCCTACTAGATATCGGAGTAATAGGATAGTCACTGTAGCAGCAAGTATCCTAAAATACCTCTTCCGATTGTAAATAATCACTGTCACAGATGTCATAATACTAATAATTAGCACAGTTAAATTCCTCTGCCCTATATTCAATAGCAGAGCTGGAGGTTAAAATAGTGGAGAATAATGATTTAATATGAACTCATTAGCATTCACATGATCGCATTGATGATAACATTCTGTCATATCCTGATGAAAGGTCATCAGCTGGAAATGTTAACTTTGTTTCTCTCTCCACAGCTGCTACCTGACCTGCTGAGTATTTCCAGCATTTTCTATTTTTATTTCAGATTTACAGCATCCGCAGCATTGGGTTTCCTTTGTATTTCAGGCTGTTTGCCCATTTTCCCATAAAAAGGTCTTGCTTGGTGTGAAGTGTATTGAAGTGTTAATTTTAAGTTAAATACAGCTTACAAGTATTAAAAAATCCCCTCTGCACTATGAAACTGCGGGTAAGGAATGATATATGCTAACACTAGACAGATCAGTTTGTGGAATGTTGACAGTCTTCGAGAGTGATAGTCCATCCAGATCCATTATGTTGAGATCATCCTATGCATTGTGAAAGCAGCAAGTGGCTTGTTTGATTATTGGCAGCTTTAATGGCCAGCCCATGGACAGGGAAGTGGTCAAACATCAATCCTTCAACTTTCTATCCAGAGAGAACAGTAGAGTGGGAAAGCACATACACAGAAAATGCTGGAAATACTCAACAGATCAGGCAGCATCTGTGGAGAGAAAAACAGAGTTAATGTTTCAGGTCTGTGGCCTATCATCAGAACCCTCAAAAGTTAGAAATGCAAAAGGTTTTGAGCTGAAAACCTTCTTTGAGGATGTAACCAGCAGGGTAGATAAAGAGGAACCTGTAGATGTAATGTATTTGGATTTCCAAAAGACATTTGATAAGGTGCCACATAAAAGGTTACTGCACATGGTGTTGGGGGTAATGTATTAGCACATTATTATTACTTGCATTGGAGGCATTTCAGAGAAGGTTCACTAGGCTGATTCCTGGAATGAAGTGGTTGCCTTATGAGGAAACATTGAGTATGTTGGGCCTATAGTCATTGGAGTTTAGAATAATGAGAGGTGATCTTATTGAAACATATAAGATTCTGAGTTTCCATGACAGTGTAGATGCTGAGAGGATGCTTCCCCTTGTGGGGGAATGTAGAACTCGGGGGCACAGTTTCAGAATAAGGAGTCTCCCATTTAAGATGGGGATGATGAGGAATTTCTTCTGTCAGAGGGTGTAATCTTTGGAATTCTCTACCTCAGAGAGCAGTGCAGTCTGGGTCATTGAATATATTCAAGGCTGAGTTAACAGATTTTTGATCTACAAGCGAGTCAAGGGTTTGGGGGAGCAGCAGGAAAGTGAAGTTAAGGCCACAATCAGATAACCCATGATATTGAATGGTGGAGCAGGCTCAAGGGGCTAAATGTCCTATTCCAGCTCCTATTTCTTATGTACATATGCAAGAAGAACAAAAGGGATGCTCTGTGATCGGAACATCAGGAGGACAGGAGAGATTAAATGACAAAAGGTTTCATGGTACAATGCCAAAAAGAGTAGTAATGGGGCAAGTAAAGAACCAAACGGTGTGCCTGGATGAGGTGTGAATGGCAAGATAGCAGCTGTCCGAACACAAAGTAAAGGGCTGAAGAAAGAAACAAGAGGGGAGAAAACAAAACCAACAAAAAGCATGGAAAAAGAAAAAAATGGAGCAGAGGTTATGGTCCAAAATTATTGAACTCAATCTTGAGTCCAGAAGACTGTAAAGTGCCCAATCGAAAGATTGTTTCAGATTTCCAGAATCTTCCGTATTTTGCTTTTTTATGAGGAAAAACACATTATTTGGAGCCCATTGGTATGTTCTGTTGTGAGAAGCGGTTAAAGGCCGAGTCCAGTCTACATTATGAAACGAGTCAACCAGGCTTGGTCCAAGTCAGTGAAAGGATTGGCTGCTAAATGTGTTACTTAAGGACAAGTGTGTGCTTTTATTTTTTTCATTCTCACACAGAAGTAACAGAATTAAGTTAAAGGAAGGTGAGATTTCCTCTACTCTGTTCACTTATTAGAGATTCACATCAAAATACTTAATATATGCAAGCTACATTTCTGTGTGCGCTAATGTTATGCAGGTATTTACATATGAGCCCATTAAGTGTGAATTAGTGAATCGAAAATTGACCTTTTTGATCTTTGCCTTTCCAATTCTACTATACAATTAAGGTTGTAACTTTATGGAAAAAAATTCCAGATGTTTAGTGACATAAATTGATTCGATCCATGTTTTGTCTCTTTGCTCGTCCCATTACCGCCCACTTTGGCCTTGCACCATCATCTCTTTTGTCATTTAGGGAAGGATTTTGAAAGCAGGGTCAGGAACCTGACACCCTGATGAATTCCAGTCCCGACCTTGTGCTTCAGCTGCGTTGTTCTGGCAACCTGATCTTTGAATGCTCCTGCCCTAACTGGACAAAAGGTGAGCTTGGCACCCAATTAGGAGCGCCGAGTGCCTCTGGGAAGCAAAAACTTCCTGCCTGACGCCAGCGGCAAAAACAGGCAGCAGCCATGTTGGGAGCTGCCGCTGCCTTGCTGAGGAGATCAGGCAGCTCATAAAATGGCCGGGTCAGTAATAACAGGGAAGAGTGGCCATGGACACCAAGTGGATGTACAGCACACGACCCGGCGCTAGTTGGTCCCTCAAATTTAATCTCACCAAGCATGGAAACAAACTTGCTTTTGCCCCATGGCGATCCCAACAGCTGTGCACTAACATGCACCAGACTGGTCGTGATCACCGCAATTAGATTTAAAAATTGGTGGTGTGTTTGTTTCCCGTT
Organism: Heterodontus francisci; assembly: GCF_036365525.1. NCBI lineage: Eukaryota > Metazoa > Chordata > Chondrichthyes > Heterodontiformes > Heterodontidae > Heterodontus > Heterodontus francisci. The sequence goes on along the minus strand of NC_090373.1, from coordinate 153,895,159 downwards.
TCCTCACCCACCACCCCCCTCTCCCCCCACAGCCCACGCCCCCACTCACCCACCAGCACTTTGAAAATTCAAAACTGTCCAGGTGACATTGGGATCCTGAGACAACCTCCGGACCCGTGATTTTCAAATGATGCCTGCATCAGTTCCCAAACCCACGCCTTTGAAAATCCGGCCCTAATCTCTCCTACCTTCCACACTATCACAGACGTTCCCCTTTATTTTCTCTCCTCCACCCCCTTTCCCTGCCTCTGTACTTGCAAAAAAACTGTTACATCTCTAACTATTCCCAGTTCTGATGAAAGGTTTAATGTTAACTTTGTTTCTCTCCCCACAGATGCTGCCTAACCTGCTGAGTATTTCCAGCATTTTCTGTTTTATATTCAGATCTCCAGCATCCAGTTTCCTTTTAATATCAATTGTATATAGTTTGAACGCTGCAAAAAAAAAGCTTGACTTAATGGGCTTTAGTCTGTGTGTCATTAACCTGCTCTCCAATCCTGCCCATCAAGATAGACATATTTTTGCGACATCATGCTGCAGGTGGGATGCCTTACCTGTCAAAAGTATAGGATGAAACTCTCAATGTGCATTTTGCATAATTTTCTAACCGGATCAGGTGGAAAATCTCTGAATTTCTAATGTGCACTGCTGGTGGTCAAGACTCCCTGATGGAATCATAACGTCAGTAATTTATCCCTTTTTGTCTCTGAATGCCTAAGTCTGATTGACTGATTGAAATATCACATTCGTTATTCTACGATCTTTGGGTAAAATTTAACTGAGCATTTCTAGAGAGAACCAAGTACTTGTGGCCATCACTCTGTTTTATTAGTGGGAGACTAGTGTTAAAGGAAAAAGAATTTTATTGTCTAAATTTACAATCAAATAACTGTGATTGATAACCAATTATTGATTGTGCAAGTAAATGTAGTATTGTTAGTTTTTCAAAGTTTTAAAAAGAAAAATCTGCTTCAACAATCTTTCAGGATTGTTTGACAGACCAACACTTGAAGAATTTTCCATCAAAATTAAATTATATTACAATTAGGCACAAAGAAGCATAACACTCACAAGACCTATATCTTCATTCAGCATTGGAATCTGTATCTTGTTATAGCCGACCTCCCATTGTGAAGTCAATAAGATCACAGACAGCACCAGAAACCCAAAGGCGATTAAATAACCCATAATCTAATGTACTCAAAGGCTTACATTTGCTGAGGTTTCAGCATTCCAGTGTCTATTTTAACACTTGGCTTTTTCTATGTCAAAATGATCTATGGTGTATGAAAACGTGAGGTAAACAAAGACATTCATATTCATTATTGCCTGAACAAACACTTAATGTGTTACTGGACAGGTTCTCTGCAGTTGGACAAAGATATAAAATTCTCAGATCAGGGTCAGAGACCTGATGCACAGGTAATTTCCGGGTCCGATCCTGCACTGCATCCACGTCGCTCATGCAATGCAATCCTTAAATGCTAATGTCCTAATTGGGCCAAGGCGAGCTCGGCAACCAATTAGTGGCATTGAGCTCTGCGAGGAGGCGGGACATACGTCTTGCAGCAGGAACCTCAAAGGCAGACAGCAGCCATGACAGGGCCTGCCGCTGCCTTGAACAAGAGAGGAGGCAGGAATTCAGAGGGCCAGAAGCCTCAGTACAGAGAGAATCAGCCAAATGGTCAGGCATACTGTACGGTGTCTAATCTTGCAGTGAAACATTTGGTGGCAAAAATGTTTCCATCCCATAAAAAACTTTGCATCTCCCTGCATTGAACCTGACAGCTGTGCACGTCTGTACACCAGACTGTTTGAGTTTGGCAATTCCCACTTTGAAAATTACCTCCTGTCCCTGCCCGGCCTGTTAACATTCTCCTCAAAGAAGCTTAATTGATTGTTAATTGAAGGCAAGGAGGTCACTGGTTCCCCTAGCTCACCCTTTGAAAATTGTGTTACGATCTGCTCACCCCCTCCTTCAATTGAAAATTCAGCCCTTGATGTTTGTGTATTAAAAGTGTCAGCCTTCTCTCAGTGATAGCATTCTCAGGTTAGATGTTCAAGTTCCAATCCAGAGACCTGAACACATAATCTAGCTTGACACTTTGGTGCAGCACTGCTGGAGTGTTGCACTGTCAGAGGTGCTGTCTTTTGGATGATAAGTTAAACCGAAGCCTTGTTTGCCCACTGAATTGGATGTAAAAGATCCCACGCCACTATTCAAAGAAGAGCATGGGAGTTCTCCTCGTGTCCTGGTCAATATTTATCCCTCAACCAAAGTTACTAAAAAACAGATTACCTGGTCATTATCTCATTGATATTTTTGGGTCCTTGCTGTGCACAAATTGTCCACCATCTTTCTTTCATCATAACAGTGCCTACACTTCAAAAAGTACTTCATTGTCCGTAAAGCACTTTCAGACATCCTGAGGTCACTAAAGGTGCTAGAGAAATGCAAATTCTAATTTTTGAAACCAAGTGATAAATGACTTGAAAAGATACAGACTTTTTCTGGCATTATCCTTTGTTAAGTTTTATGGGTATGTTGAAATCTTCAGCAAAATACAATTGTCTTGTCCATTGTTTGTGCATATTTAATGTATATTCAGGGATTTGATAATAGATTTTGTTACACTAATTTTCAGTTCAAAGTCATTCATTAAATGCATTAAGGTCCATATTCCAAAGCCACACCCCTTTCCTGCCAAAAAGAACATCGGGAAATTGCTAACGTGCTTCCCATGATTTTCTGTCCTTTGTAATGAATTGGTGCAAACTGGCAGGGACTGTATTTAAATTGGATTCTCGAAATGAAAGTCAGTGACTGATTCTACCATTGTTAACACGATTTGCCACCTTCACTTATGTCAGTGAGCGTGCACAATTTCCAAATATATGAGCAAGACTGCAGGCCAGAAGTACACAGCCAGTAAAATCAGCCATTGAGAAAGGTATACGGGTATGAACACTAGTAATGGATAAACTTATTTACAGTGGCCTTTTACAGCACAATGCGATAATGGTTTAACTGGGTTAAAACCACCGCTCAAATTTCAGAGAAAGAAATGTTAAATGAACATGTTATGTCTTCTTACCTACTGGGCTAGATATTACCAGCTCTCGAGGGATGAGCTGGGAGGTGGGAGGTGGGTGAGGGGGGTGGTGGTGGAACTGTAAAATGGCAAGGAAAGGTGGGGGGGAGGGAGAGTTGGAATGTCCATTGCGCTCCGGTCGCTATGCCACTATACCATCAGCGGGGAAGGTGGAGGACGGCCCTCCGGCCCAGAGGCCATTTGAGCCACTTAAGAGTCCAATTAAGGGCCTCTTCCTACCTCCGCTGGCATTTTATCAGCAGCAGGTGGGCCTTCCGCTGCATGGGGAGACCACCTGGTAAAACCTGGTGGCCTCCCTGTGGTCTTGGTGGCGGGGGCCTCCTCTTCAGGCACTCTGTGGTCAACGGAGAGGCCCTCTGGCAGCAATGGCCACACCCGCGGCAAACCTCTCTGCCCTTACCCACACCCCAACCCCCCCCCCCGCCCCACACCAGCATCGCCGGGGCCTGCTCCAGACCCCATTTACCTGGTTGGGAGGGCAGCCTGCCGTCATAGTGATCTCTCTTCTAGGAGCAGTCCCAGCAGTGGCCATCGCTCCCGGTGATGCCACCAATCGGTCTTCCAATTGGCTGGCTTTTCCTGGGGGTGGGCACCCCAATGGCAACTAATTAGATGCCTGAGAAAGGTAAAATGCGGCGAGGGGTCCCACAAACAGCTAAGGCAGGACCGTCCCTGGCTTTTTGGCCCATCATCAGGAACCCCGCCGCAAAGGCAAAATTCAGCTCGCTGTTTCACAATGGCATTTTAACTCTGGATTCTTCCTATTATTTTCTTTCGATTCCTCATTTACTACCAGAATATATGCATCCTAATAATTGCTATATAGCCAGGACTATGTAACTTGCATTTTCCCCGTGTCCGTTCACGTGCACATTTTAGTTGCTGCTCCAGACCCGAGCCCCTCACTTCTACTTCCACTCTTTTCACCCCATTTTCTTTTGTTCTCTTCCCCCCTCTGGACCCTTCTCTTCCCTCATCATGCCTCCTTTTATTTCTCACCTCTCAGTCACTCTGCCCTTCCATGTCCTTACCACAACCCTTCAGGACTCCTCAACCTTCCTCCCTCCTGTCACCATCCCAACCTTGACTTCCTCTTAGATAAGCCTATAGCTTCCCTGTCGCTATCTTGATATCCACCGAAGGACCTGTTGAGGCATTCATCTCTGCCTCCTTATGAGCAGCAACCCTAATTGTCCCATCCTAGTCTCTTTCCGTTATTCCCACCCAGAGTGCCAGCTGGGGGCAAATCTTGCCAATCTTCTCCCTGTCCAACCCATCCGTCCTCTGCCAGTGGATCAGCTCTCACTGCCGCTCCCCTCATCTCCCTCCCGAATGTCCTTTCACTCACAAACAAGATCCTTGCAATCCAAGAAATTATTATGTGTCATGGACTTGATGGAAAACTGGATGAGGGGTGATGACGCCTTTACCCTTAATGAAGCCTCCCTACCTGGTTATACTTTCCACCACTTTCTCCATTAAAAATGTCGCAGTGGTGGTGTGGGTCTTATCACCAAATCACACCTTGGTCTGTTCCCCTACTCCAGGATACAGAGTAAAGCTCTGTCTACACTGTCCCATCAAATGCAGCCATGCCAAGTTATCTACAGAGCAAATCTCTGTCTTCTCTGTTCTATCAAACACTCCCAGGGCAGGTACAGTGTGGGTTAGATACAGAGTAAAGCTGCCTCTATATATGCCTCTTTCTCCTCCTCCATCCAGATGAAGAGAGTAACAGTGAGAAAGACAGGGATAGATATAGAGAGAGAATAACAGAGAGAGGGAAGGATAGCAATGGGGAGAGAGTACCAGAGAGAAAGAGGAAGCGATTGGGATGGAGTGACTCTTGGATCGGTACATGGATGATAGTAGAATGAAGGGTAGGTACGTAGTTTGATCTTAGAGTAGGTTAAAGGTTCGGCACAACGTCGTCGGCCGAAGGGCCTGCACTGTGCTGTACTGTTCTATGTTCTATGTCCTCTGGCACTTTCTCCTCCTTTAAGCATCACAACTTGTTCCAGCCCTCTCACCTCTCATTTAAAATCCTTATTCAATATGGCCTTCCCAACAACAATGCCAATTTTCTCACTGAGATATATTAACTGCTTTCCTGCCTCAGCCTCTGCGATGAACAATTGCTCATTCTTGATGAGTTCAACCTTATCTCAACTCATCATGTTCTCTCTCCTCTGAGGTCACTGCCCTCTTATCCTTAATCTATCCCTCCATGTAAACTCCCCAACTCATATTCACAACCACCTCCTTGACCTTGCCATCTCATGTGGCCTCACTACCTACATAGTATCAATCATAGATAAGACCATCTCTGATCACTTCTTGTATCGCTCTCCATCCACATCCCTCTTCTCCCTCCAAACCTTACTTTCTTCTGTATCTGCCTGTGGGAAAAAAGCTCTCTTCCAATTTACTTACAACTGCACTTTCAAAATCCCAACGATCTAACTTTTGTTCCTCCTTTCACCACAATATCGCTACAGATTGTTCTGTATCTGTTCAACCGCACCCTCACCTCTACCTTTGATGCCCTAGTCCCCAATAAAACTACTACTCTCTCTCATCCCAGCCATTCCCCCTGCTACAGCCCTCATCACTAGTCCCTTAAGTCCAAGAGACACATACTTCAACATATATGGCAAACATATGGTTTGACTATTCACTGTCAAAACTGGCTGGACCACAGATCAGGCTTGCTCTTGTCTGCAACAGCTGCTCACTATTCCAGGATCACCTTGGAATGCAAAGGTAACCCATGGATTCTTTTCTCTACTGCAAACCATCTTCTTAAAACCCTCTCCCCTGCCCCCTCCACCCTTACCTCTAACAACAAGTACGAGGAGCTCATAGACATTTTTGTCACAAGATTGAGACCATCTAACAAGCTGTCTCTGCCACTTCCTTCCCTTCCTCTAGCCCACTGGGCCAAACTTCTTCCAATGCTCCCTCATGCTTGTATCTTTGTCTAGTTTCTCTCCTTTCTCCTCTCATGCCCTCATCAAGCTCATCTTGCCCATGGGAGCGACCTGCTGCTCTCTCAGCCTTATTCTCAGTAAACTATTGACCGCTCAACTTACCCTCCTGGTCCCCATGTTAACTGATATTGTAAATGGTTCTCACGCCTCAGGTACTCTCTGTTCTTCAAAGCTGCTGTCATCACTCCTCTACTCAAAAAAAGCCAACCGTTGATCCCTCCATCTTTGCAAACTACCATCTCATCTCCAACCTCCCTTTCCTCTCCAAAGTCCTTGAATGTGTTGTTGCCTCCCAAATCTGTGCCCATCTTTCCCAAACTCCGTGTTTGAATCCCTACAATCAGGTTTCTGTCCCTATTGTAGTACTGAAATGATTCTTATTAAAGTCACAAATGGCATCCTATGTGACTGTGACAAAGGGAAACTTTCCATCCTTGTCCTCCTTGGCCTGTCTGCAGCCTTTGACATGGTTGACCACACTATCCTCCTCTAATGCTTCCAGACTATCATTCAGCTGGGAGGGGGACTGCCCTCGCCTGGTTCCATTCTTATTGTATCCCATCCAATCGTAACCAGAGAATCTCCAACAATGACTTCCCACTCCTATGCACTTACCTCTGGTGTGCCCCTTTGTCCCCACCTGTTTCTCATTTACATGCTGTCCCTCAGCAGTATCATCTGAAAACACAAAGTCAGTTTTGACATGTACATTTACAACACCCAGCTCTACCTCACCAGCACTTCTCTCAACCCCTTTACTGTCTCTAAATTGTCGGACTGGTTCTCCAAGATCCTGTACTGGATGAGCAGAAATTTCCTCCAATTAAAAGTTGGGAAGACCAAAGCCATTGTCTTCAGACTCCACCACATACTTCACTCCCTAACCACTGACTCCATCACTCTCCCTCGCAAATGTATGAGGCTGAACCAGACTGTTCACTACCTTGGTGTCATACTTCACCCTGGAATGAGCTTCCAGCTACAAATCTGCGCCATCATTAAGACTGTCTATTTTCACCTCCGTAACATTGCCAACTCTGCCCCTGCTTCAGCTCATCTGTTGCTGAAACCTTCTTCCATGCCTTTGTTACCTCTAGGCTTGACTATTCCAATGCTCTCCTGGCTGGTTTCTCATGTTTTATAATCCATAAACTCTGGTGCCTTTGCCCTAACTTGCACCAAGCCCCATTCACCCATCATCCCTGGGCGCACTGGGCTATGTTGACTCCTGTTAATCAACATCTTGATTTTAAAATTCTCATCCTTGTTTTCAAATGGCCCATGGCCTCACCCCTCCCTAACTCTGTCATCTTCTCCAGTCCCATAACTTTCTGAGATATCTGGACTCATCTAATTCTGGCCTCTTGAGCATTCCTGATTTTAATTGTTCTACCTTTGGTGGCTGTGCCTTCAGTTTCCTGGGCCTGAAGCTCTGGAATTCCCTCCCTACATCTCTCTGTCTCTCTACCTCTCTTTCCTCCTTTAAAACACTCCGTGAAACCTACCTCTTTGCGCAAACCTTTGGTCATCTGCCGTAATATCGCCTTATGTGGCTCAGCATCATATTTTGCTTTATATTGCCTCTGTGAACATAGGAAATAGGAGCAGGAGTAGGCTATTCGGTCCCTCGAGCCATTCAGCTAGATCATAGCTGATCTTCTATCTCAAAACTATTTTCCCACACTATCGCCATATCCCTTGATGCTTTTAATACCTAGAAATCTATCGATCTCTGTCTTTAATATACTCAATGGCTGAGCTTCCAATTCCAAAGATTCACTACCCTCTGAGTAAAGAAATTCATCCTCATCTCAGTCCTACATGGCCTCCACCTTATTCTGACTGTGTTCCCTGGTTCTAGACCCCTCCAACCAGGTCGACCATGTCAAACCTTGTACGAATTTTGTATGCCTCCATGAGATCACCTCTCATTCTTCTAAACTCTAGAGGATACAGGCCCAGCCTCCTCAATGTCTCCTCATAGGACAATCCTGCCATCCCAGGAATGAGTCTGGTGAACCTTTATTGCACTTCCTCTATGGCAAGTGTATCCTTCGTTGGGTAAGGAGGCTAAAACTGGACACAATACTCCAGGTGTGGTCTCACCAAGGCTCCAGAGAAATGCAGCAAGAAATCTTTACTCGTGTACTCAAATCCTCTTGCAATAAAGGCCAACATACCATTTGCCTTCCTAATTACTTGCTGCACCTGCATGTTAGCTTTCAGTGACTTATGAACAAGGATACCCAGGTCCCTTTGGACATCAACATTTCCCAATCTCTCACCATTTAAGAAATACTCTGCAATTCTGTTTTTCCTACCGAAGTGGATAACTTCACATCTTTCCACATTATATTCCATCTGCCATGTTCTTGCCCACTCACTTAGCCTGCCTAAATCCCCTTGAAGCCTCTTTGCATCCTCCTCACAACTCACATTCCCACCTAGTTTTATGTCATCAGCAAACTTGGAAATGTTATTACAAGCAGCTTGGGATGTTTCATTACATTAAAGACATTGTTGTTGTTGATGAATATCTAATCCTGAGAATGCTGATAAAGCTGATAAATCTGCAATGACTGTTCATGTATTTTTTTTGCAACTATCAGCTACTTCCTGTTTCTTATTTAAATGTCATTTTATCTAGCCTCGCAACATTAATGTTATCAGTGACTCCTATTCAGAAGATTGAAGAGTTTTTAACAGACTATCCTGGAGCTATCTTCATGATCATTAACATGGCATCCTGTTACAAAATTCTGTTAACTTCAAAGTCCATTAACAAACTAAGATAATCAATGAGTTAGTTGTTGGCTTGCAAGAGTTATTGGTAATCTTCACGTTCTCCAAAATATGGTTGGTTGACATTGGTGTAATTTTCATCAAATATAATTAGATGAAAAATCTTGTCAGCATTAGCAAATTCAGCACGGCCTTTTATTTCTAGAATCCCAATTTAAATACAAGTAGCAAGAGAAAGAAATCTCTACATGCAGGCTTTTGAAGGTCTCCATACAATACTGAGAATTTCATCCTGGACTGTAGCAGCATATGAATTTGCAGCACAAAGTTGTCTCAATTTTGCACTTGATTTATCAGCTTCATCTGAGCGACTTAGAGTACAAATTACTGGCGATGGATATGTCACAATTGTGGGAGAACAGTCCTTCTGAGGCTGGGCTTGTTAATGAGTTTAGCAACAAACAAAGTATGCTTGGCCCTAAAGTGCTTAGTAATGACCATTTTCATTGATGGTGGTAGACGTGATTGTAAATATTTTATTCAGATTAGAATCAATCAGATTCTTTACTTGAGCCGCTTCGTAAATATACTTTTGAACCAAAAGAGATATGCTGGATAACTATGCTAGATACTTATGAGTCTTGCATAGGGAAAGTAACGTACATATTTCTGGACATTCAATTGGAAACAGTTAAGGTAAAGCTCAGAAAGTTATGCAGAAATTTCAGTACATCTTAGGAGACTACTGAGTGTATTAAAACCCTGAGTTGGGGCACAAGGAGACCTTCTCACATCAATTTGAGTTTGTACAGAGGGGGTCATTTTCTGAATTAAGCACTCCAATGGGAACATCTGCTGAACATCTGATAATACCTTTAGGTCTTCAGGATGTTGCAAAGCACATCACAGCCAGCAAATTAATTTTGAAGTGCAGTCAGGGTGTTTTTTTATATGTAGATAAATGCAGAATCCTTTCGTAGACAGCAAAGTCCCACAAACAGCAATGAGATAAAGGACTAGTTCTTATGCTTTGCTGGTATTGGCTGAGAGGAATGGAACCACAGAAAAATTATGTCTACAGAAGGAAGCCATTCAGCCCATCGTGTCTGCGTGGTCGAAAAAAACAAGCTGCCCAATCTAAACACACCTTCCAGCACCTGGTCCGTAGCGTTGCAGGTTACAGCACTTCAGGTGCTTTTAAAAGAATTGAGGGTTTCTGCCTCCACCACTTCCACCACCAATCCAGGCAGTGAATTCCAGACACCCGCCACCCTCTGGGTGAAAATGTGTTTCCTCATGTCCACTCTAATCCTTCTACCAATCACCTTAAATCTGTGCCGCCTGGTAATTGACCTCTCTGCTATGGGAATCAGGTCCTTCCTGTCTACTCTATCTAGGCCCCTCATAATTTTGTACACCTCAGCCTCCTCTGTTCTAAGGAAAACAACCCTAGCCAATCCAATCTTTCCTCATAGCTGCAACTTTCAAGCCCTGGCAACATTCTTGTAACTCTCCTCTGTACTCTCTCCAGAGCAACTATGTCCTTCCTGTAATGTGGTGACCAGAACGGTACGTAATACTCCAAATGTGGCCTAACTGCTTTATACAGTTCCAGCATTACATCCCTGCTTTTGTATTCAATACCTCAGCCAATAAAGGAAAGCATTCCATATGCCTTCTTCACCACTCTATCTAGCTGTCCTGCCACCTCAGGGACCTGAGAAATGTTTGTTAGGACAATGGGAGAACTCCCTCCTCTTCTTTGAATACTTCCATGTGGTCTTTAATAACCACCTGAGTAACCAGACAAGGGCTTGCTTTAATGTTTCATCCAAAAGGTGGCATTTCCATGCTCCAGTGCTCCCGCAGTGATGCACCGAAGTTGCAGTGCTGCTCACTGATGATAGTTAACATTCATTTGCTACTCTGCAGGAAATTACATTGCCAGCATCTTTCAGTTATGCAACCAAAAAATTACATCGGATCCTTCTAAGTCCTTCAGCAAGTCAGTCACCAAAATCTAATGTGAGGATTTGTTGAGAAACAGTGGAGAAGCAGCTAGCCCTACTTCAAAATTTTAGTTGTGGACGCTCTCTTTATTGCCGATCTAGCAACTTTACAATTGAGGAAGTCAAACTCCTGGTGGTCATACCCACCGGTACCCTCCATAACTGACCCGTTAGAGTTTACTGGTTCACTGGGAGGGTATCTAATTAGCGTTGGACAGGCAAGGCATGCACAACTCAGACACCTGCCAGCACCTTGTGCTGGAAATCGATGGAACCCACCCCTGCACTGGGATGCAAGATTTACCAGGATCCCCTCCCAACCACCACCACCCCCCTCAGCTCCAGCCATCTTCCCTTCGAATCCCTGAATGGGGAGGTCAATATTTTAGATTAAAATAAAAATGTCTGTGGGTTTCTATGGGAGTCTAGGCTGCTTCCCTGGCCTCACCCCACCTATGAAGCCCCTATCTGCTCTTGTGGAGACAATGCACTTCACCTCAACTGGGCACAGCACCTTCTACCTGATACGCTAGGTCCCACTTGAGCCACTGAATCAGGAACTGTATTGTAGCGAGTCTGCATACGTAACTGTCAGATGGTGGCGGTTTCATCCCTTACAAGGCAAACAGAAACACCTTAAAAATGTCAGAGATCCAGGGCAATCAGGTCTCTGTTGTGTTTGTATTGTAAGAAAAACTTATCTGATGGCAGGAATGCATCAGGGAGCGATCCTGACACAGCTCCACCACCCCCCCCACCCCCAAATTATTTTCTCTGTCTCCCCACCTCCATGTCCATCATCGTGTGGCTGGGAAAATTCAGCCCTCTGACTCAGAGGCACAAGTGCTACCAACCGAGGCACAACTGACACAATGGTTTGAGCTGTTTGAATTTTTGTTACAATATATAACCTGTATTATATTGTTTCTGTATCGTCTTCTTTCTTGTTGATCTCTCACTCGCTCCATTTTATGTTATTAGTTTGGAAAATTATATTCCACCTCACTGAATCTGCTGCCGACCATAAATCATTGATTGTCTAAAAACATAGTAAACCAGTTGTTTGTGTGACAGCCACTTCTCTGAGAATATCCATGTTGGATCCTGGCCAAGCTAACCATCCACTTAGCTATTATAGTGAAGATATCAAGATCAACTCTAATACAGCTAAAACCTGACAAAACAAAGAAAGGTCACTTATTAACACTTTTCCATTTACAGCAATGGTAAACGTCAGGGCTAAATCAATTCTATAACAACAAATCCTTCCTTACCTTATATAGTTTAAGTTATACATTTACTCTAAGGGCATTTAACACTACATTTTCTAACTTCTTATCTATTCTCTAATAACATATCAGCCAAATTATTCTCTGAATGAGTTATTCGCTGTTGCTTATTTTAAGTAACTTGATAGGATATAAGCTGCTTATTTCTTTTATGATGCCTTTTGTTATTCATTCATAGGATGTGGGCGTCGCTGGCTAGGCCAACATTTATTGCCCATCCCTAATTTACCTTGAGAAGGTGGTGGTGAGCTGCTTAATTGAGGATATTAGAAAGATATTAGATATTCAAAAGCTTTTTCATGAATAGTACCATTTTTTTAGAGATACAGCACTGAAACAGGCCCTTCGGCCCACCGAGTCTGTGCCGGCCATCAACCACCCATTTATACTAATCCTACACCAATTCCATATTCCTCCCACATCCCCACCTATCTCTATATTTCCCTACCACCTACCTATACTAGGGGCAATTTATAATGGCCAATTTACCTATCAACCTGCAAGTCTTTGGCATGTGGGAGGAAACCAGAGCACCTGGAGGAAACCCACGCAGACACAGGGAGAACTTGCAAACTCCACACAGGCAGTACCCAGAATTGAACCCGGGACACTGGAGATGTGAGGCTGCAGTGCTAACCACTGCGCCACTGTGAAGGATATGGTTTTGAAAAAAAAAGTCTCATCTTCAGAGAAAACACTTCCTTTGCCTGGTCCTTTGGAAGATTGAATGACAATGTTGATTCACCAATGACCCAGATTTTGCTAAAAAATTAACACGGTCTCAACGATGCACGCCTTTATTAATGTGCAAATCAGCCAAAACTTGTGGTGAGGAAGAGATAGCCCGTGAAGCGCAAATGGACACGAATTGCTGAACAATTTTCACCAATCTGTCATTGGCTTTGTGATAAAGGCACTTTGCACATAACCACCCTGTGAGTTTCATGAAGTTGCTGCATTTACACATTAATAGACCATTAAACAGTAACCACAGAAAGTTAATTCCAATAATTAACAGTGTAAATACCCCTTTAACAATGTGATAATTGCCAATCAATTACTGAAAAATTGAACAAGGTGTGGAGACGCATTCCTTCGGGTAGTGAATTGTTTCAGGAAATTTTAAAAATGTAAAATCTTTAAATTTCAATTGTTTTTCTTATGTTTCCTTTCTATCTTTTTTCTCTCTCTATCTTTCTTTCCCTCTCTATTTTACTTTCTGTACCTGATTTGACAGTGAATTCATCTAAAAAGAATATATGGTGCCTTTCATGGCCACCAAACATTTGAAAGTTGTCATGCAAGGCCCCACTTGCCAAGAATGAGGCACATTAATTTTGTCATTAACATTGATTTTAAACTGTTACTGGAGTTGAGAAAGGACTTGTTAAACAGATCAGCCGTGGCTGGAAAAGACATTTGCATATAAACAGACGGTGTTTGGAAGGACAAAACACCTATTCTCTGACACATTGAACTCACAATGGACTTTTGATCACCAGACGTTGAAGGTGGGGGAGCTCGCATTCCAGGTTGACTGCTACGATAGCTGAATACATAAACGGACAAACTAGCTAGTCACAAGACTATCCTGCTGGGCAAGTTGAGTTTTTTGAATTTGTACAAACAGTTTGGGAAGAAAGCTGATTGCTCCTGGATTGAAAAGACCTCTCCTGGCTAGCTCACCACAGCCTCTCCTGCCTGCTCCCCTCTCTTTTTCATAAGCCTCAGAATGCACTGAAGACATATGAACCCCAAGAGAGAAAAATCTCTTATAGCAAACAAGGTTTAGGAAGAATACTGGACCTAAATGAAAAGCAAGATCTACCTGCAATCAAGGACTCTACAGTGAGTTCAAAGAACCGTAACAAAAACTCTTCAAATATTGCCTCAAACCTTTCCACTTTATTTTTCTTCTACTCTTTTCTGTCTCTATTTGCATGTGTGTATTGCGTATGCATGCTAGCATGGGTCACGGCATATATCCGTAGGCATTAAACGAATTAGAGTTTAAGTTTAATAAATTTCAACTTTTCTTCTTTAAACTAAGAAAGCCTGTTTGTGCTGATTTCTTTGCCTTATAATTGGAAAGCAGGGAAGAAGCATTCACCAAGGGGGAGCAAAGAGTACGGTGTGTTTAAAATTAAACCCTGTTACAGTATGGCCAGGCAAAAGCTGAGAGGGAACCAAGACCTCTTTCTCACCTAATTGTAACAAATAAATGAATTTCAGCCCGATTATATACCTTCTGTGAATTGTTTCTGTTAAGAAGTGAGATAGGCTCGAAGAGGAACATTTTAACTAGGCATAGATTTGATCAGAGGTTTATTTAATCATATTTATATTTTTAAAAATCCCTGTGAAAAAGTGAAGTTACGAGAAGATCTGGTAAGAGTCTTCAGAATTATGAGGGGTTTAGATCAGGTAATCGGCAAAAAAAATCAAAGTCCACTGGTTGATGGGTCATTAATCAAATTAACTATTCACAAAAGAACAGAGAAAGACTGTGAAAATATTTCTATGCACATAATTGTCAGAGAATGAAATGCCCTACCAGAATTTTTTTTTAATTCATTTGTGGGATGTGTGCATCGCTGGCATTTGTTGCACATCCCTAATGGTAGGAACCTAGGAAGTCCAGAGGTAAGAGGAACCTTGGTGTACTTGTCCATAGATTAGTGAAGGCAGAAGCACAGGTAGATAAGGTGGTTAGGAAGGCATATGGGATACTTGCCTTTATTAGCTGAGGCATAGAATATAAGAGCAGGGAGGTTATGATGGAGCTGTACAAAACACTAGTTAGGCCACAGCTGGAATACTGTGTACAGTTCTGGTCTCCACCTTATAGAAAGGATGTCATTGCACTGGAGAGGGTGCAGAGGAGATTCACCAGGATGTTGCCTGGGCTGGAGCATTTCAGCTCTGAAGAGAGACTGGATAGGCTAGGGTTGTTTTCCTTAGAACAGAGAAGGCTGAGGGGGAACCTGATTGAGGTATACAAAATTATGAGAAGCATAGACAGGGTAGATAGGAAGAAACGTTTTCCCTTAGTGGAGGAGTCAATAACCAGGGTACATAGATTTAAGGTAAGGGACAGGAGGTTTAGAGGGGATTTGAGGAAAAAATATTTCACCCAGATTGTGGTTGGGAACTGGAACACAGTACCTGAAGGGATGGTGGAGCCAGGAACCCTCACAACATTTCAGAGTTTAACATTTAAGAAGTATTTAGATGAGCACTTGAAACGGCATAGTGTACAAGTCTACATGCCAAGTGCTGGAAAATGGGATTAGAATAGATAGGTGCTTGATGGCCTGCACAGATATGATGGGTCGAAAGGCCTGTTTCTGTGCTGTATAACTCTTTGACTCTAATTGTCCTTGAGAAGGTGGTGGTGAGCTGCCTTCTTGAACTGCTGTAGTCCATTTGCTGTGGGTGCACCCACAGTTGAGAAGGGAGTTCCAGGACTTTGACCTAGCAACAGTGAAGGAGCGGTAATGTAGTTCTAAGTCAGGATGCTGTGTGATTTGGAGGGGAACTTGCAGGTGGTGATGCTCTCAAGTGGCTTGAGAGAAGTGACTGAGGGAGTCAGCAGTGCTCCAAGTGCCAACTACCTTTGTTGAATGATCATTTTCTTTAGTTCACTGACTGGAGATCTGAATTTATAGTTTTTTTTTTAAAAAACATTTAAAAAAGACAAGCTAAAAGGATGATTTTGCTGGCAACTTAGGATGGCCACTGAGTTTGAAACACTGCATACAAGGATTGTGAGGAGGGAGATCAAATGTCTGCTTATGCCCCAGCAAGAACCAAGACCCAGAAAGTTTAAACGATTTACCTGTTCATTTTATCAAGAGAGAAGTATTTCTAACTGCTATGTTTGAATGACTGAGTGACCGACATGTGATAAGCCCCCACCCCATCTTTGATTTTAAGCTTGTGTCTTTCTGCAGCAGAGAAAGGAGAAGCAACTGGACTCTAATCAAACAATCTACCTTTCCCTCCTCTGTAACCTATTTGTGTGTGTGTAAACTTCTAGTCTGTGTGTGTGAGTGAAAGTTGGTGCAAAGTATATTATTTTCATTAGTTCGGTTTAAAGCTGGACAGCAGTTTGCTGCACTTCAGTGAGGTGCTGAACCTCCAAGACAAAGCTTTCCTCCATCCTCGTTAGACTAGCAGACTGAGTGTGCAGGCCTTTGGTCAGGGTCAGCATGCATTCGGTTGCCTGCTGCGTCTGATGCTCCATGCAAGTGGCCACCTTTTCCATGGAGGTGGACATCAGTGCAAAGGCCTGAGACATCATGGTATTTATGGCAGAGACAGATGCCTCCAGTCTCTCTCCAAGGGTGCACAGCTCCTCTGGAAATACTGACAGAACTTCACATATTCTCTGCTGCTGCTCTAGGATCGTTGTCTTTGTCAATGTTGAGCAGGACTTGGAGGGTCCTGTGCCCTCCAACTGGAACTATCCACTGCTGTCTCTGTCTCCAACACCATGTAACAACCAGCTGCCTGTCTTGGAGGCCCCTTCGTGGTTCGTGCATCTGAGCTGGTGAAGGGTTTGGATGAGTCATGTGAAGGTGCTTCCTCAGAGTGCGTGCCCTCTTCACAGGAGTCCTCCTCCTTCTCTGAGTGATACACGAAGTACCTGTAGGAGATGAAAGACAGGAATTAGAACTGAAAGGTGAAAGTGTTCAAAATCAAAATGTCACCATATTTCAGTGGCTGCTGACATCAAGTAAACATGAGTAAGAGTTATATGCCTTGTGGCTGTGGGATATTTAATTTTGTCACCAGTTAGCTGGGTCACGGTCATCTCTCCATCTTCAATGGCCAGGCATTCCGAGACCCAGCTTACCTCCATGGCCTCTTCCTCCTCCTTCTCTCATTTCTGGGTGACTATGACTGGAGGGCCACCCTCGGTTCTCTGCTTCTCCTTGGTGTTCTGCGTTCTCCTCCTGCAAGTAGAGAAAGAAGAGAATTAGGAGTGTGAGAAATGGAATGTGTTGAGAGGATGCAATGACAACATTGTGAAGGGATATTGTGAAGGGTGGGTGTGAGTCGGCACTAATGTGAGGGTCAGTGTTCTGTTGGGGAGGTGCTTTGAGAGAGAAGAATGGGTAGACCTTCCAGGTGTTGGTCTGAGGAGCACTGTGTGGGAGAATGCTGAGGAAGTCAGCGTGTGGTGGTTGAGATTTGAATGTGACATCTTTCCTGCCCTGTTGAGGTCATCAAACCTCTTGGAGCACTGCTGACCCCCTCAGTCACTTCCAGCCACACCTGCTTGGTCTCTGAGGCAGGCTTTTTCTCCCCACCAGCTGAGAACAAAATCTCTCTGTGGCTCCTCATAGCCTTATAGTCCTTATGATCTCCAGAGATGCCTCAGGGAACCAGGGGGCAGTCTTCCCTAATTGAGACTCTATCACTTGAGCTGCTGTCTCTCACTTGCTCTCTCACTTGCCTGTTGTACAATGGTTCCATTCTGTGCCTTGCCAAGGTCCTTTTCAATTCTGAGTCTTCAACTGTCAGGTGCAGATTATGATCCTGTCTGCCCAGCTTTGATTGGTCGGGAAACCTGGAATTGGGATGCTAATGCCGTGGTTCAGTTAAAAAGCCACAGAAAAGCCTGCTCCATGAGCTTGCGTGTTCCTGACTCGCTGCTGCCCACCCCTGCTGTAAGCACGTCCAAATATTAAAATTCAACCTATACAGCATGTTACATCGATATATGTACACACTTGGATAGGGCACAAGTTCATAATAGTGCATATAATGGCAATGGAGTATACAAGTAGATAAATGGGAGAGTAACTTGGAAAAGTTGGACTGGGATCTCCGACGCCTGATCTGCACCTGACATACAATGGCTGCCATTTTCTATCAGTGCTCTCATAAGATAGGAGCTTGATTACTGCAGCACCAGGAATCAACTCTTTTAATATGAACATGTTAACCAGTATGCTGCAAGAAGAAATTAAGCCGCAAAGTGTAAGAAAATGAATAGATTTTTAACTAATTGTTTCACTGAAAATAAATTGGCCCTGGGCATTCCTCATTTTGCCTGACACCCAAACGTTGCGTTATATAGTGTTTTGGAGAGTCTCAGAAACTAAATGTAATTTATATCATCGACTGCTGAGTTCTGCCAACTTAAAATAAAAACTAGTGACAATATGTTTAAAAGTGGCACGAGAAACGATTGTAAACTAGCACAAAAGAACTTTCTACGACAAATGCCTTGAGATTCCTTTTTGGTGAATTTCGCCCCTTCGTCTGAAACGGAATACTGATTGATGCTCCAGGAGAATAATACAAACCCCACCTTTAATCGCGTTATCTACAATGCAAAGATAGATTATCAAACATAATTAAAAGCCTTTTTAAAATGTTTTCAGCCTGGAGGGTTGTTGTGGGAAAAGGGGAAGTGCTGTAAAGAATAAAACAAATTGACAGATCGCAGACGGCAGCAGTTTGCAACACTCAAATCCAATAAACTGTGGAAGTTGTCGCATTAAATTATCTGATATTGCTTTCTTGACCTGATCTGATACATTCCCCTGGAGATTTAATACAATTCTATCATGCAGACAATTCAATCTGAGTGTATTTAGATGTGCCTGTTTCCCTTTTTACTTTTCTATAACCTCACATCCCCGATGGATATTTTCTTAGGTTTGAAGGAGATGTGATAAAGATATGAAAGCAGCTGTCTCAATGCAATATCACTTCAGATGCCACCTTTCCAGAATTACTGTTTTATTTTACTGTAAAATCTAGTTAATC
Organism: Heterodontus francisci; assembly: GCF_036365525.1. NCBI lineage: Eukaryota > Metazoa > Chordata > Chondrichthyes > Heterodontiformes > Heterodontidae > Heterodontus > Heterodontus francisci. The sequence goes on along the minus strand of NC_090373.1, from coordinate 153,876,233 downwards.
CAAAATGTTGTACTTATCAGCAAATATTTTTTCCAGTGCTTTTCTAAGTAAAATATCTGTGCTCTGAAAATGTTTCCATTGTTAGGAGATTTTTCAGAGTTCTAAAACTGATAGGCCCTGAAAAGGCAGCACTTGCATCATGTCCAGAATCACTGAATTGTTACAGCACAGAGGGAGGACATTCAGTCCATCGTGCCTGCGCTGTCTCTCCGAATGAGCAATTTGCCTAGTGCCACTCCCCCACCTTGTCCCCATAACCCTGCACATTTTTCTTTTTCAGATAACAATCCAATTTCCTCTTGAATGCTTTAAATGAACCTGCCTCCACCGTACTCTCAGGCGGTGCATTCTAGATCCTAACCACTCACTGCTTGAAAAAGATTTTCCTCATGTCGCCGTTGCTTCTTTTGCAAATTACTTTAAATCTGTGCCCTCTCGTTCTTGATCCTTTCATGAGTGGGAACAGTTTCTCCCTATCTACTCTCTCCAAACCCCTCTTGATTTTGTATACCGCTAACAGATTTCCTCTCAACCTTCTCATTCCAATGTAAACAGTCCCAGCTTCTCCAATCTACCTTCATAACTGAAGTTCCTCATCCATGAAACCATTCTCATGAATCTTTTCTGCACTCTTTCTAATGCCTTCACTTTTTTCCTAAAGTGTGGTCCCAGAACTGGATGCAATATTCTAGTTGAGGCTAAATCAATGTTCTATACAAGTTTAACATAACTTCCTTGCTTTTGTACTCCATGTCCCTATTAATAAAGCTCAGGAGACTGTATGTTTTATTAACTGCTCTCTCAACCTGTCCTGCCACCTTCAATGATATATGCACATATACCTCCAGTCTCTCTGCTCCTGCACCCCTCTTGTGAATTGCACCCTTTATTTTATATTGTCTCTCCATGTTCTTCCTACCAAGATCAATCACTTCACACTTCTCTATATTAAACCTTATCAGCCACTTGTCCGCCCATTTAACCAACTTGTCTAAGTCCTGTTGAAGTTCTACACTATCCACCTCACAGTTGACAATGGCTTCCAAGTTTTGTATCATCCACAAATTTTGTAATTTTGTCCTGTACACCAAAGTCTAGGTCATTAATATATATCAGGAAGAGCAAGGGTCCTAACACTGACCCCTGGGGAACTCCACTAAAAACCTTCCTCAGGCCTGAAAAACATCCATTACCCAACTACTCTCGGTTTTCTGTCACTCAGCCAATTTCATATCCATATTGCTATCGTCCCGTTTATTCCATGAGCTATAACTTTGTTCACAAGTCTGTTGTACGGCACTGTATCAAATGCCTTTGGAAGTCCATGTACAGCACATTGTTACAACTGAGGCTGGAGGAGTGCATTGTCTTTCCCTAGTTCTACTTCTTCATGGGTCACTACATATAATTACATGTTTACCCAGTTACCAATATGGCCAATTAAATTCACCAACCAGATTTCTTGAATAAGCAACAAAATTATTAATTTATTATAAAATAAGACTTATGCAGTAAAGATGCAAAGCATTAACACCCAGATTGAAATATGAAAGTTCCCTTCTAAAATTAGCCCAACACACACATACCGGTTAAAGAAAAAAAATGTTTTCTCTGCAGAGATCTCTTAACAAAAAAGAGAAAAAAATACTTTGGCCAAATACTTGATAATTATTGAAGGAAAATGAGAATATATGGAATGATATCAGTTGTCCCTTTATTCTGGTGTCCCAGGTACATGTAGACAGCTGTCAGTGTGAACTTTTTGGAGCCGTTCCCTTCAGGTGATATCGAGGATTAGTCTGGCAGGGTTTCCAGGAGAAATAAAACACCAGGGGTTTCTGCTCACACTGGATTCTCAGGGTTTCTTAAAGAGGTGGAGAAAGGATGAACTGGTCTTCTCTCTTAGCAGGCTGACTTCAAACTGACTTAAAAGAATCCAAAGCAAAACCAACTGTTGACCACCATAAATCATGACATGTCACTACTCCGTAAACAACTCCCGCTAGTCACCAAGGCTCTTGTTGTTCATTTAGCTTAAGATATGTAACATCCAGTAAGGGTTGTTTGAAACAGAAATCTCAAGTCACAAAGTCCTTCCAGTGACCTTTAAACAAAAAACAAAGTCCAGCATCTCTGGAATCACTTCAGTCCTCCAAAGGAATCTATTTCCATAAATCTAAAATACATTACTCCTCAAAATATATTTAAAAATTGAAGCACTTTCATAATACCTCCATTCCGGGAGGAATGAAACACCATTTTTAAATATGTTTCGTTACAAAGTGTGGAAGTAACATTCGCGCCTCACAAGTGCCAGGCAATGACCATCTGCAACAAGAGAGAATCTAACCATCTCCCCATGACATTCAACAGCATTACCATCACTGAATCCCCCACTATCAACATCCTGTGGGTTGCCACTGACCAGAAACTGAACTGGAGTAGCCATATAAATACTGTGGCTACAAGAGCAGGTCAGAGGCTAGGAATCCTGAGGTGAGTAACCCACCTCATGACTCCCCAAAGCCTGTCCACCATCTACAAGGCACAAGTCAGGAGTGTGATGGAATACTCTCCACTTGCCTGGATGGGTGCAGCTCCAACAACACTCAAGAAGCTCGACACCATCCAGAACAAAGCAGCCTGCTTGATTGGTACCCCATCTACAAACATTCACTCCCTCCCCCACCGACTCACAGTGGCAGCAGTGTGTACCATCTACAAGATGCACTGCAGCAATGCACCAAGGCTCCTTAGACAGCACCTTCCAAACCCGCGACCTCTACCAACTAGAAGGACAAGGACAGCAAATGCATGGGAACACCACCACCTGCAAGTTCCCCTCCAAGTCACACACCATCCTGACTTGGAACTATATCGCCGTTCTTTCACTGTCGCTGGGTCAAAATCCTGGAACTCCCTTCCTAACAGCACTGTGGGTATACCTACCCCAAATGGACTGCAGCGGTTCAAGAAGGCAGCTCACCACCACCTTCTCAAGGGCAATTAGGGATGGGTAATAAATGCTGGCCTAGCCAGTGTCGCCCACATCCCATGAATGAATAAAAAAAAAATGAAAAAATATTAAAACACATTTACACACTCATTCTCATTCACTCTTTACCTGTCCAGTTCTGTTTTGTACTATCTTTGTGCAGAGCAAAGTTAAATTCTAGACAAAGCATCAGCAATTATATTGCTTTTGCCCGCAATGTGGATAAATCTTAACTGATAGGGCTGTAATAGTAAACTCCATCAAAATAGTCTGGCATTCTGGATTTTGAATTTTTCCACAAAGGCTAGAAGGCTCGGGTCAGTATATACCAGTCTCTCTCTGTAGTCATTGTGGGCTTTTACATTGAAATGTTTAAGAGCTAGTAGTAAGTCAAGGGTTTCTTTTTCCACTGTAGAGCTTTGACTGGGTTCAATTAGATGATTTTCCAACATGTATTGGATTTCTGCTTCACCTGGGCCTGTTTCTCTGGACTTAAGCCAAAAGGATGCTGCCCTATAGGATTCTGCTACATCCCCATCATGTATGGTTAAGATTGTACATCCTGGTCTATCCCTGAATAGTGTCTAATCTCCCTAACAATTCAGTATTAGCTAACCGGATAGTAGGAGGTTCAATTTGAGAATTGTCTAGGCCTCCTTCTGCCTCATCCTCACTCTCCCTTTCATCCTTCACTGTCCCTACTACCTGACATACTAGTGCTTGTTTATCCACCTCCCGGCGGTGATATTGTTTAAACATATTGATGTGACACAGCCGATTCTTTATCCGTCAGTCTGGGGTGTCAATCAAATAATTTATTTTACCAATTCTTTTGACTACTCTATATGGTCCACTGAACCGTGCTTTCAGTGGTTCACCCTGTAAAGGCAGTAGTACTAACACCCTCATCCCCTGGTTGAAATGTTCGGGTCTCGGCATGCTTGTCTGCCCATTTCTTCATCGTTGTTTGGGAAGCTTTCAGGTGTTCCTGAGCCACTGTGCAAGCTGTTGTGAGCTGCTCCCGGAACACAGATACATAATCTAATGTGGAAGGTTTGTCCCTCTGTTCTGAAAACTTTTCTTTGATTAGTTTTAGAGGACCTCTTATCTCATGTCTATAAACTCATTCAAAAGGACTAAAACCAGTAGACTCATTAAGTGAATCCCTGGTGGCAAACAAAAGAAATTCCCATCCTTTTTCCCAATCATGGGGATATTGGTACTGTTCTAAAGCCCCTTCTGCCTGTGGGTTGTTTGCTGAGGACTTTAACTGTACTATATCCAGATTATGCATAACTTCCTGGAAAATTTTAGACATAAAATTGGAACCTTGATCTGACTGAATCTCAGTACATAATCCATATCTATTGAAGAACTGGGTTAACTTTTCTACCACTACCCTAGCAGAAATTGTCCTCAAGGGAATGGCCTCTGGGAACCAAGTAGCCATATCCATGATGGTGAGTATATATTGATGTCCCGCTTTTGTTTTCAGTAAAGGTCCCACACAGTCTACTAATGCACTACTAAATGGTTCCCCAAAAACCTGTATGAGAAATAGAGGTGCCAGTTTTATGGCAGGTTGTAGATTTCTCACAATCTGGCATGTATGGCACATCTTACAAAACTGCACTACATCCTGGTAAAGACCTGGCCAAAAAAAATGTTGACCTATATGTGATTGGGTCTTCCGGATCCCCACATGTCCTGCCATAGGAATTTCATGGGCTATCCTTAATATTTCCCAGTGATACTTGGGTGGTACCACTATCTGGTGAACTACTATCCATTCTTCATCCACAGGTCTGTGAGAAGGTCTTCACTTCCCCATCAGAATCCCATTTAGAATGTAGTAGACTTCTGGAAATCCCTTTGCCTCAGCTTCAGTTGGAGCTGATTGTGCCATTTTACTTAACTTTGGATCGGCTTCCTGAGCCTCGATCACGTAAGACTTACTGAACATTTCCTTCGGATTATTCAAATCCCCAAAGAAAGTTTCAGATATTCGGCTATCTGTCTGTGATGCCAATTTGACCTCTGACAATGGAACTTGTTTAGCCATTGCTTGGGTCAACACACATGAAGGAAAAATTCCTGGAACCTTTTCCTGTAACTGTTCTGTCTCCTTAACTTCACTTGGTTTTTCTGTGACTACTGGAGAAGCTACTACCTTTGCTCTGGCCAAATCATTCCCTAGAAGTAAGTCCATTCCATCTACCGGAAAACTACGGATGACTCCTACAGTTACCATCCCAGACATCTGGTCACACTCTAGGCACACCCGATACAAAGGTGCTGGTATGTACTCCCACCAATACCGTTCACTAAGACTTTGGCATTCAGTGTGCTCTCTGGTGGAATTTTTTTTTCCCCTAGCAAAAGAGTTTGTGTTTTTTCTTGTATCCCTACGCTAAACTATAGGTTAACCTCCCTCACCTAAGGGATAAGGAGTTACTTTTCCTTTTGTTAAGAAATTGCTTCTTTAAAAAAAACATTTTTTTTTGAGGACTTGTGTTAAAACTGAAAAAACTCCATGTTTCTTTTTATCAAGTTCACCGAAAGAACAATTGAGGTGCTGTTTGAAAAATACCTGTGCTGGAAGTCATGTGCCTTGGGCTAAGTAAACAACAGAACCCTTGATGACCTGACAAAAATGGATACAGAGAAGCCACATGTCAAGGTTTATGGAGGTCAGGAGGTTGACTCTCTGTTTGGGGTTTCGACATTGTTTTCAGTTTTGTTAGGGTGCGAACTGATTGAAGACAGTTGGTGTTTTCCTGCCTGGGGACAAAAAGAGGAAACCACTGAGCTCACCTCCTTGTCTACCTCTGAAGAAATCCTGCAAAGATCCAATGTGGGAGAGCTAAAATCCCTGGTGCTGCATAGCTCCTGAGAAGTTGAAAAAAATCCTGTGATTCAAGTGTATGCCGGCGGAAAACTCTGATGCCATATTTCTCATGGAAAGCCTACTGGAATAATTCTCAACATCTCCAGGACAGACAGCTTCTGAAACGATCCCAGTGACCCATCTCCGTATACCCAGATGCCAGACCAAAAACTGACCTCTTTCCATATCTTCTCTTTTCTTCATCAGGAATTAGCAAGTATTTGGCCAAAGTAGACTTTTTGTCTTTTTTTTTGTAACAGATCCCCGCAGAGAGAATTTCTGTATTTTTTCCATTGTGTGTATGTGCGAGTGTAATTAAGGAATTTAAAAAGGGAACTTTCATATTTCAATCTGTGTGTTAATGCTTTGCTTTGTCCCTGGTTAAGCCTTGTTTCATAATAAACTGATAATTTAGTTGTTTAATAAAGAAACCTGGTTGGTGTATTTTATTCTGGGATAAGAAACAAACTATAAACATTGGTTGTATCGGTAACTGGGTAAACATTTGAATATATGTTGTGACCTGTGGAGAAGTGGAACTAGAAAAGACAGTGCATTCTTCCCACCTCAGTCGTAACACTTTTGACAAGAATTCCCTATAACTCTCAGGTATCTTGATCATGTCCCCCGTACTCACAGGAATTTTTGTACTTGGCCTACCAGCTATAGCCATAACTGCAGCTTGCTTTGCCATACTCGGTCAGAGCCCCTTTCTCTGCTTTGGTCTTGTGTATCCAAATAAGTCACATGGGTTTACGCTGCAATTTCCAGCATTCCTGATGAAGGTGTCCCACCTTGTGGCAATGGAGACACTTAGGCTTGCAGACCTCACTTTCACTCTCAGCATCTTCCTTTCTGGCCTGAGGAGGAGATCCCAGGGGGTTCCCGGCTGTCCCGTCTTGTCCCCGGCTACTTGCCTTCCTTTCACTCTCCCACCTTCTATCATTCTCGGGTTTGTGGGCATGACGGAAAAAGGGTTTGGGCTAGTAAATAAGCTCATAATCATCAGCGATCTCAGCTGCTTGTCTGGCTGTTGAAACCTTCTGGTTCTTTACAAGGGTTCTTACCAACGGAGGGAGTGAATTTTTAAATTCTTCCAGAAGAATTATTTCCCTAAGTGTCTCATACGTGGCCTCTACCTTTAGTGCCCCCATCCAACGATCAAAGTTTTGCTTTGCCCTCTCAAATTCTTTATTAGTCTACCCAGGCTGTTTCCAGAGGTTCCAAAATTTCTGCCTGCACGCTACAGGGACCAACTCAGAAGCAGCCAGAATAGCCTTTTTGTCATTTCATAATCTGCAGAAGCCTCCTCAGAAAGCATGGCATAAACTTCATGAGCTCTGCCCATCAATCTGCTTTGTATGAGCAGTGTCCAGCTTTCCTTCAGCCACTTCATCTGTTCAGCTAGCTTTTCAAAAGAAATGAAAAATGCCTCTATATCCCTTTCCTCAAAGCTTGAGAGAGTTTGCACAAATTTAAATAGCTCTCCACTGGGTCTTGGGTTGAAGTCAGGTCTTTCCTCACCAGAATTTTCACTGGAGTCAAGGCCACCCTTTTGTTTTAGTTACAGCTTTTTAAATTTGAATTCCGTTTCTCGCTCCCTTTCTCTCTCCTGCCTCTCTTCTCTTACCTTTTGAAGTTCTTGTTCAAGATTTCTCATTTCTTTGTCTCTTTCAAGTTCAATTTTTTTGGATCTTTTTCCTGTTCAAGCTGCTTCATCTGGAATTGAATTCGACCTAATTCAAATGAACTACCATTTGAATTGCCTTTTCGTTCTTCCAATTTCAAATGCTGTGCTATTACCTCAATTATGTCTGCTTTCTTAGCCCCTGGTTTTAACTCTAACTCCAACTTTTCTGTCAATTCTTTTATCCTAGCCTTGGTTAAGATTTGCAAATCACTCAGGGATAAATCCTTCCTCTCCAGAAAGGTTGTAGCAACTGACAAAGCCATTCCGGTAGTATAAACTTTAATGCACAAGAAACTTGCTATTTTCCTTTTCACCTTTTCAATTATTATTACCCCTGTTATGACCAGGTGAGAAAGAGGTCTAGGGTTCCCTTTCAGCTTTCACCTGGTTCAATTTTAAACACACTGAGTTTTTAGCTCCCCCTTGATGACTCTTTGTTCACCACTTACCAATTATAAGGCAAAGAAACCAGCACAAACAGGTCTTCTTAGGTTTAAAGAAGAAATATTGAAGTTTGTTAAACTTAAGCTCTAATTTGGTTGATGCCTACTGATGCACGACGTGCTGACACTAGCATGCATACGTAATACACACATGCAAATAGAGACAGAAAGGAGCAGAAGAAAAATAAAGTGGAAAAGTTTGAGGCAGTATCTGAAGAGTTGTTGTTACAGTTCTTCGAGCTCACTGTAGAGTCCTTGATTGCAGGTAGTTCAGGCTTTTCATTGGGGCCCAGTATTCTTCTTAAACCTTTTTGCAGGAGACTTTTCTCTCTTGGGGTTCATGTGTTTTCAGTCGATTTGGAGTTCCGTGAGAAAAAGATTGGAGTAGACAGACAGACAGGAGGTCTTCTTCAGTCCAGGAGCATTCTGCTTTCTGCAGGCTCTCAGTTCAAACTGTACAATTCAGAAACCCCCGGGTTGCCAAGCAGGTTAGTCATGTGATTACCTGGTCTGACCACGTCTTGGCTCTGTGTATTGTATCATCTTAGCAGGGAATGGAATGCGCTTCCCTGCCTTCAATGACTGTTAGTCTGTAAATGTTTTTTTTTCCAGCCAAGTTCTGGCAGTCCTTGTAAAAGGCCTTCTCTTCTTCCCAGCAACAATTTGAAATTTAATGGCTATGTGGCTTAATTAATATGCCTCATTCTTGGCAGGGGTGGGGGCCTGCATGACACCCCACGTACAATTGCACGTTGTCGGCTTCGGGTTATCCCACACAGAGCCTTCAATTATATGTTACGACTAAGGCTGGAGGAGTGCACTGTCTTCCTCTAGTCCCATTTTTCCATGGGTTACAATATATATTTAAATGTTTACCCAGGACAGGGCCTTCAGGCATGGATAGCTCCTCAATCGGAGAAGGAAAAGGAGGCGAAGGATGGTGCCTGTGCCACCTGAGGTGTGCCCCCATTATCAGCCTGTTTGACTTCCCCAGCCCTTTCATGGCGACCTTGCATTCTGGCTGAGGCCATCGACTGGCACACAGCTGGCATCCACTCCAAGCATCTCTGCGCTATCAGCAACACTGAGCGCTTCATGCTACAGAGAGTCTCACTCTTCCTGTGCATGTCAGTGCACTGCTCCTGCATCCACTCAGAGTGGTGCTGCATATAGTTCTCCAAGAGGGTGGCCACTCTCTCAATAGAGGAGCTCAAGTGCTCCAATCTCTGAGCCATGACAGAGCACGTGTGCTGCAGGGACTCCTGGAAAGTGAGGAAAAGGGGAACCCTGTCACGGTTCTGGGAGGGAGGGGAAGGCATGAGGGCAGAAGTGTGGGAAATGGGCTGGACATGGTTGAAGGCCCTGTCAACCACAGTTGGGGGGGGGGGGGGTGCGGGGGTGGTGGAATCCCCAGTTGAGGATAAAGGAAGACATATCAGAAGCACTGTCGTGGAAGGTAGCATCATCAGAGCAGATGCGTCAGAGACAGAGAAACTGGGAGAATTGAATGGATGCCTTACAGGAGGCAGAGTGTGAAGAAGTGTAGTCGAGGTACCTGAAGTGAGGGCTCGACGCCCTCACTTACCTGAAGACGAGAAGCGGCGGCTGGCGGACCTGGGCGGAAGCTGATCTGGAGCGGGAGCTGTAAAAGAGAGCGCTGGGCTCAAGGCCCTCACTTACCTGAAGACAGGAGCAGTGGTGGCTGGCAGACCTGGGCAGAAGCTGATCCAGAGCGGGAGCTGTAAAAGAGAGCGCCGGGCTCGAGGCGCTCACTTACGTGAAGACAGGAGCGTCGGCGGCTGGCGGACCTGCTCTCTCTCGGCGCGCGCTGAGACTCAAAAAAAAACTTACAGTGACATCACGGGAAATCTGCAAGGTGATTGGTTGGGTGAGTAGCAGCTGTTAGTGTATTTAAATAGCTTAAAAAAAGGGGTAAGTTTTTTTTTGCTGAAAAAACAACCTGTGGTGATAAGGTGAGTACTACTGAAGTGTTTTTTTTAAAATTCAGTGTAACTTATTAAAGACTTCAGATTGTAGTGGGTAGAAAAGGGCCCCTAGACTAATTAGTATTTTTAAATTAAGGGAGTAACTAATTAATCTAAGGGTAAGTCATGACAGGGGAGCTCGCACCTGTGATATGCTCCTCCTGCGCAATGTTGGAAATCAGGGACGCTTCCAGTGTCCCTGACGACCATGTGTGCAGGAAATGTATCCATCTGCAGCTACTGGCTACCTGTATTACGGAGCTGGAGCTGTGGGTGGATTCACTGTGGAGAATCATCGATGCTGAGGACGTCATGGATAGCACGTTTAGCGAGGTGGTCACACCGCAGGTAATGGCAACACAGGCAGTAAAGGGATGGGTGACCACCAGACGGAGTAGTAGGCGCAGGCAGGTAGTGCAGGAGTCCCTAGTGGCCATCCCCCTCTCAAACAGATAAACCGCTTTGGATGCTGTTGTGGGGGATGACCTCCCAGGGGAAAGCAGCAACAGCCAAGTTCGTGGCACTACGGAGGGCTCTGCTGCACAGTAGGGGAGGAAAAGGGGTGGAAGAGCTATAGTGATAGGGGATTCTATCGTAAGGGGTGCAGATAGGCATTTCTGTGGCCGCAAACGAGGCTCCAGGATGGTATGTTGCTTTCCTGGTGCTAGGGTCTTGGAGCGGCTGCAGGACATTCTGAAGGGGGAGGGTGAGCAGTCAGAGGTCGTGATACACATTGGTACCAACGACATAGGTAGAAAGAGGGATGAGGTCCTGCAACAAGAATTTAGGGAGCTAGGTAGCAGAATAAAAAGCAGGACCTCAAAGGTTGTAATCTCTGGATTACTCCCTGTTCCACGTGATGGCGAGTATAGGAATAGGAGGATAGAGCAGATGAATGCGTGGCTGAGGAGATGGTGCAGGAGGGAGGGCTTTAGGTTCCTGGATCACTGGGTCTGTTTCTGGCAAAGGTGGGACCTGTACAAGTTGGATGGGTTGCACCTGAACCGGAACGGGACCAATATCCTTGCTGGGAAGTTTGCTCGTGCTGTTGTGGGAGGCGGGGGTTGTGGGGGGGGGAGGTTTAAACTAATTTGCCAGGAAATGGGATACAGAGTGGAATTACAGTAGGGGGTGAGGAACAGCCAAATATAGAAGAAAAACTGAGTCAGTCTGGAAGGCAGAGCAAATATAGATCTGTTAAGGCACAAGTGAAAAATGCAAGGCTGGATTGCAAGGAACCTTACTAATAAGGCAGATGAATTGAGGGCATTGATTAGCACATGGGATTATGATATTATTGCTATCACAGAGACGTGGCTGAGGGAGGGGCAGGACTGGCAAATTAATATTCTAGGGTATAGAATCTTCAGGCGTGATAGGGGAGGGGATAAAAGAGGAGATGGTATTGCACTGTTGATCAAGGAGTCAATTACAGCAGTAAGGAGGGATGATATCTTAGAAGGTTCCTCAAATGAGGCCATATGGGTAGAACTTAAGAACAAAAGGGGGGCCATCACTTGGCTGGGCGTGTACTATAGGCCTCCAAACAGTCAGGGAGAGATAGAGGAACAGATATGCAGGCAAATCTCAGAGAGGTGTAAAAATAACAGGGTAATAATAGTAGGGGATTTCAACTTACCTAATATCAACTGGGATAGTCTTTGTGCAAAAGGCTTAAAGGGGGAAGAATTCTTAAAATGCATACAGGAGAGCTTTTTGAGCCAGTACATAGAATGTCCTACAAGGGAAGGGGCAGTACTGGACCTAATCCTAGGGAATGAAGCTGGAGAAGTGGTAGAAGTATCAGTGGGAGAGCATTTCGGGGATAGTGACCATAACTCTCTAAGATTTAAGGTAGTTATGGAAAAGGACAAAGACGGGCCAGAAACAAAGGTATTGAATTGGGGGAAGGCTGATTTCAATTTGATAAAACAGAATCTGGGCAAAGTGGATTGGGAGCAGCTACTTGGAGGAAAGTCTACATCAGGCCAGTGGGAGGCATTCAAAGAGGAAATAGTGAGAGTTCAGAACCAACATGTACCCAATAAGGTCAAGGGTAGGACCAACAAGTCCAGGGAACCCTGGATGTCAAGGGATATAGAGTATTGGATCAGGAAAAAAAAGGAGGCATATGGCAGATTCAGAGCACTGAAAACAGTGGAGGCATTACAGGAGTATAGAAAGTGTAGGGGGGTACATAAAAAAGTAATTAGGAGAGCGAAGAGGGGACATGAAAAAACATTGGCGGTAAATATAAAGGAAAATTCTAAGGCGTTTTATAAGTATATTAAGAGCGAGTGGATAACAGGGAAAGAGTAGGGCCCATTAGGGACCAAAGTGGCAATCTGTGTGTGGAGCCGGAGGACATTAGTGAGGTTTTAAATGATTACTTTTCATCTGTGTTCACTGTGGAGAACGACGATGTAGGTGTAGCGATCAGGGAGGGGGATGCGATATACTTGGACAGATTAATATTGAAAGGGAGGAAGTATTAAATGCTTTAGCAGGCTTAAAAGTGGATAAATCCACAGGCCCAGATGAGATATACCCCAGGCTGTTGTGTGAGGCAAGGGAGGTGATAGCAGGGACACTGACACAAATTTTCAGATCCTCTCTGGCCACGGGAGAGGTGCCAGAGATCTGGAGGACAGTGAATGTGGTACCATTATTCAAGAAGGGTAGCAGGGATAGACCAAGCCGGTGAGTCTAACATCAGTGGTTGGGAAACTATTGGAAAAAATTCTGAGGGACAGGATTAATCTCTACTTGGAGAGGCAGGGAATAATCAGGGATAGTCAGCACGGCTTTGTCGGGGGAGATTGTGTCTAACTAACTTGATTGAATTTTTTGAGGAGGTGACTAGATGTGTAGCTGAGGGTAAAGCAGTTGATGTAGTCTACATGGATTTCAGTAAGGCTTTTGATAAGGTCCCGCATGGGAGATTGGTTAAGAAGGTAAGAGCCCATGGGATCCAGGGAAATCTGGCAAATTGATCCAAAATTGTCTTCGTGGCAGGAAACAGAGGGTAATGATCGAGAGTTATTTTTGCGAGTGGAAGCCTGTGACCAGTGGTGTACCACAGGGATCAGTGCTGGGACCCTTGCTGTTTGTAGCGTACATTAATGATTTAGATGTGAATATAGGAGGTATGATAAGTAAGTTCGCTGATGACACGAAAATTGGTGGTGTCGTAAATAGTGAGGAGGAAAGCCTTAGATTACAGGACGATATAGATGGGCTGGTAAGTTGGTGGGAGCAGTGGCAAATGGAATTTAATCCTGAGAAGTGTGAGGTGATGCATTTTGGGAGGACTAACAAGGCAAGGGAATATACAATGGATGGTAGGACACTAGGAAGTACGGAGTGTCAGAGGGACCTTGGTGTACTTGTTCATAGATCACTGAAGGCAGCAGCACAGGTAGATAAGGTGGTTAGGAAGGCATATGGGATACTTGCCTTTATTAGCTGAGGCATAGAATATAAGAGCATGGAGGTTTTGATAGAGCTGTATAAAACGCTAGTTAGGCCACAGCTGGAGTACTGTGTACAGTTCTGAACACCACACTATAGGAAGGATGTGATTGCACTGGAGAGGGTACAGAGGAGATTCACCAGGATGTTACCTGGGCTCGAGCATTTCAGCTATGAATAGAGACTGAAAAGGCTAGGGTTGTTTTCCTTAGAACAGAGAAGGATGAGGGGAGACATGATTGAGGTATATAAAATTATGAGGGGCATTGATAGGTTAGATAGGAAGAGACCTTTTCCCTTAGCGGAGGGGGTCAATAACCAGGGGGCACAGATTTAAGATAAGGGGCAGGAGGTTTAGAGGGGATTTGAGGAAAAATCTTTCGCCCAGAGGGGGGTTGGAATCTGGAATACACTGCCTGAAGGGGTGGTAGAGGCAGGAACCCTCACAACATTTAAGAAGTATTTAGATGAGCACTTGAAATGCCATAGCATACAAGGCTATGGGCCAAGTGCTGGAAAATGGGCCTAGAATAGTTAGGTGCTTGATGGCCGGCACAGACACGATGGGCTGTAGGGCCTGTTTCTGTGCTGTATGACTCTATGACTGTATGAGGTAGCTATGCGAGTCGGTGGGCTTATAATAAATATTAGTGGACAGCCTATCCCCAGAGATGGAGACAGAGAAGTCGAGGAAGGTTAGGGAAGCATCAGAGACAGACCATGTAAAGATGAGAGAAGGGTGGAAATTGGAAGCAAAGTTGAAAAAGTTTTCCAGTTCGGTGAGGGAGCAGGAAACGGCACCGATACAGTCATCAAAGTACTGGAAAAAGAGTTGGGGGAGGGGGCCTGAGTAAGACTGGAGCAAGGAATGTGCGACATATCCCCAAAATGACAGGCATAACTAGGACCCATGCGGGTACCCATAGCAACACCTTTTACTTGAAGGAGTGAGTGGAGTTGAAGGAGAAGTTGTTCAATGTGAGAACAAGTTCATCCAGGCGGAGGAGGGTGGTGGTGGATGGGGACTGGTTGGGCCTCTGTTCAAGGAAGAAGCAGAGAGCCTTCAAACCATCGTGGTGGGGGATGGATGTGTAGAGAGATTGGACATCCATTGTGAAGAGGAGGCGGTTAGGGCCAGGAAACTGGAAATTGTCAAATTGACGTAGGGCGTTAGAAGAGTCACGTTTGTAGGTGGGAAGAGACTGGACCAGCAGAGAAAAGATAGAGTCAAGATAGGAAGAAATAAGTTCAGTGGGGCAGGAACAGGCTGAAACAATGGGTCTGAGGCTCATTAACCTTGTCTGAAATAGCTCTGGGGAGAACCCCTTTGGAAATTGAAAGGGGCTATTGCATATTAATGACTCTGATCAACACGAATGGATTAACAGAGGAGGCTAGAGACAATCAGAATCACAGAACTATTACAGCGCTGAAGGAGGCCATTCAGGCCATTGTGCTCGCACCAGCTCTCCGCAAAAGCAATTTGTCCAGTGCTTTCTCGTCGTAACCCTGTCAATTCTTTTCAGATAACAGTCAAATTCCATTTTAAATTCTTCAGTTCTGCCTGTCTCCACCACAATCTCAGGCAGTGCATTCCAGACATTACCATTCGCTGCGTGAAAAAGTTTTTCCTCATGTCGCTTTTGCTTTTCTTACCCATTACTTTAAATCTGTGCCCTTTCGTTCTCGATCCTTTCACGAGTGGGAACAGTTTCTCTCTATCTACTCTATCCAGACACCCCCATGATTTTGAATACCTCTATCAAAACAACTCTCAGCCTTCTCTTCTCCAAGGAAAACAGTCCCAACTTCTCTAATCTATCTTCATAACTGAAATTCCTCATCCCTGGAACCATTTTCGTGAATCTTTTCTGTACTCTCTCCAATGCCCTCACGTCTTTCCTAAAGTGTGGCACCCAGAACTGGACACAATACTCCTGCTAAGGCCCAACTAGTGTCTTCTATAAGTTCAACATAACTTCCTTGCTCTTGTACTTTATGGACCTATTATTAAAGCCCTGTATGCTGTTATTAACTGCTCTCTCAACCTGTCCTGCTACCTTCAATGACTTATGTACCTTTTACAACCAGGTCCCTCTGCTCCTGCACCCCCTTTAGAATTGTACCCTTTATTTTATATTGTCTCTCCATGTTCTTCTTACCAAAATGAATCACTTCACATTTCCCTGCATTGAACTTCATCTGCCACCTGTCAGCCCATTCCACCAACTTGTCTATGTCCTTTTGACGTTCTACACTATCCTCCTTGAAGTTCACAATGTTTCCAAGTTTTGTATGATCTGCAAACTTTGAAATTATGTCCTGTACACCAAGGTCTAGGTCATTAATATATATCAGGAAAAGCAAGCATCCCAACACTGACCCCTGGGGAACTCCACTACAAAACTTCCACTAGCCTGAAAAACATCCATTAACCACTATTCTTTGTTTCCTGTCACTCAGCCAATTCCATATCCATGTTGCTACCGTTCCTTTTACTCCATGAGCTATAACTTTGTTCACAAGTCTGTTCTGTGGCACTGTATCAAATGCCTTTTGAAAGTTCATGTGCACCACATCAACTGTATTTCCCTCAACCCTCTCTGTTACCTCCTCAAAAAACTCCAGTAAGTTAGTTAAACATGATTTTCCCTTAAGAAATCCATGCTCGCTTTCTTTAATTAACCCGCATTCGTCATGTGACTATTAATTTTGTCCCGAATTAATCTTTCTGGAACTTTCCCCACCACCAAAAATAAACTGACTAGCCTGTAGTTGCTGGGCTTATCTTTATACCCTTTTTTGAACAAAGGTGTATTGTTTGCAATTTTTCAGTCCACTGGCACCACCCCGAGTCTAAGGAAGACTGAAAAATTACGGCCAGTGCTTCTGCAATTTCCACCCTCACTTCCCTCAGTATCCTTGGATGCATCTTATCGGGTCCTGGTGTTTTATCCACTTTAAGTTCGGACAGCTTACCTAATGCATCCTGCTTATCAATTTTAAACCCGTCTAGTGTCTGATTGCTTGGGTATCATTTTCTTCCTTGGTAATGACAGATGCATAGTATTCATTTAATACTCAGCTTTGCCCTCTGCCTCCATATGTAAATCCCCTTTATGGTCCCGAATAACTCCTCCTTTTACCACCCTTTTACTATTTATATGTCTATCGAAACCTTTGGGATTCCCTTTAATGCTAACTGCCTGTCTCCTGTTCATGCTCTCTCTTTTCTTCTCTTATTTGCTTTTTCACTTCCCCTCTGGACCTTCTATATTCAGCCTGGTTCTCAATAGTATTTTCTACCTGGCATCTGTCATAAGCACTCTTTTTCTTCTTTACCTTAATCTTTACCTCTTTTGACATCCAGGGAGCTCTGGATTTGTTTACCTTACCTTTCCCCTTCGAAGGAACATACCTTGACTATGCCTGAACTATCTCCTCTTTGAAGGTAGTCCATTTTCCCGCTACCATTTTTCCTGCCAACCTTTGACTCTAATTTATTCACCCCAGCTCTATTCTTACACCATTGAAGTTGGTGTTCCCCCAGTTAACTCTTATTACTCTGGAGTGCTCTTTGTCCTTCTCCATAGTCAGTCTAAACCTTATGATGCATTCATCACTGTCCCCTAAATTATGTCCTATTGATACTTGATCCAGTTGGCCCACCTCATTCCCAAGAACCAGGTTTAGCAGTGCCTCATTGGACTAGAAACATACTTCTGTGGAAATGTTTCCTGAACATACTCTAGGAGCTTTTGCCCCTCACTGCCTTTTAGACTACTACTATCCCAGTCTACTATCCCAGTTTTCAGAATTAAAGTTTTCTCCCCGCCATTGTAACTACCTTATACCCTATAATTTTTGCACCTCTCTTGAATTGACTTACAAATTTGTTCCTCCATGTCATTCCCACTGGATGGTGGCTTGTAGTCAACAATGTAACTGCAGTCTGGCTCATAGCCTAAACAAGATGAATAAGGTGTGAAGCAGCAATACCATAACAGAATGATTTCCATTCAAACATCAAAAAATGCCATGGTTATCATATCTTGGCCCATTATGTAGTTAAGACAGGGGAGAGGGCCATGCGTCTCCTAACAGAAGCGAATGTGAGAGATCTTTACCTTAAAAGGTAACTCTCTGAGGACACAGCCAACATCATAGAAATCTTGTGAGAAGGATCCTGCTTTGGGCAATATTACAACCACTTGAGCTCTACAATACCTTCACAAGTTCAAGACTGGGAATAATCAGGCCTGCAACTTAAAAAAGATTTTTCCTCCAGAGAAGACTTAATAAATTTCTGTAAACACAAACATTTATCTCACTCGGGACTTTAAACTAAATGTAACCCTTTTTGCTCCATCTATCTATTCTTATGTATATTTGTGTGGGTGAATGTGAGTATGATCACTTCAGGATTTAACAAAAATAAAAATATATCTTTTTTTTAACCTATGAGAAAGCCTGTCATTTGTCTGTTTATTTGATCCTAAAAACACTCAGGGGCTAAAGCATAATTTTAATAAAACATGATTGCGTTCAGTTGGGAAGTGAACACCCACACCCCTTACCACCTATCCGTTACAAGACACAACTATGTGTGAGTTCTGAAGAAGGGTCACTGACCTAAAACATTAACTCTACTTCTCTCTCCACAGATGCTGCCAGATCTGCTGAATATTTCCAGCATTTCTTGTTTTTGTTTCAGATTTCCAGCATCTGCAGTATTTTGCTTTTATATATGTGTGAGTAGACTACCCTCCTTCACCTATTCCAGCATAACATTGACATGATCTGTTGCACTCCTCAGTGATGCCCCCTTCTCAATTTCACCCCATATGTGAGGGTGGCTGACAATCGTAGGGACACCTACAGGCACTCCATCTGCCCAGCTCATGTGCATGCTGCTGCACACAGAGTTAGAGGCCTGTCATCTGGGTGTTGCTTGCCACTCACCTTCACAGATTTTAGCAGGTCATTGAACCTCTTGTGATACTGGACCCATGTCCTCCCTGCCACGCCTCCACTGCTGATCTCCTTGGCTACCTCCTTCCAGGCCCTTTTGGTCTCCGGCAGCAAATGCTGGGAAGAGTGACTGCTCCGTCATCGCATCAAGAGAGGCTTTGGAAAACCTTGGCATGCCCATGGACTCCTGCTTGTGCCAGCACTGGCACGATCAGCACCCTCCTGTGACATATCCTCAGCAAACAGCAAGCCCAGTCATGGCTGCCGCTTGCCTTTTCAAAGAGTCCTCCAAATCCATGCCCCACCTCCAGGCTGTTCCCACCACTGCTGATTGTGCGCCGAACTTGCCCCGGGCCAATGACCTACTTCAAATTTGAAAATTGCATCGCATCAGTGTCACTGATGCGTTGTGGGGTTGGGACCTAGAAATTATCCAGGCATTGGTTCCCATAGTCTATCCAAGTGTAATTTCAACACATTGAATGTTAGATGCATCATTATTGACATATTAGATTGGCTGTCTGAGCTTTACGGAGCTGTAGGTTGAGTGTGAAGTCTTAGGAGGGTAGATTTGTTTTTTTATTCTAGGGGAAGCGAATGCTGAAAGTTCTATTAAGGTATATCGTAAGATGGAAAAGACTACATCAAGGGAAGTCTAGCTACCATTAGCTTGCCCATGTTGACATGTTGCATTTTAAGCTAACCGAGATTAAGTGACAATCAAGTCCCCTTCTTATCTTTAGATCTATATCGTCAAACAAAATGGGTAAGATTAGTCCACCAAGTTTTAGATTTGTTTGCCTTAGTTAAATTGATATTCCAATCTGAATTGTTCAACTGAATAAGTATGTCTAGGATTGACACGATCACAGGGTTGTTCAGTAATATCATGTGATACACAGGGAATAGATCAGTTCAGCCAATGGGACCAATCATTGAGATCTATTACAACTACAAAGCTTCAAAAATTCACCTGAATCTGCAAATAAAGTCCCTCTCACTCACCCAGCCACCATAACAAAACCACCCCCTCCCCCCCACCCCAAAAGAAAGTGCATGAGGGGACTGTAATGTAAGTCTGTCTGTTTCCCAGATCACCCAGTAAATGGAGATTGGAGACATATTTCTCCCCAGACGGTCAATACATCTGAAATAAAAACGGAAAATGCTGGAAACACTCAGCAGGCCTTGCGGCATCTGTGGAAAGAGGAACAAGAGTTTAGGAGCAGAATCTTATGAGACCCATGGAGGCAGATTTGGAGGTGGGACTGGGAGGGAAACAGGAAAGGTCAACATCGGGTCAATGGTCCGACGCACGCCTGCCTCTGTCCCATTTTGCTGGATTGGGCTCATACCAGCAACGGTACCCGCCCGGCAGCAGCGGGTAGCTAATAAGTAGCAATTAGGAGGCGACCAAGGGGGGTGGGGAGGACTCTGCTGGGATCTTCCCACCGTCGGAACGGCCTCCTGCTGAGTTCCGAACCCAGCATCTCAGCGGAGGCGGACTCCCGATGGCAAGCGGGGTGGCCATCAGAGCCGGAGGCTACATGCTCCAGTGAGGGCGCTGCGGGAAGAAGAGGCCATGTTGAGGTCCCCTTGTGCTCTCCTCGCTGCCTGAGTTGCGGCCACCTCTTGGTGGGGCTGCCTGCCTTCCAAAGCTGCAGGCCCTCTGATTGGGCCTACAGGCTCAGGAGCCCACTCGCTGTTCTTATTTCGACAGGGCTCCCGGAATCAGTCACTTAATTGGCCGCCTCTGGGAAGATTGCGCAGGCGGGTGGGACTCACAGACCATCCGGTTGGGTCCCGCATTTGCCTCCAATGAATGAATAGCTTCAAAGGCGGTCAGATTCTGCCCAACATTTCAGGTCAATGACCTTTCAGCAGAACCATTCCTTGCTCTCTGCTGCTGTGCTGGACCTGCTGAGTGTTTCTTGCATTTTCTGTTTTTATTTTCGATTTCCCGCATTGAATACATCTGAAAAAAAACCGTTGAGCAACCATAGAAATCAGACAGATTAGATATAAGCATTTTAAAAAGTAATTGTCTAACACGTTCGCAGAATATACCAACCTGTCAATCACTCCCTTCCAACTGTCAACACCAGCTGCCTGTAAAGCAATGCATCATACATAACATACGATGGTTTATTTTGAATAGTATATCAAATACTTATATTTTCTTCTCATTCGCATCAGCAGAGGAACTGATAAAAACTAGTATTTCACACAGCTCTGGTCTTGTAGGGCTGCTTTATGTCTGAGTGTCAACTGTAGTGCCTGGATACTGCAAACTCAACAAGTGGTTTGTTTACCATAGTAAAAGGGCCAAGTTACCAACCAGAAGATCTGTGCATTGGCAATGGAGGTGTTTGTAGTCATTTGTCTGGCATCTTAGATAAATCTTGCAACCATATAGGTGGCAAACATTTCCCACAGAAGCAGGGTATGCCCCCTTTACAAATGGCACCAGGTCCACTATGATAGCAATACCAGTATCAGTTTTCAAACAGTCTGGAACAAGAAAATGTTGCCTTGTTAAACCTTAAAACTGCCAATAAAAAAACTACAAACAATGGAGGTGGGGATAGATTTCATTCAGTTCTATGTTTAATAAATTAACCAATGCATTTATACAGAACAGGTTATCATTTTACTAAGTACAGCACATCAATGAACTCTTCCCACATTGTGGCGATTATACTACGTCCAATTGTAAGATCAAATAAAATTGTGAAGATTATCAGTTCCTCTCTGTAGTACAATGGCAACACTTGTTTCCCAGGCATTATAGGCAGGAAATGGGGGTGGGTCTCAGGCCTGTCTTTACTGCCCTGGGATTTCTAGGCCTTGCCAAAATAAGCTGAGTGAGACCTACACCTATGAATACTAATGTTAATTTTAAAAAATTCATTCATGGGATTTGGCTGTCGCTGGCCAGGCCAGCATTTATTGCCCATCCCTAATTGCCCTTGAGAAGGTGGTGGTGAGCTGCCTTCTTGAACCGCTGCAGTCCATGCGGGGTAGACACACCAAAGTGCTGTTAGGAAGGGAATTCCAGGATTTTGACCCAGCGACAATGAAGGGACGGTGATTTAGTTGCAAGTCAGGATGGTGTGTGACTTGGAAGGGAACTTCCACTTGGTGTTGTTCCCATGTATCTTTTGCCCTTATCCTTCTAGGTGGTAGAGGTCGTGAGTTTGGAAGGTGCTGTCTAAGGAGCCTTGGTGAGTCGCTGCAATGCATCTTGTAGATGGTACACACTGCTGCCACTATGCGTCAGTGGTGGAGGGAGTGAATGTTTGTGGATGGGGTGCCAATCAAGCAGGCTGCTTTGCCCTGGCTGGTGTCGAACTTCTTGAGTGTTGTTGGAGCTGCACCCATCCAGGCAAGTGGAGAGTATTCCATCACGCTCCTGATTTGTGCCTTGTAGATGGTAGACAGGTTTTGGGGAATCAGGAGGTGAGTTACTCGCCGCAGGATTCCTAACTTCTGACCTACTCTTGTAGCCACGGCATTTATATGGCTACTGTAGTTCAGTTTCTGGTCAGTGGTGACCCCCAGGATATTGAAATTGAGAGATTCAGCGATCGTAATGCTACTGAAGGGGAGATGGTTAGATTCTCTCTTGTTTGAGATGGTCATTGCCTGACACTTATATGGCGCAAATGTTACTTGCCACTTATCAGCCCAAGCCTGGATATTGTCCTGGTCTTGCTGCATCTGGACACGGGAGGCTTCAGTATCTGAGTAGTTGCGAATGGCGCTGCACATTGTGCAATCATCAGTGAACAACCCCACTTCTGACCTTATGATTGAGGGAAGGTTTACCCTGAGGAACTCCTGCAGTAATGTCCTGGAGCTGAGCTGATTGACCTCCAACAACCACAACCATCTTCCTTTGCGCTAGGTACGACTGTAGCCAGCGGAGAATTTTCCTCCTTATTCCCATTGACTCCAGTTTTTGCTAGGGTTCCTTGATGCCATACCTGGTCAAATGCTGCCTTGATGTCAAGGGCAGTCACTCATATTTGAACCAAGGCTGTAACGAGTTGCCCTGGTGGAATCCAAACTGAGCGTCAGTGAGGAGGTTATTGCTAAGCAATTGCCACTTGATCAAACTGTTGACGACACCTTCTATCATTCATGAGCTAATGAGCTAGGACAGAAGTCTTCCTGCAACATTTTCCTCCCAGAATGACCAAGAACAGGGTGCCCATTCTCAGTGGTGTCCCAGGAAACTGGGGCAAGGCCTTGCACCAGGACACCTGATCAGACTGCAGCCAAAAGGCCCAGGCCTAGATCTGAAGCTTTGATTCCACTTCCCAAATCCTTCTGGAGGACAGACTGAAGCTGAGGGTGTGACCAATACATGGCAATGTCTTGGAATACAAAATTCAGGAGCTTTTGGGCTTGTCAGGGGAAACACGCTTTCAATGTACTCAGCCTGTCCTGCAGCCCAGAGATGGAAGTAATGCCAGGGCTTCATCTCAAGTCAACCAGGAGGCTTATTTTCATTCCCTTTGCTGAGTGGGTCGGAGGCAGTAGCATGATTAACAATAGCAGCACAGCAAATATTGCCCCATCCCCACTGATTTCTGAGCTGTAGTCAGTTTGTCTGGGGCTTCAAAATTCTTTGATGTCAACAGGACACTGAGCCAATTTTGAAGTATGTTTGAGCAGCTTAACCAGCCTTACTTAAAGGGTCAACAAGAAGTTATAGACCACTGTATAAATGATTTTTGTGGATTCAGGAGAAGCATTAATGCTCCACACAGCTCCACAAAAAAAATGGATGCCAGATGCCTAACCTGCCATGGTCCTCCATCGAGATTGCAAGCCCTCCACCCCAGCCTCTTAATCTCAGTCCACCCTTCACTTTAACTTAACAGAGCTCATGGTGGAGTGGCTGAATTTCTAACCCCTTCCAATAGGTGATCTGCTCCAAACAAAAAAGATTTGCATTTATATAACTCCTTTCACGACCTTAGGATGTCCCAATGTGTCAAGTTTTTTTGAAGTGTAGTCACTCTTGTAATTTAAGAAAGGAGGCAGCCAATTTGCAGATAGCAAGCTGCCAAAAAATAGCTACGATATAAATGACCAGATAATCTATTTTTATTGATGTTGGTTGAGGGACAAACCTTGGCCAGGACACCGTGAAGAATTCTAATGTTCATTTTCAAAATAATGTCTTGGGATCGTACACGTCCACCTGAAAGGCAACACCCACAACAGTGCAGCAACCCCTCAGTACTGCCTGCATAGGTTCTAGGCTTAATTCTTGGAGTCGGGATTGAAACCACTGAGGCAAGGGTGACAGCAAATGCACAAGCAGCTTGCTGCTGGAATGATAATGAGGCCTGACCATGAAAATGGTCATGCCTCCCACTACATCTATTCGATGGGCAGCAGATTGCTCCAATGGAAGTGGTGAGATGTAAATCCACCCCTACAACTGTATCAAAGAATAAAACGCAGTTAACTTGTTCATTTATCATTGAGAAACTCCATAAATGGCCAGACCCCATAAGTGCAAAGCATCAGTGAGATTGATAGGGGTCACAGAAAACACAAGATGAATCAATATCTAGTGATTAGGTGATGTCAGGCTTCCATGTTAAAAAGTGGACGGAGTGACCGAGGCAGGCCTTTCTTGATGGGAAAAGTTGAATGTAAAAGCTTTTAAAGTACATGATATATGAATTCTCCCATAATATACCATGACTTTGTACAACAACCAAATGATACTTCCAGCACTGAAATGCACTGTGGTAATGAAGGACAGAAAATTTACTCACTTCATCAGAATATCAAATTATGCATCTATTTGTGTGAGGACAGCCTTGTTACAATTCAGACATTGAAATTCCAAATAAATCACCATGTACTAAAATAGTTTCCTACTCTTCTTAAAATGAAAATGTGAAAAAAGACAGATCAGTGCATATCGCTGCAGCATTATTGAGATAAATTAATAGCTGGAGCTGAAATCTCTATGCAGAGAATTTTTATGTGATGCAGCGGCAACATAAATCCACTCGATGAATTAAAGTCAAGCGGCTTGAGAAGCTTTTTAAATACTGCAGGGGGCACCAGCATGCTGTTTATTTAATATTTGTTAACTGGCATTTAATAGCGATGGAATCAAACAACGTTTGGAAGTGTGCCCTCTGGTAAAAGCTCAACACTTTGCCTGCATTCTCCTCCTTACAAAGCCCTTCTTTAAAGAGGAGATCTCTTTTGTAGCCCTTTCAATAAATTGAACAGATGAAACAAATGGTGATCAATGTTGTTTTTTTGTGAACGGTTCAGATTAAACAAGGCATGTTTGAGTCTGACTGTGTGAGGAAGCTGAATTAACATGCACGGCTGAAAAGCTGCAACACCCCTGGGTTAATGACTGCATCCACTAATGTTCATTTGGCTTCCTCACACACTTTGGCTCAATAACTTCAACTAGGTAGTTGCTTCGATCCTGGCATCATGTTTAAGCAAAACGACTGGTTGGAAGAAAATCAACAAATAGCCGAGACTAAAGAAACAGAGGAGGTGAATGCTTTGGAACTGTTGGAACTAGTTTAAAACCATTTTCAAAAATGTTTCTTTCACCCAGTTGGAAACAAATTATGAAAGAAAAGGAATAAATCTGACACAAATGTGATTTTTTTCTATAAAAAGTCTGTTGATGGTACTATCTTAAAGTAATATTTAGAAAGTGTTAGAACGAAATCTGTCAGCTGGGTTAATGGGTTGAAAATTATTTCCTATATCTTGAGGAAAAAAACTCAATATCCTTCAGTCAATAATTTTAAAACAAAGGAGGAAAAAATTTCAATTTCACAAAAGCTAATGGGGAAATCAATAGGATGCATTTACCATAAGAAAATAGGAAATAACAGCAGGAGTAGGCCACATGGTCTCTTGAGCCTGCTCCACTATTCAATAAGATCATGGTTGATCTTTGACCTCAACTCCACCTTCCCGCCATATTCCTTGATTCCCTTAGAGTTCAAAAATCCATCAGTCTCAGCCTTGAATATATTCAATGACTGATTATCCACAACCCTCTGGGGTAAAGAGTTCCAGAGTTTCACAACCCTCTGAGTGAAGAAATTTCTCCTCATCCCAGTCCTTAATGGCTGATCCATTATTCTGAGACTGTGCCCCTTGGTTTAGACTGGCCAGCCAGGGGAAACAGTGAAATAGTGGCTCAGCATCTACCCTGTCAAGACCTCTCAGAATCTTATATGCTTCAATGAGATCACCTCTTATTCTAAACTCCAGAGGGTAAAGGCCTATTCTGGTCAATCACCAATTATATTGGCAATGCCAATTTTTTGGGAGTAAAGTGGGCGTTACCAATTGGAAAATTCAGCACAGAACAATCTCATCAGATCTCCAGCCATTTTGCAGAATTACTGGGCACAAAAAACACTAACCTGAAACATTTCAGTATCCAAGAACTCAATTTGCCAATGTTCATGTGTGTATTGCACCGAGTGATCGATCCACCCATACAAAATGAATATGAGATTAATTTTAAAAGTCAGAAAGTTGATTCTTTGAAAAAATTTCTAGTCCATTACAATGCTTCATTTCTTTGTTTAGTTTTTTTTTTGCTGATGTGACAGCTTTTCATAAGCTTTTGAAGTTACTGTTGTGGTGCGTAGTGCCATTTGGGGTTACCCATGGGAATTTCCTTATATCTGCTTTTGGGAGAAAGAATGGGAACAATGGAGGAATGTTGGATAAGTCAGCCTGCACCAGTATCACTCTGCAGTCAGTTGTCCGCAACAGATTCATTAAGCAGGTACTGACATCTTTGTTAGAGGAATATTACTTGTTGAGGCTTTGTTTTACAAGGGACAGGATGAATGAAGTATGCTGCATTCTTCAAGGTAACCAACAGCACGACAATGCCAGTGGCTGTCAAGGTAACACTGCCCTTAACTTTTATCTTTCCAGTTCATTTCTAGCTGGCACTGGGGACATTAGCAATATAAGTCAATCAGTTTTCCATATAGGTGTGAAACAGACAACCAATGACTTATTTGCCTGATCAAGTAATGCCCATACTTTAAGAATTCAATTTTATAATTTATCAAGTTAGGATAGAAACTGATGACCTCTAGATTGTAAGTTCAATACCTTAATCACAACAATACCATAAACTGTTATATATGGAGCTTGCTTACAGCATTAAAATGAGGCTGACCCCAGGAATATGTGAAGGAGAGGCCAGTCTAATTGCGATATACTGCGTTATAAGAAGGTGATGGTGGATTCTTCGAGCTTGGGTAACCTGGTAAACTTTATTTGGCACAGCTTTCGATGTGCCTTACAGTGCTTTGGAGACATGGACAACAGACAAAGAAACTATTGATAAGCTGAATGCATTTGAGATGGGGACAAATAGAGGATTTTTCACATATCCTAAACAGACAAAAAGACTAATAAGGAAGTGTTAGTAATGGCTGGAGAAAACAGGAAATTAGTGCTTAACATCAAAAAGAGAAAGATACAATATTTTGGTCACATCATTGGAGCACAATGTAGACAGAGACAATTATTGGAAGGAAAGATCGGTGGAAAAAGTGGGTGAGGGAAGCAGGGGAGAAAATGGATGACTGATATAATGGACTGGATGCAGTTGACCTAAGCAGAATGTGTAAGGACAACACAGGACGGACAGAGGTGGAGATCTATGGCAATCAACCTTCTGAGAAGAAGATGACACTGACGAATGAACAGTGGAGTTAGCATGCATATCAGAGACTACCTGCTTCCATTCTTCAAGGGGACCTGAGCTGATCACTTCTGAGGAATGCAACATTCTTTTGCCTCACTTCTTATAGCAGAATTTTTATTTCTCTGTTGAAGAAAGGGACTGCTGTCTGCTTTCCAGTCATAGTTTTTGATTTCAAAGCTTGCTGTCATGCAAGTTTGAAAATCATACAGCTTATCTCTGTAAGCTGCTGCAGGACTTTAAATCCAGCAGAGACACACATTTGTTCAAAGACAATGAAATGAATGTTGCTTGATTGATTTTTGGAAAATAAAAATATATTTCTTTTTACAGTTGCAGGTAATTAATAAATACATTTGTTTTGTCGCTGCACCATTGTCACCTTGGCTGCAGCATGTACGATCTACAAAATTCACCGGAGCAACTTTGCAGAGCTTCTTTGACAGAAATTGTGTTTTTTTCCACCCATCTCTATTGTCTTTGTGTTGCTGTTTCTCCCTGCTCTGCTTCTAACCCTCTCTTTCTTTCCTCTTCTGCTTTCCCTAACGTTTATCTCTTTACTCTTCTCTGTTTCTCAAGAACAGGTGAGTTCACAATTAAAGTTGTTTTCAATGCCGGTTGCTTGTCCACAATGCTAAAATGACTTGAGAAATCTCTGGTAACTTGCATCTCAAACTTGTATGTTGCATGAGATATCTCATTACTTCTGCCATCTTGAAAAACCTGTTAATATGTTAAAATATTACACTTGTATATTCATTTTGGCCCAAAATTAAATTTTGGGGATGTCATCGTGAAACGAATCCCAGATTCGATATGAACAGAAAGAATTATTTATTTATTGACTAATTTCCCACGTAAATAACAAGTAAACCATCTTCTATCATTGCCTTGCACAATCTGTGCAACAACCATTAAAACATCAAAAAGTTTGATGCTGCACAATTAGATTGAAACTGTTTCATATTTACTAAATGAGTCAAAATTCAACGATACTCTCTGACTCAAATCGATGTCTTTGAAAGGTTGCAAAATCCAGTAGGAAGAAAATGCAATTGATGCAGTGTAAGGGCAGGAAAGGGTTACAGTAAGGTCCAGCAGTAGCTAGCAGAATAAACTGGATTGGGGAAACTAGCAGTGTAACATTTGACTTATTCTCTTCAGTTAATTATGTGTTGTTATGTGGCTGCAGATGCACTTCAATGACTAAAATAACTCCATTGTTAATTAACACAGAGAGGCTGATAATTCTCTGTCTTTATTCCGTCAAAGGAATGACAGTGTCAAAGGTACAAAGATGAGAGAATACCAGACACTGTTGTGACTAAATACTTCAGAAATTAAGAATGCAAAAGCAAATTCATCTTCATTAAGTTTACATTGGCACTAGTCTATCTTCTCAGTGTAATGAGATGAAAAGGATGTAGACAAAGGGCAGCATTTCTCATTATGATGTCTTCAGGGCCACTTTCAATTCTTTTGACTAACTGTGTGTCTGGCTCATGACAGTGCTAGTTATTGGGGTTCCGTAATAACTTTTTTGACCTTAATTGAGCTTAATTTTGTATTTAATGTCAATAGTTGATAATACTATTTCTTCCAATTCATTGGCCTGCATATAACAGAAAAACACAATAAATCTGCTCACTTTCAAGTAATATCTCAGATGGATGTTAAAATTTTCAACTGTTCAACTGGCATATGCATATCCATCAGCTTTACAATAATTTGTGCATTTCATTTTAATTAGCAGCTCTCTCCTGATCTTGCTCACTGGTAACAGTAAGAAAAGTGGGGTTTTCTGGGCTGTGGAAGTAAGGGAGAGAATCTGCAAAGACATTTCAAGAGACCTGTTTAAAGACAATGAAGTGAATGTTGCTTGATTGATTTTTAGAAAATAAAAAAATATAGTATTTTCCTTAACAGCTGCAGGTTAATAAAAAATAAGTTTGTTTTGTTGCTTCACCATTGTCACTGTGGTTGCAGCATGTACAATTTACAAAATGTATAGGAGCAACCTGGCAGAGCCTCTTTGACAGAATTTTTTGCTTCACGCATCATTACAGTCTTTATGTTGCTGTTCCTCCCCATTCTGCTGCTAACCCTCTCTTTCTCTTCTCTTCTGCTTCCCTCTCCCTAACTTTTATCCGTTTATCTCTCTGTTCTCTGTGTTTCTCTCTGTCATTTTCTTCCTTTTCTCTCGGTAGGAGATGATGGGTGACAGAAGAACAAACCTTCAGAGTCTGAAATAAAAGCAAAATACTGCGGATACTGCGGAGTCTGAAAGCTGTATTTGGTTTGGAGATTACAATAAAGATTTGACCCTGGGTGACTCCTTTTCATCCCCTCCCTAATTATCCGTGCTTTACCTTTTTTTTAATTCATTCATGGGATGTGGGCATTGCTGGCAAGGCCAGCATTTATTGCTCATCCCTAATTGCCCTTGAGAAGGTAGTGGTGAGCTACCTTTTACCATCCTTTTGTTGCAATCATGTCCTCGACTCCTTTACCTTCTCACTATATCCTCTGTTTGCTGCCACTCCCTCACTGCCATCTTACCTCTTCCCATCTTAAGTATGCAAATTGGTTAGGCTTTGTAATGGGTGGGAGATCCATTCTGCTAGCTTATCCCTCCTCCCTCTCCCAATGTGATGAAAATAAGAATTTACTCTAGCAAGTTGAAGCCCAGGATTTTGACAGAAGCTGAAGTCTTCATTATAACTTTTATTTAAGGCAGTAAATTGTACAAGAACAATACAGAAATATTCAGAATTCTATCTGATTTTTTAAAAGTAATTCAAATTAAGATAAGGAAAGACAGCTCCCTGGCTTTGTCTTTCTCTCTGGTTCTCTTTTCTACGTTAATGTTGTACACAAACAAAAGCAAGAATTCTGCAATCAGTAGAGTCTAGCATATTTGAAATGATGGTTCACCATTCGTCCTCAGAAAACACGCAATATGATATTTACTTGAATAAAGCTCTTTAAATTTTCCCTCTAGATATTTTAACTTATTCTTAGGATGTAGACAATGCTTGAAGGTTGCATTTATTGACTATCTCTGAGAAGGTGATAGTAGACCTTTTCCTTGAACTGTTGCAATTCTTTGTGCTGATGATGCTCCTGCAGTTGTGTTAGGTGTGAAGTTACAGGTCTGAAAGAATGATATATGGTCAAATCAGGATAATATGCTTAGTGGGAAAGTTGTATTCGGTTAAAAGCAAAATACTGCGGATGCTGGAAATCTGAAATAAAAACAAGAAATGCTGGAAACACTCAGCAGGCCCGGCAGCATCTGTGGAGAGAGAAGTAGAGTTTCAGGTCAGTGACCCTGCTTCAGAACTTTATCTCAGAACTGTATTCGGTGGTGTTTTCATAACATTGCTGCTCTTTTCATTAAAATAATTTTGAAAAACATCCATAGATATATTCTGAAGAGAAGTATTGTATCAAGTCAGCTAATTTGATGCATACTAGGAAATTGTATGAGCAACACATGCGTAGAATCATAGAAGCAAGACTACAGCAGAGAAAGAAGTAATTTAGCCCGTCATGTCCATGCCAGCTCTCTGCAAGAGCAGCTCACCTAGCCACAACTCCATCCTTTCTCCATAGTCCTGTAAAATTTTCTCTTAAGACGTTTATTCAATTCCCTTTGCAAAGCACGATTGAACCTGCCTCCAACTGTCATGCAGAGCATTCTAGATCCTAACCACTCAATGTGTAAAAAGGTTTTCTCTCGTATCGCTGTTGCGTCTTTTGCCAAATACCTTAAATTTGTGACCTCTCATGATTTTGAATACCTCCACCAAATCTCCTCTCAGCCTTCTCTTTTCTAAGAAAAATAACCCCTGCTTCTCTAGTCTATCCACGTAACTGATCTCCCTCATCCCTGGAGCCATTCTGGGAAATCTTTGTTGCACTCTCTCTAAATCCTTCACATCCTTCCTCAAGGGTCGTGTCCAGAATTGGACATAAGACTCCAACCGAGGCTGAACCAGTGTTTTATACAGGTTCATCATAACGTCCTTGCTTTTGTACTCTATGCCTCTATTTACTGTTAAGACCAGGTGAGAAAGGTGTCTAGGGATCCCTGTCAGCCTTCAACTGGTCTTAATGTAACAGGATTTAATTTTAAACACACCGTGTTTTTAGCTCGTCCTTGGTGAATCCTTGTTCACCACTTCCCAAATATAAAGCAAAGAAACCAGCACAACAGGTTTTATTAGGTTTAAAGAAGAAAAGTGAAATTTTATTAAACTTAAACTCTAATTCGGTTAACGCCTACGGATACACAATGCGCCTACGCAAGCATGCACATGTGATACACACATGCAGATAGAGACAGAAAGAAAACAGAAGAAATAAAGTGGAAAAGTTTGAGGCAATAGCTGAGGAGGTTTTTTATTTTCCGGTTCTTCAAGCTCACTGTGGTGTCCTTTATTGTTGGTAGATCTTGCTTTTGGTTGGGGCCCAGTATTCTTCTTAAACCTTGTTCACTGTAGGAGACTTTTCTCTCTTGGGTTCATGTGTCTTCAGTGGATTTTGAGTTCCGTGAGAAAGAGATGGGAGAGACAGGAGAGACTGTGGCAAGCCAGCCAGGAGAGATCTTCTCAGTCCAGGAGAATTCTGCTTTCAGCCCAAACTGTTTGTACAAATTCAAAAAACTCAGGTTGCCCAGCAGGTTAGTCATGTGACTAGCTGGTTTGACTATGTCCGTTTGTGTATTCGGCCTTCTTAGCAGTCAACCTGGAATGCGAGCTCCCCTACCTTCAATCTCTGGTGATCAAACGTCCATCGTGAGTTGAATGTGTCAGGGAATGGTCCTGTGTCCTTTCCAAGCACTGTCTGTTAATATGCAAATGTCTTTCCAGCCAAGGGTCCATTGTGGGTTGAATGTGTCAGGGAATGGCTGATTTGTCCTTCCAAACACTGTCTGTTAATATGCAAATGTCTTTCCAGCCAAGATCTGGCAACTTTTTTTTAAAGAAAGTCCTTTCTTCACTCCAGTAAGAGTTTAAAATCAATGTTCATGACAATATTAATATGCCTCATTCTTGGCAGGTGGGGCCAAGCATGACATTATAAAGCCCAGAATCCCGTATGCCTTTTTAACCACTTTCTCAACCTGCCCTGCCAACTGCAACGATTTGTGGGTACATATACTCTTATGTCTATCTGTTTCTGCACCTCCTTTAGAATTGAACTCCTTATTTTGTGTTGCTTCACCTTGTTATTCTGACCAAAAAGTATCACTTCACACTTCTCTCCATTAAATTTCATCTGCCACATGTCTGCCCATTCCACCAACCTATGTCCTCTTGAAGTCTATCACTATCCTCCTCACAGTTCATAATACCTCCAAGTTTTGTGTTACCTGCAAATTTTGAAATTGTTCCCTGCACAACAAATCTAGGTGATGAATATAGATCAAGAAAAGCAGTGGTCCTAGTGCCAACCCCTATACAACCCCACCCTTCCTCCAGTCTGAAAAACAACTGATTACCTTTATTCTTTGTTTCCTGTCATTCAGCCAACTTCACTTCCATGCTGCCACTGTCACCTCTATTCTATGGGCTTCATCTTTGCTGACCAGCCTGCTATGTGGTACTTTATCAAATGCCTTTTGGAAGTTCGTGTACACCAGTTCAACCACATTAACTCATCACCTCTCTCTGTAAACTCATCAAAAAAGGCAAGCAAGTTAGTTAAACATGATTTGCCTTTAACAAATCTGTGCTGCCTTTCCTTAATTAATCCACATTTGTCCAAGTTACTGTTAATTTTGTCCCGGATTATTGTTTCTAAAAGCTTTCCTACCACCAAGGTTAAACTGACTGGCCTGTAGTCGCTGGGTTTATCCTTACATCCTTTTTTGAACAAAGACGTAACATTTGCAATTCTCCAGTCCTTTGCCATATCTAAGGAGGATTAGAGGAATATGCCTGGTACCTCCGCAATTTCCACCGTTACTTCCACCAGCAGCCTCAGATGCATCCTATCCCATGTCGGTGATTTATTAACTTTAAGTTCAGCCAGCATTTCCAATGCATCCTCTTAATCAATTTTTAGCACATCCAGTATCTCAACTACCTCCTCTTTCACTATGACTTTGGTAGCATATCCCTTGGTAAAGGCAAATGCAAAGAACTTATTTCGTACTTCAGCCATGCCCTCTGCCTCCAGGCGTAGATCCCTGTTTGGTCCCTAATTAGCCCCACACCTCCTCTTACTACTCTTTTACTATTTATTGTCTTTTGAAGACTTTTGGATTCCCATGTATGTTAGCTGCCTGTCTCTTCTCATATTCTTTCTTTGCCTCTCTTATTTCCTTTCTCACTTCCCCTATGCACTTTCTATATTCAGCCTGGCTCTCACTTGTATATCAACCTGACACCCTTTTTCTGCTTCATCTAACTATCACTTTCTTCATCCATGGAGCTCTGGCTTTGGTTGCCCTACCTTTCCCCCTGATGAAATGGACCTTTCTGTGCCCGAACCATCTCCTCTTTAAAGGTAGCCCAGTGTTCAGTTACAGTTTTCCTTGTAGATCTTTGATTCCACTTTACCTGGGACAGATCTGCTCTCAACCCATTAAAATTGGCCATCCCCCAATTAATTATTTATACGATGGATTGCTCCTTGTCTTTTTCCATAGCTTACCCAAACCTTAGGATACTATGATCACTGTCCCCTAAATGTTTTCCTACTGACACTTGATCCACTTGACCTACCTGATGTCCCAGAACCAGATTCAGTAATGCCTCCTTCCAAAGCCTTTTCACCTCTTGGTAAGTTTCCTTGCGGATTTGCTCCCGTACATCTTTCCCGCTAGTTGGTCGCCTTTAGAATACACCCAGTAGTGTAATGGTACCTCTATTGTTTCTTAACTCTAACCAAACAGATTATTTCCTTGACCCCTCCAGGACATCCTCTCTCTCCAGCAGTTTAATATTCTCCTTACTTAATACTGCAAATGCTCCTCCTTTCTTTCCTTCCCTATCTTTCTTGAACACCTTGTATCCAGGAATATTTAGTACCCAGTCCTGCTTGCTTTTGAGACAGGTCTCTGTTATCACCACAACATCACATTCCCATGTGACTATCTGTGTCTGCAGTTCACCAACTTGATTCACTATGCTTTGTTTGCTTACATACATGTACTGTGAACCTAATTTAGACCTAATTGCATTCCCTTTTAGTCTGACCCCACCTAATAATTTACTATTTCGTACTCTGGTGCTATCTGTCTCTCCTAATCCTTTGTGCACCTTGTTTCTCCTTTCTAATGTGACATCCTGGTTCCCATCCCTCTGCCAAGTTAGTTATATTGATACTCCATCCACCACCATAAATATTCACTCCCTTCACCACCAACACACAGTGGCAGCAGTGTATTCCATGTATAAGGTGCACTGCAACAACTCACCAAGGCTCCTTTAACAACATCTTCCAAACCCGTGACCTCTACCACCTAGAAGGATGAGGGCAGCAGATGCATGGGAACACCACCACCTGCAAGTTCCCCTCCAAGTCACACACCATCCTAACTTCGAACTATATCACCATTCCTTCACTGTCACTGGATCAAAATCCTGGAACTCCCTTCCAGACAGCACTATTGGTGTACCTACACCCCAAGGATTGCAGCAGTTCAAGAAGACAGCTCACCACTACCTTCTCAAGGGATATTAGGGATGGACAATCAATGCTGGCCTAGCTAGTGAAGCCCACACCCCATGAATGAATTAAAAAAAAAGAATTGGAGAATTACTTGAAAAGGAAACATTTGCAGGGCTATGGAGGAAGAGCAGGATAGTTCCTTCAAAGAGCTGACATAGGTGCGATGGGCTGAATGGCCTCCTTCTGTGCTGCATCTTTCTATGATTCTATATTATAATAACGATAAATAGATGTAAATACCACAAAATATGTAGCATATGTACATTTATGTAAGCTAAAGGAAATTTTTACATAAGAAATTGAGCATCACTGATATTGCAAATGAGAGTCATGAACTCAGTACAACAACAACAACTTGTGTTTATATAGTGCCTTTGGTGTGAAATGTCCCAGGGTGCTTCTCTGGAGCATTATCAAATAAAATTTGACACCGAGCCAAAAAAGGAGATACCAAAAGCTTGGTCAAAGAGGTAGGTTTTAAGGACCCACCTAAAGGAGGAGAGAGCAGCAGAGAACCAGGGATGTTCACAGGGAGAATTCCGGAGTTTAAGGCCTCGGCAGTTAAAGACATAGTCTTCAGTGGTAGAGCGATTAAAATTGTGAATGAATGAGAGGTCATAATTGGAGGCATGCAAAAATCTCAGGGTGCTGTAGGGCTGAAGGACATTACAGAGATAGAGAGGAGAAAGGCCATGGGGGATGTGAAAACAAGGGAGAGCTTTTTAATATCAAGGCAGTGCCGGGCCGGGAGCCAACATAGGTTCGTGGTGATGGGTCAACCAGACTTTGTGCGAGTTAGGACATGGGCAGCAAGGTTTTGGAGGATGGAAGATGGGAGGCTAGGCTAGTAGTCAAGACCAGAGGTAACAAAGGCATGATTAAGAGTTTCAGCAGCAGACGAGCTGAGGCAGGGGCAGAGTCTGGCAATGTCATGGACGTGGAAATCAGTGGTGTTGGTGATGAAGTGGATATGTGGTTGGAAGCTTCTTCTTTGTGGTTGGTGAAGCAGCGCCTTCCGTGTTGTTTCAGTCGCTGTGAGGCAACTATGGAGTGACCTCTCCATGGCGCATGCCTGGGCAAATTTGGTAAAATACAACACCAAGATTGTGAACAATTTGTTTCAGTCTCACATAGTGGCCAGGGAGAGGGATGGAGTTAGTGTCTAGGAAACAGAGTTTGTGCCAGGGACCAAAGTCCATGGCTTTGAGCTTCCTAATATTTAGTTGGAGGAAATTTCTGCTCCAGTACTGGTGTTGGACAACAATGTGATAAGATAAGAGACAGCGGAGGGGTCGAGCGAAGTGGTCAAGAATGGAACCTTGGAGGTCTCCAGATGTAATGGTGCAAGAGTGGGAAAAGCGGGCATTGCAAGTGATTCAGGACTGCAACTGGATCGATAAGAATGCAACCAGGGGAGTGCATTCCCATCCAGCTGGATGGCGGAGGAGAGGCGTTGGAGGAGGGCGGTATGGCCAACTGTGTCAAAAGCTACAGACAAGTCGAGAAGCACGACAAGCAATTGTTTACTATGGTCACAGTCACATAGCATGTTTAATTCTTTTTTAAAGTGGTTTTACTGGCCAATTCAGTAGGTGTTTGATTATTTGCTTGATGATCATAACAAGAACTAATCAGACAGGTTTTCTTGAGTTTAACAAAGAAAGAGGTTAACTTTATTGTCCATAAACCGAACTAATAAAACAATAAAAAAAAGTGGCAACTTTTACTCACACACACACTCTGGAGGTTTACACATACACAAATAGGTTACAGAGTGGGGAAAGGTAGATTGGTTGAGTTGGAGTCCATAAAAATAAAATATACAGTCTGTGGAGTTTGGTGATTCGGCTATTTTCTAGTTGAATTCAGTGGTCCTGAGGCTACTAGTTTGAAGAGGTAGATGACTGGTTTGGTGAGTCTCTTGGAGATAATGATGCAGATGATTTCCTCGTATGGGGTTTCTGATTATAGCTGGAGAATGTAAAGGTGGTCAGTCAACAAGCAGGATTTGAAAGCTTTTCAAGCTAAAAGGGAGAGAGAGAGAGAAAAGGGACCCCCACTTAAGGTCTGCTCATGTCTGAGTCCAGTTGCTTCTCCTCTGCTGCAGAGAAAACACCAGCTTAAAACCACAGATGGAGTGGGGCTTGTCACATGACAGTCATTCAATGATTCAAAACATAGCAGTTAGCTGTATTTCTCTCTTGCAAAAAAGAACAAGCAGTTCCTTTAAACTTCCTGGGTCTGAGTTCGTGCTGGGGAATTAGCAGATATTTTATCTCCCTCCTCCCAAGCATTGCAGTGTAGGAAAAAGTGTTGCAAATCAGGTAGCCAACTTAAGCTGCTAGCAGAGTCATTTTTTTTAATGGTTTTTTAAAAATGTCTTTTTAAAAAATATATAATTTCAGATCTCCAGTCAGTGGATTAAAAAAAAATTATTCAACAAAAACACATTGGCATAACAATATCATTTGTGACTTTCTGTACCATGGCATGGTAACATGATTGGAGGAATTCAAACTTGGTGCTGCTGGAAAGATGAGCACAGATTTGATAAGTACACCAATAATAATTGTTTAAGTAAGTATTAAATATACAGAGGGAGAATGTATGCAGGGTCCCTCCGAATCAGCCACCGTAGCTTTGATGGAAGACCTGTGGAAACCCTGGAGAAATTACATGAATTGTGTTCAGAGTTTCCCTGAAGTTTCAATGGAGATACTGCCAAAGTTACAGCAGCTTCACCCATCCAGGGATGCTGAAGCCATATGTAGCACCAGTTGTGGTGCCTCAGCAAAGACCAACCAATTGACTGCAGGCCAAGGGAGGAGGGTTCAAGTTTGGGCCTTTCCTGCTATGTACAGCTCAGTTATTCTTGGGATGAGCACTCTGAGTTATTTGGCTAGCAAAAAAAATTCAATCTCTGATGTAAAAGTTAGATAATAATGAAATACATTGAAAAATGCTGAATGATTATAAGAGAACAACATTTTTCAGTTCTTTTATCACTGGTTGAAGGGAGCACTGTGTAGTGGTTTATTGACTTTAAATATTAAGATTGACTGCTAAAGTGCATCATTGTATGATAAATAGTTTATCCATTGAAATTTTCTAAGCAAAGAAAATTTTATCATTTAAAAGATAGCATTTCAGCTTTAACTTATATTAATACCAGTATAATCAGATAATTCTGCAACCTCAATACATTTTATCCTTTTACATCAGTCTTAAAATATTACAGGCCTATGGGATCACAGAAAAAATATTTAATATTATCCTAAAATGCAGCATCTACAGAAAGCAATGCCAGGAACCTATGTTTCTGAAAGCACTTCAAGCGAAATATAAAAGCTCATGACAATGGAAAAATGAT
Organism: Heterodontus francisci; assembly: GCF_036365525.1. Taxonomy (NCBI): domain Eukaryota; kingdom Metazoa; phylum Chordata; class Chondrichthyes; order Heterodontiformes; family Heterodontidae; genus Heterodontus; species Heterodontus francisci. Next base: position 153,837,992 of record NC_090373.1, on the reverse strand, counting down.
ACAGCAAGGTCACAAAATGATGTCCTAGCTGTTTACTTGTATATTTTGGGCAAAGTTCAAAAGAAAAAAAATTATGCATTTGCCGAGGAATTTTATGAATATTTGTGCCAATACCTCAATTCACATTAATTTGCAATTCTGCTAAATTGTAGTATTCTGCAGTTCTTGGGATGCAAAGCCACTGATTTGCAGAAGTAAAAACAGAAATTGCTGGAAATATTCAGCAGCTCAGGCAGTATCTGTGGAGAGAAAAACAAAGTTAACGTTTCAGGTCAATAATCTTGCAGAATTGATGAAAGGTTATTGACTTGAAACGTTAACTCTGGACTGAATTTTATGACACCAGGCCTAAAAGACAACTGGAACCCACCCTCAGCCCCTTGGAGACCACCTGCCTCCCCCCACTCCCGGCCCCCCCACCACCCCCATTTCTATTTAACGGCTCGCGGGCAATTAACTGCCTGGTAGCGTGGTCTGCGTCTCTTAAAGGATAGGGATCCCACCTCCAAGAGCTGCCGCCCAATCAGAGGGCTGGCAGCTCAGTCATATCGGTAGCACCACCGGGAACATGTCCACTGCCTATACTACAAGAGGCCTAGGTCCAGGACCATTGCTGGAGCCCTGGACCCCAGGTAAAAGTGGCGGGGTCACCAGAGCCAGTCCGGACTGGCCCTGGCAAGGTGGGTTGGGAGGGGCGAAGGTAGTCATTGAGGGCGTCGGGAGGTGTTCCTGGTGGGGTGACCTTTGCTGCATGGGGCCTTCCATGAGCCACAGATTGTCCATGGAGCAGGAAGCCCCATCAGCCTACAGGGAAACTGCCTTAGTTTACTGGGTGATTATCCCATGTGGCGGAGGCCACATCCCACTCCTGCTGCTGGTGTAATTCCAGCAGCGTCGGGAAGAGGTCCTTAAGTGGCTATTAATTGGCCACTTAAGGGCCTCAATTGGCCTCTGGGTGAGAAGGCCGTCTTTGGTCTTTCCCACCCCCGACAAAATCTCATGGCAACGGGAAGACAATGGGCCTTCTGCACCACCCCCGTCCCTGCCTGCCATCCCAGGGCCCGATAAAATTCCAGCCTCTGTTTCTCTCTTCACAGATGCTGCCTTACCTGCTGAGTAATTGCAGCATTTTCTGTTTTTATTTCAGATTTTCAGCATCCGCAGTATTTTGCTTTTGTATCACTGATTTGAAGAGCTGTCTTTGAAACAAAAATGACAACTTGCAGAAAGAAGGCTGGATTTTGTTCCCAGGCTGTCAGGTTCTTTGACGGTGGGAGAGCCGGAGAATTGGAGCGGCAGTGGCCATCACAGAACCCCACACCGGGATTGCCGGGCGCAATCTTCCCGATGGCGGGGAAGCTCCATGGTGGCCCCTCCTCTGCTCTGCGATGGGACCCTGATTTCCACATGCTAATTAGATCTTTGCATTAATTTAAATGTAGCCCGTAATGTTCTTACCTTCAGTTCCCGATCTTCAGAGCGACGTGCAGCACTCACACGCCTTCACTTTCCCGTTCAGGGAAAGCTGTTATCACCGAGGTGGGGAAGGGAACTCTGCACTATTAGTAGAGGGAACGGGGGGAAAGGGCCAACTCTGCATTTTGTTGAACTGTCTGTGGGACTGACAGCCTTTTAAAAATGGTGCCAGCACCTGCTGTTGCATCAGGTGACACCATGAATGGCGTCACCAATGCCTGGCCCACCACATGATTGGGGGGGTCTCCGTGAATATGCTAAATGGCCGCCCGCCACAGAATCACTGAGGGGCAGCCGCCGTTTTCTGAACCCGCTGCTGCTCACTGTGAGATCTTTACAGTTAGGACCCTATTTTCAGACAAAAGCATATGAAGATAGTTTAATTGGTTACACTGCATTGTGCAGCTGCCACAGAGCTTATTATGCCAATTGTTGGTTCTATAAGTTTTTAATTAACATTTGCGGCAGAAATATAAAATCTCCTCTCAATTATACAAACTTTCTGGCTCCAGAACTCCTTGGGGATTCTACCAGTCTCCTGCCTTAATCCAAGCAGGAAATTGACAGAGCATCTGATGAAATGAAGTAAACGATTGAAAACGGCCAATTATAGCATTTCCTTGACAATTCTCCTGAGATCCTGTTGAATCCATGGTGGAAGGTTGATAGAGCAACTCCTCAACCCACTACCACACACTGCAACAGAATTTCAGGGCCATGGAAATAAGCCAATTGACTCTTGCAAATGATCTGTCTTATTACACTGGTGACGGTAAATATGGAAAGTGGCAAACAAGAGGCAAGAGAGGAAGCTTTGCTCTACAGAGATGGAACTTGCTACACTCGTTATTAAATGCAGCAAAAGAAAACAGAAGGAAGAGCATGAAGAGTGAGATGAGATGGCCAGTAGCAAGTCCCCTTGCAATGTCTTTAAATTGATTTGTTCCTTTTGTTAAGCCAATGTGTTTTGTTGAAAGATAATTTTCTTTAGTCCACTGACTGGAGATCAGACTTGATTTTTTTTTTTAATTTTAAAAAGAACATTTAAAACATGATGACTGCTAGCAGTTTAAGATGATCATTTAGTTTGCTACACTATATCTTACATTGCAAAGGACTGTGAGGAGGGAGATGAAATGTCTGTGCATTTCCCAGCAAGAACCAAGACCCAGGAAGTTTAAGGGAACTGTTTGTTCTCTTTCTTTTAGCAAGAAGAATAAATACTGCTAACTGCTATGTTTGAATCACTGAGTAGCTGTCATGTGACAAGCCCTTCCCCATCTATGGTTTTAAGCTGGTGTTTTCTCTGCAGCAGAGGCGAAGCAACTAGACTTTGGCATGTGCAGACACTAAGTGGGGGTATCTCGCTTGCTCTCTCTCCGTTGCAGCTTGAAAGCTATCAAATCCTGCCTGTTGACTGACCATCTTTGCATACTCTGGCCATAATCAGAAACCCTGTTGGAGGAAATCATCTGCATTGCTGTTTCCACAAAACCCACCAAACCAGTCATCTACCTCTTCAAACTAAAATCCTCAAGACCACTGAATTCAGCTAGAAGCCAGCCACATCGCCAAACTCCACAGACTGTATACATTTTTTTATGGACGCTAACTCAACCAATCTACTTTTCCCCACTCTGTAACCTATTTGTGTGTGTGTGTGTGTGTGCGTGCGCGTGTGTGTGTGTGAGAATGAAAGTTGGCACGTTGTTTATTATTTTATTAGTTCGGTTTAGCTGCAATAAAATTAACCCCTTCCTTTGTTAACTCAAGAAAACCTGTCCAATTCGTTCTTGTTATGGTCATAGCAAGTAAGTAATCAAAGACCTACTGAATTGGCCAGTACATCCACTGTAAGAATGAATTAAACCTGTTGTGGTCAAATACGGAGAGGGAAAAGAGGTAAGCCCTTCCACCCCTCCTCACTTCACAGAATCACATAATAATACAGTGCAGAAGAGGCCCTTCGGCCCATCAAGTCTGCACCGATGCATTAAAACACCTGACCTGTCTACTTAATCCCATTTGCCAGCACTAGGCCCATAGCCTTGAATGTTATGATGTGCCAAGTGCTCATCCAGATACTTTTTAAAGGATGTGAGGCAACCTGCCTCGACCACCCTCCCAGGCAGGGCATTCCAGACCGTCACCACCCTCTGGGTAAAAACGTTTTTCCTCAAATCCCCCTGAAACCTCCCGCTCCTCACCTTAAACCTGTGACTGCTCATAAATGGCCCTTCAACTAAGGGGAAAAGCTGCTCCCTATCCACCCTGTCTATGCCCCTCATAATCTTGTACACCTCGATCAGGTCACCCCTCAGTCTTCTCCGCTCCAGCGAAAACAACCCAAGCCTATCCAGCCTCTCCTCATAGCTTAAATGTTCCATTCCAGGCAACATCCTGGTGAATCTCCTCTGCACCCCCTCCAATGCAATCACATCCTTCCTATAATGTGGCGACCAGAATTGCACACAGTACTCCAGCTGTGGCCTTACGAAAGTTCTATACAACTCCAAAATGACCTTCCTGCTTTTGTAATCTATGCCTCGATTGATAAAGGCAAGTGTCCCATATGCCTTTTTCACCACCCTATAAACCTGCCCTTCTGCCTTCAGAGATCTATGGACAAACACGCCAAGGTCCCTTTGTTCCTCGGAACTTCCCAGTGTCAGGCTATTCATTGAATACTTCCACGTCACATTACTCCTTCCAAAGTGTATCACCTCACACTTTTCAGCGTTAAATTCCATCTGCCACTTTTCTGCCCATTTGACCATCCTGCCTATATCTTCCTGTAACCTAGGACACTCAACCTCACTGTTAACCACTCGGCCAATCTTTGTGTCATCTGCGAACTTACTGATCCTAGCCCCCACATAGTCATCTATGTTGTTTATATAAATGACAAACAATAGGGGACCCAGCACAGATCCCTGTGGTACGCGACTGGACACTGGCTTCCAGTCACCATAATTTGACCATAACACTTTATTTAGAATAATTTTTAAATGACCCCCCCCCCCCACCCCCTCAACCACTTAGTCACAACATTTACAGTCATTCTTTCAGGATATCTGTGTGCAGAACACTTGCATATAGTTTTATATACACTAAATATTGCACTGTCTCACTTTGTGGGTGCTTTTATCCATTTTTTTCCAAAGCAAGGAAAGTAAGATAACCTTGTACAGGAATATTGTAATTGTCAGTTCTGAAGAAGGGTCACTGGCCTGAAACGTTAACTATGCTTCTCTCTCCACAGTTGCTGCCAGACCTGCTGAGTGTTTCCAGCATTTCTTGTTTTTATTTCAGATTTCCAGCATCCGCAGTATTTTGCTTTTAATATTGTAATTGTATTATGTGAACAGGGGCAGCCTTATAGATCCTGGTTTAGTGAAATCAGCTACTTGTCATGTATGGACAAAACATGGTGTAGATATATATTCACTTATCTTACTCTCGTTTCTCCAATTTGGCTAAAAAACTATTATTTATTGGATCAGTGTCCAATGATTATCCTTATGCTTAAACCAGTCTTATTATAATTCTATATACCATTCAGAAATTTGCAGCAGAATGGTTCTTTACTGTCTGGACAAGTCTATTAATTTCTGGCGAGATTCCTCAAAATTTGGGGACGTCACATCGTTCTAATAGTTTGGGTCAGGCTTTGACAAACATATTAGCTCAGAGTGACTGGCATTTGCTCAGATCAAAATGTACTTTGATCTTTCGACAAAGCTGTGGCAAATGCTAATGATGTTTAAAGTTATTCGTGGCTCAGTGCTAGCACTATGACCTCGATATTGGAAAATGTTATGTTCAGGTCCATCCCAGGGACATGAGCACAAAATCTAGGCTGAAACTCCAGTGCAATACTGATGGAGTGCTGCAATGTCCTTAAGTGCTGTCTTTTTGATGAGACTTTAAACCATTCTGCCCTCTCAGGTAGAAGGAAAAGATTCCATACAATATTTTGAAGAACAGCAGGGTTGCTCTCCCTGGCCAATATTTGTCTCTCAACTAACACCTAAGATCAGATTATCTGGCAATTATTGCATTGCTATTTGTGGAAACTTAAGGGCCTCACTTGGCCTCTGCAGGGGACGGTGGAATTAGCATAGCTGGTCTAGATATTCTGATCCACTGAGAAATTAGCCAATTAATTGCCACTTAAGGGCCTTCTCCCACCACTGCTGATATATTACCAGTGGCGTCCGGGCACTTCGCCAGGTGAGGAAGATACCTGGTAACACCTGGTGGCCTCCTTGCAGGCTGTGAGGGGTTGGGGGGGGGGGGTGGGAGGAAGGCACTCTTGATTGGGCACCCTGTGCCCCAAAGAGGGCTCCACAAGCAGAACAAGCCAGCCCAGCTGAAGCACCTCCTCCCGCCCTCCTGATTGTCCCTGGCGAGGCCCAAAACCCCGCTCAGCACTTTCAGGGCCGGTGTCTCTCTTGCTCTTCTGGTTGGGTGCAGTCCCAGCAGTAGCCATCACTCCTGGTGGCACTGCTGGGACTGAGGAGCTAGCAACCCTCTGCTTCGCTGGCAGCTCTTGCAAGTGGGACTTCCTGCCTCAGAGGAGCGGAAGTCCCAACTGAAGCCAACTAAATGCCTGAGCCACACAAAGTCACTGCATGACTTCCAGGCTTGGCAGAGGTGTGCTCACTCCTGACTTTTAAGCCGGTGCTGGGGCCTCCCCCACGATGTAAAATTTCAGCCAATGCTTCAGCTTAATGACAATTCATCAGAACTGGGAAAAGTTAAAAAATTTAATCGGTTTTAAGTAGGTCAAATGGGGGTGGGTGGGAAAAGAAATAAAGGTAAGGTCTGCAATAGGGTGGAAGATGGGGACATTAAATGGAAAAGAGTTGGTAGGGCAGAGTCAAAGGGACAAGTAATGGGACAATAAAGAAATGTGTCTATTTTTATTATGACTGTTTTGATGCGGTAAACATTCTATAATTCTATGATTGTTTTATGATGCAAAATAATCCATCATTGATGCATGAACAGTTTTTCTATACATGAAATTCTGTCTCGTGAGCAAACATTTTCAGAAATTGCATTGATGCAAGTTTGTTAGTGATATTAATTTTTGACCTGAAATGATGTCAATGCAAAGGCATTGAGAATATCCAGTGATGGTACAGATTGAGTCCACCCATTAATAATTTGATAATTGATTTTTAAAGCCAGTAGCAACAAGTGCTTTGCCCTGTATAGGAAAACACAATGAAAATCCATTAATTATTGGTTCCAATGTAAGTGCTAGGACAGCCTGTTTGGAGCCTCTGCCACTGGCCTGAGTTCATGAGGTGGTTTGTTAATTAGAGTGTGGCTGATGGCATGCACACCGTTATGGATGCATCTCAGGCAGAAGAGGGAAACAGCACTGGTCAGACATTCAATCTGACTGGTGTCATTGGCATAAACCTATGATCATTGATTCCTATTTCCCCCCTTAAAAGGGGGCTGAAAAAATCAAACATGTCTGCAACATCCTAAGGGGTTGAGGCCAAGTCCAAGCCTCCCAATAGGAGAGCCAGCTGGCTAGTATAGTTCATTTCATCCAGCATAAAAGCTTGCCAGTGGTTTCCCGTGACAGGATTGAGGAAGCTCTGATGTCCTTGTTTTGTACAGCTGGATGTCCCATCCCAAACAAGGCCTTGTAAGAACTGGATGTAGAGGTAGGAATTTGACATATCTAGGGTGCAGCCTAATTTGGGCATCTTCATCTGAAGCACAACAGAGGGATGTAAATTTTGGAGCTGATAATATCAATGGAGTGAAATTACACCTTGCAATATAGCATTCAAACACTTACAAAATTCAACTAAAGTTCCTTCATCGCTATTTTTAAGGACACATTAACCCATTTAGCAATAAAACAAGTTAATGCTTCCATTAAAGTGGTGACGGGGATTCACACAACAGGTATGAATGCTCTAATATCACACAGTATGATTTTACTCCACAACCCATTTATTTTCTGATTAGCACAAAGTCAACCTAAAAATTACTGATAGAAATAGCCCCAGGAACTCGTACATATTTTCTTTTCAGAAGAAGGTATTGTGAAGTGTAATAACTATGGAACATTCTTATCAAGATTGCCTATATATTAGAAAAAAGGACAATCCAAGATACTCAAGATCAGATAATAGGAGAGAAAAGCCAGCAGAAGTTATGCATACAAAAGAGTGCTGATAATTGGAGCTAAAAAGATTAAAGGTAAAATTAAAGCCTATTTATTTCTCAGTCATTTATTGTGGAGCAATTATTTCGTATGGTCAATTAATATTGGAGTGCATAAGCAGTGAATCAATATTTTATTATCTGGAAAGACATTCACTCAAGGTGATTCTGTGCCTGGTACTAAGAACTAAATTAAACAGTTGTATGATTAGATTAGAGATACAGCACTGAAACAGGCCCTTCGGCCCACCGAGTCTGTGCCGACCATCAACCACCCATTTATACTAATCCTACACTAATCCCATATTCCTACCAAACATCCCCACCTGTCCCTATATTTCCCTACCACCTACCTATACTAGTGACAATTTATAATGGCCAATTTACCTACCAACCTGCAAGTCTTTTGGCTTGTGGGAGGAAACCGGAGCACCCGGAGAAAACCCACGCAGACACAGGGAGAACTTGCAAACTCCACACAGGCAGTACCCAGAATCGAACCCGGGTCCCTGCAGCTGTGAGGCTGCAGTGCTAACTACTGCGCCACTGTGCCGCCCAATATGTTAAGGTACCTTGGCAGGCCTGTCATTTACAACAATAAATTACAAAATGTATTAATGAGGCAATTTTGTTTAATAATTAGTCTATTAATGCAGTATTGTTCTGATTATATGGAATTAAAAATAAGCTAATAAAGTAAACCTCTCAAACCGATGATAGACACACGTGTGAGTTTCTGATAAAGCCACTGACATTTATCTAGTCTGCTGTAGTCCCTTCACATGTCAATGCCTGCTTTCAAATGAACATTGGTCAAACTTGCAATTTCTAATTTGCATCCAATCTTTTTCCATTCTCTCCTTCAGTTTTTGACTGGGATACAGTTCAATGAGGACCAGATGCCACCTGACACCTCATCAAAGCCTGCAAATTACTATTGGCAGTAAAAGCAGTTGAAACCTCAATGGGGGTATTTTCCTGGGTTTAGAAACCAAATAGCACTATGCCATGCATAGGAAAAATGGGATCAATGTTTTGTCTCTATTCTGTGCCTGGATAGCAAATCAGGTGAATTTCCATGACTTTTGAAATGGTTCAACCTGACCACACCTGAAGAGGATGTGGTGCAATGTAAACAGAATGCAAGTCGGTATTAGAGAGCTCTGAATTTGTCCACCAAATAACAGTTACTGCACCTCAGAGAAGTAATTTATATGAAGCACTTTAAGACATTTCTTAAACAAAGAAGGATCCTATTTTTAATCTTTTTATTCACCCCACCCACTTTGTGTCAGTTGTCATTCTCTTTTAGCGCCCCTTCCTGTTATTGACAGACCAAAGGGTTTTCCAATAGGGATCACCCGAGCTGTTGTGCTCAAAGGAGGGATATCAAGCAGATCAGACTGCTCATGTGGTGCTGCATGCCTTCCAACCACACCTGTGCTCCCATATTTATAGAGAGAGGGGGTGTGGCGACAGACATTGTGCTGGTTAGGGCTCTTCTTCCGAAAGAGCACAGTGCCAGCTGATCCCCAATGTTATCACTGATGTGTGAATACCTCATTAACCATTGAGCTGAAGTATAGTTAGTCAGGTATTCACAGCTCACAGTGATATCTTCAGAAGCATCCCAAAGACTGATACATTTGTAACCATCTTCAGCCAGAAGTGCCAAGTGGATAATTTATCTCAGTCTCCTCCTGAAGTCCCCAGTAACACAAGGGCCAGTCTTCAGCTAATTCAACTCACTCAATGTGATATCAAGAAATGGCTGAAGGCATTGGATACTATAAAGGCTATGGGTCCTGAAACATCCCGTCTGGAGTACTGAAGACTTGTGCTCCAGAACTAGACACGACCCTAGCCAAGCTGTTCCAGTGCCCCAACAACACTGGTACTCGACAATATGGAAAATTGCCATGGAATGCCCTCCCACAAAAAGCAGGACAAATCCAAACCGGCTAATTCTCGGCCTATCAGTCTACACTCATGGAAAGTGTCATTGACAGTGCTATCAAGTGGCACTTACTCAGCAAAAACCTGCTCACTGATGCTCAGTTTGGTTTCTGCCAGGGCCACTCAGAACCAGACAAAAGAGCTGAATTGTTAAATTCAAGAGGTGAGGTGAGAGCAACTGCCCCTGATATCAAGGCAGTATTTGACTGAGTGTGGCATCAAGGAGCCACAGAAAAATTGAAGTCAATGGGAATCATCAGGAAAACTCTCCACTGGTTGGAGTCATACCTGGCGCAAAGGAAGATGGAAGATTCTCTCTTATCAGAGACCAATGATCTCAGCCCCAGTACGTTGCTGCAGGAGTTCCTCAGGTTAGTGTCTTAGGCCCAACCATCTTCAGCTGCTTCATCAATGACCTTCCCTCCATCATAAGGTCAGAAGTGGGGATGTTTGCTGTTGAGTGCACAATGTTCACTACCGGTTGCAACTCCTCAGATTCTGAAGCTGTTCGTGCCTGCATGCAACATGACCTGGGCAACATTCAGGCTTGGGCTGCTAAGTGGCGAGTAACATTCATGCCAAACAAATGCCAGGCAATGATGATCTCCAACAAAATGTTCAATGGCATTACTGGCACTGTATTTCCCACCATCAACATCCTGGGAGTTACCATTGACCAGAAACTGAACTGGACAAGCCATATAAATACTGTGGCTACAAGCTGGAAATTCTGTGGTGAGTAACTTATCTCTTGACTCCTCAAATCCTGTCCACCATCTACAAGGCAGGTCAGGAGTGTGATGGAATACTCTTCATTTGCCTGGATGAGTGACGCTCCAACAACACTCAGGAAGCTCGACACCATCCAGGACAAAGCAACCCGATTGATTAGAAGCCATCCACCACCTTCAGCATTCTCTCCCTCCACCACTGATGCGCAGTGACAGCAGTGTGTACTATCTGCAACATGCACTGCAGCAACTCACCAAGGCTCCTTCGACAGCATCTTCCAAACCCACAACTCCTACCATCTAGAAGGACGAGGGCAGCAGATGCATAGGAACACCATTACCTGCAAATTCCCCTCTAAGCCACACACCATCTTGACTTGGAACTATATCACCGTTCCTTCATTGTCGCTGAGTCAAAATCCTGGAACTCCCTTCCTAATAGCAGTGTGGGTGTACCTACCCCACATGGACTTCAGCTGTTCAAGTAGGCAGCTCACCAGCACCTTCTCAAGGGCAATTAGGGATGAGAAACAAATGCTGGCTTTGTCAGCGACATTCACATTCCATGAATGAATGGAGAAAACACATGCTTTACTACACAAAAAGGCATGCCATGGCGATCAGGAGCCAGTGTTGCCTGTTTGGTCACACCCAACAACATGCCACAAACCAAATCTGGAAATCCCAGCAAACCAACCAGGGAATGTGCACTGGAACCATCCTTATAAGGGTCTGGATCATTTGCGGGGCAGGTGCTGAGATGTGCCATCTGCTGCAAGAGTACCTGTGGCTGCCATGCAACATTCAGCTTTCCTGCGCAGGGACAGTAACCTCCAGCTATCGCCTGACACTTGGTTATACCTTCTTGGAAGCTGTCCTATAGGATGGTATATAAACAGAAAATGCTGGAACTACTCAGCAGGTCAGGCAGCATGTGGGGGAGAGAGAAACAAAGTTAACATTTTAGTTCAGTGAACTTTCACTAGAACTAGCAAATGTTACAGACGTAATAGATTTTTGAGCAATTTGCAATTCATGGGATATCTCTTCCTCACCACAAGTTGTTGAACAATTTACATGTTTAATAACAGCGAGTGGCATTGAACTCGCCGTTATTTTGGCAGCTAATCTAGGCCAATCAGTTGATAACAGAGCAAGAGGTGTAATCGTGGGACAATGCAGATATGACTCAACATTAAATGTGTAATCTGATCATAAAAAATGAAAAGAAGCGAGGTCACATAGTCTGATCTTCAGTGAGGTGTAATCTTATTATGCAGCTCTCAGATTTATTGGGCCATTAAGTTTATATAGCTACAGCGTTGAAACAATTAAATGCACAGTACTATCAGTAGGACCTTAAGTCAATACTGTAGGATTCCTTGGGCCCATTGATTAAATAGCCCCCTTTGAGTAACCAGCTCATATATTTTAGGGAAGCTATAGAATTAATAATGCCTTCTATCAAGTGTTGAAATTCCTGAACTAATGCTATTGAGCAAAAAAAAAATCCATTCTTCAGCATCTTAGTGTCAACCTCGTTTAAATGGGATGGCCAAATTGTTTCACTGAGCAGAAAAACAAACAAAAACGTCACGTTGCTGAAAACAGACAGATTGTAATGAAACAAACTTGTTATATTTTTACAAAAGCATTAATCTTTATCTGGAATATGCCTGTCAGATTTGTCATACCTGTCTATCAACCAAGGCCAACAGTAAATTAAAGCTAACGCAGAAAAGAAATTGAAGGATATTTTAAGTGATGGCAACTTCAAAGAAGCACTTAGGAAAAGGCATTTGGAAGTATTTGACAAGAAATGGTTATATTGAAATAGCATTTCTTTTACTGTGATGCATCAACCAGCTTAGAGCAACAAACCCTCATGCGAGTTCTCAAGATGGCTGCAAAGATAAAATAGGAGACCAGTAAATTGTAAATATATGCATCAGTGTAGAGCGAGAAATCAAAACAAAGGGTTAGTCCTTCACAATGCTGCAAAATTCGACTCTGTAGCACCCTTGGTTTGGCACTACAGCAGCCCAGAGATCAAAAAAATGGCTCACAGTCTGCCCCTGTCGATTTCCAGCATGGCCTGCACCGATCACCACCTTAGGAAGGGCGATGGTGTGAATGTCCCTTCGGAAGCATACAGAGTGGGAAGAGTGTGATATCAGTCAGCGTCTAATGCTGATTTGGTGCCCGATGTGCCATTTTGGACGTCGAGGTCCAGTTAATGCCCTCTCTTTAACACATGCAGCTGAACACGCAGGCACCTGCATGGGGAATCCCCTTCTCACCCCCACCAGCGCTATTTAAAGACATTAGCATGGGACTTTCACATGAGGTGCTTTGACTTTCTCTTGCTGCTGCAGATTTAATGGAAGAGCTGTGTACAGTGTTGTTGGAGGAGCTCACAAACGTTCTTTGGTTTAGAAGGGAGTGGTGCAAGGATTTTGAAAGGCCTCTGAGCAGAAAGTTTGCTTTCAGTCATAGAGTCTATAGTTCCAGTTCCTCTTCAGCTGCAGCACAATAAGTAGATGGAACACAGGCAGCAGAGAGAAGTTGTGTGCAGAAGGAGTTGGAGGATGGCTCTCCGTAGAAGGCTGTACCCACCAAGGGTACAGACAGTACTTCTCCTACCTCCATCTCAGCCAGGAGCAGCATCTAAGACAGCTACGCTTCAACAAGGAGGTGGCTACTGAACAGTGCCACCTCCTCCAACTGGACCTGAAACTGCATAGCAGGACAAGGATGGCACTGCCAGTGACTGTCAAGGTCACTGTCACCCTCAATTTCTACATTTCAGGGTTCTTTCAAGCTGGAGCCGCGACATCGCCAACATCCTTCAGTTCACTGTGCATTGTTGCATCAAGGAGTTAACAGAGGCCGTATACACAAAGAGAAGGGACTTCATAGTCTTCTCCCTAAGCAGAGAGAAGCAGGCGGAGTGAGCATTTGCCAGCGTAGTGGGATTCCCAATGGTCCAGGAAGCCATCAACTGTACGCATGTGGTTCTGTGGGTGCCACACCTTAACGGGGAGATGTATCGCAACTGCAAAGGGTTCTACTCCCTCAACATGTGCAATCATGCAAAGAACATCATGTTGACGAATGCCCGCTGTCCTGGCAGCAACCACAATAATTTTATCCTTGCCTGTCAACTGTTCTTGTCGTCTTCGAGCCGCCATGTTGAACCAGAGGATGGCGACAAGGGCTACCCACTCTACACTATGTTTCACGTCTCCCCTCCATGACACAACCACACATGGACAGCACCTGTATAATGAGAGCCATGCTGCGAGGAACATATAGGAAAGTTGTGGAGCAAACCATTGGTGTTATGAATCAACAGTTTTGCTGCCTGGACCTCTCAGGGGAGCCCTTTATTACTCATTGGAGCATGTCACCAAATTCACAGTGGCCTGCTGCATTCCCCACAACCTGGCAAGCATGAGGCAGAGCCCTTGTCACCAGGTTTTGAAGAATACCTCAGAAGGGGGAAGAGGAGGCAGAGAAGGAAAAAGAGGAAGAGAAAGAGGAGGAGGAAGAAGAGGAGGAGGAGGAAAGGAGGAGGCATTCAGGAAATTATTGGTCTGGAAGGACTGTCTGTGAATGGCTCATCAGACTCTGGCTACCCTAAAAACATCCCCCGATGACCATTTGCTCAACTGTTCCTCAGTTTTACTGCCCTCTGTTATGGACCATCACAGTATCTTCTTGTTCAAAATCTTGAAATAAAAGACATCCAACTTTATCCAATAATACTTCCAATAATACATGCAATACTCAACTAATCACCCTTGTGTTTTCCTTTAGTACCTGTTTTATGTGTCCCTTTACCTGGCCTATTGCTCCTACAAAGTGCTACACCACTGGCTGCAGCATGGCTGGTGGAAGGTTATTGACTTTCACTGAGGAGACTACAGATGGCCTTGCAGGACACTTCTGAGCAGCTCTGGGCATTAAGGTCCACCTTTGGACTGCACCACCTTGGCAGTAGTCTGGCATGGCTGGCTGACAAGACATCAGACAGGGCACTGGCAGAGTGGCAGTGGTGGAAGCATGAATGCTGTCTTCCCAAGAAAGGACAGTAGGTTCATGTACCACGGAGCCATTGTCAGTCCCTTGCGGCGGCGCCTCAGTCATCCTAGTAATCTGCTGGAGCACAGATTGCTGGACTGCTGTGAGAACCCGCAAGCCCTTTTGAGCACTGGTATCCACAGCCATGATGGCAGCAGTCTGCGCCTACATGGCACCAAGCTGGACTTGCATGACAGCAAGGATCAATCTCACTATAAGCTTCTATATGAGCACTTAGACATTGGGTGGCTTCAGCTAGTGCTGCAATGGAAGCTGAGATATCAGCCATCAGACGGGTGGGTAGGCAGGTGCTGTCATGCAGTTGGTCACCACTTCCGTGCTGGAAAGGATGGGCTCCAAGCTGTGCATGAAGCCCTGTGCCAAGTTAGATCTGCACTCCTTCATTTTCCTTTACAGTGACACAAGGCCCTCTGGCTGGCCTGCCAATGCACTGAGCATCTCTGTGTCTATGCTTATCAGCCTTTCCCTGTACATCACCCCACTGAAGTCCTCATTGAGTCCCCTACAGAAGAACTCGTCTGCAATCTCACCCTCAATTGAGCTGGCACGTGCTATCCTTTCTCCATGGCCTTGCTGCAGTCCACTCAAGTCTGGTCACTCACCACATGCTGAATCTTCCTCTATACTATCCCTCTAATGTATGTGCGGTGCCAGTATCTGAGCTGGTGGATGAGGTTTTCAGATCAAGTGGCGATGCTTCCTCATCAGATGTCTGCTGTTCTTCTCAACCTTCATGGTCAGGCTGCAAGGGCTAGCCAGGTGTCAGTTCTTGGATATCTGAAATCAGAAAGTGAAAGGGGAGGGTTGGGGTTAGATTGAGGAAGGTGGAAAGTGAAAAGTGTAAGGTCACTCCATCTGCAGCCTGTACTTCATTCCAGATAGTGGGATGAGGGTGAAGTGGGATTTGCGAAAGTGCATAAAGCAGGAACATAACATCATCCTGGATGGTTTCAGTGACACCTGTTGCAACGGTCTCAATGACTGCTGTGTCAATGATTCAGAGAACCATCTCCTCCAAGGAGCTGAGAGCCTGCAGCCCTGCTTGCCCCCAGCTGGTTCTTTGCTGCTCCCTCCTGTTATGGGCCATCTTTTCCTACACGAGAGTAAAGAGTGTCAGTAAGTGTGTTGCAATGTGTTTGGGTGTTGTGCCTGTTATAGCTAAATGGCTGAAAGTATGTGGAAACTATGAGATGTGGTTGTGAACCTTGCAACAGTGGTAAGTGTGGGTTGTTAAAATTCTTTCATGGGATGTGAGCATCACTAGCAAGGCCAGAATTTGTTGCTCATCCCTAATTGCCCTTGAGTAGGTGGTGGTGAGTAGCCGCCTTCTTGAACCATTGCAGTCCATCTGGTGTGGTACACTAACAGTGCTGTTAGGAAGGGAGTTCCAGGTTTTTGACCCAGCAACAGTGAACGAACGACGATATATTTCCAAGTCAGAATGATGTGTGGCTTGGAGGGTAACCTGCAGGTGTTGGTGTCCCTATGCATCTGCTGCCCTTGTCATTCTAGATGGTAGAATGGTAGATGGTAGACTGTCAGGGTTTGGAAGGAGTCGATGAAGTCTTGGTGAGTTGTTGCACTGCATCTTGTAGCTGGTACACACTGCCGCCACTATGCATAGTTGGTGGAGGGAGTGAATGTTTAAGTTGGTGGATGGGGTACCGATCAAACGGGCTGCATTGTCTTGAATTCTGTTGAGCTTCTTGAGTGTTGTTGGAGCTGCATGCATCCAGGCAAATGGAGTGTATTCTATCACACTCCTGACTTGTGCCTTATAGATGGTGGACAGGCATTGGTGAGTCAGGAAATGAGTTACTTGCTGCAGAATTCCCAGCACGTGACAAGCTCTTGTAGCCACGGTACTTATATGACTGACCCAGTTAAGTTTCTGGTCAATGTTGCCTCCCAGAATGTTGATGGTGTGGGGTTCAGCACCAGCAATGCCTTTGAATATCAAGATGAGATGGTTAGATTCTTTCTTGTTGGAGATGGTCATTGCCTGGCACCTGTGTGAGGATAAGGTGGAGCATATGAATGTTAGGCATCAGTTCTCATTGCTAAAGATTGCTGATGTGTGAGGATGAGGGTGTGGTGTATTGAACAGTGTGTGTGGTTGGTGGTGCAGTGTATAGGAGATGGCATTTGAAGATGCATTCACTGACCTTGATCACCTGTGTGAGGTCATTGAACTTTTTCCAGCACTACATCCAGATCCTCGGGGCCAGACTCCTTGCATTGACCTCTGTAAATGTAGTATAAGGATGTAAAGGGTTAAGACAGAAGACAATGAGAGAGACCCTTCCCACTGTAAGAATGATGATGCAACAGTCACATGACCTAAGCTGGAGAAGAAGAAGCAGCAGCACAGAGGATGCTAGAATAGATGGCTTGAGAAGTCTGTATATCGTATAATGAAAATAATAAACACTCTGAGTTAATCTTTACCTGCGCCTGAGACTTTCTACAGATCATCCCTGAAACCCTACTGAAGCCACTGCTAATAACAATACAACAACCCACAACATGGTGGCAACGGTAAAGCAATGGTAAAACAACAATAAAACAACGTAAAACAGTGGTGAACAACAAGAGAAACTTAAAGATAAGTAATGGCCTGCTACAGTAAGAAAACTGCTTACCTGCAGATGAGGCTGTAAAGAGCTCTGGAGCTGCGGTGAGTCAGAGCATAGAGCACCACAGAAGCGTTGTGAATCTTTGGAATTCTCTACCCCAGAGGGCGGTGGAAGATTAGTCATTGAGTATGTTTAAAGTAGAGATTGACAGATTTCTATATACCAATGACAGAAAGGGATATGGGGATAGTGTGAGAAAAGGCATTGAAGTGGATGATCAGCCATGATCGTATTGAATTGTGGGGCAGGCTCGATGGGCTGAATGGCCTACTCCTGCTCCTATGTTCCTCTGTTCCTATGTTCCAATATGGATCCAAAATTGGGAATGCCTGAGAAATTCCAGAATCAAGAGTGACCCAATCAGATTCAAAATTGGCTATTATGGTGAAAAAAGGTTCTTAAGGTTTAGAATTGCTTCTCAACTCAATAGAAAACCTTAAGTGGAACAAATGGCCACCCTTCTATATTCAGTAGGTGCAATTGTGGATGACGTAATTGTCCGACAAAGGACCAACGAGACTTCTGATAAATTTGAAGAGGTATTTCAAGCCTTTGACAAATATTTTAATCTTCGCAGCAATAAAATCTTGGAAAGGGTGAAATTTAATCAGTGGGCACAGAAGATTGGTGAATTTTTTTATTCATTCGTGGGATGTGGGCATCGCTGGCCAGGCCAGCATTTATTGCCCATCCCTAATTGCCCTTGAGAAGGTGGTGCTGAGCTGCCTTCTTGAACCACTGTAGTCCATATTGGGTAGGTATACCCACAGTGCTGTTAGGAAGGGAATTCCAGGATTTTGACCCAGCAACAGTGAAGGAACGGCGATATAGTTCCAAGTCAAGATGGTATGTGACTTGGAGGGGAGATTGCAGGTGGTGGTGTTCCCATGCATTTGCTGCCCTTGTCCTTCTAGTTGGTAGAGTTTGCAGGTTTGGAAGGTGCTGTCTAAGGAGCCTTGGTGCGTCGCTGCAGTGCATCTTGTAGATGGTACACACTGCTGCCACTGTGCGTCGGTGGTGGAGGGAGTGAATGTTTGTGGATGGGGTGCCAATCAAGCAGGCTGCTTTGTCCTGGATGGTGTCGGGCTTCTTGAATGGGGTTGTCCATCCATCCACCCATCCACCCATCCATCACACTCCTGACTTGTGACTTGTAGATGGTGGACAAGCTTTGGGGAGTCAGGAGGTGAGTTATTCGCCACAGGATTCCTAGCCTCTGTCCTGCTCTTGTATCCACGGTATTTATATGGCTACTCCAGTTCAGTTTCTTCATCATCAGTTTCTTCTTCAATCTGCAGACTGTTATATTAATGCTCTGTATAGATTGGCAGAAAGTTATGAATATGGCAAATTAAAGAACTAATCAAAGATAGGATAGTCGTTGGTATAGCAGATGAATCCTTGTTGCAATCCGAGGAAGACCTTACACTGGAAAAGGCCATTCAAATTGTAAGACAGACTGAAGTTCGCAAACAGAATAGGGACATCCTACGAGCTGAAGACAAGCCATGGATGAAAAGGAGTCCAATGCCCGTCCAACTGGTTATGCCAAAGTCAGGGAAACACTTTGAGGAACAGAAAAAACACACAGGTGAGAAGGCGCATGAGATAGGAAAACCTTGTCAATGTTGTGGAGCCAGGAAGACCCACAAACGAGAGCAGTGCCCAGCAAGTAAAGCTTAGTGTTTTAAAAACTTTACACTATGGGATGATGTGCCAGAGCAAAAGTTCTTCGCTTAAGGGTACAAAGCAGAAGACCTTCACTCAAATAGCAGTGAATCAAGTACAGCAATATCCCCAAGAGAAAGAACAAGATATCTTGGGAGAAATCAGTAACCCAGGCCAAGATTTCTGGATGGTAGATATCTACATGAATGGCATCTTACGAATTTTAAACTTGACACAGGGGCTAGCATCATGGTATTGTCTGACCAAGAGCCATGAGTTAGGAGACATTACCTGCAACCGACAGATATACAATTGCATGGTCCAGGCAGGACACAATTGAACGTAAAAGGCAAACTCCAAACAACTCTTCAGCATAGAGGGAGACAACTGGTAGAGACTTTATATGTCTTACATCATCAAGAAATTTCCATATTGCGTAGAAATGCATGCTTAGAACTGCAGTTGATTAAGAAGTTGGATGAAATCAAGAAAACAAGGTAAACAATTCCTTTTAATCATTAGCTGGTGCATTATCGAGGGCAACTGTAAATCATCCAACATAGGAAGACGTGATGCTCGGATGTGACATGGAATCATATTCGCAACACACAGCACAAAGTTGGCCAGCAAGCTCACAGAAGTTGCGAAAAGTATGACAAGCACAGAAGAATGATGAAGAGTGCATCCACATTCGACATATTGTACATGTGAGTGGCCAGAAGAACATCCAGGAGGGATAACAATGAAGACGTTCCATAAATATAGGAAATATTTTACCATAATTGACAACTTATTAGCTTACAACGACAGAATTGTTATTCCTACTTCAATGAGATCCGATATCTTAGGTCATTTACACTGTCGTCGGCTGTCCCTCGATTCAAGGAAGGTGTCTACTCAAGGTTCTGTCATGTGTCTTCAGGTGACTGAACAGGCCGATTCTCGACCAGAAGATCTTTGGGCACATTGGGCAGGACATCCCACGAGGTAGTGGGTTCCGGAGTGCAGGATTTGCTTCCTTTTTTTCCTTCTCTGCCGCCGCACTGCCTCATCACTAAG
Organism: Heterodontus francisci; assembly: GCF_036365525.1. NCBI lineage: Eukaryota > Metazoa > Chordata > Chondrichthyes > Heterodontiformes > Heterodontidae > Heterodontus > Heterodontus francisci. The sequence continues at coordinate 153,818,167 of NC_090373.1, read as the reverse complement.
GTGCTGGGATTCAAAGCATGATGCAGCTTGATGGACAAGTTGTCGCTATTTTGAACGATTGGTAGCAAGCTCCTCCCAATCATCAATGCTGCTGCGCTTCAAAGAGAGCTTCAGAGTGTCTTTGAAGCATTTTCATTGTCCTCCTCTGGAACGCTGGCCATTTGAGAGTTGAGAAAACAGGACCTGGTGGACGAGATGTTTTTGGCCATCCAGACACAGTATCCAGTCCATCGAAGTTGGTTTTGTTCTGTAGATCATGTATATCTATGGTGGTCAGTTTAGATTTGGCATGGAGGTGACTGAGGTTAGAGAGTTTTCCATGGAACCAAGTGTAGAGCGAGGGCACAATCGTCGGTATGGTGGCCTGGCATATCTAAGGATATCGAGACCATGATCAACAACTGACAGATGCGCGTGATACAGAACAGTGCGAACCGCTGTTGACTACCCAGTTTCCAACTGTACCTTGGCAAAGGCTTTGCATGGACTTATTCATGTTTGTTGGGAAGTGATATATCATCATTATTGCCTATTTTTCCAGATGGATAGAAGTCAGATGATTCCATTCTATGACCACTGAGGTAGTTGTCAGAATCCTTCTGGACATCTTCGCAATGCATGGGATTCCAGATGAAATATTATCAAACAAAGGGCCACAGTTCTGAGTGAATGTTTTACCCAGTTTGCCATGAAGAGGTGCTTTTGGCATCTTCGGAGCTCACCGAGGTGTCCACAATCCAATGGCAAGGCAGAACGAGGGGAGCGAAGCATAAAATCTTTACTCAAGGAAAATAAAGATCTTCGTATCTCACTCCGAGTTTATTGTTCAAATGCCGCAGCTGTGTGGATTATCACCAGCTGAATTATTAATGGGGCTAGCAACATGGTATTGCCTCAACAATTAATGATTGATGACTCAAGATTGAGAGAAAGTTCAAGGAAGAGAAAACTCCTACAGAAGGAACCAGACCCGGAATTGTAATTGAAGATTTCGAGCGAGAAGCTTACCCAAATTAAACAATAGTCAAAAAGTTTGGATACGTGAACTGGAACTGGAAGGTACAGTAATCCATAAACATGAGGACTATCAGCGATCATATGTTATACGAACAACTGAAGGAAACATACAAAGGAATTGGAGAAATATCATTCCTATTCCGCAAAAACAACAGCCAGTAATCCATCTGCAAGATCCAGATGAAGAAGAACAAACCCAAACTGAATGAAATACTACAACCCATAGAAATGGAAAACCAAATCAACAATACAGACTTACTACGACAACTACTGATTGTCCCAGACAATTGCAAACAGATCAGAGAGAGTTGTCAAACCTCCAATGAGACTGAATCTGTGAAGTAAGAGACTTGGGGGCACGGCGGAGGTGGGGTGGGGTGAAAGAGTAGTAGAGAAGTCATAAATGTATATATGTTTGGAAAAATGTTGGATAAAGACTTGGGGGGAGATGTAGTATAAGGACGCAAAATATTGATACAGAAGACAATGAAAGATACCCCTCTCACTGTAAGAGTGATGATGTAACAGTCACATGGGATAGGCTTGAGAAGAAGAAGGAGCAGCACAGAGGATGCCAGCTTAGGTGGCTTGAGGAGTGTGTAATGTAAATAATAAACAATTCTGAGTTAACCTTTACCTGAGCCTGAAACTTTCTCCAGATCGTCCCTGAAACCCGACTGAAGACACTACTAATAACAATACAACAACATGCAACATTAACTACTTGCTCCCATTCCATTCGCATTGTATCTCTTGAGGACCTCCTGGCTTTCTGCAGAAACATTACCTCCATCACTCAGGTCTCCAGTTCTGTATTAGAGAATCAGGAGCCCTCTCTCTGGCCTGTTACTCTTCCTTCTTCCTTGTGAGAAGCATTTACAGAAGCAGTTCCAACACCGTCTGTATCCAGAATGCACCTCCCCTTTGCTAGCCTCACATGAACCTGAGCCACCTGCTGAGCGGGCAGTCAGTCAGCAGCATGTTTAGTGCTGAGCTGCATGCTGCAAGCATTAAGATGTGGAGGCAACATGAAGCTTGCCTGATGCCTGCATCGCCTTGATCAGGCACAGGGGAATCACCGGTCGCAACTCCCCCTCCCCGCCTCCCCAAACAGGCCTTATCCAATTTTTAGCCCATTTCCCTTTTATTTCTTGGGGCCAGATTTTGTTCTCATCTCGATGGAGGGTTTCATGGGGGGTTGGGGTGTGTTGCCAGAGAGTTGGGGCAGAATCACCCGTCACAGAAGCCGACGCTGAGATTCTCGGTTTCAATTCTCCTGCGGCGGGATAGGCCAATGATGATCTTCTCGCCCAGAAACCAAATAAGGCCCTCTTTCCATCGCGGGTGGGATCTTACTATCAGCGGGGAAGGCATCCGGCGTGCAGAGAGGACCACCAGGCTGCCTCCATGCAGGCTTGGGGGGTGGTCCCTCCTTCGTGGACAATTTGTGGCCCACAGAGGCCCCCCACTGGGAACTATACTTCCGGAATTTCCGTCCTCTGGATCGAACTCCCACCCCATCCCCCCCACCCCACCTCGTCAGGGCCTTCCAGACTGGCCCCAGCAACCCTGCCTCACCTACCTCTTCTCCGGGGTTCTAGCACTGGGCTTGGGCCTGAGGCCTCTGTAGTATCGGCAGAGGCCACTGCTCCCGGTGGCACTGCTGATACTATTGAGCTGCTGGCCCTGTGATTGGCCTGCAGCTCTTGGAGGCAGGATCCCCATCCCGATAAAGTCTTTAAAGGGACGGGGATCCCACTTCCTTAAATGTTGCCCCCAAAAGACCAGAGGATCGCTCCGGGGGTCTGATAAACTTCAGAGGCGGGTTTCCCCCCAACTTTCAGGGCTGGCGCCGGGAGTCCCGCCTTCTGCACAAAATGCAGCCCTTGGTGTCGCTTTGATTAGCAGTGACATTAATATAAGATGTGTCATTGTAATCATTTCAAATCGGTGCTACGCCAAATTTGTTAAAAAAGGCCTATACATATTTAATTTACAACTTCTTCAGGAACTTTTATGATTAATTGGTGTAATTTTTTATTCATCTTCGACTATTATTTATTGTGTAGTTTGCATTGAAAATTGGACATTTGTATGAATTCCACAGCCTCATGATTTACAAAATCAGGTGGAAATACTACTTGCATCCCAAATATAGTAGCAAAATGCTCCCTGCTGAGTGATAAAGAGTAAATGGAAAGTAAGACAATGTTATTTACTGGGTTTAAATGAATTAATTACATTGAAAATGATTAATTAACTGCCTAATAACTGCATTCTTGTGAAAAGACTGCACTATTGAAGCAGCAGTCTTCATTAATATTTGATAAAGGATTTTCCCAAAAGCTAAAATAACATAGAAGAAATGCTTGGGTGGTTTAGAGTGAATCCTCTTGTGGGCTGTCTGTGGCCTGGAGCTGAATAATAACCACTTCTTTGGATTATAGATGCAGGACAGAAAAATAGACCATTTAAGACATATATAGGGCAAAGGATAACAAGATTTTCTCTGATATATGTAGTGATGGAATGACATGGATGATGTGTGCATGATACAGAAGATAATGTCATATATTTCTCTGAAGCTGCACTAGGTAAGTAAGAGTGACGTACACATGAAAAGTTGGAAGAGATAAGCTAGAAAATTGATGCAAAAAAAGTGAAGGTCAAATATTTCAATCATTCAGCCGGTTCTCAATGTGATAAGGTTGTACACATCTCATTCAATTATGCCTCAAAGATTTATAGATATCTACAAACCTGCACCATAGTGATGGCATATTAATGGCATGCAGCATTGTTAATAGGCAAATGTTACAGGAAATAATGGAGTTGCCATGAGTTGCGTTGTGCCATAATTTTCTAGCACATTTGCGCCACTCCACCGTTCGCCTTGCCTTGTTGGATTAGGGTATCTTGTAACATGTGCCACTAAGTAGACCTTTGCTTGCACCCTTCAGCTCGAAAAGTTTTGCCTTGTAAATTGTTAGAAGTGCGAACTGTCAACCGAATGATGAGGGCAAATAGAGAATCTGTTTCTTGGAAAATGACGGAAGCAATTGGTTATTTCTTTAAATAATGAGATGTAAGGATTGAGAAAGAAACAGACAACAGAGAAGCTGAGTCAAATAGACTCAAATCAAGCACAGAAAGAAATAAAGAGAAAGATTGGATTCGGAGAGAGAGAAAAAAATGACACAGAGTGCAGAGTTCAACGGCGGCAGCAGGAGGAGTGACAGCATCAATAAATACAACGGGAGACAGGGCCCCGGACACATAGCGCAGACCTGACAGAAGGCAGCAGCTATATTCAGCAAAAAAAAAATCAAAGAGTGACGTCATAGGGCAATAAGTAGGTGATTGGTTGGTGAGTATTACCATTGTCCTTATTTCTCTAAATGAGGGCAGTAGGTTCAACCAAGAAATTTAGTCAATTGCCTAGTAGGTTTTTCAGTTTGATAAGTTTTAAGTTTGGTATGTTTAAGTAGGCTCAAGTCTTACTTTTTGTAAAATTAGCTTTCCTATAAAATAAAGTGATATCAGCCCAAGGGAAGCAGCTGATTGGTGAGTTGCTGGCGAATCTTTATTTATTTATGTCTTAAGTTTAGTTCTTATAGTCGTTTGGTAGCACAGAACTTGAGTATTGCTGTAAATAGAGACATTATGTCGAAGCTTTTCGTCTTGCAAACATCAGGACCATCCGCAAGAATGCCAATGTAAGGGAAAATAACAAATTTATACTGTATGAGAAGAGCGTGCTGATTGGTTGGCAAATGAGCTCTGATTGGTCGAGGCATTGCCATGGAGAATGCACCAGTTAATAGTGACTGACAGTTAACTGCCAAGCTTTGTTTGAAATTTAAACCAGGCAGCTTGACTCTGATTGGTCAAGGAATGAACCAGTGAATGGCTGTCACTTATTTTGTTTAGCTGAAACAGGCGCGATGTTTGTACATGTTCTTTCTGTCTCCAAAGAACAGGGCCCTGTGTATTAATATATGTAGCTTCCAGTACACGCAAATGCGCTACACTGCAAGCCCTTTAAATTGGTTGTCAGCACAACTCTTAGCACACTGAGGATTATTTAGCAAACGTTGTCCAATCGTGGAATCACAGCTAATGTTGGACACTGTGTTTTGGGTTTTTCAAGCACGGGCTGGTTGGGTACAGCCTGTACCTTGCTCGTTGCTAATAGCAGAAGCAACATGTTGTTTGAAAAATCCGCCAGTCTTTGGGACATACAGCCTATATACATAGCATCACACTGGCATTGAAATTCATATATAGGCTGTATTTCTACAGGGACTGCTTCAGTATCTGAGGAGTCGCGAATGGTGCTGAACATTGTGCAATCATCAGCGAACATCCCCACTTCTGATCTTATGATTGAAGGAAGGCCATTGATGAAACAGCTGAAGATGGTTGGGCCTAGGACACCACCCTGAGGAACTCCTGCAGTGATGTCCTGGAGCTGAGATGATTGACCTCCAACAGTCACAACCATCTTCAATTGCGCTAGGTATGACTCCAGCCAGCGGAGGGTTTTCCCCCTGATTCCCATTGAACCCAAACTGAGTATCACTGAGCAGGTTATTGCTAAGCCAATGCTGCTTGATAGCACTGTCGATGACACCTTCCATCACTTGACTGATGATTGAGAGTAGGCTGATGGGGCGGTAATTGGCCGGGTTGGACTTGTCCTGCTTTTTGTGGTACATGACATACCTGGGCAATTTTTCACATTGCAGGGTAAATGCCAGTGCTGTAGCTGTACCGGAACAGCTTTGCTCTGGGCGCGACCAGTTCTGGAGCACAGGTTTTCAGTACTATTGCCGGAATGTTGTCAGGGCCCATAGCCATTGCAGTATCCAGTACCTTCAGTCGTTTCTTGATATCACACAGAGTGAATCGAATTGAATTGGCATCTGTGATGCTGGGGACTTCAGAAGGAGGCCAAGATGGATCATCAACTCAGCACTTCTGGCTAAAGATTGTTGCTAATGCTTCTACCTTATCTTTTGCACTGATGTGCTGCCCCCCCCCCCCCCCCCCCCTTCATTGAAGATGGGGATATTTGTGGAGCCACCTCCTCCAGTTAGTTGTTTAATTGTCCACTACCATTCACGACTGGATGTGGCAGGACTGCAGAGAAATTATGGGCGTGGAGTAGACTTTAAAAAGAGAACGCGGTGAAGAGGTGGTTGGGTTTAGGGACGAAGTTGCAGCAAGGGAGACTGGAGTTCTCCAATGATGGGGGGAAGGGAAGGGAATCCACAAAAGGCCAGGGTCAGAGTGCCAAATAGTGCTAGGGACACATGGTCTGGATAAGGTTGTAGAGTTAGGATGTGGCAAGTACCTGGAGATATTAGAAGATGAGGATAAAGAGTTTACATTTGAAATGGTGGGGGACAAGCAGCCAATGCAGACTGTTGAGAATTGGAGGTGATTGATGAAGATCACAAGAGTAAAATACTGACCAACCGAACATAGTTTATTCCAGTCTGAGAGGATTCGAGGAATTATGAAAAATATATTGGGTGGATATAATTAAGTAATACAGTGTTTAAAACATACTAGGGAGTGAAATTGTTCTAAATGGTAGCATAGGCAGGGTGTGAAACCAGCTGCTGATTTGCTAACACCCACTTTGGACTACTGCCCAAGATGGATTTCACTCCTCAGAACGTCTGAACTCAGCATTGAATTTAACAACTGCACATCATAGCCACTGTTCCATTTATTCGCACAGCAGATGCTGGTAGTGGTTCTGCTGCTGCCTTGACTAGACCCAACTTTTGTTTCTTTACTTGTCCCATTACCATCTGCTTTTGCCCTGCATCACCATCCTTTTTGAGATCTAATCTCTGCTGCCTTCCACCCTGTTACAGACCTTCTCTTTTTTTACTTTCCTTCCTTTCTGGCACCTCCCCACTGCCACCCCGCACCCCCCCAAACCCACTTGTCACATCCACTCCACTTTCTCTGCATCTGCACTTGTTTAAAACCTAGTAATCTCTAACTGTTGCCAGTTCTGATAGAAGGTCAATGATCTGAAACGTTGGGCTGCATTTTAACTTATTTGACAGGCTGGGAGCTGGGTGTTGGTGGGGTGTGGAGGGCTGGTGGGGGATATCAGTAGAGTGCGGGGAACCTGGATGTTCAGATTTCCTGACACGCTGTGAAGTTTTAACTCCGACAGGTTCCCTACCTGAAAACCAGCCTGATTGACAGGTTGGCTTCCCATCGGACGGGAAGTAGTCCAGAGGTGATGGGAGCACCAGTTATATCTGCATCAGGGAGAGGCAATCCCATCACCCTGAGGGGCATGGAACTGTGGGGGGAGAGGGGGAGGGGGGTAAATGCTGAGGTCCTGGGGTCCCAGGAAATGGGTCCAGGAGTGGTAGGTCAGAGGCTTCAGGAGGAGAACAGAAACCTTGGTGAGGGTAGGTTGGGGGGAGGATCAGAGGTCTGGGGGCGGGGGATGTCAAGGGCATAGTGAGGAAGGTCCAAGGCCTAAGGGGGCATCGGAGGCATGGCAAGGGTCAGAGGCCCAGGGGGGGTGGTGGTGTGGTTTCGGAGGCCTGGGTGAATGGCGGAGGACTGGGGGCCAGTCGAAGACTTGTGAGGAAGGACGAGGGGGAGATCGGAAGGATCAGTGGGGAGGAATGTCCAGGCAAGCACACTGGATCCAGCAGGTATGTGGATAAGCACTTATTTTCTGGATCCAACAGTCCTTGCCTGGGTTTAACTGCCACATTTCCCAAGGCTCAGGAAACCCAGCCATCCAGAGTTAAATTCAAAGTTGTGCATAAAACTGAGGCTCGCATCCTCATAATAATATTTAAACAATCAACCCACCTCCTGCAAGTGGCTTGGTCGCCCATCCCTCATTCTGCCTCCATTAAAACCAGAAGTGGGTGAGTTGCAGGTAGGTTGGAATTGGGTTTCAGAACCTTACTCTGCCACCCACCTCAAACCTGTTCATTTTTGGGGGTTACAATTCCGCTGTTAATTTCACAGATGCTGCCTGACCTAATGAATGTTTCCGCGCTATCTGTTTTTATTTCATCCTGTTACAACTGAGGTGGGAGGAGTGAACTGTTTATTCTAGTTCCACTTCTCCATGGGTCACAACATATATTAAAAATTTTTTCCCACTTACCGATATGGTCAATCATAGACTCTATTATTATCCCGGAATAACACACACCAACCAGGTTTCTTTAATAAATAACAACATTATCACTTTATTATAAAACAAGTCCTAACCTGTAAAGAACTAAAGCATAAACACACAGATTGAAATATTAAAGTTTCCTTTTACCTTAGCCCCTCATACACACACACACACACACACACACATATGCCGGTTAACTGGAAAAATAAAAGTGATTGTTGTTTTGAGCTCTGTTACAAAAAACCCCAGAAAAATAACCAATTAGGCTTCATACTTGCTCATTCTTGAAGAAAAAAGAAAAGATATGGAAAGATATCCTTTGTTTTGGTTTGACATCCCAAATGCGTATGGATAGCTGTCACTGGGATCTCCCTAGAAGAGTTCTTTCCAGGTAATATTGAAGATCAGTTTGGGTAGGCTTTCCCAGAAATGCAGCAACGGAGGTTTCAGATCGGTCTTACGGCAGAAATGTGGCAACAGGTGTTTCAGTTCCCACACATACGATATGCAGGGTTTCTTCAAGTACAGAAGGAAAGAGGAGACTGACACACTCGACATACAGGGTTTCTTTCCAAGAGACAGAGAGGAGCTGGATTTTTCTTGGCAGACAAAAAACAACTGTCATTTTGACAATTCAAAATGAAACCAAAAATATTCCAGGTCAAACCTCCTGACCTGTCATTTCTCTGTAAACAACTTATCCAAGTCGAAACAACAAGCTCCCTGCTGGTATTTTATCTGAGAAAAGGTGCCTTCCAGTGAGGGCGTGTTTACAAGCCAAGTCCAGGAAGCCTTTTGGTGACCTTTTTAAAAAAACCCACAAAGTTCAGCATCTCTTCAAGCTTCCAGATGAATTCATGTCCGTAATTCAACTATAAGTCCTTAAAACATATTTTGCAAAACCTAGAAGCACTCTCATAACATCTCTGCCTTGGAGAAATGAAACTCTGTTTTCAAAATTATGAAGTGTAAAAAAACAGAAGATGGAAACATTTTAAAACACATTTTCACACTCACTCATTCACTCTTTATCTGTAGTTAATATTGCTTTGTACCATCTTTGCATTCAGATAACTCAAAGCAAAGTTAGATTCTAGATAAAGCATCTGCAATAATGTGATTTTTGCCTGCAATGTGGATAATCTTTAAATGATAAAGTTGTACTAGTAAACTTGGTATAGTCTGGCATTCTGGTTTTTAAATTTTTCCACAAAGGCAAGGGGGTTATGATAAGTATATACCAATGTCTCTCTCTAATTGTGGTGGACATAGACTTCAAAATGATAAAGAGCCAATAATAAACCTAGGGTTTCTTTTTCTACTAATGAATATCTTTTTGGTGTCAATTTAGCTTTTTGGAAATGTATCCCACTGGTCTTTCTATACCTGATTCATCATCTTGTAACAGGACTGCACTGACCCCCAGGTCACAAGCATCAATCGCTACCTCGAAGGGCTTAGTGAAATTTGGAGCAGCCAACACTAGTTCATTAGTCAAAATTGCTTTCAGCTTCGTAAAAGATGCTTGGCACTCTCCTGACCACACTACTTTGGTTTTCTTTTTCTGAAGCAAATCTGCTGGTGGAACAACTATAGTGCTAATATTTGGGACAAACTTTCAGTAGAAACCACACATTCCCAAAAACCTCATAATTTCTAGCTTAGTCTTAGGGGTAGGGAACTCCACCCATGCTTGTACCTTCGCTGTTCTTGACAACACTTATCCTTGCCCTACTATATGCCCGAGGTAGGTCACTCTCACTGCTCCAAATTTATGTTTGGCAAGGTTTATTATTAAAATCAGCCGATTGTAATTTTCTAAACAGAGCTTCAAATTGTTCCAAGTGGTCCTTCCAAGTGTCACTGTATACCAGCACATCATCAAGGTAAACTACACAGTTAGGAACACTGGCTACCACTTTGATTCATTAGTCTCTGAAAGGTTGCTAGGCCATTTTTTAGCCTGAATGGCATCACTCAGCAATGAAAAAGGCCATCTGGTGTGACAAAGACCGATATTTCTTTAGCTCGGGGTGTTAAAAGAACTTGTCAGTATCCCTTTAACAAATCTATTTTTGTAAGAAACATGGCACTGCCCACTCTTTCAATACAGTCTTTCAAGCAAGATATTGGGTAGGAGTCTGCCTTTGTTACTGCATTAACCTTTCCGTAGTCTGTGCAAAGTCTAGTTGAACAATCAGATTTAGGCACTGATACCACTGGTGAACTCCAACTGCTTTGACTGGGTTCAATTAGGTGGTTTTCCAGCATGTATTAGATTCCTGCTTTTATCTGGGCCTGTTTCTCTGGATGTAAGTGATAAGGATGCTGTTTTATAGGAAAGGATTCCCCTATATCCACATTAAGTATGGCTAAGGTTGTATATCCTGGCTTATCCCTACAGGCTCTTTTAAATGCTGTGAGTAGCCTTGTGAATTCTTCTCATTGTTCTGCATCTAAATATGAAAGCATAGTGTCCAATCTCCCTAACAATTCAGTATTAGCTATCCGGATAGTAGGGGGTTCAATTTGAGAATTGCCTAGGCCTCCTTCTGCCTCATCTTCACTATCCCTTTCATCCTTCACTGTCCCTACTACCTTACATACCTGTGCTTGCTTATCCTCCTCCCAGCGATAATATTGTTTCAACATATTGTCATGATCCTGTAATTTTCTTTCTCCGGGGAATGTACGGTTTGTCTTTAAGGCTGAAAAAGGAGCCGTACTGCTTTAAGAATCAGCAGCCCTTCAGAGTTACTGAGAATGTGCATTTTTGTTGCCTTGGATACAGCCATTCAGAGACTGCGATTCAAAGGGTGCATTCTCGTTACCATGGATACAGCCACTTGGATTGAGCATCATGCGATACATTTGTTACAATTCAATTTTGAACTAGCTTTTAGTTCTACCAGAGAAATCAGACAGACAACTGGTGTTAGCACCTGAAAAAAGAGCTCTCAACCATTTAAACTGTTGGAAGAGAATTTTAGTCTGTTTAATTATTATTATGTCAAAATTCTAAAAAAATGTCAAGCCAAAACTGAGATCTCTGATAATTTAAACTGAAGGAAGGGAAGTTAGACTGTGACAATCTTTTATCCCTCAAAAACACTAAAGTCAAATTGATTCATTTAAAAAGTGTCTGCAAGTTGTTAATTGTTGAAATTCGCTGAAAGAAGGAAAGCTTCACTTATTGCTGGAATTATACACCAGACTATTCTACTGTGGAAGAATGTTTTTTCCCCATTGAACGGCTGTGAGGACTTCAACAACATCGGACTGTAAATTTGCAAGGACTCTAAATTTTTTCTATTTTAAATGTTGTTTATGTCTTAGTAGTGCTTAAGAATTTAGTTTTTCTAATTAAACAGTTAATTTTTTGATTTAAAGACACCTGGTTTGGTTAGCCCCATTCAGGGGTTAAGAGAGAGTACAATTTGGCTGGGTCTTTCTTTAATTTGGAAAGTTTAAAATGATATGTTAGGCGATCTGTGGAGGGACGGGATTGAATTAACTGTGCGTTTCTCCCACCACTATCAGAATCGTATATTTTGATTGAGGGCTTTGATTGGAGCAGTCAGTCGTAACAATATTAATATGACACAGCCTATTCTTTTTCAGTGATCTGGGGTGTCAATCAAATAATTTATCAATTCTCCCATTGCCAGAAAGTGTGGGCTCAGGACCTCCATTTGATCCGAATGTCAGCCTTCCAAAGCCCATGGGAAAATACAGCTCATAGTGTTGGGTTCAGACCAGAACTTTAATGTGAGTATTAAAAAGTTAGGCTTTGGATACATTTCTTACATTGTCTGATCAAATTTCTCTGGGATTATAATGATGGGAACATTTTATTTAAGACTGATTTTCCGAGTCATCATGTTTGATGGGAGGGATTGAAGATTCCTCAGGGAGTTTTAAGTAGTGGGCAATGTCAGATTGAATTTATCATCAATATCACTGATTAGACATTGACAACTGAGTCAGGATTTTCTTGACTGCCATGGACCCATCAATTTCCTTGCAAGTTTCCTGGAGATCTGAGGTAATTGCTTTGTCTTAAAAAAAACTGTAAGTGAAAAGGTTTGTGCATCCTAATTGAGAGAGTCATACATATTAGGTCTCTAGAATATGCTTGTTTTCTATCATACTGGATCCAGCTAAATAACTTCTAGTCTAACAATTGTAGTAATAAAAGCAGATTGGAAGAACCGACTTGTAAATTACTAGCAAGGGAGCTGAGTGCTCTGGGTTTGCAACCTGATGTTTCTACTTGTGGAGAGTCCAGAACTAGGGATCATAAATATCAAATAGTCACCAATAAATCCAACAGAGAATTTAAGATAAACGTCTTTATCCAGAGAGTGGTCACAATACACAGAGTAGTTGAGGAGTGGCTAGATAAGATCATGAGGGAGAAAGAAATAGAACATGGCTGTCCAACGTATGGCCCGCGGGCCAGAATCTGGCCCACCAAAGGTTTCAATCCGGCCTGCCAATCCTGTGTGACTGATGCGGGCTGCCCATGGCTTGGCTTTGACTGACGGCAAGATCTCTCGGACTGGCCAATAGCTATTGGAGGAGGGGCGAAGCTTGGCTTTGATTGACGGCTCTCTTCGTAAAGAGTGCATCAGATGGAGGGGATAAGCATGACCTGTGTCTGACAGAAGGCAGACCTTGTCTGTGATTGGTAACTGTCTACAACTGACGCGTGCTGCCCAGGCGTAATGAAAGCTGATTAGAGGTTTGTGGAGCAAGCATTCCGGGACTGACCGCCCCTGCTGTTTTCAGGCAGTTCAAGGAGTGAGCGAGTGAATGGGAAATGCTGGTCTGAGGGAGAGGGAGAGAGATAGACACAGAGAGGGAAGAGAGGTGGACAGAGAGAAAGAGGGGTATATGGATAGACAAAGACAGGGGAGACAGAGAGAGGGGAGAGAGGTAGACACAGAGAGATGGACAAGAGAAGACGGGGAGCGAGATAGACACGGCAGGAGGGAGAGAGAGGGGGAGAGAGTTAGACAGAGAGGGGAGACAGATGGACAGAGAGAAAGAGGGAGGAGACAGATAGACACAGAGAGGGGAGAACAATGGACAGAGAGAAAGATGAGGAGAGAACTAGTTTAGTTTAGTTTAGTTTAGAGATACAGCACTGAAACAGGCCATTCGGCCCACCGAGTCTGTGCCGACCATCAACCACCCATTTATACTAATCCTACACCAATTCCATATTCCTACCACATCCCCACCTGTCCCTATATGTCCCTACCACCTACCTATACTAGGGGCAATTTATAATGGCCAATTTACCTATCAACCTGCAAGTCTTTGGCATGTGGGAGGAAACCGGAGCACCCGGAGGAAACCCACGCAGACACAGGGAGAACTTGCAAACTCCGCACAGGCAGTGCCCAGAATTGAACCCGGGTCGCTGGAGCTGTGAGGCTGTGGTGCTAACCACTGCGCCACTGTGTCGCCCCTTTGTTAGACTCAGAGAGGGGAGAGTGAGAGTGGGAAAAGAAATAGAGACAGAGCGGGGAGAGCGCAGGCTTTAAAAATCCATGCCATGACATTTGTTCTGGGGTGGGGGGGGGGTGGGTGGTGTGGTTAGGGGAGTTGTTGCAAAACACAACTACAGGGATAAAAGATAGGCATGGCTAAACATGTTAAAATAAAATCCTAATTTACCTGGCTTAAGTGGTGCACAGAGTGTCTTGAAAGCTGCGAGGAAATTGCACAAGCCGACGTTGATTGATGCTGTCAGGGTTTGTCTTCTTTGTAATGCAGAGCAACTGAGCAGTGGACAATTGTAGCTTAGGAGTGATTTTGATAGGACAGTACAATTCTGTCACTGAAAAATCCTGCCCAGCTTGGAAAAACAGGTATAAATATCATTGTAAAAAGTGATTCGAGTCTGCAGCTGGGCAACTTGGTCAGTTGCTGAAGAGTATGATCAATGGGAGCTGACCAATCACTGGATGGTCATATGTATAACTTTTTGTAACATACTTATGATGAATGGATATATTGTATTGCTGGCAGATGCACTGTATTGCTAACAGGTATATTAAATTGAGAACTGGTATTCCTACCAAACCTAATACAGACGTTAGTATTTAATTTGGCTTTGAGTGTTTTCTCATTATTTTTCCTAATTCTCATATCCAAATCTGTCAGGAGTAGAAGGTCTACATTCTTATTGAACGATACTCTGTGCCACCCATATTTCCAGACCAGTTGAAACCAATTGGAAATGTCAATTGGTCTTAGCTGGTCTTTTCTGGTCTCAACTGCAAGTAAGTAGTCTCATCTAGTGTTGCCTGGATACAGCTGGGATAACTGGCAATCTTAACTGGTGATCATTTGGTATTCCCAGGTGCCCAGTCAACTTTAACTGGAACCATTTGGGATCACCTGGTACCAGTTGGCTTGCCGACTGGTTCATCTGGAACCAGTTGGTAGGCAAACCGGAACCAGCTGGAATTAAGTAGAGTCAGTTGACATATAGCTGCTTCAATTGTAACCAGTTGACAGACAGAATCTTTGTACTAGAATCCAACTGGATTGACTTAATCAAACAGGAAGACTTTCTGTAGCTTAACTAATGCTCCTGTGTCTCTGTCTCTGCCTTTGTGTTCTTTGGTTCTTAGGACCCTGCTTTTGTATTTCTTTTTTCAGAGCTGCCTATGTGATATCCATTGAATTGAACTGTATTGTGCATTGCTGCACCTAGCTCTGTGAGAAGGTGTAAAATATGATTAAATTCATATTCTGAATAAAAAGGTGCAAACATATTTAAATTCATGTTTTGATTGGAAAGACTGTAAAGTATGTTTAAAGTCATTTATGAGAAAGGATTTTATTGAAAAGATTGTTGTATTAGTTTTTAAAAATGTTTCATGAAAGTTCTGTTGTAAGATGGTGCCATTAAGTCTGGGGTGAGACAAGAGAAGCCAATCAGATGAGGAAAAACATATCAATTGTTATAAGTTCAGGACGGGCAAGTTGCACAGAATTTTCAATTTGGCACATAGGCAGCTCTGGAAAAAAAAGGTGCAACAGGTCCTAAGAACCACAGAACAGGTGGAGACAGATACAGCAAGAACTACAGAAGAAGACTCACTCAGTAGAAGAAGCCAGAGTAGAAGAAGACATCAGAAAAGGACCAAAGGTAACATATCCAGGCAGCTTCGAGGAGCAAAGATCGAAAGCACCTTGTTTTTTATCGCCTATTATTAAGTATTTTGTTTAAGCATTTATTCTGTTGACGTGCTGCACCGAAACCAATGAATGTAATTAATGTTTAAGTTTGGTATTTTGAATACAGCTGTAATTTAACGCTTTGGCACTTTAACTGCTGTGTTCACTTATTTCTTGATTTTTGCACTGTGATTAATTCGTTTGTTGCTATTTAACTGAGATTTGTGTGTGTTTGCGTCACAATAAAATTAAAACAAATAGCGCAGTTGAGACTGTTTGTAGCTTCACTGCATGACCACAGCAGACACCACATAGTAATTTTCATTTGCTAGTGGTACTTAACATTTTTTGCAAGTTTATACTCTGGTCTCAAATGGAATGAGTTGAGCCAGAAACCAGTCTAGCTGGTCACAACTGTAAGCAATATAATTTTCAACTGGAACCAGGTTCACTGGTCTCAACTGGAGCCAATATCATTTTCAACTGGAACAAGTATAAATGGTCAAATGGAACCAGTACAACTGGTCCAGTTGTCCAAGTTCCATGGTCAACTGGTTCAAGTGGACCAGTTACAACTGGTTTGGATTTATGGGCAGGTGTCCAGTCATACAATTCTGGCACTGCTAAATAATTAAATGTCTGTCATCACTCTATCATCCGTCTATCTGCTTATCTGTCTATTTGTCTCTCTCTAGCTGGTCTGTCTAGTCTTTCTAATCTATAATGAACACAGACGCAGGTCTGGAATTCAGCACGCAGTCGATACGTGTTGTAACAATTGTGTGCAGTTAATGCACAGCATATCAAGTTGTTCTGTACATGAAGACAAATGATCAGCAAATTTTGTCATTTTAACTATATTTAAAAAATCAAACCATCACTGTCGAGGTTAACTTGTCAATAGTAATAGAATGCCTTCCACTATGGGTTTG
Source organism: Heterodontus francisci (assembly GCF_036365525.1). Classification (NCBI taxonomy): domain Eukaryota; kingdom Metazoa; phylum Chordata; class Chondrichthyes; order Heterodontiformes; family Heterodontidae; genus Heterodontus; species Heterodontus francisci. The sequence continues at coordinate 153,801,844 of NC_090373.1, read as the reverse complement.
AAAGTGTCCTGATTCTGTGTTGCAGAAGTCAGCTGGTCAAATGTGTTAGATGCAAACCTTAACAGAATTCTGACATTTTTAATCAAAAAGCTCAGTGATGATGAAATATTATGGAAGGAGTTTAAGAGGCTCTGAGGAAAGATTGCAACAGAAGCTCTAGTGTATAGATGTTCTATAGATGTTCAGAGGCTCAGCATTTTCTGACTTTGCTAATTGTCTTGATCTAGGCTGTGGACTTAAATGAAAAGCTTTGTAGCTCTCAGATACAAGGTATGGAATATTTTGCAAGTAATTGTATTTCTCTTAAAAAAAAAAGTGTGGCCTAACAATGTGACATTGTCCCTATCTGAGGGATTGCTTTATAAAACCCTAAAGCCAACATGCCTATTAAAAAGCATCATTTTGTCAAGTCAGCAAAGCCTTTCGACAGATATATTGCTTTCTTTCAGGCACATAAATATTTTAAATGTAAATAATAATGATTTTGATGCATTTTAAAATGGAAACCTTGGAATAATGAGAATGGTGTTTGCTGACATCCCACTAATTGATCCCTCTGAATGAGTTCTAATGCTGTGGGAGTAAAACCAGACTCATTCCTGTTAACAGCCAATAAGCTGCATGGTCAGGAATGCAGCAACTTTTGCTGTTTGTGTGAAACATAGTTTGTCAATATGATAATAGTCTCTGGCTGGTAGTCTGGCAGGATGGAATGTCTGGCCCTTTATGGTTCCTACCTGATCTTCATTCCATTCATGTGGAGGGGGAGGGCTATCCAACGCCAGCAGTGGCGTCAGCTGCCTGTGCGCAGGCGCTGGTGTCATTTTTAAAGGCCAGCCAGTTCTACCGGCAAATTTGAATTTTTCATGTGTACCTCCCCAAAATTTAGGAAATAAAACTGTAGTGCCCATTTGCAACCCCCAATAAAAATGACAGTAAGATTTTGCCCTTACCCCCACAAAGCACCTTCATTTGAATTTTGAGCTACCCAGCCCAGACTGCATAAAGTTGAAAGCGCACACCTTCCCACCATCCCCTACACTGATGATGCTTATTTGACCCCATCCCCCACTCCCACAGTAAAAAATCTTAGCTCCTCCCTCCTCCCCACCAGTGTCATGCCTGATTTCCCCAGGCAGGAAATTGAAGGCACAGGAGTGCCTGCCGCTGCATCAAAGATTGCAGTGGGCCTGGAAGATTCTGGGTAGTTGATTTAAATTTATTCATCTCATTAATTTAAATATTGAAATTGATCGCCCAGCGGCAGGGTGGGGGGCCGCCACGGAGCCTCGTCGCCACAGGGAGGATCGGGCTGGGCCCTCCCGATGTCAGCCTCTGTGGTGGGCCTCTGCTGGAACCATCTTCTGGTCCCTCCCCTGCCGCCGCTTGGTAAAATCCAGCCCATGATGTTAAATATGACATTATGACCAAATGTAATTTCCAAAGATTTTAACTCCTGTTGTACCACATAATTGCAACATAATTTCTCCAAGCATATTATTTGATGCCAAAAGACACTTTACATCAAGGGAACGTGAGCATAGGAGAACCATGAAGTAAACTTATACAGCATTTGCACCTACCAGAAAATGTGGAAAATTGCCCAGATATGTCCTGTCCACAAAATGCTGGACAAATCCAACCCGGTCATTTACTACCAGATCAGTTTACTCTTGATCATAAGCAAAGTGATGTAAGGTGTCATTGACAGCACTATCAAGTGGCACTTACCCACCATAACCTGCTCACCAATGTTCAGTTTGGGTTCTGCCAGGGCCACTCAGCTCTAGACCTTATTACAGCCTCGGTCCAAACATGGACAAAAGAGCTGAACCCAAGAGATGAGATGAGAGTGACTGCCGTCGACAGGAGGAGATAGACAGGTTTTTAACTAGAAATGGGTTGAAGGGTTTTGGAGAACGGGCAGGAAAGTGGAGTTGAGGCCGAGATGAGATCAGCCATGATCAGATTGAATGGCGGAGCAGGCTCGGGGGCTGAATTGCCTACTCCTGCTCCTAGTTCTGATGTTCTTATGTTCTTATAAGATGCATCAAGGAGCCCTAGCAAAACAGCAGTCAATGGGAATCAGGGGGAAAACTCTCCGTTGGTTGGAGTCGTACCTGGCGCAAAGGAAGATGATCGGAGGACAATCATCTCAGCTCCAGGACAACACTGCAGGAGTTCCTCAGGGTAGTGTCCTAGGCCCAACCATCTTCTGCTGCTTCATCAATGACCTTCCTTCAATCATCAGGTCAAAAGTGGGGATGTTCACTGATGATTGAACAATGTCCAGCACCATTCGCAACTCCTCAGATACTGAAGCAGTCCGTGTAGAAGTGCAGCAAGACCTGGACAATAGAAAGGCTTGGGCTGATAAGTGGCAGGTAACATTCGCGTCACACAAGTGCCAGGGAACGACCATCTCAAACAAGAGAGAATCTAACAATATCCCCTTGACATTGAACGGCATTACAATCGCTGAATCCCCCACTATCAACAATCTGGAGGTTACCATTGACCAGAAACTGAACTGGAATAGCCATATAAATACCGTGGCTACAAGAGCAGGTCAGAGGCTCGGAACCCTGCAGCAAGTAACTCACCTCCTGACTCCTCAAAGCCTGTCCACCATCTACAAGGCACAAGTCAGGAGTGTGGTGGAATATTCTCCACTTGCCTGGATGGCTGCAGCTCCAACAACACTCAAGAAGCTCAACATCATCCAGAACAAAGCAGCCCGCTTGATTGGCACCCCATCCACAAACATTCACTCCCTTCACCACCGACACACAGTGGCAGCAGTGTGTACCATCTATAAGATGCACTGCAGCAACTCACCAAGGCTCCTTTGACAGCACCTTCCAAACCTGCAACCTCTACCAACTAGAAGGACAAGGGCAGTAGATGCATGGGAACACCACCACCTGCAAGTTCCCTTCCAAGCCACACACCATCCTGACTTGAAACTATATCGCCGTTCCTTCACTGTCGGTGAGTCAAAATCCTGGACCTCCCTTCCGAATAGCACTGTAGGTGTACCTACCCCACATGGACTGCAGTGGTTCAAGAAGGCAGCTCCCCACCTCCTTCTCAAGTGCAATTAGGGATGGGAAATAAATACTTGCCTAGCCAGCGACGCCCGCATCCCATGAACAAATGAAAAAAACTACAGCAGCTCACCAAGGCTCCTTCGACAGCACCTTCTAAACCTATGACCTCTACCACCTGGGACAAGGGCAGAAGATACATGGGAATGCCACCACCTGTAAGTTCCCCTCCAAGCCACACAGCCTCCTGACTTGGAACTATATCGCCATTCCTTCACTGTCGCTGGGTCAAAAACCTGGAACTCCCTTCCTAACAGCACTGTTAGTGTACCTACACCCCAAGGACTGCAGTGGTTCAAGAAGGCAGCTCACCATGAAAGAATTTTAAGAAAATGCCTACAATCATGCTGCAAACCTTGTACCAGCATGGTCAGCAAGCTGCTTTCCTCATTATTCATAAGCAACATCAACAACATGTTGTATCTCGGCTGTTCTTTATCTGGACAGAATGAGTGGGAGTGGAGTTAGGACTGATACACTCACCCAGAAACCCGGCGTTGTGACGATGGTTCCGGATTTTGTCAGCACTGAGAAAGCTCTAAGGTGTCATCACCGCCCCGATCCGGCGGGACTGCAAGTTAGATTGATGCAGAATTTGTTTTAATACATTTGCATTGAAGCAATTGCAATTTTATTGGGTTTTTTAATTTAGTCAATGGCATGCAGGAGTCATCTGCCTTCTGATCCCCAGTCGTTTAAAGGTGGCTGCACCGAGGTGAGGCTGCGGGTTGGCAGCCATGAGGAACATTGGATAAGGGAAGAGGGGGGAGTGGATGCCATTGTCAGCCTGCAGTGCTGGGCGCCCTGCACAGGTGGACAATATCTGGGGTGCAAGGATCGGGTGGGCATAGGTTTGGTTTCTCTGTCCCGTTGGGCGATCTCTCGGGTGCAAGGGTTGGTTGGGCTATATCTCAGGTGTTGGGCTATCTGCAAGGATAGCCACTGAGGGACATTAGCTTATATTCCAAATGATTAAGAAAGCGAAAAGTGCCAAGGAAAGTTTGTTTCTGCAAGGACAGCGCTCTGGAGGGCTACTGATGGCACAGGTCTGATACACTCTGTTTTTGCTGACTCCTGTGCCACACAGCAGCAACTCAGAGGGAGGGAGCACCAGGATGTAGCTGCGCCCACCCCTGAAGCCAATCGGAAAGCGGCAGCAGCCAGCCATGCCAAAAAGGGCCTACCTGCACCAGAGAGGATATCGGACTTGACTCAGATATCTCCAAATGTCCAAGCAGCAGTGTCAGCAAAAACTGCAGCTCTCTGGGGAGGCCGTCACCAACTTATGCACCATTTTTGTTTTATTCTTTCATGGGATGCGGGCATCACTGGCAAGGCCAGCATTTGTTGTCCGCCCCTAATTGCCCTTGACAGCTGAGTGGCTTGCTAGACCATTTCAAAGGGCAGTTAAGAGCCGACCACATTGCTGCGGGTCTGGTGGTGCATGTAGATCAGACCAGGTTAGTACAGCAGATTTCCTTCCCTAAAGGACATTAGTGAACCAGATGGGATTTTACAACAATCAATGATATTTTCTTGGCACCATTACTACTAGTTTTCCCTTCCAGATTTTTATTATTTAATTGAACATTTTTATTAATTAATCGAATTTAAATACCACCTGCTGCCATAGTGAGATCTGAACCCATATCCCCAGGGTATTAACCTGAGCCTCTGGATCAGTAGTTCAGTGACATTACCACCACACCACCATCTTCAGCCATGCTGCAGGACAAGTTGCGACCAATGGGATTTGGTGGACACCCTATGCTAGTGGCCATGAAGATCACAGTGGCACTCAACTTCTTTGCCTCTGGATCTTTCCAAGGATCCACTGGGAACATGTGTGGGGTCTCCGAGGCACAGCCTACCGCTGCATCAAAGAGGTGACCAATGCCCTGTTCAAGAGGCCCAGTGATTATGTGCATTACCGGACTGACCCTAAGAGTCAGGCCAAGATGACCATTGGATTCGGGGCCATTGTGGATTCCCCCAGGTGCAATGTGTCATCGACTGCACAGATGTGGCTATGAAAGCTCCGATGGAGCAGCCAATTGCCTTCATCAACCAGAATGGCTGACGTGATTTATGACTTTAACCACTTCTAGGGACAAAACCAAATCAGGAGTACATCCCTATGAATCTCATTTAATTAAGTTCAAACCAGACAAATTTTTATAGACGCTTATTTGAGTCCAAAGAATTGAACTAGCTTTCCCTCAAAGAAAGAAAAATAACAGAGAATATTACCATCTTTTGGATAGCCTATTTTTAATAGTTATGGTTAAGTCATAAATATCCCAGATATTACAAGGGTTTGGGAAACTCTCTTCAATACGTATCTCCCCAGCTAAAGAGACACAGCGAGGGGGTTCTTGTAGTTGTATACAGAATACTACATGAGACGATTTATTAACTTTTAGATATTTATTAAAGAATTTAACATGCAACACACTTTTAAGTGGATAAGTATATCACAATATCAAATTTTACGAAGAGATGTAACACATAATCTTATTTCTAACATACAATCCAAAAGTTTAACCTTGCTGATGTTACAGCAAGAAATCTTAGAATATCCATCAAAATGTAAAGTTAATTTTTACCTTAAATTCCCTGAGTAAACCATAGGGTGAGAAGTATTGTTTGAGGAATTCAATACTTCTAATTTTCCTTCAAAACTTTTCATGTTTATACTATTTCTAAGGTGTCATATGACCTTTTAGCATGTAGGTGTTACCTTTCTGTGTGTGTTTTTCTTGCTTTCAAGATCCATATTTGGTAGTATCATTAACTAACATCTCCACTTAATATTTTACTGGAATTCCCCTCTTGAAGTTGTGAGCATTTATCTGATCAAATTGTTTATAATTGTGTTTACTTGACCTCTTGTTCCTGTAAGTCCATTTTACTGTTTTATTATCTATAATTGTGTTTTATGGTAGGTTGAACCCTCTTTGTGGGTCAATCTGCTTAAATTTACCAATAACATCAATTAATTACATTTATGACTACCTTTTACAGGATATTTTAATGTGTTTGTTTATCTTCCAAGCCCCTGGCATCAGAAATTCTATTCTAACAGGGACCTTGAAATTTTTAAACTCTACCTTCTTAAAGGGGAATGTCAATGAGTCTTGAAAACTGACTATTTATTCAATCTTCAATTCTAAAAGGTATAATATATTAACTATATCTAAATGCTACCTAATTAAGTCTATTATACCTATATTCCATCACAGGACTTCCATTCAATCAACATTCAACTGGTTTGCAATCAACAGAAGCGATTCCTGCAGGTGTGTGCCCACTTTCCAAGAAGCAGCCACTACATCTACATACAACAGCATTCCCAGGTGCCACAGCTTTTCAGGCCCCCTGCGCGCCTGGGTTCTCGGGGACAAGGTTTACCCATTGAAGACATGGCTATTGATGCCTGTGAGGAACCCTTGCAATGCAGCGGAGAGGTACAACAATTGCAACAGCTCCACCCAAGTGACCATTGAGCAGACCATTGGCCTGCTGAAGATCGGATTCCGGTGCCTCGGTGCATCTGGTGGAGCCCTGCAGTATACCCCAGCAAGGGTTTCACTTATCATGGTGGTCTGCTGTCCTCTGCACAACCTATCATTGCAGAGAGTGGAGGCCTTGCATGAACAGGACATGTATGATCGCCAGTTCTCATCCGATGAGGAGGATATGGAGGTGGCTAATGAGTTGGCACCATTGGATATTGATTCCCTTGCACTGGAGACCAGGGCCATCGAGAGACATGCAAGGGAGGCAAGAAATGATCTCATAGATATCCGGTTCCTTCCACAATGATGGCTTTTCAAGGTGAACTCACTTCACTGTATTCCACCTGTCACTATCTCTCTATCTCGATTCCATCCCTTGCACCCAGCTTCACTATACTCTCTGGCACCTCTGAGACGCTTATCAAAGACAGCCTGTGCCTACACTGGCAGCCCATTGAGGGAGAAATGTGAAGGCAGCATCTCTTAATTCAGACATGAACGAATGAGCATTTTACAACAATGAATGTGAACTCTACAACGCTAAATGCAGAAAACAAAATTAAATGGCAAATGCAGTGCACCGTGAATCCCTGAGTGTGTCAAGGTGCTCTTCTTTATATGTTTTCACGTGCTTCTAAGTGATATGATCCCTGCACTAGCAGCTGAGATGGAAGTAAGCTACTGATCAAGTGCTTGGCCTGGGGATGACTTTGGCAGATGTCCTCTGGAGGTCCCCGGCTGGCTGAGAGGTGGCTGCATAGGTGCAGGAGCCTCCTCAGTCATCACAGCTGGCCTCACTTAGAATGGCCTGAGGGGAGGCCCCATATAGAGTCATAGAGTCATACAGCATTGAAACAGGCCCTTCGGCCCACCGTGTCCATGCTGACCTTAATGCCTATCTATACTAATCCCACCTGCCTGCATTAATTCCATATCCCTCTATACCTTGCTCATTCAAGTACCTGTCCAGATGCCTCTTAAATGTTGTTACTGTTCCTGCCTCCACCACCTCCTCTGGCAGCTCATTCCAGATACCCACTGATCTTTATGTGAAAAATGTACCCCTTTGATCCCCTTTAAACCTTCTCCCTCTCACCTTAAATCTATGCCTTCTAGTTTTAGTCACCCCTACCATGGAAAACAGACTCTGGCTATCTACCCTGTCTTTGCCTCTCATAATTTTATATACCTCTATCATGTCCCCTCTCAGCCTCCTTCGCTCCAGGGAAAACAGACACAGCCTATCCAATCTCTCTTTATAACTCAAGCCCTCCAAACCAGGTAACATCCTTGTGAATCTTTTCTGCACCCTCTCCAGCTAAATCACATCTTTCCTGTAGTGCGGCAACCAGAACTGCACACAATACTCCAAATGCGGCCTAACCAACGTTATGTACAACTGCAACATGATGTCCCAACTCTTGTATTCAATGTCTCGGCCAATGAAGGCAAGCATGCCATACGCCTTCTTCACCACCCTGTCTACCTGTGTTGCCACTTTCAGGGAACTATGTACTTGCACCCCAAGGTCTCTCTGCTCAACAACACTCCCCAGGGCCCTGCCATTCACTGTGTATGTCCTACCCTGGTTTAACTTCCCAAAATGATTCACTTCGCACTTGTCTGTGTGAAATTCCATTTGCCACCCCCTTGCCCACTTTCCCAGTTGATCTATATCCTGTTGTAATCTTGGACAACCTTCTTCACTATCCACTATGCCACCAATTTTGGTGTCATCTGCAAACGTAGTAATCATGCCCCCAACATTCTCATCCAAGTCATTAATATATATGACAAACAACAGAGGGCCCAGCACCGATCCCTGCGGCACACCACTGGTCACCGGCCTCCAATCTGAAAACAAACCCTCCACTACCACCCTCTGCCTCCTATCACCAAGTCAACTTTGTATCCAATTGGCTAGCTCACCCTGGATCCCATGTGTTCGAACCTTCCGGATCAACCTATCATGCGGGACCTTGTCAAAGGCCTTGCTAAAGTCCATGTAGACAAAGTCTACCACCCTGCCCTTATCAATCCTCTTAGTCACATCCTCAAAATCAAATTCGTGAGACATGATTTCCCACGCACAAAGCCATGCTGACTTTGCCTTTCCAAATGTATATAAATCCTGTCTCTCAGAATCCCTTCCAATAACTTTCCCACCACTGATGTCAGGCTCACCGGCCTGTAGTTCCCTGGCTTATCCCTGCTGCCCTTCCTAAATAAAGGCCCAACATTAGCAATGCTCCAGTCTTCCAGTACCTCACCCGTGGCTAATGATGATACAAAATTCTCTGCCAGGGCCCCAGCAATCTCCTCCCTTGCTTCCCATAGCGTCCGAGGATACACCTGGTCAGGCCCTGAGGATTAATCTACCTTAATGCGCTTCAAAACCTCCAACCCCTCCTCCTTTGTAATGTTGATATGCTACAGAATATCGGTGTTCCCTCCTTTGAACTCACTAGCTTCCATGACCTTCTCCACGATAAATACAGATGAGAAGTATTCATTTAAGACCTCGCCCATTTCCCATGGTTCCACACATAGATTACCACACTGATCCTTAAGGGGACCTACTATCTCCCTAGCTACCCTTTTACTCTTAATATCCTTATAGAATTTTTTAGTATTCTCCTTTATCTTATCTGCCAGGGAAATCTCATGGCCCCTTTTCACCCTCCTAATTTCCTTCTTAAGTGTAATCCTACATCCCTTATACTCCTCGAGGGACTCGCTTGATCCCAGCTGCCTATACCTGACATATGCCTCCTTCTTTGTTCTGACCAGACCCTCAATATCCCTCGTCAATCAAGGTTCCCTAAACTTGCCAACCTTGCCCTTCAATCTAACAGGAACATGCCGGCCCTGAACTCTTCGTATCTCACTTTTAAAAGCCTCCCACTTGCCAGACGTCCCTTTACCTGTAATCAGCCTCTCCCAATCAACTTTTGAGAGTTCCTGTCTGATGTCATCGAAATTAGTCTTCCCCCAATTTCAGACTTCAACTTGAGTACCAGTCCTATCCTTTTCCAAAACTACCTTGAAGCTAATAGAGTTATGGTCACTGCTCCCAAAGTGCTCCCCCACTGACACATCAACCACCTGCCCAGCCTCATTTCCGAAGAGGAGCTTGAGTGTAACCCCTTCTCTAGTAGGACCATCCACATACTGCTTCAGAAAACTATCCTGGACACACTTAACAAATTCTTCCCCATCTGATCCTTTAACATTATGTGGAGGTCAGCTTCTCCTCCTCCCTTTCTAGTCTCAATTGAACCTGCCTGATGACCAGAGAAGGACAAGGACCTGGAGGAGGCTCAAGGCACCTTCTTCCTCTCTTGCCTTGCCACTGCTGCGTTGCGCTCATAACCAAAGCGATAGTGCACAGGTCTGTGCACATCTGTGGGTTCTGGCTCTCCAAGAGGGTCGCCAACCTCTCTGTGGAAGAAGCCATGCGCTCACAAGCCTGAGACATGGCAGCACTCATGGCATGGATGGACTCCTCATTTATCTGCTCATGGATGCGCATGGCCTCTGGCATCTCCACCAGATGTTGCCTTACCTCTCCCTGCATGCCTTGTGCTGTTGACACCAGAGGCTTGCCATCTGCCTGGGGCTCAGCGTGGGCCTGGACACCCATAGACCTCCGACTATCAGAGGCCTTGACTGTCTCAACCTCAGCCAGCTGCTTGGACGTGTGTTTGGTGTTCTCACCAGCTTGTAACCCTGATTCTACAGCTGGGAGGAAACCCACTGAGGTGAAAGTATCTGTGCTGGTAGAAGGTGCAGGAGCGTCATGGTATGGTACATCATCTGACTGCTCCTCTCCTTTTTCCTTCGAGGTTGATGGCAAGCCCCTGCGCTTGCCTCTGACATTCGCTGACCTACCTGAGAGTGCACAAACATTTTTTGGGTTCGGTTGTGCATATCTCCTCATGCCAACCATGCAGGGTCACGAGAAGTGAGGTGGAGGACACATGCACACAATCCTCACACCGTTGGGCAGCCATTCCAGTCTCACTGAACGTTCTGTACTCAGCAAAGGTCTCAGTTTTATCTCCTTACGTCCCCACCTCAGTGAATTTCGCACTCGGCACGACGTTGAGCTCTTCTTCCATCGCCTCCGCCTCCGGGCTCACTTTTTTGACCTCCCCCCGACCAGCAGACTCATTCACCCGCCTCCAGCATTCTCCCTCCACCTGGACCCCTCCCCCTGGCCTCTTACCCGCTGTTGATCTCTTCATTGAAAACTGTCGGCGAGACATTGGTCATCTCAATTTCTCTGCCCCCCTCACTCACTCTAACCTGTCCTCCTCTGAACTTGAGGCACTCCGTTCTCTCAGGTCTAACCCCGACATGGTCATCAAACCTGCAGATAAGGGTGGTGTTGTCGTTGTATGGTGTATCGACCTTTACCTTGCAGAGACTCAACGCCAACTCTCAGACACTTCTTCCTACCTCCCTCTGGACCATGACCCCACCACCGAACATCAAGCTACTGTCCACAGGACTGTCACTGACCTCATCTCCTCTGGAGATCTTCCCTCTACAGCTTCCAACCTCATAGTCCCGCAACCCCGGACAGCCCGCTTCTACCTCCTTCCCAAGATCCACAAACGGGACTGTCCCGGCAGACCCATTGTGTGAGCCTGCTCCTGCCTCACTAAACTTATTTCTTCCTATCTTGACTCTATTTTTTCTCCCCGGTACAGTCTCTTCCCACCTACATCTGTGACTCTTCTGACGCCCTACGTCATTTTGACAATTTCCAGTTTCCTGGCCCCAACCGCCTCCTCTTCACTATGGACGTCCAATCTCTCTACACCTCCATCCTCCACCAGGACAATTTGAGGGCTCTCCGCTTCTTCCTTGAACAGAGGCTCAACTAGACCCAATCCACCACTACCCTCCTCCGCCTGGCTGAACTTGTTCTCACATTGAACAACTTCTCCTTCAACTCCACTCACTTCCTTCAAGTAAAAGGTGTTGCTATGGGTACCCGCATGGGTCCTAGTTATGCCTGTCTTTTTGTGGGATATGTCGAGCATTCTTTGTTCCAGTCCAACTCAGGCCCCCTCCCCCAACTCTTTTTCCACTACATTGATGACTGTATCGGTGCCGTTTCCTACTCCCGCTCCGAACTGGAAAACTTTATCAACTTTGCTTCCAATTTCCACCCTTCTCTTCCCTTTACATGGTCCATCTCTGACACTTCCCTTCCCTTCCTCGACTTCTCTGTCTCCATCTCTGGGGATAGGTTGTCTACTAATATCCATTATAAGCCCACCGACTCCCACAGCTACCTCGACTATACTTCTTCACACCCTGCCTCTTGTGAGGACTCCATTCCATTCTCTCCGTCTCCGACGCATCTGCTCTGATGATGCTACCTTCCATGACAGCGCTTCTGATATGTCTTCCATTTTCCTCAACCGAAGATTCCACCCCACTGTTGTTGACAGGGCCCTCAACTGTGTCCGGCCCATTTACCGCACCTCTACCCTCACCCCTTCCCCTCCCTCCCAGAACCGCAACAGGGTTCCCCTTGTCCTCACTTTCCACCCCATCAGCCTCCATATCCAAAGGATCATCCTCCGCCATTACCGCCACCTCCAGCGTGATGCCACTACCAAACACATCTTCCCCTTCCTTCCCCTGTCAGCATTCCGAAGGGATCGTTCCCTGCGCGACACCCTGGTTCACTCTTCCATTATCCCCACCACCTCGTCCCCTTCCCATGGCACCTTCCCCTGCAATCGCAGGAGGTGTAATACCTGCCCATTTACCTCCTCTCTCCTCACTATCCCAGGCCCCAAACACTACTTTCAGGTGAAGCAGCGATTTACTTGTACTTCTTTCAATATAGTATACTGTATTCGCTGCTCACAATGTGGTCTCCTCTACATTGGGGAGACCAAGCGCAGACTGGGTGACCACTTTGCGGAACACCTCCGCTCAGTCCGCAAGCAGGACCCTGAGCTTCTGGTTGCTTGCCATTTCAACACTCCCCCCTGCTCTCATGCTCACATCTCTATCCTGGGCTTGCTGCAGTGTTCCAGTGAACATCAACGCAAGCTCGAGGAACAGCATCTCATTTACCGATTAGACACACTACAGCCTGCCAGACTGAACATTGAGTTCAATAATTTCAGAGCATGACGGGCCCCCCGTTTTACTTTTATTTTTAGTTATTTTTTCTTTTTTACATTTTTTACCTTTTTTTTGTTTGTTTGTTTTATTTCATCTTAGTTTGTTCAGTTTGCTTACCCACCGTTTTTGTTTCATGTTTGTACTTGCTGCTGTTCAATCTTCAGTCCGTTGTCCCCTATCTGTACTAATACTTTGTCTTTCAACGCACCCTTAACATATTGTTTGCCTTTGCTCTTAGACCTTCTGGTCAGCTAATCTGTGGCCTTGTCCAATCTACACCTTCTCCTTTGTTATCTCTTGCCCCACATCCGCTTTACTTGCTTATAACCTTTGACATTTCTAATATTTGCCAGTTCCGAAGAAGGGTCACTGACCCGAAACATTAACTCTGCTTCTCTCTCCACAGATGCTGCCAGACCTGCTGTGTTTATTCCAGTCTCACTGTCTATGATCGAATAGCCACCCTGGGCACACATTAGCTCTACAGCCTCCTCCTCAGCCAACGTTAGAGGACGAAGATCAGGAATCCCTATGCCAGTCCTCGAAGTCTCACTGGTGTTATGGACCCATTTGTCCTGCAAGTAGACAGAGGGACATAGTAAGACATGCAGGAAGCGTAACAGACCAGTTCTGCTATTGGCAGCCACTCATCCCCTGCTTGGGTTCCCTACATGGCTGCTCCCCACCTCTGCTCTCAGGGAATGTGAAGATGGCCTGTCAGCGAGATACAGCCATGCATTTGCCTGAGGGTGGTGATGACTCATGTCCTTGCCACTGCCTTTGTGGTCACTCCCTCCCACATAGCCACATCCAGGTTCTCAAGCAGAGAGAGGTATGGAGGACTCACGGTGGAGCGAAGGAGTTCATTGACCCTCTTGCACCACTGGGCTCCATTCCGGTGGGTGACTCCATGGCTGCTGACCTCCTCAGCTATCTCCATCCAGGCTTGCTTGGTCCAGCGGGTGGACGTCTTCTTGCCATCTCTGGGGAAGAGAACCTCCCACCTTTCCCTTGCAGCCTGGAGGAGGATCTCCAGGGAGATATCGCTAAACCATGGGGCCACCTGGTATCTTGTCTCAGCCATGTTCCCAGTTCACCGAAGCTGCTTCCCAATGGTCGGGAGTCATGATACAGGGAGGTCCAGGAGTTGCAATAACAGCAAACAGATGGCTGCAATGGTGCAGGGGTGGGTCCAAGAATTGAAATATCATCAGAGGGGTCCAGCAGCACTCCAGGTCACTGCCTCAATGAAAGGCAGCAATACAAGCAGGGCTGGCAGCACTTTACAAATGGCGCCAGCACCTGCGGCGGAGTCATTTGATGCTGCAATCAGTACCTTGGAGCCCTCCCCCATTGTGCAAAGGGATGGGCACCACAGCTCCATTATGTTAAGTGGCTGGCAGCCGCATGATCACAGTTGGCTGGCCACACATGTGACATGTGGCGACGGCACCCGCTTTTGGGTCCGCCACCGTGGCCCGCAACGGGCTTGAAAATTCAGCCGGGGTAGTGTATTTAACATAGAAAAATGCACTAAAGGACTGCACAGTGATATTATCAAGAAAATAGATGGTGAACCAAAGGACATTTTAGGAGTGAAGTAGTTTTAGGCGGGTCTTAAAGGAGAAAAGGGAGGTGAAGAGGCAGGGGAATTTAGGGAGGGACTTACTGAGTGGTAGCCTTGGTAGCCGAAAACATAGCTAGCAATGGTGGAGAGACGAGAAGTTTATGTCATGCAGGCCCCCACCTGCCAAGAATGAAGCATATTAATTTTGTCATATGAACATTGATTTTAAATTTGCTGTGAAGAAGAGAAGGCCTGTTACAAGGGTTGCCAGACACGTAGCTGAAAAACATTTGCATACTAACAGACAGTGATTGTGGAGACAAAAGGACCATTCCCTGACACATTCAACCCACAATGGATTTTGATCACCGACATTGAAGGTGTAAGGAAGAGCATTCCTGAAATTGCTAAGGTGATACACTCCAGGACTGGGTAAACTAGCTGGTCACATGACTAACTGGCTGGTCCAGGGTTTTTTTGAACTAGCCACAGAATTTTTGAACTCAGAAAGACTGTTTGCTCCTGGAGTGAGAAGACCTCTCTTGTCTGCTCCCATCTCTTTCTCACAAGCCTCTGTATCCACTGAGGAAACATGAACTTCAAGAGAGAAAAGTCTCTTACCTCTAACAAGGTTTAAGAAGAATACTGAGTCCCAATAAAAAGCAAGACCTACCTCCAGTCAAAGATGTTACAGTAAGTTCGAAGAACAGTAACCAAAACCATCTTCAGATATTGCCTCAAATTTTTCCACTTCATTTCTTCTGCTCTTTTCTGTCTCTATCTGCATATGTGTATCGCATGTGCATGCTAGCATGGGCGCGTCGTGTATCCGTAGGCATTAACCGAATTAGAGTTTAAGTTTAATAAAGTTCAACCTTTTTTCTTTAAACCTAAGAAAACCTGTCTGGCTAGTTTATTTGTCTTATAATTGGAAAGCGGTGACCAAGAATTCACCAAGGGGGAGCTAAAAAAACAGTGTGTTTAAAATAAAACCCTGTTACAGTAAGACCAGGTGAAGGCCGAGAGGGAACCCTAGACCCCTTTCTCGCCTAGTCGCAGCACTTAATATTCTGCAGCAATATTTCATGTTCTCATGTATACAAGGATGCTGATTTATAAAAAAGACAGCTAAATAGAAAGTTCCTTGTTCATGAATCATTCCTGTCATATATGAGAAATTAAAGCAGAAAAATTCTTTTGCACTGTGTAGTGATTGTTCTACACTGTAACTAAAGGTAATAATAATATAAAACAATAAGTGTGAATATTATATGACTCAACAGAATGACCTTGTGGCAATAAGGCTTAATTATGCCCTTAACTCTTGTAAAATGACTGTGGACCCTTACACGATTGTTGTACAATGAAATAACCGAAACCAAGTAACAGTAAAGGGAGCTCAAGGTCCCATTAGAGGGCCTATGGGCTCCACTTTTAATTCTAGTGTCATACAGTGACAATAAATAACAGCAGATAATCTGAACAGTGTTACGAATTTACTGGCATTGATCAGAATGCATTAAGTAAATTGACATCACTGTCTGATGGTTTTATGTCCTGAATTTATAGTTCCAGCTATGCAAGAGCCTTATTAAAAAGGTTACATGTGTATCCTAGAGTATCTAACAATGTTAAATAAAATAAAACTAAATAACTCAAAGGATTCCTCTGTTTCTTGTTTAGTAAAAACAAAGTGCTGCGAAAAAGTCTTCAGTGACAGAGTGAAGTTCTCACTTTTAGACTTGCTAAATGTTGCTTTTTTTTTATTGTCAGTGGAACGCTTGATTCACCAGTTTCTGAAATGTGGATCTTGCAAAATTGGCAGCAATCCTAGTTTCAACCTCTGGATTCGCAAAGGCTATCATCCAAGATGACTGGTTATACTCTTAAGGAACTCAAACACATTTTTTTTTTAATATGTTAGTTGGATGAGGGCCTCGCTGGCAAGGCCAATATTTATTGCCCATCCCTAATTGCCCTTGAGAAGGTGCTGGTGAACTGCCTTCTTGAACTGCTGCAGTCCTTGGGGTGTAGGTACACCAACAGTGCTATTCGGAAGGGAGCTCCAGGATTTTGACCCAGCGACAGTGAAGGAACGGTGATATAGTTCCAGGTCAGGATGGTGTGTGGCTTGGAGGGAGCTTTCAGGTGGTGGAAGTGGCAGTATAAATGTAGCCATATGCCACTCTGGGCTGAGATTCCAACAACTCCAAGAAAATTCCCAGCCTAAACCTTTGAAAATTGTTTATCGGTGTACCTTTAACTGTTCTTGCCATGTTTACTCCACATATCAACTACCTTGTGGGAAAAAAATTATAATCTTTTTGAGGGCTTGTTAACTTTCACTTTGGATATTTTGGGCTGGATTTTATTCAGGAGGCAGGGGTTTCGACCATGAGCTGGAAAGTGGGGGCAATACCACCTTGGCCATTTGTCGAACCCCCGGCTGCATTCAATGTTGGGAAAGCAATTAACTGCCACTGTCAGGGCTGCTGTCCCCTTTCAGGACAGCCACCCACTTCCAAGAGCTGCGGGACAATCAGAGGGCTGGCAGCTCCTCAGTCCCAGCAGCGCCACCGGAAGCTCTGGCCACTGCGGATGGCGACAATGGATTCCAGGGCCAATTAGGAAGGCACACCCCAGTGTTTTGGGGTTAGGGTTTGACAGGGAAGGGGGGTTATGCTGTGGGGGCATCCATTGCCACCGGGGGCCCCTCTATGGGACAGGCAGTGGTCAAGTATGAGGGCTCCCCCACCCAGAGCCAGCTAGGAGGCTCCTAGCTTTCACCTGGAGGCATCTCATTGCGGCAGCAGGCCCCTCTGACATTGGCTAAATGCCAGCGGAGGCAGGAAGTGGCTGTTAAGTGGCCCTGTTATGGTCAAGTGAGGAGGGGTCGAAGGGCTTCTCTCTTTTCCCTCTCCTTGTTTAACCACAACAGGTTTAATTCTTTATTAAAGTAGATGTACCGGCCAATTCAGTAGGTATTTGATTACTTACTTGCTATAATCATAACAGGAACCAATCAGACAGGTTTTCTCGAATTAACAAAGAAAGAGGTTAACTTTATTGCACCTAAAATGAACTAATAACAATAATAAACAACACGGCAACTTTCACTGACACACACACACTCTGGAACTTTACACACACACAAATAGATTACAGAGTGGGGAAAGGTAGACTCATTGAGTTAGAGTCCATAAAAATCTGTGGTGTTTGGCAATTCAGCTGTCTTCCAGCTGAATTCGGTAGTCCTAAGGCTTTAGTTTGAAGAGATAGATGATTAGTTCAGTGAAACTCTTGGAGACAGCAATGCAGATGATTTCCTCCAACCAGGTTTCTGATTGTAGCCGGAGTATGCAAAGGTGGTCAGTTAAAAAGCAGGATTTGAAAGCTTTCAAGCTAGAATGTAGCGAGAGCAAGAGAGAGAGAGAGAGAGAACTCTCCCCCCACCCACACCGCCACTCCACCCCCCGCCCCCCCACACTTGGGTCTGCATGTATCAGACTCCAGTTGCTTCTCATCTTTCTGCTGCAGAAAGACACAAGCTTCAAACCACAGATGGGGAGGGGCTTGTCACATGACAGTCTCTCAGTCATTCAAAACATAGTAGTCTACAGTATTCTCTCTTGCTAAAAAGAACAGGTCGTTCCTTTAAACTTCTGGGGTCTTGGTTCTTGCTGGAATATGAGCAGACATTTCATCTCCCTCCTCACAAGCATAGCAGTGTAGCATACAGCATTGCAAATTAGGTAGCCATCTTAAGCTGCCCAGCAAAATAATCCTCTAAGCTGGTCTGTTAAAAATGTCTTTTAAAAAAATATAAATTCAGATCTCCAGTCAGTGGATTAAAGAGAATTATCATTCAACAAAGCACATTGGCATAACAGATCCTTAATGGGCAACTTAAGTGGCTCAATTGACCTCTCAGTGGACATCCCATTCGCCACACTACCCACCGTAGACAAAATGGCATGAGTTCAGGACAACGTCGGGCATCCTGCCCAATGCACCCATGCCATTTTGTCTGCCCCCTGCCTCCAAGCCCGTCGCCACAAGCCGTTTAAAATTCCACACTTTGTATTTGCATTTCTTCAGCCATAGTTAATGAAGAAACAACTCCACATTATCTCTGCTTATAATTATTTCATAAAACTAAATCCAACTCCTTCTGCTACATATTTTCTCCAGCTAATTGCAAGATCCGTTCTCTGAGTGTTATTTCATAACTGGAGACAAACATTTGATTCATTCAGACTTTGTGTTTTCCCTTCCACTGAAGGAAAAAAAAATGTCACAATTGGCAGCTGAGTCTGATTTCAGAAGGACAGCTAACGTGTGGGTGGACATGAGTTCCATAGACCACTGAGACCCTGAATACACGACACACTAAACTAGTGGGACATTCTGATGCATGTTTAATTGACCATCAAAAAACTCAGATACATGCTCATCAAACTACAAGGGAATTCAAATTGGTGGATGGCACCACCACTCAACTGAGAATAAGGGATGGTGCCTCTACGCTTATATTGGTGGTTTGATGCAAATGTAAATGCTAACAAATGACCATCTTCCAACAGAGGTGTGACATTCTTTAGGCCCAGAAGGTTCACTACTCTCTCAGGATATTTGTATATTTTGGGAACTGCCAAAATAAGTGGCACTGGAGCCAGATGAGCCACACAGCCCAAAATGAATTGTCCAGTTGTTTTTTTTTGTGGCAGTTTTATTGCCTTCCATAAATTTTGACTTGGGGTAGGAGAAGCAGCTGCTCCTTCACGGGCAGTTTGCAAGACGCAATGCCTCCCGATCTGAGATCTGTCAGCAGATATTTCAGATATTGTAGTTAAGGTGGAGGAGTGCAAAGTGTTGAATGTGATAAACATAGGGAGAGAGGAAGTATTAATGGGATTAACATCCTTGAAAGTTGATAAATCACCAGGGCCAGATGAAATGTACCCAAGGCTGTTAAAAGAAGCCAGAGAGGAATTGGCAGAAGGTTTGACCATCATTTTCCAGTGCTCACTGGATACAGGTGTGGTACTGGGAGGATTGGAGAACTGCTAACATTGTATCTCTGTTTAAAAAGGGAGCAAGGGATAGACTGAATAATTATAGGCCAGTCAGTCTGACCTCAGTAGTGGGTAAATTATTGGAATCTATTCTGAGAGACAGGATAAACTGTCACTTAGAAAGGCACAGATTAATCAAGGACAGAGATGGGAATCTATGTGTGGAGCCAGAGGAAATGGGCAAGGTGCTAAATGAGTACTTTGCATCAGTATCCACCAAAGAGAAGGACTTGGTGGATGATGAGCCTAGGGAAGGGAGTGCAGATAGTCTCAGTCATCTCATTATCAAAAAGGAGGAGGTGTTGGATGTCTTGCAAAGCATTAAGGGAGATAAGTCCCCAGGGCCTGATGGGATCTACCCTAGAATACTGAGGGAGGCAAGGGAAGAAATTGCTGGGGCCTTGACAGAAATCTTTGCATCCTCATTGGCTACAGGTGAGGTCCCAGAGGACTGGAGAATAGCCAATGTTGTTCCTTTGTTTAAGAAGGGTGGCAAGGATAATCCAGGAAATTATAGGCCGGTGAGCCTTACGTCAGTGGGAGGGAAACTATTAAAGAGGATTATTCGGGACAGGATTTACTCCCATTTGGAAACAAACGAACTTATTAGTGAGAGACAGCATGGTTTTGTGAAGGGGAGGTCGTGTCTTACTAATTTGATTGAGTTTTTTGAGGAAGTGACGAAGATGATTGATGAAGGAAGCGCAGGGGATGTTATCTATATGGACTTTACTAAAGTCTTTGACAAGGTCCCGCATGGCAGACTGGTACAAAAGGTAAAGTCACATGGGATCAGAGGTGAGCTGGCAAGTTGGATACAGAACTGGCTCGGTCATAGAAGACAGAGGGTATCAGTGGATGGGTGTTTTTCCGAATGGAGGGATGTGACTAGTGGTGTTCCGCAGGGATCAGTGCTGGGACCTTTGCTCTTTGTAGTATATATAAATGATGTGGAGGAAAATGTAGCTGGTGTGATTAGTAAGCTTGCGGACGACACAAAGCTTGGTGGAGTTGCGGACAGTGATGAGGATTGTCAGAGGATACAGCAGGATATAGATCAGTTGGAGACTTGGGTGGAGAAATGGAAGATGGAGTTTAATTCGGCCAAATGTAAGGTAATGCATTTTGGAAGGTCTAATGCAGGTGGGAAGTATACAGTAAATGGCAGAACCCATAGGAGTATTGACAGGCAGAGAGATCTGGCGTACAGATCTACAGGTCACTGAAAGTGGCAACGCAGGTGGATAAGGTAGTCAAGAAGGCATACGGCATGCTTGCCTTCATCGGTCGGGGCATAGAGTATAAAAATAGGCAAGTCATGCTGCAGCTGTACAGAACTTTAGTTAGGCCACACTTAGAATATTGCGTGTAATTCTGGTCACCACACTACCAGAAGGACGTGGAGGCTTTGGAGAGGGTACAGAAGAGGTTTACCAGGATGTTGCCTGGTCTGGAGGGCCTTAGCTATGAGGAGAGGTTGGATAAACTCGTATTGTTTTCACTGGAACGACGGAGGTGGAGGGGCGACATGATAGAGGTTTACAAAGTTATAAGCGGCATGGACAGAGTGGATAGTCAGAAGCTTTTTCCCAGGGTGGAAGAGTCAGTTACTAGGAGACATAGGTTGAAGGTGAGAGGGGCAAAGTTT
The DNA here is from genome assembly GCF_036365525.1 of Heterodontus francisci. Taxonomy (NCBI): domain Eukaryota; kingdom Metazoa; phylum Chordata; class Chondrichthyes; order Heterodontiformes; family Heterodontidae; genus Heterodontus; species Heterodontus francisci. Next base: position 153,780,776 of record NC_090373.1, on the reverse strand, counting down.
AGAGGGGATGTGCGAGGCAAGTTCTTTACACAGAGGGTGGTGAGTGCCTGGAACCTGTTGCCGGGGGAGGTGGTGGAAGCAGGTACCATAGAGACGTTTAAGAGGCATCTTGACAAATACATGAATAGGAAGGGAATAGAGGGATATGGGCCTCGGAAGTGCAGAAGGTTTTACTTTAGGCAGGCATCAAGATCAGCGCAGGCTTGGAGGGCCGAATGGCCTGTTCCTGTGCTGTACTGTTCTTTGTTCTTTGTGGTTGATAGTGAGGGGGATAGCTGTAGGCTGCAGGAAGATATTGATGGTCTGGTCAGGTGGAGAGAAAAGTGACAAATGGAATTCAACTTGGAGAAGTGTGAGGTGATGCATTTGGGGAGGTCAAACAAGGTAAAGGAATACATGATTAATGGGAAAATACTGAGAAGTGTAAATGAAGAGAGGGACCTTGGAGTGAATGTCCACAGATCCCTGAAGATAGCAGGAGAGGTCGATAAGGTGATTAAGAAGGCATATGGGATCCTTTCCTTTATTAGCCGAGGTATCGAATGTAAGAGCAGGGAGGTTACGCTGGAACTGTATAAATCATTGGTTAGGTCTCAACTTGAGTACCATGTGCAGTTCTGGTCACCTCATTACAGAAAGGATGTAATTGCACTAGAGAGGGTACAGAGGAGATTTACGAGGATATTGCCAGGAGTGGAAAAATGCAGCTACGGGGAAAGATTGGATAGACTGGGGTTGTTCTCCTTGGACCAGAGAAGGCTGAAGGGAGATTTGATTGAAATGTACAAAATTGTGAGGGGCCTGGATGGAGTGGAGGTGAAAGGCCTATTCACCTTGGCAGAGAGGTCAGTGACTAGGAGGCATAGATTTAACGTGATTGGTAGAAAAATTAGAGGGGAGATGAGGGAAACCATTTTCACCCAGAGGGTAGAAAGGGTCTGGAACTCACTAGCTGAAAGGGTAGTTGAGGCATAAACCCTCAACTCATTCAAAAGGAGTCTGGATATGCACCTCAACTGCCATAATCTGCAGGGCTATGGACCAAATGCTGGAAGTTTGGATTAGAATAGGTGGGTCGTTTTTCGGCTGGCACAGACACGATGGGCCAAGTGACCTCTTTTTGTGCCTTAAACTTTCTATGATTCTATGATTCTAAGTTGCAGACCTGTTACCTGATGATTGCATTGGGCTCCTTGCTGTCTGCAAGGAATAACTAACAGTTCAAACTCCTCATTCAGTAACATGAGTGAGTGAAGACGATAATTGACTTTTTCACTTCAATCGTGGCTTTGCATAAGCCAGTCTGATACTTTGACCCAATGTCACCTGGGTAAAAGGTCTTCAACTATGATGCCTTGCATGCTGAAATAATGGTGCTTGGAGATATACAGCAAGCACTAGAGAAAAAAAGTAAAACACAAACTCCTTTCTCTGATCCAAAGAATAAGTCTGATCTCTGCAAAAAAACAGAATCTGCAGATCATATTGTTATTTAAACAGCTTCAACTAAGTTGCAGTGACCCTTCAAGTGACATAAAATTAATGTCTTGTTCCATTTCAATGTCAAACGGTCATTTTGCTGACTTGATGTAAAATGCACAATAACAACTCCAGCTTGGCTCAGTTGGTAACATTCTTGTCTCAGGATTAGAAGGTTTGGGGTCCAAGATCCACAACAGGACATTTGTAAAACTCTGAGCCAGAAGTGAAAATGTCTAAAGCCAGCCCTATTTTCTGGGCTGGCACACCAGAATGATCCTGAGACTGCAACATATACAGAAGTGCTGTCCTTTGATTTGGATGTTAAACCAAGGTCCTGCTGTCTGTTGAGCTGGGTGTAGGTGTTCTGTTGGAATTATTTGAGCAAATGCAGCGTACTAATGGTGTCCTGGCCAACACTCTTCCATCAATCAACACCATTCAACTTATGGCATGGAATGGCTGTCATATTAGCCCATCCAGCAACAGTAACTGGACTTCAAGACATCACAAACATGGCTGCCTGCTATATAAGTGTAATTATACTGTTATTATCCATTGTTTAAAGTTAATAAGATTCTTTGGATTGTTTTTATGGAAGAGCTGATTTTCATTTTTTTGCAGCAAAAAGCTGAGTTATCAGAATTCTTAAAAAAGTACATTTGCAAGAGCATTTTCTTTTCAAGGAGTGGCGCAGTCCTTGAACTTATTTATTGTTCTATGCTCTTGGTATTATGTCTGGTTTGATGATTGATAATTTAAAAAAACTACAGAATTATTATGTACAATATAATGATATTGTCTGTAGTGAGAAGTAATCGCAACATTACAAAAAACTTTAGTGTCACTTCCAGGACCCAGCAATTGAACTGCAACGCTGGATTTCTCTGTGGATCTTTCATATCTGGATTCAGTGCCTTCACATTCTCTGCTTTTGTACTGTTGCATTTTATTCCATATCAATGAGAAAGGAATGACTATAGCTGCAAGAGAGCAGCATTACGTAACATCCTTGTCCTGACCACAACGAATGAGCGCTTATTCTATAACTCCAGAACGTAGTCACTATAAGCCCACAGCTGCACCATGGTGTGTTGCTTTGCTACATCTATTCTGTAAAGATGGTATCACCTTTTTCATCTGGGATTTGCTGCACATTCTTCAAAGACCTGACTTCAAAGGCCTGATGCACAATATGAACTACCGGCTGTCAGCTGACTGTGGGTGCCTCCCATTTTTCTTACCAACACATCTTTCAATCCATTCCAAAACAAATTTTCAAAGATGTTGTGGAGAAAAATAGTCATTTATTCCTGTTAAATTAATTTTCATATAATAAAATGATAAGAGGAAGGTATTCATGTATAAAATACTGAGCCGTGCTAGCATTAACCAATGTTGGTGTGAGTTGCCTTGCAGTACAAATCAATTAATGGGAACCTGGTACATGGGGATATTTGTTTAAATGGAACACTTGCTTGCTGAACATATCCTATAAATTTTATCAGGCAAATCTCAAATTTACAGCACAACAGTTTAAATTGCAATTGTTATTTTATAGGCACTTCTCATAGACAGCACTGCAAATAAGCCATTATTTTAATAGTACATGCAAGCAACACCAGCTGAAGAAGACAGCTGACCCAAGCTAATCCTCACAGCACATAAAATGCTGAGATGCACATAACAGTTAGAAGTAGGCAACTTAAATTGGACTGTGTACAGAATTACAGATGTCCCTCAGCTCATCTGCTGCTGAAACCCTCATTCATACCTTTGTTACCTCAACCACTCCTACCTCGTAAACTTGAGATCATCCAAACCTCTGTTGCTCATGTCCTCACTTGAGCCAAGTTCCAGTCAAGCAATGCCTCTATTTTAAAATTCTCATATTGTTTTTCAAATCCCTCCATGGCCTTACCCCCCCCCCCCTCCCCCCCCCCCCCCCCCGATCACTGGGATCTCCTCCAGCTCCGCAATCTCTGAGATATCTGTGCTCATGTAATTCTGGCCTCTTGAGCATCCCCGATGTTAATTGCTCCAACTTTTGTGGCATGCCTTAAGCACTGGAATACTCTCCCTAAACCTCATTGCCTCTCTTACTTCCTTTAAGATACTCCTTAAAACCTATTTCTTTGACCAAGCTTTTGGCTGTCTGCCCTAACATCGCCTTATGTGGCTCAGTCCCTAATTTGCTTTATAGCACTCCAGTGTATGTTTTATTAGATTATTAGATTAAAGATGCTCTATAAATTTAAGTTGATGTTGTTGTTGACACACATACAAAATAAACAACCCACAAGGAAGATTAGGGATACAAATACTTTTAAAAATATATTCATTCTTGGGGAATGGATGCTGCTGGCAAGTTTGATATTTATCATCCATCTATAGTTGCATGGAGAAGATGATGATGTGCCTTCTTTTTGAACTGCTGCAGACTGCATGGAAAGATACTTGTACAATATTGTTAGTTTGGGAGTTCCAGGATTTTGACCCAGCAATAGTGAAGAAGTGATGATATATGCCCAAGACAAGATGGTATGAGATTTGGAGAGGACATTGGAGGTGATGGTGTTCCCATGCACCTGCTGCCCTTGTCCTTCTAGGTGGTGGATGGTGGAGTTTATGGGTTTGGGAGGCACTGTCAAAGAAGAGTTGCTGGACTGCATCCTGTAGACTGCAGCTACTATTTACTGCTGGTGAAGGATGTGGATGTTTAGGCTGCTTTGTCCTGGATAGCTTTGAACTTCTTGCAGCTGCACAAATCTAGGCAAGTGGAGATTATTCCAGCACATTCCTGACTTGTGCCTTGTAGATAATGGAGACGCTTTGAGAAACTGGAAAGTGAGCCACTCCTGAAGAACACCCAGCCTCTAACCTGTTACAGTAGCCATGGTATTTATGTGGTTGGTCCAGTTAAGTTTCCGGCCATTGGTGACCCCCAGGATGTTGATGATGGCAGATTCAGCAATGGTAATGCCATTCAATCTTAAGAAGAGTTGGTTAAGTTCTCGCTTGCCTGCCACTTGTGTGGTGTGAATGTTATTTGTCACTTATCAGGCACCACACTTCAGAAAGGATGTGAGGGTCCTTGAGAAGGTGCAGAGGAGATTTACCAGAATGGTTCCGGGGATGGAGGATTTTAATTACAAAGTTAGGTTTGAAAAGTTGGGTTTGTTCTCCTTAGAACAAAGGAGATTGAGGGGAGATTTAATAGATGTGTACAAGATTGTGACAGGCTTAGATAAGTTAGCCAAGGAAAAACTGTTCCCATTAATTAATGGTACAAGGACTAGGGGACACTGAGAAACTCTGGCAACGAGGTCCTGGTGCTGACAAGTGGCCTCCAATAACCACAGCCATCTTCCTTTGTGCTGGGTATAACTCCAACCAATGGAGAGCTTTCCATTGATTCCTATTGATTTTGCTAGGGTTCTTCGATATCACACTCAGTCAAATCAGGCCTTAATGTCAAGGGCAATCACTCACAACTTACCTCTGGAATTTAGCTCTTGTGTTTAACCAATACTGTATTGAGATCTAGAGTTGAGTGGTTCTAGCAGAACCCAAATTGAACACCAATGAGCAGGTTATTGGTCAGTAAGTACCACTTGATAGCAATGTTCACAATTCCTTTCATCACTTTGCTGATGATTGGGAATAGACGGATAAGATGGTATTTGACTGGGTTGGATTACCCTGCTCTCTGTGGGCATGGGCATACCTGGACAATTTTCCATTTTCTCTGGTAGATGCCAGTTTCATAGCTGTACTGGCACAGCTTAGCTAGAGGTGCCACTAGTACTGCAGCACCAATCTTCAGCACTATAGCCAGAATGTTGCTGGGGCCCATAACCTTTGCTGTGTCCAGTGCATTCAGCTGTTACTTGTTGTCACATGGAATTAATCAAATTGGCTGAAGAGTGGCATCTGTAATGGTGGGAACCATAGGAGAAGACAATGAAAGATCATCCACTTGGCACTTCTGGCTGAAGTGAAGCAAACTCCCAACAGAAGCAATAAGCACACCACTGACTATCTGTGGGGTAAGAATGATAAGAAACAATCAAATACTCCATGAGATATAATGGTCCGTGACCTACTAGTACCATAAAAGTAGTACATTGGAGGAAACCCAGTTGATCAGATTTCACCAAAAGAGGTGTAAGATATTTTTAATTTTGCCTAATTATCTTTGGGGATTATGCAGAACTTGTCTTCAGTACTTAAATGGGTACGGCAGAGTCCATTATAAAGTAGGATATCAATGGAAGGAATGGATTGATGGGTTGACTTATCTTATTATGAGGGAGCTTGATGACTTTGTTTTTAGTCAGTACTGAACAGCAGTGGTACCAATACTTCATACAGTATTTGCTTAACAATAGTGATTGCTTACAGGGAGCTTTTACCTCTCAGGGGACGTTGCCATTGCTACTTCCTCTGTATTCATTCTAATGGGTTTGTGGAATAATGTATGAACCATTATTAATGACTTGGAGCAGTGGATTAGGAAATAGCAAACCCCTGAGTAATTTCAAGCTGCATAACGGAAAACAGTACGGGTGCATCTCTGCTTTGCTGAGTATGCTAAAAAGAGTTCCATTATCCATATTCTACCATTAACCACAATGTATTCTGTTGCTGTCCACTCTCCCTTGTTTGCGTGATCATCCAAACAAAAGATTGTTCCAGGCATGTAGTATTTAAGTCATAAATCATTGCTGGTAAAACCAGTTGGCACACACACAGGCACTGTGGGAAACTATTTTCAGATTTACAATTAAAACATTCGATACAAAAATAATGTTTTACTCTGGAAAATGATACATTTGTCTTTTACCTGCTAAAGGGGACAGATAAACATTAATTGGTTCTACCCATGTGGAAAATTAATTGCATAGTAATAAGTTAAAACTCAGCAGTATTTTTTTCATTATTACTGATACATTTTTACAACACAGTTGTAATCGTATTCAACCCCACCTAGCAATCTCTCCTCGAGCCTCTATCCCGGTCATACATATTGCAGAAGTGCATAGGGTTACTATATATACTGAACCTCTGGCCCATTGTTTTGTGCATCAGAAGAGCCAGCCCTGCCTTAGTGAAACATAAGTTTAATTTTCAGAAATAATTGGCTGTGTGAGCACTGAGGATTTTTTAAGCCATCCAGTGACCTCATGTAGGCAGGTTAGTTGATGATCGTATTGCTTTGCAGTGGGGAATAGCCTTTAACAGAATAGATGGGATTAAGTTTTTGGAAATCTATACCAGAGATGTCTCATCTTCTGCAAGTGGAATCTATTGGAATCTTACTCATCCATGGAATGTGTTCTCAATGGACTGCAGAATTCAGCTGCATAGCACCAGTAGCTTTGGCAAACAGGGTGTCATTTTAGGTACCAACATGACATCTGCGCATTCGTGCTCATTTCTAGCATGGCCTGCGCCATCTTGGTGAGGGTGATAGCGCTGGTATTACCCGGGTGCACCAGAAGTATGCAGAGTCAGCATCTAATGTTAATTTGACACCGGTGCTGCCATTTTGAACCTCGTCAATCTAGTTAACATCCTTACTTAAACACGAACAGCTGAACAAACTTCAGCAGCAGGAAGGGCCCCCACCAGTGCTATTTAAGGGAATCATCAACAACTTGCAGATTATTTGCTCATTACTTTCTATTGGCTCTGTTTGTGTTTGTGTTGTATGTTTTAAGGAATTGACTACAGTTGATGAAGACTGCAGGGAGTGGTACTGCATGAGGGGAAGGCATCGGTTGTGCCTGCCATTTTCTCCCAGTCATGGTTGCCATAGTCACAGTTCCTCTTGGGCTGCAACATGAGAGGGAGATGGAGCAGAGGCAGCAAATAAGAAGACAAGTTCCATACCAGAAATAAGCAGTAACCTAGGGGCTAAAAAGAGTGAGGAAATTAAGGAAATTCATATCAGCAGAGAAAAAGTATTGGAGAAACTTAAGGGACTAAAATCTGACAAATCTCCAGGACCTGATGGCCAACATCCTAGGGTTCTAAAAGAGATATCTGCAGATATAGTGGATGCGCTACCTATGATTTTCCAAAAATTCCTTGGATTCGGGAATGGTCCCATCAGATTGAAAGTTGGCAAATGTTACACCGCTTTTCAAGAAAGGAGGTAGAGAGAAAACAGGGAATGACAGGCCAGTTAGCCTAACATCAGTCGTTGGGAAAATGCTGGTATCTATTATTAAAAAAGTCTTAGCAATGCACTTAGAAAAGCACAGAATGATTAGAACAGGTCAGCATGATTTTACTAAAGGGAGATCCTGTGTGATAAATGTATGAGAGTTTTTTGAGGATGTAACTAATAGGGTAGATAATAGGGAACCAGTAGATGTAGTATACCTGGATTTCCAAAAGGCATTTGATAAGATGCCTCACAAAAGGTTAATTGGCAAGATAAGGGCTCATGGATTGGGGGTAATATATTAGCATGGATAGATGATTGGTTAACAGACAGGAAACAATGAGTTGGTATAAACGGGGTATTTTCATGTTGGCAGGTAATAAATAGTGGAGTGCTGCAAGGACCAGTGCTGGGGCCTCAGCTATTCAATATTAATGACTGAGATGAAGAGACAGAGAGTAATGTATCTAAGTTTGCTGATGCTACAAAGTATGTGGAAAGGTAAGAGGCAGGGAGGACATAGAGAGGCTGCAAAGAGATATAGACAAGTTAAGTGAGTGGGCAACAAGATGGTAGATAGAGTATAATGTAGGGAAGTATGAAGTTATGCACTTTGGTCATAAGAATAGAAAAGCAGAGCATTTTAAAAAATATGTGCAGCTTATAAGTACTGATGTTCAAAGAGACTTGGGTGTGCTTGCATAAGGAATGAAGAAAGTTAACATGCAAGTACAACAAGCAATTAGGAAGGCAAATGGCATGTTGGCCTTTGTTGCAAGGGGATTGGAGTACAGGAATAAGGAAGTATTGCAACAATTGTACAAGGTTTTGGTGAGACCACATCTGGAATACTGTGTGCAGTTCTGCTCTCCACATTTAAGAAAAGATATACTTACATTTGAGGCAGTGCAGCAAAGGTCACTAGATTGGTCCCTGGGATGAGGCGGTTGTCCTATAATGAGAGAATAAGTAAATTTGGCCTGTATTCTCTGAAGTTTAGAAGAATGAGGGGTGATTTCATTGAAAGATAAGATTCTAAAGGGGCTGGATAGGGTAGACACTGAGAGATTATTTCCACTGGTCAGGGAATCTAAAACACAGGGGCACAGTCTCAGGATAAAAGGAGCCGACCATTTAGGACTGAGCTGAGGAGAAATTACTTCACTCAAAGGATTGTGAATCTTTGGAATTCTCTATCCCAGAAGGTTGTGGATGCTCCATCGTTGAATGTATTTAAGGCTGGGATAGATAGATTTTTGGTCTCTCAGGGAATCAAGGGGTATGGCGAGAGGGTGGGAAAGTGGAGTTGAATCCTAAGATCAGCCATGATCATTTTGAATGGTGGAGCAGGCTCGATGGGCCATATGGCCTACTCCTGCTCCTATTTCTTGTGTTCTTGTGTTCTTGCAGAGTGAGGAGGAGGAGGAGGGGAAGGGCTGTTCGCACTTATCTACTCGGGTCTTCTGGGAGCACTTTTCCTACCTCCACTTAAGCCAGGAGCAGTGTGTTTGTGATTCACGAAGGAGACACTCACAGAACTCTGCAATCAGACCAGCAACCTCGGAGAAGGGCAAGGACAGCACTGCCAGTGGCAATGAAGGTGACAGAGGCCCTGAATTTCTACATGTTGGACTCCTTCCAAGGTGGAACAGCCGACACAGCTAACATCTCCCAGTACACTGCTGTTGCTGCTTCAGAAAGGTGTCAGAGGGTCTTCATACCATGAAATTTCCCCGTGTTTCCCTTGAGAAAAAGAGAAAAGCAGAAGGGGCACACATGTGGCTTTGCCATAATAGCAGACTTCCCCATGGTGCAGGGTGCTATCAACTGCGCACATGTGCTTTGTGGGCACTACATCTCAATGCTGAGATGTACCAAAGTGCAATGTTTACCATTGGCTAATGTGCGGTTGATGTGCGACCACTCTGCATATCATGCAAGTGAATGCCTGCTATCCTGGCAGCAGTCATGATGCATTCATCTTGCACCAGTCCATTGTTTCTTCGATCTTTCAGCCACCATGTCGAACCAGAGGGCGACTGCTGGGTGGCAAGGTCTATCCACTCTATACCTGGCTTATGACTTCCCGTCACAAACCAATCATAGGTGGCCAGTATGCACACAATGAAAGCCATACTGCCACAGGAAAGATCATTGAGCAGATGATTAATGTGCTGAAGCAATGGTTCCACTGCCTTGACTGCTCTGGAGAAGCAGGTGTCCAGATTCGTGGTGGTTTGTTGCATCCTCCACAACCTGGCCATCACGAGTGTGCAGCCCTTGCCACCAGGGATTCAGCGACCACTTCAGGAAGAGGAGGAAGAGGAAGAGAAGGAGCATCAGGATGAGGAGGAGGAAGGAAGGAGGCAGCTGGTACATGCACATTCTGACAAACTGTCCCGTCAGAGCGTAACTCAACTCTGGTTCCCATGGATAAATCCCCAGATTCCCATTGTTCAACACTTCCCCACCTGACCATTCATCTGTTATGGGCCATCTTGTCCACAATCATAAAATAAAAGCTGCCACAAAACAACCAATCCATACCAGCTTTAACTAACAAAATGTCCAATATTCCATACAAAACTCAAATAATCACAGTTGTACATTTCCTTAGTGCTGTGGGTCCTTTGTCTGCCCTGAAGCTCCTACACAGTGCTATCCCAGTGGCTGCAGCATGGCTGGTGGATGACTTTGGCTTGCAGTGGAGATTGCAGATGGTCTTGCAGGACAACATCTTGCAACTCTGTGCCTAGAATGCCTGTCTTCAAACTGCTTCACCTCGGCATGAGTGGCAGCAGTATGGGTTGGCTGGCTGAAAAGCAACAGCAAGGGCACTGGCCGAGTGGCAATGGTGGGAGCATGAATGTTGTCTTCTTGAGAGATGACAGCAGGTTCGTGCTCCATGAGCCACTGTCATTCCATTGGGATTGTACCTCAACAATCCCAGTAATATGCTGGAGCACAGATTGATGAACTGCAGTGAGACCCTGCAAAGTGGTATCTGCAGCTGTCCTGGCAGCAGTCTGAGCCTGCATTGCAACAAGCTGAGATTTCATGACATCAGTCTGAGCTTCCACTGCAGCACTGAAACATTGTGTGGCTTCTGCATTTGCAGTGGATGCAGAGACCTTGGCCACCGGACACGGCATTGCAGCTGGGTCCATAAATATGGACATGAAGTTAACTTTTTATATAAAAGATTAAGAACACAGAGAGAGAGACACGCACGCACACATACATCGTTTATTACTTCCTCGCGGTCACTGAGGGACTGGGGGCTGAGAATTTTGTTTTATAAAAAGAGCAAGTTTGTTTTCACGAGGGAGAGGACGTGCAGGTGCAGTTTCTGCCCCGGTTCTATTTTTTATTTAGAGATACAGCACTGAAACAGGCCCTTCAGCCCACCGAGTCTGTGCCGACCAACAACCACCCATTTATACTAACCCTACAGTAATCCCATATTCCCTACCACCTATCTACACTAGGAGCAATTTACAATGGCCAATTTACCTATCACCTGCAAGTCTTTGGCTGTGAGAGGAAACCGGAGCACCCGGGCGAAAACCCACGCGGTCACAGGGAGAACTTGCAAACTCCGCACAGGCAGTACCCAGAATCGAACCCGGGTCCCTGGAGCTGTGATGCTGCGGTGCTAACCACTGCGCCACTGTTGGATCTGATCGGGATTGTGTCGTATTTGTCCGACCATCCATAAGCCATAAGCGTGGCAGAGTTGCCCCTGTCTTAATTTTCCGACATCTTCCCGTTCTCTATCTATGAGGTGGTTGACGGTTCTGCCATGTGCCTCTAATATCGTAATTCCGTCTAATTGTATCTCCATGCCCTCTTCTCCCAGATTGGCCTGATTCTCCTGATTTTTCTCTGCTCTCTTTAAGAGTCCCTTCATTACTCCTTTAAGATGTTCCATCTTTTCATTCAGACCGTGTATATCTAATGAGTTTACTATGGAGGCACCGGTATTGAATCCGGTAGCAACGTCATCAACTATCCCTCTCTTTGATCTGATCTGATGCCTGCTTCTTCATTTTCATCACTTCTTCGAATTGGCTTTCAGCCTCACATACTACTGCCTGGCCAGGCAGCAGCTCTTGTGTACCTGGAAACATAAAGGCACAAGGACAGGGTTGGGTGAGGGAAGGTAAAAAACAGGAGGTGCATGTTTACACCATGCGACTTGTAAATCATAGGAGATTATGGGTTGAGGGTGAAGTGGGATGTGAGAAAGTGGATTCGGCTGGAACATACTATCATCCTCAATAGTGTCAGCTCCAATGCTATGAACTGCCTCAGTCGTGCGAGTCCATGGGAGTGAAAACATGCAGTTGTGCTTGCCCCCACCCCACCCCCAACACCCACCCCACCGCTGGTTAGTGCTGTGGCCTCAGATTATGGGCCAACTTGTCCTGTGAGAGAGAGGGAAGTGTGTCAGTGATTGTGGTGCAATGTTGGATGATGCATCTGCAACAACGTCGGTGTGTACAAGCTGTGAGATATGTGCGTGGTTTGTAGCAGTGCTAAATGTGTGAGGTATGAAGCATGGCTGATAGAGCTTGCTAGTAGATGAGGGAAGAGGGTGTAGTGAATGGAGCAGTTTGTGAGATTAGTGGTTTATTTGCAAGGAAACAGCATGTGAAGAAAAATTTACTGACCTTGACCACTTGACCATTAAATTTCTTCCTGCACTGCATCCAAGTTCTCGGCATTAGACTGCTGACATTCGCCACAATGACTTCTTTGTGCCCCTGCCTTCTTAGCATCTACCTGGAGGGCCTCCTGGATCCCTGAGTGACGAGGACCTCTCTCGTTTTTATGCACCAAGGCCTCCTGTGCTCTCTGGCCTGCTGAGTCATTTCCCACAGTTCTTCCTGTTCTTTAACTCTTCTTTCATCACATCCAGCCCCTGCTGTAGCCTGAATGCACTTCCCCTTTAGGTAGTGCAGTCTAACTTTAAGTGGTGCTAACCTCACATGAACACGGCCCCATGCTGACACATACAGCCATTCAACAGCACATTCAGCACTGGGCCGCATGCCACTAACATTATAATTAATAGGCAGCACCAGGTTTGCGTGCTGCCTGCATTAATTTGAACAGGTGTGCGTTAATTGTGCATCATGATCCCTACATCCTATTTCGGGCGCGATTCAATTTTGCCCCCAATACTGGTACAGCTGGTTAAACATGAAGAAGTTTTGTGTTGACCTGAGCTATCGTATATTTTTATGAGTATTGTTGACATCTGAATTTAGGGAATAGAGCTCCTTATAGTTGGTGTTCTCTGTCTGATTCATGAACTGCACTTCTTCATGTGTGTAGATGACAATGCTTAATATACTGGCAAATAAATTGATGAATGCTCCAGCCTCCTAGAACAGTGCATAAATCACTTCTTGACTGCAGGTGAAAATGATATGTTCTCCAATGCTAGAAGATACTCTTCTGATGATTGCAAATACCCAAGGAGTGAATTTCCATGAAGGTTCTCCCGATAATCTGCAATAATTTTGGCAGACGAGCAGTGGGAACCTTGGAGAAAAGGTGCTCACACTCTTTTTTTGTGATTCTGTGACTCTTGTCCAAAGTAACACTGGACGAGATAGAGAAGCCCCATGCAAATTCATCCCCTCATCAGCCAGTAAATTAATGGATACTGCGACCTTCAAAGCCACATGAAAAGCTGTTGGAGTCACTAATGATTCTTTGGCTTTGTTTCCCGCTCCTGCACTGTTACCTCTGGAGTGTCTCAAGGATCTACCTTTGGCCCTTTCCTATTTCTCATCTACATGCTGCCCCTTGGCAACATCATCAGTAAACATAACCACAGGTTCCACATGGATGCTGATGACACCTAACGCTACCTCACCATCATCTCTCTCAACACCTCCACTCTCTCTGATATGTTAAGTTGCTCTTCTGACATTCAGAACTGGATGAGCAGAAATTTCCTCCAACTAAATGTTGGGAAGACCAAAGCGATTGCCAATAACACCAATCCCTAGCTATCGACTCCGTCCCTCTCCCTTGCAACTGTCCTCCAATTCTGGCCTCTTACACAGTTCTGAATTTAATCATTCCACCATTGCTGGCCGTGCCTTCAGCTGTTTAGTCCTACACGCTGGAATTCCCTTCCTATCGCTATATTTGAAGCGCCGTAGGGAATTTTAATATGTTAAAGATGCTATATAAATGCAAGTTGTTGTTATTATAAATGGCTTTCCAACATTGTCAGAATGGAGTCTCTACAGATCCTAGTTTGAACAGTAGCCAGGGTAAAACTTTTGTCTAATTGACCTTTTATGTGCCCACATCCGTCTTTCATCCCCTTCCTTTATCAAGTGGCTGATAGATGATGACTGCAATTACAATGGTTGTTGTCTTCAATCATGATTATGATTTAATGGTTCATCTTAAAACATCATCTGTGCATCACATAACCACCACATATGTTTTTTCCATGTGCCTACAGTTCAATGGACCTATTGCTCAATAAAAAGTGTTTTTTTAATCAGTTTCAGAGATTTACCACTATATTACTTTTATGTTGGACTTTACAAAGCAGGATCACTACCACCCAAATACAACATCATACCTAGACTGCCAATTACCACAATGTTTTACATTAGTGTAAAAATGATGATGTTAGGAGATCATCACCACCTTACTCATATTAGCATAGCTTGTTTGAGCTACTTACAGACCCAAGCTGGTTTATTTGGCTGTATGGTTCTTCAAACCTTGGGAAATGAAGCTCAGGAGTGACATAGATAACATAATATTGGACTAGAATTTCCTGAAAATTTGCTCTATAGTAATGGCAAATCATTGGCTTACACCATAATTCGAGCATAGAATTTCCAGGAAATTATGGCATAGTTGAGTTATGCTAGTTTTTATAGCATGCCAAAATTTCCTGGCACCATTTGTGAAGCTCTCTGGAAACCCTTTCTGAAACAGTGAAATGTTCATTATAATGGCTGTGCCCCTCCCCTTTTCAATACGACAGCAATCACAAGTTTCCTTGATTTGCACCAGCTATCTTCCAGACATGCTGATAAAAAATGGCGCAGTAGGGCAATTTTGTCACCATTAACCAATTTTGCAATGTTAAAATAAAACTAGATTTAGTTGCTACAGAAACAATCAGATCATCTAAAGCTGGCAAACAGTATATATCACACCAAGTTAAGTTGTAATGCGTTTTGCTTTCCCAAAACCCTTGTAACCTGAAATCACTATTCATTGCAGATTTTCATTTTTGCAAACATCATGAAAACAATTTAAAATTAATTCAGAAGATAATCATCATCCCTTTCTTCCTGACTTTGCCCTCAGACCTGTCTCGAGGTAATATTATAAAGTGCAACTGGCAATCATTTTGTGCTTGGAACATTGTGGTATATTGCAACACTCTTCTGTATTATACATCAAACCAAGCTCACATTTCCCTTTGTAGGAAAGACTCAGGGGTGTCCCGAGCAGAATTTGTAAACAAATTAAGGAGCAGTTGAAACATCTGACTGAGTTGCTATTAGGTTGACACTGGATTTAGCTGTCAATTCAAAGCATCACTCAGAGAGTAATAAATGCCGCAATTTGCATCAACATTTGCAACAAGTTATATAAAAACTCAGGCAATTATTTCATTATCATTAGTATTGCTGTTATCCTAACTGTGAGTTGTGTTATCATTCATGTAAGTAGGCTCTAATTACATTTTGGCAGACACAGTAGCCATGCAATCTCCTGGGAGAATAATTTCTGTGCTTCTGTACTAAATGTAGTTCATCTTGGTTGAGTGTTTAATAATTTAAATAGGTCATTATGTGTAAACCCAACTCTGCTTCCAGCTTGAAGTTTGGAAACAAAACTTTATTTCCTGTCAGTAAATGAAGTAACTATAGCCAATTTCCAGAATTTCTAACTTAATTTGAAAACTCAACTTATAGGGCAAACATCTTACTGAAGCCCCATATGTACAAATGAGCCTGACCTATTGGCCCACTTCTGCATGGTCATGCCACATCTGATTTGCCACTCTGTTTGCTGCAATGTATTCTAAATAAGTCTTCCTGCAAATTTTGGAGTAGCTTTGAGTCAGCCCATTGATTGGTGCACAAAGTGATGAAATTTACAGAGTACATTGCCAATCTCGCTGTTGCAGGAAATTCTGGGCAAGTAATTTGCTGGTGAAAGCTGTTAGTCTTATTCCTCGATCAGCATGACATAGGACATGTTCTCACTGAGTGTGCTTATAAGTACAAGACTTTATGAATACAACAACATTTTATTGTTCATTGTCACACTTAAACACTGCAGATAAGCTACTTCAGAAAGCTGGAAAGTTGATTAATTTTTCAGAAAATGGACATGAAAACAGATATAGAGATGATAGCCATGGATCACACTGGAGTGGACTGTACAGTCATTAAATACTGTTTTTTCACTCCCAGAGCTTGGGTGCAAATCTAGCTCACAATGATGGGACTAAAGATTCCTCTAGTTGTGAGGGTTCTATGGGAAATAAGTTTGGATAGTCTCCACCCAAGTGGGCTCTTCTACTCCGCAGAACAGTTCCTTACATGTCCACCGTACTTAGAGACACCACAGTATGGCTGATGAGAGTAATGGGAAATAAACTGTGTTCTTCTGAGTCTCGGGCTGAGGCATAATGTGGGGAACAAAATAAAGGAAGCTGTACAATGCATCTGACTGCGCCAAAAGTGAAGGAAAAATAGAAAATGCTGGAAACACTTGGCATCCATTGGAAAGAGTCGAAATGGTTGACCTTTCATCATTCAACCCTTTAGCATTTTCTGTGTTTCAGATTTCCAGAATCTGCACATTTATTTGCTTTTTGTTTCTGAGTGCTCATGATGTTGAGGCATAAAAAAGCAAATTTTGAGTGTCTGAAAAGGGAAGAATTCTATTCCTTAGAGCTAATGTATGTCAACTTGAGCTAATGTATGTCAACAAAAAGATCCTGGACCTAAAAATAGATAGCAGCCCACAGCTGGTACAATCGTAACACCAGTGTTAGAATACAGAAAAATATAGTTTAATTCCTTTTAAATTTAGGAAATAGCGTGTGATATTATGAAGTGCTAACAAAAATTGTTACAATTACCTGGTCCTACATACAGCAGGTATGACACATAACTAGCAGGAATTCAGTTACTTGTTTTGATTTGCCAGATCCACTATCACATTCAATCTATAATTACACAGCTCGTTCCCTTTTGGATTCTGGATTTGTTTAAACTAAAATTGTTTATTGACCCGCGTACTTCTAATGTCATTGAATGCATTAAGTAAAGTTAATGAGCATTTGACTGACCAGGTATTAGTTTACCCAGGAGCAATTTCCTATAAATCCAATGTTTCTAAATCCATCTGTATTCATTGCCCTTCAAATAATGCAATTGGGGCTGGTTGCCTTTGAAACCAGATTCCCGCTAGCTTCGTTTTAGCTCTTTTCAATTGTTGTATTTGGTGTGATGAATAAACTTTAGCTCTGTATATTTTGGTTCTTACTACCTCCCTCCCCATTTTACAAATGCTCCTCAAAACCAACTACTTTGACCATTCATTCACATGTGAAAGACATTGTGATACTTTAAGATAATGGCTAGCTACGCATTACACATTTAGGACAAAATGCATTCCAAGAGAAAACATAATACTGCCCTTCCATAAATATTTATATATAGATAAATAAATTAGTACTTGTCTAACTCTCTTCTCTATATGAAAGACAATTGCTCAATGCTTTACAAATATAAACAACTGGTGATTATAATTTATTTTGGTCAGTACGAATAGAAAATACCATCATGCTTAAGACTCTCCAAACCAAGTTACCAAGGAATCCTCTTGATTTTCCACTTCCATGTGTAATGATACTCTGTCCCACAAAGGGACATGCCACACTTATCTAACCACAAAGAACATAGGCATAGGTCGGCAACAACCAAAGCTTACGGACAGCTGTAGGACTACTGTGTTGAACTCCAGAATGCTTGTTGTTGAAGGATTATGCTGGCGCTAATCTTTACTCAATCTTGCATTTATTTTACAAAGTAAAAAGATTGCATACATGCAGCTCCTCGCTCAACCCTTCACCCACTTTCAGTCAGACTTGAGTATATGAGTGTCTGCATATATGAGCATTTGAGGCCAAGTGGCCTCTTTCTGTGCCATAACCTTTCCATGATTCAGTGATCAGTGGAAGAGCTGCTGGCCTCAGATTGGCTGGCAGCTCTCTGAAGGCAGGACTTCCATTGCTGGGGTACTTGATCCTGTGAAAGGCCCACTGCTATCCAATTAAATGCTTAATTCGCATTAGAGTCGATTGGCCTTCCACAGAAGAGGCAACAGGGGATTCTCGGCATCGCCTTTTCCAGATGACGAGAACTTCATCGCCAGCATAAAATTCCAGCCTTGGTTTCTGTCAAGTCATTGAAGTTCCTCTCCCATTGTATTTTCATAAATGGTATTTGACGGTGCGGCCATTGTTGGACAATGGGTTTAGATGTTGCTCATCTCTATGCCATCTTGATAAAGTGGTGTTTTTTCACACCCATTATCCTGCATTGGAGCCTGGCCTCTCTATGTCTGCCAAGTCATTGTTTGCCCAACTTTTTGAAGAGGGATAGCCATTAACATTGAATGGGCCATTTACATTTCTAATGCTTTCGTCAACACTTGACCAGTCATGACAATTGGTTCAGGGTATCAGCAGTCACCATGTGTATTTGCAGTACAGGAGAGGTCACCTGACCTCTTACTCCATCTTGTTTTGCCGTAAAAGGTATCTGTTTTGATTTCAATTCATCAGTTCATTTTATAGTTCATCATTTCTCCTTGCATAAGCCTGACACCATATTATAAAAAGTATATAGAGACACTGGTGACAGTGCAAAAAAAATCTACAAGGATGATACAAGAACCATGAGGTTATAACTATCAGGAAAGGATGAACAATTTGGGTCTCTTTTCTCATGGAAGGTGAATGCTGAGGGCTGACCGAATAGAGATCTTTAAAATTATTAAAGGTTTTGACAGAGTAGACACAAAAGGATATATTTTAACCTAAAACAAAAATGGACTGGGTTGAGTCCGGTGGTGGGGTTATAGCCTTAAAAACACTCCCTAACCCTACCACTTCAGGCTTTAACTGAGGCTGGAAGGTGGGTGGGCAGTCTACCTGCTCCAAGGAGGGCGGGTTGATCGTCTCATTACCATAGTTAAAGTGTCAGCGTCATTATCATTCAGCTTTTAAACTTTAACTGTGGCTGACCAGGATTCCCGAGCCATGGGAAACCTGGCATCTACATCGAGATGAGGATGTGGGGGATCCAGGAGGCAAGTGTCTTTACACCTAATTACTGAATTCAGCATGTCTGCCTGAAGAACCCCTATGATCGGTCATGTCCACCCCAAAGGGATCATTCCCTCTGTGACACCCTGGTCCACTCCTCCATTGTCCCCACCACCTCGTCTCCTTCGCACGGCATTTACCCCTGCAATTGCAGGAGGTGTAATACCTGCCCATTTACCTCCTATCTCCTCACTATCCAAGGCCCCAAACACTCCTTTCAGGTGAAGTGCGATTTACTTCTACTTCTTTCAATATAGTATACTGTAGTCACTGCTCACAATGTGGTCTCCTCTACACTGGGGAGACCAAACGCAGACTGGGTGACTGCTTTGCGGAACACCTCCACTCAGTCCGAAAGCATGACCCCAACCTTCCGGTTGCTGGCCATTTCAACATTGCCCCCTGCTCTCATGCCCACATCTCTGTCCTGGAATTGCTGCAGTGTTCCAGTGAACATCAACACAAGCTCGAGGAACAGCACCTCATTTACCGATTAGGCACGCTACAGCCTGCTGGACTGAACACTGAGTTCAAGAATTACAGAGCATGATGGGCCGCCCTTTTTATTTTTATTTTTAGTTATCTTTTATTTTTAATCTTTTATGTGTTTATTTTATTTTAGTGTGTTTAGTTTGTTCTTACCTTGCCTACCCACTGTTTTTTTCAAGTTTGTGTTTGGGGCCAGGCTGTTCAGGTTTCTGTCAATTAACACCCTCTCTGTACTAACGCTTTGTCTTTCAGCACACCATTAACATACTGTTTGCCTTTGCTCCATGACCTTCTGGTCAGTTATTCCCTGTGACCTCATCATATCAACATCTTATATTTTGTTATCTCTTGCCCCACCCCCGCTTTATTTGCTTAAAGCCTATTACATTTCTAGCCTCTGCCGGTTCTGATGAAGGTTCATTGACCTGAAACGTTAACTCTGCTGCTCTCTCCACAGATGCGATCAGTCCTGCTGAGTATTTCCAGCATTTCTTGTTTTTATTTCAGATTTCCAGCATCTGCAGTATCTCGCTTTTAATTTACTAGATCGGTACCAAGAATGAGTGGGTTGTCTTGTGAGGAAAGGTTGGACAGACTGGGCTTGTTTTCGCTGGAGTTTAGAAAAGTGAGGGGAGACTTGATTGAAGTTTATAAGATCCTGAATGGTTTTGACAAGGTGGATGTAGAAAGGATGTTTCCTTTTGTAGGAGAGTCCAGAACTAGGGAGCACTGTTTGAAAATTAATTGTCGCCCTTTTAGGACAGAGACGAGGAGCATTTTTTCTCTGAGGGTTGTGCCTCTTTGGAACTCTCTGCCTCAGAAGATGGTGGAGGCGGGGTTATTGAATAATTTTATGGTGGAGTTAGATAGATTCTTTTTAGGCAAGTGAATCAAAGATTATCAGGGGTAGAGGAGAGTGTGGAATTCGAGACACAAACAGATCTTATTGAATGGTGGAGCAGGCTAGGTGGGCCAAATGACCTACTTCTGCTCCGAATTATATGTTTGTATGTTCGTATGATAAATGAGGAAGGATGGGAAGAGGCTTGAGTGGAACAAAGTGCTTGCATGGATTGGTGTGGCAGAATAGCCTGTTTCTGTGATGAATATTCTGTGTAATTCTATGTATTTCCCTGGACCCAACTGCTACTTGAGTGAGCTCGGAAAAAAAATTGCTTCATTATTTTGGAGCTTTCTATTGAAGAAGTCTGCTAAATCCCCTATTACATTCAGCTACTGTACCGTAAAGAGGTCACATTGAAGTACAGACTCAGAATGAGTCTATTACAACTACGATTTATTTAGCCAGAAAAAAAATCAGCTATTTAATTAATTATTTTGGAAGTTCCATTTGGGTTTGGTGCCATTAAAATTAACTATAGCTTTTCAAGCAGCAGCAAGAGATTCAGTGGGTTTTTCAATGGGAGAGGATGTGATTGAGAAAACAAATTGTTTATATGTTTCTTTAATTTCTTGAAAAAAGGAAAGAAGTGTCAAAGTAGCAAGTTCGATGATGTTAGATGCTGTTCAAAAGTGCAGGGTATGGTTGAGTCCACACACCATCGGACATGGTGCTTTCTGTTCTTTGTGTGTTCTGTTACAATCATAAGGAATTCCATTTTCTCAACTTGCAAATGATTTCCCATGTAAAATTGTTAGGTCTATAAATAATTCATTCATTTTACATGACTCATGCTAACTTGCCTTAGTTGAGCGAAGTTACAATGTGCAAGGATGGTTACTAAATAAGCAGGGGTTGGCAACGTGTCTATACATGGACACTAGTGTCCATGGTAAAAGATTTTGAGGTTCGTGACTGTGATATCAGGGACCAGCAATTTCCCATTGGCTTCTTATTTCCAAAGGCCGGCTTTAAAAAAATTGCCAGTGTCGGTTTCACAGCTGATCGGTGATAGGTGCTGAGCAGAAAAAGCAGTTTCTGAAATAAAAGCAAAATACTGCGGATGCGGGATGAAATAAAAACAGAAAGTGCTGGAAAAACTCAGCAGGTCTCGCAGCATCTATGGAGAGAGAAGCAGAGTTAACATTTCAGGTCACTGACCCTTCTTCAGAACTGGCAGATATAAGAAATGTAAAAGATTTTAAGCAAGTAAAGTGGGGATGGGGCAAGAGATAACAAAAGAGAAGGTATTGATAGGACAAGGTTACAGAATAGCTGACCAGAAGGTCATGAAGGCAAACAATAAG
This sequence comes from Heterodontus francisci, assembly GCF_036365525.1. Classification (NCBI taxonomy): domain Eukaryota; kingdom Metazoa; phylum Chordata; class Chondrichthyes; order Heterodontiformes; family Heterodontidae; genus Heterodontus; species Heterodontus francisci. The sequence goes on along the minus strand of NC_090373.1, from coordinate 153,759,027 downwards.
TTATTGGTGTGTTGAAAGACAAAGCATTAGTACAGATAGGGTGTTAATGGACTGAATACTGAACAGCCACTAGCACAAACATGAAGAAAACAGTGGGTAGGCACAGTAGAAACAAACAGAACAAACTAAAATAAGATAAACACAAAAAAAACAAAAAAGAAAAAATAACTAAAGATAAAAGTAAAATGGGGGGCCGTCATGCTCTGTCATTATTGAACTCAATGTTCAGTCTGGCAGGCTGTACAGTGCCTAATCGGTAAATGAGATGCTGTTCCTCAAGCTTGCGTTGATGTTCACTGGAACACTGCAGCAATCCCAGGACAGAGTTGTGAGCATGAGAGCAGGGGGAGGGGGGGGGGTGTTGAAATGGCCAGCAACCGGAAGGTTGGGGTCATGCTTTCGGACTGAGTGGAGGTGTTCCGCAAAGCGGTCACCCAGTCTGCGTTTGGTCTCCCCAATGTAGAGGAGGCCACATTGTGAGCAGCGAATACAGTATACTACATTGAAAGAAGTACAGGTAAATCGCTGCTTCATGTGAAAGCAGTGTTTGGGGCCTTGGATAGTGAGGAGAGAGGAGGTAAATAGTCCCACAAGCCCGGACAGCCCACTTCTACCTCCTTCCTAAAATCCACAAACAGGACTGTCCCGGCAGACCCATTGTTTCAGCCTGTTCCTGCCCCATTGATCTTATTTCTTCCTATCTTGACTCTATCTTTTCTCCGCTGGTCCAGTCTCTTCCCACCTACATCCGTGACTCTTCTAACGCCGTACGTCATTTTGACTATTTCCAGTTTCCTGGCCCTAACCGCCTCCTCTTCACTATGGACGTCCAATCTCTCTACACCTCCATTCCCCACTAGGACGGTTTGAGGACTCTCCGCTTATTCCTTGAGCAGAGGCCCAACCAGTCCCATCCACTGCCACCCTCCTCCACCTGGCTGAACTTGTTCTCACATTGAACAACTTCTCCTTCAACTCCACTCACTTCCTTCAAGTAAAAGGTGTTGCTATGGGTACCCGCATGGGCCCTTCCCTTCCTCGACTTCTCTGTCTCCATCTCTGGGGATAGGCTGTCTACTAATATTCATTGTAAGCCCACCGACTCCCACAGGTACCTCTACTACACTTCTTCACACCCTGTCACCTGTAGGGACTCCATTCCATTCTCTCAGTTTCTCCGTCTCCGATGCATCTTCTCTGATGATGCTACCTTCCTTGCGAGTGCTCCTGATATGTCTGCCTTTTTCCTCAACCGAGGATTCCCCCTCACTGTGGTTGACAGGGTCCTCAACCGTGTCCGGCCCATTTCCCGCACCTCTACCCTCACCCCTTCCCTTCCCTCCCAGAACCGCGACAGGGTTCCCCTTGTCCTCACTTTCCATCCCATCAGCCTCCATATCCAAAGGATCATCCTCTGCCATTTCCAACACCTCCAGTGTGATGCCACAACCAAAGGCATCTTCCCCTCCCTTCCCCTGTCAGCATTCCGCATGGAACGTTCCCTCCGCGACACTCTGGTCCACTCCTCCATTACCCCCAACACCTCGTCACCTTCCCACGGCACCTTCCCCTGAAATTGCAGGAGGTGTAATTCCTGCCCATTTACCTCCTCTCTCCTGACTATCCAAGGCCCCAAACACTCCTTTCAGGTGTAGCAGCGATTTACTTGTACTTCTTTCAATGTAGTATACTGTATTCGCTGCTCACAATGTGGTCTCCTCTACACTGGGGAGACCAAACGCAGTCTGGGTGACCGCTTTGCGGAACACCTCCGCTCAGTCCGAAAGTATGACGCCAAGCTTCCAGTTGCTCGCCATTTCAACATCCCCCCTGCTCTCATGCTTTTTTCTCTGTCCTGGGATTGCTGCAGTGTTCCAGTGAACATCAACGCAAGCTCGAGGAACAGCATCTCATTTACCGATTAGGCATGTTACAGCCTGCCGGACTGAACATTGAGTTCAATAATTTCAGAGCATAACGGGTCCCCCATTTTACCTTTATCTTTAGTTGTTTTTTCTTTTTTCTTTTCTTTTTTGTGTTTATTTTATTTTAGTTTGTTCTGTTTGTTTCTACTTTGCCTACCTATTGTTTTCTTTTCATGTTTGTGCTTGTGGCTGTTCAGTTTTCATTCCATTAACACCAAAGAGAGTTACAAGCTAGCCAGGAAGGATCTAAAGGGAGAGCTAAGAAGAGCGAGGAGAGGACACGAGAAGTCATTGGCGGATAGGATCAAGGAAAACCCTAAGGCTTTCTATAGGTATATCAGGAATAAAAGAATGACTAGAGTTAGATTAGGGCCAATCAAGGATAGTAGTGGGAAGTTGTGTGTGGAATCAGAGGAGATAGGGGAAGCGTTAAATGAATATTTTTCGTCAGTATTTACAGTAGAGAAAGAAAATGTTGTCGAGGAGAATACTGAGATACAGACTACTAGGCTAGATGGGATTGAGGTTCACAAGGAGGAGGTGTTATCAATTTTGGAAAGTGTGAAAATAGATAAGTCCCCTGGGCCAGATGGGATTTATCCGAGGATTCTCTGGGAAGCCAGGGAGGAGATTGCAGAGCCTTTGTCCTTGATCTTTATGTCGTCATTGTCGACAGGAATAGTGCCAGAAGACTGGAGGATAGCAAATGTTGTTCCCTTGTTCAAGAAGGGGAGTAGAGACAGCCCTGGTAATTATAGACCTGTGAGCCTTACTTCAGTTGTGGGTAAAATGTTGGAAAAGGTTATAAGAGATAGGATTTATAATCATCTTGAAAAGAATAAATTCATTAGCGATAGTCAGCACGGTTTTGTGAAGGGTAGGTCGTGCCTCACAAACCTTATTGAGTTTTTCGAGAAGGTGACCAAACAGGTGGATGAGGGTAAAGCCGTGGATGTGGTGTATATGGATTTCAGTAAGGCGTTTGATAAGGTTCCCCATGGTAGGCTATTGCAGAAAATACGGAAGTATGGGATTGAAGGTGATTTAGTGCTTTGGATCAGAAATTGGCTAGCTGAAAGAAGACAGAGGGTGGTGGTTGATGGCAAATGTTCATCCTGGAGTTTAGTTACTAGTGGTGTACCGCAAGGATCTGTTTTGGGGCCACTGCTGTTTGTCATTTTTATAAATGACCTGGATGAGGGTGTAGAAGGGTGGGTTAATAAATTTGCGGATGACACGAAGGTCGGTGGAGTTGTGGATAGTGCCGAAGGATGTTGTAGGTTACAGAGGGACATAGATAGGCTGCAGAGCTGGGCTGAGAGATGGCAAATGGAGTTTAATGCGGAAAAGTGTGAGGTGATTCACTTTGGAAGGAGTAACAGGAATGCAGAGTACTGGGCTAATGGGAATATTCTTGGTAGTGTAGATGAGCAGAGAGATCTTGGTGTCCAGGTACATAAATCCCTGAAAGTTGCCACCCAGGTTAATAGGGCTTTTAAGAAGGCATATGGTGTGTTAGCTTTTATTAGTAGGGGGATCGAGTTTCGGAGCCACGAGGTCATGCTGCAGCTGTACAAAACACTGGTGCGGCCGCACCTGGAGTATTGCGTGCAGTTCTGGTCACCGCATTATAGGAAGGATGTGGAAGCTTTGGAAAGGGTGCAGAGGAGATTTACTAGGATGTTGCCTGGTATGGAGGGAAGGTCTTACGAGGAAAGGCTGAGGGACTTGAGGTTGTTTTCGTTAGAGAGAAGGAGGAGGAGAGGTGACTTAATAGAGACATATAAGATAATCAGAGGGTTAGATAGGGTGGATAGTGAGAGTCTTTTTCCTCAGATGGTGATGGCAAACACGAGGGGACATAGCTTTAAGTTGAGGGGTGATAGATATAGGACAGATGTCAGAGGTAGTTTCTTTACTCAGAGAGTAGTAGGGGCGTGGAACGCCCTGCCTGCAACAGTAGTAGACTCGCCAACTTTAAGGGCATTTAAGTGGTCATTGAATAGACATATGGATGAAAATGGAATAGTGTAGGTCAGATGGTTTCACAGGTCGGCGCAACATCGAGGGCCGAAGGGCCTGTACTGCGCTGTAATGTTCTATGTTCTATGTTCTAACACCCTGTCTGTACTAATGCTTTGTCTTTCAGCACACCATTAACATATTGTTTGCCTTTGCTCCACGACCTTCGGGTCAGCTATTCTGTAACCTTGTCCTATCAATACCTTCTCTTTTATTATCTCTTGCCCCACCCCCGCTTTACTTGCTTCAAATCTTTTACATTTCTTATATCTGCCAGTTCTGAAGAAGGGTCAGCGACCTGAAACATTAACTCTGCTTCTCTCTCCACAGATGCTGCCAGACCTGCTGAGTTTTTCCAGCACTTTCTGTTTTTATTAAAGCAGTTTCTGATCTTTGGACAGGTTCGGATTTTCCAGCAACGTCTGATTTTTTTTTTTAAAACCCGCTGGAAAACCCCAAATCTGTCCCAAGTTCAGAAACTGCTGTGCCTACTCTCAGTAATGGTCAAAGAGAGCAGAGAGAGAGAGGGGTGGGGAGAGAGAGGGAGGGGTGGGGAGAGAGCGGGGAGAGAGAGAGATGGACTCAGAGAGGGGGAGGGGAGAGAGAGGGGTGAGAGATGGACACGGAGAAGGGAGAGAGAGAGAGGGATGAGAGATGGTCACAGAAAGGGGATAGGGATTGACACAGAGAGAGTGAGAGGGGAGAGAAAGAGATCAAGATCACTTCCGACAGATGGACATCTATCTGGATTAAACATTGACTACTCATACAAGCAAAAACAATGCCAGGTATCTCACTAAATAGGGAGAAATGTGTTTCAAATTAGATTGTGTTTTGATGGCATTAGGTTAGTTATCCACTTCATATACAGATTAATTGCACCCATGTCCGTGGCTGAGTCAATAACTTTACCAAATATCCATGGTGCAACATGTTGGTGCCTAGCCTTGTAAGTAAGTAAAGTAATCTGTACTATGTGAACTGGAGTGTATTAGAATTTGACATAAGATCAGTTGTGATGCAGATCTTTAGAATGCCTAAACAAAGGCTAGAAATTAGACAGTCCCCAATATTGAGTGCAATTCTGTCAACAGGCAGTGATGGAGCACTGGAAAACAGGATTGAGGAAGGTGCTGAACTCAGCCTCAAGCCTCATTATCATAATTCAGTCAATCTGTGGGTGCCAATCAGATAGCCATATGTAGCCTGCCTATCAGACTCTTACCAATTTCAGCCAGCACCGAGAACCACAGCCAAATGTGATAGCAGGGAAGCAATCAGTATGGAGCATGAAGCAGGGTTGAAAGAGCACCACAGTTTTATGGAGCCAGGTAGACCATTCCTGCATTTTTCCAAAAGAATATTTCAGGAACATCTGGGCACATTTTCTGAGTGACTGACTCGTCCAAACTAATTTAGGCATTCAGCTTGGAAGTGGGTGGAAAGCCCAGACTAACAGCAGATAATACCCAAATGTGCTCATCGATCAGGCACAGGCCTCTTCTCTGAAAAATTGGTTATCATTATGTCCATGTCATAGCTGTAAACCAGGCACAACGATGCTGAGTTTATACTCCACTGTGACTTGAGTATCTTAGAAGCCAGTGAAAGTGTGTAAAATGTTTGTACATTATTTAAGCACCAATGGAATGCACTCTGCAAAGTGAAACTAATGCAAAATAGTGAATCTAATGGCAGCTAAAAAAGAGGAGCTTTAACAGTCTGCTCTAGGAGTGGAGTCCAGGAATTAAAGAGTTGAACAACCCAAGCATTAGAAACTGAATATTGTGAAAAGCTGCAAATAGTTTAATTTTGTGCTATTTATCAAAGTGATAGTGATAATATGCATAGTAAGTAAGATTTATAATACACTAACATGGAGTTATACAGCATACCATATATAATCATAAAGACATGAACTTAAAGCCAATATAACCTGTGTGACAGAGAAATCCTTTCATATGGGTTTATTCAATGGGCATATTGTCTGGATAGAGGTTTCCTAGATCTTAGAAGTGTCCAACGCATATGAAAGAGATGAAAGACATACATTTCAATTGGAGATTTATGAAGTATATCTGTTTAACGTTTGTATCACAGATACTTTTGCATTGTTACCCTGGAACTTCTGCTTGAATGCACACTGGAAGAGAAATGCAACTGAAGTAAACTCCCTGTAATACAGTGCCAGCCAAGAAAAGAGGTTACATCAACATGCTGATGCTTATCTTGTGGGATGTGGATAATGGATGCGGCAGCAATCATCTGCACAAGGATGTCTCTTTGATAAGCTTCTGTGGGTGTAATGCTGGAACTAGATACCACCAGAAAGATTCCAAGGGAATGAGTGCCACAGGGTTGTTTTTGACATCAAAAAGTTTGTTGCAGCACAACTTCTCTATTCCAGAGACATTCAACTGAATGAAAACTGACTGAATAGGAAGATAAACACCAGACATTGGAGCATTTTTGCAAAAATATAGATTAAAGGTTGGAAGATTTTAAAGAGTCCTTCTTTGTTGAACTTTAATATAAGGGCAATGGACAATACAGGCATCATACCTAGGAAAGCTTCCCTGCTAACTGACTATAATCTCTCTCTCTCCGAGACAATGACATTTTCTTGAAACCAACACAAGAGTATCACAAGAGGATTGTATATCAGCCACAATGATGCCTGTATTGTTCAACAAACCAAACATATGAAAGGGAATTCTTGATTGCTCTCTAATCTTTCAACCATGAATTTGCAGACGTCTGGTAACTTGTTTCCAATACTTAGAAATAGATATCACCAAAACCAAATTGCTGATATACCTGCTGTCCTCCTGCTCTTAACAATGTAAGATGTTTAAGGTAGCTGTCCAGTTGACTGGAACTAATTTGTGTGACATCCTAATCTCTTGACAAACTTTCCTTGACAGATGATTGTATTCCAATAGTAAGATCTGCAAAACCTTCCCTCATAATTGACACAATTTAATTTGTTCCAAGAATCATATAGAATTGTACAGAAACAATTACAGAATATTGTTTTAATTATCCACTTAAATGGACTGAATGGGACTGGTCATATAATCCAATAACTTCTTTAAATTAAAGAGGAAGTCATGATATTTTTAACTCTTTCTTTTGACTTGTCGGAGTTCCCAATTACCTGCTAACTATCCTGTTCAGATGTTGATTGAAGGATTGCCCAGGAACAATCACCTTTTTCTCAAGTGGTTGCTGGGCGTAATGCCTGTAAACTATGGCGTCTTTCCAATTTATCATCTTCAACTTATTCTGCAAATTTTAATGTCCTCATGGGCTTACTGACCTACATTGGCTCGCAGTCTGGCGACATCTCAATTTTAAAGTTCTCATCCTTGCATTAAAATTCCTCCATGGCCTCGCCCCTTCCTATCTCTGTAACCTCTTCGAGCCCTGCAATCCTTCCAAGATTCTGTGCTTCTTTGGTTCAGGCCTCTTGCACATCCCTGATTGGTGGCCATGCGTTCAGTTGCTTAGGCCACAAGCTCTGGATTCCCTCCCTAAACCTCACCATATCTCTCTTTCATCCATTAGTCACTCCTTAAAACTTCTCTCTTTGACCAAGCTTTGCTCAACTTATCGTGATATTTCTTTATGTGACTCGATGACATTTTGTTTAATAATGCTCCTGTGAAATGTCTTGGGACATTTTTATTATCAAAGGCACAACATAAATGCAAGTTGTTGTGTATGAATTCTACCAATGTTTGTGATGGAGATGAAGCTATAAAGGCAGGGAATTCATGGATGATGCAACTTTGGAGGCACAGAATTGTTGAAACTGATGGGAACTTCTGCCCATGACCGAGCTGGGGGTGTACAGGGATCTCTAAAAACAAATAAACAATGAAATTTGCAGGCGATCAGTCCATCATTATAATTGTGACTTGCTCGGAGAGAGAAAAGCTTTATGTTAATTAATAGTAAGCAACTATACCATACAGGTGTGGTTGTACTGCATGTATTGCATTTGGAAGTAGGTGAAGAGTGCAGGAGGGCATGCCAGGAGCAGCACCAGGCATATCTCAAAATGAGGTGTCAACCTGGTGAAGCTACAGCCCAGGACTATCTGTGTGCCAAACTGTGTAAGCAGCATGCGATATACAGAGTTAAGCGATCCCATAACCAAAGGATCAGATCTAAGCTCTGCAGTCCTGCTACATCCAGCCGTGAATGGTGGTGGACAATTAAACAACTAACTGGAGGAGGTGGCTCCACAAATATCCCCATCCTCAATGATGGGGGAGCCCAGCACATCAGTATGAAAGATAAGGCTGAAGCATTTGCAATAACCTTCAGCTAGAAGTGCCGAGTTAATGATCCATCTCGGCCTCCTCCTGAAGTCCCCAGCATCACAGATGACAGAATTCAGCCAATTCGATTCATTGCGTGTGATATCAAGAAACGACTGGAGGCACTGGATACTGCAAAGACTATGGGGCCTGACAATATTTGAGCAATAGTGCTGAAGACCTGTGCTCCAGAACTTGCCACGCACCTAGCCAAGCTGTTCCAGTACAGCTACAACACTGGTATCTACCCAGCAATGTGGAAAATTGCCCAGGTATGTCCTGTACACAAAAAGCAGGACAAGTCCAACCCGACCATCTTCAGCTGCTTCATCAATGACCTTCTTTCAATCACAAGGTCAGAAGTGGGGATGTTCGCTGATGATTGTACAATGTTCAGCACCAGACGCGACTCCTCTAATACTGAAGCAGTCCTTATAGAAATACAGCAAGACCTGGACAACATGTAGGCTTGAGCTGATAAGTGGCAAGTAACATTCGCGCCACACAAGTGCCAGGCAATGACCATCTCCAACAAGAGAGAATCTAACCATCTCCCCATGACATTCAATGACGTTATGGCAGTTGAATCCCCCACTATCAACATCCTGGGGGTTACCATTGACCAGAAACTGAACTGGAGTAGCCGTATAAATACCATGGCTACAAGAGTAGGTCAGAGGCTAGGAATCCTGCAGCGAGTAACTCACCTCCTGACTCCCCAAAGCCTGTCCACCATCTACAAGGCACAAGTCAGGATTGTGATGGAATACTCTCCACTTGCTTGGATGATTGCAGCTCCAACAACACTCAAGAAGCTCAACACCATCCAGGACAAAGCAGCCTGCTTGATTGGTACCCCATCCACAAACACTCACTTCCTTCACCACCGACGCACAGTGGCAGCAGTGTGTACCATCTACAAGATGCACTGCAGCAACTCACCAAGGCTCCTTAGACAGCACCTTCCAAACCCACAACCGCTACCAGCTAGAAGGACAGGGGTAGCAAATGCATGGGAACACCACCATCTGCAAGTTCCCCTCCAAGTCACACACCATCCTGACTTGGAACTATATCGCCGTTCCGTCACTGTCACTGGGTCAAAATCTTGGATCACCCTTCCTAACAGCACTCTCGGTGTACCTACCCCAAATGGACTGCAGCGGTTCAAGAAGGCAGCTCACCACCACTTTCTCAAGGGCAATTAGGGATGGGCAATAAATGCTGGCTCTGCCAGCGAGGCCCATATCCCATGAATGAACAAATAGAAAAGGTATTTTTTCAAAATCATTGTTCAAATACAAGATATGATTTCAGAACAAAATTATCAGAGTTTCCAGAGGGTTCAGGGAAATATTGAATAACTTTCTCTTCATTCCACAATCCACCACTAATTCCACTTTAAAATCATCCATTGAAGGGTATTTCGTTTGAGTCAGTGCATTCAATACCTTCCCGCAGGACAGGACACATATTGTTACCTTTTTTATGTTTTCATTTATTTTTATTCTTTCATGTGATATCGGCATTGCTGACAACGCTAGCATTTGTTGTCCATACCTAATTGCCCTTTCTAACTGAGTGGCTTGTTAGGCCATTTCAGAGGGCAGTTAAAAGTTAACCATATTGCAGTGGGTCTGGAGTCACATGTCGGCCAGACCAGGTAAGGATGGCAGATTTCCTTCCTGAAAGGACATTAGTGAACCAGATGGGTTTTTATGACAATAGTTTCATGGCCCCATTCGTGAGACTAGCTTTCAATTCCAGATTTTTTATTAAGTAATTGAATTTAAATTGCACCAGCTGCCATGGTGGGATTTGTACCCATGTCCCCAGGGCATTATCCTTGGATTCTGGATTACGAGTCCAGTGACATACCCATACCTATAATGCTGGGGCCTTGTGGCCTTCTCATCTTGAAAGGAATGTCCATGTAAGATCGACTAAATGTAAAATGTAAAATGAGAACCTGAGTAAGGAATAGCAAGGACCAAAATTATCTGCTCCAAGTTTCAATCCCACCTCAACAACTGTAGCTCCAGCCAACTCAATGTTGCCACCTTCATCTTTTACCTAAGCAGCATCCAACAATTGTGAAAGAATAATTTGTGAGGTAAATAATATCTTCATTTCCCTCAGCACCTTCAAATTTATTATGTCAGGATTAGAACTTTCAATGGCTCTTGGCAGCGCAGAAATCACCCAAGGTTTTTCTCCTCCTCAATCCAAATTGGCCCTGGTCCCAAGTGGCAAAGCTGCTGACACACCAAACAAAGGAGTCCAGAAGCCCTCCAAATGCTTTGACACCTATCATCACTGTCCATTTTTTTTTTTGCTGTTCATTTGCTTAAAACAGCCAAGAGAGAAATTGTTTCCAGTACAGATTATACATTTGGACCTTACCTGCATGTACAATGCTCTCTTGGCTCCTCAGCTAGAGTCTCCTCTATAGCTTGATCATCACCTGATGGACAATGATCATTTCTTTTTTTTTTCCTCCCTTCATGCAGCATCATGGTCAAAGTAACCGATTGCCTCTTCTTTAAATCTCAATTTTGAGATGATTACCAATGGTTCCCCACCCCATATGTGACACTCTATATGGATCCACTCAACACTGCCTTTCACTATAACACCATCCCATCTATGGATTTGAATGTTGAGACCCCCACCTACATCTGGCTCTGCAGCTGTTCCCTTCCAGAAGACAAATCGCTACACAGTAAAACAGATGTCCCTGTACCTCTGTCTTCAGCCTTAATCAATTAGACCCTTACTCTTGTGTACCCCAATGCAAATCTTTAACTCTTTGCAGCTCCATCTTAACATCTGACCTTTGAGTTTCACCTTGTTTCCTCGGAATTGGATGTTGAGGATTATGGTCACATATCTATCAAAGATCTCTGAAAATGGTAATACCAAATTTATTGAGGCTTTTACTTTGAAAGTCATCCAAACCACATATCCACAAGTTCCTGATATCAGGATTTCTGCAATTGATTTTATACGAACATATGAATTAGGAGCAGGAGTAGGCCACTCAGCCCCTTGAGCCTGCTCCACCATTCAACAAGATCATGACTGATCTGCTTGTAACCTCAAATCCACATTCCCACCTACCCCTAATAACCTTTCACCCCTTTGCTTATCAAGAATCTATCCACCTCTGCCTTTAGAATATTCAAAGACTCTGCTTCCACCACCTTTTGAGGAAGAGAGTGCCAAAGACTCATGACCCTCTGAGAGAAAAAATCTCTCCTCATCTCTGTCTTAAATGGGTGACCCCTTATTTTTTAATAGTGATCCGTAGTTCTAGATTCTCCCACAAGAGGAAACATCCTTACCACATCCACCCTGTCAAGACCTCTCAGGTTCTTATATGTTTCAATCAAGTCGCCTCTTACTCTTCTAAACTCCAGCAGATACAAGCCTAGCCTGTCCAATTTTTCCTCGTAAGACAAACCACCCATTCTGGGTATTAGTCTAGTAAACCTTCTCTGAACTGCTTCCAATGCATTTACATCTTTCCTTAAATATGGAGACCAATAGTGTACACAGTACTCCAGATGTGGTCTCACCAATGCCCTGTGTAGCTGAAGCATAACCTCCCTACTTTTTAATTCAGTTCCCCTCGCGATAAATGATAACATTCTATCAGCTTTGCTAATTACTTACTGTACCTGCATGCCAACCTTTTGTGATTCATGCACTAGGACACCCAGATCCCTCTGCATCTCAGAGCTCTGCAATCTCTCATCTTTTAGATAATAAGCTTCTTTTTTATTCTTCCTGCCAAAATGGACAATTTCACATTTTCTCACATTATACTCCATTTGCCTGATCTTTGCCCACTCACTTAACCTATCTATATCCCTTTGTAGCCTCATTATGTCCTCTTCACAACTTACTTTCCTATCTATCTTTGTGTCATCAGCAAATTTAGCAAGCAAACCTTCGGTCCCTTCGTCCAAGCTATTTATATAAATTGCAAAATGTTGAGGCCCCAACACAGATCCCTGCAGCACACCACTTGTTATAACTTACCAACCAGAAAATGACCCATGTATGCCTGCCCTCTATTTCCTGTTAACTAGCCAATCTTCTATCCATACCACCCTTCATCTGAACTGAAAGATCATCGAGCTGAAACATTAACTCTGTTTTTCTCTCCACAGGTGCTGCCTGACCTGCTGTGTATAATTTAATCTCTGCTGCCTTCCACCCTAACATAGACCTTCCCTATTGTTCTTTTCCTCACCTCCCCCTTTCTCTACATAAAATCTGTTACATCTCTATCTTTTTCCAAGTTCTGATAAAAGAGCATCAATCTGAAACATTAACTTTGTTTCTCTCTCCATAGATGACAACTTGAGTCTTTCCAGCATTTCTGTCTTTGTTTAAGCCCAGGTAGTCTGATCTACACTTTGAAAAATATGACCAAGGTGAAAGCGGAGAAGTTGGAAAATGTAGTTAAAGCCAATTTATAAGAGTCAGCAACTGAAAACACTTGGAACAGAGGACCCATGTGAATTTTATGGGTTGATTGCTTTTCTATGTTATGTTTTTGGATGGATGGTAATTTTGAAATGATAATAATCCCTAAAGCATTTAAAATTGCTTTTTGTTCATATATAAAGCTTATTGAGGATACGTGTAATCAAAGAGTGTGAAGTGAAGGATTCTGCAATTGTCCCAGTAGATCTGTGTGCTGTTCTGAGATGACAGAGATATCAGAAGAGGTAGCAGCCTGTACAATTGCTAGAGTCAAGTCTTCAGGGAAGAGTCATGCACCAGGATAGCATCTGCATATAGATTGTTTTTTTCTGCATATAAATGAAGTTAGATTTAATATATTGGGATAGGTTCTAATCTGTTGGCTGTTCAGTTCAGTTGCTTATTAGAATAGTAGCTGTAATCAGAGATAGCCCAGCCACATGTCCTAGTCTGTGCAAAATGGTTTAGAGATCTGACTGCTAATTGTTCCCAAGGTTTTCTGGGCAATTTACAGCAGCTGTAATGAATAGTCACTGTCTGTGGATAAATTCCAAACTGAATCAAAAATACTTTGAGCATTTGGAAACAATATATCAATTCCATCTTGTCTGAGGCCACATTTCCTTATTTTTAGTTCTTCTGTTGTATACAATCGAAAAACCTTGTTTTCAATAGAACACCTGAACCCTTGACTGTTTGATCACATTGTATAATGAAGTAATTAACAGCTGAAAACGAGGAGCTTTTCAGTACAACAGGATCCATAATGAACAGACAGTTCCAGAATTCAGCCCAACAGATTTTACTATTTTCCACAAATTATAAACAATAACAGAAATGTCAATGATTGACATAGGGTCCTTCTGTAAAAGGGCTAATCAATGTTACAGCATGTTGTTACAGTGAAGAATCCTAATAGTTTTAGCACTCCAGTGAATTTGAATGAATTACTAGTACATCTGAAATCTATGAAATGGGGAATCGCATTATTCTGGTTTATCTGGATTTTGTCTCATAGTAATGAGCTGCAATGTTTTATCCAAACACAGCATACACATTGTCCCACGAGGCACTTAGCTTTGCAGAATGATATCCCTACTGTTCAGCACCCACTCTGATACAACAAGAGAAAGTCAGGCAGTTATACTTTCTTTATCCTCTTCCTTAAAGTCAAAAGTTTACAAGCACATTCCTATTTTCAAACTTTGCTCACCAAACACCAATAAAATTCTGTCTGATCTCAGGCTATATTTACTTACAGCAGTTAGGTGTTGTGGCCTTAAGGCAACAATGCTTACTTAACATATAGTTCCATTTGGCAGTAGAATAATGAATGATATTATTCCTGTCTTTGTAAAGCAGCAAATCATCTGACTTAGTGGGATGAATTTGGTTGGCACAGTGAGGGTCCCGACGCGGGCCAGAAAGCTGGGGGCAACCCTACCTCAGTTGTTTGGGGGACCTCTGGCTGCATTTATTGGTACTTAGGCAATTAACTGCCTGGCGCTGTCTCTCCTGTCCCTTTATAAGACAGAGGGTTGGCAACTCTTCAGTCTCAGCAGTTCCACTGGGAGCGATGGTTACTGCTGGGACTACGCCCAGCCTGGAGAAGCAGCATGGATTCTGCCCTCGAACCAAGGTAAGTGGGATGGGTCACTTGAGCCAGTCAGGCTGACGGCCGTCGAGGAGTTGAGGTGGTTGTTGACTGTGGGGGTGGTCTTTTCACATTGGTGGCCATTGCAGATGGGGGGGGGGCTCTCTAATGGACATAAAGTGTCCAGTCAGGAGGGCCCCCACCTTCCCCCCCCCTCCATCTGAGCCCATAGGAATCCCATCAGGGTTCAGCAGTCGGTCTCACAATGTGGTGAAGGGCCTACCACCTGCTTGTAAAATGCCAGCGGTGGCGAAAAGAGGCCCTCAATTGGCCTCTGGGCAGAAGGGCCATCTGCCACCTTCACCAACCCCCCCCCCCCCCCCTCCACTCCCCACCAGTAAAATATCATGGTGGCAGGAAGATGACAGGCACACCCCCCACCTTCTCTCCTGATTTTTCATGCCACCCACCCCCTAGCCCGCTCCCAAATGCCCCATGAAATTCCATCCAGTGCAATTCCTTATAAATCTTTATATTCAGCATTTTTTTAACTCATTCAAGGGATGTGGGCACCGCTGGCTAGGCCAGCCATTTTATTGCCCATCCCTAATTGCCCTTGAGAAGGTGGTAGTGAGCTGCCATCTTGAATCGCTGCAGTCCTTGGGGTGTAGGTACATCCACAGTGCTGTTCGGAAGGGAGTTCCACGATTTTGACCCAGCGACAGCGAAGAAATGACAACATAGTTCCAAGTCAGGATGGTGTGTGACTTGGAGGGGAACTTGAAGGTGGTGGTGTTCCCGTGCATCTGCTGCCCTTGTCCTTCTAGGTGGTAGAGGTTGAAGGTTTGGAAGGTGTTGTGGAAGGAACATTGGTGAATTGCTGCAGTGCATCTTGTAGATGGTACACACTGCTGCCACTGTACATCAGTAGTTAAGGGAATGAATATTGAATGTAGTGAATGGGGTGCCAATCAAGCGGGCTGCTTTGTCCTGGATGGTGTCGAGCTTCTAGCGTGTGGTTGGAGTTGCACCCATCCAGGCAAGTAGAAAATATTTCATCACACTTGTACTTTGTGGTGGACAGGCATTGGGGAGTCAGGAGATGAGTTACTCACTGCAGAATTCCCAGCCTCTGACCTGCTCTTGTATCCACAGCATTTATGTGATTCATCCAGTTCAGTTTCTGGTCAATGGTGACCCCCAGGATGTTGATAGTAGGGGATTCAGCGATGGTAAAGCCATTGAACGTCAAGGGAGATGATTAGATTCCCTCTTGTTGGAGATGGTCATTGCCTGGCACTTGTGTGGCACAAATGTTACTTGCCACCTATCAGCCCAAGCCTGGATGTTGTTTCACCATTAAAAACCTCGAAGACAGGTCAACAGCCATTCCTCTGTTTATTGAAGCATGGGACTGGGCTCACAGTGACAGTTTTAATGATGAGGGGTTTGCAGTGTGGGAGTGTGGGTTTTTCAGAAACCATTTCACAGATATATCCAATATATCTCCCGTGTGAAGGGCAAAATACAGGCCCTGGTTTTTTAGTATTAAACAACTGAATGGCCGGAACTGGGCAAGAGAAAAGATGGCAGAAGCAGAACATTCCACATGGGCTGCTTCAGTATCTGAGCAGTCATGAATGGTGCTGAACATTGTGCAATCATCAGTGAACATCCCCACTTCTGACCTTTCAGGTGAAGCAGCGATTTACTTGTACTTCTTTCAATTGAGTATACTGTATTCGCTGCTCACAATGTTGTCTCTTCTACACTGGGGAGACCAAACACATATTGAGTGACCGCTTTGCAGAACACCTCCGCTCAGTCCGTAAGCATGACCCCGAGCTTCTGGTTGCTGGCCATTTCAACACCCCCCACCCCCCACCCCGTTCTCATGCCCACATCTCTGTCCTGGGATTGCTGCAGTATGCTGGTGAACATCAATGCAAGCTCAAGGAACAGCATTTCATTTACCAATTAGGCACACTAGAGCCTGCAGGACTGAATATTGAGTTCAATAATTTCAGAGCATGGCGGGCCCCCCTTTTTATTTTTAGTTAATTTTTATTTTTTATTTGTTTATTTTATTTTAGTTTGTTTAGTTTCTTTCTACTGTGCCTACCCACTGTTTTTTTAAATGTTTGTCCTTGGAGCCAGGACTGTTCATTTTATAGTCAATTGATACCCTCTCTGTACTAATGCTTTGTCTTTCAGCACACCATTAACATACCGTTTGCCTTTGTTCCATGACCTTCTGGTCAGTTATTCTCTGTGACTTGTCCTATCAACACCTCTTTTGTTATCTCTTGCCCCACCCCCAGCTTTACTTGCTTAAAACCTTTTACATTTCTAATATTTGTCAGTTCTGATGAAGGGTCACTGATCTGAAACATTAGCTCTGCTTCTCTCGCCACAGATGCTGCCAGATCTGCTGAATATTTCCAGCATTTCTTTTTATTTTATGACCCTGTCTCTGCTGCCAACGCAGCATGTAACTGCTATCTCAGCTCCCAGTATAGCCAGTGCTTTCTCTGCTCTTGGCACCTTCAGTATATCCTGTCATGCCCAAGGGGTGCTCTCTGTTCCAAACATCAGTGAATGTTGATACAGCTCTGAGTGTTCTCAAATCCCATCGGTTCAGCACCCAGGTATTCACAAATTCCCACACTGCAAACACTCGGGAAACCTACATCAAAACTCCGGCATCCTAAGTGCTCACAAATCCCAGACCCCAACTCCTCAAGTGATTGCAAACGTCTAAGATCAAGGTTCCTGAGGAGTTCCCAGATGTCAGTACATCTAGATGCTTCCAGATCTAAGAACTCTGAAAACTTGTAAATTCCCAAATTTTCCCGGACTGCCCTTGAATGCTTCCAGACCACCCTCCTAAATCCTCAAACTGCTTACAGAACCTAGACCTCTTCCAAATGCTGCAAGATATCAAACTTTTTTTGAACATTTATGAACCTTGAACTGCAACCTTTCCCCGCATTGAGTGGTTCAGGCACCATATTCCTCGCTGGTATGTCCAAGGTCCAATTTATCCTATGGTCTCTCATTTCCCTTACTTGATGAGTGTTCCTAGTTCCAACACCTCTTGCAGGTGCAGGATCCATCCACCCACTGCTGCCCATGAGCTAATCCTTGGCTCCCCCTCGTTCTCATGCTCAGTGTCCCTGTGTGCTCACCCAGTCTCAGGCTTTAAACAAAGAAAAATGTGAAACAATGGTAAAGGAACACACATTGAAGCGAATGAAAATAGAAATGGGGAGAGATGTAAAATGGGCTACTGACTCACTATCACCCATTACAGAAAATATATTCCTTATCTTTGCTTTGCTCTGATGAAGTATTTTCACCTCTTTCTACACTTTTGATCAGTCCTGGTAGTGATGAGTCAGGAGTCATTGACACTGCAGGCAGCACAACTGATATGGATGTCTGACTTGCTGAAAGAAGACCCACAATCGTGGTTTAAAAAACTTGGAGTTTCCCTAGTTCCCTCAGTAAACGATTCCTACATCTCTAACCAGGCATCTCCCAAGTTATATTGAAAATTATGAATAATTCCTTTAAGTATGAACATTTTTAATTTGACTACTTTACCGTTTTATGATCATACACTACCTTGCTGTGAAGTAATGCATATTGTCTTCTTTGGCCTCTTTGTCTTGAGAGACAATGGGTAAGTGCCTGGAGGTGGTCAGTGGTTTGTGAAACAGCGCCTGGAATGGCTATAAAGGCCACTGTGGAGTGACAGACTCTTCCACAGGTGCTGCAGATAAAATTGGTTGTCGGGGCTGTTAGTTGGCTCTCTCCTTGCGCTTCTGTCTTTTTTCCTGCCAATTGCTAAGTCTCTTCGACTCGCCACTCTTTAGCCCCGCCTTTATGGCTGCCCGCCAGCTCTGGCGATCACTGGCAACTGACTCCCACGACTTGTGGACAACGTCACAGGACTTCATTTCGCATTTCCAGACGTCTTTAAAGCGGAGACATGGACGGCTGGTGGGTCTGATACCAGTGACGAGCTCGCTGTACAATGTGTCCTTGGGGATCCTGCCATCTTCCATGCGGCTCACATGGCCAAGCCATCTCAGGAGCCGCTGGCTTAGTAGGGTGTATATGCTGGAGATTTTGGCCGCCTCGTGTTGGAGATACGGTCCTGCCACCTGATGCCAAGGATTCTCCGGAGGCAGCGAAGATGGAATGAATTGAGACGTCGCTCTTGACTGACGTACATTGTAAGTCTGTGGTAAACTAATTAAACTGAGTGTCCAATGAATGAAAAATGATAACATATGCAGAAGAATACATCAAACTAGCCAGCTCCTTAACTCCCTCTTCTCTTGGATATGGGAAGGATTCATCAATATTCATTTCAAAATTCTCAACCCAATTAGATTTCCTTAACTTACAAAAAATCATTGGGTCACACAGCACCATTATAAAGCTTCTCCGGATTTTTTTTCCAGACGTAGCAAAGGTTGATGATGCTGACAGTCATTAGTAGTACATGTCCACAAAAGTTCTCCCCTCTTTCCTCCATGCTTTGAAATACTTGCTTTTATCAGTGAGGGACAGTCTATTTGTGTTGCATTAAGTTTATCTAACTGGTAATGAATGCATTTTGTGGTTAGAAAATTGATCAAAGAATACATCCCGAGCCACTTATGGATTGCATCAGCTCTACAAAAGATGTACTTCTCTGTAAAATAATGTGTTGATTGCAGATGTAGCCATTCTGTCATTCGTATGTTGAACAAATCTCAGATGTGCTTAGCTTAACTAGCAATTAAAACTGTTCGTAAAATTGTCCAATGAGAGTTAAGGGAAAGTAAAGTCGGATGTTTACATAAACATATGAAGCATGGCTAGAACAGGATTGAAACAGTAAACATGTGCAAACGAAAAATAATTCAATATTTTTTCTCACTGAGCAAATACTGGATGACTATAAGTGTATCAAAGTGGTATAAGCTCTTTCTCCTCTATAAGGTGTTGATTGAAGCATTGCAACCTCGAAAGCCAACAGGGCTAAAGGCAAGGAAATTGTAACATATTGTGAATTATGCAATGAATGAAAGTTATAAAACGTTGCATCTTGTCACCCTAACAACTACCATATTGCACCAAATGTGACAAGTAACTCTCCCGGCAAAAATAGTGTTTCAGAAAAGAGAAAAAGAATGGTAACTCCACAGTTGCTGAGACCCAGAACCTCCATCCTGTCCTACTTCTAGTGAAAGCCTTGACAGTAGCTGAAGCCCTCATCTGCCCCACGTAATTCTGCTTGGGGCTGATCCAACTCTGCATCAGCCTGAGTTTCATTTCCAATCATATTTAATTGATCCCTCAAAGTGGTAGTGGTCCTTTGGGTAGTCAGCCCAATATTCTGAGACAGTTCACTAACAGAGCTGCATATTGTTACGTGACAATCTTAGGGACATTATAAGGTTCACATGGGAAACAAATCTTTAGATCCTGAGCTAGAAGATGTGCTGCCAATTATGAGGCTTGTAATTTTTATTCAGAAGGGAGCTTTATATCATTATTTATTTATCATTACTAAATAAATGTCCTTGATAATAAACATCATCAACGATCACATTTCCCACCTCTCTGAATAGCACTTCATTCAGCAGTTAAATTTTCTCTGTGTAGGATATTAAGTTGAATGAGTTGAAACCTGGTATCAGAAATGGAGTTAACATTTCAGGTCGATGACCTTTCATCTGAAATGGAAGGTTTTAAACAAATACAGAAGCAGGGAAGGTGGGGGAGGAAAGAACAAAAGGGGTCTATGATAGGGTAGAAGGCAGGAGAGATTAAATGACAAAAGGAATGATGGTGCAAGACAAAAGGATGAAAGAAAGCGCAATGTAAGCTTGAGGAACAGCACCTTGTCTTTTGACTGGTCACTTTACAGCCTTCTAGTCTCAACATTGAGTTCAACAGTTTCAGATCATAACCTCTGCCTTTTTTCATTGTGTATGGATGACAGTTGATGCTAATGATTCTGTTATGCCCATTTACACCTCCTCTAGACTCATCTTTTATTTCATAACTAGTCCCATTAACATCTCCCCGTGCCTTTCGCCATCATCCCTTTTGTCATGTAAGATCGTCTGCCCTCCACTATTTCACAGATCTTCCCTTTTATTCATCCACACCACTACCCCCACCACCCCAACACTTTCCTGCACTTGCTTCAAACAAGTTACATTTTTTTTTCCAGTTTTGAGGGGTCATTGACCAAATTGTTAACTTTCTTTCTCTCTCCACAGATGCTGCCTAACCTGCTAAGCATTTCTAGTATTTTTTGCTTTTATTACATTTGAAGACAATTAACTGTTGTTATGTAGGAAATGCAGAAGCCAATTTGTGCACAGTAAGGTCCCACAAAGGGAATGTGATAATGATCTGTTTTTAGCTGTTTGTTGAGGGATAGATATTGGCCAGGGCACAGAGAGGATTCCCCTGCTCTTCTTTGAAATAGTGTTATAGGATCTTTTATCTCCACCTGAGAGGGGAAATCGGACCACAACATAACTTTAAGTCTGTCGTGTAGTGAGCAGTGCAGTCTTCCCACTTTCTTTAAGCAGTAATAGTGGAAGTTTTAGGTTATGAAGCAGAATAATCTACAAAAACTCAAAATATTAGATCTATCTTGACTATCAAATGCTTCAATCTGCCTGAAATTCTTTCTTTGAGAATGATTCAATTAATTCTCTTTCACCTGGAATTTTTTGAGTTTGAGATTGAAACTCCTGAATATTTTTCAATTTCACTTTCCGCCTCTGTGAAGTGCCTCCATTCCTGAATTATTATTCGGCTGTCTTCTTAACGTCGTCACAACTGACACTTAGCTCACTTCTCTGCTCATCTGCACTGCTATTTATTCAGTTTTCCACATTAGCCAGCTTCTGCATTCACATAGGTTGGCTAGAGAGCATGCCAAGTGTTCTGCATGTTGCTTCCCACCAAGGATGGGAAGGAGGAGGAAACGCCCACACTGTTTCTATTCAGCAATTTCTTCCCCATCCTGTCAAAGTTCACAATAATATTTCGCACAATTAGCAGTAAAGCGTTTACATTCTTAAAGCATGCACAATTCTCCAGCTGTCAGATCTATCTTAAAGACAGATGGTTCTGGATTTGGAATGCAACCATCTTCCATGAGAGCATCTCCTCTCTCTGGTAGTCGTGAGCTCATGTCTAAATCTTTCTAAATTAAAGTCCTACTATAGTCCATCACATTGTCCCATTGATCTTAGAAATGGATTTCTTATTTGCAAGTTCTAACTTAGTAAATTAAACCCTAGAGTGACATGACGGAACTGAGTGCATTATTCTAATGTATTACATTTGAATCAAATGGACTTCATTGAGAATTGCCACTTAATTGTTATTTAATGCACAGATATTATTAAATAAGGACAAGCAGCAAGCATATCTGTCAACTAAGAAACATTTGACTCTTCTGAATTTAACTGTTGTAATTATAATGAATTTGGATTCAGCGCAATATTTATCAAATACATTTGAATTCCAATGCTATCTCTTCACTGATATTAACAACAAAGTAAGTAAATCAGAAGATTTAAAATCACAGGAACATAGGATCAGGGGTGGACCAATTAGCACCTCCTGTCTGTTCTGCCATTCAATGAAATCATAGCTGATCTGCAATCTAACTCCACATACCTGTCTTTGCCCCAGTACCCCTTAATAGCTTAGGCTAACAAAAATCTATTAATCTCAGTTTTAAAATTGAGGACCAAGCCCAGCAGGTGCCTAGAGACCCACAAGGCCTCCTATTCTTACCTCACCACCACAGCAACATTAGTCAGGGGGCCACAGCTGCAAGTGCCAGCCATCCCTCTTCAGAGGGTACCTCAAGATGGAGTCGCCCTTGTGTTCCCCCTCCTATTGTGGCAGCACCCACCTTTGCTGGTGGGGCTGCCATCCTTCCAAGGGTGCAAGGCCTCTGATGGGCCTGCAGCTTCAGGAACCTGCCTGTCTTCCTTAATTGCACAGCGGAACCAAAGGCGGCCGATTGGGAGGTCATCTCCCAGAAGATTGCACTAGCAGGCACGTTGCCATCAAGTGCGGGGATCATGATCTGAAAATGGTCCCGCCCTTGATTATTTTTATGAAGGGGACAGGATTGCATCTTCTAAGTGCAAGCCCAGCCTGTGGAAGGGACTAGCACCAGTCAAAAGGTCAGTGAATGTAAACTTAGCTGCAGGCCTGCAGTTAATTGGCAGATTTTCCAGATCAGAGATTTCAAATACTTTTCAACATTCAAGACAAAATTAACAGTCACTTGGACAAGTGTGGATTAACTAAGAAAAGTCAACATGGATTTGTTAAAGGCAAACTGTGTTTAACTAACTTGATTTGAGTTATTTAATGAGGAGAGGGTTGATGAGGGTAATGAAGTTGATGTGGTCTACATGGACTTCCAAAAGGCTGCCAGACCTGCTGAGTGTTTCCATCATTTTCTGTTTTTATTTCAGACTGCCATCATCTGCAGCATTTTTCTTTTGTATTATTGTTTACTTCACTGCCACTTCTCTTCCAGAAATGCCTGAAGAAATTCTCTCCATTGGGATTTCCATTTGTCTCTTCTACCTTGTTCACCTTCATTGCTTTCTATTTCCCTTCTTGTGTTTGATCAGGTATCGATCAAAACCCAATTTTACAGCCACATCTTCCTAAGCATCTTCCAACTTATTCCATGTAGATTCCAACTGAAATTCCATCTTTTGTGTTTCAGATCCAATCCACAATTACAGATATTTCCTAGAACTTCAGAATTCCTTGAACTGCTGTTCTCACCACATCCTAAGATCCACTCTCAACGTCATGTGCTGCCACATGCACACTCTCAACCTTTATCTTAAGCAGCACTAACTCACTTTACCTCAAAGCTGTCCTAGTCCATAGTTTCATTTCATCCTTCGCCATGTCCAGCACTTAAAAAAAAAATTATTTTCTTTTCAGGTGTGAAGAATCGCAAGCTTCAACAACTCATGGACACCAACACCCCCTGGACCCTTCTCCCCCTTCATTCCCCTCTGACCTCATCTCTTCTTTGAATCATATCCCTTGCCATGTGTTCATGATACCCTCTGACCTTCCACTCTCTAACTCTGAATGATCTGTCCTTAGCAAAGGACTCAGTTTCATCCCCTTTATGCCCCCACCTCAATGAATTTCAAGCTGGATATGATGCCTTCATCTCTGCACCCATTTCTTTGGCTAGACATCCCCCTCCCCCCGACTCTTTTACTCGTCTCCAGTATTCTCCCTCCACCTGGAGCTGTCCATCTGACCTCTTGCCCTCTGTCGAGATTTTCATTGAGAATTTCCATCAGACATTGGCTGTCTCAATTTCTCTGCTCCCCTCACTGAGCTTCCTGTTGCTTGTCATTTCAATTCTCCACCTTGCTTCCACTCTGACCTTTCTATCCTTGGCCTGTTACAGAGTTACAATGAAGTACAACGCAAGCTCGAGGAACAGTATCTCATCTTTTGACAAGGCACTTTACTCTTCTCGACTCAACATTGAGGTCAATAACTTTAGATCATAACCTCTACTCCCATTTTGTTTTATGTTTTTCATCTGGTTTGTTTTTTTCTCCTGTTTCTTTCTTAATCCTTTTACTTTGTGTTCGGATAGCTGCTATCCTGCCATTCACACCTTATCCAGCGACATCTTTTGTTTCTTTACTTGTCCCATTACCCAATCCTTTGGTTTTGTACCATGTAATCGTTCAATGTGTCATTTAATCAGTTCTGTCCTCCACCTATCACAGATCTTCCTTTTCCTTTTTCTCCCCCCTCCCCCTTTCACTTGCCCAAAACCTATTATATTTCAAACTTTTCTCAGTTCTGATGAAAGGTCACAGCCCTGAAAAGTTAACATCTGTTTCTCTCTCCACCGATGCTACTGAGTGTTTCCAACATTTTCTGTATTAATTTCAGACGTGTAATAGGCATTTAATAAAGTGCCACATAAGAGACTTGTCAGCAAAGTTAAAGCCCATGGAATAAAAGGGATAGTGGCAGCATGGATATGAAGTTGGCTGAATGACAGGAAACAGGTAATAGTGGTGAATAGTGGTCATCGGAGTAGAGGAAGATATACAATGGTGTTCCCCAGGGGTCGTTAGTAGGGCCACTGATTTCCTTGATATATATTAATGATCTTAACTTGGGTGTACAATACACAATTTAAAAATTTGCAGATGACATCAAACTTAGATGCATTGTGAACAGTGAGGAGGATCATGATAGAATTCAAGAGAACATAGGCTTGTGGAATGGGGTGACATGTGGCAGATGAAATTTAATGCAGAGAAGTGTGAAACGATAAAAAGTACGAGGACAAGCAATATAAAATAAAGGATGTAATTCTAAAGCAAGTAGAGGAACAGAGAGACCTGGGGGTATATGTGCACAAATTGTTGAAGGTGGCAGGGAAGGTTGAGAAATTGGTTAAAAACCACATGGGATTCTGGGCTTTATAAACAGAGGTGCAGAGTACAAAAGCAAGGAAGTTAAGATGAATCTTTAAAAAATACTGGTTCAGCCTCATTTGGAGTTTTGTGTCCAATTCTGGACACCGCATTTTAGAAAGAATGTGAAGGCTTTGGAGAGAGTGTAGAAAAGTTTTACTAGAATGGGGCCCGGTATGAGCGGCTTCAGTTACATGGATAGATTGGAGAAGCTGGGGCTGTTCTCCTCAGAGAAGAGAAGCGCGATAGATATGTTCAAAATCATGAGGGGTCTGGAGAGAATAGATAGAGAGAAATTGTTCACATTGGCTGAAGGGTCAAGAGGCAGAGGCACCGATTTAAGGTGAATGTTGAAAAAAGCTAACGTTGACATGAGGAAAAACTTTTTTTATGCTGTGAGTGGTGAGGATCTGGAATGCACTGCCCGAGAGTGTGGTGGAGGCAGATTCAATCATGGCTTTCAAAAGGGAATGTAACAAGTACCTGAAGAGAAAAAAAAATTCCAGGGATACGAGGAAAGGTCAGGGGCAGGGGGACTAGCTGAATTGCTCTTGCTAGAGAGCGCCATAGACAAAATGGCTGAATGGCCTCCTTCTAGCTATAGTCAGTCTATGATTGTACCCTATGCTGAGGGGGGGGGCAGAGGAGCGGCTGATGGGGGAGTTAAATGGACTAATAGCTCAATGATCTTGCTTTATTCAACCTCCATCGAGGACTTCCACAGACCCTTCAGTCAGTGGGGTTCCTGAAGCCTGTCAGGGCATGTTGTTTCATTAGGTGCCCCTGTACTGTAGCGGCTCGTCAGTAATTGCTCCAGATATGAAGCCCGACTGTTTGCTTTCTGTCTTGCAACCAGCTGGTTTCACAGACTCTGCAAGCTTTGATCTTATTCATTAGTCTATTATGTGTTGCGTTGTTGAAGGTCTTTTGGAATTCTAGATATATTACATCTGCTACATTATCTATATTTACATCTTCAAGGAATTCAAAGACGTCAAGGATGCCCCTCCCCCACCTCATTGGAATGGCTTCAATGGGGCTGTGCCTTCTGCAGACTGAGGTAGAGCTCCATTCGCATCCCAGGAAGGTGCTGGAAATCTCAGGTAAAAGTGAAAGGGTGGAAAACTGGTGAACAGGACTGTTGGCGAGAAGGTAGAGTTTACGTAGAATTACACAGAATATACAGCATGGCAACAGGCCATTCAGCCCAACCAGTTCATGCTTGTGTATATGAGCCACACAAGCCTCCTCTCATCCTTCCTCATCTAACTCTATCAGCATAATACACTATTCCCTTCTCCCTCATGTGCTTGTCTAGTTTCTTGTGAAATACATCTATACTATTTGCCTCAACATCGATACTACTCCCTGTGGTAGTGAGTTGCACATTCTCACTACTCTCTAGGTAACATTGTTTTTCTAAATTCCCTATTTGATTTTTGGTGTTTATATTAAATGGATGGCTTCTAGTTTTGCTTTTCCCATAAGTGGAAACATTCTCTCTGGGCTGAACTTTACTGGCCCCTCGACACCGCGGGTCGGGGCACGGGGACAGGTAAAATGCTGCAGAGAGAGGCCCGCCTCAACTCACGACGTTGAGAAGGCCCACCATAAATTACCGTGGCAGGGGAACCTCAGTGTGTCCCCCCCCACCCCGCCGCATGGTGGCGGCACCACAATCAGCATGTGGTAAACGGGGTACTTACTTTTGCTGATTATGCAGCCTGCCGCATCTCTATTGACACTTCCTGATTTTTCGATGGACGGGCGGCTGCCACATGCCTGAAAGTTAACTCTGCTTCTCTCTCCACATATGCTGCCTGACCTGCTGGGTTTCTGCAGCACTTTCTGCTTTGCTGCCAGATTGACAGCAGCCCCACTCTTCAGCAGTCAGGTAAGTATTTCTTTGACAGCTGACAGAAAGCAGGTGCTGGGGCCCTTAAAATAGGGCCCCAGCACCTGCTGCACAACTGTCAAAAACTTCCTCACTGCACCGAATGTCCCGCCTCTCCCCATGTAATATGGGGTGGGGGGCTTGGAGCTGTGCTTCTAATGAGCCCCCACGTGTAATATTACGGGGGTTCTGCTGCGGCTGCTAAATGCGGGCACCCCGCTGAGTTGAAAGGGCGCCGCACTTCAGCCCTCTGTGTCTACTTTATCAAAACATTTCATAATTTTAAATATCTCCGTTAGATCACCCCTCAGCCTTCTTTTTCAAGAGAAAAGGGACCCAGACTGTTCATCCTCTCCTGATAGGTGTAATCTCGCAGTGCTGGGATAATCCTTGTAAATCTTTTGTTGCACTCCCTCCAGTGCCTATATATCCTTCTTATAACATGGCAAACAGTACAGTACACAGTACTCCAAGTGTGGTCTAACCAAGATTCAGTACAAGCTTAGCATACTTTTTAATTCTATCCCTCTGGAAATAAACCCTAATGCCTTTGTTATGCGTTATTGCCCTGCATCAAATTTGTGTATTTGTGATCTCAGATCCCTTTGCTGCTCTATCCCATTTAGATTCCTAATTTCAAACCTCCTTATTTTACTTTCTAAATTGTAATACCTCACACTTATCTACGTTGTAATTAACTTGCCAATTATATGCCCATTCTTCAGGTTTATTAATATCCTCTTGTAATTTTTTCCAGTTCTCATCAGTGTTGACTGTCATTCACAGTTTAATAAAATAAAAGCAAGACACTGCAGATGATGGAAATCTGAAATAAAAACAAGAAATGCTGGAAATACTCAGCAGGTCTGGCAGCATCTGTGGAGAGAGAAGCAGAGTTCCCATTTCAGGTCAGTGACCCTTCATCAGAACTGATGAAGGTTAGAAATGTAATAGGTTTTAAGCAAATAAAGCAGGAGTGCGGCAAGGGATAACCAAAGTGAAGGTGTTGATAGGACAGGGTCACAGAGAATAATGACCAGAAGGTCATGGAGCAAAGGCAAACGATAGGTTAATTGTGCACTAGTGCAGAGAGGGTGTTAATGGACAGAAAAATGAACAGCCTTGGCCCAAAGCACAAACATGAAAAATGCAGTGGGCAGGCACATGGTAACAATTTGATATTGTCCACAAATTTATAAATTATGGCTGGAATTTCACGATGAGGCAGTGGCCTCACCCACCGAATAGAAATCTAGAGGCAATCCTACCTCCCCCATACCTGGAAGCCACGCTGCTATTTTGCATGGCTCAGGCAATTAATTTCCTGCAGTCATGGCTTCTGCCCCTCTGAGGCAGGAAGTCCTGCCTCCAAGGGCTGCCAGTCAATCAGAGCGCTGGCAGCTCTTCAATCCCAACAACGCCACGGGGAACTGTGGCCACTATTGGGACTATACCCAGCGAGAAGAGTCATGATGGGCGCCAGCCCCAGAAGAGGCAGGTGGTCGGGATTCACTGGGGCCAATTGGCCAGGCCCTGGCGAGTGGGGTGGTCGATGGAGAGGGCGGGGAGGGTGTTCCAGCAGGGGTAGTCCATGCTACTGGGGGGTCCCTCCATGGGTCACA
Organism: Heterodontus francisci; assembly: GCF_036365525.1. Lineage (NCBI taxonomy): Eukaryota > Metazoa > Chordata > Chondrichthyes > Heterodontiformes > Heterodontidae > Heterodontus > Heterodontus francisci. The sequence continues at coordinate 153,730,628 of NC_090373.1, read as the reverse complement.
GGATATCAAATCAGGAGGATACACCCCAGCCCACAAGGAAGCTGCCAGGTATTACTAGGCAGCCTCCTCAGGTGGTGAAGTGCCCATCTGCCGCTAGTAAAATACAAGTGGCGGCGGGAAGAGGCCCTTAAGTATCAATTAATTGGCTACATAAGGGTCTCATTTGATCTAAGGGTGGCTGGACTGCCTGTCACCTCCCCTGGTACTGGTAAGTTACCAGTGGGGGAGGGCAGTCAATGGGTACAACGCCCCAACAATCCTGCCCAATTCCATGCTCCCCCTGCCTCCCAGCCCGCTCCCGGGGTGGGGGTGGGTGGTGGGGGCATTAAATTCTGGCCTATGTTTTTGATTTCAAAGTCTAAATTATTAATATGAATTGTGAACAAAAATGGTCCTAGCATTGATCCTTGTGGGACTTCACTTCCCACTTTCTGCCACTCTGGATTTAACAATACTCTCTGCTTTCTGTCTTGCAGCCAGCCAGATATCCATTATGCTACTTGTCCCTTGACTCTGCATGCTCTGACTCTATTTATTAGTCTATTATGTGGTGCCTTATTCAAGGACTTTTGGAATTATAGATAAATTACATCTACTACCTTACCTGTAATTACTCTCTCGTAATCTATTCAAATAATTCAATGAGGTTTGTCGAGCAAGATTTTCCCTTTTGAAATCCATGTTTACTATTCAGTACTGTCTTTTAGATTTCGAAATGTTTTTCTATTTTCTCCTTTATTATGGATTCCATTATTTTTCCTATTACTGATGTTAAGCTGACTAGTCTATAGATCCCTTGGCATATTCTATCTTCCTTTTTAAATAGGTATAATGCTAGCTATCTGCCAGTTCTCCAGTGCTACACTTTTTTCGAAGGAATTGTTAAATATGTGTCATAGTGCCTGCTCTATCTCTTCCCTTGATTGTTTTAAAATGCACAGATGTAATCTGTCTGGACATAGCAGTGGATGCCTTTCCCATGTGCTTGTTGATTTCTGCATCGAGAGACAGGTTACTTACTGGTGATAGTCGAGCCTCGGTAGGTGAACTCTTGAACCACTTCCAGAGTGTGGTCGCCAATATTGATGGATGGAGCATTTCTGACGTCCTGTCCCACGATGTTCGTTTTCTTGAGGCTGACGGTTAGGCCAAATTCATTGCAGGCAGCCGCAATCCTGTCGATGAGTCTCTGCAGGCATTCTTCAGTGTGAGATGTTAATGCAGCATCGTCAGCAAACAGGAGTTCCCTGATGAGGACTTTCTGTACTTTGGTCTTCGCTCTAAGATGGGCAAGGTTGAACAACCTGCCATCTGACCTTGTGTGGAGGAAAATTCCTTCTTCTGAAGACTTGAACGCATGTGAGAGCAGCAGGGAGAAGAAAATCCCAAACAGTGTAGGTGCGAGAACAATATCCATCAATATCAGCGACCATGTTCTGGAAGTGATTCAAAAGTTCAGCTACCTGGGTTCAACTGTCACCAGTAACCTGTCTCTCGATGCAGAAATCAACAAGCACGCGGGAAAGGCGTCCACTGCTATGTCCAGACTGGCCAAGAGGGTGTGGGAAAATGGCGCACTTACATGGAACACAAAAGTATGAGTGTTTCAAGCCTGTGTCCTCAGTACCTTGCTCTACAGCAGTGAGGCCTGGACAACGTATGTCAGCCAAGAGCGACGTCTCAACTCATTCCCTCTTCGCTGCCTCCGGAGAATCCTTGGCATCAGGTGGCAGGACAGTATCTCCAACGCAGAAGTCCTCGAGGCGGCCAACATCCCCAGCATATACACCCTACTGAGCCAGCGGCGCTTGAGATGGCTTGGCCATGTGAGCTGTATGGAAGATGGCAGGATCCCCAAGGACACATTGTACAGCGAGCTCGTCACTGGTATCAGACCCACCAGCCGTCTGGAAATGCGAAATGAAGTCCTGTGACGTTGTCCACAAGTCGTGGGAGTCAGTTGCCAGTGATCGCCAGAGCTGGCGGGCAGCCATAAAGGCAGGGCTAAAGCGTGGCGAGTCGAAGAGACTTAGCAGTTGGCTGGAAAAAAGACAGAGGTGCAAGGAGGGAGCCAACTGTGTAACAATCCCGACAACCAATTTTATCTCCAGCGCCTGTGGAAGAGTCTGTCACTCTAGAAATGGCCTTTCTAGCCACTCCAGGCGCTGCTTCACAAACCACTGACCACCTCCAGGTGCTTACCCATTGTCTCCCAAGACAAGGAGGCCAAAGAAGAAGAATCTGCCTGGACCTGGGGATTTATCCTCTTTGAGTTTGATTAGTTTATTCAATATTTCTCCTCTTATTTTAAATGCAGTTATATTATTTTTAACCTTATCTTCAGATGTCATGACGACCTAAGCCATGATCTTGGTAAATAATGAAGTAAAATATCTATTTAATATTTCTGCCATTTTGCCATTGCACCCTGTGATTTTATGCTGACTGTCCCTTCGTGGCTTTATTCCCATCCTGACTTTTACTCTTGTTCCAATTTCTTCTGTTCTTAGGTTAACCTCTTTTCCATTAATCCCCAGGGGCAAGTGTCAAAGAAATCAGCCCTTACAAGGGCACAAGTGTTTACCCATCTGGGTATGTAATTACACTATTGCAGATTTGTGCAATATTACCATCTATGGACACATTGATGCGACATATTGGAAATAGGAGAGTATACATTTAATAGGGTGTAACTAACACTCAATTGCATCAGTGATAATTTCCCCCTATGGTAGATGAAATATATAGACATATTTATATACAGCCTTAATATATCTTTCTATAATTCCTGAAAAGTGCTTCTAATGCAATGAATTACTACAAAGTGCAGCGATTGTTAAGGAGTGGCATAGTGGTTAACACTGCAGCTTCACAGCTCCAGGGACCCAGGTTCGATTCTGGGTACTGTCTGTGCGGAGCTTGCAAGTTCTCCCTGTGACCGTGTGGATTTTTGCCGGGTGCTCCGGTTTCCTCCCACAGCCAAAGACTTGCAGGTGATAGATAAATTGGCCGTTGTAAATTGCCCCTAGTGTAGGTAGGTGGTAGGGAATATGAGATTAGCGTAGGGTTAGTATGAATGGGTGGTTGTTGGTCGGCACAGACTCGGTGGGCCTGTTTCAGTGCTGTATCTCTAAATAAATAAATAAAATATAGCAGCCATTTTGTGTACAGGGAGATCTCACAAAAAGGAATGAAATGAATGACCAATTAGTCTGCATCAGTTGTGAGTTATTTTGGCAGATGCTGGAAATGTGAAATAAAAACAGAAAATGCTGGAAAAATTCAGCAGGTCAAGCAGCAGCTATGAAGAGAGAAACAGTTAATGGGCTGAATTTAATGCATGTGGTGATGGTTCCAATGATGGGCTGGAAAGCCAGGGGCAACCCCGTCTTGGTCATTTCCAGGACCCCCGACCCGATTCTGTGCCCATCAGGCAAGTAACTGCCTGGCATCTGGGCTCCCCTCTCTTTAAGAGACTTGATCTCACCTCCAAGAGCTGCCGGCCAATCGGAGGGCTGGCATGAGTGAACAGCATGCTTACCTGCTTCAGGCAGGAGGTTGCTTTATCATGTAAATTGTTGTCATATGACAGCATAGGATAGCGATTTCAATTTTTAAGTCAGCATGTTTGCCTCAGGCTACAACTATTTGTACCAAGTGGTGAGCAGGCTAACTAGCGATCCTTTAAGAAATGTACAAATTACATGTCCATTTGAAAATTGCTTTAGTTGATCCAAGGGGCAGCCGAGATTTTCCTTCACTATTACACTGCCAGTTTTTCAGTCAGAAAACAGGTGGGTGGCAGTTAAAAACCTCTGCCAGTTCAGTCACCTTGCAGTGTTTCAATGACTCTCAGTATATCTTTACTGGTAACCATATAATCTAATCATTTGGGATTACAGCATTCAAGAATGGTGATAGAATATCACCAAGAGATGGTGAAAGCAATTAACATAATGTAATTGAGTTTGGGTCAAAGCATCACTGAAATAATTAATAAAGTACTAAGTTAATCAGCCACTTTTAATTGGGTAAATATTTGAATAGTTGTTGCTTATCTCCATGTTATCCTGTAATATTATTTTCTTCATATTCTTGAATGCATATTTACCTGACTTCACTTAAATTATTGCTCATTGCAACATCTTTCCACCACCATACACACAAACACACAAAATGTCAGCCAAGTGTGATTCCAACAGAGGGCAAAAACTTCAAGAGACAAATGTAAATTAAATACTTCATTATTTTCCGGGAGAAATGTGAATTGACTTAGTCTAGTGTTGGAAGGCAGATCCAAAGCCACAGACATCTGCTCAGTGTGTTGATAACCAAAGGATCTATTAGTTCAAGTAATTAAATGGATTTAGATAAGTTTTGAAGATTCAAAAGGGATGTAATCTGATAAATTCTGAAATACAATTCAGTAGGGTGATGAATGCTTTGGGCAAGGACACAGTCTGTAATGATGATGATAAGATGGAGAACTCCCAGAAATTCTGTTGAAATTGGAAACAGTAGGCACACATTTTATCTAAACATGAAAAATACAACATTGCGCTTTTAAAATAAACAGCTTAAAAGTCAGGGGACAAAAGTTGATAGCCCCCGAAAACCTACGAAGAGATCGTGATGTGGAAGTAACTTGTGGCCATTGCTTCCGATGCAGATGGCACGCCAACTCATGCTGCCTGATAATTACAATGTACTAACAGCAGCTTAGGGCCCAAAATCATGAGAAGCGAGCATCAGTTAAAGCTAGCCTGCACTACTGAAAGTCAGCATGAACCTCTTAAAAGGGAGGGGCATTGTGGCTGGAGCAAGTGCTGGAAGTCATTTTGCAATAACTTACTCTAACATAATAAAACATCTCAAGGCACTTCATAGGAGCATTATAAAACAATATATGACACCAAGCCAAATAAGAAGATATCAGGTCAGATGACCAAAAGCTTAGTTAAAGAGGTAGGTTTTAAGGTGTGCCTTAAAGGAGGAAAGCGAGGTAAAGAGGTGGAAAGGTTTAGGGAGGGAATTTCAAATCTCACGTCCTAGGCAGCTGGTGGCGGAGCAATACTGAAGAGGCTAGCTTTAGAGGAGCGCAGATATCTCGGAGGGTTGTGGGGCTGGAGGAGATTACAGAGATAGGGAGGGGTGAGGCCAAGGAGAGATTTGAAAACAAGAATAAGAATTTTTAAATCAAGATGTTGCTTGACCGGGAGCTAATGTAAGTCAGCAAGCACAGGGGTGAACAGGACTTGGTGCAAGTTAGGGCAGCAGCTGGCCAATTTGGGGAGTTTGAAGTTGCAGAGATAGTGGTTGAACTAGCAGAAAGCTCTTGGCCTCTGGACTGAAGCAGACCTCCTCTCTGCTTGTCTGTTCCCATTTCTTTCTCATGGAACTCCAAAACTCATTGAAGACAGATGAACCCCAAGAGAGAAACGTCTCCTACAGTGAACAAGGTTTAAAAAGAATACAGGTCCCCAACGAAAAGCAAGACCATACCTTCAATCAAGGACTCTACAGCCAGTAACAAAAAACCCTCCTCAGAGATTGCCTCAATTTTTTCCACTTTAATTTTTCTTCTGCCCTTTTCTGTCCCTATCTGCATGTATGTATTGCGTATGCATACTCGCGTGGGTGTGTCGTGTATCTGTAGGCATCAACCGAATTAGAGTTTAAGTTTAAGTTTTAATAAAATATCACCTTTCTTCTTTAAACCTGGAAAGTGGTGAACAAGGATTCACAAAGGGGGAGCTAAAAACACAGTTTGTTTAAAAATAAAACCCTGTTACAGTAAGACCAGGTGAAGGGAACCCTAGATCTCTTTCTCGTAACAGAAATTTGGGGGCTCGTCCAGGATTGACCCACAGACAAACGAGAGAAATTGGAAGTGGGAAGCCAAATTGTTTCCAAGAAAAAAAAAAGAGTAAGTTTTCAATTCAGGTCTTCTTGTGGTTGTGTGTGCCTGAATAGTAACAAGTCTGCAGCTGAAGCTAGTAGCTCTCCAAGCCAGGGTGAAGTAACTTGGGATAAATTAAAAGCACTGCCTATGGAGGTGCTGAGAAAAATGGCTGAACAGTGTGTGATCACTGTACGTGGCAACGCTAGGAAGTCTGAGCTGCTAAGACTAGTGGCCAACCATTGTTCCCTTGAATCTGAAGAAGCAGAAACAGGGTTTGAAGCAGAATCTGACAGGGTATTGTTAGCAAAGATACAATTGGAACAGAGGAAACCTGAATTTGAGGAAAGAGAGAGGGAAAAAGTGAGAGCCTTCTAGAAGGAATGTGAAGAAAATGAAAGACAGGAGAAAGAAAGAGAAGGCAGGAGAGAGAGAAAGAAGCTTCCAGAAAGAATGCAAAGAAAGAGAGTTGAAGTGGCATGAGTTAACTAGGGGTGACAGAGTAACCCCAGTGAAAGCATAGCCAATATGGAGGAGCCTAATTCCGGGCTGGGTACAAAATTGCTAAAACTCACTCAAATAATTCCAAAATTCAATGAGGAAGATGTGGAAGTATTTTTTTGTGTCTTTTGAGAAACTGGCAAGGCAGGTAAAATGGCCAGCTGAGACCTGGCCTTTTTTTTTTACTGCAAAGCAACCTAACTGAAAAAGCCCATGAGGATTATTCCCTGTTGCCAGATGAGAGTTCATCAAATTATGAACTGACCAAAAATGCTATCCTTGGGCATATGAGTTAGTACCCGAAGCCTATCTGCAAAAGTTTAGAACCCTCAAGAAGCAAGCTAATCAAACTTATCTGGAGTTTGAAGGAAGTAAGCAGCTGACTTTTGACCAGTGGCTGAGGACTCTTAAAGTACAGCTCAGCTATGAGAATGTCAGAGAAGTAATTCTGCTAGAGGAATTTAAAGACTGTCTCCCACTCTCAATAAGGAGCCATGTAGAGGAGCAGCGGGTTCAGACAGCCCGGCAAATGGCCGTTCTGGCCGATGAGTTTGCTTTAATTTATAAGTCAGTTTTCCGGGGAGATGCTTTCCTAGTCAACCCACAAATCTGAAAAGGACAAAGGGTGGGAAGATAATATCTGCCCAGGCAGTCGTGAAAAAGAAAAGAAAGCAGGAGACACAGGGGCTCCTCCTCTAGCCAAAAAGGAAGATGCTGCGAGCAAGAGTGAGACCTGGAGACTTGTGTGCTTCCATTGTAATAAAGTGGGGCATTTAAAAGCTGACTGCTGGAAACTAAAGGGAAAACCGGTAGGGTTAATCAGAGCACACCCGCTCAGTGAAGACGGGACCCTGATGGAAAGCGCAGCAGAACAAACTGTGGCTTTAACTACAGTAAGAGTGCAACCCAGGAAGCCTATTACTGCATGTGCAGAAAAATTTAATAGGATTCCTGAAGGTTATCAGGGTTTTGAGTTTGAAGGGAGAGTAACCCCATACCCCTCAAGTGGGGCCAGCAAGCCCATAGTAATTCTCAGGGACACAGGGAAAAGGCCTGACCTTTCCCCCAGAGAGTGCAGTGAACACCGAAATGGTGGTGAATGGTATTGGAGGGCAGTGTATGCCTATACCTGTACACCGGGTGCACCTGGAGTGCGACCTAGTTTTGGGATCGGTGACCATAGGGATTGTCCCTAGTTTGCCTGTGGATGGGGTTGACCTGCTCCTAGGTAATTATCTGGTGGAGGTGAAATAATAAATGGAATAGTGTAGGTCAGATGGTTTCACAGGTCGGCGCAACATCGAGGGCCGAAGGGCCTGTACTGCGCTGTAATGTTCTAATTCTAAAAAAAAGTGGTCGCACTCCCGGTAGTGAAAGAAAGACTGCAGGAGGTCAGAGAGACAGGCCGGTGGCATTAGCTGGTCCCCTGCAGTCTCCCTGAATGTGTAGTGGGTCAGGCCATGATCAAACTAGCTCCCCCAGAGGAGACTGCATTGGCACTGTAGGCAGATGACCATGAGGTCTGCCTGTCTGAGACTTTCTTTCAAAAGTTAGGAGACCCAGGGAACGAAGTGAATGGATTTTCCCTAGGTGAGACTCAGCGAGCCGACCCAGTATTGCGACAGTTAGCACAGGCTGCCTAGTCTAAAAGTGAAGCAGAGGGAGTCCCTGATTGCAACTATTTAAAGAATAAGGTACTGATGAGGAAATAGAGTTCTCCTCATAGACCTGAAAGCAAGGAGTGGGCATTAGTTGACCAGTTAGTGGTTTTGCAAAGGTACCGGAGAGAAATATTAAGAAGGCCCACGAGACCACAGTGGCTGTACATGCCAGTATATGAAAGACCAAAGCCCACATAAGACAGCAGTTTGACTGGCCAAAACTCCACAAAGATGTGGTGGAGTACTGCAGGAGTTGCCACATGTGCCAAGTTGAGTAGAAACCACAACCTACAGTGATACCTGTTTCCCTAAGTCCTGTACCGGTGTTAGGAGGACCCTCCAGCAGAGGGCTAGAGAACTGTAAGGGATGCCCTCCGAGAACAAAAGGGGCAGGCAGGCACAAGGCTGGGAAAAGTTTAGAAAGAGAAGGGGAAAAAGTGACCAAGAGGGCAGGTTACAGGAAGTCCGGGAGGAATCACGGATGAAAACCCCTACTGTCCAGTCAGCCAACGCCGAAAAATGTGAAAAGTTAGACCCCACAACCTCCTAGGTAAATGCAGACTCTAGAAGCACCCCACCAGAGTTGCTAACAGCATTAACAGGAACGTACAGAGACAAAGAAAGCTATTTTCTCCACTCCTGTCTGCTCCCAACTTTTGGTCACGGAAATCCAAAACCCCCTGAAGACACCTGAAGCCCAAGAGAGAAAAGTCTCCTACAGTGAATAAGGTTTAAGAAGAATACTGGGCCCCAGTGAAAAGCAAGATCTACCTACAATCAAGGACTAAAGCGAGCTCGAAACACAGTAACAAAAAACCCCTCTTCAGAGATTGCCTCAAACTTTTCCACTTAATTTTCTTCTGCTTTTTCTGTCCCTATCTGCATGTGTGTCTTGCATATGCATGCTAGCGTGGGCACGTCGTGTATCCATAGGCATTAACCAATTAGAGTTTAAGTTTAACTTTAATAAAATTTCACCTTCTTTAAACCTAAGAAAGCCTGTTTGTGCTCGTTTCTTTACCTTATAATTGGAAAGTGGTGAACCAGGATTCACCAAGAGGGAGCTAAAAATACAGTCTGTTTAAAAATAACCAGGTGAAGGCTGAAAGGGAACCCTAGACCTCTTTCCCACCTGGTTGTATCAGTGGGAGATCAGCCAGGAGTGCATTGGAATAGTCAAGTCTAGCGATAACAAAGGCATGACTGCAACTAATTCTGATCTGGGAAAACTTCAATAGTGGAGCAACATGGGAGAGTGCAGGCTTCAAGATTTTCCAGCATTGCACTGGAGTTCTTAGTTGAGGAGCGGCAGAGTCAGAGAGATATGCTCTATCTACAGGGAGGGAAGAAGCCCTCCAAACAAACTGTAAGAAATAAGTGGTACCAGATAACTGTGGTGGTCAATGTCAGGAGTCAAGCCCTGAAGATCTGGCTGCAGTGCCTAAAAAGCTCCATGATCTCCCACAAGTGGTCAAGGTCAGCGAATGCATCTTCAAATCACATCAACTACATTAGTAACCTGAGACACTGCTCAATGCACCACAATCCCATCACTCACCTACCGACAATCTCTATTAATCAGGACTCATCCCGAACATTCATAGAGTCACCTCGCCCTCATACACTTTGTACTGCTGTAAATCTCACACCCACATCTCACAGCTTGCACGCACTGCCAGCTATTCAATGATGATTGCCACATCCTCCAACAGATTGCACCACATTCATTGAAACACTTCCCTCTCTCTTGCAGGACCATGTGGCACACAATAAGAAAAAGCAGGTGGTAACTGGTGGCGGAAAGGGATGGCTGCATGCCCTGACCACATGGAAGAGAGCTGTTCATCATCATTGGAGTAACCATGACTGAGGCCGTCGCTGGGGCTGCAACTATTGATCGTACATAATCCTCCTTCTCACAGCCCACTTACCCCTCATTCCACAATCTCTTCTGGTTTAAAAGTTGCAGTTTCCCCCTCACCCCTCGTCACAACCCTACCCTCGTGACTTTCTCCTTTCAGATACCCAACAACTGCCACCTGATCAGGCAGCAGTGGAAGAGCAATAGGTGAAAGAGCAAGAAAATAATGATGATTAAGAAACACCATCACTCGATTTAACTCTCATAGCCTCCATCTCAGATACTGCTGCGCACACTTTATAGTCTAGCTCAGAGATGGCATCTGCCCATAGTAATATGCTGGGCATGAGTGGCCTGCAGCCAGATCAAGGGGGCCAGGGTAACACAGATGCCAGCTGCTTGGAGGGTGAGGTCAAACATGAGTTCTGCCACAGATGACTCAGATGAGCAGTTCGGTGGGGTGGGCTACAGAAGAAGGCCATTGGGTCTGCACACAAAAATGCTTGTTGTAATGGCAGGCCTGTCAGAAAGCGTGCATGCAGTGGCAAGGAGAAGGGAGGAGTCCGACATAGGATATTGCACAGAACTTGGAGCTCATGGAAGCGGTGGCCAACTCCACTAGCACATTTATGGACCCAATCATGATGCAGGCTCCGATAGCCAATGTCTCAGTTTCAATTGCATCAATATCTGGGTATTGCAATGGAAGTTCAGACTGCTGTTATGCAAGCTCAGACTGTTGCCACCATAGATGTGGATACCAGTGCTCAAAGGGGCTTGCAGGGTGTCACAGCAGTCCAACAATCTGTTCTCCAATAGATTACTAAGTTTGCCGATGTGCTGCCCCGGGAGAGTGGTAGCTGTAGCTCCATGTTACATGAACCAGCTGTCCTCTCTCAGGATGGCAGCATTCAACCTCGCACCACTGCCACTCCACCAGTGCCCTTGCAGTTAGTTGCCTGTCAGTCAGCCATCCCAAATTGCTGCTGCCCATGACAAGATGGTGCAGTCCAAAGCCGAACCTTCTGGACCAAGAGCTGCTCGAGATTGTCCTTAAAGGCCATCTGCAGTCACCCCCACTGAAAGTCAGCAGCCTTTCACCAGCCATGCTACAGACACTGAGATAACATTGCACAGGACCACAACGACAGACAAAGGCACATGGAAGACAGGCACGAAAGGAATGCACTAGTGTGATTAGTTGATGTTTGTATGAAAATTTGGTTTGGAATGTTTATTTTGTGTTGACTTTTATTTTGTTCCATGGCCAAATGGACTCTATGATGGTCAGTAACAGAGGGAAGGTAAGGTGTGGGACTCTGGCTGAATGGGGAAATAGGGTTTTGCTTACTGGCGTCACAATTGGATAAGCTATTCACGGACAGCCTGACCAGAACGGTGCTATCTAGGTTGCTTCTTCCCTTTCTCCTCCTCCTCCTCCTCTTCCTCTTCCTCCTCCTCCACCTCTTGCCATAGAGCTGGTGGCAAGGGATGTCCCCTCATAATAATGGCGAGGTTATGCATCACAGAGCAGACCATCATGAGTCTTGGCACCTGTTCTGCCAAGTATTGCAGGGCTTCTACAGAGCAGTCCGGGCAGGTTGGCATTTATTGTATGCATTCTGCCCACATGTGTATGGGTTGCGAACTCCATCTACCATAGTTTTGCACACTCTGTCTATATTGCTTTTAACTTCCTGCTCTCATTCACACGACTTAATGTACCTTCCAACTTAGTGCCAGTTGCAAACTTGAACATAAAATTCTCTATTCCTTTAACCAAGTCATTTGCGGCACAATGGCGCAGTGGTTAGCACCGCAGCCTCACAGCTCCAGCGACCCAGGTTCAATTCTGGGTACTGCCTGCGTGGAGTTTGCAAGTTCTCCCTGTGTCTGCGTGGGTTTTCGTCGGGTACTCTGGTTTCCTCCCACCACCAAAAGACTTGCAGGTTGATAGGTAAATTGGCCATTATAAATTGCCCCTAGTATAGGTAGGTGGTAGGAGAATATAGGGACAGGTGGGGATGTTTGGTAGGAATATGGGATTAGTGTAGGATTAGTATAAATGGGTGGTTGATGGTTGGCACAGACTCGGTGGGCCGAAGGGCCTGTTTCAGTGCTGTATCTCTAAAAAAATAAATAAGTCATTAAAATATATAGTGAAAAGCTAAGACAGATCTCTAGGGAACAAAACATTTCACATTCTGCAATCAGAACAAATTCTTTAGCACTTTTCCTTGTCTCATAACTCCCAATCAATTAGCAGCCTATGTCACAAGATTACCTCCAATTCTACAAAAGTAAAATACTGAAGGCGCAGGAAATCTGAAACAAAAATAGAAAATGCTAGAAATACTCAGCAGGTCAGGCAGCATCTGTGGAGAGAGAAACAGAGTTAATGTTTCAGGTCTATGTGACCTTTCATCAGAAATGGCACAAGTTAGAAATGTAATTAGTTTTGAACAAGTGAAAGGGGGGAGGGGGGAAGATGAATAAAAGGGAAGGTCTGTGATAGGGTGGAGGGCAGGAAAGATTAAATGACAAAAGGTTTCATGGTACAGAGCCAAAGTGGGTAGTGATGGGACAAGTGAAGAAACAAATGATGTGTCTGCATTACGGAACCAGAGAATGGTTACAGCACAGAAGAAGGCCATTTGGCCTGTCGTGTCTGTGCTGACTTTCTGAAGGAGCAATTTACCTAGTGGCATTCCACGTCCTCTCCTCGTAGCCCTTCACATTCTTCCTTTTCAGATAATAATCCAATTCTTTCTTGAATATCTCCATTGAACCTGCCTCCATCACACTCTCTGGCAGTGCATTCCAGATCCTAACCACTCTCTGCATGAAAAAGTTTTTCCTCATGTCATCATTGCTTCTTTTTCCAATTAACCTAAATCCGTGCCCTCTTGTTCTCGATCCTTCCAACAATAGGAACAGTTTTTCCCCCTTTAGATCATAACCTCGGTCCCCTTTTCTTTCCTTTTCTTTTTTTTTGCTGGTTCATTTTTCCCCCCACCCCTTATTTCTTTCTCAATCCCTTTGTGTTCAGACTCTACTATCCTGTCATCCAAACACACCTTTTGTTTCTTCACTTGTCCCATTAGTGCCCACTTTGGCTTTGTACCATTTCTAACTTTTGCCAGTTCTGATGAAAGGTCACAGACCTGAAACGTTAACTTTGTTTCTCTCTCCACAGATGCTGCCTAGCCTGCTGAATATTTCAAACATTTTCTAGTTATGTACCTCCAATTCTTATTACTATTGTTATTTTTTTAACTATCTGTGGCCTAGCACCTTGTCAAGTGCCATAAAATTCAACTAGATTGGTTAGACATGGCCTACCCTTTACCAATCCATGTTGTTTCTCTTTGATTAACCAAATATCTCCAAGTACTCAGTCACTATGGGGTGGAATTTTTGAATACCTCACTCTCAGCACTTGAGGGGGTTTGGAGCCAGGGTGGGGTGTTGAAAGATTTTTTAAAAACTGAAAGCTGACCTGAAGCATCCTCCAACCTGCTCACTTCTAGTTTTAACAGAGGGAGACAGGTGAGTAATGTGCTTTCTAGAGGTAGGTCCCAAGTTTAAATATTTTAATGAGGCCAAATGCTTCAGAATTTAGCTCCATTTCAAAGTTAATGCCGGCTGACAGGGTTTCCCAGGCCTTGAGAAGCCCAGTCACTGAAGAGAGAAGAAAACAGCTGGATGGAGCAAGTTTTTTTTTATTCATTTGGGGCTGAGTGTCGCTGGCAAAGACAACATTTATTGCCCATTCTTAATTGCCTTTGAGAAGGTGGTGGTGAGCCACCTTCTTGAAGTGCAGCAGTCCAGGTGGTGTAAGTACACTCAGAGTGCGGTTAGGGAGGGAGTTCTAGTATTTTGACCCAATGAAGGTTAAAGAATTGGTGATATAATTCCAAGTCAGCTTGGAGGGGAACTTGCAGGTGGTGGTGTTCCCATGCATCTGCTGCCCTTGTCCTCCTTGGTGGTAGAGGTTGCGGGCTTGGAAGGTCATTTTGAAGAAGGTTTGGTGAGTTGCTGCAGTGCATCTTGTGGATGATACCCACTGCTGCTAGCACAGCTTGTGATCTGGATGAGCAGGATTGGTTCCCTCGGGCCACCAAGATTAACTGTATCACAATTGGACTCCTGAGATCGGATCACTGCCATGTCTGCAGCCCTTCCAGTATCCACTTATGTCCTGTTTTGCCCATGCCAGAGATCAAGTCACTCAGCGCAGGGCCATGGGATGTTAAATTAAGGAAACAGCAACAGTGCAGCAGGAAGGTGGACCTTTATTGGAATTGAAGGATGAGGTGGCAAGGGTCATCTGAAATGTATTTGTATAAATGCGTGTCGAGCCTCCCTGGCACTTATTGTGCATTTTCTGTAATCCCTGGGGTCCTTCATGATGCATTGGCTGGTCATCGTCTTTCTGCACATCCTCATCAGCTGAGGAGGCACGATGCTCCACTATATCCTCCCTATCCAATGCCTCCCCCCTCTGCAGCACTCGGCTGTGTAGAGCATAGTAGAGCAGCACGATATGCGATACCCTCGCTGGGGCATACTGAAGGGCACCGCTGGATTGATTCAGGCACCTGAATCATATCTTCAAGAGACCTATGGCCTGCTCAATGGTGGCTTGGGTTGCCCCATGGCAGGTGTTGTACTTCTCATAGTATCATGGAATGGTTACAGCTCAGGAGGAGGTGATTCAGCCCGTTGTGTGCCTATTGACTCTCTCCAAGAGCAACTCACTTAGTCTCACTCCTCTGCCTTTTCATCATAGCTCTGCACATTTTTTCTCTTCAAATAATTATCCTGTTTTCTTTTGAAGGCCTCAACTGAACAGCCTCCACTACACTTTCAGGCAGTGCATTCCAGATACTAACACTCGCTGCGTAAAAAAGTATTTTCCTCATGTTGCCATTGCTTCTTTTGTCAAATCACCTCAAATTGGTGTCCTCTGCTTCTGGATCCTTCCACCAATAAGAACAGCTTTTCCCTATCTACTCTGTCCAAACCCCTTATGATTTTAAACACCTGCATCAAATCTCCTCTCAATCTTCTCTTCTCCAAGGAGAACAGCCCCAGCTTCTCCAATCAATCCACGTAACTGAAGTTCCAGTTTAGTACGTTTTGTGTACTTCGGGAACAAAAGCAGAGGATGTAACTGAGGAGGGCACTTGCCACTCAGCAGCTGATGCCCAAACGACATCAGCAGACAGCACATTAGGGCAAGGCTGCTCATAATGATGCCCTCCAGGGAAGGAATCATCTAAAACATGTGATGTCTTGTCAGTGCATCCTCAGGACCAGGACAAATCACCTCCAGATGTCAGAGAGGCAATGCCAGAAACATCTGAGGATGTCACATGAAATGGTCACTGAGATTTGTGGGATCATTCAGCAGGATCTGCAACCACTTGGTTTTGGTGGGAACCTCATGCTAGTTGCCCTCAAGGTCATGTGGCACTTAGATTTATTGCAAACGGCGCTTTCCAGGGCTCAACGGATGACATATATAGCATTTCACATGCTGCATGAAACAGGTGACAAATACCCTATTCTGTCATGCCAATGATGTCATCTGTTTCCCAGCCAGGCAGCAAGGTCAGTGGCCTTTGGTGCCGTTACTCATTTCCCTAGAGTACAAGGGGTGATTGACTGCACTGGTGGCCATTAGAGCCCCCTGCGACCAGCCAGCTGCATGTGTGAACTGCCAAGACTTTCACTCTTTGAATGTGCAACTGGTTTGCGAGCACAGGCAACAAATCATACAGGCCTGTACTCATTTCCCAATGTGCTATCAGCACAGAATCACAAAATTGTTACAGCACAGAAAGAGGCCATTTGGCCCATCATGTTTGCACTGGCTCTCCAAGTGAGCGATTCACTTAGTGCCATTCCCCCACCTTCTCCCATAACCTGTACATTCTCCCTTTTCATATAACTATCTAATTCCCTTTTGAATGCCTCAATCGAACCTACCTCCACCACACTCTCAGGCAGGGCATTCCAGATCCTGACCACTCGCTGCATGGAAAAGTTTTTCCTCTTATCGCCATTGCTTCTTTTGTCAATTACTTTAAATCTGTGCCCTCTCATTCTTGATCCTTTCATGAGTATGAACAGTTTCTCCCTATCCACTCTGTCCAGACCTCTCGTGATTTTGAATACCTCTATCAAGTCACCTCTCAGCCTTCTCTTCTCCAATGAAAACAGTCCTAACTTGTTCAATCTATCTTCGCAAATAAAGTTCCTCATCCTTGGAGACATTCTTGTGAATTTTTTCTGCACTCTCTCCAATGCCTTCACATCTATCCTTAAATGTGGCACCCAGAATTGGGCACAATACTCTAGCTGAGGCCGAACTTGTGTTTTCTACAAGTTCAACATAACCTCCTGCCCTTGTATTTTATGCCCCAATTATTAAGCCCAGGATACTGTATGTTTTATTACCTGCTTCTTCAACCTGTGCTGCCACCTTTAATGACTTATATACATATACACCCAGGTCCCTCCGTTCCTGCACCTCCTTTAGAGTTGTACCCTTTATTTTATATTGTCGCTCCATGTTCATCCTACCAAAATGAACCAGGTCTAATTTCTCCGCATTGAGCTTCATCTGCCATTTGTCTGCCCATTCCACCAGCTTGTCTAAGTCCTTTTGAAGTTCTATACCATTTTCCTCACAGTCCACCATGCTTCCAAGTTTTGCAATATTTGCAAATTTTAAAATTGTGCCCTGTGCACCAAGGTCTAAGTCATTAATATATATCAGGAAGAGCAAGGGTCCCAACACTGATCCCTGGGGAACTCCACTACAAACCTTCCTCCAGCCCGAAAGACATCCATTAGCTACTACTCTCTGTTTCCTGTCACTCAGTCAATTTTGTATCCATCTTGCTGCTGTCCCTTTTATTCCATGAGCTATAACTTTGCTCACAAGTCTGTTGTGCGGCATTGTATCAAATGCCTTTTAGAAGTCCACGTACATCACATCAACAGCATTGCCCTCATCAACTGCATTGCCCTCATCTGTTAACTCCTCAAAAAATTCCAGCAAGTTAGTTAAACATGATTTTTCCTTAACAAATCTATGCTGGCTTTCCTTAATTAACCTGCATTTGTTCAGGTGACTCTTAATTTTGTCCTGAATTATTGTTTCTAGAAGTTTCCCCACCACCAAAGTTAAACTGACTGGCCTGTTGTTGCTGGGCTTATCTTTGAATCCTTCTTTGAGCAAGGGTGTAACATTTGCAATTCTCTAGTCCTCTGGCTCCACCCCGAATCTAAGGAAGACTGGAAAATTATGGCCAATGGCTCAGCAATTTCCACTCTCACTTCCCTCAGTATCCTTGGATGCATCTCATCCGGTCCTGGTGCTTTATCATCTTTAAGTACAGATAGCCTTTCTAATACTCCCTCCTTATCAATTTTAAATCCTTCTTGGATATTAATTACCTCTTCTTTCATCATGGCCTGGGTAGCATCTTCTTCTTTGGTAAAGACAGATGCAAAGTATTAATTTAATACCTAACTATTTCCCTGCCTCCATGCGTAAATTCCCCATTTTGTCCCTAATTGGCCCTACTCCACCTTTTACCACTGTTTTACTATTTATATGCCGATAGAAGACTTTGGGATTCCCTTTTATTTAGTATTTTCCTCCTTGAAGACAGGCACAAAATATTTGCTTAATTTCCCTGCCATTTCCTTATTCCCCATTAGAAATTCTCCTGACTCTATAATGGATTCACATTTGGTTTTGCTAATATTTTCCTTTATACATACCTATAGAAGCTTTTACAATCTGTTTTTATGTTTCTCGTAGTTTACACTCATATTCTATTTTCATTTCTTAATCTTTTTCTTGGTCCTCCTTTGCAGAATTCTAAAATGCTCCCAATCCTCAGGCTTACCATATTTTTGCCAACTTTATAGACCTCTTCCTTTGATCTAATACAATCCTTGTAGCCACATCTCTGTCATGGCTCAGGTCTTATATATGAATTTCTATTTGAGCTGACAATTCATTTGTTTTATTGCGAATGCTGCAGGCAATCAGATGCAGAGCCCTTAATTCAGGTTTTTACTGTTTTTGTAAAAAATGGTGTGGCAGGGGGATGAAAAATGAATGAGGGTGGGTAATAAATCAAAAGGATTAAAGGGAAAGAAAATAGAAATCTCTTTATCATGGGGAAAATCAGCCAAGCAGGTGATCCTCCATGATTGCAAAGCAGAATGATTTAAAGCCCTGCCATTAATGGTGCTTTACATAATGGTGGCGGGTTCCATCAATAAAAAGCTATCCTTGCCAATGATCAAATGTGCCCACCGTAGGAACTTCATCATGTGGGAAGCTGTAAAAAGGGCGGGAGCGGAAATGCTGCCAACTTCCAGTTCCGCCGTCAGAAATGCCGCAAGATGCATAAAATACCACCCTTCTATTACGTTATACTTCTTTGTGTCATCATGCATTTCCACTGCACTTATGTCATTCCACAAGGTTCTTAGGCTTTTGTGAATGACAGGTTTACAACTTTGAGGAAACGAACTAAAACTGAATATTTTATCAAAAGGTAAAATTGAATAGGAGGGAATTTTGACTCCATTCATTTAGTTCACGTACAGTTGAAGTGTAGGAGCCTTGCTGTTGTCCCTAAAGACCCATGTACCTAAATGATTAATCAGGTGCAGTAGTAGAGAAGCACAAGCACTGGTTAAATATGAATGGATTACAGAGCTTTCAATCAGCCTGTTTCTTTTTTCAATTCCTCCTTTTTGCTCCCTTCCAGAAGGCAATAACTTTCTGGGTTATGGTTTCACGCACGCTGGTTGTGCGAGTGTAAATGGTTAACCTCAGTATGCTATTCAACTATGGAAGGAGCATCGCACCTATTCTCAGTCATGTCCCAACTTGAAATGCATAACTTTCAGCAGTAGTCACTGCACAGAAATCAGGAGTTTGATTGCTCCCCTCTATCTTTCCATGTCCACTGACACTAACTGGAGTACTCCAACTTCCGATATTACTTCAGAACAGATAACACCGAATGAGATTTGAATTTGGGATCTATGTGGCTTAGTAATCTGCCATATGGTGCATTTGCCCACTAAACCAATTGTTGATACTGACACAAATGTAAATCCAGCATGGTGTGTTGCCTTCCTGGTGCCAGGGTTAAGGATGTCACGGAGCAGCTGCAGAGCATCCTGAGTGGGGAGGGTGAACAGCCAGCAGTCATGATCCACATTGGTACCAACAACCTAGGTAGAATGAGGAATGTGGTCCTGCAGAAACAGTTTACTCAACTAGGTAAAAATTAGCAAACAGGATTACTCCCAGTGCCATGCACAAGTGAGTACAGGAATAGAAGTGTAAGACAGACGAATGCGTGGCTGGAATGATAGTGCAGGAGGGAGGGCTTTAGATTCTTGGGGCATTGGGACCAGCTTTGGGGGGAGATGGGACCTGTACAAGCCTGACAGGTTGCACCTGAACAGAGCCGGGACTGGGTTCCCTGCGGGACGTTTTGCTAGTGCTGTTGGGAAGGGTTTAAACCGAGTTTGGCAGGGGGATGGGGACCTGAGGATAGACTCAGTTGGGACAAAATCAGAATGAAAATGGAAAGCAGAAAATTAATGGATGAGTCTGGAAGGCAGAGGAAACAAAGGTTAGAAAATAAAAAAAAGAGTTTGGCAGTGCTCAAGTGTATCGACTTCAATGAAAAGAGTATAGCAAATAAAGCAGATGAACTGAGGGCACAGATAGACACATGGCAGCATGATTTCATAACTATTACAGAATCATGGCTTAAAGAGGGATAGGAATGGCAGCTCAACGTTCCTGGTTAGAGGGTTTTCAGATGCAATAGAGAGGGGGGTAAAAAAGGAGGGGGAATGGCAATTTTGGTAAAAGAAACCATTACAGCTGTGAGGAGGGATGATATGTGGGAAGGTTCATCAAATGAGGCCAAACGAATCGAGCTAAGGAAGAAATAAAGGGGCAATCACACTGTTAGGAGTACACAATAGACCCTCAGTCAGAGGGAGATAGAACAGCAGATATATAGGGAAATCTCTGAGGAGTGTAAAAACAATAGGGCAGTAATAGTAGGGGATTTTAACTACCCCAATATTAACTGGGATAGTTTTAGTGTGAAAGGAATTGAGGGAGCAGAATTCTTGAGGTGCTTTCAGGAGAACCTTTTGGCCGGTATGTAGCAAGTCCAACAAGAGAGGGTGCAGTTTTAGACTTAGTTTTAGGAAATTAAGCTGGGTAAGTGGAAGGAGTAGCAGTGGGAGAGTATTTTGGTGATAGTGATCGTAATTCAGTCAGTTTTAACGTAATTATGGAAAAGGGCAAGGATAGAACAGGAGTTAGAGTTCTCAATAGAGGCAAGGCCAATTTTACTGAGCTGAGGAGTGATTCAGCGAAAGTGGACTGGAAACAGCTACTTGAAGGTAAATCAGTGGCAGAGAGGGGGGAAGCATTTAAAGGGGATATTCAAGCAGTTCAAGCGGTTCAGAGTAAACATATTCCCACAAAGAAAAAGGGTGGGGTGGCCAAATCTAGAGCCACATGAATGTCAATGAGCTTACAGGGTAAGATAAGGCAGAAAAGGAATGCTTATGTCCAACATGGAGAACTCAATACTACAGAAAGCCGAAAGGAGTATAGAAAGTGGAGGGGTAAAATCAAAAAGGAAAGCTAAGAGAGGGAATGAAAGAATATTGGCAAGCAAAATCAATGTGAACCCAAAGATGATTTATCAATACATTAAGAGCAAGATGATAACTAAGGAAAGGCTAGAGCCCATAAAAGATCAAAAAGGTAACCCATGTGTAGAGACAGAGGATATTGGTATGGTTCTTAATGAATACTTTGCGTCTGTCTTCACAAAGAGGGAGATGATGCAGGTATTGTAGTTAAGGAAGAGACGTGTGAAGTATTGAATGTGATAAACATAGGAAGAGAGGAAGTATTAATGGGATTAGCATCCTTGAAAGTTGATAAGTCACCAGGGCCAGATGAAATATATCCCAGGCTGTTAAAAGAAGCCAGAGAGGAAATAGCGGAAGGTTTGTCCATCATGTTCCAGTCCTCACTGGATACAGGTGTGGTGCCAGAGGATTGGAGAACTGCGAACATTGTACTAATATAAAAGCAAAATACTGCGGATGCTGGAAATCTGAAATAAAAACAAGAAATGCTGCAACCACTCAGCAGGTCTGGCAGTATCTGTGGAAAGAGAAGCAGAGTTAACGTTTCGGGACCCAAAACGTTAACTCTGCTTCTCTTTCCACAGATGCTGCCAGACCTGCTGAGTGGTTGTAGCATTTCTTGTTTTTATTTGCGAACATTGTACCTCTGTTTAAAAAGGGAGAGAAGGGTAGACCAAATAATTACAGGCCAATCAGTCTAAGCTCAGTAGTGGGCAAATTATTGGAATCTTTTCTGAGAGACAGGATAAACTGTCACTTAGAAGGGCACAGATCAATCAAGGATAGTCAGCAAGGATTTGTTAAGGGAAGATCTAGTTGGACTAACTTGATCAAATTTTTTGAAGAAGTAACAAGGAAGATAGATGAGAGTAGTGCAGTTGATGTGGTCTACATAGATTTTAGCAAGGCTTTTGACAAGGTCCCACATGGCAGACTGGTTGAAAAAATAAAATCCCATGGGATCCAGGGAAATGCAGCAATGCGGATACAAAATTGACGGAGTGGCAGGAAAAAAATGGTAATTTTTGACGGGTGTTTATGTGACTGGAGGGCTGTTTCCATGGTGTTCCGCAGGACTCAGAAATGGGCCCCCTGCTTTTTGTGGTATATATTAATGGTTTGGACGTAAATGTAGAGTGAATGATTAAGAAGTTTGCAGATGATACAAAGATTGGCCGTGTGGTAGATAGCGAGAAGGAAAGCTGTAGGCTGTAGGAAGATATTGATGATCTGGTCAGATGGGTAGAAAAGTGGCAAATGGAATTCAACCTGGATAATTGTGAGTTGATACATTTGGGGAGGTCAAACAAGGCAAAGGAATATACAATTAATGGGAAAATACTGAAGTGTAGAGGAAGTTAGGGACCTTGGAGTGAATGTCCATGGATCCCTGAAGTTGGAAGGGCAGGTCGATAAGGTGGTTAAGAAGGCATTTGGAATCCTTTTCTTTATTAGCCGAGGTATTGAATATAAGGGCAGGGTGGTTATGCTGGAACTGTATAACTCATTGGTTTGGCCACAACTTGAGTACTGTGTGCAGTTCTGGTTGTGTGAAAAATGTGGCAGGGATATCCTTCGGATGGTACCTGGACAGAACACTCTCACTGACATCAGTAGTAAGCAGCAATCACAATAGTTTATGACACTTTGCTTCATGGTTTTTGGCAAGACTACTGAAAATATTTTTAAATATGTTTAAAAAAGCATTAGAATCATGGGTGCTGCAGTGTTCCAGTGAACATCAATGCAAGCTCGAGAAGCAGCACCTAATCTTTCGATTAGGCACTCCACAGCCTTGCAGACTGAACACTGAGTTCAATAACTTCAGTGCATAGCTGGCCTTTTTATATTTTTTATTTTATTTTATGTTTTAACCATGTGACTGTTTTTCATGTAGACAGAGCTGCTCATTATTCTGCTATTAACACTCTCTCTGGACTAATGCTTTGTCTTTCACCACAAGCATTAACACTCTCTTTGTTTTTGCCCCAGGACAGCTTTGTTATTTAATCTCTCCTGCCCTCTGCCCTATCACACATCTTCCCTTTTGTTCTCTCCCCCACCCACCCTTGCCCCCCACGCCCCCTTCACTTGCTTAAACCCAGTTCTTTTCTAAACTTTGCCAGTTCTGATGAAAGGTCACAGACCTGAAACATTAACTCTGCTTCTCTCTCCCCAGATGCTGCCTGACCTGCTGAGTATTTCCAGCACTTTCTGTTTTTATATTGGAATCATGGGGCTTGTTTTTATGTGCAGACATGCTAGGAGCAAACTGGGCATGGGGTGCTGCCTCGTAGCACGTGGGAAACCCAGAAATGTGTGCAGCTTATATGTCAGTGGCTGTCTAACACAACCACTTCATTAACATCTGATTTCTGGTTTTCCCGTCAACTGGCATTAGCATGCGTGACGACGACCTGCATGACATGATCTCAACTTCAGTATTTAAAAGGATACTCCAAACATGCAAGTTGAAGCAGTTGGAGTTGGGAAGAAGAAAGAAGGAAGTCTTGCAATGGAAGATAGACAGTCAAAGACTGCGCCCTATTTCACGGATGCCTTGTTGGAAGTACTGCTGGGGGCTGGAGTAACATACTATTTCCCAGCAACAGGAGGAAGAAGCCTTCTGGGGAAACGAAGAAGGCGTGATTAGAGGTGAACAAGAGGTCAACAGTTGGTGTGTACTGCCATGCACCTGGATCCAATGCAGGAAGCGATTCAATGACTTAAGCAGGGCAGGAAAGGTGAGAACCGTGGCACAAACACCTACATCCTGATGTGCTTTACAACCCAACCTCCTTACTCTGCCTTCTCAAGCCTACTCAATTATAGAACCAATACTCTTTAAAAAGTTACCACTGGATCTATGGGGATGATAGCATAGTAGTTATGCTACTGGACTAATAATCCAGAGGTTTTGACTAATTATCCGGAGATATGACCTAGCAAACCGTTCAGTTGCATGCAAGAAAGTGGCTCACTGCCACCTTCTCAAGGACAATTAGGGATAGGTAATAAATGCTGGTCACATTCCATGAATGAATATTAAAAAAATTCTTCTTGCCTAGAGATAGTTGCATTTAATTATTACCTATCTAATCTTTCAATGTTAAAAGGTCTTTTCCTAAAACTCATGGGGAATTGATAAGATAACTGTTCACTGCTCTTTTCATTTTTTAAAATTCGTTCATGGGATGTGGGTGTTGCTGACTAGGCCAGCATTTATTTCCCATACCTAACTGCCCTTGAGAAGGTGGTAGTGAGCCACCTGGGTGCTGTAGGTACACCCACAGTGCTGTTAGGAGGGGAGTTCCAGGGTTTTGACCCAGCGACACTGAAGGAACGGCGATATAGTTCCAAGTCAGGATGGTGTGTAACTTGGAGGGTTACATTTAACAAACTGATGTTAATATTTTTTTCAATCTTACTTATCTTTCAAAATGTTAGTTCAGGATAAATGGTACACTGGGGGCTATATGGTCAGTTAATAATTGAACATTTAAAAAGGTATTTCTTGTAGTGCTATTGAACAATGGACAAGTACATTGCATAAAGATTGAACTGCATTACAAAAAAGATAGCCCACAGATTTAAATTGTTTCATCTACCTAATTAGTCTATACAGTGAGTTACTGCATGACTGATATGCTTTCACACTGGATAGGGCCGTGATGAACCTTAAAACTGGTATCAACTGCAGAAGCCTGATGTTCATTCAAACTGATGGATCCTGAGCGTATCTCCCCACACCCACTTCTCTAGCCCATGAAAAATATTGAGGATTATGACAAGTATATAAAAGGTAGCCTCCAACAGGGGTTTACAACAACAACTTGCATTTATAAAGAGCCTTTAAGGTAGTAAAACGCCCTGAGGTGCTTCAAAGGAGCGTTAGCAAACAAAATTTGACATTGAGCCACATAAGGCGATGTTAAGGGAGATGAAGTTTTAGGAGCATCTTAAAGGAGGAGAGATATTATAGAGGTGGAAGGATTTAGAGAAGGAATTCCAGAGCTTAAGGCCCAAAGCAGCTGAAAGCATGGCCACCAATGGTGAAACGATTAAAAACGGGGATGCTCAAGAGGCCGGAATTAGAGGAGTGCAGATAACTCAGAGGTTTGTACAGCTGGAGAAGGTTACTGAGATAGAGAGGTGTGAAGTCATAAAGAGATTTGAAAACAAGAGTGACAATTTCAAAATTGAACATTGTGGACTGGGAGCCAATGGAGGTTAGTGAGCAGAGGGGTGATGGGCAGACAGAACTTGGTGCAATTTAGGGAATGGGTAGCAGAGTTTTGGATGATCTGCTTGTGGGCCAGGAGGATGCAGCACAAGCTTTGTAGTGCATCAGAAGATCTAATGCACTGCGAGTGGGAAGTCTGAGGTCCATTCTCCATTTTCAATCACTGCTCATGGAGCTATGAGGCTCTGCACTGCCAGCAGAGTCTCAGAAAATTGGGGCTTCAATGTGAGTTTGAACAATACCTTGTTGACCATTTTATTTCAGTGTGTTTATAATAGGATTGTTAATTGCTGAAAAAGGGAATTCCTGGTATACCAAATATAGAAAAATGGTATACATGGCTTCACAATGGCATCACACCCTGCCTCCTGTAAGGACTCCATTCCATTTTCCCAGTTTCTCCCTCTCTGACGCATCTGCTCTGATGATGCAACCTTCCATGACAGCGCTTGTGATATGTCTTCCTTTTTCCTCAACCGAGGATTATCCCCCACTATGGTTGACAGGACCCTCGACTGTGTCCCAGCCCATTTCCCTCACCTCGACCCTCACCCCTTCCCCTCCTCCCAGAACTGCGACAGGGTTCCCCTTGTCCTCACTTTCCACCCCACCAGTCTCCACATCCAAAGGATCATCCTCCACCATTTCCGCCACATCCAGCATGATGCCACTACCAAATGCATCTTCCCCTCCCCTGTCAGCATTCCAAAGGGATCATTCTCTCCACGACACCCTGGTCCATTCCTCCAATACCCCTAACACCTCATTCCCTTTCCACACCACCTTCCCATGCAATTGCAGGAGGTGTAACACCTGTCCTTTTACCTCCTCTCTCTTCACTAGCCAATCTCCAAGCACTCCTTTCAGGTGAAGCAGCAATTTACTTGTACTTCTTTCAATTTAGTATACTGTATTCGCTGCTCACAATGTGGTCTCCTCTACATTGGAGAGACCGAACGCAGATTGCTTTGCGGAACACCTCCACACAATCCGAAAGCATGACCCCGAGCTTCCGGTTGCTTGCCATTTTAACACACACCCCTGCTCTCGTGCCCACTTATCTGTCCTGAGCTTGCTGCAGTGTTCCAGTGAACATCAACGCAAGCTCGAAGAATCGCATCTCATTTACCGATTAGGCACTCTACAGCCTGCTGGACTGAACATTGAGTTCAATCATTTCAGAGCATGACGGGTCCCTCTATTTATTTTTAGTTTATTTATTCATTATTTTTTATTTGTTTATTTTTTTCAGTTTGTTTTATCATTCATTTTTTTTGCCCGTGCCTACCCACTGTTTTTTTCATTTTTGTGCTTTGGGCCAGGGCTGTTCATTTCTCTGTCAATTAACACCCCTCTGTACTAACGCTTTGTCTTTCAGCACACCATTAACATACCGCTTGCCTTTGCTCCATGACCTTCTGGTCAGTTATTCTCTGTGACCCTGTCCTATCAACACCTTGCCTTTTGTTATCTCTTGCCTCAGCTCCACTTTATTTGCTTAAACCCTATTACATTTCTAACATTTGCCAGTTCTGAAGAAGGGTCACTGACCTGAAATGTTAACTCTGTTTCTCTCTCCACAGATGCTGCCAGACTTGCTGAGTATTTCCAGCATTTCTTATTTTTAATTCCGATTTCCAGCATCTGCAGTGTGTTGCTTTTATTTATTATTACTCTCAGGGCTCCGACTGCCTAATTGGGGGTAGATTTGTGCTGTGCATTCATATTCTACTAGGAACTGGACTGAGACAATAAGAACTTGTTTCATCTGTGACGTTTTACAGCTGTTGCACACTGCTGAGCTATATCTCATGCACTTTCCTTTTGGAAATGTTGTCCTCAGAGATAAAGAGTGACCTCTGACGCTTGCATAAATTTATAGCCAAACGGACCTGCTTTCTGCCTTCTTGGGCAGGCCTAACATTAGACCGATCAGTCATGGACACAGCAATTTGAAAGAATGCACTTCCTCACCCCTCCACTGTCAGCCCCAGGCACTGTGTTGTAAATTCTCTCCTGTTCGCTGTCTGAGTGGTACTTTGGGTTCTGTGTGAGCATCACGCCACAATTTGCCAGCCTGCCTGTTGTTAACATGAATATTCTGAAATCAGCTTCTTCTGCGATCCCCTTCTCTAAACCTCTTAAAGTTCTTTACCATCAGCTAGATGAAATTATAAACTTCACTGTGGAATGATGGCTCAACCAAGTTGTTATGATCCGGAATGCATTGCATGAAATGGTGATGGCATCAAATCAATAGTAACTTTCAAAAGAATTGGATAAATACTTGAGGAGGAGAAAATTGCAGGGCTATAGGGAAAGAGCAGGGGAGTGGGACTAATTGAAAAGCTCTTTCAAAGAGCCAACACATACATGATGAGCTGAATTTTCTCCTGTGTTGTAAGATTCTATGATTCGAACCTTTGTTTTAAGGTCATTTAATTTTGATATCAGAGATCAGTGCACATTAACAAAAAGAAAGCATCATTTACCATGAAAACTGTAATCTTGCCATATTGTTTATGAATGGATATGAAAAGGATAATGACTGGGACATTCAATATGTTCTAATTCAGATAATCTCCCACCTATGTGTCAGCATTATATAGTTTAAGTTAGGATGTGTGCCCGGTATGTAGAGTTACTTCACTGGTGATAAAGAATAGGTTTTGCAGTTACTAGCTACAGGCTATGTGACCTCACATTACATGATCACAGCTTTAGCAGCATTTGGCTGTCATGATAATGTTTCTTTGTTCCACCGTATACGACTGGAGTCCGATATAGGGCAGCCCAGAAACGACGGCAGGTTTCTTTCCCTAAAGGGACATTAATGAAATAGTTGGGTTTTTACAAAAATCGGAGAGCTTTTGCTGATATCAGCATTTTATATTTTCAGATTTGTTTCAAACTGAATTCAAATTTTCAATCTGATGTCGTGGAAGTAGAACTCACATTCTCTGGATTACTAAGCCAGTAACATGTAACCTATTATGTTGCCATTGAGTTGTCAATCTCATCCAGGCAGCCTTTCAGGATGGCTATTGTGTAGAGGGTAGAAATTCCCAATGTTCAGCTGAGGTTGGAGTTGTGATCTCTTGTTATGGCAGACTTTAGGGAGCTTTACATTCCATGTACCTGACAGGTATTTGACCTGTTTAAAACTGACACTAGGAGGGTAAATTTCTACGGGAGTCTCTCCTGCTCGTCCGCTATAATTTTGATGGAAGAGCCATGGAAACCCATGTGCTCAAAGCTGCAGTCAGGAACACTGACACCACCATTTCAATAAAATCAAAAAAATAAGTTCAGTAGGTTTCTCATGAGAAGGGAAGAAAAGCAGAAATTGAGTTATTTCAGAGTCATCTTCTGGCAGTCTGTTTCAGTGATACTAGTGAAAGTCTGGAGCAGATCAGTTAACAGGGAGTGGGGAGAGACTAAGAAAGAAAAAAAAGGGGGAAATGACTTGGAAGGAAAAGATGCAGACCTTTCTTCAACAGCCAAAATAACTTGCCGTTTGTAGTGTATAATAATGATTTAGACGTGAATATAGGAGGTATGATCAGTAACTTTGCAGGTGACACGAAAATTGGTGGTGTCGTAAATAGTGAGGAGGAAAGCCTTAGATTACAGGACGATATAAATGGGCTGGTAAAATGGGCGGAGCAGTGGCAAATTGAATTTACTCCTGAGAAGTGTGAGGTGATGCATTTTGGGAGGACTAACAAGGCAAGGGAATATACAATGGATGGTAGGACCCTAGGAAGTACAGAGGGTCAGAGGGAGCTTGGTGTACTTGTCCATAGATCACTGAAGGCAGCAGCACAGGTAGATAAGATGGTTAGGAAGGCATATGGGATACTTGCCTTTATTAGCTGAGGCATAGAATATAAGAGCAGGGAGGTTATGATGGTATGGGACTGGACTCATTGATAAGCCAGACCAGGTAATGTTGACAGGTTTCCTTCGCTGAAGGACATTAACTGAGTTTTAATCACAATCTGAAACTTTCATGATCTATCACTTTTACTGAAATCAGCATTTTATTTCCAAATTTAAAAAACTTGAATTCAAACTGCCATGATGGGATTTGAGCTCACAGTTATTCATACAGGATTTTGAATATGTAGCAATATATTTACTACACTAACATACCCTTGTGCAATCTAATGCATCTTTTGATGGTATCTGGAGTTATGACTGGTTAATATTTATGAATTAGTTCTCTCAGAGTTGAGCTTTGCAGGACAAGGAGACATATCGAAAATTTGGGCCAAGAGATCATCGCCCACCCGATTTACAGCTGCCCCATCCATTAGTCTTAATGGATGAAATACCACAGGGATCCTGAATGGGGCCTGTTGATTTCCACACCCAGTGTGTATGTCACCATTGACAAGCTCTGCTGCAGGAATGCGAAATTGAAACATTTTGATGCCAATTAAAAACTAGTTTGCAGAAGATTGAAGGAAAAGGAAAGTGAAATAAAGCAGCTAGACAAGTGATACAAAGGAAGAAGTATTCCTCTGCTTGTTAGCATAGAGACATCATAAATGCACTGATGAAATTCCCTTCTATTTTCCATTTGTAGCAGAATTACAAACAAGTTCCGAAAGGAGATATTGTCAGTTTTGAGATTGCTATTGGCCCAGAACATTCACTGCCTTCATGCCCAGTATTAGGTGGATCTGGAGAGGGTACCACTGGCCGCCATCATTTCCTGGATTTTCCACAGCAATTGACGTTGAATGTGCTGCCCCTTTACAAGTAGCTGCACTCAAGGTGAGTGATAATTATGGAGAGGCATCGCATTTTCTACCATGCTGCCATGGCGATATTGGGCATAAGGACATCAGCAGGTAACTGCAAACACAGCATGGCTATGGTAAGCAGGAGGTCATTTAAATTTTAAAAGTCCCCCTCCAGGAAAACAAGACAGTCGACTGTACTCCCTGATTCCTGAAAAGTGAACTGTTTTCAAACAACTTTGACCTCTTCTTAAGTTGTCATGTAGCTGCCAAGCCCCCTCCCACATTTTTCTTACCCCCTCCCATTTTCCACCCCCTCTCCCCCACCCCCACTGTCCCAAGTGGGCTTCACAATGTAGGCAGGAATACCAATGTGATAAATAATGTTACAAATGAATTCTTACCCGAAGGTAGACATATCTGTGGAATAACATTTTTTATAATACAGCCCATGGAATGCACTTTGCACGAGCATCACAAATATATTTTTTCCCAGTTGTATTATTTGATGTTTAGTTTTTGAAATCAAGTCTCAGTTACTTATCCATTACTATCATAACCCTATGTAAACTGGCAGATATTCAGCAAGATCTGAATTACACAGGAACTGGAATTTTACAGAATGGAAACAGTTGTCAAGTCGATGCTTCGTATAATTTTTTCAGAGACTGCTTGTTGTCTTTGATACATGAAACATATGTCACCCCAACAGTTTTTTTTTCACAAACAGTAACCAAACAAATTGAAAAACAAAATAGCAGCAGGTTTTGAGACTGAGTTCTTGTGCAATGCTATGTATTTGTTGGAAATGTGTTCCATATTGCACTCCATTACAGTGATGAGAGAACAGCAAGAACTGTTTAGAACCAGAGGAACTGGATGAAGCCATTCAACCCCTCGAGCATATTCCGCCATTCAACTAGATCATGTTTATTTTGACTTCATCGATGCACCTTGGTTCCCGAACATTTAATACCCTTGCTTGACAAATCTCTATCAATTTAAGTTTTTAATTTTCGATTGGCCTAGCCTAGGGGGAGACCTTTGGGGAAGAACTTTAAGATTTCCACTACCATTTGATTTCCACTACCCTTTGCATGAAGAAATGCTTCTTAACATTAGCCCTGAACAGTCTACCTCAATTTTAAGGTTAAACATGCTTGTTCTGGACTATCCTACCAGTGGAAATAGTTTCCTATTAACTCTATCAATCATCTTAAACAACTTAGATAGATCAGCCGTTAATCTTCTACACTTGAGGGAAGACAAGCCTAGTCGATACAACCTGTCCTCATAACTTAACTCCTTTAGCCCAGGTATCATCCTCATGAATCTGCACTGCACCTCCTCCAGGTTCAATGAATCCTTCCTGAGGTAGGGTGATCAGAATTGGACTCGCCACTCTCGATAAGTCTAACTGGAGCTTTGTACATCTGTCGTACAACATCTACTTCTTTGTATTCCAGCCCACTTGAGATAAAGGTTAACATTCCATTAGCCTTTCTAGTATTTTTTTAAAATAAGTGTAACTAGTAATTAGGTTTTCTGTGGATGGACTCCTAAATTTCTCTCCTCCCCCATGGTTCACTATTTAGAACATACTCTGCTCTGTCCTTCTTAAGCCCAAAGTGGATAACCTCACACTTCCCTACACTGAACTCCATTTGCCAGAGTTTTGCCCACTCACTTAATTTATCAATGTGCATTTGCAACTTTCTGTTCCCATCTACACTGTTTACTGCGCCCCTAACTTTGTGCCATCAGAAAATTTGGATATTCAGCTCTCTATTCTTTCAATTTGCACTGTTATCTTGGATTTGAAACAGTTCCGTCATTGGGAATATTCCCAGATATGTACATATGTACTGTCATGCTCGGCCCTCACCTGCCAAGAATGAGGCACATCAATTTTGTCATGAACATTGATTTTTAACTGTTGTTGGAGCGAGGAAATGACTTGTTAAACAGATCAGCTATGGCTGGAAAAAACATTTACATACTAACAAACATCGAAGGTGAGGAAGCGCATTCCAGGGCCTGCTAAGGACAATACAATCCACAAGGGCCAGGACTGATTAGACCAGTTCGTCACATGACTACTTGACTGTTCCAGGGTTTTCTTTTGAACTGGCCCCACAGAGTTTGAACTCAGAATGTCTGTTTGCTCCAGGACTGAGACGATCTCTCTCCTGTCTGCTCTCATCTCTTTCTCACAAGCCTCTGAATCCACTGAAGACACATGAACCCCAAGAGAGAAAAGTCTCTTACAGTGAACAAGGTTTAAGAAGAATACTGGGCCCCAACGAAAAGCAAGATCTACCTACAATCAAGGACTCTACAGTGAGCTCGCAGAACCATAACAAAAACTCTTCAGATATTGCGTCAAACTTCTCCACTTTATTTTTCTTCTGCTCTTTTCTGTCTCTATTTGCATGTGTGTATCATGTATGCATGCCAGCATGGGCTCGTCGTGCATACATAGGCCAGGCTCCCCTCTTGCCCTTCCTCTTATTTGACCACAACAGGGTTTATTCCTTTTTTAAACAGTGATTGTGCTTACCACCTCAGTGAGTGTTTTACCTTTTTCCTTTAATGTGATCATGAAAGAACCAATTGGGCAGGTTTTCTTGTGTTTAAACAAGAAATAAATAAGTTTATTATACTGAAAACTCTAACCCCGACTTAAAAATAATTAAAAATACGTTACACATTCACGCACACATTCAGAGGACAATCAAATGCACATAAATAGATTACAGAGGGAAAAATAGTTTTGGTGGTTGGATTAATGTTTAGAATAAATGGAACTTAAATACATAGGGCTGAATTTTACCTTCATCGGATGGCAGCTGTCCACCAACTGAAAAGTCAGTTCTGAACCCGCCTCCGCCTGGCCTGGGGATCCGGACCACATTTTACAGCCCCCAGGCCTTTAATTGGTCTGAGGCGGGACTTTTACCTCATTCAGGCAAGAAGACCTACCTAATGGAGCTGTTGGCCAATCAGTGGGCCCGCAGCTCTTAGTCCCAGCAGCGCCACTGGGAGCGGTGGCCACTGCTGGGACTGCAACCCAGCTTCGAGAAGAAGAGGAAGGATGGCACCGGGAAAAGGTACATTTTTGGGGTCTCGCTGGGGGTGATCGGTCAGGCTCCAGCGAGGCAAGGGTGGTTGATTGGCGGGACGGGGGCATGTCGGGTGTTGGGGGTGGTTGGGGCATCCTGGGTGGCCCTCCGTCGGGCACAGGGTGCTTGATCCACAGCCCCCCACCCCGCCACTTGCTTTTGACAGCTTTTCTTAGGCCTGGGCTGCCCGACTGGACGAGGGTAAAATCCCTGTGGTGGCGGGCCATTGACTGGCCACTTAAGGGCCTTGATTAGCCTGGGTGGGCAGGCCGGTTTTCACCACCACAGCCCCACATAAAATGGCGGCGGAGGTGAGAGCTGGTTGGGAAGGGCCCCCCGCCACCAACCCGCTCTTTGTGGGGGGTGTAAAATTACAGCCACAGTCTGTGAAGTGGATGATCTGGTAGCCTTCCGACTGAAGCTGTATTCTTGAAGTCCTCGTCTGGTCAAATTGCACTTTGTGGTTGACCCGCTTGGATCAAGGCTTTCTTGGAGGCAGACTGTTCTCCTGGTCCCCTGGTCTCTATCTATAGCAATCTGGAGGCTTGGAGGGTCCACGGTCACAGACGGTTTTCAAACTTGATGTTTTCTAGAGAGAAAGAGAGAGTGAGAGAAAGGGAAGGACATTACTTTCTCTGCTGCTGCATACTCAGTTACTGCTTATCTCTTTATCCAAGAGAAACAAAACCAGCTTCCCCTGAGATGGACAGGCAGTCACATGGCTGCTTCAGGCTTTCCAGAACCTTCTAATCAAATTCAAGGTTAGGAATGGGCTCCACAGGCCCCAGGAAGCCAATTTACACTTGGTGGGTGTTTGCTCTTTCAAAGTCAATGTGTTACTGCTGCCTTGACTGCTGTGCTAATGAAGCCATTTTAGGTAATTCAATCACTTACAGCAAGCCTGGGTCCATGCTGTTCCAACCTTTGGCTCCAGTTGGATCTTTTAAATCTGAAAAGGTGTTTCAGATGCAAATTGCACTGGCCATTTTGGCTGCTAGTTTTAAAAAAAAATAACTGTCAGATTTTATTTCCATTAAAAGTCTAATGTAAGTTTCCAACCAATGATCATCATCCATAGAACAAAATGGGGAGCTAAGCAGCTATATGTGCAAAGTATAGTTTGACAAAAATACCCTGTATCAATAAAAATACACATTTTAACTTCTGGAGAATTTATTTGCTGGTAAGTCACTTTTGTTTCACTTTAAATAAAGTATATGTTGGAGAGTTTATGAAATTCAGTACTTAATCATTTATAGATTCATAAGTGGAATGAACTACTCCACTGCCCTTCAGTACTGGGGTCCCAGCGCTGTCTCAACTCAGTTCCCAAAAGATGCAAGGCACCACCACAAACTATCTATAATACTTCACAAAATGGCAACAAATTGGTGAAACCATCAAAGGGGCCAAAAGGTTAGCTGTTGTGAGAAATGAAAAAATGCAGGTTGGAGATGCTTCTTTGAGTAGATAGATTGAAAGACACTGTCCATTTCTACAGCTGACCTGGCAATGCTGAATGCAGTCTCTCAGATTCATAAGACATGAGAGCAAAAGAGGACGAGGTTTTCCAGGGGAATGCCAAGTCAGCCTTTGGACACATTGGGGAAATTCACAATCCTGCATTCTCGGCATATTTGAACATGGCTGAGAGATAGGATTACGGCACAGTAATATAGATTTCCAGACGAATGCTCCCTTCAAGTGAGGCACTCCCCTGGAGGTGGGATTTGTCAATGTAATTTTATTATTGGGACAGAGCATACAGGGAATAAGTCCAAATTGTGAGCTCGACCATTCTTGGGAAGGTGGCAGAGATTACAATCCTACCTCTAAGTTTTCACAAAACTATGCAGCAACTGCAGCTGGAAAAATCTGTATGAACTGTTTTTGTTGCTTCATCAACCTCTTTACATACATAGTGCCCAAAAATTGAGATTATTTCTCCATAGCCTTTCAGTTTTCTATGATTTTAAAGCGTTTTATTGTGTATACAGAAGGTGGAGAAGGCCTTTTCCTTTTTCTACTCATATTTGATGTAGAAAAGCACCGCATGGGATACACAAGCGGCTTATACTGAAGCGTAACTATTGACAAGGGTTGTTCATCATGAGCGCTCGCACCACCAACTACCTACATGCCACATTGCTTCAGACACAGACAAGAAGGAGTGTAAACTGGGCATCAGGGTGGCTGTCTGGTGCTCTGCCAATTTCAGACATCTGCATGATTTATCTGTGTGCGTTCAGGAGATATCTGCACATCACCACAGGGAGTACATTTGCACCAAAGGCGGGCTTGCCAACTTTATGCAGCTGTCTCATTTCGAAGAGCAGGCAGTCGGCATCTTTGGGCCTGAATCTGGACAAGGTGCAGGAGAGGAGGGGTTCTTGATGCATGGTGTCAAGCATAGCAAGTGTCCTTTTAATAAACTTATTATCTTTGCTCACTCTTTCATTCAGAAGCACTGTGATATGCATTGCACAACAGCATCACAGCCTCACATCTCTGTTGGAGAGTAGTTGCTTCTGAAATTTTTGAAATACTTAGTCCTTTTCTCTCCCTGTAGGGTTGTCCCAAGGTTACAAGCCTAGCCTTACTGGCATCCATAACCCTTTGCAGCATATTGCTTTTACCCACATTTACCTGGCTCAAGAACCAGAACAAATCTAGAGAGTTTTAGGCAGTGAGTTTAAGGACAGAGTACCAGATTCACAAGTGAGAAGATTGTAAAGGATCTGGGTCTCAGCCTCCCTCTACTTCATAGGCCAGGGATTGCTGCCATACAGGAAAGAGTTATTGATAATCAATAGAGCTTTGTGACATCTTTTGAGACAATGCTGAGTACTCTGTGAGGGCCATTGGAGAATGTGCTGCACCATTTTGAAACACTTCAGAAAAACCATTAGCAGCCACTTCCTTCATCTCCACCAGTGGCTTCCCTCACAGCCTTTTATGATAGTGACACTGAAAGCTTCACATGGTCGTAATCATCTTTTTTTGCCACCAATATGGTTTGCTTGCTGCCAGCTGTTTAGGATTATCAGCATTAAAGTCAATGGAATGGAAAGTAGGATGGGATGTATAATGGGCAGCCGATCCAATACTGCCTGTTTTGCACCTTTAGAGTCATAGAGAGATACAGCACCGAAGCAGGCCCTTCAGCCCACCGAGTCCTTGCCAACCATCAATGACCCATTTAAACTAATGCTATATTAATCCCATTTTTCCCTCTCATATCCCCACCTTCCCTCAATTCTCCTACCACCTACCTACACGCGGGGCAATTTTTTACAATGGCCTATCAACCCACGTGTCTTTGGCATGTGGGAGGAAACTGGAGCACCCGGAAGAAACCCATGTGGTCACAGGGAGAACTTGCAAATTCTATATAGACAATACCCAGAACTGAAACTGTGTTGCTAGAGTTGTGAGGCTGCGGTGCTAACCACTGCACCACTGTGCCCCCCAACTTTGCCAAACTTGATTTTCAACCTCATCAAGTCCGAGTCCAGGCTTTTGGAAAAGGCCTTTTGGAAAAATCTTCAAATAATATCTTTAATTATATTGTTAAAGATTACAAAGGACAATTCAATTGACAGATTTAATCATGTTATTGTCATTTTTTTCAACTTTTTATAGACCCTTAATTTTGGACTTTAGGAACATGGGAATAAAGTGACTGGTCAAAAGTTTTTATGTAAAAAATTTTCAGAGAGCAATTTGTTGGGAAAAGGCAGCCATGCTGTACAACTACAGGGTTAACAAAGGTGCTCTCCAATCTATACCTCGACATTGCAATTTATAATAAAAAAAAGTTGACACCAAGTATGATGAAATTGAGTAACACCAAGAATCATGGTACTATACAGGTGTTGCAAATGGTAAGATTTTTTTAAAAAGAGTCATAATATTTTTGTAGTGATGCAGACATATTTTTTATTTCTCAGCTTTCAATTATTCTGCTAAAATTCATATCCACGATTCATTCATGGGTGCAGACAATATCTAGTTTCTGGTCCTATTCATTTTCCAAAGACTAAAATAGAAGTTATATCATTAAACAAAACTTTTTCGCATATCATATTTTATGTCACACTTATGTTGTAAAACACAAAGGGGATCTCATTTCTGCTGGTAGCCCACTGGTTAACAGATTCGGGTAAAATTCTTGCATGTAATGTTTAATATTGCCATTAACCCATTCACTTTCAACAGCTGTGTTATAACAGTGCAATGTTATGTGACTGTGTGGACAAGAGCACAGTCAGGGAAATTGAACTGAATGGCATTAGGCTGTAGGGTAGACAATTTATCACACGGGTGAGCAGGGCCTACACAACTAGCTGTGTCTGCATTATTTGTAAAGTTATTTTCTCCTCTTCCATACTTGCCACCTTCTGGACTGAATCTCATATTCAATGACTTATCATGAAGTGTCCTCTATTTAGATTTCTAATTTCATCAGACACAATATAGTGGATAATGTTGATTCAGGCTGTACCAGGCATTTGATCATAAATAGCAGCATGCGCTAATAGAAAATAAGCTGGATCTAGATCAGCAAGCATTTATATTCGGCACAATTTTTCAGGCTGATAGAATTATCAGCACATCTTAATTGGTGCTATGCTATCTGCAGAGCCCAGTTCAAAAATCCAACCACAGGTACCTCACGGTTCAGTAAATTGTTTTCAGCCTACCTTAGTTGATTGACAGCTAGGTCACTTTTATTACAAGTTGGGGGTCACCAGAACAGTTTTTCATCAGGCTTGAGGGATTTGCGTGATCAATGCAGGTGCATGTATAACCAAGAGATCAACGTTTCATTCTTAGGCAGAAAGAGGAAAGAAATCACGGTTGGAAGCAGGGAAAGAAAAATAGAGTGAGACTTTCTTTTATAATGCAAATCGTTTAGAGCTCACCTGAGACTGCACTGTTTTAATACTTTCCTTTAAGACGACATAATCTATATTAACCAGACTTAAATAAAGATTACTTTAATCACAATCATCAAAGTAAGTTAAGTAAGCACAGATGCTACTTATTCATTCTTCTCCCAGAAGACGGCTTGTTTCTGAGCCGTATATACCACGGGCAGTCAAATGCTAGAATCAGATAGGGACTCCGTGACTTACATGAAGGATAGTTTTTTTTTATTGTTTCATGGGATGTGAGCATCGCTGGCAAGGTTCGCATTTATTGCCCATCCCTAATTGCCCTTGACAACTGAACAGCTTGCTGGGCCATTTCAGAGGGCAGTTAAGAGTCAACCACATTGCTGTGGTTCTGGAATCACATGGAGGCCAGACCAGGTAAGGACGGCAGATTTCCTTCACTAAAGGAAATTCGGGAACCAGATAGGTTTTTACGACAATCGATGATAGTTTCATGGCACCATTACTGAGACTAGCTTCCAATTCCAGATTTATTTTTTTGGATTTAAGTTCCCGCAGCTGCCATGGTGGGATTTGAACCCCTATTCCCAGGAGTTAGCCTGGGCCTCTGGATTACTAGCTCAGTGACATTACCATTACGGCATTGCCTCCCCGAAAAAATGCAGAATGTAGAATGTAAATGTGGAATTCTTTTCTCCCTACAATTTTCTACTCTGCTCTCCTGGAAATGTTGGGCGGTATTTTATGCTCTCCCCTGTGGCGAGTTTGGAGATAGAGAGGGCATTTAATTAGCTGGGATGATAGGGGGTGGGGACCCTGTCACCTTCTCGTCTCCACCGCGAATAAGTCAGTGGTGGGAAGGCCGCCAATTGAGACTTTTAATTGGACAATTAGAGCCCAATTAAGGGCCTCTGGTATTAACCCATCAGCAGACGGGCCTGTCGCCACATGGGGGTACACTTGTGTGGGTTGCTTGTGATCTCCTCGGGGTGGAGGGGTTCCCCGTTCAAAGGCACTCAGTGCCTGATTGAGGGACCCAGCATCAGGAAGGGGAGGTGCTGAAAGTTACCCCCTTGCCCTTGCTGCCGACCCCACTAGACCCACCTCCCCTGCGACCCCCACCCCGCAAAACCCCTCCTGCCATCATTTACCTCTTGCCTGGGTCGCTCTGCAATCCTGCGCCTTCAGTGAGTGTTGTTTCGGTGGGCCACCGCCTCCCTGGTGACGCTTCTGAGTAAAAGAGCTGACAGCCTCTGATTGGCCAGCAGTTGTCAGTGGGCCGGACACCCCACCCCCAGGGCCCTGATCCTGGGAAAGGTCCGCCAGTGGCCTGTTAATTGACTGATTGGCTCGTCATATGGTGGGCCTTTCCTAAAAGTGGCAACATGGGTCTCTCGCTAGCTCTCCAGCCGGTGGCTGAGACCCCCATCACCTCCATAGAATTCCCCCCGCTGACTCACACAGTGTTGAAGTGGTACAGAGACTAAGCACACTCTGGTATCTTGCTCAAGCAGTTATTCTTCATGTGTGTACCCAGGCTAGTTGGCCATGGGGGTGTCACAGCAATCTGATCCTATCTTTAGCTGATGCCCACAAAGGAGGCTTTGAGCAGAGGTCATTGGAAAACAATCAGCTTTCAGACCACTGGCTGATTTAAGAAGATAAGAACATAAGAAATAGGAGCAGGAGTAGGCCATTCGGTCCATTGAACCTGCTCCGCCATTCAATAAGATCATGGCTGATCTGATTGTGGCCTTAAGTCCACTTTCCTGTCTGCCCCCATAACCCTTGACTCCCTTGTAGATCAAAAATCTACCTTACTCAGCCTTGTATATATCCAATTGACCCAGTTTCCACTGCTCTGGCGTAGAGAATTCTGAAGAATAACAACCCTCCGAAAGATGCAATTCCTCCTCATTTCTGTCTTAAATGGGAGACCCCCTTATTCTGAAACTGTGCCCTTTTACTATCTCACTAAAGCCATTTATAGCACTAATTCTGCTGCATTACCTGAGAGAGCTAATCTCAGTAGACTGGAAATCAAACTTGGGGCTTTCCTGATCTGTATGGCTCAGTGTCACATATCGGTGATGCTTTTCCCCATCGAGCCTTCAAAAAAATATAGGATGAGAAATTTGTCTGGGCACAATTTTGATGATTTTGAATTTGGAGCACCTCTGCTCCTCCTGGTTTCACAGAGTTGTTTATATAACAAAAATAAATTGTTTTACTTACTGGGAGCTGGCATCCACAGGGGTCATTTAACATTCTGAACGAGTATAGACCTGATTGCTCATTGCCAACTAATTTATTAATAGATTCTTTGAACAGGCCCTTAATTTACATAGTTAAGGAGATTAACTCTAACTTTAAGCATCCACCTGGGATGCCTAAAAGAAAGCCCAAGAATGTAACAGAGATGAATGCTTGAACAGATATGGTGCACACCCTCCCGTTGCTAAATTGGTAAGATTTTGTGCCCATTTAGATTGGAAAAACAGGTGGAACTCATGCCAATTTCTACCCCATAGAATATATCCAACAAGAACTCATGAGCAACACATAAGTGAAAATGTTTGTGCAGATCCTACTCACTCATGGAATGAATTATGCCTTCCAAGGCCATCAAGTGTCCTGCTAATATTGCAATTCAGTTTTACATTACCTTGGATAAAATGATGTGAAGGAGCTTTAATGCCTCCTATGTCTCTCTGCCAGATCACAGATAATCTTATAAGTGGAGAATTAAAGTCATAAATTGTACGCAAAGATGGTAGAAAATACCCTTTGACCATTGTATATTACCATCACTGTAAACATCTGCAAGATTTTTCCTAATAATCCATCTTTAGTGAAACTTAACCATGCTGGGGGCTAAATTCAATGGTCAAAGACAGAAAGCAGGTCAGTTAGCCTAACATCTGTCATTGGGAAAATGCTGGAATCCATTAATAAGGAAGTAGTAGCCAAACATTTAGAAAATCATAATACAATCAAGCAAAGTCAACATGGTTTTATGACAGAAAAAAATTGTGTTCAACATATTTATTATATTTCTTTGAGGATGTAATGATCAGGGTTGATAAAAGGGAACCAGTGGATGGAATATATTAGGATTTCCACAAGACGTTCGATAAAGTGCCACATAAAAGGTTACTACACAAGATAAGAGCTCATGGTGTTGGGGGTAATATATTAGCATGGATAGAGGATTGGTTAACAGAGAGTCGGGATAAATGGTGATCAAACTAGAACAAGTGGGGTGCCACAGGGATCAATGCTGGGACCTCAACCATTTACAATCTATATTAATGACTTGGATGAAGGGACTGAGCATTTGTTGACCATCCAAGACTTTGCCCTTGAGAAGGTAGCAGTAACCAAACTTGCTGATAATGCAAAAATAGGTGAGACACCAAGCTGTGATAAGGATCCATAGGCCGGAATTTTATGCCACACCAACGAGCGGGACGGTGGCAGGGGGTGGGGGGAGGGGTGGCTCCCAGAGGCCTTTCCGACCCAATTTCGCCTCCGTTGCCACTTTATGTAGGGTGGCAGGGACGAAAAACGGCCCGCGCGCCCCAGGCCAATCAAGGCCCTTAAGCAGGACACCTGGCAAGTGGGTGGCCGAGGACCCAGAGAAGCCGCCTGGAAATACCAGGAGGCTACTGATCGTTCCGGGGGTGCGGGGGTGCTCTGATCACCAGGCACAGGGTGCCTGATGGAGGGCCACCACTGCCACCCTAACCACCTCCATAAAAGCCCCCTTTCCCCCATCTGACCACCCTTACCTCGCTGGGGCCCAAACGATTACCCTTGGCGAGGCAACCAAAACTTACCTTTACTCCCGGCTCCATGTCCTTTTCTATCTTCGGCTGGGCTACAGCCCCAGCAGTGGCCACGGCTCCCGGTGGCACTGCTGGGACTAAGAGCTGCCGGCCCGCTGATTGGCTGGCAGCTCAATGAGGCGGGCCTTCCTCCTTCAAGCAGGTCGAAGTCCCGCCTCGGAACAATTGAAGCCCGGGATCCGTAAAACACGGAATGGATCCCCAGGCGAGATGGAAGCGGGTTCGCCACCGACTTTTTAGTCGGCAGACGGCTCCCGTCCGCCCAGTGTAAAATCCCGGCCAAAGAGTCTGCAAAAGGATATAGATAGTTTAAGCTAGTGGCCAAAAATTTGGCAGATGGAGTATAATGTGAGAAAAAGTAAGGTATGAAAAATAGAAAAACAAAATATTATTTAAATGGAGAGTGACTACAGACTGCTGCAGTAAAGAGGAATCTGGGTGTCCTCGTACATGAACACACAAAAAATTAGCATGCAGGTACATCAAGTAATTAGGAAGGCAAATGGAATGTTGGCCTTTATTGCAAGGGCAATGATTATTAATGTAGGGTGTTGTTGAGGCCACACATAGAATACTGCATACAGTTTTGGTCTCCTTATTTAAGGAGGTATATACTTGCATTGGAGGCAGTTCAGGAAAGGCTCACTCGGTTGATTCTTGGGATGAAGGGGTTGTTGTATAAGGAAAAGTTGAGCAGGTTGGACTTATACTTATTGGTGTTTAGAAAAATGAGAGGTAATTTTATTGAAATATATCTGATTTTGAGGGGGCTTGACAGGGGTAGTTGCTGAGAGGATGTTTTCCCTCATGAGGGAATCTAGAATCTAGGCATAGTTTCAGAATAAGGAGCCACCCAATTAAGACGGAGATGAGAAGGAATTTCCTCTCTCAGCGGGTCATGAATCTTTGGAATTCTCTACCCCTAGAGCTGTGGAGGCTGAGATAGATACTTGAACTATAGAGGAGTCAAGGATTATTTGGAACAGGCAGGAAAGTGGAGTGGAGGCCAAGATCAGATCAGCCATGGTCTTTTTAAATGGAGGAACAGACTCGCGGGGCCATATAGTGCACTCCTGCTCCTATTACTTATGTTCTTATGTTCCCCTGAATGGGTACAGGGATCGCAATGTGTGATTAACCTGTGCCCATTGACTGCAACACATGCAGTACACGAACTTTGTGCTGTGTGCTGTTTTACATGATTGCAGCATCCAGTCAGTGCTAATCAAGCTGTTGGTTGGCTGGATTGAGCAGGGGGTCAATATCGTGAGTGGTAAGCACCAGTTCAAGCTGTCAATTTAATTCTCAACCTTGCCCCCACTCTGACCTCCCTGTCATTAACCTCTTGCAATGTTAAGGTATGGCTTAGTATGGTTCAGGTAGCACTCTTGCCTGTGAGTTAGAAGGTTCTGGCTTCAAATCCCTCTTGAGGATTTGAGCACACAAATCAAGGCTGATATTCCACTGCATTACTGAGGGAGTGCTGTACTGTTGGAGGTGCTGTCTTTTGGATGAGATGTTAAATCGAGAGCCATCTGCCATCTCAGGGGAATATAAAAAATCCCATGGCACTATTTCAAAGAAGAGCAGATACCTGGTGTCCTGGCCAATATTTATCTCTCAATCAAGATTGCAAAAATGGATTATCTGGTCATCAACACTTTACTGTTTGTAGGTACTTGCTGTGCACAAAATTGGCTACTGCATTTCCTGCATTACAATAGTGACTATACTTAATTGGCTGCAAAGTGCTTTGAGATGCCCAGTGGTTGAGAAAGGCACTACATAAATCCAAGTCTTCCAATGAAACTTAACGTAACCTCAAGGAACAGCACCTCATCTTTCGATTCGGCACTTTACAGCCTTCTGGATTCAAGATTGAGTTCAACAATTTCAGATCGTAATCTCTGCTCCTTTGCTGGTTTTTGGTTTCTCTCTCTTGTTTTTCTTTCTTTTAGCTTTTGGGCTGCACCTGTTCATGATTCTGCCATTCACATCTCCTCTAGGTACAACTATTGTTTCTTTACTTGTCCCATTATCACTCCCTTTGGTCCTCACCACCAACTCTTTTCTCTCCTGCCTTCCACCCTATCACAGACTCCTCCTTTTGTTCTTTTTTCTCACCTCCCCCCTTTCACATGTTCAAAATTTATTACACCTCTTAACTTTTCCCAGTTCTTATGAAAGGTCATTGATCTGAAACATTAACTTTGTTCCTCTCTACACAGATGCTGCCAGGCCTGCTGAGTATTTCCAGCGTTTTCTGTTTTTATACTAATTAAAGCTAGCCCGCATTGCTTAAAGCTATCCTGTACCTCTTAAAAGGGATGTGCATCGTAGCTGGAGTAGATGCTGGGAATTGTTTGTGTTGTTACAATCCTATTAGGGACCATTAGCTTTTAAAAAGATAAAGTCAAATTCCCAGTTATTACTAAAAGAATTACACCACAAGATTTCACGTTTTCAACAAAAAGCTTTCCTGTACATGAGTTAAACAAAGCAACACACTACAAACTGAACACTAAAATTTGGAAACATTTATATTTTAAACTTAATATCTTAACAGAACATGAATATGTATACTTCAAACTCTAAATCTCCACAGAATACTCCTATTTGTCTGTTACTTCCACTCCAAGAATTTTCCCATACGTTACATGTCTTTTCACTTCTCCTGACCAATCCAAAGTGTACCTCAGCTCTTAGGAATTCACTTCAATTTCCTTAGTTTCTCAGCTATCTTCTGAGGTATGACATCATCTCTCAAATCTGGACTTCGCAGCTCGAGCATGGGCTTGCCTCAAAACAGAAACACCCCTAGTTCCCAATGGCTTCTTTGCTCCTGAGTTCAACAGCTTTCCAAAAGCCAACAGCTTTCCAAAAGTCAACTGCTTTTCCAAAAGCCAACTGCTTTCCAAAAGTCAACTGACTGACCTGTGTCAGCAAGCACACAGATCAAAAAAAACAGACACACCCTTCATCATCTATCTCCTTAGCTAGTGGTACATATGGGATGTTCCAGATAACAATTTAAACTGATTATTTGCAACTCTAAATCTTCTCTTTGATTCCTGATACCCACATAAATAATTGATAATGCTAACAATAACAGAACAAACTCTCCTAAACTTTCTGGTTTCAACTGCCCAACAAAACGAGGCCACCTGAGGTATTATAGCTCTCACCGCTCTAATTCTGTTTCTGAAA
Source organism: Heterodontus francisci (assembly GCF_036365525.1). Taxonomy (NCBI): domain Eukaryota; kingdom Metazoa; phylum Chordata; class Chondrichthyes; order Heterodontiformes; family Heterodontidae; genus Heterodontus; species Heterodontus francisci. The sequence continues at coordinate 153,685,906 of NC_090373.1, read as the reverse complement.
GCACTCATGGTTAGGATTTTTGAACTTTAAATCTTCTCTTTGTTCTGGGAAATCATACGAATAATTTAAATCTCTGAAGATGGTAGACTCAACATCTCCATCAACAAGTTACGTTTCCATTACATAAATAATTGATAATGCTTTACACTTCCCAATATGGCCTTACTAAATAAACATGGGTTACCCTTTGATTTGTAATTCTTTAAAACTTGATGTAAGTTTGTTTCTACTGTTTTCAGAGAGTTCAGAATTTTTGGTGGTACGCCTCTGGTTCAAATGCTCAGATAGCATTTTTGGTCATCTCATAGTTTGACGAACTCTCGTCGGACAATAGGAAATAAACCTCATGGGCTTTCTTGTGAATTTTCTTTGCAGCAGCGGGGTCCAGCCCCCCACTGACCACTTCAACTGTTTTGCAAGCTTTTCAAGTGAGATGAAAAATGCTTCCACATCCTGCTCATTGAACCTTGGTATCAATTGTGAGAACTTTAAGAACTCAGCACTCAGTCCTGTGTCATAGGTAGTTCCTTCACCAGCGGTGCCTTTACTGGGTACATTGGGTCTTCTCCTATTCATTTTGGGCTGCCTTAACTCCCTTTCCTGCTTGTCCTACAGGAAAGCTCTTTCTTTCTCCCTTTCCTGGAATTCTCTCTCCTCCTTCCATTCCTGTCTCTACCTTTCTTTTTCTTTTCTTTGGAATTCCAGCTCTGGTCTCCGCAGTTCCAGCTGTATTTTGGCTGATGCTATTCTGCCTGTTTCAGATGCGATGCCAGTCCCCAGTTCTTCAGTTTCAATTTCAGAATGGTTGGCTACAAGTTTTAGGATTTTGGGTTTCCGAGCTTTTAGATGGATATTTACCTCTAAATAACTAGCTATACTCCTTAACTCTTCAATGAATAGGGCTTTTAAACTGTCCCAAGTTACTTCACTCTGTTCTAGGAAGGTACTGGCCTCAAATGTGGACATTATAGTACATTAGCACTGAACCACAAGAAAACTTGTAGTAAAGTTTTTTTAAATTATTGCTGGGGATCAATTTGGTATCCTGCTTCCAATTTCTCGTTTGTCTTTGAGTTTGATCTCAGACGTAGAGCCCCCAAATTTTAGGTTTGTTTGCCAGCTTCTCAAAGCAAGTGTTCTCATTTGTTTATCATCAAAAAAAAAATCAATTCCCAATTAAAAGTTCCCTCTATAAAACTAATACAAATTATGAACCAGATGATCATAACCGTATGCTGAATCTGACCTGGGAAAGATTGAAGAATGGCACGACATGGCAGAGAGTGGACTCCAAGATTTCCAATGCTGCACTGGAGGCTTTGGTGGAGGAGTTGCAAAGGAGTAGTGATTTCCTATATCCACATAGGGCTGTGAGGCCCTCCTGACACATGCTCAAAGGGCAGTGGGAGTAGATAGCCATGGAGGTCAATACCAGGAGTCAAGTCACAAGGACCTGACTACAGTGCCACAAGAAGTACAATGACCTGACATGAGTGTTCAAGGCCAGCGAATGCATCTTGAAATGCCTTATCCCACCAATTGCACCATTAACCTCAGACAGTGGTCAATGCACCACACCCTCATCACTCACCAATGGACATGGTAATGGTCAGTGACAGAGAGGAGGTAAGGTGTGGATATTTTGGTGAACGAGAAATTGGGGTTACGGTTATGGATATCGTACTCAGATGAGTTGTTCATGTACAGCCTGGGCAGAAAAGTGCAGTCTCAGTAGCCTCTTGTCTTTACCATCTTCCTCCTCCTGCTCCTACTTCTGAGTTGCTCACCTTCCTGTTGCTGGCAATGGGTGTTCCCTCATGATGACGAAGTTGTGCAGCATGCAACAGGCCAACATAGATCTTAACACGGGCTCTGCTGAGTACTGTAGGGTTCCTCCAGAGCAGTCCAGGCAGCAGAGGCATTGTTTTAACAGGTCAATGGACTGCTCTATCACATTTTATGTGGCAGCATGTATGTCAGTTGCATCCTGGAGTCATCAGCTATCTGGTCCGCAGATTGCCCCTATTATCCAGTAGCCACACTTTGGTTTGCTGTGGTGGCTCAAAAGCAGCTCGCTAAGTGAACTTTTTTAAAAATTCATTCATGGGATGTGGGCGTCGCTTGCCAGGCCAACATTTATTGTCCATCCCTAATTGCCCTTGAGAGGGTGGTGGTGAGCTGCCTTCTTGAACTGCTGCAGTCCATGTGGGGTAAGTACACCCACAGTGCTGTTAGGAAGGGAGTGCCAGGATTTCGATCCAGCAACAGTGAAGGAACAGCGACATAGTTCCAAGTCAGAGTGGTGTGTGACTTGGAGGGGAACTTGCAGGTGGTGGTGTTCCCATGCATTTGCTGTCCTTGTCCTTCTAGTTGGTAGAGGTCGCGGGTTTGGAAGGTGCTGTCTTGGTGCATTGCTGCAGTGCATCTTGTAGATGGTACACACTGCTGCCACTGTGCATCGGTGGTGGAGGGAGTGAATGTTTGTAGATGGGGTGCCAATCAAGCAGGCTTCTTTGTCCTGGATGGTGTCGAGCTTCTTGAGTGTTGTTGGAGCTGCACCATCCAGGCAAGTGGAGAGTATTCCATCACACTCCTGACTTGTGCCTTGTAAATTGTGGACTGACTTTGGGGAGTCAGGAGATGAGTTACTCGCCGTAGGATTCCTTGAGACCTGCTCTTGTATCCACGGTATTTATATGGCTATTCCAGTTCACTTTCTGGTCAATGGTAACCCCCCCAGGATGTTGATGGTGGGGGATTCAGTGATAGTAATGCCGATGAATGTCAAGGGGAGATGGTTAGATTCTCTCTTGTTGGAGATGGTCATTGCCTGGCACTTGTGTGGTGCGAATGTTACTTGCCACTTTCAGCCCAAGCCTGGATATTGTCCAGGTCTTGCTGCATTTCTACAGGGACTGCTTCAGTATCTGAGGGGTCGTGAATGGTGCTGAACATTGCACAATCATCAGCGAACATTCCCACTTCTGAGCTTATGATTGAAAGAAGGTCATTGATGAAGCAGCTGAAGATGGTTGGAACTAGGAACTCCTCAGTGATGTCCTGGAGCTCAGATGTTTGACCTCCAACAATCACAACCAGCTTCCTTTGTGTTAGATATGACTCCAAACAGTGGAGAGTTTTCCCCCTGATTCCCATTGACTTCAGTTTTGCTAGGGCTCCTTGATGCCATAATCGGTCAAATGCTGCCTTGATATCAAGTGCAGTCACTCTCACCTCACCTCTTAAGTTCTGTTCTTTAGTCCATGTTTGAACCGAGGCTGTGATGAGGTCAGGAGTTGAGTGGCCCTGGCGGAACCCAAACTGGTGGACATTGAAGTCCGGCACCCAGAGTACATTCTGCACCCTTGTCACCCTCAGTGCTTCCTCCAAGTGGTGTTCTACATGGAGGAGTACTGACTCATCAGCTGAGGGAGGGCAGTAGGTGGTAATCAGCAGGAGGTTTCCTTGTCCATGTTTGACCTGATGCCATGAGACTTCATGGGGTCTGGAGTCAATGTTGAGGCCGCCCGGGGCAACTCCCTCCCAACTGTATACTACTGTGCCACCTCCTCTGCTGGGTCTGTCCTGCCGGTTGGACAGGAAATACCCTGGGATAGTGATGGTGGTGTCTGGGACATTGTCTGTAAGGTATGATTCCATGAGTATGACTATGTCAAGCTGTTGCTTGACCAGTCTATGGGACAGCTCTCCCAACTTTGGCACAAGCCCCCAGATGTTAGTAAGGAGGACTTTGCAGGGTCGACAGGGCTGGGTTTGCCGTTGTTGTTTCCGGTGCCTAGGTCGATGCCAGGTGGTCTGTCTGGTTTCAGAATGAAGGCATCATGATTGCTGCGACAACACTGTTTAGTGACCTGCATGATTCTTTGCATAAGGTCACACACCACTTGGACTTTTAGGAAGTGCTATCCTTTTTGGTGACGGTATAGAGCACAGCTGACGTGCGGCACCCACAAAGCGTTGTGCGTGCAATCAATGACACCTTGCACCATGGGTAAGCCTGCAATCCTACTGAAGCTGCCTGCATGATCCACCTGCTTGTCTTTGGCAAGCGAGAATGAAATGTAGTTAGCATTCTATAAATAGAGAGTGTCAATGACCTCCCTTACACAACAGTGGGCTTCCTCCCCCTCCTTCTTCCAACAGCTTGTCCTGCTCTGTGTGACCACTGTTCATTCTCCTAGTCATGTTGTCTTCCAAGGGCAATGCCTACTAGTGCACACATGTCTGGGAGCAACTGGTTTGTGCTGAAGCCTTGAAGTCAGCAAAAACTCTTTCAGCACCAAGCAAACCATTCCTTCTAGACCTTTGCAACTTGAAACAATGATAGAAAGCATCAGTCGAATCTTAGCAGCAGTAATTAATCAGTGACCAACTAGAGGTAGTTGATGATCCCCACAGGTAGTGCTGTTGGGTGGACAGAGTTAGGGGTGGGAGGGGGGGGGGCTTTCCTGCTGTTGAAAGCATGCTCAACTGTGTAAGGTGAAAGCAGGGAGTTAGCTGGAGCATATAGTTCCAAAATGGCATTGCTGGAATCAAATCAGCATTGCACATTGGTTGACGTCATGGCCTCTCTGCTCTGTGTACTTCCGGCATTAGTTCACTGTGCCCACTCTGACATCCTCACTAATATATTATCCAGGATAACTCACCTTAAAAGTGTACATGTGAACCATGGATACTGTCATGCAGACCCCCACCTGCCAAGAATGAGGCACACATTATTTTGCCACATGAACATTAAAATTTAAAATTGTTGCTGGGAAGAAAAGAGGGCCTATCACAAGGAATTGCCGGAAAGACTGTTTTTGCATACTAGCAGACTGTGTTGGATTGGAAGAAAGGAGCCAGTCCCTGCTTCCCCAATACACAAACAGATGTGGTCAGACCAGTTTAGTCACATGACTAACTGACTGTTGGAGTTTTTTGAATTTGAACTTGCCACAGAGAATTTGAACTCAGAAAGCTGTTTGCTCCTGGACTGAAAAGACTTCTCTCCTGTCTACTCTCATCTCACTCTCACCAGTTTCGGAAACCATTGAAGACATATGAATCCCAAGAGACAAAAGTCTCCTACAGTGAACAAGGTTTAAGAAGAAAGAATTGCCGACAAAAGGACTACAGTGAGCTAGAAGCACAGTAACAAGAAACTGTTCTGATATTGCCTCAAACCTCTCCATTTTATTTTTCTTCTCTTTTTTGTCTCTGTTTGCATGTGCATATCGCGTATGCATGCTAGGAGGGGGCATAACATGTATCCGTAAGCATTAACCAAATTAGAGTTTAAGTTTAAGTTTTGATAAATTTCACTTTTCTTCTTTAAACCCAAGAAGGCCTGTTTGTGCTAATTTCTTTGCCTGTTAATTGTAAAGCGGTGAACAATGATTCACCAAGGGGGAGCTCAAAACACAGTGCGTTTAAAAATTAAACCCTGTTACAATAAGACCAGGTGAAGGCTAAAAGGGATCCCTAGACACCTTTCTCACCTGGTCGTAACAATAACATATTGGATAACTGTAGCACCTAAATAATGAATGCTGTCGATCCAAATTTCATGCTTTTTTTAATAAAAAATTCCAATTTCGCTGGATATAAATTTTAATTTTGCATCTCTTACAACTTCAGGATGTTCCAAATCACTTTACAGCTAAGTAAGCACTTTCTATGTAATATAATATGACTAGTTAATCTGTTTTGGCAATGTTTGTTTGGGGATAAATATTAGCCGAAGCACCAAAGCGAACGCCCCTGCTGTTCTTCAAAGTAATGTGTTACAATTCCATTAGAGACCAGTAACTTTTAAAAATAAATTCAAATTCTTAATTATTAACCAAAAGAATTACGCCACAAGATTTCACATTTTAAACAAAACACTTTACTGTACAGGAGTTAAACAAAGTAAGTGCTACTAACTTAACACTATACTTTGTAATCATTTATATTTAAAACCCAAAGTCTCAATAAAACACTCCCCGTTTGACTTATACTTCCACCCAAGAGTCCCCTATACTTTACAAGATGGTGAGGATTCATTCATTTGTCCTGGGCCCTATCATGCCACAGCTCTCAGGAATACATTTCGATTCTCAGTTTCCCAGCTATCTTCCAAAGTATGAGATTTCTTGGGGTTTATCCCTCTAGCATCCAGCTAGACAAACCCGACAGCCCTATTTTAAGACTTGATGAATTTGTATTTCCCCAGCCTGAGCATGGGCCTCACTCGCATCTTTGTTTAGTGACTTCAAATCAGAAACACGCCTCTTTCCTGATGACCTTTCAGCTCCTTATCCCAACTTCTTGCAGATTCTCTCTCGGCCTGGTTCAAGTCGCTTCCAAAAACGTTCTGTGAGCAATCACGGAGATAAAACCCAAGACCAAAAGGCTCTCTTTGCATAATCTATCTACATAGCAACATGGTAAATTTGGGATGTCCCAGAGAGAAATTTATACAAATTTAACTTCTAGCTTCAAAACAAAACCTTTGATTTTGAACCTACATGAATAATTCACATTGCGAGTGAAGTCAGGGCAATTATCCTCATTCTTACTGTCCTCAGTTCCCCAACTAAACAGGCCCACCTGCTGTTTTATGGCCCTCTAACTCTGATCCTGTAAGTACACATGGAAAGATCTTTGACGTGTAAATACCTTAGGTGGTCTGGAAACTTTTGAATCCCAGAGTTTCAATTACCTTACATTTACAAATTTAATTTCCCTAAAATTAAAAGTTACTTCTAAAAATATTTATATAAATCATAAAGCTAGATGATCATAACAAATGCCATGGGGTATTGTATATCTACATGAGAGAACAAACAGTATTATCTGAAAGATAGCATCTCCAAAGATGCAGCACTCCCTCACTATTATATTTGACTGTTGGCCTTGATTTTATGCTCAAGTCTTTAGTAAAAGATTTGAACCCACAACCTTCTGAGGCAGGGATAAAGTGCTACCAACTGAGCCACACTTGATAGCTAACAACAAAGAATACCTCCTCCCACAATCCACAAAACCATGTGAAGGGAAGCTGTTTCATTTTCCAATTTTTAAACATTGCCACTTTAAATATGAAGAGAATAATAAACTAATTTTACCAGAAGTGCTCGAGCAAGCTAAATCCCTGTTATCAGAGCTTGGAGATACGCACCAAGACCACCAAAATTAATTGTTATCCTCATATTTGCAGCATCAATGCCTCAAAGAGCTTGGAGGTTTAACCAATCTGTGACAAATTATTGAAAGATACAATGTTTGAACCAATGATTTAGGCAGCTTTGGTGGCTGAGTAAAAATAGCCCACACAAGAAATGTAAAAAGGACTTAAGCAACTTACCAGAAAAGGATTTTCAAATTGCCTGTTTGTATCTGTATTCTGCAAATAGAGAGGAAATGCCCACTCAGAATCAGAAATGATATCACCAACAACCACAACAAAATGATGGGCTGAATTTTACTGGGCCCCCGACGTAGGGCTCTGTGGAGGGGTGGGGTGCACCAGAAGATGGCTCCAGCAGAGGCCCGCCACGAAGCTCGACGCCAGAAGTGCCCGGCCCGATCCCCACACCCCCCCCCCACCCCCGGTGGCGAGGCTCAGTGGCGGCACAACACCAAACCCCAACCACCCCCACCTGACGGGAACTGCATCTACATATTTAAATCAATAAAATGAATACATTAACATAAACTTACCTTCAATCTTCCGGGTCCGCCGCAATCTTCTGCATGGCGGTTGGCACTCCCATGCCTTCACTTCCCCATCTGGGGAATGCAGGCGTGACTCTGGTGGAGGTTGGGGGGGGGGAGTAAATTTCTTAAGTTTGGCTGGGGGGAATAGGGTCAAATAAATGTAATGATTATAAGGGATGGTGGAAAAGCGTGAACTTTAAACTTTGTACAGTCTCGGGGGGGGGGGGGGGTGGGGTGGGGTGGTGCGGGTGTGGTGGTCAGCTTTCAAAGGTAAGTGTTTTGGGGGGAGAGGGCAAATACATAATGTCATTATTATTGGGGGGGGTGAGAAAGGGGCATTATAATTTTACTTGGTACATTTTGGGGGTGGTATGTCTTTAAAAATTTAAATTTGCAGGCAGAGCAGGCTGCCCTTTAAAAATGATGCCAGCGCCTGTGCACAGTCAGCTGATGCCCTCGCCGGTGTCAGACAGCCCGCCCCCTTCACGTGATTGTGGTGGGGCCGGGGCATTGCCCCGGCTATTTAACTGAGATGACTTTTTCACCTGCCAAGAGTGGCAACAGGCTCTTAAAATCCAGCCCAATGTTTCCAAGAACCTCAACCGAAATCTCAGTTGGTGTGAGTTATTAGAGGGTAATGGGTGGAATTCCCTGGGCTGATGGGAACTCCCCCAGACATGCCCCCTCATTGTAGGTGGGAGTAGGTGAAAGACCCCCTCATGCCCTCCCAACTGGAATTTACAGTGCTTGTTACACAAAGTTGCATCCTCGCAGAACTGGACTTTTCCCCAAATTTCAGCCCCCAGCAGTCATGGTTCCCAGTCTGACCCCCAGAATTTCAGGCCTGTGTATTTGTGGCAAAAATTGTAATCCAAATAGATTGAAACATTTAATAATTTCCTATTTGATCAATTGGGAGGAATCAGGGAGTACACAGGGGTTATATGCTGTCCTTTTCCTTCTGGAACCGGCGTTGAATTCAGCTGAGATTTGATCGAATGGAAAGTCTCTCTGTCTGTTGGCGATATGGGAATGAAGTTTGAACACTCCCAAACCAGTTTCTAGTTGATATTAGTGTATGACAGTTAACTGACCGCAGTTCAGCGCAGATTAACTAAATTGGTAAGTTTTAACACCGTATGGATGATTGATGAGCAAATGGGAAAATTCACATTGATATCCGAGAGATACTCATCTGAGACTGAGATAAGGCACATTGTTGGTGCAGAGGGAGCCATGCTGTACCTGACCTGGAAGTAACTAGTGTTGATGCAGGATGCTTAAAATGTTCCATTCTGTAGCACAAACATCCCTTGAGAAGCACAGAAATTTACTAAAAAGATAAAAATTGGAAGTAACAAGGCTGAGGGTTGCAAAGATAAAGTGCAGACAGAGATGATTAAATACTCTGGTTCCAGTTCTGCTGGGATCATGGGAATTGTTATCTGTGGAAAGCAACTGGTCAGGGTTGGATAATAATGAAGTAATATACGAGAATAATAAATTGCAGCATTAAATTGACATCCTGGAGTTAATGTTTGAATGCTTCTGGGAATCAGGCTGAAATACGATGTTTTAGATTCTTCACAAATGTTGCCTTTGGTTATTCCCCTTCCTCAGCAAATCAAATAAATTGGAGAAAATCTGCTTAATGACAGCACAACATGTATAAGGATGTATAATACAATTTAAAAAAAAAATCTTAACACCTGCCTAAAAGTATTCCGCCAGAACTTGAGCTCATAATGTGGGCTGACATTCCAATGTAACGCTGAAGCAGGGCTGCATTGTTGGAGGATCCATCCTTCAGATGAGATCTTAAACCAACACTCATCAGCTTCGCCCACTCTGCTCACCCTTCCCTACCTGTTTTCAAGATCCCACTGCTTTTCACAGATAAGGAGGGTGTTTGTCCAGCCAACATTCCACCCATCGATCGATGCCACCAAAAAAACAGATTAGTTAGTCACTGGCCCAATTCTGTTTGTGGGGCCTTGCTTTGTGCACATTGGCTGCTACGTTTGCTCACATAATTACAATTAAAGATCTAAAAATGAGTTAATGTGGAGCACTTTTGGATGCGGTAAAGCAATGTATAAGTACTTTTCTCTTTTCCAAAATAGTGCACAGAAGAATGTACAATGAGCTGACAGTGGCAGTCTATTTATATGATTTTAATATGCTCCCTGATCAGCTTGTGCCTTGCACAAAAATAGCTCACAGAAATGGAAACTCAAAGTCCTGAAAGGAATGCTGCTCCTATTGGACTTCACCTTCAGTTCAACCTCACAGTTTGATTCTAGATATCTAGCTTTATTGGAGCTCCTGTTACTTTATAATCCTTTTGTCTTTTTCTATATGTGAGTCCATTAGTGCCCAAATTGACCTTATTTCAAGTTTTTCCTTTTATTCACTCTCCTTTAATCCTGAAGGTGCTGATTCTTTTTGAGGTATGGTTCCAGGGACACCTTCCCAGGTATCTTGTGTGAGTAGCCACTCTTCAAGTGGGGGTGCAATATGAAGAGCAATGCATGGCTGCCTGTTATACACCCTACTCAAGTTTCCTTTCCACTGACTTCAATGGGGTGGCCTGACCCATCACCGCTCATTTTGCACCCCTCTGAAATTAAATTCCCCCCCCTACAACTTGCCAACCAAGCCAACCTTCACTGGCATTGATGGGACTGCCATACATAGAGTCATAGAGAGATACAGCACTGAAACTGGCCCTTCAGCCCACCGAGCCTGTGCCAACCAACAACCACCCATTTATACTAATCCTACATTAATCCCATATTCTCTACCACATCCCCACCATTCACCTACCTACACTCGGGGCAATTTACAATGGCCAATTTACCGACCAACCTGCAAGTCTTTGGCTGTGGGAGGAAACCGGAGCACCCGGTGAAAACCCACGCAATTACAGGGAGAACTTGTAAAGTCCACATAGGCAGTACCCTGAATCAAACCCGGGTCACTGGAGCTGTGAGGCTGCAGTGCTAACCACTACGCCACTCTGCCTTTATCATTTTCAGAATATAAAGAAGTGTGGGGCAAGAAAAAGTTATTCACTCCATCAAGTCTATTCATAGAATCATAGGCTGGAATTTTACCTTGGGCAGGAGGCTCCACCCACTGGCTCAAAGTCAGGTGCGAGCCTGTCTCCACCAGGCCTGGGAGCCTTGCTCTGATTTTATGTGGCCTAAGCCCTTAATTGGCCTTGGGAGGGATTTCTGCTCATCTGAGACAGGATGTCCCACCTCCAAAGAACAGCCGGGCAATCAGCAGGCTGCAGCTCTCAGTCTCAGCAGTGCCACCAGGAGCGGTGGTCACTGCTGGAACTATAACCAGGCAGAGGAGCAAGAGGGACGTCAACCCTGGAATAAAGGTAAGTTTGTGGGCCTCACCGAGGACAATCAGCCGGGACCCGGCGCGGCAAGGGTGCCGGGTGGAAGGGGGTGGGAATGTAGTTCAGTTGGGGGTAGTTGAGCTGTGGGGGGTCCCTCCATGGGGCACAGGGTTCCTCCAGCCCGCAAGGAGGCTGCCAGGTTTTACTGATCAGCCTCCTGGAGGTCCTGAGCTACCCACCTGCCACTGGTAATATACCAACGTGGTGGGAGAAGGCCCTTAAGTGGCAGTTAATTGGCCAGTTCATAGGCTGTTCTGGTTCTGAAGTCTCAGGATAAATTAAATAACATGCTTTCAACTTCATTATCCATGCTTCTCAGCATTATAAAAATCCCAATCACATCCCTTTCAGGCCAATGAAAACAAGTTAAAGTGCATAACTTGCAGCTTTAAGATCATCATGATTGTATCCAAATCCAGAACATAGGAACAAGAGTAGGTCATTTAGCCCTGCGTGCCTGTTCCAGCATTCAATCAGATTGTAGCTGTTTAGTACCTGCCTTTGCTCCATATCCCTTGTTACACTTACCTAATCTACTGATCTCAATCTTGAGAATTTCAATTGACTCATTATTCACAGCCTGCTGAGGGGATAGGTTCCAGATTTTCACCACCGTCTCTATGAAAAGTATCTCCTGATTTCACTCCTAAATGGCCAGGGTATAATTTTAAGATTGCGTCCCCCATTCTGTACTCCTTTACCAAAGAAAATTGTTTTGCTGTATCTATGCTATCAAATTGTCTATTATTTTGAAATACCTTAATTAGATTACCCTTCAACCTTCTAAACTCAAGGGAATATAAGACAGGTTAATGCAACATGTTCTCATATTTTAACCCTTTAAGCCCTAGTATCATTCTGTGGAATCTTTGGACCCTTCCCAGGGCCAATATATATTTCCTGAGGTTTGGTGCCCAAAACACAACGCAGCACTCCAGGTAGTTCTGACCAAGTTTCTGTACAACTGAAACGTCACTTCCTCACTTGTATTCCAATTCCCTTGAAATACAGGCCAACATTCCATTTGCTTTTTCCCTTATATTTTGTACCTGTGCACTAGTTTTTAGTGAACATTGTTCATGGACACCCAAATCCCTAAGCTCCTTCATAGCTTGTCGTCTCTCATCATTAATAAACTATTCCAATTTGTCTTTCTCAGATCAAAAGAGGACGAACTCACACTTCACAACATTAAACTCCATCTGCCAGTTTTGCTCACTTAGTCTGTCTACATGCCTTTGTAACTTCCTGCTCCCATCCACATAATTCTCCACGCCCCAACTTAATGATATCAGTCAACTCTCTATTACATAAGAATATAAGACTATAAGAAATAGGAACAGGAGTAGGCCACTTGGCCCCTCGAGCCTACTCCGCAATTCAACAAGATCATGGCTGATCTGATTGTAACCTCAACGCCACATTCCCGCCTGCCCCCAAAAACCTTTCATCCCCTTGCTTATCAAGAATCTATCTACCTCTACCTTAAAAATATTTAAAACCTCTGCTTCCACCGCTTTTTGAGGAAGAGAGTTTCAAAAACTCACGACCCTCTGAGAGAAAAAAATTCTCCTCATCTCTGTCTTAAATGGGCAACCCTTACTTTTAAACAGTGACATCTAGCTCTAGATTCTCCCACAAGAGGAAACATCCTTTCCATATCCACCCTATCAAGGATCTTCTTTGTTTCAATCAAGTTGCCTCCTACTCTTCTAAACTCCAGCTGATACAAGCCTAACATGTCCAACTTTTCCTCGTAAGACCATTCCAGGCAATAGTCTAGTAAACCTTCTATTTCTTCATCCAAATCATTAATGTATAAGGTGAAAAGCTGAGATTCCAGTACAGATCACTGGAGAACACTACTTGTCACATTCTGCTAATCAGACAACATTCCCTTCATCCCTACTCTCTATTTCTTGCCTCTCAACCAATTACAAACATATACCGTGAAGGTTACCTTCAATTCCCCGCCCTTTCATTTTTGCGAATAATCGCTTGCGCAGAACCTTATCAAAAGGAGTTTTGAAAGATCAGCAAGTTCTGTGGAAATGTATTTTTAGAAAAATAAGCAAACCAAGTATGGGTTTGGCTTTCTCACTAGACCCTTAACTTGTGCATTTTAGGGTCTGTATATTCCAACGAGGCTCAGTTGGTGACCAGCTACATTGGAACCCTGTACATGCAACAAATCAATGTTTGGACTTACTGCAACCTGTTACAGTTAGCATGAGAATACCTCAAATGAGTTTTACACAAGGAATATGTCTTGGTGACAGGGGGCTCGACCACTGGCAAAAGCACTGGTGAGAACCTCCTCTGGGGAAGGCCTACCACATTGTGTGCCAATTGAGCACTTAAGTGGAGAGCAACAGGCCTTTCCCAGGATCAAGGACCCCAGCGACAGAGGTCCTGCCTGCTGAGAGTTGCTGGCCAATCAGAGGCTGGCAGCTCTTTAACTGAGCAGCGCCACCACGGAGGCAGTGGCTGCTGCCGGTACTGGACTCACCAGAGGTCCTGAACCCAGGCCACCGGTAAGTCACAGTAGGAGGGGTTTCATGGGGTGAGGGTCACGGGGAATGGGGATGAAGCGGGGTAAGCAGTAAGGGCAGAGGGCTGGCTCTCAGTGGGCACCCCACCTTCCCGATGCCGGGTCCTTCGTTCAGGAACCAATACAGACGGCAGTGGGATGAAGCCCTTCATTGGGCATTAATTGCCACTTAAGGACCTCAATTGGTGGCGGGGCAGGATGGGTGCTCACAGGCCTCCCCACCCTGGACTTAATTTGGGAGGAGGTGGGAAGGGCAGGATCCCCCACCCTGCTACCACCCCGCCCGATTATAGGCTCTCCCTGCCTCCAAACCCAACTTGGGGGACAACATAAGATTGCCCCTATTGCCTTTATTTTGGGGACATACTAGGATCAATTTTATGAATTTTCCCTCCAGTTGGAAGATCCAGTGGGGCCCACTGACCTTATTATGTATTCCAGACAGCTGAAGCTCCACAATGGTATATAAATATTCATAACCTTGTTCATACCGTGGATGGCTTATTTATGTTTGATGGTAAATTAGCATATGAAAACAGGAACTGCCATTATTCTTTGCTAACTATGTATAATTACCATGCAGTAAGCACCTCAAATACATTTAACACTCAGAGTAAGAACAATTCTGTTTTTTAGTCTTCCTACAGAGTCACAATTATCACCTATTTTTATGCAGAAGATCCTTAATGGAGATGAATAGTTGTGGCTGTTCACAAATACTGAATAACTTACCTCCTGAGGAAATGCTGATTGAAGACATGGCATCTCGAGAAATATCATTTTTGCAACAAAGGTTTTAAAGTAAGAATTGCAAATAAATTTGTGCAATAGAGTTTGAAGAATGAACACAGGCATTATGTGGAATTTCCTTTCAGCATGGTAACACCCTGTTCATAAAGCAATTAAATGTTTTATGTTTCTGTGATAACTGATAACCGCTTGATAGCCCACACTTCTCACTTCACTCAATTTCATGTTTCTCTTTATGCTCGTAAATAATTGGGCATTTGACATGCCAGTATTTTCCCTGAGTGCTGTTCATAGTCTTTTTCTCACGTGCCTTTCTCAAGAGTTTAAACATTGGCACTGGAATGGAATTTTCACTTTTATCTTTGGGTAACTATGCAATTTGATCAGTTTGTCGATGGTGGAGGTGAAGGGTGTAGTATTAGGGCCTGAAAGGCCTAATGTTGGAGACAGTGAGAGCAACCCCTCCCACTGTAGTGATGATGATGATGTAATGATCACATGGTAATGTGATTTGGAAGAAGAGAGTAGCAGCACGAAGGATGCGAGCTAGAGAGGCTTGTGGAGAGTGTAAATAGAGATTTGTAAATAATAAGAGTTATTAGTTGACCTTATCTAGACTCCCAGACTTTATCAATAATACCTTATCTATGCTACTGCTACAAAAGCAACACACAACATGGTGGCACTGGTTAAAACAACCAGAAAGTACTGAAAACACCTTACTTCGTGAAGTAGCAGCAATAGAACAGCAGTTCTCACGGGGGAATGCAAAAAGCTCCAGAGCTGTTCCATAGATGAAGAAGACACAGACAGTCAGTGAGTCAACTGTGGGGAGGTGGTGGTGTAGTGGTATTGTCACTGGACTAGTAACCCAGAGACCCAGGATATTCCTCTGGGGAAATGGGTTTGAATCCCACCATGGCAGAAGGTGGAATTTGAATTCAATTAATAAAAAAATCTGGAATTAAAAAGCTAGTCTAATGATAGCCATGAAACCATTGTCGCAAAAAACCCATCTGGTCCTTTAAGGAAGGAAATCTGCTGTGCTTACCTGGTCTGGCCTACATGTGATTCTAGACCATCAACAATGAGGTTGACATTGTGCTCTTAAAGTGCCCTCTGAAATGGCCAAGCAAGCCACTCAGCTGTACCTAATCGCTAAAAAGATAAGGAATGAAACCTGACGGACAACCCGGCACTGAGCTCGGCAATGGAAACGACAACGGCAAACCCAGTCCTGTCGACCCTGCAAAGTCCCCCTTATTAACATCTGGGAGCTTGTGCCAAAATTGGGAGAGCTGTTCAACATACCAGTCAAACAATAGCCTGATATAGTCATACTCACCGAATCATACCTTACAGACAATGTCCCAGACACCACCATCACCATCCCTACGTATGCCCTGTCCCAACAGCAGAGGTGGTGTCACAGTGGTATACACTCGGGAGGGAGTTGCCCTGGAAGTCCTCAACATCGACTCTGGACCTCATGAAGTCTTATGGCATCAGATCAAACATGGGCAAGGTAACCTCCTGCTGATTACCACCTACCGCCCTCCCTCAGCTGATGACTCAGTACTCCTCCAGGTTCAGCACCATTTGGAGGAAGCACTGAGGGTGGCAAAGGCACAGAATGTACTCGGGTGGGGACTTCCATGTCTACCGCCAAGAGTTGCTCGGTAGCACCGAGCTGGCTGAGTCCTAAAGGACATAATTACGAGACTGGGTCTTCGAAAGGTGGTGAGGGAACCAATAAGAGGGAAAAACATACTTAACCTCATCCTCACCAATCTGCCTACTGCAGATGCATCTGTCCATGACAGTATTGCTAGGACTGACCACCGCACAGTCCTTGTGGCGACAAAGTCCCTTCTTCACATTGAGAATACCCTCCATCGTGTTGTGTGGCACTACCACTGTGATAAATGGGATAGGTTTTGAACAGATCTTGCAATGCAAAACTGGGCATCCATGAGCCCCTGTGGACCATCAACAGCAGCAGATTTGTACTCAACCACAATCTATAACCTCACGGTCCGGCATATCCGCCACTCTACCACTATCATTAAGCCTGGGGATGAACCCTAGTTCAATGAGGAGTGCAGGAGGGCATGCCAGGAGCAGCACAAGGCATACCTTAAAATGAGGTGTCAACTGGTAAAGCTACAACCCAGGACTACTTGCATGCCAAACAGCGTAAGTAGCATGCGATAGACAGATCTAAGCAATCCCACAACCAACGGATCAGCTCTAAGCTCTGCAATCCTGCCACATCCAGTCGTAAATGGTGGTGGACAATTAAACAACTAACAGGAGGAGGTGGCTCCACAAATATTCCCATCCTCAATGATGGGGGAGCCCAGCACATCAGTGCGAAAGATAAGGCTGAAGCATTTGCAACAATCTTCAGCCAGAAATGCCAAGTGGATAATGCATCTCGGCCTCCTCCTGAAGTCCCCAACATCACAGATGCCAGGCTTCAGCCAATTTGACTCACTCCATGAGATATCAAGAAACGACTGAAAGCACTGGAAACTGCAAAGGCTATGGGCCCTGACATTATTCCAGCCATGGTACTGAAGACCTGTGCTCCAGAACTTGCCGCACCCCTAGCCAAGCTGTTCCAGTCCAGTTACAACACAGGCACCTACCTGGCAATGTGGAAAATTGCCCAGGTAGGTCCTGTACACAAAAAACAGGACAAATCCAACCCGGCCAATTACCGCCCCATCAGCCTACTCACGATCATCAGTAAAGTGATGAAAGGTGTCATCGACAATGCTTTCAAGCTGCACTTGCTTAGCAATAACCGGCTCAGTGACACTCAGTTTGGGTTCCGTCAGGGCCACTCAGCTCCTGACCTCATTACAACTTTGGTTCAAACATGGACAAAAGAGCTGAACTCAAGAGGTGAGGTGACATCAAGGCAACATTTGATCGAGTATGGGATCAAGGAGCCCTAGCAAAACTGGAGTCAATGGGAATTGGGGGAAAACTCTCGCTGTTTGGAGTCATACCTTGTGCAAAGGAAGATGGTTGTGGTTGTTGCAGGTCAATCATCTCAACTTTAGGACATCACTACAGGTGTTCCTCAGGGTAGTGTCCTAGGCCCAACCATCTTCAACTGCTTCATCAATGACCTTCCTTCAATCATAAGGTCAGAAGTGGGGATGCTCGCTGATGATTGCACAATGTTCAGCACCATTCGCGATTCCTCTGATACTGAAGCAGTCTCTGTAGAAATGCAGCAAGACCCAGACAATATCCAGGCTTGGGCTGATAAGTGGCATGTAACATTCGCGCCACACAAATGCCAGGCAATGACCATCTCCAACAACAGACAATCTAACCATCTCCCCTTGACATTCAACGACATTACGATCGCTGAATCCCCCACTATCAACATCCTGTGCGTTACCATTGACCAGGAACTGAACTGGAATAGCCATATAAATACCATGGCTACAAGAGCAGGTCAGAGGCTAGGAATCCTGCAGTGAGTAACTCACCTCCTGACTCCCCAAAGCCTGTCCACCATCTACAAGAAACAAGTCAGGAGTGTAATGGAATACTCTCCACTTGCCTGGATGGGTGCAGCTCCAACAACACTCAAGAAGCTTGTAACCCACTTGATTGGCACACCATCCACAAACATTCACTCCCTCCACCACCAACGGAAAGTGGCAGCAGTGTGTACCATCTACAAGATGCACTGCAGCAACACACCACACCTTTACCAACTAGAAGGACAAGGTCAGCAGATGCATGGGAACTCCAGCGCCTGCAAGTTCTCCTCCAAGCCACACATGATCCTGACTTGAAACTATATCACTGTTCCTTCACTGTCACTGAGTCAAAATCCTGGAACTCCCGAACAGCACTGTGGGTGCACCTACACCACATGGACTACAACGGTTCAAGAAGGCAGCTCACCACCAACTTCTCATGGGCAATTAGGGATGAGCAATAAATGCTGGCCTAGCCAGGAACGCCCACATGAAATGAATTTTAAAAAAGTCAGCTGTGCAGACATTCAGACTGCACCACATAAGTGTTCACATCCAGGTTCAGCAATCAGGTTCAGAGTCCCAGTGACGGGTGACGGTCCAGGATCGGATGTGAGAATTTTTAAAAGGTGCCATTGTTGCTTAACGGCACACTAGGTTGGAAAATGCAGGGAGTGAGGTCGATCTCAAGCGAAAACACAAGTCAGGAGTCGGGCGGAGTCAGCACCCATGATTATGCCTGACCGCGGAGCGAAAGCATGGCAACGCCTGGAAAGAGCAGGAAACCACCAGAAAGAGCTCAAACACCTCCATTAAAGCCAAAACGATTTTAAAAAGACAGGGGAACACCCGAAAAAGCCCAACAAAACCTAAGGAAACCAAATGGATTCAGAATTTAGAATGCCTGAAAGCTTCCACGATCAGGAAGGACCCAGTCAGGTATAAAATTGGTCCTTATGGAGAAAAAGATTCCTCTGATATAGGCTTGCTTCCCAGCTGCATTCGAAATCAGAAGCAGAACAAGTAAATACCCTTTTATACTTTATGGGCGCATTTGCATATAATGTGATTGTGAGGTAAGGGATAAATAAAGCATCTGATAAATTGGAGGATGTATTACAAACCTTCAACAAATATTTAATTTTACGCAGTAACAAAACTTTGGAAAGAGCAAAATTCAACAAGCGAGTCCAGAAGATAGGTGAATCCATAGATTCTTTTATAAATGATCTGTACAGATTGGCAGAGGTATGTGACTATGGAGAGTGGAAGGTGGAACTGATAAGTACCAAATAGTTGTTGGAATAGCTGATGAATCAGATCTCTTATAGTTGAAAGATGACCATACACTCGAGAAGGCAATTCAGATCGTACGACAGGCGGAAGTCTGAAGACAAAACAACCATTCTGTGGGCTGACGAGAAGCCTTAGATTAGTCGAAATCCAATAACTGTACAGTTCTTGAAGCCAAAGACAGAGAGGCAATCTATTGAGAAAAAGGCACACACAGGTGAGAGAGTGCATGACACCGGGAAACCGTGCCAGCGCTGTGGAGCCAGGAAGAATGAATGGCCTGACACTGGGAAGTTCCGAGGAACAAACGGACCTTGGCGTGTTTGTCCATAGATCTCTAAAGCAGAAGGGCAGGTTAATAGGATGGTGAAAAAGGCATATGGGACACCTGCCTTTATCAATCGAGGCATAGATTACAAAAGCAGGGAGGTCATGTTGGAGTTGTACAGAACTTTGCTAAGGCCACAGCTGGAGTACTGTGTGCAATTCTGGTCGTCACATTATAGGAAGGATGTGATTGCTCTGGAGGGGGTGCAGAGGTGATTCACCAGGATGTTGCCTGGGATAGAACATTTAAGATATGAAGAGAGGTTGGATAGGCTTGGGTTGTTTTCCCTGGAGCAGAGAAGACTGAGGGGTGACCTGATCAAGGTGTACAAGATTATGAGGGGCATGGACAGGGTGGATAGGAAGCAGCTGTTCCCCTTAGTTGAAGGGTCAGTTACGAGGGGACACAAGTTTAAGGTGAGGGGCAGGAGGTTTAAGGGGGATTTGAGGAAGCACTTTTTTACCCAGAGGATGGTGATGGTCTGGAATGCACTGCCTGGGAGGGTGGTAGAGCTGGGTTGCCTCACATCCTTTAAAAAGTACCTGGATGAGTACTTGGCACGTCATAACATTCAAGGCTATGGGCCAAGTGATGGCAAATGGGATTAGGTAGACAGGTCAGGTGTCTTTAATGCATCGGTGCAGACCCGATGGGCTGAAGGGCCTCTTCTGCACTGTATTATTCTGTGATTCTGTGAAGACCAACAGATGGGAGCAGTGTCCTGCTCATAAAGGAATGTTTCAACTGTAAAAAGACAGACCATTACAGGAAAATGTGCCAGAGCAAGATCTTTTCGTTCAGAATTGCAAAGCAAAACCTTCACACAAAGAGCAGTGAATGAAAAGTATCAGCTTCCAGCAGAAAAGGAACCAGGAGATTTCCTAGGAGAAATTAATGATCCAAATGAAGGATTTTGGATGGCGGACATTTATGTAAATGGACACC
Source organism: Heterodontus francisci (assembly GCF_036365525.1). NCBI lineage: Eukaryota > Metazoa > Chordata > Chondrichthyes > Heterodontiformes > Heterodontidae > Heterodontus > Heterodontus francisci. Next base: position 153,665,414 of record NC_090373.1, on the reverse strand, counting down.
TAACGAATTTCAAATTGGACACAGGTGCTAGTGTCACAGCTCTGTCAGTCCAAGAGCCATGCTTGATGAGACATTGCCTACAACCGACGGACACACAGTTGCATGGTCCCGGTAGGACTCAACTGAAAGTGAAAAGTGAGCTTCAAGCAATCCTCCAATATAGAGGGAGACAAATTATGGAAACTCTATACGTCCTGCAAAACCGAGCATTTTCCCTCCTAAGCAGAAAAGTGTGCTTCGACCTGTATCTGATCAAGAAGATTGACAAAGTCAAGCAGCCACAGCTAAACAGTCACTTTCAAGCAGACTATCCAAAACTTTTCTCAGGTCTTGGAAGACTCAAGACAGAGTATAGAATCACACTTCAAGAAGATGCCAGACCAGTGTGTATCTTTACACCCAGAAAGATACCTTACCCGTTGATGAACCAAGTTCAAGACCAGTTGGAAGCGATGACCAGGATGGGAGTCATTTCTCCTGTAATGACACCAACAGAGTGGTGTTCGGCTATGGTTCCATTCCCAAAAACAAATTGGTATTCTTCGTACCTGTGTGGATTTAACACAGCTTACCAAAGCAGTGGCGCCGGAAATTCATCCAATGTCCACAGTGGATGACAGTTTGGCAAAATTGTCTCAGAGCATCATGTTTACCAAACTCAACGTCAGTAGTGGATTTTGGCAGGCTCCCTTAGATGAGACTGCAAGATCACTAACCACATTTATAAGACCATTCGGGAGATTTTGGTTCAACTGGTTATCGTTTGAAATAACTTCCGCACCAGAGATCTTCCAAAGGTCTATGTCTAACATCTTAGAAGGGCTCAAAGGAGTTATTTCTTACATTGATGACATCCTGATACATAGGCAGTCATTAGAGGAACATGAATAAAGAGTTCATGCAGCAGGGTTAACACTGAATGAGATGTGCAAATTCTCCAAGACATCAATCCGTTTCATGGGACACACAGTAAGCAGTAAAAGTATAATGGGCCATTACAGAATTCCCTACTCCTACGTCCATTCAGCATCTCCAAAGATTCCTCTGAATGATGGATTAGTTAGCCAAATTTCAACCTCATGTAGCGCAGGTAACAGAACCTCTAAGACAACTTCTCAAAAAAGATCAAGTGTGGTGTTGGAGATCACATCAAGAACAAGCATTCCAGAAGATTAAAGAGATGCTCATATCAGTGGACATCTTAGCACACTATCACCCTACACTGCCATCAATGATAGCTGCAGAAGCCTCCTCTACGGGGTGAGGGGCTGTCCTTTTCCAGGAGCAACCTGATGGTACTTGTAGTATACTACACATCTAGAGCTTTGTCCGAGACAGAGACAAGGGGCTGTATTTTATGAGGCCTCTGGCGTCAGGGGTCATGGCGGGGGGGGCCTGAGAAATTCTTCTGGCAGAGGCCCGCCACGACCCCCGATGCTGAGAAGGCCCAGCTGCATTTTAGTAGCGGCAAGGCTTCCATGCAACCCCCTCCCTGCTGCTGAGCGGCGGGGTCTTCATCTAAATATGTTCGTAAAGGTTAATGCATGCAAATAAACTACCTGTCCTGATGGCTGTCCCACGCCAATATTCCGGCTGCCAGCTGCAACTCACGTGCCTTCGGAACTGCGTTCGCAGTTCCGAGGCGTGACACTGATATGGGGGAGGGAGAGTGAAAATTTCAGGGTGGGGGAGTGGTGAAAACCGCTCCGATTGGTTGTGGGGTGAATGAGAAGGGGTTTAGGGTCAAAGAGAATAAAATTTCGGGGGAAAGGTCATGAGTGAAAACCCACTTTTCTGTGGGGGGAATAGAACAAAAAAAAAAATCAAATGATTATTCATTGGGGGGATGGGAGAGCGGATTGGAAATGTTTCTAAAATTTCATTTTACTTTTTCATAATCCTGTCTCTTTAAACATTCAAATGGTACTGAAGGGCTTGAAGCCCTTTAAAAACGGTGCCAGCGCCTGCGCAGTGGCTCTGCCCTCTCCAAATATAGCGGGGGCTCAGCGACGGCACATCTGTGCCCGAAGGCCGCTGACTTCAAAGCGTGCCTCCGTGATGTGCGGCGCGCTACTAAAATTCAACCCAAAGTATGCAGTAATTGAAAAAGAAGCATTTTCTATCATGTGGGCATTTGAGGAATGTTCTGATTGAGAGTCGTCATCGAGACAGACCATTGGTATCTTTGTTGGGTGAAAAGGAGATCGCAAAAATGCCGCCACGAATCCAAAGATTTCATTTATGTTTGATGAGATCTAGGTATGAGACCATATCTGTCCAGGGAAAGATGAAAATGTCTGCTGATGCACTATCACAAACGACGGTAGACCATCCAACACAACAGAATGTGTATTTTGTGGATGAGATAGAATCAATTCTCAGTATACCACACAAAATTGTCCAACAAGCATACAGAAACTGCAAGAAATTCATAACGCCCAAAAAAGTGATGAAGAACGTATTTGTATAAGGCAGTATTGCACATAAGGGTGGACACAAGATCGTCCTAGTGGGAAGACTATGAAAAATTTCTATGAATACAGAGAATACTTCACAATCATCGACAATTTGCTAGTTTATAATGACGGACTAGTCATTCCCAGTTCACTTAGATTAAATATATTGGAACATCTACATCAAGGCCATTTGGGAATAAATGAATGTTTAAGGAAATGTATGGATAAAGACCTGGAGGAGACATGGTATAAGGACCTGAAAGGGTTAATGTTGGAGACAGAGAGAGCAACCCCTCCAACTGTTCTGAAGATGATGTAACAGTCACAGGGTAATAAGCTTTGGAAGAAGAGAATTGCAGCATGAAGGATGCTAGCTAGAGAGACTTGATGAGAGTGTAGAGATGATAAATAATTAGTTATTAGTTGACCTTATCTAGAATCTGAGACTTTATCAATAACGCCCTAGCTATGCTACTGCTACAACAACACACAACAAAGTGAATCAAAGTCAAATCATTATTCTTGGTTTTTGGTTTTCCTTTGATCCCTTCTCCAGACTATCACCTCCTGTTTTCTAAATTTCACTGTCAACCCTCAGGGCCAAGAAGTCTTTACTGCTGTTTGTGTTACTGTATGTTGAGCATTTAGTATTATGCTGGGCCAGAGAACTGAATAGATCTAAATTTCACTGATTTCAATCTACTTGAGCCAAACTGAAAAATCTACTTTTTCACTAAATAACAACTGCACATGATTTAGGTCTGATTTGAAAAAAAAAAACAAATATTGTGTTTTCTGAGTGCTTCCCAAAATGAAGTCAGTTGTGATTTTTTTTTAGACTATAGATAGTGATCAGTTTGGTTCAGTTTGAGATAATATGATGCTCCAGCATTAGGAACATAGGAACACAGGAGCAGGAGTAGGCCATTCAGCCCATCGAGCCTTACATTCAATATGATCATGGCTTATCATTCACTTCAATGCCTTTTTCTCACATAATATCCCCTTATGTCATTTGTATTTAGAAATCTGTCAATCTCTGCTTTAAACATACTCAATGACTAAGGTTCCACAGCCCTCTGGGGTAGAGAATTCCAAAGATTCACAACCCTCTGAGTAAAGAAATTTCTCTTCATCTCTGTCCTAAGTGGCTTCCCCCTTATTTTGAAATTGTGTCCCCTGGTTCTAGACTCCCCAACCAGGGGAAACATCTGACTTGTATCTAACAAAACAAACAAAGAACAAAGAACAGTACAGCACAGGAACAGGCCTTTCGGCTGTCCAAGCCTGCGCCGATCTTGATGCCTGTCTAAACTAAAACCTTCTGCACCTCCGGGGTCCGTATCCCTCTATTCCCATCCTATTCATGTATTTGTCAAGATGCCTCTTAAACGTCGCTATCATACCTGCTTCTACCACCTCCCCCGGCAGCAACTTCCAGGCACTCACCACCCTCTGCCTCGCACATCCCCTCTAAACTTTGCCCCTCGCACCTTAAACCTATGTCCCCTAGTAACTGACTCTTCCACGCTGGGAAAAAGCATCTGACTATCCATTCTGTCCATGCCGCTCATAACTTTGTAAACCTCTATCATGTCGCCCCTCCACCTCCGTCGTTCCGGTGAAAACAATCCGAGTTTATCCAACCTCTCCTCATAGCTAATGCCCTCCAGACCAGGCAACATCCTGGTAAACCTCTCCAAAGCCTCCACGTCCTTCTGGTAGTGTGGTGACCAGAATTGTACACAATATTCTAAGTGTGGCCGAACTAAGGTTCTGTACAGCTGCCGCATGACTTGCCAATTTTTATACTCTATGCCCCGACCGATGAAGGCAAGCATGCCGTATGCCTTCTTGACTACCTTATCCACCTGTGTTGCCACTTTCAGGCTCTACCCTGTCTATCCCTTTAAGTATTTTGTAGGTTTCAATGAGATCACCTCTCATTTTTCAAAACTCTGGAGAATACAGGCCCAGTTTCCTCAATCTCTCTTCATAGGACAATCCCGCCATCCCGAGAATAAGTCTGGTGAACCTTCATTGCACTCCGTCTGTGGCAATAATATCCTTCCTAAGGTAAGGGGACCAAAATTTTACACAGCACCTTTAGAACCAAAGCTTAGGGAAAATTGTAATGTTTCACTATCTCTGCACTGAGCTGACAGTAAGCAAGAGCCTGGCAGAAGATCCAACATTCAGACTAACATTTTAATCATAAGAACATAAGAAATAGGAGCAGGAGTAGGCCATTCAGCCCTGCTCCACTATTCAATGAGGCCATGGCAGATCGTCTATTTCGACACCATTTTCCTGTACTATCCCTGTAACCCTTGACGTTTTTAATATGTAGAAATCTATCAATCTCAGTCTTGAACGTACTTAAAGACTGAGCCTCCACTGCCCTCTGGGGCAAAGAATTCCAAAGATTCACCACCCTTTGAGTGAAGCAAATCCTCCTCATCTCAGTACTAAATGGCCTACCCCTTATTCTGAGACTGTGTTCCCTGGTTCTAGACTCCCCAGCCAGGGGAAACTTCCTCCCTGCATCAACCCTGTAAGAATTTTGTATGTCTGAATGAGATCACCTCTCATTCTTCTAAACTCCTGAGAATAAAAGCCTAGTCTATTTAATCTTTCCTCATAGGACAATCCCTCCATCCCAGGAATTAGTTTGGTGAAACTTCGTTGCACTCCCTCTATGGCAAATATACCTTTCCATAGACGAGGAGATCAAAACTGCAAACAATACTCCAGGTGTAGTCTATATAATTGCAATAAGACATCTTTATTCTTCTACTCAAATCCTCTTGTAATAAAGGCCAACATACTGTTTGCCTTCTTAATTGTTTTCTGTACATGCATGTTAGCTTTCAGTGACTCATGAACAAGGACACCCAAGTCCTTCTGAAGTTCAACACTTCCAGCTTCACACCATTTAAGAAATACACTGTTTTTCCTACCAAAGTGGATAACCTCACATTTTTCCACATTGTATTCCATCTTCCAAAGTTTTGCCCACTCAGTAAGCCTCTTAAAATCCCCTTGAAGTGTCTTTGCATCCTCCTCATGGGCTGGATTTTATGCACCGGCTGCCGCTCATGGCGGCGGGCAAAAAATAATGGCAGCCCGCACGTGCGAACCGCACACTGCCATGCCGCCACGGTCTCCTCGCAGCAACCCACAACAATATACTGGTCTTGCCGCCCCCTCCAATACCATGGATGGAGCGGGCTCTCCGAAGCCGGCAATGGTGTCAGCTGGATGTACGCAGGCACTGGCGCCATTTTTAAAGCCTTGCTGGCTAATTTAATTTTTTAAAATTATACCCCACCCCCCCCACCCACTGTGCTGATTAAAAAACTGCTGCCCCTTTCCCACCTTCCCCAATAGCAATAAAATTCATTATTTGCACCCCCACCCCCGCCAAAGTACTTACCTTCCACACTTGACCTTTCACTCTCCCAAACTGAACAAAGTGCACAGGTCACCCCTTCCCACCATCCCCTACACTAAATTATGTAAATTTGACCCTGTTTCCCACCCACCCCCCCCCCCCCCCCCACCGCACCGCACTAAAAAATCTTAAGCTCCCCCTTCCCCACCACTGCGGCGCCCGCTTACCCCTGACGGGAAAGTGAAAGTGCGTGAGTGCTGGCCGCCACTCAGAAGATCGCGGCCTGACAGTTAGATTGGAGTCAATTTTACTTCCATGTATGCATTCTGCTAATTTGAATATTTTAATCCGGTTCCCGTCGCCCAGCGGCAGGGGGGCCACCACAGAGTCTCGGGATGATCAGGCCCCGCTCTCCCGGCATCGGGCTCTGTGACAGGCCGCTGCTAGAACGATCTTCCGGCAACCACCCCCTCTCCCCCACCACCCCCCCCGCCCCGCCATGGAGCCCGATGTCGGGAGCTTTGTAAAATCCCGGCTCAAAACTCACACCTCCACCTAGTTTTGTGTCATCTGCCAAGTTGGAAATATTACATTTAATCCACACATCAAAAATCATTGTGAGTAGCTGGGGCCCAAGCACTGATCCTTGCAGTACCCCACTAATCACAGCCTGCCTAACTGAAAATGACACATTTATTCCTACTCTCTGTTTTCTGTCCATTAACCAGTTCTCAATCTATGCCAGTATATGCCCCCCCAATCCTCTAATTTTGTTTACTTACCCCTTGCATGGGACCTTTCAAAAACTTTCTGAAGATCTAAATATACCACATCCACCAGTTCCCCTTTATCTATTCTGCCAGTTACATCTTCAAAGAACTTCAACAGGTTTGTTAAACATGATTTCCCTTTCATAAATCCATGTTGACTCTGCCCAATCCTACCATTATTTTCTAAGTGACCTGTAATCACATTCTTTATTATATATTCTAGCATTTTCCTTACGATTGATGTTAGACTAACAGGTCTGTAGTTCCTCGTTTCTCTCTCCCTCCTTTCTTAAATAGTGGGGTTACATTTGCCACCTTCCAATCTGCAGGAACCATTCCAGAGTCTATAGAATTTTGAAAGATGACCAACAATGCATCTACTATCTCTGCAGCCACCTCTTTCAACACTCTGGGATATAGATCATCAGGTCCAGGGATTTATTTACTTTAAATCCTATTAATTTCTCAAATAATTTTTTTTACTAATATTAATATCTTGCATTCCCTTGTTTACACTAGTCCTTTGATTCTCCATTATTTCTGGGAGGTTTTTAGTATTTTCCTCCGTGAAGACAAACGCAAAGTATTCTCTGCTATTTCCTTATTTCTTACTATAAATTTTCCTGTCCCTATTTGTAATGGACCCACATTTGTTTTTGCTAATCTTTTTCATTTTACATACCAATAGAAGCTTTTACAGTCCGTTTATGTTTCTCGCTTGTTTACTCTCATTCTACTTTCCCTTAATCCTGGCTGATGGGAATTAAAGTCAAATGCTAAGACCACTCTGTATAAAGACATTGGATGTCTTATAAGCACCTTCTGAACTTACAGTAAACCAAGTTAAAATAAAGCCAATAAAATAATAAATATGAAAGTACTAATGTCATATTTTATATTATGCTTTCGGTACAAACAGAATACTTGACAGTAATCAATTAAATGCAAAGTTTATTCCACATGTGGGAAATTGTGAAAGGGGCCTCGACATCTCATAATTGCAGCATTCGTGACAAAGGCAAGTGATTTTGGCAAGATGTAGTTTGTTAATATACAGCTCTGCTCCGAAGCCAATATTTTCATTGACTCTTTTATGCAGATCAATGTATGTGGTCCCCACCACCTTCCCGCCTCCACCTAAATTAAGCGTAGGGTGGGAAGGCCTGTGGACAGCCTTCCCACCCTGCTGCCAACTGAGGCCCTTAAGTGGACAACTAATGCACAATTAAGGGCCTCATCCTGCCATTGCCTGTATTAGCCCAGCAATGGGCAGGCCTGTCGTGCTGTTTGGTGGGCAGGAGATGTCATGTGGAGATGCATTCACCGACCTTGACTACCCGTGTGGGATCATTTGATTCCTTGTGGCACTGCTGCCAGGTTTTCAGGTCCAGACTCCAAGAGTTGATCTCACCGGCTACCTGCTCCCACTCCCTTCTGAAGGTGGTCTTGAGGGCTTCCAAGCCACCCTGCCACTCACTCCCTCGCAGAACATTGCCATTTCTCCTCCTGCTCACCTCTACCATTAATGCCTCCAGCACCACATCCATTACCCTGGAACCCTGCCTCTGCACTGGTATTCCATTTTCCATCTTTTAAATTCCAGCAGTATTATTCAGTGCAGCTTCCTTCAAGAGGTACATCCTGCCTTTAAGTAGAGCAGGCTGGTTGCACAACATAATCTCAGCCCTGCTGAGCGCCGAGGCAACAAACAGCACGAAAAGACAGACAGCAGCGAGGAAACCAACTTAGCCCCACGCTACCATCAGGTAAATGAGGTGGAAGCACCAATTTTGCAAGCTGTCCACCTCCAATGAAATCGGCAAAGGCAGGTCGTGAATCACGACCCACCCCCAAAAAATAAATAAATAGATAAAATACTTAACTAAATAGTTAATTGAGAGGCAATCAGGATGGCAGGGCAGGTGATATGTTGCAGCTATGGGAGCAGGTGGATACCAGTGTGATCCACGCCAACCACATCTGCAGTAAGTGTCTGCGGCTCGGGGAACTTCGAACCAGAGTTAATGAGCTGGAGGCCGAGCTACAGACACTGTGATCCATCAGGAACTGGGAAAGTTACCTGGACACTTTGTTCCAGAAGGCAGTCACACCCCATCTTTTGAATTGGTCAGTGGTCAGGGACAGGAGGGTGTGACAGCGAGTGAGGCAGGTAAGGAGATCCATAAGGAAAAGGTAAAGGAGCTTCAGCCCTTGAAATTGTCCAACAGGTTTGAAGTTCTTTCAGCTTTTATGGACGAGAGTGGGGGCTGCAGGGTGGATGAGCAAACTGCCCATGGCGCATTGGTACAGGAAGCCATTCAAGCAGGTGGTGGGGGGGGAGTAAATAGGAATGTGATGGTAGTAGGGGACAGTAGTGTCAGGCGGATAGACACAGTACTCTGCAGCCGAGAACGTGAGTTCAGAAGGCTGTGCCCAGTGCCAGGGTTCAGGACATCTGCTCGGTGCTGGAGAAGAACTTGCAGTGGGAGAGGAAGAATCAGTTGCCGTGATCCACGTAGGCACCAACGACATGGATAGAACTAGGAGAGAGGTTCTGCTTAGGGATTATGAGCAGCTAGGGGCTAAATTAAAAAGCAGAACTACAAATATAATAATCTCGAGATTATTACCTGCTCCACAAGCAAATTGGCAGAGGGTAAATAAGATTAAAGAGTTAAATGTTTGGTTCAAAGACTAGTGTGAGAGAAATGGATTTCATTTCATGGGACACTGGTACCAGTACTGGGGAAAGTGGGAGCTGTACTCTTGGGGCAGTCTTCACCTGAACTGTGTTGGGACCGCTGTTCTGGCGAGTCGTACAATTAGGGCAGTAGAGAGGGCTTTAAACTAAATAGTCGGGGGGAGGGAGATGTGGTAAATTAAAGGGAAAGGAGATGGCAATGGTACAGAATTTTCAAAGGTGGTAAAAAGACAGAATTAAAGGCTCTTTATCTGAATGCACGTAGCATTTGCAACAAAATGGATGAATTGACAGGTCAAATAGGATTTTTTTTATTTGTTCGTGGGATGTGGACGTCGCTGGCTAGGTCAGCATTTATTGCCTATCCCTAATTGCCCTTGAGAAGGGGGTGGTGAGATGCCTATTTGAACTGCTGATGTTCTTGGGGTGTAGGTACACCAACAGTGCTGTTCGGAAGGAAGTTCCAGGATTTTGACCCAGCAACAGTGAAGGAACAGAGATATAGTTCCAAGTCAGGATGGTATGTGGCTTGGATGGTGGTGTTTCCATACATCTGCTGCCCTGATCCTTCTAGGTGGTAGAGATCATGGGTTTGGAAGGTGCTGTTGAAGGTGCCTTGGTGAGTTGCTGCAGTGCATCTTGTAGATGGTACATACTGCTGCCACTGTGCGTTGGTTGTGAAGGGAGTGAATGCTGAAGGTGGTGGATGGGGTGCCAATCAAGTGGGCTGCATTGTCCTGGATGGTGTCGAGCTTCTTGAATGTTGTTGGGGCTACACTCATCCAGGCAAGTAAAAGTATTCCATCACACTCCTGACTTGTGCCTTGTCGATGGTGGACAAGCATTGGAGAGAGAAGAGGTGAGTTACCCGCCACAGAATTCCTAGCCTCTGACCTGCTCTTGTAGCCACAGCATTTCTGTTGCTGGTCCAGTTCAGTTTCTGGTCAATGGTAACCATAAGGATGTTAATAGTGAGGGATTCAGCAATGGTAATGCTGTTGAATGTCAAGGGGAGATGGTTGGACTCTCTCTTGTTTGAGATGGTCATTACCTGGCACTTGTGCGGTGCGAATGTTACTTGCCACTTATCTGCTCATGTTCAGGTCTTGCTGCATCTGGACACAGCCTGTTTTAGTATCTGAGGAGTCGCGAATAGTGCTGAACATTGTGCAATTATCAGCAAACGTCCCCATTTCTGACCTTATGATGGAGGGAAGGTCATTGATGAAGCAGCTGAAGATGGCTGGGCCTAGGACACTACCCTGAGGAACTCCTGCTGTGATGTGCTGGGACTGAGATGATTGACCTTCAACAACCACAACTATCTTCCTTTGCACTAGGTATGATTCTAACCTTCAGGGAGTTTCCCCCCTGATTCCCATTGACTCCAGTTTTGCTATGGCTTCTTTTGCCATACCCGGTCAAATGCTATCTTGATGTCAAGAGCAGTCACTCTCACCTCACCTCTGGAGTTCAGCACTTTTGTTCATGTTTGGACTAAGCCTGTGATGATGTTACAGCTGAGTGGCCCTGGCAGTGAACAGGTTATTGCTGAGTAAGTGCTGCTTGATAATACCGTCGACGACACCTTCCATAACTTTGCTGATGATCGAGCGTAGACTGATAGGGCAGTAATTATCTGGGTTGGATTTGCCCTGCTTTTTGTGAACAGAACATACCTGGGCAATTTTCCACATTGTTGGGTAGATGCCAGTGTTGTAGCTGTACTGGAACAGCTTGGCTAGGGGCATGGCTAGTTCTGGAGCACAGGTCTTCAGTACAATTGCTGGAATGTTGTCAGGGCCCATATCATTTGCAGTCTCCAGTGCTTTCAGCAGTTCCTTGATATGACGTGGAGTGAATCGAATTGGCTGAAGACTGGCATCTATGATGCTGGGGACTTCAGGAGGAGGCCAGGATGGATCATCTACTCGGCACTTCTGGCTGAAGATGGATGCAAATGCTTCAGCCTTGTCTTTTGCACTGATGTGCTGGCTCCCCAACAATGAGGATAGGGATATTTGTGGAGCCTCCTCCTCCTTTTAGTTGTTTAATCGCCCACCACTGTTCATGACTGGATGTGGCAGGACTGCAGAGCTTAGATCTGATCCGTTGATTGTGGGATTGCTTGGCCTTGTCTATCGCATGCTGTTTTCACTGTTTGGCATGTATGTAATCCTGGGTTGTAGCCTCACCAGGCTGACACCTCATAGTTAGGTATACCTGGTGCTGCTCCTGGCACATCCTCCTGCACTCTTCATTGAACCAGGGTTGGTCCCCTGGCTAGATGGTAATGGTAGAGTGGGGGATATGCCGTGCCATGAGGTTACAGATTGTGGTTGAATACAATTCTGCTGCTGCTGCTGGCCCACAGCGTCTCATGGATGCCCAGTTCTGAGTTACTAGATCTGTTCGAAATCTATCCCATTTAGCATGGTGGTAGTGCCACACAACACAATAGTGGGTACCCTCAATGTGTCTTTGTCTCTACAAGGACTGTGCAGTGGTCACTCCTACCAATACTGTCATGGACAGATGCAGCTGCGACAGGTACATTGATGAGGTCAAGGTCAAGTAGGTTTTCCTCTCTTGTTGGTTCCCTCACCACCTGCTGCAGACCCAGTCTAGCAGCTATGTCTTTTCGGACTCGGCCAGCTCAGTCAGTAGTGGTGTTACCGAGCCACTCTTGGTGATGGACATTGCAGTTCCCACCCAGAGTATATTCTGTGCCCTTACCACCCTCAGTGCTTCTTCCAATTGGTGTTCAACATGGAGAAGCACTGATTCATTAACCGAGGGGGGCGGTAGGTGGTAATCAGCAGGAGGTTTCCTTGCCCACGTTTCACCTGAAGCTATGAGATTTCATGGGGTCCGGGGTCAATGTTGAGGACTCCCAGGGCAACTCCCTCCCGACTGTATACCACTGTGCCACCACCTCTGGTGTTTCTGTCCTGCCAGTTGGTCAGGACATACCCGGGGATGGTGATGGTGGTGTCTGGGACATTGTAAGGTATGATTTGATGAGTATGATTACAAATAGGTATGACTTTATTGTGAGGTGGCTGCCAGGTGACCAAGGCTGGAACCTGAATATTCAAGGGTACATAACATTTTGGAAGGACAGGAAGCTAGGAAAAGTTGGTGGGGTAGCTCAGTTAATTAAGGATGACATTAGTACCTAGTGAGAGATGACTTTAGTTCTAAAGATCAAGATGTAGGGCTGGATTATGTGTAGGATGTGGATCTCCCTGTGCCGGGTCGAAAAGGCAGGGGATTCCCGCCTCTGCCTTTTCCTGCACCCACCCCGCCGATCCTACAGTCTTTCTCCATCAAAGTTTCATGAGCCAGGGTCCCCAGCCCTTTAAAGATGGGATCCCGCCTCCATCAGCTGCCGGCCAATCAGACGGCCGGCAGTTCAGCAGTATCAGCAGCACCACCGGAAGTGCTGGCCACAGCCGGTACTGCTGAGGCCTTGGTCCCAGGCCCAGCGGTGGAACCCCGGGCCAGAGGAAGGTGAGGCGAGGTCACCGGTGCCAGTCCGGAAGGGCCCGGCGGGGGTGTAGGGAGGGTGTGGTCATGCAGTCCTGGAGGAGGGTCCTGGGGGAGTGAAGAGGTTCCCAGCAGGGGCTCCTCTGTGAGCTACAGACTGCCCACAGAGGAGGGTTGAACCCCAAAAGCCTGCAGGGAGGGCGCCTCGTTTTACAAGGCATCTTCCCTGCGTGGCGGAGACTCCCCCCACCATTGGTAAGATCCAAGCGGCAGCGAGAAGAGGCCTTTAATTGGCTGTTAATAGGTCACTTCAAGGCCTCAATTGACCTTTGGGAGGGAAGACCATCATTGGCCTACACCGCCCCAGTAAGTTGGCTTGGCCACAGGCCCTCTGCCCCCCTCGACCTGTCACGATTCTCCATGCCCCTCTGCCTCTGGCTCCGCCTCTAGGGATCCATAAATTCCAGCTGTAGAATCAATTTGGGTAAAGATAAGAAATAGTAAAGGTAGGAAGTGATTTGTGGGAGTAGTTTATAGATCCCCTAACAGTAACTACACTGTAGGGTGAAGTATATAGGAAGAAAAAAGAAATAATGGCTTATCAGAAAGGTCCTGCAATAATCATGGGTGATTTTTATCTACATTTCGATTGGAGGATTCAGATTGGCAAAGGCAGCTTGGATGATGAATTCATAGAGTATTTTCGGGACAATTTCTTACAGCAGCACGTTCTGGAGCCAACCAGAGAGCAGGCTATTCTAGACCTGATAAGAAGCAATGTGACAGGATTAATTAATGGCCTCAAGGTGAAGGAGCCTCTAAGGTAGCAGTGATCATAGCATGATTAAATTTTGCATTCAGTTTGAGGCTGAGAAGAGTCCATCTAAGACTAGCGTTTTAAATTTAAATAAAGGCAATTACAAGCGTATGAGGACAGAGCTGGCTAAAGTGAACTAGGAAATTAGGTTAAAGGATAGCACAGTAGAGATGCAGTGGCAGACATTTAAGGAGATATTTGATAACACTTGGTAAAGATACATTCCAGTGAGAAACAAAGACTACAGGAGAAGGATACATCATCTGTGGCTAACAAGGGAAGTTAAAGGTAGTATCAAATTGAAAGAAAAAGCATACAATTCTACAAAGATTAGTGATAGGTCAGAAGATGGGACAGAATTTAAAAACCAGTAAAGAATGACTAAAACAAATAATGGGAGAGTTATTAGAGTATTAGAGAAAGCTAGCTAGAAATATAAAAAAAACAGATAGTAAGATTTTAAAATTTAAAAAGGAAAAGAGTAACTAAAGTGAGTGTTGGTCTCGGAGGGGATGAGACTGGGGAAATTAATAATGGGAAACAAGGAAATGGTGGAAGCATTAAACAGATATTTTGTCTGTCTTCACTGCAGAAGACACAAATAACATCCCAGAAATATTTGGAAATCATGAGGTGAAAGGAAGGGATGAACTTAAAACAATTACAATCAGCAGGGAAAGGGTACTGAGAAAACTATTGGAACTAAAGGCTGACAAGTCCCCAGGGGCTGATGGCCTGCATCCAAGGGACTTAAAAGAAGTGGCTGCTGAGGTAGTAGATGCATTGATTGTAATTTTCCAAAATCCCCTAGATTCTGGAAAGGTCCCATCAGATTGGAAAACAGTGAACGTAACTCCTCTATTCAAAAAAAGGAGGGAGACAGACAGCAGGAAATTACAGGCCAGTTAGCCTAACATATGTCATAGGGAAAATGCCAGAATCTATTAATAAGGAAGTTATAACAGGGCACCTAGAAAATCTTAATGCAATCAGGCAGAGTCAACATGGTTTTGTGAAAGGGAAATCGTGTTTAACTAATTTTTTCGAGTTCTTTGAGGAAGTAACAAGAAACATGGATAAAGGGGAACCTGTACATGTGGTATACTTGGATTTCCAAAAGGCATTTGATAAGTTGCCACATCAAAGGTTACTACACAAAATAAGAGCTCATGGGTAGGGGTAACAGATTAGCATGGATAAAGGATTGACGAGCTAACAGGAAGCAGAGAGTAGGGATAAATGGGTCATTTTCGGGTTGGCAAGTGGAGCGCCACAAGGACCAATGCTGAGACCTCAACTATTTACAATTGATATCAATGACTTGGATGAATGGACAGAATGTATAGTTGTGAAATTTGCTGATGACACAAAGGTAGGTAGGAGAGTAAGTTGCGAAAAGGACATAAGGAGTCTGCAAAGAGATATAGATAGGTTAAGTGACTGGGAACAAATTTGGCAGATGGAGTATAAGGTAAGTAAATGTGAACTTGTCCACTTTGGCAGGAAGAATAGAAAAGCGGGATATTATTTAACTGGCAAGAGATTGTAAAACTCTGCAATACAGAGAGATCTGGGTATCTTTGTACATGATTCACAAAATGTTAGTATGCAGATACAGCAAGTGATTAGGAAGGCAAATGGAATGTTGTTGTTTATTGCAAGAGGAATCAAGTATAAAAGTAAGTAAGTGTTGCTACAGTTGTACAGGGCATTGGTGAGACCGCACCTGGGGTATTATGAACAGTTTTGGTCTCCTTACTTAAGAAAGGATAGAATTGCATTAGAAGCAGTCCAAGAAGGTTCACTCAACTGATTCCAGAGATGAATGGGTTATCTTATGAGGAAAGGTTGGACAGGTTGGGCCTGTATCCATTAGATTTTAGAAGAATGTGAAGAGATCTTACTGAAACATATAAAATCCTGAAGGGACTTGAATAGGGTGGGTGCTGAGAGGATGTTCCCCTTATGGGAGAGACTAGAACTAGGGGACACGGTTGAATAATAAGGGATCTCCAATTTAAGGTGGAGATGAGGAGACATTTTCTCTCAGAGGGTCATTGGTCTGTCGAATTCTCTTCCCCAGAGAACAGTGGAGGCTGGGTCATTGAATATTTTTAAGGCTGGATTAGATAGATTCTTGATTGACAAGGGAGTCAAAGGTTATAGCAGGTAGACTGGAAAGCAGAGTTGGTCCATAATCAGATCAGCCATGATGTTATCAAATGGTGGAGCAGGCTTGAGAGGCTGAATGGCCTACTCCTGCTCCTAATTCTTATGTCTGTGTGTATGTTCGTACACCCAGAAAATGGGACGAATTCATTTTTATCCTTGTGTGCTTTATGATCTAAATTTGTAATACTGGATGGGTACACGTACATAGTCTGCTCAATTCAAATCCAAACATTATTCCTTTTCATTGCAGCCATTCTATCTGCCTGTAATAAGTTGCTTTGCTCATAATTGAGTGGGAAATAATTTGAAGTTATGGAATTCTGAAGGTTGGAGCAGCAGTTAACATTTCTTTGTCATTGAGAAGGAGTGAATTGGGAATACTCCATCTTCCTTGTTAGGCTCCTGAGCTGTAAACCACTGAGCTGTTTCTCAAGATTTGCAACATTTTGATGTTCTTTTTGTCATTTGAAATTGTGCGGCATATGGCATTTGTCTAACAAGATTATAGCCTCTGCAGGGACATGTGCTTAACAAGTATACATCTACTGAGTTATGTTCCTGAATTGCTAAACTGTACCTTTAGCAACTTATTCTAATGCATAGCACTAATCATCTGATGAATATACCAGATTCTTCTTAAACCTGGCATCAATGAATAGAATTTAGGTCACTTCATTCAATTACTGTAATGAAAATTGTTCCACACACCTGCATGATGTATGTATCAAAAAATAAGTGAACTCACAATGTATTGCATAGAGGTTTGTACCTGGCACATATCAAAGCGTCAGTAGCTAAACTAGCCTCTATTTTACAATTTCTTAATCACTCCATTTTTTGAAGATTTTTTTTGAAATATCATACATGTTTTTTTGAAATTTTAGAACCATACTGATTTGCTGCTCCTATTGGTGATGTTAGCTGTGGAATTTAAGTAAAACAGTAGTCCCACTGGCATTAAGTATGCTGTGCATTAAGAGCAAAGTAAAAATGCTGGTGGTAACAGTACAGAATTGATATGGACTGGCAATTTTGGAAAAAGAAAGGGGATTTGTGATTGCAGGGGAGAAACTGGCCCTCATCACACCAGTCTTAGTGTGTAAAATTAGCATTGGGGACCAATTTCAGGTCATGATATCTCACACACCCAGTCCCTGGAAGTTCACCACCTGCCGAATTGGAAGCCAGGCACTTAATTGCCTGAAACAGGCATTAGGTGGCTTTGATATATATGGGGTCCTAACACTGCTCCAAATGAGTCATGAACTGGGCATACCCAGTTGTTCTGGGTCTACAGTAGCCTAACCAGCAGTCCTTAAAAGGGGAAGTCACCCACTGAGCTTTTTTATACTATATGCTTTATGGAGTTAGGAGGAGCAAGGGTTCTCCTCCTGGTTCCACAAAAATACTGCCAACCCAAGACATGCCATCCATGGTTTTCCTCCCCAAGCCCCCGACGGCTTGGCATCAGATCTGGTCAAATTTCCTAATACCCTGACCTTTTGAGCAGCATTGTGATGCCTGAATGATATCGTCAGCTTGCTGTTTTTATGTAGATGAGTCCCGAGGTCCAATTTCTAGAGAAGCATGGACTGATGTCTTTGGGCATGCATTCCAGTTGCCTGTTGCAGAACCCACTCAATATCAATTCTTTTGAAAACAATGGAACAAAATTATTACAAATGCAGAAGGTGCATTAAGACATTTTTCTTCAGATATTACTCACTTCTATCTTTGAAATCTTCTAAATGGGACAAGGTTTTAAATTGTCTTGAACAGGCAATCAGGGCCTTTGCTTCAGCATCTCATCCAAAAAAAATCACCTCTGACAGTGCAGTATTCCTTGAGTACTGTACTGAAGTATCAGCCTAGATCATGTGCTCAAGCTCTGGAGTGGAGCTTGAATCCATGACCATCTCCTGAAGGTCAAGAGGCTAACACCGTACCAATAAAAAAGTATTCCTTGATTTGGTGCAATCATATGTTTGTGTGATTACACGATTATCATTAACTATCAAAGCATATCATGAACAGAATTTATTTTATGCAGCGAGTTGTTGTGATCTGGAATGCAGTGATGAAAGCAGTGGTGGAAGCAGATTTAGTAACTTTTAAAAGGCAAATAGGTGTATACCTGAAAAGGAAAACTTTACAGGGACGTGGGGAAAGAAGATAGGAGTGGGACTAATTGGGCAGCTCTTTCAAAGAACCAGCACAGGCATGATGGGCCAAATGGCCTTCTGTGATGTATGATTCAATGTACAGAAGATCCTGCACATTGTAGGTATTTTTCCTTGCTGTTTGAAATAATAAGAAACTATTTTGTCAAAATGAGAAATAAATAGTTAACTTTCACTGATTATTGACTGTTCAATTAAGTAAGATATTCGGACTTCTCTCTGCTTTCCTTCAACTGAATTGACACTATGAATTCAGCAGGCCTCAGCAAACATGCACACCTCAATAACTGTGATTTCCTGAGTTGAGGTCATGCCCTTGGTTTTAAAGTCGTACAATTACATAAACATTTTTATTATTAAATTCCAATTCTCTCCTCATCTTGTCTTACCGTGTTTAATTAAATGAATTGATTAATAATATCCATGGCAAGGTCAGTATATCAGACAGAATTAACTGCACAGTTAAATATTAAAGCTGGAATGGCTTATTTTGATTTGCTGTGCTTTGCAGACAGTGAGATGGCATTGAAGCCTTCTTAATGGACGTGGTCAATTGAAAAAGTTTGACACTTAAGTAACACTTAGCAGTATGATTTCTCCTGCAATATTAATTATACTTAAAAAGAATAATTATTTCAATATGGAAGAAGATTGGGAAAATAGCCATCAACACACAGGGATCGCTTTTGTGTTTTGGGCGACTGATTGGCGAAGTGCGCTGGTCGCCCTTCCATTCTAGCGGCAAAGAGGCCCTGCGATTTTGAGCCTCTGGCCTCATTTAAATCCGGCAGGTGAGTTGCAGTGTCACAAGCAGTTGTCCCACTCCAGCTCACCGGATTGATACCTCGAGGTCGGGCCTGGGTGACTGCCAGAATGGTAAGCTGTGGGGAGCATGGGTATCACAAATACTGTGAGCAAGGGTCCTGGACTGACAGTGGCCCAAATTAATTTTGGATCTCCTGCTGCTCCAGTGTCCACAAAAATGATGTGGCACTTACCTTCAGTTGGCCTATTCGGTCCCGTTGCCTGTGGAATGCCTATTTTCATTAGCGGGCACCAAATTTTAGATCAAAAGTGGCTTATCATATGAAGCAGGTAGGTGGAAATCCAGCGGTCGGCTCCTTTTAAAATTCAGCTGACCGCATCGCCTATATTGACCGGGTGGTAAAGCTGCCAGTGCCTTGGAAACGCCAGACAGAGGGAGTCAAAGTTAACTCTCATACCCTGCACCCTTAACGAATAAAATTGTGGACACACCAACTATCCAGGTTGAAGCTGTTTGGGTTCTTTTGTAATCTCCATTCCTTAAGTATCCTTATGGAACATTTTGTGTTACAACCCTGCATAAATGTCCAGACACATTTTTCTTTCATGAGGGTAATTCATAGCCAATAGTAAAGTCTTTTGTAAATCTCAGTGGAAGACAGATGCTTTCCCATTAAAGACACACAATGGTGTACTAGTAATATATAAATGCTGAAAGGCAGCAAACTGCCTACTTCACATGCCAAACTTTCACCTAATGGCATTCTAGGACAGCGTTCCAAAGCAGTCTTCTATTCCATTAGGTATGATAATCCCTATACTTATGCTGCCATATTGTGCTGAGTTTCTCCTTCAGCTCTCAAATGCAGATTGTGGTTTTATGCCATAACTGATGAAAAATAATTTGTGTCAGCTCTTCCTTTTCTGCTTTACTGCTAAAGCTACCCTTGCAAACTGGTAATGGGCACAATCTGATGCTGTTGCGTCTGCAGTTGAGGCACACCATCAAAACTAGTGGGCTGCGAAATGGGGCTCCGAATCCCCTTGGGCACTACAGGGGGCATTTGAGGACCAAAATAGCATCTTATGCATGCGTGTACATTTCTGCCACAAATTGCACCAGACAAATTGTTGACGGTGTAGATGTGCCGCCAGAAATATGTGGAGCAGGCAAATCATGGCATCAATCAGCATGCACTTCTGATTTCATGCCAGTCCTGGCGTCTTGGAGCTCAACACTCCAACCAAAGTGTTCTTTTAACCTCGCACAGCTGAGCACACATTAAGCAGCACGAAGGACCCATCTGACGCCCCCCCCCCACCCGCCCCCCAACCAACATCATTTAAAGGGATCATTAATTAGTTACAGATTAGTTGCCAGTAGCTTTCTTCTGGCTATTGATACAATTCTACAAGTGTTTGGCGCTTTCCGTAATTGTTTCAAGTTGTAAAAGTCTACAGGGAAAGGTGTGGCAGGTGCTGAAGGACTTTTTGCTGGCTTCAAGGTTTCTGCACAAACCAGTTGCTAGAAGACATTGTGCACTAGTAGGTCCTCCCTTTGGAATAAAGCATGACTTGCGGAATAAGAAGCGGCCACACAGAGTAGGGCAAGTGCTAGAAGAGGGAGGAGGAAGTGGGAGAGAATAAAGATCAGGAGTAAGAAGAGGAGCAAGAGGAAGAGGAAGGGAGGCAGCAACCGATACAACCCCTTTTTATCTGGTTGTACATAAAAAACTACTTTGAGTGAGATAGCCGCAATTGCCCATTCACCAACAGTCCCACACCTTCCTTCTGTCACTATCACATTGCCATCTTGGCTATAATAAAAATAAAAGACACCACAAAATAAACATTATAAACCAAACTTATAAATGGCATAATGCCACATTGCATACAAACAAAAACTTGTGCATCCCTTTAGTGTCTATCTTTCATGTGCCTTTGCCTTGCCTAGTGCTCCTATGTTGTGCTACTCTAGTGGCTGCACAGAAAGCTTGCTAAGTTTCAATGGAGGAGACTGCTGATGGCCTTGGAGGATGGCTCCGAGCTGCTTTGGGTGAACACTCAGCTTTAAACTGCACTAGCTTAATGTGGATGGCAGCTGTCTGGGCTGGCTGGCTGACAGGCACCAGCAAGGGCACTGGCAGGGGTAGGAGGACGAATGCTGTCATCCTGACAGAAGACAGCAGGTTCATGCTTCGTGGAGCCACTGACATTCCCCTGGGGTAACACCTCAGCAAACCTAATAATCTCTTGGAGGACAGATTGTTGGACTGCTGAACATTGCAAGCCCCTCTGCACACTGGTATCTGCAGCCATGAACGCAACAATCTGAGCTTGCATGACTGTTGTACCTCAACAGAACTGAGACCAATGTTCTCGCAGGGAGGTTCACTAATGTGGTTGGAAAGGGCTAAAACTAAATTGGCAGGGGTTGAGCACCAGCATATAGCAGGAGAAAAGAGGAATAAGGAGCGTTAATGAGAGTGTTGGATGTATCAGAGAACGAAGTAGGAACCATATCAGATAGGAGTAGACTAAGAAGGACTAGGAGGAATACAAGGACTTAGAATGCATGTATGTAAACTGTTACGGACAGGTGGGAAGTGGTGTGGGTGACTTCCACTTTTCACCTCTCAACTGACTGCAGATAATGTTTGAAAAATACTGTTTTAGTTCCTGAGTGTTTTAATGGTCAAATAAATAGACAAGCAACAGGTTATCTCATAGGTTAAAAAAGAAAGATAAATATTAATTTACACACACACACAAGAAAAGATAAAGAGTAGAGTCGTAGCATGCAATTAGAGACTAATTGTTGTAAAAGAGTTCATTTTTTTAAGAAAACCTTGAGATTCTTTTCGGAAGGAAATCTTTTAGTCGTGCAGCCCTGAATGTTCTTTGTCTTGGAAGGAAATGAAGCCTCACAGGATCTTTGTGATTAAACCTCAATCTGGGAATTCTAGTCCACTTTTGCAGATGGGGAGTTCCAAAGTCATCTTGCAATTTCTCTGATGCAGTAGTTAAAAGATATTATCAGCAGGGCTCCTGATTAGCTAGAACTGTCTCACAGCTGTTCTGGCTGGAAAAGACCTTCTCTGGATGATCTCCCTCTCTCTCTTCAGACAGATATCTTTTAGAGTAGAAACTTGTCAGGTTGGGGTGCTGGTCGGGTGACCAAGGGATCTCTCCCCTGGGGTGATTCCTACAGTGTTCCAGGATATGGGAACCATTGTTACGTGATGGCTTCTGAATGTACTCCATTCTGATAAATAGATGTTGTTTCACACCTATTATTTTGGCCTTGGCTTCAGAATCAGTCCGTCTGCTCCATTCTTGCAGATAGGAGGTGTTAGCGTGGAATGCTCTGTTTTCCATTTCAATATGTTTTTTTTTTCCCAATACTAATTCAGATGTGGATGTGGGTTTTGTTTTCAACAGACAAAGATGTTTATTGACAGTACAGGAGGGGTCACCTGATCTCTACTCCATTTTCTCTGTGGCACAAATGTGTCCTTTTTTGCAGTTCAGTTCAACAGTTGGCTATTATATCATAATTCCTCCAGTTCATTTCATATTTCATCTCTGTTCCCGCCATGAGTGTAACAAAACACACAAAGTGTGGTGAATAGGGTTGGTGAGCTACAATTACAAATAACTGTGTGATTTAGTGGCAATAACAGAAATGTGGCTTAAAATGCTGAGGACTGGGTGCTGAATATTCAGGATAAAAAGTGTTCAGTAATGATAGGCAAGGCAAAAAGGGAGGTAGAGTGGCATTACTGATTAGCGAAGAAACTGTAGTGTTGAAAAGGGAGGATGTCATTTATGGGACAAAGACAGAATCCATTTGGGTAGGGTTGAGAAGCAAAAAAAGGATGATCACGCTACTCGTGGTATTGTATAGGCCTCCAAATAGTGAGAGATAGAGGAGCAAATCTGCAGGGAAATCACAGAAATGTGCAAGGACTACAGAGTGGTGATATTGGGGGTCTTTAAGTACCCAAATATTGATTGAGATAATGTTACAGTAAAGAGTAAGGAAGAGAAGGAATTTCTGAGATGTGTTCAGGAGAACTTCCTTGACCAGTATGTTCTCAGCCCATATTGGAAGGAGGCATTGCTGGATCTGGTGTTGGAAAAATAAGATGAGACCGTTGGACCAAGTGGCTCTGGGGGAAAACTTAAGTAAGAGTGAACATTGGGCTGAATTTTATGTTGCCACGACCAATTATGGTGGCCTTAAAATATGACGGCCCACACATGCAGGCTTGACTCCATGGAGCCATATTGAACACGGTAGCTCATTTACATGGCCCGATGACATGGAGGGAGCGGGCGTTCCGTCCACGGCAACGGTGTCAGGTGCCACTGCGCAGGCACAGATGCCATTTTTAAAGGGCTTCAAGCCCTCCGTTAAAATTTAAATTTTTAAAGAGAAAATACTTTGAAAAATCAAATAAAGTTATCCCAATTCTCTCCCCCCACAATGACCATCAGATTCATTCCTTGCCCTCTCCTCCTATGAAAAACTTAACTTGTGTTCCAGACCTTTCCCCGCAGAAAGTTCAAAAACTTTAACCTTCATCCCTTCCCACCACTCCCTAGACCAATCAGGTACGTTTGGCTCCTCTCCCCCCACTTGCCGTACTGAAATACTTGCCTGCTCCCCCCTCTCACCGATGTCCCACATCGGATCTCCAGACGAAGATTTGAAAGCGTGGGAGTGCCGGCCACTGACACGAATATCGCACCGGGACAGATGGCGGGAGCGAGTAAGTGACTAATTTAGTACTTACGATACATTAACATTTTAAAATTTTGACCCAGCTCCCAAGCAGCATGGAGGCCACCACAAGGCTTCGTCACCGCCAGCAATATTTGGCCGGGCCTTTCCGGTGTCGAGGCCCGTAGCGGGCCTCTCCCAGAGGCTTTTTCCAGCACCCCCCTGCCACATCCCCCGACGGGGGGTCTGTAAAATTTGCCCCATTGTATTGCAAAGGTTTAGATTAGTAATGAAGAAGATCAAGGAACAATCTAAAGTAGAACTTCTAGGTTGGAAAATGGCTAGTTTCAATGGGATGAGAGGTGATCTAGCCAGGGTAAAATGGAACCAAAAGATTGAAAGGAAAAACTGTAATGCAGCAATGCGTAATCTTTAAGGAGGAGATGTTTCAGTTACAGGCCAGGTAAATTCCAACAACGGGAAAAGGTAGGGAAACCAAAGCTGGGGTTCCTTGGATACCAAGGGAGATAAAGACTATTGTTATGATAGTGCCTCCATTTTAAAATATTTTTTGAGGACTCATGTTTAAAAATTGTGGAAATTGATTCATTTGAAAAACTGAAGAGATTTCATAGATGTTGGACTTTGATTTATTTTTTAAAGTCACTGGAAGGATTTGGCGACTTTGCTTAAACACATACGTACTGGAATTCACATGTCTTAAGCTAGGTAAACAGCAGGAGCCTTCTGACTGGGGGAGTTGTTCACGGAGAAGTGACATGTCAAGACTTATAGAACATAGAACATTGAACATAGAACAGTACAGCACAGTACAGGCCCTTCGTCCCACGATGTTGTGCCAAACCTTTAACCTACTCTGAGATCAAACTAACTACCTACCCTTCATTCTACTATCATCCATGTACCTAGCCAAGAGTCGCTTAAATGCCCCCAATGTATCTGCTTCTACTACCACCGCTGGCAGCGCATTCCACGCACCCACCACTCTCTGTGTAAAGAACCTACCTCTGACATCTCCCCGAAACCTTCCTCCAATCACCTTAAAATTATGCCCCCTGGTGATAGCCCTTTCAGCCTTGGGAAAAAGTCTCTGGCTATCAACTCTATCTATGCCTCTCATCATCTTGTACCCCTCTATCAAGTCACCTCTCATCCTTCTTCGCTTCAATGAGAAAAGCCCTAGCTCCCTCAATCTTTCTTCGTAAGACATGCCCTCCAGTCCAGGCAGCATCCTGGTAAATCTCCTCTGCACCCTCTCTAAAGCTTCCACATCCTTCCTATAATGAGGCGACCAGAACTGAATACAATATTCCAAGTGTGGTCGAACCAGGGCCTTATAGAGCTGCAGCATAACCTCGCGGCTCTTAAACTCAATCCCCCTGTTAATGAAAGCCAACACACCATACGCCTTCTTAACAACCCTATCAACTTGGGCGGCAACTTTGAGCGATCTATGGACATGGACCTCAAGATCCCTCTGTTCCTCCACACTACCAAGAATCCTGTCTTTAAGCCTGTATTCTGCATTCAAATTCGACCTTCCAAAATGAATCACTTCACACTTTTCCAGGTTGAACTCCATCTGCCACTTCTCAGCCCAGCTCTGCATCCTGTCAATGTCCCGTTGCAACCTACAACAGCCTTCCACACTATCCACAACTCCAGCAACCTTCGTGTCATTGGCAAACTTGCTAACCCAGCTTTCCACTTCCTCATCCAAGTCATTTATAAAAATCACAAAGAGCAGAGGTCCCAGAACAGATCCCTGTGGAACACCACTGGTCACCGAGCTCCATGCTGAATACTTTCCATCGACTACCACCCTCTGTCTTCTATGGGCCAGCCAATTTTGTATCCAGACAGCCATCTTTCCCGTATCCCATGCCTCCTCACATTCTGAATGAGCCTACCATGGGGAACCTTATCAAATGCCTTGCTAAAATCCATATACACCACATCCACTGCTCTTCCTTCATCAATGTGTTTTGTCACATCTTCAAAGAATTCAATAAGGCTGGTAAGGCATGACCTGCCCCTCACAAAGCCATGCTGACTGTCTCTAATCAAACCATGCTTTTCCAAATAATCATAAATCCTGTCTCTCAGAATCCTCTCCAATAATTTGCCCACTACCGACGTAAGACTGACTGGTCTATAATTCCCAGGGTTATCCCTATTCCCTTTCTTGAACAAGGGAACAACATTTGCTACCCTCCAATCATCCGGTACTACTCCAGTGGACAGTGAGGACGCAAAGATCATCGCCAGAGGCGCAGCAATCTCTTCCCTCGCTTCCCGTAATATCCTTGGGTATATCCCGTTGGGCCCCGGGGACTTATCTGTTCTCATATCATCCAAAATTTCCAGCACATCCTCCCTCTTAACCTCAACCTGTTCGAGCATATCAGCCTGTTCCACGCTGTCCTCACAAACGACCAAGTCCCTCTCACTAGTGAATACTGAAGCAAAGTATTCATTTAGGACCTCCCCTACTTCCTCCGACTCCAGGCACAAGTTCCCTCCACTGTCCCTGATCGGCCCTACCCTCACTCTGGCCATCCTCTTGTTCCTCACATATGTGTAGAACGCCTTGGGATTTTCCTTAATCCTACCTGCCAAGACTTTTTCATGTCCCCTTCTAGCTCTCCTAAGTCCATTCTTCAGTTCCTTCCTGGCTACCTTGTACCCTCTGGAGCCCTGTCTGATCCTTGCTTCCTCAACCTTAAGTAAGCTTATGGTGGTCAAGAGTTGGTTTCATTTTGGATATTGTTTTGAGTCAGTTGGGGGTAAGCCTGCTAAGACAGAAGCCACCAGTGCATCCTTTTCCACGTCTTTGGGAAACCCTGAGAATTCAGTGTGTGATAGCTGAAACCCCTGTTGCAATGATTTCTCCTGGAAAGATTGCCAGATTAATTCTCAGCGTTACCTGAAGAGAACTGCTCCACAAAGAAGCCAGTGACAGCTGTCTACATGTATCAGGAGGCCAGACTAAAAGGGACAGCCGAGATCAGTCCATATCTTATCCTTTTTTTGTTCAAGAATTAACAAGTATTTCGCCAAAGTTTTTTTTGTTATTTTTTTGGAAACAGATCTCTACAGAGAAAATTTCTTTATTTTTTCTTTAACGGGTGTGTGTGTGTGTGTTGAGTTAATTTAGAAGGGAACATTCATATTTCAACCAGCTTTGCATCTTTATTAAATAAGTCTTGTTTTATAATAAATTAATAATTTGGTTGTTTATTAAAGAAACCTGGTTGGTGGATTTTATTCTGAAACTAAAATGGGTAAAGTATATAATAAAAGCAAAATACTGCGGATGCTGGAAATCTGACCCGATTCGGGCCACTGACCCGAAACGTTAGCTCTGCTTCTCTTTCTACAGATGCTGCCAGACCTGCTGAGTGAATCCAGCATTTCTTGTTTTTGTGTGGGTAAAGTATATAACTGGCCATATCGGCAACTCGGTAAAACATGTAAATATATGTTGTACTTGTGGAGGAGTGAAACTAGAGAAAGACAGTGAATTCTTCCAACCTCGGTCATAACATGATGAAACAAAAAAAGAGGCTGTATGATGCATGTCAGATAAATTCTTTAAGCAAGAACCAGGCCAAATACAATAAGTTGAGAGGGGAAGTGAATAGGAAAATAAGACTGGCAAAGAGTGAACATGAGAATAGGATTTCAGATAACACAAAAGAGAACCTAAAAATCTTCTACCAGCACATATATCGTAAATGTGTAATAAGAGGCTGGTTGGGGCCTATTAGGGACAAAGAGGGTGATATTTGCTTAGAGGCACAGGGCAAGGTTAGAATATTTAATGAGTACTTTGTATTGGAGTTTACTAAGGAAGAGGAAGCTGACAAAATATCGGTAGAAGCAGAGATGATAGCAGTAATGGATAAGGTGAAAATTGATAGGCAGGATGTACTGGAAAAGCTGGCTATGCTTAAAGTGGATAAGTCGCCTGTTCTGGATGGCTTGCATCCCAGGTTGCCAAAGGAAGTGGAAGCGGAGATAATAGAAGCACTTGCCAAAATCTTCCAATCCTCCCTAAATATGAGGGAGGTGCCAAAGGAATTGAGAGTGGCAAATATGACACCACTATCAAGAAAGGCTGTAAGGATATTCGTAGTACTTTACAGGTCAGTTAGTTTAACATCAGTGGTGGATAAGGTTATGGAATCGATAATCAGGGAAAGAAATCAACAAGCACTTGAAGAGGTTAGAGCTAATTAAGGAGAATGAAAAATGGTGTCAGCGCCTGCACACAGGCAGCTCATGCCATTGCCGGGGACGGACAGCCCGCCCCCTCCACATCATTGGTGGGGGGGGTGTGGGCAGTCTGCCCTGGCTATTTAAATGAGCTGCCATGCTTAATATCGGGGTGGCTCCGCGATGTGCAGCCCTTGCGGGTGAGCTGTCATTGTTTTCACGGTGGCGGGCGTTTAAATTTCAGCCCATTGAGTTCAAAAGCAGGGAAGTTATGCTGAATCTTTGTAAAGCTCTGGTTAGACCACAACTAGATTATTGCATCCAGTTCTGATCACCACACCTTAGGAAGGATGTGAGGGTCCTTGAGAGGGTGCAAATGTTGGAAATTATATGGGTACTAGAGTGAAATAAACGTGTAGAGCTATAGGGATAAAGCAGGGGAATGAAATTGACTGGATTGCTCTACAGAGAGCCAGCATGGACTTGATGGGCCGAATGGCATCCTTCTGTGTTGCAATGACTCTGACTTCAGTCCATACATCCACCACAGCTCCAAGATGTTGGGTGGCTTCTGCTTGTGCTGCAATGGAAGCTGAGACGTCGGCCATCCGAGGCTGCATCATAGTTGGGTCCACAAGTGTGCAAATAGATTTGGCCACCACTTCCAACCTGGAAAGGATTGGCTCCAAGCTCTGCACAAAGCCCTGTGCCAAGTTGACGCTGGACTGCTCTATGTGCCAACATTGAATTCAGTCTTTCTCAGGTTTCCCAATGCTCCAAGCATTTCCTTGTGCATACCCATCAGCCTTCGTCTGTAGGCTGCTCCATCGAAGTGTTCATCTCAGTCCTTAGCAGGAAAACCCATGTGTAACATTATACTCCAGGGAGGTGGCACCTTGACACTAACTTTTCCCCTGCCCTGGCTGCATGCCATTCGTGCCCAATGTCACATCATGTGCAGATCCCGTCTCTATGATATTTTCTATGTTCCATGCAGTGTCAGTACCTGAGCTGATGGCTGTGAATGTGAAATCGAATGATGTTGTCTCCTTGTCATCTCTGTCTTCTTGCTGTTCCTTCACTGCTCAGACAGTTTGCACATCTTGGGTATCTGAAAGGAGAAAGGCACAAGGATAAGGATGTAATGAGCTGAGTGGTGGAAAGTAAGAGCTGTACACTTACACAATTTGTAGCTTGTGAGATAAGAGGGAAGTCGGATGTGAGAAGGAGGATTAGGTATGAAGATAACATAATCTTCAATTGATTCAGCCCCACTGCTGACCCTGGGCTCAGCAATTGCTGTTCCAATAATCGTCAGCACTGTCTCCTCCATGGGGATTATGACATGCAAGTGAGCCTGTCCCCCTTCAGTTAGCTGGTGCTGTCTCTACATCACCTTGTCCTAAAAGAGACAGAGAAGTGTGTCAGTGAGTGTGGTTACCTAATGTGGCTGTCATGTTTGGATAGCTGCTAGAGTATGCAAGATGTGTGATGTGGGTATGAGACTTGCAGCAGTTCTAAGTGTGTGGGGGTGATATGAATGTTAGGTATGAGGTACGACCATTAGAGATAGTTGGTAGGTGAGTGATGTGGGTATGGTAAATTGAGGTCTGATGCTAGTGGTGCAGTTGCTGCAATTTGAAGATCCATTCACTGACCTTGACCATTTGTGTAAGGTAATATGTGGCACTGCAGCCAGATCTTCAGGGCTTAACTCCTGGCATTGACCACCACAGTGGCGGCACAGTGGCGCAGTGGTTAGCACCGCAGCCTCACAGCTCCAGGGACCCGGGTTTGATTCCTGGTACTGCCTGTGTGGAGTTTGCAAGTTCTCCCTGTGTCTGCGTGGGTTTTCTCCGGGTGCTCCGGTTTCCTCCCACAAGCCAAAAGACTTGCAGGTTGATAGGTAAATTGGCCATTATAAATTGTCACTAGTATAGGTAGGTGGTAGGGAAATATAGGAACAGGTGGGGATGTTTGGTAGGAATATGGGATTAGTGTAGGATTAGTATAAATGGGTGGTTGATGTTCGGCACAGACTCGGTGGGCCGAAGGGCCTGTTTCATTGCTGTATCTCTAATCTAATCTAAAGTTATCTGGTGCCACTTGCTTCTGAGAGTTTGTCTGGAGAACATCTTTCCTCCCTGTGGATAGAGCACATCTCTCCTCCTCTGCACTGTGTTACTGCAACGTAGTGAGGGGTGTGGTTGGTTCCCAGTGTTCAACTTCCATCTGACTGCAGCAAGTGTTTTTGTTATTAGGGTTTAACCCCTTTGTGTTTTACTTGTCAAATAAACAGACTGCAACAGGTTTTCTTGTAGGTTTAAAAATTAAGATTAATTATTTATTGAGCAATACGTCTTATTCCGAAATTGTCCCAATCACATCCACTCACGTATTCACTCATGCATGCATTCTTGCACGTGCACACACACACACACGAGAAGAGACAGATAGAGCGGAAAAGTGAATATCAAGTGAGGTAGGGTTTCGGGGTTCATCGTAAACCTGTTGAATTCTCTTGGAAGTCAAGTCCTCGTTGGTTGCAGGCCTGAGGTGCTTGTAGATTTCCCTGTTGATTTAAATTTCAGTTTGAGGATCACTTCCAATTCAATGCTGCATAAGTTGAAAATGCAGGGCTGAATTTTACAGACTTGCCAATGTCGGGGTTCTTTTGGTGGGGGTGGGGGGAGTGGGTGCTGGGAAGGCCCGGCCCAATATTGCCGGTGGGAGCGAGGCCTTGTGGTGGCCCTCCACCACCCCCACCACTTGGTGATGGGAGGCCAATTTACAGATTTAAATTAATTTAAATAAAGGAATAAATTATCTTCTCGCTCCCGCCGTCTGTCCCGGTGCGATATTGATGCCAGTGGCCGGCGCTCCCGTGCCTTCAGATCCCCATCCGGAAATCCGAGGCGGAACAGTGGCGCAGTGGTTAGCACTGCAGCCTCACAGCTCCAGGGACCCGGGTTCGATTCTGGGGACTGCCTGTGTGGAGTTTGCAAGTTCTCCCTGTGTCTGCGTGGGTTTTCTCCGGGTGCTCCGGTTTCCTCCCACAAGCCAAAAGACTTGCAGGTTGATAGGTAAATTGGCCATTATAAATTGTCACTAGTATAGGTAGGTGGTAGGGAAATATAGGGACAGGTGGGGATGTTTGGTAGGAATATGGGATTAGAGTAGGATTAGTATAAATGAGTGGTTGATGGTCGGCACAGACCCGGTGGGCCGAAGGGCCTGTTTCAGTGCTGTATCTCTAATCTAATCTAATCTAACAGTGGTGGGGAGGAGGGAGCAGGTAGGTTTCAGTGTGCAGGAGGGGGGAGTGGGGTTAAAATTATATTATTGGTGTAGGGGATGGTGGGAAGGGTTAGAATGTAAAATTTATGTACTTGCGGAGGATGAAGGTCATGTGGGCAGGGAAAGTGTTTTGGGGAGAAGAGAGCAAGTAATTTTATGCTTATTGGAGGGGTGGGAGAGGGCCAATTTAAATTTTTTATCGCATTTACCTTTAAAAATTTAAATAGAATGTTAGGGCTTGGACACCTTTGCAAATGGCGTCAACACCTGCGCAAAGACGACTGAGCCATTGCCGGGGATGGACCGCCCGCCCCCTCCACGTCATCAGGGTGGGCAGTCCGTCCCGGCTATTTAAATGAGCCACCATGCTGAATATTACAGTGGCTCCACGATGTGCGATGCGCACGGACCATTGTTTTCAGTTACCGCCAATTACAGCGGTGGAAGTCTAAATTCCAGTCCATAGAATTCACAGCAGGGCACCTTACCTTCTGGCTTGCTGTATTTTCTCCCAGCTCTTAGCTGGACAAGCTTTTTGGTGATGCTTCTTTCTGGGTATCTCTCTCTCTGTATCAAGGGCAGCCTTTTTAAGGTAAAAGGTTTGTCACATCAGATTCTGGTAGGAGACACTTTGGTCTCTTCCCCATGGTAATCGCACGAGAATAATCTGGTTATGATGTTTCCACTTCATATCTTCATTGTTTCAGTAGAACCTATTCAATACAGAAAAGTTTCAGGATGGGTGTACTTGATAGTTCCTTGGTTAGGCATCCTTTGTTCTCAGCAGACAGTGTGGTAATGTTCCAACATACTTTTGCAGCATTGTCCATTTTTTAAAAAGATGAAGTCAATTTTTAAAACCCTTCAGTTTGAGTCTGCATCTTTTCATCATCATACTTCTTGTAAACGTAACAATCTCCTTCACTACTGTCTGCAGTGCAGCATTGGAAAATATTGGAGCCCGCTCTCTTCTACATTCCAAGGTCTGATTCATGACTGCCAGTACCCGTTCTAGCCACAATGCATTCCTCTTTAAGCGGTGCAGGTTATATTTAAGCAGTGTAAATTGGCTTTAACTGGTGCTACAAATTTCCAATTTTGGGCCTCCTGCTAATAAGTGCAGTCAATGAATTGGCTGCACACAACTAGCATTCTAAGGGAGGCACAGCGGCGCAGTGGTTAGCACTGCAGCCGCACAGCTCCAGGGAGCCGGGTTTGATTCCGGGTACTGCCTGTGTGGAGTTTGCAAGTTCTCCCTGTGACCGCGTGGGTTTTCGCCGGGTGCTCCGGTTTCCTCCCACAGCCGAAGACTTACAGGTTGATAGGTAAATTGGCCATTGTAAATTGCCCCTAGTGTAGGTAGGTGATAGGGAATATGGGATCACTGCAGAGTTAGTATAAATGGGTGGTTGTTGGTCGGCAAAGACTCGGTGGGCTGAAGGGTCTGTTTCAGTGCTGTATCTCTAAATAAATAAATGAGCAGACAGCACAAAGTTGGCATTTCAATCAACAGGCAAGGGTAAACGTGCATTGTGATCCTATGCCCCTTTTCTTGGGCTTTCCATTTTCGCACTGTAGTGACAGCAGGCACTTTCATTGATATTGTTATGTCTTGACATCAACATAATTAGAATGTAAGTTTGCTGTTAAAGATGGAGCCAGCCATGGGTTGTAATTGTTGCCTGACTGAATGTCTCAACCTACCCATAAACATTACCAAAGTGATTTTGTGTATCTTTTTGACTTAGGTCAACCTTCACAAATATGCCCCTCGTATAGGTAGGTGGTAGGGAAATATAGGGACAGGTGGGGATGTAGTAGGAATATGGGATTAGTGTAGGATTAGTATAAATGGGTGGTTGATGGTCGGCACAGGCTCGGTGGGCCGAAGGGCCTGTTTCAGTGCTGTATCTCTAAATAAAAACTAA
This sequence comes from Heterodontus francisci, assembly GCF_036365525.1. NCBI lineage: Eukaryota > Metazoa > Chordata > Chondrichthyes > Heterodontiformes > Heterodontidae > Heterodontus > Heterodontus francisci. The sequence continues at coordinate 153,632,480 of NC_090373.1, read as the reverse complement.
ATAAAATTGTCCCAGTGGTAGCACTCTCAGCTCTGAGTCAGAAGGTTGTAGGTTCATACTCCACTCCAGAAACTTGAGTATATAATATAGGCTCACATTTCAGTGCAATACTGGAGGGATGGGAATGGGGGAGGGCATGGGAGGCTGGCCATCTATTGGATGACATGTTAAACTGAGGCCCCATCTGCCCTCTTAGATGAAAATAAAAGATCCCAAGGCAGTATTCCTGGTGTCCTGGCCAATATTTACCCCTCAACCAACTTCACATCTGCTCATTTATCTCATTACTATTTGTGGGAGCTTGCTGTGTGCAAATTGGCTGCCAATTTTCCTTACATTATAACAATAACTACAATTAAAAAGTACTTCTTTGGCAGTAATGTGCTTTGAGATCTGCTGAGGTCATGAAAGATATTATATAAATACAAGTTCTTTGTTTTTTTAACATTGGAGTTGTTCAATTGCCAGTTCCATTGTGATGAGTCACAAGTACCATTCCTTTTATATTGTCGCTGTTGCTGTAGAAATAATCTTGGAACATAAATGTAAGAGTTTCTCTTATAGTGGTTCCCAGAGCCAGTATTACATACCTACTTCTGCAATATAAGCATGCCATTACAAATGAAGTCTTGTATGCCACTATAAGTGGGTTATTTATTTGAACTTAATTAATGCATTTAATTATTATAATCGAGTTTTAGGAAGGGAAGAGACTTTTTGGAGGATGCACTGCAGCATTCAGGATTGCCCTCTACTCTTTACAAGTAATACCATGGGATGTTTATGACTGCCAGCAGAACTTTGGTTGAAAGACTCAACGTAAAAAATGTAAAACATTTTTAAGATAATTAAAAAAGTGCAAGAGTAGGTCGAGAGAAATTATTTCCTCTGGTGGGGAAGTCCAGAACAAAGGGGCATAACTTTAACATCAGAGCCAGGCATTGCAGTGTGGTAGTGTTTTGAAATTGCAATTGCATTGTGCAGTATGTACTCTAGAGGCTGCTGTAGAACACACATGCTAGCCAAGAGAAAGTGAAACTAAAACAGAAGTAAAAAGAGAAGCCTTTATGTTTGGCTGCTGCAGTACTTTTCTCTCTCTCTTTGCTTCATATCTTATACTAAATACAACTAAACCTTACTCAAGTCCCGAGGACATCACAATGGCAATGTGGTAAACCAGAAAATGATGAAAATAAAGGAAGCATTGCTTTCAGGCATGAACATTTTGGAAGGTTTTTGTCTATTTTCACTGACAGCATTTTAACTTGGAGACTGTTAGAGTGACACATAGGAAGCTTGTGCAGTGTATACTCACACACTGACCTCTACAAAATAAGTATTGAATAAAAAAAAAATATTGTATCACTGCAGAGAAGTTTCGTCTGAAAGGAACGCAATCCTGTGTTGCTGATCAGTATGGCTTTGTCTATGCCGAATCTTTCATTTTTGTTGTGCATTCAGAGCCATTATCCATATCCCCTCATTGGCAAAAGTGACTGCGGCATTTTGAAGGCACAATGACAGGTTTCGCAATCATAGATGACACAAGGAAAAAGGCCTTACTTCTACACTATGGAGGTGAAGAATTAGAAGATATCTTTGAGGTACTTATGCCTGAGTCAAATGACTACAACTCAGCAAAAAATGCCCTAACAACCAACTTTACACCCAAGGGAAACACCATACACAAAACCATTCTCATCCGATGCACTAAGCAAAAGGTAAGCAAGACAATTGACAATGCATGCGACTGAGGCAACTAACAACCAAACATGACTTCCGTCATGTTGAATATGTCGAGCGGGAAATCAAAACACAAACAACCAAAGGCTGTCTTTCCAGTCAATTATGCCAAAAAGCACTCAAGAAAGAAATTTATCAGAGTTATTGGAGTTAGCAAGATCACTATTGCTCTCAGAATCCAAAGCTTCTGAAGTTGAGGCCAACAGTAACTACCACACTCCAAGCTTAACTCCTGTGAACACTATTCATCACTCACATGCCAGGAAACCACTTACAAAGCAACAACAGCAGTCTCACAAACAGAACTGTGACTTGTCCAAAGAATGTTTCCACTGTGGCAGTGCTTACCCGCATCAGACAGTGTGTCCTGCTACTGGTATACAGTGAAAGGCCTGTGGAAAACCTAACCACTTTGCTCGTGTTTGTCACTCATCAGCAAAATCAACTACTAAAACCAGTACCAACAGAAGGGTTTTACACATATGTACCACAGCAAAAAGGCCATAGAATGTAGCTAACGTAGAGGTGGATGATCATGAACATACTTTAGTTCTCTCTCTCAGACACAGAAAACAGCCACGTGTGACAGTGACCATTGGCTGCTCGGACGAGATGCTGTCATAGACACAGGAGTGTCTGTCAATCTCATGAGAGACAAAATATTCAACCAACTTCATGATTGCCCCATTCTCTGTAAACCAGGGAATATGAGAATTTTCCCTTACAACAGTGACAAACCACTGAAAATCCTAGGGACGTTTGAAATGCCAGTGTCATTCAAAAACACTAGAACGAATGCTCTCTTTTATGTCCTATCTGGAGAATGTGACACACTTAACAGTTTCATAGAGAAAGTGAATGGTGCTAAACCCTTTGCTAAACTTGACCTCAGTGCAGGTTACCATCAAATCGAGCTTGCAGAAGAATTAAGGTATCTTACTGTATTTTTTACCACATCATTCTTTTCCAATTCAAGAGGCTCAATTTTGGAGTCAGCTCAGCAGTTGAGGTATTTCAGCATTTCATTCAATCTGTACTTCAAATACTTGAAGGTATGCTGAATATCAGTGATCATAGACCACTAGTGAGCTTGTTCAACAATCCACATAGCAAACCACCCACTCGAATAGAACATTGGATTCTCAAACTACAAGAGTATGAGTTCCATGTTGAGTATCAGCCAGCTCAACCCAGCGTACTATCTTTCACAACATTCAGTTGATAGTTGGTTCTACCAGTCATGAGGAACGTTTTGCTGAACAACATCTTAACTATGTAAGCGCAAATGCAGTGCCAAAGACACTAAAACAAGATGACATCAAAGCAGCAACAAAACAAAATGAAGCTTTGCAACTATGTATGGAGACTGTGGAATCACAAAACTGGAAAGATGTGATTGAGAAAGCATCTACAAAGAAAATTGGTCACACAGTATGAGGTCTTCACAATATTAGAAACATAGAAACATAGAAACCAGGAGCAGGAGTAGGCCATTCGGCCCTTCAAGCCTGCTCCGCCATTCATTATGATCATGGCTGATCATCCAACTCAGTAACCTATTCCCATTTTTGCCCCATACCCTTTGATCCCTTTAGACCCAAGAGCTATATCTAATTCTTTCTTGAAAACATACAATGTTTTGGCCTCAACTGCTTTCTGTGGTAGCGAATTCCACAGGCTCACCACTCTCTGGGTGAAGAAATTTCTCCTCATTTCAGTGCTGAAAGATTTACCCCATATCCTTAGACTATGACCCCTGGTTCTGGACTCCCCCACCATCGGGAATTTCCTTCCTGCATCTATCCTATCAAATCCTGTTAGAATTTTATAGGTTTCTATGAGATCCCCCCTCACTCTTCTGAACTCCAGAACTGACTGAAATCTCTCCTCATACTTCAGTCCCTCCATCCCAGGAATCAGTCTGGTAAACCTTTGCTGCACTCCCTCTATAGCAAGAACATCCTTCCTCAGATAAGGAGACCAAAATTTCACACAATATTCCAGGTGTGGCCTCACCAAGGCCTTGTATAATTACAGCAAGACATCCCTGCTCCTGTACTCGAATCCTCTCGCTATGAAGGCCAACATAGCATTTGCCCTTTTTACCGTCTGTTGCACCTGCATGCTTACCTTCAGCGACTGGTGTACGAGCACACCCAGGTCTCGCTGCATATTCCCCTCTCTCAGTTTATAGTCATTCAGATAATAATCTGCCTTCCTGTTTTTGCTACCAAAGTGGATAACCTCACATTTATCCACATTATACTGCATCTGCCATGCATTAGCCACTCACTCAACTTGTCCAAATCACCCTGAAGCCTCTCTGCATCCTCCTCACAACTCACCCTCCCACCCAGTTTTGTGTCATCTGCAAATTTGGAGATATTACATTTAGTTCCCTCATCTAAATCATTAATATATATTGTGAGTAGTTGGGGTCCTAGCACTGATCCCTGCGATACCCCACTACTCACTGCCTGCCATTCGGAAAAAGACCCGTTTATCCCTACTCTTTGTTTCCTGTCTGCTAACCAATTTTCTATCCATCACAATACACTACCCCCAATCCCATGTGCTTTAATTTTACACGCTAATCTCTTATGTGCGACTTTGTCGAAAGCCTTCTGAAAGTCCAAATAAAACACATCTACTGGCTCCCCCTCTTCAATTCTACTAGTTACATCCTCAAAGAATTCGAATAGATTTGTCAAGCATGATTTCCCTTTCGTAAATCCATCCTGACTCTGAGCAAACTATTGGGATTGATGGCAGACAAATCCCCAGGGCCTACATCCTAAGGTCTTAAAGGAAGTAGCAGCGGAGATAGTAGATCCATTGGTTATAATATTCCAAAATTCCCTGGATGCGGGAAAGGTTCCAGTGGATTGGAAAAAAGCTAATATAACACCCTTATTCAAAAAGGGAGGGAGGCAGAAAGTAGGAAACCATAGACCAGTTAGTTTAACATCTGTCGTTGGGAAATTGTTAGAATCCATTATTAAGGAAGTAATAACAGGACATTTAGAAAGTCAAAATGAAATCCATCATTGTCAGTATGGTTTTATGAAGGGTAAATCGTATTTGACTAATTTGCTAGAGTTCTTCAAAGCTGTAACAAACAAAGTGGATAATGGGCATCCTGTAGATGTAGTATATCTGGACTTCCAGAAGGCATTTCATAAGGTGCCGCACACAAGGTAAGATTACGTGGGGTTAGGTGCAATTTATTAGCTTGGATAGAGGATTGGCTAACCAACAGAAAACAGAGAGTCAGGATAAATGGGTCTTTTTCTGGTGGGCAAGATGTAACTAGTGGGGTGCCACAGGATTCATTCCTCAGGCCCCAACTATTTACAATCTATATAAATGACTTGGATGCAGGGATAGAAGGTACAATAGCCAAATTTGCAGATGACACTAAAATAGGTGGGATAGTAAGTTGCAATAAAGAAATAAAAATTTACAAATGGATATGGATAGGTTAGGAGAATGGGCCAAAATTTTGCAGATGGAGTTTAACATGGATACGTGTGAGGTTATCCATTTTTGTTGGAAGAATAGAAAGGCAAATTATTATCTAAATGGAAAGAAACTTCAGAGTGCTTCGGTGCAGAGGGATCTGGGTGTCCTTGTGCATGAATCACAGAAAACTAGTATGCAGGTACAGCAGGTAATAAGGAAGGCAAATGGAATTTTGGCATTTATTGCTAAAGGAATAGAGTATAAAAAAAGGGAAGTGTTGCTGCAACTGTACAAGGCATTAGTGAGACCGCACCTGGAGGAGATAAATTACTTGTGAAATGTGATGGACATATTGGAAAGCTAACAACCCCCTATGACATCCAACTATTTGTTGTGACCAACACAAAATGATCAATGATCATTGCCAAGCACGGTTCACAAATCATCACAAGAAACATGCCATTCTTCAAAGCACTGAAAACACCACTCGCAAGCATCAAATTCAATACCAACACTGTCATCTCAGATGAAGAACATGAGTCAAATGAGACTATACTTGATGTCAGACAATATGCTACTCATGAGAGAAAACACCCACCATACTTAAGTGACTATGTTACGTGATGGATTATTTATGTTTAAAAGTATGTTGTTTACACTTTTGGAAACAAACCATTGGCATTTGCTTTGTCTCTCATTTACTAAGAAAGGGAGGGATGCAGTGTTGTCGTGCTTTGAAATTACAATTGCATTGTACATTGTGTACTCTAGAGGCTGCTGTAGAACACACATGCTAGCAAATAGAAAGTGAAACTAAAACAGAATAAAAGGGGCTTCAAATAATTTGGGTGGCACCCATTAAACTTCCTTTGGATCCAGTTAACTCCGAATGTAGAGTTCATGGAGATGACCCTAATCCTAGTAAAGAATACCCTAATGTAACCCCGGATATGGAGTTGAAGTAAACCACGCTTTTAAACTCTGAGCTATAGACAATGTATATTGGAGACAACTTGAGAACTTTCGTCAAATGAACCAATTTTAAAGCAGGTGGATGTGAACCTGTCGCTTCATGTTCGGCTGCTGCAGGCTTCGTCGATCAGTCTTTGCTTGATATTGTCATGCGCATAAGAAGTACACCGATACATAAATTATGGACAAAATCTGAAGAGTTATAAAAACTGACTTTACCTTTTAAAAATTGATTTTTCTTTTAAAAAGTGAACAATGCTCTAAAATGGGTGTCGAAGGAAAAGAATTTGGCCTTTGTATGTTCAAACTGTCTGACAGGGACAAAGGAAAATCTTCAAAGCTGAGAGGTGTCAATTGGACCCATCTTACACTCATCCTAAAATATTCCAGAATTGAAAGGGTTCTTCTGAACCTGTGAAGTAGCCACATCCTGAGCCATTGTGTGATCACCATAGGGGAGAGACCAAAGCGACTTCTACCTGGAGGCAAGATGTAACACATCTTTACCTTAAATAGTAGCCTGAGAGAGATCTTACAGAGAGATACCCAGTAAGCAGCAACCCAGAAACCTGTTTCCAGCAAACCAGAAGGCACGCCCCCTGCTGTAGATTTCTACATATACATTATACAGTAGTGAATTATAAGTGATCCACTGTCTGCAACTGAACTGTCAAGAAAGAGCGAAATCTACAAATGCCTCAGGCCTAAACCAATGAGAACTTGATTTCCAAGAGAATTCAACAGGTTGTTTTGCGTGTGTGTGTGTGTATGAATGCATGAGTGGATGTTGTTGCGATACTTTTTGGGATCAGTCATATTGATCGATAAACAATTGATTTTCTGTTTTAAACCTGCAAAAAAACCTGTCGCTGTCTGTTTATTTAACAAATAAAACATAAAGGGGTTAAACGCTAATAAAAATACACAGTTGCTGCAACCAGGTGGGAGCTGAACAGTGAGAACCACCCAAACCTTAGCATGTGGCCGTGACAATATCCTATAATAAACTCGGCTAAACCTCACTCAAGTTCCGAGGACGTCACGGGGTGATGTCAGGAAGCATTTCTTCACACAAAGGGCAAGGGAAATCTGGAATTCTCTCTACCAAAAAGCTATTGATGCCTGATCATTTGAAAATGTCAGAGAATAAACATTTGATAGGTTTTTGTTAGGCAAGGAGATTAAGGTTTACAAAGCCAAGGGAGGTAGCTGAAGTTACGATACAGATTATCCATAATCTAGATGAATGGTGGAAGAGAATTGAGGGTCTGAATGGCCACTTCTGTTCCTATGCTTCTATCCTTTTCTGTATTTCCCACATGTTTGAATACCTTCAACCGCTAACATGGGTTGTAATTCAACATCCTTGCAGTCAGAAATTGATAATACCTTTGGCTGTGCTGACTGATAGCTAGATGGAGGAGCTGCTGTCAAAAACAACAAGAATATATACACAGAAGCATTGAATATGCCTAGTTTATCAACTGCAGTCTGGAATACTGTGTGCAGTTTTGGTCTTCACATTTAGGAAAGGATATACTTGCATTGGAGGCGGTGCAGCGAATGTTCACTAAATTGGTCCCTGGAATGAAGGGGTTGTCCTATGAGGAGAGGTTAAGTAAATTGGGCCTGTATTCTCTGGAGTTTGAAAGAATGAGAGACGATCTCAATGAAACATATAAGATTCTAAAGGGGCTGATAGAGTAGACACTGAGAGATTATTTCCGTTAGTCGGAGAATCTAAAACACAGATTCTAAAAACACAGTCACAGGATATGGGGCCGATCATTTAGAACTATGATGAGGAGAACTTACTTCATTCAAAGGGTTGTGAATCAGTGGAATTCTCTACCCAGAGGATAGTGGATGCACCATCATTGAATACATTTAAGGCTGGGATAGATAGATGTTTGGTCTCAGGGAATCAAAGGTCATGGCGAGCAGGCAGGAAAGTGGAGTTGAATCCTGAGATCAGTCATGATTGTATTGAATGGTGGAGCAGGCTTGAGGGGTAATATGGTCTACTCCTGCTCCTATTTCTTGTGTTCTTGTGTAGTGATGTAATAAGCAAATATAATTCACTAGCACATATATTAAAAAAACCATTTATATTGTGCTCTTTCACATTGAAATATCATGGAGGTGGAGGCTTGGCAATGGAAAGAAAATGGTCAGAATAATCACCTATATTACTGTAACTGAAAGGTTAATATGTCCGCTGGAGGATAGTATTTCAATCAATACAGCTCTCCCTTGCTACTGTACTGCTGTTTCAGCTAGAATCTAAGTCCAATCTCTGGAATGGGGATCTAACTCACAACCCTTTGGCCCAGACACATGCATTGATTGCTTTTTGGACTCATGAACTTAATTTTTAAACCATAATAAATTTATTGATAAATATAAGCATTTCTTGGGCTAATCTGCAATGTTGATACTTTCCAATATCAATTAACCACATTGTGCTTGCATTTTCAAATTCCACACTCCAGCCAATGCTCTGTCTTAACCTCACACAACTAAACATGACATTAAACAGAATGAAGGACATTACGTCACCCACCCTCCACAACACCACTATCCCCCACCCACCCTTCCGCCACTTGAACCCCAGCACTGATAATATTTAAAGAGATCACTAACTACTTTTAGGTTAGTCACTGGATTATTTCTTCTGACTGCTGGTGCAAATTAGGTGTTTTTTGGAGCTTTCCTATACTTGACTAATATTTGTATAATTTACAGGGAGGGGTCAGGCTGGTCTTGAAGTTGTTTCTTGGCCATTTAAAATCTTGTTTTGCTACAAGTTGTTGCCAGACATGGTCGGCCTTTTTCTAGGAATAAAGCATGACTGGGAGACTGAAGGTCAGCCGCATAGAGCAGCACAAGCTGCTAGAAGAGGGACGAGATGGCTGGGGAGAAGGACATTTGGCAGGAAGCCATATCTGCCAAGGGTCTTCAGGGAGCAATTCTGTTACCTCAACTTCAACGACGACCAATGCAGGAAATGTCTTCACTTCATTAAGGAGGTTGTGACTGAAATGTGCCAACTCCTGCAGCTCTTACTGCAACCTCAAAGTAAAGCAAAGACTGCAGTGCTGCGGCTGTCATGGTTGAATAGTTGACAGTGTATGTGAGCTGTGAGTTGTGGGTATGAGGCTTGCAACAGTACTAAATGTGTAAGGGTGATGTAAAACATATGAACTGAAAGGTTGACTACTGATTGCTAGAGATTGTTTGTAAATTGAGCAGTGGTTGAGGTTAGTGGTGCAGTTGCCAGAATATGCTTTTTGAAGCTTGAACTCACCTTGTCACCTCATGTCAGATCGTTAAACTTCTTGCACTGTATCACTGTTCTTGAAGTTATATTTCTGGCATTTACTTCCACCGCTACTTCTTCCTACTATCTCCTATAAATATACCTGGACAGCTTCCTGGCGCATTCCACCGCATCCCCCCAGCCCCTCTCCCAAACCCATGGATACAAGACATCCATTCCATTCCACCTCGTCCACTAAGGCATCCAACACATTATCAGAAAAACCTGGTGTATCTTCTCTACAATATTCAGCCATTCTTTGATGTTTGACAGCATAGGTTCAGCACACAAGGACTCCCACCACTTCCTGCAGTCACAATACACCTCTTGTTTATGCAGTGCAAGCTGCCTTTACATAGTGCTAGCCACTCACGATGTCGGGCGCCTTGCCGATATGTGCAGGGAATGACTAGCACGGGGAAAGCTGGTTTCAGCCAGTAATAATTTACAACAGCAGGCAGCGCAAATTTAACATGCTGTCTGCATCATAATGAATGGGTGCAGACTAATTATTAACCACAATCCTCATGCCTGTTCTTGATGGTTATCCAGTTTAACCCCTGCGGAGTTAATAATGACTGTGTTTGCAGAAATCAGGTACACATGAGGAGCCTCACACAATGGGTATGTGGATTAAGATTTAAGAACCTGCCAGTATACAGGGCTTGCTCTACTGTAATTGCTTCAGCCTAAACAATGGCCATGATCACAAGTCAGATTTTCAAAAAAATATTTGGTTAAATAAACTTTTCTGTGAAGCTAGAAGGATCAAGATTTTTCCCCTAAGTCCACAGCATCCTGATCAGCCCCACCATATTACATTTCCCCCCAGCTGTCGAGACCTATCTTTGGACCACGAGGCAAGCAGTTCTTCTTCAAATGGGGAGGCTTCCCTAGAGGTGTGACAGGTGGCTCACTGCTCAGTTGGTAGCACTTTTGTCTCTGAGTCAGAGGATTATGGGCCTGCTCCAGACACTTGAGGACAAAGTACTGGGCTAACACTAAAGTGCAGTACTGAGGAAGCACTCCACTTTTGGAGATGCCATCTTTCAGATGAGACATTAAACTGAAGCCCCATTCGCTCCTTCAGGTGGATGCAATAAATACTATGACACTATTTTGAAGTAGGGCAGGGGAGTTCTCCCTGGTGGCCTGGCCAATATTTATCGCTCAATCACCACTACTGAAAGAAGAAAACGGATTATCTGGTCATTGTCACATTGCTGTTTTTGGGAGCTTGCTGTGCACAAATTAGCTGCCGTGTTTCCTACATTACAATAGTGACTGCACTTCTAAAGTACTTCATTGATGTCCTGAGGTCATGAAAGGTGCTATATAAATGCAAGTCTTCCATTCTTCATCTTTTATGGTCGTTTGGAGTAATTTGGATAACTTTCTGAATAGGAGCTATACTTCAGCAACAGTAATAATCTGTCCTTTGTAGTGCGGTGAGCAAGTTAACTTATGGAAGCTGCTGGCACCATGGATGAGATAACTGGCCCAAGCATAGTGCTCACTGTTCAATGTGTAAAATTCACATCAAAGGTTGGCCTTGCTATACCTCTGATATGATCATCTTTCTCTTTAGCTTTCTGGTATAAAAATGACTGTGTCAGGAAACCAAGAACTAAAACAAAGTAATTAACAGATTGCTTACAAAATAACATTCTAATGTACATAAGATCAGTGACAATTGAACCATTTAATTTAATTTCCTTCTGATAACGATATTCTGTTGCTTTGCTTGCAAATAATAAGTTAAGAAGTTCATAATCAGGAGTTAAGGACTTTCCCCGACATTTACCTTTTGAACGCCCAGCCCTAACTCTCAATATGATCTTGCATCTCCTCAAAAATCTTCCTCCTTCTCGTCATCCTCACTCAACATCAAAATCATATTGCAGCACAGCAGGAAACCATTCGGCCCATTGGGCCTCTGCTCGCTCTGTGGCAGAGTTATTCCCTTTGTCCATTCCATGGACTTTTCCCCAAACTGTTTTAGATCCTTCTTTACAACACTGGAGTCAGGCACTGTTGGTTACAGGTAGGTCACTGCCACTGGTTGATTGAATTAGCACCCAAGGCTGGGAACTGCCTCTTCACCTGTGCTCTATGAATGACTGGGTGTGGCTGTCGGTCTCAATCAGTGCTGTCTCTCTGGGCAGATCAACACAGATATTTTTGTTTCTCTAAATAAAGCTTCTCTCTGCTCCTTGTCTTCAGGGGCACTCAGCTATCAGGAAGATTCCAATCCCCATTCTACCTCTGGTCAGTACTTCCCCAAAAGGCGGTGGAAGCAGAGTCTTTGAATATTTTTAAGACAGAGGTCGATAGATTCTTGAGAAGCAAGGGGGTGGAAGGTTATCGGGGGTAGGTGGAAATGTGGAGTAATCAGTTCAGCCATGAAATTATTGAATGGCAGAGCAGGCTCGAAGGGCCAAGTGGCCTACTTCGGCTCCTAGATCGTATGTTGACTGTTTTTCACTATTGTTATGATCAGGTGAGGAGGGGTCACAAGGCTCCCCTCTTGTCCTTCATCTTATTTGACTGCAACAGGGTTTATTTCTTTTTTAAACAGTGGATGTGCTTACTACTTCAGTGAGTTTTTTTTCCTTTTACCTGTGCTGTCATTGTAAAGGAACCAATCGGACAGGTTTTCTTGAGTTGGAACAAGAAAGAGGTGAGTTTATTATACTTAAAAGTCTAAATTCGATCTAAATAAAAATAATAAAATCATGCTACACTTTCACACCCACACACACACGAGAATCACGCATACACAAATAGATTACAGAGTAATCAGGAATAGATTTGTGTTGGATTGGAGTCCAGAACAAATAAAAATAATACTCAGTCTGTGGTGACTGGTGACTTTGGCAGTCTTCCAGTTGAATTCGTGGTCCTGAAGTTCTACGTTGGCAGTTGTTCTTGGAGACAGTTGAGCAGAGGGCTTCCTTCTCGGTGTCTTTGTATTGGATTTAGCAGGCAGCAGTTAGGCTTTGCATGCCCCACACCTGTCTTCTGGAAAGAGAGAGACAGAGAGACAGCCCTTCTCACTTCTGCACAGATTGAGTCTTTTGCTTGTCTGCTTGTCTAAGGGAAACTCCCAGCTTTCATAGAGATGGACAGACAGTCACATGACTGTCTCAGCGTATTCTCTGGTATATTCTAATGAGATTCAAGTTTAGGAATTCAATCTCTCAAGCCTCATAGTGTCAGTGTTCACCCCTGGAGGGGTTTATCCTTTCAATGTTAATGTCCCAGGATGGCTTTGAATGTCTTGCTAATGAAAGCAATTTCAGATAGTTCAATCAATTGGGCAAGCCATTGTTTTGGGTACAGGCTAATCAGACATGTGTCTCCACTTTGATGCCTTTCAAATGCAAATGGTGATGGCCATTTTTAGCTGTGGCAAAGTCTTTGTAAAAGTTGTCTGTAATATTCCAGTTTTCCTTTTTTTAAAGTTTAATGTAAGTTTCCAACCGATGGTTTAAAAATCCTAATTTAGCATAGCATGTTTTCTTGACACTATGCAATATACAGAGATGAACTCAACCCCGCCCCACTGCTGCTGACCCTCAATCCAGAGCACAGCAACCATGTGTTTCCATCCATAGAGCTTCTCTGTGTATCAGCGGCTTTGAACTGATGAAATCAAGGAAAAAAAAAAACGATGGTGCCGCCAGACCCCAGGATAATGCTAAATAAAAGCAAGAAATGCTGGAAATACTCAGCAGGTCTAGCAGCATCTGTGGAGAGTGAAGCAGAGTTAATGGCCAGAATTTTACGCTACCCCAGCGAGCCGGATGGTGGGGGACTGGGGGTTGGTGGCGTAAAATGGGGCAGGAGGGTCCTGGAGGCCTTCCCAACCTGCTCCTGCCTCAGACCCACTTTACATAGGGTCAGGGGGGGGGCGAGAAATGGGCCGTCCACTCCAGGCCAATCAAGGCCCTTACTTTGCCAATTAACGGCCACTTAAAGGCCTTCGGCCGATGCCACGGGGATTTTACCTATGGCATGTGGGCATCCTGGATCTGGGAAAGGCTGCCCAGTGAAGGTTGGTGGCCTCTCAGTGCCCTGGGGGGGAGGGAGCCTTGACTATCGGGCACAGGGTGCCCAATTGAGGGCCGCCCCCACTTCCCCAACCACCCCCAGGACCCAAGATGCACCCCCTTCCCCCTAAATGACATGGAGCCAGGACTGCAGGTAAGTTTGTGTTGCCTCAGTGGGGCCCAACCGATTACCCCCACTGAGGCAACACAAACTTACCTGCAGTCCTGGCTCCATGTCCATAGCTGGTCTGCAGTCCCAGCAGTGGCCACCACTCCCGGTGGTGCTGTTGGCCTGATGATTGGCCGGCAGCTCAATAAGGCGGGTAGAAGTCCCGCCTCAGAACGACTAAATCCTGGGGACCCGTTGAATACAGGATGGATCCCCAGGCTAGGCGGAAGCCGGTTCGCCATCAACCTTTACGTCAGTGGCCAGCTCCCATTCACCCAATGTAAATTCCAGCCCAACGTTTCAGGTCAGTGACCTTTCATCAGAACTGGCAAAGGTTAGAAATGTAATAGGTTTTAAGCAAATAAAATGGGGTTGGGGCAAAAGATAACAAAAGGGCAGGTGTTGATAGGACAGGGTCACAGAGAATAACTGACAAGAAGGTCATGGAGCAAAGGCATACAGTATGTTAATGGTATGCTGAAAGACAAAGCATGAGTGCAGAGAGGGTGTCAAAGGACAGAAAAATGAAAAGCCCTGGTTCAAAGCGCAAACAAGGAAAAAAACAGTGGGCAGGCAACAGGGTGAAAAAAAGGAATGATGAGAAACAAACTTTTTTTCCTTTTAGGTGTTAAGGAACGCAAACTCCAGCAGCTGATGGGGCTAATGCCCTTCCAGATCCTTCTTCCCCTTCACTTCCCTCTGATCCCACCCCTGCTGATCTGACCCCATGTATTCACTATACCCTCTGACCTTCCCCTCTCTGATGCTGAACGTTCTGTACTCAGCAAAGGACTCAGTTTTATTCCCTTACGCCCCCGCCTCAATGAATTTCATGCTCGGAATGACGTTGAGCTCTTCTTCCGTCGCCTTCGCCTCCAGGCTCACTTCTTTGATCAGGAGTCCTCCCCCCCCCACCAGCAGAACCATTCACCCACCTCCAGCATTTTCCCTCCACCTGGACCCCTCCCTCTGGCCTCTTACCAGCTCTTGATCTTTTCATTGAAAACTGTCGGCGAGACATCGGCCATCTCAATTTCTCTGCTCCCTTCACTCACTCTAACCTGTCTCCCTCTGAACTTGCTGCACTCCGTTCTCTCAGAGTGGATAATCTCTCTCAGAGTGGACAGAGTGGACAGTCAACAACTTTTTCCTAGGGTGGAAGAGTCACTTACTAGGAGACATAGGTTTAAGGTGAGAGGTGCAAAGTTTAGAGGGGATGTGCGAGGCAAGTTCTTTACACAGAGGATGGTGAGTGCCTGGAGCTTGCTGCCAGGGGAGGTGGTGGAAGCAGGTACGATAGCGACGTTTAAGAGGCATCTTGACAAATGCATAAATATGATGGGAATAGAGGGATACGGTCCCCTGAAGTGCAGAAGGTTTTAGTTTAGGCAGGCATCAAGATCGGCACAGGCTTGGAGGGCCTAATGGCCTGTTCCTGTGCTTTACTGTTCTTTGTTCTTAGTTCTTTGTTCTCTCAGGTCTAACCCCGACATGGTCATCAAACCTGCAGTCAAGAGTGGTGCTGTTGTTGTCTGCCATACTGACCTCTACCTTGCCATGGAGGGAGTGCAAAGAAGATTTACTAGGCTGATTTCTGGGATGGCAGGATTGATGTATGAGGAGAGATTGGGTCGACTAGACCTATATTCACTAGTGTTTAGAAGAATGAGAGGGTACCTGATAGACACCTATAACATTCTAATAGGACTAGACAGGCTAGATGCAGGGAAGATGTTCCCGATGGCTGGGGAGTCCAGAACCAGGGGTCACAGTCTCAGGATACGGGGTATGCCATTTTGAACCGAGGTGAGGAGAAATTTCTTCACTCAGAGCGTGGTGAACCTGTGGAATTTTCTACCACAGAAGGCAGTGGAGGCTAAGTGATTAAATATATTCAAGAAGGAGATAGATATATTTCTTAATAGTAAAGGGATCAAGGGATATAGGGAGAAAGCGGGAACAGGGTACTGAATTAGACAATTAGTCATGATCTTTTTTGAATGGTGGAGCAGGCCTGAAGGACCGAATGGCCTACTCCTGCTCCTATTTTCTATGTTTCTATTTTTGCAGAGGCTCAGCACTAACTCAGACACTTCTTCTAGCTACCCCTAGACCATGACCCTACCGCCGAGCATCAAGCTACTGTCCACAGGACTGTCTCTGACCTCATCTCCTCTGGGGATCTTCCCTCTACAACTTCCAACCTCATAGTCCCGCAACCCCGGACAGCTTGCTTCTATCTCCTTCCCAAAATCCACGAACAGGACTGTCTAGGCAGACCCATTGTTTCAGCCGGTTCCTGCCCCACTGAACCTATTTCTTCCTATCTTGACTCCATCTTTTCTCCCCGGTACAGCCTCTTCCCACCTACATCCGTGACTCTTCTGACGCCGTACATCATTTTGACAATTTCCCGTTTCCTGGCCCCAACCACCTCTTTTCACTATGGACATCCAATCTCTCTACACCTCCATCCCCCAATAGGACGTTTTGAGGGCTCTCCACTTCTTCCTTGAACAAAGGCCCAACCAATCCCCATCCACCACCACCCTCCTCCGCCTGGCCTGAACATGTTCTCACATTGAACAACTTCTCCTTCAATTCTACTCACTTTCTTCAAGTAAAAGGTGATGCTATGGGTACCCGCATGGGTCCTAGTTATGCCTGTCTTTTTGTGGGATATGTCGAACATTCCTTGTTCCAGTCCTACCAGGCCTCCTCCCCCAATTCCTTTTCCGGTACATTGATGATTGTATTGGTGCCATTGCCTGCTCCCACCCCGAACTGGAAAACTTTATCAACTTTGCTTCCAATTTCCACCCTACTCTCACCTTTACATGGTCCATCTCCGACACTTCCCTTCCCTTCTTCGACTTCTCTGTCTCCATCTCTGGGGATAGGCTGTCTACTAATATCCATTATAAGCCCACTGACTCTCACAGCTACCTCGACTACACTTCTTCACACCCTGCCTCCTGTAGGGACTTCATTCCATTCTTCCTGTTTCTCCGTCTCTGACGCAGCTGATCTGATGATGCAACCTTCCACAACAGTGCTTCTGATATGTCTTCCTTTTTCCTCAACCGAGGAGTCCTCCCAATGTGGTTGATAAGACCCTCAACCATGTCTGGCCAATTCCCGCACCTCTACCCTCACCCCTTCTCCAACATCCCAGAACCGCGACAGGGTTCCCCTTGTCCTCACTTTCCACCCCACCAGCCTCCGCGTCCAAAGGATCATCCTCGCCATTTCTGTCATGTCCAGCGTGATGCCACTACCAAACGCATCTTCCCCTCCCCTCCCTTTGAGCATTCAAAAGGGATCATTCCCTCCACAACACCCTGGTTAACTCCACCATTACCCCCAACACCTCATCTCCTTCCCACGGCACCTTCCCATGCAATTGCAGGAGGTGTAAAACCTGCCCTTTTACCTCCTCTCTCCTCACTATCCAAGGCACCAAACACTCCTTTCAGGTGAAGCAGTGATTTACTTGTACTTCTTTCCATTTAGTATACTGTATTCGTTGCTCGCAATGTGGTCTCCTCTACGTTGGGGAGACCAAACGCAGATTGAGTGACCACTTTATGGAACACCTCCACGCAGTCTGAAAGCATGACCCCGAGCTTCCGATTGCTGGCCATTTCAACACTTCCCCCTGCTCTCATGCTTATATCTCTGTCCTGGGATTGCTGCAGTGTTCCAGTGAACATCAATGTAAGCTTGAGGAACAGCATCTCGTTTACCAATTAGGCACACTACAGCCTGCCGGACTGATTATTGAGTTCAATAATTTCAGAGCATGACTGTCCCTTTTTATTTGTAGTTATTTTTCTTTTTTCTTTTTTATTTTAGCTTGTTTCATCATTCATTTTTTTAACCTTGTGCCTGCCTACTGTTTTTTTCGTGTCTGTGCTTTGGGCCAGGGCTGTTCATTTTTCTGTCCATTAACACCCTCTCTGCATTAGCACCTTGTCTTTCAGTGCACCATTAACACACCATTTGCCTTTGCTCCATGACCTTCTTGTCAGTTATTCTCTGTGAACCTGTCCTACCAACACCTTCCCTTTTGTTATCTCTTACCCCACCCCCGCTTTATTTGCTTAAAACTTATTACATTTCTAACCTTTACCAGTTCTGATGAAAGACCAATGACCTGAAATGTTAACTCTGCTTCTCTCTCCACAGATGCTGCCAGACCTGATGAGTATGTCCAGCATTTCTTGTTTTTATTTCAGATTTCCAGCATCTGCGGTATTTTGCTTTTCTTACAGGATAATGTTGGTATTTTAATGATAATTCAGGAATCCTCTGTGGTGACATTCAGTGACATAGAGTTGAGTTGTTGTGTTTCTTAACACCATAAATTATGAGGGCCTCTTACATGTTTAAGTAAGTGTTTTGTTAGCATGTGGATAACAAAATGTGGTAAAGCTAAAACTAATATGCTGTAAGTGGTCTTGTAATGATTTGGTCTTTACTTGGTCCCATCTGCCTGTTCTGGTTGATGGTAAAGACACCAGCCACTATTTACAGAAGATTAGTGACTTTCCTCAGATTTCTGGCCAACAATCCTCTTTGAACCAATACAATTTTAAAACAAATCTAACTGACTGCAAATCGCATTGTTGCTTATGGGATTCATTGGCACAGAATAGTTGCCATGTTTACCTACATTAACAACAGTCATTGCAGTCCAAAGTAATAAATCCTGCAAGGTGTTTTGATGTGCTCAAGTGCTGTAAAATGCAAATGTTATTTACTTTATGATAATGTCAGATTTATTGGAAGAAGCCCAGCCAAAGCTTTGCCTCCTACATTTTTAATTTCGCGAAACAAGTGCCTGCTTCAGATAACTCATGTCACTTCTCTCAACCCCTTCACTGCCTCTGGGCTATCAGACTGCTTGTGCAACATTCAGTCCTGAATTAGCCATAATGGGGCTTCAGCGGTGTGTTCAGTCTTATTGTAGGCTTCTGCTACCAGACCAATTAGACTGGAGAAAAGTAATATTATAGAATTCTTTTCTATATAGACTGGTTAGCTGAGATTCCATTTATTAGCATAATAAAGATGCTAGGGCCAGAATAATGTTTTGCTCCAGGTACGTCTCTGACACAAGTGAGGATATGTGTTGGGGGGAGACGGGTGGTGGGAGAGGTTCGGATGAAAATTGTGGCAGAATTGAGTTATGCCAGGATTATGCCCCAGTGTGGGAGGCTAGTGTGGGAGGGTATAAATGGATATTTCACTCACTCCCCTACATCAAGGAGGCATGTTTGGAGAAGCTCTCAGACCTCACTGGGAAATCGCACCCAGTCCGTCTTATGATATGCCTTCTCAGAGCAGGCATAGCTTTCATTAGGAGCATTCCAATGAATCCAAAATGCAAGACAAAACATTCATAGAGGAGATTGAATATCTTCAAATAATCTGACAGCTCCTTCAGGACCAAGAAGAGTCCGGCCTCTCTTTGTCTAGAAATGACCTTCCCAGGCCAACTGTGCTGTGTCAGAGTGGCATAACACTGGTTCAACTTACTGAGCTTTTGTCAGACAGGGGCACTACTAGTGCACCCTCACAGATGCAGTTGGTTCACCTGAAGTGTGTTAATGATCTCATCCCCAGAATTTGGGTTTGGATCTATGACAGGCTCCACAAACACCTGGAAGTTCCACTCCACTGAATTTTCACCAACAGAGTTGGCCAACAGGAATTTCAAGCCTACTCACCAGGGGACATAATTTTAAGGTGATTGGAGGAAGGTTTCGGGGAGATGTCAGAGGTAGGTTCTTTATACAGAGAGTGGTGGGTGCGTGGAATGCACTGCCAGCGGTGGTAGTAGAAGCAGATACATTAGGGACATTTAAGCAACATTTGGATAGGTACATGGATGACAGTAGAATGAAGGGTATGTAGGTAGTTTGATCTTAGAGTAGGTTAAAGGTTCGGCACAACATCGTGGGCCGAAGGGCCTGTACTGTGCTGTACTGTTCTATGTTCTATGTACTCTCTTTAAGGGCACAGATGGATACTATTTTGGGAGAGTTGGAATGCCAGAAGGATCAATGGGCCAAATGGTCTTATCTTGACTTTGACTTTACTGATAGTTTGAATGATTTTTT
The DNA here is from genome assembly GCF_036365525.1 of Heterodontus francisci. Classification (NCBI taxonomy): domain Eukaryota; kingdom Metazoa; phylum Chordata; class Chondrichthyes; order Heterodontiformes; family Heterodontidae; genus Heterodontus; species Heterodontus francisci. The sequence goes on along the minus strand of NC_090373.1, from coordinate 153,612,638 downwards.
CTCTCCACAGCTTACTAAGTTAGTTACAATTAAAAAAACTATTTCAACTGTTCAATTGATATGTCTATTCATTGTATCAGAACATACCTGAATGATAGAAAACCTTTTAACATTTTTTCCCTGGTACAATGGCCTTGGTTTGATAATATTAAACTTGAGTACCCATAGATATAATTTTTGAAGCAATTTGTTCTGAATGCCTTCTTGTGTTTTGAAAGGACTTTTTACAAGAACAGCTGTAAAAATCCTCAAGACTGATACTCTACTTAATAGACAGCAGTCGTCATAAAAGACTAAGGTTTTGATTCAGAATTTAGGTAATGACAAAGCAGCCACAAATTATCAGACTTGTGAGAACTATTAGGGGACAACTATTAAATAATAATCCTCTACTTCACAGATTGGCAAATCCAATTTCACAATGTTGTGGGTTTCTTGCAAACATATGCCAAGATTTTCTTTCTTCATCAAAGATGATTGCTTGCCTAGGCTAAAAGGATTAGAATACTGACATATTAAACTGTCAGCTCCACTGCTTTCTGAGACATTACTGATGGTTTTGTGTAGTGTAGCCCCAGGAGTGTAAACTGACAGCATTACAAGGTTGGAATAATTAAACATGGGAATGGTTCTGACTTTACCCATGCTTACAGCTGACTTTTTACCATCATGATAAATTATAGCCTCAAAGATTAAGAGAAATAGTTGTGTCCAGCATCAAGACTTCCTATCAGTGAAGGTATATATTCTCTATATATAAATATATATAATATAAAATACATATAATATATAAAATACATTTTTATTCTTTCATGGGATGTCAGCATCACTTGCTAGGCCAGCATTTGTTGCCCATCCCTAATTGCCTTTGAGAAGGTGGTTGTGAGCTGCCTTCTTGAACTACAGTAAATGGAAAAGTCCTGGGGAAAATTGATGTCCAGAGAGATTTGGGTGTTCAGGTCCACTGTTCCCTGAAGGTGGCAACGCAGGTAAATAGAGTGGTCAAGAAGGCATACGGCATGCTTTCCTTCATCGGACGGGGTATTGAGTACAAGAGTTGGCAGGTCATGTTACAGTTGTATAGGACTTTGGTTCGGCCACATTTGGAATACTGCGTGCAGTTCTGGTCGCCACATTACCAAAAGGATGTGGATGCTTTGGAGAGGGTGCAGAGGAGGTTCACCAGGATGTTGCCTGGTATGGAGGGCACTAGCTATGAAGAGAGGTTGAGAAGATTAGGATTATTTTCATTAGAAAGACGGAGGTTGAGGGGGGACCTGATTGAGGTGTACAAAATCATGAGAGGTATAGACAGGGTGGATAGCAAGAGGCTTTTTCCCAGAGTGGGGGATTCAATTACTAGAGGACACGAGTTCAAAGTGAAAGGGGAAAAGTTTAGGGGGGATATGCGTGGAAAGTTCTTTACGCAGAGGGTGGTGGATGCCTGGAACGCGTTGCCAGCGGAGGTGGTAGATGCGGGCACGATGGCGTCTTTTAAGATGTATCTAGACAGATACATGAATGGGCAGGAAGAAAAGAGATACAGACCCTTAGAAAATAGGCGACATGTTTAGATAGAGGATCTGGATCGGCGCAGGCTTGGAGGGCCGAAGGGCCTGTTCCTGTGCTGTAATTTTCTTTGTTCTTTGTTCTTTGTACTGCAGTCCTTGGAGTGTAGGGACACCCACAGTGATCTTAGGAAGGGAGTTCCAGGATTTTGACCCAGTGACAGTGAAGGAATGGCGATATGTTTCCAAGTCAGGATGGTGTGTGGCTTGGAGGGGAAATTGCATGTGGTGGTGTTCCCATGCGTTTGCTGCCCCTGTCCTTCTAGGTGATAGAAGTCATGGGTTTGGAAGGTGCTGTCGAAGTAGGCTTGGCAAGTTGCTGCAGTGTAGATGGTACACACTGCTGCCACTGTGTGCTGGTGGTGGAAGGTGAGAATGCTTGAGGTTGTGGATGGGGTGCTAATCAAGCGGGCTGCTTTGTCCTGGATGGTGTTGAGCTTTTTGAGTGTTGTTGGAGCTGCATTTATCCAGGCAAGTGGAGAGTATTCCATCACACCCCTGACTTATGCCTTGTAGATGGTGGACAGGCTATGGGAAGTCAGGAGGTGAGTTACTCACTGCAGAATTCCCATCCTTTGTCCTGCTCTTGTAGCCAGAGTTTTTATATGGCTAGTCCAGTTCAGTTTCTGGTCAATGGTAACCTCCAGGATGTTGATGAAAGGGGATTCAGTGATGGTAATGCCATTGAATGTCAAGGGGAGATGTTTAGATTCTTTTTTTGCAGGAGATTTCATTACTTGGCACTGGTGTGGCATGACTGTTCATCGCCAGTTATCAGCCCAACCTGAATGTTGTCCAGGTCTTGCTGCATGTGGACACGGACTGCTTCAGCATCTGAGGAGTTGCAAATGGAACTGAACACTGTGCAATCATCAGCAAACATCCCTACTTCTGACCTTATGAGAGAGGGAAGGTCATTGATGAAGCAGCTTAAGATGCTTGGGCCTAGGACACTACCCTGAGGAACTCCTGCAGCAATGTCCTGGGGCTTAGATGATTGACCTCCAACAACCACAACCATCTTCCTTTGCGCTAGGTATGACTCCAGCCAGTGGAGAGTTTTCCCCCGATTCCCATTTACTTCAATTTTGTTAATGCTTCTTGATGTCACTCTCAGTCAAATGCTGCCTTGATGTCATGGGCCGTCACTCTCACCTCACCTCTTGAATTGAGCTCTTTTGTCCATGCTTGGACCAAGGCTGTAATGATTTCTGGAGCCGAATGGTCCTGGCAGAACCCAAACTGAGTATCTGTGGGCAGGTTATTGCTGAATAAGTGCTGATATCACTCTCGACAGTATATTCCATCACTTTGCTGATGATTGAGTGTAGACTGATGGGGCAGTAATTGGCTGGATTGAATTCATCTTGCTTTTTGTGGGCAGGATATACCTAGGCAATTTTCCACATTGTCAGGTAAATGCCAGTGTTGTAACTGTACTGGAACAGCTCGGCTAGTGGTGTGGTTAGTTCTGGAGCACAAGTCTTCAATACTACAGTTGGGATAAAGTAAGGGCCCATAGTCTTTGCTGTACTCAGTGCCTTCACCTGTTTTTTGATATAATGTGGAGTGAATCGAATCGTCTGAAATTGGCATCTGTAGTGCTGAGGACCTCAGAGGGAGGCCGAGATGAATCATCCACTTGGCACTTCTGGCTGAAGATAGTTGTATATATATAATATATATATACATACACTTTATATTTTTTGTATATATACATTTATATTTGATCTCCAACATGCTCCATCCAGAGAGTCAAGATCAAGCGTAGTCTTAAAATTAGACAGGATTAGAAAGTAGGGGATAATTGGACCAGAGCTTGCAAATGTTTTAAGGTCATATGCCCTGAAATTCCATAGGAATGCTCCCAATCTCCTGTCATAACTATGGTGAAAGAATGGTGGAATACCCAGAGAAATTGCATAAATGGCTAGGAACACCAACTTTCTGTATTGTTCTGGGTGTTCTACCTGTCTTCTGCTGTAACCTCAACAAAACCTATGCAGAATTTCAAGCCAGACATTCAATCCTGCATTGTGGAAGTAGGTATCATTACAGATTTCTCAGGCAGGTTTATTTATAACTGTGAACAGAGGAAAATATAATGGAAAAGTTAACAAGAAGTTATTTAATTATATTAGTCAAGCCATCTTACACCTTTTTAAAGAAAATATTGTTGAATCTATTTTGGTTACAATAACTGGAAATTATACAGTTGTCCATAAATAAGAATGTCCTATTGTACAGGTGGAGGGTGGATACTGAGCAGGAATCTTTAAGGAGGCAAAAGGAAGACACAGGCAAATGAAACAATTTGTAGAAGGCTTCTGAAGGCTGCAAGTTGTCAGCTTAAATGATTTTGGGGAGATTTCCAGAGGGCAGGGATGAAGTGAGCAAAAGATGGGGCTCCGAATATTAATTACTAGAATGCACAGTGAGAAATAATCCAGGTTCTCCGCCGCTGAAAGTGCATACCAGGATGAATTACAGGAGGAGGGCCCTCAGATAAGGTGGAATGAGATCATAGGAATTTGAAAATATGAATTCCGGTTAGGTTAAGGTTACCCTCAAAGAATTTAGTTCCAACGCTGGTGGAGCGAAAATGAAAGAGGTTAAGTGAGACATAAATACAGAAAATCACAGATAGAGAGGCAGACAGAGTTCCTTTCTTTATTCTAATTAGATTTAATGTAATACAAATTAAATTTTGAGAGTAAAAAAAGCTCCTTTGAAGGAAACAGATAGGGATGGAGGGAGACCACTGGCCTCTTAACTACCCACCCTTGGGGGGAGTGTGTAGCCATTGGGGTGAACAGTTGAAGGGTTAAGGGTGAGGTAACAATGAAGCAAGCAGGCGGATACAGGTTTGAGTGTTTAGTACAAAGGAGAAGATGTGGTAGTGATGGGATTGAGGGATGTAGTACGAAGGAGAGGCAGTAGTTGAAAGTTGAAGGGGTAGAGGTTATGCTGGGAGTAAGGTGGTGATGGAAGCATGAGGGGGAATCAATAGGAAGTGAGTCACTGATGCTCACATTTTGGCAGGGATTTTCTGTGGCCCCCTGCAGTGGAGTCAGAGGCAGGGGGGGCACAGAGTATCGCAACAGGTGGCGGGGGGTGAGGTGGGTGCAGAGGGCCTGTCGCCAAGTGATCTTCCCGGGGGCGGGATAGCCGACAACAGCCTTCCTGCCCAGAGATCAGCGGAAGGGGGTGCCTTGGCCACATGGGGAGGATGCCTTGCAACACCAGGCGCCCTCCCTGCTGGTTATTTGGGGGCGTGTCCCTCCTTCGTGGGCAATTTGTGGCCCACAGAGGACCCCCACTGGGAACAACTTTACTCCCCAGGATCCCTCTCCCCCTGGATAGCATGAACACCCCTCTACCCCTCTCACTGGGCCCTTCGGGACTGGCTCTGGTGACCCCGCCCCACCAATCTCTGTTTTGGGGTTCCAGTGCTGGGCCTGGGTCCGAGGCCTCTGCAGTACCGACTGTGGCCACCGGTCCTGGTGGCGCTGATTGGCCGGCAGCTCTTGGTGGTGGGGGGTTGCAGGGGGAGGTGCGGGGATTCCGGCTCCTGAAAACATTGATTTACAAAGACTGAAGGATCACTCTGGGGGCGCATGAAAAGGCAGAGGCAGGCTTTCCCCTGCCTTTTTGAGCCGGCACCAGGAATCTCACCTCCAGCACAAAATCCAGCCCTTTCTCTGTAATCCCACTTCAAATGCAGCCTGCAGTCATTGGTGGCTTCTTTCTCTGGCCCACCTACCCTACCACCCATCACTTCCCACCAAAAGAGAAAGAAGAAAAATACAGAAGGTAAAGCAGAAGAGGCCAGACAGAAAAGCAAAAAAAAAAATTAGGGATAGAAAAACTGACAAAAAGAGAAAGAGACAGCTGCAAAAAGTCAAGACAAAGAGAAAAACAGCATCATGAAGCGAGCCCAGATATATAAGAGGGAGACTGTATTCTATGATTGACCAGGTCAAACGTGATGGGTGATCAACTAATACATTTGAAATAAGAATCTAGCTGTTGTGTAGGTGAGAAAGGTGAGAAGAAAATTAACGCAAAGTTTCAAGAAGAGGAAAGTAAAATGTTTCAGAATTCAGTATGTTAATGTTTAAAAATCAAATCTATTTTCATTAGTACTCATGTAATTTATAGTGATAGAATTTAATGGGTTTGTTAGGCTTGTGCTTTAAGTTCATTGCACAAATGCATGTCCAGTTAGGCCTTGGATCAATTTGTGACCCTATCCCTCTTATTATTGCTGGCTGTATATTCTTTAGTGTTCGCTGTGAAGTAAATGATTGCTGAATAAATCAACTGTCATCTCACAATATTGGACAGACAACTTGCTAACTTAACAGTTCTCTGAGGTTTGCCCACCTGGGCATGTGAATTAGCCTTTTTACGTCACATATTTCCCAGGTGCCAACCATGGCGGGTCTCAGAGCAAGAGGGATAGGGTAAGTGAGTGAATTTCTAGGCCAATGTCTTGAGTCTTTACTCTGTCTTTATTTCATGCTGTATTTCATTGTACTATGAATAATTGATTAAGTTGCATTCGGTGCTACGTGGCCCAATTTCCCAGCCATTGTACTGTAGGCCTCAATATTAAGCCCTCTGCCCTCCCCACACCTGCCATCACAACAGGAGGGAGATGGTTGAGTTGTAAGGGGGGAGAGGTAGGCGGAGGGGGTGGGGGGGGCGTTAAAGACTTAAATTTGGGAACATTGTTGTTCATTATCTGGGAAAGTAACTCTTGATGATATGGCGAATGAGGACTTGACCCTGAGAGTAACCAAAGATCTGATCGATGGTAAGTAGAAAATGATACAAAAACATAATAACTGACTCTTCAAGACACAATGGACATGCATACTTACCTTTAAACAAAAGCAAAATACTGCGGATGCTGGAAATCTGAAATAAAAACAAGAAATGCTGGAAATACTCAGCAGGTCTGGCAGCATCTGTGGAGAGAGAAGCAAAGTTAACGTTTCAGGTCAGGTTCTGGTTTCAGGTTCTGAAGCAGGGTCACTGACCTGAAACGTTAACTCTGCTTCTCTCTCCACAGATGCTGTCAGACCCGCTGAGTACTTCCAGCATCCCTTGTTTTTATTACCTTTAAACAAGTTGTGTTGGTGCCATTTAACACAAACTAACCATAAATGTTACATATTATTACTATGTAAACCAGTTACAGATTATACAAACTATTACAACTTACTGCAAACTGGACTACGTATCCTGCACTGACATTGGAGATATGAGAATGAGGTAGAATTACTGTCAAATCCATTTGATAATGTCAAGGATTTCTTGACAGCCAGTTCTGATCTTGCACCTTATTTTTCCAGGCAGGAGGCTGAAGTTATTTAGAAACATACTGGATGGCTATCATGCGAATTGCAGGCTTTGCTGTTCAAATACTAATATTCTTTCATTTCAGATAAATATTTTACTGTGTACTTGTAGCTGAGAACATTTTTTTTACATTTAATAAAATGATTGGCAGCACACCATTTGGAAGAAGGACAGCAAGGGCACGGAATATAATCTGGGTGAGTGGCATCACTGAGAGTGGCTTAGTAGCAGCACTACTGACCAAGCTGGCTGAGTCCTGAAGGACAGACTGGGTCTACAGCAGGTGATGAGAGAATCAACACAAGGGAAAAACCTGCTTGACCTCGTCCCACCAATCTATTGGTCACAGTACCAGTAGGAGTTGTAGTGTTTTGAAAATTGCATTGTGCATTTTGTCCACTTGAGGCTACCATACACACATGCATGCCAGCAGAGAGGCTGTGAAAGAAGTGAAAGTAAAAAGAATAAAGAAGAATCCAAATAGTTGTTCGGTAGTACAGAAATTGAGTTTTGCTGAAAATAGAGACATGTTGTCAAAGCTTTTCATCCTGCACTCACGAGGACAATCCACAAGAATACAAATGTAAGGGAAAACAACAACTTTATACTGTATGAGAAGAGATTGCTGATTGGTTGGCAAGTGAACTCTGATTGGTAGAGGCATTGCCATGGAGAATGTACCAATTTATGGTGACTGACAGTTAACTACCAAGCTTTGTTTGAAATTTAAACCAGGCAGCTTGACTCTGATTGGTCAAGGTATTGCCCTGAGGAATGAGCCAGCGAATGGCTGCAACTTATCTTGTTTAGCTAAAACAGGTGCAATGTGTGTAATTCTTTCTGTCTGCAAAGAACAGGGCCCTGTGTATTAATATATGTAGCTTCCAGTACACGCAAAGGCGTCACTGTGGATTATTTAGCAAATGTTGTCCAATCACGGAATCACATCTAATGTTGGACACTGTGTTTTGAGTTTTGTAAGCAGGGGCTGGTTGGGTATGGCCCGTACCTTGCCTGTTGCGAACAGCGGAAGGGACATGTTTTTTGAGTTTTGCAAGCATGGGCTGGTTGAGCAATAGAAACATGGGCTATTTCATGCGACCACTATGCAGTAGCAACATGTGTGGTGTTCGCCACTAACAGGATGCTGCTGCCAAGCCAAAAAGATGTCCTGCCTATCACACAAATGAGTAATGTGATATATGAATTTCAATGACAGTGTGATGCTGGGTATGTAGGTCGTACGTCCCAAAGACTGGAGGATCCTATCAAACAACATGTCCCTTCTGCTGTTCATACCTCTTACTAAACTCAGCTAAACCTCACTCCAGTCCGAAGAACACCACAGGAGCGACCAACGCAGTCCTTATGCAGACAAAGTCCTATCCTCACACTGAGGGCACCCACCATTGTGTTGCCTAGTGCAGTGGTCATGTGACTGGACAATTAATCCAGCAGCCAAGGATAATGCTCTGGAGACACGAGTTCACATCTCACCATGGCAGCTGTTAGAATTGTTACGACTGACTGCTCTAGTCAAAGCCCCAAATCAATTCTGGATTCTGATTGTGGTGGGACAAACGCACTGTTAGTTCAATAAATAAATAAATAATAAATAAACAGACTAAATTCTCTTCCTTCCATTTATATGGTCTGAGATCACTCCTTTCAGGTGCTAACACAGCTGTCTGTCTGTTTTCCTGAGTTAGAAAAGACTGTTTCAACTAAAAAGCCAGTTCAAAAGATTATTGCAACATTGTATATCCAGTCCTTGTCTCTGGTTGGCTGTTGCCAGGTAACCAGGATGCATTCTTTGAAGCTGGTCAGTTCCCTCTCCTTATGGTTGTATCCAACGGCAACCAAAATGCACTTTCTCTAACTTCTGAGGCTTGCTGGTTCTTAAAGCAGTACAGCTCCTTTTCCAGCCTTAAAGGCACACCACATTCTTCCCAAAAAAAACCCGACCTTTTCAGCTTCCACGGTACAGGGAAGATGCTGATTGGCAAGTAACTGGTAAGTTATTTCACTTATTGCATTAGCAATAGTTAGTTTGTAAAGCTAAGTAATGGCAGGGCAGCTTGGCCAAATGGAATGTGCCTCCTGTTGCATGTGGGAAGTCGTGGATGCACCACATGTCCTGAACAAACACATCTGCAGCACATGCTAGTGAGTAGAGAAATAGGAAAATACACCAGATGAATGTGTGTTTGGATAGTTGGTGCAGGAGGGAGGGCTTCAGATTTCTGGGGCATTGGGACCGGTTCTGGGAAGGTGGGACCTGTACAAGCCAGACAGTCTGCACCTGAACAGGACGGGAACAAAAAAAAAATCCTTGCAGGAAGGTTTGCCAGTGCTGTTGGGGATGATTTAAACTAGCTTGGCAGGGGGATAGAAACCTGAGCGCAGTCTTAGGACAATTTCAGGGCAGGGAACAGAGGCAGAAAATTAGCAAGTGACTCTGAATGACAGAAGAAGCAAAGGTTAAAAAGTGTGCAGCACAGGAATTTGGGAGTATTAAAGGGTATTTATTTAAATGTAAGGAGTATAGTAAATAAAGCCGATGAGCCGAGGGCACATAGCAACACGATATCATTGCTATAACGGAAATTTGGCTTAAATAGGGGCGAGAATGGCAACTCAGCATCCCTGGATATCGATTAAACCAAAATAAAAGTAAAATACTGCAGATGCTGGAAATCTGAAATAAAATCAAGAAATGCTGGAAATACTCAGCAGGTGTGGCAGCGTCTGTGGAGAGAGAAGCAAAGGTAACATTTCAGGTCAGTGACCTTTCATTCGCACTGGCAAAGGTTAGAAATGTAATAGGTTTTATACAAAAAAGTGGGGGTGGGGCAAGCGATAACAAAAGGGAAGGTGTTGATAGGACAGGTTCAGAGAATAACTGGCCAAGAAGGTCATGGAGCAAAGGCAAACAGTATGTTAATAGTGTGCTGAAAGACAAAACATTAATGCAGAGAGGGTGCTAATTGACAGAAAAATGAACAGCCCTGGCCCAAAGCACAAACATGAAAAAAATGGTTAAAAAAATGATTGATGAAACATACTAAAATGAAACAAACAAATGAAAAAGAAAAAAGAAAGAATAACTAAAAATAAAAAGGGGAACCCATCATGCTCTGAAATTATTGAACTCAATGTTCAGTCTGGAAAGCTGCAGAGTGCCTAATCGGTAAATGAAATGCCGTTCCTTGAACTTGCGTTGATGTTCACTTGGAACACTGCAGCAAGCCCAGGACAGATATGCAGGCAGAAGAGTAGGGGGGTGTGTTGAAATGGTCAGCAACCGGAAGCTTGGGGTCATGCTTTCGGACTGCGCAGAGGTGTTCTGCAAAGCGGTCACTCCATCTGCATTTGGTATCCCCAATGTAGAGGCAACCACATTGTGAGCAATGAATACAGTATACTAAATTGAAAGAAGTACAAATAAATTGCTGCTTCACCTGAAAGGAGTGTTTGGGGCCTTGGACAGTGAGGACAGAGGAGGTAGATGGGCAGATATTACACCTCTTGTAATTGCATGGGAAGGTGCTGTGGGAAGGGGACGAGGTGTTGGAGGTAATGGAGGAGTGGAGGGTCACCTTTACCCAACAAGAGACCATGCCAGGAGCAGCACCAGGCATACCTAAAAATGAAGTGCCAATCTGGTGAAGCTACAACAAAAGACTACATGCATGCCAAACAGCATGTGATAGACAGAGCTGAGCTAACTAACTAATGAATCAGATCAAAGCTCTGCAGTCCAGCCACATCATGTCATGAATGGCGGTGGACAATTAAACAACTAACAGGAGGAGGCTCCACAAATGTCCCCATCTTCAATGATGGGGCACTGCAGCACATCAGAGCTAAAAACAAGGCTAAAGCATTTGCAATCATCTTCAGCCAGAAATGCCAAGTGGATGATCCATCTGAGCTTTATCCTAAGGTCCATATGATATCATGACATGGCTGAAGGCACTGGATACTGAGAAGGCAATGGGCTCTAACACATCAAAGAACAAAGAACAAAGAACAGTACAGCACAGGAACAGGCCATTCGGCCCTCCAAGCCTGCGCTGATCTTGATGCCTGCCTCAACTAAAACCTTCTGCACTTCCGGGGCCCATATCCATCTATTCCCATCCTATTCATGTATTTGTCAAGATGCCTCTTCAACATCGCTATCGTATCTGCTTCCACCACCTCCCACGGCAGCAAGTTCCAGGCACTAACCACCCTCTGTGTAAAGAACTTGCCTCGCACATCCCCTCTAAACTTTGCCCCTCTCACCTTAAAACTATGACCCCTAGTAACTGACTCTTCCACCCTGGGAAAAAGCTTCTGACTATCCACTCTGTCCATGCCGCTCATAACTTTGTAAACCTCTATCATGTCGCCCATCCACCTCCGTCATTCCAGTGAAAACAATCCGAGTTTATCCAACCTCTCCTCATAGCTAATGCCCTCCAGACCAGGCAACATCCTGGTAAACCTCTTCTGTACCCTCTCCAAAGCCTCCACGTCCTTCTGGTAGTGTGGCGACCAGAATTGCACGCAAAATTCTAAGTGTGCCCTAACTAAAGTTCTGTACAGCTGCAACATGACTTGCCTATTTTTATACTCTATGCCCCGACCGATGAAGGCAAGCATGCCGTATGCCTTCTTGACTACCTTATCCACCTGCGTTGCTACTTTCAGTTACCTGTGGACCTGTACGCCCAGATCTCTTTGCCTGTCAATACTCCTAAGGTTTCTGCCATTTACTGTATACTTCCGACCTGCATTAGACCTTCTAAAATGCATTACCTCACATTTGTCCGGATTAAACTCCATCTGCCATTTCTCCGCCCAAGTCTCCAACCGATCTATATCTTGCTGTATCCTCTGACAATCCTCTTCACTATCTGCAACTCCACCAACCTTTGTGTCGTCCGCAACCTAACTAATGAGACCGGCTACATTTTCCTCCTAATCATTTATATATACTACAAACAGCAAAGGACCCAGCACTGATCCCTGCGGAACACCACTAGTCACAGCCCTCCATTCAGAAAAGCACCCTTCCACTGCTACCCTCTGTTTTCTATGACCGAGCCAGTTCTGTATCCATCTTGCCAGCTCACCTCTGATCCCGTGTGACTTCACCATTTGTACCAGTCTGCCATGAGGGACCTTGTCAAAAGCTTTACTGAAGTCCATATAGACAACATCCACTGCCCTTCCTTCATCAATCATCTTCATCACTTCCTCAAAAAACTCAATCAAGTTAGTGAGACACGACCTCCCTTCACAAAACCATGCTGCCTCTCTCTAATAAGTTTGTTTGTTTCCAAATAGGAGCAAATCCTGTCCCGAAGAATCCTCTCCAATAATATCCCTACCACTGACGTAAGGCTCACCGACGTATAATTTCCTGGATTATCCTTGCTACCTTTCTTAAACAAAGGAACAACTTTGGCTATTCTCCAGTCCTCTGGGATTTCTGTCAAGGCCCCAGCAATTTCTTCCCTTGCCTCCCTCAGTATTCTGGGGTAGATCCCATCAGGCCCTGGGGACTTACCTATCTTAATGCTTTGCATGACACCCAACACCTCCTCCTTTTTGATAACGACATGACCGAGACTATCTACACTCCCTTCCCTAGGCTCATCATCCACCAAGTCCTTCTCTTTGGTGAATACTGATGCAAAGTACTCATTTAGTACCTCGCCCAGTTCCTCTGGCTCCACACATAGATTCCCTCCTCTGTCCTTGAGCGGGCCAACCCTTTCCCTGGTTACCCTCTTGCTCTTTATATACGTATAAAAAGCCTTGGGATTTTCCTTAATCCTGTTTGCCAATGACTTTTCATGACCCCTTTTAGCCCTCCTGACTTCTTGCTTAAGTTCCTTCCCACTGTCTCTATATTCCTCATGGGCTTCGTCTGTTCCCAGCCTTCCAGCCCTTACGAATGCTTCCTTTTTCCTTTTGACTAAGCTCACAATATCCCGCCTTATCCAAGGTTCCCAAAGCTTGCCAAACTTATCCTTCTTCCTCACAGGAACATGCTGGTCCTGGATTCTAACCAACTGACGTTTGAAAGACTCCCACATGTCAGATGTTGATTTACCCTCAAACAGCCGCCCCCAATCTAAATTCTTCACTTCCTGCCTAATATTGTTATAAATTAGCCTTCCCCCAATTTAGCACCTTCACCTGAGGACTACTCTTATCCTTATCCACAAGTACCTTAAAACTTATGGAATTATGGTCACTGTTCCCGAAATGCTCTCCTACTGAAACTTCGACCACCTGGCCGGGCTCATTCCCCAATATCAGGTCCAGTACGGCCCCATCCCTAGCTGGACTATCTACATATTGTTTCAAGAAGCCCTCCTGGTTGCTCCTTACAAATTCTGCCCCATCCAAGCCCCAAGCACTAAGTGAGTCCCAGTCAATATAGGGGAAGTTAAAATCACCCACCACTACAACCCTGTTACCTTTACATCTTTCAAACATTTGTCTACATATCTGCTCCTGTACCTCCCCCTGGCTGCTGGGAGGCCTGTAGTAAACCCTCAACATCGTGACTGCACCCTTCCTATTCCTGAGCTCCACCCATATTGCCTCACTGCATGACCCCTCCGAGGTGTCCTCCTGCAGTACAGCTGTGATATTCTCCTTAACCAGTAATGCAACACCCCCACCCCTTTTACATCCCCCTCTATCCCGCCTGAAGCTTCTAAATCCCGGAACATTTAGCTGCCAATCCTGTCCTTCCCTCAACCAAGTCTCTGTAACAGCAACAACATCATAGTTTCAAGTACTAGTCCAAGCTCTAAGTTCATCTGCCTTACCTGTTATACTTCTCGCTTTGAAACAAATGCACTTCAGACCACCAGTCCCGCTGTGCTCCGCAACATCTCCCTGCCTGCTCTTCCTCTTAGTCTTACTGGCCTTATTTACTAGTTCCCCCTCATTTATTTCACCTGCTGTCCTACTGCTCTGGTTCCCACCCCCCTGCCACACTAGTTTAAACCCTCCCGAGTGACGCTGGCAAACCTCGCAGCCAGGGTATTTGTGCTCTTCCAGTTTAGATGCAACCCGTCCTTCTTGTACAGGTCCCACCTGTCCCTGAAGAGATCCCAATGATCCAAATATCTCAAACCCTCCCTTCTACACCAGCTGCTCAGCCATGTGTTTAGCTGCACTATCTTCCTATTTCTAGCCTCACTGGCACGTGGCACAGGGTGTAATCCTGAGATTACAACCCTAGAGGGCCTGTCTTTTAACTTTCTAGCTAACTCCCTAAACTCCCCCTGCAGGACCACGTCACTCTTCCTGCCTATGTTGTTGGTACTGATGTGTACCACAACCTCTGGCTGTTCACCCTCCCCCTTCAGAATACCCCCTGTCCATTCAGAGACATCCTTGACCCTGGCACCAGGGAGGCAACATACCATCCTGGAGTCTCTTTCACGTCCACAGAAGCGCCTATCTGTGCCCCTGACTATAGAGTCCCCTATAACTATTGCTCTTCTGCGCTTTGTCCCTCCCTGCTGAACAAGAGCCAGCCATGGTGCCACGGCTCTGGCTGCTGCTGCTGTTCTCCCCTGATAGGCCATCCCCCCCAACAGTATCCAAAACGGTATACTTGTTAGAGAGGGGGATAGCCACAGGGGATTCCTGCACTGACTGCCCCTTCTGGCGGTCACCCATCTACCTGCCTGCACCTTGGGTGTAACCACTTCTCTAAAACTCCTGTCTATGACGCTTTCTGCCACCTGCATACTCCTAAGTGCATCCAGTTGCTGCTCCAACCGATCCATGCGGTCTGTGAGGAGCTGCAACTGGGTGCACTTCCTGCAGATGTAGTCGTCCGGAATGCTGGAAGCATCACGAACGTTCCACATCTCACAGGTGAAGCACTTCACCCTTCTAACCGACATTTCTCGCACGAATTAATAAATTAATTTAAAATAAATAAATACTTATTAAATCCTTACTAAATTGTGTTACAATTAACTATATGATCCCTCGTGCTAGATTCCTACTATAAATATTAAATGCTAACTAAATACAGTAATCTCCTCCCTCTGCTTTAGTTACTCTACTTATTAATTATTTAATTAGGGTTTTAATCAATTTTTTATCAATGTTTTATTTTCAAATTCAGTACAAATTCCCTACCAGCCAATCAAGTCACAGCTTTCCTGTGACGTCACTTTTTCAGTTTTTTCACCAGAGGTAAGTTTTTTATACTTACAGGTCTGGAACTCCGCCCTCTGAGTCTTCTCTGTGGATTAATCCTGGTAGTAGTACTGAAGACTTGTGCTCCGGAACTAGCCACACCCCTAGCCAAGCTGTTCCAGTACAGATGCAGCATTAGCATCTACCTATCAATATGGAAAATATCCCAGGTTTGTCCTGTCCATAAAAAGCAGGACAAATCATATTTGGCCAATTACTACCCCATCAGTCTACTCTCGATCATCAGCAAGTTGATGGAACGTGTCATCAACAGTACTATCAAGCGAAACGAAGTCACCAATAGCCTGCTCACTGAAGCTCAGTTTGGGTTCTGTCAGAGCCGCTTGGTTCTAGATCTCATGACAGCCTTGGTCCAAATATGAACCAAAGAGCTGAATTCCAGAGGAGCGGTGAAAGTGACTGCCTTTCATATAAAAGCAGAATTCGACCTGAGTGTGGCATCAAGGAGTCTTAGTAATATTGATATTATTAATATTGATATGAAAAAGATAAGAAGTGGGGATGTTTACTGATGATTGCACAGTTTTGAGTTCCATTTGCAGGTCCTTCGATAATGAAGCAGTCTTTGCTCACCTGCAGCAAGACCTGAACAGCATTCAGTCTTGGACTGGTAAGTAATACGTAACATTCACTCCACACAAGTCCCAAGCAATTACCATCTCCAATAATAGAGAGACCAAACACCTTCCCTTGACATTCAGCGACATTTCCATCACCAAATCCCCGACCATCAAGAGCTTGGGAACTCCCCATTAACCTGAAGCTTAATTGGACCAGCCACATAAATAATGTGGCTACAAAATGACCTCAGAGACCATGTATTCTGCAGTGACTGACTCACCTTCTGACTCCACAAATCTTTTCCATCATCTACAAAGCACAAATCAGGAATGTGACACAATATTCTCCACTTGATGAATGAAACTCCATGAAGCTCAATGCTATCCAAAACAAAACAGCCTACTTGATTGACACTTCATCAACCACCTTAAGCATTCACTCCCTCCACCACCAGTGCACCGTCTTTCCAGTGTGTACCATCTACAAGATGCACTGCAGCAATTCACCAAGGCTTTTATAACAGCACCTTCCACAAACTGTGTTGCCTGGAAGGACAAGGGCAACAAATGGAGGGGAACACCATCTCTTGCAAGTACTCCTCCAAGCCACACATCATCCTGACCTGGAACCATATTGCCATTTCTTCACTGTCACTGGGTCAAAATCATGGAACTCCCTTCCTAACAGCACTATGAGTGTAATTGCACTAGTTGGACTGCAGTGGTTCAAGAAGGCAACTCACTACCTCGCAAGGACAATTAGGCAACAAATTGGGCCAGCAAAGCCCACATTCCATGAATAAAAAAAGTTCAGAGAAATCTTCCCAAAGGCAATAATGTATTTAATAATTGGAAGAGCATACTATGGGTTGGCTAAATTAATTTGTCATAGTGCCAGATTTAGAATGTAAGAGTCATAAGTTAAATGTTGTTGTACCATGCTGCTTGTTTGTGTACGTAAATTCTATGAATGAAGTTTGTCAAGAGCTTCATCAAATCATTACAAGTGCTTTAAGGGCAGAATCTGCTGTGAGTCATCTCCACCCCAATTTTTGAGCACTCCCCCAAGCTGTATAAATTACTGGAAAATCTTTGCTGTATATCCTGAGTCTTTACTCAGTATGAAATCCATGTCTTGAAATTATTTTCTCTGCAGTTCTTCATGAATATTCCACAATTCTAGCTCTGGTCACAGAAGGGGAGGAAGGGACACCTTTGCCAGTGCTCCTCTGAGTCAGCCACATGAACTTGCATAAGTAATCCCGTGCATCAACACTAACAGAATTTCTTATCCACAGCTGTTACATAAGTTTCTAAATTCACTTGAAAAAGCCCTTCAAAACACTGCTGCAGGGGATGCAGAGACGAAGTGGGCCCACATCAGAGATGCCATCTATGACTCAGCAATGACCACCTATGGCAATCGTGAGAAGCAGAATGCAGACTGGTTTCAATCTCACTTTGAAGAGCTGGAACCGAAGTGCACTGCACTGTTGAACGACAAAAAAGCTCCCAGCGAGTTAACATCCATAGCACTTAAAGTAGCCAGAAGCGCTGCACAAAGAACAGCCAGGTGCTGTGCAAATGACTACTGGCAGCACCTATGCAGTCGTATTCAGCTGGCCTCCGACACCAGAAACATCAGAGGAATGTATGATGGCATTAAGAGAGCTTTTGGGCCAACCATCAAGAATATCACCCCCCTCAAGTCTAAATCAGGGGAAATGATCACTGACCAACGCAAGCAAATGGATCTCTCGGTGGAGCATTACCTCGAACTGTACTCCAGCGAAAATGTTGTCACTGAGACTGCCCTCAATGCAGCCCAGTCTCTGCCAGTCATGGATGAACTGAACGAACAGCCAACAAAATCGGAACTCAGTGATGCCATTGATTCTCTAGCCAGTGGAAAAGCCCCTGGAAAAGAGGGCATTACCCCTGAAATAATCAAGAGTGCCAAATATACTATACTGTCAGCACTCCATGAACTGCTTTGCCTGTGCTGGGATGAGGGAGCAGTATCACAGGACATGCGCGATGCCAATATCATCACCCTCTATAAGAACAAGGGTGACAACGGTGACTGCAACAACTACCGTGGAATCTCCCTGCTCAGCATAGTGGGGAAAGTCTTCGCTTCAGTCATTTTAAACAGACTCCAGAAGCTGGCTGAG
This sequence comes from Heterodontus francisci, assembly GCF_036365525.1. NCBI lineage: Eukaryota > Metazoa > Chordata > Chondrichthyes > Heterodontiformes > Heterodontidae > Heterodontus > Heterodontus francisci. The sequence continues at coordinate 153,594,719 of NC_090373.1, read as the reverse complement.
CCTGTCTATTCTGAGCCACAGTGTGGCTTTCGAGCAGAGAGATCCACCATTGACGTGCTGTTCTCCCTTTGCCAGCCACAGGAGAAACACCACGAACAACAGATGCCCCTCTACGTTGCTTTCATAGATCTCACCAAAGCCTTTGACCTCGTCAGCAGATGTGGTCTCTTCAGACTACTAGCAAAGATCGGATGTCCACCAAAGCTACTAAGTATCATCACCTCATTCCATGACAATATGAAAGGCACAATTCAGCATAGCGGCGCCTCATCAGACCCCTTTCCTATCCTGAGTGGCGTGAAACAGGGCTGTGTTCTCGCACCTACACTGTTTGGGATCTACTTCTCCCTGCTGCTCTCACATGTGTTTAAGTCTTCAGTAGAAGGAATTTTCCTCCACACAAGATCAGGTGGCAGGTTGTTCAGCCTTGCCCGTCTTAGAGCGAAGACCAAAGTATGGAAAGTCCTCATCAGGGAATTCCTCTTTGCTGACAATGCTGAATTAACATTCCACACAGAAGAGTGTCTGCAGAGACTCATCGACAGGATTGCGGCTGCCTGCAATAAATTTGGCTTAACCATCAGCCTCAAGAAAACAAACATCATGGGACAGGACATCAGAAATGCTCCATCCATCAATATCGGCAACCACGCTCTGCAAGTGGTTCAAGAGTTCGCCTACCTAGGCTCAACTATCACCATTAACCTGTCTCTCAATGCAAAAATCAACAAGCGCATGGGAAAGACGTCCACTGGTACGTCTAGGCTGGCCAAGAGGGTGTGGGAAAATGGTGCACTGACACGGAACACAGAAGTCCGAGTGTTTCAAGCCTGTGTCTTCAGTACCTTGCTCTACGGTAGCAAGGCCTGGACAACGTATGTCAGCCAAGAGCGACGTCTCAACTCATTCCATCTTCGCTGCCTCCGGAGAATCCTTGGCATCAGGTGGCAGGACCATATCTCCAACGCAGAATTGCTTGAGGCGGCCAACATCCCCAGCATTTCCACCCTACTGAGCCAGCGGCGCTTGAGATGGCCTGGCAATGTGAGCCACATGGAAGATGGCAGGACACATTGTACAGCGAGCTCGTCACTGGTATCAGACCCACCGGCCGTCCATGTCTCCGCTTTAAAGACGCCTGCAAACGCGACATGAAGTCCCGTGACATTGACCACAAGTCGTGGGAGTCAATTGCCAGTGATCGCCAGAGCCGGCGGATAGCCATAAAGGCGGGGCTAAAGATTGGTGAGTCGAAGAGACATCGCTGTTGACAGGAAAAAAGACAGAAGTGCAAGGGGAGAGCCAACTGTGTAACAGCCCCGACAACCAATTTTATCTGCAGTGCCCGTGGAAGAGTCTGTCACTCTAGAATTGGCCTTTCTCGCCACTCCAGGCACTGCTCCACAAACCACTGATCACCTCTAGGTGCTTACCCATTCTCTCTCGAGTCAAGGAGGCCGAAGAAGAATCCCTAAATTTGCTTGTTGCCAGATCTCTCATTATAGCTACAGCGGGTCATGACTGCCAATCGTTGGATCCTTGCACCTCTGACCTGGTTCGACTTTCATATATTACGCAGGCATTATTGGAGCCAGACTGGTTCTTGACTGGGGCAGAGATTGCATAATTTAGAAAATAGATGTCTATATAGATAACACTTAACAAAGAACAAAGAACAAAGAACAGTACAGCACAGGAACAGGCCATTCGGCCCTCCAAGCCTGCGCCGATCTTGATGCCTGTCTAAATTAAAACCTTCTGCACTTCCGGGGACTGTATCCCTCTATTCCCATCCTATTCATGTATTTGTCAAGATGCCTGTTAAACGTCACTATCGTACCTGCTTCCACCACCTCCCCCGTTAGCAAGTTCCAGGCACTCATCACCCTCTGTGTAAAGAACTTGCCTCACACATCCCCTCTAAACTTTGCCCCTCGCACCTTCAACCTATGTCCCCTAGTAACTGACTCTTCCACCCTGGGAAAAATCTTCTGACTATCCACTCTGTCCATGCCACTCATAACTTTGTAAACCTCGATCATATCACCCCTCCACCTCCGTCGTTCCAGTGAAAACAATCTGAGTTTATCTAAACTCTCCTCATAGCTAATGCCCTCCAGACCAGGCAACATCCTGGTAAACCTCTTCTGTACCCTCTCCAAAGCCTCCATGTCCTTCTGGTAGTGTGGCGACCAGAATTGCACGCAATATTTTAAGTGTGGCCTAACTAAAGTTCTGTACAGCTGCAGCATGACTTGCCAATTTTTATACTCTATGCCCCAACCGATGAAGGCAAGCATGCTGTATGCCTTCTTGACTACCTTATCCACCTGCGTTGCCACTTTCAGTGACCTGTGGACCTGTACGCCCAGATCTCTCTGCCTGTCAATACTCCTAAGGGTTCTGCCATTTACTGTACACCTCCCACCTGTATTAGATCTTCCAAAATGCATTACCTCACATTTGTCCGGATTAAACTCCATCTGCCATTTCTCCGCCCAAGTCTCCAACCGATCTATATCCTGCTGTATCCTCTGACAATCCTCATCACTATCTGCAACTCCACCAACCTTTGTGTCGTCCGCAAACCAACTAATCAGTTCGCGTGATTTCCTGAACTGGCTTTGACTGACTGAGAGGGTCAGAGAGGAATTTTCCAGCTTATTTCTTCCTTTCTTCCCCAGGTTTTTTCTCTGTTCTTTTGCCTCTCGCAGGAGATTACATGGCTGCAGGGAGAGGTGGGAGGTTATGGGGGAGGAGTGAAGAATATAAGAACATAAGAAATAGGAACAGGAGTAGACCATTTGGCCCCTTGAGCCTGCTTCACCATTCAATACGATTATGGCTGATCTTCTGCCTCAACTCCACTTTCCGGGTGATCCCCATATCCCTTAATTCCCCCAGAATCCAAACATCTATCAATCTCAGCCTTGAATATGCTCAAAAACTGAGCATCCACAACCCTCTGGGATAGAGAATTCCCTAGATTCACAACCCTCTGAGCAAAGAAATTTCTCCTCATCTGAATGTTAAATGGCTGACCCCATATCCTGAGACTATGCCTCTCTAGTTCGAAACTTTCCAACCAGGGGAAAATGCTTTTCAGCATCTACCCTACCAAACCCTTTCAGAATCTTGTATTTTTCAATGAGATCATCTCTCATTCTTCGAAACTCCAGACAGGATAGGCCCATTCTTTCCTCATACAATATCTGGATCCTTCGTATCCCAGGAATCAATCTAATGACCCTTTGATACATTGTCTCTAAGGTAGGTATATCCTTTCTTCAGCAGAAGGATGAAAACTATGCATGGTACTCCAGGTGTGGTCTCACCAAAGCCCTGAACAATTGTAGCAAGACTTCTGTACTGTTATACTCCAAATCTCTTACAATAAAGGCCAACTTATCATTTGCCTTTCTAATTGCTTGCTGTACCCGAGGCTAACCTCCTGTGTTATGTCTACAAGGACACCCAAATCCCTCTGAACACCAATATTTAATAGTTTCTCACTATTTAAAAAATATTCTGTTTTTTTAATTCTTCCTACCAAGTGAATAACCTCACATATCCCCACACTATACTCTATCTGCCACCCTCTTCCCTACTCACTTAATTTGCCTATATCCCTTTGCAGACTCTGGAGGAATATTAAGCCGATGATCCCTGGCCAAAAGCAGGACCACAAGTGGGTCAGGATCCCAGCTGCTCGTAGAGGGGGCTTTGCCGAGGCTCTTCAACTGAGCCAAGGCCTTAGCACCGGCATTCGGGTACCCCAACCAATCAGGGAGGGCAGGAGGGATGACTCCCTAGCTCTGTCAATGGAAGGCTTTCTGTTTAAAAGGACCCCGGCATGGGTTAGAGTGAATAAACTGGACATAGATTTTTAAGGCTGCAGCAACCACAGGAATGGAAAGGAGACCTGAGAAAGATGCTTCCCTAGGGCTCTCACTCTTACCTGGAGGTCCTGCTGTGGGATCTGAGGAACTGCAGCGAGCTGATCTTACCCAAGGATGGGAGAAAGAGGCCAGCCTCTCCAACCAAGCAGGCGTGGATGGAAGTGGCTGAGGAAGTCAGCAGCAGGAATGTGGTCCCTCCAGCTTGGAAACAGTACACTGAGGATCCAGGACCTCAGGAGGGCAGGAAAGGTGAGTGGCATAACTCCTTCAGGTGCCAAGCCCTACATTTGCCAGTAGATGGAATTGACTTACTCCTGGGTAATGATTTGGCTGGATGATGAGGAAGTGGAGACCACCTTACAGACCTGCAGATGAAGAATGCAAAGTTGTTCGACAGATAGTGGTACCGCTTAAGTAACGTTGGGAATTATTTAGGTTAGTGCATGACATTCCTATAGCAGGCTATATGGGGATGTGGAAGATCAAATCACATATAAGTCAACATTATTACTGGTCTTTCCAAGGACGTGGTGCAGTTTTGTAAAACATGCCATATGTGCCAGATTGAGGGAAAACCGCAACATGCCATAAAACCAGCACCTCTAATTCCCATACCAGCTATTGGGGAACCATTTAGTAGGGTATTGGTGGACTGCATAGGACCCTTGCTGAAAACAAGAGCAGGACACCAATATATATTCGCTATCATGGATATGGCTACTCGATTCCCAATGGCCATTCCCTTTAGGACAATTACTGCTAAGCTAGTAGTCGAGAAGTTAACCTAATTCTTTACTAGATATGGATTACCAATGGAAATTCATTCAGATCAAGGTTCCCATTTTATGTCCAGGATATTTCAAGGAGTTATGGGTAATTAGGGTATTACTCAGTTAATGTCTTCAGCATACCACCCAGAGACACAAGGAGCTTTAGAAAGGTACCATCAGACCCTCAAATCAATGATCAGGGCATACTGTCATGAATATCTCCATGATTGGGATAAAGGGCTAGAATTTCTTTTATTTGCCACTGGAGACTCACCTAATGAGTCTACAGCTTTTAGTCATTTTGAATTAGTTTACGGATATGAGATAAGAGGTCCTCTATAACTAATTAAAGAAACGTTTTGAGAACAGAGGGATGAATCTTCTGTATTAGGTTGTGTCTTCGTGTTCTGGTAACAGCTCATGAAAGTTTTCAATGTGACTCAGGAAAACATTAAAGCATCCTAAACTACTATGAAAAAATAGGCAGACAAGCATGCAAAGACCTGAACATTTCAACCAGGGGATGAAGTGTTAGTATTATTACCTTTACAGGGTGAACCATTAAAAGCACGGTTCAATGGTCCATATAAAGTGGTCAAAAGAATTGATAAGATAAATTATTTAATTGACACCCCAGATCACCAGGAAAAGAGTCAACTCAACTTAGACCTGTGAGCCTTACTTCGGTTGTGTGTAAAATGTTGGAAAAGGTTATAAGAGATAGGATTTATAATCATCTTGAAAAGAATAAGTTCATTAGCGATAGTCAGCACGGTTTTGTGAAGGGTAGGTCGTGCCTCAAAAACCTTATTGAGTTTTTCGAGAAGGTGACCAAACAGGTGGATGAGGGTAAAGCAATGTATGTGGCGTATATGGATTTCAGTAAGGCGTTTGATAAGGTTCCCCACGGTAGGCTATTGCAGAAAATACGGAAGTATGGGGTTGAAGGTGATTTAGAGCTTTGGATCAGAAATTGGCTAGCTGAAAGAAGACAGAGGGTGGTGATTGATGGCAAATGTTCATCCTGGAGTTTAGTTACTAGTGGTGTACCGCAAGAATCTGTTTTGGGGCCACTGCTGTTTGTCATTTTTATAAATGACCTGGATGAGGGTGTAGAAGGGTGGGTTAGTAAATTTGCGGATGACACGAAGGTCGGTGGAGTTGTGGATAGTGCCGAAGGATGTTGTAGGGTACAGAGGGACATAGATAGGCTGCAGAGCTGGGCTGAGAGATGGCAAATGGAGTTTAATGCGGAAAAGTGTGAGGTGATTCACTTTGGAAGGAGTAACAGGAATGCAGAGTACTGGGCTAATGGGAAGATTCTTGGTAGTGTAGATGAGCAGAGAGATTTTGGTGTCCAGGTACATAAATCCCTGAAAGTTGCCACCCAGGTTAATAGGGCTGTTAAGAAGGCATATGGTGTGTTAGCTTTTATTAGTAGGGGGATCGAGTTTCGGAGCCACGAGGTCATGCTGCAGCTGTACAAAACTCTGGTGAGGCCGCACCTGGAGTATTGCAAGCAGTTCTGGTCACCGCATTATAGGAAGGATGTGGAAGCTTTGGAAAGGGTGCAGAGGAGATTTACTAGGATATTGCCTGGTATGGAGGGAAGGTCTTACGAGGAAAGGCTGAGGGACTTGAGGTTGTTTTCGTTGGAGAGAAGGAGGAGGAGAGGTGACTTAATAGAGACATATAAGATAATCAGAGGGTTAGATAGGGTGGATAGTGAGAGTCTTTTTCCTCGGATGGTGATGGCAAACATGAGGGGACATAGCTTTAAGTTGAGGGGTGATAGATATAGGACAGATGTTAGAGGTAGTTTCTTTACTCAGCGAGTAGTAGGGGCGTGGAACGCCCTGCCTGCAACAGTAGTAGACTCGCCAATTTTAAGGGCATTTAAGTGGTCATTGGATAGACATACGGATGAAAATGAAATAGTGTAGGTCAGATGGTTTCACAGGTCGGCGCAACATCGAGGGCCGAAGGGCCTGTACTGCGCTGTAATGTTCTAATGTTCTAATTCTAACTGTATCATACCTGTGTTAAAACAATATTATCACCAGGAGGAGGATACGCAAGCACAGGTATGTCATGTAGTAGGGACCGTGAAGAATGAAAGGGATAGTGAGGATGAGGCAGAAGGAGTCCTAGACAATTCTCAAATTGAACATTGTACTATCCGATTAATTAATATTGAATTTCTGGGAAGATTGGACGCTATGCTTTCAAATTTAGATGCAGGACAATGGGAAGACCTAACAAGGCTACTCACAGCACTTAAAAGAGTCTGTAGGTATAAGCCAAGATGTACAATCTTAGCAACACATGATGTGGATGTAGGGGAATCTGTTCCTATAAAACAGTATCATTACCACTTAAGTCCAGACAAACAAGCCCAAGTAAAAGCAGAAATCCAATACATGCTGGAAAACCACTTATTTGAACCCAGTCAAAGCAGCTGGAGTTCACCAATAGTATTAGTGCCTAAGCCTGATGTTTCAACCAAATTTTGCATAGACTACAGAAATGTAACAAAGGCAGACTCCTACCCAATTCCTCACTTGGAAGACTGCATTGACAGAGTGGACAGTGCCATGTTTCTTTCAAAGATAGATTTGTTAAAGGGATACTGGCAAGTTCCTTTGATACCCCGAGCTAAAGAAATATCGACTTTTGTCACACTGGACAAGTTTTTCCGGTGCCAAGTGATACCATACAGGTTAGGGGGTACTCCAGAAATTTCTCTGAGAAGAGTAGCCAGTGTTCCTAAATGTGTAGTTTATCTTGATGTGTTGTTCGACAATCACACTTGGAAACAACACTTGGAACAACTGGGGGGCTCTGTTTGGAAGGTTGCAATCAGCTGATTTGGCTAACCTTTGTGGAAAAATTTAAAACCCAGAATGCCAGAATATTCCAATGGAGTTTACTGTTGCAGCCCTCTCACTTAAAGATTGTCCACATTTTGGACAAAAATAATGTTATTGCAGATGCTTTGTCGCAAATCTAACTTTCTTTGAGTTATATGAGTAAAGCAAAATTGTATTAACTGCAAGAGTGAATGGGGGCATGAGTGTGAGAATGTGTTTAAAATGCTTTCAACCTCTTTTTTTTATACATTGTAATGAAACACATTCAAAAATGGCATTTAATTTCTCCAAGGGCAGAGGTGTTACGTGGGTTTCCATTTTTTTGTCAAAACTTGAGAACCTATATTTTAAAAACTCAGAAAGGATTTCATGGACATTGAATCATTGGTGATTGCTGAACTTTGTGGGTGTTTTGTTTAAAAGGTTGACCAGCAAACAAGTCCTGGAAAGCATGTGATTTCAAGTAAATGTCACAGGGGGTTGTAGTGACAAGACAGGATTTATGAGTATTGTAGGACTTGCCTGAAAAAAAAACTGTTTTTTGGACTAAAAGAGGCAGTTGAAGTTTGTTTATGGACCTGCCAGGAGATCAGAAGAAAATCCTGACAACTGTTACCTCTCTTTGAAGAATCCCTGCTTTTGAAAAGAAAAATCCTGTATCAAGTTCTATCGTTGCCTCCTGTATTTTGATGAAATCCAGAATGTTTGCAGAAACCTTGCATCTTTAAAAGAACTGTGCATCGAATGTGTGAGAACTGAAACCTTTGATGCTGCACACCTGCTGTAAGACCTATGGGAAGACTTCTGTAGTTGAATTTCTTTGACCCAAACAGACTGTTCATCAACATCACCTGGAAGAATTCCTAGTGGCAGCCACCTATTCGACTTTGGAACACCTCCCCAAAACAAAGGACTTCCATTTCTTCTCTTCAGTTTAAGCTTTTTTTTAATTCTTTCTATTTCTTTGTAACAGCAGTAAACAAAAATCCCTTTTTTTTCCCGGTTAACCGGTTGTGTATGTGAGTGTGTGTATGAGAGCTAGGATAAAAATAATGGGCTTTAATATTTCAATTTGCATATATATTTACTTCATTATTGGTTAAAACTTGGTTTATAATAAATGGATAATTTTGTTGTTTATTAAAGAAACCAATAGAATATCTAATTGACTGTTTCAGTATGTGGGAAAATGTATTGATATGTTGTGACCTGTGGAGAAGTGGGACTGAATTAACAGTGCACTCCTCCTACCTCAGCTGTAACAGCACACATACCTCAGGGAGGGGCAGAGAACCGGAGGGTGGCCCTCCATTGACTGGCACCTTGACTGCCACTGGCAACACGTGCCCATCTGGTCTACGTGGAAGGAGGTCTTGTTCCAGGAAGCTGCAGATGTAAGCAATGAGCTACCTTGAAATTATGAGTCTCCTGAGGCACTGGTGCTCACACATGGTAGAAGAGCTGATCCTCTGCCTCTAAACCCTGTGTTGGGGGGATCGCCTCCTTGCAGTTGGATCTCTGTGTCCAACCATTCTGCCCTGTGAGTGGCATGTGGCTGAGGAAAGCTGCTGGTGCTGCTGCTGGTGTTGCTGTTGCTGCTGCTGATGTTGCTGCTGCTCTTGCTGTTCATCAGTGGTACGAAGTACAGCTGCATAAGCTGCTTCCATGCAGTGATGAAGTCTGGCAGCAGTTGATGGTGCGTGAAATGCTAGAGAGGTAAAGTGGCTTCCAGGAATTTGGCAATCACCTGTCAAGCTGTGAAAGTACTCTCTGAAAAGGAATGCTGTGAGCAGCAGCCTCTCACCTGGCCATGGCTGCAGCACTTCGGTTTCACTGATCAAAGCTTTCCCAGCCTGGCACTTTCACTGAAGTTCTTCCCTGCTATGCACCCACCTCTATGACCCTGGCAAGCTCCACACAGCCCAGGAAATAGGGTCACTGGCTGTTCAAGCCAGAATATTTGGTTAAAACAGTACTTAATGACCAACTTGAATATCTAAATACCTTACCCGACAGCTGTACAGGGTTACCTGCTCCCTTCAAACTCACCCAAGTAAAACCCGGAAGAGGGAGGGAGGATGTCGGGATCCTGACCCAATGACACTCCCCACATGCACCCAAACCCGCCTCCCATTGCCTGTAAAATTCTGCCCTGTGTGTTTTCCTCACAGCCGACTTTCTTAGTGAGCTTTGTATCATCAACAAACTTGGATACATTACACTCGGTCCTTTCACCTAAGTCATTAACATAGTTTTTAAATAGCTGAGGCATCGCTCTGGTTCTTGCGGCATTCCACTCATTGCAACCTGCCAACCTGAAAATGGCTTGTTTATTACTGCTGTTTTCAGTCCTTCAATCAATCCGCTCTCCATGCTAATATATGCTCCCAACCACATGAGATTTTATTTTGTGTAACAATCTTTTGTGCAGCACATTTATGAATGCCTTTTGAAAATCCAAATATACTACATCACTTTAGGGTTTCCCTTTATCCACCCTGCTAGTTAGATCCTCAAAAGCTCTAATAGATTTGTCAAACATGATTTCCCTTCATAAAACTGTTGAGTCTATTTGATCATATTATGATTTTCTAAGTGCCCTGTTACCTCTTCTTTAATAATGGAGGGCTGATGAAGGTGTACATGGACTTCCAAAAGGCATTTGATAAAGTGCCACATAGCAAACTTGTCAGCAAAGTAAGAGCCCATGGAATAAAAGGGACAGTCGCAGCATGGATACTGGAGGAAGGTATGCAGTGGGATTCGTCAGGGCTCGGTGTTAGGACCACTGTTTTTCTTGATTATATTAATGACCTAGAATTGGGTGTATAGGGTACAATTTCAAAATTTGCAGATGCCACAAAACTTGAAAGTATTGTGAACTGTGAGGAGGATTATGATAAACTTCAAGAGGGCATAGACAGGCTGGTGGAATGGTCAGACATGTGGCAGATGAAATTTCATGTAGAAAAGTGTGAAATAATTCATTTTGGTCAGAGAAATGAGGAGAAGCAATATAATTAAAGGTTACAATTCTAAAGGGGGTGCAGGAGCAGAGGGACCTGGGGGTGTATGTTCACAAATCATTGAAGGTTGCAGGGTAGATTGAGAAAGTGGTTAATAAAGCATATGGGATCCTGGGCTTTATGAATAGGGGAATAGAGCTCAAGAACAAGTAAGTTATGATAAACTTGCATGAAACACTAGTTCAGCTTCAAATGGAGTATTGTGTCCAGTTCTGGGCACCGCATATCAGAAAGATGTTAAGGCATTAGAGAGGGTACAGCAAAGGTTCACGAGAATGGTTCCAGTGAGTGGTTAGGATTTGGAATGCACTGCCTGAGAGTGTGCTGCAGGCAGATTCAATTGAGGCCTTCAAAAGAGAATAGGATAGTTATCTGAAGAGAAGAAAAAGTGCAGAGCTACAGGAAAGGACAAGAAAGTGGGACCAGGTGAGTTGCTCTTGCATGGAGCCAGCACAGACACGATGGGCCGAATGGCTTCCTTCAGTGTTGTAACCATGCTATAAATCTATGATTCTATGACATGGCTCATTCTTTATGTTTGGCTTGGATTTAAGCTGGCATTAGCTCAAATAGACACTGAGATGGCATTTTGGCTCTAACACTGGTTGCACAGGAATCGAATACCAGCAAACATCAGTACTGATGTGCTAAAATCAACAACTACAGAATCTGGGCAGTTCTTATATGTGTAAGATGGTTAATTCCTATTCATCTTAATGCTGTGGTAATTGCTTTTGGTTGGATTTCTTTCCACTGTCCCATCCAAAATAGAGTGGCAATAGTGATAGAAAACAAGGGCAAAATCAGTGTTGAGGCCAAGTAGTGCCCAAAAATAGTTGAAAGGACCAGCAAAAATACCCAATAATTCTTTCAGTCTTGAACAGCTTTACTTTTGCAGTTCCTCTATGTGGTTTGTGGACAAGGTGCAGCAATGTAAATTTCATACAAATGACAGCCAGAAGGCTTTTCACACAGATTTCCTCCAATCATACTGGGTACAGTTCAGTGGGCCAACTGCCCCAACCCCCTCATCCCCACAGAAACCTGGTACGACTGCTTCCTGAGCCAAGGTTTTGGCACCAGTGCATGGAAATTCCTCAGGATGATTCATTCGGTCTCCCAGCGTAACTTCGCCGGGGAGACTTCTCTAGGGATTTTGCTGCCCTTATAGCAGAAGAATAATTGGTCTTGGTCAAATTAGGAGAGAAAGATTGGCTACTGCATCATACTGAGCAGTGAGCTTCGAGGATATAATTTCTAACCGCATTTAACCAAGAAACAGGCTTAGTTAGGCAAACCCAGCCCTAAAATTGGTCAGAGGTCCATAACACTGGATCTACACCCACTATGGACAGCACATACATTGAAGCAGGTGGTAGAATCATTGTAGTATAAAAACAAAGGCTGAGTGGCATCATTTCTTTAGGTGCACCCAGTTTGCTGCTGTTCCAACCTGCATTGCATGATGTGATCTTCACAGTGGTATATAATGGATGTTTATGGTTGCAAGAAAATGAGCTGTATTAAACTGAAATAAGTTAAATGGGCCAACTAAAAAGATTCAGTGATCAATTTGCAGGCCACTTCTGTACATTTTTTTTTAAATCTCCCAATCAGGTTTTCAGAAACTTGAGTAGCAATTCTTCTGCTGTTGCTTTTTGCCCACCTACAATGCTTACAAGGGCACAATGGATTTCCCGATAAGAATCACCCTACATCTGACCTGTTCAGAGGAAGAAGAGGAGGACCGATGGAGAGTTGACAGATAGGTTACGCTGCACCAGATATGCACTGTGTTCATTCACTGGTACACTCACTTGAACATCTACAGATAGAGGTGTATATATCGAACTAGTCAGCAGATTAGTGCATGCAGAGACTCCAGTTTCTAAGAAGGCCTTGATCACAGAGCTGACGGCATAACCTTAAAAGTGGGTGATACTTTGGAAGCATCTTAATCACTGTATGCCACGCTTTAAGTGATACTGCTTGAAAGAAGGCATGGCAGGGAACCCCACAGTCAACCTGAAAATGGATAAGCCACACAAGGTCACACAGCCTGCTCATCTATCAACATTTTGTCTTTTCCAAAGCTGCAACCGGAGTTATGAACAATTACAGTAATAAGCTGACCACAGAACATTGCATGAAACCTGCATGCAATGTCCTAGTTTTTCTGATCAGCATGCATAATAAATGGTTTCGGTGAGGTTTGGCCTCATTTCAGCCATTTTGGAGCAAAGTACATCCACACCAGAAAATCCAGGCTGTTATCTCCTTAAGCCAACAGGGAGCACAGGTGTGCTTCTTCCCTCTAACCATGAAAGAAGTTACCTTTCAGGCCAGGATCCAGGCTTCCTCTGCCAATAACTTAGTTCAGTTGTCATATGGTGATTCCTTTCCCTCACACACTCACTGTCAACAAAGGTTTTTGATGAAACAACAGCTCACTGGCAAATACCAACACTTTGTTTTAAATAAAAAGCCTGAAAATAAATCTCTGAATTTGTCAAACCATTTATTTCATGATGACCTCCAAACAAAATCCATAAGACTAAGTGTGCTGCAGGTTTAATGTAAGTCAAAGCGAAAGTGACTTCCCAATTTCTACAACATTTTTCACACTGGGGTATTACAACCCATTCTAACTGGATCTACTTAAAATGTACAAAACTTTAATCTGCTTTCATTTCTCCCTTTTATATATTATCAGCTTATATTTAATAACTAAATTCCTGAGTGTTCCTTTTTTGTCCGAATAAGCAATCTAAGAACAGCTGAAGGTTCACCAACAGAAAAGAATTGAGTAGCAGATGAGTCTTTTATTTTTATGTAGTAAGGTTTAGTAATAGTGGTAAGGTTTATTAGTATTAGTAAGGTGTACTATTAGTAGTAAGGTTTATTCTTAGTAGCAAGGTTTATTATCAAATAGAAGGTTTATTAATAGTGGCAAGGTTTATTATCTAATAGATAGAGGAATCACAAGGCTGCTCCAACCTCTAGCCTGCACATCCTGTGCTATATAGGAACTCCAGTTCACTTCCTGTATCCTGGATAACCATATGTGCAGGAAGTGTCGTCAGTTGCAGCAGCTCGAGCTCCAGTTTTTGGAACTTGAGCAGCAGCTGGCATCACTGCAGCGTGTGAGTGAGGTTGAGAGCTTCGTGGATAGCACATTTATAGATGAGGTCACCCCAAAGCTTAAAAGAGAGAGGAAGTGGGTGGACATCAGACAGTCAAGAAGAAACAGGCAGGTAGTGCAGGAGTCCCCGGAATGCATCTCACTTTCTAACCAGAATTGAGTTCTGAATACTAATGAAAGTGATGGTTCATCTGGGAATGCATCCATGGGGGGGAGGGAGTGTTGGGGGGCTCAAAGAAGACTGGAAGAGCAATAGTGATAGGAGATTCGATAGTTAGGGAAATAGACAGGCGTTTCTGTGGCCACAGATGTGAATCCAGGATAGTGTGTATTTGTCAGTTCCGAAGAAGGGTCACTGACCCGAAACGTTAACTCTGCTTCTCTTTCCACAGATGCTGCCAGACCTGCTGAGTGGTTCCAGCATTTCTTGTTTTTATTTCAGATTTCCAGCATCCGCAGTATTTTGCTTTTATTATATTATATTATATATAGTGTGTTACCTCCCTGGTGCCAAGGTCAAATATGTCACTGAACAGCTGCAGAGCACCCTGAGGGGGGAGGGGAACAGCCAGAAGTCGTGGCCCACATTGGTACTAACGACATAGGCAGAAAGAAGGATGTGGTCCTGCATTCAGAATATAGGGAGTGAGGTAGGAAATTAGCAAGCAGGACCTCAAAAGTAGGTACCACCTGCAAGTGAATACAGAAATAAGAGGATAAAGCAGATGAATGCATGGCTGGAAAGATGGTGCAGGAGGGAGGGCTTTAGATTCCTGGGACATTGGGACCAGCTCTGGGGGAGATGGAACCTGTAAAAGCTGGACAGGTTGCATCTAAATAGAGCCAGGACCAATGTCCTTGCGGGGCGATTTGCTGGTGCTATTGGGTAGGGTTTAAACGAACTTGTCAGGGGTGTGAGAGCCAGGAGGAAATATCAGAGAGGAAAACCAAGGTACACAGGGTGAGGCACTAGAGTAGGAAATAGTAAGTCAGTAGGTTCAGAGTGGGGAAGAAAGTAATAAAGTCTAAATTAGGGCTACTGTGCATATATGTGAATGCAAGGAGTGTGACAATAAAATTGGTGAGTTAGAGGCTTAGATTCCTATGTGGAAATATGATGTTGTGCCTATAACAGAGACCTGGCTCAAAGAAGGGTAGGGCTGGGTATTAGATATCCCTGGATACAAGGTGTTCAGAAAAGATAGGAAAGGAAGGAAAGGGGGACAGGTGGCAGTATTGATTAAGGAGAAAACTGCAGTGCTGGAGAGAGAGAATGTCCCAGAGGGGTCAAGGACAGAATCTATTTGGCTAGAGCTAAGGAACAAAAAAGATGCAATTACATTGCTTACTGTAATCTATAGGCCATCAACCAGTGGGAAAGATGAAAAGGAACACATTCTCAAGGAAATTATTGACTAGTTAGAAGTGCAGAGTTGATGATCCATCTCAGCCTCCTCCTGAAATCCCCAGCATCACAGATGCCAGCCGACAGCTAATTCAATTAACTCCACGTGATATCAAAAAACGACTGAAGGCACTGGATACTACAAAGGCTATGGGCCCTGAGAACATTCCAGCAATAGGACTGAAGAGCTGTGCTCTGGAACTTGCCACACCCCTAGCCAAGCAGTTCCAGTACAACTACAATACTGGCATATACCCAACAATGTGGAAAATTGCCCTGGTAAGTCCGGTACATACAAATCAGGACAAGTGCAACACGGCCAATTACCACCCCATCAGTCGAGACTCGATCATCATCAAAGTGATGGAAGGTGTCATTGACAGCGCTATCAAGCAGCACTTGCTTAGCAATAACCTGCTCAGTGACGCTCAGTTATGGTTCCGTCAGGGACACTCAGCTCCTGACCTCATTGCAGCCTTGGTTCAAACATGGACAAAAGAGCTAAACTCGAGAGGTGGGTTCAAAGTGACTGCCCTTGACATCAAGGCAGCATTTGACCGAGTCTGGCATTAAGGAGCCCTAGCAAAACTGAAGTCAATGGGACTCAGGAGCAAAATTCTCCGCTGGTTGGAGTCATACCTAGCGCAAAGGAAGATGGTTGTAGTTGTTGGAGGTCAATCACCTCAGCTCCAGGACATCACTTCAGGAGTTTCTCAGGGTAGTGTCCGAGGCCCAAACATCTTCAGCTGCTTCATCAATGACCTTCCCTCCATCATAAGGTCAGAAGTGGGGATATTCGCTGATGATTGCACAGTGTTCAGCACCATTCGTGAATCCTCAGAAACTAAAGCAGTCTGTGTAGAAATGCAGCAAGACCTGGACAATATCCAGGCTTGGGCTGAATAGTGGCAAGTAACATTCGCGCCACACACCTGCCAGGCAATGATGATCTCAAACAAGAGAGAATCTAACCATCTCCCCTTGACATCCAATGGCATTACCATCACTGAATCCCCCACTAACAACATCCTGGGGATTACCATTGACCAGAAGCTGAACTGGAGTAGCCATATAAATACAGTGGCTACTAGAGCAGGTCAGAGGCTAGGAATCCTGCAGTGAGTTATTCACCTCCTGACTCCCCAAAGCCTGTCCACCATCTACAAGGCACAAGTCAGGAGTGTGATGGAACACTCTCTACTTGCCTGGATGGGTGTAGCTCCAATAACACTCAAGAAACTCGATACCAACCAGGACAAAGTAGCCCGCTAATTGGCACACCATTCACGAACATTCACTCCCTCCACCACTGAGGAACAGTGGCAGCAGTGTGTGCCATCTACAAGATGCACTGCAACAACGTGCCAAGGCTCCTTAGATAGCACCTTCGAAACCTGCGACCTTGACCACCTGGAAGGACAAGGGCAGCAGTTGCATGGAAACACCGCCACCTGCAAGTTCCCCTGCAAGCCACACACTATCCTACTTGGAACTATATCGCTGTTCCTTCACTGTCTCTGGGTCAAATTCCTGGAACTCCATTCAAAGAACAAAGAACAAACAAAGAACAGTACAGCACAGGAACAGGCCATTCGGCCCTCCAAGCCTGCGCCAATCTTGATGCCTGCCTAAACTAAAACCTTCTGCACTTCCGGGGCCCATATCCCTCTATTCCCTTCCTATTCATGTATTTGTCAAGATGTCTCTTAAACGTCGCTATCGTACCTGCTTCCACCACCTCCCCTGGCAGCAAGTTCCAGGCACTCACCACCCTCTGTATAAAAAACTTGCCTCACACATCCCCTCTAAACTTTGCCCCTCTCATCTTAAACCTATGTCCCCCAGTAACTGACTCTTCCACCCTGGGAAAAAGCTTCTGACTATCCACTCTGTCCATGCCGCTCATAACTTTGTAAACCTCTATCATGTCGCCCCTCCACCTCCATCATTCCAGTGAAAACAATCTGAGTTTTTCCAACCTCTCCTCATAGCTAATGCCCTCCAGACCAGGCAACATCCTGGTAAACCTCCTCTGTACCCTCTCCAAAGCCTCCACGTCCTTCTGGTAGTGTGTCGACCAGAATTGCATGCAATATTCTAAGTGTGGCCTAACTAAGGTTCTGTACAGCTGCAACATGACTTGTCAATTTTTATACTCTATGCCCCGACTGATGAAGGCAAGCATGCCGTATGCCTTCTTGACTACCTTATCCACCTGCGTTGCCACTTTCAGTGATCTGTGGACCTGTACGCCCAGATCTCTCTGCCTGTCAATACTCCTAAAGGTTCTGCCATTTACTGTATACCTCCCACCTGCATTAGACCTTCCAAAATGCATGACCTCACATTTGTCCGGATTAAACTCCATCTGCCATTTCTCCGCCCAAGTCTCCAACCGATCTACATCCTGCTGTATCCTCTGACAATCCTCATCATTATCCGCAACTCCACCAACCTTTGTGTCATCCGCAAACTTACTAATCAGACCAGCTACATTTTCCTCCAAATTATTTATATATACTACAAACAGCAAAGGTCCCAGCACTGATCCCTGCAGAACACCACTAGTCACATTCCTCCATTCAGAAAAACACCCATCCACTGATACCCTCTGTCTTCTATGACCGAGCCAGTTCTGTATCCATCTTGCCAGCTCACCTCTGATCCCGTGTGACTTCACCTTTTGTACCAGTCTGCATGCGGGACCTTGTGTGTACCTACCCCACATGGACTGTAGTGGTTCAAGAAGGTGGCTCACCACCACCTTCTCAAGGGCAATTAGAGATGGGCAATAAACACTGGCCTAGTCAGTGGTGACTGCATCCCATGAATGAATAAAAAAAATGAACAATGGGCTACCTTTGAAGAAAAGATAGTTCGGGCACAGTCAAGGTATATTCACACAATGGGAAAAGGTAGAGCAAACAAATCCAGAGCTCCCTGGATGACAAAAAAGGATAAAGATTAAGGTGAAGAAGAAAAAGTGTGCTTATGACAGATGTTGGGTGGATAATATAACTGAGAACCATGTTGAATCTAGAAGGCTCAGTAGGCAAGTGAAAAAAAATAAAAGAAGCAAAGGGTAGGGGGTGGCGTAGTGGTATTATCACTGGACTAGTAACCCAGGGACCCAGGGTATTTCTCTGGGGACATGGGTTTGAATCCCACCACAGCAGAAGGTGGAATTTGAATTTAATTAATAAATCTGGAATTAAAAGCTAGTCTAATGATGGCCATGAAACCATTGCAGATTGTTGTAAAAACCCATCTGGTTTACTTATGTCCTTGAGGGAAGGAAATCTGCTGTCCTTACCTGGTCTGGCCTGCATGTGAATCCAGACCCACAGCAATGTGGTTAACTCTTACATGCCCTCTGAAATGGCCTAGCAAGCCACTCAGTTGTACCTAACCGCTACAAAGTCAAGAAAAAAGAATGAAACCAGATGGACCACCTGGCATCGACCTAGGCACCAGAAATGACAACGGCAAACTGTCGACCCTGCAAAGTCCTCCTTACTAACATCTGGGGGCTTGTACCAAAGTTGGGAGAGTTGTCCAACAGACTAGTCAAGCAACAGCCTGACATAGTCATACTCACGGAATCATACCTCACAGACAATGTCCCAGACACTGCAATCACTATCCCCGGGTATGTCCTGTCCCATTGGCAGGACAGACCCAGCAGAGGTGGTGGCACAGTGGTCTACAGTATGGAGGGAGTTGCCCTGGGAGTCCTCAACATTGACTCCAGACCCCATGAAGTCTCATGGCATCAGGTCAAACATGGGCAAGGTAACCTCCTACTGATTACCACCTACCGCCCTCCCTCAGCTGATGACTCAGTACTCCTCTATGTTGAACACCACTTGGAGGAAGGACTGAGGGTGGCAAGGGCATAAAATGTACTCTGGGTGGGAGACTTCAATGTCCATCACCAAGAGTGGCTCAGTAGCACCACTACTGACAGAGCTGGCCAAGTCCTGAAGAACATAGCTTCTAGACTGGGTCTGTGGCAGATGGTGGGGGAACCAACACGAGGGAAAAACATACTTGACCTCATCCTCACCAATCTGCCTGCCGCAAATGCTTCTGTCCATGACAGTATTGGTAGGAGTGACCACCGCACAGTCCTTGTGGAGACAAAATCCCGCCTTCACATTGAGGAAACCGTCCATCGTGTTGTGTGACACTATCACCATGCTAAATGGGACAGATTTCGAACAGATCTAGCAATACAAAACTGGGCATCCATGAGGCGCTGTGGGCCATCAGCTGCAGCAGAATTGTACTCAACCACAATCTGTAACCTCATGGCCTGGCATATCCCCCACGCTACCATTACCATCAAGCCAGGAGACTAATCCTGGTTCAATGAAGAGTGCAGGAGAGCATGCCAGGAGCAGCACCAGGCATACCTCAAAATGAGGTGTCAACCTGGTGAAGCTACAACACAGGACTACTTGCATGCCATACTGCGTAAGCAACATGCGATAGATAGAGCTAAGTGATCCCATAACCAACGGATCAGATCTAAACTCTGCAGTCCTGCCACATCCAGCCATGAATGGTGGTGGACAATTAAGCAATTAACTGGCGAAGGTGGCTCCACAAATATCCCCATCCTCAATGATGGGGGAGCCCAGCACATCAGCGCGAATGATAAGGCTGAAGCATTTGCAACAATCTTCAGCCAGAAGAGCCGAGTTGATGATCCATCTCGGCCTCCTCCTGAAGTCCACAGCATCACAGATGCCAGACTTCAGCCAATTCGATTCACTCCGCGTGATATCAAGAAACGACTGAAGGCACTGCAAAAGCTATGGGCCCTGACAATATTCCAGCAATAGTACTGAAGACCTGTGCTCCAGAACTTGCCGCGCCCCTGGCCAAGCTGTTCCAGTACAGCTACAACACTGGCATCTACCCT
This sequence comes from Heterodontus francisci, assembly GCF_036365525.1. Lineage (NCBI taxonomy): Eukaryota > Metazoa > Chordata > Chondrichthyes > Heterodontiformes > Heterodontidae > Heterodontus > Heterodontus francisci. The sequence goes on along the minus strand of NC_090373.1, from coordinate 153,574,680 downwards.
GCAATATGGAAAATTGCCCAGGTATGTCCTGTAAGAAAAAAGCAGGACACGTCCAACCCAGCAAATTTCCACCCCATCAACCTAATCTCAATCATCAGTGATGGAAGGTGTCATCAACAGTGCCATCAAGCGGCACTTGCTTAGCAATAACCTGCTTAGTGACGCTCAGTTTGGGTTCCGCCAGGGCCACTCAGCTCCTGACCTCATTACAGCCTTGGTTCAGACATGGACAAAAGAGCTGAACTCAAAAGGTGAGGTTAGAGTGACTGCCCTTGACATCAAGGCAGCATTTGACCGAGCATGGCATCAAGGAGCTCCAGCAAAACTGAGGTCAATGGGAATCAGGGGGAAAACCCTCCGCTGCCTGGAGTCATCCCTAGCGCAAAGGAAGATGGTTGTGGTTGTTGGAGATCAATCATCTGAGCTCCAGGACATCACTGCAGGAGTTCCTCAGGGTAGTGTCCTAGGACCAACCATCTTCAGCTGCTTCATCAATGACCTTCCTTCAATCATAAGGTCAGAAGTGGGGATGTTCGCTGATGATTGCACAATGTTCAGCACCATTTGTGACTCCTCAGATATTGAAGCATTCTGTGTAGAAATGGAGCAAGACCTGGACAATATCCAGGCTTGGGCTGATAAGTGGCAAGTAACATTCCCGCCACACAAGTGCCAGGCAATGACCATCTCCAACAAGAGAGAATCTAACCATCTCCCCTTGACATTCAATGGCATTACCATCGCTGAATCCCCCACTATCAACATCCTAAGGGTTACCATTGACCAGAAACTGAACTGGAGTCGCCATATAAATACCTTGGCTACAAGAGCAGGTCAGAGGCTTGGAATCTTGTGGTGAGTAACTCACCTCCTGACTCCCCAAATCCTGTCCACCATCTACAAGGCACAAGTCAGGAGTGTGATGGAATACTCTCCACTTGCCTGGATAGGTGCAGCTCCAGCAACACTCAAGAAGCTCGACCATCCAGAACAAAGCAGCCCGCTTGATTGGCACACCATCCACAAACATTCACTCCCTCCACCACCGACATACAATGGCAGCAGTGTGTACCATCTACAAGATGCACTGCAGCAATGCACCAAGGCTCCTTCGACAGCACCTTCCAAACCCGCGAGCTCTTCCAACTAGAAGGACAAGGGCAGCAAATACATGGGAACACCACCACCCTGCAAGCTCCCCTCCAAGTCACACACCATCCTGACTTGGAACTATATCACCGTTCCTTCACTGTCGCTAGGTCAAAATTCTGTAACTCCCTTCCTGACAGCATTGTGGGTATACCTACCCCAAATGGACTGCAGCGGTTCAAGAAGGCAGCTCACCACCACCTTCTCAAGGGCAATTAGGGATGGGCAATAAATGCTGGCCTGGCCAGTGATGCTCACATCCCATGAATGAATAAAAAAAAAGAGTATGAAACGAGAATGGCAGCTAACATAAAAGTGAATTCAAAAGTTTTCTATTGGCATATAATCATAAAAGGATGGTAAAATGAGGAGTGGGGACGATTAAGGACCAAAAGGAGGCAGAGGGCATGGCTGAGGTATTGAAGGATACGTTGTATATGTCTTTACTAAGGAAGCTGATGCTGCGCAGGTCATGGTGAAAGAGGAGGTAATTCAGACACTTGAAGTGTTTAAATTGATAAGGAGGAGGCATTTGATAGGCTAGCTGTACTTAAAGTTAATAAGGCACCAGCACCGGATGAGATGCATCCAAGGATACTGACGAATGTGAGAAGGGAAATTACGGAGGCACTGACCATGATTTTCCAGTCTTCCTTAGACTCAGGTCTGGTGCCAGAGGACTGGAGAATTACAAATGTTATACCCTTGTTCAAAGAAGAGTGTAAAGGTAAGCCCAGCAACTACAGGCCAGTCAGTTTAACCTCAGCGGTGGGGAAGTTTCTAGAATCATAATTTGGGACAAAATTAATAGTCACTTGGGTAATGTGGGTTATTTAAGGAAAGCCAGCACAGATTTGTTAAGGGAAAATCATGTTTAACTAACTTGCTGGAGTTTTTGAAGAGGGAACAGAGAGGGTTGTTGAGGGTAATGCTGTTGATGTGGTGTCCATGGACTTCCAAAAGACATTTGATATAGTGCCACCCAACAGACTTGTGAGCAAAATTATAGCTCATGGAATGAAAGGGGTAGTAGCTACATGGATACAAAATTGGCTGAGTGACAGGAAACAGAGAGTAGCAGTTAATCGATGTTTTTCAGACAGGAGGAAGGTTTGTAGTGGAGTTTCCCAAGGGTCGATGTGAGGACCCTTGCTCTTCCTGATATATATTAATGACCTAGACCTTGGAGCACAGGGCAAAGTTTCAAAATTTGTGGATGATACAAAACTTGGAAACATTATGAACTGTGAGGAGGATAGTGTAGAACTTCAAAATGACATAGACAGGTTGGTGGAATGGGCAGACAAGTGGCAGATGAAATTTACTGCAGAGAAGTGTGAAGTGATTCATTTTGGTAGAAGAATTGGCGAGACAATTTCAAATAAAGGGTACAATTCTAAAAGAGGTGCAGGAGCAGAGGAAGCTGGGTGCATATGTGCAGGTCAGGTTGAGAGAGTGGTTAATAAAGTCCTAGACATTATTAATAGGGGCATAAAGTTCAAGAGCAAGGAAGTTATGTTAAACTTGTATAGAGCACCGGTGTGGCCTCAACTGGAGTATTGCGCCCAGTTCTGGGCACCACAGTTTAGGAACATTGTGAAATCGTTGTCGATTGTTATAAAAACCCATCAGGTTCACTAATGAGCTGTAGGGAAGGAAATCTGCCGACATGTGACTCCAGACCCACAGCAATGTGGTTGACTCTCAACTGCCCTCTGAAAAGGCCCAGCAAGCCACTCAGTTCAAGGGTAATTAGGGATGGGTAATAAATGCTGGCCTTGCCAGCGATGCCCACATCCCACAAAACAAATTTAAAAAAACTTAAACACTAAAAATACTGGCAGTAGTGAGAGCTTCAGTTGTAATATAAAGCAGCTGATGTGAAGCTATTTTGAAGGTTTGAAATTCTATTGACATGCTGTACCACTATTTCTATTTTGTATAAAGACACTAGTTCATCCTCAGCTGGAGTATTGCGTCCAATTCTGGGCGCCGCACTTGAGGAAGGACGTGAGGGCACTGGAGAGAGTACAGAAGCCATTCACAAGAATGGTTCCGAGGATGAGGAATTTCAGTTATGAAAATAGATTGGAGAAGTTAGGACTGTTATACTTGGAGAAGAGAAGGCTGAGAGGTGATTTGATAGAGGTATTCAAAATCATGAGGGGTCTGGATAGAGTAGATAGGAAAAAAACTGTTCCCATTGTTGGAAGAATTGAGAACAAGAGGGCACAGATGTAAGGTAATTGGCAAAACTGGAAATTGGCAACATGAGGAAAAACTTTTACAAGCAACGAGTGGTTATGATCTGGAATGCACTGCCAGAGTGTGGAGGAGGCAGGTTCAATCGAGACAATCAAGAGGCAATTGTATTGTTATGTGAAAAGGAAGAATATTCAGGGCAGTGGAGAGAAAGAAGGGGAGTGGCACAAGGTAATTTGCTCCTTTGGAGATCCAGCACAGACACGATGGGCTGAATGGCCTCCTTCTTGCTGTAACAATTCTGTGATTCTGCAATAAAGAGAGGCTTATTTCTATTTATGTTGCTTTGGGCTCAATAAATAATTATGTCAATAGGATAACATTTCCCTGATTTAATGCAAATATTTGGACTCGAAAATCTTTTTTTGTAAGATCACTATCAGTCATGTTTAGTTTAGGTTAGTTTAGTTTAGAGATACAGCACTGAAACAGGCCCTTCGACCCACCGAGTCTGTGCCGACCATCAACCATCCATTTTATACAAATCCTACTAATCCCATATTCCTACCACATCCCCACCTGTCCCTATATTTCCCTACCACTTACCTATACTAGGGGCAATTTATAATGGCCAATTTACCTACCAACCTGCAAGTCTTTTGAATAACTTGTTATCTTGCTTTTCAAATATGTTGTCTTACTGTTAACAAGGCATTTGTGTCTGGATAAGCCGCACAAACTCACATAGTGTTCTCACATATCAAAAGTTTATATTTCCAAACAAGTGTTGGTACTTTGAAGCAATTGCATGCATATACATTTTGCATATTTGGATTAATAGACAGACAGTAGCTCAGTTTAATATTTCATCTGAATTATGGCAAAGCCAGCATTGCAGCACTCCCTCAGTTCTGCATTGAGGTGTCAGCCTAGGTTATAATTTCCAGTCCTAAAGTAGGAACTGAAGCCACAACTACCTGACTCAGGAATGAAAGTACTACTACTGAGTCAATGGGGTAGATATTCCCCTGATGGGGACTTCACGTAAGCAGCTAGCAAAGTGCACCTGCAGCCTCCTAATAGTTTCTGAAGTAATTCTATGCCATTTTGAGGGCCAGAAATCATTAGCATTTGGCCAGTGAACTGGAAAACTGGTGCCCGGAGCAGCCCGTCAGCTCCAGGTCATGGTAATATCAAGCAGGCCTTAAGAAGGTAGGTCTATGGGGGAGTGGGCAGGAGATGTTCGGTCTCGATGGGAGGAGAGGGAGCTTGAGTGGCAGGAGTCCAGAGTGATTTTGAAGAGCCTGGAGGAGCATATTAAAAATGTTTGACATGTGAATCAGGTAGGCACGGTGACCACCCAGCGTTACAACTAGGGGAAGATTTTGGCAGCCACAGCAACAGCGACAGTGAGAATAGGATGGTCAGCCATTGTCCAGCATTCTTGGGGTACTCCTGCCCCATTAACACCAGAAAAGAGGCCTCAAATTCTCTGGCAATGATTCTATGCAGGGTAACATAGCATTCAAATGGATGCAAAAATCATAGCTCAGTGGAGCCAAAAAGGCTTTAATTACACAATGATACTGTCAGTTTGAAGCCGCTTCACTTCATTGAGACACTTAAGTTGTAGTGAGAATTCAGGATCAGATCAGCCTCTAACTTTGGATGTAACATGAAAAACATTAGCATCCATATAAGGTGACATGGCTTTGCATCAACTTGACCATTGTACAAGAGCAGTCTAAGACTGTAAAGCAACTATGAGCTGACTGTTGTAAAAGTTCCTCCCAAAGTAGTTCTTGTATAATTAATGCTATAATACATATGTAACCAGGACAGATGGTCAAGGCATTGCCAATCAGATCCAAGCTGCCTGGTTTAAATTTCAAACAAAGCTTGGCAGTTAACTGTCAGTCACCATGAACTGGTGTATTCTCCATAACAATGCCTCAACCAATCTGAGTCCACTTGCAAACCAATCAGCATTCTTTTCTCATACATTATGAATTTGTTGTTTCCCTAACATTGGTATTCTTGTGAATTATCCTGATGAGTGCAAGATGAAAAGCTTCGACACAATGTCTCTATTTTCAGCAATACTCAATTTATGGACTCTTCAATAATGCTCTGTGGTGGAAATTTCCACATGCTAACCACCTTTTATGTAAAGGATGTGTTTTCTAAACTTCCCTTTAATTATTTCTATGATTATTTTACAATTTTCTTTCTCGTTAACTGTTACCGATTTCCCTCATCATAATTCTTTATAATCGTGAAGATCTCCATCAGCTCACCCATTAACAACTTTCTCAGCTGTAGTGAAAATGTGCTTACTTCACAACTTTCTCTTCATAAATGTAATCCCTTGTCACTGGTGACATTGGACCAGAAGAAGATAGGGATGTTTTGGAGAGGAAAAGACCATTTCAGCCTCTCCAGTAGGCCCGAGAGAATATGCTAGTGAGTCCATGTGGTACCTTTCCATTGACTTTATATCCTTCCTATAATGTCTCTGGGCCCAAAAGCAAGGGCTCTGCTTAGGTTTTTATGCTCTTAGCAACTTACACTGCCACCTTTTTTTAATGATCTCTGTATCTGTATGTTACAGATTGCCCTATTGTTCAATTTAAAATCTTACCATTTAAGTTTGCTGTTACCTTCTCTATTCTTACTTTTAAAACTTATCTTGCCTGCAATGCAATGAACTGCAACTACCAACTATTTGCAGTCTTGCTAACCTGTATCCTCCGACATAAGAAACAAACTTTCTCAACTTGTCATACTCTAAATTTGGTGTCACTGTCAACAGCAACTTTTTATACTGGTTCCTCATTTACTAAGTCCAGATCATTTATCTACATACTAAATGAAACCAGCCCCAACATCCATCCCTGTAGATCAATGCTCAATGCATCTTTAGGATAGAATCATCCTTTTATCCCCCGCCCCCTGCCTTTGAAGTATCAGTCATGGTTCAGTTGTAGCACTCTCACTTCTGAATCTGACTTGAGCACATTATATAGGCTGACACTTCAGTGCAGTACTGAGGAAGAAAAGATGCTAAACTGAGGATCTGTCTGCCCTCTAAAGTGAATGTAAAAGATCCCATGGCACTATTTGAAGAAAAGAAGGGGAACTCTCCCTGATGACTTTGCCAATATTTGTTCCTCAACCAACATCGCTAAAGCAGGTTATCTGTAATTATTTCATTGCTGTTTGTGAAACCTTGATCTGCATAAGTTGGCTGCCACGCTTTCCCTACATTAACCAATTATTGAACAATAGTGTTATGACCAGATGAGCAAGGGCTCGAGGAGTTCCTTCTCAGCCTTTTCCTGGTTTGACTATAACAGGGTTTAATTTGTAAAGACACTGTGTTTTTAGCTTCCCCTCAGTGAAACCTTGTTCACTGCTCTCCAACTGTAATGGCAAAGAAATCAACCAGACTTTGGATAAAAACAAGAAAAGTATAAACTCATTAACCTTAAAACTCTAATTCAGTTAAAGCTACTAAAAATACCTGACGCAACCACGTGAGCATGCATGCGCGATAAACACACATGCAGATAGAGACAGAAAAGGAGAAAGAATCAAGGGAAAGGTTTGAAGCATTAGCTGGAGTTCATTTACTGTCTTTTGAGTTTGATATAAAATCTTTGATTGCAGTTAAAGCTTGCTGTCTCGTTGGGGCCCTGTGCACTCCTTCAAACTTGTTTCAATGGTTTTCTGCCTTGGCTTAGTTTCTTCCGTGGGTCCCTGTCTTTGTGTGAGAGGGAGAGAGAGAGGGAGATCCTCTCTCTTCAAGTTCAGTTGCAGTCTGACTTCAAACTGTTCTGTGAGCACAATTCAAAACTCCAAGTTGGCCAGCAGATTAGTCACGTGACTAACCCCTTATTTGGAACAACTGCTCCTGCATTTTGTGGATTGTCCATCTTAGCTCAGTGGGGAGAAATGGATTGCTGGCTTTATACACATTCAATGGCTGGTGATCAAAATCCATTTGGGTTAAATGAATCAGGGAGCAGTTCCATTGTCTTCTCCAGGCAACTGTCTCTCAGAATGCAAATGTTTCCAGCCACTGTCCTTTTGGAATGCAGGTGCTGCCATGTTTTCAGTCCGGTAAGAGTTTAAAATTAATGTTCTGTATGACAAAATGTAAATGCCTCATTCTTGGTAGGTGTGGTTTTCCTTACAGTAGTCATAACAAAAGTACTTTATTGGCTGTAAAGCACTTTATGATGTAATGAAAGATGCTTTATAAATGCCAGTCTTTCTTTTCTTTCTTTCAATTTCCACCCTCTATCCATCTCTCTATCCATATGTCCATAATATTCCTAATTCAAATGCCTTTTGAAAATCCAGACAAAACAAATCTGCTGTATCTGATCCCTTATGATTTCTATTAATTTCTGTTATGTTTTTAATGATTTCTTATAAGGTGGTTCAAGCCTGACCTACCTTTTAAAAGTCACCTGACTTCTCTGACTCCATTTTAAACTTTTAATAATCACAGTTTTTAAAGCACCATCATATTACAAAGTCTAGCATTCATAACACTTTTTAAAGCCACAATTGAATCTGCCTCCACTACACTCTCAGGCAGTGCATTCCAGATCTGAACCAATCGATACGTCAAAAGGTTTTTCCTCCTGTTGTTTTTGGTTCTTTTAATAATCTCCTTAAATCAGTGTCAAAGAACAAAGAAAAGAACAAAGAAAATTACAGCACAGGAACAGGCCCTTCGGCCCTCCAAGCCTGCGCCGATCCAGATCCTCTATCTAAACATGACGCCTATTTTCTAAGGGTCTGTATCTCTTTACTTCCTGCCCATTCATGTATCTGTCTAGATACATCTTAAAAGACGCTATCGTGCCCGCGTCTACCACCTCCGCTGGCAACGCGTTCCAGGCACCCACCACCATCTGCGTAAAGAACTTTCCACGCATATCCCCCCTAAACCTTTCCCCCCCTCTCGCTTTGAACTCGTGACCCCTAGTAATTGAATCCCCCACTCTGGGAAAAAGTTTCTTGCTATCCACCCTGTCTATACCTCTCATGTCCTCTGGTTCTCAATCCGAATACCAATGGGAACAGTTTCTCTCTATGTACTCTGTCTAGATTCCTCATGATTTTGAACACATCGATCAAATTTCCTCTTAACCTTCTCTTCTCTAAAGACAATAACAGCAACTTCTCCAGTTTTAATATGGAGGCCAGAACTGTGCACAGTAATCTAAGTATGGCCTAACCAATATTCTCTACAAGTTTAACATGACTTTCTTGCTTTTCAGTTCTCTCCCTCTGGAAATGAGCCCAGTAATTTGCTTGCATTCTTCTGGCCTTGCTAACCAATATTGCTACTTTTAGTGATTTGTGAATCTGTACTCCCAGATCTCTTTTCTCCTATACCCTATTTAACCTCTTTTTTCAAGGTTGATGTGGCCTCTTTATTTGCCCTGCCAAGACGCACCATCTCACATTTATCGATATTGAAATTAATTTCTGATACTGCACTCATTCTGCAAGTTTATTAACTTCTACTAGTTGTCATGCCCAATAAAGCCATGTCCTATTCATAACTTTAAACATGGACTGTATTCAGCATAGAATCTTCTGGAACGGAATTATCTTTTTAAATGAACCACAATGGACATTAAAATTTTTCCTATGGTGGCCGCCGAGGGTCAGGTGACTTTTACAATTTCGGCCCAAGCTGAGAAATATCTCAAACATCTGGAAAGTTGATAATTGAATGAAAATGGGCGGAGTGCCTCTTTTGGATGGACATACCATGAAAAAAAATTGCGGAACTCACACCTATTGATTGTGGTCTGACCCTAAACTCAGTATCTACGGACTCCTAGACTCACTGGGATGGATTTTACAGCCCACCCCTACTTTGGGGGTCATGGCGGGGGTGTGGAGGGGGGGCTGGAAAATGCCTCCGGCAGAGGCCTGCCACGGGTCTTGATGTCGGGAAGGCCTGGACCGAAATTGCCAGTGGTGGCGAGGCCGCATGACGGCCGCCCCTGCCCCACCATCGCTTGGTGATAGGAACAGAATTTAAATGTTTTAATTTATTCAGATAAAGGAATTAATTACTTACCTAGTCCCACCATCTGTTCCAGAGCATCATTGCTGCTGGTGGCTGACACTCCCTCGCCTTTGGATACTTGTCCAGGGAACTGATCCAGCACCCTGTTGGGGAGGGGAAGCAGGTAAGTATTCACTGCGGGAGGTGGGGAGCAGGGCCAAACTCATCTGATTGGTGTAGGGGATGGTGGAAAAGGGTGAAGTTAAAAGTTTATGAACTTTGGAGGGGGGAGAGGTCAGGTACACAAGGTAAGTATTTTGGGGGCAGAGAGGGCAAGGAATAAATTGTATGTTATTGGCGTTGGGAGAGGAGCTAGAAACATTTATTTAATTTTTAAAGCAAATTTTAATGCAATATGTCTTTAAAAATTTACATTATAATGCAGGGCTTCATCGGTGGGGGGGGAGGGGGCGGTGGTGGGGGTGCAGTCCGCCCTAGCCATTTAAATGAGCTTCTGTGCTGAATAGCGCGTGACTCCGCGGCGTCTGGTCCATGTGGGCAAACTACCATTTTTGAAGCCCACCACTGTGATCAGCGGCGAGCTTGTAAAATCCACTGTCTCCGAGCTCAAAACTTAACAAAAAGAGCTGCAAGAAACCAGTTAAATCATAAGTAGCTGTGAATGGCCATCATCCATCCCCACTGTGCAGCAAGGGCTTCAACCTTCAAATAATTCTGGGTATAGAACAAAGAACAAAGAACAAAGAAAATTACAGCACAGGAACAGGCCCTTCGGCCCTCCAAGCCTGCGCCGATCCAGATCCTCTATCTAAACCTGTCGCCTATTTTCTAAGGGTCTGTATCTCTTTGCTTCCTGCCCATTCATGTATCTGTCTAGATACATCTTAAAAGACGCTATCGTTCCCGCGTCTACCACCTCCGCTGGCAACGCGTTCCAGGCACCCACCACCATCTGCGTAAAGAACTTTCCACGCATATCCCCCCTAAACTTTTCCCCTCTCACTTTGAACTCGTGACCCCTAGTAATTGAATCCCCCACTCTGGGAAAAAGCTTCTTGCTATCCACCCTGGCTATACCTCTCATGATTTTGTACACCTCAATCAGGTCCCCCCTCAACCTCCGTCTTTCTAATGAAAATAATCCTAATCTACTCAACCTCTCTTCATAGCTAGCGCCCTCCATACCAGGCAACATTCTGGTGAAACTCCTCTGCACCCTCTCCAAAGCATCTACATCCTTTTGGTAATGTTGCGACGAGAACTGATGCTGTATTCCAAATGTGGCCAAACCAAAGTCTTATACAACTGTAACATGACCTGCCAACTCTTGTACTCAATACCTCGTCCGACGAAGGAAAGCATGCCGTATGCCTTCTTGACCACTCTATTTACCTGCGTTGCCACCTTCAGGGAACAATGGACCTGAACACCCAAATCTCTCTGTACATCAATTTTCCCCAGGACTTTTCCATTTATTGTATAGTTCACTCTTGAATTGGATCTTCCAAAATGCATCACCTTGCATTTGCCTGGATTGAACTCCTTCTGCCATTTCTCTGCCCAACTCTCCAATCTATCTATATTCTGCTGTATTCTCTGACAGTCCCCTTCACTATCTGCTACTCCACCAATCTTAGTGTCGTCTGCAAACTTGCTAATCAGACCACCTATACTTTCCTCCAAATCATTTATGTATATCACAAACAACAGTGGTCCCAGCACGGATCCCTGTGGAACACCACTGGTCACACGTCTCCATTTTGAGAAACTCCCTTCCACTGCTACTCTCTGTCTCCTGTTGCCCAGCCAGTTCTTTATCCATCTAGCTAGTACACCCTGGACCCCATGCAACTTTACTTTCTCCATCAACCTACCATGGGGAATCTTATCAAACGCCTTACTGAAGTCCATGTATATGACATCTACAGCCCTTCCCTCGTCAATCAACTTTGTCACTTCCTCAAAGAATTCTATTAAGTTGGTAAGACATGACCTTCCCTGCACAAAACCATGTTGCCGATCACTGATAAGCCCATTTTCTTCCAAATGGGAATAGATCCTATCCCTCAGTATCTTCTCCAGCAGCTTCCCTACCACTGACGTCAGGCTCACCAGTCTATAATTACCTGGATTATCCCTGCTACCCTTCTTAAACAAGGGGACAACATTAGCAATTCTCCAGTCCTCCGGGACCTCACCCGTGTTTAAGGATGCTGCAAAGATATCTGTTAAGGCCCCAGCTATTTCCTCTCTCGCTTCCCTCAGTAACCAGGGATCCCATCCGGACCTGGGGACTTGTCCACCTTAATGCCTTTTAGAATACCCAACACTTCCTCCCTCCTTATGCCGACTTGACCTAGAGTAATCAAACATCTATCCCTAACCTCAACATCCGTCATGTCCCTCTCCTCGGTGAATACCGATGCAAAGTACTCGTTTAGAATCTCACCCATTTTCTCTGACTCCATGCATAATTTTCTTCCTTTGTCCTTGAGTGGGCCAATCCTTTCTCTAGTTACCCTCTTGCTCCTTATGTATGAATAAAAGGCTTTGGGATTTTCCTTAACCCTGTTTGCTCAAGATATTTCATGACCCCTTTTAGCCCTCTTAATTCCTCGTTTCAGATTGGTCCGACATTCCCGATATTCTTCCAAAGCTTCGTCTTTCTTAAGCCGCCTAGACCTTATGTATGCTTCCTTTTTCCTCTTAGCTAGTCTCACAATTTCACCTGTCATCCATGGTTCCCTAATCTTGCCATTTCTATCGCTCATTTTCACAGGAACATGTCTCTCCTGCACGCTAATCAACCTCTCTTTAAAAGCCTCCCACATATCAAATGTGGATTTATCTTCAAACAGCTGCTCCCAATCTACATTCCCCAGCTCCTGCCGAATTTTGGTATAGTTGGCCTTCCCCCAGTTTAGCACTCTTCCTTTTGGACCACTCTCATCTTTGTCCATGAGTATTCTAAAACTTACGGAATTGTGATCACTATTCCCAAAGTAGTCCCCTACTGAAACTTCAACCACCTGGCCGGGCTCATTCCCCAACACCAGGTCCAGTATGGCCCCTTCCCGAGTTGGACTATTTACATACTGCTCTAGAAAACCCTCCTGGATGCTCCTGACAAATTCTGCTCCATCTAGACCTCTAACACTAAGTGAATCCCAGTCAATATTGGGAAATTTAAAATCTCCTATCACCACCACCCTGTTGCTCCTACATCTTTCCATAATCTGTTTACATATTTGTACCTCTATCTCACGCTCGCTGTTGGGAGGCCTGTAGTACAGCCCCAACATTGTTACCGCACCCTTCCTATTTCTGAGTTCTGCCCATATTGCCTCACTGCTCGAGTCCTCCATAGTGCCCTCCTTCAGCACAGCTGTGATATCCTCTTTGACCAGTAATGCAACTCCTCCACCCCTTTTACCTCCCTCTCTATCCCGCCTGAAGCATCGATATCCTGGGATATTTAGTTGCCAATCGTGCCCTTCCCTCAACCAAGTCTCAGTAATAGCAATAACATCATACTCCCAGGTACTAATCCATGACCTAATTTCATCTGCCTTACCTACTACACTTCTTGCATTAAAACAAATGCACCTCAGACCACCACTCCCTTTGCGTTCATCATCTGCTCCCTGCCTACTCTTCCCCTTAGTCACGCTGACTTCATTATCTAGTTCCTTACAGGCTTTAGTTACTACCTCCTTACTGTCCACTGACCTCCTCATTTGGTTCCCATCCCCCTGCCACATTAGTTTAAACCCTCCCCAACAGCGTTAGCAAAAGCACCCTCAAGGACATTGGTTCCAGTCCGGCCCAGGTGTAGACCGTCCAATTTGTAATAGTCCCACCTCCCCCAGAACCGGTCCCAATGTCCCAAAAATCTGAACCCCTCCCTCCTGCACCATCTCTCAAGCCACTCATTCATCCTGACTATTCTTTCATTTCTACTCTGACTAGCACGTGGCACTGATAGCAATCCTGAGATTACTACCTCTGAGGTCCTACTTTTTAACTTGGCTCCTAACTCCCTAAATTCTGCTTGTAGGACCTCATCCCGTTTTTTACCTATATCATTGGTGCCTATGTGCACAACGACAACTGGCTGTTCACCCTCCCCCTTCAGAATGTTCTGCAGCCGATCTGAGACATCCCTGACCCGTACACCTGGGAGGCAACATACCATTCGGGAGTCTCGTTTTCGACCACAGAACCGCCTATCTACTCCCCTTACAATCGAATCCCCTATGACTATAGCCCTTCCACTCTTTTTCCCGCCCTTCTGAACAGCAGAGTCAGCCACGGTGCCATGAACCTGGCTACTGCTGCCTTCCCCTGGTGAGCCATCTCCCTCAACAGTATCCAAAACGGTATACCTGTTTTGGAGGGAGATGACCACAGGGGACACCTGCGTTGCCTTCCTGCTCTTTCTCTGCCTTTTGGTCACCCATTTCCTTTCTCCCTCAGCAATCCTAATCTGCGGTGTGACCAATTCGCTAAATGTGCTATCCACGACCTCCTCAGCATCGCGGATGCTCCAAAGTGAGTCCATCCGCAGCTCCAGAGCCGTCATGCGGTCGAACAAGAGCTGCAGCTGGACACACTTCCAGCAGGTGAAGGAGTCAGGGACATCAGCCGTGTCCCTGAGCTCCCACATAGAGCAAGAGGAGCATAACACGGGTCTGAGATCTCCTGCCATTTTTAATCTTAAGCTTAAGTTAGTCTTAACTTAGATAAATGAAAAAGGAACGAAAAGTTTTTACCAATCCCACGAAAAAAAAATGAAATAGAAAAAGCCTTACCTTATCTACACACCACCGAATACTTTTTTTTTGGTTAGAGGAGGAGGGCGGGTGGGAGACACTACAGGTGTAGTGTCTCGAGTTCAGCCGCTGCCCAAATATATAGGACTCACTTACCCAGCTGCCACCTCGCTCTCCCTGTCGCCGCTGCAAAAAGAAACTGCCAGAACAAAAAGGTAAGTTTATATAAGTTGAAACTCACTTAACTTAGAAGTTATGATCAGGTGGCCACCTGACTGAACCTCATCACAAATAATGAATCTTACTATTCCAAGCATCAGGGAGAAACTAGTGAATCTGCAAACAACAGCTGGAGAGACAGCAACAAAGCCAGAACACCTATGCCTTAAAACTGGAGACTACAACATCCTGAGGTCTCCAAGCCTGTTTCTTTTCAAGGCCACCAATACAGCAAACTGACCTCCTGGTATGAGACTCCAAGAAACTAACTTTGTGACCTTCCAAAATCCACCTCTTTGAGAGAATCCTGCGATGACTTCGATATACGACTCCAGCTATCGAATCCCCCAAATTATACATCAGAAGTGAAAACGCCTTTTTCACTGGGCCCACAATGCATGCCTTTTTTCCAGGATGAGCCAAAATCACGTGACTTACAAAACTATTTCTTTGCTTGTAATTTGTAAAAGTGCACTATCCTTTTTAATGGTTCTCTTTCTCGAGTGTGTGTGTGAGAGGTGAACGAGTGACATAACGTTAGACTTTCGCGGTGAACATGTGAATATAGAAAAATAATCCTTTTTATTTAAACTCAAGAAAAGCGTGCTGTTGGTTATTCTATTTGGCCATACATTCAGGGGTTAAGAAACACACACATCTTCCTTGTCAAAAACATATTAATTATGGACAGTAAAGGGAAGGGAACTGGGGTTTCAGTTCTCACTCACTTCTGTCTGTAACAGAACATTTTGTTGGAGTTTTATTCTGTATTCTTCAGGTGTCATCAGCAAATTTAGAAATTGCATTTCTGATTCCCAAGTCCAAATGGTAAATGATGAACAGCAGTGGTCCTAGCACTGATGCCTGTGAAAAACCAACCAGTTGCTCCACCAATCTCCACAAATCTACCTTTACCCCCACTTGCTGTTTTCTATTTTGCAGGCAATTTGCAATTCATACTGCTACTTTTCTTCTGACTTTTCATACTCTGACTTTAGTCATAAGTCTACCTTATCAAAGGCCTTTTGACAATTCAAAAATATTTCATTTACTACATTACCCTTGCCTACTCTTTTTATTACTTTTCAAAGAATTCAATAAGGTAGGTCAAGCATGATCTTCCCTTTTGAAATCTGTGCTGACTACACTTTGTTATATTTTCACATTCAAGATGTTTTCCCTTCGCTGCCATCCTACCAATCCAATTGGCTATGATAACCTTCAGCTCTGCCTTCTAATTGGTCTGACTGG
The DNA here is from genome assembly GCF_036365525.1 of Heterodontus francisci. Taxonomy (NCBI): domain Eukaryota; kingdom Metazoa; phylum Chordata; class Chondrichthyes; order Heterodontiformes; family Heterodontidae; genus Heterodontus; species Heterodontus francisci. The sequence continues at coordinate 153,559,029 of NC_090373.1, read as the reverse complement.
TCGATACTGATGACCTCCCACCCCAGTGAATAAAAGTAGATATGTCTTGTCAAATGTTAAGAAGCTGACACATTGGTTGAAAGATTAACAGTCAGTTTAAAACATTGATGATGGTTACGCTTGACTTTTGTCCTCCCATTATCATGGTATTAAAACTAGCTATGGAGAGGAAGGGCAATGGCCACAACAGTTTCATTGGTTCCATATTCTTCTGGATCTGTTTTCACTCGTGTACAGGGACCAAAATGTGCAGTGTATAGGAAAAGCATAATCACAATCTTGGAGCAGAGCTAAGTTAAAAATGCCTTTGAGATTTACTGTTCCTAGGAGATTATAGTCCTATCAACAGATATCAAAGTATGCTAATCCAAGTAATTTATTTCCAATACATTTTGAAAGTATATAAGTCATCTTTTATTGTGAAACAGAAACATTGAGGTTACAAATCAAATTTTGTAGATCCCTTGGGACAACACAAAACCTGGTTTCAACATCCATAGGCAGAGTGCATAGCTTTCATATAACTAAATAATTTCTTCAAGAGCTTAATAAGACATACAGTTGCCAAGGTACTCACAAGGTACTCAGTCACAGCTGTCCAACCAGTGCTGCAATAATAATAACCATTTTCCTATCTTGTCTGCACCATGTATGTTTTTTTATGCAAAGCACAAGGAAGATGGGGGTATTTCAAGCAACCTACTATTAATGGGAATGCCTAATGTGTTAGAATATGAGTTAAAAAGTATAGTGCATGACTGATTCAATGTCCAGTGCATATTGGAAGCCAAGAATGGCAGCTCCCAGCGGTAATGGTAAATGACCCTGATAGAATATAGTTTGGAAATTGTAATGTTTAGTTTTAGTTTAGTGATACAGCACTGAAACAGGCCCTTCGGCCCACCAAGTCTGTGCTGACCATCAATCACCCATTTATACTAATCCTACACTAATTCCATATTCCTACCACATCCCCACCTGTCCCTATATTTCCCTATCACCTACCTATACTAGGGTCAATTGCTAATGGCCAATTTACCTATCAGCCTGCAAGTCTTTGGCGTGTGGGAGGAAACTGGAGCACCCGGAGGAAACCCACGCAGACACAGGGAGAACTTGCAAACTCCACACAGGCAGTACCCAGAATTGAACCCGGGTCACTGGAGCTGTGAGGCTGCGGTGCTAACCACTGCGCCACTGTGCCGCCCCTAGTGCTCCTGGGTGATAGCAACCAGAGACTGATTAAGTTTGATATGATTTTGGATGTAGCTTTAAGGGGATCTAGACAGGCTAAGTGAGTGGGAAAGAACATGGCAGATGGAATATAATGTGGAAAAATGTGAAGTTATCCACTTTGGTGGGAAAAACAGAAATGCAGAGTATTTCGTAAATGGTGAGAGATCGAGAAGTGTTGATGTCTAAAGGGACCTGGGTGGCCTTGTACATAAGTCATTGAAAAATGGCATGCAGGTGCAGCAGGCAATTAGGAAGGCAAATGCTATGTTGGCCTTTAATGCAAGAGGACTTGATTACAGGATTGAAGAAGTCTTGCTGCAATGGTATAGAGCCTTGGTGAGACCGCACATGGAATATCATGTACAGTTTTGGTCTCCTTACCTAAGGACAGATATACTTGCCATAGAGGGAGTGCAACGAATGATCAGACTGATCCCTGGGATGGCAGGATTGTCCTATGGGAAGAGATTGAGGAGACTGGGCCTGTATGCTGTAGCATTTAGAAGAATGAGAGGTGATCTCATTGAAGCATACAAAATTCTTACAGGGCTTGACAGGTTGATGCAGGAAGGATGTTTCCCCTGGCTGGGGAGTCTAGAATCAGAGGACACTGTCTCAGAATAAGAGGTAGGCCATTTAGGGCTGAGATGAGGAGGAATTTCCTCACTCCAAGGGTGGTGGAGGCTCAGTCATTGAGTACATTCAAGACAGAGATCAATGGATTTCTAGATATTAAAGATACCAAGGGATATGGGAATAGTCCAGGAAAATGCCATTGAGGTAGATCAGCCATGTTCTGGTTGAATGACAGAGCAGGCTTGAGGGGCCGGATGGCCTACTCCTGTTCCTATTTCCTATGTTTACTGTAGCAGCAAGAACATTGCAAGGGAAGAGGTAAGAACATTAAAGAATGGCTAATAGACATAAAATGGAGAAGAAACAGAAAATAGTTAAATTCTTAATGGCTTCTCCCTTGAGGTATTCACTGGAGAGGATTTAGTGAGATTCTCTTCACAAACGAAAATAACCCAAGTATACTTTACTATTATATTTGGTTCCAGACAGGCTTAAAGGAATCAAAATAATTGCCCAGGGATAAATGATAATTATAGATCATAATAGATTATAATAACCCAGAGTATTTAACCTCAGAAGAAGACAGCTAGGGTACTCCTTCTTAATGCATGTAAGATAAAATTATGCAGAGAAAGTGATAGTATTATTTCAGGGTAAACCAAGCTAGTAGGTGAAGGGTTTTCCATTGATGAAGGGAAATTTAGAAATGAATTTAAGAAGATATTTTCAAAGAAGTATTAACCAATACGTGGAACAGACTTCCCAAATCAGCAATGAAAGCAAAATCCTTAGAGTCATTCATTGGATGACATGTTGAGGTTTTTGCAGGTTTTTCTTTTTGTCGGTATGAGCTGAGATGAGCGAAATGGTTTTCCTTATCTGTATCTAACTTGCAATCTTAAAGTGTTTTGTTTTCTTTAATGCAGTTGGATTTAAAAGTCCATGGTCATAACTTTCATGACTGTTGGACTTACACATCTCCATCACCCTATGGTTTCATCTGCTGCAATCTATTGCTTTCTAGTTGCATGTCCAACTATCTCTTTCATATTGTATCTCCCAGTCATCTTTCTTGAGGTTGGCCAATAAAAGCTTGATGAGGAGGTAGCTCCCTATTCCTAAGTAGGAGATAGCCAAAGAACTTACAAAATATGCCAAATTTGCACTACCATTGGAGATTCCAGGGCATATTTGAGCAAGTTGGAATTTTGGATGAAATCCTATTTGAATTTGAGGATTTGGCATAGATTTCTCATGGAATAAGCTGGCCATTGATCAAGCAGGAACCATCAAGGGCTAGTTATTTCAAAAGGTATTTTGGTTTAAAAGCTATATCTGGAATGGAGAAATTAGCAGTCTCGAATCCCTTTTCTCCGCCTCGAAGTAACTTATGCTCATATGCGGGAGGGGTTTAATCATGTCGAAAGCTAATGATATTCTCACATATACATGTACAAAAAAGGTAGGGAAAGAATGAACAGGGGATTGGCACTGATAAATAATTTCAGTCCAACTAAATGCGATGCATATAGCAGGGAAGCAATATAACAGGTACTCACAATTTAATTTCTATGATATATATCTATTATACAACCTTTCCTATCCTGAGTGGCGTGAAACAGGGCTGTGTTCTCGCACTCACACTTTTTGGGATTTTCTTCTCCCTGCTGCTCTCTCATGCGTTCAAGTCCTCTGAAGAAGGAATTTTCCTCCACACAAGATCAGGGGGCAGGTTGTTCAACCTTGCCCGTCTAAGAGCGAAGTCCAAATTACGGAAAGTCCTCATCAGGGATGTCCTCTTTGCTGACGATGCTTCTTTAACATCTCACACTGAAGAGTGCCTGCAGAGTCTCATTGACAGGTTTGCGGCTGCCTGCAATGAATTTGGCCTAACCATCAGCCTCAAGAAAATGAACATCATGGGGCAGGACATCAGTAATGCTCCATCCATCAATATTGGCGACCACGCACTGGAAGTGATTCAAGAGTTCACCTACCTAGGCTCAACTATCACCAGTAACCTGTCTCTAGATGCAGAAATCAATAAGCGCATGGGTAATGCTTCCACTGCTATGTCCAGACTGGCCAAGAGAGTGTGGGAAAATGGCGCACTGACATGGAACACAAAAGTCCGAGTATATCAGGCCTGTGTCCTCAGTACCTTGCTCTATGGCAGCAAGGCCTGGACAACGTATGCCAGCCAAGTGCGACGTCTCAATTCATTCCATCTTCGCTGCCTCCGGAGAATATTTGGCATCAGGTGGCAGGAACGTATCTCCAACACAGATGTCCTCGAGGCAGCCAACATCCCCAGCTTGTACACACTACTGAGTCAGCGGCGCTTGAGATGGCTTGGCCATGTGAGCCGCATGGAAGATGGCAGGATCCCCAAAGACACATTGTACAGCGAGCTCACCACTGGTATCAGACCCACCGGCCGTCCGCTTTAAAGACGTCTGCAAACGCGACATGAAATCCTGTGACATTGATCACAAGTCGTGGGAGTCAGTTGCCAGCGTTCGCCAGAGCTGGCGGGCAGCCATAAAGACAGGGCTAAAATGTGGTGAGTCGAAGAGACTTAGCAGTTGGCAGGAAAAAAGACAGAGGCGCAAGGGGAGAGCCAACTGTGCAACAGCCCCGACAAACAAATTTCTCTGCAGCACCCGTGGAAGAGCCTGTCACTCTAGAATTGGCCTTTATAGCCACTCCAGGCGCTGCTTCACAAACCACTGACCACCTCCAGGCACGTATCCATTGTCTCTCGAGATAAGGAGGCCCAAAAGAATTGCATTACACATTCAGTAATACCAAACTTATCAGGCACATAACAAACTTCTAAGAGCTAAAGCTATCTAAGCTGTAAATCTAACACAAGAGCAAAATAATGTGGATGCTGGAAATTTGAAATAAAGAGAAAATGCTGGAAATACTCAGTAGGTCATCAACCTAAAACATTAACTCTGTATCTTTCTCCACAGATGCTGCCAGACCTGCTGAGTATTTTCAGCATTTTCTTTAGTTAAACTGTAAACCTGTTGTATTCAGGTACTTATCACAAATACTGCCTCCCTTGCAGAACTGAAATATCACAATGACCTTTCCTTTCTATACAGAAGCAAGCAGTGAATTGGAGAGAATTCTTAATTTATCTTTGCTTGTGTTGAATCACGGTGCTAAATACTGATGGGTCTGTAGAGGGAACTTGAGAGAACTAATTTGAAATGGGAAAGTACTCACTGCATTTGCAATTATGTCCATTAAAATCATATAAAACTTCATTTTTAAAATCATATTCTGCACATGTTCCACATTAATAATGCATAGTACAGAATAGTCAAAATTTCAGCTTATTCTCTGAGTGAATATGACATTAATAATTTGCTGCTAACAATGATTCATCAATTATCGTTCTACCTCATCTGTGGGATAAGCAAGCAGTCCCTCATTTCCCATTGTGTATCATATATTCCGAACAGTTTTTAAGGGGGAGTAACTGCAGAAATAAATATGAAAGCTGAAGTTTTCTGCTTTTTGAAAAGCCAGTCTCACAGGGTTTGTGCCAACATTGCCCTTACCTGACTAGACTATCACTGGCCCTCATCAGATATTCCATGGTTAATTTGGTTAACTTAATTTTGGTAGTCTCCTGGTTGGAGTTCCACCTGAATTCGGAATCTTCTGATGGATTTTACCAAGCCCAAGACGTCAGGCTTGGTGGGGGAGTGGGGGATGCCGGAGGATCGTTCTGCCAGAGGCTTGCCAAGGAGGCTGATGAGGGGAAGGCCCGGCCCGATCCTCCCAGCGGCAACACGGCTCCATGGCACCCCCCCTCTCCCCCTCCACCCCACCACTGGGCAAAGGGTCCTCAATTTCAATATTTAAATTGATGACGTGAATAAATGTAAATGACCTTACCCTCAAACTTCCCGACCCGCCACGATCCTCAGTGCGGTGGCCGGCACTCCCAAGCCTTCCATTCCCAGTCTGGGGAAAGCCTGCTTGACACTGGTGGGAAGGGGGGGGGGGGGGAGTTAAGATTTCCGGTGCAGTTTTGGGGGAGGAGGGGGAAACAGGATAAAATAAAGGCTGCATTTGCTGACAACGCAACCACTAGGTGGTGCAGTACTGGCACATGCGCAAATACAGTCTCATTCACTGAAACGTCACTGTCTGCGACATCTCAGACAGCTGCCAGCAATAAAGATGCTGCTCAATTTGTCACAAAAAGCAAACACAGCCTTAAACCCAAATCCCCCCAGTGGCTGTGATCGCCACCTCCATCCTATCTCCAGCAGTACCCCGCTCCCTCCAGTCATTACACTTCTCTTCGCCGCTCCCTCCCACACCCGTCAACTCGCTGTTCACTCCCTGCCTCCCCCTACCCCCCCTTGGCCACTTGGTCCCCGCCTGGTTGCTGCCTTCCTTCAGCCACTGGATCCCACCCTCCCCGCCCCCCGCACCCCAGGCCACTCGCTCCAGGCCTCACCAGTTCCTTCTTCTTGGCCACTGGCTCCTGTGTCGCCCCGTCACCCCTCGGCTACTCGTTCCTCGCCTTCCCCCCCCGCCTCACCGCCGCTCTTTCTTGTGGCGCGGCGGGAAGCAATCGGCTGAAGGGGGAAGAGACGAGGCCAGGAAAGAGCGGTCAACGTGGAGAAGGGCGTGGTGGGAGCGAGTGGCTGAGAGGGGAAGCAATGAGGTGGGACATGGTGAGGTGGTGAGGGCAGAAGCGAGTGGCTGAGGGAAGGAAGCGATGAGATGGCGAGCAAGCGACCGAGAAGGGAAGCAGCAAGGGTGGGAGTGAGTGGCTGAAGGAAGGCAACAATGAGACAGGATGGAGCAGGAAATTGAATGTGGCGATTGAAACGGGGATGGTGGGAGGGAGTGGGTTGCTGTTCAGGGAATGGAGCCAGCGATCTCAGCTATTGAGGGGTAAGGACATCATTGCCTGTGACATCAGCGCACATGCACACATTCATACTGGCAAGCTGGCAAATGTTCACACGCACTGATAACGTTCACGATCACTCTGCACATGCTCTGCGTTGTCAGGGGTCACTGTGTAAAGTAAACTTAATGGACTGAATTCTATCGGCTCGCAGCCAAAATCTGCGGCAGGCAAATGCACAACGCACGCCAAAGAGCTGCCGTGTTTACAAGCGCAGCAGCTCACTTATATAGCTGGGGCAGGCCCCCACCCTGGTCACATGGAGGGGCAGGCTGTCCATCCCCGGCAATGGCGTCAGCTGGTTGTGCGCAGGCGCTGGCGCCATTTTTAAAGGGCTGTTAGCCCTACTGGGAAATTTAAATATTTAAAGTGAAATGGCATTTAAAAAAATAAATACTTCTCTTTTTCCTCTATCCAACCCCAATCATAATTAAATTAATTATTTGCCCTTTCCCCCCCCAAAAACACCTTCCTTTACTATCTGACCTTTCCCCCACAACTGCACAAAATTTAAACTATCACCCTTCCATCCCCTGCACCCGTGACCCCGTTCACCCACTCCCGCACAGAGAAACCTACCTCCTCCCCTCTCCCCACCAGTGTTGCACCTCGTTTCCTGGGACAGGGATCCAGAGGGGCGGCAGTGTCGGCCGCCAGGATGAAGATCCTGGCAGCACTTCACGAGGCGATGGGAAAGTCATTAACGCAGGCAAGTTAATTTATTTAAATATTTAAATTATGGTCCCGTTGCCGAGCAGTGGGGGAGAGGGAGGGGGGCCTGCCATGAGGCCTCGCAGCTGCCAGCAATATCAGGCCGGAGCCTGATGGCGTCGAGGTCCGTGGCGGGCCTCATCCAGGACAATCTTCATGCCCCCCTCCTCACCACAGATCCTGATGTTGAGGCCTCTAAAGAATCCAGCCCAATGACTGTAAGGGATGGTGGGCAGGGGTGAACATTAAACTTTGCGCACTCTGTGGTGGGAAAGGTTAGATTTCAAAGGTAAGTGTTTTTTTGGGGGGAACGGGCAAATAGTTAATGCAATTGTTATTGGAGGTTGGGAAAGGGGCATTAGAATTTTATTTGATACATTTTGTGGGTAGGGGGAGGTATATCTTTTCAAATTTAAATATGCCGGCAGGGCTGGCTGCCCTTTAAAAACGGCACCAATGCCCGCGCTCAGGCAGCTGATGCCATTGCTGGCATCGGACAGCCTTCCCCCTCCACAAGATTGGGGAGTGGGCTGTCCTGGCTATTTAAATGAGCCACCGTTTGGGAGATCGCTGTGGCTCTAAGGCAAGCAGTCTGCATTTTTTGAGCCTGTTCCAGCCCCTTGCTTCTGGGGAGGAAGATGGCTATTGCAGGCCATTTCTGGGTGCAAGACTGTAAGCAATCACTGTTTGACTGAATCCCATTCTGCATCCCATATCAAAACATGTTAGAATTAAAATAAAAACAAGAAATGCTGAAAATACTCAGCAGGTCTGGCAGCATCTGTGGAGAGAGAAGCAGAGTTAACGTTTCAGGTCAGTGACCCTTCTTCATGCTGGAATTCCTTGTGTCCAGCACCGTTACAGTGGTAACAATGGAAAAATTATGATACTTCTTCATTACTACTGCATCATTGAATACCCGGCCAAGCCTATTTCATGGCTAATAATTAACTCTGGTGAACATACCTGAAATGACAGGAAGCTGGCAGAGCAGCTCCCCCTAACCCTAAACCTAACCCTAAACTAAGTCTGCCTGAATTGTGAGAAGAAAATTCAAGCTCTCATACCATAAGGGAATCAAGTGACATAGGGATAGGGCAGGAAAGTGGAATTGATTGAGAAGATCAGCCATCGAATTGTAGGGTAGCTTGAGGGCAGCATATTTCTGATGTTCTTCTGTTCATATCATAGTTACCAAATCACAAGATATGAATAAAAGCAAAGAAGGAAAGAACTTGTATTTATATTGCTTCTTTCATGACCTCAGGACATCCCAAAATGTTTCACAGCCAATTACGTAGTTTTGAAGTGTAATCATTGTTGTAATGTGGAATTCCTTTGGTTGCTATATGTAATGACATCATTAATAGGTTTGTGAGCTAGTATTCAATACAAATAATGAACAAACAATTGCACAGTGTTCAGTCCAATTCATAACTGCTCAGATAATGAAACAGCTGCATGCAGCAAGACCTGGACAACATTCAGGCTTGGGCTGATAAGTGGCAAGTAGCATCCATGCCACACAAATGCCAGGCATCTCCAACAAAAGAGAACCTAACCATCTCCCCTAGATATTCAACAGCATTATCATCACTGAATCCTCCACCACCAACATCCTGGGGTTACCATTGACCAGAAACTGAACTGGAGAAGCCACATAAATACTGTGGCAACAAGATCAGGTCAGAGGTTGGGAATTCTGTGACGAGTCACTCACCTCCTGACTCCTCAAAGCCTGTCCACCATCTACAAGGCACAAGCCAGGAGTGTGATGGAATACTCTCCATTTGCCTGGATGGGTGCAGCTCTGACAGCAGTCAAGAAGCTCAACACCAATCAGGACAAAGCAGCCAGCTTGATCAGCACCCCATATACCACCTTCAACATTCACTCCCTCCACCACCAGCACACAGCAGCGGCAGTATATCCATCTCCAAGATACACTGCAGCAACTCACCAGGCCTCCTTAGACAGCACCTTCCAAAACGGTGACTTCTACCACCTGGAAGGACAAGGGCAGCAGGCACATGGGAACACCACAACCTGCAAGTTCCCCTCCAAGTCACACATTATCCTGACTTCGAAATATATAATTATTCCTTCATCGTTGCCTGGTCAAAATATTGGAACTCCCTTCCTAACAGTACTGTGGTCTTAACTACACCATATGAACTGCGGTGATTCATGAAAGCAGCTCACCACCATCTTCCCAAGGGCAATTAGGGATGGATAATAATTACTGGTCTTGCCAGAAATACCTACATCCCATGAATGAATAAAAAAAGTCTTCACTAATATGCAATGTTGCTGGCCATGTGGACCAAAGGAATTCCTACTCCAGCTTGACAAAGTAGGCTGGATTTTACTAGTCGCCCGACGTCGGGTGTCGTGATGGGGGGACCCAGAAAATACCTCTGGGAGAGGCCCGCCAGGCGAAGGCCTGGCCCTATATAACCGGCGACGCTGAGGCCTAGTGTCAGCACCCCACCATCGGTGATGGGGACCTAATTAAAATATGTTAAAATTTAAATTAGATGAATAAACACTTACCTTTTCAGAACGGCCTTCCTGCTCTGATATTCCGGTCGACTGCCGGAACTCCTGTGCCTTCGCAGAACACTGGTTGGGAGGGGGGAGGAGTGAAGTTTTCAGGGCAGGAGCTGGGGGCAGGGGTAAACGGGAAAAACTCTTGCTATTGGTTGAGGGGATGGTGGGAAGGAGCTCAAGGCCAAAGTTAATAAAGTTCGGGGGGGTAAAGTTCAGGATCGGCTGAAAAGTTTCTTTTGGGGGAAGAAGGCAATAAATAAAATGTTTGGTCATTTGGAGGGGGGGGGGTGGGAGAGGGTCTTCGATCTTTTATTAAATTTTAAAATTAAATTATATCATGCATTTCACTTTAAAAATTAAAATTACTCATAAGGGCTTGAAGCCCTTTAAAAATTGCACGGGCGGCTGTGCGGTGGTGCCGGACGCCGTCGCTGGGGTTGGAGCACCCGTCACTCTACGTCATCGGGAGCAGGCATTCCGTCCCCTCCATGTTAAGGTGCCACCGCGCTAAATGTTGCGGCAGCTCAGCGGCGCACATCTTACGCATGCGCCGTGCCATTTTTGAAGCTCGCCATCAGGAAAAAATTCAGCCCAGTGACTTTCATTAGCTACAGAATGCTCAAAATTCAATATTTTAGTTTAAAGCCTCGTCCAAGTAAAACATTTCAGGAACAGCTACAGTATTTAGGCGACTGTTTTTTGAAAGGTACAACACAGACCACTTTTGCTATGTTTGCCAGGGTAACCATATAGTTTTATTTAGCTGGTCACATTCTGATTCCTGCTTTACCAAGTTATCCCTTGCCAGAAGTGAAAAGTCAAACTACTCAAACATCAATTCAACTGAAAACATAGAAAATATAACTCTCAACGTTAACAGTAAGCAACATGAAAACTGACAGCAAAGCTGAATTGAAAATGATGCATCTGCCTAAGGAAACTGCGGAAACCCAGTGTACCGATGAAGGATACAGTAACCAAGAATACTGCCATTCTGATGCTGAGGTCAGTACTGCTCAGATCAAGATCTGGGAGAAAATTTTGAGTAGAGGTTGGTTTCTGAATACAATTACATGAGAAGTTCTGGACAACACACCTTACAAAGGAGTTATTGGCCTTAGAGAGAATGCAGCATAGGTTTACCAGAATGATACCTGGACTCCAAGGGTTAAGTTACAAGGAGAGATTACACAAACTAGGGTTGTGTTCCCTGGAATTTAGAAGGTTAAGGAGATATTTGATCAAAGTTTTCAACACATTAAGGGGAACAGGTGGAGTCAATAGATTTTCTCTGGTTGGGGAATCTGGGACTAGGGGTATAGCCTAAAAATTAGAGCCAGAGCTTTCAGGAGTGAAGTTCAAAAACACTTGCACAGACTAAGGGTGGTAGAAGTTTGGAAATCTCTTCTGCAAATGGCAACTACCACTAGATCAACTGTAAATTTTAAATCTGAAATTGATAGAATTTTGTTATCAATAGGTATTAAGCCATATAGGGCAAAGGCAGGTAGATGCAGTTAGGTCACTGATCTCATTGAATGGTGGAATAGGCTCGAGGGTTGAATGGCCTACTCGATCCTATGTTTCTATGTAAAAAAAAGCACCTAACATGATAATGGTAACAACAAGCATTCAACAAGAACAATTGCTGGAACCCTCTGCAGCTAAAAGAGCTGAGGCCCTCAAAAGCCAAGGTAGCAAAGTTAGTTTAGCTGGAGACCCTGAAGATGTTGGTAAGGCTGACATTCACTATTCGTGGACTCACATTCCATATGTTGACTACTGTGGAGCGTTCTCTAGCTCATAGGTGGACTTCATAGTGCAAGCTGCTCTGATTGTGGCTGTTACAACCATAAGGTTGACTCTGTAAGCAGTTCTGAGGCTGAAGCTTGCAGAATCTGGAGAAAGATTGCAGTGTCCATTAAAAGGTTTAGCTGGAGTTGGGGACATCTTTCATTCTGTTCATGTCAGATCTATAATAAATTCCAGCTGTAAATGTAGGCATGACTTTCTCTTACCATAAGGTACTGATACATAAGTCAAGCTTTCCAAAGATGTGCCTCTTTCATCTTGAGGACTATACTCAGGTACTACACTTTATCATAAAAGTTGCTTAAATACCACCAGTACCAGTGTACCTAAAGTTAATTGATGATCTTGCAAGAAAACAATTGATCAATTTTGGGTCAATTAATAGCCCTGAAGGTGGAGGAGATGTGAGATTTGTAAGTTTGAAATGTGCCAGAACATCCAGCTACAGACAGAAAAATTAATTAGAGCTAAGGGAAATATGACAAGGAAGGGTTCCAGATAGAAAGTCTAATCATGCATTGTTGATTGCAGGAACAGACACAGATAGATAAGCCAGATCACTTTAATAAAAGGATTTCTCCAAAAATGAAAAATTGATGAGGAGGGGAGGGGTGTGGTGGGGGGGGGGGGGGGTGGTGGTGGGAGTCCCCTGAGGGATTAGCTTCATTCTTTTTATTGTTTGCAAAATGGATTTCATGAGTTACCTTTGCAGTCCACCATCTTAAAATAGAATATAACATTTTGGGGCTAGATTTTATGTCAGTATTGTATTGCTATTTTTTCTCACTATAACCCAACTATAAAATAGTTGTGCAATGAAAATGGCAGTTAAGCTCCTTAGGTTTGCTTTTTGCTTATACACGAAAGGAAAAGAAGAAGAATGTTGGTCACCATTCATTCTGCTACACTTAAAATGTATTGCACCATTGTTGGGCTGCAGGTTTTCCAGCAGCTTCTTTTTGCATTAAAAAAAATATACAGGAGTGTACAGCATTAATTTATTTGACAGACAACATAGTTTCTACACAAGGTATGTCTACTTGCATTTTTTTTGGATATAGAGACTGATGTTTCAATGATGAATATTGTATTCAAGTTTCCTATACTTGGGATAAACAAGACAAATAAGTTTTGGACAGAAATACTCAGCTGCTACGAGAAAGAAGAAAAGAAAGAGTTGCATTTATATAGTGCTTTTCACAGCTACCTATATCTCAAAGTGCTTTATAGTCTATGAATTACTTTTGTAGTGTACTCATTGCTGTAATGTAGGAAAGCCTAAATGCAAACTGAAATCACAAGAAATTTCCACAGATGAACACAAACAACTTTGGGACAATAATGAAAATATGAACCTTTGCAATTTTCACAGTGGTGTTTTAATGTAATCATTTTTAGTGTTAAAGTCACAGTTTTTACAAAGATGGTTTCTCAATGGCAGTCTGATATTTAAACCTTTTCAAAAGTGACTTGATTTTAAAAAGCACTGTGAACTTTTACATTTGCCATGATCTTTGATGCAGCTACCCTGTCATCATTTGAATAAATGAATTTCCTACATGCAAGCTCTTGTATAGCATTGATGTTGTATGTGACATTCTAAATGTCAGCAACTCCTCCAGGATTCCTTTTCACAGTTAAAGATTTAAGATACTGATAGGATCCTGTCTGGAAAAAAATGTATATATAAAAACAATTTATAGCTTCTTCTGCATATTAAACAAGTGGGTTTATCAGTGAAACACACTGCAATTCTTAGATTGGAAGGGAAGAAAAAAACTCCAGTTGGTTACTATTGTGCTGCTTGCTTTGGCATTGCAGAAAATGTTATTCCATAAATGGCTTCATATTTTCAAATATATGAGTGAACTCTCCCAAGCCCAATGAAATAGTTCATTAATTATGGTGCTATATTGCAGTGGGGCCACCAACAGATTCACTCATTTTTTTTAGACTTAGAGATACAGCACTGAAACAGGCCCTTCGGCCCACCGAGTCTGTGCCGACCAACATCCACCCATTTATACTAATCCTACACTAATCCCATATTCCTACCACATCCTCACCTGTCCCTATATTCCCCTACCTATACTAGGGGCAATTTATAATGTCCAATTTACCTATCAACCTGCAAGTCTTTTGGCTGTGGGAGGAAACCAGAGCACCCGGAGGAAACCCGCGCAGACACAGGGAGAACTTGCAAACTCCACACAAGCAGTACCCAGAATTGAACCCGGGTCGCTGGAGCTGTGAAGCTGTGGTGCTAACCACTGCGCCACTGTGCCGCCCGTAATGAGCAGTAGCACTCTGCATTTGGGGATGATTTATATAGCTATAATGTCATGATATAAGCTTTGCAAATCTAGCCTTTACATTGTCGGAAAAACTGGGATTCAGCCAATGAATCTTATTTCTAAAAAAAATGCACTCTCACCTTTACAACCAAAGTTGGGAGCAAGGATGCAAATGAAGGAAGTTAAGTTAAATTCAATAAATTTCATGCAAATAGCTAGACAAGTTAGACTAGATAGGAGAAAATTAAAGTTAAAATTAATAAAGAGAATGGGTGGGAAAGGTGAGCATAGGTAAAGTATTTAAATATTTATATTTTCTTCGACAATTTTTAGTAAGGCAGTGACTGTATGTAGCTTAGGTGTTGCTAATATTTGGGTGGCTTTTTCATGCAACACTGCTCATTTCAACATCACAGTGCATAAGCTGAAGAAAAATAAAATCAGCTGGCCCAGAGAGATAGAAGTATCCCTGAGGTTCCAGGTAAGCTACTAGTTAAAATTAGCTCCATCCCTAAAACAGGGTGACCCTGCTGTGCTGACCTGAGGCTGGCATATTGCACCTGCAAGAGAGCATCGGTGGTGCCCACCTCCAAGTTATAACATTATAGCATGCCACACTATCCCAATGGCAGAGAAAACTCCAGGCCAGGGCCAGAAGAAAAGTATCCTCTTTTCATCTTCTGCTCTTAATTGAATGACTGCCCATCTACCCCTGGATTAATTAACTTTTCCCTAGTTGATGTTCGAGGTCTCAGTGGACTCAATGGAACTCCTATCAGTTCTGAGCTGGCAGAGTTCATATGAGGCCTATAGAAGGTATAAAGCATGGAATTTCCAAAGTAGCCTGATTCATCCAGTTACGGTCACTTGATATAGAATGAGCAGGTTGAATATCCTTTGAAGGCCCCCATCCCACAAGAATTTAAAGGGTTACAGCTCCAATTAATAGCCTGTTTACACAGAAATCAAACTTCCTGCATTCAGGCTCCTTGGAATTTTGAGGTCTATATTATCCCTGCGACACTGTTTTCCACACACAAAAAAATAAGCGCAATAATAGTAAGCAAACTAGGGCTGTGGTTTTGTGTTCCATCTAGTTGTCACAAATCACAGTCAGTTGTGGCATATCTCGATGCAAAACAACTTAGTTTGATTGCTGTACTGAAATTCTGTGCTGGTAGTATGCATTAAATGTCAGAATTGCCTGTTGTTCATTATTCTCATTTCAGTCACACTCTGTAAAGATCCCTTTGGTAGCATCTGCTGTTCCTTCCTCTCAAATGCCAACTGGAAGGAAACCTGCTGTGTGATACTGAACTTCTCTCTGTACATTTGGAAAGCAATCTGCTCAACTCTCAGAACAAAGGGCAGCACTCTGTGGTGCCTTGGAAAAAGGGTATTTACTTCATTTGCAAAATGATTTGCAAATGCAACTTTGCTCATAAAAATATAATAGCGAATATAATGTTGCAGTAAAATGTAAGATATCATTGTAAAATGACACCCTTAACACTTCGATGTATTTTCCTACTACCTTACCCCAATTTCACTTTTTGAAACCATGGGGCTGAATTTTATCCGAGCGCCACACTCCGTAGAGGCGCTCTTTAAACTCAGCGGGGTGCCCGCATTTAGCGGTCGCTACAGAAACCCCGTGATATTACGCGTGGAGGCTCATTAGCATTACTGCGCCGAGTCTCCTCCCCCCCACCCCCGCCATATCACGTGGGGAGAGGTGGAGTGAGGAACCCTTTGACAGCTGTGCAGCAGGTGCAGGGGCCCTATTTAAAGCACCCCAGTACCTGCTTCCTGACATCTGTCAAAGAATACTTACCTGACTACTGAAGAGTGGGGCTGCCATCAATCTGGCAGCAAAGCAAAAAGTGCTGCAGAAATCCAGCAGGTCAGGCAGCATCTATGGAGAGAGAAGCAGAGTTAACTTGTCCAAGTACACAGACCTGAAAGTTAACTCTGCTTCTCTCTCCACAAATGTTGCCTGACCTGCTGAGCTTCCCCAGCACTTCCTGCTTTGCTGTCACATACTTACCCTTCTGTGTCCCAGTGTCCTGTGAAGTTGCGATCCTCTTTTTCCACTCAAGTGTAACATTCCTTCTTGAAAGAGTGCCGCACCTGGGTGAATAAGCTTAATTTTGCACATTCCAGGATGTGGAACTGAAATATACAATAAAAGGTATTACAGAGGTTTACAGACAACACACTGACACAAATGGGAATTCACGGGTGTCACAGCAATGTAAATACTAAATGATCCTCACCAACATGTGTGTCCTTTTCTCTTTGTGAGTGATGTGTGCCAGCATGTAGCTCCAATGTCATATCCCTTTGCACCGTTGGCCCTCAGGGGAGCCAACGTATGCAATAACATCATTGCCATGCCACCATAACACATAAGCGTCTCCATGGATGCAGTGACATGGACATTGGCTCAGTCAGCTGCTGCCTCGAATGGTTTACAGAGGGATGCTGCAGATATTGACTGGTACACAGCAGGTGAGTGAGGGTGATGGGTGGCTTGTGGAGCTCATGTCGGTTCCTATGAGGCAGGGAGCCTTTGTCTGATAAGCCACTGCCATACGTCCCTAGCTCACTGCCAGCCCTGCGTGCAGAGCCTGGGTGCCATCTGCCCTCCCATGCATCTTTTATATTGTAGGTCCTCAGTGTACTCATAGTCTGAGGAGGTATCCTGTTGTCGTTTCTCCTCATCATGCTAGGGTTGGCCCCTATTGGGTGCGCAGTTGTGCAGAGCAACAAAGAAAGGAGCTGGCCTTTTCGGCCCGTAGTGCAGGGCACCACCTGATCTATCCAGGCATTGGAGGTGCTATTTCAGCATCCCAATCTCCTGCTCAATGGTGGCTCATATAGCCCAGTGGCTGGCGTTGTATCTCTCCTCTGTAGCAGTAGTGGCATCTCTCACCGGTGTCGGGTGCCATGTCTGCAAAGTATAGCCCTTATCTTCAAGAAATCACCCTCCATCTGAGCCAGTTCAGTGAACAGCGGTGCAATGGGGACTGGCACAAGACCCAGGTGTCATGACAGCTGCCTGAGAAGCAGTCACATATATGCAGCAAGCATCTGCGATATTCACATACCAGCTTCCCCTAGATTGAGAGGGCTCCTTTAATGATGATGTCTGCAGGTGGTAGCCTGGCAGTAGGCCTGATGGCATCTCTCTGCCCATTGTGCTAGCCTATCTATGTCCTGTTGCAGGCAGTTCATATCATTCTCAGTCTTTGCCATAGCTCCAAGTTCAGTGTCATCAGCAAATTTTGAGATTCTATTCTGTATTCCAAAATCCAAGTCATTCATATATAGAGCAAAATAAGCAGTGGTCCTAACATTGACCCTTGTGGAACAATGCTGTGTACTATTCACCAGTCTGAAAAGCAACCATTTACTACAACTTGCTGTTTTTAGTCCTTAAGCCACTTTTTTAATCCAATTTGACACTGACCCACATATTTCATGAGCCTCAATTTTCTTAAGCTACCTTTTATGTGGTACCTTATAAATGCTTTCTTAAAATCCATATAGACAACATCCACCACATTTCCTTCTTCAACCTTTTCTGTTACTTCATCAAACAACTCAATTCGATTAGTCAAGTATGATTTGCCTTTCACAAATCCATGCTGGCTGTCCTTAATTAACTCAAACCTCTCTAAGTGTATGTTGATATTTTCCCTGATTACTGTTTCTAAAACATTACCCACCACTGATATTAAACTAATTTCCTGTAGTTGCTAAGACTGTCCTTACACCTTTCTTGAATAAGGGCATCACATTTGCCAGTTTCCAATCCGCTGGCACCTCCCCATATCCAGGTAAGATTGGAAGATTATCACAAGCCCTTCCACTATCTACTCCTCCACTTCCTTTAGCAACCTGGGACCAGGTCAGGTAACCTATTTAGCCAAAGCACAACCAGCTATTTAGTACCTCCCCCCTCTCAATTTTTATCTTATCCATTGCCTCTACTTCCTCTGCTTCTACTGATATTTTGCCAGCCTCCATTTCATTAGTGAACACTGATACAAAGTACTCATTAAGTTTATTAGCCTTGCCCTGTGCCGATGAGCATATATTACCCTTTCTGTCCCTAATAGGCCCCATTCCTCCTCTTACTACTTGCTTTCTATTTACATGCCAATCGATCTTTGGGTTCCCTTTTATATTGACTATCATTCCATTCTCATATTCTCTCTTTGTCTCTCGAGTCTTATTTTCCTCTTCTCCTCCCCTCTCAACTTATTATATATGGCCTGGTTCTCACTTGATGAGTTCACCTAACATGGATCAGACACCCTCTTTTTTTCGTTTCATCATCACCTCTCTATTTCAGTCGTCAACCAAGGAGCCCTGTTCTTGGTTCCCCTACCTTTCACCCTTGTTGGAATATTCCTAGCCTGTACATGAAGCATCTCTTCTTTAAAGATTGTTCAATACAGCTCGTCACGTCAGTCTTTGCTTCCATTCAACCCTGGCTAAATCCCTTCTCATCTTGTTGAAATTATCCCTCTTCCAATCTAGACATTCCACCTTATTTTGTTCCTTGCTTTTCTGCATTCCCCGTCTAAACCTTATGATACGATGATCACTCTTACCCAAGTGCTCACCCACAGACACTTGGTTTACTTGGCCCACCTATTTCCCAGCACCAGATCTAGCAATGCCACTTTTCTAGTTGGGGATCCAGCAATGCATCTTTTCTAGTAGTGTTCATGCATAGCCTCATCATCAAACAGCTAAATATCCTCAGCATATCACCCACAGTCACAAGGCGCTCTGGAATAATATCACCAAACCCCAAAAACCATGATCAGAGCCTATTGCCTTGAGTATCCCCATGATTGGGATAATGGGTAGCTTTTCTGTTGTTTGCTACCAGAGATTCACCCAATGAATCAACAGGCTTCAGTCCATTTGAATTGATCTATGGGCATGAGGTAGAGGCCAGCGTAAAATGATCAAAGAAAAATTTCTCTATCAAAGGGAGGAAACCTCATTGTTAAATTACATAACAGCTTTTTGTGAGCAACTTTTTAAAGCCTGTACTGTGGCACAAGAGCACCTAAAAGCCTCTCAGCAAAACATGAAAAAGCAAGCAGACAGACTTGCTCAGGCGCGAACATTTACATCAAGTCCTAGTGCTGTTGCCATTAGAGGGTGATCCCCTGAAAGGGAGATTTAATCTCCTTTACTGTATGGAAAGAATGATCAGTGAAGTAAATTACCTGATTAACACCCCAGACCAGTGAAAGAAACAAAGACTGTGCCACATCAATATGCTGAAGAAATATCATAATTAGGAACAGGACAAACCAGTGAATGTATGCCAGGTAGTGAGAACAGTGGAGGGTGAAAACCATAGTGAATAGGAGCTAGTGGAAGAAGGGAACCCAGAAAATTCTCAGATTGAACCACCTGCTATGAAATTGGACAACACAGAATTCTTAGGAAGACTAGAGATAGTATTTCACTATTTGACTGACAAGCAAAGAAAGGACCGAGCAACACTGCTAAGAGAGTTTGAGGAAGTTTGTATGGAAAAACTGGGTCGTACTTCTTTAACCATTCATGATGTAGCTGTAGAAGAGACTCCACCTCTAAAACAAAACCCACATCAATTGAACCCTGATAAATTGGCTCAAGTCCAATATGACATCCAGTATATGCTAGACCATGACCTAATTGAACCCAGTCAAAGCAGCTGAAGTTCACCTATTGTACTAGTCCCCAAGCCAGACGCATCAAAAAGACTCGGTATTGACTACCGCAAAGTCAATGCAGTAACTCAAGCAGATTCATATCCGAGCCCCCCGCATTGAAGATTGTATAGACTGAGTAGGCAATTCCACCTACTTCAGTAAAACTGATTTTTAAAAGGATACTGGCCAGTCCCTATGAGCACCCAAGCTAAAGAACTTCTGTCTTTTGTAATACATGTTGGCCTATTCCAATGTAAAGTCATGCAATTTGGTTTAAAGAACACCCCAGTCACATTTCAAAGATTGATGCATCAGGTGGTGGCTGGTTTAAACAACTGCATTGTCTACCTGGATGACCTGTTAGCCTCTAACGACACCTGGGAATACCACCTAAACCATTTAAGAGCACTGTTTAAGGGTCAACAAAATGCTAACTTAGTGGCCAATTTAGCTAAAAGTGAGTTTGCTAAGGCCAAAGTGACCTACGTAGGATATATTGTATGAACATGATACAGTTGCGATTATGGAGACATGGCTGCAGGGTGACCAAAGATGGGAACTGAACATCCAGGGGTATTCAATATTTAGGAAGGACAGGAAAAAAGGAAAGGAGGTGGAGTAGCGTTGTTAGTAAAAGAGGAAATCAATACAGTAGCGAGGAAGGATATTAGCTCAGAGAATTCTGATGTGGAATCTGTATGGGTGGATCTAAGAAACACCAAGGGGCAGAAAACATTGGTGGGGGTTGTATATAGACCCCCAAACAGCAGTGGTGATGTAGAGGATGGCATTAAACAAGAAATTAGAGATGCATGCAATAAGGGTGCAACTGTAATTATGGATGATTTTAATCTACATACAGATTGGGCAAACCAAATTAGCAATAATACTGTAGAGGAGGAATTCCTAGAGTGCATGCGTGATGTTTTTTTGGACGAATACATTGAGGAACTAACTACAGAATAGGCCACCTTAGACTGGGTATTGTGTAATGAGAAAGGAGTAGTTAACAATCTTGTTGTGCGGGGTCCCTTGGGGAAGAGCAACCATACATGACAGAATTTTTCATTAAGATGGAGAGTGAGACAGTTGATTCTGAGACTAGGCTCCTGAATCTAAATAAAGGAAACTATGAAGGTATGAGGTGCGAGTTGTCTATGATAGATTGGGGAATGTTACTTAAAGGGTTGAAGTGGATAGGCAATGGCTAGCATTTAAAGAGCGCATGGATGAATTACAACAATTGTTCATTCCTGTCTGGCGCAAAACTAAAACAAGAAGGGTGGCTCAACTGTGGCTTACAAAAGAAATTAGGGATAGTATTAGATCCAAGGAGGTGAAATATAAAATGGCCAGAACAAGCAGCCAACCTGAGGGTTGGGAGCAGTTTAGAATTCAGCAAAGGAGGACAAAGGGATTGATTAAGAAGGGGAAAATAGAGTATGAGTGTAAGCTTGCAGAGAACATAAAAACTGACAGTAAAAGCTTCTATAGATATGTCAAGAGGAAAAGATTAGTGAAGACAAATGTTGGTCCCTTACAGTCAGAAATGGGGGAATTTATAATGGGGAACAAAGAAATGGCAGACCAATTAAATACATACTTTGGTTCTGTCTTCGCAAAACAGGACACAAATTGCCTTCCAGAAATGTTGGGGAACATAGAGTCTAGTGAGAAGGAGGAACTGTATGAAATCAGTATTAGTAAGGAAATTGTTTTAGGGAAATTGATGGGATTGAAGGCCGATAAATCTCCAGGGCCTGATAATCAACATCCCAGAGTACTTAAGGAAATGGCCCTAGAAATAGTAGATGCATTGCTGGTCATTTATCAAAATGCTATAGACTCTGGAATAGTTCCAATGGATTGGAGGATAGCTAATGTAACCCTACGATTTAAAAAAGGAGACAGAGAGAAAAAAGGGAATTATAGACCGGTTAGCCTGACATCAGTAGTTGGGAAAATGCTGGAGTCCATTATAAAAGATGTAATAGCAGAGCACTTGGAAAACAATGACATGATCAGACAAAGTCAACATGGATTTACGAAAGGGAAATCATGCTTGACAAATCTACTGGAATGTTTTGAGGATGTAGCTAGTAGGATAGATAAGGAAGAACCAGTGGATGTGGTGTATTTGACTTTCAGAAGGCTTTCAATAAGATCCCACATAAGAGATTAGCGTGCAAAATTAAAGCGCATGGGATTGGGGGTAAGGTACTGACATGGACAGAGAACTGGTTGGCAGACAGGAAACAAAGAGTAGAAATAAACGGCTCTTTTTCCGGGTGGCAAGCAGTGACTACTGGGGTACCGCAGGGATCCGTGCTCGGACCCCAGCTATTCACAATATATATTAATGATTTAGATGAGGGAATTAAACGTAATATATCCAAGTTTGCAGATGACACAAAGCTGGGTGGGAGTGGGAGCTGTGAGGAGGATGCAGAGAAGCTCCAGTGTGATTTGGGCAGGTTGGGTGAGTGGGCAAATACATGGCAGATGCAGTATAATGTGGATAAATGTGAGGTTATCCACTTTGGTGGCAAAAACAGAAAGGCAGATTATTATCTGAACGGTGATAAATTGGGAAAGGGGGAGGTGCAGCGAGACCTGGGTGTCCTTGTGCACCAGTTGCTGAAAGTAAGCATGCAGGTGCAGCAGGCAGTTAAGAAGGCAAAAGGTATGTTGGCCTTCATAGCAAGAGGATTCGAGTGCAGGAGCAAGGATGTCATGCTGCAATTATACATGGCCTTGGTGAGACCACATCTGGAATATTGTGTGCAGTTTTGGTCTCCTTATCTGAGGAAGGATGTTCTTGCTATGGAGGGAGTGCAGCGAAGGTTCACCAGACTAATTCACAGGTTGGCAGGACGTATGAAGAGAGATTGAGTCGATTAGGCTTGTATTCGTTCGAGTTTAGAAGAATGAGAGGGGATCTCATAGAAACCTAAAAAATTCTATCAGGGCTGGACAGACTAGATGCAGGAAGGATGTTCCCGATGGTGGGGGAGTCCAGGACCAGGGGTCACAGTCTAAGGATAAGCCATTTAGGACTGAGATGAGGACAGATTTCTTCACCCAGAGAGTGGTGAACCTGTGCAATTCTCTACCATGGAAAGCTGTTGAGGCCAAATCATTAAATATATTCAAGAAAGAGTTAGATATAGTTCTTAGGGCTAAAGGAATCAAGGGATATGGGGAGACAGCGGGAACAGGGTACTGAGTTTGGATGATCAGCCATGATCCTATTGAATGACGGTGCAGGCTCGAAGGGCCGAATGGCCTACTCCTGCCCCTATTTTCTATGTTTCTATGTCAAGGTCAGGGTTTGCCAAGGGCAGCAAAAGTACAAGCCCTGATAGATTTTCCCCATTCCCAAGACCAAGAGAGAAATAATGAGATTCTTGGGGATGTGTTGCTTTCTGCAGAAAATCTGTTCCCAACTTCAGCACCCTAGCTGTTCCCTTAACTGACCTATTGAAGAAAATATTTCATAGTGTGGTCAGAATAGTGCCAGATGGCTTTCAAAAAGTTGTAGGCAATTTTAACAAATGAGCCTGTATTGGCAGCCCCAAATTCTAACAGATCCTTTAAGGTGGCGACTGACGCATGAGTAGAAGTGATCTTACTCCAAGAAGATGATTCAGGCATTGAGAGGCCAATTGGCACACTCCTCTCATCCCACTTAATACCTGATCCATGATGCTCTGGAACGCCGCATGTGCAGTGGACACTCCAAATGGTAACTTTTTATGCTGGTACAACCCTTTGTCTGTATGAATGGTAAGAAATTCCTTGCTCTTGTCAGTTAATTCTCATTGCAAATATGTATTTGGCACATCTATCTTACTGAACACCTTCACATTTGCTAAATTGGAAAACAAATCATCACAAGTAGGCTGTGGGTAAGTATCATTTTCAATCACCTTATTTACCATTCATTTATAATCTCCACAAATTCGAACAAACCTATCTGCTTTTTAAACTACCACAACGGGTGCAGCCCATTCACTGCTCTTCACCTTTTTAAACGCCCCTGTTCTTTATAATCTATCCAACTCTTTACTTACTTCTTCTAACTGTTCAGAACACACTGACCTAGCCTTGCAAAATGTCAGCTGTATATAGTCTTGATTTCAGGTTTGTGATGCCTAATTTTATCATTTGGTCCTCCTTGCTCAAAGAGCACTTTGTGCTTTTTTGGCAATTTCACAATGTCAGACGTACTTGTACTGATCCCTACTGTAAATAACTCGGCCTAGTTTCACCGCCTATCTTAAGCCAATTTACATACGAACATACGAATTAGGAACAGAAGTAGGCCATTCAGCCCCTTGAGCTTGCTCCGTCATTCAATAACATCATGGCTGATCTGTTGGTGTCTTGAATTCCACACTTCCATCTACCCCCCATAACCTTTGATTCCTTTACCTAACACGAATCTATCTATCCCCGCCTTAAAATTATTCAATGACCCTGCCTCCACCACCTTCTGAGGCAGAGAGTTCCAAAGTCACACAACCCTCTGAGAGAAAAAAATTCTACTCATCTCTGTCCTAAGAGGGCGACCCCTAATTTTAAAACAGTGCCCTCTAGTTTTGGACTCCCCCACAAGAGGAAACATCCTTTCCACATCCACCTTGTCAAGACTGTTCAGGATTGTATATACTTCAATCAAGTCTCCCCTCACTCTTCTAAACTCCAGTGAAAACAAGCCCAGTCTGTCCAACGTTTCCTCATAAGCCAACCCACTCATACAGGTATTTTCCCATCAGGGAGACGTTATCCCCTCCTACTAATACCAATGGCAAGTAATAGGCTACATCGTTGTATTCCACCCTAACAGTAACTTCACCTCACACTGGAATACTATTATTGGAATAACTAGTCAGTTTCACACCAGTTTTTCACAAGGGAATATGACTTAGGGACTTCTCATACTCTCCTTCTGAGTTAACAGTCACTGCTGCAGTTGTATCAACAAGTTGTAAATCTCTGACTTTCATTTTTACTGT
This sequence comes from Heterodontus francisci, assembly GCF_036365525.1. Classification (NCBI taxonomy): domain Eukaryota; kingdom Metazoa; phylum Chordata; class Chondrichthyes; order Heterodontiformes; family Heterodontidae; genus Heterodontus; species Heterodontus francisci. The sequence goes on along the minus strand of NC_090373.1, from coordinate 153,534,161 downwards.
GGTGCTGGAATTATATCTTCAGCCCTTTTCTCCCATCTTCCATGTGCTGTTTTTCCTGCTCTCTTACTGAGTACAACTCTTGATCTTCCTGCTTGATAGTATCAGCTTCTGTTTCCATAATCTATCATGTGCGCATTCAAGGACTCCCAGGCTCCTGGAACTAGCTTTAGCTCTACTACAACCTCGACCTGGTGCATTGCTGTGACATGAAGCTTTACTGCAACCTTGAGCATTACTGCTTCCTCTACTCCTACATGCTGTCTGGATATAAATGACTTTCCCACAGGCATAGCACTTTGACTGCTAATAGGAGCATTTAGATGGTTGGTGGCTACCATGGCATTGGCAACATCTAAATTTCTGACTCTGAGTCTGTGAACTTGGCTGCTGTGGTCTGGTTCCCATTGAAATCTGGTGGACCTTCCTGCTAGCTCAGGAAAAGAACTTCCTTGTAATCTGCAACTATCTCTTCCTGCCATTCTCATGGCTGTGCCCTCATCTCAGACCTCCTTCCATGTCGTGTATTTCCTTTTCTCAAAAACTTGGCCTGCATTTTACTGTTCTTTAGACCTTCAACGAATGTGTCCCTAAGACTGACTTCTAAGTTGGCACCATAACCACAGTGATGAGAGAGTTTCTTTAATTTGAAAATATAATCTGCAATAGAGAGGCTAGGCAACAGCTTTGTTTCACAAAATACAACTCAGAGTACAATTTCATTTTTAGTTGCGCCATAATCTGAGTCCAGAATCTCATTATTTTCAAAAAGGTCCAAAGTACTGGGGTCTCGTGGGCAATATTGGTTGAACACCACCTCAAAAACATCTGGCCCCATCATGGTGAGGAAAACATTCACTTTATCCTCATCCCCTATTTTATTTGCTTGCAGCCAAATGTGTAACCTTCATCCATAATTACACCAGTCTGCTTTGTTAGTGTTCAATTCCCCCATTGGCCCAAGATATGTCTTTAGTGCCTTTTTTTTTTCAATTACGTACCGTACTGCAAACACACCCAGAGCAATCATTCAAATCACCCAATATTCCTCAAAATCAACTTTGGGAGTTCCAAAAAGTGTGTCACGATGTTTTTCAGACTATAATCTCTCGAAAGAATGTAAAAAAAATCAATCCCAACTCATCATCATCTTTCTGTTGTGTATTCACTGAGTAAGTCTAACGTGAGGTCTTACTGTTAAGCTGTTATTTAAATCTCCCCAACAGAGAGGGAAGCAGACAGGCAGTATAGCAAAATGTTCAGCTAGTTCAATACACTCCAGCTATTTCAATACACCACAGTCTCTCTCTTCCCTTAGGGCCAGGCATTAATGACAACTTTTCACGACAAACATTTTTCTGTGATGAGTGACAGGCTTCAAATTGAAATTATGCTGCTTTTGTTTGTTTCAATGGAGATGTGACACATCATGGCCATTTATGTTTTGTCCAATTCTGTACCTGTTTTATACTGTATGTCTTAATAGTTTTTGTGTTATTATTATTCTGTCCCCTGGGTTTCTGTACATTGTATTCAGGACCAGGTGCACTTACCAATCCATGTGCAACATTGAAATGTTCTAATTTAAATCAATTAAAGTTAGCTATGGTAAAAAGCCTGCTCTGATTGTCTTTGCTTCAGAATATGATGTAAACCAAAAGTGACTGAAAGTGTTAGTGACAACAACCCTGCCAGTAAGTTACATGGCAAGAGGAAAACTCATGTCAATAACTAATTGCAAAAGTTATGCAAAACAAAGGACTGGCAGTCAATAGTCCGAAGCAGTGTATTTACGTGGCATGCTTGTGTGCTGTAAGTTGTAGAATGAAGCACAAAATTTAGAAGGGAGGAGGGAAGAGAGAAAGGAAGGAGGAAAGAAGTATATTCATATAATGCTTTTTCACATCCTCTGGATGTCCTAGAATGCTTCACAACCAAGAAATTTTGTTTATTTTGAATACAATCACAGTGGTTATGTTGACAACACAACAGCAATTTTTTTCATAAGGCCCCACAAACAGCAATGATCAGTTAATCTGTTATTAGAGGTATGTTGGACAAGATTGGGATGTTGACAAATAGTGGAAATAAGCTCTTTTCCATCTACCTGAAGAGGCAGATGGTGCCTCAGATTAATGTTTCATCTGAGAGATGACACCTCTGACAAAGCACTGTCTATACTGTGTTGCTTATCCTGCATTATGTGCTCAGACTCTGAGATAGTATTTGAGCCCTTTTGGCTTACATAGAGTGTTACCAACTGTGCTAGGAAGGGTTGAAATATGTCTTTCAATACAAAAGAGCGTTGGTTGGAGTACAAAATGGGCTGCCAACTCAACACCTCTCATTTTGCTCTGCTGCCTAAGACACATTTCAGCCCACATTAACCTGATGGAAGAGAAGCGAAGAATGATTATTCCACATTCACTGTCCAATAAAAGCTGATATGGAAACATCTTCCTTTCAATTAAGCCTAGAGAAGTAACAGGCCACCTTTGATGGAGCAAATGGAAGGAGGAATGCCTATCAGATACCCTGTCCAATTAGGGGCTGTAGGCCGGCTCTCAAATCTTGAGGGCCCATTAGAGGCCTTCCAACTTGAAAGGAGTAGCAATCTGCAGTAGAGGAAAGCTAACTGCGAGGATGCTTCAATATGAAGGCTCCCTCTCATCAGCTTTTTTACAACTTTAAATAAAAAACAGAAAAAGCAGCCAGGCCACCACAGTGAGTGGGAGGACCATTTGAGGTAACCCTTCTATAGGGCGGCCTTTGGCTGCACCTGCATCCAGGCAGGCAGGTAGGGCCAATAGGATTGTCTGGAACACTGGACCCCCAGCCTGTCACTGGTTGCCTTTATCCATGCAGTTAATCTGCCCCCGTCTCGTCAGGAAACTGGTGGCCGACTGGAAAATCTTAAGAAGACTTTTAATGAAGTTAATTGGCTACCTGCCTCGTGGGGGCAGGTAGCCCTGCTGGCCCTGAACCTGCCTTGGAAAAAGTGGCTGGCGCCAGGAATGGGGTCAGGAAACTGGCATGCCAGTTGGCGTCGGTACCTTTGGGCCCCATCTGCCTCCGTTCCCGCCTACGGTGTGGCCCAAAAATTCAGCCCAATATCTTATAGTAGAAAGTAACAGATTTTGTGTCAGTGGTTTCCTGAAGTATGTTCCCGATAAGCACTACTCCCCTCTGGAGTGACAGATCACAGAATAGACCCTGGAGTTCACAACACTGAATGTTGCAAAACTGCTTATCATTAAAAATAACAGTTCCCAAAGCTTCCTTCTTGATAGTTTTCTTCACAAGGCTTGATATTATCAATGAATCAGGGTTTTGCTTTAGACTCCAACTGGCAGTTGTTATTTGTTCTTTTCCCTGCTTGTATTCAAAACAACTCAGATTTTTGACTGCTACTCAGTCCTTCCTTCAGTGCTTATGGTAGGTACGTTTGACATTAGTCTACAGGGTTTCTGTGATGGAACCTTTTGCACTTAACTGATTAGCACCTCAGCCTATAATTGCTAGATGCTTGAAATCTATCCATAGCTTTTGTTTGTGGCCTCTTCTTATGTGTGTTCAAACAGCATGACTGACAATAAAGGATTCCACTCTGGATGCTCCTACCTTCAATGAATGGAAACTTCTGTGCGCTTGATAGATTCAGCAAAGTCCAATCAGTCCTCATGTAGCTTTGCACCCGTAGCATTATTCAGCCTTAGCATTCGGCTGATACCCCACCAGAGATAGAAAAGCTATAAAAAGGGAGATTAGAAAGGCTGAGGCTGCATGAGGAAAGAACAACAAAAAAAAAGGGTGATTAAAAAGTCTTTCTACAGGCACATTAGTTGTAACTGTTAAGGACACGCTGAGGGTTAAATTGGACTGCTTAGTGCCCTTTTTTAAGGTTCTGCACAGCCACTAACATTTCAAAATGGGGCCAAAATACATGCGCACACTTCCAGCAGGAAGTGCAAAGGGTGGCACCTTGGTAAAAGGGTTTGCCTGCCCAAGCCTAATGACCACTGGCAACATGCAGAGCAGCAAGATCAAGATGTGAATCATTGTGCAGCACTGCCACTTTGAAACTCCACACTCTAGCCAGCAGCCCATCTTCACCTTGCACAGCTGAACACAGTGTTAAGTAGAATAAAGGATTCCCCCTGGCATTTAAAAGGATCATAAAGTAGTTACAGGTTAGCTGTTGTATTATTTCTTCTGGCTGCTGGTGTAAATGTATGCATTTTCAGAGGTTTCCTATGCTTGGCTAAAGTTTCAGTACTCTACAGGGAGTGGTTTGGCTGGTCTTGCAGTAATTTTGTATCATTTAAAATGTTTTGCTGCAAGAAGTTGCATGGGTGGGCTTGTAGGGTTTCCTTTGGAAATTGAACATGACTGGGAGAATGAACTCTTAAAAAAAGAAAGGGTAGAGAAACAATGGGTGGAATGCATTAGTGAGCTGTATGAGATGAAGACAGAGTGAATTGGTACCACAAGAGGGAAGAGAAGGACCAGAGATAATAGAGGCAGAAGTCAGTGCAAGGATCAAAAAGATGAAAGCAAAGAAAGCACCTGGAATTGACAAGATGCCAACAGAATGCCTGAAAACCCTAAATGATGTTAACATTAGGATATTGTCAGACTTCTGCAACAAAATTTACAGAACACGATTCACAACTGTGAACCTGTGCAGTTAGTGTTCATTAAGATCCCAAAGAAACCAAAAGCCCAAGAGTGTTGAAAGCAGAAGACAATAAGCCTCTTGAGTCACGTGATGAAAATGATTTTAATACTCATTTTGGAAAGAAATGACCAGCCTATAGAAGCAGAGATAGATGACAGTCAGTCAAGATTCAGACCAAAGAAAGGAACAAGAGAGAGCATCTTTAACTTGAGAGTAATGATCAAAAGATATTTACAGGTACAAGAACCTGTGGATATATGCTTTATAGACTATGAGAAGGCATCTGATAGAGTCTACCATCAGAAAATAATGGAGTGCTTAAACAAACTAGAAATTGACAGAAATGATAAAAGGATAATTCAGAATCTATATTGGAAGCAATCAGCGGTGATGAGACTTGATAGCAGCTTGTCAGACAGTTTCCCAAACAAAGAGGAGTGTGTCAGGGATGTGTTATGTCCCCAAAACTGGTAAACCTGTACACTGAAGCAATCTTCAGAGACATAGACTATCTACTGGGTTGCAATATTGGTGGGTTGAACATTAACAACTTGAGATAGGCAGGTGACACTGCACTGATTGCAGAGTCAGAAGAGGCATTACAGGAAATGGTGAACAAAGCGAACACAAGGAGTGTGGAATATGGATTAAGAATGAATGTGAAGAAAACCAAGACAAGGGTGATAAGCAGGGACCTAACCCTGGAAGTGCAATTTAAGTAAATGGACAAGTACTGGAACAAATGAAAATATCTACATACCTTGGGCAGGTGATCACAGATGATGGGAGATCTGATTGTGAGATCTGAAGGAAAATTGAGATAGCCAAGACCAGCTTTGTCAGAATGAAGGACTTGTTAACATCAAAGAAACTGACTTTGAATCTTAGGAAAAGAATGCTGAGGTGCCACATTTTGTCATCTATGTTATATGCCTTAGAAACATGGACAACAAACAAAGAGACTATTGATAAGCTGAAAGCATTCGAGGTGGGGGCATATCGGAGCATGTTCTACATATCCTACACAGAAAGACTAATGAAGAAGTTTGGCTGAAAATAGAGACATGCTGTCAAAGCTTTTTGTCTTGCACTCATCAGGACAATCCGCAAGAATAATCAATGTAAAGGAAAACAACTTATATTGCATGAGAAGAGAGTGCTGATTGGTTGACAATTGAACTCTGATTGGTAGAGGCAGTGCCATGGAAAATGCACCAGTTTACAGTGACTGACAGTTAACTGCCAGGCTTTGTTTGAAATTTAAATTTGGCAGCTTGACTCTGATTGGTCAAGGCATTTCTCTGAGGAATGAACCAGCAAATGGCTGTCATTTATTTCGTTCGGCAGAAACAGACGCAATGTTTGCAAATATTCTTTCTGTCTGCAAAGAAAAGGGCCCTGTGTATTAATATATATAGCTGCCCCTTGCCCGTTGGGAACACCAGAAAGATGTACCCAACCAGCCCGTGCTTGCAAAATTCAAAACACAGTGTCCAACATTAGATGCGATTCCGCGATTGGACAACATTTGCTTGCTAAATAATCCACAGTGTGCTAAGAATTATGCTGACAACCAATTTAAGATTGTCAGTAGGCCTCGCAGTGTGGTGCATTTGCGCATACTGGAAGCTACATATATATATATATATATATATATATATACACACAGCGCGCGTTTCTTTGCAAACAGAAAGAATATGTACAAACATAGCGCCAGTTTCAGCTGAACCAAATAAGCAATGCCTTGAAGATGGATGACAGTTATAATGGACTGGATGCAGTTGCCCGATGCAGAATGTGGAAGGACAGCATAGGACAGACAGACGTGGAGATCCATAACAGTCAAATTTCTGGGAGGAAGATGATACCAATGAATGGGAGAATGAAGAGAGGCCATGCAGAGTAGGACAAGCTGTTAGAAGAGAGAGAAGGGGAAGGGAGAAGGGCACTTAACAGGAGGCCATGTCCACTGAGAGACTTCAGGGAGCAATTATCTTCTCCAAATTTCAATGACAACCAATGCATTAGATGTCTTCATTTGATAAAACAGGTTGTGACTGGAATCTTAGCGGCAATATAGTTCCAAGTCAGGATGGTGTGAGGATTGGAGGGAACTCGCAGGTGGTGGTGTTCCCATGCATTTACTGCCCTTGTCCTTCTAGGTGTTGGAGGTCACGGGTTTGTAAGGTGCTGTCTAAGGAACCTTGGTGCATTGCTGCAGTGCATCTTGTAGTTGGTACACACTGCTGCTACGGTGCATCGGTGGTGGAGGGTGTGAATGTTTGTGGATGGGGTGCCAATCAAGTGGGCTGCTTTGTCCTGTATGCTGTCGAGCTTCTTGAGTGCTGTTGGAGGTGCACCGATCCAGGAAAGTGGAGCGTATTCCATCACACTCCTGACCTGTGCCTTGTAGATGGTGGACAGGCTTTGAGGAGTCAGGAGATGAGTTACTCTCTGCAAGATTCCTAAACTCTGACCTGCTCATGAAGCCAAGGTATTTATATGGCTACTCCAGTTCAGTTTCTGGTCAATGGTAACCCCCAGGATGTTGATAGTGGGGGATTCAGCAATGGTAATGCCAATGAATGTCATGGGAGATGGTTAGATTCACTCTTGTTGGTGATGGTCATTGCCTGGCACTTTTGTGGCACGAATGTTACTTGCCGCTTATCAGTCCAAGCCTGGATATTGTCCAGGTCTTGCTGCATTTCTACACGGGCTGCTTCAGTATTTGATGAGTCATGAATGGTGCTGAACATTGTGCAATCATCAGCGAACATCCCCACTTCTGACCTTATGATTGAAGGAAGGTCATTAATGAAGCAGCTGAAGATGATTGGGCCTAGGACACTACCCTGAGGAACTCCTGCAGTGATATCCTGGAGCTGAGATGATTGATCTCCAACAACCATAACCATGTTCCATTGCGCTAGGTATGACTCCAACCGGCGGAGAGTTTTCCCCCGATTCCCATTGACTCCAGTTCTTCTAGGACTCCTTGATGCCATTCTCGGTCAAATGCTGCCTTGATGTCAAGGGCAGTCACTCTTACCTCACTTCTGGAGGTCTGTTCTTTTGTCCATGTTTGAACCAAGGCTGCAAGGAGGTCAGGAGCTGAGTGGTCCTGGCGGAACCCAAACTGTGCATTACTGAACAGGTTATTGCTAAGCAAGTTCCGCTTGATAGCACTGTCGGTGACATCTTCCATCACTTTACAGATGATTGAGAGTAGACAGATGGGGCGGTAATTGTCTGGGTTGGACTTGTCCTGCTTTTTGTGTACAGGACATACCTGAACAATTTTTAACATTGCCGGGTAGATGTCAATGCTGTCGCTGTACTGCAACAGCTTGGCTAGGGGCACGGCAAGTTCTGGAGCACAGGTCTTCAGTACTATTGCCGGAATATTGTCAGATCTCATAGTATTTTCAGTATCCGGTATACGGAGTGAATCAAATTGGCTGAAAACTGGTATCTGTGATGCTGGGGACTTCAGGAGGAGGCCGAGATGGATCATCAACTCGGCACTTCTGGGTGAAGATTGTTGCAAATGCTTCAGCCTTATCTTTTGCACTGATGTGCTGGGCTCCCCCATCATCAGTATTTCCTCCAAGTGCTGTTCAACCTGGAGGAGAACTGACTCATCAGCTGAGGCAGGGCGATAGATGGTAATCAGCAGGAGGTTTCCTTGCCCATGTTTGACCTGATGCCATGAGACTTCATGGGGTCAGGAGTCGATGTTCAGGACTCTCAGGGCAACCCCCTCCCGACTATATACCACTGTGCTGCCACCTACGGTGGATCTGACCTCTTGGTGGGACAGGACATACCCGGGGATGGTGATGGCAGTGTCTGGGGAAAACTATATAAGTACTTAAAGGAGAGAGGGATAGAAGAATATGTGTTAAATGAAGAAGGGTATGAGGAGGCTAGTGTAGAGAATAAACACCAAGAAGGACCAGTTGGGCCAAATGACCTGTTTCTGTGCTGTAAACTCCATGTAACTCCACTACAGCTCTATTAAAATGGGGGTAATACAGAATGACTAAGGAATTTCAGCCAATATGAGCTAGACCCATGTTATGGTCAAGTGAGGAGGGATCAAAGGGCTTTCTTCTTTTCTCTCCTTGTTTGACCACAACAGGTTTAATTCTTTCTTAAAGTGGATGTACTGGACAATTCAGTAGGTGTTTGATTACTTACTAGCTATGATCGTAACAAGAACCAGGCATAGAAAGGCCAGTGGGATACTTTTCCAAAAAGCTAAATTGACATCAAAAGAGATACTGGACAATGTAAAAATAAACCCTGGGCTTATGACTAGCTCTTAAGCATTTTGAAGTATGTGTCCACCACAACTATAGAGAGACACTGGTATATATTGATCATAAACCCCTAGCATTTCTGGAAAAATTCAAAAACCAGAATGCCAGACTATTCCAATAGAGTTTACTATTGCAACCTTATCACTTAAAGATTTTTCACATTGCGGGGCAGCATAATGTAATTGCAGATGCTTTGTCTCGGATTTAAATCTGCTTTGAGTTATCTGAGTGCAAAGATGGTGCAAAGCAGAACTGTATTAGCTCCAGGTAAAGAGTGAATGAGAATGAGTGTGCAAATAAGTTTTAATATTTTTTCATCTTTTGTTTTTCCATACTTTGTAATGAAACACATTTAAAATTGTTGTTTCATTCCTCCAGGGATAGAGGTGTGATGAAAGTGCTTCTTTTTTAAATTTTTTTTTAGGATTCCTGTGCTAGAATTATGGACATTGGGTTTATTTGGGAAAATTGAAAATACTCCATGGATGTGTTTTTTTACAAGGTCACTGAGAGGTCTTCTTTGAAAACAAATCTTTACTGGCTGTCACATGCCTTAAGCTCAATAAACCTTTGTGACTTGTGGGGAGATGTTTGCAGCGAAGTGATATGTCAAGAATTATGAGGGAGGAGTTGGTTTTGCTTCTGAGATATTGTTTTGAATTTTTGGTTTAGGTGTGGACTGTGTCAAAAAGCAGTTGGAGATCAATCTGCCAAGGAAGAAACACCCAGCTCATCTTTCCTGCACCTCACTGATAGACCGGGTGTAATCCAGTGTGTCAGCAACTCTTTCACTAGCTTGTTGAAAAACCTGCATATCCAGAGTGGGTTAACTGAATCCCCAGATGCCACCTTTTTCCTGGAAAGCTGACCAGACTACTTCTGGACATCTCCAGAACGAACTGCTCCAGCAAAGATCCCAGTGATCTGTCTCCGTATACTCGGATGCCAGACCAAAATAGACAACTGACATCCTTCCATATCTTCTCTTTTTTTCTCCAAGAATTAACAAGTATTTGGCCAAAGTATTCCTTTTTTTTAGTAAAAAGAGCTCTGCAGAGAAAAACTCTTTGGGCCGAAATTTATAGTCTCACTGCCAATCAGTGGTGAGCGAAAACAATGGTGGCCTGCCCGCACAGGCCAAATCTAGAGCCCCCGGTTATCTAGAAGCTTACAGGGTAAGCTAAAACAGAAAAAGAAAGCTTATGACGATCACAAAAATTGTAATACTTTAGAAAGCCTAGAGGAGTATACAAAGTACAGGGGTGAGGTAAAAAAGGAAATTAGAAAAGCAAAGAGAGGACATGAAAAATTATTGGCAAGTAAAATCAAGGAAAGCCGGAAGATGTTTTATCAGTACATTAAGAGCAAGAGGATAACTAAGGAAAGGGTTGGGCCTATCAGAGATGTACAAGGGAACTTATGCGTGGATGCAGAAAATGTGGGCAGGGTTCTTAATGAGTTTTTTGTCTCTATCTTCACAAAGGAGAGGGTTGATGTAGACATTGTAGTTAAAAAGAAAGGGGATAAAATATTAGATAAGAGAAGCAAAAGGAAAGAGGGAGTACGAGAGGGTCTGACATCCTTGAGAGCGGATAAATCGCTAGGGCCAGATGGATTGCATCCCAGATTGTTAAAGGAAGCCAGGGAGGAAATAGCAGATGTGCTGAGGATTATCTTCAAATCCTCACTGGATACAGGAGGGGTACCAGACAATTGGAGGTCTGCGAATGTTGTACCATTGTTTAAAAAGGGTGTGAGGGATAGGCCAAATAATTATAGGCTGGTCAGTCTGATCTCAGTGCTGGTTAAATTGTTAGAATCTATTCTGAGGGACAGGATATACTGTCACTTAGAAAGGCACGGATCAATCAGGGATAGTCAGCATGGATTTGATAAGGGAAGGCCATGTCTTACTAACTTAATTGAGTTTTTTGAGGTGTCATGGTCCTGAAAGACTATACTTGGAAATTTAAAATGGGTTAATTGGAACAAACTTTTGAAAATTTAAAGCTGATATGTTCTGGTGGAGCTGTTACCCCAGTCTAAACTTTTTTTTTAGAAATGTGTATATCTGCAAATGTGTGGAAAAAAAAGTTTGCATTTTTTCAATTTGTATTTTGTTTTTACCCATTGTAATGAAACGCATTTCAGAAATGGCGTTTCATTCTGCTAGGGGTGGAGGTGTCATGGTCCTGTCGTTCTTTTTTCCAGGAATATGCAGTTTGCCTTTAAGGCTTGCAAAGGATCAGTATTGCTTTAAGAACCAGCAAGCCTCAAGAGTTATAGGAAGGTGCATTTTTGTTGCCTTAGAAAGAGCCATTTGGAGTCTGCTATTCAAAGGGTACAATCTCATTACCATAGATTACCTCTTTACCTCTTGTTAGTTTTTATACACTTTGCTGTAACATACCTGCAACTGGCTTTCTTTATAAAAACATCAGAAATTTCTAGTTGATGTTTCTGAAATTCATCTTCGCAAACATCAGCCATTTGAGATTCTCAAAGACAATGAAAGGAATATACAAGGGCATTATAATTTTTTTTTTCAATTGAAATGTTTTTGGACTGTTTTGTGATCTTCACATAAAAGCATTTATGTAGAAGATTGGACTGTAGAAATGCTCTCAAAAATCTATTTAAAATTTCAGCTATGAGTGCATAGTTTGGTCATTTTTTTGACAGAATGTTGAGATTTTATTATAGGCTGTGAGAAATTGATGACAACACTGCAAAATAATTATGTCACATAACTAATGCAGCAGTATAATTGAGAAATTGTTTCACATTCCTAAAAGTTGAATTCAGAATCGGGAGTCCAGCATCTGATATACAGGGTGTGTGCGATACACAATTATACACAACACCACTTTATGATTGTGATTCAATCATGATACCTATGCAAGGTCTTTCTTCACAGTGCCAGTGTTCCAGGGAAGCAAATCTCCATCCTCCCTCCAACGGATTCCTGACATGTTTCCTGGGTCAAGGTTCATCCAGTATGCACGGTGGGCACCTAACGGAATAACTGGTATCAAAAGGCAGCCTGACATATAACCTGGTCATAAAATGCCAGCAGTGCTGCCGCTGGACTGGCAGGCAGTTAAGTAAGCAGAAGAACCCAAAAGGTCAGTACATTAGTATCCTGGAAGACCTCAGTAGATAGTCTCACCACCACTGATGCACAGTGACAGCAGTGTGTACCATTTACAAGATGCACTGCAGCAATACACATTGGCTCCTTAGACAGCACCATCCAAACCCATGACCTCTATCACCTAGAAGGACAATGTCAGCAGATGCATGGGAAACCACCACACGCAAGTTCTCTCCAAGCCACACACCATCCTGACTTGGAAGTATATCGCTGTTCCTTCGCTGTCGCTGGGTCAAAATCCTGGAACTCCCTTCCCAACATCACTGTAGGTCTACCTGCGCCACATAGACTTGTTGTGCCTAATCTGCACTTACTCTTAACGAATTCACAAAAGTGGACTGGTAAAAGGTATATCAATGTTTTATTCACACATTAAATCAAGGGCGGCACAGTGGCGCAGTGGTTAGCACCGCAGCCTCACAGCTCCAGGGACCTGGGTTCGATTCCGGGTACTGCCTGTGTGGTGCTCCGGTTTCCTCCCACAAGCCAAAAGACTTGCAGGTTGATAGGTAAATTGGCCATTATAAATTGTCACTAGTATAGGTAGGTGGTAGGGAAATATAAAAACAGGTGGGGATGTTTGGTAGGAATATGGGATTAGTGTAGGATTAGTATAAATGGGTGGTTGATGGTCAGCACAGACTCGGTGGGCCGAAGGGCCTGTTTCAGTGCTGTATCTCTAATCTAATCTAAAAAATCTAATCTACAAGCTCTCACCACTTGCACAGTATACTACCTGTCAAGGCAGGAGTTGATCAGTCTCGGACTTGTAACTACTCTTCCGTTCTCTGGGCCCTTGACTCAGGGGTATCTTCTGGAGTGTTCTTCCCCGGGGTTCTCGTGCCATCCCCAGTTTCAGTCAGGATTTAAGTCCTGTTTCCACGATCCTCCCCTCTTACTTACTTTTAGGGGTCTGATGTAATGACATAATGACAATTCTTTATTTGGTTCAGTGAGAATCTGGTCAACACTTCTTGTTTCTTTCCAGTTTCCCATTGTCTATTGTAAGTCTAATGATATCTCGTGTCTGTGCAATTCCTTTATCTGGTACATGCAAGGATACTGTCTGGTAGCATCTTTCCTCTTTTTCTGTACTGTCTACAATTCCTTGGCCATCTGTGTGCTGTGGCCCCTTTCTACCCAGCCCACCCCCTAGGCTTCAACACATTGTGTAGGAATAAACGGGTCTTTTTCCAAATGGCAGGCAGTGACTAGTGGAGAACCATAGGGATCGGTGCTAGTACCCCAGCTATTCACAATATACATTAATGATTTAGATGAGGGAACTAAATGTAATATCTCCAAATTTGCAGATGACACAAAACTGGGTGGGAGGGTAAGTTGTGAGGAGGATGCAGAGAGGCTTCAGGGTGATTTGGACAAGTTGAGTGAGTGGGCTAATGCATGGCAGATGCAGTATAATGTGGATAAATGTGAGGTTATCCACTTTGGTAGCAAAAACAGGAAGGCAGATTATCATCTGAAGGGCTATAAACTGAGAGAGGGGAATATGCAATGAGACCTGGGTGTTCTTGTACACCAGTCACTGAAGGTAACCATGCAGGTGCAACAGGCAGTAAAAAAGGCAAATGGTATGTTGGCCTTCATAGCGTGAGGATTCGAGTACAGGAGCAGGATATCTTGTTGCAATTAAACAGGGCCTTGTTGAGGCCACACCTGGAATATTGTGTGCAGTTTTGGTCTCCTTATCTGAGGAAGGATGTTCTTGCTATGGAGGGAGTGCAGCGAAGGTTTACCAGACTGATTCCTAGGATGGTGGGACTGACATATGAGGAGAGATTGAATCGGTTAGGATTATATTCGCTGGAGTTCAGAAGAGTGAGGGGGGGGTCTCATAGAAACCTATAAAATTCTAACAGGACTTGACAGGATAGATGCAGGAAGGATGTTCCTGATGGTGGGGGAGTCTAGAACCAGGGATCATAGTCTAAGGATACGGGGTAAACCTTTCAGGACTGCGATGAGGAGAAATTACTTCACCCAGAGAGTGGTGAGCCTGTGCTACCACAGAAAGCAGTTGAGGCCAAAACATTGTATGTTTTCAAGAAGGAGTTAGATACTGCTCTTGGGATGAAAGGGATCAAAGGATATGGGGGGAAAGCGGGAAAAGGTTACTGAGTTGGATGATCAGCCATGATCATAATGAATGGCGGAGCAGGATCAAAGGGCTGAATGGCCTACTCCGGCTCCTATTTTCTATGTTTCTATGTATTGTTGTGTGACTAGCCCCTTTGTTTCAACTAAGTTCTTCTGTGTTTTTACTGTGTCTACAGACTGCAGCTGTTCAAAAAGACAGCTCACCACCACCTTCTCAAGGGCAATTAGGATGGGCAATAAATGCTGGCCTAGCCAGCGACACCCACTTCACTTGAACGAATAAAACAAGTGAGAAATAAAAGAGAGGAGGCTCTGTTCCTACATTAGGGAAACCCAGGAATGTTGCTATCACCTCCAGAAGCCTTTCCCATGGCCACATTCCCAAAGTAAGTGACAGTAAGTGGGTGGACAGCAGGTAAAACCATTGGGGACCTAGGTTCCATGTGCATGCGGCTGATGGAGAAGGAGCGGCCAACAGACTGGCAGGGTTGAGAAAACGGACATTCCAGTCAGGGTGGCAAGCAACGGTTGGCCTCTTTGTCTGCATTTTCTGTCATTCATTCCTGCAATCCCAATTTCAGGTGGGTTTGTGGAGGAGAATCCTGGCTGAAAGCAATGGAATGTCAATCAGGCAGCTTTGAGAAAGAGTGGTCTATCCATGTTACTGCCCAAAGGTCGAGACTTGAAATTACCTCCTTCTATTTGAATGCAGTGAGTTGTTAAATAAAGAAGAAAGAGCCTTTCACGACCTCAGGATATCCCAAAGCACTTTACAGCCAATTAAGTACTTTATGAAGTGCGGTCACTGTTGTAATGTAGGAAAATACATGACACATCTCAACATTGAGATTAAACTGATCAGACATTCAAACTGGCATGGTTGTAATAACATCCGAATTCCTGAAAATGTTGATGAAACAAAATTATGAACAAAATAATTCATTGGGCCTAAAAAGCCTCTACCTTCTACACTCCTATAGAATTTCTCTCTAAAATAGATTCTCCTGAGCAAGAATTTGGCCTCTTTTCTCTTAACGCCCCCAAACCAAGCAAATCGTCACCATCTTATGTGCTGCTGTATTTATCCT
The DNA here is from genome assembly GCF_036365525.1 of Heterodontus francisci. Classification (NCBI taxonomy): domain Eukaryota; kingdom Metazoa; phylum Chordata; class Chondrichthyes; order Heterodontiformes; family Heterodontidae; genus Heterodontus; species Heterodontus francisci. The sequence goes on along the minus strand of NC_090373.1, from coordinate 153,518,801 downwards.
TAATCAGTAAAAATAGAGGTGACTGAATGCAAGTGTGTAAATTCTATCAGCATTTGATTGGCTCTGTCTGTACTTATTTTTAGAATGCTCTTTCCATTAATTACTATAAACTCAAAATGGCTAAAAATTAATTTTCACCCATTTTTGGACGCAAGGCTCACAATTTGTGACCTGGTTCCATTGAGGCCGGCAACCCACAAACTTTGTGTTGCCTCTCCTTTGAATGATTTTGGTGCAGCTCAGTGTGACATTCACTGCTGGCTGCCTGCAAGCATGCAGGGGGCCTAACATCATGTGAGGCTAGCATATAGTCTGGCTAGCCTTCAGCTCTTAAAGGCAGTCTGTCCCTCTTAAAGGAAAGCTGAACTGACTGAAAGGAGGCTGTTGCTGACTGTCAGTGCTGCATTTGGAGAGAAGGGAAATGGAGCACCAGGGAAGAGAGAAGGCTCTGCAGTTCATAGATGCAACACTGGAGGCCTTAGAACAAGAAGAAAGACTTCATTTTTCTACCGAGGTCCAGCAGGCCCTCAAGGAGCACTCTCCAATAGGAATGGGAGCAGCTGGATAGTAAGCTGAACTCCTGGGGTGGAATTTTGTCACAGCAGTGGCGACGGACTGGGAGGTGGGTGGGGTGGCAAAATTCCATTGGGTAGCATCAGGAAGGAAGGCTGATGTCTTTATCCTGCTCGGGGATATTCCCAGAGGCAGCCAGACTGGCGGATGGAAGCTGCGCTTTAAGGCAGCAAGCAAGTGATTGAGCCTGTCAAACAGGAATTTAACAGCGAATTTAAGAGGTATTGACAATTTTGCAAGGGGGCGCATGGAACAAAGGAGTTTCAGAGCCTCGCCATGTATAGGGAAATGGGAGCTCAGTGGAAGATTAGTCTTGGCTGCAGTTGGAAGCCATTGCAAGAGGTAGTGTGGCATGGTAGGGAGGGTGAGAGAGAGAAAACAACAGCAGTGGCAATCTGGACGCTGGTCAGACTTGTTTGAGTGTCCTTTCTGACTTGCAACCTATGTATACAAAGTAAAGGGTGGGTGAGAGGTCTTGAGAAGTGGGTGCAACAATTTGCAATTGGTCTCATTCACTCCAGTGAGGAGGAGCATCAGAGATGCAGCGGAACTGCAGCACCCAGATGAGAATGGGGATCATGAGGCTGGAAGGGGGCGTGGATGAGGAGGGTGCAAAGGGATACACAACCAGTCTCTTGTGCGCAGAAGATGCTACTCAGCAGAGAGGGCTTACTGTCAGAGGCTCTGGCTCCTGAAAATGTCGCAGCAGCAGTGTCACAGAAGGCTGTGCCTCTCCAGAGAGGCGGTCACTGAGCTGTCCGTCATAATGGAGGAGGAGCTGAGCCCAATGGGAAGTGGTGGGCACTCATTGTCTGTGGCAGTGAAAATCACAGTGATGCTGAATTTTTATGCCTCAGGATCATTCCAGGGATCTTCCGGAGATATCTGTGGAATCTTGCAGTCTGCAGCTCATCGCTTCATCAAGATGGTCACCAATGCCATTTTCAACAGGGCCAGCCAATACATGTGGTACATGCAGGCACCGATCCGGACAGTCAGGCTGTAGGATTGGGACCATTGCTGGATTCCCTAGGTGCAGGGCGTCATCAACTCCACACATGTGGCCATCAAGGCTCCCACTGACCAGCCAGCAACCTTCATCAACATGAAGGGCTTCCACTCACTTAATGTACAAATAATTTGTCACCATCGCAAACATTTCCTTCAGGTCTGTGCACGGTTCCTGGGAAGCTGTGGCAATGCTTTCATTCTAAAGAAGTCCCAGGATCTTTTCAGGGTGGAGTTTGGTGATTCAGCTGGCTTCTAGCTGAATTCAATGGTCCTGAGGCTTTTCAGGCTTCCGCCAGCCTTCAAGAATGGATGCTGGATGACAAGGACTACCCACTGAAGACGTGGCTCCTTTCACCTGTATGGAATCCCAGCACATGTGTAGAGGAGACATACAACAGCTGTCACGTGGCAACTCAAGTGACCATTGAGCAGGCCATAGGGCATCTTAAAATGTGGCTCAGATGCCTGGAAAGATCTTGTGGAGCCCTTCAATATGCCTCATCAAGGGTTTCGACTATCATGGTGGTGTGCTGTGCTCTGCATAATATGGCGCTAGAGAGAGGAGAAGGAGAAGCTTTTGGGCAATGAGGACATCCTGGAGTCTGATGCCTCCTCTGAGGATGAGGATTTGGAGAGGGCTGCTGACCAGGTGGACCATGGTGATGTACCCAAGGAACAGCAGGCAAGGTGCAATGATATACGTGTAAGGAAGGCTCGCGACTCACTAATGCAGTGTTATGGTCAGGGGAGAAGGGGTCACAATAGGTTTAATTCTTTTTTAAAGTGGTTGTACTGGCTAGTTCAGTAGGTGTTTGATTACTTACTTGCTATGATCATAACAAGAACCAATCGGGCAGGTATTCTTGAGTTTAACAAAGAAAGAGGTTAACTTTATTTTACTTAAACCGAACTAAGTAAAATAATAAAACTTTGCGCTAATTTTGACACACACATACACAGACACACAGTAGAGGTTCACACACACACAAATAGGTTACAGAATGGGGAATGGTAGATTGGTCAACTTAGAGTCCATAGGGGGGAAAAGGTATACAGTCTGTGAAGTTTGGTGATTCATCTGGCTTCCAACTGAATTCGATGTTCCTAAGGCTTTTAGTTTGAACCGATAGATGACTGATTTGGTGGGTGCAGAAGACAGCGATGTGAATGATTTCCTCCAAAGGGGTTTCTGATTGTAGCTGGTGTATGCATAGGTGGTCAGTCAACAAGCAGGGTTTGAAACTTGCAAGCTGGAATGGAGAGAGAGAGAGGAGGGAACCCCTACTTGGGTCTGCACGGGTCAGAGTCCAGATGCTTCACAATGTGCTGCAGAGAAACACTAGCTCAAAACCACAGATTGCAGGGGAGCTTGTCACATGACAGTTACCTAGTGATTCAAGCATGGTAGATGGCAGTGTATTTCTTCATGCTAAAAAGAACAGACAGTTCCCTTAAACTTCCTGGGTCTTGGTTCTTGCTGACATTTCTGGTTCTTGAGACATTTTGTCTCCACCTCACAGGCCTTGAAATGTAGGATACAGTGTTGAAAATTAGGTGGCCACCTTTAGCTGTTCGCAAAGTCATCTCTTATATGTTCATTTTGAAATTTCTTCAAAAAATATAAATTCAGGTCTTCAGTCAGTGGGTTAAAGGAAATTATCATTCAACAAAGCACGTTGGCATGACACTTTCACACCGCACGAAATGAAATGTGACGACAGGAACATTTCATTACGGGGTTGCAAATTAAGAAGAAACTTTACACACACAGTCATCCACAAACATTCACTTATCAGTCTCACACTATCATAGCCATACTCTGGTTTAGTTTTTTTATCCAGACTTGGGCAGGAATACAACTGGGAAACTCCAACTGCTCTGACTAGGCTCAATCAGTTTGTGATCCAGTACCAATGAATTTCCTCCTGAACCTGGGTCAATTTCCTGGGACCTCGGTGATAGGGATTTTGTTTCATGGGAGGGATCTCTCCTACATACACATCGTGTAGGGTTAGGGTTGTGCATCCTGGTTTGTCCTTGCAGATCCCTTTAAAGGCTGTGAGCAGCCTTGTTAGGTCTCCTGTCTGTTCTGCATTGGTGTCTTATTTCCCTCACAATTCGAAGTTGCAATCAGATCAGCCATGATCTTATTGAATGGTGGAGCAGGCTCGAGGGGCTGAGTGGCCTACTCCTGCTCCTAATTCATATGTTCGTATGTTTTTAGGTGTTCCTGAGCTGCCACACAGGCTCTCTTGAGCCATTCTCAGAGCATGGCAATGTAATTTAACAGGGAAGATTCGTCCCTGTGTCCCAAAAATCTCTCCTTGATTAGTTTTGGAGGACCCTTCACCTTGTGTCCATAAACTAATTCAAAGGGATGAAAGCTGGTGGACTCATTGGATGAGTCCATGGTAGCAAACAGAAGAAATCTCAGCCCTGTCATGGGGGTATTCATAGCAATATGTCCTGATCATTGTCTTTAGGGTCTGGTGGTACCGCTCCAAAGCCCCTTGTGATTGTGGGTGATGGGCTGAGGACTTTAGCTGGGTTATGTCCAGATTACTCATGACCTTTTGAAAAGCACTGAACATAAAATTTGTGCCTTGATCCGACTGGTTCTCAGCAGGCAGCCCATATCGGGTGAAGAATTGGGTTTACCCTTCCACCACTACCTTGGCAGCGATAGTTCTTAGAGGGATCACCTCTGGAAATCCAGTAGCCACTTCCATAATGGTAAGTAAATGCTGGTAGTCCCCTATTGTTTTCGGCAGGAGCCGCACACACTCTACCAGAATTCTGCTGAACAGTTCCCCAAAAGCCGGTACGGGAATTAGGGGTGAGAACAGAAAGTGCCGGAAATAGAAGCAGGTCTGGCAGCATCTGTGTAGAGCTCGACAGAGATGTCGCCAGACCTGCTGAGTTTTTTCGGCACTTTCTGTTCTCATTTCAGAGTTCCAGCATCTGCAGTATTTTGCTCTTATTTTGGGAATTAGGGGTGCAGGTTTTATTGCAGGTTGAGGCTCCCCACAACCTGGCACATGTGGCAAATCGTACAGAACTCCACCACATCTTTGTCGCGCTACAACGTGGATAATGCATTGGCCTCATGCAGTGTGGTCCTTCCCATCAAGCCCTTTGCAAGAGCCATCAAACTGTTAGTGGCCCAATAGAGCAGAAATTAGTAAAGTATTCATTTTGTGGTGCAGCATATCAGATTTCATTAATCAAAATTCAACAACAAGGTAACCCCAAGTGCAGCGAGGTGAATTTTCTTGTGTGCTTGCGGATGCTGCTACATGGTGCTCCCCCTGTGCTGTTAGCTGAGGTGGAGGCAGGCTGCTGACCTTTCTGCTCCGTGACTTTCAATACCATGGTGGTCGTCCTCCGGTTGCCTGAGACATAGGGGGCTTCACCATATGGCGGGGGAGTGGGGGGGGGGGCCTCCAGAACAGGTGCAGGAGCCACCACTGTCCTGGCGGTTTCATGAGGCATTGGTGTCACAGTCAAAGAGGCTGAGGACCTGCCGATCACGCTAGGAATGCCCTGAGAGGAGCCCCCAGGGACTTCAGGCAGCCTCTTCTCTACCCTTTCAATACACACTTCTCCCTCGCTGCTCTCCTGAGGAGCATGAACACATGTCGATGACTCTAGGCATTTCACGCCCACCCCTTTCACACCACACCCACCATCCCCCACCCAGCCATTGCTCCATGGAGTTCATGGAGGGGGCAATGGCATGCAAGTCTGCGCATATTCCCTGCATCCATTCTGTGATATGCTGGATGTGGCTCTCCATGAGTGTCGCCACTCTTTCAATGGAGGATGCCCTGCATGCATATGCCAGAGACATGGCTGCACCCATGGCCTCCATCACTAATGAATGGGTGTACAAAGCCTCTGGAAGCTCTTTCAGATGTTCATGCACCTCAAGCTGTAGCTCCAGCATCTGCTGCCTTATCGATACAAGAGGCATGTCATCAGTCTGAAGCTGAGCACCATTGGGCTCTCCCACAGTCCTCGGAGTATGGGTGGCTGAAACTGTCATTGCTTCCATCAGCTGCTCAGGCTTGTCATAGAATCATAGAATCAAAGTTTAAGGCACAGAAAGAGGTCACGGCCCATCGTGTCTGCACTGACCAAAAAATGATCCACCTATTCTAATCCCACCTTCCAGCATTTGGTCCGTCGCCCTGCAGATTACGACACTTGAGCTGCATATCCAGACTCCTTTTGAATGAGTTGAGGGTCTCTGCCTCAACTATCCTTTCAGGCAGTGAGTTCCAGACCCACACCACCCTCCGGGTGAAAAAGTTTTTCTTCATCTCCCCTCTAATTTTTCTACCAATCACTTTAAATCTATGCCCCTTAGTCACTGACCTCTCTGCTAAGGTGACTAGGCCCTTCACCTCCACTCTATCCAGGGCCCTCAAAATTTTGTACATTTCAATCAGATCTCCTCTCAACCTTCTCTGTTCCAAGGAGAATAACCCCAGCCTATCCAATCCTTTCTCCGAGCTGCATTTTTCCAGTCCTGGCAATATCCTTGTAAATCTCCTCTGAACCCTCTCTCGTGCAATTACATACTTTCTGTAATGAGGTGACCAGAACTGCACACAGTCCTCAAACTGTGGCCTAACCAATGATTTATACAGTTCCGGCATAACCTCCCTGCTCTTATATTCTATACCTCAGCTAATAATGGAAAGGGTTCCATTTGCTTTCTTAACCACCTTATTGACTTGGCCTGCTACCTTCAGGGATCTGTGGACATTCACTCCAAGATCCCTCATTTTCTATAGACTTCTCAGTATTTTCCCATTAATTGTGTATTCCTTTGCCTTGTTTGACCTCCCTAAATTCATCACCTCACACTTCTCCAGGTTGAATTCCATTTGCAACTTTTCTGCGTATCTGACCAGACCATCAATATCTTCCTGCAGCCTAGAGCTATCCTTCTCTCTATATACCACACGGCCAAACTTTGTGTCGTCTGAAAACTTCTTGATCATGCCCCCTACATTTATGTCCAAATCGTTAATATATACCACAAAAAGCAGAGGACCCAGTACTGAGCCCTACGGGAATGCCACTGGAAACAGCTCTCCAGTCACAAAAACATCCATCAACAATTTCCCTTAGTTTCCTGCCACTGAGCCAATTTTGTATCCACCTTGTTTGCCTTTGCTCCATGACCTTTTGGTCAGCTATGTGGCCTTGTCCAATCTGCACCTTCTCCTTTGTTATCTCTTGCCCCACCCCCACCTCACTTGCTTATAACCTGTGACATTTTTAATATTTGTCAGTTCCGAAGAAGGGTCACTGACCCGAAACGTTAACTCTGCTTCTCTTTTCACAGATGCTGCCAGACCTGCTGAGTGGTTCCAGCATTTCTTGTTTTTATTTGTATCCACCTTGCTGCATTTTCCTGGATCCCATGAGATTTTATTTTTTTTACCAGTCTGCCATGTGGGACCTTGTCAAAAGCCTTGCTAAAATCCATGTAGACCACACCAACTACACTACCCTCATCTATCTTCCTTGTTACTTCTTCAAAAAATTCGATCTAGTTGGTCAAAAAAGATCTTCCCTGAATAAATCCATGCTGACTATCCTTGATTAATCTGTGCCTTTCTAAGTGACAGTTTATCCTGTCTCTCAGAATAGATTCCAATAATTTGCCCACTACTGAGGTGAGATCGTCTGTGCTGTTCTCATGAGATTGTGCCCCTGCTGCTATAAGCCTGTGACTGCCCACCAATGTGAGAGTATCTGTGCTGGTGGAGGGTCCAGGGGAGTGATTTGATGCTGCATCCTCTGAGGTCTCCTCATCCTCAGAGGTGGAAAGCTGTCCCACAGGTCCAGCAGCTGCCTTATCTTCTACATGACCTGCGAGAGAGAAGAGCAATGAGAAAGCACTGCGCATTCCAACATGTTCTTCTGACTACTTATCCTCTGGATCTCCATGTGACCAGTGATAGCCACATGAGTGCTATGTTTATTGCTCGCCATAGGGTAAATTGCACCCGTCCTTTAGGGCACTCACTGTCTGGCGGCTCCACACCCATCTCACCATCAGCGACAGGATGCCCTGCCTCCAGCCTTCTAGATCCATTGGTGTAAGGACCACCAGATATGGCACACCGCTCCACTCCTTCCTCTCTCTTCTCTTGAAAGCATATAAATGAATATTGTCACTTGCCCATCATAGACAAGCACCACACCTATGTTGGTGCAGCCTAACATCCACAGGCATACCTGCTGCAAGCAGCCATTCAGAACTGGCAGTGCAGGGGTCAACTCTGACTGACCGGTGTCTTCCACAGAGTGGCTCCCATGCATGTGGCAGCCAATGCTGCTACCCAGATGGGCACCCCCTTCTCCAATTTCATATTCATCTTTTGTAACATTTAAGGCTGCGAGCTTAATGCTATAAACTACACCACCGCCTCCCCCAAATGTTAGGGTGATGGCAGGTAGTGGGTGTAAGGCATGATCATACGATCTGCAGCCTATTAAGGTCCCTCTCCCAAGCCAATTGGAAGTTTCTAATTGGCCAGACAGCCTCCATGCAGGCAGCAGATCAGGGAGCCAGCACTCCAGATTGCTTTTAAAAAGCACCCCACTACTGATGATGAAAAATAGCTACAGCTGTGACCTCAGCTTAGACAGCTGTTCTAGCGTATACTGGAGGGCTTCCCCCAAGTGGTCCAGGCATCAGAAGCATTACTTCAGCATGCTGGTGGTCTGCTCCATGATGTTCCTGGTGGCTCCATGGCTCTCGTTATATGCCCGCTCTCCTCGTGTCATCTGGTGGTGGAGGGGGATTTTCAACCACGTGTACAGGGGGCATCCTTTGTCCCCAAACAGCCAATCTCTGGTTCTTTGTGTTGCATCTTCCTTAAACCTCTATATTAGTAGAGATTGTAGACAAAAACTGAGCTCTCCAGATGGGATCAGTAATACAATATTGTGGGTTCTTCATTGAATACTGATAGAGCAGCTGATACATCGAGATGAATTTTTTCCTTTTCAAGTATCTATCCAATTCCCTTTATCTATTGAATCAGCTTCCATCACTCCATCAGGCAGCGAATTCCAGCAACTCACCACATGCAGATCTTGATTCTATACTAACCTCTAAAATTCACACAGTGCCACTATCTGAGTTGGTGGCTGTAAGTGTCAGATCAAGTGACAGTTCTCCTTCATTAGTGACATGGTGTTGGCTGTCTTCCCCTTGGGAAGGTGTTTCTTCAAGAATGCTAAACACTTATGGTGTGTTACATCATAGCTCTTACATGACTAACATGGTCTCATAGCCACACCTCTTAAAGGTATACATACACAACACTTTGGAGGCACAAAGATGGTGGCAACAGCAGGCTGCCTCAGAATGAAGCATTATGGTTGATGCTGGATAATGGGGATTCACCAATATGATGCACTGTGCATGTTCACAGCTCAGCTGCACATTAATTGAGTGTAGCCTTGTGATTATTATATCACTTCCTGTTGACATGAGGAGCCACAGAGTTATGTGCATTCAGTCGATGGCTCCCTGCACTGTTGGGAATTCTATTATCCTGGCAAATCCACATTCCACTCATCCCACTTCTCCCACCTTAGAGAGAAAAAATGTAATCACCTGTCTTAGCAGAGAGAGCCTCCGTCACCTCCTGGATGCACTGATGAATGGCGTATTGGGAAAGGTTAGATATGTCGCCCGCTCCCACCTGGAAAGATTTGGTCACATAGAAGTTTGATGCCGCTGTGACCTCTAATGCCACTAGCAGTGCTGTCCTTGCACTGATGTGAAGCGTCATGTCATGTTGAAGGAGCTGGCATGGTTCTGTACCCATCTCTTTGGTGAACCTGTGTTGCCTCAGTCATTACTCCTGGCTCAGATGGAGGAATGAGAGGTGCTCTTGAAAAACCCATGCTGGATAGGGCCTTTTTCTGGAGAGCCCTCCTCTTCCCTCTTTGCAGAGCTTCCTCGCTCTGCAGCCTGTGCTCCATTTGTTCGTCGTGTTGCAGATCCAGAGGCACTGCAACTACAGCCTCCAAACCCCTTGCAGACCACAGGTCACAAAACCCTCTGCCTTCCCTGAACAAATGTGGAAATCACAAACAGAACTCCAAAACAAGCAACAGTCCTTTCAAAAAAGCAAAATGCTGCGGATGCTGGAAATCTGAAATAAAAACAAGAAATGCTGGAAATACTCAACAGGTCTAGCAGCATCTGTGGAAAGAGAAGCAGAGTTAACGTTTTAGGTCAGTGACCCTTCTTCAGAACTGGCAAATATTAGAAATGTAAAAGGTTATAAGCAAGTAAAGCGGGGGTGGGGCAAGAGATAACAAAGGAGAAGGTGTAAACAGTCCTTTCATAAACTGCTCCACAGCAGAATTAAGTCAAAAGCACTTCACTTACAAGTTGGCGGCTTGTATCTTTAAATGGCGCAAGTGTGCAGGGTGGAGCTAGGTTAGAGGTGGTGTGGGGGGTGGAGTGGGGGGAGGTTCCCTGTGTAACTGAACTCAGCACAGAGGTTGACCTACAAAGAACAAGTTTGAAAGATCTGTGTCAAATCAGCCGGAATGGCTGATTGGTGTCAGTATTACAAGCACCAGAAACGCTTAGGAGCCCAAGTTCATGGCCAAAGGCTTTAACTAGAAGTCTACTCCACACAACAATTCTATGGGAAAAAAGTACCTTTCTGTGTCTTGTTATATCATGACGTGCAGGCCCTCTTCTACTTATAATTAATCAAACTTTAAACTTCTTGCTGTTATGCAGGACCGGCTGCTTTATGTCCAAGTCAGAGATTCCTGTGAACCATGGCCGTTTGGAAAAATAAATTAATACTATACAGTGAGTCTTTGTGGATAACAAGAGCATAAATTGTATCACATCAACACAGACTTGAAAGTGACACATTTATAACACTGCATATGTCAAACCAGATGGATATCAGTAGCTGTATTGTTATCAATCGCAGGAGCTGTTGGAAAAACTCTGGCACAAAACCATTTAGCCGTTGCTGCAGCAACATTCTGAGGAAAGAAAAATGGAAGGAGGAAAAGAAAAAAAAGGCTTGCATTTATAAAGCACCTTTCATGGTCTCAGGATGTATTATAGCATTTCACATCCAATGAAGTGCTTCTGAAATGTAATCACTGTTGTAATGTGGAAAACATTGCAGTCAATTTGTACAGATAAAGGTCTCGTAAACAGAATTGGGATAAAATCCACTGCTCTAGTTTGATATAGTGCCAAGGGGTCTCTCACATCCACTTGAGAGGCAGGACAGGGTGTCAGTCTTATCTTATCCAGTGCAGAGCACCCTGGATATTGAAGTGGAGTGTCAGCCTAAATAATGTGTTCAAATCTCTGGATTGGAATTAAACCGATGACCTTCAGACTCAGAGGCAAGAGTTCTACCAACTGAGCCATGGCTAACACAATCCTTACTTGTTATGGATACAATTTCAGCCATAGAAAGGAATAATCTTACTGATGGAGATGCTCAGATCAAGTCTGCTTGACCTGTGCTATGAGATCTGTTCCCATACTCGGAGTAGATTATAGACCACAAATAATGGGAAAGAAATCAAGCAGAACACTCATAGGGGGCTTGCAGTTGTAGGCTGATCTGTAATCTAACTCTGTGTACCCATATATTATTTTAATACTAGCTTCCCCAGCCTGTGAAATGTGATTTTAAAAACAACTGTCATCTACATTGCACCTTTAAGGTAGGAAAGTATCCCAAGGTGCTTCTCAGAAGCTCAAACTGACAATTCAGACAAAAATTGACACTGAGCTACTCTCTGTTTTCTGCCTGTTAACCAATCCTTAATCCATGCCAGAATATTACCTCCGATCCTATGTGCTTTAATTTTTCTAACCAACCTCCTGTGGGGGTCTTTATCGAAAGCCTTCTGAAAATCCAAGTATACTACATCCACCAACTCCCCTTTATCATTTCTGTTAGTAACATCCTCAAAAAGCTCCAACAGGTTCGTCAAACATGATTTCCCATTCATAAATCCATGTTGACGATGCCCAATCATTAATTATTATACGTGTCCATTTATCACATCCTTTAGAATAGATTCTAACATTTTTCTACGACTGATGTAAGGCTAACAGGTCTGTATTTCCTTGTATTCTCTCTCCCTCCATTCTTAAATGGTGGGGTGCCATTTGCTACCTTCCAATCTGCAGGAACCAGAAGCTACAGAATTTTGGAAGATGATCACCAATGTATCCATTATCTCCACAGCTACCTCTTTCAACACTCTGGGATGTAGAATATCAGGTCCTGGGGACTTATCAACCTTCATCCCCATTAATTTCTCCAATACAACCTTATTACTAATACTAATTTCCTTCAATTGTCCCTAGCCCCTTGGATCTCAAATTCTGGGAGATACCTTGTATCTTCTTCAGTGAGGACAGGCACACAAAGTAATCATTTAGTTGCTCTGCCATTTCTCTATTCCCCATTATAAATTCTCCTGACTCTGCCTGTAATGGCCCCACATTTGTGTTAGCCAAATGTTTCCTTTTACATACCCTGTCATGAAGACCCCACCTGCAATAAATGAGGTATATTAATTTTATCATATGAACATTGATTTTTAAACTGTTGCTGGAGTGAAGAGATGACTTGTTTAAAGAGATCAGCAGTGGCTGGAAAAGATTTGCATACTGAGAGACAGTGCTTGGACACAATAAAATGGTTCCCTAGTCCAATTAACCCAAATGGATTTTGATCACCAGACATTGAATGTATAAGAAAGCCAGCATCCCAGGGTGTCTGCTAAGATGGAGAATCCACAAATGCAGGAGTTTGTTAAAAGAAAAACAACTAATCACATGACCACAATAATATAAAAGCAAAATACTGCAGATGCTGTAAGTCTCAAATGAAAACAAAACATGCTGGAAATATTCAGCAGATCTGGCAGCATCTGTGGAGAGTGGAGCAGAGTTAATGTTTCAGGTCTTTCATCAGTCACATGACTAACCTGCTGGCCCAGGATTTTTGATTTTGAACTGCTCACAGGATAGTTTGGGTCAGATTGCAACTGAACTTGGAAGAAGAGAGCCTCTCTCCTGGCTAGCTCTCTCTCTCGCTCTCTCTCTCACGAATCTCCGGATCCACTGAAGTAACTTAAACCTCAAGAGAGAAAATACTCTTACATCGAAACAAGTTTTAAAGCGTGCACTGGGCCCCAATGAAACAAGAAGATTTACCGGCAATCAAAGACTCTACATGGAACTCAAAGGACCGTAAATAAATCCCAGCAATTGCCTCAAACTTTTCCCCTTTATTCTTTCTACTTTTCTGTCTCTATCTGCATGTGTGTTTATCACACATGCATGCTAGTGTGGTCGCATCACATATTTGCAGTCGTTAACCGAATTAGAGTTTAAGGTTAATAAACATCCACCTTTCTTGTTTAAATCTAAGAAAACCTGTCTGATTGATTTCTTTGCCTTACAATTGGAGATCAGTGGACAAGGTTTCACTGAGAGGGAGTTAAAGACACGATGTTTTAAAAATTAAATTCTGTTGTGGTTAAACCAGGAAAAGGCTGCAAGGGAACCCCGAGACCCCTTTCTCATCTGGTCGTAACAGAAATTTGGGGGCTAGCATTCCGGATTTGATCCACAGACAAATGAGAAATTGGAAGTGGGAAGACAAATTGATCCTAATAAAAAAGAGAAAAGATTTCAATGCAAGTTTCTTTGTGGTTGTTGTACGAGAATACTAACATGTCAGCCTCTGAAGCCATTAGCTCCCCAAGCCAGGGTGAAGTAACTTGGGATAAGTTAAAAGCACTGTGTATGGAGGAGTTAACAAAAATGGCTGAGCAGTGTGGGATCACTGTCCGTGCCAAGGCTAGAAAGTCTGAACCCCTAAGACTAATGGCCAGACATTTTTCCCTTGAATCCGAAGAAGCAGAAATAGGGTTAGAAATAGAATCTGACAGGGTATTGCTTGCAAAGCTACAATTGGAACAGAGGAAACTTGAATTTGAAGAAAGAGAAAGAGAGAGACAGGACAAAGAGAGAGAAAGAGCCTTCCAGAAGGAATGCAAAGAGAGAGAGCTGAAGCGACTTGAGTTAACTAGGGAGCAACAGAGTAACCCCAGTGAAAGCATGGCCATTATGGAGGATCGTAATTCAGGGCTGGGTACAGAATTGTTAAAACTTTCCCAATAGACTCCAAAGTTCAATGAGGGACATGTGGAAGCATTTTTTGTATCTTTTGAAAAACTAGCAAGGCAGTTAAAGTGGCTAGCTGAGACTTGGGGCTGGATTTTAAGCCCCCCCCCCCAACCAGCGGGTTGAATGGTGGTGTGTGGGCGGCAAAAAATTGAACAGGAAGCTCTGGGAGGCCTCCCCACCCCGCTCCCGCTTCCGGTCAACTTTACGGCGGTCAGGCGGTTGGGATGGGGGGGGGTGGTGGGGAATGGTCCGCCTGTCTTGAGGCCAATCAAGGCCCTTAAGTGGCCACTTAATGGCCACTTAGGGGCCCTCGCCCACCTCCACAGGTATTTTACCTGTGGAAAACGGGCATGCTGGGGACGTGAAAGGCTGCCCAGTGGTAGCTGTCGGCCTGTCCACACACCGGGGGGCTGACATGTCAATCAGGCACAAGGTGCCCGATTGAGGGCTGCTCCCGCCTCCCAACCAACCCCCGGGACTCAAGACACACCCTCTCCCTCCAAACGACCACCCTAGCCTCACCAGGGCATGACCGATCTCCCTTTTGAGGCATACCCAACTTACCTTCCCTCCTGGCTGCATGTCATCGGCTGGGCTGCAGTCTCAGCAGTGGCCACCACTCCCAGTGGTGCTGCTGGGACTAAGAGCGGCTGGCCCGCTGAATGGCCAGCAGCTCAATGAGGCGTGACTTCCTCCCGCAAGCGGGTAAAAGTCCTGCCTCGGGACAATTAAAGCCCGGAGACTTGTAAAATGCAGGAAGGATCCCCAGACTAGGCGGAAGCAGGTTCACCACTGACGTAAAAGTCGGTGGCAAATTCCCGTCTGCCTCAGATAAAATGCAGCCCTTGGACTCTGTTGCTACAAAGCAAGCGAACAGGAAAAGCACATGAGGTTTATTCCCTGTTGCCAGATGAGAGTTCATCCAGTTATGAACTGACAAAAAATGCTATCCTCGGGGTATACCAGAAGCCTATCGTCAAAAGTTTAGAACCCTCAAGAAGCAAGATAATAAAACTACCTGGAGCTTGAGAGAAATAAGCAGCTGGCTTTTGACCAGTGGCTGAGGGCTCTTAAAGTGCATCTCAGCTATGAACATCTCAGAGAGGTAATTTTGCTCGAGGAATTTAAAAACCTTCTCCCACTCTCCATAAAGACACATGTAGAGGAACAGAAGGTTCATGGAGCCCGGCAAGCCACATTCCTGGCTGATGAGTTTGCTTTCATTTATAATTCAGTTTGCCAGGGAAAAACCTTTCCTATCACCCCCACAAATCCGAGAAGGACAAAGGGTGGGAAAGTGATAGAAGTCAAAGCAATCCTGGGAGAGAAAGAAAACCAGGAGACACAGGGAGCCCTCCTTCAGCCAAAAAGGAAGGTGCTGTAAGTAGGAGTGAAACCCAGAGACCTATGTGCTTCCATTGTAATAAAGCAGGGCATCTAAGAGCTGACTGCTGGAAACTAAAGGGAAAACTTGTAAGGTTAATCAGGGCACACTCGCTCAGTGAAAGAGAAGGGACCCTAATGGGAAAACTGCAGAACAAGCTGTGGCTCTAACTGCAGCAGCAGGTAGAAAAACACAATACCTCTGTAAGATCTTGGACAGAATCAGGAAATGTTTATGTACAATTGAGCTCAAGATGTGTCGACTTACTGGGTAAGCAAGAAATCAGAGTTTAAGCTGGACACAAATTATTGGACTTATTGAGTTTGATGACTGGCACTTTTGGCATAAAAGTTGAAAGATTGTGAATGGTCAGAAACAGAAGCAAAGGAGGAGACAAAGTCATTTGTGGATGGATGTAAATACTGGCTGGAGACTGACACCCGTCGAGTCACGAAAACATTGGCTGTGTGAAATGGACTTGAAGGCGAGCTGCAGTCTAGACAAGGAAAAGAGACCAAAGGACATCACAAACTACCCTGCCCAATGACCATGCAGGTAATAACCAATCGGAGCTGTAAACTACTGCTGTGAAATACCGATGTGTATTGATCCCTGCTATGTACCTTAATAAAGATTTACTGTAACCAACTGGTATCAAGTCCGAATCCTTACATGTGCCCTCTTCTCGTTTGTTTTAGCACTTGAAGGAAGTTGGCTGGTCAAAATTGCTAAAGGCCTCCTGCTGCTGTTGGTGGCCATGAAAGTAACTGGAAAGAATATTTTCCCATTGAAAACATAGTCTGATTTTAAATGATCATGCAAGCTGAATTTGGAAAAAGTCACGGTTGGGAATTTTTCTGGTACCTGCAGGCAGCAGCATTGTAAATGTGTTTGTGAACATTTTCTCTGTTGGATATTTCAAGCAACAAATAAAGACAGACTAAAAGACCAGAGGGACTCTTACCCCATTATTTGTGATGTGATAACATTGTTGTGTTTTGGTTTATTGAAAGTTACTACAACTAACCAGAACTTGGAGAGCGTATGTCAAAATGAAAAGGACTGCAATTGTTCCAAGAGAACTCAATTTATTTTGCTTACGGCCACTTTTGGATGGTAACATTAAAATTCCAGTTTTTATCACAAATCCTATTCCTCTTTCGATCATTTCTGAGAAAGTATATTTTTAGTAGCTTGCACCTCGCATTTATCCGATTGCTGCCCCACTTTGCTAAAGGCTAAACCTTTATATGAACATATTCTACAGAAAGATTCTGGTACCGAGGAATGAAGCCTCACTACTTTTTTTAAACTTTGTAAAATCAGAAACTAGAGGGCCAATTTTAACCCAGCTCCTTACTGGCAGGAACTGGGTGGGTATGTGTGGATCAAATTTGAGTCTGGAGGCTCCTTGCACACTTTCTGCACCATTCCTGTTATCCCCTCCCCACAGCCATTTTAATTCATGATGCATATTGGGCACGTGTCCCAGGCAAGCAGGGTCCTCATGAAAAGGTAAAAGTCACACTTCTAGGATGTCATACTCACCCCCACTGAATTTTAATTCCAAAGTGTTGTTTCAGCCAGAAGTGCCAAGTTGATGATCCATCTCGGCCTCCTCCTGAAGTCCCCAGCATCACAGATGCCAGACTTCAGCCAATTCCATTCACTCCGCGTGATATCAAGAAACAACTGAAGGCACTGGATACTGCAAAAGCTATGTGCCCTGACAATCTTCCGGCAATAGTACTGAAGACCTGTGCTCCAGAACTTGCCGCGCCCCCAGCCAAGCTGTTCTAGTACAGCTATAACACTGGCATCTACCCGGCAATGTGGAAAATTGCCCAGGGATGTCCTATACACAAAAAGCAGGACAAATCCAACCCGGCCAATTACCGCCCCATCAGCCTACTATTTATCATCAGTAAAGTGATGAAAGGTGTCATCAACAGTGCCATCAAGCAACAATTGCTTAGCAATAACCTGCTCAGTGATGCTCAGTTTGGGTTCCGCCAGGGCCACTCAGCTCCTGACCTCATTACAGCCTTGGTTCAAACATGGACAAAAGAGCTGAACTCAAGAGGTGAGGTGAGAGTGACTGCCCGTGACATCAAGGCAGCATTTGACCGAGTATGGCATCAAGGAGCCCGAGCAAAACTGAGGTCAGTGGGAATCAGGGGGAAAACCCTCCGCTGGCTGGAGTCATACCTCGCGCAAAGGAAGATGGTTGTGGTTGTTGGAGGTCAATCATCTCAGCTCCAGGACATCACTGCAGGTGTTCCTCAGGCTAGTGTCCTAGGCCCAACCACATTCAGCTGCTTCTTCAATGACCTTCCTTCAATCATAAAGTCAGAAGTGAGGATGTTCGCGGAATATTGCACAATGTTCAGCACCATTCGTGACTCCTCAGATACTGAAGCAGTCCATGTAGAAATGCAGCAAGACCTGGACAATATCCAGGCTTGGGCTGATAAGTGGCAAGTAACATTCGTGCCACACAAGTGCCAGGCAATGACCATCTCCAACAAGAGAGAATCTAACCATCTCCCCTTGACAGTCAACAGCATTACCATTGCTGAATTCCCCACTATCAACATCCTAGGGGTTACCATTGACCAGAAACTGAACTGGAGTAGCCAAATAAATACCGTGGCTACCAGAGTAGGTCAGAGGCGAGGAATCCTGAGGTGAGTAACTCACCTCCTGACTCCCCAAAGCATGTCCACCATCTACAAGGCACAAGTCAGGAATGTGATGGAATACTCTCCACTTGCCTGGACGGGTGCAGCTCCAACAACACTCAAGAAGCTCGACACCATCCAGGACAAAGCAGCCCGCTTGATTGGCACCCCATCTACAAACATTCACTCCCTCCACCACCGACGCACAGTGGCAGCAGTGTGTACCATCTACAAGATGCCCTGCAGCAATGCACCAAGGCTGCTTAGACAGCACCTTCCAAACCCACAACCTCTTTCAACTAGAAGGAAGAGGGTAGCAAATACATGGGAACACCACCACCTGCAAGTTCCCCTCCAAGTCACACACCATCCTGACTTGGAACTATATCGCCGTTCCTTCACTGTCGCTGGGTCAAAATCCTGGAACTCCCTTCCTAACAGCACTGTGGGTATACCTACCCCAAATGGACTGCAGCGGTTCAAGAAGGCAGCTCACCACCACCTTCTCAAGGGCAATTAGGGATGGGCAATAAATGCTGGCCTGGCCAGCGCTGCCCACATCCCATGAGTGAATAAAAAAAACGTCTCCAACCTCCCAGGAAAATTTAGTGGGATTGGTGGCCGAGAGCTCCTGAAGCAACATAAGAATGGGGTTCTTGTGTGAAAATCACTGGATCTGAGGATCTATTGCTGTTTGGTTTATTAGGAGAGCATCCACCTTCATGAACACTGCTTCTGAACTCTTAGGAACATAGGAGCAGAAGTAGGTCATTTAGCCCATCTAGCCTGCTCCACCATTCATTACAATCATGGATGATCATCCACTTCAATGCCCTTTTCCCACAGCCCTCTGGGTAGAGAATTCCAAAGATTCACAACCCTCTGAGTAAAGAAATTTCTCCTCATATCACTCCTAAGGGGTTTCCCCCTTATATTGAAATTGTGTCCCCTGTTCTAGACTCCCCAACCAGGGTAAATATCTTGCCTGCCCTGTCTAACCCTTTAAGTATTCTGTAGGTTTCAATTAGATCACCTCTCATTCTTCGAAACTCTAGAGAATACAGACCCAGTTTCCCCAATCTCTCTTCATAGGATAGTCCAGCATCCCGAGAACAAGTCTGATGAACCTTCATTGCACTCCTTCATTCCAAAGATAAGGGGACCAAAACTGCACACAGTACTCCAGGTGTGGTCTAACCAAGGTTCTATACAATTGAAGCAAGCCTTCACTTCTCCTGTACACAAATCCTCTTGCGATAAAGGCTAACGTGCCATTAGCCTTCCTAATTGCTTGCTGCACCTGCATGTTAGCTTTCAGTGACTTATTGACAAGGACATCCAGGTCCCTTCCCTTTCTAATCTCTTACCATTTAAGAAATACTTTGCACATCTATTCCTCCTACCAAAGTGGATAACCTCAAATTTTGCCACATTATATTCCATCTGTCACGTTCTTGCCCAATCACTGAGTCTTTCCAAATCCCCTTGAAGCTGCTTTGCATCTTCCTCAAAACACACATTCCCACCTAGATTTGTGTCATCCACAAACTTGGAAATACTACATTTGGTCCCCACATCCAAATCATTGATAGATATTGTGAACAGCTGGGGTCCAAGCACTGATCCCTGCGGTACCTCACTAGTCACAGCCTGCCAATGCAAGAATGATCCGTTTATTCCTACTCTCTGCTTTCTGCCTGTGAACCAATCCTTAATCCATGCCTGTATATTACCTCCTATCCCATTTGCTTTAATTTTACTAACCAACCTCCTGTGGGGGTCTTTGCCAAATGCCTTTTGCAATCCAAGTATACCACATCCACCAACTCCCCTTTATCAATTCTGTTGGTAACATCCTCAAAAAACTCCGACAGTTTCGTTAAACATGATTTCCCATTCATAAATCCATGTTGACTCTGCCCAATCAGATCATTATTGAGCAAGTGTCCATTTATCACATCTTTTAGAATAAATTCAAACATTTTCCCAATAACTGATGTAAGGTTAACAGGTCTATAATTCACTGTTTTCTCTCTCCGTCCCTTCTTAAATAGTGGGGCGACATTTGAGATCTTCCAATCTGCAGGAACCGCACCAGAATCTATAAAATTTTGAAGATGATCACTAATGCATCCGTTATCTCCATAGCTACCTCTTTCAACACTCTGCGATGTTGAATATCAGGTCCTGGGGACTTATCAACTTTCAGCCCCATTAACTTCTCCAATACAACTTTTTTACTAACACTAATTTCCTTCAATTCCTCATTCCCCCTAATCCCTTGCATCTCTAATTCTGGGAGATTTCTTGTACCTTCCTCAGTGAAGACAGACACAAATCATTTCACTTCTCTGTCATTTCTCTATTCCCCATTATAAATTCCCCTGACTCTGCCTGTAATGGACCCACATTTGTCTTAGCCAAATGTTTCCTTTTTATGTACCTATAGAAGCTTTTACAGTCCATTTTTATGCTTTTTGCTAGGTTACATTAATATTCTATTCTCCCTTTCTTTATCAGTTTCTTGGTCCTCCTTTGCTGTATCCTAAAATCCTCCCAATCCTCAGGTTCACTTCTATTTCTGGCAACTTTATAGGCCTTTTCTTTTAATCTTATACAATCCTTAACTTCCTTTGTTATCCACAGTTGATTGCTTTTACTTTTTGGATTTTTGTGCATTGAAGGAATGTATAGTTGTTATAAACTATGTAATAATTCTTTAAAGACTATCCATTGCCTATGTACTGTTATACCTTTTAATGTATTTTCCCAATCCATCTCAGCCAATTTGCCCCTCATACCTTCATAATTTCCTTTGTTCAAATTTAACACCCTGGCTTCAATTGAACTACCTCACTTTCAAACATGATGTAAAATTTTATCATATAATGGTCACTCATGCCTAAAGGTTCTTTTACAAGATTATTCATTAGCCCTTTCTCATAACATAATATTAGATCTAAAATAGCCTGTTCTCTAGTCGGTTCCTCAACATACTGCTCTAGAAAAACATCCCTAACACAGTCCAGAAACTCCTCTTCTTGCCTTGCAGCCCTTAGATCAGCTTTTTCTATTTACTATCAGCACCACTCTTGCTTCTTTGTTCTGGGTAGAGCAATTCTTGGAGTGGGAAGCGAAGGAGAAGCCGCATCCTCAGCAAACCACCATCACTTACACCTGGGTCTCTTAGAATGACTAACGTTAGAAGGACTGTGTGCAGGAGGCCATAGCCAGCACTCAGGGTTACCTTCTTGGATCTAGCTGAGGGCCAGTGCAGGAACAGGCTGTATTTCTTCAGGCAGGCTGCCACAGACCTGTGAAACCTCTGGCAGCAACACCTACTGGCCCGTGGTCCTCAAAGTCTCCATAGCCCTGTACATTTATACTACAGGATCTTTTCAGTCTGCTGCACGGGACATCAGCATCATCTTCCAGTCTACCCATTACAACTGCATTAAGAAGGTGACAGAGTCCCTCTTTACCAGAGCAGAGCAGTCCATCACCTTCCCCACTGAGCTCAGCAGTCAACAGGAGAGAGCAGCAGTGGACGAGTTCCCTCGTATGCGATGCATCATAGAGTGCACACATGTCACCATCAGGGCAAAGGAACACCAGCTATTCACCAGTAGAAACAGAAACCACTCTATCAATGCACAGTTAGTGGTTGATCAAAGGAACAACATCATGCAGGTCTGCGCAAGCTAAGCAAGGAGTTGCCATTATCCATTTATATTCAGGAACTCTACCATTCCCCTGCTATTTGATCCTGTGAGTAACATTACAGGATGATAAGTGGGTGGGGAGGCCAGTGAGTGATGCTTCCTTGCAGATCTGACTGATGACTATCCTGGCACAATCCCACCAGGCCTGAGCAGGGCAGATACAATCAAAGTCAGGGCACAACTAGGATCCTTACAAAGCACATGATTGCAGTGTTCAAGCAGAGCTTAGGATGTCTGAACAGCTAGTGGGATCTCCCTGTAGTATACCCCAGATGGAGTGTCGCACATTGTCGTGACTTGATGCATGTTATACAGCATCACATTGCAGAGAGGCCTGAATTTGGAGAAGCAGTAGCAGTCATTAGATGAGGAAGTCCTGGGGGAAGGAGAGGAAGCAGCAGAGGAACAAGGGCCACATCAGCACTATGGAGTCAGAGATGGCAGTTCATAACTCAGAAACTTGTTGAACTTCTCACATCCTGGACCTGCGAACTTAGACAGAGCCCCTCTGCAGAACAGACCTGTTTACACCCTTCCTTCACCACTCCTTTAATCCTGCTTTGAACAACATTCCAACTATTCTGCCAACTACTGCATCCTTTACTATAAAACTACAGTGACGGTGATGTAATAGTAATGTCACTAAACTAGTAATCCAGAAGCCCAGGCTAATGCTCTGGGGACACAGGTTTAAATTCCACCATGCCAGTTGGTGGAATATAAATTCAACTGGTTACTAAAAATCTGGAGTCGAAAGCTAGTCTCAGTTTCATGGCACCATTACTATTATCGATTGTTGTAAAAACCCATCTGATTCACTAATGTCCTTTAGGGAAGGAAATCTGTCCTCCTTACCTGGTCTGGTCTACATGTGACTCCAGACCCATAGCAATATTGTGGTTGACTCTGAGCTGCCCTAGCAAGCCACTCAGTTGTTAAGGACAATTAGGAATGGGCAAGAAATGCTGGTCTTGCCAGCATCACCCACATTCCATGAAATGTTTTTTTAAAAACTTCAGATATAAGTGCCTAATGTCATAAAGGTAATTAATTTATTGCAAAACATAATAAATGCCTTCCTTGCAGGTGAATAACACACAGTGCCTTTATTTAACAGAGGCTTCCTAGCTCTTTTGCACCTACACAGTGCCCCAATTATGGCCTGAGCACAGCTGGTGAAAGGTTGCTGCTCTTCATATAAGGACTCTTGAGGTGCTCATCGCCTGTAACTCGAGCCTGTGTGGGCTCATATGCGAGCTGCTGAAACTTGCTGGCATTACTGTGGGTATTGGCTGAGGGAGGAACAAATAGGCAGTTGTACAGACACCCTGTAAGTGGGCAACACTTCTCCCATTGCTCTATTGCCACTGATGTGGAACTAAGGTTTATGACTTTGACTGAGCTGCAGAACAGCTGATTGCAGAAGATAACCTTCAAAGCCCCTGTCCATTCAATCTATCAATTGTGGAACCAAGAGTCTGCTTGGCAGCTGTTTGAGCTTCTATCAGAGTTGCAAAGCATGTTAACATGGGCTTCTGCTGTGTGGGTGTGGCTGCAGTGCCCCCGGAGCTGACCATCCTATCCAGTAAAATAAAAGCAAAATACTGCGGATGCTGGAAATCTGAAGGGTCACTGATCCGAAACGTTAACTCTGCTTCTCTTTCCACAGATGCTGCCAGACCTGCTGATTGATTCCAGCATTTCTTGTTTTTATACCATCCTATCCAGGGTAGACTTCAGAGAAGTGATAGCATCCAAGATGACACCACAGAGGCTGAAAGCAGACTCCCCCACACTCTCAGCCATAGAAACTCATTGGCATGCCTTCCATAGCTCTAAGAGCTGTTTGTGTGGGGTCAGCAGTTTTCTTTTCATGGCTGGGCCCTTATCTCTATAGTCCTCATCAAAGCTGAGAGAGGGTCTCGCCCTTCTGTTGAGGTTTCTGTTGGGCTGCTCCTGCCACCATTAGCTGCTGCCCACTGGTGTATCACCATGAGCAGTCAAACCCTTCTAGATCACAATTTAGCCCATGTGGAATGTTTGAGCTGGTGCCTGGGAGGGGTGAAGCACCATATTGAGATAGTCCTCTTCCGAGGCCAAGTGCTGTTCACTCATCATCCCTCTGTTGCTGACCTGTGGTGGCTCCTGGTTCGGCAACACCTCAATTTTAGAATTCTCATCCTTGTCTTCAAATTGCTGCATGGCGTCATCCCGCCCTATCTCTGTAATGTCCTCCAGCTCTACACCTCTCTAAGATCTCTGAGCTGTTCCAATTCTGGCCTCTTGTGAATCACTGATTTTCTTTGCTCCACCATTGGTGGCTGTTCCTTTCGCTGCCTAGGCCCTAAGCTCTGGAATTTCCCCCCCATCCCCACTCCCATCCCCACCCCCCACAAACATTTTTGCCTCTCTAGTTCTCTCTCTTATTTGAAGACTCTCCTTCAAACCTATCACTTTCACTAAATTTTTAGTCACCTGGCCTAACATCCCTTTACATGGCTTCATGTCAAATTTTGCTTCATCGCGCTTCTGTGAAACACCTTGTGATGTTTTACTATGTTAAAGGCATTATATAAATACAAGTTGTCATTCTTCTTCTGCTGCAGAAGGTTCTTGAAGTTGAGGAAGGCCTTTAAAAAAAGGAGCTAGAAGTGGCACATGATCAGGCAACAGATTCCTGGAATGGCAAATATTTGCCTGAGGGAGTGATGCTTGGAATTCCTGTGTGTGCAGTGAAGGACTGTCATGTAACATTGGCAGGTGTGGCTCCATTGCAAGCCACCAGTCACATGGCATTTTACTTCCTGTGCCACCTATGGGTCTAGTACCTATAGAACTATGAGACCACTTAGCATATTGACTATATACTGGATTGCTTGGTGCCAAGTCTCTTCTCATTGTCTTGAGAAAAAGCTTCCAAACTCTTTGCACAACTTCCGAACTCAGTCTATTTGCAAAACAGAAGTAAAAGCTTTAGGGACTAAAACATCAAAGAGCAAATGTTGTTGCTGTATGCAATGCAATCTTTGAAAGTATTAAATCGCCTTAAGACAGGGAGCAAGGGAAATTCTGAAATTTGAATGATAATCAAATGCGCCAGAACCAATTCACACCAAATATTTCATATCTCACATTCTCCTGGTAAACAGTCCTTTGTTGATTGATGCATTTGTGATAACTGATTTCAAATAATTGCACAATGTAAATTATCACATAAGACCAGAGCATGCTTCACTAACTGGAGGATAATCCGCTCTGACTTCTTGCTGAGCACAATAGTGGGCTGAGTTGTAAATCCAGCAGAGAGATAGGCCAAAGCGTCAAGATGCAAGGCACAATGGCATAAACAAAATGCGTACAGAACTGATCAGATCACTGTCAGCTTTGTTACAAATTAGAGCTTTCCCCTTGGGAGCTGAATCAGGTTCAACATTCCAAAGGCATTCCAAACGTAATTACATTAGAGGCTGGTTAAAAAAAAACAGCTGAATCAACAGAAACAATAAACACCAAAGAAAATGTAATATTAACATTCCACTATTTAATTGTTTTCCAAGTGGCGGGAGAAACAAATTAACGGAATTAGAAGTAATTTCCATGTGCTCGGTGTTATCTATTCCTTTCAAATGTGACAATGACAGCCAAGCTTTGAGATTCCCAAGAGGAAGTGCCATGGCATATATGGGTTTATGAGGCTTCTCTACCATTTTTCCAAAAATATAAAAAAAATTTAAGTATTAACTATCATGTCAAACTCTTGCTTGGTTGTTAGTCATCTGTTTGACAAAGCGTTTGGGTGCTCCAGTCTGTGTCATGCCAACAACTGGAGCTAAAAATGAATCATTTCATCGTTTACGACAATACGTTGATTTTCATTCATGCAAATAGCATTCTGGGAGGCTTGTGTTTCCATCCTTTTGAAAACTCTTCTGTATTCATTGTCGGTTTTATTTATTTTCAAGGGTTGAGATATACCTTACAGTCTGGCCTTATATTCGAGCTTCCAGTTTATATACAGAATACACTCCAGGAATCACAAACAACAATTTGCATTTATATCGGATCTTTAACATAGAAAATCCTCCCAGGAAATTTCATTGAAGCATCAAGGAAAATAGGAACGCTGAGCCAAGGAAGAAGATATTAAAACCCCACATTTGGTGGTTAGATAGGTTTTTAAGGAAGCTGTTTGGAAAGTCAAGAGTGAGGTGGAGAAGCAAAGCGGTTTAGTGTAAGAATTTCCAGAGTATATAGCCTAAAGGGCTGAAGGCATGGCCACTGATGATAAGGTGAGGAGAGAGAAGATGCATGGACCAGAAGAAAGATCGTTTTGGGAAAATAATAGAGTTAGGGAGAGGAGAAATAATGGAGGAATTTCAATTTTAACTTTGTGGTATTGGAGGCCAGGATCTAAAGTAGGTCAGTGAGGACAGGAGAGATGAGCGAGGGGGAGCTTGGTGAGTGAAAAGATATGGACAGAAGAATTTTGGATGAACTGCAGTTTATTGGTGGGAGGTCAGCTAGGTGACAGATGGGGTCTGAGATATTTGTGGGGATGAGCATTTGGTCAGAAATGTAGCTCAGGGTCAGACAGGCCACAAAGGTTACGAACAGTCTGGTTCAACCTGAGACAGTGGCCATAGAGCAGCTGGAGTTTGGTGACTGTACCATGTTTGTGGCACCGACAAAGGTGATGGTATCAGTTTTCCCAATGTTTAGCTGAAAGAAATTGCTGCTTTTCACAACTTCTGTGCGAATGTCACAGAAAGAGGCAGGACTGATGGGATGATGTTCCTGTTAGTGCCGCCTCTGTTGCCCCAATGCTTTGTACACCTGCATGGAGCAGGACAGAAGTGAGGACCATTGTCATTTCAAAGGTGAATTTCAAAGAACTTAGAGATGTGTAGGGAAAGTAGCAAAACTTGAAACTGCCTTTCAAAAATTAATGTTAAAGATTTTCAACACCCCTCCCCCATAAGATGGCATTCCAAGAAGCACCTAAAATATGCACGAAACTGGCTAATGCCCTTTATGCCAGAATTTGGGACTGGGTCAAGGGAGCATCCATGGGGTGGGTGGTGCTCTGTTCCCCCAGATCCACCCCTCAAGTGGTTAGCACAAGAATGTCCAGTATTGCTTCTTTCAATGCTTCAAATATACCAGCATAGATTTTCCTCATATGCCAGGGTGGGGAGTGGGTGATGGAGGGGATATAAGTCAGGGATCTGTTACATGGAGCCCTGATCGCTTTAGTACTCATCAAATGGTACATCATCATTTTCATCATTTAAGCAAAATGTCAGTGGCATACATTCCAGCTCTGATTGTTATTGCCCCAGTTTTGGTCTTACCTATGTTCCAACCAGGTGAGCAATGTGCCTAGGAGTCTGTTGCTTTCTTTACCTGGTCTTATTGTAACAGGGTTTAATTTTAAATACACTGTGCTTTGAGCTCCCACTTTGTGAATCCTTGTTCACAACTTTCCAATTATAAGGCAAAGAAATGAGCACAAACAGGCTTTCTTTGGTTTAAAGAAGAAAGATGAAATTTATTAAACATTAAACTTAAAATCTAATACGGTTCATGCCTACAGATATACGATGCGCCCATGCTAGCATGCACACGTGATATAAACATGCAGATAAGGGCAGAAAAGAGCAGAAGAAAAGATAAGTAGAACATTTTGAGGCACTGCAGTCCTTGATTGAAGATATGGTCTTGCGTTTTGTCGGGGCCCAGTAGTCTTCTGAAAAACTTTGCTCACGTAGGAAACTGTTCTCTCTTTGAGTTTAACATATTTTCACAAAAGTCAGTTCCGTGGGAAGAGATGAAGGCAGGCAGACAGGAGAGGAGATGTTCTCAGTCCATGAGCACAGAGAGTTCTGAGTTCAAAATCTGGACTGGCTGATAGAGTCATAGAGTCATTGAGTTATCCAGCACAGAAACAGGCCCTTCCGTCCATCGTGTCTGTGACGGCCATCAAGCACCTAACTATTCCAATCCCATATTCCTGTACTTGGCCCATAGCCTTGTACACTATGGCTTTTCAAGTGCTCATCGAAATACTTCTTAAATGTTGTGAGGGTTCCTGCCTCTACTACCTCTTCAGGCAGTGCGTTCCAGATTCCAACCACCCTCTGGGTGAAAAAACTTTTCCTCAAATCCCCTCTACACCTTCTGCCTCCTACCTTAAATCTACGCCCCCTGGTTATTGACCCCTCTGCTGAGGGAGAAAGTTTCTTCCTATCTAACCTATCAATGCCCCTCATAATTTTGTATACCTCAATCATGTCCCCCCTCAGCCTTCTCTACTCTAATGAAAACAACCCTAGCCTTTTCAATCTCTCTTCATAGCTGAAATTCTCCAGCCCAGGCAACATCCTGGTGAATCTCCTCTGCACCCTCTCCAGTGCAATCACATCCTTCCTATAGTGTGGTGCCCAGAACTGTACACAGTACTCCAGCTGTGGCCTAACTAGCATTTTATACAGCTCCATCATAACCTCCCTGCTCTTATATTCTATGCCTTGGCTGATAAAGGCAAGTATCCCATATGCCTTCCTAACCACCTTATCTACCTGTGCTGCTGCCTTCAGGTGATCTTAAATGTTGTGAGGGTTCATGCCTCTACCATCCCTTCAGGCCGTGTGTTCCAGATTCCAACCACCCTCTGGGTGAATTTTTTTTCCCTCAAATCCCCTCTAAACTTCTTACCCCTTACCTTAAATCTATGCTCCCTGGTTATTGACACCTCTGTTAAGGGAAAAAGTTTCTTCCTATCTATCCTCGTTATGCCCCTCATAATTTTGTATGCCTCAATCAGGTCCACCCTCAGCCTTCTTTGCTCTAAGGAAAACAACCCCAGCCTATCCAGTTTCGCTTCAAAGCTGAAATGCTCCAGCCCAGGCAACATCCTGGTAAATCTCCTCTGCACCTTCTCCAGTGCAATCACATCCTTCCTATAGTATGGCGACTAGAACTGTAGACAGTACTCCAGCTGTGACCAAACTAGAATTTATACAGCTCCATCATAACCTCCCTGCTCTTATATTCTATGCCTCGGCTAATAAAGGCAAGTATCCCATATGCCTTCCTAACCACCTTATCTACCTGTGCTGCTGCCTTCAGTGATCTATGGACAAGTAAACCAAGGTCCCACTGACCCTCTGTGCTTCCTCTGGTCCGACCATCCATTGTATATTCCCTGGCCTTGTTAGTCCTCCCAAAATACTTCTCAGGATTAAATTCCATTTGCCACTGCTCTGCCCGTCTTACCAGCCTACCTATATCGTCCTGTAATCTAAGGCTTTCCTCCTCACTATTTACTACACGACTAATGCTTGTGTCATCTGCCAACTTACTGATCATACCTCCTATATTCACATCTAAATCATTAATGTACATTGCAAACAGCAAGGGTTCCAGCACTGATCCCTGCGGTGCACAGGCTTCCAATCACAAAAAGAACCCTCAACCATCACCCTCTGCCTCCTGCCACGAAGCCAATTTGGATCCAATTTTTCAAATTGCCCTGGATCCCATGGGCTCTTACCTTCTGGACCAATCTCCCATGTGGGACATTATCAAAAGCCTTACTGAAGTCCATGTAGACTACATCAACTGCTTGACCCACATCTACACATCTAGTCACCTCCTCAAAAAATTCAATCAAGTTTGTTAGACATGATCTCCCCCTGACAAAGCCATGCTGACTATCCTACCTCTTCAAGTGGCAATTAATCCTGTCCCTCAGAATTTTTTAAATAGTTTCCCTACCACTGATGATAGACTCACTGGCCTGTAATTACCTGGTTTATCTCTACTACCCTTCTTGAATAATGGTACCACATTCACTGTCCTCCAGTCCTGTGGCACTTCTCCTGTGGCCAGAGAGGATTTGAAAATTTGTGTCAGGCCCCCTTCAATTTCCTCCCTTGCCTCACATAACAGCAAGGGATACATCTCATCTGGGCCTGGGGATTTATCCACTTTTAAGCCTGTTAAAATTGCTAATACCTCCTCCCTTTCAATGCTAATTTGTTCAAGTATATCACAATCCCCCTCCCTGATCTCTACACCTACATCGCCCTTCTCCATAGTGAACACAGATGAAAAGTAATCATTTAAAACCTCACCTATGTCCTCCGGCTCCACACACAGATTGCCACTTTCGTCCTTAATGGGCCCTACTCTTTCCCTGGTTATCCTCTTGCCCTTAATATACTTATAAAACACCTTGGGATTTTCCTTTATTTTGTCCACAAGTGTTTTTTCATGCTCCCTCTTCGCTCTCCTAATTAATTTTTTTAAGTACCCCCCTACACTTTCTATATTGATCTAGGGTCTCTGCTGTTTTCAACGCTCTGAATCTGCCGTAAGCCTTCCTTATCCAATCCTCTATATCCCTTGACATCCAGGGTTCCCTGGACTTATTGGTCCTGCACTTCACCTTTACGGGTACATGTTGGCTCTGAACTCTCACTATTTCCTTTTTGAATGACTCCCACTGGTCCGATGTAGACTTTCCTACAAGTAGCTGCTCCCAGTCCACTTTGGCCAAATCCTGTTTTATCATATTGAAATCGGCCTTCCCCCCAATTCAGTACCTTTATTTCCTTTTCTATAACTACCTTAAATCTTACAGATTTACAGGTCACTATCCCTGAAATGCTTCCCCACTGACACTTCTACCAACTGTCTGGCTTCATTCCCTAAGATTAGGCCCAGTACCACCCCTTCTCTTGTTGGTCTTTCTACGTGCGGGCTCAAAAAGTTCTCCTTGATGCACTTTAAGAAATCCATCCCCTTTAAGCCTGCACTAAGACTATCTCAGTTAATATTGGGGAAGTTGAAATCCCCTACTATTGTTACCCTATTATTTTTACACCTCTCTGAGATTTGCCTACATATCTTGAGTGTTGCTGGAGCTGCATTCATCCATGCAAATGGAGGCTATTCCATCACACTCCTGATTTGTACCTTGTCGATGGTGGACAGGCTTTAGGAAGTCAGGAGGTGAGTTACTCACTTCAGAATTCCCAGTCTCTGACCTGCTCTTGTAACCACAGTATTTATATAGCTGGTCCAGTTAAGTGTCTCATCAATGGTAAGCCGCAGGATATTGATAGTGGGGGATTCAGCAGTGGTAGTGCCATTGAATGTCAAGGGGAGATGGTTAGATTCTTTCTTGTTAGAGACGGTCATTGTCTGGCACTTGTGTGGCATTAATGTTACTTGCCACTTATCAGCCCAACCCTGAATGTTGTCCAGGTTTTGCTGCATATGGACATCGACTGCTTCAGTATCTGAGGATTCATGAATTGTACTGAATATTGTGCAATCATCAGTGAACATCTCCACTTCTGATCAGATGATAGAGGGAAACAGCTGAAGATTGTTGGGCCTAGGACACTACGCTGAGGAGCCCCTGCAGCGATGTCCTGGGGATAAGATGTTTGACCTCCAACAATCACAACCTTTGTGTGGTATGACTCCAAGTAGTGGAGAGTTTACCCCTGATCCTCACTGACTTCAATTTTGCTCGGGCTACTCCTCGGGCATTCCACAGTGGCGCAGTGGTTAGCACCGTAGCCTCACAGCTCCAGGGACCCGGGTTCGATTCTGGGTACTGCCTGTGCGGAGTTTGCAAGTTCTCCCTGTGTCTGCGTGGGTTTTCTCCGGGTGCTCCGGTTTCCTCCCACAAGCCAAAAGACTTGCAGGTTGGTAGGTAAATTGGCCATTATAAATTGCCCATAGTATAGGTAGGTGGTAGGGAAATAGAGGGACAGGTGGGGATGTGGTAGGAATATGGGATTAGTGTAGGATTAGTATAAATGGGTGGTTGATGGTCGGCACAGACTCGGTGGGCTGAAGGGCCTGTTTCAGTGCTGTATATCTAAACTAAACTAAACTAAGACGCACTCTGTCAAATGCTACCTGATGTCATGGGCAGTAACTCTCCCTTTGGTTCTTGAATTCAGTTCTTTTGTCTATGTTTTTGTCTAAACTGTAATGAGGTCTGGAGCCGAGTGGCCCGAGCAGAACTAAGCATCGGTGAGCAGTGTTACGAGGATTTTCTTTGTATTAAAACTTAGGATTCTGTGTTTTTAAAAACTGAAAAAGGATTTCAGTGGTCATTGAGACATATGCAAATAGTTGAACTTTATGGAAGTTCTAAAAGTTCAATAAAAGGTGAACTGGTAAATAAGGACTAGAATACAGGTAACTTCAAGGAAACCAGCAGGGAGTTGACCTCAGAGTTACCCTCTATTATGACAAGAAATAATTTATGATTGGGCATGTGACTTGTTTCAGGAAGGTTTTAGTTTCAGTTTGGAATTTTAAAAGCCAGTGAGTTTGGACAAAAAGCAAGCATTTGAAATTTGCTTTTGACCTGCCTGGAGAACAGAAGAAGACCCAGAAAAAGTATTACCTCTCTGTAAAGAAATCCTGCAACTCTTGAGAAGAAATCCTGTATTTCAAATGTGGCAAATTGCTATTTCCTCCTGTCTCTGAAGAATCCTTGCATCAAGCTATACTGTTGCTTCCTGGGTTTAAGAAATCCTGAATATTGGAAGAATCCTTTTACTGCTATATTGCTGCTGTAAGACCTAAGACGATCCGTGTTGATGCACACCTGATGGAAGACCTTATGTGAAGCCTTCTACTGTTGAAGTTCATTGAACGCCTACCCATCACAGACTCTTCATCAACCTTGCCTGGAAAGATTTCGAGTGGCATCCAACTATTCGACTTTGGGACACCTCAGCAAACCAAAGCACTTCCTTCCAGATCATGACAGACTAAGTTTTTTATATTATTCCTTGCATTCCTATGAAACAGCTGTAAACAAAAATCTTTTTTTTCACCGTTAACCAGTTTTTGGATGTATGTGCGTGTGCAAGAGGGTTAGAGAAAATATGGAGTTTTAATATCTCAATTCGTATCTAGATTTACCTCATTATTGGTTAAGGCTTGGTTTTATAATAAACAGTTAATTTTGTTGTTGATTAAAGAAAGCTGGTTGGCGTGCTTTATTCAGGGACAAAGTATCTAATTGGCTGCTTCAGTAAGTGGGAATATGTTGTGACCTGTGGAGAAGCGGGACTGAATTAACAGTGCACTCCTCCCACCTCTGTCGTAACAGCAGGTTATTGCTGTTTAAGTGGCACTTGATAGCACTGTTGACGGCAACGTCCATCACATTGCTGATGTTCGAGAGTAGACTGAGGGGGTGGTAATTGGCCAGATTGGATTTGTACTGCTTTTTATGGACAGGACATACTTGGGCAATTTTCCACATTGTCGGGTAGTTGCCAGTGTTGTAGCTGTACTGGAACAGCTTGACTATGGGCACAGCTAGTTCTGGAGCACAAGTCTTCAGTACTACTGCCGGGATGATGTCAGGGTCCACAGCCTTTGCTGTATCCGTGCCATCAGCTGTTTCTTGATATCACATGGAGTGAATCGAATTGGCTGAAGACTGGCATCTGTGATGCTGAGGTCCTCAGGAGGAGGCCAAGATGGATCATCCATTCAGCACTTCTGGTTGAAGGTGGTTGCAAATGCTTCAGCTTTGTTTTTTGCACTGACGTGATGGGTCCCCTCATCATGGAAGATGGGGATGTATGTGAAGCCTCCTCCTTGGGTCAGTTGTTTAATTGCACACGACCATTCACGACTGGACCTGGCATTCGCTCTGGGATCATTCTGCTGTTTAGCATATATGTTAGTCCTGTGTTGTAGTTTCACCAGATTGGCACCTCATTTTGAGGTATGCCTGCTGCTGCTCCTGGCATACTCTCCTACACTCTTCATTGAACCAGGGTTGATCTCCCGACTTGCTGGTTATGGTAGAGTAAGTGATATGCCAAGCCATGATGTTACAGATTGTGTTTGAATACAATTCTGCTGCTGTTGATGGCCCACAGCGCCTCATGGATGTCCATTTTTAAGTTGCTAAATTGTTCTAAATCTATCCCATTTAACAGGGTGGTAGTGCCACACAACATGATGGATGGTATCTTCAATGTGAAGATGGGACTTTGTCTCCTCAAGGACTGTGCAGTGGTCACTGCTACCAATACTGTCATGGACAGATGCATCTGCGACAGATAGATTGGTGAGGATGAGGCCAAGTAGGTTTTTATCTCTTGTTAGTTCCCTCACCACCTGCTACAGGTCCAGTCTGCCAGATTTGTCCTTCAGGACTCGGCCATCTCAGTCAGTATTGATGTCCCCCACCTAGAGTATATTCTGTGCCGTTGTTACTTTCAATGCTTCTTCCAAGTGGCATTCAACATGGAAGAGTACTGATTCATCAGCTGAACGGGGTGGGGAGAGCAGTATGTGTTAATCAGCAGGAGGTTTCCTTGCTCATGTTTGACTTGATGCTATGAGATGTCCAAAGTCAATGTCGAAGACTCCCAGGGCAGCTCCCTCCCAACTGTATACCACAGTACTGCTGTGGCTCTGTCTTGACTGGATGACTGGACATACAAGAGATGATGACGAAGGAGCCTGCGGCATTGGCTATAATGTATGATTCGGTGAATATGACTCTGTCAGACCGTTGTTTGACTAGTCTGAGAGACATTTCTCCTAATTTTGGTACATGTCCCCACATGATTGTAAGGAGCACTTTGCAGGATCGACTGGGCAGGGTGTGCCATTGTCGTTCCTAATACCTAGGTTGATGCTGAGTTTTCTGTCTGGTTTTATTCGTGGTACACTTTAATAGGCCAGGAAAGAAAGGTCAGAGTGGGAGCAAGCTGGAGAATTAAAATGACAGGCGAATGGAAGCTCAGGGTCACAGGTGCGGACTAAACGGAGGTCTTCCGCAAAGCGGTCACCCAGTCTGCATTTCGTCTCCCCAGTGTAGGGGAGAACACATTGTGAGTAGCGAATACAGTATCCTGAATTGAAAGTAATACAAGTAAATCGCTGTTTCACCTGGAAGGAGTGTTTGGGACCCAGGTGGGAAGGGAGGAGGTCAAAGGGCAGGTATTGTATCAGCCTGCACTTGCATGTAAAGGTAGTGTAGGAAAGGGAGGGGCTGGTGGGAGTAGCTGAGGAGTGAATCAGGGTGTCACATAGGGCAGGTTCCTTTCAGAATGCTGAACAGATAGATATGAGGCTTCATGCTGCAGAAATGGCGGAGGATGATCCATTGAATATGGAGGCTGGTGGGGTGGAAGATGAGGTCAAGGGGAACCATATTGTGGTTCTGGGAGGGAGGGGAAGGGGTGAGAGCAGAAGTGCATGAAATGGAACGGATATGTCGAGGGCCGTGTCAACCACAGTGAGGGGAGTCTTTGATTGAGGAAAAAGGAAAACATATCGAAAGTGTTGTTGTGGAAGCTTGCATCATAAGAGCAGATGTGTCGGAGATGGAGAAACTGGGAGAATGGAATAGAGTCCTTACTGGAAGCGGGGTATGAGGAAGTGTATTCAAGGTAGCTGTGGGAGCCAGTGGGCTTATAGTTAATATTAATTGATAGTCTATCTCCAGTAATGGAGATAGAGAAGTCAGTAAGGAAAGAGAAGAGTTGGAGATGGACCATGTGAAGGTAAGAGAAGGGTGGAAATTTGAAACAAAGTCAATGAAATTTTCAGTGCAAGAGCAGGAAGTGACACTTATTCAGTCATCAATGTACCAGAAGAAGCGGTGAGGGAGGGGGCCTGAGTAGGACTGGAACAAGGAATGGTCCACATATCCCACAAAAAGACAGGTATAGCTAGGACACATGTGGGTATCCATAGCAACACCTTTCATTTGGATAAAGTAAGTGGAGTTGAAGGAGAAGTTGTTCAATGTGAGAACAAGTTCAGCCAGGCAGAGGACGGTAGTTGTGCAAGGGGAATGGTTTGGGCCTCTGTTCTAGGAAGAAGCAGAGAGACATCAGAACATCCTGGTGGGGGATGGAGGTGTAGTGGGATTAACATCCATGGAGATGGTTAGGGTCAAAAAACTGGAAATTGTCTAGTAAGTTGAAACTGGCCTGAACCATCTCCTTTTCACCATGGGCATCCAGTCACTCTACACCTCCACCCTAGCACTATCCTGAAGTTCCAACATGGCACAGGAATTGCAAGCAACAGATCTCAGCTGCCCATCCATGATCTAAGAAAAAGTCTCTATTTTCTCTTTTAGAATCTTGTTCATACAATGTTTAGGCTATTAATTTTAGTTAATGCCTTCAGGCTTGCTCCGTGCTAATACTCTTATTAATTTACTTACTGTTATTGAAATTTTATTAATTAGTTGAACTAGTTGAGCTATAAACTTAATATAGTACTTTATAGGTTCCCGGTCATAGTTTATACCACTGCCTTAGTGTTAAAATGAAAGATAATACTAACCAACCAATCACCAACCAATCACCTACCTGCCGTCCTCTGACAACACTCATTGCTTTTTTGGAAATACACTGCTCAGGTCTGTGCTCTTCCCCTGCTCTCTCTCTCTCTCTCTCTCTCTTTATGCTGCCATTGCTGCTAATGCAGAGGTCGGCAACATGACCGTACACGGACACCAGTATCCGTGGTAAAAAATTTTGAGGTTCGTGGTTTCCATCCGTCCCATCAATTCTCTGATTGACAGCGGGCTGCCTGTGGCTCAGCTTTGATTGACAGCTCCCCTATTAAAGTATATGTCAAATGGAGCTGGGACCTGCGTCTGACAGATGGCGGACATCTGTCTGTGATTGGTCACTGCCTGTGACTGCAACAGGCTGCTTGGGCGGAATGAGTGCTGATTGGCAGTTCGCAGCACAGGCGCACTGGAACTGGCCATCCCTGCTGTTTTCGCGAGGCTCAGCGAGTGAATGGGGAGGGCTGCTACGGGGCAGAGGGAGAGAGAGGCCGAGGGGAGAGCAGAAAGCGGGCCTACATACAACCAGAGGCACGGGGCAGAGCAAAGGGAACATGCTGTGTGTCAGGCAGTCCTTTAAACAAGCACCAGCCTAGTGAGCAGGGGTTAGAAAGAGGAGGATGGACATAGAGGAGGGGAGAGGGGGAGGGACACCGGGGGGATGAGCGGGGGATGGACACAGAGGGCAATGGACATCGTGAGGGAGAAGGGGGCGAGGGGGGGGTGGTTGGACACAGAGAGAGGGGAGGGGGGATGGACACACAGAAGGGAGAGAAGGATGGAGACAGAGGGGGGAGAGAGGGGTAGACACACAGAGAGGGGGAAAGGAATTGGACACACAGAGAGGGGAGAGAGCGGGGCGGGGATGAATACAGAGATTGGGAGAGAGGGAGATCACCATCACTCTTGACAGATGGACATCTATCCGAATTCTCCACATCACTACATCAAGTGTACGGGCAGACATTGATTACAAGAAAAAACAATGCTAGGTTTCTCTCGAAATAGGGAGAAATGCATTTTAAATGGGACTGCGTTTTGATGGCTTTAGGTTTGCTATACACTTTATATACAGATTAATTGCCTCCATGTCTGTGGCTGAGTCAATAATTTAGTCAAATGTCCATGGTACAGCATGTTAGTGCCTATCCCCGTCCTAATATCTCTGATCTGTTCCGTCTCTCTCTCTTATTGCCTTCACCACAGCTGATGTCTCCGATCAGGTCCGTGCTACTTCCCCGCTCTCTCTCTCTCTTTTATTCTCGCTGCTGCTGGTGGTGTCTCTGATTAGTCCCTGCTCACTCCCTTTTATCCTCTGCTGCCACTGCTGGTGTCTCTGATCAGGTCTGCGCTGTTATGCCATGTAAAATTACCTTATGCCTTTGGAAAGGGCAAACATGAATACAGACGAACCAAAGAAAGAAACAAACTGGGGAAAGCGAAAGTTAGAACATCTAAAATCTGACTGATTTGTATTAAGATGCATCCGTTGTTAAGATATTGGGTCACCTCAGTGATTATGACGACATAGGCATGGACGCGATGGGCCGAATGGCTCTTCGGTGCTGTAAATGACTCTAAGACACTATCAAGCATCCTGAAAGCAGAAGGGAATTTGAAAATAAATAATATCTTCTGTTTGATTCAGTGTCCATTTGAGTTATATTATTAATGGCAGCGCACAGCAAGAGATGTGAACAATTAAAATGATTGACAGTTATGTTCAAAGTGCCTGAGGTTTAATCATTAAAGTGTGTTAATTTTGTAATGAATCCTTACCAAAATACTTCACCAGACCAACAACATTGTAAAGTAAGGGAAGAGGGAGAGATGTAAGCCGAATGTTTCTCCAGAAATGGCAAGGGCAATTTCCTGGCTTCACATTATGGCAGGAAGCCTTGTCTGCCAAGAACACATCAGAAACCTGGGCATATCCTGTGCATGGTTTTCCACAGTAATGGTCAAAGAAACGGTCAGAGTGTCGGATTTCCGACATACTTTCTTAATCTGCGATATTTAACACCAGAAGTGGAAAGTTGATAAATTACACCCATAATTTACCTGTGCCACTGCCATAAAGCCAACACATATAGTATTGGCGTTTATTTTCTGCTGGGAGTACAACAGCTGCACAACTGGAAGTGCACAAGCACGTCTTGTCTCACAGGAAATGGGAGGGAATATCCCAGTATTTACTGAGGTCATTAAAATAATGATGTGGCACGCCCATTGATGTATCGGTCATGGGTGTTGGGGGTGTGGGCGGATTGCGATAACACATCGGTGCAGTAGCATAAAAGAGCAGCTGCAGCATCTTTAAGGGGCACCTGCACTTTGTGGAGTGGTAAACCTCCTTGTTTGCTCAATGTATTCCTGCTAGATCTTTGAGGATGTCACAGGAGACTGAAAAGGCTCCCAGGAGGACTGAACTGAAGCTTGGACGTTATGCTCAGGGAACTGCCACAAAGGAGGAATGAAGTCATTGAGTGGGGGAGGGGGTGTGCGTGTGGATGGGATCATCTTCCTCAGAATGGAGCTATCCAGCCTATTTGAGAAGAAATGGTACAGCAGGTAAATGCAGTGATAACAGTTGGGAGTGGGGGGTTGGGTGTAGTCATTGTT
Organism: Heterodontus francisci; assembly: GCF_036365525.1. Classification (NCBI taxonomy): domain Eukaryota; kingdom Metazoa; phylum Chordata; class Chondrichthyes; order Heterodontiformes; family Heterodontidae; genus Heterodontus; species Heterodontus francisci. The sequence goes on along the minus strand of NC_090373.1, from coordinate 153,480,202 downwards.
TACACCTTGAAGAAACCTCTGTATTAGGCAGATATCCTCGGTTCTGCAATACATCTCTTTTATGAAAAAATAAAATTGGGTTTCTTTTCCTGTGACAGATTGCACAGCTGCAAAGAGATATAGACAGGTTAAGTGAGTGGGGAACAAGATGGAGATGGAGTATAATGTGGGGAAGTGTGCAGTTATTCACTTTGGTTGTAAAAATAGAAAAGCAGACTGTGTTTTGAAAGGTGTGAAACTTTTAAGTGTTGATGTTCAGACAGACATGGGTGTGCTTGCAAGGGACACAGAAAGTTAACATACAGGTACAGCATGCAATTAGGAAGGCAAATGGCATGTTGGCCTTTATTACAAGGGAATTGGAGTACAGAAATAAAGAGATCTTACTACAATTGGACAGGGTTTTGGCCAGACTACAACTGGATTAATGTGCGCAGTTTTGGTCTCCATATTTAAGAAAGATATACTTGCATTGGAGGTGGTTCATTAAATTGGTCCCTGAGATGAGGGGGTTGTCCTGTGATGAGAGGCTGAGGATGAGAGGCCTATATTCTCTGGAGCTTAGAAGAATGAGAGGTGATCTCATTTCAACATACAAGATTCTGAAGGGGCTTGACAGGGTAGATGTTGAGATTATTTTCATTGGTCGGGAATCTAAAACACAATCATTTCAGACTGAGATGAGGAGAAATTAATTCACTCAAAGGGTTATGAAATTTTGAAATTCTTTACCCCAGAGGGTTGTGGATCCTCCATCGTTGAATACATTTAAGGCTGAGATAGATAGATTTTTGGTCTCTCAGGAAATCAAGGGATATGGCAAGCGGGCTGGAAAGTGGAATTGAAGCCTAAGGTCAGCCATGATTGTATTGAATGGTGGAGCAGGTTCAATGGACCATATGGTCTACTCCTGCTCCTATTTCTTGTGCTCTTGTGTTCGATGGAGGGATTTTTATGAAGATGATGGGAGTCTCAGCCACTAGCTGGAGAGCTGGTGAGAGACCTGCATTGCCTCCTCCTGGAAGGGCCCGCTTAGGACGAGCCAATCAGACAATTAACAGGCCACCGGTGGGCCTTCCCCAGGATCAGGAACATGGAGGCAGTAGTCCTTCCCACCAAGAGTTGCCACCAATCAGAGGCTGTCAGATCTTTTGCTCAGCAACGCCAACAGGGAGGTGTTTGCTGCAGTGGGAAATACACCAACTGGAGACCCAGGATCGCGAACGACGCAGGAAAAGGTGAGTGATGGCAAGAGGCCTTTCACGTAGTGGGGGTTGCAGGGATGGAGGGTTGTAGGGGGCTTGGCAGCAAGAGGAGGAGTGTAGCTCTCAGTGGGCCCTCCCTTCCTGATGCCAGATGCCTCGATCAGGTACTGAGTGCCTCTGAATGAGGGACCCTCCTGGGAGCTGGCAAGCCACCCACACGGTTTGCTTGTCGTGCTCCCCATGTGGCAAAAGGCCTACCCGCTGCTGGGTTGATACCAGTGGCGGTGGGAAGAGGCCCTTAATTGGGCATTAATTATCCACTTAAGCAATTAGTGACAGAGCTAGAAGGCTGTTCACGGGCCTTCCCTCCATGGACTTAAGTGGGATGGAGTCGGGAAGGTGGCGGGGTCCCCACTCACCACCATCCCACCCAATTTAATATCCTCCCCGTCTCCAAACTTGTCATGGGGAGAGCATAGAATTCTGCCCCGATAAGTGCTGGTGCCAAAAAATATATATATTTGAGGCCAATATTAGATGGCTGGGCCTAACAATCAGTCTTTGTATTCAGTATTCATCAGAAGCAACGAAGGAAGGAGGGAAGGAATGAAGGATGGAAGGAAGTAAGGAAATGGATATAGCACCATTCACAGCTTCAAGACTGAGGACTGAGCGCCTCAGGATTGAGAATTGGTTGACAGACAGGAAACAGAGAGTAGGAATAAACGGGTCTTTTTCCAGGTGGTGGGCAGTGACTAGTGGGGTACCACAGTGCTTGGGCCCCAGCTATTCACAATATATATTAATGACTTGGGTGAGGGAACTAAATGTAACATTTTCAAGTTTGCAGACGACACAAAGCTGGGGGGAATGTGAGCTGTGAGTAGGATGCAAAGAGGCTCCAGTGTGATTTGGACAAGTTGGGTGAGTAGGCAAATGCATGGCAGATGCAGTATAATGTTTTTAGTTGTAAAAACAGTAAGGCAGATTATTATCTGAATGCTGATAGATTGGGAAAGGGGGAGGTGCAACGAGACCTGGGTGTCCTTGTACACCAATTGCAGAAAGGTGCAGCAAGCAGTTAGGAAGGTGAATGGTATGTTGGCCTTCATTGCAAGAGGATTTGAATACAGGAGCAAAGATGTCTTACTGCAGTTATACAGGGCCTTGGTGAGACGATATCTGGAGTATTGTGCGCAGTTTTGGTCTCCTTATCTGAGGAAGGATGTTCTTTCCATGGACGGAGTGCAAAGAAGATTTACTAGGCTGATTCCTGGAATGACAGGATTCAGAAATCCAGAACGAGGGTTCACTGTCTCAGGATATGGGGTATGCCATTTAGAACCGAGATGAGGAGAAATTTCTTCACTCAGAGGGTGGTGAACCTATGGGATTCTCTACCGCAGAAAGCCGTGGAGGCAAAGTCATTACATATGTTCAAGAAGGAGATAGATATATTTCTTAATGTCAAAAGGATCAAGGGATATGGGGGGAAAACGGGAACAGGGTACTGAATTAGACGATCAGCCATGGTATTTTTTGAATGGCGGAGCAGGTCCAAAGGGCCGAATGACCTACTCCTGCTCCTATTTTCTATGTTTCTATCTTTCTAAGATGCTGCAAAGCCCCTGGCAGCCAATGAAGTGCATTTTTGAAATGTGGTCACTAGTGTAATGGAGGAAATATAGAAACAAAATACAGAAAGCTTGAGGTCTAACCCTAATGCACCTGCATTAGTAACTAACGGCTCCTTTGCTCGAGCCATTTTGGGCTCAATGTGTTTTTGAAGCGGCACCTATTGTCACTTCTCCAAGACCACATGATGACACAGAACCCATGCTGACAGGAATATCAAGCAGCCGCTCCGGTGCTACCTGTCATTCCTGATTTCCTGTGATTCCCAGTGATCTCTCTGAGTAGCAGAGCGGTGGGCATTTATCAGGTCTCAGAATCCTTTCCTTGCACTTGCCTATACTCATTGGATTGCTCTGCAAAGAGCTGGCAGGGACTTGATGGGCTGAATGGCCTCCTTCAGCACTGTAAATGACTCTTTATGACTCCTCTACAAGCGACTTTCAGAGAGCTGTGACTGCATTTTGGAGAATTAACCTGATGGGCAGGATTTTGAGCCCCGACCAGAGCTGAGAATGGAGGCGAGTGGGAGCTAGAAATAGCCCTGCCACTTGGCGTGCCAGTTCCCCAGCTCCATCCTGACTCCAAGCTATTTTTGAGGAGGCAGGATGGAGCTAGCATGGCCAACATGGCTCCTTAAGACCCTACTGAGGCCAATTTAAAGGAGGCTGACGAGGATGTTCCTCCAGGTTCCCACAGGCGTGGGAGCCAGTTTAGGTGCCTGGAGGTAGCCTGCTGGTGGCAGACTGGGGGGCTGGGCAGGAAGGGGTGGGCAACACTCCAGGCAGGCCGTCAGGTCCTCCCTGCCTTCCTGGGTGCAGGCGCAGCCGCAGGCCACCCTATAGAGTGTTGTGCCCCTCCACAGTGGTGGCCTGGCTGCAAGATCCTTTATTAATTTAAGTTTAAAAAAAGTTGGAGGGCACTTCCATTTGAAAGTGCTCTCTCTCTCTCTGACTTATCCTCTATTACAGCCTGCTGCTCCTTTCAGGCTGGAAGGCCTCTGATTGGGCGTCCAGCTTCGAAAGCCCGCCCAGCATCCTTAATTGGTCGGCCAGCCCATCTCCAGGCCAATTAAGAGGGTGCTTCTGTGAAAATCAGGACCGGTGATAGTGGGCCACTGGGATTAGATTGGGCAGCTAGTTTTTTTTTGGCTGACACAGTCACGATGGGCTGAATGGCCTGCTTCTGTGCTGTACTTTTTCTATGGTTCTATGGTTCTCCCCAGGAGCAGGTACGGGACCCCGGAAACAGTCCCAACTTCTGTTTCCCACCCCTGGAGAGACAATCCTACCCCAAATCCCCTATAGCAGTAGTGTGAAAATTCAAGCAAGATGCTCCTACTGGCCCCCAATTTCCTGTGGGTTCTTGTCGACTCCCACTGTGATTCAAGTGGGAGTCTAGCAGAACCCACTAGGTACCTGCTGCACTAAGTGAATACAGGTCAGGAAAGTAACTTGAATCCCGGGAGAAAGCAAGAGTTTTTTTAAACAATCGTTTGACCCCTTACATAGAGGCACAAAGAGGGGCATAATGCCATCTCAGGGGGCTTTGGCAACTCATCCCAAAGGTGGGCTGTGTTGGATTTCCAGTTGCATGGGGCAGATTGGGCCCGCAGTTGTGTATACATCTGCTTGAGAAACAGTAAAAAATCATTTGTGCTTCTAACTTGTGACTGGCTGAGCTTTCTTGTTATTACTCGTGAAATTACACTTCTTGACTGACACATTTCTGAACCTTAAATTCCCACAATGTTGTAAATCTACAAACAGACAGATGTCCTGTGTCCCTGAACAGAGGAAAGTTTCCTCCTTGAAGTGTGGAGCACATTTGTTGCCAGGTCTTAGTTACAGAATTTCGTAAATTAAAAAACAATTCTAAAATAAACACATTTAATGCCAATCCAGAGTTCCCTCACATAACAAGTTGATTTTTATATTTTAAGGAGAATTTCATTCCTTCCCCTAACTTTCCTGAAAAAATATTCACGAGTGGTGTGAACATCCAATTCCCATTCTCAACAGTCATCAATGCAGCTCAATTTTAAATGTTGACCTAAAATCCATTTGTTCCAGTTTCTTTGGGGAAGAAGGTAATTTTTTTTATTTTAACTATCCTTGCTTGAGGCTTGTGGATTTTTTACTTGTGACCTCTAGTCCAATGCTCATTGCTTAAGTTAAAAAATTTGACTTAACTCAACAGTATCTTATTAGTTTTGAAAGCCTTTCTCCCTTAGGGCTTCAATTTTTCCAGTAAAATACATTTATTTGCTTTGGTCTTTCTTCACAGTATAGTCCCTGAGGCAGAACTCATCTGCCACTCTTCGCTGAACCTTTTGTGATGCATATATAGATATGCAAGTATAATAATGCTAATTGCTTGGGAGAGAAATTGGTCCTCATGAGGCCCACTTCCAGGTGGAAAACAGTCAAAAACTACCAATTTCATGGGGTTATGTTCCAAGGGCACCTGAAATATGTCCGAGGTCACAACGGCCTTGGGAGATATTCAGACACCCTAAGTGACTACCTTGAACAGACCTTAATCCCCTTGCATACGTTAATGAGGGGCATAATGTCTGTTTAACTGTAATAATAATGGATCCTGTCGGATGGTTCCCCGAGCAGACCATCAAAGTCATTTGGCAGAATGCCTCATCACCAGAACTTTCGAACAAGCACCAAGACGTAGCTTGGCTGGTGGTGAGAAGGGCCCTCCCTGTCAGATCCTTCATGCACACCCGAAATCTCGCCCCCTCTGCACAATGCCCCCACGGTGGCTGTGGTGGGGAAGAGACGGTCGCCCACCTCCTCCTGGAATGTGTCTTTGCAAAGCAGGTGTGGAAAGAGATGCAGTGGTTTTTGTTGAGGTTCATCCCAAGCAGCTCTGTAACACAGGAGTCTGTGCTCTACGGGCTGTTCCCAGGGACACACACCGAGACAAACATCAACTGCTGCTGGAGGACTATCAATTCGGTGAAAGACGCCCTTTGGTCTGCCCGAAACTTGCTGGTCTTCCAGCGCAAAGAGTGGTCCACCACCGAATGTTGCAGACTGGCACATTCCAAGGTCCAGGACGACGTGCTGAGGGACGCACTAAAGCTTGGGGCAGCCGCAGCAAAGGCTCAATGGGGAAAGACCACAGTGTAAGGTCCCCCCACCAAGCTGAACTGAGGGGCTGGATCCATGGGAAACCCCTCGAACTGTATCGTTAATATTTTCATTTGCTGTAAATGTAAAACTGTAATTGGCAGGCAATTCTGAAATGGAAGGTTTGTGAAGAAAGTCATGGTAGTATTGAAGGAAACTGATCTCCCTTGCAATGTTTGTATTTTTTGGTGCTGTTTGAAACTGTTTGGCAATGTAATTTTTACATATTTTTATGAATAAAGTTTATTTTGGGAAAAAAAATGTTTAACTGTAATAATGATCATGGAAATTTGTATTGTAATGTAGATCCAACACACAAAGGTTCAGGAATTACACTTGTTTCCTCATTATCATTCTTCCTGAGATAAATTACGCAACATCCCAACCTGCCTCTTGTACACAACAATATAAACCTTCTCCAGAAACCTGTTCGGCTACTTTTTGAATGTTTGCAGTGAATTTTCTTCCATTGCATGAGCTGACAACTTATCCCAAAGGTCAATGATACCCCAGGAACAAAAAAACCCTACCTGATATCTAACCTAGTTTTCTGCTTACGTTCCTTATACAGATGTCTTTTTGCTCTCCTTAACTAATCTAATTCAAATAATCTGTCCACAAATACACAGTTTCCCCTTCATCATTTAACACACTCAAAAAGCAAGCCTCCCTAAAGTCTATGTTTTTCTAGAGTATGAAAGATACAGTTCTTCAAGGTTTCTACGGAGCTACCGCCAAAGTTACTAAAGCTATTCGGGAGAATTTCTGTGGAAATTCAATCCCTGCATCTTTTTACTAAGATTTGTGTCAACTGGGCTATACAGCTGGCCCGACTTCACCTTCAGAAGAAAAGTTAGAATGCATTATTACTTTAAAGCAGTTGCTGTACTTGGATCTGAAAGAATGAGCTGTGCATTTTGAAAGAGTTGGTAGTTAAGCATGGAATCATAGAACAATACAGCACAGACGTCAGCCATTTGGCCCATCGTGCCTGTGCCAGCTCTGTGAAAGAGCTATCCAATTAGTTCCAGTCTCCTGCTCTTTCCCCAAAGCCCTGCATGTTTCCCCTTCAAGTATTTATCCACTTTGCTTTTCATTTTTTTAAAAATTTAAATATTAATTCTCAATGAAAGAATTCTGCAAATGCACTCCATAGTACATAGGAAATGCCATCAGACAAGAAATCCTAAAGTCTTCTATATCCAACTTACAGGAATCACTGTTCTTCCTCCTTGAGTTAACATCACGGTACTTGTTTTCCTAACACCCAGAAACATTGAATTAAAAATTGACTCTGAACCAGACTTTAACAGGACCAATAATTAGATTATACCCAAAGCTTTTGACACATGCGGACACAGTAAATTCTGTTACACGAACTTTGTCGCATCAATGCTGCTGATTCTGCAGTAAAATAGTTTTATTTCTTACTCACAAGTCGATCCCATGCAGTCAAAATTAATAATGTGCTCTCTCGGTATTTCTCTATTAAATTCAATGTCCCTTGGGTTCTAACACTTGTTTGACTGCTCTGCTTCCTTTATATTACTGACACATTGAGATTCTCTATGACCTTGGAAGTTCAGATGTGCACAGACAACCCTGTCATCTTCAGTTTCATGCATACGCCACAACAGTAATTGCTCCTGTTAAAGTCTGGTTGAGCGTCAATTTTTAATTGGCCACGGATAACCACCTGCCTCTAGCTTTCGGGAAAACAAGCACTGCATCGTGAGCTCAAGGAGGAAGCTCACTGATTTCAGTAAATCAGAAATAGAATGCTTTAGGATATGTAGCCAGATGGACTCTCCTATATAAATTCTATGGAGTGCATTTGCACAGGTCATTTTCATTCAGAATTTATACTTAAACTTTAAACAAAATGTTAACTGCCAGATGTTTCAAAATGCACAGCTCAATGTTTCTGATGCAAGCGCCAGGACTGCTTTAAAGTATATAGAACGGATTTAACGCTGCCCGTCAGCACGATCTCATAAATGGTGTCCCGGTGATGTGCTTAGGATCGTGACGCCATTTTAAATCAAAATTGCAGATGTCCTGCCCAGTGCACAGCTTGCCTGTAAAACATGGTGGGATTGATGTCTCAGAGCCATAGAATCTTTGTGCTGTCTGGCTTTCCAGGATGTTTCCAGCATCCAGACCACCCTGTGGTGATTTTTTATGCCTGATAATATTGCTTGTTTCTTCACAGATAGCAAAAAAATTCTATTTGTATAGCGCCTTTAACGTAATAAAATGTCCCAAGGCACTTCACAGGCACATTTTAAGATAAAATACGACACCAAGCCACATAACCAAAATGTCCAATAGTTGACCAAAAATTATCAAAAGCTTGGTCAAAGAGGTAGGTTTTAAGGAATTTCTTAATTGAGGAAAGTGAGGTTGAGAGGAGGGGAGGTGTAGGGAGGGTTTTCCAGGGCTTGGGCCTTGGCAACTGAAAGCGTGGCCACCAATGGTGGGGCGATTGAAATTGAGGATGCTCAAGAGGCCAAAATTAGATGAGCGCAGATATCTCGGAGGGTTGTGGGGCTGGATGAGATTACAGAGATAAGGAGGGGTGAGGCCATAGTGGGATTTGAAAACAAGGATAAGAATTTTAAAATCAAGATGTTGCTTGACTGGGAGCCAATGTAGGTCAGTGAGCAAAGGGGTGATAAGTGAACAGGACTTGGTGCAAGTTAAGACACGGGCAACAGGGTTTTGGATGACGTCACGTTTACGGAAGATTAAATGCAGGAGATCAGCCAGGAGTGCAGTGGGATAGTCAAGTCTAGAGGTAATGAAGATATGAATGAGAGTTTCAGCAGCAGATGAGCTGAGACAGGGGCGAGGTTGGGCAGGCAGATAAAGGCCATCTTAGTGATGGCATGAATATGTAGTTGGAAGCTCATCTTGAGGTCAAATATGACACCAAGGTTGCAAACAGACTGACTTAATCTCAGATGAAAGCAAAATACTGCAGATGCTGGAAATCTGAAATTAAAAACAGAAAGTGCTGGAAATACATAACAGGTCTGGCAGCATCTGTGGAGTGAGAAACAGAGTTAACATTTCAGGTAGATGACTTTTATCAGAATAGTTCTAATGAAAGGTTACAGACCTGGAACTTTAACTCTGTTTCTCTCTCCACAGATGCTGCCAAACCTGCTGAATATTTCTGGCACTTTCTGTTTTTATTTTGGCTTAATCTCAGACTGTTGCCATGGAGAGTGATGGAGTTGTTAGCTGGAAAATGGAGTTTGGAGCGGGGACTGAAACCAATGGCTTCAGTCTTCCCAATATTTAATTGGAGGAAATTTCTGCTCATCCTGTACTGGATGTCAGATGAGCAGTTTGATAATTTAGCAACAGCGAAGGAGTCAAGAGAGGTGGTCGTGAGGTAGAACTGGATGTCATCAGCATACATGTAAAAACTAATGCTTTGCTTTTGGATGTGTCGCTGAGGGGCAGCACGTAGATGAGAAGTAGAAGGGAGCTAACGATAGATCCTTGGCGGACACCAAAGGTAATGGGGTGGGAGCAGGAATAGAGGCTATTGTAAGTGATACTCTGACTATGATTAGATAGACAAGAATGGAAACAGGTGAGAGCAGTCAGACCCAGCTGGTCAAGGAAGATGGTGTGGTCAACTAAGTCAAAGGCTGCAGACAGGTCGAGAAGGATGAGGAGGGAAAGTTTACCTTTGTCACTGTCACGTAGGATATCATTGGTAACTTTGATAAGAGCTGTTTTGGCACAGTGTCAGGGGCAGAAACATTTTTTTATTCGATCATGGATTGTGAGCACCGCCGGCAAGACCAGCATTTATTGCCCATTTCTAATTTCGCTTGAGAAGGTGGTGGTGAGCCACCCTCTACAACCACTACAGTCCATCTGGTGCAGGTACACCCACAGTGCTATTAGGGAGGGAGTTCCAGGATTTTGACCAAGTGACAGTGAAGGAATGGTGATATATTTCCAAGTCAGGCTGGTGTGTGATTTGGAGTGGATCTTGCAGGCAGTGGTGTTCCCATGTGTCTGCTGCCCTTCAGTGCATCCTATGAATGATGCACACTTCTGCCACTGTGCATCGGTGGTGGAGGGAGTGAATGTTTAAGATTGTAGATGGGGTACCGATCAAGCGGGCTGCTTTGTCCTGGATGGTGTCAAGCTTCTCGAGTGTTGTTGGAGCTGCATTTGTCCCGTCATGTGGAGAGTATTCCATCACACTCTTGTGCCTTGTAGATGGTGGACAGGGTCTGGGAAGTCAGGAGGTGAGTTACTCAACACAGAATTCCCAGCCTCCTACCCTGCTCTTGTAGTCACTGGGCTGAAATTTCTACTTCTGCCACCGTAATCGGTGGCGAACGTAAACAATGGTGGTCCGCCTGTGCGGGACGCACGTCACAATATTAAGTGCGACAGCTCATTTAAATATCCGGCGCGGACCGCTCACCCCAATGACATGGAGGGGGTTGGCAGCCTTTGTGCAGGCGCTGACATCATTTTTAAAGGGCTTCCAGCTCTACATTTCAATTTAAATATTTAAAGAAGCATTAACATAAAATTGATTTGAAAAAATTACATAAATTCATCTTGCCCCTCTCCCATCCCCCCCAATAACCATTAGAATTAATTACCTGCCCTCTCCCCCCCACAAAACACTAACCTAGTTCACATGACCTTCCCCCCCCAAAGTTTATAAACTTTACAGTCTAACCCTTCCCACCATCCCCTACACCAATGAGATGACTCTGACACCGCTCCCCCTACTCCTGCACTGAAAAAGTACCTACTTCCCCCTCACCACCAGTGTTCCACCTCAGTTCCACGGATGGGGATCAAAAGGCATGGGAGTGTCGGCCACCAGCACGAATATCACACCAGGATGGACAGTGGGAGTGGGAGCAGACTTAATTGGTTTATTTGCATTAATTTATATATTTAAATTTGGCTCCCGTTGTCGAGCGCCGGGGGGCTGCCACGAGGCCTCGCCATTGCTGGCAATATCGGGCCGGGCCTTCCCGGCATCAAGGCTGTGGCATTCCTCTGCCGGAGGCATTTTCCAGCATCCCCCCCACCACCCCCCGCTACAACTCCCGACGTCGGGGGGGTGGTGGTCTGTAAAATTCACCCCACAGTATTTATATGGCTGGTTCAGTTAAGTTTCTGGTCTATGGTGACTCTCAGGATGTTGATGGTGGGGAATTCAGTGATGGCAATGCCATTGAACGTCAAGTGGAGTTGGTTAGATTTTCTCTTGTTGGAGATGGTCATTGCCTGGTACTTGTGTGGGATGAACGTTACCTGATTGGAAGGATTTATACATGGAGTTCTGGGAAATATGACACAGATTTGGAAGATGACAACACGTTCAAGAACTTTGGAGAGGAAAGGGAGGTTGCATGGAGTAGTTTACCAGGATGGTGGGTAACAAGGGTTGGTTTTTTGAGGAGTGGTGTGATGACTGCAGATTTAAAGGAGAGATATTAAACACGGGAAGAGAGAGAACCGTTAACAATACTGGCTAATATGTGGGATAGGAGGGGAAGTTGAGTTTTTAGCAGTTTCGTGAGAATCGGGTCAAGGGAGCAGAAGGTGGGTCTCATGCACTAGATGAGCTCAGAATGGGCATGATGATAGATAGGAGTGAAACTAGAGAAAGATGCGAGACTGGAGAAAGATGCGAGATCAGGGCTAGGGCGGGGGCAGCATTACAGGAAGTTTGGCCCGGTGGTCTAGTGGAAGGGAGAAATTCGGCAGAGGTAGCGAACTGGATGGTCTCGATCTTAGTGACAAAGAAGTCATGAGTTCCTCACAATTATTGTTGGAGGTGAGGGTGGAGGGGACAGATGGAGGAAGAGGAGCTGCAGCAACAGTCTCGGAAACCAGCACCATCTGCACATATGAAAGGAGAGCATGTGAGAGGCACTACTCACAGACCTTACATGCAGGGTATACAGATCAGGAGTTAACTTTTCGGACATACATACATATAAACATTTGTACAAATTAGCAGCAGGAGTAGGCCTCCTTGAGCCTGCTCCGACATTCGGTAAGATCATGGTTGTAACCTCAACTCCACATTCCCACCTACCTCCAATAACCTTTCACTTTCACCCTCTTGCTTATCAAGAATCTATCTACCACTACCTTAAAAATATTCAAAGACTCTGCTTACACTGCCTTTGGAGGAAGAAAATTCCAAAGACTCAAGACCATCTGACAGAAAAAATTTCTCCTCATCCCTGCCTTAAATGGGTGACCCCTTATTTTAAACAGTGACCCTAGTTATTAATTCTCCCACAAGAGGAAACATCCTTTCCACATCCACCCTGTCAAGACCCCTAAGGATCTTATATGTTTCAATCAAGTCACCTCTTACTCTTCTAAACTCCAGCAGATACAAGCCTAGCCTGTCCAACCTTTCCTCATAAGACAACCCGCCCATTCCAGGTATTAGTCTAGTAAACCTTCTCCGAACTGCTTCCAACACATTTACATCCTTCCTTAAAAAAGACCAATACTGTACACAGTACTCCAGATGTGGTCTCACCAATGTCCTGTATAGTTGAAGCATAACCTACCTACTTTTGCATTCAATTCCCCTTGCAATAAATGATAACATTCTATTAGCTTTCCTAATTACTTGCTGTACCTGCATACTAATCTTTTGCAACTCATGTACTCAGACACACAGATCCCTTTGCATCTCAGAGCTCTGCAATCTCTCACCATTTAGATAATATGCTTCTTTTTTATTCTTCGTGCCAAAATGAACAATTTCCCACTTTCCCACATTATACTCCATTTGCCAGACTTTTGCCCACTCACTTGACCTATCTATATCCCTTTGCAGCCTCCTATGTCCTCTTCACAACTTACTTTCCTACCTATCTTTGTGTCATCAGCAAATTTAGCAACAATGTCTTTAGTCCCTTCATCCAAGTCGATTATATAAATTGTAAAAAGTGGAGGCCCCAGCACAGATCCCTGTGGCACACCACTCGTTACATCTTGCCAACCAGAAAATGGCCCATTAATACCTACTCTGTTTCCTGTTAGCTAGCCAATCTTCTATCCATGCCAATATGTTACCCCCTACACCATGAGCTTTTATTTTCCGCAAAACCCTTGATGTAACACCTTATCAAATGCCTTATGGAAATCTAAGTACAGTACATCCACCGGTTCCCCTTTACCCCCAGCATATGTTACTTCTTCAAAGAACTCCAAATAAATTGGTTAAACGCAATTTCCCCTTCACAAAATCATGTTGACTCTGCCTGATTACCTTGAATTTTTCTAAATGCCCTGCTATAACGTCTTTAATAATAGCTTCTAACATTTTCCCTATGACAGATGATAAGCAGTTAAGCAGTTTCCTGTTTTCTGTCTCCCTCCCTTTTTGAATAAAGGAGTTACATTGGCTATGTTCCAACCTAATGGAACCTTCCCTGAAACTAGGGAATTTTGGAAAATTAAAACCAGTGCATCAACTATCTCACTTCTTTTAAGATCCTAGGATTAAGTCCATCAGGACCTGGGGACATGTCAGCCCGCAGCTACAATAATTTGTTCAGTACCACTTCCCTGGTGTTTGTCACTTTCTTGAGTTCTTCCCTCCCTTCCATTTCCTGATTTAGAGCTATTTCTGGAATGTTACTAGTATCCTCTATAGTGAAGCCCAATGCAAAATACCTATTCATCTGCCATCTCCTTATTTTCCATTATTAATTCCCCAGATTCACTTTTTATAGGACCAATACGCACATTTGAAGATCAGTGCCTCAGGAGGCTGTGCTTGTCCAGGCAGGCTGCTGTGGGGCTCAGCAGCCTCTGGCAACATGACCTGCTTTTCCAGCACCTGCTAAAGTCACAACAGACCTTCATTTCTTTACCCCTGGTTCCTCTCAGCTGCATTAAGCAGGTAATTGATGTCCTGCTTACCACAGCCAAGCAGTACATCACCTCCCCCACTGACCTGCACTGTCAAGAGGGGAAAGCTTGAGGATTGACCACCTTCCCTGCATTTAGGGCATCATAAACTTCACACAAGTTGCTGTCAGGCCACCAGACCACCAGCCAATTCTACTTAACAATAGAAAAGACTACCACTCCATCAATGTACAGCTAGTTCCTAATCACAGCAACAGGATCATCCAAGTTTCAGCACGGCACTCAGGAAACAGTGATAACACATTTATCCTACATAATTTACCAATCCTGCAATATTCAACTCTCCCAGGAACATGGCAGGATCACAGCTGGAGACATGGGATACCCCAACAAACTTGGCTCATGACCACCCCTCCGTAACCTTACTATGCTGAACAACACCAGTATAATCAAAGCTTGGATCCACTATGTCTCAACAAGCCTGAATGGTCCCTACAACAAGCCTCATGAAGGGTTTCCCACATTATAGTGGTGCACTGCATTCTGCACAAGCTTGCCACACGGAGAGGCCTGCACTTGGAGAAGGTTGAGCAATGGCAAACATTCTCATCAGATGAGGAAGACCAGGGGAGAACTCTGGAAGCAGCAGAAGAAGGAGGTCCACCTCAACACTTTGTAGCAAGACATGTGAGAGACTAGATCATTGCTCAGTGATTTGACTGATCTGCTCATTCGCCTGCCCTGAAAACAGAATCGCTGTGCTTCACAGTAATAGAGAAATCATAAAAAAGCATAGAAAATTTAGAGCACAGAAAGAGGCCACTCAGCTCATCGTGCCTGTGCCAGCCGAGAAATGGGCCACACAGCCTAATCCCACCTTCCAGCATTTGGTCCGTAGCCCTGCAGGTTACAGCACTTGAGGTGCATATTCAGACACCTTTTAAATGAGTTGAGGGTTTCTGCCTCTACTACCCTTTCAGTTAGTGAGTTTCAGACCCCCACCACCCTCTGGGTGAAAAGGTTTTTCCTCATTTCCCCTCTAATCCTTCTGCCAATCGCTTTAAATCTATGCCTCCTAGTCACTGACCTCTCTGCTAAGGTAAATAGGCCCTTCACATCCACTCTATCCAGGCCCCTCAAAATCTTGTACTTTTCAATCAAATCTCCCCTCAGCCTTCTCTGTTCCAAGGAGAACAATCCCAGCATATCCAATCTTTCATCATAGCTGCATTTTTCCAGTCCTGGCAACATCCTCGTAAATCTCCTCTGTACCCTCTCTAGTGCAATTACATCCTTTCTGTAATGAGGTGACCAGACCTGCACACATTTGTCAGGTTGTGGCATAACCAATGATTTATTTGGTTCCAGCATAACCTCCCTGCTCTTGTATTCCATACCTGTTTACAGAGAAGTGGCAAGTCAAGATTTATAGCGGTCAGGAGGCTTGTCTCTTGAGATTGTTTTTGGTTTCACTTTGGACAGTCGGTTGGGGTTTGGACAGTGTTCTGAATGGAGTTTTAAAAAACAGCCAAGAGAGCAGTCACCCCAGCTCAGCCTTTTCCATCTCTTTGAAAAGCTCTTTGAAGCGGGTGTAAGAAATAGAGAAATTGATGCTGCATTCCCCTGAAAAGCCTGCCAGAAAC
Organism: Heterodontus francisci; assembly: GCF_036365525.1. Taxonomy (NCBI): domain Eukaryota; kingdom Metazoa; phylum Chordata; class Chondrichthyes; order Heterodontiformes; family Heterodontidae; genus Heterodontus; species Heterodontus francisci. The sequence goes on along the minus strand of NC_090373.1, from coordinate 153,464,677 downwards.
CTCTGATGCTGCATTTTGCCCAGAAAACCTCCCAAACTGATCTTAAACATTGCCTAAAAGAAATGTTCCGGAAAGATCCCAGTGACAGCCTTCAATGCGTATTTGGAACGCCAAACCAAAAAAAGGGACAACTGGCACCTTTCGATATCTTCTCTTTTTTTCTTCAAGAATTAACAAGTACTTAGCCAAAGTACTCATTTTTTTGTCTTTTTTTGTAACAGAGCTCTAAAAAGAAAATCTCTGTTTTTTTCAGTTAACTGGTGTATGTGTGTGTGTCTGTGTGTGTGTGAGGGGCTAAGGTAAAGGGGAACTTTCATATTTTACTCTGTGTTAATGCTTTTCTTCATTACTGGTTATGTCTTGCTTTAGAATAAAGTGATATTTAATTGTTTATTAAAGAAACCTGGTTGGTGTATTTTATTCTGGGATAAAAATAGAGTCTCTGATTGACCATATCAGTAAAAGTGTAAACATTTAAATATATGTTGTGACCTGTGGAGAAGTGGAACTAGAAAAAACAGTGCACTCCTCCCACCTCGGTTGTAACAATAGCCATCAGTTTTCTAAAGTGAAAAGGTGCCAGTAGCTACTCAGTATTCCCATCAGGTGAGAACATTAAGTATACAGCAAATTTAAACTGAAGAGCAGTGGCATCGCATGTAATACCTTATCAGCCTTCACAGAAAGAACCTGAACTATCTTCTTTTACACGCTGCTGGTTAAACAGTGGGAGTTTTATAACTATGTTTTAAAGTCATATGAACATTTCTATCATAATTTATTAAAATATATGTCCTACACTGCTCTTGTACACCTGCAAGTTTGTTTTCTACAGTTTTCAACTCCTCAGGGAGAGAAAAGAGGATTTACAATTTATAAAACTGTTACTCACGGTGGCTAAATTATGACAGAATGACGAGTACAGTTCTATTTGTCATTGTTAGTTCTGCTTAACTTTGAAACTTAATTCTCATTTGGATAAAGTTTTGATTTGGCAACCAGCTCATGACAAACATCCAACCAAATGTTAGCAAGTCAGACAGTATTACTGTGGCGAAGAAAAGTCAGGGAACACCTCACCGCTGTTTGTGGTTCTTTGACTGGTTTAAAGTCTAGAAGCCCATAGATTTCCAACACAGTTCAGAGACTGGACAGAGACTTGTATGGTACTTGGGGATGGGCGAGTGGGTACTTTACTATGATGCGAGATGGACATTGGTTGTGCATGGTATCTGAATCATACAATTCACCATGTGGTTCATTGGGTAATGAGTCAAGTGATTTTTCTTTTGTTCTCTTTTTCTCCTCTGGTGTGATTCAGTAACCAGCAAAAACCTGTAGCTCCTGGAAACTCCTGTTCGGTTTGCCTGTTATTTTATACATATAAATAAAATTTTGATACTCCTTGTAACAAATTACAGTTATGCCTACTATTTAAAGAGGTATCGACGTGGTGGCGGCAATGGTAGTGATTGGTTAAAGCAACTTTTAACTGTTTTGGTAGCAAAAACTGAAGCATGTGCGCAATGATGTTGGGAGGTACACCACCACTACCTCAGGCTCTTGAAATCCCTGACACGAATGTTGCAGAGAAGTGGAAAAGATTTGAGTGAGCTTGGAAGTGCTATGCTCTGGCAATGAAGAACCAGAATTGGTGCAGGTATCAACACTTCTCGCAGTAATTCAAAACGTTCAACAAAAGTACATTCCATTACAAAACAAACACTCGGCAAGAAAGATCCATCCATGGCTTAAAAGATCCAACCAAATGATAGCAGGTCAGACTTATTAGATTGAAAGAAGAGGCTTATACTGTTGCAAAGAATAGTAGTAAGCCTGAGAATTGGGAATGTTTTAGAAACCAGCAAAAGGCTACCAAAAAGTTGATAAAAAGGGAAAAAGTAGAATGAGAGTCAGGAATATAAAAACATTTTTTTTTATTTGTTCATGGGATGTGGGTGTCAGTCATTAGGCCAGCATTTATTATGTATCCCTAATTGCCCTTGAGAAAGTGGTGGTGAGCTGCCTTCTTGAACGTCTGTAGTCCTTGGGGTGTAGGTACACCAACTGTGCCTTTAGGAAGGGAGTTCCAGGATTTTAACCCAGCGATTCTAAGAGCTTTTACAAATATGCAAAAAGGAGGTGAGTAGCTAAAGTAAACATTGGACAGAAACCCAAGAAATTATCCTGGGAAATGAGGAAATGGCAGAGACATTGAACACATATTTTGTGTCTGTCTTCACAGTAGAAGACCCAAGTTACATACCAGAAATAAAGGATAACCTAGGGGCTAATAAGACTGAGGTAATTAAGGTAATTGATCTCAGAAGAGAAAATGTATTGGAGAAACTTAGGAGACTAAAATCCAACAAATCCCCAAGAACTGATGAGCTACATGCTAGGGTTTTAAAAAAGGTAGCTGCAGAGATAGTGGATGAGCTGATTGTGATTTTCTATAAAATTCTCTAGATTCTAGAATGGTCCCAGCAGATTGAAAATGAGCAAATGTAACACCCCTATTCAAGAAAGGAGAGAGAGAGAAAACAGAGAACTACAGGCCAGATAACCTGACATCAGCCATTGGGAAAGTGCTGGAAATTATTAAGGAAGTCTTAACTTAGAACATTATTGAATGATTAAACAAAGTCAAAATGGTTTTAAAAACAGGGAAATTGTGTTTGAAAAATTTATTAGAGTTTTTTTGAGGATGTAACTAGTAGAGCAGATAAAGGGGAACCAGTAGATACTGTTACGACCAAGAAGGGAGGAGTGCACTGTTAATTCACTCCCACTTCGCCACAGGTCACAACATATTTTTAAAATTTCCCATTTACCAAAACAGTCAATCAGATACTCTGGGCTGGACTTTATAAGCCCACCGCAGGCGAAAAGAATGCTGGCCCGCACACACGGGCTGCACGTTGCGGCTCCACCACGATTCTAAACGCAAAGGCTCATTAGCATGCCTGGGCAGCTGAACCCCCAATGACGTGGAGGGGGCGGACTGAACGATGCCGCAAACGGCGTCAGCTGATGACTCATCAGGTGCTGGCACCATATTTAAACGACAGCCAGCCCTGCAGTCAGACAGAGGTGACCTGAAAACCTTGGTGCTGGAGCTGAGAAGCCAGCACAGGAGCTGTTGAACTACATTGTGAAACCAGGGCACCAGCAAGGTACAGGAGATGGCATGGGAGAGAGGAAGGGTGGTCCCACAGTTCAGCGATGTTTCCCTGCTCACTCTCCTCCATGCTGCATGGGCAAGGCGGGAGGTCCCTTTCCCCAGCGATGGCAAGAAGGGGCCTTCCCACCTGACCAAGAAAGCCTGGATGGAGATTGCAGAGGAGGTCACCTGCTGAGATTGGGTTCATGGCTCAAGAGGATGAATGATCTCATTCGCACAGCAAAGGTAAGTGGCACTATTTTTTGGGGCCCACACAGAGTGGCACATGGGTGGGGAGGCTTGATGCCACATTGAGGATTGAGGGGGAGGCAGTAGCGTAGTGATAATGTAATCCCGAGCCCAGGCTAATGCTCTTGGAATGCAGTGTCCCATGACACTCCCACACCTTCCACTAGCGCAGAGACACTCACCTCGGTGGGAATGCATTCAGCTTTAGAGGCTGGGTCACAAGCTAGTGAGAGCACCACACACGCTTCCGAACAGCTGGCTGAAGCTGAGACAGCCGAGGCCTCTGACAGTCGGAGGACTGTGGGTGGCCAGGTCCATGCTGAGCCCAGGTTGATGATGACACTCTGGTGCCGATAGCACAGGGCATGCTGGAGTTGCAGGGAGAGGTAAGGCAGCATCTGGTGGAGATGCCACAGGCTATGCGCAGAGTTAAATAGACGATGGGGGAGTCCATCCAGGCTATGACAGCTGCCATGTCCTGGGCAAATGAGCGCATGGCTTCCTCCTTCATGGAGAGCCACATTCTACTGATGTGTGTTGACCTGCAAACCATCGCCTTGGCCATGAGCTGGATACAGCAGTGGCTAGGCAATAGAGGGCCCAGGGGTCCAGAGATTGTCTCTGCACCTGGTCCTTCTCAGGAGATCAGTCAGGTTCTCATGAGCCTTGAGAGGGAGGAAGTGAATCAGCGGTCCATATCTGGGTTCTCCCCTCAGGGGTATTCCAATGTGGACACCGGCTCCTTAGCCCCTCCACCGCTGAGTCCAGCTCCAGCAGCCACGACATCTGAGGAGCGCCCTGCACTGGTTCAGGAGACCTTCAAGCAGCCGGGACCCTCCAGGCCTTGTATGTCCAGAGGACGACTGCCCAAGTCATCCAAAGCTAAAGGGCATCCTGATCAGCAGCCTGCCTCCAGTCAAGCTGCTAGCGCAGAAGCTGCACTGCGAAGGAGCACCCGCAAGCAGCTAAAAAGGACACAATGAAACATATGGGTTATCACACGTGTAAGGTATATGTATTGTTCACTTCTCATTAAATGTGTTCATCTAACAGGTGTCTCTTTTTTACTATGTGAATAATGCATGCCAGCATGTGCCGACTATGTCTCCTCCCATTACATCATTAACCTGAGAGAAATGCCAATGTATGGAAAAACATTGTATGCATGATGTGGCACTGCACGGATGCAGTCACATGGGCAATGGCTCAATCATCTGCTGCCAGTGATGGTGGAGACACAGATGTCACAGATGCAGGAGACTGCATACCGGGTGCAGCATGGTGAGGTGTGACATGGGGAGCATATTCTGCACCTCAGGGATAGTGGAAGCACTCAGCAATAAGGCATTGCCGAGCATCCCTTGCTCTTTGCTCACCGTGTCTGTGATGCCTCGAGGATCTTCGTCCTCCCATGTCTGTATGCTGCTGCACCTCCTCTGTGTCCTCATCATCCGAGCATGTCTCCAGCTCCTGTCTCTCATCATTCTGCAAGGCGCCCCGCTTCAGTATCGCAAAGTTGTGCAAAGCACAGCATACAGCAACGATGCGCACAACCCTTTCTGGTGACTACTGTAGGGCAGCGGAAGCACATCTTCAGCATGCCGATGGCCTGCTCGATGGTAGCTCGTGTCAAACCCTGGCAGGCATTGTATCTCTCCTCTGCATCGCTGGTGGGGTTTCTCACCAACATCAAGAACCATGTCTGCATGGGGTCGCCCTTGTCCCCAAGAAGCCGCCCATGGACCTGAGCTGATGCAGTGAAGAACATTGGCGCCTGGGTCGGCGCAGGATGAATGAGTCATAGCAGCTGCCTGGAAAGCGGGCAGACACCTTCATGAAGTGGTTCCTTTGGTCACATACTAGCTGCATGTTGAGTGAGTAGAAGCTCTTTCTATTCAGGAATGTGGCTGGTTGTCTGGCTGGAGTCTAGATGGCCACATGCATGCAGTCGAAGACCCGTTGCACCTGTGGGAATCCCACGATGGCCCCAAATCCGATGCCCCTTTGGGCCTGACTCTCAGGGTGTGTCCTGAAGCACACATAGTCACCATCCCTCCTCTACAAGGCATTGGTGACCTTCCTGATACAGCGGTGCACTGTTGACTGTGAAATGCCACTCAGGTCACTGGTGGGCCCCTAGAATGACGTGGACATGTAGAAGTTAAGAGCTGGAGTGACTTTGAGGGCCACAGGCATAGGGTGTCCAGCAAACCTCATCGGCTGTAGGTCACATTCAGCAGTGCACAGAAATGCGTCACCGCCTCTCTGGCCATTCGCAGTCACCTCTGACACTAGCGCTCCGACATCTGCAGGTGTGTCATGAGGGGCCTGTAGACCAGCTGTCTTCTCTGATGTCAAAAGCGCCTTGGTGGCTACTGCTGCTCACTTCCATGTGGGCTGTGCTTGCCTCTTGGTTCAGACTCCGGCGGATATGGCTCCTCACAGCCCTTGGATCAAGAGAGACAGGATAGACCATCCCCATCTGTACATTGCAGGTGAACTTGGTTCCTTCAGTAGGTCAATGGCACCTATCAGGACAGAGAGTGATGTACGTTGGTGCTTCAGCTGCGTCCCGTCATCACCTATATGTTGTAGCATGACATTGCCCGTCTTAGCTTTGCATAAAGGTGGGGCAGCATGAGCATGGTCATGTTACAGATGGTGCGAGGATGCAACCATTGGTCACATGACCTTCAACCCCAATTCCATTTTTGGCCCCTGCCCCACAGAAAGGGTTCATGGAGTGCCACTGCTCCCCACCTCTCCCAAACAGAATTGGCTGATTGAAGGGTCAGCCCCCTTCACCCCCACCAAACATTAGCAAGTGCAGAGTGACCCCCTTTCGGGTAGAAGGGCACGGGGTACCTCCCTTCTTTCATGCAGAGTTATGTCCCAGTCATTGCAGACCTCCGCCCGCCTCCCTTCTTACATGCAGAGTTATGCAGCCCCACACCCACCTTTGCCTTCACCGAGGACTGATGCTTTGTTGCTGCCAGCTTTTAAAGGACGTGAAAGTGAAAGGCACGTGAGTGCCGCACATCCAAATGAAGATCTCAACCTGCTGTCTGAATTGCTGCGGCCTGCATATTCGTGAATGGTAAGTACCCATCTGCCTATTGTAATGTTGGTCCTGTTGCCGAATGGCAGGGGGGCCACCACAAGGCCTCGCTGCCACCGCCAAGATCGGGATGGACCCTGCTGGCATCGGGGTCGGTGGCGGGCCTCATCCGTGGCGATCTTTGTGCCCCCTGCCCCCACTACTGTTCCCGGGGTCGGAGACCCTATAAAATCAAGCCCTCTATTTTTCCCCATAATGAAGCACACCAACCAGGTTTCTTTAATAAACAACAAAAGTATCCATTTATTACACCCCAAGTCTTAGCCAATAATAAAGTAAACATACACACAAACTGAAATATTAAAGCCCATTATTTTTATCCTCGCCCTCACGCACGCATACATACATACACAAGCGGTTCACCAGAGATAAAGGGATTTTTGTTTGCATCTGTTACAAAGAAATAGAAGGAATAAAATAAAACTTAGACTGAAGAGAAGGTATGGAAGTCCTTTGTTTTGGCGAAGTGTCCCAAAGGCAAATAGGCAGCTGCCACTAGAAATCTTCCTCGAACAGTTCTTTTCAGGTGATGTTGATGAACAGTCTGGGTAGGCTTTCTAGAGATGCAGCTACAGAAGGCTTCACATAGGTCTTACATTAGGTGTGCAGCAGCAAAGGTTTCAATCCTGACACATTCGATGTAAAGTTCTTTGAAAGATGCAGGGTTTTCTGCAAACATGCAGGATTTCTTCAAATACAGGAGGCAACAGTACAAATTGATGCAGCAATTCTTTAAAGATGCAGGGATTCTTCAAAGAGATACAGATAATCAGTTGTCTTCTTCTGTTCTCCTGGCAGGTCAGAAAGCAGACTTCTGTCTTTCTGTTTTTAGCCAAAACCAACTGGCTCTTTTAACAGTTCTAAATGAAACCAACTTTTTCTAGAAACAAGTCCTATGACACCCATGAATCTTGACTTGTCATTTTCTTGTAAGTAGCTCTTTCAGGGTCATAGCACAACCCCCTGTTGGGTTCTTTGCAAACAAGTGCTTTCCAGTAATATCTGTTTACTGGTCAACCTTCTGTTGACCTTCCTTTTAAGAAAACACCCAAGTTCTGACTCTTCAAGATTCCAGATGAATCATTGTCCACAATCCAACTATAATTTCTTCAAGCATATTGTACATAGAAAAATAGAAGCACTCACATGGCAATATACAATACTTGGATTTCCAAAAGACATTTGATAAGGTGCCACACAAAAGATTAACGCACAAGATAAGAGCTCATGGAGTTGGGGTAATATATTAGCATGGATAGAAGATTGATTAATGGACAGGGAGCAAAGAGTAGGGATAAATGGGGCATTTTGAAGTTGGCTGGCTGTGACTAGTGGAGTGTTACAAGGATCGGTGCTGGAGCCTCAGCTATTTACAATCTATATTAATGACTTTGATGAAGAGACAGAGAGCAATGTGTCTAGGTTTGTTAGCTAGGTGGAACGTGAGTACACAAAGAGGCTGCAGAGAGATATAGACAGATTAAGTGAACAGGTAACATGGTGTCAGATGGAGTATAATGTGGGGAAGTGTGATGTTATTCACTTTGGGAGTAAGAATAGAAATGTAGAATATTTTTTAAAATATAAAACTTGTAGATGTTTAGATAAATAATATACTATTATAGATATAATATACAATCCACCAGCTTCAACATTCACTCCCTCCACCACCGACGCACAGTGGCAGCAGTGTGTACCATCTACAAGATGCACTGCAGCAACTCACCAAGGTTCCTTTGGCAGCACCTTCCAAACCCGTGACCTCTACCACCTAGAAGGACAAGGGCAGCAGATGTATAGGAGCACCACCACCTGCAAATTCCCCTCCAAGTCACACACCATCCTGACTTGGAACTATATTGCCGTTCCTTCACTGTCACTGAGCCAAAATCCTGGAACTCTCTTCCTAAAAGCACTGTTGGTGTGCAGACACCCCAAGGACCACAGCGGTTCAAGAAGGCAGCTCACCACCACCTGCTCAAGTGCAATTAAGAATGGGCAATAAATGCAGACATAGCCAGTGATACCCTCATCCCACGAATGAATAAAAAAAGATTGAGATTGTGTTTGGTGGTGATAAATTTTAAGCTTACATCTATGGCCAGAATGAGGGGAATATTGAAATGGATCACCATCCATTAGAATCAACAGCTCTCAAGCCATTAAACAACATGCCTAAGAAGCTTCAAAGAATGATACGAAGATTCCAAAAGTCTTTTCTCCAAGTGTCTTATGAGAAAGGGGAAAAGATGGTTCCAGCAGATACACTAAGCAGAGCCATAGCTGCCAGATGTTAAAGACTGTGATTTTACAAATGAGCTGGAAGAAATGGACCATCGTAAATGACTTTCAGTTGGAGATTTCTGCCAGCAACAACTGAATCATGCTGCATGGTGTTACGACCAGGTGAGGAAGGGGTCTCAGGCTCCCTTCTTGCCTTTTCTGTGGTTTGGTCGTAACAGGGTTTATCTTTGTAAATACAGTGGTTTTAACTTACCACCTCAGTGAGCCCTTGCTCACTGCACTCTAATTACAATTGCAAATGAACCAATCAGACAGGTTTTCTTGGGTTTAAACAAGAAAGATGTAAGTTTATTAACCTTATCACTTTAAACCAGTTAAAATTACTAAAGTATGTGATGCATCCATGCTCACATGCATACAAGAGGCACGCACAAGCTCATCGAAACAGAGGCGAAGAAAGAGTTGGGAGGATGAAGTAAAGTTGGTAATAAATAAAATACACATACTGTCCTGAATGAACTTTATGTAATGTCCTTAATGTAATGTCCTTAATTGAAATTAAAGTCTTGGTGTCCTCGCTGGGGCCACGTGCGCAATTTCAGGCTTGCTTCTCTGGTACCAGAAGGTCAAAGAGAAGTTTTGTCTGTCTTTTTAGTGTCTGCCTGTAAAGTTCAGTGGTATCGCGACATAGAAGCTGCCACTGTGGTTTCCCTGGGTCTTTGTTAGAGAGGGAGACAGAGAGCGAGATCCTTCCTCGTGGAGTTCAAAAGTACACTCTCTTCACTCTAAAGCACAATTCAAAAACCCCAGCCTAACCCCAGCAGATAAGTCATGCGACCATCTTTGTTTGAAACAACAGTTCCTGGAGGGGTGCTGCAATTTCAGAGTCTTTCAGACATATGCGGTGGGGGGGTGGAGTTTGGCTCTTACAAAGTCAAAGGCATGTCGATGTCTTTTAACTACCCCTATTGGCAAAACCAATCTTGCTAATTGAATCAGGGAGCACCCCCATTGTTCGAACTGGACTGGTACTTTACTTCTGTCTCTCAGCCAGCCTTTGCCTTCTCAAAATGCAAATATGCTCGGCCATTTTTTTAACTGTTCTGTTCTGCTTTTAAAAAAGTTATTTGCAATGTCCAGTAAACATTGCAAGCAGTGTTCCATATGACAAAATTAATATGTTCCCATTCGGTAGGTGTGATTTCCGTCACAAGGGGATGACCTGATGCATAAGCAACTGCGAGTTATTGCTAGGCAAGGCTGGCCTAGATTCAAGTCAAAGGTACCTGAATGCCCCACCCATACTTTGACTGTCGAGATAAACTAACTGTCCAAGAAGATTTGATATTCAAAGGACAGCAACTCGTGGTGTCAGCTGTATTGCATAAGGAATTAATGTCAGTAGCTTATTAAACACAGATGGAATTTAATCCTGAGAAGTGTGAGGTGATGCATTTTGGGAAGACTAACAAGTCAAGGGAATATACAATGGATGGTAGGACCCTAGGAAGTACAGAAGGTCAGAGGGACCTTGGTGTACTTGTCCATAGATCACTGAAGGCAGCAGCACAGGTAGATAAGGTGGTTAGGAAGGCATATGGGATACTTGCCTTTATTAGCCGAGGCATAGAATATAAGAGCAGGGAGGTTATGATGGAGCTGTATAAAACGCTGGAGCACTGTGTACAGTTCTGGTCACCACACTATAGGAAAGAAGTGATTGCACTGGAGAGGGTGCAGAGGAGATTCGCCAGGATGTTGCCTGAGCTGGAGCATTTCAGCTATGATGAGAGATTGAAAAGGCGAGGGTTGTTTTCCTTAGAGCAGAGAAGGCTGAGGGGGGACAAGATTGAGTTATACAAAATTATGAGGGGCAGTGATAGGTTAGATTGGAAGAAACTTTTTCCCTTAGCAGAGGGAGTCAATAACCAGGGGGCATAGATTTAAGGTAAGGGGCAGAAGGTTTAGAGGGGATTTGAGGAAAAATTTCACCCAGAGGGTGGTTGGAATCTGGAACGCGCTGCCTGAAGAGGTGGTAAAGGCAGGAACCATCACAACATTTAAGAAGTATTTAGATGATCACTTGAAACGCCATAGCATACAAGGCTACGGGCCAAGTGCTGGAAAATGGGATTAGAATAGGTAGGTGCTTGATGGCCGGCACAGACACGATGGGCTGAAGGGCCTGTTTCTGTGCTGTATGACTCTATGAGAGTGGTATTGGATGTTGTATCCATAGAGACAGTGATAGCCTCTACTGGCCCAGGATGTCAACAAAGCTTAAACAAGACATAGCAAAGTGTGATATTTGTTTGGCTGACATGAGTTATCTAAGTAAGGAATCATTACTACAGCATGAGATTGGGGCTAGGCACTGGTCAAAGGTTGGGACTGATCTTTGTGAGTTACATGGCCATATCCTGCTTGTTGTGTGTCACTATTACAGTAACTTTATAGCAGTAGCCAGCCTAATTTCTGTTACACACAGTAATCTAAGAGAACTTCAAGAGATGTTTGCAAGATTAGGGATACCAGACATCCTAATAACAGGTAAAGATCCACAATTTGCATCCACGGAATTTGCAGTGTTTGCCAAGAGATGAGGTTTCAGACACGTGACATCATCACCTCATTACCCACAGTCCCATAGCAAGGCTGAGATTGCCATCAAGACCGTGAAACGACTCTTCAGGAAATGCAAGGAGTCCAATCAATCAGAGTTTCTTGCTCTATTAGATAGGCACAACACTCCAAGTGAAGGCATAGGTACAAGTTCTGAACACAGACTTACGAATCATAGGTGCAAGATGCTATTTCGTACAGCTGGAACACTCCTACAGCCTAGACATATGACTGAGGAAGGCACTCGTTTGTTTGTTAGCATGAAACAATGTCAGCAGTATTACAAAGCCACTTCAAGATAGACACTCTGATACAGTGCAGATGAAACTCCCTGGCCAAAGTATTTGGAATGTTGAAACATGCACACATGTGGTGGGTCCTAGAAGTTACAAAGTGCAAGTTGAAGACACATCATACTGCAGGAATCATCATCAATTGATTTCTGCTGATGAGGGTCTGTCAACAAAACTGCTGAGATTGAAGACTTTCCTAAAACGTAGGTCCCCAGCAGTCCTCTGAACTGTTCAGTCTTCAAAGAAAGAAGCAACAAGTCGAACACCTGAAACACCTGGTCGTCAAGCACCAAGCACCAATCACCAATGACGGATATGGAAGACTGTCTCCATTTCAAATAAATGACTATTTGCTGTAATTGTGCCTGCTTGTGATTGTGCGTTGCATTTGGGTTAAATTTCTGAGTTCCTGTAAGTGTGCTTTTTTTGATTCTGAAATAGCATATTCTTCTTTCTTTGAGGGAAAAGAAGTGATGCAAGACCCACATTCTTGTAAGTGCATGCCATCTGAGTCATGGGCTGGAATTTTATGACCCCCCAATCACTGCAGGAGCGGGCTGATGGATTGGGGGCGGAGGAAACGGGTTGTAAAATTGAGTGGGAGGTGGGGCATGCCGTTCCTGATGCCTTCGCCACCCCCCAGACCCCGCTGCAATTTTATGAGGAGTGGCGGCAGCAATAAATGGCCCGCTCACCTGAAGCCAACCAAGGCCCTTAAATGGCCAATAACTGCCACTTAAGGGGCTCCTCCCACCGCCACTGGTATCTTACCAGTGGCCAGCGGGTGGCTGACGTCCCCCGGGAGGCAATCAGTAAAACCTGGTGGCCTCCTTGCGGGCTGGGCAGTGGGGGGTGGGGGGTGTCCCTCCAGATCAGGCAGCCTGTGTCCCATGGAGGGGCTCCCCCAAGTCCCAACCACCCCCACTGCACTACACTCTCCCCCCTCCTCCCACAAATTGCCTATCCTTGCCTCACCGGGGCTTGGCTGCTTGTCCCCAGTGAGGCCCCAGACTCTTATCTTGCTTCCAGGCCGGCGTCCCTCTTGCTGCTGTGGCTCGGTGCAGTCCCAGCAGTGGCCACTGCTCCCAGTGGCGTAGCTGGGACAGAGGGTCGCTGATTGGCTGGCAGCTCTCGGAGGCGGGACTTCCTGCCTCTTAGGGGCAGAAGTCCCACCCAGGGCCAATTAAGGGCCTGGAACATGTAAAATCCCGACGTGGCTCCCAGGCCCGGCAGAGGCGGACCCACCCCCTGACTTTTTGGTCAGCGGGCAGGGCCTCCCGCCCAACGTAAAATTCCTACCATGGGATTTGTCATGTGACTCATTAAGTGATGAGTGAGATGATTCCTCTGCTTTCTCTCTCTCTCCTCTGGTGTGATTTGACAAGCAGCTGACACTTGTAGCTCCTGGAAATGACTAAGTTTACTTGTTATTTTATATATGAAAATAAAACGTTGATACACTTTGTAACAATTCAAGACGACACCTACTATTTAAAGAGGTATCAACGCATTTCCCAAGTACACGCTGACGATGGCGGCAAATGCTCATTGTCTGCAGATATCGAAAAATTTGCTTTATTTCTACCAGTTGCCAACTTAACTGTAGAAGTGAAATTTCTGCATTCTCCTGTATTTGCATATTGGAGATAATTTTCCGACTTTACACTTGAGTTGGACAGCCTTGGCCACTGATAACACATACTGGAAAATTACATTGGTCGTGATTTTCTGGCCTTTCATTTAAATGCTTGGAAAATTGCGTGCAGCAGACATCTGAATTTCTAATATGCATTACCAGTTGGTGAGACTCCTTGTCAGGACCATCAAGTAAGCAGATCATCGTGAGTATTATTTATTTTCATTCCCAATTGCTTGAATGTCAAGTCTGTGTGTCAGACTAACCTCCTTACATGCTAAGTTGCTATCAAATGTCTGAGCCGTGTTATTAGCTTCAATAGACTGAGCTAAAGAGCTTGTGTTTGCAATCAGGTGCTGAATTGATGCACTCCTATGGGCATTGGATGCCAAGGGCTGTCAGGAGTTCTGTGCTCCCTTTTTGCCCTCTACTTTCTGCACTGAAACACAATTAAATATTACCAATGCTCAGTCTGTAAACTGTACAGCATTTGCTCTGCAGCCACGCTTCTAATGAGGAATAAGGGGTGATCTTATTTGAAACCTACATGATTCTGAGGGGGCTTGACAGGGTAGATGTTGAGAAGATGTTTCCATTAGTGGGGGAATTTCAAACTAGGGGACACAGTTACAGAATAAGGGGACACTCATTTAAAACTGAGATGCAAAGGAATTTCTTTTCTCAGAGGTTATTGAATGTCTGGAATTCTCTACCCCAGAGAGTTGTGGAGGCTAGATCACTGAAAGTATTTAAAGAGGAGGTAGATAGATTTTTGAAATATCGGGGAGTTGAGGGCTATGAGGAGCTGGCACGAAAGAGTAGTTGAGGTCTGGGGCAGATCAACCATGATCTTATTGAATGGCGGGGCGGCTTGAGGGGCTGAATGGCCTACTCCTGCTCCTATTTCTTATGTTCTTGTTCCACTTCAAAGTAAACATGGAGAACGACTAAAGTGCTTTAGTAAAGGTCAGCAGGAGTCAGCCGGTTGAAATGATTGTTCAGCAAATAGGTCTTAATTGGCGCTAACATTGCAACAAAAAAAACAATAAAGCTTTCAGTCCCACTTCAGAGCTCGCAAAGGACTTTGCGTGCTGGTAACTGAATTTTGTCTGTTCTCTAGCTTTCCAGATGTGTGTACTTGAACTGCAGAATGCTGCGTGGCAGAATTATGCATCCATTTGCCCAGAGCATGGCTGTCTCCCACCAAAACTCTGGGTCATGAATATATTCCATGTAATCTCCTTGCACTCAAAACGATCACTGCAGGGAGCTCACCGAGTGATGGGAAGCAGGATTTTTGTTACTGTCGACACTGCTGCTGCTGCAGTTATTTAAATGGAAAGAATTTTATTTTGCTGTATTATATTTGCTCGATTTATAGATTTGCAACAACAAAATATAGATGCAGCTGTGGGGCAGCTATGTCAGAAAGTGGGTAAAAGGAGTATTACAGCCAAGTGGTAAGGGGTGTTAATACAAGCAGAAAGCTGTGGATGCTGGAAATCTTAAACAAAAACAGAAAGCATTGGAAATACTCAGCAGGCCTGGCAGTATCTGTAGAGAGAGAAACAGAGTTAACGTTTCAGGTTCTGAACGTCACAAAAGGAGTCATTTTTCCTTTGTGTAAAAAGATCTGGTAGGTGTTTTTTCTTGAGTTATGTTGAAGCACATTGTTAGGACCAGGTGAGAAAAGTGTCTAGGGGTCCCTCTCAGCCTTCACCTGGTCTTACCAGAACAGGGTTTAATTTTAAACACACCGTGTTTTTAGATCCCCCTTGGTGAATCCTTGTTCACCGCTTTCCAATTATAAGGCAAAGAAACCAGCACAAACAGGCTTTCTTAGGTTTAAAGAAAAGTTGAAATTTATTAAACTTAAACTCTAATTTAGTTAACACCTACGGATACACGAGATGCCCATGCAAGCATGTATACACGATACACACATGCAAATAGAGACAGAAAAGAGTAGAAGAAAAAAATAATGGAAAGTTTGAGGAAATATCTGAAGAGTTGTTGTTACGGTTCTTCGAGCTCACTGTAGAGTCTTTGATTGTAGGTAGATCTTGCTTTTCATTGGGGCCCATTATTCTTCTTAAACCTTGTTCACTGTAGGAGACTTTTCTCTCTTGGGGTTCATGTGTCTTCAGTGGATTCAGAGGCTTGTGAAAAAGAGATGGGAACAGACAGGAGATATCTTCACAGTTCAGGAGCAAACAGACTTTCTGAGTTAAAACTCTCTGTGGTCAGTTGAAAAGAAAACCCTGGAACAGCCAGTTAGTCATGTGACCAGTGGTCTAACCAGTCCTGGCCCTTGTGGATTGTATCCTCCTTAGCAGGCCCTGGAATGTGCTTCCCCACCTTTGATGTTTGTTAGTATGTAAATGTATTTTTCCAGTTTTGGCTGATCTGTTTAAGAAGTCTTTTCTTCACTCCAGTAACAGTTTAAATCAATGTTCATGACGAAATTAATGTGCCTCATTTTTGGCAGGTGGGGGCCTGCCTGACAACATACTTACCACTTTCATAGCTACGGACATTGGCTTGACTGCAGTGCCCCCTATTGGGTTTTTGGAATACCAGAATCTGTCTTGTTAATCCCAAATTTTCCACACTGGAAACACAACAGGAGTGCCCCTACTGGTACCTGGGTTCCTTCTTTTAAATTTTGGAAACTTAACTGGTTATTCTTCCCAACTCTCCTTTTCTCTTGAGCCCGTTTCTGCTTCATCTGCATCCCTGCTATCTCTCCTTAGCTCGTACGAGTTACTAGACCCAAATGTATTCTGAGTTAGGGGTCTGTGTATTACCTCATAATCATCGGCCATTTCTGCTGCTTTTCCTACCCTTGTAACTCTTTGTTCTTCAATGTGGGTTCTTATATTAACTGGGATGCTATTTTTAAATTCTTCCAGCAACAGCACTTCTCTCAAATTTTCATATGTGGGTTCTGGCTTTAGAGATCATACCCAGCAATCGGAAGCCATTTGTTTAATTCTTTCAAATTTAATGTAAGTCTGTGTGGGTCTTTTCCTCATGTATCTGAATTTCTGCTTTGGGTACCTATTCATATGCAATTAGAATGACAGTTTTAGTTTGTTCATAATCAGAGAAACTCTCTTCTGATAACAGAGAAAAAGCTTCACGAGCCCTACCCACAAACCTGCCTTGTAGCTATTTTCTCAAATGAGGTTTAAAAAAAAAAGGACAACCTCCTTCTCATTAAACTTTGGCACTTACTGTGCGTATCTCAGTACATCAAAGTTCTGGGGATAAGGTTTGAGTGCCTGGTTGCATGCTCACCTTGTGTTTGTAGGTTTTCTAACTCAAACTTTCTTGCTGATTCCTCTCTTTCCTTCTGAAACTGCATCTCCTCTCTTTTCAACTGCAACTGTATTATGGTTAAGATTATCTTTCCAGACTCAGATTCCAGGCTTTCTTCTTCTGGTTCAGGGGTAAGTTTAAAATGGTTAGCTAGATTCTTCACTAGTTCAAATTTCTTTGTTTTTTGTTTGAAAGTGATTCTCACCTCTGTAGCTAAGCTTTTTAAATAATCAATACTTAATTTATTTAACTTATCATGGAATATCTCTCCCTGCTACACAAACTCCTTTGAATTAAATGTGACCATCTCTTTTGTTCCTAGCACCGTAGAGATAAAAAAAACCCGGAAGAATACAAGTTTGTTTACTTTTCCACAATTTTAGAGGTTGATTTTCCTCCCGTTTTCAAATCTCTCATTTATCTGATGGTTCAGATTGCAGCTTTGAGCCCTCAATTTGTTACGGCCAATTGGTAAGAGGTGTGGGTGGTACCCACTATTTAACTGCCAACTGATCGCAGCAGGTGTTTTTGTTACTAGGGATTTAACCCCTTTGTGTTTTATTTGTCAAATAAACAGATAGTGACAGGTTTTCTTGCAGTTTTAAAACAGAAGATTAACTCATAATTGATCAATATTCATTCCTGAAATGGTCGCAACCACACCCACACACATTCACTTGTACACACATAAGAGATAGATAGAGAGGAAAAGAGGTAAGTGGTTTGAAGTGAGGTAGGTTTTCAAGGTTCACCTGATGAATCTTCTTGGAGGTCAATTTCTCCTTTAAAGTTGCAGGCCTGGGTTTTGTAGATTTATCTGGTAGCTGAGACTTCAATTTAGAGATGGTTGGGGGTCACCTCCAGTTCTCTGTTGCACAAGTTGAAGTGCAAAATTCACAAGTGGGCTCTTTCTTTGGCTTTAGCTGGATTTCTCCCAGCTCTCAGCTGAACAGGCTTTCATGATGTTTGTCCTGATTTTCTCTCTCTCCCTCTCCAGAGAACTACTTTTTAAGGTAAAGAATCTCTCACATTTTGCCTCTGTTGGGAGACATAAATCCTTCTCTCTGTAGTGACTGACATTGGGTCAGGATGTGGCGACTTCACACCTTCTTTGTTTCAGAAGGACCCACTCAATTCAAAAATATCTCTTGATGGGTTCAGGATGGGTGTAATTGACACCTCTTAGCTTGAAATGTATTATTTTGTCCTTACCAGACAGTACGGCAGTTTGAGTATACAGTTTTGACTTCAGTGGTTGTTTTGTAGCACATTGTCCACTTTTGAAAAGAAAAGTCAATTTCTTGTAACTCTTCAGTTTGAGTTCTTGTATTTTCAATCACTGTACTTCACGTAAGTGTAACAGGAGGATTTTCCCTATTCAACTCTGCAATAAACTCAGTTAAACATGCTGCTATTTATCTATATGCGTTAGGATTTTAAATAATTTGATAATCCTTATGTTGACTTTTGCTCAGTTGGTAGTGAAAGGAAGAGAAGCTCTTTTTGACACAGCTTTCAAGCTGGACATTCAACCAGTATGCTTTGGGAAGCTGGGAAAATTGCCGATGAGAGAAAAGTTACAAAATTAAAACCTGCTGATCTGCTGCAAAGCAGCAAAATCAGACAACGGTATTAAGAGGGAACAAAGAGATTGTATAGCTAAAGGAGACGTTTGTGTAAACGATGTGGAATTAGGCCTTGACGAGATTATACAGAACTCAATGGGCCTCTTCAATAAATAATCCTTATCAGAAAGTTTGCCAGCTAGGCGGTTGTGATTTCTGTGAGCTATCCAGCCAATCAACTGTTACTGTGGACTTCACATGATGCTAATTACTGAAAGGAAGTTTAAGTAAGATGAACAGTGTCATGTGGGCTTTCACTTTAAGTTTTAAACAAAAACACAAGGTATTATTGGTTATCATGATCTAAGACTATCATCCATAGGTCAATGAGGCCTTTGCAATGTACCATCCTGTCCACCACTGACGGAACAAAGAACAAAGAACAGTACAGCACAGCAACAGGCCATTTGGCCCTCCAAGCCTGCGCCGATCTTGATGCCTGTCTAAACTGAAACCTTCTGCACTTCCGGGGACTGTATCCCTCTATTCCCATCCTATTCATGTATTAGTCAAGATGCCTCTTAAAGGAAAACATAAAAAAGATAACTTCATAACTGCAGTAAAGGGGTGGGAAGGAGAGCTGCAGTCAACAAGGAAGGAACCTGACTGATCGCTGGAAGAAGAGAGCTGCAATCAACAGAAGCAGATCACTTTAGGGTGATTGTATGACCATTTATCTAGAACATATTTGGGCCTTGTATCGCCAAAGCACCTTTATTGCTAAGAGTAGACTAAGAAGGGCATTGCATTGCCATTTAAATCTCAAAGTGGTTTTATTTTTCTGTTCTGTCTTTTCCTTTAATGAACAAGCTTATTTAATGTTAGAGATTTTTGGTGATTCATTGATTATTTTCCTTATGACTCGCAGGTCAAAACAAACGACAAATCTGAGGCTAGAACAGCAAGGCTTATAACGGTATAGCGGTAGGTCTCTTTCTTCTGAGTCAGAAGGCTGTAGGTTCAGGTCACACACCAGAGACTGACATAGGAACAAGAGTAGGCCATTTAGCCACTCAGGCATATTCTTTCAGTGAACAAAATCATGGCTGATCCGTGGCTTAACTCCTTATACCTGCCTTTACCCCAGATCCCTTAATACCTTGAGTTAACAAATATCCAACAATCTCAGATTTAAAATTAATAATTAATCTGAATTGTGGAAGGCCGATTTCAATATGATAAAACAAGATCTGGCCAAAGTGGACTGGGAGCAGCTACTTTTAGAAAAGTCTACATCAGACCAGTGGGAGTCATTCAAAAAGGAAATAGTGAAAGTTCTGGGCCAACATGTTCCTTTAAAGGTGAAGGGTTGGACCAACAAGTCCAGGGAACCCTGGATGTCAAGGGATATAGAGGATTGGATAAGGAAAAAAAAGGAGGCTTATGGCAGTTTCAGAGTGCTGAGAAGAGCAGTAGAGAAAGTGTTGGGGGGTACTTAAAAAAGTAATTAGGAGAACAAAGAGGGGGCATGAAAAAACACTGGCGGGCAAGATAAAGGAAAATCCCAAGGCGTTTTATAAGTATATTAAGGGAAAGGGGATAACCAGGGAAAGAGTAGGGCCCATTAAGGACCAAAGTGGCAATATGTGTGTGGAGCCGCAGGGCGTAGGTGAGGTTTTAAATGATTACTTTTCATCTGTGTTCACTATGGAGAAGGACGATGTAGGTGTAGAGATCAGGGAGGGGATTACAATATATTTGAACAAATTAGCATTGAAAGGGAGAAAATATTAGCGGTTTTAACGGGCTTAAAAGTGGATACGACCCAGGCCCAGATAAGATATATCCCAGGCTGCTATGTGAGGCAAGGGAGGAGATTGCAGGGGCTTTGACACAAATTTTCAAATACTCTCTGGCCACAGAAGAAGTGCCAGGGGACTGCAGGATAGCGAATGTGGTACCATTATTCAAGAAGGGAGCAGGGATAAATCAGATAATTACAGGCCAGTGAGTCTAACATCAGTGGTAGGAAAACGATTGGAAAAACCTCTGAGGGACAGAATTAATCTCCACTTGGAGAGGCAGGGATTATTCAAGGATAGTCGGCATGGCTTTGTCAGGGGGAGATCATGTCTATCAAAGAACAAAGAACAAAGAACAAAGAAAATTACAGCACAGGAACAGGCCCTTCGGCCCTCCAAGTCTGCGCCGATCCAGATCCGCTATCTAAACATGTCGCCTATTTTCTAAGGGTCTGTATCTCTTTGCTTCCTGCCCATTCATGTTTCTGTCTAGATACATCTTAAAAGACGCTATCGTGCCCGCGTCTACCACCTCCGCTGGCAACGCGTTCCAGGCACCCACCACCCTCTGCGTAAAGAACTTTCCACGCATATTCCCCCTAAACTTTTCCCCTTTCACTTTGAACTCGTGACCCCTAGTAATTGAATCCCCCACTCTGGGAAAAAGCTTCTTGCTATTTGAGTGAATTTCCTGAAGAGGTGACAAGGTGTGTAGACGGGGGTAAAGCAGTTGATGTCGTCTACATGGACTTCAATAAGGCTTTTGATAAGGTCCCACATGAGAAATTGGTCAAGAAGGTAAGAGTCCATGGGATCCAGGGCAATTTGGCAAATTGGATCCAAAATTGGCTTCATGGCAGGAGGCAGAGGGTGATGGTCGAGGGTTGTTTTTGCGATTGGAAGCCTGTGACCAGTGGTGTACCACAGACATCAGTTCTGGGACTTTTGCTGTTTGTAGTGTACATTAATGATTTTGATGTGAATATAGGAGGTATGATCAGTAAGTTCGTTGATGACCTGAAAATTGGTAGTGTCATAAATAGTGCGGAGGAAAGCCTTAGATTACAGGAGATATGGATGGGCTGGTAAGATGGGCAGAGCAGTGGCAAATGGAATTTAATCCTGAGAAGCGTGAGGTGATGCATTTTGGGAGGACTAACAAGATAAGAGAATATACAATGGATGGTAGGACCCTAGGAAGTACAGAGGGTCAGAGGGACCTTGGTGTACCTGAGCATAGATCACTGAAGGCAGCAGCACAGGTAGATAAGGTGGTTAGGAAGGCATGTGGGATCACAGAATCACAGAATAATACAGTGCAGAAGAGGCCCTTCAGCCTATCGAGTCTGCACCGATGCATTAAAGACACCTGACCTGTCTACCTAATCCCATTTGCCAGCACTTGGCCCATAGCCTTGAATGTTCTGACGTGCCAAGTGCTCATCTAGGTACTTTTTAAAGGATGTGAGGCAACCCGCCTCCACCACCCTCCCAGGCAGGGCATTCCAGACCGTCACCACCCTCTGGGTAAAAAGGTTCTTCCTCAAATCCCCCTTAAACCTCCCGCCCCTCACCTCAAACTTGTGACCCCTCGTAGATGACCCTTCAACTAAGGGGAACAGCTGCTCCCTATCCACCCTGTCCATGCCCCTTATAATCTTGTACACCTCAATCAGGTCACCCCTCAGTCTTCTCTGCTCCAGCAAAAACAACCCAAGTCTATCCAACCTCTCTTCATAGCTTAAATGTTCCATCCCAGGCAACATCCTGGTGAATCGCCTCTGCACCCCTCCAATGCAATCACATCCTTCCTATAATGTGGCGACCAGAATTGCACACAGTACTCCAGCTGTGGCCTTACCAAAGTTCTGTACAACTCCAGCATGACCTCCCTGCTTTTGTAATACTTGCCTTTATTAGCTGAGGCATAGAATATAAGAGCAGGGAGGTTATGATGGAGCTATATAAAATGCTAGTTCGGCCACAGCTGGGGTATGGTGTACAGTTCTGGTTGCCACACTATAGAAAGGATGTGATTGCACTGGAGAGGGTGCTGAGGAGCTTCACCAGGATGTTGCCTGGGCTGGAGCATTTCAGCTATGAAGAGAGACTGGATAGGCTTGGATTGTTTTCTTTAGAGCAGAGAAGGCTGATGGGGGACCTAACTGAGTTATAAAAAATTATGAGGGGCATAGAGAGGGTAGGAAGAAATGTTTTTCCCTTAGCGGAGGTGTCAATAACCATGGGGCATAGATTTAAGGTAAGGGGCAGGAGGTTTAGAGGGGATTTGAGGAAAAATCTTTTCACCCAGAGGGTGGTTGGAATCTGGAACGCACTGCCTGAAGGGGTGGTAGAGGCAGGAACCTTCACAACATTTAAGAAGTATTTAGATGAGCACTTGAAATGCTATAGTATACAAGGCTACGGGCCAAGTGCTGGAAAATGGGATTAGAATAGATAGGCTTGATGGCCCGCGTGGACACGGTGGTCCAAAGGGCCTGTTTCTGTGCGTGTATAACTCTATGACTATGACTCTAATCTAGCATTGAAGTGCTTTATAACTTCATTCCTGAAAGGCCTGGCTCTAATTTTTAGACTATTGCCCCTAGCCCTCAGCTCTGCCACCAACAGACATTTTTCTTCTTTGACCTCCTTGTCTCGGGAGACAATGGGTAAGCGCCTGGAGGTGGTCAGTGGTTTGTGGAGCAGCGCCTGGAGTGGCTATATAGGCCAACACTAGAGTGACAGACTCTTCCACAGGTGCTGCAGATAAAATTGGTTGTCAGGGCTGTTTCGCAGTTGGCTCTCCCCTTGTGCTTCTGTCTTTTTTCCTGCCAACTGCTAAGTCTCTTCGACTCGCCACACTTTAGCCCCATCTTTATGGCTGCCCGCCAGCTCTGGCGATCGTTGGCAACTGACTCCCACGACTTGTGATCAATGTCACAGGACTTCATGTCGCGTTTGCGACATGGACGGCCGGTAGGTCTGATACCAGTGGCAAGCTCGCTGTACAATGTGTCTTTGGGGATCCTGCCATCTTCCATGCGGCTTACATGGCTAAGCCATCTCAAGCGCCGCTGACTCAGTAGAGTGTATAAGCTGGGGATGTTGGCCGCCTCGAGGACTTCTGTGTTGGAGATATGGTCCTGCTACCTGATGCCAAGGATTCTCCGGAGGCAGCGAAGATGGAATGAATTGAGACGTCGCTCTTGGCTGACATACGTTGTCCAGGCCTCGCTGCCGTAGAGCAAGGTACTGAGGACACAGGCTTGATACACGCGGACTTTTGTCTTCCGTTTCAGTGCGCCATTTTCCCACACTCTCTTGGCCAGTCTGGACATAGCAGTGGAAGCCTTTCCCATGCGATTGTTGATTTCTGCATCGAGAGACAGGTTACTGGTGATAGTTGAGCCTAGGTAAGTGAACTCTTGAACCACTTCCAGAGCGTGGTCGCCGATATTGATGGATGGAGAATTTCTGACATCCTGTCCCATGATATTCGTTTTCTTGAGGCTGATGGTTAGGCCAAATTCGTTGCAGGCAGCTGCAAACCTGTCGATGAGATTCTGCAGACACTCTTCAGTGTGAGATGTTAATGCAGCATCATCAACAAAGAGAAGTTCCCTGATGAGGACTTTCCGTTCATTTTGTCTTCGCTCTAAGATGGGCAAGGTTGAACAACCTGCCACCTGATCTTGCGTGGAGGAAAATTCCTTCTTCTGAAGACTTGAACGCGTGTGAGAGCAGCAGTGAGAAGAAGATCCCAAACAATGTAGGTGCGAGAACACAGCCCTGTTTCACGCCACTCAGGATAGGAAAGGGGTTGATGTGGCGCTGCTATGCTGAATTGTGCCTTTCATATTGTCATGGAATGAGGTGATGATACTTAGTAGCTTTGGTGGACATCCAATCTTTTCTAGTAGTCTGAAGAGACCACGTCTGCTGACGAGGTCAACAGACATAGTTTATCTTTATCTCCCCTATTAGTTCCCTTTAATATCTTGAAAACTTATTTCAAATCACCCCAGGTCTTCCAAATTCCAGGGATTACAACCCTAGTTTGTGTCATCTCTGCTTGTAATTAACCCTTGGAGTCTAGATATCATTCTTGTCAAACTAAATTGCACACCCTCCAAGGCCAATATATCCTTCCTAAAGTGTAGTGCCCTTGTGTTTGTAGGAGCTTGTTGTGTGCAAATTGAATGCCAGGTTTTGTACATTACAACAGTGATTGTACTTCTAAAGTACTTCATTGACTGTAAAGTGCTTCGGGATGTCCTGAGGTTGTAAAAGGCACTAAATAAATGCTAGTCTTTCTTTCATTTTATAAGACCCCAAACCTAACTCTAATCCTCCACTTCCTCTCCCCTGTGTAACCATTCCCAGTATGTGCAGCCTCTCCTGAAAACTCAGATGCTTAATTCCAGCTATCAGGTTAGTTGTTCTTCACTAGATTGTCTTGTACATGGATGATTTTTTCATAATCTGGTGGGCGGGAGAAGCACAATTCGCAATCCTTGCTTGCACAATCAGACTTCACACCAGTGTTCAACAGCATCCAACCAACAAGAGGTTTACCAATTAATTAAGCAGTTGAATATGGCGGCAAGGCCAATTGACATTAGTGATCAACTAACACACAGATAGCACAAAGCCAATAATAAGAACAATAATTTGCATTTATATAGCATTTAAAAAATATTAGAAAATCCCAAGGTGCTTCACAAGAGCATTATAAAATAAAATTTGACACCAAAGGGCATTAGGTGATGGGTAATATTAGGACAGGTTGGTCAAATAGGTAGGTTTTATAGGAGGAGAAAGTAGTAGCGAGGCACAATGGTTTCGGGAGGGAATTCCAGTACTTAAGGCCTAGGCAGCCGAAGGCACAGTCTCCCATGGTGAATTGATGAAAATCGGAGATGCACAAGAGGCGAGAATTGGAGGAGTACAAAAATTTCAAAAGGTTGTGGGCCTGGAGGAGATTATAGAGATAGGGAGAGGTGAGGTCATGGATAGATTTGAAAACATGGATGCGAATTTTTAAAATCTGGGCATTACCGGACCGGGAGCCAATGCAGGGCAGCAAGCCCAGAATTCCCTTTCTGCTGTTTACCTGATCCCAGTGACACTGCATCGTACCAATGTGAACATTCCACTTAACCTGAATATTTTGCTTTCTGAAAGCTCATGAAATAAATTCTGAAGCCAGCTGGTATTTATGACAAATATACAAGGTCACTCACAAACCACATCTGCTTTGTGTGTAATAAAATTATACATGCAATTCAACATCTGCGATGGTAAGTGCGACACCCAGGACTTAAATTCTGATCAACATAATTCACACTGATTGTCTCTGGTTAGGTTTACTCCAGGTAAATTTGGTTTGAGCTACTTTTTAATCGTTTTCCTTTTTATTCAGCAGTATCCCAACAAAGTCTGAAATTTCAAAAGAGCAAATGTCCTCTTTATAAATAGGTTTATGATTTCATTTCATGTCAGCCAATATTTTCTAACCTCCACCCTGTGTCACCGGTGGGGGCCCACACACTGCAGCCAGCTTTCGGGAAAATTCAGACAGTGCTCCCACAATTTTTCAGTAACTTCCCTGCTGCGCTCGCAGCCCCACTGCTGGTTTGATGCCCCAGAGTGCTTCAACATTTTACTGAAAATCTTTAAAGGAATAAATCATAACAGGGGGAGCAAAAGGTAGCTCAAATAATGTTGAAAGGAGATTGAACAAGCCCCATCTAATTGAAATAATTTTGATGAATGCTACAATATACTCAGTGTCTAATTTCTGATATTACAGTGGCACAGTGACAGCTATAGCACACAAGGGTCAATCCTACAATCAGGCATGTCCAGCACCCACAAGCAAATTACTGTCCACCACTGCTTCCTTTTCTATCTATTAATTTCAGTGCACCAGGAATCAATCGTGGGCCCTTGCCACACCTTCACAGGCAACCAGCCCAAATGGGAAATCAATTTCGGACAACCTCGATCACTAGCAGTGGGCCTCAGGTAAGTTCCAGGCAGGGAGTTGAAGTGTGCTGTGTGGAGGGTGTGGGGGGCAGGTGATAGGAACATCTGTGGAATCAGGGAAGCGTTTCTGCTCTTCTTGGCTCCACAGGAAGATTTTTTTTCAAAAATGTTTAAGCTTACCTTTCATTGACAGAGGCGGGAACTGTTGAAGAAGCCTGGGTAAAGGAGTTGAAGTCTCAGTTAGGAAGATCCCCCAGAGGCTTGTTAAGAGGCTGACTGCCACTTAAAATGCTTGCTCACTCCTATTCTGGAGACTGCACAACATTTTGGTGCCCAGCGCTTATCCTAACATACTCTCCTAACAGTAACCAGCTGTTTTTGAGTAAACAAGGCGTTGATGTGGATTTCAAACATTACTTAAAGGGATACTCACTGTTCTGATGAAAGGTCACAGAGCTGGAACGTTGGGCTGGATTTTAAGAGCACAACGGGCGAATGAATGGCAGCCCGCACACCGCAGAGCCACTGCGATCTCCCACACGCCAGTTCATTTAAATAGCTGAGGCGGCCCGACCACCACCCCCCCCCCACCCCAATCATGTGGAGGGGCGGGCTATCTGACACCATTTTTAAAGGGCAGCCAGCCCTGCCGGCAAATTCAAATTTTTAATGATGCACCCACCTCCCCCCCAAAATGTATCAAGTAAAATCCTAACGTCCCTTTCCCACCCCCCAATGAAAATTATGGCAGGCCCGGAAGATTGGAGGTGAATGTATCTAAATGTATTAATTTTATTGATTTACATATTGAAATTCAGGTCCCACCACCCGGCAGTGGGGGTGCTGCCATGGAGCCTCGCCACTGCCGGGAGGATAGGGCCGGGCTCTCCCAGCATTGAGCTCTCTGAAGGGTCTCTGCCAGAACAATCTTCCTGCCTCCCCACCAGCCACGGAGCCTGACGTTGGGGGCTCAGTAAAATCCAGCCTGTTAACTCTGTTTCTCTCTCCACAGATGCTGCCAGACCTGCTGATTATTTCCAACACTTTCTGTTTTTGTTTCAGATTTCCAGCATCCACAGTATTTTGCTTTAGTGTTGATTTGACTCATCATTTCATGTTCACTTGCTGCTGCAGCTGTGCCAAGGACCTCTGAAACACATCAGAAAACTTTCTGGGCCACTTTGTCGAGATTTCACTAACACTCCAGCAACATTTATTCCAGAAATTTTCTGACGACTTCACTTATAAAGAGTGAGTGCTGTGCTACTCCACTTTATTGGACACCTTCTCGGAGTCACCAGGGGAAAGGGAGTGCTTGGTCCTTGGCAACTTACGAGGTATCCCCTTTGGTCTGCAGGAAGAATGGATAGAGAACATGAGGCCAAGAAGAGCCCCACCAGCTGCTGCAAGGGAGTGGGACAGGAGGGCAAGGAGCGTGAGGTGGCATCCTTCCCCTCTGCAGGTACAGGACATCCCTCTTCCTCTGGATCTCCTCCACCAGGACTTCCAGTATGAGTATCGATATACCTGTTCCCTGACCAGATAGACAGAAAGGGGAAAAAAGGTGGGGTAGCATTGTTAATAAAGGGTGAGATCAGTACATTTGTGAGAAAGGATCTTAGATCTGAAGATCAAAATGTAGAATCAGTTTGGGTGGAGCTAAAAAACAGCAAGGGGGAGGCAGTGATGTAGTGGTAATGTCACTGGACTAGTAATCCAGGGCCAAGGCTAATGGCCTGGGGGCATGGGTTCAAATCCCACCACAGCAGATGGTACAATTTGAAACCAATTAATAAATCTAGAATTCAAAGCTTGCCTAATGGTGACCGTGAAACCATTGTCAATTGTTATAAAAACCCATCTAATTTACTAATGTCCTTTGGGGAAGGAAATCTGCCATCCTTACCAGGTCTGGCCTACTTGTGACTCCAGATCCACAGCATGTTGACTCTTAAATCGTCAGCACAGACCCCTCCAGAGCTCCACTCATCACCTCCTGCCAATCAGAAAAGGACCCATTTATGCATACTCTCTGTTTTCTGGCAGCCAGCCAATCTTCTATCCATGCTCATGTGTTACTCAGTACTCTGCGCAACAACCTTTCATGTGGCACCCTGTCAAATGCCTTTTGGAAATCCAAGTACAGTATGTCAATGGGCTCTCCTTTATCCACAGTGTATGTTACGCCTGCAAAGAACTCCGATAAATTGGTTAAACATTATCTCCCTTTCACAAAGCCATGCTGACTATTCCCGATTACCTCGAGTTTTTCTTAGTGCCCCACTATGGCCTCCTTAATGATCGAGTCTAACACCTTCCCCATGACAGATGTCAAGCTAACTGGCCTATTGTGACCTGTTTTCTGCCTCCCCCTCTTCTTGAATAGAGGGGTTATATTTTCTACTTTCCAGTCTGATGGAACCTTTCCAAAATCTAGCGAATTTTGAAAAATTAACACCTACACATCTACTATCTCATTAGCCACCTCTTTTAAGACCCTAGGATGAAGCCCATCAGGACCCAGGGACTTGCCGGCCCATAGCTCCATCAGTTTGCTCAGTACCGTTTCCCTAATGATTGTAATTTCACCAAGTTCCTATCTTCCTTCCACCTCCTCATTTACAGCTATTACTGGAATGTTTTTTGTAACCACTATAGTGAAGACAGAAGCAAAATATTTGTTCATTTCATCTGCCATTTCCTTATTATCTACTATTAACTCCCCATTCTCATTCTCTAGAGGACCAACACTCACTTTACTTACTCTTTTCCTTCTTAAATACCTGTAGAAGCTCTTGTTATCCATTTTTACATTTCTAGCTAGCTTCCTCTCATACTCTAACTTTTTACTCCTGATTAATCTTTTAGTCATTCTCTGCCATTCTTTATATTCTGACCTTGCATCTGACCTGCCACTCACCATTGCACAATTATATGCTTTTTCCTTAAGTTTGATGCTTTCCTTAACTTCTTTAGTTAACCACGGATGGTGGGTCCTCCCCTTAGAATTTTTCTTTATAGTATGAATAGACTTATTCTGAGTGTTCTGAAATATCCCCTTAAATGTCTGCCACTGCTTCTCTATTGTCCTATCTCCCAGCCTAGTAACCCAGTTCACTTCAGCTAGCTCAGCTTTCATGCCCTCATAGTTGCCCCTATTTAAGTTTAAAATACTAGTCTTAGACTCACTCCTCTATTTCAAACTGGATGTAAAATTCAATTATATTGTGGTTGTTTCTACCCAGAGTTGCCTTTACTCTGAGGTCATTAATTAATCCTGTCACATTGCACAGAACAAGTCCAATATAACCTGCTCTTTGGTTGGTTCCAGAATGTGCTGCTCTAATAAACTATCTCAAAAGCATTCTTTGAATTCATCATCCAGGCTGCTATTGCCAATCTGATTTTTCCAGTTTCTATGTAGATTAAAATCACCCATGATTATTGCTGTCCCTTTATCACAAGCACCCAATATTCCTTCTTGTGTACTTCGTGCTACATTGTGATTATTGTTCGGGGGCCTGTAGACCACTCCCACTAGTGACTTCTTTCCCCTAGTATTCCTCATCTCCACCCAAAACGATTCTACATCCTGATCTCCTGAACCAAGGTCATCTCTAACTATTGCACCAATGCCATCCTTGATTAAGAGTGCTACCCCTCCACATTTACCTAGCTTCCTATTCTTCTTGAATGTCATATACCCCTCAATATTGAGGACATAATCCTT
Source organism: Heterodontus francisci (assembly GCF_036365525.1). Taxonomy (NCBI): domain Eukaryota; kingdom Metazoa; phylum Chordata; class Chondrichthyes; order Heterodontiformes; family Heterodontidae; genus Heterodontus; species Heterodontus francisci. The sequence continues at coordinate 153,434,943 of NC_090373.1, read as the reverse complement.
GTCCTCTGCAGCGATGTCTCCATAATGGCGATTAAATCATATTTATTTACTTCAATGTGCGCTATCAATTTGTCTACTTTGTTATGAATGCTACGTGCATTTAGATTCAGAGCCTTTAGTTTTTTTTTTTGCTATCTTTGTAACATCTAGTCTTGCCTGCTGGTGTGTTTTTAAGTTTTTTTTCTTGTCAGGCAGCGTTTTCCCTCTCCCCGCCACCCCCCCCACCCCGACAACCCCCCCAACCTGCCAAGACTGAGGCACACATTATTTCACTACATGAACATTAAAACTTAAAACTGCAAGCCCCTGACTGGAAAAACATTTGAATAGTAACAGACAGTGTTGGAATAATCAGGACCCAGTCACTGCTTCCCCAATTCACAGAAGAAGTGGTCAGACCAGTTTCGGTCACATGACTGACAGACTGTTGGAGTTTTTGAGCTTGAACTTCCAATAGGGAATTTATGAGGAGAAAGTTCCTTGCTACTGGTTTGAGAATATCTTTCTTCTGTCTGCTGTCATCTCGCTCACACCAGCGTCAAAATTTTACAAAAACACGTGAACCTCAAAGAGAGAAAAGTTTCCTAAGTGAACAAGGTTTAAGAAGAACACTCAGCCCTGATGAACAGCAAGACTACCTACAATCAAGTGAGCTTGAAGCACAGTAAACAAGAAACTCTTCCGATATTGCCTCGAACCGTTCTCTATTATAATTTTCCTCTCCTTTTTTCTGTCCCTGTTTGCATGTGTGTATCACATGTGCATGCTAGTGCGAGCACATCGTATATCCATAGGCATGAACCCTATTAGAGTTTAAGTTTAACTTTAAATAAAATTTAATCTTTCTTGTTTAAACCTCAGAAGACCTGTGTGAATTGGTTTCTTTGTCTGATAATTGGAAAGTTGTGAACAAGGATTCACAAAGGGGGAGCTCAAAACATAGTGTGTTTAAAATTAAACCCTGTTACAATAAGACCAGGTGAAGCTAGTAACAGACCTCTAGACACCTTTCGCACTTGGTCGTAACACTGTCTGTCCCTGCCATGCTCTGGCCTTCATTTCCCATATTACTATTCTGCTCTATTGCCTTGACTCTACCCCTTGATTTGCTACACCTACTCAAGCATGATCCCTCTCCCCCTAGTTTAGTTTAGACCTGTTATCCTGACATCAGTATGAGGGAAATTGCTAGAATCTATTATACAGGATGTGATAACTGGACACTGAGAAAATAATGGTAGGATTGGGCAGTCAACATGGATTTATGAAAGGGAAGTCATGTTTGAGAAACTGTTAGCGTTTTTTGAGGATGTAACTCACAGAATAGATAAGGGGGAACCAGTGGATGTGGTGTATTTGGATTTTCAGAAGGCTTTCGATAAGGTCCCACACAAGATTTTAGCAAGCAAAATTAAAGCATATGGGATTAGAGGTAATATACTAGCTTGGATTGAGAATTGGTTAATGGACTGAGTAGGAATAACAGGATCATTGTCAGGTCGGCAGGCTGTGACTTGTAGGATACGCAAGGATCAGTGCTTGGGTCCCAGCTATTTACCATCTATATCAATGATTTGGATTTGGGGACCAAATGGAATATTTTCAACACAAACACAAGAAATGCTGGAATCACTCAGCAGGTCTGGCAGCATCTGTGGAAAGAGAAGCAGAGTTAACGTTTCGGGTGAGTAGGACTGGAACAAAGAATGCTCGACATATCCCACAAAAAGACAGGCATAACTAGGACCCATGCGGGTACCCATAGCGACACCTTTTACTTGAAGGAAGTGCATGGAGTTGAAGGAGAAGTTGTTCAATGTGAGAACAAGTTCAGCCAGGCGGAGGAGGGTGGTGGTGGATGGGGACTGGTTGGGCCTCTGTTCCAGGAAGAAGCGGAGAGCCCTCAAACCATCCTAGTGGGGGATGGAGGTGTAGAGCGATTGGACGTCCATAGTGAAGAGGAGGCGGTTGGGACCAGGAAACTGGAAATTGTCAAAATGACGTAGGGCGTCAGAAGAGTCACGGATGTAGGTGGGAAGAGACTGGACCAGCGGAGAAAAGATAGAGTCTAGATGGAATATTTTCAAGTTAGATGAAGACACAAAACTATGTGGGAATGTGTGTTGTGAGGAGAATGCAAAGAGGCTTCAAGGGGATTTAGACAGGCTAAATGAGTGGGCAAGAACATGGCAGATTCAATATAATGTGGAAAATGTGAAATTATCCACTTTGGTGGAGAAAACAGAAATGCAGAGTATTTCTTAAATGGTGAGAGATTGGGAAGTGTTGATGTCCAAAGGGACCTGGGTGTTCTTGTTCCTAAGTCACTGAAAGCTAATATGCAGGTGCAGCAAGTAATTAGGAAGGCAAATGGTATGTTGGCCTTTATTGCAAGAGGATTTGAGTACAGGAGTAAAGAAGTCTTGCTGCAATTGTATACAGGCTTGGTGAGACTACACCTGGAGTATTGTGTACAGATTTGGTCTCCTTACCTAAGAAATGATATATTTGCCATAGAAGGAGTGCAATGAAGTTTCACCAGAATCATTCCTGGGGTGGCATGATCTATAAGGACAGATTGAGGAGACTGGGCCTATATTCTCTAGCATTTAGAGGAATGAGAGGTGATCTCATTGAAGAATACAAAATTCTTATAGGGCTTGACAGGGTAGTTGCGGGAAGGGTATTTCCCCTGCTGGTGTGGAGGGGTGGGGGGGCGGTCTAGAACCAGGGGACACAGTCTCAGAATAAAAGGTAAGATATTTAGGACTGAGATGAGGAGGAATTTCTTCACTCAGAGGGTGGTGAATCTTTGGAATTTTCTACCCCAGAGGGCTGTGGAGACTCAGCCATTCGGTATATTCAATACAGAGATTGATAGATTTCTAGATATTAAAGATATCAAGGAACATGGGGATATTATGGAAAAATGGTGCTGAGGCTGAAGATCAGCCATGATCTAGTTGAATGCTGGAGCAAGCTCGAGGTGCCAAATGGCCTGCTCCTGCTCCTATTTCCTATGTTCCTATGACCCATCCTACAACATGCTGCTGTGTGCCAGCCAGAGCACTCCTCACTTAGTGTAAGTGGATACAAGGAGGCCACATATACTGGTCCATGAAAATTGCACCTAATCAGCACTTGAGTGTTAAACCTGCAGGTGTCTGTTTTGTTGCACCTCCAGGAAACTTCATATTATGGCAATCAGTAATTAGGACCAAAATTGCGTGCTGAATCCTAACTTTCAAACAAGCATGTCTTATTATCAGCACAGCAGCCATTTAGTGTCTGTTTTCACTCTTCAGCCAAAATAACCTCCAAAATGTCCATGCATCTTCAGAGACAGGTGCAGAGAAAATAGACACCAAGCCATGAAGGGAGAGATTAGGATGGGTGATAAAGCTTTGGTCAAAGAGATTGCTTATCTAGCAAACAGGAGACAATAGCTGGACATGACACATAGCTTTCACCAAATACAGGCTTCTACCCAGTGAAAAACAATGCACATGTTGGGGTTTTTCATATCAATCATATGGCCACAAAGAGAAAGAGTTTACACTCAATTAATATTTACGTCATAACTGACCACAAAAGCATCACCATATGCATTAATGGCTATTAGCCAACAAGCTGTAAAAGTGTTTTCATTATGAGGCAGTCTAAGAAGCCAACGTTATTTGATAACCCCCAGCAAAAGAGGAACACTTCAGTCCAGTTTTTTTTTCAATAAAAAAAATTCATGGACGTGGAAAATGTTAGTAAGGTCATATTTGGTGTCTATCCCTGGCAACACTGGGTGGCACAGTGGTAAGCACTGCAGCCTCACAGCTCCAGCGACCTGGGTTCAATTCTAGGTACTGCCTGTGCGGAGTTTGCAAGTTCTACCTGTGAACCGTGTGGGTTTTCGCCGGGTGCTCCAGTTTCTTCCCACAACCAAAAACTTGCAGGTTGATAGGTAAATTGGCCATTATAAATTGCCCCTAGTATAGGTAGGTGGTAGGGGGATGTGGTAGGAATATGGGATTAGTGTAGGGTTAGTATAAATGGGTGGTTGATGGTCGGCACAGACTCGGTGGGCTGAAGGGCCTGTTTCTGTGCTGTATCTCTAAACAAAATAATAAAATAAAATATCATGGGAGCACCATCCTCTCCAAGTTCTCCTTCAAGTCACACATCATCGTGATGAGGACATATAGCACCATTCCGTTATTGTTGCTGGATCAAAATCTTGGGATTCCGCCAGCTAAGAGCACTGTAGGATATGACACTCAAGGGGGGGATATGTTATGCTCTTCCCCCCGTTTGGAGGTGGGGAGAGTAAATAATCGGGCAGGATGGAGGCAGGAAGGGGAAACCCCGCCACCTTCCCTCCTCCACTCAAATTAACTCCGAGGCGAGAAGGGCTGTGAACAGCCTTCTTGCCCTGTCGCCAATTGAGGCCCTTAAGTGGGCAATTAATGCCCAATTAAGGGCCTCATCCTGCTGCCAGAATTACTCCAGTAGCAGGTGGGCCTGTCACCACATGGGGAGCATGCCAAGTAAACCTGGTTGCTTGCCAGCTCCAAGGTGGGAGTGCGAGGTCCCCCGTTAAAAGGCACTTAATGTCTGATCAAGGGGCACGGCATCGGGAAGGTGGGGGCTTGCTGAGAGCCAGCCCTCTGTCCTTATTGCTGACCCTCCAACACCCGTTTCCCCCGCGATCCCCACCCTGTGAAACCTCTCCCAGTCTGACCTACCTGTGGTCTGAGTCCAGGGCCTCAGGTGACTGAGGCCTCTGATTGGCGACGGCACTCAATAGGTGAGACTTCAGCCGCTGGTGCCCTTGATGCCGGGGAAGGCCCGCTGCTGTCCACTTAAGTGCCTAATTGGCACTTGATCCGGCAGGCCTTCCACAGAGGAAGCAACACTTGGCTCTTGCCAGCACTTTTGCCAGTGGTCGAGACCCTCATCGCCCGAAATAAAAGCTTGGTCAAGGAGTGCAATTTTGCAAGGAGCAGGCTCACCACCATCTTTTCAGGGCAGCATAGGATGGGTAATAAATGTGGTCTTTCCAGGGTCACCCACATCCTGAGAACAAATATGTAAAAATAACATGATTATAGGTAATGTCATTACAAACTTATTAATAATTGTATGGTCCACTTTACTCATCCACATTCAATGTTATTTTTTGATAGTTCAGTGAGAATATTTTATTACGTTGCCTTATTATGCAAGTTGCACACCTTCTTTGCAATCCAATTGTAATCTGCTAGCTAGAAAATCTCATTTTTAAAATATCAAATATGCACTCGTTATCTGTCTTTTGGATGTCATCTGTACAAGAGTTTATTCGCAAAATTGAAAGTGCACAGAATTGGAAGTAACTTTGTGACCTGGGTTGACAATTGATGAAGAAAGTTTTGTCTGGATTGTGTAGAATGTTGCTCAAGGAGCTGAATGGCCTACTCTTGTTTCTAATGTTCCTATATTCCTTTTGCATAGAACAGGGAATTTGCACTGAAGTATGAGCTGTGGTAATACAGCAAAACCTCTGACACTTGAGCAAGAAAGAATGACATTAAACACAATGACATCTACAAACAAGTCTCTTAATTAGCAGCCTGATTGGTTTTGCATAATCTTGACCGAGACTGAATGTGAAAGGATAAAGGAGTCATGGGGTATTGCCAAGGTTAATTACGCACTTTTCTATGATAATATTCCAGACATTTCATATGATTAGTTCATTAGCAAAATGGAAGCCAGGTCTGCTTACTGTGTCAGCCATGGCTCAGTTGGTCGCACTCTTTCCTCGAAGTTGGAAAGTTGCAGGTTTGAGATCTACTCCAGTGATTTGAGTAAATAATCGGGGAGGTGGTGGTAGGTGGTGGTGGTCTCCTGAAGCTGTTTCTGGTGCCAGCGACTTTCACCAGGGCCAGGGGAGAGTGGCCCCTCAATCCCGCCCGATCTGGTAATGATGCCAATCATCGTGAGCTTGTTGAGAGACATGTTCAGATTTTGGCAGGGGTGTATGGGCTATACATGGTGTCTAGGGAAGACCAGGTGCATGGAGGTGGCGACACAGCAGGAAGCCAGTCATGGCCCTCCCCAATAAATTAGGTTGACCTCATGAAAGGGAAAACGGTGCAGAAGAGAACTCTATCATTGGTACACAGGTATCATTGGGTCAGCGCTGTTGTGGGCCGAGTGGTCAGTAAGCACACAGGCAGCGCAGGGGTGCGTCATCCTCCTGGCAGGGGCAGAAGAAAAGGAGGCAAACCTCCCAGACATAGTTGGGATTCCACCGGAGCACAAGGAAGGCAACAGCTGGCAATGGGAGCACAACTATTAGATTTTGGGTCCGGTGGCAATGAAGAGCAACATCCTCCACAGGAAGGCCAAACCTGGACATCAGGGGGTCAGAGGAAAGGGACAAGTGGCAGGAAGGCAATGGAGACCATACTCTCAGCATAGGATCTACTGCTGAAGATGGAGCTACCTGGAGATGACAGAGAACCAGTGTCACAGGAGACTGTGCCTGACCAGGTAGATGGTCACAGAGATTTGTACCCTTGTTGCAGAAAACCTCACACCTTGCAGCTCTACAGCAATGCCCTGCCAGTAGCTGTTAAAGTCACTATGGCATTAAACTTCTTCATCTCTGGCACCTTCCAAAGATCAGCTGTGGACATTGGTGACGTCTAGCAAGTGGCTGCAACACCACTGCCTCTTGCAGGTCACTGATTCCCTCTTTGCAGAAGCTGGGCAGTAATACAATTCCTGACAGATGGTGCCCTCCATCAATGGATTCCTCCAGGTGCAGGGCGTCATCGATTTCACCCATGTGGTCATCTAGGCACCCAGTGAGATTCATCAACAGGAAGGGCCACCACTCCCTCAACATTCAACTGCTCTGTGGCCACAACAAGAGCTTCCTTCATGTGTCTGCTCGCTTTCCTGGCAGCTGCCATGACTCCTTCATCCTCCAGCAATCCAGGCTGCCTCAGATTTTCACTCCAAATCCCAAAGTGTGTAGAAGGATTCTAGGTGACAAGTCAGGTTTGACCTGCAATACACTCCTGCAAGGGTCTTGCGCATTGTGGTGATCTACTGTGCTCTCATAACGTGGCACTTGAAGAGGATGAAGTGTTGGATATATGCAGCTCATCAGAAGAAGAGGAGGAGCATGCCGTGGAACAGAAGGAGGAAATGGAGGAGGAGGAGGAAGGTGCAGAACACAGAGGTGCCCCGGCTAAATGTGAAGGTGGCTGACTGGCACAGGGCTGGAGGGTCTTGTCAGGATGCCATTAACGTCAGTAATCACCTGATTCAGGATCGTTACAGCTAAGCCCCTCTGACCAAACAGGAATGGCAGCTCACTCTGAGCTGCCTCTGCGAAAACTTCATTTGAAGTTGCAGGCTATAACAGCTCAACTCTTACTGCCAATGAAAGAAGCACATCTGCCCTTGATCTCTGTCACCACTTCATCCCACTTCTTCTGTACACCATAAATAAAAGGAGGATCATATGTCTGGCTTCAGGTGTGAATATTTACAAGGTGCTTCAAAAGACAAAATGTGCACAGTTTAAAGTGACCCACTCAGTGCTCTGTGTGACACGGTGGACTCTGCTGTTGGCCACTTCTACACAGTTGCCTTGTGGCCTTGGAGGAGGTGGATGCAGCCTGCTCACTTGTCTTGGCTTGCAGCTAAGATGCACATGGCAGTCGTCCTCATTGTGGAGGTGCTGGGGGGATCCCCCAGAGGCTGCTGCACTGGCGCCATTGCAGGGGCAGCCTCCATCACTGGACCCTCAGTCAGAGGGACCGAGGAGGCCAATGACGATGAAGGTGCCCCATAATGAGCGGCACCCTCATCCTCCTTGGTGACTGCCTCAGCCCTTGGCTGGTGCTCCATTTGGCTGGAGGGGAACACTAGCTTGGCGCACTACTGACCGGTCAAGGCTACATAGTGTGGCATGCATCTTGTGAAGGTCAGTGTGCAGTTCCTGCATGCACTCCATGTGCTACTGCATATGCCTCTCCATGAGGGTGGCCACTCTCTCAATGGAGGAGCTTATGTGTTCAAAGTCCTGAACCATTGTGGTGCACGTGAGCTGAATGGACTCCTTCATGTTCTGCCCATGACCTTACAGTGCCTCAGGGAACTCTGACATGCGGGAGCACATCTGTTGTAGCTGGTCTAAGTAGAGCCTCCTTTCCTGTGACTCCTGAGGCCGGGCATCTGTGCCCAGCTGAGCAGGGCTGTGTCTGTCCTCCATGGTCTAAGGACGTCAGCCCACAGCTGCCTTTGCTTCTGGTACCTCCTCCTGCACACTAGTGCCATGCTTATCACCCAGTGCCATCCTATCTAACTGAGTGCAAGGAGCCATGGAGGTGACTGTATCAGCACTGGTGGAGGTCGTGCATGTAAGGTGTAACAATGCTTGGTCTGAGCTCTGCACTGTCTATGCTTAACCTGGTGATGGTGAGGGAGTTGATTTAATTGTGTCAACATCTGTACCTACGAGGGAAAGTGTTTGGTATGCTGCCAGACCAGGCCCCCATAATGAACTTATTGCACTCTCTAATCACCATCTGCACCATGGATGCCCATCTCGCCTTGCCCAACTTCCACATGGTCAATGACCCTGCTGATGTCTATGGCTCCATCCTCCATTGTCATGATGACATGCAGGTATGAAAGCCCACCTCTCATCTCAGGCATTATGAGCCTTTTTCTCCTCAAGGAAAAAAGAGAGCGCGATAGGCACTGTTGTCATATACCCAATGCCAACTGCTTCTGTTCATTAGAAGCTGCATGTTTTAGTGCTGGCAGATCCTCAACTCTACTATGGCTCTGAGCATTCTGAGGGGTCAGTAAGTGCCGATGTTCAGGAGCTGCATGCACTCTCAGGCTGGAGTGACTGCTAGAGAGTGAATGCCCAGAGGCCTGTCCTGAGGGTTTGACATTACACTCACCTTGCCAGAGCCTATGTGACTCACCTTGTGTTGTGACTCAGTTGGTCACACTCCTGCCTTTGAGTCAGAAGGCTCTGGGTTCAAATCCCATTCCAAACTTGATGGCCACCGAAGGAGTGTTTGCAATGTGGTCTGTCAGGTTTTTAATCAGCCTGTAAATCTTTCCAATGTTCCTATTCTCCAAGGCATAGAATGCAAACAAACAAACAAACCTCATCTATACAGGGCCCACATTCCTGCACACCGGTGTCAGAGACCTCCATCATGTCTGTTTGGTTTGGGAGCATGGCCTTCTGTTACCCTCCAGGGAGAGGCTCTTCCTCTGCGAGGACCTCCAGGTCTGCATCCGTGAAATGAGGGCTGCCTTGCCCTGGGTTCTAGGCCTCTGCCTCTCCTGAGACATCTTTCCACTGGTAGGTAATGCAATGAAACGGCAGCCACAGGAATAGCTGCTGTGATCTGTTTAAACTGAACTGCTCCCTTTCAGTCCTGCCTCCGTTCCTGCCCCTGTGGATGCTGATTGGCTGCCCAACCCATCCTTTAGCCAGTTAGCAGTCCGGCCAGTGAAAACAGGACTGCTTCCCCCTGGGGCATAGGATTGGGACCAGAAAACAGTCCTGACATCTGTTTTTCGCCCCCGGAAGGAAAATCTTGTCCTTCAATGCAATACTGAGGGAGTGCTGCACTGTTCGAGGTGTCATTTTACAGTTAAGATGTTAATCTGAGGCCCCATTTGTCTTATTAGGTAAGAGATCCCATTGTGCTTTTTTAAATAAGAGAAGGGAAGTCGTCCCTGGGTTCCTAGCCAATTAATCGCTCAACCAAAATTATTAGAAAAGAAAAGGAAAATACAGCAGATTCTGGAAATCTGAAATACAAAGAAAGAATGGTGGAAATGCTCAGCAGGTCTGGCAGCATCTGTGGAGAGGGAAACAGAGTTAACGTTTCACGTCAGTTCGAATGAAAGGTCACTGACCTAAAATGTTAACTCTGTTGCTCTCTTCACAGAAACTGCCAGGCTGGCTGAGTATTTATAACATTTCTATCACTGAAAACAAACAGATCATCTGTCCACTATTACCTTGCTGTTTGTGGGTGTTGCAACCCAGTGAGGAAGGTGTCTAGGGGTCCCTCTGCTTCACTTTTAGACTGGGCAGCCTGTGCTAATTCTCACAATACTGGGTCGGCTTGCTGAGCCTCAGCGAGGGAATATCCATTTGATTCATTCCCTGGGTCTCCTAACTTTCCAAAGAAAGTCTCAGACAGACAGACATGGTCATCTGTCTGCAGTGCCAATACAGTCTCCTCTGGGGGAGCTGGTTTGATCATGACCTGATCCACTACACATTCAGGGAAACTGCAGGGGTCTGTCTCCTGCCACTGCCCCGTCTCTGACCTCCTGCGGTCTTTCTTTCCCTATTGGGAGGGCTACCACCTTCACCCTCGCCAGATCATTACCAAGGAGCAGGTCAACCCCATCCACAGGCAAACTAGGGACAATCCCTACAGTCACCCGTCCCAAAACTAGGTCACACTCCAGGTGCACTCAGTGTACTACCCTCCAATACCATTCATCACCATCCTGGTATTCACTGCACTCTCTGGGGGAAAGGCCAGGCCTTTTTCCAGTAAAAGGGATCTAATGGTCCCTGTGTCCCTAAGGATTACTTTGGGCTTGCTTGGCCCACTCGAGGGGTATGGGGTTACTTTCCTTTCAGGCATAAACCACTGTTAACCTTCAAGAATCCTATTAAATTTTCCTGCACTTGCAGCTGTAAGCTTCCTGGGTCTCACTCTTACTGCAGTTAAAGCCACAGCTTGTTCTGCTGTGCTTTCCATCAGGGTCCTGTCTTCACTGAGCGGGTGTACCCTTATTATCTCTACCAGTTTTCCCTTTAGTTTCCAGCAGTCAGCATGTAGATTACCTGCCTTATTATAATGGAAGCACACAGGTCTCTGGGTCTCACTCCTGCTCACATCACCTTTTTTGGCTGGAAGAGGTCCTCCTGTGTCTCCTGCTTTTCTTTCCCTCCAAGGACCGCTTGGGCTCCTATCACCTTCCCACCCTTTGTCCTTTTCAGATTTGTGGGGGTGACTAGGAAAGGTTCTCCCCTGGGAAACTGACTAATAAATTAAAGCAAACTCATCGGACACCCCTCGAGTGGGCCAAGCAAGCCCAAAGTAATCCAGAACGGCAGCCTGCTGGGCTCTCTGGACCCACTGATCCTCTACATGGGTCTTTATGGAGAGTGGGAAAAAGTGTTTAAATGCTTCTAACAGAATTACCTCTGAGATTCTCATAGTTGAGCTGTATTTTAAGAGCCTTAAGTCACTGGTCAAAAGCCAGCTGCTTACTTCTTTCAAACTCCAGATAAGTTTGATTAGCTTGCATTTTGAGGATTCTAAACTTTTGGTGATAGGCTTCAGGTACTAATGCATATGCCCTGAGGATAGCATTTTTGGTCAGTTCATAATTGATGAACTCTGATCTGGCAATAGGGAATAAACCTCATGGGCTTTTCCAGTTAGCTTGCTTATTATTAAAAGAGGCCAGGTCTCAGCTGGCCATTGTAGCTGCCTTGCCAGTTTCTCAAAAGACACAAAAAATCCTTCTACATCCTCCTCATTGAATTTTGGAATTAGTTGAGCTAGCTTTAACAATTCTGTACCCAGCCCTGAATTATGCTCCTCCATATTGGCCATGCTTTCACTGGGGTTACTCTATCGCCCCCTAGTTAACTCAAGCCGCTTCAGCTGTCTTTCTTCACATTCTTTCCAGAATGTTCTTTCTCTCACTCTTTCCTTTTCCTTCTCCTATCTTTCTCTCTTCTCACGTTCCTTCTGGAAGTGTCTTTCTTTTTCCCTCTCCTGCCTCTCTCTCTCTTTCCCTTTCCTCAAATTCAATTTTCCTCTGTTCCAATTGTACCTTTGCTAACAATACCCTGTTAGAGTCTGCTTCTAAGCCTGTTACTGCTTCTTCAGATTCAAAGGAAAAATGGTTGGCCACTAGTCTTAGGAGTTCAGACTTCCTAGCCTTGCCACGTACAGTGATCCCACACTGCTCAGTCATTTTTCTCAACTCCTCCATAGACAGTGCTTTCAGCTTATCCCAAGTTACTTCAACCTGGCTTGGGGAGCTACCTGCTTCAGTTGCTGACATGTTAGTATTCAAGCACACACAGCCACAAGAAAACCTGTATTGAAATCTTGCTCTTTTTTGATTGGGAACAATTTGGCTTCCCACTTTCAATTTCTCTCGTTTGTCTGTGGGTCAAATCCAGGACGGTAGCCCCAAATTTCTGTTACGACCCATTGGAGAAGGGGTCCAGGGATTCGTCTCAGCCTTCACCTGGTCTTACCGTAATTTTTAAAACATGATGTTTTAGCTCCACCTTGGTGAATCCTTGTTGACCGCTTTCCAATTATCACAGAATCACAGAATAATACAGTGCAGAAGAGGCCCTTCAGCCCATCGAGTCTGCACCGAAGCATTAAAACACCTGACCTGTCTACCTAATCCCATTTGCCAGCACTTGGCCCATAGCCTTGAATGTTCTGACATGCCAAGTGCTCATCCAGGTACTTTTTAAAGGATGTGAGGCAACCTGCATCTACCACCCTCCCAGACAGGGCAATCCAGACCATCACCACCCTCTGGGTAAAAAAGTTCTTCCTCAAGTCCCCCTTAAACCTCCCGCCCCTCACCTTAAACTTGTGACCCCTCGTAACTGATCCTTCAACTAAGGGGAACAGCTGCTCCCTATCCACCCTGTCCATGCCCCTCATAATCTTGTACACCTCGATCAGGTCACCCCTCAGTCTTGTCTGCTCCAGCGAAAACAACCCAAGCCTATTCAACCTCTCTTCATAGCTTAAACTAAACTAAACTAAATGTTCCATCCCAGGAAACATCCTGGTGAATCGCCTCTGCACCCCCTCCAATGCAATCACATCCTTCCTATAATGTGGCAACCAGAATTGCACACAGTACTCCAGCTGTGGCCTAACCAAAGTTCTGTACAACTCCAACATGACCTCCCTGCTTTTGTAGTCTATGCCTCAATTGATAAAGGCAAGTGTCCCATATACCTTTTTCACCACCCTATTAACCTGCCCTTCTGCCTTCAGAGATCTATGGACAAACACGCCAAGGTCGCTTTGTTCCTCGGAACTTCCCAGTGTCAGGCCATTCATTGAATACTCCGTGTCACATTACTCCTTCCAATGTGTATCACCTCACACATTTCAGTGAAATTCCATCTGCCACTTTTCTGCCCATTTGACCATCCTGTCTATATCTTCCTGTAACCTAAGACACTCCACCTCACTGTTAACCGCTCGGCCAATCTTTGTGTCATCCACGAACTTACTGATCCTACCCCCACATAGTTATCTATGTCTTTTATATAAATGACAAACAATAGGGGACCCAGCACAGATCCCTGTGGTACGCCACTGGTCACTGGCTTCCAGTCACTAAAACAGCCGTCTGTCATCACTCTGTCTCCTGCAGCTAAGCCAATTTTGAATCGACATTATCAAGTTACCTTGTATCCCATGTGCATTTGCTTTCTTGATAAGTCTCCCATGTGGGACCTTGTCAAAGGCTTTGCTGAAATCCATGTAAACTACATCAACTGCACCACCCTCATCTACACACCTGGTCACATGCTCAAAAAATTCAAGCAAATTTGTTAGGCATGACCTCCCTCTGCCAAAGCTATGCTGACTATTCCTAATCAAATTTTGCCTCTCCAAGTGGAGATAGATTCTCTCCTTCAGAATTTTCTCCAATAGTTTCCCGACCACTGACGTGAGACTCACTGGTCTGTAGTTCCCTGGCTTATCTCTACAACCTTTCTTAAATAGTGGGACCACATTAGCTATTCTCCAGTTCTCTGGCACCTCCCCTGTGGCCAGAGAGGAATTAAAAATTCGGGTCAGAGCCCCTGCAATCTCCACCCTCGCCTCCCACCCTGGGAGGCAAATCGTCCGGACCTGGAGATTTGTCCACTTTTAAGCCTTCCAAAACTTCCAATACCTTGTCACTCCCTATGACAATTTGCTCAAGAACCTCACAGTCTCTCTCTCTAAGTTCCATATCTACATCCTCATTCTCTTGGGTGAAGACAGATGTGAAGTATTCATTCAACACCCTACCAATGTCCTCTGGTTCCACCCACAAATTTTCCCATTGGTCGCTAATGGGTCCTACTCTTTCCCTGGTTATCCTCTTCCCATTGATATACTTATAGAATATCTTGGGATTTTCCCTACTTTTACCAGCCAGAGTTTTCTCATATCCCCTCTTTGCTCTCCTAATTGCTTTCTTAAGCTCCATCCTACACTTTCTGTATTCCACTGATGCATCCGTTGATTTGATCTCCTTGTATTTGCTAAAAGCCTCTCTTTTCCTTCTCATCATACCCGGAATGTTTCTGGTCATCCATGGTTGTCTGGGCTTGTTGCTCCTACCTATTACCCTAGAGGGAACATGTTGGGCCTGTACCCTCCCCATTTCCTTTTTGAATGCCCCCCACTGCTCTTCTGTAGATTTCCCGACAAGTAACTCTTTCCCGTCTACCTTGGCCAGATCCTGCCTTATTTTACTAAAATTCGTTCTCCCCCAATCCAAAACCTTATTTTGCAACTTGTCTATTTCTTTCTCCATAACAAGCTTAAATTGTACCATGTTATGGTCACTAAAACCAAAATGCGCCCCCACCAACACATCAACCACCTGTCTGGCTTCATTCCCCAGAATTAGGTCCAGCACTGCACCCTCCCTTGTTGGATCCTCTACATATTGGGCTAAAAAGTTTTCCTGTATAAATTTCAAGAACTCCACTCCATCTAAGCCCTTAACATGATGACTATCCCAATTAATGTTGGGAAAGTTGAAATCACGTAATATAATTACCCTATTATGTTTACACACCTCTGCAAATTGTGCACATATTTGCTCCTCAATTTCCTGCTGACTATCTGGGGGTCTATAATAAACACCTAGCAATGTGGCTGTCCCTTTTTTATTCCTAAACTCTACCCATAAAGCTTCATTTGATGCCCCCTCCAAGATATCATCTCTCCTTACTGCAGTAGCTGGCTCCTTAACTAATATTGCAATGCCCCCTCCTCTGTCTCGCCTGAAGATTCTATATCCTGGGATATTGAGCTTCCAATCCTGCCTCTCCCTCAACCAAGTCTCCGTGATGGCTACTATATCCCAATTCCACGTGTCAATCATTGCCCTTAACTCATCCGTTTTACCTGCAATATTCCTGGCATTAAAGTAGAGGCCTTCCATCCTGGTCTTACTCTCTTGAAACATACTCCCTCTGACTTGTTTGCTTTTCTGTGTCCCAATTCTGCTCGGAGTCTGCGTCCCCTCCCCCTGCCAAATTAGTTTAAACTTCTCCCAACAGCACTAGCAAACCCGCCAGCAAGAATGTTAGTCCCCCTCTGGTTCAGATGTAGACTGTCCCGCTTGTACAGGTCCCACCTTCCCCAGAAATGGTCCAAGTGGTCCAGGAATCTAAAACCCTCCCTCCCTCATCTGTGCTATTCTCCTATTTCTATACTCGCTAGCACGTGGCACTGGGAGTAATCCAGAGATTACAACCCGAGAGATCCTGCTTTTTAGTCTACTGCCTAACTCCCTGAATTCTTGATGCAAGACCTCATCCCTCTTTCTACCTATGTCATTGGTACCAACATATATCATGACCTCTGCCCTCCCACTTCAAGATGCCCTGCAGCCCTTCAGTAACATCCCGGACCCTGGCACCAGGGAAGCAACACCACCCTGGACTCACGTTGACGGGCACAGTAGCGCCTATCTGTTCCCCTGACTATAGAATCCCCTATTACTATTGCTGTTCCTCTCTTCCCCCTTTCCTGTGCAGACAGGCTGCTTGCGGTGCTAGACGCTTGGTTCTGTCCGCACTCCCTGGAGGAACCAACCTCATCAGCCTCCAAAATGGAATACCGATTTGCAAGCGGGACCCCAGGGGACTCCTGAACTACCTGCCTGTTTCTCTTGGACTGCCTGGTGGTCACCCATTCCCTTCCTTCAAGTCCCTTCAGCTGCGGTGTGACCACCTCGCTCTACGCGCTATCCACAATGCTCTCAGACTCGCAGATGCTCCACAGTGTTTCCAGCCACCGGTCCAGCTCTGAAACCCGAGCTTCCAGGAGCTGCAGCTGGACATACTTCCTGCACACATGCTGGTCCCGGGGACTGGAAATGTTCTTCTTCTTATACCTTCTTCGCTGTAGGAGACTTTTCTTTCTTGGGGTTCAGGTGTCTTCAGTGGATTCAGAGGCTTGTGAGAAGGAGATGAGAGCATACAGGAGAGATCTTCTCAGTCCAGGAGCAACAGTCTTTCTGAGTTCCAAACACTCTGGGGCTAGTTCAAAAGAAAACGCTGGAACAGCCAGTTAGTCATGTGACCAGCTGGTCTAACCAGTCCCGGCCCTTGTGGATTGTATCCTCCTTAGCAGGCCCTGGAATGCACTTCCTCACCTTCGATGTCTGTTAATATGTAAATGCGTTTTTCCAGCCAAGGCTGATCTGTTTAGCAAGTCATTTCCTCGGTCCCACAACAGTTAAAAATCAATGTTCATGACAAAATTGATGTGCCTCATTCTTGGCAGCTGGGGGCATAGCATGACAGTGGGATCTTACATACGAACATACAAATATACAAATTAGGAGCAAAAGTAGGCCATTTGGCCCTTCTAGCCTTCTCTGCCATTCAATAAGATCATGGCTGATCTGTTTGTGTCTCGAATTACACACTCCCATCTACCCCTGATAACGTTTGATTCCCTTGCCTAATAAGAATCTATCTACCTCCACCTTAAAATACTCAATGACCTGCCTTCTTCCACTTTCTGGGCAGAAAGTTCCAAAGTCGGCACAACCATCTGAGAGAAGAAATTTCTCCTGATCTATGTCCTAAAAGGGTGACCTCTAATTTTAAAACAATGCCTCTTAGTTCTGGACTCACCCACAAGAGGAAACATCCTTTCCACATCTTGCTGTGTACTAATTGGTTGTCATGTTTCCTACATTACAACACTGATGACAAAGTATTTCATTAGTTGTGAAAGGTGCTATATAAATGCAAGTTTCTTCTTTTGTACTTTTTAACCACTGTGTATTCTCAGCAAGTGAATCAATGGCAATGGGGGCCTCAGTTGATTGCTCCCAGGATAAAGAGAAAAGCAACAGCAAATAAAAATGAGCCATTTTCTCATATTATATGTGTTTTCGGAGATGATACAGCAATGCATACCCTTGAGATTTGAAAGATTGTATTTGCTATTATTGTCTGTCAGTTCAGCACAAAATCTGAAAGATAAACAGTTGCATAGAAAATGAGAACATTCTACGAATCTGTGCCCCGATCAAGCCCAATTCCACATTCCAACAATTCCAACAGGCAGTAGCAGGAATGTAGGAGCACAGAATTGACTCTATGAGGAATTTGGGCATGAAGATTAGTTGGATCAATAAGATAAAATCCCACTGGTGCAAAGCTGTAAAATCAGCCCTTTAACCTCTTCAGACCAAGTCACAAAGTTCATAATTATATTAGGATCTGCACAAACAATGAGGCCTAATCCATGAAACAAATGAAATATCAGTAAATAGCGGACGATGGTTTTTGTAACACCAATTTGTTTCATTGAAGTGGAAGCCACCACTTTTAATCCATTTCCAAATCTCTCCCACTTTGCATTGATTCTTCTCTCCTGGTCTTCAAATGCTTTGTGAAAGATTTTTTTTTGTCTGACTCTTCAATCATTTCCACTTAGATTCCGTCACTTTGCTGCTTGTAAAGTTCTGAGATGTTCATCTGTGTGAGAAGTGCAACATGAATGTAAAATGGCAAGTGATATTGTGACACATTATCAATGACACTGAAAATTGGCACTTTATTGGGGTTGATTTTGCAGGTAGTAGTCAGGAAATGGTACCCGAACAGATTGACTTTCCATCTATTTGATTTTTCGACCATTGCTCCTTGCGAGGACTACTCTGCCACGGATTGCCTGACCCAGAATCAGACTCTTAGTTCACACTTTTCTAATAGAATTGGATTTTCACCATGTAAACTGAGAGAGAAAGACTATGTTAAGCAGAAAGGCGAGTGAAGCTACACGAGTGATAAGGTATATTGATTGCCACCAGGACCTTCCTCATGAACTCAGTCAACCTCTGTCTGCATAATATGGCAGTTTCTGGGGTGGTGGAGGTTATACTGACTGCCCTGCCACCTTCCTCCAGCCTACCTGCACCATTCTTCTGTCCTCAGTGTCTATCAGATGACCCTTCCTGATCCTCACTTCTTTCAGCAATGCCTCCGTCAGCATGTCAGAAAATCTAGAGGTCCCTCCAACTGTTAACACCCCCGAGGCTGCTGTTCTCTCTGCCATTGTGTTCATATGGCATGCTGCCCTTTAATTGAATGCAACTATTAAAATCTGCATCTAAACTGTATTTCCCTCTCTCCCAATGTCTGTAAACTAATGAAGGATGGGATTCCAACCTTCAAACTGATCTGCATGGCTAATGGCAGCTCTGGGAGAAATTTATGGTGGGATGATCGTGGCTGCTGGATGTTCGAACAGCCTCGCTGAAAACCTGTCAATGGAGGAGAATCCAGGACAGAGTACCATGGACTATAAAAAAGGGTGGAAAACAATTACATAGGCTCTCACTTATATTTCTGGTTCATTTTTGGGCGGGCAACAGAAATGCCTTCAAGGGAATTGGTGAAAGCATCATGATAAAAATGAAATGTTGCTGAAGTAACATCATTAGCTTATGGAAGCTTTTTTTTTCTGGTCTAAGTTCCAAAAGTACTCAAATTGTTAACTCTGCTCAGTTGAATTGGGCATCCAAGGTTCCTTGGCAGCCCTTTGGAATGGGAAAATAGTTTAAAAAAGACAATTGGTAGCACGTAAGTGTGATTTCATATTGCTTTGGGCACTTGTTCCTGTTGACTTAATCTTTCTTTTCTTGCAGTTTACAAACTCTGCGGATGAAGGAGCTTTCCAGTAGAGCTTTGAAGTTTTATTTTGCTACACATTAATCCTTGACTATGAAGGCATATATTCAGCAGGGAGATGGTCACCTGAAGGTGCAATATTCCAAATCATTGCAGAACACGTTGTCACTGCGCAGCGCACAATAGCACTAAGTTTCATAATCTGAAATGCCTAAAATGTGATTTCCTGAAGCTTTTCTTAAGTGAGTGTGTCTGACTGATATTACTCTACTACCTAATCTAGTGTGTCTTCTAAACACTTAGTGGCTGAAGCAGATGAAGTGATTGTGAGTCTGCGAGCGGTGCTTGAGATGCAGGTGACCCTCCACTGCTGAAGACACAAGGCTAAGATGATCCAGTCACAGGTTGTGCTAGTTTGCAAACTGCTGTGCCCACATTTTCACACACGTGCAATCATCAAATGGAATTACAGATGGCATTGGATGGACTGTCATTCTGAGAGATAACAGCATCCTGAGTCTGTTGTAAACTAATTGATAGAAATTGATTGCCATAATTAGTCAACTCTATTGTCATTGTATCATGTGATTACCAGGATGGGAGAAGGTGAACCAGATGGACCTTGGTCTTTTTTTGTGTATAATTCCTATTTTCTAAGATTGTTGCAAAACCCCAGCTGATTCGTTAATGTCCTTCAAGGAAGAGACATTGGCACCCCTACCCCATCTGGCCTGCACATTGCCTTTAGTCCCACACTATGTAGTTCTATTAATGCTCCTGAAGAGGCCTAATAAGCCATTTGGCAACTTTGATGGGAAATGAATACAGTTTTGCCAACATCACCCATATCCTGAGAACATTTTTTTTAAAACTGCTGTAGTGCTGCATTTTTAAGTTGCAGCAAGCCTGCAATACAAGTAAGTTCAAGCACAGATTATGCAAAAATTATACCACCTGCCTTACGTTAGAATGTTGGGCCTGGACCAAAATCAGGCCTCTTAATTTCACACTTCACTTTTATTGTACCTTATATGTGGGGTTTATGAAGGGAAGCTCCAGCTTGCTCTCATTGAAAATGCTAAAGTAAAGCTTCCAATTTTGTAGAAATTACAGAACTTTGAAGGGCTTTATGAAGGCTTTCAATTTTAACTGTGGGCAAAAGCCTTCTTCAGGACACACAGAGAGCATATACATTATTTGAGGGAAGTTCTCTGGCAAGAACTGTCTGTCTCCCTGCCTAATGCATCTTTGACAACTCTTCCAGCTGTGTGCTATGGCCAATTACCTTTCAGAGACTGAAGTTAGCTTTATTTTCCTTGAAGAAAGTTCAGTAAAAACTGGGACCAATTTGACACATAAAAAGATAATAAAGATGTCCAGCCATTATCACTTACTTCCAGCTGCTGTAATCATTCCCTGATTGAGATAAGAAATCTTTAACAATTACTCCAATTGTTATTGAAGTCTTCCAAAAGCAGAGGTGTAATCTCTATTGAAATGTCTAACTAGTTTGTCAGTAATTTTGCACTTTGTACAATTGGTATTGAAGGTGAGATGGGATGCATCGTCCTTTTCTTTCTGAATACAACCTGCAGAAGTTCTTTCTGATAATTTAAACTTAACAGCTTTCTTGACCTCACAAAAGGCGTTCAATAAATTTCAAGTAAAAAGTTCATGACTCATGGACCTAGAAATAAGATGATGCTACATCTATTTTGCAGCCGTACAATATGGTGGATGGTGCACGCACTTTCTGAGCCACTGCACTGTTCCCCATATTGGCATAGACAGCAAAAGAGGCATCCAGACCTCCGCTTGAAACAGACATTGGGCCTTTTGAGTATGCAAATAAGGGGCCTAAATCCCAATTGATGTTCCCTTTTACTGTTGGTTTGCCCTGAATGCAATGAGTGCTGAGTGGTCCTACTGGCTCCACATTATAACCACAGCCACTGCACACCCCTCCTCCTCCTGATCGCTGCCTCACATTCCCCCCACCCCAGTTCCAATCACTAACTCAGCACCCCCCCCCCCCACCATCAGACTTTAAAATATTGCATCTAATCAACATCAGCTTGGCTCAGTTGATAGAATTCTTGCCTCTGAGTAAGAAGATAGTGGATTCAAGGCCCATTTCAAAATGTAAACACATAGGCCTGGATCTTACAGTGGCAATGATGGTGAAACTTTCATTGTTCACCCTTATTACTTCACTGAAACTAACAGCAACTTCTGTAGTCCACACGTGTGCAGAATAATACAGAAATCCAGAAGTTCCTGTTAGTAATTCTACGCTTCTCCAGTGTGTGTACTGTTGAGATTTCCCCCCATTCAATAGGAAATCAAAAAATTGACGAGAACTTCCATTCATACCCTGTTAGTCTCACTGTAAAAACCTTGAAAATATTATGCCTTGCTGAATGATGTGTATGAGTTTTTTAATACTGTACTAACTCCTTTCTTTGGCCTCCTTATCTCGAGAGACAATGGATAAGCACCTGGAGGTGGTCAGTGGTTTGTGAAGCAGCGCCTGGAGTGGCTATAAAGGCCAATTCTGGAGTGACAGGCTCTTCCACAGGTGCTGCAGAGAAATTTGTTTGTCGGGGCTGTTACACAGTTGGCTCTCCTCTTGCGCCTCTGTCTTTTTTCCTGCCAACTACTAAGTCTCTTCGACTCGCCACACTTTAGCCCCGCCTTTATGGCTGTCCGCCAGCTCTGGCAGACGCTGGCAACTGACTCCCACGACTTGTGATCAATGTCACAGGATTTCATGTCGCGTTTGCAGACGTCTTTAAAGCGGAGACATGGACGGCCGATGGGTCTGATACCAGTGGCGAGCTCGCTGTACAATGTGTCTTTGGGGATCCTGCCATCTTCCATGCGGCTCACATGGCCAAGCCATCTCAAGCGCCGCTGACTCAGTAGTGTGTATAAGCTGGGGATGTTGGCCGCCTCGAGGACTTCTGTGTTGGAGATACGGTCCTGCCACCTAACTCCTAATTACTGGTAAACACCCTCACTGGCCCTGAAAAGCTAATTTGATATTTGTGGAATACCAAATTTCTCCTTTATGATGAAACAAAATCCAGATTAAAAAAAAAATCTTTTCTTAAAGTTTGGTTATCTTTATTTTAGCTTCTATCTTAATCCAACCATAAATTATTTATTTTGTTGTCTGAAATTTTAAATTAAAAGTAATGGGATTCAGTGTTTTTAATTCCCTAGTTTGTTATCTGTGAGAATACTTCAATGTAATTAGCTGCTTACTCTGCTTGCTGACATGACTGCTGCTGCATGTCTTGAGACCCCCTTGACTTAGTGCTAGATATAAACTGCCTTTGGGAAAGCAGAAATCCACACCACAGAGATTGCTAGATTTTTGTGGACAATTTTCTTCAAAGTTAACAGCAAGTGCCGTTGCTTTGCTGCTGACCACAAAATTCGGGCCATAGTCTGCACTGACAATTCAATAAGGTTTTGTGGCCACTTGTTGCAACTCTAATTCTCATGTTTGTCGGCCCCATAACACATGCCTGGACATGTCAGAGAAAACTACCTTCACCGGCTCTGCTTAACAAGAGAGGCTGTTGCGGAGGTGTTCCACTTCACTTGAGCTACAAGACTGGCATCTACCTGACAATGTGGAACAATTACCAATGTTTTGACAGGGTAGACAGAGAAAAGATGTTTCCACTTGTGGTAGTGGTCATAAATATAAGATAGACACTAATAAATCCAATAGGAAAGTCAAGAGAAACTTCTTTACCCAGGGAGTGGTTAGAATGTGAAACTCACTACCACGAGGAATAGTTGAGGTGAATAGTATAGATATACTTAAGGGGAAGCTAGATAAACACATGTGGGAGAAAGGATTAGAAATGTACATTGATGAGGTTGGATGACGAAGTGTGAGAGGATGTTCATGTGGAGCATCGGCAAGGACCTGTTGGGTCAAATGGCTTGCTTTGGTCCTGTAAAGGCAATGCAATACTATGTATATATCATTCACCAAAAACAGGGTAAATATAACCCAAAAGATGACTGCCCTATCAGCCCTGTCCCAATCATTAGCAAAGTGATGGAAGGAGGCATCAATAGGTGTTGAAGTGGCACTTTCTCACGATAACCTCACTATATGCAATCTGGGTTCCCCCAGAACCACACTACTCACTGAGGTGATTATCTGCATCAAGCTCAAAAGCAGAAAATTTGCCCCTATCTCTGAGGCAGAATCAGCATCACTTCTTGAAATGTCAGACACGATTGCAACTGAAAATGAAATTCAGCCACACTAATATCGACTTTTACTGCTACCAGCAATATAAGATGAAATTATCAGGCGGATTTTCCAATCTCACACTTCTTCGAGGGGATCTTGCCTGAAGATAGTTCCCTAAACCTCTCCACCTTTCCACTTCTCTCTCCTCCTTTAAGAAGTTTCTTTCCTAATATCGCCTTATGTGGCTCAGTGTAAAATTTTGCCTGATGACACTCCTGTGAAGCACTTTGGGACATTTTACTATGTTAAGTGCAATTCATCAATATAAGCTGTTGTGTTTGTATGAACATAGGAACAAGGAGTAGGACATCCAGACCCTCAAGCTTGATCCGCCAGTCAGTTAAGTCATGGTTGATCGGTACCACATCTGTACCATAGTGAAAGCTCGAGCTTTGCTGAACATGACCTTTCTATGATGAATGCAAATGGTCAGAAAACCGTGTGCAATGTACACCTGGATTTCTAACATATATTACAGTAGTTGAAACTTCTCACCAGGAGTGTATGGTTGAAAAAGTACTCTGCCATATGCGTTAATATTATTGTATTTTCAATGCCTAATTGTGGCAGTTTTTTATTTAGAAGAGGAGAGGATTACTGTAGCATTTCAGACTGCACATAAACACATTATTTGTAACAAACACATTGGCATATCCTTTGCCTGCTACTTTAAAGATCTTTGTTAAAATACTAGACAAAGAAAGTTGATAATTAATATCCTACAGCATAATTTCACCCAACTGTCTATTCCTTTGTATTTACATTCCTAGGACTTCAGCAAACAAACTTCGTCATCCTTTTGCACCTGAACTGTTGCTGTTGCTGATTTTGTAACCTGTTGCTCCTGATCCATACTGCATGCACACAATTGGTGCTACTGTGACTCGAGCACTTCTTTCTCCCTACCTCTCCCTCCAAATGTCATGTCCCTTCTCTTCCTCCATCCTCTTTGTTGCTATCTTCATCTTACCCTCCTGAACATTCTTGATTGACTTTCCAATGCTCACAAAGTACCTCTATTCCACACACCAGTACTCTTCTGTTATATTTGTCTCCCTCCACTTTTCTAGACTCTTATCCCTGTTGTACTAGGTTACAGTCTCTCTCAGCCTTAATTTTGGCATCCTTCAATATGCTCACCATGTTAAAAACCATTAGCTCTGCCCCAGTCTCATTGCCCTCCTCAAATTCTTTCCTAACCATCTCATTCTGTTGTAGTAAATATCTCAAACCTCCTCTCCATCCCACTCTTCCCAGCTCAAGCTCAAAGCATGTCTAAGCCCACAGTTGATCTCCCATCATACTCTCCAATCCAACCTGATCTGCTGACCACCACACAACCCTACAACATCTTTGCCCTCTCATCCATGACCTCATCTTGGAAGAGCATATAGGCCTTCTGAGCCTGACTGAACCCTCTCTTCAGTAAGAGGAACAATTTCTTTAAATTGTCTATGTGCATTGAGGGGCTTTTTTCTTTATTCCTTTGCACAAGCATGCCAAAATTTTGAATAGTTTTCAATGTACATATATTTCCAATTGGGGTCACCCTGGGTTCTCATGTTGACTCGTTGCTCATTCCTAATGGCCATTTCCTCCATCATACTGATGTAAGTAAACTGCTTTTAGATCCTTTAAGCATTAGAGTCAGGCTTTATTCGTCAACAATGCTTTTAAGTTCCTATTGTTATACATAACAGAGAGACATTTGCTCATTTCCAGGAGCACTTAAAATCCTTCTACAGGATAATAGATTGAGCAGAAAGATAGGCATTAGCAGCTCTTGAATTCTGAAGGGCTCCCAACCCCCAGAAACAGTTGACAGCTCACAACTTTGATCGGTTCAGTCTACTGGAAGAGAATCGCAATGTTTGTAATAATCAAAACAGAACAAAGCAACAGATCAAATTTATCCTTCTTTTCCCCTGGTCAGCTGAGGAAAGCAAACAAGAGGACTGAATATAACACGAATAAAGCGACAGCAACAACATAGCAAAAAGGCAGAATTAAACTAGAATCCATTAGGCAAATATAGTTAAACTATGAGATTTTCAGAATCGTTCATTTTTTTTTCTATTGCTCATTTCTTATAAAGAGGAAGTAGGACAAAATTGGGGGAATGAGAGATTAATTTGAAAGAATTTGGTGTGTTTCCAAGTATGAGGACAATAGGTGTGCAGAATGATATACTGCAATTCATTTTTACCCACGCCCCTTCAAGTTGCTATTTTGTGTTTCCTACTTTCCAAGTGTTACTGATGTTCTTGCAGTGCTGAAATGTAAATGAGGCAAGAAGCAAAATTCATGTGGGCCTATTGCATCATTTCCAGCATAGAAGATGTAAGAATGTCAGCAAAGCTATGCATTAATGTTGCCATTTGTTCAAAGAAAAGGAATGAGAAGATTGACAAAAATATACGTTTATGACTCGAACCCAGGTCCTGGATCTACAATATAAAGGGACTGTTTACTTCCTCTGGTTTTAATTCGTTTGCTAAGTTTGGGGATGTTAAAATCCTCATCCTTGTTTTCAAATCTCTCCATGGCCTCACCATCCCTATCTCTGTAATTTCCTCCGAGATAGCTGCACTCCTCTAATTCTGGCCTCTTGAGCATACTCAATTTTAATCTCTCCGCCATTGATGGCCAGGCCTTCAGTTGCCTGGACCCTAAGATCTGGAATTCCCTCTCTACATCTCTCTGCCTCTCTACCTCGCTTTCTGCCTTTCCACTCCGGAAAGCCTAATTCTTTGAACAAGTTTTTGTCCATTTACCTAATATTTCCTTATGTGGCTTGGTGACAGAGTTTGTTTTATAATGCTGCCGTGAAGTGTCTTCACAGTATCACAGAAAAATACAGTGCAGAAGAGGCCCTTCGGCCCATCGAGTCTGAACCGATGCAGAAAAGACACCTGACCTGTCTACCTAATCCCATTTGCCAGCACTTGGCCCATAGCCTTGAATGTTATGACGTGCCAAGTGCTCATCCAGGTACTTTTTAAAGGACGTGAGGCAGCCCGCCTCTACCACCCTCCCAGGCAGGGCATTCCAGACCGTCACCACCCTCTGGGTAAAAAGGTTCTTCCTCAAATCCCCCTTAAACCTCCCGCCCCTCACCTTAAACTTGTGACCCCTTGTAACTGACCCTTCAACTAAGGGGAACAGCTGCTCCCTATCCACCCTGTCCATGCCCCTCATAATCTTGTCCACCTCGATCAGGTCACCCCTCAGTCTTCTCTGCTCCAGCGAAAACAACCCAAGCTGATCCAACCTCTCTTCATAGCTTAAATGTTCCATCCCAGTCAACATCCTGGTGAATCGCCTCTGCACCCCCTCCATGTCTTGGGACATTTTATTATGTTAAAGATGTTATATAAATACAAGCTCTTGTTGTTGTTGTTGTTATGTTGGAACTTGGGCCAGTTAAATTCAAACAAGTCATCACTTTGTCAGCTGTAGGTCCATACAGCTCTTTAAAATAGTGGTGTGATTAATTTCTGTGCCCGTCTACTTTTTGCTTATAACTGGCGTAGGAATCTAATGGACAAGCCATCAAGCTTTATATAACTAACCAGGATGTGAAGAATTATCATCTCCTATTTCATCCTTGTTCTAATTGAATCTATAGCCTAGATAGAGAACATTTGATGCTGTACTTTCCCATCAAAATATTTGCCACTAGGCATTTTTCTGTGTATAAATAGCACTTAACTCATTAATTTTTAAAGCTGTTATTTTCACCTCATTTTCACTATATTCTCTGCTTTGAGAGAATTCAGATGTGTAAATGTTTCAGATTGCAGTAAGCTGAGTCATGATGGCACTGTACAGTGAATGGGTTGAAGAGAGATTCTCATGTCAGCATGCCTTTTAAAAAATAAAACATTAAAATTAATCATTAATCCTTTTAGTATCTGCTAATTTAAAAAAACAAAGTGATTCCTGACAACGCTGGCCACGGCCGACGTCATCAGGCTGCGCCGCGGTGCGCACATGCTCAGACGGTCTCCTGCTCTCTGCGCATGCGCTGCGTTCCGGCTTGCCAGGACCAGTATGCGCATGCGCTTGGGACGTCATCGCGTTACGTCGTCTTCCTCGGGCAACGCACCAGGTTGGCCTCTGCGCATGCGCTTCATGCAACGCCACCGGATATTCACGCATGCGTCGATCTTCCGATATTCACGCATGCGTCAAAGCTTCGGCGCGAGTTTTTGAAAGTGGAAGGAGGAGAGGTTTCGTCGGGCATTTCTTCGCTATTTATCTCAATTATTTAGTCGTTTTGGAGATTTGCTTCATTTTTATTAGACAGAGGAGATTGTTCCAAGGTAAGTTGCTCTGAAAATATTTACATTGTCTGGGGCACTGCATGTCCTCCATTCCCTGTTGTAAGTTGCTCTGAAAACATTTCCATTGTCTGGGGCACTGCATGTGCTGCAGTCCCTGTTGTAAATTGCTCTGAAAACATTTCCATTGTCTGGGGCACTGCATGTGCTCCAGTCCCTGTTGTAAGTTGCTGTGTGCAGGCAGTACATGTGCTGCAGTCCAGCGAACAACCTTCCATCTAAACGGTCACTTTCGTTTTTGTAACGTTTCAATGGAATGCATTCTATATTTCTTATCTCATCTCATGTATCCCATGTGGTCCCTTAATAGCCTTCCTGAACTTCCTGAACATATGCCTGTCTGTTCAAAGCTCCACTTCCCCTCTCCTTGCTGTTCAGTTACCTGTTCCTGCACCCATCCGAGCAGTGCACAGCCACCTCATGCCGTGTCCAGTGGTAGCACAAATGTGAATGCTCTTGCTGCATACACAACTGGTGAGGTGGGAGTGCAGCCACACCATTCTCCATCCTCAGTGTTGCTTTAAGGCAAAGGTAGGTAAGAGTGAAAGAAATGGAAGGTGATGCTGATAGTAGTAGGCAGGATTAAATGGGAGCGTATGGGAAGGCGCAGGAGTAGCATAACCACTAGCAGGGAACAGCTGGGCTAAATGGCCTGCTTTATGTTCATAGTCCAAAAGAAATGTGCTTCTTTTTCCAGCACCCTCACATCATTCATGTTTTCCCTGAGAGCAGCATTGAACCATCACGAGATAGGGGCAGTAACATCATCCTGACTCCTACAGCTGAGGTGGGGACTAAGTGATTCATTGGCGGTGTCATCAGTACATGCCTATCCTGCAGAGCATAAAGCATGCACAACAGTAATTTCATTGGAGGGAGGGAAGCTCTGACACTCCTGTTCTTTCCTTATTTCTTTTCATGTAAAACATGCCCTTGAGAAAACAATCCTTGAGACTTAAGGACGGCATTCAAGCAAAGGAGGCAGTGCAGGAGAGGACGTAAGGATGTGCTGATTCCTGCATCTGAGGTGGGTAATAAGTGCTTCATTGGCGACGTTATCAATTGGTGCCTTCACTGCAGAACTTAAAAAGGTGTGCACAACAGTAATTTCAGTGGATGGAGGGAGGCAAGCTCTGACTCTGATTTGCTTTATTTCTTTTCATGTAAAACATGCCGTAGAGAAAACAATCCTTGAGACTTAAGGTCAGCATTCAAGCAACGAAGGCAACTGGATCATGCTGCGGAGCTTGTCACGATGTGGAAAGGAACATTGCATTTATGGATGAATTGGGAATGCACATTGGGATGCGCTTGGGAAACATTCACCAAGAATAGACTGAGCTCAGACTCTTGTGACTTTGCCTTCTTCACATGGACAATACAGTAGTGGAATAGAGAGCCAAGCATTCATTCACCACAAGGCTCTCCAGGAACAATCTCTTTAGCTGTGCATAGCAGAGACTCGGCCTGTCTGTCTCACGGGAATGCTGGACACAACACTCATGTATCCATGCACAGCAGTTCCTCGGATGCTTAATGAACTTAATAAAACTTCTCAATAATTAAAACCAGAATTGTTGAGGTTTTGTTTTGCATGCTATTTCCCCGACTTTGCAACTGCACTTCAGATATTCAACTATGGTGGGGGGGTAGAGGGAGGGGTGGAGGTAGGGGGTCAGAGGGAGGGGTGGGTGAAGAGGGGGATAGAGCGGTGGGTGAAGAGGGGGAGGGAGGGGTGGGTGAAGAGGGGGAGGTGAAGAGCGAGAGGGGAGATGGGTGGGGAGAGCGGGGAGGGGTGGGGAGAGGAAGCATGCAAAAGGCAGGGACCAGACAGTTGCAATGCCTGAAGTACTGTTGTGAAGTAGGGGAGAAAGCAACTGGGTAGGGGAGAAAGCAACTGGATTGGGCATCCGCAGCTGGAGGGAATGGCTGAATGGAGAGGGCCGGAAGCGAGAGGCCGTAGATAGCCGCGGGGAGCGAGCGGTCGAAGATCTTGGTGTCGCCGGGTGCAGGGACTGGCTGGTAAGTCTTTTGCTGTTGTGTTTATGGCGCATGCACAGAAAAAGGCATTCCTCTTCCGCTCCGCTGCTTCCCCCCCACTCCTCCCCACCACCGCCCTCCCCCCCACCACTCTCCCCCACCGCTGCCCTCCCACCCCCACTCTTTCCCCTCCCCCCCGCTCTCCCCCACCCCCTCCGCTCTCCTCCACCCTCTCCCCTTCCTCCCTCTCCCCCACCCCCCTCTCCCCCTCCTCCTCCAGTTCTCCCCCCTCCCTCTTTCTCCCCTCCCTCTTCCCCCCTCCCTTCCTCCCTCCCTCTTTCCCCCCCCTCTTTGCTCCCCTCCCTCTCTCCCTCCTCTTTCCCCCAGCTCTCTCCCACCAACCGCCACCCCCCCCCTGCCCCGCCGCCGCCGCCGCCGTCGCCGCTGCTCTCCCTGTGCTGGTCTCCCCGCCCCCCACGCTGCTCTCCCCGGCCCGCTCCACTCTCTCACTCCAGCCATTGTATGCTGCCACGTGTTTGTTAGGTTGCCTCTGTGTGATTCTTTGACCAGCGCCATCTTTAGTCCTGGCAGCTGCTACAGTCGCAAGCTGTGACGTTTTAGTGGCACATGCTGTATTTGCGCATGTGCCAAAACAGCGCCACCTACCGATAGCGTTGTCAACAAATGCAGTCTTAAAAAAAGTATATATTTTGGTTAAACTGCTATTGCTGTGACCTCTAGACTTGATTATTCTAATGCACTCCTGGTCGGCCTCCCATGTTCTACCATCAGTGAACCTGAGGCCATCCAAAACTCTGCTGCCCATGTTCTAGCTCACATCAAATCCCATTCACCCATCACCCCTGTGCTTGCTGGCCTATGCTGGCTCCAGGGTAAGCCATGCCTCGATTTTAAAATTCTAATCCTTGTTTTCAAATCCCTCCATGGCCTGGCCCCTTCTATCTCTGTGGTCTCCTCCAGCC
Source organism: Heterodontus francisci (assembly GCF_036365525.1). Lineage (NCBI taxonomy): Eukaryota > Metazoa > Chordata > Chondrichthyes > Heterodontiformes > Heterodontidae > Heterodontus > Heterodontus francisci. The sequence goes on along the minus strand of NC_090373.1, from coordinate 153,404,376 downwards.
CCACAACAGTCTGGGATATCTATATTCCTCTGACTCTGGCCTCTTGAGCATTCCCGATTTTAATCACTCCACCATTGGTAGCCATACCTTCAGCTGCCTGGGCTCTGAGCTCTGAAATTCCCTCCCTACACTTCTCTGCTTCTCCACCTCTCTTAGCTCTTTAAGTCGCTCCTTAAAATCTACCTCTTTGACCAAGCTTTTTGACATCTCTCCTAATATCTCCTTATGTGGCTCAGTGTAATTTTGCATTTTATAATACCTCTGTAAAGCATCTTAATTTGGGATGTTTTATTGTGTCAAAGGTGCTTTATAAATATAAGTTGTTTCTGTCATTAATTAGCTTGCAGAAGGTGTTTGCAATGGCTCAATGGGTCACACACTCACCTTTAAGTCACAAGGTTGTGGACTCATGACCCACTCCAGGGACTGGAGCAGAAAAATCTAGGCTGACACTCCAGTGCAGGACTGAGGAGTGCTACAAGATCTCATGGTACTATTGCAGGAATTCTTCCTGGCCAGCATTTATTCCTCAACCGATATCACTAAAACAGATTACCTGGTCATCATCATAATACTGGTTGTGGGATCTAGCTGTGTGCAAATTGTTTGCTGTATTTCCTACATTACAATGGTGACGTCATTGACTAGAAAATACTTTAGTACATCCTGAGGTTGTAAAAGGTGCGATATAAATGCAAGCCTTTCTTTTACTTACAGTTTAGGAGAGCCGAATTAACTGCACACTGTAATATTACTTGTTCCTTAGGTATGTGAAGTATTGAAAGGACTGCAAGTAATATCCAAACAAAATATAGGTTTTTATTATAACTTAACTAAAACAGATATATGCACAACTACTGCAGGAACCACACCAACACAAGTCTCACTCCCTGGTCATGTGTGATGCAACATCACGTCCTCTGGTGACCTTCACTTACAGCTTTTTAAGGTGGTCCCACAACATCCCCTTTGTTACCAAAGATAAACACATATGTACAATGTACAATGATATTGCGGTTCATACTAGCTATACATGATTAAAACAAAACATTATTTACAAGTAAACAAGTTTAACACTATCTAAAACATAAAGAAGGTTTGCTTATTTTTCCCAATCTTATTATTGCAATTCTCTTCCCAGAGCTGAGCTCATCTTGATGACTCCTCTGAAACTCTGATGACTCAGAATTCTGATTAGAATATTCTTCCTCTGTGCTCGTAGCCTCTGTACATTGAACTTCAGACTTTGTCTTTCAACGTTTCTGCAATACCACATGGTTGTCACACGTAGTGTTGTCATACAGCTCCCTGAGTTGACTTCAGTTCTATCTAAAAATCACACGATTCGTTGTCTGGACCTGATATGATTTGGTTGGTCGCACATCCAAGCAACCTCTGCAGGATACCAAGTCCCCGATGCACGATTGAGGACTCTGACCTCTGTCTACTCGCAATTAAGTTAATTCTGGTCCTCCTTGCTTGTCATATGGTGCCTTCATCTTCCCATATTTGGAAAGCTTAGAAAAATTATGACTGGCAACATCACCAATCACCGGCAATCCCTCTGGCTTCTGGGTACTTGCTGCAACAAACTGAAGCCTAAGGAGAGACTCCCGATCATATCGCCTCTTCGTGTCAAGACTTCCAGCCTTTGTGTCGCCCTTTACATGGACCAACCCGATACACTTGACCTGGATATTTTCTACCATCTTTGGTGTGTTACTGACTTCATGTATTGTGACAATTCATTGATTGCAAGTCCTGTGACAGCTGGTCCAGTTGTGTCCACAATATAAAACATTTGTGGTATCCATTCGGAGCTCAAATAGCTGCACTGTAAGATCATTGCTCCAATGCACTTGATTAGAGAACCATTGCAGACAGTCAGTCTAGCCACGGTGGTTTGTACCATAGATTCCCATTTCTTTAAGTACATGCCCTTCACTATACGGTCAAGAAGGCATATGGCACGCTTTCCTTCATCGGACGGCGTATTGAGTACAAGAGTTGGCAGGTCACGTTACAGTTGTATAAGACTTTGGTTCGGCCACATTTGGAATACTGCGTGCAGTTCTGGTCGCCACATTACCAAAAGGATGTAGATGCTTTGGAGAGGGTGCAGAGGAGGTTCACCAGGATGTTGCCTGGTATGGAGGGCACTAGCTATGAAGAGAGGTTGTTGAATAGATTAGGATTATTTTCATTAGAAAGACGGAGGTTGAGGGGGTACCTGATTGAGGTATACAAAATCATGAGAGGTATAGACAGGGTGGATAGCAAGAAGCTTTTTCCCATAGTGGGGGATTCAATTACTAGGGGTCACGAGTTCAAAGTGAGAGGAGAAAAGTTTAGGGGGGATATGCATGGAAAGTTCTTTATGCAGAGGGTGGTGGGTGCCTGGAACGCGTTGCCAGCGGAGGTGGTAGACGCGGGCACGATAGCGTTTTTTAAGATGTATCTAGACAGATACATGAATGGGCAGGAAGCAAAGAGATACAGACCCTTAGAAAATAGGCGACATGTTTAGATAGAGGATCTGGATCGGCGCAGGCTTGGAGGGCCGAAGGGCCTGTTCCTGTGCTGTAATTTTCTTTGTTCTTTGTTCTTTGTTCTATACAGATAGGCAGAATATTTGCACTTGCTCCGGTATCAATTTTTACTCTGATCTTATGCTTGCCACAGTTTTGCGGACACTGTGGGGAGGAGGGCCTGACATCCTTGAAAGTCGATAAATCGCCAGGGCCGGATGGATTGCATCCCAGGTTGTTAAAAGAAGCCAGGGATGAAATAACGGATGCACTGACGATCATCTTCAAATCCTCACTGGATAAGGGTTAGGTGCTGGAGCATTGGAAGTCTGCGAACGTTGTACCACTGTTTAAAAAGGGTGCGAGGGATAGGCCAAATAATGATAGGCCGGTCAGTCTGACCTCAGTGGTGGGTAAATTATTAGAATCAATTCTGAAGGACAGGAGAAACTGCCACTTGGAAAGGCACGGATTAATCAGGGATAGTCAGCATGGATTTGTTAAGGGAAAGTCATGTCTTACTAACTTGATTGAGTTTTTTGTGGAAGTAACAAGGAGGATTGATGAGGGTAGTGCAGTGGATATGGTCTACATGGATTTTAGTAAGGCATTTGACAAGGTCCCGCATGGCAGACTTGTCAGAAAAATAAAAGATCATGGGATACAGGGGAATGTGGCAGGTTGGATCCAAAATTAGCTCAGTGACAAGAAACAGACGCTTTTGCGAATGGAAAGTGGTTTCCAGTGGTGTTCCACAGGGCTCAGTGTTGGGTCCCCTGCTGTTTGTGGTATATATTAATTATCTGGACTTAAATATGGGAGGCATGATTGGAAAATCTGCTGATGACACAAAAATTGGCCGTGAAGTTGATGGTGAAGAGGATAGCCGTAGACTCCAGAAAGATATTTGGTTGAGTGGGCGGAAAAGTGGCAAATGGGATTCAATCCAGAGATGTGTGAGGTAATGCATTTGGAGAGGGCAAACAAAGAGAGGGAATACACGATAAATGGGAGGATTTCGAGCAGGGTAAAAGAAGTGAGAGACCTTGGAGTGCTTGTCCACAGGTCCCTGAAGGTGGCAGGACAGGTAGATAGTATGGTGAAGAAGGCATATGGAATGATCTCTTATATTGTTGAGCTATACAATACAAAAGCAGGGATGTAGTGCTGGAACTGTATAAAATGCTGGTTAGGCCACAGCTGGAGTATTGCGTACAGTTCTGGTCGCCACATTACAGCAAGGGCATAATTGCTCTGGAGAGAGTACAGGGGAGATTTACAAGAATGTTGTCAGGGCTTGAAAGTTGCAGCTATGAGGAAAGATTGAATAGGCTAGATTTGTTTTCCTTAGAACAACGGAGGCTGAGGGGTGACTTAATAGAGGTATACAAAATTATGAGGGTCCTAGATAGAGTAGACAGGAAGGACCTGTTTCCCCTAGCAGAGAGGTCAATTACCAAAAGGCACAGATTTAAGGTGATTAGAGGGGACATGAGGAAAATAATTTTCACCCAGAGGGCGGTGGGTGTCTGGAATTCACTACCAGGAATGGTGGTGGAGGCAGAAATCCTCAACTCATTTAAAAGGTACCTGGACATACACCTGAAGTGCTGTAACCTGCAAGGCTATGGACCAAGTGCAGGAAGGTGGGATTATATTGGGTGGCTAGGTTTATTGGCGGGCACGGACACAATAGGCTGAATGGCCTCTTTTGTGCTGTAATTTTTCTATGGTTCTATGATTTTATGTGGATGACAGGGGTCTCAGCTACTGGCTGAAGTGCCAGCGAGAGCCCTGCGTCGGTTCCTCTGGGGACGGCCCGTAGTATCACGTGCAAATTAGGCCCTTAACTGGACAGCAGTGGGCCTTGCCTGGGATTAAGGACCCCAGCAATAGAAGTCTTGCCTGTTGAGAGCCGCCAGCCAATCAGAGGCTGGCAGCTCTTGCACTGAGCAGTGCCACTGCAATGAACCAGGCCACAGATGAGTCAAACGGGAGATATTTCACAGGGTTGGAGTCGCGGGGGTGGAGATGTGTAGAGCGGCTGGCAGCAAGGGAGGGGGGGCTCTCAGCGGGCCCCCCTTCCTGATACCAGTCCCTCGCTCAGGAACTAAGTGGCTTTAAACAAGGGAACCCTCTCTTGGAGCCGGCAAGCAACCTGCACGGGTTTGCTTGGTGTGTTCCCCATGTGGTGACAGGCCTGCCCAACACTGGGCTAATACCAGTGGAGGTGGGATGAGGGCCTTAATTGGGCATTAATTGTCTACTTAAGGGCCTCAATTAGCAGCGGGGCAGGAAGGCCGTCCACGGCCCTTAATTGCAGACTTAATTACAGACTTAATTGCGGTGGAGGCAGGAAGATGGTGTGGCCTCCTCACCACCATCTCGCCCAATTAAATGCTCTCCCTGCCTCCAAACTCGCCATGGGGAGAACATAAAATTCCCCCCATAATCTCAATAATGGAAAATGCCTCAGATTGCATTATCGCATTGCTATGCTGATCCAAATTACCTATGTGAAATGCTTTCTCAATGTTTGTATGACTGTATTCTTTATCCATATTCTCTTGGCAATCTGTCTCTCTGCTGACTTGATGTACCTGCTTGGTCTTTTGTTGTATGCTGCCATACCTTTTGCTGCATTTGCCATCCTATCTTGCAGATGTTCTCTCTGCATGTGATCTGCCACCATTCCTGTGCTCAGTATCTGAGCTCAGCCTTCTTCACTGTCTTGTCCAATGTCCTTGCATGCCACAATCTTTGCACAGGTCCTGGTATGCCGGATAAATGCGAATTCGGTGAGTCAGGCCGCATTTGCCACAAGGCCTGGTTACCATCCCAATTGTTGCAGCGGCCCCCAGTGCTTGTAACTGTTGGGGTAAGTATAGATGTAAAACCAAAACCACTTTGCATCATCGTAAATTGCTTAAGAGATGATTTTAACTTACAGCTGGCATTAATGGGGTGGTAACGGCTCACAAATTGGGGTCAGTGAACTTACCACCCTGTTAATATTGGTGATGTGGCCAGTGCCACTTTAAAAAAGAGCCTTCATCTGGGTGTCCAAAGCACTTGCTTGATTCAGTCAGTGGGCCTCTTTAAAGTTCATATAGACTAGGCAAACCAAATCTGCAGTGAATGTGTGGAGAATGAGTTTATGGAATGCATAGAAGATGACTTTCTAGATCAGTGTGTTGAGGAACCAATGAAGGAACAGTGTATTTTAGATCTAGTATTGTGCAATGATGAAGGGTTAATGAATAACCTTGCAGTAAAGGGGCCTCTAGGGAAGAGTGATCATAATATGAAAGAATTTTATATCGAATTTGCAATTCACCTTGTCATGTCAAAATTAAGGTTTTACATCTGAATAAACTAAACTCCATAGGTATGAGGACGAGTTGGCTCAGACAGATTGGGAAACTAGATCAAACGATACGACAGCAGATAGGCAACAGCAAACATTTAAAGACTTCATTCATAATTTGCAACAAATATAAATTTCCTTAAAAAATAAAACACCAATGGGAAAAATAGTCCAACTGTAGCTAACAAAAGGAGTTAAAATAGTATAAGATTAAAGGAAGATGCTTGTAATGTTGTCAAACAGAGTTGTATGCCTAAGGTTTAGGTGGATTTTAGAACTCAACAAAGGATGGCCAAGAAATTGATAAAGAGAAAGAAAATAGAATATGAGAGTAAACTAACAAGAGATATAACAACAGATTGTGAACGTTTCTATTGGTATGTAAAAAAGGGAAAAAAAACATAAAGTGAAAGCAAATGCAGGTCCCTTACAGGTTGAGAGAGCAGAAATTATAATGGGAATAAGGAAATGACAGAAACCTTAAACAAAAACTTGGGGCTGAATTTTCGCCATGGAAGTGGGAAACATGAGCCCAGTTTGTTTTCAGGTCAGAAACCTGACTCTGGTGGGAAACCTATTAAAGTTAAGATCTTCACGGAGGTGAGCCCTTAATTGATATGGGGACGAGTTCCCTGTCCAATTGGAGCCAGTGGGGGCAGGAAATGAGGCAGTTTAGATAAAGTGTGGGATTGATTTAGACTCCCCATAGCAGCGATTACTAAGGCTGCTGGTTGACCTAAGGGAGAGATCTACAGATTGTGCCAAAGCCTTCCACAGTGCTAAAGGGAAGTGAGGTATCACAGGACAGCCAGAGGCCTGGCATCAGGGGCAGGGCTGCCCCTCGCCTCATCGATGCCAACCAGGATCTAATGTTGGAGGCCATGAGGAAGAAGGAGGCCCTGGACGGTGGCAGGAGGAGACCACCACATTGTGAGGAGCACTAAATGGCTCACTGGGGTATCTTCTTACTATCTCTATCGACTGTTTTCCTCTATTTGCATTGAATAAATAATGACACCTTAAGCCATATATCTGGGAATCCATTTATGGCTGCTATGACAGGAGTAGTGGTAAGAGGTGGTGAAAAAGATAACAGGATGTTCCACAGTCAGGAAAAACCTCTGGGAAGATATGCTTCCTTCATTGTGTTATGACCAAGTGGGAAGAATGCAGTCTTTTCTAGTTCGACTTCTGCACAGGTCACAAGATATATTTAAACGTTTACCCAATTAATGATGTAGTCAATGATATGCTCTACTCTTTGTGCCAGAATAAACTATGCCAACCAGGTTTCTTTAATAAACAACAAAATTATCAGTTTATTATAAAACAAGACTTGGAACAAAGCATTAAAACACAGATTAAAATCTGAAAGTTCCCTTTTAAAATCCCTCACACACAAACTCACACACGCACTGAATAAAATACAGACATTCTCTCTGCAGCTGTCTGTTACAAGAAAAATACAAAAGGAGAATACTTTGACCAAATATTTGCTAATTCTTGAAGAAAATGGAGAAAATATTAAAGGATGTCAGTTGGCCCTTTTGGTCTTGTGTCTGGGTACATGGTGATGGGTCACTGGGATTTTTTCTGGAGCAGTTATTTTCAGGCAGCATTGAGAATTAATCTGGTAGGTTTTTTCGAGGAGATATGTGGCATCAGGGGTTTCAGCCATCACACACTTGGAGGGTACGAGAGGGTGCCACCCGACTGGTGCAGGCACTAGAAGCATGTCATCAGAAGCTCAATGGCCTACACAATGGTTGTCCTACTGAGCAGGTGACATTGGTTGCATTGCCTCTGTGCCTCTGTCTCCGGTTCCAATAAAGGGGTGAGTAGCCATCTCTTCGAGGGATATTCCTTGTCCCCTAGGATCCATCCACACACTTTGGGAGTTCGAGTGAAGATCTGAGGCAGCCTGGACTGCTGGAGGATGAAGGATTCATGGTGGCTGCCAGGAAAGCCAATGCACACATGGAGGAAGCTCATGTTGTGGCTGCAAACCAGTTGGATGCTGAGGGAGTAGAAGCCCGTCCTGTTGATGGATCTCACTGGTAGGTCACTCACTGCCTTGATGGCCACATGGGTGCAATCGATGATGCCTTGCACCTGGGGGAATATAGTGATGATGGCGAAACCCATTGCCCTCTGTCCCTGCAAGGCTGAGTCTGTCATGAAATGACTGTACTGTCCAGCTCTGGCAAAGAGGGTATCATTGACCTGAGAGATGCAATGGTATACAGCACTTTGTGTGATGCCAGTAAGGTCTGCAGCTGATTCTTGGAAGGGGCCAGAAGTGAAGAAGTTCAAGACCACTGGCAGGGCATGGTGACCAGTGCTGTGAAGTGTGAGGTCTTCAGCAATGCCTGGAGAGTCGCAGTCTCCTGCGACACTGGGTCTCATCATCTCCAGGTGGAACCATCTTTGGTGGTGGATCCTGTGTTGAAGGTATGGCCTCCATTGCCATCTTTCCCCGCTTTCCTCTCCCATGCCCTCTTTCTGCTCAGGGTTTTGCCATCCTGCAGATTGTGTTGCCCTTCATCACTACTGGGCCCAAAATCTGACAGTCGTGCCCCCAATGCCAGGTTAAATTTAGATTTCAAAAGCGCGCCAAAGGTTCAGAGGCCGGAGAGAGAGAGAGCGGCGGAGCATACCAGAGACTTAAAAAGTGCGTCAAAAGTTCAGAGGCCGGAGATGGATAAAGAAAGAGAGCGGTGGAGCAGAGCAGGGAAAAAAAAATCGAAAAGTGACGTCAGAGTGACGTGACTATCAAGAGAGAGAACAGCGAAACAGAAAGCAGCTGGTGTGAGTAAACCAGTAAGCTTTTAATTTAATTTCATCGAAAACAATCAAATATAAAATAAGACTTGATCAATTCATTAGTATATAAACTAAAAACTAAGTTGGGTTTTATAATTTATAATAGAGTGTAAGAGAGAAAGACCAGCAGGGAGTATATTAGATCAAATTAGGACAACTTAATACATAAGCTGTATTAAGTAATGTTAGGGTTTATCAGTATTCATATGGTTTACTAAATAATAGTGAAGTTTATTAGTATTGGCAAAGCATTATTAGCATTGGTAAGGATTATTACCAGCAGAAAGGTTTACATATCTGTATATTCAAAAAAAGTATAACTTTAGTTGTAAGTGTTACGAGCATATAATAAACACAGTAAATTGTACTATACATAGGAATTAGTCCAAGTTAATTAAGAAAGTAATTAAAGTAAATTAACCAATAGCATAAGTAACAATGGCAGGATAGGTGTTATGTTGCAGCTGTGGTATGTGGGAGATTTTGATTGCCAAGGCGATCCAGGACAAACTCGTCTGCAGAAAGTGGAAGCAGCTAGAAGAATTCCAGGTCAGGATTATTGATCTGGAGGCCAAACTGCAAACACTGCACAACATAAGGGGGGAGGAGAAATACCTGGACACTTTTTTCCAGAAGACGGTCACACCTCTTAGAATAGGGTCACCTGTTTTGGTCAGCTGTGAGGGACAGGAGGATGTGACCATGAGTGAGGCAGGTCAAAGGATCGATCAGTCGTGGAGGAGCCTCAGACTTTGCAATTATCAAACAGCTTTGGGGTGCTCTGAACCTGTGGGATGTAAGCGAGGTCTGCAGGGTGGATGAGCAGATTGGCCATGGCACTGTGGTACAGGAAGCCATTCAAATGGGGGAGCAAAGTGGAATGTAGTGGTAGTAGGGGATAGTATAGTGAGGGAGATTGACACTGTTATGTGCAGCTGAGAGCATGAGTGCAGAAGGTTTTGTTGCCTACCCAGTGCCATGGTTCAGGACATCTGCTCAGGGCTGGACAGGAACTTGGAGTGGGAGGGGGAAAATCCAGTTGTCATAGTCCATGTAAGTACCAAGGAAAGAGGTTCTGCTTAGTCAGTATGAGGAGCTAGGCACCAAATTGAACAGCAGAACCTCAAGAGTAAAAAATCTGAATTATCACCTGAGCTACGTGCCAATTGGCAGAGGGCACAGAAGATTAGGGAAATGAATACGTGGCTCAAAGACTGGTGTGGGAGAAATGGGTTTTGGTCCATCAGGCACTGGCATCAGTACTAGGGAAACTGGGGGCTGTTCGGTTGGGATGGTCTGCAGCTGAACTTTGCTGGGACCAGTGTTCTAGGGAAGTAGGGAGGGCTTTAACTAAACAATGGGGGAGAAGGATCAAGTTTGGGTAGATGAAGCAAATCAAGGGGTTGAGTCAAGGCAGGAGAGCAGAATAGAAATATATGAAGTGAGGGTCAGAGAATGGCAGGAAGGGACAGAGAGAAAAAACCTAAGAACGCACCAACAGTCAAGACTAGATGTTACAAAGACAACAAAAAAACAAAACTAAAGGCTTTGTATCTGAATGCATGTAGCATTCATAACAAAGTAGGTGAACCGATAGCATACACTGAAACAAATAAATATGATCTGATAGCTATTATATAGTCGTGGTTGCAAGATGAAAAGGATTGGGTCCTCAATATTGAGGGGTATATGACATTCAAGAAGAATAGGAAGCTAGGTAAATGTGGAGGGGTAGCACTGTTAATCAAGAATGGCATTGGTGCAATAGTTAGAGATGACCTTGGTTCAGGAGATCAGGATGTAGAATCGTTTTGGGTGGAGATGAGGAATACCAGGGGAAAGAAGTCACTAGTGGGAGTGGTCTACAGGCCCCCGAACAATAATCACAATGTAGCACGAAGTACACAAGAAGGAATATTGGGTGCTTGTGTTAAAGGGACAGCAATAATCATGGGTGATTTTAATCTACATATAAACTGGAAAAATCAGATTGGCAATAGTAGCCTGGATGATGAATTCAAAGAATGCTTTTGAGATAGTTTATTAGAGCAGCACATTCTGGAACCAACCAAAGAGCAGGTTATATTGGACTTGTTCTGTGTAATGTGACAGGATTAATTAATGACCTCAGAGTAAAGGCAACTCTGGGTAGAAACAACCACAATATAATTGAATTTTACATCCAGTTTGAAATCGAGAAGAGTGAGTCTAAGACTAGTATTTTAAACTTAAATAGGGGCAACTATGTGGGCATGAAAGCTGAGCTAGCTGAAGTGAACTGGGTTACTAGGCTGGGAGATAGGACAATAGAGAAGCAGTGGCAGACATTTAAGGGGATATTTCAGAACACTCAGAATAAGTCTATTCATATTATAAAGAAAAATTCTAAGGGGAGGACCCAACATCCGTGGTTAACTGAAGAAGTTAAGGAAAGCATCAAACTTAAGGAAAAAGCATAGAATTGTGCAACGGTGAGTGGCAGATCAGATGATTGGTCTGAATATGAGGAGCAGCAGAGAGTGACTAAATGGTTAATCAGGAGAAAGAAGTTAGAGTACGAGAGCAGGCTAGCTAGAAAAGTAAAAACAGACAGCAAGAGTTTCTACAGGTATTTAAAAAGGAAAAAAGTAAGTAAAGTGAGTGTTGGTCCTCGGGAAAGTGAGCATGGGGAGTTAATAGCAGATAATAAGGAAATGGCATATGAAACAAATAAATATTTTGCTTCTGTCTTCACTATAGAGGATAGGAAAAACATTCCAGTAATAGCTGTAAATGAGGAGGTGGAAGGAAGAGAGGAACTTGGTGAAATTGCAACCACTAGGGAAACGGCACTGAGTAAACTGTTGGAGCTTTGGACTGACACGTTCCTGGGTCCTGATAGGCTTCATCAAAGGGTCTTAAAAGAGGTGGCTATTGAAGTAATATATGCATTGGTGCTAATTTTTCAAAATTCGCTGGATTCTGAAAAGGTTTCATCAGGCTGGAAAGTAGCAAATATAACCCCTCTATTCAAGTCTGTCATGGGGAAGGTGTTAGAATCGATCATTAAGGAGGCTATAGCTTGGCACTTCGAAAAACTCAAGGTAATTGGGAATAATCAGCATGGCCTTGTGAAAGGGAAATCATGTTTAACCAATTTATTGGAGTTCTTTGAAGGAGTAACATGTGCTGTGGTAAAAGGGGAGCCCATTGACATACTGCACTTGGATTTCCAGAAGGCATTTGACAAGGTGCTACATAAAAGGTTATTGTGCAAAGTAGTAGTGGGTAACATATTAGCATGGATAGAAGATTGGCTGGCTGGCAGAAAACAAAGAGTATGCATAAATGGATCCTTTTCTGATTGGCAGGAAGTGATGAGTAGAGTCCTGCAGGCGTCCTCAGCTTTTTACGATTTATATCAATGACTTAGATGAGGGGAGTGATGGCTTGGTAGCTAAATTTGCAGATGACACAAAGATAGATAGGAAAGTATGTTGTGAAGAGGACATAAGGAGCATGCAGACCGATATAGATAGGTTGAGTGAATGGGCAAAAATCTGGAAGATGGAGTATAATGTGGGAAAATGTGAAGTTGTTCACTTTGGCAGAAAGAATAAAAAAGCTGAGTATTACTGAAACGGAGAACAACTGCAGAATTCCGAGGTGCAAAGGGATCTAGGTGTTCTAGTGCATGAGCCACAAAAATTTAGTATGCAGGTACAGCAAGTCATAAAGAAGGCTAATGGAATGCGATCCTTCATTACCAGATGAATTGAAAATAAAAGTAAGTATGTGATGCTTCAGTTATACAGGGCATTGGTGAGACCACATCTCGAATACTGTGTGCAGTTTTGATCTCCTTATTTAAGGAAGGATGTAAATGCATTGGATACGGTTCAGAGGAGGTTATTAGATTGATACCTGGAATGAGCAGTTTGTCTTATGAGGAAAGGTTAGACAGACTGGGCTCATTTTCACTGGAGTTTGGAAGAGTGAGGGGAGACTTGATTGAAGTATATAAGATCCTGAACAGTCTTGACAAGATGGATGTGGAAAGGATGTTTCCTCTTGTGGTTGAGTCCAGAACTAGGGGGCACTGCTTTAAAATTAGGGGTCGCCCTTTAAGGGCAGAGATGAGGAGAATCTTTTTCTCTCAGAGGGTTGTGTGACTTTGGAACTGTCTGCCTCAAAGGATGGTGGAGGCAGGGTCATTGAATATTTTTAAGGCGGTGATAGATTCTTGTTCGGCAAGGGAAACAAAGGTTATGGGGGGTAGATGGGAGTGTGGAATTCGAGCCATAAACAGATCAGCCATGATCTTATTGAATGGCAGAGCAGGCTCGAGGGGCTGAATGGCCTACTTCTGCTCCTAATTCATATAGTCGTATACTCATACGTTCGTATGTTCTTAAGTTTTGGACAGCTGGCTGCCATGTTGTGATTGGCAGTCTTTCCACCTGCTCTTCTGCCCCCACAATGCCAGGGTGTGTGATGACCTCATTCAATACCCAAGTGCTGATTGCCCACTCTCCCCGCCACCAGCACAGTGTCAACATAGGAACATCGGAGCAGGAGTAGGCCATTTAGCCCAATGAGCCTGTTCTTCCTACCAAAGTGGATAACCTCTCATTTTTCCACATTATATTCTATCTGTCATGTTCTTGCCTACTCACCAAGTCTGTCCAAATCTCCTCGAAGCCACTTTGCATCTTCCTCACAAAGCACATTCCCACTTAGTTTTGTGCCATCCACGAACTTAGAAATATTATATTTGGTCCCCACATCCAAAGCATTGATATATATTGTGAACAGCTGGGGCCCAAGTACTGATCCTTGCGGTACCTCACAAGTCACAGCCTGCCAACACGTGAATGACCTGTTTATTCCTCCTCTCTGTTTTCTGCCTGTTAACCAATACCTAATCCATGCCAGTATATTACCTCCAATCCCATGTGCTTTAACTTTGCTAACCAACCTCCTGTGGGGGACTTTATCAAAAGCCTTCTGAAAATCCAAGTATGCTACATCCACCAACTGCCCTTTATCAATTCTGTTCGTAATATCCTCAAAAAGCTCCAACAGGTTCATCAAACATGATTTCCCATTCATAAATCTATGTTGGCTGTGCCCAATCAGATCATGATTATCCAAGTGTCCTTTAGAATAGATTCTAACATTTTCCCTACTACTTATGTAAGGCTTACAGGTCTGTAGTTCCCTGTTTTCTCTCTCCCTCCCTTCTTAAATAGTGGGGTGACATTTGCTACCTTCCAATCTGCAGGAAACAGATCTATAGAATTTTGGAAGATGATCACCAATGCATCCACTATCTCCTTAGTTACCTCTTTCAATACTCTGGGATGTAGAATATCAGGTTCCAGGTACTTATCAACCTTCAGCCCCATTAAATTCTCCAATACAACCTTCTTACTAATGCTAATTTCAGTCAACTCCTCATTCTCCCTAATCCCTTGGATCTCTAATTCCGGGAGATTTCTTGTATCTCCTCAGTGAAGACAGACACAAAATAATCATTTAGCTTCTCTGCCTTTTCTCTATTCCCCTTTATAAATTCTCCTGACTCTTGTTACGACTGAGGCAGGAGGGGTGCACTGCTTATTCTATTTCCACTTCTTCACAGGTCACAGCATATATTTAAATTTTTCCCACTTACCGATCTGGTCAATCATAGACTCTATTTTTGTACAGAATAAAACACACTAACCAGGTTTCTTTAATAAACAACAAAATTATCAGTCTATTATAAAAGTTCCCTTTTTACTTTTCACGCACGCACACACACACACACACACACATACATACACCGGCTAACCAAAAAAAGATTTCCTCTTTAGATCTCTAGTACAAAAAAAAAATTGGCCAAAAATACTTGCTAATTCTTGAAGAAAAAAGAGAAGATATGAAAAGATGTCAGATGTCCTTTTGGTTTGACGTCCCGAATACGTATAGACGGCTGTCACTGGGATCTTCCTAGAACAGTTTTTGTCAGGTGGCATTGAAGATCAGGCTTTCCAGGAAAATGCAGTTTGGTCAGGCTTTCCAGGGAAAATGCAGTAAAAGGGGTTTCAGGCAGTTTCTTACACTTGCTTCTCAGCTTTTCAAGAGATGGAAAGCTGACAGGCTTTTTCAAAGAGCTGGAACAGACTGAGGTGAGGTTTGCTCCCTTGGCAAGCTTTTTCCAACTATCTTTTCAAACTATTGTCATATCCTAACTCATGGTCCAAAGCAAAACCAAAAATAATGTCACAAGCATCAAACCTCCTGACCCCTTTCAATCTTGACCTGTCACTTCTTTGTAAACATCTTTGCCCATGTCAAAAACAGCTCCTGCTGTGTCATTATTTGAAAACAGGTGTCTTCAAGTAACTGTTTACAATTCAGATCTCTCAGTGATCCTTGTTAAAAATATCCATGGACTTCTTTTCAGTTTTAAAACATAAATCCTCAAAATTTAACAAAAAAATGGAAGCACTCGTAACACTCTGTCTGTAATGGACGTTTTTATGTTTTTTGCCTGTTTGCATTCATATTCTATTCTCCCTTCCTTTATCATTTGCTTGGTCCTCCTTTGCTGTATTCTAAAATCCTCACAATCTTCAGGTTTACTACTATTTCTGGAAACTTTATAGGCCTTTTCTTATAATCTTATGCAATCCTTAACTTCCTTTTTTAGCCAGGACTGGCTAACTTTTCTTCTTGGGTTTTTGTGCCTTGAAGGCATGTATAGTTGATGTAAACTATGTAATAATTCTTTAAAGACTATCCATTGCCTATGTACTGTCATACCTTTTGATGTATTTTCCCAATCCATCTCAGCCAATTTGCCCCTCATACTTTCATAATTTCCTTTGTTCAAATTTAAAAACCTGGCTTCAGATTGAACTACCTCACTTTCAAACATAATGTAAAATTCTTCATATTATGGTCACTCATCCCTAAAGGTTCTTTTACAGCAAGATTATTAATTAGCCCTTTTTCATTACATAATACTAAATCTAAAATAGTCTGTTCTCTATGTCGGTTCCTCAAAATACTGTTCCAGAAAACCATCCCTAACACACTCGAGAAACTCATCCTCCACAGCATTAGTGCTCATTAGGTTTACCTAGTCTATATGCAGATTGAAATCACCCATAATTACTGTATTACCGATGCTAAATGCTTCTCTAATCTCCTGATTACTACCAAGCCCCACACTACCACTACTGTTTGGTGGACTGTACACAGCTCTGTTTGGGTGGAGCTAAGAAACAGCTCTTACCAATGTTTGCTGCCCCTTGCTGTTTCTGAGCTCCACCCAAACAGATTTCACATTTCATTCTTCCGATCTGAGATCCTCCTGTACTACTGTACTGATCCCATCCCTTATTACCTGTGCAACACCACCTCCTTTTCCTTTTTGCCCGTCCTTCCTAAATGTTGAATATCCTTGAATATTCAGTTCCCAGTAGCCATGTAGCCATGTTTCAGTAATGGCAATTAGATCATACGCATTTACCTCTATTTGTGCTTTTAAATCATCAACCTTGTTGCAAATTTTTTTAAGTTTAGTTTAGAGATACAGCACTGAAACAGGCCCTTCGGCCCACCGAGTCTGTGCCGACCATCAACCACCCATTTATAATAATCCTACACTAATTCCATATTCCTACCACATCCCCACCTGTCCCTATATTTCCCTACCACCTACCTATACTTGGGGCAATTTATAATGGCCAAATAACCTAACAACCTGCAAGTTTAGTTTTAGAGATACAGCACTGAAACAGGCCCTTCGGCCCACCGAGTCTGTGCCGACCATCAACCACCCATTTATACTAATCCTACACTAATTCCATATTCCTACCTGTCCCCACATTTCCCTACCACCTACCTATACTAGGGGCAATTTATAATGGCCAATTAACCTATCAACCAGCAAGTCTTTGGCATGTGGGAGGAAACCGGAGCACCCGGAGGAAACCCACGCAGACACAGGGAGAACTTGCAAACTCCACACAGGCAGTACCCAGAATTGAACCCAGGTCGCTGGAGCTGTGAGGCTGCGGTGCTAACCACTGTGCCACTGTGCCACTGCTTCACGTAGAGTGCCCTTAACTTTATCTTTTTGAAATTATTCTGCATTCTAAGCCTAGTTGATACTCGCTTTTGTTTCGCCTGCCTTCTAAATTCACTTGCTACTTTTCTACTTCCTGTTGCCAGCTTTACTCCCTTCCAATTTGAACTACCCCTCAGGGTCCCATCCCCCTGACAAGCTAGTTTAAAACCTCCCCAACAGCACTGACAAATCTCCCTGCGGGTATATCAGTCCCGGTCCTGTTAAGGTGTACTGGTCCCACTTGCCCCAGAACTAGTCCCAATGCCTCAGAAATCTGACGCCCTCCTTCCAACACCAATTCTCCAGCCACGTGTTCAATAGATCAATCCTCCTAGTCCAATGCTCTGTAGTATGTGGCACTGGGAGTAATCCTGAGATTACTGTTCTTGAGGTCCTGAACCTCCTTTGCAAATGCAAATTCCCCCTTTGCCCTGCTGACTCTCTTCTGAGAATGTGATGATGCCCTGGGGCAGCCATTACTGGCTCCCACTCTGTAGCAGCCTCCCTTCAGCTGATCAGAAATGGACAACTCCTGAAACCCATGCTCCCCATTCAAAATTCCACCCTCCCCTCCAACAAGCAGTTAACGAGCTTTTTAATTACTTTAATTGGCCTCATTGGGAAGGTGAGTGGGATCGCTGTCCAGCTCTCCCTCCGCAATGGTTAACATTTCCAGCATCAGGAACGGCATCTTGAAACTGATACGATGGCTGGTGTCGGTATTTTCAGGACCCTCCCCTGCCTCCGTTCCCCATCCCAGCGTTGGGGGGCTCGAAAATTCAACCCTTTGTATCTGTGTTCAGGATAGAAGACACAAAAAATATTCTAATAATAGTAGGGAACCAAAGGTCTGTTGGAAATAAGGAAGTTAGGGATCTTATTATTCACAAAGAAATAGTGCTGGAGAAATTAATGGAGCTTAAAGTTAACAATAGATGCTAGCCTAGCCAGCGACGCCCACATGCCAGGAGCAAATTTTTTTTTTAGAAAGTGCTTGCTATACCTGCATGTTAACTTTCTGTGATTCGTGTCTAAAGACACCCAGGTCTCTCTGAATACTAACAGATCCCAGCTTTTCACCATTTAAAAATGTTTCTGCTTTTCTATTTTTTCTATTTATTGCCAATCCCTAATTGCCCTTGAGAAGGTTGTGGTACCTTCTTGAACTGCTGCACTCCTTGGGGTGTTGGTCCATCCACAGTGCTGTTAGGAAGGGAGTTCCAGTATTTTGAACCATGCGACAGTGAAGGAAAGGTGATATGGTTCCAAGTCAGGGTGGTGCGTGGCTTGGAGGAGAACTTGCAGGTGGTGGTGTTTTCATGCATCTGCTGCCCTTGTTCTTCTAGGTGGTAGAGGTCACGGGCTTGGAAGGTGCTGGCGAAGGACCCTTGGTGAGTTGTTGCAGTGCATCTTGCAGATGGTACACACTGCTGCCACTGTGTGTCGGTGGTGAAGGGAGTGAATGTTGAAGCTGGTGGTCGGGGTGCCAATCATGTGGCTGCTTTATCCTGGATGGTGTCCAGCTTCTTGAGTGTTGTTGGAGCTGCACCCATTCAGGCAAGTGGTGCGTATTCCACCACACTCCTGACTTGCTTAGGAAAACAAATAATAAGTTAGCTTTTATTTCAAAGGGATTTGAGTATTAGAGTGAAGAAATCTTATTGGAATTGTATAGGATCTTGGTGAGACCACATCTGGAGTACTATGCACAGTTTTGGTCTCCTTATCCAAGGAAGAATATACTAGCCTTGAAGGGATTGTGATGAGGGTTTATTCAACTGATTCCTGGGATGAGGAGATTGTCCTATGCGGAGAGATTGAATAGACTAGGACTATCTTCCCTAGAATTTAGAAGATTAAGAGATGGTCTCATTGAAAGATATAAAATTCTTCAGGGGTTTCATAGGGTTAATACTTGGAGGATGTTTCCCCTGGCTGGTGAGTCTAGAACTAGGTGTCACAGTCACAGTATAAGGGGTTGGCTTTTTATGACTGAGTTGAGGAGTAATTTCTTTACTCAAAGGATTGTGGATCTTTGGAATTCTCTACCCCAGAGGACTGTGGATGCTCTGTCATTGAACATGTTCAAGACAGAGATCAATAGTGTTTCAGATATTAAGGGGCATATGGGATAGCACAGGAAGGTGGAATTGATGCAGAAGATCAGCCATGATCTTATTGAATGGCAGAGGAGGCTCGAGGGACCGAATGGCCTAATGCTGCTTCTATTTCATATATTCTTAGGAACTTTTTTTAACATGGAGATTGGGATCCTATGATGTAAATAGGACCCTGATTGCTATTTTAGGTATGAACTGGTCAGAGTGCCAAGTAGGCTTTGGACAGTTCTACAGACAATGGAAGAGAAGAGGCATGCCAAATGTTGTGTTACATTATTTTTGTGGACCTACAAAAAAAAAATCTGGAACTGCCCAGAACCCTCACTTTCCTCAGTCAAGACTCTGTTCCCCCAACCCCCATCCCATGACTTAGCTTCCCGGCAGCAGCAGCGATTTTCTTTACCGAATCTGGCAAACTGCTTTGGAATATCCATTGGGCACCATGCAATTCATTTGAAAAAATGTAAATGAAGCCAAGCCTCAAAATCATGGGGCGGTTGGGGGCACTTTAACTCTTGATAAGGCGGCCAGCCTTAGCGCTCCAACGGTTAGATGCACAAATGTCAACATTAACCCCAAATAGTGGAAATCTGGTGTTAACGCTCGATTAATCTCTAAAGTGAAGTGCAGTGAAACTGCGTTACTCCTAGGAGTTTCACATCACTTTGCTCCAGTCTCAGGTCAGGCTGTAACTCCAGATAAAAACTGTATTTATGCTTTATTTGCAGCATAAGTATGAAGTGGAAACCACTTTGCACTGTTGCCAAAGCCATAGTGTAAATGCACCTCAAGGCAAAGTGAACCTAATAAAATCTTCAACATAACACACAATGGTGCATCTTTAACTATGTTTCACAACACATTACAGAGTTTGACAGGAAGTTAATGCTGCTTCACTGAAGAATACTTCATGCAGACAGTGACATGAGCAAGCATTCTTGTTAATGTGCAGCTCAAAGTAAACCTGTAATCTAAATTACTAACGATGGGTTTACAAAAGAAAAAGGCTCACATATAGCGTGCCTGTTTTGCAAATTGCATTGTGTTTATTGCTGTGTGCTGTATTTTAAGACATCTGTCAATATTTTTCTTTTAAACAGGTTAACAACTTAGAGAAGTGCAAACAGAAATTTAGTGCATGCATGTTTGCCAGTGTGCTGAAAATGAGACAGGCAAGATTTTCAACTACTCAGTGCTCGATTCGGAAAAGATAATGGTAGCTTTGGGCAATTTTATAGGATTGATTTTGTAGATCACAAAGTAACTAGATCTATGCTATAGGGTGGTTATAAAAAGAACCAAAAAGAGAGCTAATCAATAATTTAAAGTTAAGATGGTGTGTTGTGATGTGTTGCTTTTTAATATTAAAGGAAGTGTTCTACAAATTGACATTCCTGTCACACAGCTTTCTCCCTCATTCCCCAGAGGAACCATATCAGGTTTGATTCCATGCAGTCACGCTCCCAGTTAGGAGTGCTATTCCCAGGAAGAACTGCACCAGAACTGTAGCCTCCACTGGAGTTACCCTTTTGCCCGATAAAAAATGCAGGCATACACCCAAATTTTCAATCTGGGCTCCCAGCAGCTAAAACTCCACTAAAATAAAAGCAAAATACTGCAGATGCTGGAAATCTGAAATAAAAACAAGAAATGCTGGAAATACTCAGCAGGTCTGGCAGCATCTGTGGAGAGAGAAGCAGAGTTAATGTTTCAGGTCAGTGACTATTCTTCAGAACTGGCAGATATTAGAAATGTAAAAGGTTTTAAGCGTCAGGAATGCAGATTTCCTCTTAAATAGTTAAAAAGAAAATGAGGGTGTGAATCCAGAAAAGAAGCAGAAAATGCTACAAACACTAGGTGAGGCGCCAGTTGTAAAGAGAGAGAAACAGAGTTAATGGCCAGAAATCACACGTCACCTCTTCTGTGGGAGGTCCACCGAACCTAAAGTCAATTAGACACTTAAGTGGACAGCAGCGGGCCTTCCACAGGGGTCTAGGACCATGGCGCCGGAAGGCCGGCCCTCGGAGTGCTGTTGGCCAATCAGTGACCAGCAGCTCTTTCACTGAACAGCGCCTCTGCGGAGGCCCAGGCCTCAAGGCAGGAGGGTTCTCGCGGGGTGGGGGTCGTGGGGGAGGGGCTGTAGGGGAGTTGTTAGCAAGGGCATGGGGTGGCTCTCAGCATGCCCCCACCTTCCCAATGCCAAGTCCCTCGTTCAGGCACTAAGTGCCTTTTAACGAGGGACTCCCCCCACTGCCCCGCCCCAGAGTTGTCAAGCAGCCCCCACGTTTTTTCCAGCCGTGCTTCCCGTGCAGCAACAGGGCCGCCCGCCGCATGGCTAATTGCGGTGGCGGCAGGATGAGGCCCTTAACTGCGCATTAATTGCCCAGCTAAGGGCCTCAATTGATGGCCTCACAGGCCTTCCCACCCCAGACTTAATTTTGACAGAAGCAAGAAGGAGGTGGGGCCCCTGCCACCATCCCACCTGATTATATGCTCCCCCTGACTTCAAATCCGCAGCGGAGGAGCGCATAAAATTCCTCCCAATGTTTCAGGTCGATGACCTTCTTTCTCCGCAGACGCTGTCTGGCCTGATATGTGTTGCTACATTTTCTGATTTTATTTCCAGTTTCCAACTTCCGCAGTCTTTGGCTTTTGTGTTAGAGTGAAGCCAAATAGAATGGTAACAAGAGTAGATATTATGTGAATATGTAGCCACGCAATATGAATCTCATGAATACCTGGAAACCACAGTAACATTTGGAAAGAATGCACTGAAATATCAATTGGGATGTCACAGATATGGAGAATTATGATACGTACTCCAGCAAAGCCATTTCAGCAAGTGATTACTTGCACTGCGCTTGAACTTGTGCTGGAAAGGATAACGGTTTAAGTGGTTGTCACTGCCTGTGAGACTTTTCTGCGAGCCAAAGGAATCGTGTGAAAACTCATTGGTGATGCTCTGAATATACTTTTGAGTTCATTCGAAAGGTTGAAGAATTCCTATCATTGACACGTAGGCCCAGGTTAAGTAGCCACATTGTGCAATTGGTGGCAGCAATTAATTTAACTGCGGGCAGTCAATCAGTCAAATTCTGCTGCATATCTGTGCATCAGTTGTTGAAGAAATAGTTCAGATAGTCCAGTGTAAGACCAACATTGGACAGATGTAACATTGGAAGTCCTGAACCGCACAGTCCCAGCAGAAGCTACTTGAAAGCCGTCATACTGCTGACTAATCAGATCAGTCATTCATATAGGTATGATAAAACCTGTAAATCTGTAAGTTTATTGGCATTTACATGTCCTGATTATTCAACAGTTACTTGACTGATAGCTGGGTTGAGCACTACCTAGAACTGTACTCCAGGGAGAATGCTGTCACTGAGACTGCCCTCAATGCAGCCCAGCCTCTACCAGTCATGGATGAGCTGGACAGACAGCCAACCAAATCGGAACTCAGTGATGCCATTGATTCCCTAGCCAGCGGAAAAGCCCCTGGGAAGGACAGCATTACCCCTGAAATAATCAAGAGTGCCAAGCCTGCTATACTCTCAGCACTACATGAACTGCTATGCCTGTGCTGGGACGAGGGAGCAGTACCCCAGGACATGCGCGATGCCAACATCATCACCCTCTATAAAAACAAAGGTGACCGCGGTGACTGCAACAACTACCGTGGAATCTCCCTGCTCAGCATAGTGGGGAAAGTCTTTGCTCGAGTCGCTCTGAACAGGCTCCAGAAGCTGGCTGAGCGCGTCTACCCTGAGGCACAGTGTGGCTTTCGTGCAGAGAGATTGACTATTGACATGCTGTTCTCCCTTCGTCAGATACAGGAGAAATGCCGTGAACAACAGATGCCCCTCTACATTGCTTTCATTGATCTCACCAAAGCCTTTGACCTCGTCAGCAGACGTGGTCTCTTCAGACTACTAGAAAAGATCGGATGTCCACCAAAGCTACTAAGTATCATCACCTCATTCCATGACAATATGAAAGGCACAATTCAACATGGTGGCTCCTCATCAGAGCCCTTTCCTATCCTGAGTGGTGTGAAACAGGGCTGTGTTCTCGCACCCACACTTTTTGGGATTTTCTTCTCCCTGCTGCTTTCACATGCGTTCAAATCCTCTGAAGAAGGAATTTTCCTCCACACAAGATCAGGGGGCAGGTTGTTCAACCTTGCCCGTCTAAGAGCGAAGTCCAAAGTACGGAAAGTCCTCATCAGAGAACTCCTCTTTGCTGACGATGCTGCTTTAACATCTCACACTGAAGAATGCCTGCAGAGTCTCATCGACAGGTTTGCGTCTGCCTGCAATGAATTTGGCCTAACCATCAGCCTCAAGAAAACGAACATCATGGGGCAGGATGTCAGAAATGCTCCATCCATCAATATTGGCGACCACGCTCTGGAAGTGGTTCAAGAGTTCACCTACCTAGGCTCAACTATCACCAGTAACCTGTCTCTAGATGCAGAAATCAACAAGCGCATGGGTAAGGCTTCCACTGCTATGTCCAGACTGGCCAAGAGAGTGTGGGAAAATGGCGCACTGACACGGAACACAAAAGTCCGAGTGTATCAGGCCTGTGTCCTCAGTACCTTGCTCTACGGCAGCGAGGCCTGGACAACGTATGCCAGCCAAGAGCGACGTCTCAATTCATTCCATCTTCGCTGCCTTCGGAGAATACTTGGCATCAGGTGGCAGGACTATATCTCCAACACAGAAGTCCTTGAAGCAGCCAACACCCCCAGCTTATACACACTACTGAGTCAGCGGCGCTTGAGATGGCTTGGCCATGTGAGCCGCATGGAAGATGGCAGGATCCCCAAAGACACATTGTACAGCGAGCTCGCCACTGGTATCAGACCCACCGGCCGTCCATGTCTCCGTTATAAAGACGTCTGCAAACGCGACATGAAATCGTGTGACATTGATCACAAGTCGTGGGAGTCAGTTGCCAGCATTCGCCAGAGCTGGCGGGCAGCCATAAAGACAGGGCTAAATTGTGGCGAGTCGAAGAGACTTAGTAGTTGGCAGGAAAAAAGACAGAGGCGCAAGGGGAGAGCCAACTGTGCAACAGCCCCAACAAACAAATTTCTCTGCAGCACCTGTGGAAGAGCCTGTCACTCCAGAATTGGCCTTTATAGCCACTCCAGGCGCTGCTTCACAAACCACTGACCACCTCCAGGCGCGTATCCATTGTCTCTCGAGATAAGGAGGCCCAAAAGAAAGAAAGAAAGAACTTGACTGATAGAGGGGTTTTACCCCAGGGAGGGAAATAGTGTGACTTTGATGCCCAGTTGATGATATTGAAGCCTGTTTATTCAATAGTTTAAACCACTACTTTTAAGATATTGGGCAAGATGCTCAAGCTGTGTTTTAATAGACTCCTATCTGGACTCTATCTGTTTGAGAGGTTTTCACACTGTGTGGCCCTATGAGGTAGTTTTTACCCTTCCTGCATGGTGGGGGGTTTTAAAATAACAAAAATTAGTAGCCTGACTCCAAACTGCCTCCACTGCATCCACTTCCAATTTTGATGGAGGCATGTTGCCTCACATTTTAGCTCTGTTCTAAATTTAACACTGGACAGCCAGATTTTCAGGGCCTCGGGAAACTCTGCAGCTGAAGGGAAACAGGAATGGCTGGATGGAATTTTAATTACCTTTCCAACACTGCTTGTGGGCTAAAGGAATAGGAATGCTTCCCCCAGCATCATACCGCCCCCCCCCCCCCCACTAACCTCCACCGCCCCCCGCAATCCCCCCACTCCCCGCAAGCTTACCAGTAAACCACCTCACAGTTGGGCCCCGGTGATCAGAACCTCCATGTTCACCCTGCTCCTGATGTCCACTCCCTTTCTAATGTTAGCTCCCCTCCCGATATCCGAACCATTTCTGACATTGACTCCTCTCCTGATGTCTGATCCATGGCTGTGACCTGGAGCCGCAAGGCCTTCCTGCCCCAGAGACAGACAGCCTCTCCTCTCAATCTGTCTGGCTGCTGCTGGGAGAAAGAGAAAGCTTTTAAAAATCAGATCCTGCCATTAGACTTGGCAGGGTCTCCAGGAAATCCGTACTTCTGGATTTCCGGGCCTCTAAATCTCCAACTCTACCCCAACCCTGCCAGCACTCCTTTCCCACCTCAATTCTCTGGGCTGACATGTGTGAGTCTGTTTTCACTTTTCTGAAGATGGTGGTTAGCTAATTCTATCTTTTAATATTAGGACAATAAGGGAGAATTATGCAGGATACAAATTCTACAGATATAAGAAGATTTTACATTGCAAGGAATTTTCCTTTTCTAGTTCTTGAGCTCTTAAAGCAATGTTTTCTTTTCTCATCTCTCTCTTATTTACCTTACTTAGAAATGACCTTTACCACAGCTTGGAAAGGGCAGTGCTCAGGGACTTTGCAGACATAAGCCTGACAGTTTTTCTTGCCCTTCTCGTATGTTTGCAAAATGCGGTGTTGATTGCCAATCTGTACTCAGCCATTTAAAACCAATATAAATGGGATCGATGAAAAAAGTGAACTGCTATCACTATCATTACTTGGGAAATGAGGAATGCATTTAATTGACAATTTGTCTTGTCCATTTGAACTTGGAATTTGTACGAATAAGAATTTTGCACCTTGTGCTTTCATGTACTCGGAATGCCTCACTGGCATCCTGTGACTCTCAACAGGCATCACATGCCGACTTGCTTATTCTTACAAATGGTACAGCTTAGGAACGTATTAACATTTAAGTGAATATGCCAATGAACCGATTGGTCATTATCTGAACTGCACTGTATCTTCAAGAAATGTATCTTTTCACAAAGGCTATAAATTGAGATATCTTTTTTCTGTCTCCAGCCTCTAAACTGATTTTGCTTTTTTTAATGCCAGTTTGATAGCTTACATAACAATAGAGCCCCTCATGTCAGCAAAGTGCAAATAGGAAGCTCTCCAGATGCATTAGATCCGGTGGGATTTGCTTAGCTTGTTGTGATTTCTGAACTCTGAATACAAGCTGATGGACGCATTCCTTTTACTGTCTGAAATCCTTCGATACACTGAGCCTCCGAGAATAAAAAAGTGAGATATATCTTCTATAGAGTTTCAGTAAACCCAAACTACATATCACAGCAAAAGTAAAGAAAAATCGACACAACAATTTCACCAGGAGAAAGCAGATCGTATGACTTTCTAAACCACTCTTCGCTGATGAAAAAATGATGAAAATGGCAAGATGGGGAGTGAAGTGTTGAAAGATCTGTGTAAGACGCACTACTTTCTGATGAACCGAAAGCTAGTGAAACCTATGGGAGCTGGAGGCATTATGGTAAGTGTTGGTCACAGCACGTATTTGACTCCCAGGAAGCACTCTGACTTCAGCATCACACTGTGCAGTTCTGTCCCTTCAAAGAAAAAAAAATGCTGGATTTCTTTTTGTTGCATGTTTGGCAAGATGGAAC
Organism: Heterodontus francisci; assembly: GCF_036365525.1. Classification (NCBI taxonomy): domain Eukaryota; kingdom Metazoa; phylum Chordata; class Chondrichthyes; order Heterodontiformes; family Heterodontidae; genus Heterodontus; species Heterodontus francisci. The sequence goes on along the minus strand of NC_090373.1, from coordinate 153,377,973 downwards.
TAATTTCATCCTGTGAAGGCTCAGCGAGGCGGAGAAAGGTTAATTAGTGGGTGGCGGATGTTGACATTTATTGGAACTCTCTTATTCAGATCCTCCATGTCAAAGCAAAGCAGAATTATCAGGATTGGGTTGTTGCTTTTGTTCCTAATTATTCTGCTGTAAAGCTGACAACGGAACTAAGTCGACGCAAAAAAAAACTGCTTAATTTCTCGAAACCAACACGGCTTTGCTTACATTACCTCAGCGTGCTATTAGAGCCTAAAATAATACAACTCATAATGGATAAAGTATTAATAATAGACATGAAAAATAGCCATATTATAACAAAATAAAAGCAGACAGCAGGGGTGTTGAGAAACGGAAAACAGTGCCTGTTTAATGTTTTTATCTATAAAGCATGATGGATGTTATTTTGAGTGGAAAACTTTTCAATGAAAACTCTGCTGAGGGGAAAAAGACAAGAGCGCAAGTTTTTAATTCTGTTTTTTTTAAAGGCCTTTGGCTGTTTCAAATATTGGAACAAACTATTTGAGCTTAAACAAGATGGAAGTGCAGAGTCTTCTAATACAAGTACCAGTTTTCAGTGTTAATGTTAGTAAAGAGCTGATGGGACGACAGGTTCTCTGCTAACATGTTAAACTTCTAAAGCAGCAAAAAAAAGCAAAACATTAATATAAAAATATTCCACTGATGGACACCAACAACATAAAATATTTTAATGGAAATTTGTGACAAATCTTTCAATAAGTAACTCTCTTAAAACTTTGGAAAGGACTGCCAAGTACACAGCTGACAATCGATTAAGGAAATGATTTACATCATTCTTAATTTTCATGTACGTGAGTTGAAACTCAGGATCAAATGGGAATTCTCTGAGGTAGATTGTGACTTTATGTAATGGTGGAACTGCTGGCCATCATGGGTGGGAGAGAGTGATGGCAGTGGCAACTGGTAGCACTGGAGGAGACGTGGCACAGTGTTTCTAAACACCGTTTGTCTTTAACCTTCTTACTTCTATCTTACCCTGCACACTCCACATGACAAAATGCAACTTCTTTCACCAGCTACCTCTTTCTCTTTGCTCTCCCATTAAGTTAAAGCTAATCCTTCTTTTCTTTAATTTCAGATGCTGAAGATGTAAATATACATCTGAGAAAGCATATTGCCCTGGTCAAGATTTATCCCTTAACCAACATCATTAAAAACAGATCTGGTCATTTATTTCATTGCTCTTTGTGGAAACTTGCTTGAGAGCAAATTGGCAGTTGTACTTGCCTACATATCATTAGTGCCTAACCCTCAAAAACTTTATTGACAGTGAACCACTTTGGGACAGCTTTAGGATGTGAAAGGTGTTATATGAATGCAAGTTCTTTCTTTAAAACGTCAACATTGCAAGATGCCAGAAATAAAACAGGCAAAGACGATATCCAATAATGGAAGTGTAATAAATCATTATCAACATAATGCTTAATTGTGGAAGTGATTCTTGTGGGTTAGTGAGGTACATGCCTCTCAATTTAGAGTAACCATTCTTTTACAATTGAGCAAAGTAGCATAATAATTTCATTATTTCTATGTAAAATCACATATCTGTATTTAATCTGTGTGGTGCCCCACTAGGAATGGAGCTCGGACTGGTCTCACTTATAGACATCAAGCAGCACACTGCCTTTATTCCTCATGACTTATGGTGTAATCCTCCCTAGTGAAATACAAACAGGAATTTCATCCTTGTCTGCCATATGTGGATATATTTTTTGCATGTTTTCTCTCCACTCTTTTCCTGAAGTTGCTCACTGGAGTACAGTCCTGTATGTACTGCCATTGTTTAGATCGAGAATGGAAAGTATGCAGGGTGATGTTACCCTTCTGTAGCCCAGCATTGCTGTAGGCCAATTGTTGTTCCCCTATTGCTGTCTTATTGAGATCAGCTAATTCAATAGACCTGAAATCAAACTATAATTTTCAGATTTGCAAGGTTTAGTGCTGCATCAGTTCATGCCTTTATCTTTAAAACATTTGAAGTATCCATAAACACATTCAATTGCATAGTTGTCATGAGTTTGAAGTCTCTGAATGTGATATGTTACAATGGTGAAAATTAAAGACATAGTTGAGAGCTCCACCTGGGAGTCCCCATCCAGCAGTCCTTTGGTCCAGATCATTTTATTTCTGCAGCAAAGATGTATCTAAACTCAAAGGATGAAATTGTAGTCAGGTAAACCAGATGTCCACCCAAATTCTGAACATACATGAAACATGCCCACAAAGCCAACCATGACAATTCACCTCGAAGGCTATTCTCCAGAAAGGAAATGAGAAGATGCAGAAAGTTTAGTGTTGAGTCCTTTAATTCTCAGCCCATGAAATGAAATAAAGATTTGATTGCAGTTCTCATTTGAAAAAAAAATCAGATTCATTCCGTGGAAACTCAATGGTTCTTGTCAAGAGAGGTGTCAACATTTTCCATCATACCCAATTCAAAGACTAAATAGAACATTACTCTCATATTCTGTTACATCAGAATTCTTACTTCTAGTGCTTAGGAATTATGACTCCTTTGCATGTTAAAAAACCATAAAATGCTTTAAGTTAGTCGAAAAATATTCTTTAAATCACTTTTTTTAAGAAGGTGTGCAAATGCTGATCAGCAGATCTCCTGAATCACTGGTTAGTGAAACCAATGGGAAATAGTTCAGAATATCAGTTCTAATAATGACCAGAAAAGGATGTTTGGAATGAGTTGGGAGGTATGATTAAAGAGGAGTGCTTCAGAGTCAACTGGATGGAAAAGGAAGGAAAGAAAATTTGATAAGTAAGTTGAATTCTGGTCTGGAAGAGTCATATGAACTAACTCATTGCATTTATGGTATTAACAGTTATATTTGAGGGATTCAGTATGAAAGTCCAATTGGATCTCCTATCTGGAACAGAATTGTACACTTCTACTCAAATGTATACTTTTCAAAGTCAGATAATTATGTGATGGGTGACCTATGTTTATTGGTGGTATTATGGAATATACAGGGGATAGATATCTGATGAAGGAACCCTTTAACTATTTTTCATGTTGCATGTAGAACACGCTTATGCATGGTACTTTTATTTCTATATTCCTAAGAGGACAACCAGACTTGTCATCAGAGATACCTCTTTTATGCAACAAATATAAAAGTTTGATTTTCTGTATCAGCAGTTTATAAAAAATAAGTTCTTGGTCTGACACTTTGAGAATAAAAGGAGCTATCTAATCTTCTATTAGTGTGTGAATGATTGCCCTGAGATGATAGTTGTTGATTGCTTTGTCTTGAAAATGATTGCATGACTGTAGTTGTGGTCATTCTCTGCCATTTCAAATTCCTGGAGTATTATTTGGCCTTTCTGCTGCCCTTCGCACATATTATCACTGTGGTCGCAGTCGGTTCACCAATTGCTCATTGCAGATTGTTGAACACTGCTATTATATACAACTATTTAATAGTAGTTGATACAGTTCAGCTTTTGTCACCTCCTGTCTTCTTCGTTTAACACCACCACCGTTCTTCACCCCACCCCTCACCACTTGAGCCTTGAAAACAATCTTTTTGAACACAGAAATAGAACTTTTATTTTTCTGTTGGGCTGATAAATTCTATATATCTATCTTTTAGATTTTGTGGAAACCAAGTTCTAAGATGGATTCCATGAAGGTTACTGAGAATTAATATGGCTGCTCAGAGGCTTTTTACCTAAATCATGGACAACAAACTTTGTTCCAGTGTGAATTACTTTGTGCACTTCTGTTATTATCAACTGGTACTGTGGTGTATGACATTTTTGGCCTTAATAATATTCAGTAGGATCTTCTGCAGGGATGTTTTATGTAAGTATGTGCTGATATAATAGCTCTCTAAATGTGATTTTGAATTGTTGCTATGTGTTAAATTAGTCTATTTGAGATGCAGGGAAACAGTGGGTAGAAAATACAACTTACAGTAAATAAATTCAACCTGACCTGTAAAGCACAATTTTTTTTCAATGCTCAATAGTTCTGTTCATAGTAGTGCGATATGATCAGGTGCATCGAAACTTGAAGCAGTTGTTAAAATACTACAAGATGTAGCATCATTTTTCAAGTTTGCCAAATAGCAATGAGGAGAACAGTCATCCTAGTTGTTACTGGTCCAATGCAGTATCCATCTGTATCTTAGCTGTAGATAAAATTGAAGTGAAGCTAGATATCATCCACCTTCCAGCTTGATAGGGGTAAGGGGCATGTGGTGTATGGAAATCCCATGTTAATTCCAGTGCACAGTATCACTGCTGGATAGGGTCACGGTCAGCCCTGGACTACACTAACTCAGTAAGACAGAGAGAAAGATGCAAATTCAGTTCTCCAGGGATATCGCCCACTTCTGGTAATTGTTTAGCACGCTACTTGCATAAGAAAATGGCCTTGGGAAAAGCTCCACCCATAACACAGGGGTGCTGCTCAGCTGAATCCAATGGCACTTTCGCATTCAGTGTACTCAAACATCCTATAGAAACATAGAAAATAGGAGCAGGAGTAGGCCATTCAGCCCTTCGGGCCTGCTCCGCCATTCAAAAAAGATCATGGCTGGTCGTCTAATTCAGTACCCTGTTCCTGCTTTCTCCCCATATCCCTTGATCCCTTTGGCATTAATAAATATATCTATCTCCTTCTTGAATATATTTAATGACTTGGCCTCCACTTCCTTCTGCGGGGGAGAATTCCAAAGGTTCACCACCCTCTGACTGAAGGAGCAGCTGATATCATCGTGCAGTGGGATCATTTCCCTGTTAACTTACAAAGCACATAAGAATGTATGCTTCAAGTATTCTGCTGTAAAGAACGAGCAGTGGTTGCCAGAGGCAATTCCTGTGGAATTCTATCAAGCCTGTATTGATTCAGGATCTGCATGAAGGATAAAACACAGAAATGATCTGAAGTCTGCCTCACAGTACTTCTGTCCATTCTGTTTGGCTGCAATAGTGACACACCAGTACCATTGTAACACTTTTTTGTGATGTATGGTGCAACGTTATATTTTCATTGATAAATGAAGTGATGATAAATTAAAATATCACACTCATGTAAATGATCACTCACCGTATGATAACATTCTAGACTTGTTTTAAAGGATTTCAAGATGCAGTGAATTGCCAACTTCCATAGACTAAATTAAATCAACTACTGTTATACACCTATTGCTCTTATAAGAGCCGCTGATACTCCATATTAGAATTAGAATTAGAATTAGAATTAGAACATTACAGCGCAGTACAGGCCCTTCGGCCCTCGATGTTGCGCCGACCTGTGAAACCATCTGACCTACACTATTCCATTTTCATCCATATGTCTATCCAATGACCACTTAAATGCCCTTAAAGTTGGCGAGTCTACTACTGCTGCAGGCAGGGCGTTCCACGCCCTTACTACTCTCTGAGTAAAGAAACTACCTCTCACATCTGTCCTATATCTATCACCCCTCAACTTGAAGCTATGTCCCCTCGTGTTTGCCATCACCATCCGAGGAAAAAGACGCTCACTATCCACCCTATCTAACCCTCTGATTATCTTATATGTCTCTATTAAGTCACCTCTCCTCCTCCTTCTCTCCAACGAAAACAACCTCAAGTCCCTCAGCCTTTCCTCGTAAGACCTTCCCTCCATACCAGGCAACATCCTAGTAAATCTCCTCTGCACCCTCTCCATAGCTTCCACATCCTTCCTATAATGCGGTGACCAGAACTGCACGCAATACTCCAGGTGCAGTCTCACCAGAGTTTTGTACAGCTGCAGCATGACCTCGTGGCTCCGAAACTCGATCCCCCTACTAATAAAAGCTAACACACCATATGCCTTCTTAACAGCCCTATTAACCTGGGTAGTATTAGTGAAAAATGAAGCCATCAGCAATGCTACGGACTCCGAATTCCTGATTTCAGCCATCCCACAGGAGAGTAACTGAGTTGAAGATATGTGCTTCCTCATAGAAACATAAGGGAAGATTGGAGACACATTCAGCCATCTAACAGCAGAGGCCTCGGTGGCAGATGCTTGCCATCTGTGTCAGCCACGGAATGATGCGATGTATGAAGGCCCAAAAGAAATGAGAGAATATATGTGTATTTATTCTTTGTCTGGCATATCTAAGCAATAAGTCGTGAATCATAATATTTCTGACCCCTCCTCTTCTCTGCCGATAGCATGTATTTGCGTCTGCTGAAAACCCTCGATTGTTCTCACTGAAATGGCCACTTTTCATGTGCGAACTCCGATGGTGAGTCCCGATTGGTAATTTCTCATGAGGGGCATGATAGCTGGGTTTGGAGCAGTTCTCACAAACACACTTTCCAGTACATCTGAGTGAATAGTCATCAGAAGCAGGAACTCTTACTTGCAGCTCTCGAGGTTATTATTGTCACCTTAATGATTTGCCAGCTGAGATCAGCGAACTCAACATTGAGACCAAGGGTTGAACTTTCAACCAGTTTCTCATGCTGAACAAAATAAAGATCCAAAGCTTGGTGTTTGTCCCATTGTTTCTTACTCCTCGGAGGACAGAAAGTACTTGCCATCAGGGACAAGTCTCTTGCATGATAAATGCAAAAGGGTTTGATTCTCTGTGTCAGCATTTTTCAAAGATAAATCATTAGTCTAACACTGCCATAATGTTGCCTAAAGTCTTTTTCCTCTAATCCATGTAATGCAAAGTACAGCTCTTTTTATAAAGTCTTTTATAGTCGTAACTATGAAACTGTGAAAGATTCTTCATAGCTAAGGCAAATGAAGCATGTCTTCAATTAGATCCTTTTGAAAATACACTGATAGCATACTGAGAACAAAATTGCATTTTCCCCTTATAGCCCATTCTCCAGCTCCTGGAGTTAATCGCTCTTTGAGCTGGACTGCATACAAAATATTCATGCAGGGCACCCCACCAATTGCATGCAAAAGGTTTTACCTCTTGATCCGTGAAAAATAAAGACCCTGACCCTTCTTTTCTTGCAAAATAATACCCTTTTCTTTGAAATATTCTTTATGAACAGCAAATTGAATTGGACCTCACTTCAACTCTGAATGCTCCAAGCTCAAGTGTGTGCAAATTATTGATATGACTTATGAAAAGATGTCACACATAAATAGAATGGACAAAAACCAGTAAACCTTTCCCACGAGGTCTGTACAGCAATCTATTCTTCAGGGGACTTCATTCAAATCCAGCCAAAATAGTAATTTCATCATATAAGCCTAAATTGGCATAATTCATAATAATATAAATTGTAGACATAATTCACAACTAATCCCTACAGGGTAGTAATGACACTGATTGCTGAATGTAGGCTTATTGATAATTCTAAAAGCAATAGCACTCAAAATCTGTGTTGTGGTTTGCACCCCTATTATATAGGCAGTGTGAGACTTCCATTATTGGCGAACTGAGCTGCTGGAATTCTCAGAGTTGGCTTTTGAGAGAAAATCCTGTACAGTGCAGGGGTAAATCATGGGGGAGGGGAGGTAATTTATGTGCAGGCTTAAAACTTACAGCATCTCCAACTGTTGGAGACACAGCAGTTAAGTATTGTAGTGTGAGTTTCCTCCTCCGGCATTTGTCAGAATGTTTAACTGCATTGCTGTCTAACCAAAGGATTCCTTGTGTTTTTTCGCTACTTCATAATGGCTTCAAGGCTACGCTTTGGCAGATGAAAGGGAAGACTTCAGAGATGCTGCAGCAGCAGGAAAGGAGCCCGGATTTTTTCAGATGCTGTTGAGCAAATCCTCAGCGATGAGATGAGACTGAGGAGAGAACGCGTGATCAGCTCACAGGGAGTGAGGTCACCAAAGGCAGTTACCAGAACAATATGGAGAGAGATGGTTATTGGATTCATGTCCCCTCTCTCTTGGGCAGGACAGTGGATCGGTGCTGCAAATTCAATAACCTGATGAGGGCAGCCGAGGGAGGAAAACAACAATTTATCTATTTTCCCTGTGGCACTGATTAAACTCACTTAATAAATGGAAAGACAGGTCTTCATTCACATTGCACTGTGGCTCACTATCTCTCGAAAACTTCCACCTCAAATTTCTCTCACAAGCCCTTCTTGCATGCACTGTCTTAGCAGCTGCAACCTCTCATGTTGAAGGAAACTTGTAGAACTTCAGATATTTGGTTACATCAACTATCTACTGCCATCTGGGACATTCCAGCTTTTAATATTGTTAGATGAGAAACTGGAATATGATGCCCTATTCATTTGGGCCTCCTTATCTCGAGAGACAATGGATACGCGCCTGGAGGTGGTCAGTGGTTTGTGAAGCAGCGCCTGGAGTGGCTATAAAGGCCAATTCTAGAATGACAGGCTCTTCCACAGGTGCTGCAGAGAAATTTGTTTGTCGGGGCTGTTGCACAGTTGGCTCTCCCCTTGCGCCTCTGTCTTTTTTCCTGCCAACTACTAAGTCTCTTCGACTCGCCACATTTTAGCCCTGTCTTTATGGCTGCCCGCCAGCTCTGGCGAACACTGGCAACTGACTCCCACGACTTGTGATCAATGTCACAGGATTTCATGTCGCGTTTGCAGACGTCTTTAAAGCGGAGACATGGACGGCCGGTGGGTCTGATACCAGTGGCGAGCTCGCTGTACAATGTATCTTTGGGGATCCTGCCATCTTCCATGCGGCTCACATGGATGAGAAACTGGAATATGATGCCCTATAGTGATAGAGAACTGGACATAATGGAATTGACAGACTGGAGGGCCAGGCTATTAAGGTCAAGGGGAAGCAGTCAACTTTGGAGGTTGGTAATGGTGAGATTAGTTGGTTACTGTGAGCTACAGAAAGGACAAAGCCAATCTGGCCAATTACTACTCTATCAGGCTACCCTCGATCATCAGCAAAGTGATCGAAGGTGTCATCAATAATGCTATCAAGCAGCACTTACTCAACAATAAGCTGCTTACCGATGCTCAATTTGGGTTCCATCAGGGTCACTCATCTCCAGACCTCACTATGGCCTTGGTCCAAACATGGACAAAAGAGTCGAATTCCAAAGGTGAGGTGAGAGTGACTGCCCTTGGTATCAAGGCAGCATTTGATCAAGAGTGGCATCAAGTAGCAAAACTGGAGTCAATGGGAATGAAGAGGAAAGCTCTCGATTGGTTGGAGTCATGCCTACAACAAAGGAAGATGGGTGTGGTTGTTGGAGGCCAATCATCTCAGCTCCAGGACAAGAATGCAGGAGTTCTTCAGGGTAGTGCCCAACCATCTTTAGCTGCTTCATCAATGATCTTCCCTCCATCATAAGGTCAGAAGTGCAGATGTTCACTGATGATTGTACGGTGTTTTGTATCATTTGCAACTCCTGAGATACTGAAGCAGTTCGTGTCCAGATGCAGCAAGACCCGGACAAATTTCAGGCTTGGGCTAATAAGTGGCAAGTAATATTCACATCACACAACTGCCAGGCAATGACCATCTCCAGTGTTTTGATCCAGCGACAGTGAAGGAAAAGCGATATTGTTGCAATTCAGGATGGTGTGTGACTTGGAGTGCAATTTGCAGGGGTTGTGTTCCCATGTGTCTGCTAACCTTGTTCTTCTAGGTGGTAGAGGTCACGGGTTTGGAGGGTGCTGTTGAAGGAGCTTGGAGAGTTACTGCAATGCGTCTTGTAAATGGTACACACTGCTGCCACTGTGCAGCTGTGGTGAGGGGAGTGAATGCTTGAGTGGTGGACAGGGTGCTGATCAAATGCGCTGCTTTGTTCTGGATGGTGTCAGGTTTCTTGAGTGTTGTTAGAGCTGCACTTATCCAGGCATGACCTGTGTCTGTAGATGGTAGACAGGCTTTCGGGAGTCAGTAGGTGAGTTACTCGCTGCAGAATTCCCAGCCTCTGACCTATTCTTATAGCCACAGTAGTTATGTTGTGCGTCCAGTTAAGCTGCTGGCCAATGATAACTCCCAGGTCAAAATCCTGGAACTCCCTCCCAAACAGCACTGTGGGAGTTTCTACACCACATTGTGATGGAAAACACACCTGCCAAATGGAAACATATTAATTTCATCATATGGAACAGTACTTGAACCTTTTTTAATGGACATTGCACAGAACTTGTTTAAAAAAAGAATTGAATAGCTGAAAACATGGTTGCACATTTGCATTCTGAGAGACAGTTGACTAGAGAGACAATGGGAGTACTCACTGATTCAATTAACAAGAATGGACTGGGCAATCATGGTAATCAACATTCTTTGTCTGTGTAAGAGACATAACTCCGCACCCCACCAAGTGTGACTGGAGCGCTGTGAGGTTCAACAGTCCTCCCAGAAGATGCTGTCTCAAACAAAGAGATGGTCACATGACTTACCAGCTGGCCAGACTGGGGACTAATATCCTGGCTGCAAGGTTTGCTAGCGTCACTCGGGAGGGTTTAAACTAGTGTGGCAGGGGGGTGGGAACCAGAGCAGTAGGACAGCTAGTGAAATAAATGAGGAGGACATAGTAAATAAGGCCAGTAGGACTAAGAGGAAGAGCAGGCAGGGAGATGTTGCTGAGCACAGCAGGACTGGTGGTCTGAAGTGCATTTGTTTCAATGCGAGAAGTATAACAGGTAAGGCAGATGAACTTAGAGCTTGGATTAGTACTTGGAAATATGATGTTGCTATTACAGAGACTTGGTTGAGGGAAGGGCAGGATTGGCAGCTAAATGTTCCAGGCTTTAGAAGCTTCAGGCGGGATAGAGGGGGATGTAAAAGGGGTGGGGGAGTTGCATTACTTGTTAAGGAGAATATCACAGCTGTACTGTGGGAGGACACCTCAGAGGGGTCATGCAGCGAGGCAATATGGGTGGAGCTCAGGAATAGGAAGGGTGCAGTCACGATTTTGGGGGTTTACTACAGGCCTCCCAACAGCCAGCGGGAGGTAGAGGAGCAGCTATGTAGACAGATTTTGGAAAGATGTAAAGGTAACAGGGTTGTAGTGGTGGGTGATTTTAACTTCTCCTATATTGACTGGGACTCACTTAGTGCTAGGGGCTTGGATGGGGCAGAATTTGTAAGGAGCATCCAGGAGGGCTTCTTGAAACAGTATGTAGATAGTCCAACTGGGGATGGGGCCATTCTGGACCTGGTATTGGGGAATGAACCCGGCCAGGTGGTCGAAGTTTCAGTGGGGGAGCATTTCGGGAGCAATGACTATAATTCTATAAGTTTTAAGGTACTTGTGGATAAGGATAAGAGTGGTCCTCGGGTGAAGGTGCTAAATTGGGGGAAGGCTAATTATAACAATATTAGGCAGGAACTGAAGAATTTAGATTGGGGGCGGCTGTTTGAGGGTAAATCAACATCTGACATGTGGGAATCTTTCAAACGTCAGCTGATTAGAATCCAGGACCAGCATGTTCCTGTGAGGAAGAAAGACAAGTTTGGCAAGTTTCGGGAAGCTTGGATAACACGGGATATTGTGAGCCTAGTCAAAAAGAAAAAGGAAGCATTTGTAAGGGCTGGAAGGCTAGGAACAGACGAAGCACTTGAGGAATATAAAGACAGTAGGAAGGAACTTAAGCAAGGAGTTAGGAGGGCTAAAAGGGGTCATGAAAAGTCATTGGCAAACAGGATTAAGGAAAATCCCAAGGCTTTTTATACGTATATAAAGAGCAAGAGGGTAATCAGGGAAAGGGTTGGCCCACTCAAGGACAGAGAAGGGAATCTATGTGTGGAGCTAGAGGAAATGGGCGAGGTGCTAAATGAGTACTTTGCATCAGGGGTATTCACCAAAGAGAAGGACTTGGTGGATGATCAGCCTCGGGAAGGGAGTGCAGATAGTCTCAGTCATCTCATTATCAAAAAGGAGGCGGTGTTGGGTGTCTTGCAAAGCATTAAGGTAGACACTGTGTTTTATAAGATAAACCCTGTTTCCAGCATAACCAGGAAAGGGGCAAAAGGGGAGCTTGAGACCCCTTTCTCACTCGGTCATAATAACATGTACTGCAGCAGTTCAAGAAAGTGGCTCACCACCACCTCTTCAAGGGGAATTTGGGATGGGCAACAAAATTGGCCTTGCCAGTGATGCTCGCATCCCATCAATGAATATAAAAAAAAAATCATCCACCTTACCTGTTCCATGCACCATCTCAGAGGCCTAGGGGAAATGGATATTGGGGATATTGCACCAGGTGACTCACTGAGCATAAGGGAGCCAGAGGAATGGGGAGAGGATGATGATTTGTCTGTTTCCCAGTGGAGGTTGTGAAGACACCTTCCTTTGGCTGAGGAGGCTATGGAGTTGGAGCTCAGGATTGCTGCAATGAAAAGAAGGGTGCTCGATCAAAAAGGACAATGAGGTCAGACTCCCAGCATATGCAGCATACAATAGATGTCTGGAGCTGGTCCATTGGCTTCATATGCAGCAAAGCATGGAAAGCCATTGCTTTGCTGCAGGAATCAATGAAGTGCGTTTCATCTTTATTACAATCGTCTCCTACCTCCCACCCACATTGGAATTGTAGACTGCTGCCTTAGAGACCTTGGGGGACAATAACCTTAAGAGATTCCTGCATTCTTGCTATCAGATACCAGGGACCAAGTTACAGGAAACAATGGTGCAAATCTTCGCCTTCACTGCTAGGGGATAATCTAGGGAATAATAATGGGCTGGCCTCATTCTCCTTTGACCCTGCTTTACTCTCCTTTCTTACCTTCTGCTTTCAGCTTCCTCCTCTTCCTGTGTTAGAAAAGCCAAAGCAAAAGCCTATACAATGGTATTGCATTCCTTACTTTGGTTGGAAGTCAAAAATGTGCTGCTGACCAGAGAGGCCATCACTCTGGAAGCTTGAAGTTTAGCACTGTAGCTCCACATAACAGGAAAAGAAAAATCTCCAAAGGTTCAGGCAAACGTGAGATAGGGGCAAACATTTTCAGCATTACTTCTTTAAATGGTTCACTTCCACTACCCAGGTCAGTTTTTGGAAGGTTATGACTCATTTGTTTGTGTCTGATTTACCCCAAGAGAAACTATATATAATGGGACTGCACATCCCAGGCACTCTAACTCTTTAACCAACCAACTAATTCGCATATGTGTGCCACTGAAAGGGCCAATGTAGTTACATGCATCTTCCATTGAGATCAAAAACTTCAAGAATTGAACAAGAGGGAAGAATGGTGGGAATATGTCCTGACAAGAATTACGAGTCTACAAATTGTGTTGTGCCACCATTGCACTCTAAAATTTGCCACGAAAATTGTAGATTTGCAGCTAATATCTTCTTATTAGTATTAATATTAGTGAAATCTACTTTATAAAATGATAATCTGTCTAACGCCCAACCTATTTAGATATTGTACTACTCTGTGTGCGCACCAAGTATTAATATAGTTGTGACCATCTGTACAATGTGGACTAAAATACTTTTCCTTTAGTCACCTTCCCCACAAAAAGAATTACAGCAGAAATACTTGCTCCACTAGACCAGTAATCCAGTTGGACCAATGCACCTGCACAGTTGCATAGAATTACATAAAATTTACAGCACAGAAATAGGACATTCCACCCAAATGGCCTATTTTAATGTTTAATGCTCTACACAAATTTCCTCCCACCCTACTTCATCTAACCCAATCAGCGTAACCATCCGTTCCTTTCTCCCTCATGTACTTACCCAAATTCCCCTTAAATGTATCTATCCTATTCACCTCAATCACACCTTCTGATGGCTTATTCTACATTCTGATCACTTTTTGGGTAAAGAAGTTTCTCCTGAATGCCTTATTGAATTTATTAGTGACATTCTTACAGTCATGACCATGTAGTGTTGTAGTGTTTTGAAATTGCAATTGCATTTTGCATTGTGTATTCTAGAGGCTGCTTTAGAACACACATGCTAGCAAGGTGAAACTAAGAGAAAAATAAAAGGAGAAAGCCTTTGTGTTCAGCTGCTACAGTCTTGTCTCTCTGTCTTTGCCTCATGTCCCATACAACACTTGGCTAAACCTCACTCAAGTACCGAGGACATCACAATGGCGACATGGTAAACAAAAAAAGGTTGAAAAGAAAGAAACATTGCTTTCAGGTATGAAAATTTTGGAAGGTTTTTGTGTACTTTTACAGACAGCATTTTAACTTGGAGACTGTGGTAGGCACAGACAGGAAGCTAATACAGTGTATTCTCACACAATGATCTCTCCAAAATACCCATCCAATCCAAGCAAAAAAAATAATTTTGGGTCACTGCAAAGAAGTTTCCTCTGAAAGGAGGGCGATCCTGGATCCTTTATCACTGTGTTGCTGATCAGTATGGTGTTGTCTATGCCCATTTTACCACATTTTAATGTGCATTCGGAGCCATTATCCATATCCTCACATTGGTAAAAGTGGCTGCGATGTTTTGAAGGTTTAGTTTAGTTTAGAGATACAGCACTGAAACAGGCCCTGCGGCCCACCGAGTCTGTGCCGACCATCAACCACCCATTTATACTAATCCTACACTAATTCCATATTCCAACCACATCCCCACCTGTCCCTATATTTCCCGACCACCTACCTATACTAGGGGCAATTTATAATGGCCAATTTACCTATCAACCTGCAAGTCTTTGGCATGTGGGACGAAACCGGAGCACCCGGAGGAAACTCACGCAGACACAGGGAGAACTTGCAAACTCCACACAGGCAGTACCCAGAATTGAACCCGGGTCGCTGGAGCTATGAGGCTGCGGTGCTAACCACTGCGCCACTGTACCGCAGTGGTGTGATGGCAATCACAGACAACACAAGGAAAAAAGCCTTACACCTACACTATGGAGGTGAAGAATTAGAAGATATCTTTGAGACACTTGTGCCTGAATAAAATGACTATCACTCAGCAAAACGTGCGCTGACAACCTACTTTACACCCAAGAAAAACACCATATACAAAACCATTGTCTTCTGACGCACAAAGCAAGAAGCAAATAAGGCAATTGTCTAATATTGCATGCTTTTGAGTCAACAAGCAACCAGATGTGACTTCAGTGATGTTGAACATGTCGAACGGGAAATCAAAACACAAATAATTGAAGGCTGTCTCTCCAGTCAACTACGCCGAAAAGCACTTGAGTAAGAAAGAAAGCTGTCAGAACTGCTGGAGTTAGCAAGATCACTATCACTTTCAGAGTCAAGAGCTACTGAAGTTGAGGCTAACAGTAACGACCACACTCCAATCTCAATTCCTGTGAACAATATTCATCACTCATCTACCAGGAAACCACCTGCAAAGCAACAACAGCCACTTCACAAAGAGAACTGCAACATATCCAAAGAATGTTTCCATTGTGGCAGTGCTTACCCACACCAGACCGAGTATCCTGCTAATGGTAAACAATGTAAAGGCTGTGGAAAACCCAAGCACTTTGCTCATGTTTGTCACTCGTCAGCAAAATCAACAAATAAGACCAATGCCAACAGAAGGGTGTTATGCATGCGTACCACAGCAAACGGTGAGAGAATATAGCTAAGGTAGAGGCGGACGACCCCGAACATACTTTTGAGCTCTTTCTCAGACACAGCAAACAGCCACGTGTGACAGTGATCATTGGCTGTTCGAACGTAAATGCTCTCATAGACACAGGAGCATCTTTCAATGTCATGAGAGACTAAACATTCAACCAACTTCAGCATTGCCCCATTCTCTGTAAACTAGGGAACATGAAAATTTTCCCTTACAACAGTGACAAACCACTGAAAATTCTCAGAACATTTGAAGCACCAGTCTCAAAGACACTCGATCGAATGATGTATTCCATGTCATATCTGGAGAACGTGACACACTTATCAGCTTCCACACAGCAACAGATCGGCGCATGATTGCAGTTACATACACGATTCCTTAGCATAACAAAAACATTCTCGAAATGAATGCTGATCATTTCACTGCTATTCACCATATGGTAGAGCACAAAATCAATCAGCATTTGCCATGTCAAGCAACCACAATTCAAATCTTCATGATCCTCCCCAGGTCTCCGAACTCCCTCCAGGAGCATGGATTGAAGTTAATGTTGATTTCACAGATTTGCCAACAGATAAACACTTGTTTGTTGTCACTGACAACTACAGCAGATACCCAATCGTGGAATTAGTTATGTCAACTTCAATGAAAGCAGTCATACCAAAGCTTGACCAGATCTTTGCCTTGTTTGGAATCCCTCAAATGGTAAGAAGTGACATTGGACCCTCATTCAACAATGATGAGTTTAGTAAATTCACAAACTATCTAGGGTTCATTCATAGGAAAATCATACCCCGTTGGCCAAGAGCTAATGGTGAAGTTGAGAGATTTATGCGAACCTTGAAAAACGTGATACGTACAGCTACAACTGAGAACAAGTCATGGAAGCAAGAGCTATATCACTTTCTTTGTGATTACCTCACTCAACTACTGGAAAACCTTCAGCTACACTCATCTTTACACATCCTATGCACACATGTCTACCCATGGAGCTAATGATCAACATGTAAGCAAACATAATCAAGAACAGAAGAATCGAATGAAAATACATGTAGAATGAAGCATGAAAATAAAGCTATGCCACTCAAGCCAGGAGATAAAGTACTTGTGAAACATGATGGTCATATTGGAAAACAAACATCCACTTGTGACATCCAACCATTTGTTTTGACCAATGGGATCAATGCTTACTGCTCAGTGCAATTCACACATCATCACAAGAAATGCGTCATTTTTTAAAGCACTGAAAACACCACTCACAAGCATTGAATCTGATTCTGACATCAACACCTCAGATGAGGAACATGAGTCAAGTGAGACTACATCTGATGTCAGATGATATCCTACTTGTAAGAGAAAACACCCACCATGCTTAAGTAACTGTTACAAGACAAACTATTTATGATTAAGTTTATCATTTACATTTTTTAAAAAAACCATTGAAACATGCTATGTCTCTCATTTACTAAGAAGGGTAGGGATGTAGTGTTGGCATGTTTTGAAATTGCAGTTGCATTGTGCATTGCGTACTCTAGAGGCTGGCTGTAGGACACGCATGCTCGCAAAGTGAAACGAAGACAGAAGAATAAAAGGAGAAGCCTTTGTATTTCAGCTGCTGCAGTCTTTGTCTCTGTCTTTGCCTCATAATTTAGACAAACTCGGCCAAAATTCAATCAAGTCCCAAAGAGATCACAGACCCCTAGATTTGGACTGCCCCAGAAGTGCAAACATCCTCTCTATGTCTACCCTGTCAAACCACTTCATCATTTTAAAGACCTCTATCAAGTTACCGGTCAGCACTCTCTTTTAGAGAGAAGAACCTTCGCCTATACAGTCGATCCTGACAGTTAGATCCTTTCAGTGTTGGTATTAGCCTTCTAAATCATTTTTGCACCTGCTCCAGGCCAACTATATCCTTTTTATAATATGGACACCCAAACTGTGCACAGCATTCCAAGATTTTTCATAATTTCTTTGTTTTTCAATTATACTCATCTAGAAATGAGCCCCAATGCTTTGGTTGTATTTTTATAGTCTTGTTAACTTATGTTGCTGCTTTTAATGATGTGAATCTGTACCCTTAAATCTCTTTGCTCCTGAATCCCACTTAGACTCAGTATAAAATGTTAACAAATACCATATTTATGGTAAGATCCACAATTTTGTTTTTTCATTCTTTTTGAACTTCTCCACACTTGCAAGTATTGACTTATGCCACTGTGTAGATTTGGCCAAGTGCTACCAGCTCTTTGGTATCTCACTGTAATTGCCATGTCTGAGCTGAGGCATTTAGCAAGGCTTCACCAAAATGTCCAGAATGCATACTTTGCAATTGCAGTTGGATAGCAATCAGGTACAGGAGACCTGAGAGCATTTTCTTTCTTCCCTCAAATATTACTTGGCTTGTTTAATTCTAGACTTTTCATTCTCAGCACTGAATCTGATAGATTTCCTTGGACAGCCATAAGTAAAGCTTCCTGTAGCGGGATCATTAGCTCCATTTTATAGGCAAACAGATGCTTCGGTTAAACCACTTGGGGAAAAGAGAAGTCTAGTCACTGCATCACAGAAAGGATGCGATCACACGAGAAAAGGTAACGAAGAAATGTACAAGGATGTCTCCAGGAGTGGAGAATTTTAGCTATGAGAAAAGATTGGTTGTTTTCTTTGGAACAGAAGAGGCTGAGGGGAGATTTAACAACAACAGCTTGTATTTATATAGTGCCTTTAATGTAATAAAATGTCCCAAGGCACTTCACAGAGACATTATTAAACAAAATATGACACTGAGCCACATAAGCAGATACTAGGGCAGATAACCAAAAGTTTGATCAAAGAGATAGGTTTTAAGAAGTATCTTAAACAGAAAAGTGAAGTGGAGAGACAGAGAGATTTAGGGAGGGAATTTCAGAGTTTAGGGCCTAGGCAACTGAAGGTGCGGCCACGAATGGTTGGGAGATTAAAATCAGGGATGCTCAAGAGGCTGGAATTAGAGAAGTGCAAATAACGCGGAAGGTTGCAGGGCTGGAGGATATTGAGAGACAGGGAAATTGAGGTGCATGAAATTATGAGGGGTCTAGATAGATTGGCTGGAAGGACCCATTTCTGTTAACAGAGAGGTCAATAACCAGGAGGTATAGATTTAAAATAACTGGTAGAAGGATTGCAGGGGAACTGAGGAGTAACCTTCATCAAATTTAAAAAACATGGATATGCTCTTGAAGTGCCGTAACTGCCGGACAACGGACTACGAGCTGGAAAATTAGACTGCATAACTCTTTTTTGGCTGGCATGCACACAATGGGTAGAATGGCCTCCTTCTGTTTCGTAAATCTTTCTATGGGCTGAATTTTAGTAGTTCGCCACCCTTCTCTTGAAAAGGTGTGCACGAGACGTGTGCTGCGCTGCCGTGATATTTCATGCGGCGGCTCAGTAGCATGGAGGGGGTGGAGCACCTGCACCCGATGATGTAGAGGGGGTAGGTGCTCCGTCCCCGCCAAAGGCTTCAAGCCCTTCAGTTGAATTTAAATTTTTAAAGAGAAATTAGTGAGATTAAGAAATTAGATGAAAGCCTATCCCAAAGAAAACCTTGCTTCTCAACCTGAATTTTCCCTCCCCGAACTTCATTACCTTTGCTCTTCAACCCCTTCCCACCATTCAGCCAATAGAAACAGTTTTCACCACTCCCCACCCCGCCCTGAAAATTTCACTCCTCCCCCCTCCAACCAATGTCACATCCGAAGGCGCGGGAGTTCCGACCACCGGCCATCGGCCGGAATATTGACAAGGGATGGCCTTCGCTAGAACGTAAGTCATTAGTCTTTCATTTACATTTACACTTCATTAACATATTTAAATAATGCCTCCTTCGCCGTGCGGCAGGGAGGCCACCACGAGGCCTCACAGTCGCCAGTAAAATGCAACAGGGCCTTCCCGGCAACGAGGCCCATGGCGGGCATCTCCCAGATGTATTTTCTGGGCACCCCCACCACAAACCCCGCGTCAGGGGCCTCATAAAATTCAGCCTTTGTTTCTAATAGAAGAAAATACCTAAGGAAAGGACAGAAAATGTTTCCTTCGAAATATAGTTAAGGGCATTTGACTGATATGCTCTGTAGCTGAAACTTGGTATAGTGCTACCACTGAGCCAAGGCTGAACTGCTTATTTATCTAAGTGCTGTTTGTAGGTCTTTGCTACAACAGAGACTGTACTTCATAAGTAAAGCAATTCTTTCACTGTGAAGCACTTTAGAATATTGTGAGACAGTGATAATGGTCATGCAAGTGAATTTCACATTTTGAAATAGAAATCATAAAATTCATAATCTCTAATTCTTATTGAGATACAGCAGGAAAAAGGTGAGCTTGTGTCAAAATTCATGATCACGGTGAGGTAAAAACCTAAATCTGAAGAAGGCAGGTGTTCACAACTCCCATTGGAACAGATTTGTCCATCAATAAACTAGAAGGACTCTACACGGAAAGCAAGCTTTGCCTCCTTCAACTAGCTATGTAAGACATTCTTTTTCCTTGTCATACAACTGCTGAGGCGATTGCTGCCGAACCAAGAGATGCAAAACCAGCTAGGTCACTTTGTATAGCTGCTAGCTAATCTTTCTTTGAAAAGTTGTCGGAGAATTATAGAGGTTGAAGTTTGTCTCAATGTTATAATATCAATTTAAAAAGAAATATGAAGTCTTGTGGGAGGCTATCCACCTGTGGGAATCAAAGCAGCACAGAATCCCAGATATAGCAATAGATGGTATGTGCAAGACGAGTAATCCTGACCAACAGATGAAGCTAGGCACATTTGGTCCTTTTTCTGTGAAATATACAGTCTGCATTTACAGATGAATGCAATCAACTTGATGATTGATACAGAAAGGATTTGAGTTAGGAATGCATGACTGAACAAGGCGGTATTAATGAACAGCTTGCAGAATGCAGTTGAACTGTCTTAATAGAAATATGCCTTATATTTCTAATTCACTACAGTATTTATTTATTTCTCCGGAGCCAACTGATAGCCTCCTCATTTGTTGAATTTAATGTGATTAGTCCACCACATCGTCTGTAGAGGGGACGCACCTCAGTAATGTGCAGCGTTGTTTGTGTCTCTCCACAAATGCATAAGGGGTTTGTACTGAGGCCCCAAAGGTGGAGGTGGCTGCGCAAGGGCCCTGGCTTATCCTGAACTTGTTTAGTACTCTCGCCGTGAATGAATTTAAAACTATCATTTGTATCTGTCCAGTCCTATTTTTCTGAACAAGAGTGTCCTTCCTTTCCAGCACTTCCTGGGTTAAAGGATTGTCAAACTTGTTGTCTACTTATTCTGGTCACCATGAGAATACGAGGAATAATGGAATACGTTCAAACTTCTGGATTAATTATCCTACTTTATTAGCTTCGTTCAAAGTATATCAAAACATGCAATTTGAAACTATACTATAGATGACTATTTGGCACCAACAATAAATTGTTCAAAATATGAAGCAATCACACGAGAACAGTAAACTTCATGTTAGTCGTGATTCTCTAGTGACTGACCAAGTCACTCCTTCTCTATGGTTGTGACACCAATGTTTCTTTAAGTTTCTTTAACTCGAGGGAGGGACAAGATAGTGGCTTATAGCCCAATTAGTAGTTATTTTAAGTCAAAATATCCGATCAAATGCTGAGCCCTCTGTTTGAAAAAGCCCACCCTGGCAGTCCCAATCTTCTTTGAACTTCCGTCAGTCAGTTGCCATATTTGGTGAGGAGCAGGGGGAATGCTTAGGGGCTGTTCCTTCCCTCCGACGTTCAGCTGGACTTGGCCATGTTGGCATTCGTCTAAATGAGTTCATGTCTTATCTGAAGTAGTTAAACTCATGTGTTCAATGACACTACAGTTCAGCATGTTTTAACAGAAACCAGTGGTTTTCCCATTGCACTGTCCTTAGCTCTCAAAGCATGATGGTGATTTGGTCAAACTTCAGCATGCGGTTAATTTTTAGTAAAGCCATTACTGTCTTATGGTATGGGACAGTGAAATCTCTCTTACTTTATTTTTTTACCATGTAAGTACGATAATCGTGGTCCTGAAGGTGAGCCACATGTCATGATTGCACATACCTAAGAAAGACACTTAAAGTAGCAGGCTCACATCTTCTCTTTGCTAAAAATGTAGTTCAGGCAGAATAACATTAAGGCTACTCTACCTCCAGACAATGGGCAGGAATATGTAAGCAAACAGCCCTGGCGAGAATTATATCTTGCTTGCATTGAAAAGTAAATGCCCTCAAACTTGTATTTAAATGCAAGATGGACCCTGGAGGAGTGACAAACTAGCATTGTAGATTCAGATAAAGCCTAATTTCTTCACCCACTCCACTTTCTTAAGGGGTTTCATTTTGAACCCCGATCGAAATCAGAATACTCTACAGAAAATTACTGAGTAGTTATCATGCGCATGCTTGACAGATATGCCATCAAGTTCTTCGTGAAAGAGACTCCAGAATGGTATGTTGCTTCCCTGGTGCCAGGGTCAAGGATGTCTCTGAACGGACAGGGGGCATTCTGAAGGGGGAGGGTGAAGAGCCACAGGTTGTGGTACACATTGGTACCAATGACATAGGCAGGAAGAGTGACAAGGTCCTGCAGGGGGAGTTTAGGGGGTTGGCTAGAAAGTTAAAAGACAGGACCTCTAGGGTTGTAATCTCGAGATTACTCCCTGTGCCACGTGCCAGTGAGGCTAGAAATAGGAAGATAGTGCAGCTAAACACATGGCTGAACAGCTGGTGTAGAAGGGAGGGTTTCAGATATCTGGACCATTGGGATCTCTTCAGGGACAGGTGGGACCTGTACAAGAAGAACAGGTTGCATCTAAACTGGAGGGGCACAAATATCCTGGCTGCGAGGTTTGCTAGCGTCACTCGGGAGGGTTTAAACTAGTGTGGCAGGGGGGTGGGAACCAGAGCAGTAGGACAGCAAGTGAAATAAATGAGGGGGAACTAGTAAATAAGGCCAGTAAGAGTAAGAGGAAGAGCAGGCAGGGAGATGTTGCGGAGCACAGCAGGACTGGTGGTCTGAAGTGCATTTGTTTCAATGCGAGAAGTATAACAGGTAAGGCAGATGAACTTAGAGCTTGGATTAGTACTTGGAACTATGATGTTGTAGCTATTACAGAGATTTGGTTGCAGGAAGGACAAGAGTGGCAGCTAATTGTTCCAGGATTTAGAAGCTTCAGGCGGGATAGAGGGGGATGTAAAAGGGGCGGGGGAGTTGCATTACTTGTTAAGGAGAATATCACAGCTGTACTGTGGGAGGACACCTCGGAGGGGTCATGCAGCGAGGCAATATGGGTGGAGCTCAGGGATAGGAAGGGTGCAGTCACGATGTTGGGGGTTTTCTACAGGCTTCCCAACAGCCAGCGGGAGGTAGAGGAGCAGATATGAAAACAGATTTTGGAAAGATGTAAAGGTAACAGGGTTGTAGTGGTGGGTGATTTTAACTTCCCCTATATTGACTGGGACTCACTTAGTGCTAGGGGCTTGGATGCGGCAGAATTTGTAAGGAGCATCCAGGAGGGCTTCTTGAAACAGTATGTAGATAGTCCAACTAGGGATGGGGCTGTACTGGACCTGGTATTGGGGAATGAGCCCGGCCAGGTGGTCGAAGTTTCAGTGGGGGGGCGTTTTGGGAACAGTGACCATAATTCCATTAGTTTTAAGGTACTTGTGGATAAGGATAAGAGTAGTCCTCGGGTGAAGGTGCTAAATTGGGGGAAGACTAATCATAACAATATTAGGCAGGAACTGAAGAATTTAGATTGGGGGCGGCTGTTTGAGGGTAAATCAACATCTGACATGTGGGAGTCTTTCAAACGTCAGTTGATTAGAATCCAGGACCAGCATGTTCCTGTGAGGAAGAAGGATAAGTTTGGCATGTTTCGGGAACCTTCGATAACGAGGGATATTGTGAGCCTAGTCAAAAAGAAAAAGGAAGCATTCGTAAGGGCTGGAAGGCTAGGAACAGACAAATCCCTTGAGGAATATAAAGACAGTCGGAGGGAACTTAAGAAAGGAGTCAGGAGGGCTAAAAGGGGTCATGAAAGGTCATTGGCAAACAGGATTAAGGAAAATCCCAAGGCTTTTTATACGTATATAAAGAGCAAGAGGGTAACCAGGGAAAGGGTTGGCCCACTCAAGGACAGAGAAGGGAATCTATGCGTGGAGCCAGAGGAAATGGGCGAGGTACTAAATGAGTACTTTGCATCAGTATTCACCAAAGAGAAGGACTTGGCGGATGATGAGCCTAGGGAAGGGAGTGTAGATAGTCTCAGTCATCTCATTATCGAAAAGGAGGAGGTGTTGGGTTTCTTGCAAAGCATTAAGGTAGATAAGTCCCCAGGGCCTGATGGGATCTACCCCAGAATACTGAGGGAGGCAAGGGAAGAAATTGCTGGGGCCTTGACAGGAATCTTTGCATCCTCATTGGCTGCAGGTGAGGGCCCAGAGGACTGGAGAATAGCCAATGTTGTTCCTTTGTTTAAGAAGGGTAGCAAGGATAATCCAGGAAATTATAGGCCAGTGAGTCTTGCGTCAGTGGTAGGGAAACTATTAGAGAGGATTCTTCAAGACAGGATTTACTTCCAATTGGTTTTGTGAAGGGGAAGTCGTGTCTCACTAATTTGATTGAGTTTTTTGAGGAAGTGACAAAGATGATTGATGAAGGAAGGGCAGTGGATGTTATCTATATGGACTTCAGTAAAGCCTTTGACAAGGTCCCACATGGCAGACTGATACAGAAGGTGAAGTCACATTGGATCAGAGGGGAGCTGGCAAGATGGATACAGAACTGGCTCGGTCAAAGAAGACAGAGGGTATCAGTGGAAGGGTGTTTTTCTGAATGGAGGGCTGTGACTAGTGGTGTTCTGCAGGGATCAATGCTGGGACCTTTGCTCTTTGTCGTATATATAAATGATTTGGAGGAAAATGCAGCTGGTCTGATTAGTAAGTTTGCGGACGACACAAAGGTTGGTGGAGTTGCGGACAGTGATGAGGATTGTCAGAGGATACAGCAGGATATAGATCGGTTGGAGAATTGGGCGGAGAAATGGCAGATGGAGTTTAATCCGGACAAATGTGAGGTAATGCATTTTGGAAGGTCTAATGCAGGTGGGAAGTATACAGTAAATGGCAGAACCCTTAGGAGTATTGACAGGCAGAGAGATCTGGGCATACAGGTCCACAGGTCACTGAAAGTGGCAGCGCAGGTGGATAAGGTAGTCAAGAAGGCATACGGCATGCTTGCCTTCATCGGTTGGGGCATAAAGTATAAAAATTGGCAAGTCATGCTGCAGCTGTACAGAACTTTAGTTAGGCCAGACTTAGAATATTGCGTGCAATTCTGGTCGCCACACTACCAGAAGGACGTGGAGGCTTTGGAGAGGGTACAGAAGAGGTTTACCAGGATGTTGCCTGGTCTGGAGGGCATTAGCTATGAGGAGAGGTTGGATAAACTCGGATTGTTTTCACTGGAACGACGGAGTTGAAGGGGGGACATGATAGAGGTTTACAAAGTTATGAGCGGCATGGATAGAGTGGATAGTCAGAAGCTTTTTCCCAGGGTGGAAGAGTCAGTTACTAGGGGACATAGGTTTAAGGTGAGAGGGGCAAAGTTTAGAGGGGATGTGCGAGGCAAATTCTTTACACAGAGGGTGGTGAGTGCCTGGAACTTGCTGTCGGGGGAGGTGGTGGAAGCACGTACGATAGCGACGTTTAAGAGGCATCTTGACAAATACATGAATAGGATGGGAATAGAGGGATACGGGTCCCCGGAAGTTCAGAAGGTTTTAGTTTAGGCAGGCATCAAGATCGGCGCAGGCTTGGAGGGCCGAATGGCCTGTTCCTGTGCTGTACTGTTCTTTGTTCTTTGTTCCATTCCGTCACCTGAGGTGCTGGGGTGGGGAGGTGGAAGGGGGAGCGGGGTGGCAGTGAGGGGGACAGTGTCAGAGAGGTATTTTCCAGATTTTCTTTTCCCTTTTTGGTCTGACTTTTTCTGGTCTTTTGCCTTTTCCAGGAGATTACATGGGTGTGGTACGTTGTGGAGGGCTGGGGGTACTAATTGTATTCTCATGCTGTTCCAGAGATCAAGTGGGACAAACTTGATGGACCAGATGGCCTTTATTTACCCCTTATTTTTGCATGTTTATATCATAACAGAGACATTCACCTGTTTAAGTTAAATGGGTTAACACAAATTTTAACATAAAAGAGACGTAACGTTGGTAGCAATGAATTATGCATACAACCTATTGCAGACTCAAGTTGTTTCTGGACCCTGCAATCAATAGGATAATTCCTGAGTCACACTCACAGATACCATGGATGGAAGAATCAGGACTACAGTGTTGTAGCCCTGTCTCTGACCCACATTCCCTGGAACTGTTGCTTCCTGCTGCATGCATTGATTGTGGAATGACTCTTAATAGATGGAAAGAGCCAAGAGATTTACCTATCAATCATGTTTGTGGTTATGTAATCTGTGCAGGATGTTAAGTATATGAATGCAGTGCACATCTCAATGTTTCTTTTTATTCTTTCATGGGATGTGGACATCACTGGCAAGGCCAGCATTTGTTGTACATCCCGAATTGCCCTTGAGAAGTTGGTGGTGAGCTGCCTTCTTGAACTGCTGCAGTCCATGTGGGGTAGGTACACCCACAGTGCTGTTCGGGAGGGAGTTCCAGCATTTTGACCCAGCAATAGTGAAGGAACAGCGAAATAGTTCCAAGTCAGGATGCTGTGTGACTTGGAGGGGAGCTTTCAGGTGGTGGCATTCCCATGCATCTGCTGCCCTTGTCCTTCTAGGTGGAAGAGGTCATGGGTTTAGAAGGGTCTGTGAAGGAAGTGTGGTGAATTGCTGCAGTGCATCTTCTAGATGGTACACACGGCTGCCACTGTGCATTGGTGGTGGAAGGAATGAATGTTTAAGGTGGTGGATGGGGTGTCAGTCAAGCCAGCTGCTTTGTCCTGATGGTGTTGAGCTTCCTGAGTGTTTTTGAAGCCACACCCATCCAGGCAAGTGGAGAGTATTCCATCACACTCCTGACTTAGGGGCAGCACAGTGGCGCAGTGGTTAGCACCGCAGCCTCACAGCTCCAGCGACCCGTTTCAATTCTGGGTACTGCCTGTGTGGAGTTTGCAAGTTCTCCCTGTGTCTGCGTGGGTTTTCTCCGGGTGCTCCGGTTTCCTCCCACATGCCAAAAGACTTGCAGGGTGATAGGTTAATTGGCCATTATAAATTGCCCCTAGTATAGGTAGGTGGGAGGGAAATATAGGGACAGGTGGGGATGTGGTAGGAATACAGAATTAGGGTAGGATTAGTATAAATGGGTGGTTGATAGTCGGCACAGACCCGGTGGGCCGAAGGGCCTGTTTCAGTGCTGTATCTCTAAACTTGTGTCTTGTCGATGGTGCATAGGCTTTGGGGAGTCAAGAGGTGGGTTGCACGCCACAGAATTCCCAGTCTCAGACCTGCTCTTGCAGCCACAGTATTATGTGGCTGCTCCAGTTCAGTTTCTGGTCAATTGTAACTCCCAAGATGTTGATAGTGGGGTACTCAGCGATGGTAATACCATTTAATGTCAAGGGGAGATGGTTAGATTAGATTAGAGATACAGCACTGAAACAGGCCCTTCGGCCCACCGAGTCTGTGCCGAACATCAACCACCCATTTATACTAATCCTACACTAATCCCATATTCCTACCAAACATCCCCACCCGTCCCTATATTTCCCTACCACCTACCTATACTAGTGACAATTTATAATGGCCAATTTACCTATCAACCTGCAAGTCTTTTGGCTTGTGGGAAGAAACCGGAGCACCCGGAGAAAACCCACGCAGACACAGGGAGAACTTGCAAACTCCACACAGGCAGTACCCGGAATCGAACCTGGGTCCCTGGAGCTGTGAGGCTGCGGTGCTAACCACTGCGCCACTGTGCCGCTCTCTTGTTGGAGATGGCCATTGCCTGGCACTTGTGTGGTGAAAATGTTACTTGCCACTTACCAGCCCAAGCTTGAATGTTGTCTGGGTCTTGCTGCATTTGGACATGGACTGCTTCAGTATCTGAGGAGTTGCAAATGGTACTGAACATCATACAATCATCAGCGAACATCCCCAATTCAGGCTTTCCAGAATTTGTTCAAAATTGTATTTCTTTATTATTATCTGGTCCTATACCACTATCGATCAGTGCTGTGACAATTCAATGAGATAGCCTATGGCAATACTACTTAAAGAACACGACTACAAAAGTGGCATCTGTTTCAGGGCAGATGTTCTCTGAAGGTCCATTGATATCCCTCATAACATCCAATTCTATTGCACAGGCATGTTAAATGTAATTTTATTTATTCAGAGTTACTGTACTTGTAGCTTTCCAGCTATTGAGAGCATTGATTGCCTTGACAACAGTCTGGCAGCGTGAGCTGCTGTGAGGTGGTAAATCACAGAAGTGTAGCTGAAATTGGAACTTTTAGCAAGGTCACGGGAGAGTAAAGACTATTTGAACAGACTGAAGTTCTTTGGGGCCGACTTAAAAATGGAGAAATTACCATGTAATGAGAGAGCATGGAATTGCATTTATGTGACGGCACATTGTATAATATGGAGGGAGCATGGAGACATGGAGAGCATTTATCTTTAAAACATTTCAAGTTGAGCACTTAAATATAAATGGAATTGTGTGAGGTAGACTAAATGACTTATTATCGATCACACAGAAAGATATTGGAAAGCATTTTGTGATTCACAGGGGCCAAAAACTGTCCATAAAGACCACTCAAGGGCAAAAGCCATTACAAACTGCAATCACTGTATCAGCTCCTTATTTTTTTTTTAACTCTAGTTTGCATTTTATCAGATATCAACACAGAATACCTAAGCACAAGTTTGTTCCCTCTACATTTTCTGGCATTTAATCCTATGGTGTTATTTCCTATTAGTTATTTTTAAACAAACCTGGGCTAAACAGCTGGTTTGAATACTTCAGCATCCCTGTGCAGCCCTTGTTAGATTATATAGTTGGGTTAAGTCTAACAAAGGCTGCCTGAATAATTGAGGTATGTAATATTTCCCTTAAGGGTAACAGGCTTCATGTTTAACATTGCATTCACACTCCACAAGTTGGTGCGATCAGTATTGGACTTGGACTGTAAATCATTTTTTAATGCTTGAAGTGACTCGGAAGTGAAGTAGACTACCTCAGTTAAAGGAGTTTTACCATTCTTTGCTCCATGTTAGATCAGGCTCTGACTTCAGAGTCAGGCTGCATTGACACTATAACTGCAACATCTATGTGAAGTGAAACTACTTTGCACCAATCCTATAGTTATATTGTGAATATGTCGTAAACGATTAATCTGCACTTTCTTATTGTTCATTTGTTTATCCAGTAAATACAGACCAGGAAGATAAATTACTGCATTTGCTGAGTTAGTTGATCTTGGTTCCATTTCTAAAAATGTGTTCTTGAGGTATTGGTAACACTGACCAACACAGAAACAATAACCAGGGGGAAAAAATCAACAGGCACTTGGAGAGATTTGAGTTAATTAGGGATAGTCAGCACAGATTTATAAAAGGGAGAACATGCTTGACTAATCTAATTGTATTTTTTGATGAAGTAACAGAGAAGGTTGATGAAGGCAATGCAGTGGATGTTGTCTATATGGATTTTAAGAAAGCATTTGATAAAGTACCCCATAAAAGTCTAGTTAACAAAATTGAGACTCATGGAATAGGGGAGTAATCAGTGTCCAAATGTAGAAAAGAAATTGGCATAACGACAGTCATAGTTGTTTTTCAGACTGGAGAATGGTAGACAGTGGTGTTCCCCAAAGGTCAGTGTTAGGACCACTGCTTTTTTTAATACATAAGTGACTTGGATCTTGGTGTACAAAGTAGAGTTTCAAAATTTTCCAATGACACCAAACTTAGAGGAGTGGCAAACAGTGAAGATGATACGAACCACCTGCAACAGGGGGAGATGGTGGTATAGTGCTAATATCACTAGAGTAGTAATCCAGTGGCCCAGGCTAATGTCCTGGAGACATGGTTTCCAATCCCATCATGGGAACTGATGGAATTTAAAAATTCAATTAATTAATAAATTTAATGAATAAAAAATCTGAAATTGAAAGCTAGTCTCAGTAATGGTACTATGAAGATATCATTGATTGTTGTAAAAACCCATCTGGTTCATTAATGTCCTCTAGGGAAGGAAACTTGCCATCCTTACATGGTCTGACCTACTTGTGACTCCAGACCCAAAGCAATGTAGTTAACTCTTAACTGCCCTCTGAAATGGCCTAGTAAGCCATTCAGTTCAAGGGAAGTTAGGGATGGGCAACAAATGCTGGCCTATCACTGATGTCCACATCCCAGAAAAGAATTAAAAAAGAATTAGGCTAGCAGAATAAGCAGACAAGTGGCAGATGGAATTTAATACAGACAGGTTTGAAATGATTTGGCAGAAGTAATAGGGAGAGGCAATATAGATGAAATGGCACAGTTTTAAAGAGTGTACAGGATCAGAGGGACCTAGGGTGCATGTGCATTGATCTTTGAAGGTGGCAGGACATAGTGAGAGAGTGATTAGCAAAGAATATAGGATCTTGGGATTCATAAATAGAGACATAAAGTACAAATGCTGGGAGGTTATGCTGACCCTTTAAAAAGCTCTGGTTAGGCCCCTACTAGATTATTGCATGCAGTTCTGGTCGCCACACTTTAGGAAGGATGTGAGGGTCCTTGAGAGGATGCAAAGGCGATTTACCGGAATGGTTCCTCAGATGGGGGATTTTAGTTACAAGGTTAGGTTGGAAAAGCTGTGGTTGTTCTCCCTGGAGCAAAGCAGATTGAGGGGAGATTTGATAGAGGTGTACAAGATTATGACAGGCTTAGCTAAGTTAAGCAAGGAAAAACTGTTATTAACTGCTGGTACAAGGACTAGGAGACACAGATTGAAGGTTTTGGGTAGGGGATGCAGGGAGAAGGTGAGGAAAAACGTTTTTACGCAGCAAGTGGTAATGGCCTGGAACTTGTGCCCAAGAGAGTGGGTGGAAGTGGAGCCAATAATGGTTTCAAAAGGAAATTGGATGGGCACATGAAAGAAATAAACTTGCAGGGATTGAGCGGGGAAGTGGGACTGACTGGATTGCTCCGTGGAGAGCGGCACAGACTCGATGGGACAAATGGCCTCCTCCTTCTGGGAGAGGCCCGCCATGACCTCCAACGCCGAGAATGCCAGGCCGCATTTTACCGGCTGCAGCGAGGCCTCAGTGCAGCCCGCCTTCATTTCAATACGTTAATAAAGGTTAATGCATGCAAATAAACTTATCTGGTCCTGATGGCCATCCCACACCAATGTTCCAGCTGCCGGCCGGAAGTCCCGCACCTTCAGATGTCCGCACGAACATCCGAGGCTTGACACTGGTGGGGAGGGGGGGAGCAGTGAACTTCTCAAGGTGGGAAGGGTGAAAACTGATGCAATTGACTGAGGGGATGGTGGGAAGGGGTTGAAGGGCAAAGTTTGGGGTTGAAAGGTTGGGACTGGCAAAAATGGTTTTTCGGGGGGCTGGTGGGGAGAGGGAAATAAATATATTGTTTGATCATTGGGAGGGTGGTAGAATTTACTGTTTTTATTGAAATTTAATGTCCTGGTCTCTTTAAAATGTTACATCAGTTGTCAGGGCTTGGAGCCCTTTATAAATGGCGCCGGTGTCTGTGCGGTGGCGCCAGTCGCTGTTGCCGGGGTGGGAGCAGTCGCCCCCCCCACATGTCATCGGGGGTGGCCGCTCCGCCCCTCCATTTAAATGAGCCCCCGCGAGAAATATCGCGGGAGCACAGCGACGGCGGATCCACGCGAGCAGACCGCCGAGATAAGAGCACGCCGCCGCGATTTGCAACGCGATCATAAAATTCAGCCCAATGTCTCTATGACTGACAAGGTCACATTTATTACCCAGCCATAAATACCCTAAGAATGTGGTGGTAGGCCTTCTCCATGAGCTGCTGCAGTCCTTATACTGATGGCACATTCACAATGGTATTAGGTAAGGTATTTCAACATATTGACCCAGTCATGATGAAGAAATGATGATATATTTGCCAGTCAGAATAGTATGTGATTTGAAGGGGAACTTGGAGTCATGACTGCATGGGTCATTTGCTGCTCATGGGTAGTGATAGACTGGGACCTTGGGCTATGAGAATGAAAAATTAATAGAGTTTCTTCTTCTTGATTACTCTCCAGTGATCCATGTTGAAAATATGGATCTGTGGATGTCGGTCTGAGGACAGGTTTTGGTGTTGCCTGCATTTTGCATGTGTATGCATGCACGTTAAAAGAAAGAGATTAGCAAAAGTAAACATGAGTCCCTTTTAGGCCAAGACAGGAGAAATTATAATAGGGAACATAAGGAAGTGGCAAAGACATTAAATGAACATTGCAGTGAGACCACACCTGGGGTACTGTGTATAGTTTTTGTTTCTTACCTTAGGAAGTATATACTTCTTAAAGGGAGAGCAATCACTAAACTGATTCCTGGGATGAAAGTATTGAACTATGAGCAGAGATTGAGTAGACTAATCTTATATTCCCAAAAGTTTAGGAGAATGAGAGGTGATATCATTGAAACATATAGCATTCTTAAAGGGTGCAACAGGGTAGATGCTAGGAAGATATTTCCCTTGGCTGGGGAATCTAGAACTAGGGATCACAGACTTAGAATAAGAGGTCAGCCAATGAGGACAGAGATGAGGAGAAATTTCTTCACCCAAATGGTTGCAAATTCTTTACCCCAGAGGGCTATGGATGCTCAGTTTTTGAGGATATTCAAGACAGAGATCGAAAATGTTTTCCATACTAAGGGAATCAAGACATGTAGGGATAGTACAGAAAGGTGGAGTTGAGGTAGGAGGTCAGTTACATTCTTCTTGAATGGCAGAGCTGACTCAAAGGGTCGAATGCCCTACTCCTGCTCCCATTCATTATGGGCTTATGCATCCAAATAATATCCACTGAGCAAGATATTTTTAGTATACTTTCAGAAGGGGAGGGGATCAAAGAAAATTGATGTAAAAAGAAGCAACTTAGATATTGAATGACATGGTAGTCATGTTAATGGCATAATAAGATTTATCAGTGAAGATCGATACAGGGTTTTTATAACTGATTTTAAGAACCTGTATTTTCTCAGGTTCTAATTTTTGCGCCAAAGCTGGGAAAAAATCAGGAGATGGGTGGGTAAGGGAGTGGGGGGTGGGTAAGGGAGTGGGGGGTGGGGAGGGGGTAAGAAATTGGAAATCCAAAAAACTTTGTATATTCATAAGAAATTAAGACTTATTTGGAAGTTCACTGATTGGCATCCTTCCATCTGTGAGAGATGATGGGAATGCAGCCTCTTGGTGAGTCACATGAGATCATCTGCTGCACTTCTTTTGATGGCTGAGCAAGCCGATTCTGGAAAGACAAAGTTTGCCACAGGTGCCATACATGAAGTTTCCCCTTGCCATGTGCTTTTTGGCTATATAGCCTGGGCAGGATTTGGAGACACAGACAAGCCCAGTTTCTCCCTCGTGACCTTATAGACTGAATCCAGAGGAAGCTCCTACTTCTGGAGCCCACTTGGTTGCAGGAGTTGCCAGAAAGTGCTTGCTTAAAGGGATTACCAGCCGCCGATAGGACTCCACTCCAGTGCCTTTGACTCTCCCGAGCCAGGCCCATAAGACAGTGGGTACTATTTGACTCATAGCTGGGACCTGATTGATAGATGCCAGGGCGTGCCCACACATTGGTGGGCCTGTATATTGCCTCTCTGAGGAGTCAAGTTTCCTCCGAGTTCCCTTGTAGCTCAGCCTAGGACCCTAGGGTGACTGGTTGCCCTGTGTCACCGTGAGGAGGCACTACAGGAGGGCTTGGTGATGCAAAGACTGTGTACTGGCATGACAGCTTTACGCACTCAGCTCCATCTTCGCAGTCAGCTAGCCAGCGGCAGTGGATCATGCAACTGTACTTGATGCATAACACTGACACTCACAGGAAGGTCACTAAAGCTCAAGTAAACATGCAAGAGATTAGAAACGTGCAGTTAAGCCAAAAGACATTCCAAAATAATTTACAGGGCTCACAGACCTCACTTTCATAAGCCTTACTGGCAGTTCGAACATAATATTGCAATTTTATTTTGTTGTTTTAAAAAAAAGTATTGATGAGACTGAATCCAAATTTGGATAAGCTTGAAAGCTGTCATAATTGTAAAGTAGCCACTGTTTAAAAGTTTGTTTATTTGGAGTACAATCGTGCAAAGCATGTTTAATTATATAGCTTACCTAGTTTTGTTTCCAGCTCTGCAGTACCTCAGTGTGAAAATCCCAAGCTCGACATGCTAGGGAAAAGAAAATTGAAGGGGGAATCTCATTAAGGTATATGAAATATGAAATGACATTGATAGGTAAACCCCCAGTATACTACTTCAAAGTAGTAGGGCCATAAAACATAAATTTAAATTAGTGAAACAGATATTATTCTGAGCTTCTTCACGCAAAGGGTGATTAATGTTTCAGCAAGGTGTTAAGACAGACATCAGGGGCATTCATGGCCTGTTAAATGCTAGGTCCAGTGAGCTAGAGTATTAGACGGATGGGCCTCAATAGTCTGATAGTTTTTTTTCTCGTCCGTGACTGTTGCTATATAACCCAGTGAAACCTATACCAGTAATTGCCCATCAATAACACGCAGGCATATAGTAAAGACCTTACAGTGTGCTAATAGCCTACATTTGTAAAAGAAGATAAAGTTACAAGCTGGTGTACCTCAGTGCCGCAGACCATGCTGAAAAATATTATTTTAGCTTTTGAAACTGCAGTATGCTGTATTTCACAATCACATATCACGACAAAATAGAAAAGGAATGGCAAAAGTTATCACAAGAACAGGATAGTTAACAGTGGAATGCAAAATCCCTTTCAGGAGTCAGGAAAATCCTGATAAATGGCACCCGTATGATCAGCTGTTTCTCACTCAGCGAATAAATTCTGCATTCCACTTTTGTCCACCGACTATGCTGTAGTGATGTCTGATTTCTGTAAAATTAATTCTGAAAAACTTATGAATATACGTTTCAACAGGCACAATTGATGTGGGCACAATACAGCTCTGAATTGCCAACTTTCCAGTTGTTTGACTAAAGCATTCACTTTTCTAACATTCTTTCAAGTGGAATGACTCATTGAACCAGGGCTACTGAAGCATCTTGTCGTCCATGAAAAATGTGTGACTTGCCTGTTGGCCTCTCAGTACAAAATCTTTTTTCAGCTCTTCTGTTCTCCTGCCAACCAGCAAGATCAAATCTGTGAGACATATGTCCTTGTTAAGTTGCCTCTGGCTGCATCCTGTTGCACCACCTGACAGGAGAATAAAAAATGCCTTTGCTCGATGACATCTATCAGATCATTCTTGATCTTCAGACTTGCTTGGATATAAACACTCCTTGTGAAATGCTGCATTATCCTGAAATGCACCGTTTCAGCAAACATCCAGACTTTATTTTCTTTGGTTGCTCATATCTTCTTTTTACAGAGTATAAAGTTTCAATGAGATTTTTATACAGCTGCAGTTTTGTCCTCAGTGCTAATATTCATTTTCATTCCATTTTCAGTCAATTCCCCATGCCCTGCCAACCCTCCTGAAGTTGTTGACTACTACTCGGATACAGTTTCATTGGCACCACAAGCCTCCAGTAGCTTATGTGGCTATGCTTCACTTGTTATTTTGGTCTTAATAAGTTGAACATAGCCTTGACTTTGCCTGACATCCACTGTGTGCTTTTTCCAGCACAGTCATCACATACCAGTTGGGAGAAGCTCCTTATCCTGGGACATCAAGACCTCATGGAATATGCTTTTCATGATTCTTGGACATCCCAAAGTGCTTTACAGACAATGAGGTACTTTTGAAGTGCTGTCACTGTTGTAAAGTAGGGGAACACAACAGTTGGTTTGCAAACAACAAGGTCCCACAAACAGCAATATGATAGCGACCAGATAATCTGTTTCAGCGATGTTCCTTGAGGATGTGTACATTGTGGCCTTCCTTGGATAGAAGCCTGAAATATTTAGTTGTAGATGGGAAAAAGTTGCAGGGCTAGTCAGTGTTGGATAGCTGTCAGGATGCTTCCTATGGTTTTTATGTTGGTTTAGTAAGCTGCCCAATTAACTTCCAACCCTGTCTTTTGCTAAGTACTAATTTTATTATGTTTTCTTGCTAAGGATTTAGATTTAATTAAAGAAAAAAATGTTCAACGATTTGGAATTCTTCAGTGCCAGAAAATACATTATCTAATATTAAACAAAGGTAATTTTGGAGACAGTGCTGGAATGTCACCCTGGACGCTGTGCTTTCACTCTCTGTAGTGTTGTTGCGAAGTTTTTGGGGCTTATTTTGGGAAATTGGTGAAAACAGGAGCTAATTGGTTGCTGTGTGAATAAGAAATGCCTGTTTAAAAGGTTGGTTTTAGGCCCCAATTGTGGGGCTAATTGCTGTTTACCACGATTTAAATGTGCTTGGAGGCACTAAAACAGACACTTGCACATTTAGTACTCAAGTGCTGATTTGAAGCAATTTTATGGAGCTATAGATGTAGCCTCCATGCACCACTTCCATTGAAGGTGTGGAGTATGCTGGCTGACAGACAACAGCACCTATTAGGATGGCTCATGGATTGATGAAGAGGGTGCATAGGTTCTCAGACTGAAGGTCCTGGTGGAGGAGCTCCAGTGGAGGAGGAATGTCCTGCACATGCAGGAGGAAAGGAAACCACAGAGCCAACTACTACAGCCAATATGGGAGGAGGTTGCTGAGAAGGTCACAGCCAGGAGCACTGCCCCCAGGACCTGGATCCAGCGCTACAAACAATTTAACGATTTGAGAGGAGTGGCCAAAATAAGATCCCATCTCACAAACTACTCAATAACTGCACCACCATCAACATCACAACTTCAACACTGCATCCACCATTTAACTGTACACTGACATTCATACACCTCACACTATTGCATCCTTCACAGGCAATACTCACACCTTAGACACATTTCACAATGTGAGGCATCACATGCACCTGCACACATGCACACACCGCATGCACGCGCACACACACACACGCAGACACACGCAC
This sequence comes from Heterodontus francisci, assembly GCF_036365525.1. Taxonomy (NCBI): domain Eukaryota; kingdom Metazoa; phylum Chordata; class Chondrichthyes; order Heterodontiformes; family Heterodontidae; genus Heterodontus; species Heterodontus francisci. The sequence goes on along the minus strand of NC_090373.1, from coordinate 153,341,260 downwards.
GCACGCACGCACGCACACACAAACACACAAACCCATTTGTCAATACACTCATTCATAAACACCGGACCTTCTCTTCCAGGACATGATAGCACATAACTTGTGGCAGCAGGACCTGAACGGGAAGCGGAAGCACAACTCCAAGAGATCATTCCCTTGAGGAGGTAGTTCTGGCAGTGATTGAGAGGGAAGTGGTAGATGCTGTGGCTGCAGACACAACAGGGAACATCGTGCCTCAAGATGTGTAGCCACTCCAGCTTTCTTATAGATACACAACTATTCGTGAGCCCTAATCCCCCAAACCTATCCTCACTTGCAAGCTCCAAATGGTCCCAAAACACACATTTTCCTAGAGAGGCCACACCCCACCTCCTAACCCTTATAGCTTTATTACAGAGGAGCAAGAGCCATCTCACACTCAGAGGAAGAGCAGAAGGAGGCGAGGGAGGAAGAAGGTCCTACGACAATGGCGACCAGCTCAGAGACCGGCACCATGTGTAATTTAGAGGCTTGGTTAGAACAATGATCCTCACAGTGGGTTGCATTGGGTACTCGTGGACAACAGCCAAGCCATGTGGAAGGGGCACGACAGGTGCAACCTTCTCCGGCTAAAGGTTAGTTATGCTGTCGCGGAATCAGATGAGGAACTCAAAGGGCCAAGCTTCAAAAGAAGACTGATGAGTTTGACAAAACAAATGCTTACTGCAATGGATAGCCTGACTGAAAGCTTACAAGTCGTGGCGAGGGGGATGGAGGAGTCCACCTCTAGCTTGGCCTGTGGCTTGAAGCAGAACTTGAAACCCATCCTATCGAATGTGGAGAGGCAATTTTATCCAGCAACCTGTGGAGCCCAACATTATGCAGCATCTGACGACTGAGGTCACAGCTTCCACTGCAGCTATAGTCAAACAGTTTCCACAGTGAATTGCTACAATAGAAACCCAAACAGCTTCCAATGTACTACTAGCACATTCCATGGAACTGCAAACTGCAGTATTGAAAGCTCATGCAGCTGCCATGGTGGCTATGGGCTCCTTGGCTGAAAGGAGCTTGTGGAATTGACTAAGCTGCCCAGAGATCTGTCCTCCATCAAATCACTGGGCTCTCTGAACAGATGCCCTGAAGTAATGGCATGGGAATCATGGCGCAATAATCTATTGACCTACCTCTGGATGGCAGCAAGCCTGCTCCCTCCCCGCCACTCCAGCATTGCCTTTACAGCTACCTGTCAGCTAAGTGACCCAAACTGTTCAAGCCCATGCTGAGATGGTGCAATCTGAAGTGGCCCACAGCATCTCAAAGGTGTCAGATTTTCAGCAGCCATCCAGTTTGCCTATTGCTGCCACTGGGGTTGTACTTCATAGAAGCACTGGAATCAGCAACAGCACTTAGAGCATAGCCTCTAAGGGAATGGACTAGGGTGAATAGTTTAACATTTGTAAGTGTTGTTGGTTGTGTCATTTTTTCCTTGTTTGTTTTTACTCTAGATAAAGGCTGATTCTGGTAATTGGGTAGTGGTGGAATTGGTGGTCTTTTTATTGTGTTCTTCATACAGAAGGGGTTAAAAGGATTGAGTATAGATGATGGACTTCTTCATGGATCCTCAGTTGTGGAAGTTAGAGCATGTGGCAGTGCTCTAAAATCTGATGATGGAGGACATCTCTCAAAGGCAGTCTTCAATTAGATGGTGGCAAGCGTCCTGCCCAGGTGCAGGTTGTCTACCTTTGGGACTCCCCCTGGATTCCCTTGTCTTCCACGTCCTGCTCAACCTCCTCCTCTTCTTCCTTCTCTTCCTCCTCCTACTCCTCCTCTTGTGAATCCTAAGATTCTTTCTTTGGCATAATTTCTGGCAGTAAAGTCTGGTCTCTCATGATTACCAGACAGTGAAACGTGCATCTAGTCACTATGAATCTGGATCCCTCCACCTTTCCCCCTTGTCCCTCTCTCCTCCTTTGCCTGGCCTCATCTTCTCCTCCCATTCTTCCTCCAGGGCAAAAGGGACCATTAGCAAGATCGCTATGACCAATAACACCCTTTCTCTTGGTGATTCCTGTAAGGTCTCCAATAAGGTACAGTAGCACAGCACTCAATTTAGATGAAGTCCTGATGGAATTTCTGGGCAACATGTTGATGGAGTGTTGGTGATGTCTTCACAAAGTGTCCCAGAAAGCCTCTTGATGCCTATCAAAAGCCCTTTTCAAACTCAATGTAGTCAGTCAATCTCCAGCAGCAAGTGAACAGTGAAAGCTGAGCGATGCTTGCAATCCTCATCAGTGACTTCTTTACTCCTGTTCAACTGTTCACTGTTAGGAGAGGTTGCTAATTGCAGCGCTATCAAAAAATGGCTTGCAACCTCTTTAATAAGAATAAGACCAATTTAATTGATCATCCGAGTCTTAATCATCCCCAGAGTGGCCGTCCCCAGCACACACTTCGACTCCTTTACCAAATGCCATCTTGTACTAAAGACTGACTAACCAAGTGTTGCAGCTGAAGACTCCATCTTGGCCACCTCAGAGACTCTTTAGCACCTAAAGTAACCAAAGGAAAAGCCCCTGCACACTTTTGTCCTCTAAATTCTCCTTGTATGCATGTAGAAGGTGATTTAATTTCTGTCAAATAATTCATTAAAATAGGTGAATGCCATTCTATTCATGTATATTCATAACTATGTTTTAAATAAACTATAGCTTGCAATGACTTTAGGTCTGCTCATTAGGGCTTCTGGTTAGCTTGTGAAACATTGTGAAAAATGACTGGCTAATTTTTCGAGGTAGGTCCAGCTCTTACACATTGTTATAATTGGGGATTTATAGCATGGGCTAAAGCTAGAATTCACTAGCTATGCAAAATGCAGGCTTGGATTAGTTATGCCAAGACTAGATTTGACACCCAAAATTAATCTTCCTGCTATACACGGTGAATGAGATAAATCCAGCATCTGAATAATTACACCCACTGTGACAGGCAGAACTGAGTCCTATTAGTTAAATCGATGGGAGGAATTCTTAATAAATAATTAGAGAAACCTTAATATTCTATTGCAATTCTGGATGTTGTCATGCAGGCCCCCACCTGACAAGAATGAGGCATATTAATTTTGTTAAATGACCATTGATTTTAAACTTGCTGGGAAGAAGAGAAGGCCTATTACAAGTGCTGCCAGACACTTAGTTGAATAACATTTGCATACTAACAGACAGAGCTTGTGGAGACAAAAGGACCATTCCCTGACACATTCAACCCACAATGAATATTGATCACTAGACACTGACTGTGTAAGGAAGAGCATTCCAGAGTCTGCTAAGGTTATACAATCCACAAAAGCCAGGATTGGTTAAACCAGCTGATCACATGACTAACTGGCTGGTCCGGGGCTTTTTGAACTAGCAACATAATTTTTGAACTGAAAAAGATTGTTTGCACCTGGAGTGAGAAGATCTCTCCTGTCTGCTCTCATCTTTTTCTCACAAGCCTCTGGACCCACTGAGGACACATGAACTTCAAGAGAGAAAAGTCTCCTACATCAATCAATGTTTAAGAAGAATACTGGGACCCTACAAAAAGCAAGACCTATCTACGAGCAAGGACTCTACAGCAAGCTTTAAGAAAAGTAACCAAAACATCTTCATATATTGCATCAAACTTTTCCAGTTTATTTCTTCTGCTCTTTTCTGTCTCTTTCTGCACGTGTGTATCACGTATGCATGCTAACATGGGCGCGTTTCATATCCATAGGTGTTAACTGAATAAGAGTTTAAGTTTAATTAAGTTCAACCCTTTTTCTTTAAACCCAAGAAAACCTGTTTGGCTGGTATCTTTGCCTAATAATTGGAAGTTAGTGAACAAGGATTCACTAAGGAGGAGCTAAAAAAACTGTGTTTAAAATTAAACCCTGTTATGGTAAGACCATGTGAAGGCTGAGAGGGAACCCTAGACCCCTTTCTCATCTGGTCATAACAATGTTAAATTTGCATTGAAGACTGGGGCATTTCTACATATTTGAATTCAGCATTGTATGCTATTCTGTGTGGTAGGATATTTTTCCATTGCCCCTCACTACTATGAGTTATAAAGGTAGGAATCTACTGTTACTGGAGCCTGTCAGACATAGTGGATAATCTTAACCTAACTCACTTGGTAGAAAACTGACAGGAATCGCCAATGGAAAGTAAAACCAGGCGGGGTGTTAACGAGCTGGCCAATCTGATCCTGACACTTTCCTACTGGATGTAATAGATTAAAATGACGCCCACACTTTGTAATAGTGTTTGATACTTTAGAAATCCCAGTTCAATACAGCCTGAGAGCAGAAGTTTTGAGCAGAATTGCCCTCTTGTATTATAACATCCACTGCACTGTACAACTTCTAAGCAGCAGTGCAAGTAACAAACCAAAATACATTAGCAAGTATACAGATATTGGCCCCAATATTTACATGGAGGTGGGAGGGTGTGGAGGAGCATGGCAGAGTGGGAAAAACTTAATAAGGCAGGGGACACAGACACCTGCTAACTTTAGCAACAAGACAGCATTATCAATTTTTTCTTCAGGTTCCCGCACAGCAACTGGCCAAGTTGGCAGGCTGGTCAACTTCTGGGCAGACAACCAGTGGCAGGAGTCAGCAGTTGGGAATCTTTGGAGATGGTCGCTGGCAATCGGGAAGAGGGACTGAGTGAGAGATTGGAACTTAGTGGGGTTTGGGACATCACTGATCATGGGAGGGGAAGAGACTGCGATCAGCAGAGGGGAGCCAGAATTCTTCCTTGAAGGGCCGCTAAGCAGTCCTGCTCCTCCTGGCCCACAAGGAGTACTGTAAAAGCATTCATCTTCTTGAGCCAGCAACTCCTGCCTCTCTTTCGCTGTCGAGTTTCCTGAGCCCTGATGGCCAGCACAGAAAATCTTAAATTTAAACCTGGCGCCTGATCGCACTGTGGGAGCATGATTCCAATATGTTAATTAAGTGCCCCACCTCTCGAAGGCAAGGGACAACACAAAACTTGCTGCCATTAAAACAGCAGTGGGAGCATGTGTGATAGGTTGGGGAGCCATTTGTTAATCTTATAAACCCCCAACACCACCCCCAACACCCCCTAACCACCCCCACCCACTCCTGCCTCTCATGGAGGTGTTAATATTGAAGTCAATGTCTGTCTTCATAGAATTGAAGGATTAAGGAGCATAGCAGAAACTATATTTATTTTATAAAATTACAGATGGAATTTAATTGAAGACCAAGTAAATTGCTCTAACTTTTAAACATGCATTGCTCTCACTTGCAATCCAGTCAACAAATCCAATGGACTCTTTTATATATAAAAAAAATAAAAGCAATTCACCCTGGTCTGTATAAAGTACTGGAAGTAATCAAGATAAGGGGACTGGTTAAGTGTAAAATGTGACAAGTTGACCTTTTCCTTTGGAAATGTGTTCCTACTCTTCTTTTAGATAAATGTTTAAGTGTATGTGAATGATGTTTTGTGGATTGCAGAAACAAACTAATAGCCAATTTTTCAAGTACTGTTCATTTTAGCCTCTTTGATGTATTATTGTATTTTGCATTGCCTAATGTAGTTTTATTATGTATATTTTTAAACAATTGTATTACTTAAAACTTGGTTGTGAACAGCCAGAACAAATACTTGAACTCTGTGTTTGATCATTCGTAATGGGATTGACTTTCTCTTATGCTGTTAGAATATGAACAGTTCCTTTCAACTACCAGACAAGAGTCCATGGAACTGGTAACCCTTGAGCAAACTCAGAAGGAGGGAGGATGGATCATATATGATTGCCTGGGCTGTACTGAGTCCCACTGTTGAAACTGTGATAATTGGGATATAATTATTTGCTGTAAGGAACAGCTTATAATGACTGTTTAGGTTAGCAAATCTTTGCAGTAAATATGGAAACATTACAGAGCTATCTATTGAACCTGAGAACAGCCAAGCTCCAGAAACATCCAAAGGTCATACCCTAGACTGAGATGATAAGACCACCATCAAATAGTTTGTAACTGAACAAGCATTATATATAAAGAAACAGAAAAGGAAAATGCCTCTATGTGTCTACCTTCTCTCTTCTCAGGATCCCATTTTCTAACCGTTCACAAACGCATGGCCTACATTGAGTTAGTTAAGTACTGCTCCACCATCATAACAGACTTAAACCCTCGTAGTTTTTGTTTGCTGCCTATTACATAGAATTTTACAGCATAGAAAGAGGCCATTCAGCCCAACTGGTCACTGCCAGTGTTTCTCCTCCACACAAGCCTCCTCCCACCTTATCTGATCTTTCACCCTATTTCTCCAGCACTCCACCATGTCTGGAAGCATTTGTCTGTCTGGAATTTTTTTCATACAATGCTACAGTAAGGAACAATATTATGAAATGCACAATGTGTCACAAAGATCATGCAAGACTTCTTCAGAGATTTTCTTTGATATGGATTGATCACAGCATCTAAAATGCATCTTCAATTTGCAGTGTATGCTGGATTATTGAGTGGGCCATTTCATTATCTTGCTGCTCACGATAAGTCAGAGGGTTTTGAACAACCGTTATTCATCTGAATTTAAGAAAAAATCTACTAAGAAAAAAACCCAAACAAAATAAAGAGAATAAATCAAATGCCAAGGCTCCTTTTACTGGCATCACTGACATCCCAGAGGTCCTTGGATGCTCTCCTACTGCTGATTTAAAATCAGCACTAATTCGCATGGTGGAGTCATTTTTTTTAAAAGAAGGAATCCCTTCTTCCTGCCTGTTCCCAATTGCTTCCATTAATTCAGTGGGATAGACTTTATTTGTGTACTGGGAACAAAGCTAAAAGTGGTCTACACTCCTCTGCCCACGAGATGCAAAATTGCATGATTCCTGATTTGTTGATATCACATTCACTCCATTCTATAACAGATGGGAGAGAAAGAGAAGGGGACAGAGAGAGGCAGCACGATGGGATTACTATAGGAGTAAAAGTAGAGCAGAAAGGTAAAGAAAAATGGAAAGGAACAATAGCAGGGAGAAAAAGAGAAAAGCAGAAAAATATGTTTTGCTTTTTTAAAAGAGCCATGTGACTGCAGGTCATGTAACAAATGGGAGGGTTTACAGAGCACCTTCTGCACTGGGACCTATCGTATTGTTTTGGATACCATTGAGTGCATATTACGATAGCAAGGCACCTCTATCGAGACCACCTATTTGTAGGTCTGCAATTATGGCTCCCATCATCAGCACACATTTCACTCCACCCAGCGATGCAGGCTTGTGTCTCCTCGTTTCTTCCTCCAACTAGTACAAACATGCACAGGATTGAATCTAAGTAAATGCGATCTGCTCTAAACCATTTACCTTCTCTTGTCCCTCAGTTTGCATTCCAAAAGATAAACAAGGGCCAGGCAGCTGAAAAGCTTTGAAATGCAGTTAATGAATGTCGAAAGAGAGAAAGTAATTTTCAATCTACCATTGCAGTGCAAAACTGGCGTTGTGGCTCAGGAACCCATTATATAAACTGACCAATTTTCCTGTTCGTTGATTTCAATGGAAAATAAAATCAGATGGTTGGTGTAATGAATGCCGGGTTAAGTTGAAAATAACCCCAAGATTCTCTAAGCACTCTTTACCATACAATGTAGCTCTGCTGCAACTAGGGTCTGCATTATCAACATAGTTTTAAATTGGAGCTCCTTGGGACTTATTGGACATGGTCAGTGATCAAACTTTCTGAAGCATTACTAGTCTTTGTCTGTCTTCTACCATTGGCTTTATTCCAGGCTTGGACTTGGCAGCACTTGAATGCTAAGTAACTCTAGATTTCTTTCCTAATCACATTGCCCGGAGTCCCGAGTGCTGACCTGGATGCATCCATGTTTTCATTTTCTCAAATTATTAGTTTGCCTTCTGCTTCTGATTTTGTTTTTTCACCCCACAGATGAAATATCCATTTGTCTGCCCCAATGAGTCTTTCTGCTTGCTGCCCTGAAAATGATGAACAAAGAACAAAGAACAAAGAAAATTACAGCACAGGAACAGGCCCTTCGGCTCTCCAAGTTTACGCCGATCCAAATCCTCTATCTAAACCTGTCGCCTATTTTCTAATGGTCTGTATCTCTTTACTTCCTGCCCATTCATGTATCTGCCTAGATACATCTTAAAAGACGCTATCGTGCCCGCGTCTACCACCTCCACTGGCAATGCGTTCCAGGCACCCACCACCCTCTGCGTAAAGAACTTTCCACGCATATCCCCCCTAAACTTTTCCCCTTTCACTTTGAACTCGTGTCCCCTTGTAATTGAATCCCCCACTCTGGGGAAAAAGCTTTTTGCTATCCACCCTGTCTATACCTCTCATGATTTTGTACACCTCAATCAGGTCCCCCCTCAACCTCCGTCTTTCTAATGAAAATAATCCTAATCTACTCAACCTCTCTTCATAGCTAGCGCCCTCCATACCAGGCAACATCCTGGTGAACCTCCTCTGCACCCTCTCCAAAGCATCCACATCCTTTTGGTAATGTGGCGACCAGAACTGCACGCAGTATTCCAAATGTGGCCGAACCAAAGTCCTATACAACTGTAACATGACCTGCCAACTCTTGTACTCAATACCCCGTCCGATGAAGGAAAGCATGCCGTATGCCTTCTTGACCAGTCTATTGACCTGTGTTGCCACCTTCAGGGAACAATGGACCTGAACACCCAAATCTCTCTGTACATCAATTTTCCCCAGGACTTTTCCATTTGCTGTATAGTTCACTCTTGAATTGGATCTTCCAAAATGCATCACCTCGCATTTGCCCTGATTGAACTCCATCTGCCATTTCTCTGCCCAACTCTCCAGTCTATCTATATTCTGCTGTATTCTCTGACAGTCCCCTTCACTATCTGCTACTCCACCAATCTTAGTGTCGTCTGCAAACTTGCTAATCAGACCACCTATACTTTCCTCCAAATCATTTATGTATATCACAAACAACAGTGATCCCAGCACGGATCCCTGTGGAACACCACTGGTCACACGTCTCCATTTTGAGAAACTCCCTTCCACTGCTACTCTCTGTCTCCTGTTGCCCAGCCAGTTCTTTATCCATCTAGCTAGTACACCTTGGACCCCATGCGCCTTCACTTTCTCCATCAACCTACCATGGGGAACCTTATCAAACGCCTTACTGAAGTCCATGTATACGACATCTACAGCCCTTCCCTCATCAATCAACTTTGTCACTTCCTCAAAGAATTCTATTAAGTTGGTAAGACATGACCTTCCCTGCACAAAACCATGTTGCCTATCACTGATAAGCCCATTTTCTTCCAAATGGGAATAGATCATATCCCTCAGTATCTTCTCCAGCAGCTTCCCTACCACTGACGTCAGGCTCACCGGTCTATAATTACCTGGATTATCCCTGCTACCCTTCTTAAACAAGGGGACAACATTAGCAATTCTCCAGTCCTCCGGGACCTCACCCGTGTTTAAGGATGCTGCAACGATATCTGTTAAGGCCCCAGCTATTTCCTCTCTTGCTTCCCACAGCAACCTGGGATAGATCCCATCCGGACCTGGGGACTTGTCCACCTTAATGCCTTTTAGAATACCCAACACTTCCTCCCTCCTTATGCCAGCTTGACCTAGAGTAATCAAACATCTGTCCCTAACCTCAACATCCGTCATGTCCCTCTCCTCGGTGAATACCGATGCAAAGTACTCGTTTAGAATCTCATCCATTTTCTCTGACTCCACGCATAACTTTCCTCCTTTGAACTTTTCGTGACAAAAATGCCATGGCTTGCTGCTTTGATCCTAACCATACTTTCCTTGAGTTTATTATGCTGCAATCTTGTTATGAACTGAAAATTTAACTATTTTTATTTTTGTTTTATTTGTATTTTTGCTTTTTCTTTGCTTCCATCTTGCTGTTCTATCATTCAAAAATTAAAAAAAAACATAAAAAGAAATTGTCAGACATGCCTTCAAGCCATTCAAACAATATTCCAACAATTTTTCCAAACAAGCTGCCATTGTATTTGGATAAGAAATGGTAATAAGCAAATACGTATGGAATCACTGTGAAATAGAGAATTGTATGTAGAGAAATATGGGGAGAGGAGTCAGCTATTCGGCCCATTGAAACTGCCCTGCTTTTTTGTAGGCCATGTACTTCTATTGCTTTAATCCCAATTAAATTTATCCCCCATAACCGTAATAACTTTAATCTCTGCGTACCTATTTTAAACACCTTAAGTTAATTCTGCATCTATGACTTTCTGAAGCTGTGTATTCCAAATTCTCACAGCCTTAATAATTAAGTTTATTTTAACTTAGCTGGCTTACAAATAGTTGTTTGATAATACAGAACTTCAGTATTGCTGAAAATAGAAACATTTTGACATACAGTATAAATTTGTTGTTTTCCTTTACATTGGTTTTCTTGCGAATTGTCCTGATGAGTGCAAGACGAAAAGCTTTGACAAAATGTTTCTATTTTCAGTAATTATCTGGATTAGTTCTGATTTTAATATTATGTCCCGTGTTCTGAATTCCTCTGCAAGAGGAATCATCTCAATTCCCCAAGTTTACCCAGTCTCTCATCTCAACTCAGTCCCTTACTGCCCAGGTTGGTGAGAGTGACTGCCCTTGACATCAAGGCAGCATTTGACCGAGTATGGCATCAATGAGCCCTAGTAAAACTGGAGTCAATGGGAATCGGGGGAAAACTCTCCGCTGGTTGGAGTCATACCCAGCGCAAAGGAAGATGGCTGTGGTTGTTGGACGTCAATCATCTCAGCTCCAGGACATAACTGCAGGAGTTCTTCAGGGTGGTGTCCTCGGCCCAAGCATCTTATGCTGCTTTATCAATGGCCTTCCTTCAATCATGAGGTCAGAGGTGGGGATGTTCACTGATGATTGCACAATATTGAGCACCATTCGCAACTCCTCAGACACCGAAGCAGACCGTGTAGAAATGCAGCAAGACCCGGACAATATCCAGGCTTGGGCTGATAAGTGGCAAGTAACATTTGCGGCACACAAGTGCCAGGCAATGGCCATCTCAAACAAGAAAAAATCTAATCATCTCCCCTTGACATTCAATGGCACTACATTCATTGAATCCCCCACTATCAACATCCTGGGGAGTTACCATTGACCAGAAGCTGAACTGGAGTAGCCATATAAATACCATGGCTACAAGCGCAGGGGTCAGAGGCTAGGAATCCTGTGGCGAGTAACTCACCTCCTAACTCCCCAAGCCTGTCCACCATCTACAAGGCACAAGTCAGGAGTGTGATGGAATACTCTCCACTTGCCTGGATGGTTGCAGCTCCAACAACACTCAAGAAGCACGACACCTTCCTGGACAAGCAGCCCGCTTGATTGGCACCCCATCTACAAACATTCACTCCCTCCACCACTGATGCACAGTGGCAGCAGTGTGTACCATCTACAAGATGCACTGCAGCAACGCACCTTCGACAGCACCTTCCAAACCCTCGACCTTTACCACCTAGAAGGACAATGGCAGCAGATGCATGGGAACACCACCACCTGCAAGTTCCCCTCCAAGCCACACACCATCCTGACTTGGAACTATATCGCCGTTCCTTCACTGTCACTGGGTCAAAATCCAGGAACTCCCTTCCAAACGGCTCCGTGGGTGTACCTATCCCACATGGACTGCAGTGGTTCAAGAAGGCAGCTCACCACGAGCTTCTCAAGGGCAATTAGGGATGGGCAATAAATACTGGCCTGGCCAGTGACTCCCACATCCCATGAATGAATTAAAAAAAAACTTCTTTCAAGGCCAGTATATCTTCATAATAAGGACTGAAGAGGTTTGATTTTGTAGTTAAACCAATAGTAGACTTTTGTTTTATATTCAAATAGGTGAAGAATTCCAAGTAAACTCTAGTTTCCTGCATTAAAACAGTGATTACATTTCAAAAGTACTTCATTGACTGTAAAGCATTTGTGATGTTCTGAGGTCATGAGAGGTACCATATAAATATAATCTTTCCTTTTTGAGCATTCTGCTTTCTGATGTAGCTTCCCTGGAGTTTCTGTTGAACATATTCAAGGTCCAAATGCACTATGTAAAACTGAGTGGAATAAAAAGATATGTAAACATGTCAAATTTGGTGAAAATAAGATAATGTCATTACACATCAATGGATGTTTATTTTTCTCCATCCCTGCAGCCCAATGCTGTGCTTATAGAATTGTGTCGCACCACAGGTCGTGAAATCTTACAATGTGGAATGTTAATTTAAGTCTGTTTCTGGGTTCTGTTATGACATTATCATACTGGATCACCAGATATAAATAGCCACATATTACAAAAATATTAAAATAGTCATTCCCTAGTTAAGATCAGTTTGCAAAAAGAAATATGACCATGAATAATATTGGTGGCATTCAGGACTTTTCTACAACGTGAAATGCAGGAGGTCCCCAATGCTGTCCCTTTAAAAGCAATTTCTTAGAATCTAGTGACTGAGCTTATTTTATATTAATTAACTAATTAGTGCTAGAAATGACAGTTAGAGGGGTGAAGTGCTTCACCTGTGAGATGTGGGAGGTCCGTGACACTTCCAGCGTTCCGGACGACTACATCTGCAGGAAGTGTACCCAGTTGCAGCTCCTTACAGACCGCATGGATCAGTTAGAGTGGCAACTGGATGCACTTAGGAGCATGCAAGTTGCAGAAAGTGTCATAGACAGGAGTTTTAGAGAAGTGGTTACACCCAAGGTGCAGGCAGATAGATGGGTGACCGCTAGAAGGGGCAGGCAGTCAGTGCAGGAATCCGCTGTGGCTCTTCCCTTCTCTAACAAGTATACCGTTTTGGATACTGTTGGGGGGGATGGCCTATCAGGGAAAAACTGCAGCGGCCAGAGCAGTGGCACCACGGCTGACTGTTGTTCAGCAGGGAGGGACAAAGCGCAGAAGAGCAATAGTTATAGGGGACTCTATAGTCAGGGGCACAGATAGGCGCTTCTGTGGACGTGAAAGAGACTCCAGGATGGTATGTTGCCTCCCTGGTGCCAGGGTCAAGGATGTCTCTGAACGGACAGGGGGCATTCTGAAGGGGGAACAACCAGAGGTTGTGGTACACATCGGTACCAACGACATAGGCAGGAAGAGTGATGAGGTCCTGCAGGGGGAGTTTAGGGAGTTAGGTAGCAAGTTAGAAAACAGGACCTCTAGGGTTGTAATCTCGGGATTACTCCCTGTGCCACGTGCCAGTGAGGCTAGAAATAGAAATATAGTGCAGCTAAACACGTGGCTGAACAGCTGGTGTAGAAGGGAGGGTTTCAGATATCTGGACCATTGGGATCTCTTCAGGGACAGATGGGACCTGTACAAGAAGGACGGGTTGCATCTAAACTGGAGGGGCACAAATATCCTGGCTGCGAGGTTTGCTAGCATCACTCGGGAGGGTTTAAACTAGTGTGGCAGGGGGGTGGGAACCAGAGCAGTAGGTCAGCAAGTGAAATAAATGAAGGGGAACTAGTAAATAAGGCCAGTAAGAGTAAGAGGAAGAGCAGGCAGGGAGATGTTGCGGAGCACAGCGGGACTGGTGGTCTGAAGTGCATTTGTTTCAATGCAAGAAGTATAACAGGTAAGGCAGATGAACAGAGCTTGGATTAGTACTTGGAACTATGATGTTGTTGCTATTACAGAGACTTGGTTGAGGGAAGGACAGGATTGGCAGCTAAATGTTCCAGGATTTAGAAGCTTCAGGCGGGATAGCGGGGGATGTAAAAGGGGTGTGGGAGTTGCATTACTGGTTAAGGAGAATATCACAGCTGTACTGCGGGAGGACACCTCGGAGGGGTCATGCAGCGAGGCAATATGGGTGGAACTCAGGAATAGGAAGGGTGCAGTCACGATTTTGGGGGTTTACTACAGGCCTCCCAACAGCCAGCAGGAGGTAGAGGAGCAGATATGTAGACAGATTTTGGAAAGATGTAAAGGTAACAGGGTTGTAGTGGTGGGTGATTTTAACTTCCCCTATATTGACTGGGACTCACTTAGTGCTAGGGGCTTGGATGGGGCAGAATTTGTAAGGAGCATCCAGGAGGGCTTCTTGAAACAATATGTAGATAGTCCAACTAGGGATGGGGCCGTACTGGACCTGATATTGGGGAATGAGCCCGGCCAGGTGGTCGAAGTTTCAGTAGGGGAGCGTTTCGGGAACAGTGACCATAATTCCATAAGTTTTAAGGTACTTGTGGAAAAGGATAAAAGTAGCCCTCGGGTGAAGGTGCTAAATTGGGGGAAGGCTAATTATAACAATATTAGGCAGGAACTGAAGAATGCAGATTGGGGTTGGCTATTTGAGAGTAAATCAACATCTGACATGTGGGAGTCTTTCAAACGTCAGTTGATTAGAATCCAGGACCAGCATGTTCCTGTGAGGAAGAAGGATAAGTTTGGCAAGTTTCGGGAACCTTCGATAACGCGGGATATTGTGAGCCTCGTCAAAAAGAAAAAGGAAGCATTCGTAAGGGCTGGAAGGCTAGGAACAGATGAATCCCTTGGTTATGAGAAGTCATTGGCTAACAGGATGAAGGAAAATCCCAAGGCTTTTTATACGTATATAAAGAGCAAGAGGGTAACCAGGGAAAGGGTTGGCCCACTCAAGGACAGAGAAGGGAATCTATGTGTGGAACCAGAGGAAATGGGCAAGGTACTAAATGAGTACTTTGCATCAGTATTCACCAAGTAGAAGGACTTGGTGGATGATGAGCCTAGGGAAGGGAGTGTAGATAGTCTCAGTCATCTCATTATCAAAAAGGAGGAGGTGTTGGGTGTCTTGCAAAGTATTAAGGTAGATAAGTCCCCAGGGCCTGATGGGATCTACCCCAGAATACTGAGGGGGGCAAGGGAAGAAATTGCTGGGGCCTTGACAGAAATCTTTGCATCCTCATTGGCTACAGGTGAGGTCCCAGAGGACTGGAGAATAGCCAATGTTGTTCCTTTGTTTAAGAAGGGTAGCAAGGATAATCCAGGAAATTATAGGCCGGTGAGCTTTACGTCAGTTGTAAGGAAATTATTAGAGAGGATTCTTCGGGACAGGATTTACTCCCATTTGGAAACAAATGGACTTATTAGCGAGAGGCAGCATGGTTTTGTGAAGGGGAGGTCGTGTCTCACTAATTTGATTGACTTTTTTGAGGAAGTGACGAAGATGGTTGATGAAGGAAGGGCAGTGGATGTTATCTATATGGACTTCAGTAAAGCCTTTGACAAGGTCCCTCATGGCAGACTGATACAGAAGGTGAAGTCACATGGGATCAGAGGGGAGCTGGCAAGATCGATACAGAACTGGCTCAGTCATGGAAGACAGAGGGTAGCAGTGGAAGGGTGCTTTTCTGAATGGAGGGCTGTGACTAGTGGTGTTCCGCAGGGATCAGTGCTGGGTCCTTTGCTGTTCGTAGTATATATAAATGATTTGGAGGAAAATGTAGCTGGTCTGATTAGGAAGTTTGCGGACGACACAAAGGTTGGTGGAGTTGCGGACAGTGATGAGGATTGTCAGAGGATACAGCAGGATGTAGATCTCTTGGAGGCTTGGGTGGAGAAATGGCAGATGGAGTTTAATTCGGACAAATGTGAGGTAATGCATTTTGGAAGGTCTAATGCAGTATACAGTAAATGGCAGAACACTTAGGAGTATTGACAGGCAGAGAGATCTGGGCATACAGGTCCACAGGTCACTGAAAGTGGCAACGCAGGTGGATAAGGTAGTCAAGAAGGCATACGGCATGCTTGCCTTCATCGGTTGGGGCATAAAGTATAAAAATAGGCAAGTCATGCTGCAGCTGTACAGAACTTTAGTTAGGCCACACTTAGAATATTGCGTGCAATTCTGGGCGCCACACTACCAGAAGGACGTGGAGGCTTTGGAGAGGGTACAGAAGAGGTTTACCAGGATGTTGTCTGGTCTGGAGGGCATTAGCTATGAGGAGAGGTTGGATAAACTCGGATTGTTTTCACTGGAACGACAGAGGTGGAGGGGCGACATGATCAAGGTTTACAAAGTTATAAGCGGCATGGACAAAGTGGATAGTCAGAAGCTTTTTCCCAGGGTGGAAGAGTCAGTTACTAGGGGACATAGGTTTAAGGTGCGAGGGGCAAGGTTTAGAGGGGATGTGCGGGGCAAGTTCTTTACACAGAGGGTGGTGAGTGCCTGGAACTTGTTGCCGGGGGAGGTGGTGGAAGCAGGTACCATAGAGACGTTTAAGAGGCATCTTGACAAATACATGAATAGGATGGGAATAGAGGGATACGGACCCCGGAAGTGCAGAAGGTGTTAGTTTAGGCAGGCATCAAGATCGGCGCAGGCTTGGAGGGCCGAACGGCCTGTTCCTGTGCTGTACTGTTCTTTGTTCTTTGAGCTAAAGTGATCCAGTACAGGCCTCCAGTGTTCTTTCTGACACCAGCAACCAAAGAAATAGGTGCTTTAAGAAAAAAAAAGACATTTTGATGTACAAATTAGTGGGCAATTTGTGTTCCCTACATTGGTGTGTGATGGAAATCTCGTACTATGGGGATGGATTAAAATTAGTCACGGCATTTTAACAGTGCAACTAGAATTAAAACAGTTATGCCAGCCCCCATGCTCTTGCACAACAAAGTAATTAATGAGGTATTTTTCCAGCTTCACGCCACCAGCAAGGCTTACCCACCAGAAGCTTCTGAGTTGAAACCTGAATCCATACCGTGTATGAGTTTCCAATTATTAATTTGAATTGTCAAAATAATCATGCAGAAGGTCGTCTGATTTTCTCAGATATGTTTACGACAGGTAAAGTTGCAAACTGTTCCTGTAGGGCTCAAACTTTTATCCTTCTTTCATAATATTTTAACAATAGATTGAGAATTCTGAAATGACCGATAAATTAGTTAAAATAACCACACGTACAAGGAGACAGGGCTACAACTTTGCTGTCCCAAATCTCCAGCCCATGTTTTCCCCAATCAGTGTTGGTTTGCAGAATTGCCACTCTCTTGCTAAATAAGAAAGAGGTTTAGAGGAATAACATCATGTTGAGGGAAAGTACTGAATGGTGTGTCCAAGGGCTCAGTTCTGGGACCACCTACCAGTTTTGATTTATATCAACAAATTGGATTCAGAAACTCAATGAAAAGAGGTCAAATTTGCAGCAAATACCAAACTCAGAGGAGTCGTGGAATCAAAGGAAAGTACAGAATGAATGATACAAAAGTGAGTTGGTCAAACAATGGCAGATGCAACTGTAAAGTACTGCGTAGAGGAAGGAAAATGGGTGGCACACATTCTTCATGAAAGGTGCTGAAATAGTTAAGGATGAAGTTGAAAAAAACAAAAAAAGGGGAGATATGCAAGTGTTGGAGGCAGTGGAGAGAAGAGCAAGAGGATATTCCTAAATGCAAGGGGTTTGAGATATGAAAAAAAGATTGGAGAGATGAACTCTTAAGCCTGGAAAAGAGACATCTGAGACATGATCTTATTGGGAAAATACATGAGCAAGTTGTATGAAAAAGAATAATCTGGAACACTACGATCAATGAAACTGTGGGAGTGGGACAAGGGAACACAGGCTCAAATTAGAAAAAGTAATTTATTTATTTTGATTTAGAGATACAGCACTGAAACAGGCCCTTCGAGTCTGTGCTGACCATCAACCACCCATTTATACTAATCCTACATTAATCCCATATTCCTACCACATCCCCACCTTCCATCAATTCCCCTAGCACCTACCTATACTAGGGGCAATTTACAATGGCCAATTTACCTATCAACCTGCAAGTCTTTGTGGGAGGAAACCAGAGCCCCCAGCGAAAACCCACGCGGTCACAGGGAGAACTTGCAGACTCCACATAGGCAGTACCCAGAATTAAACCCAGGTCACTGGAGCTGTGATGCTAACCACTGCGCCACTGTGACTAATATCAGGAAGTCCATCTTCATACAAAGGGACTGATGGTAGTCTCCAAGACATTGTGGTTATGTTTCAGCAGCATTGCTTCTGTGGGTGGCTGACGTGTTATCTTCAAGACAAGCCCTAATGTTAGATTTTTTACAAAAGCTAAAATTGAGGAAGTTACTTCAACAACATGATTAGGTCAATGGTTAAAGTCCTGAATCTCAAATTGTTTAAAAACAATGGCTACTTGAGCCAATTTCGAACAGCCACTGTTCGACCAAATCAGGCTAATTTTGAATGAAATATGTTCCCCCACCCCCAACCCCTCCTAGAATGGAGTAGGGAATACAAAGCAATGGTCAAAAATATGTGTTTATACCAAGAATCCTACTTTATAAAATGGCATGAAGCAGGAATATGTGCTAGCTCTGACTCTATTCACCATCTTTTTTAGTATTATGCTGCAGCAGCCAATATAAGACCTTAAGGAGGGAGTTTACGTACGCTTCCAGACTGAGGGAGGCCTTTTCAACTTCAGGCGTCTTCAGGCTCATACAAAGGCACAAGAAAAACTCACCCATGAACTTCTTTTCACCAATGACTGTTCTCTCTTGGCCCACAGTCAGTCAAACCTGCAACGTATAAAAACACATTTTTCCAAGTCGGCACAACTCTTTGGACTAAAAATCAATTTAAAGAAAACTGAAGTCCTGCATCAGCCTGCACCCCAAGAAGAATATAGACCACCAAGAATTGTCATTGAGGGAATCGAGCTGAATGCCATCAAGCAATTTACCTATACGGGGAGCGTCATCTCGTTTGATGCCACCATAGCCAAGGACGTGGATAATAGACTTTCAAAAGCCAGCAGAACATTCTAGACATGTACAAACGTGTGTGGAGCAACCACAGCCTCAGAGCACAGACCAAACTCAAAGTGTAAAAAGCTGTATTCCTCACCACCCTTCTGTATGGTGCTGAGTAATGGGTCCTATACCGCCGTCATGTACGCCTTCTAGAGCACTTCCATCAGCGCTGCTTCCACAGCATCCTCAAGATCCACTGGCAGGACCGCATCGCAAATATTGAAGTCCTGGAAACAGCCAACATCACCAGCATCGAGGCCATCCTCCTGCAAAGCCAACTGTGTTGGGCAGGTCACGCCCGGATGGATGACAGTCGCCTGCCCAAGATCGTGTTGTTTGGGGAGCTGACCACGTGTAAAAGGAACAGAGGCGCCCCATGAAACATTACAAGGAGTCCTTGAAGAAGTCCCTTTCTGTGTGCCACATTGACCATCGCCAGTGGGAAGCGCAGGCCATAGATTGTGTTGCCTGGAGATGCTACATCAGAAGGGCTACAGACAGCTTTGTGACTGAGCGAAGAACCAACATGAAAGAGAAAAGGATAAGGATAGATCCAATTGCCCCCAGCAGTGACTACACCTTCACTTGTACCCGCTGTTGGAGAATCTGCTGGTCATGGATAGGCCTAACTAGCCACCAGCGGGCCTACAACTGATGAGTACAACCTTCCCAAAATCTTCATCTGCGAAGCAATGCCAAGAGACTTTATAGCACTGTTACATCAATGTATTTTGTTGAATGACCATTTCCTTTAATCCACTGACTGGAAATATGAATTTTATATTTTTTTGAAAAGGCATTTTTAAAGTCATCCTTTCAGCTTAAGATGGTCACCTAGTTTGCTACACTATATCCTACATTGCAAAGGACTGTGAGGAGAGAGATCAAATGTCTGCTAAGTCCCCAGCAGTAACCAAGACCCAGGAAGCTTAAAGGAACTACCTGTACCCTCAGCAAGAAGAAGAAATACTGCTAATTGCTATTTTTGAATCACTGAGTGACTGTCGTGTGACAAGCCCCTCCCTATCTGTTGTTTTAAGATGGTGTTTTCTCTGCAGCAGAGGAGAAGCAACTGGACTCTGGCATGAGCGGACCCTATGTGGGGGTCTCTCTCTCTCTCTCTCTCTCTCTCTCTCTCTCCATTTCAACTTGAAAGCTTTCAAATCCTGTTTGTTGACTGACTACCTTTACATACTCTGGCTACAATCAGAAACCCCACTGGAGGAAATCATCTGCATCACTATCTCCAAGAGACTTACCAAACCAGTCATCTACCTTTTCAAACTAAAAGCCTCAGCACCACTGAATTCAGCTTGAAGACAGCCGAATCACCAAACTCCACAGACTGTATACCTTTTAATGGACTCCACCTCAACCAATCTACCTTTCCCCACTCTACAACCTATTTGTGTGTGTGTAAACCTCGAGTCTTTGTGTGAGAGTGAAAGTTGGCGTGTTGTTTTTTTTTAGTTCGGTTTAGGCACAATAAAGTTAACCACTTTCTTTGTTAACTCAAGAAAACCTGTCCGATTCGTTCTTGTTATGATCATAGCAAGTAAGTAATCAAATACCTACTGAATTGGCCAGTACATCCACTTTAAGGAAGAATTAAACCTGTTGTGGTCAAACAAGAAGAGGGAAAAGAGGAAAGCCCTTTGACCCCTCCTCCCTTGACTGTAACAACCGTACACTATAAATACTGATCAGAACATGCAGCAGCTCTTAGAATATAGGACCCACTATTGTCAGTACACTTCCTTTGTACTTGGAATCTCCCTTCTAGTGTTGTGACATTCACAGGTATATATAATTTAGTTTTATTATATTTACTTGACTGTTGTGCAGACAGTTTTAACAGAGACATATGCTTGGAATTTTGAATATGGTATTAGAGATGTAAACAATCTTACAGAGCCAACTGATTCTGGAAGGATGTACAAAAAAATCACTGTGCAGGTTTCACTGGCTTTGAGTGGAACTGCTGGATAATGGAAGCCTTTACAAAATTGACTGCACCATTTCAAGCTGATGAAAATTGGGAGGGGAAGAATAATACAAGGACCAAGAAACATTATGCATTCTATTGGCAACCGGTGAAAAACCTGCAGCAGCCACGGAGAAATCCGCCTCCCCCCACCACCCTGCCCAGTAGTAGGAATGCAACCACATCAGCTGTCACTTCAACTGTTAATGTAAGTATATAGGAGAGTTATATAGTGCCATAAGAATGATATAGACACTGGAGATCAAGACGTAGAATCAGCCTGGGTAGAAATAAGAAATAGCAAGGGAAAGAAGTCCCTGGTGGGAGCAATCTATAGGTCCCCAAATAGTAGTTCTGCAGTGGGGCACAGTATAAACCAGGAAATACTGTGGGCTTGTTCGAAAGATACGGCAATAATCATGGGTAATTTTAATATACGTATAGGCTGGATTAATCAAATTGGCAAGGGTAGCCCCGAGGAAGAGTTCATTGAATGTATTAGAGATTGTTTTTAGAGCAATATGTTGTGGAACCAACCAGGGAGCAGGCTATTCTAGATTTAGTATAATGTAATGGAGTGGGATTAATTAATGATCTCATAGTTAAGGATTCTCTAGGGAAAAGTGATCATAACATGCTAGAATTTCAAATTCAGTTTGAGGGCAAGAAGCTGGAGTCCCACACTGGCGTTCTGGAGTTAAACAAAGGTAATTACATAGGCCTGAGGACAGATTTGGCCCCAGTGATCTGGGCAGGAAGACTAAAAGGTAGGACAGTTGATGAGCAGTGGCAGATGTTTAAGGAGATATTCAATTCCTCCTAGCTAAAATATATTCCAGAGAGGAAGAAAGATTGTAAGAGGGGGAAAAATATTCATGGCTAAGCAAGGAAGTTAAGGATAGCATAAAGACAAAAACTAAGGCATACCATATTGCAAAGGCCAGTGGCAGGCTGGAAGATTGGGAAACTTTTAAAGATCAACAAAGGGTTACTAAAAAAGTAATAAAAAGAGCAAAGGTAAATTATGAAAGAAAGCTAGCGCAAATATAAAAACGGGTAGCAAAAGCTTCTATAAGTATATAAAAGGGAAGAGCTTAGCTAAAGGGAATGTTTGTCCCTTGGGAGGATGTGACTGGGGAGTTAATAGTGGGGAACACGGAAATGCCGGACACACTAAATCAGTATTTTGCCTCAGTTTTCACAATGGAGGACACTAGTACCATCCCAATAGTAACCGGTAATGTAGAGGTTATAGAAAGGGAGGAACTTAGAACAATCATCATCACTAGGGAAAAAGTACTGAGCAAACTATTGGGATTGAAGGCAGACAAGTCCCCAGGGCCTGATGGCCTACATCCTAGGGTGTTAAAGGAAGTGGCAGTGGAGATAGTGGATCCATTGGTTATAATATTCCAAAATTCCCTGGATGTGGGAAAGGATCCAGTGGATCGGAAAACTGCTAATATAACATCCTTACTCAAAAAGGGAGGGAGGCAGAAAGTAGGAAACATTAGACCAGTTAGTTTAACATCTATCGTTGGGAAATTGTTAGAATACGTTATTAAGGAAGTAATAATAGGACATTTAGAAAGTCAAAATGCAATCCATCAGAGTCAGCATGCTTTTATGAAGGGTAAATCATGTTTGACTAATTTGCTAGAGTTCTTCGAAGATGTAACAAGTAAAGTGGATAATGGGGATCCTGTAGATGTAGTATATCTGGACTTCCAGAAGGCATTTGATAAGATGCCACACAAAAGGTTAATACACAAGGTAAGATCACGTGGGGTTAGGGGCAATTTATTAGCTTGGATAGAGGATTGGCTAACCAACAGAAAACAGAGAGTCGGGATAAATGGGTCCTTTTCTGGTTGGCAAGATGTAACTAGTGGGGTGCCACAGGGTTTGGTCCTCGGGTCCCAAATATTTACAATCTATATCAATGACTTGGATTCAGGGAGAGAAGATACTATCGCCAAATTTGCAGATGACACTAAAATAGGTGGGATAGTAAGTTGCAATAAAGAAATAAGACATTTACAAATGGATATGGATAGGTTAGGTGAATGGGCCAAAATTTGTCAGATGGAGTTTAACGTGAATAAGTTGGAGGTTATCCATTTTGGTTGGAAGAATAGAAAGGCAACTTATTATCTAGATGGAGAGAAACTTCAGAAAGCTTTGGTGCAGAGGGATCTGGGTGTCCTCGTGCATGAATCGCAGAAAACTGGTACACAGGTGCAGCAGGTAATAAGGAAGGCAAACGGAATTTTGGCATTTATTGCTAAAGAAATAGAGTATGAAAGTAGGGAAATGTTGCGGCAACTGTACATGGCATTAGTGAGACCACACCTGGAGTATTGTGTACAGTTTTGGTCCCCTTACTTGAGGAGGGATGTAGTTGCATTGGAGGTAGTTCTGAGGAGGTTCACTAGATTGATTCCAGAGATGAGGGATTTGTCTTATAAAGAGAGATTGAGCAGTGTAGGCCTTTACTCTCTAGAGTTCAGAAGAATGAGAGGGCAGCACAGTGGTGCAGTGGTTAGCACCGCAACCTCACAGCTCCAGCGACCCGGGTTCAATTCTGGGTACTGTCTGTGTGGAGTTTGCAAGTTCTCCCTGTGTCTGCGTGGGCTTCCTCCAGGTGCTCCGGTTTCCTCCCACAGCCAAAAGACTTGCAGGTTGATAGGTAAATTGGCCATTATAAATTGCCCCTAGTATAGGTAGTTGGTAGGGGAATATAGGGACAGGGGACAGGTGAGGATGTGGTAGGAATACGGAATTAGTGTAGGATTAGTATAAATGGGTGGTTAATGGTCAGCACAGAATCAGTGGGCTGAAGGGCCTGTTTCAGTGCTGTATCTCTAAATCTAAATCTAAAAAAAAATCTAAAAATCTAATTGAGGTATACAAGATGATTAAGAGGATTGACAAAGTGGACGTCGAGAGGATGTTTCCTCTGGTGGGGCAATCCAGAACAAGAGGTCATAGTTTTAGAATAAGGGGTAGAAGATTTAAAACAGAGATGAGGAGAAATTACTTCTCTCAAAGGGTCGTGAGTCTGTGGAATTCACTACCCCAGAGTGCGGTGGATGCCAGGACATTGAGTAAATTTAAGGAGGAGATAGGCAGATTTTTAATTAGTAATAGGTTGAAGGGTTATGGAGAACGGGCAGGAAAGTGGAGTTGAGGCTGAGATGAGATCAGCCATGATCGTGTTGAATGGCGGAGCAGGCTCGAGGGGCTGAATTGCCTACTCCTGCTCCGAGTTCTTATGTTCTGATCTAAAGAAAATGGGGCTATGAATCTTGAAGCCCAAGAATCTTAATGACTGATGTTATATATAAAATTCCATGATGGAATAATGTTCATATTTTCAAATAAATTGTACATATTGAGGGCCTGGCATCACAAAATAATTTTGTCACCAACAAGGCAACAACTTAAACAACCTGAAAGACTTGGGGGGAATTTTAGACCCCAAAACGAGGGTGAAATGTGAGATGTAAAAATGCCAGTTGCAGCTTTCCTTGTGGACAGGTGGCTACCTTATTGTGATTGGCAGCCTTGCCCCCTGCTCTTCTCCTTGTCACCTGCAGATTAGCAAGGGCACCTCTTTTCCAAAGATCGAGTCCCTCTCTGCTTCATTGACCCTCTTCTGATGCTGGGGTATCTCCCTGGGGCGGCTGTGACTGTCTTCCCATTCAGAACCTGCCTCCCTTCAGTTGTTCAGCAACAGACAGCACATGTAACCTGTGCACCCACATCAAAATTTCAACTTTCACCTCTAAACAAGCATTTAATGAGCTACTTAAGTACTTTAATTGGCCTCAATCGGGAAGCATCCAGGATTGCTGTCCCACCCTCCCCCTGGTGAACATTACCGGTGCTGGGAATGGTGTTTAGAAACTGACATTACCGGTGCTGGGAATGGTGTTTAGAAACTGACATGCCAGCTGGCGCCAGTATATTTGGGCCCTCCCACTTCTGTTCCCTACCTTGGGGAGCCTGAAAGTATAGTCCTCAGTCTTAAGCCTTCTGCTTCCTGTAAAGCCAAAGCAGTACACATTTGCTGCTGTCTTAATCTTAATTGAGAGTGCAGTAGCACTCACCTCGAAATTAGAAGGTTGTGGGTTTAAGTCCTAGTTAAGTAAACCAAATTCGGTGATTTTTATTTTAAGTTGACTCCACCTGCAACTAGCTTAAAATAGAACAATCTACATCCTCATTCTGTTGGGCAACTTATATCAAAAAATAGTTTGCAATTCAAATGAGACAGTCAGAAAAGCAAAACCATGGGCTGAATTTTACAGACTCCTGACATCAGGGGTTGTGGTGGTGGGAGCTGGAAAATACCTCCAAGAGAGGACCGCCATGCATTCCGACAACTCCGAGAGGGCCCGGCCCAATATTGCCGGCAGTGTCAAGGCCTCATGGTGGCACCCCACCACTCGGCGACGGGACCCCCATTTGCATGGTTAAATAAATGTAAATGAGTGCATTAATTATACTTACATTCCCGCTGTCAGATTGTAAAGGCAAGTGTTTTGGGGGGGGGGGGCGGGAAATGGAAAATTAATAATTTTATGGCTATTGTTGGGGTGGGAGAGGGACAAAATAAATGTATTTAATTTTTTGTTATTCGCTTTATCTTCAAATATTTAAATCTGCCGGTAGGGCTGATGGCCCTTTAAAAATGGAGTCAGCACCTGCACAAGGCAGCTGATGCTATTGCCGGGGATGGACACCCTGCCCCCTCATGATCAGGTGGGGTGGCCTGCTCTGGCCATTCAAATGAGCCACTGCACGAAAGATTGCGGCGGCTCCGCGACTAGTGGCCGGTGAGAGCAGATCGCCGTTGTTGTTGCCCGCCGCTAACCTCGGCGGTGGGCGCAGAAGATTCAGCCCCATGAGTGGAAACTAACACAAGTAGGTGGTGAGATCATTATGGCATGAAAGGATACAGGACAGATCAGGTTTGGATCATCAGTAGAGGACTGGGACCTACAAGCAGCTGTGAAGCAATTGTCGTGGTAAATGTCAATCACTAGTATACTAGAAGGTCCATTTACAAATAAAATTCACTGGAAAGCTTTTATGCCCAAGGCCATGTGAAGCTGACATGGCAGAGATTCACATCCTTCACCAAAGAGCTTTGCTATCAATTAAGCTACAATCCATTATTGAAGAAAATCACTGAATTTGGTTGATATAAAATCAAATGTAACACATACTATAACTATTGCATTCTTCATCACAGATCAGGAAGGGTTTCCTTCCAAGTCAGACATGTGATATTCCATATTATTTTAATTTATTCCATTCAATTTTTACATAGTTTTGTTCAAAGCATACTGTTGTCTTAATTTTAGTGAAAACTGTTACAAGAATGAAAGATGCTTCCAATTTCCTCATCAACTCGGAGTACTCGTCAGAGAGATCAGGCTACCTTTTGCAAATCCCCTCCATAGACAATGATGTTAAACAAATTTGAGCTTTTGCAGGTCCAAAAACAATGTATATTTATAACTGGACACGGAGTTCATTAAAATGTTCAACTCAGTGTTTCAGTGCAAATTGGGATTTCATATTTTTCTCTGAAATCTGGGCATTGTAAAGGGCAGCACTGAAATCATTGATGACTTTTGTAAGTAGTGCATTGCTAAATAATACAACAAAATAATGGCATGTTATAAATCATTCAAACACAGCTCCATTCGAGTACAACTATTTTTATTTTGCTCGTCCTTGAAGTCTTTCCAGTTCATGCACATTTCACTACCTGGGGAGGCTGGCTGATGACTTGCTCGACAGGTTTTTCTCAGAAACAGGTATTCAGAGTTCAGAAGAGGGGTCACTGACCCGAAGCGTTGACTCTGCTTCTCTTTCCACAGATGCTGCCGGACCTCCTGAGTGGTTCCAGCATTTCTTGTTTTTGATTCTGAGTCAGTTATTTCTTTCTCCTCATTTTCTCCCTTCTCTTAAAGGTTTTAACATTTGCTTAGCACAGCTCCCCACAGATATGCATCAGTTCGTACCTCACCAGAATGGCCACTCTTCATGCGGGTGATACATTGACCATGGATGAGCCACCTGTGCTACAGCCCATCCAAAAATCAGGTGGGGCATGCAACAGGTGGCCGTTGACAACTGCCAGATTACACCTGTACCCAAACTAAGATTAGGTGACTGCTTTGCAGGACACCTCCATTCAGTCCGCAAGCATGACCCCAAATTTCTGGTTGCTTGTCATTTTAATTCTTTGCCCCACTCTCACTCAGTCCTCTCTGTCCTCAGTTTCCTATGCTGTTCCAGTGAAGCTGAACATAAACTCTAGGAACAGCACCTCATCTTTTGATTAGGTACTTTACAGCCTTCTGGACTCAACACTGAATTCAACAATTTCAGATCATAACCTTTGTCCCCATTAGTTGATTCTTGTTTCTTGTTTTTGGATGGCAGCTGTTGGTGATGGCTCTGTTTTCCCATTTACACCTCCTCCAGACCCATCATTTGTTTTTGTAATTACCCCATTAACATCTTCTTTTGCTTTGTACCATCAACCCTTCTGTCATTTAATTTATTCTGGCTCCCCACCCTATCACAGACTTTCCCTTTTGTTCTCTCCACCCGCCACCACCCCCTCACCCTTTCACAGCCTCTGTACTTACTTAAAACCTGTAACATCTCTAACTTTTTCCAGTTCTGATGAAAGGTCATCGCTCTGAAACATTAACTCTGTCCCTGTCTCCGCTGATGCTGCCAGACCTGCTGAGTATTTCCCGCATTTTATGATTTTATTTCAGATTTCCAGCATCTGCAGTATTTTGCTTTTGTGTAAGAATAGCCCTCCGCATGAGAGCTTAGACTGTGAGTGTCAGCAGGCTATTTGTATCTAGGCGAGGGACATCATAGACATGTCTGATTCTGTTCTCACCTGAAGACCATACAGAGAATAGGAGTGAGACCCTAGCTGGTATTTCCTCTCTTGTTCAAAAACATGGAAACCAATTACAGTAGCCCTACTAGCAACTTAACTGAGATCAGCTAACTGCACCAAATTGGAATCAAACCTTTAATCGTTTCGGTCTGCAAACAGAAAATATTGAAGACACAGAGCAATCGATCAACATCTGGAAGAGAATGTTAGCTGAATGGTTTGTGAGGATACTTCATCAGAACCTTCTGATCTGTTGCTCAGTGCACTTACTGACTGAGCCATCAGGGAGCTTAGAGTCTATTAGAAGTCAATTAGAAAGCAAAGATATACACAGATATGCCTAGGATTTTCCTTAGAGCACTGTCTAGCTCTCAGCTATCAAATATGACTTGCATCATTGAAAAACAAAGTTTAAATGCAATTAACTGCACATACTGAGGTTGGAATCAATTTATAAACTGAGTAGCAGTTAACTCATCAAAGCAAATCTTTCCTGGTCTGCACAAATTCCAATGGTTGTGGTTTGTGGAATACCCAATTATATTTTAAAGTGAAGATCAAGTTCTCTTTAGGAGGGGACACTCTAGCAAGTCTTTAGTTTCTTTTGCTAATGGTGCGCTAAACGTATGCAAAGACAAGGTCAAAGCTTTCCTAATAACAACACTAGTATTTATCATTGATTGGAATAAAATGCAAAAGCAACTCCTGTCCTTCACTGGAGACAAAGTGGTAAAAAATGGTTATGGCTTGTCTCCAGGCATACTTGGCGTGCTGTCAACCGTGCTCGAACAGGTAGGCCTGAAGCCAATCCACAATTGGGGCTCATTTACATTTGGGTGAACTGCCTGCACCTGTCACACCTTCACAGGCAGTTTGCCTGTTTTACATAGGTGATTGCCGGGTCCTTTGCCTCACCAGCAGTGCCTTTCGGGGAAGTTCTAGGAGAGGGGTGTTGCAGTGGCAATAGAGGCAGGTCTGACCACAAGTACTGGGAAGTCATGGGGTGCAATTCTGCTTCTGCCAGCTCCATAGCAACATTTTAAATTAACTTTTGTTGCTAGGGTCACTGTTTAGGCTGCAGCAACCACTGAAAAATCCTGATCAGCTTAAGCCCACTCGCTAATTGCAATCCAGTTTCTGCAATGAAGCCTAAAAAGTGCATTAAGCATCTCATGAACATACATAAAGCATATAACACATGTTTTAATTGCCCATCAGGGATACCTGAAAATGATCTGACCCAATATCAAATCGGATGTGTTTTGGATATTCTAGGGCCCCAGATGATTGGGTACCAAATCTTACCCTCATTGCATTCATTTTATAATGCTAATATGGATGGTAGCACCCTAGGAAGTACAGAGGGCCAGAGGGACCTTGGTGTACTTGTCCATAGATCACTGAAGGCAGCAGCACAGGTAGATAAGGTGGTTATGAAGGCATATGGGATACTTGCCTTTATTAGCTGAGGCATAGAATATAAGAGCAGGGAGCTTATGATGGAATAAAAACAAGAAATGCTGGAACCACTCAGCAGGTCTGGCAGCATCTGTGGAAAGAGAAGCAGAGTTAACGTTTCAGGTCAGTGACCCTTCATCGGTTCTGATGGAGGACCGCGTTAGGGAACTGGAGCTGGATGAACTTCGGATCATTCGGGAGGCGGAGGGGGTTATTGAGAGGAGTTATGGGGAGGTAGTCACACCTCAGGTAAAAGAAGTAGGTAGATGGGTTACCGTCAGGGGAAGGAGAGGGAACCAGCAGGCAGTGCAGGGATCCCCTGTGGCCATTTCCCTCAACAACAGGTATACCGTTTTGGATACTGTTGCGGGGGACGACTTACCAGGGGTAAGCAATGGGGTACAGGTATCTGGCACAGAGTCTGTCCCTGTTGCTCAGAAGGGAAGGGGGAAGAGGAGCAGAGCATTAGTCATTGGGGACTCCATAGTTAGGGGAACAGATAGGAGGTTCTGTGGGAACGAGAGAGACTCACGGTTGGTATGTTGCCTCCCAGGTGCCAGGGTTCGTGATGTCTCGGATCGTGTTTTTGGGATCCTTAAGGGGGAGGGGGAGCAGCCCCAAGTCGTGGTCCACAAAGGCACCAACAACAGAGGTAGGAAGAGAGATGGGGATTTAAGACAGAAATTCAGGGAGCTAGGGTGGAAGCTTAGAGCGAGAACAAACAGAGTTGTTATCTCTGGGTTGTTGCCCGTGCCACGTGATAGCGAAGCGAGGAATAGGGAGAGAGAGGAGTTGAACACGTGGCTGCAGGGATGGTGCAGGAGGGAGGGTTTTGGTTTCCTGGATAATTGGGGCTCTTTCTGGGGTAGGTGGGACCTCTACAAACAGGATGGTCTTCACCTGAACCAGAGGGGTACCAATATCCCGGGGGGGAGATTTGCTAGTGCTCTTCGGGGGGGTTTAAACTAATTCAGCAGGGGAATGGGAACCTAAAATGTAGTGCCAGTGTACAGGATGTTGAGAGTAGTGAGGTCAGGGATAAGGCTACAAGGACGCAAGAGGGCACTGGCAAGCAAGACCCTGGTTTAAAGTGTGTCTACTTCAACGCCAGGAGCATCCAGAATAAGGTGGGTGAGCTTGCAGCATGGGTTGGTACCTGGGATCTCGATGTAGTGGCCATTTCGGAGACATGGGTAGAGCAGGGGCAGGAATGGATGTTGCAGGTTCCGGGATTTAGATGTTTCAGTAAGAACAGAGAAGATGGTAAAAGAGGGCGGGGGGTGTGGCATTGTTAATCAAGGAGAGTATTACAGCGACAGAAAGGACATTTGAGGACTCGTCTACTGAGGTAGTATGGGCCGAGGTTAGAAACAGGAGAGGTGAGGTCACCCTGTTGGGAGTCTTTTATAGACCTCCAAATAGTTCCATAGATGTAGAGGAAAGGATAGCGAAGATGATTCTCGACAGGGGCGAGAGTAACAGGGTAGTTGTTATGGGGGACTTTAACTTTCCAAATATCGACTGGAAATACTATAGTTCGAGTACTTTAGATGGGTCAGTTTTTGTCCAGTGTGCGCAGGAGGGTTTTCTGACACAGTATGTAGACAGGCCAACCAGGGGCGATGCCACATTGGATTTGGTACTGGGTAATGAACCCGGCCAGGTGTTAGATTTAGATGTAGGTGAGCACTTTGGTGATAGTGATCACAATTCGGTTAGGTTTACCTTAGCGATGGGCAGGGACAGGTATATACCGCAGGGCAAAAATTATAGCTGGGGGAAAGGAAATTATGATGCGATTAGGCAAGATTTAGGATGCGTAGGATGGGGAAGGAAACTGCAGGAGATGGGAACAATCGAAATGTGGAGCTTATTCAAGGAGCAGCTACTGCGTGATCTTGATAAGTATGTACCTGTGAGGCAGGGAGGAAGTTGTCGAGCGAGGGAGCCATGGTTTACCAAAGAAGTTGAAGCGCTTGTCAAGAGGAAGAAGAAGGCTTATGTTAGGATGAGACGTGAAGGCTCAGTTAGGGCGCTTGAGAGTTACAAGCTAGCCAGGAAGGATCTAAAGGGAGAGTGAAGAAGAACAAGGAGAGGACACGAGAAGTCATTGGCGGATAGGATCAGGGAAAACCCTCAGGCTTTCTATAGGTATATCAGGAATAAAAGAATGACTAGAGTTAGATTAGGGCCAATCAAGGATAGTAGTGGGAAGTTGTGTGTGGAATCAGAGGAGATAGGGGAAGTGTTAAATGAATATTTTGCGTCAGTATTTACAGTAGAGAAAGAAAATGTTGTCGAGGAGAATACTGAGATTCAGGCTACTAGGCTAGATGGGATTGAGGTTCACAAGGAGGAGGTGTTAGCAATTTTGGAAAGTGTGAAAATAGATAAGTCCCCTGGGCCAGATGGGATTTACCCTAGGATTCTCTGGGAAGCTAGGGAGGAGATTGCAGAGCCTTTGTCCTTGATCTTTATGTCGTCATTGTCGACAGGAATAGTGCCGGACGACTGGAGGATAGCACATGTAGTCCCCTTGTTCAAGAAGGGGAGTAGAGACAGCCCTGGTAATTATAGACCTGTGAGCCTTACTTCGGTTGTTGGGTAAAATGTTGGAAAAGGTTATAAGAGACAGGATTTATAATCATCTTGAAAATAATAAGTTCATTAGCGATAGTCAGCACGGTTTTGTGACGGGTAGGTCGCGCCTCACAAACCTTATTGAGTTTTTCGAGAAGGTGACCAAACAGGTGGATGAGGGTAAAGCAGTGGATGTGGTGTATATGGATTTCAGTAAGGCGTTTGATAAGGTTCCCCATGGTAGGCTATTGCAGAAAATACGGAAGTATGGGGTTGAAGGTGATTTAGAGCTTTGGAGCAGAAATTGGCTAGCTGAAAGAAGACAGAGGGTGGTGGTTGATGGCAAATGTTCATCCTGGAGTTTAGTTACTAGTGGTGTACCGCAAGGATCTGTTTTGGGGCCACTGCTGTTTGTCATTTTTATAAATGACCTGGAAGAGGGTGTTGAAGGGTGGGTTAGTAAATTTGCGGATGACACTAAGGTCGGTGGAGTTGTGGATAGTGCCGAAGGATGTTGTCGGGTACAGAGGGACATAGATAGGCTGCAGAGCTGGGCTGAGAGATGGCAAATGGAGTTTAATGTGGAAAAGTGCGAGGTGATTCACTTTGGAAGGAGTAACAGGAATGCAGAGTACTGGGCTAATGGGAAGATTCTTGGTAGTGTAGATGAACAGAGAGATCTTGGTGTCCAGGTGCATAAATCCCTGAAGGTTGCTACCCAGGTTAATAGGGCTGTTAAGAAGGCATATGGTGTGTTCACTTTTATTAGTAGGGGGATCGAGTTTCGGAGCCACGAGGTCATGCTGCAGCTGTACAAAACTCTGGTGAGACCGCACCTGGAGTATTGCGTGCAGTTCTGGTCACCGCATTATAGGAAGGATGTGGAAGCTATGGAAAGGGTGCAGAGGAGATTTACTAGGATGTTGCCTGGTATGGAGGGAAGGTCTTACGAGGAAAGGCTGAGGGACTTGAGGTTGTTTTCGTTGGAGAGAAGGAGGAGGAGAGGTGACTTAATAGAGACATATAAGATAATCAGAGGGTTAGATAGGGTGGATAGTGAGAGTCTTTTTCCTCGGATGGTGATGGCAAACACGAGGGGACATAGTTTTAAGTTGAGGGGTGATAGATATAGGACAGATTTCAGAGGTAGTTTCTTTACTCAGAGAGTAGTAGGGGCGTGGAATGCCCTGCCTGCAGCAGTAGTAGACTCGCCAACTTTAAGGGCATTTAAGTGGTCATTGGATAGACATGTGGATGAAAGTGGAATAGTGTAGGTCAGATGGTTTCACAGGTCAGCGCAACATCAAGGGCCGAAGGGCCAGTACTGCGCTGTAATGTTCTAATTCTAATTCTAATTCTAATTTTAGAGGTTATGATGGAGCTGTATAAAATGCTAGTTCGGCCACAGCTGGAGTACTGTGTACAGTTCTGGGCACCACACTATAGGAAGGATGTGATTGCACTGGAGAGGGTGCAGAGGAGATTCACCAGGATGTTGCCTGGGCTGGAGCATTTCAGCTATGAAGAGAGACTGGATAGACTCGGGTTGTTTTCCTGAGAGCAGAGAAGGCAGAGGGGGGACATGATTGAGGTATACAAAATTATGAGGGGCATTGATAGGTTAGATAGGAAGAAACTTTTTCCCTTAGTGGAGGGGTCAATAACCAGGGGGCATAGATTTAAGGTAAGGGGCAGGAGGTTTAGAGGGAATTTGAGGAAAAGAAATTCCACTCAGAGGGTGGTTGGAATCTGGAATACACTGCCTGAAGAGGTGGTGGAGGCAGGAATCCTCACAACATTTAAGAAGTATTTAGATGAGCACTTGAAATGCCATAGCATACAAGGCTACGGGCCAAATTCTGGAAAATGGGATTAGAATAGTTAGGTGCTTGATGGCCAGCACAGACATGATGGGCCGAAGGGTCTGTTTCTGTGCTGTATAACTCTATGACTCTATGGACAAAATTATGTCCAATTTCGATCCCAGAAATCTAAAAAGAGACAAGATGATAGAAATTTCTTTCTTGCCTTCCCTGAACCAATTGCTGGTGTGGATGTGGACCAACTACCCCACATGAGTAATCAGAAACCATTACATCTTTTGAATGAAAATTGGACAAACGTTTGAAATATAGGAAGAGACAGGGCTCTGGGGGAATGTTATACAGTGGGATGATCCAAATGGTTTCTATGGCTCTTTGTGGAAAACATATAACTGCCCACAAAGCACTTAGGAATGAGCTTCAGGGCAGCAATGTGCAAACTTTACTAAAAATGCGAAACCCTACTGGTTGCCTTATGGTATTCCAAATAACAATCTAGTAATAAATCAGCTGTAGCATTGTCTGAGAATTGGTGTCTGTGAAGCAGGCACTGGAATAATGACATAATATATAATCCATCAGTTTAGCCATTAGAGTGTATAGAGGATGAATGTTTACCTCAATGACTGAAAGAAAGACAGATATTTATGTAGCATTTTGTCACATCCCTCATAAATATCTCAAAGTCTTCACATATGATGAAATAATTTGTTATGCTGTTGTTAAGTAGGCAAAGTTGGTCTATATTTTGCACACAGAAAGACCTGATAAACAGCAATGGAATAGATAATTCATGGAATTCGTTAAAGGAGGAATCTCGCTAGGACACTGGGAGAAATTCCTGCTCTTCTTCAAATAGAAAGACCTTAAGAACAGGAATAGGCTATTCAGCTCCTCAAGCCTGTTCTGCCATTCAGTTAGATCATGGCTGATCTGTACCTCCATTCCTTTTACCCATCTTGCTTCCATAACCCTTAATACCCTAACCTAACAAAAATCTAACAATCTCAGTTTTGAAATTTTCAATCAACTCAGCCTTGACAGTATTCTGGAGAAAGAGTTTCTTCAAATTGTGCCTGAGAATCTTTACCATGCACTAGAACAAACAAATGGTACCTTGGTTTAGCATCTGAATTGAAGGATGCCACCTTTGACAAGGAAGCACCCCTCAGAACTGAAGTGTCTCAGATTATACTCTTAAATTCTGCATTAGGTATTTAATTCAAGTCTTTTTGCTAAGAAAGGACGATAAAGACAGACCAACTGACACTCTTCCCTTTCCTGCATTATCATCAACAGTGTGTCAATTATGCTACATATATGCTTGTTTTATTTTTAATATTATACATATTTCTAATTGTCTACTGGAAAACAAATGATGGCATCCCACCTCCATGGGCTAGTCTATATTCCATCAATGCTCAGGCTAATTCAACAGTGTTTGCATTTATTTTCAAATTACTAAATGTCTTTCTTCTCGTCAGACAAAGTAGGACAGTTATACCTGTTATAAATTGATTTAAAACTATAAAAGCTTTTGGGCATCTATCGCTAGGCAAATATAAATGCAGTATGTCAGAGTTGTGGCATTTCATTAAGAGCAGCTTTATATTAATGTGACAGTGGGAGACATGTAGTAAACCAACTTCCTGCTGCTCATGTCAAGAAGATTGAATTGAGGGGCTCAGCTTCATGTAACTCATTTCAATAATTTTTTTTTAAAAATCACAGTTGCTTTATCTTGCAGGTTTTTCACAAACATTTTTTTGAAATTGCTGTCATTAATTTTTAACTTATTTTCTTCTGCCACAAGAAAAGAAAGTTGCGACTTCTTTCAGATACATTAACCTGCCTTTATTGTTGAAAAATGACGTGGTGTGTCGGTAATCTAGACCAATCCTCCGTCAGAACTGCAGGCATTTCATTATTAAGATAGTTGGTTCGTTAACCATGAACTTATTATCAGTTTAACTGTACTTTTATTACATTTTCAGGTAAATAGGAATTTTGAATGCAAAATGTCTATCAGATTTATCAGAACCTCGGGTGCATACCTGATTATGAAATCTTGTGAAAAATAATACAACCAGCAATATACACCCATTTAGTATTTTATACAATAAATGTAACTGGAAATATGCTTTATTACCAAGGTGAATGAGTTGGAACTCTGCCAATAAAATTCTTAACCTCCGTGCTGCTCAGACAATATTTTCAACTGAATATATTACAGAATTACAGCAAAAATAATTATTCTATATTAAGCAATACGGAGCGAGCATCTTTGAGGAAATGCCAGTTTTTACTTACGTTTAATTAGTTACGGGCAGACCTGTCATATGATAATGCGCTACCGACAGAGCAATTATGGTATGTGGGCAGGATTCAATAAAATACATCTCCAACTCTTAACTGTGCGGTATCAGTACTGTAGTAGTGTACGAACCATTCCCAAATTGGTCCCAAGAGGCGACAACAAATGATAGAAGTGGACTTATGCCAGAAGAGGCCAACTGTGCCAGATCAGTAAAACTGCAATCGGCCTTGAGAAATTTTAAAAGAAGACCGCCCACAAATTGGACTAGTGCTATTCACAGTCATTTCACCTCTGGGCTTCAATAATGGTGTAAGACTGATGCCATCTCCTCCTCCTGCATGGCTGTTATTGCTCCCTCAGGGTCTCATCTTATCATGGTGTTAAATCAATATTATCGGGCTTTATTGTATTTTAACTCCTTCTGAGCCTTCCCCCAGTTTGTCCTTCTTTAAATGTTGTAGTTACCTACTTGGACATCATTTTAGTTTTGTAACTTGAAGTGGTGAGAACTCTAGAATAAGTTACTTCAGTTGATGATTATTAAGGTTTCACTAAAAGCAAAAATGTTGGGGATGTAGGGCAATTTTAACCTAACCTAACCTACTTACTGGGAAATTGATTAATCAGTTGCAATGCTGCTTTTATATTCTGCTGAATTTTACTCTCCATTAATGTCAGTGGAGAGTATTACTGGGAGGGTTTCTGTTGGATAATCAGTTAATTAATCTTCTTTCTTCTTTGGTTCACAATGCCATACTTCAAGTAAGCACGTGACATTTGATGGTGGAGTATACGGAACAGACCTTATTCATTTTCAGCATAGGTAATCAATCGATACTGTACCCAGAGAGTAGCATTTCAGTTTCTGTATCTTTCAAGTTCTCCAACTAACTCTTGAAAACAATATTCCTTTATACACCGTAGTTTGCCTACAGCAAAGGTACATGTCACAGATAAAACCTCATGATGTATCTGTTCTTGAATCCTTTGAGAACATAAATCGTCTTAGTTGTCTACTTCAAAAATATTTTCCTCAAACAAGACTTCCTGACCTTTTTGTTCTTACATCCTTATAGGAGTAGTTTTATTAGCAGCTTATCTTCCCAAACATTCCTTCTATACTATAAATTAATTGACCCTTCTGCCTATGTTTATTTCATTAGCCACTAAAGTTATGCTTTAATCACTCATGGTTGATGTCATCCCAGTCGCTTATTTCTTGTAGATAATACTCTGACATTTGGAGCAGAAGAAAAACCATGCTTTCTTCTGTAGCCTCTCAGCGCTATCCTGTTTATCTTGAAAAGCCTGCAGCTCCAAGGTACAAGAAAGTTAACCTTTAAGTTTCCCAAGATGTCCAACAGGGTGTAAAACAAGTGTTCCACCTGATCCACAGTATGGCTTAGGGTGATAGTTAAGGCTGAGAGCAACTGAGACATTCAAATCAAAAAAAGTCCCAGATTCAATCTGTGTGGAATAACCTAATCTCAGGCAGAATGGTAGCAAGAGTGCCAGAGCTGGCTTCTGATACCTGTTTCAGGATGCAGGGGTTGGGAGGGTGGTGCGGAAAATCTGCCAAGATTCCCGGTTTTGATTGTTTTCCAACATCCCCAGAGCATCTTCTTAATACTGCTCTACAATAATTGTGGATAATGAGAATTGAGAAAAGCTTGATTTATCAACCCTGCTCTATATCTACTGTAATGTGGTGTCACAATCAGATTTTTGATAGGTGAGAGCAGCCAGATATGCTAAAGAGGCAACACGTGGACAAGATATGATGGAATGGGTGAATTCATTGCAGAAAGCTCACAATAGCTAGCAAGAATACCAAAAGTTGTGAATATTAATATGAAGTAGCAACATGGGTATAAATAGAAAATAAGGAGTGTTGAATGAGAAATTCTCAAAATACGGCAATATACAGTGTATTGACACAGAGAAAAGTGAGCAAGGTTGTAGCAAGGTAATAGAAGGTAAAATATTGGGCTTATGCACATTGCAATTCAGATGCCACGATGGGAAAGAGAATGTGTTGCAGGGGTGAAATCCCAGGAGGCAAATCTCTGTCTCAGTCCTCAGAACTCAAGGGTCTGAAGTACTGGGGTCGCTGATCTGCTGCCAGTTATGGTGGAAGGAGGGGGAGACGGTGGCATAGTGGTATTGTCACTGGTCTCATAAACCAGAGACCCAGGGTATTTCTCAGGGGCATGGGTTTGAATCCCATCAAAGCAGAAGGTGGAATTTGAATTCAGTTAATAAATCTGGAATTAAAAGCTAGTCTAATGATGGCTCTGAAACCATTGTCAATTGTTGTAAAAACCCATCTGGTTCACTAATGTCCTTTAGGGAAGGAAATCTGCTGCCCTTACCTGGTCTGGCCTACATGTGACTCCAGACCCACAGCAATGTGGTTGACTCTTACATGCCCTCTGAAATGGCCTAGCAAGCCACTCAGTTGTACCGAACCGCTACGAAGTCAATAAAAAGGAATGAAACTGGATGGACCACCTGGCATCGACCTAGGTACAGGAAATGACAACAGCAAACCCAGCCCTGCGATCCTGAAAAGTCCTCCTTACTAACAGCTGTGAGCTTGTGCCAAAGTTGGGAGAGCTGTCCCACAGACTAGTCAAGCAACAGCCCAACATAGTCATACTCACAGAATTATACCTTACAAACAATGTTCCAGACACTGCCATCACCATCCCCGGGTATGTCCTGTCCCACCGGCAGGACAGACCCGGCAGAGGTGGCGGCACAGTGGTATACAGTCAGGAGGGAGTTGCCCTGGGAGTCCTCAACATCGACTCTGGATCCCATAAAGTCTCATGGCATCGGGTTAAATCTGGGCAAGGAAACATGCTGCTGATTACCGCCTACCACCCTCCCTCAGCTGATGAATCAGTACTCCACCATGTTGATCACCACTTGGAGGAAGCACTGAGGGTAATAAGGGCACAGAATGTACTCTGGGTGGGGTACTTCAATGTCCTTTACCAAGAGTGGCTCGGTAGCACCACTACTGACCGAGCTGGCCAAGTCCTAAAGGACATAGCTGCTAGACTGGGTATGCGGCAGGTGGTGAGGGAACCAACAAGAGGGAAAAACATACTTGACCTCATCCTCACCAATCTGCCTGCCGCAGATGCATCTGTCCATGACAATATTGGTAGGAGTGACCACCGCATAGTCCTGTGGAGACGAAGTCCCGTCTTCGCATTACAGATACCCTCCATTGTGCTGTGTGGCACTACCACTGTGCTAAATGGGATAGATTTTGAACAGATCTAGCAGTGCAAAATGAGGCATCCATGAGGTGCTGTGGGCCATCAACAGCAGCAGAATTGAACTCAACCACAATCTGTAACCTCATGGCCCAGCATATTCCCCACTCTGCCATTACCATCAAGCCAGGAGACCAACCCTGGTTCAATGAAGAGTGCAGGAGGGCATGCCAAGAGCAGCACCAGGCATACCTCAAAATGAGGTGTCAGCCTGGTGAAGCTGCAACCCAGGACTACTTGCGTGCCAAACTGTATAAGCAGCATAGAGCTAAGTGATCCCATAACCAACGGATCAGATCTAAGCTCTGCAGTCCTGCCACATCCATCTGTGAATGGTGGTGGACAATTAAACAACTAACTGGAGGAGGTGGCTCCACAAATATCCCCATCCTCAATGATAGGGGAGCTCAGCATATCAGTGCAAAAGATAAGGCTGAAGCATTTGCAACAATCTTCAGCCTGAAGTGCCAAGTGGATGATCCATCTCAGCCTCCTCCTGAAGTCCCCAGCATCACAGATGCCAGTCTTCAGCCAATTCGATTCACTCTGCGTGATATCAAGAAACGACTGGAGACTCTGGATACTGCAAAAGCTATGGGCCCTGACAATATTCCGGCAATAGTACTGAAGATCTGTGCTCCAGAACCTGCCGTGCCTCTAGCCAAGCTGTTCCAGTACAGCTACAACCCTGGCATCTACCCTGCAATGTGGAAAATTGTCCAGGTATGACCTGTACACAAAAAACAGGACAAGTCCAACCTGGCCAATTACCGTCCTATCAGTCTACTCTCACTCATTAGTAAAGCAATGGAAGTTGTCATCGACAGTGCTTATAAGTGGCACTTGCTTAGTAATAACCTGCTCAGTGATGCCCAATTTTGGGTTCTGCCAGGGTCACTCAGCTCCTGACCTTATTACAGCCTTGGGTCAAACATGGAATAAAGAGATGAACTTCAGAGGTGAGGTGAGAGTGACTGCCATTGACATCAAGGCAGCATTTGACCGACTATGCCCTCAAGGAGCCCGAGCAAAACTGAGGTCAATGGGAATCAGGGGGAAAACTCACTGCAGGTTTGAGTCATACCGAGTGCAAAGGAAGATGGTTGTGGTTGTTGGAGGTCAATCATCTCAGCTCCAGGACATCACTGCAGGAGTTCTTCAGGGTCGTATCCTCAGCCAAACCATCTTAAACTGCTTCATCAATGACCTTCCTTCAATCATAAGGTCAGAAGTGGGGATGCTCAATGATGATTGCACAATGTTCAGCACTATTTGCAAATCCTCAGATACTGAAACAGTCTGTGTAGAAACCCAGCAAGACTTGGACAACATCCAGGTTTGGTCTGATAAGTGGCAAGTAACATTCGCACCAGACAAGTGCCAGGCAATGGCTATCTCTAACAAGAGAGAATCTAACCATCTCCCCTTGACATTCATTGGCATTACGATCGCTGAATCCCCCATTATCAACATCCTAGGGGTTACCATTGACCAGAAACTGAACTGGATTAGCCATATAAATACCGTGGCTACAAGAGCAGCTCGGAGGCTAGGAATCCTGAGGCGAGTAACTCACCTCCTGACTCGCCAAAGACTGTCCACCATCTACAAGGTACAAGCCAGGACTGTGATGGAATACTCTCCATTTGCCTGGATGTGTGTAACTCCAACTATATTCAAGAAGCTCGACACCATCCAGGATAAAGCAGCCCGCTTGATTGGCACCCCAAAACAAATATTCACTCGCTCCACCACTGACGCACAGTGGCAGCAGTGTGTACCATCTACAAGATGCACTGCAGCAATGCACCAAGACTCCTTAGCACCTTCCAAACCAGCGACCTCTGCCAACTGGGAGAACAAGGGCAGCAGATGCATGGGAACACCACCACCTGCAAGTTCCCCTCCAAGTCACACACCATCCTGATTTGGAACTATATCACTATTCCTTCACTGTCATTGGGTCAAATCCTGGAACTCCCTTCCTAATAGCACTGTGGGTGTACCTACCTCACATGGACTGCAGTGGTTCAAGAAGGCAGCTCACCGCCACTTTCTCAAGGGAAATTAAGGATGTGCAATAAATGCTG
Source organism: Heterodontus francisci (assembly GCF_036365525.1). NCBI lineage: Eukaryota > Metazoa > Chordata > Chondrichthyes > Heterodontiformes > Heterodontidae > Heterodontus > Heterodontus francisci. The sequence goes on along the minus strand of NC_090373.1, from coordinate 153,300,007 downwards.
GCCTGGCCAGTGACGCCCACATCCCATGAATGAATAAAAAAAAGACTCCTGCCCGCTACCAGCTGAGAACACAAATGCAAACACAAACCAAAGAGATTTGTTAAAAAAGTTTCCCTGAAGGGAAACGATGACAGCAATGGAAGGTAATCAATTCTTACTGGGATCAATTACTTTCGCTTTGCAATGTCATTGAGTCTTGTACAAGGTCTGGTTGTTATGACCGAGGCGATAGGAATGCACTGTATTTTCTAGTTCCACTTCTCCACAGGTCACAACATATATTTAAATGTTTACCCAGTTACCAATACGGTTAATCATAGAGTCGACTGTTTATCCCTGAATAAAATACACCAACCAGTTTTTTGTAATAAACAACAAAATTATCAGTTTATTATAAAACAAGACGTCACCAGTAATGAAGCAAAGCATTAACATACAGACTGAAATATGAAAGTTCCCTTTTACCTTCGCCCCTCTTACACACACATAAACACACCGGTTAATCAAAAAAGTAGAAATTTTCTCTTTAGATCTCTGTTATAAAAAAAAAAGACAAAAAAGAATACTTTGGCCAAATACTTGCTAATTCTTGAAGAAAAAAGAGAAGATATGCAAAGATGTCAGTTGTCCCTTTTTTGGTTTTGAGTCCCAAATATGCAGAGACGGCTGTCACTGGGATCTTTCTAGAACAGTTCTTTTCAGGTGACGTTGAAGATCAGTTTGTCAGATTTTCCAGGAGAAATGCAGCAACAGGGGTTTCTGAAAAGCCTTTCAGGGGGAATGCAGCATCAGTTTCTCTATTTCTTACACTCACAACTCAGGAAGTTCTCAAACAGATGGAAGAGGGTGCTGATGGTGACTGCTCTCTTGGCTGGTTTTCTCCAACTGTCTTCAAAACAGTTCACACGCCAACATACTGTCCAAAGTGAAACCAAAAACAATATCTGAAGAGTCAAGCCTCCTCACCCCTATAAATCTTGACCTGTCACTTCTCTGTAAACATCAGCCCTTAGTCCAAGGTTCCTGTTGTTTATTTATCTTAATTGGTGACAGGTGGTCTCCAGTAGAGGTTTTTAATCACTCCTTGATTCTTCCAGTAAGTGTTTTCAGATAAGTGTCCTTTCATTGAACTGTCAACAACAAAGTCCAGCTTCTATGAAATCTTCAGCCTCCTCCACAAATCCATCTCCACAATTTAAATATAAAGTCATCAAAAACATATACTTAACAAAAAATATAGAAGCACTTTCACAACACGGTACAGAGCTCTGTTTACATCAGGCATCGCAACCATTGAGTCTGAGCATGGCAAGCTAAGTGAAAGTCCAGTGGCAGTGGAAAATTCATCAGCTGCCACATTGGAATTTCTGACAGAGGGCAAAAAGTGGAAGAAACCTGTTGGATCCGGGTTCCGCACAATACCTGACACCTCTCCTGTGCCCTCCAGTTTGCTAGGAATTTTGAGCTTATGTTTAAAAAGTAGGCTGGCACCCAGCAGGAATGAACAACATGCAGTGGGTGATGGGCCTTATGACTTGAAGCAACTCTCTACCTTTGACATGGAATCATATAGCACAGAAGGAGCCCATCATGCCTCTGTTGGCTCTTTGAAAGAGGTACCAAATTAGTCCTATGTCCCTGCTCCTTCCCCATAACACTTTTTTTTCAAGCTTATACTCAATAATCCTGGAATTTAAATTAAGCTGGTTAAAAGTGAATCCAGGGAAAACTTCTTCATACAAAGGTTTGTGATGATGTCGAACACATTGTAGGAAACAATAGATACAAAATGAATTGAGGCGATTAAAAACAACATAGAAAGAAATATTGTATTTATATAATACCTTTCATGACCTCAGGATGCCTCGAAGTGCTAGAGAGCCAATTCAGCACAGTAAGGCCATGGAGAAAATGCGGAGAACTGGGATTATAAAGTAAGAACTAGCATGGGTAACAAAATGGTGTTGTAGGCTTGACGGCCCAAATGATCAAACGGTCCTTATATTCCTGTCCCTACATTTGCATGTGCAGAGCAGGCACCAATTAATTTAGTTGGAAGGGAGAGTCTAGAAAGCATTGGCCCTGTGATGATAACAAAACAACTGGTATGTAAAATATTAATCATATATTCTGTGATTAGCACTGTGAGTCCCTGGTGCTTAGCATTGCTAAGGCTGTGGTGGGGTGGGGGAGGGGGTGTTGGGAGGCGGTGAGGTTGCAGGGCGTAGATTGGAGTTCTGATGTTTCCAGGCTGGTCTTACAATATAATCAGTTATGAATTGATTGATTGCCCTGCCTACATTGGCAGAAGAAAACAGGAGCAGGTTTTAATTTTTTTTTCCCTGAAGGGCAGCAGGCACCTTGGCCTGATACTGAGGCCAAGGGCTGAATTTTATTTCAGTGGCAGGTGTCCCTGCGACAGGCCAGCAAGCAGGAGGCAACCCCACTTTGGCCATTTGTCAGACCCCTGGCTGAATTCAAAGGCAGGCAGGCAATTAAATGTTTAAAAAGTAAGCTGGCACCCAATAGGAATGAACAACATGCAGTGGGTGATGGGCCTTATGACTTGAAGCAACTCTCTACCTTTGATATGGAATCATAGAGCAAAGAAGGAGCTTTCCCGGGGCAGGGAACTTCAATTTGGGCTGGTGGAAATTCTGCTCCATTTCCCATCTGCTCCACCTTCCCAGCTGCCATCCCAAGGCTTCCCTTGGAATCTTCGGGCCACAAAACCCAAATAGAGGCCTCAGTGGTGCCCATGGAAAGCAACCAATGGGAGCGTTGGATAATTGCAGGAAGGGGGACAGCAGGGAGCAGTGGTCATTGCCTGACAGCAGTCTAGCCCTTGAAGCAGGAGTGGGCACAGAGGGATTGCAGCCCTCATGGCAATAGTGGGCTTTGTCTTGTGTTGTGCGCCCTCTGCGTGTGAGTAGGAAGGGGAAGGCTCCAAAGCCAAGTCCTCAGCACACAGGAGGGGAAGTGACCCGCTGGCATGGGTCTCATACACCCTGGCTTTGTAGTTTCCCACACTGTGCAGCAGAGACTCAGAGGGAAGTAGGATCAGGCACCGGCGTGCAAGCTGGTGAAGATCAACTCAGGGAGCCACAGCAGCTGGCCACACCAAAAAGTGTACCACACTCACCTCAACTACCTCCAAATGTCCAAGTGGCAGTGTCAGTAAAGACTGCGGCTCTCCAGGGAGGCCGTCACTGACATATGCGCCATACTGCAGGATGAGCTGTGGTGGTGAGCCTGAAGATCTTTTATGCCTCCAGATCATTTCAGGGATCCACTGGGGACATGTGTGGAGTCGCCCAGGCAGCAGCTCACCGCTGCTTCAAGGAAGCGACAAATGCCCTGTTCAAGAGGGCTGGCAACTGTGTGTAGTACCAGACCAACCCTGACAGTCAGGCTGAGAAGGCCATCAGCTTTGGAGCCATTACTGGAATCCCCCAGATGTACAGTGTCATCTATTGCACGCATGTGACCATCACAGTTCCCACCGAGCAGCCAGCCACCTTCATCAACAGGAAGGACTTTCATTCCATCAAAGCATTTCCTGCAGTTGTATGCCCGCTTCGCAGGAAGCAGCCACAATGCCTATGTACCTCGGCAGTCCCAGGTGCCACACATTTTCTGGCCCCCGTTGGCCTTCAGGGCTGGTTTCTCGGGCCAAGGGCTACCCATTGAAGACATGGCTACCGACTCCTGTGAGGAACCCTTGCACTGCAGCAGAGGAGAGGTACAACATTTACCACGGTTCCACCCGAACAACCATAAAGCAGCCCTTTGGGCTGCTGAAGGTGAGATTCTGGTGCCTAGATTGATCCGGTGGAGCCCTGCAGTATACCACAACGAGGGACGCATGTATCATGGTGGTCTGCTATGCTCTGCACAACCGAGCACTGCAGAGGGAGGAGGCCTTACATCAAGAGGACATGATTGGAGAGGATTCTGAGAGACAGGATTTATGATTATTTGGAAAAGCATAGTTTGATTCAAGATAGTCAGCGTGGCTTTGTGAGGGGCAGGTCATGCCTCACAAGCCTTATTGAATTCTTTGAGGATGTGACAAAACACATTGATGAAGGAAGAGCAGTGGATGTGGTGTATGTGGATTTTAGCAAGGCGTTTGATAAGGTTCCCCATGGTAGGCTCATTCAGAAAGTAAGGAGGCATGGGATACAGGGAAATTTGGCTGTCTGGATACAGAATTGGCTGGCCCAGAGAAGACAGAGGGTGGTAGTAGATGGAAAGTATTCAGCCTGGAGCTCGGTGACCAGTGGTGTTCCGCAGGGATCTGTTCTGGGACCTCTGCTCTTTGTGATTTTTATAAATGACTTGGATGAGAAAGTGGAAGGCTGGGTTAGCAAGTTTGCCGATGACACAAAGGTTGCTGGAGTTGTGGATAGTGTGGAAGGCTGTTGTAGGTTGCAACGGGACATTGACAGGATGCAGAGCTGGGCTGAGAAGTGGCAGATGGAGTTCAACCTGGAAAAGTGTGAAGTGATTCATTTTGGAAGGTCGAATTTGAATGCAGAATACAGGCTTAAAGACAGGATTCTTGGCAGTGTGGAGGAACAGAGGGATCTTGGGGTCCATGTCCATAGATCCCTCAAGGTTGCCACCCAAGTTGATAGAGTTGTTAAGAAGGCGTATGGGGTGCTGGCTTTCATTAACAGGGGGATTGAGTTTAAGAGCGGCGAGGTTATGCTGCAGCTCTATAAAGCCCTGGTTAGACCACACTTGGAATATTGTGTTCAGTTCTGGTCGCCTCATTATAGGAAGGATGTGGAAGCTTTAGAGAGGGTGCAGAGGAGATTTACCAGGATGCTGCCTGGACTGGAGGGCATGTCTTATGAAGAAAGGTTGAGGGAGCTAGGGCTTTTCTCATTGGAGCGAAGAAGGATGAGAGGTGACTTGATAGAGGTGTACAAGATGATGAGAGGCATAGATAGAGTGGATAGCCAGAGACTTTTTCCCAGGGCGGAAAGGGCTATCACCAGGGGGCATAATTTTAAGGTGATTGGAGGCAGGTTTCGGGGAGATGTCAGAGGTGGGTTCTTTACACAGAGAGTGGTGGGTGTGTGGAATGCACTGCCAGCGGTGGTAGTAGAAGCAGATACATTAGGGACATTTAAGCAACTCTTGGATAGGTACATGGATGATAGTAGAATGAAGGGTATGTAGGTAGTTTGATCTTAGAGTAGGTTAAAGGGTCGGCACAACATCGTGGGCCGAAGGGCCTGTACTGTGCTGTACTGTTCTATGTTCTGTGTTCTATGATTGAATGCCACTCCTCATCCGATAAGGAGGATTTGGAGGAGATTGCCGAGCAGGCAGCGAGGGATGATGAAACCCTTGTACTGCAGGTGAAGGCCATTGAGAGTCGCGCAAGGGAGGCTCGGGACAGTCTCATACATATCCAGTTCCTGCCAGCATGATATCCGTTCCAAGTGAACTCAATCAATAAATTTCCTATTGCACTCTTGCTCCTTGTGCCCAGGCTCACCAGGCGCACACACCTGAGAAGGTGACCATTCTCTGCCTGCCCCTGCACTGTCAGCCCATTGAGGGAGCAATAGTGAAGGTGGCATCAGACAGGGCAGCAGGGAAAGCATGAGAGATTCTCAGTAAAAGTGGCCTCCATTTATTTAAATGTTCACAATATCCAGTAACAAGACCAAGTTGCATACACCCCTGAAACCCCAGTGTGTCTAGGTGCTCTTCCTCACATGCTTCTGTATGCTTCCACAAAGTGCTCCCCCTGTATTGGCAGCTGAGGTGAAGCCAGGCTGCTGAATATACTACCCTGTGGCCTAAGATGACTTTGGTGGGCATCATCTAGCTGCCTGGTGCCTGGAGGCTGGCTGAGGGGTTCAAGCACAGGTGCAGGAGCCCTGTCAGTCGCTGCAGCTACTGGAGCTGGGCTCACTGTCAGAGGGGCTGAGGATCCGCAGTCCACACTCAGAGTGCCCTGAGGGGAGCCCCCCAGATGTGGAGGTCAGCCTCTCCTCCACATTTTCAAGGCTCACTTGAACCTCTCTGCTGACCATAGAAGGATGGGGGCCTGGAGAAGACTCCAGGCACCTCATCACCCTCTCGCCTTGCTATCATTGCTCATGGCCAAGGCTATGGTGTGCAGCTCTGTGCGTATTTCAGAGATCTGACTCTCCATGAGCGTCGCCAACCTCTCGATGGAGGAAGCCATGCACCTGAGACATGGCCGCACGAACGGCATCGATGGACTCCTCCATCATCCGCGCATAACTGCTCATGGCCTCTGGCATCTCCGCCGGATGTTTTTTTACCTCTCTCTGCAATTTCAGCATGTTCTGTGCTGCCAACACCAGAGACTTGTCATCAGCCTGGGTCTCAGCGTAGGCTAGGCCTCCCACATTCCTCCGACTGTCAGTAGCCTCAGCTGTCATGGCCTCTGTCAGCTGCTTGGATAAATGTGTGGTTCTCTCACCCACTTGTGACCCTGAATCGAAGCCCGAGTGCATCCCCACCGATTGAGAGTATCTGCGATGGTGGATGGTGCAGAGGAACAGTGTGACTGTGCACCCTCTGAGGATTCTTCCTTCTCATCCTCCCAGGATGACAGGATAACTACAGCGCCAGCAGACGATCTTCCCTCTGAGGTGCCATGCCCTGCGTCAGAAAACACAAACATTTGTTGGGTTTCTGCTGCATGGATCTACCCATGCCAACCATGCGTGATATGATTCTGTAGAAGGTCATGGTGGGCACATGAACACAATGCCTCCTCCCTCTCTGGGTGGACATTCCAGTCTCTCCATCTGCGATGGAACGGCTGCCCTGAGAGCCTGCTAATTTCAGGGCCTCCTCCTCTGCTGGAGTCAGTTCTCGGATATCGGGATCCCACCTCCAGTCTTTGCCCTTTCCCTGCTGGGGGCTCTCTGATGGAGGCTCTCAAATACCTCCTCCTCACGTTCACTCTCAAGGGACATACGAGGGGGCAAGCTAGGACAGAAGGCCATCTTTCTTGAAGATGCAGCCATGCAACTGGCATGATCTGCTGTTGCCTCAACTCCTTGTTTACCCCCTTTGCAGACATTCCATGACGATGTCATGCTCCCTCCCGCATGGCTACATGCAAGCCCCAGTGAGGAGATGGATATGGAGGACTCACCTTGGTGAAATGAAGGAGGTCATTGGCCCTCTACGGCACTGGTCCCAGTTTCCGAGGGTGACCCATGGCTGCTGTCCTCCACTGCGATCTTCCTCCAGGTTTGCTTGTTCAGGCGGGACGGTCTCTTCCTGCCGTCCCTTGGGAAGAGGAGCTCCCGCCTTTCCTTTACAGCCTGGAGGAGAATCCACAGGGAGTCATCCCTAAACCGTGGGGTCTTTATCCTGATCTGGCCCTTCTTGGCTCCCAGTCAGCTCTGTTAATTGTGTACCAATTGTTTCATTATATGCAGGTGAAGAGCATCAATTGAGGTCTGACTTGAGCACTTGTAAGGACACACTTAGTGAGACTGGTGGAGGTTTTGAGGAAGGAGCTATATGTATGTAATCTTTTAACTCTGTATGATAAATGTGAAACTGAGTAAAGATAGACTCGAACATCATTCTTCCACAACAAGCTTTCTGGAGTTTAACGAGCACCTAGCCTGATGAGGCCTTGGTCAGCAGCACAGCATCATAGGGTCGACATTTAGTAGCATAGCTGCACAAGGACTTCACCTGAGGCTTCAGCAACACAGGGACTCCAGCTGGGGATCAGCACCACAGGAACTCCAGCTGGGGGATCAGCAGCACAGGGACAGCAGCTGGGGGATCAGCAGCACAGGGTCTCCAGCTGGGGGATCAGCAGCACAGGGACAGCAGCTGGGGGTCAGCAGCACAGGGTCTCCAGCTGGGGCATTAGCAGCACAGGGACTCCAGCTGGGGATCAGCAGCACAGGGACCCCAGCTGGGGGATCAGTAGCACAGGGACTCCAGCTGAGGCTTCAGCACCACAGGGACTCCAGCTGGGGATCAGGAGCACAGGGACTCCAGCTGGGTATCAGCAGCACAGGGACTCCAGCTGGGTATCAGCAGCACAGGGAGTACAGCTGAGGCATCAGCAGCAAAGGGACTCCAGCTGGGGGTCAGCAGCACAGGGACTCCAGCTGGGGATCAGCAGCACAGGGACTCCAGCTGGGGATTCAGCAGCACAGGGACCCCAATTGAGGGTCAGCAGCACAGGGACTCCAGCTGGAGATTCAGCGGCACAGGGACCCCAACTGGGGGTCAGCAGCACAGGAACTCCAGCTGGGAGTCAGCAGCACAGGGTCTCCAGTTGGGGGTCAGCAGCACACGGTCTCCAGCTGGGGGTCAGCAGCACAGGGACTCCAGCTGGGGGTTCAGCAGCAAAGGGACTCCAGCTGGGAGTCAGCAGCACAGGGACTCCAGTTGGGGATCAGCAGCACAGGGTCTCCAGCTGGGGGGTCAGCAGCACAGGGACTCTAGCTGGGGTTCAGCAGCACAGGGACTCCAGCTGGGGATCAGCAGCACAGGGACTCCAGCTGGGGATCAGCAGCACAGGGACTCCAGCTGGGGGGTCAGCAGCACAGGGACTCCAGCTGGGGGTCAGCAGCACAGGGACTCCAGCTGGGGATCAGCAGCACAGGGACTCCAGCTGGGGATTCAGCGGCACAGGGACCCCAACTGGGGGTCAGCAGCACAGAGAATCCAGCTGGGAGTCTGCAGCACAATGTCTCCAGCTGGGAGTCAGCAGCACAGGGTCTCCAGCTGGGGGATCAGCAGCACAGGGACTCCAGCTGGGGATTCAGCGGCACAGGGATCCCAACTGCGGGTCAGCAGCACTGGGACTCCAGCGGGGGGTTCAGCAGCACAGGGTCTCCAGCTGGGAGTCAGCAGCACAGGGACTCCAGTTGGGGATCAGCAGCACAGGGTCTCCAGCTGGGAGTCAGCAGCACAGGGACTCCAGCTGGGGGTTCAGCAGCACAGGGACGCCAGCTGGGAGTCAGCAGCACAGGGACTCCAGTTGGGGATCAGCAGCACAGGGTCTCCAGCTGGGGGTTCAGCAGCACAGGGACTCCAGCTGGGAGTCAGCAGCACAGGGACTCCAGTTGAGGATCAGCAGCACAGGGACTCCAGCTTGGGGGTCAGCAGCACAGGGACTCCAGCTGGGAGTCAGCAGCACAGGGACTCCAGCTGGGGATCAGCAGCACAGGGACTCCAGCTGGGGATTCAGCGGCACAGGGACCCCAACTGGGGGACAGCAGCACAGAGACTCCAGCTGGGAGTCTGCAGCACAATGTCTCCAGCTGGGGGTCAGCAGCACAGGGTCTCCAACTGGGGGTCAGCAGCACAGGGACTCCAGCTGGGGGTCAGCAGCACAGGGACTCCAGTTGGGGATCAGCAGCACAGGAACTCCAGCTGGGAGTCAGCAGCACAGGGACTCCAGCTGGGGGGTCAGCAACACAGGGACTCCAGCTGGGGGTCAGCAGCACAGGGACTCCAGCTGGGGAACAGCAGCACAGGGACCCCAACTGGGGGTCAGCAGCACAGGGACTCCAGCTGGGAGTCAGCAGCACAGGGTCTCCAGCTGGGAGTCAGCAGCACAGGGTCTCCAGCTGGGGGTCAGCAGCACAGGGTCTCCAGCTGGGGGTCAGCAGCACAGGGACTCCACCTGGGGATTCAGCAGCACAGGGACTCCACCTGGGGATTCAGCAGCACAGGGACCCCAACTGGGAGTCAGCAGCACAGGGACTCCAGCTGGGGGGTCAGCAGCACAGGGACTCCAGCTGGGGGTCAGCAGCAAAGGGACTCCAGCTGGGAGTCAGCAGCACAGGGACTCCAGCTGGGAGTCAGCAGCACAGGGTCTCCAGCTGGGGGTCAGCAGCACAGGGACTCCAGCTGGGAGTCAGCAGCACAGGGTCTCCAGCTGGGGGATCAGCAGCACAGGAACTCCAGCTGGGGATCAGCAGCACAGGGACTCCAGCTGGGGGATCAGCAGCACAGGGATTCCAGCTGGGGGTCAGCAGCACAGGGACTCCAGCTGGGGGATCAGCAGCACAGGGACTGCAGCTGGGGCATCAGCAGCACAGGGACTCCAGCTGGGGATCAGCAGCACAGGGACTCCAGCTGGGAGTCAGCAGCACAGGGACTCCAGCTGGGGGGTCAGCAACACAGGGACTCCAGCTGGGGGTCAGCAGCACAGGGACTCCAGCTGGGGATCAGCAGCACAGGGACCCCAACTGGGGGTCAGCAGCACAGGGACTCCAGCTGGGAGTCAGCAGCACAGGGTCTCCAGCTGGGAGTCAGCAGCACAGGGTCTCCAGCTGGGGGTCAGCAGCACAGGGTCTCCAGCTGGGGGTCAGCAGCACAGGGACTCCACCTGGGGATTCAGCAGCACAGGGACTCCACCTGGGGATTCAGCAGCACAGGGACCCCAACTGGGGGTCAGCAGCACAGGGACTCCAGCTGGGGGGTCAGCAGCACAGGGACTCCAGCTGGGGGTCAGCAGCAAAGGGACTCCAGCTGGGAGTCAGCAGCACAGGGACTCCAGCTGGGAGTTAGCAGCACAGGGTCTCCAGCTGGGGGTCAGCAGCACAGGGACTCCAGCTGGGAGTCAGCAGCACAGGGTCTCCAGCTGGGGGATCAGCAGCACAGGAACTCCAGCTGGGGATCAGCAGCACAGGGACTCCAGCTGGGGGATCAGCAGCACAGGGATTCCAGCTGGGGGTCAGCAGCACAGGGACTCCAGCTGGGGGATCAGCAGCACAGGGACTCCAGCTGGGGCATCAGCAGCACAGGGACTCCAGCTGGGGATCAGCAGCACAGGGACTCCAGCTGGGGGGTCAGCAGCACAGGGACTCCAGCTGGGGCATCAGCAGCACAGGGACTCCAGCTGGGGATCAGCAGCACAGGGACTCCAGCTGGGGGTCAGCAGCACGGGGACTCCAGCTGGGGATTCAGCAGCAAAGGGTCTCCAGCTGGGGGTCAGCAGCACCGGGACTCCAGCTGGGGGATCAGCAGCACAGGGACTCCAGCTGGGGATTCAGCGGCACAGGGACCCCAACTGGGGGTCAGCAGCACTGGGACTCTAGTGGGGGTTTCAGCAGCACAGGGTCTCCAGCTGGGAGTCAGCAGCACAGGGACTCCAGTTGGGGATCAGCAGCACAGGGTCTCCAGCTGGGAGTCAGCAGCACAGGGACTCCAGCTGGGGGTTCAGCAGCACAGGGACTCCAGCTGGGAGTCAGCAGCACAGGGACTCCAGTTGGGGATCAGCAGCACAGGGTCTCCAGCTGGGGGTTCAGCAGCACAGGGACTCCAGCTGGGAGTCAGCAGCACAGGGACTCCAGTTGGGGATCAGCAGCACAGGGTCTCCAGCTGTTGGGTCAGCAGCACAGGGACTCCAGCTGGGGGTCAGCAGCACAGGGACTCCAGCTGGGAGTCAGCAGCACAGGGACTCCAGCTGGGGGTTCAGCAGCACAGGGACTCCAGCTGGGGATCAGCAGCACAGGGACTCCAGCTGGGGATTCAGCGGCACAGGAACCCCAACTGGGGGTCAGCAGCACAGAGACTCCAGCTGGGAGTCTGCAGCACCATGTCTCCAGCTGGGGGTCAGCAGCACAGGGTCTCCAGCTGGGGGTCAGCAGCACAGGGACTCCAGTTGGGGATCAGCAGCACAGGAACTCCAGCTGGCAGTCAGCAGCACAGGGACTCCAGCTGGGGGGTCAGCAGCAGAGGGATTCCAGCTGGGGGTCAGCAGCACAGGGACTCCAGCTGGGGATCAGCAGCACAGGGACCCCAACTGGGGGTCAGCAGCACAGGGACTCCACCTGGGGATTCAGCAGCACAGGGACCCCAACTGGGGGTCAGCAGCACAGGGACTCCAGCTGTGGGGTCAGCAGCACAGGGACTCCAGCTGGGGGTCAGCAGCAAAGGGACTCCAGCTGGGAGTCAGCAGCACAGGGACTCCAGCTGGGGGTCAGCAGCACAGGGACTCCAGTTGGGGATCAGCAGCACAGGAACTCCAGCTGGCAGTCAGCAGCACAGGGACTCCAGCTGGGGGGTCAGCAGCAGAGGGATTCCAGCTGGGGGTCAGCAGCACAGGGACTCCAGCTGGGGATCAGCAGCACAGGGACCCCAACTGGGGGTCAGCAGCACAGGGACTCCACCTGGGGATTCAGCAGCACAGGGACCCCAACTGGGGGTCAGCAGCACAGGGACTCCAGCTGTGGGGTCAGCAGCACAGGGACTCCAGCTGGGGGTCAGCAGCAAAGGGACTCCAGCTGGGAGTCAGCAGCACAGGGACTCCAGCTGGGAGTCAGCAGCACAGGGTCTCCAGCTGGGGGTCAGCAGCACAGGGACTCCAGCTGGGAGTCAGCAGCACAGGGTCTCCAGCTGGGGTATCAGCAGCACAGGAACTCCAGCTGGGGATCAGCAGCACAGAGACTCCAGCTGGGGGTCAGCAGCACAGGGACTCCAGCTGGGGGTCAGCAGCACAGGGACTCCAGCTGGGGGATCAGCAGCACAGGGACTCCAGCTGGGGGTCAGCAGCACAGGGACTCCAGCTGGGTGTCAGCAGCACAGCATCTCCAGCTGGTGGATCAGCAGCACAGGAACTCCAGCTGGGGGTTCAGCAGCACAGGGACTCCAGCTGGGCGTCAGCAGCACAGGGACTCCAGCTGGGGGTCAGCAGCACAGCGTCTCCAGCTGGGCGATCAGCAGCACAGGAACTCCAGCTGGGGGTTCAGCAGCACAGGGATTCCAGCTGGGGGATCAGTAGCACAGGGACTCCAGCTGGGAGTCAGCAGCACAGGGACTTCAGCTGGGGGATCAGCGGCACAGGGACTCCAGCTGGAGATCAGCAGCACAGGGACCCCAGCTGGGGGATCAGTAGCACAGGGACTCCAGCTGAGGCTTCAGCACCACAGGGACTCCAGCTGGGGATCAGGAGCACAGGGACTCCAGCTGGGTATCAGCAGCACAGTGTCTACAGCTTAGGCATCAACAGCAAAGGGACTCCAGCTGGGTATCAGCAGCACAGGGACTACAGCTGAGGCTTCAGCAGCAAAGGGTCTCCAGCTGGGGGACGGCAGCACAGGGACTCCAGCTGGGGGATCAGCAGCACAGGGACTCCAGCTGGGGATTCAGCGGCACAGGGACCCCAACTGGGGATCAGCAGCACTGGGACTCCAGCTGGGAGTCAGCAGCACAGGGTCTCCAACTGGGGTTCAGCAGCACAGGGTCTCCAGCTGGGGTCAGCAGCACAGGGACTCCAGTTGGGGATCAGCAGCACAGGGACTCCAGCTGGGAGTCAGCAGCACAGGGACTCCAGCTGGGGGGTCAGCAGCACAGGGACTCCTGCCGGGAGTCAAAAGAACAGGGTCTCCAGCTGGGGATCAGCTGCACGGGGACTCCAGCTGAGGCTTCAGCAGCACAGGGACTCCTGCCGGGAGTCAGCAGCACAGGGACTCCAGCTGGGGGGTCAGCAGCACAGGGACTCCAGCTGGGGGATCAGCAGCAAAAGGTCTCCAGCTGGGGGTCAGCAGCACAGCGACTCCAGCTGGGGATCAGCAGCACAGGGACTCCATTTGGGGATTCAGCAGCACAGGGACACCAACTGGGCGTCAGCAGCACAGGGACTCCAGCTGGGGATCAGCAGCACATGGACTCCAGCTGGGGATTCAGCAGCACAGGGACACCAACTGGTGGTCAGCAGCACAGGGACCCCAACTGAGGATCAGCAGCACAGGAACTCCAGCTGGGGGGTCAGCAGCACAGGGACTCCAGCTGGGGGTCAGCAGCAAAGGGACTCCAGCTGGGGATCAGCAGCACATGGACTCCAGCTGGGGGTCAGCAGCACAGCGTCTCCAGCTGGGGGATCAGCAGCACAGGAACTCCAGCTGGGGATCAGCAGCACAGGGACTCCAGCTGGGGGTCAGCAGCACAGCGTCTCCAGCTGGGGGATCAGCAGCACAGGAACTCCAGCTGGGGGTTCAGCAGCACAGGGATTCCAGCTGGGGATCAGCAGCACAGGGACTGCAGCTGGGAGTCAGCAGCACAGGGTCTGCAGCTGGGGATCAGCAGCACAGGGACTCCAGCTGGGGGAACAGCAGCACAGGGTCTCCAGCTGGGGGATCAGGAGCACAGGGACTCCAGCTGGGGATCAGCAGCACAGGGACACCAACTGGGCGTCAGCAGCACGGGGACTCCAGCTGAGGCTTCAGCACCACAAGGACTCCAGCTGGGGATCAGGAGCACAGGGACTCCAGCTGAGGCTTCAGCACCACAGGGACTCCAGCTGAGGCTTCAGCAGCAAAAGGTCTCCAGATGGGGATCAGGAGCACAGGGACTCCAGCTGAGGCTTCAGCACCACAAGGACTCCAGCTGGGGATCAGCTGCACGGGGACTCCAGCTGGGGGGTCAGCAGCACAGGGACTCCAGCTGGGGGATCAGCAGCACAGGGACTCCAGCTGGGGATTCAGCGGCACAGGGACTCCAACTGGGGGTCAGCAGCACAGGGACTCCAGCTGGGAGTCAGCAGCACAGTGTCTCCAGCTGGGGGTCGGCAGCACAGGGTCTCCAGCTGGGGGCCAGCAGCACAGGGACTCCAGCTGGGGGTTCAGCAGCACAGGGACTCCAGCTGGGAGTCAGCAGCACAGGGACTCCAGCTGGGGGATCAGTAGCACGGGGACTCCAGCTGAGGCTTCAGCACCACAGGGACTCCAGCTGGGGATCAGGAGCACAGGGACTCCAGCTGAGGCTTCAGCACCACAGGGACTCCAGCTGGGATCAGCAGCACAGGGACTCCAGCTGGGTATCAGCAGCACAGGGACTACAGCTGGGGATCAGCAGCACAGGGACTCCAGCTGGGGGGTCAGCAGCACAGGGACTCCAGCTGGGGGTCAGCAGCACAGGGACTCCTGCTGGGGATCAGCAGCACAGGGACTCCAGCTGGGGATTCAGCGGCACAGGGACCACAACTGGGGGTCAGCAGCACAGGGACTCCAGCTGGGAGTCAGCAGCACAATGTCTCCAGCTGCGGTCAGCAGCACGGGGACTCCAGCTGGGGATCAGCAGCACAGGGACTCCAGCTGGGGATTCAGCGGCACAGGGACCCCAACTGGGGGTCAGCAGCATAGGGACACCAGCTGGGAGTCAGCAGCACAATGTCTCCAGCTGGGGGTCAGCAGCACAGAGTCTCCAGCTGGGGGTCAGCAGCACAGGGACTCCAGCTGGGGGTCAGCAGCACAGGGACTCCAGCTGGGGATCAGCAGCACAGGGACCCCAACTGGGGGTCAGCAGCACAGGGACTCCAGCTGGGAGTCAGCAGCACAGGGTCTCCAGCTGGGAGTCAGCAGCAGAGGGTCTCCAGCTGGGGGTCAGCAGCACAGGGTCTCCAGCTGGGGGTTAGCAGCACAGGGACTCCAGCTGGGGGTTCAGCAGCACAGGGACTCCAGCTGGGGTCAGCAGCACAGGGACTCCAGTTGGGGATCAGCAGCACAGGGACTCCAGCTGGGAGTCAGCAGCACAGGGACTCCAGCTGGGGGGTCAGCAGCACAGGGACTCCAGCTGGGGGTCAGCAGCACAGGGACTCCAGCTGGGGGGTCAGCAGCACAGGGTCTCCAGCTGGGGATCAGCTGCACGGGGACGACAGCTGAGGCTTCAGCAGCACAGGGACTCCTGCCGGGAGTCAGCAGCACAGGGACTCCAGCTGGGGGTCAGCAGCGCAGGGACGCCAGCAGGGGGATCAGCAGCAAAGGGTCTCCAGCTGGGGGTCAGCAGCACAGGGACTCCAGCTGGGGATTCAGCAGCACAGGGACACCAGCTGGGGGATCAGCAGCAAAGGGTCTCCAGCTTGGGGTCAGCAGCACAGGGACCCCAACTGGGCGTCAGCAGCACAGGGACTCTAGCTGGGGATTCAGCAGCACATGGGCTCCAGCTGGGGATTCAGCAGCACAGGGACACCAACTGGGGGTCAGCAGCATAGGGACTCCACCTGGGGATACAGCAGCACAGGGACCCCAACTGGGGGTCAGCAGCACAGGGACTCCAGCTGGGGGGTCAGCAGCACAGGGACCCCAACTGGGGGTCAGCAGCACAGGGACTCCAGCTGGGGGGGTCAGCAGCACAGGGACTCCAGCTGGGGGTCAGCAGCAATGGGTCTCCAGCTGGGGATCAGCAGCACATGGTCTCCAGCTGGGGGTCATCAGCACTGGGTCTCCAGCTGGGGATCAGCAGCACAGCGTCTCCAGCTGGGGGATCAGCAGCACAGGAACTCCAGCTGGGGATCAGCAGCACCGGGACTCCAGCTGGGGGTCAGCAGCACACGGTCTCCAGCTGGGGGATCAGCAGCACAGGAACTCCAGCTGGGGGTTCAGCAGCACAGGGATTCCAGCTGGGGGTTCAGCAGCACAGGGACTCCAGCTGGGGGGTCAGCAGCAGAGGGACCCCAGCTGGGGGTTCAGCAGCACAGGGTCTCCAGCTGGGGATTCAGCAGCACAGGGACTCCAGCTGGGGGTTCAGCAGCACAGCCTCTCCAGCTGGGGGTTCAGCAGCACAGGGTCTCCAGCTGGGGGGTTCAGCAGCACAGGAACTCCAGCTGGGCGATCAGCAGCACAGGGACTCCAGCTGGGGGGTCAGCAGCACAGGGACTCCAGCTGGGGGTCAGCAGCACAGGGACTCCAGCTGGGGGGTCAGCAGCACAGGGTCTCCAGCTGGGGATCAGCTGCACGGGAACGACAGCTGAGGCTTCAGCAGCACAGGGACTCCTGCCGGCAGTCAGCAGCACAGGGACTCCAGCTGGGGGTCAGCAGCGCAGGGACGCCAGCTGGGGGATCAGCAGCAATGGGTCTCCAGCTGGGGGTCAGCAGCACAGGGACTCCAGCTGGGGATCAGCAGCACAGGGACTCCAGCTGGGGATTCAGCAGCACAGGGACACCAGCTGGGGGATCAGCAGCAAAGGGTCTCCAGCTTGGGGTCAGCAGCACAGGGACCCCAACTGGGCGTCAGCAGCACAGGGACTCTAGCTGGGGATTCAGCAGCACATGGGCTCCAGCTGGGGATTCAGCAGCACAGGGACACCAACTGGGGGCCAGCAGCACAGGGACTCCAGCTGGGGATCAGCAGCACAGGGACTCCAGCTAAGGCTTCAGCACCACAGGGACTCCAGCTGGGGATCAGCAGCACAGGGACTCCAGCTAAGGCTTCAGCAGCAAAGGGTCTCCAGCTGGGGGTCAGCAGCACAGGGACTCCAGCTGGGGATCAGTAGCACAGGGACTCCAGCTGGGGATCAGCAGCACAGGGACTCCAGCAGAGGTGTTTTTGCGAGGGGAGGCCACATTACAATTTTTGTGCTATATAAAGGGCCGGTGAGAATTCCAGAGCTAAAGGCATTAAAAATGTATTTTACTATGTTTCTCTCTTCCCTCCTCTCCCTCTGTGCCCCCCTCTCTCTCTATCCCCACCTGTCTGTCCTGCCCACTTTCTTTTTCTCCTCTCTCTCTGTCCCCCTCTCTCTCTCTTCCCCTTCTCTCTGTTCACCTCTCTCTATCTTCCCCTCCCCCGTCTGTCTTTATCATCTTCCCCGTCTCTCTTCTCCCCCATCTCTCTCAATGCCTCTCCCCTCTCTCTGTCTCTCCCTCTCTTCCCCCCTCTGTCTTTCACTCTCTTCCCTGCTCTGCCTCTCTCTGTCTTCCACCCTCTCTCTCTGTCTCTCACTCTCTTCTCCCTGTCTGTCTCTCTCTCTCTTCCCCTTTCTCTCACCCCACTCTCTTTGAGGGTGCCTCTCCCTCCTCACTCTCTACTCCTCACTCCTCACTCTCCACTCCCCATTCCCTGCTCTCCACTTCCCATTCCCTGCTCTCCACTCCTCACTCCCTACTCTCCACTGTTACGACTAAGGCGTGAGAAATACACTCTTAATTCAGTCCCACTTCTCCACAGGTCACAGCATATCAATGAATTTTCCCACCTACCGAAGAATCACCAATCTCTATTTGTCCCTCAGAATAAAGCACACTAACCAGGTTTCTTTAAACAACAACATTAACTATTTATTAGAAAAAAATAATAAATCTTTACCACGAATTAGATAAATCTGTATATATGAAACATCCTTATTTCCCTAGCCCTCATGCACACACACACACATACATTCCAAAAAAAAACGGTTAACCGGGAAAAAAGGGTTTTGGTTTCCAGCTGTCATGTTCTGGTAGGAAATCCTTTGGTTGAGTAAGGTGTCCCAGAGTCAAATAGTCAGATGCCACTCGAAGTCTTTCCAGGTGAGGTTGATGAACAGTCTGTGATGGGTAAGCGTTCAAGGCGATTTGACTACAGCAGGCATCACATAGGTCTTTCAGCAGGGGTGTAGCAACAGGTCAGTTTCGGACTCACAGCAGCAGTATAGCAGTAGAAGCTTTCTTCATAGAGTCGTACAGCATAGAAACAGGCCCTTCGGCCCACCGCGTCCATGTGACCATAATGCCTATCTATACTAATCCCACCTGCCTGCATTAATTCCATATCCCTCTATGCCTTGCTCATTCAAGTACCTGTCCAGATGCCTCTTAAATGTTGCTACTGTTCCTGCCTCCACCATCTCCTCAGGCAGCTCATTCCAGATACCCACTATTCTTTGTGTGAAAAATTTACCCCTTCGATTCCCTTTAAACCTCCTCCCTCTCACCTGAAATCTATGCCCTCTAGTTTTAGTCACCCCTACCATGGGAAACAGACTCTGGCTATCTACCCTATCTATGCCTCTCATAATTTTATATACCTCTATAATGTCCCCTCTCAGCCTCCTTCGCTCCAGGGAAAACAGACCCAGCCTATCCAATCTCTCTTTATAACTCAAGCCCTCCAAACCAGGCAACATCCTTGTGAATCTTTTCTGCACCCTCTCTAGCTTAATCACATCTTTCCTGTTGTGCGGCGACCAGAACTGCACACAGTACTCCAAATGCGGCCGAACCAACGTTATGTACAACTGTAACATGACGTCCCAACTCTTGTACTCAATGCCTCGGCCGATGAAGGCAAGCATGCCATACGCCTTCTTCACCACCCTGTCTACCTGTGTTGCCACTTTCAGGGAACTATGTACTTGCACCCCAAGGCCTCTCTGCTCAACATCACTCCCCAGGGCCCTGCCATTCACTGTACATGTCCTGCCCTGGTTTAACTTCCCAAAATGCATCACTTCATGCTTGTCTGCGTTAAATTCAATTTGCCATTCCCTTGCCCACTTTCCCAGTTGATCTATATCCTGTTGTAACCTTAGACAACCTTCTTCACTGTCCACTATACCACCAATTTTGGTGTCATCTGCAAACTTACTAATCATGCCCCCTACATTCACATCCAAGTCATTAATATATATGACAAACAACAGAGGGCCCAGCACCGATCCCTGCGGCACACCACTGGTCACCGGCCTCCAATCTGAAAAACAACCCTCCACTACCACCCTCTGCCGCCTATCACAAAGCCAATTTTGTATCCAATTTGCTAGCTCACCCTGGACCCCATGTGTTTGAACCTTCTGGACCAGCCTACCATGCGGGACCTTGTCAAAGGCCTTGCTAAAGTCCATATTGACAACATCCATCGCCCTGGCTTCGTCAATCCTCTTGGTCACCTCCTCGAAAAACTGAATCAAATTCGTGAGACAAGATTTCCCATGCACAAAGGCATGCTGACTATCCCTAATCTGGCCATGCCTTTCCAGATGCATATCAATACTATCTCTCAGAATTCCTTCCAATAACTTTCCCACCACTGCTGTAAGGCTCACCGGCCTATAGTTCCTTGGCTTATCCCTGCTGCCCTTCTCAAATAACGGCAGAACATTAGCTATCCTCCAGTCTTCCGGTACCTCACCCGTGGCTAACGATGATGCAAAAATCTCTGCCAGGGCCCCAGCAATCTCCTCCCTTGCTTCCCATAGCATCCTAGGTTACATCTGGTCAGGCCCCAGGGATTTATCCACCTTAACGCGCTACAAAACCTTCAACACCTCCTCCTTTGTAATGTTGATATGCTCTAGGATATCGGTGGTCCCTCCCTTGAACTCATTAGCTTCCATGACCATCTCCACGGTAAATACGGACGAGAAATATTCATGTAAGACCTCGCCATTTCCCATGGCTCCACAAATAGATTGCCACACTGATCCTTAAGGGGACCTACTCTCTCCCTAGCTACCCTTTTACTCTTAATATAGTTATAGAATCTTTTAGGATTCTCCTTTATCTCATCTGCCAGGGAAATCTCACGGCCCCTTTTCGCCCTCCTAATTTCCTTCTTAAGTGTAGTCCTACATCCCCTATACTCCTCGAGGGACTCGCTTGATCCCAGCTGCCTATACCTGACATATGCCTTCTTCTTTATCCTGACCAGATCCTCAATATCCCTCGTCAACCAAGGTTCCCTAAACGTGCCAGCCTTGCTCTTCCATGTAACAGGAACATGTCGGCTCTGAACTCTTCCTATCTCACTTTTAAAAGCCTCCCACATGCCAGACGTCCCTTTACCTGTAAACAGCCTCTCCCATTCAACTTTTGAGAGTTTCTGTCTGATGCCATCGAAATTAGCCTTCCCCCAATTTAGGACTTCAACTTGAGGACCAGTCCTATCCTTTTCCATAACTATCTTGAAGCTAATAGAGTTATGGTCACTGTCCCAAAGTGCTCCCCCACTGACACATCAACCACCTGCCCAGCCTCATTTCCGAAGAGGAGGTCGAGTGTAGCCCCTGCTCCAGTAGAGCCATCCACATACTGCTTCACAAAACTATCCTGGACACAGTTAAGGGGAGCGGCACAGTATCGCAGTGGTTAGCACCGCAGCCTCACAGCTTCAGGGACCCGGGTTCAATTCTGGGTACTGCCTGTGTGGAGTTTGCAAGTTCTCCCTGTGACCATGTGGGTTTCCACCAGGTGCTCTGGTTTCCTCCCACAGCCAAAGACTTGCAGGTTGAGAGTTAAATTGGCCATTGTAAATTGCGCCTAGTGTCGGTAGGTGGTAGGGAATATGGGATTACTGTAGGATTAGTATAAATGGGTGATTGTTGGTTGGCACAGACTTGGTGGGCCGAAGGGCCTGTTTCAGTGCTGCATCTCTGTGACTTAACAAATTCTTCCCCATCTGATCCCTTAGCACTAAGGCAGTCCCAGTCAATATTAGGGAAGTTAAAATCACCTACTATTACAACCCTATAATTCCAACACCTATCTGTGATTTCCCTACTCCTGCTCCTCCACTTCCCTCTGACTATTGGGGGACCTATTGTCTAATCCCATCAAAATGATCACCCATTTCTAATTTCTACCCATATTACCTCACTTGCCATTCCTCCCGGGATATTCTCTCTAAGTACTGCTGTGATGTCCTTCCTAATCAATAGTGCAACACCCCCTCCTCTCTTACCTCCACCTCTGTCATGCCGGAAGCATCGGTACCCCAGAACATGGAACTGCCAGTCCTGCCCATCCCTCAACCATGTTTCCGTAATAGCTATAATATCACAATCCCATGTACCGATCCATGCTCTGTGTTGATCTGCCTTACCTGTAAGGCTTCTTGCATTAAAGTAAATGCAGTTTAGCCTATCAGACCTTCCACGCTCCCTGTCCTGCCCCTGCCCGGCCTGCCAACTGGACTTGCTTGCTTTAACCCCTTCATGTTCCAGGATTTCCCAAAACAGAGGAGGAAACAGAAACCACTCTGGATGCAGGAATTCTTCAGAGACAGGAGGCAATAGGAATCTGCCACCTTTCAAGTACAGGGTTGCTTTTCAAGAGATGCAAGTTTCCTTTGCAGGGAGATGTCTTTTTTGGGTCTTCCACTTTGATCTCCAGGCAAGTCAAAAACCGAATTTCAAATGCCTGCTCTTTGTCCAACTCATTGGTTTTTAAAAGGATTCAAAATGAAAGTAAACCGCCCTGAGTCGATTACATGACCAGACTGTCATTTAAAGTGTTGCTCTGAGGAGGTCAAAAACTCCTGGCTGGTTTCCTTGAAACTGCTTGCTTTTCCTATTCTTATATACAAAGTCAACATCCAAAAATTTCAGTTATTTGCAGGTGTCCATGTTCACTGAAAATCCTTTTACAGTTTTTAAAGCACATAGAATTCTAAGATTTTAGTACAAAAATAAAACCTCTTGTAACACTGCTGCCCACTCCCCGCTCCCTGCTCCTCACTCTCCACTGCCCGCTCCTCACTCCTCACTCTCCACTTACCACTGCTCACTCACTGCTCTCCATTCCTCACTCTATGCTCTCCGCTCCTTACTCTCCACTCCCCGCTCCTCATTCTCCACTGCCCAGTCTTCACTCTCCACTGTCTGCTCCTCGCTCTCCACTGCCCACTTCTCACTCTCCGCTCACCACCCCTCACTCACTGCTCTTTGTTCCTCACTCTACACTCTCTGCTCCTCACTTTCCACTCCCCGCTCCTCACTATCCATGACTCGCTCCTCATTCTCCACTGCCCGGTCCTCACTCTCCACTCCCCACTCACCATAAATGTGGATTATGGAGGTAGGCTGTGAACGCTGCCTCTGCTGAGTGCAGACATATTGTGTGGGAGCGAGGTGCTAACAAAACTACAGCTGCCCGCCTAGGGTGCCTGACATTCTGGCAATTTACATCTGGGGTCCAGATGGAAACCATTGGAGGGCTAGCCTCTGACCTGCAGGCCGTATGTTGAACAACCATGGTCTACAGTCAACAGCACAGCAGCACAGGGAGTCCAGCCGGGTGGCGGGGAAGGGGTCAGCAGCACAGCAGCACAGGATCTACAGTCAGCAGCACAAAGGCAAACCAGCATCAAACTCAACAAGTGAAGCAGCAGTTCAAGCAGGGCTGGCATCACTTTAAATATAGAGCCAGAAACTGCGTTTGTCTCAGCAGACGACACCATCTGCATCTCGTCGGCTGTCCCAGTCCTCCAATGGGATGGACCCCATGTCTCCTGAATTCAAAGGAGCCAACTGCCATGTGATTGCATGTAAGGTGCGGTGACGTGATCTTCACCTGGTGCCGCTGGCAGAACCTGGAACAGGCTGATAAAATTAAGCCCTTCAGCTGCTGAGTGCTTCTCCTGAGTTGCACAAGGATGCATACTTTACTGAACCTGCTTTCCAGTATAGGCTGTTAGGACACAGGTTCTGTATTGATTGGTCACTTACACAACAGCATTGGAAAATGATATGATTACATTAGTTTTTTTTTAGAGATACAGCACTGAAACAGGCCCTTCGGCCCACCGAGTCTGTGCCGACCATCAACCATCCATATATACTAATCCTACGCTAATCCCATACTCCTACCACATCCCCACCTGTCCCTATATTTCCCTACCACCTACCTATACTAGGGGCAATTTTATAATGGCCAATTTACCTACCAACCTGCAAGTCTTTTGGCTTGTGGGAGGAAACCGGAGCACTCGGAGAAAACCCACACAGACACAGGGAGAACTTACAAACTCCACACAGGCTGCAATACCCAGAATTGCACCCGGGTCGCTGGAGCTGTGAGACTGCGGTGCTAACCACTGCGCCACTGTCTGCACTCAACTCTGCCATTGACAATGCCACTAGTATTGACAACAGGGCAGTTTAACTGACCAGAAGCAATGCTTAAATGGTGGTTCAAGCTCATGGCCAGAACCTTTTATTTCCCTTTAATCAATATCTTAACTGTCTCTGATTCAATACCAACTCTTGTAGTGAATGCCATAGCCTCACTGTCCTTTGTGTTAAAACATTTCTGCTGCTCTCTGTCCTAAATCTCTTTCGATTTAATTAATCTTGCATTTATGTCCCATTGTTTATACCCCTCAGTCACTGGAGACTGGGGCTGTATTTTTTGTAGAAGGCTGGACTCCCGGCACAGGCCGGGAACTGTGCCTCGGCTTTTTCCTGCCTCCCCCGGAGCGATCCTCCGGTCTATTTACATCAAAGTTTCACGAGCTGGGATCCCCGTCCCTTTAAAGATGGAGATCGCACCTCCATGAGTTGCCGGCCAATCAGAGGATCAGCAGATCAGCAGTATCCGCTGCACCACCGGGACCGGTGGCCACTGCCGGTACTGCAGGGGCCTCAGACCCAGGTCCAGTGCTGGAACCCCGAACCAGAAGTAGGTGAGGCGGAGTTGCCGGGGCCAGTCTGAAAGGCCCCAGCGAGTGGGGGTGGGGGGTGGGGGTGCGAAAGGATGATTGTGCAGTCCGGGGGAGGAGATCCTGGCAGATCTGACAGGAGTCCTCTGTGGGCAACAGATTGCCCACAAAGGAGGGTCCATCCCCCGCCAAGCCCGCAGGGAGGGCACCTCGTTTGACAAGTCACCCTCCCTGCATGGCGAAGGCATCCCTCGCTGCTGGTAATATCCCAGCGGCAGCAGGAAGAAGCCTTTAATTGGTCATTAATAGGTCACTTAATGGCCTCAATTGACCTCTGGGCGGGAAGGCCGTTGTCAGCCTATCCTGCCTCTGGTAAGGTCACTTGGCGACGGGCCCTCCGCGCCCCACCACCTGTCGCGATTCTTCCTGCTCCCCCCACCTCTGGCCCTGCCTCAGGGGGGCCCATAAAATCCAGCCCTATCTGTTTCTATCTACTCTGTCCTGTTCTTTCATAATTTTGAACATCTTTATAATATCAGTCCCTCATCTCCTCTGGTCGAACAGAAAAAGAACCCTAATTTTTGAATTGTCAGCAATTTCTTAGTGTGTATTTTTGCTTTGCCGGAATCAGTATACAATAGTTGATTCTGTGTTTTGTGAAGACATTAATTTGGGACATCGGCTGCCTCTTTACAGACCTTGTGCAATTTTCCGTGCAAATTGTGTATGCTAATGAGGCCTGATTGAACCAGAATAATGTGTGTGCAATGTATAAATAGATATGCTGCAGTACTCAATTACTGACAAAAATGGCAGAAGTACAGTCCTTTGAACACAGAAACAAAGCAGAGAATGAGGCAGGTTGCCACTTGTGTTAAGTTTAAGTCTGCTCGCTCGACCACATGTATAATGATAGTTTCATTAGGTTGAAGCAGTGCTGCTCCAATTCTGCCCTTTTGCGTATCCCCTATTTTAATCTTTCCACCATTGGTGGCCTTGCTGTCAATTGTCGAGGTGATGACGTCTGTAATTTCCTCCCTAAACCTCTCTGTCTGTCTACCTTGCTCTCCTCCTTTAGTTGATTGTTAAAACCTATCTCTTTTGGCCAAGCTAATGGTCATCTGCCTTAATGGCCTAAATTTTATTGATCGGGTGGATGACCCATCGTTCGGGGGATATTCAGGTCGGTGGAATGCAAGGGTGGGCGGTGGGACTTCCTTAGAGATTTTATGAGGAAGAGCCAATTAAGGTCTGGAAGGAAGGTGTTGTGTTTTGACTAGAAATAACTCAAACAGAGACTCTACTTAATGTTGTCTCACTCCTTTTTTTCAATATAACCCCCAACAGAGAGGGCAGTATTGCAAAATGATCAGCTCTTACCATCTACTACACTTCCTCCCCATTAAAAAAAATGATTACCTCACAATACAATATGACTCAACCAATCTCAGCAATGTTATAAAAACAAGAAATGCTGGAACCACTCAGCAGGTCTGGCAGCATCTGTGGAAAGAGAAGCAGAGTTAACGTTTCGGGTCAGTGACCCTTCTTCGGAACAACGTTATTGTAAGTCCATCGAACTGAGGGTGACGTCTGCCATGCTTCATGATTTGGGTGTTCGACTGAACAGGCCAATCCTGGAGCTGCAGAACTTTGAGCAGAGAGGACAGTGCCTCTCTGAGGAAGAGTGGGCAGTGGGGGGGGGGGGGGGGGGGGAGGGGCAGGGGAGGTCTGAAGCCAAGGTTCTGCTCTCCCTCCTTCCACTTATGTCACTTCTCCACAGCACAGTTTATGTGGTTCGTTTCCGACTGTGTTGCAGCTTGTTGGATGAGGCACTGCCACATGATACTGCTTGTGGCAATTTCCTCCCAAGCACTGTTGTCAATTTGTTCCCTTTTCAATGAGGCTTTCAGAGTGTCCTTAAAATGTTTTCTCCGTTTTCCTTGAGATCGGGTGCCATCCTTCCATTGTGAGTGGAGGATCTGCTTCGTTCGCTGATCATTCAGCACGCGAAGGCAGTGGCAGAGTGGTAATGTCACTGAGCTTGTAATCCAGAGGCTCAGACTAATGCCCTGAGGGCACAGGTCCAAATTCCCCCAAGGCAGCTGGTGGAATTTCAATTCAATTAATAAATAAATTCAATTAATAAATAAAAATCTGGAATTGAAAGCTAGTCTGAATAATGGTGCCATAAAACTGTTCGCGGGAATGAATCTAGAAGAATCACTCGACACTCAGGTCTGCTCCAATGTTAAACAGTTTATTGAGTTATGCCAGCGGGGAGCAGGTCACTGGGCTGTCCAGATGCCTCTCCACTGAACAAAGAAAAATCATCAATACTTATATATTTTCAAACAGTTACTCAGCCCATCCTGGCTGGACATGGTCCAATCATAATGATTACAGAATATATACATTGATTATTAAAGACCAATAGAAGCGGTTACCAGGCATGAAAGGGGCTGCATGACCAACCCACGGACAGATAGGGGATTACTCATGATGTTTTCCATTCCTTTCTAGTCCCCATCCTTGGTTCTTATGTACGCGCACTACCTTATCTTAACCTTGTTACAGGCTGGTATCTTTGTCAGCATTCCACAAGGACATCTGCTCTCCATTGAATAAGTCTTTGTTTGAATTTATGTTACTCAACTCCTGTGTGGAATGTAGTCAAGTTGGCTAAGCCCCATGATGCCTTGCAACCTCTTCATCGTTCACTAAGATTATACGTTACTAGTTACTCAAATAACATTTAAACAGTGTGATATTTACTGCAGGTGCCTCTGCGCTTGGGAATACCCTTCAACAAAACTATCATTGATTGTCATAAAAACTATTGGTTCACTAATGTCGTTTAGGGAAGGAAATCTGCCATCTTTACCTGATCTGGCCTGCATATGACTCCATAGCAACAGCAGGTCTAGCAAGCCACTCAGTTGTCAAGGGCAATTAGAGATGGGCAACAAATGCTGGTCTTGCCAGTGATACCCACAACCCATTAAAGAACTAAAAAAAGAACAGATGCAGTGTCCAGACCAGTGGAACTGATTTCACATAGTCATGGTTATGATTTTGGAGGAATTGATTTCAGTGGGGATGCTGGCATTTGTTCACCTGTCTTCCCACTGAGTATCCTGCAAAGACACTGCTGGTGGAAATTCTCCAGTGTCCAGAAGTGCCTTTGTTAGGTGACCTAAGTCGCACTGCCAAATAGAAGGGTGGTGACAACTACATCATTGTTGACTAAAGCCATTGTCCTCTTTTGAAGATCTTTATTGACGAAGACCTGGTTGCACAATTTTTGGAACACTTTATTTAAGAAAGGATGTAAAGTTTCTACTTTACAGTTCAGAGAAGGTTTGCTAGACTAATACCTGGAATGGGTGTGTTGTCTTATGAGGAAAGGTTGGACAGGCTAGGCTTGTAACCGCTGGAGTTTAGAAGAGTAAGAGGCAACTTGATTGAAACATATAAGATCCTGAGGGGTCTTGACAGGGTGGATGTGGAAAGGATGTTTCCTCTTGTGGGAGAATCTAGAACATGGGGTCACTGTTTAAAAGTAAGGGGTCACCCATTAAAGACAGAGATGAAGAGAATTTATTTCTCTCAAAAGGTCGTGAGTCTTTGGAACTCTCTTCCTCAAAAGGCGGTGGAAGCAGAGTCTGTGAATATTTTTAAGGCAGAGTGAGATAGATTCTTGATAAGCAAGGGGGGTGAAAGGTTATCAGGGGTAGGTGGGAATGAGGGGTTGAGATTACAATCAGATCAGCCATGATTTTATTGAATGGCGGAGCAGGCTCGGGGGGCCAAGTGGCCTACTCCTGCTCCTAATTTGTATGTTCGTATGTTCATACGGACTATCCCTGAATGCTTTTGATGTAGTTCCTCCAACAATCTCTCTCTAAATCCTGGTGCAATAATGACTCTTAAACCCCAAAGGAGACAACCTTTACAGTCAGTTCATGTCAATGTTTACAATGCTCCTGTAGTTCCTTATTATCACACTGCTTAGGCTAGCCATTCATGACATAATTTAGCACTTTACTGAGCACCACAACCCTGTGAGTTTCTTCCCTGATTTCTCTGGCAGAAACTGGCTGGCCATTTGTGTACGCAAAATAATTCACAAGTAACTCCGCTGCTAAAAATTAATCAATCACAGTCACAGAAGACAGAGGGTAACAGTGGATGGGTGTTTTTCTGAATGGAGGGATGTGACTAGTGGTGTTCCGCAGGGATCAGTGCTGGGACCTTTGCTGTTTGTAATATATATAAATGATTTGGAGGAAAATGTAGCTGGTCTGATTAGTAAGTTTGCGGACAACGCAAAGGTTGGTGGAGTTGCGGATAATGATGAGGATTGTCAGAGGATACAGCAGGATTTAGATCGGTTGGAGACTTGGGCGGAGAAATGGCAGATGGAGTTTAATCCGGACAAATGTGAGGTAATGCATTTTGGAAGGTCTAATGCAGGTAGGAAGTATACATTAAATGGCAGAACCCTTAGGAGTATTGACAGGCAGAGAGATCTGGGCGTACAGGTCCACAGATCACTGAAAGTGGCAACGCAGGTGGATAAGGTAGTCAAGAAGGCATACGGCATGCTTGCCTTCATCGGTCGGGGCATAGAGTATAAAAATTGGCAAGTCATGTTGCAGCTGTACTGAACTTTAGTTAGGCCACACTTAGAATATTGTGTGCAATTCTGGTCGCCACACTACCAGAAGGACGTGGAGGCTTTGGAGAGGGTACAGAAGAGGTTTACCAGGATGTTGCCTGGTCTGGAGGGCATTAGCTATGAGGAGAGGTTGGAAAAACTCGGATTGTTTTCACTGGAACGACGGAGGTGGAGGGGCGACATGATAGAGGTTTACAAAGTTATGAGTGGCATGGACAGAGTGGATAGTCAGAAGCTTTTTCCCAGGGTGGAAGAGTCAGTTACTAGGGGACATAGGTTTAAGGTGCGAGGGGCAAAGTTTAGAAGGGATGTGCGAGGCAAGTTTTTTACACAGAGGGTGGTGAATGCCTGGAACTTGTTGCCAGGGGAGGTGGTGGAAGCAGATACGATAGCAACGTTTAAGAGACATCTTGACAATATATGAATAGGAAGGGAATAGAGGGATATGGGCCCCGGAAGTGCAGAAGGTGTTAGTTTAGGCAGGCATCAAGATCGGCGCAGGCTTGGAGGGCCGAATGGCCTGTTCCTGTGCTGTACTTTTCTTTGTTCTTTGTTCTTTGTTCTTTGAAATCTTGAAAGAATGTCCGCATTAGCATGCTCTGCTAACCTACGATATTTAATATCGTACTGATGGACCATCAAAATCAAGGTCCACCTCTGAAGCTGTGCTGCTGCTAGGGATGTTACCCCCTTCATTGAACCAAGTATGATTGTAAGGCCTTGGTGGTCAATCAACAAAGTGAATTTTCTACTGGACAGGTACTTGTAGAACTTTGTAACATTCTTAATTTGTGAGTAATTTTGCCCTGACTTTGTTAATGTATGTGCAGCATATGCTACAGGCCTCTCCACGTCATCTTCCATTATGTGAGATAGCACCACACCGAACCCTTGTGGTGAGGCATCACATGCTAAAAACTGTTGTTCCTTGGAATCATAGTGGCCCGAAACAGCATCACGAGTTAGTAACTTTCTTCACTTTTTCAAATGCTTTCTGGCACTCTACAGCCCACTCCCAAGTGATTCTGTTTTTGAGCAGTTTATGCAGAGGAACAAATGTGTTCGCTAAGTCAAGGATGAACTTAGAATAATAAGCAACAATCCCTATGAATGTTCTGAGTTCTTCTTTGTTCTTTGATCTCTTTGCTTTCAAAATCCCTTCAACCATCTCCTGTATTGGGTAGATACTTTTTATCATCTATTTGGTGACCCAGGTATGTTACACTTGACACCATGAAACAACACTTGTGCATTTTTGCTTTGATGCCATACTCTTGAAATTGAGCTGAGACTTTGTTCAACCCTAACAATGTGCTCCTCTTCTTAGAATGTCATCTAAGAAGCAGCACACTCCCTTCAACCCACTTAGTACCGGTTCCATGTGCTCTGAAAAACTGCAGGAGCAGTAGACACCCCAAAGCTTTCATACTGGTACAACCCTTTGTGTGTATGAATGGTGAGCAATTCCTTGCTCTTGTCAGTTGATTCTAATTGCAAGTATACATTTATCAGATCTATCGTACTGAACACCTTCCCATTGGCTAAATCAGAAAACAAATCTTCACTGGTGGGCAGTGGGTAAGTATCATTTTTGCCTACCTTATTTACTGTTTGCTTGTAACCTTCACAAATCCGAATGGACCCATCTGCTTTTTTAACTACTGCAATCAGTGTAGCCCATTGACTGCTCTTCTTCACCTTCTTAATTGTCCTTGATCTTTCTAATCTGTCTAACTCTTCACAATCTGCTTCTAACTGGGTGTAAGGCACCGGCCTTGCCTTATAAAATGTTGGCTGTACATTGTCCTTTATCTTGACTTCAGCCTTACGATGCCTAATTTTATCATTTGGACCTCCTTGCTCAAAAACCACTTTGTGCTCTCCTAGCACTTACTCAATGTCATGCATACTCTTTCTGATTCTCTGCTGTAAATAACCCAGTTTAACCATATCTTCTTAAGCCAATTCGTTACCATCTGCGTAACTTTGTTCCCTCCAACTAATACTACCAATGGTATGTAATACGATGCATCATCATATTCCATCCTGACACTAACCTGAACTATTACTAGGATGCCGTTATTGGAATAACTAGTCACTTTCACAGTAGCTTTGTGTGAAGGAAAATCACTTCGGAATTTCTTGTCCTCTCCCTCCGAGATAACAGATACGGCTGCAGTTGTATTATTATATTATTTGTTCATGGGATGAGGGCATCGCTAGCGAGGCCAGCATTTATTGCCCATCCCTAATTGCCCTTGAGAAGGTGGTGGTGAGCTGCCTTCTTGAACCGCTGCAGTCCATGTTGGGTAGGTACAACTACAGTGCTGTTAGGAAGGGGGTTCCAGGATTTTGATGCAGCGACAGCGCAGGAACGGCGATATAGTTCCGAGTCAGGATGGTGTGTGACTTGGAGGGGAACTTGCAGGTGATGGTGTTCCCATGCATCTGCTGCCCTTGTACTTCTAGGTGGTCGAGGTCATGGATTTGGAAGGTGCTGTCGAAGGAGCCTTGATGCTTTGCTGCAGCGCATCTCATAGATGGTACACACTGCTGCTACTGTGTCGGTGGTGGAGGGAGTGAATGTTTGTGGATGGGGTGCCAATCAAGCAGGCTACTTTGTCCTGGATGGTGTCGAGTTCTTGAGTGTTGTTGGAACTGCACCCATCCAGGCAAGTGGAGAGTATTCCATCACACTCCTGACTTGAGCCTTGTAGATGGTGGACAGGCTTTGGGAAGTCAGGAGGTGAGTTACTTGCCGCAGGATTCCTAGTCTCTGACCCCTGCTCTTGTAGCCACGGTATTTATATGGCTACTCCAGTTCAGTTTCTGGTCAATGGTAACCCCCAGGATGTTGATAGTGGGGGATTCAACGAATGTAGTGCTATTGAATGTCAAGGGGAGATAATTAGGTTCTCTCTTTTTGGAGATGGCCATTGTCTGGCACTTGTGTGGCGCGAATGGTCGTTGCCACTTATCAGCCCAAGCTTGTCCAGGTCTTGCTGCATTTCTACACAGACTGCTTCAGTATCTGAGGAGTCGCGAATGGTGCTGAACATTGTGCAATCATCGACAAACATCTTCACTTCTGACTTTATGATTGAAGGAAGGTCATTGATGAAGCAGCTGAAGATGGTTGGGCCTAGGACACTACCCTGAGGAAATCCTGCAGTGATGTCCTGGAGCTCAGATGATTGACCTCCAACAACCACAAACATCTTCCTTTGCGCTAGGTGCAACTCTGACCAGCGGAGAGCTTTCCCCCTGATTCCTATTGACTCCAGTTTTGCTAGGGCTCCTTGATGCTATACTTGGTCAAATGAAGCCTTGATGTCAAGGGCAGTTAATCTCACCTCACCTCTTGAGTTCAGCTATTTTGTCCATGTTTGAACCAAGGCTGTAATGAGGTCTGGAGCTGAGTGGCCCTGGCGTAACTCAAACTGAGCGTCAGTGAGCAGGCCATTGCGAAGCAAGTACTGCTTGCTAACACTGTTGATGACACCTTCCATCATTTTACTGATGATGGGGCGGTAATTGGTTGGGTTGGACTTGTTCTGCTTTTTGTGTACAGGACATAACTGAGCAATTTTCTACATTGCCGGGTAGATGCCAGTGTTATACCTGTACTGGAACAGTGATGAAAATAAACTATGAATCTTAGAGTCATAGGGCTGTACAGCACAGAAACAGGCCCTTTGGTCCATCGTGTCTGTGCTGGCCATCAAGCACCTAACTATTCTAATCTCATTTTCCAGCACTTGGCCCATAGCCTTGTTTGCTATGACATTTCAAGTGCTCATCTAAATATTTCTTAAATGTTGTGAGCATTCCTGCCTCTGCCCCCCTTCAGGCTGTGTGTTCCAGATTCTCCTTCTGGGAGAAAAATATTTTCCTCAAATCACCTCTAAACCTAAACCTCCTGCCCCTTACCTTAAATCTATGCCCCCTGGTTATTGACCCCTCCGCTAAGGGGAAAAGTTTCTTCCTATCTATCCTATCAATACCCCTCATAATTTTGTATACCTCAATCAGGTCCCCCCTCAGCCTTCTCTGCTCTAAGGAAAACAACCCTAGCCTATCCAGTCACTCTTCATAGCTGAAATGCTCCAGCCCAGGCAACATCCGGGTGAATCTCCTCTGCACCCTCGACACTGCAATTGCATCCTTCCTATAGTGCGGTGACCAGAGCTGTACACAGTACTCCAGCTGCGGCCTAACTAGCATTTTATACAGCTCCATCATAACCTCCCTGCTGTTATATTCTATGCCTCGGCTAATAAAGGCAAGTATTCCATATGCCTTCCTAACCACCTATTCTACCTGTGCTGCTGCCTTCAGTGATCTATGGACAAGTGCACCAAGGCCCCTCTGACCCTCTGTACTTCCTAGGGTCCTACCATCCATTGTATATTCCCTTGCCTTGTTAGTCCTCCCAAAATGCATCACCTCACACTTCTCAGAATTAAATTCCATTTGCCACTGCTCTGCCCACCTTACCAGCCCATCTATATCATCCTGTAATCTAAGGCTTTCCTCCTCACTATTTACAACACCACCAATTTTCGTGTCATCTGCGAACTTACTATCATACCTCCTATATTCACGTCTAAATCATTACTGTACACTACAATCAGCAAGGGTCCCAGCACTGATCCCTGTGGTATACCACTGGTCACAGGCTTCCACTCGCAAAAACAACCCTCGATCATCATCCTCTGCCTCCCGCCACTAAACCAATTTTGGATCCAAGTTGCCAAATTGCCCTGGATCCCATGGGCTCTTACCCTGTGAACCAATCCCCCATGTGGGACCTTATCAAAAGCCTTACTGAAGTCCATGTAGACTACATCAACTGCATTACCCTCATCTACACATCTAGTCACCTCCTCAGAAAATTCAATCAAATTTGTTAGACACGATCTCCCCCTTACAAAGCCATGCTGACTATCCTTGATTAATTTAAAAGCAAAATACTGCAGATGCTGGAAATCTGAAATAAAAACAAGAAATGCTGGAAATACTCAACAGGTCTGGCAGCAGCCGTGGAGAGAGAAGCAGAGTTAACGTTTCAGGTCAGTGATCCTTCTTCAGAACTCGATCCTTGATTAATCCCTGTCTCTCCAAGTGGAGATTAATCCTGCCCCTCAGAATTTTTTCCAATAGTTTCCCTAAAACTGATGTTAGACTCACCGGCCTGTAATTATCTGGTTTATCCCTGCTACCTTTCTTGAATAATGGTACCACATTCGCTGTTCTCCAGTCCTCTAGTACCTCTGCTGTGGCCAGAAAGGATTTGAAAATTTGTGTCAGAGCCCCTGCTATCTCCTCCCTTGCCTCACATAACAGCCTGGGATACATCTCATCTGGGCCTGGGGATTTATCCACTTTAAGTCTGCTAAAACATCTAATACTTCCTCTCAATGCTAATATGTTCAAGTATATCACAATCCCCCTTCCTGATCTCTACACCTATATCGTCCTTCTCCATAGTGAACACAGATGAAAAATAATCATTTAAAACCTCACCTATGTCCTCCGGCTCCACACACACATTGCCACTTTGGTCCCGAATAGGCCCTACTCTTTCCCTGGTTATCTTCTACTTTCATTTCTACTGTTAGCGTTAGAATTATATCTTCAACCCTGTTACTCTCATCTTCCACGTGCTGTTTTTGTTGTTCTCTGATGGAGTACTGCTCTTGATCTGCATGCTCAATAACATCAACTTCTGTTTCAATATCTATCAGATATGCATTCAAGGGTTTGCATGCTCCTGAACATTTTATCTATCCTGACCTCAACCTGGTGCTTGACCATGACCTGGAACATTATTGCTTCCTCTTCTCCTGCATGCCATCTGGATATGATAAACTTTGCCACAGGCGTAGCACTTTGACTGGGAACAGAGATATTTCGATGGTTTTTGGCTCCTGTGGCAACTGCAGCATCTGAATTTCCGACTCTGAGACTGTGGACTTAGCTACTGTGGCCTGGATCCCATGGAAATCCTGTGGACCTCACCTGCTGGCTTGGAAAAAGAACTCCCTTGCAATTTGCAACTATCTCCGTCATTTCCATGGTTGTGGCCTCATCACAGACCTCCCCCTACATCAGCTTATTTCCTTTACCCAGCAGCTTGCCCTGGATTTTATTGTTCTTCAGGCCTTCTACAAAATTGTCCCTAAGGTTTATCTCTAGGCTTGTGCATTCCCCCAGTGGTGGGAGAGTTTTTTAAAATCAAGATGTAATCTGCAACAGACTCACTAGGTAACAGTTTTCTTTGACGGGATGCAATGCTCAGTGCGATTTCATTCTTAGTCATGCCATAGTAGGAGGGCCAAATCTCACTTATTTCGGTGTGTCTCATAGTACTCGGGTTTGTTGGCCAACATTGGTTAGACACTACATCAAAGGGCATTTTTACATACAATCACATGCACCACTCAGTCTAAATTCGCATTTGCTCATGGTTCCTATCTGACACACATGGAGAATCTTTCTAAACTGCTCAAACATCCACAAATTTAACTTCAGGGGTTCCAAAAAGTGTCACAATGTTCTCAGGTTCTTAATTATTCCAATAAAATGTAAAAAAAAAAATCTCTTCCTCGTTACCATCTTTCTGTTGCGTTTGGTCTGGAAATAATTCACACAGAATCTCTACTTAATCGGCCATGTTGTCTTCCTCCTTTATTTAATATAACCTCCCAACAGAGAGGACAGTATTACAAAATGCATCAGCTCTTACCATATATAATAGAGGGGGAGCTGGCCAATTCAGGGTGGCGGGCAGGTCATAGTGCCAGCATCTTGCTGTGAGGCACATGCACAGCATTCAGGCAGGTTGCAGACATAGGCTACAAAGGAGGGTGTCTATATCAATGGAGGCAGTGGAGGAATGTCTTCACCATGAGGAAGGGCTGCTCCATGATTCAGTGACGCCTCCCCAGAGGTACTACTGCAAGCAGTAGGCAAAGAAGAGATTTTTTTTATTCTTTCATGGAGTGTGCGCATTTAGCATGTGTTGCCCATTCGTTAATTGCCCTTTTCAACTGAATGGCTTGCTAGGCCATTTCACAGGGCACTTAAGAGGCAACCTCAAAATGAGGTGTCAACCTGGTGAAGCTACAACACAGGACTATCTGCATGCCAAACTGCGCAAGCAGCTTGCGATAGACAGAGCTAAGTGATCCCATAATCAATGGATCAGATCTAAGCTCTGCAGTCCTGCCACAGCTGGGCGGTCAGACATTACCAACCATTCAAAAGCTAGGAAGTCTGTAATCCTCAAACCTGTGACCAACCATTTTAAAATTGACACTGAAGAACTGGGAGACAGGCATAGAACCTGAAGCTGACAAAGTAACATTAGCTAAGGGAAAACTAGAACAGAGGAGACTAGAATTAGAATTTCAGGAAAGGGAGAAAGAAAGGGTTTTCCAGGAAAGAGAGAAAGAAAGAGAATTCCAGGAAAGGGAAAAGAAAAGGGAGGAAAGGGAAAAAGAAGAGCTTTCCAGAAGGAGAAGGAGGAAAGGGAGTTAAGGCAGCTCGAACTAACTCGGGAAAGACCCAATACAACCAGTGAAGGCACCACTAATGAGGGAGTTAGCCCTAGCTCAAGACCAGGTGCTGAGCTCTTAAAGTTCTCCCAGTTGATACCAAAGTTCAATGAGGGAAATGTAGAAGAATTTTTGGTCTCTTTTGAAAAGCTTGCAAAACAGCTGAAGTGGCCAGCAGAAGGCTGGGACTGTGAGAAAACTTAACAAAATCCGTGAGAGTTATCAGGATTTTGTGTCCAGAGGAAAAGTGATCCCACACCTCTCGAGTGAGGCAAGTAAGTTCATAGTCATACTTAGGGATACAGGGGCCACCCAATCCCTTCTGCTGGGAAAAGGCATAACCTTTCCCCCAGAGAGTGCGTGGAATGCTAAAGTGCTAGTAAACGATATAGGAGAAAATTATATGTCCGTACCTTTATACCGAGTGCACCTTAAGTGCAACCTTGTTTCAGGTCCAGTAACTATGGAGATTGTTCCTAGTTTACCTGTGGACGGGGTTGACCTGCTCCTGGGTAATGATCTGGTGGGGGCAAAGGTGGTAGCTTCTCCAGTGATTTTAGACAGAAAGAAAGAGGTCAGGGAGACAGAGCAGTTACAGAAAAAGATTCCTGGCATTTTTCCTGACTGTGTGGTGACCCGGTCTATGGCTAAACAAGCTCCATCATAGGAGGCTGAACTGGCACTGCAGACAGATGATCCTACTGTCATGTTATCTGAAACCTTCCTTGTGAAGTTAGAGGACCCAGACTATGGCTTAAACAGGTCTTCCGTGGTCGAGGCTCAGCAAGCCAACCCAGGGTTCAAAAAGGTTAGCACAGACTGCCCAAACTGAAGCTGAAGCAGAGGGAGTTCCAGAGTGCTACTGTTTAAAGGATGAGGTGCTGATGAGGACGTGGAGATCTCCACACAGACCTGCAGATGAAGAGTGGACAGTGGCTCACCAGGTAGTGGGACTGCCGAGGTATCGTAGCGAAATATTGAGAAGAGTCCACGAGATTCCAATGGCTAGACATGTCAGTATCAGAAAAACCCAAGCCAGCATCAGACAGCATTTTCACTGGCCACAACTCCACAAGGATGTGGTTGCACCGCAGTGACGGAATTCTGTAAGACTTGCCACACATGCCAGGTTTTGGGGAAGCCTCAACCTGTAATAAAAACTGCACCCGCAATTCCCATACCAGCTTTTGGGGAATCATTCAGCAGAGTGCGAGTAGATTGTGTGGGACTCCTGTCGAAAACAAAAGGGGGCTACCAGTATTTTCTTACCATTATGGATGTGGCTATCCAATTTCCAGAGGCTATCCCTCTAAGAACTATCTCTGCCAAGGTAGTGGTGGATGGGCTAACCCAATTCTTCACCCGATATGTGCTGCCTGATGAGATCCAGTCAGATCAAGATACAAATTTTATGTCCAGTTTTTTTCAAAAGGTCATGGATAATCTGGGCATAACTCAGCTAAAGTCCTCAGCCTACCACCCAGAATCACAAAGGGCTTTGAAGCAGTACCACCAGACCCTAAAGACAATGATCAGGGCATACTGCTCTGAGTAACCCCATGACTGGGACAAAGGGCTGGGATTTCTTCTGTTTGCTACCATGGACTCACCCAGTGGCTTTAGTCCCTTTGAATTAGTTTATGGGCATGAGGTGAGAGGTCCTCTAAAACCAATCGAAGAGAGGTTTCTGAGACCCAGGGATGAATCTTCCCTGTTAGACAACATCTCCGATAACGGCTCACAAGAGCCTGTGCGATGACTCAGGAACACCTAAAAACCTCCTAGACAGCTATGAAAAGGCAGGTGGGTAAACATGCCAAGACAAAAACATTTCAGCCCAGAGACCATGTGTTAGTGCTATCACCAATACAGGGAGAACCATTGAAAGCCCAGTTCAGTGGCCCGTCCAGAGTAATAAAGAGGATTAGCCGGTCAATTATATAATTCACACCACAGATCGCAGAAAAAAGCAAAGACTGTGCCACAATATGTTAAAACGGTATCATAGCTGGGAAGGGGACAAACAAACACAGGTCTGTCAGGCAGTCAGGAAAGAAAAGTGCGAAAGGGACAGTGAGGACGAGTTAGAGAGAAGCCTGGAGGATTCCCTAATCAAACTCCCTACCGGCCTGTTAGTTAATACTAAAATGTCAGGGAACTTTGACACTGTACACTCCTATTTAAACACAGAACAGAGAGGAGACCTAACAAGGCTGCTCACAGTGTTTAAAGGGATCTTTAGGGACAAACCAGGGTGCACATCCCTAACCCTAAATGATGTAGATGTAGGAGAGACCCCTCCAATTAAACAAAATCCCTATCATCTCGGTCCCAGGAAACTGACCCAGGTTCGGGAGGAAATTCAAAATGAAGACCGAGAAATTAATGATTTAAATGCTGAAGGGAGACACAGAAAATCTCACAAGCCAAAGAAAAGCCCGAAGCCCAAAAAGGTTTTTGTGGCAGATTTGGAGGGTGGTGATGGTGGTGGTGACTGCAAATCAAGTATCCTAACTGAGGAGGAATTGTGGGCCACGCTGGCTGAACTGGAACAGCAGGAAGAGATGCAGGATGAAATTGATAGGGGGTTTCATACTGCAAGGAAACAATTCAGCACTGGGTTAAAGTACAAAATGACAATGAAGCACTTCAAGGCAGGATTAAAACTTTGCCTGACAAAGTGTCCTATGATGTTATGGAGCCATTTGGCCCACTTGCATTTATGCCAGGACAATCCACACAAATGAAGTTACCGTTTTACTAGGTGACAATTGGTTTGCAAAGTGCTTTGCAAAGCAAGCTGTTGGCCTGGTGGAGCAGAGGAAAAAGCGTGTACAAAAATCACTGGATGATCTTTACAAAATTATGACTAACTTTAAATCCAGGGTTGAGTTCACTGATATAGAGAAACTGGAAAAGGAAGGTATTGTAGAAATCTTCTTCTTTGGCCTCCTTGTCTCGAGAGACAATGGATAAGCTCCTGGAGGTGGTCAATGGTTTGTGAAGCAGCACCTGGAGTGGCTATAAAGGCCAATTCTAGAGTGACAGACTCTTCCACAGGTGCTACAGATAAAATTGGTTGTCGGGGCTGTTACACAGTTCGCTCTCCCCTTGTGCTTCTGTCTTTTTTCCTGCCAACTGCTAAGTCTCTTCGACTCGCCACACTTTAGCCCTGCCTTTATGGCTGCCCGCCAGCTCTGGTGAACGCTGGCAACTGACTCCCACAACTTGTGGTCAATGTCGCAGGACTTCATGTCGCGTTTGCAGATGTCTTTAAAGCGGAGACATGGACGGCCGGTGGGTTTGATACCAGTGACGAGCTTGCTGTACAATGTGTCCTTGGGGATCCTGCCATCTTCCATGCGACTCACATGGCCAAGCCATCTCAAGCGCCGTTGGCTCAGTAGTGTGTATATGCTGGGGATGTTGGTCACCTCGAGGACTTCTGTGTTGGAGATACGGTCCTGCCACCTGATGCCAAGGATTCTCCGGAGGCAGCGAAGATGGAATGAATTGAAACGTCGCTCTTGGCTGACATACGTTGTCCAGGCCTCGCTGCCGTAGAGCAAGGTACTGAGGACACAGGATTGATACACTTGGACTTTTGTGTTCCGTGTCAGTGTGCCATTTTCCCACACTCTCTTGGCCATTCTGGACATAGCAGGGGAAGCCTTTCCCATGCACTTGTTGATTTCTGCTTCGAGAGACAGGTTACTGGTGATAGTTGAGCCTAGGTAGGTGAACTCTTGAACCACTTCCAGAGCATGGTCACCGATATTGATGGATGGAGCATTTCTGATGTCCTGTCCCATGATTTTTTAAAAATTCGTTAATGGAATGTGGGCGGCGCAGGCCAGGCCAGCATTTATTGCCCATCCTAATTGCCCTCGAACTGAGTGGCTTGCTAGGCCATTTCAAGGGCATGTAAGAGTCAACCACATTGCTGTGGATCTGGAGTCACATGTAGGACAGCAGATTGCCTTCCCTAAAGGATATTAGTGAACCAGATGGATTTTTACAACAATCGACAATGGTTTCATGGCCATCATTAGACTAGCTTTAAATTCCAGATTTATTAATTGAATTCAAATTCCACAATCTGCTGTGGTGGGATTCGAACCCATGTCCCCAGAGAAATACCCCGGGTCTCTGGGTTACTAGTCCAGTGATAATACCACTCGGCCACCGCCTCCCCTCGTTTTCTTGAGGCTGATGGTTAGGCCAAATTTATTGCAGGCTGCCGCAATCTCTGCAGACACTCTTCAGTGTGGGATGTTAATGCAGCATCATCAGCAAAGAGGAGTTCCCTGATGAGGACTTTCCGTACTTTGGTCTTCGCTCTTAGACGGGCAATGTTGAACAACCTGCCACCTGATCTTGTGTGGAGGAAAATTCCTTCTTCTGAAGACTTGAACCCATGTGAGAGCAGCAGGGAGAAGAAGATCCCAAACAGTGTAGGTGCGAGAACACAGCCCTGTTTCACGCCACTCAGGATAGGAAAGGGGTCTGATGAGGCACCACTATGCTGAATTGTACCTTTCATATTGTCATGGATTGAGTTGATGATACTTAGTAGCTTTGGAGGATATCTGATCTTTTCTAGTAGTCTGAAGAGACCACGTCTGCTGACGAGGTCAAAGGCTTTGGTGAGATCAATGAAAGCAACGTAGAGGGGCATTTGTTGCTCGCGGCATTTCTCCTGTAGCTGGCGAAGGGAGAACAGCATGTCAATGGTGGATTTCTCTGCTCGAAAGCCATACTGTGCCTCAGGGTAGACATGCTCAGCCAGCTTCTGGAGCCTGTTTAAAGCAACTCGAGCGAAGACTTTCCCCACTATGCTGAGCAGGGAGATTCTACGGTAGTTATTGCAGTCGCTGCAGTCACCCTTGTTCTTATAGAGGGTGATGATATTGGCATCGTGCATGTCCTGTGGTACTGTTCCCTCATCCCAGCACAGGCATAGCAGTTCATAGAGTGCTGTAAGTATAGCAGGCTTGGCACTCTTGATTATTTCAGTGGTAATGCCGTTCTTTCCGAGGGCTTTTCCGCTGGCTAGAGAATCAATCGCATCACTAAGTTCCGATTTTGTCCAGCTCATCCATGCCTGGCAGAGACTGGGCTGCATTGAGGGCGGTCTCAGTGAGAACATTGTCCCGGGAGTAGAAATACAGGAGGAAATTCAGTATATGTGTGAGCACAAGCTGATCAAGCTTAGTCAGAGCAGTTGGAGAACCCTAGTTGTGCTTGTGCCCAATCCCAGATGAAAAAAAAGAGTATGGCTATGACAGTGAGACTGATGAGTGTGTGCGTACGGTTTCTTTTTAATTTATAACCTCATAATTAAATGTTCCTGTTGTCACATTTCATTTCATGTGGTGGAGAGGTATTAGACCAATTTGCTTTGTTGAATGATAATTTTCTTTCATCCAGTGACTGGGGATCTGACATATTTTTTAAGACATTTAAAAAAGAAAAGCTGCAAGGCTAGCTGCTTAGGATGGTCACCTAATTTGCAACACTGTGTCCTACACTGCAATGATTGTGAGGAGGGAGTCAAAATGTCTGCTCATGCCCCAGCAAGAACCAAGACCCAGGAGGTTTAAAGGAACTAAATGTTCTTTCTGAAAAGAGAGGAATACTGCTAACTGCTATGTTTGAATGACCGACTAACTATCATGTGACAAGCCCCTCCCCATCTGTGGTTTTAAGCTTGTGTTTTTCTGCAGCAGAGAGAGGAGAAGCAACTGGACTCTGACATGTGTAGACCTAAGTGGGGTCCCTCTCTGTCTCTCCATCCAGCTTGAAAGCTTTCAAATCCTGCCTATTGAGTGACCACTTTTGCATACTCCAGCTACAATCAGAAACCCCGTTGGAGGAAATCATCTGCATCGCTGTCTTCACGAGATCCACCGTACCAGTCATCTACCTCTTTACACTAAAAGCCTCAGGACCAATACATTCAGCCAGAAGCCAGCCAAATCACCAAACACCACAAACTGTATACTCGTTTTTATGGACTCTAATTTGACAAATCTATCTTTCCCCACTCTGTAACCTATTTGTGTGTGTGTGTAAAGCTCCAGATTGTGTGTGAGTGAAAGTTGGCACATTGTTTATTATTTTTATTTGTTCGGTTTAGGTATAATAAAGTTAACCTCTTTCTTTGTTAAATTCAAGAAAACCTGTTCGATTGGTTCTTGTTATGGTCATAGCAAGTAAGTAATCAAACACCTACTTTAAGGAAGAATTAAACCTGTTGTGGTTAAGCAAGGAGAAGGAAAAGAGGGAAGCTCTTTGACCCCTCCTCACCTGACTGCAACAATACGTGTGGAATTTTTGTGTTTAAATACATTTACAGAGTTAAGGATGAAATGCTTTGTTGCACTGCATGGAAATTCAAGACTTTGTGCCTCTAATGATGTCCTCTTTTAATCGCCATGTTTTGAGAATGAAAAGACATTTTTTCCAGACTTTTCACATGACTCAGATAGCTGACACTTCAGAACAGCCTCATGGTTCTTTTTTGCATCCAACCCCAATGTCTTGTACATTGGCAATCAAAACTGGGCCAGTACAGACCAATGTTAGCATGACACATCTGACTCATAAAGAACTGTTTTGGCTATATAGTTCAGCATTCTATTTGTTTGCCTTAGTGTTCAATGGAGAGTGTAGCAGTACCTTAGTATCTTTCAACCTCACCTGCAGCTATTTCATGGAGAATATATGTTTTAGTCATACTTATTGTTACAACCAAGGCGGGAGGAGGGCATTGTCTTTCTCTAGTTCCACCTCTCCACGGATCACGACGTATATTTAAATGTTTACCCAGTTACCAATATAGACAAATTAAATACTCTATTTTTATTTCAGAGTAAAATCCCTGAACCAGGTTTCTTTAATAAACAAAAAAAAAGCAATTTATTATGAAACAAGATGTATTTGGTAAAGATGCAAAGCATTAACACACAGATTGAAATATGAAAGTTCCCTTTTTAAACTGGCCCAATACACACATGCACACACATGCACAGGTTAAAGAAAAAATAAAGAAATTTTCTCTGCCGAGATCATTTTACAAAAAGACAAAAAAAAATACTTTGACCAAATACTTGTTAATTCTTGAAGGAAAGGGAGAAGATATGGAATGATATCATTTGTCCCTTTATTCTGGCATTTCAAATACACATTGATGACTGCCATTTAGATCTTTTTGGAGCAGTTCTCTTCAGGCGATGTCAAGGATTCGTCTGGCAGGCTTTCCAGGAGAAATGAGGTATCAGGAGTTTCAGCTATCTCATACTGGATTCTCAGGGTTTCTCAGAGGGGGGCGAACAGATGTCTTCTCTCTTAGCAGGCTGACCCCCATCTGACTCAAAACAATATCCAAAATGAAACCAACTCTTGATCACCATAAATCTTGACATGTCACTTCTCCGTCAACAGCTCCCCTAGTCATCAAAGCTCTTGTTGTTTACTTAGCTGAAGACATGTGACTTCTAGTAAGTGTGTTTCTAAACCAAGTCCCAAAGTCCTGCCATTGACCTTTTTTTTTTAGAAAAAACAAAGTCCAGCATTTATATAATCTCTTTAGTCCTCCAAAGGAATCCATTTCCACAATTTTAAAACACGAGTCCTCTCAAAATATTAAAAAATGGAAGTACTTTCATAACATATCCATCTTAAAATTAATGGAGCTGATTGTCATGCCGGCCAGCATAAGTCAGGCAACCTGTAAAAAGGAGCAGGACTAGACCATATGGCCCATCGAGACCGCTCCGGCATTGAATGCGTTCATGGGTGATGTTAGGATTCAACTCCACTTTTCCACCCGCTTGCCATATCAGTTAATTCCCGAAGAGATCAAGGGCTGCATTTTAAGAGTCACCGCTGAAGTAGGTGGCGCACGCAAAAAAATGCGCTTCGCCCGCATGGGCACCGCGTCACAGAGTTGCCATGCATTTGCATTTGCATGGTCGTGGTGCCCGCCCCCCACGATCACATGGAGGGGGCGGATGACCCGTTGCAGGCATCGGCGCAGGCGCCATTTTTAAAGGGCTTATAGCCCTTATTGGAGATTTTAAAATTAAAGGGCCAGGTCATTTCCATGAACAAAAATGAATTAAATTTTCATTAAATTCATGTTCCCACTCCCCTAATGGCATTTCAAAATATTCCTACCCTTTTCCCCCCCACCCCCTGGAATTTGGTAATTAATAATTTGACCTCCCCCGCCCCAAAATTCGGCACCTTTGCCCTTTACCTGTTCCTATCACCCACCCCAGACCAATCCGCAGTGATGTCATCATACTCCCCCACCTCCCGCACAGAGAAGCAATCCTCCTCCCCCTCCCCACAGGTGTCGTGCCATGTTTCCCCGAACGAGGATTCGAAGGAATGGCATTGTCTGAATGAAGATCGGTGCGGCTATCAAGGATGCGACGGGACCCTCACTAAATCAGGTATGCAAATTAGTTTACATATTTTAATGGGGCTCCCGTTGCCAAGCGGCGGGGCAGCCACCATGCGGCATCACCACCGCCAATGAGATTGGCATAGGGCCTGTCGCCGTCAGGGTTGGTGGTGGGCCTCCGCCTCACCGATCTTCATTGC
Organism: Heterodontus francisci; assembly: GCF_036365525.1. Classification (NCBI taxonomy): domain Eukaryota; kingdom Metazoa; phylum Chordata; class Chondrichthyes; order Heterodontiformes; family Heterodontidae; genus Heterodontus; species Heterodontus francisci. Next base: position 153,255,037 of record NC_090373.1, on the reverse strand, counting down.
CCCCCTGCCAAAGTTCCCGATGGAGAAAGTGCTTTAAAATCCAGCCCCAAAAGTCTATCTATCCCAGCCTTAAGTGATGGAGCATCCACAACCCTCAACCTGGGGTAATAATCTCTCAGTGTCTATCCTATCCAGTCCCTTCAGAATCTTGTGTCTTTCAGTGAGATTGCCTCTCATTCTTCTAAACTCTGGAGAAAATAGGCCCAGTTTACTCAGCCTGTCATCATAGGACAACCCCCTCATCCCAGGGACCAATTTAGTGAACCTTCGCTGCACTCCCTCCAATGCAAGTATATCCTTTTTAAATTTGGAGACCAAAACTGCATACAGTATTCCAGATGTGGGGCTGAATTTGACGCCGCCCCAGCGGGCCAAATGGTGGCGTGGGGGTGGCATAAAATTGATCAGGAGGCTCCAGGAGGCCTTCCCACCCTGCTCCTGCCTCCGGCCAACCTTTTGGCGGTCGGGGGTGGGGGGTAAGGCCTGCCTGCTCCAGGCCAATTGAGGCCCTTAAATGGCCACTTAAGGGCCTTTGCCCGCCTCCATGGGTATTTTACCTATAGCAAGCGGGCATGCTGAGGATGTGAAAGGCCGCCCAGCGATAGGTGCCAGCGTTTCTGTGCCCTGGGGGGTGCCCTGGCAGTTGGGCACTGGGTGCCCGATTGTGGGCTGCCCCCGCCTCCCAACCCATCTCCAAGACCCAAGATGCCCCCGCCCCACCCCCATACGACCACCCTTGCCTCGCCGCTATAACCGACCACCACCCCCCCATTCCCCGACAAGGCAACCCCAACTAGCCTGCAGTCCCGGCTCCATGGCATCCTCCTCGGTCGGCTGGGCTGCAGTCCCAGCAGTGGCCATTGCTCCCGGCAGCTCACTGAAGTCCCGCCTCGGGACAATTAAAGCCCGTGGACCCGTAAATTGCGGGTCGGATCCCCAGACTAGGCAGAAGCAGGTTCGCCATCGACCTTTACGTAGGTGATGAAGGCCCGTCCACCTAAAGTAAAATTCAGCCCGTGATCTCACCAAAACCCTGTCCCATTGCAGCAAGACTTCGTTAATCCTGTACTCTAACCTCCTTGAAATAAAAGCCAACATGTCATTTGCCTTCCTAATTGCTTGCTGTACCTGCATGTTAACTTTCTGCGTTTTTTCAGCAAGCACATCCAAGTGTCTTTGAACATCAACACTTACAAGTTTCACACCTTTTAAAAACATTCTGCTTTTCTTATGACCAACGTGAATAACTTCACACTTCCCCATATTATATTCCATCTGCCATCTTGTTACCCACTCACTTAAACTGTCTATATCTCTTTGCAGCCTCTCTGTATTCTTCCCACAGTTTACCTTTCCACCTACCTTTGTATTGTCAGCAAACTTAGAGACAATACTCTCTGTCTCTTCATCTCAGTCATTAATACAGATTGTAAATAAATGAGGCCCCAGCACTGATCCTTGCAGCACTCCACTATTTACTGCCTGCCAACTTGAAAATGCCCCATTTATGCCCACTCTTTGCTTCCTGTCCATTAACCTATCCATGTTAATATATTACCCCCAACTCCATGAGCCCTTATCTTGCCTACTAACCTTTTGTGTGGCACCTTATCGAATGTATGTTTACAAATGGCTCTATTTCTGTGATCAGCTGAATTGCATGCCTTAGGCAAGCAGCAGGCATAATTCATGCCTTCTACATGGCATGCATCCATTACAATTTGAGAATTCAGGTGTTGCATGTATTATAACACTGCAGCAACTGAAAAAGAATTTTCTGCAAGCAACTGTTTCAAGGATTTTTTAACATTATTATTAGATATTCTTCTGGAATTACAGAAAAATGTCTCTGTGTAGTTGTGGCATCAACAAAGTGGCCTGTTTCAAGGCTGGAGAAAGCTAGCCACAGCAAGTGCAGCAAAAGAGGGAAGTCTTCTGCTTATTTTTCCAGTCAGTTCTGTGGCACTAACTGAACTCCACAAAGTGCTCTGTCTATGAAAATTGATCCCCATATGTCACAGTCAGCCACTTACCTACTGAATAGGTTTTACAATTATTTGGTAAGGCAGTCTTGTATCAAGAACATTTCTGCCGTGAATCCAATTAGGCAGTCTGAAGTTGAAATTTGCATTCAAGGTTGTTATGCGTGTCAACATGTCCACCCTAGCTTGATTGTCTCATGAGATAGGAACTGGAAACTGAATAATGAGTGGTCTCTTGACTTTTTGCACAAGGGTGTCCTTTGTGGGTTTACTACAGAGCAGATTAGTGATGTACATGGTAATGTTCAAGGCTGACTGAGTCCCATGATCTGATGGAAAAGGATAAAATGAATAGCTAATTTGGGGTGGAAGAGAAAATATACAATAAACAATAACAAATTAGAAGAATCTTAAAAATAGTATTTTCCTTTTGTGACTGTTTTTAATCTTTTATATATATATATTATATATAGTGTCCTTTTTGAGTAAAGGTCATTGAAAATATTGCTCACCTTTTCAAACATCTGCTAAGCAAACTCATTATAAATAGAAGGTTACTTCAACAAGCTGTAGATGGATGTAATAACTTAGAGGTTGCTACCAGCTGTTTATGCCAGGCAGTGAACTTGCACTCGACTAAGAAACTCTGATGTTAGGTCAGTTTAACTTCAGCATAGTGGCCAATTACCAACTAGCTCATCCATCGCCAGCTCAGACGGTGAATGCTTGACTGATAACAATAGGTTACTCAGGTCTAGAAGCCATCACAACAGAGAGAATCTTTCTTTCTCTGTATGCAAATAGTTTTCAGCACCATATATGTAGATAAAATAATGTTTTATCTGCATTTTTACACCTACATCAAACATTCAAAGTTACTGCTCCATGGTTTGTTATAAAATATCACTCTGCAGATTAGCATGGTTGGCAAATAAATCTTTTATATTTTAAGGCAACCCACAACCCAAGCCATTTACCCTTCTGTGATGCATCTCATGTTCAATTTTTAAGCAGCATTATCTCAATTAGTTTCACAGAAATAGCCATTTTAATTTTTCAGACAGCTGTCACCATTGCACTGGTCCTCTTGCCCATTCACCAGTTACACGCTGCCATTGTAAGTAAATGTTGTAATTATAATATTACAATGGGGCCAATTTTCATTTAGAGTACACGTTGGGTGGGCAGTGGGCAGAGTGATCATGTTGCTCGCATGGTGGTACCAGTGAGAGGCCAGAATCATTTTCATGGTTGGGCCTCACTTGGCGTGGAGCATGTTGACTGGGAAGTGGACTGGACTGTCTGGCAGCTCCTCTGAGGGGCTGAGCGAGAAGTAAGGATTTAAAGAGGAAGAGCGACAGTATAAATCCAAATATTGACCAGTGTGTGGGAGAGGATCCTAGCCCTGAACATCCATAGGGAGAGTAAAGGAGGTTGATCCCAACATCTCCTGTTGGTGGGAGATCAGCAGAATTTAAGATGCTCCAGGCTCCAGACAAATCTTGAGGGGGCATGGGGAGGAGCCTTCAGCGGGCCCTTTAAAAACCACTGATCAGGCTCTTCCATGTCTAATACCACTATACATGATAAAGGCAGCAGAGTCAGACTACTAGTGTAATGACCCCAATTTAAATATTTCAATAAGGCCTTATTCAGGCAGGAGTGCAGCAGCCCATTTTGAGGCCTACTGAAAGAATGCTCGAATGGCCAGTGGACACTAGCTATCTTCAAATCTTTCCTCTGCTAACTGCCCTGTTTTTCAGAGTGAACAGGGTAGAAAACAGACTAAAATCACCAGTCTCCCTCCCAGCATTTACCAATAATTCCAAGATTTGTAACAAGTTGACAGATAGAACTGAGAGAAAAGGAGGGTTGAATAAGCAGAGCATGTCTCAGAAAGTATGCTCCAGGGCACAGCTACAGGCACCATCTCATACACAACTTTTCCCCCAAACATGTTTCGATCCACATATCAATCATCTATGGGGAAAAATCTAGAGTCATAGAATTATAGAGTTATACAGCACAGAAACAGGCCCTTCGGCCCACCATGCCAGCCATCAAGCACCTAACTATTCTACTGGGGAAGACATTGACGCAGTGGTATTGTCACTGGACTAGTAACACAGAGACCCAGGGTATTGCTCTGGGGACATGGGTTCAAATCCCACCACAGCAGAAGGTGGAATTTGAATTCAATTAATAAATTTGGAATTAAAAGCTAGTCCAATGATGGCCATGAAACCATTGTCGATTGTTGTAAAAACCCATCTGGTTCACTAATGTCCTTCAGGGAAAGAAATATGCTGTCCTTACCTGGTCTGGCCTACATGTGACTCCAGACCCACAGCAATGTGGTTAACTCTTACATGCCCTCTGAAATGGCCCAGCAAGCCACTCAGTTGTATCTAACCACTACGAAGTCAATAAAAAGGAATGAAACCAGATGGAACACCCGGCATTGACCGAGGCACCGGAAAAGACAACGGCAAAACCAGCCCTGTCAACTCTGCAAAGTCCTCCTTACTAACATTTGGGGGCTTGTGCCAAAGTTGGGAGAGCTGTCCCACACACGAGTCAAGTAACAGCCTGACATAGTCATACTCACGGAATCATACCTCACAGACAATGTCCCAGACACTGCCATCACAATCCCCGGGTATGTCCTGTCCCACCGGCAGGACAGACCCACCAGAGGTAGTGGCACAGTGGTATACAGTAGGGAGGGAGTTGTCCTGGGAGTCCTCAACATCGACTCTGGACCCCATGAAGTCTCGTGGCATCAGATCAAACATGGACAAGGAAACCTCCTGCTGATTATCACCTATCGCCCTCCCTCGCTGATGAGTCAGTACTCCTCCATGTTGAACAGCACTTGGAGGAAGCACTGAGGGTGGCGAGGGCACAAAATGTACTCTGGGTGGGGGACTTCAATGTCCATCACAAGGAGTGGCTTGATAGCACCACTACTGACCGAGCTGGCCGAGTACTAAAGGACATATCTGCTAGACTGGGTATGCGGCAGGTGGTGAGGGAAGCAATAAGAGGGGAAAACATACTTGACCTTGTCCTCACCAATCTGCCTGCCACAGATACATCTGTCCATGACAGTATTGGTAGGAGTGACCACCGCATAGTCCTTGTGGAGATGAACTCCGGCCTTCACATTGAGGATACCCTCCATTATGTTGTGTGACACTACCACCATGCTAAATGGGATAGATTTCGAACAGATCTATCAATGCAAAACTGGGCATCCATGAGGCACTGTGGGCCATCAGCAGCAGCAGAATTGTACTCAACCACAATCTGTAACCTCATGGCCCAGCATATCCCCCACTCTACCATTACCATCAAGCCAGGAGACCAATGCTGGTTCAATAAAGAGTGCAGGAGGGTATGCCAGGAGCAGCACCAGGCATACCTCAAGATGAGGTGTCAACCTGGTGAAGCTACAACACAGGACTATCTGCGTGCCATACCGTGTAAGCAGCATGCGATAGACAGAGCAAAGCGATCCCATAACCAACGGATCAGATCTAAGCTCTGCAGTTCTGCCACATCCAGCCATGAATGGTGGTGGAAAATTAAACAACTAACTGGAGGAGGTGGCTCCACAAATATCCCCATCCTCAATGATGGGGGAGCCCAGCACATCAGTGCGAAAGATAAGGCTGAAGCATTTGCAACAATCTTCAGCCGGAAGTGCCGAGTTGATGATCCATCTCGGCCTCCTCCTGAAGTCCCCAGCATCACAGATGCCAGACTTCAGCCAAGTCGATTCACTCCGCATGATATCAAGAAACCACTGAAGGCACTGGATACTGCAAAAGCTATGGGCCCTGACAATATTCCGGCAATAGTACTGAAGACCTGTGCTCCAGAACTTGCTGCGCCCCTAGCCAAGCTGTTCCAGTACAGCTACAACACTGGCATCTACCCTGAAATGTGGAAAATTGCCCAGGTATGTCCTGTACACAAAAAGTAGGACAAGTCCAACCCGGCCAATTACCGCCCCATCAGTCTATTCTCGATCATCAGTAAAGTGATGGAAGGTGTCATCAACAGTGCCATCAAGCGGCACTTGCTTAGCAATAACCTGCTCAGTGAAGCTCAGTTTGGGTTCCGCCAGGGCCACTCAGCTCCTGACCTCGTTACAGCCTTAGTTCAAACATGGAAAAAAGAGCTGAACTCAAGAGGTGAGGTGAGAGTGACTGCCCTTGACATCGAGGCAGCATTTGACTGAGTATGGCATCAAGGAGGCCTAGAAAAACTGAGGTCAATGGGAATCAGGGGGAAAACCCTCCGCTGGCTGGAGTCATACCTAGCGCAAAGGAAGATGGTTGTGGTTGTTGGAGGTCAATCATCTGAGCTCCAGGACATCCCTGCAGGAGTTCCTCAGGGGAGTGTCCTAGGCCCAACCATCTTCAGTTGCTTCATCAATGACCTTCCTTCAATCATCAGGTCGGAAGTGGGGATGGACGCTGATGATTGCACAATGTTCAGCACCATTCACGGCTCCTCAGATACTGAAGCAGTCCGTGTAGAAATGCAGCAAGACCTTGACAATATCCAGGCTTGGGCTGATAAGTGGCAAGTTACATTCACGCCACACAAGTGCCAGGCAATGACCATCTCCAACAAGAGAGAATCTAACCATCTTCCCTTGACATTAAATGGCATTACCATTGCTGAATCCCCCACTATCAACATCCTAGGGGCTAACATTGGCCAGAAACTGAACTGGAATAGCCATATAAATACCGTGGCTACAAGAGCAGGTCAGAGGCTAGGAATCCTGAGGCGATTAACTCACCTCCTGACTCCCCAAAGCCTGTCCACCATCTACAAGGCACAAGTCAGGAGTGTGATGGAATACTCTCCACTTGCCTGGATGGGTGCAGCTCCAACAACACTCAAGAAGCTCGACACCATCCAGGACAAAGCAACCCGCTTGATTGGCACCCCATCTACAAACATTCACTTCCTCCACCACTGACGCACAGTGGCAGCAGTGTGTACCATCTACAAGATGCACTGCAGCAACTTACCAAGGCTCCTTCGACAGCATCTTCCAAACCCACGACCTCTACCAACTCGAAGGACAAGGGCAGCAAATGCATGGGAACACCACCACCTGCAAGTTCCCCTCCAAGTCACGCACCATCCTGCCTTGGAACTACACCACCATTCCTTCACTGTCGTTGGGTCAAAATCCTGGAACTCCCTAAGTACACCGTGGGTGTACGTACCCCACATGGACTGCAGCAATTCAAGAAGGCAGCTCACCACCACCTTCTCAAGGGCAATTAGGGAAGGGCAATAAATGCTGGCCTGGCCAGCGACGCCCACATCCTATGAATGAATAAATAAAAAAATCCAATTTTACAGCACTTGGCCCGTAGCCTTGTATGCTATGGCGTTTCAAGTGCTCATCTAAATACTTCTTAAATATTGTGTGGGTTCCTGCCTCTACCATCTCTTCAGGCAGTGCATTCCAGATTCCAACCACCCTCTGGGTGAAAATATTTTTTTCAAATCCCCTCTAAACCTCCTGCCCCTTACCTTCAATCAATGTCCATCGGTTATTGATCCCTCCGCTAAGGGAATAAGTTTCTTCCTATCTAACCTATCAATGCGTCTCATAATTTTGTATACCTCAATCGTGTATACCTCAACCCCCCTCAGCCTTCTCTGCTCTCAGGAAAACAACCCTAGCCTTTTCAGTCTCTCTTCATAGCTGAAATGCTCCAGCCCAGGCTACATCCTGGTGAATCTCCTCTGCATCCTCTCCAGTACAATCACATCCTTCTTATAGTGTGGTGCCCAGAACTGTAAACAGTTCTCCAGCTGTGGCCTAACTAGCGTTTTATACAGCTCCATCATAATCTCCCTGCTCTTATATTCTATGCCTTGGCTAATAAAGGCATTGAACTTCTGTTGTGTTTGTCCCAATCCCATAACTTTGATGACAGATCAGTGGAATTCCTGTTCCAGTGGAGAAATGTTCCAAACAGCTATATATGACATTAATCTCGGGTTTTGCTGATATCGGTGGAATGGTTGCAGAAATTTAGGGGCCCTCAGTTGATTATTTCCCTCTAAAAAGAGGCAGAAAATTATTTACTAAGTGTGGCCTTGGTGACGATGAAGATGGGAGTAGAATAAAAACATTCCATTGGACGCAATGGAAGGAAGATCAGGCAGGTTTCATTAAAGGTGTCTAATCCTCCCAATTCAATTTTCCTCTCTTTGTCCATCTCAGCATTGCTTAACACCCAGGTTATCAAGATGAAAATGTACTCCAATTACATCTGCGCTGCCAGATTGAAGTAAGATTTCTGACCAAGAAGGGAAACACGCTATATTTCAATCGTGGAAATATGGAATAAATAAGCACTTTTCAGTTTGATATATGCATGACCTGTGGAGATCAGGAAATATTTAGACTCAACTTTCCTTCACAAGATGAAATTAAGAAGGAGCGTGATATGTGATCTATGGGATGAGGGGCTTCAACGAGCTCAATTCCTTTTATTCTTTGAATGTTTGTTCTAATTCTTCTATTTTATTTTTTCATTATCTGGTCTCTAGCAGTATTTGCCAGAGTGTGGCTTCTAATATTTATTGCTGTAGCTCAAACACAAAAGTGATTCACCAATCACTGTAATACAGCAAACTTACTGAATGACGACTGGCATGAGGTCAAAATTCTGCATAGCTTAATACTACTGATTGATGCAGGTCCTATAGATATGATGGCATGGATCTTTCCATCTCTATCTGCCGATGTTTTATTAGAACTTGGATGAGAAGGTATAGACAATGGCACAGGGATGTATTCCATCCTGTCACCACCCAGTTTAATGTCCAGTTGATATACCATTGGAAATGATGAAAGGCATTCAATTCATATGCACAGTGGCGCAGTGGTTAGCCTCACAGCTTCAGGGACCTGGGTTCAATTCTGGGTACTGCCTGTGCGGAGTTTGCAAGTTCTTTCTGTGACCGTGTGGGTTTTCATTGGGTGCTCTGGTTTCCTCCCACAGTCAAAGACTTGCAGGTTGATAGGTAAATTGGCCATTGTAAATTGCCCCTAGTATAGATAGGTGGTAGGGAATATGGGATTACTGTCGGGTTAGTATAGGTAGGTGGTTGTTGGTTGGCACAGACTCAGTGGGCTGAAGGGCCTGTTCCAGTGCTGTATCTCTAAAAAAAAAATCTTGTGAAGCAACATTCAAATTACAAAAATATGTTATATAGCATATTTTCTATCATTTGACTCATAGCAATTTTGGGCACATGGGATGCCATGTGCTTCACAAAAACTTATTTAAAATACAAATAACCTTCCCTTTTTCTCTCAAATCCTCTTATCTCTGTTACTTACTTAATAAGAATTATTTTTATTACCTTTCCACCTATGGTTGATTTTCAGTACTTTCCTTTTTTTCATCCTACCTGTCAGAAAGTATTGGCTTGACTAAGACTTAACTCCATGTTGAAGCTTGACTGTATTCACCATCATGGCCTGCAAAGAACTAGTGAACTGTGCTGAGAGATGGATTTCTTATTTTTAAAGTAAACTGACTGATCTGTGGCAAGAACAGCAAGGAACTAGATAATGCTGTCAGGAGGACCAAAGATTGTTAAAGGAGATATCTCTTCAAATTAATGAGCAACAGGACCTTGAAAATTCCTACAAGAGTGAGATAACACAGGACTTAATGATCTGTTGACTTCTGCAAAACACCTTTGTGTGGAAGTTTTACAAACTCAACAGATGAGACTTACAACCAATCCACCACCCCCAACTGTTGCAGCTGTTCTTCACATGATGCAAAATTACTGAAGGAGGCCTAAGGAAGATGGACAGCACCAGGGCGAGCTTTCTCAAGTGAAGGGGTCAGCATGTGGTTGGACATTTTGGCCTAGGGCAAATACCAATTGGACAACAAGCCACTGTCAATATGATGTTTTGTCCCTCCCTAAAATTAAGGGATCACAGAAACAGTTAGAGAAACTTCAGTGTTGCAACTGGAGAGGAAGGAGTGACTTAGTTAGTCACTGGGAAACTACAATCAACATGAAGTTGACCACTCGTGGGTGATTGGATATATTTCGATTGCTTCGTATTTCAGGAATGAGTAATTATAAGTGTCAAGTAGTCCATAGTAGGTTAGAGAATTGTTTTGCATTTTTTTTAGCTATCCGGAGTAACTCAATAAAGTTTGATTTCTGACTTGGTGCTTTGAGTGTATTCCATTATTCCTGTAATTCTTGTGTTCGTACTCAAAGGAGAGAGCACAAAGTCCTACAACATTCCTTCTATTTCTGTCATTTGCATGATAAAAGAATATACTTTTGCTTTGCCCTTGCTTTCCATGGTGGATTTGGAGTATTTTCTGTTGTTGTTGATATAGTGCTGCAGCAAAGAGGTTTATCTCACCACTGAGCCTTCCCAATGACTAATCCCTTGAACAGATGGTCATTTACCATTCCAGTACTTGCCTGGCTAACCCCAACTGAAATGTCTGAGCTCAGCATCAACTTATCTCATAAACATCCTCCTCTGGGCCCATACAGACCCTAACTGGCTCAAAAAATCCTAATCCCAGATAATTACCAGGAATCTGCTTCGGGGTTCTCCCGATCAGCCTTTGAAACTTTGGGGAAAAATCAGCAAAAAATCCGTTTCCATGTTATTTCATAGTTTCTGCTGATCTTCCAATGAAGTTGTGGCTGCTGATTGAGAGTACCCTCTAGCAAATATTGTTAACCGAAAACGATACACAGTACTCGATAATATAAAATTACTTTTCTTTTTGTTTTTCTGTCTCATACGGAATTTTTTTCAACAAGACATGGATATTTACAGCACTCAAGACACAAAACAAATGTTCAATTTCAGGAATGATGCAGAAATCAAATCCCTGGTCCCAGAGAAAGGGGCAATTCTGTACAAGGAAAAGTATTTGTCCAATATTAACTAACCAATCTTATGCATAAATGTCATGGTTTCTTTTTCAGAACTGTGCTTATGTTCTACATGCTAGCTCTGAATTTCTTTTGAGATTTTGCCAAACTCCCACCAAAGCTCCAATAGGAGTCCAGCGGAACAGCAGGGACTTGGTTTTCCAGGTCCCCTCCCACAAATTTTTAGGATTTTCCTGGCAGTCTTCTAAGTGGTTACATCACTTACAAATTCAATGATTTAGGGACCTGAGGGTGAAACTGGAGGCAGGGTCTCCCTTTGCTAGAGTTCTCATTTCCCCGGCTCAATTGTAACCCAATGTAGGACTACAGACTGATATGCTGAGTGGGATGAGACCTGCAGAAGGGCTGATGTTGGCCCCAGTGGGGCGGGTGGATGTTGACTTTGGAAATCCAGGCCAGGGAGGTGACATGGACCCCTGAGTGCTGGAGAATTATTTTCTTTTTAATCAGCATCAGGCATCTTACTCAGAGAGGCCAATGGGAGGTCCATGAAATCTTGCAGGAAGCCTAAGCAGCCACCCGCACCCCCCACCCCACCAACCCCCAAAGACAGTCAAGTTCTTCCAGTTGCACAGAGCATGTGGGCATCGGAGACACATCCATAGTTGCACATGCGCTGCTGGCCCCAAGAAAATTATGTGCCCTCCTATTGACTGTGTTGATTCGAGTAGGGTGAGTATTGGAGGACACTGGCAGCATATCTTAGCTTAACCACCTAGAGTGAGATCTGGAGATTGTCGGGGCCATAGTAGATGTAATTTGTAGATGCATACTCTGCCTTAACTAAGCAAAGAAATTGGTCACTGAAAACAGTGGGATGATGTATGGTAGTTTCTTAGTTGCAGATAGCTGGGCTGAAGTGATTTTATTAGATGGACAGGATGGTTGCTCATTGTTGTCTTGTAGTGAACAGAAATGGTTCATAGAGTTTTCTTACAGCACAGAAACAGGCCATTCTGTAAAACTGGTCTATACCAGTAGTTCTGCTCCATATGAGCTTCCTCCCACTCTACTTCTCTAACCCTATCAATGTATCATTCTACCCTTCTCCCTCGCTTTCTTATCCAGCCTCTCCTTTGGGCGGCACAGTGGCGCAGTGGTTAGCACTGCAGCCTCACAGCTCCAGGGACCCGGGTTCGATTCCGGGTACTGTCTGTGTGGAGTTTGCAAGTTCTCCCTGTGTCTGCGTGGGTTTTCTCCGGGTGCTCCGGTTTCCTCCCACAAGCCAAAAGACTTGCAGGTTGATAGGTAAATTGGCCATTATAAATTGTCACTAGTATAGGTAGGTGGTAGGGAAATATAGGGACAGGTGGGGATGTTTGTTGGGAATATGGGATTAGTGTAGGATTAGTATTAAAAAAAAATGGGTGGTTGATGTTCGGCACAGACTCGGTGGGCCGAAGGGCCTGTTTCAGTGCTGTATATCTAATCTAATCTAATCTAAATGCATCTATGCTATTTGTCTCAACTGCTCCATGTGGTGATAAGTTCCACATTCTAATCACTGTCTGGGTAAAGAAGTTTCTGCTGAATGCCTTATTGGATTTTTTAGTGAAAATCTTATATTTATCACTTTAGATTTGGACTCCTCTTGGTTCAAGATTGCTTTGCATTTAGTCAATTCAATCTTTCAAACAATTAACTTAATTAGCAACTATTTTTGTTGCTCCAGTAACCCTTAGGGTGACTCCCTACTTTTGGGGTGTGATGCCATTTAGACATGTGCTGCACTTATATATAATTTTAGTTTTATATATAATGATTTCTCATGCCATTGCTCTCATGATACCATTTTTATCCACTGCAGGTAAATAATGAAATACATTTTCCCTCACATGAATAAATCTGGGTTGTAGTTGCATAATAAAACAATTCTTTGTATATTGCTGATGCTATTGTTTATCCAGCCAGCACCATCACATAATGCTTATAAGTTCCCTCTTCCTGTGTTCTGATTTTTTAATGCAAGAAGTGATCAGAACTTTGTCTAAAGTGGATTCACTGGTTCTAATAATTTCTCTGCGTAGTATTGCAATCAGTTGTCCATCTGTTCTCTTCACATATTGGAGTGTTGTCAGGGTTGGGGGGCTGGGAATACTGGTGGTGGGTGGGAGGAAGGATGTATAAACACAAAATCCTTTGTGAATGGATAGTTCAGTTGTCAATTATGTAAAAAAAAGACCTCTATGCATCCACAATTCCCCGTGCTCCATCATGTGTCGATGACCATTTGACTCAGGTGGGAATTTATTTCCCCTGCAGTGTGCTTACGTATTCTGACAATTGCAGTCTGGTAGACCTGATGAGCCTTTTTATTCAAGGATCTGATATCTGATCCAGGGATAGCTGTGAGGCAGTGATAGTTGGGGTTCCACAAAATCAAACTCTGGGCACCTGAAACATGAGTTGGCCTCAAGAGGGAAATGTTATTTGATATCAAAACCACAGAGAAGGTATGAAAGTTATGAATAAGTTTAATAAATTTGTTATGGATGATGTAGTTTTTGTGTGTTTTTTTTTAGAGAAACGCTTTAGTACATTTGAGGATCTCATCCTCACCAACGTACCTGTTGCAGGTGCATCTGCCCACCATGTCAGTATTGATAGGAGTGACAGTTCTTGTGGAGACAGAGACCCATCTTGACACTGAGGACACCCTCCAGCATGTTGTGTGGCACCACCATCATGCTAAATGGGATAGATTCAGAACAGGTTTAGCAGCTCAAAACTGGGCACCCATGAGATACCATGAGCAGCAGCAGAATTGAATTTCACCACAATCTGTAACCTCATGGCCCAGCATATCCTTCACTCTACCATTACCGTCAAGCCGGGGGACCAACCTTGTTTCAATGAGGACTGGAGAAGAGTATGCAATGAACAACAGCAGGCATACCTGAAAATGAGTTGCAGAAAATACTTATATTGGTTTCGTTTCTCCTCCTGATTTGCTTTATAGCTGTTTGCTAACCATTAATTCTTGATTGGTAGTTGTATTTCATTGGTGATTCATGATTGGTAGCTTCTCGCATTTGCTGTTTCATTGGTTTTCTCACTACTCGTGTAATTATTGTGACATTTGAGCTAATTAGGTGCAAGTATGATATGTACTTCACAAATCGAAGAAAGCATGCACTTTTAAGTGTGACATCTGAAGTATGACATTTGAAGTGCAATTGTTGTTGCTTAACTTCGATATATATAGATGGATGACATATAACATGGAATATTTACTTGATAGCAAAATATAGTTAAATGTTCTGCAAATTTCCCTCATCGTTATCAGAAATTCCTGTTGTCCGGCCAAACTTCTCAGCAGATTTCTATCAATCCTATAGATCAATAAGGATTAGTAAATAGTCTGTGTGCCGATTTGTGGGCCCTCAATTTGAGTTTACAGCAAAATCTCAGTTGCTGGTTGCAGTTTGTAGAAATCAAAATCTTACTATACATCTGAAGAATGGTAAAATACTTTACTGTTACCTGTGCATATTTTTCTTGTCAGCCTTCTGTCTTGTGAGACAATGGTTTGTGCCTTGGTGGTCAATTCTGTGTTAAACATCGACTAGAATTTTATCTGAGCAGGAGCCCCACTCTGGAATGAAGACAGCAAGTTGAAAAATAATTTATTGGCCTCTATTTTCTCTAGGCGCTCTTCTCAGCCAGCTGAGCTTTCCATTTCTCCTCACATCTTCAAATGGCATCCGAACAGTCAGCCTCCAGAGGTCCCAGCCATCAGCGGCTGTCTTCTAAGTTGTCTGTGTTGATGTTTGCCATCTTCATATCTCATTTGCAGTTGTCCTTGTAGTGCAGGTGTGGGCTTCCAGCAGGTCATGACCAGTGGCTAGTTCACCATACAGAAGATTTTTGGATGAACGTTGCTGAGCCATCGCAGACTTAATTGGACTTAATTAGTAATGAGTATATGCTGATGGAATTAACACACTCCAGTACCTCTGAGTTGGTGACAAAAGCGCATCAAGTCCTCATCAGAGAGTTGTTCTATGCCGATGATGCCGCACTCGCATTCCACACTGAAGAACACCTTCAGTGGCAAATGGACAGACTCTCTCATGGCTGTAAAGAATTTGGTTTGACAATTCGCATCAGGGAAGATGAATGTCATGGTCCAGGACATTGCCATACCGCCATCAATCAGCATTGACAATGTGCTGCTGGAGGTTGTTGATAGCTTCACATATCTGGGCTCCGCAATCACCAGCAATCTGTCACTTGGTGCTGAAGTCAACACGCGCATTGCAAAAGCTGCAGCTGTTATGTCCAAGCTGGGTAAGCTGGGTAAGAGAGTGTGGAACAACAGCAACCTGATGGAGAACACTAAACTGCGAGTCTACCAAGCCTATGTCCTCAGTGCACTCATCTACAGTAATGAGGCCCAGACAACATATGCTAGGCAGGAGAAAAAGCTTAACAGTTTCCATCTTCGCTGTCTCAGATGTATCCTCAGCATCTCTTGGCAGGATAAGATCACGGACTCAGAGGTCCTGGAGCATGCTAATTCTGCCAGCACACACCTGTGCATCTGATTAAGCAATTTAGATGGCAAAAAGAATCCATTAAATTTAAAATTGAAATTAAAATGCATGTCAGCTTTCCGACTTGATTTTGCGCAGATATTTACCTTATACTTAACATCAATGGAAAATGAAGTCATTGTTAAAGTAAGTGGCATATTTTTACTCTTTAGAACTTTTAATGTGACTTAGTTTGAGATTTGAAGATAGATTTGTCTTAGAAAATAGGTAATATTCCGTTGGGTGAGGATGAAACTAGGGAAGGGACATTAAATGGATTCTCACCCATTTTTATATCCAATTTTATCGCTCATTTTAGGTGTTGATAGTGGGTATAGCAATATGACCCCGAATGAAAAAGAAATGGAAACCTTCATGAAAATTGTCAAGCCAAGATGATTTATTAGTGGTATAATTGATAGATCAGATGAGCTACAATTAGTGTTATGCTATAGTCCATGTGAAAGAATTTTTACGTACAAATTGAAGCAAGTATTATTGAAATTATACAAACAATTTGATTGTACTTCAGACCATTTATCTGATTCTGGCCTTCATACTGATGGTTAACATAGTTATTCTGGAGGGACCTCAATAAGCAGTGAAGCGTGAATGAGCTACTGTACCAAATTGAAGGTTTTCATGTTATTCTCTTCAGGCCAAAGAAGATTAAGAGGGAAGTAGACAATAAAAGTATTTAGAACATTGAAAGAAATTGACAATCTGGACATTAGTCAGTTCTTTGTTCTGGATGTACAGCAGAGGAAAGAAAGGACATGACGTGAGCAGGATACGGAACAAAGGGCTGAGCAATGAAATTAGATGTAGTTTCTTCTCAGTGAGCAGTAGGTCTATACAGAAAACAGATAAAATGAGCAACCAACAGTAGAGATTTATTTTAAAGAGAGTTGGCAGTTGCTTTGGTTTCCTTAGCAAAGAAAGGGAGTTGGAAAGTAATGGATAATGCAAGAATAGACAAGCCAAGAGCCAAGAATTTAAAAGGAAGGTAAAAGAAGAATGATAGAAGATAGAATGAAGATTAAGTATATCAATGATGTTTGACCTAATAAACTAGATTATAGAAGACTGGATTAGATGGATGGACTGAATGTTCTTTTATATTTAAGTGTGGGTGCAAGGAAGGGATCAAGTAAAAATGGGTTCATGGTTCAGAACAGATTTATATTGAAAAACCACTTGATAGCTTAAATAAAAACAAGAAATGCTGGAACCACTCAGCAGGTCTGGCAGCATTTTTCTTCGGAACCCCTTGATAGCTTACTATTTCCAGCTTGCAGATTGATCGATGTACTTAGTTTGTTGCTTAATTGAAGCATTAATGCTGAAGGAAATATCTCCAAATGCTCACACTCAGCTGACTTAATTGAATGATCTAAGGTTGTAGATAGGATTTTAAACTAATTAGTAGGGGGGAGGGTTCAATTGAAGGGAAGTTTAAAGAATCAAAAAGAAATAAGAGAGCAGAGGTGCAGGATAGTGAAGAGGTGAATGGTAATCAAAATGTGACAGGAAGGGGCAGAAAATATAAGCAGAGGAGTGCAGCAGAAATTAGAACCAGAATAAGTAATAATGGTAAAAAGTCAAAGCTTAAGGCTCTGAATCTGAATGCATGCAGATTTGAACAAGATAGATAAGTTGACAGCACAAATAGAAATAAATGAATATGACTCGATAGATTAGCTGGCGGGCAGCCATAAAGACAGGGCTAAATTGTGGCGAGTCGAAGAGACTTAGTAGTTGGCAGGAAAAAAGACAGAGGCGCAAGGGGAGAGCCAACTGTGCAACAGCCCCAACAAACAAATTTCTCTGCAGCACCTGTGGAAGAGCCTGTCACTCCAGAATTGGCCTTTATAGCCACTCCAGGCGCTGCTTCACAAACCACTGACCACCTCCAGGCGCGTATCCATTGTCTCTCGAGATAAGGAGGCCCAAAAGAATAGCTATTACAGAGACGTGGTTGCAGGGTGACCAAGATTGGGAACTCAATATTCAAGGGTATTCGACGTTCTGGAAAAATAGGCAAAAAGGAAAGGGAGGTGAGTAGCTTTGTTAATAAAGGAAGGTATCAGTGCGGTGGTTAGTAGTGATATAGGTGTAATAGATCATGAGGTGGAATCAGTTTGGGTGGAAATAAGGAATAGCAAGGGGAAGAAGTCACAGGTGGGAGTTGTCTATAGGCCCCCGAGGAGTTGCCTCACTGTAGGACAAAGTATAAATCGGGAAATAATGGAGCCGTGTAAGAAGGGCGCTACAATTGCCATGGGTGATTTTAATCTGCATATTGACAGGACAAATCAGATTGGCAGAGGTAACATGGAAGACAAATTTGTAGAGTGCATCAGGGATTGTTACTAGCAATACATTGCAGAACCTACCCGGGCTATTTTAGATTTAGTAATGTGTAATGAGGATCCTCTAGTGGGTAGCGATCACAACATGGTAGAATTTCAAACTCAGTTTGAGGGCGTACAACTCGTGTCTCAAATCAGTGTCCTCAACTTAAACAAGGGCAACTACAGAGGTATGAAGAAAGAGTTGTCTAAAGCGGGCTGGGAAAATAGACTAAGGGGAAGATCAGTGGATGAGCAGTGGCAGACATTTAAGCAGATATTTCTTAACGCGAAGCAAAAATTTATCCCGGGTCATAAAGAAGGACTCGATGAGAAGGATGAGCCACCCATGGTTAACAAAGGCGATCAAGGAGAGTATCCAATCAAAAACTAAGGCATACAAAGCAGCAAAAACTGGTGGTAGGCCAAAGGATTGGGAATTTTTTTAGGAACCAGCAGCGGATGACTAAAAAGCTAATAAAGAGGGAAAAAATTGATTATGAAAGTAAATTGGCAAGAAATATAAAAACAAACAGCAAGAGATAGAGGAGCAGATATGTAGGCAAATCTCAGAGAGGTATAAAAATAATAGGGTAATAATAGTGGGGGATTTCAACTTCCCCAATATTAACTGGGATAGTCTTAGTGCAAAAGGCTTAAAGGGGGCGGAATTCTTAAAATGCATACAGGAGAGCTTTTTGAGCCAGTACATAGAAAGTCCTACAAGGGAAGGGGCCGTACTGGACCTAATTCTAAGGAATGAAGCTGGAGAAATGGTAGAAGTGTCAGTGGGGATCATTTTGGGGATAGTGACCATAACTCTGTAAGATTTAAGGTAGTTATGGAAAAGGACAAAGCTGGTCCAGAAATAAAGGTACTGAATTGGGGGAAGGACGATTTCAATATGATGAAACAGAATCTGGCCAAAGTGGACTGGGAGCAGCTACTTGCAGGAAAGTCTATATCACATCAGTGGGAGTCATTCAAAGAGGAAATTGTGAGAGTTCAGAGCCAACATGTACCCGTTAAGGTGAAGGGTAGGACCAACAGGTTCAGGGAACCCTGGATGCCAAGGGATATAGAGGATTGCATCTGGAAAAAAAGGAGGCTTATGGCAGATTCAGAGCACTGAAAACAGCGGAGGCCCTAGAGGAGTATAGAAAGTGTAGGGTGGCACTTAAAAAAGTAATTAGGAGAGTGAAGAGGGGACGAAAAAATACTGGCGGGCAAGACAAAGGAAAATCCAAAGGTGTTTTATAAGTATATTAAGGGTAAGAGGATAAACAGGGAAAGAGTAAGGCCCATTAGGGACCAACGTGGCAATCTTTGTGTGGAGCCGAAGGACATAGGTGAGGTTTTTAAATGATTATTTTTCATGGGTGTTCACTATGGAGAAGGACGATGTAGGTGGAGAGATCAGGGAGCAGGATTGTGATATACTTGAACAGATTAGCATTGAAAGGGAGGAAATATTAGCTGTTTTAGTGGGCTTAAAAGTGGATAAATCCTCAGGCCCAGATGAGATGTAAACTAGGCTGTTATGTGAGGCAAGGGACGAGATAGCAGGGGCTTTGACACAAATTTTCAAATCCTCCCTGGCCACAGGAGAGGTACCAGAGGACTGGAGGACAGCGAATGTGGTACCATTATTCAAGAAGGTTGCAGGGATAAACAGGTAATTACAGCCGGTGAGTCTAACATCAGTGGTAGGGAAAATATTGGAAAAAAACTCTGAGGGACAGGATTAATCTCCACTTGGAGAGGCAGGAATTAATCAGGGATAGTCAGCATGGCTTTGTCAGGGTGAGATTGTGTCTAACTAACTTGATTGAATTTTTCGAGTCAGTGACTAGATGTGTAGATGAAGGTAAAGCAGTAGATGTAGTGTACATGGATTTCAGTAAGGCTTTTGATAAGGTCCCGCATGGGAGATTGGTTAAGAAGGTAGGAGCCCATGGGATCCAGGGCAATTTAGCAAATTGGATCCAAAATTGGCTTAGTGGCAGGAGGCAGAGGGTAATGGTTGAGGGCTGTTTTTGCGATTGGAAGCCTGTGACCAGTGGTGTACCACAGAGATCGGTGCAGGGACCGTTGCTGTTTGTAATGTACATTAATGATTTAGACGTGAATATAAGAGGTATCAGTAAGTTCGCAGATGACACGAAAATTGGTGGTGTTGTAAATAGTGAGGAGGAAAGCTTTAGATTACAAGGAGGTATAGATGGGCTGGTAAGATGGACGGAGCAGTGGCAAATGGAATTTCATCCTGAGAAGTGTGAAGTAATGCATTTTGGGAGGACGAACAAGGCAAGGGAATATACAATGGATGGTAGGACCCTAGAAATACAGGTGGTCAGAGGGACCTTGGTGTACTTGTCCATAGATCACTAAAGGCAGCAGTACAGGTAGATAAGGTGGTTAGGAAGGCATATGGGATATTTGTCTTTATTAGCCGAGGCATAGAATATAAGAGCAGGGAGGTTATGATGGAGCTGTCTAAAATGTTAGTTAGGCCACAGCTATTTTTTTTGGAGTACTGTGTACAGTTCTGGTCACCACACAATAGGAAGGATGTGATTGCACTGGAGAGGGTGCAGAGGAGATTCACCAGGATGTTGCCTGGGCTGGAGCATTTCAGCTATTGGGAGAGACTGGATAGGCTAGGGTTAATTTCCTTGGAGCAGCGAAGGCCGAGGGGGGACATAATTAAGGTATACAAAATTATGAGGGGCTTTGATAGGTTACATAGGAAGAAACTTTTTCCCTTAGCGGAGGGGGCAAGAACCAGGGGACATAGATTTAGGGTAAGGGATAGGAGCTATAGAGGAGATTTGAGGAAAAAATATTTTTACCCAGAGGGTGGTTGGAATCTGGAATGCACTGCCTGAAGAGGTGGTGGAGGCAGGAACCCTCACAACATTTAAGAAGTATTTAGATGAACACTTGAAATGCCACAGCATACAAGGCTACGGGCCAAGTGCAGGAATATGTGATTAGAATAGTTGGTGCTGGATGGCCGGCACAGACACGATGGGCTGAAGGGCCTGTTTCTGTGCTGTAAAACTCTATGACTCTAAGAGCTTCGATGGGTATGCAAAAATAGAGTAGCTAAAGTGGGCGTGGGACCCTTGGAGGATGTGACTGGAGAATTGATAATGGGGAACAGAGGGGAAATGGCAGATAATTTAAACCAATATTTTGCATTGGCCTTCACGGTGGAGGACACTATAAACTTCCCACAGATATCAGATAAGTAAGGAGCTAATGGAAGGAAAGATCTTGTAACAGAGGACAAAGTATTTGACAAACTAACTGGACTAAAGGCAGACAAGTCACCAGGACTTGATGGCCTACATCCAAGGGTTTTAAAGGAAGTGGCTGCAGAGATAGTGGATGCATTATTCAAAATATTCCAGAACTCACTGGATTCCGGGAGGGTCTCAGCGGATTGGAAAACCACTAACGTAATGCCCCTGTTCAAGAAAGGAGGGAGACAAAAAGCAGGAACTATAGACTAGTCAGCCTAACCACGATCATTGGAAAAATGCGAGAGTCTATTATTAAGGAGGAAATAGCAAGACATTTAGAAAAGCTTAGTGCAATCAAACAGAGTCAACGTGGTTTTGTGAAAGGGAAATCATGTTTGACAAATTTGCTAGAGTTCTTTGAGGATATAACAAGCAGAGTTGATAAAGGGGAACCAGTAAGTGTAGTGTATTTGGATTTCAAGAAGGCATTCATTAAGGTGCCACATAAAAGATTATTGCAGAAGATAAGAGCTCATGGTATTGGGGGTAATGTATTAGCATGGATTGAGGATTGGTTAACACACAGAAGACAGAGAGTCGAGCTAAACGGGTCTTTTTCAGGTTGGAAAGACGTAACTAGTGGAGTACCACATGGATCAGTCCTAGGGCCGTAATTATCTTTATTAATGACTTGGAGGAGGGGCAGAGCGTAATATTTCCAAATTTGCTATCACTACAAAAATAGGTGGGAAGACATGTTGTGATGAGGACATAAGGAACCTGCAAGGGGGTATAGATAGGTTATGTGAGTGGGCAAAATCTTGGCAGATGGATTTTAATGTTGGAAAGTGTGAGGTCATGCACTTTGGTAGGAAGAATCAAAAGGCAGACGATTATTTAAATGGAGAGAAACTCCAAAAAAGTGCAGCACAGAGGGATCTGGGTGTTCTTGTGCATGAAACACAAAATGTTAGCATGCAGGTACAGCAAGTAAATAAGAAGGCAAATGGAATTTTGGCCTTTATTGCTAGGGGGTTGGAGTTTAAAAATAGGGAAGTCTTGTTACAACTGTACAGGGTGTTGGTGAGGCCACAACTGGAGTACTGTGTACAGTTTTGGTCCCTGTATTTAAGAAAGGATATACTGGCATTGGAGGCAGTTCAAAAGAGATTCACTAGGCTGATTCCTGGGATGAAGGGGTTGACTTATCAAGAATGATTAAACAGGTTAGGCCTTTATTCATTAGAGTTTTGAAGAATGAGGGGTGATCTTATTGAAACATACAAGATTCTGAGGGGGCTTGACAGGGTAGATGTTGAGAAGATGTTTACACTAGTGGGGGAATCTTGAACTAGGGGACATAGTTACAGAATAAGAGGACACTCATTTAAAACTAAGATGCAAAGGAATTTCTCCTCTCAGAGGATAGTGAATGTCTGGAATTGACTACCCCAGTGAGTTGTGGAGGCTAGATCACTGAAAGTATTGAAAGAGGCAGTAGATATTTTTTGAACTATGAGGGAGTGAGGGCTATGAGGAGCTGGCATGAAAGAGGAGTTGAGGTCTGGGGCAGATCAGCCATGATCATATTGAATGGTGGAGCAGGCTTGAGGGGCCAAATGGCCTACTCCTGCTCCTATTTCTTATGTTCTTATGTTCTTATCTACTCTGTCAACCATACAGTCAACTGTGTAATGTTATGTCAAGCCTCTACGTACCTGAAGGCAAAGAGATTGCATTGCTTCACGGAACAGGCTAATAAACTTCTTCAACATTCTTTCAGTCTGGGAGGAGTAGAAGGGGCAACGTTTCACAATTTTGATTCATGGATTCTTTCATTTTTCATGCATAATGTGCTCCAGAGAAGACCCTAAAGCGCCTTCAGTTAATTTAGCTCATATGGACCCTAATATTTTGAATTATCCAACTCTGCTATCCCCACCCGTGTGGAGTTGTTCTCTTCAAGGTAGAGTTCTGGTGCGCAATTCTGATTCTGTCCCACTGAAGACCCAGATCTATTTCTCTGGATTGGAATTGATTTGTTATGCAAAGAGGTCTGATGATAATCGGCTGATGATGATGAATGTACTCAATGTGCTCCAAACAGGATTCTTACCATCAAGACAGACTCAGGAGAACCTTGAGAGCATTGCAGTGGGAATATTGTGGCAGCAGCAGAAGAGGCAGGTATATCATTTAAAGGGGCAGAAGAGCAATAATTCTGCAACAAAGCTCCCACTGAAAGCCTTATCCAAAACTAAAGCCATCAGCAGGTAAGTACTGGGCCCAAATTGAAGGGAGAGGAGGTTCCCACAAGGGCCATTCCCTAACCTTGGGGACATGGCCACCAGCTTCCACATCGTGTCCCTGGAAAGTCAAGACAAGTGGGACAGATCCCAGGAAAGTCGGCTGGGAATCTGGAGTCTACTGCATACTCCCCCGTCCCTTCCCCCCCAACCCTCCCTCACCACCACATCCTCTATCATCACCATTATCACTACCATCACCATATGTGAGCGGCGAAGAAGCAGTTCTGAGGGGGGCAGTGTAAGGGGAGAAAAATCCAGATCAAGACAGCAAGACGGCAGTGGTAGGCTGATCGACATAATTTACCCTCGATCTCAGCTATCGATTTTGTGCAGGAGCAGCAAGGGGACTCCAGCCCTTGGCGTCATGCTCAACATTTAAACCAAATAACTGCACAAACATTTCCTCTCGTCATCTGAGATATTGACTTTTTTGTTGTAGTATTTATTCCAGTTCTGCTGTGTTGCAATTTCAGTTTAGCAATCGCTTTTACATCATTTTTTGTGACAACCCTGAATTCTGTATATTTATGAATATCCATTGATTTTTTTTCTGACAGTGATAATATTTTCTTCCACAGACTCCTTCGCTGAGTTCTTATGAGAGCTTCTTTTCGTTGTTTAGTAATTGTCTTAGGATATGAAAAGTTCCATTTCAGAGAACTGCTGCCTTCCATGTTTAGCGCTGGCTGATATTTTATGCCCTTTGCTTTTTCTCTCCAAATGAGTTGCTTTGGTAAACGGGGCCCAAGGCCACCTGCAGTGCAGGACACCTGTGACAGCACAAAGGGTTCGACGCAAGGCCATCAACCTGAAAAGTTAACCCTACCTTCCTCTCTCCACAGATGCTGCCTGACCTGTTAAGTGTTTCCAGCAGTTTCTGTTTCTCTTTCTACTTTCCGGTATCTCGTATTTCACTTTTGTGCTATAATTAATGGTATTCATTGAAGGAGGAATCTTGCCAGGGCATTGGTATTCATTTCCTGTTAGGAGAAAATGGTGAAGTAGCACAGGAAGGGCCAGAGAATCCAACTGCTTTCCCTGAGACACCTGCCTTGATATCACATTAGACTCACTTAGCAACCAGCCAGACTCACTTGCTCCCGTACTGCAATCAGTAAACTCTTTACCCTGGCACTGCTGTTCAAAATCAAGTAATTGCAATCAGCCTTAAGAGCCTGCTGAAAGCCGTGAACCTTTCCATTTCAATATTGCCAGGGAGCTGCAATACTGCTCCCAGAATTCATGAAGGCAAAGCACAATGCTATTGGCCGAATGCCTCTGATATTAACCTAGTATCTCTTTTCTATCTGCATACAATTTATTGAAGTGCTTTGAGACTTCGAATGAAAGTGGGCATGGAGACTTAAATGACCAAGTTTGATATTATAACAAGATAGCGCACAAAATATAAGACTTCTATTTTCTTCCATAAAACAGCCCTTTTTTTGGATGAATTTATTCTGTTTGCTGATCTCTTAGTAGTTTTGTTTCTTTTCTTTTCTTTTGTGATCTTCCAAATTCCCACTATTCAAAATAAGAGATGGAAGTAGGGTCTGACATCAATTTTCAGGGGAACTACTGGTCATGATGTATTCCTTCCCCTACCACTGACTTTAAATTAATTCTTAAATCAGCTTCCAAATTTCCCACTCCTATAGGATAAAAGCTGTCCTGTTTTGATTTCCTGTTTGACCTTGGCTATGGTAGGCAATTCAAAAAGAAAAATAATAATGCATCAGGCACCATCTTACAGCTCTATAATGATATATACTGCAGTAAGATTAATATTTTCAAGCTTTGAGGCAAAGCTTTTATTTGCCCTTGCCTTTGGAAGGAAAAAGATAAAAGATTGGTTCTCATAATAACTGGATTCCTATTGTTTTAATATGTGTCAGGGAGACCTGAATAAAAATGACTTTATCCTTGAGTAACAAATTTGCTTTGTACTCTGCTGTAAAGATCTATTTTATACAGAGTGTAACACAATGCAAGTTCTAAAATAATATTCATAAATATTTTACTGGAAGAGGTTAAATAAAAGATTTTCTCTTCCCTTGCTACAATCTGTCAATAATATGAGAAAATGGTGAGTTCATCACAATATTGGTTGATATGAATGCTCTCTGTCATTTATAAACTAATGTTGGTCCAGTTATTAATACACAGATGATGCCTCCAGGATGCCAGATAATGATCACAAAGAAAAACATTATTTTACTTTATAAAAAGCCTTCCTCTTGCCCCAGGTAACAGTTGAAATGGAAGATAGCAATCCTTCTAAGATGTGTGCTGCTGCATTACTTGACAGAAGAGCTGAAGACGAGGAGAGGAAGAAAGAAAGACGTGGAGAACTAACGCAATCCTTCAGTAGTCAAATGTCATCATGTAGTGCGTGTAAGTGCAATTCCTCATCCACTCAAGACGAAACTTCCGACAAAAGATTATTGTTGATAAAACTATCATTCTTTCATAAAATACCAGGTATTCACATGTGAAAGCGAAACTTTGCAAATGAAATGTTTTTCCTAACCCAATTTCCTTTCCTAAGGAATAAACTGGTAGGTGACAGTCAGGTATCACAGAACACTATTCTCTTACTGAACTGGTTTGAATCCAGCCCAGAACAGTGCGATGAAAGAGCCTTCTGATATAATTGTACAACATACGAAAGGAATTGCGGCTTGGGAGACCAAGCCCATTGTCCAGTGGTCATGTGTTCATAGTATGATTTGTTAATAGATGAGCAATAATTGAGATGATGGTTGTTAGTCAATAAATGCTATGGGGAAGAGATTTGTGCAGCAACGTGAACTAATTTTTTCCCCCTCATGGGCTGGATTTTGTTCTCTCCCAGGCATCATGTTCCATGGTGGGGGGGAGGGTGGGTGGTGCCTGAAGATGGCTCCGGATAAGGCCCGCCACGGACCTCGATGCTGGGAGGGCCCGGCTTGATCCACACAGCGGCAGCGAGGCTCCGTGGCGGCCCCCCACCGCAGGGTGAAGGGATCACAATTTAAATATTCAAATGAATACAATTAATAAATTTACATAGACTTACCTGCGATCTTGAGGGCCCGCCGCGATCTTCGGCCATAGGCCAGTACTCTCATGCCTTCAGATTCCCATCCAGGGAAACTGGTGGTAAAGGGGTAGGAGGTAAGTTTGACAGTGCAGCAGGGGGAATGGGGTCAAGAACATAAGAACACAAGAAAGTGGAGCAGAAGTAGACTATATCCCCAGTTCAAACATAATTCCATCATGCAACCAGCCCCCAGTTCTCACATTATTCCAACATCCAACCAGACCCCAGTTCTCACATTATTCCAGCCTCTAACCAGTCCCCAGTTCTCACATTAATCCAGCCTCTAACCAGTCCCCAGTTCTCACATTATTCCAGCCTCTGACCAGTCCCCAGTTCTCACATTATTCCAGCCTCTAACCAGTCCCCAGTTCTCACATTATTCCAGCCTCTGACCAGTCCCCAGTTCGCACATTATTCCAGCCTCTAACCAGTCCACAGTTCTCACATTATTCCAGCCTCTAACCAGACACCAGTTCCCACATTATTCCAGCCTCGAACCAGTCCCCAATTCTGACATAATTCCAGCATCTAACCTGTCCCCAGTTCTCACATTATTCAAGCCTCCAACCAGTCCCCAGTTCCCACATTATTCCAGCCTCCAATCAGTCCCCAGTTCTCACATTATTCCAGCCTCTAACCAGTCCCCAGTTCTCACATTATTCCAGCCTCGAAACAATCCCCAATTCTCACATTATTCCAGCCTCTAACCACTCCCCAGTTCTCACATTATTCCAGCCTCTAACCAGACCCAGTTCTCACATTATTCCAGCCTCTAACCAGTCCCCAGTTCCCACATTATTCCAGCCTCGAACCAGTTCCCAGTTCTCACATTATCCAAGCCTCTAACAAGTCCCCAGTTCTCACATTATTCCAGCCTCTGACCAGTCCCCATTTCCCACATTATTCCAGCCTCTAACCAGTCCCCAGTTCTCACATTATTCCAGCCTCTAACCTGTCCCCCGTTCCCACATTATTACAGCCTCTAACCAGTCCCCAGTTCTCACATTATTCCATCCTCTAGCCAATCCCCAGTTCTCACATTACTCCAGCCTCTAACCAGTCCCCAGTTCTCACATTATTCCAGCCTCTGACCAGTCCCCGATTCCCACATTATTCCAGCCTCTAACCAAACCCCAGTTCTCACATTATTCCAGCCTCTAACCAGTCCACACTTCTCACATTATTCCAGCCTTGAACCAGTCCCCACTTCTCACATTATTCCAGCCTCTAACCAGTCCCCAGTTCCCACATTATTCCAGCCTCGAACCAATCCCCAGTTCTCACATTATTCCAGCCTCTAACCAGTCCCCAGTTCTCACATTATTCCAGCCTCTAACCAGTCCCCAGTTCTCACATTATTCCAGCCTCTAACCAGTCCCCAGTTCTCACATTATTCCAGCCTCTAACCACTCCCCACTTCTCACATTATTCCAGCAACTGACCAGTCCCCAGTTCTCACATTAATAAAGCCTGTAACCAGTCCCCAGTTCTCACATTATTCCAGCCTCTAAACAGTCCCCAGTTGCCACATTATTCCAGCCTCTAACCAGTCCCCAGTTCCCAAATTATTCCAGCCTCTGACCAGTCCCCAGTTCCCACATTATTCCAGCGTGTAAACAATCCCCAGATCGCACATTATTCCAGCCTCTAACCAATCCCCAGTTCTCACATTATTCCAGCCTCTAACCAGTCCCCAGTTCTCACATTATTCCATCCTCTAACCAGTCCCAACTTCTGACATTATTCCATCCTCTAACCAGTCCCCAGTTCCCACATTGTTCCAGCCTCTAACCTGTCCCCAGTTCCCACATTATTCCAGCCTCTAACCAGTCCCCAGTTCCCACATTATTCCAGCCGCTAACATGTCCCCAGTTCCCACATTATTTCAGCCTCTAACCAGTCCCCAGTTCTCACATTATTCCATCCTCCAGCCAATCCCCAGTTCTCACATCACTCCAGCCTCTAACCAGTCCCCAGTTCCCACATTATTCCAGCCTCTAACCAATCCCCAGTTATCACATTATTCCAGCCTCTAACCAGTCCCCAGTTCCCACATTATTCCAGCCTCTAACCACTCCCCACTTCTCACATTATTCCATCCTCTAACCAGTCCCCAGTTCTCACATTATTCCATCCTCTAACCAGTCCCCAGTTCTCACATTATTCCATCCTCCAGCCAATCCCCAGTTCTCACATCACTCCAGCCTCTAACCAGTCCCCAGTTCCCACATTATTCCAGCCTCTAACCAATCCCCAGTTCTCACATTATTCCATCCTCTAATCAGTCCCCAGTTCCCACATTATTCCAGCCTCTAACCACTCCCCACTTCTCACATTATTCCAGCAACTGACCAGTCCCCAGTTCTCACATTAATAAAGCCTGTAACCAGTCCCCAGTTCTCACATTATTCCAGCCTCTAAACAGTCCCCAGTTGCCACATTATCCCAGCCTCTAACCAGTCCCCAGTTCCCAAATTATTCCAGCCTCTGACCAGTCCCCAGTTCCCACATTATTCCAGCGTGTAAACAATCCCCAGATCTCACATTATTCCAGCCTCTAACCAATCCCCAGTTCTCACATTATTCCAGCCTCTAACCAGTCCCCAGTTCTCACATTATTCCATCCTCTAACCAGTCCCAACTTCTGACATTATTCCATCCTCTAACCAGTCCCCAGTTCCCACATTATTCCAGCCGCTAACATGTCCCCAGTTCCCACATTATTTCAGCCTCTAACCAGTCCCCAGTTCTCACATTATTCCATCCTCCAGCCAATCCCCAGTTCTCACATCACTCCAGCCTCTAACCAGTCCCCAGTTCCCACATTATTCCAGCCTCTAACCAATCCCCAGTTATCACATTATTCCAGCCTCTAACCAGTCCCCAGTTCCCACATTATTCCAGCCTCTAACCACTCCCCACTTCTCACATTATTCCATCCTCTAACCAGTCCCCAGTTCTCACATTATTCCATCCTCTAACCAGTCCCCAGTTCTCACATTATTCCATCCTCCAGCCAATCCCCAGTTCTCACATCACTCCAGCCTCGAACCAGTCCCCAGTTCCCACATTATTCCAGCCTCTAACCAATCCAGAGTTCTCAGATTATTCCATCCTCTAATCAGTCCCCAGTTCCCACATTATTCCAGCCTCTAACCACTCCCCACTTCTCACATTATTCCATCCTCTAACCAGTCCCCAGTTCTCACATTATTCCATCCTCTAACCAGTCCCCACTTCTCACATTATTACCGCCTCTAACCAGTCCCCAGTTCTCACATTATTCCATCCTCTAACCAGTCCCCAGTTCTCACATTATTCCAGCCTCTAACCAGTCCCCAGTTCTCAAATTATTCCATCCTCCAACCAGTCCCCAGTTCTCACATTATTCCAGCCTCTAACCAGTCCCCACTTCTGACATTATTCCAGCCTCTAACCAGTCCCCAGTTCTCATATTATTCCAGCCTCTAACCAAACCCCAGTTCCCACATTATTCCAGCCACTAACCAGTTCACAGTTCCCACATTATTCCATTCTCTAACCAGTCCCCAGTTACCAGATTATTCCATCATCTAACCAGTCCCCAGTTCCCCCATTATTCCATCCTCCGACCAGTCCCCAGTTCCCACATTATTCCAGCCTCTAACCAGACCCCAGTTCCCAAATTATTCCAGCCTCTAACCAGCCCCCAGTTCCCACATTATTCCATCCTCTAACCAGTCCCCAGTTCCCACATTGTTCCAGCCTCTGACCAGTCCCCAGTTCTCACATTATTCCAGCCTCAAACCAGTCCCCTTTTCTCACATTATTCCAGCCTCTGACCAATCCCCAGTTGTCACTTTATTCCAGCCTCTAACCCGTCCCCAGTTCTCATATTATTCCAGCCTCAAACCAGACCCCTGTTGTCACTTTATTCCAGCCTCTAACCTGTCCCCAGTTGTCACATTATTCCAGCCTCAACCAGCCCACAGTTCTCACATTATTCCAGCCTCTAACCAGTCCCCAGTTCCCATATTATTCCAGCCTCTAATCAGTCCCAAGTTCCCACATTATTCCAGCCTCTAACCAGTTCACAGTTCCCACATTATTCCATTCTCTAACCAGACCCCAGTTCCCACATTATTCCATCATCTAACCAGTCCCCAGTTCTCACATTATTCCAGCCTCTAACCAGTCCCCAGTTACCCCATTATTCCAGCCTCTGACCACTCCCCAGTTGCCACTTTATTCCAGCCTCTAACCAGACCCCAGTTCTCACATTATTCCAGCCTCAGACCTGTCCCCTGTTCCCACATTGTTCCAACCTCTGACCAGCCCCAAGTTCTCAGATTATTTAAGCCTCTGACCATTCCCCAGTTCTCACATTATTCCAGCCTCAAACCTCTCCCCAATTCTCACATTATTTCAGCCTCTGACCAGCCCCCAGTTCTCATATTATTCCAGCCTCCAACCAGTCCCCAGTTCTCACATTATTCCAGCCTCTGACCAATCCCCAGTTGTCACATTATTCCAGCCTCTAACCAGTCCCCAGTTCTAACATTATTCCAGCCTCTAAAATGCCCCATTTCTCACATTATTCCATCCTCTAGCCAATCCCCAGGTCTCACATTACTCCAGCCTCTAACCAGTCCCCAGTTCTAAAATTATTCCAGCCTCTGACCAGTCCCCAGTTCTCACATTATTCCAGCCTCTAAGCACTCCCCACTTCTCACATTATTCCAGCCTCTAATCAGTCCCCAGTTCTCTCATTATTCCAGCCTCTAACCAGAACCAGTTCCCACATTATTCCAGCCTCGAACCAGTCCCCAGTTCCCATATTTGTCCAGCATCTAACCAGTCCCCAATTCTCACAAATTTCATCCTCTGACCAGCCCCCAGTTCTCACATTATTCCAGCCTCTAACCAGTCCCCAGTTCCCACATTATTCCAGCCTCTAACCTGTCCCCAGTTCTCACATTATTCCAGCCTCTAACCTGTCCCCAGTTCTCACATTATTC
The DNA here is from genome assembly GCF_036365525.1 of Heterodontus francisci. Lineage (NCBI taxonomy): Eukaryota > Metazoa > Chordata > Chondrichthyes > Heterodontiformes > Heterodontidae > Heterodontus > Heterodontus francisci. The sequence goes on along the minus strand of NC_090373.1, from coordinate 153,223,536 downwards.
CATCCTCTAACCAGTCCCCAGTTCTTTCATTATTCCAGACTCTAACCAGCCCCCAGTTCTCACATTATTCCAGCCTCTAACCAGTCCCCAGTTCTCATATTATTCCAGCCTCTAACCAGACCCCAGTTCCCACATTATTCCAGCCTCTAACCAGTCCCCAGTTCCCACATTATTCCAGCCTCTAACCAGTTCACAGTTCCCACATTATTCCATTCTCTAACCAGACCCCAGTTCCCACATTATTCCATCATCTAACCAGTCCCCAGTTCTCACATTATTCCAGCCTCTTACCAGTCCCCAGTTACCCCATTATTCCAGCCTCTGACCACTCCCCAGTTGCCACTTTATTCCAGCCTCTAACCAGACCCCAGTTCTCACATTATTCCAGCCTCAGACCTGTCCCCTGTTCCCACATTGTTCCAGCCTCTGACCAGCCGCAAGTTCTCAGATTAATCAAGCCTCTGACCATTCCCCAGTTCTCACATTATTCCAGCCTCAAACCTCTCCCCAATTCTCACATTATTTCAGCCTCTGACCAGCCCCCAGTTCTCATATTATTCCAGCCTCCAACCAGTCCCCAGTTGTCACATTATTCCAGCCTCTAACCAGTCCCCAGTTCTAACATTATTCCAGCCTCTAAAATGCCCCATTTCTCACATTATTCCATCCTCTAGCCAATCCCCAGGTCTCACATTACTCCAGCCTCTAACCAGTCCCCAGTTCTCAAATTATTCCAGCCTCTGACCAGTCCCCAGTTCCCACATTATTCCAGCCTCTGACCAGTCCCCAGTTCCCACATTATTCCAGCCTCTAACCAGACCCAGTTCTCACATTATTCCAGCCTCTAACCAGTCCCCAGTTCCCACATTATTCCAGCCGCTAACCTGTCCCCAGTTCCCACATTATTTCAGCCTCTAACCAGTCCCCAGTTCTCACATTATTCCAGCCTCTAAGCACTCCCCACTTCTCACATTATTCCAGCCTCTAACCAGTCCCCAGTTCTCACATTATTCCTTCCTCTAACCAGTCCCCAGTTCTCACATTATTCCATCCTCTAACCAGTCCCCACTTCTCACATTATTACAGCCTCTAACCAGTCCCCAGTTCTCACATTATTCCATCCGCTAACCAGTCCCCAGTTCTCACATTATTCCAGCCTCTAACCAGTCCCCAGTTCTCACATTATTCCATCCTCTAACCAGTCCCCAGTTCCCACATTATTCCAGCCTCTAACCACTCCCCACTTCTCACATTATTCCAGCCTCTAACCAGTCCCCAGTTCTCACATTATTCCAGCCTCTAACCAGTCCCCAGTTCTCACATTATTCCATCCTCCAACCAGTCCCCAGTTCTCACATTATTCCATCCACTAACCAGTCCCCAGTTCTCACATTATTCCAGCCTCTAACCAGACCCCAGTTCCCACATTATTCCAGCCACTAACCAGTCCCCAGTTCCCACATTATTCCAGCCTCTAACCAGTTCACAGTTCCCACATTATTCCATTCTCTAACCAGACCCCAGTTCCCACATTATTCCATCATCTAACCAGTCCCCAGTTCTCACATTATTCCAGCCTCTAACCAGTCCCCAGTTCCCCCATTATTCCAGCCTCTAACCAGTCCCCAGTTCTCACATTATTCCAGCCTCTAACCAGTCCCCAGTTCTCACATTATTCCATCCTCCAACCAGTCCCCAGTTCTCACATTATTCCATCCTCTAACCAGTCCCCAGTTCTCACATTATTCCAGCCTCTAACCAGACCCCAGTTCCCACATTATTCCAGCCACTAACCAGTCCCCAGTTCCCACATTATTCCAGCCTCTAACCAGTTCACAGTTCCCACATTTTTCCATTCTCTAACCAGACCCCAGTTCCCACATTATTCCATCATCTAACCAGTCCCCAGTTCTCACATTATTCCAGCCTCTAACCAGTCCCCAGTTCCCCCATTATTCCATCCTCTGACCAGTCCCCATTTCCCACATTATTCCAGCCTCTAACCAGACCCCAGTTCCCAAATTATTCCAGCCTCTAACCAGCCCCCAGTTCCCACATTATTCCATCCTCTAACCAGTCCCCAGTTCCCACATTGTTCCAGCCTCTGACCAGTCCCCAGTTCTCACATTATTCCAGCCTCCAACCAGTCCCCAGTTCTCACATTATTCCAGCCTCTGACCAATCCCCAGTTGTCACTTTATTCCAGCCTCTAACCTGTCCCCAGTTGTCACATTATTCCAGCCTCAACCAGCCCACAGTTCTCACATTATTCCAGCCTCTAACCAGTCCCCAGTTCCCATATTATTCCAGCCTCTAATCAGTCCCAAGTTCCCACATTATTCCAGCCTCGAATCAGTCCCCAGTTCTCTCATTATTCCAGCCTCTAACCAGACCCCAGTTCCCACATTATTCCACCCTCTAACCAGTTCCCAGTTCCCATATTATTCCAACCTGTAACCAGTTCCCAGTTCTCACATTATTCCAGCCTCTAACCAGTCCCCAGTTCTCATATTATTCCAGCCTCAAACCAGACCCCAGTTCTCACATTATTCCAGCCTCGAATCAGTCCCCAGTTCTCTCATTATTCCAGCCTCTAACCAGACCCCAGTTCCCACATTATTCCAGCCTCGAACCAGTCCCCAGTTCCCATATTATTCCAGCATCTAACCAGTCCCCAATTCTCACAAATTTCATCCTCTGACCAGCCCCCAGTTCTCACATTATTCCAGCCTCTAACCAGTCCCCAGTTCCCACATTATTCCAGCCTCTAACCTGTCCCCAGTTCTCACATTATTCCATCCTCTAACCAGTCCCCAGTTCTTTCATTATTCCAGACTCTAACCAGCCCCCAGTTCCCACATTATTCCAGCCTCTAACCAGACTCCAGTTCTCACATTATTCCAGCCTCTAGCCAGTCCCCAGTTCCCACATTATTCCAGCCTCTAACCAGACTCCAGTTCTCACATTATTCCAGCCTCTAGCCAGTCCCCAGTTCCCACATTATTCCAGCCTCTAACCTGTCCCCAGTTCTCACATTATTCCATCCTCTAACCAGTCCCCAGTTCTTTCATTATTCCAGACTCTAACCAGCCCCCAGTTCCCACATTATTCCAGCCTCTAACAAGACTCCAGTTCTCACATTATTCCAGCCTCTAACCAGTCCCCAGTTCTCATATTATTCCAGCCGCTAACCAGACCCCAGTTCCCACATTATTCCAGCCTCTAGCCAGTCCCCAGTTCCCACATTATTCCAGCCTCTAACCAGTCCCCAGTTCCCACATTATTCCAGCCTCTAACCAGTTCACAGTTCCCACATTATTCCATTCTCTAACCAGACCCCAGTTCCCACATTATTCCATCATCTAACCAGTCTCCAGTTCTCACATTATTCCAGCCTCTAACCAGTCCCCAGTTACCCCGTTATTCCAGCCTCTGACCACTCCCCAGTTGCCACTTTATTCCAGCCTCTAACCAGACCCCAGTTCTCACATTATTCCAGCCTCAGACCTGTCCCCTGTTCCCACATTGTTCCAGCCTCTGACCAGCCCCAAGTTCTCAGATTATTCAAGCCTCTGACCATTCCCCAGTTCTCACATTATTCCAGCCTCAAACCTCTCCCCAATTCTGACATTATTTCAGCCTCTGACCAGCCCCCAGTTCTCATATTATTCCAGCCTCCAACCAGTCCCCAGTTCTCACATTATTCCAGCCTCTGACCAATCCCCAGTTGTCACATTATTCCAGCCTCTAACCAGTCCCCAGTTCTAACATTATTCCAGCCTCTAAAATGCCCCATTTCTCACATTATTCCATCCTCTAGCCAATCCCCAGGTCTCACATTACTCCAGCCTCTAACCAGTCCCCAGTTCTCAAATTATTCCAGCCTCTGACCAGTCCCCAGTCCTCACATTATTCCAGCCTCTAAGCACTCCCCACTTCTCACATTATTCCAGCCTCTAACCAGTCCCCAGTTCTCACATTATTCCATCCTCTAACCAGTCCCCAGTTCTCACATTATTCCATCCTCTAACCAGTCCCCACTTCTCACATTATTACAGCCTCTAACCAGTCCCCAGTTCTCACATTATTCCATCCTCTAACCAGTCCCCAGTTCTCACATTATTCCAGCCTCTAACCAGTCCCCAGTTCTCACATTATTCCATCCTCTAACCAGTCCCCAGTTCCCACATTATTCCAGCCTCTAACCACTCCCCACTTCTCACATTATTCCAGCCTCTAACCAGTCCCCAGTTCTCACATTATTCCATCCTCTAACCAGTCCCCAGTTCTCACATTATTCCAGCCTCTAACCAGTCCCCAGTTCTCACATTATTCCATCCTCCAACCAGTCCCCAGTTCTCACATTATTCCATCCTCTAACCAGTCCCCAGTTCTCACATTATTCCAGCCTCTAACCAGACCCCAGTTCCCACATTATTCCAGCCACTAACCAGTCCCCAGTTCCCACATTATTCCAGCCTCTAACCAGTTCACAGTTCCCACATTAATCCATTCTCTAACCAGACCCCAGTTTTCACATTATTCCATCATCTAACCAGTCCCCAGTTCTCACATTATTCCAGCCTCTAACCAGTCCCCAGTTCCCCCATTATTCCAGCCTCTAACCAGTCCCCAGTTCTCACATTATTCCATCCTCTAACCAGTCCCAACTTCTGACATTATTCCATCCTCTAACCAGTCCCCAGTTCCCACATTGTTCCAGCCTCTAACCTGTCCCCAGTTCCCACATTATTCCAGCCTCTCACCAGTCCCCAGTTCCCACATTATTCCAACCGCTAACATGTCCCCAGTTCCCACATTATTTCAGCCTCTAACCAGTCCCCAGTTCTCACATTATTCCATCCTCCAGCCAATCCCCAGTTCTCACATCACTCCAGCCTCTAACCAGTCCCCAGTTCCCACATTATTCCAGCCTCTAACCATTCCCCAGTTATCACATTATTCCAGCCTCTAACCAGTCCCCAGTTCCCACATTATTCCAGCCTCTAACCACTCCCCACTTCTCACATTATTCCATCCTCTAACCAGTCCCCAGTTCTCACATTATTCCATCCTCTAACCAGTCCCCAGTTCTCACATTATTCCATCCTCCAGCCAATCCCCAGTTCTCACATCACTCCAGCCTCTAACCAGTCCCCAGTTCCCACATTATTCCAGCCTCTAACCAATCCCCAGTTCTCACATTATTCCATCCTCTAATCAGTCCCCAGTTCCCACATTATTCCAGCCTCTAACCACTCCCCACTTCTCACATTATTCCAGCAACTGACCAGTCCCCAGTTCTCACATTAATAAAGCCTGTAACCAGTCCCCAGTTCTCACATTATTCCAGCCTCTAACCAGTCCCCAGTTCTCACATTATTCCATCCTCCAACCAGTCCCCAGTTCTCACATTATTCCATCCTCTAACCAGTCCCCAGTTCTCACATTATTCCAGCCTCTAACCAGACCCCAGTTCCCACATTATTCCAGCCACTAACCAGTCCCCAGTTCCCACATTATTCCAGCCTCTAACCAGTTCACAGTTCCCACATTAATCCATTCTCTAACCAGACCCCAGTTTTCACATTATTCCATCATCTAACCAGTCCCCAGTTCTCACATTATTCCAGCCTCTAACCAGTCCCCAGTTCCCCCATTATTCCAGCCTCTAACCAGTCCCCAGTTCTCACATTATTCCATCCTCTAACCAGTCCCAACTTCTGACATTATTCCATCCTCTAACCAGTCCCCAGTTCCCACATTGTTCCAGCCTCTAACCTGTCCCCAGTTCCCACATTATTCCAGCCTCTCACCAGTCCCCAGTTCCCACATTATTCCAGCCGCTAACATGTCCCCAGTTCCCACATTATTTCAGCCTCTAACCAGTCCCCAGTTCTCACATTATTCCATCCTCCAGCCAATCCCCAGTTCTCACATCACTCCAGCCTCTAACCAGTCCCCAGTTCCCTCATTATTCCAGCCTCTAACCAATCCCCAGTTATCACATTATTCCAGCCTCTAACCAGTCCCCAGTTCCCACATTATTCCAGCCTCTAACCACTCCCCACTTCTCACATTATTCCATCCTCTAACCAGTCCCCAGTTCTCACATTATTCCATCCTCTAACCAGTCCCCAGTTCTCACATTATTCCATCCTCCAGCCAATCCCCAGTTCTCACATCACTCCAGCCTCTAACCAGTCCCCAGTTCCCACATTATTCCAGCCACTAACCAGTCCCCAGTTCCCACATTATTCCAGCCTCTAACCAGTTCACAGTTCCCACATTATTCCATTCTCTAACCAGACCCCAGTTCCCACATTATTCCATCATCTAACCAGTCCCCAGTTCTCACATTATTCCAGCCTCTAACCAGTCCCCAGTTCCCCCATTATTCCATCCTCTGACCAGTCCCCATTTCCCACATTATTCCAGCCTCTAACCAGACCCCAGTTCCCAAATTATTCCAGCCTCTAACCAGCCCCCAGTTCCCACATTATTCCATCCTCTAACCAGTCCCCAGTTCCCACATTGTTCCAGCCTCTGACCAGTCCCCAGTTCTCACATTGTTCCAGCCTCTGACCAGTCCCCAGTTCTCACATTATTCCAGCCTCCAACCAGTCCCCAGTTCTCACATTATTCCAGCCTCTGACCAATCCCCAGTTGTCACTTTATTCCAGCCTCTAACCTGTCCCCAGTTGTCACATTATTCCAGCCTCAACCAGCCCACAGTTCTCACATTATTCCAGCCTCTAACCAGTCCCCAGTTCCCATATTATTCCAGCCTCTAATCAGTCCCAAGTTCCCACATTATTCCAGCCTCGAATCAGTCCCCAGTTCTCTCATTATTCCAGCCTCTAACCAGACCCCAGTTCCCACATTATTCCACCCTCTAACCAGTTCCCAGTTCCCATATTATTCCAACCTGTAACCAGTTCCCAGTTCTCACATTATTCCAGCCTCTAACCAGTCCCCAGTTCTCATATTATTCCAGCCTCAAACCAGACCCCAGTTCTCACATTATTCCAGCCTCGAATCAGTCCCCAGTTCTCTCATTATTCCAGCCTCTAACCAGACCCCAGTTCCCACATTATTCCAGCCTCGAACCAGTCCCCAGTTCCCATATTATTCCAGCATCTAACCAGTCCCCAATTCTCACAAATTTCATCCTCTGACCAGCCCCCAGTTCTCACATTATTCCAGCCTCTAACCAGTCCCCAGTTCCCACATTATTCCAGCCTCTAACCTGTCCCCAGTTCTCACATTATTCCATCCTCTAACCAGTCCCCAGTTCTTTCATTATTCCAGACTCTAACCAGCCCCCAGTTCCCACATTATTCCAGCCTCTAACAAGACTCCAGTTCTCACATTATTCCAGCCTCTAACCAGTCCCCAGTTCTCATATTATTCCAGCCGCTAACCAGACCCCAGTTCCCACATTATTCCAGCCTCTAGCCAGTCCCCAGTTCCCACATTATTCCAGCCTCTAAGCAGTCCCCAGTTCCCACATTATTCCAGCCTCTAACCAGTTCACAGTTCCCACATTATTCCATTCTCTAACCAGACCCCAGTTCCCACATTATTCCATCATCTAACCAGTCTCCAGTTCTCACATTATTCCAGCCTCTAACCAGTCCCCAGTTGCCACTTTATTCCAGCCTCTAACCAGACCCCAGTTCTCACATTATTCCAGCCTCAGACCTGTCCCCTGTTCCCACATTGTTCCAGCCTCTGACCAGCCCCAAGTTCTCAGATTATTCAAGCCTCTGACCATTCCCCAGTTCTCACATTATTCCAGCCTCAAACCTCTCCCCAATTCTGACATTATTTCAGCCTCTGACCAGCCCCCAGTTCTCATATTATTCCAGCCTCCAACCAGTCCCCAGTTCTCACATTATTCCAGCCTCTGACCAATCCCCAGTTGTCACATTATTCCAGCCTCTAACCAGTCCCCAGTTCTAACATTATTCCAGCCTCTAAAATGCCCCATTTCTCACATTATTCCATCCTCTAGCCAATCCCCAGGTCTCACATTACTCCAGCCTCTAACCAGTCCCCAGTTCTCAAATTATTCCAGCCTCTGACCAGTCCCCAGTCCTCACATTATTCCAGCCTCTAAGCACTCCCCACTTCTCACATTATTCCAGCCTCTAACCAGTCCCCAGTTCTCACATTATTCCATCCTCTAACCAGTCCCCAGTTCTCACATTATTCCATCCTCTAACCAGTCCCCACTTCTCACATTATTACAGCCTCTAACCAGTCCCCAGTTCTCACATTATTCCATCCTCTAACCAGTCCCCAGTTCTCACATTATTCCAGCCTCTAACCAGTCCCCAGTTCTCACATTATTCCATCCTCTAACCAGTCCCCAGTTCCCACATTATTCCAGCCTCTAACCACTCCCCACTTCTCACATTATTCCAGCCTCTAACCAGTCCCCAGTTCTCACATTATTCCATCCTCTAACCAGTCCCCAGTTCTCACATTATTCCAGCCTCTAACCAGTCCCCAGTTCTCACATTATTCCATCCTCCAACCAGTCCCCAGTTCTCACATTATTCCATCCTCTAACCAGTCCCCAGTTCTCACATTATTCCAGCCTCTAACCAGACCCCAGTTCCCACATTATTCCAGCCACTAACCAGTCCCCAGTTCCCACATTATTCCAGCCTCTAACCAGTTCACAGTTCCCACATTAATCCATTCTCTAACCAGACCCCAGTTTTCACATTATTCCATCATCTAACCAGTCCCCAGTTCTCACATTATTCCAGCCTCTAACCAGTCCCCAGTTCCCCCATTATTCCAGCCTCTAACCAGTCCCCAGTTCTCACATTATTCCATCCTCTAACCAGTCCCAACTTCTGACATTATTCCATCCTCTAACCAGTCCCCAGTTCCCACATTGTTCCAGCCTCTAACCTGTCCCCAGTTCCCACATTATTCCAGCCTCTCACCAGTCCCCAGTTCCCACATTATTCCAACCGCTAACATGTCCCCAGTTCCCACATTATTTCAGCCTCTAACCAGTCCCCAGTTCTCACATTATTCCATCCTCCAGCCAATCCCCAGTTCTCACATCACTCCAGCCTCTAACCAGTCCCCAGTTCCCACATTATTCCAGCCTCTAACCATTCCCCAGTTATCACATTATTCCAGCCTCTAACCAGTCCCCAGTTCCCACATTATTCCAGCCTCTAACCACTCCCCACTTCTCACATTATTCCATCCTCTAACCAGTCCCCAGTTCTCACATTATTCCATCCTCTAACCAGTCCCCAGTTCTCACATTATTCCATCCTCCAGCCAATCCCCAGTTCTCACATCACTCCAGCCTCTAACCAGTCCCCAGTTCCCACATTATTCCAGCCTCTAACCAATCCCCAGTTCTCACATTATTCCATCCTCTAATCAGTCCCCAGTTCCCACATTATTCCAGCCTCTAACCACTCCCCACTTCTCACATTATTCCAGCAACTGACCAGTCCCCAGTTCTCACATTAATAAAGCCTGTAACCAGTCCCCAGTTCTCACATTATTCCAGCCTCTAACCAGTCCCCAGTTCTCACATTATTCCATCCTCCAACCAGTCCCCAGTTCTCACATTATTCCATCCTCTAACCAGTCCCCAGTTCTCACATTATTCCAGCCTCTAACCAGACCCCAGTTCCCACATTATTCCAGCCACTAACCAGTCCCCAGTTCCCACATTATTCCAGCCTCTAACCAGTTCACAGTTCCCACATTAATCCATTCTCTAACCAGACCCCAGTTTTCACATTATTCCATCATCTAACCAGTCCCCAGTTCTCACATTATTCCAGCCTCTAACCAGTCCCCAGTTCCCCCATTATTCCAGCCTCTAACCAGTCCCCAGTTCTCACATTATTCCATCCTCTAACCAGTCCCAACTTCTGACATTATTCCATCCTCTAACCAGTCCCCAGTTCCCACATTGTTCCAGCCTCTAACCTGTCCCCAGTTCCCACATTATTCCAGCCTCTCACCAGTCCCCAGTTCCCACATTATTCCAGCCGCTAACATGTCCCCAGTTCCCACATTATTTCAGCCTCTAACCAGTCCCCAGTTCTCACATTATTCCATCCTCCAGCCAATCCCCAGTTCTCACATCACTCCAGCCTCTAACCAGTCCCCAGTTCCCTCATTATTCCAGCCTCTAACCAATCCCCAGTTATCACATTATTCCAGCCTCTAACCAGTCCCCAGTTCCCACATTATTCCAGCCTCTAACCACTCCCCACTTCTCACATTATTCCATCCTCTAACCAGTCCCCAGTTCTCACATTATTCCATCCTCTAACCAGTCCCCAGTTCTCACATTATTCCATCCTCCAGCCAATCCCCAGTTCTCACATCACTCCAGCCTCTAACCAGTCCCCAGTTCCCACATTATTCCAGCCACTAACCAGTCCCCAGTTCCCACATTATTCCAGCCTCTAACCAGTTCACAGTTCCCACATTATTCCATTCTCTAACCAGACCCCAGTTCCCACATTATTCCATCATCTAACCAGTCCCCAGTTCTCACATTATTCCAGCCTCTAACCAGTCCCCAGTTCCCCCATTATTCCATCCTCTGACCAGTCCCCATTTCCCACATTATTCCAGCCTCTAACCAGACCCCAGTTCCCAAATTATTCCAGCCTCTAACCAGCCCCCAGTTCCCACATTATTCCATCCTCTAACCAGTCCCCAGTTCCCACATTGTTCCAGCCTCTGACCAGTCCCCAGTTCTCACATTGTTCCAGCCTCTGACCAGTCCCCAGTTCTCACATTATTCCAGCCTCCAACCAGTCCCCAGTTCTCACATTATTCCAGCCTCTGACCAATCCCCAGTTGTCACTTTATTCCAGCCTCTAACCTGTCCCCAGTTGTCACATTATTCCAGCCTCAACCAGCCCACAGTTCTCACATTATTCCAGCCTCTAACCAGTCCCCAGTTCCCATATTATTCCAGCCTCTAATCAGTCCCAAGTTCCCACATTATTCCAGCCTCGAATCAGTCCCCAGTTCTCTCATTATTCCAGCCTCTAACCAGACCCCAGTTCCCACATTATTCCACCCTCTAACCAGTTCCCAGTTCCCATATTATTCCAACCTGTAACCAGTTCCCAGTTCTCACATTATTCCAGCCTCTAACCAGTCCCCAGTTCTCATATTATTCCAGCCTCAAACCAGACCCCAGTTCTCACATTATTCCAGCCTCGAATCAGTCCCCAGTTCTCTCATTATTCCAGCCTCTAACCAGACCCCAGTTCCCACATTATTCCAGCCTCGAACCAGTCCCCAGTTCCCATATTATTCCAGCATCTAACCAGTCCCCAATTCTCACAAATTTCATCCTCTGACCAGCCCCCAGTTCTCACATTATTCCAGCCTCTAACCAGTCCCCAGTTCCCACATTATTCCAGCCTCTAACCTGTCCCCAGTTCTCACATTATTCCATCCTCTAACCAGTCCCCAGTTCTTTCATTATTCCAGACTCTAACCAGCCCCCAGTTCCCACATTATTCCAGCCTCTAACAAGACTCCAGTTCTCACATTATTCCAGCCTCTAACCAGTCCCCAGTTCTCATATTATTCCAGCCGCTAACCAGACCCCAGTTCCCACATTATTCCAGCCTCTAGCCAGTCCCCAGTTCCCACATTATTCCAGCCTCTAACCAGTCCCCAGTTCCCACATTATTCCAGCCTCTAACCAGTTCACAGTTCCCACATTATTCCATTCTCTAACCAGACCCCAGTTCCCACATTATTCCATCATCTAACCAGTCTCCAGTTCTCACATTATTCCAGCCTCTAACCAGTCCCCAGTTGCCACTTTATTCCAGCCTCTAACCAGACCCCAGTTCTCACATTATTCCAGCCTCAGACCTGTCCCCTGTTCCCACATTGTTCCAGCCTCTGACCAGCCCCAAGTTCTCAGATTATTCAAGCCTCTGACCATTCCCCAGTTCTCACATTATTCCAGCCTCAAACCTCTCCCCAATTCTGACATTATTTCAGCCTCTGACCAGCCCCCAGTTCTCATATTATTCCAGCCTCCAACCAGTCCCCAGTTCTCACATTATTCCAGCCTCTGACCAATCCCCAGTTGTCACATTATTCCAGCCTCTAACCAGTCCCCAGTTCTAACATTATTCCAGCCTCTAAAATGCCCCATTTCTCACATTATTCCATCCTCTAGCCAATCCCCAGGTCTCACATTACTCCAGCCTCTAACCAGTCCCCAGTTCTCAAATTATTCCAGCCTCTGACCAGTCCCCAGTCCTCACATTATTCCAGCCTCTAAGCACTCCCCACTTCTCACATTATTCCAGCCTCTAACCAGTCCCCAGTTCTCACATTATTCCATCCTCTAACCAGTCCCCAGTTCTCACATTATTCCATCCTCTAACCAGTCCCCACTTCTCACATTATTACAGCCTCTAACCAGTCCCCAGTTCTCACATTATTCCATCCTCTAACCAGTCCCCAGTTCTCACATTATTCCAGCCTCTAACCAGTCCCCAGTTCTCACATTATTCCATCCTCTAACCAGTCCCCAGTTCCCACATTATTCCAGCCTCTAACCACTCCCCACTTCTCACATTATTCCAGCCTCTAACCAGTCCCCAGTTCTCACATTATTCCATCCTCTAACCAGTCCCCAGTTCTCACATTATTCCAGCCTCTAACCAGTCCCCAGTTCTCACATTATTCCATCCTCCAACCAGTCCCCAGTTCTCACATTATTCCATCCTCTAACCAGTCCCCAGTTCTCACATTATTCCAGCCTCTAACCAGACCCCAGTTCCCACATTATTCCAGCCACTAACCAGTCCCCAGTTCCCACATTATTCCAGCCTCTAACCAGTTCACAGTTCCCACATTAATCCATTCTCTAACCAGACCCCAGTTTTCACATTATTCCATCATCTAACCAGTCCCCAGTTCTCACATTATTCCAGCCTCTAACCAGTCCCCAGTTCCCCCATTATTCCAGCCTCTAACCAGTCCCCAGTTCTCACATTATTCCATCCTCTAACCAGTCCCAACTTCTGACATTATTCCATCCTCTAACCAGTCCCCAGTTCCCACATTGTTCCAGCCTCTAACCTGTCCCCAGTTCCCACATTATTCCAGCCTCTAACCAGTCCCCAGTTCCCACATTATTCCAACCGCTAACATGTCCCCAGTTCCCACATTATTTCAGCCTCTAACCAGTCCCCAGTTCTCACATTATTCCATCCTCCAGCCAATCCCCAGTTCTCACATCACTCCAGCCTCTAACCAGTCCCCAGTTCCCACATTATTCCAGCCTCTAACCATTCCCCAGTTATCACATTATTCCAGCCTCTAACCAGTCCCCAGTTCCCACATTATTCCAGCCTCTAACCACTCCCCACTTCTCACATTATTCCATCCTCTAACCAGTCCCCAGTTCTCACATTATTCCATCCTCTAACCAGTCCCCAGTTCTCACATTATTCCATCCTCCAGCCAATCCCCAGTTCTCACATCACTCCAGCCTCTAACCAGTCCCCAGTTCCCACATTATTCCAGCCTCTAACCAATCCCCAGTTCTCACATTATTCCATCCTCTAATCAGTCCCCAGTTCCCACATTATTCCAGCCTCTAACCACTCCCCACTTCTCACATTATTCCAGCAACTGACCAGTCCCCAGTTCTCACATTAATAAAGCCTGTAACCAGTCCCCAGTTCTCACATTATTCCAGCCTCTAACCAGTCCCCAGTTCTCACATTATTCCATCCTCCAACCAGTCCCCAGTTCTCACATTATTCCATCCTCTAACCAGTCCCCAGTTCTCACATTATTCCAGCCTCTAACCAGACCCCAGTTCCCACATTATTCCAGCCACTAACCAGTCCCCAGTTCCCACATTATTCCAGCCTCTAACCAGTTCACAGTTCCCACATTAATCCATTCTCTAACCAGACCCCAGTTTTCACATTATTCCATCATCTAACCAGTCCCCAGTTCTCACATTATTCCAGCCTCTAACCAGTCCCCAGTTCCCCCATTATTCCAGCCTCTAACCAGTCCCCAGTTCTCACATTATTCCATCCTCTAACCAGTCCCAACTTCTGACATTATTCCATCCTCTAACCAGTCCCCAGTTCCCACATTGTTCCAGCCTCTAACCTGTCCCCAGTTCCCACATTATTCCAGCCTCTCACCAGTCCCCAGTTCCCACATTATTCCAGCCGCTAACATGTCCCCAGTTCCCACATTATTTCAGCCTCTAACCAGTCCCCAGTTCTCACATTATTCCATCCTCCAGCCAATCCCCAGTTCTCACATCACTCCAGCCTCTAACCAGTCCCCAGTTCCCTCATTATTCCAGCCTCTAACCAATCCCCAGTTATCACATTATTCCAGCCTCTAACCAGTCCCCAGTTCCCACATTATTCCAGCCTCTAACCACTCCCCACTTCTCACATTATTCCATCCTCTAACCAGTCCCCAGTTCTCACATTATTCCATCCTCTAACCAGTCCCCAGTTCTCACATTATTCCATCCTCCAGCCAATCCCCAGTTCTCACATCACTCCAGCCTCTAACCAGTCCCCAGTTCCCACATTATTCCAGCCACTAACCAGTCCCCAGTTCCCACATTATTCCAGCCTCTAACCAGTTCACAGTTCCCACATTATTCCATTCTCTAACCAGACCCCAGTTCCCACATTATTCCATCATCTAACCAGTCCCCAGTTCTCACATTATTCCAGCCTCTAACCAGTCCCCAGTTCCCCCATTATTCCATCCTCTGACCAGTCCCCATTTCCCACATTATTCCAGCCTCTAACCAGACCCCAGTTCCCAAATTATTCCAGCCTCTAACCAGCCCCCAGTTCCCACATTATTCCATCCTCTAACCAGTCCCCAGTTCCCACATTGTTCCAGCCTCTGACCAGTCCCCAGTTCTCACATTGTTCCAGCCTCTGACCAGTCCCCAGTTCTCACATTATTCCAGCCTCCAACCAGTCCCCAGTTCTCACATTATTCCAGCCTCTGACCAATCCCCAGTTGTCACTTTATTCCAGCCTCTAACCTGTCCCCAGTTGTCACATTATTCCAGCCTCAACCAGCCCACAGTTCTCACATTATTCCAGCCTCTAACCAGTCCCCAGTTCCCATATTATTCCAGCCTCTAATCAGTCCCAAGTTCCCACATTATTCCAGCCTCGAATCAGTCCCCAGTTCTCTCATTATTCCAGCCTCTAACCAGACCCCAGTTCCCACATTATTCCACCCTCTAACCAGTTCCCATTTCCATATTATTCCAACCTGTAACCAGTTCCCAGTTCTCACATTATTCCAGCCTCTAACCAGTCCCCAGTTCTCATATTATTCCAGCCTCAAACCAGACCCCAGTTCTCACATTATTCCAGCCTCGAATCAGTCCCCAGTTCTCTCATTATTCCAGCCTCTAACCAGACCCCAGTTCCCACATTATTCCAGCCTCGAACCAGTCCCCAGTTCCCATATTATTCCAGCATCTAACCAGTCCCCAATTCTCACAAATTTCATCCTCTGACCAGCCCCCAGTTCTCACATTATTCCAGCCTCTAACCAGTCCCCAGTTCCCACATTATTCCAGCCTCTAACCTGTCCCCAGTTCTCACATTATTCCATCCTCTAACCAGTCCCCAGTTCTTTCATTATTCCAGACTCTAACCAGCCCCCAGTTCCCACATTATTCCAGCCTCTAACAAGACTCCAGTTCTCACATTATTCCAGCCTCTAACCAGTCCCCAGTTCTCATATTATTCCAGCCGCTAACCAGACCCCAGTTCCCACATTATTCCAGCCTCTAGCCAGTCCCCAGTTCCCACATTATTCCAGCCTCTAACCAGTCCCCAGTTCCCACATTATTCCAGCCTCTAACCAGTTCACAGTTCCCACATTATTCCATTCTCTAACCAGACCCCAGTTCCCACATTATTCCATCATCTAACCAGTCTCCAGTTCTCACATTATTCCAGCCTCTAACCAGTCCCCAGTTGCCACTTTATTCCAGCCTCTAACCAGACCCCAGTTCTCACATTATTCCAGCCTCAGACCTGTCCCCTGTTCCCACATTGTTCCAGCCTCTGACCAGCCCCAAGTTCTCAGATTATTCAAGCCTCTGACCATTCCCCAGTTCTCACATTATTCCAGCCTCAAACCTCTCCCCAATTCTGACATTATTTCAGCCTCTGACCAGCCCCCAGTTCTCATATTATTCCAGCCTCCAACCAGTCCCCAGTTCTCACATTATTCCAGCCTCTGACCAATCCCCAGTTGTCACATTATTCCAGCCTCTAACCAGTCCCCAGTTCTAACATTATTCCAGCCTCTAAAATGCCCCATTTCTCACATTATTCCATCCTCTAGCCAATCCCCAGGTCTCACATTACTCCAGCCTCTAACCAGTCCCCAGTTCTCAAATTATTCCAGCCTCTGACCAGTCCCCAGTCCTCACATTATTCCAGCCTCTAAGCACTCCCCACTTCTCACATTATTCCAGCCTCTAACCAGTCCCCAGTTCTCACATTATTCCATCCTCTAACCAGTCCCCAGTTCTCACATTATTCCATCCTCTAACCAGTCCCCACTTCTCACATTATTACAGCCTCTAACCAGTCCCCAGTTCTCACATTATTCCATCCTCTAACCAGTCCCCAGTTCTCACATTATTCCAGCCTCTAACCAGTCCCCAGTTCTCACATTATTCCATCCTCTAACCAGTCCCCAGTTCCCACATTATTCCAGCCTCTAACCACTCCCCACTTCTCACATTATTCCAGCCTCTAACCAGTCCCCAGTTCTCACATTATTCCATCCTCTAACCAGTCCCCAGTTCTCACATTATTCCAGCCTCTAACCAGTCCCCAGTTCTCACATTATTCCATCCTCCAACCAGTCCCCAGTTCTCACATTATTCCATCCTCTAACCAGTCCCCAGTTCTCACATTATTCCAGCCTCTAACCAGACCCCAGTTCCCACATTATTCCAGCCACTAACCAGTCCCCAGTTCCCACATTATTCCAGCCTCTAACCAGTTCACAGTTCCCACATTAATCCATTCTCTAA
The DNA here is from genome assembly GCF_036365525.1 of Heterodontus francisci. NCBI lineage: Eukaryota > Metazoa > Chordata > Chondrichthyes > Heterodontiformes > Heterodontidae > Heterodontus > Heterodontus francisci. The sequence goes on along the minus strand of NC_090373.1, from coordinate 153,206,426 downwards.
CCAGACCCCAGTTTTCACATTATTCCATCATCTAACCAGTCCCCAGTTCTCACATTATTCCAGCCTCTAACCAGTCCCCAGTTCCCCCATTATTCCAGCCTCTAACCAGTCCCCAGTTCTCACATTATTCCATCCTCTAACCAGTCCCAACTTCTGACATTATTCCATCCTCTAACCAGTCCCCAGTTCCCACATTGTTCCAGCCTCTAACCTGTCCCCAGTTCCCACATTATTCCAGCCTCTCACCAGTCCCCAGTTCCCACATTATTCCAACCGCTAACATGTCCCCAGTTCCCACATTATTTCAGCCTCTAACCAGTCCCCAGTTCTCACATTATTCCATCCTCCAGCCAATCCCCAGTTCTCACATCACTCCAGCCTCTAACCAGTCCCCAGTTCCCACATTATTCCAGCCTCTAACCATTCCCCAGTTATCACATTATTCCAGCCTCTAACCAGTCCCCAGTTCCCACATTATTCCAGCCTCTAACCACTCCCCACTTCTCACATTATTCCATCCTCTAACCAGTCCCCAGTTCTCACATTATTCCATCCTCTAACCAGTCCCCAGTTCTCACATTATTCCATCCTCCAGCCAATCCCCAGTTCTCACATCACTCCAGCCTCTAACCAGTCCCCAGTTCCCACATTATTCCAGCCTCTAACCAATCCCCAGTTCTCACATTATTCCATCCTCTAATCAGTCCCCAGTTCCCACATTATTCCAGCCTCTAACCACTCCCCACTTCTCACATTATTCCAGCAACTGACCAGTCCCCAGTTCTCACATTAATAAAGCCTGTAACCAGTCCCCAGTTCTCACATTATTCCAGCCTCTAACCAGTCCCCAGTTCTCACATTATTCCATCCTCCAACCAGTCCCCAGTTCTCACATTATTCCATCCTCTAACCAGTCCCCAGTTCTCACATTATTCCAGCCTCTAACCAGACCCCAGTTCCCACATTATTCCAGCCACTACCCAGTCCCCAGTTCCCACATTATTCCAGCCTCTAACCAGTTCACAGTTCCCACATTAATCCATTCTCTAACCAGACCCCAGTTTTCACATTATTCCATCATCTAACCAGTCCCCAGTTCTCACATTATTCCAGCCTCTAACCAGTCCCCAGTTCCCCCATTATTCCAGCCTCTAACCAGTCCCCAGTTCTCACATTATTCCATCCTCTAACCAGTCCCAACTTCTGACATTATTCCATCCTCTAACCAGTCCCCAGTTCCCACATTGTTCCAGCCTCTAACCTGTCCCCAGTTCCCACATTATTCCAGCCTCTCACCAGTCCCCAGTTCCCACATTATTCCAGCCGCTAACATGTCCCCAGTTCCCACATTATTTCAGCCTCTAACCAGTCCCCAGTTCTCACATTATTCCATCCTCCAGCCAATCCCCAGTTCTCACATCACTCCAGCCTCTAACCAGTCCCCAGTTCCCTCATTATTCCAGCCTCTAACCAATCCCCAGTTATCACATTATTCCAGCCTCTAACCAGTCCCCAGTTCCCACATTATTCCAGCCTCTAACCACTCCCCACTTCTCACATTATTCCATCCTCTAACCAGTCCCCAGTTCTCACATTATTCCATCCTCTAACCAGTCCCCAGTTCTCACATTATTCCATCCTCCAGCCAATCCCCAGTTCTCACATCACTCCAGCCTCTAACCAGTCCCCAGTTCCCACATTATTCCAGCCTCTAACCAATCCCCAGTTCTCACATTATTCCATCCTCTAATCAGTCCCCAGTTCCCACATTATTCCAGCCTCTAACCACTCCCCACTTCTCACATTATTCCAGCAACTGACCAGTCCCCAGTTCTCACATTAATAAAGCCTGTAACCAGTCCCCAGTTCTCACATTATTCCAGCCTCTAAACAGTCCCCAGTTGCCACATTATTCCAGCCTCTAACCAGTCCCCAGTTCCCAAATTATTCCAGCCTCTGACCAGTCCCCAGTTCCCACATTATTCCAGCGTGTAAACAATCCCCAGATCTCACATTATTCCAGCCTCTAACCAATCCCCAGTTCTCACATTATTCCAGCCTCTAACCAGTCCCCAGTTCTCACATTATTCCATCCTCTAACCAGTCCCAACTTCTGACATTATTCCATCCTCTAACCAGTCCCCAGTTCCCACATTGTTCCAGCCTCTAACCTGTCCCCAGTTCCCACATTATTCCAGCCTCTAACCAGTCCCCAGTTCCCACATTATTCCAGCCGCTAACATGTCCCCAGTTCCCACATTATTTCAGCCTCTAACCAGTCCCCAGTTCTCACATTATTCCATCCTCCAGCCAATCCCCAGTTCTCACATCACTCCAGCCTCTAACCAGTCCCCAGTTCCCACATTATTCCAGCCTCTAACCAATCCCCAGTTATCACATTATTCCAGCCTCTAACCAGTCCCCAGTTCCCACATTATTCCAGCCTCTAACCACTCCCCACTTCTCACATTATTCCATCCTCTAACCAGTCCCCAGTTCTCACATTATTCCATCCTCTAACCAGTTCCCAGTTCTCACATTATTCCATCCTCCAGCCAATCCCCAGTTCTCACATCACTCCAGCCTCTAACCAGTCCCCAGTTCCCACATTATTCCAGCCTCTAACCAATCCCCAGTTCTCACATTATTCCATCCTCTAATCAGTCCCCAGTTCCCACATTATTCCAGCCTCTAACCACTCCCCACTTCTCACATTATTCCATCCTCTAACCAGTCCCCAGTTCTCACATTATTCCATCCTCTAACCAGTCCCCACTTCTCACATTATTACCGCCTCTAACCAGTCCCCAGTTCTCACATTATTCCATCCTCTAACCAGTCCCCAGTTCTCACATTATTCCAGCCTCTAACCAGTCCCCAGTTCTCAAATTATTCCATCCTCCAACCAGTCCCCAGTTCTCACATTATTCCAGCCTCTAACCAGTCCCCACTTCTGACATTATTCCAGCCTCTAACCAGTCCCCAGTTCTCATATTATTCCAGCCTCTAACCAAACCCCAGTTCCCACATTATTCCAGCCACTAACCAGTCCCCAGTTCTCACATTATTCCAGCGTCTAACCAGTTCACAGTTCCCACATTATTCCATTCTCTAACCAGTCCCCAGTTACCAGATTATTCCATCATCTAACCAGTCCCCAGTTCCCCCATTATTCCATCCTCCGACCAGTCCCCAGTTCCCACATTATTCCAGCCTCTAACCAGTTCACAGTTCCCACATTATTCCAGCCTCTAACCAGTCCCCAGTTCCCACATTATTCCATCCTCTAACCAGTCCCCAGTTCCCACATTGTTCCAGCCTCTGACCAGTCCCCAGTTCTCACATTATTCCAGCCTCCAACCAGTCCCCTTTTCTCACATTATTCCAGCCTCTGACCAATCCCCAGTTGTCACTTTATTCCAGCCTCTAACCCGTCCCCAGTTCTCATATTATTCCAGCCTCAAACCAGACCCCAGTTGTCACTTTATTCCAGCCTCTAACCTGTCCCCAGTTGTCACATTATTCCAGCCTCAACCAGCCCACAGTTCTCACATTATTCCAGCCTCTAACCAGTCCCCAGTTCCCATATTATTCCAGCCTCTAATCAGTCCCAAGTTCCCACATTATTCCAGCCTCTAACCAGTTCACAGTTCCCACATTATTCCATTCTCTAACCAGACCCCAGTTCCCACATTATTCCATCATCTAACCAGTCCCCAGTTCTCACATTATTCCAGCCTCTAACCAGTCCCCAGTTACCCCATTATTCCAGCCTCTGACCACTCCCCAGTTGCCACTTTATTCCATCCTCTAACCAGACCCCAGTTCTCACATTATTCCAGCCTCAGACCTGTCCCCTGTTCCCACATTGTTCCAGCCTCTGACCAGCCCCAAGTTCTCAGATTATTTAAGCCTCTGACCATTCCCCAGTTCTCACATTATTCCAGCCTCAAACCTCTCCCCAATTCTCACATTATTTCAGCCTCTGACCAGCCCCCAGTTCTCATATTATTCCAGCCTCCAACCAGTCCCCAGTTCTCACATTATTCCAGCCTCTGACCAATCCCCAGTTGTCACATTATTCCAGCCTCTAACCAGTCCCCAGTTCTAACATTATTCCAGCCTCTAAAATGCCCCATTTCTCACATTATTCCATCCTCTAGCCAATCCCCAGGTCTCACATTACTCCAGCCTCTAACCAGTCCCCAGTTCTAAAATTATTCCAGCCTCTGACCAGTCCCCAGTTCTCACATTATTCCAGCCTCTAAGCACTCCCCACTTCTCACATTATTTCAGCCTCTAATCAGTCCCCAGTTCTCTCATTACTCCAGCCTCTAACCAGTCCCCAGTTCTAAAATTATTCCAGCCTCTGACCAGTCCCCAGTTCTCACATTATTCCAGCCTCTAAGCACTCCCCACTTCTCACATTATTTCAGCCTCTAATCAGTCCCCAGTTCTCTCATTACTCCAGCCTCTAACCAGTCCCCAGTTCTAAAATTATTCCAGCCTCGAACCAGTCCCCAGTTCCCATATTTGTCCAGCATCTAACCAGTCCCCAATTCTCACAAATTTCATCCTCTGACCAGCCCCCAGTTCTCACATTATTCCAGCCTCTAACCAGTCCCCAGTTCCCACATTATTCCAGCCTCTAACCTGTCCCCAGTTCTAACATTATTCCAGCCTCTAACCTGTCCCCAGTTCTCACATTATTCCATCCTCTAACCTGTCCCCAGTTCTTTCATTATTCCAGACTCTAACCAGCCCCCAGTTCCCACATTATTCCAGCCTCTAACCAGACTCCAGTTCTCACATTATTCCAGCCTCTAACCAGTCCCCAGTTCTCATATTATTCCAGCCTCTAACCAGACCCCAGTTCCCACATTATTCCAGCCTCTAACCAGTCCCCAGTTCCCACATTATTCCAGCCTCTAACCAGTTCACAGTTCCCACATTATTCCATTCTCTAACCAGACCCCAGTTCCCACATTATTCCATCATCTAACCAGTCCCCAGTTCTCACATTATTCCAGCCTGTTACCAGTCCCCAGTTACCCCATTATTCCAGCCTCTGACCACTCCCCAGTTGCCACTTTATTCCAGCCTCTAACCAGACCCCAGTTCTCACATTATTCCAGCCTCAGACCTGTCCCCTGTTCCCACATTGTTCCAGCCTCTGACCAGCCCCAAGTTCTCAGATTATTCAAGCCTCTGACCATTCCCCAGTTCTCACATTATTCCAGCCTCAAACCTCTCCCCAATTCTCACATTATTTCAGCCTCTGACCAGCCCCCAGTTCTCATATTATTCCAGCCTCCAACCAGTCCCCAGTTCTCACATTATTCCAGCCTCTGACCAATCCCCAGTTGTCACATTATTCCAGCCTCAAACCAGTCCCCAGTTCTAACATTATTCCAGCCTCTAAAATGCCCCATTTCTCACATTATTCCATCCTCTAGCCAATCCCCAGGTCTCACATTACTCCAGCCTCTAACCAGTCCCCAGTTCTCAAATTATTCCAGCCTCTGACCAGTCCCCAGTTCCCACATTATTCCAGCCTCTGACCAGTCCCCAGTTCCCACATTATTCCAGCCTCTAACCAGACCCAGTTCTCACATTATTCCAGCCTCTAACCAGTCCCCAGTTCCCACATTATTCCAGCCGCTAACCTGTCCCCAGTTCCCACATTATTTCAGCCTCTAACCAGTCCCCAGTTCTCACATTATTCCAGCCTCTAAGCACTCCCCACTTCTCACATTATTCCAGCCTCTAACCAGTCCCCAGTTCTCACATTATTCCTTCCTCTAACCAGTCCCCAGTTCTCACATTATTCCATCCTCTAACCAGTCCCCACTTCTCACATTATTACAGCCTCTAACCAGTCCCCAGTTCTCACATTATTCCATCCTCTAACCAGTCCCCAGTTCTCACATTATTCCAGCCTCTAACCAGTCCCCAGTTCTCACATTATTCCATCCTCTAACCAGTCCCCAGTTCCCACATTATTCCAGCCTCTAACCACTCCCCACTTCTCACATTATTCCATCCTCTAACCAGTCCCCAGTTCTCACATTATTCCAGCCTCTAACCAGTCCCCAGTTCTCACATTATTCCATCCTCCAACCAGTCCCCAGTTCTCACATTATTCCATCCACTAACCAGTCCCCAGTTCTCACATTATTCCAGCCTCTAACCAGACCCCAGTTCCCACATTATTCCAGCCACTAACCAGTCCCCAGTTCCCACATTATTCCAGCCTCTAACCAGTTCACAGTTCCCACATTATTCCATTCTCTAACCAGACCCCAGTTCCCACATTATTCCATCATCTAACCAGTCCCCAGTTCTCACATTATTCCAGCCTCTAACCAGTCCCCAGTTCCCCCATTATTCCAGCCTCTAACCAGTCCCCAGTTCTCACATTATTCCAGCCTCTAACCAGTCCCCAGTTCTCACATTATTCCATCCTCCAACCAGTCCCCAGTTCTCACATTATTCCATCCTCTAACCAGTCCCCAGTTCTCACATTATTCCAGCCTCTAACCAGACCCCAGTTCCCACATTATTCCAGCCACTAACCAGTCCCCAGTTCCCACATTATTCCAGCCTCTAACCAGTTCACAGTTCCCACATTATTCCATTCTCTAACCAGACCCCAGTTCCCACATTATTCCATCATCTAACCAGTCCCCAGTTCTCACATTATTCCAGCCTCTAACCAGTCCCCAGTTCCCCCATTATTCCATCCTCTGACCAGTCCCCATTTCCCACATTATTCCAGCCTCGAACCAGACCCCAGTTCCCAAATTATTCCAGCCTCTAACCAGCCCCCAGTTCCCACATTATTCCATCCTCTAACCAGTCCCCAGTTCCCACATTGTTCCAGCCTCTGACCAGTCCCCAGTTCTCACATTATTCCAGCCTCCAACCAGTCCCCAGTTCTCACATTATTCCAGCCTCTGACCAATCCCCAGTTGTCACTTTATTCCAGCCTCTAACCTGTCCCCAGTTGTCACATTATTCCAGCCTCAACCAGCCCACAGTTCTCACATTATTCCAGCCTCTAACCAGTCCCCAGTTCCCATATTATTCCAGCCTCTAATCAGTCCCAAGTTCCCACATTATTCCAGCCTCGAATCAGTCCCCAGTTCTCTCATTATTCCAGCCTCTAACCAGTTCCCAGTTCCCATATTATTCCAACCTGTAACCAGTTCCCAGTTCTCACATTATTCCAGCCTCTAACCAGTCCCCAGTTCTCACATTATTCCAGCCTCGAATCAGTCCCCAGTTCTCTCATTATTCCAGCCTCTAACCAGACCCCAGTTCCCACATTATTCCAGCCTCGAACCAGTCCCCAGTTCCCATATTATTCCAGCATCTAACCAGTCCCCAATTCTCACAAATTTCATCCTCTGACCAGTCCCCAGTTCTCAAATTATTCCAGCCTCTAACCTGTCCCCAGTTCTCACATTATTCCAGCCTCTAACCTGTCCCCAGTTCTCACATTATTCCATCCTCTAACCAGTCCCCAGTTCTTTCATTATTCCAGACTCTAACCAGCCTCCAGTTCCCACATTATTCCAGCCTCTAACCAGACTCCAGTTCTCACATTATTCCAGCCTCTAACCAGTCCCCAGTTCTCACATTATTCCAGCCTCTAGCCAGTCCCCAGTTCCCACATTATTCCAGCCTCTAACCAGTCCCCAGTTCCCACATTATTCCAGCCTCTAACCAGTTCACAGTTCCCACATTATTCCATTCTCTAACCAGACCCCAGTTCCCACATTATTCCAGCCTCTAACCAGACCCCAGTTCCCACATTATACCATCATCTAACCAGTCTCCAGTTCTCACATTATTCCAGCCTCTAATCAGTCCCCAGTTACCCCATTATTCCAGCCTCTGACCACTCCCCAGTTGCCACTTTATTCCAGCCTCTAACCAGACCCCAGTTCTCACATTATCCCAGCCTCAGACCTGTCCCCTGTTCCCACATTGTTCCAGCCTCTGACCAGCCCCAAGTTCTCAGATTATTCAAGCCTCTGACCATTCCCCAGTTCTCACATTATTCCAGCCTCAAACCTCTCCCCAATTCTGACATTATTTCAGCCTCTGACCAGCCCCCAGTTCTCATATTATTCCAGCCTCCAACCAGTCCCCATTTCCCACATTATTCCAGCCTCGAACCAGACCCCAGTTCCCAAATTATTCCAGCCTCTAACCAGCCCCCAGTTCCCACATTATTCCATCCTCTAACCAGTCCCCAGTTCCCACATTGTTCCAGCCTCTGACCAGTCCCCAGTTCACACATTATTCCAGCCTCCAACCAGTCCCCAGTTCTCACATTATTCCAGCCTCTGACCAATCCCCAGTTGTCACTTTATTCCAGCCTCTAACCTGTCCCCAGTTGTCACATTATTCCAGCCTCAACCAGCCCACAGTTCTCACATTATTCCAGCCTCTAACCAGTCCCCAGTTCCCATATTATTCCAGCCTCTAATCAGTCCCAAGTTCCCACATTATTCCAGCCTCGAATCAGTCCCCAGTTCTCTCATTATTCCAGCCTCTAACCAGTTCCCAGTTCCCATATTATTCCAACCTGTAACCAGTTCCCAGTTCTCACATTATTCCAGCCTCGAATCAGTCCCCAGTTCTCTCATTATTCCAGCCTCTAACCAGACCCCAGTTCCCACATTATTCCAGCCTCGAACCAGTCCCCAGTTCCCATATTATTCCAGCATCTAACCAGTCCCCAATTCTCACAAATTTCATCCTCTGACCAGTCCCCAGTTCTCAAATTATTCCAGCCTCTAACCTGTCCCCAGTTCTCACATTATTCCAGCCTCTAACCTGTCCCCAGTTCTCACATTATTCCATCCTCTAACCAGTCCCCAGTTCTTTCATTATTCCAGACTCTAACCAGCCTCCAGTTCCCACATTATTCCAGCCTCTAACCAGACTCCAGTTCTCACATTATTCCAGCCTCTAACCAGTCCCCAGTTCTCACATTATTCCAGCCTCTAGCCAGTCCCCAGTTCCCACATTATTCCAGCCTCTAACCAGTCCCCAGTTCCCACATTATTCCAGCCTCTAACCAGTTCACAGTTCCCACATTATTCCATTCTCTAACCAGACCCCAGTTCCCACATTATTCCAGCCTCTAACCAGACCCCAGTTCCCACATTATACCATCATCTAACCAGTCTCCAGTTCTCACATTATTCCAGCCTCTAACCAGTCCCCAGTTACCCCATTATTCCAGCCTCTGACCACTCCCCAGTTGCCACTTTATTCCAGCCTCTAACCAGACCCCAGTTCTCACATTATTCCAGCCTCAGACCTGTCCCCTGTTCCCACATTGTTCCAGCCTCTGACCAGCCCCAAGTTCTCAGATTATTCAAGCCTCTGACCATTCCCCAGTTCTCACATTATTCCAGCCTCAAACCTCTCCCCAATTCTGACATTATTTCAGCCTCTGACCAGCCCCCAGTTCTCATATTATTCCAGCCTCCAACCAGTCCCCAGTTCTCACATTATTCCAGCCTCTGACCAATCCCCAGTTGTCACATTATTCCAGCCTCTAACCAGTCCCCAGTTCTAACATTATTCCAGCCTCTAAAATGCCCCATTTCTCACATTATTCCATCCTCTAGCCAATCCCCAGGTCTCACATTACTCCAGCCTCTAACCAGTCCCCAGTTCTCAAATTATTCCAGCCTCTGACCAGTCCCCAGTTCTCACATTATTCCATCCTCCAACCAGTCCCCAGTTCTCACATTATTCCAGCCTCTAACCAGACCCCAGTTCCCACATTATTCCAGCCACTAACCAGTCCCCAGTTCCCACATTATTCCAGCCTCTAACCAGTTCACAGTTCCCACATTATTCCATTCTCTCACCAGACCCCAGTTTTCACATTATTCCATCATCTAACCAGTCCCCAGTTCTCACATTATTCCAGCCTCTAACCAGTCCCCAGTTCCCCCATTATTCCACCCTCTGACCAGTCCCCAGTTCCCACATTATTCCAGCCTCTAACCAGACCCCACTTCTCACATTATTACAGCCTCTAACCAGTCCCCAGTTCTCACATTATTCCATCCTCTAACCAGTCCCCAGTTCTCACATTATTCCATCCTCTAACCAGTCCCCAGTTCCCACATTATTCCAGCCTCTAACCACTCCCCACTTCTCACATTATTCCAGCCTCTAACCAGTCCCCACTTCTCACATTATTCCATCCTCTAACCAGTCCCCAGTTCTCACATTATTCCACCCTCTAACCAGTCCCCAGTTCTCACATTATTCCATCCTCCAACCAGTCCCCAGTTCTCACATTATTCCATCCTCTAACCAGTCCCCAGTTCTCACATTATTCCAGCCTCTAACCAGACCCCAGTTCCCACATTATTCCAGCCACTAACCAGTCCCCAGTTCCCACATTATTCCAGCCTCTAACCAGTACACAGTTCCCACATTATTCTATTCTCTAACCAGACCCCAGTTCCCACATTATTCCATCATGTAACCAGTCCCCAGTTCTCACATTATTCCAGCCTCTAACCAGTCCCCAGTTCCCCCATTATTCCATCCTCTGACCAGTCCCCAGTTCCCACATTATTCCAGCCTCTAACCAGACCCCAGTTCCCAAATTATTCCAGCCTCTAACCAGCCCCCAGTTCCCACATTATTCCATCCTCTAACCAGTCCCCAGTTCCCACATTGTTCCAGCCTCTGACCAGTCCCCAGTTCTCACATTATTCCAGCCTCCAACCAGTCCCCAGTTCTCACATTATTCCAGCCGCTGACCAATCCCCAGTTGTCACTTAATTCCAGCCTCTAACCTGTCCCCAGTTGTCACATTATTCCAGCCTCAGCCAGCCCCCAGTTCTCACATTATTCCAGCCTCTAACCAGTCCCCAGTTCCCATATTATTCCAGCCTCTAATCAGTCCCAAGTTCCCACATTATTGCAGCCTCGAATCAGTCCCCAGTTCTCTCATTATTCCAGCCTCTAACCAGACCCCAGTTCCCACATTATTCCACCCTCTAACCAGTTCCCAGTTCCCATATTGTTCCAACCTGTAACCAGTTCCCAGTTCTCACATTATTCCAGCCTCTAACCAGTCCCCAGTTCCCACATTATTCCAGCCTCTAATCAGTCCCAAGTTCCCACATTATTGCAGCCTCGAATCAGTCCCCAGTTCTCTCATTATTCCAGCCTCTAACCAGACCCCAGTTCCCACATTATTCCACCCTCTAACCAGTCCCCAGTTCTCATATTATTCCAGCCTCTAACCAGACCCCAGTTCCCACATTATTCCAGCCTCTAACCAGTCCCCAGTTCCCACATTATTCCAGCCTCTAACCAGTTCACAGTTCCCACATTATTCCAGCCTCTAACCAGTCCCCAGTTCTCATATTATTCCAGCCTCTAACCAGACCCCAGTTCCCACATTATTCCAGCCTCTAACCAGTCCCCAGTTCCCACATTATTCCAGCCTCTAACCAGTTCACAGTTCCCACATTATTCCATTCTCTAACCAGACCCCAGTTCCCACATTATTCCATCATCTAACCAGTCCCCAGTTACCCCATTATTCCAGCCTCTGACCACTCCCCAGTTGCCACTTTATTCCAGCCTCTAACCAGTTCACAGTTCCCACATTATTCCATTCTCTAACCAGACCCCAGTTCCCACATTATTCCATCATCTAACCAGTCCCCAGTTCTCACATTATTCCAGCCTCTTACCAGTCCCCAGTTACCCCATTATTCCAGCCTCTGACCACTCCCCAGTTGCCACTTTATTCCAGCCTCTAACCAGACACCAGTTCTCACATTATTCCAGCCTCAGACCTGTCCCCTGTTCCCACATTGTTCCAGCCTCTGACCAGCCCCAAGTTCTCAGATTATTCAAGCCTCTGACCATTCCCCAGTTCTCACATTATTCCAGCCTCAAACCTCTCCCCAATTCTGACATTATTTCAGCCTCTGACCAGCCCCCAGTTCTCATATTATTCCAGCCTCCAACCAGTCCCCAGTTCTCACATTATTCCAGCCTCTGACCAATCCCCAGTTGTCACATTATTCCAGCCTCTAACCAGTCCCCAGTTCTAACATTATTCCAGCCTCTAAAATGCCCCGTTTCTCACATTATTCCATCCTCTAGCCAATCCCCAGGTCTCACATTACTCCAGCCTCTAACCAGTCCCCAGTTCTCAAATTATTCCAGCCTCTGACCAGTCCCCAGTCCTCACATTATTCCAGCCTCTAAGCACACCCCACTTCTCACATTATTCCAGCCTCTAACCAGTCCCCAGTTCTCACATTATTCCATCCTCTAACCAGTCCCCAGTTCTCACATTATTCCATCCTCTAACCAGTCCCCACTTCTCACATTATTACAGCCTCTAACCAGTCCCCAGTTCTCACATTATTCCATCCTCTAACCATTCCCCAGTTCTCACATTATTCCAGCCTCTAACCAGTCCCCAGTTCTCACATTATTCCATCCTCTAACCAGTCCCCAGTTCCCACATTATTCCAGCCTCTAACCACTCCCCACTTCTCACATTATTCCAGCCTCTAACCAGTCCCCAGTTCTCACATTATTCCATCCTCTAACCAGTCCCCAGTTCTCACATTATTCCAGCCTCTAACCAGTCCCCAGTTCTCACATTATTCCATCCTCCAACCAGTCCCCAGTTCTCACATTATTCCATCCTCTAACCAGTCCCCAGTTCTCACATTATTCCAGCCTCTAACCAGACCCCAGTTCCCACATTATTCCAGCCACTAACCAGTCCCCAGTTCCTACATTATTCCAGCCTCTAACCAGTTCACAGTTCCCACATTATTCCATTCTCTCACCAGACCCCAGTTTTCACATTATTCCATCATCTAACCAGTCCCCAGTTCTCACATTATTCCAGCCTCTAACCAGTCCCCAGTTCCCCCATTATTCCACCCTCTGACCAGTCCCCAGTTCCCACATTATTCCAGCCTCTAACCAGACCCCACTTCTCACATTATTACAGCCTCTAACCAGTCCCCAGTTCTCACATTATTCCATCCTCTAACCAGTCCCCAGTTCTCACATTATTCCATCCTCTAACCAGTCCCCAGTTCCCACATTATTCCAGCCTCTAACCACTCCCCACTTCTCACATTATTCCAGCCTCTAACCAGTCCCCAGTTCTCACATTATTCCATCCTCTAACCAGTCCCCAGTTCTCACATTATTCCACCCTCTAACCAGTCCCCAGTTCTCACATTATTCCATCCTCCAACCAGTCCCCAGTTCTCACATTATTCCATCCTCTAACCAGTCCCCAGTTCTCACATTATTCCAGCCTCTAACCAGACCCCAGTTCCCACATTATTCCAGCCACTAACCAGTCCCCAGTTCCCACATTATTCCAGCCTCTAACCAGTACACAGTTCCCACATTATTCTATTCTCTAACCAGACCCCAGTTCCCACATTATTCCATCATGTAACCAGTCCCCAGTTCTCACATTATTCCAGCCTCTAACCAGTCCCCAGTTCCCCCATTATTCCATCCTCTGACCAGTCCCCAGTTCCCACATTATTCCAGCCTCTAACCAGACCCCAGTTCCCAAATTATTCCAGCCTCTAACCAGCCCCCAGTTCCCACATTATTCCATCCTCTAACCAGTCCCCAGTTCCCACATTGTTCCAGCCTCTGACCAGTCCCCAGTTCTCACATTATTCCAGCCTCCAACCAGTCCCCAGTTCTCACATTATTCCAGCCGCTGACCAATCCCCAGTTGTCACTTTATTCCAGCCTCTAACCTGTCCGCAGTTGTCACATTATTCCAGCCTCAGCCAGCCCCCAGTTCTCACATTATTCCAGCCTCTAACCAGTCCCCAGTTCCCATATTATTCCAGCCTCTAATCAGTCCCAAGTTCCCACATTATTGCAGCCTCGAATCAGTCCCCAGTTCTCTCATTATTCCAGCCTCTAACCAGACCCCAGTTCCCACATTATTCCACCCTCTAACCAGTTCCCAGTTCCCATATTGTTCCAACCTGTAACCAGTCCCCAGTTCCCACATTATTCCAGCCTCTAACCTGTCCCCAGTTCTCACATTATTTCAGCCTCTAACCTGTCCCCAGTTCTCACATTATTCCATCCTCTAACCAGTCCCCAGTTCTTTCATTATTCCAGACTCTAACCAGCCCCCAGTTCTCACATTATTCCAGCCTCTAACCAGTCCCCAGTTCTCATATTATTCCAGCCTCTAACCAGACCCCAGTTCCCACATTATTCCAGCCTCTAACCAGTCCCCAGTTCCCACATTATTCCAGCCTCTAACCAGTTCACAGTTCCCACATTATTCCAGCCTCTAACCAGTCCCCAGTTCTCATATTATTCCAGCCTCTAACCAGACCCCAGTTCCCACATTATTCCAGCCTCTAACCAGTCCCCAGTTCCCACATTATTCCAGCCTCTAACCAGTTCACAGTTCCCACATTATTCCATTCTCTAACCAGACCCCAGTTCCCACATTATTCCATCATCTAACCAGTCCCCAGTTGTCACATTATTCCAGCCTCTAACCAGTCCCCAGTTACCCCATTATTCCAGCCTCTGACCACTCCCCAGTTGCCACTTTATTCCAGCCTCTAACCAGACCCCAGTTCTCACATTATTCCAGCCTCAGACCTGTCCCCTGTTCCCACATTGTTCCAGCCTCTGACCAGCCCCAAGTTCTCAGATTATTCAAGCCTCTGACCATTCCCCAGTTCTCACATTATTCCAGCCTCAAACCTCTCCCCAATTCTCACATTATTTCAGCCTCTGACCAGCCCCCAGTTCTCATATTATTCCAGCCTCCAACCAGTCCCCATTTCTCACATTATTCCAGCCTCTGACCAATCCCCAGTTGTCACATTATTCCAGCCTCTAACCAGTCCCCAGTTCTAACATTATTCCAGCCTCTAAAATGCCCCATTTCTCACATTATTCCATCCTCTAGCCAATCCCCAGGTCTCACATTACTCCAGCCTCTAACCAGTCCCCAGTTCTCAAATTATTCCAGCCTCTGACCAGTCCCCAGTTCCCACATTATTCCAGCCTCTGACCAGTCCCCAGTTCCCACATTATTCCAGCTTCGAACATGTTCCCAGTTCTCACATTATCCAAGCCTCTAACAAGTCCCCAGTTCTCACATTATTCCAGCCTCTGACCAGTCCCCAGTTCCCACATTATTCCAGCCTCTAACCAGTCCCCAGTTCTCACATTATTCCAACCTCTAACCTGTCCCCAGTTCCCACATTGTTACAGCCTCTAACCAGTCCCCAGTTCTCACATTATTCCATCCTCTAGCCAATCCCCAGTTCTCACATTACTCCAGCCTCTAACCAGTCCCCAGTTCTCACATTATTCCAGCCTCTGACCAGTCCCCGATTCCCACATTATTCCAGCCTCTAACCAAACCCCAGTTCTCACATTATTCCAGCCTCTAACCAGTCCCCACTTCTCACATTATTCCAGCCTTGAACAAGTCCCCAGTTCTCACATTATTCCATCCTCTAACCAGTCCCCACTTCTCACATTATTCCAGCCTCTAACCAGTCCCCAGTTCTCACATTATTCCAGCCTCTAACCAATCCCCAGTTCTCACATTATTCCAGCCGCTAACCAGTCCCCAGTTCCCACATTATTCGAGCCTATAACCAGTCCCCAGTTCCCACATTATTCCATCCTCTAACCATTCCCCAGTTCCCACATTATTCCAGGCTCTAACCAGTCCCCAGTTCCCACATTATTACAGCCTCTAACCAATCCCCAGTTCTCACATTATTCCAGCCTCTAACCATTCCCCAGTTCCCACATTATTCCAGCCTCTAACCTGTCCCCAGTTCTCACATTATTCCAGCCTCTAACATGTGCCCAGTTCTCACATTATTCCAGCCTCTAACCAGTCCTCAGTTCTCAGAATATTCCTGCCTCTAACCAGTCCCCAGTTCTCACATTATTCCGGCCTCTGACCTGTGCCCAGTTCTCACTTTATTCCAGCCTCTGACCAGTCCCCAGTTCTCACATTATTCCAGCCTCTGACCAGTCCCCAGTTCTCACATTATTCCAGCCTCTCACCATTCCCCAGTTCTCACATTATTCCAGCCTGTAACCTGTCCCCAGTTCTCACATTATTCCAGCCTCTAACCAGTCCCCAGTTCCCACATTATTCCAGCCTCTAACCAGACCCCAGTTCTCACATTATTCCAGCCTCAGAACAGTCCCCTGTCCCCACATTGTTCCAGCCTCTGACCAGCCCCAAGTTCTCAGATTATTCAAGCCTCTGACCATTCCCCAGTTCTCACATTATTCCAGCCTCTAACCAGTCCCCAGTTACCCCATTATTCCAGCCTCTGACCAATCCCCAGTTCCCGCATTACTCCAGCCTCTAACCAGACCGCAGTTCTCACATTATTCCAGCCTCAGACCAGTCCCCTGTTCCCACATTGTTCCAGCCTCTGACCAGCCCCAAGTTCTCAGATTATTCCATCCTCTAACCAGTCCCCAGTTCCCCCATTATTCCAGCCTCTAACCAGTCCCCAGTTCCCACATTATTCCAGCCTCTAACCAGTCCCCAGTTCTCACATTATTTCAGCCTCTAACCAGTCCCCAGTTCCCAAATTATTCCAGCCTCTAACCAGTCCCCAGTTCCCACATTATTCGAGCCTATAACCAGTCCCCAGTTCCCACATTATTCCAACCTCTAACCAGTCCCCAGTTCCCACATTATTCGAGCCTATAACCAGTCCCCAGTTCCCACATTATTCCACCCTCTAAACAGTCCCCAGTTCCCACATTATTCCAGCCTCTAACCAGTCCCCAGTTCTCACATTATTTCAGCCTCTAACCAGCCCCCAGTTCTCACATTATTCCAGCCTCAGACCAGTCCCCTATTCCCACATTGTTCCAGCCTCTGACCAGCCCCAAGTTCTCAGATTATTCAAGACTCTGACCATTCCCCAGTTCTCACATTATTCCAGCCTCTAACCAGTCCCCAGTTCTCACATTATTTCAGCCTCTAACCAGTCCCCAGTTCCCACATTATTCCAGCCTCTAACCAGTCCCCAGTTCCCACATTATTCCAGCCTCTAACCAGTCCCCAGTTCTCACATTATTCGAGCCGATAACCAGTCCCCAGTTCTCACATTATTCCAGCCTCTAACCAGACCCCAGTTCCCACATTATTCCAGCCTATAAACAGTCCCCAGTTCTCACATTATTTCAGCCTCTAACCAGTCCCCAGTTCCCACATTATTCCAGCCTATAACCAGTCCCCAGTTCTCACATTATTTCAGCCTCTAACCATTCCCCAGTTCCCACATTATTCGAGCCTTTAACCAGTCCCCAGTTCTCACATTATTTCAGCCTCTAACCAGTCCCCAGTTCCCACATTATTCCAGCCTCTAACCAGTCCCCAGTTCTCACATTATTTCAGCCTCTAACCAGTCCCCAGTTCCCACATTATTCCAGCCTCTAACCAGTCCCCAGTTCTCACATTATTCCAGCCTATAACCAGTCCCCAGTTCTCACATTATTCCACCCTCGAACCAGTCCCCAGTACCCACATTATTGCAGCCTCTAACCAGTCCCCAGTTCCCACATTATTCCAGCCTCTAACCAGTCCCCAGTTCCCACATTATTCCAGCCTCTAACCAGTTCCCAGTTCTCACATTATTCCAGCCTATAACCAGTCCCCAGTTCTCACATTATTCCACCCTCGAACCAGTCCCCAGTTCCCACATTATTCCAGCCTCTAACCAGTCCCCAGTTCCCACATTATTTCAGCCTCTAACCAGTCCCCAGTTCCCACATTATTCCAGCCTCTAACCAGTCCCCAGTTCTCACATTATTTCAGCCTCGAACCAGTCCCCAGTTCCCACATTATTCCTCCCTCTAACCAGTCCCCAGTTCTCACATTATTCCAGCCTCTAACCAGTCCCCAGTTCCCACATTATTCCACCCTCTAACCAGTCCCCAGTTCCCACATTATTCCAGCCTCTAACCAGTCCCCAGTGCCCACAATATTCGAGCCTATAACCAGTCCCCAGTTCTCACATTATTTCAGCCTCTAACCAGTCCCCAGTTCCCACATTATTCCACCATCTAACCAGTCCCCAGTTCTCACATTATTTCAGCCTCTAACCAGTCCCCAGTTCCCACATTATTCCACCCTCTAACCAGTCCCCAGTTCCCAGATTATTCCAGCCTCTAACCAGTCCCCAGTTCTCACATTATTCCACCCTCGAACCAGTCCCCAGTTCCCACATTATTCCAGCCTCTAACCAGTCCCCAGTTCCCACATTATTCGAGGCTTTAACCAGTCCCCAGTTCTCACATTATTTCAGCCTCTAACCAGTCCCCAGTTCCCACATTATTCCAGCCTCTAACCAGTCCCCAGTTCTCACATTATTTCAGCCTCTAACCAGTCCCCAGTTCCCACATTATTCCAGCCTCTAACCAGTCCCCAGTTCTCACATTATTCCAGCCTATAACCAGTCCCCAGTTCTCACATTATTCCACCCTCGAACCAGTCCCCAGTTCCCACATTATTGCAGCCTCTAACCAGTCCCCATTTCCCACATTATTCCAGCCTCTAACCAGTCCCCAGTTCCCACATTATTCCAGCCTGTAACCAGTTCCCAGTTCTCACATTATTCCAGCCTATAACCAGTCCCCAGTTCTCACATTATTCCACCCTCGAACCAGTCCCCAGTTCCCACATTATTCCAGCCTCTAACCAGTCCCCAGTTCTCACATTATTTCAGCCTCTAACCAGTCCCCAGTTCCCACATTATTCCACCATCTAACCAGTCCCCAGTTCTCACATTATTTCAGCCTCTAACCAGTCCCCAGTTCCCACATTATTCCACCCTCTAACCAGTCCCCAGTTCCCAGATTATTCCAGCCTCTAACCAGTCCCCAGTTCTCACATTATTCCACCCTCGAACCAGTCCCCAGTTCCCACATTATTCCAGCCTCTAACCAGTCCCCAGTTCCCACATTATTCGAGGCTTTAACCAGTCCCCAGTTCTCACATTATTTCAGCCTCTAACCAGTCCCCAGTTCCCACATTATTCCAGCCTCTAACCAGTCCCCAGTTCTCACATTATTTCAGCCTCTAACCAGTCCCCAGTTCCCACATTATTCCAGCCTCTAACCAGTCCCCAGTTCTCACATTATTCCAGCCTATAACCAGTCCCCAGTTCTCACATTATTCCACCCTCGAACCAGTCCCCAGTTCCCACATTATTGCAGCCTCTAACCAGTCCCCAGTTCCCACATTATTCCAGCCTCTAACCAGTCCCCAGTTCCCACATTATTCCAGCCTGTAACCAGTTCCCAGTTCTCACATTATTCCAGCCTATAACCAGTCCCCAGTTCTCACATTATTCCACCCTCGAACCAGTCCCCAGTTCCCACATTATTCCAGCCTCTAACCAGTCCCCAGTTCCCACATTATTTCAGCCTCTAACCAGTCCCCAGTTCCCACATTATTCCAGCCTCTAACCAGTCCCCAGTTCTCACATTATTTCAGCCTCGAACCAGTCCCCAGTTCCCACATTATTCCTCCCTCTAACCAGTCCCCAGTTCTCACATTATTCCAGCCTCTAACCAGTCCCCAGTTCCCACATTATTCCACCCTCTAACCAGTACCCAGTTCCCACATTATTCCAGCCTCTAACCAGTCCCCAGTTCCCACAACATTCGAGCCTATAACCAGTCCCCAGTTCTCACATTATTTCAGCCTCTAACCAGTCCCCAGTTCCCACATTATTCCACCATCTAACCAGTCCCCAGTTCTCACATTATTTCAGCCTCTAACCAGTCCCCAGTTCCCACATTATTCCACCCTCTAACCAGTCCCCAGTTCCCACATTATTCCAGCCTCTAACCAGTCCCCAGTTCTCTCATTATTCCAGCCTCTAACCTGTCCCCAGTTCTCACATTATTCCAGCCTCTAACCAGACCCCAGTTCCCACATTATTCCAGCCTCTAACCAGTTCACAGTTCCCACATTATTCCATTCTCTAACCAGACCCCAGTTCTCACATTATTCCAGCCTCTAACCAGTCCCCAGTTCCCCCATTATTCCAGCCTCTGACCAGTCCCCAGTTCCCACATGTTTCCAGCCTCTAACTAGACCCCAGTTCCCACATTATTCCAGCCTCTAACCAGCCCCCAGTTCTCACATTATTCCAGCCTCAGACCAGTCCCCTATTCCCACATTGTTCCAGCCTCTGACCAGCTCCAAGTTCTCAGATTATTCAAGCCTCTGACCATTCCCCAGTTCTCACATTATTCCTGCCTCTAACCAGTCCCCAGTTCCCACATTATTCCACCCTCTAACCTGTCCCCAGTTCTCACATTATTCCAGCCTCTAACCAGTCCCCAGTTCCCCCATTATTCCAGCCTCTGACCAGTCCCCAGTTCCCACATTATTCTAGCCTCTAACCAGTCCCCAGTTCCCACATTATTCGAGCCTATCACCAGTCCCCAGTTCTCACATTATTCCATCCTCTAACCAGTCCCCAGTTCCCACATTATTCAAGCCTATAACCAGTCCCCAGTTCCCACATTATTCGAGCCTATAACCAGTCCCCAGTTCTCACATTATTCCATCCTCAAACCATTCCCCAGTTCTCACATTATTCCAGGCTCTAACCAGTCCCCAGTTCCCACATTATTACAGCCTCTAAACAATCCCCAGTTCTCACATTATTACAGCCTCTGACCAGTCCCCAGTTCCCACATTATTCCAGCCTCTAACCAATCCCCAGTTCTCACATTATTCCAGCCTCTAACCATTCCCCAGTTCCCACATTATTCCAGACTCTAACCTGTCCCCAGTTCTCACATTATTCCAGCCTCTAACCAGTCCCCAGTTCCCACATTATTCGCGCCTATAACCAGTCCCCAGTTCTCACATTATTCCATCCTCTAACCATTCCCCAGTTCCCACATTATTCCAGGCTCTAACCAGTCCCCAGTTCCCACATTATTACAGCCTCTAAACAATCCCCAGTTCTCACATTATTACAGCCTCTGACCAGTCCCCAGTTCCCACATTATTCCAGCCTCTAACCATTCCCCAGTTCCCACATTATTCCAGCCTCTAACCTGTGCCCAGTTCTCACATTATTCCAGCCTCTAACCTGTGCCCAGTTCTCACATTATTCCAGCCTCGAACCAGTCCCCAGTTCTCAAAATATTCCGGACTCTAACCAGTCCCCAGTTCTCACATTATTCCGACCTCTGACCTGTGCCCAGTTCCCACTTTATTCCAGCCTCTGACCAGTCCCCAGTTCTCACATTATTCCAGCCTCTGACCAGTCCCCAGTTCCCACATTATTCCAGCCTCTCACCATTCCCCAGTTCTCACATTATTCCTGCCTGTAACTTGTCCCCAGTTCTCACATTCTTCCAACATCTAACCAGTCCCCAGTTCCCACTTTATTCCAGCCTCTAACCAGTCCACAGTTCTCACATTATTCCATCCTCTAGCCAATCCCCAGTTTTCACATTATTCCAGCCTCTGACCAGTCCCCAGTTGTCACATTATTCCAGCCTCTAACCAATCCCCAGTTCTCACATTATTCCAGCCTCTGACCAGTCCCCAGTTCCCACATTATTCCAGCCTCTAACCAGTGCCCAGTTCTCACATTATTCCAGTCTCTGACCAGTCCCTAGTTCTCACATTATTCCAGCCTCTAACCAGTCCCCAGTTCTCACATTATTCCGACCTCTGACCTGTGCCCAGTTCCCACTTTATTCCAGCCTCTAACCAATCCCCAGTTCTCTCATTATTCCAGCCTCTGACCAGTCCCCAGTTCTCACATTATTCCAGCCTCTAACCAATCCCCAATTCTCACATTTTTCCAGCCTCTGACCAGTCCGCAGTTCCCACATTATTCCAGCCTCTAACCAGTGCCCAGTTCTCACATTATTCCAGTCTCTGACCAGTCCCTAGTTCTCACATTATTCCAGCCTCTAACCAGTCCCCAGTTCTCACATTATTCCAGCCTCTAACAAGTCCCCAGTTCCCCCATTATTCCATCCTCTGACCAGACCCCAGTTCCCAAATTATTCCAGCCTCTAACCAGCCCCCAGTTCTCACATTATTCCAGCCTCAGACCAGTCCCCAGTTCCCACATAGTTCCAGCCTCTGACCAGCCCCAAGTTCTCAGATTATTCCATCCTCTAACCAGTCCCCAGTTGTCACATTCTTCCAGCCTCGAATCTGACCCGAGATGTCACTTTATTCCAGTCTCAATCAGCCACCGGTTCGCACATCATTGCAGCCTCTAACCAGTCCCCAACTCCCATATTATTCCAGCCTCTAATCAGTTCCAAGTTCCCACATTATTCCAGCCTCGAATCAGTCCCCAGTTCTCTCATTATTCCAGCCTCTAACCAGACCCCAGTTCCCATATTATTCCACCCTCTCACCAGTTCCCAGATCCCATATTATTCCAGCCTGTAACCAATTCCCAGTTCTCACATTATTCCAGGCTCTAACCAGTCCCCAGTTCTCATATTATTCCAGCCTCTAACCAGACCCCAGTTCCCACATTATTCGAGCCTCTAACCAGTCCCCAGTTCCCACATTATTCCAGCCTCTAACCAGACTCCAGTTCTCACATTATTCCAGCCTCTAACCTGTCCCCAGTTCTCACATTATTCCAGCCTCTAACGTGTCCCCAGTTCTCCCATTATTCCATCCTCTAATCAGTCCCCAGTTCTTTCATTATTCCAGACTCTAACCAGTCCCCAGTTCCCACATTATTCCAGCCTCTAACCAGACTCCAGTTCTCACATTATTCCAGCCTCTAACCAGTCCCCAGTTCTCATATTATTCCAGCCTCTAACCAGACCCCAGTTCCCACATTATTCCAGCCTCTAACCAGTCCCCAGTTCCCACATTATTCCAGCCTCTAACCAGTTCACAGTTCCCACATTATTCCATTCTCTAACCAGACCCCAGTTCCCACATTATTCCAGCATCTAACCAGTCCCCAGTTCTCACATTATTCCAGCCTCTAACCAGTCCCCAGTTACCCCATTATTCCAGCCTCTGACCAGTCCCCAGTTCCCACATTATTCCAGCCTCTAACCAGACCCCAGTTCCCACATTATTCCAGCCTCTAACCAGCCCCCAGTTCTCACATTATTCCAGCCTCAGACCAGTCCCCTATTCCCACATTGTTCCAGCCTCTGACAAGCCCCAAGTTCTCAGATTATTCAAGCCTCTGACCATTCCCCAGTTCTCACATTATTCCACCCTCTAACCAGTCCCCAGTTCCCACATTATTCCAGCCTCTAACCAGTCCCCAGTTCCCCCATTATTCCAGCCTCTGACCAGTCCCCAGTTCCCACATTATTCTAGCCTCTAACCAGTCCCCAGTTCCCACATTATTCGAGCCTATAACCAGTCCGCAGTTCTCACATTATTCCATCCTCTAACCAGTCCCCAGTTCCCACATTATTCAAGCCTATAACCAGTCCCCAGTTCCCACATTATTCGAGCCTATAACCAGTCCCCAGTTCTCACATTATTCCATCCTCAAACCATTCCCCAGTTCTCACATTATTCCAGGCTCGAACCAGTCCCCAGTTCCCACATTATTACAGCCTCTAAACAATCCCCAGTTCTCACATTATTACAGCCTCTGACCTGTCCCCAGTTCCCACATTATTCCAGCCTCTAACCAATCCCCAGTTCTCACATTATTCCAGCCTCTAACCATTCCCCAGTTCCCACATTATTCCAGACTCCAACCTGTCCCCAGTTCTCACATTATTCCAGCCTCTAACCAGTCCCCAGTTCCCACATTATTCAAGCCTATAACCAGTCCCCAGTTCTCACATTATTCCATCCTCTAACCATTCCCCAGTTCACACATTATTCCAGGCTCTAACCAGTCCCCAGTTCCCACATTATTACAGCCTCTAACCAGACCCCAGTTCCCACATTATTCCAGCCTCTAACCTGCCCCCAGTTCTCACATTATTCCAGCCTCAGACCAGTCCCCTGTTCCCACATTGTTCCAGCCTCTGACCAGCCCCAAGTTCTCAGATTATTCAAGCCTCTGACCATTCCCCAGTTCTCACATTATTCTAGCCTCTAACCAGTCCCCAGTTCCCACATTATTCCACCCTCTAACCAGTCCCCAGTTCTCACATTATTTCAGCCTCTAACCAGTCCCCAGTTCCCACATTATTCCAGCCTCTAACCAGACCCCAGTTCCCACATTATTCGAGCCTATAACCAGTCCCCAGTTCCCACATTATTCGAGCCTATAACCAGTCCCCAGTTCTCACATTGTTCCATCCTCTAACCATTCCCCAGTTCCCACATTATTCCAGGCTCTAACCAGTCCCCAGTTCCCACATTATTACAGACTCTAACCAATCCCCAGTTCTCACATTATTACAGCCTCTGACCTGTCCCCAGTTCCCACATTATTCCAGCCTCTAACCAATCCCCAGTTCTCACATTATTCCAGCCTCTAACCAGTGCCCAGTTCTCACATTATTCCAGCCTCTGACCAGACCCCAGTTCTCACATTATTCCAGCCTCTGACCAGTCCCCAGTTCTCACATTATTCCAGCTTCTAACCAGTCCCCAGTTCTCACATTATTCCAGCCTCTAACCAGTCCCCAGTTCTCACATTATTCCAGCCTGTAACCAGTCCCCAGTTCTCACATTATTCCAGCCTGTAACCAGTCCCCAGGCCTCTGTTGATTGACCAGAAAGCCTGGCTCACTAATGGAACCAGGATGGATAGACCTGTCAATGGAGCCTGGCATTTTTCCCACTCAGCTTCCAATAACACTGCAAGCCAAAGCCCGAACAGATAGTGTAATTATTTCTGGACAGGCAACAGGAAGCTTGTTATGAGCTATACTAGTAATCAATTTTAGTTTGGCAGAAGTGCCTTTTGCATTGAATTGGGGTTTCTAAGCCTTCGATCTATCAGCCTGCCCTTAAGTAGTCTTCCTTTAGGTATTTGGGGGTTGTCTTTAAGGTGAGAGAAAGTTGTGCGTTCCAATTCTATCAGAAATTCTACATGTGTAGTCTTCTCGGTAATGTAGTTCTTAAACATGTTGCTGGATTTCACATATGTCAGATTCCCATTTGACAGAAAATTCAAATTTCCATCTTTCTGTTCATTCATATGTTAAATTAACTTTACTTTTCCTAGTCTGATTTCTCATCTGTCTACCCTGCTATCTGCCAACCAGACCTCCTTCCAATCTGCTCCTTACTGGCCTCAAAACTCCTCTGTCCATCAGTTCTGCTCCCCTCACTGCACTGGTACTATCAATCCCTGACAGCTTCGCTCTTCCAATTTTCTCCCTTTCTCTTTCCACCCTGCAAGTCTTTGAGCTAAGGTTACATGTTGCAGTCATTTACTATCTTGTCAAAGTGTGATCACGGACAGTGATTATCTGTAAGCTATGTGATCTTGCAGGATGTTACAGCTGAGTCCAAACCTGTTCTGACTCAAAATTCACACAAGTGCAGTTTCCAGCAATGAATGCCAACATTACCCAACACCAGGAAGGTTGGCTGATTTTCCACCTCCTAATCTAAAGGAATTGTGGCCAACTATAATCCCACAATAGCTGCAATAACCAAGATGAGGTAACTTAGGGCACACTGATGGAATCAAACTTGGCACTTTATAGTCTGTGTGCCTTAATACTAAGCCAGACTAGGCCATCAGGGTGCTTCAATTTCACTGTTGCAATATTTGGGCAGCATATCTTGGCATCTGAGTGCTGTATAAGTGTCTTTAAGAATGATACCAAAGCACTCCTGTCTTGCACAACGATGGGACTTAGAAAGTTTGGCAATGGCAACAGAGGACCCAGAAGCTGTAGATACAATTAAGGTGTGGAGGGAGTGAGCAAGGAGCTGCTGATATTATATTTTGAGACATTAAGACAGCCAGATGACTGATCCAAGATGTGTAGTAAGGAGGATCTCAAAAGCATAAGGGACAGCACAGGTCTTGGACACAAAATTAAAGCACAAAGGAGAGATCTTGAAGACAGAGGCGGTGGGAACAGAGAGCTTGAAGTGTGGTTTGGGAGGGGTGGGAGAGCAGCAGTCCATCCAGTTCTGTTTACATCTTCAAAAATTAGCTTAATAGTCAGCAGTTTCTTAGTTGAAGATTTGTTGCATGTCTACCAAATCATGGAATGTGGGCATCGCTGGCAAGACCAGCACTTATTACTCATGCCAAATTTCCTTGAGAAGGTGGTGGTGAGCCACTTCTTGACCCGCTGAAGTCTGTGATGTGAAAGTACGCCCATAGTGCTGTTTGGGAGGGAGTTCCAGGATTTTGACCCAGAAACTGGGAAGGAGTGGTGATATAGTTTCGTCAGGATAAAGTGTGACTTGGAAAGGAACTTGCAGATGGTGGTTTTCACATGCCCTTGTCCTTCTAGGTGGTAGAGGTCGCTGGTTTGGAAGTTGCAGTTGAGTTGCTGCAGTGCATTTTGAAGATGGTACACATTGCTGCCACTGTGCACTGATGGTGGAGGGATTGAACGTTTAAGTTGGTGGGTGGGGTGCCAATTAAGGGGCCTGCTTTGTCCTGGATGGTGTTGAGCTGCTTGTGTGTTGTTGGAGCCACATTCATCGAGGCAAATGGAGAGTATTCACTCATACTCCTGACTTGTGCCTTGTAGATGGTGGAAACACTTTGGGTTGTCAGAAGGTGAATTATTTGCCATAGAATACCCAGCCTCTGAACTGCTCTTGTTTGCATAGTATTTCTGTGGATGGTCCAGTTAAGTTTCTGGTTAATGGTTAACATCAGGATGATGATGATGATGATGGTGATGGGGGATTTGATGATGGTAATGCCTCCGAGTCTCAAGGGGAGATGTTTAAACTCTCTCTCGTTGGAGAGGGCTATTGCCTTGTGCAAATTGTATGTAGCGCAAATGTTACATGACATTTACCAGCCCAAGCCTGGATCTGCATGCAGGCACAGACTACTTCATGATCTTAGGAATTGCAAATGGAAATGAACACTGTGCAATCATCAATGAACATCCCCACTTCTAACTTTTTAATGGAAGGAAGGTTATTGATGAAGTAGTTGAAGGTGTTTATGCATAGGATACTATCCTGAGGAACTCTTGCAGCAATGTCCTGGGGTTGAGATGATTGGCCTCCAACAACCACAAACATCTTCATTTGTGCTAGATATGACTCCTACCAGTAGAGAGTTTTCCTCCTGATTCCCATTGACTTCAATTTTAGTAGGGCTCCTTGGTGCCACACGGTGGTGGCATAGTGGTAGTGTCACTGGACAAGAAACCAGAGTCCCAGGCTAATCCTCTAGGGACATGGGTCAAATTCCACCATGGCAAATGGTGAAATCTGAATTCGATTAATAAATTCTGAGATTAAAATGCTAGTCGAATGGTGACCATGAAACCAATGTCAATTGTTGTAAAAACCTACTGGGTTCACTGATGTCCTTCAGGGAAGGAAAACTGCCATCTTCACCTGGTCTGTCCTACATGTGACTCCAGGCCCACAACATTGTGATTAACTCTTAAATGCTCTCTGAAATGGCTACTCAGTTCAAGGGCAATAAGGGATGGGTAATAAATGCTGGCCTAGCCAGAGATGCCCACATCCCATGAACTAACAAAAAAAATCAAATTTCCCCTTGATGTTAAGGGCCATCGCTCTCACTGCACCTTTGGAATTCAACGCTTTTGTTCATGTTTGGACCAAAGTTGCAATGAGGTCTGGAGCCTAGTGGTCCTGGCCAACCCCTCCACAGAATTGCTTTTGGGCGCAGCTATGGCCCTCTGATCCCTGCAGCTGCAGGATGGGGGGATTTAGAGGAGGTGTCGATAGTCACCCCCCAGCCTGCCACTGGAATGCCGCCTCCAAGTACTGGGCGGGCTTTGGCCTGTCTGACATCTGGACCTTGCCAGTGGCAGCAGCATCATGCCCCAAATTAGTATCTCAAGTGCCCATGACTGGCTACCCGTCACTGCTTGGCGTGTGGCTGCTACCAGTTTGTCTCTTGCAAGACCACTCGGAGGCGGGAATGGGTCAGGGAGCCAAGCTGATGCATGACTCTCAGAATTTTCCCCCATTCCCACCTTCAAACCCGCCTCTGTGGGCCCGGGAAGATTCCATCCACACTGCCATCAAAAAGACCGTAAGATCAAAACCAACAAGGTTCCTGGACATAATGCACCTTAAGAATTGCAAAACATACATCAAAAAGCAACTAGCCTAAATATTTTATAAAAATACAAAGATGCCAGGAGGTAATACAAACAATATACATGTCTGGATAGTAATTATGGAAATTATACAATTCCTGGTGCAACTGGCATAATCTGGAGCTGCTTGCATGCTCATGCAATATTCAGCCTGCTTGTATATTTAAGCTTTCTATTTATTCTATGTACGGGGCCTTGATAATGCTTTCTGCTTTTGTTCTAACAATTACAACATCAGAGTGTATAATATTGATTCCCCTGCCTGAATGGTTAGGCCTGAGGCACATGCAATATTGGGCCTCAGGCCTCATTCAAATGGCGTCCGTGAACTGAGGCAACTTGCCAGCAAACAAGCCTTCGGGTAGGTGCTTAAAAGGGAAGATGATTGGGACTGGGAGGTGGGGATGACTGGAAGAGAGGCTAATCAATAGAGGTTTGGCTAATAGAGAAGGGCTGATCTAAAGAGGGGCAAATGGAGGGGAGGGTGTTGGTGATCACGATTGAGGTTGCAATCGGTGGGATGGTGAGCAGTGGCTGATCGTGACCTGTAATTTGAATGTGGAGCCTGGAGGAGCACACCTGCAATTCTCAACTATACATATCGATAAGTATATTTTTTAAAAAGCTTACATTTTTGCTACCTCCTGCAGGGTTCCACTGATTAGGCTACAATTAGACCTCATTTTCCCAGTCTTATACAGGGGGCCTCAAGCTGGCATTAGGCCTTTTATTTCCATATGCAAAGGTTTTAACCCCTATTTTAGGCCGATAGTAAGGTGATTGGTGGTACGTTTCCAGCCTGCCACACTTGTTTGGTACTCAAAAGATGGGTGTGGCACAATTGAACTTCTACTCTTGTCCATGCAACCAATTAGCAGTACATGCTGTATCCTTTTCGGAATCCTGTGTTTCTTGATACCTGATCTGCAATGAAATAATCCATGTTGTAATATTTTCTTCATTAGGAAGACTTGATAGAGGTCATTTTAACCTGCCGGCGATTGTATAAAACATGCGATATAAGGCTGGCCACCTATTATACATGTTCTATTTCTTCAGTGGAATAGTAAGTCAGGAGAGATGCATAACCACGTATTCAATCTGATATCACCAGATTTCCATTATTGCCAGAAAGTTAAAAAGACCTCCAATAATTGATGGGCAAAATCCACACCAAGCTTTGATCAAGCAGCCAAAAAGGATATGGGGCTAAGCGTTCCCTCTCCCCAGTTTGACATTATCCTTTTTCTCATTGATGACCTCTCTAAGATGCATTCTGTAGGAGGTGAGCAAACACTAATATAATATAATATAAAAGCAACATACTGCAGATGCTGGAAATCTGAAATAAAAACAAGAAATGCTGGAAATACTCAGCAGGTCTGGCAGCATCTGAGGCGAGAGAAGCAGAATTAACGTTTCAGGTCAGTGACCCTTTATCAGAACAAACACTAATGTCAGCTAAAACTAAAATTTGAACTTTAAATTATTTGTCCAGTGTTCTGTATTCTAATAGCTCAATGAGGTAGCACATGGTTTAAAAATCTGCTCATTCAATAGAATTCTTTCGATCTGCATAGCTAAACAGTTAAAAATCCAATTTGCTATTTGATACAGGAAAGAGCATTCTATTCAGATTATTCCAGGGAAAGATTTGATAGCACATCACTGACAAATCAGGAAGGAGCAAATAAAGTCTTTCACTTCAGCTAGAGAATAAATTGCACATTCCACTGAATGATAAATGGAATTTGAATTAGTTTGGAAAAAAAACTTGAATTTAAGCTTTATTTTAATTCTTTTTGCCATATTTATTATATACTAAGATTATCTCACCTGAATTGCTCCTCTCTGTCCAGAAAAGACTGGACTGTACAGCCCAATCACTGTGTTGGTGTTTATCTGCCACACAACCAATAGTCCTACGCCACAAAATGTGGCTGCGTAGCACCCGTATTTTTGGCGCTACAGCTGACATTTTGGTTCCAAAACGGCTTCCGGGTTGTGTAAACCCTCCCAGCTTGATATCATCTTGGGAAGGATGTTAGTGTGTGCATTGGAAGTATGCAGAATAGGCAGATTGTGTCATCAATCATGTCAGCGCTGCAGTTTTAGAGCTCAATGCTCCAGCTAATGCTCTCCCTTATGTGTTAACCAGCAGGAAGGTCCTCCACCAGTGCTATTTAAAGGGATCATCAACTGCTCTCAGGTTGGCTGCTGATTGATTTCTATTGGCTGTTGCTGTGTTTGTAGAAGTGTTTGGTTGTTTGTACTGTTATTTAAAGTTGTTAAGTTCTATAGGGAGTAGTGTGGCAGGTGCAGAAGAACTTTGTCCTTATTTCAAAGATTCTGCACAAATCACTTGCTCGGAGACATGGGTGCAGTAGTTGCAATCCCTTGGCCTGCAGCATGACAGAGAGACCAAGTAGAGGTGACATAGAAGAGGACAAACAGCTTGAAGAGGGAGGAGGAGAGGGAGAAAGGCTACCTGCAGGCAGCCATATCCATTAAGGGTCTTCAGGGAACAATTCTCCGACCCAAACCTCGGTAAGGAACAGTGGCCTGAATTTTACTGTCCCCCAAGTAGCAAGAACAGAGGCGGGGGAGGGGGGTAGGCAGTAAAATAACGGGAAGCTGCATCAGGACGCAGTCCTTTATTGGATGACAGGCCTGAGGTGGCCAATTAAGAGGCCACCTCTGGTAAAATTGCCCTGCCGGTCTGGCAAGTGTGAGCTCAGGACCCCCATTTGGTCCTAATGTTGGGGTCCCAAAGCCCCCAGCAAAATTTAGCCCAGTGTATCAGGCATCTCTGCCCCACGAAGGAGATGCTGACTGAAATCTTCCACCTATTGCAGCCACTACTATTGTGTCAGAAAACAGTGAGGACAGCTTGCCTGTGGCTGTAAAGTTAAATGTGGCCATGATCTTTGGGCTCCCTCCAGGTTGAAGCAATATCTCCCAGTTTGTCATCCACTGTTATCACTGAAACTCTGCCTTCCAAGAGATCTGAATATATTACCTTCTCTTGCCAGAGAGTTGCAGGCAGAGTGAGCATGGCTTCCTGAGGATTGCAGGCTTCCCTATAGTGCAGGTTGCCATTCACTGCACGTTCATCCTTTTGTGAGCACCTCATGTCAATTTTCAGGTGTGTCACAGCTGGGTGGGATTCCTCTCCCTTAACGTCCAGCTGCTGCATGATCATATGCAGTGTGTCATGCAGGTCAATGCGGTATCCTGGCCGCAGTCATGGTGCTTTCATGATTCTGCAGTCCACTGTACCATCTGCATTTGAGCCACCATAACAAACCAGAGACTGTCTACTGGGCAATAACAGCTAACCGCTGATCACCTGGCTCATGATTGTGCAACACACATGTAGACAGCATACATACGATAAAAGCCATACTCTCCCATGGGATGTGATCAAGCAGATCATTAGGATGCTTAAATCTTGTTGCTTGGACTGCTCTGGTGGAGCCCTGCAGTAATTGGAAGAGGGTGTATCAAGATTTATCATGATCTGCTGCATGCTACACAATCCTATCATCATTTGGGCACAGCCCTTGCCACCAAGTATAGGGCAAACAGCTGAGAAGGAGGAGGAGAAGGAAGAAGAAGAAGGAGAGGAGGAAGGGTGGAGGAAACCAGCACATCCCCTTTCTAGCCAAGTACATGATCGACTCATTCAACTGTGGTACTAGTGAATGCAACCCCAATTCCCCCTTCACAAACAGCCCCAGGCCTTACCTTCTCTCTGTCACTGACCATCACAGTGTACTTTTAGCCACAATGCTAAAATAAAAGGCACCACACGACAAATGTTCCAACCAAATTTATAAATCAAAACATTCAATATTCCACACAAAAGTCAACAAATCAACCAGGTGCATATCCTTAGTACTCCTAGCAGTGTTACCCAAGTGGCTGTAGCATGGCTGGTGGAGGCTGCTGAATTTCAGTGGAGGAGACTGTCAATGGCCTTGCAGGTTGAACACAAGCAGCTGTGGCCGGAAAAGGCTGGGCTTCAAACTGCACCACCTCGGCATGGGTGGCAGCCGTCTGGGCTGGCTGGCTGACAGGCAATAATGAGGGCATTGGCAAAGAGGCAGTGGTGGGAGGACAAATGTTTCCATCCTGAGAGAGGTTCTTGCTCATTGAAGCCACTGTCACTCCCCCAGGGTGGCACCTCAGCAATTCTAGCAAGGTGATGGAGGACTGATTGCTGTGACACCCTGCAAGCTCCTTTGCACTTTGTAATCCTTCTTCATCTTCTTAGGCAGTCCCTCGGGAACGAGGATGACTTTCATCCACTCCAGGGTTGTGGGTCCTTGGGTAACTGAATAGTCCAATTCTGGATCCTCACACTCTGCCACAGGTGGGGCAGGTGATATTTGGTGAGGCGAGTGAATGGGATGCTCGAAATCCTTCCGCTATTTTCACTTGGTCACTGCCTGAGCATGTTGATGTTGTTCAAACTGGCTGATACCTTCGCAGATGCTTCTTCTCTATTTTGGGCGGCCTTGGGCAAGAGATTCCCACGAATCGGTGGAAATGTCACATTTTTTCAGGGAGGCTTGAAGCATATCCTTGTAGAGTTTCCTCTGCCCGCCTGGTAGCCTCTTGCCGTGTTGAAGCTCTGAGTAGAAAGCTTGTTTTGGGAGTCCTTTGTCAGGCATGTGGATGATGTGGCCCTCCCATTGTAACTGACTAGCCATGACCAATGTCTCGATACTGGGGATGATGGCCTGAGAGAGGACACTGATATTGAAGCACCTATCCTGCCACTGAATTTGCAGGATCTTGCGGAGGCACTGCTGGTGATATCTCTCCAGGGCTTTGAAATGTCTTCTGCACAGTGTCCATGTTTCTGACGCATACAGAAGAGCAGTTAATACTGCAGCCCTGTACACCATAAGGTTGGTGCCATGTTTGAGGTCTTTGTCATCAACACTCTTTTCCTCAGATGACCGAAGGCTGCGCTGCCACACTGGAGGAGATGCTGAGTTTCATTGTCGTTATCTGCCCTTGCTGAGACGAGGCTCCCAAGGTATGGGAAGTGATCAACATTGTGTCATCGCACCAACGGTCTTTTCCATCTTCCTCAGCGCAACACTCCACCTCATCTCCTTGGATCTTCCTGCTGGAGTAGATCTACTCTGCAGGACAAGCAGCAAACTATTTAACCTACATCGCCTCCAGTCCAAAACCAAGGGCTCTCCAACCTCTGTCATCGAGCTGCAGTATGTTGACGACTCTTGCGTATGTGCACACTCAGAGGCCGAACTTCAAACCCTCGTCGATGCATTCATGGAAGCATATGAAAGATTGGGCCTTAAACTAAACATCCAGAAGACAAAGGTCCTCTACCAGCCTGCTCCCACAGTGCAACACTGCCCCCTATCTATCAAGATCCACAGCGAACTTTGTGATCCATGGCCATGATGGCAGCAGTCTGAGCGTGCATGATAGCAAGCTGACCTTGCATGACTTCGTCTGAGCTTCCACTGCAGCAGCTATTAGGTGGATTCTGCTTGCATTGCAATGGAAGCTGTGGCATCGGCTGACAGACGCTGCATCATGAATGGGCCCACAAGTACTCTCATGGAGTTGCTCACCACTTCCACACTGGAGAGGATGAGCTTCATGCTCTACGCAAAGCCCAGTGCCAAGTTAATGCCCGACTTCTCCATACCCCTTGTCTTTGACCACAATGTCTGCCAATGTAAAAAGTCATTTTGGAGTGCGTACCCTTCAGTCTTCTGCTGTAGTCCATCCCATTGAAGTCCTTACCTGAGTTTTCTGCAGCAGAACCTGTGTGAGAACTTGCCATTTGGTGAGATGGTATCTATGCTGCCCTTGTCCCCTGCCCTGGCCGCAGGCCTCTCATGCCTGGTGTGTCACCACGTGAAGATCCTACCTCTTAAATTTTCCTCTAAAGTACACTCAGTGTCAATATCTGAGCTGGTGGCTGTGAGGGTGAGAGTGAGTGATAGTGTTTCTTCTTCATCACCATCTTTCTGCTCTTCCATCTCTTGCTCTTCCAACACTGCCTGACCAAGTTGCAGTTCCCACGTATCTGAAAGGAAAAAGGCATAAGGGTAGGGTTGTGGTGAGGGGAAGGAATATCAAGTATGAAGATACCGTCATCTTCAATGGTTTCGGTTCCATCGCTGGCCACAGCCTCAATCATAGCCACTACAGTAATGGTGAGCACTCCCTTCCCCATAGGGGTAAGGACATGCTGATGTGCCTTTCCCCCACCGGTTAGTTGCTGCTACCTCCAGTTATAAGCCACTTGCTAGTGCAGTAAGAGAGAGGGAAACGTGTCAGTGGGTGTGGTGCAATCTGTTTGGGAGATGTGGCTGTCATGGTTGAATAACTGGCAGCATATACAAGCTGCAAGGTTGTGGGTGTGAGGCTTGCTGCAGGGCTAAGCATGTAAGGGTGAGATGATGCCATGAATGTTCGGTGTGCGTTGCGATTGATAGAGATTCTTGATAGGTGAGTGATAGGGGTTATAGTAAATTGAGGAGTATTTGAGGCTAATGCTTCATTTGGTAGAATATGACATTTGAAGATGCATTCAATGGTCTTGATCACTCGAGTTAGGTCAGTGAACTTCTTGCAGCACTGCATCCAGATTCTCAGGGCTAGAGTGCCAGCATTAACCACAATGGGTATCTGCTCCCACTATCTTCACAATGTCTGTCTGGAGGCCTCCTGTAGATATAGGACCACTCTCCTGCTCTCCACCCCCTGCATCAAGGCCTCCAGTTCAGCATCTGAGAAGCTTGCAGCATGCGCGCTCCCCTATAGTGCCATCAGACGCTCTTCTTGCAGACCAGACACTTGTTATGAGCAGGCGAGGAGGGGTTGAAAGGTTCCCCTCTTACCCCTCTCCCATCAGGCTTGGGCACAAGCTCAACTGGGGAACTCCAGCTGCTGTGGCTGGTCTCAAACAGCTCATTTTCCAGCATATACTGAATTTCTTCCCGAACTTGGGTCAGTTTCCTGGGACATAAGCTGTAGAGGTTCTGTTTTATGGGAGGGGTCTCTCCTACATCCACATTCTGTAGGGTTAGAGTTGTGCACCATGGTGTGTCCCTGCAGATTTCTTTAAATGCTGTGAGAAGCCTTATTAGGGCTTCTATTTGTTCTGCTTTTAAGTCTTACAGAATTCCACCACCTCTTTGTGGAATTTTGGCCAGTCAAAATGCTATCTGATGCAGGCTTGGGTTTTTCGTACACTGGCATGTTCAGCCATTGGACGGTCGTGGTCTATTCTTAGTATTTCCTTACGGTACCTCGGCAGCAACACTACCTGGTGAACCACTCTTCATCTGAAGGTCTGTGAGGAGGTTTCCATTTTAGCATGGTAGCTAAATTTGCAGATGACACAAATATAGGTCGGAAAGTATGTGGCCAAGAGGACATAAGGAGCTCGCAGACCGATATAGAAAGGATGAGTGAGGGGGCAAAAATCTGGCAGATGGAGTATAATGTGGGAAAATGTGAAGTTGTTCCCTTTGGCAGAAAGAATAAGAAAGTTGAGTATTACTTAAATGAAGAACGACTGCAGAACTCTGAGGTGCAGAGGGATCGAGGTGTTCTGATGCATGAGTCACAAAAAGTTAGTCTACAGGTACAGCAAGTAGTAAAGAAGGTTAATGGAATGTTATCCTTTATTATGAGAGGAATTGAAAATAAAAGTAAAGATGTTATGCTTCAGTTATACAGGGCATTGGTGAGACCACATCTCGAATACTGTTGGCAGTTTTGGTCTCCATATTTAAGGAAGTAAATGCATTGGAGGCAGTTCAAAGGAGGTTTACTAGATTGATACCTGGAATGAGTGGGTTGTCTTATGAGGAAAGGTTGGACAGACTGGGTTTGTTTTCACTGGAGTTTAGAAGAGTGAGGGGAGACTTGACTGAAGTTTATAAAAACCTGAACGGTCTTGACAAGGTGGATGTGGAAAGGATGTTTCCTCTTGTGGGGGAGTCCAGAACTAGGGGGCACTGTTTTAATATTAGGGGTCGCCCTTTTAGGACAGAGATGAGGATAAATGTTTTCTCTGAGGGTTGTGTGACTTTGGAACTCTGCCTCAGAAGGTGGTGGAGGCCGGGTCATTGAATAATTTTAAGGCGGGGGTAGATAGATTCTTGTTAGGCAAGGGAATCAAAGGTTATCAGGGGTAGATGGAATTCGAGACACAAACAGATCAGCCATGATCTTATTGAATGGTGGAGCAGGCGAGAGGGGCCAAATGGCCTACTTCTGCTCCTAATTTGTATGTTCATATGGGTCAAAATCCTGAAACTCCCTTCCTAACAGCACTGTGGGTGTACCTACACCCCAAGGACTGCAGCAGATCAAGAAGGCAGCTCACCACCACGTTCTCAAGGGCAATTAGTGCTGGGTAGTAAATGCTGGCCTAGCCAGCGACACCCACATCCCATGAACGAATGTAAAAAAAATCACTAATTCTGGTAGCACATTTCACAACTTAACAACCCTCTGTGTAGAAAAAGGTTTCTCCTGTTCTCTGTCTTAAATTGCTTGTATTTATGTCCTTTATTCTCGACTTCTCAAGCACTGGAAACTGTTTATTTCAATCTACTTTCCCCTGTTTCTTCATAATCTTAAACTTCTCTATCAAACCACTTTATGATCTCCACTGTTCTAACAAAACATTTCTACAAGTCTTTGCATGTGTGATACATATCAGATGGACACAAAATGTTAACAGTAAAAGCTCAAGAAATATTCAGTTACTTAATTTTAATATAGTTACGACCAGGTGAGAAAGAGGTCTAGGGTTCCCTTTCAGCCTTCACCTGGTTTTACTATAACAGGGTTTAATTTTTAAACAGACTGTTTTTAGCTCCCCCTTGGTGAATCCTTGTTCACTGCTTCCCAATTATAAGGCAAAGAAACCAGCATAAACAGGCTTTCTTAGGTTTAAAGAAGAAAGATTGAAATGTCATTAAACTTAAACTCTAATTCAGTTAACGCCTACAGATACACGACGTGCCCACGCTTGCATGCATACGTGATACACACATGCAAATAGAGACAGAAGAGAGCAGAAGAAAAATATCGTGGAGAGGTTTGAGGCTATATCTGAAGAGTTGTTGTTATGGTTCTTCGAGCTCACTGTACAGTCCTTGATTGTAGGTAGATCTTGCTTATCATTGGGGCCCAGTATTCTTCCTAAACCTTGTTTGCTATAGGAGATTTTTCGCTCTTGGGGTTCATGTGTCTTCAGTGGGTTTCAGAGAAAGAGATGGAGAGCAGACAGGTGAGGTTGTGGTGAGCCAGCCAGGCAAGGTCTATTCAATCCAGGAGCAAAGAGCTTTCTGCAGGCTTTCAGTTCAAACTGTACAATTCAGAAAAACAAACAGACTGCCAGGCAGGTTAGTCATGTGACACATCTGTTCTCTGCGTATTGTATGTGTCAGGGAATGGTACCTTGTCTACAAACACTGTATGTTAATATGCAGAAATGTCTTTCCAGCCAGGGGCCTGGCAACTCCTTGTAACAGGCCTTCTCTTCTTCCCAGCAACAATTTGAAATTTAATGCCCATGTGGCAAAATTAATATGCCTCACTCTTGGCAGGTGGGGACCTGCATTAGTAGGATATTATCATTGGTAAAAAATGCCATTAAAATCTTCATGAACTTTCATCTGTTGAAAGCCCATGCACATTAATGCTCAATGCACCTTATATTTGGGCAGAGGGAATTAAAAAGAAACTGTGGTCAGAATTTTATGCCTCATCCCACCCACTGGAGCAGACTGGAGACGGCGGGGTGTGTGTTAAATCAAATGGAAGGCAGGGGATGCCGTTCTTATCATCTACCCACCCTTGCGGACTGGTGGGGGCGGGGGCGGGGGTGGGGTGGCCCTCTTGATTGGGAACCCAGTGCGCCACAGAGGCCTCCCACAACGCCACTAGTCACCTCCACCAGAGCACCTCCCCCTGCCCTCGTACGCAATCCCCACCCCCTCCAAATCCAACCGATTTTCCCCAGCGAGGCCCAAAACCCCATTCGCCTTTCGGTGCTGGCATCCACACTACTCCTCATGATGGGTGCATTCCCAGCAGTGGTGCTGCTGGGACAGCGGAGTTGCCAGCCCACTGATTGGCCGGCAGCTCTTTGAGGCGGAAGCCCCAACCAAGGCCAATTAAGGGCTTGGGCTATGCAAAATCGCTGCATGGCTTCCAGGCCCGGCAAAGGCGGGCTTGCCCCCGACTTTTAAGCTGGTGGGCGGGGCCTCCACTATGATGTAAAAGTTTGTCCTGTATTCTTAAGCATAAAGGCTGTATTTAATGTGCAAGGCAATTTTAATACCAAATGCTACTCATTCAGCAGAGTGAGATTCAATAAAAATACAACATCTTTCTAACCTACTCTCAGAAAGCAGTAGGTTCAAACCACAATCTAGAATTTAAGCACATAATTCAGGCTGACAAGTCAGTGATGTGATGAGGAAGTGCTACATTGACAGGCTATCTTTCAGATCAGATGTTCAGTTCAGGCACATCTACCTGATCAGGTGAATGCAAAAGATCTTATGACACAAAGCACAAACGGCGGTCATAATATCGTCGTGGGATGGCCGCCACCTGCAGGTAAGTTTATTTACATGTTATTAATGTTAATTTGCATATGTTGATGAAGAGGCCGCTGCCAGGCGGTGGGAGGGCCGCTCCGAGGACCCCCGCCGCTGGTTATAAGCGATGGGCCCTTCTTGACGTCGAGGAGGGCCTCTCCTGCAGAATTTTTACTGGCCCCCGCACTGCAAACCGTGCCGTCGAAGGGCAGGTAAAACTCAGCCCCTAGTAATGAAAGATCTAACTTCTTTCCTATGCTAATAGTGTGGGGGCGCATTAATGATTTATTATCTATTGTGATTCTAACTCTTTCAATGACATCACTGATATCTTCATAAATGTTACAAAACTTGTAGACTAAGTAATTTTAGAAATAACAAAATAATCCTGAGTAGCAAACAATGAATCTAGCCCTGCAGCTAATACAATATACTAATTAGGAAAAATGTTTTTCTTAATATTCCTCGACACCTTGGGTTGATAACTAATGCCTGGAGATGCCATCTTACAGCCGGTTTGATCACATATTATTATTTACTCTACTATCAGACACTTAATTCCAACCAGTGTCATCATCTGTTAATTTTAAGCAATCTGAACTCATCATCACTATTCCACTTTTCAATCTTCTTTCACTATGTGGTCAAATCCAAATATAACGAAAAATTGCATTAATCAGGATTCTATCAGAGATCTAATTAAGTCATTAAGCCGCAAAGGTTAATTAATTCTGCTGGATTTTCAAAATATATTTGCCTTGAAAATTTTAATCTGGTCTATTTTTTTAGAATATTACAGCGCAGTACAGGCCCTTCGGCCCTCGATGTTGCGCCGACCTGTGAAATCATCTGACCTACACTATTCCACTTTCATCCATATGTCTATCCAATGACCACTTAAATGCCCTTAAAGTTGGCGAGTCTACTACTGCTGCAGGCAGGGCGTTCCACGCCCCTACTACTCTCTGAGTAAAGAAACTACCTTTGACATCTGTCCTATATCTATCACCCCTCAACTTAAAGCAATGTCCCCTCGTGTTTGCCATCACCATCCGAGGAAAAAGACTCTCACTATCCACCCTATCTAACCCTCTGATTATCTTATATGTCTCTATTAAGTCACCTCTCCTCCTCCTTCTCTCCAACGAAAACAACCTCAAGTCCCTCAGCCTTTCCTCGTAAGACCTTCCCTCCATACCAGGCAACATCCGAGTAAATCTCCTCTGCACCCTTTCCAAAGCTTCCACATCCTTCCTATAATGCGGTGACCAGAACTGCACGCAATACTCCAGGTGCGGTCTCACCAGAGTTTTGTACAGCTGCAGCATGACCTCGTGGCTCCGAAACTCGATCCCCCTACTAATAAAAGCTAACACACCATATGCCTTCTCAACAGCCCTATTAACCTGGGTAGCAACCTTCAGGGATTTATGTACCTGGACACCAAGATCTCTCTGTTCATCTACACTACCAAGAATCTTCCCATAAGCCCAGTACTCTGCATTCCTGTTACTCCTTCCAAAGTGAATCACCTCACATTTTTCCGCATTAAACTCCATTTGCCATCTCTCAGCCCAGCTCTGCAGCCTATCTATGTCCCTCTGTAACCTACAACATCCTTCGGCACTATCCACAACTCCACCGACCTTCGTGTCATCCGCAAATTTACTAACCCACCCTTCTACACCCTCTTCCAGGTCATTTATAAAAATGACAAACAGCAGTGGCCCCAAAACAGATCCTTGCGGTACACCACTAGTAACTAAACTCCAGGATGAACATTTGCCATCAACCACCACCCTCTGTCTTCTTTCAGCTAGCCAATTTCTGATCCAAAGCTCTAAATCACCTTCAACCCCATACTTCCGTATTTTCTGCAATAGCCTACCGTGGGGAACCTAATCAAACGCCTTACTGAAATCCATATACACCACATCCACGGCTTTACCCTCATCCACCTGTTTGGTCACCTTCTCGAAAAACTCAATAAGATTTGTGAGGCACGACCTACCCTTCACTAAACCGTGCTGACTATCGCTAATGAACTTATTCTTTTCAAGATGATTATAAATCCTGTCTCTTATAACCTTTTCCAACATTTTACCCACAACCGAAGTAAGGCTCACAGGTCTATAATTACCAGGGCTGTCTCTACTCCCCTTCTTGAACAAGGGGACAACATTTGCTATCCTCCAGTCTTCCGGCAGTATTCCTGTCGACAATGACGACATAAAGATCAAGGACAAAGGCTCTGCAATCTCCTCCCTGGCTTCCCAGAGAATCCTAGGATAAATCCCATCTGGCCCAGGGGACTTATCTATTTTCACACTTTCCAAAATTGCTAACACCTCCTCCTTGTGAACCTCAATCCCATCTAGCCTAGTAGCCTGAATCTCAGTATTCTCCTCGACAACATTTTCTTTCTCTACTGTAAATACTGACGAAAAATAATCCTTTAACGCTTCCCCTATCTCCTCTGATTCCACACACAACTTCCCACTACTATCCTTGATTGGCCCTAATCTAACTCTAGTCATTCTTTTATTCCTGATATACCTATAGAAAGCCTTAGGGTTTTCCCTGATCCTATCCGCCAATGATTTCTCGTGTCCTCTCCTTGCTCTTCTTATCTCTCCCTTTAGATCCTTCCTGGCTAGCTTGTAACTCTCAAGCGCCCTAACTGAGCCTTCACGTCTTATCCGAACATAAGCCTTCTTCTTCCTCTTGACAAGCGCTTCAACTTCTTTAGTAAACCACGGCTCCCTCGCTCGACAACTTCCTCCCTGCCTGACAGGTACATACTTATCAAGGACACGCAGTAGCTGCTCCTTGAATAAGCTCCACATTTCGATTGTTCCCATCCCCTGCAGTTTCCTTCCCCATCCTACGCATCCTAAATCTTGCCTAATCGCATCATAATTTCCTTTCCCCCAGCTATAATTCTTGCCCTGCGGAATGTACCTGTCCCTGCCCATCGCTAAGGTAAACCTAACCGAATTGTGATCACTATCACCAAAGTGCTCACCTACATCTAAATCTAACACCTGGCCGGGTTCATTACCCAGTACCAAATCCAATGTGGCATTGCCCCTGGTTGGCCTGTCTCCATACTGTGTCAGAAAACCCTCCTGCACACACTGGACAAAAACTGACCCATCTAAAGTACTCAAACTATAGTATTTCCAGTCAATATTTGGAAAGTTAAAGTCCCCCATAACAACTACCCTGTTACTCTCGCCCCTGTCAAGAATCATCTTCGCTATCCTTTCCTCTACATCTCTGGAACTATTCGGAGGTCTATAAAAGACTCCCAACAGGGTGACCTCACCTCTCCTGTTTCTAACCTCGGCCCATACTACCTCACTACCTCACGGCCCATACTACCATACTACCTATTTGTGGCCTTGATCTCATATCTTGATGTTGCTTCCTCTCAGCTTGTTTTTGCCTGGGTCCCACTATTTCAATTCCCCTTCCGAGCTACCATGTTGATCTAAAAGGATGGCTTAATCTCCCTTGATGGAACATAGATCAGAGAATAATACTGCACAGAAGGAGGCTATTCAGACCACTGTGCCTGTGCCATTTCTACGTAAGAACTATCCAGTTAGTCCCATTCGTTCTGCACTTTCCATTATCCCTGCAACTGTTTTCTTTTCAAGTACATATCCAGTTCCCTTTGAAAGTCATTGCTAAATTTGTTTCCACCATTCTTTCAGACAGAACACTCCAGATTATAACAACTTGCTGCGTAAAAATATTCGCAGCTCGCCTTTTTCCTTCTGCCAATGGGAAATGGTCTTCTTATTTATTCTGTCAAAACCCTTTATGATTTTGAAATTGTCTATTAAATCTCGCCTTAAACTTCTTTACTCAAATGAGAACTACCCCAGCTTCGCTAGTCTCTCCACCTAACTGATGTTCCGCATCTCTGTTATCATTCTCGTAAACCTTTTTAGAGTTGTGCAAGTGAAGTGACCAATGGCAAAGCCTGCATGCCTTATGTTTAGACCATTATCAATCACCAGTGTGATGCTCAGAATTGAACACCATACTCAAACTGGGACCTTATTAGTGTTTTATAAAATTTTAGCATAACATCCCTGATGTTTTACCCTATGGCCGAAATTTTACGCCACCCCAGCGGGTCGGATGATGGCGTGGGGGTGGCGTGAAATTGAGCGGCAGGCTCCGGGAGGCCTCACCGCCCCGATTCCGCCTCCGACCAAGTTTACAGAGGTCCGGGGGGGGTGGGGTGAGAAGCGGCCCGCCCGCCCAAGGCCAATCAAGACCCTTAAGTGGCTCCACGGGTATTTTACCCTGGCAAGCTGGTGTGCCAGGGACATGAAAGGCCATCCAGCTATAGCTGTTGACCTTTCCGCACCCCGGGGGGGGCCTGGCAATCAGGCACAGGGTGCCCGATTGAGGGCCGCCCCCACCTCTCAACCCAACCCCGGGATCCAAGACGCCCCCCCCTCCCTCAAACGACCACACTAGCCTCACCAGGGCACGACCGATTCCCCTGGTATTGCTGCCCGAACTTACCTTCTGTCCCGGTTCCATTGCGTCCTCCTCAGTCGGCTGGGCTGTAGTCTCAGCAGTGGCCACCGCTCCCTCCTCCCTCAAGTGGGTGGAAGTCCCGCCTCGGGCCAATTGAAGCCTGGGGATCCGTAAAATATGGGATGGATCCCCAGGCTGGGCAGGAGCGGGATCGGTACCGACATTTACGTCGGAGTCCGGCTCCCGTCTGCCCAGTGTAAAATTCCAGCCTATGCCTCTGTTTATAAAGCCAAGGATTTTTATTAATATCCTTCTCAACTTGTCCTGCCAATCATTGGGCTTCCAGATCTGTCTCTGCTACTGCATCACCTGTTCTTTCCAAAATTCCCCAATCAATTTCAAAATTACCCCAGATTCAAATGCTTTTGATCAATTTCCCATTTATTTCTCCCCAAAAGAAACTTTATTCCTTGATATTCAGGAACCACCTGGACTACTTTTCATTAGTTCCTTGTAATTCACAGTTTGTGTCCTCACCCAAACCCATTCCCTCCTGCAAAATTCCTAACACCTTTACCTAGGAGAGGTAATGAAAAGGGGTGAAGGAAACACTGAAGATCAACATTTCAACATCCCAACACCAATTCCACATCCCTTTATACCATGTTTACAATGCCTGCATTCTAACTTTTCACTGAACACTTCTGAACATTTCTCCTTACCAGCAGATATTTCATAATGCTCAG
The DNA here is from genome assembly GCF_036365525.1 of Heterodontus francisci. NCBI lineage: Eukaryota > Metazoa > Chordata > Chondrichthyes > Heterodontiformes > Heterodontidae > Heterodontus > Heterodontus francisci. Next base: position 153,162,253 of record NC_090373.1, on the reverse strand, counting down.
CAAAAATTTATCCCAGTCAAAAAGAAGGACCGATGAGAAGAATGAACCACCTGTGGTTAACAAAGTCGGTCAAGGAGAGTATCCAATCAAAAACGAAGGCATACAAAGTAGTGAAAACTAGTGGTAGGCCAGAGGATTGGGAATTTTTTAGGAACCAGCAGCGGATGACGAAAAAGCTAATGAAGAGGGAGAAAATTGATTATGAAAAGAAAATTTTCAAGAAATATAAAAACAAACAGCAAGAGCTTCTACAGGTATATAAAAAGAGAGAGAGTAGCTAAAGTGAGCGTGGAACCCTTGGATGATGTGACTGGAGAACTGATAATGGGGAACAGGGAAATGGCACATCATTTAAACCAATATTTTGCATTGGTCTTCATGGTGGAGGACACTATAAACATCCCACCGATATCAGATAAGCAAGGAGCTAATGGGAGGAAAGATCTTGTAACAGTCTCTATCTTAAGGGACAAAATGTTTGACAAACTAATGGGACTAAAGTCAGACAAGTCGCCAGGACCTGATGGCCTGCATCCAAGGGTTTTAAAGAAAGTGGCTGCAGAGATAGTGGAAGCATTGGTTGAAATATTCCACAACTCACTGGATTCTGGGAGGGTCCCAGTGGATTGGAAAACCGTTAATGTGATACCCCTGTTCAAGAAGGGAGGGAGACAAAAAGCAGGAAACTATAGGCCAGTCAGCCTAACATCGATCGTTGGGAAAATGCTAGAGCCCATTATTAAGGAAGAAATAGCAGGATATTTAGAAAAGCTTAACGTAATCAAACAGAGTCAACATGGTTTTGTGAAAGGGAAATCATGTTTGACAAATTTGCTAGAGTTTTTTGAAGATGTCACAAGCAGAGCTGATAAAGGGGAATCAGTAGATGTAGTGTATTTAGATTTCCAGAAGCATTTGATAAGGTGCCACATAAAAAGATTATTGCAGAAGATAGGAGCTCACAGTATTGGGGGTAATGTATTAGCATGGATTGAGGATTGGTTAACTCACAGAAGACAGAGAGTCAGGATTAATGGGTCTTTTTCAGGTTGGAAAGACATAACTAGTGGAGTGCGACAAGGATCAGTTCTCGGGCCTCAATTATTTACTCTCTATATTAATGACTTGGAGGAGGGGGCAGAGTGTAATATATCCAAATTTGCTGATGATACAAAAATAAGTGGGAGGGCATGTTGTGATGAGGACATAAGGAATCTGCAAGGGGATATAGATAGGTTGAGTGAGTGGGCAAAAACTTGGCAGATGGACTTTAATGTAGGAAAGTGTGAGGTCATGCACTTTGGTAGGAAGAATTAAAAGGCAGACTATTATTTAAATAGAGAGAGATTTCAAAAAAGTGCAGCACAGAGGGATCTGGGTGTTCTTGTGCATGAAACACAAAAGGTTAGCATGCAGGTGCAGCATGTAATTAAGAAGGCAAATGGAATTTTGGCCTTTATTGCTGGGGGGTTGGAGTTTAAAAATAGGGAAGTCTTGTTACAACTGTACAGGGTATTGGTAAGGCTGCACTTGGAGTACTGTGTACAGTTTTGGTCCCCATGTTTAAGAAAGGATATACTGGCATTGGAGGCAGTTCAAAAGAGATTCACTAGGCTGATTCCTGGGATGAAGGGGTTGACTTATCAAGGACGGCTAAACAGGTTAGGCCTTTATTCATTAGAGTTTAGAAGAATGAGGGGTGATCTTATTGAAACGTATAAGATTCTGAGGAGTCTCGACAGGGTAGATGTTGAGAAGATGTTTCCACTAGTGGGGGAATCTCGAACTAGGGGACATAGTTACAGAATAAGGGGACACACATTTAAAACTGAGATGCGAAGGAATTTCTTCTCTCAGAGGATAGTGAATGTCTGGAATTCTCTACCGCAGAGAGTTGTGGAGGCTAGATCACTGAAAGTATTTAAAGAGGCGATAGATAGATTTTTGAAATATCAGGGAGTTGAGGGCTATGAGGAGCTGGCACGATAGAGGAGTTGAGGTCTGGGGCAGATCAACAATGATCTTACGGAATGGCGGGACAGGTTTGAGGGGCCTAATGGCCTACTCCTGCTCCTATTTCGTATGTTCTTATATTCTCTGCTAACTACTCTCTCAATATGTCCTGCCACGTTCAATGATCTATTCACAAGATCGATCACATCCCTCTGTCCCTCTAGACTCTTTAGAATTATGCCACTTAGTCTATATTGCCTCTCACTATCCCTTTTGTCAAAGTGCACCACCTCACACTTCTCTGTATTAAATTCCAACTGCCACTGGTAAGGTCCATTCTGATAGCCTATCTATCTCCTGTTGCAGTCAATTAGTATCATACTCAGTAACAAAAACAAGAAATGCTGGATTCACTCAGCAGGTCTGGCAGCATCTGTGGAAAGAGAAGCAGAGTTAACGTTTCGGGTCAGTGACCCTTCTTCGGAACTGACAAATATTAGAAAAGTCACAGATTATAAACAAGTGAGGTGGGGGTTGGGCAAGAGATAACAAAGGAGAAGGTGCAGATTGGACCAGGCCACATAGCTGACCAAAAGGTCACGGAGCAAAGGCAAACAATATGTTAATGGTGTGTTGAAAGACAAAGCATTAGTACAGATTAGGTGTGAATATACTGAATAAGGAACATCAGCAAGTGCAAACCTGAAGAAAAACAACCTGAAAAAAACAGTGGGTAAGCAAACTGAACAAACTAAGATGAAATGAAATAAATGCAAAAAAAGATTGTAAAAAATGTAAAAAGGAAGAAAAAATAACTAAAAATGACTAAAAATGAAAGTAAAGTGGGGGGCTGTCATGCTCTGAAATTATTGAACTCAATGTTCAGTCCGGCAGGCTGTAGTGTGCCTAATCGGTAGATGAGATGCTGTTCCTCGAGCTTGCGTTGATGTTCACTGGAACACTGCAGCAATCCCAGGACAGAGATGTGAGCATGAGAGCAAGGGGGAGTGTTGAAATGGCAAGCAACCGGAAGCTCAGGGTCCTGCTTGCGGACTGAGCGGAGATGTTCCGCAAAGCGGTCACCCAGTCTGCGCTTGGTCTCCCCAATGTAGAGGAGACCACACTGTGAGCAGCGAATACAGTATACTACATTGAAAGAAGTACAAGTAAATCGCTGCTTCACCTGAAAGGAGTGTTTGGGGCCTGGGATAGTGAGGAGAGAGGAGGTAAATGGGCAGGTATTACACCTCCTGCGATTGCAAGGGAAGGTGCCCTGGGACGGGGACGAGGTGGTGGGGGTAATGGAGGAGTGGACCAGGGTGTCGCGGAGGGAACGATCCCTTCGGAATGCTGACAGGGGAAGGGAGGGGAAGATGCGACTGGTAGTGGCATCACGCTGGAGGTGGCGAAAATGGCGGAGGATGATCCTTTGGATATGGAGGCTGGTGGGATGAAAAGTGAGGACAAGGGGAACCCTGTCACGGTTCTGGGAGGGAGGGGAAGGGGTGAGGGTAGAGGTGCGGGGAATGGGTCGGACACGGTTGAGGGCCCTGTCAACCACAGTGGGGGGAAATCCTCGGTTGAGGAAAAAGGAGGTCATATCAGAAGCACCGTCATGGAAGGTAGCATCATCAGAGCAGATGCGTCGGAGACGGAGAAACTGGGAGAATGGAATGGAGTCCTTACAGGAGGTAGGGTGTGAAGAAGTGTAGTCGAGGTAGCTGTGGGAGTCAGTGGGCTTATAATGGATATTGGTAGACAACCTATCCCCAGAGATGGAGACAGAGAAGTCGAGGAAGGGAAGGGAAGTGTCAGAGATGGACCATGTAAAGGTGAGAGAAGGGTGGAAATTGGAAGCAAAGTTGATAAAGTTTTCTAGTTCGGGGCGGGAGCAGGAAACGGCACCGATACAGTCATCAATGTACCGGAAAAAGAGTTGGGGGAGGGGGCCTGAGTAGGACTGGAACAAAGAATGCTCGACATATCCCACAAAAAGACAGGCATAACTAGGACCCATGCGGGTACCCATAGCGACACCTTTTACTTGAAGGAAATGCATGGAGTTGAAGGAGAAGTTGTTCAATGTGAGAACAAGTTCAGCCAGGCGGAGGAGGGTGTTGGTGGATGGGGACTGGTTGGGCCTCTGTTCCAGGAAGAAGCGGAGAGCCCTCAAACCATCCTGGTGGGGGATGGAGGTGTAGAGCGATTGGACGTCCATAGTGAAGAGGAGGCGGTTGGGACCAGGAAACTGGAAATTGTCAAAATGACGTAGGGCGTCAGAAGAGTCACGGATGTAGGTGGGAAGAGACTGGACCAGCGGAGAAAAGATAGAGTCTAGATAGGAAGAAATAAGTTCAGTTGGGCAGGAGCAGGCTGACACAATGGGTCTGCCGGGACAGTCCCGTTTGTGGATTTTGGGAAGGAGGTAGAAGCGGGCTGTCCGGGGTTGCGGGACTATGAGGTTGGAAGCTGTAGAGGGAAGATCTCCAGAGGAGATGAGGTCAGTGACAGTCCTTTGGACGGTGGCTTGATGTTCGGTGGTGGGGTCATGGTCCAGAGGGAGGTAGGAAGAGGTGTCTGTGAGTTGGCGTTGAGCTTCTGCAAGGTAGAGGTCGGTACGCCATACAACAACAGCACCACCCTTGTCTGCAGGTTTGATGACCATGTCGGGGTTAGACCTGAGAGAACGGAGTGCCTGAAGTTCAGAGGGGGACAGGTTAGAGTGAGTGAGGGGGGCAGAGAAATTGAGACGACCAATGTCTCGCCGACAGTTTTCAATGAAGAGATCAAGAGCGGGTAAGAGGCCAGGGTGAGGGGTCCAGGTAGAGGGAGAATGCTGGAGGCGGGTGAATGGGTCTGCTGGTCGGGGGGAGGACTCCTGGTCGAAGAAGTGAGCCCGGAGGCGGAGGCGACGGAAGAAGAGCTCAACGTCATGCCGAGCGCGAAATTCATTGAGGTGGGGGCGTAAGGGGATAAAACTGAGACCTTTGCTGAGTACAGAACGCTCAGCATCAGAGAGGGGGAGGTCAGAGGGTATAGTGAATACACGGCAAGAGGTCAGATCAGAAGGGGTGGGGTCAGAGGGAAGTGAAGCGGAAGGAGGATCTGGAGGGGCATTAGTCCCCATCAGCTGCTGGAGCTTGCGTTCCTTAACACCTGAAAGGAAGAAAAAAAGTTTTTTGTTAATGCGTCGGATGAGACGTAAGATGAGATGAAACTGCGGAGTAGAACAGATTTGAGATAAGGTGAGACGGTGCTGCTGGAGAGAGAGGTCCAGTGTGTGCATATGGCGGCGCATAGCACTGAGTGTGGATCTCAGGATGCGGCGAGAGTAGCAGTCCGAGGAACGTTGTATCCGCAGTATTTTGCTTTTATTTTAGTATCATACTCAGTGTCTGCAATATCTTCAAGTTTGATGTCATCAATAAATTTTGAAATTTTACTCTGTATTCCAGAATGATAGTTGCAGAAATATGTGCCTGTACCCCTAACTATGATTTAGATTTAGAGATACAGCACTGAAACAGGCCCTTCGGCCCACCGAGTCTGTGCCGACCATTAACCACCCATTTATATTAATCCTACACTAATCCCATATTCCTACCACGTCCTCACCTGTCCCTATATTCCCCTACCACCTACCTATTCTAGTGGCAATTTCATAATGGCCAATTCACCTATCAACCTGCAAGTCTTTTGGCTGTGGGAGGAAACCGGAGCACCCGGAGGAAACCCACGCAGACAAAGGGAGAACTTGCAAACTCCACACAGGCAGTACCCAGAATTGAACCCAGGTCGCTGGAGCTGTGAGGCTGCTAACCACTGCGCCACTGTGCCGCTATGGAATCTCCTTTCATGACTGCATTGCTACTCTTTGCTATTCCCTCCTGTGCAGTCCCTTGCTCATTGGTGCCATGGTCTGGACTACACTCCTTCAATGTGTCATCACTCCCAGCATTCTCCCAAGCGGAGTACCGGTTTGAGAGTGGCACACACCCCAACGGCTCCTGCATCTCCTGCCTCTCTTGTGGATGGCCACCCATCTACTATCCTGACTTCTCACTGCCTTTGAGTGACCAGCTTCTGGGACATATGATCCAGGAAACTCTTATCCTCTGTGATGCTCCGCAGTGAGTCCAGTTGCCCCACAAGCAGCAGGAGACTCTTCCTACAAACGTGGTCCTCCAAGACACATGAAGTCTCCTGACGTTCCCACATGGTGAAAGCAATAGGTCTCAGGAGCCCATCCATGATCTAAGAGAAAACCTCCATTCCCTCTTTTAGAATCTAGTTGTTACTTTGTTTAAGCTATTAATTTTAGTTAATGCCTCTAGCCCTGCTCAGTGCTAATACTCTTATGAATTCACTTACTGCTATACTTGATCGGCACTCCATTTACCACCTTAAACATTCACTCCCTGCACCACCAATGCACAGTGGCAGCAGTGTTCATCATATACAAGATGCACTGCGGCAACTCACCATATCTCCTTTGAAAGACCTTCCAAACTCGCAACCTCTTCCACCTAGAAGGATAAGGGCAGCAGACATGTGGGAACACCACCATCTGCAAGTTCCCCTCCAAGTTACACACCATCGTGACTTGGAAATACATCACCATTCCTTCACGGTCAGTGGATCAAAATCCTGGAACTCTCTCCCTAACAGCACTGTTACCCACACCCGATGGACTGCAGTAGTTCAAGAAGGCGGCTCACCTCCACCTTCTAAAGGGTAATTAGGGATAGGCAAGAAATGATGGCCTAGCCAGTGATGCCCACATCCCATGAAATTAATAAAAAAAACTTATCTCAATTGAAATTTTATTAATTAGTTTAACTAGTTAAGCTATAAATTTAATACTACACCTTATAAGTTCCTGGTCCTGGTTTAAACCACTGCCCTAGTTTTAAAAAGAAACCTAATACTCACCAATCAATCACCTACCTGCTGTCTTCTGACATCACTCCACACTGTTTTGGAAATACACCGGTCAGGCCTGCGCTATTCCCCCCGCTCTCTCTCTCTTATTCTCAGCCGCACTGCTGGTGTCTCTGATCAGGTCCAATGAGGCCCTGTTTTTGGGCGATGCTTGAATTGTAATTGGAAGAAATGTCTATCAGGCAGCTGATTGATATCGCCCACTTTATACTATAGCTCAATGTCCAAATTACCACCGAAGACTACTGACAATGTTAAAATTAAGTTGCCGTGGAAGAATTTGACCAGCCCACTGAATGGGTGGAAGAAAATCTAGCCCAGTGAATCTACATGCCAAAAGGTAGACGTCAAACTCCATTAAAAGCTGGAATCACAGAACTGCGTGGGGTCAACAATCTGCCTTGGTGGATGTGGGGTGGGATTAATGCTGGGCTACACTCACCGAGGATCTCCATGCTTACTTAGTCAAAGTTCACAGGGTCGGGGTGGGGGGGGGAAGTCTCTTGATTTGCATCAGAAGGACAGGTGGCTGCATCACTGGGGGCACAATTAGGCCGTCTCACACGCTCCCACTGATTGTAAATTTGATCATCCTCTGCCGCTCTGGGGCGGGGTTGAGAGCCATGGCCATATGGGATCACAAGTGCTTCTATTGGCCCCTTTATGTAAAAGTGGCTAGATTTTAAAAAATATTTCATTTTCCTCAAGGATCCAATCCATCTTCCCAAGCTGTACTGTCAAATGAAGCTCACATTTAGAGGTTGGTAGCCTGTTTCACCCTGGTCTCCTTATGAGACAGGGATGCAGGAATCCCTGGGCCTGCCCCTTCACACATCAGCAGCCGTTTTCTGGGTGGGCTAAGGATCTATGCCTCAAAAAAGACGAAAGAAAATTCCAACTTAAGACCTGTATCCAGCATAAATGGTTCACAGCCTAATTTATGGTGCACTCATTGTAGGTGATTGCAGGAGTCCTGCTGCATGTTATATAGAGAGCATTAAATTAACTTTAAAAACCTACACAAATGTTAGCATTGATTTACTAAACATTATTCAGTACACTGAGCAACACTTGAAAATTTATGTTCCTGGGAATTGATTGTTAGTAAATGTTAAAACCTCTGATTAATGTGCTAACAAGAATTAAGTCCTTTTCCTATAATAAACCATCATTTTTTTGGAATGACTGATGAAGGTTGTGTATGAGTTTTATTTATTGTTTGTAATGTATTCTAGTGTGCAGTGGATAATGGTGCCCTCAAAAAATACATAGAAATTACAATACAGAAACGCGATTCACCCCAACCAGTCCGTAACAGCATTTTCACCCTACACGAGAAAAGATCCCTAATCATGTTTACTTACACTTTTCCTATATCCTTTCACCCTGTTTTCCATCATCTACCCAAGGATAACTGAGCTAAATGTGTAGTTCATCATTAAAAGGTCTGATTCCAGGAGGAATTCGCTTATTGAAAGCTAATACTGCTGAATATACTCTGTAGCACATTGAAAAAACAAAACTCGCCACTTATACAAATGCAGAATAATAGCACCAGTTGCCAAAACACTGTGAAATATTGTGTAAAGGATGTTGCTGTTAGTGCATTTAAGCTTGAGTTGAGCATTTTGCTCAAATGAATTGCATTGAAAATCAATTGAGCAAAAAAATCTTCGAAGTGCAAGACATTTCTATGACAGCCTATTCTTTAATGATCCATCAAGAAATGATGGTCTTTCCAAAACTGCTCATGTAGTTAGGCTTTGTAATTTCATCAGTAACAGACTTTTAAAATCAACAGTTTAACATAACTCAGTATTATTTTAGGCATAAGCAAACTGCTCTTCAATCTAATGTTCAAACTTTCGATTTTTTCTAACAGGCTGATGGGGTGAGAAATTGCTCTTGTTGCTCTATGTTGCGACATTCTACATGTATTCAAAAACACCTAGCTTTATTCTTGCATTTAGATTACAACTTTAATGGAATAAATTATCCTGAGGTGCAGTGAGCGGTGAAGGGGAAGAGTTACGTGAAGGTGACTGAAGGCATAGGCAGCGAAGCGGGTATCAAAGAGGCCTTTGAAATAGGTGAGAGAGTTAGCAAGGCTGAAGTGATTTAGGCAGGGCATTATAAAGTGTGAGGCCAAGATGGCTGTGTGTTCAAAGGTAGACCTGTGGCTGGGGAATTAAAGGAGCCAGGATCAGGAGAGCTGAAAGCACATGCTAGCACACAGCACAGGAGGATGTTGCAGATGTAGAGACAGTAAGTGGACAAGGAGTTTGAATTCAATGTATTGAGGAATAGGGAGCTGATATAGGTCAACAAGAATAGAAATAATAAAGGAGATGGACTTAGTTTGAGAGAGGGTGCGAGCAAGGGAGTTTTGAATGAGTTGCACTATGTGTGATTCAGAAAGTCAGCAAGGAGAATGTTAGAATAGTCAAGTTCAGAGGTGGGCAAAAATATGCATGAGATTTCAGTAGCAGTGGTGGTGAGACAGAGGCAGATATAGAAATTGGAGGACTGCATTTAATCTTCTTGAAGTCAATAGTTCAGAAATTATACAACTCCAGCTAAAAGATCAAGCCCAAGCAGTACCTAATTCGCCATTAAAGTATATTTATTCACAACTTAGATGATGGAATAGAAAGCCACATATCCAAAGTTGCTGATGACACAAAAACAGTGTAGATGGAAGCATAAAATTGTAGAGATAATGATAGATTAAGTGAATGGGCAAAACAATAGCAAATGGATTTTGGACCTAAAAGGACAGGCTTTCCATTGCCAATGACAGGGAATAGGATAATTCTGCACTTAATCACCGTCTCCAGCAGGACCTCCAATGAGGAGTCTGAAAAACGAGGGGCTTCCGTGACATGGGGGTTCTCCTTTCTTACTTCCCTCTGCTCTGCACTTTCTAACTGGTGAAAAGCTAAAAAACAGTAGAAGTTCAAAGAGACTTGGGGTCCAGGTACATAGATAATTAAAATGCTATGAAAAGATACAGAAAATAATCAAAAAGGCTGATGGAATACTGACCTTTATATCTAGAGGAATAAAATATAAGGGAGTAGAAGTTGTGTTCCAGTTTTACAAAGCCCCAGTTAGACCACACCTGCAGTACTACGAGCAGTTGTGGGCACCACACCTTAGAAAGGATATACTGGCCTTGGAGGGTGCACAGCTGAGGTTTACCAGACTCTTGGGCCAGGGTTTCCATTCCGGGGTTGGGACCTCGATGCCACAGTCACTTCTGTGTCCTGACCCCACACGTCAGCAATATGCACACGTTGCAATTTCAATATGTAAAGCAGCTAATTGGCCTATTAGTGTCCAATTAGGAGTGACAAACGTGGAAAGGAGGCAGGACATAGGCAGCAGCGAGCCAAATATAAAGGTTGAGCGTCAACCATTTTTGAGGTTGCCATTTGTCCAAAGAATGGAAGAAGGAGTAGAGCAGAGGGAAGGAAGAAAGGAGAACCCCCATGTCACGGAAGCGCCTCGTTTTTCAGACACCTCATTGGAGGTGCTGTGGAGACAGTGATTAAGTGCAGAATTATCCTATTCCCTGTCAGTGGCAATGGAAAGCCTGCAAAGCTTATCAAGAGGGCATGGCTGGAGGTGACTCACGAGGTCAGCAGTAGAAAAGTGGTGAGGAGGAACTGGGTCAGTACAGGAAACGTTTCAATGACATTCTCAGGTGTGGAAAGGTGAGCCCAAAGGTAGAGCCAGATGGTGTGTCATCTGCTCAGCAGTCACTAGAATGCAAAAGTGAGGGGCATCTTGAGGGAGCAGAGAGTTCTCCTGACCATGGGAGAGATGTGTGCACAGCAGGCTTGATGACCCTGAAGTATAGGTCAGAACCCTGGTAATGTTGGACAGGAGGCTGGAGTGCAGACTGCAACATCTTATGTGACTGAAAAGCTGCAAGTGGTGAGGAAGTGAGCCCTGTCTGAATTGCATCTTTCTCCACTTTACATCAAGGAGAATGAGAGGTCATCCCGGATGGCAGGGTGCCACAGCTAGTGTTGCTCACGCACTTTGAGGAGCTGATACAGGTCAACAAGAATAGAAATAATAGAGAAGATGGACTTAGTTTGAGAGATGGTGCGAACCCTTGATGTGCCCAGAGTGCCAAGCCACAGGGACAATGGGAATGGAGAATAGGGGGGATCCAGTACAGACAGGGTAAAAATATTTCAACATCTCCAGGTTCAGGGGATGCATGGCAATGCTTCCTGTGCAACAAGCTGTCAAAGCATGAGATGTCATTTTATTATTTTATGCAGCATGAGTATATGTTGATTGTCCCAGTCAGTGATCACCATCTTCTCTTTTGTCTCCCATTGGGCTAACTGCAGAGGGGCAGGAGTCCACACAGTGCCAGCAAGATCCCAAGGGGTCAGAGAACAAAGATACCTCAGAGCCTGCACAGTTACATCTTTCTTGTGCACCCTCTGCCAGTGCAGATACTCATACCTCGGTATGTCCTCACAAGTTATTAGAGAGGTTGGCACACAGTGAAGTACGCATCACATTAGAGCAGAAGGAGATGTCAGGGGGTGGGGAGATAGAATTAGTTGTGGCCAGTCCCCCTCGGAGGATGGAAGACAGGCACAGCCCTGCTCAGCAGGGTGGCGATGCAGATGGAAGTCATGAAACCAGCATGAGATGTGTGCCCATATGTCAGAGTTACCTGAGGCACTCCGTAAATGTCTTACACTGCTTACCTATTGAGTTAGCTTTTAACCTGTTTTCCCAGTCTACCTTAGCCAACGCTGTCTTCATATATTTGTAATTGCCTTTATTTAAGACACTAGTTTTAGACCCAAGTTTCTCAACCTCAAACTGAATGTGAAATTCTATCATGTTGTGATCATTCTTTCCTAAAGGATCCTTTACCATGAGAGGGTGGTGGAGGTTTGGAACTTACTTTCACAAACAGCAGTTGATGCTAGCTCAATTGTTAATTTAAATCTGAAGTTCATAGATTTTTGTTCACCAAAGTTATTAAGGGATATAAAGCAAAAGCAGGTATATGGAGTAAGGTTGCAGATAAGCCACGATCTCATTGAATGGGCTAAATAGCCTACTCCTGTTCCTATGTTCCTAAGTAACTTGCATAATCATAGCATCACATACAGATTCAGTTAGCTCCTATCTTCTATCTTTGGCCTCCTTATCTCGAGAGACAATGGGTAATCGCCTGGAGGTGGTCAGTGGTGTGTGGAGCAGCGACTGTAGTGGCTATAAAGGCCAATTCTAGAGTGACAGGCTCTTCCACAGGTGCTGCAGAAAAATTTGATTGTCGGGGCTGTTCCACAGTTGGCTCTTCTCTTGCACCTCTGTCTTTTTTCCTGCCAACTGCTAAGTCTCTTCGACTCGCCACACTTTAGCCCTGCCGTTATGGCTGTCCGCCAGCTCTGGCGAACGCTGGCAACTGACTCCCACGACTTGTGATCAATGTCACAGGATTTCATGTCGCGTTTGCAGATGTCTTTAAAGCGGAGACATGGACGGCCGATGGGTCTGATACCAGTGGCGAGCTCGCTGTACAATGTGTCTTTGGGGATCCTGCCATCTTCCATGCGGCTCACATGGCCAAGCCATCTCTAGCGCCGCTGACTCAGTAGTGCGTATAAGCTGGGGATGCTGGCTGCCTCGAGGACTTCTGTGTTGGAGATACGGTCCTGCCACCTGATGCCAAGTATTCTCCGGAGGCAGCGAAGATGGAATGAATTGAGACGTCGCTCTTGGCTGACATACGTTGTCCAGGCCTCGCTGCCATACAGCAAGGTACTGAGGACACAGGCTTGATACACTCGGACTTTTGTGTTCCGTGTCAGTGCGCCATTTTCCCACACTCTCTTGGCCAGTCTGGACACAGCAGTGGAAGCCTTTCCCATGCGTTTGTTGATTTCTGCATCTAGAGACAGGTTACTGGTGATAGTTAAGCCTAGGTAGGTGAACTCTTGAACCACTTCCAGAGCATGGTCGCCAATATTGACGGATGGAGCATTTCTGACGTCCTGCCCCATGATGTTCGTTTTCTTGAGGCTGATGGTTAGGCCAAATTCATTGCAGGCAGCCGCAAACCTGTCGATGAGACTCTGCAGGCACTCTTCAGTGTGAGATGTTAAAGCAGCATCGTCAGCAAAGAGGAGTTCCCTGATGAGGACTTTCCGTACTTTGGACTTCGCTCTTAGATGGGCAAGGTTGAACAACCTGCCCCCTGATCTTGTGTGGAGGAAAATTCCTTCTTCCGAGGACTTGAACGCATGTGAAAGCAGTAGGGAGAAGAAAATCCCAAAAAGTGTGGGTGCGAGGACACAGCCCTGTTTCACGCCACTCAGGATAGGAAAGGGGTCTGATGAGGAGCCATGTTGAATTGTGCCTTTCATATTGTCATGGAATGAGGTGATGATACTTAGTAGCTTTGGTGGGCATCCAATCTTTTCTAGTAGTCTGAAGAGACCACGTCTGCTGACGAGGTCAAAGGCTTTGGTGAGATCAATGAAAGCAATGTAGAGGAGCATCTGTTGTTCGCGGCATTTCTCCTGTATCTGACGAGGGGAGAACAGCATGTCGACGGTCGATCTCTCTGCACGAAAGCCACACTGTGCCTCAGGGTAGACGCGCTCGTCCAGCTTCTGGAGCCTGTTTAGAGCGACTCGAGCAAAGACTTTCCCCACTATGCTGAGCAGGGAGATTCCGTGGTAGTTGTTGCAGTCACCTCGGTCACCTTTGTTTTTATAGAGGGTGATGATATTGGCATCGCGCATGTCCTGAGGTACTGCTCCCTCGTCCCAGCACAGGCATAGCAGTTCATGTAGTGCTGAGAGTATAGCAGGCTTGGACCTCTTGATTATTTCAGGGGTAATGCTGTCCTTCCCAGGGGCTTTTCCGCTGGCTAGAGAATCAATGGCATCACTGAGTTTCGATTTGGCTGGCTGTTCGTCCAGCTCATCCATGACTGGTAGAGGCTGGGCTGCATTGAGGGCAGTCTCAGTGACAACATTCTCCCTGGAGTACAGTTCTAGGTAGTGCTCAACCCAGCGGTCCATTTGTTTGCGTTGGTCAGTGATTATGTCCCCTCATTTATTTGCTACTAATGATAGAAGCAAAATACCATATTCAAGTGAAAAGTAAAGAGATAAGGATAATCTAAGGGTTAGTGCCAAAATAGGTTATCGAAAATTAATCCAGCTTTTGAGAAACTTAAACATGATCTCTACCCACCCTGTGTCATGGCTGAAGAAGCAGGGGATTAAAACGTGACAAACAAAAATGAAGGGAAAGGAATCCTGGGATGATGGCATTAATCTGTAGACAGGTGGCAAACTACCATCCAACACCACACACCACAATTGAAGTCATCCAGCATAATGGTTAGTCAGAAATTCAAATACTGTAGTGAAGCTGCTGAGGACTAGCTGACACAGCTTCTTTTGGGAAGGCGGACCCCTAGTACTGCTGTGTCGGCAAAAGCAAGTTAATCTCATCCCCACTCTGCAGATGCAGAGATGCAGATACCAATCAGGAGGCACAGAACACCTCGAGGAGAGCTGGAGCTGCCCAGTCTCTCTCTCTGCATATTATCCTCTTCTGCCAAAAATGTTAATTTGGAGGATTCCCATTGTCAATCCTATAAGTGCCACACAAGGAATGGGGGCCAAATAAATATTGAAATTTGGAACAAAGACTCATAAAAGTTAAACGGTCGTAGGAAAAATATTTTTTAAAAAGAGACCAGAAATGTTCCAAAAATATTTATCTGAACCACTGAGGGCATTTGAAATGCATTCCCACCTGAAAGGTCTGCCTCAAAGGCCCCTTCCTTCCAGGTTTCTTCAGCTATCTAAGGACTTGACATCCAGCATGCCTGCCATTTTTAAAATGGAATAACACCTTCCTCCACCTCTTTTTCAATATTGTAACGGTGGGACCTTCCACTAGGCACAATGGGAAATTGATGTGGGCTAAAATTAGACGGCATCTTATCAAACGGATTATTGTCGTATTTTGTAGTCCAGGCTGGCCATTAAAATCAGCCCCAGGCAATACTGGTGCTAATCAGAAAATAGGGCACAGATTCACCCTCAGTGTGCATCTGGAGGTGAGGGGGGTAAAATGGAATCAGGGAGTAGGGTCTACAGCTTTCAACAGGAGATCATGATACAGAATCAGTTTGGATGGAGATGAGGAAAAGCAAGGGAAAGAAGTCACTAGTGGGAGTTTAGTAGGTCAACATCTGTAGCAGTTGGTGCCAGTAATAGCATTCTTCCCTCTAAATCAGAAAGTTGTGGTTTCAAGTTCCACTCCAGAGACTTAAGCGCAGAATTCTGGGCTGAAACCGCGTTGCAGTACCGAGGGAGTGCGGCACTGTCAGAGATGCTGCCTTTTGGGTGAAATGGTAAACCAAGGCCCTGCCTGTCCTCTCAGAAAGATGTAAAAGATCCCATGGCACTATTTGAAAAATAGTTCTCTCCAGGGTTCCCTCAAGCAACATGACTGAAACAGATTATATGGTCATTATCACAATACTTTATGTGGGACCTTGCTGTGCACAATTCAGCTGCTGTGTTTGTCACATCACAGCAGTGGCTACACTTCAGAATTCCTTCGTTGGTTGTGAAGCACTTTGGGATATTCTGAAGTCATGTAAGGCACTATATAAATGCAAGTTTTTCTTGCTTTCAGTGTTCTTCTAGGTACAGAGGCAGAGGTGCATTTGGAGTTTAAGGGGCGTTGGTGGTTAGTCTGTTCTAGAAGTAGATAGTGATCATAGAAAAATGAGAGGTGAGCTGTATAAATGTTTCATGTGAAGTGTTCAGCTATCACTACTTCACACTGTCTAATAGTGCTATTCCAGGATAATTTTAGATGTAAAAAATATTGAAATACTTTTTTTTTCAATCTTTGTTTAAATTTCATATAGCATTGACTTATTTTAAATGATTTACTGCTCTAATTACATTTTATTTTTATATGGACATATCTTGTCTTAGTTTTTATGCCATGATAATCAGAACTTGATTGAGATCATTGCAATTCTAGATCATAATAATCTATTATGATTTATGGGCTACTTATAACAAAAATCAATGAATCTGTGCAATGTTTTCAAATCTCAACTTTATACTGAAAACCATATGATACAGTTTGCTCTATGAGTGGCTATGGTGGAATACACATCGACCATCCAGACTTCATCAAACCTCTCTAAATGTAACTAGAATAGATATAGATAAAACAGATGGTAGGGCACTAGGGTGCACCAAATACAGTATAAATTACAGGTAACAAGATAACAATGTTCAAATTCTCAGGAAATAAACCAATTAAAGGAGCAATCTTGTTTAATCTCAGCAGCCAATATTATATGGAGACAATAGCCTGGTAAACATTACTTTATGAAGTTAATTAAGTTGCTCTGGAAATAGGCTGGGAATTTCCTCAGAGCTGCCCCCACTCCACAACGGCAACCATGTTTACACAGGTAAATGGAGTTTCCACCGACCTCTGTCAAAGTTACTACAGCAGGGTCGGAAATGCCCCAAGGAAATACAGAGATACTGAAACTTTTGAAGTGATGAAGCCACTGACAAGTTGCTTCACTTTTTGCTGAGTAAAGAAGTTATAAGACTGGACGCAGATGGGCAGAAATTGGTTATGGCCCGTTTACAGACCCATAACCAGTGGTGTGCAGACGGCGCTCGCCCGAGCAGGCAGTCACATTGTTTGCCTCCACATGCAGCTTGCCCATTTTGCACTGTTGAACATCGGGCAGCTTCTCTTGCCAGCAGCGGGCCTAAGATAAGGACCATGAGTGGGGCAGGTGCAGCGACAACTATTGGGCCAATTGCAAGTACTGTGGTATTGTAGGGAGCACTCTTGCCTCTCCTGGCTCCAATGTTTTTTGTTGTTACAGTTTTGTAGCTGTCACTGTATAAGGCACAACAATTGCTTAAGGATCGCGAGCGAAGCAGTCCTGGCACTTGTTCAACTCATTGCAATCAAATTTAGCAGCAGATGCCTAAAACCAATGAGACCACTCATTTACATATGTAAGGAGTCTAACACCTGATGTGGGTGGTCAGGGACACTTGAATGATATCAGGTTGGTTGTATTTCAAAAGCCTTTGGGGCACTGGATGCTGGCCCCTGAAATTGATATTTATTGTGTCTGTTTACATAGAATTTACAGCACAGAAACAGGCCATTCAGCCCAAATGGTCAATGTCAGCATTTATGATCTGTACAAAACATCCTCCCACTCTACTTCATCCAACCCATTCTGCATATCTTTCTTAAATAAAAACAGAAAATGCTGGAAATACTCAGCAGGTCTGGCAGCATCCGTGGAGAGAGAAACAGGGTCAAAGGGCTGGATTTTGTTCTCCCCCAGGCGTTGGCTTCCGTGGCAGGGGGTTGCCTGAAGATGGGTCTGGATGAGGCCCACCATGGACCTAGAAGCTGTGAGGGCCCGGTCCGATTCTCCTGGCGGCGGCAGTGAGGGTCCGTGGCAGCACCCTTGCCACTGGGCAACAGGACCTCCATTAAAATATTCAAATTCATAAAATAAATACTTTTAAATAGACTTACCTGTGATCTTGAGGGCCTGCCGTGATCTTTGGCACGGTGGCTGGCACTCCCTCACCTTCAAATCCCCGTCCGGGGAAACGCGGCACCACACTGGTGGGGAGGGGATAGGAGGTAAGATTGTCAGTGCAGGGGGAGGGAACGGGGTCAAATAAACGTAATGGGTGTAGGGGATAATGGGAAGGGTTGACTTTTAAACTTTGTGCAGTTTGGGGGGAGGAAAGGTCAGATGTAAACGGTAAGCGTTTTGGGGGGGAAAGGGCAAAGAGCTACTGTACTTGTTATTGGGGGTGGGTGGGAAAGGGGCATTATAAATTTATTTATTTAATTTTGGGAGGCTACTTCTTTAAAAATTTAAATGTGCCAGCAGGTCTGGCTGCCCTTTCAAAATGGCGCCAGTGCCACACACAGGCAGCGAATGCCATCGCCAGCGACGGACTACCCGCACTGTCCACATGATTGGGGGGAGGGGGGCGCAAGCCACCCGGCTATTTAAATGAGCCACCAGACGGGAGATTGCGGCAGCTCTTTGGCGTGTGGCCCATGCGGTGGGCCGCCATTTTTTGAGCTCACAGCTGAGATCAGCAGCGAGTTTTAAAATCCAGCTCAAAGTTTCAGGTCTGTGACCTTACATCAGAACTGGAATGGTGGCTTGAGGTCCAAGGGTGATCATGGTTCCGTGGGAGGTGGGAGGAGGTGCCAGAGAGTTGGCCTTCAGCCTCTGCTAGGTAGAGGTTGGTTCACAAAACTACAACAGTGCCACCTTATTAGCAGGTTTATCGACAATATTAGGGTTGGACCTGAGAGAACGAAGTCCTGCAATTTCAGAGGGTGATAGGTTAGAATGAGTGATGGGAGCAGAGAAAATGAGATAGTCAATGTTACAACAGCAGCTCTGAATGAAAAGATCTAGAGAGGGTAAGAGGCCAGAGGGAGGGGACCAGGTGGAAGGAGGATTCTGAAGACAGCAAAGTCCTGGGACTGAGATGACTGGCCTCCAACAACCCACAACCATCTTCCTTTGTTCTAAGTATGACTCCAACCAGTGAAGCGTTTTCCCTCCAATTCCCATTGACTTCAAATTTACAAGGGCTCCTTAATGCAATACTTGGTCAAATGCTGCCTTGATGTCAAGATCAGGAACTCTCACCTCACCTCTGGAATTCTGTTGTTTTGCCCATGTTTAGGTCAAGGCAGTAATGAGGTCAGGAGCCAAGTGATCCTGGTGAAATCCTAACTGGGTATCAGTGTTCAGGCAGAACTGACGCATGAGGAGAGCTTGAGTCGGTTAGGATTATTTTCGCTGGACTTCAGAAGAGTGAGGGGGAATCTCATAGAAACCTATAAAATTCTAACAGGACGTGACAGGGTAGATGCAGGAAGGATGTTCCCGATGGTGGGGGAGTCCAGAACCAGGGGTCATGTCTGAGGATACAGGGTAAACCTTTCAGGACTGAGATGAGGAGAAATTTCTTCACCCAGAGAGTGGTGAGTCTGTGGAATTTGCTACTACAGAAAACAGTTGAGGCCAAAACATTGTATGTTTTCAAGAAAGAATTAGATATAGCTCTTGGGTCTAAAGGGATCAAAGGGTATGGGGCGAAAATGGGAACAGGCTACTGAGTTGGATGATCAGCCATGATCATAATGAATGGCGGAGCAGGCTTGAAGGGCTGAATTGCCTACTCCTGCTCCTATTTTCTCTGTTTCTATGTTATTGCTGAGTAAGTGCTGCTTGATAGCACTGTCGACAACATCTTCCATCACATTGTTGATGCTTGAAAGTAGACTGATGGGGTGGTATGTGACCTGCTTTTGTGGACAGAACAAACCTGGGCCAGTGTTGTAGCTGTACTGGCAGAGCTTGGCTGGGAATGTGGCTAGTTCTGAAACAGAAGACATAATCGGGGCCCATAGCCTCTGCTGTGCTTTCAGCCATTCTTTGACATCATGTGGACTGAATTAAATTGACTGAAGACTGGCTGTGTGATGGAGAGGTTCTAGGGAGGAGGCCGAGATGAATCATCCACTTGGCACTTGTGACTAAAAGTGGTTGCAAACTCTTCAACTTTTAACTTTTTCACTCATGGGTTGGGCCCTTGCCATTATTGAGGATGGGAATGTTCATGGAACATCCTTCTTCCGTTAGTTGTTTAATTTTCCACCATCACTCACAACTGAATGTTGCAGGACTGCAGAGCTTTGATCTGATCTGTTGGTTGTCAAAGTCTTGCTCTGTATAAACTATGCCCCCAATTTGGTGTCGTCTGTGAATTTTTAAATTACACTTCCGATTCCTGATCCAAATCATTTATATAAATGGTGAACAACAGTAATCCCAGTACCAATCATTGTGGCAAACCAGTTCCCACCTTCCGCCAGTATGAATAATTACCTTTAACCCCTACTCTCTGCTTTTTATTTTGTTGCCATCCTGCGAACAGTCTGCTACTTGTCCCCTGACTCCACATGCTCTGACCTTAGTTATGAGTCTACAGTGTGCATTTGCAACAATCTTCAGACAGAAGTGCCGAGTTGATGATCCATCTCGGCCTCCTCCTGAAACCCCCAGCATCACAGATGCCAGACTTCAGCCAATTCGATTCACTCCGCATGATATCAAAAAACGACTGAAGGCACTGGATACTGAAAAGGCCGTAGCCTTGATAACATGCTGGCAATAGGACTGAAGACCTGTGCTCCAGAAATTGCCACACCCCTAGCCAAGCTGTTCCAGTACAGCTACAACACCAGCATCAACCCGGCAATGTGGAAAATAGTCCAGGTATGTCCTGTACACAAAATGCAGGACAAAGCCAACCCGGCCAATTACCGTCCCATCAATCTACTCTCAATCAATAGTAAAGTGATGGAAGGTGTCATCAACAGTGCTATCAAGCAGCACTTGCTTAGCAATAACCTGCTCAGCGACACTCAGTTTGGGTTCCACCAGGGCCACTCAGCTCCTGATCTCATTACAGTCTTGGTTCAAACATGGACAAAAGAGCTGAACTCAAGAGGTGAGGTGAGAGTGACTGCCCTTAACATAAAGGCAACATTTGACCAAGTATGACATCAAGAAGCCCTAGCAAAACTGGTGTCAATGGGAAACAGAGGGGGAAAACCCTCCGCTGGCTGGAGTCATACCTAGCGCAAAGGAAGATGGTTGTGGTTGTTGGAGATCAATCATCTCAGTTCCAGGACATCACTGCAGGAGTTCCTCAGGGTAGTGTCCTAGGCCCAACCATCTTCAACTGCTTCATTAATGACCTTCCTTCAATCATAAGGTCAGAAGTGGGGATGTTTACTGATGATTGCACAATGTTCAGCACCATTCGTGACTCCTCAGATACTGACGCAGTCTGCGTAGAAATGCAGCAAGACCTGGACAATATCCAGGCTTGGGCTGATAAGTGGCAAGTAACATTCGCGCCACACAAGTGCCAGGGAATGACCATCTCCAACAAGAGAGAATCTAACCATCTTCTTTTTTTCTTTTGGGCCTCCTTATCTCGAGAGACAATGGATACGCGCCTGGAGGTGGTCAGTGGTTTGTGAAGCAGCGCCTGGAGTGGCTATAAAGGCCAATTCTGGAGTGACAGGCTCTTCCACAGGTGCTGCAGAGAAATTTGTTTGTCGGGGCTGTTGCACAGTTGGCTCTCCCCTTGCGCCTCTGTCTTTTTTCCTGCCAACTACTAAGTCTCTTCGACTCGCCACAATTTAGCCCTGTCTTTATGGATGCCCGCCAGCTCCCCTTGACATTCAATGGCATTACAATCACTGAATCCCCCACTATCAACATCCTAGGGGTTATCATTGACCAGAAACTAAACTGGAGTAGCCATATAAATACCATGGCTACAAGAGCAGGTCAGAGGCTAGGAATCCTGCGGCGAACAACTTACCTCCTGACTCCCCAAAGTCTGTCCACCATCTACAAGGCACAAGTCAGGAGTGTGATGGAATACTCTCCACTTGCTTGGATGGCTGCAGCTCCAACAACACTGAAGAAGCGCAACACCATCCTGGACAAAGTAACCCGCTTGACTGGCACCCCATCCGCAACATTCACTCCCTCCACCACCGATGCACAGTCGCAGCAGTGTGTACCATCTACAAGATGCACTGCAATAATGCACCAAGGCTCCTTAGACAGCACTTTCTAAACCAGCAACCTCTGCCATCTAGAAGGACAAGGGCAGCAAATGCATGGGAACACCACCACCTGCAATTTCCCCTCCAAGCCACACACCATCCTGAGATGGAACTATATCACTATTCCTTCAAAATCCTGTAACTCCCTTCCTAACAGCACTGTGGGTGTACCTACCCCACGTGGACTTCAGCGGTTCAAGAAGGCAGCTCACCACCACCTTCTCAAGGGCAATTAGGGATGGGCAATAAATGCTGGCCTGGCCAGCGACGCCAACATCCCATGAATGAATCAAACAAAAAACTTAGCAAAGTCCAAAATCCAAGTATATTACATTTATTACTTTACCCTTGTCTACTATTTCTGTTACTTCATTAAAGAATCAATAAGGTTGGTCAAGCATGATCTTTTCTTTTGAAATTCTCTGTCTTTACAGTCTAATTTCTATCTCATAGTTCATTACATGTCATAAATGTTTGCAACTGTGTGAGCAAATGTCCTATTGGATGTATTTGTTCTAATTTTATAGGATAGTATGCCAGTTAACATTTTAGCTGCTTCCACATCATCATAATAGATTTATTTATCACTAATATCCATCTCTTATCAGTTTCAATTCAGCCAGCAACATTTGATTCAACTTGTCATTTACTTTATTTTCTTAATAACATTAATTTATGGCAGTACAAAAGCAAAATTCTGCAGATGCTGGAAAATAGAAAATGCTGGAAATACTCAGCAGGTCTGGCAGCAACTGTAGAGAGAGAACAGAGTTAACATTTCAGGTACACGATCTCTCATCAGAACTGGGAAAGTCAAAGATGCAATAGGTTTTAAGCAAGTGAGTGGGGTGGGGGTTGGTGAGCACGGACAGTGGGAAAAAGAATAAAAGGGAAGGTCTGTGATAGGGTGAAAGGCAGGAGAGATTAAATGACAAAAGAGTTGGTGGTGCAGGGCCAAAGGGATTTGTAATTGTACAAGTAAAGCAACAAAAGATGTGTCTAGAGGAAGTGTGAATGGCAGAATCTTGAACAGCCGCTGCCTGAAAGCAAAGAAAAAGAGAAAAAAATAGAAGAGAGAAAAACCATAGCCAGCAAAGAAAAAGGAAACAAAATGGGGGCAGTGGTTATGATCTGAAATTGTTGAACTCCATGATGAGTCCAGAAGGCTGTAAAGTTCCCAGCTGAAAGATGAGGTGCTGTTCCTTCAGCTTACGTTGAGCTGCATTGGAACTGCATAGACGGATGAGGACAGTAAGATCGGGGTGGCAGGTGTCTGGAAGCTCAGAGCCATGCCTGAGGACTGAATGGAAGGGTGCCACAAAGGGGACACCTAGTTTGCATTTGGTCTCCCATCATGAGCAGTATACTAAATTGAAAGAAGTCAAAGGAAATCACTGTTTCACCTGGAAGGAGTGTTTGGAGCCTTGGATGGTAAGAAGGGAGGAGGTAAAAAGGCAGGTGTTGCATCTCCAGTGCTTGCATGGAAAGGTGCCATGGGAACACAAGGGGGTGTAGGGGGTGATTGAGTAGTGGTCCAAAGTGTCGCAGAGGGAATGGTCCCTTTGGAATACTGAAAGGGGAGGGGAGGGAAAATGTGTTTGGTGGTAGTAGATTTGTTAAAACTGGATTGACATTTATTATTAATAGCAAAGATAAATGAGTGGTACAGGAGCCAAACCCAGAGTGCCATTTTCTGTGAAAGCCTTAGTGAAATAAGTTTGAGGATCTTCGTTCCAATTTTGATATGGCATATGTCCACAGTTCGATATTGGTTGGATAGAAATTGACATCTCAGTCAGACAGGCCAGTGAAATGGCTTATGAATGGGTGAAAGAAGGGGAAATGTAATAGGGAGTCCTGTTCTGGGGATCAGCAGAATAGAAAGTATACTACTCAGTGTTATAGATGACTTGGGGGATTGGACATTTGACATCGGATGTCAAAAGAGAAAAGGTGTCCCATTCCGCAGTGCTGATAGCATCCACTTTGAAGAAGAGAAAAATAAATCAATTTGGAAAGGAGGGACTGATAAAGGAAATAAAATTGGAGGGGTAATTCGCACGAGGAAGACACAGGCCAGCTTCTGTGATCATGGGCTGTATTTTCCTTGTTGTTTCAAATAATGGATTTTTTCATAGATTTTTGTGTGGGTGCACACCATTGTACTACATATAATTTCATGCAATTCAATGTTTGTTCCAATGATAGAAAACCAAACTCTCTGCCCTGTAATAATGACCTTTCAACACTCAAGTAGCTCCTGATCAATTGATATAAAAGGGGAAAAATATTCATTCATCTGGAAAATATGGAATATTTCTGTGTAATGACTCACTGACAAACCTGTATGTCTTGGGAGCTGCACATCCTTTTGGACTACTTGATAGAGAAACCGGAGCACCCTCTTGAACTATGAACATGACATTGAAACATGCTCCACAAGAAGCAAATTGTGTCGTAATACATCAGGAAATATGCCTGTGCGAGTCAACTACTATGACAACCCGGAGATAGACAACCATGATAGAATTCTTCATGAGGATGGAGAGTGAGAGAGTTGATTCCGAGACTAGGGTCCTGAATCTAAACAAAGGAAACTATGAAGGTATGAGGCGCGAGTTGGCTATGATAGATTGGGGAATGTTACTTAAGGGTTGAAAGTGGATAGGCAATGGCTCGCATTTAAAGAGCGCATGGATGAATTGCAACAATTGTTCATTCCTGTCTGGCACAAAAATAAAACAGGAAGGGTGGCTCAAACATTGCCTGCAAAAGAAATTAGGGATAGTATTAGAACCAAGGAAGAGAAATATAAAATGGCCAGAACAAGCAGAAAACCTGAGGATTGGGAGTAGTTTAAAATTCAGCAAAGGAAGACAAAGGGATTGATTAAGAAGGGGAAAATAGAGTATGAGTGTAAGCTTGCAGAGAATATAAAAACTGACAGTAAAAGCTTCTATAGATATGTGAAGAGAAAAAGATTAATGAAGACAAATGTTGGTCCCTTACAGTCAGAAACGGGGGAATTTATAATGGGGAACAAAGAAATGGCAGACCAATTAAATACATACTTTGGTTCTGTCTTCGCAAAGGAGGACACATATCATCTCCCAGAAATGTTGGGGAACATAGGGTCTCGTGAGAAGGAGGAACTGTATGAAATCTGTATTAGTAGGGAAATGGTGTTAGGGAAATTGACGGGATTGAAGGCCGATAAATCCCCAGGGCCTGATAATATACATCCCAGAGTACTTAAGGAAGTGGCCCTAGAAATAGTAGATGCATTGCTGATCATTTTTCAAAATTCTATAGACTCTGGAACAGTTCCAAAGGATTGGAGGGTAGCTAAAGTAACCCCACTACTTAAAAAAGGAGATAGAGAGAAAACAGGGAATTATAGATCGGTTAGCCTGACATCAGTAGTGGGGAAAATGCTAGAATCCATTATAAAAGATGTAATAGCAGAGCACTTGTAAAACAATGACAGGATCGGACAAAGTCAACATGGATTTACGAAAGGGAAATCATGCTTGACAAATCTACTGGAATTTTTTGAGGATGTAACGAGTAGAATAGATAAGGGAGAACCAGTTAATGTGGTATATTTGGACTTTCAGAAGGCTTTCAATAAGGTCCCACATAAGAGATAAGCATGCAAAATTAAAGCACATGGGATTGGGGGTAAGGTACTGACGTGAACAGAGAACTGATTGGCAGACAGGAAACAAAGAGTCGGAATAAACGGGTCTTTTTCCGAGTGGCAGGCAGTGACTAGTGGTGTACCGCAGGGATCAGTGTTAGGACCCCAGCTATTCACAATATATATTAATGATATAGATGAGGGAATTAAATGTAATATATCCAAGTTTGCAGACGACACAAAGCTGGGTGGGAATGTGAGCTGTGAGGAGGATGCAGAGAAGCTCCAGTGTGATTTCGACAGGTTAAGTGAGTGTGCAAATACATGGCAGATGCAGTATAATGTGGATAAATGTGAGTTTATCCACTTTGGAGGCAAAAACAGGAAGACAGATTATTATCTGAACGCCAATAGATTGGGAAAGGGGGTGGTGCAGCGAGACCTGGGTGTCCTTGTGCACCAGTCGCTGAAAGTAAGCATGCAGGTGCAGCAGGCAGTTAAGAAGACAAATGGTATGTTGGCCTTCATAACAGGAGCAGGCATGTCGTGCTGCAGTTATACAAGGCCTTGGTGAGACCACACCTTGAGTATCGTGTGCAATTTTGGTCTCCTTATCTGAGGAAGTATGTTCTTGCTATGGAGGGAGTGCAGCGAAGGTTCACCACACTGATTCCTGGGATGGCAGGACTGACGTATGAAGAGAGATTGGGTCGATTAGGCTTATATTCACTAGAGTTTAGAAGAATGAGAGGGGATCTCATTGAAACCTACAAAATTCTAACAGGACTGGACAGACTAGATGCAGGAAGGATGTTCCCAATGGCAGGGGAGTCCAGGACCAGGGGTCACAGTCTAAGGATAAGGAGTAAGCCATTTAGGACTGAGATGAGGAGAGATTTCTTCACCCAGAGAGTGGTGAACCTGTGGAATTCTCTACCACAGAAAGCAGTTGAGGCTAAATCATTAAATATATTCAAGAAAGAGTTAGATATAGTTCTTAGAGCTAAAGGGATCAAGGGATACAGGGAGAAAGTGGGAACAGGGTACTGAGTTTAGATGATCAGCCATGATCGTATTGAATGTCGGAGCAGGCTCGAAGGGCCGAATGACCTATTTTTCTATGTTTCTACAGATCTGGAATAAGGTGCACCAAGTGAAGGCAACACTATTACTGTAGAATAGAACTGAACTAACATTGAGACAGAGGAAATAGGACTGAATTTTTCAGTGGAGGAGGAAGTCCGAAAGTAGTGGGCGGCGGGACCCTGAGGCAGCATTTTGCTGGCGGTGGCCAATGAACAGACTGCTACTGGGGCTGCCAACCAATTGAGCCCACTCCCTAGAGTTGCTAATCATAGCAGCTTACTGCTAGCATGGCACCCTCAAAGAGTGGTGAGCTTTTTTGGGGAGGCTGGGGCCAAGCAGGCAGGCCCTGGTAATTGGGGTGGGGTGGGGCAGGGGTCATAGTGCATTGGCTCTGAATGAGGTGCTAAGGTGGCCATTGCTGCCGGTGGGTCCTTCCATGGGCCATAGAGTGCCCAGAAAGGAGGGCTCCCTCCGGAACCCACTGGGAGGCCACCAGGATTTACCTGGCGGTCTTTCCATGCAGTAGCAGGCCCTCCTGATAAAGGCCTGCTACCTGACCTGAACCCGATGGGACCTGACGACATGTGTCGGGTTCAGGTCGGGTCAGGTCGCTCTTCTGGGTCCGGCTTTCGGGCTCAGGCCGGGTATGGGTCGGGCCCGGTCCGGGTTGGACACACACAGCAACAAGTGTTATAAGTAAAAAACCTACCTGAGCTGGGAGTCCGGGACGCCAAAGAAGGAAACTCTGAGCCTGTGCGGTGAGTGAGTGAGCACCTCTATGACGCCATCACGCTCATGCTGCAGCTTCCTGCAGATTGGGATTTGCAAGGTAGGTAAAGTGAACATTCCAGCGGTCAGGTCGGGCTCGGATCGGGTTGGGTCGGGGTCGGGCTCGGGCTCGGGTCGGGTCGGGCGCGGGAAAAAATGGAGGGATTGGGGCCGGGTCGGGCTCAGGTCCGATGTGGTTCTGTCGGGTTTGGGTCGGGTTTTTTTCGTGATCTGAGCAGGCCTTTACTTCCCGATGTAAGCAAAATGCCTGTGGGGGCGGCAACTGGCCTTTAATTGGGCCCTGATGTGGCTCAATTGTCCGCCTGGTGAGCAGCTGAACCGGTAAGTTTCTCACCCCTGGTAATATGCCATGTAGGCAGGAAGACGTCGGGTTCCTTTCCCGACAACTTTCCCTGCCATATTGCCAGCCCTCCCACCTCCCAGCTTCTCTCCACAGGGCCGGAAAAGTTCAGCCCATAGTTACAGCCGTTTCAAACAAAATTCTGCACTTACATAGAGAAATTAAGAAGAATGTAGCAGTACAGCTGGTACAAGTGAAGACAACATGTTGCTACCTGACGACATTGAGACTGTAAAAGAATTTGGATCAATCAATTCGCTTTGTCTCAATCCATGGTCTTCCTTTCTTTAAAGTTAATAAATAACTTTACAGAATACAACAGATTGTACACTGTATCCAGAGAAACCTTTAACTGGTGGGAGGTGGGAGGCAGCCAATTGCCTGCCTGACAGGCAGCTCATCAGTTGGGGATTGGGGAAATCCAATAGCTGTTCCAGAGAGCTGAGTCTGGAATGAAGCTTCAGTCTCAGGAAGGCAATACTAGGGATGTCATAGAGAGAGCATCAGCGCAGTGGAAGGATTCTGGTGGGGCCGGCATTAATGCTCCTCCTGATCCCACAAAATTTAATTGGGAAAATCTTTTACTTATTTTTTGGGTGACTTGCGGGGCGGTTCCTTTAAGGACCATTGATTAGATTGTTGTACACTCCACCTGATCCTACCTGAAAGGGGATGTGCGAGGCAAGTTTTTTACACAGAGGGTGGTGAGTGCCTGGAAGTTGCTGCCAGGGGAGGTGGTGGAAGCAGATACGATAGCGACGTTTAAGAGACATCTTGACAAATATATGAATAGGAAGGGAAGAGAGGGATATGGGCCCCGGAAGTGCAGAAGATGTTAGTTTCGGCAGGCATCAAGATCGGTGCAGGCTTGGAGGGCCGAATGGCCTGTTCCTGTGCTGTACTGTTCTTTGTTCTTTGTTCTTTGAAAATTGCATTGGGAGCCTTTATATGTCATAGGACTCTGATTTGAATACTTTAATGAGGCACTTGCCTGAAACAGGCAGGGATTCTGGCTGTTCATTTCCAGAACCAGATGGAAATGGCAGAGAGTGACTGGCAGCAGGAATGGGGCAGTAAGTATTGCACTGCAAATACTCCCTGCACTGCTCCAAAATTGGGAACAAAGGTCTCTCCTGTTATTTGCCATGTAAATCAGAAAGAGGCTGAAAATACTTGGCACTTTTGACACTGTCTTACTGTATCTCTGATGGGAGTGCTCTAAAAAGGCAAAAGGATTAGGCAAGGACCTCAATGCAATGGGGCTTGACTTAACGGTAGAGTTCCCACAAGCCTTGTGAAGGGTGGACTCTTCATTCAACCCATATGAGGCAAGCAGCAACAGAGGGGGTGGATACGGGGCTCGAGGCAGGGACTCTCGAGATTGGATAGTTCTTGCTTCCTTGGCCTCTTAGAAGCCGAGTGATTCCTTGGTGTCTGGAACATCAAAAAAGGAGATTTACCAGCTTGATGCATGGCAGAATTGGAGACCACGTTTAGGTCTAGGCTAGCAGTGATGCCTGGATCCCTGAGAAGGACAAACACTTTTTTAATAAAATGTTTATGCAACTGAATATTTCCATGTTGGGGATAGGGGCTAACATGCTTCCCCCCCCACTACACTTCAACCCCCTCCCCACGCAGTCTAGGCATCAAAGCCCAGTAGCTGGTTCACCAGGGTGGTTGGCACCTAAGATTTTCCTGTAGGGGTGCAGGTGCCTTCTGAGTATTTGTCAAGTTTTTACCCTCAGCATTTTCTGTTTTCGTCTCTTTAAAAAAAAATCTTTGATGTAAAACTTTATCATTTCTCAAAGTTTGAAGCATTCTGTGTGACCTATGGCCCTATCCAGGTGATTTTCAAGTGGGACAGTTAAATGTTGGCAGTGCCACTCAACCACGGCAGGGGTGCAAAATAGGCAGTATCGAAACCGTCGTATACTGTCTGCTCCGCCTGATATTTGGCTTGCACTGTATAACAGGTGACCGATGCAGTACGACCAGTTTAACACTCCCACCTGAGATGGATTTTTACCCCATGGCATCTTATAGCGGTCAATAACCTGATTTTCTTTTGTGAAAGATGATCAATGGTGAGTATCAGTGCTGCTGTGCTACAACAATTGGGTGTCTTAATTTGCTGCAGGTCTTTCAATAAGGTACTATTTATTGGAATATGCTACAGTCCCACGTGGCTAGTAATTGAAAGCATTTATGCAGAAACACTTGTCTAAATGGCCCTAAAGACCACCAGGCGAAAAATCAGCTCCAAGGGATTTGAAAGAAATGATAGTGTGCCATATCAAATTATAATTAATACTGTTTATGGAGAAGGTATTAGGCAGAAAGGCATTACAAGGTAGTTGTAATCAGATGCTCTCAGACAATCTCATAAGCTGTGAGAGGTAGAAGCTCAAGTGATTTCATAAAAGTCAACTAAACCTCAAGGTTACACTAAGGCATTTAACTCCTTGCTATCTGAATATTATAGCCCTGAATCTCCTTGCAGTTCCTGCCACTGCAGTACTGTAACTGCACCAAAAGTGCGGCAGAAACCCCTCCCAAGGACGTAAGCAGACATCACACCGCATTTTCACTTAATTTATCGTGGTGTCCCAGCAGAAGAGAACTTAAAGGTCTATATTTTTCTAATATGTACGGTTTTGTTCTTTACTTATTCAATCTGAAAAATGATTAGTGGTTTACTGGTAAACTCAGAGCCTATTCAGGCGATTATATTGTGGGAAAGCTAAGGATAGTGAGAGAAGATTACAAACAGCACCTTGAAGATAAGTGCAAGGTTATTGATCACATGGCTTGTTGAACTGCCTAATTGTACAAACATCCCATATGCCTTTCTAACCACCTTATTTACCTGTGCTGCTGCCTTCAGTAATCTATGGACAAGTACACCAAGGTCCCTCTGACCCTCTATACTTCCTATGGTCCTCCCATCCATTGTATATTCCCTTGCCTTGTTAGTCCTCCCAAAATGCATCACCTCACACTTCTCAGGATTAAATTCCATTTGCCACTGCTCTGCCCATCTTACCAGCCCGTCCATATCATCCTGTAATCTAAGGCTTTCCCCCTCACTATTTACGACACAACCAATTTTCATGTCATCTGCGAAATTACTGATCATACCTCCTATATTCACGTCTCAATCATTAATGTACACTACAAACAGCATGGGTCTCAGCACTGATCCCTGTGGTATACCACTGGTCACAGGCTTCCACACGCAAAAACAACCCTCGACCATCACCCTCCGCCTCCTGCCATTAAGCCAATTTTGGATCCAATTTGCCAACTTGCCCTGGATCCAAATCTCCCATACGGGATCTTATCAAAAGCCTTACTGAAGTCCATGTAGACTACATCAACTGCTTTACCCTCATCTACACATCTAGTCACCTCCTCGAAAAATTTAATCAAGTTAGTTAGACATGATCTCCCCCTGACAAAGCCATGCTGACTATCCCAAATTAATCCCTGCCTCTCCAAGTGGAGATTAATCCCTCAGAATTTTTTCCAATAGTTTCCCTACCACTGATGTTAGACTCACTGGCCTGTAATTACTTGGTTTATCCCTGCTACCCTTCTTGAATAATGGCACCATATTCGCTGTCCTCCAGTCCTCTGGTACCTCTCCTGTGGCCAGAGAGGATTTGAAAATTTGTGTCAGAGCCCCTGCTATCTCCTCCCTTGCCTCACATAACAGCCTGGGATACATCTCATCTGGGCCTGGGGATTTAAACACTTTAAAGCCCACTGAAACAGCTAATATTTCCTCCCTCTCAATGCTAATATGTTTAAGTATATCACAATCCCCTTCCCTGATCTTTACACCTACATCGTCCTTCTCCATAGTGAACACAGATGAAAAGTAATCATTTAAAACCTCACTTATGTCCTCCGGCTCCACACACACATTGCCACTTTGGTCCTTAATGGGCCCTATGCTTTCCCTGGTTATCCTCTTGTCCTTAATATACTTATAAAACGCCTTGGGGTTTTCCTTTATCTTGCCCTCCAGTGTTTCTTCATGCCCTCTCTTTGCTCTCCGAATTACTTTTTTATGTACTCCCCTACACTTTCTATACTGCTCTGGGGCCTCCACTGTTTTCAGTGCTCTGAATCTGCCTGGACTTGTTGGTTCTACCCTTCACCTTTGCGGGAACATGTTGGCCCTGAACTCACACTATTTCCTTTTTGAATGACTCCCACTGGGCTGATGTAGACTTTCCGATAAGTAGCTGCTCCCAGTCCACTTTGGCCAGATCCTGTTTTATCATTCGCTTAATGTGCAGTTGGTGTGTGACCATGCTCAACACACCATGTTGATGAATACTTGCTATCCTGGCAGCGGCCATGATGGGCTCATCCTGCACCAGTCCACTGTTCCAGCAATCTTTCAGCCACCACGTCAAACCAGAGGGTGGCTGCTGGACCACAAGGACTATCTACTCTGCACTTGACTCATGACTCCCCTCCGCATCCCCATCACATATGGCCAGCGGTCATATCATGAGAACCATGCTGCCACGAGAAATATCATCAAGAAGACAATTGGGGTGCTGAAGTAAATGTTAGGCCTGCTCAAATGCTTTGGAGGAGCCCTTCAATACTCACAGGAGAAGATGTCCAATTTGTAGTGGTCTGCTGCCTTCTCCACAACCCAACAACCATGGGGGCCCAGCCCTTGCCACCACAGATTTGGCGAGCAGCTCAGGAGGAGGAGTGGAAGAGGAGGAATAGGAGAAAGAGGAAAAAGGGAGAAGGCGTCAGACACATCCACATTTCGGATGGTCTGTCTGTGAGCACCTAATTTAACTCCAGTTCCTGGAATAAAACACATTATCCGACTGACTTACCATCCATCTGTTACTGATCATCACAGTGTCCTCTTTGCAACAATACTGAAATTAAAACCATCACAAAACAACCATTCCATACCTACTTTATCCCACAAAACATCCATGATTCCATTCAAAACTCAAATAATCAATCATGTGCATTCCCATAGTCTCTTTCTTGGGGTGCCTTTCTGTGTCCCAGTGCTCCTACATAGTGCTACCCCAATGACTGCAGCATGGCTAGTGACACCCAATGCAGGAGATTGTGGATATCTTTGCAAGATGGCAACTAGCAGCTCTGGGCCTAGAAGATTTGACTTCGGACTGCACCAGCTTGGCATGGACGTCAGCAGTCTGGGCTGGCTGGGCAACAGGCAACAGTGAGGGTATTGGTACAGTAACAGTGGTGGGAGCATGAATGCTGTCATTCTGAGGAAGGAAAGCTGCATGGATCCACTGCCACTCCCCTGGGTCCTCAGCAATCCTAGTAATCTGCTGGAGCACAAATTGCAGTAACACCCTGTTATGAATGCTGGACTTTGTAAGGAGTCAGTAATTCTGATGATGCAAATGTGCATGGCAGCTGCTAACACCTGGACACAATGGAAGGCCCAGGTGGCTGGGTGGAAGCCAGCCTTATTGACTTTGCATATTGGAAAAGGACAATGAGTTATGGACTTTTGATTCCAGATAAATTTAACAAATTTTGTGAAAGCAGACAGGCTGTAAGAAAGGAAGACAACCAGTGATGGCAGCCTCAAGGAAGAGAGAGGCAACACCTGCTCTCAGAGAAGACTGATACAATGAAAGGTTGCATAGACATGAACCTGTTTCTTTGAAAGTTGACGTTTACGAAGAAGCAAAATACCAACAGGAACATCAAGGGACCATCTTATTTATGGATGTCCAGGTCGGAAGTGCTCAGAGAAGTGAGTGAAGAGGGCATTGATGGTAAAAAAAAGTCTGTGAGATCCAGCCCATTGCAACCGGGAGGAGTTTTGGACTTTAACCGCAAAGATTTTGCCATCAAAAAGGACTGTGTAACATCTAAGTGTGGTGTAAGGTTTTCAACTGTTTTAATAAGTAAAGTAAATACTTTTCTTTGTATTTACAGTTTCAGCTACTTACAAAGTACCATTCAGTTAATGGTGATTTTTTTTAGTTTAGTTGTTACAATAAGAGTCTTGCCAAGTAATCCTTTTAATTGGTCTAGGGGTTCATATCTCGTAGTTTTAATGTTAACAGTCTCACTGAGGTCATAACACACTCTGCAGACCCCTTTGAGCACTTGTAGCCACAGCCATGATGGCAACAGTCTGCATCTGCATAGCAACAAGCTGCAATTCCATGACCTCAGTCTGAGCTTCCACGGCAGCATTTAGATGTTGGGTGTCTTCTGCTTGTGCAGCAATGGCTATCAGAGGCTGCATCATGGTTAGGTCCACAAGTGTTCTCAAGAGTTCACCAGGACTTCCACCCTAGTAAGGATGGGTTCCAAGCATTGTGTTGGCTTATCATGCCTGTGCCGGTCGACCAAGAGCTACCCCGCCGAATCCCACCACCCTTCACTCGGTCCGTAGTTCTGCAGGTCATGGCTCTTCAAGTAGACATCCAAGTACTTGTTAAATGTGGTGAGAATTTCTGCCTCTACCACCCTTTCAAGCAGTGAGTTCCAGTTCCCTACCATCCTCTGGGTGAAAATCTGTTTCCTTATCTCCCCTTTAATCCTTCTACCAATTGCTTTAAATGTAAGACCCCTGTTTTTTGATTTCTCTGCTAAGGTAAACATGTTATCCCTATTTAGTCTATCTAGGCCCCTTATAATTCTAAACATCTCCGTTAAGTCCCCTCTCAGCCTGCTCTGTTCCAAGGAAAACAAACCCAATCTATCCAATCTTTTCTCACAGCTAACATTTTCCAGTCCTGGCAGTATCCTTGCAAATCTCTTCTGCACTTCTCCACTGCCATCATATCTTTCCTGTAATGTGGTGATCAGAACTGTATGCAATACTCAAGCTGTGGTCTAACTAGTGTTGTATACAGTTCTAGCATAACCCCCCTGCTCTTATATTCTATGCCTCAACAAATAAAGGAAAGCATTCCATATGCCTTCTGTTATGGCCACCTGGTGAGGAGTGTGGGTGGTTCCCAGTGTTCAACTCCCACCTGACCACAGCAAGTGTTTTTTGTTATTAGGGTTTAACCCCTTTGTGTTTTATTTGTCACTGTGGGTGTACCTACCTCACATGGACTGCAGCCATTCAAGAAGGCAGCTCACCAGCACCTTATCAAGGGCAATTAAGGATGGGCAATAAATGCTGGCCTAGCCAGTGACGCCCACATCACATGAATGAATAAACAAAAAAAAACAGACAGTAACAGGTTTTCTTGTAGGTTTAAAACAGAAGATTAATTATTCAATGAGCAATATTCCAAAATTGTCACAAATAACACATTCTCACTCACACACACACACGCATGAGAAGCGACAGATAGAGAGGAAAAGGAGTAAGTGGTTTTTAAGTGAGGTAGGGTTACAGGGTTCACGGTAAATCTGTTAATTCTCTTGGAGGTCAAGTTCTCTTTAGTGGTAGGCCTAAGATGTTTGTAGATTTCTCTCTTGGTTGAAAGTTCAGTTTGAAGACAGAAGATCAGTTCCAGTTCACTGCTGCACAAGTTGAAAATGTAAAATTCACAGCAGGGTGCCTCCCTTCTTGGCTTGTTGGATTTTTTTCTCCCAGCTCTGAGAGGGACAAGCTTTTAGTGATGTTTGTTCCTGAGTCTCCCTCTCTCTTTCTTCAGGGAGCTCCCTTTAAAGCTCGAAAAATAGTTTCACAACTTTGCCTCTGTTGGGAGACATAGGTATTCCCTGGGGTGACTGACGATCGCCCAGGGTGTGGCTACTTCACACCTTCTTTGTTTCGGAAAAACACATTCAATTCAAAAATGTCTCTTGAGTTCACAATGGGTGTAATTGACACTTCTTCGCTTTGAATGTATTCTTTTGTCTTTGCCTGACAGTTTAAATATACAAAGCCAGGTCTTTTTAACCTTCGGTGGCCTTTTTTTTTTAGCACATTGTTCACTTTTTGAAAGAAAAGTCAATTTTTATAACTCTTCAGGGTGTGTTCTTGTAGTTTCAATCACTGCATTTATGTGAGTGTCACAATTCTTAACCAAGTTATAAATCTGTCCTGCTACCTTTAAGGATGTGTGGACTTACACTCCAAGGTCCCTCTGTCCCTCCCATTACTCAATATCCTTCCATTTATTGTGTATTCTCATGCCGTATTGCACCTCACAAAATGCATTACCTTACAATTCTCTGGATTGAATTCCATCTTCCGCATTTCTGTCCAACTGAGCTTTTTTTTATTTGTCATGCCAACTTGCAGCTTTGAATGATAACTTTCTTTAATCCATAGACTGGAGATCTGAATTTATATTTTTTAAAGAAATTTTAAAAAGAATAGTTAAAAGATGATTTTGCTATAAGCTTAAGATGGCCACCTAATTTCCAGCACTGTATTCTACATTGCAAGGCCTGTGAGGAGGAAGGCCAAATGTTTGCTCATCTTAGCAAGAACCAAGACCCAGGAAGTTTAAGGGAACTACTTGTTCTCTTTCTTTTAGCAAGAAGAAATACTGCTAACTACTATGCTTGAACCACTGAGTGACAGTCATGTGACAAGCCCCTCCCCATCTGCGTTTAGTTTAGAGATACAGCACTGAAACAGGCCCTTCGGCCCACCGAGTCTGTGCCGACCATCAACCACCCATTTATACTAATCCTACACTAATTCCACATTCCTACTGCATCCCCACCTGTCCCTATATTTCCCTACCACCCACCTATACTAGGGGCAATTTATAATGGCCAATTTACCTATCAACCTGAAAGTCTTTGGCATGTGGGAGGAAACCGGAGCACCCGGAGGAAACCCACACAGACACCGGGAGAACTTGCAAACTCCACACAGGCAGTACCCAGAATTGAACCCAGGTCGCTGGCGCTGTGAGGCTGCGGTGCTAACCACTGCGCCACTGTGCCGCCCACAGGAGGAAAGTTCCAGAGCTCAGGGCCAAGACAATTTAAGGCACAGCTACCAATGGTGGAGTGACAGAAGGGTAAAAGCCAACGCAGGTCAGTGTACACAGGGTCAACTATTTTAAGCTTGTGTTTCTCTGCAGCAGCAAGGAGAAGCATCTGGACTCTGACACGTCAAACCCAAGTGGGGTCCCTTTCTCTCTCTCTCTCCATTCAGGCTTGCAAGCTTCAAATCCTGCCTGTTGACTGAGCACCTTTGCATACTCCACCTACCCCATTGGAGGAATCATCTGCATCGCTGTCTCCAAGAGACCCTCCAAATCAGTCATCTATCTCTTCAAACTAAAAGCCTTCGGATCACTGAATTCGGCTAAAAGCTAGCCAAATCATCAAACTCCATAAAATGTGTATCTTTTATTTTCCTATGGACTAACTCGACCAATCGACCCTTCCCCACTCTGTAACCAATTTGTGTGGGTAAACCCCTAGTGACTCTGTGAGTGAAAGTTGGCACATAGTTTATTATTTTCATTAGTTCGGTTTAGGTACAATAAAGTTAACCTCTATCTTTGTCAAACTCAAGAAAACCTATCCGATTGATTCTTGTTATGATCATAACAAGTAAGTAATCAAACACCTACTGAATTGGCCAGTGCATCCACTTTAAGAAAGAATTAAACCTGTTGTGGTCAAGCAAGGAGAGGGAAAAGCGGGAAACCCTTCAACCCCTCCTCACTTGACTGTAACATATTCGTTCATGGGATGTAGGTATCGCTGGCTAGGCCAGCAATTATTGCCCATCCCTAATTTCCCTTGTGGGCTTGGGGGGAGCTGCCTTCTTGAACCGCTGCAGTTCTTGAGGTGTAGGTATACCCACAGTGCTGTTAGGAAAGGAGTTCCAGGATTTTGACCCAGCAACAGAGAAGGAACGATGATATAGTTCCAAGTCAGGATGCAGTGTGGCTTGGAAGGGAACTTGCAGGTGGTGGTGTTCCCATGCACCTGCTGCCCTTGTCCTGCTTGGTAGTAGAGGTCACAGGTTTGGAAGGTGTTGTCGAAGGAGCCTGAGTAGCGGCAGTGCATCTTATAAATGGTACACACTGCTGCCATTGTGCAACGGTGGTGAAGGGAATAAATGTTGAAGGTTGTGCATGGAGTGACAATCAAGCTGGCTGTTTTGTCACAAGAGCACAAGAAATAGGAACAAAAATAGACCATATGGGCAATCGAGCCTGCTCCGCCATTCAATACGATCATGGCTGATCTTGGGCTTCAATTCCACTTTCCTGCTCACTCCCCATATCCCTTGATTCCCTGCGAGACCAAAAATCTATCTATCCCAGCCTTAAATGTATTCAATGATGGAGCAACCACAACACTCTGGGTAGAGAATTCCAAAGATTCACAGCCCTTTGAGTATAGTAATTTCTCCTCATCTCAGTCCTGAGTGATTCACCCCTTATTATGAGACAGTGTCCCCATGTTCTAGATTCCCTGACCAGTGGAAACACTCTCTCAGCTTCTACCCTATCAAGCCCTTTCAAAATCTTGTATGTCTCAATTAGATCGCCTCTCATTCTTCTAAACTCCAGAGAATATGGGCCCAATTTACGCAGTCTCTCATCATAGGACAACCCCCTCATCCTAGGGACCACTTTAGTAAATCTTCGCTGCACTGCCTCCAGTGCAAGTATATCCTTTCTTAAATGTGGAGACCAAAACTGCACACAGTATTCCAGGTGCGGTCTCACCAAAGCCCTGTACAATTTTAGTAAGACTTCTTTATTCCTGTACTCCAATCCCCTTGCAATAAAGGCCAACATGCCATTTGCTTTCCTAATAGTCTGCTGCACCTGCATGTTAACTTTATGCGTTCCTTGTACGAGTACCCCCAAGTCTCTCTGAACATCAACACTTACCAGTTCCACATCTTTTGAAAATATTCTGCTATTCTATTATTCCGACCAAAGTGAACAACTTCACACTTCCTTACATTTTACTCCTCGGTTCTGTGGTCGAAAACGAGGCTCCCGAATGGTATGTTGCCTCCCAGGTGCACGGGTCAGGGATGTCTCAGATCGGCTGCAGAACATTCTAAAGGGGGAGGGTGAACAGCCAGTTGCCGTTGTGCACATAGGCACCAATGATATAGGTAAAAAACGGGATGAGGTCCTACAAGCAGAGTTTAGGGAGTTAGGAGCCAAGTTAAAAAGTAGGACCTCAGAGGTAGTAATCTAAGGATTGCTACCAGTGCCACGTGATAGTCAGAGTAAAAATGAAAGAATAGTCAGGATGAATGCGTGGCTTGAGAGATGGTGCAGGAAGGAGGGGTTCCGATTTTTGGGACATTGGGACCGGTTCTGGGGGAGGTGGGACTATTACAAATTGGACGGTCTACACCTGGGCCGGACTGGAACCAATGTCCTTGGGGGTGCTTTTGCCAATGCTGTTGGGGAGGGTTTAAACTAATGTGGCAGGGGGATGGGAACCAATTGAGGAGGTCAGTTGACAGTAAGGAGGTAGTAACAAAAGCCTGTAAGGAACTAGATAATGAAGTCAGTGTGACTAAGGGGAAGAGCAAGCAGGGAGCAGATGATGAATGTAAAGGGACTGGTGGTCTGAGGTGCATTTGTTTTAATGCAAGAAGTGTAGTAGGTAAGGCAGATGAACTTAGGGCTTGGATTAGTACCTGGGAGTATGATGTTATTGCTATTACTGAGACTTGGTTGAGGGAAGGGCATGATTGGCAACTAAATATCCCAGGATATCGATGCTTCAGGCGGGATAGAGAGGGAGGTAAAAGGGGTGGAGGAGTTGCATTACTGGTCAAAGAGGATATCACAGCTGTGCTGAAGGAGGGCACTATGGAGGACTCGAGCAGTGAGGCAATATGGACAGAACTCAGAAATAGGAAGGGCGCGGTAACAATGTTGGGGCTGTACTACAGGCCTCCCAACAGCGAGCGTGAGATAGAGGTACAAATATGTAAACAGATTATGGAAAGATGTAGGAGCAACAGGGTGGTGGTGATAGGAGATTTTAATTTTCCCAACATTGATTGGGATTCACTTGGTGTTCGAGGTCTAGATGGAGCAGAATTTGTAAGGAGCATCCAGGAGGGTTTTCTAGAGCAGTATGTAAATAGTCCAACTCGGGAAGGGGCCATACTGGACCTGGTGTTGGGGAATGAGCCCGGCCAGGTGTTTGAAGTTTCAGTAGGGGACTACTTTGGGAATAGTGATCACAATTCCGTAAGCTTTAAAATACTCATGGACAAAGTCGAGAGTGGTCCTCAAGGAAGAGTGCTAAATTGGGGGAAGGCCAACTATACCAAAATTCGGCAGGAGCTGGGAAATGTAGATTGGGAGCAGCTGTTTGAAGGTAAATCCACATGTGATATGTGGGAGGCTTTTAAAGAGAGGTTGATTAGCGTGCAGGAGAGACATGTTCCTGTGAAAATGAGGGATAGAAATGGCAAGATTAGGGAACCATGGATGACAGGTGAAATTGTGAGACTAGCTAAGAGGAAAAAGGAAGCATACATAAGGTCTAGGCGGATGATGAAAGACGAAGCTTTGAAAGAATATCGGGAATGTAGGACCAATCTGAAACGAGGAATTAAGAGGGCTAAAAGGGGTCATGAAATATCTTTAGCAAACAGGGTTAAGGAAAATCCCAAAGCCTTTTATTCATATATAAGGAGAAAGAGGGTAACTAGAGAAAGGATTGGCCCACTAAAGGACAAAGGAGGAATGTTATGCTTGGACTCAGAGAAAATGGGTGAGATTCTAAACGAGTACTTTGCATCGGTATTCACCGAGGAGAGGGACATGACGGATGTTGAGGTTAGGAACAGATGTTTGATTACTCTAGGTCAAGTCGGCATAAGGAGGGCGGAAGTGTTGGGTATTCTAAAGGGCATTAAGGTGGACAAGTCCCCAGGTCCGGATGGGATCTATCCCAGGTTACTGAGGGAAGCGAGAGAGGAAATAGCTGGGGCCTTAACAGATATCTTTGCAGCATCCTTAAACACGGGTGAGGTCCCGGAGGACTGGAGAATTGCTAATGTTGTCCCCTTGGTTAAGAAGGGTAGCAGGGATAATCCAGGTAATTATAGACCGGTGAGCCTGACGTCAGTGGTAGGGAAGCTGCTGGAGAAGATACTGAGGGATAGGATCTATTCCCATTTGGAAGAAAATGGGCTTATCAGTGATAGGCAACATGGTTTTGTGCAGGGAAGGTCATGTCTTACCAACTTAATAGAATTCTTTGAGGAAGTGACAAAGTTGATTGATGAGGGAAGGGCTGTCGATGTCATATACATGGACTTCAGTAAGGCGTTTGATAAGGTTCCCCGTGGCAGGCTGATGGAGAAAGTGAAGGCGCATGGGGTCCAAGGTGTACTCGCTAGATGGATAAAGAACTGGCTGGGCAACAGGAGACAGAGAGTAGCAGTAGAAAGGGAGTTTCTCAAAATGGAGACATGTGACCAGTGGTGTTCCACAGGGATCCGTGCTGGGACCACTGTTGTTTGTGATATACATTAATGATTTGGAGGAAAGTATAGGTGGACTGATTAGCAAGTTTGCAGACGACACTAAGATTGGTGGAGTAGCAGATCGTGAAGGGGACTGTCAGAGAATACAGCAGAATATAGATAGATTGGAGAGTTGGGCAGAGAAATGGCAAATGGAGTTCAATCAGGGCAAATGCGAGGTGATGCATTTTGGAAGATCCAATTCAAGAGTGAACTATACAGTAAATGGAAAAGTCCTGGGGAAAATTGATGTCCAGAGAGATTTGGGTGTTCAGGTCCACTGTTCCCTGAAGGTGGCAACGCAGGTAAATAGAGTGGTCAAGAAGGCATACGGCATGCTTTCCTTCATCGGACGGGGTATTGAGTACAAGAGTTGGCAGGTCATGTTACAGTTGTATAGGACTTTGGTTCGGCCACATTTGGAATACTGCGTGCAGTTCTGGTCGCCACATTACCAAAAGGATGTGGATGCTTTGGAGAGGGTGCAGAGGAGGTTCACCAGGATGTTGCCTGGTATGGAGGGCGCTAGCTATGAAGAGAGGTTGAGTAGATTAGGATTATTTTCATTAGAAAGACGGAGGTTGAGAGGGGACCTGATTGAGGTGCACAAAATCATGAGAGGTATAGACAGGGTGGATAGCAAGAGGCTTTTTCCCAGAGTGGGGGATTCAATTACTTGAGGACACGAGTTCAAAGTGAAAGGGGAAAAGTTTAGGGGGGATATGCGTGGAAAGTTCTTTACGCAGAGGGTGGTGGGCGCCTGGAACGCGTTGCCAGCAGAGGTGGTAGATGCGGGCACGATAGCGTCTTTTAAGATGTATCTAGACAGATACATGAATGGGCAGGAAGAAAAGAGATACAGACCCTTAGAAAATAGGCGACATGTTTAGATAGAGGATCTGGATCGGCGCAGGCTTGGAGGGCCGAAGGGCCTGTTCCTGTACTGTAATTTTCTTTGTTCTTTGTTCTTTGTTCTATTTTCCATCTTGTTGCCCACTCACTTAACCTGTCTATATCCCTTTGCAGCCTCTCTACATCCTCCCCACCGCTTCCCTTTCCACCGTGCTTTGCATCATCAGCAAACTTCGATACATTACTCTCTGTCTCTTCATCTAAGTCATGAATATAGAGTGTAAATAGCTGAGGCCCCAGCACTGATCCTTGTGGCACTCCACTATTAACTGCCTGCCAACTTGAAAATGCCTCATTTATACCCACTCTCTGCTTCCTGTCTGTTAACCAATCCTCTATCCACAATAATGTATTATCCCCAACACCATGAGCCCTTGTCGTGCCGATTAATCTTTTATGTGGCACCTTATCAAATGCCTTTTGAAAATCCAGGTATACTACAACTTTATCTACCCTACCAGTTATATCCTCAAAAAACTCTAATAAATTTGTCAAGCAGGATCTGCCTTTAGTCAAACCATGCTGACATTTTCGA
The DNA here is from genome assembly GCF_036365525.1 of Heterodontus francisci. NCBI lineage: Eukaryota > Metazoa > Chordata > Chondrichthyes > Heterodontiformes > Heterodontidae > Heterodontus > Heterodontus francisci. The sequence continues at coordinate 153,119,856 of NC_090373.1, read as the reverse complement.
ATCATCCTGCATGGTGTTGAGCTTCTTGAGTGTTGTTTGAGCTGCATTCATCCAGTCAAGTGGAGTGTATTCCATCACACTGCTGACTCGTGCCTTGTAGATGGTGAACAGGTACAAAAACAAGAAATGCTGGAATCACTCAGCAGGTCTGGCAGCATCTGTGGAAAGAGAAGCAGAGTTAACGTTTCGGGTCAGTGACCCTTCTTCGGAAATGTCTGTTCACCAATCCTCTATCCACAATAATAATCCACTCAGCAGTTCCGAAGAAGGGTCACTGACCCGAAACGTTAACTCTGCTTCTCTTTCCACAGATGCTGCCAGACCTGCTGAGTGATTCCAGCATTTCTTGTTTTTGTTTCAGATTTCCAGCATCCGCAGTATTTTGCTTTTATTATAGATGGTGAACAGGTATTGGGGAGACAGGAGGTGAGTTACTCACTGCAGAATTCCTAGCCTCTGACCTGCTCTTGTAGCCACACTATTTATGCGGCTGCTCCAGTTTAGTTTCTGGTCAATGGTAAACCCCAGAATGTTGATAGTGGGGGATTCAGCAATGGCAATGCCATCGAATATCAAGGGAAGATGGTTAGATTCTATTTTGTTTGAGGTGATCATTGCCTGGCACTTATGTGGCACGAATCTTACTTGGACATGGGCTGCTTCAGTATCTGAGGAGTCACAAATGGTGCTGAACATTGTGCAATCATCAGCGAGCATCTCACTTCTGACCTTATGATGGAGGAAAGGTCATTGATGAAGCAGCTGCAGATGGTTGGGCCTATGGCACTACCCTGAGGAACTCCTGCAGCGAAATCCTGGGACAGAGATGATTGTACTCCAACAACTACAACTACAACCATCTTCCTTTGTGCTAGGAATGACTCCAACCAGTGAGGATTTCCACCCCCCACCCCCCCCCACCACCCCGATTTCCATTGATTCCAGTTTTGCTAGGGCTCCTTGATGCCATACTCGGTCAAATGCTGCCTAGATATCAAGGGCAGTGACTCTTACCTCACCTTTGGCATTCAGCTCTTTTGTCCATGTTTAGATCAAGGCTGTAATGAGGTCAGGAGCTGAGTGACCCTCGTGGAACCCAAACTGAGTGTGAGTGAACAGGTTACTGCTGAGCAAGTGCCACTTGATAGCATTGTCGATGATCAAGAATGATTGATAGGGCAGTAATTGGCCTGGTTGGATTTGTCTTGCTTTTTGTGGACAGGACATACCTGGGAAATTTTCCACAATGACGGATAGATGCCAGTATTGTAGCTGTACTGGAACAGCTTGGCTCGGGGCGCAGTTCTGGAGCACAAGTCTTCAGTACTATTGCCAGAATGCTTTCAGGGCCCATAGCTTTTATAGTATACAGTGCCTTCAGCTGTTTCTTGATATCACGTGGAGTGAATCAGATTTGCTGAAGATTGGCATCAATGATGCTGGGGACCAAAATGGATCATTTACTCGACACTTCTGGCTGAAGATGGAGGCAAATGCTTCAGCCTTGTCTTTTGCACTGTAGTGTTAGGCTCCCCCATCATTGAGGATGGTGATATTTGTGGAGCCTCCTCCTCCTGTTAGTTGTTTAATTGTCCACCACCATTCACGACTGGATGTGACAGGGATCGCTTTGCACCTTATATCGCATACTCTTCCGCTGTTTGCATGCAAGCAGTCCTGTGTTGTAGCTTCATCAGGCTGACACCTCGTTTTTAGGTATGCCTGGTGCTGCTCCTGGCATGCCCTCCTACACCCTTCATTGAACCAGTGTTGGTCCCCTGGCTTGATGGTAATGGTAGTGTGGGCAATATGCCAGGCCATGAGGTTACAGATTGTGCTTGAATACAATTCTGCTGCTGCTGGTGGTCCACACCGCCTCATGGATGCCCAGTTTAGAGTTGCTAGATCTGTTCGAAATCTATCCCATTTAACACGGTGATAGTTACCACACAACACAATGCAGGGTATCCTCAATGTGAAGATGGGCCTGTGTGGTGGTCACTCCTACCAATACTGTCAAGGACAGATGCATCTGCGACAGGTAGATTGGTGAGGATGAGGTCAAGTAGGTTTTTCCCTCTTGTTGGTTTCCTCACGACCTGCCACAGACCCAGTTTGGAGCTGCTATGTCCTTTAGGACTCGTCCAGCTGGGTCAGTAGTTGTGCGACCGAGCCACTCTTTCTCAGCAGGGGTGCAGTAGGTGGTAACCAGCAGGAGGTTTTCTTGCCCATGTTTGACCTGATGCCATGAGGCTTCATGATATCTGGAGTCAATGTTAAGGACTCTCAGAGCAACTCCCTCCCGACTGTGTATCACTGTGCCGCCACCTCTGCTGGGTCTGTCCTGCAGTGGGAGAGGACATACCCAGGGACGTTTATGGTGGTGTTTGGGACATTTTCTGTAAGGTATGATTCTGTGAGTATGACAATGTCAGGCTGTTGGTTGACTAGTCTGTGGGACAGCTCTCCCAATTTTGGCACAAGCCCCTTTTAAGGAGGATTTTGCAGGGTCGACAGGACTGGATATGCCATTGTCGTTTCCAGTGCCTTGGTCGATACTGGGTGGTCCATCTGGTTTTGTTCCTTTACATGGACTTCATAGCAGTTTGATTGGGATCAATTTGGCTTCCCACTTCCAATTTCTCGTTTGTCTGTGGGTCTAATCCCAGATAAGCCCCCAAATTTCTGTTATGACCAGGTGAGAAGGGGTCTAGGGGTTCCCTCTCAGCTGTTGCTAGATTTAACCATAACAAGGTTTAATTTTTAAAAACACCATGTTTTTAGCTCCCCCTCAGTGAATCCTTGTTCATTGCTTTCCAATTGCAAGGCAAAGAAATCAAATCAGACAGGTTTTCTTAAATTTAAATTTGAAAGGTGGAAGTTTATTAATCTTAAACTCTAAAACGATTAACGACTACGAGTAGGTGACACGGCCACGTTAGCATGCATATGCGATAAACACATAGGCAGACAGAGACAGAAAAAGTAGAAAGAATAAAGGAGAAAAGTTTGAGGCAATATCTGGTTTGTAGATACAGTCCTTTGAGTTTAATGTTGAGTCTTTGGTTGCCAGCAAGTATTGCTGTTCATTAGGGCTCAGTGCACACTTCAACTTGTTTCGATGTTGGACTTTTTTCTCTCTTGAGGTTTCTTCAGTAGGTCAAGAAGCCTGTGAAAACAAAAGAGAAAGCCAGCCAGGAGAGAGAGCTCTCTTGTTCCAGGTTCAGTTTTAGTCTGCAGTCTGACCAAACTGAGCTGTGTGCAGTTCAAACAAAGGAAATCAGGGTCAGTTGGTTAGTCACGTGACCAGCTGCTTTAACAAACTCCTGTGTTAGTGGATTTGATCATTTTAGCTGACCCTGGAATGCGAGCTTCCTTGCACCTTCAATGTCTGGTGATCAAAATCCATTTGGGTTAATTGGACCAGGGAGTAGCTGCTTTGTCTCCACAAGCACCGTCTCTTAGTATGCAAATGTATTCCAGCCAAGTGTCTGGTGATCTCTTGTAAAACAAGTCATTTCTTTACTCCAGCAACAGTTTAAAATTAATGTTCATATGATGAAATTAATATGCCTCATTCTTGGCAGGTGGGGGTCTTCATGACACCTCCACAGAATGAAATACAATTTTTAAAAAGAGCATTTCATTAAAAGGGACTAGAGAGAAGATAATTATAGGAAAACACACATGCATCTCTCTCATTCATTCAAAATCCTAACAGTTGTTGCAGCCAATCTTATCTTGGTAGCAGTGCTGCTTTAAACTGCCATTTTTGGCATCCCATTAAACATATGGTTTTTGGGGAAGTTTTTCAGTTTGCACATTTCCATAACTGCCTAGGGTGTCTTTGTTCTTGTTGAGGTCTGCAGGGGGAGGGTTAGATTTAATTAGCCCCAGGTTGTATTTCTGCTCAGGGGCAGCGGCAGTGGGCCGTTCCACTCTGAACTCTCTTTCAGTGTTTTGATGAGTCATGCAAGGCCTTTTCACCTCAGGGGATGGCTGGTTCCCTTTCTTCCTGACTGTGGAGGAGGATTCTTTGCTAATCTTCCCTTTGTCCTCTGGGACACTCCTGCTTGCAAATATTTGCCCAGATTCTACTACATTCCCATGCGGCACTTCAACTAGGTGAGGCATCATCCTCATGGTTTCTCTGCCTTCTTGAGGACTTTCTTTCTCTCTGCAGGTTCCTGTAAATGCTGTTAGCCACTCTGGTGGGATGCTTCCAGTATTTGCATTTACATAGGAGCATGTGGGGTCTAACTTTTCAAATATTTCAGTGTTGTCTGATGGGACAGTAGGGGTTTGCATTTGGGATTCCTCCCGGACTTCCTTTAACCTGTCCTCTTGGTCCCTTTTTCCCCTTTCTTTTCTAATATTTTGCCTGTCTTGTCCCCTTTTGTTCTTGGCAGGATCCCTCTGTTGGAGGGTCCTTTAAACACCGATACAGAACTTACAGATTTCACTGTAGGTTGGGGTTTCCCCTCAACCTGGCACATGTAGCAACTTCTACAGTACTCCACCATATCTTTGTGGTGTTTTGGCCAGTCAAACATCTGTCTTATGTGGGCTTTGTTTTTTTGTATACCGACATGTACAGCCACTGTAATCTCATTGGTCATTCTTAATATTTCTCTCCGGTACCTCGGCGGCACTACTAACTGGTGAACCACTCCTTGCTCTTCGGTCTGTGAGGAGAACTCCAGTTCCTCATCAGTACCTCACTCTTTAAATAGATCAGGGACTCCCTCTGCTTTAATTTCAGACTGGGCAGCCTGTGCTAACTCTCTCAATACTGCATCAGCTTGCTGAGCCTCAGCTAGGGAAAATTCATTTAACTCATTCCCTGACTCTTCTCACTATCCAAAGAAAGTAGCAGACAGACAGACCCCTCATAGTCATCTGCCTGCAGTGCCAATTCAGTCTCCTCTGGGGGAGCTGGTTTGATCATGGCCTGATTCACTACACATTCGGGGAAACTGCAGGGGACCGTCTCCTGCCACTGCCCTGTTTCTCTGACCTCCTGCTGCCTCTCTTTCTCTACTGGGGAAGCTACCATCTTCGTCCCCACCAGATCATTACCTAGGAGCAGGTCAACCCCATCCACAGGCAAACTAGGGACAATCCCTATGGTCACCGGCCCTGAAACTTGGTTGCACACCAAGTGCACCCAGTGTAAAGGTACAGGCATACGCTGCCCTCCAATACCATGCACCACCATTCTGGAATTTACTGCACTATCTGGGGAAAAGGTCAGGCCTTTTCCCAGTAAGAGGGATCTAGTGACCCCTGTGTCCCTGAGGATTACTATGGGCTTTCTTGAGGGGTATGGAGTTACTCTCCCTTCAGAAACAAAACTCTGATAACCTTCAGGAATCCTATTAAATTTTCCTGCACTTGCAGCAGTAGGCCTCCTGGGGACTACTCCTACTGCAGTTAAAGACACAATTTGTTCTGCTGTGCTTTCCATCAGGGTCCTTTCTCCTCCACTGGTGTGCCCTGATTAACCCTACAGGTTTTCCCTTTAGTTTCCAGCAGTCAGCTTTTAAATGCCCTGCCTTATTACAATGGCAGCACACGGGTCTCCAGGTCTCACTCCTACTTACAACACCTTCCTTTTTGGCTGGAGGAGAGCCCCCTGTTTCTCCTGCTTTTCTTTCCTTCCCAGGATTGCTTGGGCTTCTATCACCTTCCCACTCTTTGTCCTTTTCGGATTTGTGGGGATGATTAGGAAAGTTTTTCCCCAGGGAAACCGACTTATAATTGAGAGCAAACTCATCAGCCAGAACTGCTGCCTGCTGGGCTCTATGAACCTTCTGTTCCTCTACATGTGTCTTTATGGAAAGTGGGACAGAGTTTTTAAATTCTTCTAGCAAAATTACTTACCTGAGATTTTCATAGCTGAGCTGTAATTTAAGAGCCCTCAGCCACTGGTCAAAAGCCAGCTGCTTATTTCTCTCAAACTCCAGGTGAGTTTGATCAGCTCGCTTCTTGAGGGTTCTAAACTTTTGGCTATAGGCTTCCAGTACTAACTCATATGCCCAGAGGGTAGCATTTTTTGTCAATTCATAATCTGATGAATTCTCATCTGGCAACATGGAATAAACCTTATGGGCTTTTCCTACTAATTTGCTCTGTATCAGCAGAGTCCAAACCTCAGCTGGCCACATTAACTGCCTTGCCAGTTTTTCAAAAGACACAAAAAATGCTTCCACGTCTCCCTCATTGAATTTTGGGATCATTTGGGAAAGTTTTAACAATTCTGTACCCAGCCCTGAATTACGCTCCTCCATATTGGCGATGCTTTCACTGGGATTACTCTGTCACCCCCTAATTAACTCAAGTCGCCTTAGCTCTCTGTCTTCACATTCCTTCTGGAAGTCTCTTTCTCTCTCTCTTTCTTTCTCCTGTCTCTCTCTTTCTCTTTCTCTGTCTTCTAATTCAAGTTTCCTCTGTTCCAATTGTAGCTTTACTAGCAGAACCCTGTTGGAGTCTACGAACCTGCTTTCTGCTTCTTCAAAGTCAAGGTAAAAATGGTCTTAGGAGTTCAAACTTTCTGGCCTTGCCACGGACAGTGATCTCACACTGCTCAGCCATTTTCCTCAATTCCTCCATAGACAGTGCTTTTAACTTATCCCAAGTTACTTCACCCTGGCTTGGGAAGCTACTAACTTCAGTTGTAGATATGTTAGTATGTTAGCATGCACAACCACAAGACAAACTGTATTGAAATCTTTTCTCTTTTTGATTGGGATCAATTTGGCTTCCCACTTCCAATTTCTCGTTGTCTGGGAGTCAAATCCAAAGACGAGTCCCCAAATTTCTGTTATGACCATGTGAGAAGGGGTCTAGGGGTTCCCTCTCAGCCTTTGCCTGGTTTAAGCATAGCAGGGTTTAATTTTTTAAAACACCATGTTTTTAGCTCCCCCTCAGTGAATCCTTGCTCACTGCTTCCTAATTGCAAGGCAAAAAAATCAAATCAAACAAATTTTCTTAGATTTAAACACGAAAGGTGGAAGTTTATTAACATTAAACTCCAATTCAGTTAACGACTATGAGTACGCGATAAACACATACTCAGATAGAGACAGAAAGAGTAGAAAGAATAAAGGGGAAAAGTTTGAGGCAATATCTGGTATGTAGTTACAGTCCTTTGAGTTTGATGTTGAGCCTTTGGTTGCCGGTAAGTTTTGCTGCTCGTTGGGGCCCAGTGCACACTTCAACTTGTTTCGATGTAGGAGTTTTTTATCTCAAGGTTCACGTGTCTTCATTTGGTCTGGAGACCTGTGAGAAAACGAGATAGAGCCAGCCAGGAGAGAGAGCTCTCTTGTTCCAGGTTCAGTTTTAGTCTGAAGTCTGACCAAACTGTGCTGTGTGCATTTCAAACAAAGGAAACCTGAGTCAGCCAGTTAGTCACCTGACCAGCTGCTTTAACAAACTCCTGTGTTTGTGGATTCAATCATCTTAGCAGACCCTGGGATGTGAGTTTCCTTACACCTTCAATGTCTGGTGATCAAAATCCATTTGGGTTAATTGGACCAGGGAGTAGCTGCTTTGTCTCCACAAGCACTGTCTTTTCGTATGCAAATGTCCTCCAGCCAAGTGTCTGGTGATCTCTTGCAAAACAAGTCATTCCTTCACTCCAGGAACAGTTTAAAATTAATGTACATATGCCTCATTCTTGGCAGGTGGGGGTCTTCATGACAGGCACCCTATCAAATATCTTCTGAAAATCCATATACAGTTCATCTCCTACATTCTCTTTATTGGTAACTTGTTAAAAAAAGTAATGACATTTTGTACAGCATGACAAATCTGTGCTGGTTGCCCTTGATAATTACACGCACATTTAAATGTTCACTGATTTTTATCTGAATTATGAATTCCAAGATTTTGGTCACAACTGCCATTTGTCTAAATAAAAAAGGAAAGACTTTCACTCTATATAGAACCTTTCATGGTTTCAAGACATCCCAAAGTGCTTTATATCCACTGAAATACTTTTGAAGTGCAGTCTCTGTTATAATGTAGGAAACACAGCAGTCAAATTGCACACAGCATGCTCCCACTTGCGATGTGATAATGACTAATCTATAATTTAGAGATAAAAGCAAAATACTATGGATGCTGGAAATCTAAAACAAAAACAGAAAGTGCTAAAAATACTCAACATGTCTGGCAGCATCTATGGAGAGAGAAGCAGAATTAACGTTTCGTCTCTGTGACCTTAACTGATAATTTAGAGAGGTTTATTGAGGGATAAATATTGTCCAGGATACCGAGGATAACTCCCATGTTCTTCAAAATAGCATTAGCGAATCTTTCCTTCCAACTGAGAAAACAGACAGAGCCTCAGTTTAACGCCTCATCTGAAAGATGGCAGCACTTGCTCAGCAATGTACTAAAATGCCAGCCTAAAATTTTGAGTTCAAATCTCTGAAGTGGGACAGTGAACTCACAACTGTCTGACTCAGAGAGGAGAGCGTTATCCACTGAGCCATGGCTGACACTAGACTATACTTGACTGATTTTTCCTCTCACATTTCTAGAACAAAGATGTTACATTGGCTACACATCAACCCAGAGACACAAATTTGCATATTTAATGAGAAGTAAAATGAATGTGGCGAGAGCCTCTGCTATCCCCTCTCTAACTTCTTTCAACATTCTAAGCTACATGTCATCCTGGCCAAGTGGCAAGTTTGATGAATTTTTTTGAGAATTAATTCCTTTTCTATATTTAGCACTGACAATTGTTCTATGGTCTCCTCTGGTTACCAATTTCATCACCATTTGTAAAAAATATGCAAAATATTTATTTAATCTTTCTGCCTTACCTTCAACCTCCACAAATAACTCTCTGCTTCATTCCTGATTGGTCCTACTCAATTCAACTATTTTAAAATGCTAATAGGCTTATATTATCTGCTTGTCTATTTTCATATCCCCTTTTTAGTCCATGTGATCTCCTTTTACATTTACTACATTTTCTGTTTTCCTTATGATTGTCTTTAGTAACCTATTCTGCACCAAGTCCCACTCACCCATTGGCCGCGATATTAACCCCTTACAATGGGTAGGAAAGTGTGGGGAATTGTTAAAAAGTGAAATACACACAATGCAATCCTAACCTGCTGCACACAAGCTTGCCTCTTTTTTTCCATGAGCAGATATCAGAGTCTCCAAACGCACCACTGTGGAGAGTCTGTATGTTTAATGAACATATTTAAATTGAGCTCCTGCAGTGCAATTGGGCATCCAATTCGAAATGCACTTTTTCTAAACATGTTTCTCAAGGTTGGGAAGCTCTACAGTTAAAGGGAGGCTAGAGCTTCCAGCTCCACAATTTAAGTGCCTTTTTTAGCACTCCTTGTGGGCCAGGAGGAGCAGAAGTGCTTCTCCAGGCCCCTCAAGGAAGCTTTCGGTCTTCCCCCTTTTTATTGCAAGATACTCCACCCTTCTGATTGCCAGGAACCATCCCCAAGGCTGTGGCCTCCTGCCTCTGGAGTTTTCTTCTAGCCACTGGTTAGGTTGTCCATTTGGGCAGGTGGTGGACCTACAAAATGGTAATGAGATCCTGCTATTAAGATCGGCTGGACTTCTGCACTCTGGCCTTACAGGTTCTTTAGCTATTTTGGGGTTCACCCACACCCTCCTGCCTCCCCGTAACTTATCTCTGTCCTTGCTGACCTACAACGACTTCTTCCTGCCAAGCCACTTGCAATCACTAAAAAAGAGAGAGGTGTGGAGCATTCACCTTGGTAGAACAAAGGAGGTTGTTGATCTTCTAGCGGCACTGTACCTAAGTCCAGGGAGTGACCCCACGGCTGCTGACCCCCTCAGCAATCTCCACCCAGACTTGCTTGGTCAGGTGGGAGGATCTTTTCTTGCCTTCGCTGGGGAAGAGAACCTCCCGCCTTTCCCTTGCAGCCTGGAGGAGTATCTGGAGGGCAGCATCACTAAACCGTGGGGCCGCTCTGTGTCTTGCCTCTGCCATCCTGCAGGGTATGCCTCAGGGAGGGAGGGTCTAGAGTCACTGCAACACGGATCTCAGTTGTGAAGAGCTAGCAGCAAATGAATGCAGGGCAGCAATGCAAGCAGGGCTGGCAGGCCTTTAAATATGGCACCAGCAACTGCTCCAAAGTCATCTGGTGCCATATTCAGCACCTCAAATCCCACGCCATCACTTGATTGGATGGGTCCTGTGCCTCTATTATGCAACGTGACCACCTGCTGTGTGATTGTAGTGGGCCTGCCACCCACATGACTAGCGGGAATGGCGTCAACATCTGGATCTGTCGCTGGAACCCATGAAGGGTTCACTCAATTCAGCCCTATGATTCAGTGACTCTGCGAAGGATTGTGGGATTTATTTACATTAAAGTCACTATATAAATGCACTTTGTTCTTGTTGAAATGTTAGAAATTGTTACATGAACCAGAGGCTTACAGACATAAGAGACCAATATCTTTACTCACATAATTAAATTAATATAAAATAAGCAAGTATTAACAATATAAAATATATTAGGATAAATACATTGAGAAATCCACAGAAGGTTAATTACTCTTCAAAAGGAAGACTCTGGGAGTATATGTCAGGAAACTGGTCACACTGCACACGATTTTGTAAAGCCAGCCCTTAAGAATCCCTTAACACCTACCCCGATTTCTGTTTCCATTGATTTCAATACACCGGAGAGCTAGCAGGAGAGGTTTTTTAATGGGTGTCTGGGGTGATAGCACATGCTTTACATTATCGCCCAAAGTCAGAACAACGCTCTGTTATTTTTATTCCTTAAGTATTCAACTAGCACTTAACAATACTTTATAAAGGCAAACAAATTTCACAAATTTAATGGTGCAGATCCCCAATGATACAATCGCTTTGCATGTCTATCTTCAGCGTTGAAATAATTCAACGGAAGAAAATGATGTCTTCTACATCAAAGGAACACGCTTGGTAATTATATCATTTTGATCCTTTAACTAAATGAAGCCAGCAATTCAATGTTTACTACATCATTGTAATTTGTATCTTTTAATTTCTGCTCTGCCTCTGCAAAATTGACAAATTTCACAGTAGTGGTTATTTTCTCCCTGTTCACCAGGGAGAAAATTCAAACTATATTTTAATGAGCTATAGGAAAGAGGATACAATGCAATTAAGCATTTTGTGGGATTTATGAGGCATGTTCCAATTTAAGATGTTAAATTTGGTTTAATTAAAACAGAACTTCCTGTTGCGATGCAGCTACTGCTAGTTATTATGTGAGTCTTTTTTTATATTTGTAATTTGGTTTCCCAGCCTGTATCATGTTGGAAGTTAGAAGTTGGTGTTAAATTAAACAGCTTTCCCTTATGTACTAAGTGACAACATTTGAGTACTGCAGATGCGCTGGAGCATGATGGGCATGATCCAAGTCTCTGCAACCTGTCTTCAATAAACCCTCGCTTTTCTAGGTGAATGAATATCCATAGAATAGTACAGCACAGGAGGACTTTTCGGCCCATCGAGTCAGTGCCTGCTCTTTCAAAGAGCAATCCAGTTTGTCCCACATCCCCCTTTTTTTCCATATCCCTATTACTTTTCTTTCTCAAGTATTTATCCAATTCCCCTTTGAAGGCTCCTATTGAATCTGTATCCACTACACTATCAGGCAGTGCATTTCAATCCTACCACTTGCATAAAAAAAAGTTTTTCCTCATTGTCACCTCTGGTTCTTTTGTCAATCACCTTAAATCTGTGCCCTCTGGTTATTAACCTTTCAGCCATCGGAAACAGTTTCTCTTTAATACCAGTATGATTTCATAATTTTACACACCTCTATCAAATCTCCTCTTAGCCTCCTCTGCCCCAAGGAGAACAAGTATGTCTTCGCAACGCATTCTATAGATGGTTGTTCCACATTTCATTTCAAATTCAAGAACTTGTGAGAGATGAAGACTGTTTGTGCTTTTTCTTTTAAACCAAAATCTGCTTACTGACGGAATATATTGCAGAATATATGTATGGACTGCAATGCAAAGCCTGGTCTTGTCTGTTAAAGATCCTTTTTTAGCTTAACATTCTGTGACTAGCTCACAATGGTGCAGTGGTTAGCACCACAGCCTCACAGCTCCAGTAACCTGGGTTCAGTTCTGGGTACTGTCTGTGCGAAGTTTGCAAGTTCTCCCTGTGACTGTGTGGGTTTCTGCCGGGTGCTCCGGTTTCCTTCCACAGCCAAAGACTTGCAAGTTGTTAAGTAAATTGGTCATTGTAAATTGCCCCTAGTTTAAGTAGGTGGTGAGAGAATGATGGGGATGTAGTAGTGAATATGGGATTAATGTAAGATTAGTATAAATGGGTAGTTGTTGGTTGGCACAGACTTGGTGGGGCTGAAGGGCTTGTTTCAGTGCTGTATCTCTAAATAAAATAAAAGCCCAGCTTTTCCAGTCTATCCACATAGCCAATCCCTCATCCCTGGAGCTATTCTAGTAAATCTCTTCTGTATCCTCTCTATTGTGAGTTTTCCGTTGGATTTACTTTCGTATTATTAGCCATGTAACATGCTCGTCAATATTTTTAATCCTATTTTCTTATATTTATATTAAACCTGCTTAAAATGCAGGTAATGTTATTTTCCTTGCCCAAATTTCTTGATCTCAGTTATTGCCCTTGTAACTTTTTTTTTTGCTTTATGACGGATTTTCAGTACTTCTTAAGATGCAAGCAATTTTATTCTTCCCTCCCATTCCTCAAAATCTCCTTTCTTATTTATACGCATAATCATGAATGATATTTTTTCTCCTCTTTGTTTCCCAGAGTGAATTTGTAGATTTTACTAAGCCAGTTGTTCACTGCCAAGACTCCAAAGAGCAGCTGCCCATGAGGAGCTCATTGAAAGTGGACTGATCCCGAATGACTAACTTTGGCCACAATGTCTGAGTTCCTCACAAATATCCCTCTCTGGCCCCAGCACCAATAGCAGGTCAATCAGCAACACAAAGAGAACCCACCCCCCTGCACCCCTCACCCGCTCCCAACACCCACCACCACTGCATCATGAAGCACAAATATTTTGGAATTCTTCCTGACAAGTGAACTATACGAAGAATATATTGCAAACATTGGGATGAATTTTATGAGGCCTTCAGCGTCAGGGGTCATGGCAGAGGGGCCTGTGGCTCGCCATGACCCCCGATGCCGTGAAGGCCCCACTGCATTTTACCAGCGGCACGGTGGTGAGGCCTCCATTTCAATATTAAAATGAAGTAAAATAAATGCAAATTAACTTACCTGGTCCCGGTGGCTGTCCCACGCCAATATTCCGGCTGCCAGCTGCAACTTGCGTGCCTTCAAAACTTCTAATTGCTAGTAATTATTACTTAATTTTTTTAATATAGTATGTAGTGGTTTTTAGGGAATCAAGGTCCCTCGTGTAAATAATCTCAATTTTTTGGAGTAAATTAAGGGTAAGTCATGACAGGGCAGCTCGGCAACGTGGAGTGCTCCTCCTGTGCAATGTGGGATGTCAGGGGCACTTCCTGCACACGTGTTCGTCTTGGACACTGGAAGTGTCTCCAGCTGCAGCTACCCAAAATTCGCATTTCAAACTGGAGCAGCGACTGGAGACACTGTGGAGCATCTGCGAGGCTGAGATCATCGTGGATAGCACGTCGAGGGAGGTGGTCACACCGCAGGTAAAGACTGCTCAGGCAGAAAGGGAATGGGTGACTGCCAGGCAGAGTAGAAGAACTCGGCAGGCAGTGCAGGAGTCCCCTGGGTCCATCTCCCGATCTAACAGATATTCCCCTTTGAGTACTGTTGGGGGAGATAGCTTCTCAGGGGAATGCGGCAAGACCCAAGTCTGTAGCACCATGGGTGGCTCAGGTGCACAGGAGGGGAGGAAAAAGAGTGGGAGAGCTATAGTGATAGGGGATTCTATCCTAAGGGGTACAGATAGGCGTTTCTGTGGCCGCAAATGTGACTCCAGGTAAAGCTTGGCAACCTGACCCGAACACGATGGGACCCGACGACATGTGTCAGTTTCGGGGTCGGGTCGCACTTCCAGGTCTGGCATTCAGGCTCGGGTCGGGCCGGGTCGGAAATGCTCTATCACTACCTCCGGTAAGTGGCTCCAATTTTAATGTACTTTTTGGAGTTGAAAGATGGTTTTGTCACTTTTTTTTAAGTTTGTGCAGAGAAGCAACAAGGTGAAAAATGGAAGGTAGGTGAACTGATGGTCAGGTCAGGCTGGGTCGGGTCAGGTGCGGGAAAAAATGAAAGGACTTGGGCCGAGTCGGGCTCGGGGTTGGATGTGGTTCTGTTGGGCTTGGGTCAGGTTTCATTTGCAGACTCGAGCTGGCCTTTAACTCTAGGAAGGTATGTTGCCTCCCTGGTGCTCGGGTCAAGGATGTCACGGAGTGGCTGCAGGACATTCTGAAGGGGAAGGGTGAACAGTCAGAGGTTCACATTGGTACCAACGATATAGGTAAAAAGAGGGATGAGGTCCTGCAACAAGAACTTAGGGAGGTAGGTAGCAGATTAAAAAGCAGGGCCTCAAAGGTTGTAATCTCTGGATTACTCCCAGTGCCATGTGCTAGTGAGTATAGGAATAGGAGGATAGAGCAGATGAATGCGTGGCTGAAGACATCATGCAGGAGGGAGGGCTTTAGTTTCCTGGATCACTGGGTCTGTTTCTGGCAAAGGTGGGGCCTGTACAAGTTTGATGGGTTGCACCTGAACCGGACCGGGACCAACATCCTTGCATCCTTGCTGGGAGGTTTGCTAGTGCTGTTGGAGGGGTTTAAACTAATTTGGCAGGGGGATGGGATACAGAGTGGAGGTACAGTAGGGGGTGAGGCACAGTCAAATATAGAAGGGAAATTAAGTCAGTCTGGAAGGCAGAGCAAACATAGACCTGTTAAGGCACAAGTGAAAAATGCAAGGCTGGACTGCATCTATTTTAATTCAAGGAGTCTTACTAGTAAGGCAGATGAATTGAGGGCATTGATTAACACATGGGAATATTATATTATTTCTATCACAGAGACATGGATGAGGGAAGGGCAGGACTGGCAGCTCAATATTCCAGGATATAGAATCTTCTGCCATGACGGGGGCTGGGGGGGTGGGGAGCGGGGGTTGTAAAAGAGGAGGTGGATTGCAATGTTGATCAAGGAGTCAATTACTGCAGTAAGGAGGGATGATATCTTAGAGGGTTCCTCAAATGAGGCCACAGGGGTAGAACTTAAAAACAAAAAGGGGGCAATCACTTGACTGGGAGTGTACTACAGGCCTCAAAATAGTCAGGGAGAGATAGAGGAGCAGATATGTAGGCAAATCTCAGAGAGCTGTAATAATAGTAGGGTAATAATAGTATGGGATTTCAACTTCCCCAATATTAACTGGGATAGTCTTAGTGCAAAAGGCTTAATGGAGGCAGAATTCTTAAAGTGCATCCAGGAGAGCATTTTGAACCAGCACGTAGAATGTCCTACAAGAGAAGGGGCGACACTGGACCTAATCCTGGGGACTGAAGCAGGACAAGTGGTAGAAGTGTCAGTGGGGGAGCATTTCGGGGATAGTGACCTAGTGATAGGGATAGGGATAGTGATATTCTCTGTAAGATTTAAGTTAGTTATGGAAAAGAACAAAGACGGACCGGAAATAAAGGTACTGAATTGGGGAAGGCCAATTTCAATAAAACAGGATCTGGCCAAAGTGGACCAGAAGCAGCTACGTGTAGGAAAGTCTACATCAGACCAGTGGGAGTCATTCAAAAAGGAAATAGTGAGAGTTCAGGGCCAACATGTTCCTGTAAAGGTGAAGGGTAGGACCAACAAGTCGAGGGAACCCTGGATATCAAGGGATATAGAGAATTGGATAAAGAAAGACAAGGAGGCTTATGGCAGATTCAGGGTGTTCAAAACAATGGAGGCCCTAGAGGAGTATAGAAAATGTAGGAGGGTACTTAAAAAAGTAATTAGGAGAGTGAAGAGGGGGCATGGAAAAACACTGGCAGGCAAGATAAAGGAAAATCCTAAGGCTTTTTATAAGTATATTAAGTGCAAGAGGATAACCAAGGAAAAAGTAGGGCCCATTAGGGACTAAAGAAGAAATCTGTGTGTGGAGCCAGAGGATGTAGGTGAGGTTTTAAATGATTACTTTTCATCTATGTTCACTATGGAGAAGGACGATGTAGGTGTAGATATCAGGGAGGGGGATTGTGATATATTCGAATAAATTAGCATTGAAAGGGAGAATTTATTAGCAGTTTTAGAGGGCTCAAAAGTGGATAAATCCCCAGGCCCTGATGAGATGTATCCCAGGCTGTTATGTGAGGCAAGGGAGGAGATAGCAGGGGCTCTGACACACATTTTCAAATCCTCTCTGGCCACAGGAGAGATGCCAGAGGACTGGAGGACAGCAAATGTTGTACCATTATTGAAGAAGGGTAGCAGGGATAAACCAGGTAATTATAGGCCGATGAGTATAGCATCTGTTGTAGGGAAACTATTGGGAAAAGTTCTGAGGGACAGGATTAATCTCCACTTGGAGAGGCAGGGATTAATCAAGGATAGTCAGCATGGCCTTGTCAGGGAGAGATCATGTCATACAAATTTGATTGAATTTTTCGAGGAGTAGACTAGTTGTATATATGAGGGTAAAGCAGTTGATGTAATCTACATGGACTTCATTAAGGCTTTTGATAAGGTCTTGCATGAGAGATTGGTTAAGAAGGTAAGAGCTCATGGGATCCAGGGCAATTTGGCAAATTGGATCCAAAATTGGCTTAGTGGCAGGATGCAGAGGTGATGGTCAAGGGTTGTTTTTGCGAGTGGAAGCCTGTGACCAGTGGTGTACCGCAGGGATCGGTGCTGGGATCCTTGCCGTTTGTAGTGTTCTTTGGCCTCCTTGTCTCGAGAGACAATGGGTAAGCTCCTGGAGGTGGTCAGTGGTTTGTGAAGCAGCACCTGGAGTGGCTATAAAGGCCAATACTAGAGTGACAGACTCTTCCACAGGTGCTGCAGATAAAATTGGTTGTTGGGGCTGTTACACTCTCCTTGCGTTTCTGTCTTTCTTCCTGCCAACTGCTCAGTCTCTTCGACTCGCCAATCTTTAGCCCCGCCTTTATGGTTGCCCGCCAGCTCTGGCGATCGCTGGCAACTGACTCCCACGACTTGTGATCAATGTCACAGGACTTCATGTCGCATTTGCAGACGTCTTTAAAGCGGAGACATGGACGGCCGGTGGGTCTGAATCCAGTGACAAGCTCGCTGTACAATGTGTCCTTGGGGATCCTGCCATCTTCCATGCGGCTCACATGGCCAAGCCATCTCAGGCGCCTCTGGCTTAGTAGGGTGTATATGCTGGGGATGTTGGCCGCCTCGAGGACTTCTGTGTTGGAGATACAGTCCTGCCACCTTCTAGGTAGTGCTCCACCCAGCGGTCCGGTCCATTTGCTTGCGTTGGTCAGTGATTGTGTCCCCAGATTTAGATTTGAGGGGGGCAATCTTCTTGATGGTTGGCCCAAAAGCTCTCTTAATGCCATCATACATTCCTCTGATATTTCCGGTGTCAGAGGCCAGCTGAATATGAAAGCATAGGTGTTAGCAGTAGTCATTTGCGCAGCGCCTGGCTGTTATTTGTGCAGCGCTTCTGACTGCTTTAAGTGCTATGGATGTTAACTCTCTGGGGGCTTTCTTGTAGACGTGAATATAGGAGGTATGATCAGTAAGTTCACAGATGACACGAAAATTGGTGGTGTCATACCTAGTGAGGAGGAAAGCCTTTGATTACAGGACAATATAGATGGGCTGATAAGATGAACCGAGCAGTGGCAAATGGAATTTAATCCTGAGAAGTGTGAGGTGATGTATTTTGCGGGGACTAACAAAGCAAGGGTGGTAGGACCCGAGGAAATACTGAGGTTCAGAGGGACCTTGGTGTACTTGTCCATAGATCACTGAAGACAGCAGCACAGGTGGATAAGGTGGTTCGGAAGGCATATAGGATACTTGCCTTTATTAGCCAAGGCATAGAATATAAAAGCAGGGAGGTTAAGATGGAGCTGTATAAAACGCTAGTTAGGCCACAGCTGGAGTACTGTGTACAGTTCTGGTCGCCACACTATAGGAAGGATGTGATTGCACTGGAGTGGGTGCAGAGGAGATTCACCAGGATGTTGCCTGGGCTGGAGCATTTCAGGTATGAAGAGAGACTGGATAGACTAGGGTTGTTTTCCTTAGAGCAGAGAAGGCTGAGGGAAGAACTGATAGAGGTATACAAAATTATGAGGGGCATAGATAGGGTAGATAGGAATAAACTTTTTCCCTTCGAGGAGGTGTCAATAACCAGGGGGCATAGATTTAAGGAAAGAGGCAGAAGGTTTAGAGGGGGTTTGAGGAAAAAAGCTCAGAGGGTGGTTAGAATTTGGAACACACTGCCTGAAGGGATGATACAGGCAGGTATCTAGATGAGCACTTAAAACACCACAGCATACAAGGCCGCAGGCCAAGTGCTGGAAAATGGGTTTAGAATAGATAGGCTTGATGGCCCGTGTGGACAAGGTGGGCCGAAGGGCTTGTTTCTGTGCTGTATAACTCTATGACTTTACGACTCCATTTGGAGTTCTGAGGCATGACACTGGTGGGGAGGAGGGAGGGGTGAAAATTTCAGGGTTGGGGGGAGTGGGAAACCACTTTTTATTGGCTGTGCGAATAGTGGGAAGGGGTTGAAGGGCAAATGTTACAAGGATGGGGGGGATTCTCGTGTTGGCAATAAAGTTTATTTAGGGTTGATGGCCCTAAATCAGACATTGTGGGGTGGGGGAGGTGTTGAAAGTACCTCCAGCATTTATTAAAATTTTACATTCAAATTTATGAAAATGTCCCTTTAAAAATTAAAATTTCCTCTAAGGCCTTGAAGCCTCCTCTATTTCATTGGGGGCGTCTGCTCCACCCCCTCCACTTAAATGAGCCCCTGCATGAAATATTGCAGGGGCTCAGCGATGGCGCATCTGAACAGGAAGAACGGCAATACTGGAGTGTGCCGCCGCAAATGGCGGCATGCTCATAAATTTCAGGTATTGTATCCAGTGTGCCTATTTTGTAAATACCATAGCTGTAGTTACTATCAGGGATTTTTAATGCACGTCCTGACATTATGATTGCATGGCTTTCTTGGAATTTCTATGCGGAAGAAGAATTTGGGAAGGTTGTATTCATCGGTTGCAGGCCCACTGGTGGCTAGTCAGGCCTATCCGTGACCGCCAGATTCTCCAACAGCGGGTACAAGTGATGGTGTAGTTGTTGCTGGGGCAATTGGATCTATCCTTCTCCTTTTCTCTTTCATGTTGGTTCTTCGCATCATGATCAACGGCCTGCGCTTCCCACTGCCGATGGTCGATGTGGCACAAAGAGAGAGACTTCTTCAGGGAGTCCTTGAAATGTTTTCATGGGGCCCCTCTGTTCCTTTAACCAGTGGTCAGCTCTCCATACAACACGATCTTGGGCAGGCGACTGTCGTCCATCTGGGCAACGTGATCCGCCCAACGCAGTTGGCTTTGTTGGAGGATGGCCTCAATGCTCGTGATGTTGGCTCTTTCCAGGATTTCAATGCTTGTGATATTGTCCTGGCAGCAGATCTTGAGGATGCTGCGAAGGCAGTGTTGATGGAAGCACTCTAGAAGGCATACAGGACGGCGATATAGGATCCATGACCTGGTACCATACAGAAGGATGGTGAGGACCATGACTTTGTACACTTTGAGTTTGGTCTGTGCTCTGAGGCTTTGGTTGCTCCACACTTGTTTGTAGAGTCTGCCAAATGTACTGCTTGCCTTTGAGAGCCTATTGTCTAGTTCCTTGTCAATGGTGGCATCAAACGAGATGTCACTCCCCAAATAAATAAATTGCTTGATGGCATTCATCTCGGTTCCCTCGATGACAATGCTTGGTATCTATGTTCATCTTGGGATGCAGGCGAATTCAAGACTTCAGTTGTCTTTAAACTGATTTTAAAGCTAGGCAACTCTGATATTTGCTCACAAAATGATGACAGATTGTTTTTCCACTCATATTCAAGAGAAAATAATTTTTAATGATACAGCTCACCTCACCGCCTCAAAAAAATTAATAATTTATCAGTGAAAATCAGTAAAAAATGTTTTAAAGGTACCTGAGCATGTAAATGAATAATGAAATGTGATTAGTAATTTATGAAGTATATTTGTGAGCAAGTTACCAAATCAATGGGCAAGTTAGCTGCTTCACAAATAAAGTTAGGAGCACATTGAATGATGAAACGGTGGTTGAAATGTTGGCGCATTGTGTTTTATTTATTTAGAGAACAGCACTGACACAGGCCCTTGGGCCCACCGAGTCTGTGCTGACCAAGAACCACCCATTTATACTAACTCTAATCCCATATTCCCTACCACCTACCTACATTAGGGGTAATTTACAATGGCCAATTTACCTATCACCTGCAAATCTTTGGCGGTGGGAGGAAACCGGAGCACCCGACGAAAACCCACGTGGTCACAGGGAGAACTTGCAAACTTCGCACAGGCAGTACCCAGAATTGAACCCGGGTCGCTGGAGCTGCGAGGCTGCGGTGCTAACCACTGCGCCACTGTGCCGCCCATTTATTGGGATCAGTGCTAGATGTTCTGCTAAATTCTGGTCACAGAATTAGCACAGGGCTGGTTAGAGGACTGACCAGGGTATGTGAAGCGATTTGCTTAGAAATGAAAGAAAATGTAGAAATATTCAAATATTTTGCAGGGCAAATACACTGAAACAGCTGGAAAAATCCTCCCAAATACTTTCAGACACATTCCAGTGGAAGAAGTTCCATAAATTCTAGTTATCCGTAATCAGGATGCTTGGCCCTTTAAATAACACTAATGCAGGGCCCGTCTTGCTATTTTGCGTGCCATTTTCTAATAATGGGCAGTGCAAGCATCACCAGCACCTGCATTGCCCAATTTTGGTATCCTAGCATCACATCAGCTGGTTGGGCTATGTGACGTCAGGATGGTGCTGTTTTCACATGTTGGGTGCATGCAGTATGTGCCTCCATATTAATGGAGAATGCTGTGCAGGCCACACAGGAGGTAAGTCTGCGCAGCACTGCTACAAGCGGCGCTATGCCATGGAAATTCTTGACCCGCATATTTTTAATGGCTGTGCCTTAGCATGAAGTAATGCACTATCTGTTCATGAATCGTCAATAAGTTTACAGGTGCAATAAAGGTAAGTAAAAGGCCAATTAAGGCCAAGTATCAGAGGCCAACTGGAATTTTCCAGTCAGCCTGTGAGCCCCCCAAGGCATCGGGGACAGACCAGCTGTCATGCGGTGACCTCCTGCAGCAGACCTGGGAGACAGTGCTCCAGGCAGGCTTTGAGGCCCTCTCTAGCTACCTGGATATAGCTGCAGCTGCACACTGCCCTGTGGAGGGATTCATACTCCACACTGGTGGCCCGGCAGCCGGTGACATTTTTCAATTCACAATATTTTAAAGTTGCTGAGAGGGTGCCTCAAGATGGAGGCGCCCTCTCGCTCCCTTACCTGCAATGGCAGGCTGCAACTCCTTCCATGCTAGAGAGCCTTAATTGGACGGCGAGCCTGCCCTTTGGCCACTAACTGACCAAATCAGGGAACATCACTGCCGGGTGACACTCTACTGGTTGATCCTGGTGCGGGATGGGGACCCCCATTCGACTCAAAACCCAAAATCCTGCCGTTAGTTTCACATGTGGGCTGCCTTGTAAAGTCTTGTTTGAAATGAGCTGCAGACTGCTTATATTTGTTAAGTGATCAGCTGTAGTCAAAGCTTGATGACTATTGAGAAGTGCAGTTGGTTTCAGCGTGCCTCTTGCAGTGTATTTGATGATGAAGGGCGAACAAGAAGAGAAAAGGGCAGCCCAGGATGTCAGGTGATATGCAAGGTGCATTTTAAATGTTCAGGGTGTTAGCTGAGATATTCACTTAGCTCGTCACTATGTAAGTGGTCCGAGCACCTTGCAGTTAGGGGTGTGTCTGTGTAACTCAGATCTAACTATACGGTAACATAACCCAAGGATATAACAATGTTATTCTCCAGTATTCTGAACTGGACAATCATGTCATTCACAAATGCCTCCCTTATGCCTCGCCAATCATTCCGCCCTGGCTCTTTGAAGAGCAATATATTTTGTCCTACTCCCCCGCTCTTTCCCCATTGCCCAGCAATTATTTTTTTCATTTTTAAGTATTTTTCCAATTCTCAATTGAAAGATACTACTGAATCTACTTCCAATAGCCTTTCAGGCAGTGCATTCCAGATCATAATCACACATTGCATAAAAAAAAAAGATTTTGACCATGTCTTAGTGCAGAAAAAAAGCAACAGGGATAATGTTGAATCAGCTGCAGCAGCCTTAATGCATCAATGAACATTTACAGGCCAAAGCACTCATACAGAAAACTTACCAATAATTTCTGTAATTGACACAATAGCAAATAAATTCATTCTCAGATGACTCTGGTCTTGGATAGAATCTTTCTCTATCTCTTATACTTCTCCTTTTTCCTTGCATACTCTCCTTTGCTATCTTAAAGCCTGGTCCGCCTTGTGCCTTCTGAATAACACACCAAGGCACAGCACAATATGCAATTGCAAAGTGCTATTTCTTATTTTAATAAGTAAGTGTGCCATGAATGCTGCCAGAGTAATCTATGACAATGCTTTTTCCTTGTTCTAGCTTGAATGACCTGTGGAACCATTAATGTCCCACTGCTCCTTCATGATTCCCTAATGGATGGAAGAGGTATGTTGGCTGGTTGTAGGATTTTGGCAGCAATTCCACGACCTGCAGGTTTTACACTGTGGATTTATGGTCAGGGCATTATAACATGTAATGCACAATGCATTATTGTCAGGACCATTGATTTACAATGACTGCATAAATCAAATAGCATTTTTATTACACGGTATTTCTTGCTGGTGCCTGCAGATTGTAAATCAATGTTTCTATTGTTTTATGTTCGTTTACTTTGTGTGCATCATCATTTTTCATCGCTTCAATTAAGAGCTAAGTCTTGTCCTGGCTTCTGTTTGTCTGCTCTCAAGATTTGTATTTAATTTCACAATCTATCTGTAAGCTTTCGCTCCAACGTGGATTCCCACATTTGATTAGTGGCAGCAAACTCTGTTCTTGAAACAACACAAAACCCAATCTGTTCTGCCATCCATGCCACTGTTTCTTTCTTGTTCATTTTTCTGCTGGGACATTTTTTGGCAGTTTACCGGTATTTTTAGTTTAACTTCAGAATATTAATGTGCTTCTATAAACTTCTGAATTGGGAAATGATTAAGGTTTCTCACCTTTAACCAATATAGAATACAAATTCTCATATCTGTAGACAACTCAGAAACCTAAAATAAACACTGGGCTGGATTTAGTTCCCAGCCCAACGCCGAGTTCCGTGGCAGGGGTGGGGTGGTGTTGAGGGGCTGGAGAATTGGAGCAATAGCAGCTGCCACAGAACCTGATGCCAGGATTGCCAGGCCTGATCTTCCCAGCGGTGGGGAAGCTCCTTGGTGGCCCTCCTCCGCTCTGCGACGGGACCCGAGTTTGCATATGTAAAAAATCTCTCTGCATAAATGATCATGTATCCTGGCATGATCCTACCAGCAGTTTCCAATCTTCAGCTGAATATGGAGCTCTCACGTGCCTTCATTTTCATGTCCTAGAAAAGCTGGTGCCATCAAGGTGAACGTCCTCTGAGCCAGTGGAGGTTGGTAAGTACTGTCCTGTTCGCCTCTGTGTTCTTAAACCGGTGGAGGGTGGGGGTGGTGCGTGGGGTGGGGGTCGGAACTCTGCATCCATGATGTGGGGGGGTGGGGGAGGCCCACACCCTTGCTTTGTAAAAGGGGCCAGTCTGCACCCGTTCATGGATGGGCACTGATGTTGGGAGGGGGAGGTGGGTAACACTGGAAGTGGATGTACCATTTTTGTGCGGGGAGGGCACAAATATTAAAATATATACGTTCCTGTTGCCACTGCAGGCAACTCGAATGATATTACGGTGGTCAGGCTGGCTCGCACTTACTGAAAGTTAGTGCGGGCAACATCAGGCTATACCATACAGCTCATGCTGGAACACAGCTGAAGCATGAACTTACACAACTCTCTGCCCAGAGCTGTGCCATTGACCTTGCGAAGGAACCAAGTTTACCTGGAGAATAGAGATGGGGATGGTCCACCCTGTCCTTCTGGATCCTTGTACTATGATGAGGCATATCCACTGGAGGTGAAACCAAGAGGAAGGTGTGGTCTACGTGGAAACTCCCAGATGTGATAAGCAGCACTCCCCAAGGCAGAGTAGCCCAGAGACACCAGCGGGTCTATAGGATTCAGATGACTTACCTCCAGATGTTGGAGTGCCTGTGTCAGAGATGACTGAAGATGGCCAGACAAGCAGTGACACATCTCTGCACACTGCAGAATACTGACCTACAGCCTTTGGGTTTTGGTGGTCCCCAATGCCTGTGCCCCTCAATGTGACGGTGGCCCTAAACTTCTACACCTCTGGATCAATCCAGGGATCCACTGGTGACTTGTGTGGGGTCTCGCAATCATCAGTACATTGCTGTATCAGAGAGGTTGCCGATGCTTTGTACAGGAGGGCCCATGACTATGTGCACTTCAGGACAGACCCTGAGAGTCAGGCTGAGAGGGACGTTGGATTTGGGTCATTGCTTGATTCCCACAGGTGCAAGGA
This sequence comes from Heterodontus francisci, assembly GCF_036365525.1. NCBI lineage: Eukaryota > Metazoa > Chordata > Chondrichthyes > Heterodontiformes > Heterodontidae > Heterodontus > Heterodontus francisci. The sequence goes on along the minus strand of NC_090373.1, from coordinate 153,095,102 downwards.
GTCATCAATTGCATATATGTGACCATCAAGGCTCCCACGGAACAACCGGCTGCATTCCTAAACAGAAAGGGCTTTCACTTGCTCAATGTGCAGCTAGTATGCAACCACAGAAAGTGTGTTCCTGCAGTGTGTGTCTGCTACCCAGGCAGCTGCCATAACTTGATCATCCTGTGTCTGTCCCAGGTGCCACTGCTGTTCACTCCACCCACTGAACGTCAGGAGTGAATTCTTGGGAATAAGGGCTATCCCTTGTTGACATGGCTTCTTGTGCCGGTGATGAACCCCAGCAACGATGCAGAAGTGTGCTCAAACACCTGCCACGGCTCCAGAACACAAGAAATAGGAGCAGGAGGAGACCAAATGGCCCATCGAGCCTGCTCTGACATTCAAAGCAATTATGGCTGATCTTAGGATTCAACTCCACTTTTCCACCCACTTGGCATACCCCTTGATTCCCTGAGAGACCAAAAATCTGTCTATCCCAGCCTTAAATGTATTCAACAATGGAGCATCCACAACCCTCTGGGGTAGAGAATTCCAAAGATTCACAACCCTGTGATTGAAGTAATTTCTCCTCATCTCAGTCCTGTGTTTTAGATTCCTCGACAGGAAGAAGAGGTACGAGGGCAGGAGACATCCTCGGGCAATGAGGACACAGAGGACATCCAGGAACAACCAACCATGGGAGCACGGAGAGCAGTGATGGAGGGAAGGCATGGTGAGCATCGAGCAAGGGAGGCAAGACAACACCTCATTCTTCAACGCTTCCACAACCCCTGAAGTACAACATATGCTCCGCATACAACATCCCAACGCATCTCGTCTGACGTCTTCTGCCTTTCTAACATCCCTCTCTCTAGCGCCACTGACATCAGCTGACTGAGCCATTGTCCATGTGACTGCATCCGTGCAGTGCCACATCATGCATACTGGCATGGCAATGATGTTATTCCTTACAATGGAAGTCCTGTCAGGCTTATGATGTAATGGGAAGACACATAATTGATACATGGTGGTATGCGTTTTTCACACAGGAAAGGCTGAACTTGTCAGAAAAGCACATTTAATTAAACTGCAAATGACATAGCCGTCTCACCCATGAATACCCAAATGTGTCAAAGTGTCTTTTTAAAACGTTTGCGGGTGCTCCTTCGCAGTGTGACCTCTGTGCTAGAGGCTTAACTGGAGGCAGGCTGCTGCTCAGGATGTCCCTTGGCCTGGGATGACTTCGGCGGTTGTCCTGGACCTGGAGGGCCTCGGTTGCCTGAGGGCCTCCTGCCCCAGTGCAGGGCTGTCCTCAGGCCTTGTGGCTGCTGGAGCTGGACTCACTGGCAGAGGGGCAGAGGGGCTGAGGAGCCGGTGTCCACACTAGAACCACCCTGAGGGGAGACCCCAGATGGGAATCGCAGCCTCTCCTCCTCCCTCTGAAGGCTCATTGGGACCTCACTGCTCTCCGGAGAAGAACTACGAGTGGAAACACTCTCCAGGCTCCTATCCCTTCTCTCGCCCTGCAACTGCTGATTTGATGTCATGGCCAAGGCGATGGTTTGCAAGTTATGAAGCATCTGTGGAATCTGGCTCTCCGTGACGGTCGCCATGATGAAGCCATGCGCTCACATGCCTGGGACATGGCAGCCTTCATGGCATGGATGGACTCCCCCACTATCTGCTCAAGGCTGTGCATGGCTATCAGCAACTCCGCCAGATGGCCTTTATTGCAAGGGAATTGGAGTACAGGAATAAGAAAATATTGCTACAATTGTACAGGGTTTTGGTGAGACCACATCTGGAATACTGTGTGCAGTTTTAGTCTCCGCATTTAAGAAAGGATATACTTGCACTGGAGGCAGTGCAGCAAAGGTTCACTAGATTGGTCGCTGGGATGAGGGGATTGTCCTATGATGAGAGGCTAAGTAAATTTGGCCTGTATTCTCTGGAGTTTAGAAGAATGAGAGGTGATCTCATTGAAACATATAAGATTCTAAAGGGGCTGGATAGGGTAGACACTGAGAGATTATTTCCGCTGGTTAAGGAATCTAAGATACTGGGGCACAGTCTCAGGATAAGGGGTTGATCATTTAGGACTGAGATTAGGAGAAATTACTTCACTCAAAGGGTAGTGGATGTTTGGAATTCTCTACCCCATAGGGTTATGGATGCTCCTTCATTGTATACACTTAAGGCTGGGATAGATAGATTTTTGGTCTCTCAATGAATCAAGGGATATGGGGTGTGAGTGGGAAAGTGGAGTAGAATCCTAAAATCAGCCATGATCGTTTTGAATGGCAGAGCAGCCTTGATGGACCATATGGTCTACTCTTGCTCCTATTTCTTATGTTCTTGTGTTCTTTTGTTGCCTTACCACTGCCTGCAGCTCCATCATGCCTTGTGCTGCTGACACCAGAGGCTCATCATCAGCCTGAGGTTCAGCATGGGCCTGGCCACCCACAGTCCTCCAACTGTCAGAGGCCTCAGCTGTCACAGCCTCAACCAGCTGCTCGGGCGCGTGTGTGGTGCTCTCACCAGTTTGTGACCCTGAATCTAATGCCGATTGGATCCCTACTGAGGTGAGAGTATCTGCGCTGGTGGAAGGTGCAGGGGTGTCATGGGATGGTGCATTCTCTAAGTGTGTGTCTACTTCAGAGGTGCACATCGTTTCCAGAGTCTCCAAGGCCAACTCGGAGCACCGCCCTGCAAGATACAATGTGAAGAACAGACCTTTCGGTTTTATTGTACAAACATCACAATGATGACAGCATAGTATCAGCAAATGAAATGTAATTGGGAATCATTCTGTGTTTGCCAATAATCACTCTCTTCAACCGAGACTGCAAGCTCCACGTCTGAAATGGAATGGGCTCCTTGGCTCCTGGCTAACTCCAGTGCCTTCCCTTCAGCTTGCGACAGTAGCCTCAGGTCGGGTACCCCCGCTCCAGTCCTGGATGTCTCCCTACTGTTGTGGGCCCTCTTCACCTGGAAGAGCAAGGATGCAGATATTGAACATTGCCAAACATCCACATTGTAGTTCTACCAATGTGGGCACCTCATCAACAGCTGGAGGATGCTTTGTCTGGTATACGGACTCACCCTGCCATGGGTGTGACATTCTCTGAGGTACCAATGAGGGTGACTTGATGCACATATGCAGCCAGTCATGTGCCATCAATCCTCCCTGACCTCCCTGTCTCTGAAATGGCAGTGGCACCCATGTGGCGTACCGTGCTGTGCCAACCAGTTCACACTGAGCAATTTTGAAAAGTGCTACTTACCTTTGCTGAGCGGATGAGGTCATTGACCCTCTTCTGATGTAGTCTCGTTGGATGACCCCATGGCTGCTGACTTACTTTGCGATCTCCATCCAGCTTGCTTGGTTAGGCTGGAGGACCTCTTCCTGCCATCGCTGGGGAAAAGGACCTCCAACTATTCCTTTGCAGCCTGGAGGAGAATAAGCAAGGCGGCAACACTAAACCATGGGTCCATCCTTGCTGGGACCTCCGACTCCGATGTGGCCACTGTGATGCCCAGGGGTGCTGCTAGCAAACTGCTACAATTTCGAACAATGCAGGCAGAGCTTGAATGCAGGATTGGCTGTTTTTTAAAGATGGCACCAGTACCTGCTCACGTATCAGGTGACACCGTTCACAGCGTTGCCGAGGCCACCCCATCACATGACTGGGGGGAGGGCAGCTGCCGTGTGGCGTCGCGGGTCTCATGAGGGCGGCTGCCATGTTCTGCGCCCACCGGCGGTCCTGGTGAGTCTGTGTAAATGTTCAAATTTTGTTAATTTTTACAGAAAATAAGTCCTTCAGGATTGTTGTGATACATCGCTTTAAAGTTAATCTTGTCTTTTTGCTCATTAATATTATCTCGATTAAAAATCAGACAGTGAAACTTGAAACCCAGCTACTAGTAAAGAAATGGAAATTATTCAGCTTTGGTGGTTCTCTGTGTATTTCCAAATATCGATGAGCTGCTCATTGCTCATTGGCGGCAGTTATTTTTTTTTAATGGCGATGCCAAGGGAAAGAACCAAGTGCATTAATGCAGCACAATATCGGGGTTGAGAAACATTGAAGGTTAGACAAAACAGATCAAGAAAAGGTGGTTAGGCAATGCAATAATTAAAAGTGGGCAAGTTTAAATGCTCCGGTATTAAATTAGCAGGCAAAGGAAGATACACAAATGTACAAAGCGTTTGGAACAACAACAACTTATATTTATATTGCACCTTTAATTTAATAAGACGTTCCAAAGCCCTTCACAGGAGTATTATAAAGCAAAATTTGACACCAACCCACATAAGACGATATTAGGGAAAAGGCTTGGTCGAAGAGGTAAGTTTTAAGGAGTGTCTTAAAGGAGGAGAGAGAGGTAGAGAGGCAGTGAGGTTTAGGAAGGGAATTCCAGAACTTAGGGGCGACACAGCTGAAGGCACGGCCACCAATGGTGGAGTAATTAAAATCAGGGATGCACAAGAGGCTAGAATTAGATGAGTGGAGATATCCAGGAGGATTGTGGGGCTGAAGGAAATTGCAGAGATCGAGGAGTGAGGGAGTGAGGGCATGGGGGATTTGAAAACAAGGATAAGAATTTTAAAATCAAGGTGTTGTGCATAAATTCACAGTATTTTCTAGTCTAATGCATCATTGTATAGGATATACACATTTAACTATATGTTTAGTTTAGAGATACAACACTGAAACAGGACCTTCAGCCCACCGAGTCTGTCCCGACCATCAACCACCCATTTATACTAATCCTACACTAATTCCATTTTCCTACCACATCCCCACCTGTCCCTATATTTCCTACCACCTACCTATACTAGGGGCAATTTATAATGGCCAATTTACCTATCAACCTTCAACCTTTGGCATGTGGGAGGAAACCGGAGCACCCGGAGAAAACCCACGCAGACACTGGGAGAACTTGCAAACTCCACACAGGCAGTACCCGGAATTGAACCCGGGTCGCTGGAGTTGTGAGGCTGCGGTGCTAACCACTGCGCCACTGTGCCGCTATGTCTAACCACAGTTAGGGGATTAAACAATTTTGACCTCTAGGAAGAATGAGTACGAATAGGAAATATTACGATGAGCTTTGATTTCAATGCAATGAGGATGAAGGGAGTAATGGGAAGAAATAGGAGAAGTAGACATATTTGGAAATTAGCAAGAAAAAATGGGGAAATGTTAGAGCAGTGATAAACACACTACCACAACTGCAAATACTACTATACCAAACAATAACATGCATTTAGTGTCTTTAACATAGAGTCACCAAGCAAATGAGGAAGCATGAGATGGGGTGACCAAAAGCTAGGTCAAAGAGGTGGGTTTTATGGATGAGGTGGGGAAGTGGAGGAGTTTAGGAAGTGAATTTCAGAGTGTAAGACTGCCAATTATGGAGTGAAGAGGAGTTTACGTTTGTCTAGTCTTCTCCGATTCTGAAATGTTCCACTGCTTTATAGAGAAAATAAAATGGGCACCAAGTGGGAATGAGTGTTAGAAGAGCTTCAGTAGTTATGGGAAATGGCAGAGTGATTGGGGGAGACTTTCAGTCCTCCTGTACCTTTGAAGAATCAAAAGATAAAACATTTCATCACTCCAGCAAAGGGGCATAGAGAAGATGGAGTTTTGGTGGCTCAACCTTGTTTTTATTCGGTTTTCCAATCCTTTCTGACTGCTGTTCCCATCTCTCTGGACAGTGTCCAATTTATATTTGCTTCTATTGCTGATTGCATCCTTTGTTTGCTCTCCAACATGCTGAGTGTACTCTATAAACCAATAACACAGAAACCTCAGGCAGTGCAACCCGTTGTGCTAGGTTACATTAGAGTGAGGATTAAATGAGAGATGCACTGAGAAGCAGCACGAAAAAGATTTCTTTTTTTTAATACTGCATTCCACACCTATATACTCTACAGCACAAAATGATCGTCACTACACCTTGGTCCCATTCTACACAGATCTTAATTCAGCTGCAGCTACTTTCAAGCACATAGGCTCTCAATGTGACCTTGCAGCTACACTCGGTCTTTCATGGCAGGTGGTGCCCATTGACTTCTTACATTACATGCGGCAAATTAATAGCAGACCAGAAATCAGCTGTTGAATTAGAAAATAGTCCTACTTTTAATCACAGGGGTTCAGTCGCATCAGTAACCTTAAAAAAAAACATATTTATATCGCACCCTTCATAACCACAGGATTGCCCAAAGCACGTTAAAGCCAATGAAGTAGTTTTGAAGTGTAGTGACTGCAGTAATGTAGGAAATGAGGCTACCAATCTGCACACAGCAAGCTCCCACAAACAGCAATATGACAATGATCAGAAAATCTGATTTTGTGGTGTTGATTGAGGGATAAATATTGCCCAGGATACCGACGATAACTCCACTGCTCTTCTTCAAAATAGTGCTGTGGGATCTTTTATATCGACCTGAGAGGATAGACAGGCCTTGGTTTAACATCCCACCCAAAAAGCAGCACCTCTGACAGTGCAGCACTCCTTCAGTGCTTCGCTGCAGTGTCAGCCTTTTGATTTTTGTGCTCAAGTCCTGGAGAGGGACTAGAACCCATAACCTTCTGAGTCAGAGGCAAAGAGATTTGATAGAGGTGTTCAAAATTATGAGTGATTTGGATAGATTAGATAGGCAGAAACTGTTCCCATTGGCAGAAGGATTAAGAACTGGAGGACACCGATTTAAGGTGATTGGCAAAAGAAGCAGCAGCAACATGAGGAAAAACTTTTATATGCAGTGAGTGGTTAGGATTTGGAATGCACTGCCTGAGTGTGTGATGGAGGAAGATTCAACTGTGGCTTTCAAAAGGGAATTGGATAATTATCTGAAGAGAAAAGAAATTGAAAGGCTACGGGGAAAACACGGGAGAGTGGGACCAAGGTGAGTTGCTCTTGCAGACAGCCGGCACAGACACGACGGGCCAAATGGCCTCTTTCTGTGCTGTAACCATTCTATGATTCTATGAGCAGAGCCATGGTTGAAATCAACTATATTCTATGATGCCATAGCTGTCTTTAAAATTTTAGTCCACTTAAGTTACTGATGCACACTTCTACTCCAACAGGCTTCACTATAGTGGTGATGGGAATGGTTTATTGCCAAATTGATTGCAAAAAAAGGTTTGCCTGAGACTTAAGGTTATATTTGCTAAAACACTGTGACATTAGCACCTAATGCGGCAGTAGCTTATCAGAAAATTGAGGTTGCGCTGGTAGAAAATAGCAGACAATGTTTTGGTGATTTTTCAATTTGTTGCCCACTGCATCTGAGGCCTTGCCAGGTACTCAGGGTACCTAACAATTTACTCCTATAGTTTCTTGGATTCAGTTGACATCACCTTGGTACAATAGCTCTCAAATTCTTTTGTGTCTTTAATTATCATTATCTGTCCTTTTTTTATATTAGCAACCACCTCCACTCATCATTCAGTCCTATCCTCTGGTATGCTGATAATTCCACTTTACATTCATCAACTTCCTTCGGATTGCATGCCCTTAGTGCAAATAGCCTCCAGTCTTTTCACAGGACAATGACTGAATCACTATCTTGTTCTCCTCCATGCCCTTCAATGCAACAATAAAAGTTTTGTTTCTTTTAATTCTTCAGAAACATTGACGCAAAATTCCACATTGGTCACACGCTGTGTGCACCAGTTCATGGGGCATTACTGACTCTCTGTTCTCTGACCCTTATTTGTGCATTTTTAATGTGATTAGAATTGCTTGCATTAAGCTCCTGCCAAAAACAGCATCCTGCATTTTCTTCTGCCCGTTTATCAGCACTTCTTAATCTGTCCCATATAAACTGGGCCTCCCTCCATCTGGAAAAAAAAATCACCATCAGTTATATTTATACATCAATCTAATTAAATGTCAGCACCACCAACCCTTTAAACTGCCATACAAATGAACGATGTAGCTCAAATATTTTATCATTCAAAATATGTTGCTCCGAATTGAATGCCCGCTTCAGTGCTTTCCTGTTGCAACAAAAAAAATGGTTCATAATGTTCTTCAGGTAAGGGAACCTGCTACCTCCAACCCAGCCTAACTCCAGATTCATACCAACACCCTCTGGGCAACAAGGGATGAGCAAGTGCTGTCCATGTCAAATTAAAACAAAATGACACCAGCATTTGTATAGAGACCTTACAATGGGGAAATCTAAGCTTGGGGCGAGAGGAGGGATAGAAACAGAAAGCTTAGTTGAAATAAATTCTGACAACAGATCAAGAAAGAAACTTTGAGGTAGTTAGAGATAAGAACACTATTGCGGAGGAAAATGGGATATCAAAGTTAAATGAGAATACGAGGAATCAAAACAAAGGTTCCAAGGAACTGAAGTCAGGACTGAGTACTATTTATGGAATGCTGGAGAATTAGAAGCAGTAATAACTGTGGAAGGCTATAAGCTGAAGCAGCCAGCAATCAGATTTGCACTGGACTGAGAGCTTAATATTTCGGATTATAATATTTTCAGGCAAGGTAAAGAGGTGGTTAACAGTAATAACCAAAAATTCTAACATAGTACTAGAATCTATGGATAGAGTTGAGCTGAAGAAAAATAAATGATTACCAAAGGCAATTAGGGATTGACAATGGATGCTGGCCTTGCCAGCGATGCTCACATAGTAATAGAGTCTCTGCAGCACAGAAGGAGGCCATTCGGCCCATCAGGCCCATCCCCTGAATGAATAATAAAGGCCACCAACCATTAGTATTATGTTTTTTTTTATTCATTCAAGGGATGTGGGCGTCGCTGGCCAGGCCAGCATTTATTGCCCATCCCTAATTGCCCTTGAGAAGGTGGTGATGGGCTGCCTTCTTCAACCGCTGCAGTCCATGTGGGGTAGGTACACCCACAGTGCCGTTAGGAAGGGAGTTCCAGGATTTTGACCCAGCGACAGTGAAGGAACGGCGATATAGTTCCAAGTCAGGATGGTGTGTGACTTGGAGGGGAACTTGCAGGTGGTGGTGTTCCCATGCATTTGCTGCCCTTGTCCTTCTAGTTGGTAGAGGTCGTGGGTTTGGAAGGTGCTGTCTAAGAAGCCTTGGTGCATTGCTGCAGTACATCTTGTAGATGGTACACACTGCTGCCACTGTGCGTTGGTGGCGACGGGAGTGAATGTTTGTAGATGGGGTGCCAATCAAGCGGGCTGCTTTGTCCTGGATGGTGTCGGGCTTCTTGAGTGTTGTTGGAGCTGCACGCATCCAGGAAAGTGGAGAGTATTCCATCACACTCCTGGCTTGTGCCTTGTAGATGGTGGACAGGCTTTGGGGAGTCAGGAGGTGAGTTACTCGCCTCAGGATTCCTAGCCTCTGACCTGCTCTTGTAGCCACAGTATATATATGGCTACTCCAGTTCAGTTTCTGGTCAATGGTAGCCCCTAGGATGTTGATAGTGGGGGATTCAGCGATGGTAATACCATTGAATGTCAAGGGGTGATGGTGAGATTCTCTCTTGTTGGAGATGGTCATTGTCTGGCACTTGTGTGGCGCCAATGTTACTTCCCACTTAGCAGCCCAAGCCTGGATATTGTTCAGGTTTTGACCTTATGATTGAAGGAAGGTCATTGATGAAGCAGCTGAAGATGGTTGGGCCTCGGACACTACCCTAAGGAACTCCTGCAGTGATGTCCTGGAGTTCAGATGATTGACCTCCAACAACCACAACCATCTTCCTTTGCGCTAGGTATGACTCCAGCCAGCGGAGGATTTTTCCCCTGGTTCCCATTGACCTTAGTTTTGCTAGGGCTCCTTGATGCCATACTCGGTCAAATGCTGCCTTGATGTCAAGAGCAGTCACTCTCACCTCACTTCTTGAGTTCAGCTCTTTTGTCCATGTTTGAACCAAGGCTGTAATGATGTTTGGAGCTGAGTGGCCCTGGAGGAACCCAAACTCTGCATCACTGAGCAGGTTATTGCTAAGCAAGTGTCGCTTGATGGCACTGTTGATGACACCTTCCATCACTTTACTGATGATTGAGAGTAGGCTGATGGGACGGTAATTGGCCGAGTTGGACTTGTCCTGCTTTTTGTGTACAGGACATACCTGGGCAATTTTCCACATTGCAGGGTACATGCCAGTGTTGTAGCTCTACTGGAACAGCTTGGCTAGGGGCGCGGCAAGTTCTGGAGCACGGGTCTTCAGTACTATTGGCGGAATATTGTCAGGGCCCATAGCCTTTGCAGTATTCAGTGCCTTCAGTCGTTTCTTGATATCAAGAGTGAATCGAATTGGCTGAAGTCTGGCATCTGTGATGCTGGGGACCTCAGGAGGAGGCCGAGATGCATCATCAACTCGGCATTTCTGGCTGAAGAATGTTGAAAATGCTTCAGCCTTATCTTTCGCACTGATTTGCTGGGCTCCCCCATCATTGAGGATAGGGATATTTGTGGAGCCACCTCCTCCAGTTAGTTGTTTAATTGCCCACCACCATTCACGGCTGGATGAGACAGAACTGCAGAGCTTAGATCTGATCCGTTGGTGATGGGATCGCTTAGCTCTGTCTATCGCATGCTGCATACACAGTTTGGCATGCAGATAGTCCTGGGTTGTAGCTTCACCAGGTTGACAACTCATTTTGAGGTATGCCTGGTGCTGCTCTTGGCATGCCCTCCTGCACTCTTCATTGAACCAGGGTTGGTCTCCTGGCTTGATGGTAATGGTAGAGTGGGGGATATGCCAGGTCATGAGGTTACAGATTGTGGTTGAGTACAATTCTGCTGTTGCTAGTGGCCCACAGCGCCTCATGGATGCCCAGTTTTGCATTGCTAGATCTGTTCAAAATCTATCCCATTTAACACGGTGGTAGTGCCACACAACACGATGGAGAGCATCCTCAATGTGAAGGCGGGACTTCGTCTCCACAAGGACTGTGCAGTGGTCACTCCTACCAATACTGTCATGGACAGATGCATCTGTGGCAAGCAGATTGGTGAGGACGAGGTCAAGTATGTTTTCCCCTCTTGTTGGTTCCCTCACCACCTGCCGCAGACCCAGTCTAGCAGATATGTCCTTTACTACTCAGCCAGCTTGGTCAGTAGTGGTGCTACCGAGCCACTCTTGGTGATGGACATTGAAGTCTCCCACCCAGAGTACATTCTGTGGCCTTGCCACCCTCAGTGCTTCCTCCAAGTGCTGTTCAACATGGAGGAGTACTGACTCATCAGCTGAGGGAGGGCAGTAGGTGGTAATCAGCAGGAGGTTTCCTTCTCCATGTTTGATCTGATGCCATGAGAGTTCATGGGGTCCAGAGTCGATGTTTACGCCAGGTTGATTGGTCTCAAAGCAATGCAGATTTTACACTTGTATTAAATAACCAACTAGTTTATTTACAGCACCTTAAACTATCTCAGCACTACAAGATCTCAGTGCAATGTCTTCTTCAGAACAGGCTGTGTTTTTTTGTAGAACATTCCCGTCTTGCTCTTTTGGTTTCAGTTTCAACTCTTCAGCTTCACCCATAGGCTTAAACAATCAAACAGACTAATACAATCAAACCCAGATCAATCAAACACTACATTTTCCCCCTTTTAACTAAAGACATTATTTTTTAATTAAAGTATACTAAACAACAAACATATATACATGAAGTTATTCCTTAGTGTTCAACTCGTCTGTTTACTCTTTGTACAGAAATAGTGTTTAAGATAGGAAGGTCTCTTCGGTCTGCAATTAGATTTACAAATTTGAGGTTGTGGATTTTTTTGATCAGCTTGATGAGGCGGATTATTAACAACACTCATCGGAAAAGGAAATGTATCCTCATGACCACGATCCTCAAAATATCCTGGTCTGCTCCCTATCAAACGTCTCGCATTCCACTTGGTGTTGTCATCCAACACCAAGCATCCCCTTAACATTGGTACCCAGCAAATGTTTAATCTGCATTGGACCTGATACTGATAAAGCAAGTTTCCGGTTGCGATTTGGCTTTTTGATTCAAACCCAATCTCCAACTTTAAATTGTGGTTCTCTTGTGCTTGTATGTTTGTCAAAGTATGCTTTTGCTTTACCTTGTCACTTTGCAATTTCATCTGCTTTCGCTCTGACATTCTCGTTAACTGGTAGTGATGGTTTATGGATGGTCAGCGGCATGTGAAAGTTACAAACTATCATAAGTTTGGCTGGTGTCTTTCTGGTCAGAGAGTGTGTAGTCTTTATTCCAGCTGCTGTCACTCTGTGATCCAGAAAATCAATCTTGGGTGCTGCAACTGTGCATTTGCCCTTGTTTAGTGTCAAAATTGTGTTTTAGAACATAGAACATAGAACAGTACAGCACAGTACAGGCCCTTCGGCCCACAATGTTGTGCCGAACCTTTAACCTACTCTAAGATCAAACTACCTACATACACTTCATACTACTATCATCCATGTACCTATCCAAGAGTCGCTTAAATGTCCCTAATGTATCTGCTTCTACTACCACCGCTGGCAGTGCATTCCACGCACCCACCACTCTCTGTGTAAAGAACCTACCTCTGACATCTCCCCGAAACCTTCCTCCAATCACCTTAAAATTATGCCCCCTGGTGATAGCCCTTTCCGCCCTGGGAAAAAGTCTCTGGCTATCCACTCTATCTATGCCTCTCATCATCTTGTACCCCTCTATTAAGTCACCTCTCATCCTTCTTCGCTCCAATGAGAAAAACCCTAGCGCCCTCAACCTTTCTTCCAGTCCAGGCAGCATCCTGGTAAATCTCCTCTGCACCCTCTCTAAAGCTTCCACATCCTTCCTATAATGAGGCGACCAGAACTGAACACAATATTCCAAGTGTGGTCGAACCAGGGCCTTATAGAGCTGCAGCATAACCTCGCGGCTCTTAAACTCAATCCCCCTGTTAATGAAAGCCAACACACCATACGCTTTCTTAACAACCCTATCAACTTGGGTGGCAACATTGAGCGATCTATGGACATGGACCCCAAGATCCCTCTGTTCCTCCACTCTACCAAGAATCCTGTCTTTAAGCATGTATTCTGCATTCAAATTCGACCTTCCAAAATGAATCACTTCACACTTTTCCAGGTTGAACTCCATCTGCCACTTCTCAGCCCAGCTCTGCATCCTGTCAATGTCCCGTTGCAACCTACAACAGCCTTTCACACTATCCACAACTCCAGCAACCTTCGTGTCATCGGCAAACTTGCTAAACCAGCCTTCCACTTCCTCATCCAAGTCATTTATGAAAATCACAAAGAGCAGAGGTCCCAGAACAGATCCCTGCGGAATACCACTGGTCACCGAGCTCCAGGCTGAATACTTTCCATCTACTACCACCCTCTGTCTTCTATGGGCCAGCCAATTCAGTATCCAGACAGCCAACTTTCCCTGTATCCCATGCCTCCTTACTTTCTGAATGAGCCTTGCATGGGGAACCTTATCAAACGCCTTGCTAAAATCCATATACACCACATCCACTGCGCTTCCTTCATCAACGTGTTTTGTCACATCTTCAAAGAATTCAATAAGGCTTGTGAGGCATGACCTGCCCCTCACAAAGCCATGCTGACTGTCTCTAATCAAACTATGCTTTTCCAAATAATCATAAATCCTGTCTCTCAGAATCCTCTCCAATAATTTGCCCACTACCGACGTAAGACTGACTGGTCTATAATTCCCAGGGTTACTCCTATTCCCTTTCTTGAACAAGGGAACAACATTTGCCACCCTCCAATCATCTGGTACTACTCCAGTGGACAGTGAGGACGCAAAGATCATCGCCAAAGGCGCGGCAATCTCTTCCCTCGCTTCCCGTAATATCCTTTGGTATATCCCGTCTGGCCCCGGGGACTTATCTGTCCTCATGTCTTTCAAAATTTCCAGCACATCCTCCCTCTCCCTTTTGCAAGTCGAGTGAGCACTGCTGATAATCATTGATCATGTTCAGCTTTGTCCCTTCCGTGGACAATGACATCATCAAGTAGGTTGAGCATCCCCTTAACATCTGACAAGACTGAAGAAATGATCTTCTGGAATGCGCTGGTGCTGAACTTCGTCCATAAGGAATTCTGCATGACTGATCACACCTTCATGGGTAACAATAGCTGTAAGATATCGTCTTTGTTCTGCTCGAGGTATCTGAAGATAACTCTGTTGCATATCGAGCTTTATGAAGACTGTGGAGTCCTGAAATGAAGCTGACAGATCTTGAATTGTAGGAAGTGGATACTTGTCTCGTATGATAGCTTTGTTAACTGCCTTCAGGTCAATGCATAGTTCTGATGAAAGGTCACTGACCTGAAACGTTAACTCTGCTTTTCTCTCTCCAGATGCCGCCAGACCTGCTGAGTATTTCCAGCACTTTTTGTTTTTATTTCAGATTTCTAGCATCTGCAGTATTTTGCTTTAATTTTAATGCTTAGTCTAAGTTTGCCATTTTTCCGTCATACAATGACTAGCTTTGATATCCGCAACGATCAGTCAATTCGCTCAATGATACCATCTGCTTTTAGTCGTTTCAGCTCCTATGACACTTCAGCACAGATTGCAAACAGCAACCATCTCAAATTTTGTGAAACTGTTCAAATTGATGTGTCGACATGAGCAGCATGAAAGTACCCCTTGATCTCCCCAAATCTAGTAAATAAGGAAGGATACTGGCGTGTATAATCTGCATTGTCAATCCCGTTAATGTGTGCTGCGGTGAGGTCAGCAAGTTTGAATCCAAGCCTATCAAAAAGATTTACCCCCATAAGGCTTTGGCCTTTAACTACACAGAACGTGAAGCTGTCCAGGGTGACATTTTTGTAGCGTACTGGAACTGTGGTCATCCCCAAAACTGGAATGATAGTGTCGTCATAAGCATGATGAGTGTCTGTTGCAGGAGTGAGACAGAATTGCGGAAAATACCGATGGTAGAGTTTGTTACTCAAAATAGATACTTTTGTGCCAACATTGAAGTGACACTGAGATGCCTGCAATCGCAACTGAGCACTCCTTAAAATGACCTGGTGCTTTTCTTTTTGAGATGGTAAATACATGTTGTACCTCACTCTGTGGAAGAGACTCCCCCACCTGTCAAACTGATGAAGTCTTTTTCTTCAACCTGCACATCTTTGCAAAATGGTTCCACTTTAAACATGAGTTACACTTTTTCCCTCAAGCTGAAAAAGGCATTGTGACTCGATGAGCATTTCCACAATTTGGGCAGTTTTGAAGGTAACTGGCCTTGATTGGGCACATTTTAATAAGGTTGCTGAGGTCTTCAACCCTTAACCCTTGCACTGAAGCTGGTTGGGCAAGCTGTGTCTGCAACCCTGAGTCTAAGGGTGCATGTCTATGTAACCACTTCAAATCTAACATGGTAGATTTGGACTGTCAAGGTTATGGCTTTTTCCAAGGTTTAATCATCATCTTCCATGAGGTGACGTTCCCTAATTCATGGAATTGAAGTCTTTTCAATTAATTGGTCACAAATTAGTTTGTTTGTTAGTGTGCCAAATTTGCATGTAGCTGCCAATTGCTGCATTGCTGTCACATGTTGTTTAATGGGCTCATCATGTCCCTGGGATCTCTGACAGAATGCATATTGCTCTATCATCATACTTTTCTTTGGCCCAAAGTATGCTTTGAGAGCACTTACTGCCATATCAAACATAGACATATCTTCTGTGAGCTGATCGAATAATCGCTGGCCTTCTGCTCCTAGACAATGTATGAGTATCACTTTCTTATGGTTCGCTACTATATCTGGCTGCCAATCCTCATAGTGAGCAAGTAGGTCTTGAAGCCCGAAATCCATCACTCCAAGCACAAGGGAGGATTTCCCACCATTGAACGAAATGGTTCTGGAGTGGAAAACCTTAAATTTTGTTGAATCATCCTCGTAGCCACGTTTTTGTTATGTTTACACTGGGTTGCTGGATATATATATTTACATATATATATTATATATATATGATTTATCTCAAAGCAATGCAGATATCGCACTTGTATTAAATCACCAGCTAGTTAATTTACAGCACTTTAAATTATCTCAGCGCTGCAAGATATCAGTACAATGTCTTCTTCAGAACAGTCTGTGTTTTTCTGTAGAACATTGTATTCTTGCTCTTTTGGTTTCACTTTCAACACTTCAGCTCCACCCACAGGCTTAAGCAATCAAACACGGTGAACACAGAACAGTGGACAGACTAATAGAATCAAACCCAGATCAATCGAACACCACAATTAGAATTAATATAGAGGGTGTAACTTGTGGACCATTGAGAGAGACATGAATGTACTGAGCAATAATGCTGTCTAATTTAAAATATTCTACAATGTACTGGGATAAAAATAATGCATGTAGCCAAAAGGGCAATACAATTTACTGAGCATCCAAGACTGCTTCCTAGTCCAATAGCTAAATAAAAATTATTTCTTGCTTTTGTTCTGGGAAATAAAATGGGTCAAATGACTATTGGGAAAATAGGACAACAATTGAGAAATAGGTTCAATGTGAAAATAGAAAAGGACAATGAACAGTCAAAGATAAGATTACTGGATTAGAAAGGGCAAAGGTCAATGAGATTAAAAGTGCTCCTCGGCTCAAATTAACTCTGTGGAAAAGTTAGAAAATAGAGCAAAGTAAAAGCATTGAGGAAACTTCAAATAGAAAGATGTTAAGTAGGAGATCGCAGAATTTCTGATCACACTCTTTCATCCATCCTTAGTTATGTAGTTTGTGATGGGTACTGGAGAGTAGCCAACTAACAATGTTGTTGAAGAAGGAGAAGAGGATAAGTCAGGTAAATACAGATCAGTTCATCTAATGTCAAATGTGGGCAAAATCTTACAATCCATAATTGGAGATAAAACTAGTGAGCATTTAGATACACATGGGTTAATTAAGCACAATAAGCATTGATTTGTTAAAACCAAGTCATATTTGACAAATTTCATGTATCTTTTGAAGGAATGACTGATTGTGTAGATAGAAGGAATGAAGTAGATGATGCGTAAATGGAGGAGAAATCGAGTTTTCACAGGAACTGGACACAAAATTGATAATGCATGTGCGCAAATATGGAGGGCTGAGGATTGACACAAATTGGGCCTCAGACTTCAATTCCATAATACTGGTGAGTTGTATACACCAGTCAGGTGTCCAGATGCAGCTCTCCAGTCACGACCTTCTGAAAACTGTCTGGCTCAAACACTGAGCCAGTCGGTAAAGTAAGTCTCTTTGTGAGGGTGGGGGGAAAGGTGAGGGTTCAGGGGAAACTGGTGAATGAGAGGAGGGTGAGTGCAGGCTAACAGTATTGCTGTGGAGCCAAGAGGAGCATTCATTAAGCTAAGTAGAAACCAGAAAACCTTCCTGTTCTTTGGTGACCTCAAGTAGTTCCTTTAGAGCAGACAGTGAGGCCATCTTGGACCTGAAAAAAAACTGAGTGTAGTATGCTCAACACATGTTCTGCCCAGTTTTTGCCCAACTTGGCATTGGGGGTCCCAATACAACCTCAGGCCCCTAATTACCATATTTAAGGGTTCCAACAGCTGTTTCAGGTGGGTAACTTGTCCAATCCAAAATGGCAACTCATTTCAGCTGCAGATCCACTGCAGGTTTCATCTTTTTACGCCTGAAAAATGGGCAAAACAGGGATGAATTTCTCCCCCTGTGTCTTTCCAGAAGGAGTTCGATAAGATGTCTTGGAGGGGGACTTTTACACAAATTCAGACATATGGTATATGGGGCAAAGTAAAGACATTACATTGCCAGATGGCTGACAGCCAGAAAAGACAGGGCTGAATTTTACCAGCGCCAATCTCAGCAGCGAGCTTCAAAGATGGTAGTCACTCGTCGCGGAGCCGCCGCGGTATTTAGCGCAGTGGCTCATTAACATATCCGCAACGCGCCACCACCCGAAATGAGGTGGAGGGGGCAGGTTTGTCGCCGCCCTAATTGGCGTCGGGTCACATGAGGAGCTGGTGCTGGGGCCCTATTTAAAGTGCAGTCAGTCCTGCATTCGTTTAAAAAGCTGAAAAAACAATCTTGCAGCCAGAAGTGAGAGCAGTTAGACTGTAGAACAACCTGTGCATTTAAAGGACCAGACCAAAATCCAAAGACGGCAGAGAGGCGTTCCAGTGCGGCCCCACAGTTCAGCAATGCCTCCCTCATTCTCCTCAAGGCTGTGCGGGCAAGGCGGGAGGTCCTTTTCCCCAGACATGGTAAGAAGAGGCCTTCCCACCCGACCAAGGCAGCCTGGCTGGAGGTGGAAGAGGAGGTTAGTAGCCATGGGGCCATCCAGTGTGACTGGGTACAAGGATGAATGATCTGCTTCGCACCGCAAAAGTAAGTGGCACTTTGTATCATGGCCCCACTGAACCTGGGTGTCTCCACACAGAGTGGCACATGCCACTGCCATACCAAAGACAGGGAGGTTGGGCAGGGAGAAATGACGTGACATGAATGGATGAAAGTATGAAAGAACTCACCCTTGTCTGCTGCTCAGAGCACGGAACCTACATGATAGGCTCACTCAATAGTGCACACCAAGCCTACCCCACCTTCGGACCCAGCACTCCTCTTGTGACATGTGTCAGGTTGTTGCTTTGCCATGCTTAATCTCTGCCTCCTTGGTTCTCCAGGCAAAGAGGGCCCACAATGCTCGGGAGGCAAACAGGACTAGTGGTGGAGTTCCAGATGTCCGACCACTGACACAGGCTGAGAAAGATGCCCTGGATCTTGCAGCTATACATGTGTACCATTTAGTTGGTGACATTGAGCTTAGGGTCCTGGGTGAACATACAACCATTTGATATACACAATGATCAACGAGCCTTGGTCGGGTGGGAAGGCCTCTTCTTACCATGTCTGGGGAAAAGGACCTCCCGCCTTGCCCGCACAGCCTTGAGGTGAAAATGTTATTGTTTGTTACGATGTTGTAATAATTGTTACATGCACACCATAAGGACTGACAGTGTGCTCTTCTCATTGTATCTTGCAGGTCAATGCTCTGAAACAAATCCGGTGGCCCAGGACTCCTCCCGCACTTCTGAGCAAGAGACATCCTCCAAGGAAGCAGTGTCCCATGACACTCCCGTACCTTCCACCAGTGCAGACACAATCACCTCAGTGGGAATCCGACTGGCCTTAGAGTCTGGGTCACAAGCTGGTGAAAACATCACACACACACACCCAAGCAGCTGGCTGAGGATGCGACAGCCGAGGTCCCTGACAGTCAGAGGGTTGTCAGTGGCCAGGCCCATGCTGAGCCCCAGGCTACTGATGACTCTCTGTTGTTGACAGCACAGTGAATGCTGGAACTGCAGCAGCAATCGTGGCAACATCTGAGGCCATGCACAGCCTTGAGCGGATGATGGGGGAGTCCAGCCAGGTCATGGCAGCTGCCATGTCCCAGGCATTTGAGCACATGGCTTCATCCATGGAGATGGCGGCGGCCCTCTTGGTGAGCCAGATTCCATGAATCCGCGCTGACCTGCAGTCCCTCGCCGAGGCCATCAGATACATGCAGCAGTGGCGAGGCGAGAGAGGGACCAGGGGCACGGAGACTGTCTCTGCTGCTTGTCCTTTCCGGGAGAGCAGAGAGGTTCAACCAAGCCCTGAGATGGAGCAGGCGAGCCTGCGCGCGATATCTGGGGTTGCCCCTCAAGGTGATTCCAATGTGGACGCCTGCCCCTCTGCCGGTGAGTAAGATCCAACAGCCACGACGTCTGAAGACAGTTCTGTGCTGATGCAGGATTCCCCCAGCCTGCCGGGACGACTGCCGAAGTCATCACAGCCAAAGGGCAATATGATCAGCAGCCTTCCTCCAGTCAGGCTGCTAGCGCAGAGGTGGCACCAAGAAGGAGCACTCACAAGCATTTTTTAAAAAATCGTGACACAATTGGGTCTGCACGAGTGACACTACACTGTAAAAATTTAAATCACTAAATATTCTTCCCGAACATGTGTGTCATTTTTACTGTGTGAATGAGGTGTGCCAGCATGTACCGATATTGTCTCCTCCCATTACATCATTGGCCTTTCAAAACTGCCAATGTATGGAATAACATCATTGCCATATCAGCATTACTCATGTGAGTCTCCACGGATCCAGTAACATGGATAATAGTTCAGTCTGCTGCTACCAGTAATGGTGGAGACAAAGATGTTGCAGATGCGGACTGCTGCACAGCAGGTGATCGAGGGTGATGTGTGGCTTGCAGAGTACATGGTGGCCTTTATCGCATGGGGAACCTTTGATCAATAAAGCGTTGCTGTGCATCTTTTGCTCGCTGCTCACCTTGCATGTGGTGCCTGGATGCTCTCTGTCCTCCCATGCGCCTTTCCTGCTGTAAGTCCTCTGCATGCTCATCGCCTGTGCAGGAGTCCTGCTCACGTCTCTCCTCATCCTGCAAGGCCTCCCCGCATTGAATGTGTAGTTGTGCAGAACACATCAAACAGAACTATACAAGCTATCCTATTCTGCAGGGCACCACCTGAGCTATTCATGCAGCAGAAGCACATTTTCAGCATGCCGAGCGCCTGCTCAATGGTGGCTCTAGTTGGGCTGTGGCTGGTGTTGTATCTCTCCTCTGCAGTGCTGGTGGGGTTTCTCACTGGCATCAGGAGCCATGTCTGCAAGGGGTAGCCCTTGTCTCCAAGAGGCCACCCCTCAATCTGAGCCAGTTCAGTGAACAGCAACAGTACCTGGAACTGCCTCAGGATGAAGGCGTCAAGGCTGCTGCCTGAAAAGTGGGCACAGATTTGCATACAGCATTTCCAGTGATCACATACAAGCTGCACATTCAGTGAGTGGAAGCCATTTCAGTTTACGTATGCAGCTGGTCGCCCAGTGGCAGCCTTGATGGCCTCATGGGTGCAGTCTATGACCCCCTGCACCTATGGAAATCCCACGATGGAGCCAAAAGCAATGGCTCTCTGGGCCTGGCTCTCAGGGTCTGTTCTGAAGCAGACAGAATCATCAGCCCTCCGGTACAGGGCATCGGTAATCTCCTTGAGGCAGCGGTGCACTGCTGACTGTGTGACCTCACAAAGGTCTCCAGTGGATCCCTGAAATGATGCAGAGGCGTAGAAATTAAGAGCCGCTGTCACTTTGAGGGCCACAGGCATAGGATTTCTACTGAAGCCCATTGGCTGCAAGTCATCATTCAGCAGTACACAGAGATGTGTCACTGCCTCTCTTGACATCCGCAGTCACCTCTGACACTGGCATTCTGACATCTGCAGGTATGTCATTCAGGACTTCTAGATCCGTGAAGATCTATAGCGTCGAGCCCACTTTGGGGGCTGCTGTACCATGTTGCAATGAAACTCGTTTCCTTCACTTCTTTGAAGGTACCTAACAGGGCAAAGAATGATGTTGACTGGTACAACTGGTACGACCCTGACATTGGGGGTCGGTAAAATTCAGCCCACAGTATTAATGGATGTTGGTTGGATTGGAGACGGATTGGAAGTGATTTGATCAGGGACCAGTGTTAGGTTAACTTTATTTTTATTATTTGCTCTCAACATTTGAACATTCCCCAACAACATTCATTTCTGGGTTATTGTGGAGTTATCTCTGAGTTTAACTTTCACCTCATGGTATGTTTATGATGTCATTATTCTTATTGGTTAGCGTCTCAATCACAGAATCTTATGTTTTCCTGGCTGAGACCGTTGCATGCGTTTCAATAATTTTTTGGGGAACCTATCAACCAATGTTATTTAGTGACTGTGGGACGGTACGAGTCCTTGTGTTCTGGTGTATGGGGAGAGGATGAAATATTTAACATTGTATTTTAGAATCTAGTATCCTAGGCTCTGAGAGCTGTGGTAATCTCAGCTCCTCTATATGCAGCCTGTCACTTCAAGAATTATTTTAGTGAATAAAGTTTCTGCTGGAGGTTGTTTATAATGATCCAGAGACAAGTCCAACTTCAAATTGATCTTAATATGTCTAACAGAATTATTAAAAGAGTAACTAGGCCAACATTTCACCTTCTTGACTCTTAAGGCCTGATTTAACACCTCTCCCACCCCAAGTGCAGTGTGAGGGTGGGGGAATAAGAAGGCAGAGTGTTTGCAGTGCATTCCTGATGTATTCTCACCACCACCCACTCCATGCCCCCCCCCCAATCCTGCATTTTAATATGGCTGAATTCAGGCATGGGAGGCCAACCTGTCCGAGGAGGAGAGACCGAATTTAAATGGTGATGGCCAATGTTTGTCCCATTTCAACCGTAGGCCCTTTTAAGGCCTACATTGTCTTGAAGCTGCCAGTGAAAGCTGGTGGCAGAGAGGATCCTAGACACAGGAGTCCAAGTTAATTTCTTTTTTACTTTTGAAAAGTTCCTTTTGGACCAGAAGGACCAGGAGTATTTATTCCTTGCCACAGGGTCCCACATCTTTTGATCACTGACTTTTCCGATTTACCCTACATTCTTCACTCTCCTTACCGAGGACCATCTCTGTGGGTACCCAGTGGCAGCCTGAATATTCCCCCAGCCACCGACCCACAAATTGAACTTCCACCCACTGCTGGTGATGTCATTCCTACCAACTTTGGACTTGAGTTAGTATTGGAGCATGTTAATTAGTTCGGGGAGTTAAAATATCCCAGGCCCCACACTCTGAGAGCTGGAAAGATCACCGCCCACATTTGACCCCCACAGTCTGGATTCCCAACCCAAGTTAAAATTTTAACTTTGATTATGGTTTGGCTGGGTGTTAATTACGTGGGTGGCAAACATTAATGTGCCATTAAATGCGCTAGAAAATATGAACTGTTAATTGACGTTGTCCATATACGAAAATCAATCAAAAAAAATATGGTTTTCATTTAACCAAATGCGTGTAAATAACACTGGAACTAGAAAGATCAGTTAATGCCATTTGAAGTGCAGTAGGTTCAGAAGTAGATACAGATCTGTGCGTAGGACAGATTTTAAACAGCGACTGCATATCTCTGTCTGTCACCGGCAGTTATTTTGCCATGGCAAGGAAAAAGAATGAACGATACAGAAGGAATTCAGATGAGAGAGAAATGTGTTCAGTGCTTGTAGTTCAGGCAAATCTAATGGAAGGCAACAAGAAAGCAATACTGGCAAACAGAAAGTGCTTTCGATTTACAGAGGAAAAATGATTGAAAACTGGATTTCATAAAACACTTCTGATAGAAGGAGCTAAAGGTAAGTAATGGGGGTCTTGTAACTTTGGATTTTCGTAACTTGTGAAACACTGCAACTATAATATCTGCTGAAGGGTGACTAGCTGTGCAGGACTGCTTAATTCAGCAACCAACTGCTGATAAACAAATGTCGACCAGAAAAAAAAGCTTGCATTTAAGTCATAGAGTCATTAGAGCACAGAAGGAGGCCATTCGGCCCATCAAGTCCATTCCCGCTCTCTTTAGAGCAATCCAGCCAATCCCAATCCCCTGCTCAATCCCCGTAGCTCTGCAAGTTTATTTCCCTCAAATGCCCATCCATTTTCCTTTTGAAATCATTCATTGTCTCTGCTTCCACCACCTTCATGGGCAGCAAGTTCCAGGTCATTACCGGTCGCTGTGTAAAAAAGTTCTTCCTCACATCCCCCTTGCATCTCTTGCCCACAACCTTCAATCTGTGTCCACTAAATCTTTGCACCATCAGCTAATGGGAACTCCTTTTCTTTGTCTACTTATCTAAACCTGTCATAATCTTGTACACATCTATCAAATATCACCTCAATCTCTTTTGCTCCAGGGAGAACAACCCCAGCTTCTCCAACTTAACCTTGTAGATAAAATCCTTCATCCCTGGAACCATTCTGGTAAATCTCCTCTGCACTCTCTCAAGGACCCTCAGATCCTTCCTAAAGTGTGTTGAGCAGAACTGGATGGAATACTCTAGTTGTGACCTAACCAGAGCTTTATAAAGGTTCGGCCTAACTTCCCTGCTTTTGTACTCAATACCTCTATTTATGAAGCCCAAGATCCCATATGCTTTGCTAATTACTTTCTTGTTTATGTAGTGCTTTTAATATTATAAAAATACTTCACAGCGTAGATAGGCATTAGGAAGGGTGATCAAAAGCAAGATAGATTTTGAGGAATGTTTTCTGAAAGGGCATTTGGAGGAATAACTAGGCAAAGAGGTTCATGGATGGAACCTAGGTGGCTGGAATCTTGACCATAATAGTGGATTAAGTTTGGCAGAAAGGGAAAAACAGGAGCTCAGAATCAGAGTATCATAGGCCTGGAGGAACTGCCAGAGGAAGGGTGGCAGTGGCCATGCAAGGATTTGTAATTGCAGGCAAAGATTTTGAATTTAGTGCACAGTGTAACTGGGTGAGGACTGGATTGATGGGTTAACAGGATTTGAAATTTGCGTTGGGAAGACTTTAGGTGGATGGCAATGAAGGCGTTTGAGTCAGAATGCCTGAAGGTTGCCTGGGAACAAAACGGCTATAAATGTTAAATCTGCATCAATTGTTATCACAATTAAACTCCTTGTTATGTGAATTGGATACCTTAATATCACACATGTACCTATGTGTGTTTTTCTATCTTCGAGAAGGCACTCTGATGTATATTCTAGTGAAATTAGGTCAGGTATAAAGTAACATGCTGAATTATTTTTATATATATGTAAATTATCTGTATATCCTGTACATTGAATTTTTAATCTATTTCATTGCGCTTTTCATAACAAGGGTTAAAAAGCATGCTGGGCTATTCCTATTATCAAGCTGAGTTTGTTTTTTGACCAGCAATTCACTGAAAGTAATCGCCACCAAAATTATAAAGGAAGTTCTCTCCCACTGTGTCTGACTTCCACTCTACATTGTTACTGACCATATGTCCCTTGTTCCAGCTAGATAAAAAGCCAAGGACTTGACCTCTGTCCATCCTCTTGGATCTCTGTCGCTGAGCAATATTCAATTAAATAGCGAATAAAGCTGGCGATTGCCCATCTAGGTGATGGTTTTCCTAGTAGCTACCTCCCGCCTCGTCCCTTCCATGCTAGGCTTATTTGAATGCACATCTCTGCAGTATTTCTCTCTGTAAATTGTTCGTATATTTCATCGTCTCAAACTGATGTGGTATGTGAGAAGCACCAAATTGGGCAATTTGCAGAATTTTTAAGGCTACGTCAGCTTTTTTCAGTTGCTTAGTCTGGTATTAATGGCAATGCTTATGAGTGCGTGCATGCATGTGGTGTGTGCAAGGAAGAGAGAAAGGACAAGATATAACAACAGCAGTAAAGTTCTTGCCCTCAGCTTAGAGAGGCCTTTGACTTCTCCTTTCTTTCCTCCTCTGGAATCTAATGGATATTCTTAAAATTCTATAAGGTTCAACTCCTGGGTCTCACTTACCTTCTCCTGAAACTCCTACACTGCATACTGGAGATGGAGACCATGGCAAATACTTGCAGAGTAGCCACAATCACATTGATATATATGAAAGGTAAGAACCCTATCCAGTCCTTGTCACATAGGAATGTTTATTTAAAAATGGAATTTGATCACAGATCATGACTTCAATGAATGGCAGAATGGGCTTGAGAGGCTAAATGGCCTACTCCTGTTCCTCTGTTCCGATATAGACCTATATATACAAGCATTCAAAAAACATAGATTGTTTAGGGATATAAGTGGGTTGTAAATGTATCAGCCCACCTTCTGCATTATGTTAAAGGGAAAAGAGACTCAGATAGGGCTTAGGCTGTGGTGCTGGGGGCAATGTTCCTGGAGCCTTGCTTCATCCCTTGCCTGTCTCTTCCTACTTACCCATCACCCTGACCACATGCAGCTTACACAGGATGGATAGCCAGTGGCTCTGAACTCCGTTCTAAATTCCTCTCCCTGTAGGCAATCCACCTGCTTTGTGCCTTCCCTATCCATGAGGAATTTTGGCTCCCTTGACACCAAAGGATGATCATCCTTAGAGCAGATTAGCACCATTATTATTATTTTACTTAATAATGCATCTTGAGCTTTCGCCTTGAGTTTCACCAAAAAAATCGAAACAAGGTATGAGTTTACAGCGTTACGGCCAGACGGTAATGGGTATGAGTGATTCCCACTGATCACCTCCCAACTGACTGCAGCAAGTGTTTTTGTTACTCGGGTTTTAACCCCTTATGCTTTATTTGTTAAATAGACAACCAGTGACTGGTTTTCTTATAGGTTTGAAACAAAAGATTTACTATTTATTGAGCAATATTCATTCCTGAAATGGTCATAACTGCACCCACACATGTGTTCACTCGCACACACAGACACACACACGCACTCACACACAAGAATAGATAGAGAGGAAAAGGGTAAGTGGTTTGAAGTGAGGTAGGTGTTCAGAGTTCACAGTAAACCTGTTGTATCTTCTCGGAGGTCAATTCTCTTTTAAAGTTGCAGGACTAGGTTGTTTGTAGATTTTTCTGGTGGTTGAGACTTCAGTCTGGAGACGGTGATCACTTTCAGTTCTTTGCTGCAACAAGTTTAAGTGTAGAATTCAGAGCAGGGCTCCTTCTTTGGTTTTTGCTGGATTTCTCACAGCTCTCAACTGGACAGACTTTCGTGATGTTTGTTCTGATCTCTCTCTCTCTCTGTTGGGAGACGCACAGCCCCCTCCCTGTGGTGACCAACAATGGACGAGAATGTGGATACTTCATAGCTTTTTTGTTTCAGAAGAACCCATTCAATTCAAAAATGTTTCTTGATGGGTTCAGGATGGGTGTAATTGACACCTCTTAGGTTGAAATGTATCTTTTTGTCTTTAACAGCCAGTAAGAAGGTTTGAATATACAGGGCCAAGTTGTTTTACCTTTGGCGGCTATTTTGCAATTCATTGTCCACTTTTAAAAAATAAAATCCATTTTTACAACTTTTCTGTTTGGGCTCTATATTTTCATCGCTGTACGTGACAACAGGAGAAAGGTCCTCATTGCTAGCTGATATGTGAAAATGACAGGTGTATCCTGTTCCTTAAGGAAGAGGGTCTCTTTAAAATGGAAGACATGACCTTTTTTACGCTGTAGATTTGTGGGTTTGATACGACTGTAATTAAAGTATCTCTTAGGGTGGAAAATTGGACTTCTTTCCACTCTGGGGGAAAGATCTTTTCATCTTCAATATGCCTGTTAGATCAGCAACCAAGGAGTGAATTCTTTCTCTCTTTGTCTCTTGTAAATTGCACCTTTATAAAGATTAGCAATGGGAAGTATTGGAACCTTTGGAGGATAAAAACATATATTCTTCACAGGCAGTGAAAGGTGAAGGATTCCATGAGGAATGGCAGCAACCTGTCTGATCAATCAGCTGCTGTGGTGAATAGAACTAGGAAGACTGAAAGACACATCACCCTCACAAAAAAAGCTTGTAATGAGTTTCACCATTTCCACCCGATCTCACATCACACTCACAATCAGTGCAGTACTTCTGAGGATTACATCTGAGCAGTGTGCCAGCAGCAGCACCAATCGGGTAGGGAATTACACTCTGTATAATCAGAGTGAATTCAACCAAAGTAGAGAGAGCTGCCATACCCCCCAGTCACTGTAAAAATGGTATACCTGGGCTCAGCTGAAATTGCCACTTCTGGAAAACCCTGTCATTATGATCGCAAGATAACAGTTTTTACGGACAACTCTATTTCATTTGGAGAAGTCAGTTTACAGGTAGGCTGTTTGATTTTGCAGAAAATATTAAAGACCGAGGACTTGCATGTTGTGAAGACTAAGCCTTGTCGATAAATTGCCACTTTCATACTCCACCAATGGACATAGAACATCGGAACTGATCGATGAAAAGGATAAAAGTCCATCAATTTCCATGAACATCAATGGAACTGAAAATCAGACAAGATGTAAAACAGCTGGCGGATTCGCTAATACTCGTTGTACGCTAATACAAAAGCAAAATAATGGAGATGCTGGAAATCTGAAATAAAGACAGAAAATGCTGGAAATACTCAGCAGGTCAGGCAGCATCTGTGAAGAGAGAAACAGAGTTAACTTTTCAGGTCAAAGCTGGAAAAGGTTAGAAATATAACAGACTTTAAGTAAGTACAGAGGCCGGGAAAGAGGGAGAAGGAGTGAAAGAACAAAAGAGAATGTAATAGAGTGGAAGGTAGAAGATATTATATAAAATGGTGCAAGGCAAAATGAGATGTTAATGGGACAAGTAAAGAGACAAAAGGTGGGCCCAGAGGATGTGTAAATGGGAATAACAGAGTCATCACCAACTGCTACCATCCAAAAAATGGGAACAGAAGTTATGATCTGAAATTCTTGAACTCAGTGTTGAGTCTGAAAGACTGTGAAGTGCCTAATCAAAAGATGAGGTTCTGTTTCTCGAGCTTCCATTGAGCTTCACTGGAATGCCAAAAGGGAAGGAAGGGGAAGATGTGTGTGGTGGTGGCATCACATCTGAGGTGGTTGAAAACGTGGAAGATGATCCGTTGAATGTGGAGGCTGCTGAGGTGGAAGGTGAAGACAAGGAGACCCATATCATGGTTCTGGAAGGGAGGGAAAGGGATGAGAGCAGAGTTGCGGGAAATGGAGCAGACACAGTTTCTGGGTTCTAACAACCATAGTGGAGGGGAATTGTTTGTTGAAGGAAAGAAGTGACATATCAGAAGCACTGGTATGGAAGGTAGCATCGTTCCAATGAAGCTCAACAGAAGCATGAGGAACAACACCGCATTTTCAATTAGGCACTTTAGAACCTTCTGAACTTAACATTGAATTCAACAATTTCAGATCATAACTTGGATAGGTACATGGATGATAGTAGAATGAAGAGTAGGTAGTTAGTTTGATCTTAGAGTAGGTTAAAGGTTCGGCACAACATCGTGGGCCGAAGGGCCTGTACTGTGCTGTACTGTTCTATGTTCTATGTTCTATGTTCTAACTTCTGTCCCCATCTTTTTGGATAGCAGAATCATCACCAACAGCTGTCATTTTCCAATTACTCCTCCTTTCGACCCATCTTTTGTTCCTTTACTTGTCCCATTACCATATCCTTTTGCACCATCCATTTTTTCATCTAATCTCTCCTGCCTCCCAACCTATCAGAGACCTTATGAAGGCTAGCTGGAAGGCAGGGGGGCAGACAAAATGTCATGGGGTAGCATTGGGCAGTATGTCCAATGTTGTCCTGCCCCCATGCCATTTTGTCCGCAGTGGGCACAGTGGCAGATGGGAAGTCTGCTGGGAGGCTAATTAAGCCAAGGACCACCTCCCACCTGGCCAATGTCGGAGGGGCCCACCGCTGCGTGGAGGCACTGCCAGGTGAGACCTGACGACCTCCTTGCAGACTCGGGGGTGTGGAGGGGTGGGTAACCCTCCTCTGGGGGCAATCCTGCCTGACTGGCCCTGGCGACCCTGACCCCACCTGCCTTGGTCATGAGGCCTCCTCCAGCCAGTTACCTGCAGTACCAGATGCGGTGCCCACTCTCAGTGGTGCTGCTGGTACTGCTGAGCTGCCAACCCTCTGATTGGCTGGTAACTCTTGGGGTGAGATCTTGTCCCTTAAAGGGGACAGCATCCCCGACCGTGTGCAGTTGATTACCTGTCCGCTGTTGAATTCGGCCAGGGGTCCGATAGAGGGCTGAGGCAGGGTCCCCGCTGCCTTCCAGCCTGTCACCGGGATTCCTGTCGCCAAAATAAAATTCAGCCCTTTTAACTCTGTTACACTGTCTACAGATGCTGCTAGACCTACTGATTATAACAAGGATTTTTATTCCCTTTTACACTATCAGCCAAAGCCAAAATTACACCCAATTACTCTTTCTGTACCCAAATGATGTCTGAATTCCAGTTTCTTGATGTATGAGGAGAAAGCTGATATACATTACCATTCCCCTACCACACCTCCTCCCTCTCATTGCTGGTTTCCCTGCTGCTCAGTGATTTATCTGCTTTTCAACTTGGTCTCTCCTTCGGAATACTCTGCAGAAAGAAATACAAGAAGCCAGTGCTGAGGGTTATGTGAAGAGACTGAAGAAGATGGGAATGTTAAGAACAGGCCTCATAGAGGTATTCAAAATTACAAGAGTTTTGATAGAGCAAGTTGGGAAAAAACTGTTTTCCCTGGCAAGTGGATCGGTCACTAGAGATTGGGCATTTAAAATAATTGGCAGAAGAACTAGCAGGGAAATGAAAAGAAATTTTGTCACACAGAGGGTTGTAAAGATCTGGAGTGCACTACCTGAAAGGTTGGTGAAATCAGATTCCATAGGAACTTTCAAAAGGCAATTGGACATGTACTTGAGGAGGAGTAATTTGTGCAGTTATGGGGAAAAGACTGGAGTGCAGGACTAAATTCAACAGCTCTTTCATAGAGCTGAATGGCCTCCTTCTGTGCTGTGGGATTCTATGATTCTAAGATCAGATATATTTGGGTCAGCAGCATTGTGACAATTCTACTCAAAATAAAGAAAATAGACATTATTTTTTTAAAAATAAAAATGAGTGCACTGGCCTTTGCGCAAACTTCTCTGACTAGCATTCTCATAGGGTCAGACTCTGCTCACTATCATAGAGTGTTTAGCCCAGTCTGTCTTTTTGTCGCCATAGCATTTCTTCAACACTTGGCTCTGCGCATCGTTTTCTTGTAGACCTGCAAGGATGTAAATAAATATAAGTGTCAAAGAAATAAATGATAATGAGTAAATTATATAGTCAATATGAACTTCATGCAATGAAATAATTTTGAAAGCACAGGCAGGAAACATAGGTAATACATCGGGAGGGAACACCTCGTTCACACCCCCAGGTAGAACGTACGTGGCATTGCAGTAGTACCCTGGCTTGAGAATTGCTGCAGCTTGTTACTACTTTGCAGCTGGGACATCGGAACATAGGTCCACCTCCGTCTCTCATACATTCCCTCACAGATTACCAGCTCTCCTTATTTTTATTTAACTAGTGGGTTTTGGTTGCATCGATTGACCATTTTCTGGTGTTTAATTTACATCCTGGCATGTTTTGTTTCATATTTGGTGTTGCAATCTTTCTTTTAAATGGTGGTGATGTAAATGTGTGGTCGACATGTAATTTTTTAAAAATTGCTAGGCCTTTGTTGTTTGGCATATCTCCTTGGAGATACAAAGCTCCCAACTGCAGTTGTCATTCAAGGCTAATACCTGGAGACTCTTGAAAGGTAGTGCACATGCTGTTGCCTTGGTAACTCATGTTGGTGTCACGTAATGACACTGTTCTGGTAAGCTTTATGCAAATGAAATTCCATGTAATCATTACGAAAGTAAAATACTGTGGATGCTAGAAATCTGAAACAAAAAACAGAAAATGCTGTAAATACTCAGCAGGTCAGGCAGCATCTGTGGAGAGAAAAAAAAAGTTAACATTTCAGGTTGTGACATTTCAGCTCTCCACAAATACAAATAATGGAGGTGCAGGGTCTGTCCAATTATGTGGCAAGGGTGGCTCAAAGGCACAAATTACATCCCCAACTGACCCCTCAGCAGTAGCTTGCACCATATTTAAAGTACTGCCGGTCCTGCTTGTATTGCTGCCTTTCAGTGAGGCAGTGAAGCTGGAGCCCTTTGATGGTGCTTTGAACTGCTCAACCCCCCCTGCAACACTATTGCAGCTGCTGGTTCCTGTTACTATTGGAACCCCCTGCAACACTACTGTAGCTGCCGGTTCCTGTGACTACTGGACTACTGGAACCGCACCCCCCACGCCCCCCCCCCACCCCCGCCCTGCAACACTACTGTAGCTGCTGGTTCCTGTGACCTACTGGACCCCCCCTGCAACACTATTGCAGCTGCTGGTTCCTGTTACTATTGGAACCCCCTGCAACACTACTGTAGCTGCCGGTTCCTGTGACTACTGGAACCGCACCCCCCACCCCCCCCCCCACCCCCACCCTGCAACACTACTGTAGCTGCTGGTTCCTGTGACCTACTGGACCCCCCTGCAACACTATTGTAGCTGCTGGTTCCCGTGACTACTGGACCCCCTGCAACACTACCATAGCTCCATAGCTGCTGGTTCCTGTGACTACTGGACCCCCTGCAACACTATCATAGCTGCTGGTTCCTGTGACTGCAACTCCTGGACCCTGCTGCACCAGGACCTCCGACTTTTGGAACAGAGCCTTAGAGAACTGGGACCATATACGAGGCAAATCACCAGGTGACCCCACGATTTAGCGATGCCTCCCTGCAGATTCTCCTCCAGGCTACAAGGGAAAAGTGGGAGATCCTCTTTCCCAGGGATGGCAAGAAGACACCCTCCCGCTTGACAAACAAGCCTGGATGGAGTTTGCTGAGGAAGTCAGCAGCCATTGGGTCATCCCCCGGGTGACAGGATCCAGTGCAAGATGAGAGTCAACGACCTCCTTCAGTCTGCCAAGGTGAGTTCTGCAAACTTCTCTCCTCTTGGGGCCTGCATATGACTATGCAGCAGGCAGTGTGACATGGGGAGGGAGGTACCACAAAGGCGCTGGCAAAGCGGGTTAGGCATCACCACATCCTGACAGGTGTATGTCTGCATCTTGGCCACAGGCCACCTTCTTTCAATGCCAGGTGATCAGTAGGCTTCCAGAACACTGTCCTTGTGGAGACGAACCTGCCTTGGCCATTTTCCTTTTACTATTCTCCCGGCAGATGCCTAGATGGTCCTCAGTGCCAACCCTTGCTGATAGCCAACCCTCTCACTAGCAATATGGACATCTGAACCTCTCACCCAACAGTGTGGGCACCCGGTACTGCCATCTGAGACCCTGCTCACCCGATACTGCCACTCGAGACCCTGCTTACCCGATACTGGACCTGAGACCCGTCTCACCCTTCTAGACCACCCGACACCCTGCTCGCTCGGTACTGCCACCTGAGATCCTGCTCACCTGGTACTGCTACTCAAAATCCTGCTCAGTCCGTACTTCCACCCGAGACCCTGCTCACCCGATATTGCCACCCGAGACCCTGCTCACCCTTCTAGACTACCCAAGACCCTCCTCACCCATGCCAACCGCTTGAGATCCTACTCACCTGTGCTGACCACCCAAGACCAAGCCACACATGCAGAGCACACAGCACTGCAATCTGACAATGGCCTCCACTCCTCCCTCTTACCCTATGCAGTGTTGGTCATGGCTGCCTAACCATTGTGGCGCTGAGGCCTCACCTTGGGGCTGCCAGCTTTCAATGGCTGAGATCCGAAGGCACGTGAGGGCCACCTGTCATCCACTTAATGCCAATCCCCCTATTGAATTGCTTATAATTACATGAAAATGCATTAAAGCTAACTATTCTACAATTTAAATTACACTCCTATTACATCGGGGTGCCAACACCACCTTGGTGCTATCCCGCCACTGACTAAATCCATAACTGAAATCACGATGTCAGTTTTCCAGGCAGACATATCCATCACTATTCTCTGCCCCCCCCCCCCCTCCACACCTCCATTCCCACTCCAAATGGCCTCACTAAATTCAGCTCTTCACGTTAGCTGTTTACATTTTTCTGATTACCTCATTCTTTAATTGTCCTTTCTCTTTTTGGCTTCAGTGTTTCAGACTCTTATGGGTAGACCTTACTGTTTATGTTTCCAGGTATCACTCCAGCAGAGGAGTCTGACACACTGCTCTATTGTTAAGGTGCTTTCGACAGGGAGACCAGCAGCCGTGGATGAAGAGAGAGTGAGAGAGAGAGAGAGAGAGAGAGAGCCACCCACCATCAAATATTGTCCTTCACATAAAGTGGACACTGTGGATTTCCACACAATGAAGGCACCATGGAGGTTTCCTGGATAATGGCCACTGTGCCATATAATGATGTTTCTGTAGTTAGATGCCACTTGAACATTCATTGAGCCAGAAATTTGTTAAGGCAAGTTCTCAAACAACAAGGGGGTGCATTTGAGGACGGAGGCCTAGGGATTGTGAGAAATTCATCCTCAGGCCTCAACTAAATAAATGCAACAAACTACCGGCATCCGTCATGTTTCTACCTACAGCTCACCTGACTGAAGAATCGAATTACTGGGTATCTGCCTCACCAGCTGCTGTCCTCAGCTAAGTCCTGCTGCTCCTGCCTCCACATCAATTTAAAAAAAAAATACTTAAAATTACCTTTTTTGGTGATGGCCAGTCCCTGGACAGCATCTTCGTCCATTTTGGCAGGAAGAATAAAAAAAAAGCATATTATCTAAATGGTGAGAGATTGCAGAGCTCTGAGATGTAGAGGGATCTGGGTGTCC
The DNA here is from genome assembly GCF_036365525.1 of Heterodontus francisci. Taxonomy (NCBI): domain Eukaryota; kingdom Metazoa; phylum Chordata; class Chondrichthyes; order Heterodontiformes; family Heterodontidae; genus Heterodontus; species Heterodontus francisci. Next base: position 153,060,930 of record NC_090373.1, on the reverse strand, counting down.
TAGTGCATGAATCGCAAAAGGTTAGTATGCAGGTACAGCATGCAATTAGGAAAGCTAATAGAATGTTATCATTTATTGCGAGGGGAATTGAATTCAAAAGTAGGGAGGTTATGCTTCAGTTATACAGGGCATTAGTGAGACCACATCTGAAGTACTGTGTACAGTATTGGTCTTCTTATTTAAAGAAGGAGGTAAATGCGTTGGAAGCAGTTCAGAGAAGATTTTCTAGACTAATGCCTGGAATGGGCGGGTTGTATTATGAGGAAAGGTTGGACAGGCTAGTCTTACATCCACTGGTCTTTAGAAAAGTAAGAGGCGACTTGATTGAAACATATAAGGTTCTGAGGGGTCTTGACAAGGTGGATGTGGAAAGGATGTTTCTCCTTGTGGGAGAATCTAGAACTAGAGGTAACTGTTTAAAAATAAGTGGTTCCTCCATTTAAGAGAGAGAAGAGGAGACATTTTTTTCTCTCAGAGGGTTGTGAGTCTTTGGAACTCTCTTTCACAAAAGGTGGTGGAAGCAGAGCCTTTGAAGATTTTTAAGGCAGAGGTAGATAGATTCTTGGTAAGCAAGAGGGAGAAAGGTTATCCGGGGTAGGCAGGAAGCTGGAGTTGAGGTTACAATTAAATCAGCCATGACCTTATTGAATGGCAGAGCAGGCTCGAGGGGCCAAGTGGCCTACTTCTGTTCCTAATTCATATGTTTGTATGTTCGTATGAAACCTGAGCAGAACAAATGCAATGCCAACTCTTCTCAGAGTAGCCCAATTTCCCTGAGTGGTCCTAAAGGCCCCTTATTAACCTATGCAAGGGGCTTGCCACCTCTTTTAAGCACCATGCAAGATTCCTGAAAAATAGATCCGGCCCAATTTTAGAGTGTAGGACAGTAATCCCACAAATTGGGCCTTGGTGTCTCCATTTTACCTCCATAAAATGAGGGCAATAACCTCCAATTTCTATATAATTAAACATAAAACTTTCTTTCGTGAAGGCTGTTAGTTGTTCTGAAGAAAGCTGAGGTCTACATAGGTACCAGCTACAACTCCTTCTCCTCAATAGTGTTAGCTGTGGCTCCATTAGTAGCACTGTCACCACGGTGTTGGAAGTCCCACTCTGGGGCTTGAGCACAAAAATCAAAGCTGCTCTGATAGTACAGTACTGAAAGAGTGGCGACCCTCGGATGACATGTTAAACTGAGGCCCTGTCTTCCCTCTCAGGTGGACATAAAAGTTCCCAATACCACTATTCTGAAGGACAGCAGGGGAGTTATCTGTGGTCTCCTGGTCAATATTTACCCCTCAATCAATGTCACAAAAAACAGCTTATCTGGTCATTTTCACATTGCCGTTTGTGGGAGCTTCTTATGTGCAACTGGCTGCCATGTTTCCTATATTACAAGAAGTATTTCATTGGCTGCAAAGCGCTTTGGGATGTCCGGTGGTCATGAAAAGTGCAATATAAATGTAAGTCTTTCTTTGAACAAACCCCTGCGATCCCATGATAACTGTGCATCGTGTACAGCCAATGCTTCCTTTCCATCAGAAAGGTGATGTGACATATTGGTGATTACTTTCCTGGTACGCGTGTGTGCTACAAACTGGTTGATTTGGCAGATTTTTTTCTGGGGCAACATGGAAAGATGTGGGCATAGTTTTCAATTCTATGAAAAGAGCCATCCTCCATCCCAGTGCTGTGTACAGATCACTGGGAAGCAGATGGCATAACCCTATGGCAGCCAGTCTTTTGAAGCAGAAGTAATGATGAAAGGAACCTCTAACATGCCCAGGTGCAGGGCTCAAGTGCTTCCCGACGTCATGACTACTATGGGTAGAATGCCTCAGGGTCCTTACTTCTCCATTTTTTTTGTCCCTTATAGATCCTGGTTCTTCACTTAAATTATGGAGCATGTTTGAAAGCCACGCCACCAAACCCCCCCCCCCCCCAAAAAAAATCCATCCTTATCTCTTTATAAGATGCCATTTCATAAAATGCAGGTGGATCAAGGAACTTGAGAGCCACTCACCTGTTCTTGTAGTTTTGCATACATGTCGTTACTGAAGGCGGAGTGCTATTTATGACCACTGATCTAGATAAATGTGTATTTAAAACTGACTCTTACCATGTCAACCATATCAAAGCTTCAGCATCATCAAAGGGACTATTCTCAAGAGATACTTTGACTCTGCTTATCGCCTTTTGCCTGAGGTTTCTCCTGTAGATGTCACTCATGTTGCATGCTGCTCTGTGACGGTAAACTGCAAGAATTTGCCAGTACTTGAGAAAAGAATTTGTTACCAGTGGATTAAGGGTTAATTTAAATGTTCCATCTGTCTTGGCAGTGTGAAATATTTCCTAAAATGTTAAGATTTACCTTCTATCTGGGCCATCACATTAACATGATCCCCAGTGCTAACATGTGCTGTTAACACAGGGACAGGAATAGACTTTTACTCCCCAGTGCAAGCTAGCAGAATTTATCATGATATGAATGGGCATGACAATAGTAAAGTCGCAGGTATGTCTTTTGATTTCTGCACTTACAGAAGAACAGAAGACATATTACACGGTCGTCCAAGAGGCCACTTCCTTATATCAGCTTGGAAGGATTGCAAGTGCAGAATTCCCTGCTTTCAATGTTTAGTTAAGAAACAGTCTTCAGGCACTACAGATAATCCCTCCAAAGCCAAATACTGCTGATTGTGGAAATATGAATATGCTAGAAAAATTTAAATCAAGCAGCATCTGTGGCGAAAGATGACTTTTCATCAGAGTTTGAAGATGTTGGAGATGAATGGCTTTTAAGCAAATACAGAGGCAGGGAAAGAACAAAAGGGAAAGATAAGAGTGGAATGATTAAAAGACAAAAGGGATGATGATGCAAGGCAAGAGGAAATGATAACTGCAGATAATTTCTCAGTCAGATTCCATGCTTGCTTTGGTTCACTGTCTTGATAGCTCAAATGCTTCACGGTTGTCAGCACACTGTGTATTGCACCTCACTTGAAAAAAAAATGTTTTTTTTGTGGTGTTGAGTAATGCAAAGGAAAGTGATGTATTTTGTCATGCTAAAAAAGGTTGGTTAAGTAACATCTGTTTCACAATGAAAGTATGTTGCATCCCAAATTTGTCAACTACAAATTAATTGCAAAGTTAGAAACTGTGGCTAAAGAATTGATTAGACAGAAATGTCAGAATAGAAACTGTTTAGCTTCACCTGCAGGTTCATGAAGGTTGTGTATAAAATTTCAGTAACCTTTGCATATATGTGTAGCAGGCTGCACAAAGCCTTAGCCATACACTTGCTATCTCTTTAAAGGAATTAACTTTGTTCATAACTCCATAACAGCAAAGGATTTTACAATGTGCAGCTGACCTAGATTAAAACATAACACCTATTCATGCAGCCCATTCGCTACACTCACAGCATGCTCCAAAAAACATAGGAATAACTTTATTATTAAAGATGTTGTAGTCACAATACAAAAAATACATGGCAATAAATAACCTCTGTCACTCTATAACATTTAGATCCATTTGCTACTCATGCAAGGACAGCTCTTTTAATTTAATAAAAATATTTTTAAAAATTATATTCACAAATGTGTGACGTACAAGGCAGATCAGTTTATGCAATATGCTCAAAATAGCACTTTGTTCAAAAGAATAGTCATCAAATTGCACTACATTATTCACATGATCTCCTGCAAGTCTACACTTTGCACTTAACCTTGACACTCTGATGACCGTGTGCACAGACGAAACTTTCTGCCAGACAAAATATACTCCACCACTACTCACTGCTACTTAGCTACCTTACAGCACAGTGCACATCAGTACAAACAGTACGCACACCGAATAAAGAGTTAGACTGTGCACCAGCTGCAAACACTGGGCAGTCCAATACTCCGGCTAAGGCACCTGAGCAGATATTAATGGGAATTACTCTAATTTGCTGACTTAACAAGCAGGAATAACATGCTTGATTGATGCTAATGTCTGTATTATCATATTCTGGTGGTGGTTAAGGACATAAAATAAAGACCAAGCATATTGAATTTTATCATCAACACAAATATAGTTGTTAGCATAAAAATTACCAGAGAAGGATATCAGGATAAAAGCAAAATATTGCAGATGCAGGACATCTGCAATAAAACCAGAAAGTGCTGGAAATACCAAGCACAACTGGCAGCATCTGTGGAGAGAGAAACAGAGTTAATGTTTCACATCTTAGGATATCAAGATGCTCGGATCACAATAGCAATAATGTTGTAAAAACTCAAGTTATGTGCCAGGACTGACAAGCACGGCCTGCAGAGCTCCAAAGCAAAAATTAAACAAAGTAGCATTTATTCCACACCATATCAAAAAATCCATAAAGCTGGAAAAAAGACTTTGTTTGACCGAAAAATACTTTGACCAACTTGATGAGAAAAAGCTTTTCATAGTCCAACTTGGCAATTGCAATACATAGCTTGCAAATATAAGTAATAAGGTGACTTAATACATACCCTATTGATTGCCTGCGATTTTAACTGAGGTTTAATTTGATTTGAATGCATTAATCTTTCATGTAATCACTAAAATGGTCTCAAGTAGCAGAACAAGTTTGAAAGTACTATTCGTAACAGAATAAAAATCAGCTGAAGTGTGCTGGGATTGCCCTTGCAGGTGCTCAACTCATCCCACCCAAGATTGTGAGGTCAGGAGGAGATCCCTAAATTTCCATGCCACTGTGTCACTCAGGACACATATCTTGCCCATAGGCTGCATACTGTGGTGCAAGTGAGGATAACAACAAATACCACTTGCATTTGTATAGCACCTTAAATGTAATCAAAGTTCCCAAGGTGCTTTACAAGTGTTATCAAACAAAATTTGTCACAAAGCCACATAAAGCAATATTAGACCAGATGACCAAATGTTTGGTCAAAGCGGAAGATTTTAAGGAACATCTTAAAGTGGAAAGAGAGGTAGAAGGACGGAGAGGTTTAGGGAGGGAACACCAGAGCTTAGGTCCTGGAAAGACAGCAACACTGTCCCCATTGCTCACTTTCTAAGGGTGTTTTAGTTTAGTTTAGTTTAGAGATACTGCACTGAAACAGGCCCTTTGGCCCACCAAGTCTGTGCCGACCATCAACCACCCATTTATGCTAATCCTAAACTAATTACATATTCCTACCACATCCCCACCTGTTCCTATATTTCCCTACCACCTACCTATACTAGGAGCAATTTATAATGGCCAATTAACCGATCAACCAGCAAGTCTTTGGCATGTGGGAGGAAACCGGAGCACCCGGAGGAAACCCACGCAGACACAGTGAGAACTTGCAAACTCCACACAGGCAGTACCCAGAATTGAACCCGGGTCGCTAGAGCTGTGAGGCTGCGGGTGCGACATTATTTTAAAAATCCTTTGCTTTTTGCTAGTCAAGATCACAATGGGACACACTTGTGGCATTTGGTGGCCCAGTACACCAACTCTCAGCAGGCATACTGCAGGTGTGATGCTGTTGAGAAGAGAACATGGAGTAGGGAATTCTTGGTGTTGGGAGTTCCTGCCATCCCCACCCCTGGCCATCTGTCACTGGCCTTGAAGGGCTGGAGCAGGGTGGAGGCGGAGGTGGAATGAAGACTCAGTCCCTCACAACACTCTACGTAATCCCTGACATTAGACCAGGATTCAGCATATCTGAGTCCTGGCCTAATTTCTGGCCCTTCCACACTCCTGTCAGTCTTACAGGATAGTGCTCTGGAAGATCCATGGATTTTAAGCTACAACACCAGCAGACTTGCAGGTTGATAGGTAAATTGGCCCCTATAAATTGCCCTTAGTATAGGTAGGTGGAAGGGAAATATAGGGACAGGTGGGGATGTGGTAGGAATATAGAATTAGTGGAGGATTAGTATAAATGGGTGGTTGATGGTCGGCACAGTCTCGGTGGGCTGAAGGGCCTGTTTCAGTGCTGTATCTCTAAATAAAAAAAATTTAAAAAAATAAAACCTGCTTGATAATAACTAAAGATATTCTTGAAATCATAAATAAGCAAAAAGAATTTGCTTTTATATAGTCCTTTTCACAATCCTCAGGGGTTTTTTTATTATTCATTCATGGGATGTAGTCATCGCTGGCGAGGCCAGCATTTATTGCCCATCCCTAAATGCACTTGAGAAGGTGGTGGCGAGCTGCCTTCTTGAACCACTGCAGTCCATGTGGGGTAGGTATACCCACTGTGCTGTTAGAAAGGGAGTTCCAGGATTTTGACCCTGCGATAGTGAAGGAACGGCAATATAGTTCCAAGTCAGGATGATGTGTGACTTGGAGGGGAACTTGCAGGTGGTGGTGTTCCCATGCATCTGCTGCCCTTGTCCTTCTAGTTGGTAGAGGTCGCGGGTTTGGAAGGTGCTGTCATTAAGGACATTTGAAGTGTAGTCACTGTTGTAGGAAACATAGTAGCCAATTTTCACATGGCAAGATCCCACAAATATTATTAAGATAATGACCAGATTTTCTGTTTTAGTGATGTTGATTGAGGGATAAATATTGGCCAGGACACCAGGGACAATTTTCCTGTGATTTTTTGAAATAGTGTCATGGGATCTTTTATGTTCACTTGAGAGGGCAGACAGGACCTTTAACATCTCATGCAAAAGATGGTACCTCCAACAATGCAGCACTCCATTGAAGTGCCAGCTGTGATTTTACACTCCAGTCTTTTGGACTGGGACTGGAACCCACAACTGTCTGATTCTCAGGTCAAAGTACTACCACTGAGTTACAGCTGATATCACACAAAAAAAAGCATTTGTAGATATCAATTACACTTGAAATGAATGAATCATTCAAGCAGTCTGTGCATTTTCTTTTCAAATTTATTCTAAAGTAATTAATTGAATGATGTACTTCTTGTCTACACAGATTGAGTTGTCTTCACCTGGGTCTACTGAATCCAACTCAAAACCATCTTACGGTGATACTGAAGAGAACATTGAATCATTGGGCCTGTAGCAACAACATAAGCTACTGCAGATATGTCTTGTGGAGTACCAAATCCCCACTTAATCTATCACCATATCTCCCAAAGTCCCTTCCTGGGATCCTCTAGATAGCAGAAGAAGCTCATAGAAACATCACACGAGACAACGCTGTGCATTCACCAACTGCAGCACCATCCATCAGCTGGAGAGGTGTATTCACCAGCTTCAGCAAACCATGATACATGTTCCCAGCAGCTTGAAAACAGCCAGAAATGCTTTGCATAATATTATATTATAATAATAATATTATAATTGGCATTTAAGATTGATTATCTTATTAAAAGCAAAATAATCAAGTTACTGGAAATCTGAAATAACAGCAGAAAATTTTGGAAATACTTAGCAGGTCAGGCAGCATCTGTGGAAAAAGAAACAAAGTTAACGGGCAGAATTTTCCCGGCCTCCAGGTAGTGGGCTGGGAGGCGGGGCAGGCTGGTTAAATAGCGGGGAGCTGTTTTGGGATGGCTCCCCAATGTGGTCCTGCCAGCGGGACATTTTCCCAGTGGTGGGACCAGCTGAAGAGCAGCTGGTTGATCAGCATAGTTAGGGCCATTTTGCTGACGGCAGAACACTCCCTCACCAAACCCGCACCATACGGGGTGGCCATCAGCTTAATGGAGGTGGCCTCCCTGCAACAGCCCTGGAATCATCAGAGCCAGAGGCTCTAATGTACAATGAGGAGGTCATGAGCAGGAAAGGCAGCCCCCACAGCCCCAGCAACCTCCCCAGAAGGATTTCACCTCCAACATTTGGCCCTGTGTGTTTTTAGTTTTTTTTCGAACTTACCTGTTGGAAGGTCAAGTATTCCTGCCTGCCTCAGCAGCAACATCTTGTCCCGATGGCACTGTTGAGACTTCAGAGCTCTGGCCCTCTGATTGGGCTAGCCGCATCAGGAGCCTGCCCTCTGTTGTTAATTGGACGGTGGGCCCACAAGCAGCAAATTGGACGGATGCACATGGTAAAAATCAGGCCAACATTTCAGGTCAATGGCCTTTCAAATCATTATTTTATTTTACTAATTATCTTATCTTAGATTATCTTATTATTCTGGTTGCTGCCATTTGAAGCACACTCAAGTCCTCTGAAGGTCTTTCTTTGGGAGTTCTAGAGCCCATGTATCTCTTTTTGAAGATACACCATCCAAGATACCACATTCCATTCTTCAATACTTTTCAGCCAATATAGTGAAGCTGTGAAAAGATTTCACATAGGATATAATTTATGGGTTAGTACGATAGAAGTTGTGCTAATTATTGAACTGACATTTAAGCTTAGATCTTAACTTAGGGAGTTGCAAGTGAGTGGACAGTTAACTGCAAGTAGGTCACTGTCCAGGTATTAGGTAGATACTTGCTGGAATTTTATGTTGTGGCAGTGGCCCCACCCACTGACTGAAAAGTCAGAGGTGAGCCCACCTGTGCAGGTCCTGAGAGCTACACAGATTTTACATGGCCCAGCCCCTTCATTTTGTTTATTTATTCATGGGATGTGGGCATCACTAGCCAAGTCAGCATTTATTGCCCATCCCTAATTGCCCTTGAGAAGGTGGTGGTGAGCTGCCTTCTTGAACCGCTGCAGTGCATGTGGGGTAGGTACACCCGCAGTGCTGTTAGGAAGGGAGTTCCAGGATTTTGACCCAGTGACAGTGAAGGAATGACGTATGACTTGGAGGGGAACTTCCAGGTGGTGGCGTTCCCATGCATTCACTGCCCTTGTCCTTCTAGGTGGTAGAGGTCACGGGTTTGGAAGGTACTGTCTAAGAAGCCTTGGTGCATTGTTGCAGTGCATCTTTTAGGTGGTACTCACTGCTGCCACTGTGCATCGGTGGTGGAGGGAATGAATGTTGTGGATGGGGTGCCGATCAAGCGGGCTGCTTTGTCCTGGATGATGTCGAGCTTCCTGAGTGTTGTTGGAGCTGCAGCCATCCAGGCAAGTGGAGAGTATTCCATCACACTCCTGACTTGTGCCTTGTAGATGGTGGACAGGCTTTGGAGAGTCAGGAGGTGAGTTACTTAGTTTTAGTTTTAGTTTTAGTTTTTTAGAGATACAGCACTGAAACAGGCCCTTCGGCCCACCGAGTCTGTGCCGACCATCAACCACCCATTTATACTAATCCTACACTAATCCCATATTCCTATCACATCCCCACCTGTCCCTATATATTTCCCTACCACCTACCTATACTAGGGGCAATTTATAATGGCCAATTAACCTATCAACCTGCAAGTCTTTGGCATGTGGGAGGAAACCGGAGCACCCGGAGGAAACCCTCGCAGACACAGGGAGAACTTGCAAACTCCGCACAGGCAGTACCCAGAATCAAACCCGGGTCCCTGGAGCTGTGAGGCTGCGGTGCTAACCACTGCGCCACTGTGCCGGATTCCTAAGCTCTGACCTGCTCTCTTAGCCACGGTAATTATATGGCTACTCCAGTTCAGTTTTCGGTCAATGGTAGCCCCGAAGATGTTGATAGTGGGGAATTCAGTGATCGTAATGCCATTGAATGTCAAGGGGTGGTGGTTAGATTCTCTCTTGTTTGAGATGGTCATTACCTGGCACTTGTGCGGCGCAAATGTTATTTGTCACTTATCAGCCCAAGCCTGGATATTGTCCAGGTCTTGCTGCACTTCTACACGGACTGCTTCAGTATCTGACATGTCGTAAATGGTGCTGAGCATTTTGCAATCATCAGCAAACATCCCCACTTCTGACCTTATGATTGAGGGAAGGTCATTGATAAAGCAGCTGAAGATGATTGGGCCAAGGACACTATCCTGAGGAACTCCTATCGTGATTTCCTGGAGCTGAGATGATTGACATCCAACAATCACAACCATCTTCCTTTGCGCTAGGTATGACTCCAACCAGCGGTGAGTTTTCCCCCTGATTCCCATTGACTCCAGTTTTGGCTAGGGCTCCTTGATACCGTACTCAGTCAAATGCTGTACCAAGGCTGTAATGAGGCCAGGAGCTGATTCTGGCGGAACCCAAACTAAGCATCACTGAGCAGCTATTGCTAAGCAAGTACCGCTCGATAGCACTGTCGACGACATCTTCCATCACTTTACTAATGATCGAAAGTAGACTGATGGGGTGGTAAACGGCCGGGTTGGATTTGTTCTGCTTTTCGTGTGCTGGACATACCTGGACAATTCGCCACATTGCCAGGTAGATGTAGGTGTTGTAGCTGTTCTGGAACAGCTTGGCTAGGGGCATGGCAAGTTCTGTAGCACAGATCTTCAGTACTATCGTTGGAATGTTGTCAGGGCCCATTGCATTTGCAGTTTCCAGTGCCTTCATGCCTTTCATAATATCACGTGGAGTGAATCGAATTGGCTGAAGGCTGACATCTGTGATGTGTAGATCCAGTAAAAACACATATAGTAAAAACACATAAGAACTTATTTAAAACAAAGGGGCCAGTAACACAACAATGAACAGTGTGTTGAAGCGGAATGAATACAAAGGGGCACAGCACACAGATAGCTGAGGAATTGTAGATATGATTATAGAAAAGGTATTGAGGAGGATCCTAGAAACTAAGAGTCGTCATGGACACCAGATATGATTAAACTCATAATAGACAATGGGAAACTGTGAAGTTTTGAACAGGTTCTCACTGAGCCAAATAGGGAATTATCATTATGTCATTATACCAGACGCCTATGAGTAAGAGGGGCGGGTCTTAGAAACAAGATTTAACCCCTGACTGAAACTGAGGAAGGTACGAGAACCCCGGGGAAGAACACTCGAGAAAATACCCTGAGCCAGGGGTTCAGAGAGCCAAAGAGCAGCCGCAAGTCCGAGACTGATCACCTCATGTCTTGATGGGTAGTATACTGTACAAGTCGTGAAAGCTTGTACTTTGATGATTTTTGATACTGTACAAGTAGTGAGAGCTTGTACTTGATGATTTAGTGTGGGAATAAAATATTGAGATATCTTTCACCAATCGGATTCCGTGGATTCTTTAAGAGTAGAATGTGTGTTAAGCACAACAGATGCTGGGGACTTCAGGAGGAGGCTGAGATGGATGTTCCACTTGACACTTCTGACTGAAGATTGTTACAAATGTTTTAGCCTGATCTTTTGCACTGATGTGCTGGGCTCCCCCATCATTGAGGATGGGGATATTTGTGGAGCCACCACCTCCAGTTAGTTGTTTAATTGTCCACCACCATTCAAGGTTGGATGTGGGAGGACTGCAGAGCTTAGATCTGATCCGTTGATTGTGGGATCGCTTCGCTCTGTCTATCGCGTGCTGCTTATGCTGTTTGACTACATGCATGTAGTCCTGTGCTGTAGCTTCACCAGGCTGACACCTTATTTTGAGGTATGCCTAGTGCTGCTCCTGGTATGCTCTCCTGCACTCTTCATTGAACCAGGGTTGATCTCCCGGCTTGATGGTAATGGTAAATTGGGGGATATGCTGGGCCATGAGGTTACAGATTGTGGTTGAGGAAAGTTCTGCTGCTGCTGATGGCCCACAGCACCTCATGGCTGCCCAGTTTTGAGTTGCTAGATCTGTTCTAAATCTATCCCGTTTAGCACGGTGGTAGTGCCACACAACACGATGGATGGAATCCTCAATGTGACGATGGGACTTTGTCTCTATAAGGACTGTGCGGCGGTCACTCCTACCAATACTGTCATGGACAGATGCATCTGCGGTAGGCAGATTGGTGAGGATGAAGTCAAGTAGGTTTTTCTCTCTTGTTGGTTCCCTCACCACCTGCCACAGCCCCAGTCTAGCAGCAATGTCCTTCAGGACTTGGCCAGCTCAGTCAGTGATGGCGCTACTGAGCCACTCTTGGTGATGGACATTGAAGTCCCCACCCAGAGCACATTTTGCGCCCTTGCCATCCTCAGTCGTTCCTCCAATTGGTGTTAAACAGGGAGGAGTACTGATTCATCAGCTGAGGGGGAGGGGCGCAGTAGGTGGTAATCCTTGCCCATGTTTGACCTGATGCCATGAGACTCCATTGGGTCTGGAGTTGATACTCCCAGAGTAACTCCCTCCCGACTGTCTACCACTGTGCCGCCACTTCTGCTGTGTCTGTCCTGCCGGTGGGACAGGACATACCCAGGGATGGTGATTGCGGTGTCTGGACTAACTAGATTGCTCTGCAAAGAGCCAGCATGGACTCAATGGACCGAATGGCCTCCTTCTGTGCCATTATGACTTCATGACTCCATGACACTGAATGTTTGGTCCAAATGACCTGTTTCCATATAGCTTCTATATATTTCAAATAGATGATAAGATATATGCTGATGAAACAGTATATTATTTTATCATTAATTTAATGGAATTCAAGTCAGTAAGCATGACGTAATACATTCTTGGAAAAGAAAGTCAACAGCAATCATAAATTATACTCTGAATGGAAGTAAGCTTGATTCTGTGGAGTATTTATGGTTACAGGAGTATAAGACATTAAGATACCACCTTATCTTTGTTGAATGTGAGGTCAATCAAAATATATTTTGAAAAAAAAATGTTTCTTCAGGTGTCTGGGTCCCTTGCTTGATCTAAAACTTCCAACTTGATGGGGTCTGCTTCCATTCATTTTGAGGTTGATGTGCCTCATCTCAGTTGAGGTACTTTTATAATACCAGTCTTTTATTTCCAGATTTTTAAAACTCATGTTGCCATGGTAAGGTTTGACTTCACATTCGCTGTCTTATTAATCCAGGTTGTTAGATTACTAGTCCAGTAACATAACTCCTATGCTACTGTAGCCAGTGTTTCTCTATGGACATTCACGCATGCAATTTCAAAGGAGGAGCAGTGGAAGATGGAGGAAAGGAGTGTGAGACACTGGCTGAGGAGACAGGATGTAACCTGCTGCACAGAACAAACATGCAGACCCTGCAGATCCTATGAATGCCTCAGTGGGAAGCTCTGCATTGGAAGGCTGCACTTCACCAATTAGGCAATAGGGGAGTTGAGCCTGCTTCTTCAAGAGGACCTGTGGCCACAGTCCTCTGCCTAGCCAGCTCTGCCTGCGTCTGTAAAAGAGGCAATTACACTCAACCTTTCTATAACAGGTTCATTTCAAGCAGCCACAGGGGGATCTGAGTAAAATAATCTGAAGTGTCATCCAAGCACACATTTACCAGGAAACTGACATTTTTCATAGGAGAGGAATGAATTCTGTTTGACATGACAGCAGGGCATCAGCATGATGCTGCCATCCAGTTTTCTTGCATTGCTAAGTTCCCCAGAGGACAGTAGATGGCGCCTTCTGTTAATTCCCCAATGCTCTGCTTAGAAAGGAGTGCCAATCACTTCTGTGCAGATTGTGCATGGCCTAATATAAAGAATCCATCATGTAAGTGGCAGATTTGTGGGAAATGGCTACAAAGACTTCAGGAGGAAGAGAGAGTGAGTGACTACCAGTCAGAAGGGGCATAAGGCAGGAACATTACATCACTCTGAATAGTCTCAGTGACATTGAATGCTGTAACAGCCGGCCCCATGATGCGAAACACTGTCTCCTCCAGAGGGCTCAAGTGGTTCTGCTCTATTCCCTTCTATTATGTGCCATCTTAGCCTGCATGAGAGAGGGAAGAATGTCAGTCAGTGTGTTGCAATGTGTTTGGGTGATGTGCCTGCCATAGCCTAATAGCTGGAAGTATGTGGAAGCAATGAGAGGAGAGTGTGAGGATGAGATGGAGTATCTGAATGCTAGGCTGAGTCTTGATTACTTAAGATTACTGATGTGTTATATTTGAGGATGTGGTGCATTGAGCAGCTTGAGAAGTTGGTGGTGTGGTGAATAGGAAATGTCACGTGAAGCTGCATTTTCTGACCTTGACCGACTGTGTGAGGTCATTGAACTTCTTGTGGCACTGCTGCCATATCCTGGGGGCCAGGCTCCGGGAATTGACCTCCCTGGCTATCTGCTCCCATTTCCCTTCTCTGCGTCTGCCTTAAGGGCCTCCTGGCGCCCTGTGAAAACATTGCTTCTTTCCACTTCCTGTAGTAATGCTTCCGATGCTGTACCAGCAAATCTGGCAGACATCTCTCTTTTTGTTGCTCCAATTTCTGTACTTTTGCTTCTCACCAAATCTTCCACAGACAGTCTGCAGCAACTTCTGCAGCTCCCCTTTAAGAGGGGTGGGCTTGAAGAAATGTAGGCTAGCTGAAGCTTGTGCTAGGCATGCATGCTGCTGGGCTACTTGTTCAGTGTGCAGTCAGTCAGGGGCACGTTCTGTACTGGGCTGCACGCTGAAGTCATTTAGATGAGGAGGCAGCACAATTTGGAGTTGATAGTAATAGAGGATTGTGGGACTCCTGTATGGTCTTTTCCAAACAACCTCTTCTTCAGCATCATCATCCTGATGTGTTAAACTACCAAGATGATCATTTTAGGCAATTGATGGTAGATGTGTGGGGGTGGGGCCGTAAATAGTCTGAGGTCACATGATGAAACCAGATTTGGCGATCCTGTCTGCACTCCGCATTATGGAGCCTTGCCATCAACTCCTCCCAGTGCACTATGCCAGTGATGCAATACTGAAATACTAATACGTATTTGAATGCCCTGACAGTGTACTTGACAGTGAAAAAGTGCTGGAGATACGAACATACGAATTAGGAGCAGGAGTAGGCCACTCGGCCCCTCGAGCCTGCTGCACCATTCAATAAGTTCATGGCTGAACTGATTACTTCACACTTCCACCTACCCCCGATAACCTTCCACCCCCTTGTTTATCAAGAATCTATCTACCTCTGCCTTAAAAATATTCAAAAACTCTGTTTCCACTTGCCTTTAGAGGAAGAGAATTCCAAAGACTCATGACCCTCTGAGAGAAAAAATTTCTCCTCATCTCTGTCTTAAATGGGCGACCCCTTATTTTTAAATGGTGATCCCTAGTTCCAGATTCTCCCACAAGGGCAAACATCCTTTCCACATCCACCCTGTCAAGACCCCTCAGGATCTTATATGTTTCAATCAAGTTGCCTCTTAATCGTCTAAATTCCAGCCGATACAAGCCTAGCCTGTCCAATCTTTCCTGGTAAGACAGCCCAGTCCGCCCATTCCAGGTATTAGTCTAGTAAACCTTCTCTGTACTGCCTCCAACGCATTTACATCCTTCCTTAAATAACCAATGCCCTGTAGAGCTGAAGCATAAACTCCCAACTTTTGTATTCAATTCCCCTCGCGATAAGCAATAACATTCTATTAGCTCTCCTAATTATGTGCTGTACCTGCATACTAACTTTTTGCGATTCATGCACTAGGACACCCAGATCCCTCTACATCTCAGAGCTCTGCAATCTCTCATCACTCAGATAATATGCTTCTTTTTTATTCTTCCTGCCAAAATGGACGATTTCACACCACTTTTAAATCATTACCTTGCAAATCAATCCCATGAATGCATGAAAAATAACCTATAGGCATTGCCAGGTTCATTTGCTGAAAACTTGAAGTGCATTAACAATGCTGTCTGCAAAACCCGAATTAACCATTACATGTGCATTAGAGTATGGTACAGCCATGTGAAAAAGGGGTCTAGGGGTTCCCTCTCAGCCTTTGCCAGGTTTAACCAGAACAGAATTTAATTTTGAAAACACCATGTTTTTAGCTCCCCCTCAGTGAATCCTTGTTCACTGCTTTCCAATTATAAGGCAAAGAAATCAATCAGATACGGGTTGCATCTGAACTGGAAGGTGACCAATATCCTTGCGGGGAGGTTTGCTCGTACTACTCGGGTGGGTTTAAACTAGTCTTGCAGGGGGGTAGGTCGCAAAGTAGTAGTCTCTCCGATAGATAGTTGAGGCAAATGTAAAGGTTAAAGCATGCAAGTCAAGTAGGCAGGACAGGCAGGGGCATGACAGGGAGTGTGGAAGGTCTGGTAGGCTAAACTGCATTTATTTTAATGCAAGAAGCCTTACAGGTAAGGCAGATGAACTCAGAGCATGGGTCTGTACATGGGATTGCGATATTATAGCTATTATGGAAACGTGGTTGAGGGATGGGCAGGACTGGCAGCTCAATGATCCGGGGTACCGATGCTTCCAGCATGACAGGGATGGAGGTAAGAGAGGAGGGGAAGTTGCACTATTGATTAGGGACGACATCACGGCAGTACTTAGAGAGGATATCCCAGGGGGAATGTCCAGCGAGGCCATATGGGTAGAACTTAGAAACAAGAAACGGGTGATCACTTTGATGGGATTATACTATAGGCCCCCCAATAGTCACAGGAAAGTGGAGGAGCATATATGTAGGGAAATCACAGATAGGTGTAGGAATTATAGGGTTGTAATAGGTAATTTTAACTTTCCTAATATTGACTGGGATTGCCTTCGTGCTACAGGATCAGATGGGGAAGAATTTGTTAAGTGTGTCCAGGATAGTTTTCTGAAGCAGTATGTGGATGGCCCTACCAGAGAAGGGGCGATACTCGACCTCCTCTTAGGAAATGAGGATGGGCAGGTGGTTGATGTGTCAGTGGGGGAGAACTTTGGGACTAGTGACCATAACTCTATTAGCTTCAAGATAGTTATGGAAAAGGACAGGACTGGTCCTCAGGTTGAAGTCCTAAATTGGGGGAAGGCTAATTTCGATGGCATCAGACAGGAACTCTCAAAAGTTGAATGGAAGAGGCTGTTTACTGGTAAAGGGACATCTGGCAAGTGGGAGGCTTTTAAAAGTGAGATAGGAAGAGTTCAGGGCCGGCATGTTCCTGTTAGTTGGAAGGGCAAGCTGGCAAGTTTAGGGAACCTTGGTTGACGAAAGATTTTGAGGGTCAAAGAAGGAGGCATATGTCAGGTATAGGCAGCTTGGACCAAGTGATTCCCTCGAGGAGTATAGGGGATGTAGGATTACACTTAAGAAGGAAATTAGGAGGGCGTAAAGGGGCCATGAGATTTCCCTGGCAGATAAGATAAAGGAGAATCCTAAAAGATTCTATAACTATATTAAGAGTAAAAGGGTAGCTCGGGAGACAGTAGATCCCCTTAAGGATTAGTGTGGTAATCTATGTGTCGAGCCACAGGAAATGGGCAAGGTCTTAAATGAATACTTCACGTCTGTATTTATCGTGGAGAAGGTCATGGAAGCTAGTGAGTTCAAGGGAGGGAACACCGATATTCTGTAGCATATCAACATTACAAAAGAGGAGGTGTTGGAGGTTTTGAAGTGGATTGAGGTGGATAAATCTCTAGGGCCTGACCAGGCGTATCCTCGGATGCTATGGGAAGCAAGGGAGGAGATTGCTGGGGCCTTGGCAGAGATTTGTGTATCATTGTTAGCCACCAGTAATGTACCAGAAGATTGGAGGATAGCTAATGTTGTGCCTTTATTTAAGAAGGGAAGCAGGGATAAGCCAGGGAACTACAGGACAGTGAGCCTTACATCAGTGGTGGAAAAGCTATTTGAAGGGATTCTGAGAGACAGGATTTATATGCATCTGGAAAGGCATGGTCTGATTAGGGATAGTCAGCATGGCTTTGTGCGTGAGAAATCATGTCTCACAAATTTGAGTTTTTCAAGGAGGTGACCAAGAGGATTGACGAGGGCAGGGCAATGGACGTTGTCTACATGGACTTTAGCAAGGCCTTTGACAAGGTCTCGCATGGTAGGCTGGTCCAGAAGGTTCGAACACATGGGATCCAGGGTGAGCTAGCAAATTGGATACAAAATTGGCTTGGTGATAGGAGGCAGAGAGTGGTAGTGGAGGGTTGTTTTTCAGATTGGAGGCCGGTGACCAGTGGTGTGCCGCAGGGATCGGCGCTGGGCCCTCTGTTGTTTGACACATATATTAATGATTTGGATGTGAATGTAGGGGCATGATTAGTAAGTTTGCAGATGACACCAAAATTGGTGGTATAGTGGACAGTGAAGAAGGTTGTCTAAGGTTACAACAGGATATCGATAAACTGGGAAAGTGGGCAAGGGATTGGAAAATGGAATTTAACGCAGACAAGTGTGAAGTGATGCATTTTGGGAAGTTAAACCAGGGCAGGACATATACAGTGAATGGCAGGGCCCTGGGGAGTGTTGTTGAGCAGAGAGATCTTGGGGTGCATGTACTTAGTTCCCTATGCTGTACGACTCTATGACTCTATAGGTTTTTTTAGATTTAAACAAGAAAGGTGGAGGTTTATTAATCTTAAACTCTAATTTGGTTAACGACTACAAATACAGGACGCGACCACGCTCGCAGGCATCTGTGATAAACACACACGCAGATAAAGACAGAAGTAGAAAGAATAAAGGGGAAACATTTGAGGCAATATCTGGGAATTATTTGCGGTCCTTTAAGTTCGGTGTAGAGTCTTTGCTGCCGGTAAGTCTTGCCATTTCGTTAGGGCCCAGTGCACGCTTTAAAACATCTTTCAATGTAGTAGTCTTTTCTTTTCTTGAGGTTTAAGTGACTTCAGTGGATCCGGAGATTAGTGAGAAAGAGCGAGAGAGGCTTTCTTCTTCCAAGTTCAGTTGCAATCTGCAGTCTGACCCAAGCTGTCCTGTGAGCAGTTTAAATTCAGACCGGGGCCAGCAGGTTAGTCATGTGACTCACTATTTTTTAACAAACTCCTGCATTTGTGGACTCCAAAGCTCTCGGTGATGGGGGGAGCAGAGGGGAGAGTGTAGTGCTGTCTCTTACACCGACTAGATGCCTTTTCCTAGGCGACTGTATCTTAGAATGCAAATTTTTTTCCAGCCACTGCTGATCTCTTTAAACAAGTCATTTCTTCACTCCAGCAACAGGTTAAAATTAATGTTCATATGACAAAATTAATATGCCTCATTCTTGGCAGGTGGGGGTCTTCATAACACAGTGTTTCCATTTTAAAGATAGGAGCAGAAAACGCTGGAAATAAATAGCAGTTCCATCAGCAACTGAAAAGAGAAAAGATGATTTTAATGTTTTGGATGTAACCCTTCATTAACTCCAAATTCTGTTTTCCTTGTATCTCAGGCTATTTACATTTGTGACCCAGCCTTATCATCAATATTAAAATACTATGGTTCAACAGAATTCAGCACCTTCATTTGAAAAGACATGCAGTTACGATGCAAATTAATTAAATTAAATACATTTTAGCACTTGTCATGTAAATTTAGTATGTAATGGGCAAGGATAATTAACAGAGTGATAATAAAAGTAAATTAGTGGCTTAACAGGAGCTACTGCCTTTGAAGTGATGAGCCAACTGTGAGGTGTAAAAACAACAGCACTGGGCTCAGAGAGATGATTTTGAAATGGCTATGGAAGAAAATGTATTGCAGAGCCACGGAAAGCATGCAGTCTCTGAGTGTCTGACTCAATAAACTGCACAGCTTATCTAATACAGTGTTCCACATGAGCATAATTGCGTGTTTGCTATGTTACTGGACTATTAATCCAGGTTCCTGCACTAATAATCCAGAGAGCTTCAGTACAAAGCCCAACATTACAGTCTGAAAATGTTAATTTTGCATTTTTTTTCCAAATCTGGAACTAAAATATGCTATCAGTAAAAGCAATCATAAAGCTGTCGATCGTCACAAAAATAAACAGGTTTGCTGATGTCCTCTTGGAAAGAAAATGTGCCAGTTTTACCCAGTCCAGTCTAAATGGGACTCCAGTAGCCCCCTCCCAGTGTGGTTGATTCCTAACTGCTCTCTGACGTGGTCTAGCAAGCCACTCAGTTGTATGAAATTAGGTATAAATGCCGGTCTTGACAGTGGCACTCACTTCCTAAGAATAAATCATAAAAATAGACATTAACTGTTTATGCTACCCATGGTTACTCTACAGAAAAATCACTGCAATTAGTAATTCATTGAACATGAAGCACGCTCGCTATCAACGGGACCTCATTACTTCAATCTCTGCATCCTGGAGAATGGAACTTGAAGGCTACCTGAGGAAGATCCTGATCTTGTTGTACTGTGGAACTGTTAAACACCATTTTATTGATATGATTGTTCAGCAGACAATAAGGATTATCTTTGATGCATCTGCTAATTAATGCATAATGTTTGAGATACATATATTGCCTGATATTTAACTGTTAGTTCATGTTTAATTTATGTTAGTTTTGGTTTGAGTGTTAAAGGAAAATGTATAAAAGTGAAATCTTGTTCGTTTGGTTTTTGTTTCCTAAATTAGTGTCATTCAGTGGAATCGATACTTTTCATTTGTTGGTGGTCTCCTTGGGGATCATAACAAAATTGGGGGCACATCCAGCATTGGTTCCACAATTAGGCTGTAAAATGGATTCACTGGAATTTTACAGAGTTTAAACAAATAATGATTTCACATTTACTTTGGCTGTGTTCAATGGGAAATCAACTTGAGTACCTTTGAAGCTCAGGCCATTGTGTAGACAGGGGATTTGTCTCTTAGGGTCGTGAGACAGTTGACAAAAGAAAATCTGAAGGCTATAGCAGGGTCAGCTTAAAATCAAGGGCGAGGAAAGCGAGATAATCCAAGAAATGGTTCCTCATTTGAAGCTTGAAGAAGAAAAGGATGGGTTGGATTTTATGGACCCCCCTGAGGCAGGGTTGGAGGCAGGAGGGCCAATAGAATTGCAACAGGTGGTGGGGGCAGAGGCCCCGTTGCTGCCCCGTTGCCAAGCGATTTTGCCGGGGGCCGAATAGGCCGATGACAGTCTTCCCGCCAGATCTAACCAGCAGCGGGGTGTGCCTCTGCCATGCGAGGAGGGCACCTTATAAAACAAGGCACATTCCCTGCAGGCATGTGTGGGGGCAGAGTGCCTCTTCCGTGGGCAATCTGTGGCCCACGGAGGACTCTCGTCAGCAAAACCTCCACATGCATGGAACCCCCTCCCCCTGGACCTCATGCCCACCCCTCCCCACTCCACCTTGCCAGGCCTCCTGGACTGGCCCCGCAGACCCTGCCTCACTTACTTGAGGCCTGGGGTTCCAGCGCTGTGCCTGGGTCCAAGGCCTCTGCAGTACCGGCAGTGGCCAACACTCCCGGCGGTGTTGTCAATACTGCTAAGCTGCTGGCCCTCTGATTGGCCAGCAGCTCTTGGAGGCATGATCCTTATCTTTAAAGGAACAGAGGTTCTGGCGTGGGAAACTTCACCTCCGGAACAACGGAGGATTGCTCCAAGGGGGTTTTTAAAAGCCAAGGCAGGGCTCCCCCCATATTTTCGGCCCAGCACTGGGAGCCCCACTGCCTCCAGAAGATCCAGGCCGATGTTTCTAATAGCGATCAAATAGAACTCGCAAAAGTTAAGTTAGAGAAGATGAGATTGGAAAGACAAGAAAGAGAAAAAGAAAGTAAGAGCAAGAGAAGAAAGGGAAGAAAAAGAAAGACAATTTGAAAGCAACTTGAAATGAGACAATTTGAATTTGAAAGAGAAAGGAAAAAGGAAGAGAACGAAAAAGAAAGACAACAAAATATGCATAACTATGAATTAGACCTTGAATTGAAAAAGGAAAGGATCAAAGCCAGTGGATGTGAATTGGAGGGGGAAATTGCCATGAATCTGAATTGGCCGGAAGGATCTTGGGCAATGCTCCTAAAGAGTGTTTTAGTAGGGAAAGCTTTGGAGATGTACTTATTTCTTTCAGATGAATACTCATGCGACTATGACAAAGTAAAGACTGCTATTCTTAATGTCTGTGAG
Organism: Heterodontus francisci; assembly: GCF_036365525.1. Taxonomy (NCBI): domain Eukaryota; kingdom Metazoa; phylum Chordata; class Chondrichthyes; order Heterodontiformes; family Heterodontidae; genus Heterodontus; species Heterodontus francisci. Next base: position 153,039,284 of record NC_090373.1, on the reverse strand, counting down.
TTGGTACCAGAGGCCTACAGACAGAAATTTAGGAATTTAAAAAAGAAACAGGGCCAGACATGTATGGAATTTGCTAGAGAGAAGGAAATGGTGTTTGATAGGTGGTATAGATTGATGACGATTGTGCAAGATTTTGTGAGTCTTAGGGAAGTAATTCTGATGGAAGAATTCAAAAATTGTGTCCCTTCAAGAATAAAGCCCCACCTGGAAGAACATAAAGTTGGTAAAATGAGGGATGCCATAATAATGGCAGATAATTACGAATTGACTCACAAAAGCAGTTTGAAAACTTTCAGAGAAATTGGAAAGATAGGAAGTTTGATGAGAATAAAAGATCAGGTTGTACTGAGAATGACATCAATTAATTAATTAATGACCTCATAGATAAGGCGCCCCTAGGTAGCAGCAATCTTAATATGTTTGAATTTTACATTCAGTTTGAGGGAGAGAAGAGTGGGTCCAAGACGAGTATTTTAAACTTAAATAAGGGCAATTATGAGGGCATGAAAGCAGAGCGAGCTAAAGTGAACTGGCAAATCAGGTTAAGGGATAGGGCAACAGAGATGCAGTGCAGACATTTAAGGGGATATTTCAGAATACACAGAATAGATACATTTCATGAGAAAGAAAAATTCCAAGGGTGGGACCCGCTACCCGTGGTTAGCTAAAACAGTGAAAGATAGTATCAAACTTAAAGAAAAAGCCTATAATTGCGCAAAGCTGGGAGGCAGGTGCGAAGATTGGACAGAATATAAAAAACGGTAAAGAATGACTAAAAGATTGATAAGAAAGGTAAAATTAGAGTACAAGAGAAAGCTAGCCAGAAATATAAAGACAGATAGTAAGAGTTTCTATAGATATTTAAAAAAGAAAAGAGTTAACAAAGTGAATGTTGGTCCTGTAGAAAGTGAGTCTGGGGAATTAATAATGAATAATAAGGAGACGGCAGATAAACAGATATTTTGCATCAGTCTTTGCTAGTGAGGATACAAGTAACATCCCAGTATTAGCTGTAAGTCAGGAAATGGAAGGGAGGGAGGAACTCAAAAAAATTACAATCATCAGGGAAGTGGTACTGAACAAATTGTTGGAGCTGCGGGCTGACAAGTCCCCAGGTCCTGATGGGCTTCATACTGGGGGGGTTAAAAGAAGTGGCTAGTGAGACAATTGATGTGTTAGTTTTAATTTTCCAAAATTCCCTAGATTTGGGGAAGGTTCTGTTGGATTGGAAAATAGAAAATGCAACTCCTTTATTCAAAAAGGGAGGGATACAGAAAGCAGGAAACTACAGGCCAGTTAGCTTAATATCTGTATTAGGGAAAATGTTAGAAGCTATTATTAAAGACGTTATAGCAGAACATTTAGAAAAATTCAAGGTAATCAGGCAGAGTCAACATGGTTTTATGAAAGGGAAATCATGTTTAATCAATTTATTGGAGTTCTTTGAGGGAATTACATGTGCTGTGGATAAAGGGGAACCGGTGGATGTATTGTACTTAGATTTCCAGAGGGCATTTGATAAGGCGCCACATCAAAGGTTATTGCAGAAAATAAAAGTTCATGGTGTAGGGGTAACATATTGGCATGGAAAGAAGATTGGCTAGCTAACAGAAAACAGAGAGTAGGCATAAATGCGTCATTTTCTGGTTGGCAGGATGTAATGACTGATGTGCCACAGGGATCTGTGCTGGAGCCTCAACTTTTGACAATTTATATAAATGACTTAAATGAAGGGAACAAAGGTATGGTTGCTAAATTTGCTGATGACACAAAGATAGGTAGGAAAGTAACTTGTGACGAGGACATAAGGGGGCTACAAAGGGATATAGATAGGTTATGTGGGTGGGTAAAGACCTGGCAAATGGTGTATAATGTGGGAAAGTGGGAAATTGTCCACTTTAGCAGGAAGAATAAAAAAGAAGCATATTGTCTAAATGGTGAGAGATTGCAGAGCTCTGAAATGCAGAGGGATCTGGGTGTCCTAGTGCATGAATCGCAAAAGGTTGGTATACAGGTACAGCACGTAATTAGGAAAGCTAATAGAATGTTATTGCTTATTGCGAGGGGAATTGAATACAAAAATAGGGAGGTTATGCTTCAGCTAGACAGGCATTGGTGAGACCACACCTGGAGTACTGTGTACAGTACTGTGTCTCCTTATTCAAGGAAGGATGTAAATGCATTGGATGCAGTTCAGAGAAGGTTTACCAGACTGATACCTGGAATAGGCGAGCTGTCTTATGAGGAAAGATTGGACAGGCTAGGCTTGTATCCGCTGGAATTTCGAAGAGTAAGAGGTGACTTCATTGAAACATAAGATCCTGAGGGATCTTTCTGTTCAAGAAAGAGTTAGATATAGTTCTTAGGGCTAATGGAATCAAGGTATACAGGGAGAAAGTGGGAACAGGTTACTGAGTTTGGATGATCAGCCATGATCGTATTGAATGGCGGAGCAGGCTTGATGGGCTGAATGGCCTACTCCTGCTCTTATTTTTCTATGTTTCTATGTTTTTATGTTTGACAGGATGAATGTGGAAAGGATGTTTCCCCTTGTGGGAGAATCTAGAACCAGGGGTCACTGTTTAAAAATAAGGGGTCGCCCATTCACGACAGAGATGAGGAGAATTTTACTCTCTGAGGGTCGTGTGTCTTTGGAATTCTCTTCCTCAAAAGGAGGTGGAAGCAGAGTCTTTGAATATTTTTAAGGCAGAGGTAGGTAGATTTGTGATAAACAAGGGGTGGAAGGTTATCTGAGGTAGGTGGAAATGTGGAGTAATCAGTTCAGCCATGAACTTATTGAATGGCGGAGCAGGCTCCAGGGGCCGGGTGGCCTACTCCTGCTCCTAATTCGTACGTTCATATGAGAAAGATGACAAAGGAAAAGAGTCAGACACACCTCAGGTTCGTATAAGAGAAACCAGGACGGGAAGCTTGGATCGAGGGGACCGACATGCTATTTCTGTCATAAGAAAGGACATGTGAAATCTGAGTGTTATTCACGACAAGCAGGTAGTTACTCCCACATTCACTGATAGAGTAAATCAAATTGCAGAGAACAAAGATAGTCTTCTGTTTAAGGGAGACGTATCTCCACAGTTGTCTGGTGTGACAGGTAAACTGATTGTTATTCTTAGAGATATGGGGTGGCAGTCACTGTTGGTGGCAGGTGACATGAAATTTTTCCCCAGTCGTTCCTTGAATGTGAAGGTGTTAATCCAAGGGATTGATGGAACCTATTTATCTGTTCCCTTATATAGGGTTGATTTAAATTGTGTCTTGGTCACTGGGGTCCTGTTACTGTTGGTGTCATTCCTATTGAGGGTGTAGATTTTTTGTTAGGAAATGACATAGTTGGGGACAAGGTATTGACATCTCCAGTAGTTTTGGAAAAGCCAGTTGAGGTTGCTGAAACTTGGCTCAAGCTAATGAATGAGAAAGGTGCAGTTATATTGCTCAGTGTTTTCTATTGGCCACCAGCTAGTGGGAAGGATGTGGAGGAACACATTTGCAGGGAAATTACAGAGAGGTGCAAAACTTATAGGGTATAATGGGCTTGGCCATGTGAGCCGCATGGAAGATGGCAGGATCCCCAAAGACACATTGTACAGCGAGCTCACCACTGGTATCAGACCCAAAGGCCGTCCACGTCTCCGCTTTAAAGACGTCTGCAAACGCAACATGAAATCCTGTGACATTGATCACAAGTCGTGGGAGTCAGTTGCCAGCGTTCGCCAGAGCTGGTGGGCAGCCATAAAGACAGGGCTAAAATGTGGCGAGTCGAAGAGACTTAGTAGTTGGCAGGAAAAAAGACAGAGGCGCAAGGGGAGAGTCAACTGTGCAACAGCCCTGACAAACAAATTTCTCTGCAGCACCTGTGGAAGAGCCTGTCACTCTAGAATTGGCCTTTATAGCCACTCCAGGCGCTGTTTCACAAACCACTGACCACCTCCAGGCGTGTATCCATTGTCTCTCGAGATAAGGAGGCCCAAGAGATAATGGGGTACTATAATTATCCAAACATAGACTGGGATAGTAATAGTGTAAAGGGCAGTGTGGGGCAAGAGTTCCTAGGGTGTGTTCAGGAAAATTTTCTACAGCAGTATGTTTCTAGTCCATCATGAAAGGAGGTACTGCTAGATCTGATTCTTGGGAATGAGGTGAGCCAAGTGGATCAAGTATCAGTAGGAGAGCATTTAGGGGACAGTAATCATTGTACCTTAAGGTTTAGGCTGACTATGGAAAAGGACAAAGGGCAATCCTGGGTAAGAATAATTAACTGTGAGAAGGCCAACTTCAATGGGGTAAGAATGGAGCTGGGGCAAATAAATTGGAGTCAAAAGCTGGCAGGAAAACCAGCAGCTGAACAATGGACCACCTTCAAAGAAGAGATAGTTCAGGCACAGTCAAGGTATGTTCCTTCGAAGGGGAAAGTTAGGGCAAACAAATCTCGAGTTCACTAGATGACAAAAGAGGTGGAGATGAAGATCAAGAAAAAGTGTGCTTATGACAGATATCAGGTAGAAAATACTATTGAGAACCAGGCTGCAAGTTCTCCCTGTGTCTGCGTGGGTTTCCTCCGGGTGCTCCGGTTTCCTCCCACATGCCAAAGACTTGCAGGTTGATAGGTAAATTGGCCATTAGCAATTGCCCCTAGTGTAGGTAGGTGGTAGGGAAATATAGGGACAGGTGGGGATGTGGTAGGAATATGGGATTAGTGTAGGATTAGTATAAATGGGTGGTTAATGGTCGGCACAGACTCGGTGGGCCGAAGGGCCTGTTTCAGTGCTGTATCTCTAAATCTAAAAAAATCTAAAAATCGAATATGGAAGGGCCAATGGGGAAGTGAAAAAGCAAATAAGAGAAACAAAGAGAGAGCATGAAAAGACACTGGCAGTTAGCATTAAAGGAAATCCCAAAGTTTTCTATAGATATATAAATAGTAAAAGTGTGGTAAAAGAAGGAGTGGGGCCAATTAAAGACCAGAAAGGGGATTTACACATGGAGGCAGAGGGCAGAGCTGAGGTATTAAATGAATACTTTGCATCTGTCTTTACCAAGGAAAAAGATGCAACCCAGGTGATGGTGAAAGAGGAGGTAATTCAGACACTAGAGGGGTTTAAAATTGATAAAGAGGATTTATTCGATAGGCTATCTGTACTTAAAGTGGATAAAGCAACCAGGACCCAATGCAATGCATCCACGGATACTGATGGAAGTGAGGGTGGAAATCGCGGAGGCACTGGCCATAATTTTTCAGTCTTCCTTAGACTCAGGGGTAGTACCAGAAGACTGGAGAATTGCAAATGTTACACCCTTATTCAAAAAGGGGTGGTGAAACTTCTCGAAAAAATAATTCTGGACAAAATTAATAGCCACATGGACAGATGTAGGTTAATTAAGGGAAGCTAGCATGGATTTCTTAAGGGAAAAGCATGTTTAACTAACTTGCTGGAGGTTTTTGAGGAGGTAACAGAGAGGGTTGATGAGGGCAATGCTGTTGATGTGATGTACATGGACTTTCAAAAGGCATTTGATACAATGCTGCACAACAAACTTGTATAGCTCATGGAATAAAAGGGATAGTAACAACATGGATACAAAATTGGCTGAGTGACAGGAAACAAACAGTAGTGTTAATGGATGTTTTTCGGGTTGGAGGAAGGTTTGTAGTGGAGTTCCCCAGGGATCAGTGTTGGGACCCTTCCTTTTCCTGAAATATTTTAATGACCTAGGCCTTGGTGTACAGGGCACAATTGCAAAGTTTTCAGATGATACGAAACTTAGAAGCATTGTAAACTGTGAGGAGGATAGTGTAGAACTCCAAAAGGAGATAGACAAGTTAATGGAATGGGCAGACAGGTGGCAAATGAAGTTCAATACAGAGAAATGTGAAGTGATTATTTTGGGAGGAAGAATATGGAGAGACAATATAAAATAAAGAGTACAATTCGAAAAGGGGGTGCAGGAGCAGAGGGACCTGGGTGTATATGTCCATAGGTCATTGAAGGTGGCAGGACAGGTTGAGAGAGTGGTTAATAAAGCATACAATATCCTGGGCTTTATTAATAGGGAAATAGAGTACAAGAACAAGGAAGTTATGTTGAACTTGTATAAGACACTAGTTCGGCCTCAGCTGGTGTATTGCATCCGGTTCTGGGCACTGCACTTTAGGAAAGGCATGAGCACATTAGAGAGAGTACAGAAAAGATTCACGAGAATGGTTCCAAGGATGAGGAATTCCAGTTATGAAGATCGATTGGAGAAGTTAGGACTGTTTTCCTTGGAGAAGAGAAGGCTGAGAGGTGATTTGATAGAGGTATTCAAAATCATGAGGGGTCTGGACAGAGTAGATAGAGAGAAAATGTTCCCACCTGTGAAAGGATCGAGAACGAGAGGGCACAGATTTAAAGTATTTGGTAAGAGATACAAAAATGACATAAGGAAAAACTTTTTCACGCAGAGAATGTGGTGGAGGCAGGTTCAATTGAAGCATTTAAGAGAGAATTAGACAGTTATATGAAAAGGAAGAATGTGCAAGGTTACGGGGAGAAAGCGGGGGAATGGAACTGAGTGAATCTTTCAACGCGCCAGTACGGACACAATGGGCCGAATGGCCTCCTTCTTCACTGTAACGATTCTGTGATTCTGTGAAACTGAGGTTTTGCAGGAATAATTTCCTGGAACATTCCCAGATTATGTTGTGATTAGATTCCAGGCTCAGAGGGTTAAACAAGATGAGAAGGATTCATTTGTCGTGGAGGACAGTTTGGGTGTTTGTTTGGCTGAAACTTTTTCCAAGGATTTGGATGGGGATTTTGGTGGTAAAAGTTCCAAGGCGAGCAATGGTGAATTGTTTCGCAGATTCTCTTCGATTGAGGCACAACAGGCAGTCCCTAAATTGAGGAGCGTGTCTCAGATGATGTGTTCTGAGGCAGGTCCTTGAGTGCTATTTATGTTAAGAATGATATTTTGATGAGCAAGTGGAGACTTCTCCAGAGACTCAATGATGAGGATTGGGCTGTGCTTCATCAGATTGTTGTCCCTTCTTGTTACTGCAGGGTAATTTTGAGAATTGCTCATGAGATTCCAGTTGCAGGTCGTTTGGGTATTCGGAAGACACAAGCTAGGGTGATGATGCATTTTTACTGACCAAAGCTGCACAGAGATGTGGTTGACTTCTGTAAGACATGTTACACATGTCAGATGATTGGGAAGCCACAGACTTTGGGCTGGATTTTACCAGCCCTCTCACGTCAGGAGGGAGGGCCTGGAATATTCTTCCAGGAGAGGCCCGCCATTGGGCTCGACACTAGGAAGGCTCTGCCACATTTTACCGGTGATGGTGAGGTCTCGGAGTGTCCCCACCGCGCCACCACTCGGCGACGGAGTCTTAATCTACATATGCTAATGAAATAAAATGAATGAATAAATACTTACCTCATCGTGACCGCCGTCCCATGCCGATATTCCGGCCGGTGGTCAGAACTCCCGCGCCTTCGGATCTCCGTTCGGGAGAGGGGAGGAGTGATATTTTCAGGGTGGAGGGTGCAGCAGGGAGAACTACTCCTATTGGTTGTGAGGATGATGGGAAAGGGTGGAGAGTCAAAGGTGCTGAAGTTGGGGGGGTGGAAGTTCGGATTATCAAAAGGTGCTTTTTGGGGGAATATGTCAATTTATTAAATGAGGACTCAGTGGGGGGCGGGGAAGGGATTCAAAGTCAAATTAAATTTTTTCTGCAGTTTTTATTAAAACGGGACCTTTAAAAATGTAAATGAAACTGAAGGGCCTGAAGCCCTTTAAAAATGGCTTGGCATCTGCATGGTGGCACGGGACGCTGTTGCCGGGGACGGAGCGCCGGCCCCCTTTACATCATCGAGGGCATGTGCTCCGCCCCCTCCATTGCTAATGAGCTGCCACGCGTAATATTGTGGCGGCTTCGCTGCACACACCTCGCACTTTTTCAAGCTCGCCTCTGAGCACAGTGGCAAGCCATTAAAATTCAGCCCTTTGATTAAGCCAGTCCCGTTAATACCAATCCATGCTTTAACAAACCACTTAGTAGGGTTCTTGTGGATTGTGCTGGACCCTCACCCACAACTAAGTTAGATCATAAGTATCTCTGACCATCATGGATTTGTTCACTCGATTTCCAGAAGCAGTGCCCTTGAAAAAGATTGCAATGAAAGTTATGATTGAGAGGTTAATCCAGTTTTTCATTCGGTATGCCTTGCCAAAAGAAATTCAGTCTGAGTAGGGGTCAAATTTCATGTCACGTATATTTCAAGCAGCCATGTGTAATTTAGGAGTGAAGCAACTCAAGTCGTCTGCTAAGACCCAAGGTCACAAGGTGCTTTGGAAAGATATCACCAAACCCAAAAGAGCGTGATTAAGACCCATTGTTTTGAGTATCCTTATGATTGGGATAAAGGAATATCATTTCTGTTATTTGCAACCAGGGACACACCAAATGAGTCCATTGGTTTCAGTCCCTTCGAATTGGCCAATGAGGTTTGGGATTGTCTTAAACTCATTACGGAGAGATTTTTGGCACAGCAGGAGGACACTACATTCTTAGACTATGGGCTGGATTTTTCCTGCTCGCGGCGATCTCAGTGGCGAGCTTCAAAAGCAATGGGGCGCATGCGTCGGATTTGCCCCACGGAGTTGCCGAGATATTTAGCGCGGTGGCTCATTTACATGGAGGGGGCGGAATGTCCACCCTCGATGACATAGAGGGTACGTGCACTCCATCCCCGGCAATGGCATCTGGCATCACCGCACAGGCGCCGCCGCCATTTTTAAAGGGCTTCAAGCCTTCGGGTCCATTTTTAAAGTTACAGTTATGTAAGAAATAAATGTGAAACTTTCGTAGCACTTTCAATCCCTTCCCTCACCCATCCAATAAGTAATCAATCTATAAATTGCCCTTTCCTCCCCCAAAAAAGTAAACTTTCGATCCCAGACTTTCCCCCCGACCTTTGTTAACTTTGACCTTCAACCCCTTCCCACCATCCAGTCAACCAATACCAAGAGTTTTCCCTGCTCCCTGCCACCCTGCCCTGAAAACATCACTCCTCCCCCCTCCCCACCAGTGTGCTCCACATGGAGATCCGAAGGCACGGGAGTTCTGGCACTCGGCTGGAATATTGGCATGGGACGGCTGTCGCTACCAAGTAAGTAATTATGCATTGATTAAAATTTATTTAAATATCTAAATTAAGCTTCCGTCGCCGAGTGGCGTGGGGGCCGCCACAAGACCTCACCGCTGCTGGTAATATGGAGCGGGGCCCTCCCAGCCATGACCCCCGATGTCAGGGGGCTGGTAAAATCGAGCCCTATGTGTCAGAGTTTCGAGACAAACTCTAAAAGCTTGTGAAATGGCCAGAGAACGTCTCAAGGTTTCCCAGCAGGTGATGAAAGCACAAGCGGGTAGAATAGGTAGGCACATAGTTTTCAACCAGAAGAGGTGCTCATTTTGTGGCCTTTGCCTGGTGAACCATTGAAAGCCAGGTTTAGTGGACCATACGGTATCAAAAGGAAACTCAGTGAGGTGAACTATTTGGTTAATACCCCTGACAGACGGAAAAGTTAAAGGGTGTGTCATGTGAATATGCTGAAGAGGTACTATGACCGTGAGAATAGTCAGCCAGTAGGTGTAGTACAGATGGTAGAGAATGTAGATGGTGATACTGGTGCATGTGATGAACCAGATGTTGAGTCTGAGACTGAGAGTTCTCAGATTGAGCGTCCTGTGGTGAAGCTGGCGAACACAAAGATGTTAGCAGGTCTGCATGATGTGCTACTGCATCTACGTAAGCAACAGAGGAAAGATGTAGCTGACCTATTGAGGGAGTATAAGCTGGTATGTGCAGATAAGCCAGGTTGTACTTCTCTGATGATTCATGAGGTTGATATAGGCGAAGCTAAACCAATTAAACCAAAGCCCTACAGACTCACTCCCAGCAAATTGGCCAAAGTCAGAAAGGAGGTTTGAAACATGTTAAACAATTATATAATTGAACCAAACCAAAGTAGTTTGAGGTTTCCTGTTTTAGTATCAAAACCAAAGGATTTTCAAAGGTTCTGCATAGATTACCGAAAGGTTAATGTGTTAACTAAGACTGGTTTCTATCTGACCCCAAGGCTTGAGGATTGTATTGATAGGGTGAGGAACTCAGCCATTGTTAGTAAGATTGATTTACTTAAAGGATACTGGCAAGTCCCCTTATCTGACCAAGCCAAAGAAATATCTGCTTTTGTGACACCAGATGTTCTGTTCCAGTGTAAAGTCATGCCATTTGGTATGAAAAATGCACTGGCCACATTTCAAAGATTGACCAATCAGGTAATTGCCAAATTGAGTAATTGTATTGTGTATTTCGAAGACCTTTTAGTGTACAGCGACATGTGGAGTGATCGAGCCCGATATTTAAGAGCTCTATTTGACAGGCTGGCCCAGGCTAATATTGTCATAAACCTGGCAAAGAGCGAGTTTGCCATGGCCAAGGTCACATATTTAGGATATATCTTGAGTCAAGGTCAAATATTACCACGAGAGGCCAAAGTTTAAGCGATAATCGATTTTTCTGTACCCAATACAAAGAAAGAAGTGTTCCAGTTTCTGAGTATGTATGGTTTCTACAGGGAATTTTTCCTTAATTTCAGCACAGTAGTCACCCTAATAGACTAATCTATTTAAAAAAAGTGTGAAGTTTGAATGGTTAGAATCATGCCAAACAGTATTTGAGAATTTAAAGGCCATTTTAAGAAAAGAACCAGTTCTTTCAGCCTCAGACTTTAATAAATCATTCAAAATGGCTAGTGATACCAGTGTTGTAGGGGTAGGAGTGATACTGCTCCAAGATGATGATGCTGGTAAGGAACAACCTGTTACCTACTTCTCTAGGAAGCTCAATAAACATCAAACAAGGTACTCGACCATTGAGAAAGAAGCTTTAAGTCTTGTCCTGACTTTCCAACAGTTTGTGGCATATGTAACCAATAGTCAGAGAAATATTAGTTTATACAGATCACAACCCATTTGTGTTTCTGGAGAAGTTCAGAATAAAGAACCCCAGATTGTTTCACTGGAGCTTAATGTTACAGCCATTTGGACTGAAAATTGGACATATTGCAGAGCGATGCAGTGCAATTGCTGATGCTCTGTCCAGAGTTTAAGCAGGCAGGTAATAGTGAAGGAAGGCTCTGAAATGTGAAAATTTACCATGTTGGAATGCTATTAATCCTAACTTTGTTGTTGATTAAGCCTTTTAATTTTGTAAATATAGTATGTGTAATTGTAATACATGAAAATATGACCCGTACAGTATGTAGTATGCTACTTGCTGAAAATGTTGATGACACTAAGAATTTATTGTATTTTTTGTACTGTCTGAAAGAAGACTATCCTGCAGTAGATCATTCTTTTTCCCAAGGGGCGAAGTGTGATGCTGTACAGCTTGTTTTTGCATTTTTTAGACAGTCCCTGGTTTGGGGTTAGGGGGTTTCCAGGTTGGAAGTCAAGCCCAGGTTAGACAAGCAAACAGTTCTGTGATTGAAAACAAACAGCTTGGCTGGGATTTTATGCTGGCAACAGAGGGTCTCGACGCCAAGAAAAAGCAACACTGAGAACTTCACGTCGCCTCTCCTGTGGAAGGCCCGCTGAATCTAATTAGGCACTTAAGTAGGCAGTGGCTGGCCTTCCACTGGATCAAGGACCCCAGCGATGGAAATCACGGCCTTGGAGAGCTGCCGGCCAATTAGAGGCTGGCAGGTCTTGCACTGAGCAGCGCCAGTGCAGGTCTGGTGGCTGCTACTGATGGAGTACCCACCTGAGGCCCAGGAGCGTCATTGGATCCAAGCCATAGGTAGGTTAGGGTGAGAGGGGTCTCACAGGGTGGGGGTCACAGGGGAGGGGGATTGTAGGGGGGTTGTTAGCAACGGGCAGGGGTGTAGCGCTCAACGGGCCCAGCCTTCCTGGTGCTGGGTCCCTCGTTCAGGCACTAAATGTCTTTTAATGAGGGATCGCCCCCAAAACCAGACCCAGCAAGAACCCGCATAGTGTTTCCTGCCATGCTTCCCATGTGGCGACATGGCTACCCACTGCATGGCCAATTGCGATGACAGTGGGAAGAGGCCCTTAATTGAGCATTAATTTCCGAGTTAAAGGCATCAATTAGCGGCAGGCAAGGAGGCCATTCACAGGCCTAGTCGCCCCAGACTTAATTTTGCTGCAAGGTAGGAAGGTGGCGGGATCGCCCCCTGCCACATTCCCATTTGATTTTATGCTCTCCCTGCCTCCAAACCCACGTGAGGGAGAGCATAAAATCCCCTCCCCCCACTTTTTTTTAACCAAGGACACGTGACTGGAAGTTTTTAGCTTCAGTTTGTCAAGAAAACTCTACAGAGTGTTTGGCCAGCTGAAAGAGCTGGGGTTGTTTCTAAAATAAGTCTTTCAGAGTTGTGAATTTCTGCTTGGAGTTGAAGCAGACTACAACAGTTTGGTTCCAGGTAAAGAAGCCTGGACTGAGGGCTGACCATTGGTTATCCGGGGTACCACGGCACCAGGACGGTAGTGTAAAGGCTGAGGTGGGTTGAGAGCCAAGAAGACCAAACCGTTAAAGGGAAGATTGCATCGCTCACTATTGATGGGACCTCATTACTTCCACCCCTGCATCCTGGAGAACAGAACTTGAAAACTACCAGAGGAAGATCTTGATCTTGTTGTACTGTGGAACTGTTCAATGCCATTTTGTTGACCCATCAACTGTGAAGGAATGATGATATAGGCGGGAATTCTACGCCACCCCACCCCCCAACGAGCGGGCTTGTGGTGGTGGGGCATAGGGGGTGGTGAGGCGTAAAATTGACTGGGAGGCTTGGGAGCTGCTCCCGACGCCTTTCCAGCCCCGCTGCAATTTTATGTGGGGTGGCAGTGGCGCGAAATGGTCTGCCCATCTCAGCCCAATCAAGGGTCTTAAGTGACCAATTAACTGCCACTTAAAGGCCTTCTCCTGCCACCGCGAGTACTTAACCTTCAGTGTGCAGATGGAAAAGGTCCCAAGAGCACCGCTAGGTAAAACCTGGCAGCCTTCTTGTGGGCTGGTGGTGGGAGGGGTGGGCTCCTGATTGGGAACCCTGTGTCCCATGGAGTGCTTCCCCGAAGCCCCAACTTCCCCCATTTGCACAACACTTCCAACCAACACCCCCACCCCACCCACCGCTTGCCTCGTTGAAGCCTGGCAATTGTCCCTGGCAAGGCCCCAAAAACCTGCTTTCATTCCAGGGCTGTCCTTCACCTTGCTTGTGATGGCTGGGTGTCGTCCCACCAGTGGCCACCACTCCTGGTGGTGCTGCTGGAACTATGTTCTACCATCCCGCTGATTGACAAGCAACTCCATTAGGTGGAACCTCCTGCCTCAAGGAGTTGGAAGTCCCGCCCAAGGCCAATTGAGGGCCTGGGAAGCGCAAATCCCCAGCGTAGGTCCCCAGGCCCGGGGGAGGCGGGCTCACCACCTACTTTTCGGCCGGTGGACAGGGTCTCCCACCCAACATAAAATTACGGCCTAGTTCCTAGTCAGGGTGGTATGTGCAGGTGATGGTGTTCCAATGCATCTGCTGCCCTTGTCCTTCTAGGTGGTAGAAGTCAAGGGTTTGGAAGGTGCTTTTAAAGGAGGTGGTGAGTTGCTGCAGTACATCTTATAGATGGGTAGATGGTACACACTGCTGCCACGGTGCTTTGGTGGTGGAGGGAGTGACTATTTAAGGAGGTGTATGGGGTGCCAATCAAGCGGGCTGCATTGTCCTGAATTCTGTCGAGATTCTTGAGTGTTGTCGGAGCTGCAATCATTCAGGCAAGTGGAGAGTATTCCATCACACTCCTGACTTGTGCTTTGCAGATGGTGGACAAGCTTTGGGGAGTCAGGAGGTGAGATATTCGCTGCAGAATTCCCAGTCTCTGGCATGTTCTTGTAGCCACAGTATTTATTTGGATGTTCCAGTTAGGTTTCTGATCAATGGTAACCCCTAGGATGTTGATGGTGGGGGGATTCAATGAAAGTAATCCTGTTAAATGTTAAGAGGAGATGGTTAGATTCTCTCATGTTAGAGATTGTCATTGTCTGGCACTTGTGTAGCATAAATGTTACTTGCCATTTATCAGTCCAAGCCTGAGTATTGTCCAGGTCTTGCTGCATATGGACACGGACTGCTTTAGTATCTGATGAAAGGCCACAGACCTGAAATGTTAACTCTGCTTCTCCCTCCACAGATGCTGCCTGACCTGCTGAGTATTTCCAGCACTTTCTGTTTTTATTTCAGATTTCTTGCATCTGCAGTACTTTGCTTTTATTTTAGTATCTGAGGAGTCCTGAATGGTGCTGAACATCGCACAATCATCAGCGAACATCCTCATTTCTGACCTTATCATGGAGGGAAGGTAATTGATGAAGCATCTGAAGATGGGCTTAAGACACTACCTTGAGGAACTCCTGTAGCAATGTCCTGGGGCTGAGATGATTTGCCTCCAACATCCACAACCATCTTTCTTTGCGTTAGGTATGACTCCAATCAGCAGAGAGTTTTTACCCTGATTCCCATTGACTTCAATTTTGCTAGGGCTCCTTGATGCCATACCCAGTCAAATACTGCCTTGATGTCAAGGGTTGTCACTGTCACCTCATCTCTTCAATTCAGCTCTTTCGTCCATGTTTGTCCGAGGCTGTGACGCAGTCTGGAGCTGAGTGGCCCTGGCAGAACCCAAACTGAGCACTGGTGAGCAGGTTGTTGTTGAGTAAGTGCCACTTGATAGCACTGTCAACAACACCTTTCATTACTATGCTGATGATTGAGAGTAGACTGATGGGGCAGTAATTAGCTGCACTGAATTTGTCCTGCTTCTGTGGACAGGCCATACCTGGGCAATTTTCCACATTGCCGGGTAGATGCCAGTGTTGTAGCTGTACTGGAACAGCTTGGCTAGGGACGTGGCTAGTGCTGGAGCACAGGTCTTCAGTCCTACAGCTGGGATGTTGTCAGGGCCCATAGCCTTTGCAGTATCCAGTACCTTCAGTTGTTTCTTGATATCACATGGAGTGAATCGAATTATCTGAAGACTGGCATTTACGATGCTGGGGACCTGAGGAGGAGGCCGAGATGGATCATCCACTCGGCACTTCTGGCTGAAGATGATTGCACATGCTTCAGCCTTATCTTTTGTTCTGGTGTGCTGGTCTCCCCCATCATTGAGGATGGGGATATTTGTTGAGCCATCTCCGCTGGTAAGTTGTTTAATCATCTACCAACATTCACAACTGGATGTGGCAGGACTGTAGAGCTGTGATCTGATCTGTTGGTTATGGGATCACTTAGCTCTGTCCATAATATGCTACTTCAGTTGTTTAGCATGTATGTAGTCCTGTTTGTAGCTTCATCAGGTTGACATCTCATTTTGAGCTATGCCTGGTGCTGCTCCTGGCATGCCCTCCTACACTCCTCGTGCAATTTATTACTGAATGTTACTGGGAATGCTGAAAGAACTCAGGAGGTAATGGTTAGTTTTGGAGTCTGTAATACGACAAAGATTTTCCCTATTGTCTGCAATAAGAAACATATAAACCCACAGCAACCTGGAAAAGCACACTGTTTATCTGTGGATTCCATGGTTGTTCTGCTGACGTTAAGGTGAAAAAACAGAGCAGAACATCCTGTGCAAATTCACCACTTATTCCCAGTCTTCAATGCAAAACAGAGAGAAACCCTTGAAGAGGATCACTAATAAACTGGAAATAGGGCAGTACAAGTGTAAGGTTGATCTGCTATATTTATGATAGAAGGGTCTTCAGCTGCAGAGCACCTATCCACAGTGATTGTAATATCTGCAATCCGTTGTCACTTGAAAATAGCAATTGTCATACTTCAGGTTTCCTCTCTCTCCTGCAGTCCTGAAAATTAGACTGTTCATATTGTTAAACACAATAATTTGAAATAAACTGTCCGAATGTGATAAATGTCTGCACTGCACAATAAATTAGGTAGTGCTTGCTTGTTGGCATGAACTGGGCATAGGGAATGACCTCTGCACTGGAACAGATAGGCTTAAAGCTCAATTCTGGTGATTTAAATTAAAATGAGAGCTGCAAATGCCTGCTGCGGTTCCCCAGGGAGTTGCCGGTGAAGCGGGCATCAATTTTGGCCACTCTGATGCTGGCAGCAGCCCTCAATTAGGTCCCGGAGGGGGTGTGGTGAAGGTGGGGGGTGGGGCTGCTGCCGGCAGGGTGATGGGAGTTGGGAGCAGTCTTTGGGAATGCTCTGGAGCGAGAACGATCTTACTTTTAGGATTTGATTTTTAAATTTCCAGCCTCTCTCAAATTTTGCTTTTTGTTTTATCTAATTTGTCATGCATGAAGGAAAAGGAAATGCCGAATTTGTTATACGTTCCAAACGTTTATCACACTCAGACAGTTTATTTCAAATTACTGCATTCATCAAATAAATGTATTCTTAGATAGTAGCTTGCTGCGATTGCAGGTGGTCAACTTTGCACATCACAATAAGGTTACATAGGCAGAAACAATTAAACTCACATGCTGCTTGCTTTGCCAATGGCTCTTAATGTAACTGTGATTCTTGGGATAGCACAAAATCATATTCCAAGGTTACCTACTTTCTTTCCCAGTTTTTCCATGCCAGAGAGAAGAATAATTAGATACATTTTCCCTATCCTGATTACTATCCAGGGATCCTTGTCAAAAAGCGAATATGTGTTAGATATATATAAGACGGGGTGAGACTCATCTGTGATGTGCCTCCCTTTACTTTCCTTATAATTCAGTACCCTGTTGACATCGACTATTCACACAGCTTTTTTTCAATGTTGATCATCAGCTTTATGACCATTTTCTACATTCGCCTATGTGGTTAACCAAGCCACTTTAATGATTAGTCAGTCGAGACGGAACAAAATCAAGATCTGAGGCTATGCATACATCTGACAGCAGCAGAGTATGAAATGTTCCCAAAGCCTGTTTTCACAATTACTTAGATAGTAACCAAGCAAAAAAGAATAATCATTTAGATGTACAAATAGCCATTACCAAAGCAAATTTTACATGGTCTATCTCCAACACTTCCCTTCCCTTCCTTGACTTCTCTGTCTCCATCTCTGGGGTTAGGCTGTCTCCTAATATTCATTATAAGACCACTGACTCCCACAGCTACCTCGACGACACTTGTTCAAACGCTACCTCCTGTAAGGATTCCATTCCATTCTCCCAGTTTATCTGCCTCCGACGCTCTGATGATGCAACCTTCCACAACAGTGCTTCTGTTGTGTCTTCCTTTTTCCTCAACTGAGGATTCCCCCCCCACCCCCAGCGGTTGACAGGGCCCTCAACCATGTCCGGCCCATTTCCCGCACCTCTACCCTCACCCCTTCCCCTCCCTCCCAGTACCGCAACAGGTTCCCCTTCTCCTCATTTCCCACCCCACCAGCCTCCACATCCAAAGGATCTTCCTACGCCATTTCCGCTACCTCCAGCGTGATGTCACTACCAAACGCACCTTCCCCTCCCCTGTCAGCATTCCAAAGGGATCGTTCCCTCCGCGATATCCTGGTCCACTCCTCCATTACTCCCAACACCTTGTCCTCTTCCCTTAGCACAAACAAAAAAAGAGTTCTGATGAAAGGTCACTGACCTGAAACGTTAATTCTGTTTCTCTCTCCACAGATGCTGCCAGATCTGCTGAGTATTTCCAGCATTTCTTGTTTTTATTTCAGATTTGCAGCATTTATATTATTATCAAAGCAAATTTGTTTCGTTTACAAGTTTTTTTTAAATTCATTCATGGGATGTGGGCGTCGCGGGCTGGGCAGCATTTATTGCCCATCCTTAATTGCCCTTGAGAAGGTGGCGGTGAGCTGCCGTTTAGTTTAGTTTTTAGTTTAGAGATACAGCACTGAAACAGGCCCTTCGGCCCACCGAGTCTGTGCCGACCATCAACCACCCATTTATACTAATCCTACACTAATCCCATATTCCTACCACATCCCCACCTGTCCCTATATTTCCCTACCACCTACCTCTACTAGGGACAATTTGTAATGGCCAATTTACCTACCAACCTGCAAGTCTTTTGGCTTGTGGGAGGAAACCGGAGCACCCGGAGAAAACCCATGCAGACACAGGGAGAACTTGCAAACTCCACACAGGCAGTACCCAGAATTGAACCCGGGTCGCTGGAGCTGTGAGGCTGCGCTACTAACCACTGCGCCACTGTGCCGTCTTGAACTGCTGCAGTCCATGTGGGGTAGGTACACCCATAGTGCTAGTGGTTAGATACAACTGAGTGGCTTGCTAGGCCGTTTCAGAGGGGATGTAAGAGTCAACCACATTGCTATAGGTCTGGAGTCACATGTAGGCCAGACCAGGTAAGAACAGAAGATTTCATTCCCCAAAGGACATTAGTGAACCAGATGGGTTTTTACAACAATCGACAATGGTTTCATGGCCATCATTAGACTAGCTTTTTAATTCCAGATTTATTAATTGAATTCAAATTCCACCTTCTGCTGTGATGGGATTTGAACCCATGTCCCCAGAGCAATACCCTGGGTCTCTGGGTTACTAGTCCAGTGACGATACCACTATGCCATCACCTCCCTGAGTAACAACAATAAGTTGTATCTAATTTATCATAAAACTAGAAAATGCCGGCAAAGGGACACAAGATCTGAAACGTGGAGTTAGATTTTGTTATCGCGGTGGGTGTCCCGCTAGCAGGCCCAAAAGCGGGGTGGTGGGAGAGGGGTGGCGACCCTGCTTCGGTGATCTGCGGGACCTGGGGCCGAATATTGTCAATTGTTAATTGGCTGCTGCCGCGGAGGCCATCCCTGTCAAGGACAGCTGCCCACCCCCAAGAGCTGCCACCCAATCGGAGGGCTGATAGCTCAGCAGCCTCAGCAGCGTCACCATGCACGGTGGCCAATGTTGGGACTGCACCTGGAAGAAGAGGACACCATGGATGGACGGCACCCTCACAACCAGGTAAGAGGGGTCTGCGGGTGTCGGGGCCAGTCAGACAGGCCCCGGAGAGGGAGGGGGGGGTGGGTTGGTGAGGTCAGGCGGTGCCATTGCCACTGGGGTGGCCATTGCTGCTCGGGGAACCTGATGGGAGGACACCAGGGTTTACCCGGCAGTTACCCCACATGGTGGAGTGCCCTCCTGCTGCTGATAAAATGCCAGGAGTGGCAGGAAGAGGCCCTTAATTGGCCACTTAGGTGGCTCAATTGGCCTCTGGGCCAGAGGGCTGTCCACCATCTTTCCCACTGCGAGCAAGATGGCATGACTGTCAGGAAGACGACAGGCATTCCACTGTCCCGTCTTCCATCGCCATTCTACAGCCCCCTCCTGGCTCTCAGCTCATCACCCAGGGACCGGTAAAATTCAGCTTGTGATTTTTGTTCTTTATTTTTTGGTTCATGGGATGTGGGTGTCGCTGGCTAGGCCAGCATTTATTGCCCATCCCTAATTGCACTTTACAAGGTGGTGGTGAGATGCCTTCCTGAACCGCTGCCGTTCATGTGGGGTGGGTACACTCACAGAGCTGTGAGGAAGGGAGTTCCAGGATTTTGAGCCAGTGACAGTGAAGGAACAGCAATATAGTTCCAAGTCAGGATTCATTGTGGTTTGGAGGGGAACTTGCAAGTGGTAGTATTCCCTTGCATTTGCTGCCTTTGCCCTTCTAAGTGGTAGAGGTTGTGGGTTTGGAAGTTGTTGTCTAAGGAGCCTTGGTGTGTTGCTGCAGTGCAGCTTATAGATGGTACACATTGCTGCCAGTGTGCATCGGTGGTGGAGGGAGTGGATGTTTGTGGATGGGGTGCCAATCAAGCGGGCTGCTTTGTCCTGGATGGTGCTGAACACCTTGAGTGTTGTTGGAGCTGCACCCATCCAGGCAAGTAGAGAGTATTCCATCACACTCCTCCTGATTTGTGCCTTGTAGATGTTGGACAGGCTTTGGGGAGTCAGGAGGTGAGTTACTCGCCACAAGATTCCTAGCTTCTGACCTGCTCTTGTAGCCGCGGTGTTTATATTGGCTATTCCAGTTCAGTTTCTGGTCAATGGTAACCCCCAGGATGTTGATAGTGGGGGATTCAATGATGGTAATCCTACTGAATGTCAAGGGGAGATGGTTACATTCTCTCTTGTTGGAGATGGTCATTGCCTGGCACTTGTGTGGCGTGGATGTTACTTGCCACTTATCAGCCCAAACCTGGATATTGTCCAAGTCTTGATGTGTTTCTACACGGACTGCTTCAGTATCTGAGGAGTCGCAAATGATGCTGAATATTGTGCAATCATCTTTCTCCAGAGATGCTGCCTGACCTGCTGAGTGTTTGCACTATTTTCTGCTTTTATTTTAGATTTCCAGCCTCTGTCGTATTTTGCTTTTTGTTTTATCTGGTTTTTCTTGCTTGCAGGGAGAAAAAAATACCTAATTTGTTATGCGTTCCAAATATTTATCACTCAGGCTGTTTATTTCAAATTATTGGGCGGAGGAGCTGCCGCGATCTCATGTAAAGGGGGCGGGCTGTCTGTCCCCAGCAATGGCGTCAGCTGCCCGTGCGCAGGAGTTGGCGCCATTTTTAAAGGGCATCCAGACATGTCGGCTCATTTAAACATTTAAAGAAGTATGCCCCCAAAATATATATAATTAATTTATAATGCCCTCCTCCCCCCCCTCCCCAAAACACTTACCTTTTAAATGTGACCTATCACCACCCCGCAAGACTGCACAAACTTTAGAGTTCACCCCTTCCCACCATCCCCTACACCCATTACATTACATGGGGAATTGAAGGCGCGGGAGTGCCGGCTGGGCGCCAAAGATCGCAGCGGGCCCAGAAGATTGAAGGTAAGTTCATTTAAAAGTATTCATTTTATTAATTTAAATCTTTAAATTCAAATCCTGTTGGCCAGCAGCGGGGGGTGGTGGAGGGGGGAGTTGGTGGTGCCACAGAGCCTCGCCACCACTGGGAGATTCGGTCTGGGCCCTCCCGGGGTCGAGGTCCATGGCGGGCCTCTTCCGGACCCATCTTCAGGCCTCCTCTCTCTCACCATGGATCACAACGCTAAGCGGACAACAAGATCCAGCCCATTGTGTTGAACAATATGAACCGTCTGATTTTCAGGACTGCAGAAGAGAGAGGAAACCTGAAGTATGATGGATTGCCATTTCCAGGTGACAATGCATTGCAGATATAACAATCACAATGGATAGATGCTCTGCAGCTGAATACCCTTCTATCATAAATATAGCAGAACACCCTTACACTTACTTGTACTGCCCTATTCTTTCCAGTTTATTAGTGATCCCTGTCAAGGGTTTCTCCCTTTTTTGCATTGAAGACTGGGAACTGGATGTTCTGCTGTTCGTCTGCCTTAACTTCAGCAGAACAGCCATGGAATTCCCAGATAAACAGTGTTTTTCTATGGGTTCCTGCAGTTTCCACGTTTCTGATGTTAGAGGATTGTGAAAACCTTTGCCATACTAGGAGATCACAGATAGTCTCCAAACCTTACCCTTACCTTTGAGTTCTTTCTGCGTTCCCTGTAACTATCAGTAACAGATTTCATAAGGCATTCAAGCCCTACACATCTGGGAGGAATGGGTCAGGTGGGGGTGGAGCAGTGTGTGTTAAATGGCAGCCTTGTGCAAATCTCTGCACTTCCACAGTGCCCCTTGATGTTTCCGCCCACCGTGATTGTAACTTTTGGGTTTTCAGGAGCATGGAGGCCATCCACTCCTGCCTCTTGAAATGGACACGCACCACCCCACCACCAATAACGCCCCACCCTCTCCCTAACTTACCTTGCCAGGGACCTTTACTGGAGATCTGGCAACTGCCCCAATTCCCGCTCCGCCTGCCGCCATTGACGTCATTCCCACTGGCTTTGGCCTGGAGAAAGTTCAGCAAAAGAGGCCTGGGGGTTCAAATGGCCCCGGACACACAGTGACCTCTCTATGAAGGGTTTGGGCTTTGTCCAACACACCTTCCACCCCAAGCATGCCCCAGTTAACACTTAGGGCTTTAGAAACATCAAGGTCAATTTTGTGGGATTTCGACATAGGAATTGCTAGACAATGAATGACAATGATTCATCTAATTGCGTCTACTACCATTCTGGTAGTCACATGATATACCAATCATGGAGTTGTTGAGTAATCACTGCAATCATTTGCTATCAATTAGTCTATTACAGGCACAGAATTTACAAGAATGTTGTTCGGGCTTGAAAGTTGCTGCTGTGAGGAAAGATTGGATCGACTAGGGCTGTTTTCGTTAGAACAGAGGAGGCTGAGGGGTGACTTAATTGAGGTATACAAAGTTATGAGGGGCCTAGATAGAGTAGACAGGAAGGACCTGTTTTCCCTAGTGGAGAGGTCAATTACCAGGGGCTGCAGGTTTAAGGTGATTGGTGGAAGGATTGGAGGGGACATGAGGAAAAAACTTTTTCACCCAGAGGGTGGTGGGTGTCTGGAATTCACTATCAGGAATGGTGATGGTGGCAGAAACTTCACCTCTTTTAAAAGGTGCCTGGACATGCACCTGAAGTGCTGTAACCTACAAGGCTATGGACCAAATGCTGGAAGGCGGGATTAGATTGGGTGGCTAGTTTTTTCGGCTGGCACAGACACGATGGGCTGAATGGCCTCCTTCTGTATCGTAATTTTTCTATGGCTCTATGGTTCCATGGTTCAGAAATGATGAGAAGAAAACCTCGGTAGTGGAGAGCTTTCGGAACCATAGGCCCAAAGTCGCCTTGTTCCTCCCACGCACGTTAGCATATGTTATGTTTCAAATTGCATTAATCAGTCAACATTGAAGTTCTTGTCAACCGAACTTTGCTGTTATGACATCCAGATGTAATTACAAGCCAATCTAATCCTAGGATAATATATAGGTACAGGTCAATGTGACTGAATTGATATTGCCTTTCTTTTATTCTTTTATGGGACATGAGAATCCCTGGCAAGGCCAGCATTTGTTGTACGCCCCTAATTGCTCTTACAAAGGTGATGGTGAGCCGCCTTCTTGAACCACTGCAGTCCTTCTGGCCGAGGTACACCCACAATGCTTGAAGGGAGTTACAGGTTATTGATCTAGTGACAATGAAGGAACAGCAATATGCTTTCAAGTCAGGATGGTGTGTAGCTTGGAGGTGAACTTGCAGGTATTGGTGTTCCCATGCATCTGCTGCCCTTGTCCTTCCAGGTGATAGAGGTCACTGGTTTGGAAGGTGCTGTTGAAGGAGACTTGGCAAGTTGGTGCAGTACATCTTGTAAATGGTACACACTGCTGCAACTGTGCACTGGCGATGAAGGGAATGAATGCTTAAGGTGGTAGATGGTGTCAAGCTTCCTGAATGTTGTTGTAACTGCACTCTTCTAGACAAATGGAGAATATTCCATCACACTCCTGATTTGTGCCTGTAGATGGTGGACAGGCTTTGGGGAGTCAGAACGTGAGCTACTCGCCACTGAATTCCCAGCCTCTAACCTGCTCTTGTCGCCACAGTATTTATGTGGCTGCTCAAGTTAAATTTGGGGTCAATGGTACTCTGAGCTTGTTAATGGTGGGGGATTCAGTAATGGTAATGCCGTTGAACATCAAGGGGAGATGATTAGATACTCTCTTGTTGGAGATGGTCATTGCCTGGCACTTGTGTGGTGTAAATGATACACTCCAACCCAAAGTCAAAATAATCCACACTGAGTGATAGTATTTTTAATAGGAACTGAATTGCTAAGAAAATAGGAGTGATAATGCCGGCCAAGGAATACATATTGTAGAAAGGGCTGATGTACTCAAGAAAGAGCTCAGGCATGAATGCTTAATATCCTCATAAAGCATTTTTATCTACATTAACTTTAGTTAATCTATTTAAATGAACAGATTAATATCTGCTTTAAAATACCACATATAGGTGTGTAGTATGAGTGTATTAAGTGTTCATTTCTGAACTTTGACAATTAGAAATATATCCTTTGTTAAAGGTGAAAAATTAGTTGCAGGGTTTTAAGTAGATAACGGCATATTTGGAGTAATCACATACTTTAAATTCATTCTGCTATATTTTCCATTACCTTTTGTAATAAAACAATACCACCAGTTAGTTTAAAAATCCTAAAGTTCACATGCTAATGCTTTTTAAGTTTTATAAAACACTATGATTATCTCATTTACTAATCCATTCATTAGTTCTATATCGCCATGACGGTTTCAATTAAGCTAATTATACACAGCATGGGTCTGCATGAGAATAATTGACATGTTTAAATTTCAGTTTATCTTGCAGTAATTCAACATGTTAAAGTTCTCATTAATTTGACAAATTAGTGACATAAACTCAGTTTGTTTGAAAATGATTGGTGGTTGTACTGTTCCTTTTATAACTGGAGATTATGCATAAATAAGTGGGATCCCATAATCCATTTAAGTGACAAGAGTCATAAAGGTCTTTCACTAATCAACAAGAAGAATATTGCCTGTAACTTGCTGTTGTAAAAAGAACAGCACAGTCTGATTTTAGCACTTGAATGCATCTTAATAATACATTTCCACCGTCACTAATCATAAGAAGAAAGGCTGGAATTGGTAAATAATTAAACACTGATGAAACAACTAGCACACGGATATTAATATGCATTTAACACAGGGATTCAATCAACAAATGCACATTGAAAAAATCTGAAGTTGCTTGAAAGATTACTTTCTGGTTCAACAATGTTATCTATATAACCATAGAAATTGACAGCACAGAAGGAGAGCATTCTCTTTGCTTCAGCAAAAACAAATTGCATTGCTCTGCCCTCTCTCCATAGTCGCACATCTTCTGTCAAACATTTATTCACTTCATAGATGCAGTGGTCTCAACCTCAAATATTGTGTGTGTCTTAAAAAGCAGGGGTAGATTATAGATTTGTGAGAAATGGTAAAATAAATTATAGAAAATTGGCGCCAGTTTTACTTCTCTCCTGATTTTTACTTCTTGTAACCTCAATGATTCGCTATCACCCATTTAACGTGATTGCATCATGTCGCGTTTAACCTCGTTGACTCCAGTGAGTAGCTGATCCACACAGACCAGGACCAATCTCAGTTTAATCACTAATCTGCCTTAATTTAGCTGATCCTCAGCTTGCAGTGTGGCAATGGTGTTAATGCAATCAGTCTCAGCACCTCCGGGTGTACCGCCTCCTGAACACGAGACAAACATCCTCTACATAAGTGCACGCATGTCAAATGTGATGTGAGAACATGGTTGATCTTGTTTGCAATGTCCGAATCTCGCTCTGACTGCCAACAGTCATTGTCAAGGTTTCTTCATGATAGTTCGCAATCTGGATGAGGTGCTAGAAGTCAGCCAACTACCACGCAAACAATTGCAACCAGCAAGAAAACTGTGCTTTCAGGTTTGGAATTAATTCTTCGATAGAAACCAACAACCTTAAAGGGACAGGAGTTCCACCCACCATAATGGGACGGGCCCAACTCCAGATGATTTTCTGGGCCCTGATAAGCTAGATATTGTTGGCCAGCCTACCAGTGGGATCTCAGCTTCTGTAACTGTGACTATGTCTGGCCCTATGGAGATCTTGCATGTGTGACAACATCCAGGGGAAAATAGGTGCCAATTTTCATCCTCTCTACTGGGTGAGAATGGTGTGGTGAAATAGCAATGCAGTACGGACCACCCCATTTCTGAAAAAGTCTACGTCTCCACTATTTTGGGGGCCCTGTAATGGGAGCCCAGGTGGTCAGAAAATCTGAGAGAAAGCCTCATTAGCCTATTCAGATTGACACCTGAAGACATCAATAGGGCCACAATGCAATTTTAAAATGCCAGTGGGAAGAACATGTGCTGTCCATTCTTCACCCATTGATACATCACATGGCATGGCTGAACCGTTGGTTCTTAAAGGGACAACTGCAGGCCACTCAAAATAGTTTTAAAAAAAAGGTTTGTAAATGATTTTTGTGGGATCAGGAGGGCTACTCATGTTTTTCTTGGCCCTATAAAAATCTATCCCCACCCTGGTATCTGGCACTCCAAGACCCTCCCCTAGGATTCCACCACCCCTGCCCCCACCCGATCCTCACAATTTAACTGGACTATTTAGGCCCTTTAGTGAAGCTATTGTGAAGCTATAGTGAAGCTAGCATTTTTGGCTATGATCAGCAAAGTGCGCCAATTGAATGCTAATGAAGACCGACAGTAAAAAACGTTCAGGCTCAAATTACATCTGTCGGGTGATGGACTCGCTCTGCCACCTCTTGCCTGATGGAAACGATTACATGAAAATCTACACTATAGCATCTTAGCCAATGAATGGATTGCAGAGGCCAAGGTAGCCCTTTAACTTTTAATGACCAACTGTCACCTGAAGAAGACAGAGCATCAGCGCTGCAAAGTGGGACACTGGTAGCACAGCAGAATTCCTGGTTGGGGGAAGGTGGTGGAGGGAGAAACAGGCCCCCCAATGAAACTGGAAAGTTACACCGCAAGTTAAAAACTGTTGCGGGGGGCGGGGGGGGCGGGGTGGGGGGGTGCAGATGGGCACTTGAAAAGTTCTCCTAGTTGCAGAGGTGCCCTCCATTCACCTCCCTAACCTCACTTAATGCAGTGAGCTCAGTAGTGGGAGACTGATTTAAGTTAGGATATATGAGACTGTTTGGACTTTAATCCCCTCTGGTAGTGCATAACATAACATTCTTGTGTAAAATGTATGTGTGTGATATTTCAAAACACCCCTTAACCCAGACAACATGAAATCCCAAATTGACATTACGAGAATTCCTTTCAAATTCCCGAATAGCATTAACGTGTATTGATAAATGCAATAATCTACTGTTTCAGCGAGAGTACCGAGTTCATTTCACTAACTGTGAGAGAGTTATAAGTCACTTAGCCCAGTGGGACTCCTGCCTTTATAGGCTTTGCACTTATGAAATAAATTCTGGATTCCAGCTTTTAGCACTCATGCCTATCAGTCAGAAAATTATGGATTCAAGCCCCTTAACAGGACTTGAGCACATAACCAAGACTGACATTTCAATGCAGGGCTGAGGAATAATGTTTAACTGAGATCCTGGCCTGTTTATTCCTTGGGACTTAATCCTTGGTTTCCCACAGGCTGTGGTCACCAGTTCCATCCAGCATTCACCCCTATATTCCCGACCTGCCATTGACAGGGTGGGTTCCTCATTAATCCCCCACATTCTCAACGACACTGATATGCTCTTTGGCTTCCTGTAATTTGACATTGTTTCAGCAAATAAATCTACAGGGATCCAGACTGCTTTCCCAGCCTACCGGATCTACCACTGGGCCCACTTTTGCCTATCTGGGCGTTGACAAACATCAGCTCACTTGGTCTATTGACCTCCAGCATTATACAGGGTGCTGACTGAGCCAGATTAGTGGAAAAGCCTGCTGTTAGAAATCGTCGTACCTGCCTTCTCCCCTTCCCCAGCCCTCCGAGTTATACTTGATTTGTAACGTTTGGGTGGAGGAGTTACAATGGGAGACTGATGGAACCCCTTTCCTGAGGAATCTCAGCCCCCTATCTTTATATTCAGGTGGTTGTTAAAAGATAGTGTGGCACAATTTGAAGAACAATAACAGTGGTGTACTAGGAACAGCTCTCCCCCACCAAACACATCCACAGAGCAGTTTAAATTGGACAATCCTTCTTAAGACTATTTCAGGAAAGCTGCCATATTTACTCACAACCAGAGTAATTCATTGTCTGAAGTTGTCGTACTCAGGGAAGGAACAGTGATGAAATATGAATTGAACTGGAGGGATTATGAAATAAAAGTGAACTGTTGAACTAAGCTACAAGAAAATGGACACCTTGTTACCCAACAACATGAAGGGAGAAATCAGGTCATCCGATCTGTACTGCCAATTAACATGTTTGTCTGTTGAAGATGGGATCATTATTTATGTCTAGAATCTCCTTGAGGAGGCACATTGACATGTAAAGCAACCCATTCCATGCTAACAACACCTATCACCAAATATTGGGCTGGCAAAGACTGATTACAAAGCCAAGGCCAAGTTAATAGGGGTGAATGAACACCTATTTATCAAAATGGACCACATTCACATGCCATTATTTAACAATGGTCTCCACATCCTGGGACATTGTATGAACATTGCAGAGGAGAGCATCTTGAATGACCTGACTGAAACCAAAACCCAATAAGTTTTTACTTTAAAAGAAATAACTTCTCTGGGGGGAGGAGGTGGGTGGGGGGGGAAGACAGAAAGTCATTCCAGCCAGGGAAGCTGTGAGATTGATCCAGCTAAGCAAAGAGCCCTGCCAACACAATCTTTAACCTACCGAGGCAGAGAAATTGCAAGGTGACCTTAAAAGCTCCACATCGGAGAAATTGAACCAGGACATCCACAACCAACTTCAGACTCAGTTTTAACCAAAGGAGTCGGTGACAATTCATCAATTCCAAGACCGGAACATTCATGCCTGCAGCGCTGTTAAAGAATTCCTCTCAGAAAACCAAAAAGGTTTCAAAGTGAACTCTCTTTACAACAAGCAGACTCTATTGCATGCTACTCTCTACTCGCTATCTTTTCTTCTGTGTGTGCCTATGTGTGAGTGGGTGCGGTTGCAAACATTTTTGGGTATTGTTCAATAAATAGTTAACTATGTTTAAACTTTCGAGAAAAAATGTTGCTTGTCTGTTTATTCGACCCTTAAACGCTCAGGGATTAAAACACTATTTTTGAAACACTACCTGCAGCCAGTTGAGAGATGAAAAGTGGAAACCATCCACATCATTTCCCATAAAATAAAAGCAACATACTGCGGATGCTGGAAATCTGTAATAAAAACAAGAAACGCTGGAAATACTCAGCAGGTCTGGCAGCATCTGTGGAGAAAGAAGCAGACTTAACATTTCAGATCAGTGACCCTTCTTCAGAACTGGCAGATATAAGAAATGTAAAAGATTTTAAGCAAGTAAAGTGGGGGTGGGGCAAGAGATAACAAAAGAGGTGTTGATAGGACAAGGTCACAGAATAGCTGACCAGAAGGTCATGGAGCAAAGCCAAACAATATGTTAATGGTGTGCTGAAAGACAAAGCATTAGTACAGATAGGGTATGAATGGACTGAAAACTGAACAGCCACAAGCACAAACATGAAAAAACACAGTGGGCAGGCACAGTAGAAACAAACTAAACAAACTAAAATAAAATAAACACAAAAAAGAAAAAAAGAAAAAATAACTAAAAATAAAAGTAAAATGGGCATGCTCTGAAATTATTGAACTCAATGTTCAGTCCGGCAGGCTGTAGCGTGCCTCTTCGGTAAATGAGATGCTGTTCCTCGAGCTTGCGTTGATGTTCACTGGAACACCGCAGCAATCCCAGGACAGAGATGTGAGCGTAAGAGCAGGGTGGAGGGGGGGGGGGGGGGGTGGTGTTGAAATGGCCAGCAACCGGAAGCTCGGGGTCATGCTTTTGGACTGAGCGAAGGTGTTCTGCAAAGTGGTCATCCAATCTGCGTTTGGTCTCCCTATTGTAGAGGAGACCACATTGTGAGCAGTGAATATAGTATACTACATTGAAAGAAGTACAAGTAAATCACTGCTTCACCTGAAAGGAGTGTTTGGGGCCTTGGATAGTGATCATTTCCCACCCGTTTGTATCAGAATATTTCGAGTTTTTTCAATAACACAATAAGGATCTACTAAATGCAAGTATATCTTTCTTTTCTAAGATTGAACTATTCTGTTTTCCCTTTACCTTGCTCTCCTGTACGATGTGAGGCACTTTGTGATAAAGATGAACCAAACTGTACATTTTGTCAAACTATATGTGGTTAATAAAAATGATGTAATGATAAGGAATAGTTTACATTTATCTTTAACTATGGATGTTGGCCACATGAAGGTCAAAAATAAGTAACACCAGCGAAACTTTTAAAGTTTATTTGAAATACAATCATAAATATCCATATTAGTGAGTGTTTATGTGGGTCCAACTTTGTGTGATGACAGCATGTAAATAGTTCATTCAGCAGTTGGATAATAAAGGCCTAAACCTTTCTCTCATTTACCATTCATTGTGTGTCAGATTCAAGGTGGGTGGTGGAAGAAAAAATATGGGGTATTGGATTGGAAGGTGACCTAGTGCCAACTCGTCGTCTGTTCTCATTTTTCTCCATCTGTTCTGAAAGCCACCTCATGTCCTATCTTTCTCCACTACCACCTGTGACTAACCTTAAAGAATTAATGTTTGTGTAAAAGTGTTAGTTACTTTATGGCATCAGTCAGAAGTTTTTAGAACACAGCTGCAATGTTACTGCTAAAGGATCATTTCATTTGTTTTCCAGTTTTGGATTTATATACTAATCTCTGTGTTGCTCCTGATGTTCCACTCCATTTTTTCTAATTAAACTACATTCGTCACAAGAGACAATAATGGCATTTCTAGTAATGATTGCCCTTTACTTGGCTTATGATGAGGAAGAGGAGTAGGTGAAAAAGCTCCGCTGGGAAGTCAGGTTCATCAGACACAATAGGCAGCTGCTGCCTCCCACCTGCAGGCGTCCATGTAATCCATGATCTAGGTGGTCTTATCTAAACTGCATGACTCACCAATGCTGGAAAACACAGAGCTTTTCTTGTGAGGCAATAGAAAAAGAGTTGTACCAGTTGCTTGCCCTGGACCTGAGTCTTCCTCTACCAGTGTCACAGCAATGACAATGCAGTAAATGTAATTATAATACAGAAATTCTCTGTCATTGTCTCCTTCAAGGCAATCAATAGAACATTTGCAATATAACCTAATTGGTTGGCCATTGGTGCATACAGCAAGTAACTGATGCCTCATTTGTGTGAATAGCTCAGTTCATATCCTTTCCTATAGACCTTGTGCATCAATGTGAGAGGGCTGTAAAAATTTGATGAAGTGGCTCGATTATCCTCAGAGCAAGATGCAGTCAGCAGGACGCAGCACTCTTGCCCCTTGCAAGAGCAGAATCAATTTTGACTTTGCTGTGTGCAAGTGTGATGCGATGCACTTTATTATGCAGATGAATGCATGTTATCCAGAGACCTGAGCTCTGGAGCATTCTATCTGCTGCCCCTCTGTGTTGATTTTCACCCTGCCTTATCTCCCACTCAGCCTCCTCTCCCTGTTCTTGGCAACTCATACCTTATCTCCCTCTTTGTTAATTCACTGCAGCAAGCCTGCAATAATTTGTTATTCCACCTATTGCTACTCCCCTGCTGAACTCTTACTAGGCTCTTGATCCTCTTGAACAAGTCCATGTCTGCCCTCTGTTTCAATCTGGGATTCTACAATGCAGTACTTGGGACACACACCAAGCAGCCGTATCCCTCAATACCCTGACATAACAAAAATGTATCGATCTCAGTCTTAAAAACTTCAATTAAATTAGCATTCACAGCCTTTTGGGGGAAAGAATTCCAGATTTCCACTACCTTTTGTAACTGATTTCAACCCTAACTAATATTTAGATTCTGCACTCTTGTTCTGGTTTCCCTACCAGAGGATATGGGGCTGAATTTTCCGGAAAGGCCCGAGGTCCCACTGCCGGGGCCGGAAGTGGGAGCCGCTGCCACTCGGGCGGGGGCATGCTGGAGTCTGTGATTCAGTCACATCCAGCCAGTTAACTGCTAGGAGGAGGAGGACCCATCCACTCAGGCTGCTGGAAGTGCTGGTGCCATATTTAAAGGGATGCCAACATTTATCAGTTAGATCTACCCACAAAGGCAGCACACACTGAAGCCCTGAGGAAGAAGAGAACATGAGGAATGGCTGAAGGAAGATCCAGGGTGATCCAATGGTTTAGCGATGCCTTCCTGCAGGTTCTCCTCTAGGCTGCTCAGCCAAGGAGGGAGGTGCCCTTGCCCCAGAACAAGAGGAGGAGTTTGATGAAGCAAGCCTGGACAGAGATTGCAGAGGAGGTCATCCTTCAATCCTGGTTGGAGTGCTGCAAGCAGCTGATGAGCTAATGTGATCCGCCAAGGTGAGTGCACCACACATTGTTTACCTTACAGCCTTCCATGTGACTAGGTGTGAATGTGAGATTGATAGAATGGACATGACCACCCAGTCACTAGCAATGGCCAGGCAGCAGCATTGCCTGTCAGAAGGATGTCAGCCTGTCTGTGAAGGGCCCCGGTCCATCAGAGTTGACTCCTGGACTGATGTGTCTGAGTGGCCACATGCAGGAGGCATCCCTGTGGCACTAGTATGAATAGTCAGGCTGCCACCCGCATAGACATTGTGTGTGCTTAGGCAGGTGACTAACAATGGACATTTATGTGCTTGCAGGAGGACAGTGCATAATACAAAAGAAAGAGCCAAGATGGGCGGCAGCATCCCTTACCTCATCACCCTGTCTCTGAGGAAGAGGTCAGCTTGTGGGCCAGTCCATAGCTAATGGTGAGGAGTGGAGCCCCAAGAGACTGAGTGGCCTTATGGCTGGGCATAAGAGAGCCTCTGGCAAACATAAGGCATAGTGCTGCCACCATTGGTCACATGAGCTTCACAGTAGGAGTGCTGTGAAGAACATGATGGAATGAGCATTACCCTCGAATCACTCATCTCTCTCAAGCAGATCAAAGACAAAAGCAGCCAGCTACTGTGACTGGGGGACAGCCGTCCATCTCTGAGGAGGAAGAGGGGACCTCAGAGGATGCACCGTCACATCATTCCCCCACATGCTCCACCAGCACAGCTACTCTTACTTCGGTGGCTATCTGTTCTCGCATAGATTTGGGATCACAACCTGGCAAGCACACCACAGACGGGCCCAAGCAGCTGACGATGACAGTGACAGTCGAGGCCACTGACACACGGAGGACTGTGGGAGGCCAGGGCAATGCTGAGCTTCAGACTGATGACGTGCCTCTGGAATTATCAACAAGGTGACAGATGCTGGAGCTGCAGCGTGAGATGCAGGAACATCTAGTAGAGCTTCCAGAAACTATGCGCACCATAGTGAGGACGATGGAGGAATTTTATTTATTTATTTTTATTTATTTAGAGATATAGCACTGAAACAGGCCCTTCGTTCCACTGAGTTTGTGCCGACCAACAACCACCCATTTATATTAATCCTACATTAATCCCATATTCCCTACCACATCCCCACCATTCTCCTACCACCTACCTATACTAGGGGTAATTTACAATGGCCAATTTCCCTATCAACCTGCAAGTCTTTGGCTGTGGGAGGAAACCAATGCTCTATTCACACAACTGCCACTTCCGAGATGGCACTCAAGCGGTATGCCCCTGCTGTGCTGGCAAGTTTTCCCCTGCTCCTGACTGCCACTGCCAATGCTTACGCAGTTCCACCCTTCTTGCCAAGCCAAACTAGCGTTCCCAATGGCTGCCATTTGGAGCCAGCACTGACTTCCCGCTATTTCACTGCCTCCTTATACCTGGCAAGGCTCCGCAGCCCTTAGTTCCCATACACACTTTGTAAAATTAGAAATCCCTGGTAAAACAGGCTTATTTACCTTCCCACCACATTTCACCACAAGAGCTTCATGTCATGCTGCTGCCCTTCAGAAAATCCAGTAGCAACGTAAATGTCAGGCTTCCCTTCTGACACCTTTCATCGCGATATTATGGCTCCTTCCATCTTCCAGCCCGCCACCATAGGGTTGGAAAAATTCAGCCCATAGTTTCTCTGTATCTACCCTATGAACTACCTGTGTCATGTTAGCTACCTTGACTAGAACACATTGTATTAAACATTGTTAAATGTATATTAACACAATTTTAGTACATCCTTTACCTAATTATTCCAGTGACCTTATTATCTTAGAATCATTTTCTTTCAATAATTTAAAATTCAATTTTGCATTTCCTTTGCAAAAGATAATCTTGCTTTCCTTATTACAAGTTGGTTAATTAACCTCAAGTAATAATTCCTCTTAAAGTGATAAAAAGTCTTTAACTGAAAGGACCTGAAGGTCTGTGATGATTCCATGTGTCTCCCACAGTTAATGGCAGAGGGAGACGAGTGGAACCATTAGACAAGCAGCTATGCTTGTCATAGGTAGCACAATAGAAAATGGTTGTGGTTTTTGGAGGTCAATCATCTCAGCTCCAGGACATCATTGCAGGAGTTCCTCAGGGTAGTATCCTAGGACCAACCATCTTCAGCTGCTTCATCAATGACCTTCCTTCAGTCTTAAGGCCAGAAGTGGGGATGTTCGCTAATGATTGCACAATGTTCACCATTCGGAACTTCTCAGATATTGAAGCAATCTGTGTCCATATGTAGCAAGGTCTGGACAACTTTCAGGCTTGGACTGATAAGTGGCAAGTAACATTCGTGCCACACAAGTGCCAGGCAATGACCACTTCCAACAAGAGAAAATCTAAACATTTCCCCTTGACATTCATCGCTGAAACCCCCACCATCAACATCCTGGGCATTACCATTGACCAGAAATTTTACTGGGCCAGCCATGTAAATACTGTGGCTACAAGAGCAGGTCAGAGGCTGGGAATTCTGTGGCAAGTAACTCACCTCCTGACTCTCCAAAGCCTGTCTATCATCTACAAGGCAAAAGTCAGGAGTGTGATGGAACACTCTCCACTTGCCTGGATGAGTGCAGCTGTAACACTCAGGAAGCTTGACACCATCCAGGCCAAAGCAGCCCACTAGATTGTCACCCCATACACAACCTCTCCCTCCACCGCCAACACACAGTGGCAGCAGTGTTTACCATATACCAGTCACAGAATTTACTCACTTCCAAATTTACAGCAAATCCCAGTGAGGCTGGAGAAGAGGGAACTCCCAGCATAATGTGTTCCTGACCCTAACCCCAGCCCTTTTGAGATGCCAGACCATGCTTTCAGAACATCGATGTTATGCTCAAAGAAGACCCAAAATCTCGCCCTTCACCCACACCACTGACCCCCTCTCACCTCTGCCCCACAGGAAACGTCCACTGAAAGCCAGTCTTTGTATGTCTGAGTTGTGGCCTATTACCTCTCCCTTCAATTACACAATTGTGAGCTCCAACAGGTAAGTTAGCAGAAAACCTGTGTATTTTGGGAGTTATTAACTGGTTATATCACATTGGTATTTACAGTGTCATGCTATGTGCAAAGTGCCTTCAGTTTTAACCAACGTAGCTATAGACACCAGTGGAATAAATTGTTAAAATTGTAACCATATTATATTGTTTGATTATGTTGCTAAGATGCTACAGCAGTAATCAGTGTTGGTACTGAGAGTCTCGGATGATTAGCTGTCCTGTTGGAATACAGCACAGCTCTTTGGTGGTGTTGCAATGGGCTATCAGTCAGTACTGCATTTCACAGATATGTGAATCTGTGAGTCTCTTAAACAATCCGTAAATTCAGCTGAAATAAAAATGAAGTTTAGTGCAAATAAGTGAAAGCACATTCCCTAGCAGCAGTTCCAGATTGAGATAAAACCCTCAAGCAATTTTAATGTCCAGTCAAAAGGTAATGACGCACCTTGTTATTTCTCAGTTAGTTTCCGCAGTGAAGCATCCTGTGCAGAAAGGTATTGATGCTTGGAATGGCTCAGGGGTGGGCTCATCACCATTGATATGCCACACATCTCCTGCCAATTGGAAATGTCTCTTGCTCGGCATTTGATGAAGAATGTTTTCCATTAATCCAGTCATCAGAACAAAGCTACTTACAAAGAAGGTGGCTAAACAAGGGAATGATGACTCTTAATGGTAAATAACTTTATGAAGTGTTGTACAAATGTTTTCTTATATTAAAGGAGACATTTTATGGGGATAAATATGGAGCTAAATTAGAAAACAGAGTCAAACATTTAGGAGGTGGCAAACCAATGTTTTCACATACAAAGAGCAAGTTACTTACTGTTTGTTGCTAGAATTATCAGCTACATAAATCAGGTTGAAGGCATTAAGCTAATGTCAGTTTGATTATTTCTAATTTGATCTATCAGCACTGTCTGCTAGCAGTATTTTTAGCAACCGTTAAGCAGAAAGGCTTTGTTTTTATTTGGCATATCACAATTAAAAAAAGGTCAGAAATTTAATTTTATTCACAACTCTTTTTAAAAGAGCTAGCATTCATCAGGGGCGAAACCGAATGGCATCTGAATTTAGGTGCAGGAATAGTGATACACCATGACCCCTGCTTATTTCTATGATTGAGGCACATAGCCCAGTGCTGAACACCTCAGCAATGAGCCCAGGTTCGTTTGAGGTTAGCACCACTTAAAGCTGGCCTGTACTACTTAAAGCCAGGCTGCATCTCTTAAAGATGAGGTGCATTCTTGCTGCAGCAGGGGCTGAAACTATTTGGGCAACATTTGAAGACTTTCAGGAAGGACCCAAGATGGTGCAACAGGCAATAGAGCCTTCTCAAGATTTTCAGATACTGTGCTGGAGTGGCTGGTGCAGGAGGTGAACAAGGAGGAGTGAGGTTCTTTTCCTTCAGGGAAACAGGAGACCCTTCAGACAACTACTGAGTGGGCAATGGGAGCAGGTGCTATGGTGGTCAATGCCAACACTCTGGCATCAAGAACGTAGATGCAGTGATGCAAGAGTTTAATGACCTGTCATGACTGGTCAAGGTCAGTGAATGCATCATTGCAGTCAAATCCTACCAACTGCACACTAATCTCACACACTGCTGCATTAACAATTCTCGTTTCACTCGCTTACCAACAATTTATAGTGACCACGATTCAAAGCTCACACCTTGGATAACGCGGGATATGGTGAGCCCAGTCAAAAAGAAAAAGGAAGCATTCGTATGGGCTGGAAGGCTAAGAACAGACGAATCCCTTGAGGAATATAAAGACAGTAGGAAGGAACTTAAGCAAGGAGTCAGGAGGGCTAAAAGGGGTCATGAAAAGTCATTGGCAAACAGGATTAAGGAAAATCCCAAGGCTTTTTATACATATATAAAGAGCAAGGGGGTAACTAGGGAAAGGGTTGGCCCATTCAAGGACAGAGATGGGAATCTATGTGTGGAGCCAGAGGAAATGGGCGAGGTACTAAATGAGTACTTTGCATCAGTATTCACCAAGGAGAAGGACTTGGTGGATGATGAGCCTAGGGAAGGGAGTGTAGATAGTTTCAGTCATCTCATTATCAAAAAGGAGGAGGTGTTGGGTGTCTTGCAAAGCATTAAGGTAGATAAGTGGCAGGGCCTGATGGGATCTACCCCAGAATACTGAGGGAGGCAAGGGAAGAAATTGCTGGGGCCTTCACAGAATTCTTTGTGTCCTCATTGGCGACAGGTGAGGTCCCAGAGGACTGGAGAATAGCCAATGTTGTTCCTTTGTTTAAGAAGGGTAGCAAGGATAATCCAGGAAATTATAGGCCGGTGTGCCTTACGTCAGTGGTAGGGAAATTATGAGAGAGGATTCTTCGGGACAGGATTTACTCCCATTTGGAAACAAACGAACTTATTAGCGAGAGGCAGCATGGTTTTGTGAAGGGGAGGTCGTGTCTCACTAATTTGATTGAGTTTTTTGAGGAAGTGACAAAGATGATTGATGAAGGAAGGGCAGTGGATGTTATCTATATGGACTTCAGTAAAGCCTTTGACAAGGTCCCTCATGGCAGACTGGTACAAAAGGTGAAGTCACATGGAATCAGAGGTGAGCTGGCAAGATGGATACAGAATTGGCTCAGTCATAGAAGACAGAGGGTAGCAGTGGAAGGGTGCTTTTCTGAATGGAGGGATGTGACTTGTGGTGTTCCGCAGGGATCAGTGCTGGGACCTTTGCTGTTTGTAGTATATATAAATGATTTGGAGGAAAATGTAGCTGGTCTGATTAGTAAGTTTGCGGACGACACAAAGGTTGGTGGAGTTGCGGACAGTGATGAGGATTGTCAGAGGATACAGCAGGATATAGATCGGTTGGAGACTTGGGCGGAGAAATGGCAGATGGAATTTAATCCGGACAAATGTGAGGTAATGCATTTTGGAAGGTCTAATGCAGGTGGGAAGTATACAGTAAATGGCAGAATCCTTAGGAGTATTGACAGGCAGAGAGATCTGGGCGTACAGGTCCACAGGTCACTGAAAGTGGCAACGCAGGTGGATAAGGTAGTCAAGAAGGCATACGGCATGCTTGCCTTCATCGGTCGGGGCATAGAGTATAAAAACTGGCAAGTCATGCTGCAGCTGTACAGAACTTTAGTTAGGCCACACTTAGAATATTGCGTGCAATTCTGGTCGCCACACTACCAGAAGGACGTGGATGCTTTGGAGCGGGTACAGAAGAGGTTTTCCAGGATGTTGCCTGGTCTGGAGGGCATTAGCTATGAGGAGAGGTTGTATAAACTCGGATTGTTTTCACTGGAACGACAGAGGTGGAGGGGCGACATGATAGAGGTTTACAAAATTATGAGCGGCATGGACAGAGTGGATAGCCAGAAGCTTTCTCCCAGGGTGGAAGAGTCAGTTACTAGGGGTCATAGGTTTAAGGTGAGAGGGGCAAAGTTTAGAGGGGATGTGCGAGGCAAGTTCTTTACACAGAGGGTGGTGAGTGCCTGGAACTTGCTGCCGGGGGAGGTTGTGGAAGCAGGTACGATAGCGACGTTTAAGAGGCATCTTGACAAATACATGAATAGGATGGGAATAGAGGGATACGGTCCCCGGAAGTGTAGAAGGTTTTAGTTTAGGCAGGCATCAAGATCGGCGCAGGCTTGGAGGGCCGAATGGCCTGTTCCTGTGCTGTACTGTTCTTTGTTCTTTGTTCATATGCTTCACTTCACCCATACTTAGCATACTTAGCATTGCCGGAAGCTGCACACTAACATCTCACAGTTTACTACCTAATCCCTGCTATTCAACTGTGGTGAGCACGTCATCCAATAACATTGGAACACACCCACTGAAACACTTCCCTTCCTTTTGCTGAACAAGGTGGCCCATAATAGATGGCAGTAGCAGCAAACCAGCAGGCAAGGCTGCCTTGCTGATGCTCATTAAGGAGATGGTGCTAGGGATAATTGGAGGAGCCATCACTGAGGCAGTGGCCAACGACATCACTGAATCCATCAAGGATGATGGGATGTTCCTGCCTTACGCAGCTTCTCAACTTAACACTTCATCCTCATCATGCAAGCTGTTATGACGTACAAGCTGCAGATGGTGTAATCATGCAGTTCTTGCATTTGCCCCCAACCCCTCCACTCAATCCCAACCCTCCACTTGTGCATTTACGCTTTCAGATACCCAAGACCTGCTGCCTGGCCAGTCAGTGGTGCCTGAGGATGAAGGTCCTGAGGGACAGCAGATCTCTGAAGAAGAAATTCTTTCACTGCCATCAGCTCTCACACTGTCACTGCACATACATAAAAGGGTAGCACAGGGTTGGAATCTGCATGTGACGAGTCATCAGCCATGAAGGTGCTGTAGCAAGACCAGGGACAAAGGATAGCACATATGCCTGCTTCCCAGAGGGCGAGGTTGCACAAGTTCTGCTGCAAAGGACTCAGATGAGAACTCCAATGGAGTGGCATACAGAATAAAGATGATGGGTATGCACACATAAATGCTTGGTGCATTGGCAGACATGCCAGAGGGCCTGTTGCCACAGTTAAGGAGCATGAAGGAGTCCAGATCAAATTTGGAGGGCACAGGGCTTTACGCAGAGCCTGGGGCTCATCCTTTCCGGAGTGGAAGTGGTGGCCAACTCCATGACAGCAGTTGCCGACCTGAGTGCGATTCAGCATCCGATGGCAACTGTCTCATATTCCACTGCAGTACAAGCAGAAGGCACCCTAAGTTTCAGTGCTGCAATGGAAGCTCATACTGAGGTCATGAAATCCCTGGTGGCAAGGGCTGCACCCTCATGATGGCCAGGTGGCAGAGGATGCAACAGACCACCATAAATTGGGAATTCTGCTCCGGTGAGCACTGGACGTCTCCCCCTGAGCAGTCCAGCCTGCAGAACCATTGCTTCAGGATGCCAATGGTCTGCTTCATGACATTGCAGCATGGTTCTGATTGTAGGTGGAATTACAGAGGGAATCATCAGCCATGTGCACAGCAGATAAACCTTTTCGCTGAGATGCCATCCTCTAGTTTGACATGGTGGTTGGAAGATTGCTGGAACTGTGGACTGGCTACTGCAGGATGAAAGTATCATGACTGTTGCCAGGATAGCAGGCAGCATCATGTTATGAGTCTGGTCGCACACCTACTGCATGTTGAGTGAGTGGTACCCCTTGTGGTTTTGGTACATCTCCCCATTAAGATGCAGTGCTTGCAAGGCCACATATGGACAGTCGATGGCTGCCTGCACCATTGGGAAGCCTGCTAACCTGGCAGAAACCACATATACACTCCCCCTGCTTCTCTCTGTTTAGAGAGTAGACAATGAAGTTCCCTCTCCTGGTGTACAGAGCCACTGTGACTTCCTGGATGCAGAGATGGACGGTGGACTGTGTGATTCCTGCAATGTCACCTGTTCCAGCCTGGAAGGATTCACTGACATAAAAATTCTGTGCCCCGGTCATCTTGATGGCCACAGACAGCACCATCCTTGCCCTGCTCTGAGAATGCAGGTCTGATTGCAAGGGGTGGCACAGTTCTGGAGTGCAGTCATTGACACACTGCTCCTGGTTTAGATGTAGATAGCACAGGTACTTCCTGAAGATCCAAGGTGGGTAAGGCCTCCTGTTGAGATTACTCCTCCTCCTCCCTCTCTGAGCAGCTTGTCTTCTTTGCTGTATCTGCTTCATCTCTCCCTGGTACCACAGCCCAAGGGGAACTGCAACTATAGCCCCCATGACTGGGAGCAAGTGGTGTACTCAGAAGCCTTTCAGTAACAACCAATGCCTTCCCAATATCCAGCATCACTCTCTGCTGATTTTCTAACTTTTCACAACTTCTTCAACAAACCAGTACTTCTACTAACTCTACAACGGCAAGTGGATAATAAAAAGCAATAATCTGTAAGGTCGGTGGTGATGCCTTTAAATAGAACTGGTGAGGGGTCCCTCACGATGCAGAACACATGTTCAGCTGTGCCTATTTAAGAGAGGGCATTAACTAGAGCAGTGAGGTCCAAAATGGCAGGTTGTGTTTCAAATCAGCATAAGATGCTGACTGACATCACGATCTGCCGACACTGCATTCTTCAAGCGCATGCCTGTTACACCATTGTTAACACCCTCAACATGGCATTTGGCGTGCACTGTACCAGAAGTGGTTGGGAGAAGGGCTAATGCCATTTCTCACAACATCTGGCACCCAAAGTGCCGAAAATACCAGTGCTAGGGAGCCATATTTTGGAGTCTCTGTGTTTAATACATTTAATGCTCATAGCAGTGATTATAAGTGCTGCTGCTTTAATTACTGCAAGTCTTTATTTTCAACACAAAAACTCTAAGCAAACCAGAAATTAAGCATTGATCCTTATCGTGATAAGCAGACTGCTATTCACTACATAATTTGCATCTGCTAAAGTATAAGTGGTCAGGTATTGGAATGAATTCCTTATTTTGTCTGATGCGACATAAATGAGATGCATTGAGTCCAGATGTTTGAAGATCTCAAACAGGTTTTATTACAGCTAAAACTTTTATATACAGTACCGGGTAAACTATTCACAGAACCTTCATCTAAGTGTTACAGTTGCAGAGTGACTCTGACTTGCAGTTACATGACTGCCTCCTGGTACTTAGCTCATTAGCATACTAAGACCTAGAAGGGACATCACTCTTAAAGACATCCCCTTTCTTTCCAAAGATAAGGCTTATATGCCAAAAGTAAAGATATATAAAATTAGATATCAACATTATTTACACATGGATAGAGATTATGAAATTTACACGTGCAGACCCACAGCAATGTGATTGACTCTTACATGTCCTCTGAAATGGCCTAACAAGTCACTCAGTTGTATCTAACTGCTATGAAGTCAATAAAAAGGAATGAAACCGGATGAACCACCCAACATCGACCTTGGCACCGGAAACGGCAACGCAAACCCAGCCCTGTCGACCCCGCAAAGTCCTCCTTACTAACATGTGGGGGCTTGTGCCAAAGTTGGGAGAGCTGTCCCACATACTAATCAAGCAACAGCCTGATACTGTCATACTCACGGAATCATACCTGACAGACAATGTCCCAGAATCTGCCATCACCATCCCCGGGTATGTCCTGTCCCACCAGCAGGACAGACTCACCGGAGATGGCGGCACAGTGGTATACAGTAGGGAGGTAGTTGCCCTGG
Source organism: Heterodontus francisci (assembly GCF_036365525.1). Classification (NCBI taxonomy): domain Eukaryota; kingdom Metazoa; phylum Chordata; class Chondrichthyes; order Heterodontiformes; family Heterodontidae; genus Heterodontus; species Heterodontus francisci. The sequence continues at coordinate 152,996,985 of NC_090373.1, read as the reverse complement.
GAGTCCTCAACATCGACTCTGAACCCCAAGAAGTTTCATGGCATCAGGTTAAACATGGACAAGGAAACTTCCTGCTGATTACCACCTACCACCCTCCTTCAGCTGATGACTCAGTACTCCTCCATGTTGAACAGCACTTGGAGGAAGCATTGAGGGTGGCAAGGGCACAGAATGTACTCTGGGTGGGAGACTTCAATGTCCATCTCCAAGAGTGGCTTGGTAGCACCACTACTGACCAAGCTGGCTGAGTCCTAAAGGACATATCTGCTAGAAAGGGTATGGAGCAGGTGGTGAGGGAACCAACAAGAGGGGAAAACATACTTGACCTCGTCCTCACCAATTTGCCTGCCGCAGATGCATCTGTCCATGACAGTATTGGTAGGAGTGACCACCGCACAGTCCTTGTGGAGACGAAACATCACCTTTACATTGAGGATACCCTCTTTCGTGTTGTGTGGCACTACCACCATGCTAAATGGGATAGATTTTGAACAGATTTAGCAATGCAAAACTGGGCATCCATGAGGCGCTGTGGGCCATCAGCAGCAACAGAATTGTACTCAACTACAATCTGTGACCTCATGGCCTGCCCCACTCTACCATTACCATCCAGCCAGGAGACCAACCCTGGTTCAATGAAGAGTGCAGGAGGGCATGCCAGGAGCAGCACCAGGCATACCTCAAAATGAGGTGTCAACCTGGTGAAGCTACAACACAGGACTATCTGCATGCCAAACAGTGTAAGCAGCATGCAATAGACAGAGCTAAGTGATCCCATAACCAACGGATCAGACCTTAGCGCTGCAGTCCTGCCACATCCAGCCGTGAACGGTGGTGGACAATTAAACAACTAACTGGAGGAGGTGGCTCCACAAATACCTCCATCCTCAATGATGGGGGAGCCCAGCACATCAGTGCAAAAGATAAGGCTGAAGCATTTGCAACAATTTTCAGCCAGAAGTGCTGAGTTGATGATCCATCTCGGCCTCCTCCTGAAGTCCACAGCCTCACAGATGCCAGACTTCAGCCAATTCCATTCACTCTGCGTGATATCAAGAAATGACTGAAGGCACTGGATACTGCAAAGGCTATGGGTCCTGACAATATTCCGCCAATAGTACTGAAGACCTGTGCGCCAGAATTTGCCGCACTCCTAGCCAAGCTGTTCCAGTACAGCTACAACATTGGCATCTACCCGGCAAAGTGTAAAATTGCCCAGGTATGTCCTGTACACAAAAAGCAGGACAAGTCCAACCCAACCAGTTACCGCCACATCAGCCTACTCTCAATCATCAGTAAAGTGATGGAAGGGGTCATCAACAGCGCCATCAAACAGCAGTTGCTTCGCAATAAACTGCTCAGCGACGCTCAGTTTGGGTTCCACCAGGGGCACTCAGCTGCTGACCTCATTGCAGCCTTGGTTCAAACATGGACAAAAGAGCTGAACTCAAGAGGTGAGGTGAGAGTGACTGCCCTTGACATCAAGGCAGTATTTGACCGAGTATGGCATTAAGGAGCCCTAGCAAAACTGAAGTCAATGGGAATCAGGGGGAAAACCCTCCACTGGCTGGAGTCATACCTTGCGCAAAGGAAGATGGTTGTGGTTGTTGGAGGTCAATCATCTGAGCTCCAGGACATCAGTGTAGGAGTTCCTCAGGGTAGTGTCCTAGGCCCAACCATCTTCAGCTGCTTCATCAATGACCTTCCTTCAATCATAAGGTCAGAAGTGGGGATGTTCGCTGATGATTGCACAATGTTCAGCACCATTCGTGACCCCTCAGATACTGAAGCAGTCCGTGTAGAAAGGCCGCAAGACCTGGACAATATCCAGGCTTGGGCTGATAAGTGGCAAGTAACATTCGCACCACACAAGTGCCAGGCAATGACCATCTCCAACTAGAGAAAATCTAACCATCTCCCCTTCACATTCAATGGTATTACCATCGCTGAATCCCCCACTATCGACATCCTAGGAGCTACCATTGACCAGAAACCAAACTGGAGTAGCCATTTAAATACCGTGGCTACAACAGCAGGTCAGAGGTTAGGAAACCTGTGGCGAGTATCTCACCTCCTGACTCCCCAAAGCCTGTCCAACATCTACAAGGCACAAGTCAGGAGTGTGATGGAATACTCTCCACTTGCCTGATGGCTGCAGCTCCAACAACACTAAAGAAGCTCGACACCATCCAGGACAAAGCAGCCTGCTTGATTGGCACCCCATCTACAAACATTCACTCCCTCCACCACTGACGTACAGTGGCAGCAGTGTGTACCATCTACAAGATGCACTGCAGCAATGCACCAAGGCTCCTTCGACAGCACCTTCCAAACCCTCGACCTTTACCAACTAGAAGGACAAGGGCAGCAAATGCATGAGAACACCACCACCTGCAAGTTTCCCTCCAAGTCACACACTATCCTGACTTGGAACTATATTGCCATTCCTTCACTGTCGCTGGGTCAAAATCCTGGAACTCCCTTCCTAACAGCACTGTGGGTGTACCTACATGGACTTCAGCGGTTCAAGAAGGCAGCTCACCACTACCTTCTCAAGGGCAATTAGGGATGGGCAATAAATGCTGGCCTGGCCAGTGACGCTCACATCCCATGAATGAATAAAAAAAGAGAAGCTTAAGGGTCGCTATATCGTTTCGGTGGTTTGACAACACTTCCTGATCTGGTTATGGTATTACATTCTGGGGATGTATATTTCACCCTTGGCTGTTTTGGGTTTGCAGGCATGTTGTTAATATGTTGGTTGTTGTCCTGTTGTTCCGTCACACTCTCATTGTCAGAGTGTATTCTTTCGAGTCCCCTGTGTGCAATTGGAGTAATGCACATTTCTCGGAGTTGGCTTCGGTTCCTTCTCAACACTACCCCGCTAGGTGTTGTAATCTTTGAGAACCTAGGCTCACTGCATACTTTGGATATCTCTGCAGGTAACCATGTTCTCATTGTGGGGTATATGACCCTGACCTTTTGTCCTACATGTAGCTGAGATCGTTCCACCCCTGCATGTCAGTCATGCACCATCTTCATTCTCCCCTGTTTTTCGAGCAGTGTCTCCTGCATCTCAGAGAATTTGGACAGATGATGGCTTGGCAGAGTTGTTTGCACTTGTCTGTCAAACACGATCTCTGCTGGTGACAGTAAGCCCATATCCATAGGTGTAGCTCTGAGGTGGAACATGGCAACACGAAAATCTTGTTTCATTGCCCTATACTTCAGGTTAAGTGCTTTGACTGTGCGAACCATTCGCTCGACAAGACCATTGTATCTAGGGTAATGTGGTGAGGACGTCACATGGTTTTCACCCCATTTGACACACATATCCATGAAAGGTTTGCCCGTATTCTGTGGCCCATTGTCAGAAATGATTTCTTCAGGTGCACCGAATGGACTCAATGTGTCTGCGACGATCGCGCTTGAAGTGTCTTTTACCTGTCTGACAATTGGAAATTTGGAGAAATATTCAGTGACTAAGATAAAGTCATCTCCATTAATGGAAAATAGGTCAGTGGTGATTTTGGACCAAGGGACTGGCGGAATCTCATGAGGGTGTAGAGGTTCTTTGCATTGATGTGGCTGGTGGCTCTGGCATGCCTCGCACATTCTCACTAATCTTTCAATGTCACAGTTGATCCCTGGCCAATAAACAGTGTCTTGTGCCAGTCACCTTGTTCGCTCTATGTCCATATGGCCTTGGTGAAGTTGTGACACGATGTCCTGTTGGAGAACTTGCTTTCCTTTGAAGGTGACACCTCTCGTGATACTGAATTCATCTCTATAAACCTCTTTTACCGTATCCAGCCAAAAATCTATGATGACTCTCCACAGTGGCTTCAGTTGTGGGTCATTGATTGTTTCTGATTGTAGTTGGTCACATTTTGCTGACCAAAATGCAATAAATCGATTTTGAGCACATCTTCCACCTCGATGTCCATACTGTCTACTTGTAGATCCAGTGGACCTTCTTCATTCTTGCTCGGGTTTAGCAATCTGCTCAGCATATCCGAGGTGACCATTTTGGTACATGGTTTGGAGCAGCCATTAAAGTCATACCCCTGTACTTTCACTAAGAGTCGTTGTAGTCGAGGTGGTGCACTTGTTAATGGTTTGTGCCAGATCATCTCCAGTGGTTTGTGGTTGGTTTTCACTGTGAACTGCTTACCAAACAGGTAGGTGTGGAACCTTTTGATCTCAAACATCAGAGCAAGTGTTTCACACTCTATGTTTGAGTAATTGGACTGTGCTGAGGGTAAACATTTGAAGCTGAAAGCAATAGGTTGGCCATCCTGCAGGATGCACACTCCTAGCCCTTTCTGTGAGGTGTCAACTTCCAGGATTGTCTTCTTCCTTGGATTGTAGTACTGCAGGGCACAGGTTTCTGCTGATAATGCTTATTTGAGAGACTCAAACATATGCTGATGGTCCTCCTGGCATACATATGGTACGTCTTTCTTCAAGAGTTCTCTCAGCAATGATTCTTTGTCAGAAAAATCTGGAATGTATGATGCCAAAAAGTTGACAAATTCAGAAAATCTCTGGAGGTCTTCCTTGCCTTGCGGGATAGGCATATGCCTTACAACTTTGATTTTGCCTGTGTTAGGACAGATTCCACAACCAGAATAAATAGAGCCAAAGAAATTGATTTGACTTACATTCACCTGGCAGTTCTTGCTGTTTAAAACAAGACCTTTCTGATGACCTTCATCAGTGAATGAAGATTTTGATCATGATCTTCTTTGGATTTGCTCATTACTGCATTATCATAGGCAACGCATATACATCCAGGCACGTTTTCTATAATTCTGTCTGTGTGCTGCTGAAACAGATCTTAACTGACAGATAAGCTGAAGGGTAGTCTCTGGAAGCAATATCTTCCAAATGGTGTCCTGAAGTTGGTGACTTCCTGAGATTCCTTCGCTAGGTGTACCGAGCAATATCCATGTTTAGCATCCAACTTGGAGAAGAATTTGGCTCCTGTGAACTTGAGATTCAATTCCCCTAATATCAGAATCTTGCGGGGCATCTCTTTAGGGAGAGGTTCAGACACCTCGGATCCAGATATACCCTGATTGTTCCATCCTTCTTCAGTACACATGTAATTGAGCTGCACCAGTCTGTGTGATGGTGCACACGACGGATGAAGAGGGGACATGAAAAAACATTGGCGGTCAATATAAAGGAAAATCCCAAGGCGTTTTATAAATATATTAAGGGCAAGAGGATAACCAGGGAAAGAGTAGGGCCCATTAAGGACCAAAGTGCCAATCTGTGTGTGGCAATCAAAGTGGCAATCATCTGTTTTCACTGTGGAGAACGACGATATAGGAGTAGAGATCAGGGAGGGGGATTACGATATACTTGAACATATTAACATTGAAAGGGAGGAAGTATTAGATGCTTTAGCAGGCTTAAAAGTGGATCAATCCCCAGGCTGTTGTGTGAGGCAAGGGAGGTGATAGCAGGGGCACTGCCACAAATTTTCAGATCCTCTCTTGCCATGGGAGAGGTGCCAGAGGATTGGAAGACAGCGAATGTGGTACCATTATTGAAGAAGGGTAGCAGGGATAGGCCAGTGAGTCTAACATCAGTGGTAGGGAAACAATTGGAAAAGATTTTGAAGGACAGGATTAATCTCCACTTGGAGAGGCAGGGAATAATCAGGGATAGTCAGCACGGCTTTGTCAGGGGGAGATCGTGTCTAACTAACTTGATTGAATTTTTTGAGGAGGTGACTAGATGTGTAGATGAGGGTAAAGCAGTTGATGTAGTCTACATGGACTTCAGTAAGGCTTTTGATAAGGTCCTGCATGGGAGATTGGTTAAGAAGGTAAGAGCCCATTAGATCCAGGGCAATTTGGTAAATTGGATCCAAAATTGGCTTAGTGGCAGGAAACAGAGGGTAATGGTCGAGGGTTGTTTTTGCGAGTGGAAGCCTGTGACCAGTGGTGTACCACAGGGAATGGTGCTGGGACCGTTGCTGTTTGTAGTGTACATTTAGACATGAATATAGGAGATATGATAAGTAAGTTCGCAGATGACACGAAAATTGGTTGTGTCGTAAATATAGATGGGCTGGTAAGATGGGCAGAGCAGTGGCAAATGGAATTTAATCCTGAGAAGTGTAAAGTGATGCATTTTGGATGGACTAACAAGGCAAGAGAATATACAATGGATGGTAGGACCCTAGGAAGTACAGAGTGTCAGAGGGACTTTGTGTACTTGTCCATAGATCACTGAAGGCAGCAGCACAGGTAGATAAGGTGGTTAGGAAGGTATATGGGATACTTGCCTTTATTAGCCGAGGCATAGAATATAAGAGCAGGGAGGTTATGATGGAGCTGTATAAAACGCTAGTTAGGCCACAGCTGGAGTATTGTGTACAGTTCTGGGCACCACACTATAGGAAGGATATGATTGCACTGGAGAGGGTGCAGAGGAGATTCACCAGGACTTTGCCTGGGCTGGAGCATTTCAGCTATGAAGAAAGACTGAAAAGGCTAGGGTTGTTTTCCCTAGAACAGAGAAGGATGAGGGGAGACATGATTGAGGTATACAAAATTATGAGGGGCATTGATAGGTTAGATAGGAAGACACTTCTTCCCTTAGCGGAGGGGCCAATAACCAGGGGGCATAGATTTAAGGTAAGGGGCAGGAGGTTTAGAGGGGATTTGAGGAAAAATGTTTTCACCCAGAGGGTGGTTGGAATCTGGAATACACAGCCTGAAGTGGGGGTAGAGGCAGGAACCCTCACAACATTTAAGAAGTATTTAGATGAGCACTTGAAATGCTCTAGCATACAAAGCTGTGGACCAAGTGCTGGAAAATGGGACTAGAATATTTAGGTGCTTGATGGCTGGCACAGACACAATGGGCCGAAGGGCCTGTTTCTGTGCTGTATGACTCTATGACTGTGTGATGCCATTGCGTTCCATGTCATCTAACTTGTGCTGAAGCTTTTCTTATACGTGCACGCTGCACTTTCTGGGAGGGTCGATTGACGGAATTGCATCCTCTCTGAGGTGCAGTACAGCTTCGCCTTTGATCTTGTTCAGGTACATTTGTTGGAGGTCGTGGACCGACTCAATACAGATACCCTTGGTCTCTTCTGTTGTAATGGGTACCTTGGTGACCTCGTGGATTGTCACAATGCTGAGGTCCTTCCACACTGGTAGTCCTGCCACTGCTGGTCCACTCATGTCTGCCAGGTAAAATGTTTGTGGTTATCCATGCCGACTTGCCATAGCTGCATTGCATTGTAAGTGTGCCACTGCAAGGGATGGGTGACCCATTGTATGCAGATAACTTTGAAGTTGTCAGTTTTATCACTGATTTCCAATGATCCGGTACATATCCTTCAGGATTCGGACTGGTAGGATATTTGCACAGCTTCGCTGTCAATCTTAGTCCTGAATGTATGTTTGCCAACTTTCTTTGGGCACATGCTGTTAATAGTGGTGAAAGCTTCCAGTTGTTTGACTTCATCAACATGATGTGTCAGGTTCACAATGTGAAACGCCTTTTCATCATCTGGCTGAGAGTTACTCTTCTCCGAGTCTTGTCTCTGGTTTGTTTCACTGTGGGCTTTGTGCATTGGCTTGCTTTTTAGCAGGTCTCTAGCACTTTCCTTGTTGCTGTTGTTGTGTTGCTGCACCAATCTTTTAAAAAATTTGTTCATGGGATGTGGGCATAACTGGCGAGGACAGCATTTATTGCCCATCCCTAATTGCCCTTGAGAAGGTGGTGATGAGTTGCCTTCTTGAACCGCAGCAGTCCATGTTGGGTAAGTACAGCCACAGTGCTGTTTGGAAGGGCATTCCAGGTTTTTGACCCAGCGACAGTGAAAGAACAGCAATATAGTTCCAAGTCAGGATGGTGTGTGGCTTGGAGGGGAACTTGTAGGTGGTGGTGTTCCCATGCATCTGCTGCCCTTGTCCTTCTAAGTGGTAGAGTTTTGGAAGGTGCTGTCTAAGGAGCCTTGGTGCTTTGCTGCAGTGCATCTTGTAGATAGTACACACTGCTGCCACTGTGCATTGGTGGTGGAGGGAGTAAATGTTTGTTTTGGGGTGCCAAACAAGCAGGCTGCTTTGTCTTGGATGGTGTCGAGCTTCTTGAGTGTTGTTGGAACTGCACCCATCCAGGCAAGTGGAGAGTATTCCATCACACTCCTGACTTGTGCCTTGTAGATGGTGGACAGGCTTTGGGGAGTCAGGAGGTGAGTTACTTGCTGCAGGATTCCTAGCCTCTGACCTGCTCTTGTAGCCACGGTATTTATATGGCTACTCCAGTTCAGTTTCTGGCCAATGGCAACCCCCAGGATGTTGATAATGGGGGATTCAGCGATCGTAATGCTGTTGAATGTCAAGGGGAGATGGTTAGATTCTTTCTAGTAGGAGATGGTCATTGCCTGGCACTTGTGTTTCACGAATGTTACTTGCCACTTAACAGCCCAAGCCTGGATATTGTCCAGGTCTTGCGGCCTTTCTACATGGACTGCTTGAGTATCTGAGGAGTCGTAAATGGTGCTGAACATTGTGCAATCATCACCGAACATCCCTACTTCTGACCTTATGATTGAAGGAAGGTCACTGATCAAGCAGCTGAAGATGTTTGGGCCTAGGACACTACCCTGAGGAACTTCTGCAGTGAGGTCCTGGAGCTCAGATGATTGACTTCCAACAACCACAACCATCTTCCTTTACGCTAGGTATGACTCCAACCAGCAGAGAGTTTTCCCCCTGATTCCCATTGACTCCAGCTTTACTAGGAGTCCTTGATGCCATATTCGGTCAAATGCTGCCTTGATGTCAAGGGCAGTCAGTCTCACCTCACCTCTTGAGTTCATCTCTTTTGTCCATGTTTGAATCAAGGCTGTAATGAGGTCAGGAACTGAGTGGCCCTGACAGAACCTAAACTGAGCGTCACTGAACAGGTTATTTCTCAGCAAGTGTCACTTGATAGCACTGTCGACGATACCTTCTTTCACTTTACTGATGATCGAGAGTGGACTGATGGGGCGGTAATTGGCTGGGTTGGATGTTTATCTGCTTTTTGTGTATAGGACATACCTGGGCAATTTTCCACATTGCCAGGTAGATGCCAGTGTTGTAGCTGTACTGGAACAGCTTAGCTAGGGATGCGGCACGTCCTGGAGCATGGACCTTCAGTACTATTGTCGGAATGTTACAATGGCCCATAGGCTTTGCAGTATGCAGTGCCTTCAGTGGTTTCTTGATATCACGTGGAGTGAATCGAATTGGCTGAAGACTGGCACCTGTGATGCTGGGGACTTCAGGAGGAGGGCAAGATGGATCATCCACTTGGCATCTCTGGCTGTAGATTGTTGCAAATGCTTCAGCCTTATCTGTTGTACTGATGTGCTGGGCTCCCCCATCATTGAGGATGGGGATATTTGCGGTGCCATCTCCTCCAGTTAGTTGTTTAATTGTCCACCACCATTCATGACTGAATGTGGCAGGACTGCAGTGCTTAGATCTGATCCATTGATTGTGGGATCACTTAGCTCTGTCTATCGCATGCTGCTTCCGCTGTTTGGCATGCAAGTAGTCCTGTGTTGTAGCTTCACCAGGTTGTCACCTCATTTTTAGGTATACCTGGTGCTTCTCCTGTTATGCCCTCTAACACACTTCATTGAACTAGGGTTGATTCCCTGACTTGATGGTAATGGTAGAGTGGGGGATATGCTGGGCCATGAGGTTAAAGATTATGGTTGAATGCAATTCTGCTGCTACTGATGGCCCACAGCCCACAAGGATGCCCAGTTTAGCGTTGCTAGATCTGTTCGAAATCTATCCCATTTAGCACGGTGGTCATGCCAGAAAACAAGATGGAGGGTATCCTCAATGTCAAGACGGAACTTTGTCTCCACAAAGAGTATGTGGTGGTCACTCCTACCAATACTGTCATGGACAGAAGCATCTGTGAGAGAAGATTGGTGAAGATGAGGTCATGTAGGTTTTTCCCTCTTGTTCGTTCCCTCCCCACCTGTCGCAGACCCAGTCTAGCAGCTATTTCCTTTAGGACTCAGCCAGCTTGGTCAGTAATGGTGCTACCGAGCCATTCTTGGTGATGGACATTGAAGTCCCCCACCCAGAGTACATCCTGTGCCCTTGCCACCTTCAGTGTTTCCTCCAAGTGGTGTTCAACATGGAAGAGTACTGATTCGTCAGCTGAAGGCGGGCGGCGGTAGATCACAGGGTAATTAGCATGAGGTTTCCTTGCCCATGTTTGATCTAATGCCATGAGACTTCGCGGGGTTCAGAGTCGATGTTGAAGATTCCCAGGGCAACACATACCCGACTGTGTACCACTGTGCCGCCACCTCTGCTGGGTCTGTCCTGCTGGTGTGACACGGCATACCCGGGGATGGTGATGGTGGTGTCTGGAACATTGTAAGGTATGATTCCATGAGTATGACTTCTGTTGGCTTGTGTCCTACTGTGACTTCAGGCTGCATCTTTGGAGCCAGATTTCTTGCATTGGTGGGTCCAGTGCCCTTTTGCACTGCACGCCTTGCAGAGATCGTAAAATGCAGGACAACTTTGCGGTGAGTGGGACCAACCACACAGCTTGCTTGCTCTTTTCAACCTGGTTGTCATGCTGATACTGTTGGCTGCACCTAGTGCTTGCAGGTGCTGTTGTCCAGCTACAATGGCTTCATATTTCCTGCTATCATCTAGCAGTGCATCAATGCTGTGGCCTTTCGTTTTTGCCAAGAGGTCTTTCTGAAATGCTTCAGTTGGTGTTGATACAATCACCAGCTCCATTAGTCACTCTGATAGCTCAGTTGCTGAAAAATTACATGTGTTGCCCTTACTACGTCATCTACTGACGAACTGGTCTATTGATTCCCGTAACTGTTGCCTGTCGGACATCAATTCACTCGTAACCAAGCTGATCGAGGTCAGTGCCATTACAGAAGGTATCTGATTGCAAAAAGTGTGGGTAAATCCTGAATGCTGCAGAATCTCCTTTCACACAGTCAGAGCAAAAAAAATAATTAAATCACTCAAGTGTGAAAAAGAGCTTAAGCTGGTCTGTTTATACAGCTGTTCATTAGGCAGTTCAATAGCTTTTGTTTGGTAGTGTTTATTTATGTTCTTCAAGTTCTAGTGGTTTAATGTTTTATTTTAACTGTGGCTTCGTGAATGGAAGCTCTCTTTCACGCTCAAGTGATTTAATCATTTTTCTAAACTTTGGCTGTGTGAAGGGAGACTCAGTAGCGTTCAGGGGTTTCCCACACTTTTTGCAATCAGATACCTCCTGTAATGGCGCTGACCTCAATCAGCCTGAGAGAGGAGTCAGGTCTTACCCGATTTTTTTACCGAGTCTATGGAAAAAAATTAATTCATTAAGCACTTCAAAGCTTGTTTTGTTTAAACAGGTATCCCTCAACCATCACCACAATGACTCGCCTAATTTACTTGCAGCCTCTCGTTCTGTGTTCTGTCTTCTATAGCTGGAGGTAAGTTGTTCCTTCTGTCCACTGTTTGGGCCAGTATTTCTATTGAATTTTCTCTCCCGTGGCTGTAGGAAAGGTCGTTTTCAAAGCTGTTTGACCTGTGATCTTCAACCTAGACTGTGCCTTCTCATCACTGCTGCCACCATATAATGAGTTCTTTATGTGTCTGATGCAACATAAATGAGGTGTGTGGAGTCCAGATGGTTAAAGATCTCAAACAGGTTTAGTACAGCTAAACTATTGTATACAGTACAGAGCAAACTATTTACAGAACCTTCATCTAGGTGTTACAGTTCCAGAGTGACTCTGGCTTGTAGTCACTTGACTGTATCCTGGTACTTAGCTCATTAGCATACTGAGATCTTAAAGGGACATCACTCTTAAAGGCAATCATACAACAGTACTCACATTCAGCGCTGCTTCCTCGTATCACTCTTCACCCATATCCCCCTTCCAACTCTACTTCATCTATGTCCACTCCTGGAAGAAACTCTGTCCTAATTCACTTACAACTACACTTTCAAAAATCCCAGTTGTCTAGCCTTTGGCCCTTTGTTGATTACAACATTTTTCCAGCTACTGATCTACTCAGCCACACCCACAACTCCATCTTTGATACCTTAGTCCCCATTAAAACCATTACTCTCTCACACTGACTGTTCACTGGTCTGACAATGATGAACGGTCATTGGCCTGAAACGTTGACTCTGTTCCTCTCTCCCTAAATGCTGCCTGACCTGCTGAGTATTTCCAGTATTTTCTGTTTTGATTTCAAATTTTCAGCATCTGCAATATTGTACGTTTTGTATATATTTTTAAATTCTCATCCTTGTATTCAAATTCATCCATAGCTTCACCCCACATCTCTGTTATCTCCTCCAGCTCTCCAACCCTCCGTGATGTCTGTACTCCTCTAATTCTAGACTCTTGCACATCTCAGATTTTAATCGCTCCACCGTTGGTGGCCATGCCTTTAGCTGCCAAGCCCTAAACTCTGGAATTCCCTCTCGACACCTCTCTACTCTCTGCCTCACTCTCCTCCTTCAAGCTATTCCTTAAAACCTAATTCTTTGACCAACATCTACCCAAATATCTCTTAGGTCACTTGGTTTCAAATGTTGTTTTATAATTCCCCTGTGAAGCTCCTTGGAATTGTTTATTATATGAAACTTATTATGTTTATTATTGTATAAATAAATACAAGTCACTATTGCTGCCACAAAGCTGAATCTGAGTGTGTGTGTATGTGCATATGTGCGTGTAATAGAAAACTGACTAACAATTGCTAAACCATGTGGCAGTTTGATCTCTCTCTCTCTCTCTGAATTTTATGTATCTCACATTTTTTATAAATAAACATATCAAAGGTAGCCGTCATTTTTTTATGACACTATTCTGAAGAGGATCCTTTTACTGAGGTGAAACCGTTCTGCATTTAGGTGTCTACCTTGGCTCAGTGGTAGTCAACTTTGAATCAGGAGATTATGGGGTGAAATTTATCTTGTTAGCACAAAACATGCGATAATGAATTGACAACTCGGTTTATACTCTGCCTAATTTTCAGTGCCATTGAAGTCAATGTCAAATGAAAATCACTTGGTGTAACATGGACTACTGTTTTGCAATCATCCCCAGTGTGTTGAAGTCCCATTCAGAGATTTGAAATCATGATGATGGCTGATACTTCAATGCAGCACTGAGAGTGTTGAGAGAATGCTGCTTTTTGGATGAGACATTGAACCAATGCCCCACCTGCCCTTTTTGGTGGGCACAAAAGATCCCAAAGCAAGTTTTGAACAAAATCAACGGAGTTCTTGCGGTGCCCTGGCTGTAAAGGCAGACTACACGACCCGAACCGGACGGGACACGACGACATGTGTCTGGCTCGGGTCGGGTCAGTTCACACTTCCGGGTCCGGCACCCGGGCTTGGGTCGGGCCATGTCGGACACGCTCTATCACCACCTCCAGTAAGTGGCTGCAATGTTAATGTACTTTTTGGACTTGAAAGGTGGTTTTGTTACAGTTATTTTAAGCTTGTGCAGATAAGTAACAAAGTGAAAAACGGAAGGTAGGTTAACTGATGGTCGGGTCGGGTCAGGCCAGGTGCGGGAAAAAATGAAAAGACTCGGGCCGGGCTGGGCTCGGGGTCGGATGTGGCTCTGTCGGGCTTGGGTCGGTTTTTATTTGCAGACCCAAGCCGGCCTTTAGCCGGATGACATTTATCCCTAAACCAGCAACACAAAGGGGCAGATTATCTGGCCATTTATCTCACTCTTGTTTGAAGGATCTTGCTGTTGTCAAATTCGCTACTATGGCTGTCTACATTACAATGGTGATTACATGTTAAAAGTACTTAATTGGTTATGAAGTATTTTGGGATGCCCTGAGGTCATGAAATATATAGCATAAGTATAACAAGCTCTTCTTTTCTTGCTGCCTTTTTCTTAGCTGTGTTGTCTTTTAGATGCAGTTACCTATACCACTGTTTTTCATTTCCTTCCCTTTCTCCACTTCTTACTATTCATTTTCCTCCTCCTCTGACAACTCAATGACACTTTCTCTGGAGCACTTGATTGTGGAGGTGGGATGTTACTTAACCTTCTGTGTAGCTGTGAGCCTATAAATTATGAATCTTTAATTGAAGAGGTTTAATTTTTGCAAAAACAGTAGCATGTGACAATGCACTACAAATTTCGCTGCAGCATTTTTTGGAATGCTGAAAAAAGTGGGCCACAGGCACTGATGGTGTGATATGATACTGACATTCATGTCAATGGCAGCCTACACTACATGAAGTCCAAAGGAATCATTGGGTGTGCCCTTTCTTTGCTCATAAGGTTAAAAAGTAAGACTAGTTGTTTGAATGACAGGCAGGTTTTTTTTCCTGCCTTTTGCTTTTAACCATCTCTAAGATGGTTCTTTACAGAGTTTTAATGTAGCTGCCATCAAAGGTAGTACCCTTGAAGTGGTTGCTGCAATTGTTTGACTTTTCAAGTATTAATGTCAAAATTAAGCACTTATAGACATGGGCTAGAAATTGGATTGCAATCCTACTGCACTGCAAGGCTAATGAGGTCATGCAAGATCGCAACAAATCGGTCTGCCAGCCTCATTTGCTTCTTAACGGTGGGTTGTGGACTCCAGTCGCGGTCCCAGAGGAAGCTTGTATGTCCCAGAAGTCAACAAGATTGGTCGAGGTCCTTAACAAGCGAGGAGGAGGTGAGCAGTCGCCTACTTCTTCTTGCTCCTCAATAAGGTAAGCAAAAATGTTCAAACTTACCTCTCTGGCAGCTGCTAAATGCTTGAAGAAAATAAGTGCCGCATACATGACACATGTTGCGGTCATGCACAATCGAATTGAATTTTTCAAAGACAACTTCAAACAAGCATGAGGCCCCCTTTTTGCATCAGGAAAGTGCCAATGCCTGTCTCAGGCACACACCCTGGACACCTACAGAGGAACTTATATAGCAGGCGGCACAGTGCTAACATGTGGTGAGCACCTGCATGCCACCCGCATTATTAGACCCTTAGGCACTTTATGTAGCATGACCCAATTTCTAAGACAATTTTTGGATTCTAATTAATTTTAAAAATTAATCTATTCCTCTCAATTCAAATTTGCTAATTTAAATTATCGAATAATTACATTTTTATGATGCAAAAAATCTTCAAATTTCATGTAACCCTGTGTTTGATTTACATCAGACATGAGGAAATTGGTGATAGTAGGCTCTACAATGAGGTAATGTGCTATGTAAATTCGAGTGAATTCTCCCTGATTATCCTTGACTAGTAAAGGTTGGTTGGAGGAGTTACAGTTGGCAGAATAGTAACATTGAACTATCCTGTTTACTCTTTAATGGTGCCCAATGCCTGCCACGTTTTCTACATTACAACCATGCCTACACATCAAAAGTACTTCATTGGCTATAAAGAACTTTGGGAATCCTGAGGTCATGAAAGGCACTATATAAATGCTAGTCTTTTTTCTTTCTCTAAACACGACTTACATTCATAGGCTTTGGATGCTTTTTCCCTCCAAAATATATGTGACAGTTGTTAACCAAGTTTAAGTAACTTACTGCTGCTTATTAAGCTTGTTAATTGTTACTACATGAAGTTCCATTTTCTGCTCTCCTACTTAGACCTTTCTGATTGTCCACCAGAATTTACAAGACACATTACCTCAGCCTACTATCACCAATTTCCTCCTGATTTCCATAAATCAACCTTATGATTCAGTTCAATTTATGCCATTTACATTGAATTATCTTCAGTCCCGTGCCTAATATCTTGCTGGTCAATACATGCATGACAAACATTCATAGGAACATACGTACAAACATACAAATTAGGAGGAGGAGTAGGCCACTTGGCCCCTTGAGCCTGCTCTGCCATTCAATAAGATCATGACTAATCTGATTGTAATTTCGACTCCACATTCCCACCTACCTCCAATAACCTTTCACCCCCTTGCTTATCAAAAATCTATCTACCTCTGCCTTAAAATATTGAAAGACTCTGCTTCCATTGCCTTTTGAGGAAGAGAATTCCAAAGACTCACGATGCTCTGAGAGAAAAAAAATTCTCCTCATCTCTGTCTTCAACGAGCAACCCCTTATTTTTAAATAGTGACCCTCTTGTTCTAGATTCTCCCACAAGGGCAAACATCCTTCCACATCCACCCTGTCAAGGGCCCTCATGACCTTATATGTTTCAATCAAGTCACCTTTTACTCCTCTACACTCCAGTAGATACAAGCCTAGCCTGACAACCTTTCCTCATAAGACAACTGCCCACTCCAGGTATTAGTCCAGTAAATCTTCTCTGAACTGCATCCAACGCATTTACATCCTGACTTAAATAAGGAGACCAATACTGTATACAGTACTCCAATGCCCTGTATAACTGAAGCATAGCCTCCCTACTTTTGGATTCAATTCCCCTCGCAATGGACAATAACATTCTATTAGCTTTCTTAATTACTTGCTGAACCTGCATACATAATTGCCCTTATTTAAGTTTAACATACTAGTCCTGGACCCATTCTGCTACCTGGGGGCACCTTGACTATGAAATCATCAATTAGTCCTATTTCATTGCACAATACCAGGTCCAGTACTGCCTGCTCTCTGGTTGGTGCCAGAACGTGCTGTTCTAAGAAACCATCCTAAATACATTCTGTGAACTCCTCATAGAACCATTGAAAAATTATGGCACAGAAGGAGGCCATTCAGCCCATCATGTCTGCGCCGGCCGAAAAAACTAGTCACTCAATCTAATCCCACATTCCAGCACCTGGTCCGCAGCCTTGCAGGTTACCGCACTGCAGGTGCATGTCCAAGTATCTTTTAAATGAGTTTAGGGTTTCTGCCTTCACCACAATTCCTGGTAGTGAATTCCAGACACCCACCAACTCTGGATGAAAAAGATTTTCCTCATGTCTCCTCGAATCCTTCGACCAATCACTTTAAATCTGTGCCCCCTGGTAATTGACCTCTCCGCTAGAGGAAACAGGTTCTTCCTGTCAGCTCTATCTAGGCCCCTCATAATTTTGTACACCTCAATTAAGTCACCCCTCAGCCTCCTCTGTTCTAAGGAAAACAATCCTAGCCTATCCAGTCTTTTCTCATAGCTGCAAATTTCAAATCCTGGCAGCATTCTTGTAAATCTCCTCTGTACTCTCTCCAGAGCAATTATGTCCTTCCTGCAATGTGGTGACCAGAACAGTACGCAATACTCCAGCAGCAGCCCAACCAGTGTTTTATACAGTTGCAGCATTATATCCCTGTTTTTGTATTCTATACCTGGGCCAATAAAGGAAAGCATTCCATATACCTTCTTCACCACTCAATCTACCTGTCCTGCCTCACTCAGGGTACTGTCACTTCTACCCCTGTCAATATCCTCCTGTTTATTGTGTATTCCCTCGCTTTGTTTGCCCTTCCCAAATGCTTTACCTCACACTTTTCCGGATTGAATTCCATTTGCCACTTTTCCGCTGACTCAACCAAACCATTTGATATCATTCTGGAGTCTACAGCGATCCTCTTCACTATCAACTACATGACTAATTTTTGTGCCATCAGCAAACTTCCCAAACACGCCTCCCACATTTAAGTCGAAATTATTAATATATACCACAAACCGTAAGGAACTCAACACTGCAGGCGACCACCATCCAACCCGTGAACTGTACGTAACCTGGTATTTGGGGAAAGTAGTGTGTGCAGCTAAAAGTGGTAAATAAATGTCCACAGCAGGGAAGTGGGATGTATTGAAGCAGCAAAGTGGTGTAACTGAACTGCTAATGGGGAAGTGAACGAAGTAAAACCTGAAAGGTGGTTATTAAGGCATGTCTAAACTATAGCTAAGTTTGTAAAAGGGGCGCCACGAGAGCTGGTTGCTTGGAGACCAAGGGTCGGCGGAGTGAGGTAATGTCTTGTTATCACACAAGGGCTGGAGAACAGAGAACTAGCTGTGCAATGTTGTCGAAACTTGAGGGATGAAGCTACCAAAAATAAGCAGATGTCAAAACCGGTGAAAGGTTGACTGACTGTGGTTGACATAGTGTGCCCACGGCATTAGTAACAGCTGACCAATCAATCACTGTACATCGGGTAGTCAGGTCCGGCCCATCCCAAGCTGATGAGGCAGGTAGCATGCATGAAACAGGGTATAAGAACGCGTGCTCCAAAGTGCTGGCTAGCTAGCTCAGGACTAAGTAGTCTGATCAACTATTTGGAGAAGCGAAAGGGGAGGACCAATCATCTGCTCTGATCCGACTCACGGATGAACCTGAGTAACCTAGCTTACGTGGGTGCACGTAAGTATAATCTCTGTTGAAGATAAGATTTTGAAACTCTGAATAAACGTGCCATGTGTGAACAATAATTTGGTAGTCTTGAGTTGTTGATACCCAGAGTAAACCTCCGGACCAGTCGTGGAGATAGATTATAACACTGAGCCATGTGGAATGCCACTGAAAACCGCTTTCCATTTGCAAAAAACATCTGTCGACTGCTACCGTTTGTTCCCTGTCACTGAGCCAATTTTGGATCCAACCTGCCACATTCCCCTTTATCCCATGGGCTTTCATTTTTCTAACCAGTCTGCCATGCGGCACCTTGTCAAATGCCTTACTAAAATCCACATCCACTGCACTACCCTCATCAATCCTCCTTTTTACTTCCTCAAAAAACTCAATCAAGTTAGCGAGACATGACCTTCCCTTAACAAATCCATGTTGACTATCCCTGATTAATCTGTGCCTTTCTAAGTGGCAGTTTATCCTGTCTGTCAGAATTGATTCCAATAATTTACCCACCACCGAGGTCAGACTGACCGGCCTATAATTATTTGGCCTATTCCTCGCACCCTTTTTAAACAATGGTACAACGTTCACAGGCCTCCAATCCTCTGGCACCTCACCCATATCCAGTGAGGATTTGAAGATGACCCTCAGCACATCTGCTTTTCCCTCCCTGGCTTCCTTTTACAACCTGGGATGCAATCCATCTGACCCTGGTGACTTTCAAGGAAGTCAGAGCCTCTAGTACTTCCTCTCTCATTATGCTTATCGTATCTAATATTTCACACTCCTCCTCTTTTACTACAATGTCTGCATCATCCCTCTCCTTTGTGAAGACAGAGACAATTAGCACATCCTCTGCATCCACGCATAAGTTCCCTTGTACATCTTTGATAGGCCTACCCTTTCCTTAGTTATCCTCTTGCTCTTAATGCACTGTTAAAACATCTTTGGCTTATCCTTGATTTTACCTGCCAATAATTTTTCATGTCCTCTCTGCTTTTATCGGCTGCCTTTGTCCATCTGTTTTTTCCAGTCTATATGTAGATTCAAATCCCCCATGACTATTGCGTACCTTTCTGACAAATTCCCATTATTTCTTCCTTTATACTCTGTCCTACAGTGTGGTTACTGGTAGGGGGGCTGTACACCACTCCTACAAGTGACATCTTGCCTTTATCATTTCTCATCTCTACCCAAACTGCTTCTACATCCTGGTTTCCTGAACTTAGGTCACCCCTTTCTAATGTGCTAATACCATTATTAATTAACAGAACCACCCCTGCACCTTTTCCTAGCTTCCTGTCCTTCAATAGTCAGTTCCTAATCTTTGTCATCCTGCAGCCATGTCTCTGTAATGGCTATCAGATCGTACTTATTTATTTCTATTTGCCCTATCAGTTCATCCATTTTGTTTCAAATGCTATGTGCATTCAGATACAGAGCCTTTAGTTTTGTCCCTTTATTATTTTTGTAACATCTAGTCTTGACTGCTAATTTACTCTTAGATTTGTGCTCCCTATCCCTTCCTGTCACTGTCTGTTTATCATTTCCAATATTAATACCTTTCTCTCTTGTCTTGTCTCTACTCTTTGATTTACCACATCTTCTCAAATTTGATCCCTTGCCCAACTATTCAGTTTAAAATCCACTCTGCTTCCTTAATTATGCGGCTTGCTAGAACACCAGCCCCAGCATGGTTCAGGTGTAGACCATCCCAAAGGTACAGCCCCCACTTTCCCCAGTACTGGTGCCAGTGCCCCACAAACCAGAACCTACTTCTACCACATCAGTCTATGAGCCATGCATTAATTTCTCTAATCTTATTTGCCCTGTGCGAATTTGCACGTGGCTAATCTCTGGATTATTACCTTTGAGGTTTTGCTTCTTAATTTGGTACCCAGCTCCTGATACTGACTATGCAGCACCTCCTTCCTTGTCCTGCTTATATTGTTGGTACCTACATGGACCACAATGACTGGATCCTTCCTCTCCCACTGTAAGTTCCTCTCCAGCCCTAAGCAAATGTCCCGCACCCTGGCATTGGGCAGGCAACACAACCTTCTGGATCTCGCTCTTTGCTGCAGAGAGCAGTGCCAATCCCCCTCACTATACTATCCCCTACTACTGCATTCCTTTTTGCTCCCCCCTGTTGAATGGCTTCCTGTACCATGGTGCCATGGTCAGTTAGCTCATCTACCCTGCAGGCCCCACTCTCACCCAAACAAGCTGAGAGAACCTCAAACCTATTGGACAATCACAAAGGCTAAAGCTCACACACTCCTGCCCTCTGGGTCCCCTTACTTGCCTCAGCTGCAGCCACACTCTTTTGTTCCCGACTACTGACCAAATCAGAAGACCCTGTCCGAAGGGGTGTGACCGCCTCCTGGTGCAAAATGTCCAAGTAACTTTCCTCCTCCCTGATGTGTCTTAGTGTCTGCAGCTCGGCCTCCAGCTCAAAGACTCTGAGCTGAAGCTCCTTGTGCCACAAAAAATTACTGCTGACATGTTTGCCCTGGGTCACACTGGCATCCAGGAGCTCCCACATGCTGTAGGCATGATACATCACCTGTCCTGTCCTCCTTAATGTATTTTAATTACCTAAATAATTATTTTATTCAGTTATTTCTTCTCTTTTTTATATCTATTAACCTTACCACCAGTTCCTGTACTTATTGAAACCTTAGGAATAAAATAGACCTTAACCACTTACCAGATACTCACCAAAGAGCTAGCTTCTTCCCCTATCATAGAGCAATAACCAAATCCTACAGGGTGAAAAAGTTAGAAAAAGCAAAGAAGCACTTCCTTCCCCTCCTCTCCCAAGTCCCTCAACTCGCCAAACTCCCAGCACTTTGTTCAAGTTGCACTCAGTGCTAAGTCGCACTGAGATGCCTGTATTTATATGTTCTGATACTAAAGAGATTAGCAGAGTCCCAGGTACAGAAAAAACAGTTCAAGCTAGTTTTCTTAATTCACTAACTACAGGTGTTCCCAGTAGATAGCTTGTATATCCCTGCTTAGACCCCTGGATGAAAATTTAGAATTTAAACAGTGACTTTCAGTTAAATGTTATATATTAAATACAAACAAATTAGATTTTTAGGAAGAGATTAAGATTTCCTCAACTCACCGAGCTCCCAGCACACTGTTCAAGGCACACTCATGGACTCTCTAAATCTCCCAATCTTCTTTATCCATTGTGGGGTCCACTCTATTATGGCAGTTATTGCAAATTCCACTGCAGATTTAATTGACTAGCTTAATTCAACTCTGGCGATTGCATGCAATACAAAAGTTATATTCTCGCAGTTCAGTGGTAACTGTGAGTGGTTATCACAAAAAATCCTTAATTTTCACACATAGCATCCTTTGGACTACTAACAATTATTATTCTAAGGTGGCTGCTATTTATTGCTCTGTAAGAAATATTGCAATCAGTAAACATTGCTGTACTTTTTCACGAAATGCGGTATATCTTAACTTCAATAGAAATGACAGTGAGGAGAGATGTAAAATGGGCTGCCAACTTGTTATCTCCTATTTCAAACCATCGGCACAAAGTCAAGATCTCTACTTCAAAGTGTTTTCATCGAATGTGACTGCTTTATGTTAAACAGAATGGTGTTTACATTTGACTGTTATTAACTGAGCCAGCAGTGGCAAATTTCTCAGTTTATTTGACAATAAAGGTTTTCTCTCGCACTTTAAAAGATTTATTAAACCCTTGCCTTGGAAAACCAATAAAAGGAAATTGTGTTATAGCCCGAGAGTACAATTATGATCATGTTAGCTCTGTGATTATCAGAGTTCATATCTTGCTGCTTTTATGAATTTCCTGCGATAGTTAAGAACAACTCATTGGGAACTGGAAAGCTAAAGCAGCTGAGGCAAAGTGCCCAGTCTTATCTCTGAAAGCCTCTGTAGGTCATTGTGATTTTTTTTCTTAATCCTATCCTTCACAATGTCCTTAGTATTTTAAAAGTTTTGATGGGTTGTTGATGATGAGGTATCTTCAGCTGGCCTGTGATAACATGTGGCAAGTGGATTTTCTGCCTCATTGGAGATAAAAAGGCCAACACTTCTGGATTTCATAAGTACCTACTTGAATGTCAGTTTTGAGGACTGGATGTGAGAAGTACATTTTCAAAGCTTGTAAAAAATCTTCCTTCACTAACAAGAAGGTGCTGGATTCTCACCCCATGGAATTTGATAAATAAGCAAATAAATTTCCAAAAAATTATTCGTTTAGAAGTTTAAAAGGATTAAGTAATAATTAGTGTGTGCCCAGGAGGACTTTGATGATACGATTTAAAGCTAATCATAAACATGAAATAGCACAATAATTGCATATCTTAGCTATTGACTGACACCTTGATCAAGCAAACTTCCTTTTGTAGAGTTCAAGAGATTTAGCCTAGATCATTAATGAAGTAATACAGATGAAACCTAACTCTGGTTAATGAGACTGGTTTTCTGCTCGGAGATGCTGAAAGGAAACTGAAGCAGTATTCCAGTGATCAATTTAATAAACAAATGAACTCCCTTCGAAGTAGGCAGCACACCTAGACAATTAAGGCACTCATTGCTGAATGACTTGGGACAAATAGCACTGAAGAAACACTACCGTATCTTAAGTAGAATTATTTCCACAGGAGGGAGTAATCAGAACTGTCTGGCCCAAATACTCAGTCCAGATGTGCCTGTAGTATCAGGGGCCCTCTCAGACATGTGTAGCATCCTTTCTTTTAACCTCAGAGAAAACTTCTTTTTTGGAGAATTACAAGGCCTGAAAACATTTTGGTGCTAATTCAAAGGCTCATTACAGGTCAGCTTTGGGGCACAGAAAAGGACAAGGAACGACATAAACTTATCCATCACATCAATTGGAGATAAGCAAATATTGCTCCTTGAATTTTCCTTACACTAATGAACTAATGTTGCAGTAAATACACAACATTCCTTGTTCTTACGCTGTATTAAGTTTTCACTTCAACACTATTAACCTTTCAGACACATTTCTAGATCAAGGCGCTAATTTTGCTTACTCTGTTAATGAGTCAGTCAACTACCAAGAATCATCTACCAAACTGTCACATTTGCATCTGTCACCTCATTTGATGTTGGTTAATTATTTTATCACAAGCTGTTGAGTAATCTCAGGATGTCATCTATTTTCAGAACAAGATAATAAATAGTTTTCCTATCGAACTATAAATCTTGGCATGTAATTTAGGCCAAACTAGAAGACAATTATACTAACAATCTCTCGGGACACAAAATATTGATTCCACGGATAGATTTTACACACCTTTGTTCTTCATGGAATTCTGTAATGCCTGTGGAGGACAGAACAATAGCTTACATGTGTTAAGAATTTGAAAAAGATATTGTATAACAAAGAGCAGTCAATATGCATCTAGGCGCATGTATTCCATCATTATTCAGGGTCTCCATGGAAACAAATCTGTATATTTTGAAATCGTTAGTTCTCTTTTACCATTTTGCACCATTTTATGTAATTTTTGGAGATCTACTTGAAAAACAATCCTGCCTCTGGCGTATACATTTTTGTTCTCGACACGGTCAAAAAAATTAAGCAACAAAACCAGTCCCTCTCTGGTGCCTTCTTGTAAGCCCAGTGTGTTGCTAGAATCAATGAAATCAATAATTAATTGTTTCATTATTGGAAAGGCTGATCAGATTGGCTGAGAGAGAGTAATAACACATGATGGATGCTTAGATTCTTCAATACAATTATTTTCTTCATTTATTAGTAGTTAGTTGCAACAGAGAAATATAATGCAGAAAATAGATACAAAGGACTGGATTTTCTTCCACGATCCCATCTAAAATTGGGCAAGATTATACCGATACTGGCAGAAAAATTGGGTGGTGAGGACTATCACCATCACACAGTGGGAGTGGATCTGCACTGTGCACAGTTAATATACAGTGAGTGATAGTGAATTGGCTGCCCATTTTACATCTCTCCTGATTTTCATCCCCCTGCCCCCACTGGAACTGCTATGAACTGCCCCTTGTACACCTGCTAACGCGAGGGTGAGACAGCACAGTTCCATCATGCCCACTACATTTACTGCCACTCCCATGGAAGGTGGTGGTAGACCCAAAATTCTTTAAATGGAGTGTGATGGTCTAGTAGAGGCCTCTCTTTCCTCAGTTTATGGTCAAAAACATTACCTGTTTAGGCCTCGGCTACAACTGTGTCCACAAAAAAATGCTATTTTAATTTTGGGGTTATTCTCTCCTTTTAAAGACCCTCTTTGATTGCTGCAACAGTACCTCCATTTCTGTATTCATCAGGTTGATATGTTATGAAATTTGA
Organism: Heterodontus francisci; assembly: GCF_036365525.1. Taxonomy (NCBI): domain Eukaryota; kingdom Metazoa; phylum Chordata; class Chondrichthyes; order Heterodontiformes; family Heterodontidae; genus Heterodontus; species Heterodontus francisci. The sequence continues at coordinate 152,972,330 of NC_090373.1, read as the reverse complement.
AGGCCTTGAGAATGTAACAGCAATATTAGCTGTGTGTGGGAAGAATGTAGAGAGAAACATTTTAAACGTCTGCTGAAAGTGGGAGTGGGGGTGGGTGAGCACTACTTGTAATCGCCCCTATCCATATAGATATCATTGAAAGAGGCAGGACTGGAGCTGAGAAAGTCAAACGTTGAAATTCCCAAACATTTCATTCCCATTATCACCATGGAAATGTGTGCCTACACAGAATAAGCACATTGGTGATAAAAATCCCCATTTGCTAAATGTTATAACTTACATTTTGTACTGCCAGAAGCAGCATATAAGGAGTTAACATCCAAGGGCAGAGGAAGCATTTCTCAATAGAAAGCCAACAATTCAGAGATGTGGGAGTGGATCTGCACTGTGCACGGTTAATATACAGCGAGTGATAGTGAATTGGCTGCCCATTTTACATCTCTCCTGATTTTTAGTTCCATTGACTTCAAATGGAAGTAACAATCAGGGGAGATATGAAATGGGCTATTGATCACCTGTTTTACATTATCGCACGCCATCAGGATTTACTTCATTACCTGGGAAAGGACTCCACAAGGTGGGCATTCGTTTTAACCTGAAGTGTTAATGGGTTAATTAAGCAAGGGGAGGTGTCATTGGTAATCCCAAACCTTTCATGCTATTCTTAAAGATTGCTGTTCATGTGTTCAATTTAATACAACCAACATGGCACAAAACGGCTAGACTGTAAAAAAAGCACCTTCAGCACAAAATAATCTGTGAATGGCGGCTGATTTGGAGCAGGTAAGAAAAAAGCAGCATCATTACTTTTGTTCTCTGAACACTTCAATAGATATGCTGCAGTCTGAGGTAGCGGCTTTGATTGTCAGCTGTTCTCAGACATTTTGAAAAGAGGGAGGTTGAGCTATTGATTGGCTGGAACCCTCTGTGACAGATTTTGTCCCCAGAAAACACCCTCTTATGGAATACAGTCCGTGTAGGCTAAAATGAGTTTAAGATTCATGTTTACACGAAGGGTATGGGGTGTTTTTAATATTTTTGTATATATTCAAGGAGAATAAAGAAATATATATTTGAATATGCTGTACTGGTTACTGTACATTGATCTACCTGAGGTAAAGGAAATCATTTGTTGCTCCATAACTTGTATGTTGATTTGGTAAGAATTTCTAGCTTTTTAGTCGCAATAAGTGTTCATGCATAGTGCTGCTTCTACCTTTCAACGAAAGAATCAGAGTAGAGATAGAGATTCTTTTCTTTATGCAGTGAGTTGCTATGATCTGGAATGCACTACTTGAAAGGATGGTGGAAGCAGATTCTTTAAAAAGGTAACAGGATATAGAGTGGAAAAGTGAAAATTTGCAGGGCAATGGGGAAAGAGCAAGGATGTGGGACTAATTGGATAGCTCTTACAAAGAGCTATAGGTACAATGGGACAAATAGCTTCCTTCATGCCTTCATCAGCCTGTCCTCCAAGCTGTAGAATTTCCTCCCAAAACCTACACCTCACTATCTCTGGCCAGAATTTAACAGTGAAATAGTGGCCCCACCTACCAGCTGAAAAGTTGAGGGAGAGCCCGCCTCCACCGGGCCTAAAAGTCACACTGCTGTTTTGTGTGGCGAAGCCCCTTAATTGGCCTCGGTCGTGACTTCTGCCTCTCTTAGGCAGGAAGTTCCGCCTCCAAGGGCTGCTGGCCTATCAGAGAGCTGGCAGTTCTTCAGTCCCAGCAGCGCCACCGGGAGCAATGACCACTGCTAGAACTGCACCCAGCAAGAAGAGGAATGATGGACGTCGCCCTTCATGAGGTAAATGGGGGTCAGGCCTCGCTAGGTCCTGCGAAATTGGGGTAGGTCAGAGAGCAGGGCAGATGGGGTAGTTTTAGCAGGGGTAGCCAGTACTGCTAGGGGTGCCCTCCAAGGTGCATAGGGTGCCAGCAAGGAGGCCGGCAGGTATTACTGAGCAGCCTGCTGAGGTGCTGAAGTGCCCGCCCACTGCTGATAAAATACCAGCGGCAGCAGGAAGAGGCCCTTAAGTGGCAATTAGTTAGCCTGGAATGGCGAACCGTTAGCCACCTCCACCACTGCTGACTACATTGCAGCGGAGGTGGGTAGGTGACGGGAATGGCTCCACCCGCCCCCCACATGATTTTATGCTCCCCCTCCCGCCTTCTAGCCTGCTCCCAGGGGCTGAAGGGGCAGGAAGGCATCAAATTCTGGCCAGTGTGTCTCCTCCCGACACTGTATTTCCAGCATTTTCTATTTTTGTTTCAAATTTCTAGCATCCGCAGTATTTTGCTTTTCCTGTTTAAAAAATTACCTCTTTGACTAAGTTTTCGGTTACTTATCCCAGCATCTCGTTATGCAGCACAGTGTCAAAGTTTGTTTGATAATACACCCCCTTGGTAACATGACTTGGATGTTTTATTAAATTAATAAATACAGGTTTACTATATAAATGCAGGCTATTGTTGTTTGATTCGATGATTTTATCTAAAATGGAATAAAGTACTTCTGACCACACCACTAAGAACTCTTATTTTCCTTTGCCTGCTCTGACTGAGATTGCCATTTTAGTGCCAATTTGTGTGCAGTTTTTTTAATTCTTTCATGGGATGTGGGCATCGCCGGCAAGGTCAGCAGTTATTGCCCATCTCTAATTGCCCTTGCGAAGGTGGTGGTGAGCCGCTGCCTTAAACTGCAACAGTCCATCTGGTGTAGGTAAACCCACAATGCAGGAAGAGAGTTCCAGGGTTCTAACTCAGCGATAGTTAAAGAATGGTGATATAGTTCCAAGTCAGGATGGTGTGTGGCTTGGAGGGGACTTGCAGGTGGTGATGTTCCTATCCGTCTGCTACCCTTGTCCTTCTAGGTGGTAGAGTTCGCAGGTTTGCAAGGTGCTGTAGAAGGAGGCATAGCGAGTTGCTGCTGTGCATCTTATAGATGGAGCACACTGTTGCCACTGTGCGTCGGTGGTGCAGGGAGTGAATATTTGAGGTGGTGGATGGGGTGCCAATCAAGCAGGCTGCTTTGTCCTGGATGGTGTCGAGCTTCTTGAGTGTGTTGGAGCTGCACCCATCCAGACAAGTGGAGAGTATTCCATCACACTCCTGACTTGTGCTTTGTATATGGTGGACAGGCTTTCGGGTGGGTCAAGAGGTGAGTTACTCTGACCTGCTCTTGTAGCCACAGAATGTATATGGCTGTCCCAGTAAAGTTTCTGGTCGATGGTAACCCCCAGGATGTTGATGTTGGGGGATTCAGCGATGAATGTCAAGGGGAGGTGATTAGATTCTCTCTTGTTGGAGATGGTCATTGCCTGGCACTTGTGAGGCACAAATGTTACTTGCCACTTATCAGCCGAAGCCTGAATGCTGTTGCAGTCTTGCTGCATGTGGACATAGACTGCTTCAGTATCTGTGGAGTTTCAAATGGTGCTGAACATTGTGCAATCATCAGCAAACATCCCTTCTGATGAAAGGAACGTCATTGATGAAGCAACTTAAGATGGTTGGACCTAGGACACTCTCCTGAGGAACTCTTGCAGTGATGCCCTAGGGGTAAGATGTTTGGCCTCCAACAACTGCAACAATCTTCCTTCATGCTAGGTATGACTCCAACCAGGAGTGTTTTCTCCCCCGATTCCCATTGACTTCAATTTTGCTAGGGCCTCTTCATGCCACACTTGGTCAAATGCTGCCTTGATGTCAAAGGCAATCATTCTCACCTCACCTCTGGAATCCAGCTCTTTTGTCATGTTTGGATCAAGGCTGTAATGAGCTCAGGAGAGAGTGGCCCTGGCTGAATCCAAACTGAGTATTGATGAGCTGGTTATTGCTTGATAGCACTGTGGATGACACCTTCCATCACTTTGCTGATGATCGAGTGTAGACTGATGGGGTGCTAATTGGCTGGATTGAATTTGTCCTGCTTTTTGTGGACAGACATATCTGGACAATTTTCCACAGTGTTAGGTAGATGCCAGTGTTGTACCTGTACTGGAACAGCTTGGCTAGGGGCATGGCTAGTTCAGGACTACAAGTCTTCAGTACTATTGTCGGAATGTCGTGAGGGCCCATACTTTTTGCTCTATCCAGTGACTTCAACCATTTCCTGAGATCACGTGGAGTGAGTTGAATTAGCTGATGATTGGCATCTGTGACACTGGGACCTTAGGAGGAGGCTGAGATGGATTATTTACTTGGCACTTCTGGTTGAAGATAGTTGCAAATGCTTCAGCCTTTTCTTTTGCATGGATATGCTGGGTCCCACCCACCATTGAAGATGAGTATGCTTTTGGAGCCTCCTCCTTTGGTTAGTTGTTTAATTGTCCATCATCATTCACGACTGGATGTGGCAGGACTTTGATCTGATCTGTTGGCTGTGGGATCGCTTTGCTCTGTCTATTGCATGCTGCTTACACTGTCTTGCATGATGTAGTCCTGTGTTGTAGCTTCACCAGGTTGGCACCTGATTTTTATATATGCCTGCTGCTGCTCCGAGCCTGCACTCATTGAACCAGAATTGATCCCCTGGCTTGATGTAATGGTAGAGTGGGGGATCTGTAACCATGAGGTTACAGATTGTGGTTAAATACAATTCTGCTGCTGCTGATGGCCCATGGCACCTCATGGATGCCCAGTTTTGAGCTGCTAGATCTGTTCTGAATCTATCTTATTTAGCATGGTGGTAGTGCCACACAACACGATGGACAGTATCCTCAGTATGAAGTTGGGTCTGCATCTTTACAAGGACCGTGCTGTAGTCACTCCGACCAATACTGTCCTCGACAGCTGCATCTGCAACAGGTAGATTGGTGAGGGTGAGCTCAAGCAGGTTTTTGCCTCACCCATTGCCGCAGGCCCAGTCTGGCAACTATGTACTTCAGGACTTGACCAGGTTGGTCAGTAGTGATACTATCGAGCCACTCTTGGTGATGGACATTGAGGCCCCCACCCAGAGTACATTCCCGAGCTGAGGGAGGTAGGCGGTAATCAGCAGGAGGTGTGTGAGAAATGGGACCCCTTTAAGAAATAATACTTTTCAGAGTAATATAGAATTCTTATAGAAACAGTAGTCATAATATGAAACAGCTCCACAGAAGAGCTGTTTTCCTTTGTCTCTCAAAAGGGACAGAGAAGCAGTTCCTAATATCAGAGTCATCACTGGTGTAAACAAGATAGGGAGAGAAGAGCATGACATTCCCAAGGGGGTCATATAGAAGCCACAAGACACCATAGACATTTCTAAGCTGATATGAGGAAGTCTTCGAGCATCTGATGTCTAATGAAAGCTAACATTTGATCTCGAGCTGAAGTGATGGACAAGCTGGGGTGGGGGGGGGTGACGACCCCGACACTTCGAGTACCTGTCCTGTATTCATTGGTTAGAAGGGTTCAAACAAGTGATTGACATAGGGTGAACTACCAACCCCTAGAAATAAAATATATAAACAAGTGCACGGGATGGAAATAGTCAGTCTTTAAAGGAAAGGTTCTCGAAGCTTGGCTTTGGTTGAATGTTAGCCTTCAGGAGCCTCCTTTGGTGAGCTCGAGAAGACTGAGGACCATGAAGACTGAAGAGACCAACTATACCTTGCCTGCCTCACCCTCAGGGAGACTGCCAACACCGTTCTGCCTCACTATATGATCTGGGATTGGTAATCTGTTCAGTCATCACAGGTCATATGTCTTTTCTGTCTTTTTAGTTCATGCATCATCATACTTAAACTGCTACTTCTTAATATACATTATATTTAAACTGTTGCTTCTTAATAAACTATTTTAAAATCACATTATGAGCTTGACCCCCTTCTTTGGGTATCTGTGACTCCCAAACCTAAATCTTACAGTTGTCCTCACCCTGATGCCATGAAACTTCATGGGATCCAGAGTCAATGTTGAGGAATCCCAGAGCCACTCCCTCCCAACTGTGTACCACTGTGCCACCACTTCTGGTGGGTCTGGTCTGCTGCTGGGACAGGACATATCTAGGGATGGTGATGGAAGTTTGGAATATTGGCTGTAAGATATGAATCAGTGAGTATGACTATGTCAGGCTCTTCCAGTTTTGGCACAAGTCCCCAGATATTAGTAAGGAGGACTTTACAGGGTGTACCATTGTCATTTCTGATGCCTAGGTCAATGCCAGGTGGTCTATCCGTTTTTTTAAAATTTTTCGGTAGCAGTTTGGTACAACTGAGTGTCTTGCTAGGCCATTTCAGAGGGCAGTGAGTCAACCACATTGCTGTGGGTCTAGAATCACATATAGATCAGACTGGGTAAGACAACAGATTTCATTCCCTAAAGGGCATTAATGAACAAAATGAGTTTTTACAACAATCTGGTAGTTTTATGCTCAATATTACTAAGACTGACTTTTAATTCCAGATTTATTAATTAATTGAATCTAAATTCCTCCAGCTGTCATGGTGGGATTTGAATTTGTGACCCTAGAGCATTAGTCAGGGCCTCTAGTTTATTAGCCGAGTATGGGGAGACGGTGGTTTAGTGGTAATGTCATTGGACTAGTAATTCAGAGGCCCTGGCTGATGCCCTGGGGACATGGGTTCAAATACCACCATGGCAGCTGGAATTGAAAGCTAGTCTCAGTAATGGTGCCATGAAACTACCATTGATTGTGAACCCATCTGTGACTCCAGATCCACAGCAATGTGGTTTACCCTTAACTGAACTCTGAAATGGCCTTACAAGCCAATTAAGGGCAGTTAGGGATGGGCAACAAATGCTGGCCTGCCAGCAATGCCCACTTCCCACGAAAGAATTTTTAAAAATTGCCACTAAGCCACCACTCCCTCAACACTGGGTTAACATCCTGATGCCAGCAGACAGAGGGACTATCACTCCATTTATCTTGACTGGATTAAAAATGCAGGCCTCAGAAATTGCCAGGACTGTATTATAACACATTACCTACTCTATTTGTTTATATTAATTTTTAATATTATGCCCATTCTGAGTAGGAAACTTGGGCTGTGGAGTCCATCCGATTCAATGCACTTCCAGTTGCGATCCAACACATGTGATGTAGCTTTTATTTTAAAAAAATTAGACTCTTCAGCTTACATTGCTGAATGTTTTGTTGATTATTATGAACTATCTGCTATCTGATTGATAAGTCAATTTTTGTTTTGACAAAGCCAATTGCGCATCACTTGTTGGCTGCTGTCACTTTGAAGGCCTTGAGCAATTTGACAGAATTGATTCCCATAGTTTCATACACTTTCTTTGATGAACATACTTCATTCAGGAACTGTCTGCTGAACCGAGAAAGCCTGAGGATTTGTCTTTCAGTTACTGCAAAGATCATACTTGGGCAATGAACACTGATAATTCTTTAACCTCCCTCTGTGCAGCTGCTGTTTGCTTGAGTGATTTCAGGAGGAAAATACTCCTGAGAGCACTCTATAGATTATTTTTTCAATAGTAGTTCAAGTCAGATTACACACCACTAATATTTTAGACTGCAATTCATGATGGCAAATTTTAGCTGGATGTCTCTTCCATTATACTGCTCTATAATCGCTAGCTTAACTGTTACTTAATGACTCTGGAGGTAACCATTACCGCCAGATTCATTATATTAACTGAAAACTGAGAACTTGTCGTAATTCCGCAAAGGAAATTTCAATCCAAAGATGTTCAATTCATCCAAGCACTTAAATCAATAAGAAAATTTAGGCAGCTATTTCTAGCTTTTATGATTCATAGAAAAACTTTTCTACACATGCTGATTAAAATAAGGGAGTTGTGCCTGTTGAAATATCAAAAGGATTATCAGTGCTCAAGGGCCAAATGTTTCCATATATATCTTTCTGGTTCGCTATGGCTGGGTCCAGCCCACCCTTGGTGTAGGACATAACCTTCTACCTTTGATAGGTTATTCTATGGTTTGGAAATGAGTATTATGAGAAATAATGAGAGCGCAGTCAAATATTTGTATGAAATATTAATTTTTATTAGATCAGACATACAGTGCAAAATTCTATTTTATTATGGACGATGTAACTACCATCGATGATCTAAGCAGATTCAAAGAAAAACCACAAAGCTTACACCAATCATCAGACACATGGGCTTTCCCCACAAATCAGTGCCATTTCAACAGATGAACTGCTGAGTCTTTTGCTTTAGCTTCTATGGGGCTTATTTTAGCTGTGGCTGCTGAGATAAATGGGCCAGTAGCATCCTAAAAATGTATCGGGGTCACTTACCACCCTGGTTATACTGGTGCCCCAGCCATTGGCTTCTTTGTAGGGTCTTCAGATGGGCTGCCAGATTACCTTCCTTTTTCACAGCAAGGCATATTTAGTGTGACCATTGGAGTCCTATAATATACAGAGGACCCTGATTGCAATTTTGAAGTAGAAGTGGGCAGAAGTGAGCTACACACCATCTGCTCATTCATGCCAGCATCGATTAGCCCATGGTGTGATCCTTCAAGGGATTGCTGGAGACTGCTCAAAGTAGTTCAAAACCATTTTCAACTATTATTTTAATAGACATGAAAAAAACTCCAGCTTGCTGCAAGCCCACGTAAAAGAGGCCAGAGAGAGAAGCAAAAAGAAGAATTAGAAAGACAGAAACTGAAGAGGAGAGATAGAGACACTTGTAGACATTTAGACAACAAAAATAGGTGAAATATAGAGAAAATAGGGGTGATTGCAACCAAATACTTCAGGCCAAAAAGAGTTAAAGAGGTGGCCAAGTTGGGATCTTGGGTTGAAATGCCAGTTGAGCCCCTATTTAGCACAAGATGCTACCTTTATAAAGGAGTTGAAGCCAACACTGGGAGCTAGATCCTGACAGCGGGTACAGAAAATGATGGGTGCTCCGCATGTGAGCCGTGCCGCTGCATCGCTGTGATTACATGGCGGGCTCAACTGGCATTTCAGCCCAAAATCCCAACTTGGCCACCACTTTAACTCTTTTACGCCTGAAGTATTTGGTGTCAGGAGCCTCGTCACCGCCGTGAAGATAGGTCCCGGCAATGCCGGCGTACGGCTCCATGGCAGCCACTGCCGCTCCAATTCTACGGCCCCCTCAGCCATGATACCCGATGTTGGGCTGGGAATAAATTCCAGCCCTAGGAATGGCCACCCAGAGACTTGTTAAACAACTAAATGCAGTTTAAAATGCCTGCTAGTGCTCATTAAGGAGGCTGAACGGTGTTTTGGTGACTAAACACTTCAACTAATGCCCTCTCCTAACAGCGACAAGTGGTTTTGAAGTAACCACAGAGTTGATGTGGATTTAAGCACTACTCAAAGGGATACTCACAATTTATGTTCACCTGCTGCTTAAGCTGTGAGCAGGCCCTCTGAAACACATCAAGAGATTTGGTCAAAACTTCAACACTCGAGCAACATTTATTCCAGAGATGTTCTGTGCTCTTCACCTAAAAAGAGTGAGTGCTGTGCTGCTCCACCTAATTGGACGCCTTCTCAAAGTCACAAGAAGAAAGGGAATGCTTGGTCATGTGCATTAGCTCAGGGTCCCCCTTGGTCTGGGCGAGAAATGGGAGGAGGACATGAAGCCAGACAGAGCAGCACCAGCTGCTGCAGGAGAGAGGGGCAGTAGGGTGAAGAGGGCAGGGTGGTGTCCTAACCCCCTGGGGTTACAGGACGGTTTACACCTGAACAGTGCTGGGGCCGGTGTTCCAGCGAGCCGCATAACTAGTGAAGTAGAGAGGATTTTAAACTGAATAGTGGGGGTAAAGGATTAAATTTGGGAAGATATGGTAAATCAAGGATTCGAGACGAGGCAAGAGAAAAAGGTATTAATATAGGAAATGATAAACAGACTGTGACAGGAAGGGAGAGAGCGTACAAATCTAAGCGTAAATCAACAGATAAGGCCAGAGGTTACAAAAATAGTAAAAGGACAAACTAAAGGCTCTGTCTCTGAATGCACATAGTATTCAAAACAAAACAGATGAACTGAGAGCGCAAATAGAAATAAATAAGTACGATCTGATAGCCATTACAGAGACATGACTGCAGGATGACATAGATTGGGACCTGAATATTGAAGGGTACATGGAATTTAGGAAGGACAGGAAGCTAGGAAAAGGTGGAGGGGTAGCTCTGCTAAATAATGATGGTATTAACGCAATAAAGAGGGATGACCTAAGTTCAGGAGACCAGGAAGTAGAAGCAGTTTGAGTAGAGATGAGAAATCATAAAGGCAAGAAGTCACTTGTGGGAGTGGTGTACAGTCCACCTAACATTAACCACACCATGGGACGGAGTATAAAGGAAGAAATAATGGCAGCTTGTCAGAAAGGTACAGCGATAATTATGGGGGATTTTGACTAGCATATAGACTGGAAAAATCAGATGGGCAGAGGTAGCCTAGATAAGGAGTACATAGAATGTTTTCAGGATAATTTCTTGGAACAATACGTTCTGGAGCCAACCAGAGAGCAGGCTTTACTAGACCTGGTATTGTGCAACGAGATAGGATTAATTAATGACCTCATAGTTAAGGCACCCCTAGGTAGATGCAAACACAATATGATTGAACTTTACATTAGTTTGAGGGAGAGAAGAGTGGGTCCAAGATGAGTATTTTAAATTTAAATAAGGACAATTATGAGAGCATTAAAGCAGACCTCGCTGAAGTGAACTGGCAAATTAGATTACCGGATAGGTCAATAGAGATGCAGTGGTAGACATTTAAGGGGATATTTCAGAATACACAAAATAGTTACATTTCAACGAGAAAGAAAAATCTCAAGGGTGGGACCCGCCATCGTGGTCAACTCAAACGATTAAAGATAGTATCAATCTTAAAGAAAAGCCTATAATCGCACAAAGAGGTCAGAAGACTGGACATAATATAAAAAACAGCAAAGAATGACTAAAAGATTGAGAAGGAAGGTAAAGTTAGAGTATGACAGAAAGCTAGCTCGAAATATAAAGACAGATAGTAAGCATTTCTGTAGATATTTAAAAAAGGAAAGAGTTAGCACTCCACACCTTCAATGAAAGCCAGCACGAGGAGACCAGATATACTACTGTAGGAAAATCATGTCTAATCATCACTTGAGTGCTGAACCTGCTAGCAGTTTAAATGGATAGTGCTTGAATATGAGTGTAAGGATTGTGATGCATGATTAACCCATGCCTTTTGATTGAAATGCAATAGGTCAACTTGGTACTGCCTGCTCAATATCATGATTTATGCATGCAGTCAGCACTAACCACACTGTTCCTTGACTGCACGCATCAGCAAGGGGCAGAAAACCGTAGCTTCATAGCACCACTTAAAGCTAGCCTGCAGTGCTTAAAGTTATTCTATACGTCTTAAAGGGAAGGAGTATTAGGCTGGAGAGGCTGCTGGGAAGTGTGCAGGAAGGGAATCTGTCCTGGGAAACAGTGAGAAAAGAACAACATGGGAGAGAGCAGGTTCCAAGATTTTCGGACACAACACTGGAGGCCTGGAAGGAAAAGAGGGAAGATGTCCTGTATCCTCAGGAGTTTAGGAGGCCCTCCAGACTCGCACTTAAAAGGCAGTGGGAGAAGATAAACATGGTAGTCAATGCCCAGGAGTCAAGTCCCAAAGACCTGAATGCAATAATGCACAAGAACACAAGAAATAGGAGCAGAAGTAGACCATATGGCCCATCAAGCCTGCTCCACCATTCAATACAATCATAGCTGATCTTGGGCTTCAATTACACTTTCCTGTCCACTCCCATATCCTTTGATTCCCTGCGAGACCAAAAATCTATCTACCACAGCCTTAAATGTATTCAACAATGGAGCATCCACAACCTCCAGGATAGAGAATTCCAAAGATTCAGAACCCTTTGAGTGTAGTAATTTCTCCCCATCTCACTCTTGAACGATTGGCCCCTTATCCCGGGACTGTGCCCCTGCATTCTAGATTTCCCTTCCAGAAGAAACAATCTCTCAGCCTCTATCCTAGAAAGCCATTTCAGAATCTTGTATGTCTCAATTAGATCGCCTCTCATTCTTCTAAACTCCAGAGAATATAGGCCCAATTTACTCAGCCTCTTATCATAGGACAATCCCCTCATCCCAGGGACAAATTTAGTAAATCTTCGCTGCACTGCCTCCAGTGCAAATATATCCTTGCTTAAATGTGGAGACCAAAACTACACGCAGTATTCCAGGTGCAGTCTCACCAAAGCCCTGTACAATTTTAGTAAGACTTCTTTATTCCTGTAGTCCAATTTCCTTGCAATTAAGGCAACCATGCCATTTGCCTTCCGAATATCCTGTTGCACCTGCATGTTAACTTTGTGCATTCTTTGTACGAGTACCCCCAGGTCTCTCTGAACATCAACACTTACCAGTTTCAAACCTTTTCAAAAATATTCTGCTTTTCTATTTTTATGGCCAAAATGAGCATCTTCACACTTCTCTACATTATACCTTATTTGCCATCTTGTTGCCCACTCACTTAATCCGTTTATGTCTCTTTGCAGCCTCTTTACATCCTCCCCGCAGCTTACCTTTCTACCGAGCTTTGTATCATCAGCAAACTTAGATACATTACTCTCTGTCTCTTCATCCAAGTCATTAATATAGAGTGTAAAATAGCTGAGGCCCAGCACTGATCCTTACAGCACCCCACTATTCATTGCTTGCCAACTTGAAAATGCCCCATTTATGCCCACTCTCTGCTTCCTGTCTGTTAACCAATCCTCTATCCATGCTAATATATTACCCCAACACCATGAGCCCTTATCTTGCCTATTAATCTTTTATGTGGCACTTTATTGAATGCCTTTTGGAAATCCAGGTATACGACATCTACTGGTTCCCCTTTATCTACCCAACTAACTACATCCTCAAAACGTTCTAATAAATTTGTCAAACAGGATTTCCCTTTTGTATAACTATGCTGATTTGTTCTAATCATACAATGCTTTTCCAAGTGCAATGTGTCATGTTAGGCCCCCACCTGCCAAGAATGAGGCACATTAATTTTGTCATTAACATTAATTTGAAACTGTTACTGGAGTGAAGAAAAGACTTGTTAAATAGATCAGCCATGGCTGGAAAGACATTTGCATATTAACAGACAGCGTTTGGAAGGACAAAGCAGCCATTCCCTGACACATTCAACCCACAATGGACTTCTGATCACCAGACGTTGAAGGTGGGGGAGCTCGCATTCCAGGTTGACTGCTAAGATGGCTGAATACACAAACGGACATAGTCAAAGCAGCTTGTCACATGACTAACATGCTGGGCTGCTTGAGTTTTTTGAATTTGTACGATCAGTTTGGGCGGAGTGTCAGTTTGCTCCTGGACTGAGAAGATATGAGAGGTATAGACAGGGTGGATAGCAAGAAGCTTTTTCCCAGAGTGGGGGATTCAATTACTAGGGGTCACGAGTTCAAAGTGAGAGGGGAAAAGTTTAGGGGGGATATGCGTGGAAAGTTCTTTACGCAGAGGGTGGTGGGTGCCTGGAACGCATTGCCAGCGGAGGTGGTAGACACGGGCACGATAGCGTCTTTTAAGATGTATCGAGACAGATACATGAATGGGCAGGAAGCAAAGAGATACAGACCCTTAGAAAATAGGCGACATGTTTAGATAGAGGATCTGGATCGGCGCAGGCTTGGAGGGCCGAAGGGCCTGTTCCTGTGCTGTAATTTTCTTTGTTCTTTGTTCTTTATATCTGCTGTCTGCTCCCATCTCTTTCTCACAAGCCTCTGAATCCACTGAAGACACATAAACCCCAAGAGACAAAAAGTTTCCTACAGCGAACGAGGTTGAAGAAGAATACTGGGCCCCAATGAAAAGCAAGATCTACCTACAATCAAGGACTCGACAGTGAGCTCGAAGAACCATAACAACAACTCTTCAGATATTGCCTCAAACTTTTCCACTTTATTTTTCTTCTGCTCTTTTCTGTCTCTATTTATGTGCGTGTATTGCGTATGCATGCTGGTGTGGGGTGCATTGTGTATCCATAGGCATTAACCAAAGTTAGAGTTTAAGTTTAAGTTTAATAAATTTCAACTTTTCTTTTTTAAACCTAAGAAAGCCTGTTTGTGCTGGTTTTTTTGCCTTATAATTGGAAAGCGGTGAACAAGGGTTCACCAAGGGGGAGATAAAAACACAGTGTGCTTAAAATGAAAGCCTGTTACAGTAAGACCAGGTGAATGCTAAAAGGGAACGCCTCGACCTCTTTCTCACCTGGTCGTAACAATTGTTAAGACTTCTTTCATAATAGCTTCCGGCATCTTCCCAATGACTGATGTTAGGCTAACTAGCATGTAGTTCCCTGTTTTCACTTTATCTCCTTTTTTAAAAGGCAGTGTAACATTTGCCAACTTCCAATCTGATGGTACGATTCCTGAATATCAGGAATTATGGAAAATCATAGCCAGCACATCGACTATCTCTGCAGCTATCTCTTTTAGAAACAGGTCCTGGGGACTTGTCAGATTTTAGTCCCTCAAGTTTCTCCAATACTTTTTCTCTGCTGGTATGAATTTCCTTAATTTCCTCACTCTTTTTAGTCAATAGGTTACTGCCTATTTCAGGTATGGAACTTGTGTCTTCTTCTGTGAAGACAGACACAAAAGTTTTGTTCAATGCCTCTGCCATTTCCGCATTGCCCATAGACTCATAGAGTCGTACAGCATAGAAACAGGCCCTTCGGCCCACCATGCCGACCATAATGCCTATCTATACTAATCCCACCTGCCTGCATTAATTCCATATCCCTCTATGCCTTGCTCATTCAAGTACCTGTCCAGATGCCTCTTAAATGTTGCTACTGTTCCTGCCTCCACCACCTCCTCAGGCAGCTCATTCCAGATACCCACTATTCTTTGTGTGAAAAATTTACCCCTTTGATCCCCTTTAAACCTCCTCCCTCTCACCTGAAATCTATACCCTCTAGTTCTAGTCACCCCTACCATGGGAAACAAACTCTGGCTATCTACCCTATCTATGCCTCTCATAATTTTATATACCTCTATCATGTCCCCTCTCAGCCTCCTTCGCTCCAGGGAAAATAGACTCAGCCTATCCAATCTCTCTTTATAACTCAAGCCCTCCAAACCAGGCAACATCCTTGTGAAGCTTTTCTGCACCCTCTCTAGCTTAATCACATCTTTCCTGTACTGCAGCGACCAGAACTGCAAACAGTACTCCAAATGCGGCCTAAGCAATGTTATGTACAACTGTAACATGACGTCCCAACTCTTGTACTCAATGCCTCGGCCGATGAAGGCAAGCATGCCATATGCCTTCTTCACCACCCTGTCTACCTGTGTTGCCACTTTCAGGGAACTATGTACTTGCACCCCAAGGTCTCTCTGCTCAACAGCACTCCCCAGAGCCCTGCCATTCACTGTCTATGTCCTGCCCTGGTTTAACTTCCCAAAATGCATCACTCCACACTTGTCTGCATTAAATTCCATTTGCCCACTTTCCCAGTTGATCTATATCCTGTTGTAATCTTAGACAACCTTCTTCACTGTCCACTATACCACCAATTTTGGTGTCGTCTGCAAACTTACCAATCATGCCCCTTACATTCACATCCAAGTCATTAATATATATGACAAACAAGAGAGGGCCCAGCACTGATCCCTACGGCACACCACTGGTCACCGGCCTCCAATCTGAAAAATAACCCTCCACTACCACCCTCTGCCTCCTATCACCAAGCCAATTTTGTATCCAATTGGCTAGCTCACCCTGGATCCCATGTGTTTGAACCTTCTGGACCAGCCTACCATGTGGGACCTTGTCAAAGGCCTTGCTAAAGTCCATGTAGACAACGTCCATCACCCTGCCCTCATCAATCCTCTTGGTCACCTCCTCGAAAAACTCAATCAAATTCGTGAGACATGATTTTCCACGTACAAAGCCATGCTGACTATCCCTAATCAGACCATGCCTTTCTAGATGCCTATAAATCCTATCTCTCAGAATCCCTTCCAGTAACTTTCCCACCACTGATGTAAGGCTCACCGGCCTGTAGTTCCCTGGCTTATTCCTGCTGCCTTTCTTAAATAAAGGCACAACATTAGCTATCCTACAATCTTCCGGTACCTCACCGGTGGCTAACTTTGATACAAAAATCTCTGCCAGAGCCCCAGCAATCTCCTCCCTTGCTTCCCAGAGCATCCTAGGATACACCTGGTCAGGCCCTGGGGATTTATCCACCTTAATGCGCTTCAAGACCTCCACACCTCCTCCTTTTTAATGTTGATATGCTCCAGGATATCGGTGTTCCCTCCCTTGAACTCACTAGCTTCCAAGACCTTCTCCATGGTAAATACAGAAGAGAAATATTCATTTAAGACCTCACCCATTTCCCGTGGCTCCACACATAGGTTGCCACACTGATCCTTAAGGGGAACTACTCTCTCCCTAGCTACCCTTTTACTCTTAATATACTTATAGAATCTTTCAGGATTCTCCTTTATCTTATCTGCCAGGAAAATCACATGGCCCCTTTTCACCCGCCTAATTTCCTTCTTGAGTGTAGTCCTACATCCCCTATACTCCTCAAGGAACTTGCTCGATCCCAGCTGCCTATACCTGACATACGCCTCCTTTGTCCTGACCAGACCCTCAATATCCCTCGTCAACCAAGGTTCCCAAAACTTGCCTGCCTTGCCCTTCCATCTAACAGGAACATGCCGGCCCTGAACTCTTCTTGTCTCACTTTTAAAAGCCTCCCACTTGCCAGACGTCCCATTACCTGTAAACAGCCTCTCCCATTCAACTTTTGAGAGTTCCTGTCTGATGCCATCGAAATTACCCTTCCCCCAATTTAGGACTTCAACCTGAGGACCAGCCCTATCCTTTTCCATAACTATCTTGAAGCTAATAGAGTTATGGTCACTAGTCCCAAAGTTCTCCCCCACTGACACATCAACCACCTGCCCATCCTCATTTCCTAAGAGGAGGTCGAGTGTAGCCCCTTCTCTAGTAGGGCCATCCACATACTGCTTCAGAAAACTATCCTGGACACACTTAACAAATTCTTCCCCATCTGATCCCTTAGCACTAAGGCAGTCCCAGTCAATATTAGGGAAGTTAAAATCACCTACTATTACAACCCTATAATTCCTACACCTATCTGTGATTTCCTTACATATATGCTCCTCCACTTCCCTCTGACTATTGGGAGGCCTATAGTATTATCCCATCAAAGTGATCACCCCTTTCTTATTTCTAAGTTCTACCCATATGGCCTCGCGGGACATTCCCCCCAGGATATCCTCTCTAAGTACTGCTATGATGTCCTCCCTAATCAATAGTGCAACTCCCCGTCCTCTCTTACCTCCACCTCTGTCACGCTGGAAGGATCGGTACCCCGGAACATTGAGCTGCCAGTCCTGCCCATCCCTCAACCACATTTCTGTAATAGCTATAATATCACAATCCCATGCACCAATCCATGCTCTGAGTTCATCTGCCTTGCCTGTAAGGCTTCTTGCATTAAAGTAAATGCAATTTAGCCTACCAGACCTTGCACGCTCCCTGTCCTGCCCCTGCCCGGCCTGTCTACTGGACTTGCTTGCTTTAACCTCTACATTTGCCTCAACTATCTCATCGGAGAGACTACTACTTTGGGTCCCACCCCCCTGCAAGACTAGTTTAAGCCCTCCCGAGTAGTACTAGCAAACCTCCCTGCAAGGATATTGGTCCCCCTCCAGTTTAAATGCAACCCATCTTTCTTGTACAGGTCACCTCTGCACCAGAAGCATCCAAGTAGCTGAAACCCTCCCACCTACACCAGCTCTTCAGCCACGCATTCATTTGCCTAATCCTCCTAGTCCTACCCTCAGTAGCACATGGCACAGGAAGTAATCCTGCTATTACAACCCTAGAGGTCCTGCTTTTTAACCTTCTGCCTAAATCCCTATATTCACTTTGCAGTACCTCATCTCTCTTCCTGCCTATGTTGTTAGTACCAATATGGACCACGACCTCTGGCTACTCACCCTCCTCTTTCGGAATGTCCTGCAGCCGCTCCCAGACATCCTTGACCCTAGCACCAGGGAGGCAACATACCATCCTGGAGTCTCGTTTGTGGCCACAGAAACGCCTATCTGCACCCCTTACGATAGAATCCCCTATCACTATAGCTCTTCCAACCCTTTTCCTCCCTTGCTGTGCAGCAGAGCCTCCGTGGTGCCACGAGCTTGGTTGTTGTTGCTTTCCCCTGGGAGATCATCCGCCCCAACAGTATCCAAAGCGGTATATCTGTTTGAGAGGGGGATGGCAACAGGGGACTCCTGCACTACCTGCCTGTGCCTACTACTCCGTCTGGTGGTCACCCATCTCTTTTCTGCCTGTGCAGCTATTACCTGCCTCCCATTGCTCTGACACTGATTTACCTTCAAGTAGCTGTTTCCAGTCCACTTTCGCTAAATGACTCCGCAGTTTAGTAAAATTAGCCTTGTCCCAATTGAGAACTCTAATTCCTGTTCTATTTCTGTCCTTTTCCATAATTATGTTAAAACTGACTGAATTATGATCAACCACCAAAATGCTCTCCCACTGCCACTCCTTCCATCTGCTCATTTTCATTTCCTAAAACTAAGTCTAAACTGCGCCCTCTCTTATTGGACTTGCTACATACTGGCCAAAAAAGTTCTCCTGAATGCACCTCAAGAATTCTGCACCCTCAATTCCTTTCGCACTAAAACTATCTCAGTTAATATTGGGGTAGTTAAAATCCCCGACTTTTACTGTCCAATTCTTCTTGCACTTCTCAGAGATTTGCCTACATATCTGCTATTCTATCTCCCTCTGACTGTTTGGGGGTCTATAGTACACTCCCACCAGTATGATTGTCCATTTTTATCCTTAGCTCAATCCATTTGATGAACCTTCCAACACATCATCCCTCCTCACAGCTGTAATAGTTTCCTTGACCAAAATTGCCACTCCCCCTCCTTTCTTATACCCCTCCCTATCACGCCTGAAAACCCTGTAACCAGGAATGTTGAGCTGCCATTCCTGTCCCTCCTTAAGCCATGTTTCTGTAATAGCTATGATATCATACTGCCACATGTCTATCTGTGCCCTCAGCTCATCTGCTTTATTTGCTATACTCCTTGCATTGAAATAGATACCCTTGAGCACTGCCAAACTCTTTTTTAAATTTTCTAACCTTTGTTTCCTCTGTCTTCCAGACTCATCCATTAATTTTCTGCCTTCCATTTTCATTTCTGATTTTGTCCCAACTGAGTCTACCCTCAGGTTCCCATCGCCCTGCCAAATTAATTTAAACTCTTCCCAACAGCACTAGCAAAACGTCCCGCAAGGAACTCAGTCCCGGCTCTGTTCCCGACCCGTCCAGCCAGTACAGGTCCCATCTCCCCCAGGGCTGGTCCCAATGTCCCAGGAATCTAAAACCCTCCCTCCTGCACCAGTTTTTCAGCCACACATTCATTTGTCTTATCCTTCTATCTCTATACTCACTTGCACGTGGCACTGGGAGTAATCTGGAGATGACTTCTTTTGAGGTCCTGCTTGCTAATTTCCTACCTAGCTCCCTAAATTCTGACTGCAGGACCACATCCCTCTTTCTACCTATGTCGTTGGTTCCAATGTGGGCCACGACTGCTGGCTGTTCACCCTCCCACTTCAGGATGCTCTGCAGCCACATGGTGACATCCTTGACCGTGGCACCAGGGAGGCAACACAACATCCTGGATTCACATCTGTGCCCACAGAAATGCCTGTCTGTTCCCCTGACTATTGAATGACCTTTCACTATGGCCCTTCCAGTCTTCCCTGTACCCCTCCCCCCCCCTTTCCCGTGCAGCTGAGCCACCTGTGGTGCCGTGGACTTGGCTCTTGCTGCACTCCCCACTCCCCAGGTGAAGCATCACTTACCTCAGTATTCAGAACTGAATACCTGTAGGAGAGTGAGATGCACGCAGGGGTCTCCTGTACTACCTAACTGATTCTTTTTGACTGCCTGGTGGTCACCATTCCCTCTCTCCTTGCATATATTTAAGCTTTGGTATGACGACATCTAAAACAAGCTATCCACGTAGCTCTCATCCTCATGAATGCACTTCAGTGTCGCCAGCTGCTGCTCAAGTTCCAAAACCCACAGCTCAAGCTGCCACAATTGACAACACTTACTGCACAAATGGTTCTCCAGGATACAGGAAGCAACCTGGTGATCCCCCACATAGCACTGGAGGTACACTCTCGAGGTTGAAGCACCCCTGCCATTCTTTTATTAGTTGACCTTCTGCTACTGCTAAAAAAAACTTACCAATACTACAACACCTTAGAATTATTAATAAAACCTTAGTAGTACTGATAAATCCTACTAAATAAAATACTGTTCACTAGTTAAAATAAACCTGACTTTAAAAAGTACTCACTAGCTACTCACTTGTTCCTTATTATTAATACTTAATTTTTTACTCTTTATTAGTCTGCCAGTTGTTGAGAACCGATAACCCAGCTATTTACACACGCACCCTAACAGGGGTGTACTAACCTGGCTATTTACTGACACTTCCTAACAGCAGTTACTCACCAACTAATCACCTTGCAGCTTTCATGTGATGTCACTTCACTTTGTTTTCAAACTCTGACGTACCTGGACTCCTCTCTGCTGCTCTCCTGGAAGGTAAGTGCTGTAGACCGCGATCCTCGGGCTGTATTTATCGGCTCCCTGCTCCGTGTTCTTCCCGCAGGTCCTCTCCTGTATGCTCCTCTCCCAGAAGGTAAGTGTTATAGGCCACGATCCTCGGGCTGTATTTATCAGCTCCGCACTCGAAGTTCTTCCGACAGGTCCGAACTTGCCTGCTGTTCTCCTGGAAGGTAAGTGCTATAGGCCACGATCCTCGGGTTGTATTTATCGGCTCCCCACTCCGTGTTATTCCCACAGGTCCGCTCCTGTCCGTTGCTCCTCCACAAGGTAAGTGCTGTAGGCTGTGATCCTTGAACTGTATTTGGCTGTTGCTAATTTGATTGTCCCAGTCTATATGCAGATTAAACTCCCCACAATTAATACATTACCTTTCTTACATGCTCCAATAATTTCCCATTTAATGTTCTGTCCAATAATATGACTACTGTTAGGGGGCCTGTAAACTACTCCCACCAGTGTTTTCTGACTCCTGCTATTCTTAATTTCCACTCAAACTGATTCTACTTCCTGATCTTCTGAGGCCAGATCCCTTCTTATTAATGTCCTTATGTCATCCTTTACTATCAGGGCTATCCCTCCTCCTTTGCCATTCTGTCTGTCTCTCCAAAATATTGCGGACCCTGGAATATTCATTTCCCAACCTTGATTTCCATGTAACCATGTCTTAGTAATGGCAATTAGATAGGAGCATAGGAGCAGGAGTAGGCCATTCATCCCATTGAGCCTGACCCACCATTCAATTTGATCATGGCTGATCATCTATTTCATTGCCTTTTGCCCACACTATCCTCATATCCCCTGATGTCATTTGTATTTAGAAATCTGTCAATCTCTGCTTTAAACACTGTGCTGACTGAGCTTCCACAGCCCTCTGGGGTAGAGAATTCCAAAGATTCACAACCCTTTGAGTAAAGAAATTTCTCCTCATCTCTGTCCTAAGTGGCTTGCCCCTTATTCTGAAATTGTGTCCCCTGGTTCTAGACTCCCCAACCAGGGGAAACATCTTAGCTGCATCTACCCTGTCTATCCCTTTCAGTATTTTGTAGGTTTCAATGAGATTACCTCTCATTCTCTGAAATTCAAGAGAACACAGGCCCAGTCTCCCCAACCTCTCTTCATAGGATAGTTCCGTCATCCCAGGAACAAGTCTGGTGAACCTTCATTCCACTCCTTCTGTGGCAATAATATCCTTCCTAAGGTAAGGGGACCATAACTGCACACAGTACTCCAAGTGCAGTCTAACCAAGGTTCTATACAATTGAAGCAAGACTTCACTACTCCTGTACTAAAATCCTCTTGTGATAAAGGCTAACATACCATTAGCCTTCCTAATTGCTTGCTGCACCTGCATGTTAGTTTTCAGTGGCTTATTGACAAGGATACCCAGGTCCCTTTATACATCCACACGTTATAATCTCTTACCATTTAAGAAATACTCTGCACATCTATTCCTCCTACCAAAGTAGATAAACTCACATTTTACCACATTATATTTCATCAGCCACATTCTTGCCCACTCACTAAGTCTGTCCAAATCCCCTTGAAGCCACTTTGCATCTTCCTCACAACACACATTCCTGCCTAGTTTTGTGTCATCCGCGAACTAGGAAATATTACATTTGGTCCCCACATCCAAATCATTGATGTATATTGTGAACAGTTGGGGGCGAAGCACTGATCCTTGCAGTACCCCACTAGTCACAGCCTGCCAATGCAAGAATGACCCGTTTATTCCTACTCTCTGCTTTTTGCCTGTTAACCAATCCTTAATCCATGCCTGTATATTACCTTCTATCCCATGTGTTTAATTTTGCTAACCAACCTCCTGTGGGGGACTTTATCAAAAGCCTTCTGAAAATCCAAGTATACCATGTCCACTGACTCCCCTTTATCAATTCTGTTAGTAACATCCTCAAAAAACTCCAGCAGTTTCGTCAAACATGATTTCCCATTCATAAATCCATGTTGACTATACTCAATCAGATCATTAATCCAAGTGTCCACTTATCTCATCCTTTAGAATAGATTCTATCATTTTCCCAATGACTGATGTAAGGCTAACAGGTCTGTAATTCCCTGTTTTCTTTCTCCCTCTCTTCTTAAGTAGTGACGTGACATTTGCGACCTTCCAATCTGCAGGAACTGCTCCAGAACCGAGAGAATTTTGGAAGATGATCACCAATGCATCCATTATCTCCAAAGCTACCTCTTTCAACACTCTGGGATGTAAAATATCAGGTCCTGGGGACTTATCAACTTTCAGCCCCATTAATTTCTCCAATACAACCTTCTTACTAATACTAATTTCCTTTAATTCCTCATTCCCCCTAATCCCTTGGATCTCTAATTCTGGTAGATTTCTTGTAACTTCCTCAGTGAAGACAGACACAAAGTAATCATTTAGCTTCTCTGCCATTTCTCTATTCCCCATTATAAATTCTCCTGACTCTGCCTGTAATGGACCCACATTTGTTTTAGCCAAACATTTCCTTTTTACATATCTGTAGAAGATTCACAGTCTGTTTTTATATTTTTTACTAGCTTACATTCATATTCTATTCTCCCTTTCTTTATCAATTTCTTCATCCTCCTTTATTGTATTCTAAAATCCTCCCAATCCTCAGGTTTACTACTATTTCTGGAAGCTTTATAGGCCTTTTCTTTTAATCTTATACAATCCTTAACGTTGCTTTGTTATCCACGGTTGACTGCCTTTTCTTTTGGGGCTTTTGTACCTTGAAGGAATGTATAGTTGCTGTAAACTATGTAATATTTCTTTAAAGACTATCCATTGCCTATGTACTGTCATATCTTTTAATGTATTTTCCCAAACCACCTCAGCCAATTTGCCCCTCATATCTTCATAATTTCCTTTGTTCAAATTTAGCACCCTGGCTTCAAATTGAACTACCTTACTTTCAAACATAATGTAAAATTCTTCATATTATGGTCACTCATCCCTCAAGGTTCTTTTACAACAAGATTATTAATTAGCCATTTCCCATTACATAAAACTAGATCTAAAATAGCCTGTTCTCTGGTCAATTCCTCAACATACTGCTCAAGAAAACCATCCCTAACACTGCCCAGTAACTCATCCTCCATTGCATTAGTGCTAATTAGGTTTACCCAGTCTATATGCAGATTGAACTCACCCATGATTACTATATTACCCATATCACATGCTTCTCTAATCTCCTGATTAATTCTATGCCCCACATAACTACTACTGTTTGTTGGCCTATAAACAACTGCTACCAATGTATGCTGCCCCTGCTCCACCCAGATTCCACATTTTGTTCTTCCGATCTGAGATCTTCCCTTACTAATGTATTGATCTCATCCCTTAGTATCAGCACAACACCTCCTCCTTTTCCTTTTTGCCAGTCCTTCCTAAATGTTGAATATCCTTGATTATTCAGTTCCCAGTATTGGTCACCCTGTAGCCACGTTTCTGTTATGGCAAGTAGATCATACTCATTTACCTCTATTTGGGCCTTTAAGTCATCTACCTTGTTTCAAAAACTGCCTGAACTCAGGTAGTGTACCCTTAACATTGTCCTCTTGACATTATTTTGCATTCTAAGCCGAGTTAATGCTCGCCTTAGTTTCGCCTGCCTTCTAATGTCACTTGCTACTTTTCTACCTCCTGTTGCCAGCTTTACTTCCTTCCAATTTGAACTACCCCTCAAGTTCCTATCCCCCTGCCAAGCTAGTTTAAACCCTCCCCAACAGCACTAGCAAATCTGCCTGCGAGGATATTATTTCCGGTCCTGTTAAGGTGTAGCAAGTCCATCTTGTACAGGTCCCACCTGCCCCAGAACCAATGCCTCAGAAATCTGATCCCTCCCTCCTACACCAATTCTCCAGCCATGTGTTCAATCACTCAATCCTCCTATTCCTATGCTCACTGGCACGTTGCACTGGGACAAATCGTGAGATTACTGCTTTGGAGGTCCTTTTTAATTTCCTCCCTAACTCCCTAAAATCTGCTTTCAGGACCTCATGCATCTTCCTACCTATGTCATTGGTACCAATGTGGCTCACGACCTTTGGCTGTTCACCCTCCCCCAGAAAGATGTCCTGCAGCCGCTCCGTGACATCCTTGACCCTGGCACCAGGGAAGCAACACACCATCCTGGAGTCACATTTACTGCAGCAGAAATACCTGATCCCCTGACTATTGAATCCCCTATCACTATTGCTCTTCCACTCTTCTTCCTCCCTTCCTCTGCAGCTGAGCCTCCTGTGGTGCCACATACCTTGTTCTGGCTGCACTCCCCCGAGATACCATCACTCTCACCTGTATCCAAAATGGAAAACCAATTAGCAAGCAAGATAGACTCAGGGGACTCCAGCACTGCCAGTCTGGTTCTCTTAGACTGTCTACATGGTCACCTATTCCCTCTCTGCCTGCATACTCTTAACCTGTGGTGTGACCATCTCCCTGAGCATGTTATCCACGTCGTCCTCTGCCTCATGGATACACAACAGTGACTCCAGCTGCTGCTCAAGCTCCGAAACCCGGAGCTCAAGCTTCTGCAGCCGGTGACACTTCCTGCAGATGTGTTCGTATCGGACATGTGGTGCATCCATGACTTCCCACATACTGCAGGATGTACATTCCACTTGGCCGAGTTGACCTGCAATAACGTAACTTTAAAAACTTTTTATTACAATGAGAAATAAAATAACTTACCAGTTACTCACCAATCAACTTCTTCCCCTGTACCGAA
This sequence comes from Heterodontus francisci, assembly GCF_036365525.1. Taxonomy (NCBI): domain Eukaryota; kingdom Metazoa; phylum Chordata; class Chondrichthyes; order Heterodontiformes; family Heterodontidae; genus Heterodontus; species Heterodontus francisci. The sequence goes on along the minus strand of NC_090373.1, from coordinate 152,946,943 downwards.
GAGAGAGACAGCTACTGGAGACTGATAAAAGATGGAAGGAAGGAAGGAGTCCCTCCATCACACACCAAACTCCCACTTTACACTCTGTGCACTCAAATTTATTTTCTTCTTAATTTATAGTTCCCCTCCTTCCTGAACTCCCTCAATTACCAAACTCCCTTCTTCACACTCTGTGCCCTCCAGCAGCACTCAATGCAGACAAGCAGCACTGAGTCCCCTGAATCTATACTCTGAAAACAATGCTGTGTCTGTTCTGTTAGAGCTCAGAAACCAGCTTAAGCTAGCTACCTAATTAACTAGCTACAGATACTCTAAGTACCCCTGTTTAAAACTGCAAGAAACCTAACTTACCTCTTAACTGAAACAGGAATTTCAATTAATGGCTAGATGTAAACAAAATAAAAACTAGTCTTGAGAGATTAACCCTTAACATTCACTCATTTACCAAACTCTCTTCTTCACACTCAGCGCAGATCATCTAGCTCATTTACCTCTATTCATGTCACTAGTTCATCTATCTTATTACAGATGCTTCACACATTCAGATAAAATAACTTTAATTTCATATTTTTACCTCTATTCCCTGCAATGACCTTATTTGCCAATGTACAATTTTTGTTAAACTCTGTCCCTTCATGTCCAATTCTGTTGGCCACATCACTATCCTGCTCTGATGCCCTAACCTTTCTCTTTGGATTTCTAAATTTCCCTTGGCTCAAACCCTCGCCCCCTCCGTTATTTTTAAATTCTATCCATAGTCATAGTTATGCAATTGGCCAGAACACTGGTCCCAGCCTGGTTCAAGTGAAGCCCATCCCAACAGAATAGCTCCCTCTTCCCTGAGTACTGATGCCAGTGCCCCAAGAATCGAAACCCCTTCTTCCCACACCACTCTTTGAGCAACGCATTTAGTTCTCTAATCTGCTTGACCCTGTGCCAATTTGCGTGTGGCTCAGGTAACACTCTGGAGATGATTACCTTTGATATTCTGAATTTTAGTTTGGACCCTAACTCCTCAATTTCTCTGAGCAGAACATCATTTCTGGTTCTACCTATGTCATTGGTTCCCACATGGACCACGACAACTGGATCCTCCCCCTCCCATTCCAGGTTCCTCTCCAGCTGCGAGGAGGTGTCCTTAACCCTGGCACCAGGCAGGCAACGCAGCCATCAGAGCTCCGCTCATGGCTACAGAGAACAGCATCTATCCCCCTGACTGCACTGGCTCCTATCACTACCATATTCCTCTTCACTCCCCCACTGGAATGGCATCTTTCACCATGGTGCCATGGTCAGTCTGCTCAACAACCTTGCAATCCTTCTCTTCATCCACACAGGTAGCAAGGACCTCGGACCTGTTGGACAAGGTCAGCGGCTGAGGTTCCTCCATCACTACATGCTGATTCCCCCTGCCTGCCTCACTCACAGTCACATCCTCCTGTCCCTGACCATTGGCCATCTCTAATGTTCTCCCTACTCTAAGGGGTGTGACTGCCTCCTGGAGCAATGTGTCCAGGTAACTGTCCCCCTCCCTGATGCTCCACAATGTCTGCAACTCAGTCTCCAGCTCAGCAATTCTGAGCTGAAGTCATTCAAGCTGCAGACACTTACTGCAGACATGGTTGTCCAGAATTGCAGTGCATTCCACAGATTCCCACACACTGCAGTTGCAGCACACCACTGGCCCTGCCATCTCTGTACAACCTTATTTTTTAATTAGTCAATTAGTTAATATTTCACACAGCTGAAGTAATGGAAAGTTTCACTCACCTACCTTGGAGTCAAAGGAAGAAGACGCATCAGCTGCTGAAGGCTAAAAACAACAGGAGAAGGAATAAAAACAAGAAATGCTGGAACCACTCAGCAGGTCTGGCAGCATCTGTGGAAAGAGAAGCATAGTTAACGTTTCGGGTCAGTGACCCTTTTTCGGAACTAGAAAATATTAGAAATGTCAAAGGTTATAAGCAAGTGAGCCGGGGGTGGGGCAAGAGATAACAAAGGAGAAGGTGTAGATTGGACAAGGCCACATAGCTGACCAAGAGGTCATGGAGCAAAGACAAACAATATGTTAATGGTGTGTTGAAAGACAAAGCATTAGTACAGATAGGGTGTTAACGGACTGAAGATTGAGCAGCAGCAAGTACAAACATGAAAAAAAACATTGGGTAAGCAAACTGAACAAACTACAATGAAATGAAATAAACAAAAGAAAAAAGATTGTAAAAAACGTAAAAAAGAAAAAAGAAAAAATAACTAAAAATAAAAGTAAAATGGGGGGCCCGTCATGCTCTGAAATTATTGAACTCAACGTTCAGTCCGGCAGGCTGTAGTGTGCCTAATCGAAAAATGAGATGCTGTTCCTCGAGTTTGCGTTGATGTTCAGTGGAACACTGCAGCAAGCCCAGGATAGAGATGTGAGCATGAGAGCAGGGGACAGTGTTGAAATGGCAAGCAACCGGAAGCTCAGGGTCCTGCTTGCGGACTGAGCGGAGGTGTTCCGCAAAGCGGTCACCTAGTCTGCGTTTGGTCTCCCCAATGTAGAGGAGACAGGAGAAGGAGCCTCTATTTCCCCCTCTGCACCAAATTTCCAATTACGCTCTGGCAATGTCTCACTCAGGTAGATGTCTCCTCTCACAGCGTCCCCTCACAGCACGATGTCCAAATATCTCATGAGCGATCAAGGTCAGTGAAGGCATCTTCAAATGCCATTTCCGACAAACTGGACCATAACCTCAGCTACTGCTCAATTCACCATACTCCCATTACTCACCTAATATCAATCTCTAGCACTCAAGACTCATACCTAACATTCATAGCTTCAGCTCACCGTCACACAATTAGTAGTGCTGCACGACTCACATCCACATCTCACAGCTGGCACACACTGCCAGCTATTCAATCATGACAGCCACATCACCCAAATAGATTGAATGAAACTCACTGGCATACTTCCCTCCCTAGTAGGACAAGGTTCTGCACAACTGTAGGCAACAGTGGTAACTGGAGGGAGACAGGCATTTCTGCATGTCCTAAGCACCATGGAGGAGATGATGCTGGTCATTACTAGAATGGCCCTTACTGAGGACGTGACAATTGGCAGGACTTAAACGATCAAAGCTAATGGTATCCTAATACTTAATTCTTCTCACATCTTACTTCATCATCATCCCAAGGTCTCTTCTGATTTTTAAGTTACAGATCATGTAAGCCTGCATCTCTTACTTTCCCCCACTCACGTCACCACAACCTTACCCTTGTGCCTTTCTCCTTTCAGGTTCCTAAGAGGTGTAACCTGGCCAGACAGTGGAGGGACACTAAGCAAATGAAGAAACAGCATCACTTGGTTTCACGCTTGCAGCCACCAGCTTAGACACTGACACTGCACACACATTAAAGGAAAGCTTGGAAGCGAGATCTGCATGTGGTGAGACAATGCAGCCAGGGCCAGGATAAGGATAGCACAGGTGCCAGCTCAACAGTGGGTGAGGTCACACATGAGTTCTGCTGCAGAGAGCTCAGATAAGCACTTCAATAGGGAAGCCTACAGAAGAATGCTGATAGGTTTGCAGAATGAGATGCTCGGTGCATTAGGAAGCCTGTCAGAAAGCTTGCATTGTCAAGGAGCATGGAAGAGTCAATGCCAACTTGACATAGAACTTTGTGCAAAGCCCATCCTTTCCAGCATGGAAGTGGTGGCCAATTCCATTACAACACTTGTGAACCCAACCATGATTCAACGCCTGATGGCCGATGTCACACCTTCCATTGCAGCATAAGCAGCAGCCACCCAACATCTGAATGCTGCGGTGGAAGCTCAGACTGTCATGTAAGTTCACACTGCTGCCATCATGGCCCTTGATTGCAGTGCTCAATGGGGCTTGCAGACTGTGACAGAAGTCCAGCCATCTATCCTCCAACAGATTCCTAGGATTTCTGAGGCACCGACCCAGGGGATTGGCAGTAGAACCGTGGAGTACGAATCTGCTGTCCTCTTTCTGGATGACAGCATTTGTGCTCGCAACCCTGTCACTCCACCACTGCCCTTCTTGTTGTATGCCTGCCAGTCAACCAGCCTAAACTGCTGCTGCTAATGCCAAAATGGTGCAGTCCGAAGCCCAGCCTTTTAGGCCCAGTGATGCTCAAAGTCATCCTCCAATGCCATTTACAGTCTCTTCCACTGAAATTCAATAGCATTCCATCAATCATGCCACAGTCGTTGGGGTAGCACTGTTTAGAAACACTAGGACAGACAAAGGCACACAGAGAACAGGCACTAAGGGAATGCACAACAGTGTTTAGTTGAATTTTATATGCAATATGGCATGATTTTATTGACAAATTTATTTGGAATGTGTATTTTGTGTTGGCTTTTACATTTACAATGTGACTGAGAGAACAATGTAATGGTCAGTGACAGAGGGAAGGTAAAGAGTATAGGACTGTTGGTGAATGGGAATTGGGATTGACGTTATTGGTATTGCACTTGAATTAGTTCTTCAACTACAGTCTTGGCAGAAAGAGTGAAGGTTAGAATAAGTGGATCGTTTTTCGGCCGGCACAGACACGATGGGCCAAGTAGCCACTTTCTGTGCTTTAAACTTTCTATGATTCTATGATTCAGGTAGGATAACTGCTTCCTGAACACCCTGGGAGAATATGGCCTCCTGCTGAAAGTTCCTCTCCCCCCCATCTTCCTCCTCCCTCTTCCAGCAGTTCATCCTGTTCCATTCTTCCAGTCATGCTATATTCCAAGAGGCAGGCCTACTAGTACACCCATAACTGGTTTATGCAGAAGCCTGAAGTCAGAAAAAAAGTACTTCAGCACCTGCTGCGCCACTCCATGTAGATGTTTGGAATTTCAGACCTCTGCCAGAGGCACCTGGCTCCAGACCTCATACAACCTTGTTCCAAACATGGACAAAAGAACTGAATTGAAGAGGTGAGATGAAAGTGATGAACCTTGACATCAAGACAACATTACAGCGAGTATGGCATCAAGGAGCCCTAGAAAAATAGAAGTCAATGGGAATTGGGGAAATCTCTCTGCTAGTTGGAGTCATACCTAGTACAAAGGAAGATGGTTGTGGTTGTTGGAGGGCAAGCATCTTAGGCCCAGGACACCAGTGCAGGAGTTCCTCAGGGTAATGTCCTAGGCCTAACCATCTTCAGCTGCTTCATCATTCACCTTCCTCCCCACCCACTAACATAAGGTCAGAAGTGGGGATGTTTCCTGATGATTGCACAATGTTTAGTACCCTTTGCAACAACTCATACTAAAGCAGTCCATGCTTGCATGCAGCAAGACCTAAACAACATTCAGGCTTGGGCTGATAAGTGGCAAGTAGTATTTGTGCCACACAAGTGCAAGGCAATGACCATCTCCAACAAGAGAGAATCTAACCTTCAAGGGTATTACCTTCACTGAATCCCCCACCATCAACATACTGGCGGTTACTATTGACCAGAAACTTAACTGGACTAGCCATATAAATACTGTGGCTACAAAAGGAGGTCAGAAGCTGGGAATTCTGCAGCGAGTAACTCACCTTCTGAATCCCCAAAGCCTGTTCACCATCTACATGCACAAATCAGGAATGTAATGGGATACTCTCCACTTGCCTGAATCAGCGCAGCTCCCATAACACTCAAGAAGCTCGACACCACCCAGGACAAAGCAGCCCGCTTGATTGTCACCCCTTACACAAGCTTAAACATTCACTCCCTCCATCACTGACGCACAGTGGCAGCAGTGTGTACCATATTATTAGCTCGGACAATGTGGAATCTGTATGGGTAGAGCTGAGAAACACTAAGGGGCAAAAAATGTTAGTGGGGGTTGTATATAGACCCCCAAACTGTAGTGGCGATGTTGGGAATGGCATTAATCAGGAAATTAGAGATGCATGCGATAAAGGAACATCTGTAATTATGGGTGACGTTAATCTGCATATAGATTGGGCAAATCAAATTAGTCACAATACCGTAGAGGAGGAATTCTTGGAGTGTATACGGGCTGGTTTTCTGGACCAGTAACGTTGAGGAACCAACTAGAGAACAGGCCATCCTAGACTGGATATTGTGTAATGAGAGAGGAATAATTGACAATGTGCAAGACCCCTTGGGGACGAGCAACCATAATATGATAGAATTCTTCATCAAATAGAGAGTGACGTAGTTGATTCTGAGACTAGGGTCCTGAATCTTAGTAAAGGAAACTATGAAAGTATGAGGCGCGAGTTGGCCATGACGGATGGGAAACGTTACTTAAAGGGATGACGGTGGATAGGCAATGGCAAACATTTAAAGAGCGCATGGATGAACTGCAACAATTGTTTATCCCTGTCTGGCACAAAAGTAAAATGGGAAAGGTAGCCAAACCATGGCTTACAAGGGAAATTAGAGATAGCATTAGATCCAAGCAAGAGGCATATAAATTTGCCAGGAAAAACAACAGACCTGAGGATTGGGAGCAGTTTTGAATTCAGTAAAGGAGGACCAAGGGATTGATTAAGAAGGGGAAAATAGAATACGAGAGCAAGCTTGCAGGGAACATAAAAACTGACTGTAAAAGTTTCTATAAGTATGTGAAGAGCGAAAGATTGGCGAAGGTCTCTTACAGTCAGAAACAGGGGAATTTATTATGGGGAACAAAGAAATGGCTGACCAACTGAATGCATACTTTGGTTCTGTCTTCACAAAGGAGGACACAAATATCATACCAGAAATGATGGGGAACACAGGGTTTAGTGAGAGAGAGGAACTGAATGAAATCAGTATTAGAAGAAATGGTGTTGGGGAAATTGTTGGGATTGAAGGCTGATAAATCCCCAGGGCCTGACGGTATGCATCCCAGAGTTCTTTAGGAAGTGGCCCTAGAAATAGTGGATGCATTGGTGGTCATCTTCCAAGATTATATAGACTCTGGAACAGTTCCTACAGATTGGAGAGTAGCTAATGTAACCCAACTATTTAAAAAGGGAGGTAGGCAGAAAGCAGGGAATTATAGACCAGTCAGCCTGACATCGGTAGTGGGGAAAATTCTGGAGTCCATTATCCAAGATTTTATAGCAGAGCACTTAGAGAACAGTGGTAGAATCGGGCAGAGTCAGCATGGATTTACGAAAGGGAAATTATGCTTGACAAATCTACTAGAATTCTTTGAGGATGTAACTAGTAGAGTTGGTAACTAGTAGAGGGGGAGCCAGTGGATGTGGTTTATTTGGACTTTCAGAAGGCTTTCGACAAAGTCCCACATAAGAGATTAGCGTGTAAAATTAAAGCGCATGGGATTGGGGGTAGTGTCTTGCGATGGATAGAAAATTGGTTGGCAGACAGGAAAAAAAGAGTAGGGATAAATGCGTCTTTGTCCGAATGGCAGGCAGTGATTAGTGGGGTATCGCAGGGATTGGTGCTAGGACCCCAGCTATTCACAATATACATTAACGATTTAGATGAGGGAACTAAATGTAATATCTCCAAATTTGCAGATGACACAAAACAGGGTGGGAGTGGGAGTTGTGAGGAGGATGCAGAGAGGCTTCAGGGTGATTTGGACAAATTGAGTGAGTGGGCTAATGCATGGCAGATGCAGTATAACGTGGATAAATGTGAGGTTATCCACTTTGGTAGCAAAAACAGGAAGGCAGATTATTATCTGAACGGCTATAAACTGAGAGAGGGGAATATGCAGCGAGACCTGGGTGTTCTCGTACAGGAGTTGCTGAAGGTAAGCATGCAGGTCCAACAGGCGGTAAAAAAGGCAAATGGTATGTTGGCCTTCATAGCGAGAGGATTTGAGTACAGCAGCAGGGATGTCTTGCTGCAATTATACAGGGCCTTGGTGAGGCCACACCTGGAATATTGTGTGCAGTTTTGGTCTCCTTATCTGAGGAAGGATGTTCTTGCTATAGAGGGAGTGCAACGAAGGTTTACCAGACTGATTCCTGGGATGGCGGGACTGACGTATGAAGAGAGATTGAGTCGGTTAGGATTATATTCACTGGAGTTCAGAAGAGTGAGGGGGGATCTCATAGAAACCTATAAAATTCTAACAGGACTTGACAGGGTAGATGCAGGAAGGATGTTCCCGATGTAGGGGAGTCCAGAACCAGGGTTCATAGTCTAAGGATACGGAGTAAACCATTCAGGACTGAGATGAGGAGAAATTTCTTCACCCAGAGAGTGGTGAGCCTGTGGAATTCGTTACTACAGAAAGCAGTTGAGGCCAAAACGTTGTATGTTTTCAAGAAGGAATTAGATATAGCTCTTGGGTCTAAAGGGATCAAAGGGTAGGGGGCAAAAGCGGGAACAGGTTACTGAGTTGGATGATCAGCCATGATCATAATGAATGGCGGAGCAGGCTCGAAGGGCTGAATGGCCTACTCCTGCTCCTGTTTTCTATATTTCTACATGAAAGATGCCCTGCAGCAACTCACCAAGCCTCCTTTTGACAGCACCTTCCAAACCCACAATTTCTACCCCCTAGAAGGACAAGTGCAGCAAATGCATGGGAACACCACCACCTGCAAATTCCGTTCCAAGCCACACACCATCCTGCTTGGGATTATATCGCCGTTCCTTCACTGTCGCTGGGTCAAAATCCTGGAACACCCTCCCTAACAGCACTGTGGGTGTACCTACCCCACATGAACTGCAGTGGTTCAAGAAGGCAGCTCACCACCACCTTCTCGAGGGCAATTAGGGATGAGCAACAAATGGTGGCTTTGCCAGCTAAGCTCACATCTCGTGAATGAATAATAAAAAAAACTATGAAAAACACCAAAAATGTGTAGAATTGTAGCAACAGCCAGAATAAATAAACCAGCAACTAACCTGTATAAGTTTTAGAATCAAAATCATAGAATTTTAGAAGTGAAGAAGGAGGGAATTTGGCCTGCCGAGCCTGTGCCGGATCTCTGGAAGAGCAATTTAGCTAGTCCCACTTCTCATTCTTTCCCTGTAGCCCTGCAATCCTTTTCGCCTCAGCTGCTTGTCCAATTCCCTTTTGAAAGCCGTGATTGATTCTTCTGCCTCCTCCATTTAAGGAAGTACATTCCAGATCACAACCACTTGCTGCATAAAAAAATAGCTTTCCCTCATGCTGCCAGTGCCACTCACTTTAAAACAGCATCCTCTGGTTCTTGACATTTCCACCAATGGGAACAGTTTCTCTCTACTCTGTCCACACCACACTGTTTGAACACTGTCATCAAATCTCCTCTCAACCTTTTCATTTCTATGGAGAACAGCCCCAGCTTCTCCATATATCCATGTGTCTTGTTGCAACCAGGTGAGGCAGGGGTCTCGGGGTTCCCTCTCAGCCTTTGCCTGGTCTAAATGTAACAGGGTATAATTTTAAAAACACCGTGTTTTTAGCTCCCTCTCAATGAATCCTTGTTCACAGTTTCCAATTGCAAGGCAAAGAAATCAAATCAGGCAGGTTTTCTTAGATTTAAACAAGAAAGGTGAAAATTTATTAATCTTAAACTCTAATTCGGTTAACGACCTCAAATACGCGACGCGACCACGCTAGCATGCATACGCGATAAGCACACATGCAGATAGAGACAAAAAAAGCAGAAAGAATAAAGGGGAATGTTTGAGGCAATAGCTGGGTTATTTACAGTCCTTTGGTTTCAATGTAAAGTCTTTGGTTGCCGGTAAGTCTTGTTGCTCATTGGGGCCCAGTGCACGCATTAACTTGTTTCGATGTAGGATTCTCTTCCCTCTTGAGGTTTAAGTGACTTCAATGGGTCCGGAGGCTTGTGAGAAAGCGAGAGAGAGCCAGCCAGGAGAGAGGCTGTCTTGTTCCAGGTTCAGTTACAATCTGCAGTCTGACTTCAGACTGTCCTGTGAGCACAATTCAAAACTCCAAGTTGGCCAGCAGGTTATTCATGTGACTCCCTGTTTAAAAAAACTCCTGCATTTGTGGATTTCAAAGCTCTCAGTGTGGTGGGGATGGAGGGGTGGGGGAGCTGGTGTAGTGCTGTTACTTACCCCGACAAGATGTAGATCACCATTGCCCAGGCCAATCTTTGTTACTTGAATCAGTGAGCAATTCTTTTGTTTCTCCAAGCGCTGTCTTTTCGTATGCAAATGTTTTTCCAGCCAAATGTCTGGTGATCTCTTTAAACAAGTCATTTCTTCACTCCAGCAAGAGTTTGAAATTAATGTTTATGTGATGAAATTAATATGCCTCATTCTTGGCAGGTGGGGGGTCTTCATGACACCTCCACACCCAGCGGAATAAAATGTGATTTTTTTTTTGAAAGAGCATTTTATTAAAAGGGACTAGAAGGAAGATAAGTACAGGAAACACACACCTGCATCTCTCTCATTCATTCAGAAATCCTAACAGTTGTTAGAGCCTGTCTTTTCTTGATAGCAGTGCTGCTTTAAACTGCCCTTTTTGGCATTCCAATAAATATATGGTTTTTGGGGAAGTTTTTCAATTTGCACATTTCCATGACTGCCTAGGGTGTCTTTGTTCTTGTTGAGGTCTGCAAGGGGAGGGTTAGATTTAATTAGCCCTAAGTGGGAGTTCTGCTCATGGGCATCGGTAGTGAGCGGTTCTACACTGAAGTCTCTTTCAGTGCTTTGATGAGTCACGCAAGGGCTTTTCACCTTAGGGGATGGTTGGTTCCTTTTTTCCTGACTGTGGAGCATGATTCTTTGCTAATCTTCCCTTTGTCCTCTGGGACACTCCTGCTTGCAGGTATTTGTCCAGATTCTACTGCACTCCCCTGCGGCACTTCAACTAGCTGAAGCATCACCCTCACAGTTTCTCTGACTTTCTTAGTCTCTGCAGGTTCCTGTAAATGCTGTTAGCCACTCTGGTGAGGTGTTTCTAGTGTCTACATTTACATAGGAGGATGTGGGGTCTAACTTTTCAAGTATTTTGGGGTTGGCAAACCGGACAGTAGGGGTTTCCATTTGGGATTCCTCCTGCACTTCCTTTAACCTGTCCTCTTGGTTCCTTTTTCCCCTTTCTTTTCTAACCTTTTGCCAGCCTTGTACCTGCCTGTCCCTTTTTGATCTCAGCAGGGGTCCCTTACAGTTCACCAGCCCTCTGCTGGAGGGTCCTCCAAACACCGATACAGGACTTAGAGGTTCAGATTTCACTGTAGGTTGGGGTTTCCCCTCAACCTGGCATATGTGGCAACTCCTACAGTACTCCACCCCATTTTTGTGGCATTTTGGCCAGTCAAACCACTGTCTTATGTGGGCTTTGTTTTTTTGTATACCGACATGTACAGCCACTGTAATCTCATGAGCCATTCTTAATATTTCTCTCGGAACCTCTGCGGCACCACTAACTGGTGAACCACAATCCACTCCTTGCTCTCAGGTCTGTGAGGAGAAATCCAGTGCCTCATCAGCATCTCATTTTTTAAATAGTAGCAATCAGGGACTCCCTCTGCTTCACTTTCAAACTTGACGGCCTCTGCTAACTCTCTCAATACTGGGTCAGCTCGCTGAGCCTCAGCTAGGGAAGATCTATTTAATTCATTCGCTGGATCTTCTAACTTTTCAAAGAAAGTCTCAGACAGACAGACCTCATGGTCATCTACTTGCAGTGCCCATTCTGTCTGCTCTGGGGGAGCTGGTTTGATCATGGCCTGATTCATTACACATTCAGGGAAACTGTGGGGGACCGTCTCCTGCCACTGTCCTGTCTCTCTGACCACCTGCAGTCTGTCTTTCACTACAGGGGAAGCTACCACCTTCGTCCCAGCTAGATCATTACCTAGGAGCTGGTTACCCCATCCACAGGAAAACGAGGGACAATCCCTACAGTCACTGGTCCCGAAACAAGGTCGCACTCCATTGCACCAGGTGTAAAGATACAGGCATACACTACCCTCCAATACCATTCACCACCATTCTGTTGTATACTGCTCTCCCTGGGGGAAGGATGAGGCCTTTTCCCAGTAAAAGGGATCTAGTAGACCCTGTGTTCCTGAGACTTACTTGCTTGCTTGCCCCACCAAAGGGGTATGGGGTTACTCGCCCTTCACGCACTAAAACCCTGATAGCCTTCAGGAATCCTATTAAATTTTCTTGCACTTGCAGCCGTAAGCTTCCTGGGTCTCACTCTTACTGCAGTTAAATCCATAGCTAGTTCTGCTATTCTTTGCATCAGGGTCTCTTCTCCTTCATCGAGCGTGTGTGCCCTGATTAACCCTACAGGTTTTCCCTTTAGTTTCCAGCAGTCAGATCTTAGATGCCTTACTTTGTTACAATGGAAGTGCACAGGTCTCTGGGTCTCACTCCTACTTACAGCACCTTCTTTTTTGGCTGGAGGAGGGCCCCCTGTGTCTCCTGCTTTTCTTTCCCTTCCAGGACTGCTTGGGCTTCTATCACCTTCCCATCCTTTGTCCTCAGATTTGTTGGGGTGACAAGGAAAGATTTTCCCCTGGGGAACCGACTTATAATTGAGAGCAAACTCATCAGCCAGAACTGCGGCTTGCAGGGCTCTATGAACCTTCTGTTCCTCTACATGTTTCTTTATGGAGAGTGGGAGAGAGTTTTAAATTCCTTTAGCAGAATTACTTCTCTGAGCTTTTCATATCTGAGCTGTAATTTAAGAGCCCTCAACCACTGGTCAAAAACCAGCTGGTTATTTCTCTCAAACTCCAGGTGAGTTTGATTAGCTTGCTTCCTGAGGGTTCTAAACTTTTGGCGATAGTCTTCCGGTACTACCACATGTGCCCTTAGGATAGCATTTTTTGTCAGTTCATAATTGGATGAACTCTCATCCGGCAACATGGAATAAACCTCATGGGCTTTTCCAGTTAGCTTGCTTTGTAGCAGGAGAGTCCAAGCCTCAGCTGGCCACTTTAACTGACTTGCCAGTTTTTCAAAAGACCCAAAAATGGCTTCCACGTCTCCCTCATTGAATTTTGGGATCAGTTTGGAAAGTTTTAACAATTTTGTGCCCAGCCCTGAATTACACCCCCATATTGACCATGCTTTCACTGGTGTTACTCTGTCGCCCCCTAGTTAACTCATGCCGTCTTAGCGCTCTCTCTTTGCATTCCTTCTGAAAGGCTCTTTCTTTCTCTCTCTCCTCTCTTTTTTTCTTTCTCCTGTCTCTCACATTCTTTCTCCTCTCTCTTTTTCTTCATGTTCCTTCTGGAAGGTTCTTTTTCTCTCTCTCTCCTGTTTTTCTCTTTCTCTTTCTCATTCTTCATGTTCCTTCTGGAAGGCTCGTTTCTCTCTCTCGTCTCTCTTTTTCTTTCTCCTGTCTCTCTCTCTCTCTTTCTCTTTCTTCAAATTCAAGTTTCCTCTGTTCCAATTGTAGCTTTGTGAGCAATACCCTGCCGGAGTCTATTTCTAACCCTATCTCTGTTTCTTCAGATTCAAGGGAAAAATGGTTAGCTACTAGTCTTAGGAGTTCAGACTTTCGAGCCTTGGCACGGACAGTGATCTGACACTACTCAGCCACTTTTCTCAACTTCTCCATAGACAGTGCTTTTAACTTATGCCAAGTTACTTCACCCTGGCTTGGGGAGCCATTGGCCTTAATTGCAGACATGTTAGTATTCTAGCACAAACAACCACAAGAAAACCTGTATTGAAACCTTTTCTCCTTTTTTTGATTGGGACCAATTTGGCTTCCCACTTCTAATTTCTCATTTGTCTGTGGGTCAATCCAGGATGCTAGCCCCCAAATTTCTGTTACGACCAGGTAAGACAGGGGTCTCGGGGTTCCCTCTCAGACTTTGCCTGGTTTAACCGTAGCAGGGTTTAATTTTTAAAAACACCGTGTTTTTAGCTTCCTCTCAGTGAATCCTTGTTCACTGCTTGCCAATTGCAAGGCAAAGAAATCAAATCAGGCAGGTTTTCTTAGATTTAAACACGAAAGGTGGAAGTTTATTAACATTAAACTCTAATTCAGTTAACGAATACGTGACACGACCACGCTAGCATGCATACGCGATAAACACACACGCAGATAGAGACAGGAAAAGTAGAAAGAATAAAGGAGAAAGTATGAGGCATAATCTGGGTTGTAATTACAGTCCTTTGAGTTCAGTGTGGAGTCTTTGGTTGCTGGTAAGTCTTGCTGTTCGTTGGAGCCCAGTGCACGCATTAACTTGTTTCGATGCAGGAGTTTCTTCTCTCTTGAGGTTGAAGCAACTGCAATGGGTTCAGAGGCTTGTGAGAAAGCGAGAGAGAGCCAGCCAGAAGAGAGGCTGTCTTGTTCCAGGTTCAGTTACAATCTGCAGTCTGTTTTCAAACTCTCCTGTGAGCACAATTCTGGACAGCAGGTTAGTCATGTGACTTACTGTTTTAAAAACTCCTGTGTTTGTGGATTTCAAAGCTCTTGGTGGCAAGGGGGTGTAGTACTGTCTCCCACCCTGACAAGATGTGGATCACCATTGCCCAGCCCAATCTCTGTTAATTGAATCAGTGAGCAATTTCTTTGTCTCTCCAAGCACTGTCTCTTAGTATGCAAATGTTTTTCCAGCCAAATGTCTGGTGATCTCTTTAAACAAGTCATTTCTTCATTCCATCAACAGTTTAAAATTAATGTTCATATGATGAAATTAATATGCCTCATTCTTGGCAGGTGAGGGTCTTCATGACAATCTAAAGTCCCTGATCCCTGGAACCATTCTCCTAAATCTTGTCTGCACCCTCTCCAAAGTCTCCACATCCTTCCTAAAGTGCAGTGCCCAGAATCAGACACAATACTCCAGTTGAGGCTGAACCAGTGTTTTATGAAGGTTCATCCTAACTTCCTTGCTTTTGTACTCTATGCCTCTCTTTATAAAGCCCAGGATCCCCTATACATTTTTAACCAGTTTCTCAACCTGCCCTGCCACCTTCAACGATTTGTGCAAATATACCCCTATGTATGTCTATTCTTGCACCCTGTTTAGAATTGTACCGTTTAGTTTATATTGCCTCTCCTCACTCCTCCGACCAAAATGTATCACTTTTCACTTCTCTTTGTTAAATTTCATTTGTCAGTCACTGATGATCCCTTTAAATGATGCTGTTAGGGGAGTCCTTCATGCTGCTTAACACGTGTTTAGCTATGCAAGGTTAAAAATGACGATGTCGGTTGGAGCATGGAGTTTCAAATGGCACCACAAGTATTAAATCAGTTGATTAACATTATGACCTGCCTGCTTTGTATACTTCCAGCAGCTGTTAACCCCCTTTACTAATATAGCACCTGGCATACTTCATGCCAGAAGAGTGTACACATGTCATAAACACCTTTTTGGAAGGCACTCATAGTTTTGTGTCCCCCCCACCCCTCCCCCACCAAGGTAACTGTCATTATAGTGTTCAAAAGTCAACATTTTTGCATTCTGGCGAAAATGCACCTTTGAAAAGTTTACTATTAGCAGAATCTTGAACATTGACAATTAATTCACTTTTTTATGCTGTCGTTGAACTGGGATTTTTATCTCAAAATATGCAAACACTTGTACAAGCATTAATTTGTTCCTTAGTCATCCCTTCCTGTTGCGATCTTTTAAAACTCCAGCTTGCTGCCACTTAAACATAACTTATTGATGTACCTTGTCTTCTCTCCTATTCTTGCCACCCTTGGTGATGCCCTGCATAATGAACTGTAATCTTTCATGGGTGTTTCCATTCACAGCTGCATTTACGATCTGAAGATCTTGGTGCTAATGAAAAATTCCACTTGAGGGAAGGAAAGGTTGTTTAACTAAAAGTATGAGATCTGTTGACTGACTGCAGCATGATATTGGTTGGAGATGTAGAAAACTACATTTTGTTGGCTGCTTGAATTGGGCTAGTCGATGAGAGGACAAAAATATGAGTTGATTAACAGATGCCCTTCATCAATGTGAGTTTCGGGGTGGTTTTTGCAATGCTTTGAAGATATAAAATATCCAGAATAGTCCATGGGTACCGTTAGCTGTTTTTCTTTCTCCACAGATGCCGCCAGACCTGCTGAGTATTACAGCACTTGCTGTTTTTATTCCATTGGTATTCTTTGGTATCTGTCTTTGCAAACATTAAGAGAGCACTGCATGCCTGCAGAACTGAACTGTGATTTTCTTGGGTTTTTTTATTCGTTCAAGGGATGTGGGCATCACTGGCAAAGCCGGCATTTATTGCCCATCCCCAATTGCCTTTGAGAAACTGAGTGGCTTGCTAGGCCATTTCAGAATCAACCATATTGCTATGGGTCTGAAGTCACATGTAGACCAGTCTAGGTAAGGACAGCAGATTTCCTTTCTGAAGGGACATTAATGAACCAGCTGGGTTTTTAAAACAATTGACAATGGCTGCATGATCACTATTACACCAGCTATTTAAAAAAAAATAAATTCCAGTTTTTTATTAAGTGAATTCAAATTTTAATACCTGCCATAGTGGGATTTGAACTCATGATTGCCAGGGCTTTTATGACGAATAGTTCAGTGACATTACCACTACACCACCACCGCCCCACTTAACTGATATAAATGAATGAACACATCAGTCAGGGATAATGTCCATGTCAGTTGATTTCTCTCATTGAAAAACAAGCATCACCCTTTCTGTGGAATTTTACACACAGAATTCCATCAAACTTTGTATGGTTGAGGAGCTGACGCAATATCAAATCATATTTAATTCATTGGTTTCTTTCTTTTTTTTTAGAAAAAGGCACATCAACTGATACTATAGCCAATCACATCCTAATAACTAAACTGCTGTTATTCTGCTCTTACAAATGATGGTGAAATCTCCAGTATAATATCTGTTATTGGCAGTTCTACATTTTAAAACATGCTAAATGCATATATTCATTTTTTTAATGTAATATAAAATTTTCTTGAATGGCAATGAATAAAATGTTTTCAACAATGTGGCTCCCTTATAAGAAGGGGCTCATAGGTCTTTCTGAAATCAAATGTTTTGCAAATTGTGGTCTGTGGGGGCAAGCAAGTACTATAAAGATCCCCGTAGTAGTCATGGCACATTCCATTTGTACACTAATTGAGTGAACACCTTTCCCCCAACCTGGAATTTTACAAACCTTGGTGGAATTTGCAGCAGAGATTCTAGGTGGGTACATCCTTATACTTGCACTGGAAAGCAATCTCCCCAACCCCAGTGAACTTTCATCGGCATTTTTTTCAGCAATACATAAATATTCTGGTAAGTATGTGCTGTTTCTGCAATCTCAGATGAGGCAAAGGACAGAGCAGAAGTGAAGCCTTCATACAAACCTTATAATCACCCACACTGAATAGGCCAAGAGCAGCTATTGATTATCAAGCAAGAGCAGCACGCGGAAAAATTGAGAGCTTCCAACCAACCTATACCACCTCCTGAGAAAAGAACTATAGGGTTGATTTAATTCTCAGCTGGATTGCCATATAGGTTTCAATCATATCAAGGTATCAAGAGCCCTCACTATCAATTTCATTGAAAAACACCAGGTCTATCAAGGAACATCATTTGGTGTACAGAACCATACAATAGAGGACAGATGCACTGTTGGGTCATGGAAAATGATCTGGCAGACGTGGAGTACAGTAAGTTGGATGCACCACTTTGCCTCCTCCCACACTCTCGTCAAGACCCCAAAAACGCCTTTCTTTTGAGACAGTAATTCGCATGTGCTTCCTCTAGTCTAGATGTTCCATATTATTTTACAACCAATTAATTATTTTTTGAATTGAATTGTTTAATGTGGAGAAACATGCACAGCGAGGTGCACAAATAGCAATGAAACAATGACCAGATAATCAGTTTTTTGTGATGTTCATTGAGAGATATATATTGGCCGGAACATGCTCTTATTTGAATACTGCCCTGGTATCTTTTACATGCATCTAAGAGGACAAGCAGGAACTCAGTACAACGTTTCATCCAAAAGATGCCATTTCTGACATGGTACTGCTGCCATTGCGCATTTGTGGTGGAGGGAATGAATATTTAAGGTGGTGGATCGGGTGCCAATCAAACAGGCTGCTTTGTCAAGCTTCTTGAGTGTGGATGGAGCTGCACTCACCTAGGCAAGTGAAGAGTATTTCATCACACTCCTGACTTGTGCCTTGTAAATGGTGGACAGGCTTTGGGGAGCCAGGAGGTGAGTTACTCGCCGCAGAATTCCCAGCCTCTAAACTGCTCTTGTAGCCAGAGCATTTATATGACTAGTCCAGTTAAGTTGCTGTTTCTTATTGTTACAACCATTCTGTTGTGCCCATCGAACTATTCCTCTCTTCTTCCTGAAGTTATCCCCTGTTCCACTTACCCCACAAATCTGGTACTTTAGCACTGGCTACAATTGGGCAAAATAAGCATGATGTGGAAATCAAGCAATCTTGAGTAAATTTCCTTGTTAATTGCTGATTACTAATTGACACCATTGGAGTGGATTAACAAGCATTAGGCCTGTGTACTTGCAGGAGTAATTTTAGGAGCATGGTAACAGTTCATTCTCGCTCCCTTAATACTAACTCAGAGAATTATTATACTTCAGTGCACTAGCTCTAATTCACAGAGTAAACTAAATCCCTGGTTGTATACCAGGCACAGCTCCAAATGCGAACCAAAAAGCACGCAGCGGAGTCACAGGTTATCACCAAGGAAACAAGAGAGAACAGAACAAGACAAATCTGCAATCAAACACTCAGTGGTGTGTTGTAAAAGTGTGAGGTAAAATGTCAGGAGTACATCTGGGGACAAGTGGGAAAAGCACATGGCAAGGTACTAAGTGCATCAGATACATGGGATCACAGAGGTTAACAAGCTCCCAAAAAAATCAGGACATCAGGCAGAGAAAGGAAACTATGGTAGATGGAGCAATGAAGTTATAGTTCAAGAACCCAGGCTAGCAGGCACAACCAACGGTAATCTGAAATCGTGAAGAGAACAGAGTTGCCTAACAGTACACTAACAATTTGAGATGACATTGCTGACAATGAATAAGGTTATGCTGACTTCCTTTCTCCTCTAGATCAGTTCCATCAAAAAAAAATTGATCTCATTGTTATTGCACCTGGCTATAGAATGTTGGCGAGTTCATCTAAGGGCAGCATCAGGTGCGTTCCAGTGCTGAACCTAAACGTGAGTAGCTGTCAACATCGGGTGGACTTTCAATGCTTCCAGAACACTCAGATGGGTGTCCAACCAGTTTATGGATGCACCAATCCTAACGGGTAATATTAGTTTCTGGTGGTGGTAGATCTGCCACCCATTATAAACCTCTCCCGATCTTCTTTCCATTAAAAAGTAAGTTGGGTGGGATATATAATGGCCAACTGCTTGTGTTTTTCCATTACCTGAAGGTATAATTACCCCCCAGTCTGATTACCAAGTCATATAAAATAAACCACAGAACCAAGTACTAAGTCTCCAACAAATTGCAAAGTTACTGTGGTCCACACACAAGTGTAGATGCTATTGACAAGAAAATTAAATAAATAACATATTTAATATTTATAGATGTTATGACAATTTACAGACCAAGGCTTATAAATTTAATATGTAGGTGTTTGAGCGTCCAATGGAGTGAGCACACTGCAGGCTGGAAGTAAAATGTCCGCAATATTCCTGGGAGATTAGGTGTTCTGCATATGTAAAAATTTATCATAAAACTGTGGCAAATAGGAGTGTTACACACATTTTGGCTCCAAATTAAACACATCAGCTGCTCATGGTGCGATGCGCAACCACTACCCCCCACACCACCCCAAATCCTCCTGGTTAACTCCCCTCCTCTTCTCCCAACAGAATTTGCTTATTGCCTGGGCTGGCATCCAAGCTGACCAATCTTCATTCCTCCTGGGACCGGTGAGCTGCCTCTGAAGCTGCGACCAGTTCCTGTAGCTTGACGGTGGTAAACAATGAGGCTGGCAGATCAAGATCTGCCACCAGTCTCATTAGGCACGGACAGCAACAGAGATCACGCTGCAGTTCAGCTTTACTCCCAAACAGCTGGTTGCTGTTAGGGGATGGCATTAGGACAAGCGCTAGCCACCAAAATGCCATGAAACCTCTTTAATGAGTACTAGCAAACGTTTTAAGTGGCAATCAACTGCTTAATGAGCCTCTGGGCAGTCGTTCCTCACGTTAGTTTCAACTATTTACCAAGATGGCATCTTGCGCTAAGCATGGGTTAAGCTGCCGTTGCTGCAACAGACACTATCTTGGCCCCCTCGGAGGCTCTTTAGTGCCTTAAGTATGGCAGCTGGTGTTGTTTCAGCTGCAGCCATCAAGCCTGCTTGCCTCTGCTCTGAAATCAATGAATGTCAAGGTGTTGGTCATTTAGTAGGAATTCAATCTGTCTTACATCTAATTGAGAGATTGCAATGAGTCAAATGCCCTAATACAGGCAGTAGATATTTATGATCCTCACCAACAGGCATCTTCACGGTATTGGCTCTGAAATTCCAATCAGGACTGAAGCAAAATCCTGGAGACTCTCATCTTCAATTCTGGCACATTGACTCTTTTCCCCTCCCAGCCACTTTTCAGGCTGAACCAGACTGTAACCCAGGCATCCTATTCAAGCATGAGCATCTGTCCTTATATCCTTTACATCACAAGGACTGTTTATTCCCACCTCGATAACATCATTTATCTCTGATCTTCCTCACCCATATGTCTTTGACACTTCCAAACCTGACTATTTCAATGGTCTCCTGACTGAGCTTCCATCTTCCACCCCGCGTAAACTTCAGCTCATCCACAATTCTGCTTCCTGTATCCCTTCCTGCACTGGCCCACTCATCCAACATGCCGTTTTTACTGATCTACATTGGTTCCTAGTCCCCCAACACTTTATATCAAAAAAATTCAGTAATGCTTAAATCACTTTGTGGCCTGGCTTTTCCCTACTTTATTAGTGTTAAGTACCTAGTCTAGTGCTCCTATGAGGTGTACCTCTGTGGTTGCAGCACGGTATGTAGAAAGCTTGTGGTCAACAACATTGAGAAGCTTGGACATCTAAGGCCCTGCTGTAAACTGCAGCAACTCGGCAGTTGCTGAGACAGTGTAGCCCAGTTGGCTTTCTGATACCAGGAGAGGTTGAGGGGATAGCAAATGCGCAGATGTGTTGTCATCCTGAAAGATGGCCATTGTGCAATTACCCTTTCCATCTGGCTGCAGCTCAGCATTGCCACTGATCTGTGGATGAGCAGACTGCAGGATATCTGTGATAAAGCTTAAACCAGCTATGCATTTGGTCTCACAGCCTGTCCAAAACACAAGAGGTGCTTGAGTCCACTGTTTGCATTGTTCCGGTATGATCATACTGAGAGATGCTATAAAATGGTGTCACATATTCCAGCATGAAGGGTCCAGCCGCAGCAACCAGATGCTCCTTGTTTAACTGCAGAGTTTTGATGCCTTATGTTGGAATATTGTAAAGTAGCTCAAATGTTTGTAATATCCCAACTTGCTTTGCTCCAGCAATTTGGTCAGAGAGCGAATGTGTAACAAATGCTGAAGTTTCAAAACTATACCTAGATCAAGGACTGGTTGCTCGGACAGCCATAACCTAACATGCAATAACATGGACTGGTATTATGATAATATGTAAAGAACCTGGACTAATCGATGAGAGGAGCGAGCCATCACATGCAAAGCTCAGCCTCGTGTCAACATGGTAGGATATTCTTATGAGTATATGCAGCCCGAAATATCTGAATAATATAAGGGTGGTTCATGGCACCTCCAAGTATTAGTGTGTTCCTGAGGACAGTCAAATGTCCTTTCGCCACAAAGATGTTTACAAGTTTGAGCTTGGACTTTGCGGAAGAAACAGGCTGTATTCATTGCTGGTAATTCACTGTAATATGTAAAACAGTTTTTTTTAAGAACAATACTGTGATGAGTCAATGCATATTATCAGTTCTGATGAAGGGTCATCAACCAGAAATGTTAATGCTGTTTCTCTCTCCATAGATACTGCCTGACATGCTAAATATTTCCAGCATTTTCTGTTTTTATTTCAGATTTCCAGCATCTGTAGTACTTTGCTTTTGCATATTAAAGCTTGTTGTTTAAAACCATTTAGGCCTGAACCACACAGAGATTATTGTTGGAGCGCTAACAATCCTTTGTTGAGCTAAGGAAAATCTGTTAACATTGGCATCTCCTATTTGTGGAGCACACTTCTGCCTTGTGGAGGTTGAATGGCAGCTCTCCAACACCTCTTCCCTCCCCCGGACCTTGAGCCCAACACCAAATAGCAAACCATCATTCTCCAGACCGTCACTGACCTCATCTCCTCTGGAGATACTATCCCCACGGCCTCCAATGTCATAGTTGCCACAATCCCGCATATACCACTTTTACCTCCTTTCCAAGATTCACAAACAGGGTTGCCATGATAGACCTATTGTTTCAGCCTGTTCCTATCCATGGAACTTATCTCTTCCTGTCGCAATGCTACTTATCCTCCCCTTGTCCAATCTCTGCCAATGCCCTGTGTCACTCTGACAGTTTCATGATTCCTGGCCCTAACCATCTCCTTTTCTCATGTACATCAAGTCCCTCTACACCTCCACCTTCCCCAGGATGATCATGAATGGAGAACCAATCCTATCCACCACCACTCTCCTCTGCCTGGCTGAACTTGCTCTTACTTTGAACAACTTCTCCTTTGATTCAACTCACTTCCTCCAAAAAACAGATGTCATTATGGGAACCAATATACTTCCTGGCTATTCCTGCCTATTCATGGGATATGGGGAACATTCTTTACTCCAGTCCTAATCAGGTCCCCTCCCTCACCTCTTTTTCCAGTACATTGATTACTGTATTGGTGCTGCTTCCTGCTCTTGCCCTGAATGGCAAAATTTCATCAACTTTGCTTCCAATTTCTACTCCTCCTTTGCATTTATAAGGTCCATCTACAACTCTACCCTTTCTCTCTTTGACCTCTCTGTCCCATTTCTGGGGATACACTGTCAACCAATTTCTACAATAAGCCCACTGACACCTATAACTGCCTTGACTGCACTTCCTCACATTGTGTTTCCCGTAAGTATTCTATTCCATTTTCTCCATTTCTCCATCTCCATTGCATCTGTTCTGACAATACCATCTTCCATACCAGTGCTTCCATTATGGCTTCCTTTTTTCTCAACTGAGCATTCCCCTCCACCATGGTTGACAAAAACCTCAACCATGTCCATCCCATTTCTCGCACTTCTGCTCTCACCCCTTCCCCTCTCTCCTAGAACCACAATAGAGTTCCCCTTGTCCTCACCTTCTACGAGCCTCCACATACAAAGGATCATCCTCCTTCATTTGCACCACCTACAGTGCAATGCCACCATCAAATGCATCTTACCCTCCCCCTTTTAACATTCCAGAGGGATCATTCCATCCACAAGACCATTCCATCACTCCTAATACCCACTCCCCTACCCATGGCACCTTTCCATGCAAGTGCAGGAGAGAGAATGCCTGGGCTGGAATTTAACGTGGCCCGGTGGGGTCGTGGCACAGGAAATGGAAGTGGACGGCGAAGGTCTTTCCGGTCAGACCTCTGTTCCCTTCACGATCACACACCAGGCAGCCAATCAGCAGAGTTTTCGACAAATAGGCTTTTGGGGGCGGGAGAATCGGCAGTGGCAGGGTGGGCCGTGACCTGGAAGAAGATGTTGACTGCCTGTTTGAAGGCCGCCAGCACGCGATATGGCTTTGAGACTTGGAATGTCATTACTGTTCAGTTTTGTGCAGAATTATGAATGACTTTTGAGATCCAATCAGCATCGAAAACCGCTCTCCAGCTTTCTTGGACCGCCCCTTTATTAGAACACCAGCACCCCATCTTCAGCCTGGAACCATCCTTCAGCCTACTCGGACCACCCTTCATCTACCACACCGGTGCCCAACCAGATCCACAGCTTGAAACCTGTGTAACCCATTTGCAGTCATGGCAGAGGCAATAAGCTGGTGGCCTTCATGCTCTCATCCAGCCTGCTGAGGTAAGGCGGGAGGTCCTATTCCCTTGAGACCAAAGGAGGAGACATTCCCAGTGAACCAGGCAGGCCTGGATGGAGGTAGCCGAGGAGGTAAGCAGCAGTGGGGCCATACAGAGAATCTGGATCCAGTTCCACAAGCAGGTTAATGGCCTTTTTCACTCTGCCAGGGTGAGTGGCAAACCTCAGTCTCCCTTGGGTCAGAGCAAATGGGTGGTTATGTAGGTGCAGATGTTGGAATGTGGGATCTCACCAGATGGAGGGAATGTCAGGCGCGTGTGCGCTGAGCACAGCTGACCTGCACAAGGGTGCAGTCAAGTGCCAGACTAACACTTGCACGACATTGGCCTCAGAGGCTGCAGCAAGCGTGCGGAGTGGGTGGTCAATAGTCCATGCAGTTAAACGAGTCTCTTGTATCTCCACAGGAGGAGAGCCCAGAGCCTGTGGAGCCTGTGGAGGTGTACCTTGTTAGCTGTCTTGACGCCAATGGAGGAAGAGGCATTGCAGCTGGCTGGTGACCAGGGAGGTCGATCCATTGTTCATATTGAATCTGGAGCTCCTGTTGAGGAAGGTCAGATCCTCAGGTGAAGGGCATGGGGAGACTAGCAGGCGAGCATGAGGGATGGTCGCATGTTCCAAGTTACCGACATGTGGCCAAGCTGCAGCCACTTCTGTGTGCTTCCATCTGGAGTGTTACATGGGCCTGATCTTTCTGTTTCTGCAGGTAAATGCCAACAATGGCCAGTTGTCAGCTCCAGGGGAACATCCGTCCACCTCTGAGGAGGGCGAGGGGACCTAAGAGGGTGTAGTGACACATTCTTTCCCTGTACTCTCCACCAGCTCAGATGCTGTCCCCTCGGTGAGCCAAAGGACAGATAGAGATTTAGGGTCACAACCTGGTGCTAGCACTACACAAGTGCAGAACCAGCTTTTGGAGACTTTTATAGCCAAGGCCTCTGACACTTGAAGGACTGTGGGATACCAGGCTGAAGACGGGCATCTCGAGTCATTCATAAGGAGGCAGATACTGGAAGTGTAGCGTGAGGTGCATGAAGATCTGGTGGAGATTCCAAAGGGTATACGCACCCTGGCTTGGACAGTGGAGGACTCTATCGAGGCTATGGTTGCTGCCATTTTCCTCTTGTCTGCATGCATGGCCTCCTCCATCGAAAGATTGGTGACTCCACTGGAGAGCCACATCCAGCAGACCAGTCAGTGGCTGCCAGAGATGTATGCAGTCCTGCATGTCATCGCCTTGTCACTGAGCACGAGGGAGTCTCCAACAGGCTCTCATCCTTCTCAGATCAGCAGGGAGGTACAAATGTGCCTCATAACAGCGGAGGAGCAACACTAGTCTGGATCTGGGGGTTCCTCTCAGGACACTCTTAGTGTGGACAGCAGCTCCTCAGCCACTCTGTCACTGACACCAGCACCTCAGACTATTACCGGGGCAACAGAGGGGGCTCTTGGACTGTTCAGGAACCCCTCAGTATCCTGGGACCCTCCCAACCTCAGAGGATGGCTGCCAAGTTCATCCCAGGCCATGAGACAGCTTGGTCAGCAGCCTGCCTGCACCGCAGCTGGTGGCGAAGGGGGAGCACCACATAGGAGCACTTGAAAAAAGATTGAAGAAATCACTGTAACTGCACTTGGGCATCACAGATATGGCATGTTAAATGGTGTAGTAAGCCTTTATAAATGTCACTGTTTGCTTATGACTGTCTCAATACAGTGATGGTAGCCATGGCGATATACATGTGTTGGAGGTGGTGACTCAGGGGCTGGTGGGGTTGACCATGACATGTGTGCTGATCGAATGGACCATCACTGAAGTGATGTGCACTGATGGACGAGTGGTTCTGGGATTCCAGAAAACGTTAGTGACTACAGTGAGCCTGGAATGTGGATCTTCGGTGAACGAGATGGCCAACATGCTGAAGTTCAGGAGAAACGCAGGAGTATAGGAGCATCTGCTTTTGCTTTGGTTGTGTCAGTATCACAGTCTAACATCCATATTCTGCCAACAGGAGCAGGGCGAAGACGCAGGTCCCCAAACCCACCACAGCTGGAACAGGAATTGAACCACGCTGTTGGCATTATTCTGAACCACCGCCAACCAACTGAGCATCCCGAGCCTCCCTGCCACCTAAATCTTGAGATCCTCCAAATGGTCCTGCAGACTGGTCTGTGCACATCCCGTAAAATGCTGCAGGACACGTAAAATGGATGTCAATTGGATTTCAAAATACCATAATTGGCCTTTATCGAATGGTGAGCAGAGTCCCCAAAATGCTTGCCATCTGCCACATGTAAAATGTCATTCTGGCATGTTTCTTAGCACACTGAGCTGTTTCACTCTGCTACTATGCAGTCGCAACACGTGTGGTGTTCACCACTAACAGGATGCTGCCGTCAAGCCAAAAAGACATTCTGCCTATCACACAAATGAGTAATGTGATATATTAATTTCAATGCCAGTGGGTGTTTAATTCACTTCTCTTCCAGGAATACCTACCTTGAAGAAGTTCTGCTCTTCTCTCCAACGGGATTTTCGTTTGTTTCTTTTACCTTGTTCACCTTCACTGCTTTCTATTTCCCTCTTGGTGTTTGACATTTCTAACCTTTGTCAGTTCTGATGAAGGGTCACTGACCTGAAACGTTAACTCTGCTTCTTTCTCCACAGATCCTTCCTGACCTGCTGAGTATTTCCAGCATTTCTTGTTTTTATTTCTGATTTCCAGCATCTGCAGTATTTTGCTTTTATTTTAGTGTTGAGCCTGTTTCAGCTAAACAAAATAAGTGATAGCCATTCGCTGGTTCATTCCTCAGGGCAATGCTTTGACCAATCAGAATCAAGCTGCCTGGTTTAAATTTCAAACAAAGCTTGGCAGTTAACTGTCAGCAACCATAAGCTGGTGCATTCTTCATGGCAACACGTGTACCAATCAGAGTCCACTTGCCAGAGGGATACGGACCCCGGAAGTGCAGAAGGTTTTAGTTTAGGCAGGCATCAAGATCGGCGCAGACTTGGAGGGCCGAATGGCCTGTTCCTGTGCTGTACTGTTCTTTGTTCTTTGTTCTTTGTATACCTTAACATACTTCCGAAAGTGTGGAGGCCAGAACTGGACGCAATACTCCAGTTGAGGCCAAACCAGTGTTTTATACAGGTTTATCATAACTTCCTTACTTGGAATAAAAAACTTGGGCCAGGTGAAAATGTTTTATTTATGTTTTCTATGATAATATTGTATTCCTCCAGGGCTCGAATGAGATGAAATGGTAGTTACTGTGTAAAATTGAATGAGAGTAAGTGTTTCAGAGACAGAAACAGGAAAATTATACCATCACATGGGAATTTTTCTAATATTTTTTGGAATTGGAATAAACCATGTGGGCACAATTCTCCATAAAATATCAACCTGGGCACAGTGTACATTCTAGTAAAAGTCTGGTAAGTGTAGGTGAAAATAGTTAATTGATAGCTTTCTCTTGGAGATGCTTATGTCACAGAATCACAGAATTATTACAGCGCAAAAGGAGGCTATTTGGCCCATCGTGTCTGCACCGGCTTCCCGAATGAGCAAGTCAATTGGTGCCACTCCCCCACCTTCTCCTCATCTCTATCTCTATCTGTATCTCTAAAACTAAAAAAAAAACTAAAAACCCTGTACATTCGTCCTTTTCATATAACAGCCTATTTCCCTTTTGAATGCTTCAGTTGAACCTGCCTCTACCATACTCTCAGGCAGCACATTCCAGACCTTAAACACTCTCTGCGTGAAAAAGTTTTTCTTCATGTCGCTTTTGCTTCTTTTGCCAATTACCTTAACTCTGTGCCCTCTCATTCTCGATCCTTTCATGAGTGGGAACAATTTCTCCCTATCTACTCTGCTGAGACCCCTCATGATTTTGAAAAGCTCTATCAAATCTCCTGTCAGCCTTATCTTCTCCAAGGAAAACAGTCCTAACTTCTCCAATCTATCTTCATAATTGAAGTTCCTCATCCCTGGAATGAGTCTTGTGAATCTTTTCTGCACCCTCTCTAATGCCTTCACACCCTTCCTAAAGTGCAGCGGCCAGAACTGGACGCAATACTCCAGCTGAGGCCAAACTTATGTCTTTTACAAATGATACTAGTTATCTAGTCTTATACAAGTTATATTATATTGTATGTTGTTGCCTATCGTGAACAATAAGAAAAATGCATTTGTTAGCTTGGCCACTACCTGAGACATCGAAACCATGCAAGAGAGATGAGCAAAGATCTCCAACCAAAGCCCACTTGATCTGTCGATAAGATTACCTGAAAGTCCAAGATAGCTTGTTTTGAATGTCACATGTGGCATTGTGTTGCGATGTGCGCAGAAATATGAGCATGAAGAAACACGTAGAGAGGATGCACTGAAAAACGGGTCTCAGCCATGCTCAATTATTTGATAACAGCACAACATGAAACTGTTAATATGGCTCAGTAGAGTAAGAAAACATTCTAAATCAAGGCACTGACATATAATCCATAGAGAGACTAACTAATGAAACATTCTCTAACCCAATTTTTCTGTATGAGGTGTGACTATAACCCAATCGATTAGCGTAAGTCTGCCCTATATTCTTTGTTTCACTACTTACTATTGTTGTTTTGCAGGCATAGCTGTAGAAAAATCTGCATGAACTCAAGAATCCACAAAAAAAGGTTTTCAGATTTTCCTGAAAATACTTCAGTGTTGTGAAGGAATAATTATATGGTGAAGTTGGCTGTTTGAAAACGTACATTACGTTTCCGTTTGCTCTGGCATTTTTGGCACTGAATACTGCAGATTTAACATTTAGCAAATTCCACCAACTAAGGTACATTTTACAACAGCTGTGAATTTTCCAGCAGCAATTGCAATTGATCATTACATCCCTTAGGGCTCCTTTTACCCTTACAATTTTCAAGGTGACAATCGAACCCTGTAATTATCTCCTCGTGGTAGCATCACCACATTATCGACTAATTATTACCTGTTCTGTAAAGCTAAGATTCGGATGAACTTTAACAAGTAACTAGCTGCTTCTTGTTAAAATTCTAACCCTTCAAAAATGAGGAAAACTGCAATTTTGTGGTTCTCCTGAACAGTTAAAAATAAAAATTAGATTAGTGATTCTTCATTTGCTATTTAGCAAATATTCAAGGTTGTTATGAAACTATCGAAGAATTAAAGTTCAGTACAGTGTACTCTTTTCTCCTCCTCCTGCAGATCAATTGCAACCAATGGTTCCTGAGCTGTGTGGGAAAGCACAGTGATGTAGGTTCTGAAAATGATTTTCCTTAAATTTGTTCATAGTATTTATTTCCCATTCCCAGTTGCTTTGAAAAGATGGTAGTGGGCCTTTTCCTTCAACTGCTGCAGTCATTGTGGTGATGTATCTCCAGGAAAATTCCAGAATATAGAAATATGGCAATGAAAGAAATGGAGGGTAAGTCAGAAGAGATGGTGTTCCCACTCTGCTGCTTTTATCCTTCTTAGTGGTAGAGTTCACAGGGGAGGAGGTGCTATCAAAATGACTGGTGAATTGCTGGTGATTGTACATACTACAGCTACAGTGCAGTAGTGATAGAGGGAATGATTACTGAGTCCAGTGTCAGGGGTGCCATTCATGTGAACTGCTGTCATGGATTGTATCATGCTTCTTGAGTCCTGTTGTAGCTGCACCCATCCGGGCAAGTGCAGAGTTCTCCTGGTTTGAGCCTTGTAAATACTGGAGAGAAATTGAGGAATGAAGAGATGAGTCCCTGGTCACAGCATACCTAACTTCTGCCCTGCTCTTGTAGGCACAGTGTTGAAATGACTGGTGCAGTTCAGCTTTTGGTCAGTAGTGCCCTCCCAAGATATTGTACGAACATACAAATTAGGAGCAGGAGTAGGACACTCGGCCCCTCAGGCCCACTCCGCCACTCAATAAGTTCATGGTTGAACTGATTACTCCACATTTCTACCTACCCACGATAACCCTTCACCCCCTTGCTTATCAAGAATCTATCTGCCTCTGCCTTATTGGTGGGGCTACTCAGTGATGATGGGTTGGATTTTATGGGCCCTCTGAGATGGGGCCAGAGGCGGGGGGATGGACAATTGTGACAGGTGGCAGGGGGCAGAGAGCCCATTGCCTTCCTGTCACCAAGCAATCTTCCTGGGGCTGGGATAGGCCAACGAAGCCCTTCCCACACAGAGGCCAATTGAGGCCCTTATGTGGCCTATTAACAGCCAATTAAGGGACTCTTCCTACTGCCGCTGGGATATTACCAGTGGCGGGGGGTGCCTCCGCCACATGGGGAGGGCACCTTGTAAAACGAGGTGCCCTCTCTGCAGGCTTGGGGGTATGGGGGGGCCCTCCTCTGTGGGCAATCTGTGCCCCACGGAGGACCCCCACTGGGAACCACCTCACCACCCCCCACCGGACCCCCCCCTCCCTTTGGATTGCACAATCACCCCCTCGCACCTACCCCTCTTGCCGGGGCCTTCCAGACTGGCCCGGAACCACCCCCCAACCCCCCACCCCACACCCACCTCTGATCCGGGGTTCCAGCACTGGGCCAGTGGCGCTACCAATACTGCTGAGCTGCCGGCCCTGTGATTGGCCGGCAGCTCATAGAGGCAAGATCCCCATCTTTAAATGGACGGGGATCCTGGCTTGTGAAACTTTGATGTAAAAAGACAGGATGATCGCTCCGGGGAGGGCAGGAAAAGGCTGAGACAGTGCTCTCCCCCACCTTTTTGGCCTGGTGCCAGGAGCCCCGCCTCCTATACAAAATCCAGCCCGATGTTGCCATTGAAGTTCAAGAGAGAGGGATGTGCTTTCTCTTGTTCGAGATGGGTCTCCATGGCACCGTACTGGGTTGGATGTTGAGGCTAATGCTCTCACTTTTTCTCTGGCATTCAGCTCTTGCATCCTCATCAAAGCTCTGATAAGCTCTGGAGCCGTGCACATTGCGCCCATTTGCAACTCACAATTGCATTGAGCTCCTGCAATGGGCATAAGACCTCGATTTGCATATTATAAGTAGGCTGCCACTTGAATCAAGAAGGTGCTCTGGCAGCTCATTCTCACCACAGGTCGCAATAGACAGTGCCTATCTTGGGAGCGGGAATAGAGCAGTAAGTGGCGTCTTGCCATTGTGTACTGCTTCATTCCCACCCTGCGGAGGTCCTGAAAATCAACTGCTATGTGTATAATCTTCTACTTGTAATGAGTATCTTGATGTTAAGCTTATGTTACTTGTGCTGGTCAGCCTGATAAACTTCACCTATACAATCCCTTTAATGAAGGTAACTACAGTTTCTGGTGGGATCAGCGCTGAGGTTATTTTGTGGCTGCAAATTCATGGCTGAAGAAAAACAGAGCAATTTTTAATTGACACGGCAAGGAAAATAAAATCAGATGAAGCCACATTTCAAAATAACAGTTAAAATCACACCGCTGAAGCTAAAGAACAAAGCAGAATGGAAATTGGATGTAAGGATGGAATCAAGTGTGAGACAGCACCATTACTCTTCATTTTTTAATGCCTGGTAAGGCACCAAAATGACATACTTACATTTGATCTCAAAAGACCAAGAATTTCTGAAAGTAACAGATTAGCTGGGGTGAAACAAAATTCTTTAAAACAAATAGGCTTTGCAATGAAAATAAAGGCAGCAGACAAGCTCAAAGGAAAACTTGTTCCCATCCAAATAACTGAACAGTGAGATCCCTTGTAAATGTCCTCTGGCTCATTGTGTAACGGGCGAACAAATTCATGGAAAGTGCTGCCGAGAGACAATCTCAAATATGGATAGGGACAGATCAACAGGACACAACAGAGGTCATTCATTTAATAGATTATAGATCCTGTTCAGTCAACTTTCTGAGTTTATTCCACTGGCAAGGTTTCCAAAAGCAATGCAAGCTCAGCAAAGTACCCCATTATATATAGTTATTAGGAATAATATTATTGTGTACTTTAATTATGCTGTGAAAAAGGGTGGAGATGGGAAGATACAGAAAGTGAATAGAGCAAAATCCTATTATACTGATGACCATGAAACTACTGAACAGAAAACGCTTGGACCTGTGAATTGGCATTCACCCACGTTCCCAATATAAGCTGCTGAATGTGTGAAGCTCTTAGCCTGGAGCACTGAAGGTGAAAATTTATTCCAGTATGGTTAAAGATTATGCTAGTGAGGAAAATACTGAATGGAACTGTTTTAATTGACGAGCAAATCTCCTGTGCTGCATTGGAGGTTACACCATTTTATAACAGGTGGTTTCTTACACCATGTAATTCACAATTTTAGGAAGAGATGCTTCAGTTACAGGCCAGGTATATTCCAACAAGGGCAAAAGGTAAAGGAACCACCAAACAGGCTTCTTGGATGATGAGATAAAGATTATGATGAAACAAAAAAGAGGATGTATAATGCACGTCAAGTGAATTCTTCAACGAGAACCAGGTCAAATACAATAGGTTGAGAGGGGAGATGAAGAGGAAAATAAGACTGGTAAAGAATGAACACGAGAATAGAATGGCAGTTAACATAAAAAGGAACCCAAACATCTTCTACCAGCATGTAAATAGTAAGTGGGTAGTCAGAAGTGGAGTGAGACCTATTAAGGACAAAGGGAGTAATATATGTTTAGAGGCACAGGGCATGGCTAGAATACTTAATGAGGACTTTGTATTGTTCTTTACTAAGGAAAAGGAATCTGACAAAATATCAATAGAAGCAGAGTGGGTAGAAGCAATGGATAGGGCAAAAATTGAGAGGGAGGAGGTTCCGGAGAGGCTGGCTATGCTTAGGGTAGATAAGTCACCTGGTCCAGATGGTTTGCATCCCAGGTTGCTAAGGGAAGCGGGGATGGGGATAGTGGAAGGGCTTGCCATAATGTTCCATCTTCCCTGGATACGGGGGAGGTGCCAGAGGATTGGAGAGTGGCAAATATGAAACCCTTATTTAAGAAAGGGTGTAAACATAACTAGGAGCCCATTAGTTTAACATCAGTGGTGGGTATGTTTTTAGAAACAATAAACAGGGAAAAAAAATCAACAGGCACTTGGAGAGGTTAGGGTTAATTAAGGATAACCAGCACGGATTTGTAAAAGTCAGGTCATGCTCGACTAATCTATTACATTTATTGATGAAGTAACAGAGTAAGTTGATGAAGGGAATGTGGTGGATGTTGTTTATACAGGTTTTAAGAATGTGTTTGATAAAGTACCACATAAAAGATTGGTTAATAAAATTGTTTTTCATGGAATAGGAGGATCAGTGTCCAATTTTATTTAACAAAAATTGACTTAAAGACACACTAGCGAGTCAGGGTAAAGGCTTATTTTTCAGACTAGAGGTTGGTAGACAGTGGTGTTCCCCAACCGTCAGTTATAGGACCACTGCTTTTTTTGCTATATACCAATGACTTGGGTCTTAGAATACAGAGTAGAATTTCAAAATTTGACGGTGATACCAAACTTGGAGGAGTGGCAAACAGTGAGGATGATACAAATTGCCTGCAACAGGACATAGATGGGGGGCTGGATTTTGTGCTGGAGGCAGGGCTCCTGGCACTAGTCCAAAAAGGCAGGGGAAAGTCTGCCTCTGCCTTTTCATGCCCCCCTGGAGCGATCCTCCAGTCTTTTTAAAGCTAAGTTTCAAGAGATGAGCTCCCATCCCTTTAAAGACAAGGATCCCGCCTCCAAGAGCTGAGTGCCAGTCAGAGGACTGGCAGCTCAGCAGTATCAGCAACACCGCCAGGTGACCACTGACAGTACTGCAAAGATCTTGGACTCAGGCCCAGCGCTGGAACCCCAGACCTCAGGTAAATGAGGCAGGTCGCCAGGGCCATCCAGAAGACCCTGATGGTGGGGGAATGGAGGTGTGGTAGGGGGCTAAGTGTGAAGTCCAAGTGGAGGGGTGTCCATGGAGGTGGAGGTTTTGAAGCCGGGGGGTCATCCTTGGGACACAGATTACCCGCGGAAGAGAGACCCCTCCCTCCAAACCCACAGGGAGTGCCTCATGTTAGGCCCTCCCTGCATGGCGGAGCACCTCCTGCTGCTGGTAAGATTCCCAGCGATGGTGGGAAGAGGCCCTTAATTTGCCATTAGTAGTCCACTTAAAGGCCTCAATAGACCTCTGGGCGAGAAGGCTGATGTCAGCCTATCCCATCCCCAAGCCGAAAGCTTGGCGACAGGGAGGATACAGGGCCTCTGCAACCGCCCCCCACCCTCCCCCCACCACCGCCACCCGTTGCCTGATACTCCATGCCCACCCACCCCCCACCCCCGCCCACCGCCTCTAGAGGTCACATAAAATCCCGGCCACGCTAGCAGAATATGTAGACAAGTGGCAGATGGAATTCAATACAGAGAAGTGTGAGGTGATGCATTTTGGCAGAAAGGATATGGTGAGGCAATATAGACTAAATGGCACAGTTCTAAAGTGTGTGCAGGAACAGAGGAACCCAGGGGTGCATGTGCATTGATCTTTGAAGGTGGCAGGACATATTGAGAGAGTGGTTAGTAAAGCCTATGGGATCTTGGGTTTCATAAACAGAGGCATTGAGTACAAAAGCAGGGAAGTTATGCTGAGCCTTTATAAAGCTCTGGTTAGGCCCCAACTGGAATATTGTGTCCAGTTCTGGTCACCACACTTTAGGAAGGATGTCAAGGTCCTTGAGAGGGTGCAGGGAATGGTTCCAGGGATGAGGGATTTTAGCTACAAGGTTAGGTTGGAGAAGCTGGGGTTATTCTCCTTGGAGCAAAGGAGATTGAGGGGAGATTTGATAGAGGTGTCAAAGATTATGACATGTTTATGAAAGGTAGACAAGGAAAAACTATTCCCATCAACTGATGGTACAAGTACTAGGGGACACAGATTGAATGTTTTGGGCAAGAGATGCAGGGGGAATGTCAGGAAGATCGTTTTTATGCAGCGAGTGGTAATGACCTGGAACTCGTTGCCCATGAAACAATCAATGACTTCAAAAGGAAATCAGATGGGCACTTGAAGGAAATAAACTTGCAGGGCTATGGTAATTCAACAGGGGAGTTGGTCTGACTGGATTGCTCTGCAAAGAGCCAGCATGGACTCGATGGGCCGAATGGCCTCCTTCTGTGCCATAAATGACTCTATGATTCTATGGCAACACGTACTATAATGTGCTTAATCTCTGTGGTATTGGATAACTTAAATTGGGTCAAATTTCCTTCGCCAGTCAACTGAATTCTTGCAGCAAATCTCTCAGGAGCGCCTTGGGAAAAGCCTGGAACCTGATTCACTCTATCTCTCTGTATGACTATCGCACACACTTTTTTGAATTATTGTGTCAGTATTTCTTTCATTCTTTTTTCATCCAATATCTCTGAGTGACGCTCACAAATGTTTTGTTGTTGATGAATTCAAAGTCTATGACATTTGCTAAAGTCCAGCATAGACAGCAAGATAATAGACAGCCAAGTTGAGCTTGGGTGGCAGGATCAAATAGCGATAAGTTGTGCAGGAGCTGGTGCTACAAGACACAATGAGAGAGAAACTGGAGTGTTGGAGTGGGGGCATTGTGGCTGGGGGAAAGTAAGGTCTGGGGTTGTTGTTTAGAATGGAATGGATAAAGGGAGCTGAGCACATGGAAAGAGTGGGTTACCTGCCACCAGTGCACTTCTCATACCAAATGGCATGACTTTACATTGGAACGACCATCAGGTGTCACAAAAGCAGAGACTTGTTTGGATTGATCAGATAAGGGGACTTGCCAGTATCCTATCAATACAATCCTCAAGCCTTGGGATCGGGTAGGAGTCTATCATAGTTACCGCATTAACCTTTCAGTAATTTATACAGAATCTATGAGAACTGACAGCTTTTGGTCCTAAAATAACAAGAGGATGCCAATTACTTTGACCAGGTTCAATTATATCATTATTCAACCTGTACTGAACCTCCTCCCTGACCTTAGCCAATTTACTGGTATTGAGTCTATAGAGGTTTTGTTTGATTGGTTCAGCTTCCCTTACATCAATGACAGGAATAGCCAGAGAAGTACGACCTGGATTATCTGCAAATACAGGCATATACTCCCTCAATAGGTCTAGCTATGTCTTTCTTCTGGGGCTCAGGTAAATGTTAACATAGAAAGTAGGAGCAGGAGTAGGCCATTCGGCCCTTTGAGCCTGCTCCGCCGTTCATTATGATCATGGCTGATCATCCAACTCAGTAACCTGTTCCTGCTTTCGTCCCATATCCTTTGATCCCTTTAAACCCAAGAGCTATATCTAACTCCTTGAAAACATACAATGTTTTGGCCTCAACTGCTTTCTGTGGTAGTGAATTCCACAGGCTCACCACTCTCTGGGTGAAGAAATTTCTCCTCATCTCAGTCCTGAAAGGTTTATCCCGTATCCTTAGACCATGACACCTGGTTCTGGACTTCCCCACCATCGGGAACATCCTTCCTGCATTTACCCTGTCAAGCCGTGTTAGAATTTTATAGGTTTCTATGAGATCCCCCTCACTCTTCTGAACTCCAGCGAATATAATCCTATCTGACTCAATCTCTCCTCATACGTCAGTCCCGCTATCCCAGGAATCAGTCTGGTAAACCTTCACTGCACTCCCTCTATAGCAAGAACATCCTTCCTCAGATAAGGAGACCAAAACTGTTGCAGCACCTCTAACATTTCTTTATTCACCTTCACTGCAGGAAGCTCAATCTGGGAACACTCAGTCTCAGACTCATCTTCTAGTTTATCACATGCACCAGTATCACCATCTATATTCTCTACCATCTGTTCTATACCGACTAGCTAACTGTTCTCACAGTCTTAATACCCTCTTCACCACATTCACATGACACACCCTTTGACTTTTCCGCCTGTCTGGGCTACTAACCAAATAGTTCGCCTCACTGAGTTTCCTTTTGATGAAGTAAGGTCCACTGAACAAAGCTTTC
Source organism: Heterodontus francisci (assembly GCF_036365525.1). NCBI lineage: Eukaryota > Metazoa > Chordata > Chondrichthyes > Heterodontiformes > Heterodontidae > Heterodontus > Heterodontus francisci. The sequence goes on along the minus strand of NC_090373.1, from coordinate 152,910,056 downwards.
AATGGCTCACCAGGAAAAGGCAACAAAACTAGGACCTTTCTTTTGGTTGAAAACTATGTAACTATGAGCTTTAACTGTTGTATCCACTTGGGTTTTCATCACCTGCTGAGAAACCTTGAGATGTTCTCTGGCTATCTCACAAGCTTTTGAGAGCCTCTCTTGAAACTCTGACACATAGGGTTGAATTTTGTGCCCTAGGCGGGGCTCTCTGCACCAGGCCGATAAGGCGGAGGGGGGGTGAGGTTACTTCAGAGCCTTCAGAGCAATTCTATGGTGCCGGGCCAATTAATAGCCCAGCGCCAGGATCCCCGTCCCTTTAAAGGTGGGGCTCCCACCTCCAAGAGCTGCCGGCCAATCACAGGGGAGGCGGTGGTATAGTGGCAATGTCACTGAACTAGTAACCCAGAGGCCCTGGAGACACGGGTTCAAATTTGGAATATAAATTCGATTAATTAATAAATTCAATTAAATAATAAAAATATGGAATTGAAAGCTAGTCCCAGTAATAGTGAGCATGAAACTATCATTGATTGCTGTATAAATCCACCTGGTTCACTTGTGTCCTTTAGGGAAGGAAATCTGCCATCCTTACCTGGTCTGGCCTACATGTGACTCCAGACCCACAGCAATGTGGTTGACTCTTAACAGCCCTCTGAAATGGCCGAGCAAGCCACTCAGTTCTCAAGGGCAATTAGGGATGGGCAACAAATACTGGCCTGGCCAGTGACACCCACATCCATGACAGAATATTAAAAAAATTAAAATGTCATTCTTGACATAATTACACTCAGGGACATTTTCAGCTTCTGCCTCAGACCACATCATTTAGGACAAGCGTCTTAAGTCAGGTTCTGCATGTTGTGCTTCAATCAAAGAGGATCTGCTAAACATTTCACCCTTGGAGCCTTTATCATCAACATCCCCAACCAAATCCCTGAAAATAGGTTTCAACCAACCAAACACTCGAACTGTCATCCACCACAACTGAATCTTGCTCAACTTGTTTAATCCTATGAGCCTGGCATCTACTTACAACACAATCTGGGAATATTCCAGGAAATTCTTCCTGTAAAATTTCAATCTCAGCAACCTCAACTGGGTTTTCCAAAACTACTGGAGAGGTCAATACCTCATTCTCAGCTAAGTCAATTCTTAGCAGAAAATCTACCCCCTCAATGCACAAACTACGAACAACACCGATGGTAACAGGACCAGGTCACATTTTAAATTAACCCTATATAAAGGAACAGATAAATGAGTTCTATCATCCCTTGGTTTAACGCATTCACATTTAGCGAGCTACCAGGGAAAAAGTTCATGTCACCCGCCAACATTAGTGACTGTGAAACCCTTGTATCCCTAGGGATGACAACTGGCTTGTCTGCCTCACCAGAATACCTTACCCTTAAACTGAAAACTTCTACAGCCTTCTGCAATCTGATTCGTGGGAGAAACTACCTGCTTGACATGAACATTACTCGCTAGAACAGTATCTCCTGTGGAAACATCCTTTGACTGTACACGTGCAACGGGCTTGTTTTTCCACTTCTAACACTCAGCTTGCACATGTCCTTTCTTCTGGCAAAAATAGCATGTCGGTCCCCTCAAACCAAAGTTTTGCTCCTGGCTTTCTCTTTTACTAACCTGAGGTGTGTCCATGTCTTTACTTTTGTCATCTTTCTCACTAGAACCAGATCTCTTTTCATTTTCAACTTTCCTATCTTTCCAACTCCTCTGAAAGTTTCCAAACTGGTGCTTGTAACTACTACTTCTGTGGGTTAATTCACAATCATCTGTCATTGCTGCAGCATCCCTCTTTTACTAACTTTATGTTCTTCCGGGTGGGACCTTATTTCTGAAGGGGTAATCTTTTTGAATTCTTCCATTTGGACTACTTTGATAAGGCTCTCAAAGTCTTACTCAATCTTCATTGACCTATACCAACTACCAGACACCATTTCTTTCTCTCTAGCAAATTCCTTTTGTGTTTGCCCCTATTTCTTTGTTAAATTTCAAACTTTTGTCTAGAAGCCTCTGATACCAATTCATAAGTATTGCGAATAGCAGTCTTTACTCTGTCATAGTCTAATGAGTGTTCATCTAAAAGAGATGAGTACACCTCCGAAACTTTCCCTACCGAAACAGTCAGTAGGAGCATTGGCCAAAATGATTTAGGCCACTCCAGATTCAAGGCAATTATCTCAAATGAAACAAAATACATTTCTACTCCCTTTTCTCTAAATGTAGGTGCCAAGTGTATATTCTCTGCCAATTCAAAACTACAAGGAGTCTCCTCTGGATTATCCATAACTTTCAGCTCCAGTGCAAGTATGTGAACTTTATCCTTTTCTCTCTCGAAGTCTAATTTCTCCATTTCTTTTTCCTCTTCAAGTTGTCCCAGTTCAAATTGCAATTGTCTTTTTTCTTCTTTTTCGTCTTTCTCTTTTTCTTCTCTTTTGAATTTTATCTTCTCTAACTCAATTTTGGCTAGTTCTATTTGAACATTAGCATAAACAATCTGTTCTTTCACCAGCTTCTGGCAAGGAACCAACTCTTGGATTATCTCCACTTTCTTAGCCCCGGGGCTTATACTAACCCCCAGATGTGCTGATATAGTGACCAAATAGACCTTTTACAATAGCTGCAATATTCTAGGAATCTTCTCTCAAAAAATTCTTGATGGTAGTCATGTTGATTTCCTATTGAACACAGCCAAAGAAAATGTGAAATCTTGTTTGTTTAAACTCTGGAACATTCCAGAGAACCTGTTTTACCACCTAATCGTGGAACCAATCCTGGAAGAGCCCCCAATTTTGTTATAATCCCTGAGGAGACCACCAACAAATGGAAAGAACTGAATCCACCAACTGACCCCAATTTAGGAATCCAAAAACCAAACTGATAAGTTTTCACTTTCATAAATTTTACTTTGACACTCAAACCAAAATCAATGTAAATTAAACACGAACAGCTAAATCACAATCAATGTACATATCTTAAAGGTTACATGTTAATTAGCAGATGCATCAAGGAAAGTCCTTACAGTCCGCCGCCGATCAGTCTTTCAGCACAACAAAAACAGGATCTTCCTCAGGTAGCTTTTCAAGTCCAGTACTCCAGGCTGGAGATATGGAAGTAATGATGTCCTGTCGATAACAAGTGATGCAATCTTCCCTTTAACGGTTCAGTCTTACTGCCTCGTGAACCACTGTGGCCTTGCCCATTACCGCCCTGACGGCATGGCTCCGCTGATAACTTTTCAGTCGCCGAGGACAATGGTAGCAACCTTCAAGGGTCAGCTACCAGAAAATAAATTCCAATCGAAAAAGCTTATCCTTTTAAAATCAACAGCTCCTAGCTTTTTCTCATTCAGCAGCCCTGGGACACTCTTTGAAAACCAACAACAACCAGCTCTGCAGCTAACTTCTTGTGAAAACCACACAACCTTTTTCTGGCTTACCACTCTAGTGTTTTCTTGACAGACTCACACAGCTTTTTCCTTTGCTGACTTCTTGACAAACTGAAACTAAAAACTCCAATCACAATTATCTGGTTTAAAAAAAACTGTTTGTTATTCCCTCAGTCATACGACGATTTGTCTGTCTAACTTGGATTCAACTTGGAAACCCCAGGTTTAAATCACAGAGTGTCTCAAAAACACAAACACAAGCTGTACAGAACTCAGTTTACACATGAAAACTCCATAACACATTGATGTGTAGTAGGCATTTTAATATTTGACAGCCTCTTTCTCAAGTGCACTGACTCGAGCTAGATGCAATAGCTTTAATTAGATAGATATATAAGAATGTCATCACACCATAACTAATTGATTCAGTACCTATTTTTATCCTGGTGGGTGAAGTCCAACAAGATTTATAAACATTTTTCATAGGTCGATACAGATTTGGTACAAAGATATAAAAAATGCCAAAGTATACGTAAAGGCTCCTGAGACCTAGTAAAACATCATTGCATTAAACACAATGCACTGGAAGAATCAGTCAAGCTGTTTCCATATTACACATCAAGCTATTTTCATTTGCTTCACGAGAAATATTTGTCCATGGCTTAAGATGCAGACTATGACAACTCAATTGACCACTTGAGAAAGCCTTTAGGCTTCGCTGAATAGATGTCACTGCTGTAGTGATAATTATTAGATGTTTGTGACAGTTGGAAAAACTCACTATAGTTCCCAGTCAGTATGTTAGCACGTGAGACTATATAAGATTCAGCATTTAATCAATACTGCTTGGGATAGCATTTTCTCTTTAATTCAGAATATTCCAGCAACACTTAGAATAATTTATTTTTATTTCCTTTTGGTTGTGTTTATTCCTACGTTTTTCAAAATGACAATCGCAACCATTAGTTTTCTCATCATTGTAGCATTGTGGAATTATTGACCAATTGTTACCAAGGTACAGGAGAACTTTGACAAGTTCCTCATTTTAAATACTAACTTGCCAGAGATTCCTGAGTGAAGAAAAGGTAGAAATAGCATAGGCATTGGCCACAATCTTTCAATTCTCACTGGACACAGGATGGTGCCTGATAACTAGAAGGTTGCGAATATTCAAGAAAGGGGAGAGGGATAAACCAGGAAGCTACAGGCAAGTCAGCTTAACAAGGGTGGTGGGAAATTTATTAGAAACCATTATCAGGGACAAAATAAACTTTCATTTGCAAAGGCATGCGTCTAGGAGAGCCATCATGGATTTGTTCAGGGGAAATATTGCCTGTCTAACTTGAATGAATTTTTTGATGACATAGCAGAGAAGCTTAATCAAGATTGTGCAGTAAATTTTGTGTATCAGGACTTCGGTATGGCATTCAACCAAGTGCCACACAGGAGACTTATTAAGAAGATGGAAGCTTGTGGAAGTAAGGGGAAAGTTGCGGTTTGGATAGAAAATTGACTCAGTGACAGGAAGCAAAGGGTGGTGGTGGATGGATGCTTTTTTCAAACTGGGAGGTGATTTGCTGTGATGTTCCCCAAGGGTCAGTTTTGAGTCCAGTACTTTTTGCAATTTTTATCAATAACCTAGACTCAGCATTCTAAAGCTTGCAGATGATACAAAACTTGGCAAGATCATGATGAGGGTAGCTATAGGCTTCAGGCTGACAGACTGGATAGTGAAGTGGGCAGAAGCAGAACAGATGGATTTCAAAGCAGAGAAGTGTGAAGTAATACATTTTGGGAAGAGTAATATGGAAAGACAGTATACTATAAATGGTGTGATTTTGAGAAGTGTCGATGAGCAGAGAGAACTTGGTGTCCTTAAAAGGGTTAAAAAACAAATGATTTTGATTTATAGATAGTGGAAGAGAACATAGAAGCAAAAAAAAGTCATGCTAGAACTTTATAAATCACTTGTTAAGCCTCAGCTGAGCATTGTGGACAATTCTGGGCACCACACTTCAGGAAAGGTGTGAAGGCTTTAGAAGGGTCCAGTGAAGGTTTACCAGAATGGTGCCAGGGATGAGGGAATTCAGTTGTGAAGAGAGGTTGGAAAAGTTAGGACTGTTTCCTTGGAATTTAGTTTAAGAGGTCTCCTATTAAAAGTTCTCAAGATGATGTGAGGTTGTGATAGTGTAAATAAGGAAAAAATATTCTCCCTGGTAGGTGGGTCAATAATTAAAAGTCATGGATTCAAAATCATTGGAAAACAATCGAGACTGGAGATGAGGAGAAATCCTTTCACTCAGAGGGTTGTCAGGATTTGGAATGCTCTACCTGAAAATCTCATTCCACAAATAATTTTAAAAGGGAGTTGGAGAGATACTTGAGGATGAGGAACTTACAGGGTTATGGACAAAAAGTGGGGAGGTGGGACAGAGCACCACTGGTCATTCAAAGAGCCAGCACAGGCACGACGAGCTGAATGGCCTCCTTCTGAGCAGTACGTTTCTGTGAGATTATTAGCAAACATTTTCAACAGCCACTTAATTTTTAAGCTCATTGAATGATTGGCTGAAAGTTTAAGGAAATTACAGAAAATTATTGCTTTCCTCCTTTACAGGGTTACTAGTTTTAGTACTTCCCATAAAACTGCCAATGCATACGAAGATACAAAGATACGAATTAGGAGCAGGAGTAGGCCACTCAGCCCTTTGAGCATGCTCCACCATTCAATAAGTTCATGGCTGAACTGATTACTTCACATTTCCACCTATTCCCGATAACCTTCCACCCCTTGCCTATCAAGAATCTATCTCCTCTGCCTTCAAAATATTCAAAGACTTTGCAAATTTGTTTTTTCTAAGTGAGAAGGGGTCACTTCAAATTAGGCATTGTTTCGGGTACTTTTTCTGCACAAATTACAAATCAAATGCTATTGATGAAAAATTAGACCTTGTTTTACCAGATTTTACCAGATTTACCAGATTGTTTTACCACTTTTACCAGATGTAACAAAGGACAATTTCAGAGATCGATATCCTGAAACATCCCAATGTCATCCCCCCTCATCTGGCTTTCCCCAGGGTGCGTTCTGAGGTAAGCAGGAAATCTCCTTGGGTCCGGCGTGAAACCAATTCAGCTAATTAAAAAGGCAATTAAGAGCCTTTTTAACCCTGGATTCATCCTGTCACATCCAGCCCATGGGTTCTGCCCTTGTTTGGTCAGAGCAAGTGAGGGCACAGCGGGAAGAGTTTTGTCAGTGAAAGTGGCAGGCTGAGAAGCCTTTGATCAGTTACACTGAAGAACTCCAGCCATGGCCAGGTGAGAGGCTGCTGTTCAAAAAACTTCTTCTCTCAGAGAGTGCTATCACTGCTTGACAGATGATTGCCAACTCTTAGAAGATACTTCACCCATCTTGCACTTCATTCACCTTCAGCTGCACTTTCCTGATGCCAGTCTTCACCATGGCATGGAAGCAGTTTATGCAGCTACACCTTCTATCTCTGCTGAGTGACAAGAGCAGTAACCACACCACCAACAATAGCTCCAGCAGCAGCAGAAGCAACACCAGGAGCGACACCAGCTGCCTTCTCCTTAACTGCATGCCCCTCCACATGGCAGAGGAGATGGACACTGAGATTCAGCGAGTTGGAGTCTAGTCCCCCAACAAAGAGTCTACAGGTAGAGGATTAGCTCTCTTCATATTTATGAGCACCAGTGCCTCAGGAGGCTCAGGCTCTCATGACAGGTCGCTGCTGACATCTACAGCCTCCTGGAAGCCCTCCTTCACAGTGTAGCAGGGGGAGTGCATTGTCAGTGGCTGATAAGGTGCCTGTCACTTCTGCTGCTCACTTCCTCGGCCACTTCCATCCATGGCTGATTGGTCGGAGAGGTTGTCCTCTTCCTCCTGCCCTTGGGAGAGCTCATCTCACTGAAGCCCCTCAGATCCTTCGGCAAGACCTCTAGGTAAGAGTGAGAGACCGGGTGTGTATGTTGGGGGAGGTGTGGGGGTGGGGGTGGTGCTGCATTCTCTTCTGCATTCCTGTGGTTGCTGCAGCCTCAAAAGTCCAACTGCTGGTTAGCCCTTGTAACCCATGTCATGGTCCCATTAATTCAAAATCCTTCCTTTGGCAGAATGGATGCTTCATCCTGCCACCCTCCCTGATTGGTCAGGGAACCCAGAGGCAGGATGCTAATGCCATGGCTCTGGGAAAGAGCCTTGACAAAGCCTGCCCATTAGGAAATCAGTTCTACCATTCCAGCAGTGACTCTGTCCAGAAGATTCCACCCATCAAACTCAATATTGAGTCAGGTGTCCCTGGTGGCCACCTAAATCAGGCATTAGACCCTTAACTATGTAGATCTGAGGCCTAATGTCTGTCTTGGCTCTCCTCTACCAAATTAGATTGCAATGAGTGACTGGGCATGCTCCATTTGGGATTCTACAGTGGTTGCTGCAAATACACTGTTTGATTTTTTTTAAATTCAGGTGAAAAGACAAAGCATATAATGCAGTTTAACACTAAATTAGAAAAGAGTAAAAAAGATGGGGTAAATCAGGAAGTAGTTGATGTCAAGTTTTCTTTTTAAATTTGATCCACAGATAAGGGCAGCACAGTAAAGTGGCATTTATTTCCCATCCCTAGTTGCCCTGATAAATTAATGTTGGGTCACCTTCTGTTGGTCATTTTACAACTGAACAGCTTGCTGGGTCACTTTAGAGTGTATTGAGTCAACCACATAATGTCTATAGGTGACCTTTCATGATTATTTGGGATATCAACACATAGGTTGGATTGGGACTCAAAATTCAGGAATGCTAATCCAGTACAAAAACTACTATGCTATTATACCCGTAAGCTTAGGTTTAGAAGCCTAATTTTTTTGAAGAAAGGGAGAGCTGAGAGAGGTAGGAGGCCCGAGGAATGTTTTGCAATGAGTTTTATTTTCAACATCGTGAGGAGGTAAGGAGGAGAGTGTGTGTTGAAGAGTGCATTTTGAACTTGGGGGCAACTAGAGAAGAAATTTCAGAGATTGCTGATCATAACAATATTTTTAAAATCAAGCAAGAAACTTGAACTGGAGAAAGATTAGAAGCAAAAGCATTGATAGTCACACCAAGCGACACCAAGCCACAAAAGGAGATATTAGGTCAGGTGACCAAAGCTTGGTCAAAGAGGTAGGTTTTAAGGAGCGTCTTAAAGGGGGAAAGAGAGATGGAGAGGCAGAGAGGTGCAGGAAGGAAATTCCAGGGCTTAGGGGCCTCGGCAACTGAAGACACAGCAGCAATCGTGGGGCAATTAAAATTAGAGATGCACAAGAGGCCAGAATTAGAGGAGTACAGATATCTTGGAGGGTTGTGGGGTTAGAGCAGATTACAGAGATAGGGAGGGGTGATGCCATGAGATATTTGAAAACAAGGATGAGAATTTTAAAATCAAGATGTTGCTTGACCGAGAGCCAATGTAGGTCAGCGAGCACAGGGGTGATAGGGGAACGAGAGTTGGTGCGAGTTAAGACCTGGGCAGCAGTTTGTATTTGTATGACATCAAGTTTACGGAGAGTAGAATGTGGGAGACAAACCAGGAATAGTTGGAATATTTGGAATAGTCAAGTCTAGAGGTAATGAAGGCATGAATGAGGGTTGCAGCTGAAGATGAGCTGAGGAAGGGGCAATGGTAAGGAGGTGTGAATAGACAGTGATGGCCTGAATATGAGGTCAGAAGCTCATCTTGGGTTCAAATGTCAGACTGGCCTAACCTCAGACTGTTGCAAAGGAGAGGGATGGAGTCAGTAGCTAGGGAGCAGAGTTTGGAGTGCAGACTGCAAACAATGGCTTCAGTCTTCCCAACATTTAATTGGAGGAAATCTGTGCTCATCCAGCACTGGATGTTGGATAAGCAGTCTAATAATTTAGCAACAGTGGAGGAGTCATGAGAAGTGGTGATCTGGTAGAGCTGAGTGATGTCAACATACATGTGAAAACTAATGCTGTGCTTTTGGATGATGTTGATGAGGGGGCAGAATGTAGATGAAAAATAGGAGGGGGCCAAGGTTAGATGCTTGGAGGACACCAGAGTAATGGTGCAGGAGCAGGAGCAGGAAGATAAGCCATTGCAAGTGATTGGCTACGATCAGATAGATGAAAATGGAACCAGGTGAGAGCAGTCCCACCCAGTTGGAAGACTTTGGAGAGGCATTGGAGGAAGATGGTCTGGTCAATCATGTAAAAGGCTGCAGATAGGTCGAGAAGGATGAGGAGGGAAGTTTACCTTTGTCACAGTCACATAGGATGTCATTTGTGACTTTGCTAAAAGCTGTTTCTGTATTGCGGCAAGGCAGAAACCCAATAGGAGGGATTCAAACATGGAACTCCAGGAAAGATGGGAATGGATTTGGGAGGTGACCTTGGAGAGGAAAGGGAGGTTGGAGATGGGATGGTAGTTTGCAAGGGCGGTGGGGTCAAGGGTTTTTTTTGAGGAGAGGGGTGATGTCGTCCGATTTAAAGGAGAATGGGACAACACCTGAAGAGAGAGAAACATAAACAATATCAGCTAACTTGAGGATCAGGAGGGGAAGTTGGGTGATCAGCAGTTTAGTGGGAATAGGATCAAAGGAACAGGAGGTGAATCTCATGGACAAGATGAGCTCAGAGTGGGGAGATAGGAGAGAATCTAGAGAAAGGGGGAGCATTAGAGGAAGTTTGGCCCAGTGGACTAGTGGAAGGGAGGAACGCGGCAGAGGCAGCTGATTGAATGGTTTTGTTCTTAGTGACAAAGAAGTCCATGAGCTCCTCACTCATCATTGGAGGTGAAGGTGGAGGGGACAGGGGAGATGGGTTTAAGGAAATGGTTTGAAGTAGAGGGGGTTATCTTTGCTTTCCAGGATAATCCTGGAATAGTGAGCAGTTTTAGCAGCCAAGAGCAGAACCCAATAGTGTTTTACTTGGTCCAGTCAGATCTGACGGTGGATGGCTAAACCAGTTGTCTGCCTTTTCCTTTCTAGTCTGCATCCCTTGGACTTAAAGGAGTGGAGATGAGGACTGTGTTGGGGAGATGGCCCGGGTGAGAGTGACTGCTCTTTTTCTTGGGGACTAGGACAGCAAAGGTGGAGGTGAGGGCGTGGCTGAGCAAATTGATAGCTGCAGAAATGTTGTGGTGAACAAAGGGCCAAAGACTAGAGTTGGTATTTGGAAAATGCCATTTCAAGTGAATTGGGGGATAGTTTTGTCCAGGGTCAGATACAGAATGAAGTAGGGTTGGGCCGTGGAAGGGTGATGTGGCTGGTGAAGTGATACAAGGAATTGATCAATTATGCCCTTACCTGTAATTGATACGATAGGACTAGCAAGACCATGTGAGATGGCAAGGTCGAGGGGGTGACCGTGAATATGGGTTGGGGAGTTTACCTGGAGGGAGAGATTTAGAGAGGATATGAGGGCAGTGACCTCAGAGGATAGAGAACATGATGCGTTGAGCTGGCAGGTGAAATCACCGAGAATGAGAAGTTAATTGGTGCAGACGCTGAGGGAGGAAAGATATCTCGGTGATAACATTTTTATCATACTTCGGAGTGTGGTAGAGAACGATTATTTTGAAAGGCAAGTGAGAAGGGTGGAACAAGGAGAGATGCTCGAAGAAGGAGAAAGTGACAGAGGAGTAGGGGGTCAGGCCAAGGTGTGATCTGGTGATAAGTGCTGCACTGCCACTGCGACAGTTTTGGCGGGGCAAGTGGTGGATGATGTAGCCTGGTTGGGAGGCTTCATTAAATGACAAGGTGTCATCACCCGTCAGCCAGGTTTTTGTTAAGGCCATGATGTCAATGCAATCAATAGGAGAGGCGGTGGCATACTGGTATTATCACTGGACTAGTAACCCAGAGACTCAGGTATTGCTCTTGGGACATGGGTTCGAATCCCACCACAGCAGAAGGTGGAATTTGAATTCAATTAATAAATCTGGAATTTAAAGCTAGTCTAATGATGGCCATGAAACCATTGTCAATTGTTGTAAAAACCCATCTGGTTCACTAATTTCCTTTAGGGAAGGAAATCTGCTGTCCTTACCTGGTCTGGCCTACATGTGACTCCAGATCCACAGCAATGTGGTTGACTCTTACATGCCTCGAAATGGCCTAGCAAGCCACTCAGTTTATGGGCAATAAATGCTGGCCTGGCCTGCAACGCCCACATCCCATGAATGAATTTTTTAAAAATCCACAATAAGTTCATGGATGGCAAGGGCCTTGTTCACAAGTGAACAGAAATACTGAAGGGAGCTGCATAGAAGGGTGGTGAGAGCTGAGTGCTGGCAACGTCCACAGGATCAGCAGTGGTTGAGTTGGACAGGAAGAAGATTGGCAAGATTAGCACCCAGTAGGCACACTCGGTGGTAAGGCCGACGAGAGAGTGGGATGGGGCAATTGGGGTTGCTGCTCATAATGATGCAGCACCAAGGGCCTCAATAAGCCTGTCAGAGGATGTCAAGAGAGGCACAGAGGGAAGCTGTAGGCTTATCAAATAGGAAGTCAAGCCTGGGACAGTGGCAAGAGAGTAGGAAGGTTGAGGAGTACTGAAGGGTTGAAAGTTACAACGGAACTGGAATTTCTTCAGATTTCGGTGATGCCGATTGAATTTCCTTAGACTTGCTGCCCCATAGTTACCAGAGGGGTGAAGCTACCTTCAGATACTTTAGAATGATCAAAGTGTCAGGTGTGATTGGTATAATTTTTACTAGAGAGAGAAGAACAGCAGGCATGATTGAACTGAGATAAAAGCAAAATACTGCGGATGCTGGAAATCTGAAATAAAAACAAGAAATGCTGGAACCACTCAGCAGGTCTGGCAGCATCTGTGGAAAGAGAAGCAGAGTTAACGTTTCGGGTCAGTGACCCTTCATTGGAACTGATTGAACTGAGATTTGACAGCTAGAAAAGTAACTGATGTAAATATGGAACTTGCACTTGGAGGGATAATTCAACAATCCAATGCTCCAGTGGAAAGGCATACTTGTAAAGAACCTAGGTTGGAGATAGGTCTATGACCACCCTTGATATAGATTGTTAGCATGTCTCAAAACCCTTCACATATAACGTACTATTTTGAAGGCTAGAAAAATGCAAAAGCTATTTTTTGTACAAGGACTCACAAAGAGATAAATTATCAGTTAGCCTTTCCTTTGGTTTTGTTGGTGGAAGAAAGAATATTGCCATGGGTTCTCCCTTCCCATTTTCAATTTCAATGTCATTTGTTATTTATCACCTATCTCAACCAGCAAAGCAGGCCGATGGGAGCTCAGTTTAATGTCTCATCCATAATGACCCCACCTCTAACAATGAAGCTCTCCGTCAATGAAGTGTCAGCCTAGGCTATGTGCTATGGGGCAATGGGGCTTGGCGTCACAGCTTCCTGACACAGCCAAGAATGAGCCAAGTTGACAATATAATAAAAATTGAGAGGGAGAAAAATAGGGAAGAAGATAGAATGGCATAAAAAGACAGATGGATTGAGAGGAATTAAATGTTTTTTTTAAAATTGTAATTAAAATTGTAATTTAACTATTTATTATAGGAGTTGACATTCCATTGATATTTATTGGCTGGGCAGGCTGTTCTGGATGCAGAAGGAGTGGCTAACCAGTGACAGATTCTGTGTACTCCCTGGAGAGCCGTGTCAGTCCAGCAGCCATGACACCAATGGGCCAATAGTACAATTTCAGTCCTACAGTTACATAGGGTTAATAGTACAGCAGCAAAGATAGTCCTGTCAGCTATGCAGCTTTTTTACAGTAATAAGTTTAAGAGTTAACAATTTTCTATCAGTGTGAAGCCAAGCAGCAGCTTACCTATAAAGCAATTATAGTTTACAAAGGGAACTATATCCTTGAGTCATCAAAAGGCTATTCTTCAGAATTTCTTAGCCTTCAACTGAAAGAGGTAATCCATCTGAAAATATTAAGAAAACCAGTTCACTTCTTTTCATAATTTCAAGGGAAAAAGTGCAGTTCTCTGACTGGGATATCTCTCCTCACTAGCTTTTAGTCCAAAGACTCCATTTAGTATGTTAAGAAAACACACCTGGTTGAGTGACAGGTACTCTGACCTTCTGTTGAGGAAGCAGCAGCACTTTTAAATAGCACTCCCTCCCAGACTGGTCTAGGCAAGCTTACTGATTTTATAGAATGCTACGTATTACTGGCACAGGGAGGGAAAAATATAACAGGAGGAGAAAAAGGTCATCATTTCTGGAGCAAAACATAATTGCATTTACCATAATACATTTGTACAATTAAACTGCTGATCTTTCCTGTAAGGAATTAGAAGAATATAATATTACAGGTCAAGCAATCTTCAGTTTCAGCTTATATATGATAGTGGCTTGGATGAGACTGGTGACTGGGCTTTTTAAATTTAAATGGAGTGAATAGAGCAGGGCCGTTTTCACACGACTGATGCTAATTGCTTCTACAAGAGGGGAAGAGAATTCAAAGTGATTGTCTATGGACCTACTCCCCTGGGGCATTTAAATAATAAAAAGTGAAAACTCTACTGCCTTTTATAAGCAATTATTTTTACAATTAGAAATTTTTTATTCAGCATATAGGATTTTCTAAAGGAAATCAAAAAAGAATAAAAAAACGAATCAAAGGTTTTGTGGTGCTTGTTTAAAGCAGATGAAAAAAAAGGGTGAGAAACATACAGCGATGTATTTTACAGGCCCCGCCGATGTTGGAGGTCATGGCATAGGGTGGGTGGGGGGCTGGAAACTGCCTCCGGCAGAGGCCCACCACGCTGCCTATGCTGGGAAGGCCCGGTTCCATATTGTTGGCGGCAGCGAGGCCTTGGGGCGGTCCCCCTGCCACTCGGCGATGGGAGCCCAATTTCAATATGCGAAGCATTACTTACCTTGCCGCATTATGCATCCACTGCCTCTTCATAAACAATTTTGCATATTCGGGTGAATGGGCCTCTCTCACGTGCCTTCCTGTTCCTGACTCATAAAAGCCGGCAGGACAGAAGTTGCAGTTCTCGGAGCCTGTGAAGGTTAGTCTTGCAAGACGGGTCTCAACTCTGCATGCATGTGTATGAAGGTGGGAAAGGGATGTTGTTACCGGGGCCACAACTCTGCAGGCATGTAGGGAGGTGGGAGGGGGATGGTATTACCGGGGACACAACTCTGAATTGGTCTTGGGAGGTGGAAGGGGATGTTATTACCGGGGCACAACTCTGCAGATATGTAGTGAGGTGGGTGGGGGATGGTATTATGAGGGGGCACAACTCTGCAGGCATAAAGGGAACTATTGAGTACCCTCCCTCTGTGAAGGGAGGCACCATGCGCCCTTGAATGCTCGTGTGAGTGAAAGTGAAATGGCACCCCAGGGACCCTGTGTGTGGGGAGGGTGCCAGAAATGGTAGGCGTGTAAAGGTTATCTGGCTGGTGGGCCAATCGATGCAACTGCTACAATCTGATTGTGGTCATGCTGTGCCACTCTTAGTGGAAGCTAAGACAGGCAATGCCATGCCACACCACATAGTTGATGGATGAAAGCACCTGATGCCCTGTTAGGTACCTTTGAAGAAGTGAAGGAACCGAGTTTAATTGCAACTTGGAGATGGGGATGGTTCACCCTATATTCATTGATCCGCTTGTCGTGAGGAGCCAAAAGGCAGGTGAAGCCCACATAGAAGCCCCTGGTCGTGAGCAGTAACAGCCCCCAAGGCTAACTCGCCACTATAGAACGCCGCACATAGAACATAGAACAGTACAGCACAGTACAGGCCCTTCGGCCCACGATGTTGTGCCGAACCTTTAACCTACTCTAAGATCAAACTAACTACCTACCCTTCATTCTACTATCATCCATGTACCTATCCAAGAGACGCTTAAATGCCTGCCGATGTCAGAGCGCCAATGTCAGAGGTACTCTTGGTTTCACAACCAGGAGATCCAGGAGCTATTAAATCACAAGCACAAGGTGTTCCTAAACTGGAAACATCACCAAAATTCAAGGGAAAAAAAGCAGGTATACAGACAATTGAAGGCCAAGGTTCAACAAAAAACACGTGACCTAAAGAACAGCTGGTGGGCTGAAAGAGCGCAGGAAGTACAGCAACTTGCTGACAGCCACAACATGCGTGGATTCTTCAGCGCAGTCAAGACCATTTATGGCCCAAGTACCCAAGGACCTACCCCACTGAGAGCAAAGAATGGAGTGGTGCTGATCATGGACAGAGAGGCAGTCAGCGCTCGTTGGAAGGAGTACTTCGAAGATCGTCTCAATCGCAACTCAGTCCTTGATACGAGTGCCCTCGACCACATTCCACAGCATGCTACCCGCCACGACCTCAGCATAACCCCAGCCTGACATGAGATCGAAATGGCCATCCGACAGCTAAAAAACAATAAGGCTGCCAGCCTAGATGGGATTCCCGCCTAAATTCTAAAATACGATGGAGAGGCACTCTTGACACAAATACATGGCCTCATCTCCCTCATCTGGAAGGAGGAGAGCATGCCAAGGGATCTCTGAGACGCCATAATTGTGACCATCTTCTAAAACGGCGACAAGACTGACTGTGGTAAGTAGAGGGGTATCCCTGCTGTCCGACATAGGGAAGGTCATCGCTAAAGTCCTTCTCAACCGCCTCTTCCCCATGGCTGGAGAGTTCCTAACGGAATCACAATGTGGATTCCGTCCAACAACAGGCACAGTGGACATGATATTCACAGCAAGACAACTCCAAGAAAAATGTCGGGAGCAGCAGCAACCTTTATACATGGCCTCCTTTGACCTCACAAAGGCCTTTGACTCTATCAACCAGGTGGGATTATGGAACATCCTCCTCAAATTTGGCTGCCCAGAGAAATTCGTCACCATCCTCCGCCTGCTGCACGGCAACATGCAAGCTGTAATCCTTGCCAATGGATCTGCCGCTGCCCAATCTGATTTCAAACTGGGGTCGAGCAAGGCTGTGTCATCGCAGCAACGCTCTTTTCCAACTTCCTCGCCGCAACACTCCACTTCATCTCCTTGAAGCTCCCTGCTGGAGTAGATCTACTCTGCAGGACGAGCGGCAAACTATTTAAGCTACATCGCCTCCAGCCCAGAACCAGGCCACTCCAACCTTTGTCATCGAGCTGCAATATGCTGATGATACTTGCGTATGGTCACACTCAGAGGCCGAGCTTCAAACCCTCGTCGATGCATTCATGGAGGTGTATGAAAGAATGGGCCTTAAGCTAAACATCCGGACGACATAGATCCTTTACCAGCCTGCTCCTGCAGCGCAACACTTCCCCCCATCCCTGACTATCAAGATCCACGGCGCACAACTGGACAATGTTGATCACTTCCCATACCTTGGGAGCCTCCTCCCAACAAGGGCAGACATCAACGATGAAAGTCAGCATCGACTCCAGTGTGCCAACGCAGCCTTCAGTCTTCTGAGGAAAAGAGTGTTTGATGACAAAGACCTCAAACCTGGCACCAAGCTCATGGTCTACAGGGCCGCAGTGTTACCTGCCCTCCTGTATGCATCAGAAACATGGACGCTATACAGCAGACATCTCAAAGCCCTGGAGATATATCACCTGCGGTGCCTCTGCAAGATCCTACAAATTCAGTGGCAGGACAGGCGCTCCACTATCAGTGTCATCTCTCAGGCCAACACCCCCAGTATCGAGACACTGGTCAGTTATGTTGGGCGGGCTACATCGTCCACATACCTGGCACAAGACTCCCATTGCAAACTTTCTACTCTGAGCTCCATCAGGGCAAGAGGGCAACAGGAGGGCAGAGGAAACGCTATAAGGATGTCCTTAAAGCCTCCCTGAAAAAATGTGACATCTCCACCGATTCGTGGGAATCTCTTGCCTGAGACTGGCCAAAATGGAGAAGAAATATCCGCAAAGGTGCCAGCCAGTTCGAACAACGTCAACATGCCCAGGCAGAGACCAAGTGCAAACAGCGGAAGGAGCATTCGGAATTTCGAGCATCCCATTCACTCACCTCACCAAACATCACCTGCCCCACCTGTGGCAGAGTGTGAGGCTCCAGAATTGGACTATTCAGTCACCTAAAGACCCACAACCCTGGAGTGGAAGAAAGTCATTCTCATTTCTGAGGGACTGCCTAAGAGAGACCTAAAGCAAAAGGGTTTCCACTCACTCAAAGATCAGCTAGTATATGATCACTCAAAGTGCTTTGTGCAAATCTATGCCTGCTTTCCAGGCAGCTGCCATGACGCCTTCATACTGCGCCAGTCTCAGCTGCCGTTGCTGTTCACTGAACTGGCTCACATCGGGGGGTGGCTTCTTGGAGACAAGGGATACCCCTTGCAGACATGGCTCCTGACGCCAGTGAGAAACCCCACCAAAGGGAGCTACTGAGTACCCTCCCTCTGTAAGGCAAGCAATAGCTTACTTGTACAACAATTATAGTTTATAAAGGCAACCATGTCCTTGAGTCATCAAAAGGCTATTCTTCAGAATTTCCTTTAACTGAAAAGAGATAATCCATCTGAAAATATTAAGAAAACCAGTTCACATCCTTTCATTTCGGGGGGAGGGGGGGTGGTGGCGACGCGTCCCGAGCATGTTATTGAGCCGCCGCGCTGAATACCACGGCGGCTGCGCAAAGAGCGGTCTGCGCGGGCAGACCACAATCTTTGATGCTCGCTGCCGATCTCAGCCCATAATCTCCATCTTTAAAAACAAAGTCCCTAGTCCAGAATAACAAACTTGAGGCTCTGGAGTTTACTCCACATTTGCAGCCAGAGAGATCTTGGCACAAACAAGGGGCGTAGCTTAAAAGAATGTGCTCTGTCTAAGTTAGGTGCAAACGTTCAGTGTGCCCAAGCATTCATGCTGTCATCGAGGTCATTTACGACACAGAAGGAGGGCATTTGGCCTACTGAGTCCCTACTCGCGCTCCGTACAAAATGCAGTAGATCCCATTCCTCCGCTCTATCCCAATAGCCCCACAAGTTTATTTCCTTCACCCTTTCATTAAAGTCCATGTTCAAATGAACCTCCACCCTCAAAATTGACCTATGTTCCTGTTCTGAAACGCAGGCATCCAACTGCACTTTTTTATGGAAGTTTCTTAACAATGTGGATAGGTTTTCAGGCATATAGGTACCTGAAGCAAGAACAGATCAGCTGACCAGAAGAGAATTGAAACTACCATCATCTCTTGCTGCACCCTCTCCCCGTTTAATTCTATGCTCTTTCAAAGACAATCTCATGGGGAAATGGTGGTGTAGTGGTAATGTTGCTAAACCACTAATCAAGCAGCCCAGGCTCATGCCCCCAAGACCTGGGTTTAAATCTCAACATGGTAGCTGGTGGAATTTAAATTCAATTAATTAATAAATTCAGTTAATTAATTAAAAAAATCTGGAATTGAAAGTTAGTCTCAGAAAACGTGGAATGAAGCTATCAATTGTTGTAAAAACCTGTCTGATTCACTAATGTCCTTTAGGGAAGGAAATATGTCATCCTCACTTGGGCTGACCTACATATGACTCCAAACCCACAGGAATGTGGTTAACTCTTAGCCGCCCTCTGAAATGACGAAACAAATTGGGGCGGCGCAGTGGTTAGCACCGCAGCCTCACAGCTCCAGCGACCTGGGTTTGGTTCTGAGTACTGCCTGTGCAGAGTTTGCAAGTTCTCCCTGTGACCATGTGGGTTTCTGCCGGGTGCTTTGGTTTCCTCCCACAGCCAAAGACTTGCAGGTTGGTAGGTAAATTGGCCATTGTAAATTGCCCCTAATGTAGGTAGGTGGTAGGAGAATTGTGGGGATGTGGTAAGGAATATGGGATTAATGTAGGATTAGTATAAGTGGGTGGTTGATGGTTGGCATAGGCTTGGTCATCTGAAGGGCCTGTTTCAGTGCTGTATCTCTCTATGACTCTAAGTTATTCAGTTATCAAGAGCAATTAGGGATGGGCAACAAATGCTGGCCTTGCCAGCAATGCCCACATCCTATGAAAACTTTTTTAAAAAGTGTGCATTATTGCCCTACAAAGGCAAGAATGGGAAAGATTAGGCTTGTCCTTTAAATGTTTGGAGTAATTGAAGGAGCTATTCCTTTGTTTTGAATGGGAGTGCAGCTTGTTTTGCCTGAGTATGGAGTCCACATTGGGCATGGGAATAAGTTATGGCGTTCTGAATTCCTTCCCTGCTCTAGTCAGGTCATTTAACTTCATTTGCCACTACTTTGCCATCTCGGGCACGACTGAGGTAGTAACTTACTGTGGTGCCTTACTGCAACTAAATATGTCTAGGGACAAGGGTGAGCTAAATTTCAGAAAAAGAATTAACATATCTATTGCTATCATGAGAGACTGGTTTCTTGAAAGCGATAGATTACTTTGCAACAGTTTGCTTTCAGAAAACCAACCTTTTAAGCTTTAAATGCTCCCAATGCCCATACCAATGCAAGATGCTGATAACAACCATGAACCTAACATCGCTAGTGTGCAACTGAAAAGAATTAAGTGTGATTTCCATCACCTTGTTGGCATCATGACATGCTACTCCAAAATCAGTGCAAAATGAATGGAGACTTGGTGCAACATGGTCCTGCCCCAATCTCTGTCAATGTCCAATCACATTTTATTGCTTATGTGACCCAGGACTGTAGAATGTTAAGTCATTGCATCAGATTAATTCAATACAAATTGTCCCCTAGTTGCAGATATGATTTTAAAGTGAAGCTAGTAGAGACAAAAGCATGAATTATGTCCAAAATGTTTCCGGGTTATTGCTTTGAAGAAAAAAAGATAGAGGGATGGACTTCGATGGACCACTTTTTTTTTTCAGCCTTAACTTATCTCATGTTATTGCTTCAATGGGTAGCTTTCAGGCTGAGTTTCTGGCAGAGCCAAGAACAGCTACAAGTAAATGGTACATCTGCAAATTTAAGGTAATCTCTTGGTTTATATATCTTTGCGTTCAATGAAGAGTGCAGGAGGGCCTGGTGAAGCTACAATACAGGATTACTTGCATACCAAACAGCAGAAGCAGCATGCAATAGACAGAGCTAAGTGAACCCACAACCAGATCAGATCTAAGCTCTGATGTACTGCCACATCCAGCCGTGAATGGTGGTGGACAATTAAACAACTAACTGGAGGAGGTGGCTCCACAAATATCCCCAACCTCAATGATGTGGAAGCCCAGCACATCAGTGCAAAAGATACGGCTGAAGCATTTGCAACAATCTTCAGCCAGAAGTGCCGAGTGGATGATCCATCTCGGTCTCCTCCAGGGGTCCCCAGCATCACAGATGCCAGTCTACAGCCAATCCGATTCACTCCATCTGATATCAAGAAATGGCTGAAGCCACTGGATACTTCAAAGTCTATGGGCCCTGACAACATTCCGGCAATAGTACTGAAGACAAGTGTGCCAGAACTAGCCGCGCTGCTAGCCAAGCTGTTCCAGTAGAATTATAACACTGGTATCTACCCGGCAATGTGGAAAATTGCCCAGGAATGTTCTGTACACAAAAAGCTGGACAAATCCAACCTGGCCAATTAGCGCCTTATCAGTCTACTCTCGATAGCTAGGTGATGGAAGGGGTCATCGATAGTGCTATCAAGTGGCACTTGCTCAGCAGTAACCTGCTTACTGACGATCAGTTTGGGCTCCGCCAGGGCCACTCAGCTCCTGACCTCATTACAGCTGTGGTTCAAACATGGACAAAGGAGCTGGACTCCAGAGGTGAGGTGAGAGTGACTGCCCTTGACATCAAGGCAGTATTTGACCAAGCGTGGCATCAAGGAGCCCGAGCAAAACTGGAGTCAATGGGAATCGGGGGAAAACTCTCAGCTGGTTGGAGTCGTACCTAGCACAAAGGAAGATGGTTGTGCTTGTTAGAGTTCAATCATCTCAGTCCCAGGCCATCACTGCAGGAGTTCCTCAGGGTAGTGTGCTAGGCCCAACAATCTTCAGCTGCATCATCAATGACCTTCCCTCCATCATAAGGTCAGAAGTGGGGATGTTCACTGATGATTACACAATGCTCAGCACCAATTGCAACTCCTCAGATACTGAAGCAGCCCGTGTTCAGATGCAGCAAGACCTGGACAACATCCAGGCTTGGGCTGCTAAATGGCAAGTAATATTTGCACCACACAAGTGCCAGGCAATGACCATCAGGAACAAGAGAGAACCTAACCATCTCCCCTTGATGTTCAATGGCATTACCATCGCTGAATCCCCCACTATCAACATCCTGGGGGTTACCATTGACTAGAAACTGAACTGGAACAGCCCCATAAATACTGTGGCTAGAAGAGCAGGTCAGAGGCTGGGAATTCTGCGGCGAGTAACTCATCTCCTGTCTCCCCAAAGCCTGTCCATCATCTACAAGGCACAAGTCAGGAGTGTGATTGAATACTCTCCACTTATCTGGATGGGTGCAGCTCCAACAACACTCAAGAAGCTCGACACAATCCAGGACAAATCAGCCTGCTTGATTGGCACCCCATCCACCACCTGCAACATTCACTCTCTGCACCACAAACGCACTGTGGCAGCAGCATGTAACATTTACAAGATACACTGCAGCAACTCACCAAGGCTCCTTCGACAGCACCTTCCAAACCCGCAACCTCTTCCACCTAGAAGGACAAGGGCAGCAGATGCATGGGAACACCACCACCCGCAAATTCCCCCAAGCCACACACCATCCTGACTTGGAACTATATCGCCATTCCTTCACTGTCGCTGGGTCAAAATCCTGGAACGCCCTTCTGAACAGCATTGCAGGTGTACCTACCCCAAATAGACTGCAACGGTTCAAGAAGGCAGCTCACCACCACCTTCTCAAGGGCAATTGAGAATGGGCAATAAATGCTGGCCTAGCCAATGATGCGCACATCCCATGATCGAATAAAAAAAGTGTACTTTTTAACCATCAGTACAAGAAATAAATCTCCCCT
Organism: Heterodontus francisci; assembly: GCF_036365525.1. Taxonomy (NCBI): domain Eukaryota; kingdom Metazoa; phylum Chordata; class Chondrichthyes; order Heterodontiformes; family Heterodontidae; genus Heterodontus; species Heterodontus francisci. The sequence goes on along the minus strand of NC_090373.1, from coordinate 152,887,699 downwards.
TAAATATCTAGGAATTTGAAACCATGCTGATAGTCATGTTATTTTGCACTCATTTGTTTTACTAACCTGGTAAATTAATTTCCAGAATAATTAACCATATGACAATGTTCCTTTAAGGTTCACAATCATTACTTCATGGATTCCTGGAAAAGTCAAAGGTAGATATATTGGATTGCCATTCTGATTATGACCTGGATTTCACACATTTGAATTGTCGTTAACTATTATTTTCTTTTTGATTGCCTCTGTTTTTAAACACGAAAAATATGATGCAAGATATCTCGCTGAGATTAATTTTAAAACTTGCTCTGATTTTCCCCACTGGCTGAATGAATTATTGTATGGATGAAGGTCTCAGGTTCAAAATCAGGGAAGTATTGAGTTAACTGAGATCAACTGGAAAATGAATGTTTCTGTTACATTTCGCCTTTCATACCTGTGCTGCAGTGGAGAAAAATATCACCAGACATTGAGCTGCAATGATACATGGCTTGGATAACCATCAAAGGTACATTGGAAGGGTAGTGGGGGGGGGGGGGTGGTCACTGACCTGAAAGGTTAACTTTTCTTCTCTCTCTACAGATGCTGCCAGACCTGCTGAATATTTTACAGCACTTTTCGTTTTTATTTCAGATTTCCAGCATCTGCAGTATTTTGCTTTAATTTATTGAAAGGGGTAGGTATTGAAGAGAGTTTTGAAGGAAGGGTGAGAGGTAGCAAGGTTGAATGGGCTAGGATACTGGAAGTTAAATTTTCTTTCCACAAGTAAAGCTAGAGTTGATAACTCACAAGCAGTGTAGTCATAAATGAGTTATGATCTGTCTCACAAGTGGGAATTAAATTCATATTTCAATGTCCTACAGAGCATATTCTATTTATAAAATTTGTGTGTGGTCTTATAATTGAATACTTTTAACATTAGTATAATTTACTTTTTATCAAATTTTAATGAGAGCTATTACAGGCAAGGTAGGTATGGCTCTAGTATTATCCATTAATTTACATGAGCTACTTCTCAACTCTCCTTGGTGGCCATCTAAAAAATTCCCTGACGCTACTTTGATTCAAATATTAACTCATTACATGAATCACGAACACAAGGACGATGAATTTATAATTTTGAAGATCAACATAAATACAAAGAAATAAGTTTTTTTACAATTTATCACCAGCAGTTGCATGGAACAGGCTCAATTTCATACAGTAACAACAACTTGTACTTATACAGTACCTTTAACATTGCAAATTATCACAAAATGTTCCATAAAATATATATTATCAGAGATCAAACTGTGGTGGTAGAAGGATTGGAATGACAATGAAAGGCACATTGAAAAGGGTAGGTATTGAAGAGAGATTTGAAGGAAGAGAGAGGTAGCAATGTTAAAAGCTTGAGGGAGAACATGCCAGAGTTCAAATTTAAAATGACTGAAGGCTAGATGCAAAGGAAGTCACAGCAATTGGATACTATGCAAGCAGCCGAGTTTTAGGTGTCAACTGTGGCTCAGTGGTAGCGCTCTCGCCTCTGAATCAAAAGGTCAGGAGTTTAAGTCCCACTCCTGGAATTTGACCTCTAAATCTCAGCTGACACTCCAATACTGATGGAATGCTGCACTGTTGGAGGTATCATCTTTCAGGTGAGATATTAAACTAGTCTGCTCTGTCAGGTGGATAGAAAAAAAAACATGATGCTGTTATGAAGAAGAGCATGGACTTATCCTGGTCAATATTTATTCCTCAATCAATACCTAGAAACAGATGATCTGTTTGTTGCCACATTTCTGTTTGTGGGACTTTGCTGAGAACAAATTGATTGCCATGCTTCTGACATTACAACTGTAAAAGCACTTCATTGGATGTAGAGTGCTTTGGGATGTCCTGAGGTGAAAGCCTTACTTTTTGAACAAGCTACACTTTGTGCAGGGTGTATTTTGGGGAGGTGACAATGATCTGGATAGGCATTTCTGCAGCTGAGAAGATGAGGTAAGGAAGTGATGTTGCATAGATGGACAGAGTCAATCTTGGTGGTGGCTAGTCTGTGGAATTTAAAGTTCAGCATCGAGTCAAGCAGGACACTAAGATTACACGTGAAAAGTCTCAGTCTGGGTGAGCTATCAGGAAAAAACTGTTTCAGCAGCATCCAAAATGTCTGGCTTCAATCTTACTAGCATTTCTCTAATCAGCCTTCCATCTTCTACCCTATATAAACTTGAGTTGGTCCAAACCTCTGCTGCCCATATCCTAACATGCACAAAGTCCTGCTTACCCATCACTCCTGTGCTCACCGATTTATATTGGCTCCAATCCAGAAACACTTCGATTTTAAAATGGATATTCTTATTTTCAAATCCCTCCATGGTCTCACCCCTCCCTATCTCCGTAATGCCCCTCAGCACTGCAATCCTCCAAGATCTTGGTGTTTCTCCAATTATGTCCTCTTTGTGCATCCCCGATTTTAATCACTGCACCACTGACGGCTGGGCCTTCAGCTGTCTAGCCCTGAGCTCTGGAGTTCTCTCCCTTTTCTAACTCCCTCTCTCCCTTTAAGATGCTGTTTAAAACTGACTTCTCATCTATGTTCATATCTCCTTATGATAACACTCCTGTGAAGTGCCATGGGGTGTTTTGCTATGTTAAAGATGCTATGTTAATGCAGGTTGTTTTCGTTGAAGGAGATTCATTCTCATCAAGGGCTTGATTTAGGCTAAACAGTCAGACAAGACAGTTGTGGTGGGTGAAGAGTCATGAGTGGTGTCAGTTTGCTGGAAGTGGGTGCCAGAATGCATGTAAAAGCTGCATCCATTCCTGAGAATGATGTTGTTAAGATGTAGACAAGGAAAACAATCAACTCTGGTCACGCAGTCTCCGGGTAAAAGCAAACATGTTGAGAACAGTTCAACTGTAACAGTGAGCCACAGTGAAATGTTACAGTTGTGAGTATAAATTAGAGACTGTGAAATTAGCACTGATGTAACCTATGTAGAAGATTTCATACTAACGCAGCATTTACCTTACATGAACACCCCCATCAATCACCTGAGTTCAAGAGTGGCACTGCAGGGTGTCAGTGCAGATTCCGCAGTTCCTCAGACCCACCTAAAGAAGTGGCACTGGTACTCCTGACGATTATATTACTATTGCTGTTGGCCTGAGAGAGTTATCTCATCCACAATGGCCAACGATGTAGCTTTCACGGAGTGACCTGATCGGCCTTTCCTGAATCCATAGATAGATACAGTGGCCAGAATAAGTATTGAATTTTGACTTAAAAACCAGATAGAAATGGATTGATTTGTCAGTTGATTTTGTGTCATTCCAGTGCAGTGGAATTCACCAATGTGCAATACAGACTGGATGAACTTCCTTACACCAGCTGGGCTCTTACTGTATTGCCAAACCTCTCTAATAATATAAACAAATAATAAAACAAGCAAAGTCAAATGAGGTAGACTTCTTAAGATTTTGAAACTGCACGATAATCCATATCTCAACATTCTCTGAAAAGCTCAGGTTACCAATTCCGCTGCATTTTATTTTGATTGAACTCTGAACATTGCTGAATACATTAGTGAGCAAACACAACAGAATATGCAGTAACCATCACAACAGTATGCAGAAAACTCACACCACACTATTCAAGTTTTATGATTTGCCACAAATCTCAAAGTGACCATGTGGAGGATTGCAGGCTGGGTGCTATTTCGATGAATAATGTTAAAACCCCTAATGAAAATTGTAATGGGCTGTACGAAACATGCCCAGTGGGAATTTCAGTCTGTCATTCGTTTAATAAAATTGGAAAACTGTGAAATAACAGATTGTCAATGACGATATTAAAAAGGGAGCCATGTATTTAAAGTGCTAAATGTAACAGGCTACAGATGATGGGCATGGCTTTTAACATTCCTTTGTGTACTGAACGCCCACATATTATCATTTACCTAATAGGTCAAATTTCCCTCTAATGTATTGGTCCAAATGCTTCTTGCATTAAAACTAAAGAGATTTACATTAATATTAGCATCAGGAGCCAATGGTAACAACAAATTGACTCAATGCACATAGAACAGGGATTTTTGCACATCAATCAATGTCTTTTTCTTTCAAATTAACAACACAGTTTTTAATATTTGGAGATATTTTTACCTTTCCGACACCCTTGCGCCAACCCAACATTCAGACAAAAAAAGACTACTGTTCATCACACTAGTGTCTTGATTTAAGCAGCAAAGTCTTTTTGTTTTCTCTGCACAGAGAAAATAATGCTTTATAGCCTGTGGTAAAATTCAGTTTTTTATGTGTCATGCAAAGTGTTAGCATTGTGTAATGAAGAAACACCAACAAAACAAATTTTGTGTTAATTACTGCAATGTTTGGAATCCACGAACATTTCTCAATTCACAGGATACTATTAAGAAACAGAAACTAGTTTTAATTAGAAAATTGGAGCGTAGGAACTTGTGGAAGCCATTTAACCCTTTGAGCTTCTTCTGCCATTCATTAAAATCATGGCTGATCCGTGACCAAACTCCATACATCGTCTTTTCACACATCCCCTCACACCTTTGTTTGACAAAAATCAATCAATCTCAGATTAAAAATTAACAATTGATCCAGCATTAACTGGCATTTGTGGAAGAGAATTCCAAATTTTTACCACCCATTGCATGTAGAAATGTTTCCTAGCTTCACTCCTGAAAGGCCTGGCTCTAATTTTAAGGCAAAGACTTTGCCTATTAGTCCGCAGTTCCCCCTCCAGTGGATATAGTTTCTCTCTATTCTCCTTATTAGTTCCCCTTAATATCTTCAAAACTTTTGCTGGAATTTAACGCTCCCAACCCCCGCCCAGGGAGTGGGCTAGGAGGTGGAGGGGTGGGGGGGGGGGGCCATAAAATTGTGTGGGAAGCAGGGAATGCCATACACATCGCCTACCTACCCCGTTGCTATTTTACCAGAGATGGGGAAGGCCCGCCTGAACAAGGCCAATTGATGCCCATTGTGGCCAATTAATTGCGATTTAAGGGTCTCTTCCCCCTGATACTGATATGTTAACAGTGGCAGACAGGCATTTCAGCACCTGTGGAGGCTGTCTGGTACCACCTGGTGGCCTCCTTACGGGCTGAAGGGAGTGAGCCCTCCTGATCGGGCATTCTGTATCCCATGGAGGGTCCCCCCAGCAGAATGGGCCAAGCCCCCAAAACAATCCCCCCCCCGCCCTAGACTCCGACCCTCCCCCCATCTTGCTGGGGCCTAACCAATTGTCCCTGGTGAGGCCTGACCCCACTTATCTTTTTGGAGGTCGGCATCCATTGTTCTCTTCTTTCTGGGTGCAGCCCCAGCAGTGGCCACAGCTCCCAGTGATGCTGCTTGCACTGAAGAGCTGCCATCCTGCTGATTGGTCAGCAGCTCTTGGAGATGGGACATCCTGCCTGAGAGGGGCGGAAGGCCCAGCTGAAGCCAATTAATGGCCTGAGCCATGTAAAATAGCAATGTAGCTTTCAGGCTCGACGGAGGCAGGCTCTCCCCCTATTTTTCAGCCAGTGGGCAAGGCCACAGCCTCATATTTAAATTCCAGTCTATCAAATCATTCCTTAATCTTTAGCTGGAATTTTATGTTGGGCAGGAGGCCCCACCCACCGGCCAAAATGCCGGGCCTGGGAGCCAAGCTATAATTTTACGTGACCCAGGCCCTTAATTGTCTTCAGTTGGAGCTTCCACCCCACTGAGGCAGGAAGTCCCACCTCCAAGTGCAGCCAGCCAATCAGCGGGCTGGCAGCTCTCAATCCCAGCAGTGCCACCGGGAGCGGTGGCTACTGTTGGGACTGCAGCTAGGGAGAGGAGCTGGCCCCAGAAAAAAGGTAAGTGTGTGGGGCCTTGCCAGGGACAATTGGCTGGACCCCGGAGAGGCAAAGGGGGTCGGCTGGGGGGGAGGGTCAAATGTAGTATACTGGCGGCGGTTGAACTGTGGAGGGGCATGGGGCACTCCCTCCATGGGGCACAGGATGCTCAATAAGGAAAGTCCCTCCGAGCCCGCAAGGAGGCCATCAGGTTTTACTGAGCAGCTTCCTGGGGGTCCTGAGCCATCTGCCTGCTGCTGGTAAAATACCAGCAGTGGTGGGATGAGGCCGTTAAGTGGCAGTTTAATTGGCCACTTAAGGGCCTTAGTTGGCCTGGGGCAGAAGGGCCGTTTCTTGCCATCAGCACCACTTGTAAAAATTACAGTGAGGGCGGGGAGGTGATGGGAACAGCATCCCCCACCTCCCACTCAATTTTACAATCCCCTGCCTCCAGCCGACTCCTGCGAGGGGGTCACAAAATTCTGGCCTTTGGAATTCCAGGGAATACAACCATAGTTTGTGTAATCTCTCTTCATAACCCATGGAATCCTGTTTTCATGCTAGTATATCTATGCTGCACTCTCCGCAAGGTGAATATATCCTTCCTAAGGTGTGGTGCCCAAGAAATGCTTTCAGTATTCCAGGTGTAGTCAGACCAGAGCTTTGTGTAGCTGAAGAATAACTTCTACCCCTTTGTAATTTAGTTCTCTAGATAAAAAAGCTAGCATTCCATTAGTCTTTTTGCTAATCTTTTGTATCTGTCCATGACATTCTAATAATCTATGCAAATGGATTCCTAAGTCTCTTTGGACCGCCACCACTTCTAGCTTTTCAAAATTTGGAAAATAGAATAATCTATCCTTTTCAGGTCCAAAATTGATGAGCTCACATTTTCCTACTTTGAAATCTATTTGCCAGTTTTACCCATTCACTTAATCTATTAATATCTCTTTGTAATTTTATGTTTCCATTTACACTCCTTACAATGCTGCCTATCTTTGTGATATCAGAAAACGTAGATATGTGGCTCTCTATCCAATCACCTAAGTCGTTAATGAATACCGTGACTAGTTGAGGTTCCAACACAGATCCCTGCGGGATGCCACTAGTCACATCCAATTATTATCCTTACTCTGTCTCCTGTTGCTCAGCCAATCTCCTAACCCACGTCAATAATTTGCCTTCAATTCCATGAACTTCAACTTTCGCTAACTGTCCCTTATGAGGGATTTTACCAAATGCCTTCTAGAAGCCCATGTAAATAACATTCATGGACATTCCCCTGTCCATTAAGTTAGTCACCTCTTCAAAAAATTCAATCAGGTTCATCAGACATGATCCACCCATTACAAATCCACGCTGGCTGACTCTGATCAGCTGAAAGTTTTCAAGGAGTTCAGTCACTCCATGTTTAATTATAGACTCTGGTAATTTCTCGACAACAGATGTTAGGCTAACTGGTCTACAATTCCCTTGTTTCCCTCTCTAACCTTTCTTAAATTTCCTTAATAATAGCACAGTTGAAATAAAAACCAAATCAGAAATTTTGTGAAGTAAGGCACCACTTGTAGACTCTCCCTGAACAGGAGAATGGTCAGTGACTGGAAAATAGGACTTGCTGACTTCCATGCCTAATTCACTGATCTACAATCCCATCAAGTAAGACTTCATGCCTTGCAAAATTAAGTCACTATACAATGAAGTAATTGTGTATTAATAACCAGTTTGCTTACAGTTTCACACAAAGGAATCTATTTTTTGAAGGGTAACATTAATAATGTAAAAAGAATAATTTGTAGAGTTCCCTGTGATCTGATTTTTATTATCCTGTGCAAAGCCAGTAATAACTCACTGACAATTTCTTTCTCACTTGTCAAGTTTATGATTACCTCACTTAGGAAAATAGAAATGATGCAAAATGCTTTGAAAATTTAATATAGTGCAGAGAAATGACTGCAGCCATTCAATGGCTTGGAGGTTCCTCAGTGCTGTTCTTGCTCCAAAATTATAACTTCACCAAAAATTAAGCAGAAGTCTTGATTCTGTGCTCCAAGGAAATTCAATATTTTTGTAATTTATTGGAATTTTTCTGTAATTGCTTTACTGTACATTTTACTTAATTAAAATGTTGCTGCTATTAGATTGCCCAATTTAAATAGATTTTGTCTTTATTTGTCACTATTTAAACTGTTCATGTACACATTTAATCCTTTGTGTTATATTTCTTGACTGTGTTAGGTGCTGCAAGGTATTTAAAGTGCCATGGGTGATGTTATGAATCATTTCAACATGCCTGAGCTGTTGTGTGAACAGTAGCAATACTGTGAGCACCGATCCTTTGCAGGAGGTTGTTTTAACTGGTGCTAATGTCCCATCCATCACACTTCGTTTGCCTGAGCTAGAACTTCATTAGTCTGAGATAGCTTTAGGATCACTTATGTGTCTCTTAGACATTATCCAGTTTCTTGGTCCACTGAGCTCTACAAAGTAGGCACAAATGATGCAAATACTTTTCAGGCATGAAGTACAACTTTAGTCTAGGGTATCAAATACTTGTGCATTTCAAGTAGCATTGTAACAGTGCAATTCCTGTCAAATCATCAATAGTGCATCAAGTGGTGTAAGATATAAACAACAGAGGACAACAGGGAGCCAATCAATTCATAAGTTTTAAATGGTAACCAAGGATGCACGAGTGTCCGCAAGTGTTAATGTAGGCAAATAAGCACCATGCAATAACACATGAAACACCTACCATGATCCTATGGTTCCCAAACCAAGTCCTGCTTCTTCATCAACTGTTGCCATCATTGACAAAAATTGGTTCAGTCCCCCAATTCCGTAAATTTAAAATTCTCATCCTTCATGTTTAAATCTCTTTGTGGCCTCACCCCTCCCTATTTACAGAATCTCTTTCTGCTCGACAACAAGCTCAACCTCCAATTATACCAAATTCTCTGTTTCACTGGCTCCGGCCCCTTGTGCAATACCCTACCCTTCACCTACCATTGCTGACCATACATTTAGCTGCTCAGGCCCTCCCCTCTGAATTCCTTCTGTCTCTCCTCCTGCCTCTGCTCTTTTAAAATTCTCTGTAAAACTTGCCACTTTGACAAAGCTTTTGATCACCCTCCTAATATCTTCTTCTTTGCTTCGGGATCCATTTTTGATGATGACTCTGTGAAGCACCATGGGATGTTTTGTTACATTATCAGCACTATATAAGTGCAGTGATTGTTGTTTAAAATTGAAGAGTCAACCAGAAGGCATCTGGAAATCAAATGTCTTATTGTAGAACAAACATCACCAGCATCATCAGTTTAAAGCAAACAGATAAATGAACATCATTAAACAACATAAACAAATAGGAATCGCCCTTAATTGTTTGCTGCAAGGTCTTTGTCATAATCATCTTACCAATTATGGAACACTACTGCCAGGTTTGGCACTATCAAACAGCACAACAAAACACAAGTAATTATGTATTAATGTTATGTGCTCCACATCATAATTCATTACAATAACACATTTCATCATTTGCTGGATAGCTGCAGAAAGATCTTTCCAAAAGGCCCTGGGTATCAATGACATCTTTTAAAAACTACAACAAATCAGCACTCTGCCAACTCATCATCAACACTGTAGAAGCAAAATACTGCAGATGCTGGAAAACTGAAATAAAAACAGAAAGTGCTGGAAATACTCAGCAGGTTAGGCAGCATCTGTGGAGAGAGAAACAGGGTCAATGTTTCAGATCTCTAACCTTTCATCAGAATTGCAGGCTCCGGGGCTCCCCTTGAAGGGGAGGTGCAGCAGAGCGGGAGGGAGGGCCAGGTACCTGTAGTGGCACTGCAATGACCTGTGAGGCTACAGAGGGTCAGCAGTGACCTCTATGTGATGGAGAAGGGCACAGAGGACAAAGGGAGCTGGCTCTCCCACACAAAGGGGTCCACTGGTTGAGGCTCAACTACCTGCAGATGTTTAAGAAGCAGTGCCAAAGAAGACTCCGCCTCTTCAAGGAGGTCGTCACAGATTTATGTGCTATTATGCAGCACGAGCTGTGCCCCAGGGGACTTAGAGCAAATCCAATGTCAGTAGCACTGAAGATCACCATGGCACTGAACTTCTATGCCTCTGAATCATTCAGGGATCTACTTTCTTCAGGAGGACGAGCGACTATCTGTGCTTCTGCACAGATCCCAACTCTCAGGCTAGGAGGACTATAGGATTCGGGGCCATCGTTGGATTCGCACAGGTGCAGGGTGTCACTGACTGCATGCATGTGGCCATTGAGGCTTCGGAACACCAGCCAGCAGCCTTCATCAACAGGAAGGGCTTCCACTCTCTCAATGTGCAACTGGCCTGTGACCATTGGAAACAGATCCTACGAGTCTGTGCACACTTCCTGGAAACTGCCATGATGCCTACATTTTGAGGCAGTCCCAGGTGACAGAGCTTTTCCACCCTTCCTCCTGCCATCAGGGATGGAGACAAGGGCTACCCAGTGAGGACATGGCTACTGACACCTTTAAGGAATCCACGAGCAGATGTACAACACTTGCAACGGGACAACGTGAGCGACCATACAGCAGGCCATTGCTCTGCTAAAGATGAGATTCACAACCCTAGATTGGTCTGGTGGGGCCCTTCAGCATGCCCCATCTAGGGTCTCACATATCAGGGTGATCACTGTGCACTGCATGACCTGACCCTGCGGAGGGGAGAGCCAATGAGTAACAAAGATAGTGAGCAGCGTGCTGCCTCCTTGGACCATGAGGATGCAGAGGGGGAAGATGGGCAAGCAATGCCAGATAAAGGACCCCCGGAACACAGGAAAGATGTCATGAGAGATGTGCAGGGAGGCTTGCGATGCCCTTATACTTTTGCATTTCCTTTGATCCTTACTGCCAGTTGTAGCTTAACCAATAAAGACTTAACCTTTCTGCAGCCATGTGTTCGCTTTACTTTTTAAAAATTCATTCATGGGATGTGGGCATCGCTGGCTAGGCGAGCATTTATTGCCCATCCCTAATTGCCCTTGAGAAGGTGGTGGTGAGCTGCCTTCTTGAACCGCTGCAGTCCATGTGGAGTAGGTATACCCACAGTGCTGTTAGGAAGGGAGTTCCAGGATTTTGACCCAACGATAGCGAACGAACGGCAATATAGTTCCATGTCAGGATGGTGTGTGGCTTGGAGGGGAACTTGTAGGTGGCGGTGTTTCCATTCATTTGCTGCCCTTGTCCTTCTAGGTGGTAGAGATCGTGGGTTTGGAAGGTACTGCCTAAGGAGCTTTGGTGCATTGCTGCAGCGCATCTTGTAGGTGGTACACACTGCTGCCACTGTGCGTCAGTGGTGGAGGGAGTGAATGTTAGTGGATGGGATGCCAATCAAGCAGGCTGCGTTGTCCTGGCTGGTGTTGAGTTTCTTGAGTGTTGTTGGAGCTGCACCCATCCAGGCAAGTGGAGATTATTCCATCACACTCCTGACTTGTGCCTTGTAAATGGTGGACAAGCTTTGGGGAGTCAGGTGGTGAGTTACTTGCCGCAGGATTCCTAGCCTCTGACCTGCTCTTGTAGCCATGGTATTTATATAGCTACTGCAGTTCAGTTTCTGGTCAATGGTAACCCCCAGGATTTTGATAGTGGGGGATTCAAAGATGGTAATGCCATTGGATGTCAAGGGGAGATTGTTAGATTCTCTCTTGTTTGAGATCGTCATTGCCTGGCACTTGTGTGGCACGATTGTTACTTGCTACGTATTAGCCCAAGACTGGATATTGTCCAGGTCTTGCTGCATTTCTACATGGACTGCTTCAGTATCTGAGGAGTCATGAATGGTGCTGAAAATTGTGCAATCATCAGCCAACATGCCCATTTCTGACCTTATGATTGAAGGAAGGTCATTGATGAAGCAGCTGAAGATGGTTGGGATGAGGACACTACCCTGAGGAACTCCTGCAGTGATGTCCTGGAGCTGAGATAATTGACCTCCAAGAACCACAACCATCTTCCTTTGTACTAGGTACGACTCTAACCAGCCGAGAGTTTCCCTGATTCCCATTGACTTCAGTTTTGCTAGGGCTCCTTGATGCCACGCTCATTCAAGTGCTGCCTTGATGTCAAGGGCAGTCATTCTCGCCTCACCTTTCTCATTTCCTTCCTTCCTTCCTTTAGGAAATACTCGCTCATTGATCATTTGTGCAGCTGTGAGCTGGCCAGATTCTGCGCAGCATGTTGTCTCACCTTCAGGCACTTCACAGAGACTGGCTTGCAGCAAAGGGCCAAAGACCTCATGGAGCAGGAGGGAGGTTGTCGATGCTTTATAGAAATGATATATTCACATTTACACCATTTACACCCTTGGCATATAAGGGACACAATCACCTGTGCAAACCCCGTGATTGTACATGAATATCTTTATTCTCTTGCACAAACTCCTACCAGGTGCTCACCCTGCGCTGTCAGCTGAGGTGCAGGAAGGCTGCTGACCTTGCTTCCCCTTGGCTAGGGATGACCTTGGTGGTGTCTTCTGGATGCATTATTCCCAGAGGGTCCAGGCATGCTTAGGGCCTCCTGCACAGAAGCAGTACCACCCTCTTTCAGCAGGAACGATCTGGTATTACTGGCAGAGGGGCAGAAGAGCAGCTGCCTGCACCCTGAGAGGAGCCTCCAACTGCGGGAGGCAGCCGCTCCTCCTCCCTAACAAGGCAGATGTCTGCCTCCCTGCCTGACCTGAAAGTGCAGAGGACCTGATAATGTCTGCATGTCCCCTGTCCTCCTCTCACTTTGCCACTGCTGCCTTGCACCCATAATCAAGACAAAAGTATGCAGGCCTGCATGAATGTCCTACAGACACTGAGTGCTCTGCTGGATGTAGCTGTCCATCAGAGCCGCCAATTTCTCACTGGAGGACGCCACACATGCACCGATCAGAGACAGTGCTGAGCTTAAAGCCTGGATGGACTCCTCCATTGCCCGTGCTTGGGCACGTGTTGCCTCTGTCATCTCTGCCAGATGTTGCCAGACCTCTCGTTGCAGCTGCAACATTTCTCACGAAGATAGTGACACTGGAGGCTGGGGTTCAGCAAAGGCCTGGTCTTCCACAGTCCTCCAATTGTCAGAGGCCAGTGCTGTCACTGCCTCCATCAGCTGCTCAGGTGCGTCAGTGCTGTGCTCACTAGATTGTGTGCCCAGATCTAACCGCAAGCTCAAACTCACCGATGTGCGAGCATCTGTGCTGGTGGAGAGTGCAGGAGTATGAGGTGATGATGGGCCCTATGAGGTGCCATCCTCCCCCTCAGAGGTGGCAGTCTCCCCCCACAGTCTCGGAGGCTGTCTGAATAGGCACCGCTTGACCTGCATGGGAGACACAAGACAGCAAGGGTCAAGGGCCTTCCCCCTCGACATAGCACACACCCCTACTTGGAGATCCCTGTAGGAACCAGATGTCTGATGAGCAGCATGGCTTCGTTGCTGCAATGGTGACCTCATTCCTGTCTTGGGCAGATGCGCCTGCATCTCCGTCCTGAGGTCCAGTCAGCTCCATCCTCCATTGGGGTTAAGACATGTAAAATGGGCACCCCATGCCGGTCTTGGCCCATTCTCATCTGATTGTGAGCAATCTTCTCCTGCAGACAGAGGGGTGGAAGCTGTTGGATCCCCCAGCGAGAACAATCCCAAGATATAGGCTGGTGGTAGTCCAGCTGCTACCAATGGGGGCCTCCTGCAAGCAGCCCCTTTTCAGGACCTGATGAGGATGTGCACTGACTAACAGATTTCCTTCAGGCCATTTCACCATGCCTCAGGCACTGGATTCAGTTGGTGTTACCCCACAGCTACTGACCTCCTCTGCTATCTGCAGCCAGCCTTGTTTGTTTAAACTTCCAGGTCTCTTCCTCTTATCCCTCAGGAATAGACAGTCTGTAGGAGCACCTGGAGGGAGGCATCAGGGAATCGTGAGGCTGCCCGGGGTCTACTCTCTGCCTTCTCTCTTTATCCTCTATGACCTCCTCCTATCCCAGGCCTGCAGACTGCAAAATTAACTGCAGGGCTGGCAGACCTCTAAAAATGGCACCAGCTGAGGTGTCAACTAATGCCAGACTCTGCACCTCCGGACCCGACTCTGACCATGCAATGGTTAGATCCCGCTGGGTTGCATGTGACCGACCACACCTGCCCCCGACATACTGGCATCTTTAAAATAAAATCTGGCCCAAAGTCTTCAGGGGGCCCAGACAATCAAAATCTTCCTTCCCTATCTCAATGTCAGTGGCTTTTTCTCTTTTGCGTACAGTCCTTCAACATATTCTCGCCACCTCTTTCTTACTTCAATGGGTCAGTCAATAGTTGCTCACCTTAGTTTTGATTGCATTAACTGTCATCCATTCTTCTCTGTCTCTGAAATAACAAATCAGCTTTGCCTCTTCTAAGCGCCTCCTCTTTGTATAGCGCCTTCAGTCAGATTTCTCTCATATCAGCTGCACTTCTGAGCTCATTGTTCAAGCTCCTATGTGTTTATTTTGTCTTCCTATGTGTCTGTCACTCTAGAATTGGCATTTATAGCCACTCCAGGCGCTGCTTCACAAACCACTGACCACCTCTAGGCACTTACCCATTGTCTCTCTGGACAAGGAGGCCAAAGAAGAAGAAGATGTGTTCACATTTTTCCATTCCCTTTTTTCATCCATTTTAACCACCAACTGTTAAGTCATATACTGGTAAAAAAAAATGTCCTTTTGCTGAGCCAGTGACCTCTCGTGGACCTGTATCATTTGGGCTGCTGGGTGTCCTTTCATGTAGTACTTGGTTACAAAGACTGACGACTTTGTTCTTAGTTGGCATGCATTAAAGCTCTGTCACTGCAGGGCGCCCTGGCTTTGGCAGCAATGTAATAAGAAAGGTGTTGTTAATGCCAGTGGAAGATGGAGAACTCTCAATATGTGACTTTTTAAGAAGCTGTCAGCGGCAAATGTCAGCTGGTGCAAGCAATGCTGGATGCCTTTTGTCTTTCTCTGGCCATGGGTGAGTTGAGACCTTAGCCGAAGTATGTTTTCTCACATTGCCACTTTATATATACTATCTCCCAATAGCTAGCGAATAAAAGCCATGATTATCGCTTTAAAATAACTGTGGATGTGCAAACTGAACATTGGCCCAGTTTTGCAGTCAGTGGTGATGTGGCAATGCTGACTGCTGACTGCAAAACGAAATACAAACTTAACTGGTTTGTAGGCTGCAGCTTCCGCTTCAGAAACTGAAGACCCTTGAGGCAATGGCAGATGCATATTATGATTTTAAAAACTGTTAAACACTTTGAACACTTTTTAAAACTTTTAGATACTTCTAAACATGTTTATAAACTTTTAAATACTTTCAAACACTTTTAAGTACTTTATAACCTTTAAAAACTTTAAATTCTTGTTGCTTATGCCTTTCGAATGGTGGGTGCGCCCCTATGTGGGTGCATTCCAGTACAAGATATCCAGTGTAACAAAAACAAATATTCTTTATTAAATATTACAAAAGTAGAACTTCCAACTGCAGGGATTCTGTATTTTGCCAGGAAAATATGTCTTGATTGGAGAAAGGAAGGAAAGCACCAGAACCACTGAATTAAGGATGTCTTGGGCTCCTGTTGTTTTCTGCTTAATTCTGACACATTACAAAACAAGGCTTTATGTTTCCAAAATCTAAAACGGCACCGTGAGTTTAGAGCACCATTGAAGTGATGGTCACAGGCTGATTAAATATCACACCGACTGAACTGCATCCTTACTTGGTGTGTTTCCATCAATGAGTATACAACAATAAATTAAAATGCAATCATCCTGAACAGAGGTGGAAAAATGCAGTCAAAACGCAAACTGCCACAAGGGTCTCATCAGAATCTTGCAGCACTGTAAAATTCAAATGACATTTCTTCCTAAAGTTACAATTGCAGGTAAATTCTATATTTGCGTCTAAGCTATTCTTACACAGGGTAGATCCAATTATTTAACCTATTGGGTAAAGTGAATATAAAAAAGTTATAAAGTGCCAATTTTCCAATGAATTATTTTCCAGCCTCACAGAGGAGTGTAGTTTATTTTTCAAGTTTAGCTGTAGGTTTTTACTATTCATGTAAGTTCCGGTGACACATAATTCAATCTATAATTCAAATTTCCCTTTTAATTGAAGAACTGTAACAGCTGAATAAAATTCTGAAAAACACACCATAGTATCCTTACGTGGTTATGTTGAGTGGAAACATTGAGCTTAAAATGGCTAGCTTCTTATAGTCGAATATAATCAGGATGAAATCAAAGAGCAGGTTCTGTACCTGCTGGTTTTCAGCGTAAAAATAAATCTCTGAAAATAAGCGTAAATTCTGGGGAATCAGCCCAAAATTGCCGAATTTCCGGTCCCTGCCACTTTACAAACTGGCCCGGTGGGACCAGCAATGTGCACTGATCGGGAGCCCATTGAGGCACAGTGTAACTTCTGATTTTTGGTGCAAGTGCAAAGCTGCGGTATTGTGGTGGCCCTCAATAGTGGTGAATGTCTCAGCAATCGCCACTTTTGGGACTGCAAAATATGGGCCATTCTGTACACTCAGTGTTACTTCCCAGATTATGGGGCGAATTTTACCGGCCCCCCCCCCCCCCCCCCCGACATCAGGGGTCGTGGCAGGGGCGGCCCGGAAAATGCCTCTGGGAGAGGCCCGCCACAGGCCTTGATGCTGGGAAGGCCTCGCCCCATATTACCAGCAGCGGCGAGGCCTAGTGGCGGCCCCCACCATCGCTCGGCAACGGGAGTGGGATTTAAATATTTAAATTAATGAATTAATGACCTACCTGCTCCCTTCGGCCATCCCATTGCTATATTCTGGTTAGTTGCCAGGACTCCCGAGCCTTTGGATCTCCGTCGGGAGAGCCAAGGCGGAACATTGGTTGGGGGGCGGTGGGGGGGGTGGTGGTAAGTTTTCAGGATGGGAGTAGTGGGGGGAGAGTGGGATGAAACCTTTCTGATTGGTATAGGGGGTGGTGGGAAGGGGTAAAGTTCATAGTTCATAAACTTTGGTGGGGGGGAAGGTTGGGATTGCAAGGTAAGTTTTTTGGGGAGACAGGGCAGGTAATAAATTGTTTAGTCATGGGGGGCATGAGGTGGGAGAGGGGCTTGAAACTTTCATTAAAGTTTTTATTTTAAATACATAATGGCTCTCACTTTAAAAATTCAAATTCAATGTAAGGGCTCGAAGCCCTTTATAATTGGTGCCGGACACCATTGCCAGGGACAGAGCTCCCGGCGCCACCCACGTCATCAGGGAAGGTGATCTGCCCCGGCCGTGTAAATGAGCCAGTGCGCTGAATATCGCGGCAGCTCTGCGGAGCAAATCCCATGTATGCGCCCCGCCACTTTTGAAGCTCGCCGCCAAGCTGGAAAAGTTCAGCCTTATGTGTACTTGTGTTTATTGTGCAGCTGATTATCATGTGTGTCTCACTGTGTTCTGCCTCAGAAGTAACTACATATGAAACTGTTTTCAGATAACTTCTGCAATTTCACAGTAGATCATTGCAGAAATTTCTGGTATGAGCAAGATTCGCGAGTCTCAACCAGGAATCATCTTGTGCTTCAATTTTACCAGTTGAGACCATCCCACCCTGAAGAGTTTCTCCGTCCCACTTGAAATCACCATAATTGTTGATGACAAAACAGCAGCGCAGCCATGAAGAACTGTGTAACAACATAAATTATGATGCTGCTCATCATGGATCTGAACAACAACAGTGTGCAGTGGAAGAGATGCATCTAATCCCAACAGCCTAGCGATGACTTCCAGATTCTTTTAAATGACAATTGTATTATAGCTTAAATACCTTTTACCAATGAAGCAAACTGTATTTTCTTCCATCCAAGTTAATAAGAAGTAACAGACTGTCAGTTTCAAGCCATCAGAAACAGCGGGATGAATTTAGTGTTCCCGCCGTGGAAGCGGGTGCCGTCGCCACCTGTGATATGAGCGGCCAGCTGACCGTGATTATGCAGCAGACGGCCACTTCCCATAATGGAGGCATGGGGCCCGTCCAATTACATGATGAGGGTGAGCTCTGAGGTGCTGATTGCAGCATCAGATGACTCTGGGGCAGGTGCTGGCAACATATTTAAATCATTGCCAGCCTTGCTTGAATTGCAGCCTTTGATAGATTTACTGATTCCGGATTGCTGGCGGACCCAGTGTGATAGTAACTCCTGGACCTGCTACCCCTACCCCCATCCCCACAGAGAAGGACGGCGCTCTATGGAAGAGGCAAGACACCAGGGTGGTCCCACCGTTCAGCGATGTTTTCCTGCAGATTCTCCTCCAGGCTACAAAGGAATAGGATGGAAAGAAGAGATCCTCCCACCTGACCAAGCAAGCCTGAAGGGAGATTTCAGAGGCATCCAGCAGCCATGGGTCACCACCTGAGCATGGGTGCAGTACAGAAAGAGAGTCAATGCCTCCTTCGTTCTGCCAAGGTGAGTGCTCCATACCTCTCACCTCTTTGGAGATTGCACGTGATTGCATAGCAGGCAGTGGGACATGGGACGGAATCATCACAAAGGCATTGGCAAAGGGGGTTAGGCATCAATACATCCTGCCAAATGCATGTCTGCATCTCAGTCAAAGGCCGCTTCCTTTCACAGCTCACCCACATTATGTCCCCGATAACGGACATGAGGAAAAGCCATGTAACGAACCCCAGCAGGGCATAAAGGGCTGCTGCTGGCAGAACTGTTTTCTCGCTCTTCCTGAGAGCTCTTACTATCTCCCTTTCTCCACTTGCAGGACAAGTGGGCCCATAACAACAGGGAGACTTCAAGAACGAGTGGAGGAATTCCAGACATATGGTGTCATGAACATGTGCTGTGCCAAATGATGATATTTTTCAATCCCATTGGTTGGAAACCTGAATTAAACTTTAAAAAGAAAGCAGGAGACAAAGAACTTGAATTAAACTTTTAAAAAGAAACAAGAGAAAAAAGACGATAAGAGGATCACTGCTAGCAGCTAAAATGGCCACCGCAATTTGCATCTAAATACCTTACATTCCAAGGTAGCAAGGTGGAGACGAATGTCTGTTAATCTCCATCCAGAACAATGGTGAGAATTTTGAATAGATTACCTAGTCCTGCCTTCATTAACAAGACATTCAAAGCCATTTGGGAACATTAACATTGGTGGAGACAAACTCCTCAAAGGATAAACACTGAAATAATGGGACCTGAGCGAGATTGGAATTCTTAGACTTGATCTAATTAGTGCAAAAGAGAGAATACGCTGGGCCATCATGAGACAGGCCCTCCATCTGGGTGAAAACTTGCAGTTTCTTCTCTCTACAGCAGTCAAGCGGGGTCTGTCTCTCTTTCTCTCTCTTTCCAGCCACCCTGTAATTTCAAAAGCTGCGTTTGCTGACAACACAGCCACTAGGTGGTGCAGTACTGGCACATGCAGCCTCATCCACTGAAATGTCCCTGGCAGCCGCCAGTAATAAAGATGGCGCTGCTCAATTTTTCACAAGAAGTAAATGCAGCCTTAAACCCGAATCCCCACGGTGGCTGTGATTGCTGCCTCCATCCCATCTCCAACAGTACCTGTGCTAGTACAGAACCAAATAATCTCATTGCAAGGCATCTTTCAATTCGTTCTTTGTATGATGCTTATTATTCTAACATATTGGTTTTGGAAATAGATTCATGTAGCTTATCATCTTGCACAATTACAGCAGTGGCTTCTGGGCGATAATTCAGATAGAATCCATCGTGCTTCTCTTCACCACTCCCTCCTGCACGCATCTGCTCTCCACTTCTCCCCCTCAGCCACTCGCTCCCACCCTCGCTGATTCCCCATCTCAGCAGCTTGCTCCCTGCTTCCCCCCCCCCATCACCCCCACACTTCACAGACGCTTGCCCCAGGCCTCGCCACTTACCACTTCTTGGCCACTGACTCCCACGTCGCCCAGTCACCCCTCGACTGCTCGCTTCCCGCCTTGCCATTTCAGCAGCTCATTCCCCGCACCCTGTCGCTTCTTCGGGGTGCACGGCAGGGAGCGATCGGCTGAAGGGGGAAGTGACGAGGGCGGGAGCGAGTGGCTGATGTTCTGGGTGCACATGTGCACAGCTTGGAATGCACTGATGATGACAGCGCTTGGCTGCACTGTCAGGAGTCACTTTGAATTTCGAATCCTGTCTGCTGGCTGCAAAACATCCAAGTTTATCATTGCTGCAGACAGAGACCCCGGAAGAAAACCATCTGTATCACTATCTCCAAGAAAACCCTGAACCAGTTGGCCACCTCTATCAGCCAAAAACTTCACGACCATGAATTCAGCCGGAAGACAACTGAATTACCAGACTCCACAGACTGTATATGCTTTTTTATTGTTCTGGACTCTATTCCAACCAATCTATTCTTCACTCTGTGACCTACTTGTCTGTGTGTAATTCTCGTGTGTGTGTGTGTGTGTGTGTGTGTATGTGTAAGTTGGAGCATAGTTTATTATTTTACTTAGATAGGGTTTTGATTATAATAAATAAACTAACCTCTTTCTTGTTTAAACGCAAGAAAACCTGTCCGATTCATTCTTTTATGATCATAGCATTTAAAAGGGTTAAAATTTCTCCTCATCTCAGTCCTGAAAGGTTCACCCCGTATCCTTAGACTATGACCCCTGGTTCTGGACTCCCCCACAATCGGGAACATCCTTCCTGCATCTACCCTGTCAAGTCCTGTTAGAATTTTATAGGTTTCTATGAGATCCCCCCTCACTCTTCTGAACTCCAGCAAATATAATCCTAACCGATTCAATCTCTCCTCATACGTCAGTCCCGCCATCCCAGGAATCAGTCTTGTAAACCTTCGCTGCACTCCCTCTATAGCAAGAACATCCTTCCTCAGATAAGGAGAGCAAAACTGCACACAATATTCCAGGTGTGGCCTCACCAAGGCCCTGTATAATTGCAGCAAGACATCCCTGCTCCTGTACTCGAATCCTCTCACTATGAAGGCCAACATACCATTTGCCTTTTTTACTGCCTGTTGCACCTGCATGCTTACCTTCAGCGACTGGTGTATGAGAACACCCAGGTCTCGCTGCATATTCCCCTCTCTCAGTTTATAGCCATTCAGATAATAATCTGCCTTCCAGTATTTGCTACCAAAGTGGATAACCTCACATTTATCCACATTATACTGCATCTGCAATGCATTAGCCCACTCACTCAACTTGTCCAAATCACCCTGAAGCCTCTCTGCATCCTCCTCACAACTCACCCTCCCACCCAGTTTTGTGTCATCTGTAAATTTGGAGATATTACATTTAGTTCCCTCATCTAAATCATTAATATATATTGTGAATAGTTGGGGTCCTAGCACTGATCCCTGTGGTACCCCACTAGTCACTGCCTGCCATTTGGAAAAAGACCCATTTATCCCTACTCTTTGTTTCCTGTCCGCCAACCAAATTTCTATCCATCACAATACACTAGCCCCAATCCCATGCACTTTAATTTTACACGTAATTTCTTATGCGGGTCTTTGTCAAAAGCCTTCTGAAAGTCCAAATAATCCACATCCACTGACTCCCCTCATCAACGCTACTAGTTACATCCTCAAATATTTGTAGTAGAAATGTCAAACATGATTTCCCTTTTGTAAATCCATGCTGACTCTGCCCAATTCTGCTACTGCTCTCTAAGTGCTCTACTATAAAACCTTTGATAATGGACTCTAGAACTTTCCCGACTACCGACGTCAGGCTGACTGGTCTATAATTTCCTGCTTTCTCTCTGTCTCCCTTTTTAAATAGCTGGGTTACACTAGCTACCTTTCAATCTGTAGGAACTGTTCCAGAGTCTTTAGAATCTTGGACGATGACCACCAATGCATCCACTATTTCTAGGGGCACTTCCTTAAGTACTCTGGGATGTATACCATAATGGGGAACAAAAAAATGGAAGAACAATTAAACACATACTTTAGTTCTGTCTTCACAAAGGAGGATACAAATAACCTCCCAGAAATGTTAGGGAACCAAGAGTCTAATGAGAGGGAGGAACTGAAGGAAATCAATATTCGTTAAAAAATAGTGCTGGGGAAATTAATGGGGTTAAAGGCTGACAAATCCCCAGGGCCTGATAATCTACATCCCAGAGTACTAAAGGAAGTGGCCCTGGAAATAGTGGATGCATTGGTAGTCTTCTTCCAAAATTCTACAGACTCTGGAGCAGTTCCTACAGATTGGAGGGTGGCAAATGTAACCCCACTATTTAAAAAAGGAGGGGAATTACAGACCAGTTAGCCTTACATCAGTAGTGGGGAAAATGCAAGTGTCTATTATAAAGGATGTGATAGCATAAACGGGATTGGACAAATCAGCATGGGTTTACAAAAGGGAAATCATGCTTAACAAACCTACTGGAGTTTTTTGAGGATGTAACTAGTAGAATAGATAAGGAAGAACCAGCGGATGTGGTGTATTTGGATTTTCAAAAGGCTTTTGATAAGGTCCCACATAAGAGGTTAGTGTGCAAAATTAAAGCACATGGAACTGGGGGCAATATACTGACATGGATTGAGAATTGGTTGACAGACAGGAAACAGAGAGTAGGAATAAATGGGTCTTTTTCCAGGTGGCAGGCACTGACTAGTGGGATACCACAGGGATCAGTGCTTGGTCCCCAGCTATTCACAATATATATTAATGACTTGGGTGAGGGAACTAAAGGTAACATTTCCAAGTTTGCAGATGACACAAAGCTGGGCGGGGAATGTGAGCTGTGAAGAGGATGCAAAGAGGCTCCAATGTGATTTGGACAAGTTGGGTGAGTGGGCAAATGCATGGCAGATGCAGTATAACGTGGATAAATGTGAGGTTATCCACTTTGGTTGTAAAAACAGAAGGCAGATTATTATCTGAATGGTGATAGATTGGGAAAGGGGGAAGTGCAACGAGACCTGGGTGTCCTTCTACACCAGTCGCTGAAAGCAAGCATTCAGGTGCAGCAAGCAGTTAGGAAGGCGGATGGTATGTTGGCCTTCATTGCAAGAGGATTTGAGTACAGGAGCATGGATGTCTTACTGCAGTTATACAGGGCCTTGGTGAGACCACATCTGGAGTACTGTGTGCAGTTTTGGTCTCCTTATTTGAGGAAGGATGTTCTTGCCATGGAGGGAGTGCAAAGAAGATTCACTAGGCTGATTCCTGGGATGGCAGGATTGACGTATGAGGAGAGATTGGGTCGACTAGGCCTATATTCACTCGAGTTTAGAAGAATGAGAGGGGATCTCATAGAAACCTATAAAATTCTAACAGGACTAGACAGGCTAGATGCAGGGAGGATGTTTCCGATGGCTGGGGAGTCCAGAACCAGGGGTCACAGCCTCCGTATACGGGGTATGCCATTTACAACTGAGATGAGGTGAAATGTTTTCACTCACAGGGTGGTGAACCTGTGGAATTCTGTACCACAGAAGGCTGTGGAGGCCAAGTCATTAAATCTAATCAAGAAGGAGATAGATATATTTCTTAATGCCAAAGGGATCAAGGGATATGGTGAAAAAGCGGGAACAGGGTACTGAATTAGACGATCAGCCTTGATCTTTTTTGAATGGTGGAGCAGGCCCGAAGGGCCGAATGGACTATTCCTGCTCCTATTTTCTATGTTTCTATGTTCCTATGGGTTTGGGCTCAACCTTAGAATCAGAGTTACAAGCTGGTGAGAGCACCGCACACGCACCCGAACAGCTGGTTGAGCTGTGACAGCCGAGACCACTGACAGGCCCAGGTGTGTGGGTGGCCAGGCCCATGCTAAGCCCCAGGCTGATGACAAGCCTCTGTTGTCGACAGCACAGGGCACACTGGAGTTGCGGAGGGAGGTAGGCAACATCTGGTGGAGATGCTAGAAGCCTTGCGCAGTCATGTGCAGACAAGAGAGGAGTCCATCCAGGCCATGAGTGCTGCCATGTCTCAGGCATTTGTGTGCTTGGCTTCCTCTATCGAAAGGTTGGCCACCGTCATGGAGAGCCAGATCCCACAGATGCACGCAGGCAGGCACACCATCGCCTTGGCCATGAACTCTTCTCAGCAGTGGCAAGGCGAGAGAAGGAACAGGAGCCTGGTGTCTTCTCCAGGTCTTCACCCCTCTCTGGTCAGCAAGGAGTGAGCCTTTAAAGGGAGGAGGAGAGACTGTCCTCTGCAGCTGGCGGCTCCCCTCAGGGCACTCTGAATGTGGACACCGGCTCCTCAGCCCTTCTGCCAGTGAGCCCAGCACCAGTAGCTAATGTGCCAGAGGAGAGTCTTGCACCAGTGCAGGATTCCCTCTGGCTGCCGAGCCCTCTGGGCCTCAGGCAGCTGGAGGATGGCCGCCGAAGTCATCACAGGTCAAGGGGCAGCTTGATCAGGACCCTGCCTCCAGATCCGTTGCTATCGCAGGTGTCACAGCACATAGAAGCACTCGCAAATGTATTAAGAAAACCACCTAGACACAGTTGGGGTTTCATGGGTGTTAGACATTTGCCATTTGTTTTGTGTTATAAAGTTCTATTGTTATTACAGTTCACATTCTTTGTTGAAAAATGCTTATTCTTTCATGCCTAAATTGTGAGATGCTGCCTTCACCCTTCCTCCCTCCTTGGGCTGCCAGTGTAGGCACAACAGCCCTCCTTTGGTAACCATCTCAGATGTCAGAGTGTGTGGTTAAGCTGGGCGCCAAGCACGGAATCCAGATAAAAAGGAGGTGACAGACTGAATCCATTGAAGTGAGTTTTTATTGAGTTCACTTTGAGAGACCATCATGGTGGCTGGAAGAGGGTAAGTATGAGATTATCTGTTGTCCCCTTGGCTCACTGCTCAATGTGCCTGGCCTCTGGGGCAAGGGATTCAACATCCAGTGCTGCCTGCTCATTATCCTCCACTGCATCCTCCTTGTTGGTTGAGGAATGGCAATCAATCTTGTCCTCTTCACGCAAGGCCTCCTCCCTCTGCAAGGCCAGATTGTGCAGAGTACAGCAGACCACCATGATACACAAGACCCTTGCTGGAGTATCCTGCAAGGCCCAACCGGATCGATCCAGGCACCGGAATCTCATCTTCAGCAGCCTAATGGCCTGCTCAATCGTCGCTCGGTTAGAGCTATGGCACGTTTTGTATCTCTCCCCTGCTGCATTGCGAGGGTTCCTCACACACATCAGTAGCCATATCTTCAATGGGTAGCCCTTGTCCCAAGTCTCCATCCCTGAAGATGAGTGGGGGGCCTGAAAAGCTGTGGCACCTGTGACTGTCGAAGTTAATAGGAGTCGTGGCTGCTTCCTGGGAAGCAGGCACACACCTGCACAAAACGCTTTTGGTGGTCGCAGACCAGTTGCATGTTGATGGAAGTTCTTCCTATTGATGAAGGCGGCTGGCTGATTTGTGGGAGCCTTGATGGCCACATCAGTGCAATTTATCATACCTTGCACCTGGGGGAATCCAGTGATGGCCCCAAAGCCGATGGCTCTCTTGGTCTGAATGTTAGGGTTAGTCCAGTACCACACATAGTCGCCAGTCCTCTTGAATAGGGCATTGGTCACCTCCTTGATGCAGCTGTTGGCTGCTCCTGGAAGACCTCACAGATGTTCCCGGTGGATCCCTGTAAAGATCCATGCACGGAAACATTGAGTGCCATTGTGATCTTTAGGCCACCTTGGCATAGGGTGACCACCAAATCCCACACGTCGCAACTCATTCTGCAGCATGGAGCATAAGTCAGGGACGGCCTCCCTGAGGAGCCGCAGTCTTCACTAACACTGCCACGCGGACATTTGGAGGTAGCTGAGTCTAGTCTGATAAACATTCTGGCGCAGGTTGGCACTTCTTGGCATGGCCGGATGCTGTCACTCTCGTCATTGAGCTTCACGTGCAGGTGCAGCTGCCACATGGCCCTCCCTGCATCAGGGGTCCACAAAGACAGGGTGTATGAGACCCATGCCAGGTGATCAGTAGGCCTCCAGAGCCCTGTCCTTGCAGACACAAAGTTTCCTTGGCATCTTTGCTTTTGCTACTCCCTTTGGCTTATGCGCTAATGCCCTCAGTGCCTACCTTGCTGAAAGCCAGCCCAGCACCCAGTAGTATGGCCGCCTGAGCCTCACACCCAGTATTGTGGCCGCCCGAACCTCACACTTGAGACCAAGCCCAACCAGTCCTGCAACCCGAGACCTAGCCCACGCATGCAGAGTGCACAGCACTGCAGTATGACAGTGGCCTCCACTTCCCCCTCTTCCCCTTTCCAGTGCTCATCATGGCTACCTTTGTGTCTTGGCACTGAGGTCTCGCCTCACTGCCACCACCTTTCAATGGCCGAGGATCCGAAGGTATGTGAGGGCCACCCACCTTTCACTTAATTCCAACCCCTCCGCCATTTAATCACGATCAATTGCATGCTAATGTTTTACAACGACCTGTTCAGCAATTCAAATGGCAGTCCCATCATGTATGGGGGTGGGGAGTGTTGGTGCGGTGCTGCCTTAGAGATTTTCCGCCATTGACTAAATCAAGAACCAATGTCATGACAGATTTCCGTGTGGGCATGACGTCCGTCGTTATTCTCCAGCACCATCCCTCCCCCCGCGTCCATTCCCGCTCCAAATGGCCTCACAAAATTTGTGATGTTATTTCTCATTGCTCTTTGTTTTATGAGGCAGAAGCTGGAAACAATACGTAAAATTGTGACGCAAATAAAAAAAATGATTATAACCTTCTCAAGCAAGAAACAAAGGAATTATTTCATTGCACAATTGTTGCTAGTGTGCTGCAGGATGTTTTTACTGTTCATTAAATCATTAAGTTCATGTTCTGTTGCATGTAATTTCTTAAACACTTTGCTTTAACATTGTTTTGAATGTTATCAGCTCTGCCCAATGTGTTAACTTTATAGAACTTCTTTTCTCAGGTTCATTTGCAGCTATTTGGGATGTGCTGTGGCCAATATCAAAGGTTGTAAAATTTCTTGTTCTGGGTGCCATGAAACTGGGAACTTATGCCTGTTCATTTATGTTACTACCTGCCCAGATTTGGATCATGAACTAGATATAAAAAAGGCTGTAATTCTTTAAAGAAAAGGTCTTTGGCTCAAGACTTTTTCCATTAAAATGCACCTTAGAGCTTGATTCATTCAAATGAATTGATGGTAAGTTTGTGGGACCAGCTGACCACCACACCCGAATTCCCAATATCAGCTCACATTAGAAAAAGCTCCTCACCAGAAGCTCAAATTCATAAAATATATCCTCTTGTGCTTTTGTCCTGAATGCAAGCCAAGCTTTGGGATGAACTATCACCAGCATTCATTATCAGTTTGTCAGTTCATCAATAAAAGAAAACGAGTCTTCCAACAACAAGACATTTAGCCTTACTTGGTCGTAAATATCAATGAATCGCTTCACAATCAATGGCTCAGTTATTTCTTTGTTTCCACTCTGTTTGGATTCAGTGAACCTAAGAAAATGAGAAAAGTCACGGATGAGAAAAAGCAATTCAGCCTATTGAAACTGACTCATGTAGTAGATCAACTGTCCCAGCATGGTATCGAGTTGCATTTTGAATAACCCCACTGGGGTTAATATACTCTGAGAGCTACTTGCAACACAAGCATTAAATGCTGTAAATTGATAAATTCACATGTGCTAACATTAGCCCACGGAAATCATGAATGTACTTCTCTCAAGAATCATTTTGGGATTATTTGAGAAATTTGGGGTACATTCCAAAAATTACTTCTGTGTGCATAGCTTTGTAATGTACAATATGAAAAAAAATTTTTTTTACGTGTGTTAAATGCTTGCTCAGCAGCAATTAAAGATAAATGTACAAATTTCCAGCGTTGTGCTAGATCTTTCTGGAGTTGGGCATCTCGTAGCATATGCCCTTTAAACCTTGCAGGAAGTGCGAACTGATAAGTGTGGCGAGGGCAACAGGACAACTGGAATCTTAGTGAATGATGTGACCAACAGTCTGTCTCCTTCATCAATGAGATTTAAGGATTGAGAAAGAAGCAGAGGAACGATGGAGAAGAACGATGAATTAGAGTCAAGAAAGGTATAAAAAGAAAAAATAGGAGAGGGTAAGAAAGGTCAGATTAAGAGAGAGACAGAAAGGAAAATTAAGAAAAAATGTTTAAAAATTTGAAAGTTGTAATGTTTTAAATCTTGAAGAAGAATTTACTATATGCAGGAATGAATAGTTTAAATTGTTCACTTTCTGGGCCGGAGAGATTGATTGGCATTGTATTGACAATTTTCAGGTTGTTAAAAGGGTACTTATGCTATTAATTATGAGCCCTTTCTGCAGCGAATTTAATGGGAAACTAAAGTGCAAATCTGGCAAGATATTAAAAATAGTGGGAGGAGTAATGTACCATTTGTGAAAGGTGGAGCAGAATAAATCAACCAGCAAGCTTTGTCCTATTAGAGACAAAGAATGTGAGTTATGCTTAGAGGCATAGGGCAAGGAGAACTTCATGAGTACTTTGTATCGGTATTTACAGAGGATACTGTCAAAATATCGGTAGAAGTGGAAATGGTAGAGGTACTAGATGGGGTGAAAATTATTGACAGGATGTACTGGAAAGGCTGGCTATGCTTAGAGTGGATAAGTTGCCTGGTCTCCGATAGTTTACATCCCAGGTTGCAAAAGGAAGTAAGGATGGAGATATTGGGAGAGTTTGCCATAATCTTCCAATCTTCCCTAGATACAGGAGATGTGCCAGAGGATTGGAGAGTGGCAAATCTGACACCACTATTCAAGAAACAGTGTAAAGACATTCCTAGTGAATACAGGCTGGTCAATTTAACATCAGTGGTGGGTGCTGTGCCATGGTGGTGGTCTGCCCAAAGGTTGGTTCTCTGCTCTTTTCTCCATGCAGAAGAGATGAGCATGACTAGGGAAGAGGGCATATGAGGTAGCTTCCCATTGCCTTCCTCAGATCAAAACAGGAATCGAAGCAGTGCTGATGATGTTGTTCTAAATCACACGCTAGCCATCTAAACTACCCAGTCACCCAATGGTGGGTAAGATTTCAGAAACAATAATCAGGAAAATAAATCAACAGACACTTGGAGAGTTTTGAGTTAAGTAAGGAGAGCCAGCATGAATTTATAAAAGGGAGATGGTGCTTGACTAATCTAATTGAACTTTTTGATGCAGTAACAGAGAATGTTGGTAAAGGGAATGCAATGGACGTTGTCTACATGGATTTTAAGAAAGCGTTTGACAAAGTGCCACATAAAAGACTAGTTAACAAAATTGAGGCTCATGGAATAGAAGGGTCAGCGTCAGCTATTCTCGAGATTTTTCTTGAAGTTGTCTCAAGATAAGATCATGTCTGTGATTGAACATCCAGTTCAGAACTGTGCAGGACATTGTGAGATCGCACCGAGAGTACTGTGTGCAGTTTTGGTCACTTTATTTAAGGAGGGACATATTTGCATTGGAAGCAGTTCAGAGAAGGTTCACTCGGCTGATTCCTGGGTTGAGGGGTTTGTCTTATGAGGAAAGGTTGAGCAGGCTGAGCCCATACACATTGGAGTTTAGAAGAATGAGAGGTGATCTTATTAAAACATATAAGATTCTGAAGGGGCTTAGAGGGTAGATGCTGAGAGTATGTTTCCCCTCGTGGGGGAATCTAGAACTAGGAGCACAGTTTCAAATTAAAGGATCTCCCATTTCAGATGAACTTGAAGAGGAATTTCTTCTCTCAGAGGGTTGTTAGTGTTTGGAATGCTCTACCCCAGACAACAGTGGAGGCTGGGTCATTGAATATATTCAAGGCTGAGTGCGACAGATTTTTGATTGACAAGGGAGTCAAGGGTTATGGGGTGCAGGCAGGAAAGTGGAGTTAAAGCCACAATCTGATCAGCCATGATCTTATTGAATGGTAGAGCAGGCTCGAGGGGCCAAAAGGCCTACTCATGCTGCTATTTCTTATGTTCTTATATTTTTATGAACGCACATTGGCTTTCTGGATAGACATCATTGACAAGCTCTTGTAGGCAACTGAGAACCATCCAGGCAAGGATCTTTCCAACTACATACAATAGTCAAATGTCACAATAGTTGTTGCAAGATCTTACTTCGGCTTTTGTGACTGTCAGTGCTTCAGCAGAGTGCCGTTCCTCTGGAAGTTATTGGAAAAATATATCAACATTGGCTGAAGACTTTTAGCCCCTTCCATCAGGAGAATAGCATTGTCAGTGCCAGCTGAGGTTACCGCTGCCTCGAGCTTTCATTACATCTGGACTCTTCCAGTCAGCATTGAGTGATCTTTACCACATTAGTCAGGCAGTAGCCCGCCACTGCATTGAGAAGGCCACTGATGCTCTCTGTTCAGGTTGTGGTTTATATTTGTGTCCTTCGCTGTGGCAGGAGACACACAAAGAGAGAGAGAGAGAGCAATTCAGTTGTACAGCCTCCCAAGGTTCCCACTGGTGCATTGAATAATTGATGCAACACAAGTGGCACTAAATGTCCCATAAGACAACCATCTCAATTTTATGAATGTAAAAGTCTTTCATTCCATTCATGAGCAGCTAGTGTGCAATGCTAATTATGCATTTGAATGCTCGATACCCAGGATGCTACCATGATGCTTTCATTATATGAAAATCCACTATGACCACTCTCATGACCTGGAGCCATGTATCCAGCTGAGTGACTTGGGCCATCTCACATCCATATTGTTGTCTCTAAGATCTTCTCCTCGTCTGTCTGTTAATGATACCTAAAGAATCATCTTTCAGTTGGCACAGTGTTTCCATGGCGCTCTTTCTCCCCTTGCATTTCTCAACTGATGGTTAAAAAGGCCAGCTTTTCCTTTGGAAAGAGATAAGACAAGGTTAAAGGCATCTGAATGACATGGACACTTTTCCAATATGAGCACATGTGACTTAAGATGATGACAGGTGCTGGTGCCTGGACCCTTTAAATGAGGCATCTTTGAGACTAGCAGAGGCCTTGATGACAGGTGGTGTGAGTCGCTATTGGAGTTGTTAGATGTAATTGGTGATTGATTGTTTGCAGAACTTCGTGAATTTCCCTGACAACCAAATGTTGAGAAAGAATATGATGGGTGAGGTTGTGTGAAAGTTGATGGGGGTAGAATCCAAGTCTATCCCTCAACTTTAAGCAATTATGAGAACCAGAAACAAGATTCAAATTACTTCATTAAACTTCCATGCAATTGGGCCCTTCCACTATCATAACTGAACATAATACTACACATGTATTCTGACCATTACATTGTATAGGCTGAGCATAATTTCTGTGCATGTGTATTTTACTGCTTTGGCTATATATTCCTACTTTTTCAATTATTTTGTCTGGGCCTTTCAAATTGTGGTCAGGGTTTTCATCTTTGGACAGTTTTGGAATGGCAATACTTGGGTCCATCACTCCATATCTGCCTCAGCCTGACCCATTTTACTGGATTAGTGACGAATAGCAGGCTCATGGAGGGATTCTTTTGGCAGTTGGTCCTGGGATATATAGGTAAGGACACAAATGAAGAGAGGGCCTTGTTAGTTGCCTCATCACCTTCAAGACTCTCCACCTGCCTGGATGAGTGCAACTCCAACAACACTCAAGTAGCTTAACAGCATCCAGACAAAACAGCCCACTTGATTGACACCCCATTTACCACCTTCAACATTCACTCCCTCCACCTCAGGAAACTCCAGTGGTGCTGGATTGAAAATGCTGCTGCAGCACATGAAGATCTGACAAGGGACTTAGAGAGACAACTCTGGCACTTTGAAACCGAGATCTTCAGTAGCTAAGACTAAGAAGACATCTCTTTGTTTTATTCGTTCATGCAATGTGGGAGTCACCAGCTCGGTCAGCATTTATTGCCCATCCCTAATTGCCCTTGACAAGGTGGTGATTAGCCCCCTTCTTGAAGTGCTGCAGTCCACGTGGGGTAGGTACACCAACAGTGCTGTTAGGAAAGGAGTTCCAGGATCTTGATTCATCGAAAGTGAAAGAATGACAATATAGTTCCAAGTCAGGATGGTGTGTGATTTGGAGGGGAACTTGCAGGTGGTGGTGTTCCCATGCATCTGCTGCCCTTGTCCTTCTAGGTGGTTGAGGTCGTGGGTTTGGAAGGTGCTGTCGAAGGGGCCTTGGTGAGTTGCTGCAGTACCTCTTGTAGATGGTACACACTGCTACCACTGTGCGTCGGTGGTGGAGGGAGTGAATGTTAAAGGTGGTGAATGGGATGCCAATCAAGTGGGCTGCTTTGTCCTGGATGGTGTCGTGCTTCTTGAGTGTTGTTGGAGCTGCAGCCATCCAGGCAAGTGCAGAGTCTTGAGGGTGAGCAGGCTACTAACAAGGCCCTCTCTTCATTTGTGTACTTACGTATATTTCCCAGGACCAACTGCCAACTGCCTGGGAAGTGATGCTAAGTGTAGCAGAGAGGAAGGACAGCCAACAGGATCCACTGTCATTTATATTTAGTGGGCATGTAAGGAATGGAAAGCAGTCATCCCAGGTGAGACAGGGACTAATGAGGAGGTAATAGGTTTTATTGCCCCAAACCTGTCGATTTTGGGTGGCATCATGAAGGAGAATTCCCCTCAACATGTTCAATAAATTTCCAGACCTGTCTTCAGTCTTCTTGTGTTAATTCAATCTCATTTATTGTCTAATTCTGTTCCACGTTTAATAAACAGAAAATCCTTTGGAGCTTACTGGCATCTGTGCTGGAATTCCAAATGTGAATTCCTGGGCATGCAAATTTGTAAACCCATCCTGATGTTTGCAAGTATTTTGTTATAATTTACTTACAATGGTTAAAATTGAGTTACAAAGAACAATGCACATGATACCAATAACATTGGATGTATTGGTCTTCTAGTTATTTTGAATATATTACCACAATCCCTATTGTGACTGGTCATCATGAGAGAATTTTGATTAATCAGAACCATGCTGAGAATACGCATATTAAAATAACCTATCTCACGAATTTTCTTTTGTCTGTAAGCTCCTAAATATAAATATTGTTTTGCTCACCTTTTATGTTGTCAGGAAAAGGTTCTTAGATATAGGAAGTCTTCAGTGAAAGGAGGGCAAAGTTTAGAGAAAGCAGGCAAAAGACTGTACAGCATTTTTACCAGGAAGGTTCCAGTCAAAGGCCATACCTAAAATATTAATTATTCTTTCCCGTTCAGAGACCAGTCAACCAGTTGGGCATTTCTAATTATTACTGCTTTGATTTTAGTACAGCCACAGGATCCAGTGCAACCAAATACTTAAAATATTCACTAGTTGCTAGTAGTCAACAAAGAGCAGGGTAAGTGAACTTGACAACAGGAAAATCAAAGATGAAGTATAAGGTTTTGTTACAACCAGCAAATCTCCCATGGAGTTGCTCACAGTAAGTCAGAAGTTTTATTAGAACAGGCATATTTTGCCCAGTTGTAATTATCAGTATTGGGAGTGACTGCAAGACATAGCAATACTGCAGTAGCAGTAACATGATGGGGTCTTGGGATATATTTGAGGAGGGTTTCTCAAAGTCTGGAAGCATTAAGAATTGTATTCACTGTTCTAGGGTCACTGGACAGAAGGTTTTAGAAATATTAGGGCAGGTCCAGCAATCTGGGATCACTGGGAGAGGCATCTTAAGTTCTATAGGCATTGTGGGGGGAGGTTTCAGTTGTGGAAGCATTAGGATCAGGAATGGTGTGTTGGGGTAGAAATTCCTCTCCTGCAAAACGGGTGGTATCTGATCGGCCGGTGGTTATACACCGCGTTTTATATTCAATTCCATTGCTGTCAATGGAATTAAATATCAGGAGCTGCATATAAAGGTCTGCTAATTCCATACTGTCAGTTTCGTGCCACCACTCAAGAGGAATTTCTACCCTTAGGTGTTTTTAAGCACTGAGTGGAGGTGGGGTTGGTTCAGGACCTGGGAGTGGGGCAGAAGTCTGAGGAAGGTGCTCCTGGCTTTCAGCAGAACTGAGGACAGGAGTATGGTGGGGCACACTGGTAGTATTGGAGGAAGCAGGATCGCAGAGCTTTGAGGGAGAGGGGATTCTAGGAAAATGGGACCCAAGCTAACCTTAACCCCTTTCGAACCATTCAGCCCCAACTCTTCATTATCTTCCCACCTATCAGTTTCTTCTACCAACCCATACACAGCAACATTTTTCACCCCATCTCTTGCCCCATCATCAGTCAGTTCCTATCCTCACATTCTTGCTTTAAAACACTTAGCATTAATTGCTGTTTCTTAAAATTAATGAATAGAAAATAATGGGCTGGGGTACACAATTTCCTGATTTGCACACTTCAAGCATGTGTCAGGAGCACAGAAACAGAATTTTTTGTGCACTATTAGTGAGTTTGTTCACTTCCACAATGTTTATTAAACATAATTTTTTTAAAAATCATAAAATGCCAACAATTAATTTTTCAAGTTTTTAATTATCTATTATAAAATATAAATGAATGATCTCAAAATTCCAAAGGTACTGCTCCTGCAGGTGGTGCAGAGTATTATAGCATTATGTGACTAATTGAAAACAATGCAGCATGATCTAACATTACGTGAGAATGCCAAACAAAAGCATTAATCATCCTCAGATACTCACTTATTTATAAAAGTCATGATTGTGGCCTCTCAGAACTGGTTAAACTGAGCAGAGAGTACGATGAAATATTCTGTGTGGTCTGAATTTCATAGGCATTTCATTTAAAATCCAATTGAATATTCTTAAAGTAAGTGCATGTCTGTCAAAGTACAATCAAGAATTTTGTAAAGATGACTGCAGACAGGGCAATAATCCAAACCTGTACACTAGATGCCGAACATGTAACTGGGGTTCACAATGAATTATCCACCAATATGAAAGACCATTGGGAGAAAGCAGACAAAGGATGTAAGAATACAAAGTAAAAATATTTGCTAACCAGATTTATTTCTGGACCTGCATCCAGCTCTGGCCACCAAGAAACAACTACTGGAGGCAGTGCAGAGAAGGGTCTCAAGGTGTCAGGGATCTGAATTTTCAGGAAGGACTGGAAAATACTTGGGCTTTTAAAAGGAAGCATGCAAGAGCTGATATCCTTGAGGTATATAAGATTGTTACGTGTATTAAAAAGTTAACCCAGAATATTACTTTAACTTAAACTGTGGAAGCAGAACAAGGGTTGACAGTTTCAAATGAGAGAAAGGTACCTTTAAATAAAAAAGAACCCAGTTGTGAAAGGTTGACAGAGCTCATAGAACATTGCAGGACAAAGGGAGGCCATTTGGCCTGTTGTTCCTATGATGTTTCACTGAAGGAGCTCTCCACTTTATCTCATTCCTCTTCTCTTGTCATGCAGCCTTTAAAATGCTTCTTTGTCAGCTATTTATTCCATTCCCTTTAAAAGCTATGACGGACTCTACTATCCCTCACTATTTCTGGATATTCCATGTCCTTACAACCCTCCGCTTAAGGCATTTCTCCTTACCTCTCCTTTTTTCTGTGATGATCTTAAATGGATGCCCTCCAATTACCAACTCACCAAGCAGAGGAAAATCGTTTTTGCCCTCTCTCCAATCTACCATAACTAAACCCATCAGAATTATCAATTCCAAACTATTTACTTTTCACATTTATATTAGGAAACTTCCTTCGCACAAATAGTGATCAACTTGTGGAACAAACCTCTAGGTAGAGTGCTGGAGATAAAAAAAAACAGAATCACAGGTCTTTCTGTTCATGTGTGTTCTTGCTCACAAATACACTCTTTGCTGTTCCCTCCCATGCAGTCCCTTGCCCATTGATACTCAGATTCACATAGTATGTGGAAATGCTCCCTTTCTCTGCTTTAATCCTGTTGCTGCCCTGATAGCATGCTGGACAATTCTGCCAATTGCACAAGTTCAGAATGCACAGGTGTTAATGGAAGCTCAGTACAACTGTTGTGCGGGCGGGAGAGAAAGACACGGGAGAAACAAGCAGAACTAGTGCAGCAAAATCCAGTAACAGCTGCGACTCTGGCATGACCAGCCAGGCAGAGCAAAACCCAGCCCAAAAAAAAACAAAAATAAAAACAAAAGCTACATACTGTAGATGCCAATAATCTGAAATAAAAGCATAAAATGCTGGAAATACTCAGCGGGGGCAGGCAGCAACTGTGGAGAGAGAGAAAAACATTGAAGACATTTGAGGTCAATGACCCTTTATCAGAGATCGAAATATCAAGAATATCAAAACTAAAATGAAGTTGTATTGTTTAATCAAGCTGCCCTTTGGTTTTACTTTGCTTTGTAGTTTTATCATCCGACGGAGTGTTCTCTTCAGTTTTGAGATGTGGCACAAGGCAGATTTGGGCAAGGGGAGGGGCTGGGGGCCCAACAAAGCCATTGGGCTGAACTTTATGTTGCACGGCAGCCAGAAACAATGTCGGCCCGCATGTGTGGGCCAAGCTTCGCGGAGCCGCAGTGTTATTAAACGCGACGGCTCATTTAAATGGATGGGGCGGATCGCACCACCCCCCCAGATGACATGGAGGGGGTGGGAGGTCTGTCTCTGGCAACGGCATCAGGCACACAGCGCAGCACCAACGCCATTTTTAAAGGGCTTCGAGACCTACATTACTATTTAAATTTTTAAAGGGAAATGTGTTGTAAGAAATAAAATTTATTGATCTAGACCCTCTCCCACCAATCACCCCCCGCCCAACAACCATACATTTAATTCCTTGCCCTCTCCCACCCCCCCGCCAAAATACTTACCTTGTGCACCTGAACTTTCCCCCCGACAAAGTTCATGAACTTTACTCTTTACCTCTTTCCACCGTCCCCGACACCAATCGGAAGAGCTTGACCCAACTCCCCCACCTCCCGCAATGAAATACTTACGTGCTCCCTGCTCCCCACCAGTATTATGCCTGAGATCTCCAGATGGAGATCCGAAGGCATGGGATTGCAGGGCATCGGCAACAATATTGGAGTGGAACGGATGACGGGAGCAGGTAAGTCATTAAATATTTTTTATTAAATATGCAAACTTGGCTCCCATTGCCGAGCAGCGGGGGCCCGCCACGAGGCCTCACCACCACCAGCAATCTGGGGCTGGGCCTTCCTGGCATTGAAGCCCATGGCGGGCCACTCCCAGAGGCATTTTATGCACCACCCCCCACCCCCCAACAACTGCCACTACCCTACAGGCACTTGGTCCACTTGGCCCACCTCAACTCCAAGCACCTTTTCCAGTAATGCCTCCTTCCTAACTGGACCAAGAACAGACTGGTCAAGAACGTTACCTGAACACCTAACAAGAAATTCCTCTCCCTCCTTCCCTTTACTCTAACATTATTCCAATTGATATTGGGGTAATTAAAGTCCCCTAGTACCACCATTCTATAATTCTTGTACATCTCTGAGATTTCCCTGCAGATTTTTTCCTCTAGCTCTCTCTCTCACTATTTGGAGGCCTATAGAATACCCCCCAGTAACATGATCAAACCCTTTTTTGTTTCTCAACTCTAACCAAATGGATTCTGACTTTGCTCCCTTAAGGACATCCTTTCTTTCCAACACTACAATGTCTTCCTTAATCAGTATTGCCACCCCACCTCCCTTTTTTCCTTCCCTATCTTTTGTGAATGCTTTTTATTCTTGAATATTAAGAGCCCACTCCTCAAAGTTTTTAAACCACATTTCCGTTATTACCACTACATCATATTCCCACCCACCCATTTGTGCTTGTAGCTTACCAACCTTATTCACCATGCCTTGTGCATTTACATACATGCATTCTAAACCCATCCTTGTATCCCTTGTAGTTGTTCTTAGCCTGCTCCTCTCCAATTTGGTACGAAATTTCTTCTCCAGAAATATCTAACATTCTCAGTTCTTTATGCAGCTTATTCCTCTTTTCTACTTCTATATGCTGGTAACCATCCACCTGCCAATTTAGTTTAAATCCTCCCCAACCTTCAACCAGAAGTGCCGCCTGAATGATCCATCTCGGCCTCCTCCTGAGGTCCTCAGATTCACAGATGTCAGTCTACAGCCAATCCAATTCACTCCATGTGATATCAAGAAATGGCTGAAGGCACTAGATACTGCAAAGTCTATGGGCCCTTACAACATTCCGGCAATAGTACTGAAGACAAGTGCACCAGAACTAGCCGCGCCGCAAGCCAAGCTGTTCCAGTACAGCTACAACACTGGCATCTACCAGGCAATATGGAAAATTGCCCAGGTGTGTCCCGTACACAAAAAGCAGGACAAGTCGAACCCGACCAATTACCGCCCTATCAGTCTATTCTCGATCAACAGTAAAGTGATGGAAGGTGTCATCGACAGTGCTATCAAGTCGCACTTGCTCAGCAATAACCTGTTCACTGATGCTCAGTTTAAGTCCTGCAGGGTCACTCAGCTCCTGGTCTCATTATAACCTAGGTCCAAACAAGAACAAAAGAGCTGAATTCAAGAGGTGAGGTGAGAGTGACTACCCTTGACATCAAGGCAGCATTTGACCGAGTATGGCATCAAGGAGCCCGAGCAAAACTGGAGTCAATGGGAATCGGGGAAAACTCTCTGCTGGTTGGAGTCATACCCAGCACAAAGGAAGATAGTTGTGGTAGTTGGAGGTCAATCATCTCAGTCCCAGGACATCACTGCAGGAGTTCCTCAGGGTAGTGTCCTAGGCCCAACCATCTTCAGCTGCTTCATCAATGACCTTCCATCAATCATAAGGTCAGAAGCGGTGATGTTCGCTGATGATTGCACAATTTTCAGCACCATTCACGACTCCTCAGATACTGAAGCAGTCCGCGTCCATATGAAGCAAGACCTGGACAACATCCAGGCTTGGGCTAATAAGTGGCAAGTAACATTTGTGCAACACAAATGCCAGGCAATGACCATCTCAAACAAGAGAGAATCTAACTATCTCACCTTGCCATTCGATGGCATTACCATCGCTGAATCCCCCACTATCAACATCCTGGGGGTTACCATTGACCAGAAACTGAACTGGACCAGCCACATAAATACTGTGGCTACAAGAGCAGGTCAGAGGCTGGGAATTCTGTGGTGAGTAACTCATCTCCTGTCTCCCCAATGTGCATCCACCATCTACAAGGCACAAGTCAGGATTGTGATGGAATACTCTCCACTTGCCTGGATGGGTGCAGCGCCAACAACACTCAAGGAGCTCAACACCATCCAGGACAAAGCAGCCCGCTTGATTGGCACCCCATCCACAAACATTCACTCTCTCCACCACCGACGCACAGTGACAGCAGTGTGTTCCATATGTAAGATGCACTGCAGCAACTCACCAAGGCTTCTTCGACAGCACCTTCCAAACCCGTGACCTCTACCATCTAGAAGGACAAGGGCAGCAGATGCATGGGAACACCACCACCTGCAAGTTCTACTCCAAGCCACACACCATCTTGACTTGGAACTATATCTCAGCTCCTTCACTGTCGCTGCGTCAAAATCCTGGAACTCCCTTCCTACCAGCACTGTTGGTGGACCTACACGCCAAGGACCACAGCAGTTCAAGAAGACAGCTCACTATCAACTTCTCAAGTGCAATTGGGGACTGGCAAGAAATGCTGGCCTAGCCAGCGACACCGACATCCCACGAATTAATAAAAAACAACATGCAGGTGTCATGAAAACCCCCACCTGCCAAGAATGCGACATATTAATTTCATCATCTGAACATCGATTTTAAACTTTTGCTGGAATGAAGAGATAACTTGTTTGAAGACACCAACAGTGGCTGGAAGAATATTTACACACTAAGAGATAGTGCTTGGGGAGACAAAAGAATAGCTCACTGATTCAATTCACAGAGATTGGTCTGGCAATGATGATCCACATCTTGTCGGGGTGGGAGACAACACTACACCCCCCTCCCTCCCCCCACCAAGAGCTTTGGAATCCACAAAATACGCAGGAGAGTTTGTCGAAAAAACTTATTCACATGACTAACCTGCTGGCTAACTTAAAGTTTTGAATTGTGTTCATAGGACAGTTTGATGACAGACTGCAGACTGCAACTGAACCTGAAACAAGAAAGCCTTTCTCCTGACTGGCTCTCTCTCTCGCTTTCTCACAAGCCTCCAGACCCACTGAAGACATGTAAACCTCAAGAGAGAAAAGACTCCTAAATCGAAATAAGTTAAAGCGTGCACTGAGCCCCAACGAACAGCAAGACTTACCGACAACCAAAGACTCCACATTAAACTCAAAGGACCGTAAATAACTACCAGATATTGCCTCAAACTTTTCCCCTTTCTTCCTTCTACTTTTTCTGTCTCTATCTGCATGTGTGTTTATCGCGTATGCATGCTAGCATGGTTGCGTCGCATATTCGTATTCGTTAACTGAAATAGAGTTTAAGATTAATAAACTTCCACCTTTCTTGTTTAAATCTAAGGAAACCTGTCTGATTTCTTTGCCTTACAATTGGAAAGCAGTGAACCAGGATTCTCCGAGGGGGAGCTAAAAACATGGTGTTTCTAAAATTAAATCATGTTATGGTTAAAGCAGGCAAAGGCTGAGAGGGAACCCCTAGACCCCTGTCTCACCTGTTCATAACAGTGGGACTCACGACAACGGTTGCAGAAATGTCTGTCTATCCCCCTAACAATGAAATATACTGTAATGACTGCATTTCAACTCTTTGCTGTTCCCTCCTATGCAGTCCCTTGCTCATTGATACCATGATCTGGACTGCACTCCTTCAAGTTGTCATCACCTGCAGCAATCTCCAAAGCTGAGTACCCATTTCAGAGTGGCACACAACCCGAATACTCCTGCACCCCCTGCCTCTTCCTACTCTTCCTGATGGCTACCATACAATCCTGAACTCGTACTGCAAGTGGAGTGACCACCTCCTGGAATGTACAATCCAGGACACTCATCCTTCCTGATGCTCCACAGTGACTCCAGTTGACCCTCAAGCTTGGAAATCCTGAGCTTGAGCTTAAGCAGTTGGATACATTTCCTCCACACGTGGTCCCCCAAGACACTGCTACCCCAAATGTCCTGAGTTGCCCACATGGTGCAAGAATTTCAAGCAACATGTCTCAGCTGCCCATCCATGATCAAAGAAAAAATCTCTATTCCCTCTTTCGTAATCTAGTTAGTACCTTGTATAAACTATTAATTTTAATTAATGCCTCTAGAATTACTCTGTGTGAATACTCTTGTAAATTCACTTACTGTTCTGCTTACCCCAAGTGAAATTTTGTTAATTAAGCTTCGATATCAATTTAATACAGTATTTTATAATTTCCTGGTTCTAGTTTAAACCACTGCTCTAGTTTAGAGAAAGAAAAAAACTTAAAACTCACCAAACAACTACCCTTCCACTGTCCGCTGACATTACTCCTGGCCTTTTTTTGGTAATGCTGTGGAAGGACCGATCTTACCCCGCTCTGATTTATCAGCCTCCGCTGCTGCTTTCAATCAGGACCGATCTTACCCCGCTCTGATTTATCAGCCTCCACTGCTGCCTCCAACTTGTGGAAATGCAGAATACTTTCCACATACATGTATGATATATGTGTCAGGTAAACATTTATCTGTCAGTTTTATTTTTTATATCTTCATACTGTTTCCTTGGAGATCAGTGAGAAGGTGTGTAAGAATTCACAGGCTGATTAACAGTCTGACAGACTGTGATGTGAACACTCTTTACACCACGGGAGATTTGTCCTCTACAGCAGGAGGACTTCATGAGCAGTATGGTGAGTGAGGGTGGTCCTGCTGGTTGTTAAATCATAATTTCGAGTCATTGCTTCAGGCTCCATTCAACGAGACTGTCTGGAGTAGGGTTTGAACCCTGCACCTTCAGACCTGGAGATGAGAATAGTACCAGTAAGCCATAAACTCACTCCATGGGCAGGATCTCTGGGTCCTGGATTAGGACCCTAACATCAGGATAATTTCCGGTCCTGACCCTACACAGTGTCAGTATGTCACACACACCAAAATTTTCCACAGAATGCCAATTAATGGCCAAAGGGTGTGCTCAGCATCCAATTAGGATAGTGGATGGACTCCCATCACTGGAAGACCAATAGGAGGCCCTCCAGCAGTGAAAGAGCTTCAGTCTGCCAATGCAGGTAAGGGAGAGAGGGGATGCCTCGAGATGGAGGCACCCTCTCAGCACTTTATACAATCTTTCAAAAATGTAATGGCCAAAGCTGCTGGATCACCATTGTGGAGGGAATCCTGCACAGGCGGCCTGTGGTCGTAGCTGAGGCTGGGGAGTGGGTGGGGGAGCTCAAATTGTTCCTGGAGCATTGACGCTCCTGCTCTGCTACCAGGAGGTCGCCTCTAGGCATCTGCTGGGCTCTGGATGCTGCAAGGGTCTGCAGACTGACTGGAAAGATCCAGTTGGCTTCTGATCATTGGCCTTAGTCTTTTAATTGAGTTAACAAGCTACCTACTGCATGCGGACATGTAGCCATCACCCTGTCTGACTGCCTCCTTAGAAATGGCTCCAATGATGCTGGCAAACCAGCACACTGTCTAGCACTGGGAAATTCCAGGCTCGCTCTCCTGCGTTCCCACCACCAGTGGTTTTCGAAAATGCAGCCACATATGTCAGTTAATCAATAAAAAAATTTAAAGTACTAAAGTATTAGCATTTATTTAGAGTTATATGTTTAACAACTGATGTTTTCTGCTATTTGGTCTATTGTGGACATTTAGTGTTATTTTCTGTTAGTGGAAGTTACATGAAATTAGTTTCTTAAGATTTTACAGTGTTCCATTGTGAGCAGGTTGCTCCTTTTATTCACTTTTATCTTCAAGACAATTTATTTTATATGTTTGTTTTTGTCTATGCCTTTAGGCAAGGAACGACAAGAAAGCAGTGGATATAGAAACAGACAGAATATGTTATACTTTGAGGGATTGATCTCAAAGGAATCATCAAAGAGTTGTGTCAGGCATTTACACTTAGTCGTAATAATACAATAAATTCCAATTATAATAGCCCCTAATCTACCATGAACTCTGACATAATATTTATTATTTATGATTCTCTAGCTTTGTAGGTTGGGTACTAATGGATATCATATAAAAGCACATTAATGCCCTTAGCATTACAATGTCCTTAGTGTATAATACATCTTCTGTTTAACTCACAAACACAAAGGCAGTCATACAGAAACCTTGCAAGATATGCTAAACTGGCAAGTTGGATTGTTACGACCAGGTGAGAAAGATGTCTAAGGGCCCCTCTCAGCCTTCACCTAGTCTTACCGTAACAGGGTTTAATTTTAAACCCACTGTGTTTTTAGTTCCCCCTTGGTGAATCCTTGTTCGCCACTTTCCAATTATAAGGCAAATAAACCAGCACAAACAGGTCTTCTAAGGTTTAAAGAAGAAAAGTTGAAATTTATTAAACTTGAACTTAAACTCTAATTCGGATACATGATACTCCCATGCGAACACGCATATGTGATACATACATGCAAATAGAGACAGTAAAGCACAGAAGAAAAAATAAAGTGAAACGTTTGAGGCAATATCTGAAGAGTTTTTGTTACAGTTCTTCAAGCTCATTGTAGAGTCCTTGATTGTAGGCTGTTCTTGCTTTTTGTTGGGGCCCAGTATTCTTCTTAAACCTTGTTCGCTGTAGGAGACTTTTCTCCCTTGGGGTTCCTGTGTATTCAGTGGATTCAGAGGCTTGTGAGAGAGAGGTGGGAGAAGACAGGAGAGACCTTCTCAGTACAGGAGAAAACAGACACTCTCAGTTCAAACTCTTTGTACAATTCAGAAAACCCCAGGTTGCCAAGCAGGTTAGTCATATACCTAGTTGGTCTGACCACGTCCTGGATTGTATCGCCTTAGCAGTCTCTGGAATGCTCCTCTTACACACAATACCTGGTGATCAAGGTCCATTGTGGGTTGAATGTGTCAGGGAATGGTCCTTTGCCCTTCCAATCACTGTCTGTTAATATGCAAATGTCTTTTTCCAGCCACAGCTGATCTGTTTAACAAGTCCTTTCTTCACTCCAGCACTCCAGTAACAGTTTAAAATCAATGCTCATGACAAAATTAATGTGCCTCATTCTTGGCAGGTGGGGGCCTTGCACGACATGGATCCTTACATTTATTTATGAAAAACAGAAAACAAACCAGGAAGATAATTCATTTAAATCTACTGACAGGCAAAGCTCTGAATATATTTTAAGTAAGATGCTAAAATTCTGGGGTTTGACACTGATCTGTAAAATAAATGACAGCGTTGTACGCAGCTGTGCTCTTAAGGGATGAGATTCTGGTGGGAACTTTCACTGGGCTTACAATGGATTTCAAAGATAAATAATTCCCTTTTCTCTGGTATGATGTTAATAGCAGTCAATGATCCAGCTTTTTTCTGAGGTACCTTGGAACATATGTTACCTTGGCCTCACTCTCGCAATGGGAAATGAACCAGAACAGATCAGCAAAGTAAGTGCAAGGGAACATCCAGGCAATAGCGATCAGAACATAATAAGGTTTCAGATAATGATTGTGAAGAGCATAAGAAAGACAAAGACCATAGGAATAAATGGAAAAAAATTAAGGGGATGAGAATAGAACTACGGTAAATGAACTGGAAAAAATTACTGACAAACAAAAATAATAAGAAGCATTTAAACGAGTCATCAGTTGAATCCAGGAAAAATATATCTAGTTAAAAGCAAAAACAAACCAGACAGTAATGACACACAATTGATGAATGAAGAAATAAAGGCAAAATCGAAACTAAAGAAACAAGCATGCACTAAGTACATGCATAACAAAGGAGAAGATGACAAGAGGGAATACCAAAATGTCAGGAGGGAAAGGAAAAAAACACAATTAGGAAGCCATGGAAAAAATATGATATTAAATTTTCAATGAATTGTTATGGATAGATAGGAAATGATAGGGATGGTTTCCCTTTTTCATCTCTCAACTGACCACAGACTGTGTTTTTATTCGAATTGTGTTTAAACCTTGAGCATTTAAATGGTCAATAAACAGACAAATAACAGGTTTTCGCATAGGTTTAAAGAAAGATAACTGTTTT
Organism: Heterodontus francisci; assembly: GCF_036365525.1. Taxonomy (NCBI): domain Eukaryota; kingdom Metazoa; phylum Chordata; class Chondrichthyes; order Heterodontiformes; family Heterodontidae; genus Heterodontus; species Heterodontus francisci. Next base: position 152,842,778 of record NC_090373.1, on the reverse strand, counting down.
TTGAACAAAAAACCCCCAAAAATTCACAACTTCATCCACACATACACGCACGCACATGCACACACATGAGAAAAGATAGAGATTAAAAGATGCATGCATTTAAGTCTCGTGTTTTTACAAAGAATTCATTGTGAAACCTTGTTTGTTTTCCCAGGAGGGAAATTTAAACAATGCAGGCCTGTTTTTTTTTTCTCTCTGGTCCCCTGGAGACAAGCTTTGGAGAGTTGCAGGTGGACAGATGCATTGCTGCTGACTTCTTTGGTTAAATCTCAGTTTCAGTTTGATGGCAAAGATCCTGTTTCAATCTCTCAGATGGGGAGTTTTCAAAGGTCACATTTGCATCTCTGCCTCTGGGTAGTTTTTTACAGTTGATATTCGGCAGGGTCTTTTTCTTGGCTGGAATAGATCTCTCTCAGCCTCCTGAGCTGCTGGCTTTCTGTCTCTGCTCTGGCTTTCTGCACAGAAAAGTCTCTTTTTTAAAAGAAACCTTATCAGGTTTGGTTTTTGTCAGATGACCAACATCCCAGTGTTTCATACAATGTCTAAGAATGAGTGGCCATTGTTAGACAATGGTATTTGAATGTTGCTCATCTTGACAAACTGGTGTTTGGTCACATTTATTATTCTAAGTTTGAGTCTGGAGACTCGAGAGGGGGAATTTTATGCTCTGCCCTGCAACAGGTTTGGAGGTGGGGAGAGCATATAATCGGGCGGGATGGTAGCGGGGGCACCCCCAAATTGAGTCCAGGGAGGGAAGGCCTGTGAATGTTCTTCCAACCCTGCCACCAAATGAGGCCCTTAAGTGGACAATTAATGCCCAATTAAGGATCTCATCCCACCACTGCCAGAATTAGCCCAGTGACGGGTGTGCCTGTCGCTACATGGGGAGCATGTCAAGCAAACTCGTGCGGGTTTCTGGCTAGCTCCAGGGTGGAGGTCCCTCATTAAAAGGCACTTAGAGCCTGAATGAGGGACTCAGCATCGGGAAGGGGGGGTGCCTGCAGACAGTCACCCCACTGCCCTTTTTGCCAACCCCCCTATACCCCATCCCCGCAACCCCCACCCTGTGAAACCCCTTCCGCTGAGACTTACATGTGGCATGGGCCCAAGGCCTCAGCTGAGTGCTCAATCAACAGCAGCCACTGTCTCCAAGGTGGTGCTGCTCACTTAAAGAGCTGCCAGCCTCTGATTGGCCAGCAGCTCTCAGCAGGTGGGACTTCAGCCGCTGGGGTCCTTGATCCCAGGGAAGGCCTGCTGCTGTCCATTTAAGTGCCTAGTTGGCACTTGATCTGGCGGCTCTTCACCAGAGGAGGTGACGCGAGCTCTCACCGGTGCCTTTGCCAGTGGTCGAGATGCCCGTCACCCAGATAAAATTCCGGCCTAGTTCAAACTGTTAACATTGAATGGAGCCACTAGCAATTCTAATGTTTTCTTCAAGGCTGGTCCAGACTTGATCATGGGTCCAGTCTACAGCAGTCAGTATGTACATTCGCAGTACTGGAGAGATCACCTGAACTCTTACTCCATTTTGTCTTGTAGCAAAAGTGTGTCTTTTTTTGGTAGGTTAATTCATCAGTTCATTTTAATAGTTCATAATTGCTCCTTACTTGAGTGTGACAGAATATAAAAAGAAATAGTAAAGTATTTTACAGACACATAAATAGCAAAAGAAAAATCATGATTGAGATATGTTCACTAATAGGGACATACGATAAACTCACAGATAAAAGGCAGAAATATTATAGAATTACTTTTCCTTGGTATTTACCATGGAGGCCAACAAAGTAGACATGGTATTGGATGAAGAGATCAAAAAGATGGAAAGACATTTATAGTTGAAAGGGGAAAGATAATTGATAAACTAATCAAATTAAAGAAGATAAAATCCCTGGTCCGGATAGATTTCATCCATGCATATTAAAAGAAGTTAAAGAGAGAGCACAATTCATTTAAATTCGAAGAGGGAATAGTGCCAAAAGACAGGAAGACAGCTAATGTGATTCCTTTATATAAAAAGGAAGATAGAACAAGTCCAGGGAGCTATAGACCAATTAACCTAATACCAGTGGTAGGAAAGATAATGATCCAGATTTTTCAGGGCTTTTGGATGGCAAGCTGTCAACATTTACCATCATTACCCCTTTGAAACTGATTACAACTTCAGCATTTATTGCAACCGTAGGTTAATGTGGAAATACTGAAGTTGTGATCTGTCATTCATTCACTGCTCCACCACAGACTCCACTATGAACCACACTGACCCCCACTCACCCCCACCCCAGAGCCAGCAATCAATTGATGTGACAGGAATTTTGCCTTTTCTGTTCTCACATTGTTGTTAGAAAGTTACACCATGTTTAGTCGGATGTTACTGGGTTTTAACAATGATCTGAGTAATAACTAGCACTGAACAACAGATATGGCCCTGAAGAAATATATAGCTTTTTTGTGGAGTGCTGTTAAATGTCTCCTTGATGATTGATTACTAGATTTCTAAACTATGTTTGAAATAATAAGTTTCGATTTACAGTTTTTTCATGATAATCCAGCTTCTACCTTCACTCCATGTGTATGGCCCAATCTTTATTTAGTTCTATGTAAAACTTTTAAAAAGTGATTTGATGTTAATGCTTTTCATTTCCTGGTTAGCAGTCTGTGAGAATTCTTTAATGTGATTGGCTGCTTTGACAGCTGAATGATATCACTGCAGCTCCATCCTGGGAATCCTCATTAAAGAATGCTACAATCACTGCATGACGAGAAAGGTAACGTTCTCACCACAGAGATTACTAGAACTCTCAGTGAGACTTTCCTCAAGGTCAGCGGTGAGTGCCCTTGCTCTGCCGCTGACAGCAAAATCCAGGCCAATGAAATCCTTACTCAAAAATGAAATTGAAAAACTCTAGAATCTGAAAATATAACAAATAATTGTTGTCATGGATTCCAAAAAGAAACGTCATGCTTGACCAACCTTATTGAATATTTTGAAGAAGTAACAGAAAGGGTAGTGAAGGATAATGCAGTTGGTGTAATATATTTGGATTTCCAAAATGCCTTTGATAATATATCACATAGTAGACTCATGACTGAGGGCAGAACATGCGGAGTCAGGGACAAGTTGAATAATATATAGCAATCGGGCTGCAAAACAGAAAATAGGGAGTAGGGGTTAAAGGCCATTACTCAGATTGGCAAATGGTGGGAAGTGGGTGATCGACAAGAATTGATGCTGTTGTTCATATTTGCATCAACAATTTGGACTCAAGAATCAGATGTACAACTTCAAAAGTTGCAGATGGCACCAATTTGGGAGGAGGACTGAGATCAAATACTGGAAAACATGAATAAACAGACTTTAATAAATTTGTATAATGGGCATGCAATTGACAAATGTAAAAGGATATAAAGACATTGGAGAAGGTGCAAATAGGATTTACTGGAATGATAGCAGTAGTGTGATGTTATACCTATCAGGAAAGAATGAACAAGCTGGGGGTCTTTTCTCTAGAAAAGAGATGAGGGGTGAGCTGATAGAGGTCGTTAAGATATGAAAGGGTTTTATAGGGTGGACATAGAGAAGTTGTTTCCTCTTGTGAGTGAGACAGGAAGTAGGGACTATAAATATAAGAGACACGGAACACAAAAGTCCGAGTGTTTCAAGCCTGTGTGCTCAATACCTTGATCTGCAGCAGCAAGGCCTGGACAATGTATGTCAGCCAAGAGCGACGTCTCAACTCATTCCATCCTCGCTTCCTCCGGAGAATCCTTGGCATCAGGTGGCAGGACCGTATCTCCAATGCAGAAGTCCTTGAGGCGGCCAACATCCCCAGCATATACACCCTACTGAGCCAGCGGGGCTTGAGATGGCTTGGCCATGTGAGCTGCATGGAAGATGGCAGGATCCCCAAAGACGCATTGTACAGCGAGCTCGTCACTGGTATCAGACCCACCGGCTGTCCATGTCTCCACTTTAAAGACGTCTGCAAACGCGACATGAAGTCCTGTGACATTGACCACAAGTCGTGGGGGTCAGTTGCCAGCGATCGCCAGAGCTGGCAGACAGCCATAAAGGCGGGCCTAAAGAGTGGTGAGTCGAAGAGACTTAGCAGTTGGCGGGAAAAAAGACAAAAGTGCAACGGGAGAGCTGTGTAACAGCCCCGACAACCAATTTTATCTGCAGCGCCCGTGGAAGAGTCTGTCACTCTAGAATTGGCCTTTATATCCACTCCAGGCGTTGCTCCACAAACCACTGACCACCTCTAGGCGCTTACCCATTGTCTCTCAAGACAAGGAGGCCAAAGAACACATTATTAAAATAAATACATAATTAAATACAAAAATAAATAGATAAATCCAATAGGGCATTCAGGAAATCTCCTTTGTCCGTAGAGTGATTGTAATATGAAACTCACTACCGGAAGTAGTATTTGAAGTGAATTTAAGGGCAAGCTACAAAAACACATAAGGGGAAAAGAAATAGAAGGATTTGTTTGTGGAGTTAGATGAAGGGTGGGAAGAGGCTCATGTGGAGCATAAACACAGCACAGATCTGTTGGGCTGAATGGTCTGTTTCTATGCCATAAATACTTTGTGATACTTGGTAATAAACAATGTGTTGATGAATGTGCAATGCCTTTTTTTGTTTATAATACATGCCCTGCATACAATTTCCATGGCCTTTATTATTCTATATCTAAGGTTTTTTTTAAAATCTGGGATACAAGTGTAACAAAAAAATTGATGCAAATAAATAAGAAAGCATGGTCAGTATAAAATAATGGTGGACTTACAGTTCATTTATACCGTCACTCTGGATCTCGCTTCCATGCCAAAATATGACATTTAGCTAAAAATGTTTGTGAAAGGTCAATCATTGAGAAAGTCAAGCCTAATTGAAGATTAGGATATAAAATAGAAATGGTATTCTGAACTCAAGGGCAGACCAAGTGCTTATTTAACGAAAAAAAGAACAAATATCTCAAAATATTATTTGAAAAATTTTAACTATGGTGCTGTCCCATGTCATTGCAATGCTGCTACAGAGAATTCTGAGGAGCTTTATAAAAATGTAAAATTTTACAGAAAGTAGCAGCACAACAACAGTCAAGTCTGTGCCAGGAGTTTTGCCAACATAAAGCACCTAAGATAATTTTACTCGCCTGCTCAATCTCCATTCCCTTTAACATTCTTGTTTGGCAAGCTGCTATGTCAGTAGGGAATGGTGGTGTCATGGTAATATCACTGGACTTACAATACCCACAACTAATGCACTGGGGACACATGTGCACATCCCACCAGAGCAGCTGGTGTGATTTAAATTTATTTGAAATCTAGTCTCAGTGATGGTGCCATGAAACTATCACTGATTGTTGTTAAAAAAATCTATCTGGTTTATTAATGCCCTTTAGGGAAGGAAATCTGCTGTACTTACCTGGTCTGGCCTATATGTGACTCCAGATCCATTGCAATGTAGTTGACACTTAACTGCCCTCTGAAACGGCCTAGCAAGCCACTCAGTTCTCAAGGGCAATTAGGGATGGGTGACAAATGCTGGTCGTGCCAGTAACACCTACATCCCATGAAAGAGTGACAAAAATGCTCCTTTTAAAGGAATTTATGTACAACAGATTAACGGGCTGTGACAGAGAATTCCACATTATAGCTTCCTTTGTGTAGTTCTTAATCTTTGAATTCTTGTTATCATAATCTTAAATCTGTGCCATCTCATTGACCAGTGGAAACAATTATCACTATTGATCTTAACATGATTCATTATTTTGAAGAGCTCTATCTCTTAACCATCTCAGCTCTAATACGAAAGATCGAACCTCTCAGATTAATTTAGTGGCAATATTCAACTCAACGTGTAGTAACAGCTTGTTCTCCAATTCTGTGCAACCAAAACAATGGACGTAAAATCAGGAAGAGAGCAAGCTCAAGTTCCCACAATGCACTCCAAATGGGCTAAGCTCTGCACTGAGTATGCCTATTACTACAGTCTAACTTTTGATTAATTGTACCAAATCTAATATAATAAAAAACAAGAAATGCTGGAAATACTCAGCAGGTCTGGCAGCATCTGTGGAGAGAGAAGCAGAGTTAACATTTCGGGTCAGTGACCCTTCTTCAGAACTGGCAAATATTAGAAATATCAAAGGTTATAAGCAAGTAAAGCAGGGATGGGGCAAGAGATAACAAAGGAGAAGGTGTAGATTGGACAAGGCCACAGAATAGCTGACCAAAAGGTCATGGAGCAAAGGCAAACAATATGTTAATGGTGTGTTGAAAGACAAAGCATTAGTACAGATAGGGTGTTAATGGACTGAAGATTGAACAGCAGCAAGTACAAACATGAAAAAAAAACATGAAAAAAAACCCAAATGTACCAAATCTAATTGTGTTTTTCTATCTTGTTATGAAAGTGATTCCGTTTTTTGTAAAAAAAAATTTCATAGTTAAACTGCATAAATGTTGGACCAGTTTTTTAAAAAAGAGAGCCATCTGAGGACTCTGAGGGAGCCAGATTGGCAACAATGTTACTGGTTGTCATATGCCTCAAGTTAAAGATAGAACAGAAATCCTCATAACAGGGGCAGAAAACGTGCAAGCGGTCCCTTGATTGGACAAGCCCAGTAGCAACAGAGCACCTGGGAGTGCAGAAAAACTCACAAACCTTTTGGTTGTGGGTCAGTCAGTGAGTGCGTGTTTTACCTTCTGAAGTGAGATAAAGCCAAGTTTGCTGCAGAAGAAGGAGAGAATTTCAAGGAAGAAGATAAAGCCACAACTCAGCTTTGTTTTCCAGCAAAACTCTAAAGACACTGAGAAGTCCATGTCAATTCATCTTGTTACCTGTATTTGAAGAAAGCCTGCTAAAAATAATTCTCAACGCTGTCTGAAAAGAACTGTTCTAAAGATCTTAGTGACCTGCCTATGTGTACTCGGAAGTTAGACTGTATGCCAGTTTTGGAACATATCTTATTTGCTGCTTTCTTCAAAAACAAGCAAGTAACCAACCCAAGTGCTTTTTGTCTGTAGCAGAGCTCTGATCCAAAAATACCTTTTTATTTTTTCAGTTAACCAGTGTATATATATGTGCATGAGTGTGAGATGCTAAGGTAAAAAAGGTAACAAAAATTTTATGTTGGGACTTTAAAAAAATGTAATCTCTGTTTATGTTTTACTTCATTACTGGTTAAGACTTGTTCTATAATAAACTGTTAATTTTGTTGTTCATTAAAGAAACCTGGTCAGTGTGTTTTATTCTGGGAAAAATAGAGTATATGATTGCTTGTATTAGTAAGTGGGAAAATTTTAAATATATGTTGTGACCTGTGGAGAATTGGGACAGAATTAACAGTGCACTCCTCCCACCTCGGTCGTAACAATCTTTCGAAATGCCATTTCTTATACAGCCACTGGATACATTTTGAATAGAACCAAAGCTTTTATAAAGTATATTTCAAAATTTACAGCATCACTGAATGTATTCTTTTTGTTATTTTCATGAAATAAAATAGACGTCTGAGAGCCATTTCAATACGCAACTTTGAGCGTGCTTGTAAGTGTTTTTTTAAGTGCTTTTTTATTTGTTTTTGGTTGTGTCTGAAAGGGTATGGCCAACATGCAAAATGAGGGTCTGTGATCTGATATTAACAATGGATAATAAATAAAATGGTGTAGATGCTAATTTATAGCAACACTGTTCCAAGAAATGATATTGGATCAACTCTCATAAAGTAACAATCCAGGACAAAGCAGATCACCTGAATGGAACCCATCCCATTAACAGTCACTTCGATTATTGTGGATTAATTAAGGAAAGCTAGCCAGGATTTATTGAAGCAAATCATGTTTAACTAACTTGATTGAGTTTTTTGATGATATAACTGAGGATTGATGAGGGTAATGCAGTTGATGTGGTGTACATGAATTTCCAAAAGGTTTTTGATAAAGTACCACATAACAGACTTGTCAGCAAAGTTGAAGACCAAGGAATTAAATGGACAGTGGCAGCACAGGTACAAAGTTGGCTGAATGACATGATACAGAGAATAGCAGTGAATAGTTGTTTTCAGACCGGAGAAGGGTGTATAGTGGAGCTCCCCAGATGTTGGTACTAGGATGATTGCTTTTCTTGATATATATTCATGACGTCGACTTGGGTATGCAGGGCACAATTACAACATTTGCTGATGGCATTAAACTTGGAAGTATTGTAAACTATGGGCTGAATCTTACCAGCCCTCCGACATTGTGGTTCATGGCGGGGGTGTTTGGAATATTCTAGCAGGAGAGGCCCACCATGACACCCGACGCTGTATATGTCCCGCCTCATTTTACCAGCGGCAGCAGGACCTCTGTGCAACCCCACCCCCCTGCCACTCAGCAGCAGAACCCCAATTTAAATATGTTAATCGTAACTTACCTTGCCTGATTCTGCATCCCGCTGCTTGTCGCTCCTCAGTTCCACATTTTGCGATGAACGGGCAGCTGTCATATGCTGTCCCGTTCACAAATGAGAGAAGCTGGTGGGACAACAGAAGAGGTAGCAATCGCAGACAGTGCAGGTAAGTCTCTGTAAAACGGGGTCTCAACTCTGCATACTGGAAGGGAGGTGGGAGGGGGAATGGTATTACTGGAGGCACAGTTCTGATGAGTTGAAGGGAGTTGGGAGGGAGGATGGTATTACTGGGGGCACAACTCTGCATAGTTGAAGGGAGGTGGGAGGGGGAATGGTATTACAGGGGGCACAGCTCTGCATAGTTGAAGGGAGGTGGGAGGAGGGATGGTATTACAGGGGGCACAGCTCTGCATAGTTGAAGGGAGGTGGGAGCGGGGATGGGATTACTGGGGGCACAGCTCTGCAAGCATGAAGGGAGGTATTGCGTATTCTTCCTCCGTAAACGGTGTTCACTCTGCGCCGTTGTTTGTTTGTGTGCGTGAAGGAGCAATGGTACTCCAGCCACCGTGTGTGTAGGGAGGGTGCCAGAAAGGTAGGAGTATAAAGGTTATCTGGCTAGTGGGGGCAGTCAATGCAGCTGGTAGAATGTTTATGTGATCATCCTGTGCCACTCATAGTGTGAGCTAAGATGAGCAATGCCATGCCACGCTACATTTTTGATCCATGAAAGCATCTGATGTACCCATCATAAACTATGCCTGCCCTGTTAGGAAACTCCGAATAAGTGAAGGATACAACTTTAGTTGTCACATGGAGATGGGTATGGATCATCCTAGATTGTGTGATCCGCTTCTCCTGAGGATCCACATGCACAGCAGGCAAAACCAACGGGTAGGTGCAGCCCACGTAGAGGTCTACGGTCATGAGCAGCAGCCCCCAAGGGGAGCTCACCACTATAGAACACTGTGCATCTACAGGTCCCGCATGACATAGCAGTAGATGTCAGAGCGCCAGTGTCAGAGGTGACTGTGGATGTGGGGAGAGGCAGTGACACATCTCTGTGCCCTGCTCAACGATGACCTTCAGCCCCTGGGCTTTGGTGGCCATCCTTTGACCGTGGCCTACATAGTGACAGCGGCTCTTAACCTTTATGCCGAAGCAGTCAGCAGTGCACTGCTGCATCAGGGAGGTCACCAATGCCCTGCACCGGAGGGCTAGTGAGCATATGTCAGCTTCAAAGAACAAAGAACAGTACAGCACAGGAACAGGCCATTCGGCCCTCCAAGGCTGCGCAGATCTTGATGCCTGCCGACAGACCCTAACAGCCAAGTCCAGAGTACCATCAGTTTCAGCACCATCACCAGATAACCAAAGGCGCAAGGAGTCATTGATTGCACCCATGTGGCCATCAGGGCTCCCGCCAGGCTACCACCTGTAGACATTAATATTAAGGGATTCCTCTCAATCTAGGTACAGCTGGTATGTGATCACTGGAGAAGCTTCATGCAAATCTGTGCCCGCTTCTCAGGCAGCTGCCATAACGCCTGGATCTTGCACCAGTCCCAGCTGCCGCACTTTTTCACTGAATTGACTCAAATGGAGGGGTGGCTTCTTAGAGTCAAGGGATACCCCTTGCAGGCATGGCTCCTGACACCAGTGTCAGCCTACCGCTATTGCAGAGGAGAGATACAACACCACACATGAAGCCACAGGAGCCACCACTAAGTAAGCAATCGGCATGCTGCAAATGCACTCCCACTGCCTGGATAGATCGAGTGGTGCCCTGTACTATGAGTCACAAAGGGCAGCTCCTTTCTTTGCTGCTCGCTGTGCTCTGCACAACTATACACACAATATTTCATTTTGTTTCATCATTTTTTTACCATGCGCCAGCCACTGCTTTTTTTGTCATGTTTTGGGCCAGGTTGTTCTAGTTTTCTGTCAATGAACACCCTCTCTGCGCCAACGCTTTGTCTTTCAGCACACCATTAACATACCATTTGCCTTTGCTCCATGACCTTTTGGTCAGTTATTCTCTGTGATCTTGTCCTATCAACACCTTCCCTTTTGTTATCTCTTGCCCCACCCCACTTTATTTGCTTAAAACCTATTACATTTTCAGCCTCTGCCAGTTCTGATGAAGGGTCACTGACCTGAAACGTTAACTCTGCTTCTCTCTCCACAGATGCTGCCAGACCTGCTGAATATTTCCAGCATTTCTTATTTTTATTTAATGTTATTCCATACATTATCAGTTCTGAAAGGCCAATGATGTAATGGGAGGAGACACGATCGATACATGCTGGCAAACTTCATTCACACAGTGAAAGCAACGCACATGTTAGTGAAGAAGATTTAGAGATTGAACATTTTACTATGTTGTGTTACCCGTGCAGACCCATTTGTGTCAAGGTGTTTTTTTGGAAACACTTGCAGGTGCTCCTTCACGGTGCCACTTCCTCCTGACTTGGAGGAAGGCTGCTGATCAAATTGCCCTTTGGCTGTGGATGACTTTGGCAGTCGTACTTTGTGCGCATGAGGCCTGGAGGGCCACAGCTGGCTGGGGGAATGATCGTTCATCCTCTTCTGGCATTGGACCCTTGACGGGATGGCCTCACAGCTACATACCTCCTCTGCCACCTCCAAGCAGGCTGCCTTGGTCAGGCAGGAGGGCCTCCTCTTACTATCGCTGGCGAAAAGGACCTCCTGCTTTGCCTGCACAGTCTGGAGGAGAGTGAGCAGGGAGGCATCGCTGAACTGTGGAGCCACCCTCGAGCATCACTCATCTTTGATTTTTGCTCTGGTGCTTTAATTGCAAAGGTGATTCCATAGTGTAACTGCTCTAACTCCTGGCTGCAAGGTTTTTCTTGCACATGTTTGAAAACTAATGCAGGACTAGTGAGGAAATCTGTGCTGTTGTCCTGGTTTTTCATCTATGAGAGATCGACACATGTTCACGCACATTTTGCTTCTGCTGAAACTGATCATAATTATTGATGTAATATTTCTGGTTTGCAAAGCCACTAAAATATAAATGTATTTTCCTGGTTCTTTAAGAAGTACGTTTAATTCCAGTTACTTGTCATTTCACATAACAGTTAGCAGAGAAATGAATACAGATTCCAAATGCATATTAGTCTATGGCTTCTCAGTGAGGTGAGAGTGATTGTCCTTGACATCAAGGCAGCATTTGATCAAGTATGGCATCAAGAAGCCCTAGCAAAGCTGAAATCAATGGGAATCAGAGGGAAAACTCTCTGCTGGTTGGAGTCATACCTAAAGAAAAGGAAGATGGTTGCGGTTGTTGGAGGTCAATCATCTGAGCTCCAGGACATCACTGCAGGAGTTCCTCAGGGTAGTGTCCTAGGCCAAACCATCTTCAGCTGTTTCATCAATGACCTTTATTCAATCATTAGGTCAGAAGTGGGGATGATCGTTGATGATTGCACAATGTTCAGCACCATTCGCGACTCCTCAGATACTGAAGCAGTATGTGTAGAAATGCAGCAAGACCTGGACAATATCCAGGCTTGGGCTGATAAGGGACAAGTAACATTCGCACCACATAAGTGCCAGGCAATGACCATCTCCAACAAGAGAGAATCTAACCATCTCCCCTTGATATTCAATGGCATTATCATCGCTGAATTCCCCCCACTATCAACATCCTAGGGGTTACCATTGACCAGAAACTGAACTGGAGTAGCCATATAAATACCGTGGCTAAAAGAGCAGGTCAGAGGCTAGGAATCCTGTGGCGAGTAACTCATCTCCTGACTCCCCAAAGCCTGTCCACCATCTACAAGGCACAAGTCAGGAGTGCGATGGAATACTCTCCACTTGCCTGGATGGGTGCAGCTCCAACAACACTCAAGAAGCTCAACACCATCCAGGACAAAGGAGCCCAGATGGAACCCCATCTACAACATTCACTCCCTTCACCACCGACGCACAGTGGCAACAGTGTGTACCATCTACAAGATGCACTGCAGCAACGCACCAAGGCTCCTTTGACAGCACCTTCCAAACCCGCGACCTCTACCAACTAGAAGGACAAGGGCAGGAAATGCATGGGAACACCAGCGCCTGCAAGTTCCCCTCCAAGTCACACATCATCCTGACTTGGAACTATATCGCCGTTCCTTCAATGTCGCGGGGTCAAAATCCTGGAACTCACTTTCTAACAGCACTGTGGGTGTACCTACCTCACATGGACTGCAGCGGTTCAAAAAGGCAGCTCACCACCACCTTCTCAAGGACAATTAAGGATGGGCAATAAATGCTGGCCTAGCCAGTGACGCCCAAATCCCATGAATGAATAAAAAAAAGTCAGGTGATTACAAGCCCATAGTATGTATATATTCTAAAATTAGACTTTCATTTCTGTTGTGCATATGCATGTTATGATGCAATTCAGGCTCACGTTCTGGTATGTGTAAAATTAAGATTATTCACCCAGGTGCAGCAAGCCTACAAGAAGGAATGTTACACTTGAGTGGAAGAAGAGGATCGCAACTGCACAGGACACTGGGACAAAGCAGAGCAAGTATGTGGCAGCAAAGCAGAAAGTGCTGGGGAAACTCAGCAGGTCTGGCAGTATCTGTGGAGAGAGAAGCAGAGTGAACTTTCAGGTCTGTCACCAAGGTCACAGATCATAATATGATTGAATTTTACATTCATTTTGAGGGAGAGAATAGTGGGTTAAAGACTAGTATTTTAAACTTAAATAAGGGCAATTATGAGGGCATGAAAGCAGAGCTAGCTAAAGTGAACTGGCAAATTGGGTTAAGGGACAGATCAATAGAGATGCAGTGGTAGGCATTAAGGGGATATTTCAGAATACGCAGAATAGATACATTTCAATGAGAAAGAAAAATTCCAAGGGTGGGACCCGCCATCCGTGGTTAACTAAAACAGTTATCAAACTTAAAGAAAAAGCCACAAATTGCACAAAGATGGCAGGCAGGTTAGAAGATTGGACAGAATATAAAAAACAGCAAAGAATGACTAAAAGATTGATAAGGAAGGTAAAATTAGAGTGCAAGAGAAAGCTGGCTAGAAATATAAAGACAGCTGGTAAGAGTTTCAATAGATATTTTAAAAAGGAAAGAGTTAACAAAGTGAGCGTTGGTCCTATAGAAAGTGAGTCTGGGGAATTAATAGTGGATAATAAGGAGATGGCAGATGAATTGAACAGGTATCAGTCTTCACTACTGAGGATACAAGTAATATCCCAGTTTTAGCTGTAAGTCAAGAAATGGAAGGGAGGGAGGAACACAAGAAAATTACAATCACCAGGGAAGTGGTACTGAACAAATTGTTGAAGCTGCGGGCTGACAAGTCCCCAGGTCCTGAAGGACTTCATCCTAGGGTGTTAAAAGAAGTGGCTAGTGAAATTGTTGATGTGTTAGTTTTAATTTTCCAAAATTCCCTAGATTTGGGGAAGGTTCTGTTGGATTGGAAAATAGCGAATCTGACTCTTTTATTCAAAAAGGGAGGGAGACAGAAAGCAGGAAACTACAGGCCAGTTAGCTTAACATCTGTCTTAGGGAAAATGTTAGATGCTATTATTGAAGACGTTATAGCAGGGCACTTAGAAAAATTCAAGGTAAACAGGCAGAGTCAGGTTTTGTGAAAGGCATATCATGTTTAACCAATTTATTGGAGTTCTTTGAGGGATTTACTTGTGCTGTGGATAAAGGGGAACCGGTGGACGTATTATACTTAGATTTCCAGAAGGCATTTGATAAGGTGCCGCATCAAAGGTTATTGCAGAAAATAGAAGCTCATGGTGTAGGGGGTAACATATTGGCATGGATAGAAGATTAGCTAGCTAACAGGAAACAGAGAGTGAGCATAAATGGGACATTTTCTGGTTGAGAAGATGTAACGAGTGGTGTGCCACAGGGATTTGTGCTGGGGCCTCAAATATTTACAATTTATATAAATGAAGAGACCAAAGGTATGGTTGCTAAATTTGCTGATGACACAAAGATAAGTCAGAAAGTAACTTGTGAAGAGGCTACAGAGGGACATAAATAGGTTAAGTGAATGGTCAAATGGAGTATAATGTGGGAAAGTGTGATATTGTCCAGTTTGACAGGAAAAATAAAAAAGCAGCATATTATCTAAATGGTGAGTGATTGCAGAGCTCTGAGGTGCAGAGGGATCTGGGTGTTCTACTGTATGAATCACAAAAGGTTAGTATGCAGGTACAGCACATAATTAGGAAAGCTAATAGAATGTTATCGTTTATCGTGAAGAGAATTGATTACAGAAGTAGGGAGGTTATGCTTCAACTATACAGGGCATTGGTGAGACCACATCTGGCGTACTGTGTACAGTACTGGTCTCCTTATTTAAGGAAGAAGGTAAATGCATTGGGGGCAGTACAGAGAAGGTTTACTAGACTAATACCTGGAATGGGCGGGCTGTCTTAAGAGGAAAGATTGGACAGGCTAGGCTGTATCCACCAGAATTTAGAAGAGTAAGAGGGGACTTGATTGAAACATATAAGATCCTGAGGGGTCTAGACAGGGTGGATGTGGAAAGGATATTTCCCCTTGTGGGAGAATCTGGATCTAGGGATCACAGTTTAAAAATAAGGGGTCGCCTATTTAAGACAGAGATGAGGAGAAATTTTTTCTCTCAGAGGGTCGTGAGACTTTGGAATTCTCTTCCTCAAACGTGGTGAAAGCAAAATCTTTGAATATTTTTAAAGCAGAGGTAGATAGATTCTTGATAAGCAAGGGGGTGGAAGGTTATTGGAGGTAGGTGGAAATGTGGAGTAATCAGTTCAGCCATTAACTTATTGAATGGCGAAACAGGCTCGAAGGGCTGAGTGGCCTACTCCTGCTCTTAATTCGTATGATCGTATGTTCGTTTGTTATGAGGATAGATTGGAGAAGCTGGGTTGTTCTCCTTCGTGAAGAGAAGGTTGAGGAGAAGGTTGAGAGGAGATTTGACAGAGGTGATCAAAATCATGAGGGCTCTAGGCAGAGTAGATAGGGAGCAATGGTTCCCATTGGTGAAATGGTCGAGAATCAGAGGACACATATTTAAGATGATTGGCAGAAGGAACAATGTCAACCTGAGGAAAAGCTTTTTTCAAGTAAGAGTGGTTAGGATTTGGAACACACTGCCTGAGAGTGTGGTGAAGGCAGATTCAATTGTGTTTTTCAAAAGGGAATTAGATAAGCACCTGAAGAGAAAAAAAAATGTTTGGCTACGGGGAAAGTTCATGGGACTGGTACTAGCAGAGTTGCTCTTGCAGAGAGCTGGCAATGGACACAATGGGATGAATGGCCTTCTTCTGTGCTGTAACCATTCTTTAATTCTATGATATGCTCCACCACCTTAAATATTTACTCTCTTCACCACTGTTGCAGCAGTGTGTCCCAAATACAAGATGCACTGAAGCAACTCATCAAGGTTTCTTCAACAGCACCTTCCAAACCCCCGTTCTCCACCACACGGAAGGACAAGGGCAGCAGATGCATGGGAACACCACCACCTGCAAGTTTCCCTCCAAGTCACACACCATCCTGTCTTGGAACTATATCGCCGTTCCTTCACTGTCACGGAGTCAAAATCCTGGAACACCCTTCCTAACAGCACTGTGGGTATACCTGCACCACATGGACTGCAATGGTTCAAGAAGGGGGCTCACCACCACCCTCTCAAGGAGAATTGGGGATGAGCAATAACTGATGGCCTTGCCAGTGATACTCACATCTCATGAATGAATAAAAGAAAGCAGGAAAAATCACTGCCTCCATTTTGATTGACAGCCATTAAATTCTACAAAAAATATCCTTAATATAGCCATTCGTACCATATTTAAATCAGTGAGTTGTTAATACTCCTGAATCTGAGTCAGAAGGTCATTGGGTCAAACCACACTCTGAGGGATTAATTTTATCAGCCTTTTAGGGATGGACAGAGAGGCACGGGGTGGGGGAGTGGGGAACCATAATATGGGGAGGGAAGGTGGGAGGATGGAGTGTCTGTTGCCTTCCTGACACTATTGAATTTTGTCAGGGGTGAGGAAGGTCGACGACCATCCAGCCCAGAGGTCAATTGAGACCCTTAAGTGGACAACTAATGACCACTTAAGGCCCTCTTCCTGCCACCGCTGGTCTCTTACCAGCAGCTGATGGGATCCCCCACCATGAGGGGAGAGCGTCCAGTAGAACCAGGTGGATTCCCTACATATCTCTGATTGGCTGGCAGCTCTTGGAGGCGGGATCCCCATCCTTAAAGGGACAGGAACCCCCGCAGCTGGCACCCACCCCCCCTGCCCCACCGGCCTTTCTGACCTGACATCAGAAACCTCGCCTCCTCCCTGATGACATTCAAGGTCATCGGGAAGGCAATGGTCACTCCACCACCACCCCCCCAACCGTCTTCCCCCACTATTTTAAGGGTTAAACGAGGGACCTCCCAACCCCCACCCCTTCCTGAGAGAGCCGGCAAGCAACCTGCATGGGTTTGCTCGTCATGTTTCCCACATGGTGACAGGCCCGACTGCCCCGGGTTAATACCGGTGGTGGCGGGAAGAGGCCCTTAATTGGACATTAATTGGCCACTTAAGGGCCTCAATTGGAAGCCGGATGTGAAGGCTCTCCATGAGCCTTCCCGCCTGATTAAATCCTCTTCCTGCCTTCAAACTCGCCAAGGGGGAGAGCATAAAATCCATCCCATGGTGTTTTATATTGAGGCAGGTGCTGTTATTGTTAATGGATCCATGTCAAAGTAAAAGGAAGCCAATCTACAATTGCAAGTTTTATTTTTTCCGGTCAAAACTGAGTATTACTTTAAAATGCTTGACTTTAGCCTATTCAGAGGAATTGCATCAATTTATTTTATCTGCTGCAGATTTTTCATTATCTCTTATGACATCTATACACAAAAATACTAGAAGGACAAAATTATGGACAAAAGATGCAAAAGAAGCCCATGACCTTGGAGAGACAATCTGGAGAATTTTGGAAAGGTGGCCACAGTTGAACATTTAAGTATCTGAGAATGCCAAAGCCTCAACATCTCTCCTTATAGTCTAGTGCTAAAAGCTTCCATTCAGGAATTATCGAGCAGTGTTGGTGAAGTCTAAAAGCAGTCATAGGTTAGCCTATAAATTACATACTCAGTATTTGAATATGGAAGGCATCATTAATAGAAGTGTGGGTCTTAAATTAAAAGCAGCCAAGGATGAAGTAGGAGAGATGCCTGTTTTATTTATGCCAGTTAAGGCAATATAGAATGGGTACCTAGAACCAATTAGTTCATTGAGATTCAGGAATTATATTAAAATTAGACAACAAGGCTGTATTTTACTAACTCGTGCTGATATTGATCGCGGCAGCTCATTTAAATGGACAGGGCGGAGCGGACACCCTGATGAATTGGAGGGGGCGGGCACTCTGTCTCTGGCAATGGCGTCTGGCTCCATTGCGCAGGCGCTGACGCCATTGTTAAATATCTTGGAGCCCTTCCGCTTCATTTAAAGTTTTAAAGGAATAAGCTGTATAAATTTGAAGTCAGAATTTTAATAAAGGTTTCAAGACCCTCTCCCATTAATGATGTCCCCGTTGCCAAGCGGCGGGGGGAGTGAACGCCACGAGACCTCGTCGCTGCCGGTAATATGATGCGGGACCTTCCCGGCGTTGAGGCCCGTGGCGGGCCTCTCCCGAAGGTATTTTCCGGGCCTCCCTCCATGATCCCTGATGTCGGCGGCCCGGTAAAATTCAGCCCCTTGTATCAGGGCCCAATGAGACTCCACAGTGGAGAGGAGAGAAATTCCACACAGGAGGTATACCAAACTCAATAAGAACCAAATTACTTTGCACCAAAGTGTAAATGCAACTTTGATAGAGCCACTGCCATCAAGCATGCATCATGAGGAGCAGTAGAAATACTGCAGCACAAAATGTTTCAGTAGCACTTCACAGATGCCAGTTTTCAGACAATCTGATTCACTCCACGTGATATCAAGAAACAGTTGAGTGCAGCAATGGCTATGAGCCCTGATAATATCCCTGCTGTGGTACTGAAGATTTGCGTTCCAGAACTAGCCATGCCTCCAGCCAAGCTGTTCTAGTTCAGCTATAACACTGGCATCTACCAGACAATGTAAAAGGTTGCCCAGTTATGACCTGTTCACAAAAAGCAGGGAAAGCTAAATCCAGCCAATTACCACCCCATTAGTCTCAATCATCAGCAAAGTAACGGATGGTGTCACTGACAGTGTTATCATGCGGCACTTACTCACCAATAACCGACTCAGTGATGCTCAGTTTGATTCCATCAGGACGACTTGATTCCATACTTCATTGCAGCCTTGGTCCAAACCTGGACACAAGAGTTGAATTCGGGAAGTGAGGAAAGAGCGACTACCTCAAGGAAACAGTCAATGGAAAATAGCACTGCAACAGACGGAATAATCTCCAGAGTCATACTAGCACAAAGGAAGATGGTCGTGGTTGTTGGAGGTCAACCATCTCGGTCCCAGGACATCACTGCAGTAGTTCCTCAGTGTAGTGTCCAAGGCCCAACCGTGTTCAGCTGCTTCATTAATGACTTTCCCTCCATCATAAGGTCAGAGGTGGTAACGTTCACTGATGATTGCATAATGTTCAGCAACATTCGCCACTCCTCAGATACTGAAACAGTCCATGCCCCCAAACAGCAAGACCTGGACAATAAGCAGGTTTGGGCTGATAAGTGGCAAGTAACATACATGCCACAAAAGTGCCAGGCAATAACCATCTCCAACAAGAGAGTGTTTAACCACCTCCCCTTGACATCGCTGAATCTCCCACCATAAACATCCCAGGGGTTACCATTGACCAGAAACTTAACTGGACCAGACATATAAATACTATAGAGTCATAGAGTCGTACAGCACAGTAGCAGGCCCTTCGGCCCACCCCGTCCATGCTGACCATAATGCCTATCTATACTAATCCCACCTGCCTGCATTAATCCCATATCCCTCTATGCCTTGCTCATTCAAGTACCTGTCCAGATGCCTCTTAAATGTCGCTACTGTTCCTGCCTCCACCACCTCCTCAGGCAGCTCATTCCAGATATCCACTATTCTTTGTGTGAAAAATTTACCCCTTTGATCCCCTTTAAACCTCCTCCCTCTCACCTTAAATCTATGCCATCCAGTTTTAGTCACCCCTACCATGGGAAACAAGACTCTGGCTGTCTACCCTATCTATGCCTCTCATGATTTTATATACCTCTATCATGTCCCCTCTCAGCCTCCTTCGCTCCAGGGAAAACAGACCCAGCCTATCCAATCTCTCTTTATAACTCAAGCCCTCCAAACCAGGCAACATCCTTGTGAATCTTTTCTGCACCCTCTCCAGCTTAATCACATCTTTCCTGTAGTGCGGCGACCAGAACTGCACACAATACTCCAAATGCAGCCTAACCAACGTTATGTACAACTGTAACATGACGTCCCAACTCTTGTACTCAATGTCTTGGCCGATGAAGGCAAGCATGCCATACGCCTTCTTCACCAACCTGTCTACCTGTGTTGTCACTTTCAGGAAACTGTGTACTTGTACTCCAAGGTCTCTCTGCTCAACAACACTCTATGGGGCCCTGCCATTCACTGTATATGTCCTATCCTGGTTTAACTTCCCAAAATGCATCACTTCACACTTGTCTGCGTTAAATTCCATTTGCCACTCCCAGTTGATCTATATCCTGTTGTAACCTTAGACAACCTTCTTCACTGTCCACTATACTACTAATTTGGGTGTCATCTGCAAACTTACTAATCATGCCCCTTACATTCACATCCAAGTCATTAATATATATGACAAACAACAGAGGGCCCAGCACCGATCCCTGCGGCACACCAGTGGTCACCGGCCTCCAATCTGAAAAACAACCCTCCACTACCACCTTCTGCCTCCTATCACCAAGCCAATTTTGTATCCAATTTGCTAGCTCACCCTGGATCCCTGAACCTTCTGGACCAGCCTACCATGCTGGACCCGGTCAAAGGCCTTGCTAAAGTCCATGTAGACAACAACCATTGCCCTGCCCTCGTCAATCCTCTTGGTCACCTCCTCGAAAAACTCAATCAAATTCGTGAGACATGATTTTCCACACACAAAGCCATGCTGACTATCCCTAATCAGACCATGCCTTTCCAGATTTATATAAATCCTGTCTCTCAGAATCCCTTCCAATAACTTTCCCACCACTGATGTAAGGCTCACCGGCCTGGAGTTCCCTGGCTTATCCCTGCTGCCCTTCTTAAATAAAGGCACAACATTAGCTATCCTCCAGTCTTCCGGTACCTCACCCGTGGCTAACAATGATACAAAAATCTCTGCCAGGGCTCCAGTAATCTCCTCCCTTGCTTCCCATAGCATCCTAGGATACACCTGCTCAGGCCCTGGGGATTTATCCACCTTAATGCGCTTCAAAACCTCAACACCTCCTCCTTTGTAATGTTGATATGCTCCAGGATATCGGTGTTCCCTCCCTTGAACTCATTAGCTTCCATGACCTTCTCCATGGTAAATACGGATGAGAAATATTCATTTAAGACCTGCCCATTTCCCATGGCTCCACACATAGATTGCCACACTGATCCTTAAGGGGACCTACTCTCTCCCTAGCTACCCTTTTACTGTTAATATACTTATAGAATCTTTCAGGATTCTCCTAATCTTATCTGCCAGGGAAATCTCATGGCCCCTTTCAACCCTCCTAATTTCCTTCTTAAGTGTAATCCTACATCCCCTATACTCCTCGTGGGACTCGCTCGATCCCAGCTGCCTATACCTGGCATATGCCTCCTTCTTTGTCCTGACGAGACCCTCAATATCCCTCATCAAACAAGGTTCCCTAAACTTGCCAGCCTTGCCCTTCCATCTAACAGGAACATGCCGGCCCTGAACTCTTCCTATCTCACTTTTAAAAGCCTCCCACTTGCCAGACGTCCCTTTACCTCTAAACAGCCTCTCCCATTCAACTTTTGAGAGTTCCAGTCTGATGCCATCAAAATTAGCCTTCCCCCAATTTAGGACTTCAACCTGAGGACCAGTCCTATCCTTTTCCATATAGCTACAATAGCAGGTCAGAAATAAGGTATTCTGCAGCCAGGAACTCACTTCCCTCAAGCCTGTCCATTATCTATAAGGCCCAAGTCAGGAGTGTAAAGGAATATCTCCACTTGCCTGGACGGGTGCAGCTCCAACAACATTCAAGAAGCTTGACACTATCCAGGACAAAGCAATTTGCCTGATCAGCATCCCATCCTCCACCTTCAACATTCACTTCCTCCACCACCGGCACACAGTGGCAGCAGTGTGTAACATATCCAAGATGCATTGCAGCAACTCACCAAGGCTTCTTCAACAGCACCTTCCAAACCATGACCTCTCCCACCTAGAAGGACAAGGGCAGAAGACACATGAGAACACTGCCATCTGCAAGTTCCCCTCCAAGCCACACACCATCCTGACTCGGGAATATATCACCATTTCTTCACTGTCACTGGATCAAAATCCTGGAACTCCCTCCCTAATAGTGCTGTGGGTGTACCTACACCCCAAGGACTGCAGCAGTTCAAGAAGTTCAAGGGCAATGGGGGATGGGCAACAAATAGTTGCCTTACCACCGACACCCATATCCCATGAAACAAGTAAAAAAAATTGCTGTTCCTTCATCGTCGGTGGGTCAAAATCCTGGAACTTTCTGCCTAAAAGCGTTCAGATGTGCCTTCAGCACATGGACTGCAGCATGGCTCACCACCACCTTCTCAGGGACAACTCGGGATGTGCAATAAATGCTGACCTGTGAATGAATTAAAAGGAGACCAATGGCCCAATAATTCAGTTCCGTTTTTGTTGAGGCCTTTTGGCTAAAGAACTAAAAGATTTCATTGATGTCCAAATATCTTGGTTCTTAAGCTTCACCCTACCTTAGAGACTGGGTACCTGATTTGATGAATTTCAACAGTGTCTATTTTAGCTATTACAGACAGGATGCTTTTACATTGAAGAATTAAGGTGTGAATTAATGCCCTTTATCAGTTAATGTCTAAATGTTTCCGCACATATGTTAAATCCATTTACATAGATGATAGTTCTTTTGTTGCTGCAAGATTTTAAGCTCCTCTGTGCTATTTTACTATGGTTTACTTGGGTATAGTTTAGCAGATACAGGATGTTATCATGCCAAATACCACTGAAACCTCTGGGTATGTGACACAAGTGGTCTGATTACAATTTAAGGCATGTGTTAACTGGATCAAAAACCACTGAGGCCTTTAATTTGTTCCAGTGGCATAATGGTAAAAATGCTCATATTACTTTTGGTTGTGAACTATTTTAATGAAGTTGTTACCAATCACTATAATACATGAAAGAATTTTACGTGGATATGCTAACTAGTGTGCCACCAGAGGAAATGAAACCTCGGAGAGATGAGTACATAATAATAAATTCAAAATGTGACACAAAAACGTATACTATAAATATGGAAAATAATAATAATAAAATTATGGGTGTTTTCATTGAACAATGTTTACATATAGAAACAAAGGGCTGAATTTTAATCGCACACCGTGCTCTGAACTCGACAGCCTTCTGACACAGAAGTGCCGCCAAAGAGCCCCCGTGATATTACGCACGAGGGATCATTTAAATGGAGGGGGTGGAACGGCTGACCCCGATGACGTAGAAGGGGCGGCCGCGGTGTCCCCGGCAGCGGCATCCGGCACTACCGAGCAGGCTCCGGCACCATCTTTAAAGGGCTTTAAGCCCTTAGATGAAGCTTTAATCTGTAAAGGTAAGTAATCAGAATTTCTATTAAACAGAAAATAAAGATATGGAGGTCCGTTCCCAACCTCCCCAATGCCCGATATGACCAACACTTACCTTTTTCCCTACCTGATCGTTCCCCTCAACCTTCTAACTTTTGCCCTTCGACCCCTTCCCACCATCCCCAATTCCAATAAAAAGTGATTTCCCCGCTCCCCCACCTCTCCCGCCCTGAAAATTGTATTCCTTCCCCCTCCCCACCAGGTTCCGTCTCAGAACTCCATACGGAGTTCCGAAGGCGCACAAAGAACGACTGGTGGCCGTAAAATCAGCGTGGGATGGCCGCCACCTGCAGGTAAGTTAATTTACAATTCTTTCTTGTTAATTTGCAAATTCAGATGAAGGGCCCGCCGCCAGGCAGCGGGGAGTGGGGGGGAGGGGTGCACCCAGATCCCCCCCGCCGCTGGTAATATGTGGCGGCCCTTCTCGAGGTCGTGGATCGAGGCGGGCCTCTTCCCACAGAATTTTACCACCACCCCCCCACGCCACGACCCACACATCGAGGGGTTGGTAAAGTTCAGCCCAAAGATGAAAATTCTGGAATGATAATAAATAGTAAAACTTTGTTCCACAAGTTCAAAATGCATATACAACATTTTTTCTTACTTTTTTTAGTGGCTGTCAAATGTGAACATGCTATTTACTATATTCAGTTAGTAATTGTTGAACTGATGCAATACCTAAGTATTGATCATCCCCCATTAGGCCTAAAAAGAGTCAGGGTAACCTGGCTCTGCATCAGAAACATATCTCAGCTCCTCTGTGAAACTCAGTACTAGTTCAATTATAACCATGCATCAGAGTGTTCCTTGATGACTCACATAGATCCACAACACCAGCAGTACACAAGAAATGCCTTGGGCACTTTAAAAATTGCTCAATACCAATATTCTGTATCTCCAGAGACATTATTATCACTGCGGTCCACATTCTCATGCACAAGTTCTGACATGGGTTAGCTGCTTGCTTTGTGCAATATGGTCACTTTCACAGTACTGGAAGTTAAATGAATGTCTGGGCCATTGACAAGTAAGATTGAATTTCATCGCAACCCATGAACTGATTTGTTGAACTGCTCCCAAACGTTCCTTGACAACTTCACTGCTCTGTGTTATACCAGCCCGTAGAATTCTCCTAATCTACTATGTTCTACCAAGACATTTTATCCAATATAAAAAAAATCCCTCGTTATCTAGCACCTCATAACATTCAGGGGATGTTTCCAATGTGTTTCGCTGACATTGGATTATTTTTCGAATTGCAGCTACATTTGTGATGTAGACAAACATAGCAGCTGTAATGTTTTTGCTGGTTTGCTGGGTATTTTATACATCTGATTTATCTCAGAGGAATGCAGTGATGACACTAGTTCTAAGTCGACAACAGGTTATTTACAGTACTTTAAAATATCTCAGCACTTACAAGATTTCTACACATTGTCTCTACAGAACTCTGTTTTTACCAGAACTTTCTTTATGTAGTTTCAGTTTCATATCCTCTAAGCTCCACAAACAGGCTTAAGCAATTAAGTACGATTAACACTGATCATTGAACAGACTTCCACAATCAAGCACAGATCAATTAAACCATTGACCACGACATCTTTCCCCCCTTTTGATTAAAGACATTATTTTTGAATTAAAGTATTCTGAACATCAAGTCATTTCTTAGTGTTCAACTTGTCTGTTTTCTCTAAGTACAGAAATAGTCTTTGAGATATGAAGGTCTGTTAGGTCTGTGATTAGATTTACAAATTTGAGATTGTGATCCTGTGCTTGCTGAGGTGGATGGGTATCATCACTTATTGGTGCTATATGTTGGTTCTGTGCGCTATCACCTTATTTAGTCTAGCCAGAGAGACTCTGAGTCTGTCGTAGTTAAACATTAAACTTTATAAAAGTATAACTATTTATATTCCACACTAGCCTGTGTGACTCCTCCAAAAGCCACGCTGCATTTATTCTCGAGTATCTATATGATCTCTTACATCATCATGGTAGGAAGTATTCTTTACACCCTCTCAAGATTGACCCTTTCAGGCCTTTATACTACAATAGGAAAAAGAAATATATCCTCATAACTATTATCCACAGGCTTACGCAATTAAGCACAGTGAACACTGATCAGCGAAGAAACTAACACAATCAAAGAGACATCAATTAAACCATTGAACACCACAGCAGCTAATGTGCACAATGCAAGGTCCCACAAAGAGTGAATGAATGATAATCTGGTTAGTGATGTTGTTTAAGGGAGAAATGTTGGAGATGTTGTACAATGGGAGAACTCCCATCCTTTTTGCAAATATTGTCCTGGGATCTTTCACAGCCACTTGCATGCATACAAATGGAACCTTCATGAACATACAACATTGGAAAGGCAAAGAAACACCAGCTGATCTATTCAGTCTGCCAGTGTTTCCATCAAAATTTTATTGTTTTGTGTGACCAGTTTTTTCAATACCTTTTTTTTGCGGAGCCACACATGCTCAGTATTTAAACAGAACAAGGCCCGTGCAGTACCTTGTGGGCTTTTCAGGCTGCACACATGTGCAGCTTAAAAGGAATATTGAAGCCTGCCCCACACCATGATGGCCAGAGTATCATAAATAAACACTTCCTCCCCCCACAGCCCATGTACCCCTGCTCCTCGTAATGCAGAAGTAAACCACAAAAAAATGAAATTACTGACATTCATGGGCTTTTTCTGGCCCTGCTCCTACCCCAGGCAGGTTTCACTGTTGGGTTCATTATTCTGAGTGACGCCCATGACTGAAGTTAAAATTGCACCAGAGTTCAAACTGCATCATACAGCCCTGATTTTTACATATTAATGAGGGCCCTTAACATGGCCAAAAATCCAAAGGAACATGCTCAGTGCTATTCTATCCACCCATTTGCCCTGTGTGGGTAGGGTTAAAATCAAAGCTCATTGGCTTGAACCTGAAGCCATTGGATTCAGAGGCAAGACTCCCACTAACAAATCCAAGATGACTTTGGAAGAGAGAAGATCAGGAGCAGACATAATTGAGTTTTATAAATTATGAAGGCCTTTGGTAGGATTTAGAGAGACAATTTATTTCCATTGGATGGCATTTTAATGACAAGGGATTATCAATTTAAAATGGCTGCTGAGAGTGTGGAGAAAGTTAAAAGAAATGACTTAATGCAGCAAGTTATTAGAGCATAGAATGGTTTGTCACAGAAATAGTTGAGGCAGATATTATTACAAAAGTATTTTTTGTACTCAGAACTTAGAATTTTGTGTGTTTTAAAAGTTGAGAAAAGGATTTTGCTCAGTGAAAGACACCTGCAAATTATTGGAGTTCCTGCAATGTTTTGAAAGGAAGTTCATAACATGAGTTGAACATTATGGGTGCTTTGAAAGGAAGTTGAACTTGTACGAGGACAGGAAAGCCAGCAATTTCAAGGAAATCACAGGGGTTTGATCTTTCTTCAGAGCAGCTTTTGAGTGACAGGGAAAGACATAGGGCTGAATTTTACGCACCCCAAAGAGCGGAAAGGTGGTGGGGGTGTGTGTAAAATGGAGTGGGAGGCTTGGGGGGCCCTTCCCAATCCCCTCCCGCCTCCACCGCCACTTTACGCAGGGCGGCGGCAGCGAGAAATGGCCCACACCCCCCCAGACCAATCACGGCCCTTAAGTGGTCACTTAACGGCCACTTAAGGGCCTCCACCCACCAAGTTACACTTGGCAGGTGGGCATTCCAGCTTCGAGAAAAGCCGCCTGACAAAAGTAGGCGGCTCTTTGACTGCCTGGGGGAACCCTACTGATCAGGCACCCTGTGCCTGATGGAGGGCTGCCCCCGTTGCCCCAACCACCAACACGCCACCCGTCCCCCCAATCGACCGCGCTTGCCTCGCCGGGGCCTGACTGATCACCCCCAGCGAGACAACAAATTCTTACCTTAGTTCCGGGGCTTCCCGACATCTTCTTCGAGTAGCTGGGCTGCAGTCCCAGCACTGGCCAATACTCTCGGTGGCGCTGCTGGGACTAAGAGCTGTCGGCCTGCTGATTGGCTGGCAGCTCTATTAGGCGGGACTTCCTGCCTCAGGTGGGGGGGAAGTCCCGCCTCAGAACAAGTAAAGGCTGGGGACCTGTAAAATACGGGTCGGATCCCCAGGCCAGGCGAAAGTGGGATCCCATCCACCAAGGGTAAAATCCCGGTCACTGTGTCTGGACATGTGACCATGTTCAGGAAAGTTCACTTATCACCTCGGACCCTTTAAAAATCCTGTGAATTGGGCAAAGGGGAAGCATTTGAAATCTTTGCTTAGATCTGCCTGGAGCAAGAGAGGAAAACCCAGAAAAGTATTACCTCTCTCTATAAAGGAGACTTGCATCTCTTGAAAAGGTATCCTGTATTTGAAAGGTGGCAAATTCCTGTTGCCTCCAGTCTCTGAAGAATTCCTGCATCCAGTGAGATTCCTGCTGCCTCCTGTTTTCTATGAAATCCTGAAATCTGAAGAATTCTTCTACTGCTAGACTGCTGCTGACTTAAGCAAACCTATTACTGCCGCCTTGGTCGTAACAAGACCATTACATATTTTTAAGGAAAATGTGGATAAATGTTTGGAGCTGAGGAAAATATGGGGCTGTTAAGAGACAGCAGGGAAATCCAAGTCATTTTGGATTGCTGATGCAAAAAGCTGGCACTGATATAATTGTCTCATTTTGAACTATAAACTTCTAAGATTTTATACCTTTTCATTTCAGCTAATTTAGTTTTATTGCAATGCATTCCTACATAGTCAAGATAGTATTTACATTTTTCGATGCAAAGTATTTTGAAAAACATTGCAATCTAAATTTAAAGGTAGAAAGCCTCTGCTCCAAAGACAATTTGGGAAGGTCCAACTGGTGTCTGGCAATCCAGGAACTAGTGCCATTCTCACACTGAGACCTCCTTCAGTTTGGATCGTTTTTTTAAATTTAGCCTAAGGATACTTGCCAGACACTTCAGTAGGTACATGCCCTTTTTCCTGTTGCACTGCCATTTTATTACTTTTCAACCCCTGATTGATCTTTTCATCTGCCTACAGCATCACATCAAACCTTTCCTGCTGGATTCAGGGATGTTTTAAACAAAAACATTCCATCAAGATTTTCAATTCCTCTTGGTGTCTTATGAAACTTTATCCTGAAAAGCATTACCATTTCCTCTGCTTGTCCTGTACTTTTATTTCTGTTTTCTGTTAGTGACTATTTCATTTATTCTTCATGGTAGAAATTTCACAGTTTGAAATACAGCATTTAAATATGTCACCCACCTAAAAAAAACACAGGGAAGCTGCAATGAACATATTTAGATATGGCATACAAAATGACAGTATGATGCAGAGTGGCAGCTAAAATACAGCTAATATTTACAATCTGTACATAAGACTGATGTCCTGCACTGAACATGCTTATACAAGTGATAACAGAAACGATGTAGACATCCATCAGGAATCACCTTAACTATTACCAATAGAAACAAAATAACATAAAGAACTCTATGAGGTCATTTAAAGAAAAGTCCTGCTTCCTCATAAGTAATATATCTTGACACTTGGAATTTATGTTAATATTGATGTATATGTTCACCGTGAAATTTCAATGCCATACATTTATATTATTAATATTCATATCTCTTAGTGCAGCTCAGATTCAATACTCTAGGGGTTTTAGGAGCCTTGGTTGTGTTAAAAACCCATGTATTTGTAGTGTGTGTGAATTGGACCCCTATGCTCTAAATTATCTACTGTCCAAGTTTCTGCTTAGCAACTAAAGGACTTCACTTCACAGTGACAGTTACGGTAGAACATGGTCAATAGAAAGTCAGCACAGATTTGGTAAAGGAAAATTGTGTTTGGCTAACTTGATTGAGTTCTTTGATGAACTGGAGGAAGAAACATGCAAGTAATTGAGGGAAATGAGTAATACACATAGAATAATAATCACGGGGAATTTCAACTACCACAAAATTAGTTTGCCTTAAGAGTACATAAAGGGATAAGAGAACAGAGTTCCGACAATGTGTACAGGAATCCTTTCTAAACCAACATGTAAGAATACTAAATCTAATAACGGGGAATGAAACCGAGCAGATAAGAAAAGTAAAAGTCAGGGACAATCTAGGTAATAGTGACCATAACATAATAAGGTTTAGGATATTAATTGAGCAGTACAGGACATGAAAAAGATCAGGGAATAGATTTTAGAAAAGCTAGTCTTAAGGGGCTGAGAATAGAACTTGGGAACATAAAATGGACAACAATATTGGCAAATAATGATGGAGAACAGTAATGGGAAACATTTAAAATGGTATTCAACAGAACCCAGGGAAAATATATTCCACTAAAAAACGAGAACAAACTAAACACTAATGAAATATCATGGATGAATAAAGACATAAGGGAAAAATTGAGGGTAAGAACAGAGACAACTAAGTACATAGATAACAGAAGAGCATGACAAGAAAGAATTTGAAGAGACTAGGGGGAGAAGTCGAAACAACAATTAGGAGGGCAGAGAGGGACTATGAAATAAACTTTTCAAGGACATAAAACAAAACACTAAAACATTCCACAGGCAGTTAAATTACAAAAAAGACAGGCAGGATGGGAATATGACTGCTAAGGGACAGTCAAAGTAAAATTACAGACAATGATAGTGAAATGACAAAAATATTAAAACAATTATTTTACTTGAGGATCAGATGGAAATATCATCAGAAGACAAGATTAGAAATGATGTAACTGCATTTAAAAGAAGAAGAGGAGAAATATTAAACAAACTAATCAAACTCAAAGAGGATGAATCCTGTAATACTGATGGAGTATATCTGTGCACTTTAATAAATTGTTTTAAAATTCATTCATAGGATGTGAGAATCGTTGGCAAGGCCAGTATTTGTTGCCCATTCCTAATTGCCTTTGAGAAGGTGGTGGTGAGCCACATTCTTGAACCGCTGCAGTCCATCTAGTGTAGGTTCACTCACAATGCTGTTAGGAAGGGACCTTGACCCAGCAACAATGAATGAACGGCAATATAGGTCCAAGTCAGGATAGTGTGAGACTTGGAGGGGAACTTGCAGGTGGTGGTGTTCCCATGCGCCTGCTACCCTTGTCCTTCTAGGTGGTAGAGATTGCGGGTTTGGAAAGTGCTGCTGAAGGAGGAATGGTGAGTTGCTGCAGTGCATCTTGTATATGGTGCACACTGCTGTCACTGTGCACTGGTGATGGATGGACTGAATTTTTATGGTGGCAAACGGGTGACGATCAAGCAGGCTGCTTTTTTCTGGATGGCTGTTATTTCAGAAGGGAGATAGAACATGTACAGGGAACGATTGACCAGTCAACTTAAAATCAGTGGTTGTTGTTGGAGCTGCAACCATCCAGGAAAGTGGAGAGTATTCCATCGCACACCTGACTTGTGCCTTGTAGATAGCGGACAGGCTTTGGAGAGTTAGCAGGTGAGTTACTCACCACAGAATTTCCAGCCTCCGACCTGCTGCTGTAGCCACAGTATTTATATGGCTTGTCCAGTTAACTTTCTGGTTAATGGTAACTCCCAAGTTGGCGGGGGATTCAGTGATGGTAATGTCGTTGAATGTCAAGGGGAGATGGTTTGATTCTCTCTTGTTAGAGATGGTCAGTATCTGGCACTTGTGTGGCACGAATGCTCCCTGCCACTTATCAGCCCAAGCCTGAATGCTAACCAGGTCTTGCTGCATGCGGTACGGACTGCTTCAGTATCTGAGGAATTGCGAATGGTACTGAAGACTGTACAATCATCGGCAAACAACCCCACTTCTGACCTTATGTTGGAGGGAAGGTCAGGTAAGAGAAACTAGGGAAGAGATAGCAGAGGCACTATCACATATATTTAATAATTCATTAGAAAAAGGTGCAGTGCCAGAGCATTGGTGGATAGCTAATGCTACATCTATAACAGGAACATGGAATTGAGGTTGAAGATCAACCAGGATCTTATTGAATGGTGAAGCAGGCTTGAGGGGCCATATAGCCTACTCCTGCTCCTATTCTTTCTGCTGTTATTTCAGAAGGGAGATAGAACATGTACAGGGAACGATTGACCAGTCAACTTAAAATCAGTGGTTGGAAAAATAATGGAATCTCTACTAAAGAAGACAATTTTAAAAATTTAGAAACCGAACAATATAATAATGAAGAACTGAACTTTTGGGCCAGCCTCCCCTCCCCACTGAAGTCAGTCACGGAGAAGACAGGGGTAGCTGAAAATATCAGTGCCGGCCCGTGTGTCAATAGCAGGACACTGTTCCCAGCCCCGGCAATGTTAAATAGAGAGAGGGGAGGGTGGGACAGGGATCCCACCCTCCCCACTAATGCGGCCAATTAAAGTATTCAAAAAGCTCATTAAGAACTTGTTGGGGGGGAGGGAGTGGGGGAATATTAAAGGGTGCAGACGGGTTTGAGAGGGTGTCTGTTTGTAGGTCAGCTAAAGGGAAACGGGTACAAAGTGGGAAGCTAGTCATGGCTGCTCCAGGGCATCACCTTGGAGGTGCCCTTGACACTGCACAGGTGGCAGGGAGAGAGGGTATCCGAGCGCTCGGGCATTGTACTAGGTCATTTCCCTACCCACCCCAGCATCATGGGGATGGAAGAGCAGAGGGCAATGCTGCCTATCACAATAGGGCAGCCATTTGTCGAAAAGGAAAGCTGCAGCTGGCATTGGGGGCATAACTCTCAGATTTTGGGTCCACTGGCTCTAATTGGACAGGAAACCCATCACCATATCAATTAAGGGCTCATGCCCATGAACATCTTAACTTTAATCAGTTTCCCACTCGAGGTAGGTTTCTGAGCCGAAAACAGGTCCGGCTCCTGTTTCCTGCTTCTGTGGTGAAAATTCAGCCCAAATAGTCAAAATGCATGTCAAAAGGGAAAGTCTTGTTTTACCAACCTCATCCGAGTCTTTGAAAAGGTGTAGGCTGAACTTAGTCGAAATGGTGGAGTCCCAGTACCAGGCTGCAAAGACGAGGGGAACCCTGCCTCTGTCTTTCAGTGCACAACCCCCTCCCCCACCACCCATTGCAATTCAACAACACTCGTACAATTAACTCCCGTCAACGTGGTCCCCATAACTTAAGGATGGGAATCCCGCCTCCAAGAGCTGCCGGCCAATCAGAGGGCCAACAGTTCAGTAGTATCACTGGCACCACCGGGATTGGTGGTCACTGCCGGCACTACACCAGGCCTTGGGCCAGACCCAGCACTAGAGCCCCAGACTCAAGGTAAGTGAGCCAAGGCCCCACTGAGAGGGAGGAGGGTGGTCTTTGAGGGTGGGGAGGGAGGGTAAGTGGATGTGTGGACTTTGCCACTGGGGGCCCGCTGTGAGCCACAGATTGCCCACAGAGGATGTCAGCCCCACCAAGTCCGCAGGGATTGCCTTGTTTTATTGGGCGACCTCCCCACGTGGCAGAGGCCCAGCCCCCGCTGCTGGGTTAATTCCAGCAGAGGCAGTAAGAGGCACTTAAGTGACAACTAATTGACCAGACACATGGCAGATGAAATTTAACACAGAGAAGTGTGAAGTGATATATTTTGGAAGGAAGAATGAGGAGAGGGAATATAAACTAAATGATACAATTCTAAAAGAGGTTTGGAACAGAGAGATCTGGGGGTATATGCAAATAAATATTCGTAGGTGGCAGGACACATTGAGAAAGCTGTTAAAAAAGCATATGGGATCCTTGACTTTATTAAGAGAGGCGTCGAGTACAAAAGCAAAGAAGTTATACCAAACCTTTATAAAACACTCGTTAGGTCTCAGCTCAAGTAATATGTTCAGTTCTGGGCACCACATTTTAGGAAGGATGTCAAGGCCTTAGAAAGGGTGCAGAAGAGATTTGCTGGAATAGGACCAGGGATAAGGGTATGGGTTATGTGGCTGGACTAGAGAAACTGTGGTTGTTTTCCTTAGAGCAAAGTAGGTTAAGAAGAGATTTGACAGATGTGTTCAAAAATGATTGTTATAGACTAAATAAGGAGAAACTGTTTCCAGTGGCAGATAAGTCGGTAACCAGAGAACACAGATTTAATGTGATTGGCAAAGGAATCAGAGGCGACATGAGGACAAAAAGTTTATGCAGTGAGTTGTTACGATTTGGAATGCACTAGCTGAAGGAGTGATGGAAGCAGATTCAATCATGACTTTCCAAAGGGAATTGGATACATACATGAAGGGAAAGCATTTAAAGGACTATGGGGAAAGAGCAAAGGAGTGGGTCTAATTGGATAGGTCTACCAAGGAGCCAGTACAGGCACAGTGAGCCAAATGGTCTCCTTCTGCACTATATCATTCTATGCTTTTATGATGTCTGAGGAAAGCTTGGAAGTGGTAGTGAATTTTAGTTCACAGCACAAGGTTGAATTGGGAAAAAGTCAGCACACCGAGGGGGAGAGAGAGAGAGAGCAATCAAAATGCTGAGGAGCTCTACGGTATAGAATGGTGCAGAAGAGCAAAGCTTAGAGGAGTCAGATAATAAACGTGGCAGCTGTAAAGGAATGATAAGATGAAATAGAAAATGTTTTGCTGGAACAGAGGAATGTAATAAAGCCTCTGACATCGGAACTAAAACTTGCAAGGAAATAAGAAAGAGAAAACTGTAGATTACAGCAGAATAAGTAATTATGTAACAAAAACTGTTATAGAGCAAAAAAGAAAGCACTTATTTATTCTTTCTAAAGATGTGGGTATCACTGGCGAGGCCAGCATTTATTGCTCATCTCCTGTTTCCTCGAGAAAGTGGTGGCGAACCTTCTTCTTGAACCGCTACAGTCCATGTGAAGAAGGTTCTCCCACAATGCTGTTAGACAGGAATTTTTTAGGTTTCTGACTCAGCAACAATAAAGGAAGAGTGAGATATGTCCAAATCAGGATGCTGTGTGACTTGGAGGAGAACTTGGAGGTGATGGTGTTCCCATGTCTCTCTTGCCCTTTTCCTTCTAGATGATGGAGGTCACAGGTTTGGGAGGTGATACCAAAGAAGACTTGGCATCTTGCTGCAGGGGGATCTTGTAGATGGTACACTGCTGCCACTGTGTGCCAGTGGAGGTGGGAGTGGACTTGTAAGCCAGTGGACAGGGTGCCATTCAGCAGGCAACTTAGTCCTGAATGGTGTTCAGCTTCTTGAGTGTTGTTGGCTTCTTTTCCCATTCCCACACAGTTACCTCTGGTGTCCCCAAGGATCTATCCTTAGCCTCTTCCTATTTCTCATCTACATGCTGTCCCTTGCCAACGTCATCCAAAACACATCATATTTCACATGTATACTGATGACACCATGCTCTACCTCATAACCAACTCTCTCGACCTCTCCACTGTCTCTTAAGTTGTAAAACTGCTTACCTAACATCCAGCACTGGATGAGCAGAAATTTCCTCCAATTAAATATTGGGAACACTGAAGGCATTGTCTTTGGTCACCGCTACAAACTCCACTCCCTAGTCATAGACTCCATCTCTCTCCCTGGCAGCTGTCCAAAGCTGAACCAGACTGTTCGCGACTTTGATGGCATATTTGACCCCGAGATGAGCTTTCAAACACAAATCTATACCATTGCTCAGACTGCTTATTTCCAGCTCTGTAATACTGCCCATCTCCTTCCTGCCTCAGCTCTTCTGCTGCTGAAACCCACATCCATGCCTTTGTTACTGCCACACTAAACAATTCTAAAGCACACCTGGCTGACCTCTCACATTCTACCCTTCATAAGCTTGAGGTCATCTAAAACTCTGCTGCCTGTCCTAACTTGTACCAACTGCCATTCACTCATTGTCCCTGCGCTCGCTGACCTACACTGGCTCCCAGTTTATCAATGCCTTGATTTTAAAATTCTCATCGTTTTAAATCCTTCCCTATATCTATAATCTCCTGCAGTCTTATAACCCTCCAAGATATCTGCGTACCTCTAATTCTGGCCTCTTGAGCATCTCTTGTGCTCCAACATTGGTGGCCATGTCTTTAGCTGCATAGGCCCTGGTTCTGAAATTCCCTCCCTGCAAGTCTCCACCTCTCTACCTTGCTTTCCTCCTATAAGAGACTTCTTAACACCTATGCCTTTGACCAAGCTTTTGGTTATCTCCCTAATAGCCCATTTTCTCCCCAAAGCCTGTCCACCATCTACAAGGCACAAGTCAAGAGTGTGATGGAATACTCACCACTTGCCTGGATGGGTGCAACTCCAACAACACTCCAGAAGCTCGATACTATTCAGGACAAAGCAGCCTGCTTGATCGGCACCAAATCCACCACGTAAATATTTACTCCCTCCACTACTGGTGCACAGTGGCAGCAGGGTGTACCATCTACAAGATGAACTGCAGCAACTTACAAAGACTCCTTTGACTGCACCTTTCAAACCTGTGGGGTCTTCCACCTAAAAGGACAAGGGCAGCAGCCGCAAGGGAACACCACCATCTACAATAAAAGCAAAATACTGCGGATGCTGAAAATCTGAAATAAAAACAAGAAATGCTGGAACCACTCAGCAGGTCTGGTCGCATCTGTGGAAAGAGAAGCAGAGTTAACGTTTTGGGTCAGAAAAGTTAACTCTGCTTCTCTTTCCACAGATGCTGCCAGACCTGCTGAGTGGTTCCAGCATTTCTTGTTTTTACCACCATCTACAAGTTCCCCTCCGAATCACACATAATTCTGACCTGGAACTACATCACTGTTCCTTCACTGTTGCTGGGTTAAAATCCTGGAACTCCCTTTCCAACAGCATTGTGGGTGTACATACACCACATGGACTGCAGTGGTTCAAGAAGGTGACTCACCACCACCTTTTCAATGGCAATTAGGGATGGACAAAAATTGCTGTCCTAGCCAGCAAAGCTCACAGCTCATGAAATAATTTTTTTTTAAATCTGTTTATGTGGCTCGGTTTCATATTTTATTTTATAATCTCTCTGTGAAGAACTTTGCAATATTTTACTACTTTAAAGGCACTATATAAATACCAGTTGTTGTTGGAGCTGCACTCATCCAGGCAAGTGGGGAATATTCCATCACCCATATGACTTGTGTCTTGTAGATAGTGTAAAGGTCTTTGGGAGTCAGAAGCAATGTTCCCTGTAAATTCTGTTCGATTTTTGCATTGTGCGGTTCATTTAAGATTGATGTGTAGCCACGCATGAGCGCATCTTAAAAGGAACGTTGCTTGCGTGCAGCCTGTTTGTTCCCTGCATGGCACATTCCTGATCACTGCGTAATCACATGCCTGCATAGCTTAGGGGGAACATTCATCAGGAGGTGAATTAATGGCCACAGAATACCCAGCCTCTGATCTGTCTAGTAGCCATAACATTTGTATGGCTGGTCCAGTTAGTTTCTGATCAATGGTGACCTCAAGATGTTGATGGCAATAATTCAGGAATGATAATGCCATTGAATATCAACATGATATCTTTGTGCTCCCTCTTCTTGTAGATAGTCATTGCCTGTGTAAGAAAAAGTTGAAGTCCCTTTGGACTGTTTGTTCAATGGTTCAAAGCTGATTCCATATTGTTAACAATTATGATTTGGTTTAAGCATAAGTGAGACTGAACTCACACAGTATTTGAGCAGCATTTCACAAAGAAAAATTGAGAATTATATTGCCCATTAATTTCCTTTGGGTCATATGTGTGGCCCATTCCTTGTTCCTTTCACTCACATCTGCTTATCTCTGGATCAGTCCCCTTCCTGACCCTTCTGCACTCATAATGACCCAAATTCACAAGGATATACACCAAAAACCTAACTACAGAAACATCCAGTCATAAATCTTCCATAGCCCTCCATTCTACCCAATCACGGGCCTGGAAAGTTCTGTGTCTGGCACAGGCCTTGGGCCTCCCTTATCTGCTGTTTAGCCTTATCACAAGCTTTTCCTATGTTTGTTTATTGATTCCCTTGTAATGACACAACCCAGGACATTGAGGATAATGAGTTCATACTGTAATTAAGATCTGGTCTTTAACATACTTTTCCCAACTTCTGACAGAGAAGAAATAAAACTAGGTCAATAAAATTATACTATATTACTAAAACATAAAGAAACAATCTTAATATTAAATGACAGTCTAGCTAAGTTTAATACTGAAAATTAGTAAAAGGGTTTTATAGTTAGTTATGTTTCAATGACTCATAAAAGTTTGAGCATTTCCACAGACAGAAAGAGATGAAATAAAACTGTAGACTGGTGCTCTTTTGCTTCACTTTCCTAGCAATAATAAGTGTATTTTTGAAATAACAAGGCCACTTGTGATGCAACCCTGGTCCTGCTGTCAGCACCAAGTCCCAGGCAGCGTGTTTCTTCAGAACTAAGCTATTAGAGATAAGCTTAGGGTCATTTAACTCTTGCAATACCTGATCCCTCAAAATACTATGAATAAAAACATATTCTTACACCTGCCACTTGCTTGGCGCAAATGTTACTTGGCACTTAACAACCCAAGCCTGGATGTTGTCTAGGTCTTGTTGCATACTGGCATTAATTGCTTCATTATCTGAGGAGTTATGAATGGGACTGAACCCTGTGCAATCATCAGCAAACATCCCCACTTCTGCCTCTATGGTGGGGAGAAGGTCAGTGATGAAGCAGCTGGAAATAATTGCGCCTAGGGCACGACCCTGAGGAACTCATGCAGCAATATCCTGGGGCTGAGATGATTGGCCTCCAATAACAATCATCTTCCTCTGTGCTGGGTATGACTCCAGCCACTGGAGATTGTTCCTGCTGATCCCCATTGAATTCAGTTTTACGAGGGCTTTTTGTTGCCAAACCCAATCGAATGCTTACTTGATATCATGAACAGTCACTCTCACCTGACCTTTGGAATTCAGCTCTTTTGCCCATGTTTGCACCAAGGCTACAGTGCAGTATGGAGCTGAGTGGTGCTGATGGAACCCAAACTGAGCATCAGTGAGCAGGTTATTGGTGAGTAAGTGCTGCTTCATAGCACTGTTAATGACTCCGTCCATCACATTACTGACAATTGAGAGTAGGCCGATAGGGCAGTAATTACCGGGTTGAATTTAACCGACATTTTGTGGACATTGCAATTATATAGCACTTTATTATATTCTCAGGAATTTTGTGGACATTGCAATTATATAGCACTTTATTATATTCTCAGGAAGTTCCAAATCAATTAATTGCTTTGTAGTCCAGTCACTGTTTGGTGCGGTGTTACATAACAATATGAAAGGCACAATTCAGCATAGCGGTGCCTCATCAGACCCCTTTCCTATCCTGAGTGACGTGAAACAGGACTGTGTTCTCGCACTTGCACTGTTGGGGATCTTCTTCTCACTGTTGCTCTCACATGTGTTCAAGTCTTCAGAAGAAGGAATTTTCCTCCACACAAGATCAGATGGCAGGTTGTTCGACCTTGCCCGCCTTAGAGCGAAGACCAAAGTATGGAAAGTCCTCATCAGGGAACTCCTCTTTGCTGACGATGCTGCATTAACATCCCACACAGAAAGAGTGGCTGCAGAGACTGATTGACAGAATTGCAGCTGCCTGCAACGAATTTGGCCTAACCATCAGCCTCAAGAAAATGAAGATCATGAGACAGGACGTCAGAAATGCTTCATCCATCAATATCGGCAACCACGCTCTGGAAGTGGTTCAAGAGTTCACTTACCTAGGCTCAACTATCACCAGTAACCTGTCTCTCGATGCAGAAATCAATAGGCGCATGGGAAAGGCTTCCACTGCTATGTCCAGACTGGCCAAGAGGGTGTGGGAAAATGGTGCACTGACATGGAACACAAAAGTCTGAGTGTTTCAAGCCTGTGTCCTCAGTACCTTGTTCTACGACAGCGAGGCCTGGACAACGTATGTCAGCTAAGAGCAACGTCTCAACTCATTCCATCTTTGCTGCCTCCGAAGAATCCTTGATATCAGGTGGCAGGACCATATCTCCAACGCAGAAGTCCTTGAGGCGGCCAACATCCCTAGCATATACACCCTACTGAGCCAGCGGTGCTTGAGATGGCTTGGCCATGTGAGCCACATGGAAGATGGCAGGATCCCCAAGGACGCATTGTACAGCGAGCTCCTCACTGGTATCAGACCCACCGGCCGTCCATGTCTCCGCTTTAAAGACATCTGCAAACGCGAGATGAAGTCCTGTGACATTGACCACAAGTCATGGGAGTCAGTTGGTCACTGAGTGCCAGAGCTGTCAGACAGCCATAAAGGTGGGGCTAAAGTGTGGCAAGTCGAAGAGACTTAGCAGTTGGCAGGAAAAAAGACAGAAGTGCAAGGAGAGAGCCAACTGTGTAACAGCCCCGACAACCAATTTTATCTGCAGTGCCTGTGGAAGAGTCTGTCACTCTAGAATTGGCCTTTATAGCCACTCCAGGCGCTGCTTCACAAACCACTGACCACCTCCAGGCGCGTATCCATTGTCTCTCGAGAGAAGGAGGCCAAAAAAGAAGAAGTCCAGTCACTGTTGCGATGGAGGGAAATGCAGCAGCCAGTTTCACCACAGCAGGGCTCCAACAACCATAAATAGATACATGACCAGATCATCTGTTTTTGGAAAGTGTTATTTGAAATATACTAGGAGAATTCTGCTGCTTTTCTTATCTTATCTGCTATGGAAATTTTTATGTTCACCTGACCAGGTGGATCGGGCCTTGCTTATCCAAAAGACAGTACCTCAATTAATCAAGTATTTCCTCAGTAATTGCAATGTTTTGTACTCAAATTTATGGAAGAGCTTCAATCTACTATTATCCTGCTTTTGCGAGAAATCCCTC
Organism: Heterodontus francisci; assembly: GCF_036365525.1. NCBI lineage: Eukaryota > Metazoa > Chordata > Chondrichthyes > Heterodontiformes > Heterodontidae > Heterodontus > Heterodontus francisci. The sequence continues at coordinate 152,802,722 of NC_090373.1, read as the reverse complement.
TCCACATCCAAAGTATTATATTCATAATTTCAAGGTAATGTTCTAATGCCACTTTCACATTAGTGTGAAATGGAAAGCAGAGGGAAAAGGTAAAAGCAGAGGTGTTTACTACCTTCCATTTGTATTTTAATTTTAGCTGTTTTTATTAACATGATAAAACTATTTCACATCAGCAACTGCTACTTTTGATTTACGTGAGGCCCTCGTTTACCACCTCAGATAGTATAAACAGTGTGAAGCAAGGAACTGCAAGCCATTTGATGCACAGAGGAATACTGAGTGAGCTTTCTTTGATGTAAAGGCAGTCCACTTTTTTGCTGTTCCATTCAGCATCAGAATAATGCGGTAAATTTGAATGTACATATATATATATACAATAACAACTTGGGCTGGATTTTAAAGCCTCTCCGAAGCTGGGAATGGTGGCGGGGGAAGCAATGAAGATCGGCACGGAGGAGGCCCGCCACCGACCCCGACGGCGGCAGTCCGCATACCGATGTTGGCGGTGATGGCGAGGCCTCATGGCGGCTGCCCCGCCGCTCAGCAACGGGACCTGTAATAAAATATGTTAATTACTACTTCCCATGCAGACTGCAGCAAGTTGGTATCTTCATTGTGGCAGCCGGCAACGCCCTGCCTTCAAGTCCTTGTTCGAGGAAATGAGGCACGACTCCTGTGGGGAGGGGAAGGAGGTGTTTTTCTCTGTGCAGGAGGGGTGAGCGGGGTTACAATGCTTCGGATTGGTCCGGCGGGTGGTGATGGGGAGGGGTAAAGGACAAAGGTTCTGAACTTTGGGGGCGGGAGGGGGAAGGTCAAATTTTCAAGATAGGTATTCCGGGGGGGAAAAAGAGCAGGAATATTGTGTTATGCCATTGGGGAGGGGGCGGTGGGAGAGTGCATGGAAAGGTTACTTTATTCATTTTTAAAATGTTTCGTAACTGTCCCTTTAAAATATAAATGCTGAGTTAGGGCTCCAAGCCCTTTATAAATGGTGCTGGACGCCTTTACCGGTGACGGCTCGTCCGCCTCCTCCACGTCATCGGGGGAGGCGGCCACTCCGGACATGGTAATGAGCTGCCGCATTTGGAATCGCGATGGTTCTGCGATGTGGGCCCTGTGCAAGTGGGCCGCAAATTTGTAAGCGGGCCGTCTACTTCGGCAGTGGGCTTTTAAAATGCAGCCCCTTGTATTTATATAGCGCCTTTAACACAATAAATCATCTTGGGGCAATTCATAGAAGCATTGGTAAGGCGATATTAGGACAGATGGCCAAAAACTCGGTCATAGGTTTTAAGGAACGTTTTAAAGGAGGAAAGAGATGTTGAGAGTTGCTGAGGTTTAGGGAGGGAATTCCAGAGCTTAGGGCCTCGGCAGCTAAAGGCACAGTCATCAAATATGGAGCAATTAAAATCAGGGATGCTGAAGAGGCCAAAATTGGATGAGTGCAGATATTTGGGAGAGTTGTGGAGCTATAGAATATAACAAAGATAGGGAGTAGCTGAGGCCAAAGAAAGATTTGAAAACAAGGATGAGAATTTTACAATTGAGGTGCTACTTGACCGGGAGCCAATGTAGGTCGGCGAGCACAAGGCTGATAGGTGAACAGGACTTGGTGCAAGTAAGGGCACGGGCTTCAGAGTTTTGGATGACCTCAAGTTTATCGAAAATATGGACTAATATATATATATATATAGAATGTATTTTTGTACAAAATGCAATTTAATATTTCCACATTTATTTGTAATACTTAAATTGATATATTTATCTCTCAAATAAATATAGAAGTATTAAATCATATTTTGTACAAAGTTTCCAGCCTGCATTAGGCTGCTTTTCCTGAACTATGTATTGCCCACTTCAGTACAGCAATGTGCAATATAAGTGAAAGGGTATGGCATGTTAAAATCCTGTCAAAGGAACTACCACCGTGGTTGATTTTCGTTCCCTTTAGCTGTCAGTTGAGATACGATTGCCCAGTGTCAGCTTTACAGTTACTACAAAGTGACATGAAGGAATTTACATGTCCCCAGACCATGTTGCTCTCCTCTCTATCAATCTGGTACACATATTCTGAGCAATTTAGTCATGTGACCAGCTCTTGCGGACTGACAAGACTAAAATGGTCATCACTACAACTTTCTTGACTTAGCAGCCCAATTGTATTGTTCATTTTAAATTGAGAAATGTGTGTGCAGTTACTGACACAAATACATGTATATGTCACTTCAACATGGATAAGAGGATGAGTCAAATAAAATGAAGCTCTGGAAGCGGTATCATGACAATTAATTCAGTCTTTGTTAATATTCATGTCATAATAGGGAGGAATTGGTTCCAATGTATTCAAAAACTCCAAGTGCACCAATTAAAATATGAATGATTTCTGGAGAAATCTGACAGTGCCAAGAAAATATTTGAATGAGAAGCTGCAGCTGCCAGTGCAGTTACTAGCAATTAAGCTAGTTGCTGGAGCCCTGAACCTGTTTGACACTGAACGCTCTCAGCTGAACACCAACTGTCACAAAACATATGGGCTCCAGCAGCAATCCCATATGCCATACCATGGTAGCAGTTAACAGCTAACAGCGTTGTGTCCTAGGAGTAAAGAGAGCAAAATATGATGCGATAACAAGCCAGACATTCTTGAATGACTGTCCTGGCTCAAGAACACAAGAAACAGGAGCAAGAATAGAGCATGTGACCCATCGAGCCTGCTCTGCCATTCAGAACGATCATGGTTGATCTTAGGATTCAATTCCGCTTTCCTGTGTACTTGTCAAATCCCTTGATTAGCTGAGAGACCACAAATTGGACAATAACAAGGCTGCTCTGTGGCCATTTTGTTTTCAACCCTTCTTCAAACACTCTGGGCTGAATTTTATTGAGCTCCTGACATCAGGCACCATGATGGGGGGAGGGCCGGAAGATCACAGCGGCAACTGCCCGCCACGGTGCCTGACGCCAAGATTGCCGGGTCTGATCTTCCCAGTGATAGTGAGGCTCCGGTGGTGCTCCCCCACCCAGCCGCTCGGCGACAGGACCCAACTTTAAGTATTGAAATAAAGGACATGAATAATTAACATACCATTCCCTGCGATCTTACTGGCTGTGCACAATCTTCCATATGACAGCTGGCATTCACGCGCCTTCACTTTCCTGTTCAGGGAAATCTGGTGCCACCGAGGGGCGAAGCGGAGGACGTTAAGATTTTAGTGTAGTGGGGAGGGGGGAAACGGGGTCAACTCTGCATTTCTAGTTTGTGGGGGGGGGGGTGGAAGGGATGACCTCTGCACTTTGTGCAGTTGTTGCAGAGAGAGGTCGACTGTTCAATTTAGGTGCTTTGTGGGGGGGAATATAGGTAAATAGTGCCAGCCCCTGCACAGAGGCAGCTGATGCGATTGCCGGCATCGCAGAGACCAGCCCTGCCTCGTGATAGGGAGGAGAAGACCGCCCTGCATATGGAAATGATCTGCTGCACGCTAGATCGTGGGTCATGGCCTCTGTGTGTGGATTGTTGCTGATTATTTCAAATCCAGATCTCTTATTAAATATTTAAATCTGTATCAGAACAGTCCATTGACATCCTCCCAGAGTTTAAAATCCTGCCACAATCTCAGGCTCAAACACAGACCCTGCTCTACCAATGACATTGGACGTCACTTCTTTGGGTTCCTTAAAGTTATTTTTAGACAGTAAAAGAAAAAAGAAATTGTTATTGGATATGTCAAAGCTAATATCCTGGAAGGATACTGTGAAGTGTCAAGGAGATTCAGAAGCAATTTGGCAAGATAAAAATAACACATTATGGGATTGACTGGCACTTGTCAACTGAAACCCAAGGGAAAATAGTTTGATAATTTAGTACAAGGAGTGAACACTCTCAGCTGGTGTTTACCATGTTTTACGTGCTGAAAGCACTGGTCCCCAACTCACAAGGAGAAAGGCTGAGCAGACATGCAAATAAAGGGTTGGATTTAGCGGAGGTGGATGGGGTCCCACCACCGGAGCCAAAAGCTGGGGGGGGGGGCGGGGAGGGCCAACCCTGCTTCAGCAGATGGCAGGACCCAGGGCCGCATTTTGCCAGTGGCAGTCAGTTATGTGGCTGCTGTGGGGGCTGCCATCCCCATTAAGGATGATAGCCCATCTCCAAGTTTTGCCGGCCCAATCAGAGGGCTGGCAGCTTGGCAGAGCCACCGCCTGCAGTGGCCACGCCTGAGGCTGTACCTGGAGCATTAGTGTGTTGGTAGCTGTGCACCCTTAAAGTCAGGTATGTGAGGTCTGGGGGAGCCAGGGACTGTCAGGCAGGCCCCGGCGAGGTGGGGTGGTTGGGTGGGCGGGGGGGTGGTCACTGAGTGCTGTGGCAGACATAGCCACCGAAAACCCCTCTGTGGGCCAAAGAGTGCCCAAGAAGGAGAAGCCCCCACCACACCACCCCAACACCCCACTTCCCTCCAAGCACCAGTGGGTTCCCAAGCTGCTTGGAAAATGCCAAGGGAGGCAGGAAGAGGCCTTGAAAGAATTGTACCTGACTGAGCAGCAAAACCTGCTGTAGGTGATAATGCCTGTTATTAGCAGAAGAAATGAAGAAGCCAACAGTTTATTTTATCAGTGAGCTGTATTTTGATTCCATAATGAACTGAAATGTAGAAGTCAGCATAGTTTAGACAAACAATAACATATTTTATGTAAATTAATTTCTGCTATTTTGTTTGCAGTGACATGTAGATCTTTGTAATTGATAATTAAATTTGGCTGTAAAACAAAAAAAAACTGCAGATGTATAATTTTATGCTATCACTTAGTCAAAATTACCCCTAGTAGCTCAGGCAGCATCGCTGGAGAGAGAGAGAGAGGTATATGCCTCAACTGTAACCCTCTTGACAGTGTGAGAGGGTGTGGGGGGGGTTTGCTGGCATGGTGTTAAAATATCAGGATCAAGCAACCTGACCACAACAAGATCCTGTTATCAGCTGCCATAATATTTATGGTGGCAATTCAGGCCCTGGACAAGATTCCCACTAAAAGCAGGCAGGGCTTTCTTAACATTCAGAAGTTGCAGCCGATGATGTTATTGGTGCAAGAAATATTTTTAGCCTCACTGCAATGTGTGTGGGGGGGGGGGGGGGGGGGTGGTAGGGGGTGGTGGTGGGAGAAGTGGTTCTGCATTGTTTGTTGCCCAGCAGAAGCAATAAGGCAGGCGAAGCTAACTGTTTGGAAGAGGCCCAGGTTAGTTTTACAACTTTGCCTATTTTTAAGCACTTTGTAGGCCGGGCCAAGCAGGAGTACTTCCTCCCCAGGCCTCACAAGAAAGCTTTCAGCCTTCCCAGCCTTGATTGGGCCGTTGATCTCACATGCCTTCCCCTCCCCTCTCAGATGTGTCTCCTAGTCTTCCCCCTCTTTGATTGCTGAGGAATTATTCCCACGAGGCCCTGGCTTCAGCCCCCTGATGAAAATTCTGCTCCCCAATGGCCAGGCTGTCAATCAGGCCCAATGTTGAGCAAAAGCCTGCATTGATTTATCTAAATGTGGTTCTGCTGTTAAGATCGCAATGCCTTTAGTTCCCTGGCCTTGCTGGGTTATTTGCCTGCTACCGCACTCCCGGTAATATTGGAGCTGTGGAATCAACATTTCAGGTGGATGACTTCTCGTCACAACTGACAGAATAGGGAGTTATACATCCAAGATTGCAGATGACACTAAGTTAGCAGCCACAGTAAGTTATGCGAACAGGAGGAGGAAGATAGACAGATGAAGTGGGTGGGCAAAGCAATTGCAGATGGTGTTCAATGTGGCAAAATTTGAGTTGATCCACCTTGGACCTGTGAAAGACACATCAAAATATATTCTTAATGATGAAAGAATAGGAAGTTTGGAGGAGCAGAGGGGTTGAGGTGTCTAACTACATAGATCACTAAAAGCTAGTCCACAGGTCTGCAAAGTAATCAAAATGGCTAATGAAATAGAGTCATAGAATTTTACAGCACAGAAACAGACCCTTCGGCCCAACGCGCCTGCGCTGACCATCAAGCACCCATCCAATCTAATCCCATCTTCCCGTACTGGGCCCGTAGCCTTGTATGCTATAGTGTTTCAAGTGTTCATCTAAATACTTCTTAAATGTTGTGAGGGTTCCTGCCTCTACCACCCCTTCAGGCAGTGTGTTCCAGATTCCAACCACCCTCTGGGTGAAAACATTTTTCCACAACTCCCCTCTAAACCTTCTGCCCCTTACCTTAAATCTATGTCCCCTAGTTATTGACCCCTCCGCTAAGGGAAAAAGTTCCTTCCTATCTATCCTATCAATGCCCCTCATAATTTTGTATACCTCTATCAGGTCCCTCCTCAGCCTTCTCCGCTCGAAGGAAAACAGCCCTAGCCTATCCAGTCTCTCTTCAGAACTGAAAAGCTCCAGCCCAGGCAACATCCTGGTGAATCTCCTCTGCACCCTCTTCAGTGCAATCACATCCTTCCTATAGTGTGGTGACCAGAACTGTACACAGTACTCCAGCTGTCACCTAACTAGCGTTTTATACAGCTTCATCATAACCTCCTTGCTTTTCTATTCTATGCCTCGGCTAATAAAGGCAAGTATCCCGTATGCCTTCCTAACCACCTTATCTACCTGTGCTGCTGCCTTCAGTGATCTATGGACAAGCACCCTAAGGTTCCTCTGACCCTCTGTACTCCCTAGGGTCCTACCATCCATTGTATATTCCCTTGCCTTGTTAGTCCTCCCAAAGTGCATCACTTCACACTTCTCAGGATTAAACTCCATTTGCCACTGCTCTGCTCATTTTACCAGCCCATCTGTATCGTCCTGTAGTCTAAGGCTTTCCTCCACACCACCAATTTTCGTGTCGTCTGCGAACTTACTGATCATACCTCCTATATTCACGTCTAAATCATTAATGTACACTACAAACAGAAAGGGTCCCAGCACTGATCCATGTGGCACCCCACTGATCATAGGCCTCCATTCGTAAAAACAACCCTCGACCATCACCCTCTGCCTCCTGCCACGAAGCCAATTTTGGATCCAATTTGCCAAATTGCCCTGTATCCCATGGGCTCTTACCTTCTTAACCAGTCTCCCATGCAGGACCTTATCAAAAGCCTTACTGAAGTCCATGTAGACTACATCAAATGTTGCCCTTTTATCTGAAGGGGGCTGGAATACAAAGGAGAGGAAGAGATGCTTCAGTTGCACAGATCCTTGCTTAGACCCCATCTGGAGTACTGCATTTCGTCTTGGGCACAAAACCTCAGGAAAGATATACAAAACAAAATACTGCAGCTGTAAGAAATCTGAAACAAAAGACAGAAAATGCTGGAAATGTTCAGCAGGTCATGCAGCATCTGTGGAGAGAGAAACAAAGTAACATTTCAGGCCGGCCAGCTCGCATCAGTTTTCCTGAAAGGTCACCGACCAGAAACATTAACGCTCTTTCTCTCCACAGATGTTGTCTGACCTACTGAGTATTTCCAGCATTTTCTGATTATATTCTAACCCTCATCTATTTTAAAGATTAATGCTTTTCCCTCGCCTGTTCCGTCCGGCACCAATCATCCTTTTGGAGGTGGAGCAAATTTGAAAGATGAAAATTTACCTTTAATTGTCTGAAAAGAAAACCAGCTCTGAAGGTCATATTTTTTAGCTATTCGATGCCCAAAAGGACTAAGGTGGCCATGTCATAAACATAACCTGGTCAGTCTTTAACATCAGTCTTTGAGTGCCACATTGAACCATTTAGCAGGGCAAATTATACTGTGGGTCTGGAGTGTGATGATAAACCACAAAGTGTGTATCAATATTGGTGTAACTATAACCTTATGCTAATTGGCTCCCGCACCCCGCCTCCCCCAACACTGCCACTAACCCTGCTGGGACAGTATATAAGTAGCATGGTGCAGGTAAGTGAGAAAGCAACTACAGGCACATCAGCAGTCTGCATTGGCCCCATATGGATGGAAGTTCCATAATATGGGCAGCACAGTGGTGCAGTGGTTAGCACCGCAGCCTCACAGCTCCAGCGACCCAGGTTCGATTCTGGGTACTGCCTGTGCGGAGTTTGCAAGTTCTCCCTGTGTCTGCGTGGGTTTTCGCCGGGTGCTCCGGTTTCCTCCCACATCCAAAAGACTTGCAGGTGATAGGTAAATTGGCTGTTGTAAATTGCCCCTAGTGTAGGGAGGTGATAGGGAATATGGGATTACTGTAGGGTTAGTATAAATGGGTGGCTGTTGGTCGGCACAGACTCGGTGGGCCGAAGGGCCTGTTTCAGTGCTGTATCTCTAAATAAATAAATAAATAAAACCAAGCTGCCATGGGTGGCAGTGGGGTAGGGGTGGAGGAGGAGAGATTGCAGGCTCCCTTCCCCACTCCTGACTTTGCTTCCCTTTGCCCCTGAAGGGGGCAAATCTGCACTTTTTTTTAACAACCTGAGGTTTTTTTTCAGTCATCTGGGTCACTTCTCAGGTCTGAGCCTCACTAATGGAGTCCGTGCCCCTGTGGAGTTTAGTAGGCCTCACCTCACTGAGTGCACCAGCTACCACAGACACTCTTTATTGTATCCAGTGAAAAAGAACCCCTCTGCAAGCTCTAGCCTTTTGTTGTCATTTGTCTTGTAAGCAGTCAGCAGAGGTTCCACCTCTTAAAGGAAAATTAGAAATTCTCAGAAATGACGAAGATATGACTTAACGTGTTTTCGCCATTTCTTTGGTGGGGAGGGAGGAGGGACCCCTGAGGGTTTTTGGCTATCACATGTTTTGACGCTCTGAAATCTTCCCTAGTCTGTCACTAACTGAACTTAACAACAGACTTGATTGGTTATAATTGACTCCACCCCCAAATAAGATTACTGACGAGATTGAAACCACTGCCACCGCTTTTTCTCTAAAAAAGCAGCAGTGTAGATTTTGTGAAGGCAACTGTGTTTTACTAACTAATAATAGGTCTCGTGACAGACTCATGTTGTTGATACCTGATAATGTTGACTTTGAAGGATTAATGATTGCAAGATAAACATTGCAGGTTTATTCAATGATAATCCACAGCTCTGGCTAATGTTATATGGCATCATCTACAGTGCATAAGAAAATTACATGTTTCAAATTCACACCCAAGTGGTTGTTATTTCTGTAACTCTGCTTTGCCTGTGCAGTTTTCTCTTCATCAAATCACACAGTATATAATAGAACAAGTAGATGGGAGACTGTTACCAAGGCAAAGAATTCAGGGGCAAATATATCATTCTAAGCAAAGTTCAATTAATTTAGCAGCATTCAAACCCTGAGTGGTGCTATTTCCTGAAAACACACTTATGCTTGTATTTTCTTTGATGAATACAGTGTACAATTCCTACATTGTTCTTGATCACACACCCAGCGTGTGCACTGATGTGAAGGTAAAATTCTGTTATCTGTGCTGGTGGTGTCAATTGGGAGGCAAGTGACCTGCTCAAGGGGCTGAAGCACATAATTCAAACCAAAGAGCCATTGCGTCAGATGATTTGAATTGCAGGGGTTTTAAGGTTTCATTTCACTGTGTGTGACAGGGGAAAAATATACCCTGTAACTATGTTGGAAAAGGATATCAAGGACTAAATTCACTATAATTAAAGGCTATAATTTAAATACAACATGCAAACCTTATAATTGGCCCTAGCTATGTTGTGATGTATGGCATCATCAAAATCCCTCAAATGAATGCAGCCTTGAAATTAATTCCCAGGCACTCATTATTTATGTAATTCTCTTTTTGCCATGTGCTTTCCTCTATATGTGTGAGCATTTATCGAGCATTTATGCTCATGTATAAAATCACACTGTCAACCAGTGAACAAGTATAGTCAACCCCAGGTAAACACTCAGCTTGCCCGAGCATAGGATTCCAATGTACCAGCCTACATCGTATTGAATTCCTGACCTAAATAGGTGGGGTACATTTAATCCAGTCAAATTTCAACCAGGGTCTGCTGCGTAGATATTAGGAAATAAATCAATTTAATGTAAAATGTACCATTGTGTCAATTGCCTTTTGTCATTTTGTTTATATCAAATTGTTAAATGATTTATTCAATGGCCTGTGCTTTGAAACATATATTTGAAATCCTGATGCCAACACAATTTGGATTCAAGGTCAGTTTTTTTTCTTTTCCAAAACAGATGTGTTTTTATGAGGATTTTTAGGAATGTTTGAGTGTCCGATGAATCATAGGTTTGCATCTGCTTTGGATTCTGAGCGCACACCAACTTTTGCAATGCTGCATTCATAGAAACTAACTTGAGGAAAACAAATGCTAATAGACAGTTAAAATCATGTCAAGCAAGAAAGAAAAAATCATGGACAGCTATTTGTTTATGAAGGCATCATTTTAAAACTGTGTGCATTGTTCCAATATTTCATGCAATGCTTTGATTTTGTACAAATGCAGAGAATTGGAGATTGGTTTTGGAACAATTCTTTTAGTCTGATTTATATCGCCAAGAGATTGCAAAGGAATTCACCTGAGAAAGAGGTTAATTATTGATATTGTCATCATTGGCATTAATCTGATAAAAGCAGAGCAGGTAATTGAAAAGCTTTTCCAATTGAGTTGTGAGCAGACAGAGCTGTTGGTCTGATGAGTTTTTGAAGATTCATTGTTTTCACTTCAGTATCAACTTACTGTTCAGAAGCTACCTGGTGATGTGTGGCGATGGCATGTGCTGTGAATTCACATCCTATAATCTCAGGTGTATGTGTTTCCCACAGTCATGGAATCTGACGAGCCTGTCCTGTGGATGAATTGCCATGGGGGAAACTTGCACAGTAATTAGACGTTATATAGCAGGACTCAACACTGTAGATGTTGGTGCAAGCCTGTAAAGTGACAGTAAATGTCACCTTGGCTAAGTTTAATTTTTCTCCTTTTCATTCTCTGATTTTCTCCCCTTTACTCCTTTCCTTTCCCATTATTTCATGCTAGATTTCAATTCCATGGATACTAGTTCTCCTCCAGCGCGGGCTGCCTATTTGGCGAAGGGGATAATATAAACAATCCCAAACCTGTTTCCATCATTCTTTCCAGCAGAGGTCACTAGATAGCAATTAGGAATTGGAACCACAATTGACACTTTATCCCTTTGTAAAGTCTGGGGCCGTCAGACCAATTGTAACATCCCCTATCATCTGACGGCAGATCAGTGATCGAAATTGGAAGCTTCGAGGTCTGCGTGGCTCAGTTCAAAAAACATTATCTCACTGAGCTAGCAAACAGTACAAATCACTGCCGCTGCATTAACATCCTAAAATATAACTGAAGAAATGAATGAGGACTAAAAGCATAAAAGATGTGGAAATCGCCAATTGCAGATAAATACATAATATGGTAGAGTTCTGGAATGCAAATAATAGGGTCTCTCCACACTTATCTCTTTTGAAAATAAACAGTTAAAGACATTGTTAAATTGTCTCTAGAAGGGCGGCACAGTGGCACAGTAGTTAGCACCGCAGCCTCACAGCTCTACAACCCGGGTTCGGTTATGGATACTGCCTGTGCGGAGTGTGCAAGTTCTCCCTGTGACCGTGCAGGTTTCCGCTGGGTGCTCTGGTTTCTTCCCACATCCAAAGACTTGCAGGTTGATAGGTAAATTGGCCATTGTAAATTGCCCTGAGTGTAGGTAGGTGGTAGGAGAATGGTGAGGATGTGGTAAGGAATATGGGATTAATGTAGGATTAGTATAAATGGGTGGTTGTTGGTCGGCACAGACTCGGTGGCTGAAGGGCCTGTTTCAGTGCTGTATCTCTCTAAGTAATGGTGCAGAAGCTGAAAGTGAACACATTGCAAGAGATTCTCTGGCTAGAGTTGGATAGGTAAGAGTGGAACCAGGTGAAGCCAGTCCACTCAACAAGACATTGAAGGAGAAGCATTAGAGGAGAATGGCATGGTGAGAGGTTCAAGTATGCACATTATTGATATAAATTACAAGGTACAATTCAAAAGGGGTTGCAGGTGCACAAATAATTGAAGGTTTCAGGGCAGGCTGAGAAAGCAGTTAATAAAGCATATGGGAACCTGGGTGTCATGAAGAGCCCCACCTGCCAAGAATGAGGCATATTAATTTCATAGAAACTTAGAACCATAGAAAATAGGAACAGGTGTAGGTTATTCGGCCCTTCGAGCCTGCTCCGTCATTCAAAAAAAATCATGGCTGATCGTCTAATTCCGTACCTGTTCCCACTTTCTCCCCATATCCCTTGATCCCTTTGGCATTAAGAAGTATATCTATCTCCTTCTTGAATATATTTCATGACTTGGCCGCCATTGCCTTCTGCGGTAGAGAATTCCCCAGGTTCACCACCCTCTCAGTGAAGAAATTTCTCCTCATCTCGGTTCTAAATGGCATACCCCGTATCCTGAGACAGTAACCCCTGGTTCCGAACTCCCCAGCTATTGGGAACATCTTCCCTGAAACAAGCCTGTCTAGTCCTGTTAGAATTTATAGGTTTCTATGAGATCCCCTCTCATTCTTCTAAACTCTGGTGAATATAGGCCTCGTCGACCCAATCTCTCCTCATACATTAATCCTGCCATCCCAGGAATCAGACCAGTAAATCTTCTTTGCACTCCCTCCAAGGCAAGAACATCCTTCCTAAGATAAGGAGACCAAAACTGCACACAATACTCCAGATGTGGTCTTACCAAGGCCCTGTATAACTACAGTAAGGCATGCTTGCTCCTGTACTCAAATCCTCTTGCAATGAAGGCCAACATACCATTCGCCTTCCTAATTGCTTGCTGCACCTGAATGCTTGCTTTCAATGACTGGTGTACAAGGACACCCAGGTCTTTCCTAATCTATCACCATTCAAATAATAATCTTCCTTTCTGTTTTTACAACCAAAGTGGATAACCTCACATTTATCCACATTATACTGTATCTGCCACGCATTTGCCCATTCACCCAACTTGTCCAAATCACATTGTAGCCTCTTTGCATCCTCCTCACAGCTCACATTCACCCCCAGCTTTGTGTCATCTGCAAACTTGGAAATGTTACATTTAGTTCCCTCACCCAAGTCATTAATATATATTGTGAATAGCTGGGGCCCACGCACCGATCCCTGCGGTACCCCACTAGTCACTGCCTGCCACCTGGAAAAAGACTCGTTTATTCCTACTCTCTGTTTCTTGGCTGTCAACCAATTCTCAATCCATGCCAGTATATTGCCCCCAATCCCATATGGTTTAATTTTGCACACTAACCTCTAATGTGGGACCTTATCAAAAGCCTTCTGAAAATCCAAATACACCACATTCACTGGTTCTCCCTTATCTATTCTACTAGTTACATCCTCAAAAAACTCCAGTAGATTTGTTAAGCATGAATTCCCGTTCGTAAACCCATGCTGACTTTGCCCAATCCCGCTTATGCTTTTTTAGATTAGATTAGAGATACAGCACTGAAACAGGCCCTTCGGCCCACCGAGTCTGTGCCGAACATCAACCACCCATTTATACTAATCCTACACTAATCCCATATTCCTACCAAACATCCCCACCTGTCCCTATATTTCCCTACCACCGACCTATACTAGTGACAATTTATAATGGCCAATTTACCTATCAACCTGCAAGTCTTTTGGCTTGTGGGAGGAAACCGGAGCACCCGGAGAAAACCCACGCAGACACAGGGAGAACTTGCAAACTCCACACAGGCAGTACCCGGAATCGAACCCGGGTCCCTGGAGCTGTGAGGCTGCAGTGCTAACCACTTTCTTCATATGAATATTAATTTTAAACTGTTGCTGGAGTGAAGAAATGACTTATTTAAACAGATCTCCAGGCATTTGACTGGAGTATATTTGCATACTAAGAGAGAGTCGCCTAGGAAAAGACAATGGGAACTGTTCACTGATTCAATTAACAGACTTTGGTCTGGCCAATGGTGATCCTCATCTTGTCGGTGTACGAGACAGTACTACAACCCCCCCACCAACCCCCCACTGAAAGCTTTGAAATCCACAAACCGCAGGAGTGGTTGTTCCCAAATAAGGGGTTAGTCACATGACTAACCTGCTGGCCAACTTGGAGTTTTGAATTTTGCTCACAGGACAGTTTGAAGATAGACTGCAGATTGCAACTGAACCTGGAACAAAACAGCCTCTCTCCTGGCTGGCTCTCTCTCGCTTTCTCACAAACCTCCGGACCAACTGAAATCGCTTAAACGTCATGAGAGAAAAGACTCCTACATTGAAACAGGTTTTAAAGTGTGCACTGGGCCCCAACAAACAGCAAGACTTACCGGCAACCAAAGACTCCACATTGAACTCTAAGTACTGTAAATACACCCAGCTATTGCCTCAAACTTTTCTCCTTTATTCTTTCTACTTTTTCTGTCTCTATCTGCATGTGTGTTTATCGCGTACGCATGGTTGCGTCGTGTACTCGTAGTCATTAACCGAATTAGAATTTAAGATTAATAACCTTCCACCTTTTTTGTTTAAATCTAAGGAAACCTTTCTGATTTGATTTTGTTGTCTTGTAATTGGACAGCAGTGAACAAGAATTCACTAAGGAGGAGCTAAAAATACGGTGTTTTTAAAATTAACTCCTGTTTTGGTTAAACCAGGCAAAAGCTGAGAGGGAACCCCTAGACCCCTTTCTCACCTGGTCGTAACACTGGGTTTTATAAATAGGGGCATACGGTAAAAAACAAGGAAGTTATGATAAACCTCTAACATTAGTTTGGCCTCAACTGGAGTATTGTGTCCAGTTCTGGGCATCACACATTCGGAAGGATGTGAAGACATTAGAGAGGGTGCAGAAAAGATTCACGAGAATGGTTCCAGAGATGAGGAACCTCAGTTTTACATAGACAGGTTGGAGAATTGGGTCCATTCGTCAAAATCATGAGCGGTCTGAACAGAGTAGATAGGGAGAAACTGTTCCCATTGACTGAAGGATCCAGAACTAGAGGACATCGATTTAAGGAGCTTGGCAAAAGAAGCAACAGTGACATGAGGAACATGAGACCATTCTATGATTCTGTGATTCTATGATTTATTCATTCATGGCTTGTGGCATTGCTGGCAAGGCCAGCATTCATTGCCCATTCCGAATTGGCCTTGACAAGCTGGTAGGGAGCTGCCTTCTTGAACTGCTGCAGTCCATCTGGTGTAGGTAAACCCAGGGTGCAGTTAGGCCGAGAGCTCCAGGTTTTTGATCCTGCAACAATGAAGGAATGGCAATATATTTCCAAGTCAGGATGATGTGTGGCTTGGAGGGGGACATGCAGGTGGTGGTGTTCCTATGCATCTGCAGCCCTTATTCTTCTAGGTAGTAGAGGTCACGGGTTTGGAAGATGCTGTCGAAGAAGCCTTGGCAAGTTGCTGCAGTGCATCTTGCAGATGGTACACATTGCTGCCACTGTGCGCTGGTGGTGGAGGGAGTGACTGTTTAAGGTGTTGGACAGGGTTCCAATCAAGCGACTGCGTTGTCCTGGATGGTGTCAAGTATGTTGAGTGTTATTGGAGTTGCACTCATCCAGACAAGTGGAGAATATTACATCACACTCCTGACTTGTGCCTTGTGGATTGTGGAAGATCTTTAGAGAGTCAGGAGGTGAGTTACTCACTGCAGAATATCCAGCTTCTGCCCTGCTCTTGCAGCTACAATATTTATGTGGATGGTCCAGTTAAATTTCTGGTCAATGGCATCCCCCAGGAGTTTGATGGTGAGAGATTCAGTGATGGTAATACCGTTGAATGTCGCGGGGAGGTGGTTAGATTATCTCTCTTGTTGGAGATGGTCATTGCCTGGCACTTGTGTGGCGTGGAAGTTACTTGCCACTTATCAGTACAAGCTTAATGTTGTCCAGTTCTTCCTGCAAGCGGGCATGGACTGCTTCATTAGTTGAGGAATTGTAAATCAAACTGAACACTGTGCAATCATCAGCAAACATCCCTCCTTCTGACCTTATCATGGAGGGAAGGTCATTAATGAAGGAGCTGAAGATGGTTAGGCCTGTGACATTGCCCTGAAGAGCTCCTGCAGCGATGTCCTGACACTGAGATGATTGGCCTCCAAAACCACAACCATCTTCCTTTGTGCTAGATATGACTCTTACTAGTGGAGAATTTTTCTCCTGATTCCCATTAATCATTTTCCAGGGTCCCTTGATGCCACACTTGGTCAAATTCTTCATTGATGTCAAGGGCAGTCACTCTCACCTCACCTCACCCCTGTGTCATAAAGACCCCTATCTGCCAAGAATGAAGCATATTAATTTCGTCACATGAGCATTAATTTTAACCTGTTGCTGGAGTTAAGAAATGACTTGTTTAAAGAGATCAACAGAGGCTGGCAAAAAATTTGCATTCTAAGATACAGTCGCCTAGGAAAAGACAATGGGAACTGCTCACTGATTCAAATAACAGAGATTGGTCTGGGCATTGGTGATCTATATCTTGTCGGTGTAAGAGACAGCACTACACCCACCCTCCCAACCCCCCCCCCACCGAGAGCTTTGAAATCCACAAATGCAAGAGTTGGTTCAAGAAAGCGAGTCACATGACTACCTGCTGGCCCTGGTTTGCTTTTGAACTGCTCACAGGACAGTTTGGCTCAGACTGCAGATTGCAACTGAACTTGGAAGAAGAGAGTCTCTCTCTCTCTCTCTTTCACTAATCTCCGGATCCACTGAAGTCACTTCAACCTCAAGAGAGAAAGACTCCTACATTGAAACAGGTTTTAAAGAATGCACTGGGCCCCAATGAAACAATAAAACTTACCAGCAACCAAAGACTCTACATCGAACTCAAAGGACTGTAAATAGAAACCCAGCTATTACCTCAAACTTTCCCCTTTATTCTTTGTACTTTTTCTGTCTCAATCTGTGTGTGTGTTTATCACATATACATGCTTGTGTGGTTGTGTATTCATGGTCATTAACCAAATTAGAGTTTAAGGGTAATAAACTTTCACCTTTCTTGTTCAAATCTAAGAAAACCTGTTTAATTGGAAAGCAGTGAACAAGGATTCACTGAAGGGGAGCTAAAAACACAATGTTTAAAATTAAACCCTGTTACGGTTAAACCAAGCAAAAGCTGAGAGGAAATCCCTAGAGCCCTTTCTCACCTGGTTGTGACAGAAATTTGGGGGCTAGCATCTGAAATTGAACTCACAAACAAATGAGGAAATTGGAAATGGGAAGCCAAATTGATCCCAATCAAAAAGAGAAAAGATGTCAATACAGGTTTTCTTGTGGTTGTGCGTGCTAGAATACTAACATGTCTGCAACTGAAGCTAGTAGCTCCCCAAGCCAGGGTGAAGTAACTTGGGATAAGTTAAAAGCACTGTCTATGGAGGAGTTGAGAAAAATGGCTGAGCAGTGTGGAAAAGTTAGAAAGCTAGAAAGTCTGAACTCCTAAGACTAGTGGCTAACCATTTTTCCCTTGAATCTGAAGAAGCAGAAACAGGGTTGGAAATAAACTCCAACATGGTATTGCCAGGAAAGATCCAAATGGAACAGAGGAAACTTGAATTAGAAGACAGGGAAAGGGAAATAGAAAGAAAGAGACAGGAGAGAGAGAAAGAACCTTCCAGAAGGAATGCAAAGAGAGAGATTAGGTGACTTGAGTTAACTAGGTGGTTACAGAGTAATCCCAGTGAAAGCATTGCCAATATGGAGGAGTGCAATTCAGGGCTGGATACAGAATTGTTAAAACTTTCTCAATTGATCCCAAAGTTCAATGAGGGAGACGTGGAAGCATTTTTTGTGTCTTTTGAGAAACTGGCAAAGCAGTTAAAGTGGCCAGCTGAGGTTTGGACTCTCTTGCTACAAAGCAAGCTAACCAGAAAAGCCCATGAGGTTTATTCCATGTCGCCAGATGAGAGTTCATCAAATTATGAACTGATGAAAAATGCTATCCTCAGGACTAGTACTGGAAGCCTATCACCAAAAGTTTAGAACCCTCAAGAAGCAAGCTGATCAAACTTACCTGGAGTTTGAGAGAAATAAGCAGCTGGCTTTTGACCAGTGGCTGAGGGCTCTTAAAGTACAACCCAGCTCTGAAAATCTCAGAGAGGTAATTTTGCTCGAGGAATTTAAAAACTCTCTCCCACTCTCCATAAAGACCCATGGAGAGGAACAGAAGGTTCACAGAGCCTGGTAAGCCGCAGTTCTGTCTGATGAGTTTGCTTTAATCTATAAGTCAGTTTGCCAGGGGAAAACCTTTCCTACTCTCACCCCCACAAATCCAAAAAGGACAAAGGGTGGGAAGTTGATAGAAGCCCAAGCAGTCCTGGGAGGGAAAGAAAAGCAGGAGGCACAGAGGGCTCTCCTCCAGCCAAAAAGGAAGGTGCTGTAAGTAGGAGTGAGACGTGGAGACTGTGCGCTCCATTGAAATAAAGCAGGGCATCTAAGAGCTGACTGCTGGAAACTAAAGGGAAAACCTGTAGGGTTAATCAGGGCACCTGCTCAGAGAAGGCAAAGGGAACCTGATGGAAACCACAGCAGAACAAGCTGTGGCTTTAACTGCAGTAACAGTCAGACCCAGGAAGCTTACAGCTGCAAGTGCAGGAACATTTAATAGGATTCCTGAAGGTTATCAGGGTTTTGTGTCTGAAGGGAGAGTAACCCCATACCCCTCGAGTGGGGCAAGCAAGCCCATAGCAATCCTCATGGACAGAGGGGTCAGTAGATCCCTTTTATTGGGAAAAGGCCTGACCTTTCCCCCAGAGAGTGCAGTAAACACCAGAATGGTGGTGAATTGTATTGAAGGACAGTGTACGCCTGTACCTTTACACGGGTGCACCTGGAGTGCGAGACAGGGTAGTGGCAGGAAACGATCCCCTGCGGTTTCTCTGTATGTATAGTGAATCAGGCCATGATCAAACCAGCTCTCCCAGAGGAGACTGAATGGGCACTGCAGGCAGATGACCAAGTGGTCTGTCTGTCTGAGACTTTCTTTGGAATGTTAGAAGACCCAGAGAATAAGTTAAATGAATTTTCCCTAGCTGAGGGTCAGCGAGCTGACGCAGTATTGAGAGAGTTAGCAGAGGCTGCCCAGTCTGAAATTGAAGCCGAGGGACTCCTTGACTGCTATTATTTAAAGAATGAGGTACTGATGAGTAAATGGAGTTCTCCTCACAGACCTGAGATCAAGGAGTGGACAGTGGTTCACCAGTTAGTGGTGCCACAAAGGTACCAGAGAGAAATATTAAGAATGACTCATGAAATTACAGTGACTGTATATGTTGGTATATGAAAATTCAAAGCCCACCTAAGACAGTAGTTTGAGTAGCCAAAATGCCACAATGATGTGGTGGAGTACTGTAGGAGTTGCCACATGTGCCAGGTTGAAGGGAAACCCCAACCTGCAGTGAAAACTGCACCCTAAGTCCTGTATCAATGTTTGGAGGACCCTCTAGTGAACTGTAAGGGATCTCTGCCGAGAACAAAAGGAGACAGGCAGGCACAAAGCTGGCAAAAGGTTAGAAAGGAAAGGGGAAAAAGGGACCAAGAGGACAGGTTAAAGGAAGTCCGGGAGGAATCGCAAATGGAAACCCCTACTGTCCTGTCAGACAACCCTGAAATATTTGAGAAGTTAGACTCCATATCCTCCTATGTAAATGCAGACACCAGAAGTACCCCACCAGAGTTACTAACAGCATTTACAGGAACCTGCAGAGACAAGGAAAGTCCTCAAGAGGGCAGAGAAACCGTGAGGGTGATGCCTCACATCGTTGAAGTGCCACAGGGGAGTGCAGTAAAATCTGAGTAAATATCTGCAAGCAGAAGTGTCCCAGAGGACAAAGAGAAGATTAGCAAGGAATCCTCCCCCACAGTCAGAGAAAAAGGGAACCAACCATCCCCTAAGATGAAAAGCCCTTGCATGACTCATCAAAGCACTGAAAGAGAGTTCGGAGTGGAACCACCCACTGCCGCCAACCATCAGTAGAACTCCAACCTAGGGCTAATTAAATCTAACCCTCTCCCTGCAGACCTCAACTGGAACAAAGACACCCTAGGCAGTCATGGAAATGTGCAATCTGAAAAACTTCCCCAAAAAACACATCTTTATTGGGATGCCAAAAAGGGCAGTTTAAAGCAGCACTGCTACCAAGAAAAGACAGGCTGTAACTATTGTTAGGATTTCTGAATGAATGAGACAGATGCATGTGTGTTTTCCTGTACCGACTCTTCTCTCCAGTCACTTTTAATGAAATGCTCTTTTTAAAAAATCACATTTTATTCCGTTGTGTGTGGTGGTGTCATGAAGACCACCATCTGCCAAGAATGAGGTATATAAATTTTGTCACATGAACATTCATTTTAAACTGTTGCTGGAGTGGAGAGATGACATGTTTAAAGAGATCAACAGTGGATGGCAAAAATTTGCATTCTAAGAGACAGTCACCTCAAACATTTCCCCTTTATTCTTTCTACCTGTGTGTTTGTTTATCACATAGGCATACTAGAGTTCTTTTTAAAAAGTGAATCACATGACTAACCCGCTGGCCCTGGTCTGCTTTTGAACTGCTCACAGGACAGCTTGGGTCAGACTGCACATTGTGACTGAACTTGGAAGAAGAGAGTCTCTCTCTCTTTTTCATTAACCTCTGGATCCACTGAAGTCACTTAAACCTCAAGAGAGAAAAGACTCCTACATCGAAACAGGTTTTAAAGCATGCACTGGGCCCCAACAAAACAGCAAGACTTACCGGCAACTAAAGACTCTACATCGTACTCTCTGAACAATGCATCCAAAATAGTCACTGAAAGAAAAAGCTTGGCATTTGTGTATTCAAACTGTCTGACAGGGACAAGGGAAAAATTGTCAAAGCTAAGAGGTGTCAATTGAACCCATCCTACACCCATCCTAAAACATTCCAGAATTGAATGTCTTCATCTGAAACAAGGTGTGAAGTAACCACGTCATGGGCCATTGTGCGATCACCATGGGGAAGAGACGAGAGCTTCTCTTACCAGAAGGTGAGCAGTAACACAACTTTACCTTTAAAAAACAACAGCCTAGAGAGAGACACACCAGAAAGAAAGAGAGAGAGAAAAAGCAACATCCAGCACCTTGTTTTCCAGAAAGTCGGAAGACATGTGCCCTGCTGTAAAAATCCTAGACATTAGACAGCAGTGAGCTAGAAGTGATCCATCATCTTCAACTGAACTTTCAATCAGGAGAGAAATCGACAATCATCTCAGACCTGCAGCCATCGAGCACTTGATTTCCAAGAGATATCAACCAGTTTAACGTGATCACCACCCCACTAAAAAACAGTCCCTTTTTTCCCTCTCTATCTGTCTCTTCTTTTGTGTGTGTGTGAGCGAATGCAGTTGCAACAATTTTGAGATAAGGCGCATTGATCAATAAATAATTGCTTTTTTTTTAAACCCAGAAGAAAACCTGTTGCTCTTTGCTTATTTGAAAAATAAAACGTCAAGGAGTTAAACCCGAATAACAAAACACACTTGCTGCGGTCAGGTGGGGAGTTGAACAGTGGGAACCACCCACATTGCACCACATAGCTGTAACAAATATTTGACCAACTCAGTCAGTAGCGGTGCTACTGAGTCACTGATGATGGATATTGAAGTTCCCCACTCATTCTGTGCCCTTCCTACCCTCAGTACTTCACCAGAATGGTGTTCAACATGGAGGAGTACTGATTCATCAGTTGAGGGAGGGGGTTACATGGTAATCAGCAGCAGGTTTCCTTGCCCATGTGTGGTCTTATATCATAAGTCTTCATGGGGTCAGGAATCAATGCTGAGGCTTGCCAGGGCCACTGCCGTAAAACTGTGGCTTGCTTGGCCATTTCAGAGAGCATTTAAGAGTCAACCACATTGCTGTAGATTTGGAGTCACATGTAAGTCAGACCAGGTAAGCATTGCAGGTTTCCTCTCCTAAAGAACATTACTGAACCAGATGCATTTTTACAACAATCCAATAGCTTCACTATTACCATTACTGAGACTAGATTTTTTTTCAGATTTACTTAATTAACTGAATTCAAATTCATAAACTACCAAGATGGGATTTCAGCTCACATCTCTGAATTATTAGTCCAAACCTCTGGATTACTTGTCCAATAACATAACCACTATGCCTCTGTACCCAGGAAAGATGGGCACAGAATTTGGAGGCAACAAGTTCAAGGACTTTAGAGGGCAAAGGGTGGCTGGAGATGGGGTGGTAACTTGTAAGTGGAAATGAGTGTGTTTTGAGATGGGGGAAATGATGCAGATTTGAAAAGGAGAGGCATTTTATTTGATGAAACAGAACTATTTACAATATAAACCGGCATGGGGGCCAGGAAGGGAAATTGGGTGGTTAGCAGGTTCAGGGTTGAGAGAGCAGGAGGTGGTCCTTGTGGACAAAATGAGCTCTGTGAGGGTTTGAGTGGAGGTGAAAGAAAAACTAAAGAAAGATGTGGGTTCAGGGCTAGGACAGGGGGAATTTTGGGGAATCTTGACTTGGTGAGCAAGGGGAAAGGAGAGAATTGACAGAGGCAACTGAACACCTGGTCTCAATCTTAATGGCATAGCAGTCCATGAGCCCCTTGCACTTGCTACTGGAAATGAGGCAGGAGAGGGGTTTAAAGAAACAGTTAAAAGTGAAGTAAAGGAACCTGGGGTTATCCTTGCATTCCAAGATGAGCCTGGAGTACTTAGAAGTTTTGACAGATCAGGACAGGCCCGAATGTTAATTAATGTGGTCCAACTAGATATGGTTAAACCAATTGTGCACGATAAATGTTAAATATGTACCCCGAGGACTTAAGAAAGTAAAGGTGAGAGCCACACCAGGGTAATGACTAAGGTGAGTGAAAGTTAAGGTTTTGATGGAAACAATGGCATTAAGCGGAGGTGAAGTAGTAATTAAGGAGATCAATACTGTAGAGAGTGGAAAACATGCGATAAAAAAATCAAACTGATGGTAAGCAAGAGAGATGAGTTATGCCAATGCTACAACAGTAATGAAAATGAGTGTTCTCATAGCAATCCATAACTCCAAAGGATTTGGAGGTTTCCTTGACATTTCGGGATATCTTCGAATAGGATTGACAGAGGGTAATTAGTATTAACAACAGGAACAGTAGTCATTAACTTCTCAGGTTTTGTTTCAACACTGTCAGGGTTCACAAGTTTCTTTGGAGACAATCTGGACAGTTGACACCTGCATCAATACTGTGAACTGATACCAATGTTGAGCTGAATTTCACCTGTACCGTCAAAGCTCAAATGATGTCTGGATTTTTTGATTGGCTGATGACATCCAGTCTGTGACAGCAGCTTTCTCTGAGCTCATACCATTTGGCCTTGGCATAGAGCTAAACTTGACAACTGATTTTCCTTTCAGCTAGCTTATAACTTTAAGGATCTTTATTTCAGCTGGGAATATGTTCAATTGTATGTCTAGTTGTTTTACAATTTGGTTGGTTTAGTAAAAGTGTTTCAGAGGATAATATAGCCTTATATATAGTGTCGGTTCCAAAAAGTAATGGTCCCAGTACTTAGACTGAGATAGCGCCTTCCAAGAACCTCCATTGCTGATCCTGATGAACTATCTAGGGTCACGAGATATTCCCTAATGGACCCGGTGTGCCCTCTTGATTGGACGTAAAAGATCTAACGACACTATCTGAAGAGCAAGGGAGTCTTCTTGCTGTCTTGATCAATACTTATCCCTCAACCAACATCACTAATGCAGATTATTTGGTCATTTTCTCATTTTGTTCGTGGAAGTTTGTTGTGTGCAAATTGCCTTCCACATTTCCAGCAACAGTGACTGCAGTTCATAAGTACTTCATTGGCTGTGAAGCACTTTTGGAATGTCCTGAGGTCATGAAAAGTGCAAGTTCGTTCTTACTAATTCTCGTGAAATCTGAAATGTTTCCTTTTCAAAGAGAAAATACTCTTAAATATATTTTGAATGTCAGTACACTAAACAGCTAGAAGTGTTCATATCCCAGCTAACAGTCTAGTAAACTTGGAAAATCACATATTTATTGGAACACTTAAACATCCATCATTATCATTACTGTCACATACAATCACGTCTCATTAGTTTTGCCATGTATTGGAAAACATAATGTTTTTTTATTGTACAATCACTGGCAAATTATTATTTTAACATTTACTTTATTGTAAGCTTCCCTAATGTGCCAGCCTTGGTTCAGTGATGCACTCTTGCCTCTGAATCATATGATTGTAGTTTTAAATTCACTCCAGGGATTTGAGCACATAACCTGTGATGACACATTAGTTCCATGGTGAGGGAGTGCTGCACTGTCAGAAGTACCGTCTTTCAAACAAGATGTTAAACTGAAGTTCCACCTGCCCACTTGGTTAGACATAAAAGAACCCATGATACTGTTCAAGGAGCAGGGGAGTTCTCCCTGGTGCTCTAACCAATATTTATGCCTCAACCAACATCACTACTACAAACTACCTAGTCATTAGCACATTGTTATTTGTGTGAGTTTGCTGTGTGCAAATTGGTTGCTGTATTTCTTACATTAGAACAGTGATTACACTTTATAAGTACTTCAATGGTTGTAAAGTGCTTTTGGAAGTCCTGTGGTTGTGGAAGGTGCTAGAAATGCATTTTTAAAAATCTTGTTAACTGAGCTCGCCAGTAACCATATGCCAGTTTGGGGCCGAAAATCAGGAGGTAATATATACCACCGGAATGGTAGCATAGTGGTTTCATTACTACACTAGTAATCCAGAGACCCGAACTAATGATCCTGTTACGACCAGGTGAGAAAAGGGTCTAGGGGTTCCCTTTCAGCCTTTTCCTGGTTTGACCATAACAGGGTTTAATTTTTAAAACAACGTGTTTTAGCTTCCCCTCAGTGAATCCTTGTTCACTGCTCTCCAATTGTAGTGGCAAAGAAATCAACCAGACAGGTTTTTTTAGATTTAAACAAGAAAGGTATAAGTTTATTAACCTTAAAACTCTAATTTGGTTAAAACTACTATGAATACGCAACGTGACCATGCTAGCATGCATACGTGATAAATGCACACGCAGCTGGCGACGGAAGAGGAGAAAGAATAAAGGGGAAAAGCTTGAAGCAGTAGCTGGAGTTCATTTACTTTCTTTTGAGTTTGATGTAGAGTCTTTGATTGCAGTTCAATCTTGTCATTTCGTTGGGGCCCAGTGCACACTTTCAAGCTTGTTTTGACATAGGAGTATTCTCTCTTGAGGTTTAAGTGGCTTCAGTGGATCTGGAAATTCATGAGAGAGAGAGCCAGGGAAAGAACTTCCTTCTCTTTTGTCTTCAAATTGCAGTCTGACTCAAATTGTTCTGTGAACACAATTCAAAACCAAATCTGAGCCAGCAGGTTAGTCATGTGAACAGCAATTTTTAACAAATTCTCCCGCACTTTTGTGGATTTTCCATCTTAGCAGACACCCTGAGTGGGGGAGTGGGGGTGGGGTGGAATACTGGTGTTTTGCATATTCAATGTCTGGTGATCAAAATCCATTTGGGTTAATTGGATCATGGAGCAGTTCCATTGTCTTCTCCAGGCAACTGTCTCTTAGAATGCAAATGCTTCCAGCCACAGCTGTGATCTCTTTAAACAAGTCATCTTTTCAGTCCAGCAACAGTTTACAATTAATGTTTCATATGACAAAATTAATATGCCTCATTTGTGGCAGGTAGAGTTTTCATGACAATCCAGAGACATGAATTTAACTCCCACCATGGCAGCTGGGGAATTAAAATTCTATTAATCAAGTAAACCTGGAATTAAAAAGCTAATATCAGTAATGACCATATCCATCTGGTTCAATAATGCCCTTTAGAGAAGAAAATCTGCTGTCCTCATCTGGTCTGGCCTATACATGATTTCAGCGAGTATTGTGGTTGACTCATAACTGCACTCTGAAATGGTTCAGCTCAGTTGTATCAAACAGCTAGAAAAAAGTCTAATAAGAATAAAACCATCCACCACGTTAAACATTCACTCCCTCCAACACTGGGGCACTGTGGCTGCAGTGTGTACCATCTAGAAGATGTATTGCAGCTTCTTTGACAGCAACCTCCAAACCTCTACTGCCGAGAAGAACAAGGGCAGCAGGTGCATGGGAACACTGCCACCTGCAAGTTCCCTTCCAAGTCACACACTATTATGATTTGGAAATATATCACTATTCCTTCACTGTTGCTGGGTTGAAATCCTGGAATTCCCTATACACTGTGAGTGTATTATTTCAAGAAAGTGGCTTGCTACCACTTCTCAAAGGCAATTAGCAATGGGCAATAAATGCTGGCCTTTGCCAGTGACACCCATATCCCAAGAATGAATAAAAAAATTATGTATAATGTAACTCGAGGTAAAAGTCAGAACATAAATTTTAAGGAAGTGTTTCTCATCAGCAGCAATTCAACTACACTTAACTAGGCAAATTAGGAGCTAGTGATTTTTCTGCATTTTCATGGTACTATAAAAATATATTTTTCGAAATAAATGAGAACACATTAACATTTCATATCAAATTCGGGAGATCATTCAAGCAGCAAGTTGGTTTGTGAAATTGAGCATTACCAATGAGTAATTTTCCTGTACAACTACCAGTTTAGAGCAATAGTTCCAGCAACTTCATAACCTCACAAATGTTTCTCTTACTCTGTTGAACTTAATCCACAAAGAATTTTCCAGGATCTAGACAGACATCTATAACTATATCTGCTGTAGATTACATAGAGCAGTGTGTCCGAAGTAAGTTTTTTTCAATCAACATGAAGCTATCATATTTACATGGAAAGGCTAGGCATCACAGAAAGACAGTGATGGTGCTCCCGAGAACAAGAGAACTCAGTGTTAGGAACATAGGAGCACATTAACAGGAGTCGATCATTTAGTCCTTTGTGCCTATTCTGTCATTCAATAAGAACATAGCTGATCTGTGACCGAACTCCACATATCCAGCTATGCCCCGTATCCTTTAATACTTTTGGGGACCAAAAATATATCAATCTCTGAGTTAAAATTTATAATTGATCGAGCATAAATTGTCATTTGTGGAAGAGAGTTCCAAACTTCTCCCATCAATTATGTGTAGAAGTCTTTCTTAATTTCACCTCTGAAATGCCTGGCTCCAAATTATGGCCTATGCCTCCTAGTCCTAGACTCCCTAGCCAGCAGAAATAATTTCTCTCTTTATACTCTGTTCCCCTTAATATCTTGAAAACTTTAATCAAATCATTTTTAACTTTCTAAATTCTAGGGAATTTAACCCAGGTTTGCGTATTCTCTCCTCGTAATTTAACCCTTGAAGTCCAAGTATCATTCTGATAAACCTACACTGCAATCCTTCCAGGTGCCCAGAAATGCCCACAATACTGCAAGGGCTGAATTTCATCAGCCCTTTAGGGATGGGCTGGGAAGCAGGGGTGGAGTGGAGGGCCATAAAATAGCAATGGAAGGCAGGGGGTTTGAGTGCCCATTGCCTTCCCGATGACATTTAACTTTGTCGGGGGTGGGGAAGACCAAGGATGACATTCCAACTGAGAGGACAACTGAGATCCTTAAATGGCCAATTTGTAGCCATTTAAGGGCCTCCTCCCCCTGCCGCTAGAATTTTACCAGCAGCGCAGTCCACCCCGCCATGTGGGGATACCACCCAATAAAACTGTGGGCTGTGGGCTTCCAGCAGCAAAGGCCACCCTACTGTCAAAAAGCCCCTCTGTCCTCAACAACTACTGTCCCACGCTCACCTCACACCGGGGCATGTCAAATGGTCCTGGTGAGCCTGTCCCACTTACCTAAGGTCCAGAGCTCCAACGTTGCTCCTGGTCCTGGGCCTCCTGTAGTATCAGCAGTGGCCGCAGCTACCAGTGACGCTGTTGGTACTGCTGAGCTGCTAGACCTCTGATTGGCCAGCAGCTCTTGCGGACAAGGACACCAATGACAGGCAGTTATTTGGCTGCCCAGCGTGGAATTTGGCCAGGGTTCGAAACAGGGCCGAGGTGGGGTTCCATCACCAGGACCACCGCCGTTGGGGTAAAACCCTGCCCCTGCTGTGGTCTAACCAGGG
The DNA here is from genome assembly GCF_036365525.1 of Heterodontus francisci. Lineage (NCBI taxonomy): Eukaryota > Metazoa > Chordata > Chondrichthyes > Heterodontiformes > Heterodontidae > Heterodontus > Heterodontus francisci. The sequence continues at coordinate 152,774,671 of NC_090373.1, read as the reverse complement.
TTTTGAACAACTGACGCAAGACCTCTATCCACTTCTATTCTAGTCCTCCAGATATTAAGGCCAGCATTTCAAGAGTCTTTTTGATTATTTTCATGGCATTTAATTGATCTATGTACCTGGACCCCCAAGTTTCTTTGGTTCTCCATTGTTTCTAGTTTTTCACCATTTAAAAGTACCCTGTACCACAAAGATAGGCAGCATAGATGGAAGCATGATTTAGTGGGGGATGGGGGGCAGGGGGGTGGTGGGAAAGGGGTCAACTCTGCATGATCTTGAACTGTTGGCAGGGCTGGCAGCCTTTTAAAAATTGTGTCAGCACCTGCTCCTGCAACAGGTGACGCCGCGAACGGCGTTGACAATGCCGTCTCAACCAGGTGATTAGAGGGGAGGGGGCAGCCGCCATCAATATGTTAAGTGGCCGCCCGTCATGTAGTTGCGGGGGCGCAGCTCCCGTGCAGGGTGGCTGCCATTTTCTGCACCTGCCACCGCTCCCGGCAGCCGGACGACAAAATCCAGCCCTACAAATCCATGCTGGCTCTCTGTGATCAGCTGAAAAATTTCAAGGCATTTAGTTACCCTATCCTTTATTATAGACATCAGTAATTTCCTGACAACAGATGTTAGGCTAACTGGTCTTTAATTCCTTTAGTTTCCTCTTTCACCTTTCTTAAATAATAGACTGACATGCATAATTTTCTAATCTAAAGGAATGGTTCCCAAATCGAAATAACTTTGGAAGATATGTTCTTACCTACTTCCTTTAAAACCCTGAGTGAAAGCCAACTGGTGCTGAGGAATTTTCACTCCTCAGTGCTATTATTTTCTTCATTACTGTTATTTTGCTTATGTTAATTTTTTTGAGTCCCCATCCCTGATTCAATATTAGTTTCCTTTGGATTTCCTGCAATCTGACTTCTTCCTCTACTGTAACTAATAACAAAAAGTAATCAGCATGTTTGCATTTCCTTATTTTCATTGACGATATCACCATTATTAGCTTTCAAGATGCTATGTGGCTCCTGACCACTGTCTTTTTCCTAATATAATAGTAAAAGTTTTTGTCTTGACTTTGATATACCTTGCAAGGTTCTTTTCATTTTTTTTGCGGCTCTTGATTTCTGTTTTGTCAGCCTTTGTTGTACTTTGTATCTTTCCTATTTACAAGAATCTATGCTATTTTTTGCATTTTGTATGCATTTTATTTGTTTTATGTTATCTCACCTTTTTAGTCACCAATGGCTGTTTCTCCTGGCAAGTAAATCTCTTGCCCCTTCAGGGGCATAAACTTGTTCTGTGTCATATTAAATTCTTTTTTGAACACCTTCCACTGCTCTTCTGTCATTTTACCCATGAATCGATTTTCCCAGTTTACTGTGGACAGTGTCTGTCTCATCTCATTAAAGTCAGCCTTACCTAAATCTAGAATCTTGGTAGTTGTTTTGCATCTCTCCCTTTCAAACATTACATTGAATTCAATGATATTATGATCTCTATTTGTTAAATGTTCATGCATGGTTTAGGTAGTTAACTAAATCTGCTCATTACTAAATTGAATATGGCATGTCCCCTTGTTTGCCGGGATTGGCCAGGATTTTACCGGCAGTGATGAAGTCCTGATGTTGGGAGATGAAGTGGGTGGCGTGACCACGTGGGTGGAAGTGGAACTGTGATATTTCCGGGCCTGTTCAATTAACAACTGGCAGGCATGGGAGCCAGCCAGTTAGGTGGCATAGGAGATGGGGTAGTATCGTGTTAGGGTAGGCTGGTGCCATTGTTAAAAGGCAGCCAGCTGTAGTTTAAAAGGCAGGAGCCCCAGAGATGGGGGCCTGGTAACTTGAATGATTGGGAAATGGCAGAGGGAGGGTTGTGCCCAGATTTTCTGACGCCTCCCTGGAGGTGCTCCTCCAGGCAGCAAGAGCTCGGAGGGAAGTCCTTTTCCCTCAGCATGGGAGGAGGAGGCTGGCTTGCCAGACAAAAAGCGAAAATAGAGATAAGGGAGGAGGTGAGCAACTGCATGATGGTCCCACAAATGTGGCTGCAGTGTAGGAAGAGCATCAACGACCTGATGCCATCTGGAAAGGTGAGTGCAGTGCATAACATTAATGAGACTGAGGATGAATATGAAATTGGAGAAGGGGTGCCCACCCAGTTACTGGTAATACCCAGGTAGCAGCATTGGCTGTCACTTGCATAGGAGCCTCTCTGTGGAGGACCCCTGCAGTCAGAGTTGACCCCTGCACTGCCAGTACTGAATGGCTGCTTGCAGCAGGCACCCCTGTGATGCCATGGCTGCCACCAACATAGGAGTGGTGCATGCCCATGATAGGTGAGTAACAATATTAATGTATATGCTTGCAGGAGAAGAGAGTTCACAATGCACAAGAGAGAGGAAGAACTGGTGGCAGCATCCCAAATATGAGATTCTGATGCTAATGGAAGAAAAAGCATTGGAGCTAGGAGGCCTGGAGACAGGACAGGCTACTGCTGCTGGTGAGATGGGTGTGGAACCCCAGACAGTGAGTGGCCTAATGGATGGGTGCAGTAGACCCTCCGGCGAGCAAAAAGCATAGTACTCGCATGGCCACCACAGGTCACATGGAGTTCCAGATTATGAGTAGTCAGAAGGATGTGTTGAAATACTAAATGCCCTCTTATCACTCTTCTGTCTCTCTCGCAGATCATATACAGAACATGCTGCTGTAGAGCCAGCAGGACAGTCTTCCACCTCTGAGGAGGAGGAGGAGCCCTCAGAGGATGGAGCATCACATCATTCCCCCGGACCTTTCACCAGTGCAAATACTCTCACATCGATGGGCAGTTGCACATGAGTAGCAAAGGAGGCACAATCTGGTGAGCACAGCAAAGACACGTCTGAGCAGCTGACGTAGGCATTGACAGTTGTGGCCATTCACATTTGGAGGCCTGTGGGAGGACTAGGTGATGCTCAGTTCCAGGCTGGTGACATGCCTCTGGAGTCATCAACAAGGGGGCAGATGCTGGAGCTGCAACATGAGGTGCGTGAACATCTGGCAGAGATTCCAAAGATTTTGCGCACCCATGCATGAGTGATGGAGGAGTCCATCTAGGCAATGAGTGCCACCATGTCTCTGCTCAATGCTATCCTCCATTGAAAAAGTGGCACTCATGGAGTGCCACATCCAGCATACCACACAGTGGATTCCAGAGATGAGGGCTGACTTGCATGCCATCACCTCCTCCATGAGCTCTGGGTGGGGGAGTGGTGGGTGGTGGTGAGGGCGCGAGACACCTGCAGTCATTGCTGAACTCTTCAGGTGAGCATGGAGGGACGTGTGCCCTGGAAAGGGAGAGGAGAGGCTGTCTAAAGCACCTGGGGGTCCTCTCAGGGAGCTCATGGTGTGGACAGCAGGTCCTCATCCCCTCTGATAGTGAAACCAAAGCACCAGAAGCTGTGATGACAGAGGCAGCGCCTGTGCAGGAGGCTCCCAATATGCCTGGACCCTCAAGGCCTCAGACAAGCAGCGGACAACTGTCACAACCATCGAAAGCAAGGGAGCAGAAAGGTTTCCCTTGCTTGTATCTAATTGTGTCGTGCTTGCGGTCCCATGCTGTCTTCATCATAGTCTGCCATAGTCGGAGGAGGCATCACACTCCAGTATGTCCTCATTGGTCTCCCCTCCATAGCACTAGGTTGTGCAGAGACGCTGGCGTATATTGAAGGACTCCACTAGACCTATCAAGGCATCTGAACCACATCTTCAGAAGCCCTATGGCATGTTCGATGGTCGCTCGAGTTGTCGCATGGCAGCTGTTGTACCTCTGCTGTACATCTGTGCTGAATTTCCACACAGGCTTAAGGAGTAAAATTTTCAGTTGATATCCCTTGTCACCCAGCGTTCATCCCTGAAGGCACGTGGCGGTGCATGAAAACGCCAGGAACTCCTTAGTATGAAAACCTTGTGACAGATCCCAGGAACATTGCACAGACTTGAAGGATCCATTTGCAGTGGTCATATACCAGTTGTACATTAGGTGAGTAGAGGTCCTTCCTGTTGATGAAGGCTGCTGCCTGGTCTGTGGGAACCTTAATGGCCACATGCATACAGTCAATGGGAGGTGCCACAGATATCTCCAGAAGATCACTGGAATGATCCTGAGGCATAGAAATTCAGCACCACTGTGACCTTCACAACTATAGGCAATGGGTGCCCACCATTTACCATTGGGCTCAGATCTCCTCTACCATGGCGCACAGCTTGGTGACTGCCTCCCCGGAAAGGCACAGTCTTAGGTGACGCTGCTAACATTTACAGGAAGCAGTGCCTCTGATGACAAATCCTTTCTGGTGGATAGTGTCTTTTGCACACAAGAGACAGGTTGCGTGTCCCTCTGCGCCCTCCTCGTCCCTGCCCCCTTCCAGCCTCATGATTGTCATACCTCTCTGGGGGCTGCAACTCCCCCCTTCCAGTGGCTGCAGCTCTCCCTCTCTGATGCTCCTCCTCACTGGACGTCTTGAAGCCTGAGTGAATAAGACCCATTGCAAATTGTTGCACTTGCTTATCCAGGCCTCTCACCCCAACCCCCACCCTTACTCTGTATACACAAGTGGCAGAGAGGACACTGAATCAGAATCAGAATGCCTCTGCAAGTTTGACTAGCCTCCAGATTGCTACTGCTACAGTTTATTCTCTATCACCCTCCCTACAATGCCACACTACCTCTCACAATGGCTGCCAACTGCAGCCAAGACTGACCTTCATGGTGGTGCTGAATTTCCCTCCTTATTGCTGATGAGGCTCTGAAGCTTGGTTGTTCCTGTGCACGCCTCGCAAAATTGTCAATAGTTGGGAATATCCCCGAGCAGTGTGAACACATCAGTCTTCCCTCCCAATGCTCCCCACCAGTATTTTGCTGCCCCTCCCAAACACCAGCACCCCCAGCCTGTCTCCACTGTGCTGACAAAATTCCACTCATTATTTCAGAAATATATCCTTGAAACACTCAAGAAATTCACTACTTTTCTGACATGTGCTTGTCTACTTTTCCCAATCTATATGGAAGCTAAAATCCCCCATTAAAACACTGCCTTTGCTACATGCTTGTCTAATCTCTGCACTAATGCAATCTAACTCATCACAGCTGCTACTACAGGGCCTGTACAAACTTTCACGATAGTCTTAAATTATTTTCTATTTCTTAATTCTACCCATAAAGTCTCCACTGTCTGCTTACCTCTCCTTATATCCTCTTATATCATTGAAGTCCTTTCATCCTTAATCGCTTGGGCTATTCCTCCCCATCTACAATCTTCCCTATCTCTCCTGTTGACCTTATAACCTGGTATATTTAATTCTCAGTCCTAACCATGTTGCAGCCACGTTTCAGTAACAGCTACCAATGTTGTACCCTCCAAATTGAATTATAGTGAAGATGTTACGAAATCCTCCTCCAGTTCCTACCAGTCTACCTCAATTTCTAAAACATTCTGCAACGAGTATAAATAACTTAAAAGCCTTTTATCAAAACAGCCATTTATATCTACCACAAGTATGGTAAACAGTACACCGCTGCTACATAACTTGTTACACATTGTTTAAAATGTCAACACACCATCCTTCTCAAGTGTGATTATGCTGAAGGAACATGCTGACATCTCTTTGATCATCCCATCAAGTGTGAAATAAAAATAGATGCATTTTGTTTTTAAAATAGATCATAAGTCATTAGCTGTCTTCAGAGTGGCTCTTGTTTGGATGGGGTAGTGAGATAATAAAAGCTTGTTTACCAGGAAACTCTCCATTCCCAGGGAAAATATCATTTCTGTTTTTTCATGTAAATGTTGTTTTCCTCTCTAACTCTGCCCAACTCACAAATATGCAAATAAGTCCGAATAAATGTTAATAAAGCAGGCGAGCTGCTGATGCATATCTGGTGCCCTGATGCAACTTGCCAGTTGGGGCTTTTGTAATTTCAGCTAGCCCCAACACTGAGCTGGCCTGCAGGTAGATCCTGGGCAATGGAGGTGAAGCATGGGAGGGGACAGTCAGTTCAGGCCACAGGCCGTATTATGGTCCTGGAGCCAGGCGGAGCACTCCTGCTCTTCCTGGCTCCATCTAAATGTAATTAAATAAAAGTTACTTAACCTTTTTGCCAGCAAACTGTAGTGATCCCTTTAAGGACCATTGGTTCGGTTGCTGTAGATCCTGAAAAACTGAGTGGAGTCTGTGCTGCACATAATCTACAAAGTTTTTGCTGAAGTTGGGAATAGGTTCATAAAACAGACGATGCTGTTTACGTTGAGTGCCTTAGATACTTAGAAGTTGTCAACTTCTGACTCAGCAAATTTGCACCCCAAAAATGGATGCGACAGAAAGCAATTTCTCCCCTGTTGGGTTTTCTCTTGTTTTAAATGCCTCCTCTTTTATGATTGCTTTATGAAAATACAGTCAACATATATAAAAGCACATTTCACTGAGTACCTGAAATGTGCTTATTCATTGACATGCTTATGTATTGAAGGTTTTTGCATGAACAACTTCCCTTTCAGTGGTCCACTGGGACAGGGCCTTACTATAATAATGCACTGTGCTGCAGAGTAAAGGACATGCATTCATACCTGTGATTCATACCTTCTGAGGTCTCAGAATTGGCCAGTCAGTTGAAACAAAAATTAAGGGTCCAATCACAGGGACAAAAGCAAAACCTTGAGGTACTGAGGTATTCTTGCATGGTATCCAAGAGATAGTAACATCGATGCATTGAGAGAGACCTGGGACCTTGCTTCATTTTTTGGTTATGGGAAGTTGTGGGATGACAGCTAAAAGACGAAAAAGCAGTTAAAATTAAATCTTCTTGTAAGTTCTCTGCAGAATGAGTATTTGTGCCTAAAAATTAATTTATATCACCTGAAGTATTTTTTTTTGCCTTTACTCCCAGTGTAACTTCTGTACCATCTTGAACCCATTGGCACAGAATTTGCTGAAACAAGGCATCTCATGACATGCCCCGGGAGTCTTCTTGCACCCTTCAACTTGAAAAATATTTGCACCACAATTTGCTGGAAGTACAAGCCAATAGTGAGGCAGAAAGGTCAATGGGGAGCGTGGTGAATGACAGAACCAACACTTATCTCAGGGGTCTGCAACCTGCAGGTATGCGGCTTATCGTGTACAGTTCCTGACCTTGATTGATCAACCCCATTTTGATTCTATTTTAAATGGCTTATTTCAGTTTTTTACATCTTTATTAACACTGTATTTGAGAAAAAGTATCATTCAATTCACAACTTTTTTTGTAAAAATCTTTAAAATGTTGTTGAAATGTGTCTCTGTCTTATTTTTCATTATTACTGACATTTGAGTAACTGCATTTTGGCTCTTAAGATAGTGCTTTTTTGACCAAATTCTAAAAAATGGCTCTTCTTATAATTAAGGTAGCTGACTCCTGGTCTATCTCATTAACCAATAAGATTCAAGGACAAGGAAAGAAGCAAATGGAGGACTGCGAAGAAAATAGGGTAAATTAGAGGCAACTTAGATATAAAACGGAGAAATAAAGAGGGAAAGAAAGATTGGATTGAGAGAGAGAGAGAGAGAAAAGAGACAGAAGGGAAAGGTAAGGGAAAAATTAATATTTCATTTTTTGAAAACCTCGAGGAATAATTTACTACATGCAGGAATGAGACACCACATTTTCAATTGCCCCCTTTCTGGGCCGGAGAGGTTGAATGACACTGCAGAAACATAAATGAGCCCATTAATTGTGTCTTTATATCATTAAATATCGGTCCTAGCTTTCTGCAGCTAGTTTAAATTGTTGTTGTAACCTGGTGAGGAAGGGGTCTCAGGTTCCCTTCTGATCCCTTTCCTGGTTTGGCCGTAACAGGGTTTAACTTTTAAAACACAGGGCTGAATTTCACCGGCCCCTCGACGGCACGGTTCGTGTTGCAGCAGCCGGTAAAATGCTGCGGGGAGAGGCCCGCATCGACCCGCGAGGTTAAGAAGGGCCCACCTCATATTACCGCCAGTGGCGGGATCTCGGTGTGGCCCCCCACAGGGGCTCCTCGGCGGCTGCTGAATGCGGGCGCTGTGCTGAGTTTAAAGGGCGTCACCGCGGAGCAAGGTGCCCGAACAAAATTCAGACACAGTGTTTTTTAGCTTACCACTTCAGTGAGTCCTTGCTCACTACTCTCTAGTTGTAATTGCAAATGAACCAATCAGCCAGGTTTTCTTAGGTTTAAACAAGAAGGATGTAAGTTTATTAGTGTTATCACTCTAACTCGGTTAAAATTACTAAAATAGGCGACGTAACTTCGCTAGAAAGGATATGAAGTATACACACACACAAATAGATACAGAGGTGGGGAAAAAATTGGGGTGGGTGGGGGTTGAAGTACGGCTGGCAATAAATGGAATTCAGTTACTCTCTTTTGTTTTTGCTGCAAAGCCCTTGGTTGAAGTTGAGGTCTTGGAGTTCTCGCTGGGGCCCAGTGCACAATTTATGACTTGCTTCTCTGGTACCAGAAGGTTGAAGAGGTGCTCTGTCTTGAGGCCTGCGCTGCCACCGTGGCTTTCATGGGATTTTGCTGGAGAGAGAGAGAGAGAGACAAAGAGAAAGGTGCTTTCTCCTTTGAGTTCAGTTGCGGTCTCCCAAAAACCCTTCCAGGGAGGCGCAATTCAAACAGTCCCCAGTCTGCCCAGCAGGTAAGTCATGTGACTATCTCTTTGTTTGAGACAGCATCTTCTGGGAGGGTTGCTCATTCTCAAAGCTCTCCAGTCACACACAGTGGGGTGTGTAGTTCTGGCTCTTACACAGACAGAGAATGTTGATTTTCATGATTGCCCAGACCAACCTTGTTAATTGAATCAGTGAGCACTCCCATTATCTCTCTATTCAACTGTCTCTCAGAATGCAAATGTGCAACCATGTTTTCAGCTGTTCAACTCTTTTTAAACATGTTCTGTGCAATGTCCAATAAAAAAAAGTGTCAGTAGTGTCCCATATGACAAAATTAATAGGTCTCCATTTGGTAGGTATGGTTTCCGTCACATTGTTTTAACAACACAAATACAAATGTCTTGAAACTCAAGGGGAGATTAAAGGTGAGACCACATTTTTACAAAGCTACCAGTAGAGCAACACAAATCATCCAGTAGTTTGTAACATTTTACAACTCACGGAGTAGCACTTCCTCGCCTCGAATTGCTGGATGATTTATACATTAATAATGGTGTATGAATTCAACTTGCCATTATTTTGCCAGCAAATTCTGGCTCATGATAGCTTAGATGTTCCTTATTGGGTAATTCATACTGGCTTTTCTCTGCTTGCTATAGTTCTCCTGCCATATCAGGATTTTCTTTACAACTGGCTCTCAGGGTGCCATTCAGTCACTTATTTTGTGACTGAATTATAGAAATGGTGCAAGGGAGATGGCAATTGAACCAGCTCACTGATTCACTCCCATACTTTGTGATCACTGACCCAGCAGTCCTGTCAAACTTCCCATGATTAATTGCTTTAAACTGTTGCAGTATTCAGCCTTGAGATTTTTCAAGATTATGTGCCCAATCAGGACATATATAGATTTTGGCTATTTTTTTATACAGTCATTAATTCTATTAGCCAGCAATCATGGAAATCAGTTTTACTTGCTCAAGGACTTCAATATGTGTGCACAGTACATCTCATGTATTTAATATAGCTCACTCCTGGTTTCCAGCCGCTGCCCTTTACATCATCAAATATCCCCAATGGGCATCTTCTGCTCACACCTTACTGTTGAATGTGCTTGGCTCATTTTTTTTTTCTCTTCAACTAGGGAAATCTATAAAACTGTTTGTGCATCTTTTTTGTACCTCATCTCATATGATCAGATGCTTTCAAGCATTTGCCTGTGGCTTGATTAGAAAAAATCATGAGTTCTCTTCTCACAGCAATATTTTTGCACAAGCACTCTTTTGGCAAGATTCAGAGAAATTGGGTTCAGCACTGAGGGATCCAGATCAAGGACTTGTGTTGAAATCATTTTGTATGGTACATAATGGTACAGGTATTAAATTCAATATTCTTTTTGTGTCACGGTCAGTATTAAAAATATTTGTACATCCTTGAGTGTCATTCTGTGGAATCCAATTTGCTGAATAATTGTCAAAGATGAACTGCAGAGTCTGGAGCCTCAGCTACAGATAGAATGATTATTCATCTCCTGCAGCAACTGGCTTCATACACTGGAAATTGTAAAACTCATAGTTCCTTAAGTATTGATTGGGAACAAAAAAAGTAATAGGCATCTGGGAGGAAGATGCAGTCTTTAACATTTTCACTACTGCAGAGTCTCTCATGGTACCCTGATGACAGAAGAACCCCATTCGTTAATCATTTTTATGACTGGCGGTTTCATCACTTTTGCTGCCAGGAAAATCTATTAACAATAAGATTGGATATTACTAATATAGGCTATTTTTGTTATGTAATATTTCTAAACCTGTTGTGCAATCTAGACACATTTGAAGGTTTTGTACAGAGCATGTGTGTATCAATGTCAAACCTCAATAGGGAAAATAAAGTGATTGGTTCAAATAATCACCATTCTAATTGGCTAAAATATCCCACTGACCAGGTGAAGCATTTCTTCACTGGGCAGTCAGCTAAAACTATTGAGCAATAGCCACGAACCATTGTTATGACCAGGTGAGGAAGGGGTCTCAGGCTCCCCTTTTGTCCCTTCTCTGGTTTGACCACAACAGGGTTTATCCTTTTAACACAGTGATTTAACTTACCATCTCAGTGAGCACTTGCTCATGTTCCTGTAATATAATTGCAAATGAACCAATCAAATAGGTTTTCTTGAGTTTAAACAAGAAAGATGTAGGTTTACCAACTTTATCACTCTAAACCAGTTAAAATGACTAAACTACGCTACACATCCATGCCCCACATTCCCTTAAGAGCCACACACACAAATAGATTACAGAGGGAAAAACAGAGTTGGGAGGTTGAAGTAGAGTCCTTAATAAATGGAATTTAAATAGTGGCCACTTAACAGCCACTTAAGGGCCTCCAGGCGTCCTGGAGCCAGGAAAAGCCACCTGGGAAAAGCAGGCGGCTTCCGATCGTCTCGGTGGGGGAGGGCCCTGCTTATCGGACACAGGGTGCCCGATGGAGAGCCACCCCCGCTATCCCAATCACCCCCAAGACTAACACGCTCCCCTTCCCCCCAAATGACCACCCATGCTTCGCCGGGATCGACTGATTACCCCCGGCGAGGCAACCAAAACTTACATGTCTTGCCGGTTGCATGTCTTCCTCTGTGGTCGGCTGGGCTGCAGTCCCAGCAGTGGCCACCGGCCCTGGTGGTGCTGTTGGAACTAAGAGCTGCTGGCCCGCTGATTGGCTGGCAGCTCAATGAGGCAGAACTTCCTCCCTCAAGCGGGTCGAAGTCCTGCCTCGGAACAATTAAAGCCTGTGGACCCATAAAATACGCAATGAATCCCCGCCTGATGTCACAGCCAATGAATCTCAGTCTCTGTGTCTTTTGTTGAAAATTGTAGTCCTGAAGTCCTAGCTGTGCCATGTGCACGGGTTGGGCTTGTTTCTCAGGTTCTGGAAGGCGGGAGAAGGGCTTTATCCTTGTCCACTGGTTGCTGACTCTAAGCATCTGTAGGCTGCAGCTTGAGGCTTCCACCGGCTGCAGTTTGAGGCTTCTCTGGATCTCTACTGGAGAGAGAGAGGGAGATGCTGTTCCCTTGATAATTTTCAGTTACTATCTGCCTTTTGAGTCACAATTCACAAACTCCCAGAGTTGCACAAGCATTCACATGACATGACCACATCTTTGTGTTAAAATCAAAATCTTCCAGAATGGTCTCTGAAATTCAAAGGCTCTCCCCTCAAGCTGTTCAAACACACTTGGTGTGGGGATGGGGTGGAATTTGGCTCTTTCAAAGTCAATGGGTGTCGATGGCTTTTGACAATCAACATTGATAAAGCTATCTCAGATAACTGAAACAGAAAGAACCCCATTGTTCTGGCTAGGCTGAGTAATCACATCTGTCTCCAGCCTAATACTTTGGATTTTTCATATGCAAATTGTGTGTGGTCATCTTAGCTGCTAGCTGTTCTCTTTTACAAGTTATTTGTAACAATGTCCAGTAAAAGTCTCAGGCAATGTTCCACATGATGAAATTAATATTTCTATTTGGCATGTGGAGTTTTCATCACATCATCCAATCCAATTGCTTATATATTTTTTTTCAAATCCAATGATCCAGCAGGAACCATGAAATGAATCAATGAAATTGCTCAATTTGTTGAACTGTTTTCAGCCCCAATTTTCCTCCCTGATTGATTCAGTGGTTACCAATTAAAAAAAAAGTCCCAAAAATCTGCAACTCCCAAATCATCACTGCAACATTGGTGGAGTGGGGCTTACATGAACTGACTGGATCTTCACTGACCCCTTTTTAACTCAAATGCGTCTTTACAGCAGGACATTGTGAAATAGCAGTGCACATGTGATCTTCTCTTCTTCTTAGGTAGTCCCTCGGGAATGAGGATGACTTTTTTCCACTCCAGGGTTGTGGGTCCTTAGTTGACTGAATATTCCAATTCTGGATCCACACACTCTGCCACTGGTGGGGCAGGTGGTGTTTGGTGAGGTGAGTGAATGTGATGCTCGAATTTCCGAACGCTCCTTCCGCTGCTTGTGCTTGGTCACTGCCTGGGCAGGTCGACGTTGTTCGAACTGGCTGGCACTTTGGCGGATGCTTCCTTCAGCTGGCCTTCTGCAGCCCCTCGTGTCTCACTCAGGGAAGCGATATCAATGTTGTAGTAACGGAGTTCTTGGGCTATGGTAGCGGTGCAATATTCAGGTCTGTCGCTGCTGCGGTTGTCCATAAGAGACTTGATATTCCGGGTCCCAAAGTTCATTTTGAGGAGGTGGAAGATGCCTGTGTGTGGGTTCTTTGCTTGCAGGATGGCCATTACACACCGACTACCACACGGTCCAAGCGAAGCAAAGTTTTTGTCCAATGGCAGGGATGGCCAAGATGATAGGAGACCAGGCTCTGCTACACGGTAGGGGACTAATATATACACAAGGCCAGCATGTCCAGCTGGTGAGCCCGGATGCAGGCCGTGTGGATCTGCATCAGGGTGTTCTTGAAGGGGTAGTTGAAAGTCTACCTGTGCCTGTGATCAGCATTGTGTCAGGGAGTGCAATTAGTTTCACAGATAAAGATACAACACCAATTCCATCCACAGACCTGAAAAGATTAAGTAAACTCAGCTGTGGTTGAAAGATTACCCTTATATAAAATTATAAAGGAGCAAGTTCTAAAATGTCAGCGAGGATCCAAGGCTACAGCCAAGCTATATCTGTGAAGTGATGGGCTGTAAGATTGATGATTTCAAAAGGTTCACTTGCACTAAATGGACCTTAGGCTTTGTAAGGTGTACTTACGTTGTGAAAGGGAGGCAGAGGTACAGAGGGCATAGATGTAACTAATTGTAGAGAGTGCATGTAACCTGTCAGTGGCTGTCTCTTGCTGCTGGTAATAATGGCTCATACAGTTACTCCTCCTCCTCCTTATGCTGTTAGGCTTCTGGGTTTTCTTCACATTCATGCTGGTCTTCCTCCTTTGGCATCTCCATTTTAAGGTCTTGCTGCAGCCTGCAGTGTTCAACAAGCCACCAAAAAGCAATGGAGCCTTCCTGGAGCATATTGCAAGGCTTCGCTTGAGTCACCCAAGCAGTAGAAATGACCCTTTAGAATATCAATTGTCCACTCAATGGTCCTTCCATGGCTGCAGCATCTCAATGTAATTTACAAAGGCATTGTAAAGCTATGGCAGCAACAGGTGAGTCTCCTGTCCTAGAATCCATATTGATTCTATCTTGGCAAAAGTTAAAATGACCTCCTCTGTGGGTTTTTCAGCACCTAATGTCCACTTGTCATCTCAACATCACCGAGTGTCTCTATTGCAGCTACTGAGAGAGTGAATGGAGATATGGATGAATATCTGCAGGTTGTCCCTGTTGTTAAGGTCCTGTTTTTTCCATAGGCAGATAAAGACAAAGAAATGCTGAGTTTCCTGCTATCCACTTTTTCCCCATCCTGTTTTGCTCATGTAATAGTCCCCTAAGTAGGATCCCATTATCTTCATGGCCTGTTCCTCCTTTGTAAATTTTGCTGATTCTCCTTCTATAGTTTGTCATTTGCAGGAATTGTGAGCAAGTTTTATTGTATGAGAACAGAATAGCATTTATATAGTCACTTTCACAACTTCAGGACATCCCAAAGTGCTTCACAGCCACTGAAGTACTTTTGAAGTGCAGTCACTGTTGTAATACAAGGAAATGCGGAAAACAGTTTGTGCACAGGAAGATCCCACGGACAACAGTGTGGCAATGACCAGATAATCTGTTTTTTTGTGATGTTAAATGAGGGATAAATATTGATCAGGCCAATGGGGAGAACTCCTCTGCTCTTCTTCAAAGCAGTCCAGTGGAATATTTTACATTCATTGAGATGTCCAGTCTGGTTGCACTTCAGGTCACAAAACTCTGACTTTCAGGGGTTCCAGGTAATATGGATCAGTCGATATCGCAAGCTACCGAAAACACATCAACATAAGACCAGAGGGCAATTTCTCATCAATATTGGTCGTGGGTGTGGGGAGGGTATGGCAGAATTCTTTTCAATTATTGCATACAACCCTGAATCTGTCATCAGATTAGAGGTCCTTCTTTTCTGTAATACCATTTATGTGCAGTGCTGATATGAATGCTATATACATTTGTACTGCTTGATTCCAGTTGTTCCTTTGAATGTACTATTTGATTCCCGAAATTAAAATCTGTCACGTTATGTTAGCTTGATCACAGCTAGAGCTGCATTATTGTCATTCTGGAATCGGTGTTTGAGCGCCCAGGAGTTTGTCATGTTGTGGTGCACCCAAAGTAACGGCTACCAGCTGCACTAGTGCTGATGAAGTCACTCCAACAGCTATGTGGCCAGAAGCTGCCTCATGTGTTTCCAGGTTTACTCAGGGAGTGAGTAATGGAGCAGTCCAATGACAGAAAGGTGAATTGGCCTAAGGAGGGTGTGATTGACAGCTCCCTTCAGCCAGCTGATTGTGGCGGAGTTAAACAGCATTCATTCATGCAATTCACCCAACCAACAAGCGTGGCTGAAACTTGAAAGGTGCACTGCCAGTTCTGAATGTAATAGTTCAGACATCCTTCTAAACAATAGCCCGACATATTTCCTATCATTATGATACACCATCATTATTTTCTACTAATGAAGCAGTGTCATGCAAAAAAAAACAATCTGAAGTAACGATGTTGATTTGAATTCTCAGTCAAGAATGCAGTCTAGTGAACGTAGGCTTGTCCAGCAGGTGTGACAGCAAGGAAGCTTAGCTGATTTTAATAGCTGGGCTTTGCTAGCCTGCCATCGGCTGCCTTCCAGGCCAAAATGTTCTGGAAATCAGTGGGAAGTGGCTGCCTGGCTGTTAAAATTGGGCAGCAGAAGGCAGCCACAAGGCACCAGAGGGAGGGTGCCTGGCACGAAGGTAAGTCTCCAGGAAGCGGGGTTCAAGACAGATTGTGGTCAGGAGAAGGCGAATGAAGTTCAGGGCAGGGAGGCCCATGGTTTCCTTGTGGGGCCTGGAAGAGAAACTCCTGGTCCTCCTGACCCACAAAGAAATTTATGTATTTCTTTAAAACTTACCCTTCTGATAGGAATACAGAAAAAGAGAAAACAGGGATCCACAGGCCAGCTAGCCTGACATCAGTCATCAGGAAAATGCTGGAATCTATTATTAATAAAGTCTTATCAATGCACTTAGAAAATCATAGTATGATCAGACAGAGTCGTAGAGTCATACAGCATAGAAACAGGCCTTTCGGCCCACCGCATCCATGACGACCATAATGCCTATCTATACTAATCCCACCTGCCTGCACTAATTCCATATCCCTCTATGCCTTGTTCATTCAAGTACCTGTCCAGATGCCTCTTAAATGTTGCTACTGTTCCTGCCACCACCACCTCCTCAGGCAGCTCATTCCAGATACCCACTATTCTTAGTGTGAAAAATTTACCCCTTTGATCCCCTTTAAACCTCTTCCCTCTCACCTTAAATCTATGCCCTCTAGTTTTAGTCACCCCTACCATGGGAAACAGACTCTGGCTATCTACCCTGTCTATGCCTCTCATAATTCTATATACCTCTATCATGTCCCCTCTCAGCCTCCTTCGCTCCAGGGAAAACAGATCCAGCCTATCCAAACTCTCTTTATAACTCAAGTCGACAGGGTTTTACGAAAAGGAAATCATATTTGACATATTTATCAGAGCTTTTTGAGGATGTAACTAGTAGGTTAGGAAAAAGGGGAGCCAGTAGATGTATACTTGGATTTCCAAAAAGCATTCAATAAGATGCCACACAAAAGGTTAATAGGCAAGATAATGGCGCATGGAGTTGGGGTAATATACTAGCATGGATGGAGGATTGGTTAATGGACAGGAAGCAGAGAGTAGGGTTAAACAGGGCATTTTCAAGTTGGCAGGCTGTAACTAGTGGAGTGACTTCACCCCTGTCTCAGCTCATCTGTTGCTGAAACTCTCATTCGTGCCTTCGTTACCTCTAGACTTAATATTCCAATGCACTCCGGCCTGGTCTCCCACATACTACTCTCCATAAACTTGAGGTCATCCAAAACTCTGCTGCCCGTGCCTTAGCTCGCACCAAGTCCCATTCCCCTATCACCCCTGTGCTCTCTGACCTATATTGACTCTGGTCAAGCCAATTCTCACCCTTGTTTTCAAAACCCTCCATATCTGAGCCCCTCCCTACCTCTGTAGTCTCCTCTCGTCCCACAATCCTCCAAGATATCTGCACTCCTCTAATTCTGGCCTCTTGTGCATCCCTGATTTTAATTGCTCCACTATTGATGCCCGCACCTTCAGTTGCCTAGGCTCTAAGCTCTGGAATACCATCCCTCCACATCTCTGCCTCTCCACCTTGCTTTCCTCCTTTAAAACACTCCTTAAAAACCAGCTCTTTGACCAAGCTTTTGATTATCTGACCTAATATCTCCATTTGTGGCTTGGTGGCATTTTTTATAATGCTACTGTTAAGCGCCTTGGGACGTTTTCTTGTGTTAAAGGCACTATATAAATATAAGTTGTTATTGCCACAAGGATCAGTGCTGGGGCAAGAGCTATTTACAATCTATATTAATTACTTAGACAAAGAGACCATGAATAATGCATCCAGTTTGCTGACGATACAAAGCTAAGTGGGAATGTAAGTTGGGAGGAGGACACAAAATGGTTGTAAAGAGATGTAGGGATATAGACAGGTTAGGTGAGTGGGTAACAAGGTGGCAGATGTGGGGAAGTGTGAGATTATTCACTTTGGTGGTAAGAATAGAAAAGCAGAATATTTAAAAAAACATGAAACTTGAGACACTTGGATGTACTTGTACAAGGACCACAGAAAGTTAGTGTGCCGGTACAGCAAGCAATTAGGAAGACAAATGGCATGTTGGCCTTTACTGCAAAAGAATTGGAGTACTAGAATTAGGAAGTCTTGCAACAGAGATTTGGTGAGATCACACCTGGAGCAGTGTGCGCAGTTTTGGTCTCCATATCTAAGAAAGGATATTTGTGACTTGGAGGGGTACAGCGAAGGTTCACCATGTTGGTTCCTGGGATGACAGGATGAGTAAATTTGGCCTATACTCTCTGGAGTTTAGAAGAATGAGAGGCAATCTCATTGAAACTTACAAGATTCTGAAGGGGCTTGACGAGGTAGACACTGAGAGAAATTTACCCTGGCTGGGGAACCTAGGACACATGGGCACAGTCTCAGGTTAAGGGGTCGATCATTTAAGACTGGGATGAGGAGAAATTTCTTCACTCAGAGGGTTATGAATTTTTGGAATTGTCTTCCCTAGAGGGTTGTAGATGCTCCATTATTGAATATATTCAAGGCTGAGATAGACAGATTTTTGGTGTCTTAGGGAATCAAGGGATATGGGAAATGGACAGGAGAGTGGAGTTGAGGCAGAAGATCAGCCTTGATCACATTGAACGATAGAGCAGACTTGAGGGGCCATATAGTCTACTCCTGCTCCTATTTCTTCTGTACTTATGGTCTTCTTCTGGCCCTGGACCCACCACCTGGCAGACATGGCCTGATGGGGAAGTCACCACTGCTATTCCACTTCACTTAGGCGCCAGGTTTATGTTGCAGTCGGGTTCTGATGCTGTCACTAAGCTTGATCTGCATATTTAAAGAAGGACCCTTCCGGCTTCACATTTCCCCCCACCCTGCCCCATTTCTGCTGGATGGGATATATGTTAAAGACCCACCTCCCCCCGCCCTCCCTCTCCACCATCAATGAGATGTTAATTGGCAGCAAATACATGGCTGCTGGAAAAGAAACAGATACAGATTTAGAGATACCTGATGGTTTTAATTGGAGTTGCCAAGGCAATGGCATGGGGGATTATTGTAACTTGAAATCATTTAGACTAGCTAGTGTTTTAATAGACTGTTTTAATAATATTTGCTGCTACTTAATAGGTTACTTCCGTGGTTTCAGTCACTTCTGAAGATGCTGCCAGCAAGGGCAGTCAAATGTTATCTTCCTGTACATTATGTTTGGCCCTTCCTAATAATTCTGCAGCTAGCAATATAGAAATTTGTTACATTGTCTTTCTTGGAGTTTTAACAAAGTTTGTACGGCTTTGACTACTGGGATAATTCCATTACCATTCACATGCCAATCCCACAACTAGGTGAGGTGTGAAGCGAAAAAGAGAAGGGAATGAGACGGAAATACGGGAAAAAAGAGGATAAGATGGAAAAGATTATGCTAATACAACTTGGTTCCCCTTCAACTCATAAGGTGGAAGCAGCTAGCTGCTTTTAACCACTTTGGGTCTTTGGCAAGGCTTCAGGTATACAGCTCACGACTGAAAATCTCAGGTCTAGGATTTGACCAAGGTTGACAGCTCCGACGTTTATAGCACATTGGCATGCAGAGTGCTTCTGTGGTGATGAGACAGACTTTTCTAAACAGCTGTTAGCCTGAATGTAAAAGCCCATTCAGACAGCCACAGCATCTATGAAAAACATTTGGCCATCATATTCAAAGTTTGGGATGCTTATCTGCTGCCATCTAGTCATGATGAGAGAAGATCTGACACAGTAGTATAACACTGCTAGATATCAGTGAAAACAGTTGGTAGCATCTTTGCATTTGAGTCAGAAGTTTTAGGTTCAAACCTTTTTTGAGGACTTCAACACATCACCCAGGCTGATATTTCAATGTAATATTGAGAGAATGCTGCATTGCTGAAGGTGCTAACCTTTGCCTGAGACTTTACACTGAGGCATCTTATTGCTGTTTGAATTTTCTGCCACATTTACCGATATAACATCAGAGACAGCACGCCAAAAAATACTTTGTCATGTATATTGTGGTGAGGTTACTTAGAAAATGGCCCAGGTTTTTCAGTAGGAATAAAGGTGAGGCCATCAGCGCAAACTCTTAATCAGGAGTAAATTGGGCAGCAACTTTCAGTATCTGCACATGTACAGTTAAACACAGAAATCAGCAAGTTGCTGTCCAAGGTGCCCAAATTCTCCACCAGCCTTGTTACATGGCTACCTCACCAAGGGATTCAGCATTGAAACAGATGACATGTACTGAATTTGCAGTACTCACTTAATAGGCACCCACTAAATACACCAGAATAAGTTAAAGCTTGTCCATTCCAGTGTAACTAAATTTTTAATGGTGTGATAAGTCTTAATTACTATTAAACAGCTTCTCTGGCACTGAAAGTTTACTTTTACATGTGTGGAAACTCACTCCTTCTGGTGTTACTTCTGAATAGAGATTTCAAATAATGTAAAAAATTCTTTTTTACTTTTTCTTTCTGACTCTTTTATGTCTCCCTCTTAATCCTATCTTTCTTTCCTTCCCTTTATTTGAAAAAGTATTTTGATTTCTGTACATGTTTCGACATTGAATTAAATATTCCAAATTACATTTTACACCACAAATTACATGCAGTTTTCTCCATTGATCTTGAAAACGCCACACAGGCTGCACAGATAGTTACCCACAGCAATGTCTGTCCCGAGGGGATCGATGTTAATCTGTGTAGCACGACTTGAAATGACGGTATGTGAATGATTTTTTCCCCTATGACACTCAGTAAGGTTTCTTCATTACTTGCATTGTCCACATATGTCACAGATCCCCTGTAGAGGCCACCATGCTTTTTTGACTCTCTAAGTTCCACAAAATCCAGTGCAAAAGTCCCTAGGCAAGTGTGAGTACAATCTATGGCCGGTGTCATTTGTTCGCCACTGGCCACAAAACAAGCTATTAAGGTGGAATATAAGCCATCAGCAGTGGTTCAGTGGTAGGACTTATCTCTGGCTTAGAAGGTTGTGGGCTCAAGTCCCACTTCACAGACTTGAGTGCATAATTCATGCTGATTCTCCAGTGGAATATTGAGGGAGTGATGCACTGTCAAAAATGACACCTTTTTGATGAGACATTAAACCAAGGCCCTGTCTGCCCTCTCAGGAGGATGTCACAGAGTCATAGAGTCGTACAGCATAGAAGCAGGCCCTTTGGCCCACCCCGTCCATGCCGACCATAATGCCTATCTATACTAATCCCACCTGCCTGCATTAATTCCATATCCCTCTATGCCTTGCCTATTCAGGTACCTGTCCAGATGCCTCTTAAATGTTGCGACTGTTCCTACCTCCACCACCTCCTCAGGCAGCTCATTCCAGATACACACTATTCTTTGTGTGAAAAATGT
Organism: Heterodontus francisci; assembly: GCF_036365525.1. NCBI lineage: Eukaryota > Metazoa > Chordata > Chondrichthyes > Heterodontiformes > Heterodontidae > Heterodontus > Heterodontus francisci. The sequence continues at coordinate 152,753,826 of NC_090373.1, read as the reverse complement.
ACCCCTTTGATCCCCTTTAAACCTCCTTCCTCTCAACTTAAATCTATGCCCTCTAGTTTTAGTCACCCCTACCATGGGAAACAGACTCTGGCTATCTACCCTATCTATGCCTCTCATAATTTTATATACCTCTATCATGTCCTCTCTCAGCCTCCTTCGCTCCAGGGAAAACAGACCCAGCCTATCCAATCTCTCTTTGTAACTCAAGCCCTCCAAACCAGGCAACATCCTTGTGAATCTTTTCTGCACCCTCTCTAGCTTAATCACATTTTTCCTGTAGTGCAGAGACCAGAACTGCACACAGTACTCCAAATGCGGCCTAACCAACGTTATGTACAACTGCAACATGACGTCCCACCTCTTGTTCTCAATGCCTCGGCCGATGAAAGCAAGCATGCCATATGCCTTCTTCACCACCCTGTCTCCCTGTGTTGCCACTTTCAGGGAACGATGTACTTGCACCCCAAGGTCTCTCTGCTCAACAACACTCTCCAGGGCCCTGCCATTCACTGTATATGTCCTGCCCTGGTTTAACTTCCCAAAATGCATCACTTCACAGTTGTCTGTGTTAAATTCCATTTGCCACCCCCTTGCCCACTTTCCCAGTTGATCTATATCCTGTTGTAACCTTAGACAACCATCTTCACTGTCCACTATACCACCAATTTTGGTGTCGTCTGCAAACTTACAAATCATGCCCCCTACATTTACACCCAAGTCATTAATATACATGACAAACAACAGAGGGTCCAACACCAATCCCTGCGGCGCACCACTGGTCACCGGCCTCCAATCTGAAAAACCACCCTCCACTACCACCCTCTGCCTCCTATCACCAAGATAATTTTGTATCCAATTTACTACCTCACCCTGGATCCCATATGTTCGAACCTTCTGGACCGGCCTACCATGCGGGACCTTGTCAAAGGCGTTGCTAAAGTCCATGTAGACAACGTCCATCGCCCTGCCCTCGTCAATCCTCTTGGTCACCTCTTTGAAAAACTCAATCAAATTCATGAGACATGATTTCCCACGCACAAAGCCATGCTGACTATCCCTAATCAGACCATGCCTTTCCAAATGCATATAAATCCTGTCTCTCAGAATCCCTTCCAATAACTTTCCCACCACTGATGTAAGGCTCACCGGCCAGTAGTTCCCTGGCTTATCCCTGCTGCCCTTCTTAAATAAAGGCACAACATTAGCTATCCTCCAGTCTTCTGGTACCTCACCCATGGCTGACGATGATACAAAAATCTCTGCCAGGGCCCCAGCAATCTCCTCCCTTGCTTCCCATAGCATCCTAGGATACACCTGCTCAGGCCCTGGGGATTTATCCACCTTAATGCGCTACAAAATCTCCAAAACCTCCTCCTTTGTAATGTTGATATGCTCCAGGATATCGCTGTCCCGTCCCTTGAACTCACTAGCTTCCATGACCTTCTCCATGGTAAATACTGATGAGAAATATTCGTATAAGACCTCGCCCATTTCCCATGGCTCCACACATAGATTACCACACTGATCCTTAAGGGGACCTACTCTCTCCCTAGCGACCCTTTTACTCTTAATATACTTATGGAATCTTTTAGGATTCTCCTTTATCTTATCTGCCAGGGAAATCTCATGGCCCCTTTTCGCCCTCCTAATTTCCTTCTTACGTGTAGTCCTACATCCCCTGTACTCCTCGAGGGACTCGCTTGATCCCAGCTGCCTACACCTGATATATGCCTCCTTCTTTGTCCTGACCAGACCCTCAATATCCCTCGTCAAACAAGGTTCCCTAAACTTGCCAACCTTGCACTTCCATCTAACAGGAACATGCCAGCCCTGAACTCTTCCTATCTCACTTTTAAAAGCCTCCCACTTGCCAGACATCCCTTTGCCTGTAAACAGCCTCTCCCATTCAACATTTAAGAGTTCCTGTCTGATGCCATCAAAATTAGCCTTCCCCCAATTTAGGACTTTAACCCTGAGGACCAGTCCTATCCTTTTCCATAACTATCTTGAAGCTAATAGAGTTATGGTCACTGGTCCCAAAGTGCTCCCCCACTGACACATCAACCACCTTCCCATCCTCATTTCCTAAGAGGAGGTCGAGTGTAGCCCCTTCTCTAGTAGGGCCATACACATACTGCTTCAGAAAACTATCCTGGACACACTTAACAAATTCTTCCCCATCTGATCCCTTAGCACTAAGGCAGTCCCAGTCAATATTAGGGAAGTTAAAATCACCTACTATTACAACCCTATAATTCCTACACCTATCTGTGATTTCCCTATATATATGCTCCTCCACTTCCCTCTGACTATTGGGGGGCCTTTAGTATAATCCCATCAAAGTGATCACCCCTTTCTTATTTCTAAGTTCTACCCATATGGCCTCGCTGGACATTTCCCCCGGGATATCCTCTCGAAAAGAATGAAACCGGACAGACCACCCGGCATCGACCTAAGCACCGTAAATGACAATGGCAAACCCAGCCCTGTCGACCCTGCAATATCTTCCTTACTAACATCTGGGGGCTTGAGCCAAATTTGGGAGAGCTGTCCCACACACTAGTCAAGCAACAGCCTGACATTGTTACACTCATGGAATCATACCTTACAGACAACGTCCAGACACTACCATTACCATCCCCGGGTATGTCCTGTCCCAATGGCAGGACAGACCAAGCAGAGGTAGCGGCACAGTGGTATACAGTCGGGAGGGAGTTGCCCTGGGAGTCCTCAACATCGACTCCGGATCCCATGAAGTCTCATGGCATAAGGTCAAACATGGGCAAGGAAACCTGCTGCTGATTACCACCGACCGACCTCCCTCAGCTGATGAGTCAGTACTCCTCCATGTTGAACACCACTTGGAGGAAATACTGATGGTGGCAAGGGCACAGAATGTACTCTGGGTGGGGGACTTCAATGTCCATCACCAAGAGTGGCTCGGTAGCACCACTACTGACCGAGCTGGCCTCGTCCTAAAGGACATAGCTGCTAGACTAGGTATGCGGCAGGTAGTGAGGGAACCAACAAGAGGGGAAAACATACTTGACCTCGTCCTCACCAATCTGCCTGCTGCAGATGCATCTGTCCATGACAGTATTGGTAGGAATGACCACCGCACAGTCCTTGTGGAGACGAAGTCCCACCTTCACATTGAGGATACCCTCCATCGTGTTGCGTGGCATTACCACCATGTTAAATGGGATAGATTTCGAACAGATCTAGCAATGCAAAACTGGGCATCCGTGAGGCACTGTGAACGATCTGCACCAGCAGAATTGTACTCAACCACAATCTGTAACCTCATGGCCCGGCATACCCCCCACTCTACCATTACCATCAAGCCAGGAGACCAACCCTGGTTCAATAAAGAGTGCAGGTGGACATGCCAGGAGCAGCACCAGGCATACCTCAAAATGAGGTGTCAACCTGGTGAAGCTACAACACAGGTCTATTGCATGCCAAACTGTGTAAGCAGCATGTGATAGACAGAATCAAGCGATCGCATAACCAATGGATCAGATCTAAGCTCTGCAGTCCAGCCACATCCAGGCGCAAATGGTGGTGGACAATTAAACAACTAACTGGAAGAGGTGGCTCTACAAATATCCCCCATCTTCAATGATGGGGGAGCCTCGCACATCAGTGTGAAAGATATGGTTGAAGCATTTGCAACAATCTTCAGCCAGAAGTGCCGAGTTGATGATCCATCTCAGCCTCCTCCCGAAGTCCCCAGCATCACAGATGCCAGACTTCAGCCAATTCGATTCACTCCGCGTGATATCAGGGAACGACTGAAAGCACTGGAGACTGCAAGAGCTATGGGCCCCGACAATATTCCGGCAATAGTACTAAAGACCTGTGCTCCACTTGCTGTGCCTCTAGTCAAGCTGTTCCAGTACAGGTACAACACTGGCATCTACCCAGCAATGTGGAAAATTGCTCAGGTATGTACTGTGCATAAAAAGCAGGACAAGTCCAACCCGGCCAATACCACCCCTTCAACCAACTCTCAACCATCAGTAAAGTGATGGAAGGTGTCATCAACAGTGCTATCCAGCAGCACTTGCTTAGCAATAACCTGCTCAGTGACGCTCAGTTTGGGTTCCACCAGGGCCACTCAGCTCCTGACCTCATTACAGCCTTGGTTCAAACATGGGCAAAAGAGCTGAATTCAAGAGGTGAGGTGAGAGTGACTGCGCTTGACATCAAGGCAGCATTTGACTAAGTATGGCAACAAGGAGGCCTTGGTAAATTGAAGTCAATGGGAATCAAGGGAAACTCTCCACTGGCCGGAGTCATACCTAGCACAAAGGAAGATGGTTGTGGTTGTTTGAGGTCAATCATCTCATCTCCAGGACATACTATAGGAAGGATGTGATTGCACTGGAGAGGGTGCAGAGGAGATTCACCAGGATGTTGTCTGGGCTGGAGCATTTCAGCTATGAAGAGAGATTGAAAAGGCTATGGTTGTTTTCCTTAGAACAGAGAAGGATGAGTGGGGGACATGACTGAGGTGTACAAAATTATGAGGGACATTGACAGGTTAGATAGGAAGAGACTTTTTCCCTTAGCGGAGGGCTCATAGGGGGCACAGATTTAAGGTAAGGGGCAGGAGGTTTAGAGGGGATTTGTGGAAAAAAAATTTCACCCAGAGGGTGGTTGGAATCTAGAATACACTGCCTGAAGGGGTGGCAGAGGCAGGAACCCTCACAACATTTAAGAAGTATTTAGATGAGCACTTGAACGCCATAGCATACAAGGCTACGGACCAAGTGCTGGAAAATGGGACTAGAATAGATCGGTGCTTGATGGCTGGCACAGACATGATGGGCGAAACTCTATATCTCTATGACTCTATGACACTGCAGGAGTTCCTCAGTGTGCTGTCCGAGGCCCAACCATCCTCGGCTGCTTCATCAATGACCTTCCTTCAATCATAAGCGAATCTAAATCAGAAGTGGGGATGTTTTTTGATGATTGCACAATGTTCAGCACCATTCGTGACACCTCAGATACTGAAGCAGTCTGTGTAGAAATGCAGCAAGACCTGGACAATATCCAGGCTTGGGCTGATAAGTTACAAGTAATATTTGCGCCACACAAGTGCCAGGCAATGACCATCTCAAACAAGAGAGAGTCTAACCATCTCCCCTTGACAGTCAATGGCATTACCATCGCTGAATCCCCCACTACCAACATCTTAGGGGCTACCATTGACCAAAAACTGAACTGGAGTAGCCATATAAATACCATGTCTACAAGAGCAGGTCAGAAGTTGGGAATTCTGAGGCGAGTAACTCACCTCCTGACTCCCCAAAGCTTGTCCACCATCTACAAGGCACAAGTCAGGAGTGTGATGGCATACTCTCCACTTGCCTGGATGGGTACAGCTCCAACAACACTCAAGAAGCTCAACACCATCCAGGACAAAGCAGCCCTCTTGATTGGCACCCCATCTACAACATTCACTCCCTCCAACACCGACGCACAGTGGCAGCAGTGTGTACCATCTACAAGATGCACTGCAGCAACTCCCCAAGGCTCCTTAGTCAGCACCTTCCAAACCCACGACCTCTACCAACCAGAAGGACAAGGGCAGCAAATGCATGGGAACACCACTGCATGCAAGTTCCCCTCCAAGTCACACACCATCCTGACTTGGAACTATATCACTGTTCCTTCACTGTCACTGGGTCAAAATCCTGGAACTCCCTTCCTAACAGCACTATTGGTGTACCTACCTCACATGGACTGCAGCAGTTCAAGAAGGCAGCTCACCACCACCTTCTCAAGGGAAATTCGTGATGGGTAATAAATGCTGGCCTAGCCAGCAATGCCCACAGCCCACGAATGAATAAAAAATAAGATTCCATGGCACTACTTGAAGAAGGGCAGGGCTGTTGTCCTGGTGTCCTGGCCAATATTTATCCCTCAACTAACACCTGACTAAGCAGATGATCTAGTCATTTATTTCATTGCTGTTTGTGGGTCCTCATTATGTGCAAATTGGCTGAGATACATTACAGTAGTGACTATACTTCAAAAGCACTTGATTGGTTGTAAAGCATATTGGGATGTCGTGGGGTCTTTCTTATCTTTTACATATGTGCAAGTTTATCTTTTTTCTTTGTAACATGTCTTTGAGATGACTATAAGCTTAATGTATGGCCAGATATAGGAAACAGAGCAGCAAGCACTTAAAACTGCATACTTGGGCCGGACTGACCCAGAACCACTGGACAGAGCAGTAAGGTGCTGCTCCAGAATCCTGCTGGATTCCAAAGGGGAACACACTTGTTAGTTGCAGCAATATTAAGGGCAGCCTCCATCATTATTCATATGACCATGTCCTTGAGTTTTGGGAGTGGGTAAAGGTGCAGGCGAATGGGCAGGCAGAGCCGTGCCCTTCTACATTACTGACAGTGGAGCGGAGCTGTCAAATTCCTAGGTTGTGGACTCTGCGGACATTTCTAACTGGCTGATCATCCTAAACAGTGTTCATGTACTCGTTAGACTGGTATAAAAGTGAGCCATTTATCCAGTTCAGTATTGATGTAACAATGTTTATTGGCCACGAGTGGATGTAACATATTTAATCTCCTTAATGCAGCTTACTTGTAATATAGGTGATGTATTTTCCTCAGGGTGTTAATTTGAGTGAAAATTAGGCATGTTTTAAACAAACTGGTAAGCCAGGCTAGTAGAAAGTGACAATAGTTAAAATATAAGTCTCTTTCTATTCTGCGCCATGTTGCCATTGCAAAATATCTAAAATAAAATTAACAAGGAAAGTCCTTCTTAAGGACTTGTTAAGGGTTAGTCTAAAGAAACTAGGGCAGAAATATATAAGGGGACATAGAGAAAGAAATCAGATCCTGATCTCCAACTGAGGCTAGTTAGTAGAACGGACAAGATTTTAAAATATCACAAAATGTCTGGAAAAAATGAATAGTACAGTGGAGTTTTGAGCTAAACACCATGGATGCAGTAATGATTATTGGTGTAGAAGAGATTGGAGGTAGGGCAACACTTGAGTGCATGTGAAAAATCTACCCAGGGTGAGGGTCTAACTGATACAGCTATACCTCACCAAAAATCACTTTTTCAGGAGACTCAGGTTCAGCGGGACTGAGTAATGATGGTACCGTAGTTGATATGCCTGCACTTGCTATCAGTGTTAGTAAAGACCACTGCTCACCTTGCACCAGATTTTCCTCTGCTTTAGGAAACACTCAAACCTCATGTGAAAAGCAGAGGAAAAAGAAGTGACGATCAGTGATGCTGGTTCTCTGTCCACATTGTGTTGCTCAGGGATTCATGGGATTTCATACCAGGAGAAGTTGAATTTTGCATCTGAAGCAGTCGCAAGCACACAAGCCACATTATAAAAAGGCAGGGAGGTCAAATGGCTCCAACTATCTCATTTTCCTCTCCAGATACTCAGCAAGTACCCATTTGGAGGTATGTTCAGAAGAAGCAGGTGATGCAACTTGAGTTCAACTCTGCTCAGATCAGAAGATCTTTTCTTCTAAGAGTTCCTGTTTAATAATTTGCATTGAGTTCAACGAGGGGTAGAAATGGCATGTTATTTATGGGCACCAGGAACGCCATTATCAGTCAGCAGCTGGCAGTTGTATTGAGCCATGTGACCATCTAATCTGAGGACATTTGTTGCATTGGATAGGGAGCTCCTCAGTGAATTGACATGTATGCAATGTTGGTAAATGTTGTCATATTCAGCCACCAATATAAAGCTGTCGGTGGTTATTGAAGTTGCCTCTGAGTCAAAAGGTTGTGGGTTCACAATCCTACTCCTTAGACTTAAGCACATAATTCAGGTGAAATTTGTTTAAGTTGAGAACATCAACTTTGAAGGTATATTTTTGTTTTGGAAAACATTAAAAATATTCAAAGCTATCTTATAATTCACATCAGATTTTAGCTTAGTTGTGGGCTATGACAAGGTTATATTTCTCGTTGTATTTACAAAATTTTAAATTTAGTATTGATAAATGATTTGCTACAAAGCTAACAATTTCCCATTGAGCAATTAATGAGGGAAAATACTGTTGGCGAGAAGATCCTTTAAAAAGTTGGATTCATTCTATCCCAAGTGCAAAAAGAGGAGAATGAAAGAAAATGTCTATAAATCCTTCTTTTATGTTGTCACACTGAATGCAGTCAAATGGTTAATTATTACTGACATCCATTTTTTCTTTATTCTTACTGAAGCTTCTAGTCCCAGGAAGCTACTGGATGTTATAATTATAACAGACATAAGGAAAAAATTAACAACTGACTCACATTTCACACTGGACTGGGGAATTTGTTGCTATACAGGCATAAACCAGTGCCCAAGCATCCAATATAGGGTGCATATTCAAGGCTGCACTGACTGCAATATTGATTGAAGTATAGGCAACCAGGGGCAGTGCCTGAAATAGGCATCAGGCCCTTTTTATCTTTGCATATACAAATAAGGGGGCAAAGCCAGACCCAAGTCTCTTGCACCACGGCTGGCTCAACAGTACAGGGAAGAAGACTGGCAAAACAATAGGGATAGGGGATTCAATAGTTAGGGGAACAGCCAGGTATTTCTGCAACCACAGAGGTAAATCCAAGATAGTATGTTGCCTCCTTGATGTTACTGAGCAGCTGCAAAGCACTCTGAGGGGAGGGTGAACTGTAGTAATGATAATCCATATTGGTATCAGAAATATAGGTAGAAAGAGGGATGTGGTCCTGCAGGCAGAGTTTAGTGAGCTCGGAAAGAAAGTAGCAAGCAGGACCTCAAAGGTTATAATCTCCAGATTACTCCCAGTACCACGCACGTGAATCTTGAAATAGCAGGATACAGCAGATGAATGGGTGGCTGGAGAGATGGTGCAGGAGAGCTTTAGATTCCTGTGACATTTGGACCAGTTCTGGGGGAAATGGGACCTGTACAGGCCGGATGAGTCGCACATGAACTCAGCTGGTACTAATGTCCTTGTGGGGTGATTTGCTGGTGCTATTGGCAGCAGTGTGGGAGCCAGGAGGTAATATTAGAGGAAAACAAAGATTCACAGAGAATTGGAAGAGCCAGATAGCACTAGAGTAGGAAATAGTAAAGTATTAGGTGGGGTCAGAGTAAGAAGAATGTAATAATTTGTAAACTAGGTTTACTGTGAATGCATGTGAATGCGCAATGTAAGTGCAAGTATAGTAAATAAGGTTGGTGAACTGCAGGTGTAGATAGCCACGTGGGAATATAATGTTGTGGCGATAATGGAGACCTGGCTCAAAATAGAGCAGGATTGGGTACTAAATGTTCCTGGATACAAGGTGTTCAGGAAAGGTAGGGAAGGAAAGAAAGGAGGAGGGGTAGAAGTATGATTAAGGAGAACATAATAGTGCTGGAGAGAGAGAGGATATCCTAGAGGGGTCAAGGACAGAATCTATTTGGTTAGAGCTCAGAAACAACTGAGGTACCATAACACGATAGGGTGTATTCTATAGGTCACCCACTGATGGGAAAGATAAGAGGAGCAAATTTGCTGGGAAACTACAGAGAGGTGCAAGAAGTATAGAGTAGTTATAATGGGGGACTTTAATTATCCTAATATAGACCGGGATAGTAAAAATGTGAAGGGCAGAGAGGGGCAAGATTTCCTAGAGTAGGTTGAGGAGAACTTTCTACTTCAGTACCTTTCCAGTCAAGGAAAGAGGCATTGCTGATCTGGTTCTGGGGAATGAGGTAGGTCAAGTGGATCAAATATCAGTCGAGGAACATTTAGGAGGCAATGATCACAGTATCATATAGTTTAGGTTCGGTATCGAAGAGGACAAGGAGCAATCCAGAGTAAAGATAATTAATTGGGAGAGGGCCAACTTCAATGGGGCAAGAACGGATCTGGCCCAGGTAAATTGGAATCAAAAATTGGCAGGAAAAACTGTAATGGAACAATGGGCTGCCTTTAAGAGGAGAGAGTTAAGCTTTGGAACTTTCTTCCTCAAAAGGCAGTGGAAGCAGAGTCCTTGAATAGTTTTAAGGCAGAGGTAGATATTTTCTTGATAAGCAAGGGGGTGAAAGGTTATCGGGGGTAAGCAGGAATGTGGAGTTCAGGTTATAATCAGATCAACCATGATCTTGTTGAATGGCAGAGCAGGCTCGAGAGGCCGAGTGGCCTAGTCCTGCTCCTAATTTGTATGTTCATATGTATGTACAGTCAAAGTACATTCCCCATGTGGGTGAAAGGTAGGGCAAACTAATCCAGAGTTCCCTGGATGACAAAAGATATAAAGAGTAAGATGAAGCAGAAAAGGGTACATATGACAGATGTCAGGTTGATAATACAAGTGAGAACTAGGCTGAATATAAAAGGTTCAGAGGGGAAGTAAAAAAAAGAGAAGCAAAGAGAGAGTATGAGAAGAGACTGGCATCTGACATAAAAGAGAATCCAAAATTCTTCTGTAGGCATATAAATAGTAAAAAGGTAGTTAAAGGAGGGACCTGAAAGAGGATTTATGCATGGAGGCAGAGGGCATGACTGAGGTACTAAATGAGTATTTTGTATCTGTCTTTACCAAGAAAGAAGATGCTGTCCAAGTTGTAGCGAAAGAGGAGGTAGTTGAGAAACTGGATGGGCTACAATTGATAAAAAGGAGGTATTACATAGGCTGGCTGTATTTAAAGTTGATAAGTCAGCAGTACCGGATGAGATGCATCCAAGGATACTGAGGGAAATAAGGGTGGAAACTGCAGAGGCACTGGCCATCATCTTCCAATCCTCCTTAGATACAGGGGTGGTGCCAGAGGACTGGAGAATTGCGAATGTTACACCCTTGTTCAAAAAAGTGCGTAACGTTAAGCCCAGCAACTACAGGTCAGTCAGTTTAACCTCAGTGGTAGGAAAGCTTTTAGAAACGATAAACCAGAATAAAATTAACAGTCACTTGGACAAATGTGGATTAATTAATGAAAATCAGCATGGATTTGTTAAGGGCAAATTGTGTTTAACTAATTTATTTGTGCTTTTTGATGAGGAAACAGAGAGTTGATGAGGGTAATGTGATTGATGTAGTGTACATGGGCTTCCAAAAGGCATTTGACAAAGTGCCACATGTCAGGCTTGGCAGCAAAGTTACAGTTCATGGAATAAAAAGTACAGTAGCAGCTTGGATATGAAGCTGGCTGAGAGACAGGAAACAGAGGGTGGTGGCTAACAGTTGTTTGTCGGACTGGAAGAAGGTATGTGGTGGGGACCCCCAGGGCTCATTGGCAGGACCTCTGCTTATCTTGATATATGTTAATGATCGAGACTTGAATATAAAAGACATAATTTTAGATGACACAAAACTTGGAAGTATTGTGAACTGTGAGGAGGATAGTAATAATCTTAAAAATAACATAGGCAGGCTGGTGGACAGTGCAGATAAGTGGCAGAGAAGTGTGAAGTGATTCATTTTGGTAGGAAAAATGAAGAGAGACAATAAATAAAATGGTACAATTCTAAAGAGAGTGCAGGAGCAGAGGGACCTGGGGGTATATGCACGAATCATTGAAGGTGGCAGGGCAGGTTGAGAAAGCAGTTAAAGCATCCGGGATCCTCAGCTTTATCAATGGGGTCATAGAGTACCAAAGCAAAGAAGTTGTAATAAATCGCTATAAAACACTGGTTCAGCCTCAACTGGACTATTGTGTCCAGTTCTGGGCTCCACACTTTAGGAAGGATGTGAAGGCATTAGAGAGGGTGCAGAAAAGATTCTTGAGAATAGTTCCAGGGATGAGGAACTTTAGTTACCTGGTCAGTTGGAGAAGCTGGGACTGTTCTCCTTGGAGAAGATAAGATTAAGAGGAGATTTGATAGAGGTGTTCAAAATCATGAGGGGGTCTGGACAGAGTAGATAGGGGGAAACTGTTCCCATTGGCGGAACAATCAAGAAAGAGAGGACAGCCATTATAGGTGATTGGCAAAAGAAGAAACAGCAACATGAGAAAAAATCCTTTTTATGCATTGAGTGGTTAGGATCTGGAATGCACTGCCTGAGAATGTGCTGGAGGCACATTCAGTCGAGGTCTTCAAAAGAGAACTGGATAATTATCTGAAGAGAAAAGATTTGTAGGTCTAGGCGGACTAATTGGGCTGTGGGGTTAGATCTGTTGCTCTTGCAGAGAGATAGCATGGACATGACAGGCTGAATAGCCCCCTTCTGTGCTGTAACCATTCTATGATTCTATCAAAAAATTGTTTCAGGAGTTCATCCTGAAATTGAGCTAGCCTGAGTGTGACCCGAGCTGCATTCAGAATAATGATGTCTACATAGAGCCTAACTAGCAGTCCTTAAAAGGACTGCTGAAGGCCACCACCAAAACGGTAGTTTTAATAAATATTTAACGGAATGTGAAACCAGGACTTGCTGGCGTGCTTCTTCCAGCTCCACAGCAGTCCCCAAAACTGTCCTGGCCTGCTTCTCTCAACTGCCCCACAATTACTCCTGATCTGCTTCCTCCTTTTTGATTGCCTTCTCTCTCCCAGGGCCTACCAACCTACCTGAGAGCTGCTGCCTTTGATACTGCAGCCCAGAATTTACATCCATTTCATCAGCCTGGGGATGTGCAATCTAATTTAAGTGGGCCCTGAGGCTCAATTTTGATCAGTCATTGGGCCTACCTGCATCACTGCAGGGATCAATCCCCACAACCAATCTGTGTCAGTGTTATCCAATTTCACCCCCTTGTGTCTTGCATATGTGTCAGTGCTGATTGTTTTATTCTTATTCAGCTTTCCTACAGCAGGTTGATACAACTAAGTGGCTTGCTAGGCCACTTCAGAGGGCAGTTCGGGGTCACCCACATTGCTGTGAGTCTGAAGTCACATGAACCACACTCTGGAAGTGGTTCAAGAGTTCACCGACCTGGACTCAACCATTACCAGCAACCTATCTCTCGATGCAGAAATCAACAAGCGCATGGGAAAGGCGTCTGCTGCTATGTCCAAACTGGCCAAGTGGGTGTGGGAAAATGCCACACTGACACGGAACACAAAAGTCCGAGTGTTTCAAGCCTGTGTCCTCAATACCTTGCTCTCTGGCAGCGAGGCCTAGACAACGTATGTCAACCAAGAGCGACATCTCAATGCATTCCATCTTCGCTGTCTCCGGGAGCCAGTTGCCAGCGATTGCCAGAACTGGCGGGCAGCTATAAATGTGGGGCTGAAGAGAGAAGCGAGTCGAAGAGACTCAGCAGTTGGCAGGAAAAGAGACAGCAGTGTAAGGAGAGAGGCAACTGTGTAACAGCCCCGACAACCAACTTTACCTGCAGCGCCTGTGGAAGAGTCTGTCACTCTATAATTGGCCTTTATAGCCACTCCAGGCGCTGCTTCACAAACCACTGACCACCTCTAGGTGCTTACCCATTGTCTCTCGAGACAAGGAGGCCAAAAAGAAAGGAAAGATTGCTTTATTCTTATTCAACTTTCCTACAGCAGGTTGATACAACTAAATGGCTTGCTAGGCCACTTCAGAGGGCAGTTAAAGGTCACCCACATTGCTGTGATTCTGGAGCCACATGTAGGCTAGACCAGGTAAGGATAGCAGATTTCCTTCCCTAAAGGGCATTAGTGAACTAGATGGATTTTTAATGACAATATAGTAGTTTCATGATCATTATTAATGAGATTAGTATTTTATTCCAGATTTATTAATTAATTGAATTTAAATTCCCCCAGCCACTGTGGTGGGATTTGAAAGCACATTGCTGGATCATTAGTCTGGGCTTCTGGATTACTAGTCCTGTAACATTACCACTATGCTATTAGGGATGGCCCTTGCCAACAACACTCACAACCCAAGAATGAATTAAAAAAAATACAACATTCCTGTACTTGAATGTTGTGAGTCACCTGATTTGAATACACAGTGTGGTAAAACAACTAATATTTGAATGCAGATTAACTTGTTCTGGTGGTGGAGCAGCTGATATTCATAGATTTAGCAGCGTAAATAGGACAGCAGTCACAAGAAATGCCTCAGACTTTCTAGACAAATGATGTATGCCCTCTGCATAAATGCCATTTTCTCCTGTACGCCTCATGAACTAGCAATTTTCTTCCTCTTGATTTTTATGTTCCTCACTTTTCTAAACAGCCCCATTAAAGCTTCTGTACATGTACCATGGCCTACCCTTCCCCTCCTTCATCTTAAACTTACCTCTCTGTCATAAGGGGTTAGTTCGGGCCAGCTCTAACAATTAGGGTAGGACCAATTATGGAGGGACATATCCTGTGCCCCAAGGACACCTGAAATACCACATTGGCCTCGGATTATTTTCAGGCATCCCAGGAAGCCACCTTTAATAGGTATTATGCCACTTATGATATGCTAATGAGGGTTGTATGTCTCCCTGTTTAAGGTCCTCTCCAAAAAGTGCATCTACTCTGAGTGAAGCAGGTCTCCTGTTTTTGTGGGATTTCTGCGGACTAACACGTGACTGCTACCGGAAAGTTTGGTTATTTTACTTACTGTCCTGTTCAGCCAGGACAGAGCAGGAGTGCTCTGGTCATTGTCACATTGCTGCTGTGGGAGCTTGCTGTTCATAATGTGGCTGCCGCATTTCCTACAACAGTGGCTGTACTTCCAAAGTACTCCATTGCATATAAAGTGCTTTGCAACATCCTGCGGACATAAAAGGCCCTATATAAATCCAAATCTTTCTTTTTCCTTTCAAATAAAGCATTAGTTTGCATTAGCAAAGTTTTTGCTGTTCTTTTGAATGTATTGACCAATAATTTGTTCTTTTAAAATAAAGTGAATGCTTGCTGATGCGTGTTGTGTCCTAGAATCACCAATGCAGCAGAGCTCGGAGGCTGATCAGCACTGTCAGTCAATTCCGAAATGAAGACAGTTCTTTTGGGAATTTCCCAGGGAAACGATTCAGTTCAAGCAGATTTCTCTAGCTTTTTGCCTACTTATATAAAGCATATAAAGAAACTAAAGTTTTTGTTATCTCAAGCTGGTCACCCTGGAGCATACTGCCTCGTCTTCCATTCAACCAGGTTCTTCTATAGTAAACAGCAATGCACAGATCACTTTGTCCCACTGGGGCAATAGATTCCAGAGCTAATTCATTAAGCTGCATTATCTAATTGTCTTCATTCCCTTGCAGTTAATTAGATCAAATTAAAGTCAATTTTAGTTTTCTTTCTTTGATTTTTAGTGTTTTTATTACCTTAACTAAATTGGATGAAGAAAATGTCTGCAGGCAATAGCAAAGAAAAATGCTGTCCATGGCACTCTTGTGGAATAAGATAAATGTGTCCCCATTATTAACTGGAACGCTTCAGAAAAGGCACATGAGCCCGTTTAGCAGATACACTTCTTTAAAAGGTAATTGTCATTGACATTATTTTGCTTCCTGAGTCTGCAGTGGCTGGTTTATAAAATGGCTGCACAACCCACCTCTGCAAACCTTCAAAGGTTTTTCATTAGGTATCCCAATCAATGATATGAATTTTTAATCACATAATCAGTGATCTCTGTGTATTTGAAAAAGGAAGTCTGTGAATAGATTACTGCAAATTATGGAAAAGCAACCAGAATATTTAAAAAATTGGGCTTTTCTTTCAGCTGCTGATTTGCTCACCTTCACCTTTGATGCCCGAGTCCTCAATAAAAAGATCAGTCTCTCCCGCAGTATGGCTGTCACCTCCACTTTCTTAAGTCCAAGGGATGCAGATTTCAAAGGATATGTTGATTAGCTGATTTATTCGTCCACTGCCAGATCTGACTGGATTACTTAAAACACCAACGGGTCCTGCTCTCATCTGCTAAAGCTGCTCACTATTCCAGGATCGTCCCGGAATGCAAAGATAACCCCGGGCTTCTTCTCTCTACTACAAACCGTCTTCTTAAACCCCCTCTCCTCTGTCCCCTCCACTTTCACCTCCAACAATAAGTGCAAGGAGCTCATGGACTTCTTTGTTTCTAAGATTGAGGTCATCCCATCAGCTGCCTTTGCCCTTCCACTAGCCTGCCAGGCCAAACTTTATACAATGCTCCCTCTGCCCTAGCCCTGAACGTGCATATTCCTCTAGTTTCTCTCCTATATCCCCTCATGGCTCCCCTGAGCTCAGCTTGTCCATGAGACCCACCTCCTGTTCCCTCAATTCTATTCCCACTAAACTGCTGATCACCCAACTTCCCAACAGAGAACACAGAGGGTCGTAGCGGAAGAGTGCTTTTCTGAATGGAGGGCTGTGATTAGTGGTGTTCCGCAGAGATCAGTGCTGGGACCTTTGCTGTTTGTAGTATATATAAATGATTTGGAGGAAAATGTAGCTGGTCTGATTAGTAAGTTTGCAGATGACACAAAGGTTGGTGGAGTTGCGGATAGTGATGAAGATTGTCAGAGGATACAGCAGGATATAGATCGGTTGGAGACTTGGGCGGAGAAATGGCAGATGGAGTTTAATCCGGACAAATGTGAGGTAATGCATTTTGGAAGACCTAATGCAGGTATACAATAAATGGCAGAACCCTTAGGAGTATTGACAGGCAGAGGGATCTGGGCGTACAGGTCCACAGATCACTGAAAGTGAAAACGCAGGTGGATAAGGTAGTCAAGAAGGCATACGGCATGCTTGCCTTCATTGGTCGGGGCATAGAGTATAAAAATTGGCAAGTCATGCTGCAGCTGTATAGAACCTGAGTTAGGCCACACTTAGAATATTGCGTGCAATTCTGGTTGCCACACTACCAGAAGGATGTGGAGGCTTTGCAGAGGGTACAGAAGAGGTTTACCAGGATGTTGCCTGGTCGGGAGGGTATTAGCTATGAGGAGAGGTTGGATAAACTCGGATTGTTTTCACTGGAACGACGGAGGCGGAGGGGCGACATGATAGAGGTTTACAAAGTTATGAGTGGCATGGACAGAGTGGATAGTCAGAAGCTTTTTCCCAGGGTGGAAGAGTCAGTTACTAGGGGACATAGGTTTAAGGTGCGAGGGGTAAAGTTTAGAGGGGATGTGCGAGGCAAGTTCTTTACACAGAGGGTGGTGAGTGCCTGGAACTTGCTGCCGGGGGAGGTGGTGGAAGCAGATACGATAGCGACGTTTAAGAGGCATCTTGACAAATACATGAATAGGATGGGAATAGAGGGATACAATCCCCGGAAGTGCAGAAGGTTTTAGTTTAGACAGGCATCATGATCGGTGTCTGCTTGGAGGGCCGAATTGCCTGTTCCTGTGCTGTACTGTTATTTGTTCTTTTGTTCTTTGTTCCCCTCCTGTTGTCAATGTTAACTGATATTGTTAGTAGCTTTCTCCACAGGTGTTGTCCCGCTCTCCTTTAAATCTGCCATCATCACCACTCTCCTCAAAAAATACCCTTGACCCCAATGCCCTTGCAAACTACCATCTCCAACCTCCCTTTCCTCTCCAAAGTCCTTGAATCTGTTATCGCCTTCCAAATCCATGTCCATTTTTCCTGAAATTCCATGTTTGAATCCCTTCAATCCCGTTTCCACCCTTGCCACAGTACCAAAACAGCTCTTATCAAAGTCACAAATGACATCCTATGTGACTGTGACAAAGGTAAACTTTCCCTCCTCATCCTTCTCGACCTGTCTGTGGCCTTTGGCATGGTTGACCACACCATCCTTCTCCATTGTCGTTCAGCTGAGTGGAACTGCTCTCACCTGGTTCCATTTTTATCTGTCGAATCATAGACAGAGAATCACTTGCAATGGCTTCTCTTCCTGCTCCCACACAGTTATCTCTGGTGTCCCCCAAGGATCTATCCTTGGCCCCCTCCTATTTCTCATCCACGTGCTGCCCCTTGGCAACATCATCTGAAAGCACATTAGTTTTCACACATATGATGCTGACGCTCAGCTCTACCTGACCACCACCTCTCTCGACTGTTGCTAAGTTATCAGACTGCTTATCTGTCATCCAGTACTGGATAAGCAGAAAATTCTTCTAATTAAATACTGGGAAGACTGAAGCCATTATTTTTAGTCCCCACTTCAAACTCTGTTCCCTAGTTACTGACTCTATCCCTCTCCCTGGCAACAGTCTGAAATTAAGCAAGTCTGTTCGCAACCTTGGTGTCACGTTTGACCCCAAAATGAGCTTCCGACCTCATAACCATGTAAGCACCAAGACCGCCGATTTTTTTTACCTCCTAACCATTGTCCCTGCCTCAGCTCATCTGCTGCTAAAACCCTCATTCATGCCTTTGTTACCTGTGGACTTGATTATTCCAATGCACTCCTGGCTTGTCTCCCACATTCTACTGTCCATAAACGTCAAGTTATCCAAACTCTGATGCCCGTTTCTTCACTCACATCAAGTCCCATTCCCCGATTACCCCTGTGCTCACTGATCTTTATTGGCTCCTGGTCAAGAAAATATTGATTTTAAAATTCTCATCCTTGTTCTCAAATCCCCCCATGGCTTTGCCTGTCCTTATCTCTGTAATGTCCTTGTGAGGCGAATTCCTAGTGCTACTGGGGAGGGTTCAAACTAAGTTGGCAGGGATGTGGCAACCAGGAGGTAATATTAGTGAGGAAGACCAAGGTTCACAGAGAATTGGGAGAGAAAGATAGAACTCGAGTAGGAAATAGTAAGGTATTAGATGGGGTCAGCATAAGAGGGAATGTAATAAAGTCTAAATTAGGTTTGCTGTGCAGGGATGCACGAAGTGTAGTAAATAAGGTCGGTGAGCTGCGGGCGCAGATAAACAGGTGGAAATCTGATGTTCTGGTGATAGTGGAGATCTGGCTCAAAAAAGGGTAGGTCTGGGTACGAAATATTCGTGGATACAAGGTATTCAGGAAATATATGGAAGGAGGGATAAGAGGAGGGTTAGCTGTATTTAATAAGGAGAACAATACAATGCTGGAGAGAGAGGATGTCCTAGAGGGGTCAAGGACAGGAGCTATTAGGTTAGCGATTTTGTGTGTTTGGTAACTTCAACTGGATATTTTCATCCACCAATCCGCACATGAATCTGTCTCATAATGCACAGTATAAGAAAGTTGCAATGTAGTGATAAATTCTGCAGTGCCACAATGTACTCACCAACTATTACACTACTTTTCTGATTTCTGGTTCCAAATTTGTTGCTTTCTGCTGTCTCTAATGGCTTTGGGTTGACATGTTCCTCCAACTTGCTGTTAATCATTTTGAATGGCACATATTTTGCCTTGTTGGGAGGAACAAGGTTTGTTAGCATGCCATACACTCCCAGGCCAATTTCTGTCAACAAAATTGCTTTCTTGCGGTCAAGAAATGCCTTATTCTGAGTTCTGACCACTTCACTATCACCTTTGAGTTCAAAAACGTTAATTTTGAAAAACATGTCCATTCTTTCAATACACGAACTGAATGGTTCCCGAGCCCTCTCATATGTCCCCAGTCTTCCGATGTATCCTGTGAGTGCAGCCAGATAGCCCTGTTCAAAAATTGACAGTAACCCAGTAAACACATTACTGTGGCTGTCAGTAACAGTGATACTTAAAAGCAATCTGAAAATATTCGCTTTATAAGCACTTTGAAACTGATATGCACTAGGACCTTGCGGCATCGCTTTCAATCAAGCAGACAGCTTGAGCTCAGGCTTTGCACAAACTAGCCAAAATCTCCACCAGCCAAGCAGGTAGGTCATCAGAAGCTGCTGTTTGTTGCCTATAGTGACAGACCTTTATCTCATCCTCATTGCCACTTTCTGTTATATATTTAGGTGCTGCTAACAGACAAGATGGAAGCCAAGTATGGCCACTGCTAGGAAGTGTTTATTTACATCAAGACATCATCACATCATTATGTCATCACATCATTAGCATATTATACAAATACATTACAATCTTTGCTTTCAATCTGGACAGGTTGAACAGTTTTCCATCTGATCTTGTGTGCAGTCATACTCCTCTAAAATCTTTATCCCTAAAAGCATACAAGAGGAGGCAGGAGAAGAAGATGCCAAACAGCGTTGGTGCAAGAACACAACCTTGCTTTACTCCACTGAGTATTAGGAATTAATCAGATGCCATTCCTTTGTAGATGATTCTCCTTTTCATTTCACAGTGGAAAGATTTCACAATCTGGAGTAGTTTTGACGGACAGAAGGGAGAACAGACCATCTCTGCTAACCAGATCAAAAGCTTTGGTCAGGTCTACAAAAGCAATATGTAGTCACTTTTTCTGTTCTCTGCATTTTTGGGATAAAGATTTTAGAGAATATGTCTCAAGGTAAAGATCATATCTGTGATTGAGCTAGTGTATAAGATTGCTTTTTCTATAGAGATGGCATCAAAGAATGTTCAGGAATTTTGTCCTCTGTCAGTGACTAGTACAGCCTCTGTCCACAATCAGAAGGACTTTGCCAAGCCTAAAGTGGACAGACCTAGTCAGAAGAGTGCTGGTGATAGTAGTTTAGTGGCTTGTTATCACCTTAACGGCAACCGCACAGCACAAGCACTTTAGTACAGAAATGCCAAGTGCTTTAATTGCCAAAAGAAAGGTCATATTACAACTGCTTACCCAGCGATGGTCAAAACAGGAAAGGGAACTCATTCCAGTGGTAATGGAAAACAATGACATTACAAAGGTGGAGTTCACAATCTTGGAGTGAATCCAAAGTGCATAAGTGCAGAGGAGATAGGGCTGGACAGCATTTATGCCATGAGCAATTACTCAAATAAGAGACTTTTGTACAAAGGTATTGGCAAATCAACAGTACAGCAACATGCACATTGATACAGCTGCTGATTATGAGTAAGAGTGCAAATTCAGTAATGTACCTCTGAGAGCACAGTTCAGTTGAAAACCTACTCTGGTGAGGTATTAGAAACGTGTGGACAAATGGAGTGCAATGTCCAATATAAGGGCAAGTCCTTCAAGTTAACTATTGTTGTAGCAAGATATGTCAACAAACCAACTTTAATGGGAAAAGACTGAAGTTAGAGCAAGAAGCTTGATCAGCTGTTGAATAGTTACAGCAACATTTTCAAGGATAACTATAAAGGTATAATTGGTGTGGAAGCATAAATCTGAATTAGGCCTGATGCAAAGCTAGTATATTGCACAGCTAGGCCGGTTTTTTATGCTCTCAAACCCCAAGTTGAAGAGGAATTAAAGAAACTAGAGAGGAATGGTGTGCTAGTGCAAACTGACCACAGTGATTGTGCAACCCCAATTGTAATAGTGCCCAAGACAGACAAAACCATAAGACTATGCAGGGACCACAATGTCACAATCAACCAGGCAGTGGATAATGAGCAGTATCCATTACCGACCTCTCAAGATCTATGTGTGAAGTTAGTGGGATCCAAACTATTAACAAAAATTTGTCCGATGCTTATGCACAGCTCAATGTAGTTCGAGAGAGTCAACAGTATCTCACAATAAGAACACACATGGGGTTAGACTCCTACATGAATCTGGCCTACGGTGTGAAGTCTTTTCCAAAAATCTTCCAAGCTACAATGGATAAAATTTTGCATTGCTTGTGTAATCAGGATGATGTGTTGATCACAACCATAACAGAGGAAGAGAATCTTCAAGTGTTGGATGATGTGTTAAAAAGGCTCAATGATCACAATGTGATTTTGAAATAAGGAGCAAATGTACTTTCTGAGGTAGTGTATCTTGGCCTGAAACTCAGTGAAAAGGAGCTACAGACAGTGAACTAGAAGATAGAGACTATAGTCAATGCCCCAAAGCCAAAAGATGTGTCTGAGCTTAGATATTTTCCAGGCATGGTCCAATACTATTCCCAATTTCTGCCTGAGATTGCAATGGTTAGCTTCACTACATATGTTGTTGAAGAAAGATGTGAAATGGAAATGGTCTAAAGCACAACAAGATGCTTATGATGCATGTAAGAGAAACTTGACCAGTGATGTACTACTCATTCATTACACCACAAATCATGATCTGAAGCTAGCGTGTGATGTTTCAAACTATGGAGTTGGAGCAGTGATCAGTCATGTCATGGATGATGATCAAGAGAGGCCCATAGCATTTGCATCATGTACCCTGACCAAGAGTGAAAACAACTATGTGCAGATAGAAAAGGAGGTGCTTGGAATCATCTTTGAAATCAAAACATTTTTGTTGGGTAGAAACTTTATGCTAGTAACAGATCATAAACCCCTAATAGCTATTTTGGGACCAAAGTCAGCAATACCAACAATGTGATGCATCGCGGATGCAGTACTACTCTCAAAGTACGACTACAACATTGAATACCGTAGTTCAAAAGAGAATGTTATGGCTGAAGCTATGTCATGTTTACTGCATAAAGACTCAGAAGTCAGCTGTGAAGGTGTAATCTTCACAATAGGAGTAGTAGATGATGACTTTCCAATCACTGCAACTGAAATTGCAGCTAAAACTCAGAAAGACTCAGCGTTGAAGAGAGTCTACGAACAGACATTAACTGAATATTCAGAATTTGACAACTGATTAAGAACTGAAACCATTCCACAATCTTTGCAATGAGTTGGCTTGTGAACGGGGCTGCGTTAAGTGGGATCATAGAGTGACAGTACCTAGTTCTCAGAGAAATAGGATTTTGGCAGAACTCCATACTGAACACACAGGAATAGTCAACATGAAATCCATAGCTAAAAGTTTTGTTTATTGGTCTGGTCTAGACAGTGACCTCGAATCTTTGGTTGGAAAATGCACTATCTGCCAAAACTGTAAAAATAAGTCTCCTAAAACTCTTTTGCAATCATGGTCATAGTCAACCCAGCTATTTCAAAATTTCATGTAGATCACATGATCCTGCAAGGGATGAACCAAAACATGAGCATGATCCGTTTGATCATGAGCTCGTGTCAGGGTTTGAACCAGTTCAGACTTCAGTGTCGAAGTACCAAGTTTTGACAAAGGAACCTAAACCAAGCAGCCCAAAATCTTACTCTACACCAAAACCCGTTATTAAACTCAATTCGTAAATATAGTTCATTGTGGAGAAAAATGCTTTTCTTTTAAAAAGGGGAGAAGCAGTGTAATGTATTTGTATAATATGCTAATAGCGTGATGATGTAATGACATAAATAAACACTTCCTTGAATTGGCCATGATTGGTGTCCATCTTAACTGTTAGTGCATCAGTAGCAAACACGATGAATGCAATTTTCAGTCTTTTTGGTTCCCCGGAGGAGATAGTGTCAGATAACAGTCCGCATTGTACCAGTAAAACATTCCAAGAGATGTGCGCAAAGTGGGCTGTAAATCAATGTTACATCATCCCCACACTAACCAAGGTCAAATGAAGTAGCAGAAAGGCTGGTGCGGATGGTAAAGTCACTCATCTTGAAATTTAAGAAGATCAATCAAGACATTCAAATAGCAATGTTGCACCTACGATCAACACCACTAGATACCGCAGAGATCATGTTTGGAAGGCAAGTCAGGACAACTCTTCCGAGTCATCATTTCATCAGATTTATCCAAGATAAATTATTGGTCAGACAAGAGAAAATGAAAATCACACATGACAAACACGCTGGCGTGGAGTTGCCTCCTCTATATGTAGGACAGAGAGTCAGAGTGATCACCCACAAGAGAAGACATGGTTCCCCGTGGAAGTGTTAAAGATCTGTAATGAGCCACAGTCATATGAGGTAACCATTCCAAAAGAATAGATGTCAGCTGAGAGAGTTATCCAACAGCATCAGACCTAACAATCCTGTAGCGTCAAGAATATGTTCACATTCAAGTGCTGAGAGTGGAGTTAAGGAAGATGACACGTACAACAGTCAAGTACAAGATAATTGTCAAACCAGACCTGCGGGTCAAGAGAAAAGAATTGACAATTCCAGGTCTCAGCAAAGTTTCACTGTTACCAGGGTCAGGTCGAGTAAACAGACCACCTGTCTGTTTCCGAAGCACTTGAATAACTAATATGAGAGTCCATACATGTGTAAACACTGTTCACAATTATCCTATTTCATTATGTACATAGCTTATAACTTACATAATCTTTCTATTTAAGGAAAGGGGGATGTTGTAACATTGCTTTAATTGCTTTAATGCTGATTAACATACTACTGAATACATAAATAGTTTAGTCTACATCATCACAGGAAATGATGCAAGTTAACATGTCATACAGTCATTGGAGCATGTTAATCAGCAGGTAGCATGTGTATTGAAGAGCTCTCCTGAAATCCTGTTATTCTTCAATAAAGAACCCTTTGTTTAGTTTACCAATCATTGTTATAGTGTTTGATATATTTGTGTTAAGCGACAATAACACAACATAAGGTGCTGTATATATTGTTTTTTAAGACCGTTAAGTTGTGCAGAGGAAATTAAGGTCTGAAAGTTCTTCACAGGTGCAGGAATCTCCAAAGTTAGTCATGTCCAGCATTATTCTTAACTGAGCAAGTTTTACTTTCTTCTTAATGTCATCTCATTTTAGTAGTCCAGTGCCATTGGAACACCTATCATTGGTATCTCACAGTTATGGCACAATTTTAATGGAATCGAATTGTTTTCATGCCTAATATATATAATTGAAAATAATAACCCTGCAACTACTTTGCACTATTTGTTTATTTGCATGTGATGGACAATGAGGACACTCTATTTCAATATCTAACATTCAGTTAATTACGAATGTCAGCTCAGTGATTTAATGGAAAAATCAATTTTAATTGTACATTTTGTTTTAGATTTGTTTTTCAAAAGATTATTCCTGCAACATCAACATCCATCAAACATTCCGACATTGTCCAACTATGAATAGTTAGTGGATATTTACTGAACTCTTTGACATGGAAAGCAGTTCATTGATATGACAGCTTGACATACATGATATTACATGCTTAGGTGTATTTAATAAATCACCTGAAATTTGGATATGACAAAAGCTATAAGGAAGAAGCAAGATTCCAGATGATGCACTAATTAAACATGATGTGCTTTTACTGCTAAGGTTTGGTTTTGAATTCATTCCAATGTAAATAAAAGTCTTGCATTAATATAATTCTGTCACATTTGTCAGAAACACCTCAAAAGTGCTTTATATAAGTAGAATTACAGGTGCAATTAATGCTTTTGTGCAGGCAAATACAGCAGCCATTTTGAACCCAGTAATATCCCACAAATAACAATGAGATGAATGATCAGTTAAACTGAATTTGGTGGCTTGGACTAGGGGGAAAATTATTGGTCAAATTAACTGGAGAACATCTTGGTCTTTTCCCAATAGTTCCATGGAACTGTAGCAATCACCTGAATTAGCAGGAGATGCAGACAGGCCCCTCATTACAGCACTGTTGTGCCAGTTTAGCTCTTGCCCTTAGGTGCTAGAATGGGTGATGAGCATGCAAAAGGTTGGATTTTGTTCTGCAGTTACGTTGGTTTTCGAGTAGTACTGAGATGAGCAGGTGAAGAAAATAGGCCCGAGACCTATTGTGCTACCTTACCACCTATTTTTGACTGATGTATTTTTGCCAGAAATGATGGCGAATGGTTGGTACCCAAATATGGGGAGATGCATTCAAATAATTGTATAGTGAGGGCATGGCATTATGTCACATTTCCCATCATTATTACCCTAGCAAAGCTGGAAGACTAGGATCACTAGAACATCAGAGATATTCAGTTCTGCTGGAGAAGGAACAGTGCTCTAACAAACTTAAATCCCATATCAGTCTGTGCAGCTAATTCAGAACCAGTAATGTATTCATTTGCGCATTGCGGGCTGGATTTAGTGAGGCCATTTGGAGTGGGAATGGAGACATGGGGAGGCCAGAGAATAGTGTCGGACGCATCCGCCTGGAAATCTGATGTTGTGACATTGGTTCTGGAATTAGTCAGTGGCGGGTAAGCTCCAAAGCAGTGTCCCCATCTCGACACAATGGGACTGACATTTGAATTGCTGAACAGTTAGTTATAATACTTAGTCTGCAATTGATTGGGCTTCATTGTGGGGCTTGGAATTAAATGGACAGCGGGCGGCCCTCATTTGCCTTCGGATCCCTGGCCTTTGAAATGTACCAGCACCGAGGCGATACATGCCAAGAACTGGAAAGGGGAAGGGGTCGGGAGCAGAGCCCATTGTCGACCTGCAGTGTTGTGCGCTCTGCATAGGGGGGGCTTGGTCTTGGGTGGTCTGCATAGATGAGCTTGCTCTTGGGTGGCAGTGCCTGGTGGGCTTGATCTCGGGTGAGAGGGTCAGATGACCATACTACTGGGTGCTGGACTGGCTGTCAACAAGGGTGGGCACTGAGGACCAATAGCACATAAGCCGAGGGGAGTAGCAAAGACGACGATGCCACGGCAACTTCATTTCTGCAAGCACAGCGCTCTGGAGGGCAACTGATCGGCTGGCATGAGTCTCATACATCCTATCTTTTGGGTTCCCCATGGCATGATGCAGCACCTCCAATGAAGGGAGGATGAGGAGGCAGCTGTGCCTGCCCGTGAAGCTCCAATGAGAGCCACAGCAGGCCACCATGCCAAGAAGGGCTCACTTGCACCAGAGAGTGTACTAGACTAGACTCAACTGCCTCCAAATGTCAGCAAAGCCTGCAGCTCTCCAGGAAGGCCGTCACCAACTTATGCACCGTGCTGCAGGACCAGTTGTGACGTATGGGATTCGGTGGTCACCCTATGCCTGTGGCCCTGGAGATCAGCGTGACACTCAACTTCTATGCATCTGGATCTTTCCAGGGATATATCAGGGACATATGTAAGGTCTCCCAGGCAGCAGTCGACCGCTGCATCAAGGAGGTGACCAATGCCCTGTTCAAGAGGGCTGACGCCTATGTGTGCAACTGGACCAACCCTGACAGTCAGGCCGAGAGGGCCATTGGGTTCGAGGTCATCGCTACGTTCCCCCAGGTACAAGGTGTGATAGATTGCATGCGTGTGGCCATCAAGGCTCCCAAGGTCCAGCTAGCCACCTTCATCAACAGGATGTGCTTTCATTCAATCAACGTTCACTGGTCTGTGACCACCGAAGGTGTTTCCAGCAGGTATGTGCCCTCTTCCTGAGAAGCAGCCATGACACCTCCATACTTCAACAGTCCCAGGTTGAACACAGCTTTTCAGGTCCCCCCACTCACCTTCACGGATGAATTCTCAGGGACAAGGGCTACCCATAGAAGAAATGGCTTCTGACGCCTGTGAGGAACCTTCGAAATGCAGCAGAAGAGAGGTACAACACTTTCCACGGCTCCACGCAAGTGACCATCGAGCAGACCATTGGGCTGCTGAAGATTTTGGTGCCTCGATCAGTCCGGTGGAGCCCTGCAGTTTGCCCCAGCGAGGTTCTCGCGTATTGTGGTGGCCTGCTGTGCTCGGCACAATCTAGCACTGCAGAGGGGGAGTCCTAGCATGAAGATGACATGGCTGAGCGACACTCCTCCACCAAGGAGGAGGATGCGGAGGAGAGAGTAGGGCAGGCAGCATTGGATGTTGAACCCCTTGCACCAGAGGCCAGGCAGATTGAGCAACGGGCCAAGGTGGCAAGAGATAGTCTCATACTGTCCCGCTTCCAGCCACCAAGATGGCCTCTCAAAGTGAAATCAATAAAGATGCACCACAATGGATTCAATCTGTTGCCTCCTTTCTATCTGGGTTCTGTGCCTAGCACCCAGATTAACCACAGGATCTGACACATCTGAGACGCTTACCAAAGGAGGGTTGTTGTGCCTACACTGGCAGCCCAATGAGGGAGGAAGGGAGAAGGCAGCATCTCACAATTATGGTATGAAAGAATAAGCATGTTTCAACAATGAATGTGAACTGCAATAACCATAGAACTTTACAACACAAAACAATAGCAAATGTCAAAAACGCCTGTGAAACCCCAACTGTGATTAGAGGCTTTTCATAATAAATTTTTGAGTGCTTCTACGCAGTGTGACCCCTGTGATTGAAGGTGGGCTGGAGGCAGGATGCTGATCAGGCTGTCCCTTGGCCTGTGATGACTTAGGCGGCTGTTCTCTGGCTGCCTGATGCCTGGAAGGTCCCGGCTGCCTGAGAGTTTCCTGCACTGGTGCAGGACTCTCCTCAGGTATCGTGGCTGCTGGAGCTGGGCTCACTGGCAGACGGGCTGAGGAGCCTCTTCCTTCTCTCACCTTGTCACTGCTGTGTGGAGCTCATGGCCAAGGTGATGATGTACAGGTTTGTGAGATCTGGCTCTCCAGGAGGCTCGCCAGCCTCTCGATGGAAGAAGCCATGCCCTCACATGCGTGAGAAATAGCAGCACTCATGGCATGGATGGACTCCTTCGTCCGCTCTTGTCTGCACAAGGCCTCTGGCAGCCCTGCCAGATGTTGCCTTACCGCTCTCTCTGCAACTCCAGCATGCCCTGTGCTATCAACACCAGATGGTCTTCATCAGCCAGGGGCTCAGCATGGGCCTGGCCACCCACAGTCCTCCAACTGTCAGAGGACTCGACTGTTTCTGCCTCAGTCAGCTGCTCAGGCATGTGTGTGGTGCTCTCACCAGCTTTTGACACTGATTCTAAAGCCGAGTGGAAACCCACCGAAGTGAAAGTATCTGCGCTGGTGGAAGGTGCAGGATGGTGATGGTGCATCCTCTGACTGCTCCTCCTCAGATGTTGACTGCTGTGCCTCTTCAGTAGGAGCTTCCTGTGGACGTTGACCTGCATGAGGAAACACAAACAAGTGTGGGTTAGGCTATGAAGATCTTGCCATGCCAGCCATGTGTGATGTAGATCTCCAGAGGTGTGATGGATGTCGAATTCAGACAATCCTCACTCTTTTGCATGGAGCGTCCAGTCTCACCATTTGTTATTGAGCAGCCGCCCTGGGATCCCATTAGCTCCAGTGCCTCCTCCTGAGCCATTGATAGAGGCCATATATCTGGAATTCCTCCACCAGTCCACAAAGTTTCCCTCTTGTTGTGGGCCCATTTGATCTGCAAGTGGCGAGAGGGAGATAGTAAGTGCTCACAGGAAGAGTGAGAGAATAGTTCTGCTGGTGGCAGCCCTTCACCCCCTGCTAAGGGTTTCCTACATGGCTTTTCCCCACTTCTGCTCTCAGGGGATGGGGGTGAGCTGTGAAAGAAGGTAGCCTGTGGCCGAGATGCAGCCACGCATCTGGTGATGCTTAACCCCCTTTACCAGTGCCTTTGTGATGACTCGCTCTCCATGTCCCGCTGCCTCCTCCATAGTCACATGCAAGCCCCAAAGAGGAGAGAGGTATGGAGCACTCACCTTGGCAGAACGATGGAGGTTGTTGACTCTCTTTCTGCACTGCACCCATGTTCGGTGGGTGACCCCATAGCTGCTGACCTCCTCTGTGATCTCCATCCAGGCTTGCTTGGTCAGGTGAGAGATTGTTAGTGCATTAAGGACTAAGCTCCAGTGTTCTTTCCTTCAGTGCCAGGCTATTCAAGTTTTAACGATATTCCAGAGACATGAGCGTTAAATCTGTTCATCACAGTACCGAGGGAGTGCTGCACTGTCAAAGGTGCATTCTTTTGGATCAGGCATTAAATCGAGGCTCTCTCAGGTGAATGTAAAAGATCCCATGGCACTATTTCGAAGAACATCAGGTGTCTCTCTCTGGTGTCTTAGACAATATTTATCCCTCAACAAAACGTCACTAAAACAGATTATTTGCTCTTTATCACATTGTAGTTTGTGGGAGATTGCAAATTGCCTGCCACATTTCCTACATTATGGCTGGAATTTTATGAGGGGAGGGAGGCCCTACCAACCTGCCAAAAAGTCAGTGGCGAGCCCACCTCTGCTGGGCCTGGGGAGCCAGGCAGGGATTTTTCACTCCCCAGGCCCTTAATTGGTCTTGGGCAGGGCTTCCACCTCCTTGAGGCACCTCCTAATGGAACTGCTGGCCAATCAGCGGGCCAGCAGCTCTTAGTCCCAGCAGCACCA
The DNA here is from genome assembly GCF_036365525.1 of Heterodontus francisci. Taxonomy (NCBI): domain Eukaryota; kingdom Metazoa; phylum Chordata; class Chondrichthyes; order Heterodontiformes; family Heterodontidae; genus Heterodontus; species Heterodontus francisci. The sequence goes on along the minus strand of NC_090373.1, from coordinate 152,723,953 downwards.
TCAGGAGCGGTGGCCACTGCTGGGATGACACCTAGCCATCAGAGGCAACAGGAAGGAGGGCACCAGAAAAAGCTAAGTTTTTAAGGCCTCGCTGGGGACTATCAGCTGGGCCCCAGTGAGGCAAGGGGGTGGGGACCGGTTGTGGGGGGGAGTAGTGTCGTGCTTTGGGGGTAGTTGAGGTTTCGGGGGTGGCTTTCCATGGGGAACAGGGTGCCCGATCAGGAGGGCCCCCCTCAGCATGCAAAAAGGCCACCTGGTTTTACCAGATGGGGTTCTTGGAACCTTTGCCATCCGGCCGCCGAGGGTAAAATACCCGCAGTGGCGGGAGGAAGCCCCTAAGTGGCAGTTAATTGGTCACTTAAGGGCCTTGATTGACCTAAGGTGGGTGGGCCATTTCTCACCGCCACTGCCTGTATAAATTTGCAGCTGGGGCAGGAGGGGGTTGGGAACGGCAACCCCCCCCCCCTCCACCACCTCCCACTCAATGTAATGCCCCCCACCACCAGTCCACTTGTTGGGGGCTGTTAAATTCCGGCTTACACTTCAAAAATACATCTTTAACGGTAAAGTGCTTTCGGACATCCTGAGGTCATGAAATAACAATCCAAATCTTTCTTTTCATTTAAATTTTCTACGTTGAAGGAGCCATATAAGTGCAAGGTGGTGTTTTTCAATCCTGCAGCAGTGGTTGCCATTTTCCTGCTCCCTGCAGCTTCAGTGGTGAGCTCCCAGACAAATTAAAAACCAGGAGACAGCCTATAAACGAAACTAACCCAGGGTATTCTGCCCCACGACACTTCAGATGGTGTTGCCATTGAAGAGAAAAATCCCCAGTAACCCTAAGAGTAACTGAGTCAAGCAGTATGGAAGCTGATAGTTGTACCGATACCATTTGAAAAGCGATTGAGTAGGCTCATCTCAGTTTCTAGTCAGCTCCTAACACAAAATTGTCTTTTATTTGACACTATATTAGCAATCTGCCTCAGGAATCCCACAGAATGCCTGCCGTAAGAAATAACAATATCACACCGATGTAGTAAGGGGTGCTGGACTGAGGTTGGGCCAGAATAAAATAGAAGATGCTACATTCCAAGAAAAGCTGAGCTAAAGCTGTGCAAGTGCTCATTAGTTGCAAAATGTGGAAACCTGTTCCATTCCCATCCCTTCGTTCAAAGAGCACAAGGCTGGAGAAGTAACACTAGTAAAATCATGCATTAAAAATGCTATCACAAGGAGAATACTACATTTCTAAATTTTTTTTTCAGGTTCCTGCAAGGGAAATATGATTGAATCCCAACTACAGCATTGCTGAAGAATTTCCATTGCATACTCAGAAGTAAAAATCAATATCATATCATTTAGAGGTGCTATATTCCATTTTTACTCTATGTGAATAAGTAAGAGATTCCTACCCAGTTATCTGATAGTTCAAAATGTGAAAATAAAGCAATGATTCAACAGGGTTCCAATTGATAAAATATTCTAGAGTTAATTTAACGGGCTGTGATTTTAGTTTAAACTGTCCGTTGCGTTGAGATGATACTTTTAATACTATTTTTGTTGTAAATATTTCTCCCTGTGGAAAAGAATGTAATCAACAGAAAAGAGTGATTCTATATTAATAGACTACATTGGTCTGCTTCTGCAGGATCATGAATCATGGGTGGCAGAGGTTTTGTACAGCAGATTATTCCCAGCTGTTTGAGGGCCTGCGTGCAGGCACACATATCCCTGTCTGAGCATTTGTCTTATTAAACATCTACATGAGTTCTGAAGAAGGGTCACTGACCTGAAACATTAACTCTGCTTCTCTCTCCACAGATGCTGCCAGACCTGCTGAGTATGTCCAGCATTTCTTGTTTTTATTTCAGATTTCCAGCATCCGCAGTATTTTGCTTTGAAAAGGGGTTTGCTTGACTTTCCCTCCTTGTTTGCAAATACACAACAACTCCTTGCATTTATAAAATGTCTTTACCATAGCAATGTCCTACGGCAGTTCATAGGGGTGGACGGATTGGAATATTTAAGTCATGTCAAAATGCGTCACCTGCCCATAAAATTATAATGAAGAACACAGCTCTTAGGCTTTCCTCACCCCTCTTTACTCCACAAAAAGTGATGCTATTTCAAAATGAAGATGGTTGTCTTTTAATAATTGTCTAAATTTTCCAGGATCATTACCTTCCCTTCAATATCTCACCAAAAACAGTACAAATTGTACAAAGGATTGTCATAATCCATATGTTCTAGAATACATCCAACTCATTGTCACTGGTGTGATATCTCATGCATAATGTTTTAGAGAACTTCTTCCAAAAGCAGTGCTGTTTTGACATATGAACACAACTGAAATCTTTACAATTAAAAAAAATTGATGTTCAAATGGTTGAAAATATTGATAAAGAAATGCAAGTGCATTGGCATATACAAAAGTGTTAATCTGTACAACATACAAAGAAAAGTTATAAATTATGCCAATCTAACTAATTCTCCTGTCTGGAATTAGAGTCCAAAGAAAATTTGTTGCTGGTCAATCTGTATTCATGTTCCAAATTGCCAACACATATCCTACACTGTACCAAAATAGTTCTGTCATGCAATGGTAAATACCCTCAAATTTTTGAATACCTGATCATATTTGTTTCATCATAATATAATTATAAAATTAATGAAGGACTTTACAGCCATTGTCAAAATGGTATTTGTGTCCTAACTCCGAATTGAGAGAAGAGTTTTGTCCAAGGTCCTTATGCCCATTGGCAAACTATTTAATATTACTAGTCCCATATTTCTTTTAAGAGTCTCAACGCTTCCGACATCGAGATTCAAACTCAGATGCTAGAGGTCACTAATCTAGCCAAGTTCCCACTCAATTCCCTAACTTTAATGACGTCACCTTTTTCTGTAATCTAAGTACAATTATAGATCCCAAAGGAAAAATCTTAAAATGATATACTTTTGGTGGACAATGCTAAATTTTGAACTTAAGATTGACATTAAACTTTGCAAAGATTTAATATAATTCTTTGTGTTTCTACAGTACTCTTGAATCCTAACCTCGACAAGCATGCCACTGTGAATTTTCCACTAATGTCCCAGTTCCAACTTTTACTTTTGATTGTATGATATATATTTAATTTGTTTAATTTATTTTCAGGATGTGTGAGTTTTGGCGAGTTGGAACTGAATTAAATGGAATGATGTGGCAAAATGCAGCTGGAAAGGTCACAGTAGGAATGGGAGAGGGAATTGGTGGAATGATGAATCACAGTTCAAGGGAGGACCTGAGTGAGGCTTATAAAGTATGCAAATAAGATAAAAGTTTTTATTTCTACACAAATAGAATCAGAAGAATATATATTTTAGGAAGTTTTTTTTACTCAAACATCTGATAAATGTTTGCAAGGTTGTTCAAAATACAGTCAGATGCTGAGATGGAAAACTTAGGGTGCTGGGAGGATAAGTTTTGCTGGAATGAATGACAATTATTTATCTTATATAACTTATATTTATCTCATCACTGATTTTCCTTATTATGAAGTATTGGTCAAACATAAAAAGCACAAACACAATCGTAGAAACTTGCAGTTGGTGATATGGCTGTCTTTCAAATTAAATAAAGCAAGAAGAAGAGATAGCATTGGAAATTATTTTTGTCAAAGTGAAAAACTGCAGCAATGGTAATATTCTTACAAACATTTTCCTAACGTACACAATGTGACATTTCATTATTTGGAAGACTGGGTATTCTTGTGGATTAACACCATTCTGTCATTTCAGGGACTTCCTCTCTCCAGATGGGGTCAGCAGTGGTCCGCCACGGAGCCTGATGTCGAGAGGGCTCTGCACGATTCACCCGATGGTGGCGAGATTCCGTGGCAGCCCACCGCTGCTGGGTGACGGGACCTGGATTCCAATATTTAAATTATTTACATCCAAAAATTTAAATGGACTTACCTTCTATCTTCCGGGGCCGCCGCGATTTTTGGCGCAGAGGCCTGCACTCCCGTGCCTTCAATTCCCCGTCCAGGGAAAGCCAGCATGACACTTGTGGGGATTGGCGGGGGGGGGGGGGGGGAGTTAAAATTTTCAGTGTGGGGCTGATGGGGTCAAATAAATGTAATGGGTATAGGGGATGGTGGGAAGGGGTGAACTTCAAACTTTGTGCAGTCTGGGGGGGAAAGGCCAGATTTGCAAGAGTTTGGAGGCGGGTGGAAGGGTAAATAGTAAATATCATTGTTATTAGGGGGTGAGAAAGGGGTGTTAAAAATTTATTTAATACATTTTGGGGTGCGTGTCTTTAAAAATTCAAGTTGACTGGCAGGGCTGGCGGCCCTTTAAAAATGGCGCCAGTGCCTGCACACAGGCAACTGGCACCATTGCTTGCCGGGATGGACAGCCCCCCACCCTCCACAGGACTGGGGGGCCGGGATGGGCTGCTCCGGCTATTTAAAGGAGCCACTGTGCTTGAGATTGCGGCAGCTCTTTGGCATGTAGCCTGAATTTTTGAGCTTGCTGCCAAAATTGGCAGCGGGCTCTTAAAATCCAGCCCAAGATTTATTTTCTTGTGGCGGGGGGGGGGGGGGGGGGGAGAGTTGGTGGCACAGGTGTGGCAGAGTCTTGATGCATCCTAGAAAATGTTGAGTTTTGAAACTTCTTGATGCATATCCAATATCTTGGAGTAGACATTTTAAATGACCTAAGTATTTTATCATGAGTATGCTTTTTGATGTGACTTAAATCAGTGTTAATATAAAAGGAAGATATGACCTGTTTTTATATAGTTTCTTATCAGTTCTTTCAGAAATATCTCAAAATGCTTAACATGGAAATAATTACTTTGAAATGCAGTGATTGTTGTTATAAAAATATATGCAGTCGTCATTTTGTGCAGAGTAAGATTGCACAAACATTAATTAGATGAGGGCCAAATTTATCTGCTTTTGGTAGAGTTAATCCAGGGAGAAATGTTAGCCAGTACTTCCTGTTCTTCTTTGAACAGTTCTATGGGATCTTTAACCTCCCTCTGAACCAATGAAGCAGACAGATTGGTTTACTGTTTGACATTAAAACAGAAAATGCTGGAAATATGCTGCAGGTCAGGCAGCATCTGTGGAGAGAAAAACAGAGTTAATGTTTCAGGTCAATGTTATTTTGTCAGAACCCTACTAATTGACATTTCACCTGAATGATAGCACACTCACAAATACAGCACTCCCTCATTACCGCACTGGGGTGTCAGCTAATTTAAGAGAGTAGACCCTGGGCGGGCAACCCAAACTGTTTTTTATTTGACAACAGACCATGCTGTCACTGTCAAAATATTTAAAATCTGCATTTCATTCCATTTTTGCCAGTTGAACCCAACTAGCGTGCCACTTTAAAGCTTTTTCTCTTGAGAATATAAGGGTTGTTTACTTAATATAAATAATAATTTATATTACACACCCCTACCCAATAAGTTTTAGCACTGTGGGTGTACCTACTCCACATGGACTGCAGCGGTTCAAGAAGGCAGCTCACCACAAGCTTCTCAAGGGCAATTAGGGATGGGCAATAAATGCTGGCCTTGCCAGCGACGCCCATATCCCATGAATGAATTTTTAAAACATTTTGCAAATGTTTACACAAAGAGCACCTTGGCGGTAATTTTACCAGGATCAGCACCTTGCTGGGGTTAGTGAACAGCCCAAATCACCACAGATTTTAAAATTCATTCTCAAGATGTGAATGCCGCTGACAATTCTGGCATTTAATATCCATCCCTAGTTACTCTGAGAAGGAGGTGGTGGGCCTTCATAAATCACTATTCTTTTGCTTTGAGGACAACACACAGAATATTATTTCACAAAATTTTGACAAACGCTCCAAATGAAAAACATCCAATTCAAAACGAAAAGCAATAGTATAGTCCAGGGTATAAGAGGTGTGGGGAGAGATCAAAAGTAAGCCAATCAGCTAACAAACTAACTGTGAAGCTGTGGAGCCAATTTATAAAAAATAACAAGCAGAAGCTAACAGGACAGCTGCAGATAGCTTAATAGTCGCCGATTGTTTAATAATCAGCCTAACAGTTCAAGGAGGGGGGATGTGAAACTACTGAAATAAAATGCAAAATTAAAATACTGGGACAAATGAACCAATCATGCACTGATAACAGAAGTCTGCAAACCACTCAGAAACAAGGGGGGGCGTTACTAGTTTTGTTTGAATAACTATAAGAAAGGCTTGCTGTACTGAGCACGTTCTTTTGTTTAGTTCTTTTGTTTTGTTCTTTTGCATGTTCTTTGTTTTGCTTTTTGTTCTTTTTGTATCCTTGCAATGTAACAACCATATACTGCAATAAAGTTTCTAAAAGTTACGGTCGGACTTCGTCTCTCTTTGTAACTGATGGGATCCAACAACTTGGGGTAGTCAGCAGGATCGCTGGAGGATAAAGACCAGAGCCCTGGACATCGGACCTATATCAGCCCCCGGAGGTAAGGACTCCTCTTTACTTTAAAAAGTCCTCGGCCGTTGTCTAGTTTCGGTACTCCACCAGGCGATCCCGAACTCTTCTGAGGCTCGAGACCCCTTTTATAGATGTCTAAATCGGCGGTGTACGATGGTAATACACCAGCCTGGCTGAAAAGCTCCATGGCATCTGTATAAGAAGCCCCACAGCTCGAGACCCCCTCCCTACTCGAATTGATACAATGACTGACGAAGGCAACCGACAGTTACCGGCCACCATCAAAGGCGGGTAGGACCTGCCAGACGTTTCCGAAGATGAAATTCTTCGGCAGTTAAAAGGATATGCAGAGCAACAGTTTAATTTGGCTAAAACCTGTACTGAAATTGAACAGAAATATGGTGCCTCCAAGGGACAGTGGTCCCTGGAAGATATAAAGAGAGTTTGGGGATAAAATGACCCGTTTAAAGGATAAAGAATGGATCCAATGGTCCTTAGCCGTAATGGGCCAGATCCGACAGCGTAATGAAATTATCCAACTGTCTCAACACGACTGCGACCGCGACCTGACTAATGCGAAGGACCAACTGAAGGCGGTCTGCGAACAACTGAGAATGGAAAAGCTTAAATTAGAAATATTAGAAACTGAAAAAGCAAGGTTGGAAACCGAAAATAAAGAACCTAAAAAACAATTACAAGAAGAACAGGCAACGCAACCGAAGGGACCGGGACCGCCCTGCAGACCCCGCCGACCACAACCGTCTCGCCTGTACCCGAATCTGGAGTCGTTACTAAAAGAACTACGAAAAACGCAACGGTGCGAAGCCGGTATAGAGGATGCTGAGTCCTCCAGCAAAAAAAGTGATACTGATGAGGAGTTTCCTTTTGCACGGCTCGCCCCACTTAAACAGAAACATGTTAAGGTCAAACAGGAAAAGAGGACTACAGACGGTAACGAGGTGATCACGTCTGAGCACAACACTCATTGGATGCATGTCCCGGCAGATCCTGAGAAAATTGATAAATGGTCCAAAGAATTGCCTGACCCGAAAAAGGGTGGGGGTCAGAAGACGTGGGAACAGTTGGAACGTCTGAAGGGAATTTACCACCTCTACCCATGGGACGGGGTATAGGTTTTGACTGTGATGGTGCCTGGGCGAGCGGGGTGAAGACTGAACAGAGAGGTCCAAACTGCTTTGGGAGAGGACGAACAACAACTAGATGCCGGATGAGCTGCGATTAGTCAGTGGCTGCGAGCGTTCTGTCCCGCAAAGACGGATTGGAATAAAATTACAGACTGTCAGCAAAAAGGTACTGAAGAGGTGCGGGAGTATGAAGAGAGGTTTAGATCTGCTTGGCTGGAACACTCGGGGATAACGGACATTGCTCCAGAGGATCTGGACGATACCCGTTTTGTGCCTTTGAAGTCTGCCTTTATTGCAGGGCTAAAACCAGAATTATCCAAGATGCTGAAGGTAACCTTACCAGAGTGGGAAGGCACAGGAGTAACCTACGCACAGTTGATTGATCGATGCAGTCAGCTGGACAGGGACATGGGAGCAAAGCTCTGAGCTCTGCAGGCAGGTTGGACGCCCAAAGGCCCTGATATGGCGCAAGATAGGCGACCCGGGGCATGCCACTACTGCAGGAAGGAAGGCCATTGGGCTAAGATGTGTGGAGCGAAGGGACGGGGAAGAGGACGGCAAGGATACAATCTGGCACCAAGACCAGGTCCCTCCCCTGAGGACAATGACCGAGAAAAATTCAAACAGTTGTCACCCCAGCAACGGAAGGAGGTACTGGCATTACTCGGTACGGCAAAAAACTAGCGGAGCCCTCCCTCACCCTTTCGATGCCCCTCCTGGCACTAATAGAACAACGAAGAGATGGATTGTACATAACCGCGAGAGTGGGCAATCAAGATATAGACTGCCTGCTGGATACTGGGGCCGAATTAACGTGTCTACCTCAACGATACGGGAACTCTATACCGATGGACGGTAAAGTTAAGACTGCCCACGGGGCTGGTGGCCATGGGGTGGTGATCAGGAAAACTCAGCCATCGGCATTGGTCTTGGTCCACACGAATTGATAACACCAGTCTGGATAGGTCCGGTGGACCAGGCCCTTCTGGGTATGGACGTTCTTACCCAGCTGAACTCCTCGTTGCATTTTGAAGGCGGCCAGGTAACATGGTCTATCAGAAGTCTGAAGAAGGAGGAGCTGAGGGAGCACCCAATATGAGCCCGGGATAAGAACGATTGTGGGCTACTTCAAATAGAACCGGCAAGGTTTACAGGATCTGCTGCGCCCTGTACTAAACAATACCCCATTAGTCCAACATCTATTGCAGGAATCTTACACGTAATTAGACAGCTAGAGGAACGAGGCGTGCTGGTTAAAACACACAGTACCTCCAACAGCCCTGTGTGGCCAGTACGGAAACCAAACGGGACCTGGCAGCTTACTGTTGACTATAGAAGGGCTAACCAGTGTATTGATCAAAAGGCTCCTCTGGTAGCTGACCCCTCTACGATATTCAATGCCCTGAGGCCGGAACATGAATGGTTCTCTGTTATCGACATGGCCAATGGATTTTGGTCGGTGCCACTGGCACCCGAGGTCCAACTATGGTCCGCCTTTACCATTCAACAACAACAGTACACCTGGACCCGGCTGCCACAGGGTTTCCACAACAGCCCTATGGTATTTCATATGGCCCGACAAAACCATTTGAGGGAGTTACCTCCCATGCACTCCATGGTCATCCAGTACGTGGACGACATCCTGTTAGCCTCTGAAACGGAAGAACAACACGAACAAGATCTGCGTATCCTGCTGGACCACCTTCATCGGAGAGGACACAAGGCCAGTATCGGCAAAGCACAAATAGCCCAAGAAGAGGTCGTGTACCTGGGACAAAAGATTTCGAAAGGCAAGAGGGAACTTACCCAGGACAGGACCACAGCCATCCGGGCTGCCAAACAGCCCACCACTATCCAGGAGCTTAGGTCCTTTTTGGGTTTGTGTAACTTCAACAGAAATTGGATCGACTCCTACACACAACTGGCTCAACCGTTAAATGATCTTTTGAAAGAGAAGCGGGCCTCGAAGGAAGCGGTCACCCTTACGAGAGACCAACAAGAGGCCTTCAAGAATTTAAAGAGGGCCTTGTGCTTGGCACCGGCCCTGGGAATCCCCGACAATGGGAAACCGTTTACCCTGTTTGTACATGAAAAAGAGGGATACATGACCGTCATATTGACACAGGAGCATGGGGACCAACAGAGACCTATTGGATACTATTCGAGAAAACTGGGCACTGTGGCCCTAGGATGGGGCAGTTGACTAAGGGCCATGGAAGCCACATGCCAAGCTGTGATGGCTACTGCAGGTCTGGTATTGGACCAAAAGCTAACAGTCAAGTGTCCGCACACCGTCCACACATTGCTATCCATGAATAGAGTATCCCAAGTGACAGCAGCCAGATGGACCCAATGGACAATGGTCCTAGAGGCCCCCAACCTCCAGATAGTCCGAGCCAGCCCGGTAAACCCAGCAAATATGCTCCCGTTGCCTGGAGAGCAAGAGGGGGAAGAGCATGACTGCATGGAGGCTTTGAGAGTGACAGAGGAAGTAACCTTAGTGGCGGAGGAGGCATCGCACAATCCGTATTTAATCCTTTTTACAGACATCTCCTCCTTTGTTGACAATGGTACCTGGAAAGTAGGATGGGCAGTGACAATCCTACACGAAGTTGTGGCGACGGGATGTCTGCCCTCAGGAACATCAGCTCAACAGGCCGAATTACAGGCCCTGTCGGAGGCATGTCGGATAGCAGAGGGAAAGACGGCTAATATTTATACGGACTCACAATACGCCTTTGGAGTTGCTCACGACTTTGGTCAGTTGTGGCGCAAAAGAGGATTTCTCACCACCGCTGGTACACCTATCCGAAACGGGAAAGAGGTCTGAGACTTGCTAGAGGCCATGCAATTACCTCAAGAGGTGTCCATTCTGAAATGTAAAGCCTATACGAAAGATAATACCATAGAGGTGCAGGGGAATGCCCGAGCCGACCAGGCAGCCAAGGGAGCCGCCTTGCAGGGTGACTCCCTGGACGCACGGAATGCAAATATGTAAACTGAATGTACCCAGTTTGGCTCAAGACCTACAAATGATGCAGAGTGAGTGCCCCAAAGACGAAAAATGGACCTGGATAGAAGCAGGGATCAAGCTATGTGAAGACAGCATCTGGAGGCAAAGGGACACCGAGAGACCAGTCGCGCCACAGGCACTGATGCCCTTTTTAGCCCAACAGATTCACTCCTGGGGGCACCTGGCCCCGCAACAGATGACGGCTCAGTTCCAGAAAAGCCGGTGGGGTCGGGGGTTCAAAAAACACGCCTCGCTGGTGGCTGACCGCTGTGTGGTCTGTCAGAAAAACAATCCAGGACCCACCACAATGCCTCAAATAAGAGCTCCTGCTCCAGCCGGCCCATTCCAGTGCTTGCAAGTCGACTATATCACTGTCCCACCTTGCCAGGGATACACCGGCATTCTTGTCATTGTCGACAGATTTTCCAGATAGGTAGAGGCCATCCCAGCCAAAAGAGCCATGGCCAATCACACCGCTAAGGTCTTGTGTAAGGACTATATCCCTAGATGGGGAGAACCGGTCAGCATTGATTCTGACCAAGGGACTCATTTTACAGGCGCGGTCTGTCAAGAAGTCTGTCGGCTACTGAACATTACGTGGGATTTACACTGTCCTCACCACCCACAGTCCTCAGGCCAAGTGGAGCGAATGAACCAGACCCTAAAGCAACGACTATCCAAGTATCACCAAGAAGGAATACCATGGCCCCAGGCATTGCCGATAGTTCTGTGCAGCATTAGGGTGACCCCAAACAGAACTACGGGCCTGAGTCCATTTAAAATAATAACAGGGAGACCCATGTCTCTGCTGGGAACAATTGATTTGCGAAAAGCTGATTGTCACCTGATGAGTGACGCTCTACTAGAATATTGTCAGAACCTAACAAATGCTATCAGTTCTGCTTCTTGGCAGGTATTGGCAGCTTGGGGTGACCCATCAGAAGGAGGGCACGACATCGTCCCAGGGGGGTCTGGGTCTACGTGAAGAAAATACATAAAGAACCATTGGGCGCCAAGTGGGAGGGACCTTTCCAGGTGCTACTGACCACGCAGCAGTTAAGGTGGAAGGGAAGAAAGCCTGGATACACACCTCTCACATCAAGCGAGCGACCCGTGACTAAACATCGACCTGATATCAGGACAATTACCATTTGCCAACATGTTCAGAATTTTTATTATCCTCTTTGCATGCATTTTAAGTATCTGCTTACTTTTGGCTAACCAACCTTTCCACTTTGGGGAACTAATCGAGTGTCCAGGAATTTCACGTTAAGACTTTCCTTTACATGTCTTATACCTATGCCAAGGCAGCTAACATCTCTAGCTGTTGGGTATGTGCACATGTGCCCACCCATTCCAGAGGAGGCATTCCGTTATGGCCCATACCTCTTAACACATCCCAGATGGGATGGTGGCTGACAACCCATACGTTGGTTCATATAGGTTCAGGATTCGCCAAAACCTGATATCATCCGGGTGTAACGATAGCATGTGGGGCTCGTATACACCTTCCTTTAATGGCTCGAGTACAGCTCCTTATCTTGCATTGACCAATACCTCAGGAGTGGGACGGCCAATTGGAATAGTGTGCATGTCCCGTAATTTGACCAATGGCTACCCCGTCGGTAATAGCATTTGCAACTATAGTGTGTTCATAGACCCCCCCAGGTGACAACGTCTCCAGGTCCCTTTTTAATCACACAGGTCAAAGCCATTGAAATCTCACGTTTCTGCCCAAGGCACTAAATGCGTCCAAATTCACCTCCTATAATGGCACTTACTTTATTTGTGGCCACAAGGCCTATCCCTGGTTACCGAAACTTTGGACGGAATCATGTTATTGGGTTATGTTACGCCTTATATCCGTCATTTGACCTCCCTGCCTGTGCCACCTCACTGGCAAAGGATGAGGCGAGCTATCACGGAAACAGAGAGAATCTTTGCGATCTTGTTTCCCTGGTATGGGACAGCTAAGCTGGCCAGGGCCTCTGTCCTAGAGAAGGTGGTCAACGACATCTCCGAAGCCCTGGTTAAGATAAATGCCGAAATGGTAGCCACTCGAACGGTGCCCCTTCAGAACCGAACGGCTCTAGATTGTATCCTTGCAGAAAAGGGGGGTACTTGTGCCTTGATAGGGCCTGAATGCTGCACCTACATTCCGGATAGTTCCGAAGAGATCTCTAATCTGGCGGAGCACATTCAAAAGGAGATAGAAAAACTCAAACAACCCCCAACTCCCACCTTATGGGGTTGGGTGACCGGGTGGTTGGGCTCAATAGGGACCTCAATGGTACAAGGTTTGATCTTTTTTGTTATAATCATAATTTTGTATTTTATGTTTTTGCTTATTAAGTGTTGTTGTAAACAAGTAACTGAAACCCCTTCCACGCTTATGCCCTTACAGAGCTCCCACCATCCCCTCTTGTGGCACAAGTGGGCAATGTATTAAGCACAACCCCTCCGGGTGTTGAAGGCTGTTTCTAGACCAGTAGAGACCATTAAAGGCACCTAGGTGGGATTGATGGAATGATTCTTAAAGAAGTTTGAAGAATCAAAGGGGGGACTGTGGGGACAGATCAAAAGTAAGCTAATCAGCTAACAAACTAACTGTGAAGCTGTTGGAGAAAAATCCAGAATATGCCCAATTATTGAGCAAATTCTCCGGACTCAGACTTTGAGAATAAACACTTTATTCCTGATATCATGGGGTGCACATCTTACCTAAAAGTGGTCCAGTGCTACTCCGCAGAACAAAGGAAATCCACAACGGGTATACAGTTACTCAGCCCATCCCGGCTGGACACAATCCAATCAGAACGGTTATTGATTACATACATTACACATAGTACCAATTAGATTACTGATTAGGCATCATGTGGCAACGTGATCAGCTCATGCAAGCCCCCCGATCACCAATTGATGATCTCAGACCCCATCACTTATCCTTGAGTCTTCCAACTGTCACTTTTAATTGGGCCTGCATTCCTCAGTGCTTCATGCAGTCTGCAGTTACACTGAAAAGAGGGGCCCCTCTCATTGTTTGTGCCATGCTGGACCAGGCTCAAACTGCGAGCTAACTAATCTGTCCCACAATGCCTCGGTCAAATACTCCATTTTGTACCAATATGTAGCCATACTTTCAACTCATATATGAGAGTATATATGCATACGTATATTCACTAGGATTATATTAATCTACTTACTCAAATAACAGTTATAGAAGCAAAAGCTCAGCAAAACTTCTCCCACAGAAGCTGTGGAGCCAATTTATAAAAAATCACAAGCAGAAGCTAACAGGACAGCTGCAGATAGCTTAACAGTAGCCTATTGTTTAATAATCAGCCTAACAGTTCAAGGAGGGGGAATGTGAAACTACTGAAATAAAATGCAAAATTAAAATGCTGGGACAAATGAACCAATCGTGCACTGATAACAGAAGTCTGCAAACCACTCAGAAACAAGTGGGGGGGGGGCGAGTGGCGTTACTAATTTTGTTTGAATAACTATAAGAAAGGCTTGCTATGGTGAGCACATGTTCTTTTGTTTAGTTCGTTTGTTTTGTTCTTTTGCATGTTCTTTTGTTTTGCTTTTTGCTCTTTTGTCACCTTGCGATGCAACAACCATATACTGCAATAAAGTTTCTAAACGTTACGGTCGGACTACGTCTCTCTTTGTAACTGATGGGATCCAACAAGAGAGATGAAAATGTTCATTTTCCTTAGCCGGAGTTTGTTACCAGAACAGGTGGTATAACACTCTCCTGGCTGACCTCTTATCTCCCGCTCTACATTAAGTACTGCAGCAGTTCAAGAAGGCAGCTCACCACCACTTTCTCAAGGACAATTAAGGATGGGCAATAAATGCTGGCCTAACCAGCGATGTCCACATCCCATGAACGAATTGTCATGAAGACCTCCACCTGCCAAGAATGAGGCATATTAATTTTGTCATATGAACATTAATTTTAAACTGTTTCTGGAGTGAAGAAATGACTTGTTTTCCAAGAGGTAAGACTAAGAGGAAGAGCAGGCAGGGAGATGCTGCGGAGCACAGCGGGACTGGTGGTCTGAAGTGCATTTGTTTCAATGCGAGAAGTATAACAGGTAAGACAGATGAACTTTGAGCTTGGATTAGTACTTGGAACTATGATGTTGTTGCTATTACAGAGACTTGGTTGAAGGAAGGACAGGATTGGCAGCTAAATGTTCCCGGATTTAGAAGCTTCAGGCGGGATAGAGGGGGATGTAAAAAGGGTGGGGGAGTTGCATTACTTGTTAAGGAGAATATCATAGCTGTACTGCGGGAGGACACCTCGGAGGGGTCGTGCAGCGAGGCAATATGGGTGGAGCTCAGGAATAGGAAGGGTGCAGTCACGATGTTGGGGGTTTTCTACAGGCCTCCCAACAGCCAGCGGGAGGTAGAGGAGCAGATATGTAGACAGATTTTGGAAAGATGTAAAGATAGCAGGGTTGTTGTGGTGGGTGATTTTAACTTTCCCTATATTGACTGGGACTCACTTAGTGCTAGGGGCTTGGATGGGGCAGAATTTGTAAGGAGCATCCAGGAGGGCTTCTTGAAACAAAATGTAGATAGTCCAACTAGGGATGGGGCCATTCTGGACCTGGTATTGGGGAATGAGCCCAGCCAGGTGGTCGAAGTTTCAGTAGGGGAGCATTTCGGGAATAGTGACTATAATTCCATAAGTTTTAAGGTACTTGTGGATAAGGATAAGAGTAGTCCTCGGGTGAAGGTGCTAAATTGGGGGAAGGCTAATTATAACAATATTAGGCAGGAACTGAGGAACTTAGATTGGGGGCAGCTGTTTGAGGGTAAATCAACATCTGACATGTGGGAGTCTTTCAAATGTCAGTTGATTAGAATCCAGGACCAGCATGTTCCTGTGAGGAAGAAGGATAAGTTTGGCAAGTTTCAGGAACCTTGGATAACGCGGGATATTGTGAGCCTAGTCAAAAAGAAAAAGGAAGCATTCGTAAGGGCTGGAAGGCTAGGAACAGACGAATCCCTTGAGGAATATAAAGACAGTAGAAAGGAACTTAAGCAAGGAGTCAGGAGGGCTAAAAGGGGTCATGAAAAGTCATTGGCAAACAGGATTAAGGATCATCCCAAGGTTTTTTATACATATATAAAGAGCAAGAGGGTAACTAGGGAAAGGGTTGGCCCGCTCAAGGACAGAGAAGGGAATCTATGTGTGGAGCCAGAGGAAATGGGCGAGGTACTAAATGAGTACTTTGCATCAGTATTCACCAAAGAGAAGGACTGGGTGGATGAGCCGAGGGAAGGGAGTGTAGATAGTCTCAGTCATCTCATTATCAAAAAGGAGGAGGTGTTGGGTACTATGCAAAGCATTAAGGTAGATAAGTCCCCAGGGCCTGATGGGATCTACCCCCGAATACTAAGGGAGGCAAGGGAAGAAATTGCTGGGGCCTTGACAGAAATCTTTGCATCCTCATTGGCTACAGGTGAGGTCCCAGAGGACTGGAGAATAGCCAATGTTGTTCCTTTGTTTAAGAAGGGTAGCAAGGATAATCCAGGAAATTATAGGCCGGTGAGCCTTATGTCAGTGGTAGGGAAATTATGAGAGAGGATTCTTCGGGACAGGATTTACTCCCATTTGGAAACAAACAAACTTATTAGCGAGAGGCAGCATGGTTTTGTGAAGGGGAGGTCGTGTCTCACTAATTTGATTGAGTTTTTTGATGAAGTGACAAAGAGGATTGATGAAGGAAGGGCAGTGGATGTTATCTATATGGACTTCAGTAAAGCCTTTGGCAAGGTCCCTCATGGCAGACTGGTACAAAAGGTGAAGTCACATGGGATCAGAGGTGAGCTGGCAAGATGGATACAGAACTGGCTCAGTCATGGAAGACAGAGGGTAGCAGTGGAAGGGTGCTTTTCTGAATGTAGGGATGTGAATAGTCGTGTTCCGCAGGGATCAGTGCTGGGACCTTTGCTGTTTGTAGTATATATAAATGATTTGGAGGAAAATGTAGCTGGTCTGATTAGTAAGTTTGCGGACGACACAAAGGTTGGTGGAGTTGCGGATAGTGATGAGGATTGTCAGAGGATACAGCAGGATATAGATCGGTTGGAGACTTGGGCGGAGAAATGGCAGATGGAGTTTAATCCGGACAAATGTGAGGTAATGCATTTTGGAAGATCTAATGCAGGTGAGAAGTATACAGTAAATGGCAGAACCCTTAGGAGTATTGACAGGCAGAGAGATCTGGGCGTACAGGTCCACAGGTCACTGAAAGTGGCAACGCAGGTGGATAAGGTAGTCAAGAAGGCATACGGCATGCTTGCCTTCATCGGTCGGGGCACAGAGTATAAAAATAGGCAAGTCATGCTGCAGCTGTACAGAACTTTAGTTAGGCCACACTTAGAATATTGCGTGCAATTCTGGTCACCACACTACCAGAAGGACCTGGAGGCTTTGGAGAGGGTACAGAAGAGGTTTACCAGGATGTTGCCTGGTCTGGAGGGCATTAGCTATGAGGAGAGGTTGGATAAACTCGGATTGTTTTCACTGGAACGACAGAGGTGGCGAGGTGACATGATAGAGTTTTACAAAGTTATGAGTGGCATGGACAGAGTGGATCGTCAGAAGCTTTTTCCCAGGATGGAAGAGTCAGTTACTAGGGGACATAGGTTTAAGGTGAGAGGGGCAAAGTTTAGAGGGGATGTGCGAGGCAAGTTCTTTACACAGAGGGTGGTGAGTGCCTGGAACTTGCTGCCGGGGGAGCTGGTGGAAGCAGGTACGATAGCGACGTTGAAGAGGCATCTTGACAAATCCATGAATAGGATGAGAATAGAGGGATACAGTCCCCGGAAGTGCAGAAGGTTTTAGTTTAGGCAGGCATCAAGATCGGCGCAGGCTTGGAGGGCCGCATAGCCTGTTCCTGTGCTGTACTGTTCTTTGTTCTTTGTTCTATCACCAGACACTTGTCTGGAGGACATTTGCATACTAAAAGACAGTGCTTGGAGAGACAAATGAATTGCTCACTGATTCAATTAACAGAGATTTGGCTGGGCAATTG
Organism: Heterodontus francisci; assembly: GCF_036365525.1. NCBI lineage: Eukaryota > Metazoa > Chordata > Chondrichthyes > Heterodontiformes > Heterodontidae > Heterodontus > Heterodontus francisci. The sequence continues at coordinate 152,706,286 of NC_090373.1, read as the reverse complement.
TGATCCACATCTTGTTGGGGTGGGAGACAGCACTACACCCCACCGCCAAAAGCTTTGGAATCCACAAACGCTGGAGTGGTTAAGCCAGCTGGTCACATGACTAACCGGCTGGTCCAGGCTTTTTGAACTAAACACGGGCCAGTTTGGGGGTCAAACTGCAGATTGTAACTAAACCTGGATCAAGACAGCCTCTCTCTTGGCTGCCTCTCTCTCGCTTTCTCACAAACCTCCGGACCCACTGAAGTTGCTTAAACCTCAAGAGAGAAAATACTCCTACATCGAAACAAATTGAAGCGTGCACTGGGCCCCAATGAACAGCAAGACTTACCGGCAACCAAAGACTCCACATTTAACTTAAAGGACTGTAAATAACTACCAGATATTGCCTCAAACCTTTCCCCTTCATTCCTTCTACTTCTTCTGTCTCTATCTGTGTATGTGTTAATCACGCATGCAGGCTAGCGTGGCCGTGTCGCATATTCGTAGACGTTAACCGAATTAGCATTTAAGATTAATAAACTTCCACCTTTCTTGTTTAAATGTAAGAAAACCGGTCTGATTTATTTGCCTTACAATTGGAAAACAGTGAACTAGGATTCACTGAGGGGGAACTAAAAACACGGTGTTTCTAAAATTAAACTCTACTACGATTAAACCAAGCAAAGGCTGAGAGGGAACCCCTGGACCCCTATCTCATCTAGTCATAAAAGAATAAAAAAACAATTAACTGGTGCTCATCCAAATCTCTGCAGCCTATTTCCTAAGTCGCATCAAATCCCGTTCACCCATCGCCCTTCTATTTGCTGACCTATACTGGCTCCCAGTCCGACAATTTTTCAATTTTAAATTCCTCATCTTTGTTTCCAAATCCTCGTATGGCCTCACCCCTCCCTTTATCTGTAACCTCCTCTGGCCTTACAAGCCTTCAATATCTGTGCTCCTCTGATACTGGCATTTTACTCATCCCCAATTTTAATCACGCTACCATTAGCTGACATATTTTCAGCTGCCTTGGCCTGAGGCTCTGGAATTTCCTCCCTAAAGCTCTCCACCTCTCTACTCCTTTCAAATGCTCCTTAAAGTCTATCTATTTGACCAAACTTCTGTCCTGATATCTCCTTCTGTGACTCAATGTCAATATTTTAATGATAACTTTTGTGTTAAACGCCTTGAGATGTTTTGCTACGTTAAAGGCACTTTATGAATGCATGTTGCTTTTGTTATTCTTGTTGTTGTTGGTTATGTTACTGGACTAGTAACCAGAGACCAGGGATAATAATCTACAGTATTTGAGTTTAAATCCCAGGCAATTTGAAAATTTGATTTCAGTTTGAAGTGACCATAAAGCTGTCATAAAAGCTAACTGGTTCACTAATGTCCTTTCGGGAAAAGGATCTGGTGTCCTTAACTGGTCTGGCCTACATATGACTCCTGTCCCAGATTAATATGGTTGAACCTTAACTGATCTCTGAAGTGGCCTGGCAAGCTACGAAGTCGAGTCAAAACTGCTATAAAGAAAAGCTAAGGATGTTTGTCAGGCAAGAGTTTCCCCTTCTGAAGATTCCTTAAGTTATTGTTATGCAAGTCCTCTTATAGCCTACCCATTAGAACAGATTCCATTGTCTTACATTTTATGAATAATAATTGTGCAGAATAGATCTTCCCAAAAAAGAGTGAGAATTTACATACTGATCGAAAAAAGAAATACGCGCAGTCCCTTAAGGGTTGGAAAACATGAACTAATTGCTGAGCAATGACAGGGAAATCTATTGCTTTTGCTACTTTTCCTGATAATGAAAAACAAAAACAAAAAATCTTCCAAATATGTAAAGACCAGAACTGTCCTGGGACTCTGCTTTCCATGTGATTCTTATGCAACTTATTTGTCGTTAATCTCCAGGAGAAAACCTGCAGAGAAACAACAATTGCATATTGCAAACAGAATTAACTCCTCCCCTCTCGAGATTTTACAGATACAGCCTTGAGAAGACTTATAAAATGCTCCACAACAATATATGTATGTTCATCTTGTCTCAAGCAAATCTCTTGTTTAAAAATGAATAGATAGAGAGAAGGGAGAGATTTTATTGTCTGATTAGAAATTAATACTGCATTTTGTTTGATTCATTCATGGGACTTGAGCAATGCTGGCAAGGCCAGCATTTATTACCCATCCCTAATTGGCCTTCAGAAGGTGGTGGTGAGCCACCTTCTTAAACTACTGCAGTCCATTGGTGAAGGTATACTCACATTGCTGCTAGGGAGGGAGTTCATAGGATCATAAGATCATAGGAAATAGGAGCAGGAGTAGGCCATTCGGCCCGTCGAGCCTGCTCCGCCATTCAAACAGATCATGGCTGATCATCTACCTCTACGCCATTTTTCCCCACTATCCCCATATCCCTTGACATCATTAGTATTCAGAAATCTATTGATTTCTGTCTTGAACATGCTCAATGATTGAGCTTCCACAACCCTCTGGGGTAGAGAATTCCACAGATTCACCACCCTCTGAGTAAAGAAATTCCTCTTCATCTCAGTCTTAAATGGTCTGTCCCTTATTCTGAGACTGTGTCCCCTGGTTCTAGACTCACCAGCCAGAGGAAACATCCTATCCACATCTACCCTGTCATGTCCTGTAAGAATTTTTAAAGTTTTAATAAGATCACCTCTCATTCTTTGAAACTCTAGAGAATACAGGCCCAGTTTCTGCAATCCCTCTTCATAAGACAATCCTGCTATCCCAGGGATTAGTTTGGTGAACCTCTGTTGCCCTCCCTCTATAGCAAGTATATCCTTCCTTAGTTAAGGAGACCAAAACTGTTCACAATACTTCAGGTGCGGTCTCACCAAGGCGTTATATGCATTATATGCGTTGTATTTGCATCAAGACATTTTTACCCCTGCACTCAAATCCCCTTGCAATGAAGGCTAACATACCATTTTCCTTCTTAATTGCTTTCTGCACCTGCATACTAGCTTTTAGTGACTCATGAATGAGGACACCCAGGTCTCTTTAGACATCAACTTCCCAAACTCTCACCATTTAAGATATACTCTGCCTTTCTGTTTTTTTCTACCAAAGTAGATCATTTCACACTTATTCACATTACATTCCGTCTGCCATGTTCTTGCCCATTACTTAGCCTGTCCAAATCCCCTTGAAGCCTCCTTGCATCCTCCTCACAACTTACATTCCCTCCTAGTTTTGTGTCATTAGCAAATTTGGAAATATTGCAATTGGTTCCCACATCCAAATCATTTATATAAATTGTGAACAGCTGTGGCCCAAGCACAGATCCTTGTGGTACCCCATTAGTAACAGTCTGCCATCCTGAGAATGACCCATTTATTCCTACTCTCTGCTTTCTCAACCAATTCTCAATCCATACCAATATATTACCCCCAATTCTATGTGCTCTAATTTTGGTTACTAATCTCCTGTGTGGGACCTAATCAAAAGCCTTCTGAAAATCCAAATACACCACATCCACTGGTTTTCTTTTATATATGCTATAAGTCACATTCTCAAAAACTCCAACAGGAATCGATTTGTCAAACACGATTTCTCTTTCACAAATCCATGTTGACTCTGCCCAATCATATCATTATTTTCTAAGTGTCCAGTAATCTCATCCTTTGTAATAGATTCTAACATTTTCCCTAATACTGACATCAAATTAGCAGGTCTGTAATTTTCCCTTTTCTCTCTCGCTCCTTTCTTAAATAGTGGGATTACATTTGCTAATTTCCACTCCCAGAATCTATAAGATTTTGAAAGATAACTACAAATGCATCCACTATCTCTATAGCCACCTCCTTCAACACTCTGTGATGTAGCTCATCTGGTCCAGGGGATTTATCAACTTTCAATCCAATTAATTTTTTGAGTACTACCTCTTTATTGATACTAATTACTCTCAGTTCCTCATTTTTACAAGTCCATTGGTTCCCTAGCATTTCTGGGAGATTTTCTGTGTATTCCTCCATGAAAACAGACACAAAGTAATTGTTTAATCTCTCCGCCATTTCCTCATTCTCCACCACAAACTCTCCTGTCTCCGCCTACAATGGACCCACATTTGTCTTTGTTGTTTCCTTTTCACATACCTAAAGAAGCTTTTACAGCCCACCTTTATGTTTCTAGCTAGCTTGCATTCATAATCTCTTTTCTCTTTCTTTATCAGGCTCTTGGTCCTCCTTTGTTGGATTTGAAATTGCTCCCAATCCTCGAGCTAACAATTTTTTCTGATGACCTTATAAGCTACTTCCTTTGACCTAATGCAACCTTTACCTTCTATTGCTGGCGACAGTTGATTCACCTTTCCTGTTGAGTTTTTGTGTCTTAGAGGAATGTATATTTGCTGTAAACCATGTAATACTTCTTTAAATACTAGCCATTGCCTGTCTACTGTCAAATCTTTTCATGCATTTTCCCAATCCACCAAGCCAACTTGCTCCTCATACTTTCATAGTTTCCTTGATTCAGATTTAAGACACTATATCTCTTTCAAACCTTATGTAAAATTCTATCATATTGTGATCACTATTTTTCTTAGCTCCTTTACAGCAATTAATTTGCCCTTTCTCATTGCATAATGCTAAATCTTAAATAGCCCAATCCCTTGTTCGTTCTTCAACATACTGCTCCAGGAACCAATCTCGTACACACTCCAGGAATTCATCCTCCACAGCATTAGTGCTAATTAGGTTTACCCAATCTATATATAAATTGAAGTCTACCATTATTACTGTATTTCTCATGCTACGTGCAGTGCTAATTTCCTGATTTATATCATGCCCAACATTACCACTACAGTTTGGTGGCCTATAAACAATTCCCACCAATGTTTGCTGCCCCTTGTTGTTTCTTAGCTCCACCTAAACTGATTCTACATCTTGCTCCTTTGATCTAAGATCCTCTCTCACTAATGTACTGATCTCGTCCCTTATTAACAGCACTAGCCCAACTCCTTTTCCCCTCCTCCCATCCTTCCTAAATGACAAATATCCCTGAATATTCAATTCCCAGTCCTGGTCACTCTGTAACTACATCTCTGTAATGACAATTAAATCATACCCATTTACCCCTATTTATGCCTTCAAATCATATGCCTTGTTGCGAATGCTGCATGCATTCAAATAGAGTGCCCTTAACTTTGTCTTAACATTATTCCTCATTCTAATCCTATTTGATGTTTGCCTTCGTTTTGTCTGCCTTCCAATTTCAGTGACTACTTCTCTACTTCCAGTTACCAGTTTTGCTTCCCTCCAATCTGAGCTCCTTCTTAGGTTCCAAACCCCCTGCCAATTTAGTTTAAACCCTCCCCAACAGCAGTAGCATATCTCCCTGTGAGAATGTTCATCCTGTTCCTGTTAAGATGCAATCAGTCCATCTTGTACGGGTCCTACCAACCCTAGAACAGGTCCCAATGCCTCAGAAATCTGATGCCCTCCTTCCTGCACCAATTCTCCAGCCACCTGTTTAATCACTTAATCATCCTCTTCCTCTACTCACGAGCATGTGGCGCTGGGAGTAATCCTGAAATTACTGCTTTTGAGGCCGTGCTTTTTAATTTCTTTCCTAACTCCTTAAACTCTGCTTTCAGGACCTCATCACTCTTCTATGCTGTCCAGGATCTTGACCCAGCAACAGTGAAGGAACAACGATATAGTTCCAAGTTACGATGGTGCGTGACTTGAAGGGGAACTAGCAGGTGGCGTTCCAATGAGTCTGCTGTCCTTCTCCTTCTAGTTGGTAGTGATTGAAGGTTTGGAAGATGCTGTTGAAGGAGGTTTGGCAAGTTGCTGCAGTGCATCTTGCAGATCGTACACACTGCTGCCACTGTGTGCTGGTGGTGGAGGCAGAATGTTTAAGTTGTTGGATGAGTTGCCAATCAAGTGGGCTGCTTTGTCCTGGATAGAGTCGAGCTTCTTGAGAGTTGTTGGAGCCACACTCATCCAGGCAAGTGGGGCGTATTCCATCACGCTCCTGACATGTGCCTTGTACATGGTGACAGGCTTTAGGGAGTCAGGAGGTGAGTTCCTTGCTGCTGAATTCCCAGCCTCTGACCTGTTCTTGTAGCCACAGTATTTATATTGCTGCTCTAGTTCAGTTTCTGGTCAATGGTAACCACCAGAATATTGATGGTGGGGCATTCAGTGATGGTAACGCTGTTGAATGTCAAGGGGAGATGGTTAGATTCTCTCTTGTTTGGAGATGTTCATTGTGTGACAGTTGTGTGGCTTGAATGTTACTTGCCACTTAACAGCCCAAGCCCGAATGTTGTCCAGGTCTTGCTGCATGCAGGCACTGACTACTTTAGTATCTGAGGCGTTACGAATGGCCCTGAACACTGGGCACTGAACACTATGGGTGGAATTTAATTCTCGCCTCAGGAGTGGGCTGGGAGGCGGTGGGGCCATAGAAACAGAAAGGAAGGCGGGGCGGGACAATGATCCCGTCGCATTCCCGATTCCCCCACATTAAGTCAGGGGCAGAGAAGGTAAAGGATGCCTGGAAGCCAATTGGCCATTTAAAGTCTTCATCCCACTACCACTGGCACTTAACCAAAGGCGGTGGGGCCCTCCAATGCATGGGGAGGCTGCCCAGTAAAATCAGGCAGCCTCCCTGTGGGCTGGTGAACGGCCATCCTGCTTGGGTAATAATTGGCCCACAGAGATCCCCCCCAGCGGCAAAAACTGCCCCTCCATCAACATTCCCCTCCCTCAACAACCCAACACCCCCATCCACCCCTCACCAAGGCCTGCATGACTGGCCCGGTGAACCCACCCACTTACCTGCTCTCCAAGGCTCCAGCATGGCATTTGGTGCCGGACTTACTGTAGTGTGGGGGAGGCCACCACTCCCAGTGGCGCTGTTAGGACTGCTGAGCTGCCGGTCCTCTGAATGACTGGCAGCTCTTGGAGGCAGGTTCCCCATTTTTAAAGGGAAGTGAATCCCAGTGCCTGGTAGCTAATTGCCTGAGCACCATTAAATGCAGCAATCCTCTGGTCTTTTTCAAAGTGGCTATTGCTGGCACTGCAGAGGCCTCAGACCCAGGTTCAGTGCTGGAACCCCTGACCAGAGGTAGGTGAAGCGGAGTCACTGGGGCCAGTCAGGAAGGCCCCGAAGAGCGGGATCTGGGGAGTGGTCTTGCAGTCAAGGGGAAAGGGTGTCTTGGCGGGTGAATTTGTTTCCGGTGGGGGTCCTTCATGGGCAACAGAGGAGGACACCCCCCTCAAGCCCACAGGGAGGGTGCCTCGTGTTACAATGCTTGGCGGAGACCCCCCCTTCATTCCTGGTAAGATCCCAGTCCGTGACAGGAAGAGGCCCTTAGCTGGCCGTTAATAGCTCACTTAAGGGCCTTAATTGGCCTCTATGTGGGAAGGCCATCATCAGCCTAGCCTGCCCCTGGGAATATTGCTTGGTAATGGGCCCTCTGCCCCACCCCACCACCCCCACCTGTCAGGATACTCCCTGCCCCCCTGCCTCCGATCCCGCCTCATGGGGCCACACAAAATCCAGCGCAGTATTTTGGTTGCATCTGCCTTGGGACAAAATGAATTTCTGACCTATTTTCTCCATGCAAGTTAATTGTGTTGTCCTGCCCCTAGTTTTGCTGGGAATATGTCCTTTTCTACATGTCAAAAAATGGACAAGGTTAAGATTAAATTGATGCACAGAACAAGTAAACTCCTATGGCAAATTTGACTTGTGGCAATAGTGTAAAATGGGTGATATGGGATCAGCCAATCATTTTACGGCTCTCCTGATTTTTATTTCCATTTTTTCCAATTAATAATTGATTCCAACTGAATTGATAAAGCCCAAAGTCAAAATTTCCCCCTGAGGACCTTAAATCCAGTTCAGGTCTGGGTACAAATGCAGTGGAGCTCCAGTCAAGGAAAAGGGGGTTGGCACCCAAATTCCTCCTTGTTCTTTTCACCATCTAATGTTGGGTAAGCCATCGATAAGTTTTCTGCCTGCCCCCACCCACAGGGAGAGGATGTGTCAGTGGGGCTGGGGGGAACCTGTACTACATTGACAGCTGGCACGAGTCTCTTTCAGGCCATTTGAAAGGCCCCAAACCTTAACTATGATAAGGTAATTGACACTGGAGGGCATTGAGCTCCTTATTTCTTGAGGCAATTGGTTTGTTTTTAACTTTATCTCAGAAGGGCCTGGCAGCAGCTCAGACAATATGTAAGCCACATCCCTGTGCAATGCTAGATCAGAGCAGGTGCTGGACCATCAATAACGCCAATGTGTTTTGTTGAATGATAATGTTCTTTCATCCACTGGCTAGAGATCTGAATTTGTATTTTTTTGAAAAGACATTTTCAAAAGACATTTAAAATAAGATGACTGCTAGCAGCTTAAGATGGTGGCCTAGTTTGCTGCACTGTATCCTACATTGCAAAGGACTGAGGAGAGAGACAAAATGTCTTCTTAGTCCCCAGCAAGAACCAAGACCCAAGAAGTTTAAAGAAATCACCTGTTCTCTCAGCAGAGAAATACTACTCACTGCTATGTTTGAATCAGTGAGTGGCTGTCATGTGACAAGCCTGTTTCCATCTGTGGTTTTAAGGTGTTTTTCTGTGCAGCAGAGGAGAAGCAACTGGACTCTGATATGACCAGACCCTAAGTGGGGTTCCATTCCAACTTGGAAGCTTTCAAATCCTTCTTGTTGTCTGACCACCTTTTCATACTCAGGCTACAATCAGAAAGCCCATTGGAGGAAATCATCCGCATCACTATCTCCAAGAGACGCACCAAACTAGTCATCTACCTCTTCGAACTAAAAGTCTCAGGATCACTGAATTCAGCTCGAAACCAGCCGAATCCCCAAACAGACTGTATACCTGTTTACTATGGACTCTAACACAACCAATCTACCTTTCGCTACTCTGTAACCTATTTGTGTGTGTAAGCCTGCAATGTGTGCGTGTGTGTGAGTGAAAGTTGGCACATTGTTTATTATTTTATTCAGTCACTTTAGGTGCAATAAAGTTAACCTCTTCCTTTGTTAACTCAAGAAAACCTGTCTGAATGGTTCTTGTAATGATCATAGCAAGTAGGTAATCAAACACCTACTGAATTGGCCAGTACATTCACTTTAAGAAAGATGTAAACCTGTTGTGGTCAAACAAGGAGAGGGAAATCCTTCAGCCCCTCCTCACTTGACCATAACACCATGCAAATGATGTCATCTCCATACTTTGAAACCGGGTGACCATACAGGACGGATGGGGATTTCGGTCCTCCCTCTTCAATGAGCAGACCGCCATTGTGGAATTTCAGGCCCTATTTATTTTTATTAAAATCACCACTGCACGCCGTGCTCTAGTCTCTGTGAATCTGTTGAAAATATTTTTGTTCTCTGTTTCGTTTACTTTCTATTATCTAAGTGGGCAGTTCTATTTTTCTTTTCATTTAAAACCACAGCTTGTTTTGCTTGTAAGGCGATGACTGCAGCTTCAGTGCTTCCCTGGAATTCCTGCGGGATGATGACAGCAAGTCTATTAAATGAGAGCATTAACATTTGAGATACTGTGATCCATCCAAAGGAATAAAATTGGTTACAACATGCCATAGAAATTGAGAGAAATACTTCCATCCAACTGCACTATAAATGTCAAATTATTGATCATTAATGCTGAATTGCTGAGGCTATGTATTTAAAATGTTCTATTAGCGGTGTACCATGAGAGAAAATAGGAAAGTAGCATAAAACATTATGCATCGTTTGCAGGTGCAGACATTGCAGGCAGCACTGAGAATGGTAATGTTCTCTCATCTTACAGGAAGATGGTATGGCTGACTAAAAGTAATGTCACTGTCATGAACATCACCCCCTCCAATCCCCAGCCCCCCTTCCACCCTCAGAGCACAGTGTGGCATTTTTCTCATCGGTTGAAATGTGAGCTCTTCCAGATGAATACCAATACCACTTGTAATGAAGCCGCTTTATCCTCCTTCAGACTCCATTGACATGTGATGCACGGGACTAAACCACAGCATTTCTACTGAGTCATTTAGATTTAATGTTATCCTCATTACACCCGTATGTAAAGACAAAGTGCTGTTAATAGCACATTGTAAAGAATGCCTAGTGAATACAGAAAAAGAAGGTAGCAATCTCTCCAGATTACAGACTCAGGATGTGTAGCTACTTCTACAATACCTATTTAAATAAAGACTTTTTGACCGCACAGCATAAAGTGTAAATAATCAGCGATGACCAGAGAAGAAATGATAATGTTAGAGAATACTAGACAAGCCTCTGATTGGTGTCATCTGCATTTCAGTGTACTGCTCTACTGACAAAATAGTCGAGGCAGGAAGCCAATTAATAACAGGCCAACAAAGTGTAATTTAGTCCACTTCTGTACCAACTATTAAATATATTCTTCCGAAAGATCTCATTTGATTTATTTCATTATCTTCCATTGCACAAAACAGACATACCTATTCTTTTTTCCTGTCCTGGAGGTGGCAACGTGTGCATTATCCAAAGGCCTCTGTACCTCCATTAAGAGTCAGTCTACATATGTTCACCAAGGCACAAGTGTAGGAGTCAAGTGGACTGTGGAATCCAGTCCTGGCCTCATCTAACCGTCACACATGTACATGGATAACAGTGGTCACTGGATTGCAATCGAGAACAGGGAATTTTGTTTGTTATTATTTTCCTATCCCTAGCCCTGCAGAGACCAAGCGACTGGGCGGCACAGTGGTGCAGTGGCTAACACCGCAGCCTCACAGGTCCAGCGACCCGCGTTCAATTCTGGGTACTGCCTGTGCGGAGTTTGCAAGTTCTCCCTGTGACCGTGTGGGTTTCCGCTGGGTGCTCTGGTTTCCTCCCACAGCCAAAGACTTGCAGGTTGATAGGTAAATTGGCCATTGTAAATTGCCCCTAGTGTAGGTAGGTGGTAGGAGAATTGTGGGGATGTGGTAGGGAATATGGGATTAATGTAGGATTAGTATAAAATGGGTGGTTGATGGTAGGCACAGACTCAGTGGGCTGAAGGGCCTGTTTCAGTGCTGTATCTCTAAATAAATGAAATGTAGAGTTTGCCATTGTCCCTCAAATCAAAACAAGGTTGGTTTATATAAATCACCATTTTCTATGGTCCACATTTTGTTCCCCATAATTGTGATGGATGATGAACAATTTTTTCAGCTTTTATATATCTTTTTGCAAAAAGAGCTGATTGCGCAGGAGGGCTGAATTTTATGAATTTAACTGAGACGGGTTCGGAGGCTGGGGGGCGGGAGTGGGGGGGGATGCGCATAGAATTGCAGCCTATTAACAAACACTTCAGGGCCTCTTCCTGCCGCCCCTCAGATTTAACCAGTGGTGGAGGGAGCCTCTGCCATGTGGGAAGGTCGCCCACCAAATGAGGCCTGTCAGCTTGGTGGGGGGGGGGGGGGCGGGGGGGGGAGGGCCCCCAGCGGGAATATTTGCAATTCCCTGAACTCCCCCTCCCACTGCACTTAATTGCTCCTCCCCCTCACCGGGGCCTTCCGGACTGGCCCCAGCGACCCTGACTCACTTACCTTGGATCCGGGCTCCAGTGCTAGGCCTGGGTCCAAGGCCTCTGCAGTACCAGCAGTGGCTACTGCTCCCTGTGGCACTGCCAATACTGCTGAGCTGCTGGCCCTTTAACTGACCAGCAGCTCTTGGAGATAGGATCCCCATCTTTAAAGGGACAGGGATTCTGGTGCCAGGCTGTTAATTGGCCCAGCAGTGTAGAATCACTCTGGGGGGCCTCCAGCTGGCTGAGGTGGGATTCTCCCTGCCATTTTGGCTCGGCACCAGGAGCCCTGCCTTGGACACAAAATACAGCCCCTTGGAGTCATCTAATCTCACATTTCAGTGCAGTACTGAAGGAGTGCATCACTGTCAGAAGTGTCGTCTTTCGGATAGGCTGTTAAACGAAGGCCCTTTCTGCCTTACACATGGATGTATAAAATCCCATGGCAATACTTGAAGAAAAGTAGGAAGAACTCCCGGTTACCTGACAAATATTTATCCCTTAGCCAAACCTCTAAAACATTTTCCGATCATTATCACATTTCTATTCGTAGGAACTTTCCGTGTGCAAATTGACTCCTGCATTTCCTGACATTACAAATGCGACTAAACTTAAAATGTACTTAATTGGCTGTAAAGCTTTTTAGGACATCCTGAGGTGAGGTATAGTGATGCCCACATGCAAGTTTTTGTTTTGTATGTATGTGCCTGGTTTGAGTGGTTTTTTGATGGAAATATGTATGGTTTTGGGAAGAAATATCTTCACTCGCCAATGTGGGGTTGGTTGCATTCAACTCCTAGGGGGCGAGAGAGTGAGGTCATATCTGAGGATAGAGGGACATATTTTCTTCTTTTTCCCAGTAAAGCATTTCTCTAACATTGTAAAAAAAATGAAGAACCAAATGAAAATAATGAGTGAACACAATTTTGCTACTGAAATAACTGCAATCTGAATCCATTAGCAGTAATTAAAGTGAAACAGCCAATCACAATTGTTCTGTAATATAGCTCTTTTCATACTTCTCAACCAGCTTAATTACCATTTAATTGGTACAAATGCTGACTACTTCAATCATCCAGCTGTGAAATGCGTATAACTTTTCCAACATGTTCGAAGATGTTGATTTACACACAACGCTCAGAGAAAAGGAATTCCCAAATCTTTGATATGTTCAATAAAATCTGTTCTCTATAGTGTCACAACTCTTATCAGGCCACTTCTCCCAGCAATTGTTAAATATGCCTCTAAGAAACTCAATTTCCTTTTTGTGCCAAACACACCATTCAGTAATTCTTCAATCTTCAGAAAAGCTAAATCCATTCAAAGTTTAATACTGCTTCCACATCTAAAGGTTCTTTTTCTACCAATTCTTTCACACTCCTGGTCAGGACAGAAGAAAAAAGCTCACCTAATAGGCCATCTCTTCCGCCCTAGTAATATTTAACCTGTCTCTCTCTCTGCTACACCATTACCTGGTTCTATGTTATGAATGCTGCTGTGGTCAGTGCTTCTCTCTTGTTCCTTCAACCACAACAACTATCACGTACATAGAGCCTTAAATGTAGAAAACATCCCGAGCACTTCACAAAGGTGTAAGCAGCTAAAAATCAATGCTGAGCCAAAAGAAAGAGCTACTAGGAGGATGTGACGAAAGATTTTGTCAAAGTGTTGGGTTTAAAGACAGTCTTAATTTATGGTGGAGAGCAAACAGAAAGGAAAAATGGTTCAGCAAGGGAATTCCTGTGCATGGAGACCAGGCGAATGAAAGCATGAATATCAATAGTGGGGTGAAGAGAGAGACAGGACTCCAGAGCTGGACGAATGAAGATTTCAGGAAGCCTATAGAATGTTTTGGAGATAGATAAGGCAAGGCCATGAAGCCATTTAAACATGACGATGCAAATTTTAAATTGGAGCCGCTGAAGTAACAGGAGACAATGGAGGTCAGCAATGAGAACAAGGTGAGTGGGGCATCATGTGGACTAGGTTACAGGCAGCAGTGTTTTGGATGGGATGCTTGCCAGGAGAGTAGCAGGAAATTGTGACCCAAGAGTGCATGTCGGACAAGTAGACTGATAACACAGAAAAAGTGGAAGGGTCCAGAGAGGTGTTGGTGGTGAGGTCATCATCGTACATGTGGAACCAGACCCCATGTCCCACCTAGGGCCAGCAAGTAGATTTGACAGAAGTGGTGACCAAGAACTTATCACTGGGGGATTCTAGATTCTGGGGGCAAGAAGAAAAGCCATTGCACGAGATTCTCTGGCTACGAGTTGGTAGGTAAGAGTCGAAACAATAAAGCAGTGCCACTGAGCCGTGCAATGGCACTGCATTAGGATGGTGTCATTGACGGCGTCAAAAGTTTCAAGTTGGATGAGTAGGGAAAATACCCCACAGTTACAGAGTAAGTAATTTGTGACTTTAGTTTGGGTTATTTCAGTGCTTTACTGGGGGTGGGTATTTTTTTTAAATTCATTCAGGGATGTGGGCATCGCTGGCTATGCCAGCATTTATTGCCCATCACTAATTGCCCTTGAGAAGGAGGTGGTGAGCTGCTTTCTTGAACCGCTGCAGTCCATTTGGGATAGGTATACCCACAGTGCTGTTAGGAAGGGAGTTCCAGGATTTTGACCCAGTGACAGTGAAGGAACAGCAAAATAGTTCCAAGTCAGGATGGTGTGTGACTTGGACGGGAACTTTCAGGTGGTGGTGTTCCCATGCATCTGCTGTTCTTGTCCTTCGAGGTGATAGAGGTCGGGGTTTGAAAGCTGCTGTCTAAGGAGCCTTGGTGCATTGCTGCAGTGCATCTTGTAGATGGTACACACTGCTGCCACTGTGCGTTGGTGGTGGAGGGAGTGAATGTTTGTGGATGGTGTGCCAATCAAGCGGGCTGCTTTGTCCTGGATGGTGTCGAACGTCTTGAGTGTTGTTGGAGCTGTACCCATCCAGGCAAGTGGAAAGTATTCCATCACACTCCTGACCTGTGCCTTGTAGATGGTGGACAGGCTTTGGGGAGTCAGGAGGTGAGTTACTCGCCTCAGGATTCCTAGCCTCTGACCTGCTCTTGTAGCCACGGTATTTATATGGCTACTCCAGTTCAGTTTCTGGTCAATGGTAACCCCTAAGATGTTGATATTTGGGGATTCAGCGATGGTAATGCTGTTGAATGTCAAGGGGAGATGGTTAGATTCTCTCTTGTTGGAGATGGTCATTGCCTGGCACTTGTGGGTGCGAATGTTACTTGCCACTTATCAGCCCAAGCCTGGATATTGTCCAGGTCTTGCTGCATTTCTACACGGACTGCTTCAGTATCTGAGGAGTCACGAATGGTGCTGAACATTGTGCAATCATCAGCGAACATCCCCACTTCTGACCTTACGATTAAAGATAGGTCATTGATGAAGCAGCTGAAGATGGTTGGGCCTAGGACACTACCCTGAGGAACTCCTGCAGTGATGTCCTGGAGCTCAGATGATTGACCTCCAACAACCACAACCATCTTCCTTTGTGCTAGGTATGACTCCAGCCAGTGGAGGGTTTTCCCCCTGATTCCCATTGACCGCAGTTTTGCTCGGGCTCCTTGATGCTATACTCGGTCAAATGCTGCCTTGATGTCAAGGGCAGTCACTCTCACCTCACCTCTTGAGTTTAGCTCTTTTGTCCATGTTTGAACCAATGCTGTAATGAGGTCAGGAGCTGATTGGAGAAATTGAAATATGGAGTTGTTGAAAAGAGACATGAATATGGGAGGTGGTAGCATGTTCAAGAGCTTTGGAGAGGAAAGGGATATTGGAGATGGGGCAGTAGTTGCAAAGACAAAACGGTGAAGGGTGATAGTTCTGAGCAGGAGGGTGATGATTGCAGATTTGACAGGAGGGTACAGAACCTGAAGAGAGGGAACCATTTACAACATCAACTAGCATGAGGGTCAGGAAGGGAATTTAGAAAGTCAGCAGGATCAAAGGAGCAGGAGGTGGGACTCGTGGACAAGGTAAGCTCAGACAGGGTATGAGGGAAAATAGAAGAAAACTAGAGAAGGTCACAGGTTCAGGGCAAGGGCAGAAGGAGCCTGGGGTGAGCTTTTACTTGGTGGGCGAAGCAGGAGAGGTAGTGCAACAGATGGTCTCAGACACAATACCAAAGAAGTCCATGAACTCCTCGCACCAGCTGTTGGAGGCGAGAGTGGAGGAAGCTGTAGAGAGAAAGAAAGAAAGGTTTCAGGAGATGGTCTATAGTGGAGAAATGAAAAAGGGTTATCTTTGCTTCTTTCTTTTCTTCTCTTTATATTCTTACTGTGTTAAAATCAAGACAGATTACAAAGTGTCCTACTCCAATTCATTTGCTGCTAGAATTTCAAAACTGTCCAGCTTTACAAAATTTTACAAAAGCTAAATACTGTGGATACTGGAAACAGAAAATGCTGGAAATACTCAACAGTTCCCATTGCATCTGCGGAGACAGAAACAGCATTAACATTTCAGATCAATGATCTTTCATCAGTCTTTCCTTACTCATATAATATTTGAGGAATTAAAATCCAAATTGCATTATCACTGCTTCTGGATTTACCTTAACACCTCTTCCAACCTTAGTTGTGTTCAAGACAATGAGCTCTGACCCTTTACTTTGGTTTTTCAATAATAAAAATAGTTGAAGTGTTAAAAGGACTTCCTCTTTGCAGGTCGAAGACAGCTGTCATATTGTAACAGCCCCTGGAGATGCTTATCAATTAGACATATTATACATCTGGTGTGCTCTCTTAGCACCTGTCACCGAGGTCTCCATTACTGTATGTTCTAACCTCCTTTAATAGATAATGATGCTTTTTATTTATTCTGTCAGCAGGCACTAATTTACGTGAGCATCACACATTATCTGAATGCTGTCTGAATTTGAAAACAGTTCGACAAACCGTAGTTCTGGTGCAGACGCCACCAGGTTCATTTGTTGAAAGAGGAGACTTCATAATATCACTGCAGTGTTTTAATTTGCTCTCCACCATTAAAAGTAACATAGAACTTTCTGGAAATTGCACTAGTCACATTCAATAGCTGGGTTTCAAGCTCTATGTGATGTTACTTGTTCTAATGAATGGAAATATGAAATAAAAACAAGAAATGCTGGAAATACTCAGCAATCTAGTAAACCTTCTCTGAACCGCCTCCAACACATTTACATCCTTCCCTAAATAAGATCAAAACTGCACACATTATTCGAGATGTGGACTCATCAATGCCCTGTACAACTGAAGCATAACATCCTTACTTGTATTTTAAATTCCTCTTGTAATAAAGAATAGCATTCCATTAGACTTCTTTATTACTAGCTGTACCTGCATAACTAACTTTTTGTGACTCATGCACCAGAACACCTAGATCCCTCTGCACCTCAGAATTCTGCAGTCCTTCTCCGTTTAAGTAATACTCTGCTTTTTTTATTATTCCTGCCAAAGTGAACAACTTCACATTTTCCCACACTATACTCCATCTGCCTGATTTTTGCCCATTCACTCAATCTGTTCATCAGTTTGCAACCTCTTTATGTCCGCTTCACAACATACTTTCCTACCGATCTTTATGTCATCTGCAAATTTAGCTACCATGCCATCGCTCCTCCCATCTAAGTCATTGATATAAATTGTAAAAAGTTGAGGCTCCAGCACAAACCCCTGCAGAACTCCACTCGTCACAACCTGCCAATCAGAAAGGGACCCATCTATGCATATTGTCTGTTTTCTGCCAGCCAGCCAATCTTCTATCCATGCTAATGTATTACTCATTACACCATGAGCTCCTAATTTGCACAATAACCTTTTATGTAGCACCTTGTCAAATGCCTTCTGGTAATCCAACATTCCAGTCTGATGGAACCTTTCCAGAATCTAGCAAATTTTGAAAAATTGACACCAATGCATCTACTACCCCATTAGCCACCTCTTTTAAGACCCTAGGATGAAGCCCATCAGGACCATGGGACTTGTCAACCCACAGCTCCATAAGTTTGCTCAATACCACATTTCACCAAATTCTTCTTTTCCTTCCATCTCCTGATTTACAGCTATTACTGGAATGTTTTTTGTATCCTCTATACTGAAGACAGAAGCAAAATATTTGTTCATTTCATGTGCTATTTCTTTATTATCTGCTATTAACTCCCCATTCTCACTCTCCAGGGGACCAACAGTCACTTTACTTAAACTTTTCATTTTTAAATACCCATAGAAACTCTTGCTATCCATTTTTACATTTCTACCTAGCTTCCTCTCATGCTCTAATTTCTTTCTCCTGATTAACCTTTTAGTCATTCTCTGCCGTTCTTATATTCTGACCAATCATCTGACCTGCCACTCATCTCTGCACAATTATATGCTTTTTCCTTAAATTTGATGCTTTCCTTAACTTCTTTGGTTAACCATGGATATTGGAATTTTTCTTTATAGTAGGAATATACTTATCCTGAGTATTCTGAAATATCCCCTTAAATGTCTGCCACTGCTTCTCTATTGATCCATCTCCTAGCCTCGTAACCCAGTTCACTTCAGCAAGCTCAGCTTTCATGTCCACATTTAAGTTTAGATTTAAGTTTAAAATATTAGTCTTAGACCCACTCTTTCTTTCAAACTGGATGCAATATTCAATCATATTGTGGTTGCTGCTACCTATAGGTGCCTTTACTCTGAGGTCATTAATTAATCCTGTCACATTACACAATACCAAGTCTAATATAATCTGCTCTCTGGTTGGTTCCAGAATGCATTGCTGTAAGGAACTATCTCAAAAGCATTCTATGAACTCCTCATCCAGGCTACTATTGCCAATCTGATTTTTCCAGTTTACATGTAGATTAAAATCACCCATGATTATTGCTGTCCCTTTATTACAAGCTCCCGATATTTCTTCTTGTATACTTCGTCCTATGTTGTGGTTACTGTTTGGGGGCCTGTAGACCAATCCCACTAGTGACTTCTTTTCCCTACTATTCCTCATCTCCCTTCATTTCCCATATTACTATTCTGCTCTCCTACCTTGACTCTATCCCTTGATTTGCTACATCTACCCAGGCTGGATCCCTCACCTGCCCTTATTTAGTTTAAAGCCCTCTCTACTTCCCTGGTTATATGGTTTGATAGAATACTGGTCCCAGCATGGTTCAGGTGCAGACTGTCCCAACGGTCCAGCCCCCACTTTCCCCAGTATTGGTGCCAGTGCCCCATGAACCAAAACCCACCTCTCCCACACCTGTCTTTGAGCCATGTATTCATTTCAGTAATCTTATGTGCCCTCTGCCAATTGGTACATGGCTCAGGTAATAATCCAGAGTTTATTACCCTTGAGGTTCTGCTCTTCAATTTGGTGCCCAGCTACTCATACTGTCTAAACAGAACCTCTTTCCCAATCCTACCTATGTCATTGGTACCTACATGGACCACGACAACTGGGTCCTCCCCTTCCCACTCCAAGTTCCAGTCCAGCCCTGAGCAGATGTCCCGAACCCCGGCACTGGATAGGCAACACAGCCTCTGGACTCACGTTCTCAGCTGCAGAGAACAGTATTACTCCCCCTTACTATACTCTCCCCTACTACCACTACATTCCTTTTTGCTCCCCCCACCTGAATGGTTCCCTGTACCACTGTGCCACGGCCAGTCTGCTCATCCACCTTGCAGACATGGGGCTGGGGTTGTTGGGAGTTCGGGGCTAGGTGGCAGAGATGGGGCTGAGAGATTACCACTTTTTCTCAGCTGTCTCTACCTGCATCTTTATTTCTATCTTGGTCCACACCATCAGAAATGCTGGTCTACATGATATCTAGAAACAACTGAACGTACCGGATATAGCAAAGCATGTGGACCCTGACAACAAACCGGTTATAATGCTGAAGATGTGCTCTGGAACTAGTTGTGCCCTAGCCAAGCTGTTCCAGTACAGTTACAACACTGGCATCTACCAACCATGTGGCAAATTGACCAGGTATGTCCTGTCCAAAAAAAGCAGGACGAATTCAATCCAGCCAATTACCACCCCATCAGTCTACTCTCAGTTATCAACAAAGTGATGGAAGGTGTCGTCAACAGTGCTATCAAGCAGCACTTACTCAGTAACAACCTGCTCAGGAGAGGCAGAGATGGATTGCTTTGCTCAGGTTGGGTTCTGCCAGGGCCACTCAGCTCCAGACCTCATTGTAGCCTTGGTCCAAACATGGGCAAAAGAGCTGAATTCCAGAGGCAAGGTGAAAATGACTGCCCTTGACATCAAGGCAGCATTTGACTGAGTGTGGCATCAAGGACCCTTAACAAAATTGAAGTCAATGGGAATCAAGGGGAAAACACTCCACTGATTGGAGTCATACCTAGCACAAATGAAGATGGCTGTGTTTGTTGGAGGTCAATTATCTCATCATAAGGTCAGAAGTGGGGATGCTCCTGATGATTGTACAGTGTTCAGTACCAATCACAACACCTGACATAATGAAGCAGCCCGTGCCCCCGTGCAGGAAAACCTGGACAACATTCAGGCTTGGGCTGATAAGTAGAAAGTAGCATTTGCACCACGCAAGAGAGTCTAACCCTTTCCCCTTGACATTCAATGGAATTCCCCACCATCAATATCCTAGAGGTCACTATTGAACAGAAACTTAGTTGGACCAGCAACATAAATACTGTGGCTACAAAAGCAGGTCAGAGGCTAGGAATTCTTAGGTGTGTAACTCATCTTCTGACTCCCCAAAGCTTTGCACAAATCAGAGGTACGATGGAATACCCTCCACTTGCCTGGATGAATGCAGTTCCAACAACACTTAAGAAGCTCGACACCATCCAGGAGAAAGCAACCTGCTTGATTCACCCATCCACCGCCTTAAACATTCACTCCCTCCACCACTGGCGCAGTGTGTGCCATCTACAAGGTGCGCTGGAGAAATTTGGCAAGACTCCTTTGACAGCACCTTCTAAACCTGCAACATAAAGGACAAGGGCAGCAGATGCATGGGAACACCATGACCTGCAAGTTTCCCTCCAAGCCATACATCACCCTGACTTGCAACTAGATCACTGTTCCTTCACTGTCACTGGGTCAAAATCCTGGAACTCCCTTTCTAACAGCACTGGGGGTGTACTTGCATCACAGAGACTGCCGCAGTTCAAGAAGGCAGCTCACTGTCACCTTCTCTAAGGGCATCCTTGGTTGTTGAGGCTTGGTGATGGATATGGGGCTCAGATATCAGGATGCTTAGGGTTGGGAACAGCGGCAATCGAGAAACTCCTTTAAAGTGGGGTCAATGGGGAGTCAGTGGTGGGGAGGGGGGAAGTCCTCCTTGTGCTTCCAGTTCTACATTCAGGCATTATTTGTTGCATGCGTTCTATAAGGCTGCTTTCCCTAGTGCAGCCCATGACAGCGTTGGGCAAACCTGTGTTGGAGCAGGAACCTCAAGCAGGTGTTGCATATGCAAAAAGGCTCATGCTTGTTTCAGTCGTGAGTAAAGGACGCTTCTTGTTTATCCTTATCCAAAGTAGCGGGTGCTGTACTTCCAGCTAGAAGAATGTGCACACAGACTGGCTGCCAGTTTGAGGCCTTATTAGGCCATGTAGTGCTGGAAAAATGGGTGGTATGTGGCCCAGTGTCAAAGCCACTGTCAGTGATGACCCCAGGATTGTTGATTGTGGGAGACAAACCAGCTCTGATTGCAACGTTTAAGTATTGTTATAAAATTCAGTAAAGATTTCTCACCCTTGCATTGAACATTTTGGTTTATGTACTGACAATGCCACTGACTTAATGGGAAAAAAATAAGAGATCCTGACATAGAATACAGTATTTTATTAAATGTTGAGTTAGACCTTTCTGGTGGAAGCTGTTACAATAGATTAAGGATTGGCTGCATTCCCATAGACAGAACGTGGTTATTAATGGTTGCCTACTGGCCCAGAGACCAGTTACCAGTGATGTCCTGCATTATTTGGGCTGCTGTTACATACCATCTTCATTAATGCCCTGGTTATAGGTGTTACCCAATGGCCTGTAAGTGTGCAGATGATACCTGGATTTTCTGAGTGTTAGGACTGCTAATGAGAATAAAACTAGCTGTTGTTGCTGTATATAATGCAACATTTTATTAGCTAATAGCTATGCTGTTTGCTGCTGAGTAGAGATTGGACAGCTTGAGCCAAAACCCACAGATATCTTTCAATTTCAGCTGTAGCTATTTCAATAGCATTCATGCAATACTTACATTGTCATTTTTTTCTTCCTGACTGCAGTATTTTACACTTGTCCATATTAGCTCAGTAGAACTCCTCTTAATGATTGTCCCCAGTATGACATTACTTGTAAGTACACTGTTATTTATTTTTTAACCTAGTTTTCTATCCAGCACTACGATGTGTCCTTAAACAAATCTTGATGTGATGTGGAAGTTAAGGGTCAAGAACAATGTTGGGAAGTAACAGCCAAAATAAATAGGGTATTAGGTTGCATAGCCAGTACACTTCAGTTTGGTGAGGTGAGCTTGCAGCATGGGTTGGTACCTGGGATCTCGATGTAGTGGCCATTTCGGAGACATGGGTAGAGCAGGGGCAGGAATGGATGTTGCAGGTTCCGGGATTTAGATGTTTCAGTAAGAACAGAGAAGATGGTAAAAGAGGGGGGGGTGTGGCATTGTTAATCAAGGAGAGTATTACAGCGGCAGAAAGGACGTTTGAGGACTCGTCTACTGAGGTAGTATAGGCCGAGGTTAGAAATAGGAGAGGAGAGGTCACCCTGTTGGGAGTCTTCTATAGACCTCCGAATAGTTCCAGAGATGTAGAGGAAAGGATAGCGAAGATGATTCTCGACAGGGGCGAGAGTAACAGGGTAGTTGTTATGGGGGACTTTAACTTTCCAAATATCGACTGGAAATACTATAGTTCGAGTATTTTAGATGGGTCAGTTTTTGTCCAGTGTGTGCAGGAGGGTTTTCTGACACAGTATGTAGACAGGCCAACCAGGGGCGATGCCACATTGGATTTGGTACTGGGTAATGAACCCGGCCAGGTCTTAGATTTAGATGTAGGTGAGCACTTTGGTGATAGTGATCACAATTCGGTTAGGTTTACCTTAGCGATGGGCAGGGACAGGTATATACCGCAGGGCAAGAATTATAGCTGGGGGAAAGGAAATTATGATGCAATTAGGCAAGATTTAGGATGCGTAGGATGGGGAAGGAAACTGCAGGGGATGGGCACAATCGAAATGTGGAGCTTATTCAAGGAGCAGCTACTGCGTGTCCTTGATAAGTATGTACCTGTGAGGCAGGGAGGAAGTTGTCGAGCGAGGGAGCCGTGGTTTACTAAAGAAGTTGAAACGCTTGTCAAGAGGAAGAAGAAGGCTTATGTTAGGATGAGACGTGAAGGCTCAGTTAGGGCGCTTGAGAGTTACAAGCTAGCCAGGAAGGATCTAAAGGGAGAGCTAAGAAGAGCAAGGAGAGGACACGAGAAGTCATTGGCGGATAGGATCAAGGAAAACCCTAAGGCTTTCTATAGGTATATCAGGAATAAAAGAATGACTAGAGTTAGATTAGGGCCAATCAAGGATAGTAGTGGGAAGTTGTGTGTGGAATCAGAGGAGATAGGGGAAGCGTTAAATGAATATTTTTCGTCAGTATTTACAGTAGAGAAAGAAAATGTTGTCGAGGAGAATACTGAGATTCAGACTACTAGGCTAGATGGGATTGAGGTTCACAAGGAGAAGGTGTTAGCAATTTTGGAAAGTGTGAAAATAGATAAGTCCCCTGGGCCAGATGGGATTTATCCTAGGATTCTCTGGGAAGCTAGGGAGGAGATTGCAGAGCCTTTGTCCTTGATCTTTATGTCGTCATTGTCGACAGGAATAGTGCCGGAAGACTGGAGGATAGCAAATGTTGTCCCCTTGTTCAAGAAGGGGAGTAGAGACAGCCCTGGTAATTATAGACCTGTGAGCCTTACTTCGGTTGTGGGTAAAATGTTGGAAAAGGTTATAAGAGACAGGATTTATAATCATCTTGAAAAGAATAAGTTCATTAGCGATAGTCAGCACGGTTTTGTGAAGGGTAGGTCGTGCCTCACAAACCTTATTGAGTTTTTCGAGAAGGTGACCAAACAGGTGGATGAGGGTAAAGCAGTGGATATGGTGTATATGGATTTCAGTAAGGCGTTTGATAAGGTTCCCCACGGTAGACTATTGCAGAAAATACGGAAGTATGGGGTTAAAGGTGATTTAGAGCTTTGGATCAGAAATTGGCTAGCTGAAAGAAGACAGAGGGTGGTGGTTGATGGCAAATGTTCATCCTGGAGTTTAGTTACTAGTGGTGTACCGCAAGGATCTGTTTTGGGGCCACTGCTGTTTGTCATTTTTATAAATGACCTGGAAGAGGGTGTAGAAGGGTGGGTTAGTAAATTTGCGGATGACACGAAGGTCGGTGGAGTTGTGGATAGTGCCGAAGGATGTTGTAGGGTACAGAGGGACATAGATAGGCAGCAGAGCTGGGCTGAGAGATGGCAAATGGAGTTTAATGCGGAAAAGTGTGAGGTGATTCACTTTGGAAGGAGCAACAGGAATGCAGAGTACTGGGCTAATGGGAAGATTCTTGGTAGTGTAGATGAACAGAGAGATCTTGGTGTCCAGGTACATAAATCCCTGAAGGTTGCTACCCAGGTTAATAGGGCTGTTAAGAAGGCATATGGTGTGTTAGCTTTTATTAGTAGGGGGATCGAGTTTCGGAGCCACGAGGTCATGCTGCAGCTGGACAAAACTCTGGTGAGACCGCACCTGGAGTATTGCGTGCAGTTCTGGTCACCGCATTATAGGAAGGATGTGGAAGTTTTGGAAAGGGTGCAGAGGAGATTTACTAGGATGTTGCCTGGTATGGAGGGAAGGTCTTACGAGGAAAGGCTGAGGGACTTGAGGTTGTTTTCGTTGGAGAGAAGGAGGAGGAGAGGTGACTTAATAGAGACATATAAGATAATCAGAGGGTTAGATAGGGTGGATAGTGAGAGTCTTTTTCCTCGGATGTGATGGCAAACACGAGGGGACATAGCTTTAAGTTGAGGGGTGATAGATATAGGACAGATGTCAGAGGTAGTTTCTTTACTCAGAGAGTAGTAGGGGCGTGGAACGCCCTGCCTGCAACAGTAGTAGACTCGCCAACTTTAAGGGCATTTAAGTGGTCATTGGATAGACATATGGATGAAAATGGAATCGTGTAGGTCAGATGGTTTCACAGGTCGGCGCAACATCGAGGGCCGAAGGGCCTGTACTGTGCTGAAATGTTCTAATAATGTTCTAATTCTAAAAGTTTGAAACAAATCAAAAGCAAAATACTGCAAATGCTGAAAATACTCAACAGGTCAGGCAGCATCTGTGGTGAGAAAAACAGAGTTAACATTTCAGGTCCATGTGACCTTCAACAGAACAAAACACTCCATGTTGTCCTTACATAAAACTTTGGTTAGCGAACACTGAGAATAAAAAGTCCAGTTTTGGTTCCCTCACATATAGATGTTAGGTGATATAGAGATTTTGAAAAAAGTTTCAATGGAGGGCCACAAGAATGCTATCCTCTTGAAAACCAATTCAGGCCTAAAAAAGCTGCACCATTTACTTTAAATATGCATAGGCTGAGGGTGACCTGATAGATGTGACGATGGGATGACATTGTGAACACAATGACAGGTTGTTTCAAGTACATAGGTTAAAGCGGACTAGAGAAAGGCATAAGGGCACAACTAGGTTTGAGGTCAAGAGGTTCTCTCTTTTCACAGAGAGACAGTAGACCAATGGAACAAGTAGCTGGCTCATGAAGTGCAAGGTCAATCTCTGTATACCTTCTGAAGAGAGGTGGATCACTTCCTGGTTGGGACAGATAAGACAGAATATAAAAGGTGGGTAGAATATGAAGCAATATGGTCAGTGTGGTCTCCTGGACTAGTTTTGATCGCTCAAGGGGTCGGAGAGAAATTCTCTAGGTTTTTTCTCTCTATAATGGCATTGGGTTTGTTATATTTTTGACTCTCCCTGGAGATTACATGGCTGCTCATACATGGGACGTTTTTTCAATTGTGATACTTAAGACATTATGACTGTGAGGGGCAGACTCGAAGGACCAGCAGCTCTTTTGCTGTTGTTACGACCAAGGCTGGAGGATTGCACTGTCTGTCTCTAGTTCCAGTTCTCCATGGGTCACAACATATATTTAGATGTTTTACCCAGTTACCAATATAGCCAATTATATACTTTATCAACTTTATTTTCAGAATAAAATCCACCAACCAGGTTTCTTTAATAAACAACAAAATTATTAATTTATTATAAAACAAGATATATTCAATAAAGATGAAAAAAAATACTTGGGTCAAATATTTGTGAAATCTTGTGGATAAAAAGTTATGGGATGTCCTTTGGTCTAGCATTCAGATACATGTAGACGCTGGGATCTGTTGGAAAGGTTCTCTTCAGGTGATGTCAAGGCTTCATCTGGCAGGTTTACGAGGAGAAATGCAGCGTCAGCTTCTCTATTTACCACACTGGACTCTCAGGTTTTCTCAAAGAGATGGAAAAGGATGAGCTGGTGGCTTCTATCTCAGCAGGCTTACCCCCAAATAACTCAAAACAATATCTAAAATGAAATCAACTCTTGACCACCATAAACCTTGACATGCCACTTCTCTATGAACAACTCCCATAGTCCTGCTGTTTACTAAGCTTAAAACATGTGACTTTCAGTAAGGGTTTGTTTTTAAACCAAGTCCCAAGTCCTTTCAGTGACCTTTTTCAAAAAAAAAAGTCCTGTTATCTATGGAATCTCTTTAGTCTTTCCAGTTAATCAATTTCCACAATTTTAAAGATGAGTCCTCAAAGATTATTAAAAAATGGAAGCACAAAGCCTTACTCCATGGCTGCGGAGTGCAGCAGTGGCAATAGCTGCCATCCCGGTGCTGGTCTTTAAAAGCTGCCAAGGCTCCCTGTGTCCCGACGCGGCTCTCCATCTGCCACTTGGAATATTTGGGCCTGACGTGATGATGTCAGGGGGCTGAGTCAACGCCATCCCACACAATTTTACACTCCTCCCCGTCTCCATTGCCATTAATTTCTGCGGCATAAAATCCTGGCCCTTGTAACTAGTACCATTTCTTTGGATTCATCATGATCTTCATTTTCTGCCTCAGAATTCACTGTGCCATGTGTCACTTCGATGATCCTGCCTCTCTGTTTTGGGGAGCAATAGTGATACCTTGAGCCACATCTGAAGGACTTATTGGGCTGCATTTTATCTTTCCGCCACCATAATCTGCACGTGCAGGCTTTACTCCACGGAGCCGCCGCAATATTGAATGTGGCGACTCATTTACATGGCTGGGCCGGGACCGCCCATCCGATGACGTGCGGGGGAGGGCAGTCCATCCCCACCAATGACGTCCGGCACCACTGTGCATGCATCAACACCATTTTTAAAGGGCTTCCAGCACTTACATTTAATTAACATTTTTAAAGAAACATGAGTGTTAAAAACTAAATAATGTTATCCCAACCCTCTCCCAATGCACTACCCCCATGATCATTAAATTTATTACTTGCCCTCTCCCCCGCAAAAAAACTTACCTTGTGCTTGTGATCTTCCCCCACCCAAAGTTCATAAACTATGATCTTTACACCTTCCCACCACACCTAAACCAATCAAAAGCATTTGATCCCATTCACCCCCACCCTGTAAACTTACCTGCTCCCCCTTCCCCAACAGTATTGCGGCTCGGATTTCCGAAGGCGCGGGAGTGCCGGCCACCGGCATGAATACTGCATCAGGACCGAGGAAAAAGGAAGCACACATAAGGTCTAGGAGGCTGAAGAAAGACGAAGCTTTGAAAGAATATCGGGAATGTAGGACCAATCTGAAACGAGGAATCAAGAGGGCTAAAAGGGGTCATGAAATATCTTTAGCAAACAGGGTGAAGGAAAATCCCAAAGCCTTTTATTCATATATAAGGAGCAAGAGGGTAACTAGAGAAAGGATTGGCCCAATCAAGGACAAAGGAGGAAAGTTATGCATGGAGTCAGAGGAAATGGGTGAGATTCTAAACGAGTGCTTTGCATCGGTATTCACCGAGGAGAGGGACATGACGGATGTTGAGGTTAGGGATAGATGTTTGATTACTCTAGGTCAAGTCGGCATAAGGAGGGAGGAAGTGTTGGGTATTCTAAAAGGCATTAAGGTGGACAAGTCCCCAGGTCCGCATGGGATCTATCCCAGGTTACTGAGGGAAGCGAGACAGGATATAGCTGGGGCCTTAACAGATATCTTTGCAGCATCCTTAAACACGGGTGAGGTCCCAGAGGACTGGAGAATTGCTAATGTTGTCCCCTTGTTTAAGAAGGGTAGCAGGGAAAATCCAGGTAATTATAGACCGGTGAGCCTGACGTCAGTGGTAGGGAATTCTTTGAGGAAGTGACAAAGTTGATTGATGAGGGAAGGGCTGTAGATGTCGCATACATGGACTTCAGTAAGGCGTTTGATAAGGTTCCCCATGGTAGGCTGATGGAGAAAGTGAAGTCGCATGGGGTCCAGGGTGTACTAGCTCGATGGATAAAGAACTGGCTGGGCAACAGGAGACAGAGAGTAGTAGTGGAAGGGAGTTTCTCAAAATGGAGACGTGTGACCAGTGGTGTTCCACAGGGATCCGTGCTGGGACCACTGTTGTTTGTGATATACATAAATGATTTGGAGGAAAGTATAGGTGGTCTGATTAGCAAGTTTGCAGACAACACTAAGATTGGTGGAGTAGCAGATAGTGAAGGGGACTGTCAGAGAATACAGCAGAATATAGATAGATTGGAGAGTTGGGCAGAGAAATGGCAGATGGAGTTCAATCAGGGTAAATGTGAGGTGATGCATTTTGGAAGATCCAATTTAGGAGTGAACTATACAGTAAATGGAAAAGTCCTGGGGAAAATTGATGTACAGAGAGATTTGGGTGTTCAGGTCCATTGTTCCCTGAAGGTGGCAACGCAGGTCAACAGAGTGGTCAAGAAGGCATACGGCGTGCTTTCCTTCATTGGACGGGGTATTGAGTACAAGAGTTGGCAGGTCATGTTACAGTTGTATAAGACTTTGGTTCGGCCACATTTGGAATACTGCGTGCAGTTCTGGTCGCCACATTACCAAAAGGATGTGGATGCTTTGGAGAGGGTGCAGAGGAGGTTCACCAGGATGTTGCCTGGTATGGAGGGCGCTAGCTATGAAGAGAGGTTGAGTAGATTAGGATTATTTTCATTAGAAAGACGGAGGTTGAGGGGGGACCTGATTGAGGTGTACAAAATCATGAGAGGTATAGACAGGGTGGATAGCAAGAAGCTTTTTCCCAGAGTGGGGGATTCAATTACTCGGGGTCACGAGTTCAAAGTGAGAGGGGAAAAGTTTAGGGGGGATATGCGTGGAAAGTTCTTTACGCAGAGGGTGGTGGGTGCCTGGAACGCGTTGCCAGCGGAGGTGGTAGACGCGGGCACGATAGCGTCTTTTAAGATGTATCTAGACAGAGACATGAATGGGCAGGAAGCAAAGAGATACAGACCCTTAGAAAATAGGCGACAGGTTTAGATAGAGGATCTGGATCGGCGCAGGCTTGGAGGGCCGAAGGGCCTGTTCCTGTGCTGTAATTTTCTTTGTTCTTTGTTCTTTGTTCTTTGACCAACAGCGGGAGTGGGTAAGTATTTAAATCATTACTTTCAATAAATTTAAATATTTAAATTTTGATGCCGCCACCGAACGGCAGAGAGGCCACCACGAGGCCTCACCACCGCCAGCAATATGAAGCTGGGCCTTCCTAACGTCAAGATCCATGGTGGGCCTCTCCCAGAGGCATTTTCCAGCTCTCCCGCAATGACGCCTGACGTCGGGGGGAGTCTGTAAAATTCACCACATTAACTGTTTCTTGAGAATTCCAGGGATTCATTCGTCTATTATTGTCGTGCCACTTCTATCTTCTGCTGTAATAGCAAGATCTGCCAAAAATGCTTTCATACTGATTCTGCCTGTCTGTAACCCTTCCATTGTACTGACACCTGCATCCAGTATCTGGAGCATTTTGAAATCTAACAATGATGAGTCCTCTACACTTTGTGTCACCACGGAATGTCCCATTTGTTCCATCAAGGCTGCAGGAAATGTTTGCATTGCCAGGAATTTCTTTCAAGGCTGCAGAAATCTGATCCAACAGGGAATCTCTCTTCAAGAACTGATCACCAGTTAGAACTAGGAGCCTGTCCATATGAGACACTGTTACAACCGAGGATGGAGGAGTGCACTGTCTTTCTCCAGTTCCACTTCTTCACGGGTCACAACATATATTTAATTGTTTAACAAGTTCTAATTCAGCCAATAATATACTCTGGCCAGAATTTTACATTGAGCGCGAGGCCCCACCCACCAGCTGAAAAGACTGGGGCGAGCCCACCTCCACCGAGCCTGGGGAGCCAGGCCGGGAATTTTTGCCCCCAAGGTCCTTAATTGGTCTTGGGCTGGACTTCCATCTCCTTGAGGCAGTAAGTCCCGCCTAATGGAGCTGCCAGCCAATCAGCGGGCTGGCATCTCTTAATCCCAGCAGCGCCACTGGAAATGGTGGTTACTGCTGGGGCTACACCTAGCCGTCAGAGGCAACAGGAAAGACAGCCCCAGAACTCGGGTAAGTTTTTACGGCCTTGTCAGGGAGAATTGGCTGGGTCCTGGCGAGGCAAGGGGAGTTGGCTGGAGGAGGGAGTGTTGTGCGCTGGGGGCAGTTGGGGCTTCGGGGGCATCCCTACATGAGTCACAGGTTGCCCGATCAGGAGGGCACCCCTTCCCCCAGCCTGCGAGAAGGCCACCTGGTTTTACCAGGCGGGGTTCTTGGAGCCTTTGTGGTCCAGCCACTGAGGGTAAAATACTCACGGCAGTGGGAGCAGGCCAGTTATTTGGCCACTTAAGGACCTTGATTTGCCCGGAGTGGGCAGGCCGTTTCTTGCTGCCACCCTGCATAAAATTGCAGCAGGGACGGGATGGGGTCGGGAATGGCCACCCCGCCTCCCCTCAATTTTACGCCCCCCAACTCCCTGCCACAGACTGCTTGTTGGGGGCTGTAAAATTACAGCCTCTATTTTTATTTGCGAATAAAATTCATCAATCAGGTTTCTTTAATGAACAACAAAACCATCAATTTATTACAAAACAACTCTTATTCAGTAAAGATCCAAAGCATTAACACACAGATTGAAATATGAAAATTCCCTTAATTTAGCCTAACACACACACTGACACACACCGGTTAAAGAAAAAATAAAGCAATTTTCTCTGCAGAGATCTCTTTACAAAAATGACAAAAAATACTTTGGTCAAATACTTGTTAATTCTTGAAGGAAAAGGAGAAGATATGAAATGATACCAGTTGTCCCTTTATTCTGGTGTCCCAAATATGTGTAGGCGGCTGTCATTGGAATCTTTTTGGAGCAGGCAACATCGAGGATTAGTATGTCAGGCTTTCTAGGAGAAATGCAGCATCAGGGGTTTCAGCTATCACACACTGGATTCTCAGGGTTTCTCAGAGAGATGGAGAATGGATGAACGGGTGTCATCTCTCTTAAAAGGTTGACCCCCCCCCAACTGGCTCAAAACAGCATTCAAAATGAAACCAGCTCTTGGCCACCATAAATCTTGATATGTCACATCTCTGTAAACAACTCCCCTAGTCACCAAGGCTCTTGTTTATTTGGCTTAAGGCATGTGACATCCAGTAAGGGTTTGCTTTTAAACAAAGTTCCCCAAGTCCTTCCAGTGACCTTTTTTTGAAAAAAACGAAGTCCAGCATCTATGGAATCTCTTCAGTCCCAAATGAATCCATTTCCACAATTTTAAAACATGAGTCCTCACAAAATATTGCAAAAATTGAAGTATTTTTGTAACAGCACCTTAGCACAATCCAGCAATTTAAATGCTAACACTGAACCAGGGATCTATAAATTGAATTTCTTCTATCTTTTATACAGTCTGTTAAAGGTTAGGATGTATTCGTCCATTGACTAGCCATCTGTTTTCTGAAATCTATCCAAGTCTGACCATGCCTCGTGTGCATTTAACAGATCATCTTTGTTGTAAATTTCATCCAAGAACTCTGATCGGAGATTCAAACCTTCATCTGTATCCAACTGATGGGCATCCAGCTCACAAAATACTTTATTTCTAAATTTATTTCTGCTAGGAAGTGACAATGCCAAGGTCATACATTGTTTCCTCTTTATAGAAATCATATAGACAGTTTACGGCACAGAAAGCGGCCACTTGGCCCATTGTGTCTGCGCCAGCCGAAAAATGAGCCCCCCAGTCTTATCCCACTTTCCAGCATTTGGTCCATAGCCATACAGGTTACGGCACCTGAGGTGCATATCCAGACACCTTTTAAATGAGTTGAGGTTTTCTGCTTCTACAGGCAGTGCATTCCAGAACCCTACCACCCTCTGGGTGAAAAATATTTTCCTCATCTCCTGTCTAATCTTTCTACCAATCACTTTAAATCTATGCCCCCTAGTCACTGACCTCTCCACTAAGGCCCTTCCCATTCATTCTATTCAGGTTCCTCACAATTTTGTACATCTCAATCAGATCTCCCCTCAGCCTCCTCTGTTCCAGGAAGAACAACACCAGCCTATCCAATCTTTCTTCATAGCTGCATTTTTCCGGTCTTGGCAACATCCTCGTAAATCTCCTCTGAACCCTCTCTACTGCAATTATATTTTTTCTGTAATGAGGTGACCAAAAATGCACACAGTACTCAAGTTGTGGCTCAACTAATAATTTATACAGTTCCAGCATAATCTCCCTGCTATACCTTGGTTAATAAAGGAAGGGATTCCATATGCCTTCTTAACCACCTTATCAACCTGTCCTGCTACCTTCATTCACTCCAAGGTCCATCACTTCCTCTACTCCTCTAAGTATTCTCCCATTCATTGCGTATTCCTTTGCCTTGTTTGACCTCCTCAAATGCATCACCTCACACTTCTCTGAGTTGAATCCATTTGCCACTTCTCTGCCCACCTTACCAGTCTATTGATATCTTCCTGCTATCCTACTCACTGTCAACCATGTGGCCAATTTTTGTTTCATCTGCAAACTTCTTGATCATGCCCCCTACATTTACATCCAAGTTGTTAATATACACCACAAAAATCAGGGGACCGAGTACTGAGCCCTGCAGAACACCACTGGAAACAACCTTTCAGTCGCAAAAACACCCGTCAACAATTACCCTTTGTTTCCTGCCACTGAGCCAATTTTGTATCC
Organism: Heterodontus francisci; assembly: GCF_036365525.1. Classification (NCBI taxonomy): domain Eukaryota; kingdom Metazoa; phylum Chordata; class Chondrichthyes; order Heterodontiformes; family Heterodontidae; genus Heterodontus; species Heterodontus francisci. The sequence continues at coordinate 152,673,436 of NC_090373.1, read as the reverse complement.
AGCTTGCTACATTTCCTTGGATCCCATTGGCTTTTATTTTTCTAACCAGTCTATCATGTGGGATCTTGTCAAAAGTCTTGCTACAATCCATGTAGACCACATTAACCACACTATCCTCATCAATCCTCCTTGTTACTTCTTCAAAAAATTCAATCAAGTTAGTTAGACACAATATTCCCATAACAAATCCATGCTGACTATCCTTGATTAATCCATGCCCTTCTAAGTGACTGTTTATCCTGTCTCTCAGAATTGATTCCAATACTTTTCCCACTACCGAGGTAAGACTGACTGGCTTGTAATTATTCAGTCCATCCCTCGCTCCCTTTCTAAACAAAGGTACATTAGCAGTCCCCCAATCCTCCAGCACCACACCTGTATCCAGTGAGGACTGGAAAATGATGGTCAGACCCGTCGCTATTTCCTTCCTGGCTTCTTTTAACAGTCTGGGGTACATTTCATCCGGCCCTGGTGATTTATCCACTTTCAAGGATGCTGATTCCATTAATATTTCCTCTCTCCCTATGTTGATCACAACCAATACTTCACACTCCTCCTCCTTAACTACAATATATGCATCGTCCCCCTCTTTTGTGAAGGCAGATGCAAAATATTCATTAGTATTCATCTTCCACCTCTACACATAGGTTACCTTTTTTGTCTTGTATGGGCCCTACTCTTTCCTTGTTTATCCTCTTATACTTAATGCATTGATAAAACATCTTTGGGTTCACCTTGATTTTGCTTGCCAATATTCTTTCTTGCCCTTGGTAGAGACGTAACCCGTGTCCACTTCATTCATCCACTGATCACATGATTCAGATTCCAAGAACATAGCAGGGTAATTATATTCCAACAATTTACAGTTGCATTCTGCCATTTCTCATAATGGCTATTAAGTTTGTAATCTCTGTCAGAATATGTTTTTCTTCATTTCCATCCTTTAGGCACCATCCTCTGCTAGCATGTTACATTCAAGAAAGCCAGTTGAAGGATAGAACTGGAGACAATCTTTACTCAGTCTAACATTTATTTGCAGAGTGAAACATTACAAGCATACATCTTCTAACTCAACTACACCCCAGTTTCAGTGACTGTCTCTTTGGGCTGGATTTTACCTTAGGTGGACGGGAGTTCGCCACCGACTTTTACGTCGGTGGTGAACCCGTTTCCGCCTCGCCCTGGGATCCATCCTACATTTTACGGGTCCCCGGGCTTTAATTGTCCCTCGGCGGGACTTCCACCCACTTGAAGGAGGAGGTCCCGCCTCAGTAAGCTGCCGGCCAATCAGCAGCTCTTAGTCCCAGCAGCGCCACTGGGAGCAGTGGCCACTGCTGGGACTGTAGCCCAGTCGACCAGTTGGATCCATGAGTGAAGGTAAGTTGGGCATGCCTCACCAGAGAGATCAGTTCTTCCCTGGTGAGGCTGGAGTGGTTATTTGGGGGGGGGGGGGGCGTCTTGAGTCCCGGGGGTGCGTCGGGAGGCGAGGGTGGCCCTCAATCGGGCACCCTGTGCCCGACTACCATGGCCCACCCCCCACCCCCCACTCCCCCAGGGCGTGGAAAGACTGGCAGCTATCGCTGGGTGGCCTTTCACGTCCCCAACACACCCGCTTGTCATGGGTAAAATACTCGTGGAGGCGGGTGAGGGCCCTTAAGTGGCCGTTAAGTAGCCACTTAAAGGCCTTGATTGGCCTCAGGCGGGTGGGCTGTTTCCCTCCCCCGCCTGACTGCCGTAAAGTTGACCAGAGGCAGGAGCAGGATGGGTAGGCCTCCCAGACCCTCCCGCTCAATTTTACACCGCCCCCACGCCATCATGCGACCCGCTGGGGCGGCGTAAAATTCAACCCTTTATATCTGCTTAAGTGAAACAACCAGTAATGCCCTCCACCTGCATATAATTAAACACAATTGGCATACAATTAACAACTGTGCCAAAACAGTGGGCTACTCAGTTCCTATACGCTGAGAAAAATTTAACCCATGCGCGCAACTACAGCTGATCAACATTTGCACTTGTTTTGTAGTTATAACCTTTGGCATCTTAGAATGCAGCCTTACAATCTGCATATTTAAATATTATGTCTTAAGAGTAGAAAATAGGGCTGGATAAGAAACTGGTTGAAAAAATAAGAAACGGTGGACTTATGGGCGGCACAGTGGCGCAGTGGTTAGCACTGCAGCCTCACAGCTCCAGGGACCCGGGTTCGATTCTGGGCACTGCCTGTGTGGAGTTTGCAAGTTCTCCCTGTGTCTGCGTGGGTTTTCTCCGGGTGCTCCGGTTTCCTCCCACAAGCCAAAAGACTTGCAGGTTGGTAGGTAAATTGGCCATTATAAATTGTCACTAGTATAGGTAGGTGGTAGGGAAATATAGGGACAGATGGGGATGTTTGGTAGGAATATGGGATTAGTGTAGGATTAGTAAAATGGGTGGTTGATGGTCGGCACAGACTCGGTGGGCCGAAGGGCCTGTTTCAGTGCTGTATCTCTAATCTTATGAGTATCGTCAAAGTGGGGATAAGGATTGAGTGGACTTCCACTGAGGTCAGTGCTTGGACGTTTATTGTTTTTAACCCACAGAATAAATGGCCTTGTTACTGGGACCAAACATAAGTGAGTTAAATCTGCTGAAGCCCCAAAATATGAGAACACAGTAAAATCAAAGATTGTAGCAAATCAGCAGAGCAGCAGCTGATGGAATTTAATCTGGACAAGTGTGAAATACCACACACACAAAAACTGGCAACATAAATACTCCATAAATGGCACGGAAATAGCAAAGGCTGTAGTTGAATCAGGGGTTTTGGCTCAACATGTCCAATTACTGCACAACAGAAAACAACAAAGCAGAATAAAATGCTGAATTATATGTAGCAACAACTTAGATTTTTATAACATCTTTAACATGAAAAAATGCCCTAAGATGCAGTCGTCAAGCCAAGGAAGGAAATATTAGTAGGGGTAGTCAAAAGCTTAGTCAAAGAGGTGCTTTTTAATGCAGGTCTAAAAGGAGGAGAAGGAGGTGGAGAGACAGAGTGGTTTAGGGAGGGAATTTTACAATGTGGGGCTCACTTAGCTGAAGGCACAGCTGCCAAAGGAGTGGCAACGCAATGGAGGGGTGGTGGGGAAAAGCAAAAGAGACTTGTCAAAGAAATAGAGAATTCACGAGTGGGTGTTCGTAGCTGTGGAGGAAATTACAGAGATAGAGAGGGGCAAGACCCTGGAGGGATCCAAACAGAACAATGAGAAATTAAAATTTAGTATGTTTGGAGACGAGGGGCTGGATGTTACTGAGCCCTTGACGTCGGGAACGGTGGCAGGGGGGCATGAAGATCGTTGTGGATGAGGCCCACCATCGATCCTGACGCGGCAGGGCCAGGCTGATCTCAATGGAGGCGGCGAGGCCTTGTCGTGGCCCGCCCACCGCTCAGCGACAGGACCACGATTTCTGTGTGTAAATAAATTAACCTATCTGAATTAATAAAAATCCTTTCGCCTCCTGATTTGCCGCACCGATCTTCATTCTGGCGGCTGGCGCTGCCGCTTCCTCGAATCCCCATTCGGGCAAATGAAGTGCAACACATGTAGGGAGGGGGGAGGAGGTGTGGGGGGGGGGATGATGGGAAGGGATTGAGGGTTAGAGTTCATGAACTTTGGGGTGGGAAGGTCACGTAGTCAAGGTAAGTATTTTGGGGGGTGAGTGGGAAAGGCATTACATTGTGAAGTATTGAGGGGGTGGGAGAGGGGATGAAAAGAGTTTTTAAACTATTTTCAATATTTTTAATGGACCGTCACTTTAAAAATTCAGCTTGTCATTTAGGGCTCTAAGTCCTTTAAAAATGGTGCTGGGGCCTGTGCAGTGGCTGTGGACAACATTGCCAGGGACAGCTCGCGCACCACCACCCCCCCCCCCACAACTGCATGGCGTGGGGGGGGGGGCGGCGGCAGCAGCTACCCAGCCATGCTAATGAGCCGCCGCGTTTGGAATCGCAGCAGTTCTGCGATGTGCGACCCATGTGCCCAGGTTGTCATGTTTTTTGCCCGCCACCTATTTCGGCTGCGGGCTTTTGAAATGCAGCCTTAGGAATCAATGGCGATTAGTTGGTTCTGAGGTGATGGGCGATTGGTGCTTGATGTAGGATAGCGTATGAGTGGCAGTATTTTGTTGATTTGAGGTTTCTGGGAGCTGGAGAACCAGAGAATGGAAAGGAGAGTGTTTCAACTGCAGGCAGGCTGAAGTAAAGGCAAAGGCAAGCAATTTTACAGAGGATGTGGAATTCATAGAGTCATAGAGTCGTACAGCATAGAAACAGGCCCTTCGGCTCACCGCATCCATGCCGACCATAATTCCTATCTATACTAATCCCACCTGCCTGCATTAATTCCATATCCCTCTATGCCTTGCTCATTCAAGTACCTGTCCAGATGCCTCTTAAATGTTGCTACTGTTCCTGCCTCCACCACCTCCTCAGGCAGCTCATTCCAGATACCCACTGTTCTTTGTGTGAAAAATTTACCCCTTTGATCCCCTTTAAACCTCCTCCCTCTCACCTTAAATCTATGCCCTCTAATTTTAGTCACCCCTACTATGGGAAACAGATTCTGGCTATCTACCCTATCTATGCCTCTCATAATTTTATATACCTCTATCATGTCCCCTCTCAGCCTCCTTCGCTCCAGGGAAAACAGACCCAGCCTATCCAATCTCTCTTTGTAACTCAAGCCCTCCAAACCAGGCAACATCCTTGTGAATCTTTTCTGCACCCTCTCAAGCTTAATCACATCTTTCCTGTAGTGCGGTGACCAGAACTGCACACAGTACTCCAAATGTGGCCTAACCAACATTATGTACAACTGTAACATGACGTCCCAACTCTTGTACTCAATGCCTCGGCCGATGAAGACAAGCATGCCATGTGCCTTCTTCACCGCCCTGTCTACCTGTGTTGCCACTTTCAGGGAGCTATGTACTTGCACCCCAAGGTCTCTCTGCTCAATAACACTCCCTGGGGCCCTGCCATTCACTGTATATGTCCTACCCTGGTTTAACTTCCCAAAATGCATCACTTCACACTTGTCTGCATTAAATTCCATTTGCCAATCCCTTGCCCACTTTCCCAGTTGATCTATATCCTGTTGTAACTTTAGACAACCTTCTTCACAGTCCACTATACCACCAATTTTGGTGTCATCTGCAAACATACTAATCATGCCCCTTACACTCACATCCAAGTCATTAATATATATGACAAACAACAGAGGGCCCAGCACCGATCCCTGCGGCACACCACTGGTCACTGGCCTCCAATCTGAAAAACAACCCTCCACTACCACCCTCTGCCTCCTATCACCAAGACAATTTTGTATCCAATTTGCTAGCTCACCCTGGATCCCATGTGTTCCAACCTTCTGGACCAGTCTACCATGTGGGACCTTGTCAAAGGCCTTGCTAAAGTCTATATAGACAACGTCCATCGCCCTGCCCTTGTCAATCCTCTTGGTCACCTCCTCAAAAAATTCAATCAAATTCAAACTGAAGTCTTTGTGGGATACCAAGATAACTGTGCGATCATCAGATTTCTACCCTTCTCTGGTTAGATACACAGTGTACCATGAACACTTGGGCTGGATTTTACCAGCCCCCTGACGTCAGGGCACATGGCGGGGGGGCCCGGAAAATACCTCCAGGAGAGGCCCGCCACGGGCCTCAACGCCAGGAAGGCCCCGCCCTATATTATTGGTGCGGTGAGGCCTCATGGTTACCTCCTCCCTCTCGGCGACAGCAACTCCATTGAAATATGTAAATTTATTTTAATCAATGAATAAATACTTACCTCGTCGCACTGATTGTCCCACTACGATATTCCAGCCGGTTGCCGGAACTCCTACGTCTTTGAATCTGCAAGGCAGAACACTAGTGGGGAGGGGAGAGGAGTTACATTTTCAGGGCGGTGGGGGGAGCAAGGTGAAACCTTCCTGATTGGTCTAGTGGGTGGTGGAAAGGGGTAAAGGTTAGAGTTAATAAACTTTGTTGCGGGGGGAAGTTCAGGATCGTAACGTCAGTTTTTTTGGGCGGAGAGGGCAACTAATAAACTCATTGTGGGGGGTGGGAGAGGCGTTTGAAATTTTTAATAAATTCTTCATTATACATTTTCAGTTCCTGTTAATTTAAAAATTTACAATGAACTGAACCGCGTGAAGCCCTTTTAAAAATGGCACCGGATGCCATTGTCAGGGACGGAGCATCCGCCCACTCCACGTCATCGGGGATGGGCTGACCGCCCCGGCAATGTAAATGAGCTGCCGTGCTAAATATCATGGCGGCTCATCAGTACACAGCTCGTGCTTGTGCTGCGCCGTTTTTGCAGCTCGCCATCGAGATAGGCGGCGAACTGAAAATATTCAGTCCATTGTCTCGAGTTCTATATTGATAGGCAATATCTAGGTTTTTGTTAACATCCTAGCACATTTCTATTGTGTATCGCGGTAAAAAAAATTGCGAACGCTATCGTCGGGGTTGAACTGTCAGAACATCCATCTGTCACTGTGTTGTTTCACTGGAATTATTTAAATATTCAGAACAGGCATCCAGACCTGTAGCAGTGCAACAAAGCATCTGCCCCACAGGGGAGGCAGGAGTTAGAATGCCAGGGTAATCTCTGGGAGCAATTACCATTTCCTTAACATCTGGGGCTTTCCTGAGACCCAGAACGGGACCTTACAACAACAATCACCAATGTTCCATTGCCTAGTAAACTGGCTTTTTATTTCTAACTTGCAAACCAGAGTTTTCGACATGCAGCCCTGAGGCAATTAAATAAAAATTGTGTTGAACATATGAGTCTGCCGTAATTTTCCCAGAAGCACTTTTTTTTATTGATTGAGAAGAATAGTAATTTTAAGGATTACTTGACAAGAGAGTCTAAAATGATCGCCTGAATTGGCTGTTTCACTGTGCCTTAGAAACACGGTGCCATGTTCAGAGATTAAATAAAGCAAAAGCTTTATACAGCAATATCTTTTTTGTGGTAAATGTCATACTAGATTTTGCTATGGAGTAAACAGACCTGTGAAAATAGCTTTTCTGACATTATCCCTGAATGTCAGCAAATTGTGCAGAAACTCTACTCGGGATTGAAAAAAAAAAGGTCGAATAGAAAGGAAACTAATTGGAAAGATTTTCTCAACACTTTTTTACCTCTGTCCTTGACATTCAGAAACAGCTACATTAGCTACATTAAAGTAAGATGAACTATCATTTTTGTTGTGCAGCTGTGTGGTCCTTACAAGTCATCCTCTATAAACGATACCTATTACAAATAAGAATGGTACTAAGTGATTAAGAAAGGGGAATAAGTCACATTTACAGGAATTTACAGTAGTATTCCTACACGTTTTCGTATACTATTGTATTGTAATGGTAACTTGAGGGTTAATTGATAGGTTCAGTCCTCAAAATGTGATTTCATTATTTATTTATTTTTTATTTAGAGATACAGCACTGAAACAGGCCCTTCGGCCCACTGAGTCTGTGCTGACCAACAACCACCCATTAATACTAACCCTACAGTAATCCCATATTCCCTACCTACACTAGGGGCAATTTATAATGGCCAATTTACCTATTACCTGTAAGTCTTTTGGCTGTGGGAGGAAACCGGAGCACCCGGTGAAAACCCACGCAGACACAGGGAGATCTTGCAAACTCCGTACAGGCAGTACCCAGAATCGAACCTGGGTCCGTGGAGCTGTGAGGCTGCAGTGCTAACCACTGCGCCACTGTGCCGCCCTTTTGTTTTTGTTTTACTTTTGTTTTACCTTCCTAGATAGAAAAATTGCATTTCTGATCTTATTGATAATGTGGATTTTTAATGAATCACAGAATCACAGAATAATACAGTGCAGAAGAGGCCCTTCGGCCCATCGAGTCTGCACCGATGCATTAAAGACACCTGACCTGTCTACCTAATCCCATTTGCCTTGACGTGCCAAGTGCTCATCCAGGTACTTTTGAGTAAACTCTAGTCCCATAAGATTGTAATGTGGCAAACCTATCCTAAGTTCAATCTTTTAAACACTGAATTGTATTTGAAATTTAAAATGAATTACTGAAGTAATTAATTATTTAGCACAATTCACTGATTAATCGTACTTCTCCAAACATTGACCTTTTAACATTTTTACCCTGGTGCAAAATATAACTAATGTATCAAAATTAATAAATGAGGTGCAAAAAAATTGTGGTATTATGTAATCACCACCTGAATCACAAAATGTTGCTGAAGAGCAGAAAACATTTCACATTTGCTTCTTCATCCATTGTAAAATCCATAATTTTACATGGCCAAATTTGTTAGCCATTAATAAAAGGCATCCTCCATCTTTTAATGACTGATTAACATGTTAAGTTACTCTTTCCCTTTCTCAAGGTAGAGATTATGTACCTAATCAAGAGTTCTTGCTTTGTTGTCCAATTAACAACTCCAAGCAGTCAGCACCTTAATTACAAGTTTCTACACTGGATAAGAAAGTATATCGTCAGATTCCCTGAAGGGAGCCATTTCTAATTTGCAGAAGCTCTGTTGCTGAGATGTCATAATGTCCAATATAACATTTTTTTAAAGTAAAAAAAATTATCAATGCTTTTACAGAGTCTGTTTTCCTGCATTTTTAAAATTATTATTATTGCTGTGGTGTGCTGTTTCATTTTCAAGCATTTTCACGCAGATACACTCTGCTGGGACAAAAAATTGGTGATGCGTGTGTGTAGGGGATGCTTAAAGAATGATAAAAAGAAATAAATACATGCAATACAATTCAAACCCAAATAATTATAAATCAGCCAAATGTGGACCACTTTATGGTTTCAATAAAACCAAAATTGCACACAGATCAATATACTGAGATGAGATTTGACTTACTCCCATATCCATTTAAAGATAAAATAATACGTGGTAATAAGAATGTTTGCAAACAAAAAATAATTGGATATTTTTCTTTGTATAAGCTGAAAGGAATCCAATGCATGATATTCCTCTGTCAACTATTTTAGTCGAAGTATTAACCTGGATCACTAATAGATTAGTGCCTCTAGTAAAGTAGGAAAAGAAGGATAATAGAAATGATTTTATTTATATATCAACATTGAGCCAGTTATAACTGTTCGTTCATAAATATCATCAAAAATAATTTCAAGACTGTTATAGTTTGCAAACTGGAACTGCTTTTTTTTGCTTTTGTACATTCTTCATTTTGGAAAGCAGAACCACAGAGGGAAGTCAGTAACATCTATGAAAGATGTCTTGTGAAATTGATCCCACTGACTGTTAAAAACACAAAAGTTCTGGAGGATTTCTGGGGAAAGACCCGAGCCTTCCCAGGGCCTAAAATAACAAGTTTGGTTCAAGTGATAATTAACTCTACGCGTGAACTTCACACTGGAGTTCCCCAGGCGACTACATCATTGAACAAAGAGATCTCCAAGAGAAGTGGTGTATAACAGTTCAGTCTCAGTCTTGTGTGTGGGACAGTAACTACAATTGCTGCTTTAGTGACAGTTGCGTCAAAGCTCGGAGTTTGGCACCAGGGGCTGATGGCCTCGGTGCTGCCTTGTTAACCTGGGGGGAGATATTGAAAAATCTTCAACAAGGCCAGCTAAGCGAATGCAATTGATCTCTCTGTAATCGACTGCATCGGCTCTTCAGCCGTTGAGCCCACCCCTGGGAGCTGGTGTAACACAATCTGAAAATCTGGGCCCAAGACTCCAATGTTGTTGTTTAGGTTATGATTTTGCAAAGAGCTGAATATCTGTTCACATCTCCTGTGACTTTGCAGAGAATGCATTTTTTAAATAGATTTTGAGTCCAAAAAGAAAAGTTGGTAGCATAAATTATCCTATCAGCTGCCAATCAGGTATTAGCGAGGTGGTATGACTGTGCTGATCCCACCTTATTTTTGCTTTATCGACATAATGTGGACAAACTTACAGCCCATATTTGTCCAGGCTTTTGGAGCTTGTTGTGGATTTAGGGGGTGGGATTGTTGGTGGGGGTAGATGGTAGACAGAAATCCCACTAAGTATCTCTTAAAGGTTGCTTAGGGGGTGATGGGAAAATGTAAAGGGATAGGAACATGGAAACATAGGAACACAGGAGCAAGAGTAGGCCATTCAGCCTATCGTGCCTGCTCTGGCATTCAATACAATCATGGCTGATCATCCACTTCAATGCTGTTTTCCCCACACTATCCTCTTATCCCTTTATGTCATTGGTATTTAGAAATCTGTAAATTTCTGCTTTAAACATACTCAATGACTGAGCTTCCACAACCCTCTGGGGTAAATTTCTCCTCATCTCTGTCCTAAGTGGCTTCTCCCTTATTTTGAAATTTTGTCCCCTGGTTCTAGACTCCCCAAACAGGGGAAACATCTTACCTGCATCTGTCTATCCCTTTAAGTACTTTGTAGGTTTCAATGAGATCACCTCTCATTGTTGAAACTCTAGAGAATACAGACCCAGTTTCCCCAATCTCTCTTCATAGGACAGTCCTGTTATCCTGGTAACAAGTCTGGTGAACCTTTGTTGCACTCCCTCTAGGGCTATAATATCCTTCCTGAGGTAAGGGGACCTTACATAGTGCAGTCTAACCAAGGTTCTATACAATTGAAGCAAGACTTCACTTCTCCTGTACTCAAATCCTCTTACGATAAAGGCTAACATACCATTAGCCTTCCTAATTGCTTGCTGCTTCTGCCTGTTAGCTTTCAGTGACTTATTGACGAGGACACCCAGGTCCTTTTGTACATCTACAGTTTCTAAACTCTTACCATTTAAGAAATACTCTGCACATCTATTCCACCTACCATAGTGGAAAGCCTCACATTTTTCCACATTATATTTCAACTGCCATGTTCTTACTCACTCACTAAGTCTGTCCAAATCCCTTTGGAGCTACCTTGCATCTTCCTCACAACACACATTCCCACCTAGTTTTGAGTCATCCGCGAACTTGAAAATATTACATTTAGTTCCCACATTCAAATATTGATATATATTGTGAACAGCTGGGGCCCAAGTACTGATCCTTACTAGTCACAACTTGCCAACGTGAGAATTACTCATTTATTCCTACTCTCTGTTTTCTGCCTGTTAACCAATCCTTAATCCATACCAGTATATTACCTCCTATCCCATGTGCTTTCATTTTGCTAACCAATCTCCTGCGGCGGACTTTATCAAAAGCCTTTTGAAAATCCAATTATACTAGGTCCACCAACTCCCCTTTATGAATTCTGTTAGTAACATCCTCAAAAAGCTCCAACAGGTTTGTCAAACATAATTTCCCGTTCATAAATCTATGTTGACTATGCCCAATCAGATCATTATTATCCAAGTGTCCACTTATCACATTCTTTAGAATAGATCTAGCATTTTCCCTACTGCTGATGTAAGGCTAACAGGTCTGTAGTTCCCTGTTTTCTCTCTCCCTCCCTTCTTAAATAATGGGGTGACATTTGCTACCTTCCAATCTACAGGAACCATTCCAGATTCTATAGAATTTTGGAAGATGATCACCAATGCATCCACTATCTCCATAGCTACCTCTATCAACACTCTGGGATGTAAAATACCAGGTCCCGGGGACTTATCAATCTTCATCCCCATTAATTTCTCCAATACAACCTTCTCACTAATACTAATTTCCTTCAATTCCTCATTCTCCCTTGTCAGTTAGATCTCTAATTCTGGGAGATTTCTTCTATCTTCCTCAGTGAAGACTGACACAAAGTAATCATTTCGCTTCTCTGCCATTTCTCTATTCCCAATATAAATTCTCCTGACTCTGCCTGTGATGGACCCACATTTGTCTTCGCCAAACGTTTCCTTTTTATGTACCTGTAGAAACTTTTACAGTCGGTTTTTATGTTTTTTGCTAGTTTACGTTCATATTCTATTCTCCCTTTCTTTATCAGTTTCTTGGTCCTCCTTTGCTGTATTCTAAAATCTTCCCAATCCTCAGGTTCATGACCATTTCTGGCAACTTTATAGGCCTTTTCTTTGAATCTTACACAACCCTTAACTTGCTTTGTTAGTTACGATTGACTGCCTTTTCTTTTGGGGCTTTTGTGCGTTGAAGGAATATATAGTTGCTGTAAACTATGTAATAATTCTTTAAATACTATCCATTGCCTATGTGCTGTCATATCTTTTAATGTGTTTTCCCAATCCACCTCAGCCAATTTGCCCCTCATACTTTCATAATTTCCTTTGTTCAAATTTAACACCCTGGCTTCAGATTGAACTACCTGATATGCTCAGTTAAAGGCATATCAAGACAAAAATGTTGGCATCAATTATGCATATTGAGCCTTTGTCAAGGTTGTTTTATCATTTAACAAAATGCTTGGCAAATTGTTGACAGAATAAATGTGGAGGCAGAAAACTGAGTGTTTGGCCATGTCTGGTCAGCACAGTATCCTAACCCATTACTTTTCTGAGGCTGGTGAAGTAGAGACAGTTCAGAATTAGGTAATCGTGAGGAAGGTAGCCCTGTTTACTGGTGCGGGGAACCCTCCTTGGATAGCAGCATGTGTCCTTGCAATGGGTAAGCACAGTTCTGCATCTGGAACCTGGAGTTTCTGTTTGGGTCCACCAATTTTACTGACAGAAATTGAGCTGCTAAGTAAGAAACTGAGCCGGAATTCTGCTCTGTTGGAACTCGCCCCATTTTAACAGCAATCACATTTTCCTCCACCATTTTCAATGGCTTGGTGGCCATTTTTGGGTGGAAGTGTGCAAATAACATAATAATGATGAGATGATTCCACTCAGCCCATTCACTGTCCTTTTCACCACATCTGTACTGTCCATGCTTTCAGCTGCTTAAAATGGGCAATCAACACTGATAGTTGCTGTAGAATTTAAGACTGTCCCATATCCAATACATCCAAAGCAGGAATATCGGCCCCTCTGTATCTAGTTTTAGGTGCTCTAGTTTCGGAAGGATATCGAGGCCATGGACTTTTTGTCCCAATTTACTCTGTAATTTCTGGGCAGCTTCCTTTGAATTCACTGGCCCTTCTAGTTTGGCACTACCTGCAAATTGTTTGGGATGCCAACCCGACTTGTTATGATAGTGCCAAATATACTGGCAGCTAGCATAATGCTTGATTGACTCTGCAGCAGTCCAACGTTAAAGATGTCTTCCACAGCGATAAAAAGCTGGATTGACCGGTACTGGCTATCCTTTCTACCGTGGCTAATGTCACCAATTGATGTGACTGTCCAACAGGATGGAGCTGCCACATTATAAATAAAGATGGTTAACACTGAGCAGTGTTTTTTTTTATGTCTCAAAGCAAGGAATCTGTTGTCTTGCACGAGAGAAGGTGACAAGGTAGCGCTGGTGCGTTGTTTGCCTCACTGTATAGTAATTGAGAGAGGCATCATTATGTTTAACCCTGATTAGTTGCAGGATGAAAGAGACCTCAGGATCTGATTGCTGTGGATGAGGTTTTGCTGCCAACTAGGCAGCAGTTACAGGAGATAATTGCTGTACTCTTTAGCTGGCCCATGAGACTGGGAATGATGACAGCCAATTCTGTTTGTTCTTTGCAGAGCCCTATAACTTACACAAAAGGTATGATCCTTAACTGCAACTGATCGCTGCAGGTATTTGTAAACACTCAAAGGCAATATTCAGTGCTGGATGGTTCTGATCTCAGTGACTCCTGCTTATTTGTAAGTTGACAACTACCTTGCTGCATGCAAGAATCAAAATGTGCCAAGCTCTGTCTGACAGGAAAGCAGCCCACTATGTGTCACACAGAGTGACTATTTTGTACTGACATCTCCATCCCTTGGCAATGCAGAAGCAGAAGCAGGGAACATAGACTTCTGCAACGAGACTGCTGCCCTCTGTGAATTCTGTCCTGGATGCATTCCCTGAGCTGACAAAGTGTGACCATCACCATGAGGCACTTATTTGGGAATTGAGGATTTTGTGCTGCTGACTAAAGGAAGTGCTGAGTGAAAAGCATGTTGAGGTTGAATACAGTTCAGCAAAAGATGGCCCAAAGGCCACAGATGCTTGTGGAGCTTATTGGAACTATATGATAGACACTGTGAAGTAGCTTTTAAGAGTCCTCATGATGACTATTAATTCTGACAAATGGTAAAGAATTATGCTGTTGGATATCAGTGCTATTTACTAAAACAGAGAGAATAGAAAACAGAGAGTAAACATGTATATAGGAAACAGAGAGGCATTATGAAATGTGCAACATAGAACTAGGGGGTCGATATTTTGATGGCTGACAGCCTTTGGATCTCAGATATTTCTAATGTATATTGACAACCTGGATATCGAACTGAAAATATGTTTGCTGATGATACAAAATAAGGGAGCATCATAGAGAAAGAATGCAGCAAATAAATTGTAGTTGGATTTAATTTGGCTATGCATCTATGTGGACCAAAAGCAAATGAAACATAACTTTAATAAATACTGCACAATGGCTCAAAAATTGGATAGGGTAAATTTTCCTCTTCACCACCTGGGTGATAATCGGATGAAAGTGACTGGATCATCTCCCATGATATCAATGAATAAAAACTCGGTGAGTTTGACAACCAGGGTTCTACCAGAGTAAAGATGTAAATACACTCTTGTGGTAGAAGCAGGTTCAATAATAACTTTCAACAACGAACTGAATAAATACTTGAGGGAAAGAGAATAGTTAGGCCTATGGGGAAAGTGCAGGATAGTCCAATTTATTGGATAACTCTCAAAAAGCCAGCACAGGCATAATCGGCCAAATGGCCTTGTAAGGGGTATGTATTTTTATGCAAGGCTTTTATTCAGCTATTCGCTTGTAACAGTTTATCAAATTGCGAAATGTGCTTGCCACAGATGTAAACTAGGACTCGGTAATTTTGTGTATGGTAACTACAGAGGGGTATCCCTGCAGTCTGCCACAGAGAAGGTCATCGCAAGTGTCCTTCTCAACCACCTCCTCCCCGTGGCTGAACAGCTCCTAATGGAATCACAATGTGGATTCCATCCATTAAGAGTCACAGTGGACATGCACTTCATAGCAAGACAACTCCAAATAAAATGTAGGGAGCAGCAGCAACCTTTATACATGGCCTCCTTTGACCTCACAAAGGCCTTCGACTCTATCAACCAGGTGGGATTATGGAACATCCTTCTCAAATTTAGCAGGCCGGAGAAATTCGTCACCATCCTCCACCTGTTGCACGGAGACATGCAAACTGTAATCCTTACGGATCTGCCGCTGCCCCAATCTGAATGCAAACTGGGGTCGAGCAAGGCTGTGTCATCGCACCAACACTCTTTTCCATCTTCCTCGCCGCAACACTCCACCTCATCTCCTTGAAGCTCCCTGCTGGAGTAGATCTACTCTACAGGATGAGCGGGAAACTATTTAACCTACATCACCTCCAATTCAGAACCAGGTCACTCCAACCTTTGTCATCGAGCTGCAGTGTGCATATGCACACACTCAGAGGCCGAGCTTCAAACCTTTGTCGTTGCTTCACAGAGGCGTATGAAAGAATGGGCATTAAGCTAAACTTCTGGAAGACAGAGGTCCTCAACCAGCCTGCTCCTGCAATGCAACACTGACTCCAGACTATCAAGATCCAAGGCGAACCATTGGACGATGTGCATCACTTCTCATACTTTGGGAGCCACATCTCAGCAAGGGCAGACATCAACGATGAAACTCAGCATCGCCTCCAGTGTGCCAGCACAGCCTTCGATCTTCTGAGGAAAAGTGTTTGAAGACAAAGACCTCAAACCTGGCACCAAGCTCATGGCCTACATGGCTGCAGTGTTACCTGCCCTCCTGTACGTAGTGTTTGACTCATCAGTTTTGATTGCTTGGGCCTCTGGCTGGAGATGCCGTGCAACAGTGGAACTGTGGGAGTTTTCTGGAAGCTTCCAGGAGACATTTTGAATCCATCTCACAGACATAGGTTGCTGTGAAGACATGGGCTCCAATCTGTAAGACCTTTTATTGTTAATATTAATGTGCTTTAAATAAACCAGTTGGTTATTTAGCACAGTGTGATATTTGCATTGCTCAGACTTAAATCAGATATCAAAATTAAACCCCGCATAAACACAACACTGTATGCATCGGAAACATGGACACTATACAGCAGACATTTCAAAGCCCTGTAGAGATATCACCAGCAGTGCCTCCGCAAGATCCTGCAAATTCAGTGGCAGGATAGACGCTCCAATATCAATGTCCTCTCTCCGGCCAACATCCTCAGTATCGAGACACTGGTCATGGCTAGTCAGTTACGTTGGGCAGGCCACATCGTTCGTACGCCTGACAGAAGACTCCCAAAACAAGCTTTCTATTCCGAGCTCCATCATGGCAAGAAGCTACCAGGAGGGCAGAAGAAATGCTACAAGGATATGCTTAAAGCCTCCCTGAAAAAATGCGACATCTCCACTTATTCGTGGGAATCTCTTGCCCGAGACATCCCAAAATGGAGAAGCATCGGCAAAGGTGCCAGCCAATTCGAACAACGTCGACATGCCCAGGCAGTGACCAAGTGCAAACAGCAGAAGGAGTGTTCAGAATTTCGAGCATCCCATTCACTCGCCTCACCAAACGTCACCTGCCCCACCTGTGGCAGAATGTGAGGATCTGGAATTGGACTATTCAGTTACCTAAGGACCCACAACCCTGGAGAGGCTTCCTAAGAAGAGAAGAGAGAAACTGGGACTTGGTAACTTGGTGTGCAGAGTTTGACAAAGGTAGGAACATGGGGTATAGAGGACATCGGGGCAAAGGGAGAAGAATTCGGACTGAAAACAGCATTGCTGTTTGGACTTTTTAAAAATAAAGATAGTTTAACTGAACAAAGACCCACACATGCACAGACACGTCAGGACAAGGCACTAACGTGGTAGCCCCGACTATTACAACATCAGACACTCTGGGCTGAATTTTACTGACCCCCCCCTGCGTCGGGGGTCATGGCAGGGGGTTGGAAAATGCCTCTGGTAGAGGGCCGTTATGCACCTCGACGCTGGGAAGGCCTGGCCCAATATTGCTGGCAGCAACGAGGGCTTGTGGCAGTCCCCACCATCCCCTCCCGGCCGCTCCGTGACGGGAGCCCAATTTAAATTAATTTAAATAAAAAAGAATTAATTACCGTTATGCTCCCACCATCTCTCCCGGTGCAAACTTCGTGCCGGTGGCCAGCACTCCAGCGCTTTCGGATTCCTGTCCGGGGAACCGAGGCTGAATACTAGTGGGTGGGGGGAGCAGGTACGTTTCTCAATGCAGGGGTTGGGGGGAGCAGCGTCAAAGTAATATCATTGGTGTAGGGGATGGTGGGAAGGGTTAGAGTGTAAAGATTATGCATTTTGGGTAGAAGGTCAGGGAGGGCTCAAAGCCCTTTAAATATGGCATCAGAGCCTGCGCAAAGGCAGCTGACGCTATTTCCTGGCACGGACAGCCCACCTCCTCCAAGTTATCGGGGGTGGGGGGTCCACAGCAGCTCCGTAACCTGCAGCCCATGCGGGCAGACCACCATTGTTTTTGTCGGTGGCGAGAGTATAAATTTCAGCCTTCTGTCTTCAACAACTCTCATAGACAATGGCCTCTCAGAATATGTGTGAATGGCTGTCTTCCTGTGTTTGCAGATGCAGATATCACATCCATTGCTGGTATGCACCTAAGACCACCCCGCCGACCCACCCTCCTGCTGAGAGCAGGATATGATCACATGCATAGCCATGGTGGGATTGATAAGGCACTGAAACCCAATCGATTGACCTAATTCAAGACATTACCTTATATGTCAAGGGGCCAGGGTCAGAAAGGGGAAATATGGATTTTAAAAGGAACATAGGAAGGTCACATAAATGCTGAAGTCAGATGACACCTTGGAAATAGTATAAAAATGAGAGGTTTTGAAAGCAAAGTTTTGGGGCATTGTCTCCTCAAACAACACTTCTCATCCTATGCCTTGCTTGGGGAATTTAAGGTAAAAATGTTGTTGGATATTCTGGATATTCTAGGATAATTTTGCTGTAGCATTATCAAGGTTAAACTTTTGGATTCTATGTTAGAAATAAGAATGTGTGTTACATCTCTCAGTAATATTTGATATTGTGATATACTTATCCACTTAAGAAGTTTATTGCATGTTCATTTCTTTAATAAATATATAAAAGTTAATAAATCGTCTCATGTAGTATTCTGTATACAACAACAAGAACCCCCTCCCTGTGTCTCTTTAAGTGGAGAGATACATAGTGAAGAAGGTTTCCCAGACCTTTATAATATCTGGGATATTTATGACTTAGCCATAAATATTAAAAACAAACTATCTGAAAAATGGTAATATTCTCTGTTGGTTTTCTTTCTTTGAGGGAAAGTTATTGTAATTCTTTGGACCCAAATAAGTGTCTGAGAAGTTGTCTGGTTTGAACTTGATTAAAGGAGATTCATCGGGATGTACTCCTGATTTGGTTTAGTCCCTATAAGGGATTAAAGTCAGAAATCACTTCAGGAGTGCAAAGCCATGAAGTTCAACTTCTGTTGGAAAGGTTAACACTCAAGAATAGCTAGGGTGAGGATCTTTAACTGTGAGGAAAGATTACAGAAATACAGTTATACAGGGCAAGCAATGAGAGAATTCAGATGCCCTGTAGAAGTATTTTTTTTTAAATTCGTTCATGGGATGTAGACATCACTGGCCAGGCCAGCATTTATTGCCCATCCCTAATTGCCCTTGAGGAGGTGGTGGTGAGCTGCCTTCTTGAACCGCTGTATACCCACAGTGCTGTTAGGAAGGGAGTTCCAGAATTTTGACCCAGCAACAGTGAAGGAACGGCGATATAGTTCCAAGTCAGGATGGTGTGTGACTTGGAGGGGAACTTGCAGGTGGTGGTGTTCCCATGTATTTGCTGCCCTTGTCCTTCTAGTTTGTAGATGTCGCGGGTTTGGAAGGTGCTATGAAAAGTTATATACCATAGATGAGATAAATCCAAATCTAGATTTAAAATAAGCCAGCTGGGTAATACCAGAGACCATAAATGGAAATGAATGAAAAGTATATTTCAAACAGATATTAAGAAAAATGTCATTATTAGAGGAATAATAAAAATTTGGAGAATGGATAGTTGAGTCAAAGGCCCGATGTTAACCTCTAATCACCAATTAATCATCAGTGAAGTAATGGAAGGTGTCATCGACAGTGCTATCAAGTGGCACTTGCTTAGCAATAACTGCTCACGCACGCTCAGTTTGGGTCCCGCCAGGGCCACTCAGCTCCTGACCTCATTACAGCCTTGGTTTGAACATGGGCAAAAGAGTCGAACTCAAAAGGTGAGGTGAGGGTGACTGCGCTTGACATCAAGGCAGCATTTGACCGAATATGGCATCAAGGAACCTGAGCAAAACTAGAGTCAATGGGAATCTGGGGGAAAACTCACCGTTGGTTGGAGTCGTACATAGCGCAAAGGAAGATGGTTGTGGTTGTTGAAGGTCAATCATCTGAGCTCCAGGACAGCAATGCAGGAGTTCCTCAGGGTAGTATCCCAGGCCCAACTATCTTCAGCTACTTCATCAATCACCTTCCTTCAATCATAAGGTCAGAAGTGGGGATGTTTGCTGATGATTGCGCAATGTTCAGCACCATTCGCAACTCCTCAGATACTGAAGCAGTCCGTATAGAAATGCCGCAAGACCTGGACAATATCCAGGCTTGAGCTGATGAGTGGCAAGTAACATTCATGCCACATAAGTTCCAGGCAATGACCATCTCCAAAAAGTGAGGAACTAACCATCTCCCCTTGACATTCAATGGCTGAATCCCCCACTATCAACATCCTAGGGGCTACCATTGACCAGAAACTGAACTGGAGTAGCCATATAAATACTGCGGCTACACAAGCACATCAGAGGCTAGGAACCCTGCTGCGAGTAACATACCTCCAGACTCCCCAAAGCCTGTCCACCATCTGCAAACAACAAGTCAGGAGTGTGATGGAATACTCTCCACTTGCCTGGATGAGTGCAGCTCTAACAACACTCAAGAAGCTTAATATCATACAGGACAATGCAGCCCGCTTGATTGGCACCCCATCCACCAACATTCATTCCCTCCACCACCAACGCACAGTGGCAGCAGTTTGTACCATCTACAAGATGCACCTCAGCAGCGCACCAAGGTTTCTTAGTCAGCACCTTCCAAACCCATGACCTCTACAACCGAGAAGGACAAGAGGCAGCAGATGCATGGGAACACCAATGCCTGCAAGTTCCCCTCCAAACCACACACCATCCTGACTTGCAACTATATCACCGTTCTTTCACTGTCGCTGGGTCAAAAATCCTGGAACTCCCTTATTAACAACACTGTGGGTGTAACTACCCCACATCGACCGCAGCGGTTCAAGAAGGCAGCTCACCACCACCTTCTGAAGGACAATTAGGGATGGGCAATAAATGCTGGCCTAGCCAGCGACGCCCATATCCCAGGACCAAACAATAAAAAGATCCCCCCAAACTTGGCGAGAATGGAGTCTGCAAGAGGTTAAAATTAGAGCAGCAGCCTACCCACTGGATCCATGTCCACTTCGTGCAATGCACCATTTTTACAGGCACACTCTGGCCAGAGTGCGAGGCCCTCATCCCAGGCAGACCAGGGCCTCACTGAAATGCAAAAGTCAGAGTCTGATGATATCATTTGGACCCCAATGGCATTTTTACTGTTCGACGTGTTCGCCAATGAGTGTTGGCATCAGCAGAAAAACCAAGAAGCAGCAGGCCTAAAAGAGGCCAGGAATAGAGCACTAAGAGCTGCCTTCAGCCTCAATTAAGGATGCAGGTTGGCTTTTTAAAAGGTTTGATCGACCTCTTTGTTGATTTTGCATTCAGCAAGAAAAATAGGGGAGATTGTTATTCAGTGTCTCACACTGGAATAAACATTTATATTGAATTAATTAGAATTCATCATTCTGCTGGTGCAGCTTTAATGTCACTGGGCTAGTAATTGAAAGCTAGTCTATACCATTTGACCATATGAATTAGGAGCAGAGATAGGCCGTTGGGCCCCTCGTACCTGCTCCGCCATTCAATAAAATCATTGCTGACATGTTTCTGACTCAAATTCCACACTTCCAACTAGCCCTGATAATCTTTGATGTCTGGGTTTAATCAGGATCCATACTGCTCACTCTGGGTTTAGTCAGGATTCATACTGCTCACTCTGGGTTTAGTCCAGATTCATACTGCTCAGCTTAAACTTAATTCCCTTTTGTTTTCGGCGGACCAAGGGACTGCTGGGTAAGTAAAACCCTATATATTTGGGCCATTTAAAATAACTTGCCTTTCATTGCAGCAGCTTATTCGAGAGCAGAGAGTGCGAGCGAGTGAGCAGCTGGGAAGGTCAGTTTCAGCTTAAACTTAATTTCCTTTTGTTTTCGGCGGACCAAGGGGCTGCTGGGTAAGTAAAACCCTATATATTTGGGCCGTTTCTGAACCCGAGACACGACACGGGTAGTGTCTCCCACCCGCCCTCCTCCTCTAACCAAAAAAAAGGACTCGGTGGTGTATAGATAAGGTAAGGCTTTTTCTACTTTGTTTTTTATCGTGTGATTGGCAAAAACTTTTCGTTCCTTTTTCATTTATCTAAGTTTCAGACTAAGTTAAGCTGAAGATTAAAAATGGCAGGAGATCTCAGACCCGTGTTATGCTCCTCTTGCTCAATGTGGGAGCTCAGGGACACGGCTGATGTCCCTGACTCCTTCACGTGCAGGAATTGTGTCCAGCTGCAGCTCTTGTTAGACCGCATGATGGCTCTGGAGCTGCGGATGGACTCACTTTGGAGCATCCGCGATGCTGAGGAGGTAGTGGATAGCACGTTTAGCGAATTGGTCACACCGCAGATTAGGATTGCTGAGGGAGAAAGGGAATGGGTGACCAAAAGGCAGAGGAAGAGCAGGAAGGCAACGCAGATGTCCCCTGCGGTCATCTCCCTCCACAACAGGTATACCGTTTTGGATACTGTTGAGGGAGATGGCTCACCAGGGGAAGGCAGCAGTCGCCAGGTTCATGGCACCGTGGCTGGCTCTGCTGTTCAGAAGGGCGGGAAAAAGAGTGGAAGGGCTATAGTCATAGGGGATTCGATTGTAAGGGGAGTAGATAGGCGGTTCTGTGGTCGAAAACGAGACTCACGAATGGTATGTTGCCTCCCAGGTGCACGGGTCAGGGATGTCTCAGATCGGCTGCAGAACATTCTGAAGGGGGAGGGTGAACAGCCAGTTGTCGTTGTGCACATAGGCACCAATGATATAGGTAAAAAACAGGATGAGGTCCTACAAGCAGAATTTAGGGAGTTAGGAGCCAAGTTAAAAAGTAGTACCTCAGAGGTAGTAATCTCAGGATTGCTACCAGTGCCACGTGATAGTCAGAGTAGAAATGAAAGAATAGTCAGGATGAATGCGTGGCTTGAGAGATGGTGCAGGAGGGAGGAGTTCAGATTTTTGGGACATTGGGACCGGTTCTGGGGGAGGTGGGACTATTACAAATTGGATGGTCTACACCTGGGCCGGACTGGAACCAATGTCCTTGGGGGTGTTTTTGCTAACGCTGTTGGGGAGGGTTTAAACTAATGTGGCAGGGGGATGGGAACCAAATGAGGTTAGTGGACAGTAAGGAGGTAGTAACTAAAGCCTGTAAGGAACTAGATAATGAAGTCAGCGTGACGAAAGGGAAAGAGTAGGCAGGGAGCAGATGATGAAAGAAAAGGGACTGGTGGTCTGAGGTGTATTTGTTTTAATGCAAGAAGTGTAGTAGGTAAGGCAGATGAACTTAGGGCTTGGATTAGTACCTGGGAGTATGATGTTATTGCTATTACTGAGACTTGGTTGAGGGATGGGCACGATTGGCAACTAAATATCCCAGGATACCGATCTTCAGGCGGGATAGAGAGGGAGGTAAAAGGGGTGGAGGAGTTGCATTACTGGTCAAAGAGGATATCACAGCTGTGCTGAAGGAGGGCACTATGGAGGACTCGAGCAGTGAGGCAATATGGGCAGAACTCAGAAATAGGAAGGGTGCGGTAACAATGTTGGGGCTGTACTACAGGCCTCCCAACAGCGAGCGTGAGATAGAGGTACAAATATGTAAACAGATTATGGAAAGATGTAGGAGCAACAGGGTGGTGGTGATAGGAGATTTTGATTTTCCCAACATTGACTGGGATTCACTTAGTGTTAGAGGTCTAGATGGAGCAGAATTTGTAAGGAGCATCCAGGAGGGGTTTCTAGAGCAGTATGTAAATAGTCCAACTCGGGAAGGGGCCATACTGGACCTGGTGTTGGGGAATGAGCCCGGCCAGGTGGTTGAAGTTTCAGTAGGGGACTACTTTGGGAATAGTGATCACAATTCCGTAAGTTTTAGAATACTCATGGACAAAGACGAGAGTGGTCCTAAATGAAGAGTGCTAAATTGGGGGAAGGCCAACTATACCAAAATTTGGCAGGAGCTGGGGAATGTAGATTGGGAGCAGCTGTTTGAAGGTAAATCCACATGTGATATGTGGGAGGCTTTTAAAGAGAGGTTGATTAGCGTGCAGGAGAGACATGTTCCTGTGAAAATGAGGGATAGAAATGGCAAGATTAGGGAACCATGGATGACAGGTGAAATTGTGAGACTAGCTAAGAGGAAAAAGGAAGCATACATAAGGTCTAGGCGTCTGAAGAAAGACGAAGCTTTGAAAGAATATCGGGATTGTAGGCGCAATCTGAAACGAGGAATTAAGAGCGCTAAAAGGGGTCATGAAATATCTTGAGCAAACAGGGTTAAGGAAAATCCCAAAGCCTTTTATTCATATATAAGGAGCAAGAGGGTAACTAGAGAAAGGATTGGCCCACTCAAGAACAAAGGAGGAAAGTTATGCGTGGAGTCAGAGAAAATGGGTGAGATTCTAAACGAGTACTTTGCATCGGTATTCACCGAGGAGAGGGACATGACGGATGTTGAGGTTAGGGACAGATGTTTGATTACTCTCGGTCAAGTCGGCATAAGGAGGGAGGAAGTGTTGGGTATTCTAAAAGGCATTAAGGTGGACAAGTCCCCAGGTCCGGATGGGATCTATCCCAGGTTACTGAGGGAAGCGAGAGAGGAAATAGCTGGGGCCTTAACAGATATCTTTGCAACATCCTTAAACACGGGTGAGGTCCCGGAGCACTGGAGAATTGCTAATGTTGTCCCCTTGTTTAAGAAGGGTAGCAGGGATAATCCAGGTAATTATAGACCGGTGAGCCTGACGTCAGTGGTAGGGAAGCTGCTGGAGAAGATACTGAGGGATAGGATCTATTCCCATTTGGAAGAAAATGGGCTTATCAGTGACAGGCAACATGGTTTTGTGCAGGGAAGGTCATGTCTTACCAACTTAATAGAATTCTTTGAGGAAGTGACAAAGTTGATTGATGAGGGAAGGGCTGTAGATGTCATATACATGGACTTCAGTAAGGCGTTCGATAAGGTTCCCCATGGTAGGCTGATGGAGAAAGTAAAGGCGCATGGGGTCCAAGGTGTACTAGCTAGATGGATAAAGAACTGGCTGGGCAACAGGAGACAGAGAGTAGCAGTGGAAGGGAGTTTCTCAAAATGGAGATGTGTAACCAGTGGTGTTCCACAGGGATCCGTGCTGGGACCACTGTTGTTTGTGATATAAATAAATGATTTGGAGGAAAGTATAGGTGGTCTGATTAGCAAGTTTGCAGACGACACTAAGATTGGTGGAGTAGCAGATAGTGAAGGGGACTGTCAGAGAATACAACAGAATATAGATAGATTGGAGAGTTGGGCAGAGAAATGGCAGATGGAGTTCAATCAGGGCAAATGCAAGGTGATGCATTTTGGAAGATCCAATTCAAGAGTGAACTATACAGTAAATGGAAAAGTCCTGGGGAAAATTGATGTACAGAGAGATTTGGGTGTTCAGGTGCATTGTTCCCTAAAGGTGGCAACGCAGGTCAATAGAGTGGTCAAGAAGGCATATGGCATGCTTTCCTTCATCGGACGGGGTATTGAGTACAAGAGTTGGCAGGTCATGTTACAGTTGTATAGGACTTTGGTTCGGCCACATTTGGAATACTGCGTGCAGTTCTGGTCGCCACATTACCAAAAGGATGTGGATGCTTTGGAGAGGGTGCAGAGGAGGTTCACCAGGATGTTGCCTGGTATGGAGGGCGCTAGCTATGAAGAGAGGTTGAGTAGATTAGGATTATTTTCATTAGAAAGACGGAGGTTGAGGACCTGATTGAGGTGTACAAAATCATGAGAGGTATAGACAAGGTGGATAGCAAGAAGCTTTTTCCCAGAGTGGGGGATTCAATTACTGGGGGTCACGAGTTCAAAGTGAGAGGGGAAAAGTTTAGGGGGGATATGCGTGGAAAGTTCTTTACGCAGAGGGTGGTGGGTGCCTGGAACGCGTTGACAGCGGAGGTGGTAGACGCGGGCACGATAGCGTCTTTTGAGATGTATCTAGACAGATACATGAATGGGCAGGAAGGAAAGAGATACAGACACTTAGAAAAAATGCGACAGGTTTAGATAGAGGATCTGGATCGGCGCAGGCTTGGAGGGCCGAAGGGCTGTTCCTGTGCTGTAATTTTCGTTGTTCTTTGTTTTTTTCTCTCTGCGTTTAGACAGGATTCATACTGCTCACTCTGGGTTTAGTCAGGATTTATACTGCTCACTCTGGGTTTAGTCAAGATTCATACTGCTCACTCTGGGTTTAGTCAGGATTTATACTGCTCACTCTGGGTTTAGTCAAGATTCATACTGCTCACTCTGGGTTTAGTCAAGATTCATACTGCTCTTTCTGGGTTTAATCAGGATTCATACTGCTCACTCTGGGTTTAGTCAGGATTCATACTGCTCTCTCTGGGTTTAGTCAGGATTCATACTGCTCTTTCTGGGTTTAATCAGGATTCACACTGCTCTTTCTGGGTTTAATCAGGATTCATACTGCTCACACTGGGTTTAGTCAGGATTCATACTGCTCTCTCTGGGTTTAGTCAGGATTCATACTGCTCTTTCTGTGTTTAATCAGGATTCATAATGCTCACTCTGGGTTTAATCAGGATTTGTACTGCTCACTCTGGGTTTCGGCAAGATTCACACTGCTCACTCTGGGTTTAGTCAAGATTCATACTGCTCACTCTGGGTTTAGTCAGGATTCATACTGCTCACTCTGGGTTTAGTCAGGATTCATACAGCTCACGCTGGGTTTAGTCAGGATTCATACGGCTCACTCTGGGTTTAGTCAAGATTCATACTGCTCGCTCTGGGTTTAGTCAGGATTCATACTGCTCACTCTGGGTTTAGTCAAGATTTAAACAGCTCACTCTGGGTTTAGTCAGGATTCATACTGCTCACTCTGGGTTTAGTCAAGATTCACACTGCTCACTCTGGGTTTAGTCAGGATTCATACAGCTCACTCTGGGTTTAGTCAGGATTCATACGGCTCACTCTGGGTTTAGTCAAGATTCATACTGCTCACTCTGGGTTTAGTCAGGATTCACACTGCTCACTCTGGGTTTAGTCAAGATTTATACAGCTCACTCTGGGTTCAGTCAGGATTCATACTGCTCACTCTGGGTTTAGTCAAGATTCACACTGCTCACTCTGGGTTTCGTCAGGATTCATACAGCTCACTCTGGGTTTAGTCAGGATTCATACAGCTCACTCTGGGTTTAGTCAAGATTCATACTGCTCTTTCTGGGTTTAATCAGGATTCATACTGCTCACTCTGGGTTTAGTCAGGATTCATACAGCTCACTCTGGGTTTAGTCAAGATTCATACTGCTCTTTCTGGGTTTAATCAGGATTCATACTGCTCACTCTGGGTTTAGTCAGGATTCATACAGCTCACTCTGGGTTTAGTCAAGATTCATACTGCTCTTTCTGGGTTTAGTCAAGATTCATACTGCTCACTCTGGGTTTAATCAGGATTCATACTGCTCACTCTGTGTTTAGTCAAGATTCATACTGCTCACTCTGGGTTTAGTCAAGATTCATACTGCTCTTTCTGGGTTTAATCAGGATTCATACTGCTCTCTCTGGGTTTAGTCAGGATTCATACTGCTCACTCTGGGTTTAGTCAAGGTTCATAATGCTCACTCTGGGTTTAATCAGGATTCATACTGCTCTTTCTGGGTTTAATCAGGATTCATACAGCTCACTCTGGGTTTAGTCAGGATTCATACGGCTCACTCTGGGTTTAGTCAAGATTCATACTGCTCACTCTGGGTTTAGTCAGGATTCACACTGCTCACTCTGGGTTTAGTCAAGATATATACAGCTCACTCTGGGTTTAGTCAGGATTCATACTGCTCACTCTGGGTTTAGTCAACATTCACACTGCTCACTCTGGGTTTCGTCAGGATTCATACAGCTCACTCTGGGTTTAGTCAGGATTCATACAGCTCACTCTGGGTTTAGTCAAGATTCATACTGTTCTTTCTGGGTTTAATCAGGATTCATATTGCTCAGTCTGGGTTTAGTCAGGATTCATACAGCTCACTCTGGGTTTAGTCAAGATTCATACTGCTCACTCTGGGTTTAGTCAGGATTCATACTGCTCACTCTGGGTTTAATCAGGATTCATACTGCTCACTCTGGGTTTAGTCAAGATTCATACTGCTCACTCTGGGTTTAGTCAAGATTCATACTGTTCTTTCTGGGTTTAATCAGGATTCATACTGCTCTTTCTGGGTTTAATCAGGATTCATACAGCTCACTCTGGGTTTAGTCAGGATTCATACGGCTCACTCTGGGTTTAGTCAAGATTCATACTGCTCACTCTGGGTTTAGTCAGGATTCACACTGCTCACTCTGGGTTTAGTCAAGATTTCTACAGCTCACTCTGGGTTTAGTCAGGATTCATACTGCTCACTCTGGGTTTAGTCAACATTCACACTGCTCACTCTGGGTTTCGTCAGGATTCATACAGCTCACTCTGGGTTTAGTCAGGATTCATACAGCTCACTCTGGGTTTAGTCAAGATTCATACTGTTCTTTCTGGGTTTAATCAGGATTCATATTGCTCAGTCTGGGTTTAGTCAGGATTCATACAGCTCACTCTGGGTTTAGTCAAGATTCATACTGCTCACTCTGGGTTTAGTCAGGATTCATACTGCTCACTCTGGGTTTAATCAGGATTCATACTGCTCACTCTGGGTTTAGTCAAGATTCATACTGCTCACTCTGGGTTTAGTCAAGATTCATACTGTTCTTTCTGGGTTTAATCAGGATTCATACTGCTCAGTCTGGGTTTAGTCAGGATTCATACAGCTCACTCTGGGTTTAGTCAAGATTCATACTGCTCACTCTGGGTTTAGTCAGGATTCATACTGCTCACTCTGGGTTTAATCAGGATTCATACTGCTCACTCTGGGTTTAGTCAAGATTCATACTGCTCACTCTGGGTTTAGTCAAGATTCATACTGCTCTTTCTGGGTTTAATCAGGATTCATACTGCTCACTCTGGGTTTAGTCAGGATTCATACAGCTCACTCTGGGTTTCGTCAAGATTCATACTGCTCACTCTGGGTTTAGTCAAGATTCATACTGCTCACTCTGGGTTTAGTCAGGATTCATACTGCTCTCTCTGGGTTTAGTCAGGATTCATACTGCTCTTTCTGGGTTTAATCAGGATTCATACTGCTCTTTCTGGGTTTAATCAGGATTCATACTGCTCACTCTGGGTTTAGTCAAGGTTCATAATGCTCACTCTGGGTTCAATCAGGATTCATACTGCTCTTTCTGGGTTTAATCAGGATTCATACTGCTCTCTCTGGGTTTAGTCAGGATTTATACTGCTCTCTCTGGGTTTAGTCAAGATTCATACTGCTCACTCTGGGTTTAGTCAGGATTCATACAGCTCACTCTGGGTTTAGTCAGGATTCATACAGCTCACTCTGGGTTTAGTCAAGATCCATACTGCTCACTCTGGGTTTAGTCAGGATTCACACTGCTCACTCTGGGTTTAGTCAAGATTCATACTGCTCTTTCTGGGTTTAATCAGGATTCATACTGCTCTCTCTGGGTTTAGTCAGGATTCATACTGCTCACTCTGGGTTTAGTCAAGATTCATACTGCTCTTTCTGGGTTTAATCAGGATTCATACTGCTCTCTCTGGGTTTAGTCAGGATTCATACTGCTCACTCTGGGTTTAATCAGGATTCATACTGCTCTTTCTGGGTTTAATCAGGATTCATACAGCTCACTCTGGGTATAGTCAGGATTCATACGGCTCACTCTGGGTTTAGTCAAGATTCATACTGCTCACTCTGGGTTTAGTCAGGACTCACACTGCTCACTCTGGGTTTAGTCAAGATTTATACAGCTCACTCTGGGTTTAGTCAGGATTCATACTGCTCACTCTGGGTTTAGTCAAGATTCACACTGCTCACTCTGGGTTTCGTCAGGATTCATACAGCTCACTCTGGGTTTAGTCAGGATTCATACAGCTCACTCTGGGTTTAGTCAAGATTCATACTGTTCTTTCTGGGTTTAATCAGGATTCATACTGCTCACTCTGGGTTTAGTCAGGATTCATACAGCTCACTCTGGGTTTAGTCAAGATTCATACTGCTCACTCTGGGTTTAGTCAGGATTCATACTGCTCACTCTGGGTTTAATCAGGATTCATACTGCTCACTCTGGGTTTAGTCAAGATTCATACTGCTCACTCTGGGTTTAGTCAAGATTCATACTGCTCTTTCTGGGTTTAATCAGGATTCATACTGCTCACTCTGGGTTTAGTCAGGATTCATACAGCTCACTCTGGGTTTCGTCAAGATTAAATACTGCTCACTCTGGGTTTAGTCAAGATTCATACTGCTCACTCTAGGTTTAGTCAGGATTCATACTGCTCTCTCTGGGTTTAGTCAGGATTCATACTGCACTTTCTGGGTTTAATCAGGATTCATACTGCTCACTCTGGGTTTAGTCAAGGTTCATACTGCTCACTCTGGGTTTAGTCAGGATTCACACTGCTCACTCTGGGTTTAGTCAAGGTTCATAATGCTCACTCTGGGTTCAATCAGGATTCATACTGCTCACTCTGGGTTTAGTCAAGATTCACACTGCTCACTCTGGGTTTCGTCAGGATTCATACAGCTCACTCTGGGTTTAGTCAGGATTCATACAGCTCACTCTGGGTTTAGTCAAGATTCATACTGCTCTTTCTGGGTTTAATCAGGATTCATACTGCTCACTCTGGGTTTAGTCAGGATTCATACAGCTCACTCTGGGTTTAGTCAAGATTCATACTGCTCTTTCTGGGTTTAATCAGGATTCATACTGCTCACTCTGGGTTTAATCAGGATTCATACTGCTCACTCTGTGTTTAGTCAAGATTCATACTGCTCACTCTGGGTTTAGTCAAGATTCATACTGCTCACTCTGGGTTTAGTCAAGATTCATACTGCTCTTTCTGGGTTTAATCAGCATTCATACTGCTCTCTCTGGGTTTAGTCAGGATTCATACTGCTCACTCTGGGTTTAGTCAAGGTTCATAATGCTCACTCTGGGTTTAATCAGGATTCATACTGCTCACTCTGGGTTTAGTCAGGATTCATACGGCTCACTCTGGGTTTAGTCAGGATTCATACTGCTCACTCTGGGTTTAGTCAGGATTCACACTGCTCACTCTGGGTTTAGTCAAGATTTATACAGCTCACTCTGGGTTTAGTCAGGATTCATACTGCTCACTCTGGGTTTAGTCAAGATTCACACTGCTCACTCTGGGTTTCCTCAGGATTCATACAGCTCACTCTGGGTTTAGTCAGGATTCATACAGCTCACTCTGGGTTTAGTCAAGATTCATACTGTTCTTTCTGGGTTTAATCAGGATTCTTACTGCTCACTCTGGGTTTAGTCAGGATTCATACAGCTCACTCTGGGTTTAGTCAAGATTCATACTGCTCACTCTGGGTTTAGTCAGGATTCATACAGCTCACTCTGGGTTTCGTCAAGATTCATACTGCTCACTCCGGGTTTAGTCAAGATTCATACTGCTCACTCTGGGTTTAGTCAGGATTCATACTGCTCTCTCTGGGTTTAGTCAGGATTCATACTGCTCTTTCTGGGTTTAATCAGGATTCATACTGCTCTTTCTGGGTTTAATCAGGATTCATACTGCTCACTCTGGGTTTAGTCAAGGTTCATAATGCTCACTCTGGGTTTAATGAGGATTCATACTGCTCTTTCTGGGTTTAATCAGGATTCATACTGCTCACTCTGGGTTTAGTCAGGATTCACACTGCTCACTCTGGGTTTAGTCAAGGTTCATAATGCTCACTCTGGGTTTAATCAGGATTCATACTGCTCTTTCTGGGTTCAATCAGGATTCATACTGCTCTTTCTGGGTTTAATCAGGATTCATACTGCTCTCTCTGGGTTTAGTCAGGATTCACACTGCTCACTCTGGGTTTAGTCAAGGTTCATACTGCTCACTCTGGGTTTAATCAGGATTCATACTGCTCTTTCTGGGTTTAATCAGGATTCATACTGCTCACTCTGGGTTTAGTCAGGATTCATACTGCTCTCTCTGGGTTTAGTCAAGATTCATACTGCTCACTCTGGGTTTAGTCAGGATTCATACAGCTCACTCTGGGTTTAGTCAGGATTCATACAGCTCACTCTGGGTTTAGTCAAGATCCATACTGCTCACTCTGGGTTTAGTCAGGATTCACACTGCTCACTCTGGGTTTAGTCAAGATTCATACAGCTCACTCTTGGTTTAGTCAGGATTCATACTGCTCACTCTGGGTTTGGTCAAGATTCACACTGCTCACTCTGGGTTTAGTCAGGATTCATACAGCTCACTCTGGGTTTAGTCAGGATTCATACAGCTCACTCTGGGTTTAGTCAATATTCATACTGCTCACTCTGGGTTTAGTCAGGATTCATACAGCTCACTCTGGGTTTAGTCAAGATTCATACAGCTCACTCTGGGTTTAGTCAGGATTCATTCTGCTCACTATGGGTTTAGTCAAGATTCATACTGCTCACTCTGGGTTTAGTCAGGATTCATACTGCTCACTCTGGGTTTAGTCAGGATTCATACTGCTCACTCTGGGTTTAGTCAAGATTCATACTGCTCACTCTGGGTTTAGTCAGGATTCATACTGCTCTCTCTGGGTTTAGTCAAGATTCATAATGCTTACTCTGGGTTTAATCAGGATTCATACGGCTCACTCTGGGTTTAGTCAAGATTCATACAGCTCACTCTGGGTTTAATCAGGATTCATACTGCTCACTCTGGGTTTAATCAGGATTCATACTGCTCTTTCTGGGTTTAGTCAGGATTCATACAGCTCACTCTGGGTTTAGTCAAGATTCATACTGTTCACTCTGGGTTTAGTCAGGATTCATACTGCTCACTCTGGGTTTAATCAGGATTCATACTGCTCTCTCTGGGTTGAGTCAAGATTCATACTGCTCACTCTGGGTTTAGTCAGGATTCATACTGCTCACTCTGGGTTTAATCAGGATTCATACTGCTCTCTCTGGGTTTAGTCAAGATTCATACTGCTCTCTCTGGGTTTAGTCAAGATTCATACAGCTCACTCTGGGTTTAGTCAAGATTCATACTGCTCTTTCTGGGTTTAGTCAGGATTCATACAGCTCCCTCTGGGTTTAGTCAAGATTCATACTGCTCACTCTGGGTTTAGTCAGGATTCATACTGCTCACTCAGGGTTTAATCAGGATTCATACTGCTCTCTCTGGGTTTAGTCAAGATTCATACAGCTCACTCTTGGTTTAGTCAGGATTCATACTGCTCACTCTGGGTTTAGTCAAGATTCACACTGCTCACTCTGGGTTTAGTCAGGATTCATACAGCTCACTCTGGGTTTAGTCAGGATTCATACAGCTCACTCTGGGTTTAGTCAATATTCATACTGCTCACTCTGGGTTTAGTCAGGATTCATACAGCTCACTCTGGGTTTAGTCAAGATTCATACAGCTCACTCTGGGTTTAGTCAGGATTCATTCTGCTCACTATGGGTTTAGTCAAGATTCATACTGCTCACTCTGGGTTTAGTCAGGATTCATACTGCTCACTCTGGGTTTAGTCAGGATTCATACTGCTCACTCTGGGTTTAGTCAAGATTCATACTGCTCACTCTGGGTTTAGTCAGGATTCATACTGCTCTCTCTGGGTTTAGTCAAGATTCATAATGCTTACTCTGGGTTTAATCAGGATTCATACGGCTCACTCTGGGTTTAGTCAAGATTCATACAGCTCACTCTGGGTTTAATCAGGATTCATACTGCTCACTCTGGGTTTAATCAGGATTCATACTGCTCTTTCTGGGTTTAGTCAGGATTCATACAGCTCACTCTGGGTTTAGTCAAGATTCATACTGCTCAATCTGGGTTTAGTCAGGTTCATACTGCTCACTCTGGGTTTAATCAGGATTCATACTGCTCTCTCTGGGTTGAGTCAAGATTCATACTGCTCACTCTGGGTTTAGTCAGGATTCATACTGCTCACTCTGGGTTTAATCAGGATTCATACTGCTCTCTCTGGGTTTAGTCAAGATTCATACTGCTCTCTCTGGGTTTAGTCAAGATTCATACAGCTCACTCTGGGTTTAGTCAAGATTCATACTGCTCTTTCTGGGTTTAGTCAGGATTCATACAGCTCCCTCTGGGTTTAGTCAAGATTCATACTGCTCACTCTGGGTTTAGTCAGGATTCATACTGCTCACTCAGGGTTTAATCAGGATTCATACTGCTCTCTCTGGGTTTAGTCAAGATTCATACTGCTCACTCTGGGTTTAGTCAAGATTCATACTGCTCTTTCTGGGTTTAGTCAGGATTCATACTGCTCACTCTGGGTTTAGTCAGGATTCATACAGCTCACTCTGGGTTTCGTCAAGATTCATACTGCTCACTCTGGGTTTAGTCAAGATTCATACTGCTCACTCTGGGTTTAGTCAGGATTCATACTGCTCTCTCTGGGTTTAGTCAGGATTCATACTGCTCTTTCTGGGTTTAATCAGGATTCATACTGCTCTTTCTGGGTTTAATCAGGATTCATACTGCTCACTCTGGGTTTAGTCAAGGTTCATAATGCTCTCTCTGGGTTTAATCAGGATTCATACTGCTCTTTCTGGGTTTAATCAGGATTCATACTGCTCACTCTGGGTTTAGTCAGGATTCACACTGCTCACTCTGGGTTTAGTCAAGGTTCATAATGCTCACTCTGGGTTTAATCAGGATTCATACTGCTCTTTCTGGGTTCAATCAGGATTCATACTGCTCTCTCTGGGTTTAGTCAGGATTCACACTGCTCACTCTGGGTTTAGTCAAGGTTCATACTGCTCACTCTGGGTTTAATCAGGATTCATACTGCTCTTTCTGGGTTTAATCAGGATTCATACTGCTCACTCTGGGTTTAGTCAGGATTCATACTGCTCTCTCTGGGTTTAGTCAAGATTCATACTGCTCACTCTGGGTTTAGTCAGGATTCATACAGCTCACTCTTGGTTTAGTCAGGATTCATACAGCTCACTCTGGGTTTAGTCAAGATCCATACTGCTCACTCTGGGTTTAGTCAGGATTCACACTGCTCACTCTGGGTTTAGTCAAGATTCATACAGCTCACTCTTGGTTTAGTCAGGATTCATACTGCTCACTCTGGGTTTAGTCAAGATTCACACTGCTCACTCTGGGTTTAGTCAGGATTCATACAGCTCACTCTGGGTTTAGTCAGGATTCATACAGCTCACTCTGGGTTTAGTCAATATTCATACTGCTCACTCTGGGTTTAGTCAGGATTCATACAGCTCACTCTGGGTTTAGTCAAGATTCACACAGCTCACTCTGGGTTTAGTCAGGATTCATTCTGCTCACTATGGGTTTAGTCAAGATTCATACTGCTCACTCTGGGTTTAGTCAGGATTCATACTGCTCACTCTGGGTTTAGTCAGGATTCATACTGCTCACTCTGGGTTTAGTCAAGATTCATACTGCTCACTCTGGGTTTAGTCAGGATTCATACTGCTCTCTCTGGGTTTAGTCAAGATTCATAATGCTTACTCTGGGTTTAATCAGGATTCATACGGCTCACTCTGGGTTTAGTCAAGATTCATACAGCTCACTCTGGGTTTAATCAGGATTCATACTGCTCACTCTGGGTTTAATCAGGATTCATACTGCTCTTTCTGGGTTTAGTCAGGATTCATACAGCTCACTCTGGGTTTAGTCAAGATTCATACTGCTCACTCTGGGTTTAGTCAGGATTCATACTGCTCACTCTGGGTTTAATCAGGATTCATACTGCTCTCTCTGGGTTTCGTCAAGATTCATACTGCTCACTCTGGGTTTAGTCAGGATTCATACTGCTCACTCTGGGTTTAATCAGGATTCATACTGCTCTCTCTGGGTTTAATCAGGATTCATACTGCTCACTCTGGGTTTAATCAGGATTCATACTGCTCTTTCTGGGTTTAGTCAGGATTCATACAGCTCACTCTGGGTTTAGTCAAGATTCATACTGCTCACTCTGGGTTTAGTCAGGATTCATACTGCTCACTCTGGGTTTAATCAGGATTCATACTGCTCTCTCTGGGTTTAGTCAAGATTCATACTGCTCACTCTGGGTTTAGTCAGGATTCATACTGCTCACTCTGGGTTTAATCAGGATTCATACTGCTTTCTCTGGGTTTAGTCAAGATTCATACTGCTCTCTCTGGGTTTAGTCAAGATTCATACAGCTCACTCTGGGTTTAGTCAAGATTCATACTGCTCTTTCTGGGTTTAGTCAGGATTCATACAGCTCCCTCTGGGTTTAGTCAAGATTCATACTGCTCACTCTGGGTTTAGTCAGGATTCATACTGCTCACTCAGGGTTTAATCAGGATTCATACTGCTCTCTCTGGGTTTAGTCAAGATTCATACTGCTCACTCTGGGTTTAGTCAAGATTCATACTGCTCTTTCTGGGTTTAGTCAGGATTCATACTGCTCACTCTGGGTTTAGTCAGGATTCATACAGCTCACTCTGGGTTTCGTCAAGATTCATACTGCTCACTCTGGGTTTAGTCAAGATTCATACTGCTCACTCTGGGTTTAGTCAGGATTCATACTGCTCTCTCTGGGTTTAGTCAGGATTCATACTGCTCTTTCTGGGTTTAATCAGGATTCATACTGCTCTTTCTGGGTTTAATCAGGATTCATACTGCTCACTCTGGGTTTAGTCAAGGTTCATAATGCTCTCTCTGGGTTTAATCAGGATTCATACTGCTCTTTCTGGGTTTAATCAGGATTCATACTGCTCACTCTGGGTTTAGTCAGGATTCACACTGCTCACTCTGGGTTTAGTCAAGGTTCATAATGCTCACTCTGGGTTTAATCAGGATTCATACTGCTCTTTCTGGGTTCAATCAGGATTCATACTGCTCTTTCTGGGTTTAATCAGGATTCATACTGCTCTCTCTGGGTTTAGTCAGGATTCACACTGCTCACTCTGGGTTTAGTCTAGGTTCATACTGCTCACTCTGGGTTTAATCAGGATTCATACTGCTCTTTCTGGGTTTAATCAGGATTCATACTGCTCACTCTGGGTTTAGTCAGGATTCATACTGCTCTCTCTGGGTTTAGTCAAGATTCATACTGCTCACTCTGGGTTTAGTCAGGATTCATACAGCTCACTCTTGGTTTAGTCAGGATTCATACAGCTCACTCTGGGTTTAGTCAAGATCCATACTGCTCACTCTGGGTTTAGTCAGGATTCACACTGCTCACTCTGGGTTTAGTCAAGATTCATACAGCTCACTCTTGGTTTAGTCAGGATTCATACTGCTCAGTCTGGGTTTAGTCAAGATTCACACTGCTCACTCTGGGTTTAGTCAGGATTCATACAGCTCACTCTGGGTTTAGTCAGGATTCATACAGCTCACTCTGGGTTTAGTCAATATTCATACTGCTCACTCTGGGTTTAGTCAGGATTCATACAGCTCACTCTGGGTTTAGTCAAGATTCACACAGCTCACTCTGGGTTTAGTCAGGATTCATTCTGCTCACTATGGGTTTAGTCAAGATTCATACTGCTCACTCTGGGTTTAGTCAGGATTCATACTGCTCACTCTGGGTTTAGTCAGGATTCATACTGCTCACTCTGGGTTTAGTCAAGATTCATACTGCTCACTCTGGGTTTAGTCAGGATTCATACTGCTCTCTCTGGGTTTAGTCAAGATTCATAATGCTTACTCTGGGTTTAATCAGGATTCATACGGCTCACTCTGGGTTTAGTCAAGATTCATACAGCTCACTCTGGGTTTAATCAGGATTCATACTGCTCACTCTGGGTTTAATCAGGATTCATACTGCTCTTTCTGGGTTTAGTCAGGATTCATACAGCTCACTCTGGGTTTAGTCAAGATTCATACTGCTCACTCTGGGTTTAGTCAGGATTCATACTGCTCACTCTGGGTTTAATCAGGATTCATACTGCTCTATCTGGGTTTAGTCAAGATTCATACTGCTCACTCTGGGTTTAGTCAGGATTCATACTGCTCACTCTGGGTTTAATCAGGATTCATACTGCTCTTTCTGGGTTCAATCAGGATTCATACTGCTCTTTCTGGGTTTAATCAGGATTCATACTGCTCTCTCTGGGTTTAGTCAGGATTCACACTGCTCACTCTGGGTTTAGTCAGGATTCATACAGCTCACTCTGGGTTTAGTCAGGATTCATACAGCTCACTCTGGGTTTAGTCAAGATCCATACTGCTCACTCTGGGTTTAGTCAGGATTCACACTGCTCACTCTGGGTTTAGTCAAGATCCATACTGCTCACTCTGGGTTTAGTCAGGATTCACACTGCTCACTCTGGGTTTAGTCAAGATTCATACAGCTCACTCTTGGTTTAGTCAGGATTCATACTGCTCACTCTGGGTTTAGTCAAGATTCACACTGCTCACTCTGGGTTTAGTCAGGATTCATACAGCTCACTCTGGGTTTAGTCAGGATTCATACAGCTCACTCTGGGTTTAGTCAATATTCATACTGCTCACTCTGGGTTTAGTCAGGATTCATACAGCTCACACTGGGTTTAGTCAAGATTCATACAGCTCACTCTGGGTTTAGCCAGGATTCATTCTGCTCACTATGGGTTTAGTCAAGATTCATACTGCTCACTCTGGGTTTAGTCAGGATTCATACTGCTCACTCTGGGTTTAGTCAGGATTCATACTGCTCACTCTGGGTTTAGTCAAGATTCATACTGCTCACTCTGGGTTTAGTCAGGATTCATACTGCTCTCTCTGGGTTTAGTCAAGATTCATAATGCTTACTCTGGGTTTAATCAGGATTCATACGGCTCACTCTGGGTTTAGTCAAGATTCATACAGCTCACTCTGGGTTTAATCAGGATTCATACTGCTCACTCTGGGTTTAATCAGGATTCATACTGCTCTTTCTGGGTTTAGTCAGGATTCATACAGCTCACTCTGGGTTTAGTCAAGATTCATACTGCTCACTCTGGGTTTAGTCAGGATTCATACTGCTCACTCTGGGTTTAATCAGGATTCATACTGCTCTCTCTGGGTTTAGTCAAGATTCATACTGCTCACTCTGGGTTTAATCAGGATTCATACTGCTCACTCTGGGTTTAATCAGGATTCATACTGCTCTCTCTGGGTTTCGTCAAGATTCATACTGCTCTCTCTGGGTTTAGTCAAGATTCATACAGCTCACTCTGGGTTTAGTCAAGATTCATACTGCTCTTTCTGGGTTTAGTCAGGATTCATACAGCTCCCTCTGGGTTTAGTCAAGATTCATACTGCTCACTCTGGGTTTAGTCAGGATTCATACTGCTCACTCAGGGTTTAATCAGGATTCATACTGCTCTCTCTGGGTTTAGTCAAGATTCAAACTGCTCACTCTGGGTTTAGTCAAGATTCATACTGCTCTTTCTGGGTTTAGTCAGGATTCATACTGCTCACTCTGGGTTTAGTCAGGATTCATACAGCTCACTCTGGGTTTCGTCAAGATTCATACTGCTCACTCTGGGTTTAGTCAAGATTCATACTGCTCACTCTGGGTTTAGTCAGGATTCATACTGCTCTCTCTGGGTTTAGTCAGGATTCATACTGCTCTTTCTGGGTTTAATCAGGATTCATACTGCTCTTTCTGCGTTTAATCAGGATTCATACTGCTCACTCTGGGTTTAGTCAAGGTTCATAATGCTCTCTCTGGGTTTAATCAGGATTCATACTGCTCTTTCTGGGTTTAATCAGGATTCATACTGCTCACTCTGGGTTTAGTCAGGATTCACACTGCTCACTCTGGGTTTAGTCAAGGTTCATAATGCTCACTCTGGGTTTAATCAGGATTCATACTGCTCTTTCTGGGTTCAATCAGGATTCATACTGCTCTTTCTGGGTTTAATCAGGATTCATACTGCTCTCTCTGGGTTTAGTCAGGACTCACACTGCTCACTCTGGGTTTAGTCAAGGTTCATACTGCTCACTCTGGGTTTAATCAGGATTCATACTGCTCTTTCTGGGTTTAATCAGGATTCATACTGCTCACTCTGGGTTTAGTCAGGATTCATACTGCTCTCTCTGGGTTTAGTCAAGATTCATACTGCTCACTCTGGGTTTAGTCAGGATTCATACAGCTCACTCTGGGTTTAGTCAGGATTCATACAGCTCACTCTGGGTTTAGTCAAGATCCATACTGCTCACTCTGGGTTTAGTCAGGATTCACACTGCTCACTCTGGGTTTAGTCAAGATTCATACAGCTCACTCTTGGTTTAGTCAGGATTCATACTGCTCACTCTGGGTTTAGTCAAGATTCACACTGCTCACTCTGGGTTTAGTCAGGATTCATACAGCTCACTCTGGGTTTAGTCAGGATTCATACAGCTCACTCTGGGTTTAGTCAATATTCATACTGCTCACTCTGGGTTTAGTCAGGATTCATACAGCTCACTCTGGGTTTAGTCAAGATTCATACAGCTCACTCTGGGTTTAGTCAGGATTCATTCTGCTCACTATGGGTTTAGTCAAGATTCATACTGCTCACTCTGGGTTTAGTCAGGATTCATACTGCTCACTCTGGGTTTAGTCAGGATTCATACAGCTCACTCTGGGTTTAGTCAAGATTCATACTGCTCTTTCTGGGTTTAGTCAGGATTCATACTGCTCACTCTGGGTTTAGTCAGGATTCATACAGCTCACTCTGGGTTTAGTCAGGATTCATACAGCTCACTCTGGGTTTAGTCAAGATTCATACTGCTCACTCTGGGTTTAGTCAGGATTCATACTGCTCTCTCTGGGTTTAGTCAAGATTCATAATGCTTACTCTGGGTTTAATCAGGATTCATACGGCTCACTCTGGGTTTAGTCAAGATTCATACAGCTCACTCTGGGTTTAATCAGGATTCATACTGCTCACTCTGGGTTTAATCAGGATTCATACTGCTCTTTCTGGGTTTAGTCAGGATTCATACAGCTCACTCTGGGTTTAGTCAAGATTCATACTGCTCACTCTGGGTTTAGTCAGGATTCATACTGCTCACTCTGGGTTTAATCAGGATTCATACTGCTCTCTCTGGGTTTAGTCAAGATTCATACTGCTCACTCTGGGTTTAGTCAGGATTCATACTGCTCACTCTGGGTTTAATCAGGATTCATACTGCTCTTTCTGGGTTCAATCAGGATTCATACTGCTCTTTCTGGGTTTAATCAGGATTCATACTGCTCTCTCTGGGTTTAGTCAGGATTCACACTGCTCACTCTGGGTTTAGTCAGGATTCATACAGCTCACTCTGGGTTTAGTCAGGATTCATACAGCTCACTCTGGGTTTAGTCAAGATCCATACTGCTCACTCTGGGTTTAGTCAGGATTCACACTGCTCACTCTGGGTTAAGTCAAGATCCATACTGCTCACTCTGGGTTTAGTCAGGATTCACACTGCTCACTCTGGGTTTAGTCAAGATTCATACAGCTCACTCTTGGTTTAGTCAGGATTCATACTGCTCACTCTGGGTTTAGTCAAGATTCACACTGCTCACTCTGGGTTTAGTCAGGATTCATACAGCTCACTCTGGGTTTAGTCAGGATTCATACAGCTCACTCTGGGTTTAGTCAATATTCATACTGCTCACTCTGGGTTTAGTCAGGATTCATACAGCTCACACTGGGTTTAGTCAAGATTCATACAGCTCACTCTGGGTTTAGCCAGGATTCATTCTGCTCACTATGGGTTTAGTCAAGATTCATACTGCTCACTCTGGGTTTAGTCAGGATTCATACTGCTCACTCTGGGTTTAGTCAGGATTCATACTGCTCACTCTGGGTTTAGTCAAGATTCATACTGCTCACTCTGGGTTTAGTCAGGATTCATACTGCTCTCTCTGGGTTTAGTCAAGATTCATAATGCTTACTCTGGGTTTAATCAGGATTCATACGGCTCACTCTGGGTTTAGTCAAGATTCATACAGCTCACTCTGGGTTTAATCAGGATTCATACTGCTCACTCTGGGTTTAATCAGGATTCATACTGCTCTTTCTGGGTTTAGTCAGGATTCATACAGCTCACTCTGGGTTTAGTCAAGATTCATACTGCTCACTCTGGGTTTAGTCAGGATTCATACTGCTCACTCTGGGTTTAATCAGGATTCATACTGCTCTCTCTGGGTTTAGTCAAGATTCATACTGCTCACTCTGGGTTTAGTCAGGATTCATACTGCTCACTCTGGGTTTAATCAGGATTCATACTGCTCTCTCTGGGTTTAGTCAAGATTCATACTGCTCTCTCTGGGTTTAGTCAAGATTCATACAGCTCACTATGGGTTTAGTCAAGATTCATACTGCTCTTTCTGGGTTTAGTCAGGATTCATACAGCTCCCTCTGGGTTTAGTCAAGATTCATACTGCTCACTCTGGGTTTAGTCAGGATTCATACTGCTCACTCAGGGTTTAATCAGGATTCATACTGCTCTCTCTGGGTTTAGTCAAGATTCAAACTGCTCACTCTGGGTTTAGTCAAGATTCATACTGCTCTTTCTGGGTTTAGTCAGGATTCATACTGCTCACTCTGGGTTTAGTCAGGATTCATACAGCTCACTCTGGGTTTCGTCAAGATTCATACTGCTCACTCTGGGTTTAGTCAAGATTCATACTGCTCACTCTGGGTTTAGTCAGGATTCATACTGCTCTCTCTGGGTTTAGTCAGGATTCATACTGCTCTTTCTGGGTTTAATCAGGATTCATACTGCTCTTTCTGCGTTTAATCAGGATTCATACTGCTCACTCTGGGTTTAGTCAAGGTTCATAATGCTCTCTCTGGGTTTAATCAGGATTCATACTGCTCTTTCTGGGTTTAATCAGGATTCATACTGCTCACTCTGGGTTTAGTCAGGATTCACACTGCTCACTCTGGGTTTAGTCAAGGTTCATAATGCTCACTCTGGGTTTAATCAGGATTCATACTGCTCTTTCTGGGTTCAATCAGGATTCATACTGCTCTTTCTGGGTTTAATCAGGATTCATACTGCTCTCTCTGGGTTTAGTCAGGATTCACACTGCTCACTCTGGGTTTAGTCAAGGTTCATACTGCTCACTCTGGGTTTAATCAGGATTCATACTGCTCTTTCTGGGTTTAATCAGGATTCATACTGCTCACTCTGGGTTTAGTCAGGATTCATACTGCTCTCTCTGGGTTTAGTCAAGATTCATACTGCTCACTCTGGGTTTAGTCAGGATTCATACAGCTCACTCTGGGTTTAGTCAGGATTCATACAGCTCACTCTGGGTTTAGTCAAGATCCATACTGCTCACTCTGGGTTTAGTCAGGATTCACACTGCTCACTCTGGGTTTAGTCAAGATTCATACAGCTCACTCTTGGTTTAGTCAGGATTCATACTGCTCACTCTGGGTTTAGTCAAGATTCACACT
This sequence comes from Heterodontus francisci, assembly GCF_036365525.1. Classification (NCBI taxonomy): domain Eukaryota; kingdom Metazoa; phylum Chordata; class Chondrichthyes; order Heterodontiformes; family Heterodontidae; genus Heterodontus; species Heterodontus francisci. The sequence goes on along the minus strand of NC_090373.1, from coordinate 152,630,443 downwards.
GCTCACTCTGGGTTTAGTCAGGATTCATACAGCTCACTCTGGGTTTAGTCAGGATTCATACAGCTCACTCTGGGTTTAGTCAATATTCATACTGCTCACTCTGGGTTTAGTCAGGATTCATACAGCTCACTCTGGGTTTAGTCAAGATTCATACAGCTCACTCTGGGTTTAGTCAGGATTCATTCTGCTCACTATGGGTTTAGTCAAGATTCATACTGCTCACTCTGGGTTTAGTCAGGATTCATACTGCTCACTCTGGGTTTAGTCAGGATTCATACTGCTCACTCTGGGTTTAGTCAAGATTCATACTGCTCACTCTGGGTTTAGTCAGGATTCATACTGCTCTCTCTGGGTTTAGTCAAGATTCATAATGCTTACTCTGGGTTTAATCAGGATTCATACGGCTCACTCTGGGTTTAGTCAAGATTCATACAGCTCACTCTGGGTTTAATCAGGATTCATACTGCTCACTCTGGGTTTAATCAGGATTCATACTGCTCTTTCTGGGTTTAGTCAGGATTCATACAGCTCACTCTGGGTTTAGTCAAGTTTCATACTGCTCACTCTGGGTTTAGTCAGGATTCATACTGCTCACTCTGGGTTTAATCAGGATTCATACTGCTCTCTCTGGGTTTAGTCAAGATTCATACTGCTCACTCTGGGTTTAGTCAGGATTCATACTGCTCACTCTGGGTTTAATCAGGATTCATACTGCTCTCTCTGGGTTTAATCAAGATTCATACTGCTCTCTCTGGGTTTAGTCAAGATTCATACTGCTCACTCTGGGTTTAGTCAAGATTCATACTGCTCTTTCTGGGTTTAGTCAGGATTCATACAGCTCCCTCTGGGTTTAGTCAAGATTCATACTGCTCACTCTGGGTTTAGTCAGGATTCATACTGCGCACTCTGGGTTTAATCAGGATTCATACTGCTCTCTCTGGGTTTAGTCAAGATTCATACTGCTCACTCTGGGTTTAGTCAAGATTCATACTGCTCTTTCTGGGTTTAATCAGGATTCATACTGCTCTCTCTGGGTTTAGTCAAGATTCGTACTGCTCACTCTGGGTTTAGTCAGGATTCATACTGCTCTCTCTGGGTTTAGTCAAGATTCATACTGCTCACTCTGGGTTTAGTCAGGATTCATACAGCTCACTCTGGGTTTAGTCAGGATTCATACTGCTCACTCTGGGTTTAGTCAGGATTCATACTGCTCACTCTGGGTTTAATCAGGATTCATACTGCTGACTCTGGGTTTAGTCAAGGTTCATAATGCTCTCTCTGGGTTTAATCAGGATTCATACTGCTCTTTCTGGGTTTAATCAGGATTCATACTGCTCACTCTGGGTTTAGTCAGGATTCACACTGCTCACTCTGGGTTTAGTCAAGGTTCATAATGCTCACTCTGGGTTTAATCAGGATTCATACTGCTCTTTCTGGGTTCAATCAGGATTCATACTGCTCTTTCTGGGTTTAATCAGGATTCATACTGCTCTCTCTGGGTTTAGTCAGGATTCACACTGCTCACTCTGGGTTTAGTCAAGGTTCATACTGCTCACTCTGGGTTTAATCAGGATTCATACTGCTCTTTCTGGGTTTAATCAGGATTCATACTGCTCACTCTGGGTTTAGTCAGGATTCATACTGCTATCTCTGGTTTTAGTGAAGATTCATACTGCTCACTCTGGGTTTAGTCAGGATTCATACAGCTCACTCTGGGTTTAGTCAGGATTCATACAGCTCACTCTGGGTTTAGTCAAGATCCATACTGCTCACTCTGGGTTTAGTCAGGATTCACACTGCTCACTCTGGGTTTAGTCAAGATTCATACAGCTCACTCTTGGTTTAGTCAGGATTCATACTGCTCACTCTGGGTTTAGTCAAGATTCACACTGCTCACTCTGGGTTTAGTCAGGATTCATACAGCTCACTCTGGGTTTAGTCAGGATTCATACAGCTCACTCTGGGTTTAGTCAATATTCATACTGCTCACTCTGGGTTTAGTCAGGATTCATACAGCTCACTCTGGGTTTAGTCAAGATTCATACAGCTCACTCTGGGTTTAGTCAAGATTCATACAGCTCACTCTGGGTTTAGTCAGGATTCATTCTGCTCACTATGGGTTTAGTCAAGATTCATACTGCTCACTCTGGGTTTAGTCAGGATTCATACTGCTCACTCTAGGTTTAGTCAGGATTCATACTGCTCACTCTGGGTTTAGTCAAGATTCATACTGCTCACTCTGGGTTTAGTCAGGATTCATACTGCTCTCTCTGGGTTTAGTCAAGATTCATAACGCTTACTCTGGGTTTAGTCAGGATTCATACGGCTCACTCTGGGTTTAGTCAAGATTCATACAGCTCACTCTGGGTTTAATCAGGATTCATACTGCTCACTCTGGGTTTAATCAGGATTCATACTGCTCTTTCTGGGTTTAGTCAGGATTCATACAGCTCACTCTGGGTTTAGTCAAGATTCATACTGCTCACTCTGGGTTTAGTCAGGATTCCTACTGCTCACTCTGGGTTTAATCAGGATTCATACTGCTCTCTCTGGGTTTAGTCAAGATTCATACTGCTCACTCTGGGTTTAGTCAGGATTCATACTGCTCACTCTGGGTTTAATCAGGATTCATACTGCTCTCTCTGGGTTTAGTCAAGATTCATACTGCTCTCTCTGGGTTTAGTCAAGATTCATACTGCTCACTCTGGGTTTAGTCAAGATTCATACTGCTCTTTCTGGGTTTAGTCAGGATTCATACAGCTCCCTCTGGGTTTAGTCAAGATTCATACTGCTCACTCTGGGTTTAGTCAGGATTCATACTGCTCACTCTGGGTTTAATCAGGATTCATACTGCTCTCTCTGGGTTTAGTCAAGATTCATACTGCTCACTCTGGGTTTAGTCAAGATTCATACTGCTCTTTCTGGGTTTAGTCAGGATTCATACTGCTCACTCTGGGTTTAGTCAGGATTCATACAGCTCACTCTGGGTTTCGTCAAGATTCATACTGCTCACTCTGGGTTTAGTCAAGATTCATACTGCTCACTCTGGGTTTAGTCAGGATTCATACTGCTCTCTCTGGGTTTAGTCAGGATTCATACTGCTCTTTCTGGGTTTAATCAGGATTCATACTGCTCTTTCTGGGTTTAATCAGGATTCATACTGCTCACTCTGGGTTTAGTCAAGGTTCATAATGCTCTCTCTGGGTTTAATCAGGATTCATACTGCTCATTCTGGGTTTAATCAGGATTCATACTGCTCACTCTGGGTTTAGTCAGGATTCACACTGCTCACTCTGGGTTTAGTCAAGGTTCATAATGCACACTCTGGGTTTAATCAGGATTCATACTGCTCTTTCTGGGTTCAATCAGGATTCATACTGCTCTTTCTGGGTTTAATCAGGATTCATACTGCTCTCTCTGGGTTTAGTCAGGATTCACACTGCTCACTCTGGGTTTAGTCAAGGTTCATACTGCTCACTCTGGGTTTAATCAGGATTCATACTGCTCTTTCTGGGTTTAATCAGGATTCATACTGCTCACTCTGGGTTTAGTCAGGATTCATACTGCTCTCTCTGGGTTTAGTCAAGATTCATACTGCTCACTCTGGGTTTAGTCAGGATTCATACAGCTCACTCTGGGTTTAGTCAGGATTCATACAGCTCACTCTGGGTTTAGTCAAGATCCATACTGCTCACTCTGGGTTTAGTCAGGATTCACACTGCTCACTCTGGGTTTAGTCAAGATTCATACAGCTCAGTCTTGGTTTAGTCAGGATTCATACTGCTCACTCTGGGTTTAGTCAAGATTCACACTGCTCACTCTGGGTTTAGTCAGGATTCATACAGCTCACTCTGGGTTTAGTCAATATTCATACTGCTCACTCTGGGTTTAGTCAGGATTCATACAGCTCACTCTGGGTTTAGTCAAGATTCATACAGCTCACTCTGGGTTTAGTCAGGATTCATTCTGCTCACTATGGGTTTAGTCAAGATTCATACTGCTCACTCTGGGTTTAGTCAGGATTCATACTGCTCTCTCTGGGTTTAGTCAAGATTCACACTGCTCACTCTGGGTTTAGTCAGGATTCATACAGCTCACTCTGGGTTTAGTCAGGATTCATACTGCTCACTCTGGGTTTAGTCAGGATTCATACTGCTCACTCTGGGTTTAGTCAAGATTCATACTGCTCACTCTGGGTTTAGTCAGGATTCATACTGCTCACTCTGGGTTTAGTCAGGATTCATACTGCTCTTTCTGGGTTTAATCAGGATTCATACTGCTCACTCTGGGTTTAGTCAGGATTCATACTGCTCTTTCTGGGTTTAATCAGGATTCATACTGCTCACTCTGGGTTTAGTCAGGATTCATACTGCTCACTCTGGGTTTAGTCAGGATTCATACTGCTCTTTCTGGGTTTAATCAGGATTCATACTGCTCTCTCTGGGTTTAGTCAGGATTCATACTGCTCTTTCTGGGTTTAATCAGGATTCATACTGCTCACTCTGGGTTTAGTCAAGGTTCATAATGCTCACTCTGGGTTTAATCAGGATTCATACTGCTCTTTCTGGGTTTAATCAGGATTCATACTGCTCACTCTGGGTTTAGTCAGGATTCACACTGCTCACTCTGGGTTTAGCCAAGGTTCATAATGCTCACTCTGGGTTCAATCAGGATTCATACTGCTCACTCTGGGTTTAGTCAAGATTCATACAGCTCACTCTGGGTTTAGTCAAGATTCATACTGCTCTTTCTGGGTTTAATCAGGATTCATACTGCTCACTCTGGGTTTAATCAGGATTCATACTGCTCACTCTGTTTTTAGTCAAGATTCATACTGCTCACTCTGGGTTTAGTCAAGATTCATACTGCTCTTTCTGGGTTTAATCAGGATTCATCCTGCTCTCTCTGGGTTTAGTCAGGATTCACACTGCTCACTCTGGTTTTAGTCAAGATTCATACAGCTCACTCTTGGTTTAGTCAGGATTCATACTGCTCACTCTGGGTTTAGTCAGGATTCATACTGCTCTTTCTGGGTTTAGTCAGGATTCATACTGCTCTCTCTGGGTTTAGTCAAGATTCATACTGCTCTTTCTGGGTTTAATCAGGATTCATACTGTTCTTTCTGGGTATAATCAGGATTCATACTGCTCACTCTGGGTTTAGTAAGGATTCATACTGCTCTCTCTGGGTTTAGTCAAGATTCATACTGCTCACTCTGGGTTTAGTCAGGATTCATACAGCTCACTCTGGGTTTAGTCAGGATTCATACAGCTCACTCTGGGTTTAGTCAAGATCCATACTGCTCACTCTGGGTTTAGTCAGGATTCACACTGCTCACTCTGGGTTTAGTCAAGATTCATCCAGCTCACTCTTGGTTTAGTCAGGATTCATACTGCTGACTCTGGGTTTAGTCAAGATTCACACTGCTCACTCTGGGTTTAGTCAGGATTCATACAGCTCACTCTGGGTTTAGTCAGGATTCATACAGCTCACTCTGGGTTTAGTCAATATTCATACTGCTCACTCTGGGTTTAGTCAGGATTCATACAGCTCACTCTGGGTTTAGTCAAGATTCATACTGCTAACTCTGGGTTTAGTCAGGATTCATTCTGCTCACTATGGGTTTAGTCAAGATTCATACTGCTCACTCTGGGTTTAGTCAGGATTCATACTGCTCACTCTGGGTTTAGTCAGGATTCATACTGCTCACTCTGGGTTTAGTCAAGATTCATACTGCTCACTCTGGGTTTAGTCAGGATTCATACTGCTCACTCTGGGTTTAGTCAAGATTCATACTGCTCACTCTGGGTTTAATCAGGATTCATACTGCTCACTCTGGGTTTAGTCAAGATTCATACAGCTCACTCTGGGTTTAATCAGGATTCATACTGCTCACTCTGGGTTTAATCAGGATTCATACTGCTCTCTCTGGGTTTAATCAGGATTCATGCTGCTCACTCTGGGTGTAATCAGGATTCGTACTGTTCACTCTGGGTTTAGTCAAGTTTCATACTGCTCACTCTAGGTTTAGTCAAGATTCATACTGCTCTCTCTGGGTTTAGTCAGGATTCATACTGCTCACTCTGGGTTTAATCAGGATTCATACTGCTCACTCTGGGTGTAATCAGGATTCGTACTGTTCACTCTGGGTTTAGTCAGGATTCATACTGCTCACTCTGGGTTTAGTCAGGATTCATACTGCTCACTCTGGGTTTAGTCAAGATTCATAATGCTTACTCTGGGTTTAATCAGGATTCATACTGCTCACTCTGGGTTTAGTCAAGATTCATACAGCTCACTCTGGGTTTAATCAGGATTCATACTGCTCACTCTGGGTTTAATCAGGATTCATACTGCTCTTTCTGGGTTTAATCAGGATTCATACTGCTCAGTCTGGGTTTAGTCAAGGTTCATAATGCTTACTCTGGGTTTAATCAGGATTCAAACTGCTCACTCTGGGTGTAATCAGGATTCGTACTGTTCACTCTGGGTTTAGTCAGGATTCATACTGCTCACTCTGGGTTTAATCAGGATTCATACAGCTCACTCTGGGTTTAGTCAAGATTCATAATGCTTACTCTGGGTTTAATCAGGATTCATACTGCTCACTCTGGGTGTAATCAGGATTCGTACTGTTCACTATGGGTTTAGTCAGGATTCATACTGCTCACTCTGGGTTTAGTCAAGATTCATGCAGCTCACTCTGGGTTAAATCAGGATTCATACTGCTCACTCTGGGTTTAATCAGGATTCATACTGCTCACTCTGGGTGGAATCAGGATTCGTCCTGTTCACTCTGGGTTTAGTCAGGATTCATACTGCTCACTCTGGGTTTAGTCAGGATTCATACTGCTCACTCTGGGTTTAGTCAAGATTCATAATGCTCACTCTGGGTTAAATCAGGATTCATACTGCTCACTCTGGGTTTAGTCAAGATTCACACTGCTCACTCTGGGTTTAGTCAGGATTCATACTGCTCACTCTGGGTTTAGTCAAGATTCACACTGCTCACTCTGGGTTTAGTCAGGATTCATACTGCTCACTCTGGGTTTAGTCAAGATTCACACTGCTCACTCTGGGTTTAGTCAGGATTCATACTGCTCACTCTGGGTTTAGTCAAGATTCACACTGCTCATTCTGGGTTTAGTCAGGATTCATACTGCTCACTCTGGGTTTAGTCAAGATTCACACTGCTCACTCTGGGTTTAATCGGGATTCATACTGCTCACTCTGGGTTTAGTCAAGATTCATACTGCTCACTCTGGGTTAAATCAGGATTCATACTGCTCACTCTGGGTTTAATCAGGATTCATACTGCTCACTCTGGGTTTATTCAAGATTCATACTGCTGACTCTGGGTTTAGTCAGGATTCATACTGCTCACTCTGGGTTTAGTCAAGATTGATACTGCTCACTCTGGGTTTAGTCAGGATTCATACTGCTCACTCTGGGTTTATTCAAGATTCATACTGCTGACTCTGGGTTTAGTCAGGATTCATACTGCTCACTCTGGGTTTAGTCAAGATTCATACTGCTCACTCTGGGTTTAATCAGGATTCATACTGCTCACTCTGGGTTTAGGCAGGATTCATACTGCTGACTCTGGGTTTAATCAGGATTCAGACTGCTCACCCTGGGTTTCGTCAGGATTTTTACTGCTCACTCTGGGTTTAGTCAGGATTCATACTGCTCACTCTGGGTTTATTCAGGATTCATACTGCTCACTCTGGGTTTATTCAGGATTCACACTGCTCACTCTGGGTTTAGTCAAGATTCATACAGCTCACTCTTGGTTTAGTCAGGATTCATACTGCTCACTCTGGGTTTAGTCAGGATTCATACTGCTCTCTCTGGGTTTAGTCAGGATTCATACTGCTCTCTCTGGGTTTAGTCAAGATTCTTACTGCTCTTTCTGGGTTTAATCAGGATTCATACTGCTCTTTCTGGGTTTAATCAGGATTCATACTGCTCACTCTGGGTTTAGTCAGGATTCATACTGCTCTCTCTGGGTTTAGTCAAGATTCATACTGCTCACTCTGGGTTTAGTCAGGATTCATACAGCTCACTCTGGGTTTAGTCAGGATTCATACAGCTCACTCTGGGTTCAGTCAAGATCCATACTGCTCACTCTGGGTTTCGTCAGGATTCACACTGCTCACTCTGGGTTTAGTCAAGATTCATACAGCTCACTCTTGGTTTAGTCAGGATTCATACTGCTCACTCTGGGTTTAGTCAAGATTCACACTGCTCACTCTGGGTTTAGTCAGGATTCATACAGCTCACTCTGGGTTTAGTCAATATTCATACTGCTCACTCTGGGTTTAGTCAGGATTCATACAGCTCACTCTGGGTTTAGTCAAGATTCATACTGCTAACTCTGGGTTTAGTCAGGATTCATTCTGCTCACTATGGGTTTAGTCAAGATTCATACTGCTCACTCTGGGTTTAGTCAGGATTCATACTGCTCATTCTGGGTTTAGTCAGGATTCATACTGCTCACTCTGGGTTTAGTCAAGATTCATACTGCTCACTCTGGGTTTAGTCAGGATTCATACTGCTCACTCTGGGTTTAGTCAAGATTCATACTGCTCACTCTGGGTTTAATCAGGATTCATACTGCTCACTCTGGGTTTAGTCAAGATTCATACAGCTCACTCTGGGTTTAATCAGGATTCATACTGCTCACTCTGGGTTTAATCAGGATTCATGCTGCTCACTCTGGGTGTAATCAGGATTCGTACTGTTCACTCTGGGTTTAGTCAAGTTTCATACTGCTCACTCTAGGTTTAGTCAAGATTCATACTGCTCTCTCTGGGTTCAGTCAGGATTCATACTGCTCACTCTGGGTTTAATCAGGATTCATACTGCTCACTCTGGGTGTAATCAGGATTCGTACTGTTCACTCTGGATTTAGTCAGGATTCATACTGCTCACTCTGGGTTTAGTCAGGATTCATACTGCTCACTCTGGGTTTAGTCAAGATTCATAATGCTTACTCTGGGTTTAATCAGGATTCATACTGCTCACTCTGGGTTTAGTCAAGATTCATACAGCTCACTCTGGGTTTAATCAGGATTCATACTGCTCACTCTGGGTTTAATCAGGATTCATACTGCTCTTTCTGGGTTTAATCAGGATTCATACTGCTCAGTCTGGGTTTAGTCAAGGTTCCTAATGCTTACTCTGAGTTTAATCAGGATTCATACTGCTCACTCTGGGTGTAATCAGGATTCGTACTGTTCACTATGGGTTTAGTCAAGATTCATAATGCTTACTCTGGGTTTAATCAGGATTCATACTGCTCACTCTGGGTTTAGTCAAGATTCATGCTGCTCACTCTGGGTTTAATCAGGATTCATACTGCTCACTCTGGGTTTAATCAGGATTCATACTGCTCACTCTGGGTGTAATCAGGATTCGTCCTGTTCACTCTGGGTTTAGTCAGGATTCATACTGCTCACTCTGGGTTTAATCAGGATTCATACTGCTCACTCTGGGTTTAGTCAAGATTCATATTGCTCACTCTGGGTTAAATCAGGATTCATACTGCTCACTCTGGGTTTAGTCAAGATTCACACTGCTCACTCTGGGTTTAGTCAGGATTCACACTGCTCACTCTGGGTTTAGTAAGGATTCATACTGCTCACTCTGGGTTTCGTCAAGATTCACACTGCTCACTCTGGGTTTAGTCAGGATTCATACTGCTCACTCTGGGTTTAGTCAAGATTCACACTGCTCACTCTGGGTTTAGTCAGGATTCATACTGCTCACTCTGGGTTTAGTCAAGATTCACACTGCTCACTCTGGGTTTAGTCAGGATTCATACTGCTCACTCTGGGTTTAGTCAAGATTCACACTGCTCACTCTGGGTTTAATCGGGATTCATACTGCTCACTCTGGGTTTAGTCAAGATTCATACTGCTCACTCTGGGTTAAATCAGGATTCATACTGCTCACTCTGGGTTTAGTCAGGATTCATACTGCTCACTCTGGGTTTAATCAGGATTCATACTGCTCACTCTGGGTTTATTCAAGATTCATACTGCTGACTCTGGGTTTAGTCAGGATTCATACTGCTCACTCTGGGTTTAGTCAAGATTCATACTGCTCACTCTGGGTTTAGTCAGGATTCATACTGCTCACTCTGGGTTTATTCAAGATTCATACTGCTGACTCTGGGTTTAGTCAGGATTCATGCTGCTCACTCTGGGTTTAGTCAAGATTCAAAGTGCTCACTCTAGGTTTAGTCAGGATTCATAATGCTCACGCTGGATTTAGTCAGGATTCATACTGCTCACTCTGGGTTTAATCAGGATTCATACTGCTCACTCTGGGTTTAGGCAGGATTCATACTGCTGACTCTGGGTTTAATCAGGATTCAGACTGCTCACTCTGGGTTTCGTCAGGATTCATACTGCTCACTCTGGGTTTAGTCAGGATTCATACTGCTCACTCTGGGTTTATTCAGGATTCAGACTGCTCACTCTGGGTTTCGTCAGGATTCATACTGCTCACTCTGGGTTTAGTCAGGATTCATACTGCTCACTCTGGGTTTATTCAGGATTCATACTGCTCACTCTGGGTTTAGTCAGAAATCATACTGCTCACTCTGGGTTTAGTCAGGATTCATACTGCTCACTCTGGGTTTAATCAGGATTCATACTGCTCACTCTGGGTTTATTCAAGATTCATACTGCTGACTCTGGGTTTAGTCAGGATTCTTACTGCTCACTCTGGGTTTAGTCAAGATTCAAAGTGCTCACTCTAGGTTTAGTCAGGATTCATAATGCTCACGCTGGGTTTAGTCAGGATTCATACTGCTCACTCTGGGTTTAATCAGGATTCATACTGCTCACTCTGGGTTTAGGCAGGATTCATACTGCTCACTCTGGGTTTAATCAGGATTCAGACTGCTCACTCTGGGTTTCGTCAGGATTCATACTGCTCACTCTGGGTTTATTCAGGATTCATGCTGCTCCCTCTGGGTTTAGTCAGGATTCATACTGCTCACTCTGTGTTTTGTCAGGATTCATACTGGTCACTCTGGGTTTAGTCAGGATTCACACTGCTCACTCTGGGTTTAATCAGGATTCATACTGCTCACTCTGGGTTAAAGTGACGGGGGTCTCATGTTCAGGAGTCCGGGTTCATACCACTTGCATCAAGTTAAAATCGGGGCTACCCAAACTCAATGGCTTGCTCAAATCACAGCAAGATCATGGCTGTGTTGGGTACTGAAGGACTAAGCTTTGTCTCTTTTGTCCTTGACTTTCTTTTGAAATGCTAATGACAACCAAATAAAAATCTAATAATACAATGATACTGTAAGGAGCACATTTCAAGTTTGGTACTTTCCAAGTACACATTGTGCAAGCACTCACACTAACAGTTCTGAACAAATGTAACCCATCACTTGTTGTTGCATTCACATTAGAGTGTGAATTTAGAAATATCTGTGAGCTATGTAATATTCGATTATAACAAAGCAGACTTCCCGAAAAATGTCTCATTTATTTAAGGCCAGGCATAGTACTTCTGGTAAAAAAAAAAGGTATCATTTTTTCTGAATATCTCGTGGCAGAAAAAGCAAAAGCGCATCCAGTGCTATTTATGCCGGTCGAGTTACAAACTTGCCACTCGTTTTATCGGAATATCTCACTGCCTCCAATAAGCCTTGGCAGTGAAATAAAAAAAAATCCAAGCACAAAAAAAGACAGTTCTGATTCAATTAAACCTTTTATCTCTATTGGAAGTCAGCTGAAACAAATATCATCAGCTGCAGTGTGCGATGTGCATTCGGATATTTCAAGCCTAAATAACAAGCTGGAGAGTGACAAGCAGCGTGGGCGTGAGGAAATAATTACATGGTGCATACTTTAATTGTTGACTTATGTTTTTATATACATGGGAAAGGTCAAAGGTTCCAGATTGGATGCTTTCAGTGATTATAACCTACAGTTTTCATTTCCTTATTTTCAGACAGCAGACATTTGTAATTTTGTTATCTCCTGAGCCAATGGACGCAAGACCAATTAAAGATGAGAAAAGGACAGTCAGCCCATCAAAAGGCTATCTCCCCTCAAACTCTTGGGGACAGAAATTTGTTCGCAAGCTATGCAGACATGCGTTGATTCACTCGGCAGGCAGCACCGTGATTGTGATAGCACATTGATACCATCGAGGATTGTCGCTCGGGCTGCACAGCAGCACGTCTTGCCCCGGTGAATCGGGGTAAAACTGCGTCGCAAAATTTGTCCCCCTTAGTCTTACTTCCAGTTTGAACCCTTCCACTGTCACAGGATAGTAGTTCTTATGTATGCTATTTTAATCTATTTTAACCATTTTATTTGAAATATGTTGAAGACTTTGGTGTCATTCATTTAAATAGGAAGCAGAGGAATTTCTTCTCAATGTATTTACTAATTTGTTGTAAATCGTGTACCTTTTGGAGTTTCGACCCCTTTGTGCTGGGAGATATTACAAAGATTATCCTAATTTTTGTTTTCAGTTTACTTTCTACTGATTTTAGACTTGTGTCTTTTGACCCTGTGTATTTGGGAGCAATTTGTAAGTAAATGATGTATTTCCTTATCCTTAGCTATTTCAACATGATTCAACCAACATCACTAAAACAGATTATCCCGTCATTCCTCCAGTGCTGTTTGTGGGATCTTGCTGTGCAGATATTCACTGCTGGGTTTCAATAATTTACAACAGTGACTACACTTCAGAAGTATTTAATTGGCTGTATAGTTCTTTGGGACATCCTGAGGTTTTGCAAGTCTTTCATTCTTTTTAATTTAAAATGATTCGAATATGGGAATACAGAATAAAATTTCAAAATTTTCTGATTCTTGCAAACTTGGAGGTGTGGCTGACAGTAAGGATGATACCTGTCGACTGCAGCAGGACAAAGATAGGCCAGCAGAATGTGCAGACTAGTGGCAGATGGAATTTATTACAGAGTAGTGTGAGGTGATGGATTTGGGCAGAAGGGATAGGAGGAAGCAATATTGACTAAATGGCACTGTTTTAAAGAGTGTACATGGACAGAGGGAACTAACAGTTCATGTGCATAGATCTTTGAAGACGGCAGGACATATTGAGAGAGTAATTAGCAAGGCATATGGGATCTTAGGCTTCATAAATAGAGGTATTGACTAAAAAGTAGGGAAATTTTGCTGAATCTTTATGAAGCTCTGATTAGGCCACAACCAGAGTATTGCGTCCCATTCCGATCACCACACTTTAGGAAGGATGTGAAGGTCCTTGAGAGGGTGCAGAGGAGATTTACCAGAATGGTTCCAGGGATGAGAGATTTTAGTTCCAGGGTTAGGTTGGAGAAGCTGGGGTTATTCTCTTTGGAGACTGAGGAGGGATTTGATAGCAGTGTATAAGATTATGACATGTTTAGATAAAGCAGGCAAAGAAAAGCTGTTCCCATTAGTTGATCGTACAAGGATGAGCAGACACAGATTTAAGGTTTTAGGCAAGAGATGCAGGGGGCATGTGAGGAAGAACATTTTTACGCAACAAGTGGTAATGACCCAGAACTCGCTGCCTACGAGGGAATTGTGTGTACACTTGAGGGAAATAATCTTGCAGGGCTGCGAGATACAGCGGCGAAATGGGACTGATTGGATTGCTCTACGGAGAGCTGGCATGGACCCGATGGGCCGAATGACCTCCTTCTATGCAGTAATGACTCTATAACTATGACTATGACTAATTTTCTACACTTTACCTCGGCTTTACAATTTAATACTTGAGTCATCCCCCTTGAATCTCTTGCCCAAAAGCTTAAATTTTTGACCCCTAGTCATTATATGATCAGTTAAAGGGAACAGCTTTACTTTGTCTACATTATTTAAATCAGCTGCCTGAGTAGTCATCTTTTCTGTAGACTGTAGAGTTGAAATATTCCTATAAAATCTGAAATATTTAACCAGATTCATTTCAGCAGATCTTGACTGGACATGAGAAAGGGAACAAATATCAGTTGAAGTTTTAAATGTGCTTTAACCACATCTCAAACCAGAATATAAGAATAACTGTGAGAGTGGGTGGAGGGAAATAATTACACAGTACTGTATCTAAAGAGTTGACATATGTGTTTGTTTTATGCAAAGAAAAGGCCAACCATTCTCGATTAGATGCTTTCAGTAGCAAGTGATTACAGCCTATAATTTTTGGAACTGTAGGAAACCTTCAACTTGTTGTATTATTTACTTTTATGTTAAAATGCGTGGCCATAAGATAAAGATGATTTAATGACATTTTATGTAACTTCTAATTTGCATAATAGCAAGTTATGCTGCATTTTAACCTTCTTAAATAATGTTTTATATCAAAGGAAAAACTGTTTATTCACCAGATCCATGACATTACCTTTCATTTTAAAAGCTGCCGTGGTTGCAATAAGAACATGAAATTTGAATTAAATTAAAATTGTTACTGTTCTTCAGAACTAATTTTGTGAAACAGCCCTTTCTGTGCTTCCAGATTACTTTTCTTTTCAGTACGCATCGTGAGTACTGATTCACAGTATTGCCATCACTTCATTGTCTAATTAATGGAAAAGACATATTTAACCTGATTCATGCACTCACTATGTGAATATGCATACTTGAAGATATATCATCTGTAAGTACATCATCATGATCATTGGCAATCCCTTGTGTTGAGGATGATTCTTCCTTGTGGATGGCTGGGCGGAAGTGAGATGTCAGTGTTGGTTGTGGGTTCACAGATGGATTATGAGTCCTATCTTAGCCTTGCTGGCTCTCCCACAGTGAGGAGATCGGTTGTCAACTGGGAGAGGTGGTGGCAGATTGTTGTCTCCAGCAGCTGACCTCTCTCCCTCGTTGTTCTCACTCAGTGGCTGTTCTTGTTGATTGGAAGGTCTTAACACCATTTTTGATGATGAACCACCATTTTGGTCAAGATTGGGCATTTGGAGTTATATTAAAGCATACCACACTCACTGGAATAATACAGACCATGTGCCCATGTACCCATGCACCCTTACGACACAGTTATGGCTTCCTCCTATTTCTCAACTGAATGCTGCTCCTCAGTTACATCACCTGAAAACACATCAGGTTCTAAATGCATGTTGCTGATTCCCAGCACTACCTCACCACCACTTCTGTCGATCCCCTTCACTGCCTCTGATTTGTCACACTGCTTGCCCCACATCCATCCTATTCCCTAGCAACTGTCTGAGGCTGAACTAGATTGTTTGCAACCTTGGTGTCCTAGTTGACCCTGGAAGCTGAGCTTCCAACTCTGTAGTCTCTCCTTCACCAAGGTTGTCTATTTCCACCTTGGTAACATTGCCCGTCCCTGCCTCAGCTCTTATGTTGTTGAATCCCTCATTCATACCTTTGCTACCTCTACATTCAACTATTCCAATGCTCTCCCATCTAGCCTCCCAACCTCACCGTCCATAAACCTGAGCTCATCAAAATCCCTGCTGCCCATTTCCTAATGCACACTAAAGTTTGTTGACTGACCATCCATGCTCACTGACCGCCATTGGCTCTTGGTGCAGCAAAAACTCAATTTTAAAATTTGCATTGTTGTTTTCAACCCACTTCTTTGCCTTGCTCCTCCCTATCTCTGTAGCTTCCTCCAGCCTGGCAATCCTTTGAAATCTCTGCACTCCTCCAATTCTAGCCTCTTGCACTGCCTTGAGTTTCTTCACTCCCCCATTGGTAGCTTCATACAACTGCCTTGGTGATAAGCTCTGGAATTCCCTCACTAAACATCTGCACCTCTCTACCTCCCTCCTCCTTTAAGACACTCTGTAAAACCTACCTTGTCATCTGTCCTAATATCTCTTAAAATCCAGCCCCACGAGTCTAGATTAAGTCAACTAATGACTCTTTATTACATATACACACCTTCCTCAAGCCTCCTTAGCTATCATTCTTCGTGCTGCTACTCTCTTCACTCCCAAAGTCCATAACCATGTGACTATTGCATCATTATCTCTATAGTGGGAGGGTTTGCTCTCACTGTCTCCAACATTAACCCTAACATGTCCTTATACTACAGACAGGGCTGTGTTCGCCATTGCCGTTTCTTGTGCCTAGGTCAATGCCGGGTGTTCCGTCCAGTTTTATTCCCTTTCAACTTTTGTGTAGTGGTTTTGTACAACTGAATGGCTTGCTAGGCCATTTCAGAGGGCAATTAAAAGTCAACCACATTGCATTGCTATGGGTCTGGAGTCACACGTAGGCAAGAATGGGTAAGGACGGCAGATTTCTCTCCCTACCAGATATTAGTGAATCAGATGGGTTTTTATGACAATTGATTGTGTGCACTGGGTTAGACGATCTGTTCCGCTTTTGTAACTGCCCCAACTTACTATCTCAATAGGATTTTCAAATGTCGGTTACAATTTTTTAACATTACCCGACAAGCTGACAACAGTCAGAGTTGCTGACTTTTGGATGAGACTTTAAACTGAGGCCCAGTCTGCTCTCTGAAGTGGACGTAAAAGATCCCTTTGCACTATCTTGAGAAGAAGCGGGGCAGTTCTCCTCAGTGTCCTGGCCACAATTTATCCTTCAACCAACGTCACAAAAACAGATTTTCTGGTCATTATCACATTACCATATTGCTGTTTTTGGGACCTTGCTAGGTGCAAATTGATTGCTGCATTTGCTACATTAAAGCAGGGGCTACACTTCAAAAGTACTACAGCGGCTGTAAGGCACTTTGGGACATCCCGAGGTAATGAAAGGTGGGATATAAATGTAAATTTAAAAAGCCAGGATTGGCAATTTATTTTTGTGTTTTCTTTGCACCAGTTGCAGTTCTTGCTGAAGCTGCTGCAAAGCTCAGGCAGTGTGAAGCCACTTCCTCAAGATGGTCGTATGCTACTTATCAACATTCAAAGCACAGTCAGATTAGTAACTTCACTCTCTCGTTATATTGAGGCTTTTGTCTCTGTGAAACATGGAAACTATATAAAGCTCTCCTTTTTCAACTGTTAGTCCAGCTTGATGTCCAATGATTTCATAGAATTATACAGCACACAAAGAGGTGATTCGGCCCATCGTGCCTTTCATGAGTCTCTGATAGATCTATTCAATTAGTCCCATGCCCGTGCTTTTTCTCCAGACCCCTGCATATTTTTCCTTTTCATGAATATATCCAATGCCATTTTGAAAGATATTAGTGAAACATTTTCCATCACCCTTTCAGGCAGTGAACCCACTGCATGAAAAGAATTCTCCTCATCCCTCCTAACTATTTTGCCAATTATCTTAAAATTTTATAGACCACTTAAAGATGAATCTTGTGAGGCCTTCTGCCATGACAGGCCCTGGCATGTGCCAGCGCATATTTGAAAATTGTGGACACATTGGGGGGCTTACAAATCTACTCCTTAAAATTCAGCTGCCAGTAATGAAGTGTGAGTAAATTATCTAATAATTATTATTGTTAAAATAATGAAAGTCGCTAACAGGAATTGAACATGCAACATTACACCAAAACATCCAGACTATCATGGTATTATCAGGCAAACCCACCACCTGTCAAGACTGAGGCACACATGATTTCACCACATGAACATTAAAACTTAAAATTGCAAGACCCTGACTGGAAAGACATTTGCATAGTAACTAGCAGAGTTGGAACAAGGGTCGAAGGACCATGTCCTGACCCATTCAACCAACAATGGACTTTTGATTACCAGACATTGAAGGTGGGGGGAGCTACCATTCCAGGTTGACTGCTAAGATAGCAGAATCCACAAACATAGAAGAAGTGGTCAGACCAGTTTTAGTCACATGACGAGCTGGCTGTTGAGATTTGAACTTCCAACAAGGGATTTGAACTCAGGAAGCCGTGTGCTCCTGGAACTGAAGCAGAACCTCTCCAGTCCTGCCTGCCTTCATCTCGTTCCCACAGAACTGAATCGTGTGAAAACATGTGAACCTCAAAGAAAGAAAAGTGTCCTTAGTGAACAAGGTTTAAGAAGAACACTTAGCCCCAACGAACAGCAAGACTATCTACAAACAAGTGAGCTTGAAGCACAGTAAACAAGAAACTCTTCTGATATTGCCTCAAACCCCTCGCTACTATATTTTCCTCTTCTCTTTTCTGTCCCTATCTGCATGTGTATATCGCCTGTGCATGCTAGTGTGGGCACGTTGTATATCTGTAGGCATGAACCATATTAGAGTTTAAGTTTCAGTTTTAATAAACTTCACTTTCTTTCTTTAAACCTAAAGAAGCCTGTTTATGCTCATTTCTATGTCTTATTATTGGAAAGCTGTGAACAAGGATTCACAAAGGGGGAACTCATAACAGAATGTGTTAAAAATTAAACCCTGTTAGAATAAGACCAGGTGAAGATAGTAATAGATCCCTTGACACCGTTCGCATCTGGTTGTAACAGTATTCAATGCAGTTATTTTAGGCGATGAGACCATCTACTGTGTGTTTTTCATTTGTGATTAATTATTATTCCATATTCAGTTTACAAGTACTCTCGGAATCAGGGATATAAGGGGCTTCATTTTAGGCTTCTGTTTTTCTGGTGTGAGGTAAACAATGTCTTATTTATGTTTACACATATTACTGTAAAGTCTTGGTGACTAATCTCAGGATAATTGTGATCTCAGTATATTGCATATAATTATGTTGCAGCATTGTGAACAACTCTAGACACCACATTTTGGAAGGATGAGCTTTTGATAGAGTAAATAGAGAAAAACTGTTTGCAGTGGCAGAAGTGTTGGTAACCAGACTTAAGGTGAATTGGCAAAAGAACCCAGGATGAAATGAGGAAACATTTTTTACACAGCAGGTTGCTGTACTCTGGAGTGCACTGCCTGAAAGGGTGATGCCAGCAGATTCAATAGTAAGTAATTCAAAAGAAAGTTGGATAAGTACGTAAAGGAAGAAAATATTACGGGGCTATGGGGAAAGAGCAGGGGAGTGGCATGAATTGGATAGCTCAACCAAAGAGCCAGCTCAGGTGGGATGGGCCGAATGGTCTCCTTCTGTGCTACATCATTGTAATATTCTTTTATTCTACTTCAGGGCAAAGAATGTTCAATGATCTCTTCAGCTCAGCAGCAGAATTCAACTCAAACTCCATAAAATGTTTACATGTGAGTCCTCACATTACCTTTCAATACATAAGAACATAAGAAAATAAGAAATAGGAGCAGGAGTAGGCCATTCGGCCCCTCAAGCCTGCCCCGCCATTCAATAAGATCATGGCTGATCTGTCCCAGGCCTCAACTCCTCTTCCGGGCCTGCTCCGCATAACCCTCAACTCCCTGAGATTTCAAAAATCTATCTACTTCCTCCTTAAATACATTTAGTGACCTTGCCTCCACAACTCTCAGAGGTAGAGAATTCCAGAGATTTGCCACCCTTTGAGAGAAGAAATTCCTTTGCATCTCAGTTTTAAATGTGTGACCCCTTATTCTGCAGTTATGTCCCCCACCAGTGAAAACATATTCTCAACATCTACCCTGTCAAGCCCCCTTAGAACCTTATATGTTTCAATAAGATCACCTCTCATTCTTCCAAACTCCAATGAATAGAGGCCTAACCTATTTAGCTGTTCTTGATAAGACAACCCCTTCATCCCAGGAATCAGCCTAGTGAGCCTTTTCTGAACTGCCTCCAATGCTAATATATCCTTCCTTAATTACGGGGACCAAAACTGTACACAGTACTCCACTTGCGGTCTCACCAACACCCTGTACAGTTGTAACAAGACTTCCCTATTTTAAAACTCTAACCCCCTAGCAATATAGGCCAAAATTCCATTCACCTTCCTAATTACTTGCTGCACCTGCATGCTAAATTTTGTGTTTCATGTACAAGAACACCCAGATCCCTCTGTACTGCAGTATTTCATTGTATTTCTCCATCTAAATAATAATCTGCCTTTTTATTCTTCCTACCAAAGTGGATGACCTCACACTTCCCCACATTGAACACCATCTGCCAAGTTTTTGCCCACTCACTTAACCTATCTATATCCCATTGCAGTTTATTTGTGTCCTCATCACAACATGCCTTCCCACCTATTTTTGTATCATCCGCAAATTTGGATACACTACACTCTGTCCCTTCCTCCAAGTCATTAATATAGATAGTAAATAGTTGAGGCCCTAGGACCAATCCTCGTGGCACCCCGCTAGTTACGGCTTTCCAACCTGAAAAAGACCCATTAATCCCGACTCTCTGCCTTCTGTATGTTAGCCAATCCATGCCAACACATTACCCCCAATACCCTGACCTCTTATTTTGTGCAATAACCTTTTATGTGGCACCTTATCAAACGCCTTCTGAAAATCCAAACAGACGACATCTACTGGTTCCCCTTTATCCACTCTGCTTGTTATATCCTCAAAGAACTCTAACAAATTTGTCAAACATGATTTCCCTTTCATAAAACCATGTTGACTCTGTTTAATTGCATTATGTTTTTCTAAATGTCCTTCTATTTCTTCCTTAATAATGGACTCTAGCATTTTCCCAATGGCAGATGTTAAGCTAACTGGTCTATAGTTTCCTGTTTTCTGTCTCCCCCCTTTTTTGAATAGAGGTGTCACATTAGCGGTTTTCCAATCCACTGGTACCCTACCGGAATCCAGTGAGTTTTGGTATATTACGACCAATGCCTCCACTATCTCTGCAGCCACTGCTTTTCAAACCCTTGGATGCAGGCCATCAGGTCCTGGCCACTTCTCTGCTTTTAGTCCCATCAGTTTGTCCAGCACATTTTCCCTCGTGATAGAGATTGTGACAAGTTCTTCCCTCCCATTTACATCTTGCTCATCTATTATTGTTGGGATGTTTATAGTGTCCTCCACCATGAAGACCAATGCAAAATATTGGCTTAAATTATCTGCCATTTCCCTGTTCCCTGTTATTAATTCCCCAGTCTCATCCTCTCAGGTCCCAGACTTTCTTTAGCTACTCTCTTCCTTTTTATATACCTGTAGAAGCTCTTACTGTTTGTTTTTATATTTCTTGCCAATTTACTCTCAGAATCAATTTTCTCCCTCTTTATTAGTTTTTTAGTCATCTGCTGCTGGTTTCTAAAAAAAAATCCCAATCCTCTGGCCTACCACGAGCTTTTGCCGCTTTGTACACCTTTGTTTTTGATTTGATATTCTCCTTAACGTCCTTTGTTATCCACGGGAGGTTCATGTTCTCTTCAAGTCCTTCTTTCTGACTGGAATAAATGTTTGCTGAGTGTTATGAAATATCTGCTTAAAAGTCGACCACTGCTCATCTACTGACTTCCCCTGTAGTCTATCTTCGCAGCCCGCTTTAGACAACTCTTTCTTCATACCTCTGTAATTGCCCTTTTTTAAGTTGAAGACACTGGTTTGAGACCTGAGTTGCTCACCCTCAAACTGAATTTGAAATTCTACCATGTTATGATCGCTTCCCCCTAGAGGATCCTTAACTACGAGATCTCTTATTAATCCTACCTCATTATACATTACCAAGTCTAAAATAGCCTGTTCCCTGGTAGGTTCTGCAATGTACTGTTCTAAGAAACAATCCCTGATGCACTCTACAAATTCATCTTCCATGTTACCCTTGCCAATTTGATTTGTCCAGTCTATATGCAGATTAAAATCACCCATGATAATTGTAGTGCCCTTCTTACAAGCCTCCATTATTTCCTGATTAATACTTTGTCCTACGGAGTGGCAACTCTCGAGGGCCTATAGACCACTCCCACCCATGATTTCTTTCCCCTGCTATTCCTTATTTCCATCCAAACTAATTCTACATCATGATCTATTACACCTATATCATTACTGATAAATGCACTGATCCCTTCCTTTAGTAACAAAGCTACCCCACCTCCTTTTCCCTTCTACCTATTCTTCTGGAACGTTGAATATCCTTGAACATTGAGTTTCCAGTCCTGGTCATCCTGCAACCATGTCTCTGTGATAGCTATCAAATCATATTCATGTCTTTCTATTTGTGCCATCAGCTCAATTACCAATTGATTTCTTGTGAGGCTGACTTGTCACATCTTTTTCACAGACACATGGAAATTCTCATACTGTGGGGCTTCCCGAAGGCTCGGACACTGAGTTCGGAGGAGCCAGATGCACTGAAGATTTTGTTGTGATGCTTCCTGTCTCTAAATCACCTGCCAACTCACCATTCAGACCTATATGTGAAAAATGATGGCTCAGAGAAAGTAACAGAGAGATGCAGGTGTCCAATGGAACTAAACACCTGTTCAGGTCGTCAGCTCCAGGGGAAAATTTTAGGGCTAAAATAAACGCAAAAAAAAGGCAAAAATACCCCCAATTACTTCTATGAAGATACAGTACCAGTACTAGAATAATGCTCCAAAACAGATGTTTGAAAATCAGACCTATAATACTGATTTGAATGCTGCTTTATGTAATTTAGAATAATATAAATATGATTTAATTCAGTTTAGTCATAGCTAAAAGCATTTGCCTCACATTTAATGATACAAATGTATTGTTTCAATGAATCAAATTGACTTATTTTGCTCATCCATTGCTAGCTGCATTAAGGAAAGAGGAAAGGTTTTACAACAGGTTATGTTTCAGCCAGTTACAAGGAGAAATGCAAGAGAAACCCAAACTGCCTGGGTATATCCTTTTTCTGTCTCTGCAGCAATGCTGAAATTCAGAACTCACCATATGATCACTTCATAATAAAATGTGGGACAGGCTCTTTGGAGCAGCTAGCCTACTCTTGTTCTAAAATACCAAATTGATTTCTGTAAATATCACTTCAATGCGTTGTGGAACGCAGTATTTGTTGCCTTTGTTGACACATAAGTCTGTGCTAAAACTCTTTCTTCAACAATAACAGAGTGGATGTTGGCATTTACACCTGGCCTGACAGCTACATTCGCCTGGTAGGAGGTGTCACTTCCATCCTTACAAGGTAAATATCACTGGAGGAGGGGAGAAACACTGCTAGGACTCCCTGCAACAGGTGTTTCCATTTCCCTGACATATTCGGGATCTGCCAGAATACTGGAGGCCATGATATCAACTGTGATGAGAGCCAGCCACCACCAGATAGGCCAAAGTGGGGCTGCTGGATAGGCACAGAGTTCAGGCCAGGGAAGCAGAATGGAACCAGATCAGGAAAACGTTCTCAATCACTCCCTTTACACAAAGGGCCAAACAGGATTTTCGCACATCAGTGCGAAAGATAAGGCTGAAGTATTTGCAACAATCTTCAGCCAGAAGTGCCGAGTTGATGATCCATCTCGGCCTCCTCCTGAAGTCCCCAGCATCATAGATGCCAGACTTCAGCCAATTCGATTCACTCCGCATAATATCAAGAAATGGCTGAAAGCACTGGATACTGCAAAAGCTATGGGCCCTGACAACATTCCAGCAATAGGACTGAAGACCTGTGCTCCAGAACTTGCCGCACCCCTAGCCAAGCTGTTCCAGTATAGCTACAACACTGGCATCTACCCGGCAATGTGGAAAATTGCCCAGGTATGTCCTGTACACAAAAAGCAGGACAAGTCCAACCTGGCCAATTACCGCCCCATCAGTCTACTCTCAATCATCAGTAAAGTGATGGAAGATGTCATCAACAGTGCCACCAAGCAGCACTTGCTTAGCAATAACCTGCTCAGTGATGCTCAGTTTGGGTTCTGCCAGGGCCACTCAGCTCCTGACCTCATTACAGCCTTGGTTCAAACATGGACAAAAGAGCTGAACTCAAGAGGTGAGGTGAGAGTGACTGCCCTTGACATCAAGGCAGCATTTGACCCAGTATGGCATCAAGGAGCCCTAGCAAAACTGGAGTCAATGGGAATCAGAGGAAAACTCTCTGCAGGTTGGAGTCACACCTAGCGCAAAGGAAGATGGCTGTGGTTGTTGGAGGTCAATCATCTGAGCTCCAGGACATCATTGCAGCAGTTCCTCAGGGTAGTGTCCTAGGCCCAACCATCTTCAGCTGCTTCATTTATGACCTTCCTTCAATCATAAGGTCAGAAGTGGGGATGTCGCTGATGACTGCACAATGTTCCGCACCATTCGCGACTCCTCAAATACTGAAGCAGTCTGTGTAGAAATGCAGCAAGACCTGGACACTATCCAGGCTTGGGCTGATAAGTGGCAAGTAACATTTGCGCCACATAAGTGCCAGGCAATGACCATCTCCAACAAGAGAGAATCTAACCATCTCCCCTTGACATTCAATGACATTACCATTGCTGAATCCCCCACTATCAACATCCTAGGGGATACCATTGACCAGAAACTGAACTGGAGTACTCATATAAATACCGTAGCTACAAGAGCAGGTCAGAGGCTGGGAATCCTGCGGTGAAAAACTCACCTCCTGACTCCCCAAAGCCTGTCCACCATCTACAAGGCACAAGTCAGGAGCGTGATGGCATACTCTCCACTTGCCTGGATGGGTACAGCTCCAACAACACTCAAGAAGCTCGACACCATCCAGGACAAAGCAGCCCGCTTGATTGGCATACCATCCACAAACATTCACTCCCTCCACCACCGACGCACAGTGGCAGCAGTGTGTACCATCTACAAGATGCACTGCAGCAATGCCCCAAGGCTCCTTAGACAGCAGCTTTCAAACCCCGACCTCTATCACCTCGAAGGACAAGAACAGCAGATGCATGGGAACACCACCACCTGCAAGTTCCCGTCCAAGTCATACACCATCCTGACTTGGAACTATTTTGCTGTTCCTTCACTGTCGCTGGGTCAAAATCCTGGAACTCCCTTCCCAACAGCACTGTGGGTATACCTACCTCACATGGACTGCAGCGGTTCAAGAAGGCAGCTCACCACCACCTTCTCAAGGGCAATTAGGGATGGGCAATAAATGCTGGCATAGCCAGTGACGCCCACATCCCATGAATGTATAAAAAAAAATGGATTTGACCAGGATTCAGCTGAAGTTGTGTAGTCGGGTAGGAAGGTGTGGAGGGGTTGCTAGCCTGGGCAAAGCTCTCGATCAGTGGCAAGAGGTGCCAGATTTCCCAGCTGCATGGAGCACAATGGGGCGGGGGGGAGGATATGGCCACAGTGATTCTTGCAACCACCTACTCCATCGAACAGGGCCATTGCTGGACAACACTGATGGGTGCAATTCCGGGGCAAGTGAAGAAAAATTTCCGGGGCCTACCACTTTAACAAACTAAAGGCCAGTAATGGGTTCATTCATGAGGCACCTTCCAGAGATATTGCCGAGGGAAGTTGTGTCAGCAGATGACATGAGCAAATGTGCCTCACTGTTTAAAGGTAAACACTTTCTTTAAAAAGTGTTTGTAAAACATCTAATTCCAGGGAGAGGGAGAAACAAGCTATTTGTCATTCTTGTCACAATAATTTCTTGTGCAAGTAACATAACGTTGTGATTTAAAATCAGTTACTGTATATTTGGAAATAGAGTAGACTGTCGCCAACGTCTCTTTTCAAATGATGGTTTCCCTTTAAGTTGTGCAATGCCAGGTAGTAATTCACTCCTACAATGCAGACCTTTTCTTTTCACTGCCCACCAATCTAAATGGAGTCAATTAAACAACTCAGACTCAATGCTGACAGAGCCTGCATCTGAGATAACATTTTAAAAGTGGAGAGTAAGTGTACCTCCTACAGACTCACCAATTACCGGTTGTCATACTGAAAGTAATAAGGAAGTCTATAATCTATTTGCCACAAATCAAAGAAGATGTGTAAAGCTAAGTAACTATAATGAAAGACAGAAAATGGGCAAAAGAACATTTTAAAGAACTAACAGTACTTTTCTTTGGGGTCAAATAGGAAGCAGCCCGACTGGAAATTATTAGTCACTGTGGTGTTGTTATGGGGATGAACACCCAAGCAGAGGCCGAACATTTGTACACTGGGAGGGAGAAAGTCACCACAGGCCACTCTCATACATTTCTTAGTAGCGGGTTATACAGCAGTTTTGGCACATGATTTAGAATAGGTCAGCAACTTTGCTTAGCTAAGGGAAGGTCTATTATATCAAGGAGTACTCAACAGGTAAGGTGGAATCTGTAGGAAGAGAAACAGAGTTAGCATTTTAGGTCAATAACCTTTCATGAGAACTGTTTTTGTTCTAGTTCTGATGAAAGCTTACTGACCTGAAACACTAACTCTGTTTTTCTCTCCACAGATGCTGCCAGACCTGCTGAGTATTTCCAGTATTTTCTGTTTTTAATTCAGGTTTCCATCATCCACAGAATTTTGCTTTTCTATGATGTTAAGGGATGACCTTCAAAAGGGGAGAGTCAGGAAATAGTTTACAGATAAGAATGAACCAAAAAAAAGCAAACTAAAAACACAGGTTCAGAAGCTGAAACAATGGAAAAAGCTGAAGCTTTAAAATCACTGGGAGATCTAATCAAAACATTGCACGGAAGCATGGAAGGAAAATGGTAAAGATGTAGAGAAAAGTCTGATGCCTCACCAATACGCTGTTCAGTCTGGATCAAGTTAATTTCTAGGCGCCATGCATTAAAAATGCAATGAAGTAAGCAGACATCACCATTAAGTCTGTGAGGACCAGCAGCTAAGGACAAGGCTGTTGTTGGGTAATAAAAACAAGAAATGCTGGAACCACTCAGCAGGTCTGGCAGCATCTGTGGAAAGAGAAGCAGAGTTAACGTTTCAGGTCAGTGACCCTTCATCGGAACTGACCCGAAACGTTAACTCTGCTTCTCTTTCCACAGATGCTGCCAGACCTGCTGAGTGGTTCCAGCATTTCTTATTTTTATTTCAGATTTCCAGCATCCGCAGTATTTTGCTTTTATTTTGTTGTTGGGTAAGCTGCTTGCTGATACATTGGCCTGGAATTTAATGTGCAGTCCCACTGTCAGAGGGACGGGGAGTGGGTGTCATTAGTCAGGGAAACCTGAAAGTAGTGAAGTGCATCTGTCAGCGGCTCTTGTGCACAGCCACTGCATTAACATCTGATTTCTGGGTTTCCTGTCCAATTAGCAACAGTGGGCATGATGACTATTTAAAGGGACAGTAAAAACATGCAATTTGAAGTGGCGGTCAGATGGAGGAAGAAAGAAATGTTACCATGGAAGGTAGACAGTCAAAGGCTGGACTCAGCTTAAGTGACACCTCCCTGGATGTGCTGCTGGGGGCTGTGAGGATCTGGAGAGATATACTGTTCTCTAGTGAAGAGAAGAAGAAGCCGGCTGGGGACACCAATAAGGTGTGGTTGGAGATGGAACAAGAGGTCAGCAGCAGGAGTGTGATGGGGTGCTCTGAGATCCAATGCAAGAAGCGGTTCAATGACATAGGTAGGGCAGGAAAGTTGAGAGCAATGACACATTTACCTACATCCTGATGTGCGTATCACACTAATCCCCTCACTCTACCTTCTCAAGTCTACTTCAGCACATCGTTCCTTTCACCAACTTGCCATCCCTCTTTGATTATACACTTCCTCACATCCTCATCTGCCTGTCCACCACTGACAGTCATCTTCATCCTTATGTAATGTCATGCCTCTCCCTCATTGTCATCCTCAAAAATCCTCTTCATCCATCCATTTAACACATGCCATTAGTCTCATTTCACAGAATCATAGAATCATTACAGTGCAGAAGGAGGCCATTCAGCCCATCATGTCCGCACTGGCTCTCTGAAAGAGCAATTCCCTCAGTCCCATTCCCCTGCCTTCTCCCCAGTCCCCTGCACATTCTTCCTTTTCATATAACAGTCTAATTCCCTTTTGAATGCTTCAATTGAACCTGCCTCCACCACGTTCTCAGGCAGTGCATTCCAGACCTTAACCATTCACAACGTGAAAAGGTTTTTCCTCATGTCACTTTTGCTTCTCTTACCAAATACTTTAAATCTGTGCCCTCTCATTCTCAATCCTTTCACGAGTGGGAACAGTTTCTCTTTATCTACTCTGTCCAAACCTCTCATGATTTTGAATACCTCTATCAAATCACCTCTCAACCTTCTCTTCTCCAAGGAAAACGGTCCTAACTTCTCCAATCTATCTCCATAACTGAAATTCCTCATCCCTGGAACCATTCCCGTGAACCTTTTCTGTACTCTCTCCAATACCCTCACATCTTTTGTAAACTGCAGGGCCCAGAACTGGACGCATTACTCCAGCTGAGGCCGAACTAGTGTCTTATGCAAGTTAAATATAACTTCCTTGCTCTTGTATTCTATGCCCCTATTAATAAAGCCCAGGATACTGTACGCTTTATTAACCGCTCTCTCGACCTGTCCTGCCACCTTCAATGACTTATGCACATATACACCCAGGTCCCTCTGCTCCTGCACCCCATTTAAAATTGTACCCTTTATGTTATATTGACTCTCCATGTCCTTCCTACTAAAATGAATCACTTCACATTTCTCTGCATTGAACTTCATCTGACACCTGTCTGCCCATTCCACCAACATGTATATCTCCTTTTGAAGTTCTACATTATCCTCCTCACTGTTCACAATGTTTCCAAGTTTCGTGTCATCTGCAAATTTTGAAATTGTGCCCTGTACACCAAGGCTCGGTCATTAATATATATCAGGAAAAGCAAGGGTCCCAACACTGATCCCTGGGGAACTCCACTACAAACCTTCCTCCAGCCCAAAAAACATCCATTGACCACTATTCTTTGTTCCTGTCACTCAGCCAATTTCGTATCCATGTTGCTACCATCCCTTTTATTTCATGAGCTACAAGTTTGCTCACAAGTTTGTTGGTGTGGCATTGTATCAAATGCTTTTTAAAAGTCCATGTACACCACTTCAACAGCATTGCCCTCATCAAGGTCTCTTTCCCTCCTTGCAGGAGAAGAGAGCAAAAATACAAGAGGTAGAAAAATGAAGTGAGCCCACCAGTCCTCACAGTTAACCAGTGCAAAGAACCAATCAATCGAGCCTCAGCATTCCTGGCCATTGGGGATGGAAAAATGGGGACCTCCCAGCTATCTAGTGACAGAACCAAATATCAGACAGCTGCATGGCATACAACATATTCCACTTCTTTCCCTTCCTCCTCCTCCTCCTTCTTGGAATCGTCTGAAGAGATTTTGTGCTCTGTGTTTTGTTCCTCCAGCAAGTCCAAACCTCACTTCTGGGCAATGTTGTGTAGAACACAGCCACCTACAACCATTCTGGAGGCCCTGACTGGTGTGTACTGAAAGGCACCTTCAGATCTGTCCAGGTACCTGACGCGCAGCTTCAGCAATAATGATAGCTTGCTTGATAACACATCTGGTGGTGATATGGCATTCATTGTATCGCTTCTGTGCCTCATTCTTCAGGTTTCTGAGAGGTGCCATCAACCATTTTTTAAGTGGATATTCCTTGTCTGCCAGCCAATAGCTCTGCTTCAAGGGGCAATGAGATCAGGGTAGGTCACTGCTGCAGAATGGAAGCCTCATGGCAGCTTCCCAAGAATCTTGTGCTCATCTGTATAAGGTGGCTTGTGGTTTCATACCAGCTGCATATTGATGGAGTAAGAGCCCTTGTGCCTGGTGAGCATGCCTCGGTGGTCTAGAGCAACCTTAATTACCAGATCTGTGCAGTTGATGATGGCCTGCCATTGTGAGAAGCCAGCCAGAGCTGCACACCCAAACGCCCACTCACTCTGACTGGCATCATCACAGGGGGAGTTTACATAATTGGTGGCCTTTGCAAAGAAGCCATCAGTCACCTGTCCAATGCAGTGTGTACCCCCAACTGAAAGATCCTGCCAATATCTCCAGCACAATCCTGGAATGATCCAGTGGCAAAAATAGCTGAGGGCAGTGGTGACTTTGAAAGCCACTGATAATGTGTGGCCATCAGGTCCAGTTGGCACTGGTATTGTTCTGGCAGGTTGCAAATGTCTGCCATCAGCTAAGCTTCCTGAGAGACAGGTGTTCCAACATGTCGAGAAAGATTATCATCTTCCTGTAGACCTATATGTTTTGGCCTCCAGTGAACTACAGCTCTTTGCTGGTCCTCTTTGTCCTCTGGAGCATCAGGTCTGTGTGTTCCATTTTTAAAAAATATTTTGTTCCTGGGATCTAAGTGTCTCTGGCAAGGTCAGCATTTATTGCCCATCCCTAATCTCTCTTGGGAAGGTGGTGGTGAGTCTCCTTGTTGAAGCGTTGCAGTCCATGTGATGTAGGTACACCTACAGTGCTGTTAGGGAGGGAGTTCCAGGTTCTTCATCCAGTGACAGTGAAGGACAATGATATAGTTCCAAGTCAGGATGGTGTGTGACTTGGAGGGGAACTTGCAGATGGTGGTGTTCCTATGCATCTGCTGCCCTTGTCCTTCTAGGTGGTAGAGGTCGCGAGTTTCAAAGGTGCTGTTGCAGGTGGACGGAGTGAATGTTCAAGGTTCTGGATGGGGTGCAGATCAAGTGGGCTGCTTTGTCCTGGATGGTGGCGAGCTTCTTGAGTGTTGTTGGAACTGCACTCATCCAGGAAAGTGCAGAGTATTCCACCACACTCCTGACTTGTGCCTTATAGATGGTGGACAGGCTTTGGCGTGTCAGAAGATGAGTTACTTGCTACAGGATTCCCATCCCTGCTCTTGTAGTAGCCATAGTAGTTATATGGCTGGTCCAGTTCAGTTTCTGATCAATGGTAACCCCAGGATGTTGATAGTGAGGGATTTAGCAATAGTAATACCATTGAACATCAAGGGGAGATGGTTAGATTCTCTCTTTTTAGAGATGGTCATTGTCTGGCACTTGTGTGGCATGCATGTTACTTGCCACTTATCAGCCCAAGCCTGAATGTTGTTCAGGTCTTGCTGCATCTGGACATGGGCTGTTTCAGTGTCTAAGGAGTTGTGAATGGTGCTGAACATTGTGCAATCATCAGTGAACATCTCTACTTCTGACCTTATGATGGAGGGAAAGTCATTGATAAAGCAGCTAAAGATGATTGGGCCTAGGATACTACCCTAAGGAACTCCTGCAGTGATGTCCTCGGACTGAGATGATTGACCTCCAACAACCAAAACCATCTTTCTTTGTGCTAGGTATGACTCCAGCTTCTGGAGAATTTTTCCTCTGATTCCTATTGACCTCAATTTTGCTAGGGCTCCTTGATGCTGCACTCAGTCAAATTTTCCTTTGATATCAAGAGCTCACCTCACCTCTGAAGCTCATTGCTTTTGTCAATGTTTGGACAAAGACTGAAATGAGGTCAGGAGCTGGGTGGCCCTGGCGGAACTCAAACTGAGCATTGGTGAGCAGGTTATTACTGAGTAAGTGCCACTTGATAGCACTTTCGATGACATCTTCCATCCTGCTGCTGCTGGTGTGATGCTCATCTGAGGTCCCAAGTAAGCAGCACCCATGCTGATCTGATAGATCAGAGATCCAAAGTACAGATCATACTTCCCAATATCCAAAGTATAAATGACTCTGCCAAAGTGTTCAAAGTAACCCTCAGCACAAGAACTGCAAACAACCATTTCACAAAACAGGTAAGAAAACAGATGTAAGTACTGAGTACTTATTGACATATTTCACTGCCATGTCTTCGTGTCCCTCAATTGCCACTCTGTTAACCTAATAACAGGAGAAATAGGAGCAGGAGTAGGTCATTCAACCCTCCGAGTCTGATCTGCCATTTAATAAGATCATGGCTGATCTTTGACCTCAACTCCATCTTCCCACACTGTCCCCATAATCCTCAGTTCCCTGAATACCCAAAAATGTATTGATCTCTGTCTTGAGTATACTCACGACTGAGCATTCACAGCTCCCTGAGGTAGAGAGTTTTAAAACCCTTTGAATGAAGATATTTCTCCTCCTCTCAGTCCTCAATGGCAACCCCTTATTTTGAGACTGTGGCCCCCTAGTTCTGGACTGCCCAACCAGGGAAAACATCCTCCCAGGATCTACCCTATCAAGCCCCTGAGTTCTCATCTTGCTTTCACTGCTGAATTCTTAGAAGCCTGGGAAACCCGTGGACCTAAAGGTAAATTGCAAAGGACATGTCAATATTGCTCTGATTGTGCAATTTACATATTGGCAACCTGCCTCTCCCGAGGGGATTGCTTGCATACAGACTAACCTATGGTGTTAACTGCGGAGATTGGCAGGTTGGAGTCGGCTTCCCGATGTGCTTGCATTTTCCCAGATTCCACGTCCTACCCCTCCCCACAACCAGCACCCAAATTCACGCCGTCACCCACATTAAAATTCCCTCCATTGTTGCATAAGTAGGAAGGAAATTATATCATCCTTCCGACCCTTTGCATCAAGTAATTAAGTCTGTTTCAAACACAGAATATTAAGCTTACATGGGTCATCACTGAAAAATATTTTATTTGCAGTGCAGCTATGATGCTAATGTTGGTAATATGCTGGAATGTTATGGTAAAAGCCTTGAAGTTCCAACAGCTGGAGTACTGATTTGCCAACCAGATGATTAATTAATAAATTTGAAGCCCAAGGCTACTTCTCATCTAAATCCACTCGCTTCACGATGTTTTCCAGCGAAGCTATTTGATGAAGTATCTCACAGTAATGAAGTATCACATGTAAAAGAGATTAAAAAGTTCCTTTGGTTCATTTGTTTTGCCCTAGGGCAGGTCCTAACTTACTTTTGAGATTCTTGAGCTTACTACAGAAGATTAGCTGATGTGGTTGCCCATTACCTTCCTGTGTCACAGATTTTACCTTCAGGCTTCCTTCTCCTAGTTAAGCTGGAACTAAAGCTGAAGCATTCCACTTTACAATCCGGTGAAGGGTCTGGGGAGGGTGAAGGTGAGGGAGTTGTGGGGGGTGGGGGGTGGTGGGCGGGAACATCATCAGTCACACATATTCAGAACTGGCACCTGCTGGGCTGGATTTTGTTTCCAGCCCGATATTGGGTTCCGTGGTGGGGGGTGGGGGGGAGGGGCACGGAAAATCGGAGCGACAGCGGCCCCATGGAATCCAATGCTGGGATTGTGGGGCACAATCTTCCCGAAAGCAGGGAAGCTACTTGGCGGTGCCTACGCCGCACTATGTTTAGTTTAGTTTAGTTTAGAGATACAGCACTGAAACAGGCCCTTCGGCCCACCGAGTCTGTGCCGACCATCAACCACCCATTTATACTAATCCTACACTAATCCCATATTCCTATCTCATCCCCACCTGACCCTACATATTTCCCTACCACCTACCTACACTAGGGGCAATTTATAATGGCCAATTAACCTATCAACCTGCAAGTCTTTGGCATGTGGGAGGAAACCGGAGCACCCGGAGGAAACCCACGCAGACACAGGAAGAACTTGCAAACTCCGCACAGGCAGTACCCGGAATCGAACCCGGGTCCCTGGAGCTGTGAGGCTGCGGTGCTAACCACTGCGCCACTGTGCCGCCCCTATGATGGGACCCAAGTTAGCATATGTAAATTACATATTTCCCTGAACTAAAATGTAAACAGCAGCAATCTTACCTTCAGTTCCCAATCTTTAGCATGATCTACGGCACTCACACGCCTTCACTTTCCCATCCCGGAAAGCTGGCACCACCGGGGTGGGGAAGGGGTAAGCTCCGCAGTCTGATGGGTATGGAGAGGAATGGGTGAACTCTGCACTCTGATGGGTATGGGGGTGGGGGAAGGGGTGAACTCTGCACTCTGATAGGTATGGGGGCGGGGGGAAGGGGTGAACTCTGCACTCTGATAGGTAAGGGGGGATGGGGTGAACTCTGCACTCTGATAGGTAAGGGGGGATTAGGTGAACACTGCACTCAGATAGGTAAGGGGGGAAGGGGTGTATTCAGCACTTTGATAGGTATGGGGGGGGGAAGGGGTGAGCTCGGCACTCTGATGGGTATGGGGGGAGAAGGAGTGAACTCTGCACTCTGATGGGTATGGGGGGGAAGGGGTGAACTCTGCACTCTGATAGGTAAGGGGGGATGGGGTGAACTCTGCACTCTGATGGGTATGGGCGGGAGAAGAAGTAAACTCTGCACTCTGATAGGTAAGGGGGGTGAAGGAATGAACTCAGCACTCTGATGGGTTTTAGGGGGGAAGGGGTGAACTCTGCACTCTGATTGGTAAGGGGGGAAGGGGTGAACTCTTCACTCTGATAGGTAAGGGCGGAAGGAGTGAACTCTGCACTCTGATGGGTAAGGGGGGTGAAGGAATGAACTCAGCACTCTGATGGGTTTTAGGGGGGATGGGGTGAACTCTGCACTCTGATAGGTATGGGGGAGAAGGAGTGAACTCAGCACTCTGATGGGTTTTAGGGGGGAAGGGGTGAACTCTGCACTCTGATTGGTAAGGGGGGAAGGGGTGAACTCTGCACTCTGATGGGTAAGGGGGGATGGGGTGAACTTTGCACTCTGATGGGTAAGGGGGGATGGGGTGAACTTTGCACTCTGATGGGTAAGGGGGGATGGGGTGAACTGTGCACTCTGATGGGTAAGGGGGGATGGGGTGAAATCTGCACTCTGATAGGTAAGGGGGGATGGGGTGAACTCTGCACTCTGATGGGTATGGGAGGGAAGGGGTGAACTTTGCACTCTGATGGGTAAGGGGGGATGGGGTGAACTGTGCACTCTGATGGGTAAGGGGGGATGGGGTGAAATCTGCACTCTGATAGGTATGGGAGGGAAGGGGTGAACTCTGCACTCTGATGGGTATGGGAGGGAAGGGGTGAAATCTGCACTCTGATGGGTAAGGGGAGAAGGGGTGAACTCTGCACTCTGATAGGTAAGGGGGGAAGGGGTGAACTCTGCACTCTGATAGGTAAGGGGGGAAGGGGTGAACTCTGCACTCTGATAGGTAAGGGGGGATGGGGTGAACTCTGCACTCTGATAGGTAAGGGGGGAAGGGGTGAACTCTGCACTCTGATAGGTAAGGGGGGAAGGGGTGAAATCTGCACTCTGATAGGTATGGGAGGGAAGGGGTGAACTCTGCACTCTGATGGGTATGGGAGGGAAGGGGTGAACTCTGCACTCTGATGGGTAAGGGGGGAAGGAGTGAACTCTGCACTCTGATAGGTAAGGGGGGAATGGATGAACACTGCACTCTGATAGGTAAGGGGGGAAGGGGTGAACTCTGCACTCTGATAGGTAAGGGGGGATGGGGTGAAATCTGCACTCTGTTGGGTATGGGAGGGAAAAGGTGAACTCTGCACTCTGATAGGTAAGGGGGGAAGGGGTGAACTCTGCACTCTGATAGGTATAGGAGGGAAGGGGTGAACTCTGCACTCTGATGGGTAAGGGGGGAAGGAGTGAACTCTGCACTCTGATAGGGAAGGGGAGAAGGAGTGAACTCTGCACTCTGATGGGTATGGGGGGCGGATGTGGTGAACTCTGCACTCTGACAGGGAAGGGGTGAAGGAGTGAACTCTGCACTCTGATGGGTTTAAGGGGGAAGGGGTGAACTCTGCACTCTGATGGGTATGGCGGGGAAGGGGTGAACTCTGCACTCTGATAGGTAAGGGGGAAACGGGTGAACTCTGCACTCTGAAAGGTAAAGTGGGATGGGGTGAAATCAGCACACTGATGGGTATGGGGGGGAAGGGGTGAATTCTGCAATCTGATGGGTATGGGGGGGAAGGGGTGAAATCTGCATTCTGATGGGTATGGGGGTGAAGAGGTGAACTCTGCACTTTGACGGGTATGGGGGGGAGGGGGGATCTCTGCACTCTGATGGATATGGGGGGGAGGGGGTGAACTCTGCAATCTGATGGGTATATGGGTGAGGAGGTGAACTCTGCACTCTGATGGGTACGGGGGGAAGGGGTGAACTCTGCAATCTGATGGGTATGAGGGGGAACGGGTGAAATCTGCACTCTGATGTGTATGGGGGGGAAGGGGTGAACTCTGCACTCTGATAGGTATGGGGTGGAAGGGGTAAACTCTGCACTCTGATAGGTAAGGGGGGGTGGGGTGAAATCTGCACTGATGGGAATGATGGGGAAGGAGTGAACTCTGCACTCTGATGGGTATGGCGGGGAGGGGGTGAACTCTGCACTCTGATGGGTATGGGGGGAGCCGGTGAACACTGCACTCTGATGGGTATGGGGGGGAAGGGGTTAAATCTGCATTCTGATGGGTATTGGGGGGAAGAGGGGAACTCTGCAATCTGATGCGTATGGGGAGGAAGGGGTGAAATCTGCATTCTGATGGGTATGGGGGGGAAGAGGTGAACTCTGCAATCTGATGCGTATGGGGGGAAGGGGTGAACTCTGCACTCTGATAGGTAAGGGGGGAAGGGGTGAACTCTGCACTCCAATAGGTATGGGGGGAAGGGGTGAACTCTGCACTCTGATAGCTATGGGGTGGAAGGGGTGAACTCTGCACTCTGATAGGTAAGGGGGGATGGGGTGAACTCTGCACTCTGATGGGTAAGGGGGGATGGGGTGAAATATGCACTGTGATGGGTATGGGAGGGAAGGGGTGAACTCTGCACTCTGATGGGTTTTAGGGGGGAAGGGGTGAACTCTGCAATCTGATTGGTTAGGGGGGATGGGGTGAACTCTGCACTCTGATAGGTAAGGGGGGAAGGGGTGAACTCTGCAATCTGATGGCTAAGGTGGGATGGGGTGAAATCTGCACTGTGATGGGTATGGGAGGGAAGGGGTGAAATCTGCACTATGATAGGTAAGGGGGGATGGGGTGAACTCTGCACTCTGATGGGTAAGGGGGGAAGGGGTGAACTCTGCACTCTGATAGGTATGGGAGGGAAGGGGTGAACTCTGCACTCTGATGGGTAAGGGGGGAAGTGGTGAACTCTGCACTCTGATAGGTATGGGAGGGAAGGGGTGAAATCTGCACTCTGATGGGTAAGGGGGGAAGGGGTGAACTCTGCACTCTGATAGGTATGGGAGGGAAGGGGTGAACTCTGCACTCTGATGGGTAAGGGGGGAAGGAGTGAACTCTGCACTCTGATAGGTAAGGGGGGAATGGGTGAACACTGCACTCTGATAGGTAAGGGGGGAAGGGGTGAAATCTGCACTCTGATAGGTAAGGGGGGATGGGGTGAAATCTGCACTCTGATGGGTATGGGAGGGAAAAGGTGAACTCTGCACTCTGATGGGTAAGGGGGGAAGGAGTGAACTCTGCACTCTGATAGGTAAGGGGGGAAGGGGTGAACTCTGCACTCTGATAGGTATAGGAGGGAAGGGGTGAAATCTGCACTCTGATGGGTAAGGGGGAAGGAGTGAACTCTGCACACTGATAGGTAAGGGGGGAAGGGGTGAACTCTGCACTCTGATAGGTAAGGGAGGGAAGGGGTGAACACTGCACTCTGAAGGGTAAGGGGGGATGGGGTGAAATCTGCACTCTGATAGGGAAGGGGAGAAGGAGTGAACTCTGCACTCTGATGGGTATGGGGGGGCGGATGGGGTGAACTCTGCACTCTGACAGGGAAGGGGAGAAGGAGTGAACTCTGCACTCTGATGGGTTTTAGGGGGAAAGGGTGAACTCTGCACTCTGATAGGTAAGGGGGAAACGGGTGAACTCTGCACTCTGATGGGTATGGGGGGAGGGAGTGAACTCGGCACTCTGATGGGTATGGGGGGAAGGGGTGAATTCTGCAATCTGATGGGTATGGGGGGGAAGGGATGAATTCTGCAATCTGATGGGTATGGGGGGAGGGAGTGAACTCGGCACTCTGATGGGTATGGGGGGAAGGGGTGAATTCTGCAATCTGATGGGTATGGGGGGGAAGGGGTGAATTCTGCAATCTGATGGGTATGGGGGGGAGGGGGTGAAATCTGCACTCTGATAGGTAAGGGGGGAAGGGGTGAACTCTGCACTCTGATAGGTATGGGAGGGAAGGGGTGAACTCTGCACTCTGATAGGTAAGGGGGGAAGGGGTGAACTCTGCACTCTGATAGGTAAGGGGGGAAGGGGTGAACTCTGCACTCTGATAGGTATGGGAGGGAAGGGGTGAACTCTGCACTCTGATAGGTATGGGAGGGAAGGGGTGAACTCTGCACTCTGATAGGTAAGGGGGGATGGGGTGAAATCTGCACTCTGATAGGTAAGGGGGGAAGGGGTGAACTCTGCACTCTGATAGGTATGGGAGGGAAGGGGTGAACTCTGCACTCTGATAGGTAAGGGGGGAAGGAGTGAACTCTGCACTCTGATGGGTATGGCGGGGAGGGGGTGAACTCTGCAATCTGATGGGTATGGGGGGGAGGGGGTGAACTCTGCAATCTGAAGGGTATGGGGGGGAGGGGGTGAACTCTGCACTCAGATGGGTATGGGGGGGAAGGGGTGAACTCTGCAATCTGATGGGTATAGGGGGGAGGGGGTGAACTCTGCACTCTGATGGGTATGGGGGGGAAGGGGTGAACTCTGCAATCTGATGGGTATGGGGGGGAACCGGTGAACACTGCACTCTTGATGGGTATGGGGGGATGGGGTGAAATCTGCACTGTGATGGGTATGGGAGGGAAGGGGTGAACTCTGCACTCTGATAGGTAAGGGGGGATGGGGTGAACTCTGCACTCTGATGGGTATGGGAGGGGAGGGGTGAACTCTGCACTCTGATGGGTAAGGGGGGAAGGGATGAACTCTGCACTCTGATAGGTATGGGAGGGAAGGGGTGAACTCTGCACTCTGATGGGTAAGGGGGGAATGGGTGAACACTGCACTCTGATAGGTATGGGAGGGAAGGGGTGAACTCTGCACTCTGATGGGTAAGGGGCGAAGGAGTGAACTCTGCACTCTGATAGGTAAGGGGGGAATGGGTGAACACTGCACTCTGATAGGTAAGGGGGGAAGGGGTGAAATCTGCACTCTGATAGGTAAGGGGGAAGGGGTGAACTCTGCACTCTGATGGGTATGGGGGGCGGATGGGGTGAACTCTGCACTCTGACAGGGAAGGGGAGAAGGAGTGAACTCTGCACTCTGATGGGTTTTAGGGGGAAGGGGTGAACCCTGCACTCTGATGGGTATGGGGGGGAAGGGGTGAACTCTGCACTCTGATGGGTAAGGGGGAAAGGGGTGAAACCTGCACTCTGATGGGTATGGGGGGAAGGGGTGAACTCTGCACTCTGATGGGTGTGGCGGGGAGGGGGTGAACTCTGCACTCTGATGGGTAAGGGGGGATGGGGTGAAATCTGCACTCTGATGGGTATGGGAGGGAAGGGGTGAACTCTGCACTCTGATGGGTAATGGGGGAAGGAGTGAACTCTGCACTCTGATAGGTAAGGGGGGAAGGGGTGAAATCTGCACTCTGATAGGTAAGGGGGGATGGGGTGAAATCTGCACTCTGATGGGTATGGGAGGGAAGGGG
Organism: Heterodontus francisci; assembly: GCF_036365525.1. Classification (NCBI taxonomy): domain Eukaryota; kingdom Metazoa; phylum Chordata; class Chondrichthyes; order Heterodontiformes; family Heterodontidae; genus Heterodontus; species Heterodontus francisci. Next base: position 152,591,208 of record NC_090373.1, on the reverse strand, counting down.
TGAACTCTGCACTCTGATGGGTAAGGGGGGAAGGAGTGAACTCTGCACTCTGATAGGTAAGGGGGGAAGGGGTGAACTCTGCATCTGATAGGTAAGGGGGGAAGGGGTGAACTCTGCATCTGATAGGTAAGGGGGGAAGGGGTGAATTCTGCACTCTGATAGGTATGGGAGGGAAGGGGTGAACTCTGCACTCTGATGGGTATGGGAGGGAAGGGGTGAACTCTGCACTCTGATGGGTAAGGGGGGAAGGAGTGAACTCTGCACTCTGATCGGTAAGTGGGGAATGGATGAACACTGCACTCTGATAGGTATGGGGGGAAGGGGTGAACTCTGCACTCTGATAGGTAAGGGGGGATGGGGTGAAATCTGCACACTGATGGGTATGGGAGGGAAAAGGTGAACTCTGCACTCTGATAGGTAAGGGGGGAAGGGGTGAGCTCTGCACTCTGATAGGTATAGGAGGGAAGGGGTGAACTCTGCACTCTGATGGGTAAGGGGGGAAGGAGTGAACTCTGCACTCTGATAGGTAAGGGGGGAAGGGGTGAACTCTGCACTCTGATAGGGAAGGGGAGAAGGAGTGAACTCTGCACTCTGATGGGTTTAAGGGGGAAGGGGTGAACTCTGCACTCTGATGGGTATGGCGGGGAAGGGGTGAACTCTGCACTCTGATAGGTAAGGGGGAAACGGGTGAACTCTGCACTCTGATAGGTAAAGTGGGATGGGGTGAAATCAGCACTCTGATGGGTATGGGGGGGAAGGGGTGAATTCTGCTATCTGATGGGTTTGGGGGGGAAGGGGTGAAATCTGCATTCTGATGGGTATGGGGGTGAAGAGGTGAACTCTGCACTTTGACGGGTATGGGGGGGAGGGGGGATCTCTGCACTCTGATGGATATGGTGGGGAGGGGGTGAACTCTGCAATCTGATGGGTATATGGGTGAGGAGGTGAACTCTGCACTCAGATGGGTACTGGGGGAAGGGGTGAACTCTGCAATCTGATGGGTATGGTGGGGAACGGGTGAAATCTGCACTCTGATGTGTATGGGGGGGAAGGGGTGAACTCTGCACTCTGATAGGTATGGGGTGGAAGGGGTAAACTCTGCACTCTGATAGGTAAGGGGGGGTGGGGTGAAATCTGCACTCTGATGGGTATGATGGGGAAGGAGTGAACTCTGCACTCTGATGGGTATGGCGGGGAGGGGGTGAACTCTGCACTCTGATGGGTATGGGGGGAGCCGGTGAACACTGCACTCTGATGGGTATGGGGGGGAAGGGGTTAAATCTGCATTCTGATGGGTATTGGGGGGAAGAGGTGAACTCTGCAATCTGATGCGTATGGGGAGGAAGGGGTGAAATCTGCATTCTGATGGGTATGGGGGGGAAGAGGTGAACTCTGCAATCTGATGCGTATGGGGGGAAGGGGTGAACTCTGCACTCTGATAGGTAAGGGGGGAAGGGGTGAACTCTGCACTCCAATAGGTATGGGGGGAAGGGGTGAACTCTGCACTCTGATAGCTATGGGGTGGAAGGGGTGAACTCTGCACTCTGATAGGTAAGGGGGGATGGGGTGAACTCTGCACTCTGATGGGTAAGGGGGGATGGGGTGAAATATGCACTGTGATGGGTATGGGAGGGAAGGGGTGAACTCTGCACTCTGATGGGTTTTAGGGGGGAAGGGGTGAACTCTGCAATCTGATTGGTTAGTGGGGATGGGGTGAACTCTGCACTCTGATAGGTAAGGGGGGAAGGGGTGAACTCTGCAATCTGATGGCTAAGGTGGGATGGGGTGAAATCTGCACTGTGATGGGTATGGGAGGGAAGGGGTGAACTCTGCACTCTGATAGGTAAGGGGGGATGGGGTGAACTCTGCACTCTGATGGGTAAGGGGGGATGGGGTGAACTGTGCACTCTGATGGGTAAGGGGGGAAGGGGTGAACTCTGCACTCTGATAGGTATGGGAGGGAAGGGGTGAACTCTGCAATCTGATGGGTAAGGGGGGAAGGAGTGAACTCTGCACTCTGATAGGTAAGGGGGGAATGGGTGAACACTGCAATCTGATAGGTAAGGGGGGAAGGGGTGAAATCTGCACTCTGATAGGTAAGGGGGGATGGGGTGAAATCTGCACTCTGATGGGTATGGGAGGGAAAAGGTGAACTCTGCACTCTGATGGGTAAGGGGGGAAGGAGTGAACTCTGCACTCTGATAGGTAAGGGGGGAAGGGGTGAACTCTGCACTCTGATAGGTAAGGGGGGAAGGGGTGAACTCTGCACTGATAGGTAAGGGAGGGAAGGGCTGAACACTGCACTCTGATAGCTAAGGGGGGATGGGGTGAAATCTGCACTCTGATAGGGAAGGGGAGAAGGAGTGAACTCTGCACTCTGATGGGTATGGGGGGGCGGATGGGATGAACTCTGCACTCTGACAGGGAAGGGGAGAAGGAGTGAACTCTGCACTCTGATGGGTTTTAGGGGGAAGGGGTGAACTCTGCACTCTGATGGGTTTGGCGGGGAAGGGGTGAACTCTGCACTCTGATAGGTAAGGGGGAAACGGATGAACTCTGCACTCTGATAGGTAAAGGGGGATGGGGTGAAATCAGCACTGATGGGTATGGGGGGGAAGGGGTGAACTCTGCACTCTGATGGGTATGGGGGGAGGGAGTGAACTCGGCACTCTGATGGGTATGGGGGGGAAGGGGTGAATTCTGCAATCTGATGGGTATGGGGGGGAAGGGGTGAAATCTGCATTCTGATGGGTATGGGGGTGAAGAGGTGAACTCTGCACTTTGATGGGTATGGGGGGGAGGGGGGAACTCTGCACTCTGATGGATATGGGGGGGAGGGGGTGAACTCTGCAATCTGATGGGTATGGGGGGGAATGGGTGAACTCTGCAATCTGATGGGTATGGGGGGGAAGGGGTGAACTCTGCACTCTGATGGGTATGGGGGGGAAGGGGTGAACTCTGCAATCTGATGGGTATGGGGGGGAATGGGTGAACTCTGCACTCTGATAGGTATGGGGTGGAAGGGGTAAACTCTGCACTGATAAGTAAGGGGGGGTGGGGTGAAATCTGCACTCTGATGGGTATGGGGGGGGAAGGGGTGAACTCTGCACTCTGATGGGTAAGGGGGGAAGGAGTGAACTCTGCACTCTGATAGGTAAGGGGGGAATGGGTGAACACTGCAATCTGATAGGTAAGGGGGGAAGGGGTGAAATCTGCACTCTGATAGGTAAGGGGGGATGGGGTGAAATCTGCACTCTGATGGGTATGGGAGGGAAAAGGTGAACTCTGCACTCTGATGGGTAAGGGGGGAAGGAGTGAACTCTGCACTCTGATAGGTAAGGGGGGAAGAGGTGAACTCTGCACTCTGATAGGTAAGGGGGGAAGGGGTGAACTCTGCACTGATAGGTAAGGGAGGGAAGGGCTGAACACTGCACTCTGATAGGTAAGGGGGGATGGGGTGAAATCTGCACTCTGATAGGGAAGGGGAGAAGGAGTGAACTCTGCACTCTGATGGGTATGGGGGGGCGGATGGGGTGAACTCTGCACTCTGATGGGTATGGGGGGAGGGGGTGAACTCTGCACTCTGATGGGTATGGGGGGGAAGGGGTGAACTCTGCACTCTGATGGGAAAGCGGGGAAGGAGTGATATCTGCACTCTGATAGGTAAGGGGGAAGGGGTGAACTCTGCACTCTGATAGGTATGGGAGGGAAGGGGTGAACTCTGCACTCTGATAGGTAAGGGGGGAAGGGGTGAACTCTGCACCCTGATAGGTAAGGGGGGAAGGGGTGAACTCTGCACTCTGATAGGTAAGGGGGAAGGGGTGAACTCTGCACTCTGATAGGTATGGGAGGGAAGGGGTGAACTCTGCACTCTGATAGGTAAGGAGGGAATGGGTGAACTCTGCACTCTGATAGGTAAGGGGGGAAGGGGTGAACTCTGCTCTCTGATAGGTAAGGGGGGATGAGGTGAAATCTGCACTCTGATAGGGATGGGGAGAAGGAGTGAACTCTGCACTCTGATGGGTATGGGGGGCGGATGGGGTGAACTCTGCACTCTGACAGGGAAGGGGAGAAGGAGTGAACTCTGCACTCTGATGGGTTTTAGGGGGAAGGGGTGAACTCTGCACTCTGATGGGTATGGCGGGGAAGGGGTGAACTCTGCACTCTGATAGGTAAGGGGGAAACGGGTGAACTCTGCACTCTGATGGGTATGGGGGGAGGGATTGAACTCGGCACTCTGATGGGTATGGGGGGGAAGGGGTGAATTCTGCAATCTGATGTGTATTGGGGGGAAGGGGTGAAATCTGCATTCTGATGGGTATGGGGGTGAAGAGGTGAACTCTGCACTTTGATGGGTATGGGGGGGAGGGGGGAACTCTGCACTCTGATGGATATGGGGAGGAGGGGGTGAACTCTGCAATCTGATGGGTATGGGGGGGAATGGGTGAACTCTGCAATCTGATGGGTATGGAGGGGAAGGGGTGAACTCTGCACTCTGATGGGTATGGGGGGGAAGGGGTGAACTCTGCAATCTGATGGGTATGGGGGGGAATGGGTGAACTCTGCACTCTGATAGGTATGGGGTGGAAGGGGTAAACTCTGCACTCTGATAGGTAAGGGGGGGTGGGGTGAAATCTGCACTCTGATGGGTATGGGGGGGAAGGAGTGAACTCTGCACTCTGATGGGTATGGCGGGGTGTGGGTGAACTCTGCACTCTGATGGGTATGGCGGGGAGGGGGTGAACTCTGCACTCTGATGGGTATGGGGGGAGCCGGTGAACACTGCACTCTGATGGGTATGGGGGGGAAGGGTTTAAATCTGCATTCTGATGGGTATGGGGAGGAAGGGGTGAAATCTGCATTCTGATGGGTATGGGGGGGAAGGGGTGAACTCTGCACTTTGATGGGTAAGGGGGGAAGGAGTGAACTCTGCACTCTGATAGGTAAGGGGGGAAGGGGTGAACTCTGCACTCTGATAGGTATGGGAGGGAAGGGGTGAGCTCTGCACTCTGATAGGTAAGGGGGGAAGGGGTGAACTCTGCACTCTGATAGGTAAGGGGGGAAGGGGTGAACTCTGCACTCTGATAGGTATGGGAGGGAAGGGGTGAACTCTGCACTCTGATAGGTAAGGGTTGGGAAGGGGTGAACTCTGCACTCTGATTGGTAAGGGGGGATGGGGTGAAATCTGCACTCTGATAGGGAAGGGGAGAAGGAGTGAACTCTGCACTCTGATGGGTATGGCGGGGAGGGGGTGAACTCTGCTATCTGATGGGTATGGGGGGGAGGGGGTGAACTCTGCACTCTGATGGGTGTGGCGGGGAGGGGGTGAACTCTGCACTCTGATGGGTATTGGGGGAGGGGGTGAACTCTGCACTCTGATGGGTCTGGGGGGGAAGGGGTGAACTCTGCACTCTGATGGGAAAGCGGGGAAGGAGTGATATCTGCACTCTGATAGGTAAGGGGGAAGGGGTGAACTCTGCACTCTGATAGGTATGGGAGGGAAGGGGTGAACTCTGCACTCTGATAGGTAAGGGGGGAAGGGGTGAACTCTGCACCCTGATAGGTAAGGGGGGAAGGGGTGAACTCTGCACTCTGATAGGTAAGGGGGAAGGGGTGAACTCTGCACTCTGATAGGTATGGGAGGGAAGGGGTGAACTCTGCACTCTGATAGGTAAGGAGGGAATGGGTGAACTCTGCACTCTGATAGGTAAGGGGGGAAGGGGTGAACTCTGCTCTCTGATAGGTAAGGGGGGATGAGGTGAAATCTGCACTCTGATAGGGATGGGGAGAAGGAGTGAACTCTGCACTCTGATGGGTATGGGGGGCGGATGGGGTGAACTCTGCACTCTGACAGGGAAGGGGAGAAGGAGTGAACTCTGCACTCTGATGGGTAAGGGGGAAAGGGGTGAAATCTGCACTCTGATGGGTATGGGGGGAAGGGGTGAACTCTGCACTCTGATAGGTAAGGGGGGAAGGGGCGAACTCTGCACTCTGATGGGTATCGGGGGGAAGGGGTGAAATCTGCACTCTGATAGGTAAGGGGGGAAGGGGCGAACTCTGCACTCTGAAGGGTATGGGGGGGAAGGGGTGAACTCTGCACTCTGATAGGTAAGAGGGGGAAGGGGCGAACTCTGCACTCTGAAGGGTATGGGGGGGAAGGGGTGAAATCTGCACTCTGATGGGTATGGCAGGGAGGGGGTGAACTCTGCACTCTGATGGGTTTGGAAGGGAAGGGATGAACTCTGCACTCTGATGGGTATTGGGGGGAGGGGGTGAACTCTGCACTCTAATGGGTATCGGGGGAAGGGCTGAACCTTGCACTCTGATGGGTATGGGGGTGAAGGGGTGAACTCTGCACTCTGATAGGTATGGGGGGGATGGGGTGAACTCTGCACTCTGATTGGTAAGTGGGGGGAAGGGGTGAACTCTGCACTCTGATGGTTATGGGGGAAAGGGGTGAACTCTGCACTCTAACCGATAAGGGGTGGATGGGGTGAATTCTGCCCTCTGATGGGTATGTGGGGGAAGGGGTGAACTCTGCACTCTGATAGGTAAGGGGGGAAGGGGCGAACTCTGCACTCTGATGGGTATCGGGGGGAAAGGGTGAAATCTGCACCCTGATGGGTCTTGGGGGGAGGGGGTGAACTCTGCACTCTGATAGGTAAGGGGGGAAGGGGCGAACTCTGCACTCTGAAGGGTATGGGGGGAAGGGGTGAAATCTGCACTCTGATGGGTTTGGAAGGGAAGGGATGAACTCTGCACTCTGATGGGTATTGGGGGGAGGGGGTGAACTCTGCACTCTAATGGGTATCGGGGGGAAGGGCTGAACCTTGCACTCTGATGGGTATGGGGGAAAGGGGTAAACTCTGCACTCTGATGGGGATGGGGGGGAAGGGGTGAACTCTGTACTCTGATGGGTATGGGGGGGAAGGGGTGATCTCTGCAATCTGATGTGTATGGGGGGAAGGGTGAATTCTGCACTCTGATGGGTATGGGGGGGGAAGGGGTGAACTCCGCACTCTGATGGTTATGGGGGGGAAGGGGTGAACTCTGCAATCTGATGGTTAAGGGGGGGAAGGGGTGAGCTCTGCACTCTGATAGGTAAGAGGGGGCAGGGGTGAACTCTGCACTCTGATGGGTAAGATGGGGAAGGGGTGAACTCTGCACTCTGATGGGTATGGGGGGGAAGGGGTGATCTCTGCAATCTGATGTGTATGGGGGGAAGGGTGAATTCTGCACTCTGATGGGTATGGGGGGGGAAGGGGTGAACTCCGCACTCTGATGGTTATGGGGGGGAAGGGGTGAGCTCTGCACTCTGATAGGTAAGAGGGGGCAGGGGTGAACTCTGCACTCTGTTGGGTAAGATGGGGAAGGGGTGAACTCTGCACTCTGATGGGTATGGGGGGGAAGGGGTGATCTCTGCACTGATGCGTATGGGGGGAAGGGGTGAACTCTGCACTCTAATAGGTATGGGGGGAAGGGGTGAACTCTGCACTCTGATAGCTATGGGGGGGAAGGGGTAAACTCTGCACTCTGATGGGTATGGCAGGGAGGGGGGTGAACTCTGCACTTTGATGGGTATGGGGGGGAAGGGGTGAACTCTGCACTCTGATGGATATGGGGGGGAGGGGGTGAACTCCGCACTCTGATGGGTATGGGGTGGAAGGGGTGTACTCTGCACTCTGATAGGTAAGAGGGGGAAGGGGTGAACTCTGCACTCTGATGGGTATTGGGGGGAGGGGGTGAACTCTGCACTCTAATGGGTATCGGGGGGAAGGGCTGAACCTTGCACTCTGATGGGTATGGGGGGGAAGGGGTGAACTCTGCACTCTGATAGGTATGGGGGGATGGGGTGAACTCTGCACTCTGATTGGTAAGTGGGGGGAAGGGATGAACTCTGCACTCTGATGGTTATGGGGGAAAGGGGTGAACTCTGCACTCTAACCGATAAGGGGGGATGGGGTGAATTCTGCCCTCTGATGGGTATGTGGGGGAAGGGGTGAACTCTGCACTCTGATAGGTAAGGGGGGAAGGGGCGAACTCTGCACTCTGATGGGTATCGGGGGGAAGGGGTGAAATCTGCACTCTGATGGGTATTGGGGGGAAGGGGTGAACTCTGCACTCTGATAGGTAAGAGGGGGAAGGGGCGAACTCTGCACTCTGATGGGTATCGGGGGGAAGGGGTGAAATCTGCACTCTGATGGGTATTGGGGGGAAGGGGTGAACTCTGCACTCTGATAGGTAAGAGGGGGAAGGGGCGAACTCTGCACTCTGAAGGGTATGGGGGGAAGGGGTGAAATCTGCACTCTGATGGTTTGGCGGGGAGGGGGTGAACTCTGCACTCTGATGGGTTTCGAAGGGAAGGGATGAACTCTGCACTCTAATGGGTATTGGGGGGAGGGGGTGAACTCTGCACTCTAATGGGTATCGGGGGGAAGGGCTGAACCTTGCACTCTGATGGGTCTGGGGGAAAGGGGTAAACTCTGCACTCTGATAGGTAAGAGGGGGAAGGGGCGAACTCTGCACTCTGAAGGGTATGGGGGGAAGGGGTGAAATCTGCACTCTGATGGTTATGGCGGGAGGGGGTGAACTCTGCACTCTGATGGGTTTGGAAGGGAAGGGATGAACTCTGCACTCTGATGGGTATTGGGGGGAGGGGGTGAACTCTGCACTCTAATGGGTATCGGGGGGAAGGGCTGAACCTTGCACTCTGATGGGTCTGGGGGAAAGGGGTAAACTCTGCACTCTGATGGGGATGGGGGGGGAGAGGGTGAACTCTGCGCTCTGATGGATATGGGGGGGAAGGGGTGAACTCTGTACTCTGATTGGTATGGGGGGGAGAGGTGATCTCTGCAATCTGATGTGTATGGGGGGAAGGGGTGAATTCTGCACTCTGATGATTATGGGGGGGAAGGGGAGAACTCCGCACTCTGATGATTATGGGGGGGAAGGGGTGAACTCTGCAATCTGATGGTTAAGGGGGGGAAGGGGTGAGCTCTGCACTCTGATAGGTAAGAGGGGGAAGGGGTGAACTCTGCACACTGATGGATATCGGGGTCAAGGGGTGAACTGTGCACTCTGATGGGTAAGAGGGGGAAGGGGTGAACTCTGCACTCTGATGGGTATGGGGAGGAAGGGGTGATCTCTGCACTCTGATGGGTATGGGGGGAAGGGGTGAACTCTGCACTCTGATAGCCACGGGGGGGAAGGGGTAAACTCTGCACTCTGATGGGTATGGCAGGGAGGGGGTGAACTCTGCACTTTGATGGGTATGGGGGGGAAGGGGTGAACTCTGCACTCTGATGGATATGGGGGGGAGGGGGTGAACTGCGCACTCTGATGGGTATGGGGTGGAAGGGGTGTACTCTGCAATCTGATGGGTATGGGGGGGAAGGGGTGAACTCTGCACTCTGATGGATATGGGGGGAGGGGGTGAACTCTGTACTCTGATGGGTATGGAGGGGAAGGGGTGATCTCTGCACTCTGATAGGTAAGAGGGGGTCGGGGTGAACTCTGCACTCTGATGGGTAAGGTGGGGGGAAGGGGTGGACTCTGCTCTCTGATCGGTAATGGGGTTGGGGTGAACTCTGCACTCTGATAGGTATTGGGGTGTATGGGGTGAACTCTGCACTCTGATGGATATGGGGACGAAGGAGTGAACTCTGCATTCTGATAGGTATGGGGGAAGGGTGAACTCTGTACTCTGATGTGTTGGGGGGGGGAAGGGGTCAACTCTGCACTCTGATGGGTTTGGGGGGGAAGGGGTGAACTCTGCACTCTGATGGCTCGCGTGGGGAAGGGGTGAACTCTGTACTATGATGGGTTGGGGGGGAAGGGGTGAACTCTGCACTCTGATGGTAAGGGGGGGTGAAGTTGTGAACTCTGCACTCTGATGGGTAAGGAGGTGGAAGGGGTGAACTCAACACTCTGATAGGTAAGGGGGGTTGGGGTGAACTCTGCACTCTGATAGGTATTGGGGGCGAAGGGGTGAACTCTGCACTCTGATAGGTATGGGGGAAGGGTGAACTCTGCACTCTGATGGGTTGGGGGGTAGGGGTCAACTTTGCACTCTGATGGGTATGGGGGGGATGGGGTGAACTCTGCACTCTGTTGGGTATGGTGGGGAAGGGGTGAACTCTGCACCCTGATGGGTATGGGGTGGAAGGGGTGAACTCTGCACTCTGATAGGTATGGGGGGGGACGGGTGAACTCTGCACCCTGATGGGTATGGGGAGGAAGGGGTGATCTCTGCACTCTGATAGGTATGGGGAGGAAGGGGTGATCTCTGCACTCTGTTGGGTATGGTGGGGAAGGGGTGAACTCTGCACCCTGATGGGTATGGGGTGGAAGGGTGTGAACTCTGCACTCTGATAGGTATGGGGGGGGACGGGTGAACTCTGCACTCTGATGGGTATGGGGGGGAAGGGGTGAGCTCTGCACTCTGATTGTTATGGGGGGGATGGGGTGAACTCTGCACTCTGATCGGTAAGGGGGTGAACTCTGCACACTGATAGGTAAGGGGGGAGCGGATAATCTCTGCTCTCTGAAGGGTATGGGGGGGAAGGGGTGAACTCTGCACTCTGATAGGTCAGGGGGGAGGGGATGAACTCTGCAATCTGATGTGTATGGGGGGGAAGGGGTGAATTCTGCACTCTGATGGGTATGGGGGGGGAAGGGGTGAACTCCGCACTCTGATGGTTATGGGGGGGAAGGGGTGAACTCTGCAATCTGATGGTTAAGGGGGGGAAGGGGTGAGCTCTGCACTCTGATAGGTAAGAGGGGGCAGGGGTGAACTCTGCACTCTGATGGGTAAGATGGGGAAGGGGTGAACTCTGCACTCTGATGGGTATGGGGGGGAAGGGGTGAACTCTGCACTCTGATAGCTATGGGGGGGAAGGGGTAAACTCTGCACTCTGATGGGTATGGCAGGGAGGGGGTGAACTCTGCACTTTGATGGGTATGGGGGGGAAGGGGTGAACTCTGCACTCTGATGGATATGGGGGGGAGGGGGTGAACTCCGCACTCTGATGGGTATGGGGTGGAAGGGGTGTACTCTGCACTCTGATAGGTAAGAGGGGGAAGGGGTGAACTCTGCACTCTGATGGGTATTGGGGGGAGGGGGTGAACTCTGCACTCTAATGGGTATCGGGGGGAAGGGCTGAACCTTGCACTCTGATGGGTATGGGGGGGAAGGGGTGAACTCTGCACTCTGATAGGTATGGGGGGGATGGGGGTGAACTCTGCACTCTGATTGGTAAGTGGGGGGAAGGGATGAACTCTGCACTCTGATGGTTATGGGGGAAAGGGGTGAACTCTGCACTCTAACCGATAAGGGGGGATGGGGTGAATTCTGCCCTCTGATGGGTATGTGGGGGAAGGGGTGAACTCTGCACTCTGATAGGTAAGGGGGGGAAGGGGGCGAACTCTGCACTCTGATGGGTATCGGGGGGAAGGGGTGAAATCTGCACTCTGATGGGTATTGGGGGGGAAGGGGGTGAACTCTGCACTCTGATAGGTAAGAGGGGGAAGGGGCGAACTCTGCACTCTGAAGGGTATGGGGGGAAGGGGTGAAATCTGCACTCTGATGGTTATGGCGGGGAGGGGGTGAACTCTGCACTCTGATGGGTTTGGAAGGGAAGGGATGAACTCTGCACTCTGATGGGTATTGGGGGGGAGGGGGTGAACTCTGCACTCTAATGGGTATCGGGGGGAAGGGCTGAACCTTGCACTCTGATGGGTCTGGGGGAAAGGGGTAAAACTCTGCACTCTGATGGGGATGGGGGGGGAGAGGGTGAACTCTGCGCTCTGATGGATATGGGGGGGAAGGGTGAACTCTGTACTCTGATGGGTATGGGGGGGACAGGTGATCTCTGCAATCTGATGTGTATGGGCGGAAGGGGTGAATTCTGCACTCTGATGGGTATGGGGGGGGAAGGGGTGAACTCCGCACTATGATGGTTATGGGGGGGAAGGGGTGAACTGTGCACTCTGATGGGTAAGAGGGGGAAGGGGTGAACTCTGCACTCTGATGGGTATGGGGAGGAAGTGGTGATCTCTGCACTCTGATGGGTATGGGGGGAAGGGGTGAACTCTGCACTCTGATAGCCACGGGGGGGAAGGGGTAAACTCTGCACTCTGATGGGTATGGCAGGGAGGGGGTGAACTCTGCACTTTGATGGGTATGGGGGGGAAGGGGTGAACTCTGCACTCTGATGGATATGGGGGGGGAGGGGGTGAACTGCGCACTCTGATGGGTATGGGGTGGAAGGGGTGTACTCTGCAATCTGATGGGTATGGGGGGGAAGGGGTGAACTCTGCACTCTGATGGATATGGGGGGAGGGGGGTGAACTCTGTACTCTGATGGGTATGGGGGGGAAGGGGTGATCTCTGCACTCTGATAGGTAAGAGGGGGTCGGGGTGAACTCTGCACTCTGATGGGTAAGGTGGGGGGAAGGGGTGGACTCTGCTCTCTGATCGGTAATGGGGTTGGGGTGAACTCTGCACTCTGATAGGTATTGGGGTGTATGGGGTGAACTCTGCACTCTGATGGATATGGGGACGAAGGAGTGAACTCTGCACTCTGATAGGTATGGGGGAAGGGTGAACTCTGTACTCTGATGTGTTGGGGGGGGGGGAAGGGGTCAACTCTGCACTCTGATGGCTCGCGTGGGGAAGGGGTGAACTCTGTACTATGATGGGTTGGGGGGAAGGGGTGAACTCTGCACTCTGATGGTAAGGGGGGTGAAGTTGTGAACTCTGCACTCTGATGGGTAAGGGAGGTGGAAGGGGTGAACTCAACACTCTGATAGGTAAGGGGGTTGGGGTGAACTCTGCACTCTGATAGGTATTGGGGGCGAAGGGGTGAACTCTGCACTCTGATAGGTATGGGGGAAGGGTGAACTCTGCACTCTGATGGGTTGGGGGGTAGGGGTCAACTTTGCACTCTGATGGGTATGGGGGGGATGGGGTGAACTCTGCACTCTGTTGGGTATGGTGGGGAAGGGGTGAACTCTGCACCCTGATGGGTATGGGGTGGAAGGGGTGAACTCTGCACTCTGATAGGTATGGGGGGGACGGGTGAACTCTGCACCCTGATGGGTATGGGGAGGAAGGGGTGATCTCTGCACTCTGATAGGTATGGGGAGGAAGGGGTGATCTCTGCACTCTGTTGGGTATGGTGGGGAAGGGGTGAACTCTGCACCCTGATGGGTATGGGGTGGAAGGGGTGAACTCTGCACTCTGATAGGTATGGGGGGGACGGGTGAACTCTGCACTCTGATGGGTATGGGGGGGAAGGGGTGAGCTCTGCACTCTGATTGTTATGGGGGGGATGGGGTGAACTCTGCACTCTGATCGGTAAGGGGGTGAACTCTGCACACTGATAGGTAAGGGGGGAGCGGATAATCTCTGCTCTCTGAAGGGTATGGGGGGGAAGGGGTGAACTCTGCACTCTGATAGGTCAGGGGGGGAGGGGGATGAACTCTGCAATCTGATGTGTATGGGGGGAAGGGGTGAATTCTGCACTCTGATGGGTATGGGGGGGGAAGGGGTGAACTCCGCACTCTGATGGTTATGGGGGGGAAGGGGTGAACTCTGCAATCTGATGGTTAAGGGGGGGAAGGGGTGAGCTCTGCACTCTGATAGGTAAGAGGGGGCAGGGGTGAACTCTGCACTCTGATGGGTAAGATGGGGAAGGGGTGAACTCTGCACTCTGATGGGTATGGGGGGGAAGGGGTGAACTCTGCACTCTGATAGCTATGGGGGGGAAGGGGTAAACTCTGCACTCTGATGGGTATGGCAGGGAGGGGGTGAACTCTGCACTTTGATGGGTATGGGGGGGAAGGGGTGAACTCTGCACTCTGATGGATATGGGGGGGAGGGGGTGAACTCCGCACTCTGATGGGTATGGGGTGGAAGGGGTGTACTCTGCACTCTGATAGGTAAGAGGGGGAAGGGGTGAACTCTGCACTCTGATGGGTATTGGGGGGAGGGGGTGAACTCTGCACTCTAATGGATATCGGGGGGAAGGGCTGAACCTTGCACTCTGATGGGTATGGGGGGGAAGGGGTGAACTCTGCACTCTGATAGGTATGGGGGGGATGGGGTGAACTCTGCACTCTGATTGGTAAGTGGGGGGAAGGGATGAACTCTGCACTCTGATGGTTATGGGGGAAAGGGGTGAACTCTGCACTCTAACCGATAAGGGGGGATGGGGTGAATTCTGCCCTCTGATGGGTATGTGGGGGAAGGGGTGAACTCTGCACTCTGATAGGTAAGGGGGGAAGGGGCGAACTCTGCACTCTGATGGGTATCGGGGGGAAGGGGTGAAATCTGCACTCTGATGGGTATTGGGGGGAAGGGGTGAACTCTGCACTCTGATAGGTAAGAGGGGGAAGGGGCGAACTCTGCACTCTGAAGGGTATGGGGGGAAGGGGTGAAATCTGCACTCTGATGGTTATGGCGGGGAGGGGGTGAACTCTGCACTCTGATGGGTTTGGAAGGGAAGGGATGAACTCTGCACTCTGATGGGTATTGGGGGGAGGGGGTGAACTCTGCACTCTAATGGGTATCGGGGGGAAGGGCTGAACCTTGCACTCTGATGGGTCTGGGGGAAAGGGGTAAACTCTGCACTCTGATGGGGATGGGGGGGGAGAGGGTGAACTCTGCGCTCTGATGGATATGGGGGGGAAGGGGTGAACTCTGTACTCTGATGGGTATGGGGGGGACAGGTGATCTCTGCAATCTGATGTGTATGGGCGGAAGGGGTGAATTCTGCACTCTGATGGGTATGGGGGGGGAAGGGGTGAACTCCGCACTATGATGGTTATGGGGGGGAAGGGGTGAACTGTGCACTCTGATGGGTAAGAGGGGGAAGGGGTGAACTCTGCACTCTGATGGGTATGGGGAGGAAGTGGTGATCTCTGCACTCTGATGGGTATGGGGGGAAGGGGTGAACTCTGCACTCTGATAGCCACGGGGGGGAAGGGGTAAACTCTGCACTCTGATGGGTATGGCAGGGAGGGGGTGAACTCTGCACTTTGATGGGTATGGGGGGGAAGGGGTGAACTCTGCACTCTGATGGATATGGGGGGGAGGGGGTGAACTGCGCACTCTGATGGGTATGGGGTGGAAGGGGTGTACTCTGCAATCTGATGGGTATGGGGGGGAAGGGGTGAACTCTGCACTCTGATGGATATGGGGGGAGGGGGTGAACTCTGTACTCTGATGGGTATGGGGGGGAAGGGGTGATCTCTGCACTCTGATAGGTAAGAGGGGGTCGGGGTGAACTCTGCACTCTGATGGGTAAGGTGGGGGGAAGGGGTGGACTCTGCTCTCTGATCGGTAATGGGGTTGGGGTGAACTCTGCACTCTGATAGGTATTGGGGTGTATGGGGTGAACTCTGCACTCTGATGGATATGGGGACGAAGGAGTGAACTCTGCACTCTGATAGGTATGGGGGAAGGGTGAACTCTGTACTCTGATGTGTTGGGGGGGGGGGAAGGGGTCAACTCTGCACTCTGATGGCTCGCGTGGGGAAGGGGTGAACTCTGTACTATGATGGGTTGGGGGGGAAGGGGTGAACTCTGCACTCTGATGGTAAGGGGGGTGAAGTTGTGAACTCTGCACTCTGATGGGTAAGGGAGGTGGAAGGGGTGAACTCAACACTCTGATAGGTAAGGGGGTTGGGGTGAACTCTGCACTCTGATAGGTATTGGGGGGGAATGGGGTGAACTCTGCACTCTGATAGGTATGGGGGAAGGGTGAACTCTGTACTCTGATGGGTTGGGGGGTAGGGGTCAACTTTGCACTCTGATGGGTATGGGGGGGATGGGGTGAACTCTGCACTCTGTTGGGTATGGTGGGGAAGGGGTGAACTCTGCACCCTGATGGGTATGGGGAGGAAGGGGTGATCTCTGCACTCTGATAGGTATGGGGGGGACGGGTGAACTCTGCACCCTGATGGGTATGGGGGGGAAGGGGTGAGCTCTGCACTCTGATTGTTATGGGGGGGATGGGGTGAACTCTGCACTCTGATAGGTAAGGGGGTGAACTCTGCACACTGATAGGTCAGGGGGGAGGGGATGAACTCTGCACTCTGATAGGTAAGGGGGGAGCGGATGTTCTCTGCTCTCTGAAGGGTATGGGGGGGAAGGGGTGAACTCTGCACTCTGATAGGTCAGGGGGGAGGGGATGAACTCTGCACTCTGATAGGTAAGTGGGGAAGGGGTGATCTCTGCTCTCTGAAGGGTATGGGGGGGAAGGGGTGAACTCTGCACTCTGATAGGTCAGGGGGGAGGGGATGAACTCTGCACTCTGATAGGTAAGTGGGGAAGGGGTGAACTCTGCACTCTGATAGGTCAGGGGGGAAGCGGTGAACTCTGCCTTGTGGTGTACTGTTTGCAAGGCTGGCAGCCTTTTAAAAATGGCGGCAACACCTGCTGCTTCAACAGCTGACACCGTGAACGATGTCGCCGAGGCCAACCCTGCCTCTTGATTGGGGGGTGTTGGTGGGCACTGTCAATATGTAAAGTGGTTCCCCCCCACCACGTAATTGCGGCAGCTCTGAGTGGCGGCGGGAATACAATTCCAGCCTGCCGTTTCTATCTGGAGTTGGGCCTGAACCCAAAACCTCTAACTCAGAGGCAGAGGTTACTATGTCCATATGTCGGTACCGAGTAATTCGATATCGTATTCTAGTCTCCATTCACCAGAGTGATCCCTTCACCTTCCGACATTGAGGTGGAAATATTACCACTAAGCCAAAGATTTGCTCTGTGATTAAACAGGTGCTGGCTCCTTTCAGATAGAGATAAAAAAATGTCAAACTATCAGGTCAAGATAGTTTTGGGGGTGATTTTTGCCGGATACTTTAGGCGCTAACTAGTTTCCAACTTGGACAAGGAGTCTTAAGCTGCTATTCCGGTTTAGCACGTGTTTTGGTAAAGGAGTTGAATCCAGCACTCGGAACAGCCACCTGGAGGCTTGTTAAAAGCTGATGGTCACTTAAAATGTCTGGTAGCCATCATTAAAGAGGTTGCACGGCATTTTTGTGGGCTGGTGCTTCAACTAATGCTCTGTCCTTACAGCAACCAGCTCTTTGGGAGTAAACACGGCAGTGATGTGGATTTCAAGTACTACTTAAAGGGATACTCACTATTTCAGGGGTCGCCTTGTCCTCACTTTCCACCCCACCAGCCTCCAGATCCAAAGGATCATCCTCTGCCATTTCTGCCACGTCCAGCGTGATGCCACTACCAAACGCATCTTCCCCTCCCCTCTCCTGTCAGCATTCCGAAGGGATCATTCCCTCCGCGACACCCTGATCCACCCCCACATCATCCCCACCACCTCGTCCCCTTCCCACTGCACCTTCCCATGCAATCTCAGGAGGTGTAATACCTGTCCATTTACCTCCTCTCTCCTCACTAACAAGGCCCCAAACACTCCATTCAGGTGAAGCAGCAATTTACTTGTACTTCTTTTAATTTAGTGTACTGTATTCGCTGCTCACAATGTGGTCTCCTCTACATTGGGGAGACCAAATCCAGACTGGGTGACCGCTTTGCGGAACACCTCCACTCAGTCCGAAAGCATGACCCCGAGCTTCCGGTTGCTTACCATTTCAACACACCTCCCTGCTCTCATGCTCACATCCCTGTCCTGGGATTGCTGCAGTGTTCCAGTGAACATCAACGCAAGCTCGAGGAACAGCATCTCATTTATCGATTAGTCACGCTACAGCCTGCCAGACTGAACATTGAGTTCAATAATTTCAGAGCATGACGGGCCCCTCTTTTTATTTTTAGTTATTTTTTCTTTTGTATTTGTTTATTTTATTTTAGTTTGTTTAGTTTGTTTCTACTGTGCCTACCCACTGTTTTTTTTCATGCTTGTGCTTGGGGCCAGGCTGCTCATTTTTCTGTCAATTAACACCCTCTCTGCACTAATGCTTCTTCTTTCACCACACCACTAACATACCGTTTGCCTTTGCTCCATGACCATCTGGTCAGTTATTCTCTGTGACCTTGTCCTATCAACATCTCTTTGGTTATCTTTTGCCCCACCCCCGCTTTATTTGCTTTATACCATTTACATTTCTAATATTTGTCAGTTCTGACGAAGGGTCACTGATCTGAAACATTAACTCTACTTCTCTGTCCACAGATGCTGCCAGACCTGCTGAGTGTTTCCAGCATTTCTTGTTTTTATGTCACTATTTCATGTTCGCTTGTTGCTGCAGCTGTGAAGAGGACCTCTGAAATACATCAGGAAACGTTTTGTGACACTTTTTCCAGACTTCACCAACACTCAAACAACATTTATTCCAGAAATTCTCTGAGTACTTTACCTAAAAAGAGTTAGTGCTGTGCCATCCCGTCTTACAGGAGTCACCAGGAGAAAGGGAGTGCTTGGTCATTGGCATCTTGCTCAGGGTCCCTCTTCGTCTGGACTAGGAATGGGAGGAGGACATGAGGCCAGGCAGAGATGGACATGAGGGTGAAGAAGGCAAGGTAGACTCCTCTCCCTCTGCGGGTAGCTGACACCCTCCCACTTTGGATCTCCTCCAGCAGGACCTCCAGTGCTGTGTCCAAGAATCTGTTCACTCTCTCTCCCGGTCCTTGAGCCATCCTGCAACATGCTGCTGTGTGCCAGTCAGATCACTCCACACCTTCAGTGGAAGTGGGTGCATGGAGCCCACATACACTGCTCCACAAAAATTGCATCTAATCAGTACTTAAGTGCTAAACCCTCCGATGTCTGGTCCAGCACCTCCATACATGGTCAATTAACAGTAATTAACCAATAAGGACCAAAATTGTGCGCTGCAACGAGACTTTAGGGGTGAAGTTAGGTTCAGTAGTGCCAGCCTAACCCCTTTACCAATATGGCATCCAGCATGCTTTACTTCAGAAATGTGCCCTGGACACCACTCTGGAACCCAAAAAGGGCTGACTTTTATGTGACCGCTGCCGATTCCGCTGACAGGCGAAGAAAACGGCAACCCACATGGTCACAGAGCCGCTGCGATTTTAAGTGCAGCAGCTCATTTAAATAGCTGGGGCGGGCCGCCCTCTCCCCACCCACCCCGATCACGGGGTGGGGGCGTGCTGTCTGCCCCGGCAATGGTGCTAGCTGCCTTTGCGCAGGCACTGATGCCATTTTTAAAGGGCTGTTAGGCCTACCTGCTAATTTAAATATTTATGGGTAAAGTGTATTAAAATAAAAAAATACATTTCTTTTGTCCCTCTCCAACCACCCCAATAACAATTAAATTAATTATTTGCCCTTCCCAACCCAAAAAAATTGTCTTTACCATCCGACCTTCCCCCACAAACTGCACAAACTTTCAACTTCAACCCTTCCCACCATCACTGATACCCATGACGTATATTTGACCCCGTCCACCCACCCACCCACCACCCCCCCCGCAACATTGAGAAACTTACCCCTTCCCCTGTCCTCACCAGTGTTGCACCTCGTTTCCCCGGAAGGGGATCCGAAGACACGGGAATGCCAGCCACTGGGCCGAAGATTGCAGCGGGATATCAGGCAGTGATGTAAGCGTCATTAATTAATTCATTTTAATTTATTTAAATATTCAAATTGGAGTCCCGCCACTGAGCAGCAGGGGGGGCCACCACGAGGCCTCGCCACCGCCGGTAATATTGGGCCGAGCCCTCCCGGTTCCAGGGTATGTGGTGGCCTCTCCCGGAGTCATTTTCAGACACCCCCCGCCATGGAACCCGATGCCTGGGAGAGAAAAATATCCAGCCCAGAGCTGAATTTTATAAGTCCCCCGCTAATTTCAGTGGTGGGCGAAAAAAATGGCGGCCTGCCCGCTAAACAGTCGCCACGATTTCAAGTGCAGCACCTCATTTAAATAGCCTGTGCGGGCTGCCCCACCCCTAATGATGTGCAGTGGGCGGGCTGTCCATCTCCGTCATTGAGAATCTCCATTTTTAAAGG
Source organism: Heterodontus francisci (assembly GCF_036365525.1). Lineage (NCBI taxonomy): Eukaryota > Metazoa > Chordata > Chondrichthyes > Heterodontiformes > Heterodontidae > Heterodontus > Heterodontus francisci. The sequence goes on along the minus strand of NC_090373.1, from coordinate 152,571,238 downwards.
GCTGTTAGCCCTACCAACATATTTTAAATATTTAAAGAAAGATTGAATGAAATTAAATAAAGATTTCTCTTTTGCCCCTCTCCCAACACCCCCCCAATAACAATTACATTAATTATTTGTCCTTCCCTGCCAAAATACTTACCTTTACCATCTGACCTTACCCCCCGAACTGCACAAACTATTAACCTTCCCATCATCCCCTACACCCATGACGTTACTTCTGACCCTGTCCCCCCTGCACTGAGAAATTCACCTCCTTCCCCCTTCCCACCAGTGTTGCACCTTGTTTCCAAATATCTGGACCAAATAAATCTTCAGAAATGTTATAGTCTACAATCATGTGTATTTCGCCCCAGATCATTATTGTTAGCATAACTGTTTCTTAGATATGGAGGTGTAAAGTCCCTAAGCCAAGTGGCTTGACTTTTTTTGAAAGAATGCAGTAAGGCTCAGGTTTTGATAAGTATGCAACATGCATTGTGGCAGTATTACGCTGGCAGCTCTGCTCCAAGATCAGCTTGAACGTTGTCAGACTTTAAAGAAAATGTTCTTTTTATATATTCTCAGAAATGCTATTTGATTGTCCAATTCTCAACATGAGTTTGTTTTCGTGTAATTCATCTTTGGCAACAGTGGTGTGAATTGACTGAACTAATTGACTACACAGAAGACTTGACAATTCAATTTTGCACCTCCAGAATTCTAGTGCAGTGGTTTATTTTGGTTTTGGATCAGTGATACCACAGCTTTTGTGTCGATGTGATGTAGTCTTCACGTTGCATGAATGTCAAAAGTGTCATATAAATAACAAGTGAAGTTGAACCGATGTTGGCACATCACATGTGGTAAAGGGTGGGACCACCTGGAAGACACGGTCTGATCTCATTCTGCATGAATTGCTTTACTACAATGGGTGCAAAGCAAATCATAATGTTCTCAAACGCTCGAAGCATTTTCTTAGCTATCCTCTATTTTTACTATAACTATAACAATCATTGGTTATACCTCAGCTAGAGTACTGTGTCCAATTCTGAGGGCCACACTTCAGAAAGGATATCTAGGTCAATGAGAGGGTGCAGAGGAGATTTACCAGAATGGAACCAAAGATGAAGAAATTCAGTTATGCAGAGAGACAAGAGAAGCTCCTTAAAACAAATAAAGTACAGATACACTAGACCAAATGGCCTCATTCTCTACTACATTCATTTATGATTCTATAGATCGCTTAACTAACATCTGGATGTTACTGAATGGAGCTTGGACAGCAATGTGATGTTGGCAGTACAATAGACACCAATTCATTGAATTCCTTCAAGCAAGAGCAGGACCCGTTTCTGTCAGGAAAATGGTCCCCAGCGTAAGGAAAGTGCTTGGGAATATGATGGTGGGTGGGATTTTAAAAAGATATCAGTGTGGGTGGGGACAAAACATAGGAAGTCCAAGGATTTCTACTGGAGCTCCGAGAACCACACTTACTGCTGCTAGACATCATCCCATCGGACACCAACACACCCGCACCCCGCACCCCCCCACCCCAAGGAATCCTGCTGAGAATGGCTACTCTCCTGCATTTCTTTGGTGGTTCTGATACTGCATGGGACTTCAAGGGTTTGGTGAGATTGGAGGACCTCTCCACTCCCCCACCTACCGCCTAAGGTTTTATTAAAGTCATGTTGCAATCTCAATGACGTCATCGTGCCATGACTTTTAGAGTTAAATCCCCACCTGCCTGCAGCAGAAGCCTCTGCCGATATCAAGGTCAGCAATAATAAAATGCCACCAGATGGAGTAGTGCAACCTTGGGCTGTAAGTGGGCACGGCCAATTTTAACCTCTCCCATGCACCACTACCGCCAGGTGAGGTGTGGGAGGTCGGAGGTTTAAATTTGCACGCAACCCAAAGTAAAGTGTGAAGGTTTGATTAGTGCAAGTAAACTCCATCGTCATGGCTTCCTTTCCAGATTAGGTTAAAACTACCTGTTGAAAATAAACCTAAAGGGAGTTATTTTTTTTTACAGTTGCTCAAGAAAGCTTTCCTTCTCTTACTGTAAATAAAATGATTCATCTGCTGAATCTGGTTAAAATATGATGCTTACGGCAGTACCCTCATTACAGCGCTATCAGAATGTCTCTATTCTCCTGCTGCAGTCACTGCAATATGGTTAAAGCAAGGGTTATTTTAGTTTTTGCTGATTTCGTAATCCTCTACTGTAATCTGTCATACTCATGGTCAATAATGGAGTTGGATGTTGACCAATAGAGAATAATCCATGATGGCATGTCACAGTAGGAAACTGGTGTGATCAGGTTAGTAATAGTTGAGAGAAGGAAAACTGATTCTGACATATATTGAGAAACCCAGCAAGCTACTATACAAGCAGAACAGCTCCATACTGTGCTGTACAAAGAAATCCCCCACAGTATTAAAGCTGAAAACCAAGAAAGAAAAATGTAAACACCCTTGAACATGGTATCCTAGTGACCATCTGTACTTCAGATCTTGAACAATGAATCCATCTTTCATGTGCTCACAGATATTCAGGGTTGAGAAAGCATGGATATGACAGTATATTAGGATCTGTTCAACCCTATCACCATGTATCAGGCAATGCCTAATAGAAAAGTTATTTTAATGTGGGTTTTATGCACTAACATTTTTTCTGCTATTTTTGAAGTCTATTGTTCTGCCTACTCATGCTATGATTGAGATATGGTAGAAGTCATTGTACAAAAGGGACTGATGGGTTAAAATAATGTCAATAACAGAACAAAAAAACACATTTTGTTTTGAAAAAAAAAAAATCTGCCTATTTGGAAAGTTTTCACAAGATCACAATTATATTTCAGAATGAGCAAGACTCATCCGATCTTAACTCATCCATCCAGAGCAATTCGACACTTCTCCATTGAATGATTCCAGAGTTGTTGCCGTCACTACCCTGTCCTGAAGTCCATTCTAAATGTTGATCGCTTCCCATGTGAAGAATTTCTTGCCATCAGTCCTACAGTCACCATTTATTATTTTGTATCTGTGTCCCCTTGTCCTTTAAAGTCATATTTCAGATTAACCTTTTCCATTGCATTTACTAACATATATATAGCTCTATAACAGCACCTGGGTGCCTCCTTTCCAGGCTGCGAAGTCCAAGTTTATCAATAGACCAGTACTTCTTAATGGCATACTGAACACTAGCTATTTTTTTTTGCACAGCTGTCTTCTTGTATCCAGCTAAGCTAAATAATCTTAGATCTTGGATTAAATCCATGATTATAAGTTCAAACCACACTCAGTCAGGGTTGCTTCGGTTACAAATGACTGCAAGCTGCCTTTACATTTATCTGCCAATCTGACAGCTGCCAGATGGTTACAATCTCAACTATTTGATATGGTCTATTAGACACTCTCCATCTCAGAGACAACATTTTTAAAATGTGCCTGACAGCTTTTTATTCAAATGGCACATCTTTAATTTGAATTTTAATTTATTAATGATCCTTCAGTGTAGTGTTATTTAGGCTTAGCTTCTGTGGTGATATTTTTACCTTTACCATGATGTGGGATTTTTGAGCCAGATATTTGAAAGAATATGTCCAATTGATTAGCCTTGCATTTGAATCAGTTTCTTTTCCCTTCCACCGAGATTATTCTTACTTTTCCTCCCAGCAAAATTGTAAAAACTCCTGTAATTTTATAAACAAAAATTCTTGATATTTTATATCGAAGCAGCCTCTGCCCTGCATTAAAACAGGTAATCCTACACTACACACTGCAAATGGAAGTCGTTAAACGTGAAAACGAATAATAATAGTTTCTATTACTATGCCTGTTTATTGCTAGTTTATATACATGACTGCCTTAATGCTTTAAAATGATAGATTGTGTTAATATGCATTACTGGATTGTCCATTTATTTATTAACTAGATAATACCTTCACAGCTCTGTTTTTCAACATTCTTACCATAGAATGGGAGGCACAGTGGCGCAGTGGTTAGCACCGCAGCCTCACAGCTCCAGCGACCCGGGTTCAATTCTGGGTACTGCCTGTGTGGAGTTTGCAAGTTCTCCCTGTGTCTGCGTGGGTTTCCTCTGGGTGCTCCGGTTTCCTCCCACATGCCAAAGACTTGCAGGTTGATAGGTAAATTGGCTATTAGCAATTGCCCCTAGTATAGGTAGGTGGTAGGGATATATCTCGACAGGTGGGGATGTGGTAGAAATATGGAATTAGTGTAGGATCAGTATAAATGGGTAAATGGGTGGTTGATGGTCGGCACAGACTCGGTGGGCCGAAGGGCCTGTTTCAGTGCTGTATCTCTAAAAAAAAAAGAACTATTGTAGCACATAAGGTTAGGTTATGAAACCACTCTCCTAATCATTACTGGTCATCACTCCTAATTACAACTCTTAACAGATGTCACTTTCTTACCTTATGCACAAAACATTTTTTGCATCCAAATGAATGTGCCTTGGATAATATTCCCATCCCTGGGTATTAACATTACTCACTAGTTAAAATACAGATAATATCTCTGTTATAACTGTACTGACGTTAAAGGGTTCAATGGGACATGTGACTCCAAATCTGTGAGGCTTTCATTTTTGCTTTCTGGCAGTCTATTCTTTACAAATCCATGGTGACTCTCTTTAATCGCCTCATACTTGTCCAAGTGTTGTCAGACTATTTCTAGTATTAGATGCCAGTAACCTCCCCGCAATTGATTAAAGGGTCTATAGCTACATGGTTTTTCCCTTCCTTCTTCAATAATTGAGTGACATTTACAACTTAATAATACATTGTCACAATTCCTGAATGCAGTAAGCATTAGAAAATGATGGCTATCACATCTGCAAATTTCTCACATGACTGCAATCGGTGCAAACCATCAGCTCCTGGTAATTTGTCTATCTTAAGCCCCTTCTCCATTAGTACTTTTAAAGCTTATATTAGATCCATTAAGTTCCTCATCTTGACTTGATTTTAGGTTTCCTTAAACTGCTATTATTTCATCTTCTTCCTAAACTAAAATAATCCTTGCTTTAACCATGCAGATGCAGGTGTGACTATAATAGACATCTTCTTCTTCCACTGTGAAAACAGATACAAAGTATTCAGTTAACAAATCTGCCATTTCCTTATTGTCACAGTCACACCTGCATCTGTCCTTAACGGGCCCATATTTTCTTTTTCTACTCTTTTTGTTTTAATACCTTAATAAAACCTTTTACTGTTAACTGTTATATCCCTTGCAAGTCTTTTGTTTTCATATTCATTTTGTACCACTTATTACTATCTTTAGATTCCTTTGTTGCTTTTTATATACATGTGGGCCTGATTTTAACTCACTCAAAACCCATTCACTTACACAGAGTTAAAATTGAGCCCTTGCAAGTCTGCTAGATTTTCACTTTTCCTTGCATTTGTGTAAGCCTTTCCTTTCAGCTTGATAATGTCTCTTTATTTTTTGGCCATGGGGTGCTTAACTATGCAAGTGGAGCCTTTGCCTTCTAGGGTGCCTTGTAGTTAAAAGCTGATCAAGGAGTCACTTTCTGCAGGCTGCAAAATGGGCTTCCCACTGGGCCTCCCTATTTCCATGCTATTGGTGTCAGAAGAAAATGAAACAACGGGATGTTATAATAGAAGCGAGATTAATCAGACTACCAGAGGTGAGCCAGATCATTCATAGTACCAATCCAGTAGGATGTATCGAACCAAGCACACTTTCCAGGATTTCTTACATGAGCAATGTCTCTGGTGGCTGAACTTCAGTCATGAGCTGAACTTTAACCTTTTTCTGACTTGTCCCCCTATACCATCATGCTCTCTCTGAGCTGATCTTGTTTATGAAATCCACCTGTTGCTCCCTTGAACCATTCCCATTTTAATACTGACCACCCAACTTCCTTTCCTGGCCCCCATGCTTTCTGACATTCTAACTGGTTCTCTCTCGTCTTTCACCCCTTTGCCCTGGCAAACTACTGCCCCACCTCCAACCCTCCCTTTCCTTTCCAACATTCCTTAAACACATTATTTCCCAGATCAGTGTCCCTCCTTTCCACAACTCAATGTTCTACAATAAGATTGGTTAAGAATCTGGCTCCTCAATATCCAATATTCCAGAAGGGGTCTAAAATATGCGCTAGAGTCCTCTTTTACATACCTAACATTCTTAAAATTTGATTTTGGCAACTGCCAGGGTCAGCCAAAACATTGCCCAACCCATCCTTTGGCAACGTGCACCTGTTTTATGCCTATTAAATGGGTGCAACAAGGTTCAGTTTCTATCTCCTTACCTTTATTTAACACTTTTTCCTACCTCAGGATATTTGATATCCATCAGCATCCAGAATATAAAGGGAAACGTACAGTGCCTCAGCAGCACCCATATTACAAGCCCTTGCTCAAGCTCTTGTGGCTGTTTCCTATCAATAGTAAAATAAAGACTGATGTCAGAAGTCACACAGAAGCTGGATTTTGCCATTAAAGTTACATCACAGCCCAAGTAGTCCCCCCTGACCAGTTAATGCTGATAAAATATTGCAGCCAATGTTCATTAATTCTCACCCCAATGACAAAAGTACATGTCCCAACATGACTTAATTTCACACATCAGCTTCCCATGGAGTTTGACCAATAAGCACAAAAGCAAAACAGGATTATACTTAGGATTCAATTGAAATTCAGTTGATAATTCCCAAACGTATTTCTTGTAGACTCATTGGACCAGTGGTAGCACTCTTCCTTCTGAGTAAAAAGATCATTGATTCAAGCCCCATTCCAGAGACCAAAGCTCTTAATCTAGGCTGACATGTCAGTGCAGTACCGAGGGAGTGCTGTACTATCAGAGGTGCTGTCTTTCAGATAAGTTGTTAAATCGAGGGTCCATCTGCCTTCTCAGATGGGAAGATTCTCAGATTTTTTTTTAGATTAGAGATACAGCACTGAAACAGGCCCTTCGGCCCACCGAGTCTGTGCCGAACATCAACCACCCATTTATACTAATCCTACACTAATCCCATATTCCTACCAAACATCCCCACCTGTCCCTATATTTCCCTACCACCTACCTATACTAGTGACAATTTATAATGGCCAATTTACCTATCAACCTGCAAGTCTTTTGGCTTGTGGGAGGAAACCGGAGCACCCGGAGAAAACCCACGCAGACACAGGGAGAACTTGCAAACTCCACACAGGCAGTACCCGGAATCGAACCCGGGTCCCTGGAGCTGTGAGGCTGCGGTGCTAACCACTGCGCCACTGTGCCGCCCTGTGACACCATTTGAAGATAAGCAGGTAGTTCTCCCAGTGGCCTCACCAATACTTATTCCTCAACTAATATCACTAAAACATCATTATCTGGTCATATATTTCATTGCAGTTTGTGGGACCTTGCTGTGTGTAAATTGACTGCCATAATTCCCTATGTTACAACAGCTTTTTTTATTGTTCATAGGATGTAAGGGTCATTGGCAAGGCCAGCATTTATTACCTAATTGCCCTTGAGAAGGTAATAGTGAACACCCTTCTTGAACCGCTGCAGTCATGTGGTGTAGATATGCTCTCAGTGCTGTTAGGGAGGCAGTTCCAGGATTTTGACCCAGTTACTATGCTCAAAAAGTTCTTCACTGACTATGAAGCATTTTGGGATGTCCTGAGGACATGGAAGAGACAGCATAAAAGTAAGTTCTTCATTTCTTTGATGCACAAGGCAAGAAAGAGATCAAATATATCAGACAGAGTTGGATTTGAACACAGATGCCCAAAGTGAAAGGGTAATCTACTAACTCATTATGCCATGGTGCCTGCTATATGGTTTAACTTGTAAAAAAAAAATCGTAAGAAATTATGACACTCCAACATACTAATGCCGCTACATCCAAAATATTGACTACGCAGCTATTAAATATTCCAATCAGCAGTGGCAATCTCTATGTTGGTGTCTGACTCATACCACCATGTTTCAGCATGCTCTCATCTTTTTCTCAAGTCAATTAAAATCCACAGTTTTTCAATTAGACAAGCCTGCAGGTGTTTCTCTAATGGTTCAATGTGAGAGTCATTTTGCACACTGGGTGATAACCTACTCATTGAGCAAATGTCTTATTACTGTCTTTCTTTCAGCAGAGCACTTTTAATTTCGAAGGTGCGAATCATTAATTCATAGGTCTTGGCCAAATGTTAAAAGTGAACTGTATCTGTGGTTATCGCAGCTGTAGGTAAATGAATTGATTGTTTTTAAATTATGCTGACTGTTTTTAAGTTTAAACTCACAGTAGCTCTTTTCATCTCTCTTATTTTCCTGACCAAACTGAAGACATGTATTAATGAATGAATGTAAGCAGGCGAACAGGGTTGAAGAGATTCATGTAAAATTTACAAAATCTGCCACCGTTGTCAGCTTCCTCTCTGCTAATCGTTTATCTGGCAGTATATCACTTACATAATTTATTATCAGGTATTGATCCAAATTATAGCCCATACGCTCAAACTTTGGGACAACCTTGTTGTGCATTCATACTGTAGCTACCGATCTGAGACCAGTAGCGGTAGCTTGTTTTATGCTACCTGCCTCATAAGGACATAGAAACAGGAGTAGGCTATTCAGCCCCTCAAGCTTGTTCCGCCATTCAATTAGATCTATACCTCGACTCCATTTAGAATGGTTACAGCACAGAAGGAGGCCATTCAGCCCATCATGTCAGTTTAGTTTGACCCTTATCCTGTAAGATCCTTACCTAATAAAATTCTGTCGACCTCAGCCTTGAATATATTAATTGATCGAGCATTCCCAGCCTTTTGGGGAAAAGAGTTCCAGACTTCCGCCACCCTTTGTGTGAAAAAGTGTGTTCTGATTCTGATTTTAAGTTCCTGCCAGTCAAAGTATCTGTGCTCACTGCCTCCTTCCACCCAATCAATTTCTAACCCACGTCATAAGGTTAGCCCCAATTCTATTTGTGACCTTATCAAATGTCTTCTGAAAGTCCATGTAGACTGCATCCATAGGCACTCATTGTTCATGATGTTAGTGACCACCTCAGAAAATTCAATTAGATTAGTCAGGCATGACTTACCCTTCACAAATCCATGCTGACTGCCTTTGATACCTCTGACTTGTCCAAGTACTCTGTTAATCAATCCCAGTAATTTCCTTACAACTGATGTTAAACTGACGGTTTCTCCATCCCTACTTAAGCAATTAAATGGCACTGGCAATTTCCCAATTCCAAATCTAGAGAATTTTGGAAAATTATGATTAATGCATCTGCAACTTCCTCACCTGCTTCTTTTAATACCTCAAGGTAGAAATCATCAGGTCCTGAGGATTTCTCCATCTTAAGTCTTATTGTTCTCTATTACAATTATTTTTACTTACATTAAATCCAACAACTTTATCTAATTAACTTATTTTTAGGTTCCATTGTATCACTTTGTTTTGTTCTTTTCTTCGACTGTGAAAATGGATACAAAAGATTCATTTAACAAGTCCGTCATTTCCTTATTACCTATTATAGTCTCATCTGCATATGTCATTAATAGGCACAAAGCTCATCTTTCTCGGAATATATTTGAAATATTTTTCCCTATTTGCACTTCCTATTTCATTTTCTGTCTCCCTTTGTTGATTTTCAAACTCTCCCAGTCTGCTGGATTTCTACTTTTCCTTGCATTCTGTAAGCCTTTTCCTCTAGTTTGATACATTGGGCAATATTTTGAGCCCCACCGGGGTTGGGAACAGAAGCGGGTGGGAGCTAAAAACAGCCCTGCCAGCCTGCGTGCTTGTTCCCTGGCTCCATCTTACCCCGGGGCAGTGGGCGCAGGGGGGTGGAAGTTAGCCGACATGGCTCATTAAGAGACGGTTGAGACCAATTAAAGGAGGCCAACTGGGATTTTTCAGTCAGCCTCCAGGTTTCCACAGGTGACAGGGTCAGTTTAGGTGTGTGGAGGCGGTCTGGGGGTGCGGCGGCAGGGTGGCAGTGGGGGTGGGGGGTGCCGTCAGTGCTCCCGCAAGTCTAGAAGCCCTCCCTGCCTGCTTGGGTGCAAGAGCAGCCACTGGCCGCCTGTAGAAGTGACCCTTGCACCCCCCCCCCCCCACCCCACAGTGGTGGTCTGGCTGCAAGATCCATTTTTTTAATTTAAGATTTTAAAAATTCTGAGAGTGCCTCCATTTTGAAGCATCCTTTCCCTTACTTATCCTCGATTCTTGCTTGCTGCTCCTTTCAAGCTGGAAGGTCTCTGATTGGCCCTCCAGCTTCAAGCTCACCCATCATCCTCTAGGCCAATTCAGAGGGAACCCCCATGAAAATCACAATGAGAGATTGTTTCCACCCCTCCCCCCCACCAGGGGCAGATTCAGGACCCAGAAACAGTCCAGACCTCTGTTTAGAACAAAGAACAAAGAAAATTACAGCACAGGAACAGGCCCTTCAAGCCTGCGCCGATCCAGATCCTCTATCCAAAAATGTCGCCTATTTTCTAAGGGTCTGTATCTCTTTGCTTCTTTGTTTCCTGCCCTTGGAGGGAAAATCCTGCCTTGTGTCTTACCTCATTTATTGGCCATGGTTGCTTATGTACGCAAATAGAGCCTTTGCCATTTAGAGAATCTTGTAGTTAAAGCTAATTAGGGAACAATGTTTTGCAGCCTGCAGAATAGGCTTCCCACTGGGTCTCCCACTTCATGTGTCGGAGGAAAATGAGCATAGAATCATAGGGTTGGATTCTATCAGCCTGTTAGAGATCTCAGTGGCAAGCTGAGAAAATAGCGGCTCGCCCATACTGGCAGCCTGCCAGAGAGTCAGCGTGATCTTCAGACCGGCGACTCATTTAAATAGTCAGGGCAGCCGCACCCCCCCTCCAATCATGTGGAGGGGGTAGGCTGTCCGTCCCTGCGCAGGCACTGACGCCTTTTTTAAAGGGGAGTCAGCCCTGCCGGGATATTTACATTTATAAAGAGATATCCTTGCAGAATTAAATAAATAAAGTTCCAATGCCCCTTTCCCACCTACCCCCTCCCCCCAACCAATAACAATTGCATTAACTATTTGTCCTTTCCACCCGCCAAAATACTTACCTTTAACATCTGACCATCCCCTCACCAAACTACACAAAGTTTAAAGTGCAACCCTTCCCACCATCCTCTACACCCATGTCGTTCAGTTGACCCTGTTTCTGCCCCTGGCCCTCCGCCCGCACTGATAATCTTATCTCCTTCCCCCTCCCTAGTGTCATTCCTCGTTTCACCAGACGAGGATCTGAAGACGCGGAGTGCCAGCCGCCATGCCGCAGATCGCTGGCAAGTCTATGTAAATGTATTAAATTTATTCATTTGAATATTCAAATTGTGGTCTGCTGGATTCAAATGTTTCCTTGTATTTACGTAAATCTTTTCAGTTAGATTTATACTATCTCTCATCTCATTTGTTAACTATACAGGTGGAGCTTTTACATTTTAGGGGCATATACAACAACAAAAACAACTTGCATTTATATAGTGTCTTTGTAGTAGTAAAAGCATCCCAATACGCTTCACAGGAGGGTTGGCAGGCAAAATTTGACACTGAGCCACATGAGGAGGCATTAGGACAGGTGAATAAAAGCTTGTTCAAAGAGGTAGGTCGAAAGGAGCGACTGAAAGGAAGAGAAGGGTAGAGAAGCATGGAGGTTTAGTTAAGGAATTCAAGGGCCGAGGTCACCTGCAGGTATGGCCACCAATAATGGAACGATCAAAATCGGGGTTATGCGCAAGAAGCCAGAATTGGAGGAGTGCAGCGATCTTGGAGGATTGTAGGCCTGGAGGAGGTTACAGAGATAGGGAGAGGCAACTCTCTGGAGGGATTTGAACATAAGATCATAGGGAAAGAGAAACAATCGTGCCACTTGAACTCCTGGAGAATGGTGCCAGCTTGAAATGTAGAGATGAAGGAGAAACATGCTAGCATGAACTGAGGGAGACGGAAAAGTTCACATGTGTAAACTGGAAGGAAGGAAGAAAGTGAATGCCAGCATGAACCAGAGATGGTCAAGAGAAGAGTGCCAGATTGAAATGGGGGCAATGGTGTAAAGAATGTCAGTGTGAACTTTGAGGTGAGGGCAGATAACGACAATACCTCCATGAGCTGGGGGCTGAGGAGAGAAGAGCATCCTTATGTTGCTGGAGGAGGGAGGAAGAGCCATTGCAGATGGCGAGGCTGGATCGCCAAGGCACGAGGATGAAGTGTCAACCTTACTGTTGATGCCATATAGGCACACAGGAGGATCTTGTGAACATGTAACAAACACATGCTCCGATGATGCTTAATGTGCTTTTGTTTCTTCTCCACAGTAGGTAGCCACACTCGCATGATGGGACGCCAGCAAAATGTTGACTCCACCTGTGGGGAAGATGAAGCCAATGCCCCCGAGGGTGCACGGTTCTGCAGCCTCCACCAGCACAGTTGCATCCAAATGATCCGTGCCGGGATTGGGGGGTGCGGGGCACGGGATGCTGTTGCACATAGAATCAGGGTCACAAACTGGTGGGCACGACACAGACACATCACAGCAGCGGAGGGAGCGTGTGGCAGCCACGACCCCTGACATTTGGAGGTCTGCTGGGGACCAGGCCCCTGCTGAGCCCCACGTTAATGATGATCAAGGCCACAAGAAGTCTGCTGGAATTGCAGCGAGCGCGTGGGGAAAATATGTTGGAGATGCTTGAGGTTATGCGTGGCTTTGCGCGTGCGATGGAGACGTCCATGCAAGCCATGGCAACAGCCATATCCCAGGCATGTGAGCATATGGCTTCCTGCATGGAGAGAGTGGTGACCGCCATGGAGAGCCAGGTTGAGCACTTGACCCATATGCGCTCTGACAATTGCTGGACCACCCTCCCAGTGCTGCTTCCCCTCAGGGAGACAGGCAGGTGCTATCAGACACCCAGATACAGAAGGAGGGTGTGCCAGCTACCCCAGGACCTTCTTTTCAGGACACCCCCAGGGTAAGTGATGTCTCCTCTTCCTCCCTGACATTCACCCCTTACCTCCTGCAGGCAAACCAAAGGGGGGATGCTCTTACTCCAGTGAATAAGACCCCCAGTAGGATGGAGCCCCCATTCCTTCAGAGGAAGCCCACCACTGTCATCCAGGGCAACGGGGCAGCGCAATGAGCAGACTGCCTCCACCTCAGCTGCTCATGTTGGGGTAGCACCTAGACGTAGTGGCAGAAAGAGAAAGATTACAGAATTATGAGCATGAAAGTGTCATGAGTAGTCAAAGTAAAATTGTGACACATGTAAATATTTAATAATACATTTATTTGCTTTATTATTTGATACATTATTGTCATTTATTGAGAATTGCCGAGTAAAAAAACAAAACGTAATGGCACGCCTCATGGTTGGCACGCTTTGATGCTTTGACATGGCCATTCTTCTTTTAATTTTGAGGCTTAATCTTTCAGTCTTCAGTGACTGCTAGTTGTAGTTTTGTAATAGTCAGTCATTGCGAAATGCCTTCAGCAGGCCCTCCCTTCTATGCCTTGCATAGGAGTTTTTCCAAGTTTCGTTTCAACTCGGAGATGTTAGAAGGTACAGGTGCACTCAAAAGTGATATTATGGTGTAGCTGCTTCTGTTGGACTGGTCATGACTGGATGGCAGAATGTGTTCAAGTGTGGCACAGTTTTTATTTTCAGATTCAGTATTCAACAGCCAATGCATTCAGTAAAGTTCCACTCCACGTGCAATTATAGATGGCAGAGGACACCTTTTATATTGGAGCAATGGTTAGGCACACAGGGGCAGGTCAACATCCCAGGATGGCAATGGAGTTCCTCTGTACATTGGAACTGTAATCATGGCCGGAATTTTACGCCACCCCAGCGGGTCGGATTGTGGCGTGGGGGCGGTGTAAAATTGAGCGGCAGGCTCCGGGAGGCCTAACCGCCCCGATTCCGCCTCCGACCAAGTTTACGGAGGTCCAGCGGGGGGGCAGGAGGGTGAGAAGCGGCCCGCCCGCCCAAGGCCAATCAAGACCCTTAAGTGGCCACTTAACGGCCACTTAAGGGCCCTCGCCCGCCTCCACGGGTATTTTACCCGTGACAAGCGGGTGTGCTGGGGACGTCAAAGGCCGCCCAGCAATAGCTGCCAGCCTTTCCTCACCCCGGGTCCCGTCCGCCCAGCGTAAAATTCCAGCCCATGTAGGAGCCTCACTGTTGGCTAAAACGTCCAAATATAAGGTTTTCCCTGATGTTCCATGCATGTTTCTCCATGGCCCTGGCATCCATTAAAGACTCATTCACTTTAATGGGCTCCTCCTCAGGATGATCTAAATCATCCTCCTTTGAGGAGGAGTGGTGCTCCTCCTGTTCCTCCTCCTCCTGCAAAATACGTCTGTGTTGTATTGCCAGGTTGTGTAGTGTACAGCAGCATACGACTATTCTGTGGTGCGTACTGCAGAGCCCACTTGACCATTCAAGGCAGTGAAAGCACATTTTCAGCAACCAAATGGTGTGGTCGATTATGAAGGCATGAGCTGCTTTGTATCACTCTTCAGCTGCACTTCAGGGATGCCTCACTGGTGTCATCAACCATTTCCAAAGGGGGTAACCCTTGTCACCCTGGATCCAGACGTCAGCTTAGGCTGGTGCTTCAAAAATTCCCATTAGTTGTGAGTTTCACAAAATGTAAGCATCATGACAGTTCCCTGGGAATCGAGCACAGGCCTGCATAATTTTTTGCCTGTGGTCGCAAACCAGTTGCACGTTCAAAGAGTGAAAGCCTTTGCAATTCACAAATACAGCTGGCTGGTCCCAGGGAGGTCTAATGGTCACATGAGTGCAACTGATCACCCCTTGCACTCTAAGGCTGCTGATCTTGCTGCCTTGCTGTCCTCGTCTACAGGGAAATAGATGACATAATTGGTACGACAGAATACGGCATTGGTCACCTCTTTGACTGGCATGGGGTTCCCAGCAAAACTACATTGTTGCAGATCCAGCTGAATGATCCCACAAATCTCAGTGACCATTTCACGTGACATCCTCACTTGTCTCTGGCATTGCCTCTCTGACATCTGGAGGTGATTTGTCCTTAACCTGAGGATGTGCTGACGAGACAGCACATGTTTTCCATGATGGAGGGTGTCATTCTGAGCATATTGTGCTGTCTGCTGATGTCGTTGCGGCATCAGTCACTGAGCAGCAAGAGCCCTCCTCAGTCGCATCCTCTGCTCTGTTCGCGAGGTAGCAAGAATATTGGGTGTATGAGACCCATGTCATCGCAACTTTGTAAATGTTTGAATGAGACAAACATTAAACTTCAACCTTGTTTGCCCACGATGCTGAACCATTGAACTCATGAGCAGATAGGTTGTATGCACCTCCCATTGTGCATGGCTGCAACTCCACCCACCCAGCTCTGGCTTCCTCCCACTTTGATCTGCACTCCCGGCATCCCCACGTGATTTATTGTCTCATTTTGAAGGATGGTGTACAACACGTTCGAGACAAGTTCCTCCACCCTGCACCCATCACCCTTGACCCACCTAACATTACTTTCAACCTTCCCTCAGTGACCCTTGAACCACCCCCATTACCCTGGACTGCATCATAACTGACATTTACATGCCATCATGCCATCTCTCTCCCCTGTGCCTCTACCCGTCACCATCAATATGCCCACTCTCGCCCTAGATCCTCTAGTTATTCACCTTAATATAGTTACCCAATCCAATGCCCTGCCCTACGATTGCTTCCAATTCCCAACCTTGACTCTTGACCTGCCCCCATTCCCAAATCGCCCCTTGTGACTGTGACTGTCCCCTCCGTCAGCCAGCATCCTCTGTTTGCCTCACAGGACCCCGACGTTGACAGTACTCACTCTTCCCTTTAGACCCATCATGCCCCTCAAATACATTATCTGCTCCAAACACACCACCCTCCCCAACACCACCACAAGCACCACCGACTGCACAGCCTGAACGCTAGGCCATTCCCTCCTCTGCAACACTAGGCACCTGATACCTCACCCTTGCCCCCTCCTCAAAAGAATCGCCCTCGCTGCTCCAGGGCCTGGCACCAAACGTCCATTCTAATGTTACCCTTCCACTGTGCCAAAAAGTTCAAGAAAGTAAACTTCAGACACAACAGCATAAAAGGTGTATGCCACCTTTCAATGAATGTGAACTGGGAACTATGAGATTCCTGTGCGCCACTGAATTAATCTGGCAGGTCGGACATAATTTCAAATAATTATAAGGTAATGAGTATTCATGGTATGCAAATGAATGAAAAGTTGGAACTCACCACATGACGGCATGAGGTCCGACCCACCACAAACAAGCCACTGACTTAATCTCTAAAATTGACCCGCCGTTGGGAAATCGAACTATCACCTCCCGCCTAATTAAGTCACCCTACCCGCCATGAAAGCTGCTCTTGCAGGCTCCATAAAATTCCCCCATGGTGTTCTGGGGATTGTTCCAGGAACCAGAATCATATGAGATGCTGACGGACAGCCTATCCTGAGCAATGATGTCCAGGATACCTCCTCCCTTCTTTCTCCTCCTTCTACTTCTTCTCTGCCTCCTCCTGAGGCAGTCAAGGCTTGGCTCATGATTGCCAGGTTGTGGAGGACATTACAGACCACCACAAATCATGAGACATACTCCAACGAGTACTGTAGGGTTCCCCCTGAGTGGCCAATTGCGGAACCGTTGTTTGCATTTACTGCCATAATGTGTTTGTGATCAGATACCAACTGCATGTTCAGGGAGTGATATCCCTTGCAGTTGCAGTATTTTTTAGAATTAGAACATTACAGCGCAGTACAGGCCCTTCGGCCCTCGATGTTGCGCCGACCTGTGAAACCATCTGACCTACACTATTCCATTTTCATCCATATGTCTATCCAATGACCACTTAAATGCCCTTAAAGTTGGTGAGTCTACTACTGTTGCAGGCAGGGCGTTCCACGTCCCTACTACTCTCTGAGTAAAGAAACTACCTCTAACATCTGTCCTATATCTATCACCCCTCAACTTAAAGCTATGTCCCCTCGTGTTTGCCATCACCACCCGAGGAAAAAGACTCTCACTATCCACCCTATCTAACCCTCTGATTATCTTATATGTCTCTATTAAGTCACCTCTCCTCCTCCTTCTCTCTAACGAAAACAACCTCAAGTCCCTCAGCCTTTCCTCGTAAGACCTTCCCTCCATACCAGGCAACATCCTAGTAAATCTCCTCTGCACCCTTTCCAAAGCTTCCACATCCTTCCTATAATGCGGTGACCAGAACTGCACTCAGAGGCCTTTCAATCGATACCATTCCTTCCAAAGGTCCAGCACCACTCCCTGCTGACGTTTTTTTATTCATTCGTGGGATGTGGGAATCGCTGGCTAGGCCAGCATTTATTGCCCATCCCTAATTGTCCTTGAGAAGGTGGTGGTGAGCTGCCTTCTTGAACCGCTGCAGTCCTTGTGGGGTAGGTAGACCTACAGTGCTGTTGGGATGGGAGTTCCAGGACTTTGACCCAGCGACAGTGAAGGGACGGCGATATCGTTCCAAGTCAGGATGGTGTGTGACTTGGAGGGGAACTTGCAGATGGTGATGTTCCCCTGCATCTGCTGCCCTTGTCCTTCTGGTTAGTAGAGGTGTACGGCGCACCCACTCTATCCCCTGTCCAAACAAAGTGATCGGTGCAGTTCGCACCAGAAATCAACAGGGGTGGGCCCCATGCCATTTTTTTCAACTCTGGTCTCGCCTAGTGGTGCTATACAGCCAAATTTTGCTGCCATACAAATATTTTCCTGACTATGTACAGTTGTCTGCAGAGGCCTGCACTGACCTGGGAAAGATTTATTTTCTGCACAGTCTCATTATATTTCATTATCCACTGATTAGCATGTTTAAGTGCTACTGACATGTTTGTAGCAGCACACTTGAAGTAAGAGCTCCAGGCAATGTAAATGATGAAAGCTAAATCTGCTTGGAATGCTAATAATGTGAAGCTTTGGTGTGGGTTTGGTGTGAAAACCTAAAACAGGTTCTATTTATTGACCTCAGTTTCACGAGACCAAAGTTGGTAAATTTCTGAAGGCCTGCATTGTGCTATTGTGGGACTTTTAAAATCGGACATGTGCAGCGATAGACGAGCTTTAATAATGTGAGGACAAGATCATTCCAATCCCCATGCAGTTCGGTGCCCATCTGGATATAACCACCGGATGTCTGGAGGAGGGAACCTCCCACTGCTCTCTGTGGTGTCACAGTGTGTGGGGGTGGGGGGTGAGGTGTGATCTTTGTCTCCTTACCGCCCTGTTTTCATCCAAAACAAGCTGCTAATGCTGGCAGAAAACCTGTGCAAGTTCATCACGCCCAGTTTGCACCAGTTCCAGCAATTGCTCAAGTTTTGAGAGAATGGTAGGAGTTTCCTGGCTGACAGAACTCATGAATAAATACAATTCTGGATGCCCCAATGTCATTAAGAGGCCAAGACAAATTCTTAACTTTATCACCAATCTGATGCTTCCTGTCCTGTCTTAAACCATAGGTATAGAATATGTTAGGTGGGCAGTTCAAGGGATCCTCAGATAAAGTTGTATGAAACATTCATATATATTTTCTTGGCAGCACTTTTATTGTCAGACCCTGTACTGTAGAGGGGTTTCTGGCATTGGTGTTGTGTTTGCTGTAATCAGATGCATACGATGGTTGTCTGCTGCAAATCTTTACTCTGTAATGAGGATGGCACATGGAACCTCCACTGGTGGGGAGGCTGCAGCACGATATGTGATGGTGAGAAATTGGAGGAGGTCCAGTAGTTACTTGGGCAGTTAGCAGACGTTATTTCATGTCTAAGGAGTGCTGGAGGCTGCCTTAATGTGGAGCAATCCTGCTCCTCCTGGCTCCACAATAATACTCCAGGCTTCTGCTGGTCCACTCAACCCAATCCTGCTGGCGGATCACAATAACCCCAACCCATGCAGGATTTACCTTTGGCTTGGCTTGATAGCAAGCTGACCAATTTTGGGAAGGCCCAGACTGGCAAGTTGCACTAGGATAGATGATTGGCATTCATCATTCATCAGTATTAGGAACATAGGAGCAGGAGTAGGTCATTCTGCCCCTGGAGCTTGGCCTCGATTTTAAAATTCTCATCCTGTTTTCAAATCCCTTCATGGTCTCGTCCCTCCTTATCTCTAATCTCCTCCAGCCCCACAACCCTCTGAGATATCTGCACTTATGGGCATCCCTGATATTAATTGCTCCACCATGGCTGTGCCTTCAGCTACCAATGCCCTAAGGTCTGGAATTCCCTCCCTAAACCTCTCCACCTCTCTACATCTCTTTCCTCCTTTAAAATGCTTCTTAACTCCTAGTTTTTCATGAAGATTTTGGCCATCTGCCCGAGCATCGCCTTACGCAACTGTGTCAAAATCTAGCTTATGTAAACTCTCATAATCTAATCCTTGGAGTCCTGGTGACATTCTGGTGAGCTTGCACTACACTCCATCCAAGGCCAATGTATCTTTGTGAGATGTGGTGTTCAAACTTGAGATGTAGTCTAACCAGGGTTTTGTATAACTATAGCAAAACTTCCCCCCCCCCCCCCACCATTATATTCTAGCCCTCTAAATATAAAGGCTAACATTCCATCATTCTTTTTGATTACTTTCGACATCTGACTACTACATTTTACTGGTTCCCACTAGTAACACAATTTCTCTGTCACGTTTCCTTTGCTGTCCAGAAAATGATGGCATTAACAGTTAGTCATATTGAGCTGAATTTTACCAGCCTTCTGGGGACAGTTACAGAGGCAGGGATGGTCATAAATGTCAAGGGAAGGCAGGGGGGTCGGACTGCCTGTTGTCTTCCCACTGCCATACCATTTTACCAGCGGCGGGGAAGGTGGAGGACGGCATCCCGCCCAGAGACCCATTGAGTCACTTAAGTGGCAATGAAGGGCGTCTACCCACTGCCGCTGGCATTTTATCGGTGGCGAGTGGGCCCTCCACCACGTGGGGAGACCGCCTGATAAACGCTGGCAGCCTCTCTGTGGGCTCTATGTGGGGGGTGGAGAGGGGTTGAACCCTCATAATAGGGCACACTCTGGCCCATGGAAGGGCCCCATGTCGGCAACGTCTGCCCTTGTGGCAATTCCCCCCCCCCCACCCCACCCCAGCCCTTATCAACCCCTCCTCCTCCCCAGCACCTGCTTTATTCACCCTGATGCCCCCAGACCACATTTTGAGAGGACGACCTGCTTCCACGGAGTCCTCTCTCCGAGGCACAGTCCCATCAGTGGCCACCACTCCGATGGCATTTGTTCAGACTGCTGAGCTGCCGGCCCTCCAATTGGCTGGAAGCACCTGGGGGCAGCTGTCTGTCCTTTAAAGGAATGGGAGCTCCAACGGCAACTAATTAGTTGCTGGACAGTCGAAAAAAGAAAGATTGGGAACACAAATCATCTAAAAAGTCTTCTCCTGGAGAAGCACTGATGTTAGTTTTGCAAGTTGAAAAGGCAGCTTGCTTGAGACCTGCCATTTCAGATCTATTATTATTTTCCCAGGTCTCCCAGCTGGAAAATAACCCATTAGATCACATTTCCAACAAATCTGCCTTTGGCTGTGTGCCTTGAAACATAGCAGGGATTGGCATCTTTCCTGGGCCTGTATGTCACTCAGAATGAAACAACACCATTTAGAAGTTGACTGTCAACAGGGACTGGAGCTGAAGGAACAGGTCTCCAGCAGGTTGCTTGTTGATTGGCACAAATGGGACTATCTTCTTTCAGGAAAGAGACATTTTAATCACTTAATCCAGTTTTTGTTTCTCTCTGAGACCAGCTAAATTGAATGTATTACCCCTTTACCCACAGCGATGCTTTCCTTTGCCACGACAATACAAACGTCTTAACGTATACCAAGAAATTCAACTTACGCCCAATACAGGTGTAACATTGCTCCAGCAGTGGCTTGTGTTTCATTTAAACAGACCCAGTGAGCTGTAGTTGCCAAACAGTCATCATTCTTCAGCTTGTTGGTCTTAGAGGGTGGGACATCAGTCAGCTCTTATTCAAACACAAAAGCAAAATACTGCAGATTCTAGAAATCTGAAATAAAAACAGAAAATGTTGGAAATACTCAGAGGCTCTGGCAGAATCTATGGAGACAGAAACAGCATTAACTATGAAAACTATGAAAGGTCATCCACCTGAAATGTTAACTCTGTTTCTCTCTCCACAGATGCTGTCAGACTTGCTGAGTATTTCCAGCATTTTCTGTTTTTATTAGCTCTCATTCAAAGCCATCCAGCAGGTCGGGTCTGGAGGGGAAAGAAAATCCTGGAGGGAGTCTCGAAACATGGTGCAGGATGCCAACAAAAATAAAAGCAGAACATTTTGAGTGATATCCAGTGGTCCCTTTAAGAATCGTTGATTAGGCCACTCAACAGTTAGTACATCTAGGCTGAGCATGCATAGCTCATGCTTTACACTTTATATCTGAATTTCGGTTTTGGGATCTTACAGCTGGCATTGGACCCTGATTTGCATATTTAGAGAGCCTGGTTCGCGGGGGGTGGGGGGGTGGTGGGGGTGCACCTTAGATGACTAAGGCTGGGGGCGAGCCTGGCCAAAAAGTCGGTGGCGAGCCCGCCTCCGCCTGGCCTGGGGAGCCAGGCTGGGAATTTGTGCTCCCCAGGTCCTCAGTTGGGCTTGGGCGGGATTTCCACCTCCTTGAGGCAGGAAGACCCGCCTAATGGAGCTGCCAGTCAATCAGCAGGCCAGCAGCTCTTAGTCCCAGCAGTGTCACGGGAGCAGTGGCCACTGCTGGGACTACACCTAACTGCATGCAGCAACAGGAAGGCTTGCCCCAGAATAAAGGTAAGTTTTTAGGGCCTCGCCTGGGACAATTGGCCGGACCCTGATGAGGCAAGGGGGTGTCGACTGGGGGAGCAGGGGAGTGTTGTGTGTTGAGACTTCGGGGTTGGTCCTCCTTGGGGCACAGGGTGTCCGATCAAGAGAGCTGCCACCCAGCCCTCAAGGAGATTTACCAGGCGGGGCTCTTGAGGCCTTTGCCATCTGGCTGCCAAGGGTTAATTGGCCACTTAAGGGCCTTGATTGGCCTCGGGTGGGCCACTTCTCGTCGCCGCCGCCCTGCGTAAAATTGCAGCGGAGGCAGGAGGGGATCGGGAATGGTCCCCCCGCCTCCCACTCAATTTTATGCCCTCCCCCCCACCACAACCAGCCCACACCAATATGGCATCTGGTGCAATTCTGCATGGCAGTGCTGCAAATTTCAAAGGTTTTACACCATACAGCAAGTTAAATTTCACCCCAGTATAAAGAGAAAGCAGCAAATTTTGATCCCTATTGCAAACAGAAACACAGGTAAGTAAGTAACAGCAAATTGTTTCATTTAACATTGATTTTTCTTGGATTATTGCATTTTTGCACTCTACAGATGTCAAGCACACTTTAAGTTAATGTCGTAAGGTGAATGTATAACTGGACAGAGGTAGTATGAATAACAATATTTGGTTCTTGTCTGCCTATGAAATTGAACTTAAGGTTTATTACAGTCAGAAAACTGATAAGGTTAGATCCCTGGAGCAAGAGGAAATTGTAATGTTAAGTAATTTGGGACCATATCAGATAAGATTTACTTTTAATATCCCTAATGCTCTGATGACCATTCTTAGATTATAAAACAACTTTACACAAACAAAGTTTTCATTTTCAGCATTAAACATTTAATTGAAAATGTTCCCAAATAAGTGCAACATTTATGAAGCAATTTATTTATTTATTTTTTATTTAGAGATACAGCACTGAAACAGGCCCTTCGGCCCACCGAGTCTGTGCCGACCAACAACCACCCATTTATACTAACCCTACAGTAATCCCATATTCCCTATCACCTACCTACACTAGGGGCAATTTATAACAGCCAATTTACCTATCAACCTGCAAGTCTTTGGATGTGGGAGGAAACCGGAGCACCCGGAGAAAACCCACACAGACACAGGGTGAACTTGCAAACTCCGCACAGGCAGTACCCAGAATCGAACCCTGGAGCTGTGAGGCTGTGGTGCAAACCACTGCGCCACTGTGCCGCCCCAATGTTAAGCTACTGTTATGCAGACCCACACCTGCCAAGAATGAGGCATATTAATTTTGTCATATGAACATTAATTCTAAACTGTTGCTGGAGTGAAGAAATGACTTGTTAAAGAGATCACCAGACCTTTGACTGGAGGACATTTGCATACTAAGAGATGGTGCTTGTGGAGACAAAGAACTACTCCCTGGGCCAATAAACCCAGGTGGATTTTGATCACCAGACATTGAAGGTGTAAGGAAGTGCATTCCAGGGACTGCTAAGATGATACAATCCACAAAGACAGGACCGGGTAAACCAGCTGGTCATATGACTAACTGGCTGATCTAGGCTTTTGAATGTGACACAGGACAGTTTGAATTCAGACTGCAGATTGTAACTGAACCTGGAACAAGAAAGCCTCTCTCCTGGCTGTCTCTCTCTCGCCTTCTCCCAAGCCACCGGACCCATGGAAAACATATAAACCTCAAAAGAGAAAAGGCTCCAACATCAAAACAAGTTGAAGCATGAACTGGGCCCCAACGTACAGCAGGACTTACCAACAACCAAGACTCCACATTGAACTCAAAGGACTGTAATTATAATTCCAATATTGCCTCAAACTTTTCCCCTTTATTCTTTTCTACTTTTCTGTCTCTATCTGCGTGTGTGTTTATCGCGTACACATGCAAGCGTGGTCGTGTCGCATATTCGTAGTCATTAACCAGTTTAGAATTTAAGATGAATAAACTTCCACTTTAAATCTAAGAAAACCTGTCTGATTTCTTTGCCTTACGATTGGAGCAGTGAACAAGAATTCACTGAGGGGGAGCTAAAAACATAGTGTTTTAAAAATTAAACCCAGTTCTGGTTAAACCAGGCAAGGCTGAGAGGGAACCCCTAGACCCCTTCTCACCTGGTCGTAACAGGTACATTAACAGAAGGCATCTCTTAGTGTCCTGGCTTCACAAACTGTGTGCTCAGTAAGTAGCAATCGGCAAATCATCTCCTTGTTTTTCTAACCTTTGCCGGTTCTAATGAAAGGTCACAGACCTGAAATGTTGACTCTGTTTCTCTCCGCAGATACTGCCAGACCTGCTGAGTATTTCCAGTGCCTTGTTTTTATTTCAGATTTCTGGCATCTGCAGTATTTTGCTTTTATCCTTGTTTTTCTTGTCTGTTTGGGGAATTCAGAAACTACTAGTAAGCAGACCATCTAGACAATCATGGTATCAAAGGACGTTAATAAATAAGACAGTAAAATGACGGAAGAGCGCAAAGAGGTATCAGCCTGAGTCACCAGATGATTAGTCGCCATGGACACATCGCCTTAACAACTGCTAGGGAATCAAGGGCCAGAAATGTGTGAACAGTTAGTCTGTCAGTGAGTTGGTTGCCAAAGAATAATACCTGCATAGACTGTCAAGGAACAAGGTGCTGTAGATAAATCTTTTTGGGCCTCCTTATCTCGAGAGACAATGGATACGCGCCTGGAGGTGGTCAGTGGTTTGTGAAGCAGCGCCTGGAGTGGCTATAAAGGCCAATTCTGGAGTGACAGGCTCTTCCACAGGTGCTGCAGAGAAATTTGTTTGTTGGGGCTGTTGCACAGTTGGCTCTCACAGAAAAAAAAAAGTTATACAGATTTTAGTTTTGAAGCTTGCAGTTCATTCACACCCCCTATGACACCATCTGGAGAAATCTTGAGATTTAACTGAGATAAAGTTTCCAGTATATTCACACTTTATAGATTTTGGGCAAAAGCTTCACAGACCCTATTTACTGTTTGTATCTGTTCAATTGTAATTTATAGCAGGGTTTAGGAGCAAAGAAGTATTGCTTCAATCATATAGAACATTGGTGAGGCCGCACCTGGAATATTGTGTGCAGTTCTGGTCCCCTTGCCTGAGGAAGGATATACTTGCCATAAAGAGAATGCAGCAGAGGTTCACCAACCTGATTCTTGGGATGGTGGGATTGTCCTATGAGGAGAGATTGAGGAGACTGGGCCTGTATTCTCTGGAGTTTAGAAGAGTGAGAGGCGATCTCATAGAAACTTATAAAATTCTTAAAGGGCGCAGAGAGGATGTTTCCCCTGGCTGTGGGGTCTAGAACCTGGGAACACAATCTCAGAATAAAGGGCAAGCCATTTAGGACTGAGATGTGGAGGAACTTCTTCACTCAGAGGGTGGTCAATCTTTGGAATTCTCTGCCCCAGAGGGTGGTGGAAGCTCAGTCACTGAGTAAATTCAAGACCGAGATCAATAGATTTCTAGTTGCTAATGACATCAAGGGATATGGGGATAGTGCGGAAATATGGCGATGAGGTAGACAGTCAGCCATGATCTAGAATGGCGGAACAGGCTCCAAAGGCTGAATGGCCTAATCCTTTGTTCCTATGTTCCTATATTTAAAAAATGTTGACTTCCTGAGCTCTTATCACAGAGCCGAGGCAACTTTGGGGTGATCTTTCATGTTCCTGTGACTGTGGTGACTGGCACAGTGAACACAGGAAAATCAGGCAAAGTGGAGAACTTTTCCATCCACTAATTTAAATGGTTGAAAAATTGGAAGGTGTCAGTCATGCAGATTTTCCTGTATTCACTGTGCCCAAGAAATACAACAGCTCGAGCACAGGAACAGGGAAATCCATCCCTTATCTCCAACGCATCCTAAATATTGAATAAATAATCAATTACCAAAACACACACGTGACCCTGGCATAGAACCTCTATAGAAGGCAGTAACAATAGGTGAGCAACAGGCACACACCATCCCCCCATCCTCCATTCGTTAAGCACCTCAACTTAAAATCATCTCCAGGAAGTGAAGAACGCCACATCTGTAGTAAGGATTAACTGAGCTAATGCTACAAGGGTGAAATAAATTTAATTGCTGCTCATGATTGCTATCTCGTTTTCTTTATGGATGCTCAATAGGAAATATTCTGAGGATCTTCATCATGAGTTGACTAAGCAAGCTGTGTTCTGTATATTTTAGTTACACTGTAACTATGCAGATAATTTTTTTTAACATTTTTTGTGTTTTAATCAAGATTATTTCCAGAATATCTTTCTCTTTAATCTTCCACACATATGTGAGCTGGATCTTTCCTTTCTATCCAGTACGAACTTTGAAAATCCTCCAAGCAAGGATAAAGTATTAAATTCATGAGGTCATTTTGTCCTCACATATCATTACCTTCATGAGTGAGTTCACACAGACATTGAATAATGACTCCCCTACAAGAAGGAAAGCAAATAAATTGAAATAGGTTGGGAAATCTGTAACTTTTGGCCACAGTATCAAAAGAAATACTGCTTTTGTTGCATCAGCCCTATAGAACAGACTAAACAGCAGGTACAAATCAGATTCACATCTGCAATAGGGGACGAGGAAACATTTCTACTTGTATTGCTGTCATGCTACATCATGAATTTCAGTCACACTGAAGTGAGAGTACGTCAGCCTATTGCATTTAATTTAAGTCAATACCAAAAGTGCCTTGCCACTGGGGCAATATTTTATTTAACATGCATCTGTGACTGTGTTACGAACTTACAAAACTGACAGGCAGGAAAATATCAACTGGTTCACCAAGCCTATCTCACACTAATGATGACTGGAGTATTGTGACTAGACACTCCCTTGAGGGACTCCAGAGATAACAATATTAGCAGGAAACAGATTCTCTGGGTACAATTGGATATCTAAGAATGTAACCAGCTGAGCGCAGTCACATCCAGCTGGACAATGGAGGAGAGGAGGTTGAGGAGGATGATGTCAACTGCTGCAGACAGGTCGAGAAGGATGAGGAGGGACAGTGCACCATGGCTACAGTTACAGCGGATGCCATTTGTGCCATTTTCTTAATGTCATGTCAGTGTTATGGCAGAGACTTAAAACTTAATTGGAGTGATTCCAAAATAGAGTTGAGAGAAAGTCAGGTACATATTTGAAAGGTGACAGCACATTGGAGAGCAAAGTGAGGAGCTGGAGATGGGTTAATAGTTTCCAAGGGCAGAGAGATTGAAGGTGAGTGTTTTGAGGAGGGATAATAGGGCTGTTTTGAAAGGGAAGAGGTCAGTGCCTAAGCAGAGGGAATCAAATACAACACCATCCTCCTCAAACTCCTCTCCTCCATTGTTCAGCTGGATGCAGCTACACTCAGCTGGTTACATTCTTATATATCCAGTTGTAGCAGATACAATTTCAACTAGCACATGGGGTAGAAAAGTAAGTTGGATGGTCAGCAATTTATTGGGAAATGGGGTCAGAAAAGCAGGGGACTGAAGACCTTTGTTTCAGTCATCCCTGTGAGCAGGTCTCATGGACAGGATGAGCTCAGAAGAGGCATGAGGGGAGAGAGGACAGAATCAAGAAAAGGACTGGAATACAGGGCTTGGGCAGAGGTGAAGCTTGGAGCAGTTTTATCAATGATTCATCACTGGAAATAAATAAAGTCTTGGCTGAAAATAAGAAAGAATTTAACAAGGGCTCACAGATCTCGTTGAAAATAATATGCTTTCTGTCATCACCCTGAGGTAAAGAATCAGTGATCTTTAACCTCATGGAGGTTTGACTCTGTTAATGTCAATGAGCTAACAGGAAAGTTTATACTATTTTGTGTGCCTAGCCATAAAACACTCTATTAGAGGCTGCATGCAGAATTATCAAGACTCTGAAAGCAAGAAATCTGTAATCTGCTTTTAGATAGAACCATAGAATTTTATAGCACAGAAGAGCATTCAGCCCATAGTGTCTATATCAGCTTTCTCTTTGCTAGACCAATCCAAAACTCAGTCCACTTCACTGCTTTCTCCCTATAGTCTTGTGTCTTCCACTGCTTCAAATATTTATCCCCTTTACCTTTAATAGGTGCAATTAATCTCTGTAGCAAAAGCAACCCATGCTCCATCAACCCTTTGTGTAAAAAGATTTCTCCGAACCTCTCTGCTCAGTGAAAATTTTAAATTGATGCCTCCTCAACATTGACTCCACAATCAGTGGAAAATATCGTTTTGTTATTTAATCTCTCCTGCCTTCCACCCTATCACTGTTTGTTCTTCCTCACTTTTCCTGCCTCTGTACTTGCTTAGAACCAGTCACTAACTTTTTCCAGTTCTGATGAATGGGCATCAATTGGAAACAAGGACAGTAGGCAGGTTCCCAAGACTGGAGACCCAATCAATCCGAGGGCCTGCAGTGATGTCAGGCTGGCAGACCCACTGGGAGAGGTGGGCACTGCCAAGGCAGGCAGGCAAGCGTGAGGGCATCTCAACATGGAGGTGCCCTCGGTAGCCTGCAGAGAAATCATCAAATAAAGAGGCCCGAAGCTGGTAGGGCCGTTGAGGTGGAGGGGAAACCTCCAGTGACATGGGTTATGGCCTTTAATCCCTGCAGCCCCATCATTGGGGCATGGAGCCTCTGGCTCCACTGGTCACCTAGCCGAGAGGCCGACTCCAATGAGCTGACAGCCTCTGTACTCAGCGGGGGGTCGCTCTGACGGTGGGAAAATACAGACCCCCAAAGTGGGTGTCAATTACCTTAATTGGCTGCTCGTCACTAATCCTTCTCCTTTCTGGTCCTGCTGCCTTGGGTCTTACCTGAGAACAGCAGCCAATGAGGCAGATGACCCAAATTAGATGCTTCAATCAGACTTGCTTCCTCCAAAAGTACAAGAGGCACTGACAGCTTACCCCAATTATTCAGATGGAGCAAATGGTCAATTTGATCATGCCTCAGGTTTACTTCTTGTGGTGCATCCATTTGGTGCTGGAAACCAGACAGAAAACAACTTTCCCCCCATTGTATCTAAATATGTGAAAAGATTAAAGAGATTTTGCCAATATGATAAGTTGCTTTAAGTGGTGTAGGCAACTAAGACCGGAAGACAGCTAGCTTTTTACCACTCTTTAAAAAGGGAGAAAGGGATAGGCCAAGTAATACAGACCAGTCATCCTAGCCTTGGTGGTGGGAAAATTATTGGAAAAAATTCTAAGGACAGGATTAACCTTTATTTAGAAAGACAGGGATTAATCAAAGACAGTCAGCAAGGATGTGTTAAGGGAAGGTCATGTCTGACTAACATGATTGAATTTTTTGAGGAGGTGGCAAGGAGGGTCATTGAGGATAATGTATTTGATGTAGCCCACATGGATTTTAGCAAGGCTTTTGATAAAGTCCCACATGGCAGAATGGCCACGAAAGTAAAAGCCCAATGAAATCCTAGGCAAAGTGACAAGTTGGATCCAAAATTGGCTTAGAGGTAGAAAGCAAAGGGTAACGGTCGATGGATGTTTTTGTGACTAGAAGGCTGTTTCCAATGGCGTTCTACAGGGGTCAGTACTAGATCCCACATTTTTTGTGGACTTGAATGTCGAGGGTATAATTCAGAAGTTTGCAGATGATACAAAATTGTCCATGTGGTTGATAGTGAGGAATAAAGCTGTAGACTGTAAGAAGATATCAATGGACTAGTCAGGTGGGCAGAACAGTGGCAAATGATGTCCAATCTGGAGAAGTTTGAGGTAATGCATTTGGAGAAGGTGAACAAGGCAAGGAAATACACAATAAATGGGAGGATACTGAGAAGCATACAGGAACAAAATGACATTGGAGTGCATGTCCACAGATCCCTGAAGGTGGTTGGACAGGTAGATAAGGCAGTCAAGAAGGCATACAAGATACTTGCCATTATTAGCCTAGGCATAGAATATAAGAGCTGGGTGGTTATGCTGGAACTGTATAAAACACTAGTTAAAGCACAGCTAGAGTACTGCATGCAGTTCTGATCACCATACTACAGGAAAGATGTGTTTGCAGTAGAGAGGGTGCAGAGGAGATTTACGAGGATGTTGCATTGACTGGAGAATTTTAGTTATGAGGAAATATTAGATAAACTAGGATTGGTTTTTTTTGGAAAAGAGGAGGCTGAGTGGAGACCTAATTGAAGTGTATAAAATTATGAGGGGTCTAGAGAGAGTGGATAAGAAGGCCCTATTCCCCTTGGTTGAGGAGTCCCTAACCACAGGGCATAGATTTAAGGTAATAGGTAGGAGGTTTAGAGGGGATTCAGGGGAGACTTTTTCACCCAGAGGATGCCTATTTGTGCTGGTTAAAACTTCCTTTCCTTCTTACCCATCTCCAACTAATAACTTGGGTTGTTTCTTCCAGTTTAAGAGAAGATAACTGAATATACCAAAAATTGTATGAAATTATTAAAGCACTTCTTTTCCAAAAATGAGCAGACACAATAAAAATTACCAATACGACAGTAAATGAGGCATTTCTAATTATACAGTTTATAATTAATTAAATGTAATTAAAGATGGCAATTAACAGAATTATAAGTTGTAAAAATATCTTTGAAATATAGTATTGTCAGGCAAGCCCCCCACCTGCCAAGACTGAGGCACATATTATTTCGCCACATGAACAGTAAAACTTAGAATTGCAAGCCCATGACTGGAAAGATATTTGCATAGTAACAAACAGTGTTGGAACAATGAGGAACCAATCCCTGCCCCAATATACAGAAGAGACCTCATCGAACCAGTCAGTCACGTGACCACCTGCTGGCCAACTAAGGGAGGTTTAAATAGGAAAAACAGAATTTGAACTCCGGTTGGAACAGAACCTCCCCTCCAGTCCTGCCTGCCTTCACTTTTTTCCCACAGAACTGAATCTTGTGAAAACACGTGACCCTGAAAGAGAGAAAAGCCTCCTACATAAACAAGGTTTAAGAAGAACACTGGGGCCTGACGAACAGCAAGACTACCTACAATCAAGTGAGCTCGAAGCACAGTAAACAAGAAGCTCTTCTAATATTGCCTCAAATCCCTCTCTATTATATTTTCCTGTCATCTTTTCTGTCCCTATTTGCATGCGTGTATCGCATGTGCATGCTAGCGTGGGCATGTCGTATATCCGTAGGCGTTAACCGTATTAGAGTTTAATTTTAAGTTTTAATAACATTTCACTTTTTTTCTTTAAACCTGAGGAAACCTGGTGTGTTGGTTTCTTTGCCTTATAATTGGAAATCTGTGAACAAGGATTCACAAAAGGGGGAGCTCAAAACAGTGTGTTTAAAATTAAAACCCTGTTACAATAAGACCAGGTGAAGATCGTAACAGACCCCTAGACACCTTTCTCACCTGGTCATAGCAGTATAAAGGATTTATTTTTCTCCAGAATGTGCTGCACATGGGGCAGTGTATGTAATTTCAACAGTGATAACAGTTTTTATTTCTATTTAATTTTTAGACAGTTTATCCAAGCACATCAAATCGAATTTACAGAAAAGTAATTATTGATGTTCATGCTGAAGAATGAAAAGTGATTCAGCATTCCTCTGAAGAACATGGTACTAAACACAATGTCAAACAAGTCATCCACTGGTTGAAACCTGTATCTGAATCACAGCTATCACATACACATAAATTACAGGCCCTTACCTTGGTTTCTAACTCTTAACATATTGCACAATCATTACGTCTCACCCTGATGTCTTCATTTTTATTTTGTCAAGGTTACTTGCCATTATTCTGCTAAACTGCATCTTCTTCCTGCACCTTAATGTGTTCTTTTGTTCTTCTCAAAGAGGTAGCTTGACATTGTTATTATACATGTAAATTATACTTCATCTCACAATATGTTTTTGCAGACCTGACAAGCAGAAGTAAGTTTTAATAGCCCAAGGGTGCATGCATCATTTGAATCTGGTAATTGAAATGAACCTGCCACTTCAAGTTTCCTTCACACATTTAGTACAATATCAATTGAGTTTTGGAATTGATACAACTTCGATCTGTTTCTACAACAAAACACAATGGATGGCACAAATGTTTTGATTAATACTTTGAATGCTTGGTGCAGGTATTTCATCTTATAATCTTTACAACACTGTTTAATATTATAGAGGCTCAAGTCTAAAGTTTAGACATATATCCACAGGCTCAATGAGAGACTGGGGCAGCAGATGAAAAATTATTGAAATAAGCTGTGTTAATGTAAGTGAATTTCTGACAAGTGTCCTGATGTGTACAAATTATTTTCAAGTCCCAGGTTTGTTCTTTTGTTCTTTCCATACAACGGTAATAGCGTATAAGGCTGCTGTTGTATCAGCTGTGTGTTTTTGATAATTGCAATCTGTTGAAAACCTGTTTTGTACGGTGTTCTCCAAACCAAGCCGAGTCCACTGCAGCATCATAAACCTTAACATGAACAATATGACCCAATAGCACTTATACCTGGCAGTAAATCTGATGATTTGACAGATTGATCTGTTAATCTCATTATACAGTTATCATAAGTAATAACACTCTTTACTTTAAATAAGCCATGGTAAGGACTGAAGAACAAGGCTCTATGATAAAATAAAAATCAGATTTACTGAAAGGTTGACCTATTACAGCCAGACAGGAGAAACAGGAACATCACTATGCTTGTGAATCAATACAAAGGTTTCTTTACAACATGGTGAGACATGGCAAGATTGAGGATTATGTTTGTGACAACATTTTAAAACACAATCATGTTGCATTGCATATTAAGGTAAATGCACTGATTCTACTCTCCCAACAGAAGGCAGTTCTCTGAGAAATATGGAAACAAGAAAAGGCTGTAACACTAACACCAATTCTCTGACCCATGTTGTGTTTAAACAGGGCTCCTTACTGGGAGCATGAGATTGGTGAATTTACTCTACAGTGTACAGAATGGAGTTGAGGCCTTCAGCCTTTACTCAAATGTCTGCATTTATTGCTATTATCTGTCACTGGCAAATGATCTAGTTCTAAAACTCCTTTTACCTTCAGAATCATATTAATAAAACTACTTAAGGTCAATGGCCAGGAACATGTAGGAGGTTATTATAGTTATAAAGTAGGCAGCAAAGAACAAAAAGCCTTAGAGTGAAATTGTAGTACTGTTTTCAAGTCACCAATGCAAATAATAATCCTTCTGTCAAAAAGCTAATAAGCAAAATTGATAGCTTTGCTTGTGAGGAGACAAAAAACAAAATTGATAGTTGTACAGGCTCAGCTATTCCAAACTCTCCTGAGCGACCTCCTATTCTCCAGTCTTCATAAATTCAGCTCATTCAAACTTAAGCTGCCCATTTACTATCCTGCTCAACCACCATCCCAGTCTTTGCTCACCTACTTTGGCTCCCCGTCCCTTCCAAATAAAATTCTCATCATCTTTTTTAAATGCTCTCGTAGCTTTTACCCTTCCTGATCGCTATAACCTCTTCAATCCCCACCGGATCTTTTCAAATTCTCCTCTTGGTCCCATATTAATGAATGGCACCACACTTCCTGCCACATTTTCAGAGCAGGTTTAAGGGCTGCTGCTTAGGCTGCTCTATGCCACTACCTGTGGGTGGAGTGTTTGCGGCACGTGGTCCACCCAGTCGTACTTTAAAATTGCATCCAAATCAGTAACCCCATAGCACCCGAATTTAATTCTTTGAACATGACTCATGCCTGTTTCAGGCAAGAGCACTGCCCCTTATTTTGAGGCTTTGCTTGAAATCCAATTGTATGGTTTGTTCTATCCCTCAAGACCAATTTTCACCCATGCAGGGTGGTTTAGGGAGGATATTTAGCTGAAATAAGAGCTATTGAAGCCTGTTTTTAGCCAATTAAAATCTAATGACAGTCAAATTGGACTGAGGAGAAGCTGCTTTTTAGGCGCTTTGTGGCCTCTTAAGACACAAAAATAGTGGGCAGCAAGTGTTCTCACACTACACACTGGAAGTGCACTACCTGCCATATTGGGAAAGGACAAACAAGAGGCATAATTTATCCACACCTGAAGCAGATGTCAGGCCAGTTGCATATGCAAATAAGGGGCCTGGCACCTGCTTCTGGTCCCTGCTACAACTTTGGTTTGCCCTGAGGCAGCCAGCACCAATGCTGCTAGCTTCCCGGAAGATCAGCTCTATATACCATACAAGTATAAAAAGGTAACTAGTCACCATAATCACCGCCTCCCCTCTTTCCAACCTCCCAAACCCTCCAACAGTACTCTTGAGGCCTTTGATGTCCCTACTTGATTTCCCCAGAGAACCCCAATCTTGGACTCCAAGGCCCACCCTTATGTTTTCATATACCCAAACACTGCCACCTGACCAGCCACAGTAAACTGAGGGGGAAGAGTGGGAGAAACCTCACACCAGTGATGAGGAAGTATCATTATTTGATACCACATTCACAGCCACCAGCTCAGATACTGCCACTGCCCGTACCTTAGAGGGTAGTATGCACATGGTGAGTCACCGGACATGAGCTTAGCCAGGCCTGTCGGAAAGGGTGGCTAATGTACCACCTCCCCCGAGGGTGAGGTTGCTGACAAGTTCTGCTACAGAGGACTCAGATGAGGACTTTGATGGGGCGTTATATAGAAATGCTCAGTGCATTGGCAGGCCTGCAAGACAGCCTGTTGTTACTATCAAGGAGCTTTGAGGTGTCGAGCTCCAATATGGCACAGGGTTTTGAGCAGAGCTTGGAGCCCATCCTTTCCACCGTGTAAGTGGTGACTAACTCTATGACAACACTGGAAGACTGGACCATGATCGAGAGTCTGGTGGCCACTGTCTCAGCTTCCATTGCATTAGAGGCAGAAGCCCACCAAAAGACTTGCAGGTTGATAGGTAAATTGGCCATTATAAATTGCCCCTAGTATAGGTAGGTGGTAGGGGAATAGAGGGACAGGTGGGGATGTGGTAGGAATATGGGATTAGTGTAGGATTAGTATAAATGGGTGGTTGATGGTCGGCACAGACTTGGTGGGCCGAAGGGCCTGTTTCAGTGCTGTATCTCTAAATAAATAAAAATAAATAAAACCACCCAATAACTCAGTGCTGCAGTGGAAGCTCAGACTGAGGTCATGAGTTCCATGCTTGCTGCCATGCAGGCTCAGACTGCTGTCATCATAGCTGCGGATTTCAGTGCTTAAAGCGGCATTCAGGCTCTTGCCGCAGTCCAGCAATCTGTCCTCCATAGATTACAAGGATTGCTGAGGCACTGCCCCGGGGGAATGGCAGTGATTCGTCTCTCAGGATGACAACATTGGTGCTCCCACCCTTGCCATTGTACTAGTGGCCTTACTGTTGTCACTTAACCAGCCAAGGTGGTGCAGTTCAAAGCCAGGCCCAGATTATCTCAAGGATGTCCTGCAAATCCATCTTAGTCTCCCCCACTGAAAGTCAGCAGCCTTGCAGCAGACATGCTGAAGCTATTGGGGCAGCACTATGTGGGAATATTAGGTCAGGCACTAAGGGATAGCATAAGAATGAATAGTTCATTTCACAGAATCATGGAATAGAATCATAAAAAGTTTACAGCACAGAAATAGGCCACTTGGCCCATTGTGTCTGTGCCAGTCGAAAAATGTTCCATTCATTCTAATCCCACCTTCAACATTTGGTCCGTAGCCTGCAGTTACGGCACTTGAAGTGCATATCCAAATTTCTTTTGAATGAATTGAGGGTTTCTGCCTCAACTACCCTCCACCATCTGGGTTAAAAAACTTTTTCTCATCTCCCCTCTAATATTTCTACCAATCACTCTAAATGTTTGCCCCCTAGTCACTTAACCTCTCTAAAAAGGTAAATAGGCCCTGTACCTCCACTCTATCCAGGCCCCTCAAAATTTTGTATATTTCAATCAGATCTCCCCTCAGCCTTCTCTGTTCCAAGGCGAACAACTCCAATCTATCCAATCTTTCCTCATTGCTGCACTTTTCCAGTCCTGGCAACATCCTCATAAATCTCCTCTGTACTCTCTCTAGTGCAATTACATCCTTTCTGTAATGAGGTGACCAGACCTGCACACAGTATTCAACTTGCGACATAACCAACGATTTATACAGTTCCAGCACAACCTCCATGCTCTTGTATTCCATACCTCGGCTAATAAAGGAAAGGATTCCATATGCCTTCTTAACCACCTTATCGACCTGTCCTGCTACCTTCAGGGATCTGTGGACATTTACTCCAAGGCCCTTCACTTCCTCTACACCTTTCAATATTTTCCCATTAATCGTATATTTCTTTGCCTTGTTTGACCTCCCCAAATGCAGCACCTCAAATTTCTCCAGGTTGAATTCCATTTGTTACTTTTCTGCCCATCTGACCAGACCATCAATATCTTCCTGCAGCCTACAGCGATCCTCCTCACTATCTACCAGGTGGCCAATCTTTGTGTCATCTCACAAACTTCTTGATCATGCCCCCCACATTTACCTCCAAATTGTTAGTATATACCACAAAAAGCACGGGACCCAGTACTGAGCCATGCGGAACGCCATTGGAAACAGCCCTCCAGTCGCAAAAACACCCATCAACAATTACCCTTTGTTTCCTGCCACTGACCTAATTTTGTATGCACCTTGCTGTATTTCCCTGGATCCTATGGAATTTAATTTTTTTAACCAGTCTGCACTGTGGGATCTTGTCCAAAGCCTTGCTAAAATCCAGGTAGACCACATCATCTGCACTACCCTCATCTATCTTCCTTGTTACTTCTACAAAAAATTCGAGCAAATTGGTCTGACAAGATCTTCCCTGAACAAATCCATGATGACTATCCTTGATTAATCTGTGCCTTTCTAAGTGACAGTTTATCCTGTCATTCAGAATAGTTTCCAGTAATTTGCCCACTACTGAGGTTAAACTGACTGGCCTGGAATTATTCAGTCTATCCCTCGCTCCCTTTTTAAACAGAAGTACAATGTTAACAGTCTTCCAATCCTTCGGCACTACACCTTTATGCAGTGAGGACTGGAAAATGAGGGTCACACCTTCCACTATTTCCTGTTTTGCTTCTTTTAACAGCCTGGGGTACATCTAATCCGGCCCTGGTGATTTATCAACTTTCAAAGATGCTAATCCCATTAATACATCCTCTCTCCCTATGTTTATCACATCCAATACTTCACACCCCTTTTTCTTAACTGCAATATCTGCATTGTCCCCCTGTTTTGTGAAGGCAGACGCAAAATATTCATAAAGAACCATACCAACGTCTTCCGCCCCTATGCATAGGTTACCTTTTTGGTTCTTTATGGGCCCTACTCTTTCCTTAGTTATCCTCTTACTCTTAATGTATTGATAAAACATCTTTGGGTTCACCTTGATTTTGCTTGCCAATATTCTTTCATGCCCTGTCTTTGCTTTCCTAATTTCCTTTTTGATTTCACCCCTCCACTTTCTATAATCTTCTCGACTTTCTGTAGTATTGAGTTCTGTGTGTTGGGCATAAGCTTTTCTTTTCTGCCTTGTCTTGCCCTGTAAGCTCTTCGACATCCATGGGGCTTTAGATTTGGCTGTCCCACCCTTTTTCTTTGTGGGAACATGTTTACTCTGAACTCCTTGAATCTCCCCTTTGAATGCATCCCACTGCTCTGACACTGATTTACCTTCAAGTAGCTGTTTCCAGTCTACTTTCGCTAATTTGACCAAAATTGCCACTCCCCCTCCTTTCTTATCCTCCTCCCTATCGCATCTGAAAACCCTGTCACCAGGATCATTGAGCTGCCATTCCTGTCCCACCTTAAGCTCTGTTTCTGTAATAGCTATGACATCATACTGCCACATGTCTATCTGTGTCCTCAGCTCATCTGCTTTATTTGCTATACTCCTTGCATTGAAATAGATACCCTTGAGCACTGCCAAACTCTTTTTTATTTAATTTTCTAACCTTTCTTTCCAGTGTCTTCCAACTGAACCATTAATTTTCTGCCTTCCATTTTCATTTCTGATTTTGTCCCAACTGAGTCTACCTTCAGGTCCCCATCCCCCTGCCAAACTAGTTTAAACTCTCCCCAACAGCACTAGCAAAATGTCCCACAAGGAACACAGTCCCGGCTCTGTTCACATGCAACCCGTCCGGCCTGTACAGGTCCCATCTCCCCGAGAGTCAGTCCCAATGTCCCAAGAATCTAAAGCCCACCCTCCTGCACCATCTTTCCAGCCACACATTCATTTGTTTTATCCTTCTATTCCTGTACTCACTTGTGCGTGGCACTGGCAGTAATCCAGAGATTATCACTTTTGAGGTCCTGCTTGCTAATTTCTTACCTAGCGCCCTCGTGCTGCCAAACACATATTAAGCAGAAACGATCAGCACAAGCTTTGATTGGGCATGTGCAGATGAAGTTTCTGAAACTAACATTAAATCAGCCTGAACGGCTGTTTGATGTTATCATAATACCAGTCCTGCCACTGCCAGTGTGCACAAGGTATGCCCACACTAACACCATTCTCAGCAGGCGGTGCCTCACTGGCCGCGCAGGCCTGCCAGAAGGAGCCGGAAGGATGGCTAGTGCCATTTTCTTGCCTTAGCGTGCTGCTGCTATGCAGCCCAATTTTGTGCCCCTAATGTTCTCAGTTACCTCTTGCTATAGTGTTTATGGGTTTAATATTGTTGGTCGGTAGCAGCTTAGAACCAAACATTTTGAATGGAATTGTCGCTGCTGTGACATTGATCCAGATTTTCCTGGCAAGATGACAGTGAGGCTAATAGTGTTTGCTGTTATTATGTGTAAATGGAGCAACAACATCAGACGCTGATATCCAATAGTTGCAGCCTAAGTTGTACCGTTCCACCGTCAGCTTCGCAAAAACAGAATCTCGCCATCTACCTTGCCATTGAAACGCATTGGATGGCGTGAAATTGTTATATTTACGTGGTAGATATGAACTAAGCTCACTACAGAAAGTTCAGTCTTGTTTGTTCCAGTCTCAATACCCTATTAACGATGTGATGAGGGTTAATTATAGCCAAAACAGCCTCTCTGGTACTGAACATGAACTATTAAAAGAGTGGAGTCTCATTCTTTCAGGTTTTCATTTATGCTGGAAATGCTAAAAATGTATAATTTTAAGTTAAAAAAAATAAACTTTTACTTTTCCTTTCTGTCTCTTTTTTCTCTCTCTCCTAATCTAATCTTTATTTACATCACTGTACCGTATTGGTAGGAATGACCACCGCACAGTCCTGTGGAGACAAAGTCCCGCCTTCACATTGAGGATACCCTCCATCATGTTGTGTGGCATTACTACTGTGCTAAATGGGACAGATTTCAAACAGATCTAGCAATGCAAAACTGGGCATCCATGAGGCGCTGTGGGCCATCAGCAGCAGCAGAATTGTACTCAACCACAATCTGTAACCTCATGGCCCGGCATATCCCCCACTCTATCATTACCATCAAGCCAGGAGACCAACCCTGGTTCAATGAAGAGTGCAGGAGGGCATGCCAGGAGCAGCACCAGGCATACCTCAAAATGAGGTGTCAACCTGGTGAAGCTACAATCCAGGACTACTTGCATTCCAAACTGCATAAGCAGCATGTAATAGACAGAGTTAAGCAATCCCACAACCAATGGATAGGATCAAAGCTCTGCAGTCCTGCCACATCTAGTTATGAATCGTGGTGGACAATTAAACAACTAACGGGAGGCGGTGTCTTCACAAATATCCCCATCCTCAATGATGGGGTGCCCAGCACATCAATGCAAAAGACAAGGCTGAAACCATCAAGCCAGGAGACCACCAGGGTGGAACAGTGGCGCAGTGGTTAGCACCACAGCCTCACAGCTCCAGCGACCCGGGTTCAGTTCTGGGTACTGCCTGTGCGGAGTTTGTAAGTTCTCCCTGTGACCGCGTGGGTTTCCGCCGGGTGCTCCGGTTTCCTCCCACTGCCAAAGACTTGCAGGTTGATAGGTAAATTGGTCATTGTAAATTGCCCCTAGTGTAGGTCGGAGAATGGTAGGGAATATGGGATTAATGTAGGATTGATGGTCGGCGCAGACTCGGTGGGCTGTATCTCTCTATGAAACATTTGCAACAATCTTCAGCCAGAAGTGCCAAGTTGATGATTCATCTCGGCCTCCTTCTGTAGTCCCCAGCATCACAGATGCCAGACTTCAGCCAATCTGATTCACTCCACGTGATATAAAGAAATGACTGAAGGCACTGGATACTGCAAAGGCTATGGCCCTGATAACATTCTGGAAATATCACTGAAGATCAGTGCTCCAGAACTTGCCGCGCCCCTAGCCAAGCTATAGCAGGACAGCTACAACACTGGCATCTACCCGGCAATGTGGAAAATTGCCCAGGTATGTTCTATACACAAAAAGCAGGACAAGTCCCACCCAACCAATTACCGCCCCATCAGTCTACTCTTAATCATCAGTAAAGTGATGGAAGGTGTCGTCGACAGCGCTATTAAGTGGCACTTGCTTAACAATAACCTGCTCAGTTTGGGTTCCGCCAGGGCCACTCAGCTCCTGACCCCTCATTACAGCCTTGGTTCAAACATGGACAAAAGAGGTAAGGTGAGAGTAACTGCCCTTGACATCAAGGCAGCATTTGACCAAGGATGGCATCAAGGACCCCTAGCAAAACTGCAGTCAATGGAAATCGGGGGAAAATTCCACTGGTTGGAGTCATACCTAGCACAAAGGAAGGTGGCTGTTGGAGGTCAATCATCTGAGCTCCAGGACATCACTGTAGGAGTTCCTCAGGGTAGTGTCCTAGGCCCAACCATCTTCAACTGCTTCATCAATGACCTTCCTTCAATCATAAGGTCAGAAGTGGGGATGTTCGTCAATGATTGCACAATGTTCAGCACCATTCGCAACTCCTCAAATACTGAAGCAGTCCGTGTGAAAATGCAGCAAGACTTGGACAATATCCTGGCTTGGGCTGATGAGTGACAAGTAACATTCGCACCACACAAGTGCCAGGCAATGACCATCTCCAACAAGAGAGAATCTAACCATCTCTCCTTAACATTCACTGGCATTACCATCGCTGAATCCCCCACTATCAACATCCTGAGGGTTACCATTGACCAGAAACTGAACTGGAGTAGCCATATAAGTATCGTGGCTTAGAGCAGGTCAGAGGCTAGGAATTCTGTGGCGAGTAATTCACCTCCTGACTCCCCAAAGCCTGTCCACCATCTACAAGGCACAAGTCAGGAGTGTGATGAAATACTCTCCACTTGCCTGGATGAGTACAGCTCCAACAACACTCAAGAAGCTCGACACCATCCAGGACAAAGCAGCCCACTTGATTTCCACCCCATCCACAACATTCACTCCCTTCACCACCGACACACTGTGGCAGCAGTGTGTACCATCTACAAGATGCACTGCAGTAACACACCAAGGGTCCTTAAACAGCACCTTCCAAACCCGTGACCTCTACCACCTAGAAGGACAAGGGCAGCAGTCGCATGGGAACACCACCACTTTCAAGTTCCCCTCCAAGCCACACACCATCCTGCCTTGGAACTATGTCACCGTTCCTTCACTGTCACTGGGTCAAAATCCTGGAACTCCCTTCCCAATAGCACTGTGGGTGTACCTACCCCACATGGATGGAAGCGGTTCAAGGAGGCAGCTCACCACCACCTTCTCAAGGGAAATTAGGGATGGGCAACAAATGCTGTCCT
Source organism: Heterodontus francisci (assembly GCF_036365525.1). Taxonomy (NCBI): domain Eukaryota; kingdom Metazoa; phylum Chordata; class Chondrichthyes; order Heterodontiformes; family Heterodontidae; genus Heterodontus; species Heterodontus francisci. The sequence goes on along the minus strand of NC_090373.1, from coordinate 152,529,692 downwards.
GGCCAGCAACGCCCACATCCCAGGAACGAATTTAAAAAAACTCAATTTCTCTGTCTGTACCTGATTTGATACTGAATTCATCCACTCTAATTTACACTTCCTTCCCAGTCCTTGCACTGTTTATTTCACAATCCTTCAATCTCATTGCTTAAGGAGATAAACAGTTGGTTGCCCTGTTCACTAAGGTCCCAAACCACCCACCTCCCCCATTGCCCTCACTGTGCCATTATTAGTTTGTGCATTCAGCAACTTACCATGCAAAATATTTAAAAACCTAAATTTACAAGGGCAAGTCTCACTAATGACAGACACCATTTTGTGCCCTGCAACCGTACATTATGAGTCAATATGAATGGTTGAGTGCATCAATTCATTCCAATAGGCTGTCCTAATCTTGAAAGAGATTTCACAAAAAAAGAAACACGGGTTCAATGGGTTGGAAAGTGAAAGGCAAAACAGTAGCTCCATGACCTTGGGAAGAAGCTAAGCAATCCATTAACAAAATACCTAGAGATGGACAGCTCTGTCCTAAACCTTGAGGGATAAATCTGATCACCTAATCACCTCAGATCTTAAGTTATTCTGTTCATTGCTACGCTCCTCAGTGCATTAATCATCAAAAAGTGATTTTGATGGCTTCTTTCTTGACATTACATTTAACAGAGTACAGGGGTTTGATGGAAAACACCATGACAGATCCATTGAGCTGGAGGAAATACAACAGTCTCACTTGAGAATTCAGCAGAGGGATTGACCTCCTTGCAAAGTTTTACAAATTGCATCAGATTTGTCTCGCTGCACCATTCCTGGGCTCATACCAGAAGAATGTAAGGGTCTGAAATCACTCCATGTGAATGCAAGAACAAACACTGTCACAGTTATGTATGAAATTTCATTGCCCTCTATTTTAATTACGGCATTAATCAACCTATATGTGTTCTCTAAAATCTGCTGACTTATCAGGCCTTGTCTGATGGCATTGGGTGTCAGCAGCCAAGTTTTGAGTAGTTGATCAATGTCGCGCCGGAGCCTACCATACATAAGGAGGGAAAAAAAAATCAACCATGGTTCTGCCTCTGATTACTATTGTCATAAAGACACCCACCTGCCAAGAATAGAGGCATATTAATTTTGTCATATGAACATTAATTTTAAACTGCTGTTGGAGTGAAGAGATAACTTGTTTCTAGAGATCAGCAGACGTTTGGCTAGAGGGCATTTGCATACTAAGAGACAGTGGTTGGAGAGACAAAAGAATTGGTCACTGATACAATTAACAGAGATTGGTCTGGGCAATGGTGATCCACATCTTGTCAGTATAAGAGACAGCACTACACCCCCCCACACCCCCACCATGAGCTTTGAAATCCACAAATGCAGAAATTTGTTTAAACAGTTGACTAACATGACTAACCTTTGGCCAACTTGAAGTTTTGAATTGTGCTCACAGTTTGAAGTCAGACTGCAGATTGCAACTGAAGCTGGAAGAAGACAGCCTCTCTCCTGGCTGGCTCTCTCTCACTTTCTCACAAACCGCCGGACCCAATGAAGTCACTTAAACCTCAAGAGAGAAAAGACTCCTACATTGGAATAAGTTAAAGCGTGCACTGGGCCCCAACGAACAGCAAGACTTACCGGCAACCAAAGACTCCGCATCGACTCCACATATTGCCTCAAACTTTTCCCCTTTATTCTTTCTACATTTTCTGCCTTTATCTGCATGTGTGTTTATCGTGTATGCATGCTAGCGTGCTCGTGTCGCACATTCGTAGTCGTTGACCAAATTTGAATTTAAGATTAATAAACGTCCACTTTTCTTGTTTAAATCTAAGAAAACCTGTCTGATTTGTTTGCCTTATAATTGGAAAGCAGTGAACAAGGATTCACTGAGGGGGAGCTAAAAACAGTGTTTTTAAAATTAAACCCTATTACAATTAAACCAGGCTGAGGCTGAGAGGGAACCCCAGACCCCTTTCTCACCTGTTCGTAACACTATCCATTGACCTCCATTGGTCATCATCAATTTCCCTGGATCCATGGCCCTTTTTTAACTTAACTTTGTGTTTCAGAACCTCCTCAGAGAGCCTACTGAGAAAGCCACATTTCCCTGTCCTCTTTTTGCTTACACAATTTTTTTTCCCTTAGAAATCAGTGAGAAACAGCTTTTGTGAGAAAGGTATGTCGATGTATCTCCCAACGAGATTAGGAACCATGGAATGTAAAAGCATGGAGATACAGTAGGGAATACAATGGGCATTATTTACGTAAATCCATAAGGTTAGCAACAGCCACAAAATTTTCTTTGATTGTTTAAGGAAAGCATGCTTTAACATGAGACTAAAGATGATTGGGAAAAGGGAGGGGTTAATTGGAAAGCAGCCAGGATAAAAGATGCCTTGACTTTGTCTCTGTATGGCTGACATAATCTTCGAACAGACAAGATGAGAGAGAGAAGCTTGAAGACAAAAATCTGCAAGAAAAACTAGTCGTGTGCTCTACCATCCAGCTTCTAACACAGCTAGTATATTTTGCATTAGACTGTTCATCACTGCCTAAGTTTGTGGTGATAGCTTATCTGAAAACTTAATAAACTCGTCCTTAATTTGTCTTAATAAAGCTGATTCATAACAAAACTTTGCTGCCAAATCTGTTCCTGCCTTAGAAGGGGGCATAAAACCCTAAAAATCTTGCAGTGGCACATGAGTGGTCAAGGCTAGTGAATGCACCTTCACATATCATATCCCATCAACTGCACCACCAGTCTCACACAATTCTCAATTCACCACATCCCCATCACTAACCTACCAGTAATTTCTATCAACCACAACCTAACACTCATTACTTGACATCACCCTTACACATTTAGCACTGCAGACAGCTTCACACCCACATCGCACAGCTTGCACACACAATCAGCTATTCCACCATGACAGTTACACCACCCAAACAGATTGCACAACACTCACTGGCACACCTCCCTCTCACCTGCGGGACACGTTGGCACACAAACAGAGGCAGCAGAGGCTAATCAACGGTGCACAGGCACAGCTGTATGTCCTTACCCTGATGGAGGAGATGGTGATCCCCATCATTGGAGCGACTATCGCTGAGGACATGGCCAGCAACAGGGCTGAAATTATCGAACAGAATGGTATCCAGATACCTAATTCTCCTTCTCACATTCCACTTCTTCCTCATCTCACAATCTCTTCTGATTTACAAGCTGCAGATGGTGTAAGCATTTTCTTTCACCCTCCTCCCATCACCACAACCTTACCCTTGTGCGTATCTCCTTTCAGATACCCAACAACTACAACCTGGCCAGGCAGTGGAGGAAGATCAAGAGGTGGAAGAGAAAGAAAGCAGAGATAATGAAGAAACTTCAATTGCTCTAATGTGCACAACCACCAGCTCAGATACAGACACTGAGCATCAGTGGTGAGACACTGGGCATGAGTAGCCTGCAGCCAGGATTGAGAACAAGGGGAGCATGGCTTCCAGCGCGCCAGAGGGTGAAGTCACACACAAGTTCTATTGTGGAGGACTCAGATGAGCACTTCGATGGGGTGGGCTCCAGAAGAAGGCTGAAGAGTATGCACAATGAAATGCTTAGTGCATTGGCAGGTCTGCCAGAAAGCCTGCATGAAATGTCAAGGAGCATGGAGAGTTTTGACACTTATTTAACAGTGCAGAATGTGGAGCACAGCCTTTGCAGCATGAAAGTGGTGGCCAACAATTAGCACACTTGTAGACCCAACCATGATGCAGTATCTGACAGTCAGTGTCTCAGCTTGCATTTCAGCACAAGAAATAAAAACAACAACTTGTATTTATATAGCACCTTTAACATAAGCAAACATCCCATAGGAGCATTATAAAGCAAAAGTTGACACCAAGCCACATAAGGCGATATTAGAGCAGATTTCCGAATGCTTGGTCAAACAGGTAGGCTTTAAAGGGGTGTCTTAAAGGAAGAAAGATAGGTGGTGATGCAGAGAGGTTTAGCGAGGGAATTCCAGAGCTTAGGGTCTAGGGAGCTGAAGGTGTGGCCACCAATGGTGGAGCAATTAAAATTGGGGATGCTTAAGAGGCCAGAATTAGAAGAGTGCAGATATCATTGAGGGTTGTGGGGCTGTAGGAAATTACAGAGATAGGGAGGGACAAGGCCATGGAGGAATTTGAAAACAAGGACGAGAATTTTAAAATCAAGGCGTTGTTTGACCTGGAGCCAATGTAGATCAGTGAGCACAGGGGTGATAGGTGAATGGGACTTGGTTTGAGTTTGGACATGGACAGCATAGTTTACAGAGTACAGAATGTGAGAGGGTAGCCAGGAGTGCATTGGAATTGTCAAGTCTGGAGTTAAGAAAGGTATGGATTAGGGTTTCAGCAGCAGATGAGCTGAGGCAGGGGCCAAGTCAGACAATGGCATGGAGTAGGAGGTAGGTTGTCTTAGAGATGGTGCAGATATGTGGTCGGAACTTCATCTTGGGGTCAAATACGAAACTAAAGTTTGAACAGCCTGCTTCAGCATCAGACGGCTGCAGAGGCGTCACTCCAGGAGGTGGCAATGACTTCATGGAGCACGGACATGCTTTCCTCTCTCAGGATGACAGAATTTGTTCTACCACTGCTATTACACCAGTCCCCTTGCTGTTGCTTAACAGTAAGCCGGCCCAGATCTCTGCCACCATGCCAAGATGGTACAGTCTGAAGCCAGGCTTTCTAGAGGCAGAGCTACTTGAGGTCATCCTCCAAGATCATCTGCTGTCTCTCCCACTGAAAGTCAGCAGGCTTCCACAAACTATGCTGTAGCCATTAGTGGAGCACTGCGTAGGAGCACTAGGACAGGCAAAGAAGAGGAAAAAGATCTTGCAGTTGTATAATGTCTAGCCAATCTGTTTTGGTACAGCTACAATTCTAGCATCTGCCCAACAATGTGGAAAATTCTCCAGGTCATCAATGACCTTCCCTCCAACATAAGGTCAAAAGTAGGGATGTTCGCTGATGACTGAATAGTGTTCAGTCCCATTTATAACTCCTCAAATAATGAAGCAGTCCATTCCAGAATGCAGGAAGACCTAGACAACATCCAGGCTTGGGCTGATAAGCAACATCCCTTCTACTTTTTTTGGGAGGGTAGGGGGGAGTGCGCGGGAGATTTTTTTTAAGTGCATGCCCCTTTAAATTTTTTGTGCAGCTGTGCATACATGGTAATTTAAGGGGGCTGACCTAAGCAAAGCCTATGCAGGAACTATCAGGTTGCTGCACAGCTGTGCAGCTTAGAGGGAACGTTGTTGATAAGTGGCGAATAACATTGGTGCCACAAGTGCCAGGCAGTGACCACCTCCAACAAGAGAGAATCTAACCATCTCCCCTTGATATTCAATGACATTACCATTACTGAATACCCCACCATCAACATCCTGGGAGTTACCATGGACCAGAAATTTAACTGGAGTAGCCGTATAAATACTGTGGCTACAAGAGCAGGTCAGAGGTTGGAAATTCTGTGGTGAGTAACTCATCTCCTAGCCCTGCTAAAACCTGTCCACTATCTACAAGGCACAAGTCAGGAGTGTGAAGGAATACTCTCCACTTGCCCTGTCCACCACCAGTGCACAGTGGCAGCAGAGTGTACCATCTACAGGATGCACTGCAGCAACTCACCAGGGCTCCTTTGGCAATACCTTCCAAACCCACCATCTCTACCAACTAGAAGAACAAGAGCAGCAGATGTTGTTCCTTCACTGACGCTGGGTCAAAAACCTGGAACACCCTCCCTAACAGCATTCTGGGTGTACCTACACCATACGGACAGGAGCAGTTCAATAAGGCAGCTCACCATTACCTTCTCAATGGTTATTAGGGATGGGCAATCAATGCTAACTTTGCCAGTGACACCCACATCTATAAACAAATACAAAAAAATGCATGCACCACACCACACTTTAAACAACTCTGGAAAACAGCAAGCACTTCCACAGGAGCAAGAGCCTGTAGAAATCAATCAGTAACTAACATGTAAATGGTCCCTGTAAATAGTGCTGATACAGGGTCCTCCCTACTGTTGAATGAAGGTTCAGCCGTGTGTGCTTACGAGAGGGCTTTAGCTGGAGCATTGAGCTCCAAAATTGCAGCACTGACGCAAAATAGTTATACAGGGCCTCATCAAAATGGAGTCCAGTGTGGCTCGCATCAGAAGTGTGTGCGCAAGTGCACCACTGATATCATTTTGAGGCCTTAATGGCACTCATAGGGCTGAAAAAACGGGTGCTAATGAGCCAAGTTTTTTCTTCTCATGGGGGAGCTCAGAACAAAGGGGTCATAACCTTAAAATTAGAGATAGACCATTCAAAAAGGATGTCAGCAAGCACTCCTTCACACAAAGTGTAGGGGAAATCTGGATCTCGGAAAACCGAGATTGATAGCTTTTTGCTAGGTAAGGGTATGAAGGGTTACAGAACCAAGGTGGGTGGATGGAGTTAAAAAAAAGATCACCCATGATCTAACTTAAAAGGCAGAGGAACAGGCTTGAGGGGCTTCCTAAAACTCCACCTACTTTGGCATTAAATTAAATCTTTGGGGCTCTTATTCCCCTTTAATTTAGAGCCAGCCACTTCTGATGCTGTGGCAGGTTTTCCACCACAGCACCTGTTGAATCTTTGTGCTAAACATTGGCATACTCCCACTTGCTGGTGAGAATTCCTCCAGCATTTTGCCATCAATGCAGAATGACCTCTAATCCAAGTGACCAGGCCAGGGTCATGAGGGGGTCAGGGCAGCGGGCAGTAGTCCTATCTGACGCCATTGGGATAAGATCAGAAAAATCCAGTCCCTGGTGCCGGGAATAGAAAATGTTCTATTCCCTAGCTCTCACCTTATGTGGAAATGTATATAAACTTATTAGAAAATTTTAACAAATGAGAAAACTTTGGCAACTTTTTAGCTATTAACCTTTGTTGAACCTGGAGCAGGTTTGATGGGCTTAGTGCATGAGGGAGCCTGCTAGAGAATAGGCAGTATAAGTTATACAGGGCCTTGGTGAGACCACATCTGGAGTATTGTGTGCAGTTTTGATCTCCTTATCTGAGGAAGGATGTTCTTGCCATGGAGGGAGTGCAACGAAGATTTACTAGGCTGATTCCTGGGATGGCAGGATGGACATATGAGGAGAGATTGGGTCTGCTAGGCCAATATTCACTAGCATTTAGAAGAATGAGAGGGGATCTCACAGAAACGTATAAAATTCTAACAGGACTAGACAGGCTAGATGCAGGGAGGATGTTCCCGATGGCTGGGGCATCCAGAACCAGGGGTCACAGTCTCAGGATACGGGGTATGCCATTTAGAACCGAAATGAGGAGAAATTTCTTCACTCAGATGGTGATGAACCCGTGGAATTCTCTACCGCAGAAGGCAGTGGAGGTCAAATCATTAAATATATTCAAGAAGGAGATAGATATATTTCTTAATGACAAAGGGATCAAGGGATATGGGGAAAAACCGGGACCAGGGTACTGAATTAGACAATCAGCCATGATCTTTTTTGAATGGTGAAGCAGGCCCGAAGGGCCGAATAGCCTACTCCTACTCCTATTTTCTATGTTTTCTAAGACTTGGGCCTGGGTCACCTACCCAGTGTTGGCAGGAAAAACGTCAAGGCCGGCAGGCGGGAGCAAGAGTTAGAGTGGGACCCAGAGTCCTATGAGAACACAACCCAGAGTAAAGTAAGTGCTGAGAACGAATGCCAGGTGGGGGAGGGAAAGACAAGATGGAAACAGGAGAAGCCCAAGGACTCCTTGCAGGGTCCGGAGGACTGTTTCTCCTGGCTCCTAAGGAATTTTTCCAAAAATACTAAATGTTAACTTCTTTTGAGCTTTTCTGGCCATGCTGTCCTCACAACAAGTTCCAATGGTGGTTTTGGTGTTGTGTGGGCCCTCTATGATTTGAAGTAAAATCGTCTTGCAAGGCAAAGCGGTTGAGCCATTCACATTTTAATGAGGTCCACTTCTCTATGTAGGGGCTGGCTTCCACGCTGCCAGAATCACAGCAAGCAAAATGGCGGTGGACACAAATGCATCAGAAATGTGATGCCAATCCCCCAATCACCATTTCACCTCTCGTCTGCCCCATTTTACCCTGTTTGCCCTATTTGTGCCAGCTGAACTAGGCTAAAATCAGATCTATTGTGTTTATTGTATATTGCTTTTCGTTTCCAAATAAAGTGTCACATGTGTTTTGAATTCTGCAATCTATGTCATTTTGAATTTATTGATGAAGTGGTCAAGGATAAAGCTGCAACAGCATGTTTTGTGCAAGTCATCTGTTACTGCCATCAAAGTAGTCATATTTTTGCTTTTGCAAAATGCAGAAATATTGTATTGACTAAAACTGACCTTGGACAATACACCATGTGACCGAGTTTGAATCAGTTTGCCTTGGAAAGCACAATGATTTGTCCATTAAGCTACATCAGCAAAATTTTTGAATGGCAATTAATTTGGATGTGAAGCCAATCAGGCGCCAAATAAACAATCTCTGATCTAATCCAGAAATCTTGCTCTCCTTCACCACCTGTTTCTACCCTGTCCTTTTTTTGTTTCTCCTGCAGTCAATTGTTTTTCCTTCTGAGTCTTTGTTAAACTGCAATCATCACAATCTCACTTTCTCGTTCTTTGATATCCTGACACCAGGCATCATGCATAATACATCAACAGCACAGAGAGCCAGAGGTTTAATTTGCTTTAAGCTTATGGATAGGCTTGTGTGAAAGATCAACAACATAACACCACCAATAACTTGTATTAATATAGTGCCTTTAACATAATTAAATGTCCCAACGCTCTTCACAGGAGCATTATAAAGCAAAATATGACACCAAATCACATAAGAAGATATAAGGTCAGATGACCAAAAGCTTAGTCAAAGAGGTAAGTTTTAAGAAGCATTTTAAATGAGGAAAGTGAGGTAGAGAGGTGGAGAGGTGTAGGCAGTGTATTCCAGAGTTTAGGGCCATGGCAGCTGAAGGCACGGCCACCAATGGTGGAGCGATTAATATCAGGGATGCTCAACATGTCAGAATTAGGGAAGCGCAGTTATCTATGAGGGTTGTGGGGCTGGAGGAGATTACAGAGATAGGGAGGGGCCTGGCCATGGAGGAATTTGAAAACAAGGATGAGAATTTTAAAATCAAGGCGTTGCTTAACATGGAGCCAGTATGGGTCTGTGACCATAAAGGTGATTGGTGAAGGGGATTTGGTGTGAGTTAGGACACAGGCAGCAGAGTTTTGGATGACTTCAGGTTTACAGAGGGTAGAATGTGAGTGGGAAGCCCGGAGTACTTTAGAATAGTCAAGTCTGGAGATAGCAATGGCATGGATGAGGGTTTCAGTAGAACAGCTGAGGCAGGGGCAAAGCTGGGCGATGCTACAGCGGTGGTAATATGTGGTCTTAGTGTCAGTGCAGATAAGTGTGGTTGGAAGCTCACCTTTGGGTTGAATATGACACAAGGTTGCAAACAGTCTGCATTAGTCTCAGACAGCCAGGGAGAGGGATGCAGTCAGTAGATACAGAACGGAGTTTGGAGTGGAGAACAAAAACGATGGCTTCACTCTTCCCAATATTTAATTGGAGGAAACCTCTGTCCATCCAGTACTGGATATCAGATAAGCAGTCTGACAATTTAGAGACAGTGGAGAGGTTGAGGGCACATAAGGATGGTGTTGAATAACTGTGGCCATGTGTTGATGATTTTAGTGTCCAACTATCACCAAGTGAAAAATCGAATTTTGCACAGTAAAGGTACTGTTCTTGATATTGTGGGAGAGGTTAGTCCCTGTCACAGTGATATTTTTGGGGGTACAAAATTTACATGGGCAATTTTAGGGCTTGACCGCCCCCTGCTCATCCTCTCCCAATATACCTGCCTAAAACAGACCTTGAATATAGTCACTGGAAGCCGAACAAATTTAACAGAAGCCAGGTGGAGCAAGTGCTGCACATTTCTCTGCTAGGTTATTCCAGGTGTACTGCAGCCTAACCAGCACTCCTTCAAGGGAATGCTGGAGCCTACTGAAGAAAACACACATTTTCTTATGGACTTATCACATGTGTTCTTTTCTTTTCCCCTCCTCCCCACTCCCAACAACACTTAGCTAGGGGTGTGCATTGCCATTTGCTGGCCATGAGCTCATCAACAGCCTCTGACCTCGCAATGTGAAACTGCTTCCTCTCACCCACCAGGGTGCAAACACAGCGGGGGAGGGGGAGGGGAAGGGGGTGGTGTCGTGCACCATTTGCAAGGTCAAGTGTGTCCAAAAATAAGAGCTAATTGACCTTTTAAGTTCCTTAATTGGCTAAGCACCACTGCCGGGCAAGTAACTGCTGAGAACCTACTTCCGGGAAAAATGCACGGAGGCGGGAAGACGTTGTGGAACTGACCTGACACCTGGCATTCCAAATTTCCAAGCCCTTCCCATCCCCCACATCCAAAACCGCCTCTGCAAGGCTGCATGGGAAAATTCAGCCCAAAGAGTACTAATTCTACTACAAAGAAAGCAAAAACACAATGAATACAAAAATAAAATATTGCAGATGCTGGAAATCTGAAATAACAACAGAAAATGTTGGAAATGCTCAGAAGATCGGGCAGCATCTGTGGAAAGAGAAACAGAATTAATGGCTTGGATTTTCAAATGCTGGCGGGGGGCAGGAGCAGATATGCGTGTGGCTTGAAAATCACGTTCCCAGAGGGCAGCACTGGGTCCCGCTGACTCCAGAACAAAATGCGATCTTCAAAGGGAGGCTGAATGTAGTGTTGTGCTGTGTTCTCAAGATTCAACACAAACACTATTTATTGTCTTACTTATCTATATTGCATGATCTAAGGTCCAGGTCTGTTCTTCACTGGTGTGCTGTGTATGGTCTTTGCAAGACATGTGCCTCTCAAAATGGTGCCCCCCTCCTTATATATGATGATGTTATCAGTTGTATCAGTGCCCTGATCTCTTAAAGGTATGGTTTTTAAAGGAGAAGTCACCACGACACAACATTACAGCTGGGAGGGAGGAATTCTCAAAGCTGCAATTAATTGCTTGTTGAGCTACTTGATGGATCATTAACAGGCTTCAGAGAAGCAAATTTTCAACTGGCAGGCATGGGGAACACGCAGTGCCTGGGACACATCAGGGTTCACCCTGCGTGAACACAGTGGGGAGCCATGAGGGCTAATGGATACAATGGTCAACTCATTTAAAAGAGGGAGAATAGAGCTCGGCTGCACAACCGGTGGCACAGAGTTACCATTGCTGGTATTGAGAGGCTTGTATTTGTAAACAGTGAGAGGCAGGAGTCCTGAGTGGCATCAAGCTGCTGGAATTACTTGGGCAGCAGAGGCTGGCAGAGGAAGCCCTGGTGAACAAATGAGCGCCAGCTGAGGGAGTTGACATGTGAGCAGGCTACTCTGATATTGGACAGAGCAGCAAGGAGGGCCTTCGACAGAGACATTGTCCTGGTTAGGAGAAGCCCCAAGAAGCACTGAGAGGTGCAACAAGGGGAAGAAGGTGCTACCCAAGATATTGGGTGTACTAAATACGAGTCAGCTACCAGCAAGTGAAAAAGTGCCAGTGCCGTAGGAGACTGTGCCCTATCCAGACAGATGGTCTTGGATATTTGTGCTCTGGCACACAATGGCCTTGTGGACCCCGTGGCACTCTCCTAAATGTAGCTATCAAGGGCACCGTCATCCTTAATTTTTATGCTTCTGGGCCATTCCATGATCAGCTGTGGACCTGGTTGGCACTTGCAGTTGGTAGCTCATCACAGGTGCCCTATTCAGGAGGATGGGGGAATACATCCATTTTGAGACAGATGGGCCATCGCAGGCACAGGAGGCATTGTGTTTTTTGCCACTATCAATGGATTCCCACAGGTCCAGAGGGGTCATCGATCGTACCCATGTAGCCATCAAGGCACTGACAGACCCGCCAGCCAGATTCCTGAACAGAAAAGGCTCCCACTCACTGAATCTCCAGCTGATTTGTGAATACAGGAAGCGCCTCTTGCAGGTGTGTGCTCGATTCCCGGGCAGCTGTCATGATTCCTTCATCCCGTGAGAGTCCCAGGCACTGCATCTCTTCAGGCCAACATCCCGACTCCATGGATGGCTGCTGGAGGTAAGGGTTGTTCTCTGAGGAGATGGCTCCTGATGCCCATCCAAAATCCAGACATAGATGCAGAGAGGCGCTAAAACCAGAGCCATCTCCTAACATGAAATAACATTGAACAAACGATTGGCATCTCGTAGATGCACTTCCATTGTCTTGGACAGTCCAGTATGAGCCAACCAGGGTATCACATATTGTGGTCATCTGCTGCGTGCTGTTCGAATGGCAATTCGAAAAGGCCTGCAGCTGGATAGAGAGGGGGACCTGGTATGCCACTCCATCTCAAAGGAGGACAGGGAGGAGGAAGAAGGTGGCACTGCAGAGGAGCCCGGAGAAAGACCGCCAAGGCCGTTCCAGGCTACAGGGTGGTCGGCAGGCTGGCCTGGCTACAAGGGCTATGCTAATTCAGCAACATTTCAGGTCAGCGTCTTCATCCCTTTGACAGATGACTCTGCAACTCATCTTCCATCAGGGAGAGAAAATATGCAGCGAACACACACACCTGAAGAATCCATTGCCACCCAGCGTCATTGAGAATGGGTTCTCTACGGTCACCATTGCCCCACATCACAGACCATGCAACCAGAACAAGCCCAGGTCCACCACCAACCACCAACCACAAAACCCCTCCCCCACCGACCCCCCCACTGCCCCGCACCCCCACCCCCTGCACGCCTCCCCCCACCACCCCCGGCCTGGTTTAACCTTCATTTCACTTTTCTCAACAAGCTTTAAAACCTCATAAGTCTGATTGAGATTGTCAAATGTTTTCATGATAACAAGATCAATCAAAGACAAAGCAAACAGAGAGAACTTCACCCAGGTGACCCATCAAGTGCAACTAAGACCGTGGCACCTTGCACTCACTCCCACTCCTACAGGGCTGAGGATGAGGTGGAGGCAATCTACTCCATTGTCTCTGCATTCGGCTGAGATGCTTGTTCTCGTCATGGAAGTGCCCATGGGGGCTGCTCCACAGGCTGCTGTGCCTGTATGATTGCAGGGGCAGCCTCTGTCACAGGGCCTTGAGGCATGGATGGCTCCTCAATCAGAGAGGAGAAGGAGGTGAAGGATGGTGCCTGTGCCACCTGAGGTGTGCCCCCATTATCAGCCTGTTTGACTTCCCCAGCCCTTTCATGGCGACCTTGCATTCTGGCTGAGGCTATTGACTAGGACACAGCTGGCATCCACTCCAAGCATCTCTGTGCTATCAGCAACACTGAGCACTTCATGCTACAGAGAGTCTCACTCTTCCTGTGCATGTCAGTGCACTGCTCCTGCATCCACTCAGAGTGGTGCTGCATATAGTTCTCCAAGAGGGTGGCCACTCTCTCAATGGAGGAGCTCAAGTGCTCCAATCTCTGAGCCATGATGGAGACATGTGCTGCAGGGACTCCTCCATTGTCTGACCATGGCTCTGCAGTGCCTCAGGGATCTCTGACATTCAGGAACTCATGTGCCTCTGATGGTCCAGAAAGATCCTACTTCTGTGCAACATCCAAAGCCCAGCATCTTCACCCAGCAAAGCATTGCTGTGACTTCCTCCATCCTCTGAAAAGGAACTGCCCACAGATGACTCTGCCTCACTCGCCTCCTCCTGCTCACCTGTGAGGTGCTGCTCACCCAGTGCACCCCCTTCTAATCTCAATTCAGGCCCAACCGAGGTAGGTGTGGTTGTGCTGCTGGATGGTGCAGAGGTATGATGTGATGGTGCAGGCTCTGTGGAGTTCTGCCCACACCGAGGAGGTCGGCAATGTCTGTGCAGGACCGCTCTGCTCCACCTCTACTGCAGGCCCTGGGAGAAAAACAAGAAGGTGGTGATGAGAACTCGGGCAAATCAGCAGATGCATCAGCCACAGTCACAGCGGGTATTGGGCACGAGTTTCCTCCATGCCCTTCATCTGAAGATACAGAACTCAAATGACCCTGCTCTTCACAGCTTCCAGTCTCACCATCGCCATTGGCCTGCCGTGATGGCATCTGCACAATATCAAGCGCCACCTCCTCCATCAGTGTCAGGTCATGAAGGTTAACAACACCACCACCCGTTCAAGCCATCTTGCGTCTGTTGTGCGCTGGCTTTTCCTGCAGGATGAAGACACAAATATGTCGGAGTAGGCTGCCCTCCCTCACCTATTGACATGATCTGTTGCATTCCTCCATGATGCCCCCTTCTTAATTGCACCCCTTATGTGAAGGTGGCTGGCAATCTTAGGCTCACTTATGGTCACTCCGTCTGCTCAACTCATGTGCATGTTGCTCCATTCAGAGTTGGAGGCCTGTCATCCGATTGTCGCTTGCCACTCACCTACCCAGATCTTAACAGGTCATTGAACCTCTTGTGACACTGGACCCACATCCTCCATGGGTTATGAAAGTGCCTCTGTGTTTTGTTAAATATATTTTTTGAGGAATCATTTTTGAAAGATTGAAGAAATGTTAAACTTTATTGAAAGAGAGAGAACTTCCAAGCAGAGAAGGGAATTCCCAAGGAAGGAGAGAAGAACACAACCCAGCTCAGCTTTCTAGCACCTCTCCAAATGATCCTGAGACATCCACTGTGTCAACTCATCTCGTCTCCTGTCATTGAAGAGAAGTCTGCTAAATTAATTCTCAATGCCGCATGAAAAGAACTGCTCTAAAAAATTCCAATGACCCGTCTACGTGTACTCAGAGGCCAGACTATGCCAGTTTTGGAAGACAACATATCTCATCATCAGATTAATGAGGTAAATGTGTGGCTCAAAGATTGGTGTGGGAAAAATGGGTTTGAATTCATGGGGCATTAGCACCAGTATTGGGGAAGGAGGGAGCTGTTCTGATGGGATGGGCTCTACCTGAATCATGCTGGGACCAGAGTCCTGGCGAATTGCAAAACTAGGGCTGTAGATAGGGCTTTAAACTAAATAGTGGAGGGGAGGGTTCAGTTGCATGGAAAATTAGGAAGTCAAAGTTAAAGGAGAAGGTAGGAGTGCAGGTTAGTGATGAGGCTGATTGTTACCAGAAAATAAAAGGAAGGGACAGAACGTGTGAGTGTCATATTGCACTAAGGAATCGTACAAGAATAGGGAAATTTGAGAATAGAACAAACTTAAAGGCTTTGTATCTGAATGCACAAAGCATTTGGAATAAAATTAATGAGTTAACAGCGCAAATAGAGATGAATGGGTATGATTTAGTGACGATTACTGACACGTGGTTGCAGGAAAACCAGGTTTGGGAATTGAATATCCAAGGGTATTCAGTATTTCGGAAGGATAGGCAGGAAGGAAAAGGAGATGGTGTAGCTTTGTTAGTAAAGGAAGAAATCAGTGCTGCAGTGAGAAATGATATAGGCACTGGAGATCAACACGTAGAATCAGTCTGGGTAGGAATAAATAATAGCAAGGGAAAGAAGTCCCTGGTGGGAGTAATCTATAGGTCCCCAAACAGTAGTTCTGCAGTGTGGCACTGTATAAACCAAGAAATACTGTGGGCTTGTAAGAAAGGTATGGCAATAATCATGGGTGATTTTAATATACATATAGACTGGATTAATCAAATTGGCAAGGGTAGCCTCGAGGGAGAGTTTGTTGAATGCATTAGAGATTGTTTTTGGAGTGATATGTTGTGGAACCAACCAGGGAGCAGGTTATTCTAGATTTGGTATTATGTAATGAGGTGGGGTTAATTAATGATCTCATAGTTAAGGATCCTCCAGGGAAAAGTGATCATAGCATGCCAGAATTTCAAATTCAGTGTGAGGGCAAGAAACTGGAGTCCCACACTAGCGTTCTGGAGTTAAACAAAGGTAATTACATAGGCATGAGGACAGATTTGGCCCTAGTGGACTGGGCAGGAAAACTAAAAGGTAGGACAGTTGATGAGCAGTGGCAGATGTTTAAGGAGATATTCAATTCATCCCAACTAAAATATATTCCAAAGAGGAAGAAAGATTGTAAGAGGGGGAAAAAAACATCCATGGCTAAGCAAGGAAGTTAAGGATAACATAAAGGCAAAAACTAAGGCATACCATATTGCAAAGGCCAGTGGCAGGCTGGAAGATTGAGAAACTTTTAAAGATCAACAAAGGGTTACTAAAAAAGTAATAAAAAGAGCAAAGGTAAATTATGAAAGAAAACTGGCGCAAAATATAAAAATGGATAGCAAAAGCTTTTATAAGTATATAAAAGGGAAGAGAGTAGCTAAAGTGAATGTAGATTCCTTGGAGGAAGTGACCGGGGAGTTAATAGTGGGGAACACAGAAATGGCAAAGACACTAAATCAGTATTTTGCCTCAGTTTTCATAGTGGAGGACACTATTACCATCCCAATAGTAACAGTTAATGCATAGGTTATAGAAAGGGAGGAACTTAGAACAATCATCATCACTAAGGAAAAAATACTGAGTAAACTATTGGGATTGAAGGCAGACAGGTCTCCAGGGCCTGATGGCCTACATCCTAGGGTCTTAAAGGAAGTGGCAGCAGAGATAGTGGATCCATTAGTTACAATATTCCAAAATTCCCTGGATGCGGGGAAGGTTCCAGTGGATTGGAAAAATGCTAATATAACACCCTTATTCAAAAAGGGAGGGAGGCAGAAAGGAGGAAACTATAGAGCAGTTAGTTTAACATCTGTCACTGGGAAATTGTTAGAATCCATTATGAAGGAAGTAATAACAAGACATTAAGAAAGTCAAAACACAATCCATCAGAGTCAGCATGATTTTGTGAAGGGTAAATCATGTTTGACTAATTTGCTAGAGTTCTTCAAAGATGTAACAAGTAAAGTGGATAATGGGGATCCTGTAGATGTAGTATATTTGGACTTCCAGAAGGCATTTGATGAGGTGCTGTACAAAAGGTTAATACACAAAGTAAGATCACATGGGGTTAGGGACAATTTATTAGCTTGGATAGAGGATTGGCTAACCAACAGAAAACAGAGAGTTGGGATAAATGAGCCCTTTTCTGGTTGGCAAGATGTAACTAGTGGGGTGGCACAGGTTCGGTCCTCGGGCCCCAGCTATTTACAATCTATATTAATGACTTGGATGCAGGGATAGAAGGTACTATAGCCAAATTTGCAGATGACACTAAAATAGGTGGGATAGTAAGTTGCAATAAAGAAATAAGAAATTTACAAATGGATATGGATAGGTTAGCTGAATGAGCCAAAATTTGGCAGATAGAGTTTAACGTAGATAAGTGTGAAGTTATCCTTTTTGGTCGGAAGAATAGAAAGGCAAATTATTATCTAAATGGAGAGAGACTTCAGAGTGCTTTGATGCAGAGGGATCTGGGTGTCCTCGTGCATAAATCGCAGAAAACTAGTATGCAGGTGCAGCAGGTAATAAGGAAGGCAAATGGAATTTTGGCATTTATTGCTGAAGGAATAGCGTATAAAAGTAGGGCAGTATTGCTGCAACTGTGCAAGGCATTAGTGAGACCGCACCTGGAGTATTGCGTACAGTTTTGGTCCCCTTACTTGAGGAGGGATGTAGTTGCATTGGAGGCAGTTCAGAGGAGGTTCACTAGATTGATTCCATAGATGAGGGGGTTGTCTTATGAAGAGAGATTGAGCAATTTAGGCCTTTACTCTCTGGAATTTAGAAGAATGAGAGGAGATCTAATTGAGGTATGTAAGATGATTAAGGGGATTGACAAAGTAGG
The DNA here is from genome assembly GCF_036365525.1 of Heterodontus francisci. NCBI lineage: Eukaryota > Metazoa > Chordata > Chondrichthyes > Heterodontiformes > Heterodontidae > Heterodontus > Heterodontus francisci. The sequence continues at coordinate 152,511,871 of NC_090373.1, read as the reverse complement.
TGTCGAGAGGATGTTTCCTCTGATGGGGCAATCTAGAACGAGAGATCATAATTTTAGGATAAGGGGTAGCAGATTTAAAACAGAGATGAGGATAAATTACTTCTCGCAAAGGGTCGTGAGTCTGTGGAATTCATTACCCCAGAGTGCGGTGGATGCCGGGTCATTGTGTAAATTTAAGGAGGAGATAGGCAGATTTTTAATTGTTAATGGGTTGAAGGGTTATGGAGAATGGGCAGGAAAGTGGAGTTGAGGCCGAGATGAGATTAGCCATGATCATATTGAATGGCGGAGCAGGCTCGAGGGGCTGAATTGTCTACTCCTGCTCCTAGTTCTTATGTTCTTATCTGATGTTTCTTCAAGAATGAGCAAGTATTCAGCCCAAGTGGATTTTTTGTCTGTAATGGAGCTCTAAAAACAAAATTCCTTTGTTTTTCCAGTTATGTGTATTTGTGTCTGTGTGTGAGGGGCGAAGGTCAAAAAGGAAGTTTTATATTTTGATCTGTGGGTTTATGCTTTGCTTTATTACTGATTAAGACTTGGTTTATAAAAGAAACCTGGTTGGTGTGTTTTATTCTGGGATAAAAATAGAGTCTATGATTGACCGTATCGGTAAGTGGGAAAATATTAAAATTTATGGTGTGACCTGTGGAGAAGTGGAACTAGAATAAATAGTGCACTCCTCCTGCCTCGGTCGTAACACATGCCACACCTCTACTGCTGATCTCTGTGGCGACCTCCATCCAGGCCCTTTTAATCTCCTGAAGCACCTTTCTTCCATCAGATGCCAGAATGAAAATTTCTTGTCTCATGACGACAGCCTCAGTCAATGCCTTAAGAGAGGCATCAGAAGACCTTGACCCATGGACTCCTGCCTGTGCCAGCACCGGCCCAATTAACACCCTCCTGTGACATGCCCTCAGCGAATGGCAAGCCCAGTCATGGCTGCCACTTGCCTTTTCAAAGGGCCCAGCTGATTGTGCGCCAATCTTGCCCCCGGGCTAATTAACGACTTTGAATTTGAAAATTGCAGCGCATTAGTGACACTGATGTAACGCAAGGTCGGGACCCGGAAATTATCCGGTCCTCAGGTTCCTGATCCCAATTTGAATATCCGGCCCAATGTTGCAGGCCAATGACCTTTCATCAGAATGAATGGTTTACGTGCCCTGTGGAAAGATTTTTAATGAGCACACAGCACAGGTGCAAAGCGCTGGATGTTATACAACGGTTGTCTCAATCAGATTGTGAAAAGGCATTTGGAGATGAAAGAGCTCTAAAGAAGAAGGGAGTAAATTAGAATATGAATGGGAGAAAATGGGGGATACAGCTAAGATCTGAAGCTGCTGAAGTCAATGTTTGACCTGCAGTGTGCAAAGAGGCCAGAAAGAAATTTCCCTGCCTGTTCTCCCAGTGGGGAACCTTGCTTGCCTGCAGCACAGAAGTTGGAACAGTCACTTCCCTCAATTTTCCAACCACTCAGATAAATCAACTCACAAAATGTTCTCTATTGCACCCGAGGCTTTTGTTAGGATTAGTTAGAACAGAGTTGAGGCCAAAAAAGGTTGTAGTGGAAATATTTTGACATTGGCCAGTACAGGCACACCTCTGCTTAGACTGTTTAAGGGGATGACTGCTGTACCTGAAAGAAATCTAAGGCAAGACTCTGAACTTGTTAAATTGGTGGTGGCTGCCTGAGACACGGATTTATACTGGAGATGAAGTTGATTCAAAATGTTTAACATTTCAAAAATGGATTAGAAACAGGTCGGAGACAGAGGAAGATGAAATAAAAGCTTGTCTTCCATTGACTTCGATGGAAATAAAAATCAGGAGAGCTGTAAAGCAGGCTGTGATTCATTATAATGGATTTTACACTATCACACCAAGATCTATTGCAAAGTGCAGTCTGACCTGAGTACTATAGAGTTTGATCACAACTTTCTCTGACTTATATTACATTCTATTGATTTTAGTGATTGCTGCTTTGTATTGGATAAGGATCGAGTATACTAAGACTCCTTGGTCTCTTAACACATTGTTTGCTATTTCAATGCCATTCTTGAAGTCTATGTATTACTTAGTTTTCCATCTTACATGCAATAATTTGCACGTGCCTGGAGTTATATGTGATCTGCTATTAATCTGTCCACATTCATGTTTTGTTCAACCCACTTTGTAATTTCTGAGCTGCTCTCTCCAATTCCACTGCCCCTCCTAGTTTGATATCATCCCCAAAGTTGACCTCTTTTGCACTGAGTCTCTGACTCCAGGTCCTTTATATAAATGTGAAACAGCAGTCGTTTCAACACTGAATCCTGGTGCACGTCACTCAATATTTCTTCTCACCTTGACCTCACTCAACAGCATCTAGTGACTCCCGAAGAATTGTTGTCAGTGCCTCCCTGGTCTTTTTAAAGTCAACTATCTCTAGGGAGTTGTTTACCATGCGATATTTTAGCTTCTCTGGGACTTGCAACTCATTTATGTTAAAGTCATTGATTTCACTTTGATCATCTCTGTGGAGGGAATACGATGGCAGATATCCTTTCAGAAGACAAAAGCAGTAAATGAGAGATGACTATCATAAAAAGACAATATTTAAAGATGAGGGTACATGTGCCAAAATGTCCTACCTAGAATTAACAGAAGAGTTATAAACAAGGAGGTTAAGGTGCCTATGTAGGGATTTAAAGATTTGTACAATGGTAACAAATGATTATGACTTGAAATACTCTACAATGGACTACGAAGGTTATAATGTTTTCAATAATGGGTCATTCTGATCGTCAGGGGAAGAGGACAGAGAGTTTTGCAAGTATTAGGCAAGGAACGAAAACCACTCTGTTCATGAGATGACTGAAATACCTTTCCAGAAGGGTCACTACCAATACTGTAAACCCTCCATAAAAATGTGGTCTGCAATGACCAAGGAAGGATCTTGCATGTGGAAGCCCAATCCCTCTGAACAGCACATGACTCCTTTATACTCAACCAGTCATCTCAGTCTATAACATTTGAATATGATGATCAATCAACATGCTAGTTGCTGAGGAATTGGACCACCTGCATCCCATTTTTCTTGTTTTCTGCACCACGAGGTTTCATTTATTTATCAACACCTACCTGACACGTTTGTGGTACTTAAAGCTCATATCCAACTTCTCAATTGTTTGGGTTAATTGTGATTAGCAGAGCTCTGCCCTCATTGGCTGTTTTAATATAACACCAGTGAATATTAAGCTGCTGCTTCTCAGAAAAATGCTGCCTTCCTGAGAGGGTTATAATCAAAGGCATTTACTGACAGCTAATGTTGTAAAGGGTCTTCAAGCCTGTCACGTGGAAAATCATTTCTATTCATTCTGTGCCAGTCTGCTCTTAGCCGAGCACTTGAGGGAGATGACATACTGCATGGATGGCTTCTGGCAATCCTGGTTATGGCAGCAAGCTGTGTTTAACAGTCCTCAACTTCCTGCAGAATGCAAATACAATAACACTGATTATAACCGACCCAGCCCGAAGGGAATGGAGCAGCTTCAGGTCTGACTGCTGTTTTATACCCTGCCCGATAGTACTCTCCATTCACTCATAAGATGTATAAAGCTGTCAGATCATTGAAATTTGGAACATTACATTCACTCGACTTTCCTGGTACTTTAGTGGGATTGTGCACAATTTGGTCATACAATGTGTTGGCAAACTGGGCTTTCCCAGATTAAAGATTTGTGCATTAGCATTGGAGGAGACTGACCCCCAATTACCTGCTCATTTATCTGAAACTTATTTTTGACAATGGCAAAAGGTGACGTCATCCAAGCTTTTGTTAAATGGGATATAAAAATCAAATAGAAATATCAATCCTGGTGTTACCTCCTTCAATGGTTCATTTTTGAAGTAAGCATGTACACCATTGCCACTTAATCTTCAAACTAGCTGCAGCATTCGATGTTGCCATGACCTTTAAAACAAACTGTTTTCAGTGCTTGTCCCATGAATGAGGGCAGCAAGCAGTAATTTTACTTTCTATTCAATGGCCTGGATTTTCTCACTACCGGAGACCCAGGCGTAAAGCAGATGGTCATCAATGGGAGATTGGCAAGGAATGCTACCTTGCCAGAACAATGCCCAATTTGCACCCACTCATTTTCCAGTGAGTAAGGCCAGTTGTGGGTGAAATGCCCACTTCAAACAAGCAGCTGCTTCAGTTTAGTTTTAGTTTAGTTTATTTTAGAGATACAGCACTCAAACAGGCCCTTCATTTAGATAATTTGGGGGTGTGTGCACATAATATCTCACCGCTCTGCTGTTAGATGTCGTACCAAGGAATGTTAGGTGGCTCTAATTATATTGTAGATCATGGAAAGGACAAGTATTGCGGCCATTTCAAAACCGTTTTGCTCTTTTTTCTCTTCCCCTATTAGCACCCTGGTTCTGAAGAGCCTTTGTACACAGGAATGTGTAGGAATACATAGGAACACAGGAAGTGGAGTAAGCCATTTGGCCCTTCGAGCATGTTCTGCTTTGTGCCAGTTGTAAGTTAGACATTATTTCCCCCAGATTCATTACTGGCACCAGTTATGAGAATCCCCAATATGATGTGCTTGAGGAGGACCTACAGAGAGATACCAAGCCTCAACGTCCGGTACTCTTACACCCCTATCTGTATACAGAGGAGGCCAGACATTCCTTTGGCAGATGAGTAGTGAAGCTGGACTGGCTCACCTTCTCCAAAAATGCTAGGGCTTTAGTCCTGATGTCATCATGTGGTTGTGAATGCCTGATTAATAGCAATCTAGGATGCTCCCTCAGAAGCACACCAGTCACTGTACATCATGTTTTCAATAGCACTACTTGAAAGAAGGCACTCCAGAATGAACATGCGCCAACATAGTCTTACTGGCCTTGCCCACCTATTTAATACCAACCATATTTGCATGCCCTGGCATGGCTACATGGTAAACCTACCTAACAATGGCTATGTGGAACTATCTTTACAAGATCTAGGTCAACAGAATGGCAGATGCAGTTCAGTGCCATTTGCTAAAAGGGACACCTACAACTACCATATTGCATAGGGATGGTACAAACAGAGTCAGCTCTGGTCTGAGGCTTTGCTCCACCTCTTTGCAGGCTTACCGATGGAGAACAAGCCATGAAGTTGCACAGAGGGCAACCTCCTTACAATCGGCTCATACCACTTCAGGAAACAAACAGGGGGCAGGAGCTGAATTGCTTCGACATTTGCCTGCAGACTCAGGCCTGAAACTTTTGTTTCTTTTACGAACATACAAATAAGGAACAGGAGTAGGCCACTCGACCCCTCGAGCCTGCTCCGCCATTCAATAAGTTCATGGCTGAACTGATTACTACACATTTCCATCTACCCCCGATAATCTTCCACTCCCTTGCTTATCAAGAATCTATCCACATCTATCCACCTCTGCCTGAAAAATATTTAAGGACTGTGCTTCCACCACCTTTTGAGGAAGAGAATTTCAAAGACTCACGACCCTCTGAGAGAAAAAAATTCTCCTAATTTCTGTCTTAAATGGGCGACTCCTTATTTTTAAACAGTGACTCCTAGTTCCAGATTCTCCCACAAGGGGAAACATCCTTTCCACATCCACCCTGTCAAGACCCCTCAGGATCTTATATGTTTCAATCAAGTCGCCTCTTACTTTTCTAAACTCCAGCGGATACATGCCTAGCCTGTCCAATCTTTCCTCGTAAGACAGCCCACCCATTTCAGGTATTAGTCTAGTAAACCTTCTCTGTACTGCCTCCAACGCATTTACATCCTTCCTTAAATAAGGAGACCAGTACTGTACACAATACTCCAGATGTGGTCTCACCAATGCCCTGTATAGATGAAGCATAACCTACCTACTTTTGTATTCAATTTCCCTCGCGATAAACGATAACATTCTATTAGCTTTCCTAATTATGTGCTGTACCTGCATACTAACCTTTTGCAATTCATGCACTAGGACACCCAGATCCCTCTTTTTCTCTTTTTTGCCTGTTACCTTAAGCTGTTCAGGGTTGGTAAAAGTTGCTAGTGGGTCAAGATGCCTTTTTAGGGTCTGCAAAGACATTGAAGATTTTTATCAGCCTAATTGTGGCACTCCTCTTTAATTGGTGCCAAACCCTTTACATTTCATTAACACACAGTTTTCCACTGACCACTGAATGCTCACTGCAGCTATCTGAAGCTATGCTGCTGAACTACCTTTAAAAATTTTCATGGAAGCGTCATACTTTGATTTGAGTCTATCTAAATCTTAGCAATTATCAGAAAAATCTAGACTTACCTATCCAAGTTGTATTGTTGGAGCCATAAAAGGAAAGAGAGACTTGTATTTATACAGAACTTTTCATGACCTCAAGATGCCTCAAAGTGTTTTACAGCCAATGAAGTGTTTTTTGAAGCCGAGTCACTGTTGTAATGTAGGAAATCCAGCTGAGCTGTTGTGACCAGAAGGGAATTAGATATATATCTACTTTCACACAGCAAGTTCACACTGCAGTAATGTAATAATGACCAGATGATCTGTTTTTAGGGATGCTGATTGGTGGATAAATATTGGACAGGACCCTGGGGATAACTCCCCTGCTCTTCATCAAAATAGTGCCAAAAGATCTTTTATGTCCATCTGAGCGAGCAGACATGGCCTCGATTTAACATCTCATCTGAATGATGGTGCCTGTGACAGTGCAGCATTCCCTCAGCACTGCCCTGGAATGTCAACCTAGATTTTGTGCTTATACGTTTGGAGCATTATAGAATGATATAGCATTGAAGGGGAACATTCAGACCATCATACCTGTGCTGGCTCCCTGAAAAAGCTACCAATTAGCCCCACTCCCCTGCTCTTGCCCAAAAGCCCTTAAAATGTTTCCTTTTCAAGTATATATCTAATTCCCTTCTGATCACAACAACTCACTGAACAAAAAAAAAGTCTCCTCGTTTCCCCTCGGTTATTTTGCCAATTATCTTCAATCTGTGTCCTCTGGTTACTAACTCTCCTGCCACTGGAACAGTTTCTCCCTATCTGCTCTATCAAAACCCCTCACAATTTAGTGAAAAAACATGCAACTGCATTAGTGAAATTTATGTTTAATGTATCTATCTTGCTGCATAATGTAACCTATTCAGCATATTCTGTTCTAGCAAATGTGTATCTCTAGTTGCTCAGCAGATTGTCTTTTGCCCCTTGTGTGCTACAGATATGGCATAGTTAGCAAAGAGAGATGAAACAACAGCTTCCCCGGTGTGACTGTGGATAGGGCAGATGGATGGCACGAAGCCACCAATTGATGGTTTAGCTACTGGGACACTTAACATATTTTTCTGTCTGAAATGGATATGGGGCTTGCACTTGCAGTACTGCAGGCACAATGCTGATAGAGTACTCAAAGTCTGCCAAATGTGTTTTGAATATTCCTGCCTTATGGTTTGAAAATTGTTCCGGAAACCCATTTGAATGACATCCCGAACATGTACAGGTCTTCCCCATATTGAATAAAGTACACACATCACATCCAAGACACCACACAATTCACCTCCACACATTCATTATTCCAACACACCTTACACAACTATCATTGCAATATCACCAGGTGCACAGAGGGTGCAGTTTAGGTCTCTAAGGGCCTCTCTGGGCTTTGCTATCTTTCCATGACAGCAGTGAGGGCAAGTTCCCATGGCAATGTGTCACCTAATTGCATATGTGACCTTTATTCCATTCAAATTTTGTTTACCACCATCATTTGACTTCAGGGAGAATTAATCGAAATAGTGGTCATGCCCCAACACAGAAGTCCTCGAGGCGGCCAACATCCCCAGCTTATACACACTACTGAGTCAGCGGCGCTTGAGATGGCTTGGCCATGTGAGCCGCATGGAAGATGGCAGGATCCCCAAAGACACATTGTACAGCGAGCTCGCCACTGGTATCAGACCCACCGGCCGTCCATGTCTCCGCTATAAAGACGTCTGCAAACGCGACATGAAATCGTGTGACATTGATCACAAGTCGTGGGAGTCAGTTGCCAGCATTCGCCAGAGCTGGCGGGCAGCCATAAAGACAGGGCTAAATTGTGGCGAGTCGAAGAGACTTAGTAGTTGGCAGGAAAAAAGACAGAGGCGCAATGGGAGAGCCAACTGTGCAACAGCCCCGACAAACAAATTTCTCTGCAGCACCTGTGGAAGAGCCTGTCACTCCAGAATTGGCCTTTATAGCCACTCCAGGCGCTGCTTCACAAACCACTGACCACCTCCAGGCGCGTATCCATTGTCTCTCGAGATAAGGAGGCCCAAAAGAAAGAAAAAAAGAAAAGAGTGGTCATGCTAACATAATTTTTTGCATTCCCACTCAGTTTAAAACGTCCTTTTACTTCCATTTGCAATTCACTGCCACTGTTGTTTTATTTTAAAATTGTAAATTGTCCTGTTGGACTACTGGTCTCGAATGGTTTTATGACTTGTCTGGGTGCTTCCGTCGCTTCCACCAGTCTTATATTGGAGTGGAATATCCTTTGGGGCCGTAATTGTGAAATTATGCCCATTCCTGCACCCATTTTTTTGATGTCTGTTTATATCCAAATTCCCTGCCAATCTCATCAACATTCAGCAGAATGTAAAAATGCACAATAGAAATCAGCATATACAATCAGCCTTTGAGAAAAGCACCAAACTCACACCATGACTGCAATTTTATGCCCCCATCTCCTCCCCCCCACCACAACCCCAAGCGGGAGCAGGTTCGGAGGTGGGGGGAGTGTAAAGTTGGGTGGGTTGGCAGGAGTACCATGCCCGTCATCTGCCCACCTCCACTGGTATTTTATAAGTGGCGGGGAGGTGACAAATGGCCTGCTCACCCTTGATTAATTGAGGCCCTTAACTGGCTAATTAATGGCAGTGGCGGGTGGGGCTCATGACACGTGGCGAGGCTGCCAGGTATACCCTGAAGTCCTGACTGCAAGTTCAGGGTAGTGTAGGGGGTTTCCTCCTGTTTGGGTACCCTTTACCTCATGCAGGACTCTCCCAGCGGCAAGGGCCACCCCTGCATGATGAACACCACCCCCCCAGCCTCAATTGTTACCCACCCCCCCATCCCCCACTGGGACCTGCCTGAATGGTCCCAGCGAGCCACCTACCTTTACTCCAGATCTTTAGCGCTGCTCCTGGTCCGGGGCCTACTGCAGTGGTGGCACTGCTGGGACTGAAGGGCTGCTGGCCCTCTGTTTGGCCAGCAGCTCTTAGAGGTGGAACATCCTGTCTCACAGGGGCGGAAGCCACGACCTCAGGCAACTAATTGACTGACAACTGTGAAATCATGTCGTGGCTTCCAGGGCTAGCGGAGGCAGACTCACCCCTGACTTACCAGCCGTTGTGTGGGGTCACTGCCTCTGCGTTAACTCCTGGCACATGTATTTTTTTTAAAGCATGAAACACAGGGGGCAATTTTCCATGGACATTTCAGGAACTAAAGAGCCACTGAGGTGGCCAAGATGAGGTCTTAAGCTGCAATGCTGGTTTAACCCACATTTAGCGCAACACACCTTCTTGGTAAAGAGGTTGAAGCCTGTGCTAGGAACAGCTGCCTGGAAGTGCATTAAACATTGCCACTTTGGTTGTCACTTAAAATGCCTGTTAATGGTCATTAGAGAGGTTGCATGGCATTTTTGTGGCTGGTGCTTGTCCTAACAACATCTCATAACAGCAACCAGCTGATGTTGATGTAGATTTCAAGCACTACTTAAAATGATATTAGCCATTTTCTATTCACTTAATGCTGGAGCTGTGAAGAGCACCTCTGAAACACATTGGGAGACTTTCTGGGGCACTGTCAAGACTTCACCAACACTCTAACAATATTTATTATGAAAATTCAGTGAGAACTTCACGTAAAAAGAAAGTGCTGTGCTACTCCACCTTATAGGAGTCACTACGAGAAAGGAGGTGTGTCTTGGTAGGGGGCCCCTTGGTTTCGACAAGGGATTGGAGGAGAAACTGAGGCCAGGCAGAGGGAGGGATTCCATCCTCTTTTCCTCCTTCACCAGGACTTCCAATGCCACAGCTGAGAATGCATGCACCCTGTCACTCGGTCCCTGAGCCATCCTGCAATGTGTGTGAGCCAGACCACTCCACACCTTCAGTGGCAGTTGTCATGGCCATGTGGTGAACTTTAGGTGGTTTCCACTGTTCAACTCCCATCTAACCACAGCAAGTGTGTTTCGCTTATAGAGCTTAACCCTTGGTCTTTTATTTGTCAAATAAACAGGCAGACAGGTTTTCTTGCAGGTTTAAAACAGAAAATCATTTATTTATTGATGAATATGCCTTATCCTGAAATTGTCGCAACCACCTCCACTGCCGCATTCGCTCACACGCACACAGAGATGGATAGAGAGGAAAAAGGGGTAAGCAATTATAAGTGGGGGGTAGGTTTCAGGGGGGTCATGGTAAACCTGTTGAATTCTCTTGGAAATCAAATTTTCATTGGTCGCAAGCCTGAGGCATTTGTAGATTTTTCTCTTGGTTGAAAGTTCAGTTGAAAACCTACAGCAGGGCACGCCCCTTTTGGTTTGCTGGAAACAACCTTCTTGGATGCTGCTTTCTGGGTGTCTCTCCCTGTCTCTCTCTTTGAGCTGTTTTTTTAAGGTAAAGCTGTGTTTTTATCTCTCCTCCTGGTGGGAGACACTTTGGTCTCTCCCCCAACAGTGATCACACAATGGCTCAGGATGTGGCTACTTCACACCTTCTTTGTTTCAGGAGAACCCATTCAATCCTGAAATATTTTAGGATCGGTGTAGATGGGTGCAATTGACCCCTCTTAGTTTTGAAGACTTTCCTTTGTCCCTGTCAGACAGTTTGAATATTCAAAAGCCAAGTTCTTTACCTTCGGCAGCCATTTTGGATCACATTGTCCACTTTTTTTAAAAAAAGGTCAATTTAAAAAAAAGACAAAGTCAGTTTTTATAACGCTTCAGTTTTTGTCCATAATTTTTCATCATTGCACTTCTTGTATGCGTGACACTTCCCCTAAAAGTGAAAAATGAAATTCCTTCAATTTCCTTTTTATGTTGTTTGTTTTTTGAGTTTAGAAAGAAAGAGAATATAGGGTCACACTACTGCCTATCATTTCATTCACTCCTCATTCTTACAGCTTCTACAGCTGGCATTGCTTGTAACAGCCATTTTATGTTCAAGTTTAGGTTTTTTTCCATCATCCTTCCTTTGGATGAGATATCCTTAAAAAATGCATTACTTTTGGTTACATGTTGTCAAATGGGGTTGTAGTTTCTCTCAATCAGCTTGTAATACTTTGGGACATTAATCTCAATAAGCGTGAGGTTGTTGGTGAAGCTTGTAGTATGCAAATTTCCATTATTGCATGGTTCTGGGTTGTTTACAACCTTCCTGGTCTATAAAAGCTTCAACCCCTTCATTATTGTTTCCATAACGCATGCTTATAACCATTCAAGTACGGGTACATTGATAGTTCTTATTTCGAGGGTGATAGCAGGTGATAAATTGTTTTTTTTAGCACCTTTGAGGCATCTGGGATTTACTCCTGCCCCTTGTTCTTGCTTAGTTCTGAATCTAAATTGTTGTGTTTGAATAGTTTTATATTTGGAACCTGATCATTTGATTCTTCAATAGGTAGATCCACACTGACCTTACTTTTAGTTTTCTTGTGATTTTCACAAATGTGGTTTACTTTAACATGTTTTACCTTCCCTTTTTCTTTTATTTCAGAGATAAGTTTTCCCTAATCTGCCCCATGAACTTTGGGATACTACTGCTTGAAGGTGGCTGTCCAGCTTCCACTGCGCTTCCCTGTGGTACTTCAACTAGGTGAGGCATCTCCCTCCTGCTTGGTTTTCCTGTTGAGAACTTTCCTTTAAATCTTTAAACAAGGTTTCAGCCAATCATATGTCTGGTGATTTTCCTTCAACCTTTGCTGCTTTTATCTTGGCCTCTTCTAATTTTTCTGGCTCTGTCACCCTCTGTGGGATTTTTGGGACTTCCCCAGCCCTCTGCAGTTGTACAGAGTTTTGTGTTTGTTCCCTTCAATTTCCCCAGTCTCCATGGACTGTTCTGAACCTTTTGGGTATAATACTGTCTACATGAAAAACAGGCAAATGTCTTTCATCACAAGCATTAACACACTCTTTGCCTTTGTCCCAGGAGATTTTTGTTATTTAAGCTCTCCTGCCCTCTTCCCTATCATACACCTCCCCTTTTGTTCTCTTCCACCCCACCCGCTTCACATGCTTAAAACCTAATTCTTTTCTAACCTTTGCCAGTTCTGATGAAAGACCTGAAACATTAACTCTGCTTTTCTCTCCACAGATGCAGCCTGACCAGCTGAGTATTTCCAGCACTTTCTGTTTTTATTTCAGATTTCCAGCATCTGCAGTATGTTGCTTTTATTTTAGGCTTGGAATAATCCTGACTGTCACTACCCCTGGTGACCAACTTACTCTGAAGGTAAGCATTAACTAAGGAACCTTTAAGCATTTGCCAGTAAGCCCTTTTACCAATACTGTAGGATTTGTTCTGCTTTTGGGTGGCATTTCTGTAAATTTGGCTGCCAGTAGGGTTTGAAAACAACCGATATCCCTGAGGATGTTTATCTCCTTGCCTGGTACCTGGGACACAAAGTGTAAAAACTTCTGGCATGTGCTCTATTCTTGAGTTATAATAAACACAGGCGTACCAATATCAGAGCTTGATTGTAGTGTCTCCTGTTGTTTTTTTGGCATACCAACAATTGGCCTGGACATGCCAATATTTGCCACACTGGAAACAGAACAGACAGATCCCTACCGTTTTATAATCTGGGTTCCTTCTGATAAAAGCTGGAGACTGTCATGGAATTAGAATTAGAACATTACAGCGCAGAAAAGGCCCTTCGGCCCTCGATGTTGCGCCGACCTGTGAAACCAACTGACCTACACTATTCCATTTTCATCCATATGTCTATCCAATGACCACTTAAATGCCCTTAAAGTTGGCGAGTCTACTACTGCTGCAGGCAGGGCGTTCCACGCCCCTACTACTCTCTGAGTCAAGAAACTACCTCTGACATCTGTCCGATATCTATCACCCCTCAACTTAAAGCTATGTCCCCTCGTGTTTGCCATCACCATCCGAGGAAAAAGACTCTCACTATCCACCCTATCTAACCCTCTGATTATCTTATATGTCTCTATTAAGTCACCTCTCCTCCTCCTTCTCTCCAACGAAAACAACCTCAAGTCCCTCAGCCTTTCCTCTTAAGACCTTCCCTCCATACCAGGCAACATCCTAGTAAATCTCCTCTGCACCCTTTCCAAAGCTTCCACATCCTTCCTATAATGCGGTGACCAGAACTGCACGCAATACTCCAGGTGCGGTCTCACCAGAGTTTTGTACAGCTGCAGCATGACCTCGTGGCTCCGAAACTTGATCCCCCTACTAATAAAAGCTAACACACCATATGCCTTCTTAACAGCCCTATTAACCTGGGTAGCAACCTTCAGGGATTTATGCACCTGGACACCAAGATCTCTCTGTTCATCTACACTACCAAGAATCTTCCCATTAGCCCAGTACTCTGCATTCCTGTTACTCCTTCCAAAGTGAATCACCTCGCACTTTTCCGCATTAAACTCCATTTGCCATCTCTCAGCCCAGCTCTGCAGCCTATCTATGTCCCTCTGTACCCTACAACATCCTTTGGCACTATCCACAACTCCACCGACTTTAGTGTCATCCGCAAATTTACTAACCCACCCTTCTACACCCTCTTCCAGGTCATTTATAAAAATGACAAACAGCAGTGGCCCCAAAACAGATCCTTGCGGAACACCACTAGTAACTAAACTCCAGGATGAACATTTGCCATCAACCACCACCCTCTGTCTTCTTTCAGCTAGCCAATTTCTGATCCAAAGCTCTAAATCACCTTCAACCCCATACTTCCATATTTTCTGCAATAGCCTACCGTGGGGAACATTATCAAACGCCTTACTGAAATCCATATACACCACATCCACTGCTTTACCCTCATCCACCTGTTTGGTCACCTTCTCGAAAAACTCAATAAGGTTTGTGAGGCACGACCTACCCGTCACAAAACCGTGCTGACTATCTCTAATGAACTTATTCTTTTCAAGATGATTATAAATCCTGTCTCTTATAACCTTTTCCAACATTTTACCCACAACCGAAGTAAGGCTCACAGGTCGAGAATTACCAGGGCTGTCTCTACTCCCCTTCTTGAACAAGGGGACAACATTTGCTATCCTCCAGTCGTCCGGCACTATTCCTGTCGGCAATGACGACATAAAGATCAAGGACAAAGGCTCTGCAATCTCCTCCCTAGCTTCCCAGAGAATCCGAGGATAAATCCCATCTGGCCCAGGGGACTTATCTATTTTCACACTTTCCAAAATTGCTAACACCTCCTCCTTGTGAACCTCAATCCCATCTAGCCTAGTAGCCTGAATCTCAGTATTCTCCTCAACAACATTTTCTTTCTCTACTGTAAATACTGACGCAAAATATTCATTTAACACTTCCCCTATCTCCTCTGATTCCACACACAACTTCCCACTACTATCCTTGATTGGCCCTAATCTAACTCTAGTCATTCTTTTATTCCTGATATACCTATAGAAAGCCTTAGGGTTTTCCCTGATCCTATCCGCCAATGACTTCTCGTGTCCTCTCCTTGCTCTTCTTAGCTCTCCCTTTAGATCCTTCCTGGCTAGCTTGTAACTCTCAAGCGCCCTAACTGAGCCTTCACGTCTCATCCTAACATAAGCCTTCTTCTTCCTCTTGACAAGCGCTTCAACTTCTTTAGTAAACCACGGCTCCCTCACTCGACAACTTCCTCCCTGCCTGACAGGTACATACTTATCAAGGACACGCAGGAGCTGCTCCTTGAATAAGCTCCACATTTCAATTGTTCCCATCCCCTGCAGTTTCCTTCCCCATCCTACACATCCTAAATCTTGCCTAATCGCATCATAATTTCCTTTCCCCCAGCTATAATTTTTGCCCTGCTGTATATACCTGTCCCTGCCCATCACTAAGGTAAACCTAACCGAATTGTGATCACTATCACCAAAGTGCTCACCTACATCTAAATCTAACACCTGGCCGGGTTCATTACCCAGTACCAAATCCAATGTGGCATCGCCCCTGGTTGGCCTGTCTACATACTGTGTCAGAAAACCCTCCTGCACACACTGGACAAAAACTGACCCATCTAAAGTACTCGAACTATAGTATTTCCAGTCGATATTTGGAAAGTTAAAGTCCCCCATAACAACTACCCTGTTACTCTCGCCCCTGTCGAGAATCATCTTCGCTATCCTTTCCTCCACATCTCTGGAACTATTTGGAGGTCTATAAAAGACTCCCAACAGGGTGACCTCACCTCTCCTGTTTCTAACCTCGGCCCAGACTACCTCAGTAGACGAGTCCTCAAACGTCCTTTCTGTCGCTGTAATACTCTCCTTGATTAACAATGCCACACCCCCCCCCTCTTTTACCATCTTCTCTGTTCTTACTGAAACATCTAAATCCCGGAACCTGCATCATCCATTCCTGCCCCTGCTCTACCCATGTCTCCGAAATGGCCACTACATCGAGATCCCAGGTACCAACCCATGCTGCAAGCTCACCCACCTTATTCCGGATGCTCCTGGCGTTGAAGTAGACACGCTTTAAACCAGGTTCTTGCTTGCCAGTGCCCTCTTGCGTCCTTGTAACTTTATCCCTGACCTCACTACTCTCAACATCCTGTACACTGGCACTACAATTTAGGTTCCCATTCCCCTGCTGAATTAGTTTAAACCCCCCCAAAGAGCACTAGCAAATCTCCCCCCCAGGATATTGGTACCCCTCTGGTTCAGGCGAAGACCATCCTGTTTGTAGAGGTCCCACCTACCCCAGAAAGAGCCCCAATTATCCAGGAAACCAAAACCCTCCCTCCTGCACCATCCCTGCAGCCACGTGTTCAACTCCTCTCTCTCCCTATTCCTCGCTTCGCTATCACGTGGCACGGGCAACAACCCAGAGATAACAACTCTGTTTGTTCTCGCTCTAAGCTTCCACCCTAGCTCCCTGAATTTCTGTCTTAAATCCCCATCTCTCTTCCTACCTATGTCGTTGGTGCCTATGTGGGTTTCCTTCCCTACTCTCCTTTTCTGTTGAGTCCATTTACGCTTGCTCTGCATCCAAAGAACAAAGAACAAAGAACAGTACAGCACAGGAACAGGCCATTCGGCCCTCCAAGCCTGCGCCGATCTTGATGCCTGCCTAAACTAACACCTTCTGCACTTCCGGGGCCCATATCCCTCTATTCCCTTCCTATTTATATATTTGTCAAGATGTCTCTTAAAAGTCGCTATCATATCTGCTTCCACCACCTCCCCTGGCAGCAAGTTCCAGGCACTCACCACCCGCTGTGTAAAAAACTTGCCTCGCACATCCCCTCTAAACTTTGCCCCTCGCACCTTAAACCTATGTCCCCTAGTAACTGAGTCTTCCACCCTGGGAAAAAGCTTCTGACTATCCACTCTGTCCATGCCGCTCATAACTTTGTAAACCTCTATCATGTCGCCCCTCCACCTCCATCATTCCAGGGAAAACAATCCGAGTTTTTCCAACCTCTCCTCATAGCTAATGCCCTCCAGACCGGGCAACATCCTGGTAGACCTCCTCTGTACCCTCTTCAAAGCCTCCACGTCCTTCTGGTAGTGTGGCGACCAGAATTGCACGCAATATTCTCAGTGTGGCCTAACTAAGGTTCTGTACAACTGCAACATGACTTGCCTATTTTTATGCTCTATGCCCCGACCGATGAAGGCAAGCATGCCGTATGCCTTCTTGACTACCTTATCCACCTGTGTTGCCACTTTCAGTGACCTGTGGACCAGTACGCCCAGATCTCTCTGCCTGTCAATACTCCTCAGGGTTCTGCCATTTACTGTATACCTCCCACCTGCATTAGACCTTCCAAAATGCATTACCTCACATTTGTCCGGATTAAACTCCATCTGCCATTTCTCCGCCCAAGTCTCCAACCGATCTATATCCTGCTGTATCCTCTGACAATCCTCATCATTATCCGCAACTCCACCAACCTTTGTGTCGTCCGCAAACTTACTAATCAGACTAGCTACATTTTCCTCCAAATCATTTATATATACTACAAACAGCAAAGGTCCCAGCACTGATCCCTGCGGAACACCACTAGTCATAGCCCTCCATTCAGAAAAGCACCCATCCACTGTCTTCTGTGACTGAGCCAGTTCTGTATCCATCTTGCCAGCTCACCTCTGATCCCGTGTGACTTCACCTTTTGCACCAGTCTGCCATGCGGAAACTTGTCAAAGGCTTTACTAAAGTCCATAGAGACAACATCCACCGCCCTTCCCTCATCAATCATCTTCGTCACTTCCTCAAAAAACTCAATCAAATTAGTAAGACACAACCTCCCCTTCAAAAAACCATGCTGCCTCTCGCTAATAAGTTTGTTTGTTTCCAAATGGGAGTAAATCCTGTCCCAAAGAATCCTCTCTAATAGTTTCCCTACCACTGACGTAAGGCTCACCGGCCTATAATTTCCTGGATTATCCTTACCACCCATCTTAAACAAAGGAACAACATTGGCTATTCTCCAGTCCTCTGGGACCTCACCTGCAGCCAATGAGGATGCAAAGATTTCTGTCAAGGCCCCAGCAATTTCTTCCCTTGCCTCCCTCAGTATTCTCGGGTAGATCCCATCAGGCCCTGGGGACTTATCTACCTTAATGCTTTGCAAGACTCCCAACACCTCCTCCTTTTTGATAATGATAAAGGTCCCTGCTATCTCTCCCTAGCTTGTTAGAATTATTAGATCCAAATTTATTCTGAGTTGGGATTTGTGAATTAACGCATAATCATTGGCCAGTTTTGCTGTTTATCTTGCTCTTATAACTTTTTGTTCTTCAATGTGGGTCATTACATTAACTGGGGTGCTATTTTTAAATTCTTCCAGCAACATCACTTCTCTCAAATTTTCATATGAGGATTCTAGCTTGATGTTTAAAATATGTTTAATTCTTTCGAATTCAATGAAAGTTTGTGTGGGCCTTTTCCTGATGTGTCTGAATTTCTGTCTATATGCTTCAGGTATTATCAGATATGCATTTAGAATTGCAGTTTTAGTTTGTCCATAATCAGAGGAACTCTCTTCTAATAACAGAGAAAAACCTTCACAAGCCCTACCCACGAACTCCCCTTGTATGAGGAGAGTCCAAAATTCTTTCACCCATTTTAGCCTGTAGTTATTTTCTCAAATGAGATAAAATTTGACTCAACCTCCTCCTCGTTGAATTTTGGCACTAACCATGAGTGTTTCAGTACATCAAAGCTTAGCTCTGAATCGGGGATAAGGTTTGAGTGGCTGGCAGCATAGTCACCGTGTGCTTGTAGCTTTTCTAGCTCAAACTTTCTGGCTGTTTCCTCTCTTTGCATCCCCCTTTTCCTCTCATTCCTTCTGAAACTGCATCTCATCCCTATTGAACTACAGCTCTTCTTCCTCTTTTTCCTTCTGAAACGCTCTCTCTTTCTTTTTCATCTGCAGCTGGATTCCAGCTAGAATTATTTTTTCAACTCTGATTCCATGCTGCCTTCTTCTGATTCAGGGGTAAGTTTAAAATGGTCAGCTAAACTGTTCTCCAGTTCAGGTTTCTTTGCTTTTTGCTTGAAAGTGATTCCCACCTCTGCAGCTAAACTTTTTAATTCTTCAATACTTAATTTATTTAACTTATCACAGGATATCTTCCCCCCTGCTCTCCAAACCCCTTAACATTAAATATGGCCATCTCTTTTTCTTCCAGCACTGTTGAGAAAAAGAGAATACAAGAACACCTGTTTATTTATTTTTTTCCACAATTTTTGAGGTCAATTTTTCTCCCATTTTCCAAATCTTTTATTTATCTGATGGGTCATATCCCATACGAGCCCCCAATTTGAAACAGTCTCATGATAAGGTTTGGGTGGTTCCCACTGTTCAATTCCTACTTGACCGTAGCCAATGGCTTTTGAGAACAGGGTTTAACCTCTTGGTGTTTTATATGTCAAATAAACAGACAGCATTGAGGGCGGTCTCAGTGACAACATTTTCCCTGGAGTATAGTTCTAGGTACTGTTCCACCCAGCGGTCCATTTGCTTGCGCTGGTCAATGATTGTGTCCCCTGATTTAGATTTGAGGGGGGCAATCTTCTTGATGGTTGGACCAAAAGCTCTCTTAATGCCATCATACATTCCTCTGATATTTCCGGTGTCAGAGGCCAGCTGAATATGACTGCATAGGTGTTGCAAGTAGTCATTTGCACAGCGCCTGGATGTTCTTTGTGCAGCGCTTCTGGCTGCTTTAAGTGCGACGGATGTTAACTCGCTGGGGGCTTTCTTGTAGTTCAGCAGTGCAATGCATTTAGCAGCTATGACAGGTTCCAGCTCTTCAAAGTGAGATTGAAACCAGTCTGCATTCTGCTTCACACGTTTGCCATAGGTTGTCATTGCTGAGTCATAGATGGCGTCTCTGATGTGGGCCCTCTTGGTCTCTGCATCCCCTGTAGGAGTGTTTTGAAGGGCTTTTTCAAGTGAATTTAGAAACTTACGTAACAGCTGTGGATGAGGAATTCTGCTAGTGTTGATGCGCGGGCAGCCAGTCTCTGCCAGTCATGGATGAGCTGGATGTACAGCCAACAAAATCGGAACTCAGTGATGCCATTGATTCTCTGGCCAGCGGAAAAGCCCCTGGGAAGGACGGCATTATCCCTGAAATCATCAAGAGTGCCAAGCCTGCTATACTTTCAGCACTGTACGAACTGATTTGCCTGTGCTGGGACGAGGGAGCAGTACCACAGGACATGCGCGATGCCAATATCATCACCCTCGATAAGAAGAAGGGTGACCGTGGTGACTGCAACAACTACCGTGGAATCTCCCTGCTCAGCATAGTGGGGAAAGTCTTCGCTTGAGTCGCTTTAAGCAGGCTCCAGAAGCTGGCTGAGCATGTCTACCCTGAGGCACAGTGTGGCTTTCGTGCAGAGAGATCCACCATTGACATGCTGTTCTCCCTTCGACAGATCCGGGAGAAATGCTGTGAACAACAGATGCCCCTCTACATTGCTTTCATTGATCTTACCAAAGCCTTTGACCTCATCAGCAGACGTGGTCTCTTCAGACTACTAGAAAATATTGGATGCCCACCAAAGCTGCTAAGTATCATCACCTCATTCCATGACAATATGAAAGGCACAATTCAGCATAGCGGCGCCTCATCAGACCCCTTTCCCATCCTGAGTGGCGTGAAACAGGGCTGTGTCCTCGCACCTACACTGTTTGGGATTTTCTTCTCCCTGCTGCTCTCACATGCGTTCAAGTCTTCAGAAGAAGGAATTTTCCTCCACACAAGATCAGGTGGCAAGTTGTTCAACCTTGCCCGTCTAAGAGCGAAGACCAAAGTACGGAAAGTCCTCATCAGGGAACTCCTCTTTGCTGACGATGCTGCATTAACATGTCACACTGAAGAGTGTCTGCAGAGTCTCATCGACGGGACTGCGGCTGCCTGCATCGAATTTGGCCTAACCATCAGCCTCAAGAAAACGAACGTCATGGGGCAGGACGTCAGAAATGCCCCATTCATAAATATCGGCGATCACGCTCTGGAAGTGGTTCAAGAGTTCACCTACCTCGGCTCAACTATTACCAGTAACCTGTCTCTCGATGCAGAATTCAACAAGCGCATGGGAAAGGCTTCCTCTGCTATGTCCAGACTGGCCAAGAGCGTGTGGGAAAATGGCGCACTGACACAGAACACAAAAGTCCAAGTGTATCAAGCCTGTGTCCTCAGTACCTTGCTCTACGGCAGCAAGGCCTGGACAATGTACGTCAGCCAAGAGCGACGTCTCAATTCATTCCATCTTCACTGCCTCAGGAGAATCCTTGGCATTAGGTGGCAGGACCGTATCTCCAACACAGAAGTCCTCGAGGCGGCCAACATCCCCAGCATATACACCCTACTAAGCCAGCGGCGCCTGAGATGGCTTGGCCATGTGAGCCACATGGAAGATGGCAGGATCCCCAAGGACACATTGTACAGCGAGCTCGTCACTGGTATCAGACCCACCAGCCGGCCATGTCTCCGCTTTAAAGACGTCTGCAAACGCAACATGAGGTCCTGTGGCATTGATCACAAGTCGTGGGAGTCGGTTGCCAGCGATCGCCAGAGCTGGCGGGCAGCCATAAAGGTTGATCTGAAGCGTGGCGAGTCGAAGAGACTTAGTAGTTGGCAGGAAAAAAGACAGAAGCGCAAGGAGAGAGCCAACTGTGTAACAGCCCCAACAACCAATTTTATCTGCAGCACCTGTGGAAGAGTCTGTCACTCTAGAATTGACTTTTATAGCCACTCCAGGCGCTGCTTCACAAACCACTGACCACCTCCAGGCGCTTACCCATTGTCTCTCGAGACAAGGAGACCAAATAAAGAGAGAAACAGACAGCGACGGGATTTCTTGTAAGTTCAAAACAGAAAATCAGTTGTTTATTGATCAACATGCTTTATCCCAAAATTGTCACAACCACATCCACTCATGCATTTGCTTGTATACACACACACACACACACGCAGAGGATGAGACAGAGAGGAAAAGGGGTAAGGAATTATAACTGAGGGATAGATTTCATGGTGGTGGGTCACAGCAAACCTGTTGAATTCTCTTGGAAGTCAAGTTCTCAATAGTTGCAGGCCTGAGACATTTGTAGACTTCTCTTTTGGTTGATAGTTAGGTTGATGACAGTGGATCACTTCTAGTTCACTGCTGTTTAAAGAGTAAATGTAGAATTCTACAGCAGGACATGCCCCTTTCTGGTTTGCTGGAAACAATCTTCTTGGATGCTGCTTTCTGGATGTCTCTCCCTGTCTCTCTCTTTGAGATGCTTTTTAAGGTCAAGGTGTGTTACATCTCACCTCCTGGTCGGAGATGTTTTGGTCTCTCCCCCAATAGTGATTGTACAATGGCCCAGTACATGGCTAGTTCACACCTTCTTTGTTTCAGAAGAGCCCATTCAATTCTGGAATATTTTAGGATGGGTGTAGGATGGGTGCAATTAACACCTCTTAGCTTTGAAGATTTTTCTTTATCCCTGTCAGGCAGTTTGAATTTGCAAAAGCCAAGATTTTTTTCCCTTTGGCAGCCATTTTGGAGCACATTGTCCACTTTTTTCAAAAGAAGGGTCCTTTTTTAATAAAGACAAAGTCAGTTTTTATAACTTTTCAGTTTTTGTCCATAATTTTTCATCATTGCACTTCTTGTACATTTGACAAAGTGAATGTGTGGAGCCCATATACTTTTCAAAAGTTGTCTTTAATCAACTTTTGAGTACTAAACCTGCAAGTTTCTTGTTTAGCATTTCCAGTTCAAATTATGGCAATCAGCAATTAGGAACAAAGTCGTATGTTAAATCGAGACTTTCAAACGGGTGTATCTTATTAGCACAGTGCCTTTTTCACCCTTAGATCAAAATAACCCCCTTAAAGTTTCAAGCCATCTAACTATCATTCCAGAACATTAGACAAGTTTAAGACAATCAGTCATGGAAGCTTTATTGTTTTTAATACAGCTTATATTGATATCATGAAAACACATTCAAAGGAAGAGAAAATGCACAGCAAATTTCAATGAAGATAGTTTTCTTTAAAAAATGCTCAAAAATAGCAATAAGTCACCAAAAAATGATTCTGTTTCCTGTTGCACCTAAAACTTTGGGCTTAATTTAGCATGCATTTTAAACATTTGGATGAAATTTGTTGCTATAACTCTTTAACCAAGGGCAGAGCCATTCTAAGGAATCGAGATCCATTTGGGGGCAGGGACTGATATAGGGGCTAATAGAGTAAGAAAATTCGAGTGTAGTGTAAATAGAAGCGTAAGACATTTGCGCCTGAGTTTCCTCAATCTTTCATGCTGAGTATTTCCTTTATGGCTCAATTACACATGTCTTCAGGTGCAAATACATACCATAGAGTTTGCACAGATGTTACAACAGAGGGGTTCAGGTTCAAATAGCATCATGGATTGCAAAAGCAAAATTCAAATGGATTTTATTGCTACCTAAATAGATTCCTCGATATCAAGGACTTTTTGCAATGTTGACTGTTAGTTGTTGTCTGGCAACCCTCACACTGAAGGATTAACTACATGGCCACTGTTGATTTCCAGACCATTTTATGTCCAATATATGATGAAGATTTATTGCCATGAAAACAATCACATTCACAAGCAAAAATACAGTTGGGCAAAACAATCCTCCCAAATCCTTCTAACATGAACCTAATTGAAGATTTTTTTCTAAACACTTAAAAAGCTGTCTTATTATTTGTGCCAAGATAGTAGGCACCTGGGATCCAATCAGAGAACGATATGTTTACTTTGCCTTCTGGAAGAAACGAGGTGTGCAGAGGTGTAGATACATCACTGATCAATTGTGGTTGGTTGATGGATAGCTCTTATTCTTTATTCATGCTTGTACAGAATTCCCTGTTTGGTCATTAAAGCTGGGATGTTAGGTAACAAAGAATGCACATTAAATGATATTCAAAAACACCCGTCAGCTATCACTTGAAGGGAAGGGAACATGGGGAAACTATGGGGGTGAATTTCCACTGGGATTCTCTCACTCAACCGCTATTTTGTTTGTGTTTCTATGGGGTTCTTCCACCAAGCAGGAGAATCTTTGTGAAAATTTACTCCCTATGAATCAAAGAAACATTCATTATGTGACTTCAGCCTAAGCCAGCAACTTCAAATCAAACATTAATGTCTAATTTAATCTATAAGGTGTAATCTAATTGAAGTGTTTAGGCTGATTGAAGAAGCTAACAGGTTAGATAAAGAGAAAATATTTCCTCTGGTGGGGGAATCCAGAACAATGAGGCATAACTTTAAAATTAGAGCTAGGCAGATCAAGGGTGGTGTCAGAAAGCACTTCTCCTTCACATCAAGGGCAATGAAAACTTGGAACTCTCTCCTCCAAAGAGCTGTTAAGACTAGGTCAAGTGAAAATTTGAAAACCAAAATAGATTTTTTGTTCAGCAAGTGTATTGGGGAAACAAGGTGGGTAGATACAGAACAACCATGATCTAATTGAATAGCTGAACAACCTCAAGGGGCTGAATGAAATATTCATGTTCCTATTTTTTATTCTGATCACATTAAATAAGCATGATTTTGGTCATTGAAAGCACTCCCACCATTTGAACTCCTGCGGATCCATAGGAAGAGTTCCATGAAGGAAGAGCTGATTCGGAAATTGTGTCCAGGTTGAGTTACTTGGAGTACAAAACAATTGCAATTCTTGGTTCTCAAAAAATTATAGAGAGCAGTTCTTAAAGGGCTTCACAGAAAAGGGTTTGCCAAACTTTGGGAGTCTCTAACCCTGCAATTAAGGGTAATTTATTTTAAGGGTCAATGGTGCACTAGTGGATATGCAGCTGGCATACACTGAAAAATTGCGAGCAGCAAGTTCATAAAATTGCATGTAACAAGCTCACAAAATTGTGGGTAACAGGTTTGGAAATTTGTAGGTTCCAAGCTTGGAAAATTGTGGGGACCGAATTCCGATTTTCTGATGTGTGTTGACTGCTGCAAAACCCCACCGGCAGTGTGAGACATGGTAAAATTTATATTATGGCAAGCAAGATTCTGATATTTGCACATTGCAGCGCCTGTTCTGATATCACTGCATCAAGAAAGAAGAGCAGCTGCTACTCCTGCCTCCAATACAACATTTAGTATGCTTCAATATAAAAATTTATTTAAACTTAGCTGAAAATTACTGAGGACCTCAAAAATCTAATAAAATTGCAAAAGTAATTTTTATTACTACATAGGGAGAGTCAATATTTTCACTTAATAGTATGCGCATATTATTTCAAAGTATTACAGGCCCAGTGATACACATATAGACTGGTAATCTGAGCAGTGAGACTTTTCAGGCCTGACTAATAAAAAGTAAATACCCACATAAAACAACAGTGGCCACTTACCGAGGAAACCATATGTGTTCTCCAGCTGCACTGGTGCTAAAAGTGGCCACTTATCAGAACAAAACTCGCGCTCTATTATTTTAACAAGCACCGTCTGTATTTATTAGCATGATATTTAACAAGGAATGACCAAAGAATCATAAACAGAAGTTGTTTGCCTCATGCTATCTGTTTTGATGCCAAAGTTTTTGTTACCTCTTAATACCGTTAGGAGTTATTCATTAATCTAACCCATCAAACCTCTCTGATTGATCCCAAAATTTAAAAAAATCTTTGTCTAATAAGATATTTATTTTTCTCTTCCAATATTCTGCCACCCAACACCACCCCTCCCACCCCTGCCTGCACTCCTCACCTGTTAGCTTTGACTGCTTGGCTGGATATGGTTACAAGGGCACAAACTCCTGCCAAAACATTGCCAGCATTAAGCTTACAGCAAGCCCTTTAATCACAGAGGACCTCACAGCTAACTCCAATCCTGTCCTTGCTCAAAATCCCCACATGCACATCTCCAGCAGCGGCCTGCAGATAGTGATCAAGACCTGTCTATCTGCTTCCTCACCCTAGAGTGCTGAGGCCAATTATAGCATCCTTAGCATTATCCTTCCCTACAGTTAAGCTAATGCAGCACAGACCCAAGGATCAAACCTGGAACTTACTTGACTCAGCCATCAGGACAGATATGTCCATATTTTTCCCCATTTTCTATCATGCCCTTCCCTCTTCCATGAAGGTAGTTGACTCAATTAAAAGCAAAATACTGCGGATGCTGGAAGTCCGAAATAAAAACAAGAAATGCTGGAAACACTCAGCAGGTTCTGAAGAAGGGTCACTGACCTGAAACGTTAACTCTGCTTCTCTCTCTCTCCACAGATGCTGCCAGACCTGCTGAGTGTTTCCAGCATTTCTTGTTTTTATTTAAGGTAGTTGACTCATCCTGATCTCTGGTTCCAAGATAAGCAACTTGTTTTGGCAAATGGCTGCAAATGCTAAATTACTGCATTGAATAGCATGTCAAATTCCTGCATGCTATATTTTAACAGAGTCTTTAACCTGTTTACAATAAATGGATGGTTAGCTAATGTACACAGGGATTTGATGAAAAAGCATGAACTTGATTACTGGAAAATAGCGCACCGAGAAATTTTGCTCCTGGTGATTTAGTAATGTGGATCAGAATGGGATCAGTTTAACCTCACCTGCTCTTCAGGAAACTGACAAGATCAAATTGGGCATCCATTTTATACTCTAGGCAGTTTTATTTGCCACTGAGTTTTTTTATTCATTCGGGGAATGTGGGCATCACTGGCTAGGCCAGCATTTATTGCCCATCCCTAATTGTCCTTGAGAAGGTGGTGGTGAGCTGCCTTCTTGAAGTCAATGTAATATAAAATCCAGGAGAGTGTAAAATGGGTTAGGTTAAAATTGCCCTTTAATAACTGGGCAGAATTATATGTATTAGAAGTTGATGTTAGAATCAGATTAAGACATTAATCAAATTCAACTGCACTGAACAAGTAACAGTTAAATAAATATGGCCATTTATTTTTGAGGGAAAGACTGTCATAACATATTCATCAACTCTGCATTATTCATTCTTCGCATACATCAAATAACATCCACCTCCCTTAATCAATAATATTCTGCACATTTTCTCATTGTCATACATTATTGATTTCCTCCTGACATTGAATTTCAGGTATTTACGTATAATAATAATTTAGTGTTATCAGACTGAAAACAAATGGCAGTGTTTCAGATTCACTATTTTGTCGCTTGTAGAATGCTAAAAATGATTCTTTCCGCTCAACCACAAAACCCATTATTTCATTTAGTCATGCAGTCAGGTCAAACAGTAGTGCCATTTGAATGCTTAAATGCAAGTTTAGATTGACTTCCAGTAACTTATGTGGTGGAGCTCATTGCCAGGTTTATATTGGTGCATCAAAGAACAAAGAACAAAGAACAAAGAAAATTACAGCACAGGAACAGGCCCTTCAGCCCTCCAAGCCTGCGCCGATCCAGATCCTCTACCTAAACATGTCACCTATTTTCTAAGGGTCTGTATCTCTTTGCTTCCTGCCCATTCATGTATCTGTCTAGATACATCTTAAAAGACGCTATCGTGTTCGCATCTACCACCTCCGCTGGCAATGCGTTCCAGGCACCCACCACCCTCTGCGTAAAGAACTTTCCACGCATTTCCCCCCTAAACTTTTCCCCTCTCACTTTGAACTCGTGACCCCTAGTATTTGAATCCCCCACTCTGGGAAAAAGCTTCTTGCTATCCACCCTAATTTGAAAAGGGAGAAATAGCCATCAAGCCTAAATGTGATTCTGAGAGCACAACTTCCCAGTGTTGTCTATTCTTAAAACTTCAACTAATCAGGAAAACAAAAGACATAATTTGCATCAAGCACTCCAGCATCATCTGGGTCAATTATCCTTTGTGGTTGCTTTTTCTAATAATTAATGTAAACTGCTCCAGCTAGGTAATAAGCTGAACACATGGAGGATCTTTGCCAGGGATTTTCTCTTGCTCCATCTGCTTGCAAGAATTTCCAGGTCTTTCTAGTAGGCAGATGAGTTCAAAAGGTTGGGATCTTTGAATTGGATCATGCCTGAAGTGGGATATGATCCAGGTAC
Source organism: Heterodontus francisci (assembly GCF_036365525.1). NCBI lineage: Eukaryota > Metazoa > Chordata > Chondrichthyes > Heterodontiformes > Heterodontidae > Heterodontus > Heterodontus francisci. Next base: position 152,484,124 of record NC_090373.1, on the reverse strand, counting down.
AGCACTCACTGCAGGTTCTTGAAGTGGGATATGATCCAGGTACAGCACTCACTGCAGGTTCTTGAAGTGGGATATGATCCAGGTACAACTCTCACTGCAGGTTCTTGAAGTGGGATATGATCCAGGAACAGTGCTCACTGCAGGTTCCTGAAGTGGGACATGATCCAGGTACAGCACTCACTGCACGTGTCTCAAGTGGGATATGATCCAGGTACAGCGCTCACTGCACGTGTCTGAAGTGGGATATGATCCAGGTACAGCACTCACTGCACATGTCTGAAGTGGGATATGATCCAGGTACAGCGCTCACTGCACGTGTCTCAAGTGGGATATGATCCAGGTACAGCACTCACTGCACATGTCTCAAATGGGATATGATCCAGGTACAGCACTCACTGCACATGTCTGAAGTGGGATATGATCCAGGTACAGCGCTCACTGCACGTGTCTCAAGTGGGATATGATCCAGGTACAGCACTCACTGCAAGTGTCTGAAGTGGGATATGATCCAGGTACAGCACTCACTGCACGTGTCTCAAGTGGGATATGATCCAGGTACAGCACTCACTGCACATGTCTGAAGTGGGATATAATCCAGGTACAGCACTTACTGCACATGTCTGAAGTGGGATATGATCCAGGTACAGCACTCACTGCACGTGTCTCAAGTGGGATATGATCCAGGTACAGCGCTCACTGCACGTGTCTCAAGTGGCATATGATCCAGGACTGCAACTAGTTGAGTAGCTCTTGCAGAGAGCCAGCATGGACAAGACAGGTCGAATGGCCTCCTTCTGTGCTGTAACCAATCTACAATTCTATTATTTTATGGTTCTATGATGCTGTTGCCAGTTGCAGCCCTGGAGATAGCTTGCCGGTGGTTGATGTGTCCAAGAACTTGGGGGATGCTGGGCAGGAGGCAATCACAGTATAAGGCGCTAGTGACCTGCAGATTTACGTTGGAGCCAGGAAGAGAACTCCCATTGGTTGAGCACGCCATATGTTACACTGGGCTCTTCCGCACCCATTTTTGACCAGATAACTGGCACCATGTTATTTTTAGACCAAAACTTCAAAAAGATAGAGGACAACCTAAACCAAGACATTGTAGCCATCAGTGACTATTGCAAAAATGGGAGACTTAAGCCTTATGTGTTGAAGAGAGTACTGCCATCCTTCCATCTTAAATATGCCACCACTTCATGAGAACCTTTTAATGGATGGAGAAGGGCTGGCACATGAAATAACTCGAGGTTGCACACTTGTCAACAATGATCACCTCACCATGGTAGTTCAGAAAATCAAAAGCAGACCATCCTCCTAAATCAGCTTGTGGGCTCAACCTGACTACTCAGTCAGGAAATGAACATCATCCTCCACCGCTGGTCAATCAAAGAACTTTGAGACTCCCCAATACTGAACTACTTCTTCTTCTTCTTCTTCTCAGTCCCTCAGGATTGAGGATAACTTGCTTCCACTCCGGTTCTGTGCAATTTAATAAGGCTAACAAGTCCGATGCGCATTCCACAGACTCTACCGCATGGGGCAGCTGGTATTTAAAGGGGCAGGTAAACGGGTTACTTGGGGGGCTGTGCGCTCCTTCCTCTGCCTGATCTTGGCCTTCGGGCTCCTGTTGAACTTTCTCGAGGTACTCGGTGCCTTTCCGAATGCACCTTCTCCATTTTGGGTTGTCGTATGCCCAGGGATTCCTATGAATAGGTGGGGAGGTTGGATTTCTTCAAGGATACTCTCAGAACATCCCTAAAGCATTTCCTCTGCCCTCTTGGGAGTCTCTTGCTGCGATGATGTTTTGGGAGCCTGGTGTCAGACATGCAAACAATGTGGCCCACACAGCAAAGCTGGTTTTGGGTGATTAGCACTTCAGTGCGGAGAATGCTATTTTGGAAGAGGATAATGACATTAGACCTCCTATTCCTCACAACAAATTTGAAGGATTTTGTGGAGACAGCATTGGTGGTATTTCTCCAATGCCGAGAGGTACCTGATATCGATTGTCCAAATCTCCAAAGCATATAGAGCACAGAGATCAGTGCTGCCCGGCACAACATGGCCTGAGTCCCAGGTTCACGGTCTTGGTCCTGAATACTCTTTTCCTCACTCAGCCAAAAGCTAAGCTGGCACATTGACGGTAGTGTTGGATTTCGTTATCTATGTCTACTGTTACGAAAGCGCTTCCATATTTTTTGTTCTGTATATACGTTTGAGGACTTATATTTAAATTATGGAGATGGCTTCATTGGAAGGCTGAAGATTTCATAGAAACTGGATTTTGCTTTGTTGTTGACAGTTCATTGAAAGGACACTGAGATGTTGTTTAAAAACAGTCTTGCTGGAAGTTATGTGCTTTAAGCAATAAATAACAGAAATCTTGGTGACCTGGGGAAGATGTTCACAGAGAAGTGACAGGTCAAGATTTATAGGGGTCAGGAGGCTTGACTCTTGAGATATTATTTTTGGTTTCACTTTGGACAGTGTGTTGGGGTGTGAACTGTTTCTAAGACAGTTGGAGAAAACCAGACAAGAGAACAGCCACCATCAGCTCACCTTCTTCCATCTTTTTGAGAACTTCCTGAGAATCAATTTTAAGAATTAAAGAAACTGATGCTGGATTTCTCCTAAAAAACCTGCCAGAAACCCCTGGTGCTGCAATTCTCCTAGAAAGCCTGCCAAACTGATCCTCAACATTGCCTGAAAAGAACTTCTCTATAAAGATCCCAGTGGCAGCCATCTATGCATATTTGGGATGCCAGACCAAAAAGGGACAACTGATATCTTTCCATATTTTCTCTTTTTACTTCAAGAATTATCAAGTATTTGGCCAAAGTATTTTTTACGTCTTTTTTTTTTGTAACAGACCTCTGCAGAGAGAATTTTTGCATTTTTTTCAGTAGTGTGTGAATTTGTGTGTAGGGTATTTTAAAAAGGGAACTTTCATATTTCAATCTGTGTGTTAATGCTTTGCTTCATTACTGGTTAAGTCTTGTTTTATAATAAACTAATAACTTTGTTGTTTATTAAAGAAACCTGGTTGGTGTATTTTATTCTGGGATAAAGAATAGAGTATATGATTGACTGCATCGGTAACTGGGTAAACATTAAAAAAAAATCTGTTGTGACCTGTGGAGAAGGGGAACTAGAAAAGACAGTGCACTTCTCCTGCCTCGGTCGTAACACTACCTTCATCAAGAGGAGACTCCTGAAATATGGAAAATACTCCACACTTTCCAGGGTCTCGCCATGGATCTTGATCGACAAGGAGTGATGTTGCTCTGCGGTAGTGGGTTGGAAGAGGACCTTAGTTTTCCAGATGTTTAAAGTAAGGCCTATCGTCTTATACACTTCTGTAAAGGAGTCAACGATAACTTGGAGCTCAGCATCCGAGTGAACACAAACACAAACATCATCTGCGTACTGAAGCTCCATGACTGAGGTTGGAATGACTTTAGTTTGAGATTGGACACAAGGAAGGTTGAATAATTTCCTATCTGTCCTGTAAAGTATCTTCACTCCTGCGGGGAGTTTGCTGGAGGTGAGGCGCAGAATCGTAACAAGAAAGATGGAGAAGAGGGTTAGTGCGATGACACATCCTTGTTTCACATCCGTCTTCACTGAGATAGATACTGTGCTGGTCCTGTTGGTAAGGATTACAGCTTGGATGTCATCATGTAGCAGGCGAAGAATGGTGACAAATTTCTGAGGGCAGTCCAATTTGAGGAGAACTCTCCATAAACCCTCACGATTGACAGAGACAAAGGCTATCATGAGGTTGAAAAGGGCCATGTACAGTGGTTGGTGCCTCTTCTTGCATTTTTCCTGGATTTGCCACACAGTGAAGAGCATACTTGAAGTGCCTCTCAGTAAGTGAAATCGACATTGCAACTCTGTGAGGAGTTCTTCGACCACTGGGAAGAGGCAGGTTAGGAGGAGCCTTGCAATGATCTTCCCTGTAGCTAACAGCAGGGAGACTCCCCTGTAATTACTGCAATCGGACTTATCTCCTTTCTTGGTGGAAGCTGGGGTGTGCTCCTTGTGCTCTATGTGGGAAACCGGGAACAATTCCAGTGCCCAGGACCAGCATGTGTGCAGGAAGTGTCTCCAGCTGCAGCTCCTGGAAGCCCAGGTTTCAGAGCTGGAACGGCGGCTGGAGACCCTGTGGAGCATCCGCGAGTCATAGAGTATCGTGGATAGCACGTAGATAGAGGTGGTCACATCGCAGGCTCAGATTTCACAGGCAGGAAGGGAATGGGTGACCACCAGGCAGAGGAAAAGGACTGGGCAGGCAGTGCAGGAATCTCCTGTGGCTATTCCCCTGCAAAACAGATATACTGCTTTGGATACTATTGGGGGTGGAATGGCCTCTCAGGGGAAAGCAGCAACAGCCCAATTCGTTGCACCATGGCTGGCTCTGCTGCACAGGAGGAGTAAAAAGTGTGGGAATGCAATAGTTATGGGGGATTCAATTGTAAGAGGAATAGATAGGCGTTTCTGTGGCCTCAAACAAGACTCCAGGATGGTATGTTGCCTCCCTGGTGCAAGGGTCAAGGATGTCTCAGAGCGGTTACAGGACATTCTGAAGGGGGAAGGTGAACAGCCAGTGGTCGTGGTACACAGTGGTACAAACGACGTAGGTAAAAAAAGGGATGAGGTCCTAAAAGCAGAATATATGGAGTGAGGAAGTAAGTTGAAAAGTAGGACCTCAAAGGTAGTGATCTCAGGACTTTTTTAAAATTCATTCATGGGATGTAGGCGTCACTGGCCAGGCCAGCATTTATTGCCCATCCCTAATTGCCCTTGAGAAGGTGGTGGTGAGCTGCCTTCTTGAACCGCTGCAGTCCATTTGGGGTAGGTACACCCACAGTGCTGTTAGGAAGGGAGCTCCAGGATTTTGACCCAGCAACAGTGAAGGAACGGCAATATAGTTCCAAGTCAGGATGGTGTGTGACTTGGAGTGGAACTTGCAGGTGGTGGTGTTCCCATGTATTTGCTACCCTTGTCCATCTGGTTGGTAGAGGTCACGGGTTTGGAAGGTGCTGTCGAAGGAGCCTTGTGCATTGCTGCAGTGCATCTTGTAGATGGTACACACTGCTGCCACTGTGCGTCGGTGGTGGAGGGAGTAAATGTTTGTAGATGGGGTGCCAATCAAGAGGGCTGCTTTGTCCTGGATGGTGTCGAGCTTCTTGAGTGTTGTTGGAGCTGCACCCACTCAGGCAAGTGGAGAGTATTCCATCACACTCCTGACTTGTGCCTTGTAGATGGTGGACAGGCTTTGGGGAGTCAGGAGGTGAGTTACTCGCCTCAGGATTCCTAGCCTCTGACCTGCTCTTGTAGCCACGGTATTTATATGGCTACTCCAGTTCAGTTTCTGGTCAATGGTAGCCCCTAGGATGTAGATAGTGGGGGATTCAGCGATGGTAATGCCGTTGAATGTCAAGGGGAGATGGTTAGATTCTCTCTTGTTGGAGATGGTCATTGCCTGGCACTTGTGTGGCGTGAATGTTACTTGCCACTTATCAGCCCAAGCCTGGATATTGTCCAGATCTTGCTGCATTTCTACACGGACTGCTTCAGTATCTGAGGAGTCACGAATGGTGCTGAACATTGTGCAATCATCAGCGAACATCCCCACTTCTGACCTTATGATTGAAGATAGGTCATTGATGAAGCATTTGAAGATGGTTGGGCCTAGGACACTACCCTGAGGAACTCCTGCAGTGATGTCCTGGAGCTCAGATGATTGACCTCCAACAACCACAACCATCTGCCTTTGCGCTTGGTGTGACTCCAGCCAGTGGAGGGTTTTCCCCCTGATTCCCATTGACCTCAGTTTTGCTAGGGCTCCTTGATGCCATACTCGGTCAAATGCTGCCTTGATGTCAAGGGCAGTCACTCTCACCTCACCTCTTGAGTTCAGCTCTTTTGTCCATGTTTGAACTAAGGCTGTAATGAGGTCAGGAGCTGAGTGGCCCTGGCGGAACCCAAACTGGGCGTCACTGAGCAGATTTCCTTCCCTAAAGGACATTAGTGAACCAGATGCGTTTTTACAACAATCTACAATGGTTTCATGGCCATCATTAGACTAGCTTTTTTTAATTCCAGATTTATTAATTAAATTCAAATTCCACCTTCTGCTGTGGTGGGATTCGAACCCATGTCCCCAGAGAAATACCCTGGGTCTCTGGATTATGAGTCCAGTGATAATACCACTAAGCCACCACCTACTGGAGAACTATCAGGGCCACGTGCTTGTCAGAGGAGAAATAGCAGGATATATCAAATGAATACGTGGCTGAAGAGATGGTGTGAGGGGGAGGGTTTTAGATTCCTGGGACGTTGGGATCGATTCTGGGGGAGGTGGGACCAATACAAACTGGATGGGTTACACCTGGACAGGACTAGGACTGATGACCTCGGGGGAGTATTTGCTAGAGTGGTTGGGGACGGTTTAAATTAAGATGGCAGGGGGATGGAGTCAGAGGAGGGGGGGATCAAGGACATGAACAAAAGACAGTAAGGGGAATAAGAAAAGTGATAGGCAGAGAAATCAAGGGCCAAAATCAAACAGGGCCACTGTGAAAAATAGTGGGAAGGGGACAGGTAATGTTAAAAAGACAAGCCTTAAGGCTTTGTGCCTTAATGCGCGGAGCATTCGCAATAAAGTGGATGAATTAATCACGCAAATAGATGTAAACGGATATGATATAGTCGGGATTACAGAGACATAGCTGCAGGGTGCCCAGGAATGGGAAATGAAAATCCAGGGGTATTCAGTATTTCGGAAGGACTGATAAAAAGTAAAAGGCGGTGGAGTTGCATTGCTGGTTAAAGAGGAAATTAACGCAATAATGAGGAAGGATATTAGCTCTGATGATGTGGAATCTGTATGGGTAGAGCTGAGAAACACTAAGAGGCAAAAAACATTAGTGGGGGTTGTATATAGACGCCGAAACAATAGTGGTGGTGTTGGGAATGGCATTAAATAGGAAATTAGAGATGCATGCGATAAAGGAACATCTGTAATTATGGGTGATTTTAATCTGCATATAGATTGGGCATATCAAATCAGTCACAATACCGTAGAGGAGGAATTCTTGGAGTGTATACGGGATGGTTTTCTGGACCAATATGTTGAGGAACCAACTGGAGAATTGGCCATCCTAGACTGGGTATTGTGTAAAGAGAGAGGAATGATTGACAATCTAGTGGTGCGAGACCCCTTGGGGATGAGCAACTATAATATGATACAATTCTTCATCAAGATGGAGAGTGACGTAGTTGATTCTGAGACTAGGGTCCTGAATCTTAATAAAGGAAACTACGAAGGTATGAGGCGCGAGTTGCCTATGACGGATTGGGAAACGTTACTTAAAGGGATGACGGTGGATAGGCAATGGCAAACATTTAAAGAGCGCATGGATGAACTTCAACAATTGTTTATTCCTGTCTGGCACAAAAGTAAAACGGGAAAGGTAGCCAAACCATGGGTTACAAGGGAAATTAGAGATAGCATTAGATCATAGGAAGAGACATACAAATACGCCAGAAAAAAAACAACAGACCTGAGGATTGGGAGCAGTTTAGAATTCAGCAAAGGAGGACCAAGGGATTGATTAAGAAGGGGAAGAGAGAGTACGAGAGTAAGCTTGCGGGGAATATAAAAACTGACTGTAAAAGTTTCTGTAGGTATGTGAAGAGAAAAAGATTGGTGAAGGCAAATGTAGGTCCCTTACAGTCTGAAACAGGGGAATGTATTATGGGGAACAAATACATTTTTAAAATTTATTTTAGAGATACAGCACTGAAAAAGGCCCTTCGGCCCACCGAGTCTGTGCTGACCAACAACCACCCATTTATACTAACCCTGCAGTAATCCCATATTCCCTACCACCTACCTACACTAGGGGCAATTTACAATGGCCAATTTACCTATCGACCCGCAAGTCTTTGGCTGTGGGAGGAAACCGGAGCACCCGACGAAAACCCACGTGGGCACAGGGAGAACTTGCAAACTCCGCACAGGCAGTACCCAGAATTGAACCCGGGTCCCTGGAGCTGTGAGGCTGCGGTGCTTGGCTGATCCTAAATGCATACTTCGATCTGTCTTCACAAAGGAGGACACAAATAACATACCAGAAATGTTGGGGAACACAGGGTTTAGTGAGAGGGAGGAACTGAAGGAAATCAGTATCAGTAGACAAATGGTGTTGGGGAAATTGATGGGATTGAAGACCGAAAAATCCCCAGGGCCTGCTATTCTACATCCCAGAGTACTTCAGGAAGTGGCCCTAGAAATAATGGATGCACTGGTGGTCATCTTTCAAGATTCTATAGACTCTGGAACAGTTCCTACAGATTGGAGGGTAGCTAATGTAACCCCACTTTTAAAAAAGAGAGGTAGAGAGAAAACAGGGAATTATAGACCAGTCAGCCTGACGTTGGTAGTGGGGAAAATTCTGGAGTCCATTATCAAAGATTATACACCAGAGCACTTGGAGAACAGTGGCAGAATTGGACCGAGTCAGCATGGATTTATGAAAGGGAAATCATGCTTGAAAAATCTACAAGAATTCTTCGAGGCTGTAACTAGTGGAGTTGATGAGGGGGAGACGGTGAATGTGGTTTATTTGGACTTTCAGAAGGCTTTCGACAAAGTCCCACATAAGAGATTAGCGTGTAAAATTAAAGCACATGGGATTGGGGGTAGTGTATTGCGATGGATAGAAAATTGGTTGGCAGACACGAAACAAAGAGGAGGAATAAATGGGTCTTTTTCTGAATGGCAGGCAGTGACTAGTGGGGTACCGCAGGGATCGGTGCTAGGACCCCAGCTATTCACAATATATGTTAATGATTTAGATGAGGGAATTAAATGTAATATATCCAAATTTGCAGGTGACACAAAACTGGGTGGGAGGGTGAGTTATGAGGAGGATGCAGAGAAGCTTCAGGGTGATTTGGACAAGTTGAGTGAGTGGGCTAATGCATGGCAGATGCAGTATAATGTGGATAAATGTGAGGTTATCCACTTTGGTAACAAAAACAGGAAGGCAGATTATTACCTGAATGGCTATAAACTGAGAGAGGGGAATATGCAACGAAACCTGGGTCTTCTCATACACCAGTCACTGAAGGTAAGCATGCAGGTGCAACAGGTGGTAAAAAGGTCAAATGGTATGTTGGCCTTCATAGCGAGAGGATTTGAGTACAGGAGCAGGGTTGTCTTGCTGCAATTATACAGAGCCTTGGTGAGGCCACACCTGGAATATTGTGTGCAGTTTTGGTCTCCTTATATGAGGGAGGATGTTCTTGCTATAGAGGGAGTGCAGCGAAGGTTTACCAGACTGATGCCTGGGATGGTGGGACTGACGTGTGAGGAGTGGTTGAGTCGGTTAGGATTATATTCGCTGTAGTTCAGAAGAGTGAGGGGGAATCTCATAGAAACCTATAAAATTCTAACAGGACTTGGCAGGGTAGATGCAGGAAGGATGTTCCCGATGGTGGGAGAGTCCAGAATCAGGGGTCATAGTCTAAGGATTCAGGGTAAACCTTTCAGGACTAAGATGAGGAGAAATTTCTTCACCCAGAGAGTGGCGAGCCTGTGGAATTCGCTACCACAGAAAGCAGTTGAGGCCAAAACATTGTATGTTTTCAAGAAGGAGTTAGATATAGCTCTTGGGGCGAAAGGGATCAAAGGATGGGGAGAAAGCAGGAACAGTCTATTGAGTTGGATGATTAGCCATAATCATAGTGAATAGCGGAGTAGGCCAAATGGCCTACTCCTGCTCCTATTTTCTATGTCTCTATGCTAAGCAGGTGCAGGCAATCGTGCAGGAATTGAATCTGGCCTGGGAAATAGTAAAGAATTGTACAACATTGGAGAGAATGGGTTCCAAGGTTTTCGAAGGCTGCACAAGAGGTTGGAGGAGGAGCTGGAAAGTAGGAGAGAAGTCCAGTATCTGCAGGGGCCAGGAGAGTCCCCGCCCCCGACACAACCTCAAAAGTGGGAGCAGATAACCTTGCAGGTCAATGCCAGGAGTCAAGCCCCGAGGACCTGGATGCATTGTGATAAGAAGTTCAATGACCTCACACGAGTGAGTGGTCAAGGTCGGTGAATACATCTTCATATCCTACCACTGCACCACTAGCCTCAGGCACTCCTCAATTCATCACAGCCCCATCACTCACTTATCAACAATCTCTATCAATCACAAATCATACTTAACATTCACAGCTTCACCTCACCTTCACATGTTTAGCACTGCAGCATACCTCGCATCCACATCTCTGAGCCTGCACACACTGCCAGCTAGTCAGCCATGAAAGTCACATCACACTCACTGACACAATTGCTTCTCTTGCAGGCCAAGGTGGCACACATTCGGAAGCAGAAAGAGTTAACCAGAGGGGGACACATGTGTCTACATGTCCTGACTACCATGGGGAAAATGGTACTGGCCATTATTGGAATGCCCATTGATATGGCCAGCGGCAAAGCTGAAACCATTGAAAATGATGGTATCCTCATACCTTTCATCCTTCTCACATCCCACATCCCCCTCATCCCACAACGTCTTCTGAATTACAAGCTGAGATGATGTAAGCATACACCTCTTACTTTCCCCCTCCCCCTGCTCACCACAACCTCCCCCTTGTGCCTTTGTCCTCTCAGATATCCAAGAAACACAACCTGGTCGGACAGTGCTGATGCACATAATTTGATGGAGAACAAAGAGGTGGGATCTGCAAGTTGTGAGATTCGGGCATGAGTGGCCTGTAGCCAAGTCAAGGAGCAAGGGTAGCACAGGTGCCAGCTCGCCAGAGAGTGAGGTCACACACATGTTCTGCTGCAGAAGACTCAGATGAGCAATTCGATGGGGCAAGCTACAGAAGAATGCCGATGGGTATGCACAATGAAATGCTTGGTGCATTGGGAAGCATGTCAAAAAGCCTGCCATGTCAAGGAACATGCACCGACTTGGCATAGAGACATAGGGCTTTGTGCAGAACTTGGAACCCATTCATTCCAGTGTGGAAGTGGTGGCCAAATCCGTTCATACACTTGTGGATCCAAGCATGATGCAGCCTCTGATGCCCCATGTCTCAGCTTCCATTGCAGCACGAGCAGCTTCTATCAGAGGTCTGTGTGCTGCAGTGAAAGCTCAGACTGCTGTCATGCAAGGTCAACTTGCTGCTATGCAAGATCAGATTACTACCAACATGGCTGTGAATTATAATGTTCAACGGGGCTTTGAGGGTCTCTCAGTGGTACAGCAGTTTACTAGGATTGCTGAGGTGCTGCCTCAGGGGAGTAGCAGTGGCTCCTTGGAGCACGAACCTGCTGTCCTCTCTCAAGGAGTCAGCATTCATCCTCTGACCCCTGCCACTCTGTCAGTGCCCTTGTTGCCTGTCAGCCAGATTGTCCAGATTGCTGCTGTAATATTACGTGTTCCTTTGGTATGTGAACTATTGTAAGACTCTATGGACTATGGACTACAGGTAATATCCAAAGAAAACATGGGTTTTTATTATAACATAACTAAAACATATACATACAAACAGTTATTGCAGGAGCATTATCTAAAGATATCTCACTCTGTTGGGTTACACCCACAACTCCTTGGTCATGTGTGACGCAACATCACTTACTCCGCAGACCTTCAATTACAGCTTCTGAAGACGGTCCGTTCTTAAGGTCATCCTACAACAGCTGCCACCCAGGCCGAGCTGATGTCATCTGATGCCAGGTCATCAAGGCTCAGAGCTGCTTAAGATCATTCTTCAAGTCCATTTGTAGTCTCCACAACTGAAAATCAGTAGGTTTCTATCAACTATGCTGCAGCGACTGCATAAGAACACTAGGACAAGCATAAACACACAGAAGACAAGCAGTAAGGGATTGCACAAGGGTGATTAGCTGACTTTTGTATGGAATATGCAATGATTTCACTTCTATATTGATTTAACTTGTTTTATTTTCTCGTGCCTTTTATTTTTTCATTGTGGTCAAGTGCACACTGATAGTCAGTGCCAAAGGGAAGGTAAGGAATGAGACTGTTGGTGAATAGAGAATTGGTATCACACTTGGATAAGTTCTTCATGGAGAGCCCAACCAGAAAGGGGCCATCTAGGTTGCCTCCTCCCTCCTCCTCCACTTCCTCCTCCTCACTTGGTTGCCGTATTGTTGATGTAAAGGATTGTTCTTTTATGATGGCCAAATTGCACAGCATACTGCAAGCCACCAGAATCTCAAAATCTGCTCTATTGGGTACTGCAGGCTCTTCCTGAGTGGCCCAACAGTGGAAATGTTGTTTCAGCACTCCAATGGTCTGTTCTATTACTTTTCCTGTGGCAGCGTGACTTTGCCTCTATGCATGCTTCACATCTGTGCATGGATTGTGCACTAGAGTCATCAGCCATATGGTCAGCGAATAGCCCTTTGTGCCCAGTAGCCACTCTTTAATTTGCCGTGGTGGCTGTATTACAGATTTCACAGTGGACTGCTGCAGACTGAAGGCAGCATGACTGTTGCTAGGATCCCGGGCATTTTTAGCACATTCCAGCAGCTGTTCACTGCGCCCCTACTAAGGCCTTTACCAATATGTTGCCTGACGTCACTCATCCCAAAGATTTGTGTGCATGCTGCAGAGGCCATTTTGTAGGTATAAGGGCACTTGTAGTGCCCAAATAATCCCAATTTAGCTTATGTAATATCTTAATTTTCTCTACAGCCACATGCAAACAATAAAGCCAAGAATTGGTTGTATTTTTTGGAATGATCCCAATGGAGAAGAATAGAAAAGAAAATTTACAAAAAGCGTCTGATAAAATCAAATATTTTTCAGTGTTGAATGGAGAGAAGAAGCATCTTCAGTACAGCTTCAGACCTTGAGCAGCTCTCAAAGAATGGATTACATTCTTCATAATAGTCAATCTAATGCTCCTGCCAACTACTACGCATGAGTAGCTTTGTGTGCAACACAGCCATTGATACCATTGTGTAACTGAACAGTCATAACATGCAGACATTGTCCGTGTCTTCCCAGTATGACCAGAGAGCAGATACACAAAAGTACTCTCAAACTCTGCTGACTGTCACCAAAAAAAAAAGATCTTTATTTACGACTTTTACTTCAGTAAAATATCTAGCTTGTAAAAGCCTAGAAGCAGATACATACCAGAGGTTAGAGGATACATAGCAAGATCCGTTGGATATCGGAACTACCAAGAGTGAGGTTTGGAATTTGAGAGGGTGTGTGTACAAAGGCAGGATCCTCACGCAATAACAAGTAAGCAGTGGAAGTAAATATTAAATCGACAGCAACAACAATAACTTGCATTTATATAGCGACTTTAGCATAGTAAAACATTCCAAGACTCTTTACAAGAATGTTATCAGATAAAATGTGACACCAAGCCACATAGAGAGATATTAGGTCAGGTTGGTCAAATGCTTGGTCAAAGAGGTAGGTTTTGAAAAGCATCTTAAAGAAGGAAAGAGGTTTAACAAGGGAATTCCAGAGCTTGGGGCCTGGACAGCTGAAGGGACAGCCACCAATGGTGAGGGACAGCAAATTGGGGACGCACAAGAGGCCAGAATTGGAGGAAAGCAGAGTTATCAGAGGGCTGAAGGAAGTTACAGAGATAGGGAAGGGGGAGGGCATTGATGGATTTGAACACAAGGTTCAACTGCTTCCCCTGTGCTTTGATTATCCCCAGAGATTAACTATATCCCCTGGCTTCTTTTGTTTGTTACCAAGTGACTCCTTAAACCTCTCTCTCTTGACACTCCTTCCCCTCCATGTTTACCTCCAATCAGAAATGCGAGGAACTGATGGACTTTTTAGTCACCAAGATAGTGACCATCCATTCAGCTACCTCTGCTGCTTTCCCCACTTTCCCTGAGGGCTATCGAGGCGAATTTTAGCAACATTATTTCTGCTGTGTTAACCTCAGAACTTCTAAACTGTATGGTTCTAATACATGCTCAACAATGCATTTACCCTCTTTGCCAATGGCGAAGATCAAGACCTTTCCATTCAATACCATCATAAAAGTGCTCATGTCTCTACTTCTACTCTGTGTATAACTTTTCTGATGATTTTTTTTTCATCCCAGCTGTGTACCTGAGTCCTTTTGTAGCTGAAGAATAGAATTTTTTTTACTTTGCACAATAAATTCAGATTCAAGTATTTTCAATTCACCAGTGGTGGAGATCAGAGAAAAAAATACCTAGAATTCCTCCGACATTGTCCAGAAAACGATTTTATAAAAGTTACTTGTTTTCAAATCCCACTAAGTAGGCGGTGGCATAGTGGTAATGTCACTGACCGAATTAATCCAGAGGCACAGGCTAATGCCCTGGCGACATGGGTTCAAATCCCACCATGGCAGCTAGTGGAACTCATTAATAAATTCAGTTAATTGATTTTTAAAAAATCTGGAATTAAAAGTTAGTCTCAGTATTAGTGCCATGAAACTACCATCAACTGTCGTAAAAACCATTTGGTTCACTAATGTCCTTTTGGGTAGGGCCAATCAGAGATGTACAAGGGAACTTATGCGTGGAAACAGAAGATGTGGGCAGGGTTCTTAATGAGTTTTTTGTCTCAGTCTTCACAAAGGAGAGAGATGATGCAGAAATTGTAGTAAAAGAGGAGGAGTGTGAAATATTAGATGTGATAAGTATAATGAGAGAGGAAGTACTAGAGGGTCTGACATCCTTGAAAGTGCAGGAAGGAAATAGCGGATGCGCTGAGGATCATCTTCAAATCCTCACTGGATACGGGTGAGGTGCCAGAGGATTGGAGGTCTGCAAACGTTGTACCATTGTTTAAAAAGTTTGCGAGGGATACGTCAAATAATTATAGGCAGATCAGTCTGACCTCGATGGTGGGTAAATTATTAGAATCAATTCTGAGAGACAGGATAAACTGCCACTTAGAAAGGCACAGCTTAATCAGGGATAGTCAGCATGGATTTGTTAAGAGAAGGTCGTGCCTTACTAACTGATTGAGTTTTTTGAGGAAGTAACAAGGAGGATTGATGAGGGTAATGCAGTGGATATGGTCTACATGGATTTTAGTAAGGCATTTGACAAGGTCCTGCATGGCAGACTAGTCAGTAAAATGAAAGCCTATGGGATGCAGGGGAATGTGGCAGGTTGGATCCAAAAGTGGTTCAGTGACAGCAAACAAAGGGTAGTAGTCGACAGATGTTTTTGCGAATGAAAAGTGGTTTTCAGTGGCATTGCACAGGACTCAGTGTTGGGTCCCTTGCTGTTTGTGGTATATATTAATGATTTACACTTAAATGTGGGAGGCACGATCGGAAATTTGCTGATGACACAAAAGTTGGCTATGTAGTTGATAGTAAGAGGATAGCTGTAGACTCCAGAAAGATATCAATGGTTTGGTTGAGTGAGCGGAAAAGTGGCAAATAAAATTCAATCTGGAGAAGTGTGAGGTAATGCATTTGGGTAGGACAAATAAAGTAAGGGAGTACACAATAAATGGGAGGATATTGAGAGATGTAGAAGTGAGAGACCTTGGAGTGCAGATCCACAGGGCCCTGAAAGTGACAGGACAGGTAGATAGAGTGGTGACGAAGGCATATGGAATGCTTTCCTTTATTGGCAGAGGTATAGAATACAAAAGCAGGGATGTAATTCCAGAACTGAATAAAATGCTGTCTAGGCCACAGCTGGAGTATAGTGTACAGTTCTGGTCACCACTTTACAGGAAGGGCATAATTGCTCTGGAGAGAGTACAAAGGAGATTTACAAGAATGTTGCCAGGGCTTGAAAGTTGCAACTATGAGGAAAGATTGGATAGGCTGGGGTTGTTTTCCTTGGAACAGAGGAGGCTGCGAGGTGACTTAATAGAGGTATACAAAATTATGAGGGGCCTAGATAAAGTAGACAGGAAGGACCTGTTTCCCCAAGCGGAGAGGCCAATTACCAGGGGGCAAAAATTTAAGGCAATTGGTAGAGGATTAGAGGGGACATGAGGAAAGACTTTTTCTCCCAGAGGGTGGTGGGTATCTGGAATACACTGCCAGGAACGGTGATGGAGGCAGAATCCCTCAACTCTTTTAAAAGGTACCTGGACCTGCACCTGAAGTGCTGTAACCTGCAAGGCAACGGACCAGGTGCTGGAAGGTGGGATTAGATGGGCGGCTAGTTTTTTCAGCCAGCGAAGACACAATGGGCTAAATGGCCTCCTTCTGTGACATAATTTTTCTATGGCTCTATGGAAAGATATCCTTACCTGGTCTGGCCTACATGCGATTCCAGACCGACAGCGATGTGGTTGACTCTTGACTGCTCTCTGAAATGGCCTACTAAGCTACTCAATCAAGGGCAATTAGGGATGGGTAACTAATGCTGGCCTTGCCAGTGATGCCAACATCCCATGGAAGAATAAAATAAAACTAAGATTGGAAACCTATTTTGTTGTGGGAGTGGTATTCTATAATGAGCTATTTTTCAGAAGTTGGGCAGACATGTGGCCTATTATAGACAGGCATTTTCCTGATGTGCTAATACTGAGTACAGGGAAAGGGCCCTGAAAGGAAAATCATGATTTAGTATTGTGAATTAAAGTGCTACAGAGAAGAATCTTGAATACCTCCGCACCACCCCATGCCCACACCTCTGCCCCACTATGTCTTGTCTGTATTTCATTGACCAGGTCTACAAGCTGGCAGAGGGATATAAAATGTAGGCCCAAAATTTCTATTGGGTTCTTCCAGTATCCTGCTGCAACCTCAGCAGATGTTTGGCAGAAGACCCTGGTTTTATTCTATTGGAGAAACCTGGCAGAAATATCAGGCATTAAGATCTTCAGGGTTGACAGGGGTATGTAAAAGATGTAGTCACATGTATCAGATGAAATTCCTTTTGTCTGCTATTTTAACAGTGCCATTAACCAAATTGTTTTAAATTGGCTAACACCTCCAATAAAGTAATGGTCAAAGGAAAAACAGCCATGGACAACTATAGAGATTAGGGATAGCATAAAACTAAAAGAAAGAGCTTCCAAAAATTCAAAACGCAGCACAGATCCGGCCAAATGGGATCGATACAAAGACCAGCAAAGGGTCACAAAGCAGCTTATAAGAGCTACTAAAAGAGGTTATGAAAGGAAACTTGCAAGGGACATCAAAATCAATAAGAAGAAATGTTATAGTTACATAAAGGGAAAGTGGGTGGTCAAGAGCAATGTCGGCCCACTAAAAGCTGAAACTGGAGATATTGTCATTGATAATGGGGAAATGGCAGACATGAGGAACAATTACTTTGCCTCAGTACAGTTGAAAAGGAGGATAACTTGCCGGAAGTCCCGAAAAAATTAATAGCCGAGAGGGGACAGGGACTTAATACAATTAACATAAGTAAAACATCAGTAACAAGAAAATTAATGGAACTAAAGAGTGAGAAATCCCCAGGACCTGACAGTTTCCGTCCGAGGGTGTTAAAGAAAGTAGGGGAGCACATTTTAGATGCCCTAACTATAGTCTTTAGAGTTCCCTAGATTCAGGAGTGGTCCCCCTGGATTGTAAAGTTGCACGTCACTCCACTTTTTAAGAGGGGTGAAAGGGGGAACCAAGGAATCTGTGGTGGGGAAGTTGCTGGAGTCTATAATTAAGGATAGGGTGACTGAACACCGAGAAAATTTTCAGTTAATCAGGGACAGCCAGCATGGATTCATGACAGGAAGGTCATGCCTGACAAATCTCATTGAATTTTTTGATGAGGTGACTAAGGTAGTAGACAGACGAATGTCAATGGATGTTATTTATATGGACTTCCAGAAGGCATTTGATAAAGTCCCACATAAGAGACTGTTAACTAAGGTGGAAGCCCATGGAGTTGAGGGCAATTATTGACATGGTTACAAAGTTGGTTGAGTGGCAGACGACAGAGAGTGGGGATAATGGGTAAGTACTCCAATTGGCAGGACGTAACTAGTGGTGTCCCGCAGGGATCTGTGTTGGGGCCTCAGTTATTCACATTATTCATTAACGTCTTGGATGGTGACATAGTAAGTCATATATCCAAATTTGCTGATGATACAAAGTTAGGCGGCATTGTAGACAGTCTAGATGATAGTATAAAATTGCAAAGAAATATTGACAGACTAGGTGAGTGGGCAAAACTGTGGCAGATGGATTTCAATGCGGGTAAGTGTGAGATTATCCATTTTGGACCAAAAAAGGATAGAGCAGGGTACTTTCTAAATGGGAAGAGGTTAATTACAGTGGATGTCCAAAGGGACTTGGGGGTTCAGGTGCATAGATCTTTAAAATGCCATGAGTAAGTGCAGAAAATAATCAAAAAGGCTAATGGAATGCTAGCCTTTATAGCTAGAGGATTGGAGTACAAAGACACAGAGGTTATGCTGCAGCTGTACAAAACCCTGGTTAGACCCCACATGGAATACTGTGAGCAGTTCTGGGCACCACACCTTACGAAGGATATACTGGCCTTGGAGGGAATGCAAAGTAGGTTTACAAGAATGATACCTGGACTACAGGGGTTAAGTTACGAGGAGAGATTACACATATTAGGCCTGTTTTTGCTCGAATTTAGAAGGTTTAGGGGTTAAGATCGAAGTCTTCAAGATATTAACAGGAAAAGACAGGCTAGATAAAGATAAACTATTTCCACTGGTTGGAGATTCTAAAACTAGGGGACATAGTCTAAAAATTAGGACCAGACCATTCAGGAGAGATGTTAGGAAGCACTTCTTCACGCAAAGGGTGGTAGAGGTTTGGAAGTCTCTCCCACAAACAGCAGTTGAAGCTAGAACAGTTGTTAATTTTAAATCCGAGATAGATTTTTGTTAAGCAAAGATATTAAAGGATATGGGCCAAAGGCAGGTATATGGAGTTAGGCCACGGGCCAGCCATGATCTCATTGAATGGCGGGACAGGCTCGAGGGGCTAAATGGCCTACTCCTGTTCCTATCTTCCTATGTTCCTATCTTCCTATGAATATGTGAGGAATTGAATGATAATATTGCAACAGCTTAGTTTCAAAGCCCAAGTGCATACTTGTATGAAATTAGAGATCTGTGCACATGGTCTCTGATAGCTCCATTTATTACAACAAAAGTAATGGACAGAGTTGCACAATTGCACTGATGTGATGCAACTGGTTGTAAAGCAGGCTCTCAGTGATCATAAACATCAGTTTTAAAACAGCAGTCGCTTCAAGTCTTCCATTTTGCAAAACCGCCCATTCTGCTGTACTCTCAGTGTTCAAACATTATTTTAGAACATATGGCCGTAGAAAAGGGAATGGGGCCATCTCACCCTTGATACATATTAGTCTGGGATTATGGAAGGTCCAGATTGAAATTGGTCAGACAGACTTAATTTAATTTCAGCCTTTTGTAGCCATCAGGGGAAGGGAGCTGTTCATGCGACTTGAGTGTAACGATTCTTATTTCTGTTTGTCAGTTTTCATTTGAATCAGATAATAAAAGGATTGGCGCAAGCCTGTAATTGACAGTTCTGAGAAATTATCTTGAAAGTTTTGAGATCAAGTTTTAGGCTGCTCTAACCATGAAGAGTCGCGAGAGGTTAAGTATTGAGGGCGAGACAGCAGAAAGCTTTACAAATATAACTGGCAGGTGCAACAACACTCAGAAAGCTGGACATTAACTGGAACAAAGCAGTCCGCTTCATTAGCACCCCAACTACCACCTTAAACATTCACCCCCACCTCCATCACGCACAGTGGCAGCAGTGTGGACCATATACAGCTCCTGCCAAACTGGTGACCTCTATCACCTAGAAAGACAAGGGCATTAGACACATGGGAACACCACCACCTGCAAGTTCCCCTCCAAGTCACGCACCATTCTGACTTGGAAATATATCACCATTTCTTCGCTTGGTCAAATCTCAGAAAACTCTACCTACCAGCATTGT
The DNA here is from genome assembly GCF_036365525.1 of Heterodontus francisci. Lineage (NCBI taxonomy): Eukaryota > Metazoa > Chordata > Chondrichthyes > Heterodontiformes > Heterodontidae > Heterodontus > Heterodontus francisci. The sequence goes on along the minus strand of NC_090373.1, from coordinate 152,464,171 downwards.
GGGTGTACCTACACCACATGAACTGCAGCAGTTCAAGAAGGTGACTTACCACCACCTTCTCAAGGGCAATTAGGGATGGGCAATAAACTCTGGCCTTGCCAGCAATATCCACATCCTGTGGATGAATAAGTTTAAAAATAAACGATAGTTACACAATGCAACATGTTAGGAAACGGGGCATAATCGAGTTCCTTAATTTTGTTCTTTGCCGTAACCCTGAAAAACAGTATTTGAATAAAATAAAAGCAAAATACTGCAGATGCTGGAAATCTGAAATAAAAACAGGAAGTACTGGAAATACTCAGCAGGTCAGGCAGCATCTGTGGAGAGAGAAGCAGAGTTAACGGTTCAGGTGTTCTGATGAAAGGTCACAGACCTGAAACGTTAACTCTGCTTTTCTGTCCAGAGATACTGCCTGACCTGCTGAGTGTTTCCAACACTTTCTATTTGAATAAAATAATTTATTCTTGGGATATGAGCATCACTGGCAAGGTAATTCTTCCTCTTGAACAGCTGCAGTCCATGTGATGCAGGTCCAAACTCCTTGACCTGATGCTATCTTCCAAATCTGAGCCCATCTTTCCTCCACTGTTTTAACCTTTCCAGTAGAGATTCAAGCTGAATACAAAGGACTGGAAATCAGGTTACCCAATTTTTAGGTGTCGTGGTCACACTTTGCAATGTGGCCCTGCCGGTTCAAATAGAGGTGAGAAGCATGCAAACTTGGTGCACCCACCTCATTTGACTGTCTGACTGACAGGGTCCCGTGCTGTTGTCTTCTTCCTAATGCTGCCGGCTGCCTCTGTGATCAGCAGGGGAGCACAGTAGTATTGTTCACAAACCACATGGTGCAGGCAGCATGCTCTTCTTAAAGGCAGGATATCCCATTAAAGGGAAGCTGCAGTGAAGAATATTGCTGCAATTTGAATGATGGCAAAGTGAACACCAGGGCAGAGAGAGAGTTGCAGGGTGATGGAAGCAGCACTGGAGACATTAGTGGTGCAGGTGGGCAGGAGGAGAGACGTCATGGTCCCACCGGGGAGCCAGGAGACCCTCAAGGACCATCCTCAGAAGAGGGTGGTTAGTGCCTGGAGGACCAGGCAGCAGTGTCACACAAAGTCTAATGACCTCACACAAGTGACCAAAGTCAGTGAATGCATCGTCACATAACATGTCCTGCCCACCACAACACCAGCCTCTCACGCTGTTCAATGCACCCCATCCCCATCACTCACCCAGCAACACTCCCTGGCATTCAGGACTGCTGCCTAACATCCTAAGTCCACCTTACTTTCACACACTCGCCAATGCCTCACACCCACCTCTCACTGACTCCACATACCTCCAGCTATTCAGCTATGGCAGGCCCATCTCCCAACACAGTGCTGCACAATCACTGACATTCTGTCCTCTCTCTTGCAGGACAAGGTCGCACACAATAGAAGGGAGAACAGCAGAACTGGTGAAGGACAAGGATGCTGCACCTCCTGAGCCCTACTGAGGAGATGGTTGTCTGCATAACAAGGCCAGCTGTGACAGAGCCCATGGGTTGTGGCTGCTTCTTTGTTGAGTATATTCAAGACTGGGAAGGATAGATTTTTGATCTCTCAGGAAATCAAGGAATGGGGGAGTGGACAGGAAAGTGGAGTTGAAGCAGAAGATCAGCCATGATCGTAGTGCATGGCAGAACAGGCTTGAGGGGCCAAATGGCCTATTCCTGTTCCTATTTCTTATATACTTATGATCTTATCCCTGGTGTCCTGGTCAATATTTATCCCTCAATCAACATTATGGAAAAAAAATTATCTGATTGCTACCATAGTGCTGTTTTTGTGGGAACTTGCTGTGCACACATTGGCTGCTGCATTGCCTACATTACAGCAATGACAACAGTTCAAAAGTAGTTAATGGGCTGTAAAGCATTTTGGGATGTCCTGTGGTCATGAAAGGTGCTCTATAAATGCATGTCCCTTTTTTTAATGCCTTTTCTATCACAGAATACATTCTATTGTGAATATCATTTCATAGCCTGTTTAATAAAATGAAGTTACCAAATGGTTTAGTTAAAACAAAGACGTATTCTAAAACAGTAAAATAGGATGGAGGGGGGACATAAAGTTACCCCTAGGTGATTCTGTGTGTTAGCCTCTGACAGAATACATACTTCCACCCATCTAACTTTTCTCCCCAGGTTTCTGTCTAGCACCTTCGTGTCCTTCACATTTACTCATTTACATTTAGATGGGCTTCTGGAGTCAGCATTACTGTATCACGACCATCGGTTCTTCACTGAACCAAAATCATTACAGTTGTCCTTTTAACTCAGGCAGCAGAATCTTGATCCCTGAAATGGCCCAGAACATGCTGTGATGATGATGTCATCAGATTGCTCCCAATTCATTTAACTGGAAAATATTACCTGTCAGTATTTTACTGTCATCACTTTCATGGTCCACCTACATGAAATCAGTTGAAAATCCTTTTTGTTTCCGAGACGCATTTTTTAGTTTTCATACTATGATAAATATTATGCTTTGAAATTTATCTGATGAGGTTTTATTTTCAACCAAATGGCTTAAAACAAGAATAGATTTATAAAGAGTGAATAAATAGGATTGTAGTCTTTAATGATTCAACTCAATTGACAAGGGAGGATTATCACTCGTGGGCATAAAGGTTTTATATTTGAACAGATGTTTTGGTGGAGAAGACAAATAAATCAGTCGCTTGTCTCTGCCGTGGAAAAAATGGAGTTGACTGAAGTTACAATAAGTGATCAGTGAGAAGCAATTTTACAGCTTGAGTGGAATGACTTGAAACCAGAATCAGTCCAAACTAAAAAGAAAAGGAAAGGACTTGCATTTATTTAGTACCTTTTACGGCCTCAGAACGTTTCAAACAATTTTACAGCCAATGAAGTGCTCCTCGAAGTGCAGTTCCTTTTGTCTAGATTCGACTATTCCAATGCTTTCCCGGCCGGCCTCTTACCCTGCACCCTCCAGAAACTTGAGCTCATCCAAAACTCTGCTGCCTGTATCCTAACACACAACAAGTCCTGTTCATCTATCACCCCTGGGCTCACTGTCCTGGTCCCACACACTTTGCTTCAAAACATCTCATTCGCTCCATGGTGTCACCCATCCATAACTCGGTATCCTCCTCCAGACCTACAACCCTCCGGAATCTCAGTGCTCCTCCATATCTGGCCTCTGGCACATTCCCAATTTTAATCACTTGACCATTGGTGGTATTGCTTTGAGTTGCCAAGGCCCTAAGCTTTGTAATTCCTTCCTAAACCGCTCCGCCTCTCCTTCTCCCACCTCCCTTAAGATGCTCCTTAAACCCCTACCTCTGTGACCAAGTTTGTGGTCACTGGACCTAATACCTCCTTATGTGGCTCTGAGTCAAAATTTGATTAAGAACACACCTGTGAAACACCTAGGGACGTTTTACCAAGTTAAAGGTGCTATAATAAATGCAAGTAGCTGTTCTAAGGAAATGCAGAAGTCCATTTGCACAGAGCAAGGTCTCAGCAGCGGTATAATGACTAGATAAATTGTTTTTTGGTAATGTGGACAAGGAATAAATATTGGCCAGGACCCTGGGAAAACTCCCCTGCTTCTCTTCAATTAGTATCATGGGATCCTTTACATTCACCTGAGAGGGCAGACAGGGCCTCAGTTTAATGTCACAATCAAAAGACGGCACTTTCACGAGTGTAGCATTCTCTCATCACTGCCCAGGAGTGTCAACGTGGAAACTACACTTCACTGGGGAAAATGGTAAGTTGTTTGTTGAACTTGCTATTCAAAGATAAATCAAGATATTGAATTGGCACGTGAGCCAATTCTATGTTACCTGCTGAATGGAGTAAATAATGTGTTTAATATACCAGCAGATGCTCTGTTGCACTGTTTAAAGTGAGCCAAAGGTTACACTTTTACAAGAAGGTGCTGAGGGAGAGAAGTAAAGCCCCACTGAACGAATTTGTAAAGAGGTTTGTAAAAGATCTCCCCACACAATCAACGAAGGCATTTTGATTGATTCCTGGAAAATATAGAGATAAATCATGTTCTTTTACTCACTGCAGAACCACTAGAATCACATAAATAAATCTCTGCATGTAATATGGAGAGGCAACTCTTTACTACAACTGTCCATCTACTTCAGCTTTTACTGTGAACACCAAGGATTATGTAAAACTGCAGAAAAAGTATAACTTTCAGGTGCCAGGTGAATGACAGCCCTATTTTCTTTTTCTTTAAATGACTTTTTTTTGCAATGCAACAAAGTGCAGCTTCAGAAATACGATGAACTTGTGTTAGACACAAATCTGATTATATATGCATTACTGTAATGAAATAATGCACCTAACTGGGAAACTTCATCTCAGCAGCATTGCATAGTGGAGATTCAGGCACTTGAGGGCCAGTTTTAAGCCCTGCCTCACACCCGATGAGATTGAGACATGGAGCAGAAAGGGGTGTTAAAATAGAGACAGCATCCTATCCTCCAGCTTGACATGGTACTCACGCCAGACCAAATTTTAACTTGGGAGCAGTGTGAAGTGCTCACTGCTGTGCGATTGCTTTTAAGAGTAATGTACCTTTAAGATCTTAGTATGCTAATAAGCCAAAAACCAGGACACAGTCATGTGACTCAGAGCCAGGGCACTCTGCTACTGTAACACCTAGAGGCAAGTCAGGTAAATAGTTAGCTCTGCACTGTATATATTTGTTAGCTGTTAATAATCCTGTTTGAGATCTTCAATCAACTGGACTCCATGCATATAAGAAACATATAAGATACTGAGGGGTCTTGACAGGGTGGATGTGTAAAGGATGTTTCCCCTTGTGGGAGAATCTGGAACTAGGGGTCACTGTTTAAAAATAAGGGATAACCCATTTAAGACAGAGATGAGGAGAAATTTTTCTCTCAGAGGGTCGTGAGTCTTTGGAATTCTCTTCCTCAAAAGGCGGCGGAAGCAGAGTCTTTGAATATTTTTAAGGCAGAGGTAGATAGATTCTTGAAAAGCAAGGGGGTGGAAGATTATCGGGGTAGGTGGAAATGTGGAGTAATCAGTTCAGCCATGAACGTATTGAATGGTGGAGCAGGCTCAAAGGGCCGAGTGGCCTACTCCTGCTCGTAATTCGTATGTTTGTATGCTCATATCTCATCTCTGTTGCATCAGACAACATAAAAAGCTTTTCAATACACTCTCCACCAGCAGGCCAGGGCCTCATTTAAAGGTAAAGGTCAGGGGTAAACGACAGCAATCAGAACATGACCCTACTTTAACTTTGTCGTGCAAGATTGGTGTCTGTTGCTCGCTTCACGATCAAAACCCTGCACAATGGAGCAGCAAGTCCAGAGGAGGCCAAAAGGTTTAATTATTTATTTTTTAGTGGTTGCTGGGGCCTCACCAGGAAAGTCTACAAAGCATGACCTCTTCCAGGCTCTCCCAACATCCTGATTACCAGCCTGACGTCACTGACGCTAGTATCAGGCAGGAGTTGGACTTGATTTAGTTAACTAAGGCCTGGGAGTTAAAATGTCCTGCGCCTCAACCTGTCTGCCCGACACTTACCCTTCACCCCCAGTTAAAATTATGGCTATGGTCGGTAATAGGTGGAAAATTATGCAAGGCATGCGCCCAAATGCATGATATGATCTCCTGGAGGATAAGGCTCTCTGCTGGGAGCTGAATATTGTAATGCTCTCCCGAAACAGCAGGTCAACCAAGGAGTAGATATCAATAAAAAGAGAAAATGTTTCCATATCAATTATTTATCCAATTCCCTTTTGAAAATTATTCCTGTATTTGCTTCCACCACAACTTTCAGGCAGAACCAGTCCCGTGATGACTAGAGGTCGAAACCTGATTTGGCATCAGGCTTCATTTGAATGAAACAAATGAACCGTGGCCACCAGTCGGGGTGGCGGTGAGGAGGGGAGGCAAAGCAGAGGGAGTGAGCCCAGACTGACAGTGGCCTGTATTTATTAATTAAGATACTGTAGAGAGGGAGTTGTCCTGGGAGTCCTCAGCATTGACTGTGAGCCCCATGAACTCTCATGGCGTCAGGTCAAATATGGGCAAGGAAACCTCCTGCTGATTACCACCTATCTCCCCCACCCACCCCCCTCAGCTCATGAATCAGTACCCCTCCATGTTGAACACCACTTGAAAGAAGCACTGAGGGTGGCCAGGGCACAGAATGTGCGCTGGGTGGGGGGACTTCAATGTCTATAACCAAGATTGGCTCGGTAGCATCACTACTGACCGAACAGGCCGACTCCTGAAGGACATATCTGCCAGACTGGGCCTGCAGCAGGTGGTGAGGGAACCAACAAGAAGGTAAAACCTACTAGACCTTGTCTTCACCAATTTACGGTTGCAGCTGCATCTGTCTATGACAGTGTTGGTAGGAGTGACCACCACACAATCCTTGTGAAAATGAAGTTCTATTGTTATACTCACCCTCCACTACCACTGTACCAATGGGATCAATTCAGAACAGATCTGGCAGCTCAAAACTGGATATCCATGGGGTGCTGTGGACCATCAGCAGCAGCGGAATTGTATTCAAACACAATCTGTAACTTCATATCCCTCATTCTACCATTATCATCAAGCCAGGGGATTAACCCTGGTTCAATGTTTTCAAGAAGGAGTTAGATATAGCTCTTGGGTTTAAAGGGATCAAAGGGTATGGGGCAAAAGCAGCAACAGGCTACTGAGTGGAATGATCAGCCATGATTATAATGAAAGGTAGAGCAGGCTCGAAGGGCCAAATGGGTTACTCCTGCTCCTATTTTCTATGTTTCTGTGAAGAGTGCAGGAGAGCATGCCAGGAGCAGCACCAGGCATACCCCAAAATGAGGTGTCAACCTAGTGAAGCTACAACATGGGACTACAAACAGTGGAAGCAGCATGCAATAGACAGAGCTAAGTAATTCCACAACCAACAGATCAGATCTAAGCTCTGCAGTCCTGCCACATACAGTTGTGAATGGTGGTCGACAATTAAACAACTAACAGGAGGAGGAAGCTCCACAAATATCTCCATTCTCAATTATGAGGGAGCCCAGCACATCAGTGCAAAAGACAAGGCTGAAGCATTTGCATCATCTCCAGTCAGAAGTGCCAAGTGGATGATCCATCTCGACTGCCTCCTGAGGTCCCCAGAATCACAGGTGTCAGTATTCAGCCAATCCGATTCACTTTATGTGATATCAAGAAATGGCTGAAGGCACTAGATACTGCAAAGGCTATGGGCCCTGACAACATTCCCACTGTCGTACTGAAGACTTGTGCTGTAGAACTAGCCGCGCCTCTAGATAAGCTGTCCAGTACAGTTACAACATTGGCATCTACCTGATAATGTGAAAAATTGCCCAGGTATGTCCGATCCACAAAAAGCAGGACAAATCCAATCCGGCCAATTACCGCCCAATCAGTCTACTCTTGATCATCAGCAAAGTGCTGAAAGATGTCGTCGACAGTGCTGTCAAGCGCCACTTAAACAGCAATAAATTGCTCACTGCTACTCAGTTTGGGTTCCCCCAGTGTCACTCAGCTCCTGACCTCATTACAGCCTTTGCCAAAACATCAAAAAAACACCAAAACCTTGACATCAAGGAAGCACTTGACCGAGTGTGGCATTAAGGAGCCCAAGCAACACTGGAGTCAATGGGAATCAAGGGGAAAACTCTTCACTGGTTAGAGTTATACCTCGCACAAAGGAAGATGGTTGTGGTTGTTGGAGGCCAATCATCTCAGCCCCAGGGCATTGCTGCAGGAGTTTCTCAGGGTAGTGTCCCAGGCCCAACCATCTTCAACTGCTTCATCAATGACCTTCCCTCCATCATAAGGTCAGAAGTGGGGATGTTCGCTCATGATTCCACAATGTTTAGCACCATTCGCAACTCCTCATATACTGAAGCAGTCTGTGTCCATATGCAGCATGACCTGGACAACATTCAGGCTTGGACTGTTCAGTGGCAAGGAACATTCGTGCCACACAAGTGCCGGGCAATGAACATCTCCAACAAGAGAGAATCTAACCATTTCCCCCTAACATTCAACGGCATTACCATCGCTGAATACCCCACTATCAACGTCCTGGGGTTACCATTGACCAGAAACTGAACTGGAATAGCCACATAAATACTGTGACTACAAGAGCAGGTCAGAGGCTAGGAATCCTGTGGCAAATAACTCACCTCCTGACTCCCTAAAGTCTATCCATGATCTATTAGGCACAAGTCAGGAGTGTGTTGGAATACACTCCACTTGTCTGGATGAGTGCAGCTCCAACAACACTTAGGAAGCTCGCCACCTTCCAGGACAAAGTAGCCCACCTGATTGGCACCCCATGCACTGCCTTCAACATTCACTCCCTGCACCACTGACACACAATGGCAGCGCATAGATGTACCATCTACAAGATGCACTGCAGAAACTCACCAAGGCTTCTTCAACAGTCCACCTCGAAGGACACAAGGGAACACAACCACCTGCAAGTTCCCCTCGAAGTTACACTATATCCTGACTTGGAACTATATCGCCGATCCTTCACTGTCGCTGGGTCAAAATCCTGGAACTCCCTCCCTAACAGCACTGTGAATTGTGGCCACACAAATGGACTGGACTACAGTGGTTCAAGAAGGCAGCTCACGTCCACCTTCTCAAGGGTGAATAGGGATGAGCAACAAATACTGGCCTTGCCAGCAATGCCCACATCCCTTGAAAAAATAAAAACATTAAGATAGTTTTAAAAGAAATTGTGTGGGGGTGGAGATTAGGAAAAACTTTGTTCGTTGTTGTTCTGACTGTAATCCAATGCCTGAAAGAAACACTGGCCTCCTTCTGTACTTTAAGATTCTATGTGTTCAAGTAACTGTCACTGGAAAGCAATCAGGAGTGGAAATTCTGAGTAATTGTTCCCTCCCTAGGCCTGAGAAACTGAAGTCTATTGCTGCCCCAGTTGAATTCTGCAAACTCATTTTAGAAAATTAACCTGCAATCCTAGAGCTTGTAGTCCTGCACCAAAAGGTATCTTTGAACATAGAATGATGCAGCACAAGAGGAGGCCATTCAGCCCATTGTGCCTGTGTCAGCTCTTTGAAAGAGCTATCCAATCAGTCTCACTGCCCTGTTCTTTCCCCACAACCCTACAAATTTCTCCCTTTCAAGTATATGTCCAATTCACTTTTAGAAGTTATTATTGAAACTGCTTCCACCACTCTTCCAGGCGGTGCATTCCAGGTCATAGTAACTCACTGCTTAATTTTTTTTCCCTTCTGTCGCTTCTGGTTCTTTTCCTATGAGGATTTTGGAGAATCCCTGCATGAGAAATTCAACGAAATATTTAATTGCAGACATATGGGAGTCTTTCAAACGTCAGCTGATTAGAATCCAGAACCAGCATGTTCCTGTGAGGAAGAAAGTTTGGCAAGTTTCGGGAAGCTTGGATAACACAGGATATTGTGAGCCGAGTCAAAAAGAAAAAGGAAGCATTTGTAAGGGATGGAAGGCTAGGAACAGATGAACAAAGAACAAAGAACAAAGAAAATTAGAGCACAGTAACAGGCCCTTCGGCCCTCCAAACCTGCGCCAATCCAGATCCTCTATCTAAACATGACGCCTATTTTCTAAGGGTCTGTATCTCTTTGTTTCCTGCCCATTCATGTATCTGTCTAGATACATCTTAAAAGACGCAATCGTGCCCGCGTCTACCACCTCCGCTGGCAACGCGTTCCAGGCACCCACCACCCTCTGCGTAAAGAACTTTCCACGCATATCCCCCCTAAATTTTTCCCCTCTCACTTTGAACTCATGACCCCTAGTAATTGAATCCCCCACTCTGGGAAAAAGCTTCTTGCTATCCACCCTGTCTATACCTCTCATGATTTTGTACACCTCAATCAGGTCCCCCCTCAACCTCCGTCTTTCTAATGAAAATAATCCTAATCTACTCAACCTCTCTTCATAGCTAGCGCCCTCCATACCAGGCAACATCTTGGTGAACCTCCTCTGCACCCTCTCCAAAGCATCTCCATCCTTTTGGTAATGTAGCAACCAGAACTGCACGCAGTATTCCAAACGTGGCCGAACCAAAGTCTTATACAACTGTAACATGACCTGCCAATCCTTGTGCTCAATACCCCGTCCGATGAAGGAAAGCATGCCGTATGCCTTCTTGACCACTCTATTGACCTGCGTTGTCACCTTCAGGGAACAAAGGACCTGAACACCCGAATCTCTCTGCACATCAATTTTCCCCAGGACTTTTCCATTTACTGTATAGTTCACTCTTGAATTGGATCTTCCAAAATGCATCACCTCGCATTTGCCCTGATTGAACTCCATCTGCCATTTCTCTGCCCAACTCTCCAATCTATCTATATTCTGCTGTATTCTCTGACAGTCCCCTGCACTATCTGCTACTCCACCAATCTTAGTGTCATCTGCAAACTTGCTAATGAGACCACCTATACCTTCCTCCAAATCATTTATGTATATTACAAACAACAGTGGTCCCAGCACGGATCCCTGTGGAACACCACTGGTCACACGTCTCCATTTTGAGAAACTCCCTTCCACTACTATTCTCTGTCTCCTGTTGCCCAGCCAGTTCTTTATCCATCTAGCTAGTACACCCTGGATCCCATGCGACTTCACTTTCTCCATCAGCCTACCATGGGGAACCTTATCAAACGCCTTACTGAAGTCCATGTATATGACATCTACAGCCCTTCCCTCATCAATCAACTTTGTCACTTCCTCAAAGAATTCTATTAAGTTGGTCAGACATGACCTTCCCTGCACAAAACCATGTTGCCTTTCACTGATAAGCCCATTTTCTTCCAAATGGGAATAGATCCTATCCCTCAGTATCTTCTCCAGCAGCTTCCCTACCACTGACGTCAGGCTCATCGGTCTATAATTACCTGGATTATCCCTGCTACCCTTCTTAAACAAGGGGACAACATTAGCAATTCTCCAGTCCTCCGGGACCTCACCCGTGTTTAAGCACTTGAGGAATATAAAGACAGTAGGAAGGAACTTAAGCAAGGAGTTAGGAGGGCTAAAAGGGGTCATGAAAAGTCATTGGCAAACAGGATTAAGGAAAATCCCAAGGCTTTTTATACATTTATAAAGAGCAGGAGGGTAACCAGGGAAAGGGTTGGCCCACTCAAGGACAGAGATGGGAATCTATGCATGCAGCCAGAGGAAATGGGTGAGGTGCTAAATGAGTACTTTGCATCAGTATTCACCAAGGAGAAGGACTTGGTGGATGATGAGCCTAAGGAAGGGAGTGCAGATAGTCTCAGTCATCTCATTATCAAAAAGGAGGAGGTGTTGGGTGTCTTGCAAAGCATTAAGGTCGATAAGTCCCCAGGGCCTGATGGGATCTACCCTAGAATACTGAGGGAGGCAAGGGAAGAAATTGCTGGGGCCTTGACAGAAACCTTTGCATCCTCATTGGCTACAGGTGAGGTCCCAGAGGACTGGAGAATAGCCAATGTTGTTCCTTTGTTTAAGAAGGGTGGTAAGGATAATCCAGGAAATTATAGGCCGGTGAGCCTTACGTCAGTGGTAGGGAAACTATTAGAGAGGATTCTTCGGGACAGGATTTACTCCCATTTGGAAACAAACAAACTTATTAGCGAGAGGCAGCATGGTTTTGTGAAGGGGAGGTCGTGTCTTACTAATTTGATTGAGTTTTTTGAGGAAGTGACGAAGATGAAAGATGAGGGAAGGGCGGTGGATATTGTCTATATGGACTTTAGTAAAGCCTTTGACAAGGTCCCGCATGGCAGACTGGTGCAAAAGGTGAAGTCACACGGGATCAGAGGTGAGCTGGCAAGATGGATACAGAACTGGCTCAGTCATAGAAGACAGAGGGTAACAGTGGATGGGTGTTTTTCTGAATGGAGGGATGTGACTAGTGGTGTTCCGCAGGGATCAGTGCTGGGACCTTTGCTGTTTGTAGTATATATAAATGATTTGGAGGAAAATGTAGCTGGTCTGATTAGTAAGTTTGCGGACGACACAAAGGTTGGTGGAGTTGCGGATAATGATGAGGATTGTCAGAGGATACAGCAGGATATAGATCGGTTGGAGACTTGGGCGGAGAAATGGCAGATGGAGTTTAATCCGGACAAATGTGAGGTAATGCATTTTGGAAGGTCTAATGCGGGTGGGAGGTATACAGTAAATGGCAGAACCCTTTGGAGTATTGACAGGCAGAGAGATCTGGGCGTACAGGTCCACAGATCACTGAAAGTGGCAACGCAGGTGGATAAGGTAGTCAAGAAGGCATACGGCATGCTTGCCTTCATTGGTCGGGGCATCGAGTATAAAAATTGGCAAGTCATGTTGCAGCTGTACAGAACCTTAGTTAGGCTACACTTAGAATATTGCGTGCAATTCTGGTCGCCACACTACCAGAAGGACGTGGAGGCTTTGGAGAGGGTACAGAGGAGGTTGACCAGGATGTTGCCTGGTCTGGAGGGCATTAGCTATGAGGAGAGATTGGATAAACTCGGATTGTTTTCACTGGAACGACGGAGGTGGAGGGGCGACATGATATAGGTTTACAAAGTTATGAGCGGCATGGACAGAGTGGATAATCAGAAGCTTTTTCCCAGGGTTGGAAGAGTCAGTTACTAGGGGACATAGGTTTAAGGTGAGAGGGGCAAAGTTTAGAAGGGATGTGCGAGGCAAGTTTTTTACACAGCGGGTGGTGAGTGCCTGGAACTTGCTTCCAGGGGAGGTGGTGGAAACAGATACGATAGCGACGTTTAGGAGACATCTTGACAAATATATGAATAGGAAGGGAATAGAGGGATATGGACCCCGGAAGTGCAGAAGGTGTTAGTTTCGGCAGGCATCAAGATCAGCGTAGGCTTGGAGGGCCGAATTGCCTGTTCCTGTGCTGTACTGTTCTTTGTTCTTTGTTCTTGTTCTTTGGAGGCGATTAGTGAAAGCTCACTGCTCAAAGGACCATCAGTTATTCCTGTACCTCATTAAACAGGGCAATCATAGTCATGCACACCTATCAGTTTGTTCTCAGATTATTATGACCTGAAAATATTCTCCAAACATTATTAATTGTTTTTGAAGTATGCATTTCCCGTCATAAGAAATGGGAGTTGTTTGGAGGGGGGGGCAATGGGGGGTTGGGGGTTCACCTTTCTCATGGAGCAGCCGACACTGAACAGACTGAGTTAAGAATGAAGAATTACCAAGTGTGAAGCCACTTTCCCAGCGCTGGTGTATGGTTTCTCCTATGCTATTGACAAATAACCTATTTTCTTGACGCTAAATGAATCTAGCAGAGGAAATCATTTGCTTCTAACGGGCTTCATCACTGAACAAGTACCACTTCTACTTCACCCCCCCATTCCAGTCACACCACAAAGTAGATTAATGGTTGTTTGGAGACAACAATTTGAAGAACTTTTGCAAAAGACACCAAATACACTGACCCATAAGGGTTTAATAATCTCACAACTCAGCAACACATGTCAAAACATTCTAGGCATGATCGGTCTCACTTCAAATTGCTATCATGCATCATTCGGTTCATGATTGATTCTGTACAGCTGATGAAAGAAAAAATACATTCTGCGTGGAATATTTTATTGAACAGAACACAAGCTCCTATTTTTCTGAATCTGTATATATTCATTCAAAGATATTAGGAGCAGTTTAACTTGAAGAAATAATTGCCCAATTTGTTCTTCATGAGCACCAAGGAACACATTTTTCAAACAATTTTTTTTGTCACTTAGTGGGTTCTCTAGAAGCTAGAATTCTCTGCAATGGCAACACTGTCAACGACTGCCATATGTTAGAATGTTGCGTTTCTCAATCCATAGTAGTGAATTTATGCCAATGTTTACTGGCACGATAACTGGAATACCGAGGGCAAAGTAATTGATCCATTTCGGACTCTTCCTGAAGTCCTCACCATCACAGTTGCCAGACTCAGCCAATTCGATTCATTCCACGTGATATCAAGAAATGGATACAGTAAAAACCAATGGGTCCTGACAACATCCTGACTGTAGTGCTGAAGGCTTGTGCTCCCTAACTCGCCATGTCCCTAGCCAAGCTGTTCCAGTACAACTACAATGCTGGCATCTACCTGACAACATGGAAAATTGACCAGGTATGTCCTATCAACAAAAAAGCAGGAAAAATCCAATCTGCCCAATTAGCATGCCCCCATCAATTTACTCTCAATTATCAGCAAAGTGATGGAAGGTGTTGTCTACAATGCTATCAAGCGACATTTATTCAGCAATAACCTGCTCACCGATGCTCGATTTGGTTCCGCCAGGGTCAGTTGGCTCCAATCTTCATTACAGCCTTGATACAAACATGAACAAAATAGCTGAATTCCAGAGATGAGGTGAGAGTGACTGCCCTTGACAACAGGGCAGCATTTAGCTGAGTGTGGCATCAAGGAGCCCTAATAAAATTGAAGTCAATGGGAATTGGGGGAAAACTCCCCATTGGTTGGAGTCATATCTCTTACAAAGGAAGATAATGTGGTTGTTGGAGGTCAATCATCTCAGCCCCAGGACTTTGCTGCAGAAGTTCCTCAGTGTAGCATCCTAGGCCCATCCATCTTCAGCTGCTTCATCAATGACCTTCCCTCCATCATAAGGCCAGAATTGGGGATATTCGCTGATGACTACACAGTGTTCCATTGCATTTGCCTCAGATAATGAAGCAGTCTGTGCCTGCATGTAGCAAGACCTGGACAAGATTCAGGCTTGGGCTTTTCAGTGGCAAGTAGCATTCATGTGCAAGGCAGTGACATCTCCAACAAGAGGCAGTCTAACCACTTCCAATGTGATAGGCCATTAATTAGACTCAGCACAATTGCAGAGAGATTGGAGGATCCCGCTTCAAGTATGAAATGGGTGATGTTTCAGGCCACTGGGATGGTATGCATTCCATGAACAGTGTGGTCAGCGCCATGTACCATCGTACACTCTAATCAAATGCATCCATGTACACCTCAAACACCATTATGAAGACTTTGGATGCCAACTTAGCTGCTATGTTAACCAGGTTGACAGATAACTTCGCCTTGGCCTTATAGGTAGAAAGTAATCTCCAAAGTGCATCAGCAAAAGTATTGCGAACAGACCCGTTCCCATTTGCAGGGAAGAATGTTGCTGTGAATACTGAGTATTTATTGGCATCTTTAGCTGAGATTAATTCAGCCCTCTCAATTGCTGCGGTATACCCACTTCCCTTCAAGGAGTCCAGGAAACCTGTGGCCCCAGCGTTCAACTGAAAAGGATATGTCAATATCACTCTAATTGAGCGATTAACATATGTTAATTGACAAATCGCCTCTCCCATGAAGGAGCATGTGCATGCACATAGCCGAATGCACTGGAGTGAAACGCAGAAGTCTGCAGCTTGGAGACGGCTTCCCGAAGCATTGTCAATTTTGTTGGTTTTAACCCCAATCAATCTCACCCAAACCCATTAACTCTGTTTCTCTCTCTCCACAGATGCTGCCTGACCCACTGAGTATTTCCAACATTTTCTGCTTTTATTTCAGATTTTCAGCAAACACAGTATGTTCACTATTTTTTAGTATGCGATTAAAATGTCTATTCATTATTGATTTTGTCACTTTTTAATTCAGCTCTGACAATATACTGGTGTGAAGTGATGTGAGGTGACCACTCATAGTGCTTCCTCCTTGAATGAGGTCAGGCCCTATTTTATGGATTTATGATCCAACTTTATATTAAGTACAACATCAGTTGACACCTATCTAAAATGTAATGTTTTTTAAAGATTTAAAATGGCAGCAAAAAGGCCACTTTCCACACTATGCAGTGACAAAGTCTGTAGTGTCTGCTTGGAAGAAGAAGTGAGATAGGCCAGTCTCCGCCGGGGATCAGTCTTATGGTCCTCCAAGTCTTGAATATCTGCCTTGATCTCAGTGATCACAAATGGTTACGGTATTGTAAGGTATGGTCTGACCACAGCACTGCACAGCTTTAAGATGACAATCTCCGACTTTATACTCTGCGGAGTTAGCAAAATAGTTTTGTATTTAATCTGAAGTAAAATTCTTGCAGTATGTGGGAGCAGCCAACGTCCATGGTTTGTTACGATCTATTCTAAGCACAAAGTACTGAACAAAAGAGTAATTGTTTGAGAAAATTAGAGCACTTTGCAGGACATTATTTGGCATGTTGCAGTTTCTGCATGTTTTATTATTGTAAAGATCAACAGCAATTTGCCATTTCCATTCCTTAGCGGTTTAATGTTCACCTTTTAAAATCTATTGTCAAACCCTTTCCATTAACCTCCACCAGAGACCTTTACAAATGCCCTTGACATCTATTAATCCTTTGCTCCTGTTGAAAAATCTTTGTTCTCATAGAAATACCTTTTATTTGAATTGAAAGGTTTCTTATCAAAGCAAAGTACCAACTTGCTAATATTTAAATGCTGGCCCAGCTTAGTGTTGCACTTTCACCTCTGAAGGCTCAGGGGTCACCTCTGAAGGCTCAGGGGTCATGCTGAGATTTAAGTACATAATCTAGACTGACACTTCAGTGCAGCACTGAGGCAATACTGCATTGATACAGGTGCAGTATTTTGGATGAGATGTCAAACCAAGGCCCTGTTGTTTGAGGGGAACATGCATGCTGTTTACCAGAAATGTGCTGCATTCTAGGACACACTGGATTTCCCAGTGACTCTAACTGACATCAACAGGGTAGCCTTTGTGAGCTAGTGGGGGTGCACAATGGAAGCAGACCGAAGGCCATGGGATTAAAGGGGCAGTGGCTGTATGGATACAAAATTGGGTAATGGACAGAAAGCAGACAGCAGTGGTCATTTTGCAGGCTGGAGGGAAATATAGAGTAGTTTTTTACACTGGAGTGCTAACTTGGGTTGCATTAGAGTGCTGCAGTGGAAGTTTGGTAAGTGAGGATAATTAAGGGTTAATTTTATCTTAAATCTAATCTGTCTGTTATTTAGCAGATCAACTTAACAGTTGCTGTTAGGGTTGGAGAAGGTGAGTTTAAGACCAGCTTTAAACAGGGTTCACTCAGGCTCTGCTTGCAGCTGCACCTTGTTAATTAGAGAATTGGCTTAAACCAGTTTTCAGGGGGCTAGAATCAGTCAGGATAAAAGTGAGCCATCTTACAGTGCTGACTTAGGTTGTATTAGAGTGCTATAGTGGAAGTTCGGTAACTAAGGAAGTTCGGTGAGGAGCTCCTTTCATTTCCTACTTGTCCTCAGTGAGGGGAGCCGAGAGCTTCCAAAGAGCACAGCTGACTGGGCGGAGCTCCGGACCGGTAAGGATAAAAAACTTACCCCTGGTAAAAAAAACTGAAAGTGATGTCACAGGAAAGCTGTGACCTGATTGGCTGGGAGGGAATTTTTTTACTGAATTTGAAAATAAAACAGATAAAATTTGATTAATACCCTAATTAACTAATTAATAAGTAGAGTAACTAAACCAGAGGGAGGAGATTACTGTATTTAGTTAGCATTTAATATTTATTGTAGGAATATAGCACTAGGGACCATATAGTTATTATAACAATTTAGTAAGGATTTAATAAGTATTCATTTATCTGAAATTAATTTATTAATTAGTGCTAGAAATGTCAGTTAGAGGGGTAAAGTGCTTCACCTGTGAGATGTGGGAGGTCCGTGATGCTTCCAGCGTTCCAGACGACTACATCTGCAGGAAGTGTACCCAGCTGCAGCTCCTCACAGACTGCATGGATCGGTTGGAGCGGCAACTGGATGCACTTAGGAGCATGCAGGTGGCAGAGAGCATCATAGGCAGGAGTTTTAGAGAAGTGGTTACACCCAAGGTGCAGGCAGATAGATGGGTGACCGCTAGAAGGGGCAGGCAGTCAGTGCAGGAATCCCCTGTGGCTATCCCCCTCTCTAACAAGTATACCATTTTGGATACTGTTGGGGGGGATGGCCTATCAGGGGAAAACAGCAGCAGCCAGAGCAGTGGCAACACGGCTGTCACTGTTGCTCAGCAGGGAGGGACAAATAGCAGAAGAGCAATAGTTATAGGGGACTCTATATTTAGGGGCACAGATAGGCGCTTCTGTGGATGTGAAAAACTCCAGGATGGTATGTTGCCTCCCTGGTGCCAGGGTCAAGGATGTCTCTGAACAGACAGGGGGCATTCTGAAGGGGGAGGGTGAACAGCCAGAGGTTGTGGTACACATTGGTATCAATGACATAGGCAGGAAGAGTGATGAGGTCCTGCAGGGGGAGTTTAGGGAGTCAGGTAGAAAGTTAAAAGACAGGACCTCTAGGGTTGTAATCTCTGGATTACTCCCTGTGCCATGTGCCAGTGAGGCAAGAAATAGGAAGATAGTGCAGCTAAACACGTGGCTGAACAGCTGGTGTAGAAGGGAGGGTTTCAGATGTCTGGACCATTGAGATCTCTTCAGGGATAGATGGGACCTGTACAAGAAGGACGGGTTGCATCTAAACTGGAGGGGCACAAATATCCTGGCTGCGAGGTTTGCTAGCGTCACTCGGGAGGGTTTAAACTAGTGTGGCAGGGGGGTGGGAACCAGAGCAGTAGGACAGCAAGTGAAATAAATGAGGGGGAACTAGTAAATAAGGCCAGTAAGACTAAGAGGAAGAGCAGGCAGGGAGATGTTGTGGAGCACAGCGGGACTGGTGGTCTGAAGTGCATTTGTTTCAATGCAAGAGGTAGAACAGCTAAGGCAGATGAACTTAGAGCTTGGATTAGTACTTGGAAATATGATGTTGTTGCTATTACAGAGACTTGGTTGAGGGAAGGACAAGATTGGCAGCTAAATGTTCCAGGATTAAGAAGCTTCAGGCGGGATAGAGGGGGATGTAAAAGGGGTGGGGGAGTTGCATTACTTGTTAAGGAGAATATCACAGCTGTACTGTGGGAGGACACCTTGGAGGGGTTGTGCAGCGAGGCAATATGGGTGGAGCTCAGGAATAGGAAGGGTGCAGTCACGATGTTGGGGGTTTTCTACAGGCCTCCCAACAGCCAGCAGGAGGTAGAGGAGCAGACATGTAGACAGATTTTGGAAAGATGGAAAGGTAACAGGGTTGTGGTGGTGGATGATTTTAACTTCCCCTTTATTGACTGGGACTCACTTAGTGTTAGGGGCTTGGATGGGGCAGAATTTGTAAGGAGCATCCAGGAGGGCTTCTTGAAACAATGTGTAGATAGTCCAACGAGGGATGGGGCCATACTGGACATGGTATTGGGGAATGAGCCCGGCCAGGTGGTTGAAGTTTCAGTAGGGGAGCATTTCGGGAACAGTGACCATAATTCCATAGGTTTTAAGGTACTTGTGGATAAGGATAAGAGTTGTCCTCGGGTGAAGGTGCTAAATTGGGAGAAGGCCAATTATAACAATATTAGGCAGGAACTGAAGAATTTAGATTGGGGGCGGCTGTTCGAAGGTAAATCAACATCTGACATGTGGGAGTCTTTCAAATGTCAGTTGATTAGAATCCAGGACCAGCATGTTCCTGTGAGGAAGAAGGATAAGTTTGGCAAGTTTCGGGAACCTTGGATAACGCGGGATATTGTGAGCCGAGTCAAAAAGAAAAAGGAAGCATTCGTAAGGGCTGGAAGGCTAGAAACAGATGAATCCCTTGAGGAATATAAAGACAGTAGGAAGGAACTTAAGCAAGGAGTCAGGAGGGCTAAAAGGGGTCATGAAAAGTCATTGGCAAACAGGATTAAGGAAAATCCCAAGGCTTTTTATCCATATATAAAGTGCAAGAGGGTAAGTAGGGAAAGGATTGGCCCACTCAAGGACAGAGAAGGGAATCTGTGTGGAGCCACAGGAAATAGGCGATGTACTAAATGAGTACTTTGCATTAGTATTCACCAAAGAGAAGGACTTGGTGGATGATGAGCCTAGGGAAGGGAGTGTAGATAGTCTCAGTCATCTCATTATCAAAAAGGAGGAGGTGTTGGGTGTCTTGCAAAGCATTAAGGTCGATAAATCCCCAGGGCCTGATGGGATCTACCCCAGAATACTGAGGGAGGCAAGGGAAGAAATTGTTGGGGCCTTGACAGAAATCTTTGCATCCTCATTGGCTACAGGTGAGGTCCCAGAGGACTGGAGAATAGCCAATGTTGTTCCTTTGGTTAAGAAGGGTAGCAAGGATAATCCAGGAAATTATAGGCCGGTGAGCCTTACGTCAGTAGTTGGAAAATTATTAGAGAGGATTCTTCGGGACAGGATTTACTCCCATTTGGAAACAAACGAACTTATTAGCGAGAGGCAGCATGGATTTGTGAAGGGGAGGTCGTGTCTTACTAATTTGATTGAGTTTTTTGAGGAAGTGACAAAGATGACTGATGAAGGAAGGGCAGTGGATGTTATCTAACTGGACTTCAGTAAAGCCTTTGACAAGGTCCCGCATGGCAGACTGGTACAAAAGGTGAATTCACATGGGATCAGAGGTGAGCTGGCAAGATGGATACAGAACTGGCTCAGTCATAGAAGACAGAGGGTAGCAGTGGAAGGTTGCTTTTCTGAATGGAGGGATGTGACTAGTGGTGTTCCGCAGGGATCAGTGCTGGGACCTTTGCTGTTTGTAGTATATATAAATGATTTGGAGGAAAATGTAGCTGGTCTGATTAGTAAGTTTGCGGACGGCACAAAGGTTGGTGAAGTTGCGGATAATGATGAGGATTGTCAGAGGATACAGCAGGATATAGATCGGTTGAAGACTTGGTCAGAGAAATGGCAGATGGAGTTTAATCCGGACAAATGTGAGGTAATGCATTTTGGAAGGTCTAATGCGGGTGGGAAGTATACAGTAAATGGCAGAACCCTTAGGAGTATTGACAGGCAGAGAGATCTGGGCATACAGGTCCACTGGTCACAAAGTGGCAACGCAGGTGGATAAGGTAGTCAAGAAGGCATACGGCATGCTTACCTTCATCGGTCGGGGCATAGAGTATAAAAATTGGCAAGTCATGCTGCAGCTGTACAGAACTTTAGTTAGGCCACACTTAGAATATTGCGTGTAATTCTGGTCACCACACTACCAGAAGGACGTGGAGGCTTTGGAGAGGGTACAGAAGAGGTTTACCAGGATGTTGCCTGGTCTGGAGGGCATTAGCTATGAGGAGAGGTTGGATAAACTGATTGTTTTCACTGGAACAACGGAGGTGGAGGGACGACATGATAGAGGTTTACAAAGTTACGAGCGGCATGGACAGAGTGGATAGTCAGAAGCTTTTTCCCAGGGTTGAAGAGTCAGTTACTAGGGGACATAGGTTTAAGGTGAGAGGGGCAAAGTTTAGAGGGGATGTGCGAGGCAAGTCCTTTACAGAGGGTAGTGAGTGCTTGGAACTTGCTGCCGGGAGAGGTGGTGGAAGCAGGTACGATAGCGACGTTTAAGAGGCATCTTGACAAATACATGAATAGGATGGGAATAGAGGGATAGGGACCCCGGAAGTGCAGAAGGTTTTAGTTTAGGCTGGCATCAAGATCAACACAGGCTTGGAGGGCTGAATGGCCTGTTCCTGTGCTGTACTGTTCTTTGTTCTTTGTTCTTCCCCCATGGGTCAATTTTGGGACAACTGCTCTTTTTGATATTTATTAATGATCTTGACTTAGGTATGCAGGGCATAATTTCAAAGTTTCCCTTTGACAATAAAATCAGAAATGTGGTAAATAGTGAGGAGGATAGTATCAGATTTCAGGTGGACTTAGACACACTGGTGAAATAGCCAATGAAATTTAACACAGAAGAGTGAAGTGATTCATTTTGTTTTTTAGAACGAGGAGAGGCAATGCAAACTAAATGGAACAATTTTAAAAGGAGTGCAGGAATGAGAATCTTGTGGGTGTATATACATAAGACTTTGAAGGTGGTCGAACAAGTTGAGTAAATTGTTAAAACATATGGGATCCTTGTCTTCATAAATAGAAGCATCGAGTACAAAAGCGAGAAAATTATGCTACACCTTTATAAAGCACAGGTAAAGTCTCAATTAGAGTATTGTGGCCAATTTTGGGCACTGCACTTCAGGAAGAATGACAAGGCCTCAGAGTTTTTTTAAAATTTGTTTCATGACCAGCATTTGTTGCCCATCCCTAATTGCCCTTGAGAGGGTGGTGGTGAGCTGCCTTCTTGAACTGCTGGAATCCATCTGGTGCGGGTACACCCACAATGCTATTGGGGAGGGAATTCCACCATTTTGATCCAGTGATGGTGAAGGAACGGCGATGTATTTCCGAGTCAGGATGGTGGACAGGTTGCAGGGGAACTTGCAGTTGGTGGTGTTCCCATGTGTCTGCTGCCATTGTCCTTCTAGGTGGAAGAGGTTGCAGGTTTAGAAGGTGCTGTCAAAGGAGGCTTGGGGAGTTTCTGCAGTGCATCTTGTAGATGGTACACACTGCTGCCACTGCATCGATGGTGAAGGGAGTGAATGTTTGTGGATGGGGTGCCAATCAAGCGGCTGCTTTGTCCTGGATGGTGCTGAACTTCCTGAGTTTTGTTGGAGCTGCACCCATCCAAGCAAGTAGAGAGTATTCCATCACACTCCTGACTTGTGCCTTGCAGACGGTGGACTGGCTTTGGGGGGGAGTCAGGAAGTGAGTGACCTCCTCTTGTAGCCACAGTATTTATATAACTAGTCCAGTTAAGTTTCTGGTCAATGGTAACCCCAAAGATGTTGATTTTGGAAGATACAGAGAAGGTTAATGCCATTGAACATCAAGGGGAGATGGTTAGATTCTCTCTTGTTGGACGTGATCATTGCCTGGCACTTGTGTGGCGCAAATGTTACTTGCCACTTATTAGCCCAAACCTTGTTATCCAGGTCTTGCATAAGTTCATGGATTACTTCAGTATCTGAGAAGTTTCAAATGTTATTGAACACTATGCATTCATCAGCGAACATCCCCAATTCTGACTTTATGATGGAGGGAAGGTCATTGATGAAGCAGTTGGGCCTAGGACACTACCCTGAGGAACTCCTGCAGCAATGTCCTGGGCTGAGATGTTTGGTTTTCAACAACTGCATCCATCTTCCTTTGTGTTCGGTATGATTTCAACTAGTGGAGAGTTTTCCCCCGATCCCCATTGACTTCAATTTTGCTAGGGCTCCTTGATACCACACTCGGCCAAATGCTGCCTTGATGTTAAGAGCAGTCACTCTGTTCTCACCTCTGGAATTCAGCTCTTTTGTCCATGTTTAGACCAAGGCTATAATGAGGTTGGGAGCTGAGTGGTTATTGCTGATTAAGTGCCTCTTGATAGCACTGTCAATGACACTTTCTATCATTTTGCTGATGATTGAGAGTAGACTGAGGGGGAGGATTGTATTTATCCTGCTTTTTGTGGACAGGACATATCAGGGCAATTTTCCACATTGTCAGGTAGATGCCAGTGTTGTAGCTGTAGCTTGGTTAAGGGTGTGGCTACTTTCCGGAGCACAAATCTTCAGTACTACAGCTGGTATGTTGTAAGGGCCCATAGTCTTTGGCTGCATACAGTCCCTTCAGCCTTTTCTTGATATCACATGGAGTGAATCGAATTGGCTGTAGATTGGCATCTATGGTGCTGGGAACCTCAGGATGAAGCCAAGATAGATCATCCACTCGACACTTCTGGCTGAAGATGGCCAAAATGCTTCAGCCTAGTCTTTTGCACTGGCGTGCTGGGCTCCCCCATAATTGAGGATGGGGATGTTTTTGGAGCCTTCTCAGGTTAGTTGTTTAATTATTATCACCATTCACGATTGGATGCGACAAAACTGCAGAATTTTAATCTGATCCATTGGTTTTGGGATCACTGTGCTCTATCTATCGCATGCAATTAAATAAGGAGAACCTGGTTCCAGTGGCAGAAAGTAACCAAAGGACACAGCTTCAAAGTAATTGACAAAAAACAGCATCATGAGGAAAACAAGTTGACACAACAAGTTGTTACATGATCTGGAATGCAGTGCCTGAAAGAGTGATGGAAGGAGATTCAATAATAATTTTCAAAAGGGAATTGGATAAATACTTGAAGGAAGAATTTTGCTGACCTACAGGGAAGGAGCAGGAGAGTGGAACTAAATAGGCAGCTCTTTCAAAGAGCCTGTACAGGTATGATGGGCCAAATGGCCACCTTCTTTGGAGTATCATTCAGTGATTCTAAGTGAGTGAAAGCATTGGAAGATCTAGGGACTTAAAGAGGTCTCACAAATCAGAGGGTACAGTGACACAAAGGTTCCAAATAGGAACGTTACCATGGAAAATGAAGCTCTCAACATGGCAGTACTTCCACACTATTGCTCTACCTCCTGTCGATGTCTGCCCAGGAACCAGAAGGTAAGCTGGGCCTGGAGCAGTCTATGCTGGAGGAAAATGAGGGCCACCTCATTTCCAGAACCATGTACGAGAGACATGATTTAGTCCAACCCCTACCAGTCTCCTGTCAGTGATACTCTAATGAGAAGGAACATTAGAATTTGTAATATCACTGTTCCTTTGGTGTGTGACCTATTGTAAGACTCACAGGACTACAAGTAATAGCCAAACAAAATGTTTTTTAAATTATAATTAAACAGAACATATATACACAAACAGTTATTGCACGAGTACATCTAAACACATCTCTCCCTGTTAGGGCACACCCATAACTCCCTGGTCATGTGTGATGTGACATTACTTATTCTGATGACCTTCACTTACAGCTCTTAAGGTGGTCCCTTTTTAAGGTCGTCCCACAACAGGATCGGTATCCTTGTACCCACGACAATACGATGGAGAAAAAGTGGGTGAGCAGGAAACAATGTGACTAGGTTGTCAAATAACTATCATGTTTTAATGAGTCACTGTTGGAACTCGATCACAGTTCAATTTGTGCTTTTCTATTGTAGATGAACAGAGAGAAAAGTATACGTTTAAAAATAAGGGGCCGCCCATTTAAGACAGAAATGAGAAATTTTTTTCTCTGAGGGTCATGAGTCTTTGGAACTCTCTTCCTCAAAAGGCAGTGGAAGCAAAGCCTTTGAATATTTTTAAGGCAGAGGTAGATAGATTCTCGATAAGCAAGAGGGTGAAAGGTTATTGGGGGTAGGCGAGAATGTGGAATTGAGGTTACAATCAGATCAGCCATGATCTTGTTGAATGACGGAGCAGGCTCGAGGGGTCGAGTGGCCTACTCCTGCTCCTAGTTCGTATGTGTGTTCGTATGTACACAGTAGATCTGGGAGCAGGAAAAGTGTGCAAATCTGTTACAATAAACTGATCAATGGCTTTCTTGAATTGGAGAGAAAAAGGACATTCAAATGTGCAATGTCTTTTTTTTGCTGATTTCACAATGCAGTATTAACTCATTCATCTGTAATCTTCAAATATCAAGAAATATAGAATTAGAAAAAGGTAATTTGCTCTATTAAAACTTTTCCTTCCACCAATCAAGACCAGTTTTGTTTAAGGACCCTAACCATTTATTTAATATCCCAAGAGAGGTAACAAAGCAGAAGAAACATTTCCAGGAAGATAAGCTCTGTGAAATCTCTCCCTGGCCCTCACTGTAATCTAGCAAAGCTCTGGGATAACTGTCTGACTACAGCCTACATTATTCAACCCTCACCAGTCACTGACAGAAGACATTTCAGTAGTTGCAACAGCACAGGAACCATTCAGCTCCTCTCGTCTTTGATCAATGTCTACACTTAGCCTTGTAACCTGCAATGTTGTCTTCTTAACTCGATGCGATCAGGATTTTCTCAAAGGAGTTTAA
Source organism: Heterodontus francisci (assembly GCF_036365525.1). NCBI lineage: Eukaryota > Metazoa > Chordata > Chondrichthyes > Heterodontiformes > Heterodontidae > Heterodontus > Heterodontus francisci. The sequence goes on along the minus strand of NC_090373.1, from coordinate 152,438,376 downwards.
AGATGCAACACTAACTGCTTTTGCTAGGATATATTTTTTGTGTGGAGAAGGGAAGGGAGATGGGTGGGGGGAAATGGGAATACTATCAATTATATATTTCTGCCATACTGTTGGATGCCAAGGTACACCATAGCTGTCAAAGTACATTTGCCAGTAAACCCTAATCCACAGCAACTCAATTCCCTAAAGATGATAAATAGGTGAGGGTGTGTCTTGGCAGTGCATTGAAATTGTTCAAACACATTTGCCCCTAGTATAGGTAGGTGGTAGGGAAATATAGGGACAGGTGGGGATGTGGTAGGAATATGGAATTAGTGTAGGATTAGTATAAATGGGTGGTTGATGGTCGGCACAGACTCGGTGGGCCGAAGGGCCTGTTTCAGTGCTGTATCTCTAAACTAAACTTAACTGTTAGTTAATACTGCTCCAGCAACTGGAACCAAGGCACTTGCAGCATGCAAATGAGAAGCATATATAATGCAATTAGCAATAAACAACAGAAAATTATGAATTAGAATTCATCCAGAAAACAACTTGAGTCTGCCGACATTATTAAAACCTGGGTCCGAGTATTACTTTCCCCAGGGTTGAGAAACATTCATTTCCCAGACGCTAAATAGAAGCAAAGTGAGCAGGGAGCCATTATCTTGGTTCCCCACTCCTGTGAAGAAATTAGACAAAGTCAGCATGGGTTTACTAAAGGGAAATCATGCTTAACAAATCTACTGGAATTTTTTGAGGATGTAACTAGTAGAACAGATAAGGGAGAACCAGTGAATGTGGTGTATTTGGATTTTCAGAAGGCTTTTGATAAGGTCCCACATCAGAGGTTAGTGCGCAAAATTAAAGCGCATGGGATTGGGGGTAATATACTGACATGGATTGAGAATTGGTTGACAGACAGGAAACAGAGTAGGAATAAATGGGTCTTTTTCCGGGTGGCAGGCAGTGACTAGTGGGGTACCGCAGGGATCAGTACTGGGGCCCCAGCTATTCACAAAATATATTAATGATTTGGATAATGGAACTCAAGTTTGCAGACGACACAAAGCTGGGCGGGGTGGGGGGGTGGGGGGTGCGGAATGTGAGCTGTGAGGAGGATGCAAAGAGGCTCCAATGTGATTTGGACAAGTTGGGTGAGTGGGCAAATGCATGGCAGATACAGTGTAATGTAGATAAATGTGAGGTTCTCCACTTTTGTTGTAAAAACCAAAAGTCAGATTATTATCTGAATGGTGATAGATTGGGAAAGGGGGAGGTGCAACGAGACCCGGGTGTCCTTGTACACCAGTCGCTGAAAGCAAGCGTTCAGGTGCAGCAAGCAATTAGGAAGGCGAATGGTATGTTGGCCTTCATTGTAAGAGTATTTGAGTACAAGAGCAAGGATGTCTTACTGCAGTTATACAGGGCCTTGGTGAGACCACATCTGGAGTATGGTGTGCAGTTTTGGTCTCCTTATCAGAGGAAGGATATTCTTGCCATGGAGGGAGTGCAAAAAAGATTTACTGGGCTGATTCCTGGGATGGCAGGATTGTCGTATGAGGAGAGATTGGGTCGACTAGGTTTATATTCATTAGAGTTTAGAAGAATAAGAGGGGATCTCATAGAAACCTATAAAATTCTAAAAGGACTAGACAGGCTAGATGCAGGGAGGATGTTCCCGCTGGCTGGGAGGTCCAGAGCCATGGGTCACAGTCTCAGGATATGGGGTATGCCATTTAGAACTGAGATGAGGAGAAATTTCTTCAGGTGGTGAACCTGTGGAATTCTCTACCGCAGAAGGCAGTGGAGGCCAAGTCATTAAATATATTCAAGAAGGAAATAGATATATTTCTTAATGCCAAAGGGATCAAGAGATATGGAGAGAAAGCGAGAACAGGGTACGGAATTAGACGATTAGCCATGATCTTTTTTGAATGGCGGAGCAAGCCCGAAGGGCTGAATGGCCTACTCCTGCTCCTATTTTCTATGCACCCATGTTACATTGCCCCAGTGGTTCCTATGTCAGCTGCTCTGGTTCTGTGCCTAGAACAAGCATGGTGTCAGGGAAGCCATGGTGATGAAGCAAGAGGTGAGAACTTCCAACTCTCCCACCTCAGTTTCCTGTGTTTTTGGAGCATTCATTTCTAATAGTAGTCAGTGGTAGTGGGCCTTGTGCTTGGAACCCCCTTAGATGGGAAGGTCTGTAAAGGAATCCAGCCAAAATAAGGGGTTATCGGGTTAAAAGAGTTATTTGCCTATGAATTAGGGATTAAAAAATTAAAAGCAGAGTTCATCTTCTTAAAAGGTTAAAAGAAGTTCATAGGCATGCCTCTGACATGCCTCTGTAGTGAAGGGCTTGCCTCATCTTAGAGCATGGAGGCAGCTTCTGATGAGAAGGATTCACTCCAAAAAGTCATGAACCTCATCACACAGTAAAACATTGATAACACAATTTGCAAATGATCACACAAGCTACCACAGTGTAATAGTTGATCAGATGGTCTTCTGTGGACAGTCGTAAACCATAGTCAACTGAAATTGTGACAAAACTGACCAAACTCAAGAAACTGAATTATAATTTTGAAACACAGTTAGGTGACTAAGGAAATTGACCAGCATGAGAGGCACCCAGCTTGGTGCTGGCCTGGACTTTCTTGTAATCAAAGAAGGTGGATCTCTACCAGAAATTAACAATTATTTAGCCTTATTTGGGAAATAGAAGGGGACGAACCTACTTGCAAGATAGATAACACCCCCATACGTAAAATAAAACTAGTTATGCAGCTTAGAAATAGTGTAAATATTGGAACCACATAGTGGATTCATTGGATTCACTCCAGCGTTTCTCACAATAAGGTTCCTAAACCCTTATTGGGTGCGGTGACAATAGTTCTCCCCTTAATTGGGATAAAGGTATCTCACTGAACTCTGTAGCTTTCTACTTGGGGATTTCAGGTAAATGCTGCTTTAAATATTGATGGATATCTTAAATATTTTACTGCAACAATATTTAGACTTAGAATTTGGATTCTCCACTAGGAATAAGGTTATACTTTATTTTCCTACAGCTATTAACGTTGCGATTGACTTTGCAAGTTTGGTTCTTTAATAAACTTTTATATAATTTAAAAATTATAGTTTTCTGTATCGCAAACTCGAGAACCCCATCTCCATTCACTCTTCAGTGGGAAGGTACATCATTGAGGAGAGATGTCTGGGTTGTTGTAATCAGGCTAAAACTTGCTAAAAAGGCTATCTGGAGGAGAGTAATATCCTCAGCTGGTTCCTATCCTTTGTTGGGAGTTAGATCAGTTCTTCAGACCCATTCTAGTGTTTGTGATATCTGTCTTTCTCAGCCTTAAGTGAAAGTGATCATCTGGGAGTATGCCTGATCCGTGATTGTCCCAAAAATGGACTAGGATTATAATCCACTTCAAGTCTGGGGGACCAGGCAGCAAGGCAGGGAAAGCTGCAACAGTAAGTAGCATCTTTCTTCTGCAACGTTCCATCAGCCTGGACCTTGGGGCCTGGAATATTTGGCTGCTGTCTTCCAACACCTGAAGTTGGTGGACAGCTCTACATTTTCAGGCTGAAGTTTGGCCAATTTCAGCCTCTGAAGCTGGCTAATAACGTGATGAGAACGTGAAACTCACTGCCACAAGGAGTAGTTGAAGTGAATAGCATAGATGAATTTAAGTGGGAGCTAGGTAAGTACAGGAGGGAGAAAGGAATAGTAGATATGCTGATAGGGTTAGATGAAGTAAGGTGGAAGGAGGCTCGAATGGAGTTTAAATACTGGTCTAGACCGGTCGGGCTGAATGGCCTGTTTCAATTCTATTTAAACAAACTTTTTCATAAAGGAGCATTCAGGTCAATGTTTTAAATTGGCAGTGCAACCTCAGTTCCAAAGACAACTTTATTAGGCAGAGTACGAACTTCGAATTTAGAATGAATTATTTGTTCAGTAAGTCAATACAAATTGCAAACATTTATATGTTCAAATGTAACAGTTTCATATCATTTACTAGATGGAAATTATCGCCACACTTTATAACTTAATGCTGTATAGTAGGCTGAAAGGCTGGAATTAGTGCTGGCAAGTTTCTGATTATGCAGTACATGAGGAATTTGAGTATTCTACACTCAACTGCATTTTGTTCGAGTGAATGGTATTCATAATTTCTAATCACTTTTCAATTTCTCCCCATCACCATCTTAACCCCACCAAAAAGGCAGGTACTTGACCTGCTTTGAACATTCTGCCAGAATTCAAGAAAGAACTTGTATCATTTATACAGCTGCTTTCATGATATCACTATGTTCGAAAGCTCTTGGAGTACAAATCTGTACTCCAGTCAGCAAAGTTTTATGTTGGGATATTTGGAAAATATTGGAGAGTAGTGGCTGGATATTTGGACACATGGGTACATTACCTGATTGCCACATACATACATTTTCCAACCTGAGTCACTGGATTGTCATCACGAACCCAAGCTAATTTTTTGCCCCATTTCAACCACCCGCAACCCCCGTTTTTAGCCCCTGAGGCCAACTGATGTGCCCCAACTGAGATAATTGTATTCAGATTAGAATGAGGAATAGAACCAGGAATAGATCAGAATAGAACTTGGGCCTTTCTGGCCTCTACAGCAAAGTGTCTATGTTTCGATTTGGAATAAAAACTGGGGAAATGCATAAAAAGCGCCCAATCCAATATTGCCGGTTTTTCACTATCATTGGCCTCACTATCACCCACGTTGTGTTTACATAAGGTGACATATCAATGATCATTACGAGGACAGGTATCTCAGTGATTGATTCTGGTGGTTGTTGCAAACAATGGAAAAACAAAGAGAAATTGTTATGGATTACCAATGGGCAAATTACATGTTTCTCAAAGCCTGAAGCAGACTCCAGCAATGCTGGTTCAGCAAATGATGATTACTCCACATTCGAACTTCAGTTTGAAAGGGGTCCTCTGGATTAATAAGTCTTTTTAAGAAAAGTGCAAAGTAAGTACAGCTCGGTGTAGCGTAGTGTACTGCTGATCTCATATATCACTGCCAACACCCTGCAGGGCCAAAGTCATGTTCTGAGGGAATTTTAGCCCTGGGAATCACTGTCTGTGTTACTAATTCATGCCTAGTTGATACTAGCTGTCATCTAAATTATTCAGATAATGATTCCAATTTCTTAGAGTCAATGCTCATTTGATGAAAGGGCCTGCAGAATTCCAAAAGCTTGTGAAACATCTGTCAGAAAATTTCAGCATTGAAGACTAGGAGAAACAAATAGCATTAGAATAAAGAGTCATCCAGAAATAGGAGGGATCATAAAGGGGAGCAATGTTAATATGGCTAAGGCAGGTTTGGAGTGTATGTACGTGAATGCACGGAGCATACCAAATAAAGCTGGTGAGCTACAGGCACAAGTTGCCACACTGTTATGATATTGTGGCAATGATGGAAATTTGGCTCAAACAACGGCAGGAACGGGAACTTAACAGTCCAGACTGCAATGCATTCAGGAGAAGCAGGGAAGGGAATAAAAGCAGAGGATGGCAGTATGGATCAAAAATACTGTTAGTCCTGAAAAGGGATGAAGTACTCAAAGGTTCAAATCTGGTTAGAATTAAGAAGCAATTGTTTACTATAGACCACCAAGTAGTGGGAAGGAGATGGAGAAGCACATTTACAAGTATAGTTCAGAAAGATGTAAAAATAATAGAGTAATGATAACGGAAAAGGATAATGAGAAACTTAATTAACCTAATAAAGGTTGGGGGGGAAACAATGCAAAGGGCAAGAAAGGTGAGGAATTCTTGAGGAAGCCTCTATCAATGTGAGAGCACTTGAGAAGTATTGGCAATAATGTTATTAGTTTTAGAGTAGTTTTTGAAAAGGAAAAGGAGCAATTAAAGAGGAAGATATTTAACTGGAAGAGGACTAATTTTAGGGAGTTGCAAAGGGATCTGGCTCAGGTGGAATGGAAATAAAGATTATTGGGTAAAACAGTAAATGAACAATGGGAGGCCTTCAAGAGGAGCCCAGCTTGGGCAGACTGGGCACATACCTATAAGGGAGAATGTCCTTGACAATATTTATCCCACAACCAACCTCACTAAAAAAAATTCTCTGATCATTATCTCAGGTCACCCCCACCACTCCCTTAGTACTGCACTGGAGTGTCAGCCTCGATTTTGTGCTCAAATGCTCTGGAGTGGTAATTGAATCTTCTAACTCACAGCTGGCACCATTTTTAGCCACCATCCATTCTCCACCCTGCCTCATATATTGGACAAGGTTGGTGTAGGCATAGATAGGAACAGGAGTAGGTTACTCAACCCCTCGAGCCTGTTCCACTTTTCAATTAGATCATGGCTAATCGGTAACTTAACATCATCTACCTGCCTTAGTTCTGTTTTCCTTAATAACCTTGCCCAACAAAGGTGGCAAGCATAAAAGGCGAGGTTGGGAGTGGAACGGAACAACACTGTGTTCAGACTGTGGGGGGAGTTTTATCCTGGCGGCCGAGATCCCCGCGTCACCTCTTTTCTAGAAGGCCCGCCGATTTTAGTGCCAATCAGGCATTTAAGCAGACAGCAGCAGGCCTTCCATAGGATCTAGAACCCCGTCGCTGGAAGTCCGGCCCTTGGAGAGCTGCCAACCAATCAGAGGCTGGCATCTGCAGTGCCACCATGGAGGCAGTGGTTGCTGCTGGAAGTGGCCATCTTGGAGGCTGAGAAGCATCACTGGAGCCAGGCCTCCAGGCAGGTCGGGGGGGGGGGGAGGAGTCTCGTGGAGTGGGGGTCATGGGGTAGGGGTGAGCGGAGTCGGCTGCAAGGGTAGGGGAGAGGCTCTCAGCGGGCTCCCCCCTTCCTGATGCCAGGTCCCTCGTTCAGGCACTAAGTGAACAAAAGACTGCACCCCCCCCCCCCCCCACCCCCACCACCGACCCCGGAACCAGGAGCCAGCCTGCATGGATAATTGCGGCTGCGGCAGGAAGAAACCCTTAATTGAGGGTTAAATACCCAGTTAAGAGCCTCCATTGGTGGTGGCTAGGGAAGTCTGTTCATAGGTTTTACTGCCCCGGATTAAATTTTGACGAGGTAGGATGGTGGCAGGAACCTCCCTCCAACCACCATCCCAGCAGATTTTATGCTCTCCCCACCTTCAAACCCACCCCATGGGGAAGGGCATGAAATTCTGTGAGTCTGAAACAAATGGTGTGAAAAAAATCATGAAGTGATATTACAGGACAAGGAATCCTGTGGGGTGAGTATACTGGCAAACATTTAATGTAATTTAAATTCATCAAATATAAAGTAAGACTAGATCAATTAAACAATATAAAATCTAAAGCCAATTTGATAATTTATCATATAATTACAATCAGTGTTCAATTAATTAATCAGATCTAGGGAATAAAGTTAAAATTAAATAGCAAGGGATTGTAACGCTAAAGGGTTCTGAATTTTTCTGTAAATTAAAATCTGAGATATATAGATAATAAGAGTTAAGCAAAAACATTTAAGTTAACTCTCTATTAAATAAAGTGACATCAGCACAAGGGAAGCAGCTGATTATTGAGTAGCTAGTGAGTCTTTATTTAAGTCTTAAGTTTATTTCTGTTAAGTCAGTGAATGGTCTAATCAATAGAAGCATGTCAGGGCATTTCAGTCCCTTGCAATACTCATCCTGTCCCGAATGGGAACTCTAGGACAATTTCCATGTCCTGGACAACCACATGTGCAGGAAGTGTCATCAGCTGGAGCAGCTCATATTCCAGTGATTGGGCCGGCATCATCGGGAGCCCACCCGCGAGCCCAGAGGTGACCAATTAGGAGGCCGCCTCCAGGAAAATACCTCACATGGGCAAGTGCGGGCTTGTGATGCTCATTTGGTCCCAACGTTGGGGTCCCAAATCCCGTGGAAAAGTCTTGCCCAATAAGTCACCAGTACTGGATCAGTTGCATCCAAGGATGCTGAGGGAAGTAAGGGTGGAAAATGCGGAGGCACTGTCCACAATCTTCCAATCCTCCTTAGATACAGGGGTGGTGCCAGAGGACTGGACAATTGAAAATGTAACACCCTTGTTCAAAAAAAGGGTGTAAGAATAAGCCCAAAAATTACAGGCCAGTCAGTTTAACCACAGTGGTGGGAATGCATTTAGAAATGATAATCTGGAACAAAATTGACAGTCACTTGGGTAAATATGGATTCATTAAGGAAAGCCAGTACAGATTTATTAAAGGCAAATTGTGTTTCACCAACTTGTTTGAGTTTCTTGATGAGGTAACAGAGAGGGTTGATGAGGGTAATTCGGTTGATGTGGTGTACAGAGATTTCCAAAACGTGTTTAAGTGCCACGTAACAGCTTGTCAGCAACATTGAAGCCCATTGAATGAAAAGGAAAGTAGCATCAGGGTTATGAAGTTGGCTGAGTAACAGGAAACAGAAAGTAGTGGTGAATTATTGTTTTTCAGACCACAGGAAGTTACAAGGCTGAATTTTATGCGCCCTCTTGAGATGGGTTCAGAGGCGGGGGAGCCATAGAATTGCAACAAGAGGCAGAGGGCGGAGACCCATCGCAATGCAATTTTGTCAGGGGCGGGATAGGCCAACAATGGCCTTCCTCCCCACAGGCCTACCCATAAGAGGCCTATTGACAGCCACTTAAGAGCCTCTTCCTGCTACAGCTGGGAGTTAACCAGTGGTGTGGGGTTCACCCACCATACAGGGAGGTCACCAAGTAAAATGAGGTGACATCCCTGCGGGCTTAGGAGCCCTCCTTTGTAGGCAATTTGTGACTCACAGAGGGCTCCCACTGGGAAAACCTGCACCTCCCTGAACACCCCTCCCCCTGCACTAAACGCCCTACCTACCCACCACCCCCCCAAACCCCCCCACCAGGGCCTACCTGTCTGGCCTCGGTGACCCTGCCACACTGACCTTGGATCCAAGCTCAGTGCTGAACCTGGGTCCAAAGCCTCTTGCAGTACTGGCAGTGGCCACCGCTCCCATGGAGCTGCTGGTACTGGTGAGCAGCCGGCTCTGTGATTGGCCGGCAACTCTTAGAATGGAATCCTCATCTTTAAAGCAATGGGGATCCCGGCACCGGGCCGTAAATTGGCCCGGTGCCATAATATCACTCCAGTGGGACTCCAGCTGGCATGGGCGGGATACCCCCACCTTTTCAGTCCAACACTGGGAGCCCTGCCGTGGTCCCATATAGTGGGGTTACCCAGGGGTCGGTATTTGGATCACTGCTTTTCTTGGTGTATATTAATGACCTATACTTGGGTTTACAGGCCACAATTTCAAAATTTGGAAGTATTGTGAACTGTGAGGCAGATAGTGATAGAACCTGCTGCACCCCTAGCCAAGTTGTTCCAGTACAGCTACAACACTGGCATTTACCCAGCAATGTGGAAAATTGCCCAGGTATGTCCTGTGCACAAAAAGCAGGACAAATCCAATCCAGCCAATTACTGCCGTATCAGTCTACTCCCGATCATCAGGATAGTGATGGAAGGAGTCGGAGACAGGGCTATCGAGCAGCACTTGCTCAGCAATAACCTGCACAGTGATGCTCGGTTTGGGTTCCGCCAGGGCCACCATGCTCTTGACCTCATTACAGCCTTGGTCCAAACATGGACAAAAGAGCTGAATTCCAGAGGTGAGGTGAGAGTGACTGCCCTTGACATCAAGGCAGCATTTGACTGAGTATGGCATCAAGGAGCCCTAGCAAAACTGGAGTCAATGGAAATCAGGGGGGAAACCCTCTGCTGGTTGCAGTCATACCTCGCACAAAGGAAGATGGTTGTGGTTGTTGGAGGCAATCATCTGAGTCCCAGGACATCACTGCAGGAGTTTCTCAGGGTAGTGTTCTGGGCCCAACCAGCTTCAGCTGATTCATCAATGTAGAAGTGGGGATGTTTGCTGATGATTGCACAATGTTCAGCAGTATTCGTGACTCCTCAGATATTGAAGCAGCCCAGGTACATATGCATCAAGATCTGGACAACACCCAGGCTTGGGCTGATAAGTGGCAAGTAACCTTCTCCCTTTGACATTCAATGGCATTACGATCACTGAATCCTCCACTATCAATATCGTGGATGTCACCATTGACCAGAAACTGAACTGGACCAGTCATATAAATACTGTGGCTACAAAGGAGGTCAGATACTGAGAATTCTGCAGCGAGTAACTCACCTCCTGACTCCTCAATGCCTGCCCGCTACCTACAAGGCAAAAGTCCGGAGTGTGATGGAATACTCTCCACTTGCCTGGATGGGTGCAGCTCCAACAACACTCAAGAAGCTCGACACTATCCAGGACAAAGCAGCCCATTTGATTGGCACCCCATCCACCTCCTTCAAATTCATTCCCTCCACCACCGATGCACAGTGGCAGCAGTGTGTACCATCTCCAAGATGCATTACAGCAACTCACCAAGTCTCCTTCGACAGCACCTTCCAAACCCGTGAGCTCTGCCACCTATAAGGACAAGGGCAGCAGATGCATGGGAACACCACCACCTGCAAGTTCCCCTCCAAGCCACAGACCATCCTGACATGGAACCATATCGCCATTCCTTCACCGTCGCTGGGTCAAAATCCTGGAACTCCCTTCCTAACTGCACTGTTGGCATACCCTACACCCCAAGGACTGCAGCGGTTCAACAAGGCTGCTCACCACCACCTTCTCAAGGGCAATTAGGGATGGGCACTAAATGCTGGTCTAGCCAGCGACGCCCACATTCCCTGAACGAATAGTGAAAAAAAGACTTCAAGAGGACACAGACAGGCTGGGAGAATGGGCAGACATGTGGTAGATGGAATTTAGTGCATAGAAGTGTGTGTAAAAGTGGAGATCTTCATTTTTGTAGGAAGAACAAGGAGAGACAATATAAAATAAAGGTTACAATTCTAAAGGGGTGCAGGAGCAGAGGGACCTGTGGGTACATGTGCACAAATCATTGAATGTGGCAGGACAGGTTGAGAAAATAGTTAAAAGGGCAAATGGGCTTTATTAGTAGTGGAATAGAGTACAAAATCAAGGAGGTTATGATGAGTCACTATAAAACATTGGTTTGACCTCAACTGGAGTATCGGTTGGGATTTAACAGGACCCGATGGAAAAGGGAAGACTCCCATTCCAATAGTAATTTTGCACTGCCTGGCCAATTAACGGCCAGCAAGTAGGGTGACCAGCTACTCAGCGCCTGAAGGTGGACTTTCAGTTGCAGGCCACATCGTCACTTGGCGTGGAAAGAATTGATGGCCATGTTTAAAAGGCCGTCAGCACCTGAGCCTTGATGTAGATATCTGTTCTTGCAGCTGCCATCCCAACGAACACTGTCAAAGGACTCAGGCCTGCCAGCACCCAGCTGCCAGAGACCCTCAATTTTGCATCATCCAGCTGCCAGAGACCCTCCAGCATCCTCCGAAGAAAGGCACAGGAGACACACACTTGTAGACATAGTAGAAGCTAGATTCTGGGTGGCCCCACAGTTCAATGACAACTCCCTCTACATTCTCCTGCAGGCTACTCAGACAAGGCAGGAGGTCCTGTTCCCCAGGGACAGAAGGAGGAGACCTCCCTGCTTAACTAAGCAAGTCCAGACGGAGGTCACAGAGGAGGGCAGCAGATGTGGGGTTGTCTAGAAAACCTGGCTGCAGTGCTGCAAGCGTGTCAATGACCTTCTCCATTCCACAAAGGCGAATACCCCACTCGGTGTCCTTTGGGGACAGCAAAATGACAGGTGTGAAGATGCAGATGGTTGGGAAGGAGAGTCCACCAGGTTGGTAGCAATGGGTGGAGGCTACAGCATCTCCTTCGTGAGGAATGGATGCAGCTCAGTCTCAGGGAGTGAACCTCACACTGCTGACCTTCACCAGGTGGCTCTAGAGAGCTCTAATGACACATGCATGCCATTGGCCCTGCCACAGCACCAAACATGCAAGGCGATTAGGCATCATGTTTGCTCTAGTGCAGCAACCGGCATTCTTCTTCCATGTTCCTGTAGGAGAAGAGGGCCCAGAACGCCAGGAGAGAGTCAGGACAGGTGGTGGAGTCCCAGTCATTGCCATGCGGACGCCCATGGATGAGGAGGCTCTCAAGCTGGCAAGTTCTCATGGCAGCCGCTCCATCGCAGACAGTGAGGCCAGAATACATTCACAGGAGAGTGAGTCGCCTCATCAGCAGGCATGAGGGAAACCTCAGGTGAGCGTGAGGGGTAATAAATAAAAACAAGAAATGCTGGAAATACTCAGCAGGTCTGGCAGCATCTATGTAGAGAGAAGCAGAGTTAACGTTTCAGGTCAGTGACCCTTCTTCAGAACATGAGGGATGGTGTTCATGTGTCCTCCAATGTACAGACCTCAATGTGAGGTGCAGGTGACTCTGCAGGCTCCTGTCTGGAGGTCTGAGGAGTGCTGATTATTCTGTTCTCGTTGGCAGATCAAGCACGAGAACACAGAGTTGCCGTCTCTGGGGAGGGTGAGGGTGGGGGTGGGGGAACAGTCGTCCATCTCTGAGGAGGTGGAGGGGACCTCAAAGTATGCAATGTCACCACATTCCCGCACACCCGCCACCAGTGCAGATACTTTTACCTCGGGTTTACGTTCACAAGAAAAATCGGAGTCACAACCTGGTGAGAGCACCACACATGCACCTGACCAGCAGTCAGAGGCTGTGACAGCCGAGGCCACTGACACTCAGAGGAGTGTGGGACGCCTGGCCCATGCTGAGCCCCAGACTGATGATGTGCCTCTGGAATCATCTGTGAGGCAGCAGATGCTGGAAATCCAGAGTGAGGTGCATGAAGATCTGGTGGAGATTCCAGAGAGTATGTACACCTTGACTCATACACTGCTGACAATCCAACCAGGCCATGAGTGCTACAATCTCCCTCTTGTCTGAGCACGTGGCCTCCGCCATCGAGAGATTGGTGACTCTGATGCCAGTTAGTGGATGCTGGAGATGCTCACAGACCTGCATGTCATCGCCTTGTCCATGTCTATTCAGCAGTGGCATGGAGACAGAGGAATGAGGCACCTGGAGTCTCCTTCTCAGGTCAGCAGGGAGGTGCAGCTGTGCCTTACGAGGGAGGAGGAGCAGCTACCTTCTGCATCTGGGAGCTCCTGTCACGGCGCTTCTGGAGTGGGAAGTGGCTCTTCAGCCCCTCTGCCAGCAACACCAGTGCCTGACGACATAGGAGGCTCCTGCCCCTCTGCAGTAGCTCCTCAACATGCCTGGACCTAGCAGGAACATAAGAACGTAGGAGAAGGAGTAGGCCATTCAGCCCATTGAGCCTGCTCCACCATTCAATACAATCATGGCTAATCATCCACTTCAATGCCTTTTCCCCACATTATCCTCGTATCCCTTATGTCATTGGTATTTATAAATCTGTCAATCTCTGCTTTAAACAATGACTGAGCTTCCACAGCCCTCTGAGTAAAGAAATTTCTCCTCAACCTGGTCCTAAGTGGCTTCCCCCTTATTTTGAAATTGTGTCAGGCCTCAGACAGCCAGCAAACGGCCACCAAGGTCATCCCAGGCCATCGGGCAGCAAAGTCAGCAGCCTGCCTCCAAGCAGCCGGCAGCAAAAGGGGAGCACCACATAGGAGCTCTCACAAAAGAATTAAGAAAAAGCATTCAATGCACTTGGGCCTCATGGGTGAATGGATAGTTAAAGATTCTCTGCTTGTGTCAGATGATTTTTGTGATAAATGTTGGATTTGGCTCATGCAGTTTCCATCTTTTAGTGCAGGATAGGCATGGGTCAACCTATGGGTTTGTGTGTTCATCCTTTGCACATTGTTGAAGCTCCAGGTTCTGGTGTCGAGGGGTTCTGGGCTAAGAGCAGAGGTGAGTGGCATTCGTGTTGGAGGAATGCGGTTCTTTAATTAACTGGTTGACTGCTGTGGCAGGGGTCAGGCGAAATGAATGCATATAAGAACGCCTGAGCCTCCCTTGTGCCTATGCTGTTGTGCCCTCCATGCAGTTCCTCATGTCTTTCAGGATTGTGCAGCTGGTCATCAGATTCTTCATCTTCCTCCTCATCTAAGGACTCCTCGCGCTCCAAGTCCACTTCAGCCAAGGCTTCCCCCTCTGCAGCGCCAGGTTGTGTAAAGTGCAACAAACCACCACTATCCGGGAGACCCTTGCTGGGGCATATTGAAGTGACCCACTGGAATGATGCAGGCACCTGAATCTCATCTCAATTGTGGCTCACATTGTGGCATTCCTCAGCCTCCATCATGGGTTCCTCACAGGTGAAATAAAAATCAGGGCTTGGGGGTAAAGATGGGGTAGTGGGACTAGCTGAGCTGCTTTTGCACAGAGCAGGCACAGACACAATGGGCTGAATGGCCTCCTTCTGTGCTGTAACTATTCTATGATTCTACATCTAGCGGGCAGCAGCCATAGAGAGAGCAGACTAGTTTAAGGATTCTCTGTCGACAACTTAAAAAATTAAAGTTTAGATGAGGCTGCTGCCACTTGAGTCAATGTCATAGCTGGTCCATCCAGCTTATCAGCTTATATGTGCCCAAAAGTGAGAAGGTCTATGCAGCCACTATATCTGTAGATGCGGTAGAAGCAGTGGCAGAACCATCTCAGGAATCAGCACCAGGACCATTAAATCCAAAACTACCTTGACTGGGACTCCACATCCAGCTAATACACTTCTCCCTTCGCTGAGGAATTATTTCGAACAAGTCCCAGTTTTTCTTCACGAGAATTAATTGAGGTTTTTAAAAATTTGATAGGATCAAACATTGAAGATAAGGAGTAATCAACTTAAAATTGTGACTGAGGTGAGTGTTTATGCGATGCTGCTAAACCTTTGCCGCAGGGAATAGTTGAGGAAAAGTTGCTTGCATCCTTTAAAGGAAAATTGGATAAATATTTTAAAATGTGGAAAATACAAGGCTATGCAGAGCATGCTGGATCAATTTTGGATTGCTCTAGCAAAGAGCCAGCATAGACACGATGGGCTAAATGGCCTCCTTTGGCCTATAAACCGTGGCTGTATGGTTCTACTTGCATGTAGCTTCAGTCTCTAATGACGTTCTCATACAGAATGTGCAAAAGAGAACCAGGTATGTAAAATTACACAGTGAAAGTTATGAGCGGGGGTGACTACCTTTGAACCTGTAATTTTCTAGCCTCTGCTCATTCAGTTCCCAATGGATATATTTTGACAGATGTTTCATAATTTTAACACATTTCACTGTCCCTTTCATCAGGTGAGAAGTAACTTGATAAGAAATTGGAATCATTATTTGAATAATTTAAATAGCAGTCTCTATAAACTGGATATGCACTACTAACAAGGATTGCAATTCCCCCAGATTCAAATGCCTTCAGAATATTCCTGATGCCCTGCAGGGTGCTGGCAGTGATTTATATTGCCTTATCACACTTGCAGAAATTAAGACAAACCAAGGAGAAGCAATCTTTTACAAAGCAAAATAAATTAAAGGATTTTTTTCCTAAATAAATACTTCCATTGGCTTTAGGAAATGCTGGTAGATGCTTCTAATTATATAGGTAGCGGATTTCTTTCTGTCCTTCGATATCAAAGAAGACAGCCAGGATATCATCTCATTTTTTTTAAGCATGAGTTCCTTAGTGACTGAGACTGATTTTTGCCTGGAATGAGCATCCGCAGAATGAACAGTGGATCCTGGATTCACCAGGTTGCGAATCTTGATTTTTCAAGTGACTGTTTCTCAGCTGGCATTTACATTCAGCATCAGTAATGCGACAGGCCTCATAGTATGAGGTGCCTTCATGGATGGTATCCCGCCATGCTTTCGAATCTTGAGAAATTTTTCTCTCTATGATTCAGTTCTGGAGAATAATCGCAGTCTTACCACTCTCAGAATTGCAGCATATTTCTGCAAATTTTAGTTTGATAAAATAATTAAATCGAATTAATTGAGATGCTCGCAACTTAGCGGGTTCACAAGAACACACAATATTTACAGATGAGGAAGGTCATTCAAATCATCTGAGTTCACCCAGCCTGAAAGATCCTAAAGTTCCTGCATTTTAACAATCGGCAACAACTTGCATTTAATGTAGTAAAACGTCCCAAGGCACTTCACAGAAGCGTGACATGAATTGACATTGAGCCAGAGAAGGAAACTCCAATAGTTTCTTGAAAGACTCTTCTTATTCAATTGAACCTACTTTTCATTCACCTTATAGTAATATTACAAATTTACCTTCTCCATTCGTTTTTTTAATCTCTAGTGTATCATCTCTCAGGTTGAAAGGCCCAAGTTTCTCCACATATTGATGATGTCTCAGACTTTTGACATGAGGGATCAGCCTCAATGCACTTCCTCCAATGCTTGAATCCAAACACAGAAACAGAAAGAGGCCATTAGGCCCATCAGCTAAAAAAGAGCTAATTCCACATTCCAGTTCTTGGTCCATAGCTCTGTCGGTTATGGCACCTCAAGTACATATCCCTCTATTTTTTAAACACGATGAGTGTTTTAGCCTCTACCACCCTTTCAGATAGTGAATTCCAACCACCACGCACTGCGCCCCCCCCCCCCCCCCCAACAACCCACCTCCCCAGCTACTTCGGGATGAAAGGATTTTCTCCTCAATCCACCTCAAATTCTTCTGTCAATTTAAATCTATGCCCCTTGGTAAGGAAACCTCTCTGCTAAGGAAATGCTTTCTTCCTATCCACTCTATTTAGGCCCCTCGTAATTTTATACACCCTAATAAAATCCCCCCTCAACCTCCTCTGTTCCAAGGAAAACAACCCCAGCCTATCTCTTTTGTTTCTCAATAACGAAAGCTGGCTATAGCACTAAGCTGTGGTCTGACCAGAGCACTGTAAAATTTGATCGTAACTTTATTTTTATTTTGGCTACTTAGTACATCTAGAAACTGAGATCCAAGGATGTGAGAACGCCCAGGCTTAGGTGTCCCTCTCTTACATCACTAGCCTTATAAGGAGGCTTCACCTCCTCAATGTAAGGCTGGGCCAGCACCTGCATATTTCTGATCTATCTGTCACTCTGGCACTGGATTTTCACTCATTTAGTGTTTAATACTGGAATTATTAGAACAGCACTATTATCAGCTGGAACTGGAGTAACAAAGACATCAGCTCAAACCACTGATGTCCCCATAATGTTGCTGTCAGCACCTGGACCCGCAGCATGCTAATGACAGGATAATATCATCAGCGCCATCATTATCAACAACATATATTTATACAACACCTTCAACATAGAAAACTGCTTCATAGAGGCATAATCAAATATGTAGATTCCGCGCCAATGCAGGAGATGCAGGATCGGTGACTAACAGCTTGGTCAAAGAGGTGGGTGTTACAGAGATTCTTAATGAGAAGAGGGAGGTGGTGAGGGAGCGGACCATGGAGCCCACATACCTGAAGGCACAGTGGTGGAGCAAAGGTAGATATGTGGGTGGGGGTGAGTACATCAGAGGAATAGAGAGTTCAGGGATCTGGGGTTGTAGAATTGGAGCAGTTTATAGAGAAATGAAAGGGTGAGGCCATGAAAGAATTTAAATATGAAGATGAGAATTTAACATTTGAAGGATTGTGGACAAGGAGTCAAGCCAGTTGAACGACGACAGAGGTGACAGCCAAGCAACTTGGTGCGTTAAAGGATATGGACAACAAGAAAGAGATTGTAATTTTGGCTTAAAGGTCACCATGACCTGACTGTGAAATCTTCATCATGTAGTAAAATCTGGGTGTGATTCAAACCTGTTGCACTGTGCCAAGTGACAGTATAAAATTAACCTGTTGCATTCTATGAAGTGTTTAAGAAAATCTCATTGTGCAGAAATGAGAATAGTAAGGGGCAATCATGCAGAACACAAAGGAGGATATTAACAGTAGTTATATTATTGGACAGAACATTAAACAGGAAATTATTGGAGCATGCAAAAAAGGTAATGTATTAATTGTGGGGGAATTTAATCTGCATATAGACTGGGATAATCAAATTGGCAACAGTGGTCTAGAAGGTGAGTTTGTGGAATGTTTTCATGACAGTTTCTTGGAGCAATATGTTGTAGAACCGACTAGGGATAAAGTTATCTTAGATCTCGTACTGTGTAATGAAGTAGCGTTAATAAGCAATGTAATCGTAAAAGATCCACTGGGAAATAGTGATCATAATACCATTGAATTTCATGTTAAATTTGAAAGTGACACATTTCAATCACAAACAAGAATCTTAAACTTAAACAAAGCCAATTATGAAGGTATGAGGGGAGAATTGGCTAAAGTTAATTGGGTAAATAGACTGGAAGTTATGGTGGTAAATAAACAGTGGGAAACATTTAAAGAAAGAATTCAAAGGGTTCAACTAAAGTACATTCCGTTCAAGAACAAAAACTCATCAAGAAAGACCCATCTATGGCTCACTCAGGAAGTTAAGGAAGTATTAAACTAAAAGAAGAGGCCTACAATGTTGCAAAAAATAGTAGCAAGTCTGAGGATTGGGACTGCTTTAGAAACCAGCAAAGGGCTACCAAAGAGTTGATAAAAATGGGAAAAAAAGAATATGAAAGTAAACTAGCCAGCAATATAAAAACAGATTGTAAGAGCTTTGATAAGTACATAAAAAGGAAGAGAGTAGTTAAAGTAGATATTGGTCCCTTAGAGGCAGAGACAGGAGAAATCATCATGGGAAATTAGGAAATGGCAGAGCCATTGAGCAAATATTTTGTGTCTGTTTTCACAGTAGAAGACACAAGTTCCATATCAGAAATAGGTAGTAAGCTAGGGGCTACAAGTCTCCAGGACCCAGATGGCCTACATCCCAGGGTTCTAAAAGAGATAACTGAAAAGATAGTGGATGCGCTGGTTATGATTTTCCAGAATTCCTTAGATTCAGGAATGGTCCTGTCACCTTGGAAGTTGCCAAATGTTATACTGCTTTTCAAGAAAGGAAGTAGAGAGAAAACAGGGAACTACAGGCCAGTTAGCCTAACATCAGTCGTTGGGAAGATGCTGGAAACTATTATTAAAAAATTCTTAACATTGCACTTGGTAAAGCATAGTATAATTCGAACAAGTCAGCATGGTTTTATTAAAGGGAGATCCTGTTTGACAAATGTATTAGTTTTTTGAGGATGCAAATAGTAGGGTAGATAAAGGGGAACCAGTGGTTGTCAAGATGGCTCCTGGGCTGTAAGCTCCCGAGGAAGCTCCCTTGCTGTTCAACTCTATCCATGGCCATGTGCTCCCATTCTTAGTGTTTTCTCCCCCAATCTACCCTCTTAAACTGTTTAAACTCCCCTGGCTCTTTAAATCAGTTCATTTCAGCCCTAACTAAAAGCTAACAGTTAGTTTAGTGTATTTTACCTGGATCCACTGCCCTCCCCCAGCCACACCTGCTCTTTGTTTTCTCAACGAAATTGATCCGGACGAAACAGAAGAGCACAGCTGTCGATACTTTAATCTGCAATCCTGCTGTCTTCACCGCCCAGAGTGTCCGCGGCCACGGCGTGCGGTAAGTCCATTGAGGTGAAGAAGGAGCAGCGGGACCCAAGGGAAGTCTTGAGAAAAGGTGCCCCGAACACCCAAAAAATCCACGAACGGCTCCCCGGCCGCAACTTCAAAGCGCCCGCGGGAGATGGCTCGGAGAGCATCTGCAGCGCACTGTCGGCAATGCTGTATGCCTTTATATAAACCACATCAAAAAACCTTTAGTGAATATAATCAGCTTTGTAAGTCTGCCAAAAGATGCTTCACCTCCCGAAGGACGTGGATGAGCTTTCCAGATGTCGACGGTGGGCACTGAGGAAATGGCTTATTACCTGCACCCGCTTCACCCCTCCCCCTTTCCCCCCCCTTCCACACCCCCCCTTCCCCTTCCCTGCTCCACCCACTTAGCTCACCCCCTCACAACCCCGTCCCAGCAACCCCCCCGCACTATCTTCCCCCCCCGCACCCCCTTCCCCTGCACCCCCCCACCCCCTTACAGCCTCCTTCCCAGCTCCCCCTCGCACCCCGCTCCCTCCACCCCTCCCCTTTGCATCCCCTCCTCCCACCGGCATCATCCTACACCTGTGTAGGGGCCCTAACAACCCCACTGCCTTGTGGGCGTCTCAGAGACCAAGGCTAAGGGAGTAAACTCTAACAGAAAATCCGGAGCAGAACCCAGTAGGCGGTCATGTGTCACCTTTGGCATGTTTCCGGCAGTTCGTGCAGCCATACCGGTGCCAAACGTCGTGCTCTGCACTCCTTTGGACCCCACCAGAAAGGCCGAGAGAGGGGTTTTGACGCTTGGGCAACTCTCAACCTCCATAAATTCGCTCAGGCATGCACCATGGAGAGGTCACTCCATAGTTGCCTCACAGCGACTGAAACAACATGGAAGGCAGCAGTTACGCGTTATAAGTCCAGATAAATTGGCGTAGAGATTGGGCGCCACAGGTTCCCTTTGTCGGTGGGAGAGGTCATTGCACCTCACTGGACAGCTACCGCCCGCCTCAAACCGGGCAGCCCCTGGTCAATAAGGTTCTGTCCCGCCACAGTCCACCTGCTTCAATGGGTGCTTAGAGCTCGGGGTCATTGCCCGAAAGGTGGACTGAAACACCGCATCAAACAACATGTAAAAAGGAAAGAAGGTACCAGCCCTTCGCTATGCAAGCTGGAACGTCAGAACTATGTGTCCTGGCCTGTCGGAAGACCTTACACAAATCAACGATTCTCGGAAGACCGCCATCATTAACAATGAGCTCTGTAGACTCAATGTAGACATTGCAGCACTTCAGGAGACTCGCCTCCCCGCGAGTGGATCTCTAGCAGAGCAAGACTACACCTTCTTCTGGCAGGGCAGGGATCCTGAAGAACCAAGACAGCATGGAGTGGGCTTCGCCATCAGAAACTCCTTGCTCAGCATGATAGAGCCTCCCTCGAATGGCTCGGAACGCATACTGTCCATCCGACTGCTCACCACCTCTGGTCCAGTACACCTACTCAGCATCTATGCTCCAACACTCTGCTCCCCACCTGAAGCTAAAGATCAGTTCTACGAGGAATTCCATAACATCATTAGCAGCATCCCCAACACCGAACACCTATTCCTGCTGGGGGACTTTAATGCCAGGGCTGGGGCCGACCATGACTCATGGCCCTCCTGCCTTGGGCGCTATGGCGTTGGAAGGATGAATGAGAACGGGCAGAGACTGCTTGAGTTGTGTACCTATCATAACCTCTGCATCACCAACTCGTTCTTTCACACTAAACCCTGTCATCAGGTTTCATGGAGGCACCCAAGATCGCTTCGTTGGCACCACTAGATCTCATTGTCACAAGGCGAGCCGCCTTAAACAGTGTTCAAATCACATGCAGCTTCCACAGTGCAGACTGCAACACCGACCACTCCCTGGTGTGCAGTAAGGTTAGACTCAGACCAAAGAAGTTGCATCATTCCAAGCAGAAGGGCCACCCTCGCATCAGGGCGGCACAGTGGCGCAGTGGTTAGCAGCGCAGCCTCACAGCTCCAGTGACCCGGGTTCAATTCTGGGTACTGCCTGTGTGGAGTTTGCAAGTTCTCCCTGTGTCTGCGTGGGTTTCCTCCGGGTGCTCCGGTTTCCTCCCACATGCCAAAGACTTGCAGGTTGATAGGTAAATTGGCCATTATAAATTGCCCCTAGTATAGGTAGGTGGTAGGGAAGTATAGGGACAGGTGGGGATGTGGTAGGAATATGGAATTAGTGTAGGATTAGTATAAATGGGTGGTTGATGATCGGCACAGACTCAGTGGGTCAAAGGGCCTGTTTCAGTGCTGTATCTCTAAACTAAACTAAACAACAACACGAGCAGAATTTCTCACCCACAGCTGTTGCAGAAATTTCTAAATTCACTTGTAACAGCCCTTCAAAACACTCCCACAGGGGATGCTGAGACCAAGTGGGCCCACATTAGACGTCATTTATGAGTCAGCTTTGACCACCTACGGCAAAAGTGCGAAGAGAAATGCAGACTGGTTTCAATCTCATAATGAAGAGCTGGAACCTATCATAGCCACTAAGCGCATTGCACTGTTGAACTACAAGAAAGCCCCCAGCGATTTAACATCCGCAGCACTTAAAGCAGCCAGAAGTACTGCGCAAAGAACAGCTAGGCGCTGCGCAAATGACTACTGGCAACACCTATGCAGTCATATTCAGCTGGCCTCAGACACATGAAATATCAGAGGAATGTATGATGGCATTAAGAGAGCTCTTGGGCCAACCATCAAGAAGATTGCCCCCCTCAAATCTAAATCAGGGGACATAATCACTGACCAACGCAAACAAATGGACCGCTGGGTTGAGCACTACCTAGAACTGTACTCCAGGGAGAATGTTGTCACTGAGACTGCCCTCAATGCAGCCCAGCCTCTACCAGTCATGGATGAGCTGGACATACAGCCAACCAAATCGGAACTCAGTGATGCCATTGATTCTCTAGCCAGCGGAAAAGCCCCTGGGAAGGAAAACATTACCCCTGAAATAATCAAGAGTGCCAAGCCTGCTATACTCTCAGCACTACATGAACTGCTATGCCTGTGCTGGGACGAGGGAGCAGTACCTCAGGACATGCGCGATGCCAATATCATCACCCTCTATAAAACTAAGGTGACTGAGGTGACTGCAACAACTACCGTGTAATCTCCCTGCTCAGCATCGTGGGGAAAGTCTTTGCTTGAGTCGCTCTAAACAGGCTCCAGAAGCTGGCCGAGCGCGTCTACCCTGAGGCACAATGTGGCTTTCGTGCAGAGAGATCGACCGTTGACATGCTGTTCTCCCTTCGTCAGATACAGGAGAAATGCCGTGAACAACAGATGCCCCTCTACATTGCTTTCATTGATCTCACCAAAGCCTTTGACCTCGTCAGCAGACGTGGTCTCTTCAGACTACTAGAAAAGATTAGATGCCCACCAAAGCTACTAATTATCATCACCTCATTCCATGACAATATGAAAGGCACAATTCAACATGGTGGCTCCTCATCAGAGCCCTTTCCTATCCTGAGTGGCGTGAAACAGGGCTGTGTTCTCGCACCCACACTTTTTGGGATTTTCTTCACCCTGCTGCTTTCACATGCGTTCAAGTCCTCAGAAGAAGGAATTTTCCTCCACACAAGATCAGGGGGCAGGTTGTTCAACCTTGCCCATCTAAGAGCGAAGTCCAAAGTACGAAAAGTCCTCATCAGGGAACTCCTCTTTGCTGACGATGCTGCTTTAACATCTCACACTGAAGAGTGCCTGCAGAGTCTCATCGACAGGTTTGCGGCTGCCTGCAATGAATTTGGCCTAACCATCAGCCTCAAGAAAACGAACATCATGGGGCAGGACGTCAGAAATGCTCCAACCATTAATATTGGCGACCACGCTCTGGAAGTGGTTCAAGAGTTCACCTACCGAGGCTCAACTATCACCAGTCACCTGTCTCTAGATGCAGAAATCAAAAAGCGCATGGGAAAGGCTTCCACTGCTATGTCCAGACTGGCCAAGAGAGTGTGGGAAAATGGCGCACTGACACGGAACACAAAAGTCCGCGTGTATCAGGCCTGTATCCTCAGTACCTTGCTCTATGGCAGCGAGGACTGGACAACGTATGTCAGCCAAGAGCGACGTCTCAATTCATTCCATCTTCGCTGCCTCCGGAGAATACTTGGCATCAGGTGGCAGGACCGTATCTCCAACACAGAAGTCCTCGAGGCGGCCAACATCCCCAGCTTATAGACACTCCTGAGTCAGCGGCGCTTGAGATGGCTTGGCCATGTGAGCCGCATGGAAGATGGCAGGATCCCCAAAGACACATTGTACAGCGAGCTCGCCACTGGTATCAGACCCACCGGCCGTCCATGTCTCCGCTTTAAAGACGTCTGCAAACGCGACATGAAATCCTGTGACATTGATCACAAGTCGTGGGAGTCAGTTGCCAGCGTCCTCCAGAGCTGGCGGGCACCCATAAAGGCGGGGCTAAAGGGTGGCGAGTCGAAGAGACTTAGTAGTTGGCAGGAAAAAAGACAGAGGCGCAAGGGGAGAGCCAACTGTGTAACAGCCCTGACAAACAAATTTCTCTGCAGCACCTGTGGAAGAGCCTGTCACTCTAGAATTGGCCTTCATAGCCACTCCAGGCGCTGCTTCACAAACCACTGACCACCTCCAGGCGCTTATCCATTGTCTCTCGAGATAAGGAGGCCAAAGAAGTGGTTGTCGTATACTTGGATTTCCAAAAGGCATTCGATAAGGTGGCACATAAAAGATTAATAGGCAAGATAGGGGCTCTTGGTGTTCGGGTAATATATAAGTGTGGAAAGAGGATTGGTTAACAGCCAGGAAGCAGAGGGTGGGCATAAATGGGACATTTTCAAGTTGGCAGGCAGTGAATAGTGGGGTGCCACAAGAATCAGTGCTGGGACCTCAGCTATTTACACTCTATATTAATGTCTTGGATGAAGAGACAGAAAGTAATGTATCTAAGTTTGCTGATGATACAAAGCTCATTGGAAAGGTAAGCTGTGAGGAGGAAATAGAGAGGCTGCAAAGAGATATCGACAGGCCAAGTGAGTGGGCAATGAGATGCAAATGGAGTATAATGTAGGAAAGTGTGAAGTTGTTCACTTTGGTCGTAAAAATAGAAAAGCAGAATATTTTTTAAAAGGTGTGAAACTGATAAGTGTTGATGGTCAGAGAATTGGGAACACACAAAGTTAACATGCAGGTGCACCAGGCTATTAGGAAGGCAAATGACATGTTGGCCTTTATTGCAAGGGGGTTTGAGTACAGGAACAAAGAAGTCTTACTAAAATTGTACAGGGCTTTGGTGAGATCATACCTGGAATACAGTTTTGGTCTCCACATTTAAGAAAGGGTATATTTGCACTGGAGGTGGTGCAGTGAAGATTTACTAAATTGGTCCCTGGGATGAAGGGGTTGTCCTATGATGAGAGGCTGAGTAAATTGGGCTTATATTCTCTGGAGTTTAGAAGAATGAGAGGCGATCTCATTGAGACATACAAGATTCTGAAAGGGCTTGATAGGGTAGAAGCTGAGAGATTGTTTCCGCTGGTCAGGGAATCTAGAACACAGGGACACAGTCTCTGGATAAGGGGCCAATCATTCAGGACTGAGACGAGGAGAAATTACTACACTTAAAGGGTTGTGAATCTTTGGAATTCTCGACCACAGAGGGTTGTGGATGCTCCATCATTGAATACATTTAAGGCTGGGATAGATAGATTTTTGGTCTCGCAGGGAATCAAGGGATATGGGGAGCAGGCAGGAAAGTGAAATTGAAGCCCAAGATCACCATGATCGTATTGAATGGTGGAGCAGGCTCGATGGGCCATATGGTCTACTTCTGCTCCTTATTTCTTGTGTTCTTGCAACATATAGTAGGAATGAGTAGAGCAATCAAATTCATTGTGGTCCAGTCGTTGATCAGACATTTCATATCGTCAGTTATTCGCATATCCGTAAGCAGCTCATTGCTGAAAACGGTTCTTTTTTTTTCTTCTGCTGTTGATATCTCATGCTTAATCCAGAATACTACATCTAGAAATTGGTGAATGCCGGGCCTGCCAGCATGAGTTGGGAGCGGGGAGCAGTCAGCCTCCCCCGAGCATTGCCAGGCAGCTTGCCGGAGAATCGGCATTGGATTGCAGGCTGCTGTGCTGCTGGCAGCAATCCTCAGGTAGGTCCTGGGAGGTCATTTAAGGTAGGAGGAGCAATGGGGGAGTGGGGGGTGGGGGGAAGCGATTGGGAGGAAGGGGACCGGCAACTGTCTTCGGCACGGCATTGGAGAGCCAGGAGGTGCACTCCTTCTCAGCCCAGCTCCACATTCAGAGAAGAAAATTTTTGCAAACCTACCTATTTGGTGGTAGGGTCCAGCGGAACCTTTCAGAACTTCTGGCTGGCCTGTATGTAGACCATATTTTCCTGAAAACAGCTGGTCCGGCAGCTCAATTTTGCATGGAAGCCCCAAACAGGCATTAGGCCCCCTATTTACAAATGGAAAGGGCCTAATGCCTGCTTCAGCTGCAGGTCCTGGATGTCTCTTTTAGTGCCTTTACCAACATGGCAGGTGGTGCAATTAAAAAAAAAAAGAACAAAGAAAATTACAGCACAGGAACAGGCCCTTCGGCCCTCCAAGCCTGCGCCGATCCAGATCCTCTATCTAAACATGTCGCCTATTTTCTAAGGGTCTGTATCTCTTTGCTTCCTGCCCATTCATGTATCTGTCTAGATACATCTTGAAAGACGCTATCGTGCCCACGTCTACCACCTCCGCTGGCAACGCGTTCCAGGCACCCACCACCCTCTGCGTAAAGAACTTTCCACGCATATCCCCCCTAAACTTTTCCCCTCTCACTTTGAACTCGTGACCCCTAGTAATTGAATCACCCACTCTGGGAAAAAGCTTCTTGCTATCCACCCTGTCTATACCTCTCATGATTTTGTACACCTCAATCAGGTCCCCCCTCAACCTCCGTCTTTCTAATGAAAATAAACCTAATCTACTCAACCTCTCTTCATAGCTAGCGCCCTCCATACCAGGCAACATCCTGGTGAACCTCCTCTGCACCCTCTCCAAAGCATCCACATCCTTTTGGTAATGTGGCGACCAGAACTGCACGCAGTATTCCAAATGTGACCGAACCAAAGTCTTATACAACTGTAACATGACCTGCCAACCCTTGTACTCAATACCCCATCCGATGAAGGAAAGCATGCCGTATGCCTTCTTGACCATTCTATTGACCTGCGTTGCCACCTTCAGGGAACAATGGACCTGAACACCCAAATCTCTCTGTACATCAATTTTCCCCAGGACTTTTCCATTTACTGTATAGTTCACTCTTGAATTGGATCTTCCAAAATGCATCACCTCGCATTTGCCCTGATTGAACTCCATCTGCCATTTCTCTGCCCAGCTCTCCAATCTATCTATATTCTGCTGTATTCTCTGACAGTCCCCTTCACTATCTGCTACTCCACCAATCTTAGTGTCATCTGCAAACTTGCTAATCAGACCACCTATACATTCCTCCAAATCATTTATGTATATCACAAACAACAGTGGTCCCAGCACGGATCCCTGTGGAACACCACTGGTCACACGTCTCCATTTTGAGAAACTCCCTTCCACTACTATTCTCTGTCTCCTGTTGCCCAGCCAGTTCTTTATCCATCTAGCTAGTACACCCTGGACCCCATGCGACTTCACTTTCTCCATCAGCCTACCATCAGTCTAAGGGCAACCTTATCAAACGCCTTACTGAAGTCCATGTATATGACATCTACAGCCCTTCCCTCATCAATTAACTTTGTCACTTCCTCAAAGAATTCTATTAAGTTGGTAAGACACGACCTTCTCTGCACAAAACCATGTTGCCTATCACAAGCCCATTTTCTTCCAAATGGGTATAGATCCTATCCCTCAGTATCTTCTCCAGCAGCTTCCCTACCACTGACGTCAGGCTCACCAGTCTATAATTACCTGGATTATCCCTGCTACCCTTCTTAAACAAGGGGACAACGTTAGCAATTCTCCAGTCCTCCGGGACCTCACCCGTGTTTAAGGATGCTGCAAAGATATCTGTTAAGGCCCCAGCTATTTCCTCTCTCGCTTCCCTCAGTAACCTGGGATAGATCCCATCTGGACCTGGGGACTTGTCCACCTTAATGCCTTTTAGAATACGCAACACTTCCTCCCTCCTTATGCCGACTTGACCTAGAGTAATCAAACATCTGTCCCTAACCTCAACATCCGTCATGTCCCTCTCCTCGGTGAATACCGATGCAAAGTACTCGTTTAGAATCTCACCCATTTTCTCTGACTCCACATATAACTTTCCTCCTTTGTCCTTGAGTGGGCCAATCCTTTCTCTAGTTACCCTCTTGCTCCTTATATATGAATAAAAGGCTTTGGGATTTTCCTTAACCCTGTTTGCTAAAGATATTTCATGACCCCTTTTCGCCCTCTTAATTCCTCGTTTCAGATTGGTCCTACATTCCCGATATTCTTTCAAAGCTTCGTCTTTCTTCAGCCTCCTAGACCTTATGCATGCTTCCTTTTTCCTCTTCGTTAGTCTCACAATTTCATCTGTCATCCATGGTTCCCTAATCTTGCCATTTCTACCCCTCATTTTCACAGGAACATGTCTCTCCTGCACGCTAATCAACCTCTCTTTAAAAGCCTCCCACATATCAAATGTGGATTTACCTTCAAACAGCTGCTCCCAATCTACATTCCCCAGCTCCTGCCGAATTTTGGTATAGTTGGCCTTCCCCCAATTTAGCACTCTTCATTTAGGACCACTCTCGTCTTTGTCCATGAGTATTCTAAAACTTACGGAATTGTGATCACTATTCCCAAAGTAGTCCCCTACTGAAACTTCAACCACCTGGCCGGGCTCATTCCCCAACACCAGGTCCAGTATGGCCCCTTCCCGAGTTGGACTATTTACATACTGCTCTGGAAAACCCTCCTGGATGCTCCTTACAAATTCTGCTCCATCTAGACCTCTAACACTAAGTGAATCCCAGTCAATGTTGGGAAAATTAAAATCTCCCATCACCACCACCCTGTTGCTCCTACATCTTTCCATAATCTGTTTACATTCTGGCATAGAATGCTTGTGTGCAGGCTGCCTGCCATATTGGATAATTTACTGACTGTTTTATACCTGTTTCTGGGCCTATCACTTCAAGGATCAGTAGATTACCTCCTGTGACATTCACCTTTAATTTTCAGCATGCAAATTTTGCAACATTCGAAGATGTTGAACAAGGTCCCACTCCTGAAGTACTTTTCGATCAGAATATGTGGATTGAAAAATATGCAGGGCTGAACTTTGTGGAGGTGGCAGAGGTGCTGCTGCTGGAGCCGAAAGTTGGAGGTGACCCCACTTTGGTGAGCAGTGGATCCCTGGAAGGCGTAGTGCTGGCAGCAGACAATTAAGACACAGCCAGCTCCCAAGAGCTCCTGGCCCAATCAGAGGACTGGCAGTTCGGCAGCCTCTTCAGCGCCACTACGAGCAGGGAGAGGGTGCCTCAATGGCCGTATGTCCTTGAAGGGTAAGTGGGGTTGGGGGATGCTGGGGCCAGGGAAAAAGGTCCCAGAGATCAGTGGGGCTGTGGGGGTGGTGGTGTGTTCGTGAGTACCAGTGACACGCTGCCACGAGGGCGGCCATTGCCACTGAGGGGGTCCTTCGTGCACTATGGAATTCCCATAAAGGAGGCCACTCTCCAGAACTCATTGGTAGACTGCCAGGTTTCACTGGTCAGTTTCCCGACACGTCAGTGGACCACCCCAATGCAGGCAAAATGCCACGGTGAGAATTTGCCCTTAATTGGTTACTTACGTAGCTCAATTGGCTTCCTGGTGAGCAGATGAGCTGCCAACTTTCCTGTTGCTGGCAAAAGGCATGGCGGCAGTAAGACATCGGGTACCCTCCCGAAGCCATCCTCCGCCATTTATCCAGCCTTCCCACCTCTCAGCCCAATGCCATAGGGCCTAGAAACGTCCGACCACAATTTTTTCATGTCTTGTTCTTTAGAATGGTCTTGGGACAGGGAAATGCCCTCTAATGCATGGTGGCAAGTAATTGCAGCCATTGTGTTTACATTTTTGGACAGCAATGGTGCATGAACCTTGGTGACAGTGTAACACTGAGTTCCCATCCATGCCTGGCCACCAGTGATCACAATGGCAGGACTCCTACCCTTGATGAGGCATGGTTCAAAAGCAGCATCCTTCCTATGATCATCCATTTGTTTCAATTGTGTTGCTGTTGTACGAATAGGAAGAATTGGGCCCTTTGATTTGAACTACATGTATGTCCATTCCTCTTGATTGCTCTAGCAAAATAACAATGATGGTACAAAATCTTGTCTTTTAAATTACAGCTGTATTATTATTTATACTCCATGTAGTACCACATTGTGTCACATTGCTTGGAGTCATTAGCAGCACTGATTCATGTAGCATTACTGGAGTTTGCTCATTGTGTGTAATCTGTGAAAAATTGTCGCAGTGTCTATGGGATTGTCTGGACTAAACACAAATCAATACAATGGCCGGTATCCATTCTCTACTGATCTCTAGTGGAACTGGGAACAACAGGAGTGAAAAATAGGAACATAGAAACCTAAGAACAGGGATAGTTCATTTAGCCCCTCGAGTCTCTTCCACCATCATCGAGATCATGACCTAACTCCATGTACTGACCTTTGTTTCAAATCCCTCAATACATTTGGCTAACAAAAATCTATCAATCTCAGTTATAAAATTAACAACTGCTGTCTGTGGAAGGGATTTGCAAATTTTTACCGTCCTCTGTGTGAAGAAGTGTTTCCTAATTTCATCCTGAAAGGCCTAGCTGTAATGTTTTGATCATGCCCCCTACTCCTAGACAACCCGGCCAGTGGAAATAGTTTCTCTTTATCTACCCTATCTGTTCCCTTAATACCTTGAAAACTTTGATCAAATTGCCCCTTAACCTACTAAATTCCAGGGAATACAACCCTAGTCTGTTTAATCTCTCCTCGTAGCGTAACCCTTGGAGTTCAGGTATCATAGGACCAGGACATGCTCTGTAATGTCTCTGTTCCTTTTCACATCGATCGGATTTCCCACAATAGGTGGCATAGGTGGTATGTAATAGTCAATACATTTTTCCAGATAATATTGAGTATATTATAATGATATTCAAATACATCATTTAAGCATTTTTCATCAGTTGACCAACAGCAGCTGTGATTGAAAGGAACATCTATTTAGCATTTTGTATTTAACTTTTAGGAAGTATGCTAATATGATTCAAATTAGGCCAAACCATCAAAATGTCACCAGCAGTGAAAAACACTAGGAGTGAAAATTGACCCACATGCTTCAGTGATTGTGCAGCAATTGTTATTTTTGTGCTTTCGATTCTTGTAGCGGCAATTTCCTTACTTTACTTATGGTGGTTTTGAAGATATAAACATTATAAAGATATACTGCACTAGGGAACTAATAATCAAGTGAGGTCTGCAACTCAAAATTTAACGTAAACAAAAAAATAATGACAATAAAGACTGACAAAGCCCCCAGGACCTGAAGTAGGTGAGGAAATTGCAGATGTTTTAGTCATAATCTTCCAAAGCTTTCTCGATTCAGAAATTGCCCCTTTATATTGGAAAATATCTAATATAACTCCATTATTTCAGAGAGGTGGGAAGGAGAAACCAGGAAATTATAAACTTGTTTGTTCGTCTACATATGTAGGGAAGTTATTGGAATCTATAAATAAGGACAAAATGTCTAAGCACTTCCAGAAATTTGGGCTAATTACAGAGAGTCAGCATTGATTTGTAAAGGCTGGGTGTTTTGCCAATGTGTTTTGTTGAATGATAATTTTCTTTGGTCCACTGACTGGAGATCTGACATTATATTTTTAAAGAAATTTATGAAGAACATTTTTAAAAAAGGATGACTGCTTGCAACTTATGATGATCACCTATGTTGCTACATTGTAACCTACATTGCAAAGGACTGTGAGGAATGAGACGAAATGTCTGTGCATTTCCCAGCACAGGACCCAAAGGATGGGTTAAACAGGTCTTCCTTGGTCAAAGCTCGGCAAGCCGACCCAGGGTTAATAAAGTTAGCACAGACTGCCCAAACTGAAGCTGAAGCAGAGGGAGCTCCAGAGTGTTACTAGTTAAAGTATGAAGTGCTTATGAGGAAGTGGAGACCTCCTCACAGATCTGCAAAGAGTGGACAATGGTTCACCAGGTAGTGATGCCGCCGAGGTACTGTAAGGAAATATTGAGAATAGCCCACAAGATTTCAATGGCAGTAGGAGGCCACCCACCCAGACAAAGCAGGCATGGTTGGATGTCGATAACACAGTCAAAAGAAGATGTGTTGTCCGCAGAAGTTGGATCCAGTGTCGAAAGAGGTTCAATAACCGGATACATTCTGGCAAGGTGAGTGCAATGCCAGATCCTAAAGACAGGATTCTGAGTGTTCACCATTCAGCGAACACACCAGCTGAGGAGCCTCAGGGTGCATGTTTCTCCTGAACATGGGAGGACTGTGTTCCAAGGCTACTTACTGATCTTTCAGAATGGCCCAGAGCCATACATGCAGCTTCTCATGGATAGGAGCAGCTGGCATTGGCAATAGAGGATCACAGTGCCTTATCACACTCTCTTTTGTCCTTGCAGGAGAAACAGGCTTATAACGTCCACAGGAGGGCCCAGACTCTTCCCTTCAAGTGATCACAGCTACAGAGGAGGTAGCGATGGAAATAGCCAGGATCACAGACCAGAAGGAAGTCAGCCATGATGAGATGCGCACTCATGGTGGAGATGGTGATTAGAGAGGGCAATGTACTCATTAAGAGAGAGACTTGCACTCCACCCCATCTAACAGCATAATGGACACTGAATTCCAATGGGAAGAGACAGCACTGTGGAGGCTTCTGCTCTCCAAGGCAACCTCTCATGATCTCTTCTTGCAGACGTCCACCTAAGGAACCTACTCCATCTCCATCACAAGGCCAAGAGCAACAACAGCAGAGCACCGAAGAGGCATCATCACACCTTACAAGTACACTGCCCACAAGCGCAGATAGTCACCTTGGCGTGTCCTTGAGTGCGGTTATATAGGGTGACACTGGGTGAGGAGCATGGTAGTAGTGTGCAAGAGGAGGTGTTAGAGGCAGAGGCAGCTGTGGGCAGCCCCCTTGGAGGAGGGAGGACAGACATGGCCCTGCTCAGCTGGGAACAGATGCAGGGCCAAGGGAGTCGCTGAAAAGGAGGCTGTACTTAGACCAGCAGCAGCAGATGTGTTACCACATGTCAGAGTTCCCTGAGGCAGTGCGGGATCATGGGCTGAGAATGGAGGAGTCCATCCAGCTCTTGTGCGCCCCCATGCCTCCGGGCTTTGAGCGTATGAGCTCTTCCACTGAGAGAGTGGCTAACCTCCTGGAGAGCCATATGCAGCAGCACTTGTAGTGCATGCAGGAACTGCACACTGACATTCACAGGCTGCATGCCATACTATGTAGCTTTGATGGTGCAGGGATATCTGGAGGAAATGCCAGTTACACCCCAGCTGGTACCTCCCTCTAGTCATCTGGAGCTCCAACTAAGGGCTGAGGATGTCACCAAGGAGAATGTGAGTGCCACCCCTCT
This sequence comes from Heterodontus francisci, assembly GCF_036365525.1. Taxonomy (NCBI): domain Eukaryota; kingdom Metazoa; phylum Chordata; class Chondrichthyes; order Heterodontiformes; family Heterodontidae; genus Heterodontus; species Heterodontus francisci. The sequence continues at coordinate 152,405,183 of NC_090373.1, read as the reverse complement.
TGTGGTGCCATCATCATCGGCTTCCTTGGCCTCTCTGACTGAGGGACCATTTGTGCATCAGGGCCCAGTGATGGAGGCGTCCCCTGCAATGATGCAGGTGCAGCAGCCTCTGGAGATTCCCCCACAGGCACCTCCACAATGAGGGCAACTGCCACCTGCATCTCAGACACAGGCAGAGGCAAATGAGTAGACTGCCTGCACCTCCTCTGAGGCCATAGGGGGAGCACCGTGCAGACGTGGCCAAGTGCAGAGGCCATCGTGTTGGGAAAGCACTGAGTGGATCATTGGGGTGTCTTCTTCTTGTAACTCTGCACTGTTTTCCTTTATAACCACCATGTATCTATTGACACTTGAGCCAAACGTATGAGCCTCCTTTTATTAATGGCAGGACAAGAAAAGAAGTAGAAAGTGCTGAAAGTAAGCAAGGATCTGTCTACAATGACAGTGAAACTTCTGGGCATCCTTCATTTTGTTATGGACAGGTAAGAGATGACAGGGATGGTTCCCCCTTTTTCACCTCTCAACTGACTGAAGGCAGCATTTTTTTTAACAAAAGTGTTTTTTAACCCCGAGTGCTTTAATTATCAGGAATAGACAAATGACAGGTTTTCTTGTAAGTTTAAAAGAAAAATAAATGTTTATTATACAACATCTGAAATATTCAAAACAACACTCTCACCCTCATACAGATACACACACTCAAGAAAATATAGAGATTATAAAGATAAATGTGCTAGATCTGATCATTTAAAAGAGTTCTCTGTTAAACTTGCTTTTTCCTCAGTGAAGAATTGAAACGGTGCAGGCCTATAGCCTTTTCGCTTGTTCACTGAAGAAAGACTTGGGAGGTTCTGGAAGATGGATGCCCCGCTGCAGACTGCTCTTATTATATTCCAGCCAAAGGTCAATGGCAAAGTCCTGGTATTGTATTTTAGTGACTTCTCCAAGACTTGTCCAGACATGAAAACTAGCTCAGGATTCTTGTAGTTCTATGTGCATTGGCAGAAAAGGAAGGGTCATCTGACCTCCTCCTCCATTTTGTTTACAAGAAAAGTGTCCATTTCGAGTTGACTTCATAAGTCCATTTCATAGTCCATGATTTCTCAGGTAGGGAGTTCAAAGCCAAACTCCACTCACCGCCTACATGTAGTTCAAAGCTGGTAATCTTAGGCAGGGTCCTGTCTCTTTGATGGCATAGATGGATATCCTTTGTCTGCCCAGAATATATATTTATTAAAGTTCCAGAAACCTAGTTTCTGTCATGTGACTATAGTTTGTCTTTCCATCATTCTCATAAATGGTTTCTGATTGTAAGGCTGTTGTTAGACAATGGAGTCTAGGTCTCATTCATCCTCCTCTCACTTTGATCAAGTAGGGCTTTTCACACTCATTCTTTGGAATTTGAGTTTGGAGTCCAAAATCCTGTGACAGTATTGTCAACCAAATCAGTTGGAGAGAAGCAACCATTTCCACAGAAATGGTCATTTGAATTTTAATGGTTTCTCAGGGATGTGTCCAGAAAGGTCGTTTGTATTTTAGTGACTTCTCCAAGACTTGTCTAGACATGAAAACTAGCTCAGGATTCTTGTAGTTCTATGTGCATTGGCAGAAAAGGAAGGGTCATCTGACCTCCTCCTCCATTTTGTTTACAAGAAAAGTGTCCATTTCGAGTTGACTTCATAAGTCCATTTCATAGTTCATAAGTTCAGATTGCATGGGTGTGACAATTGGTGGTAAAAGTTTACATATTCCAGGCTACATCTTCAATGGAAATGTTAACACAGGCAGCTCAGAGTGAATTCTAGAATATGCTTTTGCTGTTGTGTCAGAGGGGCTCAGCTGAATTGTTCTTAGATCAGATGATTCCTAACATTGATGGCTTCCTAAGAGACACTTGGGCCCTGCGTTGGGCCTGGCCACCTCCCTGTGCAGATGGGGCACTTTGATGTCTGCATCTTCTCTCCCTGCCTCCTCTTCCTGCTCCTCCTCCACATTCTGCTCCCTCTCTTCCTCTGATGAGCTGTGTCCTTCCAGGGCCTCACCACCCTCAAAGTTGAGACCTCTCTGGAGGGCTATGTTATGGAGCATGCAGCAGACAACCTCATTGAGTGAGACCCCTATAGAAGTGTATTGCAAGGCACCACCCGAACAGTCTAGGCAACGGAATCAGGTGTTCAGAAGCCCAATGGCCTACTCAATGGTCCTTGTGAGCAGATGGCTGTGGATGTATCACCTTTCATACAGGGGTGAGTAGCCATCTCTTCAAGGGATATTCCTTGTTCCCTCGATTCCATCCACAGAGTTTGGGAGGGTGGAATAGCTGCAGCAGCCTGGATTGGCAGAGGATGAAGAAGTCATGGCAGCTGCCAGGAAAGCAAGCACACACATAGAGGAAGCTCGTGTTAGGCTCGCAGACCAGTTGGATGTTGAGGGAGTGGAAGTCCTTTCTGTTGATGAATCTCACTGGTCGGTCACTGGGTGTCTTGATGGCCATGTGGGTGCAATCAATGATGCCTTGCACCTGGGGAATCCAGTGGAGGCAAAACCCACTGCCCTCTGTGCCTGCAAGGCTGTGTCATTCTGGATTTTAATGTACTGTCCAGCTCTGGTAAATAGGTCATCAGTGTCTGCGAGATGCAGTGGCATGCAGCCGTTTGCAAGATGCCACCAACCTTGGAAGGAGTCAGAAGAGAAGAAATTCAGGGCCACAGTTACTTAGACAGCTACTGGCAGGGCATGGTGACCAGTGCTGTGGGGTGTGAGGTCTTCGGTGACAACAGCACAGATGTATGCAAACATCTGCCTGCAGAGTTGCAGTCTCCTGTGGCATTTGTTCCCGGTCATCTCCATGTGGCTCTGTTTTTGCCGATGCATCCTATGCTGAGGGTATGGTCTCTGTGTCCTTCTCCTCTGCCTTCCTGATTCCCAGGGCTCTGGCCTTCCTGCAGAGAGTGTTGCTACTCATCATCATTGGGCCCAAAGGTGGAAAGTCATGACCCCATTGCCAGCTGAAATATTCCTTGTGCTCTGGTCTCCCCCCAAATTGTGTTACACAGCCTTGTCTCCTCCTCATATAGACATGCGATGCCATGACACCCTGCGTTGCCCAAGCGCTTACTACCCACTCTGTCCGCCACCCACGCTGAGCCAATGGCACCTGTTTCCCATTGGATGAGTCTCCCTTTGTACCATTCAACCTTGCTTAGTGCCCAGCTAATTCTCTAGCATGGCCATGACCTTCCCCCACAGTGTGACCTCCTCCATTCAGCTGTTCTGCCCCAGATAGTGCTTGCAGCCCTTGTGCCCCCATGAAAATCACTAGCTCTCAATGAGCTCTTTAATGGTATTAATTGACCTTCTAAATGAATTGGGCGGGATCTCGAGTCTGCCCTCCCCCCACCCTGGTGAAACTCACCAGCATCATTCACAGCATTGGTATTTTGGTCCCTTGCCAGCTTCTGATTCCCCCCCCCCCTTGCCCCCTCCCCCAACCCACCTGTAAGACCTGAAAATTTAACCAGAGAGTTGGTATATTAGGTATGTACTTGAATTGGTAAGAAGTGACTAGAGGAGTTAGGGGAGTCCCACAAGGATCTGTGCTGGAGATTCAACTATTCATTCTATCTATTGCTGACATCGATAACACAATACAGAGCCATATATTCAAGTTTGTTGATGACACAAAGATAGGTAGTATCATAAATAGTGTGGCTAGGAGCGTAAAGTTACAAACAGACATTGATAATGTGAGTGAGCAAAACTGTGGCAGATGGATTTCAATGCAGGCAAGTGTGAGGTCATCCATTTTATACCTAAAAATGATAGATCTGAGTATTGTCTACATGGTGAGGAGCTAGGAACAGTGGATGTCCAAAGAGATTTGGGGGTCCATGTACACAGATCACTAAAATGTGTTAGTCAGGTACAAAAATATAATCAAAAAGGCTAATAGAATGTTAGCCTTTATAGAAAAAGGGTTAAAATTTAAGGGGTAAGATGTTTTGTTACAGCTATACAAAGTCCTGTTTGGACAATATCTGGACTACTCCGTGTAGTTCTGGGCACTGCACCTTGAAAAGGATATATTGACCTTGGAAAGATTTGCAGCACAGACTTGCCTAAATATTACTGGGGATCTAAGGATTAAATCAATTATGAGGAGAGACTACATAAACTAGGCTTGTATTCCCTGGAATATAAGATTAAGGGGTGATTTGATTGAAATTTTTAGGATTTTGAAATTAATTGTTAGGGTAGATAGAGAGCTACATTTTTTGCTGGTGGCATAGTCGAGGACAAGAGGACATAACCTTAAGATCAGAGTCAGGTCCGTCAACAGAGGAGTTAGGAAACACTTCTTCACACAAATGTTGGTTGCAGTGTGAAACACTCCCACAGAAAGCAGTTGATACTAGCTTAATTAATAACTTTAAATTTGAGATCAATAGATTTTTGCTTGCCAAGAATATTAAGAGATATGGAGCCAAGGGTCAGAATTTTTTTTGGACGGGAGGCCCCGTCCAACGGCCGAAAAGTCGGTGGCGAGCCCGCCTCCACCGAGCCTGGGGAGCCAGACTGGGATTTTTCACTCCCCATGCCTTTAATTGATCTTGGGCAGGACTTACACTTCCTTGAGGAAGGAACTCCTGCCTAATGGAGCTGCCAACCAATTAGGAGACCAGCAGCTGTTAGTCCCAGCAGCGCCACTGGGAGCGGTGGCCACTGCTGGGACTACACACAGCCATTGGAAGAAAATAAAGGATGGCCCCAGAAAAAAGGTAAGTTTTTAGGGACAGTTGGTCAGGAGGGTCATTTAGGGGGTGGGGAGAGTGTTGTGCGTTGGGGGCGGTTGGGGCTTCGGAGGTGGCTTTCTGTGGAATACAAGGTGCCCAATCAGGAGGGCCTCCCCCCCCCAGCCCACAAGAAGACCGCCTGGTTTCATCAGGCGGGCTTTTTAAGGTCTCAGCCACCTGTCAGTCAAGGGTGAAATACCCGTGGCGGCAGGCGGAGGCCCTAAAGTGCCAGTTAATTGGCCACTTAAGGGCTTTGATTGGCCTGAGATGGGCGGGCCGTTTCTTGCCGTCGCTGCCACCCGCATAAGTTGGAAACAGGGGTGGGAGAGGGTTGGGAATGCCGCCCCCCCCAGCCTCCCACTCCATTTAATTCTCCCCCCACCAGCCCACTCGTTTGAGGGGCGTAACATTCCAGCCTAAGTGGTTAAATGGAGTTTGGATACAGACCAGCCTTTATCTCATTAAATGATAGAACAGGCTTGTGGGGCTGAATGGCCTACTCCTGTTCCTATGTTTCTATGTCCTACGATTGTATAAGTCCTCTAAGTATATTATGGCCTTGTAAAGCATTTTAAAGTAAACACATGTAACACCCTTTATTTTGCATGTCTTTTCAATTACCTCATAACAATGACTCAATAACTATAATATACTGCATTATATACTTATCGTTCAATTTCTTTCAGCCAAGTGTATCCTTACTGTGCATTAAGCAAAGTGCAATAATGCTTTCAGAGTCGCCTCCCCCGTGTAGATTGTATACATAATGTACGTAGGGAACAGAGGGGGTATAAAAGGCCATGTATGTAGGCAGAAGGTTCGTATTCAGACAGTTGTTCTAAGCAAGCTGCTTACAGGTGTCATAAGAAAAGAATTCTGAACAATGGGAACCAATTCTTCAAAATTCTGCTTATGCATTTCAATAAATCTCCGGACTGATTGTAACTTTGACTTACTTGTTCTGTAAAATTTTCTTCCAAATTTATAAATATAAAAGTATTGCATCCAGTATGTACCTGTTATGCTTCAGATATCATGCCTCAAAATGTTAGGAGCATAAAAAAAAAGTGATTCATTCACTATTGGTTTTTTCTTAACTCTTATGAACTTGGCCTAATCACAGAGCCTGAAGCCACAGAATTTCAAACAGACGTCAGCTTCCAGTTGACCTCAGAAAGTGCCTACTTAAACCACTTTCCCGCATGAATTACCTGAACACGGACCAGTTACACAAAGCTCCATTCAAACATTACTAACATGCTTCAAGCCTCAAACTACCCATAAGCAAAGCCACAGAGTATCAGCTAACAATTTGATAAATATCATGCTCCATAATGAATCATGTAATTGTTTTATAATGTCCAGTTACTTTTTGTATTTTATTTGGTGAGGAACTGGTTGCCTGGAATTTGTGGTGGCAATAATGGTTGTGTTCAGTGTTCACTGTTATTGCATGTCAGAGAGGCCCAGCAACTCGTAAATCTGAAAGTTGCGGGAGGCCAATCAATGCTACTGCCGAGGCCTTGCAACCTCCATCGCCAAGCTGCAGATTTAAACAGCAGGTAGTGCACAAGCGTGAACTGGGGCTAATTGCCCGCAAATAATGAAGTATTCACGCTGAAAAAATTTCGACCTGGTGTTTACAGGCATTAAGGGGTCGCCTCTCATTTTGCCAATACTTAATAACAAGGCCCACACCTGAAAGGATCTTTTAAATGTTAAAATGGATTCAAGTAAATGATTTTTCAAGAAATTAATCTGACTTTTGAAGTGTTTTAAGAAGACTTATCAGATTTTTTTCATTGTTTTAATGTTAGTACTTTTTAAACAAGACTTATCTGACTTTTCATTGTTTTAATGTAAATCATGGGACAGGGCGTTAGAAATGCTCCATCCATCAATATCGGCGACAACGCTCTGGAAGTGGTTCAACAGTTTACCTACCTAGGCTCAACTATCACCAGTAACCCGTCTCTCGATGCAGAAATCAACAAGCGCATGGGAAAGGCTTCCAGACTGGCCAAGAGAGTGTGGGAAAATGGCGCACTGACACAGAACACAAAAGTCCGAGTGTATCAAGCCTCAGTACCTTGCTCTACGGCAGCGAGGCCTGGACAACGTATGTCAGCCAAGAGCGACCTCTCAATTCATTCCATCTTAGCTGCCTCCGGAGAATCCTTGGCATCAGGTGGCAGGACCGTATCTCCAATGCAGAAGTCCTTGAGGCGGCCAACATCCCCAGCATATACACCCTACTGAGCCAGCGGCGCTTGAGATGGCTTGGCCATGTGAGCCACATGGAAGATGGCAGGATCCTCAACAACACATTGTACAGCGAGCTCGTCACTGGTATCAGACCCACTGGCCGTCCATGTCTTCTCTTTAAAGACATCTGCAAACGGGACATGAAGTCCTGTGACATTGATCACAAGTTGTGGGAGTCAGTTGCCAGTGATCGCTAGAGCTGGCAGGCAGCCATAAAGGCAGGGCTAAAGTGTGGCGAGTCAAAGAGACTTAGCAGTTGGCAGAAAAAAAGACAGAAGCGCAAGGGGAGAGCCAACTGTGTAACAGCCCCAACAACCAATTTTATCTGCAGCACCTGTGGAAGAGTCTGTCACTCTAGAATAGATCTTTATAGCCACTCCAGGTGCTGCCTCACAAACCACTGACCATCTCCAGGCACTTACCCATTGTCTCTCGAGACCAGGAAGCCAAAGAAGAAGAAGACCAAACAAAATTTGACATCAAGTCACATAAAGAGATTGGGCCAGAATTTACTGCTACTGGCAATCAAACAGTGCTTGTCATTCATTAAAATTTGCCTTTGCCTATTTAATTTCTATGAGTTTTGGCACTGCAAATCGTTGTAAGTTAGGGAGCCAGTTGGAACAGCACCCTCTATTAGGTACCTGTGAACGAGGCAGGAAACTGTGTGTCTCCTTAACCAATCAGATTGAAGTATTGTTAATGAACTGCAGCATCTGAATCAGGAAGTGAAAGATAGAACAGTAAATTTGAGGTCAAAATTTGCAGTGGGCGACATAGTGGCACAGTGGTTAGCACTGCAACCTCACAGCTCCAGCGACCAAGATTCAGTTCTGGGTACTGTCTGTGTGGAGTTTGCAAGTTTTGCCTGTGACCGCGTGGGTTTCCGTTGGGTGCTCTGGTTTCCTCCCACAGCCAAAGGCTTGCAGGTTGATAGGTAAATTGGCCATTGTAAATTGCCCCTAGTGTAGGTAGGTTGTAGGAGAATGGTGGGGATGTGGTAGGGAATATGGGATTAATGTAGGATTAGTATAAATGGGTGGTTGTTGGTCAGCACAGACTTGGTGGGCTGAAGGGCCTCTTTCAGTGCTGTATCTCTCTATGGCTCTAAATCAGTTACAGAATGCAAAATAGATGGGGGGAAATTAGATTAAGAGAGAAAACAGAGATGGAAAGAAAACATAAAATGATTTACAATTTTTTAAATCTCCAACAAAAATTAAAATCTGAAGTAATGAGACAACTGTAAAAGATAATGTTCAGTGCCAGAGAGGTTGTTTGGAAGTAATTATGATGTATGACATTGTTAAAAGGGGTACTTAGACTAAAATGGAGAAACACTAACTTTCTGTGATGGGTGTAGTTATATCTATGACATCAGTACAGGAACTACACACCATTCAATGCATTTGAATGAGGAGCCAGACGGCGAGATGCTGCTTTCACCCAGTTTATGGAGGAGCAACATCCTGATTTTCACATTTAACTGCACATGTGCGCTTGCCTGAAGTTGCTGTTCAAATCAATGACAGTGAGTGCTGTCAGCCTCACCATTATTTTTCCAGTAAAATCTGATCCATTAGCACAGGTCAGCCACAGCTTTGTCAAGAAGCTAGGTTTTAAAGAGAAACTGAAAGGAAGAGAAAGGTAGAGCAATGCAAAGGTTTAGGGAGGGAATTCCAGAGTTAAGGGCCTTGGCAGTTAAAAGCACGACCACCAATGGTGGGGTGATGGAAACTGAGATGCTCAAAATGTCAGAATTAGAGGAGCTCAAATATCTCGAAGGATTATAGGTCTGGAAAAGGTTACAGAGATAGGGAAGGGCAAAGCTATGAAGGGATTTAAAAACCGGGATGAGAACTTTAAAGTCAAAGTGTTGTCAGACCAGGAGCTAATGTGGGTCAGCAAGCACAGAGGTGACTGGAACTTGATATGAATTCAGATGAGTAATCAAGTTTTCTTTTCCTATTTGTAAACAGCTCATTTATGTAAAAATAGCAGTAAAGCTGAATTACGTTACACAAATTAATTCATCAATTAACCTGGCACTGTTTCTATAAGTTACACATTAAATTTTAATACACCATATTTCGCAAAGCCTCTCAACCTCTGTCTTTTGGGGTTTATTTCATTTTGATAAACATTAATGCAATGTGTAGAATTTTAATTTAAGTGAGAAATGTTTCTGCAGCTTGAGTTAGATGCCAAAAACATCCAACTGTTTTTAAATATAGCTAAACCTCAACCCTGTTTTCATTATGAATTCATGGTGTTTGATATGCTTTATGGCAAAGGCTATTTTACTTTACAGCAAGTGGACCAAAACGAGCTGATAATTAATTTTTGTTCACCATTAAACTAATGAAATTGTGATTGGTTTCCTTATTCACTTCGCATGACTAACTGAAGGCAACACAATTTGAATTATTGCAATTAATATTCCAGATTAGGTATAATCTAACTGTACCTTTCCTTGTCTGTTTATTCTCTAGTTTCTTTCAAGATATTAACAGGTTTACACTGCTCCAGCGAACATAATGATAACAAAGATAATGTCACACTATCTTCGAAACAATTTGTTTTTTTAAGGAAATCATTTTGTTATGGATGCTTTAATATCAATTATTTTGCATGAGACAGACAAGGAATGCTGCTGAAGCTTTCAGGCACAGTTGCAGATCTTGCAGTGCTGTTTGTATTAGGAGTATGTGATGTCCGATAACAATTTTACTGTCATATTGTTACTTTCACTCCTCACTTTCTCAAACGTAGACCAGGATCGGACATTGCACCACTGCTGAGCAGCACGGCTGCAGTGCATAAAAATGCCTTGCCTGTGATCTCAAATCCTGATATGGTGCTCAAACCCACACCCTTTAAACACAGAGAATGTCATCAACAGATTCCTGATAAGACAAAATCCAACTTACCAGTAAAACCTAGATTTTCCAGCAAGGATGCAGTTTACCCATGTGACTGGTGTTACATGGACCCAAATGGAAATTTGCAACTAATTTTCTGAGATGAGCTTATCATATTTATGCTTAGTTTCAAGTGCAGATGTGGATGAGTGCAGGGAGCAAAAATATGGTGGGAGCAGAAAATTTGTCGAAATGAAATATAAGGGAATGGGGCCAACTAAGGGGAATGACCGAGTAGGGGGACAAAAATCGATACAGCCATAGAAAGACATTTTGACCCATTAGTCATTTTTTGCCAAAGCTGAAGGGGACAAGATCCTACTTATCCGACATCCAAAATTGGATGAGCAGAAATTTCTTCCAATTAAATACTGGGAAGACCAAAGCCAATGTTTTCAGTTCCGGCCACAAACTCCGTTCCCTAGCCACCAACACAATTCCTCTCCCTGTCAACCGTCTGAGGCTGAATGAGACTGCTCGTAACCTTGGTATCCTATTGGTCCCTCAGCTCAGCTTGTCAGCCTGCACCAGCTGCACCACCAAGACCACCTACAATCACCTCCGTAACATCATTCATCTCTGCCCCAACCTCAGATCATCTACTGCTGAAACTCTTAACCATACCTTTGCACCATCCAGTCGCGACTATTCCAATGTCCTCCTCCCACCTTCTGCCATCTGTAACCTTGAGCTCATCCAAAACTCTGCTGCCCGTATCCTGCATCGCACCAACTCCTGTTCATCTGTTACCCCTGGAGTCACTGAACTACATTGACTCCCAGTCCGGTAACACCTTTTAAAAAAAATTCCTACCCTTTTCTTCAAGTCCTCCTTGGCCATGCCGTTGCCTATCTCTGTAATTTCCTCCAGCCCTACAACCCTCTGAGAACTCTGCGATCCTCTAATACTCCTCAATTCTGGGCTCTTGCAAATCCCAGATTGTTATCAGTCCACCATTTGCAGCTGAACCTTCAACTGCCTAGGCCCCAAGCTCAATACTTCCCTCCCTAATCTTCTCCTCTTTAGCTTTCTCTCCTCCTTTAAATCAGCTTTAACCAAGCTATTAGTCAGCTGTCCTATTATCTATTTAAGTGGCTTGGTGTCAAGTTTTGTTTTTAACACTCCCATGAAGTGCCTTGGAACGTTTTTACTACATTAAAGGCACTAAATTAAAGCAAGTTAAGTTGTTGTTGAGATAGAAAAGTGACAGACAAAAAGAAAAGGTGCAAGCATGTACCTGCAAGCCCAGCACATGGCCCCTTGTTTGATAGCTAATGACATGATATCAAGATCATGATACCCATGTGATATCAAGAAATGGCTCAGTGCCTTAGACACAGCAAAGGCAGTGGATCCTGACAACAACCCAGCTGTAGTGCTGAAGACTCATGCTCTAGAACTAGCCGTGCCCCTAGCCAAGCTGTTACAGCATTTACCCGACAATGTGAAAAGGTGCCCAGTTATGTCCTGTACACAAAATGTAGGATAAATCCAATTACCGCTGCATCAGTCTATTCACATTCATCAACAAAGCCATGAAAGGTGCCGTTCACAGTGCTATCAAGTGGCACTTACTCAGCAATAACCTGCTCACCAATGCTGTTTGGATTCTGCCAGCACCCTTCACTGCAGCCCTCATTACAGCCTTGGTTCAAACATGGAAGAAAGAGCTGCATTCCAAAGGTGAGGTAAGAGTGACTGTCCTTGACATCAAGGCAGCATTTGACCAAGTATGGTATCAAGGAGCCCTTGCAAAATTGAAGTCAATGGGAATCGGGGGGAAACTCTCCACTGCTTGGAGTCATACCTAGCAAAAAGAAAGATGGTTGTGGTTGTTGGAAGCCAATCATTTCAGCCCCAGGACATTACTGTAGGAGTTCCTCAGGGTAGTGTCCTAGGCCCAACCATCTTCAGCTGCTTCATCAGTAATTTTCCTCCATTATAAGGTCAGAAGTGATGATTGCACAGTGTTCAGTATCATTCAAAATGTCTCAGACATTGAAGCAGTCCATGCCCTTATGCAGCAAGACCTGGACAACATTTAGGTTTAGGCTGATAAGTGGCAAATAACATTTACACCACAAATATGCCAGGTAATGACCATCTCAAATAAGGCAGAATCTAACCATCTTCTCTTGGTATTCAATGGCATTACCATTGCTGAATTCTACTATCAACATCCTGGGCGTCACCAATGACCAAAAACTGAACTAGACCAGCTGTATAAATGCTATGGCTACAAGAGCACGTCAGAGGCTGGGAATTCTGCAATGAGTAACTCACCTCCTGACTCCTCAAAGCCTGTCCACCATCTACAAGGTACAAGTCAGGAATGTGATGGAATACTCTCCACTTGCCTGGATAGGTGCAGCTTCAACAACACAAAAAACTTGACACCATCCAGGACAAAGCAACCTGCTCGTTTGGCCTACCATCCAGCACCTGAAACATTCATTTCCTCCACTACTGATGCACAGTGGTGGCAGTGTGTACCATATACAAGATGCACTGCAGAAACTCGTTGAAACCCACGACCTCTACTACCTCGATCAAATGTAGCAGATGCATGGAAACACCACCACCTGCAAATTCCCCTTCAAGTTACACACCATCCTGACTTGGAAATATATCGCCATTCCTTCACTGTCACTGGGTCAAAAACATGGAACTCCCTTCCTAACAGCAATGTGGGTGTACCTACCCCACATGGACTGCAGCGGTTCAAGAAGGCAGCTCACCCACCACTTTCTCAAGGTCAATCAGGGATCTGCAATAAATTCTGACCTTGCTAGTGGTGAGGGGAGGCAGTGGTGCAGTAGTAATGTCGCTGGACTAGTAATCCAGAGCCCAGGTTAATTCTCTGGGAACATGGGTTCGAATCCCACCATGGTAGATGGTGAAATTTGAATTCAATTAATAAATCTGGAATTAAAAAGATAGTCGAATGATAACCATGAAACCATTGTTGATTGTTGTAAAAACCCATCTGGTTCACTAATATCCTTTAGGGAAGGAAATCTGCTGTCCTTACCTGGTCTGGCCTACATGTGACTCCAGACCCACAACAATGTGGTTGACTTTTTAAAATGCCCTCTAAAATGGCCGAGCAAGCCACTCAGTTTCAGAGCAATTAGGCATGGTCAATAAATGCTGGTCTAGTCAGAGATGCCCACATCCCACAAATGAATAATAAAAATAGCAATCCCCAAATTCCATGAACGAATGAAAAAAAAGTTGTGGTGGTGCCAGATGAAGTGTCTGTAAGGTGGGTTGACCTCTCCATAGCGCTGTCCCAGTACATTACATGCTTGAAAAGGAGGGCATTTAAGCTGGCAATTGATCAACCTGACATGGCTTCTTTTTCAGAGGTGTCACTGAAAGCATCATTTTCTGTTATAGAGGTGCTTCCAACTGGACAGTTCGTCAGAAATGTGCTTATCTTACTGGTGGCATCAGGTCTGCTGCCTTAGCTTGCTTTTAACAAGTACAAACCTCTCCGTGTACTATGATCTGCCAAAATAAGTTCTATTCCCCAGGACAGTGCCATGGCCACCTGGCCACCACCGCCACCCCCTCCTCTGTCCCCCCAGCCTCCCCCCCAACCTCCATACAGCCTGAACTTCCTGGCACCTCTCTGCAAATCCGCTTCTTCTTCTAAATATATCAGAAAGGCAACTTCCTATTGAGAAACCTACTGGTGCCAGTAATAGTGCTGGGGGCTAAAAAAGTTTGGAACAATTGGCATAAAAACTCATGGGAATCAAAATATCAGTAGAATAAAAAAAAGGAAAATGGTTTAGCCTTTAAAGTAACAAAATGGCCCAAAGTGGTCAGGAAATCAATTAAAACAGCAGGATTAATTTACTCACCGTGTCCATTGAAATTAGAGGCAGGATTTTCACTCTGATATGGGGCAACAATGGAAGTTGGCAGGAACGTAATTTCACATCACTGGCTGGTGTGCCGTTTTGCCGGCACCATCCTGTACTGCGACCATTTTGCTGGAGGCCCGACCGGTGGAGGGACAGCTCCCCACCCTCAAATGGCGGCTAGCTTATTAAGATTAATAAAAGGCCAATGAAGGCCATGGATTTTTCAGTTGGCCTGCAGGCCCTCTGTGGCATCGGCAGCACAGCAACGCCTGGAGGCAACCTCCCGCTGCAGACTGTCGGGGAGGGGGGTGGGTGGGCAGCGCTCCAGACAGACTATGAGGCCCTGCCCCCACTACAGCTGTGGCCACATGGGCTGTCCTGTGCAGGGTTTCCCCTCCACAATAATGGCCCAGCAGCTGTGCCCACTTTTTGCGACAAACTTTTTAAATGCGCCCTCTCTCCCCCTTACTTGTAATGGCAGGCTGCAGCTCCTTCTGTGCTGTGCTGGAGGTGGTCACTACACAGCCCATTAGAAATGGGAGCAGAAACTAAGGTACTAAACTGAGGGAGCAAAATTTTGCCAGCCTCTGGGTCAGGGTGGAATGCTGGCATTGGATGGGCTGCCATGCCATCTTGCCAGCAGTAGTGGATGACCCTCCTACCCAGAAGCCAATTGAGCCAATTAAGTAGCCAATTAAGTCCTTTTTGTACCTTTTCTGTCATTTTGCCAGCGGTGGGGAGCCCTGCACCACATGGAAAGACCAGGTAAACCCTGATGGTCTCCCAGTGGTGTCACTGAGAGGGGGGCCCCTCCTATTCGGGTACTCTTTGGCCGACAGGGCGGTCCCCCAGAGACAATAGCTGCCCCCACGGCAACGGCAGCACCTGCCCTCACCAACCCATCCCCTGTCCTGCCACGGCCTGCCTGACTGGCTCTGGTTCCCCCAGACCCGCCTTACCTGCTTGTGAGGGTGCCATTCATTGATGGCGTCCTCTTTTTGCAGGTGCAGTTCCAGCAGTGACCACCGCTCCCAACGGTGCTGCTCAGGCTGTTGAGCTGCTGGCCCTCCGACTGGTAGACAGCTCTTAGGGGTGGGCGGCTGTCCTTAATAGGGATGGCCTATTAGTTGGCTGCTGCTGACACGATACGGCCCTGGGCCACCCCATGCTTTTAGGCGTGTCAGTGGGACACCCACTGCGATAACAAAACCCAGCCCGCAGAGTCCCTATGGGAGAACATTGGTAAAACAGACAGTCCAGATCAGAAAATCTAAGCTTAGATGGCCCTGCAAAAAACTTACACTGAGTCACTGTAGAGGATAAATTGAAACAGATTCAGTTATGCTTTTAGATGTAAATTGTAAATTAGTTCCAGAATCAGCTATTATCTGTCCACCTTATCATATTTTAATTGGTTAATGGCTCCACATAGGTGCTTAAATGATATTATTTCCACTAGACCTCTCTCCTCTTTAATGCTCCATAATACTTCTAATCGTTAGTCATATCTAGTTGCAGAAAATTACCATTGCAAGATATTTTATGTAAGCGCATGTGAATAGTCAGAGGACTTAAAAAAATGCTTTTCCCCCGTCAATCCTTATCCCTCCAGTATCTTAACTTTCCTGTCACGGCATCGAGCTGTATTTTGACAAATCCCAATGTTTTTTCTCAGTCTGTGTGACCTTCCTGGAGGGATCATTACAATCATGCATTGAATTCTGATATAGGAGCCCAAAATTCTGAAGCTCTTCCAACAACAACAGCTTGCGTTTATATAGCACTGTCAACATAGTATAACATGCCAAGGTGCGTTATCAAACAGGATTTGACACTGAGCTACATATTAGGGCAAATACTTTGTCAAAGAGGGCCTTAAAGGAGTAAAGAGAGGCAGAGAGGTTTAGGGAAGGAATTCCAGAGCTTAGGGTGTCGACAGATGAAGGCATAGCAGCCAATGGTGATGCAACTAGAATTGGGATGCACAAAAAAAACAGAATTGGAGAAGCGCAGATATCTTGGAGAGTTGTAGGGCTGGAGGTGGCTATGGAGGGGCGAGGCCATGGAGGGATTTGAAAACAAGGAAGAGAATTTTAAAATAGAAGCACTGCATAATCAGGAGGCAATGTAGGTCAGCAAGCACAGAGGTGATGGGTGCATGGAACTTGGTGTGGTTTAGGATATGGCAGCTGAGTTTTGGATGAACTTAAGTTAATGGAGCCTAGAATGCGGAAGGCTGGCCAGGAGTATGTTGGAAGAGTCATGTTTCCAAATAGCAAAGGCAGAATGGCACTCAGCCACAAGTCTGGCAGGACGATGGGAAAAAGTCCAGACATATTAAATACTGGCATGACATCAACGATCCTGTTTGGCCTTTTCAGGAATGGAGACTCTTCCCAACCTCGACAAAACCTTTGTCTTAAGAAGGGGTAGAGACTCCGTCCCTAGGAGTCTTGTGTCCCTACCCTGGGAACCCCTGTGAGGGAAATTATTAGTCAATACACCCGGAAGCTTTAGATACATTGGCCTCAGGAAGTATGGTTGTGGAGCCCATGCAGGGTGTCTATGTGTGATCCCCCTGAAGATTCAGGTAAAATTCTGTCAAATGTAAAAAGGAGGAGAAGGCAGAGAGAGGTAGAGTTGCTTAAGCTTTAATAAATAAGTCTTCTCCTTTTACATAATATGTTGATTTCAACACAGAAAGATATGAGGAGTTGAAAGACCATGAAGGGGAAGCTTGAAACGAGACAAGAAATTGCAAAGGAGCAATGACCTCAATTTCCTGACTTTGTGTTGCTGTATCTTTGCTGGAAATAGAGCGGAAACCCCGTTTATGTGTGTAAATGAGATTTTTGCCCATTTCTAGTGAAGTTACTGCAGTGCAGCAGCAGAAAGTCTTAGGAGTTTCAGAGCCTATAGGGAAGACTTTAATCCAGGACCGATTGTGGAACCAGACTCAGTGCCGCTGTGCACCTAAACCAAAAAGCCCGAAGATTGACAGGTATTGGTCCTCAGGACTCATTTACATATTTGTGGGCGAGCTGCCTAGAGGCGCAGCTTTTCTTTTTTTCACTTGGAGGTTAAATAATTGTTCAGCTGAAGATGTAAAGGAAGATTGAGGAAGATTACATGCACATAAAAAAGCCTGATCAATTTTCTATTCAGAATCTGCCCCATGGCCTTTTCAAGCCTTGAAATTCTGTGTCTACTTACAATGTCACTCAGAAAAGCCAAGAAAATTGATCAGGCAGGATTTATGCCTTTTGAAATCATGTTGGTTGCCACCTGCTAAGTTATTTTCATGCAGGTCATCAGAAACTTTGATTCCAAAGATCAATTCAATTCGTTTTATATTGATAACTAGCAAGCTAATGGGTTTGTGGTTATCCAGGGTGCGTTATATTGCCTTCAAAATTACCGGTGATACTTACCTTAAATGCTCTCATGCCTTTTCAGTAAAAGCTGTGCTCAGTAGATGTACTTCAGATCCAACAGTAGACTAAGGAGTCAGAATGCGTGGATCACCTGCCAGTTCTGAGCATCTGAAATGTTAATACACTAAAAGATTAGAATGTGATATTAACATCATAACTCATTTGGGAGCAACAAACTTTACTAGCACTGAATTTACTACCACAGTTAATACATAGCAACACTGTTTTTAAAAATGTTTCAAAAATCATTTTAATTTCTGAAACTGAAGGAGTGTGACTTTTCTTTCTAAATATCTATTAGATGTAAAAGTTTAATTCTGACAAGGTTTGATCTATAGTATTAGTTGGTGCATGCCGTTAATGAGCATTCTCACTGAGTTAATGATATGGTTAACCAATTGCAGCATTTTTATCTTATCCTCTAATTGGTGCACAAGTCAAAACAACAACCAAAGGTCACACAAAGTGCACCAGGAAAATAATATGGAAAATGACGGGAAAAAGAACCATAAAGAACAGATTGTAGAGATACAAAATCTTAAAATGGAAAAAGTGCCCCTTACTCCAATGCAATCGCCAATCATTCTTGAAAGCAGATAGCAATAGCGAATAAAATAAATGCCATTTCTTAAGTGAGGGAAATTCAAAGAAATGTTAGTGAATTTAGAAATACCTAGGGTACTAGCCTAGGCTGAATGATAGCATTCTCACCTCTGTGGCAGAAAGTTGTGGTTTCAAACTCCACTCCAGAGGTTTGAATACGTAAACTAAACAGGTGCTGCAGTGCAGTACTGAGGGAGTGCTTCATTGTTGGAGGTGCCTTCTTTTAGATGAAGCATCACTGAGGACTTATCTGCCCTTTCCGATTAGTACAAAAGGCTCCATAACTAAATCTAATCCCTCGATCAACACACCAAAACAGATTATCTGGCCATTTAGCCAAATCCTATTTGTGAGACAATGTGTAAATTGGTTGCCACATTTCCTTACAGAATGCTTCATCGGCTGTGGAGAATTTTGTGATGTTCTGAGATCATGATAGGTGCTGTATAAATTTGAGCTCTTTTGTCACGTGGAGAAAAGTGTCACTTGCAGCCACAAGAAGACAATGGAGAAAGGTTTTGGACATAGGAGCAATTTCAATATAAGCGGTGCGTTGGGAAACTAATGTGAATGGATGCAACACTGGTGTTACACGTTGCTCGATTTAACTTTCCATTGTTGGAGAGTAAGATTGGGCACAGTGTAAAAGGACCATTCCACCCAAGCCTGTGGGTTTTCAACTCAGTGAGTTAGGTTAAAGTTACCCCCCAATGAATAATTTCTGGTGAACTGTTTACATTCAAAGCTGTAAATGATATGGAGAATGGATCAAGAACAGGTCAGACTTCTGAGACAATCAAACGATTAGGATTGATATTGGTCCAAGTCACGAAGAATAATCAACACATGGATTTCTTTAAAACATCAAAATGTAAGTAGTAAACCTTTTAATTCTCCAGATTAATATTAAACTCACTCTATCAACACTTACTAGTAAGCTACAAGATAATTACAGTAGCTAATGAAAATGTGCTTTAAAATATGGGCATATCTCAGACAACTTTATTGCGGCCCTAATATTCAAATATTAGGAAAGCCTTGCATTTATATATTGCTCAGAAACACCTCGATCCATTTCATATATAATGAGTTACTTTGAAGTGCGGTCATTGTTGTGTCAGTGCATATGGCAGTCATTTTGAACACATTTTTTTTATTTGATTTATGGGATGCAGGTATCGCTGGCAAGGCCAGCATTTAATTATTTCAAATAGCTGTGGTTTGACAATACAATCTGAACCACGATTTTGTCTATTTTGAGATTGCTATTGTTCATTTATTTTGAAAATAATTGCAAAAAGGTACCTATTAAGTGAAAGCACAATGCTCGAGTACCATATCATTCTGATGTATTTGTTCAAAGAAGATGGTACTTGGCTATTGACCAGTACCAGTATTCATAGTGAGATCTCAAAACAACAAAAGAAATCTACTGAATCATGCACATACACATAATCTATTATAAATAGCATTCAGAATTGTAATTCTGAGCTGAGTTCCCAATATGCCCATAACAGATCCCACCATGGCTGTTTGAGAATTTGAATTCAGCTGGTATAAATAAAAATGACATTAAGCTGTAGGATTGTTCTAAAAACGAAACTGGTTCATTAATGTCTCTTAAGGGGAGGAAACCTGCTGTCCTTACATGCTCTGCCCTATCTTGATCTTGATCTGATCTTTGGCCTCCTTGTCTCGAGAGACAATGGGCAAGCGCCTGGAGGTGGTCAGTGGTTTGTGAAGCAGCGCCTGGAGTGGCTATAAAGGCCAATTCTAGAGTGACAGGCTCTACCACAGGTGCTAGAGACAAAATTGGTTGTCGGGGCTGTTGCACAGTTGGCTCTCCCCTTGCGCGTCTGCCTTTTTTCCTACGAACTGCTAAGTCTCTTCGACTCGCCACACTTTAGCCCCACCTTTATGGCTGCCCGCCAGCTCTGGCGATCACTGGCAACTGACTCCCACGACTTGTGATCAATGTCACAGGACTTCATGTCGTGTTTGTAGACATCTTTAAAGCGAAGACATGGACGGCCGGGGGTCTGAAACCAGTGACAAGCTCGCTGTACAATGTATCCTTGGGGATCCTGCCATCTTCCATGCGGCTCACATGGCCAAGCCATCTCAAGTGCCGCTGGCTCAGTAGGGTGTATATGCTGGGGATGTTGGCCGCCTCGAGGACTTCTGTGTTGGAGATACAGTCCTGCCACCTGATGCCAAGGATTCTCCGGAGGCAGCGAAGATGGAATGAATTGAGACGTCGCTCTTGGCTAACATACATTGTCCAGGCCTCGCTGCCGTAGAGTAAGGTACTGAGGACACTGGCTTGATACACTCGGACTTTTGTGTTCTGTGTCAGTGCGCCATTTTCCCACACTCTCTTGGCCAGTTTGGACATAGCAGCAGACGCCTTTCCCATGCGCTTGTTGATTTCTACATCAAGGGACAGGTTACTGGGGATAGTTGAGCCTAGGTAGGTGAACTCTTGAACCACTTCCAGAGCATGGTCGCCGATATTGATGGATGGAGCATTTCTGACGTCCTGTCCTATGATGTTCGTTTTCTTGAGGCTGATGGTTAGGCCAAATTTGTTGCAGGCAGCCGCAAACCTGTCGATGAGTCTCTGCAGACACTCTTCAGTGTGAGATGTTAATGCAGGAGTTCCCTGATGAGGACTTTCCGTACTTTGGTCTTAGCTCTTAGACGTTTAAGGTTGAACAACCTGCCACCTGATCTTGTGTGGAGGAAAATTCCTTCTTCTGAAGACTTGAACGCGTGTGAGAGCAATAGGGAGAAGAAGATCCCAAACAGTGTAGGTGCGAGAACACAGCCCGATTTCACGCCACTCAGGATAGGAATGGGGTCTGATGAGGCGCGATTCCAATCCCATACCAACATGGTTGACTGTTAACTACCCTCTGAAGTAGCCTAGCATTCTGGGAATCTGGGGATATGCAAATGCAGAGAGTGAAGTAAAAAAAATATAAGTTTGCAGTGAAATCAATTACAACTTGTATTTTTCCTTTCATTGTGCAAGAAAAATAGAACACATCTATCTTATTTTTCATGAAAAAAATTAAATTAAATGCAATTTTTCATCACCTGCATTCAGTGATCAATTACCATTTTATATAAAAAAAAATTAAGAAGGACTATGTTGCAAAGTTATGTGTGCTACCAGCACACTGAGCCTTCCAAAACACAGCAAGCTCTTTCATCCTGTGACTTCATTATCATATGCACATTGAAGGTGCTTGCCTGGTGCCAATTAATTTGTTGTAAAATGTTGTATGGTGTGAAATTTCAAATTATGTTATAATTGTAATTGCCGCTTTAAATCAAGTATATCAAATAATCAAATCCAACTTGTGATTTCAAAAAGATCACCCATTAATTAAAGGGAATTTAATGCATCAGGTATTGCATCACAGTGAGAGATAATGGAGCCTTATAGTTAAATATTTCACAGCAGACTCATACTTATATAGAAGATAAAGGGGTTATCCATGAGTAACTAGCTGTGTGAGTCAGTGGGCGGTAAGTAAACTGTACCTCCAACTTGACTCAGGCAGCCCATTTTTAGTGATCCAAAGAAAAGCAGGACAATGCCTGTCTTGCTCATTCAAATAAGATCCACCCTCTAATAAGTGGCTTTCAATAGTGTTTTATTCAATATGACTCAGCAGCTCTGTTTGAAAGTACAAAAGAAATTAAAACCAGTGATTTTTTTTTATTTCAATGAAAAGCGGGAGAATGTGTGATTTTTTTTGCGTAATTAGTGAACATTAAAGAAAATGCACAAATGCACGGCTTCAAATGTGTGATTTCTGAAAACAGAATTTAATTAGTGGGTTATTAATTATGGAGAAACATACACATTCTGTTGAATTTCAACGAGAGGATTTTTGCCTCAAAGTTCACTTTGACTACTTTATTGCTAGTGGCAATATACCTCAGTTGATGATGTGTGGAGGTTTTGGGTAATACGTAATAAGAAAGGCCATTTTGGGTTCATATGCCTTCAAATATTTATTTGCTTAATTCTGGAAAATAGCCTTCCTATATCTCATTCAGAAGCCATCGTCAATCTAATGTCCAGATTCTGAGATGTCTGTCACGTTTTCAGACATATCTAATGTGTCTGTAATTATAGTGAGACTAATCAGTCCTACAATAGGATCACTGATTATTGAAAATGCCTCCTAAGGAGATGGTTCCCTCTCATCCACCCACCCCACCCAAGGGCAATGTGATTCCCACTGGGAGCTGATGTCATTATTCTAATCTGCTCAGAAGTAAATTCTCTGGACAAAGGTTTGTTAAACTCTGCCTGAATGTTCCTTCCATCTTCAAATCAGACTGGAGATTGTAGATTGGAGCCCAAGGCCTTGATTACAGCAGGCTGGGCATCATGGGAAATGCTCTGTCTAGGCTGATGGAGCTTTCCTTCAGACAGTCATGAAGTTGTCATAAGCTCCAGGTTAGACTGCAATTAGGCTACGAAAGCATGCAAGTGTGTGCCATGGATCTTGCAGGCTGTTATTCACTCCCTTAAATGACTGTATAAAGTATTGGTGCCTAGATAGCAACATTCTTTTATATGCTGATCCCTGGGCTTAGTAAATGAGCAATGATGTGAGATTGCCATCTGGACAACGTGATCATTTTCTTTCACTGTCACTATCGTTTATTTCCCCTCGCACTTGTTGAACAGATTAATGTTTACTCCTCTTAATTCAAAGCTGTTTCATTCAAGTTGGCCTGGATTTTAGGGACATGGGAACATAGGAGCAGGAGTAGGCCATTCAGCCCATCGAGCCTGCTCCACCATTCAATTAGATCACGTTTTTTTTTTAAACATTCACGGAATGTGGGCGTCGCTGGCCAGGTCAGCATTTATTGCCCAACCCTAATTGCGCAGACTGAGTGGCTTGTTAGGCCATTTCAGAGGGCATGCAAGAGTCAACCACATTGCTGTAGGTCTGGAGTCACATGTAGGCCAGACCAGGTAAGGACAGCAGATTTCCTTCCCTAAATGACATTAGTGAACCAGATGGGTTTTTACAACAATCAACAATGGTTTCATGGCCATCATTAGACTAGCTTTTTAATTCCAGATTTATTAATTTAATTCAAATTCCATCTTCTGCTGTGTTGGGATTTGAACCCATGTTCCCAGAGCAATACCCTGGGTCTCTGGGTTACTAGTCTCGTGACAATACCACTACGCCACCGCCTCCCCCGATCATCTACATCAACGCCACTTTCCTGTGCTATCCCCATATCCCTTGATACCAATAGTATCCAGATATCCATCAATTTCTATCTTGAATATACTCAATGATTGAGCTTCCACAGCCCTCTCGGGTACAGAATTCCAAAGATTCACCATCCTCTGAGTGAACAAATTCCTCCTCAGCTCAGTCTTAAATGGCCTAACACTGTGGTAATGACAGCAAAATTGTTAGTGTTCATTGTTCACTGAAGCTGACAACAAACTCTGGAGTCTGCACATGCACAGAATAACATGGAAATCCAGGCATTACTGTCAGTGATTCTATACTCCTCCAGAGGATGTGCTGTTGAGGTCCCACAGAGTTCCATCCCTAAGCAAGTATTAAACTGATGGAAACTACCACATTTACACTGTTAGTCTCGTTGTAAGAACTCTTGAAAAGGTTACACCTGTTGAATGAGGTGTAATTGGGTATTTAACAGCTTACTAACTTCACAATTACTGCTGAACACCCTCACGAGCTGTGACAAGCTAATTTTATATTTGTGGAATGTCAAGTTTTTCCATTATGATAAAAAAGCCACATTTAAAAAAAAATTTTAGAGTTTGTTTGCATTATTTGAGCTTCTGTCTTAATCTAATCATAATCACTTATTTTGCTATTTGAACATTTTAATGAAAAGTGATGATTATCCATTCTTTCAAATGAAACGTTAAACCAAGGCCCTGTCTGCCCTCTCAGGTGGATATAAAAGTTCCCATGGCACTATTTGAAAATAGCAGGGGAGTTATCCCCAGTGTCCTGGCCAACATGTATCCCTCAATCAGCATCACAAAAACAGATTACTTGGTCATTATCACATTGTTGTTTGTGGGAGCTTGCTGTGTGCAAATTGGCTACCTCGCTTCCTACATTACAGCAGTGACTACACTTCAAAATTAGCTTGTTGGCTGTAAAGCACTTTGAGACATCCGGGAGTCATGAAAGACACTGTATAAATGCAAGCCTTTCTTTTTTTCAGCGCATTCAACTTCCAGGTTTGCTGTCTGCAAGAATACTTCAATACTACAAGCAGGCTGTTCACCCTGCTTGCTGACATCACCTCTGCTGGATGCCTGGAGATCCCCTTGACTTGCAATTAGATTTAAACTGCTGTGAGGAACGTGGAAAACCACATCAGAGTAATCGCAAGATCTTTATGGGCCACTTCCTCGATGATCAGCAGCGAGTGCGCTCACCGCTGACCATAAAATCCAACCCATAATTTGAAAGTTTAAAGGAAAGTACAAAGTTCTCATTTCAATTTGTTATTTAAATTGCTTAATTTGAATCATTGAATAATTCAATTTATTTAGCACAAGCAAACAACTTCAAAGGATCGGGAATAGGTTATAGCCAAGTCATTCGGGGTATACAAAAAGAATTGCCGAAGGTGCAAAAATATTTCCTAGAATGATACCAGAATTGCGAGCCTCTAACGATCAGCAGAGATGGCATAGGCTGGGATTATTTCCTCTAGAAAAGAGAAGGCTGGGATGTGACCTAATGGAAGTCTTTAAAATTATGAAGGGGATTGATAGGGTAAACGTGGAGAAAATGTTTCCGCTTGTGGAGGAATCCAAAACTAGGGGTGATACATATAAGAAAGTCACTAATAAATCCAGTAAAGAATTCAGGAGAAACTTCTTTACCCAGTAAGTCATTAGAAAGTGGAACTTGCTATCTTATGGAGTAGTTGAGATGAAAATCACAGTCGCATTTAAGGGGAAGCTAGATAAGAACACGAAGGAGAAAGGAATAGAAGGATATGTTGATAGGAAGAGATGAAATAAGGTAGGAGGAAGCTTGAGTGGAGCATAAACACCAGCATAGACCAGTTGGGCTGAACTGTTTGTTTTGGTACTGTAAAATCTATGTAACATACGTAGCTTGTGCTTGCAACAGGTGGAGTTAGAGACTCACCATTCTCCTGTGTCATTGGTAGTTGTGACTGGTCCTTGATCGTTGCCATTAGAAACACAAGTAAAACAAATGTTATAATGCTAAACTGCAGGATGTTCTTTCAGCAGAGCTCAATGACAATAAATTGAGCATAATGCTGTGCTGCCATGCGTGCTTGTGTTTCAGTGAGAAACAAAGCAAGTAGATGAATGGGAGAAGGAAGAAAAATAGGAAAAGGATCCTCATAGACCTGAGATTGAAGAAGCATCTTGTTTCACTCACTCCAAATTCTCTTTATGGGCTCCAGTCACAGGATTTGCATAGCTGTTTCTTCAAATTGGCTTAAGGGCCTGTAGTTGTACACCCTTCTCCTGTACGCTTTGTACCCAGCTGTTGGTTGGTCCATTGTGTTGCCATCAGATAAATAGCACTGAGATGTTCAAAACTTGAAGAGCATAGACAGTGGCACCAAAGTGCCCATCCTGCATCCCAACTTGTGTGTGAGTAAAGGAAAGTGCCTAGGTTTTACTGAAAAGAAAGAACTTGCATTTATATCACGCCTTTCACAACCTCAGGACATCCCAAAGCACTTTTACTGCCAAGTGAAGTGTTACTTTTGAAGTGTAGTCAGTGTTGTAATGTAGAAAATGGGGCCAGCCAATTAACATATAGCAATGTCCCTCAAATAGTAATGAAATAAATACTGGACATAAAATTATAATGTAAGTGAAACCAAAGTTCCAGAATAGTAGCAGATGAAAAGTTTGCCCTGAGCAACATGAGCACCTATGCGACTTTCTGAAAGAACTGTAAGGCTGCCTGAATGTTCCAGTAGCCTCGGGAAAGCTGTAACAGTTTGAGTGGACACTCATTATGACAAGCATATTTTCTCACTTACTTTGTCTAGGGAAACTGGGTTAGCCGTGGTGGTTTTCCAGAGACAGGCAGACTTTACCTTTATCTGCTGACAGTTATTTTTTATATTAATTGGCTAGCTCTACCAAACATATTAACAAATGAACTTAGGAACAGAAGTCAGCCATTTAGCCCCTTGAACCTGTTCCATGATTCAATGAGATCCTGGCTAATCTGTGACCTAACTCCATACACCCGCTTTTGCTCCATATCCATTAATATGTTGCTGAGTCAATATCGTGGAACTCCCTCCCTAATGGGTATACCTATACCACATGAACTGCAGCAGTTCAAGAAGGCAGCTCACCATCTTCTCAAGGACAATTAGGGATGGGCAATAAATGCTGGCCCAGCCAGCAATGCTAACATTCCATGAATGAATGAAAAAAAACCTTTGGTTAACAAAAATCTATCAATTTCATATTTAAAATAAACAGTTGACCTAGCATCAATTGCCATTTGCGGAGAAAGTTCTAAACCTCTACCACCCTTTGTCTGTAGGTGTTTCATAATTTCACTCCTGAAAGGCCTGGCTCTACTTTTTAACTATGCCCCTAGTTCTAGACTCCCAACCAGTGGAAATAGTTTCTCGTTATCTATCCGCTCTGTTCCCCTTAATAGTTTGATAACTTCAATCAAATCACCCTTTAACCTTCTAAATTACAAATCCCTCCAGCCCACTCAATGAAACCTTTGGCCTTCCCCCTGCTCTGATTGCCAACCGTTTCCCTACCCTCCTGATCACTGCCCCTAGCTGCTATTCCTTTCCCAGTGCTGGGGACCATCCCCAAGAGACCCTGGCTGCAACTTCCTTTCACTAAGGTTTCTCCCACCTGTCAGTCAGGTTATCCATTTGGCTGACTGTCAGGTGGGAGGTGGCACTACAATATGTTAATGAGGCCCTGAGGACCCCCAAGTCCCTGGCGTTGCTGGGATCTTCATCGAATCTCCTCCCCAGCTCCACATCAACGCTATGATTCAGATGCCTGGAGAGGTTTGGTAGCTTCCTAAGATACAGCCTAGAAAGAGTGTCCCGTATGATAGTGGTATGCTGTCTGCTGTATAATAACAGGAGCAACACATGGAGCCATCAGCCGAGGAAGAACTTCAAAACGATGATGGAGAGGACACTTGATAGCATAGAGAATGGTGAAAAAGTGGAAAGGATCCAATGATTGCCTGTAACCAGAGGTCTTTGGCAGCCGCTCACTAAAGAGAACTTCAGCCAAAAAATGTGTGCTCCTCTGCTCCCTGCACTGCCAGTCATGCCCAACATCTTTTCCAGTCCTTCCATTCTACAATCAACAGCATCTGTCAAAATACCAAAATTACTATTCACGTCAGCTAACAGGAACATGAATATTTCAAACAGCAATTTGGTGCCATCACACTATTTCTCCCAACTCCCGTGTGTGCTGCAAGTGTTTATCTGTAGTTCTCTTTTACCTACTCTAGTGCATCTTTGAGATGCTTCCCAGGGGCTGTGACATGGAAGGAAGGAGGCTGCTGTGGCTCATTCAAAGATTTTTAAGAGCTCAGATGCAGACTTCAACAACTCACCATATGCAGGGGATATCTGGCCCAGCTTGCTTTCTGGTACCAAGGGGGGTTCAATGGGTTACAAGGACACAGAAGTGTTGTTTTCATAAGAGGTGGCATTGTGCTCCATTCCTATTCCATGATTACCTTTGCTACTGGACTTCGTCTCAGCACTTCTACTAATCTGTGGGAGAATAAACTCTCGGAGCTTATTGAGCTGAGTAAAGCCCATATCCATTTGATCTCTCAGCTTGTCTAGAGATCTTCTCTGAAACAATTTTCAAGGGCAGAAGGGTTAATATCCAGTGGACACAGATTTTAGGTATGTGGCAAAAAAAAAAGAGGTGAAGTGAGGAAGCAGTTTTTTTACACAGTACGTTGTTGTGATCTGGAGTGCAGTGTGTAAAAAGGTAGTGGAAGCAAATTCAATAGTAACATTCATAAGAGAATTGGGTAAATAATTGAAGGGAAAACATTTGCAAGGCTATGGCAAAAGAGCAGGGGAGTGGGATTAATTGGATAGCTCTACCTAAGAGCTGCCACAGGGCATGATGGGCTGAATGGCTTCCTTCTGTTCTATGATTCTGTGATTCTATAAAGGGGAGGATACACTACATGGTTCCACTGTGAGTTTTCCTGAGAGATGCTATTACAGACTCCTGCTGGGAGCTCAGCTGCAGAGGGCATCAAGGTGATCACATGGTTGACTGCTGTTTTTCAATGCTGTGCATGAGAACCTTATACAATAGACTCCACCACCATGGTTTCAAGCTCCCTGGTAGGTAGTTCAATGCATTTAGCAATTGAAAACTGATTAGGCTATGTCGCAGTGAATATAGCGACATATCAGAAGGAGCCCAGCCAATGCCTGTTATACTTTCCATCCCTCCATAGATGATTCACGATGCCTTAATTTAAAATGGACTCTTTAAGGCAAATAAGTTTATATCTATTCATAAAAGTAAGTCATTTTAGCTCCGTTGGTGTTTTATCATTTTCTGGTACATTAATGTATTTTCTGCATTTATTATTAGAGCTTTATGGAAATAGCGAAACACTAATATAAAAGTTACTTCTGAAGGTTATTTCACTTTTATTTACCTCTTCCTGATGATGAAAATTAAATCAAATTGAATATCTGCTCACTTTTTCCGTTCTTCATGATCTGAAAGTCTGTATTTGAATTGTATTATTTTGGAGTCGCCCGCAGTGAATCTTTAATAAATGTGAGATAGTGTTTTCCATTAAAGTACTTCCATTTTGCACAAATGAGGAAATTCAACTACTGTTTCAAATAGATCTCTATCGACCAAATATTAGGCGGATGCCATTTATTTAATGGAAGAAACTGTGAAATTTATTTAATGGAAGAAACTATGAAAGTGCTTATCACCACCCAGTATAATTGATGCTATGGAACAGAATTAAACAATCCTGATCCTTTCCTAATCCAAATAGTTTCTATTGTTTATTGTCTTTTAGCACTTGCAACTAATAATTATCAAATTTAATTGTAACTAAGCAGATTTAATTTACATACTCATTATTGCTCTCCCAGTCTGAAAAACACCAGAGAGTTTCCAGGCCATTACATGAATTTGTTGAGCCTATTTTCAATTAATTCAAAAATGTATTAATATTGCTGAAAATGGAGACACGTTGTCAAAACTTTTCATCTTGCACTCATCAGGACAATTCGCAAGAATAACCAATGTAAAGGAAAACAACAACTTATACTGCATGAGAAAAAATTGCTGATTGGTTGGCAAGTGAACTCTGATTGTAGAGGTGTTGCCATGGAGAATGCACCAGTTTATGGGGACTGACAGTTAAAAACAAAGCTTGGCAGTTAACTGTCAGTCACCGTAAACTGGTGCATTCTCCATGGCAACACCTCTACAATCAAAGTTCACTTGACAACCAATCAGCACTCGTTTCTCATGCAGTATAAGTTGTTGTTTTCACTTAGGTTGGTTATTCTTGCGTATTGTCCTGATGAGTGCAAGACGAAAGGTTCGACAATATGTCTCTATTTTCAGCAATACTCAAGTTCTGTACTACTGAACGACAATTTATTAATACTTGCAGTTTACTAGCCAACAACTTCATCCCTTACCCTGGTAGCTGTCTGAGGCTGAACCAGGCTGTTCTCAATCATGGTGTTGCATTTGACCCTTAGGTGAGCTTCCAATCACATATCCGCACCATCACTAAAACTGCCTCTGTAACATTGGCGCACTCTGCCCGTGTCTCAGCTCATCTGCTGCTGAAACCTTCATCCATGCCTTTAGTTTAGTTTAGTTAAGAGATACAGCACTGAAACAGGCCCTTCAGCCCACCGAGTCTGTGCCGACCATCAACCACCCATTTATACTAATCCTACACTAATTCCATATTCCTACCA
The DNA here is from genome assembly GCF_036365525.1 of Heterodontus francisci. Taxonomy (NCBI): domain Eukaryota; kingdom Metazoa; phylum Chordata; class Chondrichthyes; order Heterodontiformes; family Heterodontidae; genus Heterodontus; species Heterodontus francisci. Next base: position 152,375,262 of record NC_090373.1, on the reverse strand, counting down.
CATCCTCACCTGTCCCTATATTTCCCTACCACCTACACTAGGGGCAATTGCTAATGGCCAATTTACCTATCAACCTGCAAGTCGTTGGCATGTGGGAGGAAACCGGAGCACCCGGAGGAAACCCACGCAAACACAGGGAGAACTTGCAAACTCCACACAGGCAGTACCCAGAATTGAACCCGGGTCACTGGAGCTGTGAGGCTGTGGTGCTAACCACTGCGCCACTGTGCTGCCTTTGTTGCCTCTAGGCTTGACTATTCCAAAGCACTTCTGGCTGGCTTCCCATGTTCTACCCTTTGTAAACTTGAGGTCATCCAAAACTCTGCTGCCCATGTCCTAACTCGCATCAAGTCCTGTTCAGCCATCACCTCTGTGCTCATTGACCTACATTGGCTCCCAGTTAAGCCTCAAATTTAAAATTATTATCCTGGTTTTCAAATCCCTCCATGGTCTTGCCACTATCTCTGTAATTTCCTCCAGCCATACAAATCTCTGAGCTCCTCCAACTGTGACTTCTTCAGCATCCCCGATTTTAATCGCTCCACCATTGGAGGTTGAGCTTTCAGCTTCTAAGCCTCTAAGCTTTGGAGTTCCCTCCCTAAACCTCTCCACCTCACTTGTTAAAACTCTTTGACCAAATTTTTGGTCATCTGACCTAATATAATATCTCCTGATGTGGCTATCAAATTTTGTTTGATATCGCTCCTCTGACGCACTTTGGGGCATTTTACTAGGTTAAAGGCACTATATAAATGCAAGTTGTTGTTGTTAAAACAGAAATTAAAAGGTGTGTTTTGTTTAATTAGTTCTGCTCGTACTCTTTTACTCCTGCACTTTAGATATAATTAGCAACAAAGGAACAAGAGTAGGCCATTTGACCCTTCGAGCCATTTCCTCCATTCAGAGACATCCAGCTCAATTTTTGGGTCACACGGGGAATGGAATAGAGGTGGGTGGAGCCCAAAAATACTGGTGCTGGCCAGCTTGTTGGTTTAGAGATGCCTTCCCTGACACAGGCAATGTTCACAAAGGTAAGACAGCGATCCCGTCTGCCTCCTGATTAACGGCAATTAAAATTATCAAAGAGCTCATGATGAGCTTGTTAAAGAGGAAGGTTGACATTTTCATGAGGACACAGGTGTTGCATGTCCTGTCTATTACTGACCAGCTGAAGGGAGGCAGGTACAGAGTGGGAAGCCAATCATGGCTGCCCCTGAGATTTCCCCCAGCCACATAAAGAGGGTCAGTGAGGCAGAGGGGGATGACATTTGGAAAGGAGCTGTCCTTGGTGCTGTGCAGGTAGAGGGTAGAGTGGGCAGTCAGCGCTTGGGCATTGAACAAAGTCATCACCCCATAGCATCGTGGAGACAGAGGAGCAGGAAGATAAGGCTGCAGATGGCATGTTGAATTGCTGTCAAACTTTGGGCGCAGTGGCAATGAGCGGCAACACTCTCCTCAGGATGAGCAGAAACCCAGGCATGTGAGAGGTAAAGGGGCAGTAAGGCAATGGAGGCCATAAACTCAACACAGGAAGACTGGGACAGAGCCAACTGGAGATGGCCCACACCCAGTGTCACAGGAGATGTATTTAACATATGTGGCAGGAGTCCCACTCTGGGTCGCAGAGGACAGATGATGGTGTTGCCACGGGAGTGGTCGTTGCCAGCAGGGACTCTGCATGGGCCAAAGAGTGCCAAAAAAGGAGACCACCCCCCACTAGAGCACACTGGAAGGCCACCAGGGTATACCTGGTGGTCTTTCCACATGGCAGTGGGGCCCCCTCCCCAGCAGAAGATAAAATGCCAACTGAGGCAGGAAGGGGGCCTTATTTAACCACTTAAGTGGCTCAATTGGGCTCTGGGTGGGCAGGCCATGTGCCATCTTTCCCGACACTGGCAACATGGCATGGTGGTGGAAAGACAATGGGCATGCCTCCTAATGCCTTACTGTGCCATTTTGCCAGTTTTGCCACCTCCCCGCCCACCCTCAAGGGGCAGGTAAAATTCACCTCTGACTCTTCAGGCAGATGGTCATAGATATCTGTGCACTCTTCATCGAAGACCTTGCCCCAAGCAGCACTGATCGCCATTCCCTGCCAGTAGCCATCAAAGTCACAGTGGCCTTGAACCTCTTCACCTCTGGCTCCTTCCAAGGAACAGCTGCATACCTTGGCAGCATCTCACAGATGGCAGACACCACTGCATCTCGCAGGTCACCAATAACCTCTTTGCAGGAGTTGGGCAGTACATTCATTTCACGACATGCTGCAGGCTCATGATAGAGCTCACAGGTCTGGAAGGTGCTGTTGAAGGAGCCTTAGTGAATTGCTCCAGTGCATATTGTGTATGGTACACACCACTGCCACTGTGCGCCAGTGGTGGAGAGAGTGAATGTTTAAGATGGTGGATGTGATGCCAATCAAGTGGGCTTCTTTGTCCTGGATGGTGTTGAGCTTTTTGAGTGTTGTTGGAGCTCGTCCAGGCAAGTGGAGAGTATTTCATAACATGGCTTGTGCCAATATTTTTGGGCCCCATCCATCTTCGATCCTGACCTCAGCAGGGTCCATAAATCCTACCCTATATGTTGATTTTTATTCCTTACAAGTTTCTTTTCATACTCCATTTTTTCTGGCCACTACTATCTGCTTTGTCACCTTTTGTTGATCTTTGTATCTCTGCCAGTCACCAGCATCTATGCTAGTTTTTCTATTTTTGCATGCTTTTTCTTTTAGTTTTAAGTTTTCTTTAGTCAGCCAATGCTTTTTGTTTTGGCAAGTAGAGCTTTTGCCCCTTAGAGGAATAAACTAGTTCCATATCACATTAAATTATTTTTATTCTGTTGTTTTACCCTTTATCAGATTTTTCAGTTTACTTTGGACAGTCTCTGTCTCATTGCATTGATCTCATCCTTACCTCAATCTACAATCTTATTAGCTGTGTCACATTTCTCTCTTTCAAACACTACTTTGAACTCAATGAAATTATGATCACTATTAAATACATGCTCACGCACCATTAGGCCGTTCACTAAATCTGGCTCATTACTCATTCCTAAATCTAATATGACCTGCCCCCTTGTTCGTTCTAGGACCAATTGCTGAGTTAGTTAAAATATGAATCAGTGAAATTTGCATTTTTCAATAAGACATGCCGATAATAGGAACATAGGAGCAGGAGTAGGCCATTCAGCCCATCGAGCCTGCCCCACCATTCATTTTGATCATGGCTGATCATCCACTTCAATGCCTTTTTCCCACACTTTCCCCATATCCCCTTATGTCATTGGTATTTAGAAATCTGTCAATCTCTGCTTTAAACATACTCAATGACTGAGCTTCCACAGCTCTCTGGGGTAAAGAATTCCAAAGATTCACAACCCTCTGAGTAAAGAAAATTCTCCTCATCTCTATCCTAAGTGACTTCCCCCTTATTTTAAAAATTATGTCACCTGGTTCTAGACTCCCCAACCAGGGGAAATGTCTTGACTGCATCTACCCTGGCTATCCCTTTAAGTATTTTGTAGGTGACCTCAAACTGACATCAAACTAACAACCAATCACCTGCATTTCATTGAAATCAAATGGGGTGCAGATTGTAAGCTGAATGTAGAGATTCGAGTTTGGTGAGTGGGGATTTTAAGTGTTCTCTTTTTAAAAGTCTGGTCTGCAGTTAGCATTTAACTGGGATTTGCCCTCTAGATAAAGGAGGGTTAAGAAAGTAAAGTAAGTTTCTTATAGTCTTAGGCAGGGACTAACAGGCTCTACTGCAGAGTAGCTGATTAGTTAAGTGGCTGACTGGTCAAATTTGGTTGCTTCACTTTCAGCTTCAAAAAGTATAAATGCAGAGGTCTGGTTGCAGCCTGCAAATGGTATGCAGATTGTAAGCTGAGTGTAGAGATTTGAGTTTGGTGAAGGGGAGGAGGTGCTCCATTTTTCTACTTTTTTAACCCTCCAGTAATTGATTCCTGCTCCAGTACAGTGGAAGGAGCTGTTTGGTGAGTACCTGGTAAGCTATTCTACGTATAATGAATAGTTCATAAAGTTAAGGTATGGCAGGGCAGCTCTGCCGAGTGGAATGTCCAGCCTGTGGTATGTGGGAAGTCATGGATGCACCATGTGTCCCAGACAAACACATCTGTAGGAAGTGTCATTGGCTGCAGAAGCTTGAGCTCCAGGTTTTGGAACTTGAGCGGCGGCTGGAGATACTGTTGTGCATCAGCGAGGTGGAGGACTACGTGGGTAACGTGTTTAGGGAGGTGGTCACACCATAGTTTAAGAGCATGCAGGCAGATAGGGCATGGGTGACTGCCAAGTAGTCTCAGAGAACCAGGTAGGTAGTGCAGGAGTCCCCTGATATGATCTCACTTGCTAATTGGTTTTCCATTTTGGATACCGGTGAAGGTGATGGTTCCTTAGAGGAATGCAGTCAGAGCCAAGTTTGTGGTACCACAGATCACTCAGCTGCACAGGAGGGGAGGAAGAGATGTGGAAGACAGTAGTGATAGGGGATTTGTTAGTTAAGGGAACAGACAGGCATTTCTGCGGCAGTAAACGTGACTCCAGGAAGGTGTATTGCCTCCCTGGTATCAGGGTCAAGGATGTCACGGAGATGCTGCAGGACATTCTTCTGGGGGTGGGGAACAGCCAGAGGTCATGGTCCACATTGGTACTAATGACATAGGTAAGAAGGGGGATGAAGTCCTGAACGCAACTTTTAGGAAACTAGGAAGGAGATTAAAAAGCAGGACCGCAAAAGCAGTAATCTCAGGATTACTCCAAGTCCTACTTGCATGTGAGCATAGGAATAGGAGTATTGAGCAAATGAATATGTGGCTGGAGAACTGGGCAGAAGTGAGAGCATAGATTTCTGAGACATTGGGACCGGTTCTGGGGCAGGCGGGACCTGTACAAGATGGACGGGTTGCATCTTGGCAGGACTGGGACAGATAATCTCACAAGGAGATTTGCCAGTGCTGTTGGGAAGGGTTTAAACTAAATTGTTAGGGGGATGGGAACCTGAGAAGGAGCTCAGATTGGAGGAAAGCAAAACTGGTAACTTGTCTGGGGTGTGGGAACCAGGAGCAAGTATCGGAGAGGAATATCATAGTGCACAGAATACTGAGGGAGATGGACAGCACAAGAGTAGGTAATTGTACATTATTGGGTGGGTTGAGAGTAAGGGAGAGAGTAATAAAGTCTGAATCAGGGTTAATGTGCATGTATGTGAATGCACGGAGTGTGGTTAATAAGACTGGTGAGGTACAGGCGCAGATTGCCATGTGGAAATATGATGTTGTGGCTATAACAGAGACTTGGCTCAAAGAAGGACAGGACTAGATGTTAAATATTCCTGGATACAAGGTGTTCAGGAAAGATGAGAAAGGGGGAGGGATGGTGGTATTAAGGAGAGCATTGCAGTGCTGGAGAAAAAGGATGTCCCAGAGGGGTCAAGGACAGAATAAATTTGGCTAGAGCTAAGGAACAAAAAAGGTGCGGTTATATTGCTCGGTGTTGTCTATAGGCCACCAGCTAGTGGGAAGGATGTGGAGGAACAAATTTACAAGGAAATTACAGAGGTGCAAAAATTATTGGGTAGTTATAATGGGGGACTTTAATTATCCAAACATAGATTGGGATAATAGTAGTGTTAAGGGGAGTGAGGGGCAAGATTTCCTAGAGTGTGTTTAGGAAGATTTTCTACAACAGTATGTTGCTAGTCCAACAAGAAAAGAGGCACTGCTAGACCTGGTTCTTGGGAATGAGGTGGGCCAAGTGGATCAAGTATCAAGAGGAGAGCATTTAGGGGATACCGATCATTGTATCATAAGGTTTAGGCTGACTCTGGAAAAGGACAAAGGGCAATCCTGGGTATGAATAATTAACTGGGGGAAGGCCAACTTCAATGGGGTAAGAATGGAGCTGGGGCAAATAAATTGGAGTCGAAAGCTGGCAGGAAAACCGGTAGATGAGCAATGGGCTACCTTCAAAGAAAAGAAACTTTGGGGACAGTCAAGGTATGTCCCCTCGAAGGGGAAACGTAGAGCTAACAAATCCAGAGCACCCTAGATGACAGAAGAGGTAGAGATTAAGATAAAAGAGAAAAAATGTGCTTTTGACAAATGACAGGTAGTAAATTGAGAACCAGGCTAAATATAGAAGGTCCAGAGGAGAAGTGAAAAAGCAAATAAGAGTAGTAAAGAGAGAGCATGAAGAGAGACTGGCAGTTAACATTAAAGGAGATCCCAAAGTTTTCGATAGGTATATAAATAGTAAAATGGTGGTACCAGGAAGGGGATTTACACATGGAGGCAGAGGGCATAGCTGAGGTATTAAATGAATACTTTGCATCTGTCTTTATGAAGGAAGAAGATGCAACCCAGGCAATGTTGGAAGAGAAGGTAAGTCAGACACTGGAGCAGTTTAAAATTGATAAAGAGGATGTATTAGATAGTCTGTCTGTATTTAAAGTGGATAAATCATCAAGGCCAGATGAGATGCATCCAAGGATACAGAGGGAAGTGAGGGTGGAAATCGCAGAGGCACTGGCCATCATTTTTCAGTCTTCCTTAGACCTGGGGGTGATGCCAGAGGACTAGAAAATTGCAAACGTTCCAGGCTTGTTCAAAAAAGGTGTAAAGTTAAACCCAGCAATTACAGGTCAGTCAGTTTAACTTATGTGGTGGGAAAACTTCCAGAAAAAATTATTTGGGACAAAATCAACAGTCACATGGACAAATGCATGTTAATTAAGGAAAGCCAGCATGCATTTCTTAAGGGAAAATCATGTTTAACTAACATGATGGAGTTTTTTGAGGAAGTAAAAGAGGATTGATGAGGGCAATGCTTTTGATGTGGTGTACATGGACTTTCAAAAGGCTTTTGATACAGTGCTGCACAACAGACTTGTGAGCGAACTTGTAGCTCATGGAATAAAAGGGATGGTAGCAACGTGGATACGAAATTGGCTGAGTGACAGGAAACAAAGAGTAGTGGTTAATAGATGTTTTTTGGGCTGGAGGAAGGTTTGTAGTGGAGTTCCTCAGGGATCAGTGTTGGGACCCTTGTTTTCCTGATTTATATTAATGACCTAGACCTTGGTGTACAGGGCACAATTTCAAAGTTTGGAAGCATTGTGAACTGTGGCGGATAGTGTAGAACTTCAAAAGGACATAGACAAGTTGGTGGAATGGGCAGACAGGTGGCAGATGAAGTTCAATGCAGAGAAATGTGAAGTGATTCATTTGGTAGGAAGAACATGGAAAGACAATATAGAATAAAGGGTACAATTCTAAAAGGGGTGCAGGAGCAGAGGGACATGGGTGTATATATGCATAAGTCATTGAAGGTGGCAGGACAGGTTGAGAGAGCTGGTTAATAAAGCATACAGTATCCTGGGCTTTATTAAAAAGAGCATCGAGTACAAGAGCAAGGAAGTTATGTTGAACTAGTATAAGACTAGTCCGTCCTCAGCTGGAGTATTGTGTCCAATTCTGGGCGCCATACTTGAAGAAACATGTGAAGGCATTGGAGAGAGTACAGAAAAGCTTCATGAGATTGGGTCCAGGGATGAGGAACTTCAGTTATGAAGATAGATTGGAGAAGTTAGGACTGTTTTCCTTGGAGAAGAGAAAGCTGAAAGGGCATTTGATAGAGATATTCAAAATCATGAGGAGTCTGGACAGAGTAAATAGAGAGAAACTGTTCCCACTCGTGAAAGGATCGAGAACAAGAAAGCACAGATGTAAAGTATTTGGTATGAGAAGCAAAAGTCACATGAGGAAAAACTTTTTCACGCAGCGAGTGGTTACGTTGTGTAGATGCTGCCTGAGAGTGTGGTGGAGGCAGGTTCAATTGAAGCATTTAAAAATGAATTAGATAGTTATGTGAAAAGGAAGAATGTGTAAGGTTACGGGGAGAAGGCAGGGGAATGGAACTGAGGGAGTAACTTTCAGAGAGCCAGTGCAGACATGATGGGCCAAATGGCCTCTTTCAGCACTGTAACAATTCTGTGATTCCTTGAGTCTCAATACATACATTCCTGTGAAATTGATTTTACACTTAAAGGAGGTGGGGACTAAAAATGTGGCAAGCACATGCCAGAAATTCTTCATTGTTACAATTAATGAGTGAGAATAAAATACCTTGGATTGTAACAGATTTGGGATACAATTAATATTGAGCAAAAGTGGAGTGAATTTTATTAGATGAATAAAACTGTCATTTCATACAAATAGAGAAAATTTTAATGTAACAATGAGGGAAAATCTGGGGTCAGTGTCATCTAAGAGTTCTTCAACTTTGAGACTTTAGGAATCGACATTCTTTATAAGAACTTTTGCCGTAACCTCCACCCGTGTTTATGCTTCGCTTTGGCTGCCATTATTAAACATCATTTGCACTTTCAAGTTGAATTGTCTTTTTTTTTAGCATTTATTTATTCTCGAGGAAACCTTTAGCTAAATAACGTTGTGTAGTGGAAGATTAACAGTGATCATTGCTTAAAAAATAATCCAGTTTAAAAAAGAATACTTATAAGAAACGAGATGTTATGAATGCAATTTTTATTCATTCATTCATTCAATTCACTCATTCATTCATTCACTCTCCTTTGTTCTCTACCTCCCTCCCAAGCATGATAAAAATTTTCTCACCAGGATATCTTCACTCTTTTCCTCCCTCAGCCTCTGCACTGAACGACTTCTCATTCTCGGTGATTTCAACCTCCATCTCAACTTATCAAGTTCTCTCCCTTCTGAGTTCACTGCCCTCTTACCCTCCGCTAAAGCTCTCCCTCCATGTAAACTCCTCAACCCATATTCCTGGCTGCCCCCTTTGTAAAAGGCAGATTGATTATTATCATTACTTCTTTTGATGAAGTAAGATAGAGGGTTAATTAAGGGAATGCAGTGGATGTTGTCCATATGGATTTTAAGAAAGCGGTTGACTAAGTACGACATAAAAGGCTGGTTAACAAAATTGAATCTTCTGGAATAGCATCATAGATGCCAGACGTCAGCCAATTCGATTCACTCTGCGTGATATCAAGAAACGACTGAAGGCACTGAATACTGCAAAGGCTATGGGCCCTGACACTATTCCAGCAATAGTACTGAAGACCTGTGCTCCAGAACTTGCCGCGCCCCTAGCCAAGCTGTTCCAGTAGAGCTACAACATTGGCATCTACACTGCAATGTGGAATGCCCAGGTATGTCCTGTACACAAAGCAGGAAAAGTCCAACCCGGCCAATTACCGCCCCATTAGCCTACTCTCAATCATCAGTAAAGTGATGGAAGGTGTCATCAACAGTGCCATCAAGCGACACCTGCTTAGCAATAACCTGCTCAGTGATGCAGAGTTTGGGTTCCGCCAGGGCCACTCAGCTCCTGAGCTCACTGCAACCTTGGTTCAAACATGGACAAAAGAGGTGAGGTGAGAGTGACTGCTCCTGACATCAAGGCAGCATTTGACCGAGTATGGCATCAAGGAGCCCTAGCAAAACTAAGGTCAATGGGAATCGGGGAAAATTCTCCACTGGCTGGAGTCATACCTAGCACAAAGGAAGATGATTGTGGTCGTTGGAGGTCAATCATCTGAGCTCCAGGACATCACTGCAGGAGTTCATCAGGATAGTGTCCAAGGCCCAACCATCTTCAGCTGCTTCATCAATGACCTTCCTTCAATCATAAGGTCAGAAGTGGGGATGTTCGCCGATGATTGTGCAATGTTCAGCACCATTCGTGACTCCTCAGACACTGAACCAGTCCATGTAGAAATGCAACAAGACCTGGAAAATATCCGGGCTTGGGCTGATAAGTGGCAAGTAACATTTGCGCCACACAAGTGCCAGGCAATGACCATCTCCAACAAGAGAGAATCTAACCATCTCCCCTTGACATTCAATGGCATTGCCATCACTGAATCCCCCACTATCAACACCCTAGGGGCTACCATTGACCAGATACTGAACTGGAGCAGCCATATAAATACCGTGGCTACAAGAGCAGGTCACAGGCTACAAATCCTGCAGCGAGTAACTCACCACCTGACTCCCCAAAGCCTGTCCACCATCCACAAGGCACGAGTCAGGAGTGTGATGGAATACTTTCCACTTGCCTGGATGGGTGCAGCTCCAACAACACTGAAGAGGCTCAACACCATCCAGGACAAAGCAGCCCGCTTGATTGGCACCCCATCTGCAAAAATTCACTCCCTCCACCACTGACACACAGTGGCAGCAGTGTGTACCATCTACAAGATGCACTGCAGCAATGCACCAAGGCTCCTTAGACAGCACCTTCCAAACCCACGACCTCTACCAACAAGGGCAGCAAATGTATGGGAACACCATCACCCGCAAGTTCCCCTTCAAGTCACACATGATCCTGACTTGGAACTATATCGCCATTCCTTCACTGTCACTGGGTCAAAATCCTGGAACTCCCTTCCAAACAGCACTGTGGGTGTACCTAGCCCACATGGACTGCAGCGGTTCAAGAAGGCAGCCCACCACCACCTTCTCAAGGGCAATTAGGGATGGGCAATAAATGCTGGCCTGGCCAGTGATGCCCACATCCCATGAATGAATAAAAAAAAAAGGAGGGCCTCATCAGCTTGGATTTAAAAAAAAAAACTGGCTTAAGGACAAAACAGCAAGCTGTGGTAAACGATTGTTTTTCAGACTGGAGGATGGTAGAGAGTTGAGTTCCCCAAGGGTCAGTGCTAGGGCCACAGAGTAAAATTTCAAAATTTGGGAGCAGCCAGAGGTCGTGGATCATATCGGTACCAATGACATAGCTAGGAAAAGGGATGAGGACCTGAAAAGCGAATATAGGGAGTTAGTTTGGAAGCTAAAAGGCAGGACGAGCAGAGTAGTAATCTCAGGATTGTTACCGGTGCCACGTGCTAGTGAGGCTAGAAACAGGGAGTGAGTGCAGCTGAACACGTGGCTACAGAACTGGTGGAGGAGGGAGGGATTCAGATATGTGGATCATTGGGATACCTTCTGGGGAAGGTGGGACCTGTACAAGAAGGACGGGTTGCATCTGAACTGGAGGGGCACCAATATCCTGGGCGGGAGGTTTGCTAGAGCTCTTCGGGAGGGTTTAAACTAGTTTGGCAGGGGGATGGGAACCGGAGCCACGGATCAGTAGATGGGGTAGCTGTTGAACAGGCAGATACAGAGTGCAGAGAGTCTGTGAGGAAGGTTAGACAGTTGACAGGGCAAAGTTTCAGCCAGTATGATGGGTTGAAGTGTGTCTATTTTAACGCAAGAAGTGTCAGGAATGATGAGCATGGATCAGTACTTGGAGCTACGATGTTGTGGCCATTACGGAGACGTGGATATCACAGGGGCAGGAATGGATGTTGAATGTTCCGGGGTTTAGATGTTTCAAAAGGAATAGGGAGGGAGGTAAAAGAGGTGGGGGAGTGGCATTGTTAATCAGGGATAGTATCACAGCTGCAGAAAGGGAGGTCATCGAGGAGGGTTTGTCTACTGAGTCATTATGGGTGGAAGTCAGAAACAGGAAAGGAGCAGTCACTTTGTTGGGAGTTTTCTATAGACCCCCAAATAGCAACAGAGACATGGATGAACAGATTGGGAGGCAGATTTTGGAAAGGTGCAGAAGTAACAGGGTTGTTGTCATGGGTGACTTCAACTTCCTAATATTGATTGGAACCTCCTTAGTGCAAATAGTTTGGATGGAGCAGTTTTTGTCAGGTGTGTCCAGGAAGGTTTCCTGACTCAATATGTAGATAGGCCGACTAGAGGGGAGACTAAGTTGGACTTGGTGATTGGCAACGAACCAGGCCAGGTGGCAGATCGCTCGGTGGGAGAGCATTTCGGTGATCGTGATCACAACTCCCTGACCTTTACTATAGTCATGGAGAGGGACAGGAGCAGACGGGATGGGAAAATATTTAATTGGGGGAGGGGGAATTACAATGCTATTAGGCAGGAACTGGGGAGCATAAATTGGGAACAGATGTTCTCAGGTGCTGGATAGGTTTGTCCCGATGAGGCAGGGAAGGGATGGTAGGGTGAAGGAACCTTGGATGACGAGATGTGGAACAGCTAGTCAAGAGGAAGAAGGAAGCCTACTTAAGGTTGAGGAAGCAAGGATCAGACAGGGCTCTAGAGGGTTACAAGGTAGCCAGGAAGGAACTGAAGAATGGACTGAGGAGAGCTAGAAGGGGACATGAAAAAGTCTTGGCGGGTAGGATTAAGGAAAATCCCAAGGCGTTCGACACTTGTGAGGAACAAGAGGATGGCCAGAGTGAGGGTAGGGCCAATCAGGGATAGTGGAGGGAACTTGTGCCTGGAGTCGGAGGAGGTAGGGGAGGTCCTAAATGAATACTTTGCTACAGTATTCACTAGTGAGAGGGACCTGGTCGTTTGTGAGGACAGCGTGGAACAGGCTGATATGCTCGAACAGGTTGAGGTTAAGAGGGAGGATGTGCTGGAAATTTTGAATGATATGAGGACAGATAAGACCCCGGGGCCAGACGGGATATACCCAAGGATATTACGGGAAGCGAGGGAAGAGATTGCTGCGCCTTTGGCGATGATCTTTGTGTCTTCACTGTCCACCGGAGTAGTACCGGATGATTGGAGGATGGCAAATGTTGTTCCCTTGTTCAAGAAAGGGAATAGGGATAACCCTGGGAATTATAGACCAGTCAGTCTTACGTCGGTAGTGGGCAAATTATTGGAGAGGATTCTGAGAGACAGGATTTATGATTATTTGGAAAAGCATGGTTTGATTAGAGATAGTCAGCATAGCTTTGTGAGGGGCAGGTCATGCCTCACAAGCCTTATTGAATTCTTTGAAGATGTGACAAAACACATTGATGAAGGAAGAGCAGTGGATGTGGTGTATATGGATTTTAGCAAGGCATTTGATAAGGTTCCCCATGGTAGGCTCATTCAGAAAGTAAGGAGGCATGGGATTCAGGGAAAGTTGTCTGTCTGGATACAAAATTGGCTGGCCCATAGAAGTCAGAGGGTGGTAGTAGATGGAAAGTACTCAGCATGGAGCTCGATGACCAGTGGTGTTCCACAAGGATCTGTTCTGGGACCTCTGCTCTTTGTGATTTTTATAAATGACTTGGATGAGGAAGTAGAAGGCTGGGTTAGTAAGTTTGCCGATGACACAAAGGTTTCTGGAGTTGTGGATAGTGTAGAAGGCTATGTAGGTTGCAACGGGACATTGACAGGATGCAGAGCTGGGCTGAGAAGTGGCAGATGGAGTTCAACGTGGAAAAGTGTGAAGTGATTCATTTTGGAAGGTCGAATTTGAATGCGGAATACAGGCTTAAAGACAGGATTCTTGGTAGTGTGGAGGAACAGAGGGATCTTGGGGTCCATGTCCATAGATCGCTCAAAGTTGCCACCCAAGTTGATAGGGTTGTTAAGAAAGCGTATGGTGTGTTGGCTTTCATTAACAGGGGGATTGAGTTTAAGAGCTGCGAGGTTATGCTGCAGCTCTATAAGGCCCTGGTTCGACCACACTTGGAATATTGTGTTCAGTTCTGGTCGCCTCATTATAGGAAGGATGTGGAAGCTTTAGAGAGGGTGCAGAGGAGATTTACCAGGATGCTGCCTGGACTGGAGGGCATGTCCTATGAAGAAAGATTGAGGGAGCTAGGGCTTTTCTCATTGGAGCGAAGAAGGATGAGAGGTGACTTGATAGAGGGGTACAAGATGATGAGAGGCATAGAGTGGATAGTCAGAGACTTTTTCCCAGGGTTGAAAGGGCTATCACCAGGGGGCATAATTTTAAGGTGATTGGAGGAAGGTTTCGGGGAGATGTCAGAGCTAGGTTCTTTACACAGAGAGTGGTGGGTGCGTGGAATGTGCTGCCAGAGGTGGTAGTAGAAGCAGATACATTAGGGGCATTTAAGCGACTCTTGGATAGGTACATGGATGATAGTAGAATGAAGGGTAGGTAGTTAGTTTGATCTTAGAGTAGGTTAAATGTTCGGCACAACATCGTGGGCCGAAGGGCCTGTACTGTACTGTGCTGTACTGTTCTATGTTCTATACCAAACCTGGAGGTGTGGCAAACAGTGAGGATGATACAAAACACCTGCAACAGAAAGTACATACGAACATGCGAATTAGGCTAACAGAATGGGCAGACAAGTGGTCGATGGAATTTAATACAGATTAGTGTGAGGTGATGTATTTTGGCAGATGGCATTGGGAGAGGCAATATAGATTTAATGGCAGAGTTCTAAGGAGTGTGCATAGACAGAGGGACCTTGGGGCTTATGTGCATAGATCTTAAAAGGTGGCGGGACATATTGAGAGAATAGTTAGCAAAGCATATGGGATCTTGGGCTTCATAAATAGAGATATTGAGTAAAAAGCAGGGAAGTTATGCTGAACCATTCTAAAGATCTGGCTAGGCCACAAATGGAGTACTGTGCCCAGTTCTGGTCATCACACTTTTAAGAAGGATGTTAGGGTCCTTTAGAACATGCAGAGGAGATTTAGCAGAATGGATTCTGGGATGTGGGATTTTAGCTACAAAGTTCCGTTGGAGAAGCTGGGGTTGTTCTCTTTGGAGCAAAGGAGATTGGGGGGAGATTTGATAGAGGTGTATAATACTTGGGTTTATATAAGGTTGACAAAGAAAATCTGTTCCCATCAGCTGATGGTACAAGGACTAGAGGATACAGATTTAACGTTTTGGGCAAGAGATGCAGGGGGTTCAGAGGAAGACCTTTTTTATACAGTGAGTGGTAATGGCCTGGAACTCGATGCCTATGAGGGTGGTGGAAGCGGAGATGATGAATGATTTCAAAAGGAAATTGGGTTACTTGAGGGAAATAAATTTGCAGGGCGATGGGAATAGAGCAGGAAATGGGACTGACTGGATTGCTCGACAGATAGCTGGCATGGACTCGATGGGCCGAAAGGCCTACTTCTGTGCCATAATGATTCTGACTCTCTATGACCTTGCCATCTCACGTGGTCTTGCTAGTCCCTTACAGCAATTACAGATAAGGTCATCTCTGATCACTTCTTTGTAGCACTGACAACTCCCTTCCATGCCCTACCTACTTCTATAACCACCCCTGGAAAAAGCTATCCCCCCATTTCACTTACAACTGCACTTTCAAAATCCCAACTCTCCAGTCTTTGGCCCTACATTCGTCACAACATTTCTACAGTCACTGATTTGTTCAAAAGCACCCTCACTTCTACCTTTTGATATCCTAGTCCCCAATAAAACCATTACTCTCTCTCACCCTGGCCAATCCCCCTGTTATGGCCCTCACCTCCACTCCCTTAAGTCCAAGGGATGCAGACTTGAAAGGATATGACAGACAAATGATTTTGCCATCCATTGTCAGATCTGGCTGCACCAGTTAAAGCACTATTGGATCCTGCTCTCTTCTGGTAAAACTGCTCACTGCTCCAGGATCATCCTGGAATGCAAAGATAACCCCCAGCTTCTTTTCTCTACTGCAAACTCCTCTCCCATGTCTCCTCTACCCTCACCTCCAACAATAAGTGTGAGGTGCTCATGGACATCTTAGTTACTAAGATCGAGACCATCCTTTCTGCTGCCTCTTCCACGTTCCTCGCTTCCACCTGCCCACAGGGCCAAACATCCTCTAAAGTTTCCCCCACTCTAGACTTAGCCCTGAACATTCATCTTTCTTGATTTTCTCTCTTTCCTTCCCACATGCCCTCCCTGAGCTCATTTTGTCCAAGAGACCCAACTCCTGCTCTCTTGACCCTATTCCCACTGAACTGATCACCCAACTTTCTCTCTTGGTCCCCACGTTAGACCTTGTTAACGGTTCTCCTTTTAATGCTGATGTCCCTGACTCCTTTTAAATCTGCTGTCATCACCCCTCTCCTCAAAAAGCCAACCCCTGATTCCATGATCCTTGCAAACTACTGTCCCATCTCTAATCTCCCTTTCCTCTTCAAAGTCCTTCAATGTGTTATTGCCTCCCAAATCCATTCCTAACTTTCCCAGAACTCCCTGTTAAAATCGCTCCAATCAGATTTCTGCCCTTGTCACAGTATAGAAATGGCTCTTTTCAAAGTCACAAATGGCATCCTCTGAGCTGAATTTTGTGGTACCCCCTCGCCTCCACTGCAATTCTATGGGACCCCCACCTCCAAACCCGTCTCAGGTTCTTAAACAATTGCGCCTTTAATGTAATAAAACATCCCAAGGTGTTTCACAGGAGCATTACAAAACAGAATATGACACCAAGCCACATAAGCAGATGACCAAAATCTTGGTCAAAGAGCTTGGTTTAAGTGTCTTAAAAGAGGAAAGCGAGGTTGAGAGGCTGAGAAGTGAAGGGAGGGAATTTCAGAACTTACGAGTTATGCAGGTGAAGGCACAGCTACCAATGGTGGAGCGATTCAAATTGGGGATGCTCAACAAGAATTAGATGAACGCAAATATCTCGGAGGGCTGTGGGAATGGAGAAGATTAGAGATAGGGAGGGGTTTTATTACATTAAAGGCGCGATATAAAGGAGTTGTTTTTGTAGTTGTTTTATTGACATGATAATCCAATTGTTTAAGAACCTGTCTTTCAACAGTTTCCAATCAGCAAACATATTAGCATGGCATTTAAATGCAATCAAAGAATTCATTTAAGTCAGTAAATAATTCCTGTGCCAGATAAATGGCAGCAGAATGAAAACAGGCATTAATTAATGCAATTGCCATTGATTTAAATGGCACAGAGCTATGATAATTAAATTCTCAATATTGCGGCAAGAATGCCAGTAGAATGGCACAAAAAGGTCCAAGAAATTATGGTGTGGCAAAAGTAATGTTGTAAGTTACTTTTGCCCTGATTTCCTGTGGAAGGTCTGTGCTGGAATAATAGTCCAAAGTCATCGCCAGCCGGGTCAAGACTGCTTTAGAGTTGGTGATTCACCCTGATCAGATCTGTACTGTACCCGGCAGGAAGATCTCTGATAGTCTCGCGCTACTCAGGGATACGATCACCTATGTACGGGACAGGAGGGTGGACACCTGCCTCATCAGCTTGGACCAGGAGAAGGCTTTTGACAGGATATCACACACCTACGTGATGGACGTGTTCTCCAAAATGGGGTTTGGGGAGGGAATCTGCAATTGGATCAAACTGCTCTACACAAACATCAGTAGTGCAACCTCAATCATTGGGTGGGAATCAAAGTTTCCCAATCCAATCTGGAGTTAGACAAGGCTGTCCTCTCTCCCCGTCTTGTTTGTTTGCTGTATCGAACCTTTTGCTGAGTCCATTAGGAAGGATGCGAGCATAAGAGAGGTAACAATCCCAGGCAGCGGAGGCACTCAGGTCAAAGCCTCCCTGTACATGGATGACGTCGCCGTCTTCTGCTCGGATCCACCGTCTGTTCGCAGGCCGATGATCATCTGCAACCAGTTCGAACTGGCCTCGGGAGCCAAAGTTAACCAAGGCAAGAGTGAGGCCATGTTCTTTGGGAACTGGGCCAAACGATCCATTGTCCCCTTCACCATCAGGTCAGACTACCTGAAGGTGCTGGGTATATGGTGTGGACGGGCTGGGGTGTGCGCCAAAACCTGGAAGGAGCGAGTAGCAGGGTACACCATAAACTGAGCTTGTGGGATCAGCATACTCTCTCCATTGTGGGTACGAACCTGGTCATCAGGTGCAAGGCGCTCATGTTGTTGCTGTATGTGGTACAGGTCTGGCCCATACCCCACTCCTGCGCCGTGGCGGTCACCCGAGCCATTTTCCTCTTTATCTGGAGATGCAAAATGGACCGGGTAGGGAGGGATACAAAGTTCAAACCTCTGGATAAGGGTGGTAAAAATGCACCCGACGTCGCCCTCATCCTGATGACCACCTTCATGTGCGGCTGCATCAAGCTGTGCGTACAGCCCCAGTACGCAAACACCAAGTGTCACTACGTGCTGAGGGTCTATCTGTCCCCGGCATTGTGAAGGATGGGTCTGGTCATATAGCCGCGGAACTCTCCATCCAGTTGGACCGTGCCGTTCCACCTATCCTTCGTGGAAAGGTTTGTGCAGAAAAACACCTTTGACCACCAATCCATCAGGCAGTGGTCTACACGGAATGTCCTCAAGGCCCTACTGGAAAAGGAGATGGTGGATCCTGTCGGATGGTTTCCTGAGTAGACTGCTAAAGCAATTTGGCAGAATGCCTCATCACCAGAACTTTCAAACAAGAACCAAGATGTAGCTTGGCTGGTGGTGAGAAGAGCCCTCCCCGTCAGATCCTTCCTGCACGCCCAGAGTCTCACCCCCTCCGCACACTGCCCTCAAGGTGTCTGTGGTGGGGAAGAGACCATTGCCCACCTCCTTCTGGAATGTGTCTTTGCAAAGCAGGTGTGGAAAGAGATGCAGCGGTTTTTGTCGAGGTTCATCCCAAGCAGCTCTGTAACACAGGAGTCTGTGCTCTACGGGCTGTTCCCAGGGACGCACACCGAGATAAACATCAATTGCTGCTGGAGGACCATCAATTCGGTGAAAGACGCTCTCTAGTCTGCCGAAATTTGCTGGTCTTCCAGCGCAAAGAGTTGTCCACGACCAAGTATTGCAGACTGACACATTCCAAGCTTTTTTTTTTATTCGTTCACGGGATGTGGGCGTCGCTGTCTAGGCCAGCATTTATTGCCCATCCCTAATTGCCCTTGAACTGAGTGGTCATTTCAGAGGGAATTTTAAGTGTCAACCACATTGCTGTGGGTCTGGAGTCACATGTAGGCCAGACCAGGTAAGGACGGCAGATTTCCTTCCCTAAAGGACACTAGTGAACCAGATGGGTTTTTACAACAATCGACAATGGCTTCATGGTCACACTAGACTAGCTTTTTCAATTCCAGATTTTTTTATTAATTGAATTCAAATTTCACCATCTGCTGTGGTGGGATTCGAACCCCTGCCCCCAGAGCATTATCCTGGGCCTCTGGGCTACCAGTTCAGTGACATTACCACTATGCCACCGCCTCCCCCTAAAGCTCCAGGACTATGTGCTGAGGGACGCACTAAAGCTTGGGGCAGCCGCTGCAAAGACTCAATGAGGAAATACCACTGTGTAAGGTCCTCCTGCCATAGTGAACTGAGGGGCTGGACCCATGGGAAACCCCTCGGGCTGTATACACCAAATATGGGTTTGCTGTAAAATGTACACGGCATACAAAATGGAATGGAAGGGTTATGGGGCAACTCACTCCTGTATTGAAGAAAACTGATTTCCTTTGCACTTTTTGGAATGTCAGCTTGGTGCTGTTTTGAACTGTTTTGTAATGTATTTTTTACAGGTTTTTATGAATAAAGTAAATTTTGGGGGAAAAAAAGTACTGGAATAATAGTATACCGAGGGGCTGGAAGCCATGTAAAACCCCTCAGGCTGTATGCGCCAACAATGTTTTTTCTTGTGTAATGCAAATGTACATTGCATATAAAATAGAATGGCAAGAGTTGTGAGGCACTTTATGTTCTGTATCAAAGGAATTTGATCTCTATTGCACTTTCTGAAATGTCAATTTGAACTGTTTTGAACTGTTCTGTTATGTATTTTTTGCAAATTTTTATGAATGAAGTATATTTTTTGGGAAAAAAGTCTGTGCTGTAGATACATCATTACTATTGTGCAAGTTTTCAGGAAATTTTGGGCCCATATTATTTTTAAATGCTGGGCTTCCTACGTCTGCATCTTTATCCTCTTCAGCAGAGTTAGTATATGACCTGTGCTTCCAGTTAGTTCTACCCAGGGCCACATCTCCACTCGCTCCTGCTCACTTGTGCTTGATGAATCCTACAGTGAAGTCTCCTTGAATTTACTATGTAAGTATTGTGGGATGGTGATTTCTGCTGCTGGTGCTTGTCAGTGTAAAAGGGAATGACAGTGCATTGCCCTTACAGTTTTCATTATTAGTCTATCTGGCACTACAGACCCCAAGGCTTAGATATGGTTGAGGTGCCTCCACATTTTTAGAAAACTGGCATGCAGCGGGTGGATACGTGCTGCACAGGCCTGTTCACGTGAAATTCATCTGGAATCTACCAAAATGATACAGGCAGGCAGTGAGTGCTGTGGTGACAATGGCAGCCTGTTCCATAAGGATGAGTTCCTGCATTAAGGCAGGACCTCCTCTGATGCTAATCGGCTCCTCCTATTGTTTATCAGTTTCTACTGCAAATATGTGGAAGGGCAAGGGCTTTCAATTCTTGTTAGTTTACTATAGTGAGGATGATAACAGGAAGAAGCAGCATGTGTAACCAAAAAGGAGTAATTCTGAAGACAGAAGCAGCTTTTGAGGTGGTGAGTTAGGGATCTTGGTGTACTTGTCCATAGATCACGGAAGGCAGCAGCACAAATAGATAAGGTGGTTAGGAAGGCATATGGGATACTTGCCTTTATCAGCCGAGGCATAGAATATAAGAGCAGGGAGGTTATGATGAAGCTGTATAAATTGCTATTCAGGCCACAGCTGGAGTACTGTGTACAGTTCTGGGCATGACACTATAGGAAGGATGTGATTGCACTGGAGAGGGTGCAGAGGAGATTCACCTGGGCTGGAGTGTTTCAGCTATGAAGAGAGACTGCAAAGGCTAGGGTTGTTTTCCTTAGAGCAGAGAAGGTTGAGGGGGGGACATGATTGTGGTATACAAAATTATGAGGGGCATTGATAGGTTAGACAGGAAGAAACTTTTTCGCTTAGCGGAGGGGTCAATAACCAGGGGGCAGAGATTAAGGTAAGGGGCAGGAGGTTTAGAGAAAAAAATTTCACCCAGAGGTTGGTTGGAATCTGGAACGCACTGCCTGAAGAGGTGGTAGAGGCAGGAACCCTCACAACATTTAAGAAGTATTTAGATAAGCACTTGAAATGCCATAGCATACAAGGCTATGGGCCAAGTGCTAGAAAATAGGATTAGAATAGTTAGGTGCTTGATGGCCGGCACAGACACAATGGGCTGAAGGGCCTGTTTCTGTGCTGCAAATGCTATGACTCTGACTCTGAGTGCAAGCAGAAAGAAGGTGCAGTGAAGACTTGGAAATCTGAAATGAAAACAGAAAGTGCTGCAAATACTCAACAGTTCTGAAGAAGAGTCATATCTGACTCGAAACATCAACTCTGTTTCTCGCTCCACAGATGCTGCCAGACCTGCTGAGTATTTCCAGCACTTTCTGCTTTTATTGCAGTGAAGACTCCTCTGCTGACAGTCACAGCAAGAGAGGAAGAGAAGGATTAATGGTGTTGAGAAAAGGGCACAAAACTGAAGGGCTGTACAAAAAATATGAGAGAGGTGAAGGAGAGTCTTACCTTGGCATTCATGGTGAGATCATGAAATTTCTTTCTGCACTATAGCCAGGTGCTGCAGACAGCTCAGCATACCATTCACCAATTTGGCAGCAGCCAACCATTCAGGAGGAAGAGGAGTGCCTTTCTATTCTGAGCTTGTTCCACCAGCATTCTATAGCTGTATCTGAAAACTATAGCATCCTACTGGAACTCTTGTCCGCAGACATCTTCCTCCAGCTCTGAAGTGTCACTTTCCTGCTTTGCCCTAATGAAAAAATAAAACATGCATCTCCCTTTAAGCTACTACAGGCCCTTACTAATCTGCGGTAGCATCCAATATCCCACTTCCTGATCAGTGAGCTGATTCACACTGGAAACCGAACCCACACCAAGCCGGAAATTGGAACAGGATCTGAGTGAATGCTCCAGGTGACCTTTGCTCTCACTTCTCCAAAATCAACCCCAAGGTCTTCATTTCTACTGGCTCACTCTGAAACCAGAACATGGGATTTGGTGTTCACTACTTTGGTTCCTTTATTTTTTGTCACATAGACTTTGCAGCTCTTGTTACTAATAACTCTCCTCCAGCTAGCTCCAAGGCTACTTGATTCAGTAACTGGGCCAGTCAAGGATTCAGCCTTTGATTGGTAGCATTCTGCTGTCAGCAGTAGCCTAGTCTAAGCTCTATTAGTCCAATATCTTACAATCAACATTCCCCTACTCACTGACAAAGCTACCCAGCTGCTACTTTGCAATTGTCTCTAGTTTCAGCTCTTATGACTTCTCACTGCTAATAAATAAATTCCTTTCATTTCAACTTGTGAGAAACAAGCTACAGCATTTATGCCATAAGTAATATTGCCACTTCAGTGAAAAATGCAACCTCCCCAAGGCTGTGTCATCAGATGAATAAAATGTATAAAATCAATATTTCATTGCTCATAAGGATCCTTACACAAATTCAAAGTTAGGTAAGAGAAAAATCATAGTTGATTTTAGAGGTTTGCTGAGTTGTACACTGGCATGCTGACAAAGAAGAACAAAGAACAGTACAGCACAGGAACAGGCCATTCGGCACTCCAAGCCTGCGCCGATCTTGATGCCTGTCTAAACTAAAACCTTCTGCACTTCCGGGGACCGTATCCCTCTAT
This sequence comes from Heterodontus francisci, assembly GCF_036365525.1. Lineage (NCBI taxonomy): Eukaryota > Metazoa > Chordata > Chondrichthyes > Heterodontiformes > Heterodontidae > Heterodontus > Heterodontus francisci. The sequence goes on along the minus strand of NC_090373.1, from coordinate 152,352,833 downwards.
TCCCATCCTATTCATGTAGTTGTCAAGATGCCTCTTAAACGTTGCTATCGCACCTGCTTCCAACACCTCCACCGGCAGCAAGTACCAGGCACTCACCACCCTCTGTGTAAAGAACTTGCCTTGCACATCCACTCTAAACTTTGCCCCTTGCACCTTAAACCTATGTCCCCGAGTAACTGACTCTTCCACCCTGACAAAAAGCTTCTGACTATTCACTCTGTCCATGCCACTCATACCTTTGTAAACCTCTATCATGTCGCCCCTCCACCTCCGTCGGAGGACAAGGACAGAAAGTTTACCTAAATCTCTCGTTCTGTGATCAACGAAGTCTCTCGATAATTGGACTTCGGAAATATGCATTTCAACACTCTTGTATCCAGATCTGAATGACACATATTTATGCTGGTTTCCCTGTCACAAGAAAATGTTCCTCTCCCAAGCCTGAAAAATCAGCTTTGCAATTTTGGGACAAAGGTTTTCATGTTCACTATTTTGGGCAAAGTTATAAATGTGTGTATGACACTACACACCATAATATAAGCACCAAAAATGTATTTTTATGTCACTGGAATCTATCTCATTTATCAAAAGTTTGAAGTTCTTTTAGTCTGGAGACAAATAACAAGCTATCACTTAATTCCTAATGCAATTACACTATTAGATTAAAATAAATGAATTACATGCAAATATCTTGGCAAATGGCCAAAGCATAGAATGACAGTCATGTTTATGCAGTTGCTACAAGAGTCTAATTGTTTTATGTATCTTTGTTTTGTCTACTCCCAAATGAAGCTTTGACTTGAAACAAAACAACTGGCAGGCTGTCGTATAGTTTGGAATCTCATTCAGTTGATGAGTAGACTTGCTTCTTTATATGTAGTTGACAGGATTTTGATATTAATTAAAGCAAAGATGCAGGCACCAAAATTGCTGTTTAGTGGGAGGGAATACATCAGAAACCATGCCTTTACAGTGCCAGGAGTCTCTGAAGGGGCTGATTTATGTTGGACTTCTGCTGAAGAAGTCCCACCATCTCGGCAGAAATTCCGTTCAGTTTCAGTGTTGGTTGAGGAATTGCCTAGCCTCCCAATGGCACATGTTCAAATGATAGAGTTGGGACAGGTCTCATCACCCATTCTAAATTCTGCAACTTCTACTTTCTGGTCAGCCCTTGAAAATGTGCACCCTGTTTAAAAGGTGTCAGTTTTTGGCTATAGGACCACTGCTCAACTTAGATTGCTTGTGAACTCTTTTGACCATATCTTGAAGGTATTTCAAAAGTGTTTTCACTGTTATACTCCGGAAGATTTCCCTCTACGGTCTGCATTAGCTTGGAAAGCATTCCATTTCAACACAATTACTCAGATGGGATCCAAGGGGCACACAATGGGTATTCCACTTTATGTTATCTCTATACTGGAGGAAAAGGAGCAGCAGGAGGCTGTAACGGAAGCCAAATTAATCACCTTCGTACCAGAAGAGAGCCAGGACATCCTGTCACTATCCCATCCAGTAGGACCTGTAGACTCAGGGTGTATTTTCCAAAACCTTTCCCAGAAACTCCCTCTCAAGAAGCTGTGCTTTAGTCTGAAATCTTTGGAGGAACACTATTCCTGTGATCAAAATCCACCTGACATTCCTTTCTGACAGTAGTAGAGTAAGTGATCACAAGTCTCAATCTCTACACCAAAGATCAATCCCAAGAGCCACAGGAGACTTTTATCAGATTAGCTAATTTTCTGTGGACTCCTTTATAAGGCCTTTGACAGGGTGGTTCATTTGATAATGCTCCCACGCAGATGATCGAGAGGACCATCAAGTTCTTCAGAATTGCCAGACTCCCCAGGATTGTTGGGGCTGTTAATTGCACCATGTGGCTGTGCATGCCCAAAATGTAAACCCCCACATTTATATAAAGTGCAGAACCTTCTGTTACCTAAGTGTGCAGCTCATTTGTGATGACTGGCACAGCTTCTTGCATGTGAATTTGCATCATGCTGCCAGATATTCTACAATTTACTGTTTTAAATTCTTCAATTCAGTGCCTCAGTTCTACTTCAATGACAGGGCAAAGGGCAGGATGGCTTCTGGGTGACAAGGCTTACCTGTTACTATCACAATTCATGGTGCTTCTACACAGGGCACACTTCCTACTTTCTTTCATAGCACATCTAGAGACAGCACTGGTCCTTCGAGGATCTCTTTCAGGAGCTCTATGTTCCAATGCTGTGATTGTCAAGGCTTTCATCGCACATCTGTACAAGATTTGTAAAGATATTCAGCTCCAATCAACTGTCAGAATGACTCTGTCTGCTGCAATGGAACTACCCTGAATTATTTTGGTACCAGGTAATTTGGACCACATTAGCACAGCCATCTGGGAGTGACTGAAAATCAATAGTTTACAGGAACACTTATAGACACCATCTGCAGTCCAGGGAACATGACACTCCATTTTTATGCTTTAGATTCATGCAGATTAGTGCTGGAAACATCTGTAATGTCACACAGTTTGCTGACCACAGATGTATCAGAGAGGTAACATTCTTTATTCATAATATTCACCACTGCAAAAGGATTGCACAATTTGATTATGCTCCTGACTTTCTACAGGTTATAAGGGGTGACTGCACGTAATTGAAGTATAGTGCTTTTGAATAAAAGCAATATTTCTTCCCTTAGAAACCACTATTGAATATGCTCTGGGATGTGTTTCTGGTTTGGTACACTTTGCCTTTTTGGTGTTACTCTCCTTGAATAGCTTCATCCCTGTTCTAGTTCTTCAATAAACCTTCACAATAAGTGCGAGGAACTCATCGACTTCTTTGTTACTAAGATTAAGACCATCCAATCAGCTGCCTCTGCCCCATCCCTCCCTTCCACTTGCCCACCGGACCAAACTTCCTCTAAAGCTCCCCCCTGCCCTCTTCGTAAACTCACATCTTTCTCTAGTTTCTCTCCTATCTCCCCTCTCTGTCCATGAGACCCACCTTTTGCTCCCTCGAGCCTATTTCCACTAAACTGCTGACCACCCAACTTTCCCTCCTGGTCCCTATTCTAGCTGATATTGTTAACAGAATCACATAATAATACTGTGCTGAAGAGGCCCTTCAGCCCATTGAGTCTGCACCGATGCATTAAAGACACCTGACCTGTCTACCTAATCCCATTTGCCAGCACTTGGCCCAGAGCCTTGAATGTTATGACGTGCCAAGTGCTCATCCAGGTACTTTTTAAAGGATGTGAGGCAACCCGCCTCTACCACCCTCCCAGGCAGGGCATTCCAGACTGTCACCACCCTCTGGGTAAAAAAGTTCTTCCTCAAATCCCCCTTAAACCTCCTGCCCCTCACCTTAAACTTGTGTCCCCTCGTAACTGAACCTTCAACTAAGGGGAACAGCTGCTCCCTATCCACCCTGTCCATGCCCCTCATAATCTTGTACACCTCGATCAGGTCACCCCTCAGTCTTCTCTGCTCCAGTGAAAGCAACCCAAGCCTATCTAACCTCTCTTCATAGCTTAAATATTCCATCCTATGCAACATCCTGGTGAATCGCCTCTGCAACCCCTTCAGTGTAATCACATCCTCCCTATAATATGGCGACCAGAATTGCACACAGTACTCCAGCTGTGGCCTTACCAAAGTTCTATACAACTCCAACATGACCTCCCTGCTTTTGTATTCTATGCCTTGATTGATAAAGGCAACTGTCCCATATGCCTTTTTCACCACCCTATTAACCTGCCCTTCTGCCTTCAGAGATCGATGGACAAACACGTCAAGGTCCCTTTGTTCCTCGGAACTTCCCAGTGTCAGGCCATTAATTGAAGACTTCCATGTCACATTACTCCTTCCAAAGTGTTTCACCTCACACTTTTCAGCGTTAAATTCCATCTGCCACTTTTCTGCTCATTTGACCATCCCATCTATATCTTCCTGTAACCCAAGACACTCCACCTCACTGTTAACCACTCGGCCAATCTTTGTGTCATCCGCGAACTTACTGATCCTACCCTCCACATAGTCATCTATGTCGTTTATATAAATGACAAACAATAGGGGACCCAGCACAGATCCCTGTGGTATGCCACTGGACACTGGCTTCCAGTCACTAAAACAGCCGTCTGTCATCACTCTCTGTCTCCTACAGCTAAGCCAATTTTGAATCCACCTTATTAAGTTACCCTGTATCCCATGTGCATTTGCTTTCTTGATGTATCCCATGTAGGACCTTGTCAAAGGCTTTGCTGAAATCCATGTAAACTACATCAACTGCACTACCCTCATCTACACACCTGGTCACATGCTCAAAAAATTCAATCAAATTTGTTAGGCATGACCTCCCTCTGACAAAGCCATACTGACTATTCCTAATCAAATCTTGCCTCTCCAAGTGGAGACAGATTCTCTCCTTCAGATTTTTCTCCAATAGTTTCCCTACCACTGACATGAGACTCAATGGTCTGTAGTTCCCTGGCTTATCTCTATAACCTTTCTTAAATAGCAGGACCACATTAGCTGTTCTCCAGTCCTCTGGCACCTCCCCCGTGGCCAGAAAATAATTAAAAATTTGGGTCAGAGCCCCTGCAATCTCCACCCTCGCCTCCCCACAGCACCCTGGGACACAAATCGTCCGGACCTGGATATTTGTCTACTTTTAAGCCTGCCAAAACCTCCAATACCTTCTCACTCCCTATGACAATTTGCTCAAGAACTTCACAGTCCCTCTCTCTGAGTTCCATATCTACATCCTCATTCTCTTGGGTGAAGACAGATATGAAGTATTCGTTCAACACCCTACCAATGTCCTCTGGCTCCATCCACAGATTTACCCCTTGGTCCCTAATGGGTCCTACTCTTTCCCTGGTTATCCTCTTCCCGTTGATATACTTATAGAATATCTTGGGATTTTCCCTACTTTTACCAGCCAGAGCTTTCTCATATCCCCTCTTTGCTCTCCTAATTGCTTTCTTAAGCTCCATCCTACACTTTCTGTACTCCACTAATGCTTCTGTTGATTTGCTCTCCTTGTATTTGCTAAAAGCCTCTCTTTTCCTTCTCATCGTACCCTGAATGTTTCTGGTCATCCATGGTTCTCTGGGCTTGTTGCTCCTACCTATTACCCTAGAGGGAACATGTTGGGCTTGTACCCTCCCCATTTCCTTTTTGAATGCCCCCCACTGCTCTTCTGTAGATTTCCCAACAAGTATCTCTTTCCAGTCTACCTTGGCCAGATCCTGCCTTATTTTACTAAAATTCGCTCTCCCCCAGTCCAAAAGTTTTTTTTGCAACTTGTCTATTTCTTTCTCAGACAAGTTGCAAGTTAACAGTTCTCTCTCTTCAGGTGTTGTCCCTCTCTCCTTTAAATCTGCTGTCATCATCCCTCTCAAAAAAATAAACCTTGACCCCACTATCCTTGTAACCACCATCCCATCTCTAACCTCCCTTTCCTTTCCAAAATCCTTGAATGTATTGTCACCTTCCAAATTTGTGCCCATCTCTCCCCAAACTCTATGTTTAAATCACTCCACTTGGGTTTCCATCCCTGAAACAGTACTGGAACTGCTCATAATAAACTCACAATTGATAGCCTATGTGACTGTGACAAAGGTAAACTATCCCTCCTCATCCTTCTCAGGCTTTCTGCAACCTTTGACACGGCTGACCACAGAATCTTCCTCCAGCGTCTCTCCACTGTCGTTCAGCTGGGTGGAACTGCCCTCACCTGCTTCCATTCTTATCTATCTTATTGAAGCCAGAGTATCACTTGCAATGGCTTCTCTTCCTGCTCCCGCACTATTACCTCTGGTCTCCCCCAAGGATCTATCCTTGGCCATCTCCTATTTCTCACATACATGCAGCCCCTTGGCAACATCATCTGTGAGCACAACATAAGTTTTCACAATTACGCTGATGACATCCAACTTTACCTAAATGCCACCTTTCACGACTCCTCCACTGTTGCTAAATATCAGACTGCTTATCCAACATCCAGTACTGGATGAGCAGAAATTTCCTCCGATTAAACATTGAGAAGACCGACGGCAGCTTTGGTCCCTGCTCCAAATTCCATTACCTATCTACCAACTCCATCCCTCTCCTTGGCAACAGTCTGAGACTAAACCAGACTGTTTGCAACCTTGGTGTCATATTTGACCCCGAGATGAGCTACTGCCATCACTAAGACCGCCTATTTCCACCTCCATATCATTGGTGGACTTCACCACTGTTTCAGCTCATCTGTTATTGAAAGCTTCAATCATGCATTTGTCACCTCTAGACTTGACTATTCTGTACACTCCTGGCTGGACTTCTACATTCTGCCCTCCGTAAACTTGAGGTCAACCAAAACTCTGCTGCTGGTGTCTCAACTCGCACCAAGTCCTTTCAGCTAACACCCTTGTGCTCGCTGAGCTCCATTGGCTCCCGGAAGAGCAACATCTTGATTTTAAAATTCTCATCCTTGTTTTGAAATCCCTCCATGGCCTTGTTCCTCCCTATCTTTGTAATCTCCTCCAGCCGCACAACCCTCCGAGACATCTGCACGCATCTAATTCTGGCCTCTTGAACATCCCAGATTTTAATTGCTTCACCATTGGTGGCCATATCTTCACTTGCCAAGGCCCTAAACTCTGGAATTCCCTCCCTAAACCTCTCTCCCTGTCTAACTGTCTTTTGATCATCTGGCCTAATATTTCCTTTTGTGGCTTGGTACCATATTGTATTTTATAATACTCCTGTGAAGCGCCTCAGGATGTTTTATTACGTTAAAGGTGCTATATAAATATAAGTTGTTGTTGCTGCTCACAAACATGAGGTTAGCACAATTTCCTATTTGCAAATGCACATATGTGGCATTACAGAAATAGCCAACCTTGCCTTAAGCAATGTGTCCTTTTGCTTTGACTTCCATAGTTTAAAATCTAACTTCTTGACAGTGCCTTTGCCTTTTTCTGAATCCACATTTTCTGTTCATCTATCTGACAGCTCATTGTGCGAGCTCCAACAATTTCTTCAGACCACTGCCTTTCTCAAATGCATGTGGGAATACCTTTCTTTTTTTTTATTGGTCCATGGGATGTGGGCATCACCTGCCAGGCCAGCATTTATTACCCATCCCTGATTGCCCTTGAGAAGTTGTTGGTGAGCTGTCTTCTTGAATCGCTGCAGTCCATGTGGGGTAGGGTACACTCACAGTGCTGTGAGGAAGGGATTTATAATACACAATCTGGAACATGTACTTCACTATTAACTGTCTTAATTTTAAAATTCTCATCATTGTGTTAAAATCGCTCCATTGCCTCACCCTCATCTCTGTAACCTCCTCCAGCCCTACAGTTCTCTGTGCTTTTTTCAATTCTGGCCTCTTGTGCAGCCCTGATTTTAATAACTTCACCTTTGGCAACTGTGCCTCCAGCTGCCTGGGATCTAGTTTGGCATTCTCCCATCTACGAAAGATGATGGGCACACAGTAAACAATCCATTTAGGTGGGGTGTCTTCTCTTGGAGCACCTTGGTTGTGAAGGCCAATTCTTGAGAGACAGGTTCTGCCACAAGTGCTGCACGTGAACATAAGAACGTAAGAAATAGGATACTAGTCCACAGCATGTGTTGCCATTTCCCTCTTTTACCAGCAAATGACTCGCAGGTGCGATAGTCGACATTTAGGGCTTTCATGTCATGCTTGCAGGCATCCTTGAAGTGGAGCTTTGGGCGCCCCACTGGTCATCTGGCCCCAGCTACCTCACCATACAGAAGGTCCTTGGGTATGTGACCGTCTTCCATCCTGCGCTTATGTTTCATCCACCAAGGCCACGTCTGTTTGATTAGTGCCAACACACTTGGGAGCTCTGCCTTTGAGAGGACTGCCACATTTGTGATTTTGTCCTGCCAGGATACACCCATAATGCACCACAGACAGCGACGATGGAAATGACTTAGCTTCTTTTCCTGGTAGCTGTAAGTCACTCATGTTTCACAGACATACAGCAAGGTGCTGGGAACAGAGACCTCATAAACCATCAGCTTAGTCCTAAAGATCAGCTTGGTGTTGTCCAGGCGCACTCTGTGAGTCAGCCAAAGGTGGTAGCTGCTTTCCCTATGTGTGTATTGAGCTCTGCATCATAGGTCAGATTGTCTGTCACCATGGACCCAAGGTAGCAGAATTTGCTAACCACTTCTATTGGGTGTTATTTAGTGTGATCAGGGGCAGAGATGCAACACCTTGTCCCATGACCGTGGTTTTCTTGACTCTTATAGTCAAGGAGAACAAATTCCAATCATGGGAGAGACAGTCCATGAGTCTCTGTAGCTAAGATTCCGTGTGAGCGACTAGCACAGCATCATCAGTGTAGAGGAGTTCTCTGATCAGTGCTTTTGTCTTTGTTTTCAGCCTTGATAGATTGCAGAGCTTGCCATCTGTCCTAGTGTGCAAGTAGATTCCTTTCATATCTATAGGGAAGGTAAAGGTCAGGAGCATGAAGAAGAAGATGCCAAACAGAGTGGGGCTAGGACACAACCCTGTTTCACTCCATTCTTCACTCCAAGACTATCAGAAGTGGAGTCATCAAACTGTACGATGCAGTGTATGTTGTCATAGAAGGAGCAAATGAGACTGAGGAGCTTCGTTGACAGACAATGTTTCCCAAAATTTTGCAGCATCCTGCTCCACTGACAGCGTCAAATATCTTTGCGAGATCTATGAAAGTTAAAGGGGTATTCTCTGTTCCCTACACTTCTCTTGTAGCTGGCATATGGGGAAGATCATGTCCTCAGTAGATCTGCTGGCACAGAAACCACACTGCGCTTTCGAGGGCACTTGGTCTGCAAATAAATGGAGTCTTTTATGTGTGATCCTAGCAAAGGCCTTCCCCGTGATGCTAAGGAGTGAGATGCCCCTGTAGTTGTTGCAGTTTGCTCTGTCACCTTTGTTTTTGTATACTGTGATAATTTTGGCATCACACATCTCCTGTGGAACAGAGCCTACTTTCTGGCAGAGAACGAGAAGGTCATAAAGCTGTGGCAGTAGATAGAACTTTCTGTGCTTGAGCAGTTTAGCTGGGATTCCATCCTTGCCGGGTGCTCTTCTATTCACCGGGTGGTCTATGGCCCTCCCGAGTTCCAGTGATGAGGATTCTTCATCTAACTAATCCATGACAGAAAGTTGAGGGAGAGCATTGAGTGCAGACTGGGAGATGCTTTGGTCCAAACAGGGACAAAACAGCTGAATTCCAGTGGTGAGGTGAGAGTGACTGCTTTTGATATCAAGGCAGCATTTGACTGAGTGTGGCTTCAAGGAATCCTGGTAAAATTGAAGCAAATTTCCATGCACAAATGAGAAAAAACATAACTGTACCCCTCACTCCTTTAAAATGCTCCTTAAGACCTCCCTCTTTGACTAAGCTTTCGGTCACCTGCCCCAATATGTCCTTATTTTATAGATAGTGTTTTCTTGTCGATAGAATGCTTGGTGAGTGTTGCAGTCAATTAGTGCACAGTAAAATCCCACAGACAGCAATCAGATAAATGATCAGTTACTTTGTTGATGCCAATCAGTACTATCTTAATGATGATGAGTAGCAAACATCATTACCTTGTGATTCTTCATTTCATACAGTACCAACTCTTACAGTTGTACTCAATTTTGGTTTGCAAGGTTGGTCAGGAATTTAAGGACTGTGCCTTTCAAAAATGTATAAGATCTGTTGGTGACCTGTGGAGTGAGATACAGTGCAGGCCTCACAGTAAAATAGGTGTCAAACTGGAGCAAGTTCAGACTGTTCAGCCTGCGCTCTTCACAACACTGGGGGACAGGTAGATAGGCCTGGAATCATGCATGTCTCTTTGATTTATCTCTCAGATTACTTCACTACTTGTCTCAAGCATAGCATGGCACGGCACCAAGCCAGAATAGAAGAAAGCACAACTTTACTTGAAGCCCTGCTTGGAGGATTTGAGGCAGGGTAAGCAGACTCCTGTGATGTACGTGGCACTAAGTCACCCAGAATTATCATCCATGGCACCTGGCACTACCTGCAACTCCCTCACTATGTGACTGCAAAACAGTGTCACAATAAGTTTCACATCCTCAGCAGGGAAGGCATAACCACGATCCCATGCCACAGCTCTCCCTCCTGTTCCTTGTCCTCCTGTGCAACAGCACTGTCTTTATCTTCTAAAAGCAACACTTCCACAATGAATCCTTGCATGTCCTGACTTCTCCCTGGCTTCTGTCGCAGAGATCCCCTGTGACAGCCCGGAAAAACCCGAGCTGTGAAAGTTGATGGAAGTATAACTTTCATTGTGTAAGAAAATTTGAATCTGACAAACCAAACATGGTTGCAAATTAATCCTGTTACTGTGTTCGACCAAGTTCAGACACTAACTATCTATTTAAGCAGCAGATACACAGAGACATGGACAATATTGCCCTGTGTTTCCTTTGGATCGAGTCGTAACTTTCATTGATCCTTTTGATCCTGACTCTCTCAACAAATTGTTAAGGAAAGCACAAGTTCTTTAGAGGACTCTAGTCATGCACATTGTCCTTGCTGATTCACTATGGCTTAACAAATGTTATTGTGAACAAGACCCCCCAAAAATGAGATGGTTCCTACAATACACCAGATGCCTACTTATTTACCACGCTGGCCCATTGTTCCAATTCCTATCACAACACTATCTTGGCTATCTTGCTTCACAATGTGGTGACAAAAAGAAGTCCACAAGCACAAATTACAAGGTGTGCACTTGCACACTGAACCGTTACTCACCATTAACAGGTGCATTCTCCATGGCAATGCCTCTACCAATCAGAGCTCACATGCAAACCAATCAGCACTGTCTTCTCGTACAGTATAAATTTGTTGTTTTCCCTTACATTGGTATCCTTGCAGATTGTCCTGATGAGTGCAAGACAAAAAGCTTCGACATAATGTTGCTATTTTCAGCAAAACTCCAATATTGAAGAATGCAGTGTGGCGCATTTGTGTGTATTGGAAGCTACATTTATTAATACACAGGGCCCTGTTCTTTGCAGACAGCAAGAATATGTACAAACATTGCACCTGTTTCAGCTAAACAAAATAAGTGACTGCCATTTGCTGGTTCATTCCTCAGGGCAATGCTTTGACTAATCAGAGTCAAGCTCCCTGGTTTAAGTTTCAAACAAAGCTTGGCAGTTAACTGTCAGTCATCGTTAACTGGAATTTCTCCATGGCAACACCTCTACCAATCAGAGCTCACTTGCCAAACAATCAGCACTCTTTTCTCATACAGTATAAATTTGTTGTTTTCCCTTACATTGGTATTCTTTCAGATTGTCCTGATCAGTGCAAGATGAAAAGGTTTGACATAATGTCTCTATTTGTACTACCAAATGAATATTGGAGTTGATAACTAATCATGGCAATCAGTCAATTAATCTGTAACAGACCAGAAATGAAGCAAGGAAAACCCGCAGTAATGGAAAACTATTCCTTCCAAGCATGCTATGCTTACCACATATATAACACGTCACAAAATTGGATGATAAAGTGTTTTCAGAAGGCAGCAATCAGTTAGCAATTTTAGGGACTCTTCAATTCTCTCAAATAGCTCACTTCCACCCAGATCAGGTGTCAGGGAAGCAGCTACAACTCTTTTATTTTGGTGTTTTGATTTTAATTCCTTCCTTGGATATGGGTGTTGCTGGCTAGGCCAGCATTTATTGCCCATCCCTAATTGCCCTTGAGAAAGTGGTGATGAGCCATCTTCTTGAACTGTTGAAGTTCATGTGGTGTTGGTACATCCACAGTGCTATTAGGAAGGAAGTTCCAGGATTTTGATCCAGCAACAGTAAAGGAATGGCGATATAGTTCCAAGTCAGGGTGGTGCGTGACGTGGAGGGGATCTTGCTCCCATGTGTCTGCAGCCTCCTTCTAGGTGGTAGAGGCCGTGGGTTTGGAAGGTGCTGTTGAAGGAAGCTTGGCAAGTTGCTGCAGTGCATCTTGTAGATGGTATACACTGCTACAGCTATTCGGCAGTATGTAGGGACTGAATATTTAAGATGGTGGATGGGATGCTGATCTTGGATGGTGTTGAGCTTGTTGAGTGCTGTTGGAGCTTCACTTATCCTGGCTTGTGCCTTGTTGATGGTGAATGGGCTTTGGAGAGTCAGGAGGTGAGTTACTCTTTGCAGAATTCCCAGCCTCTGACCTGCTCTTGTAGCCACAGTGTTTATAGGGCTGATCCAGTTAAGTTTCTCGTCAATGGTAACCTCAGGATGTTGATGGTTGGAGATTCAGTGATGATAACACCATCAAGGGAAGATGGTTAGATTCTTTCTTGTTGGAGATGATCATTGTCTGATGCTTCATGGCATGAATGTAACTTTCCATTGACAAGCCCAAGCCTAATTGTTGTCCAGGTCTTGCTGCATGAGGGCACGGATGGCTTCAGTAGCTGAGGAGTTGCAAATGGTACTGAACATTGTACAACCATTAGCAAACATTCCCACTTCTGACCTTATGTTGAAGGGAAGGTCATTGATGAAGCAACTGAGGATAGGCAGGCTTAGGACACTACCCTGAGGAATTCTTGCAGTGATATCTTGGGGCTGAGATGATTGGCCTCCAAGAATCACAAGGATCTTCCTTTGCACTAGGTGTAACTCCAACCAAGTGTAAGTTACCTGTATGAGAGCATAATTAGGAAGCTCCATGTCCTGTGTCAGTAGCTTATGCTGTGGTGTGCTGATGATCCTCAAGGGTCCGGGGTTGCAGATCTGGAGAGTCCGGGTGTCACTTGAAGGCAGATTGCTGCAAGGGCCAAAAAGATTAAGGAAACCAGGCCAATTGATAGAAAAGTGCGTTAGCAGCGGGAATCGGTTCCTCTCGAGTTTCCCAATTTCTAAATAATAAGACAGAATCATAGAATCATAGAAGTTTTAAGGTACAGAAAGAGGCCACTTGGCCCATTGTGTCTGTGCCGGCCAAAAAAACGATCCACCTATTCTAATCCCACTTTCCAGCATTTCGTCCGTAGCCCTTCAGATTACAGCATTTAAGGTCCATACCCAGACTCTATTTGAATAAGTTGAGGGTTTCTGCCTCAACTACCCTTTCAGGCAGTGAGTTCCAGACCATCACCACCCACTGGGTGAAAAATCTTTTCCTCATCTCCCCTCTAATTTTTCTACCAATCACTTTAAATCTCTGCCCTCTTGTCACTGACCTCTCTGCTAAGGTGAATAGACCCTTCACCTCCACTGTATCCAGGCCCCTCAAAATTTTGTACATTTCAATCAAATCTCCCCTCAGCCTTCTCTGTTCCAAGGAGAACAACCCCAGCCTATCCAATCTTTCCTCATAGCTGCATTTTTCCAATCCTGGCTACAACCGTGTAAATCCTCCTCTGTACCCTCTCTAGTGCAATTACATCCTTTCTGTAATGAGGTGACCAGAATTGTACACAATACTCAAGTTGTGGCACAACCAATAATTTATACAGTTCCAGCATAACCTCCCTGCTCTTATATTCTCCACCTTGGCTAATACAGGAAAGGATTCCATATTCCTTCTTAACCACCTTATTGACCTGTCCTGCTACCTTCAGGGATCTGTGGACATTCACTCCAAGGTCTCTCACTTTATCTACACTTCTCAGTATTTTCCCATTAATCATGTATTCCTCTGCCTTGTTTTACCTCCTCAAATGCATCACTTCACACTTCTCCGGGTTGAATTCCGTATTCCACTTTTCTGCCCATCTGACCAGACCATCAATATCTTCCTGCAGCCTACAGCGATCCTCCTCGCTATCTTCTATCCTCTATCCTCTATCGATACCACACGGCCAGTCTTTGTGTCATCTGCAAACTTCTTGATCGTGCCCCCTATATTTACGTTCAAATCGTTAATATATACCACAAAAAACAGGGACCCAGTACTGAGCCCTGTGGAACGGCACTAGAAACAGCCCTCCAGTCACAAAAACACCCGTCAACAATTACCCTTTATTTCCTGCCACTGAGTCAATTTTGTATCCACCGAAGAAGGGTCACTGACCCGAAACGTTAACTCTGCTTCTCTTTCCACAGATGCTGCCAGACTTGCTGAGTGGTTCCAGCATTTCTTGTTTTTATTTCAGATTTCCAGCATCCGCAGTATTTTGCTTTTATATTGTATCCACCTTGTTGCATTTCCCTGGATCCCATGGGATTTTTTTTTAATGAGTCTGCCATGTGGGGCCCTGTCAAAAGCCTTGCTAAAATCCATGTTGACCACATCAACTGCACTAGCCTTATCTATCTTCCTTGTTACTTCTTCAAAAAATTCTAGTTGGTCCGACAAGATCTTCCCTTAACAAATCCATGCTGACTATCCTTGATTAACCTGTGCCTTTCTAAGTGACAGTTTATCTTGTCTCTCAGGATAGATTCCAATAATTTGCGCACTACTGAGGTTAGACTGACTGGCCTGTAATTATTCAGTCTATCCCTCGCTCTCTTTTTAAACAGACGTTAGCAGTTCTCCAATCCTCAAGCACCAAACCTGTATCCAGTGAGGACTGGAACATGATGGTCAGACCTTCCACTATTTCCTCTATTGCTTCTTTTAACAGCCTGGGGTACATTTCATCTGGCCCTGGTGATTTATCAACTTTCAAGGATGCTAATCCCATTAATATTTCCTCTCTCCCTATGTTTATCACATCCAATACTTCAAACCAAACTTACATTATTCTCGCGCTGCAAATGCACCAGAAAATTCATCCTTGATGATCTTCTTACCTTTCATTTTAAATTCTTCCACACTTTGTCAGTCAGTCCTGTGTTTTCAATGACTTGATTTTGGCATTTTTTTGTAACTATGCAGGACTCCAGCAGTCTTGTCTTTATGCTCTGCAGGACGTAAGCATCACGATAAATTGGCCTTTGCTTGTGCTATTTTTTAAAATCTCTTCTAAACAGTTGCTAGTTTGATGGAAGGTATTGCTCAAGTAATTGAATTCCGTCACATTTTGTAACTATTTATTTCCTAACCATATTATGTATTGATTATCTCAAGACTTTATTGACATCTTTGTAGAACACTGCTGTCTGGGTCTCCTTGTACAATACTGATAGTTATTCACTGCCTCTTCCCACTCCATTGTTAACTCCCAATGCTTCTTCTCTACTTCTAGCCATAATATCATTCTTTGTGTTAACTTTAGATTGTTAATCATTTTTCCATATATATAATCAGCACCTCTTTGACACTGTTCAATAACATCTGTCAAGATTCTCTTTGGTCTGAGTTACATAGGTATGGAGAGAATAAATAACCTTTCCCACATCTTACTATTCAACTAAACAAACGATTAACCTTTTGTCCACCAAATTTGTGCATCAAATCTGATCAAACCGATCAGCTATATTACCAATCGTACCTTATGCTAAGTCTCTGGGTTGTTTCCATAACAAAAAGCATTTTTACCAGCATAGACAATTAGCCTGACTAACATCTCCCAACAGGAAGATCCGTGAACTTCCTTTATTCTGGTTCATACCATTTGACCTTCTTGGTTTGGCCTGGCGTGGCTGGCTCTACCAGGAGTTATGCTCTAGCCAGCATCATTCTCCAAGTCATAGAGCACATGAGTCTTTCCACCATGTCAAGGTACAGTCCCTAAGGAAGGAAAGCAAAGTGTTTGGGGACTCGTCAATGCTCGCAAATGCTTCACTTCTGTTTGAATCAATTGAATCTGGAAGAAACTCTGCTTGTTTTATATGGTTCTAAGTTTCTCAGAATGAATTTCTGGCATAAAAGCTAGACATTCCCAGCCATGGTACCACCAGAGTGGCGATTTTATGTAAATGGACCATAAGGGCTTGAGCAGGTGAATTGGCGAAGCTATCAAAGAGATTGAAGAATCTATATCTAGCGCATTAATAGTACATGAGTGGCTTGATGCATCAAAAGTGAGTTTTCTAAAGATTTTAATACATAATGGCATAAATGCTCAAAATAGCTCTGAAATTCAACACCAATATCTGTTTGCCAAAATCAAGTGTATTTAATGCTAAGAACTGTCTACTCAAGTGTCATATCTAGGCTGGAGATCTCCCTTGTATTGTAGGTACAACAAAAGTGTAAAACTGTTTTATGTAAATATTATATTATTATATTACATATAACACAGAGAAGAAACCTTCCCCCCAGGATCACATTAGGTGCTAGTTGTAAAAAAAGAAGTTCATGGGCATTTTACATCTTCTTTGTCATTTAGCAGCATTGGATTGCAGCCCTTAACTGACCTTATATTCTGTTTGACCTTGTTCAAGTCTCTGTACATTACCATGGGCTCTTCCTTGATTTTTGTTATGATTGTAATACATTATGAATCTGTTAAGTTTGAAGCAACAATTTAAATTGATTTAATAAAAACTAAAAGTGTATAATTTTAGGAATCCTTTGACTGTTTTTGTCATCAAGCCCTCCCAGGTCACTATATAAAGTATCACAGTGATGACCCTGTTACTCCATCACAGTATGTTCTTTTATACAAATAGCATCCTATGTGATTGTGACCATGCTGAATTATCGCTCTTCCTCCTTCTCAACCTGTCCACCACCATTGACACTTGACCGCATCATCCTCCTCTATCACCTCTCCTACATTGTCCAGCTGAGTGGGCTGTCCTTGACTGGTTTCGTTCTTATCTATCCAGCCAGAGAATCACCCACAATGGCTTCTCTTCTTGCCCCCGCACTGTCACCTCTGGAGTCTCCCAAGGAACTATGGCTTTCTCCTATTTCTCATCTACATGTTGCTGCTTGGTTCCACATGTATGCTGACGACACACTACCAGAAGGACGTGGAGGCTTTGGAGAGGGTACAGAAGAGGTTTACCAGGATGTTGCCTAGTCTGGAGGGCATTAGCTATGAGGAGAGGTTGGATAAACTCGGATTGTTTTCACTGGAACGACGGAGGTGGAGGGGCGACATGATAGAGTTTTACAAAGTTATGAGCGGCATGGACAGAGTGGATAGTCAGAAGCTTTTTCCCAGGGTGGAAGAGTCAGTTACTAGGGGACATAGGTTTAAGGTGAGAGGGGCAAAGTTTAGAGGGGATGTGCAAGGCAAGTTCTTTACACAGAGGATGGTGAGTGCCTGGAACTTGCTGCCGGGGGAGGTGGTGGAAGCAGGTACGATAGCAATGTTTAAGAGGCATCTTGACAAATACATGAATAGGATGGGAATAGAGGGATACGGGTCCCTGGAAGTGCAGAAGGTTTTAGTTTAGGCAGGCATCAAAATCAGTGCAGGCTTGGAGGGCTGAATGGCCTGTTCCTGTTCTGTACTGTTCTTTGTTCTTTGTTTGTTGACACCCAGCTCTACCTCACCACCATCTCTTTTAAAGTCTATACTATCTCTGATTTGCTACACTTCTTGTTGACATCCAGTACCAGATGAGCAGAAATGTTCTCCAATTAAATAATGGGAATATCAAAGCCATTGTCATCAGTCCTCACCACAAAACCTTGGCTCAGAAGGTCAGGATGTAGAATTTATATGATCGATATATGGAATAACAAGGGGCAGAAACACTTATGGGAATAGTTTGCAGGCCCCCTGACAGTACCTGTACCATTGGAAAGTATTAATCAAGAAGTAATAGGAGCTTGTAATAAAGGTAATGCAATAAGCCTGGGGGACTTCAATCTTCAAATTGATGAACAAATCAAACTGACAAAGGTAGTTTGGAGGATGAGTTCATAGAATGCATTCAATGCAGTTTCCTAGAACAATATACTGTGGAACCAACCAGGGATAAGGCTATTTTAGTTGCATTGTGTAAAGAGATAGGGTTAATTAGTAATTTCATAGTAAAGGATCCTATTGGGCAGCGTGATAAACTAAATGTGACAGTGACTTATTTAGATCCAAAACAAGAGACTTAGACTTAAATAAAGACAATTATACAGCTATGAGGAGCAGGTTGGCTAAGGGTGATCAGGAAAATAGATTAAAGTGTACAGAGGTAGATAAACAGTGGCAAAGATTTAAAGAAATAACTCAATTTTCAATGAAAATATATTCCATTGAGAACAAAAACTCCATGGGAAATGTGATCTATCCATGGCTGATTAGAGAAGTTAAGGATAGTGTTAGGTTAAAAGAGTCTTCTAATGTTACAAATAGAACTAAAGTCTGAGGAGTGGGAGAGTTTTAGAAACCAGCAAAGGATGACGAAAAAATTGAGAAAAATGGGAACTATAAATGAGCAAGAAATATAAGAACTGATTGTAAGGGTTTCTACAATTATATAAAATGGAAGAGAGTAGCAAAATAAACATTGGTCCTTAGAGGCTGAGATGGGAGAAAATATGAATAAGGAACTGGCAGAGACGTTATATAAATATTTTATATCTGTCTTCACAATAGAAGATACAAAGAGCATACCAGAAATAATTGGAAACAGAGGAACTAATGGGAGTGAGGAACTTCAAGTAATTAATATCAATAGAGAAAAAGTACTCGAGAAACTAATGGGACTAGAGGCCAACAAATCACTTGGACCTGATGGTCTAAATCCTAGGGTTCTAAAAGAGGTGACAGCAGAGATAGTGGATGCATTGGCTGTGATCTTCCAAATTTCCCTAAATTCTAAAACAGTCCCAGTGGATTGGTAGTTATCAAAGGTAACAAACGTTATGGCCAGGTGAGGAAGGGGTCACAGGCTCCCCTCTTGCCCTTCCTCTTATTTGACCGCAACAGGGTTTATTCATTTTTAAACAGTGGATGTGCTTACCACCTCAGTAAATGTTTTAACTTTTACCTTTAATGTGATTGTGAAGGAACTAATCAGACAGGTATTCTTGAGTTTAAACAAGAAAGAGGTGAGTTTATTATACTTAACTATCTCATCCGGCCTAAAAAATATAATAAAAATATGCCACATATTCGCGCACATATTCACATGAGAAACACACACACAAATAGATTACAAAGTGAAAAGTAAAATTTGTGATTGGCTTAGAGTCCAGAATAAATGGAAATTAAAATAAATTAAATGTGAGGTTGGATGATTCAGGGGTGGTCTTCTGGCTGAAGTTGTAACCGTGACATCTTTGGTTGTTCAAACTGCACTTCGTGGTCGGCCCGCTTGGCTCAGGATTTTCTTGGAGGCAGATTTGTAGGTTGTTCACTTCCTCGGTCTCTGTCTATAGCTATCTGTAGGCTTGGAGGGTCCACAGTCGCAGATGGTTGATGGTTTTCAAAATTGTGGTGTTATCTGGCGAGACAGAGATAAAAAGATAGGGAAGCACACAGTCTTCCTGCTGCTGAGTTACTGGCTTGACATTTTGTTTAAGGAAACTCCCAACTTTCATACAGATGCACAGACAGTCACATGACTGCCTCAGTGTATTCTCTGGAAGCCTCTAATGAGATTCAAGGTTCGGAATTGGCTCCCCAGGCCCCAGGATGCCAATATTTACACTTGGAGGGGTTTGCTCTTTCAAAGTCAAGGTATTACAGTTGCCTTGAATGCCATGCTAATGAAGCAATCTAAGGTAATTCGATCACTTAGAGCAAACCATTATTCTGGGTCCATGCTCCTCAGACCTCTGTCTCTGGTTGGACCTTGGAACATGAAATGGTGTTTCAGATGCAAATTGCAGTGGCCATCTTGGCTGCCAAATTTTTAAAAGTTAATTGTAGGGTTTTTCCCCATTAAACATTTAATGGAAGTTTCCAACGATTAATTAATATTCCTTATTTGACATATAATTTTTCTTGACACACACTATTCAAGAAAGGAGAGAGAGAGAGAAAACTGGGAACTACAGACCAGTTAGCCTGAGGTTAAATGCTGTAATCTGTTATTAAGGAGGTGTTAACAAGGCACTTAGAAAACCAAAATATGATTAGGCAGAGTCAACATAGCATTATGACAGGGAAATCCTGTCTGACAAATTTATTAGATTTTTTTGAGGATGTAACTGACAGATTAGATAAAGGTTGTTACGTGAATGCTGCTATTTTTCTTTGTAAAATATGTTTTAAGAAGTTATAGTTGAATTTCGGACATTGAATCATCTGGAGATTGTTGAACTTTGTGGGTGTTTTTTCTTAAAAGGTAGGTCAACAGAAGGTTGACCAGTAAACAAGTTTTTACTGCAAGGCACATGTTTGTAAAGAACTCAGCAGGGGGTTTGAGTTGAAGAGTTTTTTCCTTATTGACATGTCAAGATTTATGTCTTACATAGGACTTGCCTCTGTAAAAAGTTGGTTTCATTTTAAACTGTTAAAAAAAAGTTGTTTTGGCTGAAAACAAGCAGAAAGAAGTTTGCTTATTGACCTGCCCGGAGAACAGAAGATCCAGCCAGCCAATCTTTCTCTTGAAAAAATCCTTTATCGTGTTGTACTATTGCCTTCTGTATTTGAAGAAATCCTGCATGTTTGCAGAAAACCTTACATCTTTGAAGGAACTTTGCATCAAATGTATGAGAATTGAAACTTTGTTGCTGCACACCTGATGTAAGACCTATGTGAAGCCTTCTGCGCTGAAGATCTTTGGAAGCCTACCCAGGCTGTTCATCAACAACACCTGGAAAGTACTGTTCTAGGAAGATTCCTAGTGGCAGCCTTCTCTTCACCTTTGGGACACCTCACCAAAACAAAGGACTTCTTTCCATACCTTCTTTTAAGTCTAAGTGGTTTTTTTTATTCTTTCTTTATCTTTGTAACAGCTGTGAACAAAAATCTTTTTTTCCCCCGGTTAACTGATTGTGTATGTGAGTGTGTGTGAGGGGTAGGATAAAATAAGAGGCTTTAATATTTCAATTCATGTATATATTTACTTCATTGTTGGGTAAGACTTGGTTTATTATAAATGGAAAATGTTGTTGTTTATTAAAGAAACCTGGTTGGTGTCTTTTATTCTGGGGAAAAGTAGAGTATCTAATTGCCTCAGTCAATGGGAAAATTTAAATATATGTTGTGACCTGTGGAGAAGTGGGACTGAATTAACAGTGCACTCCTCCCGCCTCTGTCGGAACTAGAGGAACCAATGATTGTAGTATCTCTGGATTTCCAAAAGACATTTGATAAGGTGCCACATAAAAGGTTATTACACAAGATAAGAGCTCATGGGGTTGGGGATAACAAATTAGCATGGATAGAGGCTTTGTTAATTGATAGAAAGTGGGACATTTTCAAGTTGTCAGGCTGTAACTAGTGGGGTACAGCAAGGATTAGTGCTAGGGCCTCAGCTATTTATAATCTAGATTAATGACTTAGAAAAAGAGACAAAGAGTAATACGAAGCTAGGTGGGACAGTAAGCTGTGATGAGAGTACAAAAAGGCTGCAAAGGATGAAAGACAGGCTAAATGAGTGGGCACTATCGTGACAGGTGGAGTATAGTGTGGGAAAATGTGAGGTTATTTACTTTGATAGGAATAATAGAAAAGAAGAATATTTTTTAAATGATGGGGAACCTTTAAATGGTGATGTTCAAAAGACTTGGGTGTACTCGTACAGAAAGGTAGCATGCAGGTACAGCAGCAATTAGGAAGGCAATGGCATGTTGGCCTTTATTGCAAGGGGGCTGCAGTACAAGAGTAAGGAAGTCTTGCTAAAATTGTATAGGGCTTTGGTGAGACCACACCGAGAATACTGTGCACAGTTTTGGTCTCCCTATCTAAGAAAGGATCTATTTGACTTGTAGGAGGTGCAGTAAAGATCCACTAGATTGAGTCCTGGGATGCGAGGGTTGTCTTATGATAAGAAGTTGAGTAGATTGGGCCTATAGTCTCTGGACTTTAGAAGAATGAGAGGTGATCTCATTGAAACATATAAGATTCTGAGAGGGCTTGATAGGATAGATGCTGAAAGGTTGTTTCCCTTGGCTGGAGAGTCGAGAACTAGGGGATAGGATAAGGGGTCGATCACTTAAGATTCAGATGAGAAAGAATTCCTTCACTCAGAGGATTATGAATTTTTGGAATTCTCTACCCCAGAGGGTTGTGGATGCTCAGTCATTGAATATATTTAAGGCTGTGTCATGAAGACCCGCACCTGCTAAGAATGAGGCATATTAATTTCGTCACATGAATATTAATTTTTAAACTGTGGCTGGAGTGAAGAGATGACTTGTTTAAAAGAGATCACCAGACATTTGGCTGGAGAACATTTTCATACTAAGAGACGGTGCTTGGAGAGACAAAACAACTACTCCCTGGTTCAATTAACCCAAATGGAGTTTGATCACCAATGAAGGTGTAAGAAAGCTCACATTCCAGGGTCTGATAAGATGGAGAATCCACAAATGCAGGAGTGGTTAAACCAGCTGGTCCCATGACTAACCTGCTGGCCCAGGCTTTTTGAACTACACACAGGACAGTTTAAAGACAGACTGCAGATCGCAACTGAACCTGGAACAAGAGAGCCTCTCTCCTGGCTGGCTCTCTCTCACTTTCTCACAAACTTCCGGACCCACTGAAGTCACTTAAATCTCAAGAGAGAAAAGACTCTAACATCAAAATAAGTTAAAACGTGAACTGGGCACCAACGAATGGCAAGACTTACCAGCAACCAAAGACTCCACATCAAACTCAAAGAACAGTAATTACAACCCAGCTATTGCCTCAAACTTTTCCCCTTTATATTCTTTCGACTTTTTCTATCTCTATCTCCGTGTGTGTTTATCGCATATGCATGCTAGCATTATAGTTATAGTTATAGTTCAAGGTTAATAAACTTCCACCTTTCTTGTTTAAATCTAAGAAAACCTGTCTGATTGATCTCTTTGCCTTACAATTGGAAAGCAGTGGACAAGGATGCACTGAGGGGGCGGGAGCTAAAACACATTGTTTTTAAAATTAAACCCTGTTATAATTAAACCAGAAGAAGGCTGAGAGGAAACCACTAAACCCCTTTCTCACCTGGTCATAACAGCTGACATTGATGGATTTTTGGACTCTCGAAGAATCAAGAGATATGGGGATCAGGTGGTAAAGTGGAGTTGAGGTCAAAAATCAGCCATGACCTTACTGAATGGTGGAGCAGGCTCAAAGGGCCGTATGGCCTACTCTTACTCCCAATTCTTATGCTTTAATGTTCTTAAAATCCATTTCTTAGTCACTGACTGTATTTCTTTCCCTGGCAACCGTCTAAGGCTGAACCAGATCATTTGCAGCCTTGATGTCATCTTTAACCCCAAGTTAACCTTCCGACCACAAAGCTGGTGCATCACCAAGGCTGTCAACTTCCACCTTCTTAACATCACCAACTCTAGCCCGTCTCAACTCATCTCCTGCCGAAAGCCTCATCCATGCTGTTGTTACCTCTAGACTTGACCCAATGCTCTCCTTGCCAGACTCACATCCTTCACCCTCCATAAACTAGAGACCATTCTAAAGTCTGCTTCCTGTATCCTAACACACATCAATTCTCGTTCACCCATCATCCCTGTGCCTGCTGACCTGCACTGGCTCTTGGTCTGGCAATGCTTCGTTTTCTAATCCAGCTACTCCACTACCCCCCGCCCCCTCACCCATCTCTGTAACATCATCCAGCCATACAACCCTCTAAGATTTCTCTGCTTATCCAATTCTGGTATCTTGTTCACCTCGATTGACACCAGTGCCTTCAGATGCCCAGGTTTTAAGTTCGGAAATTCCCTCCCTAAAGCTCTATGTTTCTCTACCTCTCCATCCTCCTTTAAGACGCTTCTTAAAACCTATCTCTTTCACCAGGCTTCTGATCATCTCTCCTAATATCTCCTTATGTGTCTTGGTGTCAAATTTTGTTTGATAATGCTCCTGTAAAGCACCTTGAGACATTTTACTAGATTAAAGGTGCTACATAAGTGCAGGTTGTTGTTGTTGTTGTTCTGATCCCCGCCGCAGAACAGCCTCTGCTGCACCAATGTCACTTACCACACCACTCACCTTTCTGGTTTCTAGATGTGAACTTAATATCAAAATGAGCTGAAGCAGCAAGACTTTTATACTTTGCACTTATGGTATATTGGGTTGAGACTGCCCAGCCTCATTTTGCATAGAGCTCTTACAGATGCATTAGAAAGTGATCTTTCCAGACATTAGTTGGATTTGGGTCCTGCACCCAGAGCTGCTCCGCTGCTTCCTTTGCCACGTGGCCCATCCCTTACCTGATGCTGACAACGAATGTCAAATTTAGAAAAGCATCTCAAAATACTCGACTGGCAAAGGCACAAAATAACAAAGCCATGAAGACCATAAGGTCCAAATTTCACTCTTTATTCTATGCTGTTAACTAATCTCAGCCAGAGCAGCAGGTGGGGCTGCATTAGTTAGCCTCATTATTCCTGGCTTAGGAAAAGAAAAAGTCAACACAATATCTCACTCTTAATCACTGTCCGGAGATCCTTGCATGATAGGGTAAAATATTTGATAGTGAATTGGCAGCCCATTTCACATTTCTCCCAATATTGAGAGAGATGTGGAATGGGCAGCCAACTCACTATCACCCACTGTACACGATTGCACAAAGTCAAAATTATCCCTACGTGTGGACAGTGAGTGAGGAAAGGATTAGATTCAGCTGTTTGACTTCATCTCCCAGACCCTCTGCCATGTTCCAATAGCCTATCAGCATTCACCGTCTAGGTGCATGCTTGCAGAGAGACCACTGTGGTGAATTGTAGAATAACCAGTCATCGTGGAATCGTAACCTACTAGGAGTCAATGTTTTCAAGAAAGCAAGCTGGGAGAATATTAGCATCCGTTTACCAGCATTAAGCAATAAAAGAATTTCACCAAGACATAGAAAAAAATTACTACATTGAGTGTTTTTAAAATATAGCCACACTGGCAAGGAACTGTTTACTCCTTGGACAGTGCAGTGGTATTAGCATGAGGCTTACAAGCAGAATTTAATTAAGTGTTAGTTAGTCTCTTTTTTTAGACAACAAAACAACTTTTCACAGATGCAAAATTTTGTAGTGCTTGCGCATGCAGATTAATCTTGAGATGCTGATGCTTGGTTATTATTTTTATCAGCTTGCTAAAGTTCAGTATTCTAATTATATATTGTAAATAATTTGCCAGTAGTGAAAATTGGTGCATGCTCAGAGGTTTAGTGTGCATCTTTGCCTGAATAACTATGAATAATGGAAATACACACAGCGGTCCTTGGCTTCCGCCCGAAGCTTTCTCCAGAGTAGAAATCATTGTTGTCAATATTAATAGATACACTTTTAACACAATTATACAAGATCCATCTCTCCACTACAATAAAAAAAAGTTGTCATTTAACATAGAGAGAGAGAGAAACTTGCAAGCCTGCTCAGACAGTATCATCATCGCCAATAGAAATTTCTGCCCTTCCGTCTCAGGACTAACTACACCCCTGCCATATGGAGCCCTGTATGTGAGCATTAAAAAGTTAAAGATTTAGTAAAGTGAAGTCAATAGATAACAACACAAGGCAATATTATGTGGATGCATTGATCAACACCAGAAGCACAAAACAGGTTGCCATTTCATTCCCTCAACCTGTCAGACCATTGTGCAATGGTGTAAAGTGCAGTATAGCAAGTCAGTAAAACATTTTACATCTCTCCTGAATTTTATTTCCAATGACTTCAGTGGGTTCTCCCCATGCCCTGCCCTTGGGGGCCTCACACAAGTGATAGGCCCATTATTTGCACATGGGAACTGTAGGGCAATTCCTTCTCCTTCACCAATATGGTGGGTGGTGAACTTCCTGCCTGTATTATTGAGGGATTAGTAGGCCAGTTAGCAGCCGTAAAATGAATTTATAGGCCTAGTCCATCATATAAACCATTTCAAACAGGGTCACAATTCTAATTCCTATGCAATTTGCTTTTAGAAAACTGAGTTGTACTCCGCTGAAAGAACCTCCATTGGTAGATGATTGTCTAACTAAAAACAATTCAAGGACTGGTCTTTGATAAATTTCTCTTGTATATTAACAGAAGATAATTGAATGCATTTACTTATGAAAAGGTCTTTTCTATTTTCATGAAGAATGTATTGTGCATGTCACATGGCTGTGCATTTTGTTTTGTAATGCAGTGACTGGCCACAATAAAGTCAATAATACTTGAGTAATGCAACATTATTTCTGGATAACAACTGCTGACTTGCACAACCTTTCCATTCAACAAATGTTATATAGCAGCACTGAATAAAATGTTAATAAGTCATGATTAATTCTTAGCACACAATATTGAACTTTTGTGTTATCCAATCTAAGGGAAAGATAGTACTAATTTACATACTTTTTCTACTGTTTCCACTATTTTTCATTGTTCTACAATATTGAACATGATATTACTCACACTGGGGAGTATAACCTAACTAAACAGTTATAAATAAACAGTGACTCTGCACATAGGTGTATTAATGCATGACCTGAGGATATTATCACACTAAAACACTGGAAGTGGTTAGCAATTCTGCCACCTTGGGTCTATGGTGACAGACAATGTGCCCCTTGATGCCGAGCTCAATACATCTATAGGGAAAGCAGCTACCACCTTTGGCTAACTCGCAAAACGCGTATGAGATAACACCAAGCTGACCCTTGGGACCAAGCTGATGGTTTATAAGGCCTGTGTTCTCAGCACCTAGCTGTATGTCTGTGAAACATGGGCAACTTACAGCTACCAGGAAAAGAAGGCTGTAATGTCGACAATCGCACCAGGGAGTCACTAGCTGCAAAAGAGGGATATGGCGACACATCCTGTGGACTGGTGTGCACTACCATGACGACCAGTTGCTACAGCAGCTTGGTGGCAGGTGCCAATGTCAAAAACAACTACTCACAGTGACTTGGCAGCTTCACATGCAGCAATTGTGGCAGAACCTGCCTTTCAAGGATTGGCCTTCACAGCCATCAGCAAAGGTGCACCAAGAGAAGACACCCCACCTAAATGAATTGTTTGCTGCGTGTCAATCATCTTTTGTAGCTGGAAGGATGCCAACCAAAAGATAAGACATGGTAGGGTGTAGGTTCACCTGCAGGAGTCACATCAAAATGTCTATCATGCAATCTGTTTCATGATATGAAGCAATCTCCTAAACAGAAAAAGCACCAGATTCTTAACCAATGACTGCAGATGGGTCACTTGGCTCAGTTGATAGAACTTTCATTTCTGGGACAAGATTGCGATAAAGTCCTACATCTGAACTTGACAGCATAATAGTTGGCACATCAGTGTAGTATTGAGGTAGTGTTATATTATCAGACATCTTTTGGATGTGATGTTAATTTGAAAGCTTGTTTACTGATTCCAGTGATTCAGATGGACATTAAAGATTCCCTGGCATATTGAAAGAACAGGAAGTTCTCCAAGTGTCTTGGACAAAATTGTTCCTTCAACTAATATCACCTAAAACAAAGTTAACTAAAGCTAATTCCTATGGATAGTGGGCAATGCAAAATGGCGGCTCTGTTTTACTATACAACACTCTGCCCATTTCAAATGTAATTCATTGCATGAATTGCTTTGAGGTATTTTGATGTAATTAGCTGCTATATAAATAAAAGCCAACTGTGCAACAGCCCCAACAAACAAATTTCTCTGCAGCACCTGTGGAAGAGCCTGTCACTCCAGAATTGGCCTTTATAGCCACTCCAGGCGCTGCTTCACAAACCACTGACCACCTCCAGGCGCGTATCCATTGTCTCTTGAGATAAGGAGGCCCAAAAGAAAGAAATAAAAGCATTTCTGTCTTCTCTTATCCTGAAATGTTGTGCTCGGACCAGCAACTGTTTATATGTAGAACAATAGAAGTTATAAGACAGATTCTCAGTAAATAGGGGCCAACTTTGATTTTCGGCGATGGTCTAAGTTAGGTGATATGTGCTCTGAACCTGTTAAACACCTTTCCTGATTTTGTTTCCATTTGGGGAAGGGGGGAATAAATCCACCTCATCCTCCTCAAAAGTTGTTTCCATTTAGAGATGAAAATCGGGACAGGTTTTTTGAAGGCGACTGAGCCAATATTGCATGTTTCACACCATCGTCTAGTGTCAGAATTACCCCTGTTTTGACCAGTGAAATTTCAGTGGTTTACATAATGCTATCATAACAAAATTGAGGTCCTGCTTTTTAGATGTTTCTATGCATTTTATAGTACATTAAACAGCCACTAAATTGGGACACTGAGAGTGAAAATTTATTTTCAATGGGGACATTTATTCGGTAACAGATTCATTCAAAGGCACAACTTTTAAGGGAAAGAGGTGGACACGTTTCCTCCCCACAACCCCCCTCCCCATCACCCCCCCCCCCCCCACCCCCCACCTCTCCCACACCAGCCAATTTTTTCTGACATGGGTTATTTCTCACTCAGCCTCATAATACAAATCCTGGAATTACCCCTGATGTTCTTCAATGCTTTGTAGGTAGTTGCACTTGTGTATTTATTCCCTTTTCATTCCCATGGATAAGATGTTAGTTTACATATAGACATGTAGGTGCTGCAGCAATGAATCCACGTTTCATCACAAGAATTGCAGAATCTAAAAGCAGCAGGAATGATGAGGCAGAAAATATTTCAACATTGGGTGGATGACAGAAAGAGGAATGAAGGGCTATGAGAACAGAGTGGGAAAATGTGATAGTACTATTTACTCATGTGCCAGGTAAATGCTGATAGGGATAGGTTGGGCTGAATGGCTTCTTTCTGTGCTGTAACCTCTATGTATTTCAATGCATATCAATGTACGTAATTATCTTAATTATCTAACAGGATCACTCTGACAAAAAAAATGGTTATTTGCTACGGAGATGTTCCCACTAAGAATGTTTTCTAATCTTTCACTTTTGTTCTTTAAAATTTGAATTTTTTTCATTGGCTTACTACATTAAATGTGCTACCCTCATTGACTTTCCTTGTCACTTGCTCAAAAAATTCAATCAAGTTAGTCAGACACAACCTTCCCTTAACAAATTCATACTGACTGGCAAGACTGATAATAAATGATAGGATTCTGAAAAGTGTGGAGGAATAAAGGGACCTTGGAGTTTATGGCTATAGATCCCTGAAGGTAGCTGGACATGTATACAAGGTGGCTAAGAAGGCATTCAGGATACTTTTCCTTTGTTGGCTGAGGCCTAAAGTATAAGAGTAGGGAGGTTATGCTAGAACTGTAGAAAACACTAGTTAGACCACAGCTAGACTATTGTGTACAGTTCTAGTCGCACATTATAGGAAGAATGTGATAACATTAGACAGGGTACAGAAGAGATTTACGATGATGTTGCCATGAATAGAGAATTTTAGCTATGAGGAAAGATTGGTTAAGCTGTATTTGTTTTCTTTGGAACAGAGGAGGTTTAATTGAGGTGTATAAAATTTGAGGGTCCTACATAGAGTGGATAGGAAGGACTTATTTCTGTTAGCAGAGAGGTCAATAACCAGGGGGTATAGATTTAAAATAATTGGTAGATGTCGTGATATTGCTTTAATTTCTTTAATACTGATTCACATACTATTGAATATATAAATAGTTTAGTATAAATCATCACAGGAAGTGATGCAAGTTAACACGTAATACAGCAGTTGGAGCAGTGTCAATCAGCAGGTCTGTATTGACGAGCTCGCCCAGAATCTTATTATTCTTCGATAAAGAACCATTTGTTTACTTTACCAATCATTGTCACAGAGTTTGGTACATTTGTGTTAAGAACCAATAGCACAACAGTAGAAGCATTAGATGAGAGTTGAGGAGAATCTTTTTCACCCAGAGTGTGGTGGGGTGTGAAACTCACTACCTGAAAGGGTGGTAGAGGCATAAATTCTTATCACATTTAAAAAACATATACACTTAAGGTAACCTACAGGGCTACAGAACATGAGATTGAAAGTGGGATTAGACTGGATTGTTCTTTTTCGGCTGACATGGACACAATGTCCTCTCCTTTAGTGCTGTAAACCATTCTATGTTTCAAAGAGCAGGAGTAGGTCACACCGGTAGGATAGCTGGAAAAGGGTGTTATTACTTATGCTTTATGTCAATCAGCAGGTTATTCACTGCCTGGTGCAGTACTCATGATAATATCCCATTAATAGTGGAGAGAGTTGCCTTGTAACTGTCTCACGAAATCAATTACTGAAGTTGCTTAGCACCGTGTAGGTGCCACCCCAGTTATTGCACATTTTTCTAGTATTTACGAGCAGACGAACATACGAATTAAGAGCAGGACTAGGCCACTCAACCCCTCGAGCCTGCTCCGCCATTCAACAAGAGCATGGCTGATCTGATTGTAACCTCCACTCCACATTCCCGCTTATCCCCAATAACCTTTCACCCCCTTGCTTATCAAGAATCTATCTACCTCTGCCTTAAACATATTCAAAGACTTCACTTCTACTGCCTTTTGAGGAAGGGAGTTCCAAAGACTCACGACCCTCTGAGAGGAAAAGATTTCTCCTCATCTGTGTCTTAAATGGACGACCCCTTATTTTTAAACAGTGACCCCTAGTTCTAGATTCTCCAACAAGTGGAAACATCCTTTCCACATCCACCCTGTCAAGACCCCTCAGGATCTTATATGTTTCAAACAAGTTGCCTCTTACTCTTAACTCCAGTGGGTACAAGCCGAACCTGTCCAACCTTTCCTCATAAGACAACATTTCCATTCCAGGTATTCATCTTGTAAACCTTCTCTGAACTGCTTCCAATGTATTTACATCCTTCCTTAAATAAGGAGACCAATTCTGTAAACAATACTACAGATGTGGCCTCACCAACGCCCTGTATAACTGAAGCGTAATCTCACAACTTTTGTATTCAATTCCCCTCGCAATAAATGATAACATTCTATTAGCTTTCCTAATTACTTGCTGTGCCTGCATACTAACCTTTTGTGATTTATGCACTAGGACACCCAGATATCTTTGAATCTCAGAGCTCTGCAATCTCTCATCGTTTAGATAATATGCTTTTTTATTCTTCCTGCCAAAATGGACAATTTCACATTTTCCCACATTATACTCCATTTGCCCGATCTTTGCCTACTCACTGAAACTATCTATATACCTTTGTAGCCTCCTTATGTCCGCTTCACAACTTACTTACCTATCTATTTTTGCGTCATCAGCAAATTTAGCAACCATACCTTTGGTCCCTTCATCCACGTCATTGATATAAATTGTAAAACTTTGAGGCCCCAGAACTGATCACTGTGGCACATCACTCGTTACATCTTGCTAACCAGAAAATGAACCATTTATGCCTACTCTCTGTTTCTTGTTAGCTCGCCAATCTTCTATCCATGCCAATATGTTACCCCCTACACTATGAGCTTTTATTTTCCGCAATAACCTTTGATGTGGCACCTTATCAAATGCCTTCTGGAAATCTAAGTACAGTACATCTAACAGTTCCCCTTTATCCACAGCACATGTTACTTCTTCAAAGAACTCCAATAAATTGGTTAAACATGATTTCCCCTTCACAAAACCATGTTGACTTTGCCTGATTACCTTGAATTTTTCTAAGTGCCCTGCTATATCATCTTTAATAATAGCTTTGAACATTTTCCCTAAGACAGATGTTAAGCTAACTGGCCTGTAGTTTCCTGCTTTCTGTTTCCCTCCTTTTTTGAATAAAGGAGTTATATTCACCATTTTCCAATCTAATGGAACTTTCCCTGAATCTAGGGAATTTTGGAGCATGAAAACCAACACATCAACTATCTCAATAGCCACTACTTTTAAGACCCTGGGATGAAGTCGATCAGGATTCGGGGACTTGTCAGCCCACAGCTCCAACAATTTGTTCAGTACCACTTCCATGGTGATTGTAATTTTCTTGAGTTTCTCCCTCCCTTTCATTTCCTGATTTACAACTAATACTGGGATGTTACTTGTAACCTCTATGGTGAAGATCAATGCAAAATACCTGTTCAATTCATCTGCCATCTCCTTATTTACCATTATTAATTCCCCAGACTCACTTTCTATAGAACCAGTGCTCATTTTGTTAACTCTTTTCTTTTTTAAATATCTATAGAAACTCTTACTATCTGTTTTTATATTTCTAGCCAGCTTTCTCTCGTACTCTAATTTTTCCCTCCTTATTAATCTTTGTCATTCTTTGCTGCTTTTTATGTTCTGTCCAATCTTCTGACCTGCCAACTACCTTTGCACAATTATATGCTTTTTTAATTTCGATACTATCTTCAATTTTTTTAGCTAACCATGGATGGTGGGCCCTCCCCTTGGAATTTTTCTTTCTCATTGGAATGTATCTATTCTGTGTATTCTGAAATATCCTCTTAAATGTCTGCCACTGCATCTCTATTAACCTATCCCTTAACCTACTTTGCCAGTTCACTTTAGCTAGCTCTGCTTTCATGCCTTCAAAATTGCCCTTATTTAAGTTTAAAATACTAGTCTTAGGCCCATTCTTCTCTCCCTCAAACTGAATTTAAAATTCAATCTTATGAATGCTGCTGCCTATGGGAACCTTCACGATGAGGTCATTAATTACTCCTATCTCGTTGCACAGTACCAGATCTAGTATAGCTTGCTCTCTGGCTCCAGAATGCGCTGCCCTAAGTAACTATCCTGAAAACATTCAAAGAACTCCTCATCTAAGCTACCTTTGTCCATCTGATTTTTCCAGTCTACATGTAGATTAAATGATTATCGCCGTACCTTTCTGATAAGCTGTCATTATTTCTTCCTTTATACCCCGTCCTATCGTGTGGTTACTGTAGGTGGCCTATCCACCACACCCTCAAGAGACTTTTTTTATTCATTTATGGGATGTGGGTATCGCGGGCCAGGCCAGCATTTGTTGCCCATCCCTAACTGCCCTTGAAAAGGTGGTGGTGAACCGCCTTCTTGAACTACTGCAGTCCATGTGGGGTAGGTACACCCACAGTGCTGTTAGGAAGGAAGTTCCAGGATTTTGACCCAGCAACAGTGAAGGAACAGCAATCTAGTTCCAAGTCAGGATGGTGTGTGGCTTGGAGGGGAACTTACTGGTGGTGCTGTTCACATGCAACTGCTGCCCTTGTCCTTCTAACTGTTAGAGGTTGTGGATTTAGAAGGTGCTGTCTAAGGAGCCTTGGTGCATTGCTGTAGTGCATCTTGTAGATGGTACACACTGCTGCCACTGTGCGTCGGTGGTGGAGGGAGTAAATGTTTGTGAATGGGGTGCCAATCAAGCGGGCTGCTTTTGTACTGGATGGTGTTGAGCTTCTTGAGTGGTTTTGGAGCTGCACCCATCCAGGCAAGTGGAGAGTATTCCATCACTCTCCTGACTTGTGCCTTATAGATGGTGGACAGGCTTTGGGGAATCAGGAGGTGAGTTACTCGCCATAGGATTCATAACCTCTTGTAGCCACGGTGTTTATATTGTTATGACCAGGTGAGAAAGAAGTTTAGAGTGCCCTTTCAGCCTTCACTGGTCTTACTATAACAGAGTTTAATTTTTAAACACACCATGTTTTCATTTCCCCCTTGGTGAATCATTTTTCACCGCTTTCCAATTATAAGGCAAAGAAACCAGTGCAACAGGTTTTCTCAGGTTTAAAGAAGAAAAGTGAAATTTTACTAAACTTAAACTCTAATTCGGTTAATGCCTACAGATACACAGCGCGCCCATGCTAGCATGCACACGTGATACACACATGCAGATAGAGACAGAAAGAGAACAGAATAAATAAAGTGGAACATTTTGAGGCAATATCTGAGGAGATTTTTTGTGTTACGGTTCTTTGAGCTCACTGTAGTGTCCTTTATTGTAGGTAGATCTTGCTTTTCATTGGGGCCCAGTATTCTTAAACCTCGTTCGACTTTTCTCTCCTGAGGTTCATGGGTCTTCAGTGGATTTGGAGTTCCATGAGAAAGAGATGGAAGCAGGCAAACAGTAGAGGCTGTGGCGAGCCAGCCAGGAGAGATTTTTTCAGTCCAAGAGAAATCTGCTTTCTGCCCAAACTGTTTGTACAAATTCAAAAAAACTCAGGTTACCCAGCAGGTTAGTCATGTGACTAGCTAGTTTGGCCATGTCTGTTTGTGTATTCAACCATCTTAGCAGTTAACCTGGAATGCGAGCTCCCCCACCCTCAACGTCTGGCAATCAAAAGTCCATTGTGGGTTGAATGTGTCAAGGAATGGTCCTGTGTCCTTTCCAAGCACTGTCTGGTAATATGCAAATGTATTTCTAGTCAAGGGTCCATTGTGGGTTGAATGTGTCAGGAAATGCCTGCTTTGTCCTTCCAAACACCATATGTTAATATGCAAATGTCTTTCCAGCCAATATCTAGCAACTTTTTTTTCAAAGCAAGTCCTTTCTTCACTCCAATAACAGTTTAAAATCAATGTTCAAGACAAAATTAATGTGCCTCATTTATAGCAGGTGTGGGCCTAGCATGACAATATGGCTACTCCAGTTAAGTTTCTGGTCAATGGTAACCCCCCATGATGTTGATAGTAGGGGATTCAGCGATGGAAATGCCATTGAATGTCAAGGGGAGATGGTTAGACTCTCTTTTGTTGGAGATGGTCATTGCCTGGCACTTGTGTGGCATGAATGTTACTTGCCACTTATCAGCCCAAGCCTGGATATTGTCCAGATCTTGCTGCATTTCTACACGGACTGCTTCAGTGTCTGAGGAGTCGTGAATGGTGCTGAACATTGTGCAATCATCAGCAAACATCCCCACTTCTGATGACCCTATCCTAAGGGGTGTGACTGCCTTGTGTAACAAAATGTCCAGGTAACTTTCCCCCTCCCTGATGCAGCGCAATGTCTGCAGCTCGGCCTCCAGCTCCATGACTTTGAGTTGAATCTCCTCAAGCCACAAACACTTACGACAGACGTGGGGAGTAGGGAAGTGGGAAAACTGTACTTCAAGGATGTGCACGTCTTGGTCAGTGGTGAAGAACTGTTAATTCTGAAGCCCGCTCACCACACTTAACACACCTCAGACACACATACAGTGGGAAACAACAAGGACAAAAGGAGACAAAAGAAATACACACAGTAGATATGACCACGTACTCTGAGTCATTCAGAAGGAGCCCATCACAATTTATGCCATCAGAATTTGAAGTCAAGGATAAATATGTTAAAGATGCATAAGGTTATTGTAGCAAATTCTGTCCAGAGTCCTGAGTAATATTATAAACATCTGTATATTCCCTTACCTTCCAGGGAAATTATTGCCTATAAGATCTCCTATTATAGGTATAAATATCTAGAACAGGACACAGAATCATATTAGGATGTAACAAACATGGATAAAAGCTGAGACTACCAAGGAAATTGCAAGTTCTAAGGGCAGCCCACGGAAATAATACACAGGCCTAGTACTTTGTTTCCCATTTTTGGACCCAGACTCTGGGGCTGCAAAATTAGCATTCACCCAAACCAAGAGGTCGGAGGATCAATGGGAATTGGTCCTGGAGCCACATTAACAATCATGCTGTGAGCTGTTGCCACTAGTTATGCCTCATGACTATAGCTCACCCCAGTGAAGTAATCAATGCCTGATGTTGTGGGACACCTTTACGAAGATGTGGTTATGTTTTCGATGTACAATAGTGTAAGGGAAATTATGTAATATACCATGTGACTTTTTCACTATGCATTAGTCTGTAGCGAGTAGTTATCCAGACCAAATCTATGTAAGATTACTGTTAGTTGTATATGTGCGTCATAGTCATCAATAAAGCGCCCACTTTACAGGCTGGATTTTATGGGCTCCCCTGAGATTGGGGCAGAGGCGGACTCCCATAGAATTGCAACGTGATGCGGGGGCCCATGTTCTGTCGCCTATCTGGCGCCAAGCAGTTTTGTCGTGAGCAGGATAGGCTGATGACAGCCTTCCCACCCAGAGGCCAAATGAGGCCCTTATATGGCCCATTAATGGCCACTTAAGGGCCTCTTCCCCTCAGCCGCTGGGATCTACAAGGCGCCTTCTCTGTAGGCTTGGGGGGGACCCGCCTCCATGGGCCATCTATACCCCATGGAGGAACCCACCGACAAAACCGCCACCTCCATGGACCCCCCTCCCCCTGGGTTTCACACCTACCCTCCCACCCCCTCCCCCTTGCCTGGGCCTTCTAGACTGGCCCCGGTGACTCCGCCTCACTTATGTGAGGTCCGGGATTCAGCACTGAGCTGGGATCCAAGGCCTCTTGCAGTATTGACAGTGGCCAATGCTCCCAGTGGCACTGCCAATGCTGCTGAGTTGCCAGCCCTGTGTTTGGCTGGCAGCTCTTGGAGGCAAGATCCCTGTCTTTAAAGGGACAGGGATCCTGGCACCGAGCCGTTAATTGGCCTGGCGCCATAGGATCGCACCAGGGTTGGGAGCAAGGGCGGGGAGCTGATGGGGGGTTATGGCTCCAGCTGGCCGAGGTCAGAATCCCCCTGCCATTTTGGCCCGGTGCCAGAAGCCCCACCGTGGACACAAAATTCAGCCCCATGTGTTAATGTGTGGTTAGTACTTGTGTATAATCAACACTATAACAAGGAGAAGAAAACACAACACCTACCTCACGAGCAGCACTCTTAATTTAGTCGCAGGTGGGGAGAATGATGTGGACCATGGATGTGGGGGTTTTGGTTTTGAGGGCTGATGTGGAGTCTCTCCATTTCTCTCAAAAACATAGTGTCATTTGCAATTTTTCGATCCAAGAAGCACAATTTCTAAATATAGAAAGCTTCAGAAAAATTATGATTGGTACACCCACAATTTGGTTGTGGAGCGGCACAGTGGCTCAGTGGTTAGCACCGCAGCCTCACAGCTCCAGGGACCCGGGTCCGATTCCGGGTACTGCCTGTGTGGAGTTTGCAAGTTCTCCCTGTGTCTGCGTGGGTTTTCTCCGGGTGCTCCGGTTTCCTCCCACAAGCCAAAAGACTTGCAGGTTGATAGGTAAATTGGCCATTATAAATTGTCACTAGTATAGGTAGGTGGTAGGGAAATATAGGGACAGGGATGTTTGGTAGGAATATGGGATTAGTATAAATGGGTGGTTGATGTTCGGCACAGGCTCGGTGGGCCGAAGGGCCTGTTTCAGTGCTGTATCTCTAATCTAAAAAATTTGCTCAAGTTCTTTTAATACGCTGAGTGGAGATAAGCTCCAGGATAATTTTTCATCTTAAGTCTTATTATTTTCTCCTTTACTTTTTTTTTAGTTATGTTAAATCCACTAGGTTTCATCCTTGACTTACTTTAAGGTTACCCTGTGCTGCTGGAATTTTATCCTTTCCTTCCATGTGAAAACTGATACTAAGTGCTTATTTAACAAGACTGTCATTACCTTATTGTTCAATGTAGTCTCGCCTCGCCTGCATCCATTTTTAATTCAAAAACAAAAGGTGCTGGATATACTCAGCAGGTCCGGCAGCATCGGTGGAGAGAAAAACAAAGTTAATGTTTCGGGTCTGTGACCTTTCATCAGAACACAGACCTGAAACAGTAACTTTGCTTCTCTCTCCACAGATGCTGCCGGACCTGCTGAGTATTTCTAGCACCTTTTGCTTTTGTTTCAGGTTTCCAGCATCTGCATTATTTTGGTTTTATTTGCTTTCATTTTTACTAGCCACCTTCCCCTTTTCCACTCTCTTTCACTTAATATATTTATACAAAATTTTACTGGTAGCTTTTCTATCCCTTGTAAGTCTTTTTTCAAATTCCCTTTTTTATACTTTTCAGCACTTTTTTGTATCCCTTTGTCGTTTATATTTCTCCCAGTCTGCTGCTTTCTTACTTTTCCTTGCATTTGTGTAAGCTTTTACTTTTAGAAAAATGAAAGAATTTACATTTATATAGTGCCTTTTAAAATCTCAAGACATCCCAAAGTGAATGAGGTAGTTTTTGAAGTGTAGTCACTGTTGTAATATAGGGAAATGTGGCAACCAATTTGCAGTGTAGTCACCAACAAAAATAATGTGATACTAACAAGATAATCAGATTTAGATGTTGGTTGAGGGATTGCCATTGGATTTTTAACACCCACCTGCGACGGCAGATGGGACCTTGGTTTAACATCTCATCGGAAAGATGGCACCTCTGGCAGTTTGGCTCTCTCTCAGTGCTGCACTGGAGTTTCAGCCTAGATTTTGTGCTATGTCTCTCCAAGTTGAACTTGAACCCACAACCTCCTGTCTCAGATGTGAGAATGCTACCACTTAGTTTGCTACTGCTTCTTATTGCCACATTTGTTGACCATGGTTCTTTAACTACACAAGTGGAGCCTTTACCTGTTAGGGCTTTATGCTTGTTTTGTATCACACTGGTAAACAATTGTCCCATGGTGCTTCAAAGAAGAACAAATGGAAAATGAACGCGAAGGAGAAATGAGGAGGAGTCACCAAAAGCTGGTTCAAAGTGATAGGTTTCAGAGGTTTGTTTTAAAGGAAGAGAGAGCAGTGTGGGTTTAGGGAGGGAATTCCAGAGAATAAAACCCAGGATGACTGAAGACTTTGCTGCCCATGATTGGTTTGAAGGGATGAATGGTGCATAGGAGGCCAATGTTAAGAAAACAGAGATCAGGGGAATATAAGGTCGGAGCAGATTGACAAGAAAGCCAGCAACTTTAAACTTAAGGCATCAAAGGCTGAAGCGCCAATGTAGATCAGTGGGATGATGAGTGACTGGAACTTAGTAAGGAACAGGATAGATGGAGTAAAGCTTTAGACAAGTTGAAGTTTATGGACGTTAGAGGTCGGGAGCCTTACAAGAATACCATGAAAATAATCTGGTTTGGTGATGACAAAGGTATGTATAATGATTTCAGTAGTGGAGAGGCTGAGGCAGTGTTACAGAACTGGAAATAGTTGATCTTTATAATGGAAAAGATAGGGGTTCTAATATTCTTCCAGATATGGTGCAAATGAAAGGAGGCATAATTCTGAGTTTTGACTACTTCCATGACCCTAGTATTGAAAATTGGCATAGAAGGGTCGATGAGGTGATCCAGAATGTTAAAATTATTTCAAACAATGGAGATATTTCAGGAATAGAATTCACATTCAACTTGAAAAGTGCACATGCATCTGGTTTGATCTTGATGTGCTGCACTGTGCTTGATGCCAGCATATCTGAAGTCTGTAAGGATATCTGCTAGTCATCAATATTCTGAGAAATATGATTCACCCTGTTCTACATTCTGTTTTTTTCCCCCCTGGTCTATTGGTAGTCCTGATTTCTCCATTATAGTAAAATGGGAGGACCTGGATAGCCCAAATTAGTAACTCAACAAGAAATTATGCTTGGCAGCATCTGTGGAGAGAGAAGCAGAGTTAACATTTCAGGTCTGTAACCTTTCATCAGAACTGGCAAAGGTTAGAAATGTAATAGGATTTAAGCAAGTGAAGCAGGGCTTGGGGGAAGAGAACAAAAGGGAAGCTGTGTGATAGGGCAGAGGCCAGGAGAGATTAAATGACAAAGATGTTATGGGACAAAGGCAAAGGGAGTGTTAATGGTGTGGTAAAAGACAAAGCATTAGTCCAGAGAGAGTGTTAATAACAAAATAATAAATAGCTCTGTCCAAAAGCACAAACATGAAAAACCAAGCACAGAAATGTAGGTGGGAGAGCAGGGTGCTGAATTGAAATGGCAAGCAACTGGAAGCTCAGGGTCATGCTTGTGGAAGCCTGCTCCCACACTCACATTTCTATCCTTGGCCTGCTGCAGTGTTCCAACGCAAGCTCGAGGAACAGCACCTCCTTTTCTGATTAGGCACCCTACAGCCTTCTGGACTCAACACCGAGTTCAACAATTTCAGAGCATGACTGGCCTTTTTTATTATTATTTTATTTCTTAACCATGTGCCTGCCCTATCACTGATGAAAGGTCATAGACCTGAAACATTAACTCTGCTTCTCTCTCCACAGATGCTGCCAGAACTGCTGAGTATTTCCAGCATTTTCTGTTTTTATTTCAGATTTCCAGCATCCACAGTATTTTGCTTTTATTAAGAAATTATGCCTCACTGAAATGGTAACATTGATCTTGATGCTTTCAATCTAGTTAAAGGTGATTAAATTGCACTCTGATAAACTGCTTATTTCGAGTCATTTAGTTCTCTGCAAGGGACCTGTGCTTTCTTGTCATGATCATAATTATTGTTTTGTACTCTGGGCCCAAATGCAGCTATTGAGTGTCTGCAGTATAAGTATCGTATTCACATAATCTTATGTTACATCTTATACTCAGAGCTCAGTCTCAAACACTAATTGGGAGCTCAGTATCCACCAGAGGATGTAGTACTTCAGTGCTCTTTTTCTTCCTTTTGCAGTTACTCTTATTTTAAATGTGTATTCTCCTAATATCTGATTCCATCCATTATAAAGCTGATGTGCCAGCAGAAGTCATGAACCTAGATAGTTGACTTCATTTTTTCAGTGTTACCTTTTAAGTAATAAGCACTCCTTGGAGTGCAAGTAGTCTGCGCTAGTATATGAATAATGAGGAAAATTATTTGCTATCATGAACCATACATAGCTAATAATGATACCCACATAATAAAGATGTGACACAATAGTTCTGATTGCTGCAGTGTAACTAATCGTATGCAAGGTGCCATGGGACCAAAAGGCAAGTTACAAGATAACATGGATGTCATGCTGTTTAAGTACAGTGTCTCCAGAACACACACAATGTTGGATCAGGTTATCTGTTTCAGCAAAAACAAATCCATTACACTGAAGGGTTTAAATTTCTTCGTATATCACTTTTAGTGCACAATTAAATCACCTGCATTAAACTCTTGCTTGCTTTATGTTAGCTCAGTTGTGAACTCATTTAAAAGTCTGTTAACAATTGCATTAAAATATCACAAACTGGAACTTAATGCAAAAGCATTAAGCAAAATGGTAAAAACAGGACACTGGGGGAATTAAGCCTCTCAAGGTGCAATGGTTTGCCTTGAGACAAGTTCAGAATCACAGAAGCAGGATTCCTCCACACTCTGCAATAGTGTGCACAAGCTCTCAGGCAGACTTGCCAGTGCACCTAACAGTTTCTGTCGATGCTTTTTCAATAGTCTGTCCCATCAAAAATCAGCAACTGAGTCCTCTGCAGCAGAACTATTCTGCAACACTGTCCTTGAACAAGCTGGCACCTGTGACATCTTATTCCCTTGTCCTATCTTCTGCACATTTGTGATTCACAGGTAGGCATCTCCTCTAACCTAGCCTCTAAAGGATGTGTGGTGTCATTATCTGAGCTGGTACCGGTGAGGATCAGATCAAATGACAGTGCATCTTCCCGAAGGCAGCCCTCCTTCCCACACTGGTGTCTTGAGTTTTGTGCGACCTTCTCCTGCAAGAAAGAAAGGAGTGTGTTAGTAAGAGGGAGAAAGGAATAGAAACTTACACTGATAGGGTTAAATGAAGACATGTGGGAGGAAGCTTGTATGGACCATATGCATCACCATGGACCAGTTCGGCTGAATAGCCTGTTTCTGCAATGTACATTCCATATAACTCTTAAGGTATTCAGAATATGTACATGTCATGTTAGAATAGCTGGTCATCAACGTATAAGTTGTGGTTAAGTGAGGGTTGAAATAGTGATGTGTGTGAATACGAAATGTGGGGCTGCATTTTAAAAGCCCAACTGGACGGAGAAATTTGCAGCCCGCACGTCGCGGAGCCGCCGCGATTCCAAACATGGCCGGGGCGGCCGCCCCCCACGATGGCATGATGGCAGTGACGTCCAGCACCAATGCGCAGGCACCGGCGCTATTTTTAAAGGGCTTACAGCCTTCAAGGAGCATTTAAAATTTCAAGG
Source organism: Heterodontus francisci (assembly GCF_036365525.1). Lineage (NCBI taxonomy): Eukaryota > Metazoa > Chordata > Chondrichthyes > Heterodontiformes > Heterodontidae > Heterodontus > Heterodontus francisci. The sequence goes on along the minus strand of NC_090373.1, from coordinate 152,311,085 downwards.
GAAAGTGGATTTTAAGTTTTTAAAAATTAATAAAATAAGCTTTCCATGCCCTCTCCCACCCCACAATGGCATTACACATCATTCCTGCCCTTTTTCTCCCCCGGAATACCTACCGTGAAAATCTGACCTACCCCACCCCCAAGGTTTGGAACCTTTGTCTTTTACCCCTTCCCATCACCCTCCCCCCGACCAATCCGAAGCATTGGTTGATAGGTAAATTGGCCATTATAAATTGCCCCTAGTATAAGTAGGTGGCAGGGAAATATAGGGACAGGTGGGGATGTGGTAGGAATATTAGTGTAGGATTAGTATAAATGGGTGGTTGATGGTCGGCACAGACTCGGTGGGCCAAAGGGCCTGTTTCAGTGCTGTATCTCTAACTAACTAACTAACTAACTAATTTTAACCCTGCTCCCCCGGTCCTGCACAAAGAAAGCACCTCCTCCCCCCTCCCCACAGGTGTCGCGCCTTGTTTCCTCGAACATGTGGCATTGCTGGCCACTGGAATGACGATACTAACCTACTGGTGGAATCGCTGAAGTCTGCATATTCATTAAAGGTAAATATTAATTTGAATATTATAATGTGGGTCCAGTTGCTGAGCGGGTCAGTGGCGGACCTCCTCCGTTGCTATCTTCATTGCCGCCCCACCACAATTCTCGGCGTCGGAGAGCCTTTAAAATCCAGCCTGTGGTGACTTAGTGCAATGATTGTAACAGAGTGAAAGGAAGCAGGGAAGGAGAGACTTGTGAGTGTTGTTAATCTTGTGACTAATGAGACTGTGGGTGTAAAATTGGGCTTAATAGCGCCCATTGTTTTACATGCTATGGATGCTTTTTGGGGATCAATGGCATCCGATAAACATATGCACACTTCTAACGCAAATCTCGTTGGACGCCATAGTGATGATGGCATCACCGCGTGCAGTTAACATCCTCCAGAAGTATACAGAGCAGGCGGATCATGATGTCAATCAGCGTGCAAATCTGATTTGATGCAAGGGTCCCATTTTGGAGCTCAACACTCCAGCTAATGTCCTCTCTCAATCTCTCACGGCTGAACATGTGATAAGCAGCAGGAAAGACTACCCACCAACGTTATTTTAATGATCATCAACTACTTTCAGGTTAGTTGTTGATTGATTTCTTTTGGCTGTTGGTATGATTCTACAAGAGTTTGGTGCTTGCCAGACTTGGTTAAAGTTGCAGAAGTCTAAAGGAAGTGGTGTAACAGGTGCTGAAGGACTTTTTTGCTGACTTAAAGGCTTCTGCACAAACCAGTTGTTCCCAGACATTAATAACCATTCTCCTTGGCAGAAAGCATGACTTGGAGAATGAAGATAGGTCACACTAAACAGAACAAACTGGTAGAAGAGGGAGAAGGAAGAGGGTGCGGGGGGAGTAGGGCTCTCAGTTTGGAGGCCACATCTATCTGCATTGTTCAGAGAGTGATGTTCTAACCTCAACCTCGGTAATGAACAATGTGTGAGATGTCTATGCTTCAATAAGGACGTCCTCACTGAAATCTGCCATCTGCTGCAGTCACAACTGCAACTTCAGAGCAGGGCATGTATTGCATTGCCCGTGACTGTGAAGATAACAGTGGTAATAATCTTTTATGCATCTGATACTTTCCAGGCTGGAGCTAGAGATATTGCAGCATCTCACAGTTTGCCATCCACTGATGCATAAGGGAGGGCACAGAGGCTCTCTATTCAAAGTTAGATAACTACATTTCCTTCTCTCTTGCCAAAGAGAAGCAGCCGGCCCCAGAATGCACCTTTGCTAACATAGCCCCTTGCCCTGGGTGCAGGCCACTCATTCCCAGTATCTCATCACATACATTACCGCATCTATGCTATCATCTAAGTTCCATGAAGTGTCGGTATCTGAACTGGTGGTTGCAAGTGTGAAATCAAGTGACGGTGTGTCTTCAGCGTCACTTTTTTTATTGGCGTTGCTCCTGTGCCAGGCCAGCTTGCACTTCTTTGGTACCTGAAAGGAGAAAGGCACAAGGGTAAGGTTGTGGTGAGGGAAGTCGGGAGGTGGAATTAAGAAGTGCAGTTTGTAAATTAGTACAGATTGTGGGATTGGAGGAAGTGGGCTTTGTGAAGGAGAATTAGGTATGAAGATACTGGGGTGAATTTTACTGGGCCCCTGACGACGGGGGTCATGGTGGGGGTGGGGGGGGTCCGGAAAATACCTCTGGGAGAGGCCCGCCACGGGCCTCGATGCCAGGAAGACGCTGCCCCATATTACCGGCAGCAGTGAGGCCTCATGGCGGCACCCGCCCCCTCCCCCCACCCTCCACCGCTGCTTGGCAATGGGAACGTAATTAAAATATGTTAATGCAAGTAGATTTAAAAATTAATACTTACCTCATCGTGCCAGCCTTCCCGCTGCTATATTCCGGCTGGTTGCCGGCACACTGGTTGGGAGGGGGGAGCAGGTAAGTTTTCAGGGTGGGGGTAGTGGGGAAAACTATTGCAATTTGTGGAGGGGATGGTGGGAAGGGGTTGAAGGTGAAGAATGATAAAGTTCGGGGGGGCGGGGGAAGGTCGGGATCGCAAGTAAGCTTTTTTTGGGAGGGAGAGGGCAATTAATAAATAGTTTAGTCATTGGGGAAGGGAGAGGGGCTTGAATCATTTAGTCAGTTTTGAACTTTAATTATCAAATGTATACGACTTTAAAAATTTACACGAAGTTGAAGGGCTTGAAGTCCTTTAAAAATGGCGCCGACGCCTGCACAGTGGCGCAGGATGCCCTTGCCTGGGACGAAGCGCCTGCCCCCTCCACATCATGGGGGTGGGGCAGTCCACCTCATGCATTTAAATAAGCCAACACGCTAAACATCATGGCAGCTCCGCGGAGTAAACCTCGCGCGTGTGCCTCGCAGTATTTGAAGCTTGCCACCGAGATGCCAAGATCGGCGACGAGCTGGAAAAATTCAGCCCACTGTCTTCTTCAATTGATTAAGACCCGTGGCTTAGCAATTGCTGTTCCAATAATGGGCAGCATTGTCTCCTCCATAAGGGTTAGGATTTGCAGGCACACCTGTCCCCCTTCAGTTAGCTCCTGCTGCCTCCTGTTATTGACCCTCTCTGCTAAGGGAAAAAGTTTCTTCCTATCTATCCTATCAATGCCCCTCATAATTTTGTATACCTCAATCAGGTCTCCCCTCAGCCTTCTCCGCTCCAAGGAAAATAACCCTACCCTATCCAGTCTGTCTTCATAACTGAAATGCTCCAGCCCAGGCAAAATCCTGGTGAATCTCCCCTGCACCCTCTCCAGTGCAATCACATCCTTCCTATAGTGTGGTGACCAGAACTGCATACAGTACTCCAGCCGTGGCCTAACTAGCGTTTTATACAGCTCCATCATAACCTCCCTGCTCTTATATTCTACGCCTTGGATAATAAAGGCGAGTATCCCATATGTCTTCCTAACCACCTTATCTACCTGTGCTGCTGCCTTCAGTGATCTATGGACAAGCACCCCAAGGTCCCTCTGACCCTCTGTACTCCCTAAGGCCCTACCATCCATTGTATATTCCATTGCCTTGTTAGACCTCCCAAAATGCATCACCTCACACTTCTCAGGATTAAACTCCATTTGCCACTGCTCTGCCCATCTTACCAGCCCATGTATATCGTCCTGTAGTCTAAGGCTTTCCTCCTCACTATTTACGACACCACCAATTTTTGTGTCATCTGCGAACTTACTGATCATACCTCCTATATTCACATCTATATCATTAATGTACACTACAAAGAGCCAGAGTCCCAGCACCGATCCCTGTGGTATCCCACTGGTCACAGGCTTCCACTCACAGAAACAACCCTCTACCATCACCCTCTGCCTCCCACCACTAAGACAATTTTGAATCCAATTTGCCAAATTACCCTGAATCCCATGGGCTTTTACTTTCTTAATCAATCTCCCATGTGGGACCTTATCAAAAGCCTTACTGAAGTCCATGTAGACCACATCAACTGCTTTACCCACATCTAGTTACCGCCTCGAAAAATTCAATCAAATTTGTTAGACATGATCTCCCCCTCACAAAGCCTTGCTGACTATTCCTGATTAATCCCTGCCTCTCCAAGTGGAGATTAATTTTTTTTAAATTTTATTTAGAGATACAGCACTGAAACAAGCCCTTCAGCCCACCGTCTGTGCCAACCATCAACCACCTATTTATACTAATCCTACACTAATCCCATATTCCTACCACGTCTCCACCTTCCCTATATTACCCTACCACCTACCTATACTAGGGGCAATTTATAATGGCCAATTTACCTATCAACCTGCAAGTCTTTGGCTGTGGGAGGAAACCGGAGCACCTGGCGAAAACCCATGCGGTCACAGGGAGAACTTACAAACTCCACACAGGCAGTGCCCAGAACTGAACCCGGGTTGCTGGAGCTGTGAGGCTGCGGTGCTAACCACTGCACCACTGTGCCGACCTGTCTCAGAATTTTTTCCAATAACTTCCCTACCACTGATGTTAGACTCACCGGCCTGTAATTACCTGGTTATCCCTGCTACCCTTTTTGAATAATGGTATCACATTCGCTGTCCTCCAGTCATCTGGTACCTCTCCTGTGGCCAGAGACGATCTGAAAATTTGTGTCAGAGCCCCCGCTATCTCTTCCCTTGCCTCACATAGCAGCCTGGGATACATCTCATCTGGGCCTGGGGATTTATTCACCTGTAAGCCCGCTAATACAGCCAATACTTCCTCCTTTACAATGCAAATTTGATCAAGTACATCACAATCCCCCTCCCTGATCACTGCACCTACATCGTCCTTCTCCATAGTGAACACAGATGAAAAGTAATTGTTCAAAACCTCCCCTATGTCCTCCGGTTCCACATACACATTGCCTCTATGATCCCTAATGGGCCCCACTTTTTCCCTGGTTATCCTCTTGCCCCTAACATACTTATAAAATGCCTTGGGATTTTCCTTTATCTTGTCTGCCAGTGATTTTTCATGCCCCCTCTTCGCTCTCCTAATTACTTTTTTTTAAGTACTACCCTACACTTTCTATACTCCACTAGGGCCTCTGCTGTTTTCAGCACTGTCATACACCTCCTTTTTTCCCCTTATCCAATCCTCTATATCCCTTGACATCCAGGATTCTTTTGACCTGTTGGTCCTACTCTTCACCTTTACAAGGAATATGCTGCACCTGAACCCTCAGAATTTCCCTTCTAAATGACTCCCACTGGTCTGATGTCGACTTTCCTATAAGAAGCTGCTCCCAGTTGGCTTTGGCCAGATCTTGTTTTATCATATTGAAACCTGCCTTCCCCCAATTCAGTACTCTTATTTCCAGTCCCTCTCTGTCCTTCTACATAACAACCTTAAATCTTACAGAGTTATGGTCACTATCCTCGAAATGCTCCCCCACTGCCACTTCCACCACTTGTGCGGCTTCATTCACTAGGATTAAGTCCAGTACCGCCCCTACTCTTGTCGGACGCTCTACGTGCTGGCTCAAAAAGCTCTCCTGAAAGTACTTGAAGAATTCCGCCCCTTTAAGCTTTTTGCACTAATACTATCCCCTCTAATATAGGGGAAGTTGAAATCCCCTACTATTATTACCCTATTATTTTTGCACCTCTCTGAGATTTCCCTACATATCTGCTCCTCTACTACTGCCTAACTGTTTGGAGGCCTATAGCACACTCCCAGCCAAGTGATTGCCCCCTTTTTGTTTTTAAGTTCTACCCATATGGCCTCATTCGAGGAACCTTCTAGGATACCATCCCTCCTTACTGCAGTAATTGACTCCTTAATCAACAGTGCAATGCCACCTTCTCTTTTAACCCCACCCCCCTGTCACGCCTGAAGATTCTATACCCTTGGATATTAAGCTGCCAGTCCTGCCCTTCCCTCAATCATGTCTCAGTGATAGCAATAATATCACATTCCCATGTGTTAATCAACGCCCTCAATTCATCTGCCTTACTAGTAAGACTCCTTGCATTAAAATAGATACAATCCAGCCTTGCATTATTTGCCTGAGCCTTAACAAGTCTACTGTCCTCCGGACTGACTGAGCTTCACATTTATATTTGATTGTACAACACTCCTGACTGTGCTTCCACTCTGTATCCCACCCCCCAGCCAAATTAGTTTAACCCCCCCCCATCCCCAACAGCACGAGCAAACCTCCCAGCAAGGATGGGGGTCCCATTCTGGTTCAGGTGCAACCCATCCATCTTATACAGATCCCACCTTCGTCAGAAACAGGCCCAGTGATACAAGAATCTAAAGCCCTCTCTCCTGCACCATCTCCCCAACCATGCATTCATCTGCTCTAACCTCCTATTCATATACTCACTAGCCCGTAGCCGTAGAAGAAACACAGAGATTACAATCTTTGAGGTCCTACTTTTTAATCTGCTGCCTAGCTCCATAAATTCTTTTTGCAGGACTTCATCCCTCTTTCTACCTATGTCCTTGGTACCAACGTGGATCACGACCTCCGGCTGTGCCCCCTCACCCCCCCAGAATACTTTGTAGCCGCTCAGTGATATCCAAGATCCTTGCACCAGGGAGGCAACATACCATCCTGGAATCACGTCTGCAACCACAGAAACGCCTATCTGTTCCTCTAACCATAGAATCCCCTACCACATTTGCCCTCTTGTCCCTTTTTCTCCATCCCAGCACAGCCGAGTCAGCCATGATATTCCGGTCATGACTCTCGGTGCATTCTCTAGAGGAACCCTCTCTCTCATCGGTACTCAGAACTGAATACCGGTTAGAAAGTGGGATGTCCTCTGGGGACTCCTGCACTACCTGCCCTGACTTCTTTGTCCATCCGGTAGCACCCAACTGTGCTTGCCTAGGCACCGGCTTGACTACCTCCTGAAACACGCCATCCACATAGTCCTCCACCTCACGGATGCGCCACAGTGACTCCAGCTGCCGCTTGGCTGAGATGTCTTCTCATTGCCAAGATAAATGATGCCTGGAGGGCTCCCTACCCCTGGGGGAAAGAGGATGTCCTTCCTACTGTCCACAGTCTGCACCAAGGCCTCTAAGGCAGCATCTGAGAACCTCGGCACTCTCTCAGTACTTGCTTTAGCATTATCCCTGCTTCCAAAAGTGTTTCCCTGGTGTCTGCAGTCAGAGTGCACATCCTCTTTAAGAGGTGCAGACTGTCTTTAATTACTATCATTGATGCCTGATATCCACCAACATCACCGCACCAGCATGCAGCCAATGAGTAGCGTGAGTAGTGCTGGATGCACGCTTGCATGATTAAAATAATCAGGCAGCATGAATCTTCTGTGCTGCCTATGTCAATAGTGACATGAGTGTGCAGCGCGCTCCCCAGTCTTTCTACACCTGATTGCGGGCGTGAACAGATTTCTAGCATCACTTCAAGATAATGTTAGATATACGAGACATTGTTTGAATTAAATTATATATTACACTGAGTATTTTTGTTATTCATTCATGGATGTGAGCATCACTGGCAAGGCGAGCATTTATTGCCCATCCCTAATTGCGCTTGAGAAGGTGGTGGCTCGCCACCTTCTTGAACCGCTGCAGCTATGTGGGGTAGGTACCAGTCTCTAGTGTAGAGTTTTCCCCTTGATTTCCATTTTACTCAGGCTCCTTGATGCTACACTTGGTCAAATACTGCTTTGATGTCAAGGGCAGTCACTTTCACCTTAGCTCTGTAATTCATCTTTTTTGTCCATGTTTGGACCAAGATCTGAAGCCAAGTGGTCCTGGCAGAACCCAGACTGTGCATTGGAGAGCAAGTTATTGCTGTTTAAGTGGCACTTGATTGCACTGTTGACATTATCTTCCATCACTTTGCTTATGGTGGAGAGTCAGCTGATGGGGCAGTAATTGGCCGGAGTGGATTTGTGCTGCCTTTTGTGGGCAGGACATACCTGGGCTATTTTCCACTTTGTCGGGTAGATGCCAGTGTTGTAACTACTGGAACAGCTTGGCTAGGGATGCGAAAGGATGAAAGGTCACAGTCTTGAAACACTAACTCTGTTACTCTCTCCACAGATGGTGCCCATCTGCTGAGTATTTCAGCACTTTCTGTTTGTATTTCAGATTTCCAGCATCCACAGTATTTTGCTTTTATTTGTCTAGGGGTGCAACTAGTTCTGGAGCACAAGTCCAGCACTATAGCCAGGATGTTGTCAAAGCCCATAGCCTTTGCTGTATCCAGTGCCTTTAGCTGTTTCTTGATATGTGGAGTATCGAATTGACTGAAGATGTGATGCTGGGGACATCAGGAGGAGGCCAAGATCCACTTGGCATTTAGAATTAATAAGAATCATAGAATGTGTACAGCCCAGAAGGAGGCCATTCGGCCCGTTGTGTCCGCGCCGGCCCTCCGCAAGAGCAATTCACCTAGTCCCACTCCCTGCCTTTTCCCTGTAGCCCTGCAATTTTTCTCTCTCCAGATAATTGGCCAATTCTCTTTTTAGGACCTTGATTGAATCTGCCTGCACCACACTCTCAGGCTGAGCATTCCAGATCTAACCACTCGCTGAGTAAAAAGCTTTTTCCTCTTGTCACCTCCGGTTCTTTTGCCAAAATTAGTGTCCTGTGGTTCTGGATCCTTTGGCAAATGGGAACAGTTTCTCCCCGTCTACTTTTGGACACCTCTTTCAAATCTCCCCTTAATCTTCTTTTCTCCCAGGAGAATAGTCCAGTTCCTCCAACCTTTCCACATAACTGAAGTTCCTCATCCCTGGAACCATTCTTGTGTATCTTTACTGCACCCTGACTAATGCCTTAACGTCCTCCTTAAAGTGTGGTGCTCAGAACTGGACGCAATACTCCAGTTGAGGCCGAACCAGTGTTTTATACATATTTATCATAGTTTCCTTGTTCTTGTACTCTATGTCCCTATACATAAATTCCAGGAACCCATAAGCTTTATTAACCACATTCTCAACTTGCTCTGCAACCTTCAATGATTTGTGTACATGTACCCCCAGGTCCCTCTGCTTCGACACCCCACTTAGAATTGTACCTTTTAATTTATATTGTCTCTTCTCATTCTTAATACCAAAATGAATCACTTCACACTTTTTTTCTGCACTGAATTTCATCTGACACTGGTTCACCCATTTCACCTAAGTCGTCTTGAAGTTTATCACTATCCTCCTCACAGTTCACTTCTGGCTGAAGATGGTTGCAAACGCTTCACTCTTGTCTTTTGATGTGATCTGTTACTCACCATCGAATTCCCAGCCTCTGACCTGCTCTTGTAGTCACAGTATTTATATGGCTGGTCTAGTTAAGTTTCTGGTCAATGGTAACCCCCAGGATGTTGATGGTGAAGGATTCAGCAATGGTAATGCTGTTGAATATCAAGGGGAGATGGTGAGATCCTCTCTTGTTGGAGATAGTCATTGCCCAGAACTTGTATGGCGCAAATGTTACTTGCCAGCCCAAGCCTGAATGTTGTCCTGGTCTTGCTCCATGCAGGCATGGACTGCTTCAGTACCTGTAGAGTTGTGAATGTTGCTGAGTGCTGTGCAATCAGGCGTGAACTTCCCCACTTCTGACCTTATAAAAACACCACCAGTTGAAAAGGGCTCCCTTTGTTTAAATGGAGCCCTTGTAATGTGTCAATTTACCGTCCTGCTTTGCTTCATTGCATGGAACAAAAGTCCATTAAACACTGGCCAATATTGAAAAAGAACTTTTCTAATGTGATAATAAATGATTACTAAGCTCTGGAGTACCACATTTAAAAGAGGACTATCAGGTGATGTTATTGCTTGTGACTTTTCATTTGACAAGATTCGTGATTCTCAACAGCACTCTATTCATCAATTTTCCTGATCCTTTGGCCAAATGCCTTGCTACAATACTTTCAAGAATGAATCTCTTCTGTATTTTTCACTGTCATGTGCATGCTCAATTAATACACATCTGTTGCAACCCAGCAGTTCCCAGAAACATACTTGTGTGGATACTGTTGCCATGGTTCCTCATCTTTTCATCAAGATTTACCTCGAGTGCCTGAACGCAAGACTATTGCAACATGTCTTAATATCCTTGTAATGCAGCGATGAAATTGACAGAAATAACAATAATTAATGGTTTATGAAAAATTAGACATCAAAATTTAAAAGTAGACACTTGTTAGCATAAAAAAATGATAGTTCGGCATAGTGTCACATCTAATAGATGTTTACAAAAGCAAAAACAATGCGGCTGTAAAGGAAAGCATTCAGAAATCTTTGAATTGCCTTTCAAGTTGATAGTCTTCATTAACAACATAGGATACTAGCAGTTATCTGGAAGTGTCCTTTTCCTGTTTAAATATAACTTATGAAGGCCACCCGAAGTCTAACCTGCCGTAGAATATTCCATATCAGACAGACATTCTTAAGCATTACAGGAGAGAAAATGAGCTCTTCTGCAAAATATCTCATCACTCTTTCAATCAATTTGGAATCTTGACAATCAAACTGGCCCTACAACAGCTCTTGAATGTTGCAGTACACAATGGAATTAGAGGCAGAAATGAGCTTGCTTCTGAACCACCTTTAAGTTGGAATAATACATCATATGAAGTGAAGGGATGCCTTATAATATGCAAGTTGGAATAACACATCAGAATGAGTGATATGATATAACATTATAGCAGTTTAACATGCAAGTTGCTACTGAGAAAATGAACTGTTTAAATTTCATGGGATATCACACATCAAGTGAGCAATTGGTTCTGTTCCATAAGGCAGAGGGAGCTAGAGTGCAGCTGATCTCAAAACACACAGGAGTCAACGCCTGTTTCTCCTTCAGCAAAGGAAAGACGAGTTGTTGGAAATGCTTAATGTCCCTAATGTGTTCACTTACAACAGATATATTAATTAAATATCACTGACTCAAAATGCCTGTCTAAGTGTCATAATTTATTATGTCCTCTCATTTTAGCGCCGTGTAAGTGAAAAAAGCTGACCTCCCTCAGAGCAAGTACTCGTTTTCCTGCTGGTAATACACAATTTTTACACTTCTCTATACAGTGAAACCTGTCCTTCTGCTCACCTTGATTAAAAAGCCATCTGTCTAAAGTGCTCAATTTGTCTCAGAACCTATTAATTAATTATTAATCTAATTAAAGCTGCTGGGCCTATATTTTACAGTAATTTGAACTCTAGTGAACTTCCCTGGATTTAATTTTAATAACAAACAAAACTGAAATGATCAAAAACTTCCTGGTAGTAAGTTTTTAAAAAGAATGTTCAGTTTCTATTTCTCTCTTATTTATTTATAAAAAATAAGGGGATGCTAGCATCTAACGTTCATGAAGCACAAGCAACTGGAGGCGAAATACTCTCTTGACATTCTTCATCCATTTGCCAGCACTTCCTTCACTTATGAATCTTATTTTTCCTCTTACAAAGGCAGCAGGTGGGTAAACGTACTGAGCTCACCACAGTTAACAGGAGCATCATTGTTTATGAATCTTTCCTGGCACGCTTCATACCCAAAGAACAGGAAAATGCTTTTATTCCCGAAAGCTGCCTGAAAACATTCAGCAATGAACTTTAGTTGGTTGAGTTTTTGTGTTTTTAAAGGAAAGCAATTACAAAAACAAAGAATAGCTGGCTGCTACCATGTGCCTTTTATACCACAAGCTTCTTCGTTCAACCAATAAAATAATATTTATCATAATTTTTCAAAACTATATACATTGTTTATATGGAGATAACAGAATGCATTGAATATTTAAGCACGAGCAGCTGTTTCCTCTTCATCTGCATGCAATGCAGAAAATGGAGTGCTAAATAGCAAATGTTCCCTTGGCAACCAGTTTGCTACTAATGGACAGGCGACCTAAAATAGTCAATTACACAACAACTTCTACAGTCACAACTTATTTCATTGTTTTGAAGTGATGGCACATTTCCTGTGAGGTCACAATGTCATTTTATCCTGCATTAACTTAATCTGTGGCATTCTAATTCCTATTAGTCTATCATCAGCTCACTAACATTTCAAATTTGTGTTTAATTCTGCTGAAGCCACAGCAACTAAATGACTTTGAGATCTTGGCTGGTGCATCCGATTGACAAGGTTCATGTTTGTTTTATTCATTAAGGGATGTAGATATCATTGGCAGGATAAGAATTTATTACCCATCCCTAATTGTCCTTGAGAAGGTGGTGGTGAGTCTCCTTCTTGAACTGCTGCAGTCCTTGGGGTAGTCGGTGCTGTTAGGCAGCGAGTCCCAGGAGTTTGACCTGGTGACAGTGAAGGACTGGTGATACAGTTCCAAGTCAGGATTGTGTGTGGCTTGGAGGAGAACTTGTTGGTGGTGATAGTCCCATGCACCTGCTGCCCTTGTTCTTCTTGGGGTAGGGGTTGCAGGTTTGGAAGATGCTGTCAAAGATCCTTAGCGAGTTGCTCCATTGCATCTTGTAAATGGTATAAACTGCAGTCACAGTATGCTGGTGGTGGAGGAAGTGAATGTTTAAGGTGGTGTATGAGATGCCAATCCATTGGTCTGCTTTGTCCTCGTTGGTGTCGAGCTTTTTGAGTATTGTTGGAGCTGCACTCATTCAGGCAAGTGGAGAGTATTCCATCACACTCCCGACTTGTGCCTTGTAGATGGTTGACAGACTTTAGGGAATCAGGGGGTGAATTACTCTCCACAGAATTCCCAGCCTCTGATCTGCTCTTGTAGCCACAGTATTTATAGGGCTGGTTCAGCTATGTTTCTGGTCAATGGTGACCCCCAGGATCCAGTGATGGTAATGCAGTTGAACATCAAGGAGAGATGGTTAGATTCTCTGTTGTTGGAGATGGTCATCGCCTGTCACTTGTGTGGCATATTACTTGCCACTTATCAGCCCAAGCCTGAATATTGTCCAGGACATGCTGCATGTGCACATGGACTACTTCAGTAACTGAGGTGTTGCGAATGGTACTGAACATTGTGTAATCATCAACGAACATTCCCAATTCTGACCTTATGATGGAGGGAAGGTCATTGATGAAGCCCCTGAAGATGGCTGGGCCTAGGACACTGACCTGAAGATGTTCTAGTGCTGAGATGATTGGCCTCCGACAAGCACAGCTATCTTCCTTTGTGCTAGATATAATTTCAGCCAGTAGAAAATTTTCCCTCTACTTCCCATTGACTTCCAACCTCTATCACTAGAAGAGAAAGAGCAGTAGCATATGGGAAAACCAGCACCTGCATGTTCTCCTCCAAATCACACACCATCCTTACTTGGAAATTTATCATCAATCCTCCGTCAAAATTCTGGAACTCCCAGAGTCAGAAAATTGTGAAGGTCAAGCCCCATTGCACACATGAGCAGATAATCTAAGCTGACACTCCAGTTGCATGGGAACACCACCACCTGCAGATTCCCATCTGAGCCACACACCATCCTGACTTGGAACTATATCGCTGTTCCTTCACTGTCGCTAGGTCAAAATCCTGAAACTCCCTTCCTAACAGCACTGTGGATGTACCTATCCCACATGGACTGCAACGGTTTAAGGAGGGAGCTCACCACCACCTTCTCAAGGGCAATTAGAGATGGACAATAAATGCTGGCCTAGCCAGCGATTCTCACAACGCATGAATGAATAAAAAAAACTGAGAAGTTATACCTATCAGGAAAGACTGAACAAGCTGGGGCTCTTTTCGCTATGTAAGAGAAGGCTGAGGGGTGACCTGATAAAGGTCTTTAAGATAAAGACAGGGTTTGATAGAGTAGACAACAACTTGCATTTATATATCACTAAATAACCCAAAGGACTTCACAGGCACGTTATCAAATAAAATTTGCATTAGTATGTCAAAGCGGTAGATTTTTAAGGAACATTTTCAAGGAGGTGTAGTAGAGAGGTGGAGAGGTTTAGGAAGGGAATTACAGAGTTTAGTTCCCAGACAGCTGAAGGCACAGCCACCAATGTTGGAGCAATTAAAATCGAGGATCAAAATTGGAGGAGGTTGCAGAGATAGGGAGGGCCAAGGCCATGGATGGATGTGAAATCAAGGGTGAGAAAACAAACAATGATCTAAGGAGACCCTTGAACCTCTCTTAGATGCTAGTGGAAGATGAAGAAACACTCCAAAGGGAGGAAAAGTGCACACTTGTGTGGGGGAACCTCCACAGATCAAAGGAGCTGATCACTTAATGATTCTGGCCGCAGTGCAGTCCAAACAAAAGTTTTATGTATTTAGCTACTGAATTTTATGGTAAATTTTGTTACTAAGTCTTGTTAAACTCTGTGGTAAAAACTGAGATTGTGTAGTCTTTTTGTTTTAATAAAGTGAACAGAAAAGAAAATATTCATTGTGTCTGTGGCAAAGTTTATCACTCCACTCAGCAGCTGGTTTAAGCCAAACCTCAGAGGGTTAACAAGAAAACCCTAGAGCATGGAGCAGGTTTGTGATTTGAATGATACAAACCAGGTGCATGCTTCTCTTCTTCAACTTGTACATCAGCCACATCACACATTGACTTCTATTCAATTACTTCTATTATAACCTCTTAGAAGATGTTGAATGGTTTCATGTGGTGATACTCATGCCTTCTTTCTGTTGTCTGACTTTTTTCTGCTCGGAAAATATTAATTGGGTGAGTACACATTTTGTACTGTACATTTAAGGCATAAAGTAGCACCATTTTATGACTCCTTGCACAAACAACAAAGAACAAAGAAAATTACAGCACAGGAACAGGCCCTTCGGCCCTCCAAGCCTGCGCCGATCCAGATCCTCTATCTAAACATGTCGCCTATTTTCTAAGGGTCTGTATCTCTTTGCTTCCTGCCCATTCATGTATCTGTCTAGATACATCTTAAAAGACGCTATCGTGTTCGCATCTACCACCTCCGCTGGCAACGCGTTCCAGGCACCCACCACCCTCTGCGTAAGGAACTTTCCACGCATATCCCCCCCAAACTTTTCCCCTCTCACTTTGAACTCTTAACCCCTAGTATTTGAATCACCCACTCTGGGAAAAAGCTTTTTGCTATCCACCCTGTCTATACCTCTCATGACTTTGTACACCTCAATCAGGTCCCCCCTCAACCTCTGCCTTTCTAATGAAAATAATCCTAATCTACTCAAACTCTCTTCATAGCTAGCGCCCTCCATACCAGGCCACATCCTGGTGAACCTCCTCTGCACCCTCTCCAAAGCATCTACATCCTTTTGGTAATGTGGCCACCAGAACTGCACACAGTATTCCAAATGTGGCCGAACCAAAGTCCTATACAACTGTAACATGACCTGCCAACTCTTGTACTCAATACCCCGTCCGATGAAGGAAAGCATGCCGTATGCCTTCTTGACCACTCTATTGACCTGCGTTGCCACCTTCAGGGAACAATGGACCTGAACACCCAAATCTCTCTGTACATCAATTTTCCCCAGGACTTTTCCATTTACTGTATAGTTCACTCTTGAATTGGATCTTCCAAAATGCATCACCTCGCATTTGCCCGGATTGAACTCCATCTGCCATTTCTCTGCCCAACTCTCCAATCTATCTATATTCTGCTGTATTCTCTGACAGTCCCCTTCACTGTCTGCTACTCCACCAATCTTAGTGTTGTCTGCAAACTTGCTAATCAGACCACCTATACTTTCCTCCAAATCATTTATGTATATCACAAACAACAGTGGTCCCAGCACGGATCCCTGTGGAACACCACTGGTCACACGTCTCCATTTTGAGAAACTCCCTTCCACTGCTACTCTCTGTCTCCTGTTGCCCAGCCAGTTCTTTATCCATCTAGCTAGTACACCCTGGATCCCATGCGACTTCACTTTCTCCATCAGCCTACCATGGGGAACCTTATCGAACGCCTTACTGAAGTCCATGTATATGACATCTACAGCCCTTCCCTCATCAATCAACTTTGTCACTTCCTCAAAGAATTCTATTAAGTTGGTAAGACATGACCTTCCCTGCACAAAACCATGTTGCCTATTACTGATAAGCCCATTTTCTTCCAAATGGGAATAGATCCTATCCCTCAGTATCTTCTCCAGCAGCTTCCCTACCACTGACGTCAGGCTCACCGGTCTATAATTACCTGGATTATCCCTGCTACCCTTCTTAAACAAGGGGACAACATTAGCAATTCTCCAGTCCTCCGGGACCTCACCCGTGTTTAAGGATGCTGCAAAGATATCTGTTAAGGCCCCAGCTATTTCTTCTCTCGCTTCCCTCAGTAACCTGGGATAGATCCCATCCGGACCTGGGGACTTGTCCACCTTAATGCCCTTTAGAATACCCAACACTTCCTCCCTTCTTATGCCGACTTGACCTAGAGTAATCAAACATCTGTTCCTAACCTCAACATCCGTCATGTCCCTCTCCTCGGTGAATACCGATGCAAAGTACTCGTTTAGAATCTCACCCATTTTCTCTGACTCCACGCATAACTTTCCTCCTTTGTCCTTGAGTGGGCCAATCCTTTCTCTAGTTACCCTCTTGCTCCTTATATATTAATAAAAGGCTTTGGGATTTTCCTTAACCCTGTTTGCTAAAGATATTTCATGACCCCTTTTAGCCCTCTTAATTCCACATTTCAGATTGCTCCTACAATCCCGATATTCTTTCAAAGCTTCGTCTTTCTTCAGCCACCTAGCCCTTATGTATGTTTCCTTTTTCCTCTTAGCTAATCTCACAATTTCACCTGTCATCCATGGTTCCCTAATCTTGCCATTTCTATCCCTCATTTTCACAGGAACATGTCTCTCCTGCACGCTAATCAACCTCTCTTTAAAAGCCTCCCACATATCAAATGTGGATCTACCTTCAAACAGCTGCTCCCAATCTACATTCCCCAGCTCCTGCCGAATTTTGGTATAGTTGGCCTTCCCCCAATTTAGCACTCTTCCTTTAGGACCACTCTCATCTTTGTCCATGAGTATTCTAAAACTTACGAAATTGTGATCATTATTCCCAAAGTAGTCCCCTACTGAAACTTCAACCACCTGGCCGGTCTCATTCCCCACCACCAGGTCCAGTATGGCCCCTTCCCGAGTTGGACTATTTACATACTGCTCTAGAAAACCCTCCTGGATGCTCCTTACAAATTCTGCTCCATCTAGACATCTAACATTAAGTGAATCCCAGTCAATGTTGGGAAAATTAAAATCTCCTATCACCACCACCCTGTTGCTCCGACATCTTTCCATAATCTGTTTACATATTTGTACCTCTATCTCACGCTCGCTGTTGGGAGGCCTGTAGTACAGCCCCAACATTGTTACCGCACCCTTCCTATTTCTGAGTTCTGCCCATATTGCCTCACTGCTCGAGTCCTCCATAGTGCCCTCCTTCAGCACAGCTCAAAGAAGATCTGGAAGAAGCAAAACTGCCACCAATTGAGCCAAGCTGATGGTTGTAATTGTCAAATATAAGTGTGAATTGTTATAGTTCTTTTTTTTTTTAGCTGCAGCTTCTTGCATGGTTCCTTCAGGCCTGTTGTACTATTCCTAAATCATCATCATTACTTCTTTATGTGTTGTAATTCTAGCAGGTTACAGAATAAATTCAGGCTAAGTATATTAAAGACTGAAGAAAACACATCTGACCCCTGTAGTGCACTTTGACTGGCATCAGCAGCTACATAGGTATGTGGCAGACTAAATAAATCATCCTCACTTATCTGTTTTTCTTCAAGTTAGTGACTTTTGAACAGTCTTCATTTCAGCAGGTACATAGCCCAATGTTTGTGACCAGGGCAATATCCTCCCATACATCCTTGACCATGCAGTCATTATTGCAGTGCTTTCCATTGGAACCCTTAACAATTCTCCTGGTCCACACCCTATCTACGATGACTTGCAGATCTTTGCTGGTTTCCACTACTTGTGTTGTTCCTCCATTTTTTCCCCAAATTACGTACCAACCAGACAAAGTCCACGGTGTTCCTTTTATACTAGTTGAGTAACATTTGCACACAAATTGTTGTTTTGTGTGGCTGTGCATTGTTTTATAAATGTACCCAAGTTTCCAGACAACAAGCAGATTAAAGTTAGGAAGCTGCTGCGCATGCTGAAAGCAAAATGGCCAAATAAACGGAACTCCCAATCAAAATGCCGTCTGTGCTGAGAAAAATTTCATCCTTCCATGATGGCACAGCTTCAATTAAGGGGCACATTTTAAGATTTAGTCCTCTTGGTGTGGAACAATGTGCAACTTGCACAAGTACTCGGAATTTGGACATGGCTGGTAACATGATGTGATGTTCAGTAATTTTAAATGGTCAGAAAATGAACAGGTGGTGAGTCAGATGCCTTGATCTCACAAAGCTCTGCTCTAAGAACACTAATCTGTAAAATCGTGCCCTGATTATTCACTGTGAATAGAATCAAAGGATGTCAAACCATATTCTTCCGCTACAAGTTATGCTACAGCGTCAATCTCAATTTTACATTCTTATAAAGGGTGCATGTAAACAGGTGAATCTATTGACATGAAATAATGCTTTTTGATTAACTATGTGCTGAGCAGACTCAATCACATCTCTGTTCTCCTCTCTGCTTCAGCTCATGGTATTTCTTGTCAACGACAGGCCATCATAAAAGTCTATTTAAAAAGAGAATCAATACACACTAATAGACTTGCTATTAAACAGCAAGACGAATGCTATTAGATTACATCAAAACTATTAACTATATTTCATCATTCGAAAGAAGAAAACTAAAAGAGGGTTCGGAATGACATCATTGCAGAACAATTAAAACTATTTTAGCTGCTACATTGACAGAAATTACTTTTTATTTCTGAGTGGGACGATTTTATGAGGTGATCAATCAACTGTGCTGCTCTCTGCTGCCAAAAATGTTGTGCATCAAAATTCTAAGAATTGGATCTGAGTCAAAGTTGTTTATGTTTATGCTATGTGTTGTGCATAACAGGTTTTCTAGTCATACAATGGTATTACAAAGCAAGACCTTTAAATGCTTTGTGAATACAGAGCTGAGCCACATAGACAGGAAGGTCGCAGGTTCCATCTATGGTGTAGACTGAGCCAGGTTGATGGATAGTCATTAGGATTAATGTCAGTTTTCATGGACTAGGAAGGCAGAAAAAGATCTCAACCAGGGTTCTCACTCCTCTATCGTCCAATGATCTACTCTCATTTACTCTATGTAGTATCTGATTGATTTGAATTTGATGGTTTTGGTTTGTGTTCACTGCTTAGGCCTCCAGGTGGAGCTAGAGAGACCAGAAACTTCCAGAAATCAGACAGTTTTGAATCTGCTCTCATAGTCATAGGCTGCTGTCAAGACATGTGCCAAAATCTGTAAGACTTTTATAGTTGATGTTAATGTACTGTAAATAAACCAGTTGGTTATTTGACACAAATGTGATATCTGCATTGCGTAGAGTTAAATCAAATATCGAAATTAAACCCAGTAACCCAGCATAAGCATAACACTCTGAAAGTGGCTTCTGAACGGGGTGGAGGGGGCGGGGAGAGGTGCGAGGGGGGTGTGGGCAGGGGTAGAATTACATTGGTGAAACATGCAAGTCAACTCAGTGAATCATAATCTGCGATCACAACTTAATTGAACCAATGGTGGCCTCCATGGAGCTTCAAGGGTGACTCTCAAATGAGTCCATTGTACCTCCTTGGTGAGGTTCCTCACAGGGGTCATGAGCCTAGTTTGATGTGGATATTCCTTGTCTGCTACAAACTAGCCTTTAAGTCTCTTTTCTGGAACAAAAACATCTGGGATGTTGGACTATGACAGTACGAAGGCCTCATGACAGTTCCCAGTAAATCCTATGGTTGCACACCAGCAGTGCATTGGTGGATGAATATCCTATGTGGTTTATTAAAACTCCACTACCTCTCCCTCTCTTTCCACCTTTAAGATGCTTCTTAAAACCTACTTTTCTGACCAAGCTTTTGATCATTATTCCAATTACCATAAGTGGCTTAGTGTCAAATTTAGTTTGATAACACTGCTGTAGAGTGCCTTGGGACTTGTAATACATTAAAGGTGCTACATAAATACAAGTTGTTGTTGATGGTTGGTGGTGCTCAGATTGCCACGTATGTTCAGTTGATGACACCCTGTATCTGTGGGAAGCCAGCCAGACAGCAAGAGTCCGAGTAACCCATTCATTTTGGCTATTGTGGTCACAGAGGAAGTTTACATAACTCCCAGTCCTGGCAAACAATCCATTCATCGTCTGCCTTCTGCATTTATGTGCAGTGGACTGCAAGACCCTCGAGATGTGGTAGTATCCCAGAAACAACCAGAGGCAAAAAGAAACTGAGGATGGTGGTGACCTTCACAGCCACAGCATGTCTGCCTGGTCTCGGCAAGGAGTGGGTCTTCTTCTAGTCGGCTGCAGAAGCCTCCAGCTGATGTGACAACCTCAGCCTGTGGAAGCCTTTTTCTTCCAGGAATTCAAGGAAGATGAGAACCTGTCTACAAACCCTGTAACATGGGTAGTGCCTCCTGCAACCTCTGCACCTCCCCCCTGGGCACCTCTCTCCTCTCCACATGCTGATTCTATTATAGCACATCATCACCTGGTGATGGTTTTTCTCTTCTGATCTGCTGTCAAACACATCCAACTCACCTTCCACTCATCCTGACAGTTTGAAAGCCTCCAAGGTTGAGAAAAAGCTGTATCCATACAAGAACTCGCTGCCAAACATTTGCCAGAAGAACTTGAGATACAGCTGCGATCAGTGAGGCTTTATTCCGATGGGGCAATGATAAGTTTAAATACTTAGTTGAACTGCAGCTCAATCTCACCTCCATTTCACTGGTCAGTTTCCTGAGCTCCGGGAAATCTGTGCTGGTGACGTTAAATTTAAAGCTAAGTAAAATGCAATTTACAAACACCTCATTCGTGTTCCCTAAGAATGTGAATTGCACCAATAACTACGGGCCGCCTGCAATAATCAAGTCCCCAACATCCGCAAGTAGGTTCTCGGCAGAATTAATCACACCGCCGTTAAACCTGGAAGTTGAAGCGTTGAAGTCGGGTCGTGGTTGCAGTTGAAAATCAACTATTTTCCTCCCCCCACCCATCCATTTCTGTGAATTAAAATTACTTCCTACATCTCTGAACACCGGACAAGAAATGAATCAGGTTGGGCTGTTCATCCTTCCAGTCGAATAACCAGTTGTTACTCTCTGTCCAGGCTCAAACATGGAATGACGGAAAGTTGCACACGGTGATGATAAGCAGCCGATACCTGTGGAACCGTTCGCCAGCAGGAGTCAATGTCTTCATTGGAAGAAGGGGAGAAAATTTGGATGGGAAGGTAAAACAAAGTCTGTCGTTTTCATGTTTTTTTTTTATTAAAGGAGAATATTACCATCGAGTGAAAAGTACTCTCGACCTCCCAATTACTTATTCTGGAAAAAAATCAAGAAATATTTATTTTTCTTACTAAACTGCCATCCTTTCAAAAGACGTTTGATGAAGTATCACATAACTGGCTTGTTAGCGATATCTAAGCCCACGGGATAAAGGAGGCAGCCGCAGCAAGGATATAAAATTGACTGAGATAGAAAATAGAATTGTGATGAATTTTTCAAACTAGATGGAGATTTACAAAGGTGTTCCCCAGAGTTCAGTACCAGGACTGATATACATGGCTGGTTTTGATATACATTAATGACTTGGACTTGGGGGTACATGGCATAATTTCGAAACTTTTAGGTGACATGAAACTTGGAAGTGTAGCAAAGAATGAGCAAGATACTAATAGACTTCAAGAGTATATAGACGGACAGATAATATTCAATGTAGAAAAGTATGAGGTGAAACATTTTGGTCAGAGTGACAATACAAGCTAAATTTTAAAGGGGGTGCAAAAACAGAGACCTGGAGATGTTTGTGCACAAATCTTTAAAGATGGCAGGACATGTTAACAAAGCAGTTAATAAAGCATATGGTTCTGAAGAAAGGTCACAGACCTGAAACTCTCTTTCTCTCTCCACAGACGCTGCCAGACCTGATGAGTATTTCCAACATTTTCTGTTTTTTATTTCAGATTTCTAGTATCTGCAGTATTTTGCTTTGTAAATGCTTTGACCATTTTAGGTGGTGATCTGAATACACAGAACTTTCCCCACAAGAAAATTGGGTAATTGCACTAGCAGCGAGCGATATTGTTAAAATGAACTTTTCACAAGTGAGGGCATTTTAGGCTAGGCTAAATGGAAAATCATGTGTGGCACAAAATAACAACAACTTGTATTTGCATAGTGCCTTTAACATAATAAAATGTCCCAAGGCACTTCATAGGACTATTATAAAGCAAAATTTAACACTGAGCCACATAAGGTGATATTAGGGCAAATGGCAAAGAGGTAGGTTTTAAACAGTGTGTTAAAGGAGGTAGAGAGACAGAGGGGTTTAGGGAGGAAATTTCAGAGCTTAGGGCCCAGGCAGCTGAAGGCACAGCCACTAACGGCAGAGTAATTAAAATTGGGGATACTGAGGAGGCCAGAATGAGAGGAGCACATATCTCAGTGCTCAAGGTCTGGAGCAGGTTACAGAAACAGGAAGAGGCGAGACCATGGAGGAATTTCAAAACAAGAATTTTAAAATTGAGGCATTGCTTTACCAGGAACTAACGTAGGTCAGTGAGTACAGGGGTGATGGGCAAATGGTATTCGGTGCGATTGTTAGACGACCTCAAGTTAACAGAGGGTTGAATGTGGGAAGCTGGCCAGGAATGCATTGGGAAATGGGCAGAGATGCAACAAGAATGATCTTTGCCTGATTTCCTGTCCTTAATCAGCAGTTCTACTTCAGCACCATCAACTACATCAGCCAGAAAATGAACCCTAATTTTTATTGACAAAAAGTGACATCCCTCTGATGCTGTTGGGTGTTACTGGTTGACAGTGCCTGCCATTCTGGCCATAGGTAGGTTGAGCCCCTTCACTAACTTACATATGTCAACAATCTGTTCTTTTTTCATCAATACTTTCTACAGAATTTCTCCTGATGGCAAGAAAGGTTTGTGCCTTAAACTTAAGTACACAGTCATGACCTTTGTCAACGTCCATGAGTAGCTGTTTTGGTATTGCCATGGCTGCCATGAATCAACCTTGCAATCTAACAGGGAAAATTCAGAAAACTAACATCCTCAGTACTGGAAGCACTGAGCTCAAAACCAGCCAGAAGACACCAAGGTCATACTCCCTAAAATGTGACTTACGCTTCAATGGCACTTTGTATTCCATTCTCCTTGGTTTCTGGCAGCAGAAGTATATCTGATTCATTATCAAAGGTTAAGTGGTTCATTTCCTGTTGTTAAACTGATTAGTTTGCTTGATAACAGCTAACATTCAATTCAATGATTTAACTTACAGCTGGTGGTAAATCATGACACAGAAAAGCAGTAAATTGCGTCAATACTTAGCCAGTAATTGGATATTAATATTCACCCCTTCACACACTGCCCAAGTACCCTTAACCACCACACATTCCACCTATGGTCTTTTATTATGTAAATATTACCTGCTTGCAATATGTCACCATGAAGCATCTGCTAGTCAAAGGTTTTGTTTATTCTATAAACTGGGAAACTCAGTACACTTAAAATAAAAGCCCTGGAACATAAACTTGCTTTGTCTCTTTCGATGCTGGTGGGGCTGCTGTGTGCCTTAGCACTTTCTGCTTTAATTTTAGATTTCCAGCAGCTGTAGATTTTACTTTTTCTCTCAATAGTGCTTTATTCTAAACATAGTATTAGAATGGAGATGGGAGTGAAGATCTGACAGTAAATTCATCAATTGAATGGCACTCTCTTTGAGCATGGCCCATTGCAGGGACTGGGGAATTTAACTTCTGATACTGCCTCAACGTTTGATAGATGTAAATGAATTTTATATATACTTGATAATGAATCAGATTTACTTCCGCTGCCAGTAAACAAGGAGAATGCAGTACAATGTGTCATTGAGGCATAAGTTACATTATAAGGAATATGTCCTTGGTGTCTTCTGGCTGGTTTCTAGAGCATTGTTTCTAGTACTGAAGCTATTAGTTTTCTGATAGGCATGGGTAAATTAAGTTGAGTCGAACAAAACTCCTAATGAGAGGCGACTTAGCTCTTCCCTAATGCTCAGTGCTTACAAGTCTGACTATTATATTCAGTATATTGAAGAAAAGGCACAAGAAAAAAAATTCTTAGGAACCACCGAAAAATCCATCCCTGATCACTTTTGGCCATCCTTCCTAATATCTCCTTCTTTGGTTTACTATCTAGTTATTTCTGATTAAACCTCTATAAAATGCGTAGGGACTTCTTTCTATATTAAAATGCAATTTAAGTGCCTGTTCTTCCTGAACACTCGAAACCCTTATATTGAGTTACATCATGTCTATGCACAAAAACAGGTCATTCGGCCCAACTGGTCGTTGCAAGCATTTATGCTCCACATGAGCTTCCTCCCACCCCATCTTCATCTAACCCTATCAGCATATCCTTCTATTACTTTCTCTCTTATCTAGCTTTGTCTTAAATGCATCTGTGCTATTCGCCTTAACTATACCTGTGCGGTAGCACATTCCATATTCTAAACAGTCTCCAGGTAACAAAGTTTCTCCTGAATTCCCGATTGGATTTTTTAGTGACTATCTTATATTGATGGATTCTAGATTTGGTCTCCCTCACAAATGGAAACATTGCTTCCATGTCTACCCTATTAAAAAACTTTCATTATTTTAAAGGCCTCTATCAGCTCACCACACAGCCTTCTCTTTTCTAGAGAAAAGAGCTCCAGTTTCTTCAGTCTTTCCTGATAGCTACAACCTCTCAGTTCTGGTATAATCCTTGTGAATCTTTTTTGTACCTTCTCCAATGCTTCTATATCCTTTTCATAACACGGAAACCAGGAGTCAAAGTGTGTCGAACACTCTAGACATATTTACCATGACTTCCCTGCTTTTCAATTCTATTCCTCTAGAAATGAATCCCAGTGTTTGGATTGCTTTTTTAAATGGCCTTACTAACATGCATCATTACTGTTAGTGATTTGTATATCTGTACCCCCGGATCCCTTTGCTCCTCTACTCAATTTAGACTATTAATATCCAAACAGTTGTTCTGCCTACCAAAATGCATCACCTCACACTTAATGATATTGAAATTCATTTGGCAATTACGTGCCCATTCTACACTAAGATATGGCCCTGTTACTGCTGTAATCACATCCAAAAAGGCAACCCTTTCAAGGTGTTTGATGCAGTCTCAAAAGGTATGTCAAAAGGCTTTTGCACATCATTTAACCCCTTCTGAAGGCAGATGTGGAGCATCTGGGGCTCTGGCTCCAGTGATCTGCTTTCTGTTCCTCAGCTGTGCCATCTCCACTTGACTCTCCTCATTCGTGAAGGGAATTTCTTTCTCCTCACACTCACTGTCTAAATTCTGCAAGGTGCTTGAATCTTATAAACATTTGTAAGAAGCTGACTGAACATGAGGCTGTTGTGACAACTGGGAATATTGATGTAAAATAGATCTCAGACACACCCTTAAATCTCACTGCTGATAAGTTCCACGCACATTAAAAGAATTGAGCGAAGTGTTGACAAAGGTACTATTTTATGAGCATTGGCAGACAGCTAATGCTATCCCTGGACTATCTTGTCAGTGTGCTAATACTATTGAACAATGTAAGTAGACTCTGGGTCAAAGTAACAAGAGTTTATTGGCAGGGGTTTTCTTAATAGGGTATCTACATGAACACTGAGCAGTACAAGGTACAGACTTGTGCCATTACAATCTGTGATGATGATTAAGGTCTATATACAAAATATACCCAGCAACTGCCTATGTACACTATGCTACATCTCCCCCCGCCCTCCTCGCCCCCCTCCCCCCCCCACCAAGTCTCTGACTTCATTCATCAGGTCTGAAACACTGTGAGGTTCTCATGACTCTGCCATAGTGTGTTCTTCTTTCACTTGTTTGGGGTATTGGGTCTTTCAGTGCTTCTTCCTTACTTTCCAGTGTGTGAGTGGAAGTACTGGATGACTCATTCTCTATTTTCACTGTTGTCTGGGTGATCTGTTGTTGGTTGTGTCACCGGTTCATTAGCTGTCTCTGGTAACTGATTCTCTTGATCTTTCATCAATTCTTTATTCGGAGATGCATGTACCAAAGATCATCTATTTCTCCTTATCCATCCTTGGTCTGTCTGGACTATGTATGAACGAGGATATGGAGATTTCTCCATCACTTCCCTATAAATGATCCTGGTCTTTAATCCAAGCCAAATCTCCAGGTCGTAGGTCTATTTGGTTCTTTACTCTGCAACATTGATCATGATTCTCCATTTTAGATGACTTTTCTCTTGCACCAGAAACATTCAACATCCCGGGCTGGGCAATTTTCACGCCGATACCACTCCCAGTCACACCTACTGCAAATTCAGTGTTGCTGCCTACAGGTGTCTTTCCCGCCTCTCGGGCTTTCTGACACCATTACTCTCTGCCTTCTGAACAGACCCGACTGATTACAGAACTTTTGAGGCTGGACTCCCTGATTTCCCCCACCACCTTCCCAAACTAGTAGTCGTTTACTCTTTCACACTTCTGCCTGCCTGCTCAATAAAATGGCTTTTTATCAAAGTCAATTCTTCTTTGGCCTAAGCTGGTCTGACACTGCTTCATCTATAACCCCAGCTACTATTCTGACCTGAATCAGTTCCTCGCTCAGACTCCCGTAGTCACAATCCTCTGCTACTTTACACAGATCATCAATAAACAAATCGATATTTTCACTGAGTTTCTGGGTGCGCCTATTGAACTTAGCTCCCTCCACAATTACATTTTTCTTGATCTGAAAGTATCCTTCTAGTGCTTTAATCACCTCACTATATGGGGTTCATTTTTTGTTGATCCCCAGTGTAGTTAGAATGTCTCCGCACTGTCTCCCCTGGCATAAAGCAAAACACTGACCTGTTCTTTGTCCGATCATGCTATTAAACCTGATGTGGAACATTACCTGTCAAATCTTCAAATCCATCTCGGCCTTGCTTGAGCCTGATTAGGCCCCTTTCTGGTAATGGTATCGATTTTTCCATGTTTCTTCGAAGTCCTCGATCACTTCTGTTTTCTTATGCTGGAAAAATCATTTTTACTGCTGGCACCATGGACTATCTTGTCAATGAATGAGGAAAGTGGACTCTGGGTCAAAGTAATAGGAGCTTATTTGCAGGGGTCTTCTTACTTGGGTATCTACATGAACACTGAGCAGCATGAGGTACAGACTCATGACATCACATTCTGTGATGATGCTTAAGGCCTATAAACATAATCTGCCTAGCAACAAGTTTTGTATATTATAGTACAATCCCTATACTTTAAAATGAAGAGAGAATAAGTTCAGAAAATTATAGACCAGCTGGCTTAATGTTGTTAGTAGGAAAGATCATTGAATCCTTACCCAAACAGGGAATAAAGAAACACCTAGAAACTAAAAATATAATAGTCAGCACGGATTTCAAAAGGGAAGGTCATTCTTGACCAACCTTATTGAATTCTTTGAAGAAGTAACAGAAAGAACAGACAAGGATAATGTGGTTGACGTAATATATTTGAATTTTCAAAAAGCTTTTGATAAGGTACCACATAGTAGACTCATGTCTAGGGCCAGAGCTTGTGGAGTTGGGCAAACCTGGCAGAATGGATAGCATCAGTATTCATCAGCATTCACCAAAGAGAAGGACTTGGTGGATGATGAGCCGAGGGAAGGAAGTGTAGATAGTCTCAGTCATCTCATTATCAAAAAGGAGGAGGTGTTGGGTGTCTTTCAAAGCATTAAGGTAGATAAGTCCCCAGGGCCTGATGGAATCTACCCCAGAATACTGAGGGAGGCAAGGGAAGAAATTGCTGGGGCCTTGACAGAAATCTTTGCATCCTCATTGGCTACAGGTGAGGTCCCAGAGGACTGGAGAATAGCCAATGTTGTTCCTTTGTTTAAGAAGGGTAGCAAGGATAATCCAGGAAATTATAGGCCGGTGAGCCTTACGTCAGTGGTAGGGAAATTATTAGAGAGGATTCTTCGGGACAGGATTTACTCCCATTTGGAAACAATCAAACTTATTAGCGAGAGGCAGCATGGTTTTGTGAAGGGGAGGTCGTGTCTCACTAATTTGATTGAGTTTTTTGAGGAAGTGACAAAGATGATTGATGAAGGAAGGGCAGTGGATGTTATCTATATGGACTTTAGTAAAACCTTTGACAAGGTCCGTCATGGCAGACTGGTATAAAAAGTGAAGTCACACGGGATCAGAGGTGAGCTGGCTAGATGGATACAGAACTGGCTCTGTCATAGAAGACAGAGGGTAGCAGTGGAAGGGTGTTTTTCTGAATGGAGGAATGTGACTAGTGGTGTTCTGCAGGGATCAGTGCTGGGACCTTTGCTGTTTGTAGTATATATAAATGATTTGGAGGAAAATGTAGCTGGTCTGATTAGTAAGTTTGCGGACGACACAAAGGTTGGAGGAGTTGCAGATAGTGATGAGGATTGTCAGAGGATACAGCAGGATATAGCTCGGTTGGAGACTTGGGCGGAGAAATGGCAGATGGAGTTTAATCCAGACAAAT
The DNA here is from genome assembly GCF_036365525.1 of Heterodontus francisci. Lineage (NCBI taxonomy): Eukaryota > Metazoa > Chordata > Chondrichthyes > Heterodontiformes > Heterodontidae > Heterodontus > Heterodontus francisci. The sequence goes on along the minus strand of NC_090373.1, from coordinate 152,282,490 downwards.
GTGAGGTAATGCATTTTGGAAGGTCTAATGCAGGTGGGAAGTATACAGTAAATGGCAGAACCCTTCGGAGTATTGACAGGCAGCGAGATCTGGGCGTACAGGTCCACAGGGCACTGAAAGTGGCAACGCAGGTGGATAAGGTAGTCAAGAAGGCATACGGCATGCTTGCCTTCATCGGTCGTGGCGTAGAGTATAAAATTTGGCAAGTCATGTTGCTGCAGTTGTACAGAACTTTAGTTAGGCCACACTTAGAATATTGCATGCAATTCTGGTCGCCACACTACCAGAAGGACGTGGAGGCTTTGGAGAGGGTACAGAAGAGGTTGACCAGGATGTTGCCTGGTCTGGAGGGCATTAGCTATGAGGAGAGGTTGGATAAACTCGGATTGTTTTCACTGGAACGACGGAGGTAGAGGGGCGACATGATAGAGGTTTACAAAGTTATGAGTGGCATGGACAGAGTGGATAGTCAGAAGCTTTTTCCCAGGGTGGAAGAGTCAGTTACTAGGGGACACAGGTTTAAGGTGAGAGGGGCAAAGTTTAGAGGGGATGTGCGGGGCAAGTTCTTTACACAGAGGATGTTAAGTGCCTGGAACTTGCTGCCGGGGGAGGTGGTGGAAGCAGGTACGATAGCAACATTTAAGAGGCATCTTGACAAATACATGAATAGGATGGGAATAGAGGGATACGGTCCCTGGAAGTGCAGAAGGTTTTAGTTTAGGCAGGCAGCAAGATCAGCGCAGGCTTGGAGGGCCGAATGGCCTGTTCCTGTGCTGTACTGTTCTTTGTTCTTTGTTCAAGCAGGCTATAAAACAAAAAGCAGTGAATAGGGCTTAAAGGTAAATACTCAGACTAGCAAAAGGTGTTCCTCAGGGATTGGTGCTGGGACCACTGTTGCTCGCAATTTACATTAATGATTAAGATTTGGGAATCAGAAGTGAAACTTTTAAATTTGCATACTACACCAAATTGGGGAGTGTAGTTAATAGAAATAATCAATATGACAAAATACAAGAAGATATTATTGAACTTGCAGAGCTAAATTGCTGACCACTGAACTTCCCTTTCTGGCTCCCATGTTAGATGATATTGTTAACGGTTCTCTCTGCTCAGGTACTTCCCCTCTCCTCAAAACCTGCCATCGTCACCCCTCACCACAGGAAAACAACCTTTGACCCCCTCCATCATTGCAAGCTATCACCCCATCTCCAATCTCCCTTTCCTCGCCAAAGATTTACAAGAATGTTGCCAGGGCTTGAAAAGTTGCAGCTATGAGCAAAGATTGGATCGGCTAGGGTTGTTTTCCTTAGAACAGAGAAGGCTGAGGGGTGACTTAATTGAGGTGTATAAAATTATGACGGGCCTAGATAAAGTAGACAGGAAGGACCCATTTCCCCCAGTGGAGAGGTCAGTTACCAGGGGGCACAGATTTAAGGTGGTTGGTAGAAGGATTAGAAGGGAAATGAGGAAAAGCTTTTTCACCCAGAGGGTGGTGGATGTCTGGAATTCACTGCCAGGAATGGTGGTGGAGGCAGAAACCCTCAATTCTTTTAAAAGGTACCTGGACATGCGCCTGAAGTACTGTAACCTGCAAGGCTATGGACCAAGTGTTGGAAAGTGGGATTAGATTGGGTGTCTACTTTTGTCGGCTGGCATGGACACGACGGGCTGAATGGCCTCTTTCTGTGTCGTAACTTTTCTATGGTTCTCCTTTGCTAACATCTAAAACCCCTGAATTACTAGTCATAATGATTTTTTGCTATCTGTTTCTGTATATATTGATACATTGGATAAACATCCCAGTAATCTATTACAGATGAACAATCCTGATTAGTGAAGTCACAACTATTAACCCTTCAAAGTAAAAGCCATCCCATATTCAGAAGATGGAACGTATTCAAGATCAGGCCATAACCAACATTCAATATCTAATACAAAAACAAGAAATGCTGGATTCATTCAGCAGGTCTGGCAGCATCTGTGGAAAGAGAAGCAGAGTTAACGTTTCGGGTCACTGACCCGAAACGTTAACTCTGCTTCTCTTTCCACAGATGCTGCCAGACCTGCTGAATGAATCCAGCATTTCTTGTTTTTGTTTCAGATTTCCAGCATCCGCAGTATTTTGCTTTTATTTCAATATCTAATATATGCATAAACAACTTGCACTTATATGGTGCCTTTAACATAGTGAAATATCAACAGCAAAACAAAAGTCAGACAATGATCTCAAACTGTGCTCTATCCATCTTTTGGATTTGCATTATACTTTAACATTTCAAACAAGGGTAATCTGACATTCTCTTTCCAAGGTTGGTAGGCCTGCTTATCTCTTCCCTAACATTGCAGCAAGTCTCATGGCTCAATGGAGATGCCAGAGAATGGTATTCTGAAAAAAGAAAAGTGGTGAAATTGCTCGGAGTACATTTCATTCCACTCTCTCAGCAGGAAGTTTGTGAATGTATTTCTTTTGTTAGAATTGTATCAGGAAAGCTGCACACTGAGATTTTAAAGTTCCCAGTTCAAATGCAATGCAACTATTGCACTAAACATTCACAAAAGAAACTTACTAATCAACAGCCAAGAAATTAGCTGAAGTTGGCAGATTGATGCATCATGATACCTCTCCTTTCTCCTTTACTCAAAGGAAAATTAGTTCAGTGTCATGGAACCGTTAGGTTATATTTCACATTTCATCTAACCCACTACTCCTCATTTACTCATAATTAGAGATACTTGTCTTCAGGGACTTTATAGTACAAATCTTGAGATGATCAACTTGACATAAGACTTCATCATTTAATGAGAGATTATAATAATTATTGCAAATTAATGAGATGCTGTCGTGAAAAGCAGCTTTTACTATTGAACCTGAAGGCTGTATCATCTCTTGATAACTTCTTCACATAAATCTACTGCTCCTCAAAAAAATAGACGAACATTAAGTCTACCAGTGACTTCGCTAATAATAGTGTGTTCTTCAACTCTGTGTATATTTGAGCTGCTGTGTGAAGATTTCTGGAGAGCAACCTTATGCAAGCAAGAGCAGCTTGAATCTCTGACAGAGCAGTGGGGGTGTTTGAGGAACAGGCCAGGGTACCCAGGGAGCTCACGTTTTCCTCACATGGTAGGAAAGTGCCTAAACAGATGTTGTAGCAGCAGGCCTGCAGGCAAGTGACAGATATGGGGTAGAATTTCCAGTTTAGATGCAATCGGCGTGCCTTGATGTATTAAAGAGAAGTAAGGGTGTGGTTTGATTAACACAGCTGATAATGAGTTTAACAGCTGATAAAACATTTTCATCATAGTATTTATTCACCACCTGTCAATAACCCAATTTTAAATAACTGAAACAAGAGCAATATACTGTGGATGCTGGAAATCTGAAATTAAATCAGAAAATGCTTAGCAGGTCAGTCAGCATTTATGGAGATAGAAACAGAATGAACGTTTCAAGTTGATGAACCTTTGCCTCTCTCCACAGTTGCTGCCAGACTTGCTGAGTACTTCCAGCATTTTCTATTTTTTATTTTGTGTACAGTAGTAAGTTTCTTAGTAAATCCTAAAATATTATGATCAAAAGCTTTTAAAACATGCCTACTTTTGGGAGCCTCCTCAAAGAGCCATAAATGAGCACAATTAGCGGAAAGGCAATGTTGATTGAATTGGGGACGTGGCCAGTTTTGTGGATAGTGCTGATTTCTAGCGTGATATTGTGAAACTCATGCAAAAGATCGTGGAAATTCCATTCACACTGAATGTAATTTGCTCTTAAAATTCAACAAACATTTACTCTGGTTTGGCTGAATTTGTGCTGGAAAAAACAAGAATGAATGATTTGCATTTATGTAACACCTTTCACGGTCACCAAACAGCTCAAAGTATTTTACAGCCAATGAACTACTTTTGAAGTGTAGTCACTGTTGTAATGTATGCAGCAGCCAATTTTCACACAGCAAGCTCCCACAAACAGCAATGTGTTAATGACCAGATAATCGCTTTTGTGATGTTGAGTAAGGGATAAATATTGGCAGGGACACTGGGGATAGCCCCCACCCCCCCACTATTTTTCTTCAAAATAGCACCTTAGGATCTTTTACATCCACCTGAGAGGGAAGATGGTTTTAACATCTCATCTGAAAGAATGCACCTCCAACAGTGGCACTCCTTCGGTGCTGCACTGGAATATCAGCCTTGATTTTTGTGCTTAAGTCTTGGAATGGGACTTGGAATGAGACCTGGTTCTAGACCAGGGGAAACACCTTAGCCGCATTGACCTTGTCTATCCATTGAAGTATTTTGTATGTTTCAATGAGATCACCTCTCATTCTTCGAAATTCCAGAGAATACAGGCCCAGTTTTCACAATCTCTCCTCATAGGACAGTCCCGCCATCCCAGGAACAAGTCTGGTAAACCTTCGTTGCACTCCCTCTATGGCAATAATATCCTTCCTAAGGTAAGGGGACCAAAACTGCACACAGTACTCCAGTTGCGGACTAACCAAGGTTCTAAACAATTGAAGCAAGACGTCACTACTCCTGTACTCAAATCCTCTTGCAATGAAGGCCAACATACCATTTGCCTTCTTAATTGCTTGCTGCACCGGCATGTTAGCTTTCAGTGACTTATTGACAAGGACTCCCAGATTCCTTTGTACATCTAAACTTCAGAATCTCTTAGAGTCATAGAGTTATACAGCACAGAAACAGGCCTCATCAGCCCATCGTGTCTGTGCCGGCCATCAAGCACCTAACTATTCTAATCCCATTTTCCTGCACTTGGCCCGTAGCCTTGTATGCTATGGAGTTTCAAGCGCTCATCTAAATACTTCTTAAATGTTGTGAGGGTTCCTGCCTCTACCACCTCTTCAGGTAGTGCATTCCAGATTCCAACTACCCTCTGGGTGAAAAAAGGTTTCCTCAAATCCCCTCTAAATGTAAAATCTTACCTTAAATCTATGCCCCCTGGTTATTGATCCCTCCGCTAAGGGAAAAAGTTTCTTCCTACCTAACCTATCAATGCCCCTCATAATTTTGTATACCTCAATCGCATCTCCCCTCAACCTTCTCTGCTCTAAGGAAAACAACCCTAGCCTTTTCAGTCTCTCTTCATAGCTGAAATGCTCCAGCCCAGGCAACATCCTGGTGAATCTCCTCTGCACCCTCTCCAGTGCAATCACATCCTTCCTATAGTGTGGTGAACAGAACTGTACACAGTACTCCAGCTGTGGCCTAACTAGCATTTTATACAGCTCCATCATAACCTCCCTGCTCTTATATTGTATGCCTCGGATAATAAAGGCAAGTATCCCATTTGCCTTACTAACCACCTTATCTACCTGTGCTGCTGCATTCAGTGATCTATGGACAAGTACACCAAAGTCCCTCTGACCCTTTGTACTTCCTAGGGTCCTAAAATCCATTGTATATTCCCTTGCCTTGTCAGTCCTCCCAAAATGCATCACCATTAAGAAATGCCATTTAAGAAATACTCTGAACATCTATTCCTCCTATCAAAGTGGATAACCTCATATTTTTCCACATTATATTCCATCTGCCACGTTCGTACCCACTCACCAAGTCTGTTCAAATCCCCTTGAAGCTGCTTTGCATCTTCCTCACAACACATTATCACCTAGTTTTGTGTCACCTGCAAACTTGGAAATATTACATTTGGTCTCCACATCCAAATCATTGATATATATTGTGAACAGCTGGGGCCCAAGCAGTGATCCCTGTGTGCCCCACTAGTCACAGCCTGCCAATGTGAGAATGACCCTTTTTTCCTACTCTCTGCTTTCTGCCTGTTACCAATCCTTAATCCATGCGAGAATATTAGCTCCTTTTCCATGTGCTTTAATTTTGCTAACCAACCTGCTGCGGGGCACTTTATCAAAAGCCTTTTGAAAATCCAAGTCCAGCAGCTCCCCTTTATCAATTCTGTCAGTAACGTCTTCAAAAAACTCCAACAGGTTCTTCAAATAATGATTTCTCATTTGTAAACCCATCTTGACTATGCCCAATCAGATCATTATTATCCAAGTGTCCATTTATCACATTCTTTATTATAGATTCTAGCATTTTCCCAATGACCGATGTAAGGCTAACATGTCTGCATTTCCCTCTAATCTCTCTCCTTCCCTTCTTAAAATGTGGGGTGACATTTTTTACCTTCCAATCTGCCAATGACATCTTCCAATGACATTCACATGAGATGTTGTCTTCCTTAGTGATCAGTGATGCCCCCTGCTCATTTGCGCTCGATGTATGAGGGTTGCTGATGCCTCAGTGATGCTACTGGCCACTTAATCTGACCAAAATTAAGGAGAACTATGGGCACCCAGCATGCTGATGTTAGAGACCTGTCACCTGGGTGTCACTTGTCACTCACATTGCCAGACCTTAGCAGATTATTGCAGCACTTTCAGCACTGGACCAACATCCTCTGAATCTCTCCCCGGCTGCTGACCTCTGCGGCCACCTCAGTTTGTGCCTTCTTGGTCTGGTTGGGTGTATTTCTTCTTCCAAAAGGATGGAAGAGCACATCTCTCCTTCCTGTGACATCATCAGCCAATGCCTCAAGGGAGGCCTCAGAAAAACGTGGGACTGCCCGGGTACACCTTCCCAGGCCAACACAGCCTTCTGAGCACCCTGCTGTTGTGTTTTCAAAGACAACAGCAAGCCCAGTCATGGCTGTCGTTTACAAAGAACAAAGAACAAAGATCAGTACAGCACAGGAACAGGCCATTCGGCCCTCCAAGCCTGCGCTGATCGTGATGCCTGCCTAAACTAACACCTTCTGCACTTCCGGGGACCGGATCCCTCTATTCCCTTCCTATTTATGTATTTGTCAAGATGTCTCCTAAACGTCACTATCGTATCGGCTTCCACCACCTCCCCTGGCAGCAAGTTCCAGGCACTCACCACCCTCTGTGTAAAAAACTTGCCTCGCACATCCCCTCTAAAATTTGCCCCTCGCACCTTAAACCTATGTCCCCTAGTAACTGACTCTTCCACCCAGGGAAAAAGCTTCTGACTATCCACTCTGTCCATGCCACTCATAACTTTGTAAACCTCTATCATGTCGCCCCTCCACCTCCGTCCTTCCAGTGAAAACAATCCGAGTTTTTCCAACCTCTCCTCATAGCTAATGCCCTCCAGACCAGGCAACATCCTGTTAAACCTCTTCTGTACTCTCTCCAAAGCCTCCACGTCCTTCTGGTAGTGTGGCGACTAGAATTGCATGCAATATTCTAAGTGTGGCCGAACTAAGTTTCTGTACAGCTGCAACATGACTTATCAATTTTTATGCTCTATGCCCCGACCGATGAAGGCAAGCATGCCGTATACCTTCTTGACTACCTTATCCACCTGCGTTGCCACTTTCAGTGACCTGTGGACCTGTACGCCCAGATCTCTCTGCCTGTCAATACTCCTAAGGGTTCTGCCATTTACTGTATACCTCCCACCTGCATTAGACCTTCCAAAATGCATTACCTCACATTTGTCCGGATTAAACTCCATCTGCCATTTCTCTGCCCAAGTCTCCAACCGATCTATATCCTGCTGTATCCTCTGACAATCCTCATCATTATCCGCAACTCCACCAACCTTTGTGTCGTCCGCAAACTTACTAATCACACCAGTTACATTTCCTCCAAATCATTTATATATACTACAAACAGCAAAGGTCCCAGCACTGATCCCTGCTGAACACCACTAGTCACATCCCTCCATTCAGAGAAACACCCATCCACTGATACCCTCTGTCTTCTATGACAGTTCTGTATCCATCTTGCCAGCTCACCTCTAATCCCGTGTGACTTCACCTTTTGTACCAGTCTGCCATGAGGGACCTTGTCAAAGGCTTTACTAAAGTCCATATAGATAACATCCACTGCCCTTCCCTCATCAGTCATCTTCGTCACTTCCTCAAAAAACTCAATCAAATTAGTAAGACACAACCTCCCCGTTACAAAACCATGCTGTCTCTCGCGAATAAGTTCATTTGTTTCCAAATGGAAGTAAATCCTGTCCCGAATAATCCTCTCTAATAGTTTCCCTACCACTGACGTAAGGCCTAATTTCCTGGATTATCCTTGCCACCCTTCTTAAACAAAGGAACAGCTTTGGCTATTCTCCAGTCCTCTGGGACCTCACCTGTAGCCAATGAGGATGCAAAGATTTCTGTCAAGGCCCCAGCAATTTCCTCCCTTGCCTCCCTCAGTATCCTAGGGTAGATCCCATCTGGCCCTGGGGCTTATCTACCTTAATGCTTTGCAAGACACCCAACACCTCCTCCTTTTTGATAATGAGATGACTGAGACTATCTGCACTCCCTTCCCTAGGCTCATCATCCACCAAGTCCTTCTCTTTGGTGAATACTAATGCAAAGTACTCATTTCGCACCTCGCCCATTTCCTTTGGCTCCACACATAGATTCCCATCTCTGTCCTTGAGTGGGCCAACCCTTTCCCTGGTTACCCTCTTGCTCTTTATATATGTATAAAAAGCCTTGGGATTTTCCTTAATCCTGTTTGCCAATGACTTTTCATGACCCCTTTTAGCCCTCCTAACTCCTTGCTTAAGTTCCTTCCTACTGTCTTTATATTCCTCAAGAACTTCGTCTGTTCCTAGCCTTCCAGCCCTGACAAATGCTTCCTTTTTCTTTTTGACTAGGCTCACAATATCCCGTGTTATCCAAGCTTCCTGAAACTTGCCAAACTTGTCTTTCTTCCTCACAGGAACATGCTGGTCCTGGATTCTAATCAGCTGATGTTTGAAAGACTCCCACATGTCAGAAGTTGATTTACCCTCAAACAGCCGCCCCCAATCTAAATTCTTCAGTTCCTGCCTAATATTGTTATAATTAGCCTTCCCCCAATTTAGCACCTTCACCCGGGGACTACTCTTATCCTTATCCACAAGTACCTTAAAACTTATGGAATTATGGTCACTGCTCCCGAAAAGCTCCCCCACTGAAACTTCGACCACCTGGCCGGGCTCATTCCCCAATACCAGGTCCAGTACGGCCCCATCCCTAGTTGGACTATCTACATATTGTTTCAAGAAGCCCTCTTGGATGCTCATCACAAATTTTGCCCCATCCAAGCCCCGAGCACTAAGTGAGTCCCAGTCAATATAGGGGAAGTTAAAATCACCCACCACCACAACCCTGTTACCTTTACATCTTTCCAAAATCTGTCTACATATCTGCTCCTCTACCTCCCGCTGGCTGTTGGGAGGCCTGTAGTAAACCCCCAACATCGTGACTGCATCCTTCCTATTCCTGAGCTCCACCCATATTGCCTCGCTGCATGACCCCTCTGAGGTGTCCTCCCGCAGTACAGCTGTGATATTCTCCTTAACCAGCAATGCAACTCCCCCACCCCTTTTACATCCCCTTCTATCCCGCCTGAAGCTTCTAAAGCCTGGAACATTTAGCTGCCCTTCCTGCCCTTCCCTCAACCAAGACTCTGTAATAGTAACAACATCATATTTCCAAGTACTAATCCAAGCTCTAAGTTCATCTGCCTTACCTGTTATACTTCTCGCATTGAAACAAATGCACTTCAGACCACCAGTCCCGCTGTGCTCAGCAACATCTCCCTGCCTGCTCTTCCTCTTAGTCCTACTGGCCTTATTTACTCTGTCCTCCTCATTTATTTCCTAGCTGTCCTACTGCTCTGGTTCCCACCCCCCTGCCACACTAGTTTAAACCCTCCCGAGTGACGCTAGCAAACCTTGCAGCCAGGATATTAGTGCCCTTCCAGTTTAGATGCAACCCGTCCTTCTTGTACAGGTCCCATCTGTCCCTGAAGAGATCCCAATGGTCCAGATATCTGAAACCCTCCCTTCTACACCAGCTGCTCAGCCACGTGTTTAGCTGCACTATCTTCCTATTTCTAGCCTCGCTGACACTTGGCACAGGGAGTAATCCAGAGATTACAATCCTCGAGGTCCTGTTTTTTAACTTACTACTTAACTCCCTAAACTCCCCCTGCAGGACCTCATTACTCTTCCTGCCTATGTCATTGGTACCGATGTGTACCACAACCTCTGGCTGTTCACCCTCCCCCTTTAGAATGTCTCCTGTCCGTTCAGAGACGTCCTTGACCCTGGCACCAGGGAGGCAACACACCATCCTGGAGTCTCTTTCACGTCCACAGAAGCGCCTATCTGTGCCCCTGACTATAGAGTCCCCTATAACTATTGCTCTTCTGCGCTTTGTCCCTCCCTGCTGAACAACAGTGCCAGCCGTGTTGCCACTGCTCTGGCTGCTGCTGTTTTCCCCTGATAGGCCATTCCCCCCCAGCAGTATCCAAAACGGTATACTTGTTGGAGAGGGAGATAGCCACAGGGATTCCTGCACTGACTGGCTGCCCCTTCTAGCGGTCACCCATCTATCTGCCTGCACCTTGGGTGTAACCACTTCTCTAAAACTCCTGTCTATGACACTTTCCGCCGCTTGCATGCTCCTAAGTGCATCCAGTTGCCGCTCCAACTGATCCATGCGGTCTGTGAAGAGCTGCAACTGGGTACACTTCCTGCAGATGTAGTCGCCCGGAACGCTGGAAGCGTCACGGACCTCCCACATCTCACAGGTGAAGCACTTCACCCCTCTAATTGTCATTTCTAGCACTAATTAGTTTATTAATATAAAATAAATAAATACTTATTAAATCCTTCCTAAATTATGATACACTTCACTATATGGTCCCTTGTGCTAGATTTCTACAATAAATACTAAATGCTCACTAAATACAGTAATCTCCTCCTTCTGGTTTAGTTACTCTGCTTATTAATTAGTTAATTAGGGTTTTAATAAATTTTTATCAGTTTTATTTTCAAATTCGGTACAGATTCCCTGCCAGCCAATCAGGTCACAGCTTTCCTGTGACGTCACTTTTTCAGTTTTTTTTCCCCACCCGAGGTAACTTCCCGGTCTGGAACTCTGCCCTCTGAGTCTGCTCCGAGAATCCCCGAGGTAAGTTTTTTATACTTCCCGGTCTGGAACTCCGCCCTCCGAGTATTCTCCGAGAATACACGAGGTAAATATTTTATACTTCCCGGTCTGGAACTACGCCCTCCCAGTCTTCTGCGTGAATGGAGCTATCTGCCTGCACCTTGGGTGTTACCACTTTTATATTTTAAAATCGCCCTCTGTCACGGGTTCCTGCCTCCAGCCTGCGCCCGTCGCCACTAATTGGGCACCAAACCCGTCTCCGGCCAATTAGGGCCTTTCCCTTTAAAAATTGCATTGCGCCACTGGCGCTGATGTGGTGTAGGATCAGGACCCATAAATGATCCGGCCATCGGGTTCTTAACCTCCAATTGAAAATTCAGCCTATAGAGTCTGCACAGGGATTATGGATAGGTTACGGGAGTAGGCAAAAATTTGTCAGATGGAGTATAATGTTGAAAATGTGAAGGTATCCACTTTGATAGGAAGAATAGAAAAGAAACATATTATTTAAATGGAGAGAGACTACAGAATGCTATGATACATAGGGATCTGGGTGTCCTCAGACATGAAACATAAAAAATTAGCATGCAAGTACAGCAATTAATTAGGAAAGTAAATGGAATGTTGGCCTTTATTGCAAGAGGGTTGGAGTATAAAAGTAGGGAGGTCTTGCTGTAACTGTACAGGGCATTGGTGAGACCATATCTAGAGTACTATGTACAGGTTTAGTCGCCTTATTTGAGGAGGGAGTGCAACGAAGGTTCACCAGACTTGTTCCTGGGATGGCGGGACTGTCCTATGGAGAGTGCTTGGGAAAATTAGGCCTGTATTCTCTAGAGTTTTGAAGAATGTGAGGTGATCTCATTGAAACCTACAAAATACTTCAAGGGATAGACAGGGTAGATGCAGCTAAGATGTTTCCCCTGGACTAAAAGTCACTTAGGACAGAGATGAGGAGAAATTTCTTTACTCAGAGGGTTGTGAATCTTTGGAATTCTCTACTCCAGAGGGCTATGGAAGCTCAGTCATTGAGTCATTGTTTAAAGTAGAGATTGACAGATTTCTAAATACCAATTACATAAGGGGAAATGAGGATAGTGTGAGAAAAAGGCATTGAAGTGGATGATCAGCCATGATCATATTGAATGGCAGAGCAGGCTTGATCAGCTGAAAGGCTTACTCCTGTTCCTATGTTCCTCTGCTCCTATGTCATGTTGGAATTGGTGAGGGATGGCAGCCTTCTCATATATCTCTCTCTCTTCATCCTTTAGGAGCACGATGGAGAAGGCAGCCCTGGAGATGGCGAGGGTGCCATCACGTCAAGCCATGGGCAATGATGAGATGGCAGGTTGTCCAGAACAGGGTCATTTGATATCTCAATCTACAGGTGCAGGGCATGGAGGTCATTCCTGCCCAATTCACACTGTAACTAGACAACCTCTGTCATCTACGGGTTGGTTGTGCCAAGTCACCTGCTGAGCAGGCCGACCCTCATGCTGGGCCTCAGGTGTCACACAGTAGAAGGGTATTCCTGGTGCAGCAGAGGCAGATGTGTCCCCGCATGTCAGAGATCCTTGAAGCATTACGGAGCTATGGGCAGGCAATGGAGGAGTCCATGCAGCACATGTGCTCCATAATGTCTCAGGATTTTGAGTACATGAGCTCCTCCATTGAGAGAATGGGCAACCTCTTGGAGAGTCATATGCACTCTGAGTAGAAGCAGGAGCAGAGGGCTTTAATGCCCAGAAAGCATGACACTCTCTGTAGTATTGACTGCTCAGTGTTGTTGATGGCACAGAGATGCTTAGAGTAGATGCCAGCTGCTTCCTAGCTGGGGGCCTCATCCAGAATTCAAGGCCACCATGAATGGGCTGACGCAGTTGAAGAGGTTGATGAGGGGGGCCACCCCTCAGGCGGCACCGGTATCCTCCTGTACATCCTTGGCCCCTCTAACTAAGGCTGTGTGACAGAGGTTGCCCCTGCAATGAAGCAGGTGCAGCAGCCTGTGGAGCAGCCCTCATGGGCACCTGCACGGCGAGGATGGAAGCAGCGGGCACTGCAACCACCTGCAGAGATAAGGGAACAGGCTGCCTCCATGTCATCCTCAGACATAGGGGGAGCACCCTGTAGGACTGGTCATGAACACAAGGCATCATGTCTTTAAATGAACTCTACGGGTCACTTGGGAGATTTTTTTGAGTTTGTTTTTTCATTGTCTCATCCTTTATGATGTTATTATGCCAAAGAGCAGACTTGTGTTATTATCATTGCTTGATGTCAATAAGGCCATTGAGTGAAGGGCCAAGTGTGGGGTTTAGGTTAAAGGTGGGGTTTAGGTTTCATGTGGCACCAAGGTCTGTGTTGGGGGAGACTGTTGGCGGTGGAGACCTAAGCTTCATTCACTGTGGATGGCAATGGGATTACTCAGGTGCTTATGGGATAATTCTTCTCTCTGTGGAAGGTGAGTGACAGAGTCACCTTTCATAAGGGCTGAGAGCCACTCAGCTGAAAGGTTGCTGAGTTGTTATGGCCCTTGCATCCCTGCCAGCCTGCTGATTGCCATGAGCCCTGGGACAGCCTCAGCGGATTTCCTCCAATGCTAATGTCCCTCATCGCTACTCTATCCATTGTCAGAGTAACCTGCTTCCATCGCAACTGCCTTACCTGCCACTCGTTAGTTTACCAGGGCTTCCTCAACCCACATCTGATGCCCAAGTAATGCCAGCAGCCTCATGTTCCTCTTCAGAGTTCAAATGCTCACTCCTCACAAAGGCACATCTCTCAGCACAAGTGATGGCATCTCTGTGTCACTTTATGAGCAACTGAGTTTAAATCTCCTGTTTTATACAACTTTTTGCACACTGCAGTCACGAGCATTCATGACTCCAGCTGTGTTCCTGACAGATATGTCTTAACGCCTCCCAGAGCCTCAGGGCTGAATTTTGTTGTGATGATGTGTGACCTGGTGGTGGGCTGGAAGGTTGGGGGGTCCCGCCTTGGCCCTCCATTAGCCATTTAACAGCAGGCAGCCAATTAACTGCCCACTGTCCCTTTAAGGAATGAGCTCTTGCCTCCAGAACTGCCAGCCATTCGGAAGGCAACGGGCACTACGAGACCTGGCTGTCTTTGTACACTAGTCGCTGAAAGCAAGCATTCAGATGCAGCAAGCAGTTAGGAATGGTAATTGGCCTTCATTGCAAGAGGATTTGAGTACAGGAGCAAGGATGTCTTACTGCAGTTATACAGGGCCTTGGTGAGACCACATCTGGAGTATTGTGTGCAGTTTTGGTCTCCTTATCTGAGGAAGGATGTTCTTGCCATGGAGGGAGTGCAAAGAAGATTTACTAGGCTGATTCCTGGGATGGCAGGATTGACGTATGAGGAGAGATTGGGTCGACGAGGCCGATATTCACTAGAGTTCAGAAGAATGAGAAGGGATCTCATAGGAACGTATAAAATTCTAACGAGACTAGACAGGCTAGATGCAGAGAGGATGTTCCCGATGGCTGGGGAATCCAGAATCAGGGGTCACAGTCTCAGGATACGGGGTATGCCATTTAGAACCGAGATGGGGAGAAATTTCTTCACTCAGAGAGTGATGAACCGATGGAATTCTCTACAGCAGAAGGCAGTGGAGGCCAAGTCATTAAATATATTCAAGAAGGAGATAGATATATTTCTTAATGCCAAAGGAATTAAGTGATATGGGGAGAAAGCAGGAACAGGGTACTGAATTAGGCAGTCAGCCACAATCTTTTTTGAATGGTGGTTGTTGGTCGGCACAGACTCGGTGGGCCGAAGGGCCTATTTCAGTGCTGTATCTCTAAATTTTAAAAAAATAAGAATAGCGAAGCAGGCCCGAAGGGCCAAATGGCCTACTCCTGCTCCTATTTTCTGTTACTATGAACAAGCAATTAATTGGAGGCATGCGGATTGCCGGCTGCCTCCTCTCGCCCTCCCTTTGAAAATTGCATCGCGCCTCAGAGGTGTCGGGAACCAGTGATGCCTTCCAAGTGCGAGATTTTCCTGGCACGCCTGCACCCAAATTGTCTCATAGGCAATTGAAATTTCAGCCCTTTGTATCCTTCTCACAACTTGCTTTCCCTCCTATCTTCGTATCATCAACAAATTAGGCTACAATACACTTGGCCCCTTCATTGAAGTTATTAATATAGATTGTAAATAGTTGAGACCCTAGCACTAATCCCTGTGACACCATGCTTCTTACAATTTGCCAACCTGTAAATAACCCATTTAATGATTTGTGTTTAATGATTTGCAATTATAAATCACTGTTTCTAGTTAATGGAAGAAGCCTAACAGGTAAGGCAGATGAACTCAGAGCATGGATCGGTACATGGGATTGTGATATTATAGCTATTACGGAAACGTGGTTGAGGAATGGGCAGGACTGGCAGCTCAGTGTTCCGGGGTAACGATGCTTCCGGCGTGATAGAGGTGGAGGTAAGAGAGGAGGGGGAGTTGCACCATTGATTAGAGAGGACATCATGGCAGTAGTTAGAGAGGATATCCCGGGGGGAACGTCCAGCGAGGCCATATGGGTAGAACTTAGAAATAAGAAAGGGGTGATCACTTTGATGGGATTATGCTATAGGTCCCCCAATAGTCAGAGGGAATTGGAGGAGCATATATGTAGGGAAATCACAGATAGGTGTAGGAATTATAGGGTTGTAATAGTAGGTGATTTTAACTTCCCTAATATTGACTGGGACTGCCTTAGTGCTAAGGGATCAGATGGGGAAGAATTTGTTAAGTGTGTCCAGGATAGTTTTCTGAAGCAGTATGTGGATGGCCCTACTAGAGAAGGGGCTACACTCGACCTCCTCTTAGGAAATGAGGGTGGGCTGGTGGTTGATGTGTCAGTGGGGGAGCATTTTGGGACCAGTTACCATAACTCTATTAGCTTCAAGATAGTTATGGAAAAGGATAGGACTGGTCCTCAAGTTGACGTCCTAAATTGGGGGAAGGCTAATTTCAATGGCATCAGACAGGAACTCTCAAAAGTTGATTGGGAGAGGCTGTTTACAGGTAAAGGGACGTCTGGCAAGTGGGAGGCTTTTAAAAGTGAGAAAGGAAGAGTTCAGGGCCGGCATGTTCCTGTTAGATGGAAGGGCAAGGCTGGCACGTTTAGTGAACCTTGTTTGACGAGGGATATTGAGGGTCTGGCAAGGACAAAGAAGGAGGCATATGTCAGGTATAGGCAGCTGGGATCAAGCGAGTCCCCCGAGGAGTATAAGGGATGTAGGAGTACACTTAAGAAGGAAATTAAGAGGGCAAAAAGGGGCCATGAGATTTCCCTGGCAGATAAGATAAAGGAGAATCCTAAAAGATTCTATAAGTATATTGAGAGTAAAAGGGTAGCTAGGGAGAGAGTAGGTCCCATTAAGGATTAGTGTGGTAATCTGTGTGTGGAGCCACAGGAAATGGGCAAGGTCTTAAATGAATACTTCTTGTCTGTATTTACCGTGGAGAAGGTCATGGAAGCTAATGAGTTCAAGGGAGGGAACAGCGATATCCTGGAGCATATCAACGTTACAAAGGAGGAGGTGTTGGAGATTCTGAAGCACATTAAGGTAGATAAATCCCCAGGGCCTGACCAGGTGTATCGTAGGATGCTATGGGAAGCAAGGGAGAAGATTGCTGGGGCCCTGGCAGAGATTTTTGTATCATCATTAGCCACGGGTGAGGTACCAAAAGATTGGAGGATAGCTAATGTTGTGCCTTTATTTAAGAAGGGCAGCAGGGATAAGCCAGGCCAGTGAGCCTTACATCAGTGGTGGGAAAGTTATTGGAAGGGATTCTGAGAGACAGGATTTATATGCATTTGGAAAGGCATGCTCTTATCAGGGATAGTCAGCATGGCTTTGTGCGTGGGAAATCATGTCTCATGAATTTGATTGAGTTTTTTGAGGAGGTGAACAAGAGGATTGACGAGGGCAGGGTGGTGGACATTGTCTACATGGACTTTAGCAAGGCCTTTGACAAGTTCCCGCATGGTAGGTAGGTCCGGAATTTTCCAACACATGGGATCCAGGGTGAACTATCAAATTGGAGACAAAATTGGCTTGGTGATAGGAGGCAGAGGGTGGTGGTGGAGGGTTGTTTTTCAGATTGGAGGCCGGTGACCAGTGGTGTGCCGCAGGGATCGGTGCTGGGTCCTCTGTTGTTTGTCATATATATTAATGACTTGGATGAGAATGTAGGGGGCATGATTACTAAATTTGCAGATGACACCAAAATTGGTGGTATAGTGGACAGGTTGTTTAAGGGTACAACAGGATATAGATCAACTGGGAAAGTGGGCAAGGGATTGGCAAATGGAATTTAACGCAGACAAGTGCGAAGCAATGCATTTTGGGAAGTTAAACCAGGGCAGGACATATACAGTGAATGGCAGGGCCCTGGGGAGTGTTGTTGAGCAGAGAGACCTTGGGGTGCAAGTACATAATTCCCTGAAAGTGGCAAAATAGGTAGACAGGGTGGTGAAGAAGTCATATGGCATGTTTGCCTTCATCGGCCAAGGCATTGAGTACAAGAGTTGGAACGTCATGTTACAGTTATACATAACATTGGTTAGGCCGCACGTGGAGTACTGTGTGCAGTTCTGGTCTCTGCACTACAGGAAAAATGTGATTAAGCTGGAGAGGGTGCAGAAAAGATTCACAAGGATGTTGCCTGGTTTGGAGGGCTTGAGTTATAAAGAGAGATTGGATAGACTGGGTCTGTTTTCCCTGGAGCGAAGGAGGCTGAGAGGGGACATGATAGAGGTATATAAAATTATGAGAGGCATAGATAGGGTAGATAGCCAGAGTCTGTTTCCCATGGTAGGGGTGACTAGAACTAGAGGGTATGGATTTCAGGTGAGAGGGAGGAGGTTTAAAGGGGATCAAAGGGGTAAATTTTTCACACAAAGGATAGTGTGTATCTGGAATGAGCTGCCTGAGGAGGTGGTGGAGGCAGGAACAGTAGCAATATTTAAGAGGCATCTGGACAGGTACTTGAATGAGCAAGGCATAGAGGGATATGGAATTAATGCAGGCAGGTGGGATTAGTGGTGGGCCGAAGGGCCTGTTTCTGTGCTGTACAACTCTCTGACTCTATGACTCTACTATCCATTTATGGATGCATTCCATGTAGCAAGTCCAAGAAAGCATTGTAGGAGCGTATTTGTCTAACTTTTGCCTGTCTTATCTGATTTAGTTTGGTGTAAATTGACCAAAATAAAAATGCATGAAGTAGAATACTTTGGAGTTGCAGAATTTTTACTCATTACAAACACCTCATGCACTGATCAATGCCTCAGCCTACGGCTTTGCCTTTGAAGCAGTGTGTGGGAGTTACTCCTTCCCCCATAAGCTCTGCAACTGTGAAATATATGTACAGAAACAGCCAGATATTTTATTTTATTATTTTAAAATGGTATGCTATTGGGGGTGAGGTAAAGGGGAAAGGTTCTCTTCTGAGTAAAAGTCTGGGATCTATGTATGGCTTTTTAGATTATTATGGATGTTAATGAAGGTTGTGTTCTGTATCGGCTGAGAGTCACTGCAAATCCACTAAACATTACAGTTTCATTCAGGTTCAGAACTTTCATTATTTTCTGTCAAATCTGCTTATGAAGTGAGAAGAAGCAGAAAATACATGTGAAAATTGTAACTTTAAAAACCCCCACAGTAAACAGATATCTGCAATCTACCAGAATTAATGCACACAAAAGTCTGTTTCTCTGGGCATTGCATTTCTCATTACTATTGCTCAAATTTTCCTACACTTGTAAGAATCTTTCAGAAAAATCTTCAATTATTTACTTCACCTCAAGCAGAAGGCAGGATGAAGACAATTGCATTCTGAATTTTTGATTAATTCTGAGTCATCCACACATCCAGAAAGCATGCACATGAATACAGGAACATTTTTATGTTACTTACCCAAATGTGATGCTACCCACCCCACAAAGATTTTCTGTTCCGCTCAGCCTGGCCACACTCTCCCAGCAATTGCCTCCTCTATCGCAAAAAACACCCCCCCCACCCCACCCCACCCCCAATAAAAGTTTTGGCTCAGCACCATGTTGGAAGTTCCATGTCCCACCCCACTCCTGACTGGAACTGAACTCACAACTTGATAGTCTCATGTTAATGAAAATAGCTTGGACATCATGCCAATGGCATCAGGCAGGTGACATTGCCTGCTACCCTCCTGACATTTGACCAAGGTAAAAATCCAAGCCAATAAGTCCAATATTATCAGAAATTGTGTTTAAACTGTAATTACAGATTGTGATAGGAGGCCAATTGAAGCACTGAATCTTCTACTTATCTTTTAGATCCACCTGTCCATCTTTAATTCTGCAGTGCAGTAGAGGATGTTATTACTTCAATAGAATTTCCCTGTTCCTGGAATAATCCACCAGGAATTATTTTTCTGAAACACCATTAATTCATCTGGAAACTATTACCCCACATTAATTGTAGCTATTGGCATATCTTAAAAATCCATAAAAGATCAAAAAAGTGGTAACACTGTTGGAATTGGTTGGAATTACGATTTCTTCTCTTCTATTGTCCTGACGGTGCTGACTCTTGATGGGGTACAGCTTCCTTGGTGTCAGCTGGCTACCCTCCAATAACTTGCCCAAGTATCCCTATTTATTTTCATGCCTGAACTTGAGTTGAGAATATTGTTAAAAAGCATATTGGATCTGTGACTTTTTAAACAGAGGCATAGAGTATTAAAGCAATGAAGTTAAGCTAAACATTTATAAATTCTTGGTTAGGCCCCAGCTGGAGTATTGTGTACAATTCTGAGCAACACAATTTCGGAAAGATGCCAAGGCCTCAGAGAAAGTGCAGAGGAGATTTACTAGCATGGTACCAGGGATACAATACTTCAGTTACAAGAGGAGACCAGAGAAGTTCCTTTGAGCTGAGAAAGTTAAGGGAGAGATTTAACAGAGGTGTTCAAAATCATGAATGGTTTTGATAAAATAAGTAAGGAGACACTATTTCCAATGGCTGAACTGTAGGTAATCAGAGATCACAGATTTAAGGCAATTGGGAAAATATCAGAGATGACAAGAGGACAATTTTTTTCTACACAGCGAGTTGCTGTGATCTGGAATGAACTGCCTGGAAGGGTGGTTGAAGCAGATTCAATCATAACTTTCAAAAGGGAAATGAATAAATACTTGAAGAGGTAAAATTTGCACAGCTATGTGGAAAGAACAGGGAAATTAGATTAATTGGATAGTTCTTTCAAAGACACAATAGGCTAAATGGCCTGTTTCTGAGCTGTATAAAAAGGAAAGACTTCTCATCAAACCATAGATCATGGGAATCTGGGGTAGAGCATGGAATTGGATGAGAAGCTGTATAAAAATAAGAACATACAATACTTGAGGCAGGTGTAATGTCAGGTACAGGGAGATTCTGTGTAGAGCCCCAAATGGGTCGATGTTTGATCCTCTGTTTTTCTTTAACTAGCGAAATGGAAGCTTGTGAAATTTGCAGACAATGCTAAATTGGGACTGCCATCGGGATGGATGATGAAGAAGGTTAGATCAGTTATTCAACTGCACAAAGAAATGTCAAATTAAATTTATAAGCGATGCTAAGTAATATAAAGTATTGCATATGGCCTCTTCCTCTGCTTTAAAATTCTATGGATTAAGAATTGGTGTGCACCGTGTTTCAGGTGTGGGAGTCATGATATAAGACCTGCTCACATTGGTTCTGAGGGAGGTAGGCAGCATGCAAATTTGGTGCTGCTGCCTCATTTGCCTGATTGTAGCATCGTGCCGAGAATCTGCCCTGCTGCTGGCTACCTGCCTCTGCATTCAGCCAAGAGCTGAGCCGCACGTGATCATGACAGGTGGTGCAGACAGCCTTCTATTCTTCATGGCAGTCTGTCCCTCTTAAAGGGAAGCTGCACTGAATTGCAAAGGTTGCTGTTGTATACAATTACAGCAATTCTAAACAAAGAAAATAGAACACTAGGGCAGAGAGAGGGATCCAGAGTACTGGAGGCGGTGCTGGAGGCCTTAGTGGTGGTGTAGAAAGGAGAAGAGATGCAATGAATCTGCAAAGTGGGCAGGAGGCCCTCAAGGACCACCCTCAGAAGGGAGTGGGAACAGGTGGTCAGGGAGGTAATTTCCATCGCCTGGATCTGAGGTCCTGGCAGTAGAACCATAAGAGCACTAATGACTGGTCAAGGTCACATGACATCTCCCCCGCACACCTCCCTCTCACACTGCTCAATGCACAACCCCATTCCTCACCCAGCACCAGTTTCTGTCACTCAACATTCACACATAACATCCAGATACTCCACATTACCCTCACACACCTACCAATGCCTCATGCTCACTTTTCCCTGTCTCCACATACTTCCAGCTATTCAGCTATTCACCCAAATACAGTGCTACACAATCACTGACATTCTGCCCTCTCGTTTGCAGGACAAGGTGGCACACAATAGAAGGGAGTAAAGCAGAACCAGTGAGGGAACAAGGATGCCTACATCTCCTGAGCCCTGTGGAGGAGATGATTCTTAGCATCACGTGATGAGGCCTGCTGTGACAGAGCCCATGTCGTCTGGCATTGCTGAGAACATTGAGGATGCTCCTGTATGCTCCTGCCTTGTGTCCTTTCTCAACTCTCAACTCACCCTCATCCTGAGATCAGATATGATGAGCAAGCTGCTGATGATGTGACCATGGGCCTCCTGCTTCCCACCCTAGCCCCCTTCCTTCTCACCAACCTTTCCCTTCTGATTTTCAGCTTGCAGATACCCAAGCACTGTTGTTTGTTTGGCCACAGCAGCCCCAAGAGAAGGAAAGAGAGCAACAGCACAGGACTGATGAAAAAGCTCTGTCGCTGGATCTGACACTCGCAGTCACCAGCTCAGATACTGGCACCAGGCATTGCAATCAGTACATGGTGAGTCATTGGGCGTGAGTGGGCTGCAGCCAGGCCAGGGGTAATGGATTGTTTGTGTGCCAGTTCACCGGAGGGTGAGTTCTCAGACAGGTTCTATTACAGGGATGGGGGTCGGTTAGCTCAGTTGGCTAGATGGCTATAATGTGATGCAGAAAGATGCCAACAGCGTGAGTTCGATCCCCATACCGGCTGTGGTAGTTCATGGAGGCCTGCCTCCTCACCTTACCACCTGTTTGAGGAGTGGTGACCCTCAAGCTATGCATCACCAATGCCTATGGTCCTTTGGGGACTATGGTGAGAGCCATTACAGGGGACTCAAATGAGGATCTCAATGGACAGCATACAAGAAAATGCTGATAGGCATGCAGACTGAGATGCTGGGTGCATTGACTAGCTGGCACGGAGCCTCCTATTACTATAAAGGAGCTTGGAGGTGTCTGGCTCCATTGGCAGAGGATATAACACAGATCTTGCCCTCTCCACAGTATCTGTTCCATCTCCATGTCGTGCTGCAGTCCCAGAGGCATGGTCACAACAGCTTCCATACCTGTTGCAGCCTTTATGTGGACAGATGCCATATTCATCTGTGCTCCCTGTGAGGATGCCAAATCCAGGAACTCACCACAACACCTCCAAAAACACTCCAGAGAAATTTACAGACACGTTGCAATAACAGAAGCTCTTCAAAATCACCTTACCTGCAATTTGTGTGCCTGACCCTTTAAATAATGTTAGTGCTGGTTCCCTTTTCCAGCTGAACAGCCGGGGAGTGCTGTCCAAATTCATTGAATGGAAAATCGGTGTCACATCAGCTGGTAAGGCTGTCTGCTGTAGGATATCACCAGTTCTGTTGTTTCAGATACAAGCAGGGATTTCCCACACGAGCGCCCTTCTCAAGATGGTGCACTGCACAGGACATGCCAGAGATGGCACAACCTGTAGCCACAGGAGGGCATTCATCTTCCATAGCACCATCTCCAGTGGCACTATGGATTCAAATTTCATATCCTATGATTCTATACTGGGCAAAAACAAAATATGGAGTTGCATAAGTTTGCAATAAAAGGAAGAGATAGTTAGAGGATTAGAGAAAGATCTTGGAGTTAGGGTCAATGAATCACAAAGTCCTTTATGGCACAGAAGGAGGCCATTCAGCTCATCGAGTTCATGCTGGCTCTTCATGGAGTCCCACTCCTCAGCTCGAGCCCCGTAGCCCTACATGTTTATTTCCTTCAAGTGCCCATCCAATTTCCTTTTGAAATCATTAATTGTCTCTGCTTCCACCAGGCATGTGAGCAGTGAGTTCCAGGTCATAACCACTCACTGCGTAAAAAAGTTCTTTCTCATAGTCCCCCTTCATCTCTTGCCAAAAACCTTCCATCTGTGTCCGCTCGTCCTTGTACCATTAGCTCATGGGAACAGTTTTTTCTTGTCTAACTTGCTCGTCACTTCCCCATGTGTGGAGAAGAAATTAACAAAACAAAGTTAGGTTGCACAGCCAGATGAGTAGAAAAGAAGGTTACAAGAGGTTATTGTTGACATTTTATAATACACTAGTCAGACCACATTTGAAGTACTGTGTATGATTCGGATCATTACATTTCAAAAACAATCAGATGTGGGTTGGAAAGGATACAGGTAAAAGCAAGAATGGTCAGTCAACAAGGCAATTATTCCAGACAAGTCCACGCTCCCTACAATCCAAGAACTCTCAGCATCATTTCATGACAGCACAGTCTTCACGAAGCTCAATATGCGTGGAGCTATCTTCAGATAACATTAGCGGAGCAGAGCCGACATCTTTCAGCTTTTGTTGTACATGACGGCATGATTCAGGACTGCAGAATGCCCGATGGATTAAGTTCAGCACCTAATGTGTTCCAGAAAATTATCTCTTCAGTCTTGTCAGACATCAAGAGGATGCGCAACCATCTCGATGACATTGTTGCCCATGGAAGGAACAAAGCAGAACACGATCAGCGGTTATCCGCGGTGCTCGCTCAATTCGCGCAACATAATTTGACACTCAACAAGGACAAACGCACATATGCGACATCCAAGGTTGACTTTCCTGGATACAAAGTGACAGTAGCTGGAGTAAAGCCTATGTACAACAACATCAAAGCCATTCATGCACTCTGACCCCGTCTAACATAAAAGAGTTGGAATTGTTCCTCTGCACCACCAAATTTTATCACAAATTTGTGCCCCATTACGCAAAGATTGTGGAGCCTCTTCTAAAGCTTTTTTTTAGTTCATTCATTGGATGAGAGCAGGCATGATCGTATTGAATGGCGGAGCAGGCTCGAGGGGCTGAATCGCATGCTCCTGCTCCTAGTTCTTATGTTCTTATGTGGGCATTGCTGACTATGCCAGCATTTATTGCCCATCCCTAATTGGCCTTGAGAAGGTGGTGGTGAGCTGCCTTCTTGAACTGCTGTAGTCCATGTGGGGTAGGTACACCAACAGTGCTGTTAGGAAGGGAGCTCCAAGGTTTTAACCCAGCGACAGTAAAGGAACGGTGAAATAGTTCCAATGTTAGGATGGTGTGTGGCTTGGAGGGGAACTTGCCATACCCGGTCAAGGACAGTCACTCTCACCTCTTTTATCCATGTTTGAACCAAGGCTGTAATGAGGTCAGGAGTTGAATGGCCCTGACGGAACTCAACCTGTGCATCAGTGAGCAGGTTATTGCTAAGCAAGTGCCGCTTGATAGCACTGTCGACGACACCTTCCATCACTTTACTGATGATCGAGAGTAGACTGATGGAGCGGTAATTGGCTGGGTTGTATTTGTCAAGCTTTTTGTGTACAGGACATACCTGGGCTATTTTCCACATTGCCGGGTAGATGCCAGTGTTGTAGCTGTATTGAAACAACTTGGGCGCAGCTAATTCTGGAGCACAGGTCTTCAGTGCTATTGCCAGAATGCTGTCAGGGCCCATAGCCTTTGCAGTACCCAGTGCCTTCAGTCGTTTCTTGATATCATGCGGAGTCAATCAAATTGGCTGAAGACTGGCATCTGTGATGCTGGGGACTTCACTGTGATCTTTAATGCAGTGTAAAATGGACATTCAGAGGAAACATGTGACCTCATATAAATTTTGCCCAGAGACAAGCCGGGGACTTGGTTACCATGCGAACCAGGAACCCAGATCAAAAACCCTTTTGAAATCAGAGTGCAAGGCTTTAACATCTAAAGGACAATGGGGTTCACTCTCCCTGATTCTCAAATTGTAGACAAGGTGCCAGAGACTCTTAAATGCAGGTTTGAGTTGTCATTTTTAACACTTAAAAACAAAGGAAGGGCCAAGTGGTTTTGCTATGGTCAGAATTATGTGAGAATTGTCAAATGCTGTTTAGGACTTTTCACTGCGAGGATACCTTTTTGCTGAGAACACTGTAATGCGTAAATGTGGTATGGGATTTTCAAGTGTGTTGATAAGTTAATCTATGCATGGTCAAACGCGTGAAGCGGAATGCAGACTGGTTTCAATCTCACTTTGAAGAGCTGGAACCTGTCACAGCCGCTAAGCGCATTGCACTGTTGAACTACAAGAAAGCCCCCAGCGAGTTAATATCCATAGCACTTAAAACAGCCAGAAGCGCTGCACAAAGAACAGACAGGCGCTGCGCAAATGACTACTGGCAACGCCTATGCAGTCATATTCAGCTGGCCTCAGACACCGGAAACATCAGAGGAATGTATGATAGCATTAAGAGAGCTTTTGGGCCAACCATCAAGAAGATCGCCCCCCTCAAATCTAAATCAGGGGACACAATCACTGACCAACGCAAGCAAATGGACCGCTGGGTGGAGCACTACCTAGAACTGTACTCCAGGGAGAATGTTGTCACGAGACCACTCTCAATGCAGCCCAGCCTCTGCCATTCATGGATGATCTGGATGTACAGCCCACAAAATCGGAACTCAGTGATGCCATTGATTCTCTAGCCAGCGGAAAAGCCCCTGGGAAGGACGGCATTACCCCTGAAATAACTAAGAGTGCTAAGCCTGCTATACTCTCAGCACTCTACAAACTGCTTTGCCTGTGCTGGGATGAGGGAGCAGTACCACAGGACATGCGCGATGCCAATATCATCAACCACTATAAAAACAAAGGTGACCGCGGTGACTGCAACAACAACCGTGGAATCTCCCTGCTCAGCATAGTGGGGAAAGTCTTCGCTCGAGTCGCTTTAAGCAGGCTCCAGAAGCTGGCCAAGCGTGTCTACCCTGAGGCACAGTGTGGCTTTCGAGCAGAGAGAGCGACCATTGACATGCTGTTCTCCCTTCGTCAGCTACCGGAGAAATGCAGCGAACAACAGATGCCCCTCTACGTTGCTTTCAGTGATCTCACCAAAGCCTTTGACCTCGTCAGCAGACTTGGTCTCTTCAGACTACTAGAAAAGATCGGATGTCCACCAAAGCTACTAAGTATCATCACCTCATTCCATGACAATATGAAAGGCACAATTCAGCACAGCAGCGCCTCATCAGACCTCTTTCCTATCCTGAGTGGCGTGAAACAGGGCTGTGTTATCGCACTTACACTGTTTAGGATTTTCTTCTCCCTGCTGCTCTCACATGCGTTCAAGTCTTCAGAAGAAGGAATTTTCCTCCAAGCAAGATCAGGTGGCAGATTGTTCAACCTTGCCCGTCCAAGAGCGAAGACCAAAGTACGGAAAGTCCTCATCAGGGAACTTCTCTTTGCTGTCAATGCTGCATTAACATCTCACACTGAAGAGTGTCTGCAGAATCTCATCGACAGGTTTGCGGCTGCCTGCAACGAATTTGGCCTAACCATCAGCCTCAAGAAAATGAACATCATGGGACAGGACGTCAGAAATACTCCATCCATCGATATCGGCGACCACGCTCTGGAAGTGGTTCAAGAGTTCACCTACCTAGGCTCAACTATCACCTGTAACCTGTCTCTCGATGCAGAAATCAACAAGCGCATGGGAAAGGCTTCCACTGCTATGTCCAGACTGACCAAGAGAGTGTGGGAAAATGGCGCACTGACACGGAATACAAAAGTCCGAGTGTATCAGGCCTGTATCCTCAGTACCTTGCTCTATGGCAGCGAGGACTGGACAACGTATGTCAGCCAAGAGCGACGTCTCAATTCATTCCATCTTCGCTGCCTCCGGAGAATACTTGGTATCAGGTGGCAGGACCGTATCTCCAACACAGAAGTCCTCGAGGCTGCCAACATCCCTAGCTTATACAACCTACTGAGTCAGCGGCGCTTGAGATGGCTTGGCCATGTGAGCCGCATGGAAGATGGCAGGATCCCCAAGGACACATTGTACAGCGAGCTCGCCACTGATATCAGACCCGCCGGCCGTCCATGTCTCCGCTTTAAAGATGTCTGCAAATGCAACATGAAGTCCTGTGACATTGATCACAAGTCCTGGGAGTCAGTTGCCAGCGATCGCCAGAGCTGGCGGGCAGCCATAAAAGCGGGGCAAAAGCGTGGCGAGTTGAAGAGACTTAGCAGTTGGCAGGAAAAAAGACAGATGCAAGGGGAAAACCAACTGCGAAACAGCCCTGACAACCAATTTTATCTGCAGCACCTGTGGAAGAGTCTGTCACTCTAGTATTGGCCTTTATAGCCACTCCAGGTGCTGCTGCACAAACCACTGACCACCTCCAGGCGCTTACCCATTGTCTCCCGAGACAAGGAGTCCAAAGAGAAGAGAAGAGAAGATAAGTTAATGGGAAATAACTTTCTGTGTAATTTAGTGTATTAGCTACCTACTAAGTACTGTTTAGTTAATGTTGATTTTCAGTTTAGTTGTTTTATTAAAAGTCTTAGAGCACCAAATCTTGTCATCTATTTCTTTAATTGGTCACTGGGAAGTACATATTTCTTGTTTTAAAGTTAACGGTCTCTACTGAGGTCATATCACTATGTACAACGGACTACAGTTTGTTTCCAGTCAGTTCACGGAGTTCCTAAAAAGCTATGGAATTCACCGCCATCTGACATTGCAATATAACTCCCAATCAAATGCTGGTATTGAACGTTTCAACAGAGTGGTCAAAGACAGTTCGAGAGCTAGCATGTCAGAGGGGAAAACGTTTGAACAATCCATTCATATCCTACTTCACAAATATTGATCCACCCCACACTCTCAGAACAGAAAGACACCGGATGAACTTTTGATTGGTCACAACATTCATATGCCGCTGACCATTCTTCAGCCTTCATTGCCATCCAAATTGAATATTAGAATGAAAGCAGAAGAAATTGCGAAGCAAAAAGGCAAAGTAAAATCGTACTCCGATATATTAACACATACAAGGAAACCACGATTCGCAGTTGGAGATTGGGTTCACATCAACCGTCCAAATTGCAAGCAAACACAAGCTCGCATCATCTCTATCATACCTCAGCAGATCAAGTAGATGCTCAGTACCAACACTTAACTCTTGGATATGAGGTGCTTGTTTGCAAGCAGACCTGGAGATTTCAGTGATCGTGACTACGAGGATGCATTTCCTTTTCTGATTGGCAATTGTGAAGTTGATCATCAACCTCATCAAGATGATCGCACTGAACCACAACCACATTTTCGTCGATCTTTGCACCATTATAGATGACCTCCATATAGAGGAACAAATGGACTCTAAGAAATGACTCAGTATATAACTGTTTGATACTTATGAAGGTTTAACGCAAAATGAGCTCCTTAGTCTACAAGCGGGAAAATATGTTGTGTTTGATTGTTCAGTGATTGATTGCTCTGTGCTGTGTTTGTAAGACTGCTCACAATTCTGTCATTTATCCCTGAGGGGGCGTGATTCCCAAAGAGAAACTAAGACAGATCTGGGCAGCCATCTGAATAAAGCCTACACACACAGAAATCATGAGTCTTCGTTTCTTCATTCTTGGGGTATGAAACATAATAGAGATGATGATGTTATCAAGATTGAAGTTAGTAGCATTTGTGATTGTGAGAATATGAAGTCAGAAGCTTGGTTTGTGGGTCAAATAGGACACTGAGGTTGTAAATTATCTGGTTCAGCCTTAGAATGGCTGGGGAAGGGGATGGAATCAATGCCAAGAGCATCTGCCTTGTAGAATGCAGTTGAATGCTCTGGGTGAGTTACAGTAGAAGGGTTATGTTTTGATTGCCTGAATAGCCTTTTCTCATCTGTTACTTCCTTTTTGCTGTTATATTTCAGAATGTGCTTTATTTGATACCCTTGTATAAATTACGGTCTTGTAATCTGCTCCGTTTCATTCATTGTTCTATGCTGAAGAGAAACTGCTGCCTTCACACTGCAGCAACTGGTGACAGATGGGCAGGAATAAAATGAAGAGTGTATAGAGACAATAAAATAAGCATGATTGTCACTTGAAATGACTCATGCAATACTCTAACTTGATTAGTAATTTAAGCCTAAACTCTCATGCAGAGAGTTATTTATATCAGTTAAGTTGGAAGCTGTAAACTGGATGTTCATTGATACAGCAATAAAAATTAGGAGAACTTAAGGCACCGCAGTATTTAAATTGAAAATATGGCTTGAACCAACGTGAGTGCTTTAGGTTTGACACAATTGTAATAAAAATAAGATTACAATCTCTTGTGATGAAAATCAAATGGCATGTCGCAGAGTTTTGCATTGTAGAACAAGCACCATTTGGTATCTGAAAACAATATTCCAAATGACCTTTATATGTTTCTCATTTTTTAATATAAATTTCTTTATTACCAAAACTCATCATCATATCATTGGCTTGCAAAACTTGAATTGAATTTGGTGTCTCAATTACCCTGCTATTTTCTGAAATATGTTTTAACATTAATTTGCATTGCATTCGGGCTCACAGTACATTCCCTATTGCGTGAAGCAGGGGGAATGTAAGTGAACCAGAGGCTATGTCTACAGCGCTGAGTTTCTACAATTTACTTGTCAGCTCGCAGCCGAGAGCTGTGAATTACATCTAATGTGCTTCGCTATGTCTTGATTGAATCACTTTAGGGGGGACCTTTGGTCAGAGAAAGCTATTCTGTGTGTAAAATCTTTTTTCTCTGCAGTCTGATGGCAGCTATATCAAAACAGGGATAGTATATTGCAGTGATTTTTTCCAGTCTCATGGCAACAGTTTTATTTCGGGCATGTTAGACTGTAAAGCTACCAGAAGACTATTTTACACCATGTTAGAGGGATAGTTAAAAATAATTTAAGTTTGTAGTAAGAGGAGTTTACAATATAATCATTTTATATCATAATGAGAGTCAGGGTGGCACCTTATCAAAAACCTCATCTGTCTAGTCTCCAGTATTCATTCATATTTACTTGACCTTCTTCCAATGATTCCTGTAGTCTCCTCCTTTCCTGAATGCAGTGACTCTACTGTGACATATTCCACGGTGAAACTTCAGTACCTCACCCAAGTATCATTCTTTGAGAGTGATTGATGCCACCCCTACCCCCATATTCAAATAGTCTGCTGAGAGTGAGTGTTATTAGGATATTTCAATCTGGAGACATCACAGCTGAATCTGATTCTGTTCTCACCTGATGGCTACGGCACATACATACATGTACATACACACATATACACACGTACATGCACATACACGCACATGCATATAAATATAAATAATATATAACATAAATAATACATACACACACATACATGCACATGTCTTCTTCTTTGGCCTCCTTGTCTTGAGAGACAATGGGTAAGTGCCTGGAGGTGGTCAGTGGTTTGTGAAGCAACATATGCACATATACATATACATATGTACATGCACATACACACACATGCATATAAATGTATATATATATATATATATATACACACACACACATACATACACACTGTTACGAGGGTTTCCATTTTTAGTTAAAACTTGAGAATCTATAATTTAAAACTGAAAAGGGATTCCATGGATGCTGGAATCTAAAGAAGCTGAACTTTGAGTGTTTTTTTCTTCAAAGAAGTTGCCAGAAGGTTTGGACTGAATGTTAACAAGCTTTATTGGAAGACACCTGTTTGCAAAGAACCCAGCTGGGGGTTGTGTTTTGGCTTGAAGAACTATTTGCAAAGAAGTGACAAGCCAGGATTTATAGATGTCACATGACTTGCCTCTGGAAAAGTTTAAGATCATTTTGAACTGTTAAAAAGCCAATTGGTGTTTGGCCTGAAAAAACAGAAGGAGTTTGCTTCCTGACCTGCCAGGAGAACAGAAGAAGATCCAGCCAGCCCATATTTCTCTTGAAAATCAAATCCTGTGTCAAGTTTGTTTCCTGTTGCCTCCTGTATTTGAAGAAATCCTACATGTTTGCAGAAACCTTGCATCTTTGAAGGAACTTTGCATCGAATGTGTGAGAATTGAAACCTCTGCTGCACGCCTGATGTCAGACCTATGTGAAGCCTCTGTAGCTGCATCTTTTTGAAGCCTACCATAACTGATCATCAACATTGCCTGGAAAGAACTGTTCTAGGGAGATCTCAGTGACAGCCGCTATTCACCTTTGGGACACCTTGCTAAAACGAAGGGCTTCCATACCTTCTTCTCAGACTAAGTTTTTTTTATTCCTTCTTTTTCTTTGTAACAGCTGTAAACAAAATTCCCTTTTATCCTCCAGGTTAACTATGTGTGTGTGTGTATATGAGGGCTAGGATATATAAGGGGCTTTAATATTTCCATTTGTGTGTATGCTTTACTTCATTATTGATTAAGTCTTGGTTTATAATAAATGGGTAGTTGTGTTGTTTATTAAAGAAACCTGGTTGGTGTGCTTTATTCTGGGAGAAAGTAGAGTATATGACTAATTGTTTCGGTAAGTGGGAAAATTTAAATATATGTCATGGCCTGTGGAGAAGTGGGGCTGAATTAACAGTGCACTCCTCCCACCTTGGTCGTAACAACACACACATCTACACACACATAAAGCATATATACTTTCCAGCATGGATCACTTAAGAGCAACCAGGAGTCAAATCAGAAGTCCTTACTAGCTGACCTTCGTTCAATAGACAGATTTTCTCAAAAATAAATAGACAGTTTTTCTTCAATCTGCAAATTATGACATTTTCTTTCTGTGATAACATAATCATAGGCATTTTGTGTAGAAGACATGTCTATCATGGAATTGCTGTGATGTTGTAGAAATAGCACAGAAATGTTTTTGTTTTTATATCTAATCATTTCAAGTTACTCCTAATTTTATAATCATTACTTACCTGGAATATTTTTTAACTTTTTGTTTTTACTCCATTGTTTTTAGTTTCCTCATGATGATGGATGTTCACCATCATAAAAGTAATGGTAACAGTTTCTGGAATGTGGAATGATCAGTCGCATGGAACTGTCTTTTAATCTGTGGTTTTCATTGTAACCAATAAATTAATGCCTTAGGTACCTTGAATTATTCTTGCATTTATGTACCACCTTTAAAGGTGATTCAGAGGAGCGTAATCAGACAAAAAAAATACGCCAAGCCAAAGAAGGAGACATTAGGACAGGTGACCAAAAGTTGGTAAAATTTTAAGATTTTAAGGAATGTCTAAAAGGTGAAGGGAGAAGTAGAGAGGTGGAGAGATTTAGGGAGCACATTTCATTTGCAACAATGAACATGCTACGCATTCAGATTGATATAATATTGCAATGCAGTGCAGACTTTTCATTGCACATATTGCAGCATTGCATTAATGTGGGAGAAATCCATAGGACATCCACAAACATCAGAATGATGTACATTGTTCTTTTGACTGTAGTGTTCAGAACAATATGAAGAAATTGATTTCAATCACATTGGCCTTACTTTGTCAACATAAAAGAATACCCGATCAGAGGGCAATTTATAAATCCAATATAATATGCCACAAAACACTACAGAATTTGCAAAGTGACTGAAGTTCATTGGATACCCCTGTCACACAACATTTCCTACCCATAATAATTAGCTTGACTTGTTTTTGCTACCAAGGAAGGAATCTGGCTATAATAAGGGGCTATAAAGTTAAAATTGTTATTTTCCTATGAATTGGGGATTAAATAATTAAAAGCAGCGTTCATCTTCCTAAAAGGTTAAAAGAAGTTCATAGGCATGCCTCTGACATGCCTCTGTAGTGAAGGGCTTGCCTCATCTTAGAGCATAGAGGCAGCTTCTGATAAGAAGGATTCACTCCAAAAAGTCATGAACCTCATCACACAGTAAAACATTGATAACACAATTTGCAAATGATCACACAAGCTACTACAGTGTAATAGTTGATCAGATGGTCTTATGTGGACAGTCCTAAACCATAGTCAACTGAAATTGTGACAAAACTGACCAAACCCAAGAAACTGAATTATAATTTTGAAACACAGTTAGGTGACTAAGGAAATTGACCAGCATGAGAGGCATCCAGCTTGGTGCTGGCCTGGACTTTCTTGTAATCAAAGAAGGTGGATCTCTACCAGAAATTAACAATTATATAGCCTTATTTGGGAAATAGAAGGGGACGAACCTACTTGCAAGATAGATAACACCCCCATACGTAAAATAAAACTAGTTATGCAGCTTAGAAAAAGTATAAAGATTGGAACCACACAGTGGATCTTTAGATTCATTGGATTCACTCCAGCTTTTCTCACAGTAAAGGTGCGGGTTATTGTGGTGGAGCGACGATAGTTCTCCCCTTAATTGGGATAGAGATATCTCGCTAAACTCCCTTTCTACTTGGGGAATTAAGGTAAATGCTGCTTTAGTATTGAAGGGTACTTAAATATTTTGCTGTAACAATATTTAGACTTAAAACTTGGATTGTCCACTAGAAATAAGATTATGCTTACTTTTCCTAGAACTATTAATATTGCAAATGTCTTCCCATCGAATGTGAATTGCATGTTCGGTTCTTTAACAAACTTTTATACAATTGAGAAAATATATTGTCTCATATAGTCTTCAGTATCTCAAACTCAAAAACCGATCTCCTTACACTATTCAGTGGGGAGGTGCATTATTGAGGAGAGATGTTCGGATCCTTATAATATCCCATTGTGATAATCTGGCTAAAACTTATTAAAAAGGCTATCTGGAGGACAGTAATATCCTCAGCTGGTTCCTTTCCTTTGTCTGGAGTTAGATCAGTTCTTCAGACCCATTCTAGTGTCTGTGGGATCTGTCTTTCTCAACCTTAAGTGAGAATGATCATCGAAGGAGTATGCCTGATCCTGGATAGTACCAAAAGGGGACTAGAATTATAATCCACTTCGTAAGAACCACGGCAGAATTTGCAGATAACCAATAAATACCCAGTTGCAACTTCGGCTAGCATCTTACACTTGGCAGTGTAAAATTGCTGTCTGGAAGAAAATCTCCCCACCACCACCCCCCCCCCCCCCCCCGGCCCCCCCAAAAAAAGGTTTAATTTAAAATAATGATCGGAGATGTACTGTGTGAAGGTTCTCATGACAGAAATAATTCAGCGTGCATGAACTCCATCAAAAAGCTGATGAACAGAGGTGCAAACAGATGGCTCGCAAGAATATACTGTGACAGAGCACAAACTGCAGGATGTGTGGAAAGTGCTAATAGCAACAATTATATTTACAAGGTGAGAAAATGTGCTCCCTGTTGCAGAATTAGTGTGAAAAACTTGCAAATAATTTGCTGAAGGGACAATGAAAGTGACAATGAAAGTAACAGCAACTAATGTATTTAGCAATGTTGTACTGATTGGTCTTCATAATGTGTTGCTATCAATAAAAACAGTTAGTGACTGAATTTGGGAAATTAACATGGTGGTTGATTGGCATTTTTAAAGAATAACTTTATTATTGATATGATCTTATTGGTAGAGAGGGATATACATTATTAGCAGCAGTGTAGGTAGTAGTAGTGGGGAGGAAACCAGTAGTGACCATGCCCAAGGATACTGCATTAAAGTGACTGAATGATTCATATTCTGATCCATATATTTTAGGTCTGAAGTGGGTGATCATGCATATTCAAAGAAACTAGGGAAAAGATAGTAGAGGCACTGGTTTATATAAGTTTAATTGAAGAGAGGATAGGGCCAGAGGACTGGAAGACAGGTAATGTTGCTCCTATATATAGAAAGGTGGATAGAACAAAATCTGGGAACTATAGACCAGTCAGCTTAATTACAGTGACGGGAAAGATATTGGAACCTATACTCCGCATTTCCCATAATTTCCTTACTAAATAAATATAGGTCACCCTTTGATTTGTAATCACCCTAGGTTTGTTTGCCAGCTTATCAACCCAGGTGTTTTCATTGGTCTTACAATCAAAAAAAAATCAATTCCCAAATTAAGAGTTACCTCTAGAAAATTAATACAAACCATGACCTAGACGATTGTAACACTAACGGGGATCTGAAGGCATGGGAGCGCCGGCCACCAGCACCAATATACTCCATCTAGTGATGGAAAGTATAGCAAAAAATCATCAGCATGGATTCTGGAAGCTAAGTCAAGTTTAACTAACCTGATAGAATTCTTTGAAGAGGTAAAGGAAAGAGTAGGCAAGGCTAATGAAGTAGATGTCATATACTTGAATTGTTAAAAAACCTTTGATAAGGTAACACACAGTAGGCTCATTTCAAAGGTTAGAACATGTGGAGTCACTTACCTGTGCATCTGACCGTCACCCCCAAAGTTCATAAACTTTAATCTTTATCCCTTCCTGCCATCCCCTACACGAATGAAATGACTCTGCGCTGTTTCCCCCCCATCCCTCCTGCACTGAAAAACTTACCTGCTCCTCTCTCCCTACCAGTTTTCTGCCTCAGATCCCCTCCCTGAATGAGGATCTGAAGGCATGGGAGTGTCGGCCATCAGCACCAATATTATTCCAGAATGAACGACAGGAGTGGAATTTGTTCATTTAAATTATTTTGCATATGTACATTTGTCTTCCATTGCCGAGCAATATCGGGCTGGGCTTTCCTGGTGTTGAGGCTGTGGCAGGCTTCTGCCAGAGGTATTTTCTGGCCCCCCAACCCCCCATGACCCGCGACATCGGGGGTCTGTAAAATTCAGCCCAATGTGTCTGCAGTTACCTCAATCAGTGGTTTAAATTATTCATAAGATTTCCAGAACAAAGAGAAGATTTGGAGCTGGAAATAATTAGTTTAAATTGGTATCTGGCACATCCCATATGTACCACCGAAGATAGATGATGCAGGGAGTGCCTGTTGCTGTTTTGATCTGTGTACTTGCTTACAGACAGGAGTTGGCTTTGGAAAGCAGTTGGCTTCAAAAAAAATGGTTGGCTTTAGTATATCAGTTGGGCTCAGGAGCAAAGCGGTCATTAGGAACTGGGTGTATTTCTGTTTTGAGTAAGGCCTGTGTTCAAGCTGGCAAATCCAGATTCGGGAGGTGATTTTATACCTCAGAAGATAGTTGAGAAACTATCAAAGTGAATTCCTAAGAGCTGGGGTACACTTTGAATTAGTCCTTGGAGAAGTGAACAAACCACCAAGATCCTGTAAAGTATAGGGGAACTCTTGCTGTAGAAGTGAAAGTCAAGCGGAAGTGTTCTGCTAAGATTTTAAGTTTAAAATATAAATGTTTCGAGTTGTAGTGTTAAGTTAGTAGTCCTTTGCATTGTTTAACTCTTGTACAGTAAAGTTTTTTTTATTTAAAACATGAAATCTTGTGACTTATTCCTATCAGTAATAACTGGGAATTCAACTTTATAACGGGATTGTAACAAAAATGATGTTCCTCAAGGATTAGGATTGGGACCATTTATAATTCATAATTTACATTAATGATTTGGGCTAAGGAACAAGTAAATCATTAACAAAATTTGCAGATGATACCAAACTAGGAGTGGGGCAGATAGAACTAACATTGACGAAGAAGACATTTGAAAACTTGCAGACTGGGCAGTTCAGTGGCAAATGAAGTTTAACACAAGTAAATGTGAGGTGATGCACTTCAGTAGACAAAATAGAAACATACTTATACCTTAGGAAATAAGAAAGTGAAAGGGGGAGAAGAGCAAAGGGATCCATGGATACAGGTGAACAAAAATAATTGAAAGCTGTATTACAGGTCAGCAAAGCAATGAAAGATGCTAACAAAGCACTGGAATTTATTTATAAATGTATGAAATTCAAAAATAGTGAACTTATATTAAATATGTTTAAGCCCTTGGTCAAGTTGCATTAAGGTGCTGTTCACAGTTGTAATCTCCATACTGTAAAAGGGATCTCGAGCACTGGAGAAAGTACAAAAAAGATTTATAGGGATCGTACAAGAACTGAGAGAGTACAGTTATCAGGAAAGATTGAACAGGTTGGGGCTTTTATCCAAAGAGACATGATAGAAGTCTTTATATTATGTATGGCATGGAGACGGTAGATGTAGAGAGAATGTTTCCACTTGTGGGAGAATTCAAAACTAGAGACCATAAATACAATAATATAAAAGCAAAATAATGCGGATGCTGGAAATCTGAAATAAAAACAAGAAATGCTGGAAATACTCAGCAGGTCTGGCAGCATCTGTGGAGAGAGAAGCAGAGTTAACGTTTCGGGTCAGTGACCCTTCTTCGGAACTGAAGGGCAATTAACAATGTAAGTTTATATGCTTTCAGGGGAAAAGAACTCAGAGAAAGAGCAAGAACTGATGGTGGTGTCCCATATATGGCAATCCTCACACCAGTGGAAGAGGCAATGGAGCTGAAAGGCATGGAGGCAGGGCAGGCTAACTCTAAGACAGGCGTGAAGCCCCGAGAGAGTGAGTGGCCTAATGGATGGATGCAAGAGACCCTCTGTGAGCACAAAGTATAGTACTCACGTGTCCACCACAGGTAACATAGAGCTCCAGTTGATTATTAGTCAGAAGGATGTGTCGAAATACACATTGTTCTCTCATCACTCCTCTCATTTGCAGGTCATGGACAAGAATAGGCATCTGCAGAGCACGTGAGACAACCTTTCACACTGAAGAGGGGTAGGAGACCTTAGAGGACGCAACATCACATCATTTTCCTGCATCCTCCAGCAGTGCAGATACTTTCACATCAGTGGGTAGTGGTGTGCGAGTAGCAAAAAAGTAACAATCTGGTGAGCATAGCACAGGCACGCCCAAGCAACTAACAGGCAGTGACAGTTGTGGCCATTCACATTGAGGACTGTGGAAGGGTGCAGCGATACTCAGCTTCAGGCTCATGACATGCCTCTGGAGTCATCAACAAGGCGGTAGATGCTGGAGCTGCAGCGTGAGGTGCGCGAACATCTGGCAGAGCTTCTAGAGACTTTGTACACCATACACGAATGAAGGAAAAGTCCATTCAGGTCATGAGCGCAGCCATGTCACTGGCATGTACATGCATGGCATCCTCCATTGAGAGAATGGTGACCCTCATGGAAAGCCACATCCAGCAAACCGCACTGTAAATGCCAGAGATGCAGATGACAGGGCTAGAGAAGGTAAAAGCTTTATTTGCTTGCATGGGTCTATAAGGAAGGTTCATGAGAAACATGCCTGTATTAGTGAATCACAAGATGTATCTGATTGCACCATGCCTTCGGTCCCGTGGGGTCTTCATCATTGTCCACCTGGTCAGCACACCACCACAATACACAAGACTCTTGCTGGGGCATACGGAAGGGCTCCACTGATCTAACAAGGTGTCTGAACCACATCTTCAGAAGCCCTATCTCCTGCTCAATGGTCTTTGAGTTTTCCCATGGCAACTGTTGTCTGTCTCCTCTGCATGTGTGCTGGGGTTCTGCACAGGCTTAAGGTGCCATGCCTTCAGTGGGTAGCCCTTGTCATCCAGTATCCATTCTTGAAGGCAAGCGGGGGCCTGAAAAGGTCAGGTACCTGAGACTACCTGAGTATGTAGGCATTGTAACAGCTTCCTGGAAACCGTGTACAGACATGAATGATCCATTTGTGGTGGTCATGAATCAATTATACATTGAGCATGTGGAAGCTCTTCCTGTTGATGAAGGCTGCTGGCTGGTCAGTGGGATCCTTGATGGTCACATGTGTGGACTTGATGACACCCTGCACCTGAGAGAATCCAGCAATGGTCCCAAATCCTACAGCCTGCTCAGCCTGACTGTCCAGATCAGTGTGAAACCACACGGCCCTCTTCTGATTGAATGTGCTCTCTGACTTGCTGTTTGTGTGTACAGAGTTAGGAGGTTTGGGAAGCCTTTAGAAGTGAGTACAACAATTTGTAATGGGGCTTATTCACTCAGGCTTTGAGATCTGCTGTGAGGTGGAACATCAGAGAGGGAGAGAGATGCAGCCACCGGGAGTAGGGCTGCAGTACCCAGAGGGGCACCAGAATCATGAGGCTGGAAGAAGGCACGGGTGAGGAGGGCACAGAGGGGCACTCAAGCAGCCTCTTGTGTGCAGACAATGATACCCACCAGAAAGGGTTTACTGTCGGAGGGTGTGCTTCTTGCAAATGTCAGAGCAGCAGTGTCACTGAAGGCTGTGCCTCTCCAGGGAGGCAGTCACTGAGCTGTACATCATAATGGAGGAGGAGCTAAGCCCAATGGAACATGATGGGCATCCATTACCTGTGGCAGTGAAGGTCACTGTGGTGCTGAATTTCTATATCTCAGGATCATTCCAGGGATCTTCTGGAGATATCTGTGGGATCTCCCACTCTGCAGATCATTGCTTCAGATGAGCCCTCAAGATTACTGACTACATTTATAAAGCCTTTCGGAAGATTTTGTTTTAATAACATAAGGTGCAGGAACATCTGGCAGAGCTTCCAGAGGCAATGCACATCCATGAGCGGACGATGGAGGAGAACATCCAGGTCATGAGTGCAGCCATGTTCCTGGTGTATGTGTGCATGGCTTCCTCCATCGAGAGAGTGGCAACCCTCATGAAGAGTCATATCCAACATACCACTCAATGGATGCTGGAGATGCGGGTGGACTCTAGGCCATCGCCATCTCCATGAGATTTGTGGAGAAATGGTTGGGCAAGAGGGGGATGAGATGCTTGGAGCCATCGCCAGATTCTCGGACTCCTCAGGTGAGCAGGGAGGGCCAAGTAGGTCCTGAAAGGGAAGAAGAGTGGCTGCCTGCAGCATCTGGGGGCTTCTCTCAGAGCGCTCTGAGCATAGATGGTGGGTCCTCAGCCCCTCTGACAGTGACACAAGTGCCTCACAAAGCAACGGAGACATAAAGGGCTCCTGGATCTTTTGGAGGAGGCCTCAGGCAATTGGAGGACGAGCACCTCAGTCATTGAAAGTCACGGAGCAGAAAGGTCAGCAACCTGCCTCCATTCAACTGACAGTACAGGGGTAGTTAGCTGCACTTGGCTATCATGGGTTTATATCTTGATGTTCGATGTCACCTTGCTGTGTATTTGTCTTAAATGAATTGTGAAATAATGCACCACTGAAAGCATCCTTTAATTTTTGGAACACTACTGGCCGTTAACAGTTCGCTGTCTCCTGCAAAGGGTGTAATGGAAAGGACCACATGGGATGAGGTCAATGCATTTCCCATGCTGCAGCCACATATAATTACAGCATCAGAAAAATGGTAAAGGCATTCAAAGAAAAAACACTGCTACTCCAACATTTGCAGGAATTTGAGCCTCTGATGGTATACCATCTGTGGTAGGTATTGTCATCTGCACGCAACTGGTTGGTTGCATGCCCCTCTGTGCCCTCCTTCTCCCTGCCTCCTTCCAGATTGATGATCCTGGTGACCCTCAGGTTGCTGCTGGCCTGCTGCCTGTGACTGTGGCTCTCTCCCTCTCTGAAACTCCTCCTCACTGGGGATCTCAAAGCCTGAGTGAATGAGACCCATGGCAAATAGCTGCACTCAGTTCTCTGGTCCTCCCACCCTCCCTTGCTCTGTACATAAAAGTGCCAAGTCAGTGAGGACACTCAAGCAGAATGCCAGTACTATAGTAGGCAAGTTTTTCTTTGCTCCTGATAGCTACTTCCGCTGTCCACTCAGTTCCACCATCTCTACCAAGCCATGTTACTTTTTGCAATGGCTGTTGACTACAGCCATCACTCAACTCCCATTAAGCCTCTGCCTTAATATAGCTGGCGAGGCTCTGATGATCTGTTAATTCCGTGTGCCTCTCATAAATTTAGGAAAACCTTGTAAAATCACAGTTAATCGCCTGTTTAACAGGCTTTCTTAGCTTCTCGCCACATTCCAGCCCAATCTCCTCCTGCCAGCCCGGCCGCCTTTGATAATATCCGGTCACGACGTGAAGACGTCGGGCTTCCCTCCTGACGCCTTTTGTGACCATTTTACCACTCCTCCCCCCTCAAAATTCAGCCCATAGAATCACAGAATCTTACAGTGCAGAAAGAAGCCATTCAGCCCATCACACCTGTGCAGTCTCTTTGAAAGATCTATCCAATTTAGTCCCACACACGAGCGCTTCCCCATAACTCTCAAAATTAGTCCTCTTCAAGTTCTTGTCCAATTATGTCTTAAACATTCCTATAGAATCTAATTCCATCACATTTTCAGATAGTGCATTCCAGATCTTAACAACCCCCTTTGTGAGCAAATGTCCCCCCATTTCCCCTCTAGTTCTTTTGCCAATTATTTTAAAACAATGACATTTTGTTGCCTACCCGCTTGCCAGAGGAGATAGTTTCTCCCGACTTGCTCTATAAAAACTATCAAAATTTTGAATACCTCTACTTGGTCTCCTCTTAACCTTCTCTGCTCTAAGAATAATACAATTTTTCCAATCTCTCCACACAACTGAACTCCTTCATCCCTGGTATCATCCTAGTAAACCTCCTCTGTATCCCTTCAAGGTCTTGATATCCTTGCTGAAGTGTGGGGCCTAGAATTGGACACACTACTCCAGCAGTGGTCGAACTAGA
Organism: Heterodontus francisci; assembly: GCF_036365525.1. NCBI lineage: Eukaryota > Metazoa > Chordata > Chondrichthyes > Heterodontiformes > Heterodontidae > Heterodontus > Heterodontus francisci. Next base: position 152,240,732 of record NC_090373.1, on the reverse strand, counting down.
CATTTATAAAGGTTGAGCATGACATCCTTGTTTTTGTATTAATTGTTCATAAGTAAAAAGCCAAGCTTATAGTATATAAGCTTTCTTAACTGCTTTATCAACTTGCCCTGCAACTTTCAAAGATTTGTGAATATGTATCCCAGGTCCCTCTGTTCGTGCATCCCACTCAAATAATGCCATTTAGCTTATACTGCCTCTCCATATTGCTCCTCCAAAAGTGTATCACTTCACACACCCCATTAAATTGTATCTGTCATGTGTCTGCCCATTTCATTAGTCTGTCGATGTCCTCCTGAAATATGATACTATCCTCCTCACTAGTTTCTATGTTGCTAAGTTTTGTATCATCCACAAGCTTCAAAATTGTGCTTTCTATACCCAGAGTAGTTAAGTTTAATATAACAAGAAAAGCAATGCTCCCAATATTGTCCCCTGGTGGATTTCATTGCTTACTTCTCTCCATCAGAAAACATCCATTCACCACTGCTCTCTGCCTCTTATCCCTTAGTCAAACACATACCCAAGCCACCATTGTCCCTTGAAAACTGTGTACCTCTGTTTTCCAAATAAGTCTGCTATGAGAAACTTTAGCAAATGCCTTTTGAAAGTCCATATATACAACACCTACTGCACCATCTTCATTAACACATTCTGTTACTTCATCAAAGGATGCAAATTAAGTTAATCAGACATGATTTGACTTTAATAAATTCATGCTGGCTGTCCCTTATTAACCCATGTTTCTCCAAGTAAGAATTAATTTTGTGCTTGACAATGGTTGATGCTAGATTGGTTGGCTTGTTTATTGCCAGGTTTATCCCACTCCCTTTTTTGAACGGGGATGTAACATTTGCAATCCTCCAGTCCTCTAGCACCACTCTAATATTTAAAGAGGATTGAAAGATTGTGCTCAGAGCCACTACTATCTACAGATTAACTTCCTTCAGCAACTTAGGAGGTGGACTGGGTGACTTGTTAACTTTGAGTGACCAATTTACAACCTCCTTTCTTTCTATTTTTATCTTATCTAGCATCTCTGTTCGCTTGTCCTCTACTGCGACCATCAGTTCATCTGTTTCATTTCTGAAGACAGATGCAAAGTATTCATTCAATACCTCAGTCATACCCTCTGCCTCCACAAAAAGGTTTCCTTTTTTGTCCCTCATCAGAACCACTATTCCTTTAACTACCTTTTTACTTTTTATATGTTTATAAAAGATTTTTGTGTTACCTTTTATGTCACTTGCTAATCTTTTCTCATACTATCTATTTGCCTTTCTTATATTCAATTTCCCCCGCACTCCCTGTATTCTGCAGGGTTTTCGATTGTATCCTGCACCACTATTTGTCATAACCTCCTTTTTCTGTTTTATTTTATTTTCTTTGTCATCCAGGGAGCTGGTAAGGACATAAGAAATAGGAGCAGGAGTAGGCCATTTGGCCCTTTGAGCCTGCTCTGCCATTCAACAAGATCTCGGCTGATCTTCTACCTCAACTCTACCTTCCTGCACTATCCTCATAATCCCTCATAATCCCTCCATTCCCTCAGTAGTCAAAAATCTATGAACCTCTGACTTGAAAATACTCAACGGCTGAGCATTCACTTCTCTCTGGGGCAGAGAATTCCAAAGATTCACAACCCTTTGAGTACAGAAATTTCTTCTCCTCTCAGTCCTAAATGGTCTTATTCTGAGACTGTGACCCCGTGTTCTAAACTCCCAGCCAGGGGAAACATTTTCTCAACATCTGCCCTGTCAAGTTCCTTAAGGATTTTATAAGTTTCAATTAGATCACCTCTCATTCTTCTCAATTCCAGCATGTGATGGAGTCTTTGGACTGGATATTTTGGAGGAGGCACCTTTTCCTGTCCTCTTGGAGCAATCCTCCATTGTTTTGCTGCCTGATCCTGCCTCCAAGAGCTGCTGGCCAATCACAGGGTCAGCAGCTCAGCTGTATTGGCAGCAACACCACTAGTGGTGGCCACCTCTGGTACTGGTTGTGGGAATGGCTGCCGCGGGAAGCGGGGAACACTGAGTGGAGAGTGGGGAACACTAAGCGGGGAACACTGAGTGGAGAGCGGGGAGCATTGAGCAGGGAATGGGGAACACTGAGTGGGAACACTGAGCGGGGAGCAGGGAACAAACACTAAGTAGCGAATACTGAATCGGGAGCGGGGAACATAAAGCAGGGAACACGGGGAACATGGGGAGTGGAAGGGGGGGGAGAGAGATATGGTGGGGAGAGAGGGACAAAGAGAGAGGAGAGAGTGGGGAAAGAGAGGCAGTCAGACAGAGAGGAGGAGAGAGAGACAGGGAGGGAAGAGAGAGGGGGAGAAAGAGTCATAGAGTCAATTACGTACGGCACAGAAGAAGGCCATTCGACCCATTGAGCCCATGCTGATTGTCAATGGAGCTATGCAGTTCGTCCCACTCACTGGCTCGATCCCCATAGCCCTGCAAGTCTATTTCTCTCAGGAGACCATTCAACATCCTCCTGAAGTCAGTGATTGTCTCCACTTCCACCACCCTTGTGGGCAGCGAATTCCAGGTCATTACCACCCACTGTGTAAAAAGTGCTTCCTCATATTCCCCCTGCACCTTTTGCCCAAAACTTTTAATCTGTGTCCCCTAGTCCTAGAGATAAGGTGGCTGGGTTGGGGGTAGGAGGGTTAAAGAGAGACAGAGACACTGAGAGAGAGAGCATGGGGAGACCGGGGAGAGAGATCAAGGTCTTTCCTGTCAGAGGGAAATCTATCCAGAATACTCCGCATTGCTACATCAAGTGTGCGGGCAGAGATTATACAAGCAAAGGAAATGTCAGGTATGTCACTAAATCAGTTTTTAATACAATACAAGAAAGTGAGTCATTAAATTAGTCTTCTCATTTAAAGCTTCTTCACAAAAATGCACACTTGTTGTTGTTTTTATTAGTAAGATAAATGTTTAATGCCGTTATCTTTCGAAATTTGCTCGCTGGCCTCTGGGCTGAGCAAAAATCGTAATGCGGCCCTCTGCCCGAAAAGGTTGGACAATGCTGATTTTGAAGAATTCTGCAGTGAATGGAAGTAGAAACAGCCAGCTGTGGTTTTAAAAAAGACAAACTGGGAGCTGCAGGTCATTGTGCTTCCAGGAAAACTGCTTGGAATTGAAACAGACTGCAAAACAGCAGGTTGGAGCTGTTATTTTGGCTGCAGGCAGATGATGCTTAACTGAGGGCTGACCATTGGTGAATGACTTGCGGCTGTTGCCTTCGGTGATGAAAAGAGTTATCAGTGCAACCATGCCAACAAGACAATTGTGGGTGAGGCCAAGGTTGTTTGAGTTGGGACAAGACTGAACCCTTAAAGGGAAGAATGCATCGCTTGCTATTGACAGGACATTATTAATTCCATATCTGCATCCTGGAGGACAAGACTTGGAAATCTACCTGAGGAAGTTACTTATTTTGATGTACTTTGGAACTGTTCAGCACCATGTTGCTGATAAGCCTGGTCAGAGGATTTGTAAGGACAATCTTTGTTGCATCTGCTAATTAATGTGTAACCTTTAAGAAATATATACATTGACCGTGATAAAACTGTTAGTTCATGTTTAATTTATGTTGGCTTTGGTTTGAGTATTAAAATAAAATTTATAATAGTGAAATCTTGTCCATTTGGTTTGTTTCTGAAGTTGAGATCAGTCAGTGGATCTGATGCTTTTTAGGTTGTGGTGGTCTCCACGGGGATCATAACAAGGGAACATAAACCTAGTCTACCCAATATCTCCTCATAGGGCAATCCACTCATCCTAAGAACCATTCTACTGAAACTTTGCGCATTCCCTCTCGGGCAAGTATGTCCTTCCTTAGGTAAGGAGGCAAAAACTTCACACAGCGTTCTGGGTCTGGCCTCCCCAATGTTCTGTACAATAGTAGTAAGACTTTTTTACTCTTATATTCCAATCCTTTTGTAACAAAAGCTAACATACCAGTATGTTGTAACAGGGTAGTTGTTATGGGGGACTTTAACTTTCCAAATATTGACTGGAAATACTATAGTTCGAGTACTTTAGATGGGTCAGTTTTTGTCCAGTGTGTGCAGGAGGGTTTTCTGACACAGTATGTAGACAGGCCAACCAGGGGCGATGCCACATTGGATTTGGTACTGGGTAATGAACCCGGCCAGGTGTTAGATTTAGATGTAGGTGAGCACTTTGGTGATAGTGATCACAATTCGGTTAGGTTTACCTTAGCGATGGGCAGGGACAGGTATATACCGCAGGGCAAAAATTATAGCTGGGGGAAAGGAAATTATGATGCGATTAGGCAAGATTTAGGATGCATAGGATGGGGAAGGAAACTGCAGGGGATGGGCACAATCGAAATGTGGAGCTTATTCAAGGAGCAGCTATTGCGTGTCCTTGATAAGTATGTACCTGTCAGGCAGGGAGGAAGTTGTCGAGCGAGGGAGCCGTGGTTTACTAAAGAAGTTGAAGCGCTTGTCAAGAGGAAGAAGAAGGCTTATGTTAGGATGAGACGTGAAGGCTCAGTTAGGGCGCTTCAGAGTTACAAGCTAGCCAGGAAGGATCTAAAGGGAGAGCTAAGAAGAGCAAGGAGAGGACACGAGAAGTCATTGGCGGATAGGATCAGGGAAAACTCTAAGGCTTTCTATAGGTATATCAGGAATAAAAGAATGAATAGAGTTAGATTAGGGCCAATCAAGGATAGTAGTGGGAAGTTGTGTGTGGAATCAGAGGAGATAGGGGAAGCGTTAAATGAATATTTTTCGTCAGTATTTACAGTAGAGAAAGAAAATGTTGTCGAGGAGAATACTGAGATTCAGGCTACTCGGCTAGATGGGATTGAGGTTCACAAGGAGGAGGTGTTAGCAATTTTGGAAAGTGTGAAAATAGATAAGTCCCCTGGGCCAGATGGGATTTATCCTAGGATTCTCTGGGAAGCCAGGGAGGAGATTGCAGAGCCTTTGTCCTTGATCTTTATGTCGTCATTGTCGACAGGAATAGTGCCGGAAGACTGGAGGATAGCAAATGTTATCCCCTTGTTAAAGAAGGGGAGTAGAGACAGCCCTGGTAATTATAGACCTGTGAGCCTTACTTCGGTTGTGGGTAAAATGTTGGAAAAGGTTATAAGAGACAGGATTTATAATCATCTAGAAAAGAATAAATTCATTAGCGATAGTCAGCACGGTTTTGTGAAGGGTAGGTCGTGCCTCACAAACCTTATTGAGTTTTTCGAGAAGGTGACCAAACAGGTGGATGAGGGTAAAGCAGTGGATGTGGTGTATATGGATTTCAGTAAGGCGTTTGATAAGGTTCCCCACGGTAGGCTATTGCAGAAAATACGCAAGTATGGGGTTGAAGGTGATTTAGAGCTTTGGATCAGAAATTGGCTAGCTGAAAGAAGACAGAGGGTGGTAGTTGATGGCAAATGTTCATCCTGGAGTTTAGTTACTAGTGGTGTACCGCAAGGATCTGTTTTGGGGCCACTGCTGTTTGTCATTTTTATAAATGACCTGGAAGAGGGTGTAGAAGGGTGGGTTAGTAAATTTGCGGATGACACTAAGGTCGGTGGAGTTGTGGATAGTGCCGAAGGATGTTGTAGGGTACAGAGGGACATAGATAGGCTGCAGAGCTGGGCTGAGAGATGGCAAATGGAGTTTAATGCGGAAAAGTGTGGGGTGATTCACTTTGGAAGGAGTAACAGGAATGCAGAGTACTGGGCAAATGGGAAGATTCTTGGTAGTGTAGATGAACAGAGAGATCTTGGTGTCCAGGTACATAAATCCCTGAAGGTTGCTACCCAGGTTAATTGGGCTGTTAGAAGGCATATGGTGTGTTAGCTTTTATTAGTAGGGGGATCGAGTTGCGGAGCCACGAGGTCATGCTGCAGCTGTACAAAACTCTGGTGAGACCGCACCTGGAGTATTACGTGCAGTTCTGGTCACCGCATTATAGGAAGGATGTGGAAGCTTTGGAAAGGGTGCAGAGGAGATTTACTAGGATGTTGCCTGGTATGGAGGGAAGGTCTTACGAGGAAAGGCTGAGGGACTTGAGGTTGTTTTCGTTGGAGAGAAGGAGGAGGAGAGGTGACTTAATAGAGACATATAAGATAATCAGAGGGTTAGATAGGGTGGATAGTGAGAGTCTTTTTCCTCGGATGGTGATGGCAAACACGAGGGGACATAGCTTTAAGTTGAGGGGTGATAGATATAGGACAGATGTTAGAGGTAGTTTCTTTACTCAGAGAGTAGTAGGGGCGTGGAACGCCCTGCCTGCAGCAGTAGTAGACTCGCCAACTTTAAGGGCATTTAAGTGGTCATTGGATAGACATATGGATGAAAATGGAATAGTGTAGGTCAGATGGTTTCACAGGTCGGCGCAACATCGAGGGCCGAAGGGCCTGTACTGCGCTGTAATGTTCTAATCTAATCTAATTCATTTGTTTTCTTAACTGTTTGCTGCACCTGCATGCTAACCTCCTGTAATTCATGTACAAGGACACCCAGGACCCTCTGAATAAAAACATTTTCCAGTCTCTCACCATTCAAAACGTGTTTTTTTTTTGTTTTCCCTACCAAAGTGGATAAGTTCACATTTTGCCACATTGTATTCCATCTGCTATGTGCTTGCCCTCTCACCCAACCTGTCTGTATCCCTCTGCAGCCTCTTTGCATCCTCCTCATCCCACCTAACATGGTATCATCAGCAAACCTGGATATGCAGCACTCAGTCCCCTAATCTAAGTCATTATTCTAGATTTTAAATAGCTGAGGCCCAATTACTGATCCTTGTGGCACCCCATTAATTACAGCCTGCCAACCGAAAATGTCCTATTTATTCCCACATTTTTTTGTCCATTAACTAATCCTCAATCCTTGCTAATATATTACCCCAAATCCCAAAAGTCCTAATTTTATGTAATAACCTCTTGTGTGGAACTTTATCAAATGCTTTTTGAAAATCCAAATACACGACATGAACTTATCCATCCTACTAGTTACAAAAAACTCTAACAGATTTGCCAAACATGATTTCGCTTTCGTAAATCCGTGTTGACTCTGTTTAATCATATTATGATTTTTTAAGTGCCCTGTTAGTACATCCCTAATAATAGATTCCAGAATTTTTCTTACTGCCGACGTTAGACTAACTGACCTATAATGCCCTGTTTTCTCTCTTCCTCCTTTCTTAAATAGCGCGGTTATGTCTGCTTTCTTCCAATCCATGGAAACTTTCTGGAATCTAAGAGATCAAAACAACTGCATCCACTATCTCTGCAGCTACCTCTTTTAAAACCCTAGGATGCAGGTCATTGGGTCCGGGGAATTTGGCCCCATTAATTTCTCCAGGACTATTTATTTTATTATATTAATTTATTTAAGTCCCTCATTTTCACTAGATCCTTGGTTACCCATTACTTCTGGATTTTTTTTTTGTCTTCTATCTTGAAGACAGATACAAAGTATTTACCTATGTGTTTGCCATTTCCTTATTCCCTACTATAATTTCACCTGTCGCTGCCTCTAATTGGCCCATATTTACTTTCACTAATCTCTTCCTATTTGCATACCGAAAGAAATGCTTATAATTTATTTTAAAGTCTCTTGCTCGTCAACTCTCATATTTTCTTTTCTCTTTCCTGATAAATTTCTTGGTCCTCATTTGCTGATGTTAGCGGGAATGAATCTAGAAGAATCACTCGACACTCAGGTCTGCTCCAATGTCAAACAGTTTATTTAAGTTACGCCAGCGGGGAGCAGGTCACTGGTCTGTCCAGATGCCTCTTCACCGAACAAAGGAAAATCATCTATACTATACATTTTCAAACAGTTACTCAGCCCATCCTGGCTAGACATAGTCCAATCACAACGATTATACATCATATACATTGATTATTAGAGCCAATAGAAGTGGTTACTAGGCATGGAGGGACTGCACAACCGGCCCATAGACAGATAGGGGATTACTCATGATGTTTTCCATTCCCTCTTATCCATTATCCTTGGTTCTTATGTACGCGTACCATCTTATCTTGACCTCGTCACAGGCTGGTACCTTTGTCAGCATTCCACAAGGACATCTGCTTTCCATTTAATGAGTCTTTGTTTGAATTTATGTTACTCAGCTCCTGTGTGGAATGTGGTCAAGTTGGCTAAGCCCCATGCTGCCTTGAAACCTTTTCATTGTTCACTAAGATTATACGTTACTGGTTACTCAAATAATATTTAAACAGTATGATATTTACTGCAGGTGCCTCTGCACTTGGGAATACCCTTCAACACTGACTTCTAAAATCCTCACAATCCCCAGGCTTTTTTGGCAAAATTATAAGCCTCATTAATCTAATACTATCTTTAACTCCTCCTGTCAGCCATGGTTGGACCCCTTTAACTGTTGGTTTTTGGGCCTTACAGGAATGTATATTTGCTGCAAATTATATATTAATTCTTTAAATGCCAGCCATTCCTTGTCTGCCATCAAAACTTTGAAAGTAGTTTCTCAATCTACCTTAGCCATCAACAAGATCATGGCTGATCTGATTATAACCTCAACTCCGCATTCCCGCCTACCCCCAATAACCTTTCACCCCCTTGCTTATCAAGAATCTATCTACCTCTACCTTAAAAATATTCAAAGACTCTGTTTCCACCGTCTTTTGAGGAAAAGAGTTCCAGAGACTCACAACTCTCTCAGAGAAAACAATTCTCCTCATCTCTGTCTTAAATGGGCGATCCCCTATTTTTAAATAGTGACCCCCTAGTTCTAGATTCTCCCACAAAGCGAAACATCCTTTCCACATCCACCCTGTCAAGACCCCTCAGCATTTTATATGTTTCAATCAAGTTGCCTCTTACTCTTCTAAACACGAGTGGATCTCAGCCTAGCCTGACCAACCTTTCCTCATAAGACAACCCACCCATTCCAGGTAGTCTAGTAAACCTTCTCTGAATGGCTTCCAATGCATTTCCTTAAATAAAGTGACCAATACTGTACACAGTACTCCAGATGTGATCTCACCCATGCCCTGTATAACTGAAGCATAATCTCCCTACTTTTGTATTCAATTCCCCTCAGGATAAACAATAACATTCTATTAGCTTTCCTAATTACTTGCTGTATCTGCATACTAACCTTTTGTGATTCACACACGAGGACACGCAGATCCCTCTGCATCTCAGAGCTTTGCAGTCTCTCACCATTTAGATAATATGCTTCTTTTGTAATCTTCCTGTCAAAATGGACAATTTCACATTTTCCCACATTATACTCCATTTGCCAGATATTTGCCCACTGACTTAACCTATTTATATCCCTTTGAAGCCTCCTTATGTCCTCTTCACAACTTATTTTCCTACCTATCTTTGTGTCATCAGCAAATTTAGTAACCATACCTTCGGTACCTTCATCCAAGTCATTTATATAAATTGTAAAAATTTGAGGCCCCAGCACTGATCCCTGTGGCACACCACTCGTTACACCTTGCTAACCAGAAAATGACCATTTATGCCTACTCTCTGTTTCCTGTTAGCTAGCTAATCTTCTATCCATGCCAATATGTTACCCCTTACACCATGAGCTTTTATTTTCCACAAAAACCTTTGATGTGGCACCATTATCAAATGCCTTCTGAAAATCTAAGTACAGTACATCCACCAGTTCCCCTTTATCCACAGCACATATTACTTCTTCAAAAACCTCCAATAAATTGGTTAAACATGATTTCCCTTTCTCAAAATCATGTTGACTCTGCCTGATTAACTTGAATTTTTCTAAGCGCCCTGCTATAATAGGCTGAAATTCGGCGGCTGTAAACAATGGCAGTCTGCAAGCACAAACCGAGCTTCGCGGAGCCACCATGATATTCAGCACAGCAGCTGATTTAAATTGCCGGGGTGGACCAAACCCCCCACCCCCCCGATGAGGTGGAGGGGGTGGGTAGTCCGTCCCCGGCAAAGGCGTCAGGCGCTATTGCACAGACACCAAAGCCATTTTTAAAGGGTTTCGAGCCCTACATCTCAATTTAAATCTTTAAAGGGATTGTGAGTTAAAATAGATTTGACAAAATCAAATAAATGTTTCTAGCTCACCCCCTCACCAATAAACATATAATTCATTCCTTGCCGTCTTCCCCCCTGAAATACTTACATTGTGCACCTGAACTTTTCTGCCCGCCAAAGTTCATACACTATGCACTTTACCCCTTCCCACCAGTCGTAAGTGTTTCACCCTGCTCCCCACCCCAGCACTGAAATACTTATCTGCTTCCCCCACCCCACCAGTGTTCTGCCTCATATCTGCAGTGAGCAGTATTTCTGTCTTGCTAAAAAGAAAAAGAACAAGCAGTTCTTAAACTTCCTGAGTCTTTGTTCTTGCTGGGGCATGAGCAGACATTTCATCTCCCTCCTCACAAGCATTGCAGTGTACGATGCAGTATTGCAAATTAGGTAGCCATCTTAAGCTGCCAGCAAAGTGATCCTTTTCATTGGTCTTTTTGAAAATGTCTTTTAAAAAATATAACTTCATATCTTCCAGTCAGTGTATTAAAGAAAATTATCATTCGACAAAGCACATTGGCATAACAGATGCAAAATGCCTGTTCAGTTCATCTGCCATCTCCTTATTTTCCCTTATTAATTTCCCAGACTCACTTTCTATAGGACCAATGCTCACTTTGTTAACTCTTCTTTTTTAAGTATCGATAGAAACTCTTACTAACTTTTTATATTTCTAGCTAGCTTTTTCTCATACTCTAAATTTCCCTCCTTATTAATCCTTTAGTCATTCTTTGCTATTTTTAATATTCTGTCCAATCTTCTGACCTGCCACCCATCTTTGCACAATTATATGCTTTTTCTTTAATTTTGATACTATCTTTAACTTTTTTAGTTAACCATGGTTGGTGGATAATTTTGCTTTCTCATTGGAATGTATCTGTTCTGTGTATTCTGAAATATCCCCTTAAATGTCTGCCGCTGCATCTTTATTGACCTATCCCTTAACCTAATTTGTCAGTTCACTTTAGCTAGCTGTAAATTTGGTTTGCCCAAATTTATATGAAGATTAACGTCCCCCATGATTACTATGTTACCTTTATTACATGCACCTCTAATTTTCTGATTTATACTCTGCTCTACACGACAACAACTGTTAAGGGGTCTATATTGGCCCCACACCAATATTTTCTGCCCCTTGCTGTTTTCTAGCTCCACCAAAATTGAGTCTGCTTCTGGATTTTCTGACTTAAGATTCTTTCTCACTACTGTTTCTATCCCATCCTTTATTTCAGGGCTACCACTCCTCCTTTTCCATTTTGCCTATCTCTTCTAAAATTGCTACCTCCTGGAATATTTAGTTCCCAACTTTGGTCCATTTCCAACCACATTTCCGTAATGGCTATTCGACCAAACCTATTAATTTCTAAGTGTGCTATTAATTCATCTAATTTGTTGTGAATGCTTCATGCATTCAGATATAGTGCCTTTACCTTGACTTTTTCTAATTTTCCCTGATATCACCTTAGTCACCAATGCCCTCAATGCCCTATTACCTTTGTTATTCACACTGTCCCTGTCTCACCCATCCTGCTCATTGTTTACCCAAAATGCTGTTCCAAAAATGCTGCTCTGTTCTAAAGCTTTGACATTTCCCTTGCTGCTTTTGACTTTACCCTTTTCTGAATCCTCCCCACCCCTCATCTACTGCCTTAGTTGTTGGATTCGCCAGGACACTAATCCCAGCCTGGTTGAAGTGAAGTCCATCCCAATGGAACAGCGCCCTCTTTCCCCAGTACAGGTGTTAGTGGCCCATGGAGTGAAATCCTTGCCTCTCATACCATTCCTTCAGCCATGCATTTAACCTACAAATTTGTTCATTCCCTATGCCAGTTGGCATGTGGCTCAGGTAACGATCTAGAGATTATTACATTAGAGCTTTTGTTTTTTAATTTGGACCCTAACTCCCCATGCTCTCTCAGAAGGACATCATTCCTAATTCTACATATGTTGTTGATTCCTACGTGGACCACAACAACTGGATCCTCCCTCTCCCATTCCAAGTTGTTCTCCAGCCATGTCTTTAACCCTGGCAACACAACCTTCAGAACTCCGGATCACAGCTGCAGAGAACAGTATCTATCCCCCTAACTATACTTTACCCTATCGTTATGACATTCCTTTACACTCCCACCTCTTAAATGGCCTCCTGCACCATGGTGTTATGGTCAGTTTGCCCATCCACCCTCCAGTCCTTGTTCACATCCACACAGGTGGCAAGTACCTCATACGTGTTGGCCCAAGTCAAGAGCCCAGACTCCTCCATCACTACATGCTGGATCCCCATGCCTGCCTGGCTCACAGTCACAGCCTTCTGTCCCTGACCACCAGTGACTAACTCTGAAGTTCTACTTAACCTAAGGGATGTCAGTGCCCCCAGAACAAAATGTCAGGTAACTCTCCCCCTCCCTGATGCACCGCAATGTCTGCAGCTCGGACTGCAGCTCAATAACCCTGAGCCAAAGCTCCTCGAGTTGCAGACACTTAAGATTGTCCGGGATCACAATGCTCTCCACAAACTCCCATGTGCTGCAGTTACGGCACACCATCTGCCCTCCCATATCTATCTATTCTTACTTATGTATTTATTTCATTAGTTAACTATTTTTTAATTGACGCAATTGTTTACATTTTATTAATTTATTGGTTCATTTAGTTTAAGTTACTAATTAAGTAAAGTGATATTAAGTTACAGTCTCTTATCTTAGAGACAACAATGAAACACTCACCACCTGCTGGAGATGAAACAAAAAGAATAAAAACCAGCACCTTCTTCCCTCGCTGCACTGACTTCCCACTTGCACCATATTCCTGACTTTAGCACTCTATTAATGAAGAGTTCTTTCATAGCTCTAGCTTTGGACGCCCTCGAGTCCCTCCATATGGAAATATGCTTGGTTTGTAACCAAACTATCTTTGCCTCCCTTAGCTCATTTACTACTATAGTCTACTATAGTTAATAGTAAAACAGGCACTGTTCCATAGAAAATTGCTAACTGCATAGCCTGGACTTTTAGCTAGGCCACACTGGCATTTCCAGCACAATTTACCCAAAATCAGTGCAAAAAATTGTACAATTTCACACACAAATCATGTCCAGTGCAAATCAATTTCTTTTGTGCTGATTCAGAAAACATAATACTAGAAGCAGGCCCCACCCAAAAACCTGGCCATGCTTCAGATTAAGTTTATCACCATGGCAAATTTCTGCTAATTGTGCCCATTTGCAGGCCTTTGAAGAGGCTCTCAAAAAGCTTTTTTTTAGATACAAGGGCACTATTAGGCACCTTCAAAAGGCTTTCCCCACCCCCCCCCAGCCTATTAAGAAACTGACTACTGTACGCAAATGTAACCAGTAAATTAATCTGCAAAATTTTTTTAATTCATTATTCACAAATGATAGACTGGACACTGATTAAATATGCTTATTTTTTGTGATAACCCATTTTCAATTATATTAATAAAACTGCAGCCGATTAACACTCTTAAATATACAAAGGAATATTTTTAATGCAAATATGTTTATAAATAGTTACAGTCTAAAATGCTGCCTGAATGCAGTGGCTCAGGGAAGATTTTCCATTCAGCATTGTGCAAATAAGTTATCGTGTGAACTTAAGCAAAAATTCACTTGATAAAACTTGTGCAATTTTTGCCCAGATTACTGACTGCACCCGAATTGCAAACTCTTGGCCAGTTTATTTCTAAGGAAGAGAAGAGATTAGAATTAATTATGGCATTGCCGAGAACGAGAGTTGAATGATCAGGTTGACTCAGTCTTCACCTTTGAGAGGTCCAGTTTTTAATTATTTACCATTCCTTGATCAGTTCTGTCAAACAAATTCATGTGTAAACAATGGGAGAATATAAGTAAATATCCTTCATCCCGCATCATGATCCTACGAGGGATTTAGCATGGTTCCACATCGCCCTCATTTCACCTCCCACACACACACACACAAGCACGCACACACACACACACGGCTGGATTTTGTGCAGGAGGCAGGTTTCCCGGCGCCAGGCTGAAAAGGCGGACGGAACCCCGCCTCTACATTATTTCAGACTGCCGGAGCGATCCTTCCGTCTTTAAAGACTTAATTGGGATGTGGATCCCGCCCCCAAGAGCTGCCAGCCAATCACAGGGCCGGCAGCTCATCAGTATCAGCAGCACCACCAGGAGCCGTGGCCACTGCTGGTACTTCAGAGGCCTCAGACACAGTGGTGGAACCCTGGAGAAGAGGTAGATGAGGCTGGGTCGCCAGGGCCAGTCCGGAAGGCCTCAGTGAAGAGGGCTGCGGCAGTGGGCATTCAGTCTAGGGTGAGGGGAGTCCCGGGGAGGTACAGCTGTTCCTGGAAGAAGGGGCCCACCCCAAAGCCCGCAGGGACAGCACCTCGTATTCCAAGGCATCCTCCCCATGTGACGGAGGACCCTTCCCGCCACTGGTAAAATCCCAGCAGTGGCAGGAAGAGGCCATTATTTGGCCTCTGGGCAGGAAGGTTGTCGTGAGCCTGTCCCACCCCCAGGAGAATCGGAACTGGGATCCCTGGAATCTGGTTTTGCAGCGGGCGATTCTGCCCCGATTCTTCGCCACTGTCACCCCCAAACCTCCACACCCCCCCCAACAAAAAACCCACCATCGGGCTGAGAACAAAACCCGGCTGACACAGTGTTAACCAAAATTAGCTTGGCAAGACTTGGTCACTCCCCACTAAATTATTACCAATCAACTCTTCTTCCTCCGCCAGAGACTATGGAGGGAATTTTATGCTTTCCCCACGGCAGATTTGGAGGTGGGGGAGCATATAATCAGGTGGGATGGTGGCAGGTGTGGGGTGGAACCCATCATATTCCTGCCTCCACCGAAATTAAGTCTGGGGCAGGAAGGCCTGCGAATGGCCTTCCTAAATCACTGCCAATTGAGGACCCTGCTGCTGCCACAATTAGCCCAGCAGTGGGTGGGCCTGTTACCACACGGGAAGCACGGCAAGAAAACCGTGAGGGTTGTTGGGTCCACGGGGGCAGAACCCGGCATCGGAAAAGGGGATCCGCTGAGAACTACCACCATGATCTTGCAGCTGACCCCCCCCTATACCCCTTTCCCTGCGACCCCCACCCTGCGAGACCCCTCCCACCCAACCTACCTGTGACCGGGGTCCAGCACCGCTCCTCCACCTAAGGTGGGTGCTCCACTGGCAGCGTGGAGCTGCTTAGTTAAAGAGCTGCCGGCCTCTGATTGACTGGCACCTCGCAGAGGGCATGACCTCCATCGGCAGTACCTTTGATCCTGTGGAAAACCCACCTCTGTCCAGTTTAGTGTCTAATTGGCACATAATATGGCAGGCCTTCCACAGAAGTGGCAACACAGGATTCTTGCTGGCGCTTTTGGTGGAGGTCGAGACCCCCCTGCCTGGAAAAAATCCTGGCCTGTACTAATTTTCCTTTCTTTGGCCTCCTTATCTCGAGAGACAATGGGTAAGCGCCTGGAGGTGGTCAGTGGTTTGTGCAGCAGCGCCTGGAGTGGCAATAAAGGCCAATTCTAGAGTAACAGGCTCTTCCACAGGTGCTGCAGAAATATTTGATTGTCGGGGCTGTTACATAGTTGGCTCTTCTCTTGCGCCTCTGTCTTTTTTCCTGCCAACTGCTAAATCTCTTCGACTCGCCACACTTTAGCCCTGCCTTTATGGCTGTCCGCCAGCTCTGGCGAATGCTGGCAACTGACTCCCACGACTTGTGATCAATGTCACAGGATTTCATGTCGCGTTTGCAGACGTCTTTAAAGCGGAGACATGGACGGCTGGTGGGTCTGATACCAGTGGCGAGCTCGCTGTACAATGTGTCCTTGGGGATCCTGCCATCTTCCATGCGGCTCACAAGCCATCTCAAGCGCTGCTGACTCAGTAGTGTGTATAAGCTGGGGATGTTGGCCGCCTCGAGGACTTCTGTGTTGGAGATACGGTCCTGCCACCTGATGCCAAGTAATTTCCGGAGGCAGCGAAGATGGAATGAATTGAGACGTCGCTCTTGGCTGACATACGTTGTCCAGGCCTCGCTGCCATAGAGCAAGGTACTGAGGACACAGGCTTGATACACTCAGACTTTTGTGTTCCGTGTCAGTGCGCCATTTTCCCACACTCTCTTGGCCAATCTGAACATAGCAGTGGAAGCCTTTCCCATGCGCTTGTTGATTTCTGCATCTAGAGACAGGTTACTGGTGATAGTTGAGCCTAGGTAGGTGAACTCTTGAACCACTTCCAGAGCGTGGTCACCAATATTGATGGCCTGTACGACCAGGCACAAATAAACATGACAAAACGTTACAAGCAATAAAAATTACGAAATAAAATACTAAAACGGAAACCGATGGAAGAACTCAGCAGGTCTGGCAGTATCTGTGGAGTATCAGGCAGTATCTGGTGGCACAGTGGCGCAGTGCTTATCACCACAGCCTCACAGCTCCAGGGACCCGGGTTTGATTCTGGGTACTGCCTGTGATGAGTTTGCAAGTTCTCCCTGTGACCACGTGGGTTTTCGTCGGGTGGTCCGGTTTCCTCCCACAGCCAAAGACTTGGAGGTGATAGGTAAATTAGCCGTTGTAAATTGCCCCTAGTGTAGGAACGTGGTGGGGAATATGGGATTACTGGAGGGTTAGTATAAATGGGTGGTTGTTGGTCGGCACAGACTCGGTGGGGCGAAGGGCTTGTTTCAGTGTTGTATCTCAAAATAAAATTAAACAGATTAGTTCATGTTTCAGATGTGGACCCTTCATTTCTCTTTTTATTATTCATGCATGGGATGTGGGCGTCACTGGCTATGCCAGCATTTATTGCCCATCCCTAATTGCCCTTGAGAAGGTGGTGGTGAGCCGCCTTCTTGAACCGCTGCAGTCCACGTGGGGTAGATATACCCACAGTACTGTTAGGAAGGGAGTTCCAGGATTTTGACCCAGTGACAGTGAAGGAACGGCGGGCGATACAGTTCCAAGTCAGGATGGTGTGTGACTTGGAGGGGAACATGCAGGTGATGATGTTTCCATGCATCTGCTGCTCTTGTCCTTCGAGGTGGTAGAGATCGCGGATTTGGAAGGTGCTGTCTAAGGAGCTTTGGTGCGTTGCTGCAGTGCATCGTGTAGATGGTACACACTGCTGCCACTGTGCGTCGGTAGTGGAGGAAGTGAATGATTGTGGATGGTGTGTCAATCAAGCGAGCTGCTTTGTTCTGGATGGTGTCGAGCTTCTTGAGTGTTGTTGGAGCTGCACCCATCCAGGCAAGTGGAGAGTATTCCATCACACTCCTGACTTGTGCCTTGTAGATGGTGGACAGGCTTTGGAGAGTCAGGAGGTGAGTTACTTGCCGCAGGATTCCTGGCCTCTGACCTACTCTTGTAGCCACAGTATTTATATGGCTACTGCAGTTCAGTTTCTGGTCAATGATAGCACCTAGGATGTTGTTAGTGGGGGATTCAGCGATGGTAATGCCATTGCATGTCAAAGGGAGATGGTTAGATTCTGTCTTCTTGGAGATGGTCATTGCCTGGCACTTGTGTGGCGCAAATGTTACTTGCCACTTATCAGCCCAAGACTGGATATTGTCCAGGTCTTGCTGCATTTCTACACAGACTGCTTCAGTATTTGAGGAGTCGCAAATGGTGCCGAGCATTGTGCAATCGTCAGCAAACATCCCCACTTCTGACCTTGTGATTGAAGGAAGATCATAGATGAAGCAGCTGAAGATGGTTGGTCCTAGGACACTACCCTGAGGAACAGTGATGTCCTGGAGCTCAGATGATTGACCTCCAACAACCACAGCCATCTTTCCTTTGCGCTAGGTATGACTCCAACCAGCGGAGGGTTTTCCCCTTGATTCCCATTGACTCCAGTTTTGCTAGGGCTTCTTGATGCCATACCCGGTCAAATGCTACTTTGATGTCAAGGGCAGTCACTCTCACCTCACATCTTGAGTTCAGCTCTTTAGTCCATGTTTGAACCAAGGCTGTAATGAGGTCAGGAGCTGAATGGCCCTGGCGGAACCCAAACTATCACTGAGCAGGTTATTTCTAAGCAAGTGCTGCTTGATGGCACTATTGATGATACCTTCCATCACTTTACTGATGATTGAGAGTAGGCTGAAGGGGCAGTAATTGGCCGGGTTGGACTTGTCCTGCTTTTTGTGTACAGGACATACCTGGGCAATTTTCCACATTGCCGGGTAGATGCCAGTGTTGTAGCTATACTGGAACAGCTTGGCTCGGGGAGCGGCAAGTTCTGGAGCACAGGTCTTCAGTACTATTGCCAGAATATTGTCAGGACCCATAGCCTTCAGTCGTTTCTTGATATCATGCGGAGTGAATTGAATTGGCTGAAGTCTGGCATCTGTAATGCTGGGGACTTCAGGAGGAGGCCGAAATGGATCATTAACTCGGCAGTTCTGGCTGAAGGTTGTTGCAAATGCTTCTGCCTTATCTTTCGCACTGATGTGCTGGGCTACCCCATCATTGAGGATGGGGATATTTGTGGAGCCACCTCCTCCAGTTAGTTGTTTAATTGTCCACCACCATTCACGACTGGATGTGGCAGGACTGCAGAGCTTAGATCTGATCCGTTGGTTATGGGATCGCTTAGCTCTGTCTATCACATGCTGCTTATGCAGTTTGGCATGCAAGTTGTCCTGTATTGTAGCTTCACCAGGTTGACACCTCATTTTGAGGTCTGCCTGGTGCTGCTCCTGGCATGCCCTCCAGCACTCTTCATTGAACCAGGGTTGGTCTCCTGGCTTGATGGTAATGGTAGAGTGGGGGATATGCCAGGCCATGAGCTTACAGATTGTGGTTGAGTACAGTTCTGCTGCTGCTGATGGCCCACAGCACCTTATGGATGCCCAGTTTTGCATTGCTAGATCTGTTCGAAATCTATCCCATTTAGCATGGTGCTAGTGCCACACAACACGATGGACGGTATCCTCAATGTGAAGGCGGGACTTAGTCTCCACAAGGACTGTGCGGTGGTCACTCTTACCAATACAGTCATGGACAGAAGGATCTGCGGCAGGCAGATTGGTGATGACAAGGTCAAGTATGTTTTTCCCTCGTGTTGGTTCCCCC
This sequence comes from Heterodontus francisci, assembly GCF_036365525.1. Classification (NCBI taxonomy): domain Eukaryota; kingdom Metazoa; phylum Chordata; class Chondrichthyes; order Heterodontiformes; family Heterodontidae; genus Heterodontus; species Heterodontus francisci. The sequence continues at coordinate 152,221,583 of NC_090373.1, read as the reverse complement.
ACCACCTGCTGCAGACCCAGTCTAGCAGCTATGTCCTTTAGTACTCGGCCAGTAGTGGTGCTCCCGAGCCACTCTTGGTGATGGACATTGAAGTCCCCCACCCAGAGTGCATTTTGTGGCCTTGCCACCCTTAGTGCTTCCTCCAAGTGGTGTTCAACATGGATTCATCAGCTGAGGGAGGGCAGTAGGTGGCTATCAGTAGGAGGTTACCTTGCCCATGTTTGACCTAATGCCATTAGACTTCATGGGGTCCGGAGCCGATGTTGAGGACTCCCAGGGCAACTCCCTCCCTACTTTAGACCACCGTCCCACCACCTCTGCTGCGTCTGTCCTGCCGGTGGGACAGGACATACCAAGGGATAGTGATGGCAGTGTCTGGGACTATGTGTGACTATGTCAGGCTGTTGCTTGACTAGTCTGTGGGACAGCTCTCCCAACTTTGGCACAAGCCCCCAGATGTTAGCAAGGAGGACTTTGCAGGGTCGACAGGGCTGGGTTTGCCGTTGTCGTTTCCAGTGCCTAGGTCGATGCCGGGTGGTCCTTCTGGTTTCATTCCTTTTTACTGACTTCATAGTGGTTAGGTACAACTGAGTGGCTTGCTAGGCCATTCCAGAGGGCATGTAAGAGTTAACCACATTGCTGTGGGTCTGGAGTTACATGTAAGCCAGACCTGGTAAGGACAGCAGATTTCCTTCCCTAAAGGACGTTAGTGAACCAGATGGGTTTTTACGACAATTGACAATGGTTTTATGGCCATCATTAGACTAGCTTTTAATTCCAGATTTATTAATTATATTCAAATTCCACCTTCTGCTGATGTGGGATTCGAACCCATGTCTCCAGATCAATACCCTGGGTCTCTGGGTGATAATACCACTACACCACCACCTACCCTGTTCATCAGAACAGTTATCTCCACAGATGCTGCCAACCTGCTGAGTGTCTCCAAATATTTTCTGTTTCCATTTCAGATTTCCAGCATCTGCATTATCTTGCATTTGAAAGCATATTGAAACTCTTTTTTAAAGTCTCTCTTTGAGCTACAGATACTGATTCTTTTAAGAAGCTACAGTTGACTTATGACAGGACACCAAGAGAAGGAAGTTGTCCCTCGAACCACCTGCAGCATCTTTTGTTTTTATTATAAGGATGGCTAAACTTGGAATATTCCTCTCTGGGTTAAGTGCGGATGCTTAGAATAAATTAAAATTCAGTTTGACCTTCATTTGTAACTGGAAACCATAATCCTAAACCAGAATAGTGTAGGTTTCACTTTTTACATTCAATAATAACACTTCTTTATCCATCTATTTATCTCAACTCCCAAACCAACTCCTATTGTTTTCTACAAAATATTAATTTTCCCAGAATTATCGGCTATCCAGTTTTAGGAACTACTCCCTCACAGCTGTCAATTCAAGTCTTTATGTGACACTCTGACGAAAACACTTGTTGAGTTGCGCTCATGTGGGGTGACACTCACTCATTTAAGTTTCGGAATTTAACCTATTCTGATATAACTCATTGTGAAAAATAAACATAGCTTCATGAATTTAAAAGGGTGCACAATCTATTTTAGTCCTTTTGATCACAGATTTCAGTCTGAACAATTCCCCAATGTTGACACAGCTGGTAGAAAAGTATTAAACCTCACTGTGGTTGAGACTGGGAGATGTGTGACAGGCAGGCTGGTGCTTAAACTTGGACATATCCTACTTAGCAGAGAGATGACATGGTATCTGAGAGAACTTCTAGGTGTCTTTAGTTAGATGTACCATTCTTAAGTGTTGCTGAGATGAACTGTGATGTACAATTTGACAACGAACTTCTCGATTGTGGATGCTTGACAGCCAAATAAAACAGTCCCATTTCTGGACATATGATTTTATGAATCTTTGCATGTTACCACAGTGTCAGCATTGGCTCAGTGGCAGCTCTCTTGTCTCTGAGTTAGTGGGTTGTGGATTCAGGTCCCACCATAGGACTTGAGCATACATAAGTTTGGCTGGCATTCCAGTGCAGTACTGTTGGCAGTGATACTTTCTGGATGACATATTAAGCCAAGGTCCCAACTTTCCTTTCAGGTAAAGCAAACACATGGCACTGTTTTGAAGATGAGCAGGGGATTTTTTTGAGTATCCTGGACAAAATTAATCACTGAACCAATCTCACTAAAACTGCTTATATAATAAAAGCAAAATACTGCGGATGCTGGAAATCTGAAATAAAAACAAGAAATGCTGGAAATACTCAGCAGGCCTGGCAGCATCTGTGGAGAGAGAAGCATAGTTAACGTTTCAGGTCAGTGACCCTTCATCAGAACTCTGAAGAAGGGTCACTGACCTGAAACGTTAACTCTTCTTCTCTCTCCACAGATGCTGCCAGACCTGCTGGGTATTTCCAGCAGTTCTTGTTTTAATATCACTAAAACTGCTTAGTTGGCCATAGGTCTCATTGCTGTTTATGGGGCCTTGTTGTGCATAGATTGGCTGTTGTGTTTCCCGATATTACAACAGGGCTTGTACTTTAAAGACTGCAAAGTGCTCATGAAAGATGATAAGTAAATACAAGTCCTTGTTCTTTCTTTCTTCCAAATCATGTAGCGTTCATTGGAGAGGGCGATTTGCATTGTAACACATTCTTTTTCAGGTTACTACTTTGCAGCACAATCTCTTTGTAACTGTAATTGCATGTCAATAATTTAGAAGCAGTCTTACAGGCAAGAACTCACGCTAATTGCACTACAAGAAGATTAGGTATCCCTGAGATTGAATTGGAACAGACGAACCTATCTTTTTAGAGAGGAGATGTCACTCTAAATGCTTGTTTCTAAAAAGGCAATGAAATTCAAATTGTCGTTCCTTAACAGGATCTACTTTTAATGCAATAGACGAAAAAAGAGCTAAATCTAGACAGAAGAATCACTTTATTATCAGCTCTGTGATACTTAACAGTAATCTAAATCTGTAGAATTCAAAGGATAGTGACAAAGAATGATAGACAAAAATATTGTTTATTAAATACATCTAGACAAGAAGGAAAAGTAATCATTGACATGCCTTGCTATGAAGCTCCAAGAATAGATCAAGAACAGTGTCAAAAGAAAAAATAAATTGCATTGTCAAGCTCTAGATCTATTTATCTATTATAATTTCCAACTAAAAGCGAGAATAGGTCAAATGGTTTTCTTCCACCAGGTTTCTAAATTTAAAGATTAAATTCAACATATATTTTCATAGAAACATATTTAAAATTCCAATTTCCTTTATCTGATATGTTTTGCAGAATCTGTATTGGTTTTCTTATGCCAGCGACAAGCTTGGCTTATGTTCATCAATACACTTAACTTCAAACAGCAAAGCACATTTAAAGATTTCAGGGAGAATCATCCTGTATGCCTGCGATAAAGCTCTTTTTTGTATTAATTATGTGCACCTATAGTTGAGCAGCAAGAATTTTCTACATTCTTGGATGGGTAATTGACTACCAATACTAAGTCAAGGCCTCTGATCCAAAATGTAATGGAATATTGTAAATTTAACATCTGAATACCTGGAAAAGAAGCATATGTTGATGAGATATTAACCAGACTTTAAATCCAGTTTGTGAGCTGTAATTAATGGAGTTTCTGAGTTTGGTGTTGTCATTGTAGTCAGAAATATGCAACATGCAGTGAAATCTTGGAATTTTTGAAGTGTGAGTGCTTGGATGAAAAGGGAAGAAGCTTTTAATCCACCTAAATTAAAGGGTTGAAACTGTGCCATTGCTTTGTTGCAAGAGACCCATTTAACTGAACAAATGGTGCCAATGGTTTGCCTTATTGGGATTCAGTTACAGTTCTGAGACCTTTGCTGTTTGTAGTATATATAAATGATTTGGAGGAAAATGTAGCTGGTCTGATTAGTAAGTTTGCGGACGACACAAAAGGTTGGTGGAGTTGCGGATAGTGACGAGGATTGTCAGAGGATACAGCAGGATATAGATCGGTTGGAGACTTGGGTGGAAAAATGGCAGATGGAGCTTAATCCGGACAAACGTGAGGTAATGCATTTTGGAAGATTTAACACAGGTGGGAAGTATACAGTAAATGGCAGAACCCTTAGGAGTATTGACAGGCAGAGAGATCTGGGCGTACAGGTCCACAGGTCACTGAAAGTGGCAACGCAGGTGGATAAGGTAGTCAAGAAGGCATACGGCAATGCTTGCCTTCATCGATCGGGGCATAGAGTATAAAAATTGACAAGTCATGCTGCAGCTGTACAGAACCTTAGTTAGGCTACACTTGGAATATTGCGTGCAATTCTGGTCGCCACACTACCAGAAGGATGTGGAGGCTTTGGAGAGTGTACAGAAGAGGTTTACCAGGATGTTGCCTGGTCTGGAGGGCATTAGCTATGAGGAGAGTCTGGATAAACTCGGATTGTTTTCCCTGGAACGACGGAGGTGGAGGGGCGACATGATAGAGGTTTACAAAGTTAACGGTGGCATGGACAGAGTGGATAGTCAGAAGTTTTTTCCCAGGGTGAAAGAGTCAGTTACTAGGGGACATAGGTTTAAGGTGCGAGGGGCAAAGTTTAGAGGGGATGTGCGAGGCAAGTTCTTTACACAGAGGGTGGTGAGTGCCGCGAAGTTGCTGCCAGGGGAGGTGGTGGAAGCAGGTACGATAATGACGTTTAAGAGGCATCTTGACAAATACATGAATAGGATGGAAATAGAGAGATACGGTCCCCGAAATTGCAGAAGGGTTTAGTTTAGACAGGCATCAAGATCGGCGCAGGCTTGGAGGGCCGAATGGCCTGTTCCTGTGCTGTACTGTTCTTTGTTCTTTGTTGGGTCATTGACATCATGTTTCCTGTTTCCCATTCAATCACATTAAAAGCAATGGCCTGCATCCAAGGGTCTTAAAGGAAGTGGCTGCAGACATAGTGGATGCATTAGCTGTAATCTTCCAAAATTTGCTAGATGCTGATAAGGTCCCAGCTGATTGGAAAACTGCAAATGTAACACTTCTGTTCAATAAAGGAGGGAAACAGAAAGCAGGAAACTATAGGCCAGATAGCCTAATGTCTGTTGTTGAGAAACTGCTAGAATCCATTAATAAAAAGGTAGCAGCATGACATCTAGAAAATCACAACACAATCAGAGACAACATTGTTTTGTGTAAGTGAAATTATGTTTGACAAATTTATTAGAGTTCTTTGAGAATGTAACAAGCGAGGTGGATAAAGAGAAACCAGTAGATGTAGTGTATTTGGATTTCCAAAAGGCATTTGATAAGATGCTACATAAAAGCTTACTATACAAGATAAGAGAGCATAGATTGGAGGATTGGTGAACTAACAGGAAACAGGCTGTCAGGATAACTGGGTCATTTTCAGGATGGCAAACTGTAAACAGAGGAGTACCACCCTCTGTTGGACACAGAGGAGTGCTAGGGCCTCGACTATTTGCGATCTATATTAACGACTTGGATGAAAGGACTGAGTGTATTGTAGCCAAATTTGCTGATGATACGAAGATAGGTCGGAAAGCAAGTTGTGAGGAGAATACAAAGAGTCTGCAAAGGGATGTAGATAGGTTAAGCGACTGGGCAAAAGTTTCGCAGATGGAGTATAATGTGGGAAAATATGAGGATGTCCACTTTGCCAGGAAGAATAGAAAAGCAGAATATTATTTAAATGGAGAGCGACTGCACAATGATGCGGCAAAGAGAGGCCTGGGTGTCCTTGTACATGAATCACAAAATTCAGCATGTAGGTACAGCAAGTAATTAGGAAGGCAAATGGAATGTTGGCCTTTATTGCAAGGGGGAATAGAATATAAAAGTAGGGAAATCTTGCTGCAACTGGGCAGAGCATTGGTGAGACTGCACCTAGAGTACTGTGTACAGTTTTGGTCACTTTATTTAAGGAGAGACACACTTGCATTGGAAACAGTTCAGAGAAGGTTTACAAGGTTGATTCTTGGGATGAGGGGATGTCTTATGAGGAAAGGTTGAGTGTATTGGGCATATTATACTCATTGGAGTTTAGAAGAATGAGAGGTGATCTTATTGAAACATATAAGATTCTGATGGGGCTTGACAGAGTAAATGCTGAGAGGATGGGCTGGATTTTACGATGGGCGGATGGGAGCTGGCCACTGGCGTAAAAGTCGATGGTGAACCCGCATTCGCCCAGACCGGGGATCCAATCCGCATTTTATGGGTCTCCGGGCTTTAAATGTTCAGAGGCGGGAATTCCACCTGCTTGAGGAAGGAAGTCCCGCCTCAATGAGCTGCCGGCCAATCATCGGGCCGGCAGCTCTTAGTCCCAGCAGTGCCACCGGGAGAGGTGGCCACTGCTGAGACTGCAGCCTAGACAAGGACATGGAACCAGGACCGAGGTAAATTGGGTTTGCCTCGCCGGGCAGATAAGTCGCAGCCCAACGAGGCAGGGGAGGTCGTTTGGGGAGAAGGGCGTGTCTCGGGTCCTGTGGGTGGTTGGGGAAGCGGGGGCGGCTCTCAATCGAGCGCCCGTTTGCCGCGGGTAAAATACCCGTGGAGGCGTGCAAAGGCCCTTAAGTGGACATTAAGTGGGCCCACGTAAAGTGGGGCGGAGGAGGGAGCGGGCTGTGAAGGCCTGCCAGAGCCTCACGCTCCATTTTACGCCACTCCCCCCCGACCCCGCCACTCCCATCCGGCTCGTTGGGGTGGCATAAAATTCCGACTGATGTTTCCCCTCATGGAGAATCTAGAAACATAGAAACATAGAAAATAGGAGCAGAAGTAGGCCATTAGGCCCTTTGAGTATGCTTCGCCATTTATTATGAACATGGCTGATCATCCAACTCAGTAACCTGTTCCTGCTTTCGCCCCATACCCTTTGATCCCTTTAGACCCAAGAGCTATATCTAACTCCTTCTTGAATACATACAATGTTTAGGCCTCAACTGCTTTCTGTGGTAGCGAATTCCACAGGCTCACCACTCTCTGCGTGAAGAAATTTCTCCTCATCTCAGTCCTGAAAGGTTTACACCGTATCCTTACACTATGAACCCTGGTTCTGGACTCCCCCACAATCGGGAACATCCTTCCTGCATCTACCCTGTCAAGTCCTGCTAGAATTTATAGGTTTCTATGAGATCCCCCCTCACTCTTCTGAACTCCAGCCGACTTAATCCAAACCGACTCAATCTCTCCTCACACGTCAGTCCCGCCATCCCAAGAATCAGTCTGGTAAACCTTCGCTGCACTCCCTCTATATCCTTCTTCAGATAAGGAGACCAAAACTGCACATAATATTCCAGGTGTGGCCTCACCAAGGCCCTGTATAATTGCAGCAAGACATCCCTGCTTCTGTACTCGAATCCTCTCGCTATGAAGGCCAACATCCCATTTGCCATTTTTATCGCCTGTTGGACCTGCATGCTTACCTTCAGCAACTGGTGTACGAGAACACCCAGGTCTCACTGCATATTCCCCTCTCTCAGTTTATAGCCATTCAGATAATAATCTGCCTTCCTGTTTTTGCTGCCGAAGTGGATAACCTCACATTTATCCACATTATACTGCATCTGCCATGCATTAACAAGCTCACTCAACTTGTCCAAATCACCCTGAAGCTTCTCTGCATCCTCCTCATAACTCACCCTCCCACCCAGTTTTGTGTCATCTGCAAATTTGGAGATATTACATTTACTTCCCTCATCTAAATCATTAATATATATTGTGAATAGCTGGGGTCCTCGCACCGATCCCTGCGGTACCCTGCTAGTCACTGCCTGCCATTCGGAAAAAGACCCATTTATCCCTACTCTTTGTTTCCTGTTTGCCAACCAATTTTCTATCCATCGCAATACACTACCCCCAATCCCATGCGCTTTAAGTTTACATTCTAATCTCTTATGTGGAACTTTGTCGAAAGACTTCTGAAAGTCCAAATAAACCACATCCACTGGCTCCCCTCATCAACTCTACTCGTTACACCTTCAAAGAATTCTAATAGATTTGTCAAGCATGATTTCCCTTTCGTAAATCCATGCTGACTCTGTCCGATTCTACCACTGTTCTCTAAGTGCTCGACTGTAAAAGGGCGGCACAGTGGCACAGTGGTTAGCACTGCAGCCTATCAGCTCCAACAACCTGCGTTCAGTTCTGGGTACTGTCTGTGTGGAGTTTGCAAGTTCTCCCTGTGTCTGCGTGAGTTTCTGCTGGGTGCTCCGGTTTCCTCCCACAGCCAAAGACTTGCAGGTTAATAGGTAAATTGGCCATTGTAAATTGCCCGTAGTGTAGGTAGGTGATAGGAGAATGGTGGGGATGTGGTAGAGAATATGGGGTTAATGTAGGATTAGTATAAAATGGTGGTTGTTGGTCGGCACAGACTCGGTGGGCCGAAGGGCCTGTTTCAGTTCTGTATCTCTAAACAAAAATAAAACCTTTGATAATGCACTCTAGGGGATCTCCCATTTAAAATGGAGATGAGGAGGAATTTCTTCCCTGAGAGGGTCATTAGTATTTGGAATTCTCTTCCCAAGCGAGCAGTGGAGGCTGTGTCATTGAATGTATTCAAGGCTGATTTTTGATTGACAAGGGAGTCAACAATAGTGGGGAGCAGGGAGGAAAGTGAAGTTTTTCATGTTCTTATGTCTTATGTAAAGTTGGCCCACTCATACCTATCAAATGGCCATGTTAATCTCTACTACTTCATACTTATTTGGGGTTGGTTCTCAACCAGAAACCTGTTTTGAACACTATAAATTCTGAACTCAAAAGCAAATGTGACATCTTTATTCAAGAAAGGATGTAAGGACAGTCCTAGCAATTACAGGCCAGTTAGTGTAACATCTGTGCTGGGTAAGGTTTTGGAAACAATAATCAGGCAAAAAATTAATTGGCATTTGGAGATGTTTGACTTAAATGGGGATAGCCAGCAAGGATTTGTAAAATTCAGATCATGCTTGACTAATCAAATTGAATATTTTGATGAAGTAACAGAAATGATTGATGATGGGAGTGTAGTGGATGATAGCTATATGGAGTTTAAGAAAGCTTCTGATATCAGGGGAGATGCTGATACAGTGGCAATGTCACTAAAATAGTAACCCAGCACCCCAGGCTAATGCTCTGAGGACATAGGTTTAAATCCCACCATAGCAGAAGGTGGAATTTGAATTCAAATTATAATGCTAGTCCAGTGGCAATCAGGAAACCATTTTTGGAAAAACCCATCTGGTTTCACTAATGCCCTTTAGGGAAGGAAATCTGTCCTTCTTACCTGGCCTACATTTACTCCAGACCCGCAGCAATGTGGTTGACTCTGAAATGACTCATTTGTATCAAACCCCTACAAAGCCTAAGAAAAAAATGAAACCAGACAGACCACCTGGCATTGACCTCGGCACTGGAAATGACAATCAGCCCTGACGACCCTGCAAAGTCCTCCTTACTAACATCTGGGGCTTATGCCAAAATTGGAAGAGCTACCCCACACATTAGTCAAGCAAGAGCCTGACATAGTCCTACTGATGGAATCATACCTTACAGACAATGTCCCAGGCATCACCATTTCCATCCCGGGATATGTCCTGTCCCACCGGCAGGACAGACCTACCAGAGGTGGCGGTACAGTGGTATACAGTCAGGTGAGAGTCCTCAACATTGACTCCGAACCCCATGAAGTCTCATGGTGTAAGGTCAAACGTGGGCGAGGAAACCTCCTGCTGCTTACCACCTCCCAACACCCCGCCTCAGCTGATGAATCAATGCTTCTCCATGTTGAACACCAATTGGAAGAAGCACTGAGGGTAGCAAGGGCACAAAATGTACTCTGACTGGGGGACTTCAATGTCCATCACCAAGAGTGGCTCGGTAGCACGACTACTGGCCAAGTCTTAAAAGAACATAGCTGCTAAACTGGGTCTGCAGCAGGTGGTGAGGGAGCCAACAAGAGGCAGAAACCTATTTGGCCACATCCTCACCAATCTACCTGTCACAGATGCATTTCTCCATGACTGCATTGGTAGCAGTGACCACCACACAGTCCTTGTGGAGATGAAGTCCTGTCTTCACACTGAGGGTACCCACTATTGCGTTGCATGGCACTACAACCATGCTAAATGGGATAGATTTCGAACAGATCTAGCAACTCAAAACTGGGCATCCACGAGGTGCTATGGGCCATCAGCTGCAGCAGAATTGTATTCAACCACAATCTGTAACATCATGGCCCAGCATATTCCCCACTCTACCATTACCATCAAGCTGGGGGGCCAAACCTGGTTCAATGTAGAGTGCAGGAGGGCATGTCAGAAGCAGCACCAGACATACCTAAAAATGAGATGTCAGCCTGGTGGATCTACAACCCAGGACTACTTGCATGCCAAACAGCAGAAGCAGCATGCAATAGACAGGGCTAAGCAATCCCACAACCAACGGATCAGATCTAGGCTCTGCAATCCTGCCACATCCAGTCATGAATGGTGGTGGACAATTAAACAACTGACAGGGGGAGGAGGAACCACAAACATACCCATCCTCAATGATGGAGGAGCCCAGTACATCATTGCAAAAGACAAGGCCGAAGCATCTGAGGAGATGCATCTCCCTTGCTAAGCAGATGAAAATGCTTTCCAATTTTCCAATCAAAACAACTAAACATGCTTGTCCTTTGCTTCCTGGCTTCTATGTTGTGGTGTTGGTCTTTCTTTTTGTATTCAGGTTTAACTTGCAATTTTCTTTTGAGGTCATTAATAAGTTTATGAAATCCCCTGGCATTTTGTTGCATTTTTGCAATGGAAACTGTATGTGTTATAATGTTCCCAGATTTTTTGCTCTATTCTGTGGTGGAAATCACATCTTTGCATGAGGTGAATCATTGGACTTGTTAATTTAAGTGTTTTTTTCTCTTTTTTCACCTCTTACCTTCACCATCATTAGCATAGGCATCTCTTCCTGCTTGCTTAAGTTTGAACAATTTTAAATGGTATTCGACAATTAATTCTGATAGAGTACCTTAATTTACTACCAGAGACAAATTAAGGTGTAATGCATTGGAACAATACAGTGATCATGACCAGACAGTAAGTGTACATACGCACCAGCCCAATAGTAGGCCCTTAAAGCTATAATTTAATCCTTCAATCATTCCCCCAAAGAAATAGCCTTTCTCGAATTACTATCAAAATCCTCCTTGCCGTTTGCTAAACCCCCTTCTACTGTCGCATTGGCAAGTTTCCTAATGTTCAAGTCCAAGTGCAAAAGATAAGGCAGAAGCATTTGCAACAACCTTCAGCCAGAAGTGCCAAGTTCAAGATCCATCTCGGCCTCCTCCTGAAGTCCCTGGCATCACAGATGCCAGTCTTCAGACAATTTGATTCACTCCATGTGATATCAAGAAACAGCTGAAAGCACTGGATACTGCAAAGGCTATAGGCCCTGACAATATTTTGGCAATAGCACTGATGATCTGTGCTCCAGAACTAGCCACACCCCAAGCCGATCTGTTCCAGTACAGCTACAACACTAGCATCTACTCGGCAATGTGGAAAATTGCCTTGGTATGTCCTGTGAACAGAAAGCAGGATAAATCCGACCCCGCCAATTACCGCCCTATCCCGATCATCAGCAAAGTGATGGAAGGGGTCAGAGAATAACTGACCCTGTCCCATCAACACCTTCCCTTTTGTTATCTCTTGCCCCACCCCCACTTTATCTGCTTAAAACCTATTACATTTCTAACATTTGCCAGTTCTGATGAAAGATCACTGACCTAAAGCGTTAACTCTGCTTCTCTCTCCACAGATGCTGCCAGACCTGCTGAGTATTTCTTGTTTTTATTTCAGATTCCTAGCATCTGCAGCATTTTGCTTTTATTACACAAATTATGGGACTGCGTTGTGCTGTGCAGGGAAGGAAAGGGCTGAATTCAGACAGTGCCAATCAGGCACCTCATTGTCAAAAGTAGCTAAAGTACACAAAAGACCCTCTTAACGGACAAATTAAGGAGGTCATTGGCCACCAGAATCCATGTAGGTGGTCACTGAAACCCTATACCCAGCCAGCCACTTACTGTTCCCACAAGAGAGGAATGAAAGTTTAAGCGTCACACATGTGAAACAAGGCACAAATGCAGGAGCAACACTATACCAAAACACATAAAGTACATACTAGAGGAAATTATAACAATAACTTCAACATGCATTTTTTATTTGAAAAATGTGTTGATTATTCATTTGTCATTGGTTTCAGGCACCCTGAATAAGTTGGCATTGGATGATATTTGAAGAACTGCTGGAAAAATTGTGGGACAAGGTAGTTTGGGTGCAGTTCCTTCACATAAGTGGGGCTAGCCCTTCAGAAAAAACAGTGCAGCTATAGTATTCCCTGGAGGCACCTGGAATTAGTACCTGATGCACCAGGCTTCCATGCCTCCTTGCTGCTGTTATGTCCTCAAGGCATTTCCTTAACAATTGAATCGCAGTTTGAGGCTTCTTACCAGAGGGTACAGTTTTGAAGCAGACAGCAATTATTCTAGAAGGGAGTTGAGTGGGGCAATGGAAAGACCACTCCCATTGGGCCCGATATTTGAAGCATTGATTCAAGATACCAGTGATATGTGTGATCATTTTGTTTGGAGCATGAGCTTCAGTATACCTACATTGAGCTTCTGATCATGGTCGGTGCATGAGTAACATAAGCCAAGGCTGTATTCGATAGATTTAAACTCCCTGGTGCCTTTCTTCTATCCTCCATTCACCTTCAAACAAGGGAGACACAGAAGAGTGCTTTAAAATTAAAGACACGGATTTTGCAGTTGTTGTGACAGTGAAACTCATACCGTTCAGTGCCATTGCAGCTATAAAACTGACAGCAAAGTCTGGCATCCATGCACAATTAAATGCAGAAATCCAGAAATCATTGTCAGTGATTTCCCCACTCCTTCACATGGTGCATTGTTCAAGTCTCTGCAGATGGAAATCTTCTGGAATCACTTGATTTGATGTGAACTTCCACTTTTACCCTATTAGTCTCACTGTAAAAACCCTTGAAAAAGTTGTGCATTGTTGAATGAGGTGCAACTGGGTTTTTAAAGGTGTACTAAATCACTGAAAAAATAGTTTTATATTTGTGGAATGTCATCGATTCAAAGAGTCATGGAGTTATACAGCACAGAAACAGGCCCTTTGCCCATCGTGTCTGTGCCAGCCATCAAGCATTCTAATCCCATTTTCCAGCAGGTGGCCGGTAACCTTGTATGCTATGGCATTTCAAGTGCTCATCTAAATACTTCTTAAATGTTGTGAGGGTTCCTGCCTCTACCATCCCTTCAGGTAGTGTGTTCCAGATTCCAACCACCCTCTGGGTGAAAAGATTTTCCTCAAATCCCCTCTAAACCTCCTGCCCCTTTCCTTAAATCTATGCCCCCTGGTTACTGATCCCTCCGCTAAAGAAAAATCTTGAAAAAAAAGTCAAATCTCTCAATTATGATAAAAAAAAGTTCCTTAGATTTTTAAAATAATAAAACTTTTTTTAAAATTTCTTTATGATTTTCCAGCTTCAACTTAATCCCATGTGCATATTCCAATCGTTATTTTACTCTTGTCATGAAGACACCCACCTGCCAAGAACGAGGCATATTAATTTTGTCCTATGAACATTAATTTCACGCTATTGCTGGAGTGAAGAAATGACTTGTTTAAAGAGATCACCATACATTTGGCTTGAGGACATTTGCATACTAAGAGACAATGCTTGGAGAGACAAAGCTACTACTCCCTGGTCTAATTAACCTAAATGGATTTTGATCACCTGACATTGAAGGTGCAAGAAAGTGTCTTCTAAGATGGAGAATCCACAAATGCAGCAGTGGTTAAACCAGCTGGTCATATTATTGGCCCAGGCTTTTTGAAATACACACAGGACAGTTTGAAGACAGAGACTGCAGATTGCAACTGAAGCTGGGACAAAAGGGTGGCACAGTGGTGCAGTGGGTGGCACCGTAGCCTCACAGCTCCAGCGACCTGGGTTCAATTCTGGGTACTGCCTGCGTGGAGTTTGCAAGCTCTCCCTGTGACTGTGTGGGTTTCCACCAGGTGCTCTGGTTTCCTCCCACAGCCAAAGACTTGCAGGTTGATAGGTAAATTGGCCATTATAAATTGCCCCTAGTGTAGGTAGGAGAATTGTGGGGATGTGGTAGGGAATATGGGATGAATGTAGGATTAGTATAAATGGGTGGTTGATGGTCAGCACAGACTCAAAGGGCCTGTTTCAGTGCTGTGTCTCTCTCTCTCACTTTCTCATAAGCCTCCAGAGCCACTGAAGTCACTTCAACCTCAAGAGAGAAAAGACTCCGACATCAAAGCAAGTTAAAGTGTCCACTGGGCCCCAATGAACAGTAAGTCTTATTGGCAACCAAAGACTCCACATTGAACTCAAATGACTGTAAATACACCAGCTATTACCTTTATTCTTTCTACTTTTTCTGTCTCTATCTGCATGTGTGTTTATCGCGCATGCATGCTAGCGTGGTCGCTAGTAGTCGTTAACCGGATTAGAGTTTAAGGTTAATAAACTTCCACTTTTCTTGTTTAAATCTAAGGAAACCTGTCGGATTAATTTCTTTGCCTTACAATTGGAAAGCGGTGAACATGGATTCACTGAGGGGGAGCTAAAACACGGTGTTTTTAAAATTAAACCCTGATAGGGTTAAACCAGGCGAAGGTTGAGAGGGAACCCTTCGACCCCTTTCTCACCTGGTCATAACACTCTCTATAAAATGATTAAAAGGTGAAAATTCTTCAAGGTGATTGGTAGCTGAGCCTGCCTGATAGCATCATTTTTGCTGGATGCCAGAGATCCCCTTGAGTGGACGTTAGAATGAAAGTAACATAGTGAAAGGGGAAATACATATCACAGCGCTCATTAGATCTTGATAGACAGTTTTCTTCTAGGTTAGCGGCAAGTACTGTGGCTTCATCACTAGCCGTAAAACCCAGGCCAATGTATATTAAGAGTTTCAGGAGAAACAGATACTGGTCAGTTATTCTCTGTAACACTGTCCTATTAACGATTCTCTTTTGTTATATCTTGCCCCACCCCCCACTTTACTTTCTTAAAACCCTTTACATTTCTAATATTTGTCAGTTCTGATGAAGGATCACTGATGTGAAACGTCAACTCTGCTTCTCTCGCCACAGATGCTGCCAGACCTGCTGAGTATTTCCAGCACTTCTTGTTTTTATTACTGATCTGCATGTTTCTGTGCTGGTGGGAACACACCAAATTAAAATTGTCCAATCATACACAGAGCACAGCATTGTGCATCGCGGTCTAAATGTCAACATGGGTGCAGTCACTAATCCTCTGGACTCTGCAGAATTCACATTGATTCAATTAGTCGGGCAAAAGTGATACATTCATTGGCTGTTTTAAATGAATCCACTTGCAACCTTCTGGTTATATCTGTGTGCAGAAAACTGGCTGACATTATAGATGTTCCAAGTGCTAACGTGGCAAGAGCAAAATGCATAAATATCAAGGGTCACGCTGACTTACAAGTTGTACAGAGGTCTTCCTGAAACCATTGCTTCCCTGATAAACCTCTTTCGGCATGTTTCTATTTTTTCCATTCATTTGTGAGATATCAGCATCGCTGGCAAACCAGCATTTATTGCCCATCCTTAATTGCCCCGAGAAGCTGGTGGTGAGCCACCTTCGTGAACCACTGAAGTCCATGTGGTTAGGAAGGGAGTTCCAGGCTTGTGATGCAGTGACAGTGAAGGAACAGCGATATAGTTCCAAGTCAGAATGATGTGTGGCTTGGAGGGGAACTTACAGGTGGTGGTGTTGCAACGTGTCTGCTGTCCTTCTCCTTCTTGGTGGTAGAGGACACAAGTGCTGTCAAAGGGGCTTTAGTGAGTTGCTGTAGTGCATCTTGTAGATGGTACATACTGTTGTCACTGTGTGCTGGTGGTGGAGGGAGTGAATATTTAAGCTGGTGGATGGGGTATCGATCGAGCGGGCTGCTTTGTCCTGAATGGTGTCGAGCTTCTTGAGTGTTATTGGAGCTGCACTCATCCAGGCAAGTGGAGAGTATTCCATCACACATCAGACTTGTGCCTTGTAGATGGTGGACAGGCATTGGGGAGTCAGGAGATGAGTTACTTGTGCAGAAATCCCAGCCTCTGTCCTGCTCTTGTCATAGAGTCATAGAGATATACAGCACAGAAACAGGCCCTTCGGCCCATTGTGTCTGTGCTGGCCATCAAACACCTATCTATTCTAATCCCATTTTCCAGCACTTGGCCCATAGCCTTCTATGCTATGGCATTTCAATTGCTCATCTAAATACTTCTTAAACATTGTGAGGGTTCCTGCCTCTACCACCTCTTCAGGCAGTGTGTTCCTCTGATTGAAACATTTTTCCTCAAATCCCCTCAAAACCTCCTGCCCCTTACCTTAAATCTATATCCCTTGGTTATTGACCCCTCCGCTAAGGGAAAAGGTTTCTTCCTATCTAACCTATCAAAGCCCCTCATAATTTTGTATACCCCAATCAGGTCCCCCCTCAGCCTTTCCTGCTCTGAGAACAACCCCAGCCTTTTCAGTGTCTCTTCATAGCTGAAATGCTCCAGCCCAGGCAGCATCCTGGTTAATCTCCTCTGCACCTTCTCCAGTGCAATCACATCCTTCCTATAGTGTGGTGCCCAGAACTGTACACAGTACTCCAGCTGTGGCCTAACTAGTGTTTTATACAGCTCCATCATAACCTCCTTGCTCTTATATTCTATGCCTCGGCTGATGAAGGTAAGTATCCCATATGTCTTCCTAACCACCTTATCTACCTGTGCTGCTGCCTTCAGTGATCTATGGACAATGACACCAAGGTCCCTCAGACCCTCTGTACTTCCTAGGGTCCTACCATCCATTGTATATTCCCTTGCCTTGTTAGTCCTCCCAAAATGCATCACCTCACACTTCTCAGGATTAAATTCCATTTGCCACTCCTCTGCCCATCTTACCAGCCCATCTATATCGTCCTGTAATCTAAGGCTTTCCTCCTCACTATTTACGACACCACCAATTTTCATGTCATCTGCGAACCTACTTATCATGCCTCCTATATTCACGTCTAAATCATTAATGTAAACTACAAACAGCAAGTGTCCCAGCACCGATCCCTGCGGTGCACCACTGGTCACAGGCTTCCACTCGCAAAAACAACCCTCGACCACTACCCTCTGCCTTCTGCCACTAAGCCAATTTTGAATCTAATTTGCCAAATTGCCCTGGATCCCATAGGCTCTTACCTTCTTAACCAATCTCCCATGCGGGACCTTATCAAAAACCTTACTGATGTCCATGTAGACTACATCAACTGCTTCACCCTCATCTACACATCTAGTCGCCTCCTCGAAAAATTCAATCAAATTAGTTAGACACGATCTTCCCCTGACAAGGTCATGCTGACCATCCCTGATTAATCCCTGCCTCTCCAAGTGGAGATTAATCCTGTCCCTCAGAACTTTTTCCAATAGTTTCCCAACCACTGATGTTCGACTCACTGGCCTGTAATTACTTGGTTTATCCTTACTACCCTTCTTGAATAATGACACCACATTTGCAGTCATCCAGTCCTCTGGCACCTCTCCTGTGGCCAGAGAGGATTTAAAATTTTGTGTCAGAGCCCCTGCTATCTCCTCCCTTGCCTCACATAACAGCCTGGGATACATCTCATCTGGGCCTGGAGATTTATCCACTTTTAAGACCGCCAAAACAGCTAATACTTCCTCCCTTTCAATGTTAATATGTTCAAGTATATCACAATCCCCCTCCCTGATCTCTACACCTACATTGTCCTTCTCCATAATGAACACAGATGAAAAGTAATCATTTAAAACCTCACCTATGTTCTCCGGCTCTACACACAGGTTGCCACTTTGGTCCCGAATGGGCCCTACTCTTTCCCTGGTTTTCCTTTTGCCCTTAATATACTTATAAAATGCCTTAGGATTTTCCTTTATCTTGCCCGCCAGTGTTTTTTCATGTCCCCTCTTCGCTCTCCGAACTACTTTTTTAAGTACTGCCCTACACTTTCTGTACTCCTCTAGTGCCTCTGTTGTTTTCAACGTATTTATGTGGCTGGCCCAGTTAAGTTTCTAGTCAATGGTGAACCCCAGGATGTTGATGGTGGGGAATGTAGCGATGGTAATTCCATTGAACATCAAAGGGAGATTGTTAGATTCTCTCTTGATGGAGATGGTCATTGCCTAGCATTTGTGTGACGTGAATGTTACTTGCCACTTATCAGCCTAAGCCCGAATGTTATCCAGATCTTGCTGCATGCGGGCATGGACTGCTTAAATATCTTGGAGTCGCAATTGGTTCTGAACATTGTGTAATCATCAGCAAACATTCCCACTTCTGACCTTATAATGGAGGGGACGTCATTGATGAAGTAGCTGAAGATGGTTGAGCCCATGACACTACCCTGAGGAACTCCTGCAGTGACGTCCTGGGACTGAGATGATTTGCCTCCATAAACCACAACCGTCTTTATTTTGTGCTAGGTACGACTCCAACCAGCAGAGAGTTTTCTCCCTGTTTGCCATTGACTCCAGTTTTGCTCGGGCTCCTTGATGTCATACTCAGTCAAATGCTGCCTTGATGTCAACAGCAGTCACTCTCACCTCACCTCTGGAATTCAGCTGTCTCGTGCATGTTTGAACAAAGCTGTAATGAGGTCAGGAGCCGAGTTGCAGCTTTGTATACACTTCCATAGCATGAATACTCATTACCCTACAATTATTTCAAATTATTTCCTACCTGCCAGATTAAGGTAGCAGTGAATGGGAATCTTGTGGCACCCGGCTCACGTTTGTTTAAAGGTGGCGTACACCAATCGGCCTTAAGCTGTTGTGTCTGAGGTTAGTGGCTTCATGTTTTAAACTCTTCAGCACAAGGAAGGGCAACATTGGAATGGATTTTTGGTTTCAGGCTCGGCACCAGCAAATGCTATTGTTCTCAGGGGATGACGGGGAAGGCACGGGGGGTGGGGAAGGATACAGGGTGGAGTCTCGGGTACATGGAGGAGCAGGGGAGGGTAGTTGGGGAGGGAAGGGTGGGGTCTTGGGTGCATGGAGGAGCAGGGGAGGGTAGTTGGGGAGGGAAGGGTGAGGTCTTGGGTGCATGGAGGATCAGGGGAGGGTAGTCGGGCAGGGAAGGGTGGGGACTCGGGTACATGGAGGAACAGAGGAGGGTAGTCGGGCTGGACAGGGTGGTGCCTCGGGTATATGGAGGAGTAGGGGAGGGTAGTTGGGGAGGGAAGGGTGGGGTCTTGGGTGCATAGAGGAGCAGAGGAGGGTTGTTGGGCTGGACAGGGTGGCGTCTTGGGTACATTGAGGAGTAGGGGAGGGTAGTTGGGGAGGACAGGGTGGGGTCTCAGGTACATGGAGGAGTAGGAGAGGGATTATTGTTGTGTTTAGGGCCTGCACCAGGTAATGTTGATGAGGCAGTGAGGCGGGTGGATGTCTTTTGCAAAATAGATTAGAGTTATGGTTAGGACAGGCCTAAGGGGAGGTCTGAATGCTATCCATGTCGGGATGCTGTGGTGCAAACTCAGGGCGCTGGCTGGAAGAGGGAATGATCACAGTTACCGGGGCCAGCTGGATTTGGTAGGGTGGAAGGTCTGGAGTAAGGATTGGATCTTCAATATGATGAGGTGGCAGGAGGAGGCTGGAAGCTGGGAAAACCTGCCTGAAATGACACATGCACCATTTTGCCAAATGATACTGTAAACCACATGTCCATTCAAGGATTTCAATTGATTGGGAGGAGACCAATGATGGTTGGGTTGAATACAAGCTGTATGCAGTATGATTCGCCTACAAGCTATCTGCTCATTATTTCAATGGAACAGCTCCAGGGCAAAGTGCAGGTGAATTTTAACACTGGTCTTACTTTAAAAGATGCAAAGCTGCAAATACATGGGTCGCATACACCCAATTAATCACCTACCATGGAAGAAGAGCAGAGGATGCGACTGAGGAGAGCTCTTGCAGCTCACTGGCTGATGACACAACACCAGCAGCAGGCAGCACATGAGGGTGAGACAACTCAGAATGAGGGCATCCATTATAGAAGATTGGCGCTGGCGCATGAGCTCATCCTCAGGACAAGGACAAACTTCCTTCAGATGTCTGAGATTCCATTCCAGAGATGCCTGACAATGTCACGCAAGTTGCTCAATGAAATTTGTGTGAACAATCATCATGACCTGCAACCATGTGGTTCTGATAGGGTTCCCATGCCAGTTGCCCTCAACATTACTGCAGCACCCAAGTCTTTTGCTAAGGGTACTTTCCATGGCTCAGCAGTCGACATATGTGCCATCTCACAGGCTGCTACTCATAGTGAGTCAAAGAGGTGACCAATGCCCTATTCTGTTGTGCCAATGATTTCATCTATTTCCCAGTAAATGAGGAAAGCCGGGCAGCAAGGTCAGTGGCCTTCAGCGCTATTGCTCGTTTCCCTAGAGGGCAAGAGATGATCAGAGAGAACATTATCTTTGGCCATTCCAGCAAAGAATGATGCACTTACCTAATTAAAGCTCAAATATGTCAAAATCCAACTTGGCAGAATGTTCAGAAACCCCTGCGACCTGCTTCATTTCTGTAAGGTATTCGGACGCCTCGAGGAAAAGCAACAATAGCAGCAGCAGTGGAGATGACCTTAATGCCCTGTTTGATATGAACTTTGTTGTAAACTACCTGTGTCTCCATGGTAATAGTGTCTGGCATCCAGGCATTTCCCCTGGAACTGAAGATGCTGTGCCGTTACATCACTTTGATTAGACTGGCACATCAAGTACAATCAGGGTTGTGATGAAGCTGCAGCAGCTACTACACAGTGCTTGTGAGAGAAACCCTAAAGAACTTAGACTGGAAAGCATGTCTCTATGGAATAATGCAAAACATCTTCATGAAGCAAGCAGCTGTCATTGAAAACTGAAGGCACAAATGTCAACTCTAGCAACTCAGTATTAAATACTTTGAAAGCATAAATTCATGCCAGCCATAAGGCAACAATAATCAGTATCCTCTTCAGATTGCTAACATTAAATGAGCAATGAGAATGTATGAGAGTAAATCAAATAAATGTATTTCACAGTACTATACATTCTGTTGACACTATCATGACCACCTGTGCCAACTTTGTGCTCATAACTGCTACTTTTACACTTTCTGCCACTACATCTAGGTGCTAATTCGACATTAGCAACTGAGATGGAGGCAGTCTGCTCATTGTGCTAACCCTTTTCCCTGGATGACCATGGCGGGCGCCGTCTGGAGAAATGGGGCCTTGAAGGCTCCATCCTTCTGGGAGTCTCCAGTACTGGTGCTTGAGCATCCCCCACTGTGCTTACCTGCTGGAGGTGAGGGGGTCAATGTCCAGGGAGGAAGAAGAGATGCCGCTGACCCTGGGGCTGTCCTGGGAGGAAGGCCCTGGGGCAGCTGGCATGCGCTCCTACCCTATTTGAGTGCATGATGGAACCTGCTTGTCTCCATAAGGGGAAGGGGCACCTGGAGGGAAGTCCAGGTTCCTCGTCCCCCTCTCGCTTAGCCACTGCTGCATCGAGCCCATGACGACAGCGATGGAGTACAGGTCAGAGCACATATGGCTCAAGGGCTCAACCAGACTCGTCACGGAGCTCGACAAACTCTTCACTGTGGAAGCCATACAATCAAATGCCTGAGACATGACAAATGTCATGACTTGCATGGACTCCTCCATGGAAAGTGCAAAGTAACACATGATCGAAGGCATCTCCAACATATTTTCCACATGGCTTTACTGCACATTCTTCTTGTAGCCTCAAACAGAGGATCGTCATCTGCATGAGGCCGAGCAGGGGCCTTGTCCCCAGCAGCCCTCCGATTGTAACATGCTCCCTCAGCTGCTGGGACATGTCTGTGTCGTGCCCACCACTTTGTGACCCTGATTCTAATCTTACACTCTCTGCAGACCGTGTGGCCGCATCTGCGCTGGCGGAGGTGGAAGAAGAGGCAGGTGATGGTGCACCCTCTGGGGTATTGCCGGCATCTTCCCCAGAGGAGGCGGCCTATTTGTCACGGTGTGC
The DNA here is from genome assembly GCF_036365525.1 of Heterodontus francisci. Classification (NCBI taxonomy): domain Eukaryota; kingdom Metazoa; phylum Chordata; class Chondrichthyes; order Heterodontiformes; family Heterodontidae; genus Heterodontus; species Heterodontus francisci. The sequence continues at coordinate 152,199,468 of NC_090373.1, read as the reverse complement.
AGCTGGTCAAGTGCGGGCATCTGCAGTGGCAAAACAAACAGCAACTCACTAAGCATCATTGCATTGTGAGGTCAACACCTCAATGCACATTCCTCCTGTGATCACATATGGCTGCAACACTAAATCTAACACTTCATCCTTATACCTTGACGATCCTGCCTCGCTGTCAGCAATTGCTCAACCACCCTCCTCTCCAGCCAACTCTACTGACTCCTCCTTTGCTGGTGTGAGTAATCTCAGGTCAGGCCTGTTCTGGTCTGCTCATGTACATTGTGGGACTGTTTATCCTGAAGGAGAAGGTGCTGATTTAATCAGATGTCAAATGATGCCTAAGAAACATTGTCCACATGCATCGACATCACTTTTTCTGGACTGTCATTCGCACACTGCATCCAAGTGCAAATATGCGCCACACTTACATATTCTGCACAATCATGTGGTATTTGACACCAAGGCTGATCATGCAATATAATGCCTCCCATGACTGCCCACTGTCATATACACACTCTCACAAGAGCCAAGGAGCAGAACACTTGTACATCTTCAGCGACATCACTTACCCTTGCAGACCTGAACAAGTCATTGACATGTTTCTGACACTGGACCCAGGTTCTACGTGTGACCCCCACAGTTTGTTATCTCCTCTGTCACCTCCATCCAGGTCAGGCAGGAAGGTCTCCTGAGTCCATCCTTTGGAAAAAGGAGCTCCCGCCTTTCCCTGACGGCCTAGAGGAAACACTGCAAGGAGGCATCACGGAATCGTGAGGCTAGATGCTGCCTGCTGGCTGACATGTGGGCGGTGTTGGTGAGGGGGTTGCAAATAAAAAGGTGAGTTGGTGCTAGGGTTGTAGAGATTGCAAGAGATGAAGGATTCAAAAAAATTACCTAATTTGTGCAAAATGAAAAATAAAATCTTCGTTAAGAAGATAGACTGGGCTGGCTGCTGAACCTACAGGCTTACACTGCAAATGATTTATAGCCAAAGCATTAATGATGCTTTGTAGATTGATGGTGGGTTCCACCAATGATAATCCGTTCCTGCCGCATGATTGCACATGTCTCCCATGCCCAACGCCGGCACTTAAATTTAAATATCCTATTGGATGGGAAATACAAAAATAGGTGGAAGTGGAAGTGCCGCCCGCTTCTGGCTTTGCCATTTGAGACACCATGGGACTCATAAAATAGCACCCTGGGTTTCTGATAAAGGTTGTATAAGATATATTATGGGCAGACAGAGACTTCTGTGCCATCGAAGAGAAAGGATACTGCCTAATACTGGAATTGGCTTTGAACTCTCCACCTGAGGAAGCGTACCAGGGTTTCACCATTCAAGTTTGCTTACCCACTGTTTTTTTTCAGGTTTTTTTCAGGTTTGCACTTGCTGCTGTTCAATATTCAGTGTATTTACACCTAATCTGTACTAATGCTTTGTCTTTCAACACACCATTAACATATTGTTTGCCTTTGCTCCGTGACCTTTTGGTCAGCTATGTGGCCTGGTCCAATCTACACCTTCTCCTTTGTTATCTCTTGCCCCACCCCCACCTCACTTGCTTATAATCTGTGACTTTTCTAATATTTGTCAGTTCCGAAGAAGGGTCACTGACCCGAAACGTTAACTCTGCTTCTCTTTCCACAGATGCTGCCAGACCTGCTGAGTGATTCTAGCATTTCTTGTTTTTATTTCAGATTTCCAGCATCCGCAGTATTTTGCTTTTATTTCACCATTCAACCTTGTCTGGAGTATAACAAGAGAATTCTGCTACTGTGAAAAATAAAACAACAGCGAATCCATCCTCCTAAACCTTGAGAGCTTTTCTCGGTGAACAAAAAAGGATTACAGGCCTGCATCATTTCAAGTTTTCGCCCTGGGGAAAAGAAAGTGTAACAGGGAACTCTTAAAAATTATAAGACTTAAACCCATGCTATTTTTATAATCATAATATTTTCTTGAGTGTGTGTGTATCTGTGTGAATGTGAGAGTGGGTGTAGTTGCGTATATATTCAGGTATTGAACAATAAACATTTATCTTTCATTTAAAACTTATGAGAAAACCTGTCATTTGTCTGGTCCTGACAATTAAAGCACTCATGGGGTTAAAACAGATTTTTTTAAACACGTTATCTTCAGCAAGTTGGGAGGTGAAAAAGGTGGCGACATTCCTATCATTTCTCACCTGTCTGTAACACCTCTCAAAATAAGGTAAACATTCACCTTCGTAGCCTGTCTACCCGTTATCTAGATGATCTCATTCCACCTTGTTAGTGTTAAAGTAGCAAACAAGCAAATGTCGTCATTATATAAACATGCATTCAAAAACTTGCAAAATAAAATTTAAAAAGCCAGGAACAGAAAGAGAATCTCTTCTATAATTGATGTGGCCCAACCTATTTAAACTCCTGAAGCAACACTTTTCTCTGCCATGTACCAGTTATTACATTATCTCTCCAGCAAGACCTAACATAACAGCTCAACTCCAATTACTGTACAAAGAATCCCCAGCTCTTCAGACTATCATTAATATTTATTTGTTACAGGAATGTTTCTCCAATAAAGCCAACCAACCTGAACAGAACCAGGTTTAACAACGAGCTGCAAATATCACCCAATGCCCACAAAATGATTGAGATGCATCTACCAGTTCATTATGTTTTACAGTCCTGAATAAGTAGGCCCTTTAGTCAGGACAGTTTATGTATGACGTATTTTTAAATTCTTGGAGGTAATAAGGACTGACTTAATGGGCTGCATTTTATTGGGTCTCCGACGCCAGGAACGGTGGCAGGGGGAGGGCATGAAGATGGTTATGGATGAGGCCCACCACTGACACTGACGCCAGCAGAGCCCGTCCCGATCTCAGCGGCAGCGGCGAGGCCTCATGGTGGTCCCCCCCCGCCGCTCGGCGACGGGACCTGCATTACAATATGCAGATGGGCACTTACCTTTCATTAACATGCCGCCCGCTATGATTCTGACAGCAGGTTGAGAGCTTCATTCCGACAGCCGGCAATAACGTGCCTTCGAATCCCTATTCGGAGAAACGAGGCGCAACACCTGTGGGGGTGGGAGAGGAGGTGATTTTATTAATGCGGGAGTGGGGGAGCGTGGTCACATGCTTTGGATTGGTTGGCGGGATGATGGGAAGGAGTTGATGGTTAGAATTCATGAACTTTGTGGGGGGGGGAAGGTTCACGTAGTCAAGGTAAGTATTTTGGGGCGGGGTCAGTGGGCAAGGCATTAAATGTAAGGCATTGGGGGGGGGTGGGAGAGGGGATGGAAAGAGTTTTTAAGATTATTTTCAATATTTTTTAATGGATTATGACATTAAAAATTCAACCTGTCATTTAGGAGTTGAAGTCTTTTAAAAATGGCGCTGGTGCCTGCACAATGGCGCCCGACATCACTGCCAGGAACGGCTCACCCGCCCCTCCATGGCATTGGGGGGAGTGGCTGCCCCAGCCATGCTAATGAGCCACCGCGTTTGCAATTGCGTCGGCTCCGCGACGTGGACAACCTGTGTGTAGGCCGCCATGTTTTTCACCCGGCACCTATTTCGACGCCAGGCTTTTAAAATGCAGCCCAATTTTATGTATCCAGTGTTTCAAAATTTAACTTTAGTTTCAACACTTTTTTTTCTCAATCTTTTATCAGTTATTAATTCCAAAATTTTAATTTTAAATAGCTTTAGAGCTGAAACATAAAATAAAATTTGATCTCATAACCTGTCAGGACAGATGCTTGTTGCATTGTGAGAGAGATTGTGTCAATGTTCTGTCCTCACAATTGGATGGCAGACAGGACATGCCACCTTGCCAGCCAGCAAAACTGATTATTTTGGTGAGGTGTAACGTTTTTGATTCAGTAGATGTCTGACCCTAAGGGGTTCTTCTAATTGACGTTTGGAAGACTTTAGCAAATGTTTTTTGTGCCAAATTGGGTGGAAAATAATACACTAAACTGCAATAATTATATGGACCAATGTGCCAGCATCTGCAGAGAAGTGTGATGCCAAGTCCAGTTTTACAAAAAGTCATTAGTAAGCAGAACTAAATTTTGGGCAAGATGCAGTGACAACTGAACATATGTGTTCTTACCTCGGCACAGATAGTGATGGAGAATTTTACATCCAATTCACTATTAGGCATTTAAGAAGACGTGCAGTATATCAGAGAAGAGCCACTATAGGTTTATTTATTTTGGTTCCAAGCTTGATTAATCTCAAGGATCTGTCACAATTCATCTAACTTCTGCAGCTGGTGAAGTATACTATAGAGACATTGAGGATTGTCGGGGAAGATTAACAAGACTGAGCAATTGTCTACATGCAAGAAGTGGCAGCGAGTCTCATCAAATCAGTGACCCATCGATTCATGGATTTGTGAGAAAGATTAAGTAGTCACGCTCTGCCCTGTTACAAAAATGGAGTAATTGCCAAGCACAAGGCTTTAACCACGCTAAGTAGTTGCATGGAAAGTCATATGGAAACCCCTTAACCACACTGAACTGGTGCCAGCCATTAAAGAATTTTCCATTGGGTATTTTCAACATATTTTGTTTCAAAAAAGTACGGGGTATAAATTGAACTTGGGCAGTAGTGCAATAGGAGCCAGAGTGAATTATCCATCTGTTTCACATTCCGCCCGATTTTCTGTCCTGTTGATTGCAATGGAAAAGAGAATTAAGCAGTGTAAAATGGGCTGCATATTCTCTAGCATGCTATTTGCTCTATATTTCAATAAATTAATATCCCCATCTCTTTCGCCAACAACAGTCAGTTTGTCATTCATTCATTCTAATTACTTCTAACAAAATATTAAACAAATACTCTGGGCACCGTACTTAACAATACTGCAAATATAGTGAGACGATTTCCCAGTCACTATTTCAAGCAGAATTATAGGTGTTCTGAAAGAATGTTTTTTTATTATGATTTTGATCAGGGTCGTAATGAGAGCAAAGTTACTGTCTATATCCCAAATATATAACTGGAGGAAATCTTCCCCCATTAAGGTAAAATTAAAACTTCCCCCAGGAGTCAGGAGCATGAGCGTTAAATGAATTAATGGGTTTATTGATTCACTCAGAATGTGTTAAAGAGAAAATATTCATGGAAATGCACAGGCTAATGGATAATGGTTTACAGTAGTAAATACTGACTTCAGCTGAGGGGAGTAGTGCTTAATAGGTGAAGTTTACACAAATAAAGTAAAATATGCAAGTCTAAATATTGATGAATTTCACATATTTGAGTTTCAAACAAATTTGGGAACTGATTGGCAATTATCAGTTGCCTCTATGAAGCAATCAGAGTGCTGTTATCATTGAAATTAAAAGAAAAAGCTTGAAATTATTACTGGTGATGTAAGCAGACAAATGTTTTATATGTTTGCATAGCATTACTCTGGCTGTTATTTTAACACAGCCATTAAGCTGTTAATACTAAGCAGGTTAAGTCCTTTGCTAAAATAACAGAGGGATCAATGTTATGTGTTTACTATTACTGCAACAAAACTTCCCATACTATGCAGTCTAACCAACCAAGTTAGCATTCCTGAAGGCAATATTGAAACATCAGAATGGAATTAGATGTTTGGTTTATTGCTGCCTTTTATTACCTACTGAAATGACAAATATTGACTGTAGTTGAAGACTGTAGGGTAATGACTTTCCTCAGGGGTGGAACCATGAGTCACGAAGTTAACGACCATGATTTATTTGGACATTACTATGTACGTCAAGTCATCTCCACAAAGCAGGAATGAGGAGAGTGGCTTCCTCCATAGTCTAAAACTTAAATTTCACTGAAGGCAAAAATTTCTCCTGTCAATCGTTTTAGTGACCAGTAAGCATGAGTACAAAGCAAGATTTTCTATTTTACACCTTCTAACTTTTTCTTGCTAAACCCATCAGTGAAGAATTTTACCTCCCAATAAAATGCAGTTGTTTTTGTTTTTTGCTACAGATTTTGCCTTGCATGTAGTTGCATTGACTTATTTGAACTGGAGTAACTATTTTTATAGCACCTACGATCGTGCGCTGTTTCTCATGAAGTGATTTTATTTCTGTTTATTTGTTGCTTGTGAATTGTTGTAGAGGTGTATGCCCAATTACATCATTAAAGAGAATTTGAAACTATAATACTACCTGGAATGGGCGAGTTGTCTTATGAGGAAAGGTTGGACTGGCTAGGTGTAGCTGCTGGTGATTAGAAGAGTAAGAGGCGACTTAATTGAAACATAAGATCCTGAGGGGTCTTGACAGAGTGGATGTGGAAAGGATATTTCCCCTTGTGGGAGATTCTAGAACTAGGGGTCACTGTTTAAAAATAAGGGGTCACCCACTTAATCAGATTAGATTAGAGATACAGCACTGAAACAGGCCCTTCGGCCCACCGAGTCTGTGCCGAACATCAACCACCCATCCATACCAATCCTACACCAATCCCACATTCCCACCAAACATCCCCACCCGTACCCACATTTCCCTACCACCTACCTACACCAGTGACAATTTATAATGGCCAATTTACCTATCAACCTGCAAGTCTTTTGGCTTGTGGGAGGAAACCGGAGCACCCGGAGAAAACCCACGCAGACACAGGGAGAACTTGCAAACTCCACACAGGCAGTACCCGAAATCGAACCCGGGTCCCTGGAGCTGTGAGGCTGCAGTGCTAACCACTGCGCCACTGTGCCGCTGTGCCGACGGATATGAGGAGAAATTTTTTCTCTCAGAGGGTTGTGAGTCTTTGGAACTCTCTTCCTCAAAAGGCGGTGCAAACAGAGTCTTTGAATATTTTTAAGGCAGAGGTAGATAGATTCTTGATAAACAAGGGGGTTAAAGGTTATTGGGGGTAGGCGGGAAAGTGGAGTTGAGGCTATGATCTTACTGAATGGTGAAGCAGGCTCGAAGGGCCGAGTGGCCTACTCCTGCTCCTAATTCGTATGTTCGGATATTTGTATGGTCGAACAGCAGACCTGAGACTTGGAATGGTTCTACACCAGGAGCTGTCATTAATAAATGGCAGTTTCCCATGTGGTGGAGGGCCCACCCACTGCTGGTAAAATGCTAGTGGCAGCAGGAACATGTCTTTAATTGGCCACTTAAGTGGTTCAATTGGCCTCTGGGTGGGAGGGCCATCTGCCACCTTTCCCACCACTGGCAAGATGGCATGACAGCGGGAAGACAATGGGTACTCCATTCTCCATATTTCCTTGCTTTTTTACAGGCACTCCCGCTTCCCAGCCTGTCTCCAGTGGGCTGGTAAAATTCAGCCCCAGGTTCTCCCTCCACTATGATACTCAGTGATACCACAATGGTACTCTTTCTGCCAGGCTGCAAGCTCCATCACCCCCATTGCATTACTGCCAAACACCAGGAGTACAACCAAAGCCCAGGACAGGGCAACACAACTCCATCCCCTTCCCCAGTACTGCCAAGCACCAGAAGATTAACACCAATTAAGCCTTGCATCAGGTACATTGTGGGCGCTGTTGCAAACAAAGGAATTTTTTAAGGGAAACAAAGAACATAATGTAAAATAGATTAAACAATAGAAAGAAATTATTTAGAAATTATGTGAAGGTGATTCAACTCACAGCAAAACAGCAACCAGCAGCTGAAAAAAGATCAACACAAGAGACATAAAGTTAGAATTAGAATTAGAATATTACAGCGCAGTACAGGCCCTTCGGCCCTCGATGTTGCGCCGATCATCTGACCTACACTATTCCATTTACATCCATATGTCTATCCAATGACCACTTAAATGCCCTTAAAGTTGGCGAGTCTACTACTGTTGCAGGCAGGGCGTTCCACGCCCCTACTACTCTCTGCGTAAAGAAACTACCTCTGACATCTGTCCTATATCTTTCACCCCTCAACTTAAAGCTATGTCCCCTCGTGTTTGCCATCCTCATCCGAGGAAAAAGACTCTCACTATCCACCCTATCTAACCCTCTGATTATCTTGTATGTCTCTATTAAGTCACCTCTCCTCCTCCTTCTCTCTAACGAAAACAACCCCAAGTCCCTCAGCCTTTCCTCGTAAGACCTTCCTTCCATACCAGGCAACATCCTAGTAAATCTCCTCTGCACCCTTTCCAAAGCTTCGACATCCTTCCTATAATGCGGTGACCAGAACTGCACGCAATACTCCAGGTGCGGCCTCACCAGAGTTTTGTACAGCTGCATCATGACCCCGTGGCTCTGAAACTCGATCCCCCTACTAATAAAGGCTAACACACCATATGCCTTCTTAACAGCCCTATTAACCTGGGTAGCAACTTTCAGGGATTTATGTACCTGGATACCAAGATCTCTCTGCTCATCTACACTACCAAGAATCTTCCCATTAGCCCAGTACTCTGCATTGCTGTTACTCCTTCCAAAGTGAATCACCTCACACTTCTCCGCATTAAACTCCATTTGCCATCTCTCAGCCTAGCTCTGCAGCCTATCTATGTCCCTCTGTACCCTACAACACCCTTCGACACTATCCACAACTCCACCGACCTTCGTGTCATCCGCAAATTTACTAACCCACCCTTCTACACCCTCATCCAGGTCGTTTATAAAAATGACAAACAGCAGTGGCCCCAAAACAGAACCTTGCGGTACACCACTAGTAACTAAACTCCAGGATGAACATTTGCCATCAACCACCACCCTCTGTCTTCTTTCAGCTAGCCAATTTCTGATCCAAAGCTCTAAATCACCTTCAACCCCATACTTCCGTATTTTCTGCAATAGCCTACCGTGGGGAACCTTATCAAACGCCTTACTGAAATCCATATACACCACATCCACGGCTTTACCCTCATCCACCTGTTTGGTCACCTTCTCGAAAAACTCAATAAGGTTTGTGAGGCACGACCTACCTTTCACAAAACCGTGCTGACGATCGCAAATGAACTTATTCTTTTCAAGATGATTATAAATCCTGTCTCTTATAACAACAACTGTGGAAAACTTTTCAAGCCAGTCTTTTTGGTTGATTACTGGAGTAAACAGTTTGCAGGCCTCTCAGCAACCATAAAATCAGGATCTGCGCATTTAGGACAGCGATGAGGAGAAATATTTTCTCTCAGAGAGTCATATGTCTGTGGAACTCTCTTCCCCAGAGAACGGTGGAGGCAGGGTCATTGAATGTTTTTAAGGCAGAGGTAGACAGCTTCTTGGCAAACAAGGGAGTCAAAGGGTATTGGGGGTAGACAGGAAAATGGAGTTGAGTTCACAAACAGATCAGCCATGATCTTATAGAATGCAGAGCAGGTTTGAAGGGCCGAATAGCCTTCTTCTGCTCCTAGTTCATATGTCTGTATGTTCAAAATAAAAATATGGGTGCAGAGGAGATTCACCAGGATGTTGCCTGGGCTGGAGCATTTCAGCTATGAAGAGAGACTGAAAAGGCTAGGGTTGTTTTCCTTACAGCAGAGAAGGCTGAGGGGGGACCTGACTGAGGTATACAAAATTATGAGGGGCATTGATAGATTAGATAGGAAGAAACTTTTTCCCTTAGCGGAGGTGTCAATAACCAGGGGGCATAAATTTAAAGTAAGGGGCAGGAGGTTTGTAGGAAAAGATTTTTCACCCAGAGGGTGGTTGGAATCTGGAACGCACTGTCTGTAGGGGTAGTGAGGCAGGAACCCTCACAACATTTATTTAGATGAGCACTTGAAATGTCATAGTATACAAGGCTATGGGCCAAGTGCTGGAAAATGGGATTAGAATAGATAGGTGCTTGATGGCTGGCACAGAGATGATGGGTCAAAGGGCCTGTTTCTGTGCAGTATAACTCTATGACTCTAAGGCTTGAGGGGTTTGTCACGGGACCAATTATAATGAATTAACATAATTCTGTCGCCACTTATGAAGGCAGAACTTAACTGAACCAGCCACATAAATACCGTGGCTACAAGAGGCTGGAAATTCTGCGGCACGTAACTCATCTCCTGACTCTCCAAAGCCTGTCCACCAGCCAAAAGGTGCAAGTCAGGAGTGTGATGGAATACTCTCCACTTGCCTGGTTGGGTGCAGCTCCCACAACGCTCCAGAAGCTCAACACAATCCAGAACAAAGCAGCCCATTTGATTGGCAGCTCATCGACCACCTTAAACATTCACTGCCTCCACCACCAGCACACAGTGACTGCAGTGTATATCATCACCAAGGCTCCTTTGACAGCAGCTTCCAAACCTGTGACCTCTACCACCTAGAAGGACAAGGGCGCCACCTGCAAGTTCCCCTCCTCCATAAACCATCCTAACTTGGAACTATATCACTGTTCCTTTATCATCACTAGGTCAAATACATGGAACTCCCTCCCTAGCAGTATTGTGGGTGTACCTACATGGACGGCAACGGTTTAAGAAAGCGACTCACAACCACCTTCTCAAGAGAAATTAGGTATGGGCAATAAATGCTGGCTTTGCCAGAAATGCTCACATTCTGTGAACAAATAATAAAACAAGCTGTTGGGGCTAGGTTAATTGAAAATTTCAACACTGATATTTTTAGGTTTTTGATAGGTTGAGAGTTATGGAACTAGGGTGTGTTAATTCAGCCTAAGCCTGAATGTTGTCCAACTCTTGCTGCATGTGGGCATGGGCTGCTTCAGTAACTGAGGAGTCGTCAATGGTCCTGCACATTGTGCAATCATCAGCAAACAGCCCCACTTCTGGCTTTATGATGGTCATAGATGAAACAGCTAAAGCTGGTTGGGCCTAGGACACAACCCTGAGGAACTCCTGCAGCGATGCCCTAGGGCTTGTGATGGAATATAGGTATAATAGGCTTAATTAGGTAGCATTTGGAAATAGTGTATTATGCCTTTTAGAGTAAAGATTGAATGGATGGTCAGTTTCCAGACCTCACTGAAATTCCACTTTAAGAAGTTGAATATTTCAAGGTCCCTGTTAGAATGGAGTCTCTGTTGTCAGGGGCTTGGAAAATAAATGCACACATTGAAATATCCTGTCAGTAAGAGGTAGCAACAAACTTAATTGGTTTGTGCGGACAAGTCGGCTCTGGAGGTTGCTTTGGGGTAATGGGAAAGGGCAATTAACAATAAATGGAATGTACTCACAGGAACAAGAACGGTTAAGTAAACACAATTATAAACATTTGGGCTAAATAAATGCTCACAACTTCAAATTCCAGTAAAACATTAAGTAAAAATGGTAACTAAAGATATGGATTTTAAACGCACATAGGAAGGTCATATAAATGCTGGAAGTCAGATGACTGCTTAGAAATAGTTTAAAAATGAGAGGTTTTGAAAGCAAAGTTTAAGGATGTTGTATCTTCAAACAACACTTCTCATCCCATGCCTTACTTGGGGGATTTGAGGTAAAAGTTTACTTTAAATTTTGATGGAGATTCTGGATATTCTAAGATAATTTTGCTGTAACGTTAGCAAGGTTAAACATTTGGATAAAAGCAAAATACTGCGGATGCTGGAAATCTGAAACAAAAACAAGAAATGCTGGATTCACTCAGCAGGTCTGGCAGCATCTGTGGAAAGAGAAGCAGAGTTAACGTTTCGGGTCAGTGACCCTTCTTCGGAACTGACAAATATTAGAAAAGTCACAGATTATAAACAAGTGAGGTGGGGGTTGGGCAAAAGATAACAAAGGAGAAGGTGCAGATTGGACCAGGCCACATAGCTGACCAAAAGGTCATGGAGCAAAGGCAAACAATATGTTAATGGTGTTTTGAAAGACAAAGCATTAGTACAGATTAGGTGTGAATATACTCACACCTAATCTGTACTAATGCTTTGTCTTTCAAAACACCATTAACATATTGTTTGCCTTTGCTCCATGACCTTTTGGTCAGCTATGTGGCCTGGTCCAATCTGCACCTTCTCCTTTGTTATCTCTTGCCCAACCCCCACCTCACTTGTTTATAATCTGTGACTTTTCTAATATTTGTCAGTTCCGAAGAAGGGTCACTGACCCGAAACGTTAACTCTGCTTCTCTTTCCACAGATGCTGCCAGACCTGCTGAGTGAATCCAGCATTTCTTGTTTTTGTTAAACATTTGGATCCTATGTTAGAAATAAGAATGTGTGTTATATCTCTCAGTAATATTTGATATTGTGATATACATATACACTTAAGAAGTTAATTGCATGTTAAATTCTTTAATAAATATATAAAAGTTAATAAATCATCTCATGTAGTATTCTGTATACAACTACAAGAACCCCCTCTCTGCGTCTCTTTAAGTGGAGAGATACATAGTGAAGAGAGTTTCCCAGACCCTTATAATATCTGGGATATTTATAACTTAGCCATAAATATTAAAATAGACTATCTGAAAGATGGTAATATTCTCTGTTGGTTTTCTTTCTTTGAGGGAATGCTAGTACAATTCTTTGGACCCAAATAAGTGTCTGAGAATTTGTCTGCTTTGAACTTGATTAAAGGAGATTTATAGGGATGTACTCCTGATTTGGTTTAGTTCCTGTAAGGGGTTAAAGTCATAAATCACTTCAGGCTAAGATGATTGACCTCCAACAACCACAACCATCTTCCTTTGTGCTATGTTTGATTCCAGCCAGTGGAGAGCTTTCTCCCGATTTACTTTGACTTCAATCTCACGAGGGCTTCTTGATGTCACATTCGATCAAATGCTGCCTTGATGCCAAGGGCAATCACTCTCAACTCACCTCTGGAATTCAGCTCTTTTGTTCATGTTTGGACAAAGGCTGTAATTAAGTCTGGTGTCGAGTGGCCGTGGTGAACCCCAAATTGATTATTGGTGATCAGGTTATTAGTTAGTAAGTGCCACTTGATAGCACTGTCAATGACACCTTCCATCACTTTGCTCATGATTGAGAGTATCCCTTTGTATTCCAGCCCCCTTGATATAAAGACCACCATTCCATTAGATTTTTTTTTGTACCTGTCCATTGACTTTTAGTAATTTCTCTGCATGATCCCTAAATCTCTCTGTTCTGCCACAGTTCCTAACTTCTCATGATTCAGAAAATCCTCTTCTCTATATTTCTTAAGTCCAAAATGGATGACCTCACAGTTTCACACATTAAACCTCATGTGCCAGTGCTGTCAAAATCTTGCTTAAATGGAAGCCTTACTTTTAAAATGGTTGAGCTCATTTTGAAGTTTATTATCTAAATGTGAAGTTGGATATGTGACTGGTGAAAAAGAGTAAGTTGGGGAAGTTGGGCTGAATATGGAAGTATGAAATGTCAGGAAAGGGTAGAGGAGAAACAAAGAGGTTGTGCAGAGGCTGGTAGTGGTGAGTGTAAAAGAGGGTGATGGTTCTGACTGGGTGATATAAGTTGCAGGAGTGATGATAGATTTGGAAAGGAATGAAGGAGTAGGAAATTTAGGGGTTTCAGAGTTTCTTGGAACTCAGGTGGAAGCATAAAAGAGGTTGCTGATAAAATGCGTGAATGGGAACGAGAGAGAGAGACTAATTAAGATGAAAAGAATGATGAGGAAAAAGTTTAAATATATATATAGGCAGGGGGTTTTCTGAGCTTGTCAGTATTTCAGGGGATGCATTTTTAAAAAGTCCACAAATATTGAGAGCTGGACTATAAAAGAATGGTACATTAGCATAGAACCACTTTATTGATACCTAAGAAACTTCCTTTATGCCCAGCTTTTATTTTCTATCTTCCAACCATCTTTCTATTTATGAGAGCACATTCAATGTATCTTTGCTGTGAGAATCTTATATGATACATTATCCAATGCTTTTTAAAAATCCAGAAGAAACACATCCACCACATTTCCATTGAAAATCCTCTCTGTTGATACTTCAAAGAATTTTAGCAACTTAGTCAAGCATGTCTGGGCTGCTGGAAGTCTTGCTGAACGACCTTGATCTTCTTAGTACCAAGTGATTGCATCCAGTATTAACAACTAACTGACCTGTAATGTTCTATGTTATCCTTGAAAGTAGACTCACATTAGGCATCCTCCAGTTCACTGGCACAATTTTAGCTTCTATTAATATCTCATAAATTATAGCTAGAACCTCCACTCTTTCTTAAATAAAAAGAAGAAATGCTGGAAATACTCAATTGGTCTGGCAGCATCTGTGGAGAGAGAAGCAGAGTTAACGGCGGACCTGCAAGGAAGCTGATCCGGAGCGGCGGATATAAATAAAGAGTGGGGCTCGAAGCCCTCATTTACCTGGGAGCAGAGTGACGACTGGCGGACCTGCGATTTCGCTGATCTGGAGTGGCAGCTATAAATAAAGAGCAGGGCTCGAGGCCCTCATTTACCTGGGAGCGGAGTGGTGACTGGCGGACCTGCGAGGAAGATGATCTGGAGCGTCGGCAGGCTCTCTCTCGCTCCCTGTGTCTCTCGGCGCGCGCTGAGACTCGAAATAGGAAAAAAAAGACTTACAGTGACATCACGGAAAATCTGCAAGGTGATTGGTTGGCTATGTAACAGCTGTTAGTCAATTTAAATAGCTTAAAAAAAGGGGAATTTTTTTTTGTTTGAAAAAAGACCTCAACTAATAAAGTGAGTACTACTAGTGTGTTTTTTTTAAAATTAGTGTAATTTAGATTGTAGTGGGTAGTGCTTGGAGTAGAACAAGGCCCCTACTGTAATTAGTATTTGTTAAGGGGAGTAACTAATTAATCTAAAGGTAAGTCATGGCAGGGGAGCTCGCACCTGTGATATTCTCCTCCTGCGCAATGTGGGAGATCAGGAACGCTTCCAGTGTCCCTGACAACCATGTGTGCAAGAGGTGTATCCATCTGCAGCTACTGGCTACCTGCATTACGGAGTTGCAGCTGTGGATGGATTCACTGAGGAGCATCTGCAATGCTGAGGACGTTGTGGATAGCACGTTTAGTGAGGTGGTCACACCGCAGGTAATGACTGCCAAGGCAGAAAAGGGATGGGTGACCACCAGGCAGAGTAGTAGCCGCAGGCAGGTAGTGCAGGAATCCCCTGTGGCCATCTCCCTCTCAAACAGATACGCTTTGAATACTGTTAGGGGGGATGGCCTCCCAGGGGAAAGCAGCAACAGCCACGTTCGTGGCACCATAGATAGCTCTGTTGCACAGCAGGGGAGGAAAAGGGTTGGAAGAGCTATAGTGATAGGGATTTTATCGTGAGGGGTACAGATAGGCGTTTCTGTGGCCACAAACGTGACTCCAGGATGGTATGCTGCCTCCCTGGTGCAAGGGTCAAGGATGTCACGGAGCAGCTGCAGGACATTCTGAAGGGGGAGGGTGAACAGTCAGAGGACGTGGTACACATTGGTACCAACGACATAGGTAAAAAGAGGGATGAGATCCTGAAACAAGAATTTAGGAGGCTAGGTATCAGATTAAAAAGCAGGACCTCAAAGGTTGTAATCGCTGGATTACTCCCGGTGCCATGTGCTAGTGAGTATAGGAATAGGAGGATAGAGCAGATGAATGCTTGGCTAAAGAGATGATGCAGGAGGGAGGGCTTTAGTTTCCTGGATCACTGGGTCTGTTTCAGGTGAAGGTGAGACCTGTACAGTTGGACGGGTTGCACCTGAACCGGAACATCCTTGCTGGGAGGTTTGCTAGTGCTGTTGGGGGTGGTGGGGCGGGAGGGGGGGGGGGCTTTAAACTAATTTGGCAGGGGAATGGGATACAGAGTGAAGGTACAGTAGGTGGTGATGCTCAATCAAATATAGAAGAGAAACTGAGTCAGTCTGGAAGGCAGAGCAAATATAGACCTGTTAAGGCACAAGTGAAAAATGCAAGGCTGGATTGCATCTATTTTAATGCAAGAAGTCTTACTAGTAAGACAGATGAATTGAGGGCATTGATTAACACATGGAAATATGATATTGTTGCTATCACAGAGACATGGTTGAGGGAGGGGGAGGACTGGCAGCTCAATATTCCAGGGTATAGAATCTTCAGGCATGACAGGGGAGGGGATAAAAGAAGAGGTGGCATTGCACTGTTGATCAAGGAGTCAATTACTGCAGTAAGGAGGGATGATATCTTAGAAGATTCCTCAAATGAGGCCATATGGGTAGAATTTAAAAACAAAAAGGGGGCAATCACTTGCCTGGGAGTGTACTACAGGCCTCCAAACTATCAGGGAGAGATAGAGGAGCAGCTATGTAGGCAAATCTCAGAGAGGTGTAAAAATAATGGTAATAATAGTAGGGGATTTCAACTTACTTAATAACAACTGGGATAGTTTTAGTGTAAAAGGCTAAAAGGGAGCGGAATTTTTAAAATGCATGCAAGAGAGCTTTTTGAGCCTGTACGTAGAAAGTCCTACAAGAGAAGGGGCAGTACTGGACCTAATCCTAGGGAATAATGCTGGACAAGTGGTAGAAGTGTCAGTGGGGAGCATTTTGGGGATAGTGACCATAACTCTGTAAGATTTAAGGTAGTTATGGAAAAGAACAAAGACGGAACGGAAATAAAGGTACTGAATTGGTGGAAGGCCAATTTCAATATGATGAAACAGGATCTGGCTAAAGTGGACTGGGAGCAGCTACTTGTAGGAAAGTCTACATCAGACAAGTGGGAGTCATTCAAAGAGGAAATAGTGAGTGTTCAGAGCCAACGTGTACTCATTAAGGTGAAGGTTAGGACCATCAAGTCCAGGAACCCTGGATGTCAAGGGATATAGAGGATTGGATAAGAAAAAAAAGGAGGCTTATGGCAGATTCGAAGCTGAAAACAACGGAGGCATTCGAGGAGTATAGAAAGTGTAGGGGGGTACTAAAAGAAATAATTAGGAGAGCGAAGAGGGGACATGAAAAAATACTGGC
Organism: Heterodontus francisci; assembly: GCF_036365525.1. Lineage (NCBI taxonomy): Eukaryota > Metazoa > Chordata > Chondrichthyes > Heterodontiformes > Heterodontidae > Heterodontus > Heterodontus francisci. Next base: position 152,182,701 of record NC_090373.1, on the reverse strand, counting down.
GGTCAATATAAAGGAAAATTCTAAGGCGTTTGATAAGTATATTAAGGGCAAGGGGATAACCAGGGAAAGAGTGGAGCCCATTAGGGACCAAAGTGGCAACCTGTGTGTGGAGCCAGAGGACATAGGTGAGGTTTTAAATGATTACTTTGCATCTGTGTTCACTATGGAGAAGGACGATGTAGGTGTAGCGATCAGGGAGGGGGAATGTGATATACTTAAACATATTAGCATTGAAAGGGAGGATGTATTAGCTGTTTTAGCAGGCTTAAAATTGGATAAATCCCCAGGCCCAGATGAGATATATCCCAGGCTGTTATGTGAGGCAAGGGAGGAGATAGCAGGGGCTCTGACACAAATTTTCAAATCCTCTCTTGCCACAGGAGAGGTACCAGAGGACTGGAGGATGGTGAATGTGGTGCCATTTGTCAAGAAGGGTCGCAGGGATAAACCAAGTAATTACAGGCCGGTGAGTCTAACATCAGTGTTTGGGAAAATATTGGGAAAAATTCTGAGGGACAGGATTAATCTCCACTTGGAGAGGCAGGGATTGATCAGTGATAGTCAGCATGGCTTTGTCAGGGGGAGATCATGTCTAACTAACTTGATTGAATTTTTCGAGGAGGTGACTAGATGTGTAGATGAGGGTAAAGCAGTGGATGTAGTCTACATGGACTTAATAAGGCTTTTGATAAGGTATCGCATGGGAGATTGGTTAAGAAGGTAAGAGCCCATGGGATCCAGGGCAATTTGGCAAAGTGGATCCAAAATTGACTTTGTGGCAGGAGGTTTTTGCGGGTGGAAGCCTGTGACCAGTGGTGTACCACAGGGATTGGTGCTGGGACCCTTGTTGTTTGTAGTGTACATTAATGATTTAGACATGAATATAGGAGGCATGATAAGTAAGTTCGCAGATGACACGAAAATTGGTGGTGTTGTAAATAGTGAGGAGGAAAGCCTTAGATTACAAGACGATATCGATGGGCTGGTAAATTGGAGGGAGCAGTGGCAAATGAAATTTAATCCTGAGAAGTGTGAGGTGATGCATTTTAGGAGGACTAACAAAGTAAAGGACCCTAGGAAGTACAGAAGGTCAAAGTGACCTTGGTGTACTTGTCCATAGATCACTGAAAGCAGCAGCACCTTTATCAACCGAGGCATAAAATATAAGAGCAGGGAGGTTATGATGGAAATGTGTAAAATGCTAGTTAGGCCACAGCTGGAGTACTGTGTACAGTTCTGGGCACCACACTATAGGAAGGATGTGATTGCACTGGAGAAGGTGCTGAGGAGATTCACCAGGATGTTGCTTGGGCTGGAGCATTTCAGCTATGAAGAGAGACTGAAAAGACTAGGGTTGTTTTCCTTACAGCAGAGAAGGCTGAGGGGGAACATGATTGATGTATTCAAAATTATGAGGGGCAGTGATAGGTTAGATTGGAAGAAACGTTTTCCCTTAGCAGAGGGGTCAATAACCATGGGGCATAGATTTAAGGTAAGGGGCAGGAGTTTTAGAGGGGATTTGAGGAAAAGTTTTTTCACCCAAAGGGTGGTTGGAATCTGGAACGCACTGCTGAAGGGGTGGTGGAGGCAGGAACCCTCACAACATTTAAGAAGTATTTAGATGAGCACTTGAAATGCCATCGCATACAAGGCTACGGTCCAAGTGCTGGAAAATGGGATTAGAATCGTTAGGTGCTTGATGGCCGGCACAGACATGATGGGCTGAAGGGCCTGTTTCTGTGCAGTATAACTCTATGACTCTATGACTCTAACGTTCCCTGAAATGCTAACTCTGCTTCTCTCTCCACAGATGCTGCCAGACCTGCTGAGCATTTCCATCATTTCTTGTTTTTATTTCAGATTTCCAGCATCTGCATATTTTGCTTTTATTTTACTCGACTCTTTCTTCCCTAGCTTCTCATAAATGTAAACTATCAGGTCCTGATGATTTGCCTACCTTATACTTTATAACCTCTTTAGCACCATTTCCCTTTAAATAATAACCTTCACAAATTAATATAAATCTAACTATAATGTTTTGACAATTCTACACTCACTGCTACAGACTAGCCTCTATATTTCTATGTGGCATTCCCTTACCTTGATTATCATTTTATCATTAATTAAGCCAGATAGAAAGCCTTTTTATTAACCCTTATCTTCATTGGTAAATTTCCTGAATAATTCCTCGCAGCATTCAAATTTTTTTGTAGTTTTTCTTTAGTCTTTAAATTTGTCCTGATATTCATGATTATTATATGCCCTGTAAGCGTTAATGCTTCGTCGTTTCAAATGTTGATTTGATGTCCCTAATTCATCCAGGAGAATTCAGCCTTCAACACATTCTCTTTTTTTACTGAAATATATTTTATTTTTACCCTTTCCATCTCCTATAAAGATACTTCCCATTGCTAATTTATTCTATTTACCAAATATTGCTTCCATTTAAACTTGGCAAGGTCCCTTTTTATCTTCTTGTGATTTTTTTTCTCAGTCAATTATCTTTGTTCTTGACTTTTAGGCCAGGGTTTTATCCGAACAACGGGGGTCTCGGCCACTAGCAAAAGCGCCAGTGAGAGCCCCGAGTTGCCTCCACTTAAGTGGACAGCTGCAGGCCTTCCCTGGGATCATGAGCCCTGGCAACGGAGGTCCTGCCTGCTAAGAGCTGCTGGCCAATCAGAGGCTGGCTGCCATTTAACTGAGCAGCGCCACTGCAGGGCAGTGCCTGCTGCTGGTACTGGTATTGGATCGCTGAGGAACCTAGGCCACAGGTGAGTCAGGGTGGTAGGGGTTTTGGGGGTGGGTGTCATGGGAGAGGGGGATGTAGGGAAGTTGGCAGCAAGGGCAGGGTTGGCTCTCAGTGGGCACCACCCCACTTCCAGATGCCAGGTTCCTCAATTGGCACTAGGTGCCTTTTAACAAGAGCCCACTCCCCACCCCTATTGCCCACAAGCAACCTGCACGGTTTTGTTTGGCATGCTCCCCAGGCAGCAACCATTTTGCCTACCACTGGGCTGATACCAGTGAGACAGGAAGAGGTCCTTAATTGGACAATATTTGCCCAGGGGGCAGGAAGGCTGCTCACAGGTCCTCCCACCCTGGACTTAATTGGGGTGGTGGCAGAAAGGTGGCGGGGCTTTCCCCCACCGACATCTCACCTGATTAAATGTTCTCCCCTCCTCCAAACCCACCACAGGGGAGAGCCTAAAATTCCCCCCTTAATTTTCCTTTTCTTACACTGATCACTGGTTCCCTTCATTTAATTGCTCTGTTTCATTGGACAGAACCAGGTCAAGTAGGAGGACCCAATGGATCTGGGAGTTCTGAAGCAGGGAGGACTGAGTCACGTGATTAAATCCAGCCAATAAATGTAAGCAAGAACTGGCAGAGTTGAAGGCTCAACACTGCTTCAATCAATCCCACTATAAAATCATGACAGAATGAAAAGTTAAAAGACGTAAGAGCGACTGTTACAAGAAGTGCGTGCATACACAAGATATTTAATACATTCATGAATCTCTGAGATTGGGTCATAGAAGAGAGTCTACTATTTATGTGTAGCTGATGTCCTGGCAGACCTCTTCACAGAGCTACTGTTTATTTGTATTGTGTCCCTTTTGATGGTTTTGTGATGTTATTGTTCATGATGGTATCCTGTTGCATCATAGCCTATAATATATGTTAACCTACTATTTGTAAGGAAGATTAAAAGAATGATTATGAATGAACTGTGAGGTAGTAAATTACTAAAGTGACCAGTAATCAAATGAAAGTGGATAAAATATTTAAATTATTTTGAAATGAGTTGCAAGTGAACAGAATATGTTTTGAAATTTAAATGAAGATTTATATTAACCGAAAATTTAAAAAGAATGGTGTTGTGTGATTATGTGGTAGAATTGAAGCATAAAGAAAGGGGAAGTAAGGTTAAAAATCTGAAGAAGGGTCACTGACATGAAACGTTAACTCTGAATCTCTCTCCACAGATGCTGCCAGACCTGCTGAGTATTTCCAGCATTTCTTGTTTTTATTTCAGATTTCCTGCATCTGTAGTATTTTGCTTTTATATATATAGATATGAAAATTTATTTGATAGAGGTAAGACTTGCTGGGGAGAGGCCAAAGGTTTATCAGGAAGGGTTTTGGAGCTTTGATGTGGGAAACTGATTCATCTGAAATGTCAGGACTGGTGGGGGGCAAAAATAAAATAAAAATCAAGGGAGCAGGTAGAATGAAACTGGGAAATACAAGCAGGCAAAGATGAAAAGAGAGTAGAGAGGATTCTGGAGGCCTGAACTGTGTGAGGTGAGTCGTGGATAAATTTTTCTGAGATTATAAATATTATATATATAATGAAAAAATAATTAGGTAATAAAAAATTTAAACCTACCTGTATACATTATGCAAACCAGGAGACTGTAAGGCTAACCTTGTATTGAGCTGTGAAGACCCCAAAAGTTATATACTGATGGCTGAAAATCAGGGGAGTTGAGCTTTTGAAGCTGGATGTGATGGGTAGAAGTGGAGCTGCTGGCATTACTGGGTCTTGTCACAGCTAATAATAGGAAATCCACCCAGAGGCATAACAGGGAAAGGTGATGCTCCACAAAGGAGTGCACACAGCTCTTAACCATTTTAGCATGTTACATATATGATGTAATAAGCAGTTAACTGATGTTAATCATTCCCTCCCAGTCAGCCTAGTGTTCCAAGCTTGGGTGCAGTTTGTAAAGTGCAGTTGCATTTGCTAACTACTTGATAACTAAATATTTTATAAAGCACAAGTTACCAGTCTGTGCAATTTGAAAACTGCTTCAGTAGTCATCTGCAACTATAGCTGCGAGACAAAATGAGCTACAATGTGATATAGAGGTTAAAATGAGACAGAGAAAAGGAGGCTTGTGACAAATATAAGGTTCATAATACGGTACAGAACTAAGCTGAATATAGTTAGTACAGGCAAGCTCCAAAAAAGGAAATAGAAGGGGCAAGGTGACATTATGACAATAGATTAGCAGCTAAAATAAAAGGGAACACAACAGACTCTTATAAATACAAATAATAAAAGGGTAGTCAAAAGAAGAGTGGGGCTAATTAGGCAAATATTAGGAAAATATTCTTGTGGATGCAGAGGATCCAGTTAAGGTATTAAATGAGTACTTTGCATTTGTCTTCACTGGAGAACATAATGTTTCCAATGTCGCAGTAAAGGAGGAGACAATAGCAACAAGGGACAGGATAAAAATAGGTAAAGAGGTGATACTTAAAAGGTTGACAGTCCTCAAAGTAGAAAAGTCACCCAGTCCAAATGGGATGCACCCTAGGTCACTGAAGGAAGTAATTGCAGAGGCTCAAGCCATATTCTTCCAAATCTCCTTGGATATGGAGCAGTGTCAGATAACTGGAGGACTGCAAATGTTACATCTGGGGAGGCAGTGGCATAGTGGTATTGTTACTGGACTTGTGACCAAGGGTATTGTTCTAGGAACATGGCAGAAGGTGGAATTTGAATTCAATTGATAAAAAAATGTCTAATGATGGCCATTGTCAATTGTTGCAAAAACCCATCTGGTTCACTAATGTCCTTTAGGGAAGGAAATCTGCTGTCCTTACCTGGCCTACATGTGACTCCAGACCCACAGCAATGTAGTTCACTCTTAAATGCCCTCTGAAATGGCCTAGCTAGCCACGAAGCCTCTGAATTGTACCTAACTGCGACAAAGGCAATAAGGAATGAAACCGGATGGACCTAGGCAACGACAATGGCAAACCCAGCCCTGTCAACCCTGCAAAGTCCTCCTTACTAACATCTGGGGGCTTGTGCCAAAGTTGGGAGATCTGTCCCACAGACTAGTCAAGCAACAGCCTGACATAGTCATACTCACCAAATCAGACATTACAGACAATGTCTCAGACACCGCCATCACCATCCCCCGGTTGTGTCCTGTCCCAACGGCAGGACAGACACAACAGAGGTGGTGGAACAGTGGTATACAATCAGGAGGGAGTTGTCCTGGGAGTCCTCAACATCGACTCCAGACCCGATGACATCTTATGGTATCAGGTGAAACATGGGCAAGGAAACCTCCTGCTGATAACCACCTGCCACCCGCCTGCCTCAGCTGATGAATCAGTACTTCATGTTGAACACCACTCGGAGGAAGCTCTGAGGGTGGCAAGAGCGTAGAATGTACTCTGGGTGGGGAACTTCAATATCCAACACAAGAGTGGCCGCGTCCTAAAGGACATTGTTGCTAGACTGGGTCTATGGTAGATGGTGAGGGAACCAAAAAGAGGGAAAAATATACTTGACCTTGTCCTCACCAATCTGCCTGTCACAGATGCATCTATCCATGATTGTATTGGTAGGAGTAATCATCACACAGTCCTTGTGGAGACAAAATCCCATCTTCACATTGAGGATACCCTCCATCATGTTGTGTGGCACGACCACAGTGCTAAATGGGATAGATTTTGAACAGATGTAGTTATGCAAAACTGCACATCCATGAGGTGCTGTGGGCCAACAGCAGCAGCAGAATTGTACTCAACCACAATCTGTAACCTCATGGCCCGCCATATCCCTCACTCTACAATTACCATCAAGCCGGGGGACTAACTCTGGTTCAATGAAGAGTGCAGAAGGGCATGCCAGGAGCAGCACCAGGCATACCTCAAAATGAGGTGTCAACCTGGTGAAGCTACAACCCAGGACGACTTGCGTGCCAAACAGCGTAAGCAGCACGCGATAGACAGCTAAGCGATCCCATAACCAACGGATCAGATCTAAGCTCTGCAGTCCTGCCAAATCCAGTCATGAGTGGTGGTGGACAATTAAACAACTAACTGGAGGAGGTGGCTCCACAAATATCCCTATCCTCAATGATGGGGTAGCCCAGCACATCAGTGCGAAAGATAAGGCTGAAGCATTTGCAACAATCATCAGCCAGAAGTGCCGGTTTGATGATCCAACTCGGCCTCCTCCTGAAGTCCCCAGCATCACAGATGCCAGACTTCAGCCAATTTGATTCACTCCACGAGATATCAAGAAACGATTGAAGGCACTGGATACTGCAAAGGCTATGGTCCCTGACAGCATTCCAGCAATAGTACTGAAGACCTGTGCTCCAGAACTTGCTGCGCCCCTAGCCAAGCTGTTCCAGTACAGCTACAACACCGGCATCTACCCTGCAATGTGGAAAATTGCCCAGGTATGTCCTGTACACAAAAAGCAGGACAAGTCCAACCCGGCCAATTACCGCCCCATCAGGCTACACTCGATCATCAGCAAAGTGATGGAAGGTGTCGTCGACAGTGCTATCAAGCGGCACTTGCTCAGCAATAACCTGATGCTCAGTTTGGGGTCCGCCAGGGCCATTCAGCACCTGACCTCATTACAGCCTTGGTTCAAACATGGACAAAAGAGCTGAACTCATGAGGTGAGGTGAGAGTGACTGCCCTTGATATCAAAGCAGCATTTGACCGAGTATGGCACCAAGGAGTCCGAGCAAAACTGGAGTCAATGGGAATCAGGGGGAAAACTCTCCGCTGGTTGAGTCATACCTAGCGCACAGGTTTTAGTTGTTGGAGGTCAATCATCTGAGCTCCAGGACATCACTGCAGGAGTTCCTCAGGGTAGTGTCCTAGGCCCAACCATCTTCAGCTGCTTCATCATTAACCTTCCTTCAATCATAAGGTCAGCAGTGGGGATGTTCGCTGATAATTGCGCAAAGTTCAGCAGCATTCGCAACTCCTCAGATACTGATGCAGTCCGTGTAGAAATGCAGCAAGACCTGGACAATATCCGGGCTTAGGCTGATAAGTGGCAAGTAACATTTGTGCCCCACAAGTGCCAGGCAATGACCATCTCCAACAAGAGAGAATCTAATCATCTCCCCTTGACATTACCATAGCTGAATCACCCTCTATCAACATCCTGACGATTACCATTGACCAGAAACTGAACTGGAGTGGCCATATAAATACCATGGCTGCAAGAGCAGGTCAGAGGCTAGGAATCCTGCGGCGAGTAACTCATCTTCTGACTCCCCAGAGCCTATCCACCATCGACAAGGCAAAGTCAGGAGTGTTATGGAATACTCTCCACCTGCCTGGATGGGTCCAGCTCCACCAACACTCAAGAAGCTCCACACCATCCCGAACAAAGCAGCCCATTTGATTGGCACCCCATCCACAAACATTCACTCCCTTCACCACCGACGCACAGTATCAGCAGTGTGTACCATCTACAAGATGCACTGCAGCAATACACCAAGGCTCCTTAGACAGCACCTTCCAAACCTGTGACCTCTACCAACTAGAAGGACAAGGGCAGCAAATACATGGGAACACCACCACCTGCAAGTTCCCCTCCAAGCCACACACCATCCTGACTTGGAACTATATCACTGTTCCATCACTCCCTTCCTAACAGCACTGTGGGTGTACCGGACTGCAGCGGTCCAAGAAGGCAGCTCCTTCTCAAGGACGATTAGGGATGGGCAATAAATGCTGGCCTAGCCAGTGATGCCCACATCCCAGGAATAAATCAAAGAAATTCCTGTTTTAAAAAATTGGAGAGGGTTAACCTCCATCACTGCAGGACAGTCAGCCAAAAATCAATGGTGGGAAATTCCTACAGACAATGGGCTCAATTTTGTGAATGTGGTAGGGCTCCTGGCACCGGGCTGAAAAGACAGGGTCAACCCCACTTCGGACTTTGCAGGCACCCATCCTCCCCACCATCCCCCCACCCTGGGCTGGTCCTCCATTGTTCCGGAGGCGAAGTTTCCGGTGCCGGGATTCCAGTCCCTTTAAAGTCTGGGATCCCACCTCCAACAGCTGCCAGCCAATCACAGGACCAGCAGCTCAGCAGTATCGGCAGCACCACCAGAATCAGTGGCCACTGCCAGTACAGCAGAGACCTTGAACCCAGGCATCGCGTTGGAACCCTGGACCTCAGGTAAGTGTGATGGGGTCATCAGAGCGAGTTCGGAAAGCCCTTCAAGAGGGGTTGGGGGGAGTGGTCATAAAGCCCAGGGGAGGGGGTTCCTGGGAGGTGCATTGTTTCCCAGCCGGGGCCTTCCGTAGGCCATAGATTTCCCACGGAGGAGGGCCCCCTCCCCCCATCCCAGTGGCGGCAGGAAGAGGCCCTTAAGTGGCCGTTAATCAGCCATCGTCGGCCTATCCCGCCAGCCCGCACCCCCCATCCCCCCACCCCCCGCCACCTATCGCAATTCTATGTACCCCCTGCCTCCGACCTCGCCTCAGAGCGGCCCATAAAATCCAGCCCAATAATCCGGAACAAAATTAACTAACATTTGGAAAAGTATTGGCCAAAAAATAAAAGTCAGCAATAATTTGTTAAAGGCAAGACGGGTTTGATTGATTTGATTGAGTTCTTTGATGACATAATGGGGACAGTTGATGATAGTGCTGTTGATGTTGTGTATCTGGACTTTCAAAAAGCATTTGATCTAGCACCACATAATAAACCTGTGAGCAAAATTAAAACACATGAGATTGAATGGACAGTGGCAGCATGGATACAAAATTGGCTAAGGGACAGAAAGCAGGTAGTAGTAATGAATGGTTGTTTTACAGACTGGAGGGAAGTACATAGTGGCGTTTCCCAGGGGTAGGTATGAGGACCATTGCATCTTTTGATATATATTAATGATTTGAGCTTGGGTATACAAGGTATGATTTCAAAGTTTGCAGATGATTCAAAATTTGAAAACATAGTAAACAATGAGGAGGACAAAGACAGACTGGTGTAATGGGCAAATACTTGGCAGATGAAATTTAATCCGGACAAATAAGAAATGATTCTTTTTGTTAAAAAGAATGAGGAGAGACAATATTACTTCAGTAGCACGATTTATTAGGGGGTGCAGGAACATAGAGTCCTATGCGTATACAAATATTTGAAGGTAGCAGGTCAAGTTGAGAAGGCTTTCAGAAAATCATTTGGTTTCCTCAGCTTTATTAATAGAGGAATAGTGTACAAAAGCAAGGAACAGATGGGGTAGATAGAGAGAAATATTTCTGCTGGTTAGGGAGTCGAGTACTAGGGAGCATAGTCTAAAATTAAGAGCCAGAATTTTCAGGAGTGAAATTAGGAAACACTTCTACACGCAAAGGGTGATGGAAGTTTGCAACTTTATTCCGCAAAAGGCAATTGATAGAACCTTGGGACCATAGAAAAGTTATGGCACCAAAAGAGGCCATTCAGCCCATCGTGTCTGCGCTGGCTGAAAAATCTAGTCGCTCATTCTAATCCCACTTTCCAACACCACTTTACAGTATTTCAGGTAATAAAAACAAGAAATGCTGGAACCACTCAGCAGGTCTGGCAGCATCTGTGGAAAGAGAAGCAGAGTTAACGTTTCGGGTCAGTGACCCTTCTTCGGAACTGACAAATATTAAAAATGTTTATTTCAGATTTCCAGCATCCGCAGTATTTTGCTTTGATTACAGTATTTCAGGTGTAGGTCCAGGTACCTTTTTAAAGAGTTGAGTGTTTCTGCCTCCACCACCAATTTGGGCAGTGAATTTCAGACACTCACCACCCTCTGGGTGAAAAAGTTTTTTCTTTTGTCCCCTCTAATCCTTCTACCCATCACTTTAAACCTGTGCCCCTGGTAATTGACCTTTCCACTAGGGAAAACAGGTCCTTCCCGTCTACTCTATCTAGGCCCCTCATAATTTTGTAAACCTCAATTAAGTAACCCCTCGGCCTCCTCTGTTGGAAGGAAAACAACCCTATCCAATCCAATCTTTCCTCATAGCTGCAACTTTCAAGCCCTGGCAACATTCTTGTAAGTCTCCTCTGTACTCTCTACAGAGCAATTATGTCCTTCCTGTAATGTGGTGACCAGAACTGTACGCAATACTCCAGCTGTGGCCGAACCGGCATTTTATACAGTTCCAGCATTACATCCCTGCTTTTGCATTCTATATCTCGGAACGCATTCCATATGCCGTCTTCACCACTCTATCCACTATCCTGCCACCTTCAGGGACCTGCACTCCAAGGTCTCTCACTTCCTCTACCCCTCTCAATATCCTTCCATTTATTGTGTATCCCCTCGCTTTGTTTTCCCTCCCCAAATGCATTACCTCACACTTCTCCAGATTGAATTCCATTTGACACTTTTCCGCCCACTCAAACCAAACCATTGATATCATTCTGGAGTCTACAGCCATCCTCTTCACTATTAACCATATGGCCAATTTTTGTGTCATCAACAAATTTCCCAATCATGCCTCCCATATTTAAGTCCAAATCATTAATATGTACCACAAACAGTAAGGGACTCAACACTGAGCCCTGTGCAATGCCACTGGAAATCGCTTTCCATTCACAAAAATATCCATCGACTACTACCCTGTGTTTCCTATCACTGAGCCAATTTTGTATCCAACCTGCCACATTGCCCCGTATCCCATGGGCTTTCATTTTTTTGACCAGTATGCCATGTGGGACCTTGTCAAATGCCTTACTAAAATCCATGTAGACCACATCCACTGCACGAAACTCATCAATCCTCCTTGTTACTTCCTCAAAAAATTCAATCAAGTTAGTAAGACACAACCTTCCCTTAACAAATCCATGCTGACTATCCATGATTAATCTGTGCCTTTCTAAGTAGCAGTTTATCCTGTCTCTCAGAATTGATTCGAATAATTTGACGACCACCGAGGTCAGACTGACCAGCCTATAATTATTTGGCCTATCCCTCACACCTTTTTTAAACAATGGTACAATGTTTGCAGACCTCTGGTACCTCACCTGTATCTCGTCAGGATATGAAAATGATCCTCAGAGCATCCATTATTTCCTCCCTGGCTTCCTTTAACAACCTGGGATATAATCTATCCAGCCCTGCCGATTTATGCACTTTCAAAGATGTCAGACCCTCTCTCATTATGCTTATCGTATCTAATCTTTCAAACTACTCTTCTTTTACTACAATGCCTGCTTCATCCCTCTCCTTTGTGAAGACAGAGACAAAAAACTCATTAAGAACCCTGCCCACATCATCTGCATCCACGCATAAGTTCCCTTGTATATCTCTGATAGGCCATACCTTTTCCTTAGTTATCCTCTTGTTCTTAATGTACTGATAAAACATCTTTGGGTTTTTCTTGATTTTACCTGCCAATATTTTTCATGTCTTCTCTTTGCTTTCCTAATTTTCTTTTTTAATTCACCCCCGCACTTTCTATACTCCTCCAGGCTTTCTAAAGTATTAAGATTTTTGTGACGGTAATAAGCTTTCTTTTTCTGCTTTAACTGACCCTATATGCTTCTAGATAACCGGGAGCTCTAGATTTGGCAGTACCACCCTTTATCTTTATGGGTTTATGCCTACACTGTGCCTGTAGTATCTCACTGTTGGATGCCTCCTACTGGTTTGCCGCTGATTTTCCTTCAAGTAGCTGTATCCAGTCCACTTTCGTCAGATCACCACTCAGCTTTATAAAATTTGCCTTCCCCAATGTAGAACTTTTACTCCTGTTTTATCTTTGTCCTTTTCCATGATTATGTTAAAACTAACTGTATTATGGTCACTATCTCCAAAATGGTCACCCACTGCTACTTCATCCACTTGCCCAGCTTCATTACCGAAGACTAAATCTAGAATTGCACCCCCTCTTGTTGGGCTTGTTACGTGTTGGCTAAAAAAGTTCTCTTGTATGCAGTTCAAGAATTTTGTGCCCTCTGTTTGTATCCCAGTTGGTATTAGGGTAGTTGAAATCCCCCAACTATTATTGCCCTATAATTTTTGCAGTCAGAAATTTGCCTATATATTTGTTCTTCTATCTCCCTCTCACCGATTTGGGGGCCCATAGTACACTCCTAGTAGTGTGGCTGCCCCTTTTTAATTTCTGAGCTCAACCGATACGGCCTCATCTGATGATTCATTTAGCATATCATCCCTCCTCACAGCTCTTATTAATTCCTTAACCAATAATGCTACATCGCCTCCTTTTTATCCCCCCTTCTCTTTCCCGCCTGAAAACTCTATGCTGGATCAATTGTTAAACTTAAAACTGACATTGATAGATTTTTGCTAATCAAAGCTATTAAGGGATATGATGCGAAGGCAGGCGTATGGTGTGAGGTCACAGATCCGCCATGATCGCATTGAATGGTTGAACAGGCTTGAGGTGCTAAATGACCTATTCCTGTTCCTATGTTCCTATAAGTTAGGCTGACCCTTTATAAAACACTGGTCAGGCCTCACCAATTCTGGGCACAAATCTTTAGGAAGGATGTCAAGGTCCTAGAAAGCGGACAGAAGAGATTTACTGGAACGGTACCAGAGATGAGGTATTTCAGTTATGTGGAGAGACTGGAGAAGCTGTGACTGTTCTCTTTAGAGCAAAGAGGGTTGGAAGAAGATTTAGTAGAGGTGTTCAAAATCATGAACAGTCTTAACAGAGTAAATAAAGAGAAACTGTTTCCAGTGACAGAAGGTTTGGTAACCAGAGGGCATAAATTTAAGATAGTTACAAAAGTACCAGAGGCAACATGAGGAAAGTATTTTTACACAGCAAGTTATTGTGATCTGGAATGCACTGCCTGAAAGGGTGCTGAAAGCCGATTCAATAATAGCGTTCAAAAGAAAATTGGATAACTACTTGAAGGGAAATTTTTTTACAGTGTTATGGGGAAAAAGCAGGGGAGTGGGATTAATTGGATAGCTCTAACAAAGACCGGCACTGGCTTCATTCGTTGCAATATCATTGTAAGATTGTGTGATTCTATAGTGAAATGTAATGGGCTCGGCTAGATCTAAAATATTAAAAGAGATAATACCACAAGAAAATAGGGAACATGAGTAATTTGCTAGAAATGTGACCTTTGGTAATCAATTCAAGGGAAAACAAGTCTTTTTTCTTTCTTTTGATACAGCACTGAAACAGGCCCTTCGGCCCACTGAGTCTGTGCCGACCATTTATACTAATCCTACACTAATCCCATATTCCTACCACATCCCCACCTGTCCCTATGTTCCCCTACCACCTACCTATACTAGGGGCAATTTATAATGGCCAATTTACCTACCAACCTGCAAGTCTTTTGGCTTGTGGGAGGAAACTGGAGCACCCGGAGAAAACCCATGCAGACACAGGGAGAACTTGCAAACTCCACACAGGCAGTACCCAGAATTGAACCCGGGTCGCTGGAGCTGTGAGGCTGCGGTGCTAACCACTGTGCCACTGTGCCTCTGGAGTTACAATAAAACACCAAATATCCTCAAAGGAGGAAAGAGGCAAGAGTTGGTAAATAATACATTCACTAAGAAAATATTCAAGTTCCACATAGTTCTTTGAATTTAATTTTAAAGATATGAAATGTAATCAATATTTGGCAAAATAAGACCTTGAGCTTTGTAGCTCTTTGTCACAGAGCAAATACCAAAGCAACATTAAGTAAATTTAATCTTGCATCACTGGAGTAGTACCGGATGATTGGAGGGTGGCAAATGTTGTTCCCTTGTTCAAGAAAGGGAATAGGGATAACCCTGGGAATTATAGACCAGTCAGTCTTACGTCGGTAGTGGGCAAATTATTGGAGAGGATTCTGAGAGACACGGATGTATGATTATTCGGAAAAGCATGGTTTGATTAGAGACAGTCAGCATGGCTTTGTGAGGGGCAGGTCATGCCTCACAAGCCTTATTGAATTCTTTGAAGATGTGACAAAACACATTGATGAAGGAAGAGCAGTGGATGTGGTATATATGGATTTTAGCAAGGCGTTTGATAAGGTTCCCCATGGTAGGCTCATTCAGAAAGTAAGGAGGCATGGGATTCAGGGACGTTGGCTGTCTGGATACAAAATTGGCTGGCCCATAAAAGTCAGAGGGTGGTAGTAGATGGAAAATATTCAGCATGGAGCTCGGTGACCAGTGGTGTTCCACAAGGATCTGTTCTGGGACCTCTGCTCTTTGTGATTTTTATAAATGACTTGGATGAGTAAGTGGAAGGCTGGGTTAGCAAGTTTGCCGATGACACGAAGGTTGCTGGAGTTGTGGATAGTGTGGAAGGCTGTTGTAGGTTGCAACGGGACATTGACAGGATGCAGAGCTGGGCTGAGAAATGGCAGATGGAGTTCAACCTGGAAAAGTGTGAAGTGATTCATTTTGGAAGGTCGAATTTGGATGCGGAATACAGGCTTAAAGACAGGATTCTTGGTAGTGTGGAGGAACAGAGGGATCTTGGGGTCCATGTCCATAGATCGCTCAAAGTTGTCACCCAAGTTGATAGGGTTGTTAAGAAAGCGTATGGTGTGTTGGCTTTCATTAACAGGGGGATTGAGTTTAAGAGCCGTGAGGTTATGCTGCAGCTCTATAAGGCCCTGGTTCGACCACACTTGGAATATTCTGTTCAGTTCTGGTCGCCTCATTATAGGAAGGATGTGGAAGCTTTAGAGAGGGTGCAGAGGAGATTTACCAGGATGCTGCCTGGACTGGAGGGCATGTCCTACGAAGAAAGATTGAGGGAGCTAGGGCTTTTCTCATTGGAGCGAAGAAGGATGAGAGGTGACTTGATAGAGGGGTACAAGATGATGAGAGGCATAGATAGAGTGGATAGTCAGAGGCTTTTTCCCAGGGTGGAAAGGGCTATCACCAGGGGGCATAATTTTAAGGTGATTGGAGGAAGGTTTCGAGGCGATGTCAGAGGTAGGTTCTTTACACAGAGAGTGGTGGGTGCGTGGAATGAGCTGCCAGCGGTGGTAGTAGAAGCAGATACATTAGCGGCTTTTAAGCGACTCTTGGATAGGTACATGGAAGATAGTAGAATGAAGGGTAGGTAGTTAGTTTGATCTTAGAGTAGGTTAAAGGTTCGGCACAGCATCGTGGGCCAAAGGGCCTGTACTGTGCTGTACTGTTCTATGTTCTATGTTCAGTTAGTTATCACAAAGTTTTATGTTTCTCATGTTTCAGAGAGACCTATGCTAACTTCAGATTGCCTTTTTTATCTTGCAAATCATTGCCAAATCACTGGAGTAGAAAAAAACAAGCTTTAAAGGAAGACAAAGATCTCATCCAATTTCACTGAATCACAGAATTCACAGAATTGTTACAGCACAGAAGGAGGCCATTTGGCCTGCCATGACTGCACTGGTTCTCAGAAGGAGCAATTTACCTAGTGCCATTCCCCTGCCTTCTCCCCGTAGCCCTTCACATTCTTCTTTTTCAGATAACAATATAATTCCCTCTTGAATGCCTCAATTGAACCTGCCTCCAACAAACTCTCAGGCAGTGCATTCCAGATCCTAACCACTCGCTGTGTGAAAAAGATTTTCCTCATGTCTTTGCTTCTTTTGCCAATTATTCTAAATCTGTGTCCTCTTGTTCTCAATCCTTCCACCAATGGGAACAGTTTTTCCCTATCTAAACTGTCCCACACCCCTCATGTTTTTGAGCACCTCTATCAAATCTCCTCTCAACCTTCTCTTCTCCAAGGAAAACAATCCCAACCTTTCCAATCTATCCATGCAATTGAAGTTCCTCACCCCTGGAACCATTCTAATGAATCTTTTCTGCACTCTCTCTTGTGCCTTCACATATTTCCTAAATTAACTGAGTTTACCATTCAGCAATGACTGGCTCATATGATTACTGATGACTTAAGAAACGAACAGTCATCATTTAATGACTTGCATGTTACAGGATTAACAGACAGGCAAATTATAAACTTCCCAGGCTCGGTTGTATTGCACTCTACTTGCCAGGAATGGGGTGGTAGTAGCTCTAAAATCAGAGTGTGGTACTCACTGCCCCATTCTGCTCCAATTTTGCCCACTGCCGTTTTGAATTACTTCTCTTGGGAGGGGTTTCCCCTCTACTCGAGAAAAAATGAGCATATTCTTCTCCGCCACCTCCTGCAGCAGGACCTCCGGATCCTTTTCCGTGAAGAAACAGTTTTTCATACTGCTCTGACCATCTGAGCAACCAATTCCCACAAAAAAAACGAGATTGTGCACCCCTAAATAGCAGCAGCTCTTTAATAGCTGCTACTCACAGGCTTCCCCACTCATGCAGATGCAGCAGGACTCGTTGTATGCATGTAAAAAATGTAGGGAGTGTATTTAGGTTATTTAAAGGATCTGACCCCAAGGAATCTGTGGGGTTGAGCAATAGGCCACTGGCCTAATGAACAATATGTCTCTTTCACCCATTCTCATGATTTTGTGCACTCCAGCTATATCAAATTGAGGGCACCTCCTTTTGATCCTGGCCCTCTTATAAAGTGGGGTAATAGGTTGGATGGTAGTACAGTTCTCAACAGTCCAGGCCAAGAGCCAGACCCTCAGGTGATGGATTACCATGGATTATAGAGAGGAACAGGAAGAGTCTGTTCCACCATTCAATTAGATCATGGCTGATCTGTACTTCAACTTCACTTACCCACCTTTATTCATTGATACCCTTGCCTAACAAAAATCTTTAAAATTTCAATTAATGCAATTTCAATGGCAGATGAGTTCTAGATTTCTAATAGCCTTTGTGTGAGAAAGGGTTTCTTGATTTCACTCCTGAATGACCTAACTCTAATTTTATCGCAGGAGGTGTAATACCTGCCCATTTACCTCCTCTCTCCTCACTATCCCAGGCCCCAAACACTCCTTTCAGGTGAAACAGCGATTTACGTACTTCTTTCAATGTAGTATACTGTATTCGCTGCTCACAATGTGGTCTCCTCTACACTGGGGAGACCAAACGCAGACTGGGTGACTGCTTTGCTGAACACCTCCGCTCAGTCCGCAAGCATGACCCCGAGCTTCCAGTTGCTTGCCATTTCAACACTCCTCCCACTCTCATGCCCACATCTCTGTCCTGGGATTGCTGCTGTGTTCCAGGGAACATCAACACAAGCTCGAGAAACAGCATCTCATTTACCGATTAGGCTCACTACAGCCTGCCGGACTGAACATTGAGTTCAATAATTTCAGAGCATGACAGGCCCCCCATTTTACTTTTATTTTTAGTTATTTTTTTCTTTTTTCTTTTTTTAATATATTTTTTGTGTGTTTATTTTTTCAGTTTGCTTACCCACTGTTTTTTTTTCATGTTCGTACTTGCTGCTGTTCAATTTTCAGTCCGTTAACACCCTATCTGTACCAATGCTTTGTCTTTCAACACACAATTAACATATTGTTTGCCTTTGCTTTATGACCTTCTGGTCAGTTATTCTGTGACCTTGTCCTATCTACACCTTCTCCTTTGTTATCTCTTGCCCCACCCCCGCTTTACTTTCTTCTAACCTTTCACATTTTTAATATTTGCCAGTTCTGAAGAAGGATCACTGACCTGAAACGTTAACTCTGCTTCTCTCTCCACAGATGCTGCCAGACCTGCTGAGTATATCCAGCATTTCTTGTTTTTATTTCAGATTTCCAGCATCCGCAGTATTTTGCTTTTAATCTAATTTTAAGGTGATGATCATTTGTTCTGGATTCCTCCACCAGGAAAAATTGTTTCTCTGTATCTGCCCAGCTGAATCCATTTATCTGTCTTTCAGATGAGCATTAAATCATCTGCCCTCCTAGATGGATGTAAAAAATCCCATGACTTTTGTCATTTTTACACTTAAATTAGATCATCTCTCTCTCAACCATTCAAATTCAAGAGAATATAAACCAAGGGAATATGCAACCTAGCCTCATAAGTTAACCCTTTATGCCCCGACTAAAGGCATCCAAATCCCAACCTGATTCCTAAGCTTTCTGTTTCAGGATCAGTGAATCTTTGTCAGAAATGTGCAGAAAAGGCCTGCAAATCTCCTCAAGTTCAGTCAAAGTGCAAGCAGTAAGAATGATGGCCTCTAAAATCTTGGGGGCCCCTGTGGTAACAGAGTGCGGGGCTTCCACCTACAAAGTGGTCTCAATACTGACCCTATCCAAATGTCCCAGGGTCATCACATTTGACATGTTTTTGTTAGGTGCTCATGCTACTTTGGTGCACCCTGTCCCAGCAAAGGGAGGAAAGAAATGTTTATAAAATACTGGAGCCAGCTGAAACAAATAGAATGCTCAGGCGGGTTAAAGGACTCTGAATTTAAATTTCCCACTTTAAAAAGCAGCAATGGATCTATTATAACATGGAGAATCACATCTAAATAAACTGTGGAGCCATTGTGTAGATTTTACACCTGATTTATACAGAGAATGTTAAGGGGAGATTTAAGGGAAGCTTTCAAAATCATGAAGAATTTTGATAGAGCAAATGAAGAACTGTTTCCATTGACAGAAAGGTCGGTAAGCAGAGGAGATAGATTTAAGGTAATTGGCAGAGGTGAGATGAGGAAACATATTTTTACACAGCAAATTGTTATGGCCTGGAATGCACTGCCTGAAAGAGTGGTTGAAGCAGATTCAGTGATAACCTACAAAAGGGAATTGGATAAATACTTGAAGGGGAGAAAACTGCAGGGTTATAGGGAAAGAGCAGGGGAGTGGGACTAATTGGATAGCTCTTTCAAAGAGCCAACACAGACATGATGGGCTGAATGACATCCTTCTCCTCTGTAATAATCTATGATTCTATGTTCAGTGCCTTGAAAGGCAACTCAGACAAAACTGTTGGAATTCACTGTGGGTGGGGGTGGGCACAAGAAACTCCTATGACACCTGTCATCATTTTTTATTGGAGCAGAGACCTGATAGAACTGGATTTTTCCCCAACTTCTTCCCCAATCCTCCCGTTTAAGTGGCACAATTTCCTCACCATAAAAACGCAGGAATTTCTGGCCCACTTAATGTTGTATTAGTAAAACATTTCTAGACATATTACAACGTAAATTTGGATAAAGCATCTTTAAATGATAAAAATGGCGAAATAGTGTGGATGCGGGACATCTGAAATAGAAACAGAAAATGCGAGAAATATTCAGCAGGTCAGGCAGCATCTATGGAAAGAGGAGCAGAATTAACATTTTGGGTCACAGGAATGTATGAACAGGAGTAGGCCATTCAGCCCCTCAAGCCTGGTTCACCATTCAATGAGATCATGCTACCATGTCTACGATCTGCTTTTGCCCCATATCCCTTAATGCCTTTGGATAATAAATATCTATCATCTCAGATTGTAAAGTTGCAATAGGTCTAGCATCAATTGCCATTTGCAGAAGACAGTTCCAGTTCCACCATCCTTTTTATGTAAAAGAGTTTCATAATTTTACTCCTGAAAGATATGGCTCTAATTTGTAGACAATGCCTCCTAATCCTAGACTCCCCAACCAGTGGAAATAGTTTCTTCCAAACTGTCCTATTTTTTCCCCTTAATATGTTGAAAACCTCAACCAAATCACCCCTTAACCTTCTAAATTCCTGAGAATACACCCACATTTTGTGTTATTTCTCCTTGTAATGTAACCCTTGGAGTCCAGGCATCATTCTGGCAAATCTACACTGTAATTCCTCCAAGACCAATATATCCTTCCTAAGGTGTGGTGCCCAGAAATGCTCACAGTACTCCAGGTGTGGTCTAACCAGGGCTTTGTACAGCTGAAGCATGACTTCTACCCCCTTGTATTCCAGTCCTCTCAATCTACAGACTGGCATTTCATTAGCCTTTTTGATTATTTCTTGTACCTGTTCATGACATTTAGACCTCTAAGTCTTCTTGGACCTGCACTGTTTTATCGCTTTTCACTATTTAGAAAGTAGCATGTTCTATTCTTTTCAAGTTCAAAGTGAATGACCTCATATTTGCATATACTGAAATCCATTTGCCATAGTTTTGCCCATTCACTTATTCTGAAAAGGGAAAAGGTAATGTTCCACATTGCATCCCATCTAGAATTAGAATTAGAATTAGAACATTACAGCGCAGTACAGGCCCTTCGGCCCTCGATGTTGCGCCGACCTGTGAAACCATCTGACCTACACTATTCCATTTTCATCCATATGTCTATCCAATGACCACTTAAATGCCCTTAAAGTTGGCGAGTCTACTACTGTCGCAGGCAGGGCGTTCCACGCCCCTACTACTTTCTGAGTAAAGAAACTACCTCTAACATCTGTCCTATATCTATCACCCCTCAACTTAAAGCTATGTCCCCTCGTGTTTGCCATCACTATCCGAGGAAAAAGACTCTCACTATCCACCCTATCTAACCCTCTGATTATATTATATGTCTCTATTAAGTCACCTCTCCTCCTCCTTCTCTCCAACGAAAACAACCTCAAGTCCCTCAGCCTTTCCTCATAACACCTTCCCTCCATACCAGGCAACATCCTAGTAAATCTCCTCTGCACCCTTTCCAAAGCTTCCACATCCTTCCTATAATGTGGTGCCCAGAACTGCACGCAATACTCCAGGTGCGGTCTCACCAGAGTTTTGTACAGCTGCAGCATGACCTCGTGGCTCCGAAACTCGATCCCTCTACTAATAAAAGCTAACACACCATATGCCTTCTTAACAGCCCTATTAACCTGGGTAGCAACTTTCAGGGATTTATGTACCTGGACACCAAGATCTCTCTATTCATCTACACTACCAAGAATCTTCCCATTAGCCCAGTACTCTGCATTCCTGTTACTCCTTACAAAGTGAATCACCTCACACTTTTCCGCATTAAACTCCATTTGCCATCTCTCAGCCCAGCTCTGCAGCCTATCTATGTCCCTCTGTAACCTACAACATCCCTCGGCACTATCCACAACTCCACCGACCTTCGTGTCATCCGCACATTTACTAACCCACCCTTCTACACCCTCTTCCAGGTCATTTATAAAAATGACAAACAGCAGTGGCCCCAAAACTGATCCTTGCGGTACACCACTAGTAACGAAACTCCAGGATGAACATTTGCCATCAACAACCACCCTCTGTCTTCTTTCAGCTAGCCAATTTCTGATCCAAAGCTCTAAATCACCTTCAACCCCATACTTCCGTATTTTCTGCAATAGCCTACCGTGGGGAACCTTATCAAACGCCTTACTGAAATCCATATACACCACATCCACTGCTTTACCCTCATCCACCTGTTTGGTCACCTTCTCGAAAAACTCAATAAGGTTTGTGAGGCACGACCTACCCTTCACAAAACCGTGCTGACTATCGCTAATGAACTTATTCTTTTCAAGATGATTATAAATCCTGTCTCTTATAACCTTTTCCAACATTTTACCCACAACCGAAGTAAGGCTCACAGGTCTGTAATTACCAGGGCTGTCTCTACTCTCCTTCTTGAACAAGGGGACAACATTTGCTATCCTCCAGTCTTCCAGCATTATTCCTGTCGACAATGACGACATAAAGATCAAGGACAAAGGCTCTGCAATCTCCTCCCTGGCTTCCCAGAGAATCCTAGGATAAATCCCATCTGGCCCAGGGGACTTATCTATTTTCACACTTTCCAAAATTGCTAACACCTCTATTGGGGTTAGTGTCCTAATATTCTAAGAGACTATGTCCACACTGCTGAGTTTATAGATATGCCTTTAAAAGTTTTATGTAGATCAGAGATAAAAAGAAAGAAAAACAAAAGTGTGCCATAAATGAAAGTTACATTATGATTCGGATTGGATTTCAATGTCACCCGAGCTCACCTATAATTGACAGTCAATTATTCATTCTGAGTGACTGGTACTCTGTTGTTGAGTGATGGATTGATTAGGATATTTATGGTAAAATTAAGTGCAAATTTATGCTTTCTGTATCCTACGCATAATTTCCTGCATTCCCCAAGTAACTTTTTCAGTATTAATACACTTTGGATGCAGTTAGTGTAACAGTTTAAACATTTCCTTGCTTTTCTTGTATTTGGAAACATTCAATCAAGGTGCAGGAGTGCAGGCACAGCCAGCGAAGTGGATGCCTCTGATATCTTTAACCTCCTTCTCCCCTCTTATTTAAACAACCAACTACCAGAGAAGCCAATGCTTACCAAGCCACCACTCTCTTGCAGCAACCGACGTCAGGCACCCATGAAGGCACTCATGAAACAGAGACATGTGCGCTTTTGCTACATTACCTGCAATATGGTAGTGGGATGTTCAAAATGAACAGAAAATAAGAGAGATAGAACAATATACGCTCATGAAATGCAAAATCCCATCAAATGTCCTTCAGAGACTTTTAGGGGTGATAGGATGCTAATTGTATGCTTGCTACTAACAGGGGGATACAGTTATTGAGTCCTGTTCACAGCATTCTGAAATGGATCTCAATATAGCTTACCAACTTCATGAGGTGACACTGATCCCCTAGAAACTTGTGAAACTGTCAAAATCTGAAAAGTGGTTGCAGCATTCGCATATTCAAAAGGACTAGTCTGCCTTTTCATTCATTCTTGATGCCCTACACCAGAGGGACTACTATACTGTCTGCAAGACGTGTGGTGGATACACGTCATCTAAAGCAAGATCTTGCATAGAAAAGCAGCTTGGCTCATTCCCTGAGGGCCAAGCTTCTTATCATTACACTAGGTAGGTTGTTGGAGGATTTACAACTCCTGGGTAGGTATTATGATGACCGCAGAAGAAGTTACATCAAGCAAAGATCCAAGCAGAGAAACAATTCTTATACAATAACGTGAGCTTGATGACCACCATAAATGAAAACATTAATCAAAAGAACAAAAGCAACAAACTGCATACCAAGAGCACAATGCAGGCGAGAACATAAAACTCAAACCAAATGATTGTAAATAGCATGCACTCAATACACAGAGCTATGAGATGGAAAAACTACAAGGACCTTTACAAATTAATGACAGAGAGGCAGTAAGATTTCCACCACAGCTGCTTTATTAGCTAATTAAAACAATTAAATCAAATTGGAATCTTCAAGGAGGGTTTAAACAGAAGGTGCAAATGAAATGGATACATAGGGATAACAGAACAGCAGAACACATAAAATAAAACAAATTATTGGAAGAACCGTTAAGAATAAGTGTAAAACTATAATTTGGATTGTATTTACTCTTCCAGCACCCCAATGGAATCTATGATTTAATAAAAAGCTACGAATTCATCAAGCATTATGTATTGGAAGAAAGAATGTGCATATTCAAGAAATAGAATGAGCACAGCAAAACTTTGGAAAGAGATTTGGGAGTGCCAGCAGATTTGTCACATCAAGGCAATGTGGCAAAGCGATTAAAGTAGTAAAATGAATGCTGAAACACATGACCAGAACAGCGAAGTACAGGTTTAACCAAGTTATACCAGGCAATATGATATAGGAGCCAGACCACACTTGGAATTCTGTGCATAGTTCTGATCACCATACTTCAAAAAGGACATACATGCATGCATTGTAAAGGATGCAGAGGAGAGAAACAACAGTGGTCCCCAGTGTAAAGGGAATGGACAATAAGACATGATTCAAGAGACACAAGAGCTGATTTTAACTTTCAATGGTGGTGGGAAGTGGGCAGTCACGGATTGATTGTCAATATACCCCACTGACAGAAAAGAAAATTGGGCGGGGCGTATAATGGACGGCTAATATCCTACCTTCCATTTCCTGACACTGTCGAAACCTAAAAAGTTTAATGAATTTTAGAGACAGGAATGTTCAGAGCAGTACTCCCGATCAATTGAGGTATGCAAACTCGGATTATGTTGAACTTAGGACATTACATCAAGAGTCACATCAACTTCAGCTATGAAGAGAGACTGGATAGGCTAGGGTTGTTTTCTTTAGAGAAGAGAAGGCTGAGGGGGGACCTGATTGAGGTATACAAAATTATGAGGGGCATTGATAGGATAGATAGGAAGAAACTTTTTCCCTTAGTGGAGGGGTTAATAACCAGGGGGCATAGATTTAAGGTAAGGGACAGGAG
Source organism: Heterodontus francisci (assembly GCF_036365525.1). Classification (NCBI taxonomy): domain Eukaryota; kingdom Metazoa; phylum Chordata; class Chondrichthyes; order Heterodontiformes; family Heterodontidae; genus Heterodontus; species Heterodontus francisci. The sequence goes on along the minus strand of NC_090373.1, from coordinate 152,157,885 downwards.
GTTTAGAGGTGATTTGAAGAAAAGTTTTTTCACCGAGAGGGTGGTTGGAATCTGGAACACACTGCCTGAAGGGGTGGGAGAGGCAGGAACCCTTACAACATTTAAGAAGTATTTAGATGAGCACTTGAAATGCCATAACATACAAGGCTACCGGCCACCTGCTGGAAAATGGGATTAGAATAGAAAGGAGCGTAGCCAGCACAGACATGATGGGCCGAATGGTCTGTTTCTGTGCTGTATAACTCTATGACTCTATGACTCTAATACAAGAAGACAATATAAATTTAATTTATTGAAATGTAAAATTAGATAAGTAAAAGGGTGGTAAATAATCTACCTTGGATTGTAATTGAAGAGCAAAGATATTGGAGGAAATGAAAATGCATCTGATTCAAAGCATGATGTATTTGGCTTGCATCATTTATCCTTTAAGGAGAAAGTCGAGACAGTAAAGACACTCTGTGTGCCATCATATAGAATGCATCCCAGGTTTCTGAAGACAGTTCTTATTGTTGGTGAAGTGATTTTCCCTGGCTACCTGCCTGGCAAATGCTTTTCATGGGTCTCCAGCACATAGGACCAAAAAGCTGGTCCACATTGCCAGATTACAGACAGTAACACCTCAACGAAAAAGTTTTTAAATTGTGGTCTCAGTGCACTAAAGAAAAATCATCCCTAGAAGTTGTGGTGAACTACATTTTCACAGACACAGAAAGGTTGCCTTGATCTTTGTGACAACACAGCATTTTTCTACCCCACCTAGTCTCCATGAAGCAGATTACCTGGAGAGGGAACTAACAGCGCCAAATGTCAGCCATAAACATATAAGTAATGTGCACTGAGAACAAAAGAACATAGGAAAAGCTGTAGGTCATTCAGACTCTCAAGCCTGTTCTGCCATTCAAATGGCTCATGGCTGCTTTATAACTCAACTCCATTTATGCACCTTTGCTCCATATCTTTCGATGCTCTTACCAAACAAAAAAAATTGATCTCAGTCTTGAAATTTGCAATTGACCCAGCATCCACAGCTGCCTGGGGGAGCGAGTTCCAGATTTTCTAACTTACGTGTGAAAAAGTGCTTCCTATTACATTTCCAAATGACCCAGCTGAATCCCCCACTATCAATATCCTAGGGGCTACCATTGACCAGAAACTGAACTGGAGTAGCCATATAAATACCTTGGCTACAAGAGCAGGTCAGAGGCTAGGAATCCTGAGGCGAGTAACTCACCTCCTGACTCCCCAAAGCCTGTCCACCATGTATAAGGCACAAGTCAGGAGTGTGATGGAATACTCTCCACTTGCCTGGATGGGTGCAGTTCCAACAACACTCAAGAAGCTTGACACCATCCAGGACAAAGCAGCCCACTTGATTGGCACCCCATCCACAAACATTCACCACCGACGCACAGTGGCAGCAGTGTGACCCGCTACAAGATGCACTGCAGCAATGCACCAAGGCTCCTTAGACAGCACCTTCCAAACCTGCGACATCGACCACCTAGAAGGACAAGGCCAGCAAATGCATGGGAACACCACCACTTGCAAGATCCTCTCCAAGCCGCACACTATCCTGAATTGGAACTATATCGCCATTCCTTCACTATCGCTGGGTCAAAATCCTGGAACTCCCTAATAGCACTGTGGGTGTACTTACTCTACATGGACTGCAACGGTTCAAGAAAGCAGCTCACCACCACCTTCTCAAGGGCATTTAGGGATGGGCAATAAACGCTAGCCTAGCCAGCGATGTCCACAACCCAAGAAGGAATAACAATATTTTTAAATTATGCATGTGTGTTCTGGATTCCCCCACCAGGCAAAATAGTTTCTCGTATCTTCAGAGTCAATGGGCTGGATTTTATAAGCTCGCCACCGTTCTCGGCGGCGACCTTCGAAAATGGTGGTCTGCCCATGCGGACCGCATGTCGCAGAGCTGTTTAGCGTAGTGGCTCATTTAAAAGGCCGGGGGTGGACCGCCCACTCCGATGACGTGGAGGGAGCGGGCTGTCAATCCCCGGAAATGGCATCAGGCACATTGCGCAGGCGTGGCGCCATTTTTAAAGGACTTCAAGCCCTACATCTCAATTTACATATTTAAAGGAATAGTGATTTAAAATAGATGTGAAAAATTAAATAAATGTTTCTAGCCCCTCTCTCACCCCGCAAAGAACCAGATAATTCATTCCTTGCCCTCTCACATCCCAAAAAACCTATCATGTGCACCTGACCTCCTCCCCCAAAGTTCATAAACTATGCACTTTACCCCTTTCCACCATCCCCTACACCAATCAGATGAGTTTGACCCTGCTACTCACACACTCCCCGCCCCACACTGAAATACTTACCTGCTCCACCCTCCCCATCAGTGTCATGCATCGGATCTCCAAACAGGTATCCGACGGCCTGGGAGTGCCGCCACAGGCAGCAGTATCATTTCAGAATGGACAGCGGGAGCGGGTAAGTAATTAATTCATTTATTTAAACATACTTAAATATTAAAATTTTATTCCCAGCGCTAAGCGGCGGGGGAGCCGCCACGAGGCCTTGCCGCTGCTGACAATATCGGGCCGGGCCTTCCTGACGTCGAGACCCATGGTGATCCTTTCCCAGAGGCATTTTCTGTACCCTCTCCCTCCCACGACCCCAACACCGGGGGGGCTGTAAAATCCAGGACAATGTTTCAGATCGATGACCTTTCGTCAGCGCTAGAAAAAGTTAGAGCTATAACAGATTTTAAGCAAGTACAGAGGCAGGGAAAGCTGGGTTGGAGAACAAAAGGGAAGGCCTGTGATAAGGTGGAGGGCAGAAGAGGGTGAATAACAAAAGTGATGATGGTGCAAGGCAAAAGGGTATGCTAATTGGACAAGTAAAGAAACAGAAAACGGTCTAGAGGAGGTATAAATGACAATAGCAGAATTATTACCAGCAACTGTCCAAAATAAATAGAGGTAGAGGTTTAGATATGAAATTGTTGAACTCAATGTTGAGTCCAGAGGCTTTAAACTGCCCAATGATGTTGAGCTTCATTGAAACAGTGTAGGAGGCCAAGGACAGAGAGGTCAGAGTGGAAGTGTGGTGGAGAATTAAAATGACAGGTGACTGGAAGCTCGGGGTCATGCCTAGGTCTGAATGGAGGTGTTCCCTAAAGTGGTCACCCAATCTGCATTTGGTCTCCCAAGTGTGGAGGAGATTACATTGTGAGCCGCAAATCCAGTAGAAGAAATTGAAATACATGGAAATAAACTGCTGTTTCACCTGGAAGGAGTGTTTGGGGCCTAGACAGTGGGCAGAGAGGAGGTAAATGGCAGGTGTTGCATCTTCTTTATTTACAAGGGAAGGGGCTGTGGGAAGAGGAGAGAAGGTTGGGGGTGATTGCGGGGTGGATCAATGTGACACAGAAGGAACAATCCCTTTGGAATGCTGAAAGGGGAGGGATAGATGTGTTTGTAGCATCATGTAGCAGGTGATAGAAATGGGGAAGGATGCTCTGTTGAATGTGGAGGCTGGTGGGTTGAAGGTGCTGGCATGGGGATCCTTATTGTGATTCTGGGAAGGAGGGGAATTGGTGAGGGCAGAAGTGTAGGAAATGGAATGGATGCGGGGTCGAGGGCACTGTCAACCACAGTGGATGGAAATCCTTAGTTGAGGAAACAGCAAGACATATCGGATACACTCATATGGAAGGTGAATAGTGATATATTCCTTATGGGTAAATCTGTGGGATTCTCCCCCTCATCCATTTAACTGGGATATTTACTCTGTTTTGTCCAGGGTTTCCACAACTCTTCTACCAAAATGTTGGTGCAGGAGCAGGAAAAATCAAGTGCAGATTAATCCTGCACATTTCGTTGAAGATCTTTACCCTCAACTTTTTTTTTTCATTCATTCCCTGGCTCGGCCTGTATTTATTGCCCATCCCTAATTGCCCTTGAGAAGGTGGTGGTGAGCTGCCTTCTTGAACCGCTGCAGTCCACGTGGGGGAGGTACACCCACACTGCTGTTAGGGAGTTCCAGGATTTTGACCCAGCGACAGTGAAGGAACGGCGATATAGTTCCAAGTCAGGATGGTGTGTGACTTGGAGAGGAACTTGCAAGTGGTGGTGTTCACATGCATTTGCTGGCCTTGTCCTTCTAGGTGGTCGATGTCGCAGGTTTGGAAGGTGCTGTCTAAGGAGCCTTGGTGCGTTGCTGCAGTGCATCTTGTAGAGGGTACACACCACTGCCACTGTGCATATTCACGTTCATACTATTCTGAACAAAACTCTATATGAGTTATTATTTTTGAAAAGGTTGCTTTCTTTTAATATTAGCGTTTATTAAAATTAAAGCAAACTACAGATCGCATGACTAAAATACTCATTTTCTAATATTATTTCCCTACATTACAACAGTGACGGCACTTCAAATGTACGTCAGTGACTGTAAAGTATTTTGGACCATCCTTAGGTCATGAAAGGTGCTATAGGAATGCAAGTTATTTCTACTATATACATTTTTTGCAAAGCACTGCAAGTGCTCTTCATATTACATATTCAAAAGTTAAATTAACTTCTTGCCAATATTCTAGACCTAACTCTTGTAATTTTCAGGGAGCAGTGACCGCACCTCAAAGCTTTTATGTAACTACTGGCTTACCAAAAAGGCAAGCCACAGTGGAAAGAACCCATACAGAGGCACAGATTATATAATGGCACACTAAAAGAACTTCAGTTCTCTCAATAAGTGGTTGGCTATGATGCCTATAAAACCTCATATGGCTATGGAACAATATTTGGAGTCAACATCTGACTTCTTCCTCTTTCATGTTCCTTCCCGATTGTCTTGTTTATGAGCAGCAGTCAAATGATTACAAAGTGGCTTAGGGAAACCATGGCTTAATACAGCATCTTATTGTCCACAAAATAGCAGATGATATATAAAAAGGGCCCATAAGTCTTTGTGCTCCATTTCTGCACAAACATTTGTCAGTGGCCTCTTTTACGAATGCTGTTAATTATACCAGTCTATCGCCAAACAGATATTGGTAGTCAAAGCATGAGGCTCCATTAGATATGACACATTTTGCTGTTGTTTTAACAGATCGTTGCTTATGAATAACACTAATGAAGCCAATCATTAGATAATTGATTCAATTAACTCAAGACACTGCATATTCCAAATATTAAAATGATACATTCCACCAATACTTTACTTGAGGCACAGACCAGATTAAATTACTGAACAAAACCAATTCAGTGAACTTTTTTTAAACTTCGGACAAAAAAATACAAGTATGTATACCATGGAGTACATTGGCCGGAATTTTATGGCCCCCCAATGAGCGGGCTGGTGGCTGGGGGTGATGGGGGGGGAGAGGGTGTAAAATTGAGTGGGAGGCGGGCGTGGTAGAGGGGGGGTACCATTCCCGACCTCCTCCGCGCCCCCCCTGCAATTTTACGTGGGGCAGTGGCGGCGAGAAACAGCCCGCCCACTCCAAGCCAATCAAGGCTCTTAAGTGGCCAATTAACTGCCACTTATGGGCCTCCGCCCGTCACCCCGGGTATTTTACCCTTTGCGGCCGGACGGCAAAGGCCCCCAAGAACCCTGCCTGGGAAAACCAGACGGCTTTCTTGCGGACTGTGGGGAGGGACCCTCCTGATCAAACACCCTGTGCCCCACGGAGGGCCGCCCCCTGAAACCCCAACAACTTTCAACACACATACACTCTCCCCACCCCTAACCTACCCCCTAGCCTCACCGGGGCCTGGCCGATTGTCCCTGGTGAGGCCCTAAAAACTTACTTAGTTTCGGGGCCGTCCTTCCAATGGCTGGGTGTAGTCTGACAAGTCCCCGAACCTGACGGCCTGAATCCTAGGGTCTTAAAAGAAGTGGCTGCTGCGATAGTAGATGCATTGGTTGTGATCTTCCAAAATTCTCTATCATGGAAAGGTCCTAGTGGATTGGAAAATTGCACATATAACACCTCTATTCAAAAAAAGAGGGAGACAGAAAGCAGAAAACTATAGGACAGTTTTCCTAACATCTGTCACAGGAAAAATGCATGAATCCATTATTAAGGAGGCAATAGCAGGACTTTTAGGAAATTATAATGCAATCAGGTCGAGTCAACATGGCTTTATGAAAGGGAAATCATGTTTGACTAATTTATTACAGTTCTTTGAGGAAGTAACAAGCAAGCTGGAGAAAGGGAAACCTGTAGATGTGGTGTACTTGGATTTCCAAAAGGCATTTAATAATGTGCTACATCAAAGGTTACTACACAAAATATGAGCTCATGGTATAGGGGGTAACATATTAGCATGGATAGAGGATTGGTTAGCTAACAGGAAGCAGAGAATTGTGATAAATGGGTCATTTTCAGATTGGCAAGCTGTTACTAGTGATGTGCCGCAGGCATCAGTGCTGGGGCCTCAACTACTTAAAATCTATATCAATGACTTGGGTGAAGGGACCGAATGTATGGTCGCTAAATTTGCTGATGACACAAAGATAGGTCGGAGAGTAAGCTGTCAATAGGACATAAAGAGTCTCCAAAGGGATTTAGATAGGTTCAGTGAAAATTTGGCAGATGGAGTATAATGTGGGAAAATGTGAACTTGTCTGCTTTGGTAGGAAGAATAGAAAAGTAGTGTATTATTTGAATGGAGAAAGACTGCAGATCTCTACGGAATGGAGGGATCTGGGTGTCCTGGTACATGAATCACAAAAAGTTAATATGCATGTATAGCAATTGATGAGGAAGGCAAATGGAATTTTGGTGTTTATTTCAAGGGGAATCGAGTATAAGTCAGGAAGTGTTGCTACAGCTGCCCAGAGCCTCAATTAGACCGCATCTGGAATACTGTGTACAGTTTTGATCTCCTTACTTAAGAAAGGATATAAATGCATTCGAGGCAGTTCATAGAAGGTTCACTCGACTGATTCCTGGGATGAAAGCTTTATCTTATTAGGAAAGGTTGAGCAGGTTGGGCCGATAACCATTGGCGTTTAGAAGAATGAGAGATGATCTTATTGAAAAATATAAGATCCAGAGGGGACTTGACAGGCTGGATGTTGAGAGGATGGTTCCCCGTGTGGGGGAGACTAGAACTAGGGGACACAGTTTAAAAATTAGGGATCTCCCAATTAAGACAGAGATGAGAATTTTTTTCTCTCAGAGAGTCATTAGTCTGTAGAATTCTCTTCCCGAGCGAGCAGTAGAGACTGGGTCATTTAATATATTCAAGGCTGAATTAGATAGATTTTTGATTGATAAGCGATTTTGGAGAGGTAGGGGGTGGGGCAGACAGGAAAGTGGAGTTGAGACCACAATTAGATCAGCCATGATTTGATCAAAGTTTAAGCAGTCTCGAGGAGCCGAATGGCCTACTCCTGCTTCCAATTCTGGTGTTAACTCTCATATATTTGTTTGGGGTTATTGTGTAGTAATATTGACGAGTTTATCTCACACAATTGCATTTTGAAATATGTGTAACAAATGATTTTTCGTCATCACAATACATTAGAGCATTGTTTTCATTGGACACTTTGGAAATGATGAGGATGCAACATCTACAGAGTTGATGTAGCTAGTGTGTTGCAGTTGGCCAAAGATCAGCTGCCTTCTGCAGCCAAATATAATGACAGCAGTATGAAAGGATAACAGTAAGGATTCAAAGGATTAAAAACAAGCTACATTTGACTAAATATTCAAGAAGCAGATACACCCAGGAGCACAAACAGGCAGCATTTATACAAAAAAGGATGGGACAGTTAACATGGTTACAGAAGAAGTGTAAATTCGAAGATTCTTGGATTGTTCAGTGTTTGCCACCAAGGGGGTTATTGCCAGAGGGTTGATGATGACTCAGCTGCAGAGACAAGACTGACTCTGTTCCATTAATTCCTTTTGACTCAGCGTGTAATGAAATCCCGAATGAATGCTGCTAGTGCCAGAAAGCCATAGCATGATTTACTCAGTTCAAGTGCAGCAGAGGGATTTGAACACAAGATTTTCGAGATGTGACTTAAGGACATTACAAAATGCATTCTGCAAGAAATGAAAGAGAATGCTATGACACAGCTTTCATACTGATTCAACTCTATGGGATAATAGTTTACAAAAAGAAAGATTTATTGCACTATTGGAATGCCCTCACTGAGGAGATGCATCTCCCTTGCTAAGCAGATGAAAATGCTTTCCAATTTTCCAATCAAAACAACTAAACATGCTTGTCCTTTGCTTCCTGGCTTCTATGTTGTGGTGTTGGTCTTTCTTTTTGTATTCAGGTTTAACTTGCAATTTTCTTTTGAGGTCATTAATAAGTTTATGAAATCCCCTGGCATTTTGTTGCATTTTTGCAATGGAAACTGTATGTGTTATAATGTTCCCAGATTTTTTGCTCTATTCTGTGGTGGAAATCACATCTTTGCATGAGGTGAATCATTGGACTTGTTAATTTAAGTGTTTTTTTCTCTTTTTTCACCTCTTACCTTCACCATCATTAGCATAGGCATCTCTTCCTGCTTGCTTAAGTTTGAACAATTTTAAATGGTATTCGACAATTAATTCTGATAGAGTACCTTAATTTACTACCAGAGACAAATTAAGGTGTAATGCATTGGAACAATACAGTGATCATGACCAGACAGTAAGTGTACATACGCACCAGCCCAATAGTAGGCCCTTAAAGCTATAATTTAATTCTTCAATCATTCCCCCAAAGAAATAGCCTTTCTCGAATTACTATCAAAATCCTCCTTGCCGTTTGCTAAACCCCCTTCTACTGTCGCATTGGCAAGTTTCCTAATGTTCAGGTCCAAGTGCAAAAGATAAGGCAGAAGCATTTGCAACAACCTTCAGCCAGAAGTGCCAAGTTGAAGATCCATCTCTGCCCCCTTCTGAAGTCCCCAGCATCACAAATGCCAGTCTTCAGCTAATTCTATTCACTCTGTGTGATGTCAAGAAACGACTGAAGGCATTGGATACTGCAAAGGCTATGGGTCCTGACAATATTCCAGCAATAGTACTGATGATCTGTGCTCCAGAACTTGCCGCACCCCTAGCCAAGCTGTTCCAGTATAGCTACAACACTGGCATCTACTTTAAGTCTTTCTTTTTGCTGCAATTTATACATTTGAGGTTTAAAAAATTGTGACCAGATCTTCTGCTATTTTCTGTTTGACTTTATTTGACAATGTAGGGTACATGCCATCAGGACCCAGTAACATATCTAGCCTTTTCTGTCATCATCTCTGGTATTTGTTCCATATCCTCCTCTAGTTCATCACATGCTCACTTCCACAATCTTTTGCCGCAAACAATGAAAAAAATTAATATTGCCACCATGCTTTCACCTTCCACATATTAGATTCTTCATTCATTCCTGAGCAGTCGTACCCTCAGTATTGTTTACTTTATAAAGGCTAATAAAATCCTTTATTTTCATTTACATTAACCATTAGGCATTTTTCATATTTCCTTTTAGATTTTCTTTTCACTTGCACATTGCACTTTCTATATTCCTTACGATTTTCTTTAGTATTGCTAGCCCTAACTTTATCATAGGCCTCACTTTTAAGTTGCAGTTTAGTTTTGATATTTCTGTTTATCAGTGGAAGTCAGTACTTTAATCTTTTTAATCCTATAGGAATATATTTATTTTGCACTCTACCCCTATCATATTGGAAGTCTTCCCGTCGTTAATCCACCCATCAATCTGTTTGCTACTATTTCTTTCTTTTGGGCCTCCTTATCTCGAGAGACAATGGATACGCGCCTGGAGGTGGTCAGTGGTTTGTGAAGCAGCGCCTGGAGTGGCTATAAAGGCCAATTCTGGAGTGACAGGCTCTTCCACAGGTGCTGCAGAGAAATTTGTTTGTTGGGGCTGTTGCACAGTTGGCTCTCCCCTTGCGCCTCTGTCTTTTTTCCTGCCAACTACTAAGTCTCTTCGACTCGCCACAATTTAGCCCTGTCTTTATGGCTGCCCGCCAGCTCTGGCGAATGCTGGCAACTGACTCCCACGACTTGTGATCAATGTCACACGATTTCATGTCGCGTTTGCAGACGTCTTTATAACGGAGACATGGACGGCCGGTGGGTCTGATACCAGTGGCGAGCTCACTGTACAATGTGTCTTTGGGGATCCTGCCATCTTCCATGCGGCTCACATGGCCAAGCCATCTCAAGCGCCGCTGACTCAGTAGTGTGTATAAGCTGGGGATGTTGGCCGCTTCAAGGACTTCTGTGTTGGAGATATAGTCCTGCCACCTGATGCCAAGTATTCTCCGAAGGCAGCGAAGATGGAATGAATTGAGACGTCGCTCTTGGCTGGCATACGTTGTCCAGGCCTCGCTGCCGTAGAGCAAGGTACTGAGGACACAGGCCTGATACACTCGGACTTTTGTGTTCCGTGTCAGTGCGCCATTTTCCCACACTCTCTTGGCCAGTCTGGACATAGCAGTGGAAGCCTTACCCATGCGCTTGTTGATTTCTGCATCTAGAGACAGGTTACTGGTGATAGTTGAGCCTAGGTAGGTGAACTCTTGAACCACTTCCAGAGCGTGGTCGCCAATATTGATGGATGGAGCATTTCTGACATCCTGCCCCATGATGTTCGTTTTCTTGAGGCTGATGGTTAGGCCAAATTCATTGCAGGCAGACGCAAACCTGTCGATGAGACTCTGCAGGCATTCTTCAGTGTGAGATGTTAAAGCAGCATCGTCAGCAAAGAGGAGTTCTCTGATGAGGACTTTCCGTACTTTGGACTTCGCTCTTAGACGGGCAAGGTTGAACAACCTGCCCCCTGATCTTGTGTGGAGGAAAATTCCTTCTTCAGAGGATTTGAACGCATGTGAAAGCAGCAGGGAGAAGAAAATCCCAAAAAGTGTGGGTGCGAGAACACAGCCCTGTTTCACACCACTCAGGATAGGAAAGGGCTCTATATTGCCCAGCTATTTTGGACCAAATTCCTTCTTAAATTTAACTCTCTTTTTCACTCCAGTGACCTTATTTTGAATTTATTATCTTTTTTAATTCCTATATTGAACCTATGTTGCTCTCCTACACAATTATTTGCCTCATTTCAATTCCTAGCACTATGTCAAGTATTGTTTCTTTCCTTGTTGGATTACTGATCTGGGGAGCAGTCCAAGATTCATTCTAAAAAGTGTTCTCTATTTTGACTACATGCATTATTTTATTCCAGTCTGTCTCACCCACAAGGGAGGTGGTGGTGTACTGGTATTCTCACTGTACTAGTAACCCAGAGGCCCTGGTATTGCTCTGGGGACATGGGTTCGAATCCCACCACAACAGAAGGTGGAATTTGAATTCAATTAATAAAAAAATCTGGAATTTAAAGCTACTCTAATGATGGCCATGAAACCATTGTCAATTGTTGTAAAAACCCATCTGGTTCACTAATGTCCTTTAGGGAAAGAAATCTGCTGTCCTTACCTGGTCTAGCCTACATGTGACTCCAGATCCACAGCAATGTGGTTGACTCTTACATGCCCTTGAAATAGCCTATCAAGCCATTCAGTTCAAGGGCAAATTGGGATGGGCAATAAATGCTGGCCTGGCCTGCGACGCCCACATCCCTTGAAAAAAAAATATATTTTTGCTTCAATGTTCTTACATATCTCTTGCAATTGTCTGCAGACCTCCTCCTCTATCTCATCTCCACTGCTTGGTTGCTCTAATAAACACTAAGAAAATCATACATTCTTAAGTCTGTCTATTTACATTCTATCTTAAATCAACCTCTCAAGCATCCTTACATTATAATGCTATGACAGAATCCTTCATCAACACTACTACTCCACCCTCTTTCTCCCTATATCTACTGAAAATGTTATAACCAGTAATATTCAGTTCCTAGCTCTGTCCAAGCCTAAGCCTTGCCTGTATTGAAGCATTTCTATAATATCCTTCTATAGATAGTAATGCAATCCAATCTTATTTTGAATGCTTTGTCCTTTCACACATATACCACTCAAACCTGACACCATTATTGGAGCATTGACCTTTATTCTTTTTTTCTGGTTTTCACATTTTTTTATACCCTTCACCCCATTTTCCAATCAGAAGATTATTTATTTTATTATTTACATGAATTATTGTAAAAGCATCTTTAGCTATGTTAATGTATACAATCGGATTCCGTTCAAATACAAATGATTCAGACCCCAATTAATGATCTGATAAATGAACATCCACAGTGCTGCCAGCATTCATGGGCCACTGTTGAAAACCACAGGATTGCCAAAGTTTTTGAACTTAGTTGAAAGCCCTAGAATTGCCAAAGGACATCAATGACCTCAAAAGGCTTGCAGAAAAAAGTTGATCTCAGTACTTGCATGATGCAACCAAGGAAAAATCTAAATTGGCCAGGGGACACAATCTCAAAGAAGTTCAATATCATTCCAGAGGGCAAAAGATCTACCAAATGGCAATGGAGATGGGAAGAGGCCCTTAACTGGCCACTAATGCGGCTCAAATGAGCTCTGGGTAGGAAGGCCATCTGCCACTTTTCCCGCCGCTGGCAAGATGACATGGTGACAGGAAGACGAAAGGCACGCAACTCCCCTCCCCCACCCCCACCTTCCCGTGCCATTTTCTGGGCCCTCCCACCTCCCAGCCCATCCCCAGAGGGCTGGTAAAATCCAGCCCCATGTTTTCCTTTCTTTGTACAAGTATATGCATCCTATGTACTAGAGTATTCCCTAAATCTTTTCAGTACCAACCATCAGAAAAATAGCCAAATGTTCTAAAAAATTGTCAAAAAAGATTATCTTTTTTTTCAATCAGCATTGACAAAGAATTCATTACAGTTTTGACTTACTTTCATGGCCATGTGGTCTCCTGGTCTCGCTTTGATCACCTATCGGGATCAGAAAGTAATTTTTCTGATTTTTTTCCCCCTAAGAGTCCAGAACTGAGAGGTTATAACTATCAGAAAAGAATGAAAAGGCTGAGGCTATTTTCCCCAGAAAAGAAGAGTAGGCTGAGGAATGACCAGATTATGAAAGAGCTTGATTGTGTAGATGCAGAGAAAATGATTCCACTTGTGGGAAGATCAAATTAAATGCTATTTTATATAAGATATTCACTAAAATAAATTGACTAAGGAATTCAGGAGAAACTTCTTTACCCAAAGAATAGTTAGAATGTGGAATGCATTACCACAAGCTGTACTTGAGGTGAATTGCATAGATGCATTTAAGGGAAAGCTAGATAAGCATATGAGGAAGGGGAAAAAGAAAAAAAAATAGAAGGGTATGCTGATGGGATTAGATGAAGTGGGGTGGGAGGAGATTGATCGGGAGCATAAATGCCAGCATAGGCAGTTGGGCCAAATGGCCTGTTTCTGTGCTGTAGACTCGCTGTAATTGGCCTTGGTTTTTTGATGAGTTTTACAACACTCTCAGGAGACTACATGTCACTTAAGGAGTTAGAGACTCTCTTGACATGATGAAAAACCATCATTTATCAAGCAGGATGTATGGAGCAGCTGGTCTTTTGCTGTCTGGGGTTTTCAGATGTTCCTACGTTCCTACTGGCTCCGAGTGTTACCACAGCCACTGTTTTATTCATAGCTCAGTTATTGTTCCTCTTTACCAATAATCCAACAGCCATTGCCTCTGAAGTGAAAGCTGTAGTTGAAGAAAGACTGTATGCCTTAGCTCCAGTGTTAATTTAATGACAGTTGTATTGCAGGTGTTAATCTCATCTCTGCCTGTAACCATTCAATATTTTGAATCTTAATGAGAAAGGGGTTTTCTTTTGGCTGTCATCAGAAATATAAACAATGGAAGTTTGTTTTTAAGGTTAAGCTAACTCTAAGATCCAAATCATCATTATTCTTTCAAGACCATAGACCATGAGGGGTCAATTTTAACTCGCAGAGGATTCACTGCCTGTGGAATCTGAAATAGGTGGTGCATCAGGAAGTCTGAAAACTCACTGGACTTGGCTGACTTTAACAGCTGGGCCTCATTTTAATATCTGAAATTGGTAACCTGCCCAAAACCAGCAGGAATGATGTTAAGGGAGCATGCAGTAGTAAACGTGAATCCAGGATGGTATGTTGCCTCCCTGGTGCTAGGGACAAGGATGTCATGGAGCGGCTGCAGGACATTCTGAAGGGGTGGGTGAACAGTCAGTGTTATGGTTCACAGTGGTACCAATGACATAGGTAGAAAGAGGGATGAGGTCCTGCAACAAGAATTTAGGAAGTTAGGTAGCAGATTGGAAAGCAGGACCTCGAAGGATTACTCCCGGTGCCACATGCTAGTGAATATAGGAATAGGAGGATAGAGCAGATGAATGCATGGCTGAGGAGATGGTGCAAGAGGGAGGGCTTTAGTTTCCTGGATCACTGGGTCTGTTTCTGGCAAAGGTGGGACCTGTACAAGCTGGATGGGTTGCACCTGAACTGGAACGGGACAAACATCCTTGCTTGGGGGTTTGCTCGTGTTGTTGGGTGGAGGGTTTTAAACTAATTTGGCAGGGGGATGGGATACAGAGTGAAGGTACAGTAGGGGGTGATGGACAGTCAAATATAGAAGAGAAACTGAGTCAGTCTGGAAGGCAGAGCAAATATAGACCTGTTAAGGCACAAGCAAATAATGCAAGACTGGATTGCCTCTATTTTAACGCAAGGAGTCTTACAAGTAAGGCAGATGAATTGAGGGCATTGATTAACACATGGGAATATGATATAATTGCCATCACAGAGACATGGTTGAGGGAGGGGCAGCTCCAGGGTATAGGATCTTCAGGCGTGGCGGGGATGGGGGGTGAGGGGGAGGAGGTTGTAAAAGAGGAGGTGACATTGCACTATTGATCAAGGAGGGCGGCACAGTAGCGCAGTGGTTAGCACCGCAGCCTCACAGCTCCAGGGATCTGGGTTTGATTCTGGGTACTGCCTGTGTGGAGTTTGCATGTTCTCCCTGTGACCATGTGGGTTTTCGTCGGGTGCTCCGGTTTCCTCCCACAGCCAAAGACTTTCAGGTTGATAGGTAAATTGGCCATTATAAATTGCCCCTGGTGTAGGTAGGTGGTAGGGAATATGGGATTACTGTAGGGTTAGTATAAATGGGTGGTTGTTGGTCAGCACAGACTCAGTGGGCTGAAGGGCCTGTTTCAGTGCTGTATAAATAAATAAAATTAAATTAAAATAAAGAGTCAATTACTGCAGTAAGGAGAGGTGATATCTTAGAAGGTTCCTCAAATGAGGCCATACGAATAGAACTTAAAAACAAAAAGGGAGCAAGCACTTTGCTGGGAGTATACTGCAGGTCTCCAAACAGCCAGGGAGAGATAGAGGACCAGATATGTAGGCAAATCTCAGAGAGGTGTGAAAATAATAGAGTAATAAATGTAGGGGATTTCAACTTCCCCAATATTAACTGGGGTAGTCTTAGTGCAAAAGGCTTAAAGGGGGTGGAATTCTTAAAGTGTATCCAGGAGAGCTTTTTGAGCCAGCACGTAGAAAGTCCTAAAGAGATGGGGCGGTACTGGATCTAATCTTAGGGAATGAAGTCAGACAAGTGGTAGAAGTATCAGTGGGGGAACATTTTGGGGATAGTGACCATAACTCTGTCAGATTTAAGATAGTAATGGAAAAGGACAAAGATGGACTGGAAATAAAGGTACTGAATTGGGGGAAGGCCGATTTCAATATGACAAAACAGGATCTGGCCAAAGTGGACTGGGAGCAACTACTTGTAGGAAAGTCTACATCAGATCAGTGGGAGTCATTCAAAAAGAAAACAGTGAGAGTTCAGGGCCAACATGTTCCTGTAAAGGTGAAGGGTAGGACCAACAAGTCCAGGGAACCCTGGATGTCAAGGGATATGGAGGATTGGATCAGGAAAAAAAAGGAGGCTTATGGCAGATTCAGAGGGCTAGAGGAGTATCCAAAGTGTAGGGGCTCCTTAAAAAAGTAATTAGGAGAGCGAAGAGGGGGCATGAAAAAACACTGGCGGGCAAAATAAAGGAAAATCCCAAGGCGCTTTATAAGTTTATTAAGGACAAGAGGATAACCAGGGAAAGAATGGGGCCCAGTAGGGACCAAAGTGGCAATCTGTGTGTGGAGCCGGAAGACGTAGGTGAGGTTTTAAATGATTACTTTTCATCTGTGTTCAGTATGAAGAAGGACGATGTAGGTGTAGAGATCAGGGAGGAGGATTGTGATATACTTGAACAAATTAGCATTGAAAGGGGGAAGGTATTAGCTGTTTTAGCGGTCTTAAAAGTGGATAAATCCCCAGGCCCAGACAGATGTATCCCAGGCTGCTATATGAGGCAAGGGAGGAGACAGCAGGGGCTCTGACACAAATTTTCAAATCCTCTCTGGACTGCGGATGTGGTACCATTATTCAAGAAGAGTAGTAGGGATAAACCAGGTAATTACAGGCTAGTGAGTCTAACATCAGTGGTAGGGAAAATATTGGAAAACATTCTGAGGGACAGAATCAATCTCCACTTGGAGAGGTAGAGATTAATTAAGGATAGTCAGCATGGCTTTGTCAGGGCAGATCATGTCTAACAAATTTGATTGAATTTTTTGAGGCAGTGACTAGGTGTGTAGATGAGGGTAAAGCAGTTGATGTAGTCTACATGAATTTCATTAAGGCTTTTGATAAGGTCACCCACGGGAGATTGGTTAAGAAGGTAGGAGCCCATGGGATCCAGGGCAATTTGGCAAATTGGATCCAAAATTGGTTTTGTGGCAGGAGGCAGAGTGTGATGGTCGAGGGTTGTTTTTGCGATTGGCAGCCTATGACCATTGGTCTACCGCAGGGATCGGTGCTGGGACCCTTGCTGTTTGCAGTACATATTAATGATTTAGGTGTGAATATAGGAGGTCTAGAGGAGATTTGATGAAAATAAATTTCACCCAGAGGGTGGTTGGAATCTGGAGCACACTGTCTGAAGGGGTGGTAGAGGCAGGAACCCTCACAACATGTATTTAGATGAGCACTTGAAACGCCACAGCATACAAGGCTACGGGCCAAGGGCTGGAAAATGGGATAAGAATTGATAGGCTTGCTGGCCAGCGCGGACACGATGGGTCGAAGGGCCTGTTTCTGTGCTGTATAACTCTATGACTCTAAGACTATTTTGCCCTGTGCAGGTTTCAATCAACTGGAAGAGGAAAACTAGTCATTTCACATCACTGTGATGGTGTTGCTTTAGCATCCAGATAGTTCAGCTAGTGCAGTCCTGGAATTTTAATTTCAGGATTCTGAATTTACAACCCAGCATGGGCATTACAATTAAATCACTAATTTTTAGTGGAATTCTATATATGTTTATATGCATTACAATTACATATATTGTGCTCCTGACAATGCACTGGATGAAGTAAATTTTGTGCATGAATTTCAATTGACTTAAGCTCAGCCAAATATCATTTGTCCTACTGTTAAAAACACTTTGTAAGCTGTAGGGTTTATAATTAAAAAGAAAAATAGTCAGTTTTGCATGGCTCATTATTAAGGCTCAATGAGAAATAGTGATTTTGGGATATTATAACTTGATTAACACTATTTATCATTCACACATATTTTTGCGCAGAATATTTTGAGAGATCGTAACCTGGGGCAAACATTGCAGAGATAAATTTAATGGCTTTAAAAATATCTGTTCTGTTCAACAAACTATATCAGATTGTAATGCAGATAACTAGTGAAGTGTTCATTACTTTTCTAATGAATAATATTTTATTGACCTGTACTGTTTTCCTAGTTGTCACAGTTGGGAGCACTTATTCTTTTCATGAAGGTCTCCAGTATCTTGTTTGCTTCCTGCAAGCCGATAATAATAAGCAGCTTTCATTCGATGGGATGAAATTGAGGCCTGATTTGAGTTCGTACAACTAGACAAGGCATATTTTTGGAAATTGAAAAATAAGAAAAATCGACTGGATCCATCTCAGTTTGATATTTTTTTATTCGTTCGGGGGATGTGGGCATCGCTGGCTAGACCAGCATTTATTGCCCATCCCTAATTGCCCGTGAGAAGATGGTGATGGGGGCCTTCTTGAACTGTTGCAGTCCTTTGGGTGCAGGTACACCAACAGTGCTGTTTTGAAGGGAGTTCTAGGATTTTGACCCAGTGACAGTGAAGGAATGGCAATATAGTTCCAAGTCAGGATGGTGTGTGGCTTGGAGGGGAACTTGCAGGTGGGGTGTTCCCTTGCGTCTGCTGCCATTTTCCTTCTAGGTAGTAGAGGTCGCGGGTTTGGAAGGTGCTGTCGAAGGAGCCTTGGTGAGTTGCTGCAGTGCATCTTGTACACACTGCTACCACTGTGCGTAGGTGGTGGAGGCAGTGAATGTTGAAGGTGGTGGATGGGGTGCCAATCAAGCGGGCTGCTTTGTCCTGGATGGTGTCGAGCTTCTTGAGTGTTGTTGGAGCTGCACCCATCCAGGCAAGTGGAGAGTAATCCATCACACTCCTGACTTGTGCCTTGTCGATGGTGGACAGGCTTTGGGGAGTCAAGAGGTGAGTTACTCACCACAGAATTCCTTGCCGCTGACCTGCTCTTGTAGTCACAGCATTTATGTGGCTGGTCCAGTTCAGTTTCTGGTCAATGGTGACCCCCAGGATATTGATAGTGGTTGATTCAGCGAGGGTAATGCTATTGAACGTCAATGAGAGGTGGTTACATTCTCTCTTGTTGGAGATGGTCATTGCCTGGCACTTGTGTGATGCGAATGTTACTTGCCACCTATCAGCCCAAGCCTGGATGTGGTCCAGGTCTTGTTCCATAAGGGCATGGGCTGCTTCAGTATCTGAGATGTCACAAATGGTGCTGAATATTGTGCAATCATCAGCAAACATCCCCACTTTCGACCTTATGATGGAAGGCAGATTATTGATGAAGCAGCTGAAAATGTTTGGGCGTAAAACATTACACAGAGGAACACCTGCAGTGCTGTCCTGCGACTGAGATGATTGACCTCCAACAACCACAACCATCTTCCTTTGTGTTAGTTATGACTCCAACCAGCAGAGAGTTTTCACCCAATTCCCATTGTCTCCAGTTTCGCTAGGGCTCCTTGACACCATACTCAGTCAAACCCTGCCTTGATGTCAAGGGTTGTCACTTCACCTCCAGAGTTCAGCTCTTTTGTCTATACTTGGACCAAGGCTGTAATGAGGTCAGAAGCTGAGTGGCCCTGTCGGAACCCAAACTGAGCGTCCGTGAGCAGGTTATTGCTAAGCAAGTGCCGCTTGATAGCACTGTTGATGACACCTTCCATAACTTTGCTGATGATCGGGAGTAGACTGATGGGGCGGTAAGTGGCCGGGTTGAATTTGTTCTGCTTTTTGTGGACAGGACATACCTGGGCAATTTTCCACATTGCCGGGTAGATGCCAGTATTGTAGCTGTACTGGAACAGCTTGGCTCGGGACGTGGCTAGCTCTCGAGTACAGGTCTTCAGTACAATTGCTGGAATGTTGTCAGGGCCCATAACCTTTGCAGTATCCAGTGCCTTCAGCCATTTCTTGATATCATGTGGCTTGGCTAAAGACTGGCATCTGTGATGCTGGGGACCTCAGGAGAAGGCCGAGATGGATCATCCACTCAGCACTTCTGATTGAAGACAGATGCAACTGCTTCAGCCTTGTCTTTTGCACTGATGTGTTGGGCTCCCCCATCGTTATGGATGGGGATATTTATGGAGCCTCCTCCTCCTGTCAGTTGTTTAATTGTCCACCAACTTTCACAATTGGATGTGGCAGGACTGCAGAGCGTAGATCTGTTCTGTTGGTTGTGGGATCTCTTAGCTCTCTGTCTATTGCATGGTGCTTCTGCTGTTGGCGTGCAAGTAGTCCTGTGTTATAGCTTCACCAGGCTGCTCCTGGCATTCCCTCTTGCACTTGATGGTCCCCTGGCTTGATGGTAATGTTAGAGTGGGAAATATGCTGGGCCATGAAGTTACAGATTCTGGTTGAATACAATTCTGCTGCTGCTGATGGCCCACATTGCCTCATGGATGCCCAGTTTTGAGTTGCTAGATCTGTTTGAGATCTATCCCATTTAGCAGGATGGGTACCCTTAATGTGAAGATGGGACTTTGTCTCCACAAGGACTGTGCGGTGGTCACTCTTACCAATACTGTCATGGACAGATGCATCTGCGACAGCTAGATTGGTGAGGACGAGGTCAAGTAGGTTTTTCCCTCTTGTTGGTTCCCTCACCACCTGTCGCAGACCCAGTCTAGCAGCTATGTCCTTTAGGACTCGGCCAGCTCAGTCAGTTATGGTACTACCAAGCCACTCTTGGTGACGGAAAGTGAAGTCCCCCACCCAAAGTGCATTCTGTGTCCTTCCTACCCTCAGTTCTCCTTCCAATTGGTGTTCAACATGGAGAAACACTCATTCATCAGCCGAGTGGGGTGCGGTTGGTGGTAATTCGCAGGAGGTTTCCTTGCCCATGTTTGATCTGATGCCATGAGACTTCTTGGGGTCTGGAGTTGATGTTGAGGACACCAAGGGCAATTCCCACTGTGCCGTCACATCTGGTGGGTCTGTCCTGCCGTTGGGCAGGGATGGTGATGGTGGTGATTCCGTGCATATGACTATTACAGCCTGCTGCTTGACTAGTCTGTGGGACGGCTCTCCCAATTTTGGCACAAGCCCCCTGATGTTAGTAAGAAGGACTTTTTCAGGGTTGACAGGGCTGGTTTTGCCTTTGCCATTTCCAGTGCCTAGGCCAATGTCCAGTTTCATTCCTTTTCTTAGGCTTTGTAAGAACTGAGTGGCTTGCTAGGCCATTTTAGAGTCAACCACATTGCTCTGGGTCTGCAGTCACATGTATCCCAGACCAGGTAAGGTACTTTGACCCCGCTCCCCACCCACTCCCACACCGAAAAACATACCTCCTCCCCACTCCCCACCAGTGTTCCGCCTCGGTTCTCCGGACGGGGATCCCAAGGCGCGGGAGTGCCAACCAGCAGCACAAAGATCACAGTTGGACGGAAGATAGAGGTGCAGGTCTGATTAATTCATTTATTTTAATTGCTTTAAATATGTTAATGGGTGTCCCATCGCCGAGCGGCCAGGGGGCCACCACGAGGTCTCAACACCACCGGCAATATCAGACGGGCCCTTCCGGCGTCGAGGTCCGTGGCGGGCCTCATCCAGGGCAATCTCATGCTCCCACCTGCCACGGATCTCGATATAGAGGCCCCTATAAAATCCAGCCAGAGTGTATGATGTTGTAATAGTATGGGGCTATCAGCTTAATGGCATGTACTGACTTGTCTATGTGTGTGTGGGTCCTTGTTCAGTTAAAACTGTCTTTACTTTTTAAAAATGTTTAAAGTCCAGTATGAGCCCCAGCGATGTCTTCGGTCAGAATTCTTCTCCCTTCATCCCGATGTCCTCCATACTCCATGTTCCTACCATACTTTGTCAAACTTGGTGCACAAAATTACCAAATCTCAGTTTAACATCTGTGACAAGCACATTTCACAATTTGATAAACTGCTATAGGGAAATAGCTGAATAAAAATATTGCAGAAACATACATTCCCCAGACAACCATGAGTTGCTTTATCTTTCATTTTCATCTTCTCTCATTCGCCAAGAATTGATAAGTGAGGCTGACCAGATAATTCTTGAGTGAACAAAGTCAGAAACAGGCTAGGGTTCGACTCACAAGTGTTATAATGTGACCGTTCGCTGAAATCTATTACTTATAACGGTAGCAGTAAGGTAGCATAAGGAACTAACATAAAATTACATACAGCATGGTAACGTGCAGTTCTTCACATGAAAAATAGTCTTAATCGCATCAGACTACTCTGTTCCCATGTTCATTTACTCCTTTTACTTCAAACTATTTAGAGTTACCTTAATGTTGACGTGGGCTGGGAATATCCTCAGAGCTGCTCCTGCTCTGCCGTAGTAACTTTGTCAGAAGTACAGCAGAAGCCCTGGTAGTGCATTTCACAGCCTCTGTGTAAAAAGCTTTCTCCTACTCTCTGT
Source organism: Heterodontus francisci (assembly GCF_036365525.1). Lineage (NCBI taxonomy): Eukaryota > Metazoa > Chordata > Chondrichthyes > Heterodontiformes > Heterodontidae > Heterodontus > Heterodontus francisci. Next base: position 152,135,891 of record NC_090373.1, on the reverse strand, counting down.
CCTCATCTCTTACATTTAATCTTAAACCTATGGCAACTTGTTTTAGACCTCATTCTCAGTCTGTTTCTATCTATTTTGTCCCAGCTCTTCATCCTATTAAACACTTCCATCCTTCAATCTCTTCAGTTAATGCATAATCAACCCCAATATTTTTCAAGTCTTTGTTTATGTTTGTATTTCCACATACCAGGCAGAATCCTCAGGAATTTGCTCTGTGCCCTCTCGATTGCCTCAACATTCATCTTATATTCCTGGCAAATATTTATCTCCCAACCATCATCAGTATAAAAACAGATTATCTGATAATTACAACATTGCTGTATGTGGGACCTTGCTGTGCACAACGTGGCTGCCTTGTTCCCTGCGTTAACACTATGACTACACTTCAAAATCGCTTCATTGGCTGTAAAGTACTTTGGGGCACCCTGAGATCTTGAACAATGCTACATAAATGCAAGTTTTTTCTTCTTTCTGCAGTGTTGATCCCAAAATTGCACACAGTACTGAAGTAATAAATGTTTTATATGGATTCACCATTACATCCTGGATTTTATATTCTATACCTTGTGCCGTAAACCCCTCTATTCCATTAGCTTTTTTGGTGGCGTTACCATTTTGCTGTAATAGTCCAGGGTTGAATTTTATGCTGTCTCCCATGGCGGGTTTGGAGGTGGGGAGAGCATAAAACCGGGTGAGATGCTGGTGGCGGAGGCACCCACCACATGTCCGCCTTCACCAAAATTTAGTCCAGGACAGGAAGGCCTGCTGAACAGCCTTCCCACCCCGCTGCCAATTGAGGCCCTGAACTGGGCAATTAATCACCAATTAAGGGCCTCATCCAACCGCTGCCGCAATTAGCCATGTGGCAGGCAGTCCTATTGCCGCACAGGAAGCATAGCATGAAGAAAACGGAGCAGATCTAAGCTCTGCAGTCCTGCCAAATCCTGTCGTGAATGGTAGTGGGCAATTAAAAAACTAACTGGAGGAGGTGGCTCCACAAATATCCCCATCCTCCATGATGGGGGAGCTCAGCACATCAGTGCAAAAGATAAGGCTGAAGCATTTGCAACAATCTTCAGCCAGAAGTGCTGAGTTGATGATCCATCTCGGCCTCCTCCTGAAGTCCCCAGCAACACAAATGCCAGTCTTCAACCAATTCGATTCACTCCGCATGACATCAAGAAACGACTGAAGGCACTGGATACTGCAAAGGCTATGGGCCCTGACAATATTCCGGCAATAGTACTGAAGGCCTGTGCTCCAGAATTTGTCATGCCCCCAGCCAAGCTGTTCCAGTACAGCTACAACATTGGCATCTACCTAGCAATGTGGAAAATTGCCCAGGTATGTCCTGTACACAAAAAGCAGGACAGAAAATACAACCTGGCCAATTACCACCCCATCGGTCTACTGTCACTCATCTATAAAGTAATGGAAGGTGTCGTCAACAGTGCTATAAAGCGGCACTTATTTAGCAATAACCTGCTCAGTGACACTCAGTTTGGGTTCCGACAGGGCCACTCAGCATCTGACCTCATTACAGCCTTGGTTCAAACATGGACAAAAGAGCTGAACTCAAGAGGTGAGGTGAGAGTGACTGCCCTGGACATCAAGGCAGCATTTGACCGAGTATGGCATCAAAGAGCCCTAGCAAAACTGGAGTCAATGGGAATCAGGGGGAAAACTCTCTGCTGGTTAGAGTCATACCCAGCGAAAAGGAAGATGGTTGAAGTTGTTGGAGGTCAATCATCTCAGCTCCAGGACATCACTGCTGGAGTTCCTCAGGGTAGTGTCCTAGGCCCAACTGTCTTTAGCTGCTTCATCAATGACCTTCCTTCAATCATAAGGTCAGAAGTGGGGATGTTCGCTGATGATTGCACAATGTTCAGCACCATTCGCGACTCCTCAGATACTGAAGCAGTCTGTGTAGAAATGCAGCAAGACCTGGACAATATCCAGGCTTGGCCTGATAAGTGGCAAGTAACATTCACGTCACACACGTGCCAGGCAATGACCATCTCCAACAAGACAGAATCTAACCATCTCCCCTTGATATTCAATGGCAATACGATCACTGAATCCCCCATTATCAACATCCTAGGGGTTACTATTGACCAGAAACTGAACTGCAGTAGCCATATAAATACCGTGGTTACAAGAGCAGGTCAGAGGCTAGGAATCCTGTGGTGAGTAACTCACTTCCTGACTCCCCAAAGCCTGTCCACCATCTACAAGGCACAAGTCAGGAGTGTGATGGAATACTCTCCACTTGCCTGGATGGGTGCAGCTCCAACAACACCCAAGAAGCTCAACACCATCAGGACAAAGCAGCCCGCTTGATTGGCACCCCATCCACAATCATTCACTCTCTTCACCACAAATGCACAGTAACGGCAGTGTGTACCATCTACAAGATGTACTGCAGCAACGCACCAAGGCTCCTTAGACAGTACCTTCCAAACCCGCGATCTCTGCCACCGAGAAGGACAAGGGCAGCCGTTGCATGGGAACACCATCACCTGCAAATTCCCTCCAAGCCACACACCATCTTGACTTGGAACTATATTGCCGTTCTTTCACTGTTGGTGGGTCAAAAACCTGGAACTCCCTTCCTAACAGCACTGTGGGTGTACCTACCCCACATGGACTGCGGTGGTTCAAGATGGCAGCTCACACCACCTTCTCAAGGGCAATTAGGGATGGGCAATAAATGCTGGCCTAGCCAGTGATGCCCACATCCCAGGAACGAATTAAAGAAAAACCTTACAGGCTGCTTCCTGGCTCTGGGGGTGGGGGTGGAGCTGGGGGTTCCCTCACTATATGGTACTTAGTTCCTGAATGAGGGACCCAGCATTGTGAAAGGGGGTCCCACTGAGAGCCACCCTGCCTGCACTTACTACTTGACCCCCTTACATCCCTCTCCCCAACAGCTCCCACCCAGCAAGACCCCTCCCACCCTGACCTATATATGGCCTAGGTCCAGAGCTCCTGGGCCTTAGTTAGATGCTCTTCCGGCAGCAGCCATCGCCTCCGCAGTGGGGCTGCTCAGTGAATGAGCTGCCGGCCTCTGATTGGCCAGCAGCTCTCCGAGGGTCGGATTTCTGGTGCCAGGTCTCCTGATCCGATGGAAGGCCCGCCGCTGTCCATTTAAGTTCCTGATTGGCACTAGATTTGGCGGGCCTTCCGGAGAAGTGGCAACGCAGGGTCCTCAGCGTCGCTTTTTCCAGATGTCAAGACCCCCGTCACCAGCATAAAATCCTGGCCAGAATTCTCAAATCCCTCTCCTCTTTCCCATCGCTCAGCCTTTCCCTATTCAAAATATAATTATTACGCCTAGGTTTTACCAAAATGTATCACCTCATGTTTACTGACATTGAATTACATCAACCGCATTTCTACCCATTCTATCATCTTATCATAAAACCTCTGCAGCTTCCTTTGGTCTTCAGAATTATTTACTCTGCTTCCTATTTTAGTATTGTTTGCAAATTTGGACACGACTCACTCTAGCCCTATGTCCAAATCATATTTTATCAAATCCCACCATTGAGCAATCATGATTTCAGATCAGGCTCTCACTTCATAGAACATAGAACATAGAACATAGAACATAGAACATACAGCACAGAACAGGCCCTTCGGCCCACAATGTTGTGCCGATCCTTTGTCCTCTGTCAAGGACAATTTAATCTATACCCCATCATTCTCCTTTATCCATATACCTATCCAAAAGCCTTTTGAAAGTCCCTAAAGTTTCTGACTCAACAACTTCCCCGGGCAAGGCATTCCATGCCTCGACCACTCTCTGGGTAAAGAACCTTCCCCTGACATCCCCCTTATATCTCCCACCCTTCACCTTAAATTTATGACCCCTTGTAACGCTTTGCTCCACCCGGGGAAAAAGTTTCTGACTGTCTACCCTATCTATTCCCCTGATCATCTTATAAACCTCTATCATGTCACCCCTCATCCTTCTCCTTTCTAATGAGAAGAGGCCTAGAATGTTCAGCCTTTCCTCGTAAGACTTATTCTCCATTCCAGGCAACATCCTGGTAAATCTCCTCTGCACCCTCTCCAAGGCTTCCACATCCTTCCTAAAATGAGGCGACCAGAACTGCACACAGTACTCCAAATGAGGCCTTACCAAGGTCCTGTACAGCTGCATCATCACCTCACGGCTCTTAAATTCAATCCCTCTGCTAATGAACGCTAACACCCCATATGCCTTCTTCACAGCCCTATCCACTTGAGTTGCAACTTTCAATGATCTATGCACATAGACCCCAAGGTCTCTCTGCTCCTCCACATGCCCAAGAACCCTACCGTTAACCCAGTATTTTGCATTCATGTTTGTCCTTCCAAAATGGACGACCTCACACTTTTCAGGGTTAAACTCCATCTGCCACTTTTCAGCCCAGCACTGCAACCTATCCAAGTCCCTTTGCAGACGACAATAGCCCTCCTCGGTATCCACAACTCCACCAACCTTTGTATCATCTGCAAATTTACTGACCCACCCTTCGACTTCCTCATCCAAGTCGTTAATAAAAATCACAAACAGGAGAGGACCCAGAACTGATCCCTGCGGCACGCCACTGGTAACTGGGCTCCAGGCTGAGTATTTACCATCTAAGACCACTCTCTGCCTTCTATCAGTTAGCCAATTCTTAATCCAACTGACCACATTCCCCACTATCCCATGCCTCCTGACTTTCTCCATAAGTCTACCATGGGGGACCTTATCAAATGCCTTACTAAAATCCATGTACACCACATCCACTGGTTTACCCTCATCCACTTGCTTGGTCACCTGCTCAAAGAATTCAATCAGGCTTGTGAGGCAAGACCTACCCCTCACAAAACCGTGCTGACTGTCCCGAATCAAGCAGTGTCTTTCCAGATGCTCAGAAATCCTATCCCTCAGCACCTTTTCCATCAACTTGCCTACCACCGAAGTAAGACTAACTGGCCTGTAATTCCCAGGGTTGTTCCTATTCCCTTTCTTGAACAGGGGCACAACATTTGCCACCCTCCAATCACCTGGTACCACCCCCGTCAGCAGAGAAGATGAAAAGATCATTGCCAGCGGCTCTGCAATTTCATCCCTTGCTTCCCATAACATCCTTGGATATACCCCGTCAGGCCCGGGAGACTTGTCTATCTTCAAGTTATTCAAAAACCCCAACACATCTTCCCTCCTAACGAGCACTTCCTCGAGCTTACCAGTCTGCTTCCCACCGTCCTCTTCAGTAATACACCCCTTCTCATTCGTAAATACCGAAGAGAAGTACTCATTCAAAACCTCACTTATCTCTTCCGGCTCAACACACAGTCTCCCGCTATTGTCCTTGACCGGACCTACGGTCCCCCTAGTCATCCTCATATTTCTGACATACGCGTAAAAGGCCTTGGGGTTTTCTTTTATCCTACCCGCCAAGCATTTTTCATGCCCTCTCTTAGCTCTCCTAATCCCTTTCTTCAGATCCTTCCTGGCCATCTTGTATCCCTCCAGAGCTATGCCTGTGCCCTTTTTCCTCAACTTTATATACGCATCCTTCTTCTTCCTAACAAGACTCTCAACCTCTCTTGTCAACCACGGTGTGACACAGGTTAAACGGACAGCCCAACATGAAGGGTCGATACCTAATTATTACAAGAACTTAGGAACCCATTAATGACTAATTTCCAATAATACTTTGATGTAAATTTGATGCTTATCTTCAAGGAAGCAAGTGAAACACATAGCCAGAGGAATATAATTTACCAAGTACCTTGAAGGGAAAAAGGAGGAGGATATGTGATCCAATTGGACGGCAATTAGGACAGCTGGAAAATGGTGGCATGATCAGAGGTGACTAGATAACTTATAATTAACTCACTATGAAAAAATATGAATGTAATTTTCAGTGGTGGGTAAGCAAAATCACTATTGGTATGCACAATCAAGAAAGTAAACAATAAAGCATCTATGCATTCAATTAGAAATGGAACAGGCACATTATAAACATCTGCTGAAAGTATTAACAAGGTCTTTGTTCAATTTCATAGCAAATTACACGCGCTGTGCTCTCCATATATCGAAGAAATTAAGAGCTTTTATTTGTCCCTGGCCCAGTGCTGAAATTAGATGAGGAGACTCAAACTGGATCAGCTATTGGAACTGGAAAAGAGACAAAAGGTAATGAAACAAATGCCCACCAATCGATCCTAATAGATATGGGGGCTGAATTTTACACCGCCCCAGCGGGTCGGATGATGGCGTGGGGGCGGCGTAAAATTGAGTGGGAGGCTCCGGGAGGCCTACCCGACCCGCTTTCGCCTCCAGCCAAGTTTACAGCGTCGGGCGGGGGGTGGGAAACCGCCCACCCGCTTGAGGCACATCAAGGCCCTTAAGTGGCCACTTAACGGCCACTTAAGGGCCCTCGCCTGCCTCCACGGGTACTTTACCAGTAGCAAGTGCTGGGGACGTGAAAGGTTGCCCAGTGATAGCTGCCAGCCTTTCCGCGCCCTGGGGGTGGGGGGGGGGGGGGGGGAGGTGCATGGCAATCAAGCACAGGGTGCCCAATTGAGGGCCACCCCCGCCTCCCAACCCACCCCCGGGACCCAAGACGCCCCCGCCCCCCAAATGACCATTCCAGCCTCACCAAGAAAGGACCGATCTCCCTGGTGAGGCATGCCCCGACTTACCTTCCCTCCTGGATCCATGGCTTTGGCTGGGCTGCAGTCCCAGCAATGGCCAATGCTCCGGTGGCACTGCTGGGACTAAGAGCTGCCAGCCCACTGATTGGCCGGCAGCACACTGAAGCGGGAGCTCCTCCCTCAAGTGGGTGGAAGTCCCACCTCGGGACAATTAAAGCCCGGGGACCCACAAAATGCGGGACGGATCTCCGGGCTAGGCGGAAGCGGGTTCGCTACCGACTTTCACGTCAGTGGCGAATTCTCCTCGGCCTTAGGTAAAATCCAGCCCATGAAGTTTCCTGATGAAACTTTAACCTTTCAAATGCAGTTTCGTTAGCTCAGATTTAGCATTATTTGTAAGAGGCAGAAGAACTGATCTACAAAAGGCACAGCAGGTAGTTTGTTGCAGAGGTTCTCCCACTCGTCTGCCCAAACCTTAGAGGAAGGTCGGGGAGACCCAGTAAATTGACATAAATGCTGCTTATGCAAATTATCTTTAGATTCCACACCTCTTACTGGGAGAACTCCTATAGAAATGCAACCCCACAATGTTTGTTGCCTGTGGTCCATGGTCCTGAAATGACACTGTGGCTGCGCGTGCGCTAATGCCTAATGTAATTTTTAAACATGTGAATGTCTTTGTCAAAGTAGCAGGGAGAGGAATTTCAGACAAATGTGTTAAGCCTTCATACTTCTGTATCTCAGGGTGTAACATCATTGTGCATTATTGATGGAGGTAAGGCAATTATTGCAGGGTGCCACGCATCAGGAAACCACAGGCGCATTCCACACAATTGTCTGCCCATTATTGTTAGAAATGCATGTGGCATTCTCAGTGGGCAAGCCTAACCCCTGGCAGCGTGGTTTCATAACATTGGCCCTAATGTGCATTATAAGATATTTCACAATGCATTTTCTAGTAGATTGAAGAAAGTGATCCCTCAAATTGATCCACTGTGATAAAGTAAGATTGGTTTACCTAGGAGCTGTTATCAAAAATAACAGAAGGTCTACAAACTGTATTAATAAACAATCTGGGTACATTTACAGCAGCTATATTCTTTAATATTTCGACTTTGTAGAATGGTGTTAGCGACAATACATTTTTGCTTTTCAGACTTTGTTATTAATTGGATTAGATCCTACGAATGAAACACTCAACAGCAATTTTAACCATAGGAAAATATCCGTGATGGGCCGAGTGGCCGATGTTTGTGCCGTATAATTTCCAGCTAACTTGCAAACTTCATAAGAATTTCCTCTTAAGAACTTATTAAGTTCTCTTGCAATGGACTGTAGTGATGCCTTAGCCTCTGCATGTTTCAAAAGATTTGAAAAGGACTGCATTTTGATCTCTAATAATAAATTGTTATCCTCTCAGAGTCTTCCCAATAGGTTGTCAGTGAATCCAGTGATTATGACTAGCTAGATTTTTGCCTGGCATGGGAAACGTAACGTTGAATGACTCCATTCATTGACACCATAACAGAATCCTACATAAATCGTAAAATCAGAACAATTTTTCATAGGACTGACAGATCCATCCCATTTCAATGATGTAATCCTCTGTATTTAATGTAATTGTCATGCAGGGCCCCACCCACCAAGAATGAGGTACATTAATTTTGCCACATGAACATTGATTTTTAAACTTTTACTGGAGTAAAGAAATAACCTGCTTTTTAAAAGAAAGCAACACCAGACCCTTGACTGGAAAGACATTTGCATATTTACTTAAAAGGGACAAAAGACTATCCCCGACACATTCAATCCACAATGGAGTTTTGATTACCAGACGTTGAAGTTGGAGGAGCTAGCATTCCAGGTTGACTGCTAAGATGTCCCAATACACAGAAGCGACCTGGTGAAACCAGTCGGCCACGTGACCACATGCTGGCCAACTAGGGGAGTTTTAAATTGGAGAAACAGTGTTTGAACTGAGAAAGCTGTTTGCTCCAGGAATGAAAAGACCTCTCCTGACTGGCTTGCCACAGCCTTTCCTGTCTGCTTCCATCTCTTTCTCACAGAACTGAAGAATCACTGAAGCCATATGAACCACAAGAGAGAAAGTCTCCTACAGTGAACAAAGTTTAAGAAGAATACTGGGCCCCAACGAAAAGCACGACTACCTACAATCAGGGACTCTAGAGCGAGCTTGAAGCACAGTAACAAAATCCTGTTCAGAGATTGCCTCAAAATTATTCACTTTATTTTTCATCTGTTCCTTTCTGTCTCTATTTGCATATGTGTATCGCGTATGCGTGCTAGCGTGGGGTGAGGCATGTATCTGTAAGTGTTAACCGAATTAGAGTTTAAGCTTAAGTTTCAATACATTTCACTTTTCTTCTTTAAACCTAAGAAAGCCTGTTTGTACCCATTTCTTTGCCTTATAATTGGAATGAAGTGAACAAGGATTCACCAAGGGGGGAGCTAAAACACAGTGTGTTTAAAACAAAATCATGTTACAGTAAGATCAGGTAAAGGCTGAGAAACAGCCTCAGACACCTTTCTCACCTAGTCGTATCAGAAATTTGGGTGCTAGGGACCGGAATTTTACCCACAGAAAAACGAGAGACGTTGGAAGTGGGAAGCCAAATTGTTCCCCCCCAAAAAAGCGCAAATTTTCAATACAGGTTTTCTTGTGGTTGTATGTGATTGAATACTAACGTGTCTTCAACTAAAGCTATTGGCACTCCAGGCCAGGGTGAAGTAACTTGGGATAAGTTAAAAGCACTGTCTATGGAGGAGTTAAGGATAATGGCTGAGCAGTGTGGGATCACTGTACATGGCAAAGCTAAGACGTCTGAACTCTTAAGGTTAGTGGCCAATCATTTTTCCCTTGAATCTGAAGATGCAGAAACAGTGTTAGAAGTAGACCCAGACAGAGTACTGCGAGCAAACATACAATTGGAACAAAAGAAACTTGAATTAGAAGACAGGGAAAGTGAAAGGGAGAGACAGGAAAAAGAGAGAGGCAGGAGAGGGAGAAAGAGAGAGCCTTCCAGAAGAAATGTGAAGAAAAGGAAAGGCAGGAGAGAGGGAGAGAGAGAAAGAATATTCCAGAAAGAATCCAAAGAAAGAGAGCTGAAGCAGCTTGAGTTAACTCGGGGGTGACAGAGTAACCCCAGTAAAAGCATGGCCAATATAGAGGAGCAAAATTCAGGGCTGGGTACAAAATTGCTTAAACTAGCTCAATTAATTCCAAAATTCAATGAGGAAGATGTGAAAATGTTTTTTGTGTCTTTTGAGAAACTGGCAAGGCAGCTAAAATGACCAGCTGAGACTTGGTCTCTTTTAATACAAAGCAAGCTAACTGGAAAAGCCCATGAGGTTTATCCCTTGTTGCCAGATGAGATATAGTAGCCATCACGGAGACATGGTTGAGGGAGGGGCAGGATTGGCAGCTTAATATCCCGGGATATAGAATCTTCAGGCGAGACAGAGGAGGGGTAAAAGAGGAGGGGGCATTGCAATATTAGTTAAGGAGTCAGTTACTGCAGTAAAGAGAGATGATATCTTGGAGGGGGCATCAAATGAAGCTTTATGGGTAGAGTTTAGGAATAAAAAAGGGACAGCCACATTGTGAGGTGTTTATTATAGACCCCTAGATAGTCAGCGGGAAATTAAGGAACAAATATATGCGCAATTTGCAAAGGTGTGTAAAAATAATAGGGTTATTATATTCGGTGATTTCAACTTTCCCAACATTAATTGGGATAGTCATCGTGTTAAGGGCTTAGATGGAGTGGAGTTCTTGAAATGTGTACAGGAGAACTTTTTAGCTCAATATGTAGTGGATCCAACAAGGGAGGGTGCAGTGCTGGACCTAATTCTGGGGAATGAAGCCGGACAGGTGGTTGATGTGTTGGTGGGGGAGCATTTTGGTGATAGTGACCATAACATGGTACATTTTAAGCTTGTTATGGAGAAAGAAATAGACAAGTTGCAAAAAAAGGTTTTGGATTGGGGGAGAGTGAATTTTAGTAAAATAAGGCAGGATCTGGCCAAGGTAGACTGGAAAGGGTTACTTGTTGGGAAATCTACAGAAGAGCAGTGGGGAGCATTCGAAAAGGAAATGGGGAGGGTACAGGCCCAACATGTTCCCTCAAGGGTAATAGGTAGGAGCAACAAGCCCAGAGAACCATGGATGACCAGAAACATACAGGGTATGATGAGAAGGAAAAGAGAGGCTTTTAGCAACTACAAGGAGAGCAGATCAATGGAAGCATTAGTGGAGTACAGAAAGTGTAGGATGGAGCTTAAGAAAGCAATTAGGAGAGCAAAGAGGGGATATGAGAAAGCTCTGGCTGGTAAAAGTAGGGAAAATCCCAAGATATTCTCTGAGTATATCAATGGGAAGAGGATAACCAGGGAAAGAGTAGGACCCATTAGGGACTAAGGGGGAAATTTGTGGGTGGAGCTAGAGGACATTGGTAGGGTGTTGAATGAATACTTCACATCTGTCTTCACCCAAGAGAATGAGGATGTAGATATGGAACTTAGAGAGAGAGACTGTGAGGTTCTTGAGCAAATTGTCATAGGGAGTGACAAGGTATTGGAGGTTTTAGAAGGCTTAAAAGTTGACAAATCTCCAGGTCCGGACGATTTGTGTCCCAGGATGCTGTGAGAGGTGAGGGTAGAGATACAGGGGCTCTGACCCTAATTTTTAATTCCTCTCTGGCCACAGGGGAGGTGCCAGAGGACTGGAGAACAGCTAATGTGGTCCCACTATTTAAGAAAGGTTGTAGAGATAAGCCAGGGAACTACAGACCAGTGAGTCTCATGTCAGTGGTAGGGAAACTATTGGAGAAAATTCTGAAGGAGAGAATCTATCTCCACTTGGAGAGGCAAAATTTGATTAGGAATAGTCAGCATGGCTTTGTCAGAGGGAGGTCATGCCTAACAAATTTGATTGAGTGTTTTGAGCATGTGACCAGGTGTGTAGATGAGGGTAGTGCAGTTGATGTAGTTTACATGGATTTCAGCAAAGCCTTTGACAAGGTCCCACATGGGAGATTTATCAAGAAAGCAAATGCACATGGGATACAAGGTAACTTGATAAGGTGCATTCAAAATTGGCTTAGCTGTAGGAAACAGAGAGTGAGGACAGATGGCTGTTTTAGTGACTGGAAGCCAGTGTCCAGTGGCGTACCACAGGGATCTGTGCTGAGTCCCCTATTGTTTATCATTTATATAAACGACATAGATGACTATGTGGAGGGTAGGATCAGTAAGTTCGCGGATGACACAAAGATTGGCCGAGTGGTTAACAGTGAGGTGGAGTGTCTTGGGTTACAGGAAGATATAGACGGGATGGTCAAATGTGCAGAAAAGTGGCATATGGAATTTAACGCTGAAAAGTGTGAGGTGATACACTTTGGAAGGAGTAATGTGACACGGAAGTATTCAATGAATGGCCTGACACTGGGAAGTTCCAATGAACAAAGGGACCTTGACGTGTTTGTCCATAGATCTCTGAAGGCAGAAGGGCAGGTTAATAGGGTGGTGAAAAAGGCATATGGGACACTTGCCTTTATCAATCGATGCATAGATTACAAAAGTAGGGAGGTCAGTTGGAGTTGTACAGAACTTTGGTAAGGCCACAGCTGGAGTACTGTGTGCAATTCTGGTCGCCACATTATAGGAAGGATGTGATTGCATTGAAGGGGGTGCAGAAGTGATTCACCAGGATGTTGCCTGGGATGGAATATTTAAGCTATGAAGAGAGGTTGGATAGGTTTGGGTTGTTTTCACTGGAGCAGAGGAAGCTGAGGGGTGACCTGATCGAGGTATACAAGATTATGAGGGGCATGGACAGGGTGGATAGGGAGCAGCTGTTCCCCTTAGTTGAAGGGTCAATTACGAGGGGTCACAAGTTTCAGGTGAGGGGCGGGAGGTTTAAGGGGGACTTGAGGAAGAACTTTTTTACCCAGAGGGTGGTGACGGTCTGGAATGCCCTGCCTGGGAGGGTGGTAGAGGCGGGTTGCCTCACATCCTTTAAAAAGTACCTGGATGAGCACTTGGCACATCATAACATTCAAGGCTATGGGCCAAGTGCTGGCAAATGGGATTAGGTAGACAGGTCAGGTGTTTTAATGCATCGGTGCAGACTCGATGGGCCGTAGGGCCTCTTCTGCACTGTATTATTCTGTGATTCTGTGAATCAGCAATGGGATCATGACCAGATAATCTGTTTTAATGATGTTGATTGTGGAATAAATATTGTCCGGAACAACATGGAAAACTTCCCATCTCTTTATTGAATAGTGTCATGGGACCTTTTGCATAAGAACATAAGAACTAGGAGCAGGAGTAGGCCGTCCGGCCCCTCGGGCCTGCTCCGCCATTCAATTAGATCATGGCTGATCTTTTCGTGGACTCAGATCCACTTACCCGCTCCACCTGAGAGGGCAGATAGGGCCTCAGTTTAACTTATCTGAAAGACGGCACCTCTGCCAATGCAACACTCCCTTGCTTATGTGCTTAAATTTCTGGAGTGAGTTTGAACAAACAACCCCTTGAGTCGGATGTGTAGGTGCTACCACTGAGCTACAGCTGAGGCTGCATACTTTAGAATTACATTTTGCGGTACTTCCAGATGACTATATTCTTTTAAATATATTTAACCATCAAGCATGGAGAAATTTGCTTGCAGTAGTTTTAATTATGGCAGAAATGGCAGTCATTTTTATGTTAACATTGCATAAAATGGCTCAGACATTGTTAATTAGATTTAATTTGTGAAGAATGCTGACCTACCATTTGCATATTCACATCCCAGTCGATAGACCATTTGCTGAAACATATGCTTCAGTTGCTGTTGGATGGGCTTCAACTGTAAAATAAGACAGAAAGGGTCATCTCTCCCATGTGCTTTGTGCTGCTTAAATGAACAGAGAAAGGGAAATAGAAATTGTTTTAGTATACAGGCTCCATAACCCTGTGTCCCACTGTCCTTTTCCCTCTAACTCACAGCCACTCATACTATCTGGATTTAATTTTCCAGTTTAAAAGAATACTTATTTACAAGGCTCACTGAGTTTATTTCAGATTTGCTTTAAAGAACAAAGTTTGCAAGAGAAGGAAGTATCACACTCCATTATGTTGAAGATTTTATATTAAAAATTCGAAATGTGTCAGAGATACTATGTAGTTATTTAATCTACGGACTTTTTTAGCATTGTGACCAATGGTACCAGCTCTCTTCAATAAATTACATTTAGATTGATCAGAAGCAGTGCTTGCCATTTTCATACTTGGTAGTTTTTCTTCCTCCTGTGTGAACAAGCCTATAAATAATTTATTATAATTCAGTACATACTACCGTGCAGAAGTGAACAGGGATTCTGTTGTATCTTGCACATAAATCAACAAAGTATTATCAGCTGGAGAGCTAATCGTCTCTTCAGGAGAATCAGGCCCAAACAACACTGATCTTGTTGTAGAATGATTAAAATTGTTCAATCTCATTACAAGTCTAAAGCTCACATTCAATAATGGCTCCTGAAAGTCTTAAACTACAGTTATAATGCACTACACAGTGCCTTAAACCAAATTTACAATTCAAACACTTGTTTATATTTTGATTGAAGAGATGACAATGCCAGGATTATATCAAGGACTACAGATTATACTCTGCTTGTCAAGAAGGAGCTCAATCTTGTGTGCTTCTATGCAACTTGGTAACTTTATTTTAATATTAGGAGAACATGGGCAGGAGAGTCTATTTTCTCATAATATTAAAAAGACCCTGAACTAAGTTTACATAAATTGCCCAGGAGATCCAATGGGTTGCATGATCATTTTTCAATCTGGCTTCACACCATGCCAGAGTTACATAGAATTACATAGGAATTATTACACATTCCATTTGCCCCACCCGGTCCATGTTGGTGTTTTATCATCCACATGAGCAATAATCATAATCACATGTGCCTGCCCTGTTCAAATATGTGCTTATTTCAATGACTCATGTAACCTATTTTTAAATGTTGATATGGGCTCTGCTAATCACTAACTCCAGTAGTGTATTTCACAGCCTCGCCAGCTACTGTCTAAAAATAAAAATTCACCTGCTCCGTGTCCTAAATCTCCTGGATCTCTGTCACCTCATTTTAGACTTTGCAATCACTGGAAACAGTCTGTCCCATTGCTTCACAATTTTAAGCATCTCTAACTATCCATCTTGTAATCTCCACAAAATGCAATGCCAAGTCAGCACTCTATTCTGAGTCACTGAGAGCTAACGTGGGTTAACATTCCCTGACCTGTGTAACTGTGCTGATCTATACCGAAAATATTGTGTTTTTGCCATGCTTTGAGAATGGGTGCACAGCTTTTCATTTGAAATGAACATGTGAAAATTGAACATTCCATGATTTGCTGAAGAATGAACATAATTCTGATTATGCAAGTCATGTCATGTGCACCTCTAGTGCAAAAGGGATAGCAGTGATTAAATGTAGGACATATGAGAATAAATAACAAGTGCATTATTAGTCAGGAGGTGAAATCTTTAATGGTTGTAAAGGTAAAATTGAGATAAAGTATCTCCAGCACCAGGAACAAAATCCTGGAGACCCTTCAGAGAAGAACCACAAGACTGATCTATTTTATCAGAGCCCACCGGACTGAGGTATGATGAAAAAAATAGAGAAACTTGAACTTCCCAGGAGATGGGAAAAGAGGTGACTGAAATTAGCATGAAATAGGTAAATATGGGAAGTTACCTTAAACAAAACCATAATAAAATTCGTAAATCAGGCAAATGTAGTACTGCTTGTTTACAAAGGCCGATCAATACATGGAATGAATCTCCAGGTACAGTACTGGAGTTTAAAACACCTAGAATAATTTGAGACAGCTGGATTCTGTAATAACGTTCATAGTTTCTTCCTGGATGGATGAACTAAGATGAGCTAACTAACCTTCCTCATCTATATTTATTTTGTGATCTTGTGACCAGCTCATGGCTACTGGTGCTTTCATACGTGGACAAGGTGGAGGGTGGGGGAATGCATATTTATTCTGACTATAGAATTGTAATGGTCCAAAACAAAGGCTCTTGAACAAAATTTCTGACTCACAAACTTGCTTATAAATTGAGTCAAGGATAAAACATTCACCCACTATTTGCTTGCATTAATATACACATTGAAAATTCTCAGTCCCTGCACACATCAATTACTTTTGAAACAAATTTGATCTTTTTAGAACTTTGTATTTGTAATTTAGATTACATTGCAGTATGTGATTAAATGAACTGAATTACAAATATTGCAGATTGGCCGTTAATATACATTTTTGTGCTTTACTGGAATATTCACTCAAGCATAGCATTTCTTTGTAAACCAGATATGGGCTTATCTGGATTCAGCTCTAATGAGATTTTATTCTGCAAGGTTTGAACTGAATATATCGAGCCCCGAACCAACATGAATGACCATCTGAGACGCTTTTCAGCCAGAATTTTAAGATTAATTGGTCTGTTAGCCACCTCTGCTTTACATCAGAACGTAAGAGAATATGAATCTGGCCTTTGGATTTGGGAAGCCATTTCTTTTTAGGCTCCACACATCCAGGAACATAAAAATGTAGGATTTGGATTCCAGTTATCTGGAAGTGAAATCAGTTATATAGGCATATTTTTGGTCTGACTTCCTCCAATAACTTTCATTTTATTGCAAGCATGACTGGTGTTTGTCATCTAAAATGTAATCTGAATTGGAAAAACTGAGAAAGAAAAATTATTTCAACCATTTCTAATTTTGAAAAGACTGCAGTTCACCCCAGGAGTAAGGAGAACTCCCTTGCTTATACAATGATACCTGGGCTTAAAAGGGTTGAATTATGAGGACGGGTTAGATAGATTAGGCTTGTATTCCTACAATTGTAGAAGATTAATTGGTGATCTAATTGAGGTGTTTAAGATGATTAAAGGAGTAGATATGGTAGAGAGAAACTATTTCCTCTGGTGAGTGAGATCAGAACAACGAGACAACATTAAAATCAGGGTTAGGCCATTCAGGAATAATATCAGGATCCACTTCTGCACACAAAGAGTAGTGGAAATCTGGAACTTTATTCCCCCCAAAAAGGTCAATTAAAAATTTCAAAACTAAGATTGATGGATTTTTGTTAGACAAGTGTACTAAGGGATGTGGAACCAAGGCAGGTAGATGGAGTTAACATACAGATCAACTATGATATAATCGAATAATGGAACAGGCTTAAAGGGTTGAATGCCCCAGTCCTGTTCCTATGTTCTTATCTTACTAGTATACTGCTGCTATGTTAGGGTCATAGTGAAATCAATCCGGAAATTGTGTTGTCAGTTTCTGGCATCAGGACCGGAGGATAAAAGACAGAACCAATGACAAACCTTGTCCTTTTTTGCATCCAATCAAGCAAGTCACCAAGGTGGCCCAATGATAATTTTCAGGATCATGAAGGGAATTGACGATGCTGATCCAGGAAAATTCTTCACTATGGCAAAGGGCTTGATTACAGGTAAAGCAAATTATAAATTAGCGCAATGGAATATTTCTATCCAACAGGCTAACAGCTGAGTGGAATTAGTTGCTAGGAAGGTATTTGAAGCAGGCAATATGAAAGCTTGAATAAACAATTAGATATGTATCGAAAGACAGAGGAAAGGGTGAGAAGGAAGCTAGGTGAGATTGTTTCATACACACGCACACTATATATATTTTATACATATTTATATATATAATATGGACTTGTTGGGCTTGTCATGATTCAAATAACAATACACCATTTTATTTAACTATAATAAAATTTTGATCATTTTCTAAATCAACAACGGTTTGAAACTGCTATTAAAAAATGTCAATAGAAGTTAAGGCCTGCTGATTCAACCACTGTGCTAATCAGGAAGTTGACTGCTTATTTTCATTTCAATCTAACCTTTGTGTGTTGACCTGGCAAGCTTACACTCTTGATTGAGGTACAGACTCTCATTGTTTGACCAGCAAAATGCTGCTTAAAACAATACATCTTCGTCTCTTCGACTCACCATGCTTTAGCCCCACCTTTATGGTTGCCCGCCAGCTCTGGCGATCGCCGGCAACTGACTCCCATGACTTGTGACCAATGTCACAGGACTTCATGGCGCATTTGCAGACGTCTTTAAAGCGGAGACAAAGACGGCCAATGGGTCTGATACCAGTGACGAGCTCGCAGTACAATGTGTCCTTGGGGATCCTGCCATCTTCCATGCGGCTCACATGGCCAAGCCATCTCAGAAGCCACTGGCTTAGTAGGGTGTATATGCTGGGGATGTTGGCCGCCTCGAGGACTTCAGTGTTGGAGATACGGTCCTGCCACCTGATGCCAAGGATTCTCCGGAGGCAGCGAAGATGGAATGAATTGAGACGTCGCTCTTGGCTGACATACGTTGTCCAGGCCGCGCTGCCGTAGAGCAAGGTACTGAGGACACAGGCTTGGTACACTTGGACTTTTGTGTTCTGTGTCAGTGCGCCATTTTCCCACACTCTCTTGGCCAGTCTGGACATAGCAATGGAAGCCTTTCCCAAGAGCTTGTTGATTTCTGCATCGAGAGACAGGTTACTGGTGATAGTTGAGCCTAGGTAGGTGAACTCTTGAACAACTTCCAGAGTGTGGTCGCCGATATTTATGGATGGGGCATTTGTGATGTCCTGTCCCATGATGTTCGTTTTCTTGAGGCTGATGGTTCGGCCAAATTCGGTGCAGGCAGCCGCAAACCTGTCGATGAGTCTCTGCAGACACTCTTCAGTGTGAGATGTTAATGCAGCATCGTCAGCAAAGAGGAGTTCCCTGATGAAGACTTTCCGTACTTTGGTCTTCGCACTTAGACGGGCAAGGTTGAACAACCTGCTACCTGATCTTGTGTGGAGGAAAATTCCTTCTTCTGAAGACTTGAACGCATGAAAGAGCAGCAGGGAGAAGAAGATCCCAAACAGTGTAGGTGCAAGAACACAGCCCTGTTTCACGCCACTCAGGATCGGAAAGGGGTCTGATGAGGCGCCGCTATGCTGAATTGTGCCTTTCATATTGTCATGGAATGAGGTGATGATACTTAGTAGCTTTGGTGGGCATCCAATCTTTTCTAGTAGTCTGAAGAGACCACGTCTGCTGACAAGGTCAAAGGCTTTGGTGAGATCAATGAAAGCAACGTAAAGGGGCATCTGTTGTTCACAGCATTTCTCCTGTAGATGTCAAAGGGAGAACAGCATGTCAATCGTGGATCTCTCTGCTCGAATGCCGCACTGTGCCTCAGGGTAGACATGCACAGCCAGCTTCTGGAGCCTGTTTAAAGTGACTCGAGCGAAGACTTTCCCCACTATGCTGAGCAGGGAGATTCCACGGTAGTTATTGCAGTCACCGCGGTCACCCTTGTTCTTATAGAGGGTGATGATATTGGCATTGCACATGTCCTGTGGTACTGCTCCCTCGTCCCAGCACAGGCAAAGCAGTTCATACAGTGCTGAAAGTATAGCAGGCTTGGCACTCTTGATGATTTCAGGGGTAATGCCGTCCTTCCCAGGGGCATTTCCGCTGGCTAGAGAATCAATGGCATCACTGAGTTCTGATTTTGTTGGCTGTACATCCAGCTCATCCGTGACTGGCAGAGACTGGGCTGGATTCTTCCTGGAGTACAGTTCTAGGTAGTGTTCAACCCAGCGGTCCATTTGCTTGCGTTGGTCAGTGATTGTGTCCCCTGATTTAGATTTGAGGGGGGCAATCTTCATGATGGTTGGCCCAAAAGCCCTCTTAATGCCATCATACATTCCTCTGATATTTCCGGTGTCAGAGGCCAGCTGAATATGACTGCATAGGTGTTGCCAGTAGTCATTTGCGCAGCGCCTGGCTGTTCTTTGTGCAGTGCTTCTGGCTGCTTTAAGTGCTACGGATGTTAACTCGCTGGGGGCTTTCTTGCAGTTCAGCAGTGCAATGCGCTTTGCGGCTATAACAGGTTCCAGCTCTTCAATGTGAGATTGAAACCAGTCTGCATTCCGCTTCACACGTTTGCCATAGGTGGTCATTGCTGAGTCAAAGATGGCGTCTCTGATGTGGGCCCACTTGGTCTTTGCATCCCCTGTGGGAGTGTTTTGAAGGGCTTTTTCGAGTGAATTTAGAAACTTACATAACAGCTGTGGATGAGAAATTCTGCTAGTGTTGATGCGCGGGCGGCCCTTCTGCTTGAAGTGATGCAGCTTCTTTGGTTTGAGGCTAACCTTGCTGCACACCAGGGAGTGGTCGGTGTTGCAGTCCACACTGTGGAAGCTGCGTTTGATTTGAATGCTGTTTCGAGAGGCTCACCTTGTGACGATGAGGTCCAGCTGGTGCCAATGGTGTGATCTTGGGTTCCTCCAAGAAACCTGGTGACAGGGTTTAGTATGAAAGAATGAGTTGGTGATGCAGAGGTTATGATAGGTACATAACTTAAGCAGTCTCTGACCATTCTCATTCATCCTACCATTGCCATAGCGCCCAAGGCAGGAGAGCCATGAGTCATGGTCGGCCCCAACCATGGCATTAAAGTCCCCCAGCAGGAACAGGTGTTCGGTGTTGGGGATGCTACTAATGATATTATGCAGTTCCTCGTGGAACTGGTCTTTAGCTTCAGGTCGGGAGCAGAGTGTTGGAGCATAGATGTTGAGTAGGTGTACTAGACAGGAGGCGGTGAACAGACGGATGGACAGTATGCGTTCCCAGCCATATGAGGGTGGCTCTATCATGCTGAGCAAAGACTTTCTGATGGCGAAACCACTCCATGGTGTCTTGGTTCTTCAGGATCCCTACCCTGCCAGAAGAAGAAAACAATACATCACTGGAGGTAATCTACCAAGTAAATACTCTTTTTTAAAAATTTATTTTCAGGATGTGTGTGACACTGGCAAGGCTGCATTTATTGTCCACTTCTCTTTGCCTTGAAAAGCTTTTGGGCCTCCTCCTTGAACTTCTGCAGATTTTGGGGTGATTGTTCTCTCATGATTGTGCTCGGCAGGAATTCCAGGATATTTGTTCACCAACGATGAAGGAGCAGCAATATATGTCCAATTCAGGATAGTGAGTGGCTTGGCGGGAAAGATGGTGTTCTCACACCATTGTTGCTCTTGTATTTCCTTGTGGTAGAGTTTTTGCTTTGGGACACTTTTTAGTATCTTCATAAATGTTCTGGAGCTGAAAGTCACAGGCAGAATGGCTAAATTTGCAGATGATGCAAGGCTAATGAAGGTGATGGGCTCCAAAGGTCAACAGAATTAGCTATGAGAGGATTTGAATATACTTGGAAATTGGGCCAACAGATGGCAGATGAAATTCAAAACAGAGAAATGTAAAATGCTTCACCTGGGGACAAAAATGCAGAAAAAGACTATTACTTAAATGGAAACAAAATAATGTGCTTGGAAAATAAGAGATCTTGCTGCATAAACATTTTTCCCTCCTGTTGTCTTTCATTCTTTTCTTTTAAATCAGTATCCTCTGGTTCTTGACCCTTCTGCCAAAGGGAAGAGTTTCTGTCTGCCAACTCTGTCTAGACCCCACATGATTTTGAACACCTTTTTCAAATCTCCTTCAGCCTTCTCTAAAGAAAATAAATTAAAACTGTCAAAACAATGTTCGGTGGCAGTAATGCCAATCAGATGTTGGGATATATCAAAAGATCAATATTGAGTTAAAATAGTGAGGTAATCCTGCCACTTGAAAGAACGTTGGTGTGACCGCACCCAGAGTACTGTGTACAGTTCTGGTCGCCACATATAAACAAATGCAGTTGTTGAAGGTATACAGAATAAAGCAACCAGAATAATTGAAGGGCTGGAGAGGTATGATTCTGTAAACTGGCATCTTCTTACTGGAAAAGAGAAAGTTGGGAAGTAATATGATTGCTGTGTTTGGGATTAAAGTGGAACAAGGTAATGTAGACTATGACAAGCTGGATCACCTGGTCCAGAACTCTAGAATCAGAAGACATGGGGCTGAATTTTACCGGCCCCTCGACCCCACGGGATGTGGTGTGGGGCCCAGTAAAATGCTGCAGGGAGAAGCCCGCCTCGACCTGCGATGTCGAGAAGGGACCGGCGCATATTACCGGTGGAGGGGGGGCCTCGGCACGCCACCCCCCATCGCCTGGCGGCAGGCCCTTCATCTCCATATGCAGATGGCCACTAAATATATGCAAAGTAACTTATCAGCCATTCCACGCCGATTTTACTGCCTCCATTCAACCTTCGCGCCCCTTCGGAAATCCACACGGAGTTCCAAGGCGAGAACTTGGTGGGGAGGAGGGAGGAATAAAAATTTCAGGGTGGGAGGGGTGGGGAAGTGGGATTTAATTGGCTATGAGAATGGTGGGAAGGGGTTCGAGGCCAGATGTTAGAGGGTTTGGGGGCAATGTTTGGGTATGTGAGAAATGCAATGAAATGACCATTGTGGGGGGGGGGGGGGGAGCGTTGGGGAAGGGCTTCCATTACGCACCTTTCTGTTTAGTAACAATCACTTATATTTTGCCTTTAAACATTAAAATGAATTGTCAGGGCTTAAAGCCTGTTATAAATGGTGCCGGCGCCTGCGTCGTGGTGCCAGACGCCATTGTCAGGGACACGGAGGCCGCCCCTACACGTCATCAGGGCAGATGCTCCGCCCGCACTATTGAAATGAGCCCCCACGCGAAATATCGCAGGAGCTCCTCGGCAGCTGCTAAATGCGGGCACCCCGCTGAGTTTAAAGGGCGCCGCCACAGAGCACAGTGCCTGGATAAAATCCAGCCTATGGTCTGTGCTTGAAGGTGGTAGAATTCAAAATGAATCTGCAGAAGCATTGGGGACAATTTTAACATAATCGGCCCATCAAGAATCTGGTGACATTGGATGCAGCACACGTTTCACACCCCACCCTTCTTTTACTCTCCAGAGAAGATTGAAGGTGATTTGATAAAGGTGTTCAAAATCATGGGATTTGATAAAGGTGTTCAAAATACAGAGTAGGGAGAGAGAAACTCTTCCCTCTGGCAGAAGGGTCAAGAACCAGAGGATACCGGTTTAAAACAAAAGAATCAAAGGTAACATGAGGGAAAATGTTTTTACCCAGCAAGGGGTTAGGATCTGAAATGCACTGCCTGAGATTATGGTGGAGGCAGATTCAATCATGGTTTCCAAAAGGGAATTGGATAAGCACCTGAAAGGAAAAACTGCAGGGTTAAGGGGAAAGGGTGGGGGAATGGGACTAGCTAAATAGCTCTTGCAGAGAACTAGCAGGGGGTCGACAGGTCAAATGGCCTCATTTTGTGCTGTAACCATTCTATAATTCTATAATTCTGTGCAAATTAGATTTCTTTCAGAAAATAAATATTTTGCTACACAGTATGAGTAATTTGAGAGATCATATATGGTAAGTGTAACATGTTTGGTGGCAGCAAGATACTAGTATGTCCCAGTGTTCTCCACCCCAGGGTTTTCCTAGCTTTATGTCTGGTTCTGTTGTAGTTTATTGTAATTGAAAAGGATCAATTGCCATTATTAGTCAACAACTCCATTATTGGTGTATCAAGCAATTATCAGCATGGCAAAAGGTGAACTAAATGGGCCATGGTCCTTTTTGTTAAGTAATTCCTATGTTTGGGAGGGGGAGGTGTCTGTGAAATAACTTCGACAATTTGCTGTAGTGTACCCTGTAGATACTACATACTGCAGCCACAGTGTGCTCATGATGAACAGAGTCAATATTGAGTTCCTTGTACTCTCCACTATGTAACATGTCCAGAAATTTAATATGATTAATTTTAACAAAACATATCTGAATCAGAATGCCTTCTGAAACACCTAAATCCAAACAAATCATGGAATGCATTGAATTTACTGGATAGAGTGAAAGTACTGAAAAGAGTAATGCCCTTCCAGTTCCGGCCACCACACTTTAGGAAGGATGTGAGGTACTTGAGAGGATGCAGGGGAGATTTACCAGAATGGTTCCAGGGATGGGGGATTTTAGTTATAAGTTAGGTTGAAAAGCTGGGTTTGTTCTCCCTGGAGCAAAGGAGATTGAGGGGAGATTTCATAGAGGTGTACAAGATTATGAAAGGCTTAGATAAGATAGACAAGGAAAAAACTGTTCCCACTAACTAATGGTACAAGGACCAGGGCGCACAGAATGAAGGGTTTGGGCAAGAGATGCAGGGGTGATGTGAGGAAGAACTTTTTTACGCAGCGAGTAATAATGAACTGGAACTCGCTGCCCTCGAGGGTGGTGGAAGCAGAAACAATCAATGATTTCAAAAGGAAAATGGATGGGCACTTGAAGGAAATAAACTTGCAGGGCTACGGGGATCGAGGGGGGAGTGGGACTGACTGGATTGCTCTGCGGACAGCCGGCATGGACACGATGGGCTGAATGGTTTCCTTCTATGCTGTAAATGACTCTATGACTCTATGCTCATCAAAGTCTGAAACAGTTAGTCAAGGTCTTTATCTGTTGTAAATCAGCTGGTCAGGCTACCGTGAAATGCAAAGCGCTTTTCAGCATATTTATAAAATGAACATAGCCTGGAGGTTGTGTGTGGCCTCAAACTGATAACATTAACAAGCTGTGATGCCAATAGTTTTAATGAATCCATGAGCTTCATATGCCAGTCAGTGGATTTGTGCTGCAGGAAAACATTAAGTTATTCAATGAGTCATTTGGGAAATGGCAACTTTAAGACTTTCAAAAGCCGGCTCTCATAATACAATCCTCTGTTGCTATTGAGCTTGGTAAGAGTGGCATTGTGAATGTCATTACCATTGATGACTAGAACAAGCATCAACTTCCAGACATCCTCACTGAACACTCCAGGATCACTGGAACATGGGCAAGACTGGTTTCCTGATTCATGTTTTGCTAGACAAAATCCTTTTTCTCTATGGAGAGCAGTATATCAGTAGGAGGAAAATCCAAGGATGATACTCTCTGATAAGTAACCAGATGGGTGCTTTTGACTATGCATAAATTTCAAGGATAAACTGCCACTGAGAGATTGTGCAAATATGAAAGCTTTGGGTAAATTGCCAGTTAGAGGTTGTGAAAATATATGACAGCTTCCAATTACAAGATGAGATCCCATGTCAGTAAAGTTGCCCTGTCCCTTGGCAATTAGTTTGAACATCCTCTTTTACTCTTTCAAGAGAAACTAGTCTTCATCCCTGTCAATACTGCATTGTTATTCCCTGGAAAAGGAGGATCATGTAAATAGTCAGACTGAAATACTTGCTACATCAATTATTCAGTATGATGGCTGAGGAAGCTTATGCCAAGGAGCATTAACATTCTGGCTGTCATTCACTGGCTCAGTGACTGTGAAGCTAAGCCAAGGCTGGTTTAGGTCATGTGTCAACAGAAGAGTACAATTCTGATTATTCACTTTACTCAGATTGAATTGAAGTGTCTGTTGACTCCGACTAAGGATCAAAGAGTCTGCAGCAGCCCGTGATAACTGCCCACTCGTTTCCCATCATGGATGAGCCAATCACTGATCTGCTTCATGTGTAATTGCAAGTAGCAGATCAGTGAAGAGCATGAGTGCAGTGATACATCTGCTCCTATAGCTAGATCAATTGCAGACAATAGTGGTGGAAAGGGAAGGATTTCAGGAAAGCATCACCAGCATTTCTGCATATATACTAAAATCTTTAGATGGGCTAATCGACTAAAGGTTGTCCACAGCATACAATTTGTGGAAGAAGTTTTGAGGGTACAATGCAGAAAGACATTCGGGCAAGAGGCAAGAAAATCCAAGGCAGCAAACAAAGAGCTCTTTCTTTTTAAATGAGAAGTTGGCTTAATAAGAGTTGTATGATTTTAAATGTATTTGAACTATGTTACTTATACATTGAACGGCAGTTTTGCTACAGTAATTCTAGTAATAATTTTACTAAAATAATGTCAAGTGCAATCTTTCTCAGTTTGACTGCACTTCCCCCAGGTCAATTGCTTATTTGACACTTTTCACCAAGCCCCTTTCTGTTCTCCTTACAATCAGCCCTAGAGTAATAAGGTTGAGTCAACTTCTACCAGCAGTGTAGTTCCCAGCCGGAGAAGAAAAACTGGAGGCTGTTGAGGAATAACCATTGCTTTCAATATGACCCAATTTTAAAATCATAAACTATATACCATAGCTTGTTCCAAAGCTTTTATTACAATGATTTTGAAAGGCTTGGGTCATCGTCCTTGACAGAATTAATTTTATAATAGTGTCAGAGACTCCAAGAGGTCTACTTTGGGTCAGGAGAAACTTATTAAAAAGCAGAGGCATCAATCACAGCTGAGAAATGTGTGTAGACTGTTAAAATTATTACAGTCACTTTCAGTGTATGATAAAACATGGTTATCAAGTTCATTGCTCTCCAGTTTCCAAAAAAACTTAAAACACTTGGTGTTGAATTTTAGCCTGTCAGGGTGGATGGGTTTCGTTGCAGGCAGTAGATTGAAGCAGCAGGAGCTGCTGGAGTGTCGAGAAGTTGGCAGGAAGCCTCCATGGGATAAATGGGTCTGACATTTAAATATGCTAAATGCTCAATAACAGCAGTTTTAACCCTGAATTTTGTCTTTAACTCTGAGAACACATGTTTCCTGGGTATCCTGGATCTCACCAGGTTGAACAAGGTGAGAGGACAGTGGGAGTTGAAAGGTCTGTGCAATTGACAGGAAAGAAAGCCTTTAAATACTGATACTGCTTCCTTGCTCAAGTGAAAGTTTTTTGCTCCTAGGACTTGCACTGAGAATGTGCTTTCCAGTACTTTGGAGATCATTTCCTCGACCTTGAAGCATTATGCCTTTGATCTGCACTTCCCAGCTGTCAACTTTCTCGACAGCATAGGAGCTGCTTATGCATCTCTACCTGGGAACTCTGATAAGGAACAAGAGGAGCAACAGCATCAACATCATCATCAGCAGGAACAGGAGTAGCAGGAGTAAAAGCAGCCTTCTCCTCAGCCATCTGCTGCTCCACAGGACAGAGGGGTTGAGCACAGAGCTGCAGCTTGCAGGAGGCAATACCCCAGCACAGGGTATACAGGCAGAGAATTAGCTTTCTGAAGGCTCAGTCTTTTCTGTCAGGTGGTTGCTGACATTTGCAGCCTCCTGGAAGAAGACCTCCTGCCAAGCGGACCAGGTGGGGTGTACATTGCCCGTGGCAGTTAAAGTCAGCACAGTTCTTAATTTCTTTGTCTCCAGCTCCTTCCATGGACCTGCAGGAAATATTTGTAGAACCTTTCAATCTGCTGCCCAAAAGTGCACCTCGCCGGTGACTAATGCCATCTTTGCCACTAATGAGACTAGTCAGAATGAGAGGGCCCTCAGATTTGCTACACTAACTGGATTACCCCAGATACAGGCAGTCATAGATTGCACACTTGAATCAATCACGGTGCCTTCAGATCACACAGCAGTATTCATCAACCGAAAGGAATTCCACTCCATCAATGTTCAGCCGGTATGCAACCACCGAAAGATCATAGTGCAAGATACTCAGGGAGCTACCATGATGTCTTCATCCTGCGCCAGCCAAGTCTCCCACAGGCCTCCCACAGATATTCAGGCGTCCAAACAGAGTCAGCGGATGGTTCCTTGGTGATGAGGGTTACCCTGTAAGGACGTAGCTAATGACACCTGTTACATGCCCAGACACTGGCACCCAGAAAAGGTACAGCAGCAGCCACATGAACACGAATTACTATTGAGCAAGCAATCAGGATGCTGAAGAAATGTTTCAGTGCCTGGCTTGATCTGCCAGTTCCCTTCAGCATGCACCAGCCAGGGTGCCCAGTATGATAGTGGTGTGCTGCGCCATCGCAAAACATTGCATTGCAGAGAGGACTGAAGCTGCAGGAGGAAAAAGAAGTGGTGACTGATCTACATCTTCAGAGGAGAAGGAGTAAGAAGAGGAGGAGGAGGAGGAGGAGCCTGTTGTGGTGAGGGCACCGGCAGCTGCTCACTTAGCTGCTGGGATTTCTGGGATTTAGGCACACCAGCTAATCTGAAGCAGTGCAGTCATCTTACACACAAATTCTGACTCCACTGAGCATCCCCAGTCCTCAGCACAAAGCAGTCCCACAATTAACAATCTATCCCTCTCACAGACATCCATTGCTCATCTTTTACTCTTGTCCAACTATTCTTCACAAACCAGAAGGCCACTTGGCAGGCAGCAGGCAACAATGGGGAAGATGGGACAATGGGGCTCTGAAATGAAGTTTATGGTTGATCAACATTGAACAGGAAAGTGTTATTTTAAGAGCCTTAAACACTCAAGTGAATACCTTTGTGCAACTGCAAATACTTTTTCCTTTTCCTATTACTGTAATGTGGTGCTATCCCTGTGGCTTGAGCAGAGGAGTACAGGAATAGGAAGTCTTGCTACAGTTGTACGGGGTTTTGGTGAGACCACATCTGGAATACTGTGTGCAGTTTTGGTCTCCACATTTAAGAAAGGATTTACTTGCATTGGAGGCAGTGCAGTGAAGGTTCACTAGATTGGTCCCTGGGATGAGGGGGTTGTCCTATGATGAGAGACTAAGTAAATTGGGCCTATATTCTCTGAAGTTTAGAAGATCTCATTGAAACATATAAGATTTTAAAAGGACTGGATAGGCTAGACACTGAGAGATTATTTCTGCTGGTCAGGGAATCTAAAACATGGGAGCACACTCTCAGGATAAGGGGCTGATCATTTAGGACTGAGATGAGGAGAAATTACTTCACTCAAATGGTTGTGAATCTTTGGAATTCTCTTACCAGAGGGTTGTGGATGCTCCATCATTGAATACATTTAAGACTGGGATGGACAGATCTTTGGTCTCTCAGGGAATCAAGGGCTATGGCGGGCAGGCGGGCAAGTGGAGTTGAATTCTAAAATCAACTATGGTTCTTGTGTTTTCCGTTTCCCTCTTTACAGATGCTGCCTGACCTGCTGAGCAGTTCCAGCATTTTCTGTTTTTATTTCAGATTTCCAACATCCAAGTATTTTACTTTTGTATTGTGAACAAACCCTTTTCCACAAGCAGATAAGAAAGCAGCTGCGAGTACTCATGGACATTTTTTCATGACTTGTCTTCAGCCCCCACAATTGCCACTGCGCTCTCACCTTGCCTTCGCTGGTGAGTTCCGGAAAATCCATGAACCCAAAGTTAAAGTTCAAAATTTGCGTATTGTTCTACTTGAGTGATTAATATGTCTTAAGTGGTAACCTGCATCTCCCAAGGGGTTGCTCGCACATAGACTAACGCGCTGTAGTGAAATGCAGAAATCAGCAGGTTGGAACCAGCTTCCTGATGCACTGTAAATTTTGTCTGTTTTACCCACCTGCCCACTCTAAAACCCATGCACTCCAGCAGATTAAAATCCAACCCCATGATTTCAAATCCCACCAGGATACAGTTCTAAAAATTTGGTCGGAAAAAAAATCTGGTATTATTACAAGTTACCATGCAGCTGTTGAATTGTCATTAAAAACCTAACCAGCTCACTTATGTTATTGAGGAAATGAAACCTGCTGGTCTGACCTATATATGATTCCAGTCCTAATATCAGTGTTCTTCTCTCTTAATTGCCCTTTGAAATAGCCTAGCAAGTCTCTCATTTGTACCAAACCACAATGCGGTTGAATAAGAAGCCTCAGTGCCACCTTCTCAAGGGCAACTACGGATAGGCAATAAATACCGGGCTTGCCGGTGATGCCCACATTGCGAATGACTAAAAATAAAACTGTCACAATGAGAATTACTGACTAGATGGTTTTACTGGACAACGAGACAGTCTATCAGTGCTTCTCACAGGAAGCTGCTGTATCACTCTGCATATAAAGTTTGTTTGTTAAAGGTCTCAATTAATGATACATTAATAATGTACTTCATTATTTTAAAAAATAAACTTACATTCTTTATTTTGCAATTATTTTCCGATAAGAATAGATTCCACACTAAAAGGTTATGACAGCCATGGCTTGATGATGTATTTACTCACTAGCAGTGTGAATGTCGATAAAAGTTGTTTGCTTTCGTGGCTGAGCAAGCCATTAATTTGCATATGTGCATGCAACATTTTAGGCTAGTAGTTTAATAGACAGCTGGCAGACTCTACACTAGCCTGACATAACAATATATCGGAACCAATGCCAGGAATTCTGCCGCAGGCAAGCAAGGGAAATGGGCTTTGATATTTCCTGCTGAATGAAGAGAAAGCAGAATGGACAAATGCATTCTCAAAAGCTGACTATCGTCAGCATGTATTTTTGATTATTCTAGGTAAATCTTTCCTAATATCTTTGCTCACGCTCAGTCACAGTTTTTATATTATTGACCTCACTGACTCCCCAAACAGAAAAATATGCCCTGATAATAATGGGGAGGTGGGAGGGTGAGGGGAATGCCAAAACTGGCCAAAGAACCCAGCAAGGCCATGGAAATGGAGCCCTGCTGATCAATAACATATTGTAATGCCAGTTCCTGCTTGGCAGCTGGCAACTAGACAGCGTGAGGGAACACTAGCAACAGGAGGCTGCAGCCTGGGACCCTTTGGGATAGTCCCCAGCAATCAGAAGACCTCCTGCCGCTAGTATTCCCACCCACCCGTCACCCAGGCTGTTAATGTGGCCAGCTGCTGGGTGAGAGAATGCTCAATAATATTCTAAGATGACCTGTCGTAAAGATCAACAGGGCTTCCATGTCCCTGGCCTTGCCAGGCTCTTTTCCCTGCAACCTTCCATCTCTCCATTAATATCTGGGACATTGTTTCTCATCTCTGCTTTCATTATTCCTTCATTCTCTTCTTTCTCCTTTTTTATTCTCAAACTTTATTTTAAGTTTGCTTTTGAACTTCCTCCATCTTATTATGTCACTTTGTAATCAAGAATGAAGGGAGAGAAGAACAATGACGGAAACAAATTTTCTTTTATTCATTTTATGACCATCGTTAGCAAGGCCAGCATTTATTGCCCATCCCTAATTGCCCTTGAGAAGATGGTGGTGAGCTGCCTTCTTGAACCACTACAGTCTGCGTGGTTTAGGTACACCCACAATGCTGTTAGGAAGGGAGTTCCAGGTTTTTGGCCCAGCGACAGTGAATCAATGGTGATATAGGTCCAAGTCAGGATGGTGTGTGACTTGGAGGGGAACTTGCAGGTGGTGGTGTTTCCATGCGTCTGCTGCCCTTGTCCTTCTAGGTGGTAGAGGTCATGGATTTGGAAGGTGCTATCGAAGGAGCCTTGATGAGCTGCTGCAGTGCATCTTGTATATACTACAGACTGCCACTGTGCATCGGTGAAGGGAGTAAATGTTGAAGGTGGTGAATGGGGTGCCAGTCAAGCGGGCTGTTTTGTCCTGGACGGTGCCGAGCTTCTTGATTGTTGTTGTAGCTGCACTCATCCGGGAAAATGGAGAGTATTCCATCACATTCCTGACTTGTGCCTTATAGATGGCGGACAGGCTTTGGGGAATCAGGAGGTGGGTTACTCACCATTAAATTCCTAGCCGCTGACCTATTCTTGTAGCCATGGCATTTATATGACTGCTCCAGATTAAGTTTCTGGTCAATGGTATCCCTGAGGATGGTGAATGTGGGGAAATCAGCGAAGGTAATGCCATTGAATGCCAAAGGGAGATGGTAAGATTCTCTCTTCATGGAGATGGTTATTGTCTGACACTTGTGTGGTGTGAATGTTACTTGCCATTTAACAGCCCAAGCCTGAAGGTTATCCAAGTCTTGCTGCATATGGGCATGAGCTGCTTCAGCATCTAAGGAGTCACAAATAGTGCTGAACATTGTGCAGTCATCAGAGAATGTCCCCACTTCAGAGCATATGATGGAGCGAAGATCATTGATGAAGCAGCTGAGGATGGGTAGGCCTAGGACACTGCCTACTATGACTTCTGCAGCAATATCCTGGGGCTTAAATGTTTTCCATCCAACGACCACAACCATCTTCCTTTGTGCTAGGTACATCTCCAACTCTCCGAAGAGTTTCTCCCGATTCCCATTGACTGCAAGTTTTCTAGGGCTCCTTAATATCACACTCAGTTCAAATCCTGCCTTGATATCAAGGGGGGTAACTCTCACCTCACCTTTTGAGTTCAGCTCTTTTGTGTATGTTTGAACCCAGGTTGTAATGCAGTCAGGAGCTGAGTGGCCCTGGCAGAACCCAAACTGAGTATCAGTGAGCAGGTTATTGCTGTGGAAGTGCCATTTGATTGCAATTTCAATTATATTTTCCATCACTTTGCTGATGATCGAGAGCAGACTGATGGAGTGGTCATTGGCTGGATTATATTTGTCATGCTTTTTGTGGACAGGCAATACCTGGGCAATTTTCCACATTTTCAGGTAGATGCCAGTGTTGTAGCTGTGCTGAAATGTGGGACGCGGCTTATTCTGGGGCATAAGTATTCAGTACTACTGCCAGGATTTTACCAGGGCTCATATTCTTTGCAGTATCCAGTGCCTTCAGCAGTTTATTCATATCTCGTGGAGTGAATCAAATTGACTGAAGATTGACATCTGTGATGCTGGGGACGTAAGGAGGAGGCCGAGATGGATCATCCACTAAGCACTTCTGGCTGAAGATGGTTGCAAATGTTTCAGCCTTGTCTTTTGCACTGACGTGGTCTCCCTCATCATTGAGGATGGATATGTTTGTGGAGCCTCCTCCTCCAGTTAGTTGTTTAATTGTCACCAGCATTCACAACTAGATGTGGTAGGACTGCAGAGCTTAGATCTGATCTGTTGGTTGTGGGATTGCTTAACCCTGTCTATTGCATGCTGCTTACACTATTTAACATGCATGTTGCCCTGTATTGTAGCTTCACTAGGTTGGTACCTCATTTTTAGGTATGCCTGCTGCTGCTCCTGGCATGCTCTCCTGCGCTGCTCAGTGAATCAGGGTTGATTCCCTGGCTTGATGATAATGGTAGAGTGAGGGATATGCCAGGCCAGGAGGTTTCAGATTGTGTTTGAGTACAATTCTACATGGCTGATGGCTCACAGCGTCTCATGGATGTCCACTTTTGAGCTGCGAGATCTGTTCTGAATCTATCCCATTTAGCATGGTGGTAGAGCTACACAATACAATGGACGAGACTTCAGCTCCACAAGGACTGTGCGGTGGTCACTCCTATCAACACTGTCGTGGACAGATGTATCTGCAATAGGTAGATTGGTGAGGGCGAAGACAAACAGGGTTTTTTCCTTTTGTTGGTTCCCTTACCAGCTGCCGCAGGCCCTGTCTGGTAGATTTTGTTTATTCTTTCATGGGATGTGGGCATCGCTGGCAAGACCAGCATTTGTTGCCCATCCCTAATTGCCCTTGACAACTGAGTGGCTTACTAGGCCATTTCAGGGGCGGTGAAGAGTCAACACATTGCTGTGGGGCTGAAGTCACATGTAAGCCAGACCAGGTAAGCACGGGTTTTTGTGAAAACCAATGATAGTTTCATGGCACCATTACTGAGACTAGCTTTCAATTCCAGATTTTTATTAATTAATTGAATTTAAATTCCACCAGCTGCCGTGGTGGGATTTAAACCTGCGTCCCCAGGGCATTAGCCTGGGCCTCTAGATTAGTAGTCCAATGACATTACCACTATGCTACAATCTCCCCTAGATATGTCCTTCATAAAATCCATAACAACTTTAAAGAGGAAGTGAATAAATATTTAAAACGGCATCAGACGAGGGCAGTATAATGGGACCATGTGAGTTGTTCTTTCAAAGGTCTGGCATGGGCGCAATGGGCCAAATTCCTCTTGTGTGTTGGGTAATATTTGATTGCCCTGAAATCCCTGGGCAATACCCTGTCCTCCATCCACCTTTGCCCACGCCCTCTTCGCAAATCCTGGTCATGTGCATAACCTGCCTGACCTGCCCTCAGATCTTACTGGGCCAAAGGAGAGTGTTCCCCCGAATGCATCCTTTGTTCTTGCAGAGTATGGTAACTTGGGCCCCTCTGAGTTCAGTTATCTGTGGCTAGTAAAGGTTTAGGTTCCATTGGGTCTATTAGGAAGTGACTGGTGAAATTGCCCTGTCACTGCCACAGACATTCCCTCCCTAACATTGCAGGCTTTAGGTGAAAGATCTGTCCATGGTCCCACACCCAACCTTGGAGAACCCCACAACCACATCATAATTTAAAGGAGTTAAATCATCAGTGATACTGAAGTAGTTAATTTTTAAACATTAGGTCCTAACTCAGAAAGCATGAATTCTCCAACTATTCTATTTCTATTTTGTTCACACAACACCAGCCACAATCTTTTGCTGGATGGTACGGTTTTGAGTAGGTGATTCCTTTTGGAAATGTTATTCCCGATGTTAATACTATTATGACTCCAGCTTCCCACGTTTTTGCCACTAGATTCAGTGCAAAAAAAATGGAACCAGTGGTACATGTAAAATTTCAAACTACTGGATATTTCTTTACATGGTAAAGAGATAAAGTTTCTTTTTGATAGTTGCTACGTTTCCAATTCCCATTTGTCTTTCACAATTGTTTGAGACTTTCTGCTATTTGGGAGATTTAATTGAGCCAGGAAGATGACTGTAAGGACTACAGTATAATTGTATAATGTTGTTGTGCTTGATGGAGTTTTTTTTAATAACGTGGGATTTGTGGAGCAAGAACTCATTTAATTAACACAGAAAAAAAATTACGAATACCTGTAGCTAATTAACTAATAGAAAAACCTAGAGGCTGCAGATCCCAAACACTTACTGTAAGGGAACAGAAGTGTTTGATAATATGTGCAATTGATTGCTTGATCACACCTGTCAAACTCGCAGGCAGTTCTGGTCAATCATTGTCTCATCCAATTCTGATGGGAAAAGTCATTTTGCTTGCACATAATCAGCAATGAGAACGTGATTCCTCCTCCTCCCAATCAAAAGAAGATCAGTCACCATTTGACAGGCTGGAACAATTAAAGTGTACATCATTATCTCACAATAGGTCCTACTCTTGATGACAGGTCCTATAAGTTAAGACAAGAAAAGAGAATCTAGTTGCATCAAAAAGAGAGGATAGGATTTTCCCTTTAGATATTTCTCGTCTCTTAGCACCCATCATACTCAGCGAGAATGGAGCATGGAAGAAGTCACAAGAAACGACTGACGCCCGTTTAGCAAATTTGACCTCTTCCTTCCAGAACGCCAACCCGACTGCGTTACAATAGCACTTTCTTAAAATAATTACGATGCCATGGTGACGAGCATCCTGCTTAGCAACCTGTTCCTGCTGTTGATCATCTCCTGTGTGAAGAAATGAATGCTTCCTGGCGTCTGTCCTAAATGTACTCTTGGCCACTTTGAACCTGTAGTCGCTCGCACCTTGACATCTTTGACAGTAATGTACGGAATCAGCTGGAGCTACAATATGCCTCCCAACCAGGCAACAGCTATTGCTGATACACTGCAGTACTACCAGTGCATTCGATCAGATTTTCCTCCTTATCCCAGTGTTCATTATTTGGTTAAAAAAGGCATAATTTAACAAACAATAGTGGCATATATAAAAATAAAAATCCCATCAAATTCATTACGCTAGCTTTATGCAGGAGCACACCTCAGCACCATTAGCTGTTCTTGCATGCGGCATCATTTTTTCCCCAATTTTCAGCTCCAATTTATTTTGGAGTAATTTTCCTCTGACAAATAATAGGCCTTATCCTTCTAACACAAAGGATGAACCATAGCGATCTGTAAATTGCATCTCGGGTTTGGGTGGGGCGCTTTGTCTCAGCGACCAGACGACCAGAACCGTTCTCATTGGAAAAAAAAATACCATCTAATTTCGTTATTGTTGTGGAAGTGCTTTGATGCTCGTTACTAAGTGATAGGACAGAAATTTATTTTTGCCCAGGATTATTGGATCGTGAAATGCCTTGGGGAATGGTTGAGACAGAGATAATTGCATCTTTAGATTTCATCCCATTCTGGTTTGTACTTTCTGATTTCTTTCTTATGGAGAATTTTCCACCTGACTCTGTCAGTCAATGATATTTTCAGAAGCTGTATTTGATTAATCCTTTAGTACTGAAGGATAGATGAGAATTCCAGCACAACCTAAAATTTATGCAAAGCATGACTTTCGATGCCAATGCCAGTTGTGTTCAAATAGCTGTTCTTCCTTTTATCATGTAATGGGAGTTGCACCTTCTCATCAACACTTTGGTAATTCATGTGGTCGGCACAAGTCCTTTGTGTAAAGCGATCAGCATTTTATGCCAACTACTTTTGTGGTGTAGAGTTATACTTTGCAAGGGGTTTAATCAGCAAGTAACAACTGTTCCTTTCTTTGGATGGATCATTATAATCATATCCAGCAAGACTGTACAACAACATATCCTTTGTAATTTACTGTCCACTTATTGAGGTATTTACTGTCCTAAATATATTTCTGCTTTCTGAAGGAACTGATTGTCAGGTCAGGAAGTTAATCCACATGGTGGAGTTTTAACAATAGAGGTATTGGAGAACTATCCAATTAGAATCAGAGCAACTATTGCAGAAAAACTCTTAGTTACTCCATCATTGTGTATTCATGCTAAATACCTTAAGTTTACATACCTGGAAATTACTGAGTGTTTTTGTAAGCACTGTTACCACATTCATTACAAAATTTTCTCTCTACTATGATAATGGAGGTGCTTATGGTAATGTTTTGTCGAGAGAGAGGAATTTTTATACAATGTATTGGAGTCAATTTTGAAGTAACAGCTTCCATTGGGCAGGAGGTGCAGTGAGCCTTGTTTGAATTCTGTCAGCAAGCTGCCTGTGTGTTTGAAGCAGCTCACTGATCAGGGAGGGCAGAAAATCCATGGAGCCCAGTCAATCCAGCTAAATTAAAGGAGGGAGAGAAAATCTAGGAGAGCACTGTGGAGGGTTCGAGATTGCAGTAAATATTTGTGGGACCAGGAATAGCACTTACCCTTTTTTTCTGAGTAGCCTGCAGCGGTCCTTTTAAGGGTCGCTAGTCAGGCTGCTGTATTCCAACTATGCACTGTCCATTGATACACTGAAGTTGCATCACAGTCATATTGATGTCTTATAATCCTGATTTACATGGGCTAATGAGGCCCCCATCTGGTTTTTGTGGGAATCTGGGTCATCCATTTCAAGGCCCCCACCAAAACCATACACTATTAAACTATTGATCAAAGAACACTTAGGGCAGAATTATATTCTGCCCTTAGAGGCAGGCATGGATGGGTGGGGGGTGGGGGATGGCAAGAAAATGGCAAGGGGCATCATTCCTGACATTGCCCAGGCCCCTTGCCATTTTGTCCAGAGTAGGGATGGGCACCTAAGGATCTCCTCCTGCCTCCATCTCAATTTTGAGGGAGATGTTCATGTTCCTGTGAGGAAGAAGGATAAGTTTAGCAAGTTTCGGGAACCTTGGATAACGAGGGATATTGTGAGCCTAGTCAAAAAGAAAAAAGAAGCTTTCATAAGGGCTGGAAGGCTGGGAACAGATGAAGCCCTTGAGGAATATAAAGAAAGTAGGAAGGAACTTAAGCAAGGAATCAGGAGGGCTAAAAGGGGTCATGAAAAGTCATTGGCAAACAGAATTAAGGAGAATCCAAAGGCTTTTGATACGTATATAAAGAGCAAGAGGGTAACCAGGGAAAGGGTTGGCCCACTCAAGCACAGAGGAGGGAATCTATGTGTGGAGCCAGAGGAAATGGGCGAGGTACTAAATGAGTACTTTGCATCAGTATTCACCAAAGAGAAGGACTTGGTGGATGATGAGTCTAGGGAAGGGAGTGTAAATAGTCTCAGTCATCTCATTATCAAAAAGGAGGAGGTGTTGGACGTCTTGCAAAGCATTAAGGTCAATAAGTCCCCAGGGCCTGATGAGATCTATCCCAGAATACTGAGGGAGGGAAGGGAAGAAATTGCTGGGGTCTTGATAGAAATGTTTGTATCCTCATTGGCTACAGGTGAGGTCCCAGAGGACTGGAGAATAGCCAATGTTGTTCCTTTGTTTAAAAAGGGTAGCAAGGATAATCCAGGAAATTATAGGCCGGTGAGCTTTACATCAATGGTATGGAAATTATTAGAGAGGATTCTTCGGGACAGGATTTACTCCCATTTGGAAACAAATGAACTTATTAGCGAGAGGCAGCATGGTTTTGTGAAGGGGAGGTAATGTCTCACTAACTTGATTGAATTTTTTGAGGAAGTGACGAAGATGATTGATGAAGGAAGGGCAGTGGTAAAGCCTTTGACAAGGTCCCTCATGGCAGACTGGTACAAAAGGTGAAGTCACATGGGATCAGAGGTGAGCTGGCAAGATGGATACAGAACTGGTTCGGTCATAGAAGATAGAGGGTAGCAGTGGAAGGGTGTTTTTCTGAATGGAGGGCTGTGACTAGTGGTGTTCCGCAGGGATCAGTGCTGGGACCTTTGCTGTTTGTATTATATGTAAATGATTTGGAGGAAAATGTAGCTGGTGTGATTAGTAAGTTTGTGGACGACACAAAGGTTGATGGAGTTGCGGATAGTGATGAGGATTGTCAGAGGATACAGCAGGATATAGATTGGCTGGAGACTTGGGTGGAGAAATGGCAGATGGAGTTTCATCCGGACAAATGTGAGGTAATGCATTTTGGAAGGTCTAATGCAGGTGGGAAGTATACAGTAAATGGCAGAACCCTTAGGAGTATTGACAGGCAGAGAGATCTGGGCATTTCGGTCCACAGGTCACTGAAAGTGGCAACGCAGGTGGATAAGGTAGTCAAGAAGGCATACGGCATGTTTGCCTTCATCGGTCGGGTATAGAGTATAAAAATTGGCAAGTCATGCTGCAGCTGTATAGAACCTTAGTTAGGTCACACTTGGAATATTGCGTGCAATTCTGGTCGCCACACTGCCAGAAGGACATGGAGGCTTTGGAGAGGGTGCAGAAGAGGTTTACCAGGATGTTGCCTGGTCTGGAGGGCATTAGCTATGAGGAGAGGTTGGATAAACTCGGATTGTTTTTACTAGAACGACGGAGGTGGAGGGGCGACATGATAGAGGTTTACAAAGTTATGAGTGGCATGGACAGAGTGGATAGTCAGAAGCTTTTTCCCAGGGTTGAAGAGTCAGTTACTAGGGGACATAGGTTTAAGATGCGAGGGCCAAAGTTTAGAGGGGGTGTGCGAGGCAAGTTCTTTACACAGAGGGTGGTGAGTGCCTGGAACTTGCTGCCGGGGGAGGTGGTGGAAGCAGGTACGATAGCGACGTTTAAGAGGCATCTTGACAAATACATGAATAGGATGGGAATAGAGGGATATGGACTCGGCAGTGTGGAAGGTTTTAGTTTAGACAGGCATCAAGATCGGCGCAGGCTTGGAGGGCCGAATGGCCTGTTCCTGTGCTGTACTGTTCTTTGTTCTTTGAGATGCTGCCAGATAAAACCTGGCAACCTCCTGGCGAGGTTGGGGGTGTCCCTCCTTTGGATGCAAACCCAGGGCACTATCAGTACTGCAAATCTGCCAGCCTTCCGATTGGGCAGCAGCTCTTGGAGGTGGGAGCTTGTCCCTTAAAGGGACGGCATCCCTGATGGAGGGCAATTAATTGCCTGCCCGCTGATTAGTGGCTTCGGGAGTCCAACAAAGGGATGAGGTGGGGTCTCCCCCCGCCTTCCAGTCTGCTGCTGGGAACCCCATCAAAAGAACAAAACACAGCTCTTCGAATGTGAAAATCTTTAGTTTGTTGATAAGTACTCTGGTTCTCAACATTTACCACAAAGTGAAACCTACATCTGAAAATGCAGTTTGGCATTAACTGCTCCTAAATGAATATGAAGGTGGAATCTACCAAAAATTACCAACAAGGGTTTTTCTGAAAATTAATTTATAAATGGTTTTAGGGTCCTAAGACTGCCGCAAAGAACTTTACAGCCAGTGAATTACTTATGAAGTAGAATCAGTATTGTTATGTAGGTAAAAGCAACAGTTTGAGTGATAAATGTTGTGCAGGATACTTGGAGAACTCCTTACACTTCTTTAACTGGTGTCATAGGTTCTGTTAGCTCCACATGGACAGGCAGATGCAAACTTAATGCCTTTTCTGAAAGGTGGTATCCTCAGTAATGCAGCACTCCCTCATTACTGCACTAAAATGCCAGCTTGATTATGTGCTCATGTCTTCAAGTGGGCCTTGAAGCCACAACCTACAGTCTCAGAAACAAGGGTGCTATCGCTGAACCAAACTGATATTAATTCACTTGGTTTATTTGGGCAAAAGATGAATAACAGAGGAAAAAGATCTAGGGATTTTAGAAGAATGAGATGTGAGCTATTATTTCAGTTAAACTGTTGTTACAGTTTTATTAGATACAAGTACAATATTATCAAGGGTCAAGTTAGAAGAATCCCCACCCCCATAAGAGAAGTTCATATGTCGAATAAACTCCTAAAAAAACAGTTAATAATCTACTGCGCTGGGTAAATATTTAGTTAAGAGTCTGATTGAAGGTTAGATTGATATGTATCAAAAAAGATGATCAAATATTACACAGATCACAGTAAGTCCTGTGCTCCTGCGACCATTAAAATGTCAGGGTTGAATAGCGTTAATTGTAATATGTGATTGATATCCTGGCAGTTGAAATTTCCTTTCTGCATTATTTTTAGCAGGCTGGTTAACACAGTTATGTCAAATTGCTGCATGCACCATTTTAATGATTCTTTTTCATTTTAAATAGGTTAATGACTTGTTAAGTTTCAGCACACAGGAAATTGTCACAAATGTGTTAACCAATTTAAAAATACTGCGGAGGAATTTTAACCCAGCCCATAGTTTTCATCCAATTATCTTCAGTTGAGAAACAATTTCACAGACCTTTATCCTGTCCAAGCTTTTATTAATTTCCTTCAACAGATTAAACACATTTGGAAGATCCTATTGCATGCTCTAATGACAGAACACAAAAGTCCGAGTGTATCAAGCCTGTGTCCTCAGTACCTTGCTCTATGGCAGCAAGGCCTGGACAACATATGTCAGCCAAGAGCGGCGTCTCAATTCATTCCATCTTCGCTGCCTCCGGAGAATACTTGGCATCAGGTGGCAGGACCGTATCTCCAACACAGAAGTCCTCGAGGCGGCCAACATCCCCAGCTTATACACACTACTGAGTCAGCGGCGCTTGAGATGGCTTGGCCATGTGAGCCGCATGGAAGATGGCAGGATCCTCAAAGACACATTGTACAGCGAGCTCGCCACTGGTATCAGACCCACCAGCCGTCCATGTCTCCGCTTTAAAGACGTCTGCAAACGCGACATGAAATCCTGTGACATTGATCACATGTCGTGGGAGTCAGTTGCCAGCGTTCGCCAGAGCTGGCGGGCAGTTATAAAGGCAGGGCGAAAGTGTGGCGAAGAGACTTAGTAGTTGGCAGGAATAAAGACAGAGGCGCAAGGGGAGAGCCAACTGTGTAACAGCCCCGACAAACAAACTTTTCTGCAGCACCTGTGGAAGAGCCTGTCACTCTAGAATTGGCCTTTATAGCCACTCCAGGCGCTGCTCCACACACCACTGACCACCTCCAGGCGCTTACTCATTGTCTCTCGAGATAAGGACGCCAAAGATAAATGACAGAAAAAGACTTGACTCACTGATCACACATCCTGACTAAGAAATATATCACCGTTCCTTCACTGTTGCCAGATCAAAATCCTGAAACTCCCTCCCTTACAGCACTGTGGGCGTACCCACACCACATGGATTTCAGTGGTTCAAGAAGGCAGCTCACCACCACCTTCTTAAGGGCAATTAGCGACAGGCAACAAATGCTGGCCTTGCCAGCGACACCCACATCCCATGCAGTACTTTGCTTTCATTTTAGTGTTTAATTTACTAAATCTTCTTTTCCAGGAATGCCTACCTTGAAGAAGTTCTGCTCTTCTCTCCAACGGGATTTCTGTTTGTCTCTTTTACCTTGTTCACTTTCATTGCTTTCTATTTCGCTCCTGGTGTTTGATAAGGTGTCTAACGAAACTGGTTTTCACAGCCACATCTCCTTCCTCAGTGACTGTCTCTGGCTCCGACTTATTCCACTTGGATTCCAACTGAAGCTCCATCCTTCATATTTTGAATCCACCCAGGATTACAAATATTTCCAAAAAATACAACGTTCCTCGGACTGCTGCTCTTGCTGCATCCTGAGATCCACACTCAGTGCCATGCGCCGTCACATGTACACACTCGACCTTTCTCTCCAGAAGCACCAACTCACCTTCTCTCAAAGCTGTTCTGCTCCGCAGTTTCATTTCATTCTTCGAATTATCCAACGAATTAACAAAAAAATTTTTTTCTTCCTTTCAGGTGTTAAGGAATGCAAGCTGCAGCAGCTCATGGGTACTAACGCCGCTCCAGATCCTTCTTCCCCTTCACTTCCCTCTGACCCCATCCCTTCTTCTAATCTGACCCCTTGCCGTGTATTCACCATACCCCCTGACCTTCCCATCTCTGACACTGAACGATCTGTACTTAACAAAGGACTTAGTTTCATCCTCTTACACCCTCACCTCAATGAATTGCATGCTCAGCCTGACGTTGAGATCTTCTTCCATCGTCTTCACCTCAAGGCTCACTTCTTTGACCAGGAGTCCTTCCCCCAACCAGCGGACCCTTTCATCCGCCTCCAGTATTCTCCTCCACCTGGACCCCTCCCTCTGGCCTATTACATTGAGAACTGTCAGCATGACATCGACCGTATCAATTTCTCTGCTCCTCTAGCTCACTCTAACCTGTCTCCCTATGAACCTGCTGCACTCTGTTCTCTCAGGTCCAACCCCAACATTGTGATCAAACCTGCTGACAAGGGTGATGCTGTTGTTGAGTGGCGTACTGACCTCTACCTTGCAGAGGCTGAGCGCCAACTCTCAGACACTTCTTTCTACCTCTCCCTGGACCATGGCCCCACCACCAAACATCAAACCACTGTCTCCAGGGCTGTCACTGATCTCATCTCCTCTGGCGATCTTCCCTCAACAGCTTCCAGCCTAATATGTCCTTACGTAAGGCTATCATATATGTCGAACATTCCTTGTTCCAGCCCTACTCAGGTTCCCTCCCTCACCTCTTTTTCCGGTACTTTGATGATTGTATCGGTGCCGTTTCCTGCTGTTGCCCCAAACTGGAAAACCTACTCAACTTTGCTTCCAAATTCCACCCTTCTCTCACCTGTACATGGTCCATCTCCAACACTTCCCTTCCCTTCCTCGACTTCTCTGTCTCCATCTCTGAGGATAGGCTGCCCACTGATATTCATTACAAGCCCACCGACTCCCACAGCTAACTTGACTTTACTTCCTCATACCCTGTTTCCTTTAAGAACTCCATCACAATTCTCCCAGTTTCTCTATCTCCAATGCATCTGTTTTGATGATGCAATCTTCTACAACAGCGCTTCTGACATGTCTTCTTTTTTCCTCAACCGAAGATTCCCCCCCACTGTGGTTGACAGGGCCCTCAACCGTGTCCGACCCATTTCCCGTACTTCTACCCTAACCCCTTCCCCTCCTTCCCAGAACCATGACAGGGTTCCCCTTATCCTTACTTTCTGCCCCACCAGCCTCCACATCCAAAGGAACATCCTTCGCCATTTCCGCCATCTCCAGCGTGATGCCACCACCAAACGCATTT
Organism: Heterodontus francisci; assembly: GCF_036365525.1. Taxonomy (NCBI): domain Eukaryota; kingdom Metazoa; phylum Chordata; class Chondrichthyes; order Heterodontiformes; family Heterodontidae; genus Heterodontus; species Heterodontus francisci. The sequence continues at coordinate 152,092,555 of NC_090373.1, read as the reverse complement.
TCCCTTCTCCTCCCCTGTCAGTATTCTGAAGGAATCGTTCTCTCTGCGACACCCTGGCCCACTCCTCCATCATCCCTGACACCTCGTCCCTTCCCACGGCACCTTCCCATGCAACTGCAGGAGGTGTACTACCTGCCCATTTACCTCCTCTCTCCTCACTATCCAAGGCCCCAAACACTCCTTTCAGGTGAAGCAGCGATTTACTTGTACTTCTTTCAATTTAGTATACTGTATTCGCTGCTCACAATGTGGTCTCCTCTACATTGGGGAGACCAAATGCAGATTGGATGACCACTTTGCGGAACACCTCCACTCAGTCTGGAAGCATGACACCGAGCTTCCAGTTGCTGGCCATTTCAACACTCCCCCCTGCTCTCATGCCCACATTTCTGTCCTTGGCCTGCTGCAGTGTTCCAGTGAACATCAACACAATCCTGAGGAGCAGCACCTCTTCTGTCGATTAGGCACACTGCAGTCTTGTGGACTCAAAATTGAGTTCAACAATTTCAGAGCATGACTTGCTTTTTTCTTATTTTTTGATTTCTTTTTTTTAATTATTTTATTTTATTTTATTTTTTAAACATGTGCCTGTTTTTCATGTTGTGCTTTTGGACAGAGCTGCTCATTACTCTGCCATTAACACTCTCTCTGGACTAATGCTTTGTCTTTCACCACAACCATCAACCCACTCTTTCCCTTTGTCCCATGACATTTTTCTTATTTAATCTCTCCTGCCCTCTGCCCTACCACACACCTCTTTTGTTCTCTTCCCCCCCACCACCACCCTCCCCACTGCACTTGCTTAAAACCTAATACTCTTCTTATCTTTGCCAGTTCTGATAAAATGTTAACTCTGCTTCTCTCTCCACAGATGCTGCCAGACCTGCTGAAGATCAGCACTTCCTGTTTTGTCTCACATCCCATGAATTGAATAAAAAAAAAGTCAATTTCTCTCTATTTTCATGGTATTAACAGGGCAGTAATGGTGTCAAAATGGAGTTGGTAGCCTTACTTCCTGTCCTAGACTGGTGATGCAGTTGGTGCCAGTCTATGAGGATGACCAAAGTGCCTCTGTATGATGTAACTAGGACCCCAATTGCCATCTTAGGCAGTTCTGCAGGAAAAGAGAGCCAGCAAAGATAAATCTTGAATTATTATTGTGGCCCTGGGGAGAAGCAGGAGAACATTTCCAGGCCCACAAAAATAATCTGGGCTGCTGCCCCCACTCACCACAATCCTGCATTTTAACTTTCTGGCAGCAGCTATGTAAGTGATTGACTTGTGTGGGGTCGTAACGGTGAAAATCTCTCCTCCCCAACACTCACTTGTGGGGTTCTTGGCGAAGGCGGTGTGATATCACGAAGTGGAATTCGAAAATGATGTCAAACAACACTTAGGTATATGATGAATCAAACAAGGCTATTTATTAAACAAAAACCAACTGTGAAACCACTTATACTCTGTCTTGTACAATGGCTATAAAAACACCACCCACCCAATCTAACCTAAGCTGTGTGTCTGGTGTGTTTGATAGAGGGTCCCTAGCCCACGCAGTGCGTCGTGTAGTCTCGTTGGTGATACTCACGGGCCTGATGTCTTGCAGCTGGCAGCGGCCTGTCGTTGCATCGAGGATTTACCTCCTCACTTCAACGCCCCTCTTTTCCTCTGTGTCCTGAACTCAAACATGAGCTGGGCTGATGTTCTCTGCACTCGCTCTATACAGCTTGCTGGACATGCTGGCGTGCCTTTTCTTACTGTTCCTGTAATGCTCTTGCTGAAGAAAAGAATTCCTCTGCTCCAAAACCCTAAACCAGTTATAGTGTTATCAGTTCACACCAAAAACTGTCCTGCTATTGTCCTGCCAGTTTCTGTCAGACAGGCCCGATATAACTTGTTGAATAGTTCTTTTGAATGAGGTTGTCTGTCTCGTTTGGGGAGAGTCAGTGAAAAAATGGAGGGGAGGGGAGTTGATCATGCCTTGATAGCTTGGAGATGTCGAGAGTGGGTGCTAATTGATAACTGGTTTTATTTTATTTGAAATGACTTGTCTGGGGAATGGCATCCCTTATCATGTCTTTGAATATTCAAAGACTGGCTGGTGGAGTTCCAGCTGTTTGGTGGCTGACAGTCTGTCCCTGTATTTCTTCAATTGATTTTTTATCCACTGTTCAGAGACAATTTGTTAGTGATTTAAAGGGACAGTCCACATGAGTCGAATTCAAAGTGTCCTGGCCATAGTGGTTGAATTTAAAGTGTTCTTTGGCCTGGGCTGATTTGAGGGCTTAAAAATGGCCTTGCCTACAGCTCTGACCCATTTTCCCTTGCCAATCCTGCCTAGCTGCATCACAACACCTGTATGGCGCCCTGCAGCTTACCTGGTAAATGTATATCAGGTCATGCTCTCAAAATCATAGGTGGCCACTTTGCCGCCAGGATAGGTGGCCGACTGTCAGATTCTGCCATCCAAAATTTGATTTTGATTTGATATAGAGATACAGCACTGAAACAGGCCCTTCGGCCCACCGAGTCTGTGCCGACCATTAACCACCCATTTATACTAATCCTACACTAATCCCATATTCCTACCACATCCTCACCTATACTAGGGTCAATTTACAATGGCCAATTTACCTATCAACCTGCAAGTCTTTTGGCTGTGGGAGGAAACCGGAGCACCCGGAGGAAACCGGGGCACCCAGAGGAAATCCACGCAGACACAGGGAGAACTTGCAACCTCCACACAGGCAGTACCCAGAATTGAACCCGGGTCGCTGGAGCTGTGTGGCTGCGGTGCTAACCACTGCGCCACTGTGCCGCCCAAGTCAAAATATTAGACTTAAAGCTGCCTTCTTGTGCCGTGGGACTTTTTAAAATAATATTTTAAAAAATTTGAAGATGTAAAAAAATGTAGCCATAAAAACCTAAAGGTCATAATTTTTTTCAATTACCCCAATCTTGGTTTACAGTTCTGGTGTAATGCCTTGTCTACTCGGCTGTTTTGTATGAACTATTAGCATTTAAATAAAACCTTGGTCTCAGTGCACCTTTTAATCAAATATGATCACTGAACCTAATTCCCTTTTTAAGTAGAATTTCAGTTAAGCTAAAGACTAATCATTCCTCAATGACAAACACTTTGCTCAAGTCCTGTCACTGATGTATCCATTGATTACTGCAGCCATTGACTCAAGTTGGGTGGCAGGTTTAGAAATCTTCAATCAGAATTCGCACTTAAGAAGTAAAATCCATCAAGTATTGATACCGAGTGCCATTTATTCCCACTGTGTGCTAATATTAAGACCTAATTAATCCAGATGCTCTGTTTTCTTTTCACCCGGCTTGATTTTCAGTGATTGCTGTTGCATTATTTACTGAGATATCAGCGACCCAGGAGTGCATCACACTTTGTCACTGAACAGCTTCTTTTGAAATGGCCTTTCCTGGATTTTTCCTTTCTGAATTAAGATGTGAACTCTTGGCTGTCTGATCTTCTTGTCAGATCAGCATCAATCATCAAATGAAAGTGTTGTCCCGGCTTTTTGTTTCTTTGTCATTCTTCCAAACATGATTTAGTTGCACAGAATGTACATCACAGAAGCAGGACATTCAGTACATCTGATCCATGCCAGTGTTTATGCTCCACACGAACCTCCGCCCCACCAGCTAAACACACATCTCTTTCTAGTATGGGAGATTCTACACATTTCTTCAAATCCTCCAATCATTTAGCCTCTGGCTGTTGAGCATCTATTAATGCATTTATCATAGAATCATAGAATGGTTACAGCACTGAAGGAGGCCTTTCGGCCTGTCGTGTCTGTGCTGGCTCTCTGCAAGAGCAACTCACCTGGTACCACTCCGCCTCTTTTTCCCATAGCCCTGCAAATTTTTAATTATCCAATTTTCTTTTGACGGCCTCAATTGGATCTGCCTCTCAGGCAGTGCATTGCAGCTCCTAACCACACGCTGTGTAAAAAGATTTTTTCCTCATGTGACCATTGCTTCCTTTGCCAATCAGCTTAAATCTGTGTCCTTCGGTTCTGATCCTCTGCCAATCGGAACAGTTTCACCCTATCGACACTGTCCACACCCCTTGTGATTTTGAACACCTCTATAAAATCTCCTCTTAATCTTCTCTTCAATTTATCCATGTAACCGAAGCTCCTCATCCCTGGAACCAGACTTGTGAATCTTTTCTGTACCCTCTCTAATGCTTTAACATCCTTTCTAAAGTGTGGCGACCAGAACTGGACACAATACTCCAGTTGAAGCCAAAGCATTGTTTTATACAAGTTTATCTTAACTTCCTTGTTCTTGTACTCTGTGCCCCTATTCTGAAGCCAGGATCCCATATGGTTTATTAATTGCTTTCTCAACCTGCCTGGCAATCTTCAATGATTTGTGCACATATACCCCCAGATCCCTCTGCTCTTGCACGTCCTTAAGAATTGCACCCTATAATTTATATTACCTCTCCTCGTTCTTCCTACCAAAATGAATCACTTCACACTTTTCTGCATTAAATTTCATCTGCAAATTGTCCACCCATTCCACCAGCTGTCCATGTCCTCTTGAGGTTTATCACGATCCTCCTCACAGTTCACAATGCTTCCACGTTTTGTGTCAGCCACAAGTTTTGAAATTGTGCTCTGTACACCCAAGTCCAGATCCTTAATATACATCAAGGAAAGCAATGCTCCTAACACCAACCCCTGGGGAACCCCACTATATACCTTCCTTCAGTCTGAAAAACAACTGTTCACAACTATTCTCTGTTTCCTGTCTCTCAGCCAATTTTGTATCCATGCTGCTACTGTCCCTAATTATTCCACGTGCTCTAACTTTAATGACAAGCCAAATGCCTTTTGGAAATCCATGTACAACACATCAACCGCATTATCCTCATCAACCCTCTCTATTACCTAATCAAAAAGCTCAAGCAAGTTAAACACGATTTGCCCTTAACAAATCTGCACTAGCTTTCCTTAATAAATCCACATTTGTTGAACTGGCTGTTAATTTTGTCCTGAATTATCACTTCTAAAAGCTTTCCCATCACTGAGGTTAAACTGACTGGCCTGTAGTTGCTGGGCTTACCCTTACACCCTTTTTTGAACAAGGATGTAACATTTGGCAATTCTCCAGTCCTCTCAAATAAATCTTATTCTTTTTTACCACTTTACTGTATTGCCCATTCTTCTGGGTACTGGTTGGTAAGTTGCCTTCTAATTTGATCAGTGTTCAACCTTGCCCGTCTAAGAGCGAAGACCAAAGTGCGGAATGTCCTCATCAGGGAACTCCTCTTTGCTGACGAAGCTGCTTTAACATCTCACACTGAAGAGTGTCTGCAGAGTCTCATCGACAGGTTTGAGGCTGCCTGCAACGAATTTGGCCTAACCATCAACCTCAAGAAAACGAACATCATGGGACAGGAAGTCAGAAATGCTCCATCCATCAATATCGGCGACCACGTTCTGGAAGTGGTTCAAGAGTTCACCTACCTAGGCTCAACTATCACCAGTAACCTGTCTCTAGATGCAGAAATCAATAAGCGCATGGGAAAGGCTTCCACTGCTATGTCCAGACTGGCCAAGAGAGTGTGGGAAAATGGCACACTGACACGGAACACAAAAGTCCAAATGTATCAAGCCTGTGTCCTCAGTACCTTGCTCGATAGCAGCGAGGCCTGGACAACGTATGTCAGCCAAGAGCGACGTCTCAATTCATTCCACCTTCGCTGCCTCCGGAGAATACTTGGCATCAGGTGGCAGGACCGTATCTCCAACACAGAAGTCCTCGAGGCGGCCAACATCCCCAGCTTATACATGCTACTGAGTCAGCGGCGCTTGAGATGGCTTGGCCATGTGAGCCACATGGAAGATGGTAGGATTCCTAAAGACACATTGTACAGCGAGCTCGCCACTGGTATCAGACCCACCGGCCATCCGTGTCTTTGCTTTAAAGACGTCTGCAAACGCGACATGAAGTCCTGTGACATTGATCACATGTCGTGGGAGTCAGTTGCCAGCGATCGCCAGAACTGGCGGGCAGCCATAAAGGTGGGGCTAAAGTGTGGCAAGTCGAAGAGACTTAGCAGTTGGCAGGAAAAAGGACAGAAGCGCAAGGGGACAGCCAACTGTGAAACAGCCCCGACAAACAAATTTTTCTGCAGCACCTGTGGAAGAGCCTGTCACTCTAGAATTGGCCTTTATAGCCACTCCAGGCGCTGCTCCACAAACCACTGACCACCTCCAGGCACTTACCCATTGTCTCTCGAGATAAGGAGGCCAAAGAGCGATTAGGCTTTTCATTCATTCATAAAATATGGGCATTGCTGGCAAGGCCAGAATTTATTGTCTATCCCTAATTGCCCTTGAGAAGGTGGTGATGAGTTTCCTTCTTGAACCGCTGCCGTCCATATTGTATAGGTCCACCCACAGTTCTGTTAGGGAGGGAGTTGCAGATTTTGACCCAACAGGATGAAAGAAAGGCTATATAGTTCCAGGTCAGAATGGTGTGTGAACTGGAGGGAAATTTGCAGATGGTAATATTCCCATGCATCTGCTGCCCTTGTCCTTCCAGGTGGTAGAGGTCGCGGGTGAAGAAAGTGCTGTTGAAATATCCTTGCATGTTGGTGCAGTGCATCTTGTGGATGGTGCACACTGTTGCCAGTGGTGGAGGGAGTGAATGATTAATGTGGTGGATGGGGTGCCAATCAAGCAAGCTGCCTTGTCCTGGATGGTGTTGATCTTCTTGAGTGTTGTTGGAGCTGTACCCTTGTAAGTGAGTGGAGAGTATTCTACCACACTCCTGACATGTGTCTTGCAGGTGGTGGACATACTTTGGGGACTCACGAGGTGAGTTACTCACCACAGGATTCCCAGTTTCTGACCTTCTCTTGTAGCCTAGTATTTATATGGCTGGTTCAGTAAAGCTTCTGGTCAATGGTGACCTCCAGCTTGTTGATGGCGGGGTATTTGATGATAGTAATCCCATTGAATGACGAGAGAAGATGGTTAGATTTTCTCTTGATGGAGGTAGTCATTGCCTGGCACTTGCGTGGCATAAATGTTACTTGCCACTTATCTTCCCAAGCCTGAATATTTGTGCAGGTCTTGCTGCATGTGGACACAGACTGCTTCAGTACCTGAGGAGTTGCGAATGGTGCTGAACATTGTACAATCATCAGCAAACATCCCCACATCTGACCTTACGGTGGAGGGAAGGTCATTGATGAAGCATCTGAAGATAGTTGGACCTAAGGATTCCTGCAGCGATCTCCTGACAGTGGAGTGTTTCCCCCCGATTCTTATTGAATTAAGTTTTACTCAAGGTCCTTGATGTCACACTCAGTCAAATGCTGCCTTGATGTCAAGGGCAGTCTCTCTCATCTCACCTTTGAAATTCAACTCTTTTGTCCATGTTTGGATGAACGCTGTAATGCGGTCTGGAACTGAGTGGACCTAGTATAGAACTACTGTGCTAAAGTACATTGGTGCTAACCAGTGCAGCTCTGAAAGGCTAAGGATAGGCAATTATTTAAGGTAGCAGACATGTAGCATCCAGATTCTGGACAGTGCTGTTAAGGCATGCATGAAATCATTTGACAGTCCACAACATTGCCCACTCTATCAGTGGAAGAAAACATCATCTGAGTGGTCTTTGATATCGCCACCCTCATGCTTGAGGTCAACTTCTCCAGACTCTCAGTAATCATGGTGAATCACACTGAAGGCCTGTCAGTGCAACACATTTGTATGCTGCTGCTTAATGATTCTACTTTTCATTGACAAACCCAGGATACAGCATCTGTGTCCAGTTGTGTGGAGCTTGAACTGTCCTGTGCCTTCCAACGTGGACTCTCCACTGCTGTCCCTGTCTTGACAGTCTGCTCTTGCTCATTTAAAAGTGTGAGTCACCATGTGAAAACCCAACGATCTACCTTACTGCTCCCACTGAAGTGTGTGTAGGGTCTGCATGATCTGAATGAGTCCTGTGACAATGCACTCTCAGAAGAACTCAGTTCTTCAGAGGACTCGTCACCCGCCATGTCCATGATTACTATTGCACATGTAAAGGCCCTGTGAGATATAAAAGACACAAAGACATGTATTACTCCTGGCGAAGTAAGAATGCTCCAAGTTATCAGTATAAAGGTGATTATGTTTCACTCGTTGTTAAAACCAAGTCAACATGACTGGGTGCCACGTGCACGTGGGTAGTTTTTATTTAATTGTGTCACCAGGTAGCTGAAAAATCCCTGTCTCCCCGTCTCCGATACCCAGATATGTCAAAACTCCCCGTCTCCGATACCCAGATATGTCAAAACTCCACTTATTTCCAGGGCCTTCTTCTCTGCAGTTGTCAGCTATGCTATCTGCAGAGGGCTCCCTTTGGTTTTCCTCCTCTCCTTGGTGTTCTATGCTCTCTTCTCCTGCAAGGAGTGAAGGATCAGACCTATGTGTGGGGGTATTCACAACTCTCTTGGGTACAGAATTCCAAAGACTCACAACCCTTTGAGTGAATGAATTTCTCCTCATCTCAGTTGTCATGCTAGGTCCCCACCTGCCAAGAATGAGGCACATTAATTTTGTTATATGAGCATTGATTTTAAACTGTTGCTGGAGCGAGGAAATGACTTGTTAAACATATCAGCCATGGCTGGAAAAAAACATTTACATACTAACAAACATCGAAGATGAGGAAGCACATTCCAGGGCCTGCTAAGGAGGATACAATCCACAATGGCCAGGACTGGTTAGACCAGCTGCTCACATGATTAACTGGCTGTTCCAGGGTCTTTTGAACGAGCTACAGAAATTTTGAACTGAGAAAGACTGTTTGCTCCTGGAATGAGAAGATCCACCCTGTCTACTCCCATCTCTTTCTCACAAGCCTCTGAAGCCACTGAAGACACATGAACCCCAAGAGAGAAAAGTCTCCTACAGCGAACAAGGTTTAAGAAGAATACTGGGCCCCAAAGAAAAGCAAGATCTACCTGCAATCAAGGACTCTACAGCGAGCTCGAAGAACCGTAACAAAAACTCTTCAGATATTGCCTCAAACCTTTCCACTTTATTTCTTAAGCTCTTTTCTGTCTCTATTTGCATATGTGTATCTCATATGCATGCTTGCGTGGGCATGTTGTGTATCAATAGGTGTCGAGTTAGAGTTTAAGTTTAATAAATTTCAACGTTTCTTCTTTAAACTTAAGAAAACCTGTTTATGCTGGTTTCTTTGCCTTATAATTGAAAGTGGTGAACAAGGATTCACCATGGGGGAGCTAAAAACACAGTGGGCTGAATTTTATTAGGGCACCACCATCTGCAGCGGCGTCCTTTGAACTTGGCAGTGCGCCAGCGTTCACCGGCCGCCACCGAGCCCCCACGATATTAATCGCGGGGACTCATTAGAATCATGGCACCAAGCCGCCCTCCCCATATTATGTGGGGAGAGGCGGGACATTCGGCGTAGTGAGAGAGTTTTTGACAGTTGTCCAGCAGGTGCTGGGGCCCTATTTTAAGCGCCCAGCACCTGCTTCCTGACATCTGTCAAAGAATACTTATCTGAATGCTGAAGAGTGGGGCTGCTGTCAATCTGGCAGCAAAGCAGAAAGTGCTGCAGAAATCCAGCAGGTCAGGCAGTATCTGTGGAGAGAGAAGCAGAGTTAATTTGTCCAAGTTCACAGACCTGAAAATTAACTCTGCTTCTCTGTCAACAGATGCTGTCTTGCTGCTGAGTGACCCTAGCACTTTCCGCTTTGCTGCCACATACTTACCCTGCTGTGTCCTGTGAAGTTGCGATGCTCTTCTACCACTCAAGTGTAACATTCCTTCTTGTAGGCATGCCGCACCTGGGTGAATAATCTTAAATTTGCACATTCCAGGACGTGAGACTTAAATACATCACAAAAGGTATTACAGAGGTTTACAGAGAACACACTGACACAAATGGGAATGCACAGGTGTCACAGCAAGGTAAATACGTCTTTCACGAAATGTTCCCCACCGATATGTGTGTCCTTTTCTCTGTGTGAATGATGTGTGCCAGCATTTAGCACCAATGTCACATCCCTTTGCACTGTTGGCCCTTCAGAAGAGCCAACATATGCAATAACATCATTACCATGCCACCATTTGTCATGAGCGTCTCCACGGATGCAGTGACATAGAGAATGGCTCAGTCAGCTGCTGCCTCTAATGGTTTTCACAGGGATGCTGCAGATGTGGACTGGTGCACAACAGGTGGGTAAGGGTGATGTGTGGCTTGCAGAACTCATGTCGGTTCCTATGGAGCAGGCAGCCTTTGTCTGATAAGCCACTGCCGTACATCCGTACCTCACTGCTAGCCCTGTGTGCAGAGCCTGGGTGCCGTCTGCCCTCCCGTGTGTCTTTCATATTGTCCTTAGCATCATCATAGTCCAAGGAAGAATCCTGTTGACGTCTCTCCTCACCATGCTAGGCTTATTGGGTGCAGAGTTGTGCAGAGCAGCAAAGAAAGGAGCTGGCCTTTTTGGCCTGTAGTTCAGGGCATCACCCTATCCATACAGGCATTGGAGGCGCTCTTTCAGCATTCCGATCTCCTGCTCGATGGTGGCTCATTTAGCTCAGTGTCTGGCATTGTATATCTCCTCTGCAGCAGTGGTGGAGTCTCTCACCGGTGTTGGGAGCCATGTCTGCAAAGGATAGCCCTTATCTCCAAGAAGCCAGCCCTCCATCTAAGCCAGTTCAGTGAACAACGGTGGCAGCCAGGACTGGCGCAACACCCAGGTGTCATAGCAGCTGCCTAAGAAGCGGTCACACATTCGCTGCAAGCATCTGTGGTGTTCACATGCCAGCTTCACTTAGATTGAGAGGACTCCTTTAGAGAGGTCTGTAGGTGGTTGCCTGGCAGTAGGCCTGATGGCCACATGGTGCAGTTTATGAATATTACAACCTATGGTTCTCCAGCAATGGTGCCAGAACCAATGGCCCTCTGGTCCTGGCTGTGAGAGTCCGTCCTGAAGTGGACATACTCATTGGCCTTCCAGTGCAGGGCATTGGTGACCTCCCTGATGCAGCGGTGCACTGCTGACTGTGTGACCCCACAAAGGTCTCTGTTGGGCCCCTAAAAAGCTGCAGAGGCATCAGGCTTGAGAACCGCTGCCACTATGAGGAACAAAGGCTGGGATGTCCACCGGAGCCCATGGGGCTGCAGGTCATCCTTGAGCAGGGCACAGAGACATGTCACCACTCTCTCTATATACGCAATCTCCTCTGACACTGGTGCTCTGACATCTGATGGCATGTCATGCGGGGCCTGTAGATGCACGGCAAACGTAATGGTGGGCCTCCCTTGGGGCTGCTGCTCATGACCGAGAGCCTCTACGTGGATCACACCTGCCTGTTGATATTGCACCTGTTGCATATGGATCTTCACGTGCAGAGGATCACACAATGTAGGATGAGCCATACCTATTTCCATGTGATAAATAAAGTTGAATCCTGCATGTATTCAAACGTTCCGAACAGGGCATGGATTGGTGTTGACGGGTATATCAGCTGCTTTCCTGGATCAGCTATGTGGCGTGCCATGGCATTGCCCATCTTGACCAACACTCAGAGTGGCACAACATGACCACATCAAGATCCTACCAGCTGAATCAATTGTCCCCACCATCCATAAAACCTTAATGCTCCTGTCCTTTCTGGCACCCTCCCCACACACAGGGTGCCTAGTGTGCCATTGCCCCCTCACAAACACAGAGCGTACACTGTTAACGCAGGGATGGTACATTGTACCTCCCTTCATGCCAGCACAGCTTTCCCTCCAGTAATCCCAGATTCCCTCAGTTCCAGTCTGCAGAGTGAGACCCTGTGTATCCCCCCTCCCTCCCAGAATGCAGAGTTAGACCACTGTGTATCCCCCCTCCCTCCTCCCTTTAAGAATGCTGAGTTAGACCCCTGTGTATCCCCCCTCCCTCCCAGAATGCAGAGTTAGACCCCTGCGTGTTCCCCTCCCTCCTCCCTTCCAGAATGCAAAGTGAGGACCCGCTGGCTTTTCAGATCATGAACAGGACAGCACGTGACGGCCGCCCATTCAATTAAAAATCTGGCAGTGTCGGTGGAGTGGCGGCGGGCTACATAGTCAGCATAGGTAAGTAAGCATTACCATATGCTAATTGTGGTGCCACCGCCGTGCGATGGGGGGCTGCACCAAGGTCCCGCCGCAGCCGATAGAATGCGGCGGGCCCATCTAGATGTCGCGGGTCGAGGGAGACCTCACCCCGCAGCATTTTACTGGCCCTCGCGCCGCGACCCATGGCATCGAGGGGCCGGTAAAATTCAGCCCCGTGTGTTTTAAAATAAAACCCTGTTACGCTAATACCAGGTGAAGGCTGAGAGGGACCCCTAGACCCCTGTCTCACCTGGTCATAATCGGAATTTGGGTGCTAGCATTCGGAATTGACGCACAGACAAATGAGAGAAATTGGAAGTGGGAAACCAAATTGTTACCAATCAAAACAGAGTAACATTTCAATACAGGTTTTCTTGTGGTTGTGTGTGCTTGAATACTAACATGTCTGTAATTGAAGCTAATAGCTTTCCAAGCCAGGGTGAAGTAACTTGGGATAAGTTAAAAGTACTGTCTATGGAGGAGTTGAGGAAATTGGCTGAGCAGTGTGTGATCACTGTACATGATACAGCTAGGAAGTCTGAACAACCCTTTTACCCTTGAAATTGAAGGAGCAGAAACAGGGTTAGAAGTGGACCCTGATAAGGCATTGTTAGCAAAGGTATAATTGGAACAGAGCAAACTTGAATTAGAGGAGAAAAAAAGAGAGAGAGAGGCAGGAGAGGGGGAAAAAAAGCCTTCCAGAAGGAATGGGAAGAACATGAAAGGCAGGAGACGGAGAGAGAAAGAATATTCCGGAAGGAATGTGAAGAGAGAGAGCTGAAGCAGCTTGAGTTAACAAGGGGGTGACAGAGTAATTTCAGTGAAAGCATGGCTAATAGAGAGGAGCGTAATTCAGGGCTGGGTACAGAATTGTTAAAACTAGCTCAACTAATCCAAGATTCAATGAGGAGGATGTAGAAACACTTTTTGTGTCCTTTGAGAAACTGTCAGCTGAAACCTGGCCTCTTTTACTGCAAAGCAAGCTAACTGGAAAAGTCCATAAGCTTTATTCCCTGTTGCCAGGTGACAGTTCACCAAATTATGAACTGACAAAAGATGCTATCCTTGGGGCATAGGAATTAGTACCCGAAGCCTATCGCGAAAAGTTTAGAACCTTCAAGAAGCAATTTAATCAAACTTAACTGGAGTTTAAAAGAAGTAAGCAGCTGGCTTTTGACCAGTGGCTGAGGGCTCTTAAAGTACAGCTCAGCTATGAGAATCTCAGAGAATCAGTATTTCCAGTATTTTGCCTTTATTTAAATCAGATGCAACTATTTTGGACTTGCAAGCGGTGTTAAACCTGCCATCCCCCAAGTCAGTTGGGGCATACCTGGAGTGCATGTCACCACTTGGGTTAAGGTCAGCCCTGCTGATGCCCTGATGTGGACCTTCCCTTTAACTTACAGCTGCAGGCTCAGTTATCTGTTATTGAACAACAACAACCAACAGATAGCTAGCCCAATTATTCCTTACTACACCTGCAGGAAAAGTTTACCCATCTGTTTGCTGCTTTGCCCCTTCTCAGAAGCTCCAAGCTCATGGGGGCCTGGAGCCGAGCCCCTAAGGCCCAGTTGCTCAAGGGAAATGTCCGATGGGGTCCCTGCTATGTCTTGAGCCAGAAAAGTGAGGCAGGAATTGTGGTTTCTTCATTTCTACATCACCTCTACATTATTACCATGCTTGTGTATGCTTCAGGTGCACGTGAGATGAAAATCAGTGTTTGCAACCTCCCCTGAAACTAATAGAGCTCAATTATATCCCTCAAAAAATAACACTTATATGCTGACGACATGTCCTTTATCCATTTCTGCCAATTCAGTTTGCAATTAAAGAACATTTGAGGAAAACCATTTGAAAGGAGAAATTCTTGGCAGCATTGGTGCTGATCTTGTCATAAGTTGGTGGGTAAGAAAATAATTTCTTCCTTCAGACATCTTTCCTAGAATTTTCTCTCTGGAAAAATCTCTCACTCTATGGCACATGTTGGTTCACTGTAGATGATCCCACATATATGGTGATTATATCCACCCACATACTTCTTGAATGCTTTCCCTATTCATCCAATTATAAGTTGATAACTAGCCTAACAGGAGTCTCCCATAAATCTCATGAAAGAGCCTCAAATTGATGTAGGAGTCACAAATAGGATTTTATTTTCACTCAGTCCGAAAACATGGCCCCGAGCTTCCTGTCCCTTGCCGTTTCAACACTTCCCCCTGCTCTCATGCCCACATCTCTGTCCTGGGATTGCTGCAGTGTTCCAGTGAACTTCAACACAAGCTCGAGGAGCAGCACCTCATTTACCTGCCGGACTGAACATTGAGTTCAATAATTTCAGAGCATGACTGGCCCCCACTTTTAATTTTTTGTGTTTTTTTTTCTTTTTTCTTTATCTTTTTCTTTAATTTTAGTTTGTTTCATCATTCATTTCTTTACCATGTGCCTGCCCACTGTTTTTTATTGTGTTTGCTCTTTTGGCGTCATTTAACGCCCTCTCTGTACTAACACTTTGTCTTTCAGCACACCATTAACACACCCTTTGCCTTTGCTGCATGACCTTCTAGTTAGTTATTCCCTGTGATCCTCTGTCCTATCAACACCTTCCCTTTTGATATCTTTTGCCCCGCCGCACTTGGGGGGAAGGGCAAATAGTTAATATCATTGTTTTGGAAGGGATGGGATCGGGGCGTTTATTGGACAAATTTTGGGGGAATACTGCTTTAAAAATTCAAATTGACCGGCAGGGCTGGCTGCGGGGAATGGGCCGCCCCTGCTATTCAAATGAGTCACCACGCGAGAGATTGCGGCAGCTCTGGGCCATCATTTTTTGAGCTCGCCGCCGATCTCAGCGGCAGGCTCTTAAAATCCAGCCCAACAGGTGGGTTGAAATTTCACTGCTTCTCAGAGGGAACAATCCCACATGGACCACTGATCCATGGATATTTAAGTCCCTATCCCTATTGTGTAAATGTGCATTGCTGAGTCATTGTGTAATTCAAAAAGTTTAACAGCAGATGTATGGATTCGGAGCACTATACAATAAAAAGTATGGATTAAAATACCAAATGAACATTCAGATTAAGCCTGCATTTCTAGACCTACATACAGATATGGATTGAGCTGAACAGATCTGATAGCAGTCAAGTGCCTTAAGGAACATAGGAATGTGCAGAATCAGAAAAGACCAGTCCAGTGTGTCTGACTCCAGAGTTCAAAAACAGAATACACAATTCACAACCTGAATTCCTAACTGATTTTCTTGCTAAATGCCTGTGCAACTCCTTCTTAAGATTACTGATGTTAGTGACTTTGATTGTCTTCCTGGGCAGTCCTTTTAAAATAAAGCATGTTCGATGTGAAATAGTTACATTTGATCTGTCCATTTTCCATCTCTGTTCTGAGCTTTTTTCCCATGCTACCTCGTTGTTGCTCATAGGGCTAGAACAAATAATGTCTCAGTGTTCAACTCGTTTCTTAAAGATTATGAATATCTTGATGTGATCCCTTCAAAATCTCCTTTAGTGTAAAAACTTAGCTTTTTAGTCCCTCCTTGTAGCTCAGTTGTTAGATGCCAGGCATCAGATGGATAGTCATTTGTTTCACCATTTCCAGTGCCTCAATGTTGTTTTTCTGTAAGATCAAGAGGGTTTAGAAACTGCACAGGGTTAGGGTTAAGATAATTCAAATGGATTTCCTCAAACCACTTTAGAATGTTGTGGCCATCTCTGAAACGTGGATAGGTGAGGGGGAGGAATGGTTTTTGGAGGTACCTGGTTATAGATGTTTTCATAAGATTAGGAATGGTGGTAAAAGAGGTGGGGGGGTGGCATTGTTAGTTAGAAATAGTGTAACAACTGCTGAAAGAATTTTCGAGGAGGATCTGCCGACTGAGGCACTGTGGGTTGAGGTCAGGAACAGGAAAGGAGCAGTCACCTTGATGGGAGTTTTCTATAGGCCCCCCAATAGCAGCAGGGAGGTGGAAGAGCAGATTGGGAAACAGATTTTGGAAAGGAGCAGAAGTCACAGGGTAGTAATTATGGGGGATTTCAACTTCCCAAATATTGATTGGCAACTCTTTAGATCGAATAGTTTGGATGGGGTAGTGTTTGTGCAGTATGTCCAGGAAGCTTTTCTGACTCAGTATGTAGACTGCCCGACCAGAGGGGAGGCAATATTGGATTTGGTACTAGGTAATGAACCAGGGCAAGTGATAGAGCTGTTGGTGGGCGAGCACTTTGGAGATAGTGATCACAATTCTGTAGCATTCACTGTGGTAATGGAGAGGGATAGGTATGTGCAACAGGGCAAGGTTTACAATTGGGGGAAGGGTAGATATGATGCTGTCAGGCAGGAACTGAGGAGCATAAGTTGGGAGCATATGCTGGCAGGGAAGGGCACGGTCGAAATGTGGAACTTTTTCAAGGAGCAGATAGTAGGGGCCATTGATAAGCATGTCCCTGTCAGACAGGGAAGGGATGGTCATGTGAGGGAACCGTGGTTGACAAGAGAGGTTGAGAGTCTTGTTAGGAAGAAGAAGGATGCGTATATAAAGTTGAGGAAAAAGGGCACAGGCATAGCTCTGGAGGGATACAAGATGGCCAGGAAGGATCTGAAGAAAGGGATTAGGAGAGCTAAGAGAGGGCATGAAAAATGCTTGGCGGGTAGGATAAAAGAAAACCCCAAGGCCTTTTACGCGTATGTCAGAAATATGAGGATGACTAGGGGGACCATAGGTCCGGTCAAGGACAATAGCGGGAGACTGTGTGTTGAGCCGGAAGAGATAAGTGAGGTTTTGAATGAGTACTTCTCTTCGGTATTTACGAATGAGAAGGGGTGTATTACTGAAGAGGACGGTGTGAAACAGACTGGTAAGCTCGAGGAAGTGCTCGTTAGGAGGGAAGATGTGTTGGGGTTTTTGAATAACTTGAAGATAGACAAGTCTCCCGGGCCTGACGGGGTATATCCAAGGATGTTATGGGAAGCAAGGGATGAAATTGCAGAGCCGCTGGCAATGATCTTTTCATCTTCTCTGCTGACGGGGGTGGTACCAGGTGATTGGAGGGTGGCAAATGTTGTGCCCCTGTTCAAGAAAGGGAATAGGAACAACCCTGGGAATTACAGGCCAGTTAGTCTTACTTCGGTGGTAGGCAAGTTGATGGAAAAGGTGCTGAGGGATAGGATTTCTGAGCATCTGGAAAGACACTGCTTGATTCGGGACAGTCAGCACGGTTTTGTGAGGGGCAGGTCTTGCCTCACAAGCCTGATTGAATTCTTTGAGCAGGTGACCAAGCAAGTGGATGAGGGTAAACCAGTGGATGTGGTGTACATGGATTTTAGTAAGGCATTTGATAAGGTCCCCCATGGTAGACTTATGGAGAAAGTCAGGAGGCATGGGATAGTGGGGAATGTGGCCAGTTGGATTAAGAATTGGCTAACTGATAGAAGGCAGAGAGTGGTCTTAGATGGTAAATACTCAGCCTGGAGCCCAGTTACCAGTGGCGTGCCGCAGGGATCAGTTCTGGGTCCTCTCCTGTTTGTGATTTTTATTAACGACTTGGATGAGGAAGTCGAAGGGTGGGTCAGTAAATTTGCAGATGATACAAAGGTTGGTGGAGTTGTGGATACCGAGGAGGGCTATTGTCGTCTGCAAAGGGACTTGGATAGGTTGCAGTGCTGGGCTGAAAAGTGGCAGATGGAGTTTAACCCTGAAAAGTGTGAGGTCGTCCATTTTGGAAGGACAAACATGAATGCAAAATACTGGGTTAACGGTAGGGTTCTTGGGCATGTGGAGGAGCAGAGAGACCTTGGGGTCTATGTGCATAGATCATTGAAAGTTGCAACTCAAGTGGATAGGGCTGTGAAGAAGGCATATGGGGTGTTAGCGTTCATTAGCAGAGGGATTGAATTTAAGAGCCGTGAGGTGATGATGCAGCTGTACAGGACCTTGGTAAGGCCTCATTTGGAGTACTGTGTGCAGTTCTGGTCGCCTCATTTTAGGAAGGATGTGGAAGCCTTGGAGAGGGTGCAGAGGAGATTTACCAGGATGTTGCCTGGAATGGAGAATAAGTCTTACGAGGAAAGGCTGAACATTCTAGGCCTCTTCTCATTAGAAAGGAGAAGGATGAGGGGTGACATGATAGAGGTTTATAAGATGATCAGGGGAATAGATAGGGTAGACAGTCAGAAACTTTTTCCCCGGGTGGAGCAAAGCGTTACAAGGGGTCATAAATTTAAGGTGAAGGGTGGGAGATATAAGGGGGATGTCAGGGGAAGGTTCTTTACCCAGAGAGTGGTCGAGGCATGGAATGCCTTGCCCGGGGAAGTTGTTGAGTCAGAAACTTTAGGGACTTTCAAAAGGCTTTTGGATAGGTATATGGATAAAGGAGAATGATGGGGTATAGATTAAATTGTCCTTGACAGAGGACAAAGGATCGGCACAACATTGTGGGCCGAAGGGCCTGTTCTGTGCTGTATGTTCTATGTTCTATGTTCTATGTTCTATAATAAGGAATTATAACGGTTAAGAAGGAGAACATTTATAAATGAAAAACTGCTCTTATGGTTTGCAGAAAGCAGTCATTAATAAATGTTCCAGGAGGAAATAATTCTGCTGGGTGGGACATCACAAGTAATTCTGTGAGGCAGTTGTTTTGCGAAAGAACATCAGACTCTTAGGATGTTGAAATGAAGTCTGACAAGTAACCAGAGGCAAACCCATCCTTACAGACATATCTACTGGATTAATATCATGGACCTGAAATTGGTTGACTGATGTTTCCCCACTATATTATCGTATCTAATTTTACTTACTGTGTATGTTTATGGAAATTCGGAGCTATGTGTGAAGATTAATGTATGCATGCACAACATTTTTCCCAGCAGACAGTGATATTTATAATTTTCTGTTAAAATTGGCTGCTTTGTTCCTTAATTTATTGAATATTCCAATTAGCTGTAGCTCTGAGTTATGATAATCCAGTTAGGTGATTAAGGACTTCCTGAAGGACACAACAGTAATTGTACTGCTCAACTGAGCAGTTCGCACTGAGCAGCACCTGAGTCATGGGAAGGATTTCTACTGGGAGCTGGTTTCAGCCAGGCAGGAATAGGCAAGCATCAAGCCTCCCTTCAACCAACATCATCAATTTGAGACCTGAGTTATTTGAACTCCTGGGCCTCATTTACATCCCATCATCTCGCCCAAACTGGCACAAAGGGAGACCTGGCCGGCCACTAAAGGGTGAATATTGGACGGCCTGGAGGCCACCCACCAGAACTCAGGTAAGTCATAGTAGAGGAAGTTTTGGCAGGGTCTTGTGGGTGTGAAAAGGTGGGGAGGAAGGAAGACCAGAGCAGCAGAGTCCTGGACTTCCTTATTAGAGCCTGGAGGACATTGCCTCCTGGCCCCACAATGCTAAGTTTAAAGCTTACATTTTAGGACCTCTGATTCTTCCCCAACAGATGCTACTGAGTGTGGCAGGTATCCGCACCCCATTGGCAGTTAAAATTCCATGGAATTAGACTGTGTTGGGTATCCAGCACAAGTAATGTGAGATGATACCCTCTGGATGACTTCCAGATCAGATCAAAATCTGAGTTGCTGCGAAGCAAACCAAAAGTGACAGTGCAACTACACCCATACACTCATATCAAGGGTAATTAAGGATGGCAATAAATGATGGCCTTACCAGTGGCACCCACATCCCATGAACGTATTCATAAACCTATGTAGTCATCTAATAAGTGCCTATTGATTATACTAGGGAAGAAATGCATTCGCGTAGCACCACTTCTAGTGTTCTTCAATGGCAATAGTGAAGAAAGCCACGCGGGCCATGCAAGTAGTGACCTGGGGCGCTGCCAACCCCCAGGAAATAAATGTACGTCTGCGTAACACCACTAACAGTGCTATGCGAACCAATTTCTCACCCACTGTGTTTTGTGTTTGTGATACTCATGATCCCACACATGGCCAGATACTGTTAAGTTCCAGGTCCAGATCAAAGTTTACTTTGCCCAGGCTGAGTAAAGTAACTGGGAAAAGCTATGCTGGAAGGGTTGAACCCTGAAATCATTTGAATCCGAACTGATAAAATAATGGATGTAATTGATAAATAGGGAGAAAATAAAATACGAGTGTAAGCCAGCAAGAAATATCAATTAGCAAAAGTAAATATGGGTCCCTTAGAGGCAGTGAAACAAATATTTTGTATATGTTTTCACACTAGAAGACACAAAAAACATACTGGCAACAGTAGGCAACCAAGGGTCTAATAAGAGTGAGGAACTTAGCATAAATAATATCACTAAAGAAAAGGTTACTGGAGAAATTAATGGGATGAAAACCAACAAATCTCCTGGACCTGATGGCTTACATCCTAGGGTTTTAAAAGAGGTGGATCAACAGGTGGATGCATTGATTTTGATCTTCCAGAATTCTCCAGATTCTGGAATGATGCTGTGGCAGCATATCAAACCCTCTATTCAAGAAAGGAGGAACAGAGAAAACAGGGAACTTTATATATCAGTAATAGGGAAAGTGCTAGCACCAATTATTAAGGACATGTTTAATGAACGTTCTTGACAAATCTATAATAAAAAATTCGTAGAAACTTACGACATAGAAGGCGGCTATTAGGCCCATTTTTTTTTATTTATTCATTTCATGGGATGTGGGCATCGCTGGCCAGGCCAGCATTTATTGCCAACCCCTAATTACCCATGAGAAGGTGGTGGTGAGCTGCCTTCTTGAACCGCTGCAGTCCATGTGGGGTAGGTACACCCACAGTGCTATTAGGAAGGAAGATCCAGGATTTTGTCCCAGCGACAGTGAAGGAATGGTGATATAGTTCCAAGTCAGGATAGTGTGTGTCTTGGAGGGGAACCCGCAGGTGGTGGTGTTCCTAGGCATCAGATGCCTTTGACCTTCTAGGTGGAAGAGGTCACAGGTTTGGAAGATACTGCCTGAGTAGCCTTGGTGCATTGCTGCAGTGCATCTTGTAGTTGATACACACTGCTGCCACTGTGCATTGGTGGTGGAGGGAGTGAATGTTTGTACATGGAATGCCAATCAAGCGGGCTGCTTTGTCCTGGATGGTGTCGAGCTTCTTGAGTGTTGTTGGAGCTGCACCCATCCAGGCAAGTGGAGAGTATTCCATCACACTCCTGACTTGTGCCTTGTAGATTGTGGACAGGCTTTGGGGAGTCAGGAGATGAGTTACTCGCCTCAGGATTCCTAGCCTCTGACCTACTCTTGTAGCCATGGTATTTATATGGCTACTCCAGTTCAGTTTCTGGTCAATGGTGACCCCCAGGATGTTGATAGTGAGGGATTCAGCGACGGTAATGCCGTTGAATGTCAAGGGGAGATGGTTAGATTCACTCTTGTTGGAGATGGTCATTGCCTGGCACTTGCGGTCACTTGCACAACCTGGGTACAGTGTCACAAACGCATCAATGACTTGCTCAGATTGGCTAGGGTAAAGGGTTTTGGTGAAGCTGCTCCATTGTTTTTCACCCGGCTCCATTTCTTTAAGGCAGAGGACAGACAAGGCATGCAGTGGAATGCGTGAGCAGCCTTGGTGCCATACACTAAATGATTGTGTGTGTAGTTGCTGATTGGCATTGCTGATGTGTTTGGATGTGTCGTGTGAAAGCCAGTCCTGAATGAGTGATGTCGATGCATGTTTGCAATGGTTGTGATGCATCGTTAAAATGTCTCATTCAATCTGTACTGTTTTCACACACCCACAATCAGTGCAAGAGAGCCAAGACAGGGAGAGGAGTCCCAGTCATCAGTCCTGACACTGGCTGAAGAGGAAGCTGCACAAATTGTGAGAGAAGGGGAAAGTAGGGTAATATCAGGTGGCGAGGCAGGATCCTCAAGATGTAAGGATGAAGTGTCATCTTCAGTCTTGAAGCCATGCGTACACACCCAATGAAAATGTGTGTACTCATGCACAGCAGATGCTTAAAGTGTCTCTGTGTGTGTGTCTCCACTGCAAGTGCCTGCACTCGAGTTTCTGGAAGCTGCGAGGCCCAAGAATTCTCCTGTGGGGAGAAAGTTGAAGCCAATGCCCCAGAGGGTGCATTGTCACCTGTCCCTTCTTTCACCTCCGCCAGCGCAGATACATCCACACAGTACACGGGGAGTTTAAGATTAGAAGCTGGATCACAAGCTGGTGGTCATGACACAGACACATCCCAGAAGCTGAGGGAGCATGGGCCAGCTGGGTCACCTGACAATCGGAGGACTGCTGGAGACCAGGCCCCTGCTCAGCCCCACGCTCATGATGATACTCAGTTTGTCGCTATGAGAAGCCTGCTGGATGTGCAGCAAAGTCATGTGGAAAATATGACAGAGATGTCTGAGGTCATGAATGGCTTTGCATGTGCAGTGGAGGAGTCTGTGCAAGCCATGATGTCTGCCACGTCCCAGGCATTTGGGTGCATGGTTTCCTCCGTCAAGAGTTTGGAGAGCTCCGTGGCGAGACTAGTTGAGCACTTGAGCCATATGCGCTCTGACCTGCACTCTATTGCTGTTGCTCCATGCAGCAAGGTCTAAGCGAGAAGGGGACAAGGAACCCGGACCTACCTCCAGGTGCTCCTTCCCCTAATGGAGACAGGTAGGTACCATCGTGCACACAAATGGAGGAGGAGCATGTGACATGTACTGTGGCCTTCCCCCGAGGACACCCCGAGGGGAAGCGGTGTCTCATCTTGCCCTGCCACCGTTCCCCAACATTGACCCCCTTATCTCCAGCAGGCAAGCACACAAGGATACTCAAGCATCATAGCTGTGGACCCTCAGAAGGATGGAGCCATCAAAGCACTGTTCCTCCAGAGGATGCCCACCATGGTCATCACAGCAATGGGGCAGTGCACTGAGCAGACCGGGCAGCACAGTGGCGGAGTGGTTAGCACCGCAGCCTCACAGCTCCAGTGACCCCAGTTGAACTCTGGGTACTGCCTGTGTGGAGTTTGCAAGTTCTCCCTGTGTCTGCGTGGGTTTTCTCCGGGTGCTCCGGTTTCCTCCCACAGCCAAAGACTTGCAGGTTGGTAGGTAAATTAGCCATTATAAATTGCCCCTAGTATAGGTAGGTGGTAGGGAAATATAGGGACAGGTGGGGATGTGGTAGGAATATGGGATTAATGTAGGATTAGTATAAATAGGTGGTTGATGGTCAGCACAGACTTGGTGGGCCGAAGGGCCTGTTTCAGTGCTGTATCTCTAAATAAAAAAAAAGACTGCTTCCACCTCAGCTGCTAATCACTATAGCAGAAAGCGTAAAAAGAAACAGTTGTGAGCAGGAAGGTGGCACGGGTGCTGTAAGTATTGTGAACATATTCCAGAAGGTCAAATACATCTTTATTGGATATTTGATGCACTCTCATAAATCATTTGCTTTGTTTCAGATGAAAATCAAAATGTTTATTGGAGGCCTAAGGCAGCAACAGTTGTAAAGCAACTCAGAAAATGTCCAGTGCCCATTTCGCATTGTTATGAATAAGACCTCATATGTGAACATATGTGGAGAATTTTTATGTTTCTGCTCCCAATGTTCCTTGATGAAATTACTTATTGGTGGCTGAAACCTGCAATTATGAGTTTCTCCCTGATGTCCCTTGCATGTCTCTCCATGGCGCTCATATCCATAATGGCATTCTTGTCCTCCTCCTTACTCTCGTCATAGTCTTCCTCATCTGAGTAGGCCTGCTGTTCTTCCTGTTCCTCCGCCTGCAGAATTTTGCTGCATCTAATCGCAAGGTTGTGCAAGGCACAATAGACAACAATTATTCGTGACATCCCCCTGTGGCGTGTATTGAAGAGCCCCTCCAGACCAGTCAAGGCAATGGGAGCACATTTTCAGCATGCTAATGGTGTGTTCTGGTGGATGTATGAGCAGCATTGCATCTGTCTTCAGCAGTGCTTTGGGGGTGCTGCACTGGTGTTATCAACCATGTAGAAAGGATCCAGCCATCTACTTTGGCTGATTCCTTAAAAACTCTTGGGAGCTGTGAGTTCCTCAGAATGTAGGAGTCGTGACAGGTCCCTGGGAAACTGCACAAACGTGCATGATTTTTCACCTGTGGCCGCAAACCAATTATATGTTCAAAGAGTGAAAGCCTTTGCGATTCACGAATACAGCAGGCTTGTCACAGGGACCTCTAATGAATACATGAGTAGAGTCGATCACTCCTTGCTCTTTAGGGAACCCAGCGATTATTCTTTCCTGTCTGGTGCAAAAATAAAATTGAAAAGGTGGCTCAACTGTGGCTTACAAAATAAATTCGGGATAGTATTAGATCCAAAGAGGAGGCATATAAAATTGCCAGAAAAAGCAGCAAGTCTGAGGATTGGGAGCAGTTTAGAAGTCAGCAAAGGAGGACAAAGAGGTTGATAAGGGGGGGAAATAGACTATGACAGTAAACCTGCGGGGAACAAAAAACTGACTGTAAAATCTTCTATAAATATGTGAAGAGAAAAAGATTAGTGAAGACAAATGTAGGTCCCTTACAGTCAGAAATGGGGGAAATTATAATGGGGGACAAAGAAATGGCAGAACAGTTAAACACATACTTTGGTTCTGTCTTCACAAAGGAGGATACAAATAACCTTGGGAACCAAGGGTCTAATGAGAGGGAGGAACTGAAGGAAATCAGTATTAGTAAAAAAATAGTGCTAGGGAAATTAATGAGATTAAAGGTTGACAAATCCCTAGGGCTACATCCCAGAGTAGTAAAGAAAGTGGCCCTGGAAATAGTGGATGCATTGGTGGTGATCTTCCAAAATTCCATAGACTCTGGAGCAGTTCCTACAGATTGGAGGGTGGCAAATGTAACCCCACTATTTAAAAACGCAGGGAGAGAAAAAGCAGGGAACTACAGACCAGTTAGCCTTACATCAGTAGTGGGGAAAATGCTAGAGTCTATTATAAAGAATGTGATAGCAGAACACCTGGAAAGCATAAACAGGATTGGGCAAAGTCAGCATGGGTTTACGAAAGGGAAATCATGCGTAACATATCTACTAGAGATTTTTGAGGATGTAACTAGTAGAATAGATAAGGGAGAACCAGTGGATGTGGTGTATTTGGATTTCAGAAAGCTTTTGATAAGGTCCCAAATAAGAGGTTAGTGTGCAAAATTAAAGCACATGGGATTGGGGGTAATATACTGGCATGGATTGAGAATTGGTTGACAGACAGGAAACAGAGAGTAGGAATAAACGGATCTTCTTCCAGGTGGCAGGCAGTGACTAGTGGGGTACCGCAGGGATCAGTGCTTGGGCCCCAGCTATTCACAACATATATTAATGACTTGGGTGAGGGAACTGAATGTAACATTTCCATGTTTGCAGCCGACACAAGCTGGGGGGCAAAGTGAGCTGTGAGGAGGATGCAAAGAGGCTCCAATGTGATTTGGACAGGTTGGGTGAGTGGGCAAATGCATGGCAGATGCAGTATAACGTGGATAAATGTGAGGTCATCCGCTTTGGTTGTAAAAACAGAAAGGCAGATTATTATCTGAATGGTGATAGATTGGGAAAGGGGGAGGTGCAACAAGACCTGGGTGTCCTTGTACAGTCCTGAGACTGTGACCCCCTGGTTCTGGATTCTCCAGCCATCAGGAACATCCTCCCTGCTAGCCTGTCTCGTCCTGTTAGAATTTTATAGGTTTCTATGAGATCCCCTCTCATTCTTCTAAACTCTAGTGAATATAGGCCTAATTGACACAATCTCTCCTCATATGTCAACCCTGCCATCCCAGGAATCAGCCCAGTAAATCTTCTTTGCACTCCCTCCTGAAAGCAAGCATTCAGGTGCAGCAAGCAATTCGGAAGGCGAATGGTATGTTGGCCTTCATTGCAAAAGGATTTGAGTACAGGAGCAAGGATCTCTTACTGCAGTTATACAGGGCCTTGGTAAGATCACATGTGGAGTTTTGTGAGCAATTTTGGTCTCCTTATAAGAACATAAGAACTAGGAGCAGAAGTAGGCAATTCAGCCCCTCGAGCCTGCTCCACCATTCAATATGATCAAGGGTCACAGACTCAGGATATGGGGTATGCCATTTAGAACCGAGATGAGGAGAAATTTCTTCACTCAGAGGATGGTGAACCTGTGAAATTCTCTACCACAGAAGGCAGCTGAGGCCAAGTCATTAAATATATTCAAGAAGGAGATAGATATATTTCTTAATACCAAAGGGATCAAGGGATGTGGGGAAAAAGCAGGAACAGGGTACTGAATTAGACGCAGCCATTATCTTTTTTGAATGGCGGAGCAGGCCTGAAGGGCCGAATGGCCTACTCCTGCTCCTATTTTCTATGTTTCTATGTTTTTTCTATGCTGAAGGCTGCAGACCTTGCTGCCTGGCTGTCCTTGTCCACAGGTAAGTACATGAAGTCATTGGCACGTTGAGTAAGGGCTTTGGTCCCCCTCTTTGATGCACCTGTGGGTCACAGAAAGCAAGATGCCACATATGGCACCCATGGATCCCTGGAAGAGCCCACTAGCAAACAAATTGAGCGTAGCAGTCACCTTAAGGGCAACTGGTATGGGATTCCCACCAAAGCCAAGCGATTGCAGGTCACGCTGCAGGATCCTACAAATATCTGTTCTACTTCATGTCACATCCTTAGGCATCTCTGGCATTGCCTCCCTGACATTTGAAGGCAATTTGTCCTTGTCCTGAGGATGCGATGACTTCCCAACCAAGGCCGTTCCTGGATATTATCATTTGGAGCATTCTCATCTTCTTGATCTGCCTGTTGCTAGCATTCAGGCATCATGAATTGAGGGAAAAGAGCCCTCCTTAGTCACTCCCTTTGTTCATCTTCCCATGGTGCTAGACAAATTAGATATATGAGACCCATGTCACTGCAGCTTTTCTGAACAATAATTAAGAAGAGTGCAGTGATTCAGTCCTCTTTTGCCAGTCAGCTGAAACATCGAGGCAATGCACAGTCTCTTATATCTGCCTTAAAATTACAGCCAGGTAGAAGCCACATCCACTATCATTTGTCTCCTCCCACTCTCCTTACAAATCCTTGAGTGGCCACGTGGTTTCCATTATCTTTGGAGAAAATGGTGCGTGTAGCATTCAGGGCAAGTCTTCCCTGTTCCTATTCCCATTACAATTGGCATGCTGATTCTGACCCTTGATCCTCCTCAAATCGACCTGACCACTGTTGCCGAGTCCCGTTCCCCTCCCTATGATGTTGTAGAATACCCAACCATAAGTGTTGACCTTCCCCTCTATAGAATCCATTTGCCCCCATTGACTGTGATCATTCCCCCTGCCAGCCAGTGCCCTCAATTTACCTCACAGATCCCCGACATTAAAAGCACTCGTCCTTCCCGTTAGGCCATTACTGACTGTCTTCACCTTCCCCTGCTCCTCCATGCACCTGATCAACCCACCCTTCTCTCCACAAGTACCCACCCCGATCCTCCATGCACCGATTACTGCATCCTGTCCTCCCCAAGTACCCTCCCCCATCCTCCATATAGATGACCCCACCCCACAAGCCTTCACCGCCATCCCTGAGAAGAATTGCCCATGCTGGTGCCAAGCCTGGAGCCAAACATCCATTCCAATGCTGGTGTTTGTTATGCCGATGAGTTAAAGAGAGAACAACACAGACCTGAGACTCAACTGCACAAAGCCGACTGCTGTACGCCTCGGTGAAACAAACGTGAAGCGGGTGGCATGCAAATAGCGCTCGCTGTTCACTTAATCTGATAGGTAGTACTGAATTGTAACTAAGTGTAGGGTAACACGAATTCATGGCATTTAAATGAATGCAAAGCTGCAATCCACCGCTGTGCAGCGGGAACCCAGAACGCCACAATCATACCGCCGACGTAATTTCTCAAAAATACCTGGCCGTCGGGAATCCAAAAAAACTACTCCCACCTAATTAAGTCACCAGTTTGCCACAAATCCGCTCTTGCACAACCCATAACATTTCCCCCAAATAGTCTATGGCAGATGGAGTATAATGTAGGAAAATGTGAACTTGTCCACTTTGGCAGGAAAATCGAAAAGAAATATATTATTTGAATGAAGAGAGATGCAGAATTCTACGGTACTGAGGTCTCTGGGTGTTCTGGTACATGAATCACAAAACGTTAGTCTGCAAGTACAGCAAGGAAGGCAAATGGAATGTTGGCGTTTTTTGCAAGGGGAATCGAGTATAAAAGCAGGGAAGTTTTGCTACAGCTGTACAGCACCTTAGTCTGACTGCAGTATAAGGGTCTTAAAAGGTTCATATTGAGAAAGTGTAAAGAATACCTCCTACTAATGATATAAGAGATCACATGTGAGAGAGACTTGAAGGGAGATGCAGTATGGCTTCAGAGGAGTCACACAGACTGGTGTGAAGCTGTACATGGTTATAATGTAATAAAGGTTAATGTTCTAAGTATTCAAGACTAAGGAATCTCTCTAAGCTAGACTAACTAAGTATATTAAGGTGGCAGCATACTAACCAAACAGACAATATGGTGATCAGTGGTGAGATCATGAACAACAGTATTCTTACCATGCAACACCCAGAAGAAGAATTTGAAGAAATACTTTGAAGAGGGCTGACCTGAAAACAGTGACAAAATTGAAGAACTTGGGAAGAGGCTGTGGGAAAAGCTCCACAGCTGCTCCGTGGACAAAGGAGACACGGAGAGCTTTGAGAAATCTGGTCCAGCGATCACAGGCTTCGACTCGGAGAACCAAGTAATGATCAAGGATCTGGTGAGCAACCCTAGAAGAAGGTAAAAATTTGTTCCTAATGGCACTAGGCAGGCAGCACCAGGAAAATCAAAAGTCCTTAGCAAAGGCGGATCCGAGATTGATGCCAATACACGTGGCAACCGGAGCAAGCAATAAAAAACTATGTAGCTGCAAATACACGATACTCTTAAGAGAAGGGAGTGAAAGGAGTATAGCATTAATGCTCCAAAAATGCAAAATATAGAAAGGAGGAAATAAATCCAAATTTTAGTGGCAAGATTTCACGGGGAGAAACAGTGGCTATAGTGGGAGTCATCACTGGGCGAAAAGGTGCCGACATGGGAGGGAAAAATTCAAAAGTGAAAATAAACCAAATAGAAGCTATGGATCTTAAATTCACAATACCAGAGAGATTTGGACACATGGAATGTGTCAAATCAACCCCAAAATTGGTCGCTCTGGTGAAAAAAGATTTCGAGATACAGAATTTGTTCCAGATTAGACAGCCAGTTGGAAGCAAAGCAAGTTAACACACTGCTGTTTTCCACGGGGGCAATAGCAGATGATGTTATTGCAAGACAAGGCATTAATGAGACAACAGCCAAACTTGATGAAGTTTTAAAAGCCTATAATAGCTATTTCAACCTGCAGAGAAATAAGATTCTGGAAAGGATAAGATTTAACAGAAGGGTCCAGAAACCAGGTGAAATAGTTGATGCTTTTATCAATTACCTTTACAGATTAGCTGAGGGATGTGAATATGGAGTCCTAAAAGCTGAATTAATAAGAGACCACATTGTAGTAAGTATTGCTGATGAACCCCTATCAGATTTATTGCAGCTGAAAGAAGACCTCACCCTGGACAAAGCTATTCAGCTAGTGAGACAAACAGAAGTCCGGAAGAATAACAGAGCAATCCTGAGAGGTGAAGAAAGACCTTGGTCCAGGAAACCCTCCGTACAACCGTACAGTTCCTGTAAAAGAAGCACCAGAAAAGAACTACTCCATTGCTATGTGGATTAGCACCGTCGGAACTGCTGATGGGAAGGAAGCTTAGACACAACTTCCAGTCCTACTCAAAAAGATACTTCAGTAGGGGGAAAATTGTGGCCGATGCAGCTAAATAAATATACACATATATACAAAATGGAGTATTTACCCATGACATTGTGGGACAAGTTAGTTAGCTTGCAGCCTTGAGCATAGTATTGCTTAGCACAGGCAATTAGCCTGACCAAGGAGGGTCCCTCATATCAGTGCATAAGACAGCTGTCCTGCCTAATTGCGGACTGCACAAAGCAACTAGGAATGCAGGCCTGATAGAGATAGAGGAAGGATTCATTGTGAAGACTCAAGGATAGTTGATAAGGGGGTTTGGTAAACATCCTGAGATGGTCAAGGGCTTACCATGAGCTATCCCCACAACCACATGATGCATAATTAATAATTTTATGAGTAATGAATATAATGTATGTAATCAATAACTGTTATGATTAGATTGTGTCCAGCTGGGATGGGCTGAGTAACTGTATATCTGTTGTGGATTTTCCTTTGTTCAGTGGAGAAGCACATGGTAAGCCCAGTGTCTTCCTCCCCACCGCTGTAAAATAAACCTTTTGACGATTGGAACAGACCTGAGCATTTTAGTCAATTCCACTCTAACACTTCCAAGGCTATAAGTCCAGCATTATCAGAGAGTCCAAGACGGAGAATCTTACAGAAAGCAACAAGCCTATAGTTATAACAGGAAATACCGTACCAGAAACCTACCAAAGTTGACAAAAGGACAAAAGGAATGGGTAAGAGACCAAAGCAGAGAAGACGTAATCGTTCAGGGAGATGAGAATGCCATGAATGAATAAAAGAAGATGAGGATCAACAGCGATCTTATTTAGCAGATACTTCAGAAGGTACTATGAGAACAAATAGGAGGAATCTTATTCCTATTCCTGAAAGATGTCAATCAGTCATACATTTGGATGAACCAGATGTTGAACCTGGAATTCAGAAAGCACCGGATACTACAAACCTCAATGAAGGCTGTCCAAGTCAAGAAACAAGAGGTCTGAGAAAGACTACTGATCTTCCACATCTGACAGCAACAAGATCAGGGAGAGCTGTGAGGCCTCCTGACTGATTGAATCTGTGATGTCAGAGACTTGGGGGGGGAGATAGGGTAGTATGTAAAAATGAATATGTGAATGCATAAAAAATATATATATTTGGATAAAGACTTGAGGGGAGATGTAGTATAAGGGTCTGAAAGGGTTAATGCTGAGAAAGTGTAAAGAATGCCTCCTATCATGATGATGTAAGAGATCACATGTGAGAGAGACTTGAAGAGAGACGCAGCATGGCTTCAGAGGAGACACACAGACTGGTGTGAAGCTGTACATAGTTATAATGTAATAAACGTTAATGTTCTAAGTATTCAAGACGAAGGAATCTCCCTAAGCTAGACGAAGTATATTAAGGTGGCAGCATACCAACATGCATGTGGAGTACTGTATACAGTTTTTGACTCATTACTTAATAAAATATATAAGTGCATTAGAAGCAGTTCAGAGAAGGTTCACTTGATTGATTCCTGGGATGAAGGGGTTATCTTGTGAGGAAGGTTGAGCAGGTTGGGCCTATACCCATTGGAGTTTAGAAGTATGAGAGGTGACATTATTGAAACATATAAGATCCTGAGTGGACTTGACAGGGTGAATGCTGAGAAGATGTTCCACATGTGGGGGAGTCTAGAATTAGGGGATGCAGTTTAAAAATTAGGGGTCTCCCATTTGAGACTGAGATGAGAATTTTTTTTCTCTCAGAGGGTCATTTGTCTGTGGAATTCTCTTCCCTAGAGATCAGTGAAGGCTGGATCATTGAATATATTCAATGCTGCGTTAGATAGATTTTTGATCAACAAGGGAGTTAAGTGTTTTGGGGGGCAGACAAGAAAGTGGAGTTGAGGCCACATTCAGAGCAGCCATGATCTTATCAAATGATGGAGCAGGCTTGAGAGGTCAAATGGCCAACTCATGCTCCTATTTCTTGTGTTCTTAGATAATGTGGGGAAATGTGAAATTATCCACCTTGGTAGGAAGAATAGAACAGCATTTTTTTAAAGGATGAAAGACGAGTAAATGTTGATTTGCAGAGGTTGGAGTCATACTTAGGATGAAGGAAGATGGTTGTGGTTGTTGGAGGCCAATCATCTCAGTCCCAGGACATCACTGTAGGAGTTCCTCAGGGTAGTGTCCTAGGCCCCACCATCTTAAGCTGCTTCATCAATGACCTTTCCTCCATCATAAGGATAGAGGTAGGGATGTTCTCTGAGGATTGCACAATGTTCAGCACCATTTGCAACTCCGCAGATAATGAAGCAGTCCGTCTCCATATGCAGCAAGACCTGGGCAACAGTCAAGCTCGGGCTGATAAGTGGCAAGTTACATTCACATCAGACATGTGCCAGACAATGACACAAGAGAAAATCCTTTTTTATTACTTCAAGGCTGTGTGGTGGTTGATTGGATAATATGCCAAAGTGAGTCACCATTTTCATGAAAAGCAAAGCCCAGGTTTCATATCTCAGCAAAGCAATGCTGTTTATCTGCATACTGACCTGTCCACAGAAAGTACAATTGTCCAGAAAAGCTATTGTTTTCAGATCATAATGAAGGGTTTTATAGAAATGAGCAACCTCCACCCAGGAGCACTCTTCAACTTAATTATCATTGGGAGTATTTAGGCTTTCTTTACTCTGGTTTTAATGTCTTTTATTGTACACAATAATTTCCAACCCGCTGGTGCACATTGGTGCACATCTCAAATTTGGCCATGATTAAAAACTAGATGAAAATGGCTGGCCTTGTGAAAATCACTACACTTGGGTCTATCCACTTTTAGTGCACCACTCACTAGAATTTATGGGTTCTTCTCATTTCGATTATGGTTGGCAAGACAGATGCGCAACCTCTGTATGAAATGGGAGGAATGTCCTGGAGAGGGAAAGGAAACTAATTGTTGCTGGATTTTTTTTAAAAAACTGAAGCAACAGCTTCCTGGAGGACCAGCAGGTAAGTGACATTTCCTCAAGCTTTTGCAAACATGTTGATCGGCGTTGAATTTTTACCAAAGTATATTTGGGTTTGCTGAACAGGCAGCCGAGTATTCAGATGCTCAGTCACTTCATGGCAGCATCACCATTTAACGTACCAGCAGCCTCAGCCATTCGCCGGCACTGGAAATGCTTCAGTCCAGAGTTCATGATTTTTCAGATTCAACCCTCAAGGTCCTTTAAACAGAAAATGAAGATGCAGTGGGAATGATTCCTGAGAAAATACAGGAGATGGCAAGTGAAACAAGGGACTGTCACCTGCAAGATGTCTGACCTATGAGGCAAAAAGGTCAATGATGAGGGTGGGCGGAGGGTGTATAAGGAAAGAACTGCCAATGCCTTCAGTCTTCCCAATATTTAATCGCAGGAAATTTCTGCTCATCCAGTATTGGATGTTGGAATGTTTAGCAACAGTTTTGCTCTAAAAGGAAGGATACTGTATGAGCATCAAATTGTAGTGATTAAGTTTGGTGAGCTACAAGCGCAAATAGCAAAATGATAATCTGATGTAGTGGCAATATCAGAAACGTGGCTTAAAACCAGTGAGGACTGGGTGCTTAATATACAAGGATATGAAGTGTTCAGAAAAGATAGAGAAGGAAAATAGGGAGGTGGGGTGGCAGTATTGATTAGGGAGGACGTTGCAGTACTAAAAAGGGAAGATGTCCTTGAGGGGGCAAAGACAGAATTCATGAATCATTTGGTTAGAGTTGAGAAGCAAAAAGTGTATGGTCATCCTACTAGGGCTATTCCATAGGCCTCCAAATAGTGAGAGAGGGAGAGAGGAGCAAATCTGCAGGGAAATCACAGAGATGTGCAAGAAATACAACGTGGTGATATTGGGGGACTTTAATTCCCCAAATATCGATTGGGATAATTTTAGAGTAAAGGCTAAGGAGGGGGAGGAATTTCTGAAATGTATTCAGGTGAACTTCCTTGATCAGTATGTTCTCAGCCCAACTAGAAAGGAGGCATAAAAACAAGAAATGCTGGAACCACTCAGCAGGTCTGGCAGCATCTGTGGAAAGAGAAGCAGAGTTAACGTTTCGGGTCAGTGACCCTTCATCGGAACTTCCAGCATCCGCAGTATTTTGTTTTTCTAGAAAGGAGGCATTGCTGGATCTGATGCTGGGATGTGAGGTAGGCCAAGTGGACCAAGTGTCTGTTGGGGAGTAATTGGGTAAGAGTGATCATCGCATCATAAGGTTTACACTCGTAATGCAAAAAGGAAAGGAACAAAATAAGGTAGAACGTCTAGTCTGGCAGTAGGCTAATTTCACTGCGATGAGAAGGGATCTAGCCAGGGTAAAATGGGACCAAAGGTGGGCAGGAAAAGCTGTACTGGAACAATGGATTATCTTTAAGGAAGAGATTCTTCAGGTACAGGCTAGGTATAATCCAACAAGGGCGAAAGGTAAAGGGCCAAAAACAGAGCTCCTTAGATGATGAGGGACAGAAAGATTATGATGAAACCAAAAAAGGGTGTATGATGCACGTCAGGTGAATTCTTCAAGTGAGAACCAGGACATATGCAATAAATTGAGAGGGGTGGTGAAGAGGAAAATAAGACTGGTAAAGAGAGAACATGGGAATAGAATGGCAGCCAACATAAAAAAGAACCAAGAAATCTTTCACCGTCATGTAAATAGTAAGGAGATAGTAAGAGGTGGAGTGGGGCCTATTAGGGAAAAGAGGGTAATATATGCTTAGAGGTGTAGGGCAAGGCTAATATACTTAATGAGTATTTTGTATCAGTGTTCACTTAGGAAATGGAATCTGACAAAATGTCGGTAGAAGCGGAGAGACATTAGATAGGGTAAAAATTGAGAGTTGGGAGGTAGTTAAAAGGATGGCTATGCTTGGGTAGTTAAGTCACCTAGTCCGGATGGCTTGCATCCCAGACTGTTAAAGGAAGTGGAGATAGAGAGAGCAGAAGGGTTGCCATAATCTTCCAATCCTAGAACCATAGAACCATAGCACCATAGAAAAACTATGGCACAGAAGGAGGCCATTCAACCCATCGTGTCCTTGCTGGCTGAAAAAACTTGCCACCCAGTCTAATCCCACCTTCCAGCACCTGGTCCGTTGCCTTGCAGGTTACAGCACTTCAGGTACATGTCCAGGTACCTTTTAAATGATTTGAGGGTTTCTGCCTCCACCACCGATCCTGGCAATGAATTCCAGACACCCACCACCCTCTGGGTGAAAAGGTTTTTCCTCATGTTCCCTCTAATCCTCCTACCAATCTCCTTAAATCTGTGCCCCCTGGTAATTGATCTCGCCACTAGGGGAAACAGGTGCTTCCTGTCTACTCTATCTAGGCCCTTCATAATTTTGTACACCTCAATTAAGTCACCCCTCAGCCTCCTCTGTTGGAAGGAAAACAACCCTAGCCAATCCAATCTTTCCTCATCGTTGCAACTTTCACGCCCTGGCAACATTCTTGTAAATCTCCTCTATACTCTCTCCAGAGCAATTATGTCCTTCCTGTAATGTATGCAATACTCCAACTGTGGCCTAATCAGTGTTTTTACAATTCCAGCATTACATCCCTGTTTTTGTGTTCTATACCTTGGCCAATAAAGGAAAGCATTCCATAGTCCTTCATTACCCTCTATCTACCTGTCCTGCCACCTTCAGAACCTGTGGACATGCACTCCAATGTCTCTCACTTCTTCTATCCCTCTCAATATCCTCCTGGTTATTGTGTATTCCTTCGCTTTATTTGCCCTCCCCAATTGCATTATCTCACACTTCTCTGGATTGAATTCCATTTGCCACTTTTCTGGCCATTCAACCAAACCATTGATATCATTCTGAAGTCTACGGCTAACCTCTTCACTATCAACTACACGGCCAACTTTTGTGTCATCAGCAAATTTCCCAATCTGCCTCCCACATTTAAGTGCAAATCATTAATATATACCACAAACAGCAAAGGACCCAACATTGAGCCCTGTGGAATGTCACTGGAAACAGATTTCCATTCGCAAAACCATCTGTCAGCTACTACCCTGTGTTTCCTGTCACTGAGGCAATTCTGGATCCAACCTGCCACATTCCCCTGTATCCCATGGGCTTTCATTTTACTGACAAGTCTGCCATGCGGGACCTTGTCAAATGCCTTACTAAAATCCATGTAGACCACATCCACTGCACTACCCTCATCAAACCTCCTAGTTAATTCCTCAAATAACTCAATTAAGTTAGTAAGACATGACCTTCCCCTAACAAATCTATGCTGACTATCCCTGATTAATTTGTTCCTTTCCAAGTGGCAGTTTATCCTGCCCCTCAGAATTGATTCTAACCATTTGCCCACTACCGAGGTCACACTGACCGGCCTATAATTATTTGGCGTATCCCTCACACCCTTTTTAAACAATGGTACAACGTTTGCAGACCTCCAATCCTCTGGTACCTTGCCTGCATCCAGTGAAGATTTGAAGATGATCCTCAGCGCACCAACTATTTCCTTCCTGGCTTCCTTTAACAACCTGAGAGGCAATCCATCCAGCCCTCGTGATTTATCCACTTTCAAGGATGTCAGACCCTCTCGTACTTCTTCTTTCATAATGCTTATCGTATCTGATATTTCTACACTCCTCCTCTTTAACTACAATATCTGCATCAACCCTCTCCTTTGTGAAGACAGAAACAAAAAACTCATTAAGAACCCTGCCCACATCTTCTGCATCCATGCATAATTTCCCTTGAAAATCTCTGATAGGCCCTACCCTTTCCTTAGTTATCCTCTTGCTCTTAATGTACTGATAAAACATCTTTGGGTTTTAATTGATTTTACCTGCCAATAATTTTTCATGTCCTATCTTTGCTTTTCAAATTTCCATTTTTTACTTCACCCCTGTACTTTCTATACTCCTCCAGGCTTTCTAAAGTGTTAAGCTTTTTGTGATCCTCATAAGCTTTCTTTTTCTGCTGTAACTTACTCTGTAAGCTTCTAGATAACCAGGGGGCTCTAGATTTGGCAGTATCACCCTTTATCTTTGTGAGGACATGCCTACCCTGTGCCTGTAGTATCTCGCTTTTGTATACCTCCTACTGGTTTGCCACTGATTTTCCTTCAAGAAGCTGTATCCAGTCCACTTTCACCAGGTCTCCTCTCAGTTTCGTAAAATTTGCTTTCCCCCAATTTAGAACTTTTACTCCTGTTTTATCTTTGGCCTTTTCCATGATTATGCTAAAACTAACTGTATTATGGTCACTATCTCCAAAATGGTCACCCACTGCTACTTCATCCACTTGCCCAGCTTCATTACTGAAGACTAAATCTAGAATTGCGCTCTCTCTCGTTGAGCTTGTTACGTGCCGGCTAAAAAACTTCTCTTGAACGCAATTGTTCTTCTATCTCCCTCACTATTTGGGGGTCTATAATACACTCCTAGCAGTGTGGCTGCCCCTTTTTTCTTTCTGAGCTCCACCCATATGGCCTTGTTTGATGATTCAGTGAGCATATCATCCCTCCTCAAAGCTGTTATTGATTCCTTAACCAATAATGCTACACCCCCTCCTTTTTATCCTCCTCGCTATCCTGTCTGAAAACTCTATATCCAGAGATGTTGAGCTGCCTTTCTTCCCCTCTTTAAGCAAAGTTTCGTTATGGCAACGATATTGTGTTGCCATGTGTCTATCTGTACCCTCAGCTCACCGGCTTAATTTATTATACTCCTTGTATTTAAATAAATACCCTTTAACACTGCCAAATTCCTGTGCTGCACACTTTTTAACCTTTGTTTCTTCTGTCTTTCAGAGTCAGTCACTAATTTTCTGCCTCCTGTTCCCTGCTTTGAAATTGTTCTGTTGAAGACTGCGCTCAGGTTCCCATCCCCCTGCCAAACTAGTTTCAACCATCCCCAACAGCACTAGCAAACCTTCCTGCAAGGGTATTTGTCCCAGTCCTGTTCAAGTGCAGACCGTCTGGCTTGTACAGGTCCCATCTTACCCAGAACTGGTCCCAATGCCCCAGAAATCTGAAGCCCTCCCTCCTGCATCATCTCTCCAGCCATGCATTCATCTGGTGTATTTTCCTATTTCTATACTCACTAGCACGTGGCCTTGGGAGTAATCTGGAAATTGCTACCTTTGAGGTCCTGCTTACTAATCTTGTTCCTAACTCCATAAATTCAGCCTGCAGGACCTCATCCCTCTTTCTCCCTATATTGTTGGTACCAATGTGGACCACAATCTCTGGCTGTGCACCCTCACCCTTTAGAATGCTCTATAGCCACTCGGTGATATCCATGACCTTTACACCAGCGAGGCAACATACCATCCTGAAATCATGTCTGCGACCACAGAAACGCCAATCTGTTCCCCTAACTGTATAACCCCCTATCACTGTTGCTTGTTTGTTCTTTCTCCTCCCTTCCTCCTCCCTCCCTCCCACCCATGGTGCTCTGGTCATGCCTCTCGCTGCACTCTCCAGAGGAACCCTCTCTCCCATCAGTACTCAGAATTGAATAGTTAGAAAGTGGGATGCCCTCCAGGGACACCTGCACTACCTGCCTTGACCTTCTTGTCTGTCTGGCAGCCATGCAGTCCCTGTCTGCCTCTGCTCTCTTAAGCTCCGGGGTGACTACCTCCTGAAATGTGCTATCCACGTAGTTCTTTGCCTCGCGGATGCGCCACAGTGACTCCAGCCGCCACTTGAGCTCTGAAACCCGGAGCTCAAGCTTCTGCAGCAGGTGACACTTCCTGCAGATGTGTTTGTCAAGGACACAGGGTGCCTCAACCACTTCCAACAGACCACAGGAGGCACATTCCGCTTGGCCGAGCTGCTCTGCCATTACTTAACTTTACAAACTGGTTATTGCTAGTGTAATAAATGGAATAACTTATGAGTTATTTGCCAATCAGCTTCTTCCTCTGTACCGTGGAGGCAACCAATCAGCTTACAGATCTCCCGTGACGTCACTGTTAGTTTGTTTTTTTCACTTTTCAAACCCAGCGCGTGTCTACACAGACAGACAGACAGAGAGCCTGCCGACTGGTGCTGCTTCGCTCCTCATGTAAGTAAAGACCTCGAGCCCTGTTCTTTATTTCTCTAGGTCCCACTCCAGATCCACCTCCTCCCAGGTCCGCCACCGACTGCCCCCACTTCGCTCCTCCCTGGATACACGAGAGGTGCCAGAGGATTGAAAAGTGGCAAACGTGACACCCTTATTTAAGAAAGGGTTTAAGGACAGTCCTAGCAACTACAGGCCAGGTAGTTTAACATCAATGGTACATAAGGTTTTAGAAACA
Source organism: Heterodontus francisci (assembly GCF_036365525.1). Taxonomy (NCBI): domain Eukaryota; kingdom Metazoa; phylum Chordata; class Chondrichthyes; order Heterodontiformes; family Heterodontidae; genus Heterodontus; species Heterodontus francisci. The sequence continues at coordinate 152,053,293 of NC_090373.1, read as the reverse complement.
ACACCAGGGGAAAAAAAATCAATTGACACTTAGAGAGGTTTGAGTTAATTAAAGGATAGCCAGCATGAATTTGCAAAAGAGAGATCATGCTTGACTTTTTTTTTTATTTTTTTATTTAGAGATACAGCACTGAAACAGGCCCTTCGGCCCACCGAGTCTGTGCCGACCAACTACCACCCATTTATACTAATCCTACATTAATCCCATATTCTCTACCACATCCCCACCATTCTCCTACCACCTACCTAACTAGGAGCAATTTACAATGGCCAATTTACCTATCAACCTGCAAGCCTTTGGAGGTGGGAGGAAACTGGAGCACCCGGCGGAAACCCACGCAGACACAGGGAGAACTTGCAAACTCCGCACAGGCAGTACCCAGAACTGAACCCGGGTTGCTGGAGCTGTGAGGCTGCGGTGCTAACCACTGCGCCACTGTGCCGCCCAATCTAATTGAATTTTTTGATGAAGTAAGAGAGAAGATTGATGAAGGGAATGTGGTGGATGTTGTCTATATGGATTTGAAGAAAACATTTGATAAGATACCACATAAAGGGCTGGTTAACAAAATTGAGGCTCATGGCATAGGAAGGTCAGTGTCCAATTGGATAAAAAAATTGGCTCAAGGACAGAAAATAATGAGTCATAATAAATTGTTGCTTTTCAGACTGGAGGATGGTAGACATTGGTGCTCCCCAAGGGTCAGTGCTGAAAACACTGCTTTTTCTGCCATATATAAAAGACTTAGATCTTGGAATACAGAGTAGAATCTCAAAATTTGTCGCAAACAGTGAATATGCAACAGGACATAGATAGGCTAGCAGAATAGGCAGAGAGGTGGAAGATGGAATTTAATACTGACAAGTGTGAAGTGATGCATTTTGGCAGAAGGAGTAGGGAGAGACAATATATACTTAATAACACTGTTCTAAAGAGAATGCAGGAACAGAGGGACCAGGGGGTGTATGTGCATCGATGTTTGAAGATGGCAGGACATATTGAGAGTGGATAGCAAAGCATATGGGATCATAGGCTTCATAAATAGAGGCATAGAGTACAAAAGCAGAGAAGTTCACGAATGTCCTTTAGGGAAGGAAATCTGCTGTCCTTACCTGGTCTTGCCTACATGTGACTCCAGACCCACAGCAATGTGGTTGACTCTTACGTGCCCTCTGAAATGGCCTAGCAAGACACTCAGTTGTATGTAACCACTACGAAGTCAATAAAAACGAATGAAACCAGATGGCCCACCCGGCATCGACCTAGGCACTGGAAATAACAACGGCAAACCCAGCCCTGTCGACCCTGCAAAGTCCTCCTTACTAACATCTGGGGGCTTGTGCCAAAGTTGGGAGAGCTGTCCCACAGACTAGTCAAGCAACAGCCTGACATAGTCATACTCACGGAATCATACCTTACAGTCAATGTCCCAGACACAGCTATCACCATCCCGGGTATGTCCTGTCCCACCAGCAGGACAGACCCACCAGAGGTGGTGGCACAGTGGTATACAGTAGGGAGGGAGTTGGCCTGGGAGTCCTCAACATCGACTCTGGACCACATGATGTCTCATGGCATCAGATCAAACATGGACAAGGAAACCTCCTGCTGATTACCACCTACCGCCCTTCCTCAGCTAATGACTCAGTACTCCTCCATGTTGAACACCACTTGGAGGAAGCACTGAGGGTGGCGAGGGCACAAAATGTACTCTGGGTGGGGGACTTCAATGTCCATCACCAAGAGTGGCTCGGTAGCACCACTACCGATCGAGCTGGCCGAGTCCGAAAGGACATAATTGCTAGACTGGGTATGCGGCAGGTGGTGAGGGAACCAACAAGAGGGGAAAACATACTTGACCTCGTCCTAACCAATCTGCCTGCCGCAGATGCATCTGTCCATGATAGTATTGGTAGGAGTGACCACCACACAGTCCTTGTGGAGACGAAGTCCCGCCTTCACATTGAGGATACCCTCCATCGTGTTGTGTGGCACTACCACCTTGCTAAATGGGATAGATTTCGAACAGAGCTAGCAATGCAAAACTGGGCATCCATGAGGCACTGTGGGTCGTCAGCAGCAGCAGAACTGTACTCAACCATAATCTGTATCCTCATGGCCCTGCATATCCATTACCATCAAGCCAGGAGACCAACCCTGGTTCAATGAAGAGCGCAGGAGGGCATGCCAGGAGCAGCACCAGGCATACCTATAAATGAGGTGTCAACCTGGTGAAGCTCCAACACAGGACTATCTGCATGCCAAACTGCGTAAGCAGCATGCGATAGACAGAGCTAAGCGATCCCAGAACCAATGGCTCTGATCTAAGCTCTGCAGTCCTGCCACATCCAGCCGTGAATGGTGGTGGACAATTAAACAACTAAGTGGAGGAGGTGGCTCCACAAATATCCCCATCCTCAATGATGGGGGAGCCCAGCACATCAGTGCGAAAGATAAGGCTGAAGCATTTGCAACAATCTTCAGCCAGAAGTGCCAACTTGATGATCCATCTCAGCCTCCTCCTGAAGTCCCCAGCATCACAGATGCCAGACTTCAGCCAATTCAATTCACTCTGCGGGATATCAAGAAACGACTGAAGGCACTAGATATTGCAAAAGCTATGGGCCCTGACAATATTCCGGCAATAGTACTGAAGGCCTGTGCTCCAGAACTTGCAGTACCCCTAGCCAAGCTGTTCCAGAACAGCTACAACACTGGCATCTACCCGGCAATGTGGAAAACTGCCCAGGTATGTCCTTTACACAAAAAGCAGGACAAGTCCAACCCAGCCAATTACCACCCCATCAGCCTACTCTCAATCATCAGTAAAGTGATGGAAGGTGTCATCAACAGTGCCATCAAGCGACACTTGCTTAACAATAACCTGCTCAGTGACTCTCAGTTTGGGTTCTGCCAAGGCCACTCAGCTCCTGACCTCATTACAACCTTGGTTCAAACATGGACAAAAGATCTGAACTCGAGAGGTGAGGTGAGAGTGACTGCCCTTGACATCAAGGTAGCATTTGACCGAGTATGGCCTCAAGGAGCCCTAGCAAAACTGGAGTCAATAGGAATCAGGGGGAAAACCTCTGCTGGCTGGAGTCATACCTAGAGCAAAGGAAGATGATTGCTGTTGCTAGAGGTCAATCATCTCAGCTCCAGGACATCACTGCAGGAGTTCCTCAGGGTAGTATCCTAAGTCCAATCATCTTCAGCTGCTGACACCAATAACCTTCCTTCAATCAGAAGGCCAGAAGTGGGGTTCTCGCTGATGATTTCACAATGTTCAGCACCATTCGTGACTCCTCAGATAGTGAAGCAGTCCGTGTAGAAATGCAACAAAAACTGGACAATATCCAGGCTTGGGCTGATAAGTGGCAAGTAATATTCACGTCACACAAGTGCCACGCAATGACCATCTCAAACAAGATAGAATCTAGCCATCTCCCCTTGACATTCAATGGCATTACCATCTCTGAAACCCGCACTATCAACATTCTGGGGGTTATCATTGGCCAGAATCTGAACTGGAGTGACCATATAAATACCATGGCTACAAGAGCTAGTTGGAGGCTAGGAATCCTGAGGTGAGTAACTCACCTCCTGACTCCCTAAAGTCGGTCCACTATCTACAAGGTACAAGTCAGGAGTGTGATGGAATACTCTCTCTCTTCTCTTGCTGCCCTTGTCCTTCTAGTTGGTAGAGGTCGCGGGTTTGGAAGGTGCTGACTAAGGAGCCTTGGTGTATTGCTGCAGTGCATCTTGTAGATGGTACACACTGCTGCCACTGTGTGTCAGTGGTGGAGGGAGTGAATGTTTGTGGATGGGGTGCCTATCAAGTGGGCTGCTTTGTCCTGGATGGTGTTGAGCTTCTTGTGTTGTTGGAGCTGCACCCATCCAGGCAAGTGGAGAGTATTCCATCACACTCCTGACTTGTGCCTTGTAGATGGTGGACAGGCGTTGGGGAGTCAGGAGGTGAGTTACTCACCTCAGGATTCCTAGCCTCTGACCTGCTCTTGTAGCCACGGTATTTATATGGCTACTCCAGTTCAGTTTCTAGTCAACGGTAGCCCCGAGGATGTTGATAGTGGGGGATTCAGCGATGGTAATGCCGTTGAATGTCAAGGGGAGATGGTTAGATTCTCTCTTGTCGGAGATGATCATTGCCTGGCACTTGTGTGGCGCGAATGTTACTTGCCACTTATCAGGTCAAGCCTGCATATTGTCTAGGTCTTGCTGTATTTCTACATGGACTGCTTCAGTATCTGAGGAGTCACGAATGGTGCTGAACATTCTGCAATCATCAGCAAACATAGCCACTTCTGACCTTATGATTGAAGGAAGGTCATTGATGAAGCAGCTGAAGATGATTGGGCCTAAGACACTACCCTGAGGAACTCCTGCAGTGATGTCCTCCAACAACCACAACCATCTTCCTTTGCTCTAGGTATGACTCCAACCAGTGGAGAGTTTTCCCCTGATTCCCATTGACTCCAGTTTTGCTAGGGCTCCTTGATGCCATACTCAATCTAATTTTTGCCTTGATGGCAAGGGCAGTCACTCATCTCACCTCTTCAGATCAGCTCTTTTGTCCAAATGTCATGGAGTCAGAGTTATACAGCACAGAAACAGGCCCTTCAGCCCATCGTGTCTGTGCCGGCCATTAAGCACCTACCTATTCTAATCCCATTTTCAAGCACTTGGCCCATAGCCTTGTATACTATTGCATTTCAAGTGCTCATCAAAATACTTCTTAGATGTTGTGAGGGTTCCTGCCTCTACCACCCCTAAAGGCAGTGTGTTCCAGATTCCAAACACCCTCTGCGTGAATTTTATTTTCTCAAATCCCCTGTAAACCTCCTGCCCCTTACCTTAAATCTATGTCCCTTGGTTATTGACACCTCCGCTAAGGGAAAAAGTTTCTACTTATCTACCCTATCTATGCCCCTCATAATTTTGTATACCTCAATCATGTCCCCCCTCAGCCTTCTCTGCTTGAAGGAAAACAACCCTACCCTATCCAGTCACTCTTCATAGCTGAAATGCTCCAGCCCAGGCAACATCATGGTGTATTTCCTCTGCACCCTCTCCAGTGCAATCACATCCTTCCTATAGTGTGGTGACCAGAACTGTACACAGTACTCCAGCTGTGGCCGAACTAGCATTTTATACAGCTCCATCATAACCTCCCTGTTCTTATATTCTATGCCTAGGCTAATAAATATTCCATATGCCTTCCTAACCACCTTATCTACCTGTGCTGCTGCCTTCAGTAATCTATGGACAAGTACACTGAGCTCCCTCTGACCCTCTGTACTTCCAAGGGTCCTACCATCCATTGTATATTCCCTTGCCTTGTTAGTCCTCCCAAAATGCATCACCTCACACTTCTCAGGATTAAATTCCATTTGCCACTGCTCCGCCCATCTTGCTCTGCCCATCTTGCCCTGTACGCTCAGGCTTTCCTTTTCACTATTTACGACACCACCAATTTTCATGTCATCTGCAAACTTACTGATCATACCTCCTATATTCACATCTAAATCATTAATGTACACTACAAACAGCAAGGGTCCCAGCACCGATCCCTGTGGTACACCACTGGTCACAGGCTTCCAATCGCAAAAACAACCCTCGACCATCACCCTCTGCCTCCTGCCACGAAGCCAATTTTGGATCCGATTTGCCAAATCGCCCTGGATCCCATGGGCTCTTCCCTTCTTAACCAATCTCTCTTGTGGGACCTTATCAAAAGCCTTACTGCAGTCCATGTAGACTACATCAACTGCTTTATCCTCATCTGCACATCTAGTCACCGCCTCGAAAAATCCAATCAAGTTGGTTAGACATGATCTCCCCCTGACAAAGCCATGCTGACTATCCCTGATTAATCCTTGCCTCTCCAAGTGGAGATTAATCCTGTCCCTCAGAATTTTTTCCAATATTTTCCCTACCACTGATGTTAGACTCACTAGCCTGTAATTGCCTGGTTTATCCCTGCTACCCTTCTTGAACAATGGTACCACATTCGCTATCCTCCAGTCCTCTGGCACCTCTCCTATGGCCAGAGAGGATTTGAAAATTTGTGTCAGAGCCCCTGCTATCTCCTCCCTTGCCTCACATGACAGCCTGGCATACATGTCAGCTGGGCCTGGGGATTTATCCACCTTTAAACCTGCTAAAACCGTTAATAACTCCTCCCTTTGAATGTTAATTTGTTCGAGTATAGCACAATCCCCCTCCTTGATCTTTACACCTGCATCGTCCTTCTCCATAGTGAACACAGATGAAAAGTAATCATTTAAAACCTCACCTCCATCCTCTGGCTCCACACACAGATTGCCACTTTGGTCCCTAATGGGCCCTACTCTTTCCCTGGTTATCCTCTTGCCCTTAATATACTTATAAAATGCCTTAGGATTTTCCTTTACCTTACTTGCCAGTGTTTTCTCATGCCCCCTCTTCGCTCTCCTAATTACTTTTTTTAAGTACCCCCCTACACTTTCGATATTCCTCTCAAGCCTCCACAGTTTTCAATGCTCTGAATCTGCCATAAGCCTTCTTTTTTTTCCATATCCAATCCTCTATATCACTTGACATTCAGAGTTCTCTGAACTTGTTGGTCCTACCCTTCACCTTTTCAGGAACATGTTGGCCCTGACCTGAACTCTCACTATTTCCTCTTTGAATGACTCCCACTGATCTGATGTCGACTTTCCTACAAGTAGCTGTTCCCAGTCCACTTTGGAAAGATCCTGTTTGATCATATTGAAATGGTCTTCCCCCAATTCAATATCTTTATTTCCAGTCCATCTTTGTCCTTTTCAATAACTACCTTAAATCTGACAGAGTTATGGTCACTATCCACAAAATGCTCCCCCACTGACACTTCTACCACTAGTCCAGCTTCATTCCTTAGGATTAGGTCTAGTACCGCCCCTGCTCTTGTAGGACTTTCTACGTACTGGCTCAAAAAGCTTTCCTGTATGCACTTCAAGAATTCTGCCCCCTTTAAGCCTTTTGCACTGAGACTATCCCAGTTAATATTGGGGAAGTTGAAATCCCCTCCTATTACTACCCTATTATTTTTACACCTCTGAGATTTGCCTGCATATCTGCTCCTCTATCTCTCCCTGACTATTTGGAAGCCTGTAGTACTCTCCTAGCCATGTGGTTTCCCTCTTTTTGTTTTTAAGTTCTACCCATATGTCCTCATTTTAGGAACCTTATAAGATATCATCTCTCCTTACTCCAGTTATTGACTCCTTGGTCAACAGTGCAATGCCACCTCCTCTTTTACCACCGCCCCCCCCCACCGTCACGCCTGAAGATTCTATACCCTGGAATATTGAACTGCCAGTCCTGCCCATCCCTCAACCGTGTCTCTGTGATAGCAATAATATCATATTCCCATGTGCTAATCAACACCCTCAATTCAGCTGCCTTACTCATAAGACTCCTTGCATTAAAATAGATGCAATCCAGCCTTGCATTATTTGCTTGTGCCTTAACAGGTCTATATTTGTTCTACCTTCCAGACTGACTCAGTTTCTCTTCTATATTTGGCTGTGCATCACCCCCTACTACACCTCCAGTCTGTATCCCATCCCCCTGCCAAATTAGTTTAAACCTCCCCCCCACCGCCGCACCACCCCACAACAGTACTAGCAAATCTCCCAGCAAGGATGTTGGTCCCGTCCGGTTCAGGTGCAACCCGTCTGACTTGTACAGGTCCCACCTTTGCCAGAAACAGACCCTGTGATTCAGGAAACTGAAGCCCTCCCTCCTGCACTATGTCTTCAGCCACGCATTCATCTGCTCTATCCTGCTATTCACACACTCACTTGCACGTGGTACTGGGAGTAATCCAGAGATTACAGCCTTTGAAGTCCTGCTTTTAATCTGCTACCTAGCTTCCTAAATTCTTGTTGCGGGACCTCACCCCTCTTTCCACCTAGTCGTTGGTACCAATGTGAACCACGACCTCCGACTGTTCACCCTCCCCCTTCAGTCTGTCCTGCAGCCGCTCAGTGATATCCTTGACCCGAGCACCAGGGAGGCAACATACCATCCTGGAGTCAAGTTCATGGCCATAGAAACACCTATCTGTCCTCCTTACGATAGAATCCCCTATCACTATAGCTCTCCCATTCTTTTTCCTCCCTTCCTGTGCAGCTGAACCACCCGTGGTGCCACAGACTTGGCTCTTGCTGCATTCCCCTGAGAAGCTATCTCCCCCAACAGTAACCAAAGCGGAAAATCTGTTAGTGAGGGAGATGGACCCAGGGGAATCCTGCCTTGTTCTTCTACTCTGCTTGGCGGTCACCCATTCCCTTTCTGCCTGAGCAGTCTTTACCTGCGGTGTCACCACCTCCCTGTACGTATTATCCATGATGATCTCAGCCTTGCAGATGCTCCACAGTGTCCCCAGCTGCTGTTCCAACTAGGAAATGTGGATTTTGATTAGCTGCAGCTGGAGACACTTCCTGCACACATGTTCGCCCTGGACACTGGAAATGTCCCTGACTTCCCACATTGCACAGGAGAAGCCCTAGCGAAACCCAAACTGAGCATCACTGAGCAGGTTATTGCTAAACAAGTGCTGCTTGATTACACTGTCGATGACACCTTTCATCACTTTACTGCTTATTGTGAGTAGACTGATGGGACAGTAATTGGCCGGGTTGGACTTGTCATGCTTTTTGTGTACAGGACATACCTGGGCAATTTTCCACATTGCCGGGTAGATGCCAGAGTTGTAGCTGTACTGGAACAGCTTGGCTAAGGGCACGGCAAGTTCTGGAGCACAGGTCTACAGTACAATTGCCGGAATATTGTCAGGGCCCATAGCCTTTGCAGTATCCAATGCCTTCAGTCGTTTCTTGATATCACGCGGAGTGAATCAAATTGACTGTAGACTGGCATCTGTGATGCTGGGGACTTCAGGAGGAGGCCGAGATGAATCATCAACACAGCACTTCTGACTGAAGATTGTTGCAAATTCTTCTGCCTTATCTTTCACACTAATGTGCTGGGCTCCCCCATCATGGAGGATGGGGACATTTTTTCAACCACCTCCTCCAGTTGCTTGCTCAATTGTCCACCACCATTCAGGGCTGGATGTGGAAGAACTGCAGAGCTTAGATCTGATCTGTTGCTTTTTGGATTGCTTAGCTCTGTCTATCGCATGCTGTGTATGCAGTTTGGCATGAAAGTAGTCCTGTGTTGTAGCTTCACCAGTTGACACCTCATTTTTAGGTATGCCTGGTGCTGCTCCTGGCATGCCCTCCTGCACTCTTCATCGAAACAGTGTTGGTCTCCCGGCTTGATGGTAATGGTAGAGTTGGGGCTATGCCAGGCCATGAGGTTATAGATTGTGGTTGAGTACAATTCTGCTGTTGCTGATGGCCCACAGCGCCTCATGGATGCCCAGTTTTGCATTGCTAGATCTGTTCGAAATCTATCCCATTTAGCACTGTGGTCGTGCCACACAACACGATGGAAGGTATCCTCAATGTGAAGGTGGGACTCCTACCAATACTGTCATGGGCAGATGCATCTGCGACAGGCAGATTGGTGAGGACAAGGTCAAGTATACTTTTCCCTCTTGTTGGTCTTGTCACCACCTGCCGCAGACCCAGTCTAGCAGCTCCGTCCTTTAGGACTTGTCCAGTTCGGTCAGTAGTAGTGCTACCGAGCCACTCTTGGTGATGGACATTGAACTCCCTCACCTAGAGTACATTCTGTGCCCTTGCCACCCTCAGTGCTTCCTCCAGGTGGTGTTCAACATGGTGGAGTACTGATTCATCAGCTGAGGGACTGGTTCTAACCAGTTTTGTCTCCCCAGAACCCTGAAGTTTTTAGTTTCACTTTTAGTTAGGGACGCTTTCAAAAAACAAGCTATGAAACCAGAGTTTGTGCACCTAACTGAACAGTCAACATGTCATCTATCCAAACAGCAGTCTGCACATGCTCCTCCACTGATTTCGCAAACTGCAGACTTTATCACAGTATGGCTACAGTCTATGTGGCAGGTGTGAAAAGAATCCTTGTAATAGAAGACTTACTCATACTAATATAATAAGCACTTAAAATACAATCATAATTCTACACAAGCATAATAAAAGTGAAGTGTTGCGTACAATTCATAAGTTCTATTTTATTTTAATCTTTACTGTTATCAAAGAAGGAAACAACTGGCACCAATTAACCACATTTGTGGAAGTTTATCAAAGGTCAGGATTTCCAAATAAAAAATTATTTTCCAAATATTAAAATCCAGAACATGAATGCATGCAATGGGTAAAAGGTCTAATCCTTATTTTAAGTAACATAATGTTAATTGAGATGCAGATTTTTCATAAAATGTGTACCAATATTCAGAAGCTATAAAAAAGTTAAATTAATAAACAATTCAATGTAGAATTAAGGTGTTGCAATTATTGAATGCAGTTTCTCTTATATTTGGAATGATTGGAAGTATAATGATGTATTGTTCATGAGTCACACTCCCACAATGAGCTGGTTAATAATGAATTGTGTCGGGTAAATAGCAAGGCAGTTTAGTTCTGTAAAGGTAAGAGCAGAACATAGAGCATCTTAACAATGTGTCAACTGGTCGGCAAAATAAACTGTAAGAATGGAAATAAAAGATGTCTTCCAAAGAAGTAGTTGAGGAGAAGCTAGATAAGCATACAAGGGAGAAAGGAACAGAAGATATGATGAAATGAAATAAGGTGGAAGGAGGCTCATGTGGAGCATAAACATTGGCATAGACCTGTCTGAACGGTCTGTTTCTGTGCTGTAACAGTCTGTGTAATGCTATGTAATTTCACAGATGATGAAATTGTGACAAGTGATGAGTGTCAGACGAGCTTGATGAACCAGTTTGTCTTTTCTTACCCATCAATTTCAGATGTTTGAATGTTCTAAGCAGAACAGTTAAGTATCTGGCCGTTTACTAACACAATTATTAAAATAAAATCAAAACTGGTGAATTTATAAAAGTGGTTGCTGTACAATGTGCTTGTGATTGTTTTCTCTATCTCTAATGTCTGTTGGACAAATTGTACCATCAATTCAAATGACCCATATTGTTAAGAACAAAGAACAAAGAACAAAGAACAGTACAGCACAGGAACAGGCTATTCGGCCCTCCAAGCCTGCGCCAATCTTGATGCCTGCCTAAACTAAAACCTACCACACTTCCGGGGACCGTATCCCTCTATTCCCATCCTATTCATGAATTTGTCAAGATGCCTCTAAAATGTCGCTATTCGACCTGCTTCCACCACCTCCCCCGGCAGAAAGTTCCAGGCACTCACCACCCTCTGTGTAAAGAACTTGCCTTGCACATCCCTTCTAAACTTTGCACCTCTCACCTTAAACCGATGTCCCCTACTAACTGACTCTTCCACCCTGGGATAAAGCTTCTGACTATCCACTCTGTCCATTCCACTCATAACTTTGTAAACCTCTATCATCTCGCCCCTCCACCTCTGTCGTTCCAGTGAAAACAATCTGAGTTTATCCAACCCCTCCTCATAGCTAATGCCCTCCAGGCCAGGCAACATCCTGGTAAACCTCTTCTGTACCCTCTCCAAAGCCTCCACGTCCTTCTGGTAGTGTGGCGACCAGAATTGCATGCAATATTCTAAGTGTGGCCTAACTAAGGTTCTGTCCAGCTGCAGCATGACTTGCCAGTTTTTATACTCTATGCCCCAACCGATGAAGGCAAGCATGCTGTATGCCTTCTTGACTACCTTATCCACCTGTGTTGCCACTTTCAGTGTCCTGTGGACCTGTACGCCCAGATCTCTCTGCCTGTCAATACTCCGAAGGGTTCTGCCATTTACTGTATACTTCCCACCTGCATTAGACCATCCAAAATGCATTACCTCACATTTGTCCGAATTAAACTCCATCTGCCATTTCTCCGCCCAAGTCTCCAACCGATCTATATCCTGTTGTATCCTCTGACAATCCTCAACACGATCAGCAACTCCACCAACCTTTGTGTCATCCGCAAACTTACTAATCAGACCAGCTACATTTTCCTCCAAATCATTTATATATACTACAAACAGCAAAGGTCCCAGCACTGATCCCTGCCGAACACCACTAGTCACACCCCTCCATTCAGAAAAGCACCCTTCCACTGCTACCCTCTGTCTTCTATGACTGAGCCAGTTCTGTATCCATCTTGCCAGCTCACCTCTGATCCCATGTGACTTCACCTTTTGTATCAGTCTGCCATGAGGGACCCTGTCAAAGGCTTTACTGACGTCCACATAGACCACATCCACTGCCCTTCCTTCATCAATCATCTTTGTCACTACCTCAAAAAACTCAATCAAATTAGTGAGACATGACCTGCCCTTCACAAAACCATGCTGCCTCTCGCTAATAAGTCCATTTGTTTCCAAATGAGAGTATATGCTCTCACGAAGAATCCTCTCTAATAATTTCCCTACCACTGACGTAAGGCTCACCGGCCTATAATTTCCTGGATTATCCTTGCTACCCTTCTTAAACAAAGGAACAACATTGGCTATTCTCCAGTCCTCTGGGACCTCACCTGTAGCCAATGAGGGTGCAAAGATTTCTGTCAAAGCCCCAGCAATTTCTTCCCTTGCCTCCCTCAGTATTCTGGGGTAGGTCCCATCAGGCCCTGGGGACTTATCTACCTTAGTGCTTTGCAAGACACCCAACACCTCCTCCTTTTTGATAATGAGATGACTGAGACTATCTACACTCCCTTTCCTAGGCTCATCATCCACCAAGTCCTTCTCTTTGGTAAATACTGATGCAAAGTGCTCATTTTGTACCTCACCCATTTCCTCTGGCTCCACACATAGATTCCCTCCTCTGTGCTTGAGTGGGCCAACCCTTTCCCTAGTTACCCTCTTGCTCTTTATATATGTATAAAAAGCCTTGGGATTTTCCTTAATCGTGTTTGCCAATGACTTTTTTATTTATTTTATTTATTTAGAGATACAGCACTGAAACAGGCCCTTCGGCCCACCGAGTCTGTGCCGACCAACAACCACCCATTTATACTAACCCTACAGTAATCCCATATTCCCTATCACCTCCCTACACTAGGGGCAATTTACAATGGCCAATTTACCTATCACCTGCAAGTCTTTTGGATGTGGGAGGAAACCGGAGCACCCGACGAAAACCCACGCAGACACAGGGAGAACTTGCAAACTCCGCACAGGCAGTACCAAGAATTGAACCCGGGTCCCAGGAGCTGTGAGGCTGCGGTGCTAACCACTGCGCCACTGTGCCGCCCCCTTTTCATGACCCCTTTGAGCCCTCCTGACTCCTTGCTTAAGTTCCTTCCTACTGCCTTTATATTCCTCAAGGGATTCGTCTGTTCCTAGCCTTCCAGCCCTTACGAATGCTTCCTTTTTCTTTCTGACTCGGCTCACAATATCCCGCGTTATCCAAGGTTCCCGAAACTTGCCAAACTTATCCTTCTTCCTCACATGAACATGCTGGTCCTGGATTCTAATCAACTGACGTTTGAAAGACTCCCACATGTCAGATGTTGATTTACCCTCAAACGGCCGCCCCCAATCTAAATTCTTCAGTTCCTTCCTAATATTGTTATAATTAGCCTTCCCCCAATTTAGCACCTTCACCCGAGGACTACTCTTATCCTTATCCACAAGTACCTTAAAACTTAGGGAATTATGGTCACTGTTCCCGAAATGCTCCCCTACCGAAACTTCGACCACCTGGCTGGGCTCATTCCCCTATACCAGGTCCAGTACGGCCCCATCCCTAGTTGGACTATCTACATATTGTTACAAGAAGCCCTCCTGGATGCTCCTTACAAATTCTGCCCCATCCAAGTCCCTAGCACTATGTGAGTCCCAGTCAATATAGGGGAAGTTAAAATCACCCACCACTGCAACCCTGTTCCCTTTACATCTTTCCAAAATCTGTCTACATATCGGCTCCTCTACCTCCCGCTGGCTGTTGAGAGCCCTGTAGTAAACCCCCAACATCGTGATGCACCCTTCCTATTCCTGAGCTCCACCCATATTGCCTCGCTGCATGACCCCTCCGAGGTTTCCTCCCGCAGCACAGCTGTGATATTCTCCTTAACAAGTAATGCAACTCCCCCACCCGTTTTACATCCCCCTCTATCCCGTCTGAAGCTTCTAAGTTCTGGAACATTTAGCTGCCAATCCTGTCCTTCCCTCACCCAAGTCCCAATCATAGTTCCAAGTACTAATCCATGCTCTAAGTTCATCTGCCTTACCTGTTATACTTCTCGCATTGAAACAAATGCACTTCAGACCACCAGTCCCGCTGTGCTCCGCAACATCTCCCTGCCTGCTCTTCCTCTTAGTCTTACTGGCCTTATTTACTAGTTCCCCCTCATTTATTTCACTTGCTGTCCTACTGCTCTGGTTCCCACCCCCCCTGCCACACTAGTTTAAACCCTCCCGAGTGACGCTGGCAAACCTCACAGCCAGGATATTTGTGCCCCTCCAGTTTAGATGCAACCTGTCCTTCTTGTGCAGGTCCCATCTGTCCCTGAAGAGATCCCAATGGTCCAGCTATCTGAAACCCTCCCTTCTACACCAGCTGTTCAGCCACGTGTTTAGCTGCACTTTCCTCCTGTTTCTTGCCTCACTGGCACGTGGCACAGGGTGTAATCCTGAGATTACAACTCTAGAGGTCCTGTCTTTTAACTTTCTACCTAACTCCCTAAACTCCCCCTGCAGGACCTCATCACTCCTCCTGCTTATGTCATTGGTACCGATGTGTACCACAACCTCTGGCTGTTCACCCACCCCCTTCAGAATGCCCCCTGTCCATTCAGAGACATCCTTGACCCTGGCATCAGGGAGGCAACATACCATCCTGGAGTCTCTTTCACGTCCACAGAAGCGCTATCTGTGCCCATGACTATCGAGTCCCCTATAACTATTGCTCTTCTGCGCTTTGTCCCTCCCTGCTGAACAGCAGTGCCAGCTGTGGTGCCACTGCTCTGGCTGCAGCTGTTGTCCCCTGATAGGCCAACCCCCCCAACAGTATCCAAAACGGTATACTTGTTAGAGAGGGGGATAGCCACAGGGGATTCCTGCACTGACTGCCTGCCCCTTCTAGCGGTCACCCATCTATCTGCCTGCACCTTGGGTGTAACCACTTCTCTAAAGCTCCTGTCTATGACACTTTCTGCCACCTGCATGCTCCTAAGTGCATCCAGTTGCTGCTCCAACCAATCCATGCATCTGTGAGGAGCTGCAACTGGATACTCTCCCTGCAGATGTCGTCGTCCGGAACGCTGGAAGTGTCACGGACCTCCCACATCTCACAGGTGAAGCACTTCACCCCTCTAACTGACATTTCTAGCACTAATTAATAAATTAATTTAAAATAAATAAATATTAAATCCTTACTAAATTGTTATAATTAACTATATGGTCCCTAGTGCTAGATTCCTACTATAAATATTAAATGCTAAGTAAATACAGTAATCTCCTCCCTCTGGTTTAGTTACTCTACTTATTGGTTAGTTAATTAGGGTTTTAAGCAATTTTTATCAATGTTTTATTTTCAAATTCAGTAAAAAAAGAAATTCCCTACCAGCCAATCAGGTCAGAGCTTTCCTGTGACATCACTTTCAGGTTTTTTTTTTACCAGAGGTAAGTTTTTTTTATACTTTACCGGTCTGGAACTCCACCCTCCGAGTCTTCTCCCAGTCAGCTCTGCTCTGCTCTTTGGAAGCTCTTGGCTCACCTCACTGAGGACAGGTAGGAAATAAAGGAGCTTCTCACTCCCTCCTTACCGAACTTCCTCAGTCACCAAACTTCCACTATAGCACTCTAATGCAACCCAAGTCAGCACTCTAGTGCAAACAAAGTCAATACTGTAAGATGGCTCACTTTTATACTGACTGACTCTAGCCCCCTGAAAACTGGTTGAAGCCAGTTATCTAATTAACAAGGTGCAGCTGCAAGCAGAGCCTGAGTGAATCCTGTTTAAAGCTGGTCTAAAACTCACCTTCTCCAACCCTAACAGCAACTGTTAAATTAATCTGCTAAATAAAAGACAGATTAGATTTAAGATAAAATTAACCCTTAATTATCCTCAGTTACCAAACTTCCACTATAGCACTCTAATGCAACCCAAGTCAGCACTCCAGTGCAAACAAAGTCAGCACTGTAAGATGGCTCACTTTTATACTGACTGACACTAGCCCACTGAAAACTGGTTTAAGCCAGTTTAAGCCCAAAGACCCTTGCCCTTGGTATTCTGTTTGTTAAAGGGGAAAGTATATCTGAATGAGCCCATAATACTTAGTGTCAGAAAAGCTGACATCAGTACACTCACTTGGTTCTATGCTTCAGAAGACAAACAAAATGGGCATTGTGTTTAGTTGATTTCATTTGATCTCATTATAACATTTAAGATTATGTGACAAATCAGAATATGCATCACCTTTCGCAACAACTCTTGAGCTGTACATTGATCAGTAGGGGTAAAAATGATAGCAGTGTACAAGCTCAATCTTGTTTATCATGTATAGTAATTCCACAAAACAGTAGGGATATCATCAGACTCACTCAAAATCACAAGAAGTGCAAATTATATTCATAACTGATGGAGCTGATTTCCACCATGAACAATGGAATCATTATTACTTGAGAATGGTAGAAATTTTTGCTGTGCTATTTTACACTGCACAGCCAATAACTCCAAGAAATTTGAGTGAGAATGAAAATATTTAAGGTATGATGGTTCAACACATTGTTCTTTCAGCTCTGGGACCCGGATTAGAATCTAGTCTCAATTGATGGGTTGAGTATTTCCTTTCTGCTGGTTACATTTCTTCCCTACTTTCAAAATCCTCCCAAAGACCCTTGCCCTTGGCATTCTGTTTGCCCCTTCTTAATCTTTCTCCCTCATGGTCGGTGTCCAACTCATTACTCAACATTGAGTTTGGAATGCCAAAAAAGGAATTGAAACATTTTCCTAATTACTAGCTACCACCCCACCCTGGACTGTGGAATCAGTCCTGCTCTGTGTGGAACACCATTTGGAGGAAGCACTAATGTTCTCTGAGTGAGGGGCTTCAACATCCACGACCACAAGTGTCTTGGTAGTATGACCACTGAATGAGTTTGCCAAATCCTAAAGGACAGAGCTGCCAAAATGTGCCTGCCCTTACGTGGTGAGCTGACCTACATGAGGTCATCCTTACCAACATAATTGTCATAGATACACTTACTACCATGACATAATTGCGATTGCGGAGACATGGTTGCAGGGTTACCAAGGATGGGAACTGAACATCCAGGAGTATTCAATGCTTAGGAAGGACAGGTAAAAAAATGAAAGAAGGTGAATTAGCAATGTTAGTAGAAGAGAAAATCAATACAATAGTGAGGAAGGATATTGGCTCAGAGAATCCTAATGTGGAATCTGTATGGGTGCAGCTAAGAAACACCAAGGGGCAGAAAACATTGTTTGGGTTTCTATATAGACCCCCAAATAGCAGTGGTGATGTAGAGGATGCCATTAAACAGGACATTAGAGATGCATGTAATAAGGGTGCAACGGTAATTATGGGTGACTTTCATCTACATATAGATTGGGCAAACCAATTTAGCAATAATACTATCGAGTAGGAATTCCTGGAGTGCATACATGATTGTTTTTTGGACCAATACGTTGAGGAACCAACTAGAGAACAGGCCGTCCTAAACTGGGTATTGTGTAATGAGAAAGGATTAGTTGACAATCTTGTTATGCGGGGTCCCTTGGGGAAGAGCGACCATAACATGATCGACCATGGTCTACTCCTGCTCCTATTTTATATGTTTTTATGATAGAATTTTTCATTAAGATGGAGAGTGAGAGAGTTGATTCCGAGACTAGGGTCCTGACTATAAATAAAGGAAACTATGAAGGTATGAGGCGGAACTTGGCTATGATAGATTGCGGAACATTATTTAAGGGGTTGACAGTGGATAGGCAATGGCTAGCATTTAAAGTGCGCATGGATGAATTACAAAAATTGTTCAATCCTGTCAGGCGCAAAAATTAAACAGGTGGCTCAACCGTGGCTTACAAAAGAAATTAGGGATAATATTGGATCCAAGGAGGAGAAATATAAAATGGCCAGAACAAGGAGCAAACCTCAGGATTGGGAGCAGTTTAGAATTCAGCAAAAGAGGACAAAGGGATTGATTAAGAAAGGGAAAATAGAGTATGAGAGTAAGCTTGCAGAGAACATAAAAACTGACTGTAAAAGCTTCTATAGATATGTTAAGAGAAAAAGATTAATGAAGACAAATGTGGGTCCCTTACAGTCAAAAATGGGGGAATTTATAATGGGGAACAAAGAAATGGCAGAACAATTAAATACATATTTTGGTTCTGCCTTCACAAAGGAGGACACAAATTACATCCCAGAAATGTTGGGGAACATAGGGTCTAGTGAGAAGGAGGAACTGTATGAAATCAGTATTAGTAGGGAAATGATGTTAGGGAAATTGACGGGATTGAAAGACGATAAATCCCCAGGACCTGATAATCTACATTCCAGAGTACTTAAGGAAGTAGCCCGAGAAATAGTGGATGCATTGCTGGTCATTTTTCAAAATTCTATAGACTCTGGAACAGTTCCAATGGATTGGAGGGGAGTTAATGTAACCCCACTATTTAAAAAATGAGGTCTCTAGGACTTTAAACTAGTGACTTGGGGGGAAGGGAAAGGGAAAACGACAGGGAGTATAATGGTAAATAACAAGGTAAGCTGCAGGTTAACATATGTGCAGGAGGGTTTAAGTTCAAGCCAGACTATGAAAGAAGCAGAAAGGAAGGATAACTCAGGAGTTATTATTGGAGATGTTGGAAATCATGAGGTTAAGAAAGGTCGGCAGGCAATAAACAAAGAAATAACTAATGCCTGTAAAAATGGTATGGCAATTATCATGGGGGATTTTAATCTCCATGTAGATTGGTCGAACCAGCTCAGTCAGGGTAGCCTTGAGGAGGAGTTCGTTGTGTGTATCCGTGATAGTTTTCTTGAACAGTATGTAATGGAACCGACGAGGGAGCAAGCTATCCTAGATCTAGTCCTGTGTAATGAGACAGGAATAATTAATGACCTCATAGTTAGGGATCCTCTTGGAAGGAGTGATCACAGTATGGTTGAATTTAGAATACAGATGGAGAGTGTGAAGATAAAATCCAATACCAGGGTCATGCGCTTGAACAAGGGGGACTACAATAGAATGAGGGAGGACTTGGCTAAAGTAGACTGGAAACAAAGATTTTATGGTGGGACAGTTGACAAGCAGTGGAGGACTTTCAAAGCAATTTTTCAAAGTGCTCAGCAAAAGTATATTCCAGTGAAAAGGAAGGACTGGAAGAAAAGGGGTAATCTGCCATGGGTGTCTAAGGAAATAAGGGAGGCTATCAAATTGAAAGAGAAGGCATACAAAGTGGCCAAAAACAGCATGAAACTAGAAGATTGGGAAAACTTTAAAGGTCAACAGAAAGCCACAAAAAGAGCTATAAAGAAAAGTAAGATAGAACATGAGAAAAAACTAGCACAGAATATAAAGACAGATAGCAAAAGTTTCGATAAATATATAAAACGAAAAAGAGTGGCTAAAGTAAACGTTGGTACTTTAGAGGATGAGAAGGGGAATTTAGTTATGGGATATGATGAAATGGCCGAGGCATTGAACAGGTATTTTGTATCGGTCTTCACAGTGGAGGACATTAATAACATGCCAGTAATTGACAAAGAGACGAACGTAGGTGAGGACCTGGAAACAATCATTATTATGGAAGAGGTAGTGTTGGGCAAGCTAATGGAGCTAAGGATTGATAAGTCTCCTGGCCCTGATGGAATGCATCTCAGGGTACTAAAAGAGATGGCGGGAGAAATAGCAGGTGCACTGGCGGTAATTTTCCAAAATTCGCTGGACTCTGGGGTAGTCCCAGCAGATTGGAAAACAGCAGATGTGACGCCACTGTTTAAAAAGGGAGGTAGACAAAAGATGGGGAATTATAGACCGGTTAGTTTAACCTCTGTAGTGGAGAAGATGCTTGAGTCTATTATCAAGGAAGAAATAGCAGGGCATCTCGATAGAAATTGTCCTGTTGGGCAGACGCAGCATGGGTTCATGAAGGGCAGGTCATGCTTGACAAATCATTTGGAATTCTGTGATGACATTACGAGCAAGGTGGACAATGGGGACCCAGTGGATGTGGTGTACCTAGATTTCCAAAAGGCCTTCAACAAGGTGCTGCACAAGAGGCTGCTGCATAAGATAAGGATGCATGGCGTTATGGGTAAAGTATTAGCATGGATAGAGGATTGGTTGACTAACAGGAAGCAGAGAGTGGGGATAAATGAGTGCTATTCTGGGTGGCAATTAGTCACTAGTGGTGTGCCTCAGGGATCGGTGTTGGGACCACAATTATTTACAATTTATATAGATGATTTGGAGTTGGGGACCACGTGTAGGGTGTCAAAGTTTGCAGATGACACTAAGATGAGTGGCAGAGCAAAGTGTGCAGATGACTGTGAAACTTTGCAGAGGAACATAGATACATTGAGTGAGTGGGCAAAGGTCTGGCAGATGGAATACAATGTTAATAAATGTGAAGTCATTCATTTCGGTAGGAGTGACAGTAAAAAGGATTATTACTTGAATGGTAAAAAGTTACAGCATGCTGCTATGCAGAGGGACCTGGGTGTCCTTGTGCATGAATCGCAGAAGGTTGGTCTGCAGGTACAGCAAGTAATTAGGAAGGCAAATGGAATTTTGTCCTTCAATGCTAAAGGGATTAACTTTAAAAGCAGAGAGGTTATGTTGCAGCTGTATAAGGTGCCGCACCTGGAGTACTGTGTGCAGTTTTGGTCTCCTTACTTGAGAAAGGATGTACTGGCACTGGAGAGGGTGCAGAGGAGGTTCACTAGGTTGATTCCGAAGTTGAGGGGGTTGGCTTATGAGGAGAGACTGAGTAGATTGGGATTATATTCATTGGAATTCAGAAGAATGAGGGGGGATCTTATAGAAACATATAATATTATGAAGGGAATAGATAAGATACAAGTAGAGAGGATGTTTCCACTGGCAGGTGAAGCTAGGACAAGAGGGCATAGCCTCAAGATTAGAGGGAGCAGATTTAGGACTGAATTAAGAAGGAACTTCTTCACCCAGAGGGTTGTTAATCTATGGAATTCCTTGCCCAGTGAAGTAGTTGATGCTTCTTCAGTAAACGTTTTTAAAGCTAAGGTAGATATCTTTTTGAACAATAAAGGAATTAAGGGATATGGTGAGAGCGCGGGTAAGTGGATCTGAGTCCACGAAAAGATCAGCCATGATCTTATTGAATGGCGGAGCAGGCTTGAGGGGCCGGACGGCCTACTCCTGCTCCTAGTTCTTATAATCTTATAGTGAGAAAACAGGGAATTATAGACCGGTTAGCCTGACATCAGTAGTTGGGAAAATGCTGGACTCCAATATAAAAGATGTAATAGCAGAGCAATTGGAAAACAATGAGAAGATCGGACAAAGTCAACATGGATTTACAAAAGGGAAATCATGCTTGGCAAATCTACTGGAATTTTTTGAGGATGTAACCAGTAGAATAGTTAAGGGAGAACCAGTGGATGTGGTGTATTTGGACTTTTGAAAGGCTTTCGATAAGGTCCCACATAGTGTGCAGATTAGTGTGCAAAATTAAAGCACATGGGATTGGGGATAAGGAACTGACATGGATAGAGAGCTGGTTGGCAGACAGGAAACAAAGAGTAGGAATAAACGGGTCTTTTTCTAAGTGGCAGGCAGTGACTAGTGGTGTACCGCAGCGATCAGTGCTAGGACCCCAGCTAGTCACAATATATATTAACGATATAGAAGTGGGAATTAAATGTAATATATCCAAGTTTGCGGACGACACAAAACTGGGTGGGAGTGTGAGCTGTGAGGAGGATGCAGAGAAGATCCAGTGTGATTTAGACAGGTTGAGTGAGTGGACAAATACATGGCAGATGCAGTATAATGTGCATAAATGTGAGGTTATCTAGATTGGTGGCAAAAATAGAAAGGCAGATTATTATCCGAACGGCGATAGATTGGGAAAGGGAGAGGTGCAGTGAGACCTGGGTGTCCTTGTGCACCAGTCGCTGAAAGTCAGCATGCAGGTACAGCAGACAATTAAGAAGGCAAATGGTATGTTGGCCTTCATAGCAAGAGGATTCTAGTACAGGAGCAAGGATGTCTTGCTGCAATTATACAGGGCCTTGGTGAGACCGCATCTAGAGTATTGTGTGCAGTTTTGGTCTCCTTATCTGAGGAAGGATGTTCTTGCTATGGAGGGAGTGCAGCGAAGGTTCACCAGACTGATTCCTGGGATGGCAGGACTGACGTATGTAGAGCGAATGGGTCGATTAGGCGTATATTCGCTAGAGTTTAGAAGAATGAGAGGGGATCTCATCGAAACCTACAAAATTCTAACAGGACTGGACAGACTAGATGCAGAAAGGATGTTCCCAATGGCAGGGGAGTCCAGGACCAGGGGTCACAGTCTAAGGATAATAGGTAAGCCATTAGGACTGAGATGGGGAGAGATTTCTTCAGTGAACCTGTGGAATTCTCTACTGCAGAAAGCAGTTGAGGCCAAATCATTAAATATATTCAAGAAAGAGTTAGATATAGTTCTTACGGCTAAAGGGATCAAGGGATAAGGGGAGAAAGCGGGAACAGGGAACTGAGTATGGATGATCAAATATGATCTTATTAAATGACGGTGCAGGCTTGAAGGGCCAAATGGCCTACTCCTGCTCCTATTTTGCTATGTTTCAATGCTTCTATCCACAAAGAATTACGAAGATTGATGACCACATAGTCCTTGTGAGGACAAAATCTCACCTTGACAGTACGAAAAGCCTTCAATGTATACTGTGGTATTAGCAATGTGCTGGAAATGGCTGGAGAAAAGAGGAAATTAATGCATAACATTAAAGAGGGAAAGATACAATACTTCAGTCCCATCATTAGAACAGAAGGTAGACAGAGACAATTATTGGAAGGAAAGATCAGTGGAAAACTTAGGAGAGGGAAGCAGGGAAGAAAATAGCTAATGGATATAATGGACTGGATCCAGTTGACCTATGCGGAATATGTAAGGGCAGCACAAGACAGACAGAGGTGGAGATCCATGGCAGTCAACCTTCTGGGAAGAAGATCAGACCAATGAACAAACGAACGAACAAACCACTGTGCCAAGTGAATTGGACTAAGGATAAATCTGACAGTGCAAAGTTAGTTATCCATGATGCACTGCAGGTTATAAAAAACAGAAACAGAATTATAAACCATGAATATCTGTAGCATTATGCAATGGTATATAACTCACTCCTCCATCTCCATCAAGTTAGGTCTTTAACATTGGTTCAATACAAACTGTTGAAGGAGAAGTCAAAAGTACCACCAAGCATACCTTAGAATGGGGCAACAACCCAGTGAAGATAAGCACAAAAAGGTACCCATAGCTGTCGATGTCACAGTAAAGGAGGAGGCCGCAGAGAATTCAAAAAAAAAAATTTTGATTCGTTCATTGGATGTGTGCATCACTATTTAAGCCATCATTTATTGCCCATCCCTAATTGCCCATGAGAAGGTAGCCTTCTTGAACCGCTGCAGTCCTTGGGTGTAGGTACATAAACAGTGCTGTTAGGAAGGAAGTTCCAGGTTTTTGACCCAGCGACAGCAAAGGAATGGCGATATAGTTCCAAGTCAGGATGGTGTGTGGCTTGGAGGGGAACTTACAGGTGGTGGTATTCCATGCTGCCCTTGTCCTTCTAGGTGGTAAAGGTCATGGGTTTAGAAGGTGCTGTCGAAGGAGCCTTGGTGAGTTGATGCAGTAACTCTTGTAGAAAGTACACACTGCTGCCACTGTGTCAGTGGTGGAGGGAGTGAATGTTAAAGGTGGTGGATGTGATGCCAATTAAGTGTGTGCTTTGTCCTGGATGGTATCAAGCTTCTTGAGTGTTGTTAGAGCTGCACCCATCTAGGCAAGTGGAGAGTATTCCATCACACTCCTGACTTGTGCCTTGCAGATGGAGGACAGGCATTGGGGAGTCAGAAGGTGAGTTAATTGCTGCAAGATTCCTAGCCTCTGACTTGCTCTTGTAGCCACAGCATTTGTGTGGCTAATCTAGCTCAGTTTCTGGTCAATGGTAGCCCCCAGGATGTTGATAGTGGGGGATTCAGCGATGTTAATGCCAGTGAATGTCAAGGGGAGATGGTTAGATTCTCTCTTGTTTGAGATGATCATTGCCTGGCACATGTGTAGCACAATGTTACTTGCCACTTATCAACCCAAGGCTGGATGTTATCCAGGTCTTGCTGCATATGAACATGGGCTGCTTCAGTGCCTGAAGAGTCACGAACGGTGCTGAACATTGTACAATCATCAGCGCACAGCCCCACTGCTGATCTTATGATGGAGGAAAGGTCATTGATGAAGCAGCTGAAGGTGATTGGACCTAGGACATTACTCTGAGGAACTCCTACAGTGATGTCCTGGGACTGAGATGATTGACCTCAAACAACAAAAACCATCTTCCTTTATGCTAGGTATGACTCCAACCAGTAGAGGGCTCCTTGATGCAATACTCAGTCAAATACTACCTTGATGTCAAGGGCAGTCACTCTCACCTCACCTCTAGAGTTCAGCTGTTTTGTCCATGTTCAGGCCAAGGCTGTAATGAGATCAGGAACTGAATGGCCCTGGCGGAACCCAAACTGAGCGTCAGTGAGCAGGGTATTGCTGAGCACCTTCCATCACTTTGCTGATGATTGGGAGTAGACTGATTGGGCGGTAATTGGCCGGGTTGGATTTATCCTGCTTTTTGTGTACAGGACAAACCTGGGCAATTTTCCACATTGCCGGGTAGATGCCAGTGTTGTAGCTACTGAAACAGCTTAGTAGGGGCACAGCGAGTTCTGGATCACAAGTCTTCAGTACTATTGCCAGAATGTTGTCAGGGCCCATAGCATTTTCAGTATACGGTGTCTTCAGCTGTTTCCTGATATCGCGTGGAGTAAATCAGATTGACTGAAAACTGGCATCTGTGGTGCTGGGGACCTCAGGAGGAGGCCGAGATGGACCATCCACTTGGCATTTCTGCCTGAAGATGGATGCAATTGCTTCAGCCTTGCCTTTTGCACTGACGTGCTGGGCTCTCCCATCATTGAGGATGGGGATATTTGTGGAGCTTCCTCCTTCTGTCAGTTGTTTAATTGTCCACCACGATTCACGACTGGATGTGGCAGGATGCAGAACTTAGATCTGATCCGTTAGCTCTGCGCATCGCATGCTGCTTCTGCATTTTGGCATGCATGTAGTCCTGTGTTGTAGCTTCAACAGGTTGACACCTCATTTTTCGGTATGCTTGGTGCTGCTCTTGGCATGCCCTCCTGCACTCTTCATTGAACCAGGGTTGGTGCCCCAGCTTGATGGTAATCAGAGAGTAAGGGATATGCCAGGCCATGAGGTGACAGATTGTGATTGAATAAATTCTGCTGCTGATGATGATCCACTGCACCTCATGGATGCCCAGTTTTGAGTTGCTAGTTCTGTTTATAATCTATTCCATTTAGCACAGTAGTAGTGCCACACAATACGATGGTGGGTACCCTCAATGTGAAGACGGGATTTCGTCTCCACAGGTACTGTGCGGTGGTCACTCCTATCAGTACTGTCATGGACAGATGTATCTGCGACAGGTGGATTGGTGAGGACGAAGTCAAGTAGGTTTTTCCCTCTTGTTGGTTCCCTCACCACCTGCCGCAGACCCAGTCTAGCGGCTATGTCATTTAGGACTCGGCCAGTTTGGTCAGTCAGTTACTGAGCCATACTTGGTGATGGACATTGAAGTCCCACACCCATAGTTCATGTTGTGTCCTTGCCACCCTCAGTGCTTTTTCCAATTGGTGTTCAACATGGAGAAGCACTGATTCATCAGCTGAAGGTAGGGAAGTGGTCGGTGGTAATCAGCAGGAGGTGTCCTTGCCCATGTTTGACCTGATGCCATGAGACTTCATGGGATCTGGAGTCAATTAATTGAATTCAAATTCTATCATCTGCTGTGGTGAGATTCGAACCCCTGCCACCGGAACATAAGCCTGGGGCTCTGGGTTACTAGTCTAGTGACATTACCACTATGCCACCACCATAAAAAATTCATAAAGCAGAGGTACTTAAAAGGTTGGTCGATCTCAATATAGAAAGTCACCAGGTCCAGAGGGAAGTAACAGCGAAGACAACAAAGACTCTGGCCAAAATGTTCCAATCCTCCTTAGATATGGGAATGATGTGAGAGGTCTGGAGAATTGCAAATGTTACACCCCTGTTCAAAAAAGGGGAGAGAGATAAATTTTTAAATTTGTTCTTGGGATGTGGATGTTGCTCGCGAGGCCAGCATTTATTGTCCATCCCTAATTGCCCTTAAGCAGGTGCTGGTGAGCTGCCTTCTTGAACTGCTGCAGTCCTTGGGGTGTAGGTACACCAACAGTGCTGTTAGGAACGGGGTTCCAGGATTTTGACCCAGCGACAAGGAAGGAACGGCGATATAGTTCCAAAATCTGACAACTACAGGTCAGTCAGCCCATTGTTTGTGGTTGGGAAGCTTTAAGACCCACTAATCCTGAGACTAAATTAATTGTCACTTGGAAAAATATGGGTTAATAAATGACAGCCAGAGGCAAATCCTGTTCGACCAACTTGATTACCTGTTTTGATGAAGTAAAAGGGTAGGTTGATAAAAGTAGTGCAGTTGATGTTCTTATATTGACTTTCATAAATGATTTAATAAAGTATCAGTTGTTAGCAAAATTCAAGTTCATGGGATTAAAGAGGCAGTAGCTGTGTGGATACAAAATTGGCTAAGAGGCCAGAAAGCAGAGAGTAGTGGTGAACAGTTGTTTTCAGAATGGAGGGAAGTGGACAGTTCAGTATAATTATCCAGTACAAGAGTTCACTGCTGCTCTTCTTGATATATATCAATGACCTGGACTTGTGTATACAGGGCATAGTTTCAAAGGTTGTAGATGACACAGAACTCAAATGTCCTTAACAGTGAGGAGGACAGTAACAGACTTCAGGATGCTGTAAATACACTGGTGAAATGAGCAGACACATGGAAGATGCAATTCAATGTTGAGAAGTATGAAGTGATGCATTTTGGTAGGAAGAATGAGAAACAATATCAACTGCATGGCACAATTTTAAAGGGGGTGCAGACACAGAGAGGTCCAGGGATGGAGAAACACAAATCTTTGAAGGTGGCAGAACAAGTTTTGAAGGCTGTTAAAAAAAGGATACAGGATCCTTTGCTTTAAAGTTATGCTGAACCTTTTAAATCACTGGTTAGCAGATTCAATAAAAACTTTCAAAAGGGAGTTGGATAAATACTTAAAGTTGAAAGTTAGCAGAAATATGGCGAAAGACAGAGGAGTGAGACTAATTGGATAGCTATTTTAAAGAGTTGGCACAGGAATTATGGGCTGAATGACATGTTCTGTTTTGTATCATGCTTGCTTCAATGATTCTATGTGTTAACCACCAAAAGCAGCAGTCTGTAAACAGCATTAAATGGTCCCACCAACAATGGAGCAGATCAAAGCTCTTTTGTCCTATTACATCCATCTGCATATATTATATTTGGCTGACAGGGAGAGTTAAACTCCCAATGTGACCGGAAGGGGCCTGAGCTGGGGCCTGATAACTGATCTAGTCCAAAGGCTGAACTGGGAACTGTGTCTGAAGGATGAAGACAATGACGAAGCTTCTTAGAAATGGAGGTGGTCCCCCAAATATGACTGACCCCAAAAATGACTGGGGAGGATCATGAAAATATAAACCTCCAACTGGCTTCACCACTGAGATACTGATCCAAATATATGTGCATCAGGAACTTGTTCCTGTGACACTGGCATCTACCTAACAATGTAGAAAATTTGCCAGGTACATCTTATCCACAAACAGCAGAAGAAATATAACTCACCTAATAACTACCCCATCAAACTCTTCTGAAACAACAGCAAAAAACATAAGAACATGAGAAATAAGAGGAGGAGTAGGTCATTTAGTCCCTCGAGCCTGCTCCACCATTCAATAAGATCATAGAACAAAGAACATAGAACACAGAACAGTACAGCACAGTACAGGCCCTTCGGCCCACGATGTTGTGCCGAACCTTTAACCTACTCTAAGATCAAACTACCTACATACCCTTCATTCTACTATCATCCATGTACCTATCCAAGAGTCGCTTAAATATCCCTAATGTATCTGCTTCTACTACCACCGCTGGCAATGCATTCCATGCACCCACCACTCTCTGTGTAAAGAACCTACCTCTGACATCTCCCCTAAATCTTCCTCCAATCACCTTAAAATTATGCCCCCTGGTGATAGCCCTTACTGCCCTGGGAAAAAGTCTCTGGCTATCCACTCTATCTATGCCTCTCATCATCTTGTACCCCTCTATCAAGTCACCTCTCATCCATCTTCGCTCCAATGAGAAAAGTCCTAGCTCCCTCAACCTTTCTTCATAAGACATGCCCTCCAGTCCAGGCAGCATCCTGGTAAATCTCCTCTGCACCCTCTCTAAAGCTTCCACATCCTTCCTATAATGAGGCGACCAGAACTGAACACAATATTCCAAGTGTGGTCTAACCAGGGCTTTATAGAGCTGCAGCATAACCTCGCGGCTCCGAAACTCAATCCCCCTGTTAATGAAAGCCAACACATCATACACCTTCTTAACAACCCTACCAACTTGGATGGCAACTTTGAGGGATCTATGGACGTGGACCACAAGATCCCTCTGTTCCTCCACACTGCCAAGAATCCTGTCTTTAAGCCTGTATTCTGCATTCAAATTCGACCTTCCAAAATTAATCACTTCACACTTTTCCAGGTTGAACTCCATCTGCCACTTCTCAGCCCAGCTCTGCATCCTGTCAATGTCCCATTGCAACCTACAACAGCCCTCCACACTATCCACAACTCCAGCAACCTTTGTGTCATAGGCAAACTTACTAATCCAGCCTTCCACTTCCTCATCCAAATCATTTATAAAAATCACAAAGAGCATAGGTCCCAGAATAGATCCCTGCGGAACACCACTGGTCACCGAGCTCCAGGCTGAATACTTTCCATCTACTACCACCCTCTGACTTCTATGGGCCAGCCAATTCTGTATCCAGACAGCCAAATTTCCCAGTATCCCATGCCTCCTTATTTTCTGAATGAGCCTACCATGGGGAACCTTATCAAACGCCTTGCTAAAATCCATATACACCACATCCACTGCTCTTCCTTCATCACTGTGTTTTGTCACATCCTCAAAGAATCCAATAAGGCTTGTGAGGCATGACCTGCCCCTCACAAAGACACGCTGACTATCTCTGATCAAACTATGCTTTTCCAAATAATCATAAATCCTGTCTCTCAGAATCCTCTCCAATAATTTGCCCACCTAAGACTGACTGGTCTGTAATTCCCAGGGTTATCCCTATTCCCTTTCTTGAACAAGGGAATAGCATTTGCCACCCTCCAATCATCTGGTACTACTCCAGTGGACAGTGAGGACGCAAAGATCATCGCCAAAGGCACGGCAATCTCTTCCCTCGCTTCCCGTAATAATCTTGGGTATATCCCGTCTGGCCCCGGGGACTTATCTATCCTCATGTCTTTCAAAATTTCCAGCACATCCTCCTTCTTAACCTCAACCTGTTTGAGCATATCAGCCTGTTTCACGCTGTCCTCACAAACGACAAGGTCCCTCTCACTAGTGAATATTGAAGCAAAGTATTCATTAAGGACCTCCTCCAACTCCAGGCACAAGTTCCCTCCACTATCCCTGATCGGCCCTACCCTCACTCTGGCCATCCTCTTGTTCCTCACATAAGTGTAGAACGCCTTGGGATTTTCCTTAATCCTACCCACCAAGACTTTTTCATGTCCCCTTCTCGCTCTCCTAAGTCCATTCTTCAGTTCCTTCCTGGCTACCTTGTAACCCTCTAAAGCCCTGTCTGATCCTTGCTTCCTCAACCTTTAGTAAGCTTCCTTCTTCCTCTTGATTAGCTGTTCCACATCTCTTGTCATCCAAGGCTCCTTCACCCTACCATCCCTTCCTTGCCTCATCGGGACAAACCTATCCAGCAGTCGCAGCAAATGCTCCCTAAACAACCTCCACATTTCTGTCGTACATTTCCCTGAGAACATCTGTTCCCGATTTAAGCTCCCCAGTTCCTGCCTAATAGCATTGTAATTCCCCCTCCCTCAATTAAATATTTTCCCATCCCGTCTGCTCCTGTCCCTCTCCATGACTATCGTAAAGGTCATGGAGTTGTGATCACTATCACCGAAATGCTCTCCCACCGAAAGATCTGCCACCTGGCCTGGTTCGTTGCCAAGCACCAAATCCAACATAGCCTCCCCGCTAGTCGGCCTGTCTACATATTGAGTCAGGAAACCTTCCTGGACTCACCTGACAAAATCTGTTCCATCCAAACTATTTGCTCCAAGGAGGTTCCAATCAATATTAGGGAAGTTGAAGTCACCCATGACAACAACCCTGTTACTTCTGCACCTTTCCAAAAATTGCCTCCCAATCTGTTCCTCCGTGTCTCTGTTGCTATTGGGGGGATCATAGAAAACTCCCAATAAAGTGACTGCTCCTTTCCTGTTTCTGACTTCCACCCATACTGACTCAGTAGACAAACCCTCCACGACGACCTCCCTTTCTGCAGCTGATTAGCAATGCCACTCCCCCACCTCTTTTACCTCCCTCCCTATTCCTTTTGAAACATCTAAACCCCGGAACATCCAACATCCATTCCTGCCCCTGTGATATCCAAGTCTCCGTAATGGCCACAACATCGTAGCTCCAAGTACTGATCCATGCTCTAGGTTCATCACCCTTATTCCTGACACTTCTTGCGTTAAAATAGACACACTTCAACACATCATACTGGCTGCAACTTTGCCCTGTCAACTGTCTAACCTTCCTCACAGACTCTCTGCACTCTGTATCTGCCTGTTCAACAGCTACCCCATCCACTGATCCGTAGCTCCGGTTCCCATCCCCCTGCCAAACTAGTTTCAACCCTCCCGAAGAGCTCTAGCAAACCTCCCGCCCAGGATATTGGTGCCCCTCCAGTTCAGATGCAACCCGTCCTTCTTGTACAGGTCCCACCTTCCCCAGAAGGTATCCCAATGATCCACATATCTGAAGCCCTCCCTCCTACACCAGCTCTGTAGCCACGTGTTCAGCTGCACTCGCTCTCTGTTTCTAGCCTCACTAGCACTTGGCACTGGTATCAATCCTGAGATTACTACTCTGCTCGTCCTGCCTTTTAGCTTCCCACCTAACTCCCTATATTCGCTTTTCAGGTCCTCATCCCTTTTCCTAGCTATGTCATTGGTACCGATGTGTACCACGACTTCTGGCTGCACCCCCTCCCCCTTAAGAATCCTGTGGACTCAATCCGAGGCATCCCTGACCCTGGCACCCGGGAGGCAACATACCATCCGGGAGTCTCGTTCACGACCACAGAATCTCCTGTCTGTTCCTCTCCCCCCCTTCCCTTCTGAGCCACAGAGCCAGGCTCAGTGCCAGAGACTTGGCCGTTGTGGCTTTCCCCTGGTAGGACCCCCCCCCCCCAACAGTATCCAAAACGACTGATCTGATTGTGGCCTTAACTCCACTTTCCTCAAAGAACTCTAATAAATTTGTCAATCATGATTTTCCTTTCACAAAAACCATGTTGACTCTGCCTGATTGTATTGTGATTTTCTAGATGCCCTGCTAGTACCTCTTTAATAATGGATTCTAGCATATTCCCAATGACAGATGTTAGGCTAACTGTCTTATAGTTTCCTGCTTTCTGTTTCCCTCCTTTCTTGAACAGAGGTGTTACATTTGTGGTTTCCAATCTGCTGGGACCTTTCCAGAATCTAGGTAATTGTGGAAGATTACAACCAATGGATCCATTATCTCTGCAGCCACTTCCTTTAAGACCCTCAGATGTAGGCCATCGAGTCCAGGGGACTTGTCAGCCTTTCGTCCTATTGGTATTCCCATTACTTTTTCTCTAGTGATAGTGATTGGTTTAAGTTCCTCCTGCCCTTTTGCCTCCTGATCTTCTACTATTCTTAGGATGCTTGTTGTCTCTTCAGTTGTGAAGACAGATACAAAATACTTGTTCAAAGCCTCTGCCATTTCTTTGTTTTCCATTATTAATTACCCAGTCTCATCCTCTAGGGACCAAAGCTCACTTTAGCTACTCTTTTCCTTTTTACATATTTGTAGAAGCTTTTAATATCGGTTTTTATATTTCGTACTAGTTTTCTCTCATACTCCAATTTCCCACTCTTTATTATTTTTTAGTCATCCTTTGCTGGTTTCTAAAATTTTCCCAATATTCTGGCCTACCACTAATATTAACAGCATTGTACGCCTTTTCTTTTAATTTGATAGCACCCTTAACTTCCTTAGTTAGCTACGTATGGTGCATCCTTCTGGTAGAATCTTTCTTCCTCGATGGAATATTTCTTTGTTGAGATTTATGAAATATCTTCTTAAATGTCTACCACTGTTTCTCTACCATCTTACCTTTTAACCTATTTCCCCAATCCATTTAGCTAATTCTCATCATACCCTTTTAATTGCCTTTATTTAAGTTTAAGACACTAGTTATGGATCCACATTTCTCTCCCTGAAACAGAATGTGAAATTGTATCATGTTATGATCACTCTTGCCGAGAGGATCCTTTACTATGAGGTCTTTAATTAATCCTGTTTCATTACACATTACCGGATCCAAAATGACCTGGTTCTAAGAAACTATCCTGAATACACTCCATGATCTTGTCCTCCAGGCTACTTTTGCCAATTTAATTTGTCCAATCAATGTGACGATTAAAATCACCCATGATCATTGCCATACCTTTCTTGCAAGCCCCCATTATTTCATGATGAATACATTATCCTACTTTGTAGCTACTGTTAGAGGGCCTATAAATTACTCCCACCAGTGACTTCTTTCCTTTGCAATTTCTTATCTCCCTCCAAACTGATCCTACATCTCGATCTCCCAAGCCAAGATCATTTCTCACTATTGTACTGATCTCATCCTTTTTTGACAGAGCTACCCCACCTTCTTTTCCTTTCCTCCTGTCCTTCTGAAATGTCAAATACCCTTGAATATTCAAATTCCAGGCTTGGTCACCTTGCAACCATGTCTACATATGCTATCAATTCATCCATCTTGTTATGAATGCTGCAAGCATTCAAATAAAGAGCTTTTAATTTTGCCTTCTTAACATTTTTCCTTACTCTGACCTTATTTGCTGTCCCTTCCTGTCACATTTTGGTTCTCATTACGTGTATCATTACCTTGCATTATTTCCTTATCTTTTCTCTTTAACTTTCCAAATCTCCCCTCACCTGAACCCTCCCACCCCCAAATATTTAGTTGAAAGCCCTCTCAACCGCCCTTGTTATATGATTCGCCAAGACACTGGCCCTAGCACGGTTCAGACAATGGTACAGCGCCCTCGTTCCCCACTACTGGTGCCAGTGCCGCATGAATCAAAACACACTTCTCCCACACCAATCTTTGAGCCACACATTCAACTTTCTACTCTTATTTACCCCATGCCAATTTTCTAGTGGCTCAGGTAGTAATTCAGAGGTTATTACCTTAGCGGTTCTGCTTTTTAATTTAGCCCCTAGTTGCTCATAATCACTCAACGGAAACTCTTTCTTAATCCTACCCATGTCACTGGTACCCATGTGGACCACAATAACTGGATCCTTCCCCTCCCACTCCAAGTTCCTCTCCAGCCACGAGATGTCCTTTACCCTGGCACCGGGCAGGCAACACAGCCTTCAGGACTCGGGCTCTTGGATGCACAGAACAGTATCTATCCCCCTAACTACATAGTTCCATCTCAAACTACATTCCTTTTTACTCCCCTAACTTAAATGGGACCCTGCACCATGGTGCCATGGTCAGTTCGCTCATCCTCCCTGCAGTCACTGCTCTCTACACGAGATCCTACCTTCTGGATCCATATACCTGCCCCACTCATAGTCATACATACCCTTCTGTTCCTGACCACGGATCAAAACTAAGTACTAGCCTAAGGGATGTGATTGCCTCCTGAAACAAAGTGTCCAGTTAACTTTCCCCCTCCCTGATGCACCACATTTGAAGTTATATTAAGTAGTTTATCTAGGTAGCTATAAATTTAATGCAATACTTGCACCTTCCCAGTACCAGTTTCAACTACTGCCCAGTTTAAAGAGAAAATAAATGATTAAAACTCACTGACCACTCACCTGCCTGCTCACCTAATTAATGCTTCCAGCCTTCGGCTCTCATGTCTCCCTGCTGGTCTCTGGCTCCCTTTCTCAGAACACTCCTTTTTTGTAAAAGGTCAGAGTGGCACCTCCTCCCTCACTGCACTGAATTCCCACACTTACCAAATTCACAAGCTCACACTCCATCTCGAGCTACACTCAGTCATGAGTTTCTACCTTTGTGCCTGCTAGATGGTTATCAACAGGGCCATCACATAACAGCCACTCACCAATAACATGCTTGCTGAATCTCAGTTTGGGTTTCATTAATGCCACTGAGCTCCTGTCTTCGTCAAAGCTTTGATGTAGATATAGCCAGAGCACTGCCAAATCATTACTATCTCTATCTTTAACCAGTTCTGTACCATCCAGAGTGTACTAATGACATCAAATTTTCTTTCAATATTCATTATCTTATATTTTGTCTCAATTAAATTTCAGATGCCTCTATTTCTCACATTTACTCATTTTATTTTGCTCCTTATTTAGGTGCCTGGTTGCTTGACTGTCCCTTCCCTCCCAATTTAATATCAATGGTTTATATATTTCATTTTTGTAGCATTTCTGAATGGAAATGGTTAATATAGATTGGAAACAGTGAGGCTAAACAAATGTACTATCTGTGTGACCCACAATATGCATCCTTGGCCAATTGCCTTCATATGTATGATTCTTGTGAACTTCTCGCAATTCTGCAAAACAACATTCAATTATCTCTCTCTGTAGTATTCCTTGTAACCCTCAAACCTGCTCCTAACCAGATATTCATCAATTTTTTTAAAGGTTAATCAACACATTAAATACATCAACTGAAAGTCTATTTGATATATAAGGCTTAAAAATTAAAGTTGAAAATTTTGAGGTCAGCACAAAAACATTGAGTGAAGACTCAATACTAATGAGATAAATTTTACAGGAGAATCTGCAGAAATAATATGCTGTGCAGTTAAAATTACAATAAACTTTATCATGAAACCCATTTGTAGTTGTTTTAACTAGGTGATAAAGAGAGTAAGCTGGCGTGAAATCTTGAACAGTTAAGTAAAACTAGAGATGAGAAAAATGTCAAAATGTTAGCCCTCTGCTAGCTTCATAGATAAATACTCTCCCTGTTGTGTTATTAGTGCATATAGACAGAAGATCCTGCCTAATCTCAGCCAGGCTGGCAATATGGCAATAAAAACAAGAAATGCTGGAAATACTTAAGAGGTCTGGCAGCATCTGTGGAGAGAGAAGCAGAGTTAACATTTCAGGTCAGTGACTCTTCTTCAGAACTTCAGAAGTTCAGAACTTCATATAGTATTTGACCAAAATGCTTTACAACCGGTAAAGTACTTTTGAAGTGTAGCCACTGTTGTAATGCAGAAACCATGGCAGCCAATTTGTACACAGCAAGTTCCCACAAACAGCAATGTGATAAATGACCACCTCATTGGTTTTTGTGGTGGGAATTGGACCTCACTTTAATAATTGCGGCAAGCTGCCAGTGCCTGCCACATTTCCAAAGGCAGCTCGCTGATCGCTGCAGGAACGATTTGGGTCACTTATCTCATCAGCAGCAGATCTCAGCTAAGTTCTGCAGGGAGAAGGAGGATATAGAAAGAGAAGAGTGGGGCTAATGTAGGCTGCCAGCGGACCACGACAATGAGTCTCCCAGTTGTACACAAAGGTATGTCGAAAAGAGAATTCTTACGTTGCTCAATTTTGGTCATTGTATTGTTATGACCACGGCGGAAGCAATGCCCTGTCAATTCAGTCCCGTCGTTCCACAGGTCACAGCATATTATTAAAGTTTTCCCACCAAACCGGAAAACAGTCAAATTAAACACTCTAGTAACCCCCAGAATAAAACAGACCAAACCAGGTATCTTTGGACAACAACAAATTAACTATTTATTAAAATTAAATCTTAAGCACTATGAAGATAAAGCTATGTCTAAAGACCTTATAACTTCTTATTTTAATCTAACTTCCTCATTCACACACATACACTCAAAAATGACAGGTTTTAAAAGAGGTGTTTTTTTTTAATTAGCTGTTTCTTAAGAATAAATAAGTAAGTCTTTACGGGTTACGTTCCCAATGGATGAGGTATTCTAATGTGAAAATAATCAAAGGTCACTCGAAGACTTCCCTTGGATTTAATGAAGCAGTCTGTGTTTGATAGGCATTCAAACTCTTCGGCTGCAGTGGGCATCAACAGTTCCTTCATCAACACCAAATTTTATCTCTTAATTTTATCTCAAATTTCCTCTTTAGACAATTAATTTGGCCTGTTGCTCCTTGTAGAATCTCTGCTGAGAGAGAAAGTACAGCTCTTTTCTCTTCAGTACCCTTTTTTGGAAAGTCTCTCCAAACAAACTGGTTCAGACTGGTTTTTGCCAGTTTTACACACAGTCAAATCAAAACATTTTACCATGTGACTTCACTCTCTTGCTGTTGCCCAGATAACAAAATGCAGCTGTGGCACACTGTGTCTGGGATTTTACGACAGCCCAACGAACCAGATGTTGGCGGAGGTGTGGTGGCGTAAAATGGAGCGGGAGGCTCCAGGAGGCTTTTCCGACCTGCCCCCACCTCCGCCCCCCTTTACGTAAGGCAGGGGGAAGCGAAGATCAGCCCACCCGCCCCAGGCCAACCAGGGCCCTTAGGTGGCCACTTAATGGCCACTTAAGGGCCTTCACCCGCCTCCATGCGGCTTTTATGCATGACAAGCGGGCGTCCTGGAGCTGGGAAAAGCCACCTGGGAAAAGCAGGCGGCTTCTCAGCGTCCTGGGTGGGGGGCCTGCTCATCGGGCACGGCATGCATGATGGAGGGCTGCCCCCGCTACCCCAACCACTCCCAGCACACAACACTCCCCCCCTTCCCCCCAACCAACCATCCTTGCCTTGCCGGGGCCCGACCGATTACCCCCGGTGAGGCAACCAAAACTTATGTGACTTCCCGGCTCCATGTCTTTGGCGTTGCTGGGACTAAGAGCTGCCGGCCTGCTGACTGGCCGACAGCTCAATGATGTGGGGCTTCCTCCCTCAAGCGGGTGGAAGTCCAACCTCGGAACAATTAAAGCCTGGGAACCCGTAAAATGCGTGTCGGATCCCCATGCGAGCCGGAAGCGGGTTCGCCGCCGACTTTTCAGTCAGTGGCCGGCTCCCGTCCGCCCAACGTGAAATCCCAGTCTGTGTCTTAGAAAATCCAAAACTCCTCTCCCTGTCTTAAAGGTGCACTGTTTTTAAAACAGTCTTAATGGCATGTTGTTTTAATCCAAAGAGAAAAATAATACAAGTCAATGACTATATTATAAGGGCAACATTGATGAGGTTGCAGCAAAGATCAATTCAAATGATAAATGCGATTAGACACTTAAGTTGAAGAACAGCTACAGAAATTTAATATTTACACTGGAGAAGGGAGGGCTCAGGGATAATCTTCTAGATCTCTTCTAGATACTTAAAGGGGATAGATGAGGTAAACATCAATAAGTTCAAAATAGTCACAGATTCAACAACTAAAGAGCATTCCTCAAACTGAAAAGAGGGAAAGTGAACTGTCAGTTTAGATTTAACTACTTTACACTCAGGGAGGTGAATGGATGGAATGGATTGCTGAGGGAGTCAGTGGGGGATGAGTACCGAGTGAAAGGAAAACATGGATGAGTACCTAGGGAAAGATTTGATAGAGGATTATAATGGGCATTGTGGGATATATTTCCTTAGGCACAAGGATGAATCAGATGGCCCCCAAAGTTTTTTTTTCCCGTCCTCTGCATTCCTATATTCCTAATAAAAACTTACACTTCTATGGTCCCTTTAATAAACTTCCCAAGGGATACAGCAGAGGAGAAAAGGAATGTTATCATTTCTATAGAAGCGTTAGGGGAGTTAACCTAAGAATCCAATTTTTTGTGGAGGGAAATGAAGCAACATTTTAAATTAAGGGCAGGAATTCAATAATCTTGCATGTACTATGTAGACAATAACAATGTAGGATTCCAGCTGAGGCATTTTATTGCATTCCAATACTTCGTAAAGTTGAAAGCCTGTGGATGAAACAACTGAAGACAATCTGAGAAACTTTAGGCAGTGGCAGTGGCACATCGACTGAGCAAAATTCCATAACAAGGCTAGACATATGCAATATGTTGCCTGGAAGCACTTGATACTGAGACTGGGTGAAAAGTATGGGAAAGTGTTGCAGTCTCCAGTACTGACCTCCCTTCCCTTGAAAAATACAAAAACGGTCACTGAGAAAAAAAAAATCAATTTATAAAGCAAGTCCCCTTGCCGGATAGCTCTGCTGGAAAAAAATAATGATTGCTATTGAGTTCTGGTATCTTGGGATCATGATTGCTGAAAATATTATGTTCTTCTAACACCCTTTCAGAATTGTCATTTTTTTTTTTTTAGATGACATGCCCAGGGATTTCTCCTGTTGGGTCATGAAGCTGAAAAAGCAATTTTCACAATCTGAAGCAAATTCTAAGTTGAAGAGAACCCAACACCTACATGATCTTGAGCACAAACAGATATTCAAAGTGGTTGTTGTGAATGATGCAAAGATGGAAGATTCCACCTTGCTGGAAGTAAACAATTTTCACGTCATTCCAGCCCTTAGTAGTAGAAGAGGATGAAGGAGTTCATCAGATTGTAAACGTGGATAATGGCTTTCCTTCTTCGGCATTGCTCTTAAATCTCAAGCAATTCAATCAGGATGCTGCACAACCCACCCTCTCCCACCAAGAAACTATTGGATGACCCACTGAATAGAATAGAGGTTATTTATACCTTCGCAGCAGGTACAATTTAAAGGAAAATCAAAAGTTGGTCACATTTAGTGCACTGATGCTGCAAGTCTGACCATTGTGTTATATTACATCTGTATATATAGGGTGAACGCCAGAATTCTGTAATCATTCTGGTCCTGGCAATCCTCGTGATCCAGGGCTTGTGAGTTCATAATTCCACCCTGACAAGTTGTGAAATTAAATTCAATTGATCTGGTAAATTGTGAGCAAGGACCAGAAAAATAATGGGTTGTTGTAAAATGCCAACTAGTTCACGAATGCTTTTCAGGAAAGCGAATTTGCCTACATGTGATCATACGACATGTTGATTTTTCATTCCTGTAGAAAATGACCTATATCAAGATTCTCAGTTGTGCAAACAATGACTACAAGGGATAGCCAAGAAAGTGGTCTTGCAAATAAAGAAAAACAGAGCCTGTCAGTTAGCTCTTTATTGATTACATTTGCACAACAAGCTG
This sequence comes from Heterodontus francisci, assembly GCF_036365525.1. Taxonomy (NCBI): domain Eukaryota; kingdom Metazoa; phylum Chordata; class Chondrichthyes; order Heterodontiformes; family Heterodontidae; genus Heterodontus; species Heterodontus francisci. Next base: position 152,013,598 of record NC_090373.1, on the reverse strand, counting down.
ACAGAAGTCCAGCCAATTCCAAAAGTAAGTCATAAAATTATTTATCTGGTTATTTATCTCACAAAGCAGAAGACATAAGTTACTCCTGGTTTGAAACCACAAGCTATAGAGTTGGCAAGACGTTAGCTTCAGTGTGCTTACAAATCACAGTCTATACACAAGGAGAGAGCTCTGGGCAGACATCTGAAGAAAAATCACCTGCTAAATCCTTAACAATTTGAAATCATGGGCAGGAATATTCCCCCCACCCCCTCCCAAACCATTAAACAGATTGTGCTGAGGTTACAAAGTGTCCAGGAGATCTGCAGACTTTACAAGCACTTTTAAAACTCAGCTTCATTGAGAGGACGCTTCACACGGTATCAATGCAAGTAAGTAATGTCTCATGCCAATTGGTTTCAGTGTGTAGCAAAGTCAGTTCGGGGCCTGACTCTGGAGTTATGCTGACACTTTAGTGTTGATGTGCAGCTGAAACTGCGTCATATCTAAGAAACTAATCAAATATAGTGATTTCCTGAATGATTGGGCACAAGCTGCTTTTCTGCACTGTCTGAAGCATTGAAAACCGTGAAATATGCAAGGGAATAGAATGTAATTTCTAGAACATTTTCACAGATAGCTTTAAATCTAACTGGTGTCCGCTGAGGACTTATCTGTTTATACCACTTATACTGCTTTTCTAACAACCGGCTGCTTGGTGCTTTGAAGTAACCCTCCATTGCCTGTCTGTATGTTGCAGCAGGCTGCTTCTATCAAATCTTATTACCTTTCAACAATAACAAACCCTTGCTTTTTAATTTCTTTAATTAGCTCTCAGTGTAAGGGTTAGACTCAATGCAGGGACTATGGGATGTCTGGGCAATACCTAAGGGCACTGAAATTTGACTTGCTTAAAAGTAATCACACTATCAGCCTCACTGTTATTCATTCTGACTACTTCATTAGAATTTGATGAGTTAAAGTATTGCAACTTCAATTTCCTGAGCTAAATGTAATCACTGGCATCTTATTGTTGTTGTGCAAAGAATAATAAATTGAGGGAAAAGGTTTAGTTTTGCGGAACTGCAATTATAAATGATTAGTAGAAAGCTTTCCCTGATTCCTCGCTAGACACGTCAATAAGTAATTTTGCTGAGGATATGGTGTCTCTTGTATTTTTTGTTTACATCACCATTCCTTTCTGAGGGTCATACATTTTTTAATTCATTCTTGGGGTATGAACATTGTTGGCAAGGCAAGCATTTATTGTCATCCCTGATTGTTTCTCAGACTATTTTCCCACAGAAAGTTTTTGGAAAGATAGAGTTATGTTTAAGGGTTACTTTGGTCTATTAACAATTTTTATTTCTTTCAAAAGGCATTGAAATAAACAGTGGTTGAAATGTTAATGAGGAGTGAGGCTTGATGTTGTTTCCCCATAGATTGTAAACAAAAGGTAATTTGTTAGCCTATTTTTGTTAATGATTAAAACAAAACTTCACTCTAATTGTATTGGGAAGTCTCTGTTCCAGGGTGCCTGGTATAGGCCCTGCCCTACTCTTGGGAGCACAGCGAGTTAAAAATATGGTCCGATACACAAACAAGCAGGTCCAGCAAAAGCTTTGAAGTCAGCTTATTAAACAAAATGCCACAAGGCCATACTCAGGTTCAGCAGGAAACCACAGGAGGGCAGTTAGGAGGGCTTTTTTTATGTTCGCATGAACAGAAGTACCCACTGATGTGGGGAAGCATAGCACACTCGTTATTTTGAACTATTACATGAAGCTAAGCCATATGGATTTAATTAAGTGAATCTGATCATACCTGTTGTGCTGTGTGTTGTCTTGCTGTGAAATAAAGCAGCATAAGGATTCACATCTGTCCTCACCCTACCAAGTGTTTTTATTGCACACCTTGATAATGTTTGGAGAGGCACCCATGGGATCATCTGCCAAAGACACGAATATCTGCTTCAGACGACATGGACTTTTGATATGCCCCTGTGTCAAATATTTGACGGTTCAGGTGCATCCCTAAACAGAAGATACAGACAACTTATGAAATGACTAGCACTGCTGTACTTGAGAGAATATTTAAGTTGAGACCTAAAACTTTTAAAATTTGCCTATCTGGGACTGGGTACAAAGTGAGATTCTTTCTGTCGATAATTTTAGTGTCTGAGTTGGGATTTCCCATTTTGTGCTCACGGTATTTTGCAAAAATTATAATCCGAAGGAACTCCACCTATTTTCTGGCTATGTGTACTCGTGTGTGAAACACAGACCCTGCAGAATTTGCAGTTGTGGATAGGACTTAGTATTTAGTCATTTTCCACTATATTAAGCATGCACTATATAGTCAAAGAGAAATAGCATCTGCTGCAGTGAAATGTGGAGAATGGCTTTTCTAGCATAGATAGAATTGTTAATTTAGCTATGACAAGAGGCTTTAAAACTCTAAAGGCATATATTGTGAAGGACAATAAAAGTTAACTAGTTGCTTCAGACTCTGCAGGATGAGTTGTTGGCTTCCACTGGGTCCTAAAAACCATCATATTTTGGTGTTTGTGTGATTGCTGCTGGAGTCTGACTTAATGCCACCTATCACCATCTCTTATGTATCTCTTATAGAGGGGGTGCAGAGGCGATTCACCAGGATGTTGCCTAGGATGGAACATTTAAGCTATGAAGAGAGGTTGGATAGGCTTGGGTTGTTTTCTCTGGAGCAGAGAAGACTGAGGAGTGACCTGATCGAGGTGTACAAGATTATGAGGGGCATGGACAGGGTGGATAGGGAGCAGCTGTTCCCCTTAGTTGAAGGGTCAGTTACGAGGGGACACAAGTTTAAGGTGAGGGGCGGGAGGTTTAAGGGGGATTTGAGGAAGAACTTTTTTACCCAGAGGGTGGTGACGGTCTGGAATGCCCTGCCTGGGAGGGTGGTAGAGGCGGGTTGCCTCACATCCTTTAAGAAATACCAGGATGAGCACTTGGCACATCATAACATTCAAGGCTATGGGCCAAGTGCTGGCAAATGGGATTAGGTAGACAGGTCAGGTGTCTTTAATGCATCGGTGCAGACTCGATGGGCCGAAGGGCCTCTTCTGCACTGTATTATTCTGTGATTCTGTATTAGTTTAAAATTGTAAAATCTGTCAAATAATGTATATGAAGCTGATTCTTAGACTTCCATTAATGGGATGCATTACATGTCTCAGGGTTCATTTTTTAAAAAATATTCTAAATAAAAATACTTGCATTTTTTCCTCCATTTAACATATTGAAATGCCTCAAAATACTTCTTGCAATGATTTACTTTTCAAAGTGCAATGGCTGTTGCTGTGTTACTGAATGTGGCAGTCATTCTGCATGAGCAGCAGAAAGAGGAACAACCAGTTAGTCTGCTGATTGAGGGAGGGTTGTTGCTCCAGACAGCAAGGCCATGATTTTGTATTCTTGACCACCCCTGCTTTTCAGTGTGAATGGGATGGCAGCTAGACTAAAATTAAAACAATCATAGAACAGTTACAGCACAAAAGCAGGCCATTCGGCCCATCTTGTCTGTGCCAGGTCTTTGCAAAAGCAACACACCTAGTCCTACTCCCCTGCCATTTCCCCATAGCCCTGCAAATTTTTTCTCTTCAGATAATTATCCAATTCCCTTTTGAAAGTCATGATTGAATCTGCCTCCACCACACTCTCAAGCAGTGCATTCTGGATCCTAACCACTCACTGCGTTAAAAAATGTTTATCCTTATATTGCCATTGCTTCTTTTGTCATTCACCTTAAACCAGTGCTCTCTGGTTCTGGAATCCTCCACCAATGGAAACAGTCTGTTTGATTTCATGGTAATTTATCCCTGGTACCAGCTCACAAATAATCGAATTTATTGAATTGAACCTCACAAATTGCCAAGGTGGGAATTGAACACATGTGGGGATTAAAATGTAATTTCAATGGAAAAGAAAATCATGCAGGGTGTATTATGGGCAGTCGAACAGCTTTTGACAGTTCTGTGTCCCTGTGATCTCTGGTTTGCTAGTCCAGTATCATAGCCAATATAATACCATACTCTATTTGTTTGCATTAATTTTAAATCGTGCCATTTTGATATTCTGTACAGTTTAGATCAGAAAATCTACACCTGAAATATTGACGCAGAATTTACTGGGAAATTAAAGGCTTGTTCAAGGTGCATGCTGTTATTAGTGAGATTTAAAAAACAGCTATTAGTGATGGGGAAGAGATATACTGTGAGTTGCGAACCACCAACAATTGCTGAATAATTTGCATTAGTCTCACAAAAATGGGCTCTTGTTGTCGACCTTTCCACCAGTTTCAAGAAATTGCTGGATTTCAGCCATAAATATGAATTAAACTCACCACATAAAGTTAGGGCTGGTATTTCATGGCTTAAGGACCCAGTTAATGAGGTGATTACATTCCTGCAATGCCACTGAACTTTGGATATCCAGAAAGAGAACAACTGAAACAGTGGAGTCTCACTTCTGCAGGTTGTAAATTGTCCTCAGAGATTTTTAAATGTAAAGATATATTTTACAATGTTGTTTCTATCTGTCATGAACACATGCTATGCTGAATGATGATTTTTTTTTTCCACCAGCTGGAAACTTGAATTAAATTTTAAAAAGGAACAGATAAAAGGTGACTGTTAGAAGCTAAAATGGCCACCACAATTTGCATTAAAGTACCCTACATTCCAATGCATCGAGGTGGAGACATATGCCGACATTTTTCCCTCGGCGGACGGGAGCCATCCACCGGCTGAAGTCAGTGGCGAACCTGCTTCCGCCTGGCCGGGGGATCCGGCCTGCATTTTGCGGTGCTCTGGCCTTTAGTTGTTCTGATGCAGGATCTGTTGGGTGTTGGACCTGATGGGTGTTGGAAGTGTTGGGCAACAGGGGCGACCCTCCGCCTGGTACAGGGTGGCTGATCATGCTTTCGTCAGGTGGCTTTTCTTGGGCCTTGGCCGCCCGACCGGCCAAGGGTAAAATCCCCGTGGTGCCAGGCAGAGGCCCTTAAGTGAACGTTAAGTGGCCACTTAAGGACCCTGATTGGCCTGGGGTGGGAAGGCTGCTTTTCGCAGCCACTGTCCTGTGTAATTATGCGGCGGAGGGGGGAGCGGGTCGGGAAGGGCCCCCCCCCCTCAGCCTCCCGCTCCATTTTAGGCCCCCCCGCCACCTTCCTGTTCTTTGGTGAGGGGTAAAATTCCAGCTGTAGTGTCTGCACAGTCCCCAGCAAGGACAGTGACCTGGGATTTTTGAGTGAACCAGCTGTTCTGTTCCCATTAATAAAAAGACATTAAAGGCAATCACTTGGGACATTAAACTTAATCCAATCTTTGGCTTTCTTTATTTATCCTTCTAAAACTATTCTGACTCTAATTCACCCTATGTCCTTCTGCAGTGCTCACGCTGGCCAGAATTTTTCAGAAGTGGAAGTGGTCCAGCCACCAGGGCCGAAAATGGAGGGTGGGGGTGGGGGAAGGGTGGTGAGGACCCTACTTCGGTGGGCGGTGGGTCCCAGGGCCACATTTTATGGGGAGGCAGCCAATTATGTGGCTCCCACCAGGGCTGCCATCCAATTAAGGACAGCAGTCTGCTCCCGTGTTACCGGTCTAATCAGAGGGCTGGCAGCTCAGAAACTTCAGCAGTGGCTACTGTTGGACTGCACCTGAATGACAAGGGCGATCAATGGACGTGCACCGTCAAAGTAAGGTAAGGGGATTTGGGGATGTCGGGGCCAGTCAAAGGCAGGGGGAAGTGCTGAGGGCAGGCTGTGCTGATGCCATGGGGGTGGCAATTGTCACCAGGGGGGGTCCCTTCATGGGTCCTAGAGTGAATAAAAAGAGTCCGCCTGCTCCCTGGAGCCCACTGGGCCACCAGCAATGTTTACCAGGCAGTCTCCCCATGAGGTGGAGGACCACCACCCCCCCCACCCCCCCACCCGACCCCCACTGCTGTTAAAGTGCTTGCAGAAGTGGCAAGAGGCCCTTAATTGACCACTTAAGGGGATCAATTGGACTCCATGTGGACGGTCCATCTACCATCTTTCCTGCTGCTGACAAAATGGCATGGCGGCAAGAAGGCATTGGACACACTACCCAACACCTTCCAACATGATTTTGCCAGCCTTACCACCTCCAAGCCCATCCCCAAAGGCCCCATAAATTTCCGGCCTCTGTTTCTTTCTCAATCCTTAAATCTCATTGGTTAAGGAGATGGATTATGAATATTGTCATTCATCAAGATCCCACCCCTATGACCTCACCGTACCATTATCAGCTCACACTTCCAGCAATTTGCAGCTCCAAAATAATGGAGTTGAAGGGTAAGGAAAAAATCCAGTTCATGGTGCACACCGCAAGATGCCAGAAAATTCTGGGTCATTAACTCACATGTTCTCTCCAAAGATGCTAACTGGCCTGCTAAATGTTTCTAACATTTTTTGTTTTTGTTTCAGATTTCCAGTATCTGCAGTTTATCTTTTGCTTGTTTTATTAAATTACCTGCAATTGACACAGATCACTTTATTGATATTTAATGTTTCTTTGTGTCTGACCAAAAGTAAGCACACATACTCAGGGCAAATCAACGGACTTGAATTTCCATGGCCATCATCCTTAAATTTTCTGCTTCACAAGTTTGCCAGATTTCAGCCCCAACCCCCAAACCCACTACCTCCTCCCGTTTACACCACCATACCAGGTGTTAAGCCGGGGCATCAAAAAAAAAGTCTGCTGAAATTCAGGGTCAAGGTATTCGCAACTTGACATTGACTCAAAGGTACAATATATTGGACAAGCACCATTTGCACTTTAACACCATCTCCAGAAACCCAACCAATAAGCAACATGATTCATGGTGGCACTCAGAATAACGACTCAAGTGGAGATTAAGTGACAATGATATCAATTGTGAGGCAGATAGCGTTGGTTTTATTAAAGTGCACCAAAGCACAAATTGTTTTCGTGGAATCAATTGAATTACCCTGAGGCACATTTTTGAATTTCTATTTGCCATGTCAATTCAATATTTTTGAAGAGGTCAATGAAAGCAACTTGAATGTCCTAAAGATATTTAAGTACAAGTTTATGTAAGTTTTTTTTTATTACAAATAAGATATTCGACTAAGGTTTCAACTACCCAGGGCTCTGAAACAGTTTCCTTCACCAGCTTTCATCGAGGGTTTGCAGGTAATTCCAGGTTCATTAGTAGGTGCACAGCACTAAGACCTCATACTGTAATTTGTAACTGCTTAATAGTGTCATAAGATCTTTGAATACAAATGCAATAAAAACAGGGAGGAGGAAGATAGATAAATGCTGTAATGGAGGGGTGACCCACTGTCAGAACTCAGTGCTTACTTGGGCGGGTTGGGGGGAGGGGGGAGGTGGGGGTGTGCTAAGATGCGCCCGGTGCCTGGCTTGCATATTCCTTTAGATGGTGTCTCTATTGTACTTTGCCAGTGTTTCTAATTTATTTTCAGACCTACTTTAGTTTCATACCTGACTGGCCAGGTTTTCCATCCCTCCCATTTCTTCACATTTTCTCCTGCCTCTTTCACTTCCTCAGTTAGTCGCACATGCTTTGTTTTGGTAATGTCTTTTATTTCTCCAGTGCTTCTGTCTAAGATAATCTAGCACATCATTCCAGTGAGAGGAAAAAAGCAGACAGTGGAATTCTGAAAAGGCTGGAAACACTCAACATGTCAAGGCAGCATGTTGTTGAGAAACAGAAGCTAGTCAGTCGACATTTCAGATCTAAGCCACTTCCTTGGGATTGGGGAGGGTCCTGTGGAGGGAGAGTGTGAGGAAGACAAGAAATGGAGGAGGAAGGGAAAAAGGGCTCTAAAATAATTCTCAGTGGGCAGTGGGTGCCAAAGGTGGGGGCTGATGGTCTACGTTGTGGAGGGATGGGGGAAGGACTATCCAGTGGATACTGAGATTGTCAATATGCATTCTCAGCAGGTAAGGCCTCACAATGGGAAGGAGAAGTTGGCAAATCGACCTTCATTTGCAAATGCTTATATTTCACAAGAGAGTTGACCTATTAAAAATTGCCTTCCAGTAAATATGTATTGGGGAAATGTGATGAGAAGGCACCAAGCCCAGAATGGAACCAAATGGATGGGCTTACAGATGATTTCTAAGTCTGGAAATTACTTTGAGGAGCTTTATTGTGCAAATGTTTAATATACAATGCAAATTCATGGCCGGAATTTTACGTTAGGTGGGAAGCCCCACCCAACGGCCGAAAAGTTGGGGACGAGTTTGCCTCTGCAGGGCCTGAGGAGCCATGCCAGGATTTTCCGCTCCCCAGGCCTTTAATAGGCCTTGGGCAGGATGTCCATCTCCTTGAGGCAGGAAGTTCCACCTAATGGAGCTGTGGCCAATTAGCGGGCCGGCAGCTCTTCGTTCCAGCAGTGTCACTAGGAGCAGTGGTTACTGCTGGGACGACACCCAGCCATTGGAAGGACGGCCCCAGAACAATGGTAAGTTTTTGGGGCCTCGCTGGGGAAATCGGCTGGGCCCTGGTGAGGGAAGGGGGCCAGTTAGGTGGTGGGGGGGTGCTGTGCCTTGGGGGCGATTGGGGCTTTGAGGTGGCCCTCTGTTGGGCACAGGGTGCCTCATCAGGTGGGCCCCACCAGCCATAGGAAGGCCACCAGGTTTTACCTGGTGGTGTTCTTGGGGCCTTTGCCATCTGCCCGCCGGGGATAAAATACCTGTGGCGGTAGGAGGAGTCCTTTAAGTGGTAGTTAATTGGCCACTTAAGTCCTTGATTGGCCTGGGGTGGGCGAGCTGTTTCTCTCCGCCTCCACCCTGCGTAAAATTGCAGTGGGGGCGGGAAGGTATCAGGAATGGCCCCCGCCCCGCCTCTCACTCCATTTTACGCCCCCGCCCAAACCCTGCCACCAGCCCGTTCGTTGGAGGGGCTGTAAAATCTGCACAATAATATCGCTGCCAGTCATTTTCCTGCTGTAAATACTCTTTCTGTTATGAAAATTGGCTGTCTGTATTTGAAGCAATTTTGAAATGATTGATTTTAAAACAGGAAGCCAAGCTCATGTTGCTCCTGTTGTGATTTCAAATGCAAATATGTGAAGGGTCCAAAACAATGAAGTGGAATATTCTGGTTACATTCAGCTCTTGTTGAGTGCCTGTGTTGGGTTTTACACATTATTCCTGGTACAATTGGAGCTGGATTTCTTTTCGTCATTTATCTGATCCCATTTCCATTGCAATGCTACAGGGTCAGCTCTCTAAGCTTAATGTTAGCCTCGCACTGTATTTGATCCTGAATGATTCCAGAGACCGATGAGGCCAGGCAACCTGGACCATGTGTTAACAATGTATGATCTGATGTGGCTTTATTCATGGCATTTTACAGGGGGCCGAGTGGGGGAAATTGCCCTATACAAATAGGAAACTGAAAATGAGCTGGTAGTGTACGGGGAACTGAGCAAAAAGTTGGACTGAGATCTTATTAATGGACCATTAACAAAATGTAGTGATTGAAAAACTGGGACATTCAAGCATGAAACTCAGCAGGCAGGAGATGTATATATTCCAGAGGGATATAATCGAGCAGCACCAGACACAAGATGCACTGTGAATATTGCACTTGTGGGTTAATGAGATTAATGAGGTATGTCAGTCTCAATCAATTGCAACTATTTTATTTCTTTAGTGTTTATCATAACATCAGAGAGATTTAATTGCTTTTCTTGGTGTAACTTTGCTCATGTGGGCACACAGGAGAATGGCAAAAGATTAGAAGGAAAGTGTTGCAAGGGTATGGGGAGGGGAACTGGAAGCAAAACGCATACAGGAAAAGTCTAATCATGATCTGAGAGTTTGGTATGAGGAACGTCGGTTTAAAAAAAAATCATCCAGTACTTAATAGGAATCTATGAACAATTCTTACCTAGAATTGAGTGGAGAAACAGGCCATTCGGTTCAACTGGTCTGGACTTTGCAACAGCCTCCTCCCACCCCTCTTTATCTAATCCGATCTGAATAGCTTTCTATTTTCTCCATCATGAACTTACTTAGCTTCCCTTTAAAGACGTCTATGCTATTTACCTCAACTATTCCATGTTGTAGTAAGTTCCATATTCAAACCACTCTCTGAGTAAAATGTTTCTTTTAAATTCTTTATTAGATTTATTTCTGACTATCTTATATTTATATAGCCCTTAGTTTTGGTCTTCCCCACAAATGAAAACATCTTCCCTACGTCTACTCTATCAAAACCCCTTCTTAATTTGAAAGACCTCGATCAGGTCATCCCTCGGCCTTCTCTTTTCTAGAGAATAGAGTCTTAGCCTATTCAGCTCTGTGTTAGATGAGTTTAATAAAGACATAAGTCAGGATAGTCCTCAAAGCTGCTGCTGTTACTTTGTCAGAAGTGCAGCAGAAACCCATCTTACATGAGTCAACAGGTTTTCCATCCCATTTCTGATGTAGTAATGCCTGCACAGTGGCAGCAGCTCGGAGAAATTTCCTGACCAAAAGGTGTGAAATTGTGCAGGCACAGCATGCTGCAGAGGGAGCAACAAATCTGGTATCTTATCCTGGGACTGTGAGAGGGATCATTTTAACCTAAGTTGCCCATTGGGAAATTGACAGGATTGGGTGCAATTCTGCCTTTTGCATCCCGCCCAACTTAACACTCCACTGAAACCAATGGAGTGTAAGATTTGATCGAGTGTAAAATGGGGTTTCCAACCAAGCCAGTGGTTTTCCCACCCGACAAGTTAGGATAATATGTCTCCCTGAATCTCGGGTTCTGTGCAGCATTGGGTTTTTCATTGGGTCCGCAGCAGAGGTACAAGAGGTACATTCCACGCTGTAGCACCTGTCTCATTAATCTGTGCTTTCAGGGTGTGCTGGAGGAATGTTTAGGGCTCGTCAGAAATGGTGCTACTTTGCACTGGCAGCACGGTGCCGATCTGTTGTAATGGTGGAATGGCAGCTTGGGCTGTTAGAACAGTTCATCTTAAAACCATTGGCCCTGAAATTCCATGGGTTGCGTTGCTGGCGTGTATGCCAGGATTGCACTCACTGGTGGTCATCCAGTGTTGACCCCCCCACAGTATCATAGAATTATACCCCACAGACAGAGGCTGTTCGGCTTATCATGCCAGTGCCAGCTCTTTGTAAAAGCTAGTCTATTAGTCCCACTCCCCAGCTAATTCCCCATTGCCCTGTAATTTTCTCCCCTTCAGGTAGTTATCCAATTTCCTTTTGTAAATCATTATTGAATCTGCTTCCACCACACTTTCAGGCAATGCATTCCAGATCACAAAAATTCCCAGCTATGTCAAAAAAATACTCCTCATCTCACCTCTGTTTTTTTTTTGCCAAACCTTTAATCTGTGATAATAAAAACAGAAAGCCCTGGAAATACTCAGTGGAGAGAGAAACAGAGTTAATGTTTCAAGTCCGTGACATCACTGCTGAGAATTTCCAGCACTTTCTATTTTCATTTCAGATTTCCAGCATCCGGATTATTTTGCTTTTACATTAATCTGTGTTCATTGGTTACTGACCCGCCAGTTGGTGGAAATAGTTTCTCAGAATCACAGAATTGTTACAGCACAGAAGGAGGCCATTCGACCCCTTCGTGTCTGCACTAGCTCACCGAAGAGCAATTTACCTGGTGCCACTCCCCTGCCTTCTCCCCATTGCCCTGAACATTCTTCCTTTTCTGATAACAATCCAATTTCCTCTCGAATGCCTTGATAGAACCTGCCTCTGCCACACTCCCAGACAGTACATTCCAGATCCTAACCACTCGCTGCGTGAAAACGTTTTTCCTCATATTGCTATTGCTTCTTTTGCCAATTACCTTAAATCTGTGCCCTCTTGTTCTCCATCTCTCCACCAATGGGGATAGTTTTTCCCTATCTACTCTGTCCAGATACCTCATGATTTTGAATACTCCCATCAAATCTCCTCTCATCCTTCTCTTCTCCAAGGAAAACAGTCCCAACTTCTCCAATCTATCCACGTAACTGAAGTTCTTCATCTCCAAAACTATTCTTGTGAACCTTTTCTGCACTCTCTTCAATGTCCTCACATCTTTCCTAAAGTGTGGCACACAGAACTGAAAACAATACTTCAGTTGAGGCCGAACAAGTGTTCTATTCAGTTTTAACATACCTTCCTTGCTTTTGTACTCTATGCCCCTATTAATGAAGTCTAGGATGCTGTATGCTCTATTAACCACGCCCTCAACCAGTCTGGCCACCTTCAATGATTTAAGCACATATACACCCAGCTCCCTCTGTTCCTACACCCCCTTTAGAATTGCACCCTTTATTTTATGTTGTCTTTCTGTGCTCTTCCTACCAAAATGAATCATTTCATGTTTCTCTGCATTGAATTTAATCTGCCATTTGTCCACCCATTCCACCAACCTGTCCATGTCCTTTTGAAGTTCTGCACTATCCTCCTCACAGTTCACAATATTTCCAAGTTTCATATCATCTGCAAATTTTGAAATTGTGCTCCACACACCAAGGTCTAGGTTGTTAATATATATCAGGAACAGCAAGAGTTCTAACACTGACCCTTGGGGAACTCCACTACAAATCTTCCTCCAATCTGAAAAACATCCATTAGCCACTATTCTATGTATCCTGTCACTCAACCAATTTCGTATCCATGTTGATATTATCCCTTTTATTCCATGAGCTATAACTTTGCTCACAAGCACTTTATCAAATGCATTTTGGAAGTCCATGTACACCACATCAACAGCCTTTTCCTGATCAACCTTCTCTGTTACCTTACCAAAAAACTCAAGCAAGTTAGTTAAACACAATTTGCCCTTCACAGATCTGTGCTGGCTTTCCCTAATTAACCCGCATTTGCCCATGACTATTAATTTTATCCCAAATTATCATTTCTATAAGCTTCCCCATCACCGAGGTTAAACTGACTGGCTTGTAGTGCTGGGCTTATCTTTACACCCTTTTTTGAGCAAGGGTGTAACATTTGCGATTCTCCATTCCTCTGGCACCACCCCTGAATCTAAGGAAGACTGGAAAATTATGGTCAGTTCCTCCACAATTTCCACTCTCACTTCCCTCAGTATCCTTGGATGCATATCATCTGGTCCTGGTGACTTATCTACTTTAAGTACAGACAGCCTATCCAATGCCTCCTCCTTATCAATTTTAAACCCTTCAAGTGTATGAAGTATTTCCTCTTTCTCCATGACGTGTGTAGCATCTTCTTCCTTGGTAATGACAGATGCAAAGTATTCATTTAATACCTCAGCCCTGCCCCCTGCCTCCATGTGTAAATCCCCTTTTTGGTTGCTAATTGGCCCCATTCTTTTACCACCCTTTTACTATTAATATACCCATTGAAGACTTTTGTACTTCCTTTTATATTAGCTGTCAGTCTCTTTTCATACACTCTCTTTGCTTCTCTTATTTGCTTTTTCACTTCCCCTCTGAACATTCTATATTCAGTCTGGTTCTCAGTTGTGTTATTCACCTGACATCTGTCATAAGCACACTTTTTCATCTTCATCTTAAATGCTATCTCTTTCATCATCCAGGGGGTTCTGGATTTGTTCACCCTATCTTTCCCCTTCATGGAAATATACCTTGACTGTGTCTGAACTATCTCTTATTTAAAGGAAGCCCATTGTTCAGTTACCATCTTGCCTGACAACCTTTGATTCCAATTTATCTGGACACTTTACTGTTGCCCCTCTCTGCTCTTTACGACTATCCCAGTATATATTTGGATAATTAAAGTCCCCTATTATAACAACTCAATAATTCTTAGATCTCTCTCTCTGAAGATTTCCTTGCAAGTTTGTTCCCCTGCATTTTTCTTGCTACTTGATGGCCTATATACTACACCAGGCAATGTGCACCTTTGCACCTTTCTTGGTTACTCAGCTCTGGCAAAATATATTTTCCCCTTGACCCTCTGGGACATCGTCACTCTCCAGCACAGCAATGTTCTCCTTTATCAAAACTACCAACACTCCTCCTTTCCTTCCTTTCCTATCTTTCCTGAACACCTTGTATCCAGGAATTTTTAGTACCCAGTCCTGCCCTTCTCTGAGACAGGTCTTCGTTATCGCCACAACATCATACTTCCATGAGGCCATCTGCGGCTGCAGCTTATAAACCTTATTTACCACACTCCGCACATTCACATACATGCATAGTAACCCTAATTTAGACTTTTCTTTTTATTTATCTTATCAAAAATGTTCATGATTTTGAATAACTCTATTAAATCTCCATTTACCCTTCTCTGGTCTAAGGAGAACAATCCCAGCTACTCTAATCTCTCCATGTAACTATGCATGGAATAATTTGCATAACCCCTGAAGCGCATCTCATACCAACCTTCTGCTGCCAGTCAATCTGGTCTTGCTACCAGGTTCAGGGAGGTTGGTGGGGGAGAAGTTGAGGTGGTGGGTGTTGCAGGGACGGAAGTGCCAACCAAAACGCACAAAATTCTCCCCAAGTAACCCTCCCCTTTTTTATTCTTTCATGGGATGTGAGCGTCTCTGGCAAGGCTAGAATTTCTTGCCCATCCCTAAGTGCCCTTGAGAAGGTGATGGTGAGCTGCCTTCTTGGACCGTTGCAGTCCATTTGGTGTAAATACTGTTAGGGAGGGAGTTCCAGGATTTTGATCCAGTGACAGTGAAGAAACGGCCATCTCGTTCCAAGTCAGGATGGTGTGTGGCTTAGAGGGGAATTTGCAGGTGGTGGGGTTCCCATGCATCCCATGCTGCCCTTGTCCTTCTAAGTGGTAGAGGTTGCGGGTTTGGAAGGTGCTATCAATGGAGCCTTGGCGAGTTGCTGCAGGGCATCTTTTGTATGTAACATATTGCTGCTACTGTGCATCAGCAGAGTAGGGAGTGAATGTTTCAGGTGGTGGAAGGAGTGCCAAACAAGTGGGCTATTTTGTCCTGGATGGTGTTGAGCTTCTAGAGTGTTGTTAGAGCTGCACTCATTCAGGCAGTTGGAAAATATTCCATCACACTCCTGATTTGTGCCTTATAGATGGTGGACGCTCTTTGGGGAGTCAGGAGGTGAGCTACTCACCGTAGAATTCCCTGCCTCTGACCTGCTCTTGTAGCCACAGTATTTATATGGCTGGTCCAGTTAGTTAGAGATGGGCAATAAATGCTGCATTTCAGTGACACCCACATCCCATTAATAAATACCATGAATAAAAAAAGTGAATTATTAGACATATTACTTTATGAGCCTTTTTGAAAGGTACAGGACATATCCATTATGACCTCCTCACAAGGGGAATCAGGGGAAAACTCTCCACTGATTGGAGTCAAACCTAGCACAAAGGAAGATGGTTGTGATTGTTGGAGGCCAACGGTCAATGGTAACCGCCAGGATGTTGATGGTGTGAGATTCAGCAATGGTAATGTTGTTGAGAATCAAGGGGAGATGATTAGATTCTGTCTTGTTGGAGATGGTCATTGCCTAGCACTTGTGTGGTGTGAATGTTACTTGCCACTCATCAGCCCAAGCCTGGATATTGTCCAGGTTTTGCTGCATTTCTACATGGACTGCTTCAGTATCTGAGGAGTCGCGAATGGTGCTGAACATTGTGTAATCATCAACGAACATCCCTGTTTCTGACCTTATGATGGAGGGAAGGTCATTGATGAAGCAGATAAAGATGATTGAGCCTCAGACACAAACCTGAGGAACTCCTGGAGCTGAGATGATTGGCCTCCAATAACCACAACCATCTTCCTTTGTGCTAAGTATGACTGCAATCAGTGGAGAGTTTTTCCCCAATTCCCTTTGTGAGGAGGCCATGATGGATCCATCCTTTACCCTTCAAACAGATTCATAAAATAATATGTCTAAAAATTAACTTTTTTTATTTGTGGTATTTATTAATGGGATGTAGGTGTCACTGTCAAATGCAGCATTTATTGCCCATCTCTAATTACCCTGGAGAAGGTGATGGTGAGCTGCTTTCTTGAACTGGTGCAGTCTGTGTGATGTAGGTACACCCACAGTACTGTTACATATTATTAGTGACAAAGCATTAACCTTAAACACCCATACAGAGCAGCACACATTAGCCTCACATCTAAAACTTACATGGATGAACTTAATGAGGAATCATGATGATGGATTTTCCAATCCTGTTCATGGCACCAGGTCTCGGAGGTAGCAAGAAGTCTATTTCTTTCCAACAAATTAAAAAGACTGTATCGCTTCTTTATACCATTTTCTTCAGTGTCTTCTTCCTGCTGGATGCATTCACTATCTGATGTTGTGTGATCATCCAGTTGTTCAAACCGATTGCCAAACAGAGATGAGAGGCCCCATGTCTCTTCACACCGTACGTTTACTTTCGATCATCATTTCCCCTTTGTTGTGAACACCCTTTGATGCATGTTCTACAGCAACCTATTGCTTTTTATATTGCCACAAGCTCCTTCCCTGCTAGCCAATCCTGCTGTGATGAAAAGCCTGTGTTTTAAAAGTGTATATATTTCAATTTTAATAATTCTTTGAACTCAATATTGATATATGCCTATCTTTCAGTACGATGTCCCTGGTCCTGAAATTCATCCATCTCTAATGTAAAGAGAATTGTTGAGAGGAAACAATAGGCTTTTCAAGAACACTATTTAGCAATTCTGTTTACATTACTGTTCTGTCTTTGTTAGAAATAAAAGAAAAGCAAACACGGATTGATATTCATACAGGCCGCATTAACCAAGGAGAGAATTCACCTACTGTAAGAATTTGGGGGGAGGGGTCACCACTTGAACTCCCATAATAAAATGTGCCTCTTCTCACTCAATCTACTGGCCTCCAAAATTACAAGTCAACATCTGGAGATTTCCAGTTTTCAGCTTCTTTTGTCTGCTGTGTGTTCTTTCCTGGCCTGCACTAAGAAGTGAACAATAAATTATGTTTCCTCAAGTCTTTCAGAGCTAGGAAACTAGGTGTTCCATTTTACTGGACAGAAGTGTAAAAACAACAGAATACAAAAGGATAGGATTTTTTGCCTCCCCATCTCACCCCTAATGGTGAAATGGTCCCAAGCAAGGGCTGTATAAAGGTAAGGAAGCATTCCAGGTGAAGGTGAGATGAAGCTGATGAGGGTGAAAGTGTATGTATGTGTTTTACAGATGTGGTATTGCAGAGCTGTATAAACAGACAAATAGAGGAGTCACGTGCCTTGACAAGCTTCCTGTGGGTATTCCTTCTTCACCTGGAAGCCTGTCCTCTTCACCTTGGAGTTTCCAACCCCATGCCCCACTACCTCTTTCCATGCAGCCCTTCCTGCATTTTGTTGATAAGAGTGCCTCTTATACTCAAAGGTGGTATACCTCCATGCCTGCACTTCTTTCCTAATTTCCACAGGTCTTTCAGTAAAGGCAGCATTTCCTGCCTGAACCTTCAGACCTTTCAGTCTTTGTACTGATTTTCTAATACCTTTAACAAAGCTGCTCTCCAGCCAACCTTTCTGTTCCTGGCAGGAACTGCAAGCCCGGCTTTCAGGTGCTGGATCTGCACTTTTAAAGCTCTGCACCTAAAAAGGTACCCCAATATCTCCTGCTCTCCCAGTGAGCCAGGAACGTGTGCTGGCAGTGCAGCATCTATAGGTTAAGAGGGAACAGCATAACATTCAGACAGGGCCTTGTCATTGTGCCAGTGGTGCAAAATATGCCAGGCAAAGTTGCCCTTGTCCCAACTTCTCTACAATCTATACAATCCTACAAATCTTTAATTTTCTCCCTAGTGTTGCTGCTGCATTCATATGAAATTCTTCTGTCTGCTTTGTTAGCCCATTTAAATTAAATTAATTAATGCTTTCATTAAAGCTTTCATTCATAGGTATTAGCATATTCGTGTAAATCACACAGTATCATTTTATTCCATTAATGTATTCATTAGTGGATGGCCAATAAAAGACTTTAAGGTATGTGTTACCATGTGGTAATTGTCTTAACATTTTTCTAAAAAACGTTCTTATGCAGCAATTTACTGGTATATAAAGCATATATAGTAACATATTTTATGGGCAGTTTTTTTTTTAGGGGGGTTGGCGGTTGGTGGGTGTGGGGTGGTCTCATCCCATCCTGCTGCATTACATTAATCACACAGCAGTCTCCACAGTCAATGTCATGACCCACAGAACAGAAAGAATATTTCCTTTGTTTGACAATATTCCTATCAAAAATCCATCAGTAACAGATGTGAACAATTATTTGGTTGCCATCTCCTAATTTAGTAGCCATTAGTCATGGGTGCACCCACACTATTTCATTAAAAAAAATGATTGGCTTACGGTGCAGAATTATGAATAGCTGGGAATGATTAATGGACTATAATTTAGCCTGGGGATTTGAAATGACGTCATAAACCATGAGAGATGAGCTCAAGCAGTTTATTAATGTCACATAACCTAGAGATTATAGAGATAATTCCACATTCCTTCAGTCCCAGTGGGGAGATGTGCTTATACAGAATACAGATTGATGAATAGGGCTACAATGTTAGCCCTATTTCCAACTCATGTTTGCTTGCTTTGAGTAGCCCAGAGTTGAGAGCGTGGCGTCCATTATTCACAGTACAGATATAGCCTAAGAATAGCAACAATTCACCCATTACTTCAATAAAACAAATTTAATGAGGCAATTTCTCACATGACTCATATACAGAAAGAAATATTACAAACCTTACTGATATTGAAAGATGCAAGACCTCGCAGATGATGACATTTGTAATACTATTTATCTTCCAATTTAGGTGTATCTTTGTCCCTGAAGCTACCCTGTGGCATGCTAACATAAAAATGTTTTAAGCATTCAACAACGATAACAACAACTTGCATTTATGTAACGTCTTTAACATCAAAAAATGTCCCAATGCTCTTCACACAAGCATAGTCAGACTAAAATGGATGCCAACCCAAATAAACATATTTAGAGCAGTGACCAAGGGAGGGGGGAATTTTAGCACTCACAACTGAGTGGGTTGGGTTGGAGTCAGATGTTGAAAT
Source organism: Heterodontus francisci (assembly GCF_036365525.1). Lineage (NCBI taxonomy): Eukaryota > Metazoa > Chordata > Chondrichthyes > Heterodontiformes > Heterodontidae > Heterodontus > Heterodontus francisci. The sequence goes on along the minus strand of NC_090373.1, from coordinate 151,994,562 downwards.
TTAAAAAATTTGAACCCTGACACCAACCCACCCACTTTTGGATTTTATGGAGGCAGGACAAGGACAGCTTTGGGGAAAAGGTAAGTGTCTTCACAGCACTGCTTGTGGACCAGAAGGAGCAGGAGTGCTTTCCCTGGCCCATCAGGCTCCTCCCACCCCCACCCCCCACCCCGCCACCGCCACAGCCACCCATCAGTATACCCCACCCCCTACCATACAAAGCTCCCCAGGTGCGGAATTGAACCCACTATGATCGGACAGCCCCAGGATCAGGGATCGGAAGCCCCTCAACAAAGTTACAAAGTATTTGCAGTGCAGAAACAGTCCATTAAGCGCAATAGGTCCATACCACTATTTATGCTCCACTCAAACCTCTTCCCACCCTTCTTTATCGAACCACATCAACACATCCTTCTATTCCTTTCTCTCTCATGTACATAACTAGCTTCCACTTAAATGCATCTATGCTCTTCGTCTCAATAACTCCTTTCGAAACCGAGTTCCATATTCTAACAACTCTCTGGGTAAAGAATTTCCAATTGAATTTGTTAGTGATTGTTTTACAGTTATGGCCTCTAGTTCTTGTCATATCTGCAAATAGATGTATCTTCACTACGTGTACCCTATCAAATCCTTTCACCATATTAAAGACCTAGATTAGGACACCCCTTGGCTTTACCTTTTCTGGCGAAAAGAGACCCAGTCTGTTCAATCTTTCCTGCTTGATATAACCTCTCAGTTCTGGTATTATTCTAGTCTTTTCTGCAACTTCTCCAGTGCCTTGTAATATGTATACCAAAACTGTTCACAGTACTCCAAATATGGTCTAACTAAGGCTCTCTACAGGTTTAACATAAATTCACTGCTTTTCAATCCTTTCCCCCTAGAAATGAATTCCAATGATTTTTCTTTAATGTCCTTAATAAGCTGTGCTGCTACTCCATTTAGAAACTTAGGGCTGAATTCTTTGGGCCCCCTAGATCCCTAGGGGATGGGAATGAAGGTGGCAGGGCTGGGGGGGGTGGTGGTGCAGGCCATAAAATTGTGCTGGAAGGCGGAGTGGAGTGCCCATCGCCTTCCCAATGCCTTCCAATTTAGTCTGGGCGAGGAAGGCCAAGGACGACCTTCCTGCCCCAGGCCAATTAAAGCCCTTAAGTGGCCACCTCCACCTCAGTTTAATAGAAGGTGGAGAGGCCTGACTCCGCAGGGAGACATCGCCAGGTAAAATCTGGCAGCCTCTTTGCGGGGTCAGGAGGTAGCCCGCCCCAGCAGTATTTATCACCACTCCCCACAGGAAGACACCCACCCACCCTCACCGACCACCCTCCCCACCTCAAGCCGGAGCCTGCCTGAATGGTCCTGGCAACCCTGACCTTACTTACCTCTTTTGGGGTCACTGACAACTTCGGTACAGCTGGGCTTCCTGCAGTAGTGGCAGTAGCCACTGCTCCAGGGGGTGCTGCTGGTACTGCAGAGCTGCCCACCATCCGATTGGTCGTCAGCTCTGGTGGTGGGAGTTCATCTCTTAAAGGTACAGTGTCCCCAATAGCAGGCATTTAATTGCCTCCCATCATGGAATTGCAAGGGAGGGTCTGATAGAGGATCATTTTCAAATCCTTACTCGATAAGGGAGAGGTACAAGAGGATTGGAGGTCTGTGAACGTTGTACCATTGTTTAAAAAGGATGCGAAGGATAGGCCAAATAATTATAGGCCGGTCCACCTGACCTCAGTGGTGGATAAATTGTTAGAATCTATTATGAGGGACAGGATAAACTTTTTTTTTTATTCATTCATGGGATGTGGGTGTCACTGGCCAGGCCAGCATTTATTGCCCATCCCTAATTGCCCTTGAGAAGGTGGTGGTGAGCTGCCTTCTTGAACCGCTGCAGTCCATTTGCGGTAGGTAGACCCACATTGCTGTTAGGAAGGGACTTCCAGGATTTTGACCCAGCGACAGTGAAGGAACAGTGATATAGTTCCAAGTCAGGATGGTGTGTGACTTGGAGGGGAACTTGCAGGTGGTGGTGTTCCCATGCATTTGCTGCCCTTGTTCTTCAAGTTGGTAGAGGTCGCGGGTTTGGAAGGTGCTGTCTAAGGAGTCTTGGAGCATTGCTGCAGTGCATCTTATCGATGGTACACACTGCTGCCACTGTGCGTCAGTGGTGGAGGGAGTGAATGTTTGTAGATGGGGTGCCAATCAACAGGGCTGCTTTGTCCTAGATGGTGTTGAGCTTCGTGAGTGCTGTTGGAGCTGCACCCATCCAGGCAAGTGGAGAGTATTCCGTCACACTCCTGACTTGTGCCTTGTAGATTGTGGACAGGCATTGGGGAGTCAAGAGGTGAGTTACTCACCTCAGGATTCCTAGCCTCTGACCTGCTCTTGCAGCCATGGTATTTATATGGCTACTCCAGTTCGGTTTCTGGTCAATGGTAGCCCCTAGGATTCTGATAGTGCGGGATTCAGCGATGGTAATGCCATTGAATGTCAAGGGGAGATGGTTAGATTCTCACTTGTTGGAGATGGTCATTGCCTGGCACTTGTGCAGTGGGAATATTACTTGCCACTTATCAGTCCAAGCCTGGATATTGTCCAGGTCTTGCTGCATTTCTACACGGACTGCTTCAGTATTTGGGGAGTCATGAATGGTGCTGAATATTGTGCAATCATCAGCGAACATCTCCACTTCTGACCTTATGATTGAAGGAAGGTCATTGATGAAGCAGCTGAAGATGGTTGGACCTAGGACACTATCCTGAGGAACTCCTGCAGTGATGTCCTGGAGCTCAGATGATTGACCTCCAACAACCACAACCATCTTCCTTTGTGCTTGGTATGACTCCAGCCATCGGAGGGTTTTCCCCCTGATTCCCATTGACCTCAGTTTTTCTAGGGCTCCTTGATGCCATAATCGGTCAAATGCTGCCTTGATGTCAAGGGCAGTCATTCTCACCTCACCTCTTGAGTTCAGCTCTTTTGTCCATGTTTGAACCAAGGCTGTAATGAGGTCAGGAGCTGAGTGGCCCTGACGGAACCCAAACTGAGCGTCACTGAGGAGGTTATTGTTAAGCAAGTGCCGTTTGATGGCACTGTTGATAACACCATTCATCACTTTACTGATGATTGAGAGTAGACTGATGGGGCGGTAATTGGCCGGGTTGGACTTGTCCTGCTTTTTGTGTACAGGACATACCTGGGCAATTTTCCACATTGCAGGGTAGATGCCGGTGTTGTAGCTGTACTTCAACAGCTTGGCTAGGGGCGCGGCAAGTTCTGGCGCACAGGTCTTCAGTACTATTGCCGGAATATTGTCAGGGCCCATAGCTTATGCAGCCCTTGAGGAATATAAAGACAGTAGGAAGGAACTTAAGCAAGAAGTCAGGAGGGCTAAAAGTGGTCATGAAAAGTCATTGGCAAACAGGATTAAGGGAAATCCCAAGGCTTTTTATACAAATATAAAGAGCAAGAGGGTAACCAGGGAAAGGGTTGGCCCACTCAAGGACAGAGGAGGGAATCTATGTGTGGAGCCAGAGGAGAGGTACTAAATGAGTATTTTGCATCAGTATTCACCAAAGCGAAGGACTTGGTGAATGATGAGTCTAGGGAAGGAAGTGTAGATAGTCTCGGTCATGTTGTTATCAAAAAGGAGGAGGTGTTGGGCGTCTTGCAAAGCATTAAGGTAGATAAATCCCCAGGGCCTGATAGGATCTACCCCAGAATATTGAGGGAGGCAAGGGAAGAAATTGCTGGGACCTTGACAGAAATCTTTGTATCCTCATTGGCTACAGGTGAGGTCCCAAAGGACTGGAGAATAGCCAATGTTGTTCCTTTGTTTAAGAAGGGTAGCAAGGATAATCCAGGAAATTATAGGCCGGTGAGCCTTACATCAGTGGTAGGGAAATTATTAGAGAGGATTCTTTGGGACAGGATTTACTCCCATTTGGAAACAAACGAACTTATTAGCGAGAGGCAGCATGGTTTTGTGAAGGGGAGGTCGTGTCTCACTAATTTGATTGAATTTTTTGAGGAAGTGACGAAGATGATTGATGAAGGAAGGGCAGTGGATGTTATCTATATGGACTTCAGTAAAGCCTTTGACAAGGTCCCTCATGGCAGACTGGTACAAAGCTGAAGTCACACAGGATCAGAGGTGTGCTGGCCAGATGGATACAGAACTGGCTCGGTCATAGAAGACAGAGGGTAGCAGTGGAAGGGTGCTTTTCTGAATGGAGGAATGTGACTAGTGGTGTTGCGCAGGGATCAGTGCTGGGACCTTTGCTGTTTGTAGTATATATAAATGATTTGGAGGAAAATGTAGCTGGTCTGATTAGTAAGTTTGCGGACGACGCAAAGGTTGGAGGAGTTGCAGATAGTGACGAGGATTGTCAGAGGATACAGCAGGATATAGATCGGTTGGAGACTTGGGCGGAGAAATGGCAGATGGAGTTTAATCCGGACAAATGTGAGGTAATGCATTTTGGAAGGTCTAATGCAGGTGGGAAGTATACAGTAAATGGCAGAACCCTTAGGAGTATTGACAGGCAGAGAGATCTGGGCGTACAGGTCCACAGGTCACTGAAAGTGGCAACTCAGGTGGATAAGGTAGTCAAGAAGGCATACGGCATGCTTGCCTTCATCGGTCGGGGCATAGAGTATAAAAATTGGCAAGTCATGCTGCAGCTGTACAGAACTTTAGTTAGGCCACACTGAGAATATTGCGTGCAATTCTGGTCGCGACACTACCAGAGAGACGTGGAGGCTTTGGAGAGGGTACAGAAGAGGTTTACCAGGATGTTGCCTGGTCTGGTAGGCATTAGCTATGAGGAGAGGTTGGATAAACTCGGATTGTTTTCACTGGAACGACTGAGGTGGAGGGGCGACATGATAGAGGTTTACAAAGTTGTAAGTGGCATGAACAAAGAACAAAGAACAAAGAACAGTACAGCACAGGAACAGGCCATTCGGCCATCCAAGCCTGCGTCGATCTTGATGCCTGCCTAAACTAACATTTCCGGGGCCCATATCCCTCTATTTCCTTCCTATTCATATATTTGTCAAGATGTCTCTTAAATGTCGCTATCGTATCTGCTTCCACCACCACTCCTGGCAGCAAGTTCCAGGCACTCACCACCCTCTGTGTAAAAAACTTGCCTCGCACATCCCCTCTAAGCTTTACCCCTCGCACCTTAAACCTATGTCCCCTAGTAACTGACTCTTCCACCCTGGGAACAGAGTGGATAGTCAGAAGCTTTTTCCCAGGGTGGAAGAGTCAGTTACTAGGGGACATAGGTTTAAGGTGCGAGGGGTAAAGCTTAGAGGGGATGTGCGAGGCAAGTTCTTTGCACAGAGGGTGGTGAGTGCCTGGAACTTGCTGCCGGGGGAGGTGGTGGAAGCAGGTACGATAGTGACGTTTAACAGGCATCTTGCCAAATACATGAATAGGATGGGAACAGAGGGATACGGACCCCGGAAGTGCAGAAGGTTTTCGTTTAGGCAGGCATCAAGATTGGCGCAGGCTTGGAGGGCCGAATGGCCTGCTCCTGTGCTGTACTGTTTTTTGTTCTTTGTTCTTTATTCTTTTATCGAGTGCCTTCAGTCGTTTCTTGATATCACGTAGAGTGAATCGAATTGGCTGAAGTCTGGCATCTGTGATGCTGGGGACTTCAGGAGGAAGCTGAGATGGATTATCAACTCGGCACTTCTGGCTGAAGATTGTTGCAAATGCTTCTGCCTTATCTTTCGCACTGATGTGCTGGCCTCCCCCCCTCATTGAGGATGGGGATATTTGTGGAGCCACCTGCTCCAGTTAGTTGTTTAATTATCCACCACCATTCACGGCTGGATGTGGCAGGATTGCAGAGCTTAGATCTGATCCGTTGGTTATGGGATCGCTTAGCTCTATCGCATGCTGCTTATGCAGTTTGGCATGCAGATAGTCCTTTGTTGTAGCTTCACCAGGTTGACACGTCATTTTGAGGTATGCCTGGTGCTGCTCCTGGCATGCCCTCCTGCACTCTTCATTGAACCAGGGGTGGTTTCCTGGCTTGATGCTGATGGTAGAGTGGGGGATATGCCGGGCCATGAGGTTACAGATTGTGGTTGAGTGCAATTCTGCTGCTGCTGATGGCCCACAGCACCTCAAGGATGCCCAATTTTGCATTGCTAGCTCTGTTCAAAATCTATCCCATTTAGCACGGTGGTAGTGCCACACAACACGATGGAGGGTATCCTCAATGTGAAGGGGGGACTTCGTCTCCACAAGGACTATGCGGTGGTCACTCCTACCAATACTGTCATGGACAGATGCTTCTGCGGTAGGCAGATTGGTGAGGACAAGTATGTTTTCCCCTCTTGTTGGTTCCCCTCTTGTTGAGGATGCCCAGGGCAGCTCCCTCCCTACTGTATACCACTGTGCCACCACCTCTGTCCTGCCAGTGGGACAGGACATACCCAGGGATGGTGATGGCAGTGTCTGGGACATTGTCTGTAAGGTATGATACCGTGAGTATGACTATGTCAGGCTGTTGCTTGACTAGTCTGTGGGACAGCTCTCCCAACTTTGGCACAAGCCCCCAGATGTTAGCAAGGAGGACTTTGCAGGGTCGACAGGGCTGGGTTTGCCTTTGTCATTTCCGGTTCCTAGGTCGATGCTTGGTGGTCCGTCCGGTTTCATTCCTTTTTATTGACTTCGTAGCGGTTAGATACAACTGAGTGGCTTGCTGGGCCATTTGAGAGGGCATGCAAGAGTCAACCACATTGCTGTGTGTCTGGAGTCACATGTTTGCCAGACCAGGTAAGGACAGCAGATTTCCTTCCCTAAAGGACATGAGTGAACCAGATGGGTTTTACAACAATCAACAATGGTTTCATGGCCATCATGAGACTCGCTTTTAATTTCATATTTATTAATTGAATTCAAATTCCACCTTCTGCTGTGGTGGGATTTGAACCCATGTCCCCAGAGCAATACCCTGGGTCTCTGGGTTACTAGTCCAGTGACAATACCACTATGCCACCGCCTCCCCAAAACTGCAACTTAGAAAGGCACGGATTAATCAGGAATGGTCAGCATGGATTTGTTCAGGGAAGGTCATACTTTACTAACTTAATTTAGTTTTTTGAGGAAGTAACAAGAAGGATTGATGAGGGTATGGCAGTGGATGTGGTCTACATGGATTTTCGTAATGCATTTAACAAGGTCCCACATGGCAGACTGGTCAGTAAAATGAAAGCCCATGGAATACAGGGAAATGTGGCAGGTTGGATCCAGAATTGGCTCAGTGACAGGAAACAAAGGGTAGTAGTTGATTAATGTTTTTGTGAATGGAAAGCTGTTCCCAGTGGCATTCCACAGGGCTCAGTGTTGGGTCCCTTGCTGTTTGTGGTATATATTAGTGATTTGGACTTAAATGTGGGGGGCATGATTGGGAAATTTGTTGATGACACAAAAATTGGCCATGTAGTTGATAGTGAAGAGGATAGCCGTAGACTTCAGATTGATTTCAATGGTTTGGTTGAATGGGTGGAAAAGTGGCAAATGGAATTCAATCCAGAGAAGTGTGAGATAATGCATTTGGGGAGGGCAAATAAAGCATGGGAATACACAATAAATGGGAGGATATTGAGAAGGATAGAAGTGAGAGACCTTGGAGTGCATGTCCACAGGTTCCTGAAGGTGGCAGGACAGGTAGATAGAGTGGTGAAGAAGGCATATGGAATGCTTTCCTTTATTGGCTGAGGTATAGAATACAAAAGAAGGGATGTAATGCTGGAGCTGTATAAAATGCTGTTTAGGCCACAGTTGGAGTATTGCGTACAGTTCTGGTCACCACATTACAGAAAGGCCATAATTGATCTGGAGAGAGTACAGAGGATATTTACAAGAATGTTGCCAGGGCTCGAAAGTTGCAGCTATGAGGAAAGATTGGATAGGCTTGGGTTGTTTTCCTTGGAACAGAGGAGGCTGAGGGATGACTTAATAGAGGTATACAAAATTATGAGGGGCCTAGATAGAGTAGACAGGAAGGACCTGTTTCCCCTAGCGGAGAGGTCAATTAGCAGGGGGCACAGACTTAAGGTAGAAGGATTAGAGGAGACATGAGGAAAAATATTTTCACCCAGAGGGTTGTGGATGTCTCGAATTCACTGCCAGGAATGGTGGTGGAGGCAAAAACCCTTAATTCTTTTAAAAGGTACCTGGACATGCACCTGAAGTGCTGTAACTGGCAAAATTATGGTTAGATTTGGCGGCTAGTTTTTTCAGCCGACACGGACACGATGGGCCGTAATTTTTCTATGGTTCTATGGGGGTCCAAGGCAGGGTCTCCCCTCACTTTCTGGCCTGCCACTGGGACCCCCGTTGCCAGAATAAAATTTAGCCCTGAGACTGGAATTTTACCAGCCCATTGCAGATGGGCTAAGAGGCAAGAGGGGTGGTAAAATGGCATCAGGAGGGAAGCCTGACATGTTTCCATACCAGGGGAAACTTCCAGCAGTGGGAAGAGCAACAGCTTGGTTGCCTGCCAATCATCATTTTACCAGGCGGCTGAGATTTTATGAGAGTCAGAATGGATCCCCACCATGTGGGTAGACCACCAGCTACATTGAGACGACTTCCCAGTGGCTTTCTGGGGGTACAGGGGGCGCCTTCCTTTCAGGAGGCTTCATGCTCGCCCTCACGACCCCGAGGTCGGTGCTGGAGGGTTCACCCCTCCAATCGCCATGGAATGCCGCATGGTCCCAGCACATCAATATTTTTTTCTCCTGGCCCTTTGAGGGTGCCTCCATATGGAGGTGTTCTCTCTTTCCCTTTGCTTACCCCTCAGTATGTGCAAATAAAATAAGTAGTATATATTAGTTGGATGCATAAGGAGATCACACACACCTTAGAAAATAAGGGCAAAATTTTAGCTGCCAAGAGAAGGCTGGTTTGGATGAGGGTGGGGGTCGGGTGGGATGGGGTTAAGTGACCTTGGGTTGGGTACCTGACATGATCCCACCATTTTCGGGTTCAACCCGGGCAAGTCTGGAGGCGAGCAGTGAATTACAATATCTAAATCCCCAATTAGCTGAGGATTAACCCCGAATTCTGGCTTTAACAGCCAGCTCATGGGTTTCCTGAGCTGTGTGGATCAACCAGGTGTGAGCACAGTGGGGAGTGCTTGTTCAGTCAACTGGATGGGGGTGTTCTTCATTCACAGTTAGTTATGGTACTTTTTTCTACAAGTTTTATATATAAACAAAGCAATGTGGTTAACTGATTAAGCCAGCTAGAAAAACAATATGGAGAATCTTTCATCTAGTATACATATGTGCATGTACACAGACATTCTAATAATATAGATATTCAACCATCTCAGTAAAATTAAAATAATGATAACGCAAATTAAGATAACTCAGAAATTGATTTGATTGAAACTTTGACCAGAAATTTTGAGGGTCGATTTTCATTTTCATCGCTAAGCAGGAATGGGCGGTGGTATGATGAAGATTGCAGCACTGCAGGTATTGCCAGGTTCCGTCTGTCATTTTGGTGTGGGGCTTGAAATGGTTAGTGCAGACACCCACCAGAACCAGCTGCTGCAAATAAGTAGCCTATAAAGAAGCTCAAAAGAATTCAACTACCCCATAATATGAAAGGCATGTACAAATATATATTTTTAAATATTAATTTTAAGGCTATCTTCTTGCCGCATAGTTCATATTATTGAAACAGTAGTTCACTCTGTCAGGTTTCTGATGCAATCTGAATCCCTCAATAGATTGCTACTTTGTATTAATGCCTAGGTATTAATTGCTATGCATTTAATTGTAATCATTATTATTATGCAATTGAAAATAAGATCTGCACTGTAGATGAATAGTATTTCAGTGAAGTACACAGCATTTGTGACAGATAAACACAAACCTGTAGACAGATAACATCAGGAGCCCTTTAGCTCTTCTTAATAATCTGGAATCAAAGTCTAATGTATGCATTAGAGGTGACACTGTTACATTTCTGTGTATGATTTTTTCAGCTGAGTGAACTTTCAAAAAGTGAATCATTGCTAAATACCTTCACACTCATAATTAATTTAGGCATGTTAGAAGTCACCTCACATTATTTGCTTCCAGTTCTATGCAATGGATCGTTTTAAATTTCTTAGTCAAAATCATGTTGTGTCATGTTTTCAGTTCTTCTACACTTGCTGCCTGACAATTCTTCTAGCTACCTAGAAAGCTTATGTTCTTATTTTAGCTAGCCATTTGTGTAAGGGGTTCTCCAGTGTTACATTAACACAGGTGACCCAGGTAATATCACATTACTGAATTGTTTTAAATTTTTCAACAAAAAAAAATAGGCCAGTAGAGTTAAACAGATGAATGTAAAACAATTCAAATTCTCGGTGACTATCTTCTGTTCATCCATCTGTTTCACTCCACAGGCATCCATTAAGATTCCCCCATCTTCTCCAACAGACCTATTGTTGTCCTCTAACACAATAAGCAGCAAGGACAGCATTCAGAAGAAGTCACACCAGTTTGGCTTCCTTCCCACCAAGTTATAGGAAGTTACATGGTACTTAAAGGCTTGTAAAAGGGGAAAAATAAATTTGTATAATTGCCATTAAAGTCATTTGATATTACTTCTTTGAAGGATTAGAAACAAGGTTATATGTTTGAATCATATTACTGTTTAATACTTCAATTTGACTGCTTCAACTTGATGAGTTTGTCATTTGAGCATTTCACGGAGAATTAAATATTTCGAGAGGAGAGATAAATATTAGAATGCTCTATTATCTCTTTTCTCTCTCTCTCTCAGTTCACATCTATCTCAGGCAGCTCTAACGGTTTCATTTCCAAATAGAGTTATGCTAGTTATCACAGAGAGGTCTGTGGTCTACATCCCTTCCCAACATTTTGACTGATGTATCTTATATGCACGTTCACGCTCGACAGAGGAGTCAGCACTGGTAACATGAACAAATGGAAAGCAGATGCAATATTAAAATGGTTTCTATCCCATATTTTTCTGTAAATTGGATAATCTACAAATCCACATTGATTATTATTATTATTAGGCAGAGTCGAAATGAACTGCGTTGATGCTCAAGTGGTGAAACATTAATGCCGATTATTGATCTATTAATAGCTTTTTATTATGAAAGTGAATTTCTCCTATGCATACAAATAAAAATATGATGAAACTAAGTTAATCTTCTGCCTCTGGATTGGTCAGTTTATTTATTTTTTGGAACATAGGTAAAGGAATTGATTAGTGGAATGAGTCTTGGTTTCAAACTCAACCAAAGCTTTTGGCTCAAAAGAATTGTTTTACAAATTACTTATGAACATATAAATCCGTAGAATGAAAAAGAGTGATTCTATCATCAACACCATTCCATTGAATGAGTTGGTGCTATTGACATCTTCATTTGGTGTTGTCCTCCAAGTCTCTAATAATCCAATTAAATTTCAACTTTATCAAATGCCATTTCAATGCACACCTAAGTTTACACCTCTCCCAAGATCTAAGACAGAAATGTTTCACATTCAACAAATGTACAGACCCCATGATCACTGCAGTAGGATGGAGGTTGAAAACTTCCTTCTCAATTTTCTGAGAAGACATGATTACAAATTCATGAACCTTGAAATAAAGTTTTTATTTTCCATCAGTGTCAATGGAATCCTCACAAAAAGTTAAAGTGATGATGATTAATTGGTTGGCATCCTTCCATCTACAAAAAATGATGGACAAGCAGCAAACAATCCATTTAAGTAGGGTGTCTTCTCCTGGTGAACCTTTGCTGATGACTGTGAAGGCCAATCCTTGAGAAGCAGGTTCTGCCACAAGTGCTGCAAGTGAATCTGCCATCTGACGCTGTGAGTTGTTGTTTCTGATGTTGGCGCCTGTTGCCGAGCTTCTGTAGCAACTGGTCGTCATGGTAGTGCACACCAGTCCACAGGATGTGTCACCATTTCCCTCTTTCACCAGCTAGTGACTCCCAGTTATAGTCGACATTTAGGGCCTTCATGTCGCACTTGCAAGCATCCTTGAAGCGGAGCTTTGGGGCACCCTAATGGTCATCTGGCCCCGGTTACCTCACCATACAGAAGGTTCTTGGGTATGCAAAGTGATGATGATTAACTCCTTTTAAAAAGCACTATGTTTAAGAATAAAGCTGATAGTTCTAAGGGAAGAAATAAACACAGTTGATCAAACATTATACAGGATAGCTTGGTTCCTGTGCTTCTGCAATCACGGATGAGAAATCTGTGCAATGTTACTACTCAGAGCTGTAAGTAAGCATTATGCAGTTGAATTAATATTTCTGAATAATGAAGTTTTGCTTGACTGCCTTTTGAGATCGCAGAGAAATTTCACTGACCTTTGTCTTCTCAGAGGTTTGAATGTGAATGGTTCATTTGCCTCATTATTTTTCGTTTTATTTTTCCAAGCCTTTTTTCTTCTCCCTCTCACTTCAGTTTTGTCACTGTGAGGCACCAATTAGTTTGTGCATTTAAACATTCTGGCATGACCCGTCCGGTAGGGAACGCCTCACTTTTGAATTGTGCTTGTCTTTGATGTCATGAATAAGAACTAGGACCATAGCCCATATACTACTGGCCCAAAGAAATGAATATTGTATTGTACGACCATGCAGTCAGCTTTCCAAGCTATTTTGATAACCTGAAACTGATATGAGAACAGAATTGTTAAGAGCAGAAAAGCTCATTGGGCCCAAATAGCCTATCCTTATTTGATAGGTTGCAGCTACATCTGTCCACCTTCCCACCAGCCATTTAGCAATCCCTTTTACTTTCAGATTTAGTGCATTGCATTACATTTTGAGCCCATTTGTACTACTTGCTTCAATGTCCTTTCCTGGTAACTTAAAGATACACTATTACCTCTTGAATAATTTCTCATTTACTGGGGATTAAGAGGCAGGATATGCATCTCATTGAAGAAATGAGGTGAGGAGAGGGAATTAGGGGAGAGTTGAGGGAGAAACAGCAGAGACAAAGGATTAGGACTAGGGTAACTGGGGGACCGAGGGAGAGGAAGAGTAGGTAGCGGACGAGGCAGCTGCTTGGTTGGTCTGGCTCTTGGCATTGGAAGAGAGAATGAAGAGGTTGAAGAGGCACAGGTTAAGGGGGTGTACTGCAGCTCCAATGTGCAGCATGCTTCCAGCCAAGGATCTCTTCAATTTTGCAGCAGTATTAGCATTGAGATCATGCGGTAGATATTCATTATATTTCACCGCATCTGACAATTTTCCATTTTGTTTCAAGACCTGTTTGCAAACCTAGGTAAGATTTAATTAAAATTAAAACAAAATGCTTTCTCTTTTCATTGTTTTCTCTGGAACAATCATTTTGACGAATGTAAGTGAAGAGTTTGTGTTACCACTCAACACAGTGAGGTTTTGTTTTCTGAAACCATGGTGTTGCTTCAAAGCTTTGAAGACTACAAGTACAGTTTTGCACAAAATTCAAAAATTGTAACCAATCAAAACTACTTTGTAGTTTAGTCTGAGAATGTTGTTCAATGAAATAAGTCTCATGATTTAAGGTGAGGTGAGGTGAGAGTGACTGCCCTTGACATCAAGGCAAAAATTTGACCGAGAATGGCAACAAGGAACCCTAGCAAAACTGGAGTCAATGGGAATCAGGAGGAAACTCTCCACTGGTTGAAGTTGTACCTACTGCAATGGAAGATGGTTGTGGTTTTTGGAAGTCAATCATCTCAGCTCCAGGACATCGCTGCAGGAGTTCCTCAGGGTAGTGTCCTAGGTCCAACCATCTTCAGCTGCTTCATCAATGACCGTCCTTCAATCATAAGGTCAGAAGTGGGGATGTTCGCTGATGATTGCACAATGTTCAGCACCATTCGAGACTTCTCAAATACTGAAGCAGTTGATGTAGAAATGCAGCAAAACCTGGACAATATCCAGGCTTGGGCTGATAAGTGGCAAGTAACATTTGCGCCACACAAGTGCCAGGCAATGACCATCTCCAACAAGAGAGAATCTAACCATCTCCCCTTGATATTCAATGGCATTACCATCGCTGAATCCCGCACTATCAACATCCTGGGGGTTACCATTGACCAGAAACTGAACTGGAGTAGCCATATAAATACCATAGCTGCAAGAGCAGGTCAGAGGCTAGGAATCTTGTGGCGAGTAACTCATCTCTTGACTCCCCTAAGCCTGCCCACCATCTACAAGGTACAAATCAGGCGTGTGATGGAATACTCTCCACTTGCCTGGATGGGTGCAGCTCCAAAAACACTCAAGAAGCTCAACACCATTCAGGACAAAGCAGCTTACTTGATTATCACCCCATCCACTCCCTCCACCACCGACACACAGTGGCAGCAGTGTGTACCATCTACAAGATGCACTGCAGCAATGCACCAAGGCTCCTTAGACAGCACATTCCAAACCCGCAACATCTACCACCTAGAAGGACAAGGGCAGCAGATGCATGGGAACACCACCAACTGCAAGTTCCCCTCCAAGCCACACACCATCCTGACTTAGAACTATATTGCCGTTCCTTCACTGTCGCTGGGTCAAAATCATGGAACTTCCTTCTTTACAGCACTGTCGGTGTACCTACCCCACATAGACTGCAGTGATTCAAGAAGGCAGCTCACCACCACCTTCTCAAGGGCATTTAGGCACGGGCAATAAATGCTGGCCTAGCCAGCGATGCCCACATCCCAGGAATGATAAAAAAATCGTGCCATTTCAGCGGTTACAAAGCTATCTGTATTGGTGAATAATCATTCTGAACAGAAAACAATACAAGTCTGGCTCTTTTGAAGCCTTTCAATGTGTAGGGATTCAAAAGTGGAAAGTATTACATCAAATATACTTGGAAAACAAGATGCTTCTGATGAATGATTCAAGGTTATGGTATTCGCTGCTTCATTTTGGTGAAGTTGAGACTGTTTACTTTGGAGTGAGGAGGGAACCACAGTAACAAAGAAACACAGATTGACTTGTAAAATTGTGGATGGGACTATAACACAAGAGGGATCCTTCCAAAACGCTCGTGTGTTACATTCATAAGACAGTGGGACTGCTGCCTCACTCCTGTGCTTTCAGCTCAGCAAGGCACTGCCTCGAGGTCACCATAGTAACAGTCTTCACATTCTTGAGTCACCAGAGAAACCAAAGAATCTGATTTATGTGTTAGTCTTGAATATTTGGCAAAACAGTAAAACATAGCAGATAATTCTGCAGGAAAAGAATGTACAAGCATTACCATTAATAAAATAGAATAATCCACATTTAATATGAATTTTTTTGTTTGAAAGAAAGGTAAATTCAAAGTAAAATCAGGTGGAAAAAATGTAGCGCAATCTTGTTTCCGCTTCTGTTTCAAGGCTTGTGTAAATTAATGGAATTTACAATTCCTCAGTCATTATGATGTTCCCAACAGCAGGACCAGAAGTTGGCGTAACCTCTGCTCCTACCATTTTTCCCGCCTCCCACTCGATTTTATATTTAAATGAATGTTGCGGTGATGGTCATGGGAGACATATGGGATCATGTGGCAGGGACATCCTTTCATTGTCACTGGGTCGCCATTCTATGTTTGCAGCCTCAAGGAACAGTGGCCTTCCTGTCATGTAAGTCTGTTCAGAGTTATCAAAATGAAATGCTTTACTTAATTCAAAATGCTTTTGCCTCCCTTAATCTATGAAACCCAGCACCACTGCACATTTTTTTCCCCCTACAGCAAAAGCAAAGCAGATGTTAGCCAGCCGGCAGTGTCCCGCCCCACGGTTCGGTGATGCCTCCCTGCAAGTGCTCCCCCAGGCCGTCAGGGAAGGCGGGAAGTCCTTCTCTCTGCAGATGGAGTCAGATGACCCCCCCCCCCCCACCCCACCTGATCAAGGCGGCCTGGATAGAAGTAGCAGAGGAGGTCTCAAACTATGGGGTGATGCACAGAACCTGGGTTCAGTGTCGAAAACAGATCAATGACTTTCTCAGATTGGCGAGGGCAAGTTGTCTTGACAATGCTGTTCCATTATTGTTCTCCCTGGCTCCATGTCTTTAAGACAAAAGGGAGACAAGGCATGCAGTGGAATGCATGAGCAACCTTGGTGCCAGACACTTAATGATTGTGTGCAAAGTTGATTATTGGCATTGTTTATGTGCTTGGATGTGTCATGCAAAAGTCACTCCGGAATGAGTGATGTCGATGCATATATACAATGGTTGTGATGCATCTTTTGACATGTCATTAAATCTGTACTGTATCCTGAAGGATAAACGCACCCACAAACAGGAGAAAGGGTCCCTGACTTCAGGGTGCTGACCCCAGATGAGGAGGAGGCATCAGAAATTGCAAGAGAGGAGGGAGACAGGGCAATCACAGATGGCAAAGCAAGATCCATAAGGCGTAACAATGAAGTGTCATCTCCACTCTTGCAGCCAAATGTGCACCAAAGGAAACTGTGTGAACTCATGTGTATCTGACGGTTATTGTGCCTCTGTGTCTCCACTGCAGGTGCCCGCACTCGAGTGATGCAACACAGCGAGGCCCAAGACTCCTCCTCTGGGGAGGAAGAGAAAGACAATGCCCAAAAAGGTGCACCATTAGCTGCCTCTTCTTCCAGTGCAGATACATCCACACAGTCCACGAGGGGTTTAAAATTAGAATCTGGGTCACAAGCTGGTGGTCAGGACATAGAGAAGTCCCAGCAGCTGAAGGAGCATTTGCCAGCCGAGTCCCCTGGCAATCGGAGGACTGCTGGGGACAAGGCCCCTGCTCAGCCCCATGCTTATGATGATCTTCTGTTTGTTGCGAAGAGCAGTCTTCTGGATGTGCAGCAAAGCCATGTGGAAAATATGTCAGATGCCTGAGGTCATGCATGGCTTTGCGTGTGCCATGGAGGAGTCCGTGCAGACCATGACATCTGCCATGTCCCAGGCATTTGAGCGTATGGCTTCCTCAGTAGAGAGTTTAGCGAGCTCTGTGTCGAGTTTGGTTGAGCACTCCAGCCACTTGCATTCTGACCTGCACTTCATCACTGTTGCCGTGGGCTCGATGCAACAGAGTCTAAGTGAGAGGGGACCGAGGAACCTGGACCTCCCTACAGGTGCTCCTCCCCCTCAGGGAGACAGGCAGGTGCCATTGTGTACACAGATGGAGGAGAAGCACATGCCAGCTGCCCCGGAGCCTTCCTCTCAGGACACCCCCAGGGTAAGCGGTCTTGTCCTCCACCCCCCCACCACCCCGACATTGACCCCCTTACCTCCAGAAGGTGAGCACATGGGGGATACTCAAGCACCAATTGCTGCAGACCTCCAGAAGGATGGAGCCATCAAGGCCTTATTCCTCCAGAGGACATCTGCCACAGTCATCCACAGCAACACTGAGCAGACTGCCTCCACCTCAGCTGCTAATGTCAGGGTAGCACCTAGACATAGTGGTAGGAAATGTAAGAGGAAAAAGTTTTGAGCACAAAGGTGGCACTGGTGTTGTAAATATCAGGCACATTTTGCTCCATGTTCAATACATCTTTATTTAGTTTAATATTTGGTGCACTCTTGTAAGTCATTTGCTTGGTTTCATTTGTAAAGGAAAATGTTTATTGGAGGCAGACAGCAGAAATGCATTGTTGCTTGCAATGTCTTTTAGAAAGTGTCCAGTGTCGATTTTTCACTTTGATGTCAGCCTTCAGTCTTCAATGATGGCTATATCTCGTCTGCGTATTTTTCAATTTTTGAACTACCAACATGCCTTCCATTTGTGGATAATCAGACACACCTTTACTTTCCTAGCATTGTTGTGTTCTCCTTTCCATCATAGCCCAAAGAACATTAGATCTGCTGGTCACATCAAAGTAATGCAACACTGTAGCTTCCTATGTCTGCTGGCTAATGCCTTAATGCGTTCCAATATTTTCATTGGAGACGTTTTTAATGAAGTGGATAACACATAGGCTGTTTGCCACATCTCCGCTGCAGTGCTGCTGTCATTAGAGTCCTTTTTGATTGCAGCAATGATTAAGACCTCAGGCGTATTGTGAACATATTTGGAGAATGTATGTTTTCTCCTGTCAACGTTCCTTTTTGAACTGGCTTATTGTTGGCTGAATTGTGCAAATATGAGGTTTTCCCTTATGTCCGTGCTATGTCTCTCCATGGCCCTTATATATATGATTCGATTGTCGGAGCTGGAACAATTCAGTCACTACCTCTTTGGTGAAACAGGCACCTCAAATACTGCAAAAAAACAGAAAGTGATGGAAAAACTCAGCAGGTCTGGCAGCATCTGTGGAGACAGAAGCAGAGTTAACGTTTCAGGTTAGTGATCCTTCTTCTGAACTGGACCCTTCTTCAGAACCAGTTCACCACCTGCATACAATTAAACACAATTAGAATACAATTAACACCATCCATTCAGGGTCTTTAGGAAGCACTTCTCCTCCATCCACATCAACCAGGAGCAGTATTTGAGGTAAGAAAAGCAAAATACTGCGGATGCTGGAAATCTGAAATAAAAACAAAATGAGCTGGAAAAACGCAGCAGGTCTGGCAGCATCTGCGGAGAGAGAAGCAGAGTTAACGTTTCAGGTCAGTGACCCTTCTTCAGAACTAGCAAATATTAGAAATGTAAAAGGTTTTAAGGAAGTAAAGCTGGGGTGGGGCAAGAGATAATAATAGAAAAGGTGTTGATCGGACAAAATCACAGAGAATAACTGACCAGAAGGTCATGGAGCAAACGGTATGTTAATGGTGTGCTGAAAGACAAAGCGTTAGTACAGAGAGGGTGTTAATGGACAGAAAACTGAGCAGCCTGGCCCCAAGCACAAACATGAAAAAAACAGTGGGTAGGCTCAGTAGAAACTACCTAAACAAACTAAAATAAAATAGACACATAAAAAACAAAAAAGACAAAAGAAAGAATAACTAAAAATAAAAATAAAATGGGGGGCCCGTCATGCTCTGAAATTATTGAACTCAATGTTCAGTCCAGCAGGCTGTTGTGTGCCTAATCGGTAAATAAGATGCTGTAACTCGAGCTTGCGTTGATGTTCACTGGAACACTGCAGCAAACCCAGGACAGAGATGTGGATATAAGAGCAGGGAGGGGCGGTTGCTGGAATGGCCAGCAACCGGAAGGTCGGGGTCATGCTTTCGGACTGAGTAGAGGTATTTGGCAAAGTGGTCACCCAATCTGCATTTGGTCTCCCCAATGTAGAGGAGACCACATTGTGAAAAGCGAATACAATATACTAAATTGAAAGAAGTACAAGTAAATCGTTGCTTCACCTGAAAGGAGTGTTTGGGACCTTGGATAATGAGGAGAGAGGAGGTAAATGGGCAGGTATCACACCTCCTGCGATTGCAGGGGAAGATGTTGTGGGAAGGGGACGAGGTGGTGGGGGTAATGGAGGAGTGGACCAGGATGTCGCAGAGGGAATGATCCCTTTGGAATGCTGACAGGGAGGGGAGGCGAAGATGCGTTTGGTAGTGGCAGAAATGGTGGAGTATGATCCTTTGGATGTGGAAGCTGGTGGGGTGGAAAGTGAGGCCAAGGGGAACCCTATCGCAATTCTGGGTGGAAGGGGAAGGGTTGAGGGTAGAGGTGCAAGAAATGGACCAGATATGGTTGAGGGCCCTGTCGACCACAGTGGGGGGAAATCCTTGGTTGAGGAAAAAAGAAGACATAACAGAAGCGCTGTCATGGAAGGTAGCATCATCAGAACAAATGTGTCAGAGACGGAGAAACTGCGAGAATGGAATAGAGTCCTTATAGGAGGCAGGGTGTGAAGAAGTCTAAACGAGGTAGCTGTGGGAGTCAGTGGGCTTATAATGAATATTAGTAGACAGCCTATCCCCAGAGATGGAGACAGAGGAGTCGAGGAAGGGAAAGGAAGTGTCGGAGATGGACCATGTAAAGGTGACAGAAGGAAATTAGAGGCAATGTTGATAAAGTTTTCCAATTCCAGGCGGGAGCAAGAAACGGCACCGATACAGTCATCAATGTACCGGAAAAAGAGTTGGGGGAGGGGGCCTGAGTAAGACTGGAACAAGGAATTTTCGACATATCCCACAAAAAGATGATGGCTCTGAATGGACATCAAAACATGGTAGATTGAGCATAGACAATGCTTTATTGATATGCAATGCAGTGATAAGGGATCGGGGATCGCATGTCTCTGCAGTGATCCAAAATAATTTTTTTTTGATAGGGTGGTTATTTTGGACAGATCAATGTGTGTGTATTCACTGTACAACCTTCCTGTGTGTCACTCCAACCGTCTCCAAGTTAATATGCTGTCTGTGAAAGTAGACAAAAACCCTCCAAACTTTTCATACCTAAAGTAATATTTCCAGTTTTTCACTATCTTTTACTATTGACCACATCGCCATTGTGATGTCCTCGGAATTGGAGTGAGGTTTAGCCGAGGTTCGCTTAAGATATGTGAGGCAAAGACAGAGACAGCAGGCACAGGCCGTTGATCATGAAGGTTTTTGTTATTCTGTCCCAGTTTCACTTTCCCTTTGCTAGCATGTGTGTTCGACAGCACAAGAGTGACAATGCAATTGCAATTTCAAAACATTATGACACTACAGTGTTTATTATTAGTTATCCATTTTGGTAGAAAAAAAACAAAGCGTATTTCTTAAATAGTGAGAGGTTGGGACCTGGGTGTCTTTGTTCATGAGTCACTAAATCTAGCATACAGGTGCAGGAAGCAATTAGGAAGGCAAATAGTATGTTGGCCTTCATCACAAGGGGGTTTGAGTACAGAAGTAAAGATAGCTTGCTGCAATTGTATAGAGCCTTGGTGAGATTGCACCTGGAGTATTGTGTACAGTTTTGGTCTCCTCATCTAAGGAAGGATATACATGCCATAGAGAGAGTGCAACCAAACTAATCCCTGGGATAGCGGGATTGTCTTATGAGAAGAGATTGAGGAAACTGGGCTGTATTTTCTAGCGTTCGAAGAATGAGAAGTGATCTCATTGAAACTTACAAAATTCTTACATGGGAATATGATAATATTGCTATCACAGAGACATGGTTGAGGGAAGGGCAGGACTGGCAGCTCAATATTCCAGGATATAGAATTATCAGGCATGACGGGAGGGGGGGTGGGGTTGGGGAGGGGAGGTGGGGGGGGGGGTGGGTGGTGTAAAAGAGGAGGTGGTATTGCACTGTTGATCAAGGAGTCAACTACTGCAGTAAGGAAGGATGATATCTCAGAATGTTCCTCAAATGAGGCTATATGGGGAGAACTTAAAAGCAAACAAGGGTCAATCACTTGGCTGGGAGTGTACTACAGGCCTCCAAGTAGTCAGGGAGAGATAGAGGAGCAGATATGTAGGCAAATCTCAGCGAGGTGTAAAAATAATAGGGTACTAATAGTAGGGGATTTCAACTTCCCCAGTACTAACTGTGATAGTCTCAGTGCAAAAGGCTTAAAGGGGGTGGAGTTCTTAAAATGCATCCAAGAGAGGTTTTTGAGCCAGCACGTAGAAAATCCTACAAGAGAAGGGCAGTACTGGACCTAATCTTAGGGAATGAAGCCGAACAAGTGGTAGAAGTGTCAGCAGGGGGAGCATTTTGGGGATAGTGACAATAACTCTGTAAGATTTAAGGTAGTTATGGAAAAGGACAAAGATGGATCGGAAATAAAGGTACTGAATTGGGGGAAGGCCAATTTCAATATGATAAAACAGGATCAGGCCAAAGTGGACTGGGAGGAGCTACTTGTAGGAAAGTCTACATCAGACCAGTGGGAGTCATTCAAAGAGGTAATAGTGAGAGTTCAGGGCCAATATGTACCTGTTAAGGTGAAGGGTAGGATCAACAAGTCCAGGGAACCCTGGATGTCAAGGGATATAGCAGATTGGATAAGGAGAAAAAAAGGAGGCTTATGGCAGATTTGGAGGGCTGAAAATAATGGAGGCCCTGGAAGAATATAGAAAGTGTAGGGGGCACTTAAAAAAGTAAATAGGAGAGCGAAGAGGGGGCAAGCAAGATAAAGGAAAATGCCAAGGCATTTTAAAGTATATTAAGGGCAAGAGGATAAGCAGGGAAAGAGTAGGGCCCATTAGGGACCAAAGTGGCAATCTGTGTGTGGAGCCGGAGGACATAGGTGAGGTTTTAAATGATTACTTTTCATCTGTGTTCACTATGGAGAAGGACGATGTAGGTGTAAAGATCAGGGAGTGGGATTGTGATATACTTGAACAAATTAGCATTGAAAGGGAGGAGGTATTAGCAGTTTTAGTGGGCTTAAAAGTGGATAAATCCCCAGGCCCAGATGAGATGCATCCCAGGCTGTTATGTGAGGCAAGGGAGGAGATAGCAGGGGCTCAGACACAGATATTCAAGTCCTCTTTGGCCACAGGAGATGTGCCACTGGAGGACAGTGAATGTGGTACCGTCATTCAAGAGGGGTAGCAGGGATAAACCAGGTAATTACAGGCCGGTGAGTCTAACATCAGTGGTCGGGAAACTATTGGAAAAAATTCTGAGGGACAGGATTAATCTCCACTTGGAGAGGCAGGGATTAATCAGGGATAGTCAGCATGGCTTTGTTAGGGGGAGGTCATGTCTAACAAACTTGTTTGAATTTTTCGAGAATGTGTAGATGAAGGTAAAGCAGTTGATGTAGTCAACATGGACTTCAGTAAGGCTTTTGATAAGGTCCCGCAAGAGAGATTGGTCAAGAAGGTAAAAACCCATGGAATCCAGGGCAATTTGGCAAATTGGATCCAAAATTGGCTTTGTGGCAAGAGGCAAAGGGTGATGCTTGAGGGTTGTTTCTGCGATTGGAAGCCTGTGACCAGTGGTATACCGCAGGGATCGGTGCTGGGACCCTTGCTGTTTGTCGTGTACATTAATGATTTCGACGTGAATATAGGAGGTATGATCAGTAAGTTTGCAGATGGCACGAAAATTGGTGGTGTCTTAAATAGTAAGGAGGAAAGCCTTAGATTACAGGATGATATAAATGGGCTGGTAAGATGGGCAGAGCAGTGGCAAATGGAATTTAATCTGAGAAGTGTGAAGTGATGCATTTTGGGAGGTCTAACAAGGCAGGGGAATTTACAATGGGTGGTAGGACCCTAGGAAGTACAGAGGGTCAGAGGGACCTTGGTGTACTTGTCCATTGATCACTGAAGGCAGCAGCACAGGTAGATAAGGTGGTTAGGAAGGCATATGGGATACTTGCCTTTATCAGCCGAGGCATAGAATATAAGAGCAGGGAGGTTATGATGGAGTTGTATAAAACGCTAGTTTGGCCACAGCTGGAGTAATGTGTACAGTTCTGGTCGCCACACTATAGGAAGGATGTGATTGCACTGAAGAGGGTGCAGAGGAAATTCACCAGGATGTTGCCTGGGCTAGAGCATTTCAGCGATGAAGAGAGACTGGATAGGCTAGGGTTGTTTTCCTTAGAGCAAAGAAGGCTAAAGGGGGACCTGATTGAGGTATACAAAATAATGAGGGCCATAGATAGGGTAGATAGGAAGAAATGTTTTCCCTTAGCGAAGGGGCCAATAACCAGGGTGCATAGATTTAAGGTAAGGGGCAGGAGGTTTAGAGGGGATTTGAGGAAAACTTTTTTTCACCTAGAGGGTGGTTGGAATCTGGAACACACTGCCTGAAGGGGTTGTAGAGGTAGGAACCCTCACAACATTTAAGTACTTAGATGAGCACTTGAAATGCCATAGCATACAAGGCTATGGGCCAAGTGCTGGAAAATGGAATTAGAATAAGTAGGTGCTTGATGGCCAGCATAGACATGATGGGTTGAAGGGCCTGTTTCTGTCCTGTATGACTCTATGACTCTATGAATGAGAATGTAAGCACCTTTAGCATATCTGGTTATTACAGCAGAAGACAAAATTGTAACAAAAATAGTGGTAAATGACTCCCAGGACTGCCAAAGGAACAGTTCTTCAGGTGTGATCCAAAGTATTATTATGTGATGAACTGCACAAAGTGAAATGACAGGGACCTCAAAATGACAACACGATGAAGTGAAATCTGAGGAAGAAGATGAAGATAATGATGAATCTGAACAAATTGTATTGGTCACAAAGTGTTTTAGTCTTGTGATGAATGCGTAAGTTGTGGACTCCTTTAACTGTGCAGTAATAGATTGTGCTTATACTTCAACAGTATATGGGACATAAACAAGAAATGCTGGAATCACTCAGCAGGTCTGGCAGCATCTGTGGAAAGAGAAGCAGAGTTAACGTTTCGGGTCAGTGACCCTTCTTCGGAACTGACAAATATTAGAAAAGTCACAGACTATAAGCAAGTGAGGTGGGGGTGGGGCAAGAGATAACAAAGGAGAAGGTGTAGATTGGACCAGGCCACATAGCTGACCAAAAGGTCATGGAGCAAAGGCAAACAATATGTTAATGGTGTGTTGAAAGACAAAACATTAGTACACTCCCCCCTGCTCTCATGCTCACATCTCTGTCCTGGGATTGCTGCAGTGTTCCAGTGAACATCAACGCAAGCTCGAGGAACAGCATCTCATCTACCGATTAGGCACACTACAGCCTGCCGGACTGAACATTGAGTTCAATAATTTCAGAGCATGACAGCCCCCCATTTTACTTTCATTTTTAGTTATTTTTTCTTCCTTGTTTTTACATTCTTTTTTACATTTTTTACAATCTTTTTTTTTGCATTTATTTCATTTCATCTTAGTTTGTTCAGTTTGCTTACCCACTGTTTTTTTTCAGGCTTGCACTTGCTGCTGTTCAATATTCAGTGTATTTACACCTAATCTGTACTAATGCTTTGTCTTTCAACACACCATTAACATATTGTTTGCCTTTGCTCCGTGACCTTTTGGTCAGCTATGTGGCCTTGTCCAATCTGCACCTTCTCCTTTGTTATCTCTTGCCCAACCCCCACCTCACATGCTTATAATCTGTGACTTTTCTAGTATTTGTCAGTTCCGAAGAAGGGTCACTGACCCGAAACGTTAACTCTGCTTCTCTTTCCACAGATGCTGCCAGACCTGCTGAGTGATTCCAGCATTTCTTGTTTTTGTTTCAGATTTCCAACATCCGCAGTATTTTGCTTTTATTTTAGTATATGGGACATATTGGTCAACATGTTATCTTGATTCACTAAGTAGTAAGGATCAATGCAAGGTTAAGGAATATAAATGCACTATTTGCTTTAGGTTTGGTGATAACAACACATTGAGTTTTCTAAAGAAAGCTGCAATTCCATGTAAAATAGCTGAAGTAAGCCATTTTATAAGTACTGATGTAGTCTTTAGTGAGATATCTATGTTGTTGAGTAAACCTTGAAAAAAAAGGCACAAATAAAACTTAACATGGAGCACGATGAGGCAATTATTTTTGTAAAGTCAGTGTATCTGCAGTTTACCCAGTTAGGACATGATTTTACTCCCTTAACAAAACCTGATATTTCTTATCAGTGTGTTAGACAAGTGCTAATTGCATCAGGTGATACGAATTAGAGGAAAAAAATTGTCCTGAAGTTACACAGACAATTTACTCACCTTATTTATCAAAGATTAACCATCATGCTAAAATATGCAGTTGTGGTTGATGAAGAGTATACGAGACTAATAGAAGAGATTAGTCAGAAGTGTGAAATCTGTAAAAAGTATTGGAGGACACCGCTCTGTCCGATTGTAAACTTTTCATTGGCATTTGACTTTAACAAGATAGTTGCCATGGTTCGAAAGATATGAGACAAAGCCAGAAATATTTTCAACCTTCATTTTATAGGCGTTCAGTTAGTAGGTCGCCTCCTGGAAGGTTGCACCAGCGGGCATGTTGATGACATGGGTGGGCTCGGAATCCCTATGTGGGCCCGACATCGGGGTCCCAATGCCTGCTGGAAAATCCAGTGAATCCGTAAGTGACTCTTGTGTCAGATAATGATCACAAACTGGAGAAAGAACCTCTGATAGTGCAAGAGGGAGATCTCGCAGTAGTAGCCCCAACAGGCATATAAGTGGAAGTAGAGGCTGTAGCTTGAATAGCTTGGACAGGAAACGGAAGGACTCAGAACAGTCTCACAACGGAACTAGAAGCAGAAGTCCTCACGATTGTGAAGTTTTCATGGCTACCAATAAACATGAGGATAAACTAATAAGAGAAGCAAAGCAAAGGGGATTAGATAGTTTTCAGTTTATTCTGAGGTACCAGATAAGGATTAACCAACTTTGCCACATAAGTGTATTTGTACTGAATAGTCCTTGCGTGTGGGGCTCAGAAGGCTAAAGGGAGGTTAGTTGCTCGGGGTTTTGAAAGGTGACTGGTCAATACAGATGTTAGAGTGGATTCTGCCACAGCTGGAAAAGTAATCTTAAAAATTCTTTTAGCTCTTTTGGCCACATATTCATGGAAGTGTAGGTCAATCAACATAAAAGCTACATTTCTGAAGAGCATTTCTTTTCAGAGGAAAGTGTTTCTGAAACCACCCAAAGTGGCAGCAGATGCAGAATGTGATGGAATCTGTGGTCTGCAGTACCCAATGGGAAATGGATGTGAGCTATTATCTGAATAGATGGCTTGTCAAATGTTCTGGCAGGTGCATTGACCCTGGTCGCAAAAGATTTTTGTTTCAGAAATCAGAATGTCCTAATAGAAATTGAAAACAAATACTTCAGGCTGCTCGCGTAACTAAAACTGGTTGGGGCCAGATAAAAGGGTGTGACAGTGCCATCCAAGTTCAGACAGCAAGAAAGCTTTGTTTTACATAATAAAAACAAGAAATGCTGGAAATACTCAGCAGGTCTGGTAGCATCTGTGCAGAGAGAAGCAGAGTTAATGTTTCAGGTCAGAAACCCTTCTTCAGAACTTTGCGTTGTTTTACAGCCAGGTTGAAGAAATTGAAGACTGGAACTAGGAGCGGGTTCTGCTTTTCGATGAACTGATTACCCAGACCCGACTATACAGCGGGATAATGGTGAAACTGGGAATCCACGCCATCAAGCTGGTCATGAGGAGAACTAAGAAGGCTCTGGAGAAATACGCCATTTTTCTTTTGGTGAAGACTGTCGTTCTGGAGTTCGGGATTAAAGTGAAACTGCTGTCAGTCGGGAATTGTGGCTGCATCTTGGAAGACAGAATCTGGAGACCTACCTGTGGAATTTCAGGGTTGTGAAGAACTGGGTGACTGTAATTTGCAGCCATACATGCTGAAAGGACTACTCAGAGGACTTGACGGACCCTTCTTTGTCGCATCTGATGTGTAATATTTAAGCTATATATATTGACTGATTTACTGCTAGTTCATGTTTAATTTATGTTGGTTTTGGTTTGAGTGTTGAAGTAAAATTTATAAAAGTGAAATATTGTCAGTTTGATTTTGTTTCCTAAATTGGAGTTAGTCAGTGGATTTGATTCTTTTGGTTTGTTGGTGATCTCCACGGGGATCATAACAAGAAGGAAAACTATGGAAACTAAACAAATGCACCTATGGCCTGAATGATGCTTCCAGGGCATGGAATTTTTCATGAGATCTGTTGCTGAAAATAGGTTGTGTTCAACTAAAACCAGATCATACAATATTTAATAGTATAAAGGAAAGCTTGCAGGCATCTTCATAATGAATGTTGATGATTTCTTATGGGGTCAGCCATGATCTTTTTTGAAAGGCAGAGCAAGCCCGAAGGGCCGAGAGGTCAACTCCTGTTCCTATTTTCTATGTTTCTATGGGTGGTACTGTGGAATTTGATAAATATGTTATTAATAAGATTGGAGTAGAATTTCAAATTGGAAGTCAGGCTTGTGAGGCTTTTACATATATTGGTTTAGATATTAAGCAAGTACCTCTGGAATAATTTTAATTCAACAATCCTATTTAGCACAATAAAAACAGAAAATGCTGGAAATACTCAGCAGGTCTGGCAGCATCTGTGGAGACAGAAGCAGTCAATGACCTTCTATACTTTCATCAGAATAATTAAAGGGGTATCTTGCAAAGCAATGCTTTGTACAAAATATGCAGATCTTTGATTTAATTTGTTTTGAAATGTTTTTTGTAAATGTGAAGTCTAATTTCTGTTTAAAGAGAAGGGACTCTGTTAATTGTATATTAATTGTATTTAATTGTCTGCAGCTAGTGGGCATTAATCAGGGATTCACCTGTGCTCCTATAAATAGGAACAGATTGAAACTGTGGTAGTTGGATTAGGAAGTATTTGCTTGTAATGTATATCTCTGTAAATGAATGCTGAGGAAGGTATGTAAAGATTGGCTCAAGTTCAGGCATACTTCCCCTTGATTTCAGAAGTATAACAGATGGGGACTTCTATTGCAAGCCCTCCTCCTCCTCCCTTTGCACACAGCTTCCCCTCACTGCTGCCGATGCTCCATTTCCAAATCATGCTACAGCCCAAGAGGGTCTGCAAATATAGCCCCCATTATTGAAGCAGGCTTTCTCTTGAGAGGCCTCCTGAACACAAATTCAGCTGGAAGTGTTTAAGAGAGGATGTTAGCTGGACCTGTGTAGTCGTAAATGGCAGATTGTGCACCAAATCAGCATTACAGGCTATTTGACATCATGATACATTCACTTTGCATGCTTCTGGCGCACACACGGCATGCCCGCCTGTCAGTCAATAGGTGACACGCAGGACACATTGGAAATGCCTAAACATGTCCAGGTGGATAATTTTGCAGTTTTGGGCTTCCTTAGAGCCAGCACCAGCGACACTACAGATCCAATTTCATAGCCCTTATTTTTGGTATTTTATCTGTGTTAAAGAAATAATCCACATTTCAAAATTTTCCATTTAGAGCCATCCTCGTGCAATTATCAGTTCAAACTCGAATCGAGTACCCTAAGTATACTGCACCTTAAACAGGAAATAACTGCGGCACCTGAGAGGTATTCTGGGTCAATGCTATTTCTGCTGAAGTATTCCACTGGACCCAAAACATCTGGTTTGATTTAGTTGAGCAGACTGGTTCATCCAATGGAGAGGCTGGAGAAGCTGAGATTGTTCTCCTCAGAGCAGAAAAGGTTCAGCAGAGATTTAATAGAGGTATTTAAAATTAGGAAGGGCTTTGACAGAGTAAATAAGGAACAGATATTTCCAGTGGAAGGAGGGTCGTTAACCAGAGGACAGAAATTGAAGACCATTTTCAGAAGAACCAGAGGTGAGATTAAAAATAAATTGAAGCAGTGAATTGTGTTGATCTCGAATACATTGTCTGACAGGGTGATTGAAGCAGATTCAATAGTAACTGTCTGAAGGGAATTCGGTAAATACCTGAAGATGATAAATAGGGTAAAGGGATAAATCGGACAGCTCTTTCAACGAGCTGCTGCAGGTACAATTGGCTGAATGGCCTCCTTCTCTGCTGTATAATTCTCTAAAATTGTTAACAGTGATTTCCACCTCTTGTTCAGGATGACTATTTCTTCATATTCAGTCGCAGAAAAATATCAATGATGTGATTCAGTGCATCACCATTGTTATTCAGTAACCCTGAAGATAAATTAATTAAGAAATCAATTTGGTTGAAGCAAAATTAAGCCCTTATCCCCAGGAATTAGTTTTAATTAAATATAGGACACAGTCCCTCGCATACTCTCAATAATAAGTCTTAAATCTGCCACAGAAACACTTGTGATTCATTATTTCAAGTGAGAGCTTGGTTAATGGGTCGCACTTCTGCTTTTGACTGACAGAAGGCTGCTGATTCAAACCTCACTCTAGGGCTTGGGTATCTGACTTAGGCTGAAATGTTATTAAGGCAGTGTTATATCATTGGAGGTGCTGTTTTTCAGATGAGGTGCTAGATTGAGACATTGGCCCTGATATTCACCAGGGTAGGGTTTCGGAGCAGTGGAGGAGTTATGGTCAGGAAACCTGGAAGAACAGATTTCTCCGAGCTGTGCTTCTATTTTTTTTAACGTGATTCCTTGCCCATAAGCCATCTTGATTGCTAGACTTGGCTGCCTATCGGGCAGGGAATGCCCCAGAAAAGGCCGCAGCCGAGATCAGGTAGGTTTTGTGGTTGTTGGAATAGAGATCATGGGTGGGGCCAAGGATAGTGGGTAAAGTGTCATTGGGAAGGGGCAGGGGTGATCATGGAACATTTGAAGATTTCCAGGGAGGGCAAGTTGAGGGAGATCAGAGGGGTATCGAAGATTAGGGAGGGAGGAGATTTGCAGGGTAAATGGGAGAGTCATAGATCAGAATTGGTGATCACAGGTCACAGGTCGATGATAGGGTGTATCGGAGGAAGAATTGTGATGGATGAGTGTTTACAGGTAAGCGTATTGAACCTGGAGAGAACATTCCTGCTCCTTCTGGCCCACAGAGATGTAAAGGCACTTAGTTCATGGATTCAGCTCTTCTCTGCTCCTTTTACCTGCCAACTTTCTCGAGGCCTGGGTAACCTGGCCATCATGGGTTAAAAATAGAACCATTGTAAAAAATAGAAGCTGTAGACCCAGTAAAAACACATATAGCAAAAACACTTTAGAACTTAATTAAAACAAAGGGGAACAGCACACAGACAGCCGAGGAATTGTAGATATGATTATGGAAAAGGTATTGAGGAGGATCCCAGAAACTAGGAGTCGTCATGGACACCAGATATGATTAAATAAAAGGTATTGAGGAGGATCCCAGAAACTGCCCTTGGACTTAGCAGATATAGGGAGTCGTCATGGACACCAGATATGATTAAACTCATAATAGTCAATGGGAAACTGTAAAGTTTTAACAGGTTCTCACTGAGCCAAATAAGGAATTATCATTATGTCATTATACCAGACCCCTATGAGTAAGTAAGAGGGGCGGGTCTTTGAAACAAGATTTAACCCCTGACTGAAACTAAGGAAGGTACGAGAACCCCGGGGAAGAACACTCGAGAAGATACCCTGAGCCAGGGGCTCAGAGAACAGAAGAGCAGCCGCAAGTCCGAGACTGATCACCTCGTGTCTTGACAGGTAGTATACTGTACAAGTCGTGAGAGCTTGTACTTGATGATTTAGTGTGGGAATAAAGTATTGAGATACCTTTCACCAATCGGACTCCATGGATTCTTTAAGAGTAGCGTGCGTGCGTGTTAGGCACAACAAAGCACGTAGCCTCCTTAAAAAGTTTCAAAGACCTAACCACCTATTGAGAATAGATTGATTGCTTGCCCCTCTTTCCGCCACTGTTAAAACTGGAAGTGGGGTTGCATTTCTGCTTCAGATTTTTAACATTTGAACCTCCCACTTGATCCAAACCCATCCATTTTTAGGATTAAATAACCCCCTTGTCTGTATGTTTAGGTGGACGTTAAAGATCTCATGGCACTATTTGAAAGGTAGCAAAGTTCTGCATTTATCATGCAACCAACTTCATTAAGACAGATTTACTGGTCATTTATCGCATTGCTTGTGTTGGACCTCACTACACAATACTTGGCTGTCATATTTATCGACAAGAACAGTAACTGCAGGCAGGATTTTTCCCAGCATTGGAACCATTTCTGGGTCCCAACCCTGCTCCGGGATTGTGTGGGGGTGGGAGGGGTGGCAGGGGGTGGGGGTTAGTGGGGGGGAGGGGAGGGGTCGCAGTCACAGCCTGCTACTTTCACCTATGTCAACTGCTAATAGGCTGAAGGGTGGGTTTGCAGGCCAATTAGCGGCAGTGGGCAAGGATGGAGGTGGGACTCTGAAAGTGTGGGCCTGATTTAAAGGCATAGTGGCAGCCGTTACTGTGGCAGCCGTTGCAATGGAAGCCCAAGGTCAGTAGAAGGAGAGGCAGAGGCCTGGCACTTGGGACAGGGCAATCCCACGATTTTCTGATGCAGCCCTTGAGGCTATGTTGAAGGCGGCAAGAGAGAGGTGAGGGGTCTTAATTCCAGAAGGTGGCAGGAAAAGGCCACCCAGCCAAACTAAGCAGGCCCTCCTGGAGGTGGCAGAAAGTGTCAGCAGCCGGTGTTGCCTGGAGGACCTGGGTGCAGTGACACCAAAGGTTCAATTACCTTTTTCCCTCTGGCAAGGTGAGTACAACGTGACACCCAGATGATCGTCTTCCATTTCTGTAGCCACCAGCATACACACCAGCTGTGCAGTCTGAAGGTGCATGATGCTCCTGCATATTGGAGTGTTGTATGCCCAGGATGATCACTGACCCATCAGCAAAGCCCAGAGCCCTAGCCCTGTTGAGGACCTGGAAACACTGATACATGCTGATTTTTATTTAAATGAGCTGCTGGTGAGAGAGGGAGCATTGCCTTATCTCTCTCTTTTGTCCTTACAGGAGGTTTTCTGCTCTGAGGTGAGTTCTCATGATCTGTTTGTGTCTCCCAGGGGTCAGTTGTGGAGGGGAGGATGCCAGTACAGGAGCATCACTGGGGGCCTCTGAAGAAACTGATTCAGTAGAGTCAGCGCCGTCACACCATACATACAAGTGCACCCTCACATTGGTGGGCCTCCTCCGCAGTTAGAAAGGATGGCACTGGGTGAAGAACACATCACTAGTGAGCAGGAGGAGGTGATGGAAGCAGAGGCAGCTGTGGGAAATCCCCCTTGGAGGATGGACGAAAGACACAGCCATGCTCACCTTGATGCAGATGCAGGGCCTCAGGAGTCAAAAACAAGGTGGCTCCATTTTGACCAGCAGCGTGAGATGCATATCCATATGTCAGAGTTTCCTGAAGCAGTGAGGAGTCATTGGCTCAGAATTGAGGAGTCCATTCAGCTCATGTGCACTACCATGGCTCAGGGCTTTGAACACATGAGCTCCTCCATTGACAGAGTGGCCAACCTCATGGAGAGCCATATGTGGCAGCATTCTGAGTGGATGCAGAAACAGCGCACTGACATGCACAGAATGAATGCAACGCCCTGTAGCATTGACCATTCAGTGGTGCTCATGGCACAAAGAGACCTGGAGTAGATTCCAGTTGCGGCCCAGCTGACGGACCCCTTCAGCAATCCAGAGCATCATCCAAGGGCTGAGGCAGTCATTCATGGGTATGAGGGTGCCATCTGCCCGGCGCACCATCATCATCATCAGCCACCTTGGCCCCTCTGACTGAGAGACTATCTATGCAGCACAGCCCTGTGACAGAGGTTGCTCCTGCATTGATGCCAGTGCAACAGCCTCTGGAGCTGCCCCCACTGGCACCTCTACCATGAGAACAACAGCCACATACATCTCAGCCGCAAGCAGACACACATGAGCAGGCTGCTTCCACCTGCTTCCACCTCATCCGAGGCCATAAGGGGAACACTGCGTAAAAATTGCCGAGAGCGGAGGCAGCACGTCAGTCAGCACACTGAGTGGTTCTCTGGGGTTTATTTCAGTTGTGAATGTGTATATTGTAATTTACGCTGGGTGGAGCACTACCTAGAACCGTACTCCAGGGAAAATGTTGTCACTGAGACCGCCCTCAATGCAGCCCAGTCTCTGCCATGGATGAGCTGGAAGAACAGCCAACAAAATCGGAACTCAGTGATGCCATTGATTCTCTGGCCAGAGAAAAATTCTTTGGGAAGGACGGCATTACCCCTAAAATAATCAATACTCTCAGATCCATGAACTGCTTTGCCTGTGCTGGGATGAGGGAGCAGTATCACAGGACATGCGCGTTGCCAATATCATTACCCTCTATAAGAGCAAGGGCGACCGCGGTGACTGCAACAACGACTTTGGAATCTCCCTGCTCAGCATAGTGGGGAAAGTCTTCGCTCGAGTCGTTTTAAACAGAGTCCAGAAGCTGGCTGAGCGTGTCTACCCTGAGGCACAGTGTGGCTTTCGAACAGAGATCCACCGTTGACATGGGCGGCACAGTGGCGCAGTGGTTAGCACCGCAGCCTCACAGCTCCAGGGACTCGGGTTCAGTTCTGGGTAATGCCTGTGTGGAGTTTGCAAGTTCTCCCTGTGACCGCGTGGGTTTTTGCCGGGTGCTCCAGTTTCCTCCCACAGCCAAAGACTTGCAGGTTGATAGGTAAATTGGCCATTATAAATTGCCCCTAGTGGTGGTAGGGAATATAGGGATTACTGCAGGGTTAGTACAAATGGGAGGTTGTTGGCCGGCACAGACTCGGTGGGCCGAAGGGCCTGTTTCAGTGCTGTATAATAAATATAAATGCTGTTCTCCCTTCGCTAGCTACAGGAGAAATGCCGCGAACAACAGATGCCCCTCTACGTTGCTTTCATTGATCTCACCAAAGCCTTTGACCTCGTCAGCAGACGTGGTCTCTCCAGACTACTAGCAAAGATCAGATGTTCACCAAAGCTACTAAGTATCATCACCTCATTCCATGACAATATGAAAGGCACAATTCAGCTGGCAGCACTTCATCAGACCCCTTTCCGATCCTGAGTGGTGTGAAACAGGGCTGTGTTCTCGCACCTACACTGTTTGGGATTTTCTTCTCCTTGCTGCTCTCACACGCGTTCAAGTCTTCAGAAGAAGGAATTTTTCTCCACAGAAGATCAGGTGGCAGGTTGTTCAACCTTGCCCATCTAAGAGCGAAGACCAAAGTACGAAAAGTCTTCATCAAGGAACTCCTCTTTGCTGACGATGCTGCATTAACATCCCACACTGAAGAGTGTCTGCAGAGACTCATCGACAGGACTGCAGCTGCCTGCAACGATTTTGGCCTAACCATCAGCCTCAAGAAAACGAACATTGGACAGGACGTCAGAAATGCTCCATCCAACAATATCGGCGACCACGCTCTGGAAGTGGTTCAAGGGTTCACCTACCTAGGCTCAACCACAACCAGTAACCTGTCTCTCGATGCAGAAATCAACAAGTGCATGGGAAAGGCGTCCGATGCTATGTCCACAGGCCAAGAGAGTGTGGGAAAATGGCGCACTGACACAAAGACAAAGACAAATAACAGTACAGCACAGGAACAGGCCATTCGGCCCTCCAAGCCTGCGCTGATCTTGATGCCTGCCTAAACGAAAACCGTCTGCACTTCCGGGGTCCGTATCCCTCTATTCGCATCCTATTCATGTATTTGTCAAGATGCCTCTTAAACGTCTCTATGATACCTGCTTCCAACACCTCCCCCGGCAACAAGTTCCAGGCACTCACCACCCTCTGTGTAAAGAACTTGCCTCGCACATCCCCTCCAAACTTTGCCCATCTCACCTGAAACCTATGTACCCGAGTAACTGACTCTTCCACCCTGGGAAAAAGCTTCTGACTATCCACTCTGTTCATGCCACTTACAACTTTGTAAACCTCTATCATGTCGCCCGTCCACCACCGTCGTTCCAGTGAAAACAATTTGAGTTTATCCAACCTCTCCTCATAGCTAATGCCCTCCAGACCAGGCAACATCCTGGTAAACCTCTTCTGTACCCTCTCCAAAGCCTCCACGTCCTTCTGGTAGTGTGGCGACCAGAATTGCTCGCAATATTCTAAGTGTGGCCGAACTAAAGTTCTGTACAGCTGCAGCATGACTTGCCAATTTTTATACTCTATGCCCTGACCGAAGGAGGCAAGCATGCCGTATGCCTTCTTGACTACCTTATCCACCTGCGTTGCCACTTTCAGTGACCTGTGGACCTGTACGCCCAGATCTCTCTGCCTGTCAATACTCCTAAGGGTTCAGCCATTTATTGTATACTTCCCACCTGCATTAAACCTTCCAAAATGCATTACCTCACATTTGTCCGGATTAAACTCTATCTGCCATTTCTCCGCCCAAGTCTCCAACCGATCTATATCCTGCTGTATCCTCTGACAATCCTCATCACTGTCCGCAACTCCACCAACCTTTGTGTCATCCGCAAACTTACTAATCAGACCAGCTACATTTTCCTCCAAATCATTTATATAGACTAGAAACAGCAAAGATCCCAGCACTGATCCCTGCGGAACACCACTAATCACATCCCTCCATTCAGAAAAGCACCCTTCCACTGCTGCACTCTGTCTTCTATGACCGAGCCAGTTCTGTATCCATCTTGCCAGCTCCCCTCTGATCCCGTGTGACTTCACCTTTTGTATCAGTCTGCCATGAGGGACCTTGTCAAATGCTTTACTGAAGTCCATATAGATAACATCCACTGCCCTTCCTTCATCAATCATCTTCGTCACTTCCTCAAAAAACTCAATCAAATTAGTGAGACACGACCTCCCCTTCACAAAACCATGCTGCCTCTCGCTAATAAGTCCATTTGTTTGCAAATGGGAGTAACTCCTGTCCCAAAGAATCCTCTCTAATAATTTCCCCACCACTGACGTAAGGCTCACCGGCCTATAATTTTCTGGATTATCCTTCATACCCTTCTTAAACAAAGGAACAACATTGGCTATTCTCCAGTCCGCTGGGACCTCACCTGTAGCCAATGAGGATGCAAAGATTTCTGTCAAGGCCCCAGCAATTTCTTCCCTTGCATCCCTCAGTATTCTGGGGTAGATCCCATCAGGCCCTGGGGACTTATCTACCTTACTACTTTGCAAGACACCCAACATCTCCTCATCGAACTTCATAGAACAGTACAGCACAGTGCAGGCCCTTCGGCCCACGATGTTGTGCCGAACCTTTAACCTACTCTAAGATCAAACTAACTACCTACCCTTCATTCTACTATCATCCATGTACCTATCCAAGAGTCGCTTAAATGCCCCTAATGTATCTGCTTCTACTACCACCACTGGCAGCGCATTGCACGCACCCACCACTCTCTGTGTAAAAAACCTACCTCTGACATCTCCCCGAAACCTTCCTCCAATCACCTTAATATTATGCCCCCTGGTGATAGCCCTTTCCACCCTGGGAAAAAGTCTCTGGTTATCCACTCTATCTATGCCTCTCATCATCTTGTACCCCTCTATCAAGTCACCTCTCATCCTTCTTCGCTCCAATGAGAAAAGCCCCAGCTCCCTCAATCTTTCTTCGTAGGACATGCCTTCCAGTCCAGGCAGCATCCTGGTAAATCTCCTCTGAACCCTCTCTAAAGCTTCCACATCCTTCCTATAATGAGGTAACCAGAACTGAACACAATATTCCAAGTGTGGTCGAACCAGGGCCTTATCGAGCTGCAGCATAACCTCGGGGCTCTTAAACTCAATCCCCCTGTTAATGAAAGCCAACACACCATACGCCTTCTTAACAACCCTATCAGGCCAAAGAAGAAGAAGAAGAATATATTCATAACACTGGAAATGTTGAGCCATGATCCCCGACATGTGAGCTTCCATTCTTTAATGGCAGGAGTGCAAAAGAGGGATGAAGTGACGAAGGAAAGTTGTGGTCTTTGAATGGGGACATTGAGACTGCTGGACGGATCTGTGCACCATGCATTGATGGTAAGAGTGAATCTAATCAAGGTTGTGTTTTCAATGGATGTGTTCTCACAGGCAGATCAAAGTGAGTGCCAGAGCCTTCAGTTCTGCTGGTTGAGTAGTGCTGAAGTGAAATGTGCCTAAATCAGATGTGCCCTGATGTTGGTGCCATCCTGATGAGAGCTTTGACTCTGAGCTGGCCCCGGCCACCTCCCTGCTCAGCATGAGAACCTCTCTGCCCTGCACCTTCCTCTTCCTTCTTCTCCTTTTCCTCCTCCTCCTCCTCTGATGTACTGAGTCTATGTAGCGCTGCACCCTCTTCAAGGTGCACACCTCTCTGGAGGGCCATATTATGGAAAGCACAGCAGATCACCACAATACATATGGCCCTTAGAGTAGTGTAGAGCAGGGTGTCACCTGACCGATCCAGACACTGGAAATCCATCTACCGAAGCCTGCACAATGGTGGTCCTTATAAACAGATGGCTTCGGTTGTAGTGCCTCACTGCCTCCGTCTTGGGGTGACATAAAGGTGTGAGTTGCCATCTTTTCTTTATCCCCTAGAAACTATCCACAAAGTTTCGGTGGTGACATGAAGAGCTGCGGTACCCTGGAATGCGGGAGGATGAAGGCATCATGGCAGCTGTTGTATAAGGACACGAAAGGGTTAATGTTGGAGACAGTGAGAGTAACCCTTCCCACTGAAGTGATAATGATCTAATAGTCACATGGTAAAGGGCTTTGGAAGAAGAGAGTGGCAGCACAAAAGATGCGAGCGAGAGAGGCTTGAGGAGAGTGTAAATAGAGATGTGTAAATAATAAGTTATTAGTTGACCTTATCCGGACTCTGAGACTTTATCAAGAATGTTCTAGCTACATTACTACCACAACAACAACACACAATATGGTGGCAACAGTTACAGTGACCTTGGGCTACCTTGCTAAGGTCAAAGCCAACCTACTGTTTCTGCAGGAGTGTGGGAGACCGCACCTCCGCACTTACAGGCAATGGTCATGATGGTGATCTCATAGGCTATCGATCTGGTGAGGAGGAAATGATTCCTGGGTGTTCTGCTGCCGGGAGGCAACTTCACCATCTCTGAAGAGAAGGAGGTGGTGGTGGTTGCCTCCTCTAGCAAACATAATGTACAACAATGCTCCGCTCCGGTTAATCTCCGTGTACATCCCATTCCAATACAGCGAACTGCTGATGGTCCTCCAGCAGCTCCCACTGCTGCTGGCATTGTCCAGACTGGTCACTCTAGGCGGTGACCTCAGCTGCACCATCGATGCAGCTGGACAATCCAGCAGTGATGTCAGCAAACTGGACGCGATGTCCAGATTCCTGTTGGAAACAGTAAAAGATGCCAAGCTGCACGACGTCTTCAGCAAACCTGCAGACGGAGCGCAACGTAGATACACCTGGTCAAGACCGGATGGGTTTTCCCATTCCAGGATTGACTTCCTGTTTGTGTCCTGTGCATTCACGGTCAGATCCATCGATGTCAGGCCGATGTTGTTCTCTGACCTCTGTCTTTTACAGGCCAACTGTCACATACAGGACGACCAGCGGGTTGGCAGCAGGGCATGGAAGCTGAATGCAACACTGCTGACCCCAGAGAACATTGAGTAACTCAAAAGGGATTACAAAGGTTGGAGAACCATAAAACCCCCCTTTGAGTCTCTGACAAACTGGTGGGAAGCGATCAAGGCGAACATCAAGAGGTTCTTCATCCTCAAAGTGTTCAGAGGGCTAGAGAGAGACAGAGGAAATATCCCGACTCCAGAAAAGAATGCAGAATCTGCTCCAGCTGCAGTCGATGGGGGTCAAGGTCAAGGAGGATCACCAAGAGGTGAAGAGCCAGCAGGCCTCGCTCTTTGCCGTGGAGGTCTCCAAGATCATTTTCCGGTCCAGAGTCCGCTCCATTGAGCGGGATGAGAGCACACACATGTGCTCGTGTTACTTCTTCCAAAAGGTACACAGAGAGAGCTCTGTGATCAGCAGACCGAAGGACGAGGATGGTTCGGTAACGTCTTCGCAGTCTGACATACTAAGGATCAGCAAATCCTTTTATGCTGGGCTGTACGACGTGAAGCCCACTGACAGCACAGCTTCCCAGTCCTTCCTGTCATCTAGCATGGAGGTCTTAGATGACAGAATGTGGGAGAGTCTGGACAAATCACTAACTCTGGACGAGCTGACAAAGGCCATCAGGCCCTTCCAGACGAGTAAAACTCCCAGAAGTGACGGCTTACCGGTTGAGTTGTATTCAACTCTGTGGGACTGGATTGGGCCAGACCTGCTGGAAGTATACGAGAATATGCTTCTAGCTGGCAGCATGTCAGAATCCATGGGAAAAGGAATCATCACCCTCTTCTACAAGCAGAAGGGGGAGTGGATGGAAATCAGAAATTGGCGGCCTATCTCACTGCTTAATGTAGACTACAAGATTCTGTCCAAGGTCATCGTCAGTTGGGTCAAGTCTGCTCTGCTCTGGATTTGGTGATTCACCCAGATCAGACCTGTACTGTATCCGACAGGAAGATCTCAGATAGCCTTGCGTTACTCAGGGATATGATCGCCTATGTACGGGACAGGAGGGTGGACACCTATCTCATCAGCTTGGACCAGCAGAAGGCTTTTGACAGGATATCGCACACGTACATGATGACATGCTTTCCAAAATAGAGTTTGGGGAGGGAATCTGCAATTGGATCAAACTGCTCTAACAAACATCAGTAGCGCAGTCTCAATCAATGGGTGGGAATCAGAAAGTTTCCCAATCAAATCTGGAGTCAGGCAGGGCTGTCCTCTCTCCCGTCTTGTTTGTTTGCTGTATCAAACCTTTTGCTGAGTCCATTAGGAAGGATGTGGGCATAAGAGGGGTGACAATGCCAGGCAATGGAGTCACTCCCTGTATATGGACAACGTCGCCACCTTCTGCTCAGATCTGCCCCGTTCGCAGGCTGATGAGCATCTGCGACCAGTTCGAACTGGCCTCGGGAGCCAAAGTAAATCGCGGCAAGAGCGAGGCAATGTTCTTTGGGAACTGGGCCAATTGATCCTGAAGGTGCTGGGAATATGGTTCGCAGGGACATGCGGCAAAAACTGGAAGGAGCGTATAGCCATGATAGAACATAAACTGAGCATGTGTAAGTAGCATTCTCTCTCCTGGTCATCAGGTGCGGGGTGCTCACGTTGTTACTGTACGTGGCGCATGTCTGGCCCATACTCTACTCCTGCGCTGTGGCGGTCGCTCGAGCCATCTTCCGCTTTATCTGGAGATCCAAAATGGACCGAGTCTGCAGGGTAACGATGTTCAAACCTCTGGATAAAGGGGAAAAGATCATAGCCAACATCGCCCTCATCTTGATGGCCACCTGTGTGTGTGATTGTATCAAGCTGTGCATAGAACCCCAGTACGCAAACACCAAGTGTCACTACATGCTGAGGTTCCATCTATCCCCGGTGTTGCAAAGGATGAGTCTGGCCACATTGCCGTGGAACGCTCCATACAGTTGGACCGTGCCATTCCACCTATCCTTCATGGAAAAGTTTGTGCAGAAAAACACCTTTGACCACCAATCCCTCAGGCAGTGGTCTGCACGGAATGTCCTCCAGGCCCTACGGGAAAAAGAGCTGGTGGATCCTGTTGGATGGTTCCCCGAGCAGACTGCCAAAGCCATTTGGCAGAATGCCTCGTCAACAGAACTTTCAAACAAGCACCAAGGC
Source organism: Heterodontus francisci (assembly GCF_036365525.1). Classification (NCBI taxonomy): domain Eukaryota; kingdom Metazoa; phylum Chordata; class Chondrichthyes; order Heterodontiformes; family Heterodontidae; genus Heterodontus; species Heterodontus francisci. The sequence continues at coordinate 151,953,576 of NC_090373.1, read as the reverse complement.
GTAGCTTGGCTGGTGGTGAGAAGTGCCCTCCCTGTCAGATCCTTCCTGCACACCCAGAATTTCACCACCTCTGGACGCTGCCCTCGCAGTGGCTGTGGTGGGGAAGAGACTGTTGCCACCTCCTTCTGGAATGTGCCTTTGCAAAGTAGGTGTGGAAAGAGATGCAGTAGTTTTTGTAGAGGTTCATCCCGAGCAGCTCTGTAACACAGGACTCTGTGCTCTACGAGTTGTTCCCAGGGACGCACACCGAGATAAACATCAACTGTTGCTGAAGGACCATCAACTTGGTGAAGAACACACTTTGCTCTGCCCAAAACCTGCTGGTCTTCCAGAGAAAAGAATTGTCCAAGACTGAGTGTAGCAGACTGGTACATTCCAAGGTCCAGGACTACGTGCTGAGAGACGCACTAAAGCTTGGGGCAGCCGGCACAAAGGCTCAGTGGGGAAAGGTCACTGTGTAAGGTCCTCCCGCCATAGTATACTGAGGGTCTGGAACCTGTGTAACACCCCTCGGGCTGTACGCACCAAAATGTTTTTTACTAGTTTTTTACTAGCCACCTTGAGGGCAGCGTCCGGAGGTGCTGAGATTTTACTATGTAGTGCCAATGTACATTGCATTTAAAATGGAACGGCAAGGAATGTGAGGCACTTCATGTTTTTCTGTATTGAAGAAATCTGATCTCTATTGTACTTTCCAAAATGTGAAATTTGAACTGTTTTGTCATGTATTTTTGCAAATTTTAATGAATAAAGTATATTTTTGAAAACAAAATCTGTCTAGATAGATGCAGTGTCCTGCAACACTGATTCTCTGACATGTCCAAGAGGCTTCTTCTTTGGTGGTACTCTTGATACAGAGGGTATTGCCTTCGTTGTATTCCTGTCCTCGTTCCTCTCCTCTGACCTCCTCATGACCAGAGCTCTGCACCTGATCCTGAGGATGTTGCTACTCATCGCTATTTCTGAGTAACTGAATCCCACGTGTTACTTTGCTTGTGGTCAGCTGCACTCACATGCTTAGTGGACTCCCCTCACAACCGCCCCCCCCCCCACCTTATGGACCCACGATCCCTGGTAGTCACAATCTTCTCCAGTGACCGAGCACATTCAGACCACTTGTCCGCTAACTCTGCTCACCCAATGGCATCTGCATGACAATGGATGAGTGCCCTGTCAGCTGTGCACCCTTTTATGGGCCCACCTAATTGAATGGCCGTGACTGGCTCTTTGCTGTGTTGCCACCTCCTTCCACCTGGACTGTTACTGATCCACCACGTAACCCATGCTTCCCAATAAAATTCCAAGCTGGCCTTTGCCGAGCTGACAACAAGCTCAACTGGCCAATAATCTGAATCGGCGGGTGGACGGATCCTGCCTTCCACACTCCTCAGTAAAATCACCAGCAGTGAAAATGATGAGGGCAAACTGGCACGACGGCTGGTGGTGTGAATTTTCGCACCCACCCGCCTCCATTGGACTACGAAAATCCTGCCGGTACATTTCAAAAATAGCTCATTAGCTGTGAAGTGCTTAGGGATGCCCGAAGGATGTTAAAGATGTTTTACAAATGTAAGCTCTCTTATTTCTTTTTTTTACGTGAGCCACTCAATGAAATAAATCAAATCAAATCTGATCTCCAAAATTCAATGTACTTCATGTTGTCATCCTAAAAATATCTACTTTGATGCAACTGAATTATGTTGTGTGATAATGCACAAATGTCCAGATGTTTCTTATAATCAAAAAGCTTTTTCAGAAATGTCGACAGAGAGGACTTCTTCCTGCTGACAGAGAGGGTCCATTGACAGATTGACCCCTGTAAAACCTCTCAAAGCTTGGGGGTAGGAAATATAACTGTAAGGATCATCGTGTCAGCAGTCAGCCTTGGCTCAGTGATAACACTCTCATCTCTCAGTCAGGAGGTCATGGATTCAAGCCACACTCCAGAGACTGTAGCATGTAATCTAGCCTGTCACTTCAGTGCAGTATCAAGAGAGGCTGCATGTTGGAGGTGTTGTCTTTTGGATGAAATGTTAATACTGAGGCCTCATCTGGTCTCTCGGCTGAAGGTGAAAGATCCCATAGCACTATCTTGAAGAAGTGCAGGGGAGATCTGCCTGGAACAAAAACAGAAGATTCTGGAAATACTCAGCATCTGTGGAGAGAAAAGCAGAGTTAACGTTTCAGGTCTGTGATCTTGCATCAGAACTCCCTGGTGTCCTCATCAATGTTTATCCCTCAACCAATATCACGAATAAAAATTACCTGGTTATTAATCACCTCGCTGTTGTGGGACCTGGCTTTGGGGTTAATTGGCAGCTGGGTTTCTGACATTACAACAGTAACCACATGATTGGTTGTAAGATGCTTAGAGGCATCCTGAGGTCGTAACAAGTGCTATATAAATGTAAGTCTTTTTATTCCTTTCTTTCCATTGTCTTATCCTAAGTGTGAAACCTGTTTATTCTATTCCTCTTGCCCCTTTACTACCAGTGTTGTAATGTTCAGCACAGAGTTTAGGAAAGGAGCATGGTGAGCTGGGTCATTTGAATTCTTGGAATGCTGGCTATTTCAGTGGAGATAAATTTTGTCAAACCTATGGCTTACTGGGAGGCACAGCATTTATTCCATTGCACTGGGCAAGGCTGTGGGTGTGAAGCTATGGGGCGACCAGTTAAAAAAGAAGGGAAAGACTTACCCCCTTCATCCTACTACCTTCCCATCTGCTCTATTGTGTAGGTGAGCAGGACATTGACTCCTCTTTAGACAACTTTATCCCGAAGCTCGAGGCAGGGAGCAGTGATAGCTTCCTGCTCAGCAGTGATAGCTTCCAAACCTGTCGGGAAGGAGCTGGTGGGCCAGAAGAGACCCAGTAAGGTAGATGTTTAATTTATATCTCAGGTTTCATTGTGATACCTTCCTCTCCCACCTGCCTGGTAGGTGGTGTTTGGGCAGGGCTCTGATGAAAGTTACATTTGTGAGAACAACCTGGTGTCCTTGTTGCCAGACTCCTCGGGTCCACCACCCACTTTGGGGCTTGCATGCACCACACCCATCTCCCTGTTAAAATCTGGGGCCAATGTGTCAATGCAACAATGTCAAAGCAGAGAGAAAGGATATTGTCTTTTTTGCCAAGAAAAGAAAATTGTCTGAACTCTTTAGGAAGAAAAACCATCAAAGGGACGGGGAACCCTCGGAGTTCTGGATGTATTTTTCTTCACATATGTGAAGGGCATCAGAATGAAGATGTATGTGAATGATAGTGAATTATCATTGCATAAAACCAGCTAACATCTCCAATTTATTTTTTCCCCGTTTCTCTGTTGCTTGCAGGAATGTTAGACAGGTGTCACCCTGAGTCTCTAGATTAGCCATCAAGCATTGTTGATGAGTATAAACATGGCAAGCTTCCAAACTAACTGTATTAACTGCTCTGAGCTCCCCTTTTGGTTTTCAGAGTGTCCCTTCTGCTTTAGGTTGAATGTTAATTGAACTAGTAATCAAGTGCATCAGCATTCAATGGATTCAGCTTCAGAGCTATGCAAACAAGTGGCTTAATATTCAAACTGTGTTTGCTGAAGACAAATGTTACTGGAATAGCAATGGAATAATTAGAAATTAGGAAGGTTAACTGCTTAACTTCTTTGTCACAGCAGGCATTTTTCAATTCATTTTGTATTTTGTTGACAGTTTGCACTTATTTGAGTTAAGAATGTAATGATAAATAACACAAATGATTGTTGCTGCAAATCCCTTAAAACATATTCCTCATTAGTGAGTAGCTTCAGAGAAATGCTGCCAATGGTTTTAAAAAAACATAGAATTTGAAATTTTGTGGGGGGCGGGGGTAGAAATCACCTTCAGAAGGTATAGTTTGAAGATATTTTGTTTCTGGATGACCAGAATTAATCCAAATATTAACAACAGCATATTTTGGAAATTGACTTTCCTTGCATTTGAGAATGATGCCATGTTCCCAAGATAAACTACAAGTGAGGAAGGTCACTCCAGTTGCCTTACTTCATCCAGCTGGTCAGATATTACAGTACCTTCGCCTTTGCAGGTTTCAACTGTTCCTTAGATTTTTCCAAGGATTTTTCTTCCACTGCCCTACCCAGAAGTCCATTCCATGTGGTGATCACTTTGGGTTTTTTTTTGATTTGGCATTAATGGGGAGGCAATGGCCGCAAAATGACTCCAGTAGCGTCACAGCCCCCTGAATCCGAGCAATGAGCCAGGCTCCATATGGAAAGGGACCTACCTCCAGGTATCAAAAGCACCTGCCTGTTTCAGGTGGTAGGCTCCTTTTTAATATACAAGTCAGGGGCCTATGGTGCAAACGGTACTCCGATTGCCATTTATAATGGGACTGGTTGCAGCAGCTGGCACAAATGCTTTACTGGATCCTGCAAAATTACTCTGAGTCACTGAGGCCATAGAACCTCCCACTTTGTGATCAAAACCACACTCCCACTGCGCTCCCCTGAACTTGCATTGCTGGCAGTTGGGACAGGCCAATATTGGTAGTCCTCAATCTGGTGAGATGCACCAGCATGCCCATTTGAAACTCAGCTTGCTGGCTTGTTCTACCAGTCAGTCATCCAAAAGCAAAGTCAATCATTTGTGCAAGAATAAACTTCCTGATATCAGTCTTAAATTTTCCTTTAATAAAAGCAAAATACTGCGGATGCTGGAAATCTGAAACAAAAACAAGAAATGCTGGAATCACTCAGCAGGTCTGGCAGCATCTGTGGAAAGAGAAGCAGAGTTAACGTTTCGGGTCACTGACCCGAATGTTGATCAATGGCTTCCTATAATCCCTTTAGGATATCACTTTCTTAGAAAAGTAAAGAAAGTTGGTCAAATTCTTTTTGAATCACTTATGAATTATAAACTCACTTCCTGAAATTCATTTTTTGTCTGAAGGTGCAGAATTTTTTATGTCTTTTTCTGTGGATTATCCCCATTTACTGGGTTTTTTTGCAGATGAATTTCTGACCACATATCAGCACCATCTCTAAGACTGCCTATTTTCACCTTCGTAACATCGCCTGACTCTACCCTTGCCTCAGCTCAGTTGCTGCTGAAGCCCTCATTAATGCCTTTGTTACCTCTCAACACTCTCCTGTCTGGCCTCCCATGTTCTACCCCTGGTAAGCATAAGGTCATCCAAAACTGCTGTCCAAGTCCTAACTCGCACCAAATCCCATTCATCCATCACCACTGACTTTCACTGAGTCCTGATAAAACAATGCCTCAGTTTTTAAATTCTCATCCTTGTTTTCAAATCCTTCCACGGCCTAACTCAGTAACCTCCTCCAGCACGATAACCCTCTGAGATATGTTAGCTTAATTAATTCTGGCCTCTTGAGTAACCCTGATTTTAATCACTCTGGCATTGGCAGCCATCTCTTCAGCTTTTAGGGCCCCAAGATCCAGAATTCCCTCCCTAACACTCTCTGCCTCTCTACCTCTCTTTCCTCCTTTTAAGACACTCTTTAAAACCTACTGTTCTATTATGGCCTCATGTGGCTCAGTGTCAAATCTTATTTGATAATGGTCCTGTGAAGCACCTTGAGACGTTTTCCAATGTTAAAAGTGCTATATAAGTACAAGTTGTTGCTGTAGCTCTCCAGTTAAATCTTACAAACAATACTCTTGGCAGTTTCAAATCAGAAACAGACAAATAGCATGTCTTGATGTATCCATTCCAGACAGAAGGAATAAAAATGTCCTTACTGAAAAAGTTTCCAAAGTGAAATGTTTTGGGATTGTGATATGTAATTCCTTATCAAAAAACCTACATATTCCATCTGTCATGCCCAGTAAAGACATATCATATTCCTATTTTTAAGATAGAAACCTTATTCTAGGTGGACTCTTTACAATTGACTTTAACTTATAAAAAAAAGATGACAATACTGCAAAAGATGGCCGTCGAAGGTCAGACGACCTGGCCTGTGTATTCAAACACTGCCTCACTGTCTGTTAAGGACCAAAGGATATATTCCAGGCTAAGAGGTGTCAATTTCACCGATACTGAAACCATCAAGAGACATTTCTTATTCAACGGGCTCTTCTGAAACATAGAAGGTGTGAAGTAGCTACATCAAAATGAGATGTCGACCTGTTGAAGCCACAACCCAGGACAACTTGCCTGCCAAACAGCGTAAGCAGCATGTGATAGACAGAGCTAAGCAATCCCATAACCAACGGATCAGATCTAAGCTCTTCAGTCCTGCCACGTCCAGTCGTGAATGGTGGCGGACAATTAAACAACTAACTGGAGGAGGTGGCTGAACAAATATCCCCATCCTCAATGATGGGGGAGCCCAGCACATCAGTGCAAAAGATAAGACTGAAGCATTTGCAACAATCTTCAGCCAGAAGTGCCGAGTGGATGATCCATCTCGGCCTCATCCTGTGGTCCCCAGCATCAAAGATGCCAGACTTCAGCCAATTCGATTCACTCCACGTGATATCAAGAAACGACTGAAGGCACTGAATACTGCAAAGGCTATGGGCCCTGACAACATTCCAGCAATAGTACTGAAAACCTGTGCTCCACAACTTGCTGCCCCCATAGCCAAGCTGTTCCAGTACAGCTACAACACTGGCATCTTCCCGGCAATGTGGAAAATTGCCCAGGTGTGTCCTATCCACAAAAAGCAGGACAAGTCCAACCCAGCCAATTTCTGCCCCATCAGTCTGCTCTCGATCGTCAGCAAAGTGATGGATGGTGTCGTCAACAGTGCTAACAAGCGGCACTTGCTTATCAATAACCTACTCAGTGACACACTGTTTGGGTTCCGTCAGGGCCACTCAGCTCCTGACCTCATTACAGCCTTTGGTTCAAACATGGACAAAAGAGCTGAACTCAAGAGGTGAGATGGGAGTGACTGCCCTGGACATCAAGGCAACATTTGACTGAGTATGGTGTCAAGGAGCCCTAGCAAAACTGGAGTCAATGGGAATCAGGAGGAAAGCTCTCTGCTGTTTGGAGTCATACCTGGTGCAAAGGAAGATGGTTGTGGTTCTTGGAGGTCAATCATCTGAGCTCCAGGACATCACTGCAGGAGTTCCTCAGGGTAGTGTCCTAGGCCAAAACATCTTCAGTTGCTTCATCAGTGACCTTCCTTCAATCATAAGGTTGCACAATGTTCAGCACCATTCGCAACACCTCAGGTACTGAAGCAGTCCGTGTAGAAATACAGCAAGACCTCGACAATATCCAGGCTTGGGCTGATAAGTGGCAAGTAACATTTGCGCCACACAAGTGCCAGGCAATGATAATCCCCAACAAGAGAGAATCTAACCATCACCCCTTGACATTCAATGGCATTATAATTACTGAATCCTGCACAATCAACATCCCGGGGTTACCATTGACCAGAAACTGAACTGGAGTCGCTATATAAATGTCATGGTAACAAGAGCAGGTCAGAGGCTAGGAATCCTGCAGCGAGTAACTCACCTCCTGACTCCCCAAAACTTGTCCACCATCTACAAGGCACAAGTCAAGAGTGTGACAGAATACTCTCCGTTTGACTGGATGGGTACAGCTCCAACAACACTCAAGAAGCTCAACACTATCCAGGACAAAGCAGCCTGCTTGATTGGCACCCCATCCACAAACATTCACTCCCTCCACCACCAACGCACAGTGGCAGCAGTGTGTACCATCTACAAGATGAACTGTAGGAACGCACCAAGGCTCCTTAGACAGCACCTTCCAAACCCACAACCTCGACAGCCTAGAAGGACAAGGGCAGCAAATGCATGGGAATACCACCACCAGAAGTTCCCATCCAAGCCACACACCATCCTGACTTGAAACTATATCGCCGTTCCTTCACTGTCACTGGGTCAAAATCCTGGAACTCCCTTCCTAACAGCACTGTGGGTGTACCTACTCCACATGGACTGCAGAGGTTCAAGAAGGCAGCTCACCACTACCTTCTCAAGGGCAATTAGGGATAGGCAATTAATGCTGGCCTAGCCAGCAATGTCCACATCCCATCCACATCCCACGAATGAATAAAATAAAATCATAACAGAATTATACTCATCCAGACATTAATGGATGTCCATGGATTCCACATCCTTGTCCATTGTGTTGTGAAACCAGGGGAGAAAAACCAAGGGCTGGATTTTATTAGCTTGCCACCGTTCTCAGCGGCGAGCTTCAAAACATGCGTAGCTCATTAACATGGAGGAGACGGAGTGCCCGCACCCGATGATGCAGGTACCAGCCCCATTTTTGAAGGGCTTTCAAGTCCTGACAATTCATTGTAATTTTTAAAGGGACAGGTGTGACAGAATATTAAAATCAAATTTTAGGCACACTTCAAAACCCCTCTCCCACTGCCCCAGTGACTAACACATTTATTATTTGTCCTATTATCCCAAAAAAAGTAAATTTTCACTCACGACCTTTCTCCCCATGAACTTTATTCCCTTTGACTCTCAACCCCTTCCCACCATCCCCCACAAACAATCGTGTTGTTTCTGCGTCTCCCGCCCGCCCTGAATAGTTCACTCCTACCCCTCTCCACCAATGTCATGCCTTGGATCTCCAAACAGAGATCCGAAGGTGCGGGAGTTCCAGCCATCGGCCTGAATATCGGCGTGGGACGGCTGACAGGACGCTAAGTGCTTTTTCATGTCTTTAAATTTATGAAATTTTTACCTGAAGGCTCCACCACCGGCATCAACTGTTTTCCGCACCCCCCCCCCCGCCACCCGCCCCCTGCCACAACCTCAATGTCAGGATGCTGGTAAAATTCAGCCCCCTGTGTCTGGTACCAGAAATGCTAATAATGAATTGTGACCTATTAAGGCAAACCTCTGGTGAGAGAGAGGGAGATCACAAGAACATCACAGAAAAGCAGTCCAGCCAGTGGCTGTGGAAAGAAGTCCAGCCAGGTAAGGAAGGAGGTCTGCTGCTAATTCTACACTTCAACTTGCTGCAGCAGAGAACTGAAAGTGACTGCCACCTCCGATCTGAAATCTTAACCACCAGAAATCTACAACACCTCAACAAGTCAAGGCTACAAACAAGCATGGCCTGCATCTTTAAAAGAGACTATTCTACTTAAAAGATTCAAGAGGTTTACCATAAGCCACAAACACCTACCAAACCTTGAACCCTTACCCTTTGCCTTCTATCTACCTTTTCTTGAGAGTGCATGCATGAATGGTGTGACCATCTCGGGAAATGAATATCATTCAATAAAAAGTTAATCTGTTTTAAACCTACAAGAAAACCTGTCACTGTCTGTTTATTTGGCAAGTAAAACACGCAGGGGCTAACTCATCATTTTAAACAAAACACAATTGCGGTCAGTTGGGAGGTGAACAGTGGGAACCACCCACACCCCTTACCAGCTGGCCAAAACACCTCACGATAACTAACAATAGTAACAGTGATTTTGTTGACTTCAAGAAAGTAGGTGCAGCATAGTTGCTGTGAGGTAAAAAAGAGAAAACGTATATATTTATCATGCCATTAATAATGCAACATTATGAATCATCAGAATGTTAAGGAACAGCAAATTATTGTATTTTACAAAACATGTCCTTGTAGAGAAATTTGTGAAAATTGTTAAATGTTAGTGGTAAACTTTGAGGATGTAAAGTAAAACTCCCTATGATCTGTCTTACCATACCATTCTGATGTTTTCATTCACACACAAGCCATCTTAGTGACCTGGTAGATTGAGTCTGGCACTTTAGAAATTATTAGCAACAAATTATAAGCAGTTTTATGGCGTGGAACATGCCTATTTTGTTAAGACTGTCCAAGCCTATTTGGTTTGGGGCCCATAAAGTTATCACAAAGAGGAGGCATTCATTTCATTAGTCCAAGGTGGATTCAAACTCAATTATAAGAGGTAAAATTAATCTTATCATACCATGCAACCCAGTTTCCAAAGGTCAAGTCATTTTTGATCGGTCAGAAAGTGCAGTGCGAAAACTTTCTAAGATGCTTGACACATTCACTGAACTGCATCCTTACCTATGGAGGAAAAGAGACAATCTACCACAGAGAATAAAGGAACAATGCCAACTCAATTTCAATGGATAACTTTCATTTAGAACTTCACAACCCATGAGCATTGCTTTCATTCCATCTGGTTGGACTGCATTCAAACGTACATTCCAGGGAGAAATGATGATTTTCACAGACTGTACCATCCTCAATATGAAGATTATTAAAAATAAAATTGTAAATGTTATGTGAAGGAGACAAGATCATATTGTGACTATTTTAGAGAAAATATCCTACTCAGAAAGTTAAAAAAACTCCAGGGAATATACTTTATTCGGCATACATATCTCCACTGGAAAGTAGCACACACCTATCTTTCTGGAGCAGCCTATTAATGTGGCTAACTGGAATCTGTAAGATTATCTTCTGAACTATGGTCTATTCCTACTGACAGGGCTTGTAAACAGATAAGTCAGGTTCCTTGAATCAAGAGCCTTTATGAGTAATTTAATGCCTAAAATCTATCTTTTCAACTGGCCATATGGCCTACTTATTGTCCCAAATATAACACTGCTTAATTAATTAAAAAACAAGGAGGCCTCCAAGGAAACCAGAAGCTATCTTCCAAGTGTCAAACGTTAAAGCACTTCAGACAGTTTGGCAGTAGTAACAGCAAACAGTTTTCCTGAGCCATATCTGTTCCATTTTCAGCGACATTGGGTGGCTACTGTCCATTGTTGAAAGTTAAGGTATTCAATCATTGCAGGCAAGTAATAATTACAGGTAACCACCTGATATGAAGTCCTTAAGGATGCACGAATACTAAGTGTACAAAGTGGTTTGGCCTTGCACCAACTTGACAGTTATGGTGTAAATGTAGTGTCAGGGTCCCAGATAACACCAGAATAAAGTATAAACGTTTTCTCTTAAGGTGAAATTGAGTTGGAAAGGCTATGCTTGACTAATTGAACTAATTTGTTTAAGAAAATTGCAGAGTGTATTGATAATGTGGTAGATGTTCCATGCATGAATTTTCAGAAGGCATTTGATGTTTGTTACTCAAGAAACTTAATAGAAAAATTGGGGTACATAGTATTAAAGGAAGTGTAACCACATGAAAAGGGAAGAACTTGTACTTCAATTGCGTCTTTCATGTCCTCAGTCCTGGAGTGAAGTGGAATGAGATTCCTTTCTCTGGGGACTCTTAGGATGGCAGGATTCAGACAGCAATTACTGCAGGGTAAATTTTGCACAGCTTCACTCCTCTCTCAGACCCACTCTTGATGAGAACACTTCATAGAGAATCAGATGGAGAGGTCAACGTACTTAATTCAACATGCTTTAAATTTTCCAGTGGATATTCTAGGTGTTGTATTAATACAGAATCAATATGGATAGAATTCTGGAATAGGAAGTAAATGGTGCAATGCTTGGTGTGCATTTAGGCCACAAGACAGTGGAGATGTGGTCGAGGGAGATCTTCAGAAAGTTCACAGAAATATTTGAGGACGATAATTAAGACAGTCAATATTCTGACAAATTGATAAATATTTGGAGCAGAGGAAGATACATGGGGTTGGGCGGGAACAGAGCAGAGGATTAGTTTCGGATTCCTCCCTAAAGAGCCAACACAGTCATGATAGACCAAATGGCATCTTTCTGTTTTGCAAATTTCTATAACTTGTACCAACATTAAAGATGTAGTGTACATGCAGTCCAAACAAACTTAGAAATAATCTAGCATTTTCCTCTGTTGGCTCAGGTAATTTATCCAGTCACTAACCAAACCATGTCGAGAAAGTTGCAAATCCACCCTCAGGTCTGTGCTGATTCAACTGTTCTCAACCAGAAGGATCCATAAAGGTGTTAAAATTGATCACAGTGCCCCTGAGGTGGGTATGGAGAGAGGCGTGGGGTGGAAATTAGTCAGGGCTGCTGCTTTTAATCTCTGTACTGCTGGAAGCGCATGCCATCTTGGAACAGAATCAGGCTTGCGATGCAAAGGGATCTGGGTGTCCTAGTGCATGAATTACAAAAGGTTAGTATGCAGGTACAGCAAGTAATTAGGGAAGCTAATAGAATGTTATTATTTATTGTGAGAGGAATTGAATACAAAAGTAAGGAGGTTATGCTTCAGGTCTACAGGGCATTGGTGAGACCACATCTGGAGTACTGTGTACAGTATTGGTCTTGTTCTTTAAGGAAGGATGTAAATGTTTTGGAAGCAGTTCAGAGAAAGTTTACTAGACAAATACCTGAAATGGGCAGGTTGTCTTATGAGGAAAGGTTAGACAGGCTAGGCTTGTATCTGCTGGAGTTTGGAAGAGTAAGAGGCGACTTGATTGAAACATATAAGAGGGGTTGTGACAGGGTGGATGTGGAAAGGATGTTACTTCTTGTGGGAGTATCTAGAACTAGGGGTCACTGTTTAAAACTAAGGGGTCACCATTTAGGACAGAGGTCAGGAGAAATTATTTCTCTCAGAGGGTCATGAGTCTTTGGAACTCTCTTCCTCAAAAGGCGGTAGAAGCAGAGTCTTTAAATATTTTTATGACAGAGGTACATAGATTTTTGATAAGCAAGGGAGTGACATGTTATCGGGGGTAGGTGGGAATGTGGAGTTGAGGTTACAATCAAATCAGCCATGATCTTATTGAATGGCGGAGCAGGCTTGAGGGGACTGGTAACCTACACCTGCTCCTAATTCTTATATTCGTATGTTGATGAAAATTTACCTTACTGTTAAATAGCCCACTGTCCAGGCTCACACATGAATTAAGGGCATTTAGGTGATGTAGCCTGTGTTGGAACGATATCTTGCAAGGAGTCAACATATCCTGAAAAAGAGAAGAGGGAAGAAAGTTAGCAAAGACAAATCAGTGAGAAAAGTGGATAAGCAACCTCTCCTCTCAGCTTGTAAAAAGGTATTAACATCAGGAATGAGGTGACCTCCTGCCCCCATCCAAACAGTAGAAAGGAGTAGAGAAATATGTATTGAAAACACAAAAAAGAAAAAGGAAATTATTATTCTATTCTGCCCATTTTCTTTAAAATATATAGCTATTTGATCCAAATAATTTCACGTTTAGGCATAAGGCTTCTTTAAAATATCAATATTGATTTTTTAAAATGCAGCATTAAACTGTTGAAGTACTTAAATATAGCTATTTAAAATTATTATTGGATATTCCCAACAGCAGGGCTCTCAGGATGGTTTGAAGCAACTTTGCTTAGCTAACTCTGTATTCATTATCCAAAAATAAGTAAAGCAAACAAAGTAATCAGATTGACTGCCACAGCAGAAACTCGTGCCTCGCAAGAGCTCATCATATTCCTAAAGCAACTATCACTTACTAATATCAGGATGAAGTTATTGAACACACAATGCTTCATATTGAAGTCGAGGAGATGTTGGCCTTATAATTAAACTGTGTGAAGATTAGCAAAATGGGATCATGCCTCATTTAAAATAGCAGACAAAACCATTTCAGGCAAGCATTATTCACACAGTGTATTTTCAAGGCCACTCAGGATACTAAAACAATTTTTTCTGTTGCTGCTGAAGAATGAGCATATCAATAAAACCAATCCACTGTAATTTAGTATCCAGTCTCCAAACCCTGTTATTAAAGTTATGGTTATCTAGCAAAAGAAAAATGTTCCACATAGATATCTCTTTTTCAACTGGAAGATTTCAAAATCAAAGTTGATGGAATTATAAATAATTCATCCAACAGTAACAAATTACAAAAGGCAAAATACTGTGGATGCTGGAAATCTGAAATATAAACAGTAAATGCTGGAAATATTCAGCAGGTCAGGCAGCATCTGTGGAGAGAGAAAGAGGAACAATTAGATGATATACTCCACTGACCCAGGGCTTCTGGGAGATTTTTGAAAGAGGAGGTGATTAGTATGTGGAAGGTGGAAGGGGAAGGCAAATTTATATATCACATATTAAGCTCTTTGAAATTGCTTCACAAATGACTAATTCCTTTTTGAAAATACTGCTACTATTGTTATGTAATCTAACATGTAGCCATTTTGACACAGTGATGTCCCACTAAAAACAAATACTATCTGGAATGTTACCAGAACACCAGCACAGGTCCTGTTCAACTTCAAATAGCAATAATAATAATAATAACAAGCCCTCTGTAACCACAGTTACTGCACTCAAAATATATTTATTTGTTGTGAATTGTTTTGAAATGGCTGTGTGAGACCTGGAGTAGAATGTAAACTTCAGCAGGGTGTAAAATGGGCAGTAGCAGCTTGGCTTCAAGGAACAGAGAATGGGGTTGGGGGGTGGGGTGGGGGGATGGGGATGGTGCTGTGTATAACAAGCAACCAATCAATTCCTATTTATGTTATGCCCCTTCTGAAGTGGAAAGTTCTACCCGTTGTTATGAAAGTGCATCTGTGTTTTGTTAAATATTTTTTTTGAGGATTCATTTTTGAAAGATTGAAGAAATGTTAAACTTTGGGTTTTTCAAAGAGGGTCATTTAAAGACCACTTGACTTTGAAAAACAGTCCCTGGAAATGTTTTTTAAAAGGGACTCTGAGAGATCTTGTGAGGAAAATAAGCCTTTCTGGGAAACCGCCTGATTTCCAGCGATAACAACAAGCCTTTAAGAGAAACCACCTGACTTCTAGCTCAATAAACAACAGAGAACTTTGGACACCTGGAGAAGTTGTCAACAAAGAAGTGACAGCTCAAGATTGATGGAGGTCAAAATGTTGGTTTCACTTTTGAATTGTTTTGAGTTGGGGTTGAACTGTATAAAAAAGAAGAGAACTTCCAAGGAGAGAGAGAGAACTTCCCAGGAGAAAAGAGAATTCCCAAGGAAGGAGAGAAGACCACAACCCAGCTCAGCTTTCCAGCACGTCTCTAAAAGACCCTGAGAAGTCCACTGTGTCACTCATCTCGTCTCCTGTCTTTGAAGAAAAGACTGCTAAATGAATTCTCAATGCTACATGAAAGATGTTCTAAAAGATCCTAGTGACCCATCGACATGTACTCGGAGGCCAGACTATACGCCAGTTCTGGAACACAACATATCTCATCTGCTGTTTCTTCGAGAATGAGCAAGTATTCAGCCCAAGTATTTTTTTTCTGTCATAGTGCTCCATAAACAAAAATCCCTTTATTTTTCCAGTTAACTAGTGTATTGTGTGTGAATGTGAGGGGCTAAGATAAAAAGGGAACTTTAATATTTCAATCTGTATGTTTATGCTTTACTTCATTACAGGTTCAGACTTGTTTTATGATAAACTGATCATTTTGTTGTTTACTAAAAAAACCTGGTTAGCGTGTTTTATTCTGGGAAAAATAGAGATTGACCAGATCAGTAAGTGGGAAAATTTAAATATATGTCGTAACCTGTGGAGAAGTGGGACTAGAATTAACAGTGCACTCCTCCCGCCTCGGTTGTAACATCATACCAAGGTGTTCTTTAAATAAGAATTTTTCTTCCTCCATAAGCAAAAATAAGTCAAATATTTTTACACATTTATGACAACAAGAGCTTGCATTTAGCTTGCAGCTTTAACATAGAAAAACATCCAAAGCACTTTGCAGAGCCACTCAATTTTTTCTTAAAGTTGATATTCGGAGGGGCGGTTGAAAGCTTGGGTAAAAAAGGACATTTTAAGGAGGGTCTTCAATGACGTGAGGGAGGTGGAGGGGCAGGGGAGTTTGGGATGAGAATTCCAGAGCATGAAGCCCAGGCAGCTGAAGACAGGGACACCAATGCCGGTCGAAGAGAGTTGAGGATTCTGAATGGTTCTAATCTGACTTCTTTATAGTTTCTGTGCTCCTGTTTTGCCTTTTCATAATGTGATTATAGGTACAAAGATTTCATAATACAATTATTGCCTCATTGATTTGTGGATGTCATATGAACCATGAGATTAAATTAAATTTGATTTCTAACATCTAGAATATTATGCAATCATTTTACAGTCTCAATTAAATGAAAACAATGTAATGACATTTAAAGTGGGTGCTGGAACACTGGGGCTACTGGAAAACTATCAACACAGATTACTGGTGTTAGGGGATTGACAGGAGAGTACAATATTTTTAAAACGAGGATTGTAAGGGAGTTCAGAGCCTGGCCTGCATTTTTTAAAATCTATATATAGAAACACATGAAACGTTGGGCTGGATTTTGTTCTCCCCAGGCACGGGTTCCATTGTGAGGGGGTGTCTGAAGATGGCTCGGTATGAGGCCCACCATGGGCCTCAAAGCTGTGAGGGGCTGGCCCGATCGTCCCAGCGGTGGCGAGACTCCAAGGCGGCCCCACCCTCACCTCTGGGCGATGGCACCACCATTTAAATATTTAAATGAATAAAATTATTCAATTTAAATAACTTACCTGCGATCTTGAGGGCCCACCACGATCTTCGGCAAGGCGGCCGGCACTCCCGCGCTTTCAGATACCCGTCCGGGGAAACGCAGTGCCACACTGGTGGAGAGGTGGAGGAGGTAAGTTTGTCACGGTGGGGGTGTCGGGAAACAGGGCCAAATATACATAATAGGTGTAGGGGATGGTGGGAAGGGTTGAACATCAAACTTTGTGCAGCTTGGTGGAGGGGAAGGTCAGATGTAAAAGGTAAGTGTTTGTGGGGGGAAGGGAAAAGAGTTATTGTAAGTGGTATTGGGGGGTGGGAAAGGGGCGTTACAAATTTAGTTATTTAATTTTGGGGGTGGGACTTAAAAAATTTAAATTGGGCGGCTGAGCTGGCTGCCCTTTAAAAATGGCGCCAGCGCCTGTGCACAGGCAGCTGACGCCATTGCCGGGGACGAACAGCCTGGGCACTCCACGAGTTTGGGGGGGTGCCAGGCCACTCTGGCTATTTAAATGAGGTGCCGCACTTGAGATTAGGGCGGCTCCTTGGTGTGCGGCCCACGTGGGCGGGCTGCCATTTTTTGAGCTCACCGCCAATCTCTTATAATCGAGCCCGGTAAGTCATTTTTTCTCTCCATAGATGCTGTCTGGCCTGCTGAGCATTTCCAGCATTTTGTTTTTATTTAAAATATATATGTAGCTTCAATACATGCATTGACAATAAAACTAATTGTGATAATATCAATTCAATTGGTATTAATAACTTTTAGCCCTTTTTCCAGTCAAGATATGAGAATACCACAGTTCAAACAAAGCCAGAAGTCATGGTTCATACATGACAAGGTAGGATGATAGTCACTGAGATGGATTTTTCAGAGCTAGATTTTTTTTTTAAAGACTTGCATTTAAATAGAGCCTCAGGATGTCCCAATGTGCTTTAAGCTAATGAAGCACTTTCTAAGTGTACTGATTTTTTTAAGGTATGGGCACTGTCTCAGGCTAAGGGTTTGAACAATTTAGGACTTAGATGAAGAGAAATTTCTTCACTCAGAGGATTCTGTATCATTGGAATTGTCTACCGCAGAGGGTTGTGGATGCTCCATCTTTGAGTATATTCAAGACTGACAGTGATAGATTTTTGATCTCTCAAGGAATCAAGGGATATAGGGAGCGGGCAGGAAAGTGGAGTTGATGTAGAAGATCAGCCCTGATCATACTGAATGGCGAAGCAGTCTTGAGAGGCCGAATGGTCTATTCCTGCTCCTATTTCTTATGTTCTTAATGCAGGAAAAGCTGTGGCCAATTTATATGCAGCAGGTATTCCACAGGATTCCACAAACAGGAATGTGATAATGACCACATAATCTATCTTTTAATGATGTTGGCCAGGACACTTGGAGGACTCTCTCACTCTTCTTCAAAATAGTGCCGTGGGGTCATTTGCATCCATCTGGAGGGTAGAAGGGGCCTCAGTTTAACATTTCATCTGAAACACAGTACCTCTGAGAGTGCAGCACTCCCTCAGTAAAGCATTGAAGTGTCAACCTAGATTTTGTGCTCAATGGGTGCATTTTAAAAGTCCACTAGTGCGGGTGTGGGGTCGAGCGCGATTCAAAGATCGTGTTCTTGGAGGTTGGCATTGGGACCCGCCACCTCCGGAATGCAGAGCCATTTTAACGGGACACTGGGAGGCAGGGAACGGCAACCCCACACGCCTCCAATTAATTGCCTGTTGAGCTCATTATGGAGTTCATTAACAGGCTTGTTAGCAGCAGTTTGGGATTTTTAAGTTTGGGGAGAACATGGTAGGGTGTACAAGTCGTGAACACAGCAGACCATGAGGACTATAGGAAGGGCTCATTAAAATAATGCTGAGGCTCAAAATGAAGCTCAGCAGCTTCAAAAGTGCCACAGAGTAGCCATTGCTGGAGCTGTAGACTTACTTTTCTCAGTGGTGAGTGTCAGGAATCCTGAGAGGGACATGAGCCTGCTGGCATCACTTGGGCAGCTGGGGTTGGCAGGGGAAGGCCTGGTGAATGAACGAACCCCAGATGATGGATTTCAGATGGGAACAAGCTTCTCTGACATTGGACAGAGCAGCCAGGATGAGCTTCAGCAGATGCAACCTCCTGGACAGGAGGAGGCCAGAGGAGCACAGAGAGGGGGAAGGAGGCACCGCCCAAGATATCAGGTCTACCGCACAAGAGTCAGTTACCTGCAAATAATAGAGCACCAGTGCCGTAGGAATCTGCGCCTATCAAGCCAGATGATCTCAGACATTGTGCTCTGATCCACAATGACCTGAGGCCTTGCACCCCGCCCCCATGGCAGTCCCTTACCTGCAGCCATCAAAGTCACAGTCGCCCTGAGTTTCTATGCAATTGGATCATTCCAGGGATTTTTTTGCGGATCGAGGTGGCATCTCACAGTCTGCATCTCATCATGCTATCAGGCAGGTCATGGATGCCATATTCCGGAGGGTGGGGGAGTACATCCACTTTGACGCAGATGGGCTAGCACAGGAGAGAGGGCTTTGGGTTCAGCCTGCATCGCTGGATTCTTCCTGGTGCATGGCATCATCAATGTGGTAATCAAGGCACCCAGTAACCAACCACAACAAGAGCTTTCTCTATGTGTGCACTTGCTTTCCTGGCAGCTGCCATGACTCCTTCATCCTCCGCCAGTCCAGGTTGCCACAGATCTTCGCTGTAACCCCCAAAGTGTATGGAGGAATCCAAGGGGACAAGGGAAATTCCTTGAAGAGATGAATACTGACCCCTCTAAGGGAGCGCCAGACAAAGGCAAAGAGGCTCTACAGCCAATTCCACTTGCTCAGCAGGCCAACCATTGAGCAGGCCAGCGGGTTTCTGAAGATGCGATTCTGGTGCCCTCCAATGCCCTCCCGCAATGGTCTCGGTCATTGTAGTGGTCTGCTGTGCTCTCTATAACATGGCCCTTCAGAGAAATGTGAACCTTGAGGACAATCAGACCCTGGAAGGAGACAGCTCATTAGGGAAGGAGCAGGAGGTAAGAGAGGAGGAGGAAGAGAAGCAGAGGGGGATAACACTGAACAGAGAGGTGCCCCTGCTACCCAACATGATGGCTTCCTCCTGCCGCACTCTGGGAAAAGGACCTCCATCCTCTCCCTCATGGCCACCAGCATTAGATCCAGGTTGACATCAATGATGCGAGTGTCTGCCCTGCCCCTAGTGCAGGGCTTTGAGTTGCCCAGTCACATCTGGCTTCCCTCTGCTGCTGTGGAAGGCAGATCTCTCCCTCAAGACAACAAGCAGCTTCAGTGATGGCTGCCATGGGAATCTACATGAGTCCCACGCTTGATCTGAGCCACTGCCATTTTCAATCCCACTGGCTCTAAAAGCTCAGGAAACCTGTCTTCATACCAATTAAGGGCTCACTGATTTGAAAATTGCAATCTGAATCAGCTTCCCACCAGAGGTGGTTTTCTGACCCAAAACCAGACCCGGTTCCTGTTTCACGCCTCCATGATGAAAAACCAGCCACTAGTCTCTAGTTTTGGATTTGAGCGCACAACCCTCTGACTCGAAAGTGCCACCACTGAGCCTCAGCTGGCACAGTTCTAGACTAAAGAGCAAGAGGTGAAGGGTAGTAATATCAAGATTATTCGTGGTGCCATACACTAAACCAGACTTTAGGTAATAATATCTCAAGATGACATTTTTTTTTATTCATTTATGGGATGTGGGCATCGCTGGCTATGCCAGCATTTATTGCCCATCCCTAATTGCCCTTGAGAAGGTTGTGGTGAGCTGCCTTCTTGAACCGCTGCAATCCATTTGGGGTAGGTACACCCACAGTGCTGTTAGGAAAGGAGTTCCAGGATTTTGACCCAGCGACAGTGAAGGAAGGTCGATATAGTTCCAAGTCAAGATGGTGTGTGACTTGGACGGGAACTTGCAGGTGGTGGTGTTCCCATGCATTTGCTGCTCTTGTCCTTCTAGGTGATAGAGGTCACAGGTTTGGAAGGTGCTGTCTAAGGAGCCTTGGCACATTGCTGCAGTGCATCTTGTCAATGGTACACACTGCTGCCACTGTGCGTCGGTGGTGGAGGGAGTGAATATTTGTAGAAGGGGTGCCAATCAAGCGGGCTGCTTTGTCCTGGATGGTGTCGAGCTTCTTGAGTGTTATTGGAGCTGCACCCATCCAGGCAAGTGGAGAGTATTCCATCACATTCCTGACTTGTGCCTTGTAGATGGACAGGCGTTGGGGAGTCAGGAGGTGAGTTACTCGCCTCAGGATTCCATGCCTCTGACCTGTTCTTGTAACCACGGTATTTATATGGCTACTCCAGTTCAGTTTCTGGTCAATGGTAGCCCCCTGGATGTTGATAGTGGGGGATTCAGCGATGGTAATGCCATTGAATGACAAGGGGAGATGGTTAGGTTCTCTCTTGTTGGAGATGATCATTTCCTGGAACTTGTGTGGCACGAATGTTACTTGCCACTTATCAGCCCAAACTTGGATATTGTTCCGGTCTTGCTGCATTTCTACACGGACTGCTTCAGTCTCTGAGGATTCACGAATGGTGCTGAACATTGTGCAATCATCAACGAACATCCCCACATCTGACCTTATGATTGAAGGAAGGTCATTGATGAAGCAGCTGAAGATGGTTGGGCCTAGGACAGTACCCTGAGGAACTCCTGCAGTGATGCCCTGGAGCTCAGATGATAGACTTCCAACAACCACAACCATTTTCCTTTGCGCTTGGTATGACTCCAATTAGGGAGAAACAGAAGACATCTATCAATGTATGGCTTGAGAGATGATGTAGAAAAGAAAAGGTTTTAAATTCCCAGATAATTGGAACCAGTTATGGAAAAGGGGAGAAATTGTTCAGATGGGAAGTGTTGCCCCAATCCAGACTGGTGCTGATGTCCTTGCAGCAAGAGTAAATATAGCAGCAAGGAAAGACCTAAACTGCTAAATCAAAGAAGAAATAAACAAAACAGATCAAAAAGAAAGAAAATGAATGGCACCCAATTACAGAAAGATTAAAGAAGAAAGGGAACGTTTTGAAGGATAGCTTTAACCTATTAAGATACTAAAAGGGTAACATTAGATGCCTTTCTGACTCAAGGCTATTGTGGTAATTGAGAACCAAGATGTCATAGGGATCATAGTAACAATAAACCCTTAATAATGGAGAAAATGCAAGACACAAGAGAATATTCAGGAAGACTAGATCAGAGGGAAAGGGATGGGGTTGTAATTGGGGTAGGATAACTTGATAGCTTCAAAATTATGACACCCTGCTCCTGGGTTGAGATTGTGTTCCTCTCAATTGGAGAATCAGGTATGGAGGGCACTCTATTCAATTCATACAACTTCCAACTTTCTTGCCATTGATTTTAATGTTAATAAAATCAAAAATGCAGTGAATCAAATAAGCTTCCTTCACACTGTACTCTCTAAATTGCATTTCTGCAAAGCACAGTCTCCCGATTCTGTGGCTTATATGACAGAAACATTTGGGTAACAGAGGAAATAAACTGGCTGTTACAGGATTAGCTTCCCTATCAGCTAGATTGGCTGGGAGCATATAGTAGAAAAAGCTGGGGGAGGGGAGATAGCCGCCTACGGATTTGCTATAGATCATCAGTTTTAAACAAAAAAGACAGGTTATTCTATGAAGAGATGAGGAAGGCAAATACAAATAGAAAGATCATTCTAACAATGGAGTTTACCCAGTCTGGTATCAAGTGGGAATGTCAAAGCATCTTATAATCTGAATTAGTGAATGCAGTGCATGCCTGCCTTCTAACCCAGTGAATTTGGGTTGCCTTGAGACATAACTCACAGCTCAACATGGTAATGACAAGTGACCCAGATAATGTAATAAAAAAGTGATGTTGTGATGTTGAACATGTACCATATAAAGAGATATTTTCAGCAATACTGAACGAATGAGACAATACATTTTGGCAGCCTGCAAAATGACCTACCTAAGCAATAGCTGCACATGCACTATGACAAACTCCTCGTTTCAGACCCAGGTTTTGTACAAGACTGAAGGCTTAATAACTGGCGATACCTGTTACCTATAAACTCCCTGCACTCCTGGTTGAATGCACATTTCACCTTATTGGGCCCTGCAATGCTTAGTGGGTGCCCATTGTTTTGGGAAGGGGGGTTGCGGTTGGTGGGGGTGCCGTATCCATAACCTCAAAGTTCATGTGTTTGTGTCGTGATGGTAATGGTATCTGATAAGATAGTAGGTCCATTTGTAGGTTCATTCGGCCTTCAAATATTTAGGTAGTTGGAGGCTACAAAAAGGCACATTGTGTACAATGGTCAGATCCAAGTTCGCACAAAAATACTCCTGCTGTCAGCTGTGGCTGAAGTGTCTGCATAGCTGACTAAAGTGATTCAAAGCTTCAGCCATCTACTTAACAGAGTAGCGCATTGGCAAATTAGTTCATTCTTGACAAGTCCTTTGTGCATAGTTACATAGTCTACAGCAGAGAAATAGGCCATTCACCCTATTCCAGTGTTTATGCCTCCTCCCACTCTTCTTCATTGAACCCTATCAAGATATCCTTCTATTCCTTTCTCCCTATTGTGCTTATCTAGCTTCCCCTTAATTGCTATTTGCCTCAACTACTCCTTGTGGTAGATTCTTACCACTGCTGACGTAAAGAAGTTACTTCTGAATTTCCTATTGGATTTATTCGTGACTATCTTATATTTATGGCCTTTAGTCTTGGACTCCACCTGAAAGGAAGCTGTTGCTTAAAAGTTGAGGTCAGTGTTGATCTTTGTTGCTGTGGATATTGCAAACTCAATGGTTGGCAGATTCTGTGAACCTTCTCGGACTAGATGTCACTCTTTGCTGAAGCTAAGCTTCCTTGAGCTCTGTGTCTCCATCATGTCCAAGTTGAATCATTGCAGAAGATCCATTGCCTTCTGTGTTCTCTGTGATCTGAAGCTCTTGCCTCCTCCTCCACTGTGATATACTTACCAGTTTCAACAACCCCCATAATCTTAGGCAGAAACTCTTCTGATAATTCAGTTCTTTCACACTACCAGAGCGTTATTTCAAAATCTTTCCATTCATTAACTTCACTAACAGCCTGGAGTAAAATACTCTACAGCTGCCTAATTCTGTATGATTTATTCATGATTGGTATTTAATAATCCTTTTCTGCTAATGTCCGTTAATCTATTTGTAGACAGGTTGCAGTGCTCAAAGCAAGAATGCTCTGCTGGCTGCTTCCAAATTATATCACAGTTAAAACCAAGAAGACAGAAGCAGTAGGGCCACTAAGCACTGAAGAAGGATCTTGTCGGAGAGAATGAAGGACTAGCAAAGATGCTTAACAAGTCGATGACTTCTATATTTACAATGAAGGATGAACAAAGGACTGAAGGAGCACCAGAGGGGTACAGGGACGAACAACTAATAGAGAAAAATGTTAAAAAGGAAATGTTGTTAAAAGGATTAATGGAACTTCAAATTGACACAGCACTAGCACTAGCACTAGACCCCAGAAAACTGAGGGAGGTTAACAAAGAGATATCAACTATAATTTTTCAGTTTTGGTTTTGAAACTGAAACTACACCAAAAGACTAAAGAATGGAAAATATTACAGCTCTGTTCAAAAAAGGGATAAAGCCAAGTAACTGTAGACCAGCCTTAAGTCTTGAGAGATTGTAATAAGGGATAACATTGATAAACACTAACAAAAGTGTGGTTTAAACAAGGATAGTTAACTTGGCTTTGTAAAGGACAGATATTTATTTACTTATTTAATTGGATGCTTTGCGAAATTACTGAGCATAGAGAGATAGGATATTTTTGGAGGTGTTTTATTTGGAATTTCAAAAAGCATTTAGCAAAGAAACTTGCGAAGAAGAAGGCCTGTGTTGTTAAAGGTAAGGTGGTAGCATGAATAGAGGAATGGTTCAAGAATATAAAACAGAGAATAGGAGTAAATTAATGTTTCTTGGATTGGCAATATGCAACTGGTGGTGAGCAGAAAGGATCAATGTTGGAATTTCACTTGTTCTACATATACCAGGATAAAACCTGGTTCAATGAGGAGTGCAGGAGAGCATGCCAGGAGCAGCACCAGGCATACCTAAAAATGATAAGATACAACGCAGGACTGGATGCATAATAAACAGTAGAAGCAGCATGCGATAGACAGAGATAAACAATCCTACAACCAAAGGATCAGATCAAAGCTTTGCAATCCTGCCACACCCAGTCATGAATGGTGGTGCACAATTAAACAACTAATGGGAGGAGGAGGATCCACAGACATCTCCATCCTCAATGATGGGGGAGCCCAGCATATCAGTGCAAAAGACAAGGCTGAGACATTTGCAACCATCTTCAGCCAGAAGTGCCAAGTGGATGATCCATCTGGGCCTCTTCTAGAGATCCCGAGCATCACAGATGCTAGTATTCAGCCAATTCGATTCACTCCACATGACATCTAGAAATGACTGAAGGCACTGGATACAGCATCCTGGCAATAGTACTGAAGACCTGTGCTCCAGAACTAGCTGCGTCCCGAGCCAAGCTGTTCCAGTACAGCTACAACACTGGCATCTACCCGAAAATGTGGAAAATTGCCCAGGTATGTACTGTCCACAAAAGCAGAATAAATCCAATCCAGCCAATTACCACCCATCAGTCTGCTCTCGATCATCATCAAAATGAGGGAAGATGTTGTTGACAGTGCTGTCAAGCGGCCCTTAATCAGCAATAAACTGCTCACCTATGCTCTGCCAGGACCACTCGGCTCTAGACCTCTTACAGCTTTGATTCAAACATGGACAAAAGAGGTGAGGTGAGAGTGATCGCATTTGACGTCAAAGCAGGATTTGACTGAGTGTGGCATCAAGGAGCCCGAGCAAAATTGAAGTCGATGGGAATTAGTAAGAAAACTTTCCACTGGTTGGAGTCATTCCTAACACAACGTGCTGTGTGTTCCTTGAACCACTGTGCTACTATGGATTGCACACAAAGACTGATCACTCCAGATGGGATCAGTAACACAAGATAATGCGTTCTTTATTGAATACTGAGAGAGCAACTACACTTGGAGGTATTGACTGTACAGGTATATCTTCAAGACTGCTTAACATACAGAATCATGTGGTGTGTTACATCATAACTCTTACATGACTAATGTGATCGTGTGGCCACACCTCTTAAAGGTGTACACACACAACACAAAGGAAGATGGTTGTGATTGTTGGAGGCCAATAACCTCAGCCCTAGGACATTGCTGCAGGAGTTCCTCAGGGTCGTGTCCTAGGCTCAACCATCTTCAGCTGCTTCATCAATGACCTTCCTTCCAACATAAGGTCAGAAGTGAAGATGTTCACCGATGATTGCACAGTGTTCAGTACCATTCGCGATTTCTCAGATACTGAAGCAGTCTGTGCCAACATGATGCAATACCTGGAGAAAATTCAGACATGGGCTTATAAGTGGCAAGTAATATTTGCACCACACAAGTGTCGGACAATGACCATCTCCAAAAAAGAGAGAATTTACCCATTTCCCCTTGACGTTCCATGGTTGAATCTCACACCATCAACATTCTGGGGGTTACCATTGACCAGAAACTTAAGTGGACTAGCCACAGTTCATAGCCATAGCCATGGCTACAAGAGCAGGTCAGAGGCTGGGAATTCTGCGATGAGCAATTCACCTCCTGACTCCCCAAAGCCTGTCCACCATCTACAAGGCACAAGTCAGGAATGTGAATACTCTTCACTTGCCTCAATGAGGGCAACTCCAACACTCAAAAAGCTCGACACCATCCAGGATAAACCAGCCCGCTTGATCATGACCCCATCCACCATCTTAAACATTCACTCCCTCCATCACCAACGCACAGTGGCAGCAGTGTGTACCATCAACAAGCTGCACTGCAGCAACGCACCAAGGCTCCTTAGGCAGCACTTTCCAAACCCACAACCTCTACCACCAAGAAGGACAAGCGCAGCAGACACTTGGGAACACCATCGCCTGCAAGTTCCCCTCCAAGCCACATACTATCCTGCCTTGGAACTATATCGCCATTCCTTCACTGTCGCTGGGTCAAAATCCTGGAACTCCCTTCCTAATAGCACTGTTGGTGTACCTACCCCACATGTATTGCAGTGGTTTAAGAAGGCAGCTCAGCACAACATTCTCAAGGGCAATTAGGGGTTGGCAACAAATGCTGGCCTTGTCAGCAATGCTCACATCCCACGAATGAATTTTAAAAAATCATTTAGTTATGGGCTTAGAGAAAATAATATTAATAGCAAAAAGGTAATAATGCATCTATGCAAGACACTGATTAGGTCACAAGTAAAGTATTGTATATAATTTAATGTATCCTATCATTGAAGGTTATTGAAGCCATGGAAAAGATGCAATGTAGTTTCACTGGAATGATACTACGGATAAGAGGATATAGTTATGATGAGAGATTGAAAAACTAGGGTTTGTTCTACTGGAGTAGAAGTTAAGGGAGAATCTAATAGATTGCTGCAAAATTGTGACAAGGTTTGAGAGGATAAGCAATGAAATATTATTTAAAATAGTCTGTAAATCAGTAACATGGGACACATATTTAGGATTAGTATGAGAAGTATAAAGAGGAGATAAGAAGAAATGTTTTCATTCGAATGTTTTCATTAGAATATATCATGTGTTGCCAAAAGAAGTTATTGAAACCAAATCAATCACATCATAAGAGGAAACTAGATGTACAGCTGGAGAAGAAAAATATTGAAGGGTGTGAAACAGAACAGGGAAATAGGACAAGAGTAAATGGCTCTGGTGAGAGCAGCATGGCTACTTCTACAGTAAAATCATTAGAGATGCTGTGGAATATTCACATTCTTAATATGTAAATTATTGACTAACAGACCACCAGGATTTTGTTAACCGATTATCTCATCCCACAACATTTTCCCTGTATTTCGTTCGACTTATCACTTTACTTTCATAAACATGTCAGCTGCAAAATCTGGTAACATAGCACCTGTATTTTGACACTATGCTGTCCAAAATAGTGTCCGCAGCATGCGCACACAGTTTTGATGCAAGCATCGCCAGACACCACCTTGGGTAGGTCATTAGTTCGGGCGCAAGCAGCATGCACCAGGAGTATGCGGATTAGACAAATCATAACGTCAATCCGTGTGTAATGCTGATTTGATGCCAGCATTACCATTTTGGAGCTCAAAGCTCCAGCTCATGCCCTCTCTTAACTTCGCAGGAGCTGCTTGCATTCAGCATCAGGAGGGTTTCCCTACCAGCACTATTTAAAGGAATCATCAGCAACTTTCAAGTTAATTGCTGATTGATTTCTACTGGCGGTTGCTGAGTTTGTGGAAGTGTTCAGTTGTTTGTACTGTTATTTAAAGTTTTGAAAGTCTACAGGGAGTGGTGCTGAAGGACTTGGTCGTAACTCCAAGGATTCTGCTCAGACAAGTTGCTTCTAAACCTGGGGGCAGTAGTTTGTACCACCTTTGGCCTGCAGCATGGCAGGGTTTATGAGCAGAGTTGACATGGAGGAGGACAAGCTGCAAGAAGAGGGAGGAAGAGGAGTGGAAAAAGGGCTCTCAACAAGAGGACAATATCCACCCAGATTCTTCAGGAAGCAATTCTCCTACCTCAACCACATTGAGGAATAGTGGGCTGGATTTTATGAGCCTGCCGCCGATCTCAGTGGCGATGTGAAAAAATGGCAGCCCACCAAAGAGTCACCGCGATCTTAAGCACAACCACTCATTTAAATAGTCAGAGTGGTCCGCACCCCACCCTGCCCCCCACCAATCACGTGGAGGGGGTAGGCTGTCCGTCCCCGGCAATGGCATCAGTTGCCTGTGCGCAGGCATCGGCGCCATTTTTAAAGGGCAGCCAGCCCTGCTGGCTTATTTAAACATTTAAAGAAATATACACCAAAATTAAATAAATACATTTATTTTGCCCCTTTCCCACCCCCAATAACAATTACAATAACTACTTGCACCCCCCCCACCACAAATGTACATTTTAAATCTGACCTTGCCCCCGCAAACTACACAAAGTCAAAAGTTCAACCTTTCCCACCATCCTCTGCACCCATTACATGTATTTGACCCCGTCTCCAGCCCCCCCACCACACCCCGCCCCCAACACCCGCACTTCCAGGTCCTTCCAAGCTAGAGCAGGCAGCATTTGCAACATCTCCCAGGTTTGTGTCCAATTTTGCGTAAGGGAAGTCACGGAAGCTCGGTATTCCAAGAAAGCTGAATAGATTTCATTCTGTCTTGCGAGAGAGAAGCAGGTGGAGCAAACAGGTGGCTTGTGAGGATAGCAGGCTTCCCTATGGTACAGGGTGCAATTGACTGCACACATGTCACTTTGCGGGTACCACATATCAATTCTGAGATGTACTGCAACTGAAAGGAATTCCACTCCTCAACATTCAGTGGGTGTGCGACCATACTCAACATATCATGTAGGTCCGTGCTTGGTATCCTGGCAGCAGTCCTAATGCCTTCATTTTGCATCAGTCCACTGTACCATTGGCATTTGAGTCATCTTGATAAACCAGAGGCTTATGACTCAGGTGCGCAACCCATGCACACATGAGCAGCATACATACGTCAAAAGCCATGCTGGCACACAAAATGTGATCAGGCAGACCATTGGGGTGATAAAATAATGCTTCCGCTGCTTGGACCGCTCTGCAGGAGCCCTACAGTACTTGGCAGAGTACGCGGTGGTCTGCTCCATGCTGCACAATCTCACCATTATGAGGACATAGCCATTGCCACCAGATATACGGAAAACAGCTGAGAAGAAGGTGGAGAAGAAAGAGGAGGAGGAGGAGGCAACCAACACAGCCCCTTTCCATCTGGGGTGTTCGCGATTAACTCATTGAACTGTGGTACCAGTGAATGTAACCCCAATTCCCCATTCACCAACAGTCCCACACCTTACCTTCCCTCTGTAACAGACCATCATAGCATTCTCTTGGCCACAATACTAAACAAAAGCTAGCACAAAACAAATATTCCAAACCAAACCTATAAATCAAATGATCCAACATTCCATGCAGAAGTTAACTAAGCTCTCCTGTGCATTCCCTTAGTGACTGTCTTCGATGTATCTTTGCCTATTCTAGTGTTGCTATGCGGGGCTACCCCAGTGGCTACAGCATGCCTGCTGGAAGGCTGCTAACATTCAGTGGAGGAGACTGCAGATGGCCTTAGAGGATGTCCTCAGCCAGCTCTGACACGAGAAGGCCTTGCTTCAACTGCACCATCTTGGCATGTTATGTTTATGCTGGGTTTCTGGATATATTATGAATAGCTGATTTATTTCAGAGCAATGCAGAAATCACGATGTATTAAATCACCAACCAGTTTATTTACAGGACTTTAAACTATCTCAGCACATGTCTTATCAGAATAGTTTGTGTGTTTCTTCTAGAAGATTCTAGCTCTGTGTCTTTTAGATTCAGTTTCAACTCTTCAGCTCCACCCATAGGTTTGAGCAATCAAGCACTGTGAACACAGGTAAGAGGACAGACTAATACAATCAAATCAGATCAATCAAACACTACGGGCTGGATTTTAAAGCCCCTCCACCATCGTGAATGTTGGCGGGGGGGCGGGGGCAATGAAGATTGGTGCGTTGGAGGCCCGCCACCGACCGCAACATCGACAGGCCCCATGCTGATCTTGGCGGTGGCGGTGGCGAGTACACATGGTGGCCAGTCCACTGCTCAGCGACGGGACCCCCATTTCAATATGAAAAATAATTTACATACCTGATTTATTGAGGGTCCTGTCGCCTCCTTAGTCGCCGCACCAATCTTCAATTGGGTGGCCGACAATGCCGTGCCTTCAAATCCCCGTTCAAGGAAAAGTGGCAGGCCACCTGTGGGGAAGAAGGAGTGAGATTGTTTCTTTGTGCAGGAGCGGGAGAGTGGGGTGACTGCTGCAGATTGGTTGGGGGTGGGGAGTGGTGATGGGAAGGGGTAAAGGGCAAAGGTGCTGAACTTTAGGGGGGGAGGCAAGGTCAAATAAACAAATTCCGGTGGGGAAATGGCAGGAATATTTTGAAATGCCATGGCGGGGGCGGGTGGGGGGCGGGGGGTGGGTTTGGTGGTGGTGGGAAAATTAATTTAACAGTAATTCAATTCTGCTTTTTGGTAATTGAACTGATCTGGCCCTTTAATTTTAAAATCTCCACTGAGGGCTGTAAGCCTTTAAAAATGGCACTGGTACCTGCGCCTTGACCAGTGATGGATCGCCTGCCCCCTTCACGTCATCGTGAGGGGTGGGCGCCACCGACATGCAAATGAGCCACTGCATTTGAAATCACAGCGGATCCATGACGTAGTGCCCATGCGGCGAGCCGCATTTTTCACGTCCACTGCCTACTTCAGCGGCGGAGTCTTAAAATGCAGTCCTACATTTTTCCCCCTTTTAACAAAAGACATTATTTTTGAATTGAAGTATTCTAAACAACAAACACATATACATCAAATGATTTCTTAGTGTACAATTTGTCTGTTTTCTCTAAGTACAGTAATGGTTTTTAAGATAGGAAGGTCTCTTAGGTCTTTGATTAGATTTACGAATTTGAGTTTGTGGATCTGTTTGATCAGTTTGATGAGATGAATTAATAACATCACTCATCGGAAAAGGAAATGTATCCTCATAACCACGATCCTCAAAATATCCTGGTCTGCTCCCTATCAAACGTCTCACATTCTACTTGGTGTTGTCATCCAACAGATAAGTATTAGTATCCAGCAAACATTTAATCTGCTTTGGACCAGATACTGATGAAGCAAGTTTGCGGCCGCGATTTGGCCGTTTGATTCAAACCCAATCTCCAACTTTAAATTGTGGTTCCCTTGTGCCTGTATATTTGTCAAAGTATGCTTTTGCTTTACCTTGTCACTTTGCAATTTCATCTGCTTTTGCTCTGACATTCTCATTAACTGGTAGTGATAGCTTATGAATGGTCAGTGGTATGGGAAAGTTACAAATCTATATAAGTTTGGCTGGTGTCTTTCTGGTCAGAGAGTGTGCAGTCTTTACTCCAGCTGTTGTCACTCTGTGACCTAGAAAGTCAATCTCCGGACCGCAAATGTGCATTTGTTCTTTTTAGCATCAAATTGTGTTTTGCAAGTCGAGTAAGCACTGCTGATAATCATTGATCATGTTCAGCTTTGTCCCTTCCGTGGACAACGACATCATCAAGTAGGTTGAGCATCCCCTTAACATCTGACAAGACTGAAGAAACTATCTTCTGGAACGCGCTGGTGCTGAACTTAATCCATATGGCATTCTTTGGTACTGAAACACACCTTCATGGGTAATAAAAGCGGTAAGTTATCGGCTTTGTTCTGCTAGAGGTATCTGAAGATAACTCGTTCGCATAAGAAGCTTTGTGAAGACTGTGGAGTCATGAAATGATGCTGACAGTCTTGAATTATAGGAAGTGGATACTTGTTCACATATGGTAGTTTTGTTGACTGCCTTCAGGTCAATGCATAGTCTAAGTTCACCATTTTTTCACCGTGCAATGTCTAGAATTGATATCCACTGCAATGATTCGATTCACTCAATGATACCAACTGCTTCTAGTCGTTTCAGCTACTCAGGACGGATTTCAAACGGCAACCATCTCAAATTTTGTTAAACTGGTCAAATTGATGTGTCAACGTGAGGAGCATGACAATACCCTTGATCTCCCCAAATTCAGTAAATAAGGAAGGATACTGGCGTGTATAATCTACATCATCAATCCCGTTAATGTGTGCTCCGGTGGGGTCATCGAGTTTGAATCCAAGCCTATCGAAAAGGTTTACCCCCATAAGGCTTCGGCCTTTAGCTACATAGAAAGTGAACCTGTCCAGGGTGACATTTTTGTAGCGTACTGGAACTGTGCTCATCTCCAAACTGGAATGATAGTGTCTTCATAAGCTTGATGAGTGTCTGTTACAAGAGTGAGAGAGAATTGCAAAAAATACCGATGGTAGAGATTGTCACCCAAAATAGACGCTTCCGCGCCAACATCGATAAGAAGTGACACTGAGATGCCTGCAATCTCGACTGAGCACTGCTTAAAATGAGCTGGTGCTTTAATTTTTGTCATGATAAATACATCTTGTACCTTACTCTCAGGAAGAGACTCCCCCACATGTCGAACCAATGAAGTCTTTTTCTTCGACCTGCACATCTTTGCATAATGGTTCCACTTTAGACTTTTCCCTCGAGCTGGACATGGTATTGTGACTCGATGAGCATTTCCACAATTTGAGCATACATTTTAGGTAACTGACCGTGATGGGGCACATTTTGATGAGGTTGCTAAGGTCTTCTTGTCCTTAACCCTTGCATTGCAGCTGTTTGGGCAAGCTGTGCCTACAACCCTGAGTCTAAGGGTGCAAGTGTGTGTAACCTCTTCAAATCTGACATGACAGATTCAACTTGGACTGCCAAGGTTATGGCTTTTTCTCAGTTTAAATCATCATCTTCCCTGAGGAGATGTTCCCTAATTCGTGGAATTGAAGTCTTTTCAATTAACTGGTCACAAATTAGTTTGATGGTTCGTGTGCCAAATTTACAGGTAGCTGCCAATTGCTGCAATGCTGCCACGTATTGTTTAATGGGCTCACCATGTCCCCAGTATCTCTGGCAGAATGTGTATTATTCTATCATCACACTTTTATTTGGCCCGAAGTGTGTTTCGAGAGCACTTAACTGCTGTATCAAACATAGATGTGTCTTCTGTGAGCTGCTCGAATATATGCTGGCCTTCTGTTCCAAGACAATGTCCAAGTATCACTTTCTTACGGTTCGCTGCTAAATCTTTGCTTGCCATCCCCATCGTGAGCAAGTAGGCTTTGAATCCCTAAATCCATTGCTCCCAACACAATGGAGGATTTCCCGTCATTGAAAGAAAAGGTCCTGGAGCGGATAACATTAAATTTTGTTGCATCATCCTCGTTGCCACATTTTTGTTAATTTATGCCGGGTTGCTGGATATTTATATATATATATATGATTTATCTCAAAACAATTCAGATATCACAATTGTATTAAAATCACCAACTAGGTTAGTTACAGCACTTTAACCTATCTCAGCTCTTACAAGATCTCAGCACATGTCTTCTCAGAACAGTCATTGTTTTTCCTGTAGAAAATTCTAGCTCTGTGTCTTTTAGTTTCAGTTTCAACTCTTCAGCTCCACCCTTAGGTTTAAGCAATCAAACACAGTGAACACAAATAAATGGACAGACTAATATAATCAAACCCAGATCAATCAAACACTACAGCATGGGTGGCAGCAGTCTGGTCTGGCTGGCAGGCAGGCAACATCAAGGGCACTGGTGGAGTGGCAATGGTTTGAGGGTGAATGCTGCCATCCTGACAAAGCATAGCAGGCTCAGGCTTCACGATGCTGCAGCCATGTCTACGTGGTGGTGCCTCAGCAATCCTAGCATTGTGTTGGAGGGCAGATTGCTGGACTGTTGTGTCATGCTACAAGCCCCTTTGAATATTCATATCTGCAGCTATGATGACAGCAGTCTGAACATGCATAACAGCCAGCTGAGCTGCCATGACTTCAGTCTGTGCTTCCACCACAGCACTCAAAGTTTGGATGACTTCTGCTTACGCTGCACTGGAAGCTGAGACATCAGCTATCATATGTTGCATCATGGACGGATTGCAAGTGTTCTCATAGACTTGGCCACCACTTCCACACCGAAGAAATTTGCTCCAAGCTCTATCTCAAGTTGATGCTGGGCTCCCCCATGCTTCTTGGCAATGACAGCAGGTTTTCTGGCAGGCTTGCCAATGCACCAAGCATTTCAGTGTGCATACCCATCAGTCTTCTTCTGTAGTTGGCCCCATTGAAGTCTTCATTGAGTCCTTTGTAGCAGAAGCCATAGGCCTTTCTCCCAGGAGCTGAGACCTATGCTACCCTTTCCCCCTGCAAACTATTCATGCCCGGTGTCTCACCACATGCAGATCCTGCCTCTAAGCTATCCTCTAAAGTGCGACCAGTTTCAATATCTGAGCTGGTGGCTGCAAGTGTCAGAGCGAGTGGCGAGGGCTGGAACTTAATGAAGAGGTGGTGACCCCGCCTCCACTGGACCTGCAAGCCACGCTGCTATTTTGTGAGGCTCAGGCCCTGAACTGGCAGCAGTCAGGGCTACTGCCCCTCTGAGGCAGGAAACCCTGCCTCCAAGGTCTGCCAGCCAATCAGAGGGCTGGCAGCTCTTCAGTCCCAGCAGTACCATTGGAAGTGATAGTCACTGCTGGGGCTGTAGCCAACCAGGATCAGCAACAATGGAGGAGACGCCAGAATGGAGATGTGCGGGGCCTCACTGGGGACAATTGGCTGGGCCCTAGTGAGGTGGGGGTCATGTTTCAGCGGGGATGGCTGTGCTGCAGGGAGACCCTCTATGGGCCACAGGGTGTCCAATCAAGAGGAACCCCGCACCCCCAAACCACCAGCCTTCCAGGAGGCCGCTATGTATTACTAAATGGCCTCTTCAGGTCTAAAGTTACTGGCTGCAGCTGGTAAAATACCAGGGGCGGTGGGAAGCGGCTCTTAAGTGGCAATTAATTAAGTACGAACTTACCACCATCTTTGATAGTTTTAGTTCCACCACTGACCACTGTGTCACTCATAGCCATTCAAATAATGACCAGCACCATCGCCTCCTTGAGTCTCCGGACATGAAAATGTACTTGTGCCCTGTCAATTAGATGTTGCTGCCTCTAGTAATGGGCCACCTTGTCCTGCAAGAGAGAGGGAGGTGCATCAATGAGTGTGGTGCAATCTGTTTGGTTGATGTACCTGTCATAGTTGAATAGCTGGCATTGTGTGCAAGCTGCAAGATGTGAGTGTGAGGCTTGTAGCAGTGCTAATTGATTGTGGGTGAAGTGAAGCTATTGTAATGCTCACATAAAATGTAGTGATTGAAACTACAAGAACTCAACCTGAAGAGTTATAAAAGTGGACTTTTCTTTTACAAAAGTGAACAATGTGCTCCAAAATGTCCACTGAAGGTCAAAAGGCCTGGCTTTGGATAGTCAAACTTTCTACTGTCTGGTACAAACAAAAGAATACATTCCAAGTTAAGAGGTGTCAATTGCACCCATCCTAAACCTCTCAAGAGACATATCTGAATTGAGTAGGCCCTTCTGAAACAAAGAAGGGGTGATATAGCCACAAAATGGGCCAATGTCAGTCACTACAGGGAGGAAAAACTCTTTCTCCTGGCAAAGGCAAAGGTGTGAAACCATTTTTGACCTGAAAAGTAGCTCTTTGGAGAGAGGGGAAAGAAACCCAGGAAGAAGCATCACCAAAGCTTGTCCAGTTAAGTGCTAGGAGCAAATCTGAGCAGCAAAAAAGAAGGCACCCTACTATGAAATCTACATTTTCAAATGGTGCAGCAGAGAATTGGAAGTAATCTTTTCGGCTTCAAGCTGAACTTCCAATGAACAGAGAAATCGAGAATCATCTCAGGCCTGCGACTGAAGAGAACTTGACCTCTGAGAGAATTCAACTGATTTACTGAGAACCCTGAAACCCGACCTCACTTCAAAACATGTACCACTTTTCCTTCTCACCTGTTTGTGTGTGTGTGCGCGCTCACGCGAGTGAATGAATGAGTGGGTGCCGTTGCAACAATTTTGGGATAAGGCATATTGAACCATAGAATCATAGAAAAATTACAGCACCGAAGGAGGCCACTCAGTCCATCATGTCTGCGCCACCAATCTAATCCCACCTTCCAGCACCTATCCATAGCCGAGTAGGTTACAGCACTTCAGGTGCATATCCAGGTACCACTAAAATGAGTTGAAGGTTTCTTCCTCCATCACCATTCCTGGCAGTGAATTCACCCCCTGGGTGAAAATGTTTTTCCTCATGTCACCTCTAATCCTTCTATCCATCATCTGAAATCTGTGCCCCATGGTAATTGACCTCTCCATTAGGGGAAACAGGTCCTTCCTGTCTATTCTATTTATGCCCCTTATAATTCTGTACACCTCAATTAAGTCACCCCTCTGCCTCTTCTCTAAGGAAAACAACCCTAGCCGATCCAATCTTTCCCCATAACTGCAATTTTCAAGCCCTGGCAACATTCTTGTAAATCTCCTCTGTAGACCACATCCACTGCACTACCCTCATCAATCCTCCTTGTTACTTCCTCAAAAAGCTCAATCAAGTTAGTAAGACATGACCTTCCCCTAACAAATCCATGCTGACAATCCCTGATTAATTCGTGCCTTTCTAAGTGCATTTTATCCTGTCTCTCAGAATTGATTCTAATAATTTACCCACCACTGAGGTCAGACTGACTGGCCTCTAATTATCTGGCCTATCCGTCTCATTCTTTTTAAGCAATGGTATACCATTCGCAGACCTCCAATTATAGAAATGTAGAAATATAGAAAAATAGGCGCAGGAGTAGGCCATTTGGCCCTTCGAGCCTGCACCGCCATTCAATATGGTCATGGCTGATCATCCAAACTCAGTACCCTGTTCCCACTTTCTCCCCGTATCCCTTGATCCCTTTAGCCCTAAGAGCTATATCTAACTCTTTCTTGAATATATTTAATGATTTGGCCTCAACTGCTTTCTGTGGTAGAGAATTCCACAGGTTCACCACTCTCGGGTGAAGAAATCTCTCCTCATCTCAGTCCTAAATGGCTTATCCCTTATCCTTAGACTGTGACCCCTGGTCCTGGACTCCCCTGCCATTGGGAACATCCTTCCTGCATCTAGTCTGTCCTGTCCTGTTAG
This sequence comes from Heterodontus francisci, assembly GCF_036365525.1. NCBI lineage: Eukaryota > Metazoa > Chordata > Chondrichthyes > Heterodontiformes > Heterodontidae > Heterodontus > Heterodontus francisci. Next base: position 151,916,402 of record NC_090373.1, on the reverse strand, counting down.
AATTTTGTAGGTTTCTATGAGATCCCCTCTCATTCTTCTAAACTCTAGTGAATATAAGCCTAATCGATCCAATCTCTCTTTATACCTCAGTCCTGCCATTCCAGGAATCAGTCTGGTGAACCTTCGCTGCACTCCCTCCATAGCAAGAACATCCTTCCTCAGATAAGGAGACCAAAACTGCACACAATACTCCATATGTGGTCTCACCAAGGCCCTGTTTAATTGCAGCAAGACATCCTTGCTCCTGTACTCGAATCCTCTTGCTATGAAGGCCAACATACCAGCTGCCTTCTTAACTGCCTGCTGCACCTGCATGCTTACTTTCGGCGACTGGTGCACAAGGACACCCAGGTCTCGCTGCACCTCCCCCTTTCCCAATCTATCGCCATTCAGATAATAATCTGCCTTTCTGTTTTTGCCACCAAAGTGGATAACCTCACATTTATCCACATTATACTGCATCTGCCATGTATTTGCACACTCACTCAACCTGTCCAAATCACACTGGAGCTTCTCTGCATCCTCCTCACAGCTTACACTCCCACCCAGCTTTGTGTCGTCTGCAAACTTGGATATATTACATTTAATTCCCTCATCTATATCGTTAATATATATTGTGAATAGCTGGGGTCCTAGCACTGATCCCTGTGGTACCCCACTAGTCACTGCCTGCCACTCAGAAAAAGACACGTTTATTCCTACTCTTTGTTTCCTATCTGCCAACCAGTTCTCTATCCATGTCAGTACTTTACCCACAATCCCATGTGCTTTAATTTTGCACGCTAATCTCTTATGTGGGACCTTATCGAAAGCCTTCTGAAAGTCCAAATATACCACATCCACTGGTTATCCCTTATCTATTCTACTAGTTACATCCTCAAAACATTCCTGTAGATTTGTCAAGCATGATTTCCCTTTCATAAGTCCATGTTGACTTTGTCCAATCCTGTCACTGTTTTACAAGTGCTCTGCTATTACATCTTTTATAATGGACTCTAGCATTTTCCCCACTACTGATGTCAGGCTAACCGGTCTATAATTCCCTGTTTTCTCTCTACCTCCTTTTTAGTGGGGTTACATTAGCTACCCTCCAATCTGTTGGAAGTGTTCCAGGGTCTATAGAATTTTGAAAAATGACCAGCAATGCATCTAATATTTCTCGGGCCACTTCCTTAAGTACTCTGGGATGCAGATTATCAGGCCCTGGGGATTTATCGGCCTTCAATCCCATCAATTTCCCCAACACCATTTCCCTACTAATACTGATTTCATACAGTTCCTCCTTCTCACTAGTCCCTGTGTTCCCCAACATTTCTGGGAGGTAATTTGTGTCCTCCTTTGTGAAAACAGAACCAAAGTATGTATTTAATTGGTCTGCTATTTCTTTGCTCCCCATTATAAATTCCCCCATTTCTGACTGTAAGAGACTTACATTTGTCTTCACTAATCTTTTTCTCTTCACATATCTATAGAGGCTTTTACAGTCAGTTTTTATGTTCTCTGCAAGCTTACACTCATACTCTATTTTCCCCTTCTTAATCAATCCCTTTGTTCTCCTTTGCTGAATTCTAAACTGCTCCCAATCCTCAGGTTTTCTGCTTGTTCTGGCCATTTTATATTTCTCCTCCTTGGATCTAATACTATCCCTAATTTCTTTTTGTAAGCCACGGTTGAGCCACCCTTCTTGTTTTATTTTTGCACCAGACAGGAATGAACAATTGTTATAATTCATCCATGTACTCTTCAAATGCTAGCCATTGCCTATCCACTGTCAACCCTTTAAGTAACGTTCCCCAATCTATCATAGCCAACTCGCGCCTCATACCTTCATAGTTTCCTTTATTTAGATTCAGGACCTTAGTCTCGGCATCAACTCTCTCACTCTCCATCTTAATGAAGAACTCTTTTTTTAATTCATTCATAGGATCTGGGCATTGCTGGCTAGGTCAGCATTTATTGCCCATCCCTAATTGCCCTTGAGAAGGTGGTGGTGAGCTGCCTTCTTGAACCGCTGCAGTCAATGGGTGATAAGTACACCCACAGTGCTGTTAGGAAGGAAGTTCCAGGATTTTGACCCAGCGACAGTGAAGGAATGGTGATATAGTTCCAAGTCAGGATGGTGTGTGACTTGGAGGGGAACTTGCAGGTGGTGGTGTTCCCATGCATTTGCTGCCCTTGTCCTTCTAGGTGGTAGAGGTCGTGGGTTTGGAAGGTGCTGTCTAAAGAGCCTTGGTGGCTTGCTGTCGTGCATCTTGTAGATTGTACACACTGCTGCCACTGTGCACCGGTGGTGGAGGGAGTGAATGTTAGTGGATGGGGTGCCAATCAAGTGGGCTGCTTTGTCCTAGATGGTGTCGAGCTTCTTGAGTGTTGTTGGAACTGCACCCATCCAGGCAAGTGGAGAGTATTCCATCACACTCCTGACTTGTGCCTTGTAGATGGTGGACAGGCTTTGGGGAGTCAGGAGGTGAGTTACTTGCTGCAGGATTCCTAGCCTCTGACCTGCCATGGTATTTATATGGCTAATCCAGTTCAGTTACGTTCGCTCTTCCCCAAGGGACCCCGCAAAACAAGATTGTTAACTAATCCTTTCTCATTACACAATATCCAGTCTAGGATGGCCTGTTCTCTCGTTGGTTCCTCAACATATTGGTCCGAAAAACTATCACGTACGCACTCCAGGAATTCATCCACTATCATATTATTGCTAATTTGGTTTGCACAATCTATATGTGGATCAATGTAACCCATAATTACTGTTGCACCCTTATTGCATGCGTCTCTAATTTCCTGTTTAATGCCATCCTCTACATCACCACTGCTGTTTGGGGGTCTATATACAACCCCCACCAATGTTTTCTGCCCCTTGGTGTTTCTTGGCTCCACCCATACAGATTCCACATCAGGATTCTGTGAGCTAATATCCTTCCTCACTATGGTATTGATTTCCTCTTTTACTAACAATGCTACTCCACCTCCTTTCCCTTTTTGCCTGTCCTTCCTAAATATTGAATACCCCTGGATGTTCAGTTCCCATCCTTGGTCACCCTGCAGCCATGTCTCCGTAATCCCAAATATATCGTATCCATTTACATCTATTTGCGCAGTTAATTTGCCTACCTTATTGTGAATACTCCGCGCATTGAGACACAATGTCTTTAGGCTTGTCTTTTTAACATTCTTAGTCATCTTAGCATTATTTTGCACTATGGCCCTATTTGTTTCTTGCCCTTGATTTCTATGCCTTCCACTTTTGCCTTTTTGTTTCCTGTCGTTCGTTTCTATCCTTGTTTCCTCCTCCTCAGTCTCCCCGCTCAGGTTCCCATCCCCCTGCCATTCTCGTTTAAATCCTCCCCAACAGCACTAGCAAGCGCCCCTGCGAGGACATCGGTTCTGATCCTGTCTGGGTGTAACCCGTCCCGCTTGTACAGGCCCCACCTTCCCCAGAACCAGTCCCGATGTCCCAGGAATCTAAATCCCTCCCTCCTGCACTATTTCTCCAGCCACGCATTCATCTCATCTATTCTCCTGTTCCTATACTTACTAACACGTGGCACAGGAAGTAATCCTGAGATTACTACCTTTGAGGTCCTGTTTTTTAATTTAGCTCCTAACTCCTTAAATTCATCTTGCAGGACCTCATCCCTTTCTCTACCTATGTCCTATGTCGTTGGTACTGATATGTACCACGACCACTGGCTGTTCACCCTCCCCCTTCAGAATGTCCTGCAGCCGCTCCAAGACATCCTTGACCTTAGCACCAGGGAGGCAACATACCATCCTGGAGTCACGTTTGCGGCCACAGGAACGCCTGTCTGTTCCCCTTACAATTGAATCTCTGATCACTATGGCTCTCCCAGTCTTATTCCCCCCATCCTGTGCAGCAGAGTCTTCTGTGGTGCCAAGAGCTTGGTTGTTGCTGCTTTCTCCTGGGAGACCATCCCCCCCGCAACAGCGTTCAAAGTGATATATTTGTTTGAGAGGGGGATGGCCACAGGGGATTCCTGCACTACCTGCCTGCGCCTACTATTCCGCCTGGTGGTCACCCATCCCTTTTCTGCCTGTGCAGCCACTACTTGCAGTATGACCACCTCACTAAATGTGCTATCCATGACATCTTCAGCATCGCGGATGCTCCGTAGTGAATCCATCCACAGTTCCAGCTCCATAATGCAGGTAGCCAGTAGCTGCAGATGGATACACTTCCTGCACACATGGTCGTCAGGGACGCTGGAAGCGTCCTTGATTTCCCACATAGCGCAGGAGGAGCACGTCACAGGTGCAAGCTGTCCTGCCACGACTTACCTTTAGATTACTTAGTTACTCCCTTTAAAAAATACTAATTACACTAGGGACCTTGTTCTACTCCAAACACTATCCACTACAATCTAAAGTCCTAAATAAATTACACTAATTTTTAAAAACACACTTTAGTAGTACTCACCTATCACTTATACGGTAGGTTTTGTGGTTTTTGTTTCAAAAAAAACTTTCCCCTTTTTTTAAGCTATTTAAACATACTAACAGTTGTTACTTACCCAACCAATCAGCTTACAGATTTCCTCTTTTGAATCTCAGCATGGGCCGGCACAGAGAGAGAGAGAGAGAGCCTGCCGCCATTCCTGTCTCCAGGTAAGTAAGGGCCTCGAGCCCCATTCTTTCCTTTTCAGACTTGCTCCGGATCAGCCTCCTTCCAGGTCCGCCTGCCGTCGCTCTGGTCTCCAGGTCTCCCTAGCCCTCGCACACATACATCCAAAAACCGGTTAACTGGAAAAAAAGGGATTTTTGTTTATAGCTGTTGCAAAGAAATAGAAGCAATAAAAAAAATTATATTGAATTTAGGAGTCCTTTGTTTTGGGTGAGGTGTCCCAAAATCGAATAGTGCTGCAACTAGGAATCTTTCCAGGCGATGTTGATGAATAGTCTGTTTTGGTAGGCATTCAAAGAAATTCAACTACAGAAGTTTCGCATAGGTCTTCAATGAGGTATATGGCAACGAAGGTGTCAGTTCTCACACATTTGAAGCAAAATCCTTTTTAAAAGACGGAAGGTTTCTGCAAAAATTCAGGAGTTCTTCAAAATATAGGAGGCAAGAGTAAAACTTCATACAGGCTTTTGCTTTTCAAGAGCAGGGATTCTTCAAACCGAGGTAACAGTTATCAGGTTCTTCTTCTGATCTACTGGCAGGCCCATATGCAGATTCCAACTGACTCTTTTAGTCCAAAAGCAGCTGGCTTTTAACAGTTCAAAGTGAAACCAAAAACAGTTCAGCAACAATCCTGTGACAGCCATATATCATGGTCCGTCATTTCCTTGTAAACATCTGTCCCTTCAGGTTAGAACCCCCTGTGGTGTTTACTTGAAATCACATGCTTTCCAGTTAAAACTTGTTTACTAGTCAATCTTTTATTGAAATTCCTTGAAAAAAAACACCCGAAGTTTAGCCTTTTCAATTTTAAAATATAGATTCCAAGTTTTAACAAAAAATATGGACTCTCGTAACACTGAATTGCACACAGAACTCAAGTAGTTATCCCAAAAGTGTATTGCATCTTTCCCATGAAAAACATCCAGGTGTTGTTATTATGAAACAACAATCCTGTGAAGCAATCTGGTGGCCAGGAATAAATCGCTGCAAAGAAGACTTCATAAGGAACTGTGTAGCTTGTACACTCAGTGAAAAATCTGTTAAACCATGTCCTGCACCTTGATAACCGACCCGATGGGCCAACAAAACCATAGCAACAACTCTAAGTTGATATTTTTGGAGAAGTGCAAGCAGCCCCTAGGAATCAATGTTTTTTGCTTGTTATTCATGATCTACATAGCAAATAGTTGGAAATTGCTACAACAAATTCCATTACAACCACTTCAGTCATTGACATTCTGGACAAGTTGTTTACAAAATGGGATTTGCCAGAGACTTTCACTGCAGATAATGGACCACAGTTTGTTTCCAGTCAGTTCACGGACTTCCTAGCAAGTTACAGAATTTATCACCTTCTGATGTCATGCTACAACCCGCAATCGAATGGTGGTGTTGAACAATTCAACGGGGTGATAAAGGACTGTCTGAAAGCTAGTATGTCGGAGGGGATAATATTCGACTAATCTACTTACATCCTATTCAGCACACTCTCTGACCAGAAAGACACCAGCCGAACTTATGATAGGTTGTAATCTTCGCATGCCACTGACCATTCATAAGCCATCACTAGCAGTTAATGAGCATGTCAGAGTGAAAGCAGATGAAATTGCAAGGCGACAAGGTAAAATAAAAGCATACTTTGACAAATGTACAGGCGCAAGAGAACCACAATTTAAAGCTGGATATTGGATTTGAATCAAATGGCCAAATCACAACCACAAACTTGCTTTATCGGTATCTGGTCCAAAGCAGATTAAATGTTTGCTGGATACTAATACTTATCTGTTGGATGACAACACCAAGTAGAATGCGAGACGTTTGATAGGGAGCAGACCAGGATATTTTGAGGATAGTGGTTATGAGGATACATTTCCTTTTCCTATGAGTGACGTTATTAATCCACCTCATCAAGCTGATCAAATAAATCCACAACCTCAAACTTGTAAATCTAATCACAGACTTAAGAGACTTCCTATCCCAAAGATTATTTCTGTACTTAGAAAAAACAGATAAGTTGAACACTAAGAAATAACTTAATGTTTATATGTTTGTTGTTTAGAATACTTTAATTAAAAAAATAACGTCTCTAGTCAAATGGGGAAAAATGTAGTGTTCAATGGTTTGATTGATTTGGGTTTGATTGCATTAGTCTGTCCACTGATCCGTGTTCACTGTGTTTGATTACTTAAGTCTAGTGTTTTGAAACTGAAACTAAAAGAGGGCTAGAAGAACAAAGAACAAAGAACAGTACAGCACAGGAACAGGCCATTCGGCCCTCCAAGCCTGCGCCGATCTTGATGCCTGCCTAAACTAACACCTTCTGCACTTCCGGGGCCCATATCCCTCTATTCCCTTCCTATTCATGTATTTGTCAAGATGTCTCTTAAACGTCGCTATCGTATCTGCTTCCAGCACCTCCCCTGGCAGCAGGTTCCGGGCACTCACCACCCTCTGTGTAAAAAACTTGCCTCGCACATCCCCTCTTAACTTTGCTCCTCGCACCTTAAACCTATGTCCCCTAGTAACTGACTCTTCCACCCTGGGAAAAACCTTCTGACTATCCACTCTGTCCATGCCGCTCATAACTTTGTAAACCTTTATCATGTCGCCCCTCCACCTCCGTCGTTCCAGTGAAAACAATCCGAGTTTTTCCAACCTCTCCTCATAGCTAATGCCCTCCAGACAAGGCAACATCCTGGTAAACCTCCTCTGTACCCTCTCCAAAGCCTCCACGTCCTTCTGGTAGTGTGGCGACCAGAATTGCACGCAATATTCCAAGTGTGGCCTAACTAAGGTTCTGTACAGCTGCAACATGACTTGCCAATTTTTACACTCTATGCCCCGATTGATGAAGGCAAGCATGCCGTATGCCTTCTTGAATACCTTATCCACCTGCGTTGCCACTTTCAGTCATCTGTGGACCTGTACGCCCAGATCTCTCTGCCTGTCAATACTCCTAAGGGTTCTGCCATTTACTGTATACCTTCCACCTGCATTAGACCTTGCAAAATGCATTACCTCACATTTGTCCGGATTAAACTCCATCTGCCATTTCTCCGCCCAAGTCTCCAACCGATAAATATCCTGCTGTATCCTCTGACAATCCTCATCATTATTCGCAACTCCACCAACCTTTGTGTCGTCCGCAAACTTACTAATCAGACCAGCTACATTTTCCTCCAAATCATTTATATATACTACAAACAGCAAAGGTCCCAGCACTGATCCCTGCGGAACACCACTAGTCACATTCAGAAAAACACCCATCCACTGATACCCTCTGTCTTCTATGACTGAGCCATATCCATCTTGCCAGCTCACCTCTGATCCCGTGTGACTTCACCTTTTCTACCAGTCTGCCATGCGGGACCTTGTCAAAGGCTTTACTAAAGTCCATATAGATAACATCCACTGCCCTTCCTTCATCAATCATCTTCGTCACTTCCTCAAAAAACTCAATCAAATTAGTAAGACACGAGGTTCTAGTAAAACAGAAAATATGTTCTGAGAAAGACATTCTACTGAATTCTCGTAAGTGCTGAGATATCTTGAAGTACTGTAAATAAACCTGTTGTTGATTTAGAACTAGAGTCATATCTGCATTGTTCTGAGATAAATCAAATAAATAAAATATCCAGCAAACTGGCGAAAACATAACATAGCTAACCATTTTAAACTTACCCTTGAACCGGAAGAAGAAAGCATGGAATCCAAGTGTGAAAAGTATCTCTAACTAGAATCCAGTTGCAGGTGAAAAGGGAACAAATACAGTTGCAGTTGAAAAGAGAGGAGATGCAGTTTCAAAAGGAAAAGGAAGAAAGAGAGTTTCAGAAGGAAAAAGAGGAAAGAGCTGCAGTTCAAAAGAGATAAGATGCAGTTTCAGAAGGAAAAAGAGAGAGGAGAGGTGAAACTGTTTGGGCTGAATTTTATGGGACCCCTGGACAGGGTCGGAGGTGGGAGGTCCCATAGAATTGTGACGTGGTGGGGGCGGGGAGGGGCCATCGCCAACCCATTGCCAGCCATTTTCCCCAGGGGCAAGATAGGTCGACAATGGCCTTCCTTCCCAGACGTCAATTGAGGCCCTTAGGTGGCCTATTAACAATTAGACTATGAAAAGGCATTTGATAGAGTCTGCTCAGAAAATAATGGAGTACTGAAACAAACTAGGAATTAACAGAAATGATAAAAGGATAATTCAGAATCTATATTGGAAGCAATCAGTGGTGATGAGACTTGATAGCGGCTGGTCAGACAGTTTCCCAATTAAAAGACGAGTGCGTCAGGGATGTGTTACGTCCTCAAAACAGGTCAACCAGTGCACTGAAGCAATCGTCAGAGACATAGAACATCTACCATGTTGCAATATTGGTGGGTTGAATATTAACAACTTGAGATAGGCAGATGACACTGCACTGATTGCAGAGTCAGAAGAGGCCGTACAGGAAATGGTGAACAAAGTGAACACAAGGAGTGTGGAACATGGACGAAGAATGAATGTGAAGAAAATAAGACAATGGAGACAAGCAGGAACCTAGCCCCAGAAGTGAAAATTAAAGTGAATGGACAAGTCCTGGAACAAGTGTAAAGGTTTACATACCTTGAGCAGGTTATCACAGATAATGGGAGATCTGACTGTGAGATCCGAAGAAGAACTGAAATAGCTAAGACGAGCTTGTCAGTATGTAGGACTTGTTAACATCAAAGAAACTGGCCCTGAATCTTAGGAAAAGAATGCTGAGCTGCTACATTTTGTCATCTATGTTATATGCCTCAGAGAAATGGACAACAAACAAAGAGACTATTGATAAGCTGAATGCATTTGAGATGTGGACACATCAGAGGATGTTCTGCATATCCTACACAGACAGAAAGATTAATGAGGAAGTGCTGGAGGTAGCTGGAGAAAAGAAGAAATTAGTACATAACATCAAAGAGAGAAAGATACAATACTTCTGTCACATCATTAGAGCAGAACGTGGACAGAGACAATTATTGGAAGGAAAGATCAACAGAAAATATAGGAGAGGGAACCAGAGAAGAAAATGGATGACAGATATAATGGACTGGATGCAGCTGATCTATGCAGAATGTGTAAGGACAGCACAGGACAGACAGGTGAAGATTCATGGCAGTCAACCTTCTGGGAAGAGAATGACACCCACGAACGAACGAAAGCCCTCTTCCTGCTGCTGCTGGGAGCTTACCAGTGGCTGGGGGTGCTTCTGCCATGCAGGGAGGGTGCCTTGTAAAATGTTGGGGGGTGGGGGGGGGCGGTGTTACTCCTTCATAGGCAATCTATGGCCCATGAGGACCCCTGCCGGGAACCACTTTAACCCCCAGGACCCCCTCCCCTGGAATGCATGATCAATGAGTTGGGCAGAGAAATGGCAGATGGAGTTCAATCAGGGCAAATGCGAGGTGATGCATTTTGGAAGATCCAATTCAAGAGTGAACTATACAGTAAATGGAAAAGTCCTGTGGAAAATTGATGTACAGAGAGATTTGGGTGTTCAGGTCCATTGTTCCCTGAAGGTGGCAACGCAGGTCAATAGAGTGGTCAAGAAGGCATACGGCATGCTTTCCTTCATCGGACGGGGTATTGAGTACAAGGGTTGGCAGGTCATGTTACAGTTGTATAAGACTTTGGTTCGGCCACATTTGGAACACTGCGTGCAGTTCTGGTCGCCACATTACCAAAAGGATGTAGATGCTTTGGAGAGGGTGCAGAGGAGGTTCACCAGGATGTTGCCTGGTATGGAGGGCGCTAGCTATGAAGAGAGGTTGAGTAGATTAGGATTATTTTCATTAGAAAGACGGAGGTTGAGGGGGGACCTGATTGAGGTGTACAAAATCATGAGAGGTATAGACAGGGTGGATAGCAAGAAGCTTTTTCCCAGAGTGGGGGATTCAATTACTAGGGGTCACGAGTTCAAAGTGAGAGGGGAAAAGTTTAGGGGGGATATGCGTGGAAAGTTCTTTACGCAGAGGGTGGTGGGTGCCTGGAACGCGTTGCCAGCGGAGGTGGTAGACGCGGGCACGATGGCGTCTTTTAAGATGTATCTAGACAGATACATGAATGGGCAGGAAGCAAAGAGAGAAAATAGGCGACATGTTTAGATAGAGGATCTGGATCGGCGCAGGCTTGGAGGGCTGAAGGGCCTGTTCCTGTGCTGTAATTTTCTTTGTTCTTTGTTCTTTGTTCTTGGTCACCAGGGTAGTGATGGTTGGGATCATTCCGAGCTTACCAATGCAGGGGGTCGACCTATTGCTGGGCTATGACTTGGCAGGAAGCACAGTGTTGTATCCAGTGGGTCCAGAGTAGTCTATGGAGACTGGAGAAACTGAAGGGAGCAAACAAAATTCTGCACAGCTGCAAAGGGCTGAGGAAGTCCCAAAAATCCCACAGTGGGGCAATAGGGCCAGTAAAGATTAAAGAGCCAAAGGAAAGCCAGTAAAATTTAAAAAGGCCAAGACAGAACCAGAAGAATTTAAAGGAGCTGAGATAAAAGCAGACAGGCAAGCCAAGAGTGATGGAGATGCTGAAGTGCCACAGGGGAGTGCAGAAGAAGCTGGACAGTAATGTCCCAGAGGACATGGAGCAGATTAGGGAAAAATCCATCCCTCAAATAAAATGAAAAGGGAAGGTAAAATACCCTAAAGTAAGCAACATATGTGGAAGCCGTCAGAAAAATAAAAGTGAGGTCAGTGTGGCTGTGTCCACTGAAAAATCAAAGGGTCAGTTTCTAAATCTAGAGCTAACCAAACCCAGCAAAATCGATTCAGAACTTAATAAGGACAAAGTGCAGGAGGAGACCCCAGATGCCTCACAGGGGCTAAACAATAATTTGTAACCACTATCACCCTAGAGATAAGAATTATCAATATGCCAGAACATGAACTATTAAACACGTGTTAATAGCAGTTAAACAGTTCAAACTTTGACAGACAGTGGAATTTGAAAGCATCCCAGAACAATACAGTAATGGAAATGTGCACATCACAGGCCTTGAAACAGTAAAAGTGGGAAACGGATAAAAGAAAACACCAAATGTTCTAAACAAAAGCTTTCCTGGGACAACAATTCAAAACCCAAAAAGGAAAATTCAATTACAATTGTTCCTCGTCCAAAGAAAGGATGATGTAAACACTGTGAATGTGAAGTCTGTGTTGTGATTGATAGAGATTGTTAGTAGATGAGTGATGGGGTGTGGTGCATTGAGCATTGTTTGAGGACAGTACTTCTGCTGATGGGATATGGCATTTGAACATGAATTCACTGACTTTGACCAACTTCAGGTGGTCATGCATCCAGGTCCTTGGAGCTAGACTGCTGGCATTGACTGTCATGCCCATCTGATCCCACTGTCTTTGCAATGTCAGTCTGTCCTGGACCCCTGGATAGAGGACATTTCTCCTTCTCTGTACCTCCTGCACCAAGGCCTCCAGTATAGCAGACTCTCACCCAGTTACACCAGCCATTCTTCTTGCAGGTAAGTTCTACTTCCCCAGCCACTTCCAACACCTGCTCCAGCCTGAATGCACTTCACCTTTAAGAGATGTAGGCTGGCAAGAGGTAGTGCAGACTAGCTTTAAGTGGTATAAAAACAGAAAGTGCTGGAAATACTCAACAGGTAGGCAGCAACTGTGGAAAGAGAAGCGGAGTTAACGTTTCAGGTCTGTGACCTTTCATCAGAAAAGTGGTGTTAACCGCTCACTATTTTGCACCCTCTGCTCACGCATGCAGCCACTCAGCAGTGTGTTTAGTACTAGCTGCACATTACAATCATATAAATGAGGAAGCAGCACAAAATGTGCATGTTGTCTGCATCGGAAACAATGGGTATGGGTTAATCACACATTGTGATCCCCGCCTGTTTTTAACAAATTTCACTTCCTTGGTATCTGTAGCTCGAGGCACTGTGTCAAAGGAAGATTTAAAAAAAATTCAGTATGTTTTCAAATGCAGGATAGCGTAGATGCTGGAAATCTGAAATGGAAACACAAAATGCCGGAGACACTCAGCAAGTTGGCAGCATCTGTGCAGAGAACGATTCTGATAAAGGGTCTACACCTAAAACGTGAACTAGATACTGCCAGACCAGCTGAGTGCTTCCAGCAATTTCTGTTTTAATATTTTATTTGATCATGTTTATTTTCTGTAAAGTTTTGTCATGTTTATTTGTGCCTGGTAGTTTAATTTCTGGATGAGTAGGAAGGAGGAAGAGTCAATGATTTAAGGGTGTGAAGATAAGCCCAGCAACTACAGGCCAGTCAGTTTAACTTTGGTGGTGGGGAAACTTCTAGAAAAAATAATTCGGGACAAAATCAATAGTCACAAGGACAAATGCAAGTTAATTAAGGAAAGCCATCAAGGATTTCTTAAGGGAAAATCATGTTTAACTAACTTTCTGGAGTTTTTTGAGGAGGTCACAAAGAGGGTTGATGAGGGCACTGTAGTTGATGTGGTGTACATGGACTTTCAAAAGGGATTTGATAAAGTGCCACACAACAGACTTGTGAGCAAACTTATAGCTCATGGAATAAAAGGGACGATAGCAACATGGATACGAAATTGGCTGAGTGACAGGAAACAAAGAGTAGGGGTTAATGAATGTTTTTCAGGCTGGAGGAAGATTTGTAGTGGAGTTCCCTATGGATCAGTGTTAGGACCCTTGCTTTTCCTGATATATATTAATGACCGAGACCCTTGGTGTACGGGGCACAATTTCAAAGTTTGCAGATGATCCAAAATTTGGAAGCACTGTGAACTGTGAGGAGGATAGTGTAGAACGTCAAAAGGAGATAGACAAGTTGGGGGAATGGGGAAACAGGTGACAGATGAAGTTCAATGCAGAGAAATATGAAGTGATTCATTTTGGTACGAAGAGAGACAATATAGATTAAAGGCTTCAATTCTAAAGGGGGTGCAGGAGCAGAGGGACCTAGTTATATATGTGCATAAGTCATTGAAAGTGGCAGGACAGGCTGAGAGAGTGGTTCATAAAGCATACAGTATCTTGGACTTTATTAATAGGGACATAGAATACAAGAGCAAGGAAGATATGTTGAACTTGTATCAGACACTAGTTTGGCCTCAGCTGGAGTATTGCGTCCAATTCTGGGCACCGTACTTGAGGAAAGAAGTGAGGGCATTGGAGAGAGTACAGAAAAGATTCGCGAGAATGGTTCCAGGGATGAGGAACTTCAGTTATGAAGATAGATTGGACAAGTTGGGACTGTTTTCCTTGAAGAAGAGAAGACTGAGAGGTGATTTGATAGAGGTATTCAAAATCATGAGTGGTCTAGACAGAGTAGATAGAGAGACACTGTTCCGACTCGTGAAAGGATCGCGAATGAAAGGGCACAGATTTAAAGTATTTGGTAAAAGAAGGAAAAGTGACATGAGGAAAAACTTTTTCATGCAGCGAGTGGTTAAGGTCTGGAATGCGCTGCCTGAGAACGTGGTGGAGGCAGGTTCAATTGAAGCATTTAAAAGGGAATTAGCCAGTTATATGAAAAGGAAGAATGTGCAGGGTTATGGTGAGAAGGCAGGGAAATGGGAGTAAGGGAATTGTTCTTTCAGAGAGCCATTGCGGACATGATGGGCCAAATGGCCTCCTTCTGTATTGTAATGATTCTGTAATTCTGTGATTTAGTGGGGAATCACAATGTCTTGCCAATCTAATGATAGTTGACACTGTGGGAGGAATCTTGCAGCCCTAGTTTTTCATCAATGGTCGGGACCATTTACAGGTCCCAACCTTCATGGTTTCTGAAGTTTCTGAGACCGGAGACAGAGGGCTGAATTTTACAACGCCCCAGCGGGTCAGATGGTGGTGTGGGGGCGGATGGGGGCGGCGCAAAATTTAACGGGAGGCCTTTCCGCCCCATTCCTGCCTCCGACCAATTTTGCGGAAATGACCCACCCGCCCGAGGACAATCAAGGCCCTTAAGTGGCCACTTAACGGCCACTTAAGGGCCCTCGCCCGCCTCCACGGGTAATTTACCCGTGGCAAGCAGACATGCTGGGGACGTGAAAGTCCGCCCAGCGATAGCTGCTGGCCTTCCCGCGTGCCGGGGGAATGCCGTGGCAGTCGGGCACAGGGTGCCTGATTGAGGACCACCTCCACCTCCCAATCCACCTCCTGGACCCAAAACGCTCCTCCTCCCCCCAAATGAACACCCTGGCCTCACCAGGGCACGAGCAATCCCCCTGGTGAGACAGGCCCAAATTACCTTCACTCCTGGCTACATGTCGTTGGCTGGGCTGCAGTCTCAGCAGTGGCCACCGCTCCCGGTGGTGCTGCTGAGACTAAGAGCTGCCGGCCCGTTGATTGGCCAGCAGCTCACTGAGGCGGGACTTCGTCCCTTGAGTGGGTGGAAGTCCCGCCTTGGGACAATTAAAGCCTGGGGACCAGTAAAATACGGGACGGATCCCCAGGCTCGGCGGAAGCGGGTTCACCACCGACTTTTACGTGGGTGGTGAATTCCCATCCGCCTAAGGTAAAATCCAGCCCAGAGCAAGAGAGAGTGGAGTACAGCGGGCACGGAGGTTTAAAACACGCGTCAAAAGCCCAGCATCGGAGACCGGAGACAGAGCGAGAGAGAGGAGAACGGTGGGAGCGGAGAGAGAGAGAGGAGCACGGTGGGAGCGGAGAGAGAGAGAGGAGCACGGTGGGAGCGGAGAGAGAGAGAGGAGCACGGTGGGAGCAGCAGGAGCAGAGCAGGGAAAAATCGAAAAGTGACATCAGAGTGACATCAAAATCAACAGAGACAGCAGCGAAACAGAGAGCCGCCAGGGTGAGTATACAGGTAAGCTTTTAATTTAATTTAATTTAAATCAAACAGAGCATCAAACATCACAGACAAGCAGGTAAGTGATTGGTTTGGAAGAAGCTACCTGTTTGGTGAGTATCTTGTAAGTGATTAAGGTCCATTCTAATCCTAACTTTTAAAATAGTAAAGGAACTAGTGGTAAGCTTAATAAAATATATAAAACAAAGGAAAATAAAATAAATAATAGAATAAAATAATTAAGTAGTTAATTGAAACACATTAAGGAGAGCAGGACAGGTGATGTGTCATGGCTGCAGCATGTGGGAGCTCCTGGATGCCTGTGTGAACCAGGGCAAACACGTCTGCAGTCAGTGTTTGAGGCTCATAGAGCTTCAACTCAGAGTCATTGAGCTGGAGTCCGAGCTGCAGACACTGTGACATATCAGGGAGGGGGAAAGTTACCTGGACATTTTGTACCAGGAGGCGGCCACACCCCTTAGGATGGGGAGTTCTGATTTGGTCAGTGGTCAGGGACAGGAGAGTGTGGCTGCAGCTGAGGCAGGTAAGGGGACCCAGAGGGCAGGAGTGCAGGAGCATCAGCCTTTGCGATTGTCCAACAGCTTTGAGGTTCTTTCAGCTTGTTTGGTTGAGAGTGGGGGCTGCAGGGTAGCTGAGCAACCTGACCATGGGACCATGGTACTGGAAGCCATTCAAGTGGAGGGAGCAAAAAAGAATGTAGTGGTAGTAGGGGGCAGTATAGTTAGGGGGATTGATACTGTTCTCTGCAGCAAAAAGTGAGAGTCCAGAAGGCTGTGTTGCCTGCCCAGTGCCAAGGTTTGGGACATCTGCTCAGGGCTGGAGAGGAACTTACAGTGGAAGGAGGAGGATCTAGTCGTTGTGGTCCATGTAAGTACCAAAGATATAGGCAGGACATGGAAAGAGGTTCTGCATAGTCAGTATGAGGAATGAGGCACCAAATTAAGAAGCAGAACCTCAAAGGTAATAGCCTCTGGATTATTACCTGAGCCACGTGCAAATTGGCATAGGGAAAATAAGATTAGAGAAATTAATGCGTGTCTCAATGACGGGTGTGATAGAAGTGGGTTCTGGTTCGTGGGGCAGTGGCAGCAGTACTGGGGAAAGAGGTGGCTATACCGTTGGGAAGGTCTACACCTGAACCATGCTGGGCCTGGTATTCTAGTGAGCTGCATAACTAGAGAAGTAGAGAAGGTTTTAAAGTGAATAATGGAGGCAAAGGATCAAGATATGGTAAATCAAGGAATAGAGACAAGGCAAGAGAGAAAGGTATTAATATGGGAAATGATAAACAGACTCTGACAGGAAGGGACAGAGCGTACAAATCTAAAAGTAAATCAACAGATAGGGCTAGAGGTTACAAAAATAAAAAAATAGACAAAACTAAAGGCTCGGTATCTGAATGCACGTAGCATTTGAAACAAAACAGAAGAACGGAGAGCACAAATAGAAATAAATAAGTTCAATCTGATAGCCATTACATGGCTGCAGGACAACATAGATTGGGACCTGAATATTGAAGGGTACATGGCATTTAGGAAGGACAGGAAGCTAGGAAAAGGTGGAGGTGTAGTTCTGTGAATTAATGATGGTATTAGCACAATAGAGATGGATGACCTAAGTTCACGAGACCAGGATGTAGAAGCAGTTTGGGTAAAGATGTGAAATCATAAAGGCAAAAAGTCCCTTGTGGGAGTGGTGTACAGGCCACCTAGCATTAACCACACTGTAACACGGGGTATAAAGGAAGAAATAATGGCAGCTTGTCAGAAAGGTACAGCAATAAATATGGGAGTTTTGAACTTGCATTTGGACTGGAAAAATCAAACGGGCAGAGGTAGCCTAGATGACGAGTACATAGAATTTTTTCAGGATAATTTCTTGGAACAATATGTTCTGGAGCCAACCAGAGAGCAGGCTATACTGGACCTGGTATTGTGCAACGAGATAGGATTAATTAATGACCTCATAGCTAAGGCACCCCTAGGAAGCAGTGATCATAATATGATTGAATTTTACATTCAGTTTGAGGGAGAGAAAAGTGGGTCCAAGACTAGTATCTGAAACTTAAAAAAGGCCAATTATGAGGGCATGAAAGCAGAACTAGTTTAGTTTAGTTTAGTTTAGAGATACAGCACTGAAACAGGCCCTTCGGCCCACCGAGTCTGTGCCGACCATCAACCACCCATTTATACTAATCCTACACTAATCCCATATTCCTACCACATCCCCACCTGTCCCTATATTTCCCTACCACCTACCTATACTAGGGGCAATTTATAATGGCCAATTTACCTACCAACCTGCAAGTCTTTTGGCTTGTGGGAGGAAACCGGAGCACCCGGAGAAAACCCACGCAAACACAGGGAGAACTTGCAAACTCCACACAGGAAGTACCCAGAATTGAACCCGGGTCGCTGGAGCTGTGAGGCTGCGGTGCTAACCACTGCGCCACTGTGCCGCCCTAGCTAAAGTGAACTGGCAAATCAGGTTAAGGGATAGGTCAATCGAGATGCAGTGGCAGACATTTAAGGGGATATTTCAGAATACACAGAATAGATACATTTCAACGAGAAAGAAGAATTCCAAGTGTGGGACCCGCCATCCGTGGTTAACTAAAACAGTTAAAGATAGTATCAAACTTAAAAAAAAAACTATAATTACGCAAAGATAGGAGGCAGGTCAGAAGATTGGACAGAATATATAAAACAGTAAAGAATGACTAAAAGATTGATAAGGAAGGTAAAATTAGAGTACGAGAGAAAGCCAGCTAGAAGTATCAAGGCAGAAAGTAAGAGTTTCGATAGATATTTTAAAAAGAAAAGAGTTAACAAAGTGAGTGTTGATCCTATAGAAAGTGAGTCTGGGGAATTAATAAAGGATAATAAGAAGATGGCAGATGAATTGAACAGATGAATATTTTGCATCGATCTTCACTATTGAGGACACAAGTAACATCCCAGTATTAGCTGTAAGTCAGGAAATGGAAGGGAGGGAGGAACTCAGGAAAATTGCAATCACCAGGGAAGTGGTACGACAAAAATTGTTGGAGCTGCGAGCTGACAAGTCCCTGGGTCCTGATGGACTTCACCCTACGGTGTTAAAAGAAGTGACTAGTGAGATAGTTGATGCGTTAGTTTTAATTTTCCAAAATTCCCTAGATTTGGGGAAGGTTCTGTTAGATTGGAAAATTGTGAATGTAACTCCTTTGTTCAAGAAGGGAGGGAGACAGAAAGCAGGAAACTACAGGTCAGTTAGCTTAACATCTGTCTTAGGGAAAATGTTAGAAGCTATTATTAAAGACGTTATTGCAGGGCATTTAGAAAAATTCAAGGTAATCAGGCAGAGTCAACATGGTTTTGTGAAAGGGAAATCATGTTTAACCAATTTTTTGGAGTTCTTTGAGGCAGTTACAATTGCTGTGGATAAAGGGGAACCAGTGGATGTACTGTACTTAGATTTCCAGAAGGCATTTGATAAGGTGCCACATCAAAGGTTATTGCAGAAAATAAAAGCTCATTGTGTGGGAGTAACATATTGGTATGGATAGAAGATTGGCTAGCTAACAGTAAACAGAGTGTAAAATTGGTCATTTTCTGGTTGGCAAGATGTAATAAGTGGGGTGCCACAAGATCTGTGCTGGGGCCTCAACATTTTATAATTTATATAAATAACTTAAATGAAGGGACGGAAGGTATGGTTGCTAAAATTGCTGATAACACAAAGATAGGTAGGAAAGTAACTTGTGAAGAGGACATAAGGGGGCTACAAAGGGATATAGATAGGTTAAGTGAGTGGGCAAAGACCTGGCAAATGGAGCATAATGTGGGAAAGTGGGAAATTGTCCACTTTGGGAGGAAGAATAAAAAAGAAGCATATTATCTAAATGGTGAGAGATTGCAGAGCTCTGAGATGCAGAGGGATCTGGGTGTCCTAGTGCATGAATTACAAAAGGTTAGTATGCAGGTACAGCAAGTAATTAGGAAAGCTAATAGAAAGTTATCATTTATCGTGAGGGGAATTGAAATCAAAAGTAGGGAGGGGATGCTTCAGCTATACAGAGCATTGGTGAGACCACATCTTGAGTACCATGTACATTACTGGTTTCCTTATTTAAAGAAGGATGTAAATGCCTTGGAGGCAGTACAGAGAAGGTTTACTAGACTAACACCTGGAATGGGCAGGCTGTCTTACAAGGAAAGATTGGACAGGCTAGGCTTGTATCCGCTGGAGTTTAGAAGAGTAAGAGGCAACTTGATTGAAACATATAAGATCCTGAGGGCTCTTGGCAGGGTGGATGTGGTAAGGATGTTTCTCCTTGTGGGAGAATCTGGAACTAGGGGTCACTGTTTAAAAATAAGGGGTCACTGTTTAAAAATAAGGGGTCACCCATTTAAGACTGAGATGAGGAGACATTTTTTCCCTCAGAGCTTTGTGAGTCTTTGGAATTGTCTTCCTCAAAAGGCAGTGGAAGCAGAGTTTTTGAATATTTTTAAGGCAGAAGTAGATAGATTCTTGATGAGCAAGGGGGTGAAAGGTTATCGGGGGTAGGTGGAAATGTGGAGTAATCAGTTTAGCCATTAACTTGTTGAATGGCGGAGCAGGCTTGAAGGGCCGAGTGGCCTACTCCTTCTCCTAATTCGTGTGTTCATATGTATGTAGGTTCTGCACTCACCTTGCGTGCAAAGTTTGTACTTTTACCAGCAACACGCTCACCATAATAAAAGGTACATAAACCAGCCATCACAGAGGTCCATTTGTAAGTTATAGGACTCTGCAGTATCGGTGTCCTTGGGCAGAAACAGGGCCTAGGGACAATCTAAAAGGTTCAAACATTTTCAAACAATCATCTCGAAACAAAAATAAGCCGAATTATACTGTCCAAGCATCCAGCACTGCTTATTTTTTACAGGTCATCGTGCTGCATTAGCATAATGTCTACTTGCATTGGAGATTGATCATTTACATTTTGGAGGGGGAGGGGGGGGAAACAGGTATCGATGTCTTTCACTGGCTCATCATTTGCAATGGCTACAAGCTAGCTCATTGGCATTACTGCTGGCTGTTCAACACACCAGCAGTGCGAAGATAACTGAGGAAAAAAACCTTTGTGTTTGCGCCAACCATTGACATGTTAACCTGTTTGTCTTTGCTCAAAGAGTGCAGTGTTAATAGGAAAATCTCCATCCATCAGGTTAAGTTACAATAACTGGCACTATTCAACCTGAAACAGTAGGCTTTTGATTGGTAAAAGGTTTGACTGTATTCGAGGACAGATCTGTCTTTCAAGGGAAGAGTCATAAAGATGATAACAGAAACTGGCAGGTATGTTAAATGTTAAAAGCTTATAAAGATTCCATACACAGCGGCAAGGGACCAATGTCATTTCCTATTTGTAACATGTAGATTATTCAGCAAGAATTATCAATATTTCAAGCACTCTAGTTGCAAGCATATGAAAAAGGATTCTACTTAAATAGTTGATTTGTAGGGACGTGCACCTCGGGGACCACGCTCAGGGCTATATTTTTAACCTCCTTTCATTACGCAAGTACTTTTCTGGAATTGCAGTTAAGTAACAGTTAATACTTATTTACATTTCTTTTTCAATTTTAAGTGCTGGCATTTAGAGCAGTACTGGGAAATAACCAGCTCCACTTTCCGTGCTCACCAGTGACCACATTTGATATGCCCGTTTTGAAACATAAATTTTTCAGCAGGCTGTCATGAGTCTGTTCAGTGTTCAACTTGAATATGTCTTTCCAAGAAAATATTTTAAGTTTCATTTTATACAGAGAATTAACACTGATGCTGGTGTGGCATTAATAGAAACCCTTATGGTGGGGATACACTTTCTTCAGGCAGAATTGCGTTCCCCAGATTTCCTTTACGATGGGCTGAAGGGCCTGTTTCTGTGCTGTATAACTCTATGACTCTATGACTTCTGTCTAATTATTTATTCCTAAGACAGAGTTCAGATACCTGGAAGAGGATGGATCAAGCTCACTTCAAAGTTTTTGTGAGGTCTGGCTCTCAGAAGGTGTAAAACATTAAACTCTGGGGTCCAGAATCTACGTAGGACTGAATGATGCACTCTTGTAGGAAGACTGGAGTGCAGAGCAAATCCCATGAGTTAGGCCATGATTAAGAAACATTGGATCTCAACTTCTACCGAACGTTTTTCTGAGAGACTTATGTGAGGTGGAACCTTTGTCTGTGTCAGACATGGCCTCCAATATCATGAAGTAGGAGTAGGCACTTTCTCACCCCAGACTGACATCTCCATGGCTGCTGATCATTGGAGTGAAAAAAACTGGGGCTCATCAGAGGTTCAAGTGTTGGTTCCTGGCTAGGAACCCAAATAATTTTTTTTTTAATTAGTCAATTTTTTTGGCCCCCTTCTGAATGGGACCAATGGACCACAATTTGACATCGTTTGTGATAGCTTCCAGTGTCTTATTTGGCAGGTTCACACAATGGCAAATGCACAACCCCATAGTGGTATGGGCTTATTCAATTAATATGCGGATTGTGAATCTCTGGAAAGTCCAGTGGAGTCAGCAGTGGATGGTCCTGGTGGGCCCTGGCTCTTTGCTGGCAAAATCAATTCTCTTCTATTAGCATTACCCAGTCACAAATGTTACTTCAGTTATTCCTAAACATGATGGGAGCAAAACTGGAAATTCCCCGAAAATGGACACGAGGTAGATGCAGGCAGCACGCAAATTCCTGATGCCTGGTAATCTAAATTTTAACATGTAGCCCAATGCTAACCGCACTGTTGAGTGGCTGCACGTCTCAGCAGGAGACCAAAGTGGCAGACTAGCATGACTTCAAACAAGCCTGAACTACTTAAAAACCAGCCTGCATCTCTTAAAGGAGAAAAGGTAATGGAGCTGGTTGCAGAAAAGAGTGTGAGCGAAAGTGTGAACAGAAAGCAGGCTCCAAGTTTCTCTGATGCTGCTCTGGATGCCTTGGTGGAGGAGGGAGAGAGGTTCTCTACTTGTACTGAATGACAACCAATCAATGATAGGTGTGGACATGGAGAAGAAGGTATCCAATTATCATTCTAGAACTGCTACCCTTGCATCAACTGATGCAAAAGATTGACAGCAGAAATTGGCCTATTACGCTTAGGATAACAGACATCATTTCGGCAGTCAGATGGAGCTTTTAATTGTTAGTCAAGCATCTGCAAATTGTATTTGCCTAAATGTGTGGAGAAGAAGACTGATAGATTAGTCAATCTTCAGAATGGGCAAAGAAAATGTGCACCTTGTGTACTCTTTTCTTTTGCTTTTTATTAGCCAGTTGGCTGCTCATAAGTACAAATTGCTTTCCTTGTTGCTAATGGTGAAAAGATAGGAAAGTTACTGCTATTCAGCTGAATACTAACACGGGGGAATAGCATTCTCATTCAACATAATGGGAGAATTAAGAACTATAGCAGTAACTGAAATCTATATTGTATTTCCCTAGAAATAAATCCTTGTAAAAATACATTTATAGTAGATAATATAATGTATAATATGTAGAATAGAAAATGAAAATGATACAATGTTTAATGCCAATTTGAATTTATCTTTATGAAGAAATTCCAGCACTTTGGCCAGGTGTATAAAAATAAAGTGTGCGGGCTCCAACATTAAAAACAATTCAGGAGGCTTAGACCTGATGGATTGTGGCTGTGTTGATTTATCCAGATGAGCTTTTCTTCAGGTGGCTGTTGACAGATTTTTCATCCATTGGCTAATCCCTGCTGGCTTGAGTGTGGACCAAAGTGTCAGTGGTTGATCCTTGTTAGTTTTACAATGCATCCATGTTAGCATTGAAATCTTTGCCATTTGACTGACTGGTTTAAAAAAAAAACAACCTTTGGAGGTTGGACTGGGGCAGCAGAAGCGAAATAAGTTGGGTGAAGATTTTAAACTTTGTAAAATTAGTGAAAGGTTCACAAAGGTCGCCCAGGTTATCATAAATAGAAAAACAAATTTAAGGCAAAGTGAAAAATTAAAATTAAAAGTAAATCAAAAGTAATGAAAATCAGACAAAACAAAATAGAAGGGAGAACAGCCAGAAAAAGGCATGGGTGAACAGATGTGTAGGCCATTTTCCCTCTGCACCCAGGAAACACTATTTTCCTAGATGAAACAGAGCCAGTAGGTTTGTGTCTGTTTTGTGTTGCCTGGGGATTTGCTGAGGATCCCCAAATTGGAGATGCAAGAAAAGGCAATTGATGCAAAACGATAGTAACTTTTTTTGATTCATGCATGGGATGTGGGCATCATTGGCTGTGCCAGCATTTATTGCCCATCCCTCATTGCCTTTGAAAAAGTGCTGGTGAGCTGCCTTCTTGAACCGCTGCAGTCCATGTGAGGTAGGTACACCCACAGTGCTGTTAGGAAGGGAGTTCCAGGATTTTGACCCAGCGACAGTGAAGGAACGGCGATATATTTCCAAGTCAGGATGGTGTGTGACTTGGACGGGAACTTGCAGGTTCCCATGCATCTGCTGCTCTTGTCCTTCGAGGTGGTAGAGGTTGCGGGTTTGGAAGGTGCTGTCTAAAGAGCCTTGGTGCATTGCTGCAGCACATCTTGTAGATTGTACACACTGCTGCCACTGGGTCAGTGGTTGAGGGAGTGAATGTTTGTCGATGGTGTGCCAATCAAGCGGGCTGCTTTGTTCTGGATGGTGACGAGCTTCTTGAGTGTTGTTGGAGCTGCACCCATCCAGGCAAGTGGAGATTATTCCATCACACTCCTGACTTGTGCCTTGTAGATGGCGGGCAGGCTTTGGGGAGTCAGGAGGTGAGGTACTCGCTGCAGGATTCCTAGCCTCTGACCTGCTCTTGTAGCCATGATATTTATATGACTACTCCAGTTCAGTTTCTGGTCAATGGTAGCCCGTAGGATGTTGATAGTGGGGGATTCAGCGATGGTAATGCCATTGAATGTCAAGGGGAGATGGTTAGATTCTCTTGTTGGAGATGGTCATTGCCCGGCACCTGTGTGGCGCAAATGGTACTTGCCACTTATCAGCACAAGCCTGGATATTTTCCAGGTCTTGCTGCATTTCTACACGGACTGCTTCAGTATTTGAGGAGTTGCAAATGGTGCTGAACATTGTGCAATCATCAGCGAACATCCCTACTTCTGACCTTATGATTGAAGGAAGGTCATTGATGAAGCAGCTGAAGATGGTTGTGCCTAGGACTCTACCCTGAGGAGCTCCTGCAGTCTTGTCCTAGAGCTTAGATGATTGACTTCCAACAACCACAACTATCTTCCTTTGCGCTAGGTATGACTCCAACCAGCAGAGAGTTTTCCCCCGATTCCCATTGACTCCAGTTTTGCTAGGGCTCCTTGATGCCATACTCGGTCAAATGCTGCCTTGATGTCAAGGGCAGTCACTCTCACCTCACCTCTTGAGTTCAGCTGTTTTGTCCATGTTTGAACCAAGGCTGTAATGAGGTCAGGAGCTGAGTGGCCCTGGCAGAACCCAAACTGAGCGTCACTGAGCAGGTTATTGCTAAGCAAGTGCTGCTTGATGGCACAGTTGATGACACCTTCCATCACTTTACTGATGATTGAGAGTAGGCTGATGGGGCGGTAATTGGCCGGATTGGACTTGTCCTGCTTTTTGTGCACAGGACCTACCTGGGCAATTTTCCACATTGCAGGGTAGATGCCAGTGTTGTAGCTATACTGGAACTGCTTGGCTAGGGGTGCAGCAAGTTCTGGAGCACAGGTCTTCAGTACTATTGCCGGGATATTGTCAGGGCCCATAGCCTTTGCAATATCCAATGCCTTCAGTCGTTTCTTGATATCACGGGGAGTGAATCGAATTGGCTGAAGTCTGGCATCTGTAATGCCGGGCACTTCAGGAGAAGGCCAAGATGGATCATCAACCCGGCACTTCTGGCTGAAGATAGTTGCAAATGCTTCTACCTTATTACCTGCTGCATCATTATCCTGTGTCAGCTGTCATAAAGGAAATTTTTCACATTCCCTGGATTGCAGAGAATGGGGCAAACCTGAAGTTTGTTGAATGTTTTGTCACCCATGACATCAATGGATGCTCCTGTATCTATTACAGCATCTACATCCGAGCAACCAATGGTCACTGTCACACGTGGCTGTTTTCCGTGTCTGAGAGAGAGCTCAAAAGTATATTTAGGGTCATCCACATTTACATTGGTTACATTCTCTTGCCATTTTGCTGTGGCACACATACATGGCA
Organism: Heterodontus francisci; assembly: GCF_036365525.1. Classification (NCBI taxonomy): domain Eukaryota; kingdom Metazoa; phylum Chordata; class Chondrichthyes; order Heterodontiformes; family Heterodontidae; genus Heterodontus; species Heterodontus francisci. The sequence goes on along the minus strand of NC_090373.1, from coordinate 151,890,703 downwards.
CCCTTCTGTTGGTATTGATCTTAGTAGTTGATTTTGCTGATGTGCAACAAATACGAGCAAAGTAGTTGTGTTTTCCAAAGGCTTTACACTGTTTACTGGTAGCAGGTTATTCTGTCCATTGTGAGTAAGCACTGCCACATTGGAAACATTCTTTGGACAAGTCACAACTCTGTTTGTGAGATAGCTATTGTTGCTTTGCAGGTGGTTTCCTGGCACATGAGCGTTGAATAGTGTTCACAGGAGTTGACATTGGAGTGTGGTAGTTACTGTTAGCAGCCTCAACTTCAGTAGCTTTGGACTCTGAGAGTGATAGTGATCTTGCTAACTCCAACAGCTCTGACAGTTTTCTGTCTTTCTCGAGTGCTTTTCAGTGTAATTGACTAGAGAGACAGCCTTCAATTATTTGTGTTGAATATGCGACATATTCAACATCATCAAAGTCATATTTGGTTGCTACTTGCCTCAACCACATGCAATATTGATCAATTGTCTCGTTTGCTTCTTGCTCAGTGCATTGGAAGACAATAGTTTCATATATTTGAGTATTGCTGAAAACAGAGACATTTTGTTGAAGCTTTTCATCTTGCACTCATCAGGACAGTTCGCAAGAATACCAATGTCAGGGAAGCAACAAATTTATACTATATGAGGAGAGAGTGCTGTTTGGTTGGCAAGTGGACTCTGATTGGTAGAAGCATTGCCATGGAGAGTGCACCAGTTTGAAGTGACTGACAGTTAACTGCCAATCTTTGATTGAAATTTAAACCATGCAGCTTGACTCTGATTGGTCAAGGCATTACCCTAAGGAATGAACCAGCGAATGGCTGTAACTTATTTTGTTTAGCTGAAACTGGTGCAATGTCTGTACATATTCTTTCTGTCTGCAAAGAACAGGGCCCTGTGTATTAATATATGTAGCTTCCAGTACATGCAAATGTGCCACACTGCGAGCCCTACTGACAATCTTAAATTGGTTGTCAGCGTAATTCTTCGCACACTGTGGATTATTTAGCAAATGTTATCCAATTGCAAAATTACATCTAATGTTGGACACTGTGTTTTGATTTTTGCAAGCACGAGCTGGTTGGGTACGGTCTGTACCTTGCCCATTGCAAGAACAGTGGAAGGGATATGCTGTTTGATACGATCCGCTCGTCTTTGGGACTTACGGCTTATATACCTAGGATCACACTGGCATTGAAATTCATCTATCACATTACTCAAAATTTGAGCAACAGGTAAAGTTGCTGTTTCACGCTGCTACTATACAGTAAATACATGTGTGGTGTTCACCACTAACAGGATGCTGCCGTCAAGCCAAAAAAACATTCTGCCTATCACACAAATGAGTAATGTGATATATGAATTTCAATGCCAGTGGCTTTAATCAGTTTCCCACCGGAGTTGGGTTCAGGATGCGAAAACAGTCCTGACTCCTGTTTCTTGCCTCCATGGGGAAAATTCAGCCTTCTGACTCTATGTTTCTTATGTTTATTTTAGTTCCAAGGCACAATCATAAAGTTATTAATGTTAGTGGAATCAATTTCTACAGTGTTTATTTTGCATTACAATGTGTGAACAACAACAAAACATTGATCAGCCAAAGGGACAGGCATTTTTCTCGACCTGCCAAGAGACTTAGGCCACAAAGTTCGACTCCATAGTGGCCATAGCTTCAGTGCTACAGATGCCGCTTTGGTACCAAAATGAATTTGCATGCATACTTCTGGTGTGGCCTGTGACTAATGCCATCTCGGTGAGGGTGCTTGCATGGGTTTTAGGAGCATGCGTCAGAAATAGACAGAGTACGTAGACTGCTTTGATTTCTAGGGCTCTAGTCAGTCTGAAGGGGAGAGGGTGGAATGTCATTGGACTACTAATGCAGAGGCCCAGGATAATTCCCTGGGGACACGGGTTCAAATCCCAGCACAGCAGCTGGTGGAATTTAACTTCAAATAATTAATAAAAATCTGGAATTGAAAACTAGTCTCAGTAATGGCGATCATGAAACTATCATCGAAAATTCAAAAACCCATCTGATTCATTGATATCCTTCAGGGAAGGAAATCTGCTGTCCTTACCTGGTCTGGCCTACGTGTGACTCCAGACCCACAGCAATGTAGTTGACATTTAACTGCCCTGGGGGAGGGGGGGGCCTAAAATTCTAGCCAAAGCATTTGTCCAAAGAGTGTATTAATGGCAGAATAATGAAGAGCTCTGTCCAAAAGGGGCGGCACAGTGGCGCAGTAGTTAGCACCGCAGCCTCACAGCTCCAGTGACCCGGGTTCAATTCTGGGTACCGCCTGTGCGGAGTTTGCAAGTTCTCCCTGTGACCACGTGGGTTTTCGCCGTGTGCTCCGGTTTCCTCCCACAGCCAAAGACTTGCAGTTTGATAGGTAAATTGGCCATTATAAATTGCCCCTAGTATAGGTAGGTGGTAGGGGAATTGAGGGAAGTTGGGGATGTGGTAGGAATATGGGATTCATGTAGGATTAATATAAATGGGTGGTTGATGGTCGGCACAGACTCGGTGGGCTGAAGGGCCTGTTTCAGTGCTGTATCTCTAAATAAATAAATAAATAGAAAGCAAAAACATAAAAAAACAAGTGTAAACCGGCAGATGGTTAAAAAAAAATTATCAAAATGAGGGTCATGGGCTGAAATTGTTGAACTCAATGTTGAGTCCAGAAGGCTACAAAGTGCCTAACTGGCAGATGAGGTGCTGTTCCTCAACCTTGCGTTGATGTTTGCTGGAACACTGCAGAAGAAATGTGGAAATGAGAGCAATGTGGTGAATTAAAATGGCAATCACTGGAAGCACCCACTAGCACATCTTGAAGGGAGATTCAGAGGAACAATTACCACAGGAGTATCAATAACATTGTAATAAAGAGACAAGACAGGTTGGAAAAGAGAGAGGCTGAAGGCTAATTGTGAGGGGATAAGCTTTGTCTTGAATCTTCGTCAGGAGTGTGGCAGAGATGTTAGAGGATCCTCTTCAGATTCAGAGGTGCTGCAATCAGCTTCTGTATAGATTTAGCCTCCTACTTGCCAGCAGGAATGGGGGTGGGTGAGCAGTTAAAATCATGGAAAATTCACTTATGGCCTCATTCCCGCCATGAACTGACCCATTAAGATTTTTATGGAGATAAATGCACCTGCTGAAAACCGGTGAGAGCCTATGAATATATTTAAATTGGGCGCATGACATAATTGGGACCCTGATGTTATTGTAACTGGGTGACAAACCCACTCAGTAGTATTCTGCAGGATTGGCCTCAGAACTGACTGACACGATTGGAGCAAAATTTAGAGCACTCAACTCCATTCATTTTGGTGAATAGAAAAGAAAACAAAAGTGCTAGGGAAATTAATGGGGTTGAAGGCTGACAAATCTCCAGGCCCTGATAATCTACATCACAGAGTACAAAAGGAAGTGACCCTGGAAATAGTGGATGCATTGGTGGTCAGTTTCCAAAATTCTATAGACTCTGGAGCAGTTCCTACAGATTGGAAGGTGGCAAATGTAACCTCACTATTTAAAAAAGGAGGGAGAGAAAAAAAACAGGGAATTACAGACCAGTTAGCCTTACATCAGTAGTGGGGAAAATGCTAGAATCTATTATAAAGGATGTGATAGCGGAACACCTGGAAAGCATAAACGGATTGGACAAAGTCAGCATGGGTTTACGAAAGGGAAATCATGCTTAACAAATCTACTGGAGTTTTTTGAGGATGTAACTAGTAGAATAGATAAGGGAGAACCAGTGGATGTGGTGTATTTGGATTTTCAGAAGGCTTTTGATAAGGTCCCACACTAAATCACATGGGATTGGGGGTAATATACTCGGATGGATTGACAGACAGGAAACAGAGAGTAGGAATAAACTGATCTTTTTCTGGGTGGCAGGCAGTGACTAGTCAGGGATCAGTGCTTGGGCCCCAGCTATTCACAATATATATTAATGACTTGGGTGAGGGAACTAAATGTAACATTCCCAAGTTTGCAGACGACACAAAGCTGGGATGGGGGGGGGAAATGTGAGCTGTGAGGAGGATGCAAAGAGGCTCCAATGTGATTTGGACAAGCTGGGTGAGTGGGCAAATGCATGGCAGATGCAGTATAACATGGATAAATGTGAGGTTATCCGCTTTGGTTGTAAAAACAGAAAGGCAGATTATTGTCTGAATGGTGATAGATTAGGAAAGGGGGAGGTGCAACAAGACCTGGGTGTTCTTGTACACCAGTCGCTGAAAGCAAGCATTCAGGTGCAGCAAGCAGTTAGGAAGGCGAATGGTATGTTGGCCTTCATTGCAAGTGGATTTGAGTACAGGAACAAGGATGTCTTACTGCAGTTATAAAGGGCCTTGGTGTGACCACATCTGGAGTATTGTGTGCAGTTTTGGTCTCCTTATCTGAGGAAGGATGTTCTTGCCATGGAGGGAGTGCAACGAAAATTTACTAGGCTCATCCCTGGGATGGCAGGATTGACGTATGAGGAAAGATTGGATCGACTAGGCCTATATTCACTGGAGTTTAGAAGAATGAGAGGGAATCTCATAGAAACCTATAAAATTCTAACAGGACTAGACAGGCTAGATGCAGGGAGGATGTTCCTGATTGCTGGGAAGTTCAGAACCAGGGGTCACAGTCTCAGGATACGGGATATGCCATTTAGAACTGAGACGAGGAGAAATTTCTTCACTCAGAGTGTGGTGAACCTGTGGAATTCTCTACCGCAGAAGGCAGTTGAGGCCAATTTATTTCAAGAAGGAGATAGATATATTTCTTAATTCTAAAGGGATCAAAGGATATGGGGAGAAAGCAGGAACAGGCTACTAAATTAGATGATCAGCCATGACGTTTTTTGAATGGCAGAACAGGCCCGAAGGGCCGAATGGCCTACTCCTGCACCTATTTTCTATGTTTCTGTGTTTCTCTGTGCTGTTCTGATTAATGCATTTCCAAGGCATTTCAGAACTTATAGATTGTTTCATTTTGGTTTGTTTGCCTTATTCACCCTAAACATTTTCATCTTATCACGGATGCCAATCTTTGCTTCTTTATTCTGAATGGTTGAACAGTTCAAGGAAATCAGTCGCCACAGCAACAGCCTCAGCAAACAGGCATTTACATAGGAGCAATTAACCAGCCAGCAGAGTCCATAAATAATATCAGAAAATGCCAGAAACGCACAGCAGTTCAGATAGCATCAGCAGACAGAGGAACAGAGTTAGTATTTCAAGTCAATGACCTTTCAACAGAATCGTTCAACTTAAAGGTCATCGACCTGAGGTGGTCCTCCGTCCAGCATTGCACCTCACATGATTTTTGTGCACTGCTTTATCCTGTAGAAACAAAGGACAAAAGTTAGTGGGTGCCTACTGAAAGGAGCGTGCAGCTCTGTGGGGCTTGTACTGGAAGATGATAGTCTGAGAGTGAGAAGAAGCAAGATGCCAGCAGGATGAGGAGAAGTTGAATAGGAAGCAAGTGCATGGAGTGTGAAGTGAGGAACAGATCCTGAGAGAAGTTCGTCATTGTGTAAATGGTTGGTAGTGGAAGGAGCATGGGGTTAGTTGCTGGTGCGAAAGGAACAAGGAAAAGGTGAGTGTGTGTTTGTAATAAGAATGAAAGGTGGTGCATTATTGAATTTAGGTCCAATGACAGAATTGCCTGGAATTTCTGCAGGGATTCTCTGATTTCCTGCTGTGACGTTGGTTTAAATGGGACGAAACCCTGGATCAAATAGCACAAACAGCATTTATATCATTTCACCAAGGGTTCTGCTGAACCTGCGCTTCAGTTACAATAGGAGCTTGGGTAATTCCTGTGGAATCGCTCCCCTGTACAAATTCATCACTTAGGACTTCCAGTATTAAATCAGATAGAATTTTCCATTTGAAAAACATTAACTGACTTTTAATAATGAGTCTTATTCAATTACTGCTAGCAGTTAAAATAGATCCACAAAGCAGACATAGAAGTCAAAGCAACATCTGAAACAGATGATTTGGTCATTCATTGCATTACTGTTGTGGGACTTCGCCCAGTGTCCAATTTAGCTGCTGCATTTCTGACATTCCAACAGTGAATACAACTCAAAGGTATTTCATTGGATGTAAAGTGCATTGGGATGTCCTAAAGTTGTGAATACTGCTGTACAGATGCAAGTTCTTGTTTCTTAACTAATCCATGCAATGCACTAATGGCCTGCTGTGTTCCATGCATAACAACCGTAACTGTGTTTGTATATTTTTGTCATTCTTGGTGTTTGGACTTTTTGGAGAAGTAAGGACAGTAATTGTGAATCTAAAATCTGTTTCCAGTTGTCTCTAAGAAGGAAACATAACATTTTTATATAATGCCTTTCAAAACCTTAGGATGTGCCAAAGTGACTTATAACTGATGAAATACATTTGAAGTCTTTAGAAATATGTAACCGATTTAATTTGTTAACCTCATGTGTTTGAAAATATTTCAGTTCTTTTGTTGGTCCTGTTCAAATGATTGTTGTTGTCATGGTGTCTGTGGTCCATAAATTTGAACAGAGAATCCCTTCACCTAGAACTAATGTTGCCTCTATGCAGTGAGCATCTGTGCAAATAAATGAGGAAATAAACCCAATAATGCCTCACTTCCAGTTCAGCAATTCTATCATTTATTCATTCTCTGGTAAATGCAATCTTCTGTCTATGCAACTGGGAGTTTCAAAAGTAGTGAAAATAGAAACATTTGCCATCATGGATCAAATTGTGTTAAGCACCATTTTGCAGGATATGGGCTGAAGCATCACACAGCAGTTTCACAAAGGCAGTCAGCATCTCCTCTGTAAGAATATGGGCTTTTGAGGGATCACACTTTGTAGCAGTTAGTTAAATTACCCTAAGCTTTTCACTAAAATCTTAGTTCTGAAGAAGTACACTGTCTTGGGTTTTCTGCTGATTGCAGAGCAGGGTTGCATTACAAGTGGCCTTGTTATACGAATATTATTGCTACAAAAGTGAAAGAAAATAACCAGATCTTAAGGACAGAAAACAGCAAGTTGTGGTAAATGGTTGTTTTCTGACTGGAGGATTGCAGACAGTGGTGTTCCCCAAGGGTCAGTGTTAGGACTACTGCTTTTTTTATGTATATAAATGACCTGGATATTGGAATACAGAGTAAGGGGCAGACAGTGAGGATGATACCAATTGACTGCAACAGGACATAGATAGGCTAGCAGAATGGGCAGACAGTAGATGGAATTTAATACACAGACATGTGAGGTGATTCATTTTGGCAGAAGAAATAGGAAGATACATTATATACTTAATGGTAGAGTTCTAAAGAGTGTGCAGGAACAGAGGGACCTTAGCTCCATGTGCATGGATCTTTGAAGGTGACAGAACATATTGAGAGAGTAGTTAGCAAAGCTATGGGATCTTGGGGTTCATAAATAGAGATAGTGAGTACAAAAGCAGGGAAATTATACTGAATCTTTTTAAAGCTCTGGTTAGGCCCCAATTAGAATATTGTGTCCGATTCAGGTCGTCAAATCTTAGGAAGGATAAGAGCGTTCTTGAGAGGGTGCAGAAGAGATTTACCAGAATCTTTCCAGGGATGAGCAGTTTTAGCTACAAGAGCCAGCATGGGCTTGATGGCCTGAATGGCCTCCTTCTGTGCAATATTGACTCTATGGCTGGGATTTTTCCCTCGGTGCACGAGAGCCGTCCACTCACTGAAAAGTCGGTGGCGAGCCCAGTTCTGCCTGGCCTGGGGATCCGACCCGCATTTTGCAGTTCCCCGGCCTTTAATTGTTCTGAGGCGGACTTCTACCCGCTTGAGGCAGGAAGTTCTGCCTAATGGAACTGCCAGCCAATCAGCGGGCAGGCAGCTCTTAGTCCCAGCAGCGCCAACGGGAGCGGTGGCCACTGCTGAGACTGCAGCCCAGCTTCAAGAAGAAGATATCAGGGAGCCCTGGAACCAAGCTAAGTTTTTGTTGCCTCGCCGGGGTTGTCGGTTGGGCCTTGGCATGGCAAGGGTGGTCGAGTGGGGGTACGGGGGGGGCGTGTTGGGTTTTGGGGGTGGTTGGGGCAGCAGGGGTGGCCCTCTGTCAGGCACAGGGTGCCCGATCATGAGGGCGTCCCCCCAGTACGTCAGAGAGCCAACTGCTTTTGTCAGGCAGCTTTCCTCGGGCCTGGGCCGCCCGACCAGCCCCAGGTACAATCCCCGTGGCACCGGCAGAGGCCCTTAAGTGGCCATTAGTTTGCCACTTAAGGGCCTTGATTGGCCTGGGGCAGAAGGGCCGTTTTTTACCGATGACACCGTGCGTAAAGTGACAGCGGAAGCAGGAGGGGGTCGGGAAGGCCCCCCCGAGCGTCCTGTTCCATTTTATGACCCACCCCCACCCCCGCCACCTTCCTGCTCTTTGGGGAGGGGCGTAGCATTCCGGCCTATGACTCTATGTCTACAATTCTATCTCTTATCTCCTTGTATCTGTGGGAATGATTGAACTTTTGCGATTAGTTTAAATATAACCAACTAACCAACTGAATCCCTTTTTATTAATTTATGCTATTAAGCTTTGTTAGACCATAGTTTAATATTAAGACTTTTTAATAGTTATTAGATTAGTATCATTCCATTATTTCTCCTGAGCTCGAGAAAAGCAGGTTAAAAAGTAGATTCTAGTACAGTTAGAACTCATTGTCCTCAAAGTCCTGGGTTACATCATCACCATAGAAACAGAAAACAAACACAGAAAAAGATTGTGCGAAAGCTAAAAAGCAGATAAAGGAGGTCCAAGGCCTGGTCCTGGATATAGAACTTGCCAGGTCCAAAATTGGTTAGAATGGGGGGTATGGAGGATATATGATTGGATAGTTTTTTTCTGGAGTTCTAGTTTTTGTTGTCTATCCTGGAAAGTTGTGTTATTCTCAGTGTCGTAGGACACCAGACAGGTATAGATGTATATGTGAGTAGAAGGAATGAGGAATGGACCACAACTTCTATGCAAAGGACAATAACAATCATATAATTCACAATCATTGTTTGTAAACTGCTGCTTGAATACTATAATGTATTAAGTCTCTCATATGGCTAAATAAAATCATAACTGTTACCAATATGGAGTCAGCTTCGAACCACTGAACAGACAGTCCTCAGGGACTTCAATTTGTTTTCTTATATCTCCTCCCTTCACTACAAGGCTAACATTTTCATCTGATATAAGTTTAAAGTGAGCACCTTAGGCCAGAGTTTCTTGAACACTGATCAGTTTTAGGATTGTAAATGTAATTGTAGCTGACCAAAATGAAGCTGACAAAAATCACTTGACTTACATTATCATCAAACTGTCGCAAGAGAACCTTCACCACACAATCCCTGTTCTGTATTTAAATTCAGTTATTTGGCCACATTTGCTAAGATGAAAAATATAACAGTAATATTGCCAGTCTTGAACCTTACATTACCATTTTGATGAACATGTCATTTTAGAGTGACTGATTCTTCCACACATCGGTACAATTAATTAAATCTGAATTAAAATTCTGCTTCTTCATACATACTTGCAACTGATTAATTGGTGGTGAGCATCTGGCTGAAAATTATTTGTCAATTATTTTATTCTTCGTACCTTGATGTTAAACTGTGCTTTTTATTTTTGAAGTATACAGCAGTAACCAGCAAGGAGTGATGGTGGATTTGGTGCACCCATATTAAATGTGCTCATTTAGCCTTTCAATTTACAGCTTTATCTCATCAGTGCAGATAAAAATGACTCCTGTTCAAGGTGCAAGGATTCAAAAGGACTGATTATAAGGTGCATTAATTTATTTTTCTATTTTCCTGCTATATTTTACCTACACAGGAAAGAAATTGCAGGGCTGCCAGCCAATTGATATTTCCTCCCTTGTAGTTTCCACATGGAGCTAATTAAGTATGTTTGTCCCTATGTAGTGGACTCACTGCTGAGTCCACAAAACAAGAAGAACTCCTGTCTGGAGCACAACGGCCAGTCAACTAGTGTATGGTTGCACTGTAGCTAAGGCCATTCACAGTGCAGAGAAGTGAAGACAGAATGCTGCAGTACTGCAATAAGATGAAAGTGGGATTTAAATATGCTCTCCCATGCTGTTATATTTGTTAATGTTTCTCATAATATCACTCAATGTGTGTCAAATTGGAAATGTTACATGGACATAAGATGTCATTTAGTGCAGTCTGAATTCAAGATAAATCAAAAAATGTGTGCTCGCAATCCTTGCAACTGAGCTTTAAGATGCATAAATATAGATATTAGACTGCACTACTCAGCACTACTGAAGACTCAGTTGGTATATAATTTTCCAGAGGTGATATTCAGTTGTACTGTGGGCTGTGTTAGCTGCCCTCCAAAAATTGGTTTTACAGTTTACCATAAGGCTGCACTTTCATCATGTTAATACTGCACTGGTTTATACAAAAATATTACTCGAAAAAAGATATTGTTGATGATAAAAAGATTTAATGTTAAAGTTATATAGTGAAGGCAATTTCAATTACTTTTTAATTATTGTGTAGCTAAATACTTTGAAATAAATTACTTCAATCCACCCCTAATAACGAGAAGGAAGGATCAGTCATTGACTTCTATGCAGCACAGCCACGGCTGATGCATTATTCCTATACCTGGGCAGAGAATGGAAACAAGACTCTCAATGAGTTGTAACAATCAGGTGAGGAGAGGTCGAAAGGCTCCCCTCTTGTCCCAGTCCTTGTTTGATTGCAACAGGATTTATTTCTTTTAAACAGTGAACGTGCTTACCAATTCAGTGAGTGTTTGACCCTTTATGTGCTATGATTATAAAAGAACAAATTGGACAGGTTTTCTTGAGTTTAAACAAGAAAGAGGTTGGTTTATTGCACTTAAAATTTAAACCCGATCCAAGTAAAATAATAAAACTACGCTCCAACTTTCACACAGACACTCACGCACGAGAATCACAAACACACAAATAGGTTAAAGAGTGATGCGGAATAGTTTGGGTTGGATTAGAGTCCAGAACCCCAATAAAAATAATATACAGTCTGTGGAGTCTGGTAATTCAGTTGTCTTCCGACTGAAGTTGTGATCCTGAAGTCTCTGACTGGTAAAATTGCACTTTGCAGCTGGTCCACCTGGTTCAGGTGTTTCTTGGAGACAGTGATGTAGGTGGTTTTCTTTCCTGGGGTCTCTGTCTGTAGCGATGATAGGCTTGGACAGGATTCAAAGCTTGCAGTATATCTGGAGAAAGAGCGAGAGAGTGAGACAGCTCCATTGGGGTCTTGCATGGCTAGCTCTCAAAGCTTGTCTGCTGTGTCTAACAAAACTCCAAGTTTTACACAGACTGGGGAGACTTTCACATGGTTCTCTCAATACCTTTTTTTTAATGGGGCCCAAAGTCTAAAACCCAAATCTCTCAGGTTATATTGTGTCAATGTTTACTCCCTGGAGGTATGTCTGCATTCGTTATTGCTCCAAGGTGGCTTTGAATGTCCCGCTAATGAGGGTGATACTGGATAATCTACTCAGCTATCCAAGCCATAGTCCTGGATGGGGCCTTGTTAGACATGCATCTCCAATTCGATGTCTTGAAATGTCAGGTATTTCAATGCAAACTGTGGTGGCCATCTTGGCTGCCAGCATTTTAAAAGTTAAATGTAAGATCCCAGCTTTCCTTTATAAAAGTTACATGTAAGATCCCAGCTTTCCTTTTTAAAAGTTTAATGTAGGATCCCAGCATTACTTTTTAAAAGTTTAATGTAGGTTTCCAACCAATGAATTAAAAAGCCCTCATTCAGCATAACATGTTTTCTTGACAGAGTACAAAAACAGAAATTGCCCAATTCTCTGACCATTTGAATCTAAGGATGGAAAAATTGGGCAGACTCCATTGCAACTTGCGATCCTCCTGCCCCCACTTTTGTATTATGTATTGCATCCAAGTGCAACAGAAGAGAATCTGCAACACAAGCTCCTCCTTCTTGTTCAAGCTTGGTTTGCGTTGCTCTATTGCTGTCTTTTCGCATCAATTAAAGTATTAAAAATAAAGAGCTTGCCTCATGAAAATGTCCACTTTAATTGGCTAAATTTAAGGTATGGACTCGCAACTGTTGACTACACCTCGACAAACATTATCCTATGCCTTGCCAACTTTCTTGAATAATTTGCATTTTCAAAACAATTTCTGTTATTCTGGCAGTCTCCTTGTGCCGTGGAGGCGTCAGAATCAAACTGTGGTTTCATTTCTTGACAGTTGGTATGATTTTTCAGCTCTGGTAGCCTTTTCTCTGCAATATATATTCCTATCTTTCATAGTTGACTGACACTTCTCCAGCATCCTGCCTCTGCGAGCTGCCAAATCCCAGGCTTTTAATTTTCCTTTCTAGCACCTTACAGATCAAATCTGGCTGGCTGTTCATCAGCGTTAGCTTATTCACTGGAGGAGGGCAGAGATCTGGGAATTAATGTTAAAATCAGAAGTCCATGTTCTTACCACGTGGCATCATGTCAGAGACTGCAGCCTCCTCGATTTTTTGTTTCTTACCTTAAAGCTTACATAAAAATCAAGAATTGCTCCTGATTTCTTTTTTTTGTTGTGTTTTCAAATAAGGATAGATGCCTTGTCCTGGAATTTCTGCTTTTTCCCAGTACAATATTATGTTCAAGGGATATGGGCTGATCCCTGCCATCCTATGTTGTTTGCGTGACAAGGAGTGGTCGATTTTTATGGTGATTTTTTTTTTTAAATGTTATCAAATTTATTATTGGTATTCAAAATTATGAAGAGTTTTGGTAGAATAAATAAGGAGAATCTATTGCCACTGGCAGGACAGTGGACAACCAGAGAACACAGATTTAAGATAATTGGCAAATTATTTTAGCATGGCAGCAGTTCCACCTGCCACAAGCGTGCACCCCTGACCCTGGCTGATTTTCTGAGGTCAGGGGTTATTAGCAGTTTTGGTAGACTTCAATGGGCTACATAAGGAAGTCAGCTCAGAGCTGAGGTAAAGTTTGTCTAGCTCAGGCTTCAGGGCTGTGCTGAACTGTAGTATGGTCGGCATTCTCTAAGCTGGCTGAAAAAAAGTTGCATTTATCGAATCATAGAATCTCACAGCCATTGTGCTTGTGCCAGCTCTTTGAAAAGTTATGCAATTAGCCCCACTCTGCTTTTTCCCCATAGCCCTGCAGAGTATATACACAATTCTCTTTTGCAAGTTACTATTGAATTAGCTGCCACCACCCTTTCAATCAATGCATTTCAGATCACAACAACTTACTGCATAAAAAAAAAATTCTCCTCATCTCCCCTCTAGCTCATTTGCCAATTGTCTTAAATCTGTATTCTCTGGTTATCGACCATCCTGCCAATGTCCACCAATGCCATCCTTACATATCCTACCAAAATCTTTCATAGTCTTGAATACCTCAAATAAATTTGATTACATTTTAAAAACTTCCTTTTTAAAGGCACCATAAAAATAGATCATTCTGCACCACGCATAGCAACGTAGGATGCTAGGGATGAACCCATATTCCTTGAACCTAATGTTACTCAGGCACAAAGGATGGAAAATCGTTGCATGACATATTCCTGGAATTGGCATGAAACTAAAATGGACTAGAAATTCATCAGCCCTAATTTTTGGGCATGGGGGCCCGCTTCCATTCAAATCGAGGTGGGTAAGACACCTCATCTGAATGACTGTGACACTAGCTGGTGTGTCTCCAACGCTGATCTCTGCCTCTTAACGCTGTCAGTGAGCTCTGCACACTGCAGGAGCCCTCGGCAGGGTTGTTTGCTCGTCACCTGGTATAGGCAGCCTGCTCTCTCTTAAAGGCAGGCTGTCTCTGAAAGGGAAGCGGCATCAAAAAGATTGCTGCAATGGAAATTCATGGAAACTGAATACTGGACAGAGGATCCATAGTGACAGATGCCCCGCTGGAGGCATTAGTGGTGTAGGTGGTCATGAGGAGAGATGCCATGGTCCTACGGGGGCCGGGAGACTCTCAGAAGGGAGTGGGAGTAGGTGGCCAGGAGGGCAACTCCTGGTATTTGGATCCAGGTACCTGACAGCACAACAGTGCTACAAGACGTCGAATGACCACACACAAGAACTACTTTTCAAAAAAGGAGGGAGAGAGAAAACAGTGAACTACAAGCCAGTTAGCCTGACATCAGTCGTTGAGTATATACTAGAATCTATTATTAAGGAAGTCATAAAAATGCACTTAGAAAAGTATAGTATGATTAGAACAAGTCAATGTGGTTTTACAAAAGGGAAATCCTGTTGACAAATTTGTTAGAATTTTTTGAGTATGTAACTAGTATGGTAGATAAAGGGGAACTACTAGATGTAGTATACCTGGATTTCCAAAAGGTATTGGTTGGATAAAATGCCACATAAAAGGTTAAAAACATCGAAGATGATGAAGATGCCACATAAAAGGCAAGATAAGGGCTCATGGAGTTGGCGGTAATATATTAGCATGGATAGAGGATTGGTTAACAGACAGGCAGCAAAGAGTGGGCATAAACGGGGCACTTTCAAGTTGGCAGGCAGTGAATAGTTGAGTTCCACAAGGATCAGTGCTGGGCCTCAGCTATTTACAATCAATATCAATGATTTAGATGAAGAGACAGAGAGTAATGTATCTAAGTTTGCTGATATGACAAAGGTAGGTGGAAAGGCAAACTGTGGGAGGACACAGAGAGGCTACAAAGAGATATAAACAGGTTAAGTGAGTAGGCAACATGATGGGAGATGGAATATCATGTAGAGAAGTGTGAAGTTTAGTCGTAAGAATAGAAAAGCAGAATATTTTTTAAAAGGTGTGAAACTTATACAAGGAAGGCAGAAAGTTAGCATGCAGGTACAGCAAGCAAATAGGAAGGCAAATGGTATGTTGATCTTTATTGCAAGGGGATTGGAGTACTGAAATAAAGAAGTCTTGCTACAATTGTACAGCGTTTTGTTGAGACCACATCTAGAGTACTGTGTGCAGTTTTCTTCTCCAAATTTAGGAAAGGATATTGGAGGCGGTACAGCAAAGGTTCACTAAAGTGTTCCCTGGAATGAGAAGGTTCTCCTATGATGAGAGGCTGAGTAAATTGAGCCGCAATTCTCTGGAGTTTAGAAGAATGAGAAGCAATCTCATTGAAACATAGAGGATTCTGAAGGGACCAAATAGAATTAGAATTAGAATTAGAATTAGAATATTACAGCGCAGTACAGGCCCTTCGGCCCTCGATGTTGCGCCGACCTGTGAAACCATCTGACCTACACTATTCCATTTTCATCCACTGCAATGACCACTTAAATGCCCTTAAAGTTGGCGAGTCTACTACTGTTGCAGGCAGGGCGTTCCACGCCCCTACTACTCTCTGAGTAAAGAAACTACCTCTGACATCTGTCCTATATCTATCACCCCTCAACTTAAAGCTATGTCCCCTCGTGTTTGCCATCACCATCCGAGGAAAAAGACTCTCACTATCCACCCTATCTAACCCTCTGATTATCTTATATGTCTCTATTAAGTCACCTCTCCTCCTCCTTCTCTGCAACAAAAACAACCTCAAGTCCCTCAGCCTTTCCTCGTAAGACCTTCCCTCCATACCAGGCAACATCCTAGTAAATCTCCTCTGCACCCTTTCCATAGCTTCCACATCCTTCCTATAATGCGGTGACCAGAACTGCATGCAATACTCCAGGTGCGGTCTCACCAGAGTTTTGTACAGCTGCAGCATGACCTCGTGGCTCCGAAACTCGATCCCCCTACTAATAAAAGCTAACACACCATATGCCTTCTTAACAGCCCTATTAACCTGGGTAGCAACCTTCAGGGATTTATGCACCTGGACACCAAGATCTCTCTGTTCATCTACACTACCAAGAATCTTCCCAATAGCCCAGTACTCTGCATTCCTGTTACTCCTTACAAAGTGAATCACCTCGCACTTTTCCGCATTAAACTCCATTTGCCATCTCTCAGCCCAGCTCTGCAGCCTATCTATGTCCCTCTGTACCCTACAACATCCTTCGGCACTATCCACAACTCCACCGACCTTAGTGTCATCCGCAAATTTACTAACCCACCCTTCTACACCCTCTTCCAGGTCATTTATAAAAATGACAAACAGCAGTGGCCCCAAAACAGATCCTTGCGGTACACCACTAGTAACTAAACTCCAGGATGAACATTTGCCATCAACCACCACCCTCTGTCTTCTTTCAGCTAGCCAATTTCTGATCCAAAGCTCTAAATCACCTTCAACCCCATACTTCCATATTTTCTGCAATAGCCTACCATGGGGAACCTTATCAAACGCCTTACTGAAATCCATATACACCACATCCACTGCTTTACCCTCATCCACCTGTTTGGTCACCTTCTCGAAAAACTCAATAAGGTTTGTGAGGCACAACCTACCTTTCACAAAACCGTGCTGGCTATCGCTAATGAACTTATTCTTTTCAAGATGATTATAAATCCTGTCTCTTATAACCTTTTCCAACATTTTACCCACAACCGAAGTAAGGCTCACAGGTCTATAATTACCAGGGCTGTCTCTACTCCCCTTCTTGAACAAGGGGACAACATTTGCTATCCTCCAGTCTTCCGGCACTATTCCTGTCGACAATGACGACATAAAGATCAAGAACAAAGGCTCTGCAATCTCCTCCCTAGCTTCCCAGAGAATCCTAGGATAAATCCCATCTGGCCCAGGGGATTTATCTATTTTCACACTTCAGGGTAGATGTTGAGAGCTAGTTTCCATTGGTTGGGAAATCTAAAATATGGGGACACAGTCTCAGGATAAGGAGCCAATCATTTCGGACTGAGATGAGGAGAAATTTCTTCACTCAAAGGTGAATCTTTGGAATTCTCTACCCCTGAAGGTTGTGGACGCTCCATCGTTGAATACATTTAAGACTGGGATAGACAGATTTTTGGTCTCTCAGTGAATCAAGAGATATGGCAAGTGGGCAGGAAAGTGGAGTTGAAGCTTAAGATCAACCATGATCATATTGAATGGCGGAGCAGGCTCGATGGGCCGTATGGCCTACTCCTGCTCCTATTTCTTCTGTTCTTGTGTAAGTACTCAACTTCAGTGAATACATGTTCACATGATATTTCTTATCTATCACACTATCAACCTCTCATGCTGCTCAATGCTCTACATCCCATCACTTACCCTGCAGCACTCCCTAGCACTCAAGACTCATGCCATCTAACATCCAGATACTTCACCTCACCCTCATATACCATGCCAGCCTCACACCCACCTCTCGCTGCCTCCACAAAGCTCCAGCTATTCAGCTATGACAGGAACATCACCCAAGCACAGCTGTACACAATCACTGACATTCTGCCCTCTCTCTTGCAGGACAAGGTGGCACACAATAGAAGGGAGCAGAGCAGAGCAGTTCACCAGAGGACAAGGTGGCAGACAAGTACTACTGCAGATGACTCAGCTGAGGATCTCGATGGTATGGCATACAGGAGGGCACTGATGAGCATGTACATCAAGATGCTGAGTGCATTGACTGGCCTACCAGACAGCCTCCTGTAACTTTCAAGGAGTATGGAGAAGTTCAGCTCCAACTAGGCAGAGGGCATCGCGCAGAACTTATCTTCTCCACAGCCTCTCCTCCATCTCTTTGCTGTGCTTTAGACCCACAGGTAGTGCCACTGCCGTCCCCATACCTATTGCATCCTTTGAGTGGATTGCTCACCTACTCCTCTGCTATCCCTGTGAGGATGCAGCAACACTCATTGGCAAATGCAGGCGCTAACCAAAGCACCTCCAAAAATGCTCCAGAGTACTTTCAAACACTTTGTAATAGAAAAAGTGCCAACAATGTAACTTCCCTTCTATCAGAGTGTCTGGCTCTTTAAATAACACTACTGCAGGGCCCTTCTTTCTGCTTTGTCAAAATTTGGAATCCTGGCATCACATCAGCTGATTGGGCTGTGTGATGTCAGATTAGTGCCAATTCAACGTGTTCGGGCCCACACAGGATGCACCCACGTGCACTCATATCCATGAAGAATGACACGTGGTCGCGCAGGTAGTGACCAACAGCACAGCCTGCCCCCGGGAAAGCCAGATAGACAGCAGTGCTGCATGTTTGAATTCTGCGCCCAATATGCCCACCAATATTTAGGCAGTCTTATTATACAGCCAAAGTCACTTCAGTTGGAAAATGCAGGAATTGGCATAGACAAGCAGGGATCTGGCAGGCGTATCGGAAAGAATTCTCCAACTAACTCCCCTCAAATCAAATAGGGATCTGGTGTAGACTTAAAAGGAAAATGCCATTCATTATTGAACAGACTTTAATGGTACCCTACTCTAACTCATATGCTAGAGGGGATTTCCTGAAGGCAATTTTATCAGCAGGAATGAACTCATGGCACCCTGTAATAACGTTTCTTTCACTTCCTTTAAGCACTTCAGAAGACTGCAGAGGCCTGTCCTATATAACACGTTTAATGTAGGAAAATGACCCAATGCTCTTTTCAAAGAGAACAATAATCAGGACATGATCCTGA
The DNA here is from genome assembly GCF_036365525.1 of Heterodontus francisci. NCBI lineage: Eukaryota > Metazoa > Chordata > Chondrichthyes > Heterodontiformes > Heterodontidae > Heterodontus > Heterodontus francisci. The sequence continues at coordinate 151,872,140 of NC_090373.1, read as the reverse complement.
ACCATGCTGGGAAATTCAGAGAGGGATCTGAATGCTTAATCACAAAGGAAGGGTTTAAGATGCTTTTAAAAGGTGGAGAGAAAAGTAAATGGATAGAGAATTTTAACAACGGAAGCCTACCGATTTGACACAAATGGGCTGAAGGCTCTGCCACCAAAAGTGGGATAAACTGGAGCAATCTTGAGAAGACCAGAGATTAAAGATTCTTGGTGGAAGGACATCCAACTCTGGAAGAGGTTGCAAAGTTGTGGGGGAGTGAGCCCATAGAAGGATGAAGATTTTAAATTTAGTGTGATGGAGAACAGGAAGTTAGAGTGGGCCAGCGAAGATCTTGGTAATGAGATACTGGGATTTAGAGCGAGACACGATACAAGCGGATTCATTTCACACAAGTTGGAGTCTCTGAGGGATGGAAGCTGGGAGGCCCGCAAGCAAACACTTAGATAAATGAAGGTGAGTTGTAACATACGGACATATGAATTAGGAGCAGAAGTAGACCACAGCCCCTCAAGCCTACTCCGCCATTCAATAAGATCATGGTTGATCTGATTGTAACCTCGACTCCACATTCTCGCCTACCCCCAACAACCTTTCACTCCCTTGCTTATTGAGAATCTATCTACCTTTGTCTTAAAAATACTTAAAGACTCTGCTGCCAGCACCTTGTGAGGAAGAGAGTTCCAAAGACTCGCGATTCTCTGAGAGAAAACATTTGTCCTCAACTCTGTCTTAAAGGGGAGACCCCTTATTTTTAAAGAGTGACCCCTTGTTCTAGATTCTCCCACAAGAGGTAACATCCTTTCCACATCCATCCTGTCAAGACCCCTCAGGATCTTATATGTTTCAACCAAATCACCTCTTACTCTTCTAAACTCCAGCAGATACAAGCCTAGCCTGTCCAATCTTTCCTCATAAGACAACCCACCCATTCCAGGTATTAGTCTAGTAAACCATCTGTGAATTGCTTCCAACACATCTACATCTTTCCTTAAATAAGGAGACCAATACTGTACACAGTACTCCAGATGTGGGCTCTCCAATGTCCTGTATAACTGAAGTATAACCTCCCTGCTTTTGTATTCAATTCCCCTCACAATAAACGATAACATTTAGTTTAGTTTAGTTTAGTTAAGTTTAGTTTTCTATTAGCTTTCCTTATTACTTGCTGAACCTGCATACTAACCTTTTGTGATTCATGCACTTGGACACCCAGATCCCTCTGCATCTCAGAGCTGTGCAATCTCTCACCATTTGGATAATATGCTTCTTTTTTATTCTTCCTGCCAAAGTGGACAATTTCATATTTTCCCACATTATACTCCATTTGCCAGATCTTTTTCCACTCACTTAGACTATCTATATCCCTTTGTAGCCTCCTTATGTCCTCTTCACAAGTTACTTTCCTACCTATCTTTGTGTCATCAGAAAATTTAGCAACCATACCTTCGGTCCCTTCATCCAAGTCATTTGTATAAATTGTAATTGTAATTTTAACTTCCAGGTGGTAAGTCAGCATGGGACAGGCTCAATCCATTATAATAGCAGCTGGTGATCCGCCCTGCAAAAAAGGAGTGTCCAGATTGGCTCACTGTGTTCAAGCAGTAAATAATAAGAATTTCTTGCACTTATACAGCACCATTCATGACCTCAGAATATCCAAAAGCAGTTTACAACCAATGAAGTGCATTTTTCAAAGTGTTGTCACTGCTGTAATGTAGAGAACACAGAAGCCAGTTGGAGCACAGCAAGCTCCCACAAGCAGCAATGTGATAATGACCAGTTTGTTTTTGTGATGTTGGCTGAGGAATAAATCTTGACTTGAGCACTCGGGAGAACTGACCTGCTCTTAATTCAAAAGAGTGGCGTTGAATCTGTTATGTCCATCTGAGATGACAGACGGGGGCCTCGGTTTAATATCTCATCCAGAAGGCTTTCAGCACTGAACTAAGTTGTCAGAGATAGGAGTTCAGGAACATTTTGCAATAAAAGCAGGACTGGGAGGAAGCCCAGGTGGTAGTGCCTGAACTTTCTTTGTGGGGGCTGGAGGTGTTCTCCTCCTGCTCTAAGGCTATGCTTTTCATATACATTTTGGGGTCTCTGCTTCTGCTCTTGCTGAATCTATTGAGCAGAGTGTCCACAGCATTTCTGTTAATATGCCTTTTGGGTCGTGTTAAGTGATAGGACATCAAATCTGCATTTATTCATGATACAGCAGAGTGTCTCACCTGCCCAGGAAGAGTTGCATAAAAAGAACGAGAGTTGTAAGTGTACTGCTTTCATTTTCCACTGGGCAGCGGTAGTTAAATTCACCAGATGAGTTTGGAGGTGATGAAAGCTTGGCTAAGGTGGCAATGGGGCTAAGGTAGGGGCAGGGTGAGAGAGAATGATGTGCTGAAGATGGAAGCTCAGTGTTACTGTGAGCAGGGCACCGACAGAGTAAAATTCAGATTGGGAGTGCCCATTGTTTGGGCACTGCAGGTGTTGTTTGGGGACCAAAATGGCATCCGCAGTGTGCACGAACACAGTGACCAGCCATCAGATGTACATAGAGCAGGCAGATCATAACATCAATCAGTGTGTAATGCTTTCTTTGCTGCCAGTGGTGCCATTTTGGAGACTGACACTCCAGCTAATGCCCTCTCTTAATCTTGTGCAGCTGAACACGCATTCAGCAGCAAGAATAATCTCTGCCAGCGCTATTTAAAGGGATCATCAACTACAAGTTAGTGCATTGCCAATAACGGCAACCCCAATTCCCCATTCACTAACAGTCCCAAACCTTCCCTTCCCTCTGTCAATGATAATAACGGTGTCCACTTGGTCATAGTGCAAAAATAAAAGCCACACACGATATTGATACTCTGTTCGGTCATCCAGTCAATCACAGCATGGTTAGCATTGGCTGGGCACTGAAATGATATAAAATAGCAGGCAACACAAAGTTGGCATGCTACCCACGTTGCAGTCAACGGGTGTGGGTTAACCATGCATCATGATCCCTGTGCACATTGAATTTATCCCAATAATGGTTTGAATAGCCTAATCCAGCTCGAGTGGTTGGAGTCATTGGCTATGCAGTGGCTGAAAACAATGGCTTCAGTCTTCCCAATACTTGAAAGTCTGATAAAATAGATGCAATGTTGGAACAATGCAAGTTGCAAAGAGCTAGAACTAGAACTAGGTGTTGTCTGGATACATATGGGCACTTGATGAGGCTGCACCCAAGTTACAGGTGTCAAAATGGGCAGGAAAAACATTCAAAGAGATATGCACCCTGAGCATGCACATACTTAGCAGGAATTGTAACATCTGCCATATTGGTATAGGCACGAAAAAGGGTGTTCAGTGCCCAGGTCTGAAACAGGAATTAGCACCCATGAATATGCAAATAAGGGGCCTAACAACTGTTTGATGCCCCCTTTACCAAATTGGCTTGCCATGAATGCAGTCAGCATTGCATTCAGGAAAACCTGGTCAACACAAAGTGGTCCTTAAAGTGCCCACTGCAGGTCACCACCAAAAAAGGTAAGTTACTTACAGTACAGGGAATAGGAGCTGGAATAGGCCATTCAGCCCTCCGAGCCTGCTCTGCCATTAAAACAAGATCACGGCTGGTCTTCTGCCTCAACTCCATCTTCCTGCACTATCCCCATATCCCTGAATTTTCTTAGTATCCAAAAATCTATCAACCGCTAACTTGAATAAAACTAATGACTAAGCATTCACAGCTCTCTGGGGTAATGAATTTCAAAGATTCACAACCCTTTGAGTTTAAAACTCTCCCCTCATCTTAGTCCTTATTTTGAGACCATCTAGGTTCCCTAGACAGGGGAAATATTTTCTCAGGATCTCCCCTGTCAATCCCCTTAAGAATTTTACATGTTTCAATTAGGTCACCTCTCATTCTTCTAAACTCCAGGGAATATAAGCTTAGTCTACTCAATTTTTCCTCATAGGACAATCCCCTCATTCCAAGAACCAGTCTAGTGAATCTTTGTTACGCTTCCTCTGGGGCCAGTATGTCTTTCCTTAGAAAAGGAGACCAAAACTTCACATAGTACTCCAGGTGTGGCCTTACCAATGCCCATTATAATTGTAGTAAGACAACTTTACTCTTAAACTCCAATCTCTTTGTAACAAAAGCTAACAGATTATTTGCTTCATGATTGTTTGCTATACCTGCATGTTAACTTTCTGAAATTCACGTACAAGGATACCTTTTCCCAGTCTTTCACCAATCAAAAAAATATATAATTTTCATTTTTCCTACCAAAGTAAATTACTTCACATTTTGCCATATTGTATTCCATCAGTCATGTTCTGCCCTCTCACCCAACCTGTCTGTATCCCTCTGAAGCCTCTTTGCATCCTCCTCATTGCTTATTTTCCCACCTAACTTTGTATCATCAACAAATTTGGGTACATTACACTCAGTCCCTTCATCTAAGTCATTAATATAGATTGTGAATAGTTGAGGTCCAATTACTGAACCTTGAGGTATCCTACTAGTTACAGCTTGCCAACCCAAAAATATCTCACTTTTTCCTGCTGTCTGTTTTCTGTCTATTAACCAATCCTTACTCCATGCTACCTTATTGCCCCCAATCCCATGAGTTCTAATTTTGTGTAATAACCTCCAGTGTGACACCTTATCAAATGCTTTTTGAAAATCCAGATACACTACATCCACTAGTTCCCCTTTATCCATTGAGATGGAAACCACACCTGCCAAATGGAAACATATTAATTTCAACATATTGTCACGATCCTGTTTTTTTTTTCTCCTCGGGAAATATTGCAGTGCGCCTTTAAGGCTGTAAAAGATCAATACTTCCTTAAGGCAGCAAGCTTCAAAGTCAGTGAGCAAAAGTGCATTCTGGTTGCCAGGCAACAACCATACAGAGAGGGAGAACAGGGCTTCAATGTATCCATTTTGACTTTGAAACTGGCTAGCAGAGACACATAGTTGACAGACTGATCCAGCACGTGAAGGAAATAGGAGAGCTCTTTCTCAAGATCAATTTAGACCCTGGGTAGTTTTTCTCTCAAAATTCTAAAAAGCTTCAAGCCAGAGTAATTCCTTAAAGAAATAACAAATTCATCGTTGGGAAAAAAGTGTAATACTACAACTGCCGAACTAAACTGTTAAACCCCCATCTCTGGAAGGACCCTTATCACATCAGACCTTGGAAGACTGCAAGTGAACTTGGACTGTGTTGAATTTGAAGACCATTCGTCGGAAGCGTAATCTACAAAGACTTTATTTTTTAATTTTTTGGGGGCAGCTAATTAAAAACCAAACTACTGTTAGTTTGAGTATATGTATGTGAATGCGGGAGTTAGATTTTTAAATAAGAAGTTATAAGGTGTTTAGATATTTGTTTAGATTAGTAGTATTTAAGATTTCTTTTTAGTTTTTTTAATACACGGTTAATTTGTTGATATCTAACGATACCTGGTTTGGTTCGGGGTTACTACATTGTTTCAATTTGACTGCTGCTTTCTTCGATTTGGAAAGCTTAAAGAAATATGATGCAACCTGTGGAGTGACGGGACTAAACTGACAGTGGGTTTCTCCCACCGCAATCAGAATTATAACATATTTTGATTGGGGGCATTGTCCTGAGCGGTTGTAACCATATGGAATACTATTTGAACTGGTACTGAAACTTGAACAAACTTGTTTAAAAAGACCACAGAGCAGTGGCTGAAAACATGGCTGCATATTTACATTCTGTGAGACAGTTGCCTAGAGAGACAATTGGAGTGCTCCCTGATTCAGTTAGCCAGATGGGTTTTGTCAATAGTGATGATCAAAAGACATTTAGGGCCATTGTCTGTTTAAGAGCCAGCACTACCCCACCCTCCCCCCCTCCACCCCCCAGCCAACACTGAGTGTATCTAGTAAGCTTTGAAGAATCAACAACCGTCGTAGGTGATGCTGTGTCAAACAAAGAGCTGGTCATATGACTAACCTGCTGGCCAACCTGGGAATTGTGCATCACAGAAAAGTTTTGAGACATACTGCAATTTTGAAGACCAAAGAGAAGCAAAGCCTCTCTCACACTCTGTCTCTCTCTCTCTCTGTCTCTGATGCAAAGTTCCAGGGACCCACAGAAGTTACTTAAGCCTCAAGACAGAAGACCCCTGCAGCCTTCTGGTACCAGTGAAACAAGTGTGAAAATGTGCACTGGGTCCCAACGAGAACTGCAAGACTTAACTTAAATCAAAGACTTCACAGCAAAACTAATACAAAGTAACCGGATTCCATCTACTACTTCAAACCTTCCCCCTTTAATTCTTTCTCCTCCTCTGTATCCATTTGTGTGTGTATTCATCGCATATGCATGCTAGCCTGGTTGCGTCATGCATTTTTAATAGTTTTAACTGAGGTAGAGTGTTAAGGTTAATACACTTACACCTTTCTTGTTTAAACCTAAGAAAGCCTGTCTGATTGGTTCCTTTACAATTACAATTAGAGAGCAGTGAGCAAGGACTCACTGATGGGAAGCTAAAAACACTGTGCTTTAAAGGTTAAACCCTGTTACGGCCAAACCAGGAAAGGGCCGAGAGGGGAGCCTGAGACCCCTTCCTCACCTGATTGCAAAACCATCCTATTAGTTAATCCTCAAAAATCTCTGATTTATCAAACACTATTTTCATTGGTGTTGACTCTGCTTAATCATATTATGATTTTCTCAGTGCCCTGTTACCACGTCCCTAATGATCGATTCTAGCATTTTGCCTACTACTGATGTTAGGCTAACTGGCCTATAGTTCACTGTATTATCTCTTCCTCCTTTTTTAAATAGTGGGGATGTGTTAGCTACCTTCGAATCCTTAGGAACTGTTGTAGAATCTAAGGAATTCCAAAAAATCAAAACCAATGCACCTACTATCTCTGCAGCTACCTATTTTAAACCCTAGGTCGTCCAGTCCAGGGGATTTGTCACCACTTGGTCCCATTAATTTTGCCAGTACTATTTCTTTACTTATATTGATTTCTTAAAGTTCCCCATTTTCACAAGACCCTTGGTGCCCCATTATTTCCAGAATGTTATTTGTGTTTTCTACAATTAAGACAAATACAAAGTATTCATTTAATGTCTCTTTCATGTCCTTATTCTCCTGTCTCTGCCTCTAATGGGCCTATGTTTACTTTCACTAATCTCTTCCTATGGAGGAAACATTCTAAAAAAACTTACCTGAATGTAGAGTCAGGAGTTGCAGGAGGGCTCCTTTGGATCCCACATGAAAACTATGGGCTGCTGCAAGTCACCGTTCAACATCTCACCAGCAACCCCCTCCCCCACCACCCCACCGCACCCTCCTGCTTTTCTTGTTATTTCTCCTCCCTCCTCCCAGTTGTTGCTTCCCTCCCTTTCCCAGTCATTGCCTTCCTCCCTTCTGCCAGTCACCTCCACCCGGCCTGATCATTTTACCCCTTCATGCAAGACCTATCTGAGGGCCACTGTCCATGACACTGTGGCAAACAATCATCTCATCTTGGGGGACAGCCAATAGATATCTGCGTCTCACTGATCAGATGTAATTGAGGCCTAAAGCCCAATATTGGGTGGGCCTTGGACCTAACCGTTCCAGCACGTTAAGTGTTCTCTGCCTCCAGTTCACATTGGCCTGCCAAGCCACAAATTTGAATATGAGTTTGTGGATGATAGTCATGTAAATCTGTAGAAATGGCTCAAGAACCACCGCAGAAGGTCATAATAATCAATAACCTACCAAAGAATACCCTTAACACTTAAATATAAGCATTAGCCACTCTAAAAGGTAGCAGGCCTTCTGCATTACAGAGAACTTGCTAATTAACTTAGGATACAATCACTACAGCTAGAGACACACTTTGAAGTAAGGCACATATGCAATATTTATGGAGAACTGTGTGTGAAAGTTTCATGAAGAAACATGGGGAAACAAAATGAGTGAACACAACAGAAGAAAAAATACTGAAGCTGTACAGTTGCAAAGTTCACTAGAACACAACACTCTCGCCCTCCTTGCAGTCATTGAGCTACACAATATCACTCTTCTGGCCAATTTGAACATTATCCAGCTTAAAATAAGCAGGCTGTTGCCACTGCTAAAAAACAGATTAAGAAATTTAAATGGATGTGTTTAAATTGTAGTCTTTCTGTGGTTCAATTTCAGAATCATGTTCACAATATGAAAGTTGTTTATTTAGTCATTAAACTTTACATAGTCATTTTTGCTGAACAGATCTTTGTTTAAATCTCTTTCTTATCCAATGCGTTTTTTTTCTTTTCCGTACCAGTACACTACTTACATTTCATTTGCAGATTAAAACCTTGGAGCATTGCACTTCCTTCTTTATCTAGGTGCAGCTCTTACAGTGCAGTGTCTGGGATCGTTCTGTCACATGTAATGGTCTTTTATACACTCGGTTCTGATTTCATGAATATAATCATGTAGAACGTGAGCTGTCTTGTGCCAGTTAACAGGTATAAATTATTTCCTCCATAAAAGTTTTTCATTTATAAAGCTTTTCTAATTGTGCATTCAGAACAATACAGTGACATCCTGTGATGATAATATGCTTATTGCACAGACTGAGCTACTCAAGAATGGCAGACAGAATAATTTGTAATGCTTTATGATGAATCATACTGCATCAGTAAGGTCCAAGTGCTCATTTTACTATGCAAATATGGTCATCAATTTAAAAGTTAAACTCACTGATGATTTAATAAAATAAGACCTAATCGGACTATGACTATTAATAATGGTGATGTTATGGATCTAAAAATTTGGAATATTAGAACTAGCTACAGTAAATGCAAATCCTTCATTATTAGTTCGATCAGTGTTTTAGTTCATTGCTGGTACTTATTCATGAACTCATATTGGAGCAGTGACAATAAAGCTAAAAGAAGCCTGACCTAGAAAGTGGATAGCACGTTTAGTGAGGTGATCACACCGCAGGTAATGGCTGCACAGGCAGAAAAGAGATGGGTGACCACCAGACGGAGTAGTAGGCGCAGGCAGGTAGTGTAGGAGTCCCCTGTGGCCATCCCCCTCTCAAACAGATGTATATGCTTTGGATTCTGTTGGGGGGGGATGACCTCCCAGGCGAAAGCAGCAACAGCCAAGTTCGTGGCACCACGGAGGGCTCTGCTGCACAGCAGGGGAGAAAAAGGGTTGGAAGAGCTATAGTGATATGGGATTCTATCGTAAGGGGTGCAGATAGGTGTGTCTGTGGCCACAAACGAGACTCCAGGATGGTATGTTGCCTCCCTGGCGCTAGGGTCAAGGATGTCTCTGAGCGGCTGCAGGACATTATGAAAGGGGAGGGTGAGCAACCAGAGGTCGTGGTCCATATTGGAACTAACGACATAGGCAGGAAGAGAGATGAGGTCCTGCAAAGTGAATATAGGGAGTTAGGCAGAAGGTTAAAAAGCAGGACCTCTGGGGTTGTAATCTCAGGATTACTCCCTGTGCCACGTGCTAGTGAAGGTAGGAATAGGAGGAGAAGGCAAATGAATGCGTGGCTGAAGAGCTGGTGTAGGCGGGAGGGCTTCAGCTACTTGGATAATTGGGATCTCTTCTGGTGCAGAGGTGACCTGTACAAGAGGGACAGGTTGCATCTGAACTGGAAGGGGACCAGTATCCTCGCGGGGAGGTTTGCTAGTACTACTCGGGAGGGTTTAAACTAGTCTTGCAGGGGGGTGGGACCCAAAGTAGTAGTCTCTCTGATGAGATAGTTGAGGCAAATGTAGAGGTTAAAGCAAGCAAGTCCAGTAGGCAGGCCGGGCAGGGGCAGGACAGGGAGCACGGAAGGTCTGGTAGGCTAAACTGCATTTACTTTAATGCAAGAAGCCTTATAGGTAAAGCAGATGAACTCAGAGCATGGATCGGTACATGGGATTGTGATATAATAGCTATTACGGAAACGTGGTTGAGGGATGGGCAGGACTGGCAGCTCAATGTTCCGGGGTACCAATCCTTCCGGCGTGACAGAGGTGGAGGTAAGAGAGGAGGGGGAGTTGCACTATTGATTAGGGAGGACATCACGGCAGTACTTAGAGAGGATATCCCGGGGGGAACGTCCAGCGAGGCCATATGGGTAGAGCTTAGAAATAAGAAAGGGGTGATCACTTTGATGGGATTATACTATAGGCCCCCCAATAGTCAGAGGGAAGTGGAGGAGCATATATGTAAGGAAATCACAGATAGGTGTAGGAATTATAGGGTTATAATAGTAGGTGATTTTAACTTTCCTAATATTGACTGGGACTACCTTAGGGCGAAGGGATCAGATGGGGAAGAATTTGTTAAGTGTGTTCAAAATAGTTTTCTGAAGCAGTATGTGGATGGCCCTACTAGAGAAGGGGCTACACTCATCCTCCTCTCAGGAAATGAGAATGGGCAGGTGGTTGATGTGTCAGTGGGGGAGCACTTTGGGACCAGTGATCACAACTCTATTAGCTTCAAGATAGTAATGGAAAAGGATAGGACTGGTCCTCAGGTTGAAGTCCTAAATTGGGGGAAGGCTAATTTCGATGGCATCAGGCAGGAAGAGGCTGTTTACAGGTAAAGGGACGTCTGGCAAGTGGGAGGCTTTTAAAAGTGAGATGGGAAGAGTTCAGGGCCGGCATGTTCCTGTTAGATGGAAGGGCAAGGCTGGCAAGTTTAGGGAACCTTGGTTGACGAGGGATATTGAGGGTCTAGTCAGGACAAAGAAGGAGGCATATGTCAGTTATAGGCAGCTGGGATCAAGCGAGTTCCTTGAGGAGTATAGGGGATGTAGGACTACACTTAAGAAGAAAATTAGGAGGGCGAAAAGGAGCCATGAGATTTCCCTGGCAGATAAGATAAAGGAGAATCCTAAAAGATTCTATCAGTATATTAAGAGTAAAAGGGTAGCAAGGGAGAGAGTAGGTCCCCTTAAGGATCAGTGTGGCAATCTATGTTTGGAGCCACGGGAAATGGGCGAGGTCTTAAATGACTATTTCTCGTCCGTATTTACCGAGGAGAAGGTCATGGAAGCTAATGAGCTCAAGGGAGGGAACACCGATATCCTGGAGCATATCAACATTACAAAGGAGGAGGTGTTGGAGGTATTGAAGCACATTAAGGTGGATAAATCCCCAGGGCCTGACCAGGTGAATCCTAGGATGCTATGGGAAGCAAGGGAGGAGATTGCTGGGGCCCTGGCAGAGATTTTTGTATCATCGTTAGCCACAGGTGAGGTACCGGAAGACGAGAGGATAGCTAATGTTGTGCCTTTATTTAAGAAGGGCAGCAGGGATAAGCCAGGGAACTACAGGCCAGTGAGCCTTACATCAGTGGTGGGAAAGTTATTGGAAGGGATTCTGAAAGACAGGATTTATATGCATCTGGAAAGACATGGTCAGATTAGGGATAGTCAGCATGGCTTTGTGCGTGGGAAATCATCTCTCAAGAATTTGATTGAGTTTTTCGAGGAGGTGACCAAGAGGATTGACGAGGGCAGGGCAATGGACGTTGTTTACATGGACTTTAGCAAGGCCTTTGACAAGGTCCCGCATGGTAGGCTGGTCCAGACGGTTTGAACACATGGGATCCAGTGTGAGCAAGCAAATTGGATACAAAATTGGCTTGGTGATAGGAGGCAGAGGGTGGTAGTGGAGGGTTGTTTTTCAGATTGGAGGCCGGTGACCAGTGGTGTGCCACAGGGATCGGTGCTGGGCCCTCTGTTGTTTGTCATATATATTAATGACTTGGATGTGAATGTAGGGGGCATGATTAGTAAGTTTGCAGATGACACCAAAATTGGTGGTATAGTGGACAGTGAAGAAAGTTGTCTAAGGTTACAACAGGATATAGATCAACTGGGAAAGTGGGCAAGGGAGTGGGAAATGGAATTTAATGCAGACAAGTGTGAAGTGATGCATTTTGGGAAGTTAAACCAGGGCAGGACATATATAGTGAATGGCAGGGCCCTGGGGAGTGTTCTTGAGCAGAGACGCTTTGGGGTGCAAGTACATAGTTCCCTGAAAGTGGCAACACAGGTAGACAGGGTGGTGAAGAAGGCGGATGGCATGCTTGCCTTCATTAGCCGAGGCATTGAGTACAAGAGTTGGGACATCATGTTACAGTTGTACATAACATTGGTCAGGCCGCATTTGGAGTACTGTGTGCAGTTCTGGTCGCCGCACGACAGGAAAGATGTGATTAAGCTGGAGAGGGTGCAAACAAGATTCACAAACGTGTTGTCTGGTTTGGAGGGCTTCAGTTATAAAGAGAGATTGGATAGGCCGGGTCTGTTTTCCCTGGAGCGAAGGAGGCTGAGAGGGGACATGATAGAGGTATATAAAATTATGAGAGGCATAGATCGGGTATGTAGCCAGAGTCTATTTCCCATGGTAGGGGTGACTAAAACTAGAGGGCATAGATTTAAGGTGAGAGGGAGGAGGTTTAAAGGGATCAAAGGGGTAAATTTTTCACACAAAGAACAGTGGGTATCTGGAATGAGCTGCCTGAGGAGGTGGTGGAGGCAGGAACAATCGCGACATTTAAGAGGCATCTGGACAGGTACTTGAATGAGCAAGACATAGAGGGATATGGAATTAATGCAGGCAGGTGGGATTAGTATAGATAGGCATAATGGTCAGCATGGATGTGGTGGGCCGCAGGGCCTGTTTCTATGCTGTACGACTCTAAAGTTGCTATTTTGTGATTGCTTAGTAGATACTAAGATTGCATAAAGTTGTCATCTGTTTCTCTGATAGAATGTATTGTTATCTTCAGTTTATTTTCATCTATATCTCTTAGACATTTCTCAATATTCATTCCTAAAATTTTTTACATTTACACAGACATAGATCGGGGATCACTGGAGAATGTCTCCATCACCATGCACTTGTACTGGAGGAAAAAAGGAAAGTGCTTGTTTTTCTGCTTTCCTCACCCCTGCCACATCAGTGGTGCACACCATTAAGGAACTTATTGGACCTCAGGCCTCATTTACACAGTACAACAAGCTTGAACCACCTGCAAGATGTCCCCAGGCATCTCACCGGTGAAAAGGATTTCAATTACAGGCCAGGGCATTGACAGCAGTGACTCTCTCGTCGGTCCTAGGAGAGGGAGGGAAAGCAATGAGGGAGGTGGTTGGGAAGAAGGGACAAAGGCAATTGCAAAGGACAGATGTGACTAGGAGGGAGGGAGAGCGTGGATAGGGAGAATGAGGAGGCAATGATCAGGAGAGGAAGAGGGCATGATTAGGAAAGGGACAGTGAGAGGACAGGTTAACAAAGCAGTTAATAAAACAGATGGGATCCTAGGCTTTATAAATAGAAGCATAGAGTAAAAAAGTTAGGAAGTTATGTTAAACCTGTAAACAACATTAGTTCAGCCCTAGATGGAGTATTGTATCTAAGTCTGAGCACCACACTTTAGAAAGGACATGTAGGCATTAGAGAGGGTGCGGAAGAGATTTACTAGAGTGGTTCCAGGAGGATTGTAGTTAAATGGATAGATGGAAAAAGCTGCTGGTGTTCTCCTTAGAGTAGAAAAGGCTCAGAGGAGATTGGATAGAGTTGTCAAGAAACTGTCTAATGGCAGAAGGCTTAATAACTGGAAGGCACAGATTTAGCAGTGTTTGGTAAAAGAGCCAGAAGCGACAATGAGGAAAAACTTTTCTTTTACACAAGTGGTTAGGATCTGGATTGCACTGACTGAGAGTGGGATGCATACATATTCAATAATGGGGAAGGAGTTTGGATTTTGCGTCAGGACCCTGACGTTGTGGTCAAATGGGGGTCCTGACCCCGCATGGCACGGGAAACTGTCACCCGGCAATGATTTTTCCCGAATTGCCAATTAGTGACCAGAGGGTGGGCTGCTTTCCAATTAAGGATGGTGAATGGGTTCTCAAAGTTGGAGAATCAAAAGGAGGCCCTCCAGCTCAGAAGGAGCAGCAGCCTGCCTTTTCATGTAAGAGGGAGAGAGGTGCCTCCATCTTGAGATGCCTGTTCTGTGCCTGAAAAATGGATGTGACACCATCAAATTTCTAAGCCATAGTGTCTTCCACCTGAGTGGAGCATTCCATTAACACAATGGAGTTCTTTCTTTCTTTAATCACACAAGGCAGTCACCCAGTTACCAAAATGAGAACCGACAAAATAAACCTCAGGTGTGCCAGCAGATTTCAGCAATATTGTGCCCGAAGAAATAAACCATGGTTATTATTAACAAGGGAATACTGAAACTCCTCTTCTAGCAGTAAATTGCATGTCTAAAATTTTAATTTTTTCTGGTCACCTTAGCTCAGGGACACTGACTAACCAAAGACAAGTCATGATGAAATACCTGGAGGGCAAAGCACAAACTCCTTTATCTCTTTCCTGATTGGTGTTACTTCCAACTGATCATAATTTATCACTGACATAGAAAAATCCAGCAACAAATATATAACTAACTAACTTATCTCTTGAAACAAAATCCAAGCCCCACTGACCAGGAGGTTTGCTGGTGCTGCACCTGATTTTGAGCCACTAAATAGGCACCTAAGCATTCAATATGGCTGGTGACACACATGCACTCATTCCGCACTTGGACATTGCATTGCTGTCGCACCTTGAAACAAATATTGCATCCGTCAGTGACCTGTAGAGGGAGTAACACATTGGTTTCCTGGGTCTGCTCTTTTGCACATCCATTGGAGTTGCCGTTGGAGTAAAACCCATGTAACACGGGTATAACTGCATGGAAACCCATGTATAACCTTTAACACTGTTCAGCCTCTGATCTTCAGTAGTAGACTTGGGGATAACCCAATAGGAAAATAACCATAGTGAACATCATGCCAGTATATTTATCATTGCACAACAGCAGCAATATTAGCACTAAGAAGGCACCAGGGCATTGTACTGTGCTAGAGAACAAAACACAGAAGTTCAGTCCTTAGCCCTCAAAGCCTACCTGAAGGAAATTGATGGCAGGAGGAGGATCCTTTTGGTTGTGGGAGACACCAAGCTACTCATAACTCCCATGCAATATTGTGAGTGGCTATGAAAAACATATGTCCCAGATATTGAAGCAATGATAATGGCGAAACAATCAGTGATCACCATTATTACAGGATGAATCAGATAGTAACTGCTGATGTCCACACATACGCAGTTAAATATGGAAATTCAGAGGTTGCTGTCAGATATACCCTGCTCCTCCAAAGAGTGCACTATTGGAATCTTTGCTGTAATATTTGGCACTGAAATGACAGCAACGGCGTGAACATGGGTGCCTACCCACTATTTTTATCATAAAGACATCTTAAAGAGTTAAGGCTAGCGTATTAAGGAAAAGTATGTTTTTTAAACATGTAATAAGTGATGATTACTGCTGAACAACCTCTCTGGCCCTGAAAAATTAATTTTACAAGTGTGGAGTCTCATTCCCTCAAAACAAAAGTTGCAGATTTTATTTTAAAACGTTAAGAATTAACATACCTTCTTTACTTGTCTCTTTTTCTCCCTCCCGTAATCCCATCTTTCCCAATCTATATTTGACTTTATGTACATGGTTTAACTCTAATTTATATTTTCTGCTTTATGCTTCCTGGTTTGGGGTCTGTGGGTCTCAGTGAGGATTCTTCTGATCTGATTGGTTGAAGGACCTCGCTGTTTCGTGCCCTGTCCACAGATGCTGCAGATCCCCTGTAGAGAGCGCCTTGCTGGAACAGATGCCTGATGACAGGAAGTCTCTGCTTGAAAGTCAGTCAAATATTTGTGGGCAGCTGTCAGCGAGGTGAACAATGACCCCACTCCTTCATGGCTGACCACAAGATCCATGCCATTGACTTTCAATTTTTGCGTCGAGGTCCTAGCATTTGCTACATTTGTAGTACAAACCAATTTTCTGTGCATTGAAGTGCTTCCTCAAAATATATATATATTTTTAAACTGTGTAGGTAATGCTTTAAGATCGCCCTCTGTCCTGAATTTTCACTTTCTGACATGTTCTTGGATTTTTGCCTGGCCTTTCTCTTCTGTATCCTCTTTTCCTTAATATATATCGGCAGAAACTATTTGATATTGTGCCAGGCAATTCATCAAACTAGTAGGATGAAGTGATTTGTTTCTCTCTGTGCATTATTTATTGCTGCTCCTTTAAGTATATAACAATATATCATATATTAAACCATTGCATCTAAATTGATTATATGACAAATTTGTTTGGATTTTCACACTTACTCCCCATGGTATGCTCGCATTTACTTTTTCACTAAAGTTAACAAACCAAAGCCTAAGAAATAGAAGCAGGAGTAGGCCATATGGCCTCTCGAGGCTGCAAAGCATAGATCTGCCCCATTTCTTGCTGCTGCTCGGAAGTTTAGGTGGCAGATGGCAAAGGGAACTAAGATAGAGATCTTTCCACCATCATTTCAAGCAGTTGACAAGAGCAGTCGCTCAGGCAAATCAGGCAGTGATGATGTGGTGATACCATACAAATCTGTTTCCCATTATATCTATCACACTCCTAACAGACTCCACCCAATCATTAACAAAGTGATGGAAGGAGTTATCAATAGTGCCATCAAGTAAGATATATTAAGCAATAATCTGCTCAAACGCAAAGTTTGGATCCAACTCTAACCTCACAGCCTGGGACCAAATGTGGACACAGGAGAAGTGGTGAAAGTAACTGCTTCAAACATCAAGGCAACATTTGATTGAGTATGGCACCAAGGCAAATTTGCAAAACTGAGGCTTGTAGGGTCAGTGCAAGAGCATCTAATCAGCATGGGCAGGAACAACAGTGGCGCAGTGGTTAGCACCGCAGCCTCACAGCTCCAGGGACCCGGGTTCGATTCCGGGTACTGCCTGTGTGGAGTTTGCAAGTTCTCCCTGTGTCTGCGTGGGTTTTCTCCGGGTGCTCCGGTTTCCTCCCACAAGCCAAAAGACTTGCAGGTTGATAGGTAAATTGGCCATTATAAATTGTCACTAGTATAGGTAGGTGGTAGGGAAATATAGGGACAGGTGGGGATGTTTGGTAGGAATATGGGATTAGTGTAGGATTAGTATAAATGGGTGGTTGATGTTCGGCACAGACTCGGTGGGCCGAAGGGCCTGTTTCAGTGCTGTATCTCTCTCTAATCTAATCTAACATGGCTTCATTATGGATGCATCTCTGGTTCCAGGCCACCCCATGCAGGTGCAAATTCAGGCATCCACCAGCAATGGGTGGGGAAGGACAGCTGGGAGGGTGGGGGGACGCAGTATTTCTTAGACCACAGCCATGTCCCGAATGGTCCCCTGGTTAATTAAAAGTCTGGAACTTTTTGAAGACGAATTTGCATATTTTCTTCAGAAGCTCAGATCAATTCCTTGGCCTGCACCCCGCTAGTGGGACACACATCTGTCTGTCTCATCTAACTGGGGATACCAGTTTCTACAGATATGCCAGGCCCTGATTGAACCATAGGAGGTCCAGTATAGGGATCCCTCCTCGAGGCCACTTGTCACCGTTTGACTTATAAGGAGCTGGTGGAGGTTTCATACCTGCGTTTGTGTTGATTTCAAGGAGGTTCTGACAGTCTCCTGCCAGAGTTATGGTGGGAGAGTGATAGAATCCCCATTGGGTTTAGGTGTCACAATGCTTCAAAAGAAAATCAAAAGAGCTTTCTGCAGAAAAATGGTGACAAAATCCTGAGACATGACATATCTTCGTGCCCCTAGTTAGGTTGCTCAGTTTTGAGCTTTGCATTTCACTTGTGAAAACAAAGTGTTTTTCATGAGATGCACCACCACAACTACTGATCCTCATGGACCACGGAAGCTCATGTTCTATATGGAAACCTGCCCAAGCAGCTTGCAAACTCTGTGCCAGGCACCTCTGACCCCTTGTACAGTGGGTGTTCCTGCATCATCTGGCTGAAGCATTTGCAACAATCTTCAGCCAGAAGTGCCGAGTGGACTGAATGACTGAACGACTGAAGGCACTGGATACTGCAAAGGCTATGGGCCCTGGCAACATTACAGCAATAGTACTGAAGACATGTGCTCCAAAACTTGCTGCATCCCAAGCCAAGCTGTTCCAGTACAACTACAACACTGGCATCTACCCAGCAATGTGGACAATTGCCCAGGTATGTACTGAACATAAAAAGTAGGACAAATCCAACCCGGCCAATTCCCACCCCATCAGTCTACTCTCGATCATCAGCAAAGTCATGGAAGGTGTTGTAGACAATGCTATCAAGCGGCACTTGCTCAGCAATAACATGCTCACTCAGGTTGGGTTCCGCCAGGACCACTCAGCTCCTGACCGCATTACAGCCTTAGTTCAAACATGGACAAAAGAGCTGAACTCATGAGGTGAGGTGAGAGTGACTGCCCTTGACATCAAAGCAGCATTTGACCGAGTATGGCATAAAGGAGCCCTAGCCAAGCTGGAGTGAATGGGAATTGAGGGAAAACACTCTGCTGGTTGGAATCATACCTAGCGCAAAGGAAGATGGTTGTGGTTGTTGGAGGTCAATCATCTCAGCTCCAGGACATTACTGCAGGAGCTCCTCAGGGTAGTGTCCTAGGCCCAACCACCTTCAGCTGCTTCATCGATGACCTTCCTTCAATCATAGGGTCAGAAGTGGGGATGGTTGCTGATGATTGCACAATGTTCAGCACCATTCGCGACTCCTCAGATACTGAAACAGTTGGTGTAGAAATGCAGCAAGACCTGGACAATATCCAGGCTTGGGCTGATAAGTGGCAAATAACATTCGTGCCACACAGGTGCCAGGCAATGACCATCTCCAACAAGAGAGAATCTAACCATTCCCCCTTGACAATCAATGGCATTACCATCACTGAATCCCCCACTATCAACATCCTAGGGGTTACCATTGACCAGAAACTGAACTGGAGTAACCATATAAATACCGTGGCTACAAGAGCAGGTCAGAGGTTAGGAATCCTGCAGCGAGTAACTCACCTCCTGACTCCCCAAAGCCTGTCCACCATCTACAAGGCACAAGTCAGGAATGTGATGGAAGACTCTCCACTTGCCTGGATGGGTGCAGCTCCAACAACACTCAAGACGCTCAACACCAACCAGGACAAAGCAGCCTGCTTAATTGGCACCAAATTCACAAACATTCACTCCCTCCAACACCGACCCACAGTGGCAGCAGTGTGTGCCATCTACAAGATGCACTACAGCAACGCACCAAGATTCCTTAGACAGCACCTTCCAAACCCACGAGCTGTACTAACAAGAAGGACAAGGGCAGCCGATGCATGGGAACACCACCACCTGCAAGTTCCCCACAAGTCACACACCATCCTGACTTGGAACTCTAACGCCATTCCTTCACTGTCGCTGGGTCAAAATCCTGGAACTCCCTTCCTAACAGCACTGTGGGTATACCTACCTCACATGGACTGCAGCGGTTCAAGAAGGCAGCTCACCAATACCTTCTCAAAGGCAATTCGGGTTGGGCAATAAATGCTGGCCTAGCCAGCGATGCCCACATCCCATGAATGAATTGTAAAAAATCTGGTGGGACGCGAATTCTGAATAGAATTCATCCAGTGTGGCTGGACAGCTGTGTCCCCACAGCTATGCCTTGGACTGTAGCTGAGTGCCGTCACTGGACTATGTCACAGGCTGCTTGTGCCTGTTCTGTTGCCACCCAGCTGAAGCAGCTTGCCCAATGAATGGCTCCTCTCCTTTGAGCAGGTGAGAAATATCAGAAATGAAATGTGCTGCAAGCAGCTCGGCCAAGATTCTCTTGTTTACTCCCAGCTGAAATTGGGCAGGATCACAGCAGAGAATGAGGGAAAATTCAGATAGTGAGTCCTATTACTGGGCTGGTTTTTATTTCGGCGACGGGAAGTGGAGACGTCTCTGCCTTGGCCCTTAATTGGACCCCCAGCCAAATGCAACAGTGGGCAGGTAATTAACTTCCCACCGTTGGGGAAGCCGTCCCCTTTAACCGACAAGATCCTGCCCCAATAGCTGCTGGCCAATCAGAGGGCCTTAATGAGCTACTTAAGTGGCTTAATTGGCCTACCAGCGGACTTCCTCTCCACCACAGTGTCTGCTGCGGACAAAATGGCATGGGGGCGGAACAGGTTGGGCACACTGTCCGACACCACCCCATGCCATTTTGTTTGCCCCGAAGCCTCCCAGTCTGTCTCCAAAGGCCAGATAAAATCCAGTCCACTATCTCACCACCATGTCTGGGGTTTCCCTGTTAATGGCTGCTTCTTCCCCACCCACAGTATACAGAAAGCAGTGAGGGGTGGGGCTAAGATTCCCAGAATATTTTCCTTCCATCTGCCCCACTTACTATTACTTCCCAGGATCGCCATTGGGAAGATAGCTATAGGCCCCAGGAAGCAGTGATAATGGCTTTGCGGTGGGAGAAGGCCTTGAATCGGTCTCGTCCTCCAACAGTGCTGCCCCAAATTTACTTGCTGATGGCTCTGGCCACAGTGAGGCCTTCTGTGCAGCAGCTAGTTCAATCTTTGGGTGCCTCTGCCCTGTTTAAGATCCTCTTGCTGACTCTTCTACTGTTGCAGCACCATCAATACTTTCCTCTTTGTGTTGGCAGGAACCCTCTTGGTGGCAAATGTCCTGCTGGGTGCCAGGCATCAATCCAGCATAACTGTTCGGGGCTGGGGTGGAATCAGGGGTCCAGCCCTGCCCTGCAGAAAGTCTTCTCCAAAGAAAATAACCTGGCCCTGTTTTGATTTATGTTACTAAACAGACTCCCCCAGGATATGATGCAATTGTGTCTTTTCCTGAGCCCTTGGGTGTGTTTGGCCAGCTGCAGCTCCTCCACATCCTCCTCAGTTCTTACTATCCAGTTCTCCAAGGATGAGCCCCTGGACTCCATCCCATCTGCTCCCATGCTGCTTGAAGGCTGCTGAAATGGCCTCAGCTTCCTGAGTTTCATCCAGTCTGGTGAACCTAAAACTACAGTCGTATAGTGATTATCCTACTGATCTAGTAATCCAGAGGCCTGGACTAATGATCCAAGAAACTATGGGCTCAATTTTCCCAGATGGGTCGCGATCCCAGTGTCAGTCTCAATTCCGGGTCAGGAACCTGGAAGTGGCCATGGCGGGACGCCAAATAAGAAGCTGCCTCTGGGAGCCTCGTCCAATTAAGGACGGCAGCCAGGTTCCAATGTCCGTTCAGCACAGCCCGTGGGTAGGGTCACCGGCCTCCCTTGCAATGTGGGCACTTCTCAGAGTGAACAGCATGAGTGCCAGTGGCACCATGGAGGCGCCTTCAGTAGGAGTACAGCAGCTGCCATTGCAGCAAGAGCTACATTTAGTGGAGACAGTGTCCATGAAGTGGCTGCAATGAAATGCCTTCTGCCCAGGGAGATCTGAACACTGTGATTTAATGCTGCCAACATAATAAAAGGCTTCACGCAGTTTGTGAAGCCACCTCTGTTCCATTTCTGGGTTCCTGACACAGCAAGGGTCCCATGCGCCATCAGAAAAATTTCAATCCATTTCCACAATAGGACTAATTGCCCTAATAAGTGCCATAATTGGCTACTGTAACAGTACTGGTCCCCTTATTTAAGGAAGGATGTAAATGCGTTGGAAGCAGTACAGAGAAGGTTTACTAGACAGATACCTGGAATGGGCGGACTGTCTTCCGAGGTAAGATTGAACAGGCTAGGCTTGTATCTGCTGGAATTTAGAAGAGTAAGAGGCGACTTGATTGAAACATATAAGATCCTGAGGGGTCTTGACAGGGTGGATGTGGAAAGGATGTTTCCCCATGTGGGAAAATCTAGAATGAGGGGTCACTGTTTAAAAATAAGGGGTCGCCCATTTAAGACAGAGATGAGGAGAAAGTTTTTCTCTCAGAGGGTCATGAGTCTTTGGAATTGTCTTCCTCAAAAGTCAGTGGAAGCAGAGTCTTTGAATATTTTTAAGGCAGAGGTAGATAGATTCTTGATAAGCAAGGGGGTGAAAGGTTATTGAGGGTAGGTGGAAATGTGGAGTAATCAATTCAGCTATGAACTGATTGAATGGCGGAGCAGGCTCGAAGGACTGAGTGGCCAACTCCTGCTCCTACTTCATATGTTCGTATGTTCGTACCCACTAATGCTGTCTGGGTAGCCATTGCTGCTGCGAGCCTGTCTCCAGGAAAAACACATGGAAGCAGGAACACGTTGCGGAGCCAGCTCAATAAGGGCGATCAAATTTTCCTCACAATGCCGCCTCCAAAGCCGTCTCCAAAGGGCTAGAAAAATTCAGGGGGAGACAGTGGCGTGACAGTGGTAATGTCACTGAACTAGTAATCCAGAGTCCTAGGTCTTTTCCCTGGGGTCATGGGTTCAAATTCCATCATGTCAGCTGGTGTCATTTAAATTCAATTAATTAATAAGTTCAATTAATTTTAAAAAGCCTGGAATTGGAAGCTAGTCTTCAGCAATAGTGCCATGAAACTATCATTAATTGTCATAAAAACCTATCTGGTTCACTAATGTCCTTTCAGGAGGCATATCTGCAGCCCTTACCTGGTCTGGCCTACATGTGACTCCAGACCCACAGCAATGTGATTGTATCTTAACTGCCCTCTGAAATGGCCGAGTAAGCCACTCAGTTGTCAAGGGCAATTAGGGATGGGCCACAAATGTTGGCCTTGCTAATGCTGCCCACATCCCATGAAGGAATAAATAAAGTTCAAATCCCACCATGGAAGCTGCAGGATTTGCATTCAGTTAATTACATAAATCTGGAATTAAAAACCTAGTATCAGTAATGGTGACCATGAAATGATGGTTTTGTTGTAAAAACCTATCAGGTTCACTCATGTCCTTTCAGGAGGGTTATCTGTAAGCCTTATCTGGTCTGGCCTACAGGTGACTCCAGACCCACTGCAATGTGGTTGACTCTAAACTGCTCTCTGAAATGGCCTAGCAAGCTACTCAGTTGTATCAAACTGCTGCGAGAAACTACAACAAAAATAAAATTGGATGGACCACCCAGCATCAAACTGGGCACCAGGAACAACATAGGCATGCCCAGTCCAGTCTCCTCACGAACATCTGGGGAAAGCTCCCCCCATAGACTAGTCAAACAACAGCCTGACATACTCACAGAATCATACCTTACAGCCAATATCCCAGACTCCTCCATTACCGTCCCACCAGCATCAGACCCACCAGAGGGGGCAGCACAGTGACTATACAGTGGGGTGGGAGTGGCCTTGGGAGTCCACAACTTTGACTCCAGATCCCATGAAGTCTCATGGTATCAGGTTAAGCATGGACAAGTAAGCTTCCTGTTGATTACCACCTGCTGCCCTCCCTTAGATGATGAAGCAGTACTCCTCCATGTTGAAAACAACCTGGAAGAAGCACTGAGGGTAGCAAGGGCACAGTATGTACTCTGGGTGGGTGACATCACCAACAGTGGCTCACCAGCATCACTCCTGACCAAGCTGGCTGAGTCCTGAACTACATAGATAGATAGACTGAGCCTGCAGCAATGGTGAGAGAACCAGCACAGGGGAAAACCCCATTTAATCTCATGCTCACTAATCTACCTGTTATAGATGCATCTGTCTATGACATTATTGGAGGACAGACCAGTCCACAGTTCTTGTGGAGACGAAGTTCACAATGAGAATTCCCTCTATTGTGTTGTGCGGCACTACTACTGTACTAAATGGGATAGATTCAGAACAGACCAGCAGCTCAAAACTGAGCAACCATGGGGCATTGTGGGCCATCAGCAGCAGCAGTATTGTATTCCACTGTACTCTGTAACCCCGTGGCTTGGCAAATCCCTCACTCTACCATTACCATCAAACCAAAACTGGCTTCTGTGATAGTGAGGACCTCAGGAGCAGGCCGAGGTCAATCATCCACTTGACACTTCTGGCTGAAGATGCTTGCAAATGCCTCAGCCTTATCTTGTACATTGATGTGCTGGGCTCCACCAGCACCTCATTGTTAGTTACAATTGATACTGCTCCTGGCATCCTCTTCTACATTCTTAATTTTCCAGCCCTGACATGTCCATTGTCATCTACTATCTTCAAGAGCAGGCAATGTTGTCCTTTATGCCTGGGAAATTGTTCAGAACTGCTTCTGCATCATTTTGGTTTCTTTGATGTATGTGCGGCAGTAATTCTGTTTATGCACTAGCGGAATGGGAGCAGCTCCGAGCAATTTCCCGGCCCATCCAATGGCAGTCCTTCATCACGCTACCATATACTATTGTGATAGAGTAACCATTGGAACAAAGGAAAAAGATTTTAGGAAACAGTATATGAGTAATTGGAGATATGCCATGTGGCAAAAGTAACATGCTTCAGAAGAACAGATGACTTTAGACTTTTGGTTCCCAAAGCTTTCCGCCATTGTCAGGGTTTTCCTCATGTCATATCTGGCTCTGTTGTAGACGAATTGAGAGGGATTTATTGCCAGGGTGAGGAAGCGAATTCATTATTGTTGCATCATGTGACTACCTGAATGATAGAATTAGATGATCTTGTTCTTTTTTAATCTAGCAAGTCCTATATTCCTATCTTTTGAATTGACCTCATCACTGGTCTTTCTTTGGGCCTCCTTATCTCGAGAGACAACGGATACGCGCCTGGAGGTGGTCAGTGGTTTGTGAAGCAGCGCCTGGAGTGGCTATAAAGGCCAATTCTAGAGTGACAGGCTCTTCCACAGGTGCTGCAGAGAAATTTGTTTGTCGGGGCTGTTGCACAGTTGGCTCCCTCCTTGCGCCTCTGTCTTTTTTCCTGCCAACTACTAAGTCTCTTCGACTCGCTACCCTTTAGCCCCGCCTTTATGGGTGCCCGCCAGCTCTGGAGGACGCTGGCAACTGACTCCCACGACTTGTGATCAATGTCACAGGACTTCATGTCGCGTTTGCAGACGTCTTTAAAGCGGAGACATGGACGGCCGGTGGGTCTGATACCAGTGGCGAGCTCGCTGTCCAATGTGTCTTTGGGGATCCTGCCATCTTCCATGCGGCTCACATGGCCAAGCCATCTCAAGTGCCGCTGACTCAGTAGTGTGTATAAGCTGGGGATGTTGGCCGCTTCAAGGACTTCTGTGTTGGAGATATAGTCCTGCCACCTGATGCCAAGTATTCTCCGGAGGCAGCGAAGATGGAATGAATTGAGACGTCGCTCTTGGCTGGCATACGTTGTCAAGGCCTCGCTGCCATAGAGCAAGGTACTGAGGACACAGGCCTGATACACTCGGACTTTTGTGTTCCGTTTCAGCGCGCCATTTTCCCACACTCTCTTGGCCAGTCTGGACATAGCAGTGGAAGCCTTACCCATGCGCTTGTTGATTTCTGCATCTAGGGACAGGTTACTGGTGATAGTTGAGCCGAGGTAGGTGAACTCTTGAACCACTTCCAGAGCGTGGTCGCCAATATTGATGGATGGAGCATTTCTGAAGTCCTGCCCCATGATGTTCGTTTTCTTAAGGCTGATGGTTAGGCCAAATTCATTGCAGGCAGCCGCAAACCTGTCAATGAGACTCTACAGGCACTCTTCAGTGTGAGATGTTAAAGCAGCATCGTCAGCAAAGAGGAGTTCTCTGATGAGGACCTTCCGTACTTTGGACTTCGCTCTTAGACGGGCAAGGTTGAACAACCTGCCCCCTGATCTTGTGTGGAGGAAAATTCCTTCTTCAGAGGATTTGAACGCATGTGAAAGCAGCAGGGAGAAGAAAATCCCAAAAAGTGTGGGTGCGAGAACACAGCCCTGTTTCACACCACTCAGGATAGGAAAGGGCTCTGATGAGGAGCCACCATGTTGAATTGTGCCTTTCATATTGTCATGGAATGAGGTGATGATACTTAGTAGCTTTGGTGGACATCCAATCTTTTCTAGTAGTCTGAAGAGACCACGTCTGCTGACGAGGTCAAAGGCTTTGGTGAGATCAATGAAAGCAATGTAGAGGGGCATCTGTTGTTCACGGCATTTCTCCTGTATCTGACGAAGGGAGAACAGCATGTCAATGGTGGATCTCTCTGCACGAAAACCACACTGTGCCTCAGGGTAGACACGCTCGGCCAGCTTCTGGAGCCTGTTCAGAGCGACTCGAGCAAAGACTTTCCCCACTATGCTGAGCAGGGAGATTCCACGGTAGTTGTTGCAGTCACCGCGGTCACCTTTGTTTTTAAAGAGGGTGATGATATTGGCATCGCGCATGTCCTGGGGTACTGCTCCCTCGTCCCAGCACAGGCATAGCAGTTCATGTAGTGCTGAGAGTATAGCAGGCTTGGCACTCTTGATTATTTCAGGGGTAATGCTTTCCTTCACTGGTGTACTCAATATACAAGACAGTTGCTACCAATGTTACAGATACTGATCAGCTACAGATATTTCTTTAACTTCAGTGGCATCAGTCACTTCTTTAAGTTGTTTGTGCATCCTATGAGAGTGGATTCACACAGCCCAAATCTACTTACTTGATAGTGTAACCTGAGGGTGTAACAATATTATCCCCTTGTGACCTGAACCGGATATTTGTGTCTTTCATCAATTTTTCTGTCAGCAGTCCAAGCAAACACTTGGTAAGCTGAAACATGATAGAAATCTTTAAGCTTCTTTACTTCATAAAAAGCTAGCATACAGAGCAACAGTTATGAGCAGAATCACTAAGTACTTGTCTTCATGCAATAATAGAAAATGATGGACGTACAATGCTTCCCTGCATTAATAGTTCATCTGGCTTCTGAATTTTTTTTTTCTGATTCTGGCCTTCTCACAGTCTTTGCTGCCTGACTGATGCAAAACATTCTGTTTGAAAAACGTGATTGACCACCAATGTCTGTGCTTCTGTATTTTATCTTTACTGATCATACCCAGAAAGGGATGTCATGCCAGATCCCTTGCCAAGTGCCAGGATCAGCAACTTCCCAACCTACCAGACATGAGGGAAAATTGAACTCTGCAACGTCTGTTTTGTAAGCCCTATGCAGCCTTCTAACACTCAAAAGTGGGGTCACAAATGTGTGTAGGAAGGGCACCGAACGCCTTCCTGAGATTTGCATACATGGATCTAACGACTGCTAGCAGCATGCAGGTTAGACAATTTAAGGTGCCAACCAGTGTGCAACATTGATTTGGTGCCATCACTGCCATTTTCAAGCTCCATGCTCCAGCCTACAAGTCTTAATTCTGCACAACTGATCATGTGATCAATGGCATGAAGGAACGAACGCCCATACACTTACCCCCACTGCACTACTTAAAGGGATCATGAACTACTTCCATGTTAGTTATTAGATTATTTCTTCTGACTGCTGATGCAATCTGTACATATTTGGAGCTTTCCTACGCTTGGCTAAAGATTAAATAGTTTACAGGGAGTAGTCTGCTTTTGCTAAAGTATTGTTTTGTTCATTTAAGCTTGTGCTGAAACAAGCTGCTTCTGGACATGGGGGGCCTAATAAGGCTTCCTCTGGAAACCTAGCATGACTGGGGGAATGAAGAGAGGCCACACCAAGCAGGACAAATTGCTGGAAGAGAGAAGACGAGGAGGTGGAGAAGGACTCTCATCAGGAGGCCACATCTGCTGAGGGACTTTAGGGAGCAACTCTCTCACCTCAATCTCAGCCAAGACCAATGCTTGAGATGCCCTCACTTCACAAAAGAGGTCATGAAATCTTCTAATTGCTGCAGCCACAACTGCAACCTCAAAGTAGAGCAAAGACAGCATTGCCTAGGCTGTCAAGGTAACCATGGCTGTTAACATTTATTGATCTGCATCCTTCAAGGATGCTGCTGGAGCTTTTAGCAACATCTCACAGTTTGTAGTAAGTTGCTTCATAAAGGAGGCTAATGAGACTCTCTTTCAACAGAGAGACAGCTTCATCTCTTTCCCTCTTGCCAGAGACAAGCAGGTGGATTGAGGATGAGATTTTTCATGGATTTCAAGATTTTCCATGGTGCAGGGTGCACGCACATTGCCTTGCGAGCTTCTCATGTGAACTTGTCATTTTCATGAACTGAAAGGGATTCTACTCCCTCAATGTTTATCTAATGTGTGACCACAGGCAGCTCAGCATGCAGGTCAATGCCCGGTATCCTGGCAGTAGCCATGATTCATTCATTCTGCAGCAGTCCACTGTGCCACCTGTATTTGACCCAGAATGGGAAGTCAAAGGCTGGCTACTGGGCGACAAATGTTGTCCACTTAGGACATGGCTCATGACTTTGTACCAAAACCCATGCATATGTGCACAGTAGACCTACAATGAGAGGCATGCTGCTACAAGGAAGATAATACAGCAAATCATCTGTGACCTCATGCAATGTTTCTGCTGCCTGGAATGCTCTGGAGGAGCCGGGCAGTACTCAGCTTAGTGGGCATCAAGATTTGTGGTGGTATGCTGCATGCTCCACAACCTCCCCTTTATGAGGGAACATGCCATAACCTATCAGGTGGGAAGCTGAGGAGTGGGATCATGAGGAAGAGGAGGATAAGGAGGAAGAGGACATGGAGGAGGTGGAGGAGGAGAAACTGCATCTGGAAATGGAGGAGCACAAAGAGGAAGAGAGACATAGACAGCCACTTTTTGCCTCGGTTCTATGTGATCAAGTAATCATGAGCAATATCAGTGACCTCAGTCACGGCTCTCCATTCACCATGCTCCTTATCTTCCCTTGATCAATGACCGTCACATCACATCATACGAACTACACAAAAGTAAAGACCACCAGAAAATGCACATTCTCATCTGATTTTACAAACTCAATCATGACATAATACATACAGAAATAAACTTGTGCTTTCGCTTAATGCCCGTCTTCCATTTGGGTCTAGAAGTCCCAGTTTCAGACTGCACCATCGCAGCCTGGCAGCAGCAGTCTCAGATGGCTGGTTGACAGGCAACAGCAAGAGTACTGTCACAGGGTGGCAGGGGTAGAAGCAGGAATGCTGTCACCCCAAGAGAGGACAGCAGGTTCATTCTTCATTGAGCCACTGTCAGTCTCCTGTGACAGTGCCCTTGCAGTCCCACTGATCCACTGGAGAACAGATTGAAGGATTGCTGTGAAGCCCTGGAAGTCCCTTTGAATAGTGGTCTCCAGAGCCATAATAGCAGCAGTCTGAGGTTGCATTGCCACACTCAGACCTTTGATGAAAGCTAAATAAGCAGCAGTGGAAACTGAGGCATCGGCCATCAGACAGTCCATCATTATGGTTCCACAGGCGTGCCAATGGAGGTGACCACCCATTCCATGCTGGAAAGGATGGGCTGCAAGCTCTGAGAAAAACCCTCAGCCAATTGGTGCTGGAATTCTCTATGCTCCCCACTATTGAGCGCAGGCTTTCTGGCAGGCTTTCCAGTGCACCAGGCATTTAGTTACATACACTCATCAGCCTGCTTCTGTAACCTGGCCCATTGAAGTCCTCGTCTGACTCCTCTGCATTAGAACTCAGAGCGACCTCACCCTCCACTAAGCTGGCACCTGCATTATCCTTGCCCCTGCCCTGGGTGCTAAGCAGTTGTGCCCGGTGTCTCACCATGTGTAGGTTCCTCCTCTATCCTAGCCTCTAAGATATGTGCAACATCAGTCTTTGAGCTGCTGTTTGCGGGTGTGACATTGAGTGACAGTGTCTCTTAATCGTCATTGTCTTCTTCTCCTTCCTTCACTGACTGGATAGGTTCCAGTTCTTAGGTATCTGAAATGAAAAAGGGAGAAGACATGGCTTTTGTTGAGTGGAGAGGAGAAAAGTAAGAAAGGTGTGCTTATACCAACTACAGCTTGTGAGCCAGAAGAGATTGTGGGATGAGGAGAGGTGAGATGAGAGAAGAAGGAGTAGAATTACAGAGAGTTTCATAAACAAGCCCTCCAGCCCCGCCAATGGCCACAGCCTCGGCGATACTCTTTCCCATGAAGGCCAGCAGTCTTCTCCATGGGTGTTTAGAGCATTCAGGGGCACTTGTTCACCTTCAATTCTTTCCTGCTGCCTCCAATGTGTGCCACTTCCTGCTAAAGGAAAAAGGAAAATGTGTCATTGAGTGTCCTGTAATTTGTTTGAGTGATGTGGCTGTCATGGTTGAATAGTTGTCAATGCGTGTGAGCTGTGAGTTGTGGATGCGAGGCTTGCAACTGTGCTAAGTGTGTAAGAGTGAAATGAGGGCATGTGAATTTAGGATTGATTGATAGTGAGAGCAAGAGAAAAAGAACTCTAAAAAGTGATATCCAGAAAAGAAAAAGTCCGTTTTTTGGCCATTTCATCAGAGCTGTAAAGCGACAGAGATCTCTTCCAGAGGGCAAAGTAAAAGGCAGCATAAAGACGGGTCAACCTAGGTGTAGTTGTATGACGGACATCACAGAGTGGTTGCAGATGTGCTACAGTGGATGTGTGAGGATGGCGCCAGATAGACACACATAGTACTATGATAGCAGATCTCCTGGTAGAAGCAGTAGCAGCAGGTAGAGATTGTTGGTAGGTGTGTGATGGGAGTGTTGTAAATTGAGCAATGGATGAGGCGACTGATGCAATTGGTAAGATAAGGCATTTAAGATAACCTCACTGACCTTGATAGTTCATGTCAGATCATTGAACTTTTTGCCACACTGCATTCATATTCTTAAAGAAACACTTCTGGCATTGACCTCTGCCACTACTTGTGCACATTACTTCCTAAGTATATGTCTGGAGGGCCTCCTACCCTACTGCAGATACAGAATGCCTTCTCTTCTTTCCACCTGTTACACATAGACCTGCAGTGTATTGTCTGAAAATATTTGGGCTCACTGTCTTGCATGTTCAGCCATTGCTCAAAGAATCACAGCCCAGACTGACTCCCACCACTTCTCACCACCACAATGCACCTCCCCTCTAAGACGGGGAGGCTACTTTTAAGTAGCACTAACTGTTCTCAATATTGGGCCCTTTCCTGATACACAGGCCAATGAGCAACATGGGGAGCATGGGCTGCATAAATCAATCATTGAAAAGATCAGGTAGCACCAATTTAAGGCACTGCCTGCAAAGCAATGAAAGGATTCGTGTTAATCACATAATTGGGGTTAGCCAGTTTCTCCCCTGTGGTGTTTGTTGATGACTGAGACTGGTAATCTACTGTTTATTATTTCAGGTTTATGGGAAAACAACTTCAAAACTAACTCAATAGCTTCTTAATTATGTTAACATGTGAGAGTCTTGTTTTAACTTATGTGAATACACTATGCTTTAAACTCCAACATGTATATTATTAATCAGCTATTATTCAACTTTTCAGTGTAAACATCAATGACTAGGATTAAGAAATAGAGAGTTGTACATACAACTTACAGATGGCACAAAATTAGGTGTCACGGTACATTGTGCAGATGGAGCAGAGGCTCCAAAGGGTATATAGACATTTAAATAAATGGGCAAAACTATGGCAGATGGTGTTCAATGTCAGGAAGCATAATGACATCCACATTGGGTCAAAGAGAGGCAAATCAAAATATTGTGTTAATAGTGGGAGATTACAGATTATTATAGAATCATAGAATGATACAGCACAAAAGAAGGCCATGCTTCCCATTGTGCCTGTGCTGACTCTTTGGTAGATCTATCAGCTAGTCACAACACTGTCCCACCCAACCATCCACTCGTTCCCCAAACCCCTGCAATATTTTCCCTTCAAGTATTTATTTAATTCCTTTTCAAAAATTACTATTGAATCTGCTTCCACCACCCTATCAGGCAGTGCATTCCAGATCACAGCAACTTGCTCTGTAAAACAAAGTTACCTCATGTTGCCTCTGGTTCTTTTGCCAATCACTTTAAGTCTACATCCTCTGGTTACCAGTCCTTCTGTCAGTGGAAATGGTTTCTCCTTAGTTACTCTATCCACACCATTCCTGATTTTGAACACTCTCTCAAATTTCCTCTTAGCCTTCTCTGCTCTAAGAAGAACAACCCAGCTTTTCTAGTTTGTTCATGTGGGATGTGGACGTTGCTGGCAAGGCCAGCATTTATTTCCCATCCCTAACTGCCCTTGAGAAAGTGGTAGTGAGCTGCCTTCTTGAACCGCTGCAGTCCACAATGCTGTTAGGTAAGGAGTTCCAGAATTTTGACCCAGTGACGATGAAACAATTGCACTATACTTCCAAGTTAGGATGGTGAGTGACTTGAAGAGGAACTTGCTCTCCTTATCCATCTAGGCAGTAGAGGGCACAGGTTTGGAAGGAGTTGTCGAAGAGGCCTTGGCAAGTTGCTGCAGTGCATCAGTGTATGGTACAAACTGCAAGTACAACGCACCAGTGGTGGAGGAAGTGAATGCTTAACATAGGTGGATGGAATGCCGATCAAGTGAGCTGCTTTGTCCTGGATGGTGTTGAGCTTCTTGAGTGTTGTTGGAGCTGCACCCATCCAGGCAAATGGAGAGTATTCCATCACACTCCTGACTTGTGTCTTGTAGATGGTGGACAGGCTTTGAGGAGGCAGGAGGTGGGTTACTCACTGCAGAATTCCCAGCCTCTGAACTGATTTTGTAGCCATGGTATTTATGTGGCTGATCCAGTTACTTTTTGGGTCAATGGTTAACCCCAGGATGTTGAGGAAGTGACAAAGATGATTGATGAAGGAAGGGCAGTGGATGTTATCTATATGGACTTTAGTAAAGCCTTTGACAAGGTCCTGCATGGCAGACTGGTGCAAAAGGTGAAGTCACACGGGATCAGAGGTGAGCTGGCAAGATGGATACAGAACTGGCTCGGTGATAGAAGACAGAGGGTATCAGTGGATGGGTGTTTTTCTGAATGAAGGGATGTGACTAGTGGTGTTCGGCAGGGATCAGTGCTGGGACCTTTGCTGTTTGTAGTATATATAAATGATTTGGAGGAAAATGCAGCTGGTCTGATTAGTAAGTTTGCGGACGACACAAAGGTTGGTGGAGTTGCAGATAATGATGAGGATTGTCAGAGGATACAGCAGGATATAGATTGGTTGGAGACTTGGGCGGAGAAATGGCAGATGGAGTTTAATCCAGACAAATGTGAGGTAATGCATTTTGGAAGGTCTAATGCAGGTGGGAAGTATACAGTAAATGGCAGAACCCTTAGGAGTATTGACAGGCAGAGAGATCTGGGCGTACAGGTCCACAGGTCACTGAAAGTGGCAACGCAGGTGGATAAGGTAGTCAAGAAGGCATACGGCATGCTTGCCTTCATCAGTCGGGGCATAGAGTATAAAAATTGGCAAGTCATGTTGCAGCTGTACAGAACCTTAGTTAGGCCACACTTAGAATATTGCGTGCAATTCTGGTCGCCACACTACCAGAAGGATGTGGAGGCTTTGGAGAGGGTACAGAGGAGGTTTACCAGGATGTTGCCTGGTCTGGAGGGCATTAGCTATGAGGAGAAGTTGGAAAAACTTGGATTGTTTTCACTGGAACGACGGAGGTGGAGGGGCGACATGATAGAGGTTTACAAAGTTATGAGTGGCATGGACAGAGTGGATAGTCAGAAGCTTTTTCCCAGGGTGGAAGAGTCAGTTACTAGGGGACATAGGTTTAAGGTGCGAGGGGCAAAGTTTAGAGGGGATGTGCGAGGCAAGTTTTTTACACAGAGGGTGGTGAGTGCCTGGAACTTGCTGCCAGGGGAGGTGGTGGAAGCAGATACGATCGCGACGTTTAAGAGACATCTTGACAAATACATGAATAGGAAAGGAATAGGGGGATATGGGCCCCGCAAGTGCAGAAGGTGTTAGTTTAGGCAGGCATCAAGATCGGCGCAGGCTTGGAGGGCCGAATGGCCTGTTCCTGTGCTGTACTGTTCTTTGTTCTGGGAGTCTCTCTCTCTCTCTTCAGGGAGCTACCTTTAAGGTCAAAAATGGTTTCACATCTTTGCCTCTGTTGTGAGATGTGGATCTCCCTCCCTGTGGTGACCAACAATGGCCTAAGATGTGGCTACTCACA
Organism: Heterodontus francisci; assembly: GCF_036365525.1. Classification (NCBI taxonomy): domain Eukaryota; kingdom Metazoa; phylum Chordata; class Chondrichthyes; order Heterodontiformes; family Heterodontidae; genus Heterodontus; species Heterodontus francisci. The sequence continues at coordinate 151,838,244 of NC_090373.1, read as the reverse complement.
CCTTCTTTGTTTCAGAAGAACCCATTCAATTCAAAAATGTCTCTTGATGGGTTTAGGATGGGAATAATCCATTTATGATATTTCCACTTCATACCTTATTTGTTTCGGAAGAACCCATTCAAGTCAGGAATGTTTCAGGATGGGTGTAATTGACACCTCTCAAGCTAATTAGACATCCTTTGTTCTAAACAGACAGTGTGGCCATGTTCGAATACATGCAGCCATATTTTGCAGCATTGTCCATTTTTTTAAAAGGTAAAGTCAATTTTTATAACTCTTCAGTTTTAGTCTGTATTTTTTTTATCATCACACTTATCAAAAATGTGACAACTGTGATATATCTTTCCTAGATGGAGTCTGAACAGGACCCTATACAACTGAAATGTAACTTCCTCCCCTTTGTATTCCAACCATCTTGCGATAAAGGACAACATTCTATTAGACATTTTGATTAATTTTTAATTGTGAATGACTTCAATGATTGTGGACGTACCTTCACCACATAGATTGCAGCAGTTTAAAGAGATTGGGCCATCATCACATTCTTCAGGGCAATTAGGGATGCAATAAATGCTGGCCTTGCCAGTGATGCCCACATCCTGTGAATGAATAAAAAAACTCAAAAGGAACAAAAATAGCTTTCTTTTCACCAACATGATGACAAAAGTAATGACAAGTTGAACTGCAAAATTCAGTTTATCAAATGGTTACACAAAAATTGATAGGTTTTTCAAAAACTTGTACACGTTTCGAATCTTCTAGTAAGGGTGGACTTCACAATATTACTTAGGGGCTACCTTTAAATGCATTGCATTGAAGTTAGATTCGATAAGGGGAAATGTGAAATTAAGGAATGTAATACTGGAGTATACAGAAGAAACAAGAAGGCAACTGGATACCAAGGAGGTGATAGAGGATTAGGTAGGAGATATATAATACGTTACTTCGGATTAAATATAGAATCAACTGTAATCAGAAATATAATAATCATAATAGACTGAAATTATTTTATGAGGCTCACTATCATCAAATTTATTGAAGACAATCCATATGGAAAGTTGAAAGCAAAATCTGACCTGAATAGTAAACATATTATTTTATGTTCATGCTGACAGTTAAGTGACAGAGCATCCCTTCGTGTGCTGGCTCTTTTGGATATTGGTCCTCATCAGATTTTTGATGCAGCTTTGCATTCATCTACTTGAAAACACCTGTCCGAATGAAAGTCTACCATGAGCTCACACCAGGTGGCAATGTTGTGCAGAACACAACAATCTGGAAAGATCTGACTGACCTTCCAATTGGTGTATTATAGCACGCTTCAAAATGATAAGATGCCTGAAATCCATTAGCATTCCTAACACCCTCTAGTTGAACAGTATGCTTGGTTTACAATTTGCTGGTGTAGTATGTGAGGACTTAGAATGGTGATCATAAGCCTTTCCTTCTGGCTGTCGCTACTGTTGCCCACAGAAAGAAGATTAGTAAGAGTGCTTAGGTCAAACTACTCCAGAAATTAAACCCAAAAATACAAGACTACAGAGTTGATCAAAAAATTGTATCTACCTGCACTGCAGCAAAACTCCAGACATTCAAATCTCTGTCAAACTTCCTGTGGACAGAGATTTGATATAAGAAGAGTGAGCTGCAGAAGAATCCTTCTTAATTAGGGAAAACATGCATGATAATATCCTGGGCATTGAAACTAACAGTAATACCCTAGCACTATCTGGTGAAGATTCACATTGTTCAACATGTGCAGTTAAAACATTTGCAATCCAAGGAAATGCTACTATGTTCTTGGTTTGCTCTGGTGCATTCAAATGTAAGTGAACTTTTCATAATGTGATAAGTATTAATTACTGCCAAACAAGCTCTCTTGTAACTGAAAATTTAATTTTACAAGTACAGAGTCTAATTCCTTCAGAATGTAATTATTGTTGGCGATTTTTTAAAAATTAAAATAATTTGCTTTTTTTTAACTTTTTTATCCTGCCTTTTATCTCTTCAGCTTAATCCCATCTTTCTTTCCCTCTCTTTATTTCACTTTCAGTATATGATTTGACAATGAATTAAATATTTAAACTTCCTGCTTTAGACTCTGCAGGAGCAAAATTCGGATCGGTAGCTGTTTGCCTGGGAACCAAAATGGCGTCCAATGTGTACGTCCGCACTACAGCTGCAAATCCTGCCAGACGCCATCTTGCTTAAGGACAAAGAAGAAGTGCCCTTTACCCAAGACTAAAGCAGGCATTGAGCCATTTGACTATGGAATTAAGGGGTCTAAAATCTGCTGCTGGTCCCTGTTGCAACTTTGGAATGCCCTGAAGCAGCCAGTGTCAGTATTGATTGCCTCCAGGAAAACTAACACGAAACACCATACAAGTAAAGAAAGGTAAGTACTTACCGTAATCACTGCTGCTCCCAGACCCAAGATCTCCATCACCAACCTCCTGAGCATGACCTCCATGTCTCCCTCCCTGATCTCCCACATCGGCCGCAGCCCCAATTCCCAAGCCCCACTGACAGAACCCCTGACCCCACAACAGTACTCTTGAGGCCTGCAATGTCTCCACAGCCGCTGCTGGAACTGTGCCAACATCACATCAGGACAGGTACTGCCAACCATTGGTCTATGGAACAAAATGGAGTTTTTCCTCAGACAAATGTAAGCGTTTTCTCTTTTTTTTTCTCCCCCAAACCACGGTTTAAACAGTTCTTTAACTGCTGTTGCTGTTTGTGTCTGTTCTTTTCTTCTACTATATTCTTATCAACAGATGAGTGTTGATTTCAATGAGGCCCTGAATTTGCAATTGTGTTTGCAGAGGGAATTTATGCATGTAGCAAAATTAAAGCCATCATACCTCATAATTGTAATTGAGGACTCAATTACTATTATAAAGCCATGACTGCCAGAGTTCATATTGCTACTAAGTCTTGTATGAAAACATCAGTCTCGCTACAGCACTGCCACAATTCTTCACATTGGCATTGACGGGCTCCCTCTTGGTCGTGAGGATCCTGCCAGAAGGCTGCTATGCATGCCTGTTGAACCTGTTGAGATTACTGTGAGGCCAAAGCAATGGGCGGGGGTCCCACCCGCTGCTACCCCACCAATAAGAGAAAATCCAGACCAGTCTGTTTATATCTGTGCAGCATTTGCTGAACAAATATTGTAGTGATGCTGCTTCAAAGCGTGTAATAAATGCTTTTGGCACAGACACAAGGTCCTGCATTTAGCTGCATTTGAAGTCTTCATTCACTGCTGCCAACATTGCCGAGTTCTCTACATATACACATCATTGTTTGATGTTTGTTTAGGCTACGAGCCAATTTTGATTGGAATTGCAGCTCTCCCTCACTGCTGCACTGAAGTGTCAACCTGTATTATGTGCTCCAGTCTCTGAAGCGGGCCTTGGACATGCTGGACTGAATTTTATTTCTCGGCTGCAGGGACCGAAAGCGGGTGCTACACCTGTTGGGGCATCAACGATGGCCGAATGCAATTTAGTGCTGGCCGGCCAATTGAAGATTGGGAGTTGCAGGGGTCGTCCACTGAGAGGATGGAGGTGGCAGCGGAGGTGGTTTCAGGTGACACCGCAGGAGCTCCAGGCGCAATACTTAAAGGACTGACAGCCCCTGCCTGACTGCTCACAACCTGAAGTAAGCCACTGCCTGACCGTTCATAATCACAATGAGCCCCTGCATTCAGAAGTGCCAGGCATCTGTTTGCAAGCCTTCAGGCAGAATGGTGGAAGGGAGACCCCGGGTGGCCCCATGGTTCAGTGATGCCTCCATCCAGACTCTGCTCCAGGCTGCAAGGGAAAGGCGGGAGGTCCTCTTTCCCAGGGATGAGAGGAGGAGACCAACCCGCCTGACCAAACAAGCCTAGGAGGGGATAACAGAGGAGGTCAGCGGCATGGGGGTCATCCCAAGGACCTGGATCCAGTGCCAGAAAGAGTCTGCCAAGGTAAGTGTTCCATTCAATTCTAACCCTTTGCGCCTAGCTTGTGTCAGAGAAAGAGACCGCATTTGGTGGAGAGGAAGGGACCACCCAGGCATGGTAATGGAGCTCTGGAATCACCAATTGGGTCTGAGGCATGACTGCATCTCAGTGAGAGTTACCTGTCTGTCAATGCATTCCCCTGTATAGTCCCTCGGAGGGGCACAAGCAGGAGGCATATGTGATTCCCCATCATGGCTTGATGGACTTTCATCCTCAGAGGTCTGGAGCTTTTACAGCTGGCAAACTATCTGCAGGAGAAGACTGCCCACAACAGGAAGAAGTGTGCCAAGACCAGTGGCAGAGTGCCTTATCTGCATGTCCTTACACCAATGGAACAGGAAGCCATGGAACTGGCAGGGTAGCAAGACAGTCATGTCATAGCTGATGGTGAGACAGGGGTGCCCACCCAAGAAAGTGAGTGAGCATCTCCTGGGGCACAAGGGTGTCTCAGATCAAGATGACTGAGAAGAGAGGGGAGCTGAAGAGGCTGGGGGACAGTTGACCACCTCTGAGGCAGAGGAGGCAGCCTCAGAGGGTCCACCGTCACATCTTTCCCCTGCACCAACACAAATATGCTCACATCAGTGATTAGTCGCACACCTTTAAATATGGACAGAAAACCAGGTGAGCACAGCAGAGATGCACCAGGAGACCTGATGGAAGCTGTGACAGGCCAGGCCACTGACAGTCGGAGGACTGTGGGAGGCCAGGCCCATGCTGAGGTCCAGGCTGGTGATGTGCCTCTGTTGTGGGCGGAAACACAGGAAATGCTGCAGCTGTTGTGAGAGATGATCAGAGGTCTGGCAGAGATGCCAGAGGCTCTGCGTACCAAAGCGCGGACGATGGAGGAGTCCATCCAGGCCTTGGTTGCTGCACTGTCTCTGCCGATTGCGTATCTGGCTTCCTCCATTGAGAAACTGGTGACTCTCATAGACAGCCAGATCCAGTAGACCAAACAGTGGCTGCCAGAGATGCAGGCAGACCTGCACTCCATCGCTTTGTCCTTGAGCTCAGTGTAGCAGTGGCAAGCAAGAGGGGGACGAGGTACCTGGAGTCTCCATCAGGTCCATGTCACTCTCAGGTCAGCAGGGAGATACAAGAGTGCCTTATAAGTAGGCCCCTACCAACATCACAATTGCAGCATTTTAAGAATCGAGATTTTCATGATTTCATGTATTTAAATCGTAAATTTCACAGTGTTACAACAAACCATGAAAATGATCTATTTAAAACAAAAAAAGGCAAAGGAGGTTTCTGGTTTCAAATGACATTTATTGTATACTCACAAATTATTATAAAAAGCTGACTATAAACAAGTCACATTCTTTTCTCACTGAAGTCAGTGGTTGAATTTGACCATGCAGCAACCTGCAACTGTTTCTTTCTTCATACGCTGCCTCTGCACTGTGAACACCTGTCCGTGTTTAGACACAGCTCTCTCCATGTCCACAGAGTTTGTTGGAATTGTCAGACAATGCTGTGCTAGCCTTGCAAGGATGGGAATTCTTCATTTCACAGAGTTCCAAAACTGCAGCACTGGCAAAATACCGTCTGTTTCTTTTGGAATGCTTTTATAAGCAGGAATCTCCAGTCTACAGTGCTTCAAAGCCAGGAATCGCATCAAACGAGTTTAAATCCACCATCAACAGGTGCATTTGGACGGGGTCAAAGACACCCACAGCTTTCAGTAATGCCACAGAAGGTCGTTGAAACCTCTGAGCTGCTTTTTCTTCACCTCGTCGCTGTAGCAGTAATATTATTTGAGCTTCTTTGCCATGCAAGTAAACACCTACTAAGCACAGGCATTTAATTCAGTATCATCAGAGTGTTGTTCGTTTGACTGTGCATCATCCCAAAACAATACATCCATTACTTTATTGTAAGCTTTGTGGATTGTGACGTGTCAAGAATCAAACCAAGTGATTAAATCCATCAGTCATGTTGCATTCTTGGCAACAAACTGAACCTTCTCATTAAGTTGGGCATTGTTTAGAAGGGTTACAATGTCTGTTAAAACTTGTGTTTTTGGTGTCAGTGTGAGCTTTTCTAAGGTGAAGTCTGAGTAGTATTTCAGGTGAGCAGCATGAAACTGTACTGCCCAAAACCAAGAATTCCAATATCAAATTACTGGCTCTGGAGGAAGGGTGATGTTTATGTTTCGTTCCTCAATTGCAGCCATTTCTGCCACATTTGCAAATATGTTGCCTGTATCGAAGCTTGTGACCAGGGCAGTGTTTGAAGATCTTTTTTAAGGTAATTGGCCAGTTTGTCGACTTTACCAAACTCACATTTCCACAGCTCACTGCTAAAAGAAATTATATGTGCATTCCATGTAATAGGAACAGTATTAGGCATTACACCACGGAGCACAGATTTGAAAGATTTTATCACTTAAGTTGCATTGTTACTAATGAAAGCCGACACTTTGTTGAAATCTGCACCGTATTTTGAAACAGTTTTGATTATTGCTTGGGAAACTGTGGTATAATTAACAGCTTCTAAGTGAATGCAGTCTGCGACCACTGTTGTTAATTTTCCTGACTGTAAAGCTTCAGCCTTACCAGACATAAAATCAAGCAAAACATGCAGCACATAGTTATCTTGCTCATCGGTGGACTTATCATATATAATTGCAAAAGACTCATGTGTTAATCTGAGACTTCATCTCATCATAATGTGTAGCAAAAACCTTTGGTAGGTAGTCCTGTCATAGTTTGTTTGCACTTGGCAAGCAAACACCATTTTGCACATTACATTGAATGAATACCTGCAGCTTTGGGTGATCAAGTTTTTCCAATGTTATGTTGGTGCTTGCAGAAGCATCCACAAGTTCCATTGTAACCAACTGACGATTTTCTGAGCTCATCGTCAATTTATTAAAAAGAGATGAAATCATTGCTTGTTTTTTTGCGTGTTTGTTTTCCAGCAGCGGAGTGTCACCTCTCATTCTGCTGCTATTGCTTTCGGACTCGAAGTTGTATTGAACCACTGCCCGCTGTGTGTTATCCAATGAAACACTGTAGCTTGTACAAAACAGTATTCCACCATCAACATGCAGTATTTGGCTTCCAAATTCTTTCACTCGATGTGCTGCAGTAATGGTTGTGGCAATTTATGATTTGCACATTCTAGCATTCTCACTTGTCCGCTAATATTTGAGACTGCTTCCCTCAAAACTGCACCAGAAACTCACCCTCATCTACCAATCAGTGAGCTGAACCGAGTGTCAAATCACTAAAGCGTGTTCACAACATGCCCAGCAATCAGCGAAGTCAGCCTTTTGTCGATGAATTAAATGCATGAAGTTTGCAAAATGGCCGATTTCATGGCAGACCCGAGATTTCATGGTCTTTGACACATTTTTCACAGCTGTGAATTTGGTAGGGCCCTACTTATAAGGGGGCAGGAGCGGATGCCTGTTGCATATGGGGGTTCCTCTCAGGCTGTTCCTGGTGCAGACAGTGGCTCCAAAGCCCTTCTGCCAGTGACACCAGTGCTTCCATCATCCCTGCTGACAGAGCTGCTTCCCAGAAATCGTGCACACACCTGTAAGATCCAGTTGCAGTGGTTGCAGACCAGTTGTGCATTGAGGGAATGGAAGTCCTTCCAGTTGATGAAGGCAGCAGGCTGCTCCTTAGGAGCCTTGATGGCCACATATGTGCAGTTGATCACCCCCTGCACCTGGGGCACTCCAGTGATGGCCCCGAATCCTATTGCCCTCTCAGCTTGACTGTTTGCATCGGTACGGAAGCACCGTAAAACTTTGCTTGACTCTGGTGCCCTGCACACATGTACATTTGTAGTTTCAAAATGCAAGAGGAAGAGTGTGTTCTTTTTTTAAGTACATGCATGTTTTATTATACACAAGTACTGGACCTGGCTAAGCTCTTGTTTTATGTTGAAGTAGTTTTTCAGAGGTTTGGCTTTAAATAGACTTGCGGGTAATGCGGAGAAAACCGTAAGATTGCAATTTAATTGTGGGGCGTGGATTTAGACTGCATCATCATCAAAAGCACCATCTGAATCTAAAGATTAAAATTACAACTCTTTTCTCTTCCCTCTCTGGCTTCTACTCCTTTTAATAATATAGATTATGGTCTGGATTCGGAGGCGACGATTGCTGGTAATTGCAGGTAGCACGAAACATTGGAATGATGTTGATTGTGGGGCTCCAAGAGACTAGTGTGATGTCTTCAGGACTGATTGGGATAAGCTGGGAATTAATTCCAGTTTGGAGAGTACAGCTGGCCCTCCTGAACATGGCATTGGTGACCTCCTTGATTTTTTTTCTTTAATAAGGTGGCCTTTCTACCCCAGGCCCCTTTTAAATTTTTCATGTCGAGGGGGCCTTTATTGCTCAGGCCCCCTTTATATACATACTTATATTTTTAAAATAACTTTATTAAAAACAGAAATAAACAAAAACTCAAATTAAAATGCCATTTTCGGCGTTGACAATGCACTTCAGTCCCTGCGGTGCCCACTGGTCGCGGAAGGCCTCAAGCGTACCGGCGGACACCGCATGCTCCTTCTCCAGGGACACCCGGGCGCGAACGTAACCGCGAAAGAGGGGCAGGCAATCGGGGAGGACGGACCCCCCGATGGCCCGCATCCTGGACCTGTGAATTGCCACCTTGGTAAGGCCCAGGAGCAGACCGACGAGGAGATCCTCCTCCTGGCCCACGCCCCTCCGCTCCGGGTGCTCAAAGATCAGGAGCGTGGGGCTGAAGTGCAGCCAGAACTTGAGGAGCAGCCCCTTCAGATACTCAAAGAGGGGCTGGAAACTCGCACACTCCATATATACATGGAACACGGAGTCGTCCAGGCCGCAGAAAGTACAGGCGGCCGGGGAGTCCGTGAACCTACATAAAAGTCTATTTCATGGGACTGCCCTGTGCAGCACCCTCCATCCCCGGTCTCCGATGTGAAGGGGGAAGACTCCCGCGTAGAGAGACCTCCATCGGGGTTTCCCCTCGCCGCCAGATGGCAACGCGGACCGCCAGGGTGTGTCCGGCCGGCTGACGAGGGCGAGGAAGTGGAGAGTGTGCAGGAGCAGCCTGTACAGGAAACCCCTCCGCGCCGATTGGAATGGCACGGAGGGCATTTTCGAGAGGCAGCTCGGGTTGTGTGGGACCGGCTCCCGAGGAGGGTTTCAGGGCCTGGGTCCAATGAGCAGTTCCGGCCGTGCGGGGGTCAGCTCGGCCGGAAGCGTTCCACACTCCCGGGCCCCCTCGCCACCCGCAGTGAGGGGCGTCCCGGGGGTTTCGGCTACTCCTCCGCCCGCCGGAGGTGACCTCCTTGATGCAATGATGTGCCGTAGACTGGGAGATTTGCACATCTCCAGTGGATCCCTGGAATGATCCAGTGGCACAGACATTCAGTGCCACGGTGACCTTCAGCGCTACTGACATCGGGTGCCCACCATGTCCCATGGGCCTCAGATCATCCTGCATCATGGCATAGATCATTGACGGCCTCCCTGGAGAGGTAAAGTCTTCAGAGATACTGCTGCACGGACATGTGCAGGTAGTTGAGACACTGCCGGTATACCTCCTCTGCAGGGTAGCTTCTTCTGCATGCCCGAGGTTTTTGCTGGGCCCCTCTACAACCTTCTCCAGCCTCCTGTGTCCAGAGCTGGCCCTCATGTGAGGCCCCAATTTGCTAGCATTCCCCTGCCCATTCCTGAAGCTCCCTCCCTCTCGCAGGTCGAATGAGGCCCATCAGAGGTTGACTCTCCCTGAGTGCAAGGCCTCTGGGTCAAACAGACATTCCACCAAGACCATTTGTGCCCTTTAATGAGGTGGCACTGCCCTGATGCCACCCTGGTATGGCTCCCCTGCAGTGCTGGCAACTAGGGTCTCACTCCTGACAGTCTTTCACGATACCACCTCCCCCCCACTTCCTGCCAAGCAATGCTGCCTTATCCAATGGCTTCACAGTGAAGCAAACACTTGACCCCCACCTTCTTGTCGCCTCCTTGCACCAGGTGAGGCCCCGAAGCCACATGGTTCCCTTGCGCCATTAAGAAAAGTTGAAACTGAGAATAAAATTGACGTTAATTGGGTTCGTAAATACCTTAACTGGCTTCCCGCCTCGGAATGTGTGAAATCCAGCCTCCATATTGGCCACCAACAGTAAAATCAGGAATACAACATTGGAAATCCACCATCCCGATTTGATGTCCCCCCCCACCCCCGTCTCTGTTGCCATCTCAAATGGCCCCATAAAATTTAGCCCTCTGACTCAGAGTTCAGACTGCTGCACAGTAAAAAGTACTGAAAATGCTGATATTGAAATGAATTTGATCTTATAATTCTACCATGCATTAATAAGTCCTAACCTCTTTCCTAAACTCAGAAGCCATAATACTGGAAGTGAAATCATTGCAGGAATAACAGGAAATACATTTTTACCATGGCCTCAACCATGGCCACAGTGTCCACCTCTATAACCTCCTGCAGCCCTACAACCCTCTGAGATCACTGCACTCCTCTAATTCTGGCACTTTTCGCATCTCCAATTTACATTGCTCCACCGTTGGTGGCTGTGCTTTCAGCTGCCTAGACCTAAGCTATGGAATTCCCTCCCTAAACCTCTCCACCTCTCTTGCTCTGTCTTTATGACACTTTTTAAACCTACATTTTTGATCAAGCTTTTGGTCACCTGTCTACCATCTCCTTTTGTGGTTCAGTGTCAAATTTAATTTGAAAATTCACCTGTGAAACGTCTTGGGGCATTTTTTTATGTTAAATTATGTTATATAAATGCAAATTATCGTTCTTCTTAGAAACAAAAATTGTATATGTCAACATGTGACAGCTCCAGTTTAAGGAACTATGTGCTACAACCAAACAGTACCAGTAGAAGTGCATAAAAATAATTGTGATTGTGACTTTATTTCATTTAAGCAGATTTAAAATATCATTAGCCATGGGGGTCTAAAATTTTGTTGGTGCTGTTAATTGGGAAAACTTGGTGCTGCCTCCCTATTGCCATGATTTCTGCATGGAGCCCAGCCTGACCCTTGCTGCTGCCTATCTGCACGCACAACAAGGGACTTAAAAGCATGCGAGAGTAGCATGTGTTCCAGCAAGCCTCCAGCTCTTAAAGGTAGTCTGTCCCTCTTAAAGTGAAGCTGCATTGGAACACACAAGTCTGAAAACAGCTGAAGCAGAAATATTCAAGGTGAGGGAAAATGGAGCACCAGCCCAGAATAGATTCACTGATGCTCCTCAATGGCACTAATGATGGAGGTGGTTAGAAGGAAGCAGGCCATTTTTCCATGGGGTGCCAGGAGAGTCTTAAGACATTTCCTCAGAAGGGCGTGGGAGCAGGTGGCCAGGGAGATCAATGCCTGGAGTCTGGCCACAAGGACCTGGCAGCAGAACAGAAGGAAGTTTAATGATCCCACACACATGGTCAAGGCTAGTGAATCACATCACAAATCATCACCCACCAAAGCACCAGTCTGTCACTCTGCCCAGTGTACCACCTCCCTGTCATTCACCCAGCAGCACTTAATAACACTCAGGAATTATGCATAACACTCACAGATGCCACCTCACTCACACCAGCCTTCCACCGACCGTGCTGCAGTCACTGGGATAACACTGCATAGGAGCACTAGGCCAGGCGAAGGCACCCTTAAGACAGGCAGTAACAGAATGCACAAGGGTGAATAGTATGCTTTTGTTTGTACAATTAGATGTGTAGTTGGATAAAGATGTTATGTAACTGTTTTTGTGTGTGGCTTTTATTCTTGAATGGCAGTCAAGTGGATGCTTTGATGGTCGCGTCAGATGTACGTGACAGTGGAGAATGGTGGAGACCTGTTGGTCAGGGGAAGTTGTCTCAGAGCAAGCAAAATCTCATAATCAACTATCCGACAGCCCATCTGGTTACAATGGGACCAAATATGTCTCCTCCCTGCCTCTTCCTGCTGCTCCTCCTCCTTCTGTTCCTCCTCCACCTGCTCCTGAGATGACCTTCAGATCCCTGGCTGTGCCCTCATATTGGCAATGTGGTGGAGGATGCAGCAGACCACCACAAACTTGGAGACCCTATCTGGACTGTATTGCAGTGCTCCCTATGAGCGGTCAGGGCAGTGGAAGCATTGTTTGAGGAGGCTGATTGCCTGCTCCACAATGTTCCGAGTGGCTCCGTGCCTCTCATTGAAGGCCAGGTCTGCTCACATGGTGGGATGATGGAAGGGGGGGGTGGTCATCAGCCATGTGTAGAGGCGGTAGTCCTTGCTCCGAGCAGCTAGCCTCTGATTCTCCAAGGAGAGCCAAAGGCAATGGATAGGGCCGACTGACACATCATGGCTGTTGCCAGGATAGTGGGCATTCAGTATGGTGATGGTCTTGGTGTGATCACATACCAACAGCACATTTATCGAATGGAGACTCTTGCAGTTTCTGTAATTCTGCCCGTTGGCATGGGGGTCCACAGAGCCTTGTAGGTGCAGTTGATGGCACCCTGTACCATCGGAAATTCCGCTATCCTGGCAAAGCCACATGTCCTCTCATCCTGCTTGACCCTCCTGAATGCAAAGACGATGAACTCCTCTTGTCTGGTGTATATGGCCTCCATTAATGGATGGCAAATTGGGAATTATTGGCAATGTTTCGCGTTCCCACCTGGAAGGATCCAGAGATATACATAGGAACATAACATAAGAAATAGAAGCAGGAGTAAGCATTGCTCCTGGGTCAGGTGAAGCTAGGAGAAATGCATTCTGAAAGCCCCTAGTGTGTAGGGCTTCTGTGGAGAGCCCCCTTCGTCCGTCTCAGCAGAGCTTCCCCTCTCTACATCCTTTGCTCCATGTCTTGCTCATGTTGCAGGGCAAGAGGCACTGCCACCACAGCCCTCATGCATTTCTGGGCACTGCCTGTGTGGAGTTTGCAAGTTCTCCCTGTGTCTGCGTGGGTTTCCTCCGGGTGCTCCGGTTTCCTCCCACATGCCAAAGACTTGCTGGTTGATAGGTTAATTGGCCATTATAAATTGCCCCTAGTATAGGTAGGTGGTAGGGAAATATAGGCACAGGTGGGGATGTGGTAGGAATATGGAATTAGTGTAGGATTAGTATAAATGGGTGGTTGATGGTCGGCACAGACTCGGTGGGCCGAAGGGCATGTTTCAGTGCTGTATCTCTAAAACTAAAACTAAAACCATGAAAGATGCTAGATAAATGAATGTTCCTGCTTTCTTTTTAATTTAGCAATCTCCACTACTAAACTGTACGTGATAGAAAGAAAGAAGCAATAATTTAATCACCTAATTATATATTGATTATAACTCCAGCCAAGTAATAATAACTGTAGCACCTTTGTGAACAAGGTAATTACACAAGTATATAAACAGCACAATAAAGAAAGACAAGCTTTGAAAACTGCTTTCCTCCCTTTTTAAAAAATCTATTTTCAATTGATAAATCTAAGCTCAGGAACAAAGTTCACAGGACAAGAGATGACTTATGCTGAAAAGGGTAGAACACAAGATGAAGTAAATCAAAAGGTAGGTCACACGAAGCTTCGGAACAGAATTTTTCATTAGGTGGGGGGTCCCACCCAGCGGCCGAAAAGTCGGGGGCGAGCCCACCTCCACCAGGCCTGGGGAGCCAAGCCAGGATTTTTTGCTCCCCAGGCCTTCAATTGATCTTGGGCGGGACTTCCACCTCCATGAGACAGGAAGTCCTGTCTATTGGAGCTGCCGATCAATCAGCGGGCCTGCAGCTCTTAGTCCCAGCAGCGCCACTGGGAGCAGTGGCCACTACTGGGATTACACCCAGCCATCACAAGCAAGATGATGGATGACCCGGAAGACATGTAAGCTTTTAGGGCCTCACCAAGGACAATCAGCCGGGACCCGATGAGGCAAGGGGGGTCGGTTAGGGGGGCAGGGGGAGTGTTGTGCATTGAGGCGGTTGGGGCATCCGGGACAGCCCTCCGTGCGGCACAGGATGCCCTATCAGGACAGCTCCCCAAGCCCGCAAGAAGGCTGCTGGGTTTTACCAAGCGGGGTTCTTGAGGTTTTTGTCATCCAGCTGCCGAGGGTAAAATACCAGTGGCAGCGGGAGGAGGCCCTTAAGTGGCAGTTAATTGGCCACTTCAGGGCTTCGATTGGCCTGGGGCAGGCGGGCCGTTTCTTGCCGCCACCACCCCGCGTAAAATTGCAGTGGGGATGGGAGGAGTTTGGGAATGCCCTCCACCACTTCCCACTCAATTTTACGAACACCCTACCCTGCCACCAGCCTGCTCGTTTGGGGGCCATAAAATTCCGGCCTAGGTTTCAAAAACCCAAAGCAGGAAGGAAAGTCTGAGGAAAGTCTGACAGAGCTTTGGATTGACCTCCTACTGAAGTTGAAGCCAACCTTGTGTTGACCTGCTTAGCAGGTTGAATAATGAAAGGCATTTTTAAACTAAATGCGCATTGATTTGATCTCTGCCCACTGAATCGAAAGTGCTACTTTGTGTTATTTAAGTCTAACACATGGACTTATCACTTCAAAGACTGTTCAGCAATGACTGTACATAATTCATTTAATACCACTGAAATAGGCTTCTCTTTGATAAGTGTGTTTGGCGATTTGAACATGTCTCATACATAGACAAAAGAGAACATAATGATGATCAGATTTGTTTGACAGAGCTCCCCTTAGGCACCAATAGATATTTGTTCCAGTATCTCTAATAACCCAATGAGAAGGGAGAAGCTGAAGGAAGGAGCATTGCAATACAGCAATGTCCTAGTGAAGAATAAATTGAGAGTGAACCTGCAAGATAATCAATTCTACAACATGGATTTTTAACAAAGGAACAATAGAAAATCCTATGGAAAAGAAAGCTGTACTGTGGGCGAAAGCTATATTAATAGAGTCTCAAACACTTGTGAAAAGTTATATGCTTTCTGGTCATCTTGTGTCCCTGTAATTTCTTTTCACACATTAAGCTTCTGCTTATTTAATTGTTTATTTCTTCCTAAGGTCATCCCTATGTTACCATGATTTACCATGCTTGGCAGTGTACAATAAGTTATATCAGCCAAGACCTCTGAGAATGGTCTCAGTCAGGTCAATACATCGTCTTCATATTCAATCATAATCCCGTACATTTGAATCTTAGATCTTATCCTTAGTTGGACAAGTTGATCTAGACTCAATTCCTCCACTTGATACATTTTCTAAAGTTTATATAGGAAGGAAACAGAGAATGAGGGTTTTTGGTCAGAGAGAGAGAGGTAAAAGGGAGTCAGAGTGAAAGAGGTTCTGGAAAAAGAAAGAGAGACTGAAAAAGAGAAAGAGAGAGGCTTGGGTTTTCACAGGTATTCTTCTCACCTGCTGTACCTTTGACAGAAGGGCAGGAAGAATTCCCAGAGCATTAGAAATAAAGGATATTTTCAGCCCATTATATAATTTCTCTGAGGATTCTTCGAATCTCCCACCAAAATTGCAACATACAAATAAGGCAAACTTCACAAAAAACTAGGACCAGTGTTTTTTTCTTCTATTAATGTTACTTCAGTTTAAACAAAACACTAGTTGTATTTTGAAGTCAACTGATTATCTTGCCAGTGTTTTATCGACAGTTAGTAAATGTCAATGCCAATTGGGCATGTTTGTGAACCCGAAACTTTAGCTTTGAAAAGGGGAAAAGAGACAGCCAGAAATAGAATTAGAGAAAAAGGCAGACAGGCTACTTTCCTTCCTCATTCTAATTTGTTTTTTTTTCCTTCAATAAAAAACAAGTTGAATTTTAAACAAAAAGAAAGTCTTTTTGGGGGAAACAGAAGAAGAATAGGAGAGGGATTTAAAGTGGGAAACTGGTAGAACTTCAAGGTACCTTTGATCAGCTGCCCTTGTGGGAGGAAGCAAGAGAGATAAATAATGGTGAAACAAAGAGGAAGGGACGATATGTTCAAAGACGCAGCATTAAGGGCAGAGATGGGTTAATAGGAAGGGAAATGGATAGTGGAATCTTGAAGGGGTACAGAACGCAATGGGAGTGAAAAGGTGCAGAGAAAGCATGAGTGATCGGAGGCTGGGATGGCAAGGATACTACCGAGAGTCATATTTTGTCAACACACACCTCAAATGCAGTTTGTAGCCTGTGGGCATTGGTGGATCCTTTCCCTACCACACCACACAATGTCATCCATTACCACCTGCCTGAAAGGAAAGAGGAGAAAAAGAGAGTCACATGAAGAGTTAGCGTTAGAGAAGAGGGAGCAAAGAGAAGGAACAAGACTGAAATAGAAAATTAAAGGCCTGGAATCAGCAAAATGAAGATATCAGGGACAGATCAACTAGTAATTTACAAAAAGTTTTGTTATATTGTCTTCACTCAAAGAAAGAATTTATGCAAAATCTTTTAATAAAAGGACTTATTGAATACACTTTACTGAGGGAAAATTTATACATTTTAAACAGTAAATGTGATTTATGATTGTATGTGTTTTTGTTGGTGAGAGAAGGGAATAAGAAATAAAAATTATTGCGTTCTAATTGCACATCTGTTGCAGCTTCTCCTTACGTTCGGGTCACATTTTCATCAACACTCTCACCCTAAATGCAGTCTGCCTTTGTACACATTGTCCAGTTTGTGAATAATTCTAATTTAATGGAATTCAGTTCTTCTACCGTGAAGCTTGAAATAAATCAGGGAAATATTGTTTGCTGTTGTAAAAAGAGCACTCATCGCAGTAATTAACTTCAATGATGTAATATACTTACTGAACTAGAAAACCTGACAAAGAAATAAGGGCCACTTCAATATGTGTTTTCAGAAGTCAAGTGGCAATCACACTTTGTAGCAGCATATAGGATCCTATTAATATAAACTGTTTGTTTCTTCACTGTTTCCTCATTCTGCCATTCTACTGATTTGACAGTTGTCCCTCCATTATCAGAAATTAATTTAGAAAACTCTTAATAATTAACTTCAATTACAATAACCCATAACGTCTCATTAATCTCTAAACTTAGCAAACAAGTTGAACACATTTCATTAAGTATCCTTAGAATGTTAACCATAAGCCATCTTGTTGAGATGGTAATGTGATAAAGGTAGTTGGAACAAATAATGATCTAAAAAAAGCTTGCAATGGAAGTATGCCGAGAAACCAAATCAAAAGCTCTGTGTTTGAGCATAATGAGATCGATGGTGTCATGAAAACCCTACATGTCAAATGGGAAATATTAATTTCATCGGTTGGAACCTTGCCTGAGACTTTTACTGGGCATTCTTACAAATAACTTTTTGTGAAAGTAAACTTGCAGTCAAGATGGCCACTGCAATTTACATTTGAAATAACAAAAGATTAGACTGAAGATAACATGACTGACTCGGCCTAGCCAGAACAATGGTGTTCTCTCTGATTAAATTACTTAAAATGGCTTTATCAACACAGTCATCAGGAGCCATTGACACGCATTGACTTTGAAAGAGCCAACTGTGACTGGACAGCTTAAGAGTAGAGCCTTGAATCTCAGAGAAGCTTCTGGAAGGATCTCATGAACACCACAAAGAGGTTTAGGAATGTCATGAGACTGCTTGTGCAGCTCTGAGGAGACTGGAATATTTATCACACAGAAAGCAGAATGGAGTAACTGGAAAAGCCATCAATGGAGCAGCTCTCTCTCTCTCTCTCTCTCTCTCGTTCTTTCTCCAGTCAGACTACCACAGCCAGCAACTAGGGGACAAGGATCGAACCCTTCTTCTGACTTCAGAAGTCCTGAGAAAAGCAAGCCCACCACTGTGCATGTGGCCCAGTGAGGACTTCAGGAATAGCTTCAGCTGAAGACTTGAGATTTAAAACAGTATTTAAATTCCATTTATTCCAGACTCCATTACAACCATCAAAGTTGTTTTCCCTCTGGAATCTAGTTGTGCGCGTGTGACTCACATGTGAACATGTGTGTGAATGCACAGCGTATTTTTAGTAATTTTAACCGGTTTCGAGTGTTAAGAATAATAAACTTAAATCTTTCTCGTTTAAACTCAAGAAAACCTGTCTGATTGGTTCTTTTGCAATTACATTAGAGGAACAGATGCAAGAGCTCACTGAGGTATGTTACCTCCCTGGTGCTAGGGTCAAGAATGTCTCAGAGCGGTTACAGGACATTCTGAAGGGGGAAGGTGAACAGCCAGTGGTCGTGGTACACATTGGTACAAACGACACAGATAAAAAAAAGGATGAGGCCCTTAAAGCAGAATATAGGGAGTTAGGAAGTAAGTTGAAAAGTAGGACCTCAAAGGTAGTGATCTCAGGATTACTACCAGTGTCACGTGCTAGTCAGAGTAGAAATAGCAGGATGTATTGGATGAATACGTGACTGAAGAGATGGTGTGAGTGGGAGGGTTTTAGATTCCTGGGGCATTGGGACCGGCTCTGGGGGAGGTGGGACCAGTACAAACTGGAAGAGTTACACCTGGGCACGACCGGGACTGATGTCTAGGGGGAGTATTTGCTAGAGTGGTTGGGGAGGGTTTAAATTAAAATGGCAGGGGGATGGGAACCTTTGCAAGCAGTCAGAGGAGGGAGGATCAAAGACAAGAACAAAAGACAGAAAGGGGAATAAGAAAAGTGATAGGCAGAGAAATCAAGGGCAAGAATCAAACAGGGCCACAATGAAAAATAGTGGGAAGGAGACAAGTAATGTTAAAAAGACAGGCCTTAAGGCTTTGTGCCTTAACGCGTGGAGCATTCGCAATAAAGTGGATGAATTAATCGCGCAAATAGATGTAAACGGGTATGAAATAGTCGGAATTACGGAGACATGGCTGCAAAATGACCAGGGATGGGAAATGAACATCCAGGGATATTCAGTATTTAGGAAGGACAGACAAAAAGCAAAAGGCGGTGGAGTTGCATTTCTGGTTAAAGAGGAAATTAACGCAATAATGATGAAAGATATTAGCTCTGACGATGTGGAGTCTGTATGGGTAGAGCTGAGAAACACTAAAGGGCAAAAAACGTTAGTGGGGGTTGTATGTAGACCCCCAAACTGTAGTGGTGACGTTGGGAGCAGCATTAAACAGGAAATTAGAGATGCATGCGATAAAGGAACATCTGTAAATATGGGTGGTTTAATCTGCATATAGATTGGGCAAATCAAATTAGTCACAATACTGTAGAGGAGGAATTCTTGGAGTGTATTCGGGATGGTTTCCTGGACCAATACATTGAGGAATCAACTAGAGAACAGGCCATCCGAGACTGGGTATTATGTAATGAGAGAGGAATAATTAACAATCTCGCTGTGTGAGACCCCTTGGGGACGAGTGACCATAATATGATAGAATTCTTCATCAAGATGGAGAGTGGCGTAGTTGATTCTGAGACAAGGGCCCTGAATCTTAGTAAAGGAAACTACGAAGGTATGAGGTGCGAGTTGGCCATGACGGATTGGGAAACGTTACTTAAAGGGATGACGGTGGATAGGCAATGGCAAACATTTAAAGAGCGCATGGATGAACTACAACAATTATTTATCCCTGTCTGGCACAAAAGTAAAACGGGAAAGGTAGCCAAACCATGGCTTACAAGGGAAATTAGAGATAGCATTAGATCCAAGGAAGAGGCATATAAATTTTCCAGAAAAACAACAGACCTGAGGATTGGGAGCAGTTTCGAATTCAGCAAAGCCGGACCAAGGGATTGATTAAGAAGGGGAAAATAGAGTACGAAAGCAAGCTTACTGGGAACATAAAAACTGACTGTAAACGTTTTTATAGGTATGTGAAGAGAAAAAGATTGGTGAAAACAAATGTAGGTCCCTTACAGACAGAAACTGGGGAATTTATTATGGGGAATAAAGAAATGGCTGATCAACTAAATGCATACTTTGGTTCTGTCTTCACAAAGGAGGACACAAATATCATACCAGAAATGTTGGGGAACACAGGGCTTATTGAGAGAGAGTAACTGAAATAATTCAGTATTAGTACAGAAATGGTGTTGGGGAAATTGATGGGATTGAAGGCCAATAAATCCCCAGGGCTTGATGGTCTGCATCCCAGAGTACTTAAGGAAGTGGCCCGAGAAATAGTGGATGCATTGGTGGTCATCTTCCACGATTCTATAAACTCTGGAACAGTACTATCGATTGGAGGGTAGCTAATGTAACCCCACTATTTAAAAAGGGATGCAGAGAGAAAGCAGGGAATTATAAACCAGTCAGCCTGACGTCAGTAGTTGAGAAAATTCAAGAGTCCATTATCAAAGATTTTATAGCAGAGCACTTAGAGAACAATGGTAGAATTGGGCAGAGTCAGCATGGATTTACGAAAGGGAAATCATGCTTGACAAGTCTACTAGAGTCCTTCGAGGATAAGGGGGAGCCAGTGAATGTGGTTTATTTGGACTTTCAGAAGGCTTTCGACAAAGTCCCACCTAAGAGGTTAGCATGCAAAATTAAAGCACATGGGATTGGGGGTTGTGCATTACGATGGATAGAAAATTGGTTGGCGGAAAGGAAACAAAGAGTAGGGATAAATGGGTCTTATTCCAAATGGCAGGCAGTGACTAATGGGGTACCGCAGGGATCAGTGCTAGGACCCCAGCTATTTACAGTATACATTAATGATTTAGATGAGGGAACTAAATGTAATATCTCCAAATTTGCAGATGTCACAAAACTGGGTGGGAGGGTGAGTTGTGAGGAGGATGTAGAGAGGCTTCAGGGTGACTTGGACAAGTTGAGTGAGTGGGCTAATGCATGGCAGATGCAGTATAATGTGAATAAATGTGAGGTTATCCACTTTGGTAGCAAAAGCAGGAAGGCAAATTATTATCTGAACGGCTATAAACTGAGAGAGGGGAATATGCAGCGAGATCTGGGTGTTCTTGTACACCAGTCGCTGAAGGTTATCATGCAGGTGCAACAGGCGGTAAAAAAAGCAAATGGTATGTTGGCTTTCATAGCAAGGGGATTCGAGTACAGGAGCAGGGATGTCTTGCTGCAATTATATAGGGCATTGGTGATGCCACACCTGGAACATTGTGTGCAGTTTTGGTCTCCTTATCTGAGGAAGGATATTCTTGATATAGAGGGAGTGCAGCGAAGGTTTACCAGAATGATTCCTGGGATGGTAGGACTGATGTATGAGGAGAGATTGAGTCAATTAGGATTATATTCACTGAAGTTCAGAAGAGTGAGGGGGGATCTCATAGAAACCTATAAAATTCTAACAGGACTTGACAGGGTAGATGCAGGAAGGATGTTCTCAATGGTGGGGGAGTCCAGAACCAGGGGTCATAGTCTAAGAATACGGAGTAAACTTTTCAGGACTGAGATGAAATTTCTTCACCCAGAGAGTGGTGAGCCTGTGGAATTCGCTACCACAGAAAGCAGTTGAGACCAAAACATTATATGTTTTCAAGAAGGAGTTAGATATAGCTCTTGGGTCTAAAGGGATCAAAGGATATGGGGGCGAAAGCGGGAACAGGCTACTGAGTTGGATGATCAGCCATGATCATAATGAATGGTGGAGCAGGCTCGAAGGGCCGAATGGCCTACTCCTGCTCCTATATTCCTGATTTATATGTTTCTATGAGGTGGTAAGTTCAATCACTGTGTTAAAAAAGGATAAACCCTGTTGTGGTCAAACCAGAGAATAGTTGAAAGGGGGAGCCTGAAACCCCTCCTCATCTGGCTGTAACAATGGGTTTGTCTAATCTTCATTTTTTTCCCAAATACTTCTCCATTATAATGTAACAGCATAATGTAACAGATTTAAGGTGAGGGGGAGGAGGTTTAAAGGGGATCAAAGGGGTAATTTTTTCACGCAAAGAACAGTGGGTATCTGGAATGAGCTGCCTGAGGAGGTGGTGGAGGCAGGAACAGTAACGACATTTAAGATGCATCTGGACAGGTACTTTAATGAGCAAGGCATAGAGGGATATGGAATTAATGCAGGCAGGTGGAATTAGAATAGATAGGCATTATGGTCGGCATGGACGCGGTGGGCCGAAGGGCCTGTTTCTATGCTGTATGACTCTATGACTCTATGACACACAACTGACTCTCAATCCCTGGAGTTCCAAATATGTCACTTTCAAAATCCGCAGAAATTCTTTTTACATAATCAGCTTTCCTTATTTGATTTTCATCAAAGGAGAAACTTTGTTAATGATTCCAATTGATTTGAAAAGTTCATTGTAAAATGGCACCAATAGGATTATTTAGAAATGTCCATTGTCTAGAAATTTGATGGTCGTATGGCCATTTTTGAATACAAACTGACACCGGAGCATCCAATATGGCAGGTGGAGTGCACATGCTCAGTCTGCACCAGAGGTATGCCGCATGTCATGTTAATGAAGACAGCAATAGAGGCATTACATCCTTTGCATATGTCAACTGTGGGCCTCATGCTCGGGTAGCTCTGCAGGAAATCATGGCCTGCATGAGGTCTAACTAGTTTGTAAATAATTGCCTGTATGTGAGTGCTGAAAATGATTACTGGTCTTTAATTGGTCCCCTCCCTCCCTCCCAATCATCCCCCTTGTAATCTGCTCATTGTAAAATGCTTTGGAATGTACTGAAAACATGATAAGGTGGGGTATAAAAGCAAGTTCTTTCTTTCCAAAATGTGGCTGAAACATTTCAACATCATTCTAGGCATTCAGCACTTATTTGTGGGTCCTTCCACACAGGTTTGTGAGAGAATGAAGTTTTTTACCTCCTAAGTGGCTACCATGGTCTAATAGGGTCATCCCTCATTGCTGCAACTGTATTATTGTTCTTCATATGGTCACCATTCCTTGGGACATTTTTGGACTCCAAGATGTAGAGAAGTCCCAATGGGACTTCCAGCTCTAACACTGGGAAAATCACAAAAATGAACTGACCTCAGGTTATTGGGTGAGGGCAAAGATGTAAGAATCCAGTGTGCATATTGCCTGAGGAACAGAAGCTCAGAGGCACCGCAGTTTATTAATCCCCCAGCATAGGTGATCCCTATTCTGTCTGACTTCTTATTGTTTAACTTGATGAGGGGATTAAAACAACAATACACACTGTATTGTTGCTGTTTCTTGCTCTCACCCCGAACTGGAACATTTAATCAACTTGGCTTCCAATTTCCACCCTTCCCTTGCCTTCATATGCTCCATCTCTGACTCTTGCCTTTCTTTCCTTGATTCCTTCAACTCCATTTCTGGGGATAAGCTATTAGCCATTATCCACTATAAGCCCACTGACTTCCACAGCTACCTTGACGACACTTCCTCAAACCTCACTTCCTGTAAAGATTCTATTCCATTCTCCAGGTTTCCCCATTTCCATCATATCTGTTTTGACGAGGTGACCTTCCATACCAGTGCTTCGATATATCTTCCTTTGTCCTCAACCGAGGATTCCCCTCCACCGTGGTTGAAAAGGTCCTTGACTGTGTCTGTTCTATTTCCCACAATTCTGCTCCCATCCCTTCCTCTCCCACCTAGAACGACAATAGGGTTTCCCTTGTCATCACCTTCCACCCCACTAAACTCCACAGTCAACGCATCACCCTCTGCCATTTCCACCACCTCCAACAAGATACCATTACAACAGACATCTTTTCTCCCCTTTTAGCATTCTGAAGGAAACATCCCTTCTATGATACCCTGGTCAAATCCTCAAACACCTCCAACACCCCCTCCCTTTCCCACGGCACCTACCTGTTTAAGTGCAGGTGATGTAAAACATGCCCTTTTACCTCCTCTCTTCCCACCATCCAGGATCTCAAGCACTGCTTCCCAATGAAACCACAATTTATTTGTACTTCTTTCAATTTAATATGCTATATTGACTGCTCATGATGTAGTGGGGAGATCAAACGCATGTTGAGTAATTGCTTTTCATAACACCTCCATTCAGCCCGCAAACATGACACGAGCATGACACCAAATCCTGCCATTTTAATTCTCCGTCCCACTCCTAATCTGGCCTCAACCTCCTGCCTTGTTCCAATGAAGCTCAATGTAAGCTTGAGGAATAGTGCCTCATCTTTTAATCAGGCACTTTACAGCCATTTGAACTCAGCACTGAGTTCAACAATTTCACAACATAACTTCAGCCCTCTATTTTCTCGGTAATTATTCTACTATTCCCATTTTCACCTTCTCTAGACTGATCTTTTGTTTCCTCACTTGTCCCATTACCCACTCCTTTTGCCTTGCACCATCATCTTTTTTGTGATTTAATTTCTTCTGCCTTCTACCCAATCACAGGCCTTCCTGTTTCTTCTTCTCCCCTCCACCATACCCCGCCACCCGCCACCCACCCCCCCGCAACCACCACCGACAATCCCCTATCACCCCTTTCCCTGCCTCTGTACATGCTTTAAATTTGTTACAGCTCTAACTTTTCCCCATTGTGACAAAAGGTTAATTCTGTATCTTTCTTCATTGCCTGATCTGCTGAATATTTCCTGTATTTTCTGTTTTAATTCACACTTAAACTGTACAATAATGACATTTTGTTGATGTTTGCAAATGTTAATCTAGCTGAATATATCAAATTCAATCTCATATTTCCTGGAATGTGGCACCTTACAATGGATTTGTTTATTGACATTTTAAGGAGAATAAATGACCAAAGCATGAGGCTCATTTTACATGGTCTCTTATCTGCAATGAAGGTTAATAAATGGATTACCACAGAGAAATTAAACACCCTACAACTAGGATTGTAAAGATTCATGTATGGCTGATGTATAGTCTTTTCTATTGCTTGTGTATGCTCCATTTAGCTGTATTGATTATGGTAAAAGCCAATTCTTCTGCCATTCATCCATCCATTGCTATGGAACCTTCTTTTGTTCACAGGTATACAGCAACGGAACAACTTGATGCTAGTACAAATAAACAATGTACACTTGAATTGCAGATTAATGGTCCCATCTTTGCAAATGCTAATATGGCTGAATGCAGCAAATTCAAATTCTCATCGGTTAGTAAACACTGGGGTATGTCCAATTTCACAGCTCTCAGCCCCTGTATTATCCATCTACTGGGGGGAGAAAAGCTGATAAATAAGGCACATTTATTAAATATAGTCTATTTATGGAACCTACATTAGGCTCAAGCCAACTGGTTCATTAGACCTTGCTTGTTCTAAAGAGATTCCTGTTAAGGTCCGAAGTGCAATCTATGAAAGAAACATGAAACAGGGATTTAAGAAATGAATTAATCTCAGTACAACTAAATATATGCTATGAGGAGAGGTTGGATAAACTCGGATTGTTTTCACTGGAACGATGGAGGTGGAGGGGCGACATGATAGAGGTTTACAAAGTTAGGAGTGGCATGGACAGAGTGGATAGTCAGAAGCTTTTTCCCAGGGTGGAAGAGTCAGTTACTAGGGGATATAGGTTTAAGGCGCGAGGGGCAAAGTTTAGAGGGGATGTGCAAGGCAAGTTCTTTACACAGAGGGTGGTGAGTGCCTGGAACTTGCTGCTGGGGGAGGTGGTGGAAGCAGGTACGATAGCGACGTTCAAGAGGCATCTTGACAAATACATGAATAGGATGGGAATAGAGGGATACGGTCCCCGGAAGTGCAGAAGGTTTTAATTTAGGTAGGCATCAAGCAGCCTTGGAGGCCGAATGGCCTGTTCCTGTGCTGTACTGTTCTTTGTTCTTTGTTCTTTGTTCTATATGGAAGCAGCAATAACAACAACTTGCAGCTTTAATGTTGAAAAACATTCCAAGGTCTTTTACAGAGATAATGGCCCAGATTTTGTGGTCAGTGGTGAAGCAATGGTGCTCGCTGCCCATAAAGATCTCGCAATCGCTGTGGCATGGATTTCACCTTTCTCGATGTTGATATTGATATTTGAATCTAGCACCAAAGGGGATCTGCCGGCATCCAGCAACAGTGCTTAATCAAGTAGCCAATCACATTGAAGAATTCTCACAGACAGAAAACCAGGAAGTAATGTGCACTGATTATTCCTCAGTTTCATACATTTTACAGAGAGCGAAATAAAGGTTGGGACATGCAAATTAGAAGCTGAAATGTCATAAACAAACTTTTAAAAATATTCTGAAGAAGGGTCGCTGACCTGAAACGTTAACTCTGCTTCTCCCTCCATAGTTGCTGCCAGACCTGCTGAGTATTTCCAGCATTTTTTGTTTTTATTTCAGATTTCCAGCATCCGCAGTATTTTGCTTTTATTTAAAAAAAAATTTTGTTATATTAAAAAACTATGGAATTCTTATCATAATGGAAAAATTTTGCATTCCACAAATATAACATTAATTTTCCAGGGTTAGAGAGGTTGTTCAGAAGTAGTTATGACTTAGTTAAAAACCCAGTTACACCTCATTAACAAATTATTTTGGAAAAGGTCACAGACCTGAAACGTTAACTCTGTTTCTCTCTCCACAGATGCTGCCAGACCTGCTGAGTATTTCCAGCACTTTCTATTTTTATTGCAACTTGTTTAGTTTTTTTAACAGTAATTTTACAGCATAAAAGGGGAAGTTCTCATCAGTACAGTGATTTCTAGAGGTTGCCATCTGTGAGGACTTCAACAGTAGACCCTTTGGAGGAACAGGAAATCACTGATGCACCTGTGAATTTCCGCGTTTAACTGCGCATGTGTGGATGACAGGTGTTGCTGTCAGTTCTACAGGGTATTAATGGCAAACATTGACCAACAACTTCACTAGTGTCCAAGAGGACTAGAAACCTAATACCCCTGCCTAGTCTAGTCTACATCTAACACCAGTCCCATACTAAACTGTGGACTTTTAAATGCCCTCAGGGAAACTAGGGATGGGCAATAAATACTGTCTTACCAGTGTCGCTGACATTCTAAGAAACAGCAAATGAGAAAAAAGCAATAAACATAAGCAGATGAAAAAATCCAGTCCACTAACTCAACCAAGTTAACAATATTAATTTGATGCTAATAATATCCTTTTAACCAAGACAAAAGCTCGTTCAGCAATGAAAGAAAAACATGCATTTATATAGGGCCTTTCACACCCACCGGACATCCAAAAGCACTTTACAGCCAATGAAGTACTGTTGAAGTGTAGTCACTGCTGTAATGTAGGAAACATGGCACCAATTTGCATGCAGCAATGCCCACAAACAGCAATGTGATGATGGTTTTAAAATGTTGATTGAAGGATTAACGTTGGCCAGGACATCAGGGATGGGACTGAGTTTAACATCTCATCTAAAAGACAACACCTTCAACATTGCAGGACACCTTCAGTACAACACTGGAGCATCAGCCTTGATTTTTGTGCTCAAGCCCTTCCGCTTCTTTGGCCTCCTGTCTCGAGAGACAATGGGTAATTGCCTAGAGTGGCTATAAGGCCAATTCCGGAGTGACAAACTCTTCCACAGATGCTGCAGATAAAATTGGTTGTCGAGGCTGTTACACAGTTGGCTCTCTCCTTGCACTTCTGTCTTTTTTCCTGCCAACTTCTAAGTCTCTTCGACTCGCCACTCTTTAGCCCCACCTTTATGGCTGTCCGCCAGCTCTGGCGATCACTGGCAACTGACTCCCATGATTTGTGGTCAATGTCACAGGACTTCATGTCGCGTTTGCAGACGTCTTTGAAGCGGAGACATGGACGGCCGGCGGGTCTGATACCAGTGATGAGCTCGCTGTACAATGTGTCCTTGGAGATCCTGCCATCTTCCATGCAGCTTACATGGCCAAGCCATCTCAAGCACCACTGGCTCAGTAGGGTGTATATGCTGGGGATGTTGGCCATCTCAAGGAGTTCTGCATTGGAGGCACGGTCTTGCCACCTGATGCCAAGGATTCTCCGGAGGCAGCGAAGATGGAATGAGTTGAGACATCGTTCTTGGCTGACATACATTGTCCAGGTCTCACTGCCATAGAGCAAGGTACTGAGGACACATGCTTGAAACACTTGGAGTTTTGTGTTCCGTGTCAGTGCTTCATTTTCCCACACCCTCTTGGCTAGTCTGGACATAGCAGTGGACACCTTTCCCATGCGCTTGTTGATTTCTGCATCGAGAGACAGGTTACTGGTGATAGTTGAGCCTAGGTAAGTGAACTCTTGAACCACTTCCAGAGCATGGTCACTGATATTGATGGATGGAGCATTTCTGACGTCCTGTCCTATGATGTTCGTTTTCTTGAGGCTGATGGTTAGGCCAAATTCATTGCAGGCAGCCGCAATCCTGTCGAAGAGTCTCTGCAGACACTCTTCTGTGTGGGATGTTAATGCTGCACTGTTGAACTACAAGAAAGCCCCCAGCGAGCTAACATCCATAGCACTTAAAGTAGCCAGAAGTGCTGCACAAAGAACAGCCAGGCGCTGTGCAAATGTCTACTGGCAACACCTCTGCAGTTGTATTCAGCTGGTCTCCGACACGGGAAACGTCAGAGAAATGTATGATGGCATCATGAGTGCTTTTGGGCCAACCATCAAGAAGATTGCCCCCATCAAGTCTAAATCAGGGGAAACGATCACTGACCAACGCAAGCAAATGGACCACTGGGTGGAGCACTACCTAGAACTGTACTCCAGGGAAAATGTTGTCACTGATACTGCCCTCAATGCAGCTCAGTCTCTGCCAGTCATTGATGAGCTGGACGAACAGCCAACAAAATCGGAACTCAGTGATGCCATTGATTCTCTAGCCAGTGGAAAAGCCCCTGGGAAGGACGGCATTGAAATAATCAAGAGTGCCAAGCCTGCTATACTCTCAGTACTCCATGAACTTCTTTGCCTGTGCTGGGATGACATGCAGGACATGCGCGATGCCAATATCATCACCCACTATAAGAACAAGGGTGACCGCGGTGACTGCAACAACTACTATGGAATCTCCCTGCTCAGCATAGTGGGGAAAGTCTTCACTCAAGTCATTTTAAACAAACTCCAGAAGCTGGCTGAGCATGTCTACCCTGAGGCACAGTGCGGCTTTTGAGCGGAGAGATCCACCATTGACATGCTGTTCTCCCTTCGCCAGCTACAGGAGAAATGCCGCAAACAACAGATCCCCCTCTCTGTTGCTTTCATAGATCTCACCAAAGCCTTTGACCTCGTCAGCAGACGTGGTCTCTTCAGACTACTAGCAAAGATGGATGTCTACCAAAGCTACTAAGCATCATCACCTCATTCCATGACAATATGAAAGGCACAATTCAGCATAGCGGTGCCTCATCAGACCCCTTTCCTATCCTGAGTGGCGTGAAACAGGGCTGTGTTCTTGCACCTACACTGTTTGGGATCTTCTTCTCCCTGCTGCTCTCATAGCGTTCAAGTCTTCAAAAGAAGGAATTTTCCTCCACACAAGATCAGATGGTAGGTTGTTCAACCTTGCCCGTCTTAGAGCTAAGACCAAAGTACGGAAAGTCCTCATCAGGGAACTCAAGCCCTGGATTGGGACATAAACCCCAGAACATTGCGATTCAGAGGTGAGAATGTTATTAGTTGAGCCACGACTGACAAAATGAGCAGCTACTGCTGTATTTTATTTAAAAATCAATTCTATTTTGGTTGACTTTGGAGCAGAGAGCCAAAGACTTCCAAGACGTCAAAGCACTCTCACAATCTGCTCTCCGGTGGTTGGAATGCTGAGCTGCCGCTGCATAAGAGAGTCACATGCTTTCCTCTCCCAACCTCGTCACTCCTTGCCCAACTCCAGTCCTGAAGTGCTATAGTTCACAGCTTAGGCCTGAACTCAATATCAAAAGCCCTTATTGGAAGCGCACAGTTTTTTACATCCCAGGCTAAATCTACTCAGTGACCATCTTGTAGGAGCATTAGAAAAGATAGAAAAGGACTTAGGATAGCCATTAAGTGATTGCGCCAGGGTGAATGTTTCTCTGCAAGCATTAACATATGATGATCTGGATTATGCAGCTGAGGATGATTAAATCTGGTTATCCTTCAGCTATGCAGGGCATTGGTGAGACCACATCTGGAGTACTATGTACAGTACTGTCTCCTTATTTAAGGAAGGATGTAAATGCGTTGGAGGCAGTACAGAGAAGGTTTACTAGACTAATAGCTGGAATGGGTGGGCTGTCTTATGAGGAAAGATTGGACAGGCTAGGCTTGGATCCGCTGGAATTTAGAAGAGTAAGAGGCGACTTGATTGAAACACGTAAGATCCCGAGGGGTCTTGACAGGGTGGATGTGAAAAGGATGTTTCTCCTTGTGGGAGAATCTCGAATTAGGGGCCTCAAAGGGTCGTGAGTCTTTGGAATTCTCTTCCTCAAAAGGCAGTGGAAGCAGGGTCTTTGAATATTTTAAGGCAGAGGTCGATAGATTCTTGAGAAACAAGGAGATGGAAGGTTATCGGGGATAGGTGGAAATGTGGAGTAATCAGTTCACCCATGAACTCATTGAATGGAGGAGCAGGCTCGAGGGGCCGAGTGGCCTATTCCTGCTCCTAATTCATATGTTCGTAAGTAACAGAGGTCTATGGAGCGGCTGAAAGGTTACATGCATATGGCTGTCAGAGACATCTGTCTCCACTACTTCAGAATTCAATGGCAAGGTTGCACTGTAGGCAAACAGCAGCCTTGCCATTTTCTGCCAGTGAGCTCTTCAACAGCCTTAGAAGTTATCACACTGTGACCTCCTGCTGTGAAAATGCTTCCTCTCACCTGTCAGGGAGTGGACAAAGCGGGGGGAGACAGGGGGGGGGCAGGGTTCTGCTTGCAAAATTTCCACTCTGTCAAAAATTAGGGGTTAATTGCCCTTTTAAGTGCCTTAATTGGCGTAGTCGTTGTCCCTGCAAGCTCGCCTCAGGGAAAAGTACTCGCAGGCGGGAACGTGATGGGGAGCTGCCCAATCTTGCAGCAATCTCAATTTACACCCAGTGGCCTCAAAAGGGTCGGTAAGATTCTGGCTGTCGCTTTCCCGTGCTGTGGTCAGCAGAATGTGGTCACAATAATTGGTAGCACTCTTACTTCTGAGTCAGACCATTATGGGTTCAAGTCCCAATCCAGGATTTGAGCAAAAAGCATCTAGGCTGACAGTGGAGTACTGAGGGCGTGTTGCATTGTCGATGGTGCTGTTGTTTGGATGAGGCATTAAACCGAGGCCCCATTAGCCCTCTCAGGTGGATGTAAAACATCTCATGGCACTATTTTGAAGAACAGCAGGTGGCCTGGCCAGTATTTATCTCTCAACCAACATCATAAAAACAGAATTTCTGGTCATTATCACATTGCTGTTTGTGGGGGCTTGCTGTGTGCAAATTGACTGCTGTGTTTCCCACATTACAATAGTGATTACACTTCAAAAGTACTTCATTGGTTGAAAAGTGCTTTGAGATGTCCATGAAAGTTGCTATATAAACCTAAGTCTTTTTTTCCTTGAAGACTTCCTGGTACCTGATGTCCACCTAGCAAAGACGCAAACCCACACTTGTTAGTTGATCAATGACCAGCAACTGATTATTTTCTCAGGAAGATGTTATGCTTAGCAACAGAGGTCTGGAATCAAGTCCATCCACTGTGACAGACTTCTTATTACAATACATGAACTAAGCAAGTCCACAGTTCTCCAAGGCATTGTTGATGATTGATCAGCCGAACTGGCTCACTAATGAAAACTGCTGAAGGGTTTCCATGCATGTCAGAAAATGTGGCTAACTAAAAGAATGGCCAAATTGCCTTAGAGCAAACATGCCTGCATTAATATTTGTTGATTGGAGTAGAACATGAAAAAATAAATAAAATGAACCTAAGCCTTTGCATTTTTTGAAAAAAAACCAAGAAGTTATGGTCATTGTTGTCTGCAGTATTAAAAATTGACTGAAAATCAATTCAATAATGTTAAGAAAGGGAGACAATTGGATGATCCAAAGTTCAGGCCTAGACATTGAAATGAGGATTAATTTCCTTCTTTGTTAGATAAAATGCAACTTTTGCTTTGCATATTAATTCAGCCAATTTATTTTGTTCATAAACATAGTCCTGCAAAATGTTTTTTTTAATCTCCTTGCATGGATTCCTTTCCATGAAAGGATTTTCTTTCACTCAAAGCTATAACAATTAAACTTGTTTATTGTTTTGCATTGTTCTTTTTCCCTGTGGCTTGCTTTCAAGTATAGCTTCAGAGATCACAATAATAGCAGCAGCAGAATCTCTCTCCTTATTGTTTGCCTCCTTCTTCATTTCCTTTCTTACTATTTCTGTTTAAAAGTGGCTAAACTCCTGCTGGCTTCTTAGCACACTTGACGATCCAGAACAACCAGTCCAGAGAGTTATCCCCTTGTCATACAAGGATTTTCCGTTGTGCTTACATCAGACTCAGAAGTGACTTCTGTTGTCAGAAAATGCTAGAAATACTTGGCAGGTCTGGCAGAATCTATGGATAGGGAAACAGCATTAACATTCCAGTTCAATGACCTATCATCATCAGAATTATAAGAATATAGGAATAGGAGTCTCTTCTCATGCCTGCTCCTATCATTTTATTAGAAGACGGTTGATCTGTAACTCAACTCCAGTTAATTGCAGTTGCACCATATTCCTTGATATCCATACCTAACTAAAAATTATCTATCTCAATCTTGAAAATATCAATTGACCTAAAATCCACATACTTTTAGAGAAGCTAGTTCAAGGTTTCCACTACCATTTAAGGGAAAAGCGCTTGCTGATTTCACTCCAAAATAGCCGAGCTCTAATTTTAAGATTAGGCCCCTAGCTCTAGATTTCCCCACCTGACAAAATAGTTTCTCTGTATCCACCCTATCGAATGGCTTTATTATTTTAAACCCTTCAATTAGATCATCCTTCAACCTCCCAAGCTCAGGGGAATGAAATCCAAGTTTATGCAACCTGTCCTCATAATTTAATCATTTAAGCCTTTTATCATTTTGGTGAATCTGAATTGTTCTCCTCTCCAAGGCCAACATAGCTTTCTTACGGTTTCGTGCACAAAACTGAGTTCAGTACTCCAGATGAGGCCTGACCAAGACTGTATGACCGAAGCATCTCTTTAGTACAAGCCATTAGAGGGTAAAATCCTAAAACTCCCTCCCTAACAGCACTGTGGCTGTGCCTACACCACTTGGACTGCAGCAGTTCAAGAAGATGGCTCACCACGACCTTCTCAAGGGCAATTAGGGATGTGCAATAAATGCTGGCCTAGCCAGCAACGCTCAAATCCCACAAATGAATAAAAAAAACACTTGCCACATCCCACTAATCACAGAAAATTCATTTTATCACCACTCTGCCTCCTACCTCCCAATCAAACACAAACCCATGTCACAAAGTTACCTCCAATTCCATGTACTTTCATTTTTGCTAATAATCTCGTTTAGAACCTTAAGCCTCATTTAATGCCTTCTGAAAGTCTTTATAGACAATATTCATGGGCACTCCCCTATCTACTCTGCTAGTGATCTAATATCCAATAGATGTAGACATGACCTGCCCATCACAAATCCATTCTGACTCTCTTTGATCAGACCATACTTGTTCACACGTTCAATCACTCTGGCCCCGGTTTTAACTGGGGTCGTTGGGCAAGTGTCAGACAAGAGGCATAGGCCATTTTATCTCTCAGGCCTCATTTACATTCCAATGGATTGCTGGCCTCCCAATGTAGGCATGATACAGGCAGCCTGCTGACCTCTTACATACCATTCCACATATGAAGAGAATTTAAAGTAGGGATGCAACTCTTGAAGTGAGGTTGCATCTTTGCTTTCAGTTCTTGCTGTAGAACTTATTTGGTGTACAGTTTCAGGAGCACTGCTGCTTGGCAACTAAGTTGGAGCATAATTTCAGGAAGCTTTTGACTAAACAGCAGTACCTGACAGAGAAAGAGATGAGGAGAAGTGCAGCCTCCTGCTTCTCATATGCCTCCCTGGAGGTTATGATTGAGGAGGTGGGAGCAAGAAGGGAGGTCCTCTTCCCCACCTCCTGCAGCAGCACTCCCAGAACAACAGCGGCCCAGGCCTGAACAGAGGTCAGGGACAGGATTACAGCCACCATCATCACTCTCCACGGCTGCAATGCCAGAAGGGGTTCAATGGGTTCACAAGAGCAACAAAGGTGAGGCCACGTCTTCATTTCTCCAGCACTCCCTTGTAGCATTTCATAACATTCCTTTCACCCTCTACTCCATTAAGCTAAACAATTTCCTCCCTTCCCTCACATCCATCAACTTACTTTCTTAGGTGCACACTGCAGCACCTCTCTGTGTGCTACTAATTACAAGCATATCCACCTCTTTTCATATCCTCACACCATAAACTAACACCATTAATTGCTTGCATACTACCACTTGTGCAACCACCAAGTATTCCCAGCACTCCTCCCTTACTTCACATCACACACACTTTCCTTCGCATTCACTCTGCTCCATCATCATTGTAAGATTATAAAACATTTAACCTTACTAAATAACTTTTGTAGTAAAGTATAGTAGAAATATATGGCATAATACAAAAGGTGCCAAGGTAGAGAGATTGTGGGAAATTGTGTCAAACCGTAACAAGCCTACTGCAGCTGGAGCTAAAAGTTCTTGAAGAGCTGGCTGAGAACTATCTAGCAGGTCTCTCTCAAGTTGATAAAAAAGCACATGATGTAAAAACTTTGAGATAAGGGGAATATGAAGGGCATTACGTTATTATGTAAGGTTAATAACAGCCACATGAACAAATACCTGATTCATTAAGAAAGGCATGCACAGGGCATGCTAGCCACAGGGATGAACATGATTGGGGGTGGGGAGGGATTAATTGGATAAGAGCCAGGATAAAATAGACCCTCCTGGCCAGTTCATCACGGTGGAGAGAACCAGAAACAAGAAAACAAAGTGAAAAGTTGAGAGAGAGAGAGAGAAACAAAGAGAAAAGTAGAGAAATTCAAAGACCAAAAGCTGCAAGAGAGGATATGCGCTTCCTGTCCAGGATTAATATGAGAAATATAAAGCCCATGTTAGACTGTAAATCACTGCCCGGGTTTATTGCCATGGTTTGCATCAAGCTTAATAAACTTGTTCTGATTTTGTTTCGATGAGTAACTTCACAACTGAACTTACGTCACGTCCAATCCCATTGTGAGTAAGTGGTTAAATCTTCACAAACTGACTTTTGATAACACATTCCAGCTTGCTGTGCCTCCACTTCTAGACACATCCGCTATATGTGCCAGTCCCACATATCTCCACCAACCTTCTAACATTACTGGATGTCTGGGAGACTAAGGGAGAGGGTGCAGATTTCAGACTGACATTGGAGGTCCTGGTGGAGGACGTCTCGAGGAGGAGGGATGATGTATACCCACAGGAGGAAAGGATGCCACCTCACCATCCTGTTGCTCTCTCCTGCAGCAGCCTGGATTCCTGTCATCCTTCCATTCCTCGTACAGGCCAAGAGAAACCCTAGCAAGATGCCCATGGCCAAGCACACCCTTTCTCCCAGGGGTTCCTATAAGATGCCCAATAAGGGGGTGTAGCACAGCACATGCTCTTTTTAGACAAAGATCTCAGAGAATTAATGGAATAAATGTTGCTAGATTGTTTGTGAAGTCTTGACAAAGTGTCCCAGAAACTCTCCTAATGTGTTTTAGAGATTCTCTTCACAGCTCCAGCAACAAGTGAATCTAAAACGGTGACTATCCCTTTAAGTAGTTCTTGAAGTCCACACCGCCACCATGTTTACTCCCAAAGTCTGGTCGCTTTAAGAGAAAGCATTAGAACAAGTGCTCATCACCAAAATGCTATGCAGCCCCTATAATGAGCACTAGCAGGCAATTTATGTGGCAATTAATGCCTTAACATTCCTCTGGGTGACCATTCCTAGTGCAGACTACAACTCACAGAATCACAGAATTGTCGCAGCGCAGAAGGAGGCTATTCAGCCCATCGTGTTTGCACTGGCTCTCCGAAAGAGCAATTCACCTAGTACCACTCCTCCACCTTCTCCCCATAATCTTGCACATTCTTCCTTTTCAAATATCAATCTAATTCCCTTTTGAATGCTTCAGTTGAACCTGTCTCCACCACACTCTCAGGCAGCACATTCCAGACCTTAACCACTCGCTGCGTGAAAAAGTTTCTCCTCATGTCTCTTTTCCCTCTTACCAATTACTTTAAATCTGTGCCCTCTCGTTTTCGATCCTTTCACGAGTGGGAACAGTTTCTCCCCATCTACCCTGTCCGGACCCCTCATGATTTTGAATAGCTGTATCAAATCTCCTCTCAGCCTTCTCTTCTCCAAGGAAAACAGTCCAAACATCTCCAATCTATCTTCATAACTGAAGTTCCTAATCTCTAGAACCATTCTCATGAATCTTTTCTGCCTTCACATCCTTTGTAAAGTGCGGCGTGCAGAACTGGACGCAATACTCCAGTTGAGGCCAAACTAGTGTCTTATACAAGTTCAACATAACCTCCTTGCTCTTGTACTCTGTGCCCCTATTAACAAAGACCAAGATACTGTATGCTTTAAAAACAAGAAATGCTGGAACCACTAAGCAGGTCTGGCAGCATCTGTGGAAAGAGAAGCAGAGTTAACGTTTCGGATCAGTGACCCTTCTCCGGAACTGACAAATATTAAAAATGTCACAGGTTATAAGCAAGTGAGGTGGGGGTGGGGCAAGAGGTAACAAAGGAAAAGGTGTAGATTGGACAAGGCCACATAGCTGACCAAAAGGTCATGGAGCAAAGGCAAACTATATGTTAATGGTGTGTTGAAAGACAAAGCATTCGGACAGAAAAGGTGTTAACGAACTGAATATTGAACAGCAGCAAGTGCAAACATGAAAAAAAAACAGTGGGTAAGCAAACTGAACAAACTAAGATGAAATGAAATAAATGCAAAAAAAAGGTTGTAAAAAATGTAAAAAAGAAGAAAATTTCCAATTTCCACACTTCTCTCACCTTTACATGGTCCACCTCTGACACTTCCCTTCCCTTCCTCGACTTCTCTGTCTCCATCTCTGGGGATAGGTTGTCTACTAATATCCATTATAAGCCCACCGACTCCCACAGCTACCTCGACTACACTTCTTCACACCCTACCTCCTTTAAGGACTCCATTCCATTCTCCCAGTTTCTCCGTATTCAACGCATCTGCTCTGATGATGCTACCTTCCATG
The DNA here is from genome assembly GCF_036365525.1 of Heterodontus francisci. Taxonomy (NCBI): domain Eukaryota; kingdom Metazoa; phylum Chordata; class Chondrichthyes; order Heterodontiformes; family Heterodontidae; genus Heterodontus; species Heterodontus francisci. The sequence continues at coordinate 151,801,182 of NC_090373.1, read as the reverse complement.
ACGTTGCTTCTGGCATGACCTCCTTTTTCCTCAACCGAGGATTCCCCCCACTGTTGTTGACAGGGCCCTCAACCGTGTCCGGCCCATTTCCCGTACCTCTGCCCTCAATCCTTCCCCTCCCTCCCAGAACCGTGACAGGGTTCCCCTTGTCCTCACTTTCCACCCCATCAGCCTCTATATCCAAAGGATCATCCTCCGCCATTTCCGCCACCTCCAGCGTGATTCCACTACCAAACGCATCTAACCCTCCCTTCCCCTGTCAGCATTCCAAAGGGATCGTTCCCTCCACGACACCCTGGTCCACTCCTCCATTACCCCCACCACCTCGTCCCCGTCCCATGGCACCTTCCTCTGCAATCGCAGGAGGTGTAATACCTGCCCATTTACCTCCTCTCTCCTCACTATCCCAGGCCCCAAACACTCCTTTCAGGTGAAGCAGCGATTTACTTGTACTTCTTTCAATATAGTATACTGTATTCGCTGCTCACAATGTGGTCTCCTCTACATTGGGGAGACCAAGCGCAGACTGGGTGACCACTTTGTGGAACATCTCCGCTCAGTCCGCAAGCAGGATCCTGAGCTTCCGGTTGCTTGCCATTTCAACACTCCCCCCTGCTCTCACGCTCACATCTCTGTCCTGGGTTTGCTGCAGTGTTCCAGTGAACATCAACGCAAGCTCGAGGAACAGCATCTCATCTACCGATTAGGCACACTACAGCCTGCTGGACTGAACATTGAGTTCAAAAATTTCAGAACATGACAGCCCACCATTTTACTTTCATTTTTAGTTGTTTTTTCTTTTTTCTTTTTTTCTTTTTTACATTTTTTACAACCTTTTTTTTGCATTTATTTCATTTCATCTTAGTTTGTCCAGTTTGCTTACCCACTGTTTTTTTTCATGTTTGCACTTGCTGCTGTTCAATATTCAGTCCGTTAACACCTTTTCTGTACTACTGCTTTGTCTTTCAACGCAGCATTAACATATTGTTTGCCTTTGCGCCATGATCTTTTGGTCAGCTATGTGGCCTTGTCCAATCAACACCTTCTCCTTTGTTATCTCTTGCCCCACCCCCATCTCACTTGCTTATAACCTGTGACATTTTTAATATTTGTCAGTTCCGAAGAAGGGTCACTGATCCAAAATGTTAACTCTGCTTCTCTTTCCACAGATGCTGCCAGACCTGCCGAGTGGTTCCAGCATTTCTTGTTTTTATTTCAGATTTCCAGCATCCACAGTATTTTGCTTTTATTATACTGTATGCTTTATTAACCGCTCTCTCAACCTGTCCTGCCACCTTCAATGACTTATGCACATATACACCCAGGTTCCTCTGTTCCTGCACACCCTTTAGAATTGTATCCTTTATTTTATATTGTCTCTCCATGTTCTTCCTACCAAAATGTATCACTTCACATTTCTCCGCATTGAACTTGTGCCCATTCCACAAACTTGTCTATGCCCTGTTGAAGTTATGTACTATCCTCCTCACAGTTCACAATGCATATCATCCGTAAACTTTGAAATTATGCCCTGTACACCAAGGTCTAGGTCATTAATATACATCAGGAAAAGCAAGGGTCCCAACGCTGACCCCTGGGGAACTCCACTACAAACCTATCTCCAACCCAAAAAAAATCCTTTTACCACTAGTCTTTGTTTTCTGTCACTCAGCCAATTCTGTATCCATTTTGCTACTGTCTCGTTTATTCTATGAACTGTAACTTTGCTCACAAGTCTGTTGTGTGGCACTGTATCAAAGGCCTTTTGGAAGTCCATGTACACCACATCAACTGCATTGCCCTCATCAACCCTCTTTGTTACCTCCTCAAAAAAACTCCAGCAAGTTAGTTAAACATAATCTTGCCTTAAGAAATCCGTGTTGACTTCCTTTAATTAACCTGCATTTGTCCATGTGACAATTAATTTTGTCCCGAATTCATCTTTCTAGAAGTTTCCCCACCACTGATGTTAAACTGACTGGCCTGTAGTTGCTGAGTTTATCTTTACACTCCTTTTTGAACAAGGGTGTAACGTTTGCAATTGTAAATCAATTGTAAACCCTTCTTGTGTCTGAATTACCTCCTCTTTCACTATTTCACCTTCACCTGGGTTGCATCTTTTTCCTTGGTAAAGACCAATGCGAAGTATTCATTTAATACCTCAGCTATGCCCTCTGCTTACATGTGCAAATCCCCTTGTTGGTCCCTAATCGGCCCCACACCTCCTTTTACCGCCTTTTTACTATTCATATGTCTATAGAAAACTTTGGGATTCCTTTTTATGTTAGCTGCCATTCTGTGTGCATATTTTCTCTTTGCTTCTTTTATTTGTCTTTTCACTTCCCCTCTGAACCTTCTATTGGTTCTCAATAGTATTCTCTACCTGGCATCTGTCATAAGCACACTTTTTCTTCTTTGTCTTAATTTCTACCTCTTTTGTCATCCAGGGAGCTCTGGATTTGTTTACCCTACCTTTTCCCTTCGAGGGAACATACCTTGACAGTGCCCGGACTATCTTTTCTTTTAAGATAGCCCATTGTTCAGCTACCGTTTTTCTTGCCAATCTTTGACTCCAGTTTATTCATCCCAGATCTGTTCTTAGCCCATTGAAGTTGGCTTTCCCCCAGTTAATTATTCTTACTCTGGATTGTTTTTTGTCCTTTTCCATAGTCAGCCTAAATCTTATGATACAATGATCACTATCCCTTAAATGCTCTCCTAGTGATACTTGATGCACTTGGCCCACCTCATTCCCAAGAACACAAAAACAGAAGAAATAGGAGCATAAGTAGACCATCTGGCCCATCAAGCCTGCTCCGCCATTCAATACGATCATGGCGGATCTTGGGCTTCAATTCCACTTTCCTGCCCACTCCCCAAATCCCTTGATTCCCTGCGAGACCAAAAATCTATCTATCCCAGCCTTAAATGTATTCAACACTGGAGCATCCACAAGCCTCTGGGGTAGAGAATTCCAAAGATTCACAACCCTTTGAGTGTAGTAATTTATCCTCATCTCAGTCCTGAGTGATCGGCCCCTTATGCTGACACTGTGCTCCCGCATTCTAGATTTCCCCAACCAGAGGAAACAATTTCTCCGCTTCTACCCTATCAAGCCCTTTCAGCATCTTGTATGTCTCAATTAGATCGCCTTTCATTCTTCTAAACTCCAGAGAATATAGCTCAATTTACTCAAACTCTCATCAAAGGATAACCTCCTCATCCCAGGGACCAATTTAGCAAATCTTCGCTGCACTGCCTCTAGTGCAAGTATATCCTTTTTTAAATGTGGAGAACAAAGCTACACACAGTATTCCAGATGCGGTCTCACCAAAGCCCTGTACAATTTTAGGAAGACTTCTTTATTCCTGTACTCCAATCCCCTTGCAATAAAACCAACATGCCATTTGCCTTACTAATAGCCTGCTGCACCTGCATGTTAACTTTGTGCGTTCCTTGTACAAGTACCCCCAAGTCTCACTGAACATCAACATTTATCAGTTTCACACCTTTTCAAGAATATTCTGCTTTTCTATTTTTACTACGAATGTGAACATCTTCATATTTCCCTACATTATACTCCATTTACCACCTAGTTGCCCACTCACTTAACCTGCCGATATCTCTTTGCAGCCTGTCTATATCCTCCCTGCAGCTTACCTTTCCACCGAGCTTTGTATCATCAGCAAACTTAGATACATTACTCTCTGTCTCTTAATCCAAGTCATTACTATAGAGTGTAAATAGCTGAAGCCCCAGCACTGATCCTTCTGGCACCCCGCTATTCACAACCTGTCAACTTGAAAATGCCCCATTTATGCCCACTCTGTTTTCTGTCTGTTAACCAATCCTCTTTGCATGCTAATATATTACCCCCAACACCATGAGCCCTTATCTTGCCTATTAATCTTTTATGTGGCACTTTATCGAATGCCTTTTAGAAATCCAGGTATACTACGTCTACTGGTTCCCCTTTATCTACTCTACTAGTTACACCCTCAAAAACCTCTAATAAATTTGTCAAACAGAATCTCCCTTTAGTAAAACCATGCTGACATGTATTTTTTTAAATCATTCATGGGATGTAGGCCAGAATTTATTGCCCATCCCTAATTGCCTTAGAGAAGGTGGTGGTGAGCTGCCTTCTTGAACCGCTGTAGTCCATGTGAGGTAGGTACACCCACAGTGGAAGGGAGTTCCAGGATTTGGACCCAGTGACAGTGAAGAAATGGTGATATAGTTCCAAGTCAGGATGGTGCGTGGCTTGGAGGAGAACTTGCAGGTGGGATGTTCCCATGCATTTGCTATCCTTATCCTTCTATGTGGTAGAGGTCGCAGGTTTGGAAGGTGCAGTCTAAGGACCCTTGGTGCGATGCTGCAGTGCAGCTTGTACATGGTACACACTGTTGCTTGCCACATATCAGCCCAAGCCCGGATATTGTCCAGGTCTTGCTGCATTTCTACATGGACTGCTTCAGTACCTGAGGAATTGTGAATATTGCTGAATATTGTGCAATCATCAGTGAACATCCCCACTTCTGACCTTATGATTGAAGGATTGATGAAGCAGCTGAAGATGGTTGGGCAGTAATTAGCCGGGTTGGACTTGTCCTGCTTTTTGTGTACAGGACATACCTGAGCAATTTTCCACATTGCCGGGTAGATGACTGTGTTGTAGCTTTACTGGAACAGCTTGGCCCGGGGCGCGGCAAGCTGGGGAGCACATGTCTTCAGGACTATTGCTGGAATATTGTCAGGGCTCATAGCCTTTGCAGTATCCAGTGCCTTTAGTCGTTTCTTGATATCATGTGCAGTGAATCAAATTGGCTGAAGACTGGCATATGTGATGCTGGAAACTTCAGGAGGAGGCTGAGATGGATCATCAACTTGGCACTTCTGGCTGAAAATAGTTGCAAATGCTTCAGCCTTATCTTTCGCACAGATGTGCTGGGCTCCCCCATCATTGAGGATGGGGATATTTGTGGAGCCACCTCCTCCAGTTAGTTGTTTAATTGTCCACCACCATACATGGCTGGATGTGGCAGGACTGCAAAGCTTAGATCTGACCCGTTGGTTATAGGATCGCTTAGCTCTGTCTATCGCATGCTGATTACGCAACTTGGCATGCAAGTAGTCCTGGGTTGTAGCTTCATATATCATACTATGCTTTTCCAAGTGCAATGTTAAGACTTCTTTAATAATAGTCTCTAACATCTTCCCAACAACTGGTATTACGCTAACTGGCCTGTAGTCCTGTTTTCTCTCTGTCTCCTTTCTTGAAAAGCGGTGCAACATTTGCCAACTTCCAATCTGATGGGACCATTCCTGAATCTAAGGAATCCTGGAAAATCATAGCCAGTGCATCCACTATCTCTGCAGCTATCTCTTTTAGAACCCTAGGTTGTAGGCCATCTGGTCCTGGGGACTTGTCAGATTTTAGTCCCTCAACTGTCTCCAATACTTTTTCTTGGCTGATATGAATTTCCTTAACTTCCTCACTCTTTTTAGCCCTGAGGTTACTGCCTATTTCTGATATTGAACTTGGGTCTTCTACTGTGAAGACAGACACAAAATATTTGTTGAATGCCTCTGCCATTTTTTCATTCCCCATGATGATTTCTCCTGTCTGTGCCTTGAAGGGACCAATGTCTACTTTAGCTGCTGTTTTCCTTTTTATGTACTTATAAAAGCTCTTACAATCTGTTTTTATATTGCTGGCTAGTTTACCCTCATATTCTATTTTTCACTTTTTATGAACTTTTTGGTGGCCCTTTGCTGGTTTCTAAAATGCTCTCAATCCTCAGACTTGCCACTATTTTTGCAACCAGGTCTAGCAGTGGCTCCTTTCTCATTGGACTAGAAACATACTGCTGTTGAAAATTTTCCTGAACACAATCTAGGAACTCTTGCCCCTCACTGCCCTTTACACTAATACTATCCCAGTCTATGTTTGGATAATTAAACTCCCCCATTATAACTACCCTATAATTTTTTCACCTCTCTGTAATTTGATTGAAAATTTGTTCCTTTACATCCTTCCCACCAGTTGGTGGCCTATAGACAATGTAACTGCACTTTTTTTGTTCCTTAGCTGTAGCCAAAGATATTCTGTCTTCGACCCCTCTTGGACATCCTTTTGCTTCAGCACTGCAACCAATCAATACCGCCACCCCTCCCCCTTTTTCCCTTTCCTAAACACCTTATATCCAAGAATATTTAATACTCCATCTTGCCCTTCTTTGAGCCAGGTCTCTGTTATAGCCACAACTTTATATTTCCACATGGCAATCTGTGCCTGTAACTGGTGCATTCACCTACATGCATATTAACCCAGATTTAGACTTTATTACTTTCTCCCTTGCCTGACCTCACCTAATAACTTACTATTCTCTACACTAGTGCTATTTATCTCTGCCAGTATTCCACACACCTTGATATTCCTCTCTGACATTTCCTCCTGGTTCCCACACCCCTGACAAGTTAGTTTAAACCCTCCTCAATTGCACTAACAAATCACCCCGCAAGGAAATTTGTCCCAGCTCTGTTCAGGTGCAACCAATCCAGCCTGTACAGGTCCTCCCTTCTCCAGAACTGGTCCCAGTGTCCCAGGAATCTTAAGCCCTCCCTCCTGCACCATCTTTCCAGCCACACATTCATCTGCACTATCCTCCTCCTTCCACTTGTGCGTGGTACTCGAGTAATCCGGAGATTACTACTTTTGAGGTCCTGCTTGCTAATTTCTTACCCAGCTCACTAAACTCTTTCTGCAGGACCACATCCCTCTTCCTCCCTATGTCATTGGTACCGATGTGGAGCATGACTGCTGGCTGTTCACCCTTCCCCCTCAGCCATTCAGTGACATCCTTGACCCTGGTACCAGGGAGGCAACACACCATCCTGGATTCACATCTGCGACCACAGAAACATCTGTTTGTTCCCCTGACTATTGAATCTCCTATCACTATTGTTCTTGCAGTGTTCTTTGTGCCCCCCAGTGCAGCTGAGCCAGCCATGGTGCCATGGCTTTGGCTCGGCTGCACTCCCCCGCTGAACCATCACTTTCCTCAGTATTCAGAATTGAATACTGAAGAGTGAGACACATTCAGAAGTCTCCTGCACTACCTGCCTGTTTCTTCTTGACTGTCACCCATTCCTTCTCTCCCTGCGCAGGGTGACCACATCTAAAAACGTGCTATTCACGAAGCTCTCAACCTCATGGATACACTGCAGTGACACCAGCTGCTGTTCAAATTAAAAAACCTGGAGCTCAAGTTGCTGCAACTGCCGACCCTTTCTGCACATATGGTTATCCAGGATACGAGAAGCATCCTGGAGTTGCCACAGAGCACAGAATGTGCACTCTCGAGGTTGCAGCAGCCCTGTCATTCCTTTATCTGTTATTTAATAACCTTGCTACTGCTAACAAATCTTTACCAATACTAATAAACCTTACTACTATTAATAAACCTTATTAATGTTACTAAACCTGATTAATACTGATAAACCCAACTAATACTTAATATATCTTATTCATAGTAATAGCTCTTACCTTAAAGAAGATAAGAAACATCAGTTTATTTCCTAGTTTAGATAACTAGGAACCTTCCGAATGGTGGTGGTTAGCCCTGCTCCTTTCTCGCTGTTTCCCTCCGCTCTCAGGGAATAGTCGCTCTCTCTCCTCGACTCTTTATGCTCCACTCCTCTCTCGCTGTTTCCCGCTGCTCTCAGGAACTCCTTTACCAAGATGGTGTCTTGCGCTAAATGTAGGCTAAACTGACATTTCAGCTCAAGGCCCCATCTTGAACACCTGAGAGGTTCTTTGGTACCTGAATACGCTGCCAAAAATTGCCCCCTATATTTGGACACTTTGCAGCTTTGAAAGAAGTGCAAACAGTTTGATTATAGGGTCCAGACTCCACCTTGGACAGAGTGTTGTCCACTTTGGACAAATTGGTGGGCCGTGCAAACTACGGCTTTGAAGAAGCCGCTCCTCTGCTGTAACCTGCTCTCCTACAGGTCTATGAAAGTGTTGAGTCCCAGTCCCACAGGAGTGGCAGTGGCACAATGGGAGTGGTACATGTTGGCATCCCTCAGGCCGTCAGCAAATCTGCTCCTTCACCACCCCTCAACCAATTTCTACCTGGGTGTTCGCAAGACTTTGTTATTGACATTTTCATACTTTGTATGACAATCAAAAAACAGTCTTGGATCTACTATTTTAGCAGTCATTAATCTATTTTTGTGAGAAACGTAGCCCACTTGATAATAATTTACACCAAGTCAAACTCTGAAGAAGTAAGTTTATTTAACGTTCTTGCAAGATCGGGTGTCCTACAAGCAGGCACCCCGATCAACATATTCAGTTCATGTTTATACAATACAAATCCATTTTTCCACGCCTTTAGTTTACATTAGTGGTTATAACATATTATGACACTAACCTATCCTATAGTTGCTACAGTCTCCTCCTCTGTTTACTTCTCCCCCTACTCTAACTTTCTAGCCCCTAACTCTTGTTGTTGTTTTACCTTATTTGGCTCTCCATTGTGTGTTTTAACTTGCATCTGTCAGCCTTTATCTTAGTGGGGCAGTTTCTTATTCACTACATCCTTTGTTCTAACTCTTGCTGTTTCTCTTTTCTCTGCCTAAGCACAATTTCTAACTGCTGTACTGTCTCAAGGTCTTTACTTACATACCCTTATCAGTTCTCTTTTTCAGTGATTTCATTATGTTGTGCAAAAATGACTTCTTGGTAATTTTCCACAAGCTGTAGAAACAACATTTCAGTATTTCTTATTCTCACATTTTAAAATTCAGGAGTTAATGACTGCCTGCATGAAAATAGCTGACAGGAATATTACATAAGCATGTTGCTTGTTCATACAGTAATATCAGCAATGGTCACCTCTCGGCTTATATTATCTTGAATCTGCAGTTCGCTACGTTTAGCACAGAATTCAATTCTTCAGCTGTCCAGACAGGAGCGAAGAGTTATCAATGCAACAGCAATCTTTGTGAAGGTATTTAAGGTTTTTTTTCTGTCATCACAAGAGGGCTTTATACACAGGGTTCTGACCTCTATTCTATGGCCATTGATTGGTGCCAATCATAGAGCCAGAATCCAAGGTTGAGAGCAGATAGTAGCGATATTATACACAGATAAGGTACTTTCTGTTCCCAGCTCTATCACAAAAAACACAGACATGTCATTATCAGTGTGAGCAGAAAAATAAATTGTCACAATCTTTCTAACTATCCACTGCAAAAGTGTAACTGTGGAATATCACAGCTTTGGAAGCATTGTGCATTTTACCCTGCAGCTGCCTTCACTATAATAAGTTGGTACATTGTGGCAATGTTACACTTTACAGTATTTGTTTATGTGTAATTATCAGAATGAAGAGGAACAAATGCTGTGGTGTTTTTCTTATTGCAACACAATGCTGCTCCTCTTGCTTTGCACCAGGTCTTTCTGGTGGGCTGGGCACTACACTGGCATTACATTGAATTGCCCTCAGGACTGAATGCCATCATCAGTCTGCAACTTTTGCATGTCTATTGGGCCCCCACCTGCCTGGGATTATTGGTGCAATTTTTAAAATTACATGAAGTTGGCCCAGACCCAGTGAGTTGCTGCAATTAATGAATACCTCATTATCGTCAGACACAGGGGAGGGAGGGTTAAGGTTGGGTTCTCTGATGATATTTGTGGTAATTCCCCTAAACTGGGTTTGCCAATCCTCTAGAACTGTCCTGGAGTCTCCAGGAATTAAGCATTAATCTCCAGGCACTGCTGAAAGGAAACTGGGAGAAAAATCAGAGCAGAATTTTTTTTAAAATGTTTATTTTCTTTGAACGATTTTTGTTTATTGGTGATAAAAATATTGGAGATCAGGAAAATTGGCTGCTTGACTGGTCATCCAATCAGGTAATGAAGGGTCTTTCCCTTTCCAATTGGCAAGGGAAGGTGGTACATTGTGAGGATGGACGTATTGGGCGGCCAATGGTGGAAGTGTGGGGGCAGGGTGGTTGGAGGTAGGAACTCATATGACAAAATCACCAAGAATATGTCCAATCATAGTTGCAACTGGTAGGTCTGCAGTTTGCTGGTTTCTCCTTCTTAAATAATGGAGTGACAGTTGCAATTTTCTAATCCAAAGGCTCAATACCAGAATCCAGACAGCTGTGGAAAATGAAGACTAATGTATCCACAGTTTACTAGCATATGGCTTCTAGTTGGCAGTCATTGAAGAATCCTGAGCAACATAGACCTCAACTAATTTCTCCAAAGGTCCTTCAATAGGCACCTAACTTACATATTCATGGGGCCTAATGCCTGGTTTAAGCATCAACCACCAAAAAATAGGTTCCATGGAATTTAACAATGGGGCCAACAAATGTGCAGATTGGCTGCAGGCTCTCCCACTGCTAAATTGGCATGCTTCTTGCCCGTTTTAAGCCAAAAAAAAATGAATGCAACACATATCAATTTCTACCTCACTATACTTTGCATATATCTTTCTGTCCTATCCTTGAAGCTATTATATAGTAAAATCTGTAACTTAAAGCACAGGTCAACATTTACTTAAATAAATACTTAGGCCCAGGCTTGAACCCCCATAGATGTAGGATGCTGACTTCTTTCTGGAATTTTTAAGGCAGCTATGTCTTGTTTCTGACTCACCCCTAAACCCCACCCCATCCCACCCCCACAACTCCCCCATTCCCTTTAGGATGGGCCAGTCGACCTGCCAGAATGTTTGATATGTGATCCGAGTGGCATGCGTGCCTACCAGTGGCACACAAATGAAGGAGCCTTTCAAGATCCGGAAGATCACCCCAGGGTCAGTAGTGGAGATTTCTAGCAGACATGATTCCTGTGTGATTGCTGGGATCACTGGCCCACAGCATTTCAGGACCACTTTTTATTCCTACTATTGGCTCATTTGGATCGCTAAGAAATACATCAGTGTAGAGGAATAATGTTGGGCTGCAAGCACTAGGCAAGCTGGCATCACTCTATGTGATTCAGAGTGCTGCTTTCAGTTTCAGGGAGAGTCAGATCACCTGCATGCACAAACTGGTTGGTGCAATTTAAGGCTTTATTTAATGTTGTGGTGTAGTAAGAGCACTAATAATATCTCTGATAAAAATAGAGATAAAAATATCTTATGTCCTGCTAATTAAAGGTTGGCAGAGATGCAAACAGTCAAAGTCTAGCTTCCAGCTGACAGCATAGATGGAATGGCTGTTGCTCTCCAAATTAATCCTGACATAAGCTAAACATACCTTGGGGTAAGATTCATGCCAAGATAAGCATTGCAATGTAAGCTGGCAATGGATTAATCACCAAATTAATTGCTCCCACTTCATCATAACACATTGTCAGCATGCATCTGATGGGCATGTGTAAAATAAGAAAGCAGCACTACGCCTGAGGGGATGCCACATGGAGGGCCCAAAGGACAAATGGGACATTTCTGCAGACTCAGCCTTGTTACTTCAAATACTGAGGAGAGATTAAAGTACCAGCTCTCAGAAAACAAGATACAGTATATAGTTTGGTCATTGCTCAGTCGCGTAAATGCTTCTGTGCATTTTATTTTGCAAGCAAACACTTTAAGGTAGACTTTCCCACTCACTTTGCTGCTGGCTTCAGCACAGATCGATCAGTCAGGGAAATTGAGCCTTTGGCCCGTTTCTAAGATTCTAAGCATGCACAATTTGCTCACCAGCATCAAGTAAAATGTACAAGATCCCAGAAGTTATTTAATTTAATTATCTTGAAAAGATGGTTTTCTGGCTGTCTCCCTGGGAATGCATCATTTGCTTTGAGATCATGAAATAATTGATGCCCGGGGGTGGGTGGGGGGTGGTGGGGGTGGGGGGCACATTCTGGCTATTGACTGTTGAATTGTTGCAGTTCACTGGGCTGGATGTGTGCTTTCTGGATTTCTTTGCCTGCATTTTTTCTCGCATTTGTTTTTGCTGTAGTTTTTGAAATTGTTCTTTCCTCTATGGGATTTACTCATCACTGTATGTCTGGGAGCTAAAATTTTAGAAGCGACAATTGAAACTCAAGAGATGGGAATTCCACCGGTGGTTATTCTATCACCTACACACTTAAAGGAGGATCTGAGGAGAGATCAGAACTGGCCTGACGCAAGGATCTACATCAATAGACCAATGCACAACCACATGGGTATGTCAGAGAACATCAGCTTTTCCTTGACCAGGGAGACAGTCATGAGGTTATGCGATCTCCCGCACAGTTGCGGCCAGGCACTGCGGGGGGTGCTTTTCATACTCTAAAACATTGGAGCTTTATTAGCAAAATACTTCAGCATGCAGGACTGAGAGCTACATTTTCTGGCCTTGACAGTTGATTATTTAGGGAACAGGACAGAGTGCCATCACTAGAATTCTATTTCTATATAGGTAGCAATGAGAGTTGTTATGCCAATGTGCTGTTTTGAATGATAATTTTCTTTAATCCACTGCATGGAGATATGAATTTTTTTAAGACATCATTTAAAAGACATTTAAAACAGGATGACTGCTAGTAGCTTAAGATGATCACCTAGTTTGCTGCACTGTATCCTACATTGCAAAGGACTGTGAGGCGGGAGACAAAATGTCTGCTCAGTCCCCAGCAAGAACCAAGACCCAGGAAGTTTAAAGGAACTAACTGTTCTTTCAGAAAGCAGAGAAACACTGCTAACTGCTATGTTTGAATAGCTGTGTGACAGTCATGTGACAAGCTCCTCCCCATCTGTGGTTTTAAGCTCTTTGCAGCAAAGGAGAAGCAACTGGACTCTGACATGAACAGAGCCGAAGTGGGGATTCCTCTCTCTCTCTCTATCTCTCCATTCCAACTTGAAAGTTTTCAAATCCTGCTTGTTGACTGATCATCTTTGCATACTCCAGCTACAATCAGAAACCCCATTGGAGGAAATCATCCATATTGTTATCTCCAAGAGACTTATCGAACCAGTCAACTACCTCTTCAAACTAAAAGCCACCGAATTCAGCTAGTAGCCAGCCGAATCACCAAATTCCACAGACTGTATACCTTTTTTCAATGGACTCTAACTCAACCAATCTACCTATCCCCACTCTGTAACATATTTGTATTTATGTAAACCACTAGTGTGTGTGTGTGTGTGTGCGAGTAAATGTTAGCGCATTGTTTATTATTTCATTAGTTCGATTTAGGACGCTGATATCGAGGAGGCTGTGCAGGCTGTGGGCTGGCCCGCTCGACAGGGTCGCGACCCCCACCGGACACCTCCCCCCTTCCCCGCTACACCACCTTCCCCCCAAGCACCCCCTCCCCAGCTCACCCCCTGCACCCCACCCTCTGCATGGAGAGTAAAAGGCATTAAAAGCCCCTGCTCCTCAAAATTCTTGGTGCAGCGAGTGAGGGGTAGACCTGGCAGGATTGATTTCATCCCATGAATCCTAGAAGAAAATATCGTGAATAAATCATGGTAGTTTTAATTTTTTTTAAAAATTAGACCGGCAAAATTTTGTGTTGAGGTTGAAACTACACAAGGCAACCTCAACTTTACATGGGGACCGCATTGTGAGGGAGCTGATGAAATGTTTTATTACCTGCACCCCCACCCCCTCCCCCCCGCAATTCCTTCCCAGCAACCCCCTCGTGCCCCCCCCAGCTCACCCCCCCCGCACCCCTTTCCCCCGCACCCTCACACCCCCTTCCCAGCTCCCCCTGACACCCCCTTCCCAGCTCCCCCTCGCACCCCCTTCCCCTGCACCCCCTCCACTACACCCCTGCACCCCCTCTTCCCAGCTCCCCCCCGCAACCCACTTCCCTCAACACCCTCCACCCCGTACCGCTCCCCCTCCCCCGCATCCCTCCCCCCCACCCCCGCACCCCCTCCCCCCCACCTCCTCCCACCTATCCCTGAGCAGGGGCCCTAACAACCCCACTGCCTTGTGGGTGTCTTGGGAGAGACCAAGGCTAAGGGAGTAAACCCTAACAGAAAATCCGGAGCGGAACCCCAAAGGCGGTCATGTTTCACCTTTGGCATGTTTCCGTCAGTTCCTGCAGCCATACCGGTGCAAGATGTCATGCTCTGCAGTCCTTTGGATCCCACCAGGAAGGCCGAGAAGGGGGTTTTGACACTTGGGCAACTTACAACCTCCATACATCCGCCCAGGCATGCGCCATGGAGAGGTCACTCCATAGTCGCCTCACAGCGACCGAAACAACACGGGAGGCAGCAGTTACGAGTTACAAGTCCAGCTCAATTGGCGTAGAGATTGGGCGCCACGGGTTGCCTTTGTCGGTGGGAGAGGTCATCGCACCTCACTGGACAGCAATCACCCGCCTCAAACCGGGCAGCCCGCTGTCAGTAAGGTTCTGTCCCGTCACAGTCCACCTGCTTCAATGGGTGCTTGGAGATCAGGGTCATTGCCCGACAAGTGGACTTTAACACTGCACTAAACAGCACGACAAAAAAAGGAAAGAAGGTACCAGCCCTTCGTTTTGCAAGCTGGAACATCAGAACTATGTGTCCTGGCCTGTCGGAAGACCCGACACAAACCAACGATTCTCGGAAGACCGCCATCATTAACAACGAACTCAGTAGACTCAATGTGCACATTGCAGCACTTCAGGAGACATGCATCCCTGCGAGCGGCTCTCTAAGAGAGCAAGACTACACCTTCTTCTGGCAGGGTAGGGATCCTGAAGAACCAAGACAGCATGGAGTGGGCTTCGCCATCAGAAACTCCTTGCTCAGCATGATAGAGCCACCTTCAAATGGCTCGGAACGCGTACTGTCCATCCGACTGCTCACCGCCTCTGGTCCAGTACACCTCCTCAGCATCCATGCTTCAACACTCTGGTCCCCACATGAAGTTAAAGACCAGTTCTATGAGGAACTCCATAATATCATTAGTAGCATCCCCAATACCGAACATCTGTTCCTGCTGGGGACTTTAATGCCAGGGTTGGGGCCGACCATGACTCATGACCCTCCTACCTTGGGCATATGGCATTGGAAGGATGAATGACAATGGACAGAGACTGCTGGAGTTGTGTACCTATCACAACCTCTGCATCACCAACTCGTTCTTTCATACTAAACCCTGTCACCAGGTTTCTTGGAGGCACCCAAGACCACGTCGTTGGCACCAGCTGGACCTCATCATTACAAGGTGAGCCTCTTTAAACAGCATTCAAATCACATGCAGCTTCCACAGTGCGGTCTGCGACACTGACCTCTCCCTGGTGTGCAGCAAGGTTAGACTCAAACCAAAGAAGTTACATCACTCCAAGCAGAACGGCCGCCCGCGCATCAACACGAACAGAATTTCTTATCCACAGCTGTTACATAAGTTTCTAAAGTCACTTGAAAAAGCCCTTCAAAACACTCCTGCAGGGGATGCAGAGACCAAGTGGGCCCACATCAGAGGTGCCATCTATGACTCAGCAATGATCACCTATGGCAAATGTATGTAGCAGAATGCAGACTGGTTTCAATCTCATTTTGAAGAGCTGGAACCTATCATAGCCGCAAAGCGCATTGCACTGTTGAACTACAAGAAAGCCCCCAGCGAGTTAACATCCGTAGCACTTAAAGCAGCCAGAAGCACTGCACAAAGAACAGCCAGGCGCTGTCGCAAATGACTACTGGCAACACCTATGCAGTCGTATTCAGCTGGCCTCCGACATCGGAAACATCAGAGGAATGTATAATGGCATTAAGAGAGCTTTTGGGCCAACCATCAGGAAGATCGCCACTCTCAAATCTAAATCAGGGGACACAATCACTGACCAATGCAAGCAAATGGACCGCTGGGTGGAGCACTACCGAGAACTGTACTCCAGGGAGAATGTTGTCAGTGAGAGCGCCCTCAATGCAGCCCAGTCTCTGCCAGTCATGGATGAGCTGGACGAACAGCCAACAAAATCGGAACTCAGTGATGCCATTGATTCTCCAGCCAGTGGAAAAGCCCCTGGGAAGGATGGCATTACCCCTGAAATAATCAAGAGTGCCAAGCCTGCTATACTTTCAGCACTGAATGAACTGCTTTGCCTGTGCTGGGATGAGGAGCAGTACCACAGGGCATGCGCGATGCCAATATCATCATCCTCTATAAGAACAAGGGTGACTGCGGTGACTGCAACAACTACCATGGAATCTCCCTGCTCAGCATAGCGGGGAAAGTCTTCACTCGAGTCGTTTTAAACAGCTCCAAAAGTTGGCTGAGTGTGTCTACCTGAGGCACAGTGTGGCTTTCGAGCAGAGAGATCCACCATTGACATGCTGTTCTCCCTTCGCCAGCTACAGAAGAAATGCTGCGAACAACAGATGCCCCTCTACGTTGCTTTCATCGATCTCACCAAAGCCTTTGACCTCGTCAGCAGACGTGGTCTCTTCAGACTACTCGAAAAGATCGGATGTCCACCAAATCTACTCAGTATCATCACCTCATTCCATGACAATATGAAAGGCACAATTCAGCCTCATCAGACCCCTTTCCTATCCTGAGTGGTGTGAAACAGGGCTGTGTTCTCGCACCTACACTGTTTGGGATCTTCTTCTCCCTGCTGCTCTCACATGTGTTCAAGTCTTCAGAAGAAGGAATTGTCCTCCACACAAAATCAGATGGCAGGTTGTTCAACCTTGCCCATCTAAGAGCGAAGACCAAAGTACGGAAAGTCCTCATCAGGGAACTCCTCTTTGCTGATGATGCTGCATTAACACCCCACACAGAAGAGTGCCTGCAGAGACTCATCAACAGGATTGCAGCTGCCTGCAACGAATTTGGCCTAACCATCAGCCTCAAGCAAATGAACATCATGGGACAGGACGTCAGAAATGCTCCATGCTTCAATATCGGTGACCACGCTCTGGAAGTGGTTCAAGAGTTCAGCTACCTAGGCTCCACTATCACCAGTAACCTGTCTCTAGATGCAGAAATCAACAAGCGCATGGGAAAGGCTTCCACTGCTATGTCCAGACTGGCCAAGAGAGTGTGGGAAAATGGCGCACTGGCACGGAACACAAAAGTCCAAGTGTATCAACCTGTGTCCTCCGTATCTTGCTCTACGGCAGTGAGGCCTGGACAACGTATGTCAGCCAAGAGCGACGTCTCAATTCATTCCATCTTCGCTGCTTCCGGAGAATCCTTGCTCTACGGCAGCGAGGCCTGGACAACGTATGTCAGCCAAGAGCGACGTCTCAATTCATTCCATCTTCACTGCCTCCGGAGAATCCTTGGCATCAGGTGGCAGGACCGTATCTCCAACATAGAAGTCCTCGAGGCAGCCGACATCCCCAGCATATACACCCTACTGAGCCAGTGGCGCTTGAGATGGCTTGGCCAATATGAGCCACATGGAAGATGGCAGGATCCCCAAGGACACATTGTACAGCGAGCTCGTTACTGGTATCAGACCCACCGGCCGTCCATGTCTCCGCTTTAAAGACGTCTGCAAACGCGACATGAAGTCCTGTGACATTGATCACAAGTCGTGGGAGTCAGTTGCCAGTGATCGCCAGAACTGACAGACAGCCATAAAGGAGGGGCTAATGTGTGGCGAGTTGAAGAGACTTAGCTGTTGGCAGGAAAAAAGACAGAAGCGGAAGGGGAGAGCCAACTGTGTAACAGCCCCGATAACCAATTTTATCTGCAGTACCTGTGGATGAGTCTGTCACTCTAGAATTGGCCTTTATAGCCACTCCAGGCGCTGCTTCACAAACCACTGACCACCTCCAGGCGCTTACCCATTGTCTCTTGAGACAAGGAGGCCAAAGAAGAAGAAGTTCGGTTTAGGTACAATAAAGTTAACCTCTTTCTTTGTTAACTGAAGAAATCCTGTCCAATTGGTTCTTGTTATGATCATAGCAAGTAAGTAATCAAACACCTACTGAATTCTCCAATATATCCACTTCAAGAAAGAATTAAACCTGTTGTGGTCTAACAAGGAGAGGGAAAGGAGGGAAGCCCTTCAACCTCTCCTCACTTGACTGTAACAGAGTCGAGACTTCAGTTTTTCATTGGTTTATGCAAAATATGCCTAACATTGAAATACTATATCTCATATTCAAAGTCGCAAATAAGCAAAGATGAAATACATTAGGCATTTATTTAAAAGTCAAAAAATAACCAATATGTTGATGACAGAACATTCAGTAAAATTGCGAATGAAAAGCAATAATAGACTTTGCTTCCACTGTACAGAAAATTCAAATCCTTCAGGCTGGCCTATGTTGTCATCAACTGACTATTACAGTATAAATTATTCTTACCTAACTCTAATCAACTACATAAACTGATGTCCAGAACTGATATGTTCCACTTGTGTGTAATGCTGCAGGGATGTTCACGCCTATACTCTGTATGTGAAATGCAAATAACATTCGCTTCATCCAAGTGCCAGGCCATGACCATCTCAAACAAGAGAGAATCTAACAATCTCCCCTTGACATTCAACGGCATTACAATCACAGAATCCCTCACGATCAACATCCTGAGGGTTATTGCTTATTTCGAGATACAGCACTGAAACTGGCCCTTCGGCCCACCGAGTCTGTGCCGACCAAGAACCACCCATTTATACTAACCCTACAGTAATCCCATATTCCTTACCACCTACCTACACTTGGGGCAATTTACAATGGCCAATTTACCTATCACCTGCAAGTCTTTGGCGGTGGGAGGAAACCGGAGCACCCGGCGAAAACCCACACGGTCACAGGTAGAACTTGCAAACTCCACACAGGCAGTACCCAGAATTGAACCCAGGTCCTTGGAGCTGTGAGGCTGCGGTGCTAACCACTGCACCACTGTGCCACCCATGAACAAAAACTGAACTGGAGTAGCCATATAAATACCATGGCTGCAAGAGCAGGTCAGAGGCTAGGAATCCTGTGGCGCGTAACTCACCTCCTGGCTCCCCAAAGCCTGTCCACCATCTATAAGGCACAAGTCAGGAGTGTGATGAAATACTCTCCACTTGCCTGGATATATACATTAGTGATTTAGATGAGGGAACTAAATGTAATATCTCCAAATTTGCAGATGACACAAAACTGGGTGGGAGGGTGAGTCGTGACGAGGATGCAGAGAGGCTTCAGGGTGATTTGGACAAGTTGAGTGAGTGGGCTAATGCATGGCAGATGCAGTATAATGTGGATAAATGCGAGGTTATCCACTTTGGTGGCAAAAACAGGAAGGCAGATTATTATCTGAACGGCTATAAACTGAGAGGGGAATATGCAGCGAGATCTGGGTGTTCTCGTACACCAGTCGCTGAAGGTAAGCATGCAGGTGCAACAGACAGTAAAAAAGGGAAATGGTATGTTGACCTTCATAGCAAGAGGATTCGACTACAGAAGCAGGGATGTCTTGCTGCAATTATACAGGGCCTTAGTGAGGTCACACCTGGAATATTGTGTGCAGTTTTGGTCTCCTTATCTGAGGAAGGATGTTCTTGATATAGAGGGAGTGCAGCGAAGGTTTACCAGACTGATTCCTGGGATGGTGGGACTGACGTATGAGGAGCGATTGAGTCGGTTAGGATTATATTCGCTGGAGTTCAGAAGAGTGAGGGGGGATCTCATAGAAACCTATAAAATTCTAACAGGACTTGACAGGGTAGATGCAGGAAGGATGTTCCCGATGGTGGGGGAGTCCAGAACCAGGGGTCATAGTCTAAGAATACGGGGTAAACCTTTCAGGACTGAGATGAGGAGAAATTTCTTCACCCAGAGAGTGATGAGCCTGTGGAATTTGCTTCCACAGAAAGCAGTTGAGGTCAAAACATTGCATGTTTTCAAAAAGGAGTCAGATATAGCTCTTGGGTCTAAAGGGATCAAAGGGTATGGGGCAAAAGCTGGAACAGGTTACTGAGTTGGATGATCAGCCATGATCATAATGAATGGCGGAGCAGGTTCGAAGGGCCAAATGGCCTACTCCTGCTCCTATTTTCCATGTTTCTATGGATGGGTGCAACTCCAACAACACTCAAGAAATTCGACACCATCCAGGACAAAGCAGCCGACTTGATTGTCACCCCGTTCACAAACATTCACTCACTCCGCCACCAACACACAGAGGCAGCAGTGTGTACCATCTACAAGATGCACCGCAGCAACTCACCAAGGCTCCTTGGACAGCACCTTCCAAGTCCACAACTCCTACCGCCTAGAAGGACAAGGGCAGCAGGTACATGGGAACATCACCACCTATAAGTTCCCCTCCAAGTCACGCACCATCCTGACTTGGAACTATATCGCCGCTCCTTCACTGTCGCTCGGTCAAGATCCTGGAACTCCCTTCCTAACAGCACTGTGGGTATACCTACCCCACATGGACTGCAGTGGTTCATGAAGGCAGCTCACCACCACCTTCTCAAGGGCAATTAGGGATGGGCAATAAATTCTGTCCTAGCCAGCGATGCCCACATGAACGAATAAAAAAAAGTGTTAGAATGACAGTGCCATATCAGAGCTCAATACAGTGAGAATTTTTAGTATTTATGTTAGGTTAATTTGTGTTTTGGTACTAATGCACAATCACATTTGCACTATTATGCTTTTTTGGGGGGTAAAACTCCTCATTGGTGAAGTTCACATAACACACACACTCTACATTCCTGTGCATGCTACAGTATAAAAACTGCACACACAGGAATGTAGCATGATCATGTTTAACATTCATGCATCAAATTAGCCAATGGTATGTTCTAACCTTCTGTGCAATACTTAATTCATCATCTGAAAATGTTCCCACCAGTGACAGACCTGAAGCAGTACTTCAGCCACATATTATAAAAGCTCAACATACTCTCTCCGCTGACAACCCATGATCAGAAGGATGAAATCTGTAATTGTATCACTAGATGTTAAAAAGTTCACTGTGTGGAGGAGTGAAAATGTCGTACAGCCAACATTAGACTTTACTGAAACTAGTGTGAAATAAAATTTGTTATTACTGCAAACCAATTCATTTCTTTTGCTTGATGGACTTAAACAGTCTCTTTCACTCATGAGTAAAAAATCAATATTCCATTTTTCATGATATATTATCCTATTGAAACAGTATGTACACATAACAGAATCCTGACTACACACTGCAAAATCCTTGAAACACCTTCACACTGGTCACATGAAAGCATCTCACTTTACTTGCTTTAGTCAAACCATGACCCTTTACCTGATAATTAATGCCATCGAAGTTCATCTGAGCATGTTCAAGACCCTCTTGGGTTGTACAATTGTTGATGCAGTCTGCTTTACGGTCTCTGGGACAATGAACTCACTTTCCCTTCACTACATTTGTAGTGGTGACATTTTATGCAGGCGCTAGAAAGTGTGGAAAACAGCAGGGTCAAGCAAACCATAACTACCCAAAATCCATCTACATCTGGAGGGGTGAGCTTTGGGCAGGCAGCCTCACTGACTCCTCAAGGAAACTTTTGATGGGTTTTGTTTTTTGGGAGATTCTTAGTGAAACCTTGGATGCCTTCAATTCCTTCAATTACACCTCCTCTGCATGGAATGGTTTCAGGCAGGATTAGCGAGAAAAATCTAGGTCCTGATGTTCATTGCAGGGCACTTCCTGCACTAATCATTGAAGAGCAATCAGGACTCAGTCTGGTGCACTTCTGTAGCTGCCTAACCTGCAATCAGGATAACAGGAACATGTACACTTCGAAATAGTGGGCGGAATCTTCCCAGTCCCGCGCGCAGGCAGGTTTGGAGGCCGGATCAAAGAAAACTAGGGAATTAGAGGGTGAGGTTGGCTATCCGATGCGTTCCTGCCTCCGAGCAATCGTGATGAAGGCCGAGTCAATGCGGCAGCAGCTACCTGCCTGGCAGAAGTAGATAGCTAATTAGACCCATTAAGGGGCCAATTGGGGACATGGTTATGGCGCCACCAAGATTTTCCCAATGTCAGGCGGGTTCCCTGGTGAGCCTGGAGCCAAGCAGGCCTGGGGGCCACTGGCAACTCCTCTTACTCACTCCAGCACAAAGCCACTGAGATGAGAGTTCCACAGCCGCGGCCACAAGCCACACTGGGGAGGGGTTCCCCCTCCACACTGATGGCCTGGCACTGTGGCCTGATTGAATTTTTAATTTTTAGACTGCTGCAGAAAGTGCCTTCACTTTGACGCACCTCCACAGTCTCCTGGCTGCTTCAGCAACGGCCACCTCTCCCGGTGGGACTGCTGACCATCCAGAGCTTCTGGCCCTCTGATTGGCCTCCCACCTGCCATCCGTAATTGGATGGCGAACACGGAGATAGCCTCCTAAATGGCTGCCTTCTGTAAGACTGAGACACCCTGCAGCCAGCCGACACCAGGGTCGGGAGCGGCATTTGTTCCCAACTGCATTAAATTTTCAAGGAAGGTGAGCTTCCAACCATTTTTAGCTGCTATGCATACAAGGGCTAATTATTTTGTGAAAGACCTGACTCATAGCATGCAACCAACTTCAGCTGCTACTTTTCAGTTATGCATGTCTTGGGCATTAAGGACTAATACTCACTGCCTGAATGTAAATGTAACTATGGGCTGGATTCTATAGGGCCACCGTCGATTTCGGCGGCGGGCGAAAAAAATGGCAGCCCGCACACCCGGGCTGCACGCCAAAGAGCCGATGTGATTCCAAGCTCGGCGACTCATTTAAACAGTCGGGGCGGGCCCCCCTCCCCCTCCCCCTCCCCCTCCCCCTCCCCCTCCCCGTCCCCCAGCCCGTCCGTCACTGGCAATGGCATCAGCTGTCTGTACTCAGGTTCTGACGCCATTTTAAAAAGGCTTTGAACCGTTCTGGGACTTTTTAAGAAAGTAGTACAAGTTTATTTTAAAAATTAAAACCGGTAATTTTGCACCTCTACCCCCACCCCCCCCACCAATAATAACAATATTAAATACTTAGCCTCTCAAGCCCAAAACACTTTCCTTTTTCAGATGACCTCTCCCCCCACCCTGCTCTAAGTGCGGCATCAAATATAAACTTTAACCCTTCCCACCATCCCCTCCACCAATGAGAAGGCTTTATCTATGCTCCCCCGCACAGAAAAGCTGTCCTGTTCCCCGCTCCCAACCAGTGTCGCGCCTCAATTCCCCAGATGGGGATCGGAAGGCGTGGGAATGCCGGCCAGCGGCACGGAGATCGCGACGGGACCAGAAGCAGAGGCAGGCTTGCAATTAAGTCAGGCATGTAAATTGATTATATATGTAGATCGTGGTCCCGTCGCCAAGTGGCAGGGGGTGGGGCCGCCACAAGGCCTCTCCGCCTCTGTGGAGATCGGGCCAGGCCCTTCCGGCGTCGAGGTCCGTGGATGGCCTCATCCGGGTCAATCTTCGTGCCCCCCCCACCACAGATCCCGACGTTGAGGCCCCTATAAAATCCAACCCCATAGGTTAATGAATCAATCTCTCCAAAGCAAAGACCACCTATTTCCACCGATGTAACATTGCGTTTCTCTGCTCTGTGAATGAAACCCTCTCCCATGCTTTTGTTAATCTAATGCAAGATGCAAATCATAGAAAATACGATTAACATAAGATTTATTGTGATTTGTACATCTCTCCAACCCACTGTCACCCAGAACCTCCCCAAAACTGTCAATAGCTTTTCCTGATGCAGATCGCCATCTGCTACTTTCTTTGCTTTTGCGCTCACTGCTATTTGGGCATTCTTTTCAAGTTTCGAAGAATGAGAGGTGATCTCATTGAAACACATAAAAGTCTTAAGGGACTTGACAGGGTAGTGTGGTGTGTTCTTTATGTTGTCTGATGCAACATAAATGAGATGTGTGGAGTCCAGTTATGCTGAAGATCTCTAACAGGTTTATTAACAGCTAAACTAGTATCTACAGTACAGAGCAAATTATTTACAGAACCTTACTCTAGGTGTTACAGTTACAGGGTGACTCTGGCTCCAAGTCACATGACTATGTCCTGGTACTTAGATCATTAGTATACTAAGATCTGAAAGGGATATCACTCTTAAAGGCAATCATACAACAGATAGATGCTGGGAGGACACATCTCCTGGTTGGAGAGTCTAGAACATGGGGGCACAGTCTCAGGATAAGGGATAGGCCGTTTTTGACTAAGATAAGGAGAAATTTCTTCACTCACAGGGTTGTGAATCTTTGGAATTCTCTAGCCTAGAAGGCAGTGAACGTTCAATCATCCAGTATTTTCAAGATTGAGACTGATAGATTTTTGGGCACTAAGGGAATGAAGGGATAAAGGGGATGGGGTGGGCAAGTGGAGTTGATGTAAATGTTCAGCCATGTTCTTCAAAGATTTGTGAGGATTGTTGAAGGACAACTAGTATGGCATTAATAAGGAAATGGTTCTTCAGTGGACGTAAGGGCAAAGATGTAGCCATGGACAAGGAAAGCAGGCCTGCAGGCCCAACGATCCCCCGGATGGGTTTCTCCTCTGACCCTTGCCCTTGAACTTTTTATTTACTTACCTGGAGGCACCTCAAAGTCTCCTGCATGCCTCAGCAGTGCTCACCTCTCCCAGTGGCGCTGCTGAGGCTTCAGAACTGCCGGCCCTCTGATTAGGCCGGCAGTATCAGGAGCCCACCCATCATCCTTCATTGAATAGCGGGCCTGCAGATGGATAAATAGGAGGTCACTTGCAGTAAAATTGCTCAGCTGATCCCACTGCTGGCAACTGCAGGCTCAGGACTTACTTTTCATCCTGACGTCAGGGTCCTGAAGCTGACAGTAAAATTCCGCCCAAACTAAATGAGTTCTTAGCAGGGGATGGGCCAATCAGAGATAATCAACATGGATTTGTTAAGGATAGGGCATATTTGACCAACCTGGTAGATTGTTTGACAGAAAAAAGCAATTAATAAAGTGCTGCATTAGAAATTAATTAGAAATAATTAGCATCTATGGTAGTTTCATTAGAGAGATGGCTGAAAAAGAAACAGTAAACAAATGTTTATCAAACTGGCAAACAATTGCAGGTGGTGTGATTTATGGATCAGTGTTGGGCTGACTTTTATTCTCCACACATAGAAATGATCTACACTTGGAAATAAAGGGATAAGCATAGGAACATAGCATTTAGCATTTCAAACCTGTTCCATCATTCAATAAGATCATGGCTGATCTTTGACCTAACTCTCACCTTTGCTCTATATCTCTTAATACCTTTGGTAAATATTAGATTATTAGATTAGAGATACAGCACTGAAACAGGCCCTTCGGCCCACCGAGTCTGTGCCGACCATCAACCACCCATTTATACTAATCCTATATTCCAACCAAACATCCCTACCTGTTCCTATATTTTCCTACCACCTACCTATACTAGTGACAATTTATAATGGCCAATTTACCTATCAACCTGCAAGTCTTTTGGCTTGTGGGAGGAAACCGGAGCACCCGGAGGAAACCCACGCAGACACAGGGAGAACTTGCAAACTCCACACAGGCAGTGCCCAGAATCGAACCCGGGTCCCTGGAGCTGTGAGGCTGCAGTGCTAACCACTGCGCCACTGTGCCGCCCTCCAATTTCAAATTAATGATTGACCCAGCATCAACTGTCATTTGTGGAAGATAGTTCCAAGTTTTTACCACCCTTTATGTCTAAAAGTGTTTCCTAACTTCACTCCTGAAAGGCCTGGTTCTAATTTTTTGGTTATGTCCCTAGTCCTAGATTCCCCAACCAGCAGAAATAGTTTATCTCTACCTACCCTATCAATTTCCCTTAATATATTGAAACTTTGAATTCCAGGGACTACAACCCTAGTTTGTGTAATCTCTTCTTGTAATTTAATTCTTGAAATCCAGGTATCACTCTAGTAAGTCAACATTGCAGTCCTTCCAAGAATATTCTTCCTAAATTGTGGTGCCCAGAGCTGAATGCAGGTATGGTCTAACAAGGGCAATGTAAAATTTTTTCATGATGATGTGTTTCCAAGATTTTTAATATGATATTTCTCATGTGCATGTCCCAATCTTTATTTCACTCTCTCTAAAATTAATAAAAGATGCACTTCAATACAGAAAAATATGAGTTAATACATTTTAAGAATAACTGTGAAGAATGCAAATATACCTTAAATAGTGGTGTTCTTAATGCACTAGAGCTGAAGAGCAATCCAGTTATGAAGAGTTAAAATCTGCAAAAATAGGTGGTCAGGAGAAAAATTAAAAGGAACAGGGATTTTGTGACTTTTTTATCAAAAAGTTTTTAACTGCCTGTCATGTAAATGTAGTGGGGAGGCAAGACCTGCTTCATAGTCTTACCATGAAGTCCCTAATTTCAGAGAAATCCAGGAGAAAGGTGATGGTAGGTCTAGGGACTGAAGCAGTAAGTCCCTTGGTGAAGGGTGAAGGCCAAGTAGTAGTCTCCTCTCCCTCCATAATGGCCCGTCACACCAGGCTCTAATTTAGGCTCCAAAGAGAGTCGGCAAGGACTCGATGGGCTAAATGGGCTCCCTCTATGCCGTAAATGACTCTAAGTGCAAAATATTGGCACACACCTAAAACAGATCTTAGCCTGTTTGCATATGAAAATAAGGGAACTAATGAGTGTTTGCGGTCCTGTGTGAAATATTGGCATGTCCTGAACGCAGCTTGCAGTCTTGCTGCATTCAGGAAAACCAAGTATGCATGCGACCTGACCCATGGTCCTTATAGGAACCTCTGGAGGTTGCTACCTAAAGGTATGAATGTGAAACCCAGAGGTACTGGAGTGTTTCTCCCAGCTCCATGGCAGTCCTGCAGACTGTTGCCTGCCCCAATCACTCAGCAGGTGTCTGCAGCTCACTGCTTACATTTAGGTGGGGCCCAAAGCTCAATAACGGGTGTACCTCAAGTCGACCTGATCATTCCCTGTGCCCAGTTCGCACTGGCCAATGAATATCTTGGCCTATATATCTAGCAAAAGTACCGATTTAAGCTGATTCAATCAACACAGTTAAGAGAGAAATAGATAATAACATGAAGAAAATATTAAGGGGAGCAGGAAAGTGGATTGGAGTGTGGACCTTGCAATTGCATAAGCACAAGGGACCAAATTAGCCCAGTCCAAAAATTCACTACTGTAAGGACATTCATGTCCAATAAAGCAAGGTTTTGTACATTATTATTTCATAATAGGCAGAACAAAATCCTGACAATTTAAACGAGCTTAGTGGCAATTTGAACATTTAAAAATATAAAGGTAGCATTACAGATGTGTGCGTGATTAGATACTTTTCTTTGACTCTTGCTGTTCAATTGGGATTGTAAATAAACTTCAGCAACAAAATCCTGTGCATTGCTACCTTTATTTTTTTGTTAAATTCCGTGAAATAAAGGTAATTAATCCTTTATCCAGCAAAAGTTGTATAAGGTGAGATCCACTCCTTTTTTTTACAAAAAATACTTATTTTGTCATATCTCACTCTTTACAATTAAATACCTCCATGCATTTTAATGGGTTTGTAATTTTTCTTTTTCCCTTTAACTATAATAAATCTCAATCCTAACATTTTCCCACTGTTGATAGTTTCACCTAAAAATATGAGAGGTGATTCCATTCTTTCACTTGCCTAGTAGGGAGCAGCACTTCTCAACAGATAGCAGGCACACAACCTGTGATTTTCTGTCCTTTTAACTTTCAATGGATGGCAAATCACAGGCTATGCACCTGCGATTGTCCAAGATTCCCTCACTGTGAGTGCCACTCATCACTGAGAGTGCTGGATTGTGAAATCATGTTAATTCACAGAAATAGTTTAATACTCTGGTAAGCATCCTTCTTGTTACAGAGGCTGTCACGTCACACACTACACCTTATATCAATGTTAAACAAGAGGTTCAGCAATGCTTGTGAGCACACCAGCTCAGGTACTGATTTGGGTGAGCAGGGAGGAACAACCATTTCACCAGGTATCTGATTCCGAAATCAGAAGTTTTTCCAATTTTTGGACGCCTCATGACAACCTAATTGCAGCTCTAAAGTTTAGGCAGTTGAATGAAAATTTATCCCGTGCCAATATCTGCATTTTATTTTTCCTTCTAGAACTTCATTAATTCAGCTCACTCCATGACTAGAGAGACTTCACATCAATATAGACTCTGCTCCTGACAACATAAAAACATTACAACAGTGACTACACTTCAAAAGCACTGCATTGCCTTTAAAGCACTTTTAGGACAGCCTGAGGTCATGAAAGGTACAATATATATGCAAGTCTTTCTTTCTTTTCTACTAGCAAAAGGGTTTCTGCTGGAAAGGGTGCCAGCATCAGCAGTGGGTAAAGTTGTCAGCAGGACTATCAACCGCGGGGTTAGGTGGTGGGCATTGCAGCTTTTGAAGGTTGGCGAGCCTGCTGACACTTGAACAATAGTGACGGGCAAGGTACAAGAGGTGAAGCACGTGGGTTGCCATTCATTGGCACAAATCAATCCCTTCAGGAGTGAATTGGGAAGGGAAGAAAAAAATTGCCTTCAGAAACAGGGCCTTTGAATTTCTATAGGGGTCTCCCAATCCTCTGTCGTACCATCAGTGGCAGGTTGTTGGAGTGCCCAAAGAAACTATGTAAATTGCTATTTTTATGTTATTTACGCTATTTGACCAACTGTTCTGGAGATCTCCCATCAAAGAAAGACCAGGGACATTGCAGGTGAGTGTCTCCAAATCGACTACCATTTAAATCAGAATTTTGCCATTTCTGTAATAGGGGTTAAAAGGTGGTGTGGGCACTGGTATTGGTTTTCAGTCCAATAGTGAGTACTGCCTGTTGAACAACATACTTATTCTGTATGCTGTACGAATGTTTTGCTTTTTTGTCCACTTCATTTATTCATAATTAAACAGGTACTGACTTTTGTTTTTGCAATCGGCTGTCTTGGGAATGCCAATGTATTTTTATTGTCAGCCTTTGACCCATGCAGTTTACAAGGTTGCCTTGGCACACTGTGAATCCACTACTTGCTCTGTACTCTTATCTAGCGTAGAATATGGAAATAGAAATAATTAGCTTTCTCGCTCCAGTACATCCCGTGGAGCTGTATTCTCAAAATTCATCATTAACTGTTAAGGTTCTACAATGGGATGACTAATACGATAAGATGAAAAGAACACACAGAAAGATTCCGTTCTTTAAAAAAAACAATCTCTTTTCTCTCTCCTGCATAATAGTCACTTGAAGTGAGGCTGATGCCTTGCATTTGGCAACCAATTGTTCAGACTCTTTGGGACTGTTGTTTGAAGCCAATTATTTTAACACATCTTCCTCATTAAGAAACTGGAAAAATTTTCAAAATTTGAATTCCAATCACTTATAACCTGTGGAAAGGGAAACCAGCTATATGCACGAGACTTGCAATGGCATTAGTCTTCTCCTTTCAGAGATATCTCAATGGAATTGCTAGACAGGAAAAGTTAGGGCTTGAAGATGCAAATTCCCTAATCTTTGCCAACAGTGCTCTGCTTCTGGTCCATCAAATAATTATGCCAACAAATACTTTGGTCATGTACTTTTGCCTGGCAAGCAGCCTCTCCCTGGCTGCTCTGATGATTTCCATCCACTGAGTGAAGCTTTCACAATGATTGATGTCGAGACAAACACAATAAAATATATTAGGTCAAAAGGGGTTTTTTTTGGCTTGGCTAGTATATAGACTTATGCTTCACCTTCCATTCCTGTCAGGAAGTAGAGTTTCATCTACAAGGCGATCACATAAAAAGATTTCTAGGTTATGTGTAGCCAACGTGACCCGAGTAATAAATTTAGCTGTAGACTAGTACTAAACTGAATTAGTTTACTGGAGGGAAGAAGCATCTATGTTGGGAAATTTGAGAAAGGAAACATTTACTTTTTTCTCAGCTGGGAGCAGTAAGTGACAAAGACACATCATTGTTGAGGCAATAACATAAAATTGAAAGCAGAGAATAAGATGCTTTTTGTCACATTAAACCAACAGTTCGGTTCTTTAAAGCTGCGCTGTACAATTTTGTTGGCCTCTCTGAGAACGTAACTTTGTCGAAGTTATTTCAGCCGACAGATGTTACTGTCTTTGTCAATTGAATATTTCACCATGAAGTATCGTGTAGTGAGAAAAAGAAACATTGTGGAAATATTAAGCAGATGTCTCAAACTATCAACATTTTCAACCTTTGTGTGTGTATTAGGGATAGCACATTATTTGCACTGTTTCACGTTTTTGTTTCCTTTTGCCTACAGCCAATGTTAGCAGTTGTGGTAGAATTCAGAAATAATTTAGCAACCAGAAATAGTCAATTCAAAGCATTACTGACTGGGGAGATGGTGGGGAATGACACAATGTGAATTGCTCTTTCAGAGAGCCAGTGCAGACACAATGGGCTGAATGGCCTCCTTTTGTGCTGTAACAATTCTGCGATTCTGTAATTCTGATCACTATACAGTTAATAAAACAAAAAAAAGCAAAAATATTGCAATGGAGTGAAGTTGGAATCTAATGAGAGGAGGGAAATGGATTGCCTGCCAGATAACTGGGGAATCATTTATATGAAGAAGGGACAAAATGCAAATGCAAGAGAACATGAATTGCAGCTTTTCTTGTGTTCAACCAAAATGTTGATATGCACAACGTCTTTACTCAATAGTCACAAAGAGCAGTAAACACAATTTCCTCATTTTTCCACTGGGTAGAAATGTAACCTTCATCGAACAGTTCATTCTTGTCTCTCTCTACAAATTACAAGACCAGGAAAGTGCAAGAACTTTATCATGGAATCACAGAATTATTACAGCAAAGAAGGAGGTAATTCAGCCCGTCACATCTGTGCTGGCTATCCAAAGGAGCAATTCACCTAGTGCTATTCCCCACCCTTCTCCCCATAGCCCTGCAAATTCTCCCTTTTCAGATAAAAATCCAATTCCTTCTTGAATGTCTTAATTGAACCTGCCTCCACCACACTCTCAGGTAGTGCATTCCAATCTTAACCACTCACTGCGTGAAAATGTTTTCCCTCATGTCACCAATGCTTCTTTTGTTAATTACCTTAAAACTGAACCCTCTAGTTCTCAATCCTTGCACCAATGGGAACAGTTTTCCTGATCTACTCTGTCTACACCCCTCCTGATTTTGAACACCTCTATCAAATCTCCTCTCAGCCTTCTCTTCTCCAAGGAAAACAGTCGCAACTTCTCCAATCTATCCATGTAACTGAAGTTCATCATCCCTGGAACCATTCTCGTGAATCTTTTCAGCACTCTGCCTTCACATCTTTACTAAAGTGTGGCACCCAGAACTGGGCGCAATACTCCAGTTGTGGCCAAATCAGTGTTCTATACAAGTTTAACATAACTTCCTTATTGTGCCATTAATAAAGCCTAGGATGCTGTACGTTCTATTAACCACTCTCCCAACCTGTCCTGCCACCTTCAATGATTTATGCACATATACACCAGGTTCTTCTGCTCCTGCACCCTCTTTAGAGTTGTACCCTTTATTTTATATTTTCTTTCCACGTTCTCCCTACCAAAATGAAACATTTTGAATGAAAATAAATGAATTATAGGCCTCTAGTTACACATGTCCTTCTAACCTCGATGATTCATTAAGTCATGAAAAGGTTTTGTTGAAAACTAGAGCTTCTTGAGTATTGTTGGAGCTGCACCCATCCAGGCAAGTGGAGAATATTCCATCACACCCCTGACTTGTGCCCTGTAGATAATGGACAGGCTTTGGGAATCAGGAGGTGAATTACCACAGAATTCCCAGCCTTTGACTTGCTCTTGTAGGCACAATATTTATGTGGCTGGTGCAGTTACGTTTCTGGTCAATGACAATCCCCAGGATGTTGATGGTTGGGGGTTCGGCGGTGGTAATGCAGCTGAATGTCAAGAGGAGATGGTTAGATTTTCTTTTGTTGGAGATGGCCATTGCTTGGCACTTGGGTGCCGCAAATGTTACTTGCCACTTATCAGCTTAAGCTTGAATGTTAGCCAGGTCTTGATGCATGCAAACATGGCTGCTTAATTACCTGAGGAGTTATGAATGGGACTGAACACTGTCAACCATCAGCAAACATCCCCACTTCTGACCTTATGAGGGAAGGAAGGTCATTGATGAAGCAACTGAAGATGGTTGAGCCCAGTACACTGTCCTGAGGAACTCCTGCAGCAATGTCCTGAGGCTGAGATGATTGGCCTTCAACAACTACAACCATCTCCCTTTGTGCTAGGTATGATTCTAACCAGAGGTGAGTTTTCTTCTATTTCCCATTGAATTCAATTTTACTAGTACTCCTTGATGCCACATTTGATCAAATGCTGCCTTGATGTCAAGGGCAGTCACTCTCACCTCACCTCTGGAATTCAGCTCTTTTGTCCACGTCTGAACCAAGAATGTAATGAGGTCTGGAGCCGAGTGGTAATGGCAGGACCGAAAGTGAGGATCGATGAACAGATTATTGCTGTATAAGTGCCTCTTGATAGCACTGTCAATGACACCTTCCATCACTTTGCTGATGATTGAGAGTAGACTGACAGGGAAGTAATTGACCGGATTGGATTTGTCCTTCTTTTGTGGACAAGAGATACCTGGGCAGTTTTCCATATTGTCGGGTAGTTGCCAGTGTTGTTGCTGTACTGAAGCAGACTTGGCGAGGGGCACGGCTTGTATTGGAGCAAAAGTCTTCAATACTACAAGTGGGATGCTATCAGGACCCATGGCATTTGCTGCGTTCAGTGCACTCAGCCATTTCTTGACATCAAATGGAGAGAATTGGCTGTAGACTGGGTGATGCTGGGGACCTCTGGAGGAAGCCGAGATGGATCATCCATATAGCACTGCTGGCTGAAGATGATTGCAAATGCTTCAGCCTTATCTTTTGCACTGACATGCTGGGCTCCCCCATCATTGAGGATGGGGATGTTTAATTGTCCACCACCATTCACGACTGGATGAGTCAGGACTGCAGAGCTTAGATCTGATCGGTTGGTTGTGGGATCACTTAGCTCTGTTTATACCATACTGCTTCCTTTTTAGTATGTTTGTAGTCCTGTATTGTAGCTTCACCAGGTTGGTACCTCATTTTTAGGTATGCCTGGTACTGCTCCTGGCATGCTCTCCGACACTCCTCGTTGAACTATGGTTGAACCCTTGGCTTGATGATAATGGTAAAATGAGGAATATGCCAGACCATGTGGTTACAGAGTACCATTCTGCTGCTGGTTATGGCCCACGGTGCCTCATGGATGCTAGTTTTGAGCTGCTAGATCAGTACTAAATTTTTTTAAATTCATTTTTGGGATATGGGCATCGCTGGCAAGGCCAGCATTTATTGCCCATCCCTAATTGCCCTTGAACTGAATGGCCATTTCAGAGGGCATTTAAGGGTCAACCACATTGCTGTGGGTCTGGAGTTACATGTAAGCCAGACCTGGTAAGGACAGCAGATTTCCTTCCCTAAAGGACATTCGTGAACCAGATGGGTTTTTACAACAATTGACAATGGTTTCATTGTCACCATTAGACTAGCTTTTTAATTCCAGATTTATTAATTGAATTCAAATTTCATCATCTGCCATGGTGGGATTCAAACCCATGTCGCCAGACCACCAGCCTGGGCGTCTGGATTACTAGTCCAGTGACATTACCACTATGGTACCGTCTACCCTATTCTATCCTATTTATCATGTTGGTAGTGCCACAAAATGCAATGGAGGGCGCCCTCAGTGTGAAGCTGGGACTTTGCCTCTATAAGGACTGTGTGGTGGTCACTCCTACCAATTCATGGACAGAAGCATCTGTGACAGGTAGATTGGTGAGAATGAGGTCAAGTAGGTTTTTCCCTCATGTTGGTTCTCCCACCACCTGCCACAAGTCTCCGTCTGGCAGAAATGTCTTTCAGGACTCAGCCAGCTCTATCACTCTTGGTGATGCACACTGCAGTCCCCCACCCTGAGTACTTTCTGTGTCTTTGCTACCTTATTTGACATGGTGTTCAACATGGAGGAGTAGTGATTCATCAGCTGACGAAGGGCAGTAGGTGGTAATAAGCAGGAGGTTTCCTTGCCCATGCTTGACCTGATACATGGTACCTGAAGCCAATGTTGAGGACTCCCAGGGCCACTCCCACCCATCTGTATACCATTGTGCCAACACCTCTGATCGGTCTGTCATGCAGTTGGAAGGGTGACTGGGCTGGCAGTGCCTTTACCATATCCGATTCCTAGGTCAAAGATGGGTGGTCTAACATGTTTTATTTTTGACATTTCCGTAGCAGTTTGCTAGAACTGAGCGCGTTGCTGACCATTTCAGAGGCCAGGAAAGAGTTAACCACATTGCTGCGGATTTGGAGTCACATGTAGGACAGACCAGGTAAGGACAGCAGATTTCCTTCCCTAAAGGTAATTCGTGAACAAGGTGGATTTTATGACAGTCCTCTAGTTTCATGGTCACCATTACTGAAACTAAAGTTTTATTCCATAGTTATTTAATTAATTTATTTAATTTAAATTCCCCCAGCTGCCATGGTGGAATCTGAAGTCGTGGGCTGGATTTTATGGTCCCCCCTGAGGCTGTTTTGGAGGGAGGGGTGGCCCATAGAATTGCAGGGTGGTTGGGAGTGGGAGGGGGAGCTGGAGGGCCTATCGCCGTGATTTTCCGGTAGGTAGGATAGGCAGACAATGGAAATTCCCGCCCAAAGGCCAAATGAGGCCCTTAAATGACCTATTAATGGCAAATTAATGGCCTCTTCTCACCACCGCAGGGATCTTACCAGCGGCGGGGGTGCCTCTCAGGAGGGAGCCTTGTAAAATGAGGCGCCCTCCCTGTGGGCTCAGAGGTGGTCCCTCCTTTGTGGGCAATTGGTTGCCCACAGAGGACACCGGCCAGGAACTACTTTACTCCCCGCCAGGAGTCCCTCCCCCTGGACTGCACGACCCCTGCCCCCACTCTCCAGGCCCTTCCAGTCTGGACCTGGTGAACCCACTTCACTTAGCTGAGTTCCAGGTTTCCAGCACTGAGCTAGTGTCCAGGACTTCTACACTATTGGCATTTGCCATCCACTCCTGGTGGTGCTGCCAATACTGCTGAGGTGCCAGCCCTCTGATTGGCCGGCAGCTTTTGGAGGCAGGATCCCCGTCTTTAAAGGGACGGGGATCCTGGCTCTTGAAACTTAGATGTAAAGAGATTGGAGAAGCACTCCGGGGTGGGGGGAGAGGGTGGAGTCATGAAACGGCTGAGGCGGGGTTCCCCCTGCCTTTTCAGTCCGGAGCTGGGAGCCCTGCCGCCTTCACAAGATCCAGCCCCATTTCTCCGTAGCATTAGTCCAGGTCTGTGGATTACTAGTCCAATAACATTAACATTATGCTACTGTTCCCAATCATTAGGATTCGATTTGGAGGGCAAAACTGATGCCCAAAGGTAAGATTTCCCTTCGAAATACAGAATAGAATCACCCCCAAGCCTGTTGACACAGCAGACTTTGCTTTCCTTGGGAAGGAAAATTAATCCTTGGAGATTATCTGCATATAATCATGGTGCAATAAAAGTGATAATGCCAAAATAGACGAATCACTGATTCTGTCCTCCCACATGTGGGCCATATTTGAAAGCAGCATGGGTGGCTGAACTGGCTTTCTACTGGGAATTAGACTTCTTCGACCATTACCACCTCTTATTTGTTCACCTCTTCAGTGAAAACTGAGGCAAAGTATCTATTCAGTATCCCTACCTTTTTCGTATCATCTTCTGTGAGTCTACCTTTCTCATCGCTGAGTGGGCCAACCCCCATTTTAATCATCTTGTTATAACTTCTGCACTGATAGAATAATTTAGCATTTCTTTTCATATTCTTCAATATTTCCATTTCACATTTCCTCTTTGCCTTCCTAATTGTCTTTTTAACCTCTTTCTGACGCTCATCATATTCTCCTTTGTCATCCTCTCCTTTATTGTTGATGTGCTTTAAATTTGTCTTTTTATTTAGATTCTCAACTCTTTATTTATCCATGGCATCTCATTCTTGGCGAGTTATATCTTATTTTTAATAGAAAATATCTCCTGAGCTCCATCGATCTTTCCATGAAATATTGCTCACTGTTGCTTTACCTTTTTGTCAATATTTTTCTATTGTTTATCTCCTTTAGTTACATTTTCATTCCTTCATAATTGACTTTTTTCCAGTCTATTACCTTGATCTTTGTACTAGAACATAGAACATAGAACAGTACAGCGCATTACAGGCCCTTCGGCCCACGATGTTGTGCCGAACCTTAACCTACTCTAAGATCAAACTAACTACCTACCCTTCATTCTACTATCATCCATGTACCTATCCAAGAGTCGCTTAAATGTCCCTAACGTATCTGCTTCTACTACCACCGCTGGCAGCGCATTCCACGCACCCGCCACTCTCTGTGTAAAGAACCTACCTCTGACATCTCCCCGAAACCTTCCTCCAATCACCTTAAAATTATGCCCCCTGGTGATAGCCCTTTCCACCCTGGGAAAAAGTCTCTGGTTATCCACTCTATCTATGCCTCTCATCATCTTGTACCCCTCTATCAAGTCACCTCTCATCCTTCTTCGCTCCAATGAGAAAAGCCCTAGCTCCCTCAATCTTTCTTCGTAAGACATGCCCTCCAGTCCAGGCAGCATCCTGGTAAATCTCCTCTGCACCCTCTCTAAAACTTCCACATCCTTCCTATAATGAGGCGACCAGAACTGAACACAATATTCCAAGTGTGGTCTAACCAGGGCTTTATAGAGCTGCAGCATAACCTCGCGGCTCTTAAACTCAATCCCCCTGTTAATGAAAGCCAACACACCATACGCCTTCTTAACAACCCTATCATCTTGGGTGGCAACCAAGATCCCTCTGTTCCTCCACACTACCAAGAATCCTGTCTTTAAGCCTGTATTCTGCATTCAAATTCAACCTTCCAAAATGAATCACTTCACACTTTTCCAGGTTGAACTCCATCTGCCACTTCTCAGCCCAGCTCTGCATCCTGTCAATGTCCCGTTGCAACATACAATAGGGCGGCACAGTGGCGCAGTGGTTAGCACCGCAGCCTCACAGCTCCAGGGACCCGGGTTCGATTCCGGGTACTGCCTGTGTGGAGTTTGCAAGTTCTCCCTGTGTCTGCGTGGGTTTTCTCCGGGTGCTCCGGTTTCCTCCCACAAGCCAAAAGACTTGCAGGTTGAAAGGTAAATTGGCCATTATAAATTGTCACTAGTATAGGTAGGTGGTAGGGAAATATAGGGACAGGTGGGGATGGTTGGTAGGAATATGGGATTAGTGCAGGATTAGTATAAATGGGTGGTTGATGTTCGGCATAGACTTGGTGGGCCGAAGGGCCTGTTTCAGTGCTGTATCTCTAATCTAATCTAATCTAAAACAGCTTTCCACACTATCCACAACTCCAGCAACCTTCGTGTCATCGGCAAACTTACTAACCCAGCCTTCCACTTCCTCATCCAAGTCATTTATAAAAATCACAAAGAGCAGAAGTCCCAGAACAGATCCCTGCGGAACACCACTGGTCATGGAGCTCCATGCTGAATACTTTCCATCTCCTACCACCCTCTGTCTTCTATGGGCCAGCCAATTTTGTATCCAGACAGCCAACCTCCCCTGTATCCCATGTCTCCTCACTTTCTGAATGAGCCTACCATGGGGAACCTTATCAAACGCCTTGCTAAAATCCATCTACACCACATCCACTGCTCTTCCTTCATCAATGTGTTTTGTCACATCTTCAAAGAATTCAATAAGGCTTGTGAGGCATGACCTGCCCCTCACAAAGCCATGCTGACTGTCTCTAATCAAACCATGCTTTTCCAAATAATCATAAATCCTGTCTCTCAGAATCCTCTCCAATAATTTGCCCACTACCGACGTAAGACTGACTGGTCTATAATTCCCAGGGTTATCCCTATTCCCTTTCTTGAACAAGGGAACAACATTTGCCACCCTCCAATCATCCAGTACTACTCCAGTGGACAGTGAAGACGCAAAGATCATCGCCAAAGGCGTAGCAATCTCTTCCCTCGCTTCCCGTAATATCCTTGGGTATATCCCATCTGGTCCCGGGGACTTATCTGTCCTCATATCATTCAAAATTTCCAGCACATCCTCCCTCTTAACCTCTACCTGTTCGAGCAGATCAGCCTGTTCCACGCTGTCCTCACAAACGACCAGGTCCCTCTCACTAGTGAATACTGAAGCAAAGTATTCATTTAGGACCTCCCCTACCTCCTCCGTCTCCAGGCACAAGTTCCCTCCACTATCCCTGATCGGCCCTACCCTCACACTGGCCATCCTCTTGTTCCTCACATAAGTGTAGAACGCCTTGGGATTTTCCTTCATCCAACCCGCCAAGACTTTTTCATGTCCCCTTCTAGCTCTCCTAAGTCCATTCTTCAGTTCCTTGCTGTCTACCTTGTAACCCTCTAGAGCCCTGTCTGATCCTTGCTTCCTCAACCTTAAGTAAGCTTCCTTCTTCCTCTTGACTAGCTGTTACACATCTCTTGTCATCCAAGGTTCCTTCACCCTACCATCCCTTCCTTGCCTCATCAGGACAAACCTATCCAGCAGTCGCAGCAAGTGCTCCCTAAACAATCTCCACGTACTACCTATATATCTCTTTCTCTTACCTTAAACCTGATTATATTGGGATCACTAATCCTTATACGTTCTCCCAAGCTTCTCCAAGGCCAATATGTCCTTCCAAAGGTGTGTGTCCAGAACTGCTCAGAGAGCTCCAGGTGTAGTCTAACCAGGGCTTTGAACAGCTGAGTCATGACTTCTACTCCCTTGTCTGCTAGTCCTCTAGATATATAGGCCAGCATTTCAGTAGCCATTGGATTATTTTGTGTACCAGTTCATGGCATTTAAATCTCTTTGGATCTCTACTATTTCTAGCTTTTCACCATTCAGAAATTACCATGCAGCAATCAGCAAACACCATATTTGTTGAAGTACTCCAAAGCAGCTGAACATAAATCAATGAAAGTTGTCATCAAACTATACAATGCTCTGGTTAGACCACACCTTCTGTTCTGTGTCCAGTTCTGGTCAGCAAGAAACAAGGAAGACCCTCGAACGCTGCAGACACTGCATGCCATGCCATGAGGTTGCCCGCCAGGAAAGCCTGGAGAAACAGATGTAATAGGGATAATGGAAAGATCCTTTTTAGGTCTAATGTGAATGACCACATTTATCTGTATTGAAATCCATTTTCCACAATTTTGCCCATTTACATGATCCATCAATATCACTGTAATGTTTCACATCCACCGACACTGCTTACAAATACCACCTATCTTTGCATAATAGGCAAGTTTGGATATGTAGCTTCCTATCCTATCATCTACATTGCCAATAAGTATGGTGAATATTTGAGCCTCCAATACAGATCCGTGTGGGACATCACTAATCACATTCTGCCAGTAAGAGTACCTGTCCATTATCCCTACTCTCTGTCGCCTGCCGCTCAGCTGATTTCTTATTCTTGGATATTGGGTCAGAAAGAAGTCTTCTCCATATTGTAAAACTCTATCTATTCACTTTCTTTCTTGACAAGTTTATCTGGGAATAGTTGAAATCTACCAAGATTATAATTCTGTGTTTGTTATTCATTTCATATATTTGTCCACACATTTCCCTCTCTAATTCCATTCTACTATTTGGTGGTCTGTCTTCTTCTTCTTATTTGGCCTCCTTGTCTCGAGAGACAATGGGTAAGTGCCTAAAGGAGGTCAGTGGTTTGTGGAGCAGCAACTGGTGGCTATAAAGAGTGACAGATTCTTCCACAGGCGCTGCAGATAAAATTGGTTGTCGGGGCTGTTGCACAATTGGCTCTCTCCTTACACTTCTGTCTTTTTTCCTGCCAACTGCTGAGTCTCTTCAACCTGCCACTCTTTAGCCCCGCCATTATGGCTGTCCGCCTGCTCTGGCGATCACTGGCAACTGACTCCCACGACTTGTGATCAATGTCACAGGACTTCATGTCACGTTTGCAGATGTCTTTAAAGCGGCAACATGGACTGCCGGCCGGTGGGTCTGATACCAGTGACGAGCTCGCTGTACAATGTGTCCTTAGGGATCCTGCCATCTTCCATGCGGCTCATATGGCCAAGCCATCTCAAGTGCCACTGGCTCAGTAGGGTGTATATGCTGGGGATGTTGGCTGCCTTGAGGACTTCTGTGTTAGAGATACAGTCCTGCCACCTGATGCCAAGGATTCTCTGGAGGCAGCGAAGATGGAATGAGTTGAGACGTCGCTCTTGGCTGACATACGTTGTCCAGGCCTCGCTGCCGTAGAGCAAGGTACTGAGGACACAAGCTTGAAACACTCAGACTTTTGTGTTCCGTGTCAGTGCGCCATTTTCCCACACCCTCTTGGCCAGTCTGGACATAGGAGAGGACACCAGTGGTCTGTAGTATACTCCTAATAGTGCAACCAATAACTTCTTATCCTTTATATCCATCTGTACAGCTTCTGTGGCAATCTCTTTATTAGTCATATCCTTTCTTGCTGCTGCCATATGCTATTTCTCATCAACACAGCTACCCCACAACCCCATCTTCATTCCCTATCTTTTCTACATTCATCATAGCACTCAATATTTAACAGCTGAACATGTCCTGTTATGCAGCCATCTTTCCATTATCCCTATTACATCTGTTTCTCCAGGCTTTCCTCATAACTCTAACACTAGACGGCAACCTCATGGCATGGCATGCAGTGTCTGCAGTGTTCGAGGGTCTTCCTTGTTTCTTGCCGACCAGAACTGGACACAGAACAGAAGGTGTGGTCTGACCAGAGCATTGTGTAGTTTGATGACAACTTTCATTGATTTATGTTCAGCTGCTTTGGAGTACTTCAGCATTCTATGGTGTTTGCAGATTGCTGCGTAGGAACATGAGTAGGCCATTCAGCCTCTTGAGTCTGGCCTGCCATTGAGTTAAATCATGGCCAATCTATATCATGCCACTCTCTATTGTTTTCACATGTTGAATGTTGAGACTTCTAAGATTCCTAGGTCTTTTTTAACTTCATCTTTATATATCTTAACACCATTTTCAGGGATTTTCAATAAGGTTCATAACTGAAATGGATTCATAGGAACGTTATTCTGTTCTAACCCATGCAATGCCTGACCCGGGCTTACAAGATGTCGACAGTGGGCTCAAAACGTGGGACTTCATCCAGTTACTTGAATCTCCACGATGTATACACAATCTCCTTTCAAAAAGTAAGCTAATGGACAGCATCACTCCTTTATGATGCTGATAGTATTTGTGATTATTTAAGAGAAGCTAGAGTCTCACTCGTCCCAATTTTCTGTCTGTGTAGCAGTGTGAATCCCACCTACACACTAACATGCTACAGCAACATTGAAGTTAAAGTTAAAAAGTGATAGTCTTCAAAAATCCCCACTGTTAAAAAAGATTTTTGCACAGCTGGTCTGTATTGATAAATAAGAAAATGTGTTCCATTAATATTAAAAAGGCTTATGCTTAATGCCTCCTGAGTAATGAACAAATTGGGAATTGGCCAAGATTGCTGTATTTTTGATATTTTTATCGGATTTACTGGTAAGTCGATTTTTTTTGTTCAATGAAGACTTAAATAGCAATCCACCCCATGATTATAGAATAAAAACATAGCTGCAGTATGGCATTTCTGGGTTGTATTAATTTCTAAGACCCTCTTTTGCATTTAGATAAACCATGTCACTGAACATCAAACTACAAAAGAGAGTGGTTTCACATTCCAATCCCTACAAAGCTAGTTAATGTATTTTACCTCACACGACTGTTGTTAAAACTGTAAACCTGATGTTTCCTAATCTTCATTTAACATGAAATATTTGTGACAATTGAAACAAACATGTTTCTAACTAAATGATGTAGAAGTAGTCCCAAGATTAAAGAAGGAAACTCGAAGTGAAGTTCCCACAATAGTTATGAATATTAGAAATACGACCATCTGAGTTAAAATGAATTAGCATACCTTATTTGAAAAACATTGATTTATTAAACCAAAGTAAAAGGATACTTTAACACCTGCCATCACTTCCCCTAATCGGAAATGTGGGACGTGCTGGTGATTGTTGGGGAAATGGCTGATTTCCTGACCCAGTTCCATGCAAAATCAGGTTTTGGAACTGAGGAAAATCTGGTTTATGATGACAGACCATCAGAACATGTTAAAAAGAGGAAATAAAATTCCAAAATTGTGGGTTTGAAATCGTACGGCTAAATATTATTTAGAGATACAGCACTGAAACAGGCCCTTCGGCCCACCGAGTCTGTGCCGACCATCAACCACCCATTTATACTAATCCTACACTAATCCCAGATTCCTACCATATCCCCACCTGTCCCTATATTCCCCTACCATCTACCTATACTAGGGGCAATTTATAATGGCCAATTTACCTATCAACCTGCAAGTCTTTGGTGGTGAGAGGAAACCGGAGCACCCGGAGGAAACCCACGCAGACACAATATTTGCTATTATAATACAGACATTTTTGCCAGGACTCAGCTATTGGTCCATTTGGAGTGTGTGTGTGGTCAGTGGCAGGTTCACTTGTTTGACATATTACTAATGTGTGCCTGTGGCACTAGGGGGCATCTCATGTACCCACCAACCTTGGGATACTGCAGAACGTGGTGATAGATGGCAACTCTGGGTGACATGCTAGGTCATTCCCCTGAAAGATTTAAGCAGTGTTTCCTTTGTAAGTGGGCTGCGTTTAAGTTTTTTAAAGAAATCTCACCTTGATCTTTATTTATCTAGGCCATTTACTCAGCCTGCGCTGAGTGCTCAGGTGGTCCCACTTCCACCAGGAAAGAGAACAATAGGCTTCTTCCCCTGACATAACAGTCTGCAAAAGTGTCCCAAATTCTTGAAAGACTGAATTCGCCAAGGCTCCCAATGTAGAAGTCCCCTCTCCTGGCTTGACCAGGAAATCAGTTGAAGCTATGCCCCTTATAATGCTCCAATGGGAACTCCGAGCCTAGTATCCATCCCTCCCACTGCAATTACAGCAGTAGAGTACTGGAAGGGTTGAGGAATTTCAGACCCATTATTTACTATCATTATTGACTCATAGGTGTTATGTGTAAGATAATTACAACATTTTAAGATGTCTATTTTACAAGCAATTTTAATTTAAGCATATCTCATCTGATTGATCTTTTTCTTATTTACACTTACATTCTGGGTAAACAGGGTTCTACAAAATACAAATAAACTCCACAGCCGCGGAGTCTTGTGCACCATCAGCTCTCTTTCTCAAGCTGCTCGTTTCACTATTTTTTCAGATATGAATGAAATCATAAGGCAGGCTGGCACTAAACATAAAATATATGCCAAGGTACAGTAAAAATGAAATTAGCATTTCCTGCAATTTTATGCCATGCTTCAATCCAATTTAATTTGAATTTGAAAAATCTGTTACTGATTGCCTCACAATATTTAATCTCACCTGCTGTAACCTATCTCCCAAGATCATCTCTCCTGCATCAATTCAAGGATCCCTTTGCCATTTATTAGTAAACTCATGACAATTACTGATGTAGCTATAAACTTACTTTTAAAAAAACCTACAGTATGTGCAATAC
Source organism: Heterodontus francisci (assembly GCF_036365525.1). Classification (NCBI taxonomy): domain Eukaryota; kingdom Metazoa; phylum Chordata; class Chondrichthyes; order Heterodontiformes; family Heterodontidae; genus Heterodontus; species Heterodontus francisci. The sequence continues at coordinate 151,757,588 of NC_090373.1, read as the reverse complement.
GGGGGATCCATAGGAATTTTTTTGTGATTGGCCAGTGCGTTGTATGCCTGAAGAACTGCATGTCTTCGACCTGGGAGACCATCATCCATTTTGGACCTGGGACTTCCTTTTATCAACACTGAGCTTCCCTGGAACATTTGTGGAGTAATTTTTACACAAGGTTTGAAATTGCCAGCTGGAGAACTAAGTGTATGATGCTGACATGAGAATAGGTATTGAGAGAAAACATGAAGAATTTTTTGCAAATTATTATGGGATATGTTTCCGGCTTTTCATTAAACAGGCGTGAGTATTGTTTCTGTTTCAAATGTAATAACATTAGCATCTTTCCATGCGTAAATTCTGGACTTTACCACAAAAATATGTATTTTTAATCACTTTGGCGTTAATATTGATGCCAGCAATCCAGTCAATCCCATATACTTCTGATAATTCTATTATCACATTTCTGAAGTGACTTACTTTCGGCTGAGCATTTTACATTAGTGGCATTGCCTGAACAACAAAAAAAAACTCATTCATATAACATGCACACCCATAACTGCTCAGTAATGTAAAAGAGCGCTCATGCACTCTCTTCACAGGTGAAAGATCCAGCTGATGTCTGATGAATGGCACTAGCCAGGAGTAAGAGTGCCAACAGCATTCCCCATTTTTCTACTTGAGTACAACTGAATTACTTATTGCAGAAAATAGGGGGCTGAATTTAATGAGTGTCCCGGTGGCGAGTTCAGAAATGGGTGCCGTTCCTGTTCATCACGTTGCTGTGCCGCGATCACGCGGGCAGTGGCCATTTTTCATAGTGGAGACATGCCCCCCCCCCACCGCACCCTTCCCCCCCACCACAATCAGGTGGTGGATGCAGCGCCAACTATGGCATCAGATGAGTCCGGTGCAGGTTCTGGCACCATATTTAAAAGCCTGCCAGCCTTGTATTCACCCCGGCTTAGAGTCGTTGCCAACTTTGTGCAGCTGCATCTTGGCCACAGGCCAGCTTCCTTCAAAGCTCACCCCCATTAACTCGCCTGACAGTGCGTGGCAAAAAGAGAGATATCAGACCCCCCAGTAGGGCATGAGGGGCTGACATGAGCAGAACTGCCATGTTGATCTCTGCCAATTTTTATTATTTCCATCCTTCTTCTTGCAGGACAAGAGGGCCCAGAACAGGAAGGAGACAGCATGGACTTGGGAGGAGTTCTGGATCTGAGTCCTCTCACACCAGCCAAGGAAGAGGCCTTGGAATGGACGGGGACCCAGGGCAGCCGCACAATCTTGGATGGAGAGACTGGAAAGTCTCTGTGCATGACAGTGAGGATTAGCTTCAATTGACATACACATCACTTTTGGAGACCCACATAATGTATGGTTGACATGACGAGATCGGCACAGCCTAACACACATGTTTTTGTTCTCTCATGAAGGTCAGTGCCTGCAGGAGACTCCAGTTGAAGAGGGACAACCGTCAACCTCTGAGGAAGAGGAGCACTCGAGGATGCACCGTCTCATGACTGTCCTGTACCTCCCACCAGCGCAGATACTTTCACCTCAGTGGGTAACTACTTGACTTTAGAATTAGGGTCACAAGATGGTGAGAACACTTCAAACGCTCCCAAGGCTGAGACAGCAGAGGCCACTGTCAGAGAATTGTGGGTGACCACGCCCATGCTGAGCCCCAGGCTGATGACGAACCTCTGGTGTTGACAGCACAGGGCATGCTGGAGTTGCAGAGAGAGGTAAGACAACACCTGGTGGAGATGCCAGAGGCAATGCGCAGCCATGAGCGGATGATGAAGGATGAAAGCCAGTCAGTCTAACATCAGTAGTGGGCAAATTATTGGAATCAATTCAGAGAGACAGGATAAACTACCACTTAGAAAGGCACAGATTAATCAAGGATAGTCAGCATGGATTTTTTAAGGGCAGATCTTGTCTGACTAACTTGATTGAATTTTTTGAAGAAGTAACAAGGAAGCTTGATGAGGGTAGTGCAGTTGATGTGTGGTCTACATGGATTTTAGCAAGGTTTTTGACAAGGTCCCACATGGCAGACCAGTTAAAAAAATAAAAGCCCATTGGATTCAGGGAAATGTAGTAAGGTGGATACAAAATTGACTCAGTGGCAGCAAACAAAGGGTAATTGTTGACGGGTGTTTTTGTAACTAGAAGGCTGTTTCCAGTGGCATTCCACAGGGGTCAGTACTGGGTCCCCTGCTTTTTGTGGTATATATTAACGATTTGGATGTAAATGTAAGGGGCATGATCAAGAAGTTTGCAGATGATCCAAAGATTGGCCGTGTGGTAGATAGCAAGGAAGATAGCTGTAGGGTGCACTAAGATATTGATGGACTGGTCAGGTGGGCAGAAAAGTGGCAAATGGAATGCAACCCAGATAAGTGTGTGATGATGTATTTGGGGAGGTCAAACAAGGCAAAGGAATACATGATTAATGGGAAAATACTGAGAGATGTAGAGGAAGTGAGGAACCTTGGAGTGAATGTCCACAGATCCCTGAAGGTAGAAGGAGAGGTTGATGAGGTGGTTAAGAAGGCATATGGAATCCTTGTTCTCACATTGAACAACTTCTCCTTCAACTCCATGCACTTCCTTCAAGTAAAAGGTGTCACGATGGGTACCCGCATGGGTCCCAGTTATGCCTGTCTTTTTGTGGGATATGTCGAGCATTCTTTGTTCCAGTCCTACTCAGGCCCCCTCCCCCAACTCTTTTTCCGGTACATTGATGACTGTATTGGTGCCGTTTCCTGCTCCCGCCCCGAACTGGAAAACTTTATCAACTTTGCTTCCAATTTCCACCCTTCTCTCACCGTTACATGGTCCATCTCTGACACTTCCCTTCCCTCTTCCCTTCCTCGACTTCTCTGTCTCCATCTCTGGAGATAGATTGTCTACTAATATCCATTATAAGCCCACCGACTCCCACAGCTACCTCGACTACACTTCTTCGCACCCTACCTCCTGTAAGGACTGCATTCCATTCTCCCAGTTTATCCGTCTTCGACTCATCTGCTCTGATGATGCTACCTTCCATGACGGTGCTTCTGGTATGACCTCCTTTTTCCTCAACCCAGGAATCCCCCCCACTGTTGTTGACAGGGCCCTCAACTGTGTCCGGCCCATTTCCCGTACCTCTGCCCTCAACCCTTCCCCTCCCTCCCAGAACTGTGACAGGGTTCTCCTTGTCCTCACTTTCCACCCCATCAGCCTCCATATCCAAAAGATCATCCTCCGCCATTTCCGCCACCTCCAGCGTGATGCCACTACCAAACGCATCTTCCCCTCCCTTCCCCTGTCAGCATTCTGAAGGGATCGTTCCCTCCACGACACCCTGGTCCACTCCTCCATTACCACCACCACCTCGTCCCCGTCCCATGGCACCTTCCCCTGCAATCGCAGGAGGTGTAATACCTGCCCATTTACCTCCTCTCTCCTCACTATCCCAGGCCCCAAACACTCCTTTCAGGTGAAGCAGCGATTTACTTGTACTTCTTTCAATGTAGTATACTGTATTCGCTGCTCACAATGTGGTCTCCTCTACATTGGGGAGACGAAGCGCAGACTGGGTGACCGTTTTGTGGAACACCTCCGCTCAGTCTGCAAGCAGGACCCTGACTTTCCAGTTGCTTGCCATTTCAACACTACCCCCTGCTCTCATGCTCACATCTCTGACCTGGGATTGCTGCAGTGTTCCAGTGAACATCAGCACAAGCTCAAGGAACAGCATCTCATCTACCGATTAGGCACACTACAGCCTGCCGGACTGAACATTGAGTTCAATCATTTCAGAGCATTACAGCCCCCCATTTTACTTTCATTTTTAGTTGTTTTTTCTTTTTTCTTCTTTTTAACATTTTTTACAACCTTTTTTTGCATTTATTTCATTTCATCTTAGTTTGTTCAGTTTGCTTACCCACTGTTTTTTTATCATGTTTGCACTTGCTGCTGTTCAATATTCAGTCCGTTAACACCCTATCTGTACTAATGCTTTGTCTTTCAACACACCATTAACATATTGTTTGCCTTTGCTCCATGACCTTTTGGTCAGCTATGTGGCCTTGTCCAATCTACACCTTCTCCCTTGTTATCTCTTGCCCCACCCCCACCTCACTTGCTTATAACCTGTGACATTTTTAATATTTGTCAGTTCCGAAGAAGGATCACTGACCCGAAACGTTAACTCTGCTTCTCTTTCCACAGATGCTGCCAGACCTGCTGAGTGGTTCCAGCATTTCTTGTTTTTATTATATGGAATCCTTACCTTTATTAACTGTGATATCGAAGATAAGAGCAGCGAGGTTATGCTGGAACCGTAAAAATCATTGGTTAGGACACAACTTGAGTACTGTGGGCAGTTCTGGTCACCTCATTACAGAAAGGATGTAATTGTACTAGAGAGGGTACAGAGGAGATTTACGAGGATGTTGCCAGGACTGGAAAAATGCAGCTATGAGGAAAGATTGTATACTCTGGGGCTGTTCTCCTTGGAACGGAGAAGGCAGAGGGGAGATCTGATTGAAATGTACAAAATTGTGAGTGGCCTGGATAGAGTGGAGGTGAAGGTCCTAGTCACCTGAACAGAGAGGCCTGTGACGAGGGGGCATAGATTTAAAGTGATTGGTAGAAAGATTAGAGGGGGTGAGGAAAAATATTTTCACCCAGAGGTTGGTGGGGGTCTGGAACTCAGTGCCTGAAAGGGTAGTAGAGGCAGAAAACCTCAACTCATTTAAAAGGTGTCTGGATATGCACCTCAAGTGGCATAACCTGCAGAGCTACGGCCCAAATGCTGGAAGGTGGGATTAGACTGGGTGGCTCGTTTTTAGGCTGGTGCAGACACAATGGGCCAAGTGGCCTCTTTCTGTGCCATAAACCTTCTATGATTCTATGAGTCCATCCATGCCATGAGTGCTGCCATGTCCCAGGCATATGAGCGCATGGCTTCCTCCATCGAGAGGTTGACAACCCTCATGGAGAGCCAGATCCCACAGATGTGCACAAACCTGCACACCATCACCTTCGCCATGAGCACAACTCAGCAGTGGCAACAGTGGCAAGGTGAGAGAAGGAACAGGAGCCTGGAGACTTCTCCTGATCCTCATCCTCCTCTGGTGAGCAGGGAGGTTCAAGTGAACCTTGAAAGGGATGAGGAGAGGCTGACCTCCACATCTGGAGGTTCCCTTCATGGCACTCCAAGTGTGGACCCCAACTCCTCAGCCCTTCCGCCAGTGAGCCCAGCTCCATCTGCCATGATGCCTGAGGATAGTCCTGCACCAGTGCAGGAAAGCTTCAGGCAGCTGGGGCCCTCTAGGCTGCAGGCAGCCAGAGGACAGCCGCTGAATTCATCCCAAGGGGCAACCTGATCAGCAGTCTGGGTCCAGACCAGCTACTGTTGCAGGGATCACACCGCATAGGAGCACCTGCAAACATATTAAAAAAAACACCGAGACACACTTTGGAACTCATGGATGCAGGAAATATTTCATGTATTGATTAATTCAAAGTTTTTTTGTGCAAATCATTAACAATCATTGTCTGAGAGACATTTTCCATTTTGACTCAATTGTGAGCTGCTGACTTTCCCCTTTCCTCCTTCGTGCAATGCCAATGTGTCCAGAGGCCTCATTAACATATGCTCTCCCATGGGCACTAGTGTGGATTGCAGCTGGTCACAAGTCAGGGAACACAACTGGAAAGGAGGCGACAGACTACATGCATTAAGATGAGTTTTTATTGGATTCTCTGTGACTGGATACCAGGATGGCTGCAAACGGCTGAATATGAGGTTGTCTCTTGCCTCGTTGGCATGTCACTCAATCTGCCTGGTCTCCAGTGCAAGGTCTTCACCATCCAGTGCTGCTTTCCCCACTCCCTCTAATGCATCCTCCTCATCGGTAGAGGACTGTCACTCAGGCATCTCCGCTCTGCAGTGCTAGATTATGCAGAGCACAGCAGACCACCACGATACTGGGGCATACTGCAGGACTCCACTAGATTGATCAAGACAGCAGAATCTCATCTTCAGTAGCCCAATGGCCTGATAGATGGTCGCTCGAGGGGAGCAATTGTTGTACCTCTCCTCTGCTGCATTGCAAGAGTTCCTGACAATCATAAAAAGCCAAGTCTTCAATAGCTAGCCCTTGTCCCTGAGAATCCACCCCTGAAGGCAACTGGGGGGCCTGAAAAGCTGTGGCACCTAAGATTGTTGTGGTATGTAGGCATTGTGGCTGCATCCTGGGAAGTGGGTACATACCTGCAGGAAACGCTTTCAGTGGTCACAGACCAGTTCAATGTTGATTGAATGGAAGCCCTTCCTGTTGATGAAGGTGGCTGGTTGGTCCGTGGGAGCCTTGATGGCCACAAGGGTGCAATCTATCACACCTTACACCTGGTGGAATCCAGCGATGGCCCTGAACCCGATGGCTCTCTCGGCCTGACTATGAGGGTGAGTCCGATAGTACACATATTTGCCAGCCCTCTTGAACAAGGCATTGGTCACCTCCTAGATGCAGTGGTGGGCTGCTGCCTGGGACACCCCACACATGCCACTGGGATCTTCAGGGCCACTCGCATAGGGTGACCCCCAAATCCCAGATGTCGCAACTCATCCTGCAGCAGGGTGCACGATATATTTTTATAGGTAATATATGCTTAGAGGTGCAGGGCATGGCTAATATACTTAATGAGTACATTACATCAGTGTTCACTAAAGAAAAGGAAGCTGATAAAATATCAGTAGAAACAGAGAGAGCAGAGGCATTGGATAGGATAAAAATTGAGAGTGGGGAGGTACTAAAAAGGCTGGCTGTGCTTCAGGTAGACAAGTCACCTGGTCCAGATGGCTTGCATCCCAGGTTATTGCTAAAGGAAGTGGAGGTGGAGATAGCTGATGGGCTTGCCATAATCTTCCAATGTTCTGGGATGTGCCAGAGGATTGGAGAGTGGTAAATGTGACACCCTTATTCAAGAAAGGGTAAGGACAGTCCTAGCAATTGCAGGCCAGTTAATTTAACATCAGTCGTGGATAAGGTTTTAGAAACAACAATCAGGGAAACTATCAACAGACACTTGGAGAGGTTCGAGTTAATTAAGGACAGCCAGCATGGATTTGTAAAAGGCAAATCATACTTGACTAATCTAACTGAATTTTTTGATGAAGTAACAGACAAGGTTGATGAAGGGAATGTGGTGGATGTTGTTTATATGAATTTTAAGAAAGCATTTAATAAGTACCACATAAAAGGCAGGTTAACAAAATTGAGGCTCATGGAATAGGAGGGTCATTGTTCAATTGGATAAAAAAAAATTGGCTTAAGGACAGAAAACAGTGAGTTGGAGTAAATGTTTGCTTTTTAGATTGGAGGATGGTAGACAGTGGTGTTCTCCAAGGGTCACTGCTGGGACCACTTTTTGATACATATAAATGACTTACACCTTGAAATACAGAGTAGAATCTCAAAATTTGCCAATGACACCAAACCTAGAGGTGCAGCAAACAGTGAGGATGATATGAACCACCTGCAACATGACATAGATAGGCTAGCAGAGTGGGCAGACAGGTGGCAGATGGAATTTAATACTGACAAGTGTGAGATGATGCATTTTGGCAGAAGAAATAGGGAGAAGCAATATATATTTCATGGCACAGTTCTAAAGAGTGTGCAGGAACAAAGGGAGCTGGGGGTACACGTGCATAGATCTTGAAAGGTGGGAGGATATATTGAGAGAGTGGTTAGCAAAACACATGGGATCTTGGCCTTCATAAATAGAGGCATTGAGTAGAAAAGCGGGGAAGTTATGCTGAACCTTTATAAAGTTCTGGTTAGGTCCCAACTGGAGTATTGCGTCCAGTTCTCGTCACCACACTTTAGGAAGGTTGTGAGGGTCCTTGTGAGGGTGCAGAAAAGATTTATCAGAATGGTTTCAGGGATGGGGGATTTTAGTTACAAGGTTAGGTTGAAAAAGCTGAGATTGAGGGGACATTTAATGGAAGTATACAAAATTATGAGAGGCTTAAATAAGTTAGACAAGGAAAAACTGTTCCCATTTACTAATGGTACAAGGACTAGGAGACACAGATTGAAAGTTTAAGGCAAGAGATGCAGGGGGAATATGAAGAAGAACTTTTTTTTAGCAACGGGTGGTAATGACTTGGAACCCGCTGTCCACCAGGGTGGTGGAAGCAGAGATAATCAGTGACTTCAAGAGGAAGTTGGATGGCCACCTGAGAGAAATAGACTTGCAGGGCTACGGGGATCGAGCCAGGGAGTGGGATTGACTGCATAGCTCCGTGGAGAGCCAGCATGGACTTAATGGGCTGAATAGCCTCCTTCTGTGCCATAAATGACTCTCTAACTCTATAAGTCAGTGACAGCCTTCCTGGAGAGCCATAGTCTTTGCTAGAAATGCTGCTAGACATTTGGAGGTAGCTGATTCGAGTCTGGTACACTGTCTGGAGTACGTGGGCCCTTTTTGGCATGGTCGGCTGCTGGTGCTGTCATCGTGGAGCTTCACAGACAGGCACAGCAGCCTCTTGGCCCTCCCTCCATTGGAGGTGCCGCATCATGCCACAGAGTTCCAAAAATACAGGGTGGATTAGACCCATAAATGTGACTTGTGGGCCTGCAGATCACTGACAATCAAGACAACCCTACCCTGGCAAATGAGCTTTTGACCATTCTCCCGGCGGAGTCCCTGCTGGACCTCAGAGCCCAACCTTGCTGATAGCCGATGCTTTCTTCCAGAAGTATGAGTGACCAAGCATATTACACAGCAGTTTGGTAAGCCAATACAGCACCCCCAAAACCTACACTAAAACCACACCAAACCCTTGCAGAGCCTTCGAGACTACAAATCCCCTTGCAGAGCTCCTGAGACCCCAAGCCTCCTTGCAGAGTTCCCGAGACCCCGGACCCCCTTGCAGAGCCCCCAGGACACCGGACCCCCTTGCAGAGTCCCCGGGGCCCCAGATCCCCTTGCAGAGCCCCCGGGGCCCGGACCCACTTACAGAGCCCCCGGGGCCCGGACCCACTTGCAGAGCACACAGCAACAGAATCCAACAATGGTCTGCTCACTCCTCTCTTCTCCTATGCAGCAATGCTCAGGTCTGCATCTCCGTTGCGGCACTGAAGCCTCTTGCCTTGGTGCTGCCAGGATTTAACGGTTGTGAACCCGAAGGCACTTCATTGCCACCTACCGTCCGCTAAAATGCCAACCATTAAATCGAGGATAATGAGATGGTAATACATTAAAAATAACTGCTCAGCAATTTAAAATAGCTTCCTGTCGCATCAGGGTGGTAATGTCGCCTTGGTGCTTTCCTGCCGCTGACAAAATCTGGAACCAAAGTCACGACACCAGATTGCCAGGCGGGTGGTTCCCACACGATTCTCCGTCCCCCCACGCCACTATTCCCGCTTTACATGGCCACATTAAATTCTGCCCAGGGGTGTTCACTAGGGATCACTCAGTAAAGACAACGGCGCTGTTAGAGATAGGTGTCAACAGAAGAGTCTTTGGAGAGGCTCAGAAATGTTGGTTGGAGATCGAGCTGCCACAAGCCCTTTGAGCAAATCAGCCCCCCAGACGAGGCCTTTAAGCAGAGGATACTGGACTATGTGTATGGTCCATCTGCCTCATTTGGCTCCTTTGGGAAGACTGTACAACAAAGTCTGCAAGACTTTGCATCCAGGCTCTTGAGCAGCATAACTAACACGTGTGAAGTTTCTGTAGCCTGAGGCCTGACGTACAACAAGTGTAAGCTGCTGCAATGCATGTTGTAGTGGCCTTAATACAGAAGACCATGAACATGGGCTTCGTTTTGCCGGCTCTTTGGGATTGGGTTGAGCAGTGGGAGGGAGGCAATATGGCGAGGGAAAGCGTCGAGAGGGCAGTCCAATGTCTTCCCACTGTCATGGCATATTGCCAGCAGCAGGCACTTCAGCCATTCAGCCGCCCAATTTTTTTTTTATTTGTTTGTGGGATGTGGACGTCACCGACTAGGCCAGCATTTGTTGCCCATCCCTAATTTCCCTTGAACTGAATGGCTTGCCAGGCCATTTCAGAGGGCAGTTAAGAATCAACCACATTGCTGTGGGCCTGGAGTCACATGTAGGCCAGACCAGGTAAGGACAGCAGATTTCCTTCCCTATAGGACATTAGTGAACCAGATGGGTTTTACAACAATTGACAATGGTTTTATGGTCACCATTAGACTAGCTTTTAATTCCAGATTTATTGATTGAATTCAAATTTCACCATCTGCTGTGGTGGGATTTGAACCCTTGCTCCCAGAGCATTAGACAGGGCTCTCAATTACTAGTCCAGTGACATTACCACTACGCCACTGCCTCCCCAAAGCCACTTAAGGGCCCAATAAAGGGCCACTTCTTACTCTCTCTGGCATTTTGCCCTTGTTGGGAGGGCCCACCACGGCTTAGGAACATCACCAGGTAAAATCTGGCGACCTCCCAGTGTATTCCCAGAGGATGTCCCTCCTCAATAGGTGCTCCATGGCCTAGGGAGGGGGCCCTCAGCCTCCAGTGCAGCACAAAAGCCCCCACACCACCCCAATTTCTGTGGCCTGCCTGCCTAGCCCCAGCTCCCTCACAAAAACCTATGTTCTCTTTGAAGATGCCTTCTCATTGATGTTGCAGCCTCAGTAGTGGTCACCGTTAGCAATGGTGCTGCCGAGGCTGTTGTGCTGCGACCCTCTGATTGGGCCAGCAGCTTTCGGGTTGCCGTCCTCAATTGGACGGCGGCCCCAAAGGCGGCCAGTTAATTGGCTGCTGCCAGCAAAATGCTGCTCCAGTGTCTCGCCGCCTGCCAAAGCAGGCTCAGTTCCTGCTTTCGGCCACAGCGGTGTGATATCAACCTCCACTGAGAGACCGTCTTCCACTCATTAAAGGAGAGACTGCAGACAACATTGCCAGAAGGACTGCAGTGGCTCATTTACATACATTGTTCCTCGTGCCAGCTGACTGGGGAGGGGGACCTTGTAAAGATATGGTGTTCTGCAGTTTGAGATGAGATAATGTGCAGGCCTTACAAGTTGGACCTCAAGCTCCCAGCAGTCTGGCATACAAACATCAAGCCCAGCACAAATGTAAGTGAAGCGCATTTTTGATTCTGCATGTAGGAGCAACAGCATCTTATTCTGGTGAATCAGAGCTGCTGATTGCTGGAGGCAGATGGCTTTCTGCTTCCCTTCATAAATGGAGCATTTGACAGCTAACAGCCCTGAAACACTTCTGTAAAGGATCACAGCACTGAGTGATAGATTAAGACCTGCAATTTGGGGAGAAGCATTAGCACCACAAGAGCACATACACGCCATTAAAGGCGACACTTAATGATATGCAAAGAGGTCTGCACAGCCAAGCACATTAGTCCAAAATAAATGTGGTCACTAATTAAAACATTATGCTGTCTATTCATGTTCTGTAAATACCAATCTGTATCAATGGGCTGAATTTTCAGGGGCCTTCAAAGGTGAGAACCGAGATGGGGGGGGGGGGCCCCAAAAAATCAATCATGCCCGGCTAGTCAATTACAGGATGCCGTTCACGGTGCCAGCAATGTTAACCAGGACAGGGGGGAGGGCAGGACAGGAATCCTGCCCTCCTCCCGACTAAGGCCAATTAAATCATTTAAAAAGCTCCTTAAGAGCTTGTAGGAGGGGAAGCGTGGAATAGATAAAGGGTAAAATGGATTTTAGGAGCTGTCAGTTTCTGATCTGCTGAAGGGAGGTGGGTACAGAGTTGGGAGCCAGTTAATGCTGCCCCAGCGCATCACCTCCGCCTAATAAGAGGGTCAGCAGAGCACAGGGGGACTTTGTACTTGGTAAATAGGTGCCCTTTGTGCGGAGAGTGGGTAATCAGCGCTTGCACATCGAATGGGATCATCAACCACTGGCATTGCGAATGCAGAAGAGCTGGGGGGGCAAGACTGTCAATCACAATAGGACAGACACCTGTCTCAAAGAAAGGCTGCAGCTGGAATTGGGGGCTCAACTGTCAGATTTTGGGCTCAGTGGCAATGAGGGGCAACAACCTCCGCAAGACGGGTGGAACACTGAGCAGCAGGTAGGCACGAGAGAGGAAAGGGCAGCAGGGAGGAAACAGAGGCCATATCCTCAACACAGGATCCACCACCAACGACAGAGTGACCTGGAGATGACTGAGACCCAGCGCCGCAGGAGACTGCGACTCTCCAGGCGGATGGTCACTGACATCTGTATCCTTTTCACCAAAGAACTCACACCTTGCAGCACTGGTCACCATGCCCTGTCAATAGCCATCAAAGTCACTGTGGCTTTGAACCTCTTCACTCATGGCTCCTTCCAAGGATCAGCTGCAGACCTTGGTGGCAGCTCGCAAACAGCTGCACACTACTGCATCTCGCTGGTCACTGATGCCCTTTTACCAGAGCTGGACAATACATTCATTTAACGACAGACATGTCCTCACAGGGACAGAGGGCAATGGGTTTTGTTTCCATTGCTGGATTCCCCCAGGTGCAGGGCATCTGCCATGTTGCCAACAAGGCACCCAAAGATCAGCAGGAAGGGTTTTCACTCCCTCAATGTCCAGCTAGTCCAAGGCCACAACAAGAGCGTCCTCCATGAGTGCGCTTGCTTTCCTGGCATCTGCCATGATGCCTTCATCTCTGCCAGTCCAGCTGCGTCAGATCTTCACTCCAAACCCTAAAGTGCGTGGATGTATCGTAGGGGACAAAGGATATCCTGGAAGACATGGCTACTCACAGGAACCCCAGACAGAGGCAGAGAGGCGATATAACCAATGTCATCTGCTCAGTAGGACAACCATTGAGCAGACCATCAGACTTCTGAAGATATGATTCCGGTGCCTGGATCGGTCAGGTAGTGCTCTCCAATACCCTCCTACAAAGGTGTTGGTCATTGTGGTGGTCTGCTATGCACTCCACTAAATGGTCCTGCAGAGAGGTGTGGACCTTGAGGACAATGGGGTTCTGAAAGGAGCCAGCTTATCAGAAGAGGAGCAAGAAGTGACAGAGGAGGAGAAAGAGAGGGCAGAGGAAGATGATGCGGTGCAGAGAGGTGCCCCTGCTGCATGATGAGGTGGCCTCTTCCTGTCAACCACCAGGAAGAGGACCTCCCTCCTCTCTTTCTCACGGCCTCCAGCATTAGATCTAGGTCAGCATCGATGAAGCGAGGGTCTGCCTTGCCCCGGGTGCCAGGTCTCCAGCTCCCCTGTGACATCTCGCTTCCCTCTGATGCAGTGGAAGGCTTTGGCACAGTTTCCCACTGGAGGCAGGTTTCTGACTCCATGGCAAAAATTCAGCCCAATGTCAACAAATGTTGGTGGTGGACAATTAAACAAATAACAGGAGGAGGACCGCTCCACAAACATCCACATTCTCAATGATGGGGGAGCCCAGCATGTCAGTGCAAAAGACAAGGCTGAAGCATTTGCAACCATCTTCAGCCAGAAGTGCCGAGTAGATGGTCCATCTCGGCCTCCTCCTGGGGTCCCCAGTATCATAGAAATTAGTCTTCAGCTAATTTGATTCACATCACGTGATGTCAAGAAATGGCTGAGCACAATGGACACAGCAAAGACTTTGGGTTCCAACAACATCCTGGTTGCAGTGCTGAAGATTTGTGCTCCAGAACTAGCCTTGCCCCTAGCCAAGCTGTTCCAGTATAACTACAACACTGGCATCCACCTGACTATATGGAAAATTTCCCAGGTATATCCTGTGCACAAAAAGCAGGACAAATCCAACCCAGGCAATTATCACCCCATCAGTCTACTCTCAATCATCTGCTAAATGAAGGTATCATCAACGGTGTTATCAAGTGACACTTACTCACAAATAACCTGCTCACTAACGCTCAGTTTGGGTTCTGCCAGGGTCACTTGGCTGTAGACCTCATTACAGCTTTGGTTCAAACATGGACAAAAGAGCTGAGCTCCAGAGGTGAGGTAAGACTGACTGCTCTTGACAGAATGGCAGCATTTGACCAAGTATGGCATCAAGGAGCCCTAGTAAAATTGTAGTCAATGAAAATCAGAGGGAATGTTCTCCACTGACTGGAGTCATACCTATCACAAAGGAAGATGGTGGTGGTCATCTCAGCCCCAGGACATCGGTGCAGGAGTTCCTCAGGGTAGTGTCCGAGGCCCAACCATCTTCAGCTGTTTTATCAATGACATTCCCTCCATCACAAGGTCAGAAGTGGGGATGTTCACTGATGTTTGCACAGTGTTCAGTAAAGCTCAGAACTCCTCAGATATTGATGCAGTCCATGCCCAATATGCAGCAAGACTTGGACAACATTCAGGCTTGGGCTAATAAGTGGCAAGTGACATACAGGCCATACCAAGTGCCAGGCAATGACCATCCGCAACATGAGAAAGTCTAATCGCTTCCTTTTGACATTCAATGGCATTGCCACCGTTGAACCCAGCCCTACCTCCTCCACTTTCAACATCCTGGGGGTTACCATTGATCAGAAACTGAATATAAATACTGTGGCTACTGAGGCAGGTCAGAGGCTGGGAATTCTGCAGCGAGTAACTCACTTCCTGACTCCCCAAATCCTTTTCACCATCTTCAAGGCACAAGTCAGGAGTGTGATGGCATATTCTCCACTTGCCTGGATGGATGTAGCTCCAACAACACTCAAGAAGCTCGGCGCCATCCAGGACGAGATAGCACACTTAATTGCCACCCTATCTACCACCTTAAATATTCATTGCCTACACCACCGGTGCCCAATGGCTGTAGCATGCACCATCTACAAGATGTACCACAGCAACTCGCCAAGGCTTCTTTGACAGCACCTTCCAAACCCATGGCCTCTACCACCTGGAAGAACAAGGGCAGCAGGTGCATGGGAACACCCACATCTGCATGTTCCCCTCTAAGTCACACACCATCCTGACTTGGAAATGCATCGTTATTCTTTCATCATTGCTGGGTCAAACTCCTGGAACTCCCTCCCTAACAGCACTGCGTGTGTCCCTACACCACACAGACTGCAGAAGGAGGCTCACAACCAACTTCTCAAGAGCAATCAGGAATGCACAATAAATGCTGCCCTTGCCAACGACGCCCACATCCCATGACGAATATAAAGTAGATTAAGAAAGTGGGCAAAAAGATAGGAAAGCATCATTGCAGTCTGTACAGAGAAATAGCTCAGCCCAAAGGAGGCATCAGTCAATTTTTGCCACTGTTCAAATCTTGCCAGTGGTTTTCCTTCCTCAGAAGGCAGGCTTTATGGCCCCTCCCCCTGCCTTGGCATTGCCTTCTCAGGGAAACCAGAGCCGTCCAGGTATCGGAAGTTTGAGCACACCAAGACCTGGGTCTCAAAGCACGATATCTCAGGTGTACAGATTGTGCAGAGGCCTCTTGAGCCACAGTTGCAGTACATAGCCTTTAAATGTACAAAGTACATAGAAATTGAGCACTATTATTACCTTGAGTACCCTAGGAATGGCGTGTTGTCTGAAGACTGTCCTGAAGCTTGTTGTTCAGTAGGTGGAAAAGGTCATTAATTGGCTCCCCGATTAACCTCAGCCTTTGCATGTATTTTTCTTCCATTAGGAATAGCTAGTCGCTTCTTGGCCTATACACATACCCTGAGGGTAATTGATGCAGATGGTCATGAATCTTCTATGACATCTTTGCCACACATTGCTCTTTGTCCCCTGCAGTGATTCAGGATACTACATATCACAGCTGTAATGCTTACCAACACGGTTACTTATCCCAGAGATACAATATCTCCAACTCAAGTCGAGAGCAACAAGCTTCACGCAATTGGACAATGTAATGCCATCAATAGACAATAGCACAATGTAGCATTAAGACCCCATAAAAGGCCATTAACTGGAATTACTTAAT
Organism: Heterodontus francisci; assembly: GCF_036365525.1. Taxonomy (NCBI): domain Eukaryota; kingdom Metazoa; phylum Chordata; class Chondrichthyes; order Heterodontiformes; family Heterodontidae; genus Heterodontus; species Heterodontus francisci. The sequence goes on along the minus strand of NC_090373.1, from coordinate 151,741,685 downwards.
ATTGGATAATAGCAAAATGGCAGATTGTTAGTGCCAGAACTTACTCTCTTCACAGGGCAGAAACTTGGATGAAGACAAAAAAAAACAGATAATTCAACTAGTACTTTTTTCATTGTGTTAGGCAGCTATCACCAACCTCCATGAGCATTACAGCTGAAAAGCCATTCCCAATGATATTAGCAGGACTGACATGAATTATGTTAACCTCTTGGATTTTTTAAAACTCATAGATTGCCTTTAAATTTTACAGCATCTCACCTCCCATTTAGACATCTTCTGAATTATTACTTTATGTCCTCACAGTTGGTGGCAAAATATGTCAATTTCATAACTTTTTTTTTCGCTCATGGGATGTGAGCATTGCTGGCCAGGCCAGCATTTATTGCCCATCCCTAATTGCCCTTGAGAAGGTGGTGGTGCGCTTCCTTCTTGAACTGCTGCAGCCCATGTGGTGTAGGTACACCGACAGTGCTGTTAGGAAGGGAGTTCCAGGATTTTGACACCGTGACAGTAAAGGAACGGCGATAGAGTTCCAAGTCAGGATGGGTGCAGCTTGGAGGGGAATTTTCAGTTGGTGCTGTTCCCATGCATCTGCTGCTTTGTCCTTCTAGATGGTAGCGGTCGAGAGTTTCGAAGGTGTTGTCGAAGGAGCCTTGGTGAGTTGCTACAGTGCATCTTATAGATGGTGCACACTGCTGCCACTGTGCATCAGCGGTGAAGAGATTGAATGTTGAAGGTGGTGGATGGGGTGCCAATCAAGCGGGCTGCTTTGTCCTGGATAGTGTCGAGCTTCTTGAGTACTGTTGGAGCTGCACTCATCCAGGCAAGTGGAGAGTATTCCATCACACTCCTGACTTGTGCCTTGTAGCTGGTGAACAGGCACTGGGGAGTCAGTAGATGAGTTACTTGCTGCAGAATCCCCAGCCTCTGACTCCTCTTAGTAAGTTAGTAAGGAGGACTTTGCAGGATCGACAAGGCTGGGTTTGCCATTGTCGTTTCCAGTGCCTAGGTCGATGCTGGGTGGTCAGTCTGATTTCATTCCTTTTCTTAAATTTTGTAGCTGTTTAAGACAGCTGAATTTCTACCGCACATCTTCTGTGGATTTCTGCAGATCCATTCTAAAATGACAGTGGCAATTATAGCCATATAACAGGAGCGAAATGAGGAAACATTTTAACACGGTTGTTATGATCCAGAATGCACAACCTTAAAGGGTAGTTAGAGCAGATTCAATGGCGACTTTCAAAAGAGAATTGGATATTACTTGAAAAGGAGAACTCCGCAGGGCTGTGGTGAAAGAATAGGTGAGTTGGACTAATTGAAGAGCTCTTTCAAAAAGTAGGTGCAGGCCTGCTGGATCGGATGGGCTGCTTCTGTGATGTATGATCGATGAAAAAATTAGGTTCAACACTGTAAACATGCTGTGTCCATTAATGATTTGGATATAAGCTGAGAGGAAGTGCTGTCAAAATTGGAAGATTCCACAAAAGGCTCGAGGCCCACACTTACCTGGAGGATTGGAGAGCGAGGCTGCAGCTGTGGCGGGAAGTCAGTGTGTGCTGGATTTGAAGAGTGAAAAAAAACCTAACAGTGACATCATGGGAAAACCGTAAGCTGATTAGTTGGTGAGTAACTGCTGTTAGAGTGCCTGTAAATACCTGGAAAATCAGAAAAAAAGTTATTTTTTAACCCTCGAGTAGCTACCTTATAAGTGGTAAGTTAGCACTACTAAGGTTTTAGTTGGTGTAATTACTAATTAGAAAGTGCTGTTTGGACAGAGTGTGAAGCTGTGAGTTTGGGTGTGAGGGAGTTCAGTGACAAGGGGAAGGAGGTACTCCTTTGTCTCTTTCTTTTCTTTAATGCCTTTTCAGCCTCCACTATTTGTTTCTTATTTTGGTAGAGGGGAAGAAGATGATTGGCAACAAACTGGTAAGTTAATCTACTTATTGCACATATTACACTAACAATAGTTAGTTTGTAAAGCGAAGGTATGGCAGCACAGCTCAGCCAAGTGGAATGTGCCTCCTGTGGTATGTGGGAAGTTGTGGACACACCATGTGTCCTTGACAGGGTCAGTAAGTGTCACCAGCTGTAGAAACTTCAGCTCCAGGTTTTGGTACTCTATGACTGTATGACTGTATAGGTTTAGGGAGGTAGTCACAACACAGATTTAAAATGTGTAGGCAGAGAGGGAATGGGTGACTGCCAGGCAGTCTAAGAGAACCACGCAGATAGTGCAGGAGTCCCCTAATTCGATCTTGCTTGCTAACCAGTTTTCCATTTTGGATACTGGCAAGGGCAATGGTTCCTCAGTGGAGTGCAGCAAGAGCCAAGTCCATGGCACCACAGGTGGCTCAGCCGCACAAGAGGGGAGGAAAAAGAGTGGAAGGGCAATAGTGATAGGGGATTCGTAAGTTAAAGGAACAGACAGATGTTTCTGCGGCCGCAGACATGACACCAGGATGGCATTTTTTTTTTAAAGAGATACAGCACTGAAACAGGCCCTTCGGCCCACCGAGTCTGTGCCAACCAACAACCACCCATTTATACTAACCCTACAGAATTCCCATATTCCCTACCACCTACCTACACTAGAGGCAATTTACAGTGGCCAATTTACCTATCACCTGTAAGTCTTTGGCTGTGGGAAGAAACCGGAACACCCGACGAAAAGCCACGTGGTCACAGGGAGAACTTACAAACTCCGCACAGGTAGTACCCAGAATTGAACCCAGGTCCCTGGAGGTGTGAGGCTGCGGTGCTAACCACTGCGCCACTGTGCCGCCCCAGGGTCAAGGATGTCAGAGTGGCAGCAGAACATTCTTCTGGGGCAGGATGAACAGTCAGAGGCCATGGTCCACATTGGTACCAACGACATAGGTAAGAAGAGGTATGAGGTCCTGAAAGCAGAGTTTAGGGAGTTAGGAAAGAAATTAAAAAGCAGGACCTCAAAAGCAATAATCTCAGGATTACTCCCAGTACCTCATGCTAGTGAGCATAGGAATGGGAGGATTAAGCAATTTAACATGTGACTGGAAAATTGGTGCAGGAGGGAGGGTATCAGATTTTTGAGGCATTGGGATCTGTTCTGGGGCAGGTGGGACCTGTACAAGATGGACAGGTTGCCCCTTAGCAGAACCGGGACGAAGATCCTCACAGGGAAATTTGCTAATGCTGTTGGGGATGGTTTAAACTAAATTGTCAGAGGTGTTGGAAACCAAAGAGGGAGCTCAGATTGGAGGGAAGCAAAACTGGTGACAAGAAGTAGAAAAGTAGTAAGCGAAATTGTAAGGCAGACGAGATGAAGGCCACCATCAAATCGGATCGAAATGAGGAATAATGTTCAGACAAATTTAAGGGCACTCTATCTGAATGCACGCAGCATTCACAACAAGGTAGATGACTTGAACGCACAAATAAAGGTAAATGGGTATGATTTAATTGCCATTATGAAGACGTGGTCGCAGGTTGACCAGGACTAGGAACTCAATACTTAGGCATATTCGTCATATAGGAGGGATAGGCAGAGGGGAAAATGGAACATAGAAACACAGAAACATAGAAAATAGGAGCAGGAGCAGGTCATTCGGCCCTTCGAGCCTATTCTGCCATTTATTATGATCATGGCTGATCATCTAACTCAGTAGACTGTTCCGATATTGCCCCATGCCCTTTGATCCCTTTAGACCCAAGAGCTATATCTAACTCCTTCTTGAAAACATACACTGTTTTGGCCTCAACTGCTTTCTGTGGTAGCGAATTCCACAGGCTCACCACTCTCTGGGTGAAGAGATTCCTCCTCATCTCAGTCCAGAAAGGTTTACCCCATATCCTTAGACTATGACCCCTGGTTCTGGATTCCCCCACCATCGAGAACATCCTTCCTGCATCTACCCTGTCAAGTCCTGTTAGAATTTTATAGGCTTCTATGAGATTCCCCCCTCACTCTTCTGAACTCCAGTGAATATAATCCTAACCAACTCAATCTCTCCTCATATGTCAGTCCCACCATCCCAGGAATCAGTCTGGTAAACCTTCGCTGCATTCCCTCCATAGCAATAACATCCTTCCTCAGATAAGGAGACTAAAACTGCAAACAATATTCCAGGTACGGACTCACCAAGGCCCTGTATAATTGTAGCAAGACATCCCTGCTCCTGTACTCGAATCCTCTCGCTATGAAGGCCAACATACCATTTGTCTTTTTTACTGCCTGTTGCACCTGCATGCTTACCTTCAGTGACTGGTGTACAAGACACCCAGGTCTCGCTGCATATTCCCCTCTCTCAGTTTATAGCCGTTCAGATAATAATCTGCCTTCCTGTTTTTGCTACCAAAGTGGATAACCTCACATTTATCCACGTTATACTGCATCTGCCATGCATTAGCCCACTCACTCAACTTGTCCAAATCACCCTGAAACCTCAATGCATCTTCCTCACAACTCACCCTCCCACCCAGCTGTGTGTCATCTGCAAATTTGGAGATATTACATTTAGTTCCCTCATCTAAATCATTAATGTATATTGTGAATAGCTGGGGTCCTAGCACCGATCCCTGCTGTACCCCACTAGTCACTGCCTGCCATTCAGAAAAAGACCCATTTATCCCTACTCTTTGTTTCCTGTCTGCCAACCAGTTTTCTATCCATCACAATACTCTAACCCCAATCCCATGCACTTTATTTTTGCACGCTAATCTCTTAAGTGGGACTTTGTCGAAAGCCTTCTGAAAGTCCAAAGAAACCACATCCACTGGCTCCCCCTCATCAACTTTACTAGTTACATCCTCAAGAATTCTAGTAGATTTGTCAAGCATGATTTCCTTTTCATAAATCCATGCTGACTCTGCCCGATTCTACCACTGTTCTCTAAGTGCTCTGCGATAAAATCATGGATAATGGACTCTAGAATTTTCCCCACTACCGAAGTCAGGCTGACTGATCTATAATTCCCTGCTTTCTCTCTACCTTCATTTTTAAATAGTGGGGTTCCATTAGCTAACCTCCAATCTGTAGGAACTGTTCCAGAGTCTATAGAACCTTGGAAGATGACCACCAGTGCATCCATTATTTCTAGGGCCACTTCCTTAAGTACTCTGGGATGCATACCATCAGGTCCTGGGGATTTATCGGCCTTCAATCCCATCAATTTCCCCAACACCATTTCTCTACTAATACTGATTTCTTTCAGTTCCTCGCTCTCACTAAGCTCTGCGTTCCCCAACATTTCTGGTATGATATTTGTGTCCTCCTTTGTGAAGACAAAACCAAGGTATGCGTTTAGTTGGTCAGCCATTTCTTTATTCCCCATAATTAATTCCTCTGTTTCTGACTGTAAGGGACCTACATTTGTCTTCACCAATCTTTTTCTCTTCACATACCTATAGAAACTTTTATAGTCAGTTTATATGTTCCCCGCAAGCTTGCTGTCATACTCTCTCTTCCCCTTCTTAATCAATCCCTTGGTCCTCCTTTGCTGAATTCTAAACTGCTCCCAATCCTCCGGTCTGTTGTTTTTCCTGGCAAATTTATATGCCTCTTCCTTGGATCTAATGCTATCTCTAATTTCCCTTGTAAGCCATGGTTTGGCCACCTTTCCCGTTTGACTTTTGCGCCAGACAGGGAAAAACAATTGTTGCAGTTCTTCCATGCACTCTTTCAATGTTTGCCATTGCCTATCCACCATCATCCCTTTAAGTAACATTTCCCAATCTGTCATGGCCAACTCGTGCCTCATACCTTCGTAGTTTCCTTTACTAAGATTCAGGACCCTTGTCTCAGAATCAACTATGCCACTCTCCTCCTTGATGAAGAATTCTATCATATTATGGTCGGTAGTCCTCAAGGGATCTCGCACCACTAGATTGTCAATTATTCCTCTCTCATTACACAATACCCAGTCTAGGATGGCCTGTTCTCTAGTCGGTTCCTCAATGTATTGGTCCAGAAAACCATCCCGTATACACTCCAAGAATTTCTCCTCTCTGGTATTGTGACTAATTTGATTTGCCCAATCTATATGCAGATTGAATCACCCATAATTACAGATGTTCCTTTATCGCATGCATCTCTAATTTCCTGTTTAATGCCATTCCCAACATCACCACTACAGTTTGGTGGTCTATATACAACCCCCACTAATGTTTTTTGCCCCTTAGTGTTTCTCAGCTCTACCCATACAGATTCCACATCGTCAGAGCTAATATCTTTCCTCACTATTGCGTTAATTTCCTCTTTAACCAGCAATGCAACTCCACCACCTTTTGCTTTTTGTCTATCCTTCCTAAATACTGAATATCCCTGGATGTTCATTTTTCATCCCTGGTCACCTTACAGCCATGTCTCCGTAATCCCGACTATATCATACCCATTTACATCTATTTGTGCGATTAATTCATCCACTTTATTGCGAATGCTCTGCGCGTTAAGGCACAAAGCCTTATTTTTAACATTACTTGTCCCCTTCCCACTATTTTTCACTGTGTCCCTGTTTGATTCTGGCCCTTGATTTCTCTGCCTATCACTTTTCTTATTCCCCTTACTGTCTTTTGTTCTTGTTTTTGATCCCCCCTCCTCTGACTCCTTGCAAAGGTTCCCATCCCCCTACCATTTTAGTTTAAGCACCCCCCCCCAACCACTCTAGCAAATACTCCCCCTAGACATCAGTCCCGGTCCTGCCCAGGTGTAACCCATCCTTTTTGTACTGGTCCCACCTCCCCCAGAGCCGGTCCCAATGCCCCAGGAATCTAAAACCTTCCCCCTCACACCATCTCTTCTGCCACGTATTCATCCTATGTATCCTGCTATTTCTACTCTGACTAGCACGTGGCACTGGTAGTAATCCTGAGATCACTACCTTTGAGGTCCTACTTTTCAACTTACTTCCTAGCTCCCTATATTCTGCTTTTAGGACCACATCCTTTTTTTTACCTGTGTCATTTATACCAATCTGTACCACGACCACTGGCTGTTCACCCTCCCCCCTTCAGAATGTCCTGTAACCGCTCTGAGACATCCTTGACCCTAGCACCAGGGAGGCAACATACCATCCTGGAGTCTCATTTACGGCCACAGAAACGCCTATCTATTCCCCTTACAGTTGAATCCCCTTTAACTATTGCATTCCCACACTTTTTACTCCTCCCCTGTGCAGCAAAGCCAACCGTGGTGCAACAAATTGGGCTGTTGCTGCTTTCCCCTGAGAGGCCATTCCCCCAACAGTCTCCAAAGCAGTATATCTGTTTTACAGGGGAATAGGCACAGGAGATTCCTGAACTGCCTGCCTGCTCCTCTTACTCTGCCTGGTGGTCACCCATTCCCCTCCTGCCTGTGGAATCTGAGCTTGCGGTGTGACCACCTCTCTATACATGCTATCCACGATACTCTCCACCTCGTGGATGCTCCACAGTGTCCCCAGCTGCCGCTCCAGCTCCGAAACCCGGGCTTCCAGGAGCTGCAGCTGGAGACACTTCCTACACACATGCTGGTCCCGGGCACTGGAATTGTTCCCGGCTTCCAACATGGAGCACGAGGAGCACATCACGGCTTTGAGCTCTCCTGCCATGACTTAACCCTTTAAATTAAATTAAACCTTCTGGAATATCTTAATGTCCAATAATATCAGTTACTCTAGGGCCTTTCTTCCCTGGTCCTCGTTCCTACAGAACTCCCTAAAAAAAAAACACTACTTACTATATTTGAAATAAACTTTAAACTTTTAAACTTTTCTTACCTGAGATACTTACCCAGCTATTTAGAGCTATTCCCTAACAGCAGTGATTCACCAACCAATCGCCTTGCAGCTCTCCTGTGACGCTACTGGTGGGGTTTTTTTTTCAAAACTCCTTCCCGCTGCCGCTACAATTTTAAACTCTGCCGATCTCACTCAGTCTCACTCCTTCCCGCTGCCGCTGCACTTTTAAGCTCTGTCAGTCTCACTCAGAGGTGTGGTAATGTTGTTAATAAGGAACGAGATCAGTACATTAGATTGAAGGAGCAAAATGTAGAATCAGTTTGAATGGAACTAAGAAACAGCAAGGGACAGCAAAAATTGGTGGGAGTTGTTTAAATGCTACCAAACTGTAGTGGTAATGTTGGACACAGTATCAATCAGGAAATTAGAGCCACATGTAGCATGGGCAATACAGTAATTTTACATATAGATAGGGTAAACCTAATGAGCACTAATGCTGTGGAAGATAAATTCCTGGAGTGTGTACAAGATGGATTTCTGGAGCAGTATGTTGAAGAACCAGTTGGAATCGGGCTATTTTAGATTTAGTATTATGCAATGATAAAGGGCTAATTAATAACCTTGCATAAAGGAGCTATGAAGAAATAGTGACCACAATATGATAGAATTCTACATTGAGTTTGAAAGAAATATAGTTCAATCTGAAACTAGAGTCATAAATCTGAACAAAGGAATCTATGAAGGTATGAGGAGCAAGTTGGCTATGGTGGATTGGGAAAATAAATCAAAAGATTTGATGGTAGACAGGCAATGGCTAGTATTTAAAGAAGTATTACACCATTTACAACAAATATACATTCCTCTAAAACACAAAACAACAACAGCAAATGTGAATCAACCGTGGCTAACTAAATAAGTTGCAGATTGCATTAGGTCAAAGGAAATGGCTTCTAAGGTCATCAGGAAAAGTGGTAAGCCTAAGGATTGGAAGCAATTTAAAGTCCAACAAAGGAGGACCAAGAAACTGATGAAGAAAGGGAAAAGAGATTATGAATATAAGCTAGCTAGAAACATAAAGGCGGACTGTAAAAGTTTCTTCAGGTATGTGAAATGGAAACAATTCATGAGCACATTCAAGACAGAAATCAATAGATTTCCGGATCAAAATGACATCAAGGGATATGGGGATAGTAGAGAAAAGTGGCGTAGAGGTGGATGATCAGCCATGATCTGTTTCAATGGCAGAGCAGGCTCGATGGGCCAAATGGCCTACTCCTGCTTCTATTTCCTATGATCCTATGAAAAATAGGAAGTATAGCTCATTCTTTTGAGGACAAAAGGGAGCTGCAAAGTGATAATTGATTGGCAGGTAGGATTCATTCTCTCATTGGCAAGATGTTTCTCAGTATTCCCTACTGAGACTTCAGCTTTTCAGCATATATATTAATGCCTTGGATGAAGGAATAGAAAGTTACATATCCACGTCTGTAAATAACACTAAGCTAGGAGGCATTGTAAGTTGTGTGGCTAGTGGGGATGAGGAAGTTACTAATTAGCAAAGACGAGCTATGGCAGATGAAGTTCAATGTGGAGAAGTATGAAGTCATCCACTTCGGACCTGAGAAAGACAAATCAGAATATTTTCTTGGAATGCTATTCCTAACTCCAAAAAAACAAAAGCTGAAGTGGTTTTGAGCCATTTATCAAGTGGCCTCCAACAGTCTTTTAAGGCCCACTGGTTAGGCTGCTCAACAACGGAAATTTGAACTTTGAGAGGCCAATTTTCTTTTCTCCATTCTGTCCACCAGAACGATCTGAATCCACCCATATTTACAAGTTCAGGTAATTTAAATGTTTTAGGCATGCACCGGGTATGCTTTGCATCTCTGATTATTTGGGTGTAGTATAAGTCTAGCAAATGAGGCAAATCCATTATACAAAGCATGTCCCACCAGGGGCACCTTTGGCAAAGGGTCTTAGAGAGGGATTTATAATTTTATGTAGGGAAACCAGACTATTTACTTTGTACAAAAAGCGACCAGTCCAATAGTCACCACTAAAGAGGGTACAGCCATCTTCCCTACTGAGCACCTTCCACTCCCCCTCCTGTCCTCCTTTTTTCCACTCCCCTCTCACTGTCTTCTCCCAATGTTTCTATCCACCTTTCCCATCCCTCTTCCCCACCCTCATCTACTCCCATCCTCTCATTCTCTGCCCCACCAATCATTTCCCCCTTACCATCCCCATTTCTTCTTTCCTTCACCCTCTTATCTATCTCCTCCCCCTTCTCCTTGCTGGGTCCAATTATACCCCATCCCACCCCCCAAAATGTTGGCCAGGTGCCAGACTTTATGGCAGCATGAGATAGGCAGGTACTCAACTTTCATCTGTAATAGTGCAGGCACCCACCAGTCCTGTACAAAATAGGCACACCTCCACTACTCCCTCGTAAACTCTTGACTGGTTAAGCACAGGAGGGCATCAGCACATACAATCCTTGTGTTACTGTTGGAGTTGTGTTTCACACATCTTTGGGGCCAGCATTATTAGTAAAACAAGTATGCAAAAAAATATGGTCAGCATCGTAAAACTTACACACAAAACTCTATGCTTTGCATACAGCCTTACAAAGTCTTATTCCCATCTGTGTTTGAAATAGCACTATAAATGGTCTTCTGCTCTACTTCCCGCCTCCCTAACACGTTCTTCTCTTCTCATGCTGTGCATTGCTCCCAACCTAATCCCCCCTCCCACTTTTCTAAAACTCCCAGTTGCCCAATTACTTCATTCCCTGGCTTGGAACAAGGTAATGCTAAGCATCACTATCCTGTTGCACATCCAGACATGAGAAATCATCTATCATAAATTCTATAACTGTATCCAATCAAAAGGAAAAATAGGAATACTTGGATTTATATAGAGCCCTTCATATCCTCAGGATGTCCCAAAATGCTTTACAGCCAAAGAAGCACTTTTTAAGTGTAGTCACTGTTATAATGTAGGAACCATAGCAGTGCCAATTTGCGCATAGCAAGCTCCCACAAACAGCAACATGATAATAATCAGATAACTTGTCTTAGTGATGCTGCTTAAGGAAGGTATATTAGCCAATTGCTATAGGTAAAAAAAAGACAGCTATACTCCCATTAAAACATGTGAAACCAGGTATAGAGTGGAGCCCAGCTACAGTTCCTTCACCTTTGCCGGTAGGCAGCCTGTGGTACCCAGTGTAGCATGGTGGCATTGAGTGAGAGACTAGATCAGTGGTATAAGCTCCAAGAAACCTAGTCAGTTTGCAAAATTAGGCACAAGTACAAGATAATATAAATTTGCAGGACATCAAGGAAAATATCAGAATATCACAGCTGCTACAAAACCCATTAGCAATTTGACGGATCATTGGAATCAGATTTGCTCTTCATTTCTTGCAAATCATTTCTCTTTTGGTATCAGAATAAAATTTGTCTCTAATGCATTTTGCACTAAAAGATGAAATAACTGAAAAAAAATGACAGAGAAATACCTTGGGGATTTTAGAACAAAATGGCAGCTCAGAGAGCTCAGTGGTTGAGTCAAAACATACAACTTTCTCTCTAAATGGCTGGATAAGTAGGATAGTAAAAGTGTGAAAACTGCTGATTAAATAATTTGTCTGGATTCACATACTGTTGCCAACTGGAACTGTGCCCACTGCTGCCGTAACAACATCAAGCAGTTGGATGAAATTATGCTCATTTCCCAAATGTCACGACAAAACATTCAAAAACTTTGGCAGGTTATTGTAAATATGGAACAATTTGAAAAGGGAAGTAGACAGGATAAGTACTGTATTGCAAATCCCGGCCTCATTAGAAAACATAGTAGAAAAAGTGAAGAAAATCCTTGGAGTGTCCAAACTCCCTGTATCACTTAAATACATTTGTACAAAGTAAAGAAAGGAAGAAATAACTTGTATTTATGCTTTTTTTATTATTTCACAGGATGTGGGCATCACTGGCTAGGCCAACATTTATTGCCCATCCCAATTGCCCTTGAGAAGGTGGTGATAAGCCATCTTCTTGAACCGCTGTAGTCCATGTGAGGTAGGTATACCCACAGTGCTGTTAGGAAGGGAGTTCCAGGATTTTGATCCAGCGACGGTGGAGGAACGGTGATATAGTTCCAAGTCAGGATAGCGTATGGCTTGGAGGGGAACTTGCAAGTGGTGGTGTTCCCATGCATCTGCTGCCCTTGTCCCTCTAGGTGGTGGAGGTCGCGGGTTTGGAAGCTGCTGTTGAAGGAGCCTTGGTGAGTTGCTGCAGTGCACCTAGTAGATGGTACACACTGCTGCCACTGTATGTAGTGTCATTCATGACCTCGGGACATCTCAATGCACTATACAGCCAATGATGTACTTTTGAAGTGTAATCACTGTTGTAATGTAGGAAACGCGGCAGCCGATTTGATACAGCAAGGTCCCACAAACAGAAATGTGATAATGACTAGCTAATTTGTTTTTAGTAATGTTGGTTGAGGAATAGATGTTGACCAGCATACCATGAAGGACGCTCCTGTTCTTCTTCAAAATAGTGCTATGGGATCTTATGCACCCACCTGAGAGGGCAGACTGAGCCTCAGTTTAACCAAAAGGCAGTACCTCCAACAGTGCAGCACCTCCAACAGTCCAGCATTAGTATCAGTCTAGATTTTGTGCCCAAGTCACTGCCGTGGGACTTGAACCCACAACCTCCTGACTCAGAGGCAAGATTGTCTTATTTCATTTGGTGGATCATCTGTGTCAACGCTTATTAGGAAGTTGAATGTTCGAGTGGGAAGAAATGGAGGCAGGGGTTAGTTGGTAAAGGATGCAGTGATGTTTTGGTGATGAATAAAAGGACGTGAAGTGGAGTGCTTTTTTTATAATACAAACAGATAGATCACCTTTTTAAAAATATACATAAAATCACACTGGGTCTGAGGAGCCATGGAGCACTGATACAGAGGGACAGTAAATAAAATAAAACCGGGACCGTGGCAGCCATGGTGGGGAAGCTCAGGTTGAAGGTTACAGGATAAAGAAAGTGAAATCAAAGACGAAGCTAGCCAAATCAAAGCAGGTAAGCTAGGTCCAGCTACCAAACAGAGTGAAGCAAATGTACATAAGGCAGAGAAACATCAGAGAAGGATTGGCCCAGAGGGCAACAGGTGTGTCTGAACAGCCTGAGAAACAGAAACAGGGTAGGAAACAAGAAGGACTATAAAATATAGGGAAGCCAAAAGGAGAGAGGCCCATCAGAGAGCAGTGACTGGGTGATGTGGAAATATACAATATCCTGAGATAGAGAAAGCTAGCCATGTTCAACAGTAGCAAAGGACATTATGATGAATGGGGAGGCAGAGCAGCAGGCCCACCCGATGTCAATTGGCTGCATTTAGATGGCCAAGGGACACTAGAGAGAGAAGCACTCATGAGGTCCAGGGTGGGTAGGTGAGAAAAGGGGGCACTTGACTCGAGGCTTGACCTTTAACTACAATTTAGGCTCAGGGCAGATCTGGCAACATGAGACATGGTGGACCAGGAGTAGCAGCAGACTTGTGTACTAAAACAATCTACAACCTCATGTTCCTGTACATTGCTCACTTCTCCATCACCACCAAGGCAAGAAGAATGAGTGATTATATGAGATTACTTATTTATTTAGGGATACAGCACTGAAACAGGCCCTTCGGCCCACTGAGTCTGTGCCGACCAACAACCACCCATTTATACTAATCCTACGTTAATCCCATATTCTCTACCACATCCCCACCATTCTCCTACCACCTACCTACACTAGGGGCAATTTACAATGGCCAATTTACCTATCAACCTGCAAGTCTTTTGGAGGTGGGAGGAAAACGGAGCACCCGGCGGAAACCCATGCAGACACAGGGAGAACTTGCAAACTCCGCACCTAGTACCTAGGACTGATCCCGGATCGCTGGAGCTGTGAGGCTGCGGTGCTAACCACTGCGCCACTGTGCCTACATTCAATAAGGAGTGCAGAAGGGCATGCCAGGAGTAGAACCAGAATCACCTTAGAATGAGGTATCAACCTAGTGAAGCTACAGCACAAGACAGCTGGCATACCAATAGCAGCAGGATATAGACAGCCTGAAGACCTTCAATCAATGGATCAGGGCAAAGCTTTGTAAACCTACAACATCCAGGAAGAATGGTGGTGGACAAATAAGCAACTATTGGGAGGCGGAGGCTCCATGAACATTCTGATCCTCAACTACGGCAGAGCCAACATGTTAAAGACAAGTAAGAAGTGCTTGCAAACGTCTTTAACCAAAGGTGCCAAATGAACAATCCCACTTGACTCCTCCTAAGGTGCCCATCATCCTAGATTCCATTGTATAGCCAATTCAATTTAATTCACATGAAATTAAATCATGACTGAGTTCATTGGACACAGTGTTGAAGGCCTACACACCAGAACCAGCTGACACCTGAGCTAAACTATTCCAGTGAAGCAGTTCACATTGGTATACAGCTGACAATGTGAAAGATTGCCATACATGTCCTATTCACAGAAAGCAGGATAAATCTAACCCAGGCACTTATTGCCCTGTCAGCATCCTCCCAATCATTAGCAAATTGATGAAACAAGTAATCAATAGTACCATCAAGCTAAAACTTCTCATCCATGACATGCTCACCAATGCTCAATTGGGGATTTTTTTTTATTTGTTTCATGGGATGTAGGCATCGCTGGCCAGGCCAGCATTTATTGCCCATCCCTAATTGTTCACGAGAAGGTGGTGGTGAGCTGCCTTCTTGAACTGCTGCAGTCCATGTGAGGTAGGTACACCCACATTGCTGTTAGGAAGGGAGTTCCAGGATTTTGACCCAGTGACAGTGAAGGAACGGCGATATAGTTCCAAGTCAGGATGGTGTGTGAGTTGGAGGGGAACTTGCAAGTGGTGGTGTTCCCATGCATTTGCTGCCCTTGTCCTTCTAGTTGGTAGAGGTTGCGGATTTGGAAGGTGCCGTCTAAGGACCCTTGGTGCGTTGCTGCAGTGCATCTTGTAGAAGGTACACACTGCTGCCACTGTGCGTTGGTGGTGGAAAGAGTGAATGTTTGTGGATCGTGTGCCAATCAAGCGGGCTGCTTTGTCCTGGATGGTGTTGAGCTTCTTGAGTGTTGTTGGAACTGCACCCATCCAGGCAAGTGGAGAGTATTCCATCATACTCCTGACTTGTGCCTTGTAGATGGTGGACAGGCTTTGGGGAGTCAGGAGGTGAGTTACTCACCGCAGGATTCCTAGCCTCTGACCTGCTCTTGTAACCACGGTATTTATATGGCTATTCCAGTTCAGTTTATGGTCAATGGTAACTCCCACGATGTTGATAGTGGGGCATTCAACAATCGTAATGCCGTTGAACATCAAGGGGAGATGGTTAGATTCTCTCTTGTTGGAAATAGTCATTGCCTGGCACTTGTGGGTGCGAATGTTTCTTACCACTTATCAGCCGAAGCCTGGATATTGTCCAGGTCTTGCTGCATTTCTACATGGACTGCTTCAGTATCTGAGCAGTCGCGAATGGTGCTGAACATTGTGCAATCATCAGCGAACATCCCCACTTCTGACCTTATGATTGAAGGAAGGTCATTGATGAAGCAGGTGAAGATGGTTGGGCCAAGTCCCTGAGGAACTCCTGCAGTAATGTCCTGGAGCTCAGATGATTGACCTCCAACAACCACAAGCATTGTCCATTGTGCAAGGTATGATTCCAACCAGCAGAGAGATTTCCCCCTGATTCCCATTGACCTTAGTTTTGCTACGGCTGCTTGATGCCATACACGGTCAAATGCTGCCTTGATGTCAAGGGCAGTCACTCTCACCTCACCTCTTGAGTTCAGCTCTTTTGTCCATGTTTGAACCAAGGCTGGAATGAGGTCAGGAGCTGTGTGGCCCTGGCGGAACTCAAACTGAGTGTCACCGAACAGGTTATTGCTAAGCAAGTGCCACTTGATAGCACTGTTGATGACACCTTCCATCACTTTACTGATGATTGAGAGCAGACCGATGGGACGGTAATTAGCTCGGTTGGATTTGTCATGCTTTTTGTGTACAGGACATACCTGGGCAATTTTCCTCATTGCCTGTTTGATGCCAGTGTTGTAGCTGCACTGACACAGCTTGGCTCGGGACAAGGCACGTTCTGGAGCACAGTTCTTCAGTACTATTGCCGGAATGTTGTCAGGATCCATAACCTTTGTGTATCTAGTGCCTTCAGTCGTTTTTTGATATCACACGGAGTGAATTGAATTTGCTGAAAACTGCAATCTGTGATGCTGGGGGCGTCAGGAGGAGGCCAAGATGGATCATTCACTTGGCACTTCCGGCTGAAAATTGTTGCAAATTCTTCAGCCTTATCTTTTGCACTGATGTGCTGGGCTCCCCCATCATTGAGGATGGGGATATTTGTGGAGCCTGGTGCTGCTCCTGGCATGCCCTCCTGCACTCTTCATTAAACCAGGATTGATCCCCCGGCTTGATCGTAATGGTAGGTTGGGAGAAATGCCAGGCCATGAGGTTACAGATTGTGGTTGAGTACAATTCTGCTGCTGCTAATGGTCCACAATGCCTCATGGATACCCACTTGTACATTGCTAGATCTGTTCGAAATCTATTCCATTTAGCACGGTTTTAGTGCCATACAGCACAATGGAGGGTCTCCTCAATGTGAAGATGGGACTTGGTCTTCACAAGGACTGTGCAGTGGTCATTCCTACCAATACTGTCATGGACAGATGCATCTGCAGCAGGCAGATTGGTGAGGATGAGGTCAAGTATGTTTTTCCCTCTTGTTGGTTCCCTCACCACCTGCTGCATATCCAGTCTAGTAGCTATGTCCTTTAGGACTCGGCCAGCTCGGTCAGTGATGGTGCTACAAAGCCACTCTTGGTGATGGACATTGAAGTCCACCACCCAGAGTACATTCTGCACCCTTGCTACCCGCAGTGCTTCCTCAAATTGGTGTTCAACATGGAGCAGTACTGACTCATCAGCTGAGGGGGGGCAGTAGGTGGCAATCAGCAGGAGGTTTCCTTGCCCATATTTAACCTGATGCCATGAGACTTCATGGGGTGTGGAGTTGATGTTGAGGACTCCCAGGGCAACTCCCTCCCGTCTGTATACCACTGTGCCACCATCTCTCGTGGGTCTGTCCTGCCGATGTGACAGGACATACCCAGGGATAGTGATGGTCGTGTCTGGGACAATGTCTGTAAGGTATGATTCAATGAGTATGACTATGTCAGGCTGTTGCTTGACTAGTCTGTGGGACAGCTCTCCCAATTTTGGTACAAGCCCCCTGATGTTAGTAAGGAAGACTTTGCAGGGTCGACAGGGCTGGGTTTGCCATTGTTGCTTCCAGTGCCTAGGTTGATACCAGATGGTCCATCCGGTTTCATTCCTTATTGACTTTTTAGCGGTTAGGGACAACTGAGTGGCTTGCTAGGCCATTTCAGAGGGCATTTTAAGAGTCAACCACATTGCTGTGGGTCTGGAGTCACATGTAGGCCAGACCAGGTAAGGACAGCAGATTTCCTTCCCTAAAGGACATCAGTGAACCAGATGGGTTTTTGCAACAATCGACAATGGTTTCATGGCCATCATTAGAATTCAAATTCCACCTTCTGGCATGATGGGATTCAAACACATTTTCCCAGAGGAATATCCTGGGTCTCTGGGTTGCTAGTTCAGTGACAGTAGCACCACGCCACCACCTCCTGCCACAAACATTTGGATGCAGACTTCATCACAGGCTCGAACCAAAATGGAATCAAGAGTTGAGTGCCAGAACAGATGTAGGAAAGCCGCCCTCAACGTCTAGGCAATATTCAACTGAGCATAGTACCAGGAAGCTTTAGCAAATCATAGGTTCGTGGAGCATCATTGAAACATAGCATCACAGAATGGTTACAGGACAGAAGGAGACCATTCAGTCCATCATGTCCATGCCAGTTTTCTGCAAGAGCAACTCAGCGAGTTCCATTCACTTGCCTTTTCCCTGTAGCCCTGCAAACTTTTTTCACTTCAGATAATTATCCAATTCCCTTTTGAAAGCCACGATTGACTGTACCTCTACTTCAGGCAGTGCATTCCCAATCCCAACCAAACAGTACGTTACAAAGATTTTCCTCTTGTAACCTTTGGCGCTTTTGCCATTCATCTTAAATCAGTGTCCCCTGGTTCTCAACCCTTCTGCCAACAGTTTCTCCCTATGTAACCCTTCTGCCAACAGTTTCTCCCGATATTCCAAAGAAGTTGCATCATTCCAAGCAGAAGGCCACCCGCGCATCAACAGGAGCAGAATTTCTTACCCACAGCTGTTACAAAAATTTCCAAATTCACTTGTAACAGCCCTTCAAAACACTCCCACAGGGGATGCTGAGACCAAGTGGGCCCACATCAGAGACGCCATCTATGAGTCAGCTTTGACCACCTACGGCAAAAGTGCGAAGAGAAATGCAGACTGGTTTCAATCTCATAATGAAGAGCTGGAACCTGTCATAGCCGCTAAGCGCATTACACTGTTGAACTACAAGAAAGCCCCCAGCGATTTAACATCCGCAGCACTTAAAGCAGCCAGAAGCACTGCACAAAGAACAGCCAGGCGCTGCGCAAACGACTACTGGCAACACCTATGCAGTCATATTCAGCTGGCCTCTGACACCGGAAACGTCAGAGGAATGTATGATGGCATGAAGAGAGCTCTTGGGCCAACCATCAAGAAGATCGCCCCCCTCAAATCTAAATCAGGGGACATAATCACTGACCAACACAAACAAATGGACCGCTGGGTTGAGCACTACCTAGAACTGTACTCCAGGGAGAATGCTGTCACTGAGACTGCCCTCAATGCAGCCCAGCCTCTACCAGTCATGGATGAGCTGGACATACAGCCAACCAAATCAGAACTCAGTGATGCCATTGATTCTCCAGCCAGCGGAAAAGCCTCTGGGAAGGACAGCATTACCCCTGAAATAATCAAGAGTGCCAAGCCTGCTATACTCTCAGCACTACATGAACTGCTATGCCTGTGCTGGGACGAGGGAGCAGTACCCCAGGACATGTGCGATGCCAATATCATCACCCTCTATAAAAACAAAGGTGACCGCGGTGACTGCAACAACTACCGTGGAATCTCCCTGCTCAGCATAGTGGGGAAAGTCTTTGCTCGAGTCGCTCTGAACAGGGTCAAGAAGCTGGCCGAGCGCGTCTACCCTGAGGCACAGTGTGGCTTTCGTGCAGAGCGATCGACCGTTGACATGCTGTTCTCCCTTCGTCAGATACAGGAGAAATGCCGTGAACAACAGATGCCCCTCTACATTGCTTTCATTGATCTCACCAAAGCCTTTGACCTCGTCAGCAGACGTGGTCTCTTCAGACTACTAGAAAAGATTGGATGCCCACCAAAGCTACTAAGTATCATCACCTCATTCCATGACAATATGAAAGGCACAATTCAACATGGTGGCTCCTCATCAGAGCCCTTTCCTATCCTGAGTGGCATGAAACAGGGCTGTGTTCTCGCTCCCACACTTTTTGGGATTTTTTTCTCTCTGCTGCTTTCACATGCGTTCAAGTCCTCTGAAGAAGGAATTTTCCTCCACACAAGATTAGGGGGCAGGTTGTTCAACCTTGCCCATCTAAGAGCGAAGTCCAAAGTACGGAAAGTCCTCATCAGGGAACTCCTCTTTGCTGACGATGCTGCTTCAACATCTCACACTGAAGAGTGCCTGCAGAGTCTCATCAACAGGTTTGCGGCTGCCTGCAATGAATTTGGCCTAACCATCAGCCTCAAGAAAACAAACATCATGGGGCAGGACGTCAGAAATGCTCCATCCATCAATATTGGCGACCACGCTCTGGAAGTGGTTCAAGAGTTCACCTACCGAGGCTCAACTATCACCAGTAACCTGTCTCTAGATGCAGAAATCAACAAGCGCATGGGAAAGGCTTCCACTGCTATGTCCAGACTGGCCAAGAGAGAGTGTGGGAAAATGGCGCACTGACAAGGAACACAAAAGTCCGAGTGTATCAGGTCTGTGTCCTCAGTACCTTGCTCTATGGCAGCGAGGCCTGGACAACGTATGTCAGCCAAGAGCGACGTCTCAATTCATTCCATCTTCGCTGCCTCCGGAGAATACTTGGCATCAGGTGGCAGGACCGTATCTCCAACACAGAAGTCCTCGAGGCGGCCAACATCCCCAGCTTGTACACACTACTGAGTCAGCGGCGCTTGAGATGGCTTGGCCATGTGAGCCGTATGGAAGATGGCAGGATCCCCAAAGACACATTGTACAGCGAGCTCGCCACTGGTATCAGACCCACCGGCCGTCCATGTCTCCGCTTTAAAGACGTCTGCGAACGCGACATGAAATCCTGTGACATTGATCACAAGTCGTGGGAGTCAGTTGCCAACGTTCGCTAGAGCTGGCGGGCAGCCATAAAGACGGGGCTAAAATGTGGCGAGTCGAAGAGACTTAGTAGTTGGCAGGAAAAAAGACAGAGGCGCAAGGGGAGACCCAACTGTGCAACAACCCCGACAAGGGTTTCCTCCGGGTGCTCCGGTTTCCTCCCACATGCTAAAGACTTGCAGGTTGATAGGTTAATTGGCCATTATAAATTGCCCCTAGTATAGGTAGGGAAATATATAGGGACAGGTGGGGATGTGGTAGGAATATGGGATTAGTGTAGGATTAGTATAAATGGGTGGTTGATGGTCGGCACAGACTCGGTGGGCCGACGGGGCCTGTTTCAGTGCTGTATCTCTAAACTAAACTAAAAAACTAAACAAATTTCTCTGCAGCACCTGTGGAAGAGCCTGTCACTCTAGAATTGTCCGTTATAGCCACTCCAGGCGCTGCTTCACAAACCACTGATCACCTCCAGGTGCGTATCCATTGTCTCTCGAGATAAGGAGGCCAAAGAAAGAAAGAAAGACTCTATCCAGATCCCTCATGATTTGGAACACAATGGTGCAGTGGTTAGCACCACAGCCTCACAGCTCCAGTGACCTGGGTTCAGTTCTGGGTACTGCCTGTGCAGAGTTTGCAAGTTCTCCCTGTGACTGTGTGGGTTTCTGCCAAGTGCTCTGGTTTCCTCCCACAGCCAAAGACTTGCAGGTTAATAGGTAAATTGGCCATTGTAAATTGTTTCTAGTGTAGGTAAGAGAATGGTGGGGATGTGGTAGGGAATATGGGGCTAACGTAGGATTAGTATAAATGGGTGGTTGTTGGTTGGCACAGACTCAATGGGCTGAAGGGCCTGTTTCAGTGCTGTATCTCTGAATAAATGAATAACACCTCTATCAAATCTCTTCTCAAAAAACAATCTCAGCTTCTCCAATCCATCCTGATAGTTGAAATCCCTGGACCCATTCTTTTAAATTTTTTCTGCACCCTCTCTAATGCCTTCACATCCTTCTTAAAGTGCGGTGCCCAGAATTGGGCACAATACTCCAGTTGAGGCCAAACCAGGTTTTATAAAGGTTAACCATAGCTTCCTTGCTTTTTTACCCTGTGCCTCTACTTATAAAGCCTAGGATCCCATATGCCTAATTAACCACTTTATCAACCTATCCTGCCACCTTCAATGATTTCTGCACATATACACCCACGTTCCTCTGCTCCTGTACCCTATCTAGAATTGTATCCTTTATTTTATATTAGCTCTCCTTGTTCTTCCTGCCAAAATGTATCACTTCATACTTTTCTGCATTATATTTCATCTGTTATAACAGTAGCCTGTCTATGTCCTCTTGAAGTCTTTCACTATCCTCCTCACAATTCACAATACCTCCAAGTTTTATGTCATCTGAAAATTATGAAAATGTGCCCTGCACACCCAAGTCTAAGTCTTAATAAAGATCAAGAAAAGCAGCGGTCCTGGTACCGACCCTTGGGGAACTCCAGTGTATACCTTCCTCCAGTCCGAAAAACCACCTTTCATTGCTGCTCTCTGTTTCCTTTCACTCAGTCAACTTTGTATCCATGCTGCCACTGTTCCGTTTAATCCATGGGCTTTAAATCTGCTAACAAACCTATTATGCGGCAGTTTATCAAATGCTTTTTGGAACTCAAGTCAGTTAAACATGATTTTCCTATAACAAATTGGCGCTGGCTTTCCTTAAGAAGTCCAAGTTACTGTTAAGTTTGTCCCAGATTATCATTACTAAATACTATCCCTCCACCAAGGTTAAACTGACTGGCCTGAAGTTGCTGGGCTTATCCTTACTTTGACGGAAATCACACGTGCCTCAATGGAATTTTGTTATATGGAACACTGCTTGAAACACTTACTGGATATTGCAAATAACTTTTTAAAAAGCAGAACTGAACAGTTAAAAAATGGCCAAGCACATTTGCATTTTGAGAAGACGAAGGCTGGCTGAGAGATAGAAGTACCAGTCTAGTTGGAACAATGGGAGTGCTCCCTGATTCAATTAGCGAGATCGGTTTTGCCAGTAGGGGTAATCAAAAGACATCGACACCCCTTTGACTTTGTAAGAGACAAACTCCAGCCCCCACTGAGTAATTCTGAAAGACTGAAATTGCAGCACCTCTCCAGGAACTGTTGTTTCAAACAAAGAGATGGTCACATGACCTACCTGCTGGGATAAGACTGAGGTTTTTGAATTGTCTCAGAGAAAGCAAAGACACTGCAATTGGACTGGAAGAGAAAAGTCTCTCTCTCTCTCTCTCTCTCTACAGCAAAGTCCCAGGAAAACCATGGTGGCAGCTTCCAAACCTTAAGACTGCAGAACTTTACAGACAACCACCAAGCAAACAGTTGAAACCTCCCTAATATAATATATAATACAAAAACAAGAAATGCTGGAAATGCTCAGCAGGTCTGGCAGCACCTGTGGAGAGAGAAGAACTCCAGTTCTGAAGAAGGGTCCCTGACCTGAAACGTTAACTCTGCATCTCTCTCCACAGATGCTGCCAGACCTGCTGAGTATTTCCAGCATTTCTTGTTTTTATTTCAGATTTCCAGCATCTGCAGTATTTTGCTTTTAGTTTAGTTGAAACCTCCCTTCGGCCGACTGGAACCAGAGAAGCAAGCCTGAAATTGTGCATGTGGCCCCCAGCAAGAACTCAAAGACTTTGACTTCAATTAAAGACATTATAAGCCAGTATTTGCATTCCGTTTATTACCAACTTTACTTCAACCTTCCAATTCTTTCTTCCCCTCTCTATCTATTTGTGTATGTCTCTGTGCCTCTTGTATGCATGTGAGCGTGGATGCATTGCGCAGTTTAGCAATTTTAACTGGGTTAGAGTGATAAGGTTAATAAATTTACATCTTTCTTGTTTAAACTCAAGAAAACCTGTCAGATTGGTACATTTACAATTGAAATTAGAGTGCAGTGAGCAAGGGCTCACTGAGGTTTAGTTTAGTTTAGTTTAGAGATACAGCACTGAAACAGGCCCTTCGGCCCACCAAGTCTGTGCCGACCATCAACCACCCATTTATACTAATCCTACACTAATCCCATATTCCTACCACATCCCCACCTGTCCCTATATTTCCCTACCACCTACCTATACTAGGGGCAATTTATAATGGCCAATTAACCTATCAACCCGCAAGTCTTTGGCATGTGGGAGGAAACCAGAGCACCCGGAGGAAACCCACGCAAACACAGGGAGAACTTGCAAACTCCACACAGGCAGTACCCAGAATTGAACCCGGGTCGCTGGAGCTGTGAGGCTGCGGTGCTAACCACTGCGCCACTGTAAGCTAAAATCATTGTGTTTAAAAAGATAAACCCTGTTACGGCCAAACCAGGGAAGGAGTGAGAGGGGGGGGGGATCCTGAGACCCCTTCCTCACCTGGTCGTAACACTTACACTCTTTTTTGAACAAAGTTGTAACATTTGCAATTCTTCAGTCCTTTGGCACTACCCCTGTATCTAAGGAGGATTAGAAGATTATGGCCAGTGCCTCCGCAATTTTTAGCCGACTTCCCTCAGTTTCTGCAGATGTATCTCATCCAGTACTGCTGACTTATCAACTTTAAGTGCACCCAGCCTTTCTAATGCCTCCTGTTATGATCAAGTGAGGAAGGGATCGAGGGGTTTCCTCTCAGCCTTTATCTGGTCTTACCATAACAGGGTTTAATTTTAAACAGACCATTTTTTTTCGCTCCCTCTTAGTGAATCCTTGTTCACTAACTTCCAATTCTAAAGCAAAGAAACTAGTCAAACAGGTTTTCTTATGTTTAAAGAAAAAAGGTTGAGCTTTATTAAACTTAAACTTTAATTCGGTTAACTGCTACGAATATGTAACGCACTTATGCTAACATGCATACATGATACACACGTGCAGATAGAGACAGAAAAGAGCAGAAGAAATAAAGTGGAAAAGTTTGAGGTAATATCTGAAGATGGTTTTGGTTACTGTTCTTCAAGCTCACTGTAAAGCCCTTGATTGCAGGTAGATCTTGCTTTTTGTTGGGGCCCAGCATTCTTCTTAAACCTTGTTCGATGTAGGAGACGTTTCTCTCTTGAAGTTCATGTGTCCTTAGTGGGTCCAGAGGCTTGTGAGAAAGAGATGGGAGCAGACAAGAGAGGTCTTCTGACTCCAGGTGCAAACAATCATAACAACATAAGAACATAAGAAACAGGAGCAGGAGTAGGCCCTTTGGCCCCTCAAGCCTGCCCCGCCATTCAATAAGATCATGGTTGATCTGGCCCAGACCTCAACTCCTCTTTCATGCCAGCTCCTCATAGCCCTCAACTCTCCAATATTTATTTTATTTATTTTATCTTATTTGGAGAAAAAAATCTATCTCCCTGCTCTTTAAATACTTTCAGTGATCTAGCCTCCACAACTCTCAGGGGTAGAGAATTCCAGACATTCACTACCCTCTGAGAGAAGAAATTCCTTCACATCTCAGTTTTAAATGAGTGTCCCCTTATTCTGTAACTATGTCCCCTAGTTCGAGATTCCCCCACTAGTGGAAGCATCTTCTCAACATCTCCCCTGTCAAGCCCCCTCAGAATCTTATATGTTTCAATAAGATCACCTCTCATTCTTCTAAACTCTAATGAATAAAGGCCTAACCTGTTTAGCCATTCTTGATAAGTCAACCCCTTCATCCCAGGAATCAGCCTAGTGAATCTCTTTTGAACTGCCTCCAATGCCAATATATCCTTTCTTAAATACAGGGACCAAAACTGTACACGGTATTCGAGGTTCAGCCTCAGTCTTTCTCAGTTCAAACTCTTTGTACAATTCAGAAAAACCCAGGTTGCCAAGCAGGTTAGTCTGTGACAAGCTGGTCTGACCATGTCCATTTGTAGATTCTCTTGTCTTAGCCAACCCTGGAATGTCTCTTCTTACACACAGTACCCGGTGCTCAAAGTCCATTGTGGGTTAAATTGGAGCAGGGAATAGCCCCTTTGTCCTTCCAAGCACTGTCTGTTAGTACGCAAAAATGTTTTTCCAGCCATGTGTCTGGTGATTTTCTTTTAACAAGTCAGTAACAATTTAAAATCAATATTTAAATGACAAAATTAATATGCCTCATTCTTGGCAGGTGGGGGCCTGCAAGACACTCTTCTTTATCAATTTTAGCCCATTCAGTGTCTCAACTATCATCTCTTATACTATGACTTTGGCAGCATCTTCTTCCTTGGTAAAGACAGGTGCAAAGTGCTCATTTAGAACTTTAGCCTCCATGTGTTAACTCCCTTTTTGATCCATAATCGTCCCCACTCCTCATTTTACTACCTATAGAAGACTTTTGCTTTCCCTTTTATGTTAGCTGCCAGTATCTTCTCATACTCTAAATTCCCTTATTTCTTTTTTCACTTCCTCTCTGAAATTTCTATAGTCAGCCTGGTTCTCACTAGCATTATCAAACTGACATCTGTCATATGTACCTTTTTTCTGCTTCATCTTACTCTTTGTGTTGAATTTCAATCTCAGCGGCGAGCATCAAAAAAGGCTCAGCACACACGTGACTTGTGCGCCGCTAAGCTGCTGCGATATTTCACGCGGCAGCTCATTTACATGGAGGAGGTGAAATGCCTGCCCCCGATGACGTAGAGGGGGTGGCCATTCCGTCCCCAGCAATGCATCCGGCGCCACCAGGCAGGCGCCGGCACCATTTTTAAAAGGCTTCAAGCCCTTCTGTTGCATTTTAAAGTTTAAAGGTACAGGTTTTCCAACAAATATCAATAAAACTTTACTTACACTTTCAATTCCCTATCCCACCCCCCTCCAATGTCCTTTTCCCTTACAAAAAGTAAATTTCCGATCATGACCGTCCACCCGAACTTTCTTAACTTTAACCTTCAACCCCTTCCCACCATCCCCTCAGCCAATAGCGTTCATTTTTGCCGCTCCGCACTGCCGTGAAAACTTCACTCCTCCCCCCCCCCCCCAACAGTGTTCCGCCTGGGATGTGTGGGACTTCTGGCAACTGGCCGGAATATCGGTATGGGACAGCCATCACTACAAGGTAAGTCATAATACATTCATTTTAATTTAATTAACATATTTAAATAAAGTCTCTGTCGCCATGCGGCAGGGAGGCTGCCATGAGGCCTTGCCACTGCCAGTAAAATGGCATGGGCTTTCCCGGCATTGAGGCCCGGGGCAGGCCTCTCCCGGAAGGATTTTCCAGGCCCCTCGCTATGACCCCCGCGTCGGTGGGCTTATAAAATTCCACCCTTTATATCTTTCATCATCCAAGGAACTCTGGCTTTTTTTGTCCTACCTTACTCCTCATGTGACTGTACCTCGACTGTACCCAAACTATTGCCTCTTTAAAGGCAGCCATTTGTTCCATTACCATTTTGCTTGCCAATATTTGATTCCAATTTACCTGGGCCAGATCTGTTCTCACCCCACTGAAGTGGGCCCTCCCCAATTAATTAATTATTTTTCCTCTGGATTGCTCCTTGTCCTTTTCCATAGCTAACCTAAACTTTCTGATACTATGGTCACTGTTCCCTACTGTACTGACACTTGATCCACTTGTCCTGCCTCATTCACAGAACCAGACCTGGCAATACTTCTTTCCTCGTTAGGCCATAAACAGACTGATCAAGAAAATGCTTGAACACACTTCAGAAATCCTTCCCCCTCTCTGCCCTTTACACTATTACTATCCCAGTCTATACTAGGATAAGTAAAGATCCCCGCTATAACTACTTTACAGTTCTTGGACCTCTCTGTAATTTCCTTGCAAATTTGTTCCTCGATATCTTTCCCACTCGTTGGTGGCCTATAGAAAACAACCAGAGAGAAAAATTAAAAAATTCTTCAATGGATGGAGCCATACCTGACGCAAAGGAAGGTGGTTGCCAATGCCAAGCACCATGCAACTTGTGACACATCCGGACAGAAGAGGAATATTCAACATTTTCTCTCATTTATTATAAAATTATAATAAAGATATCGGCATGAGTTTCCTCTGTTATCCGATCCCAGATCAGTAAAGACACCACCAAAAACAGCAGGAAAATGGGGCAGTGAGACCCACCAGCTCCTCCTGGCTTCAATCTACATTGTTTTCATCCCCTATCCATGTTGGAATGACTGGAGGTTGCAGGGGGGCATGGGGAGGGGGTGGATGGGGAGGAGGTGCTCTGCGGTGGGGAGACATCTCTTTTCCATCTGCTGCAAGTATATTATAGCAAGAAGGACCCAGTAAATTGTACCATCTCCCTGCCATACTCAAGTGCCACCAACTGCCCTTTGTGACACCAAGGATGTAGGGGTTGGCGTTATCATTAGGGCAATGTTCAAAGGCCCCCTTGATTCCCTTCTTGGGGGAAGGGGCCTTCTAGTAAGCATCTCCCCCTCTCATCAAGGCTCAGACCCGAAAACAGTCCCTTCTTCACCTTCAGTGCTCTTCTGCTCCTGTCTTTTTGGGTGCTGACAAGCTTTCCCACTACAACACTGCCAGATTTTTTTCTCTAGGGCAGTGTTGCTCTCCTAGTTTCTGGCACAAGCTGACTAGGAGCCCACCCTGAATTCTTAACAACCCCTCATTGAGGAAACTGGGCCAGGAACATGTCAGGAATCCTAAACCTTCTTCCGAGGATGTGAAAAGTAAAATCAGCCCATATGGGACAGTTGAGCCATGGATGTGTGGGAAATATATATGGTATATTATATATAAAACAGTAAACATACTGTCAAACAATGTCAATGTGCAATGCCATGGTGGGTACATACCAACATGGGTATCTTTGCCATTATTAATCTTCACAGTTATTAAATTATTCAATATTGTTGTTGAAAACAAATATAAAGTTATATCTGGTGCAGTACAGCACATGTGAAGTGCATAAATGTTAACCGAAATCAGGATTACTGTATAAATGAGTGCGTTACTTTAGAACACATTCACCGTCTACCTCTGGAGTTTCAAATAAACGCTGTGCAATTCCATCTTGCTAAAGTACCCTGTGTTGCCATTTGGCTAAATACTGCCTACTGGCAGTCCTCCACAAAGTAGTTCAGCCCATGCAGTTAGTAAGATCATTTGTGATGATCAGAAATACCATGAGATCTTTGTGGTGAGTTTGAATGTGGAATAAGGCTTTAAACTAGTCTCATTCTTGTAATGTCAGCAGCATTGGGGTTTGCCTGCACATGGCTTGTGCTGAATGTAAGGAAGCTAGCCCCTCCTTCTTAAGTCGATAGGATCTCTATGCATAAAGCACCTAGCTAGCAGTGTGATTGCCTGCCAAGTGAAAAATCTGCTAGGTTTAAAGGGCTGCTGCTTGGAATTAAAGGGCAGGGGAGATTTTGTTGGGTTAGAAGGGCAATGGGGATAAAAGCAGGGGAGTGGATGAATAAGACAGTTTTTTTTCAGAGAGCCCACACTGGCACAATGGGTTGAAAAGCTACCTTCTGTACTGCATGATAATACGATTTTAAGTTATGCTTCCTGGAGAACAACTATGACCAGTTACAGATAAAGGTAGTCAAAGGCATGTGCGCCCAAGCAGGAATCCAGAAAGAAAAACCTCCTGTTCTGAGGAAGTCCTGGATATCCTACTGCAGAAGTTGTAGCAATGGAAAGTGACCTGTTTTGAGCAGAAAGCCACACTCCTTTAAAAGTGGAAGTCAAAGCTGCTTAGATGGAGACATCCAAAAGATCTCACCCAGGGTCAGGACTAACAGTCAGGTGGATGATAAAAACAGATTGAATGACCACTGTGTGATCTGAGACTTGTTCTAAATATCTATTCCAAGGTGTCTGCTTCAATTCTTTTCACCATGGTTTAAACCACTTCATTATTATATTTTCCTTTCACGTTTCATCTTTGCAGGTTTCTTTTTTTATTGTAGAGTAGACAAGGTGTTGGCAATCTTTTCTTTCTTTTTTCTGGTATCAGACCCACCGGCCGTCCATGTCTCCGTTATATCAAAATACTACAAGAATATGTGAGGGTCAAGAAACTGTAACAGCCATATATGCTGAGTACACACTGCCAATAAAAGGTTATAGTGAGTTCTCAAAGTTTGGCTGGCCTGGTGAGGTCAATATAAAAAACAAAATTACCAGTGCTGCAGCTAGGTCACAAAGAGGTGGAATGTTCAGGTTGGTTTCTATTTCCTGTCAAGTGCCCTGAGCTACTTAACTGATTCACCATTTGTTATATCCAAAGAGTAGCTTGCTCCTCTGACAGCTAATAGCTCCATCAGAACAAAGAACAAAGAACAGTACAGCACAGGAACAGGCCATTCGGCCCTCCAAGCCTGCGCCGATCTTGATGCCTGCCGAAACTAACACCTTCTGCACTTCCGGGGCCCATATCCCTCTATTCCCATCTTATTCATATATTTGTCAAGAAGTCTCTTAAAAGTTGTTATCGTATCTGCTTCCACCACCTCCCCCGGCAGCAAGTTCCAGGCACTCACCACCCTCTGTGCAAAGAACTTGCCTCGCACATCCCTTCTAAACTTTACCCCTCGCACCTTAAACCTATGTCCCCTAGTAACTGACTCTTCCACCCTGGGAAAAAGCTTCTGACTATCCACTCTGTCCATGCCGCTCATAACTTTGTAAACGTCTATCATGTCGCCCCTCCACCTCCGTCGTTCCAGTGAAAACAATCCGAGTTGTTCCAACCTCTCCTCATAGCTAATGCCCTCCAGACCAGGCAACATCCTGGTAAACCTCCTCTGTACCCTCTCCAAAGCCTCCACGTCCTTCTGGTAGTGTGGCGACCAGAATTGCACGCAATATTCTATGTGTGGCCTAACTAAGGTTCTGTACAGCTGCAACATGGCTTGCCAATTTTTAGTTTAGTTTAGTGATACAGCACTGAAACAGGCCCTTCAGCCCACCGAGTCTGTGCCGACCATCAACCATACATTTATACTAATCCTACACTAATCCCATATTCTTACCACATCCCCACCTGTCCCTATATTTCCCTACCACCTACCTATACTAGGGGCAATTTATAATGGCCAATTTACCTACCAACCTGCAAGTCTTTTGGCTTGTGGGAGGAAACCGGAGCACCCGGAGAAAACCCACGCAGACACAGGGAGAACTTGCAAACTCCACACAGGCAGTACCCAGAATTGAACCCGGGTTGCTGGAGCTGTGAGGCTGCGGTGTTAACCACTGCGCCACTGTGCAGACCTTTTATACTCTATGCCCCGACCAATGAAGGCAAGCATGCCGAATGCCTTCTTGACTACCTTATCCACCTGCATCGCCACTTTCAGTGACCTGTGGACCTGTACGCCCAGATCTCTCTGCCTGTCAATACTCCTAAGGGTTCTGCCATTTACTGCATACCTCCCACCTGCATTAGACCTTCCAAAATGCATTACCTCACATTTGTCCGGATTAAACTCCATCTGCCATTTCTCTGCCCAAGTCTCCAACCGATCTATATCCTGCTGTATCCTCTGACAATCCTCATCATTATCCGCAACTCCACCAACCTTTGTGTCGTCCGCAAACTTACTAATCAGACCAGCTACATTTTCCTCCAAATCATTTATATATACAACAAACAGCAAAGGTCCCAGCACTGATCCCTGCGGAACACCACTAGTCACATCCCTCCATTCAGAAAAATACCCATCCACTGTTACCCTCTGTCTTCTGTGACTGAGCCAGTTCTGTTTCCATCTTGCCAGCTCACCTCTGATCCCGTGTGACTTCACCTTTTGCACCAGTCTGCCATGCGGGACCTTGTCAAAGGCTTTACTGACGTCCATATAGACAACATCCACCGCCCTTCCCTCATCAATCATCTTCGTCACTTCCTCAAAAAACTCAATCAAATTAGTAAGACACGACCTCCCCTTTCCAAAACCATGCTGTCTCTTGCTAATAAGTTTGTTTGTTTCCAAATGGGAGTAAATCCTGTCCCGAAGAATCCTCTCTAATAATTTCCCTACCACTGACGTAAGGTTCACCGGCCTATAATTTCCTGGATTATCCTTGCCACCCTTCTTAAACAAAGGAACAACATTGGCTATTCTCCAGTCCTCTGGGACCTCACCTGTAGCCAATGAGGCTGCAAAGATTTCTGTCAAGGCCCAAGCAATTTCTTCCCTTGCCTCCCTCAGTATTCTAGGGTAGATCCCATCAGGCCCTGGGGACGTATCTACCTTAATGCTTTGCAAGACACCCAACACCTCCTCCTTTTTGATACTGATCAGAAAATCCAGTATCGCCAGAAATAGATACCTCTATAGTTTACTGCTGCTTTATGAAATTTGGATCGTATCAATAACACAACATACTTTCAAATGGCCATGTGTGATTTACCAATGACAGGCAACCTTTACCCAAGAAGCTTCCTGTTGATTTTGGTTAGGATGATCTCTGAATTAGAGAGTTAAACAACAAGACATGACTTCTGCCTGATGGGAAGCCTAACCACAAATTGATCTGTATGATGTTCTTTTGTCTGCTAATTTAATAGAGTGATTGTCCATTTATTTTAATCAACTTATTTTAAATAGCTGAGAATTCTATTTTTTTTTCATTCATTCTTTGAATATGGGCATCACTGGCAAGTAACTTATTGCCCTTTCTTAGTTGCACCTTGAGAAGGTGGTGATCGTGGATCATCTTCTTGAACTCCTGCAGTCCATGTTGTGCGTATCCATCCACAGTGCTGTTGGGATTAGAGTTTGAGGATTTTAACACAGCAACAATGAAGCAATGGTGATACATATTCAAGTCAGGATGGTAGGTGTGATTTGGAGAACTTAAATGTGATGGTGTTTCATGCATCTGCTTCCCACTGTTATCTTTCATAGCATGAAGAAACTAGACTCACAATTTCTGTGTGTGTGGACAGGGCTTTATTCAAGCTGACTGCCCACATCTGTCTTCGTTTCACTTTTGGAAATATTATGGACAGGTGGTAAGTGGTGTGGGTGGCCTCCACTTTTCACCTCCCAATTGACCACAGACAGTGTTTTGTTAAAATGGTATGTCAGTCCCCGAGTATTTGTTAGGGTCAAAAAAACAGACAAATGACATGTTTTAAACAAAGGAAGGTTACATTTTTATTTAAACAGCAAAACCTAAATTGTTCACAACCTTCACTCACTCACACATTCACACCTATGCACACATAAAGATACATAGATAAAAGGGAAAGGGTAAGACGCAATTAAAGTCCCAAGTGACGTAAGAGTTTGTGATTCACAGAAACCCATTGAATCTTCTTGGGAGGAAAGTCTTTTCAAAGCTGCAGACGTGAATGTTTGCAGTCGTGAACTTGCTAATGTGTTATAGGTTTCTGGTGGTTAAAACTTCAGTCCAGAGGTGATAATTCTGCAGTAATTTTGTTATGACCGAGGCAGGAGGTGTACACTGTTTATTCTGGTTCCACTTCTCCACAGATCAAAACATATATTTCAATTTTCCCACTTACCAATACATTCAATTACATACTCTATTTTTCCCACAATAAAACACACCAACCAGGTTTCTTTAATAAACAAAAAAATTATTGGCTTATTATAAAACAAGTTTTAATCAGTAATGAAGCAAGGCATAAGCACACAAATCAAAATATAAAAGTTCCCTTTTTACCTTAGTCCCTTACACACACACACACACACACACACAAACACACAGAACAGTCAACCGGAAAAATAAAAGGGATTTGCATTTTAGAGCTCTATTACAAAAACAAAACAGACAAAAAACACTTGGGTTAAATACTTGCTAATTATTGAAGATAGAGAAGATATGGAAAGATGTCCTTTGTTTTGGTTTGGTGTCCCAAATGGGCATAGACGGCTGTCACCAGGATCTTCCTGGAACAATTCTTTTCAGGCGACATTGAAGATCAGTTTGGGTGGCTTTCCAGGAGAAATTCAGCAACAAAGGTTTCAGAGACAGGCCTTACAGGAGGAATGCAG
The DNA here is from genome assembly GCF_036365525.1 of Heterodontus francisci. Classification (NCBI taxonomy): domain Eukaryota; kingdom Metazoa; phylum Chordata; class Chondrichthyes; order Heterodontiformes; family Heterodontidae; genus Heterodontus; species Heterodontus francisci. The sequence goes on along the minus strand of NC_090373.1, from coordinate 151,708,570 downwards.
CAACAGTTTCAGTCTGCTTCTTACACTTGCTTTCCAGCTCCTTGAGAGATGGAAAACTGGCAGGGTTTTTCAAACTGCTGGAACAGACTGAGTTAGGGTGATTTGATCTTCTTGGCAAGTTTTCTTCAACAGTCTTGCTTTTGGTGGAGCAGGCTTGATGGGTCATACGGTCTACTTCTGCTCCAATTTCTTGTGTGTTCAAACCATTGTCCATACCCCAACTCACTGTCCAAAGCGAAGCCATAAACAATGTCACAAGAGTCAAACCTCCTGACCTCTCTAAATCTAGACCTGTCACTTCGCTGTAAACATCTTCCCCAAAAACAACCCCTGCGAGGTAATTATTTGAAAACAGATGCCTTCCAGTAACTGTTTGTTTTCAAAGCCAGACCACTGACTGACCCCGGTAAAAAAAAAATCCATGGAGTTTTTTTCAGTTTGCCCAAAATAAACCAATTGAGTCCTCAAATAAAAAACACTTAAAAATATAGAAGCACTTGTAACAATTTGAAGTGTAGTATCATGAGGAGGGCGTCTTCCTTAGCTGGATTGATATGACAGCCTTTGGCTGGATCATGGCTTTCTGTGGTCTTTGCTTGATCTCCCCTCTCTCTCCAGAGGGATATCTTTTAAGATAAAAATCCATCACATTTGAGTCTGTCAGGTAACACAGGGCCCTCACTCCTGGTTTGACCACACAATGGTCGAGGAAATGGAAACCATTGTTATCTGCTGGCATCTGGATGGGGACTGTTATAATAGTCCCACTTCACACCTATTCATCTTGGTTTGGGCTGTGGAGTCAGTCTGTCTTACAGAGTCTTTGTTTGTTCATTCCAGTAGTAGGAGTCATCAAAATATAATGGGCTCCTTTCAATTTCAATGGGGTTTCCCCAGAGCTAATTCAAATGCAGCTAATGAGTTTCATCTTTGCAGATAGCCTTGTTTATTGACAGTACAGGAGGGGTTACCTGAACAGATTTGTCTGTGCCCATTTTCTTGTGGTTCAGTTTAACAGTTGTTTATTTTATTTCATAATTTCTCCAGTTCATTGTTTATTCCATCATGGCTCCTTCTGAGCATGACAGAACCATGCCCCCTCAGGGCTGATGGACAGCATAGTGAGCAGTCTGACAAACACAGCACAGAGCAGTCAATCACTGAGCAATAAAACACAACTCCCTCGTCCTTCTATGTTGTGGAGGTCATGGGTGCTGCTGTTGAAGCCCTGGCAACTTGCTGTAGTGTATCCTACAGATAGTACTCACTGAAGCCACAGTGCACCAGTAGGGGAGGGAATGGATGTTTAAGGTGGTGCTTGGGGTGGCAATCCCTGGAATGCTTTGCCCTGGATGGTATCGAACGTCTAGAGTGCAGCTGCACTCATCCAGGCAAGTGGAGAGTATTCCATCACACTCCTGACTTGTGCCTTACAGGTGGAGGAAAGGCTTTGGGGAGTCTGGAGTTGAGTCACTCACCTCAGAATACAAACTTGCTCTGGTAGCCGTGGCATGCATGTGGCTGGTCCAGTTGAGTTTCTGCTTAATGGTGAGCCCCAGATGTTGATGGTTAAAATGATGTAAGAAAGATATTTTATATAAATCAATTTAATTGTCTGTAAGTGAATATGAAAGAATCAGATTTCAAGGGAAATATTTTGAAAATAAAACATACTTTCTGCGACTAAGCAAAGCTGAAATATATTAATTTATTGTCATACATAAGGAATATTACTGCAGCCAGTTTTATCCATGTGATTACAATAGGAAGAGAAAAGAAAAAGAGGAGAAAGAAAATGGAAAGAAAAGAGAAAGGAAAGAAACAGAATAATTCAATGGATAAATGTACCATGCAGTGTGGTGCTGATTGTCTCAGAATGAGTCCAGGCTTGAAACTGTCAGACCTTGGCAGAAATATTATAATCACCTTTACTATTCCTGGAATGGAGAGAAATTGGCCATGGCTTTTATTCGTAATTGGGATCCCAAAATAGAGCTCCCTTACTGAAAGTCTGTGCATAGACCTACAGAATCTAAAATTGGATTTTAGAATCATAGAGTCATAGAGTCGTACAGCATAGAAACAGGCCATTTGGTCACCGCGTCCATACCGACCATAATGCCTATCTATACTAATCCCACCTGCCTGCTTTAATTCCATATCCCTCTATGCCTTGCTCATTCAAGTACCTGTCCAGATGCCTCTTAAATGTTGCTACTGTTCCTGCCTCCACCACCTCCTCAGACAGCTCATTCCAGATACCCACTATTCTTTGTGTGAAAAATTTACCCCTTTCATCCCCTTTAAACCTCCTCCCTCTCACCTTAAATCTATGCCCTCTAGTTTTAGTCATCCCTACCGTGGGAAACAGACTCTGGCTATCTACCCTACCTATGCCTCTCATAATTCTATATACCTCTATCATGTCCCCTCTCAGCCTCCTTCGCTCCAGGGAAAACAGACCCAGTCTACCCAATCTCTCTTTATAACTCAAGCCCTCCAAACCAGGCAACATCCTTGTGAATCTTTTCTGCACCCTCTCCAGCTTAATCACATCTTTCCTGTAGTGCGGCAACCAGAACTGCACACAGTACTCCAAATGCGGCCGAACCAACATTATGTACAACTATAACATGACATCCCAACTCTTGTACTCAATGCCTCAGCCGATGAAGGCAAGCATGCCATACGCCTTCTTCACCACCCTGTCTACCTGTGTTGCCACTTTCAGGGAACTATGTACTTGCACCCCAAGGTCTCTCTGGTCAACAACACTCCCCAGGGCCCTGCCATTCACTGTATATGTCCTGCCCTGGTTTAACGTCCCAAAATGCATCACTTCACACTTGTCTGTGTTAAATTCCATTTGCCAATCCCTTACCCACTTTCCCAGTTCATCTATATCCTGTTGTAACCTTAGACAACCTTCTTCACTGTCCACTATACCACCAATTTTGGCATCATCTGCAAACTTACTAATCATGCCCCCTACATTCACATCCAAGTCATTAATATATATGACAAACAACAGAGGGCCCAGCACCGATCCCTGCGGCACGCCACTGGTCACTCGCCTCCAATCTGAAAAATAACCCTCCACTACCACCCTCTGCCTCTGATCACCAAGCTAATTTTGTATCCAATTGGCTAGCTCACCCTGGATCCCATGTGTTCAAACCTTCTGGACCAGCCTACCATGCGGGACATTGTCAAAGGCCTTGCTAAAGTCCATGTAGACAACGTCCATCACCCTGCCCTCGTCAATCCTCTTGGCCACCTCCTCAAAAAGTCAATCAAATTTGTGAGACATGATTTCCCACGCACAAAGCCATGCTGATTATCCCTAATCAGACCTTGTCTTTCCAAAGGCATATAAGTCCTGTCTCTCAGAATCCCTTCCAATAACTTTCCCACCACTGATGTGATGCTCACCAGCCTGTAGTTCCTTGGCTTATCCCTGCTGCCCTTCTTAAATAAAGGCACAACATTAGCTATCCTCCAGTCTTCTGGTATCTCACCTGTGGCTAACGATGATACAAAAATCTCTGCCAGGGCCTTCCTTGCTTCCCATAGCATCCTAGGATACACCTGGTGAGGCCCTGAGGATTTATCCACCTTAATGCGCTTCAAAACCTCCACCACCTCCTCCTTTCTCATGTTGATATGCTCCAGGATATCGCTGTTCCCTCTCTTGAACTCACTAGCTTCCATGACCTGCTCCACGCTAAATACGGATGAGAAGTATTCATTTAAGACCTCGCCCATTTCCCGTGGCTCCACACATAGATTATCACACTGATCCTTAAGGGGACCTACTCTCTCCCTTGCTACCCTTTTACTCTTAATATACTTATAGAATCTTTTAGGATTCTCTTTTATCGTATCTGCCAGGGAAATCTCATGGCCCCTTTTCGCCTTCCTAATTTCCTTCTCAAGTGTACTCCTACATCCCCTATACTCCTCAAGGGACTCGCTTGATCCCAGCTGCCTATACCAGACAAATGCCTCCTTCTTTGTCCTGACCAGACCCTCAATATCCCTCGTCAACCAAGGTTCCCTAAACTTGCCAGCCTTGTCCTTCCATCTAACAGAAACATGCCAGCCCTGAACTCTTCCTATCTTACTTTTAAAAGCCTCCCACTTGCCAGACATCCCTTTACCTGTAAACAGCCACTCCCATTCAACTTTTGAGAGTTCCTGTCTGATGCCATTGAAATTAGCCTTCCCCCAATTTAGATCTTCAACCTGAGGACCAGCCCTATACTTTTCCAGAACTATCTTGAAGCTTATAGAGTTATGGTCACTGGTCCCAAAGTGCTCCTCTACTGACACATCAACTACCCGCCCAGCGTCATTACTTAAGGAGGTCGAGTGTAGCCCCTTCTCTAGTCCGGCCATCCACAGACTGCTTCAGAAAACTATCCTGGACACACTTAACAAATTCTTCCCCATCTGATCCCTTAGCACTAAGGCAGTCCCAGTCAATATTAGGGAAGTTAAAATCACCTATTATTACAACCCTATAATTCCTACACCTATCTGTGATTTCCCTACATATATGCTCCTCTAATTCCCTCTGACTATTGGGGGGCCGATAGTATAATCCCATCAAAGTGATCATCCCTTTCTTATTTCTAAGTTCTACCCATATGGCCTCGCTGGACGTTCCCCCCGGGATGTCCTCTCTAAGTACTGCCGTGATGTCTACCCTAATCAATAGTGCAACTCCCCCTCCTCTCTTACCTCTACCTCTGTCATGCCGGAAGCATCGGTACCCCGGAACATTGGGGGTACTGCCAGTCCTGCCCATCCCTCAACCACGTTTCCGTAATAGCTGTAATATCACAATCCCATGTACCGATCCATGCTCTGAGTTCATCTGCCTTACCTGTAAGGCTTCTTGCATTAAAGTAAATGCAGTTTAGCCTACCAGACCTTCCGTGCTCCCTGTCCTGCCCCTGCCCGGCCTGCCTACTGGACTTGCTTGCTTTAACCTCTACATTTGCCTCAACTATCTCATCGGAGAGACTACTACTTTGGGTCGCACCCCACTGCAAGACTAGTTTAAACCCTCCTGGTTAGTACTAGCAAACCTCTCCGCAAGGATATTGGTCCCCTTTCCAGTTTAGATGCAACCTGTCCCTCTTGTACAGGTCTCTTCTGCACCAGAAGAGATCCCAATGATCCAAGTAGCTGAAGCCCTCCCGCCTACACCAGCTCTTCAGCCATGCGTTCATTTGCCTTATTCTCCTATTCCTACCCTCACTAGCACATGTCACAAGGAGTAATCCTGAGATTACAACCCCAGAGGTCCTACTTTTAACCTTCTGCCTAACTCCCTATATTCACTTTGCAGGACCTCATCTCTCTTCCTACCTATGTCGTCAGTACCAATATGGACCACGATCTCTGGCTGCTCACCCTCCCCTTTCAGAATGTCCTGCAACCGCTCCGAGACATCCTTGACCCTAGCGCCAGGGAGGCAACATACCATCCTGGAGTCTCATTTCTGGCCACAGAAACACCTATCTGCACCCCTTACGATAGAATCCCCTATCACTATAACTCTTCCACCCCTTTTCCTCCCCTGCTGTGCAGCAGAGCCCTCCGTGGTGCCACGAATTTGGCTGTTGCTGCTTTCCCCTGGGAGGTTATCCCCACCAACAGTATCCAAAGTGGTATATCTGTTTTATTTCAGGTTTTAAAATGTCTTCTTTAAGGAAACTCATTATCAAATAAAAGGCTCTCATATACTTTCAAATCCATATACGTCAACACGTTGCTGTCATAAAATTCTAGTTGTTGTTATCTCACAAACTAATTTAGCCTTCATCCTTTTGGGACTTCTCCAATTTTTGAAAAGGTTATCTATTTCAATTGAAAGTGTACTTTCAATTCAACCACCTAAAAGAAGGTATTTTTTTTTTGACAGTAGCTTGAAGCTAAAACTAGCATAAACATAGACATGCAGCTAACAATAGTGAATAGAGGAAGGTGTGTGCCAGTATTGCAAGTGAAGTATTTTACTTAATTGCAGATGAATTTTAGTAAGACACACCAAACATTTCCAAGGATGTTCTCCCAATTTTCCACCATAACATTGGTGGAAAATCAACAGAAACCCTGGAGAAATGGCAAAAGCAGCTTTGTATGCTGTTTCTTCAAATCTCCTCGGAACATAGGAACAGGAGGAGGCTATTTAGCCCTTTCAGCCTGTTCTGCCATTCAATGATATCATGATTCACTTGTGATCTAACTCCACAAATCCGTTTTCGCCCCATATCACTTAAGCTATCAGTCCTAGATTTAAATTTAACAATTCATTCAGCACCAATTGTCATTTTTTTATTCTTCTCATGGGGTGTGGGTGTCACTGGTTAGGCCAGCATTGATTGTCCATCTCTAATTGCCCTTGAGAAGCTGGTGATGAACTGCATTGTTGAACTGCTGCAGGCCTTGGGGCATAGGTACACCCACAGAGCTGTTAGGAAGGGAGTTCCAGGATTTTGACCCAGGGATAGTGAAGGAACGGTGATATAGTTCCAAGTAAGGATGGTGTGTGACTTGGAGGGGAATTTGCAGGTGGTGGTCCCATACTCTTGCTGCTCTTGTTCTTCTAGGTGGTTTGGAAGGCGCTGTCGAAGGAATCTTGGTGAGTTGCTGCAGTGCATTTTGTAGATGGTACACATTGTTGCCACTGCACATCGGTGGTGAAGGGAATGAATGTTGAAGGTTGTGGATGCGGTGCCAATCAAGCGGGCTGCTTTGTTCTGGATGGTGTGGAGCTTCTTGAGTGCTGTTGGAGCTGCACTCATCTAGGCAAGTGGAGTGCATTCCATTCACACTCCTGACTTGTGTCTTGTAGATGGCAGACAGGCTTTGGGGACTTAGGAAGTGAATTACTTGCCACAGAATTCCCAGCCTCTGACCTGCTTTTGTCGCCACAGTACTTATATGGCTGATCCAGTTCAGTTTCTGGTCAAATGGTAATCCCATAATGTTGATGGTGAGGGATTCAGCAATGGTAATGCCATTGAATGTCAAGGGGGGATGGTTGGATTCTCTCTTGTTGGAGATGGACATTGCCTGTCGTTTTTGTGACATGAATGCAACTTTACGAGAGTTCCAAACTTCTGCAACGCTTTATGTGTGGAAGTGTTTCGTAATTTTACTCCCGAAAAGTCTGGCTTCAATTTTTAGACTATGCCCCCACCTTCTGCCAAAGTTTGAGCAACAGTCAAGGGAACCTATGATTTTGATATGTCTGCTTCTACCAATATAAATATCACTCTCAAACAGACTAGAATCTCTGGCCGGAATTTTACATTGGGTGGGAAGACCCGCTCAGCAGCCAAAAATTCAGGGTCGAGCCCACCTCTGCTGGGCTTGGGGAGCCATGCCAGGATTTTACGCCCTGAAGTCAGCTTTATTTTAACTCTTCTCATGCTGATATAAATTGGGCGCCATTTTCAAATATCGGCTAATTCATTATTCACACTGAGGTTTGTCGCATTGTTATCTGAGTATTTTTTCTATATCATTTTAAACCACTTTGGTTTCCAGTATTTAAAAAACTCAAACAAGTCATTGTTGTAGGTAAAATTAAACTATCACATTTTTTTTTAGTAGCCAGTCTTTCAATAGGCTGTGGTGGGCAGGGAGGGTGAGGATCAATTATTTGTTTTACTGAAATCATAAACCTATTGGTAGGTAAATTGGCCATTATAAATTGCCCCTAGTATAGGTCAGTGGTAGGGAAATATAGGGACAGGTGGGGATGTGGTAAGAATATTGGATTAGTGTACGATTAGTATAAATGGGTGGTTGATGGTCGGCACAGACTCGGTGGGCCGAAGGGCCTGTTTCAGTGCTGTATCTCTAAACTAAACTAAACTAAACTATTGTGAAGGCCCATATACAACACTAAACCATAAAGTGCTCAGCCTCTTTCAGACAAACTATAGACATGGTGATATGCAGAACAGAATGTTCTCAATAAGAAATAGGAACTATGGGCTGGTTTTTCCTACAGGGAAACAGGATTGGAGGCAGGGAAGCAGGAAAATAATAATGGAGTCACATTTGAGCAGCTCTCCATTGCAGTCCCAACTCCGGGACACTTTCCTGTCGAGGACAGGGAACCAGGTCAGCTGCCTGTTCCACGGAGGCAGCCAGCTAATTAGTGCAATTAAGGCCCCACTTAGGGCCAATTTCCTCTGGCACCACTATTTTCCCAATGTCAGCGCGGAAGATCGCCCTGAGGTGGGAACGCGTTTGACTGCTGACCTGGAGCTAATATTTTAGGCTTTCCTCCCAGTCCTGCCTTCAAGCCGGTCCCCATAGGACTTGGAAGATTCTGCCCAAAAAGAGCTGATGTAAGCAATGTAGATGCAAGCATAAAATTACAAAGAGATATTTATTGATTAAGAGAACGGGCAAAACTGTGACAAATCGATTTCAATATAGACAAGTGTGAGGTTATTCACTTTGGACTGAAAAAGAACAGATCAGAATACTTTATAAATGGCAAAAAGCTAGAAACAGAACAAATAGAAAGGCGATTTGGGGGCCCATGCACATGTACAGAAAATAATCAAAAAGGCTAATGAATGTTGGACTTTATATCTGGAGGACTAGGATACAAGGAGGTAGAAGTCATGTTACAGCTATACAAAGCCCTGGTAAGACCACACCTGGAGTACTGTGTTCAGTTCTGGGCACTGCACCTTAGGATGGGGGGAGTGCAGTGTAGTTTTACCAGAATGATAACTGGACTCTAAAGGTTAAATTACAAGGAGAGATTATGCAAAGTAGCATTGTATTCCCTGGCATTTAGAAGTTTAAGGGATAATTTGATCAAAATTTTCAAGAAATTAAGGGGAACAGATCGGTGAGCTAAATAGAAAGTGCTAATTGGGGAATTTAGGATTAGGGGGCATACCCGAAAAATCAAAACGAGGCCTTTCAGGAGTGAAGTTAGAAAGCAAATTTCTACATGCAAAGAGTGGTAGAAGTTTCAAACACAAACAGCCATCAATGCTAGATCAACTGTTAACTTTAAATCTGAGACTGATAGATTTATCAACGGTATTAAGGGAAATGGGGGCAAAAGTGGGCATGTGGAGTTAAGTTATAGATCAGCCTTGATCTCATTGAATGGCAACAGAACAGGCTTGAGGGGCTAAATGGCATACTATTGCTATGTTCCTAATTTCCTAACAGCCCAACCCCTGAGAATGATTGCATCACATATGAAGAACTTATTCATGATGTCATTGCATACATTAAAACAATGGAATTTTTCATCTTCAAGCAGATACTTTAGATAATTGAAATTATCCAGTATGTTTTTATGTCTAACTCTGTCCCAAGGTTATTTTACTCTTGATTTATATTATGCTTACCCAAGCTTAGCTGTTGTAAAGCTTTGTGCTGAGGTAACAATGTATTCAAGGATGTACGTAAATGTTTATTGACAAAGAACATGAACAAGAGAATACAGCAGGCAGGAATGCTGCGTTTTGATTTTGGTGAACAGTAGAATTTCTATTGAAATCATGAATGTAAATCTTAGTATAAAATGAAACTACCACAGGAACTTAATCAGTACTGCTGAAACAAGGCCATAATTATCATTACAAGATTTATAGAAAGTGAGAGCAGCAAGCTGAGATATTGTTGCTGCCAGATGGCTCTGGCGAAGAACCCAATTAACTCTTTCCCAGATGGGTTTGTGCAGAAAACTGTCTTCCAGATGCAAACAATGAGGCATTCTATCGTAACAAGATAGATAGGCGCCCAGATGCTGTCCAGAATCAAGATCTATTGGAAGATTAGTAATAAAGAGACTATCTTAAAATATGACTCCTTCAATAAAAGCATAATTTCTTCTTCTGAAAACAGTTTATAAGCTGCAAAAATCAGTGTCAAAAATCTGTCAGGCAACATATGCTCAGCTGGGTCTCCTGTTTCTCGCCCCTGCAAAATTTCCTGGGACAGGAGAAGACCCCTTGATTAATATGTTAATGGTGGGTGCCCACCCTCCCAAGTGCATCTATGACCCCTGCCAGCCCAAGGTGCCAAGAAAATTCATATGTCCCCCAGCATCACCTTTTGTAAGACACTCAATTTTTAAAAAGTAATTTTCTCTTCAGAGAATCCAGGTTATCATCCTAGCTGGGCACCCAAGTGGGCTCCGCTGTTGCCATTTGACTGGCTGGGATCCCACAGAGCCAGGCATACAGAATCCCCTGGCATTGGGAGTCCTGTTCTCTCCTGCATCAATGACCTTGTTTGGGAGCCCATTTCCTACGGTGACTACACTTCAAAAGTACTTGGCTGTAAAGTGCTTTGGGATATTCTGCAGTCATGAAAGACAGCACATAAATGCAAGCCTTTCTTTCCAACCCTATGGGGGAACTTCAATGTTAGGATGAAATCTGATATAATTTGCAGCTGTTTCTGCATACTCCTGCTAGAGTGGGTGGCACAGTGGTTAGTACTGCAGCCTCCTAGTTCCAGTGACCTAGGTTCAGTTCTGGGTACAGCCTGTGTAGAATTTGCAAGTTCGCCCTGTGACTGTGTGGGTTTCCATTGGGTGCTCTGCTTTCCTCCCACAGCCAAAGATGTGTAGGTTGATAAGTAAATTGCCCCTAGTGTAGGGATATGGGATTAATGTAGGATTAGTATAAATGGGTAGTTATTGGCTGGCACAGACTTGGTGGGCTGAAGGGCCTGTTTCAGTGCTGTATCTCCTTATGAGTTATGGCAAGGCTGTGCCAGAAGGGCAGTGCCTTCATCTTTTCAAATTGAAGCAATGACTTTCTTTTGCTGCATATGCATTCGAAGATTTACGATAATCAGTTCAGAAACTGCTGACTTGTAAAGTAAGTTTTGCTTAACAAAGGGCAAGGTAGCACAGTCCATTCATTGTACCAACAGCAATAGGAATAGGTAAATCTCGCAGTGAAAGTGATATTCATTTATTCATCTATTTCATATAAAATAACCAGTTTGTTGTTTTAAAATGATGCCATTCAGTCTGCCTTCTAGAAAGATAGGAGAAAAACAGGTTTCTGCCTTGGCACTTTATTAGCACACTCACCTCTTTTATTCATTCTCAGTATATAGAAACTGCTGGCATGGTGGGAGCTTATGACCCTATCCCTCATTGCCCTTGAGAAAGTGTTGGTGGATCTTCTACATGAACCATTGGAATCCATCTGGTGAAGGTACTCATCCAATTCTGTTAGGTAGAAGGTTGCAACATTTTGACCTCTGAAGTCCACTAGTTCAAGCCTTACTCCAGAGACATGAACACATAACATGGGCAGAAATGTGTTGAAGGTCCCAATATTCAGATGAGATGTTTTAAACCAAATCTGCCCTCTCAGCTGTGTGCAAAAGTTCTCATGGCACTATTCAAAGAGGAACAGAGGATCTGTCCCAGAGTTCTGGTCAATATGGAGCCTTCAACCACACCATCAAAAATGAATTATGCAGTCATTTGTCTCATTGTTGTTCGTGGTAACTTGTGCACAAATGGGGTGACACATTTCCCTACACTATGACAGTGACTACACTTCAAAATACTTTATTGACGATGAAGCACTTTGAGACATCCCAAGATCCTGGAAGGTGTTATATCATTAACACATGTGCCAGTGTATCATAGTATTCAGGGCACACTACTAGTTGCATTATTGTTACTTTCATTGTGCCCTACTCTTATTTCATTAGATACTGGCAGTAAAGACATTCTCCAGATTGTGAGTAGAACATTTGCAAGCAGGTCCTGTGAAGTTCAAAACACTGGGCACACCAGCTGAAAAGTTCTCCGACCAGCAGGTTGCATCTCCTACATTTCCATCTGCTCACCAAGTGTTGCCCTTGTAATTTGTGATAGATACTACCACAACAATAGAGGTAGCAGTGATGGTTTATGCTGCTTTCCATTACAGGAATGGGTCATGCGGGGTGCAGTGAGGTGCAAGGTTGAGCTGCACATTTAGCTCAACTGGCTCCTCCGCTGGTCCAAACTTCACAATGTTTGCACTCAAAAACCAATTGAAGCATGACTCCACTTGGCAGGAGATTAAAGTGTGTTCTTGTAATATGGGAGTGTATGTGAGGGAAGGAATGAGTGAGAAAATAAGGAGATAAGCAATGAAAAGGAAAGCATACTGGCCTTGAGCTTGTGGGAGGCCTGACTTCACACTCACAAACTCTTTTTATTGCCTCCACGTTAATAATCTTGGGATTGAGCAAAGTCAGCATCAGTTTACGAAAGGGAAATCTTGCTTAACAAATCTACTGGAGATTTTTGAGGAGGTAACTAGTAGAAGAGATAAGGGAGAATCAGTGGATGTGATGTATTTGGATTTTCAGAAAGCTTTTGATAAAGTCCCACATAAGAGGTTAGTGTGCAAAATTAAAGCACATGGGATTGGGGGTAATATACTGGCATGGATTCAGAATTGGTTGACAGACAGGAAACAGGTCTTTTTCCGGATGGCAGGCAGTGACTAGTGGGGTACCGCAGGGATCAGTGCTTGGGCCCCAGCTATTCACAATATATATTAATGACTTGGGTGAGGGAACTAAATGTAAAATTTCCAAGTTTGCAGATGACACAAAGCTGGGGGGGAAAGTGAGCTGTGAGGAAGATGCAAAGAGGCTCCAATGTGACTTGGACAAGTTGGGCAAGTGGGCAAATACATGGCCGATGCAGTATAATGTGGATAAATGTGAGGTTATCCACTTTGGTTGTAAAAACAGAAAGGTAGATTATCTGAATGGTGATAGATTGGGAAAGGGGGAGGTGCCACAAGACCTGGGTGTCCTCCTTGTACACCAGTCGCTGAAAGCAAGCATTCAGGTGCAGCAAGCAATTGGGAAGGCGAGTGGTATGTTGGCCTTCATTGCAAGAGGATTTGAGTATAGGAGCAAGGATGTCTTACTGCAGTTATACAGGGCCTTGGTGAGACCACATCTGGAGTATTGTGTGCAGTTTTGATCTCCTTATCTGAGGAAGGATGTTCTTACTATGGAGGGAGTGCAAAGAAGATTTATTAGGCTGATTCCTGGGATGGCAGGATTGACATATGAGGAGAGATTGGGTCAACTAGGCCTATATTCACTAGAGTTTAGAAGAATGAGAGGGGATCTCATAGAAACTTATAAAATTCTAACAGGACTAGACAGGCTAGATGCAGGGAGGATGTTCCCGATGGCTGGGGAGTCCAGAACCAGGGGTCACAGTCTCAGCATATGGGGTATGCCATTTAGAACCGAGATGAAGAGAAATTTCTTCACTCAGAGGGTGGTGAACCTGTGGAATTCTCTACCACAGAAGGCAGTGGAGGCCAAATCATTAAATATATTCAAGAAGGAGATAGGTATATTTCTTAATGCCAAAGGGATCAAGGGATATGGGGAAAATGTGGGAAGAGGGTACTGAATTAGATGATCAGCCATGATCTTTTTTGAATGGCGGAGCAGGCCCGAAGGGCCGAATGGCCTATTCCTGCTCCTATTTTCTATGTTTCTATGTTGAAGGGCATTTTCTTAAAAATTATAGCTTTGTTGACCCTGACAAGTGTCTCCAAATGTCTCTATCAGTTATGTGTATCCTTCTGGCAGCAGATATTAAAGGAACATATGTAAGGAAATGGGTTGTGAGAAATAATGGCCCAAAGTTTGTAGTCAGCGTGAAGCAGGAGTGCTTGCTACTGTCCTCAAAGAAAGCCTCACAGAAAGATCCAGTGATCTAAAGATGAGAACTTTAACTCTCTCACAGTGCAACTGATGGTAGCATCGTTCAATGGCAATCTCCAGTACAGAGCTACATTGATGTCATCAAGCTTTCCATACAGCCAATCACATTAAAGAATTCTCAGAGACAGCCAACCAGGAAATGAAACACACTAAAATCAAATCATTAAAAAAAAATTACATAAAGCAAAATAAAGATTGGGTCATACACATGGATGAAGGCAGAAACTGAAATATCATGAAAAATCTTTTTAAAATACCTTTTTTAAAAATTGAGTAATTATTCATAATGGAGACATTTAACAGCACTCCACAAATATATATATTTTTTAAATGAACATACATACGAACATACGAATTAGGAGCAGGAGTAGGCCACTCGGCCCCTCGAGCCTGCTCTGCCATTCAATAAGATCATGGCTGATCTGATTGCAACCTCAACTCTGCATTTCCATCTACCCCTGATAACCTTTCACCCCCTTGCTAATCAGGAATCTATCTACCTCTGCCTTAAAAATATTGAAGCCTCTGCTTCCACCGCCTTTGGAGCAATTGAGTACCAAAGACTCATAACCCTCAGAGAAAAATTTTCTCCTCATCTTTGTCTTAAATGGACAACCCCTTATTGTTGAATAGTTATAGAGAGATACAGCACTGAAACAGGCCCTTCGGCCCACTGAGTCTGTGCCGACCAACAACCACCCATTTATACTAATCCTACATTAATCCCACATTCCCTACCACATACCTACACTAGGGGCAATTTATAATGGCCAATTTACCTATCAACCTGCAAGTCTTTGGCTGTGAGAGAAAACCAGAGCACCCGGCAGAAACCCACACAGTCACAGGGAGAACTTGTAAACTCGCACAGGCAGCACCCAGAACTGAACCCGGGTCGCTGGAGTTGTGTGGCTGTGATGTTATCCACTGCGCCGCCCAGTGCCCCCCTAGCTCTAATTTTTCCCACAAGGGGAAACATCCTTTCCACATGCACCCTGTCAAGACTCCTCAGGATCTTATATATTTCAATTATGTCTCCTCTTACTCTTCTAAACGCCAGCGGATACAAGTCTAGCCTGTCCAATCTTTCCTCTTCAGACAACCTGTCCATTCCAGGTGTTAGTCGAGTGAACATTCTCTGAATTGTTTCCAATGCATTTACATCCTTCCTTAAATAAGGAGACCAATACTGTGCACAGTACTCCAGATGTGGTCTCACCAGTGTCCTGTATAACTGAAGTATAACCTCCCTACTTTTGTATTCAATTCCCCTCACAATAAATGATAGCATTCTATTAGCTTTCCTAATTACTTGCTGAATTTACATACTCACCTTTTGTGATTCATGCACTGGGACACCAGATCCCTCTGCATCTCAGAGCTCTGCAATCTCTCACCATTTAGATAATATGCTTCATTTTTATTCTTCCTGCCAAATTGGACAATTTCACATTTTCCCACATTATATTCCATTTGCCAGGTTTTTGCCCACTCACTTACTCTATCTACATCCCTTTGTAGCTTCCTTATGTCCTCTTCACAACTTACTACCTATCTTTGTGTCATCAGAAAATTTAGCAATAAGACCCTTTAGTCCCTTCATCCAAGTTATTTATATAAATTATAAAAAGTTGAGGCCCCAGCACCGATCCCTGCAGCACACCCATCGTTACATCTTGCCAACCAGAAAATGATCCATTTATGCCTACTTTTAGCACTAGATCTAGTTATTACTGAGATCACCCTTAAAAACTCTGCTCCACCTGATTGAACACTGTAACTTTTTATGGGGTTTCTAATGGCGAAGTGAAAGCAAAAAAGGGGAAGTTCTGACACATTAACTGATTTCACTGATTGCCGGATCTTGGACAGTGAGACAGTGGTGATGGAGGGTGTACGTGCTAGCAGCGAGTGACAGATGGCAACTTTAGGATTTTCACGTTATGCTGCCCATGCACTAAATCCTGAATTTGCGGTCAATTTCAGAGGGTTAATGATGACAAATGCTGACTGTGCGCCATCAAAATCCAGACCAATTAATACTATCAAAGTACTCAGGTCAATAGATCCCTCATGTGTTTATGGGAATATATAGCTATAGAAACCTTGTGCAGGTTTATTACTTAGTGTTGGTGCATAATACTTGGCTCATTCAATAGCCAACATGAACAGCCCTGTGGTATTGCGGAACAGTATAGTGAAAAATAAAATGAGCATTCATATGCATCTACAAAAATCAAAAGTTGGCAAAGTTATCTTCACTCTCCACTGGTGCTATGGATCATTAGGGGAAGACTTGTAAGGATTGGATTGGATTGGGCTCAGGAAAATCGTTATTTCTTTGAGTTGCATGTACTTGGTATTTATTACAAAATCAGTTTGTACTTATACAGCACCTTTAACAAAGTAACAGGTCCCATGGTGTTTCTTCGGAGCATTGTCAAACAAAATTTGACTCTTAGCTACCTAAGGAGATATTGGGCTGGATTTTACCTTAGGCGGATGGGAATTCACCACCGACGTGAACGTCAGTGGTGAACCCTCTTCTGCCTCGCCTGGGGATCTGTCCCATATTTTACGGGTCCCCAGGCTTTCGTTGGCCCGAGGCGGGATTTCCACCTGCTTGAAGGAGGAAGTCCCGCCTCAGTGAGCTGCCAGTCACTCAGCAGGCCAGCAGCTCTCAGTCCCAGCAGCGCCACTGGGAGCGGTGGCCACTGCTGGGACTGCAGCCCATCCGACGCCATGGACCCCAGAGAGTGGGTAAGTTGAGCATGCCTCACAAGGGGGATCGGTCATGCCCTGGTGAGGCTAGGGTGGCCCTTTGGGGGAGTGGAACGTCTTGTGTCCTGGGGGTGGTTTGAGAGGCAGGAGCAGCCCTCAATCGGGCACTCTGTGCCTGACTGCCATGCCCCCCCGGCGCACGGAAAGGCCAGCAACTAGGCAACCTTTCACATCCCCAGCATGCCCGCTTGCCACGGGTAAAATACCTGTGGATGTGGGCGAGGGCCCTTAAGTGGCCAGTTAAGGGCCTTGATCAGCCTCGGCGGGCGGGCCATATCCCGCCACACCCCCCCACCGCCCGACCTCCGTAAAATTGACCGGAGGTGGGAGCAGGGCGGGTAGGCCTCCCAGAGCCTCCCACTCAATTTTACGTCGCCACCAGCTGACCTGCTGGATGGTGTAAAATTCAGCCCATTAGGACAGGTGGCCAGAAGTTTGGTCAAAGTCGTAGGTCTTAAGTATCACCTTAAAGTATCACCACTGACCACCTCCAGGCGCGTATCCATTGTCTCTCGAGATAAGGAGGCCCAAAAGAAAAAAGAAGGCAAGAGAGATAGTGAGACAAAAGGGCTTAGGAAGGAAATTCAGAGCTTTGGCAGATGAAGGCACAATCGCCACAGGTGGAGCAATGAAAATAAGGGATGTGAAAGAGACTTGAAGGAGGAGCACAGCGACCTTCATGTACCTGGATGATGCCACTGTGGACCACCACACACAGCTGGTAAAAAAAAAGTTGAAAGCACATTGGGCTGGATTTTACAGTCACCCCCGCGAGGTCAGGGGTCGTTACGGGGGCGAGGGGGCGAAAAATGCCTCCGGGAGAGGCCCGTCACGGGCCTCAATGCCAAGAAGGCCAGGCCCGATATTGCTGGCAGTGGTGAGGCCTCGTGGCAGCTCTGTGCAGGGAGGCTAATCTAAATATATAAATTCTTTAAAATAAATGAATTTAGTACTTACCCACTTCCGCTGTCTGTTCTGCGGCAATACTGCTGCCGGTGGCTGGCACTCCCATGCCTTTGGATACCCATTTGGGGATCTGATGCAGGAAACTGGTGGGGAGGGAGGAGTATGTAAGTATTTCAGTGCGAGTGGGGTGGGGAGCAAGGTCAAACTAATCTGATTGGTAGAGGGGATGGAGGGAAGGGGCGAAGTTAAAAGTTTATGAACTTTCGGGGATGGGGGAAGGTCAAATACAGAAGGTAAGTATTTTGAGGGAGGAGAGGGCAAGGAATGAAATATATGACTTTTGTTGGGGGGGGGGGTGATGGGGGTTGGGACAGGGACTAGAAACATTTATTAAATTTTTTTAAATAAATTTTAATGCAATTTCTCTTTAAAAATGTAAACTGTCATGTAGGGCTCGAACCCTTTAAAAATGGCATCGGTACTGGCGCAGTGGCCGTTGCCGGGGACAGACCACCTGCCCCCTCCATGTCATCTGTGGGTGGGAGGGGGGAGGCGGTCCTCCCCGGCCATTTAAATGAGCCGCCGTGTTTAATATCGCGGCAGCTCTGTGATGAACAGTCCGCACATGCAGACCGCCATAGTTTACGGCCACCGCCGATTTCGGCGGCGGAAATTTAAAATCCAGGCCATTATATCAGAGACATTCTCCCGTCAGGTCCCATCTGCCCGATGTAAAATCCAGCCACTGGAATTTTTTCATTAATGCTGAGGTATTACTCTGAAATTTGCTTTCTAGCACTATCATGACAGCAGCATAGGCATATGGACTGCAGTAGTCCCAGGAGAAGCCTCACTATGCTCTCATTGCAAATAGGCATAGGCAATAAATGGAGCATTGCTGCATGCGCATATCCCAAGAAGGAACGAAAAAAAAACTGTTTCATTCTGCCAAATGGATTTAGGAGACTGCCATTTGGGGAAGGAGATATGCAGCGTCTCTTCAGCGGTCAATATGGCTCCAAGAGAACAAAATTAGCACGGTGCTAGTAGTTCAGAACCCTTTGTGTCAGACTTAGTAATCCAGTCCTGAATCAAGCAGGTCCAATGTTCTCCAGAGTAATGTTGATATTTGACCAGCCAAGCTCACTAATGAAACCTAAAGGCTGGGACAATTCACCTTGCTCCACATAAATCTGTGCTCACAAGCTGTGTGGTTTCAGCTGGTTGGATTCTACTAGTACCCTGAAAGGTCCCTAAGCTTGGGATCTGCCAATCTGAGCCAAAGCTTTCTAAACCTGAGCAAGTGGGATATGCCACTATGAGGAGTGAGTGCATACACTGCACTAGGCAACAGAAGTTCTACCTGTGTGAATGTTCTAATACTTTGTATTTTAGCTCATTTTGTAGACCCTTAAATTTGATAAATGGCAGACACCTGCGTGACTAAAAAATATTGATATAGTTGGGTTTCTCTTTCAACAGGAATTTTAAACAAAAATTAAGCCGACCTTTATTCAATCTAAACTGATTTTACAAGAGGCCTCCTATATTTACTATTTCAATATATCTTCTGATAATACTATTAATGGGTCTCAGAGTACTCACTGTAACATAGAAACATAGAAAATGGGAGCAGGCCATTCAGCCCTTGAATCTATTCTGAATAACTTCAAGCAAGTTAATGAGGGTGCATCAGTCTATGTCTGGCTGTTATCAGTTTTTTTTGTTAATAGATAGCAATAGGAGCCTGACTGCCGACTGGAAAATTCCAGCTTACATCTGCGCAGTGGCCTTCATAGGCCCATTAAGGAGCATAATTGGCTAATCACTGCTTGTGGGTGGGTAGTTGTTCCCATCAACCCACTCCTCCCCACCCCTCCCCCCCGCCCAACCTACCCGAACTTGCATGTTAAAAAATGGCCCAGAGGTGGGAACATGCCTGACCAATATTTATCTCTCAATACATATCACTAAAACAGATGATCTGCTCACGTATCTCAATGCTATTTGTGGGAGCTTGCTGTGTGCAAATTGGCTGCTGTGTTTCCTACATTACAACAGTGACTACATTTCAAAAGTACTTCAAAAGTAAAAGTACTGTAAAGTGATTTGGGACATCCTAGGATGTGAAAGGCACTATATAAATGCAAAATTGTTCTTTTTCTAGCTGCCGCTCTTCAGCAGAAACCAGAAGGTCTTATTGAAGCTTGCAGCTGTATTCAATTTCCTGCCTGAAATCCTAGGCCATGCAAATGTGCAGTATGACATATTTGATGTGCCCTATAATCTTCACTGTTCTGTTTTGTTGTGTTATAACTTTCAAAATCAAGGTTAGAAGCTTTGATCTGGTACTATTTAGATCTGGTACTACCTATAAATATTTAGATGTATTTTTATCGAGCTCAAGATGGAAGAATATGCAAAGAGAAGCATTGATTGAACGGAGGCAATTCACAACTGGTAAAAAAAAACATGAAAGGACTGTCTCTCAGGTGGGTTGAGGTTTGAAGCAGGTGAAAAGGTTTAAAGAAAAAAAGAAAGGACTTGCATTTACATAGTATGTTTCACCGAAGAGCTTTACAATGAATGAAGTACTTTTTGAAATGTACACACTGTTGCAATATAGGGATATATAATAAAATGCAAAGGGTTCTGAAGTCTATCTATATGTGTCATCAAGGTGCAACCCATTACAACATGCAATCTAACAAGGGATTCTTAAATACTTATTACAATACATATATTTCTATAAATATGGTACAGGCATTTACTTGAAAAATTTCTCTTGAAAAAATGTGAGCATGTTGGTAATACGAAAATATCTCTATCAACTATACATTTGAAACACTCTCAAAATAACAGGCATTCACAGCTAGAAATCAGTCAGTGCAATGGGTAATCAACATGTCATTATCTTGAATTCACTTTCAGGATTCTTAATGCAAAAGTTCTTTTACATTTTTCCATAACTGATTTACTGAAGTGCGCCATCACATCGACTTAACTCAACGGGTGTGTTAATTGAATGACAGACTTCCAGCCAGGTGTAATCTGTTTAATTGGGTTTATTTGTTTGGATCCTGAGTAATGACACAAATATAAATATCTGCAGTGGAGCTCCCCCAATGGCTCATTAGATAAATGCACCACTTGTTATTGAACGGAGCCTTTCGGACCAAGACTATTGCAGGTTCAATCTCTGTGCAGTGTTGAGAGAGCTGATCTCAGCAGTAGGGCTAATATAATTGGTCTCAGTGACCCTGGGGTAGGAAGGGGATAAATGAGCCAAGCCTCTTGTTCTATATCACTGTCTGGACTTTGGTATGAAGGATGGCTGCTTAGCTACTAGAGGGCCACTGGTACCCCACATGAGTTGATATCTTCAAGACAGGAATAGAAAAAACATTTTGAAGAATGGTTTGAGTTAAATTATTCCTAGAATATGATGCCACTTTTATCATACTACATTCAAACCTCATAGATTGAATCAAACACAACTGAACGATTGATATTCCACCCAACACCTAGTCTGGTTTCTCTTGTCGTATAGCTGATGCATTTCATCACAACACAAATTCATCCCTAAAAGATGATTCATCCACAAACCCTTAATTAAATCTCTTGCCCAAATTTAAAGTAAGAAAACATTCCTTTGTTTTCTGCACAGGAAATGTCATTTCTTTGTAGAAAGGAGGCAGTTTGAGCTATTATTTTGTTTTCCTTCAGATCGCCTACTAATGTGGCATGATTTTATTCTTGTCTTCTGAATTGATGCCGACTCTATCATCACTATAACACAGGGACCCAGAGACAAGCTGACCTGGCCTCATCATTACATCAGGATGAAGCAGCATGTGATTCTTATGTAAAAGCAACTTTTTTTTTTATTCTTTTCTTTCCCATTTCCAACCTTCTCTTTCACTGAAGGGACAGAATGTAATGCAACCTTTTCCATTTGTGGTTGAAAAGTGGCTTTTGATACCAACTACTGTGATCTGAGGAACTATGACTATGAATACAGTAAGCCCGACATTCTTCGTTATGGTCAGCTATATTAATGCTGTATTTGGAGGAACCTCTAGCTATTACTTTACATGCCTGACCAGGTCCATGATTATCAAATGAAAGATATAAATTATTATAAAAACAATGAATGGGTTATATTTTTATTGTATCTGCTATTTCCTTGTAGAAGATTGGTTATAGAAAAATTAAACATATGACATATCTATGACTGTTATTAGATACTAATATTCAACTTATTAAATAATTGCAATAGGCTTCAACCTGCTTCAGAACTCTTGGTAGAACGGATATGTTAATTCTCTGATAATGATCCAACTGTCTTTTTCTGTAACAGAATTACATGTAATATGTTACCTCAATTATCCAATGAAGAGAGCAGTGAAAACAAGTATTATCTGCACAAGACAGTTGTGGTCTGTCTTACCAGTGGGATGGATAATCTTATTTCGTTGCTGTGGCAACACATTTCTCCTTAATATTTGTACTTACTTAATTACAGGATCATAGAATCATGGAAACCTGCAGCACAGAAGGAGGCCAGTCATTTTGCCTCTGCTGGCTCTTTGAAAGAGCAGTCATGCTTGGTCCCACATCTTGTCTGTAACCCTATAAGTTCCTCATCCTCAATTGCCTGCCCAACTCTTTTAAAATTATTTATGCAATCAGCTTCTACCATCTTATCAGGTAGAGTGTTCCAGATGCTGACAACACTCAGTGAAAAACATTTCTCCTCATCGCCCCTCTCGATCTTTTGCCAATAATTTAAAACCTATGACCTCTGGTTATTGACCCACTTGCCGGAAGGAATAGTTTTTCTCTCTCTGCTCTAGCAAAATCTTTCACTGTCTTGAAAACAGCTATTTGGTCCTCTATTTACAATAATTATTTTCCTTATTTCAAGCACGCAGGGTGTTTTGACAATCCCAGTTATGTAATGAGCTGCCACTCAACTTTTTCCATGGACTGTTTTTAGAAGGTGAATTACTGTGGGGATTTTTCCACTTTCCATTGTAACTTTGCTGGAAATTATGCAAAAACAGTGTAAAGATTTACATTCTTTTGCACCTTCATGGCCTCAGGATATCCAAATCTCTTTACAGCTATTGAAGTACTTTTGAAGTGTAGTCACTGCTCTAACTTTGGAAATATGGCTGCCAACACGCACACTGCAAGATCCCACAAACAGCAATGAGATAAAAACCAGATAATCTGTTCTTTAGTTATAACATTTGCTATACAACTTACTCTGTTTCTTAACTCAGTGTTATCTGCAAACTTGGACACACTACTCTCTATTCCTTTATGCAAATCACTAATATACAATGAGATCGATACATTATTGACATCATAAGTGTTAGAGTCTAAAGTTCTGTTCATGGATGTTAAATACCTGGTAATTGAAGGTAATAGGGTGAACAAGGGTTGGGTGTTGGTTAGTTAATTGTACTCAAATGTGTACATGTAAAGAGGAGCCAGCCAGCACTGGCTGGGTACTGGTAGGAATGGAGAAGACAGCTCTGTAGCAAGCAATAAGGGGAGAGACACAGAACCCTGTGCTCTATGTCTGTTCCCAGGGACATATACTGAGATAAATGTCAACTGCTGCTGGAAGGCCATCAACTTTGGTCTGGTCTTCCAGTGCAAAGAGTTGTCCATGACCGAGTGTTGCAGACTGACACATCCCAAAGTCCAGGACTATGTGAGGAGGGACACACTATAACTTGGGGTAGCCAACGCAAAGGCTCAATGGGGAAAGACCACTGTGTAAGTTCCTCCCGCCATAGTGAACTGAGGGCTGAAACCAGAGTAAAATCTTTTGGGCTGTATGCACCAAAATCTGGTTTTGCTGTGTAATGCAAATGTACATTGCATGTAAAATGGGTTGTGAGGCAACTCACTTTCTGTATTGAAAAAAAACTGATTTCTTTTGCACTTTCTGGAATATCAACTTGGAACTGTTTTTTAATGTATTTTTGTACAGGTTTTTATGAATGAAGTATATTTTTGGAAAAAAAAATAAGGGAGAGACCATGATCAGTGGGCTTTGATCCTGCAGGTGTGTTTTTGGGGGCATTTTTGGGGGTTTTCAGCACCATTTTTATGGCATTTCGCCCTTTGGGATTGAGATCTACCATGGTTATTGGTTTCCTGTTGGTTGGGGTTTTAGTACCCATCCCACGAAAGCTTCAAGCAAAAAATGCCTGCAACCAACACCAGAACTCCTTCTGGAATGTGCCTTTGCAAAGCAGATTTGGAAAGAGATGCAGTGGTTTTTGTTGAGGTTCATCCCAAGCAGCTCTGTAACACAGGACTCTGTGCTCTACGGACTGTTCCCAGGGTTGCACACCAAGATAAACATCAACTGTTGCTGGAGGACCATCAACTTTGTGAAGAACACACTTTGGTCTGCCCGAAACTTGCTGGTCCTCCAGTGCAAAGAGTCGTCCACGACCGAGTTTTGCAGACTGGCACATTCCAAGGTCCAGGACTACGTGCTGAGGGATGCACTAAAGCTTGGGGCAGCCACCATAAAGGCACAGTGGGGAAAGACCACTGTGTAAGGTCCTCCCACCATAGTATACTGAGGGTCTGGAACCTATGTAAAACCCCTCAGGCTATATGCACCAAAATGTTTTTTACTATGTGATGTCAATGTACATTGCATTTAAAATGGAATGGCAAGAATTGTGAGGCACTTCATGTTTTCTGTATCGTAGAAATCTGATCTCTATTGTACTTCCCTAAATATGAAATTTGATCTGTGTTGAACTGTTTTGTAATATATTTTTGCAAATTTTTATGAATAAAGTATATTTTTGGGAAAAAAAACAATCTCTACCAAACCATCCTAGTCTCAGTGTCTTCCTCACAAACAGGCTTGGAAGTTTCTCTAACAAATTAGGATTGGCATCAGCTGTCCTTTTTTCTGCAGGTGTCATTTTTAAAATGGTCATTGTATGTAATGTAAACATTTTTCCAACAATCTTGAAGAAGTAGCTGAGATTATGATCAATACCTAATCAGCTGCAACAATGCTAAGAATCCCCCTCCCACACACCAGTGTTAAGGTCTCTTCGCATAATAGTTTTGTAGTCTAAATTCTCTTTCATTTCAAATTGCTTTCACTTGGAACAGAGTGTAACTTCAATAATGAACTGTGTTTCACCATTCTAATTATCAGCATTAGGGCAATTACAGGACAAAAAAAAAGGGAGCAATGTGATGACAGATTGTGCCAATATATTGAAGCTTCCAAAGGTATGTTTTAGAATGGATTGCGAACAGTTGGGAAGGGAAAAAATACAGGTCACATTATGTGCAGGAATGAAACTGTAGAGTTCTGGTTGAGCAGTCAGCCTGCAGGAAGATTGACTGATCACTGAGACTCGCAGGCCTGTCGAACACTCTATAAAGCAGCAGAGAAACACAGAAACCCAGGGTAGCCATCCACCTTCACTCTCCAAAGCCAAAGCGGCTCAAAGAAGTGGATCCGCTATCAGAAGTCAGGAAATAGAAGATGAAGGCAGGTTCGGAGGAGAGGAGCTGTCAGCAGCCACTAAAAATGTATTGGTGCTGTGATGGGGCAAGAAAGAATGGCCCCTGTTGTTGTTCACATGCAATCTCCTTGATTTGGGAGGCTTTTGTCAAATGGGGAGGTCTTTATCCAACATCCATAGCAGAAGAGAAACAGCTCTATCATTGGGATAGAGACAATGTCAGCAGTGACAGAATGGCTTCTCTGCCATTGAGTAAATGCCCATTCCACAAAAACCATGGCTTTCACAAAATCTATTGGTGCCTTGCATTGGCCTGCATGTTCCGTGTTTTAAGTTGTAAAAGGATTTGCTGTATTGAAGGCTGCCCCCGGGAGTGGCGGCGGCCCAAATAAATGGTGGCCCGCATGCACGGGCTGCGCACCACCATGATTTAACGCACGGTGGCTCATTTAAATATGCAGGGTGTGCCGCCCTCCCCCAATCACATGGCGGGGACAGGTTCTGCGATGCCGTGAACAGCGTCAGCTGCCTCTGCACAGGCGTAGCACCATTTTTAAAGGGCTGCCAGACCTGTACAGTTGAACCCCATACCCCCCCCTGCCAACTACACTGTAAATAAGTTTCTGGCCCATACTCCCCCAATACAATGACAATAGATGGCTGTGCCATTTCCCCCAAAAACACTTACATTGAAGATTTGACCTCTTCCCCCTCCCAACTGCACAAAGTGCAGAAGTAACCCCTTCCACCCACCACACTAGAAATGCAGAATTGACCCCACCCCCCCACCGACGACACAAAAAATCCAAAATTCCCCCTTTCCCCACCACTGTGGCACCAGCTATTCCTAGACAGGAAAGTGAAGGCATGTGAGTGCCACCCGTCGCACGGAAGAACCCAGACAGCCAGTAAGATCATGGGGAATTGTAGATAAATGTATTCATGAGGATTATTTAAATACTTCAAGTCAGGTCTCATCACCAAGCAGCGGGAAGGCTGCCAGGGAGACTTGCCGCCGACCAAAAGATCGGGCCCGGCAATCCTGCCGTCGGGCTCCTTGGCAGGCCACTGCCACTGTGATCTTCCAGCTAGCCCCCCCACTACCACCCCGCCACCCTCACCCCGCCACCCTCACCCCCACCCCCTCATCATGGAGCCCAATGTCGGGAGCTCAGCAGAATTCAGTCCTATTGGTGTAAGCTTTACTACAGTTTACACATGGAGGCCAGCACACCTCCAGCAAGTGGCACATGCTAATCAGGAAATCACAGGCCCAAATGACATAATGTTCTGCCTTTTAATTTAAATGGAAGAGAAAGCAGGAGGCTGGGATCGGCATATTTCTATGAGTACCATTTCTAACTAGGAGCATATGCATGATTGGGAATCGGCTCGATCATTCCCTCAAATAGAAATCTACTTTACAGTCTGCTCTTCCTATTTCAAAATCTCATAATTCAATTTATTTTGGCACTGAATTCTCATTTAGCTGTGCTATTTACATTGCTTAGTTCAAATCATTGGATAATTCAATCTTTCAGTACGAAAACAGATTTGAAATGATCAGGAGTCAACTGTATCAGGGTTGCTTTGGAATAGGAAAAGCATGTTAACGAGGAAAGGAAAGCAACCACGTCATGTGATTCTTGTATTAGAGAGGAAATTGTGTGCATTTCACAGTCGTCCCCACCATTTATACTGTGTGCACTTAACATGGGCAGTGGCTATATCGAGCAAATGCCACTAACCATTTGCCAGCACGATGGTATCAATTACAAAGCTGTCGCTTATAGCATATTAAGCGCATTGCTATTTCAGGCAGTTCAATAAAGTTTTACCTTGTATTTACCAATAGAAAGGCTCTGCTGATTTCAGGCAAAGTCAGGCCTCCACACAGGTTCAATCACCTGGTTAATCCCTTGTAGCTACCAATTTATAAAGCTGTCTTTCAGCCAAAGACAGGTCGTCAAGCAGTTTCCATCAGCTGTTCGTAACTCATTAAAGCACAATTACCTCAATGATGAGATTCTGGGATGTAACTGCAAACAAGTCGGCAGCTCTAAATGGAGATTATCTGTTTTTTTAAAAATATGTTAGTTACTTACCCTTTTATTTTATTGTTTACCCCACGTAGTGAGAAAATTGCATTGACGTCAACCTGCCCACTGTCAGCGGTGGGGATTGCATACCAGGGACTGCCGTGAATGAGATGCTTTTCATTCTGAGAACATGACATAGCTTTAGCTGATAGTTTAACGTGGCATTCAATCAGCAAGTACTGGTTAACCCCCTGCACAGTATTTACCTGTCTATAAAGCTGTGCTTCAAAGTCAGGTACGTGAGAGAAAAAGGAAGGTATGCTGAAAGGCTGAGTTGGGTTGTATAGAATGGGAGGAGAATCCTGTGGAATATAAACACCAACATAGTGTAATTGAAGAATGGTCTATTTCCGTGCTGTACATTCTATGTTCCACCTAATAGTAATGGTTTGATAATAAACGGCAGGTACAGTTTCCACCAGAACAGCTATTAGCACTTAAAAGCAATCCACAAATTGTTGATTCTCCTTCCTATATTATCTGCTGCACGGAAATATGCCTCCAGGGATTTACATTCAATGAGCTGAGGAAGACGGACTAACCCCATATTGGATAATTGATACCTGGGAGTTAAATAGACACAAATCTGTCTACTGATTGATATCTGGGAATGACTCATATGAACATAAGTCCCTGTTTAATTAGTGATACCTGGGCCTAACTTCCGCAGACATAAATTCCTGTGTAATGTTTTTAGTAATTATTTTAAACAAGTTAATGTTCAGTGGATAAGTAAGTAAAGCAATTGCATGTGAGTGAATTAAAATATTCATTAGTTAATATTGCACAATGTGATTTCTAAACCATAATTTTCTTTTAATTATGTGGCACTTGAAAGTATGTTGTGGGCAGAATGATAGAGGACACAGGCCTTGGATACTGCTGCTGATTGTAGCTCACCACCTTCAAGTACATTTATGCTCCAGAACTTTAGAATTACTGCATTGCTCACTACAGCCCCTGGTGCGATAGAAACAGCCGCATTGATGTTATGCGATGGCTTCTACAACACCAGATCCACATTTAAACAATTGTACGTGCAAGCTTGCAAATGCCCAGTTATAGAATCACAAAATTACATATCACAGCACCATTACATGTTCTCGCCTTCTTGTGGCTGGGAGCCAGTTCCCAATTGGGTGCGGCCATTTTGCTTTGCTTATTCTACTGCTCAATTTTGTGGTTTCATTAAAACTTGAAGTTTTCACTTCATCACTGTTGATATTGTGATTCAGTTTATGTGTTAACTCAAAGGTAAACACAGCCTGCTGACACAGAAGGAAGAGATTCAGCTCATCTTGCCGTGCAAGCTCTTAGTCTCCTGCTCTTTCCTCATTGCAGTGTAACTGTTTCCTTTTCAAGTAATTATCCAATCCCCTTTTGAAGGTTATTATTGAATCTCATTTCACCTTCAAGTAGTGTGTTCCATATGTTACAACCGAGGCAGGAGAAGTGCACTGTCTTTTCTAGTTCCACTTCTCCACGGGTCACAACATATATTTTAAAATGTTTACCCAGTTACTGATGCGGTCAATCATATGCTCCACTGTTTATCCCAAAATAAAATACACTAACCAGGTTTCTTTAATAAAAAACAGAATTATAAGCGTATTATTAAACAAGACTTATCCAGTAACGAAGCAAAGCATTACCACACAGATTGAAATATGAAAGTTCCCTTGTAAAATTCCCCACACACACTGAAAAAAATACAGAAATTCTCTCTGCAGAGATCTGTTAAAAAAGACAAAAAAGAATACTTTTGCTAAATATTTGTAATTTTTGAAGAAAAATAGAGAAGATATGGAAGGAAGTCAGTTGTCCCTTTTGGTCTGGTGTCCAGGTATATGGAGACGAGTCACTGGGATCTTTTCTAAAGCAGCTCTTTTCAGGCAGCGTTGAGAATTAATCTGGCAGGTTTTTCCAGCTTCTCGGGAGAGATGCAGCACCAAGGATTTTAGTTCTCCCACACTGGATCTTTGCAGTGTTTCTTCAAAGAGATAGAGATAGAGGTGAGCTGGGTGGTCTTTCCTTGGCAAGTTGATATCCAACTGTCTTCAAAACAGTTCACACCCCAAACAGAAAGTCATGACCTCCATAAACCTTGACATGTGGCCTCTCTGTGAACATCTTTCGCAGGTCACCAAGGTTTCAGTTGTTTACTGAGCCCATGATTTCCAGCAAAGGTCGTTTTCAAACAGCATCGCAGTGTCCTTTCAGTGAATTGTCAACAAAAAAGCAAATCCAGCATTTATGAAATCTTCAGCCTTCCAATAAATCCATCTCCACAATTTAAATATGAGTCCTCAAAAAATACTTAACAAAAAATATAGAAGCATCTTCATAACACATATCTTAACAACTTAAAAACATTTTTCTTCATCTCTCCTTTAGCTTTAGCTAATTATCTTAAATCTGAGTCCTTTGAGTACCAACCCTCCTGCCACTGCAAACAGTTTCCTTATTTACTCTATCAAAACCCCTCATAATTTTGAACACTGTGATTAAATCTCCCTTTAACCTTCTCTGTCCAGGGAGAACAATCCCAACTTCTCTAATATAAAAGCAAAATACTGTAGATGCTGAAAATCTGAAATAAAAACAAGAAATGCTGGAAATACTCAGCAGGTCCTGCAGCATCTGTGGAGAGAGAAGCAGAGTTAACGTTTCAGGTCAATGACCCTTCATCAGAACTGCTTTAATCTCTCCATATATCTGAAATGGCCCTCATCCCTGGCACCATTCTGATAAGTCTCCTCTGCACTGTCTCCAAGTTCTTGACCACCTTCCTTGCTTTTGTACTCTATGCCTCTATTTATAAAATCTTAACAACCTTCTCAACTTGTTCTGCCAACTTCAAAGATTTGTAAAAAGCCCGTATTACTAAAGCCAAGGATCCCATATGCTTAGTTAGCAGCCTTTTCAACTTGGTCTTTAACTTTGGTGTCAAGTTGAAAATGGCCAGGGCAAGAAAAGGCATTAATAGCTGAAGAAGATGCCAAAGTTATTTTGCTGGTCTATGCAGGGTGGGTACAAGCAGTTCAAATCTCCAAATCTCTTTATCTAACAGAATGATAGCCTCGGATCGCAAGCTTCCAGGGTCGATAGAGAATGCAGGAGTGTGAGTTGGAGGCTCCTCAGCTTTTAACTGACAGGACTCATTTTAATCCTGCCAGCCAGCTGCTTAGCAGTTTCCTGGCAGAAAGTGGCAGTTGGTCATTGGGGACAGGATGAGAATTGAGTGGCTCAGAGGTTGCCTGCTGGCATCAAAAGAAGCTGCAAACAGCAAGGCAAGTCTGAGACAGCGGGGTAGGGGCGGGAAGGGTGTTTGCAGAACCTCACAGCTGGGGAAAAGGAAGAGAAGGCAGGGCAGCAGAGTTTCCATGTGGAGCCCAGAGGAGAATTCCTGCTTCTCCTGATGGCACTAAGGCGAGTTTTTCTTAGCTCATCTTAGGGGGCATCACTGCCTCCCAACTGCTTTGCCAGTGCCGGTTTAAGTTCACTCAAGATCCCACGTATGTTATGGCCCCCGAGTTGTATTTATTAATGAAGCTGTTGCCGAGTCTGGTGGGAGCCTCATTAGCTGCCAAAACCAGTAAAGTTAAAATTACAGCTTGATGGAAACACAAAGGGAAATGCAGCTGCTCCATTTAGATTGTTGCCCTGCTCTGATCCAACCAACGGGAGAAGAGTTAAAATCAGCCCTTGTTTGCATTGCTGTCAGTGATTCGGTATACAGTACCATAGTTGTTATGTTACAGGACTATTATTCAGAGGCATGACTTCAAATTTCACCACAGCAACTGGGGAATTTAGATTCCGTTAAATACATAAATCTGAATAAAAAGCTAGTGTCAGTAATGGCGAGTATGAAACTACTGGATTGTTGTAAAAACCTATCTAGTTCATTAATACCCTTCAGGGAAGAAAGCCTGCTGTCCTTACCTGGTCCGGCCAATATGTGATTCTAGTCCCACAGCAATGTGGTTGACTCACACACAAGCTACTCAGTTGTATTCATGAGGGTAGTGCACCACCACCTTCTCAAAGACAATTAGGGTTGGGCAATGAATGCTGGCATTGCCAGCAAAGACAACATCCCGGGAATGAATTAAAAAATGGTTCTCCTGTTAGGTACATAGGCTAGTACCACCGTTTATGCTGTTGCAGCCTCCAGTAATACTAAAGCTACCTCGATTACTTTGATAGTAGCCAAGCAAAAAAGTATATTAGTGTATAGATGGCCTATAATATAAAGCAACTGCTCCAGACAATAAACTATGAAGTGTACCTACAGATTTTTCATAAATATATATAGAATATACACATGTACAGACATCACTTGGATAAAGACAAACATTCTAAATGCTCACTCAGAAACAAAGGAAGCTGAGATAAATGAATGACTAAATGCAAATCAAGTACAAAAAATGTAATATTTATTCCCTTCATTGTAATGAAGTGAGTAATCCAGGAACATAATGTACATTTCAAAATGCATGAGTGCGCTTTCAAGGTATTATAGAGTCAACAAAAGGAGTTAATTGAAAATAATAATTGAAATGATTTTTAATCTTCAAGGTTTGAATGAATATAAACCAGTTACATTACAGGGAAACTGATGGGGAGATCGGAAATGCTGATCCTTGCACCATTTACCCTGAAGCATTTTTCAGAGATATGTGTTTGCAACCTTCCGCCCTCCCAACATAAAGGTTTAAAGAGCACAGAGCAAGTGGACTTAGAGCAGCTCAGGCCCTTCAGGGCTACAGCTCCTGATTTTTTTTCCACTGAGTTCCTGAGCTTTGGAGGGGATTTTGTTTCATGCAAATGCAACCACATGTGATGTGGATCAATTGCAGCCCAGGTCTGCAAATGGAAATCTGCTAATCACTAGAAAATAACAAGCAACTGATTAGACTCCTCTGCTCGAAATTCAGTCCAATTAAAAAATGAAACTGAAAACAAAGAACAGACGCTGAGCAGCACTTGGCACCCAGACAACAGATTTTCTGTTGCTTGCAATTGGGAAAAATTGCCCACCTGTGCACTGGCTCCAGGTAATTAATTTTATTGGCGCTGCGTAAGGCGACAGAAATTTAGTTCCCGAGCACAACCAGAAATGGATTATACATGGATTATACCAGGAACAGCACAGATGCAAAAGCAAAATAGTGCGGTTGCCGGAAACCTAAAATAAAAACAGAAAATGCTCGAAATACTCAGCAGGCCAGGCACCATGTGTAGAGAGCGAAATAGAGCTAACATTTCAGTTCTGGTGTAAGGTCAACGACCTGGAGAATGGATGCAATGTTGAGCTAAAACATTTCCTTCTGCATTATGCAACATGATACCTGCTATCTTCCAGTCTTCTGGGTAACTCATAAATAGCTCCACCTCACGATTATATCAAAACTTATCTCAAGCAGATGGCCGTTTCCAAGCCTTCATAGAACCAGAGATAAAAGGCAAACTTTTACTGGCCCCTGGAGGTGGGAATGAAGGCGAGGATAGCCAAGAAAATGGTGTGGGCCCAAGTTGGGCCAGGTCCCTGACATCTTCCTGCCACCGACCAATTTTACAAGATGTGGGCGGTGGAACAGATCAGTGGTTGACAGATCAGCGGCAGGCAGGTAATTAAGGTCATTAAACAGCCAATTGTCAGGTATATTTCTGATTTTACCAACGGTACATGGGATGTTCAGAAGCTCAGAGCCTTGCTTACTCAAATGAGATGAGATCTGAGTGGCAGTTGAGTTGTGAAAGGACCTGGCAGCTTTCCTGTGAAGGTGTCTGCAGGTTGTGTCTTGAAGAAGCAACACTATGAAGTTTGGAGGCACTGCAGATGGTGGGGCCAAAGTGAAGTGCTGTTAGTGGAAAGGCATCTTTCAGGTCCACAGCAACCACTGGAGGCTGGACAAGGTTCTTGAGGAGATCATCGCAGTGGAGGTGTCATCTGGCTATGGGGTCAATGCTTTCAGACTTTGACTCCACTAGTGAAGAGGAGGGTGGCACAGAGATGGGGATGCAGCCACATGGAGCACCTGTGCAGTGGCCAGGGGAGCTCTGCCACCTGAGGACATGGACAAGGAGGGTAAATGGAGGCAAGAGGGCAGCCTCATGGTCACAGAAGACACTACCCAACTTAAAGGGTGTACCATCAGAGGCTCAGCTTCATTGAGATGAATGCCCAAGTGCCAATGTCTACGAAGACTGTGTCTCTCTAGGGAGGCTGTGGTGGAGCTGTGCAGAATGCTGGAGCAGGGGTTGATTCCAATGGGATGGAAATGGGAAGCCTGTAGCCTTAAACATTAGCACTCAAGTTTTTTACCTGTGGTTCATTCCAGGGATGGTCTGGAGATCTATGTGGCATCTTTCAGTCATCTCTGCATAAAGGTGTCAGATGCCATATACCATTGGGCTGGCCAATGTATCAAATTCAGAACCAATCAAGCCGACAGAGCAGTCAGCCTTGAAGCCCTGTCTGGATTTCCCCAGGTTCAGAGGATCATTGGCAGTACTCATTTAGCCATCAAGGATACCTCAGATCAGCTAGGTGCCTTTGTGAATAGGAAAAGTTTGGACTCCCTCAATCTTCATGTCATTTTTACTGACCATATGCAGATCATGCAGGTGTGCAAGAGGTTTCCAGGAAGCTGCCATGATTCCTACTCCTTAGACCATCCCAATTGCCTCAGCTTTTCAGGCCACTCGAACACCTTTGTAGCTGGATCCTGGGGTATAAGGGGTTATCCACTGAAGTCATGGCTTCTAACACCTGTACGCAACCCCAACAGACAGGCAGAGGACACATACAACTGCTGCCAGGTGACTACAAAGGCCACCATTAAGCAGGCCATTGACCTTTTGAAGATAAGATTTAGATGCCTGATAAACCTTGGTGAGCCCTGTACTACTCAACCTCAAGGGCATCCTGCATCATTGTTGTAGGCTGTGCATTGCTCCAGTGGTGCTGGAGTTAGAGGAAAACACTGAGCGAGCCACATCCTCGGTGGAGGAGATAAGCCTGAAATGCCTGAACAGGTGCTAGCTGATGAAGGTGGTGCCGAGGGGCCCAGCTCACAGGACAGTGATATGAGTGGCAAGGAGATTCACAACTCTCTGATCAGCAGAAGCTTTACATGAGCACAAGTGCAAGGGACCACGGAGCTAACAAGTTCTGTCACAGAGGCTGACCTTTTATGAGAGACCCATAACATCTCTCTATATCCATCAGTTCAATATGCCAAGTCCTTCTGTCAACACAGGCGCTTATGAGTGTAATGAACATTGACTTTGTAGCATGATTATGTGATAAAAACTGTGATTTTTAATGTATTTTAAGATGGAGTCAGATAAGTCATGTGACTTCACACCAACTCTGCTTAAAGACAAGGCATGAATCTTGGTTACCAAGACAACAAGGAACCCAATCAAAGACCCTTTTGCAAAGCAGAGAATGCAAGGTTACAACACCTGCCGGACAATGGATTTTGCTTTCCCAGACTCTCAGATCGTAAACAAGGAACCGGTGGCTCTGAAAATGCAAATATGAATTGCAATTGTTAACAGCTGGGAACAAAGGAAGATCCAGGTGGACTGGTTGTGACCAGACCTGTGGGTTCTGCATATGGAAAAACAAATGGCTATTGACCTTCTGATTTTGGATAAATTCTACAGACTTTGAGAAATCTGCAAGCTGTAAGGAAGACCAGAAGACAATGGCCAGTGGTGACAGCCTTGAGGGAGAGAGAGCGAGAACACCTGCTTGCCGAACACGAATACAGCGAAAGGCTGCAAAGACTTGAAACTGATTTGAAAGTATAGGTTCGCAGAGAAGGAAAAGGCCAACAGGGTCACCGGAGACCCTCTTATTCATGGAAGTCCAGGTTGAAAGTGCTTGGAAGAAGTGAGCAAACAGGACATTGACTTTGAGAAGGTCTGGGAGATCCAACCCATTGCAATTGGGAGGAGTTTGGGACTTTTAGCTGCAAAGATTTCACTTCAAGGAGGACTGTGGAATGTGGTATGAGGTTTTGAAGTGTTCAGTAAGTGAAGAAAATACCTTTCGCTATAACTCGGAGTATTACCTACTTACAAAGAATTGTTCAGTTAATGGTAACTTTTAGTTTATTTGTTATAATAACAGTCTTAAAATACAAAATGTTGTTGAGTATTTTGTTAAATTGGTCTGTGGAGTCCATATCTTGTTTTTTCACATTAACGATCTCACTGAGGTCATAACAAATCGAGGCCTCGTGTCCGTAATATAAAGTCAGTGGCTGTAAAACGGGTTTGCTGGAATTTTCCAGAGTTTGAGCAAACAAGATTTTACATTGACTTTGGCTGGGTTCAGTGGGAAATCAACACAAGTACCATTAATGTACAAGAATTTGATAACAGAAAAGATCTGACTCTCAGTATCTTGCAACAGTTGAGAAAGGTCGATTTGGTCACGATACCAGCACACATGGAGGTTAGCATAAGGCCAGGGGCTTTGAAAGTGGAAATATTCCAAGAATTGGTTCCTTGCTTGAAGCTGGTGAAAGGAGAGGATGTTTCTGCTGGTGTTCAAGAGGAACCAGCCAAAATCAAGTTAGAGGAGCTGAGATTGGAAAAAGAAAGTGAAAAAGCAAAAGAAGAAAGAGAAAAGCAAAGAGGGGAAAGGGAAAAAGAAAGACAGGATAAAGAAAAATAGAGACAGAAAAGGGAAAGAGAAAGAGACAGATGATTACAATTTGACATGAGAAAACTTGAATTCAAAAGAGAAAGGGAAGAAACAGAAAAAGAACAAGAAATGCAGAAATTGACATGAGACAACAAAATGAGAATGAAAAAGCTCAAAGTCGGTGAGCCTGCATCAGGGTGAAAATTGAGGATGACCCAGATGAAACTCCTCGTAGTTTTGATATGGCAAGGAATATTTGCTTAGTGCCCAAATTCAGTGAGGAAGGAGTTGAAATGTATTTTGCGTCCTTAGCAAAAGTTACTACGAGGTTGCAAAGGCTGAAAGAAAGTTGGACAATTCTGTTGTGTGAGTGGGAAAAGCCTGAGAGATATATTTAACACTTTCGAAGCAAGTCAAGTGACTATGAAATGGTTAAAACTGCAGTTCTAATGCTTATCAGTTGGTACCAGAGGCTTACAGACAAAAAAAATCAGGAATTTAAAAAAGAAGCAGGGTCAGTCATTTATAGAATTTGCAAGAGAGAAGGAAATAGTGTTTGAGCGATGGTATAGGTCCATGAAGATTGTGCAAGGTATTGAAACCTTTAGGGAAGTAATCCTAATAAAATAATTTTAAAATAGTATCCCTTCAGGAATAATGTCCCACTGGAAGAACATACATTTGGTGAAATAAGGAATTTCACAGCAAATGCTGATGATTACGAATTAACTCACAAATGCAATAGTTACAGACCCAATTCAGAAACTTTCCGAGAAGTTGGAAAGATAGGAAGGTTGATAATGCGAAGTCTGGAAGGAAGAGCAAATATATATATATATATAAAATATACATTTATAGTATTCTTCTTCTTTGGCCTCCTTGTCTCAAGAGACAATGGGTAAGCGCCTGGAGGTGGTCAGTGGTTTGTGAAGCAGCGCCTGGAGTGGTTATAAATGCCAATTCTAGAGTGGCAGACTCTTCCACATATAAATGATTTGGAGGAAAATATAGCTGTTAAGTTTGCGGACGCCACAAAGGTTGGTGGAGTTGCGGATAATGATGAGGATTGTCAGAGGATACAGCAGGATATAGATCGGTTGGAGACTTGGGCGGAGAAATGGCAGATGGAGTTTAATTCGGACAAATGTGAGGTAATGCATTTGGGAAGGTCTAATGCGGGTGGGAAGTATACAGTAAATGGCAGAACCCTTAGGAGTATTGACAGGCAGAGAGATCTGGGCGCACAGGTCCACAGGTCACTGAAAGTGGCAACACAGGTGGATAAGGTAGTCAAGAAGGCATATGGCACGCTTGCCTTCATTGGTTGGGGCATAGAGTATAAAAATTGGAAAGTCATGCTGCAGCTGTACAGAACCTTAGTTAGGCCACACTTAGAATATTGCGTGCAATTCTGGTCGCCACACTACCAGAAGGGTGTAGAGGCTTTGGAGAGGGTACAGAGGAGGTTGACCAGGATATTGCCTGCTCTGGAGGGCATTAGCTATGAGGAGAGGTAGGAAAACTCGGATTGTTTTCACTGGAATGACGGAGGTGGAGGGGCGACATGATAGAGGTTTACAAGGTTATGAGCGGCATGGACAGAGTGGATAGTCAGAAGCTTTTTCCCAGGGTGGAAGAGTCAGTTACTAGGGGACATAGGTTTAAGGTGCGAGGGGCAAAGTTTAGAGGGGATGTGCGAGGCAAGTTTTTTACACAGCGGATGGTGAGTGCCTGGAACTTGCTGCCAGGGGATGTGGTGGAAGCAGACACGATAGCGACGTTTAAGAGACATCTTGACAAATACATGAATAGGAAAGAAATAGAGGGATATAGGCCCCGGAAGTGCAGAAGATGTTAGTTTAGGCAGGCATCAAGATCGGCGCAGGCTTGGAGGGCCGAACGGCCTGTTCCTGTGCTGTACTGTTCTTTGTTCTTTTGTTCTTTGCTGCAGATAAAATTGGTTGACAGGGCTGTTACGCAGTTGACTCTCTCCTTGCGCTTCTGACTTTTTTCCTGCCAACTGCTCTTCGACTCTTCGACTCGCCACGCTTTAGCCCTGCCTTTATGGTTGCCTGCCAGCTCTGGCGATCGCTGGCAACTGACTCCCATGACTTGTGATCAATGTCACAGGACTTCATGTCGTGTTTACAGACGTCTTTAAAGCGGAGACAAGGACGGCTGGTGGGTCTGATACCAGTGACGAGCTCGCTGTACAATGTGTGCATGGGGATCAAAGAACAAAGAACAAAGAACAAAGAAAATTACAGCACAGGAACAGGCCCTTCGGCCCTCCAAGCCTGCGCCAATCCAAATCCTCTATCTAAACCTGTCGCCTATTTTCTAAGGGTCTGTATCTCTTTACTTCCTGCCCATTCATGTATCTGTCTAGATACATCTTAAAAGACGCCATCGTGCCTGCGTCTACCACCTCTGCTGGCAATGCGTTCCAGGCACCCACCACCCTCTGCGTAAAGAACTTTCCACGCATATTCCCCCCTAAACTTTTCCCCTCTCACTTTGAACTCGTGTCCCCTAGTAATTGAATCCCCCACTCTGGGAAAAAGCTTCTTGCTATCCAACCTGTCTATACCTCTCATGATTTTGTACACCTCAATCAGGTCCCCCCTCAACCTCCGTCTTTCTAATGAAAATAATCCTAATCTGCTCAACCTCTCTTCATAGCTAGCGCCCTCCATACCAGGCAACATCCTGGTGAACCTCCTCTGCACCTTCTCCAAAGCATCCACATCCTTTTGGTAATGTGGCGACCAGAACTGCACGCAGTATTCCAAATGTGGCCGAACCAAAGTCCTATACAACTGCAACATGACCTGCCAACTCTTGTACTCAATACCCTGTCCGATGAAGGAAAGCATGCCGTATGCCTTCTTGACCACTCTATTTACCTGCGTTGCCACCTTCAGGGAACAATGGACCTGAACACCCAAATCTCTCTGGACATCAATTTTCCCCAGGACTTTTCCATTTACTGTATAGTTCACTCTTGAATTGGATCTTCCAAAATGCATCACCTCGCATTTGCCCTGATTGAACTCCATCTGCCATTTCTCTGCCCAACTCTCCAGTCGATCTATATTCTGCTGTATTCTCTGACAGTCCCCTTCACTATCTGCTACTCCACCAATCTTAGTGTCGTCTGCAAACTTGCTAATCAGACCACCTATACTTTCCTCCAAATCATTAATGTATATCACAAACAACAGTGGTCCCAGCACGGATCCCTGTGGAACACCACTGGTCACACATCTCCATTTTGAGAAACTCCCTTCCACTGCTAATCTCTGTCTCCTGTTGCCCAGCCAGTTCTTTATCCATCTAGCTAGTACACCCTGGACCCCATGCGCCTTCACTTTCTCCATCAGCCTACCCTGGGGAACCTTATCAAACGCCTTACTGAAGTCCATGTATATGACATCTACAGTCCTTCCCTCATCAATCAACTTTGTCACTTCCTCAAAGAATTCTATTAAGTTGGTAAGACATGACCTTCCCTGCACAAAACCATGTTGCCTATCACTGATAAGCCCATTTTCTTCCAAATGGGAATAGATCCTATCCCTCAGTATCTTCTCCAGCAGCTTCCCTACCACTGACGTCAGGCTCACCGGGCTATAATTATCTGGATTATCCCTGCTACCCTTCTTAAACAAGGGGACAACATTAGCAATTCTCCAGTCCTCCGGGACCTCACCCGTGTTTAAGGATGTTGCAAAGATATCTGTTAAGG
Organism: Heterodontus francisci; assembly: GCF_036365525.1. Taxonomy (NCBI): domain Eukaryota; kingdom Metazoa; phylum Chordata; class Chondrichthyes; order Heterodontiformes; family Heterodontidae; genus Heterodontus; species Heterodontus francisci. The sequence goes on along the minus strand of NC_090373.1, from coordinate 151,669,069 downwards.
CCCCAGCTATTTCCTCTCTCGCTTCCCACAGTAACCTGGGATAGATCCCATCCGGACCTGGGAACTTGTCCACCTTAATGCCTTTTAGAATACCCAACACTTCCTCCCTCCTTATGCCGACTTGACCGAGAGTAATCAAACATCTGTCCCTAACCTCAACATCCGTCATGTCCCTCTCCTCGGTGAATACCGATGCAAAGTACTCGTTTAGAATCTCACCCAATTTCTCTGACTCCACGCATAACTTTCCTCCTTTGTCCTTGAGTGGGCCAATCCTTTCTCTAGTTACCCTCTTGCTCCTTATATATGAATAAAAGGCTTTGGGATTTTCCTTAACCCTGTTTGCTAAAGATATTTCATGACCCCTTTTAGCCCTCTTAATTCCTCGTTTCAGATTGCGCCTACAATCCCGATATTCTTTCAAAGCTTCGTCTTTCTTCAGCCGCCTAGACCTTATGTATGCTTCCTTTTTCCTCTGAGCTAGTCTCACAATTTCACCTGTCATCCATGGTTCCCTAATCTTGCCATTTCTCCCCCTCATTTTCACAGGAACATGTCTCTCCTGCACGCTAATCAACATCTCTTTAAAAGCCTCCCACATATCAAATGTGGATTTACCTTCAAACAGCTGCTCCCAATCTACATTCCCCAGCTCCTGCCAAATTTTGGTATAGTTGGCCTTTCCCCAATTTATCACTCTTCCTTTGGGACCACTCTCATCTTTGTCCATGAGTATTCTAAAACTTACGGAATTGTGATCACTATTCCCAAAGTAGTCCCCGACTGAAACGTCAACCACCTGGCCCGGCTCATTCCCCAACACCAGGTCCAGTATGGCCCCTTCCCGAGTTGGACTATTTACATACTGCTCTCGAAAACCCTCCTGGATGCTCCTTACAAATTCTGCTCCATCCATACCTCTAACACTAAGTGAATCCCAGTCAATGTTGGGAAAATTAAAATCTCCTATCACCACCACCCTGTTGCTCCTACATCTTTCCATAATCTGTTTACATATTTGTACCTCTATCTCATGCTCGCTGTTGGGAGGCCTGTAGTACAGCCCCAACATTGTTACCGCACCCTTCCTATTTCTGAGTTCTGCCCATATTGCCTCACAGCTCGAGTCCTCCATAGTGCCTTCCTTCAGCACATCTTCCATGCGGCTCACATGACCAAGCCATCTCAGGCGCCGCTGGCTTAGTAGGGTGTATATGCTGGGGATGTTGGCCACCTCGAGGACTTCTGTGTTGGAGATACGGTCCTGCCACCTGATGCCAAGGATTCTCCGGAGGCAGCGAAGATGGAATTAATTGAGACATTGCTCTTGGCTGACGTATGTTGTCCAGGCCTCACTGCCATAGAGCAAGGTACTGAGGACACAGGCTTGATACACTTGGACTTTTGTGTTCTGTGTCAGTGCGCCATTTTCCCACACTCTCTTGGCCATAGCACAGGAAGCCTTTCCCATGCGCTTGTTGATTTCTGCATCGAGAGACAGGTTACTGGTGATAGTTGAGCCTCGGTAGGTGAACTCTTGAACCACTTCCAGAGCGTGGTCGCCGATATTTATGGATTGGGCATTTGTGACGTCCTGTCCCATAATGTTCGTTTTCTTGAGGCTGATAGTTAGGCCAAATTCGGTGCAGGCAGCCGCAAACCTGACGATGAGTCTCTGCAGACACTCTTCAGTGTGAGATGTTAATGCAGCATCGTCAGAAAAGAGGAGTTCCCTGATGAGGACTTTCCGTACTTTGGTCTTCGCTCTTAGACAGGCAAGGTTGAACAACCTGCCATCTGATCTTGTGTGAAGGAAAATTCCTTCTTCTGAAGACTTGAACGTATGACAGAGCAGCAGGGAGAAGAAGATCCCAAACAGTGTAGGTGCGAAAACACAGCCCTGTTTCATGCCACTCAGGATAGGAAAGGGGTCTGATGAGGTGCCGCCATGTTGAATTGTGCCTTTCATATTGTCATGGAATGAGATGATGATACTTAGTAGCTTTGGTGGACATCTGGTCTTTTCTAGTAGTCTGAAGAGACCACATCTGCTGACAAGGTCAAAGGCTTTGGTGAGATCAATGAAAGCAACGTATAGGGGCATCTGTTGTTCACGGCATTTCTCCTGTAGCTGTCGAAGGGAGAATAGCATGTCAATGGTGGATCTCTCTGCTCGAAAGCCACACTGTGCCTCAGGGTAGACACGCTCAGCCAGTTTCTGGAGCCTGTTTAAAATGACTCGAGCGAAGACTTTCCCCACTATGCTGAGCAGGGAGATTCCATGGTAGTTGTTGCAGTCACCGCGGTCACCCTTGTTCTTATATGATTATATTGGCATCGTGCATGTCCTGTGGTACTGCTCCCTCGTCCCAGCACAGGCAAAGCAGTTCGTACAGTGCTGAAAGTATAGCAGGCTTGGCACTCTTAATGATTTCAGGGGTAATGCTGTCCTTCCCAGAGGCGTTTCCGCTGGCTAGAGAATCAATGGCATCACTGAGTTACGATTTTGTTGGCTGTACGTCCAGCTCATCCATGACTGGCAGAGACTGGGCTGCATTGAGGGCAGTCTCAGTGACAACATTTTCCCTGGAGTACAGTTCAGACTACTAGAAAAGATTGGATGTCCACCAAAGCAACTAAGTATCATCACCTCATTCCATGACAATATGAAAGGCACAATTCAACATGGCGGCACCTCATCAGACCCTTTTCCTATCCTGAGTGGCGTGAAACAGGGCTGTGTTCTCGCACCCACACTTTTTGGGATTTTCTTCTCCCTGCTGCTTTCACATGTGTTCAAGTCTTCTGAAGAAGGAATTTTCCTCCACACAAGATCAGGGGCAGGTTGTTCAACCTTGCCCATCTAAGAGTGAAGTCCAAAGTATGGAAAGTCCTCATCAGGGAACTCCTCTTTGCTGACGATGCTGCTTTAACATCTCACACTGAAGAGTGCCTGCAGAGTCTCATCGACAGGTTTGCAGCTGCCTGCAATGAATTTGGCCTAACCATCAGCCTCAAGAAAACGAACATCATGGGGCAGGACATCAGAAATGCTCCATCCATCAATATTGGTGACCACGCTCTGGAAGTGGTTCAAGAGTTCACCTCCCAAGGCTCAACTATCACCAGTAACCTGTCTCTCGATGCAGAAATCAACAAGCGCATGGGAAAGGCTTCCACTGCTATGTCCAGACTGGCCAAGAGAGTGTGGGAAAATGGCGCACTGACACGGAACACAAAAGTCCAAGTGTATCAAGCCTGTGTCCTCAGTACCTTGCTCTATGGCAGCGAGGCCTGGACAATGTATGTCAGCCAAGAGCGACGTCTCAATTCATTCCATCTTTGCTGCCTCCGGAGAATACTTGGCATCAGGTGGCAGGACCGTATCTCCAACACGGAAGTCCTCGAGGCGGCCAACATCCCCAGTTTATACACACTACTGAGTCAGCGGCGCTTGAGATGGCTTGGCCATGTGAGCCGCATGGAAGATGGCAGGATCCCCAAAGACACATTGTACAGCGAGCTCGCCACTGGTGTCAGACCCACCAGCCATCCATGTCTCCGATTTAAAAACGTCTGCAAACGCGACATGAAATCCTGTGACATTGATCTCAAGTCGTGGGAGTCAGTTGCCAGCGTTCGCCAGAGCTGGCGGGCAGCCATAAAGGCGGGGCTAAAGTGTGGCGAGTCGAAGAGACTTAGCAGTTGGCAGGAAAAAAGACAGAGGCGCAAGGGGAGAGCCAACTGTGTAACAGCCCCGACAAACAAATTTTTCTGCAGCACCTGTGGAAGAGCCTGTCACTCTAGAATTGTCCTTTATTGCCACTCCAGGCGCTGCTCCACACACCACTGACCACCTCCAGGCGCTTACCCTTTGTCTCTCGAGATAAGGAGGCCAAAGAAGACAGTTCTAGGTAGTGTTCCACCCAGCGGTCCATTTGCTTGCGTTGGTCAGTGATTGTGTCCCCTGATTTAGATTTGAGGGGGGCAATCTTCATGATGGTTGCCCCAAAAGCTCTCTTAATGCCATCATACATTCCTCTGATATTTCCGGTGTCAGAGGCCAGCTGAATATGACTACATAGGTGTTGCCAGTAGTCATTTGTACAGCGCCTGGCTGTTCTTTGTGCAGTGCTTCTGGCTGCTTTAAGTGCTACGGATGTTAGCTCACTGGGGGCTTTCTTCTCGTCCAGCAGTGCAATGCGCTTAGCGGCTATGACAGGTTCCAGCTCTTCAATGTGAGATTGAAACCAGTCTGCATTCCGCACTATATATAAATAAATAAATATATAGACCTGTTAAGGCACAAGCGAATAAATGCAAGGCTGGACTGGATTACATCTATTTTAACGCAAGGAGGCTTACTACTAAGGCAGATGAATTAAGGGCGTTGATTAACACATAGGAATATGATATTACTGCTATCAGAGATATGTTTGAGGGAAGGGCAGAACTGGTAGCTCAATATTCCAGGGTATAGAATCTTCAGGCGTAACAGAGGGTGGGTGTAAAAGAGAAGGTGGCATTGCACTATTGATCAAGGAGTCAATGACTGCAATAAGGAGGGATGATTTCTTAGAAGATTCCTCAAATGAGGCCATATTGGTGGAACTTAAAAACTAAAAAGGGGTAATCACTTGGCTGGGAGTGTACTGCAGGCCTCCAAACAGTCAGGGAGAGATAAAGGAGCACATATGTAGGCAAATCTCAGAGAGGTCTAAAAATAATAGGGTAATAATCGTAGGGGATTTCAACTTCCCCAATATTAACTGGGATAGTCTTAGGTGCAAAAAGCTTAAAGGGGGTGGAATTCTTAAAATGCATACAGGAGAGCTTTTTGAACCAGCACGTAGAAAGTCCCACAAGAGAAGGGGTGGTACTGGACCTAATTTTAGGGAATGAAGCCGGACAAGTGGTAGAAGTGTCAGTGGGGGAGTATTTCGGGGATAGTGACCATAACTCTGTAAGATTTAAGGTAGTTATGGAAAAGGACAAAGATGGACCGGAAATAAAGGTACTGAATTGGGGGAAGGCCGATTTCATTATGATAAAACAGGATCTGGCTAAAGTGGACTGGGAGCAGCTGTTTTTGGAAAGTCTACATCAGATCAGTGGGATTCATTCAAAAAGGAAACAGTGAGAGTTCAGGGCCAATATGTTCCCGTAAAGGTGAAGGGTAGGACCAAGAAATCCAGGGAACCCTGGACATCAAGGCTTATCGAGGATTGAATAAGGAAAAAAAGGAGGATTATGGCAGATTCAGAGGGCTGAAAACAGTGGAGGCCCTAGAGGAGTATAGAAAGTGTAGGGGGGGGGGTACTTAAAAAAGTAATTAAGAGAGCTAAGAGGGGGCATGAAAAAATACTGGCAGGCAAGTTAAAGGCAAATCCTAAGGCATTTTATAAGTATATTAAGGGCAAGAGGATAACCAGGGAAAGAGTGGGGCCGATGAGGGACCAAAGTGTCAATGTGTGTGTGGAGCCGGAGCACGTAGGTGAGGTTTTAAATGATTACTTTTCATCTGTGTTCACTATGGAAAAGGGCGATGTAGGTGTAGAGATCAGGGAGGGGGATTGTGATATACTTGAACAAATTAGCATTGAAAGGAAGGAGGTATTAGTTGTTTTAGCAGGCTTAAAAGTGGATAAATCCCCAGGCCCAGATGCGATGTATCCCAGGCTACTATGTGAGGCAAGGGAGGAATAGCAGGGGCTCTGACACAAATTTTCAAATCCTCTCTGGCCACAGGAGAGATACCAGAGGACTGGAGGACAGCAAATGTAGTACCATTATTCAAGAAGGGTAGCAGGGATAAACCAGGTAATTACAGCCAATGAATCTAATATCAGTGGTCGGGAAACTATTGGAAAAAATTCTGAGGGACAGGATTAATCTCCACTTGGAGAGGCAGGGATTAATCAAGTATAGTCAGCATGGCTTTGTCAGGGGGAGATCATGGCCGGAATTTTTCGGCTCCCAGCGACTCCTGGGTGGATTTGGTGGAAGCAGCCGAGTAACCTGAATCCGCTCCGCGCCAACTGCCCACCAGCATCACACGCGGTGCAGGCAATTAGCAGCCCCTCGATGTATTCAGCACCCAAAAGTGCACGTGGGGGCGAGTCAATCACCAGATTTTGGGGCGGGGCAAAATCCGCGAATGGCTGCTAGAAGCCCTTCAAAAAAGCCTACAGCATTGCAATTGACCAGCTGCATAGGGCAGTATACTGGGGTAGGAGTTTCGACTGTAACTGTGGGAAGCTTCGAGGTGACCAAGTGACTGTTAAATCAAGAAGTTAAGGAAGACTGACAGTGCCCAGGGGCACGAAAAGAGCAGAACAAATCCAGATAGATGGAGGGGTAGATGTTTAATCACAGCCCCCAGATTCTCGGAGGAATCTCTGCAGGTCCTCCTCCAGGCGGTGGAGGTGAGGCGTGATATTTTATTCAATGCGGATGGCAGAAGAAAGCCCTCCCAAGTGATCAAGAGGGCCTGGCTGGAGGTCGTGGAGGAGGTCAGCAGCTGCAGTGTGGTACGGAGGACATGGCTCCAATGCCGCAAGCGAATCAATGACTTGCTCCGCTCTGCCCGGGTAAGGGGTACTCCTCATTAATCTCATCTTTTAACGTGTCAGTGAAGGGTCTGTCTGTCCTAACAATGCAAAGTGGAAACCAGCAATGAGCAGTCCTTGCCTGCTGCATTGTATGGGATGCAAGATGAGCAGGTCTGGGAGGCATGGTGTTCCATATGTATTCAAATTGGGCACTGCATTGCAGTAACAGTGAAATGCAGCAGCAAACCCAATGAGTGAGTGTGTGAGACACCAAATCATATATTTCTTTAATTAGAAGAGGGCACATAATGTCCGAGAGAGGTCCCGGACCGGTGGTGGCGTTGGCAATCAGGCATACCTGACCAGGATGGAGGAGCATGCCTTATTGCTGGCAGGGGAGGATGGAGGTTGCACCATAGCAGATGGCGAGGTTGGCAGACCTGGCTGTCACAGTGAGTGACCCATAATCTGGTGGGAGGGTGTAAGCGGGGGGCGGGGGGGCGGGGTTGGGGAGCAGTTGAAGTGGTGATTGTCTCATACAGTGAAGAGTGCTAATAAAAGGTGATTCACACAAATGTGATCAAAATACAGTCAGGGACATGTCCTTAAATCTGTGGTGCTGATCAAACTGATCAATCTGATTTTCCCTGCAGGTGAAAGACATCAGCGTCCAGGACAGCTCTCGGCGGCTCACCAGTCCGCCTCTGAGGATGAGGAGATCGCCTCAGAGGGTGCACTGTCACATCATCGCACCTCACCAAGTGCCAGCGCAGAGACTTCCACCACAGTTGGGATTAGTGTCTCCGCGGAAACGATGTTACTTACAGGTGTTAGCACAGCACAGTCGACGGACCAGCTACCAGAGGCAGAACTAGCCGATGCCTCACACACTCGGAGGAGTGTGGGAGGCCAGGCCAATGCAGAGCAGCAAACTGATGACGAGCCTCTGAGAACATCCATTCAGCGGGAGATGTTGCAGGTTCAACATATCGTACATGGACAACTGGTGGAGTTGCCAGAGATGCTGTGAGCCATATCTCATACACTGGAAACGTCAATCCAGGGCATGTCAGCTGCAAACTCTCAGGCATTTGTCCAGCTGGCATCCTCCATTGAGAAATTGGCGGCTGCAGTGGAGGGGCCAGTACTGGAAGCCATCCATGATCTCAGGGGGAGTGTAGCTTCCCGGGACCAGGTCATCAGAGGGCAATTTCAGAGGCGCATGCGGTAGGTCAAGGCTGCGCATCTCTCTGAGGTCAGCTTTGAGGACCAGTCGAGCCTCAGGAGGGCACAGGAGCAGCAGCTGATAGCACATGGGAGCTCCTCACAGGGCGCTCCTGGTGCATCATGCAGCTCCTTGCTCCCTCCACTAGTGACATGTCAACCGCAAACTCCCAGGGTATTAGAGGGTGCTCCTGATATTTTTCATGAGCACCCTGATATGCCAGGGCCTGCACAACCGCGAGCAGGCAGAGGACAACCGCTAAAGTCATCAAGAGCAGGGTGGCAGCCCGATCAACCACCTGCCTCTGGTGAGTCTAGTGGCGAGGGATCGTCCACACGCAAGAGCACATGCAAACGTTTTCAGAAATCACTGTAACATCACATTTGGTTCACTGGGTTACCTTCCAATTATTTATTTGAATTGTACATGAGATTACTGTAAATAAATTTGTGTGTTGATAATTTAACTTTGCATATGTCATCCAGGAGGTTGCATCAGACATCGTTGCGTGGCTCAAGCGGTTATATATGAGATGTCACACACTTGGGTTGGGTTCATCGTGACATGATGTTGTTTTTAATCAGATCATCTCTTCCTTTGGATGTGCGTGTCTTTCCCCTCTCGCAATCCTACAATGGTGCATTGCATGCCACAATGTCACATCTTTGCATTTAGCAGTCTGCTCAAGAGAAACGCCTGCCTATTAGGGCATCCTGGGTATCTCTTGCTCTTAATTCCAGAGGACATTCTGCTTCCTCTCCCCTTCCATCATGTGGGTGTTGCCCATCGTCCTCATCAGAAACTCCATCTTCATCTGATGACACCTCATGATCACCTTGAACCTCCTCAATGGTGTCTCCCTTTTCCATCACGTCTATGTAAGGCGCAGCAAATGACAATCATCCTGGAGACCCATGCTGGCGCGTACTGCAGTGCTCCACCTGAGCGGTCCAGACACCTGAATCTCATCTTGAGCAGGCCCATCGTTTGTTCGATCGTCACTCTGTTGGCTGCATAGCTCTCATTGAAACGTTCCTCAGCATGACCCCTTAGGATTCTCACAGGTGTCATCAGCCATGTCTTCAAAGGATAACCCCTGTTGCCAAGTATCCAACCTTCCAGTCTATCCAGGGGGCTGAAAAGAGCAGGCAACTGAGGGTTTCTGAGAATGACTGCATTGTGGCAACTCCCTGGGTAATGTGCACAAATCTGCATGATTCTCTTCTGATGATGGCATAGAAGCTGAACATTCAATGAATGGAAGCCTTTTCGGTTAATGAATGCCCCTGAATTACCTGCTGGTGATCTAATTGCCACATGCGTACAGTCTATCACGCCCTGAACCACTGGGAACACAGTTATTGTGCTGAATCCTCTTGCTCTTTCAGCCTGGCTGGTGTTGTCTGTTTTAAAAGATATGAAATTGTTAGCACATCTGAACAATGCATCGGTCACAACCTTTATGCAGTGGTCCGCAGCTGCTTGGGAGACTCCACACAAGTCTGCCGTTGAAGCCTGGAAAGAGCCACCAGCATAAACGTTAAGAGCTATGGTAACCTTTAGACCGGCATTGGATGGCCACCGAGGCAGTTTGAGGCTATATCCACTGCCAGCATCTCACAATGAGATGTCACAGTCTCACGTGACGGATGCAGTCTTCTTCTGCACTGGCATTCCGACACTTGCAGGTAGCTCAGACATGGGCGGTATACCCTGCCTGTTGGGTCGGCGCGTCCCCGAGATGTGTTCACTCTTGGCCGACTCTCACACATAACGAGGAGGCACTTGACCAACTGGTTGCGCATGCCCATGCCCAGCTGTCCTTCTGCCCCTGACTGGGGCACAGTCCTCCCCCTCTGAAGAGCTGCCTCCAGAATGCACAATTCCCATCGTTGGACTGGTTACCAGATTAAATGACAAAATCTCTTAACTTCCAGCTGTTAGGACAGGCACACACAACCCCCTTCCTTCCACTCACTGACTCAGAGCAGATAGGTCCCGGGCTGCAGTGAGTCAGACTCAGTTGGATTCCTCTGCGCAAGCTACAAATGTCTACAATTTACATAACACACAAAAACTCTCAGCTAAGAAACACCAAAAGCTGTACCTCCAACACCCTCACTGATTGCCTGCCTTCTGCCCTTTTAAAATTACTGGGTCCCCGACACAATCAATGACCCAATTTACGGCCGTAAAAGTGGACGGCCCAAATAAATTTGCAGTCAATTCGGTTTTCAAATACTTTAACTGCCTTCAAATTACTTGCAGTCAGGTGGCAAGCAGCGACTCGATCTTGCCTGACCTCCTGGGTCGTGAAATGGCGACTGTGCGTGATGATTCTGGGGACCCGTATCGACGTCATTGGATGCCATTTCACCACCTGGATGCCTCCGATTTCACCCAATTGCGGTAGGTAAAATTCCGGCCCATGTCTAACAAATTTGATTGAATTTTTCGAGGAGATGACGAGGTGTGTAAATGAGGGTAAAGCAGTTGATGTAGTCTACATGGATTTCAGTAAGGCTTTTGATCAGGTCCCGCATGGGAGATTGGTTAAGAAGGTAAGAGCCCATGGGATCCAGGGCAATTTGGCAATTTACAAGGATTTTGATGGCGATGTTGGTGAAAAAGGTTCCAGGGCTAGCAATGGTGAATTGTTTAGCAGACCCTTGACTTAAGAAGTTTATCTCAAATGCCGTGTTCTGAGGCAGAAGTTGAAAAGATCCCGGAGTGTTATTACATTAAGAATGATATTCTAATGAGAAAGTGGAAACCTCCCCAGAGGCCTGCTGATGAGGATTGGGCTATAGTTCATCAAATTGTTGTTTCCCCTGGGATACCATAGTGAAATTTTGAGAATTGCCCATGAGATTCTGATGGCAGGACATGTGGGTATTCAAAAGACTCAGACCAGGATAAGACAGCATTTTTATTGGTCAGGCTTGCACAAAGATGTGGTTGAATTTTGCAGAACTTGCCATACATGTCAGGTTGGGAAGCACAGCCTTCAATTAAGCCAGCCCCATTGATAACGGTACCTGCTTTTGATGAACTGGTTAGTAGGGTTCTTGTCGATTGCTTGGGCTCTTACCCACAACTAAGTCAGATTACAATTTTCACCTAACCTTCATAGATTTGTCCACTAGGTTTACAGAGGCAATATTTTTGAAAAAGTTCACAGAGGAGCTGCAGATTGAGGAGTTAATTCAATTTTTCACTCGCTATGGATTGCTAAAAGAAATTCTGTGGAACCAGGGCTCAAATTTCAGGTCAGGGGTATTTGAAGAGGTCATGTGTAATTTGGAATGAAACAGCTCAAATCGTCTCCTTATCACCCGCAGTCTCAAGTTGCTTTGGAAAGGTATCTCCAAAGCCTAAAAATTATGATATAGACCTATTGTTTTGAGTATCCTCATGATTGGGATAAAGGAATATCATTTTTATTATTTGCCACCGGGGACACACCAAATTAGTCCACTGGTTTCAGTCCATTTGAAATGGTCTATGGGCATAAGGTTAGGGGTCCCCTTAAACTCATTAAGGAGAGATTTTTAGCACAGGGAAAGGAAATTACCCTCTTAGGTTATGCGACAGAATTTTGAGAGAGACTCACAAGAGCTTGTGAGATGGCCAAAAAACAGCCCAAAATTTCTCAGCAAGTAATGAAAACCCAAGCAGATAGAAGGACTAATGCAAATAGTTTTCAATCTGTGGACAAGGTTTCAGTTTTGCTGCCTTTGATTGGGGAAGCATTGAAAGCTAGGTTCAGTCGACTTTACTTCATTAAGAGGAAACGCAGGGAAGTGACTACTTGGTTAGTACCCTTGGCAGGTGAAAATGTCAAAGGGTGTGTCACTTTTTTTAATTTTTTCATGAGATGTGGGTATTGCTGGCAAGGCCAGCATTTGTTGCCCATCCCTAATTGACTTTGACAACTGAATGGTTTGCTAGGCCATTTCAGAGGGCAGATAAGAGTCAACCACATTGCTGTGGGTCTGGAATCACATGTAGGCCAGGCCAGGTAAGGACAGCAGATTTCCTTCCCTAAAGGACATTAGTGAACCAGATGGGTATTTACGACAATCAGTGATAGTTTCATGGCACCATTACTAAGGCTAGCGCTCAATTCCAACTAACTTTCAATTCCAATATGAATATCTTGAAAAGATACTACGACCATGAAGCTTTTTAGCCAGTGAATGTACGTCAAATGACAAAACAGATGGTTAAGCATAGTGTTAATTTTGAGGAACTGGATGAAGGGGCAGAGACTGTGAACTCTAAGATTGAACCCCCTGCAGTGAAACTGACAAACACAGAAGTTAGAATGTTTAGATATAGTTCTACACTATCTTTCTGAACAACATAAAAAGGACACAGCTGAGCTGTTAAGAGTTTAAAGTAGTGGGCATGGATAAGTCAATTTGAGCTCTTCTGGCTATTCATGGGGTTGATGTAGGGACAACTACACCCATTAAACAGAATCCTTATCGACTCAATCCTGATATATTGGCTCAAGACTGAGAAGAGGTTCAATATATGCTAAAGAATGGGATGGGCAGTAAATGCAGGCCTAGTCAGCAATACCCACATCCCATGAATGAATTTAAAAAATGATATAATTGAACCCAGTCAAAGTAGCTGGAGTTCTCCAGTTGTGCTCCACCAAAGCCAGACAGTTCCAAAAGATGTTGTATTGATTATAGGAAAGTCAATGCAGTAACTAATACAAACTCTTACCCAATCCCACAACTTGAGGATTGTATTGACAAAGTGGGGAATTCAGACTTTATTAGCAAGATTGACTTGCTGTAAGGATATTGGCAAGTCCCCTTGACAGACCAAGCTAAAGAAATTTCTGCCTTCGTGACCCCTGTTATGATACTGTAGTTTTTTTTTTGGGAAGAATGCTGTGTGCCTTTAAGGCTGGAAAAATAGGCATACTGCTTTAAGGTAGCAACCTCTAAAGACTGAGTTAAAGAATGCATTCTCGTTGCCATGGATACAGCCATTCAGAGACTGCAATTCAAAGGGTGCATTCTTATTACCTTGGATACAGCCACTCAGACTGAGCATTGAGAGATACATTTGTTACAATGGAATTTTGACCTAGCTTATAGTGCAAACAGCCTGTTCTAACAGAGGACACAGACAAACAGCTGTATGTTAGCACCTGAAAGAAGTGCTCTCAGCCCATTTAAACTATGGAAGAGAATTTAGTCTGTTTATTTATTATTCTTACTCAAAATTCTAAAAGTCAAGCCAAACAGAGTTCTCTGATAATTTAACCTAAAGGAAGGGAAGTTAGACTGTGACAATCTTTTATTCCTCAAAAATTCTAAAGCCAGACTGATTCTATTGAAAATGTTTGCGAGTTGTTGATCTACTGTGGTCATCACTGGAGAAGGAAACCATTGCTTACTGCTGGAATTAGCTGGACTACTGTTGAAGAACCTTTTTCTCCCCATTGGACGGCTGTGAGGACTTCAAGCAACCTTGGACTTTTTTCAGCTCCAGCAGGAGCGTAAATTTGCAAGGATTCTAATTTTTTTTATTTTGAATGTTGTTTATATCTTCGTGGTGTTTAAGAATTTAGTGTTTCTAATTAAACAGTTAATTTGTTGATTTAAAGACACCTGGTTTGCTTATCCTCACTCGGGGGTTAATAGTTGGTACAATTTGGCTGGGTCTGTCTCTAATTTGGAAAGTTTAAAATGATATGTTAGGCGATCTGTGGAGGGACAGGATTGAATTAACAGTGCGTTTCTCCCACCACAGTCAGAATCGTATATTTTGATTGGGGGCTTTGACTGGAGCGGTCGGTCGTAACATCCTGGATGGCCTATTTCAGTGTAAGGTCATGCTGTCTGGTATGAAAAATACACCAGCCATATTTCAAAGATTGCCTAACCAGGAGATTGCCAGACTAAGCAATTGTGTTGTGTATATTGATGATCTATTGGCATACAGTGACACCTGGGAAAATCATGTTAAAGACTTAAAGAGTCTGTTCAACAAGTTAGAGAAAGCCAATTTGGTAATAAATTTAGTGAAGAATGAGCTTGCCAAGGCTAAGGTCACCTATTTAGGGTATGTCGTGGGTTAAGGTCAAGTGTTACCTATGGAAGCTACAGTTCAGGCGATAATAGACTTTCCAGTCTCCAAGGCAAAAAGGAGATCCAATGATTTTGAGGGATATGTGCATTCTACCAGGAGTTCATTCCTACCTCCAGTACTGTAGTTACCCCACTGACTAATTTGTTAAAAATGGGCGTCAAGGTCCAGTGGCAAAATCCCATCAAATAGCATTTGAAAAGTTAAAGGCCATTTTAATAAATGAACCCATCCTAGTGGCACCAGATTTTGGCAAGCCCTTTAAGGTAGCTATTGGTGCCAGTGATTTTGGAGAAGGAGCAGTGTTACTCCAGGATGATGATGCTGGTATTGAATGACCAGTGAGTTATTTCTCGAGAAAACTAAATAAGGACTATAAGAAGAACTCCACTATTGAAAAGGAGGCTTTGGGTCTCATATGGCCTCTTCAACATTTTGAAGTACACATCAATAATGGCCAAGGGCAGATAATTGTTTACACCAATCATAACCCATTAAGGGTTTTCAAGACCTTCAAAACCAAGAATGCTAGATTATTTTGGTGGAGATTAATTTTACAATCATTTACCCTAAAGATTGTACATGTTACAGGAAAAAACAATGTAATTACCAATGCTCTATCCAGAAGTTAAAGAAAAGGGTATAATAGAGGAAAACAACTCAGAGATATAAAATATTGTTGTTAGCTGAGTAAAATGTTAATAATGGAAATGTTTACAATGACATATGTTAATAATATTGTAGAAAAATCATTACTATGGTAATGAATTTTCTATTTTTAGGGGGGAGGTGTTATGAACGCTGGACTTTGTAGCATGATTATGTTTTAAAAACTGTGATTTTTAATGTAGTGTAAGATGGAGTCAGAGAAGTCATGTGACCTGAAACCAACCCTGCTTAAAGACAAGAGAGGAATCCTGGTTACCAGGACAACAAGGAACCCAATCAAAGACCCTTTTGCAAAGCAGAGAATGCAAGGTTATAACACCGAACGGATAATGGGTTGCACTTTCCATGAATCTCAGATCGTAAACAAGGTGCCAGTGGCTCTAAAAATGCAAATGCAAATTGCAATTGAAAACACCTGAAACAAAGGAAGGCCCAGGTGGTTCAGCTGCGACCAGACTTGTGGGCTCTGCATATGGAAAAAGAAATGACTATTGATCTTCTGATTCTGGATAAATTCTACAGACTTTGAGAAATCTGCAAGCTGTAAGGAAGACTGGAAGAGAATGACCAGCAGTGGCAGCCTCAAGGAAGAGAGAGAGGGAACATCTGCTCTCAGAACACTAATAAAGCAAAAGGCTGCGAAGACTTGAAACTGATTTGAAAGTTGAGGTTTGTGAAGAAGGAAAAGACCAACAGGGTCACCGGAGATCGCTTTATTCATGGCAGTATAGGTCGAAAGTGCTCAGAAGAAGTGAGCAAAGAGGACATTGACTTCGAAAAGATCTGGGAGATCCAACCCATTGCAACTGAGAGGAGTCTAAGACTTTTAGCTCAAAGATTTCGCTTCGAGGAGGACTAAGGCACTGGATACTGCAAAAGTTATGGGCCCTGACAATATTCCGGCAATAGTACTGAAGACTGTGCTCCAGAACTTGCCACGCCCCTAGCCAAGCTGTTCCAGTACAGCTACAACACTGGCATCTACCCTGCAATGTGGAAAATTGCCCAGGTATGTCCTGTACACAAAAAGCAAGACAAGTCCAACATGGCCAATTATCGCCCCATCAGCCTGCTCTCAATCATCAGTAAAGTGATGGAAGGTGTCATCAACAGTGTCATCAAGCAGCACTTGCTTAGTAATAACCTGCTCAGTGATGCTCAGTTTGGGTTCTGCCAGGGACACTCAGCTCCAGACCTCATTACAGCCTTGGTTCAAACATGGACAAAAGAGCTGAACTCAAGAGGTGAGGTGAGAGTGACTGCCCTTGACATCAAGGCAGCATTTGACCGAGTATGGCATCAAGGAGCCCTAGCAAAACTGAGGTCAATGGGAATCAGGGGGAAAACCCTCCGCTGGCTGGAGTCATACCGAGCGCAAAGGAAGATGGTTGTGGTTGTTGGAGGTCAATCATATGAGCTCCAGGACATCACTGCAGGAGTTCTTCAGGGTAGTATCCTAGGCCCAAACATCTTCAGCTGCTTCATCAATGACCTTCCTTCAATCATAAGGTCAGCAGTGGGGATGTTCGCTGATGATTGCACAATGTTCAGCGCCATTTGTGACTCCTCAGATACTGAAGCAGTCCGTGTAGAAATGCAGCAAGAACTGGACAATATCCAGGCTTGGGCTGATAAGTGGCAAGTAACATTCACGCCACACAAGTGCCAGGCAATGACCATCTCCAACAAGAGAGAATCTAACCATCTCCCCTTGACATTCAACGGCATTACCATCGCTGAATTCCCCACTAACAACATCCTAGGGGCTACCATTAACCAGAATCTGAACTGGAGTAGCCATATAAATACCGTGGCTATAAGAGCAGGTCAGAGGCTAGGAATCCTGAGGCAAGTAACTCACCTCCTGACTCCCCAAAGCCTGTCCACCATCTTCAAGGCACAAGTCAGGAGTGTGATGGAATACTCTCAACTTGCCTGGATGAGTGCAGCTCCAACAACACTCAAGAAGCTCGACACCATCCAGGACAAATCAGCCCACTTGATTGGCACACCATCTACAAAGATTCACTCCCTCCACCACCGACGCACAGTGGCAACAGTGTGTACCATCTACAATATGCACTGCAGCAATGCACCAAGGCTCCTTAGACAGCACCTTCTAAACCCGCGACCTCTACCAAGAGGACAAGGGAAGCAAACACATGGGAACACCACCAAGTTCCCCTCCAAGACACACACCATTCTGACTTGGAACTATATCGCCGTTCCTTCACTGTCGCTGGGTCAAAATCCTGGAACTCCCTTCCTAACAGCACTGTGGGTGTACCTACCCCACATAGACTGCAGCGGTTCAAGAAGGCAGCTCACCACCACCTTCTCAAGGGCAATTAGGGATGGGCAATAAATGCTGGCCGAGCCAGTGACGCCCACATCCCATGAATGAATAACAAAAACCCACAAAAAGTTAGCATGCAGGTGCAGCAAGTAATTAAGAAGGCAAATGGAACTTTGGCCTTTTATGCGAGGGGGTTGGAGTTTAAAAATAGGGAAGTCTTGTTACAACTGTACAGGGTGCTGGTAAGGTTGCACTTGGAGTACTGTGTACAGTTGTGGTGCACAAAGAACAGCCAGGCGTTGCGCAAATGACTACTGGCAACACCTATGCAGTCATATTCAGCTGGCCTCAGACACCGGAAACATCAGAGGAATGTATGATGGCATTAAGAGAGCTCTTGGGCCAACCATCAAGAAGATCGCCCCCCTCAAATCTAAATGAGGGGACATAATCACTGACCAACGCAAACAAATGGACCGCTGGGTTGAGCACTACCTAGAACTGTACTCCAGGGAGAATGTTGTCACTGAGACTGCCTTCAATGCAGCCCAGCTTCTACCAGTCATGGATGAGCTGGACATACAGCCAACAAAATCGCAACTCAGTGATGCCATTGATTCTCTAGCCAGCGGAAATGCCCCTGGGAAGAACAGCATTCCCCCTGAAATAATCAAGAGTGCCAAGCCTGCGATACTCTCAGCACTACATGAACTGCTATGCCTGTGCTGGGACGAGGGAGCAGTACCTCAGGACATGCGCGATGCCAATATCATCACCCTCTATAAAAACAAAGGTGACCGTGGTGACAACTGCAACAACTACCGTGGAATCTCTCTGCTCAGCATAGTGGGGAATGTCTTTGCTCGAGTCGCTCTAAACAGGCTCCTGAAGCTGGCCGAGCGCGTCTACCCTGAGGCACAGTGTGGCTTTCGTGCAGAGAGATCGACCGTTGACATGCTGTTCTCCCTTCGTCAGATACAGGAGAAATGCCGCGAACAACAGATGCCCCTTTACATTGCTTTCATTGATCTCACCAAAGCCTTTGACCTCGTCAGCAGACGTGGTCTCTTCAGACTACTAGAAAAGATCGGATGTCCACCAAAGCTACTAAGTATCATCATCTCATTCCATGACAATATGAAAGGCACAATTCAACATGGCGGCACCTCATCAGACCCCTTTCCTATCCTGAGTGCTGTGAAACAGGGCTGTGTTCTCGCACCCACACTTTTTGGGATTTTCTTCTCCCTGCTGCTTTCACATGCGTTCAAGTCTTCTGAAGAAGATATTTTCCTCCTCACAATATCAGGGGACAGATTGTTCAACCTTGCCCATCTAAGAGCGAAGTCCAAAGTACGGAAAGTCCTCATCAGGGAACTCCTCTTTGCTGATGATGCTGCTTTAACATCTCACACTGAAGAGTGCCTGCAGAGTCTCATCGACAGGTTTGCGGCTGCCTGCAATGAATTTGGCCTAACCATCAGCCTCAAGAAAACGAACATCATGGGGCAGGACATCAGAAATGCTCCATCCATCAATATTGGTGACCACGCTCTGGAAGTGGTTCAAGAGTTCACCTCCCTAGGCTCAACTATCACCAGTAACCTGTCTCCAGATGCAGAAATCAACAATTGCATGGGAAAGGCTTCCACTGCTATGTCCAGACTGGCCAAGAGAGTGTGGGAAAATGGCACACTGAGACGAACACAAAAGTCCGATTGTATCAAGCCTGTGTCCTCAGTACCTTGCTCTATGGCAGCGAGGCCTGGACAACGTATGCCAGCCAAGAGCGACGTCTCAATTCATTCCATCTTCGCTGCCTTCGGAGAATACTTGGCATCAGGTGGCAGGACCGTATCTCCAACACAGACGTCCTCGAGGCGACCAACATCCCCAGCTTATACACGCTACTGAGTCAGCGGTGCTTGAGATGGCTTGGCCATGTGAGCCGCATGGAAGATGGCAAGATCCCCAAAGACACATTGTACAGCGAGCTCGCCACTGGTATCAGACCCACCGGCTGTCCATGTCTCTGCTTTAAAGACATCTGCAAACGCGACATGAAGTCCTGTGACATTGATCACAAGTCGTGGGAGTCAGTTGCCAGCGATCGGCAGAACTGGCGGGCAGCCATAAAGGCGGGGCTAAAGTGTGGCGAGTCGAAGAGACTTAGCAGTTGGCAGGAAAAAAGACAAAAGCGCAAGGGGAGAGCCAACTGTGTAACAGCCCCGACAAACAAATTTTTCTGCAACACCTGTGGAAGAGTCTGTCACTCTAGAATTGTCCTTTATAGCCACACACCACTGACCACCTCCAGGCGCTTACCCTTTGTCTCTCGAGATAAGGAGGCCAAAGAAGAAGATTTAAGAAAGGATATACTGGCATTGGAGGCAGTTCAAATGAGATTCACTAGGCTGATTCCTGGGATGAAGGGGTTGACTTATCAAGAATGATTAAACAGGTTAGGCCATTATTCATTAGAGTTTAGAAGAATGATCTTATTGAAATGTACAAGATTCTGAAGGGGCTTGACAGGGTAGATATTGAGAAGATATTTCCACTAGTGGGGGAATCTCGACATAGGGGACCTAGTTACAGAATAAGGGGACACGCATTTAAAACTGCGAAGGAATTTCTTCTCTCCGAGGGTAATGAATCTCTGGAATTCTCTACCCCAGAGAGTTGTGGAGGCTAGATCACTAAAAGTATTTAAAGAGGAGGTAGATAGATTTTTGAAATATCGGGGAGTTGAGGGCTATGAGGAGCTGGCACGAAAGAGTAGTTGAGGTCTGGGGCAGATCAGCCATGATCTTATTGAATGGTGGGGCAGGCTTGAGGGGCTGAATGGCCTACTCCTGCTCCTATTTCTTATGTTCTTATGTTCACCCCCTGCATCCATTCAGCGCTATGCTCCATGTGTCTCTCAATGAGGATTGTCACTTTCTCAAGTATGCTGACAACAATCTAGTTCCTCAAGTGGTCATGTTTCATTTGTCAGCAGGGCTGTATTAGGACTGTACAGCCTGTGCAAATGCACAGGGCCCTGAGCCAGTCAGAAGCCTCAGGTGGATCCAATGAGAAAAAACCTACGCAATGGTTATAGCTTCTCTCCAATAATGTTGCCAACTGTTTTTGTATTATCTATCTTATACATGATTTTTCACAATCATACATATGCGGATTGGACACCAGATTAAGTAGATAAAATTTTGGATAATTATCTGGGAAAACATAAAGGCACCAAACCCAACACTTGCACGAGCCCCACTCAACACAAATGTTGCTCCTGTTTGTGCGCCTCATCAGTCAGCGTCATTCGGCTGATTAACAGGGAGGGGTATCAAAGTCTAGTCCTGTTCCATCTCAAATGTATGTCCACTTTATTGCGAATGCTTTGTGCATTAAGGCACAAAGCCTTAAGGCTTGTCTTTTTAACATTACTTGTCCCCTTCCCATTATTTTTCATTGTGGCCCTGTTTGATTCTGGCCCTTGATTTCTCTGCCTATCACTTTTCTTATTCCCCTTTCTGTCTTTTGTTCTTGTCTTTGAACCCCACTTCCTCTGATTCCTTGCAAAGGTTCCCATCCCCCTGCCATTTTAGTTTAAACCCTCCCCAACCACTCTAGCAATTACTCCCCCTCGGACATCAGTCCCGGTCCTGCCCAGGTGTAACCCGTCCGGTTTGTACTGGTCCCACCTCCCCCAGAACCGGTCCCAATGCTCCAGGAATCTAAAATCCTCCCCCTCACACCATCTCTTCAGCCACGTATTCAGCCGATATATCCTGCTGTTTCTACTCTGACTAGCATGTGGCACTGGTAGTCATCCTGAGATCACTACCTTTGAGGTCCTACTTTTCAACCTACTTCCTAGCTCTTATATTCTGCTTTTAGGACCTCATCCATTTTTTTACCTGTGTCATTTGTACCAATGTGTACCACGACCACTGGCTGTTCACCCTCCCTCTTCAGAATGTCCTGTAACCGCTCTGAGACATCCTTGATCCTCGCACCAGGGAGGCAACATACCATCCTGGAGTCTCTTTTGCAGCAACAGAAACACCTATCTATTCCCCTTACAATTGAATCCCCTTTAACTATTGCATCCCCACACTTTTTACCCCTCCCCTGTGCAGCAGAACCAACTGTGGTGCAATGAATTGGGCTGTTGCTGCTTTCCCCTGAGAGGTCATTCCCCCCAACAGTATCCAAAGCAGTATACCTGTTTTGCAGGGGAATAGCCACAGGAGATTCCTGAACTGCCTGCCTGCTCCTCTTGCTCTACCTGGTGGTCACCCATTTCCCTCCTGTCTGTGGGGTCTGAGCCTGCGGTGTGACCACCTCTCTATACGTGCTATCCACGATACTCTCCGCCTCATGGATGCTCCACACTGTCCCCAGCTGCCGCTCCAGCTCTGAAACCCGGTCTTCCAGGAGCTGCAGCTGGATATATTTCCTGCACACATGCTGGTCCCGGCCACTGGAAATGTTCCCAGCTTCCGACATGGAGCACGAGGAGCACACCACGGCTTTGAGCTCTCCTGCCATGACTTGATCCTTTAAATTAAGTGTGCTCGAAGTGCTCCCTGAATGCCAGATCGCAAAAACCACCACCATTGTTTAGTTTCAGCCATGGCATTTATTGCTTCATTTTATCTGTGCCAACGTCCAATTAACAGCTGTGACTTCTCTAAACCTTGATACCATTACTTCAATGGAAGTAAAAAGCAAAAGAGATGTAAAGCAGACTGCTGATTCACTATCATCCATTTTACACTATCTCACAAATCCACATCCATAAACCACAAAAGCAAATGTCAAAAAGCAACACTTCTGATGTCTTTGAAGTTAAGTGTACAGTCAAATATTACTATTTCTTGCAGGATAACAATAAAACTTTTATGTGCTTTAGATATTATCCTTTATGTCAGCACAAGCTATATTTTATATCCTGGCTGGATTTGGGCTTGCAATGCTCACAGTAACAAGAATTTTATTTGGAACTTATTCAGCTCAGAAGGGATTGTTCTTCTTCTTTTGGGCCTCCTTATCTCGAGAGACAATGGATACGCGCCTGGAGGTGGTCAGTGGTTTGTGAAGCAGCGCCTGGAGTGGCTATAAAGGCCAATTCTGGAGTAACAGGCTCTTCCACAGGTGCTGCAGAGAAATTTGTTTGTTGGGGCTGTTGCACAGTTGGCTCTCCCCTTGCGCCTCTGTCTTTTTTCCTGCCAACTACTAAGTCTCTTCGACTCGCCACAATTTAGCCCTGTCTTTATGGCTGCCCGCCAGCTCTGGCGAATGCTGGCAACTGACTCCCACGACTTGTGATCAATGTCACACGATTTCATGTCGCGTTTGCAGACGTCTTTATAACGGAGACATGGACGGCCGGTGGGTCTGATACCAGTGGCGAGCTCGCTGTACAATGTGTCTTTGGGGATCCTGCCATCTTCCATGCGGCTCACATGGCCAAGCCATCTCAAGCGCCGCTGACTCAGTAGTGTGTATAAGCTGGGGATGTTGGCCGCTTCAAGGACTTCTGTGTTGGAGATATAGTCCTGCCACCTGATGCCAAGTATTCTCCGAAGGCAGCGAAGATGGAATGAATTGAGACGTCGCTCTTGGCTGGCATACGTTGTCCAGGCCTCGCTGCCGTAGAGCAAGGTACTGAGGACACAGGCCTGATACACTCGGACTTTTGTGTTCCGTGTCAGTGCGCCATTTTCCCACACTCTCTTGGCCAGTCTGAACATAGCAGTGGAAGCCTTACCCATGCGCTTGTTGATTTCTGCATCTAGAGACAGGTTACTGGTGATAGTTGAGCCTAGGTAGGTGAACTCTTGAACCACTTCCAGAGCGTGGTCGCCAATATTGATGGATGGAGCATTTCTGACATCCTGCCCCATGATGTTCGTTTTCTTGAGGCTGATGGTTAGGCCAAATTCATTGCAGGCAGACGCAAACCTGTCGATGAGACTCTGCAGGCATTCTTCAGTGTGAGATGTTAAAGCAGCATCGTCAGCAAAGAGGAGTTCTCTGATGAGGACTTTCCGTACTTTGGACTTCGCTCTTAGACGGGCAAGGTTGAACAACCTGCCCCCTGATCTTGTGTGGAGGAAAATTCCTTCTTCAGAGGATTTGAACGCATGTGAAAGCAGCAGGGAGAAGAAAATCCCAAAAAGTGTGGGTGCGAGAACACAGCCCTGTTTCACACCACTCAGGATAGGAAAGGGCTCTGATGAGGAGCCACCATGTTGAATTGTGCCTTTCATATTGTCATGGAATGAGGTGATGATACTTAGTAGCTTTGGTGGACATCCGATCTTTTCTAGTAGTCTGAAGAGACCACGTCTGCTGACGAGGTCAAAGGCTTTGGTGAGATCAATGAAAGCAATGTAGAGGGGCATCTGCTGTTCACGGCATTTCTCCTGTATCTGACGAAGGGAGAACAGCATGTCAATAGTCGATCTCTCTGCACGAAAGCCACACTGTGCCTCAGGGTAGACGCGCTCGGCCAGCTTCTGGAGCCTGTTCAGAGCGACTCGAGCAAAGACTTTCCCCACTATGCTGAGCAGGGAGATTCCACGGTAGTTGTTGCAGTCACCGCGGTCACCTTTGTTTTTATAGAGGGTGATGATGTTGGCATCGCGCATGTCCTGGGGTACTGCTCCCTCGTCCCAGCACAGGCATAGCAGTTCATGTAGTGCTGAGAGTATAGCAGGCTTGGCACTCTTGATTATTTCAGGGGTAATGCTGTCCTTCCCAGGGGCTTTTCCGCTGGCTAGGGAATAGGGATTGTGCACCAACAGTAAGAGGACAAATACTTTTCGCAGTGCACTGCTTTTTTATGGAAAGGATATTATCAAATAATAGCTAGTGATTATTAAAATGCGCCAATTTTTTGATCAGGAGTATTATCTATTAAATAAACTGATGGTTCCTCCAGTCAGATTCACGGCTGAAGAATATTCTCATAGAGCAGAGACCAGGCAGTCAGCAGATGCCTGTGCTGATGGTCAGTGTCACACTTCCCAGACACAGAATGGGCTCTGTAATTAGCTAAAAAGTGTGAAAATCCATAAATTTACTTACTCAAATGCCAGAAAAACCTTGCACTTTTTGAATGCATCCTAATTTGCTGCTCAGGACATTTACACTCTTTCAGATTTATCTTCATATGGCCTCACCCCTCCCTAACTGCTACCTGCTGCTAGCAGTTCCCACCTGAGCCTCAGTAGCTTCCCTGCTACCATTACACTGATCAATCTGCCATGCCAGCCTTCAACAGAACTCTCCTCCCCCCACACCCACATCCCTGTTAGTCCTCTGTAAAAGTAACTTAATTCATCTCTGTGTGCGAAAGTCATAGCTTCTTTCATTTCAGTGCATGCATTGTCATTGGAGATTTCACTGAGGGATGCCCTCTGAGCATCTCCTTAGACCTGATGCTGGAAATTCCACTACTGGTTCATGTCAGGCCTCCTATTTAGGGCTGACATCAAGGAGCTTGCTGAAGACAGGGATTTGTCTGTAGCAAGGGACAAGATAAGAGCAACCAGCAGGACTAGTCAGTAGGAATCAGATGAAGGGTGACAGTGAAGGTTAGCTGACAGTTGTTGATGATGTGAGTGTTGTTCTGAGATTGGCACAAGCCACTGAGAGCTGAATGATTTGACCTCTGTGTGTGATTGTCTTTAAGAATTATGTCCCTTTAAGATCTTAGTATGCTAATGAGATGAGTACCAGGATGAAGTCATGTGACTACATGCCAGGCTCACTGTGTAACTGTAACACCATGAAGCTAACTAGAGTGGCAATATCACTCTAGTTAGCTTGTTGAGAAAATCTCCATTCCATGAGCTCAATATACATTATTCCTGAAATTAACAACTCTGTAACAATTTTTACTTCTGGTCTACTTTTGGTTTATTTTGCACCAAGTAGATTCAAGTTTAATTGAAACCAATGCATTGTACAGACACTTTACCAAAACATCAGATTTCCATACCGCTTTTATATGCTTCAATTTTTAATGACAACTAACACAATGAGCAAAATATTTACTAATCTACGAAAAAGGTTAATTCCTATCTACAAACGTAAATTAGGTTCTCCGTATTTAAAGAATAGTTAAGTATATCTTTGACAAATTCCGTGGGTAAGGAGAACTTTTGCCTGCAAGGAAGTAGCTGAGTACAATTTTTTCTCCATGCAAATGGCCCAGCAAACTCCAGGCTTAAGTCTGTCCCCCGCTAGGTAGTGCACCAAACATCAGGGAGGAAACAGAAGCACAGTGCTGGCCTCTCAAACTGACAACTACATTCCTGGCTGCCAAGAATGGGGCCAACTGCTGCATATAGAACACTGGCCAGATGCTCTTAAGGCCTTTAAGTTATGCTGATGGTTGGTAGTCAGAAGAAATTTAGGACTTGTCTTCAGTCTGCAGGCTCACCAGTCCAATGGGGTGTTATAATAAGATCTTGTCACTGTTTTCTACAGTGTACCCAACAAGCATTGAGAGAGTGAGACTGAGATGGGAGAATACCCCCTTCTGCCTAACTTAAACAGGGAGGGTGGGCCTGCGTCTAGTGCAGGTGCCATCCTAAAGGAAGTCTCAGGAAACTCCAGAACTGAGGCCTGATATAATGGGCCTCCCCGCCATTTTCCTCTTTCCTGCACCTGGGAATGCTGATTCACCGAGTGCAGGGAAGAAGAAAATATGCTTCCCCTACATAACAGTGATTGTCCTTCAAAAATAATTAACTGGTTGTAAATCTCTTTGGGACTTTCTGAGGACAGGCTGAAATCTTCTCTTATCTTTCTATGAGGCATATTGAGAAATATCCAGACGCAACAGATAGAGCAGAGAGGAGAACCATGATGCCCTTTCTCTGTACAAAGAGAAAAATGTAAAATAAAATTTATGCATTGATTGTAACATGTAAAAATTGCAACATATAATCAGAAAAATCAAAAAAATAAATTGGTAGGGGGTATTGGTAAAACAAATCTGTAGCAACTGCGTTGAGGCAAATGTCAAAAGATTATTACAAAGAAAATCCATTCAAAGCTTTTAATGTATTCAGTGCGAACAGCATAGCTTTACAGTTGGGTGACAAGTGGCTTCCATAGGTGTCCCCAGAGAGACTAAATGCCTGAAAGCTGTTAAGAGAAAATTGCCTTAAACCTCTGCAAGTGGATTGTGTTGTACTGTATGGAAAGATTTGGTGCACAGTGCAAAGTAATCTGTTCATGGTTTAGATTGGGAGGTCAGCTCAGCTCAGTGTAAATTCAGGATTATTCTTGTAGCTTGGACTCAGAGGATCAGTCACAACACAGAAGCAACTGCCTCTCCCTTTCAAGTTACTCTGAAGTACAGTCAACTGGAGGATTAAAGTCACTGAGCTGCAGCCTAATGTCATTGTGTCTCTCAATCTCCTTTTTGTGAGAAAGCAGGGAGTATAAACAAATGCTTTGACCATTGAAACTTCTTACTTACACAAGTGATAAATATTCATGCCACGAGGTGATCTTGTAAACTGCCAAACATCATTTATTTAATGCAAGGGAAACTGAGGCACCTAACAACCTAACAATCTGTAACTGGATGTGTTTGACGTGGGGCTATATGGGGGCCAGCAATATGTCGAAGGAAATGCCTGTTTCTGACTGCATCATATAGGATTATCATATAAGAATCATACATGTTTGGCTTGGCTGAATTCAAATGTTTGCCATTTGTAGATCCTTCAAGGAAGCCAGGAAGCTACTAAAAAGCTTGAAGTTGGATGATTTCGGGGCTGAGTTGATACAATATTGAGAACGAGTTCACTTATTTCATTCCTGTATGACGGATAAAGTTGATGAGGGGGAGTGGTTGTTGGATGATAATACTCAAGCATCTGTGTGTATCATGCCTGTGCACAGTGTAGAGATGCTGTGATGGATGGGCATAAATGAGAAGCTTTTGATGGGAGATTTTAATTTTGATCATTATTTGGGCAGGCAGTTGGTGGGATACTCAAAGGAGTCAGTGTTGGAACTTCAGCAGCTCACCTTGCCTCCAATACCTAGTCTCCTTTGGGTTTACTAAGAGATACAGCACTGAAACAGGCCCTTTGGCCCACTGAGTCTGTGCCAACCATCAACCACCCATTTATACTAATACTACATTAATCCCATATTCCTACCATATCCCCACCTTCCCTCAATTCCCCTACCACCTACCTATACTAGGGGCAATTTATAATGGCCAATTTACCTATCAACCTGCAAGCCTTTGGCTGTGGGAGGAAACCAGAGCACCCGGCAGAAACCCACGTGGTCACAGGGAGAACTTGCAAACTCCACACAGGCAGTACCCAGAATTGAACCCGGGGACTAGAGCTGTGTGGCTGCGGTGCTAACCACTGCGCCACTGTGCCACCCTGTAATTATTCAACATGATCTTCATTCTGCAGCTCCCTCTCTTCCTAATGCCCTAATGGGCGGCACAGTGGCGCAGTGGTTAACGGCGCAGCCTCACAGCTCCAGCGACCCGGGTTCGATTCTGGATACTGCCTGTGCGAAGTTTGCATGCTCTCCCTATAACCACGTGGGTTTTCACCGGGTGCTCTGGTTTCCTCCGACCGCCAAAGACTTGCAGGGGCTAGGTAAATTGGCTGTTGTAAATTGTCCCCAGTGTAGGTAGGTGGTAGGGAATATGGGATTATTGTAGGGTTAGTAGAAATGGGTGGTTGTTGGTCGGCACAGACTCAGTGGGCCGAAGGGCCTGTTTCAGAGCTGTATCTCTAAATGAATAAAAAATACTCCACCAAACCCAGGCCTCTCTCAGTGCAACATTGTGCAAATTGCAGCATGTTGTAACAAGTTTCCAACTTTCAAAGGAGTATATGGCAAAGACCCACCAATCATGTCACCAAAAATGTTTCCTCGGTCTGCACCTTATTACTGGCATTGGGCTGGGGGCGGGTGGGACAATCAATAGTGTTCTACACTTTAGCTGATAGAATCTGTTGCTTGTGATCCATGCTGAATTTGTGTATCTTCTGTATCACGCACATCGGGGGCTGAATTTTACATGAGGCGGCCTGCTTTGAAGTCGGTGGACTTCAGGTGCGGATGTGCTGTCGCCAAACCTCCATGATACTTTGTGCGGGGGCTCATCTAAATGGAGAGGGTGGAGCTGCTGCCCCCAATGACATAGACGGGGTGGCTGTTCCGTCCCCGGCAATGGCATCTGGTATCACTGTTCAGGTGCCACGCCATTTCTAAAGGGCTTCAAGCCCTTTAATCTCGTTTCTATAATTAAAGGTGCTGCATCACCAGAACCTGCTGAACACTTTTATTTCAGCTTAGATTCCCCTCTCCCACACTGCCTCCATTGAGTCCTCATGTATTACTGTGACATATCCCCGCAAAAAAGCGCCTTTTCATTTTGTGAACGTTCCCTCCTAACTTCAGAATCTTTGACCCTCAATCCCTTCCCATCATCCCCACAACTAATTACAATAGCTCTCCCCTCTCCCCCGATCACCCTGAAATTTTCACCCTTCCCCCCTCCCCACCAGTCTCATGCTTCGGAACATGCCGCCGATAAGAAGTGACGGGCCCTTCTCGGCGTTGGGGGCCGCGGCAGGCCGCTCCCACAAGTATTTTATGGGTCCCCCCCCCCCCCAACACGACCCCGATGTCAAGGGGTTGGTAAAATTCAGCCCCGGAAGTGCGATGATACACCATTCACGGACTAACTCTGAAGAGTTATGAAAAACAAACTTTGTTTTTAAAAAATGAGCCTTTATTTTAACAAAGTGATTGATGACAACGCTACGTCATCAGGCTGCGCCGCGGTGCGCACATGCGCACACGGTCTCAGGCCCTCTGCGCATGCGCTGCGGTCCGGCTTGTCAGGACCAGTTTGCGCATGCGCAGATGACGTCATCGCGTGACGTCATCTTCCTCGGGGAACACGCCAGGTTGGCCTCTGCGCATGCGCAAACTGGTCCCGGCAAGCCGGACCGCAGCGCATGCGCAGAGGACCTGAGACCGTGTGCGCATGTGCGTCAATCTTCCGAAAGCTTCGGCACGAGTTTTTGAAAGTGGAAGGAGGAGAGGTTTCGTCGGGCATTTTATCTCAATTATTTAGTCATTTTGGACATTTGCTTCATTTTTATTAGACAGAGGAGATTGTTCCAAGGTAAGTTGCTCTGAAAATATTTACATTGTCTGGGGCACTGCATGTGCTCCAGTCCCTGTTGTTAAGTTGGTCTGAAAACATTTCAAGGGAGGGAAGGAGGGAAAGGAGGGGGGAAAGGAGGGAGGGAGGAGGGAAAGGAGGGAGGGAAGAAGGGAAGGAAGGGAGGGAGGGAAGAAGGGAAGGAAGGGAGGGGGGGAGCAGCGGAGTGGAAGAGGAGTGCCTTTTTCTGTGCATGCGCCATAAACACAAGGACTGGCTGATGAGATGGAGCCAATTAATTTGCCCAACAATTGCCCGGAAGCACCTTCGGATGGAGGTGGCCACGCGCTGGACATCTGTCGCGTGCCACAATCCATGGATCCTGAGTGTTTCACCCCCTGGCCTAATGATCTGATGGACCATACATATGCCTGCCTGTTCAAAGCTCCACTTCCCCCACCTGCGGTAGCCTCTCCTTGCTGTTCAGTTACACAGTCACCTGTTCCTGCACCCATCCAAGCAGTGCACTTGGACACACAGCCACCTGTTCCTGCACCCAACCGAGCAGTGCACGTGGACACACAGCCACATGTTTCCCCATCCGCCCTTGAAACAACCATGCAGAGCCTTGTGAGACTCTGCAATTGCCAGCTGCTGCCTGTCAAGCAGAGAAGGCATCCAAAGGGGTCAAGCACTTGGGGAACATTCAGCAAGAAGAGACTGAGCACTAAAAGAAACAAGCATGCCGTGTCCAGTGGTAGCACAAATGTGAATGCTCTTGCTGCGTACACAACTGGTGAGGTGGGAATGCAGCAACACTATTCTCCATCCTCAGTGTTGCTTTAAGGCAAAGGTAGATAAGAGTGAAAGAAATGGAAGATGATGCTGATAGTAGTAGGCAGGATGAAATGGGAATGGATGGGAAGACGCACGAGTAGCATAACCACTAGCAGGAAACAGCTGGGCTAAATGGCCTGCTTTATGTTCATAGTCCAAAAGAAATGTGCTTCTTTTTCCAGCACCCTCACATCATTCATGTTTTCCCTGAGAGCAGCATTGAACCATCACGAGATAGGGGCAGTTACATCATCCTGACCCCTACAGCTGAGGTGGGTACTAAGTGATTCATTGGCCTATACTGCAGAGCATAAAGCATGCGCAACAGTAATTTCATTGGAGGGAGGGAAGCTCTGACACTGATGTTCTTTCATTATTTCCTTCCATGTAAAATGTGCCCTTGAGAAAACAATCCTTGACACTTAAGGACGGCATTCCAGCAAAGGAGGCAGTGCAGGAGATGACGCAAGGATGTGCTGATTCCTGCATCTGAGGTGGGTAATAAGTGCTTCATTGGCGACGTTATCAATTGGTGCCTTCACTGCAGAACTTAAAAAGGTGTGCCCAACAGTAATTTCAGTGGATGGAGGGAGGCTAGCTCTGACTCTGATTTGCTTTTTTTCTTTTCATGTAAAACATGCCGTCGAGAAAACAATCCTCGAGACTTACGGTCAGCATTCAAGCAACGAAGGCAACTGGATCATGCTGCGGAGCTCGTCACGATGTGGAAAGGAATATTGCATTTATGGATGAATTGGGAATGCACATTGGGATGCGCTTGGGGAACATTCACCAAGAATAGACTGAGCTCAGACTCTTGTGACTTTGCCTTCTTCACATGGACAATACAGTAGTGGAATAGAGAGCCAAGCATTCATTCACCACAAGGCTCTCCAGGAACAATCTCTTTAGCTGTGCATAGCAGAGACTCGCCCTGTCTGTCTCACGGGAATGCTGGACACAACACTCATGTATCCATGCACAGCAGTTCCTCGGATACTTAATGAACTTAATAAAACTTTTCAATAATTAAACCCAGAATTGTTGAGGTTTTGTTTTGCATGCTATTTCCCCGACTTTGCAACTGCACTTCAGATATTCAACTATGGTGGAGGGGTGCAGGTAGGGGGGTAAAGGAGGGGTGGAGGTAGGGGGGTAGAGGGGTGGTGGGTAAAGAGGGGGATAGAGGGGTGGGTGAAGAGGGGGAGGGAGGGGTGGGGAGAGCGGGGAGGGGTGGGGAGAGGGAGCATGCAAAATGCAGGGACCAGACAGTTGCAATGCCTGAAGTACTGTGGAGAAGTAGGGGAGAAAGCAACTGGGTAGGGGATAAAGCAACTGGATTGGGCATCCGCAGCTGGAGGGAACGGCTGAATGGAGAGGGCCGGAAGCGAGAGGCCGTAGAGAGCCGCGGGGAGCGAGCATGCGAAGACCTTGGTGTCGCCGGGTGCAGGGACTGGCCGGTAAGTCTTTTGCTGTTGTGTTTATGGCGCATGCACAGAAAAAGGCACTCCTCTTCCGCTCCGCTGCTCCCCCCCCAACTCTCTCCCCTTCCTCCCTCTCCCTCCCCTCCTCCCTCTCCCCCTCCACCCGCTCTCTCCCCCACTTGCCCCAGCTCTCCCCCTCCCCCTCCCCCTCCCCCCTTCTTTACCCCTCCCTCCTTGCCCCCTTCTCCCTCCTTCCCCCTTCTCCCCTCCCTCTTTCTCCCCCCTCACTCTTTCCCCTCCCTCCCTCTCCCTCTTCCCCCCCCGTCACCCTCTTCCCCCCCCCCGTCACCCTCTTCCCCCCCCCGTCACCGCTACCGTTGGTCCCCCCGCGCTGCTCTCCCCGCCCCCCACGCTGTTCTCCCCGGCCCGCTCCACTCTTTCACTCCGGCCATTGTATTCTGCCACGTGTTTGTTAGGTTTCATCTCTGTGATTCTTTGAGCAGCGCCATCTTTAGTCCTGGCAGCTGCTACAGTCGCAAGCTGTGACGTTTTCGTGGCACATGCTGTATTTGCGCATGTGCCAAAACAGCGCCACCTACCGATCACGTTGTCAACAATTGCGGTCTTATTTTAAAAAGTGAAAAATGTCCCAAAATGGCTGCCAAAGGAAAATGGGATTAGCTTTTTATGTATTCAAACAGTCTGACAAAGACATAGGGCAAATCTTCAATGCCAAAAGGTGTTAATGAAACCCATTTTACACCTATCCGAAAAACATTCCAGAATTGAATGTCTTCTTCTAAAACAAAGGAGGTGTGAAGTAGCCATTTCCTGGGTCATTGTGTGATCACCATGGGTAGGAAACCAGAATGTGACACAGTTTTACCTTGAAGCAAAGACAGCCCGAGAGACAGTGACCCAGAAGGTGAAGCTCCTTATAACATCTGGCATTCCAGCAAGCCAGAAAGCAGCTGCTCTGCTGAAGAATCTGACAGAGAGAGAGAGCTGGAGGTGACCCATCATCTTTAACAGAGCCTTCAATCAAGACAGAAATCTACAATCATCTCCGGCCTGCAACTATCTAGAACTTGAGTCTCAAGAGAATTCAACAGGTTTATCAAAACCCTTCGCCCCCACAAAAACCCACCTACCTCTTTCCCTTCTCAATCGGTTTCCTCTTGTGTGTGTCTGTGTTTGTGTGTGTGCGCACGAGCAAATGCGTGAGTGGATTCGGTTGCGACAATTTTGGGATATGACATATTTAACAATAAACAATTGACTTCCTGTTTATTAAAACCTACAAGAAAACCTGTCACTGTACTGTTTATTTGAAAAATAATACCCCAAGGGGCTAAACTCTTAATACAAATACACTCGCTGGGGTCAGGTAGGGAGCTGAACAGTAGGAACCATCCACGTCACACCATGTGGCTGTAGCATCTGGTAGAAAGCTTAATTATGAATGCTGCAGTTTACTGCATGTTAGTTACAACTTCAACAATAGCTTGCATTTATATTGTGTCTTTGATGTCGTAAAACATCGCAAGGCATGATGAAAGTAATGGAACAATGAAAATCAGGGATGCACAAGAGGCCAGAATTGGAAGGGTGCAGATATCTCAGAGAGTTGCAGGGCTGGATGAGGTTGTGGAGATAGTGAGGGGCGAGGCCATGGAGGGATTTGAAAACAAGAATGCGAAATTTAATTTTGAGGCATGGCCAGACCAGGAGCCAGTGTAAGTTAGTGAGCACAAAGGTGATGGATGAACAGGGCTTGGTGCAAGTTAGGATACAAGCAGCAGAGTATTAGATGTGCAAGTTTGCATGGTGGAATGCTAGCCAGGAGAGTTAGGTTCTGTCAAGTGCCTGGAAGCTGCTGGTGGCCTCAGAATTTAGTGCAGTGCCGACCTTGACATTCACCAGCAGTTACTTTGCTCTCTGGTGAGCTCAGCAATGAACTTCATGAACACATAGTACAATAATAGATAGCTGATTTCTCAGCTTGAGACTCATCAGCACTGCTCCTTGGTGAACTCCAGGTAGCTGTGCCTTGCATGGGAGCTTCTTTATTGGGTTACTGGCAGCTGCCAGACTGAGCATCCTATGTACTCAATGCTCCTTTGCTAGAATTTCCACCATCTAGCTCTGCACAATTTTGCTGCAAGTGTGCACAAGAAACATTAAATTCGATATATGATACATAAAATCCTCAGCATCTTTTGGCAAATATTCCCATAGAAGCCGAGGTACCCCAATTGCTCCATGTGACAAATGTGGCTATATTGTCTAAATTAAAGAATACGGGTCACGACTTTTAAGGATCTATTGCTTGAAGAAGATACTCACGCATTGAAGCTTCATTTATTTAAATATCTCAAAATGTCATAGTTCAACTCCCTCTCTCCATTTCGGCATCAAACTTGTACAATAAAATCTGGTCCTGTGGACACCTGCAAACAACAGACAACCAGAAGTTATGAATATTTCAAAACAGTCCCAAGTATTTTACATTATAAAAAATACAAAAGACACTCTGAAATGACAGACACTCCTCACAAATTATGGACCACGGACAGCCTTTGATGTAACATTCCCTGTTTACTTAGTGGATTTTACACTCTAAAGCATGGGGCACAAGAGCCTGTGAAGATTTTCACCAGTGTTGTTACTGGTGCCTAATTACAAGGGGCTGATTGAAGTTATGCTTTCCCATGTCTAATGACCATGGAATCACAGAATCACAGAATTGTTACAACACAGAAGGAGACCTTTCAGCCCATCGTGTGCACTGGCTCTCTGAAAGAGCAATTTACCTGTTTGATAAGAGATTTTTTTGCAGGAATGTATGACTATTTACTGGGTAAAATGCACCAACTAATGACTATTTACATACTACCTGGTTAATACTATATCCAGTACAATGACCATTTGGAAAATACAGACACCTGAAAAAGAGACCGCTGATGCCAATCCCTGAGGTGTCTGTAATTCACAGGTTTCATTGAATTTGGCACATGGTGCTTTGGATTATAATCAAATTAAATGCTTGGCAGAAATGTATAAAATCTATGGGGAGTACACAGTTGAGGCACAATAAGTAATTTTTTTCATAGAACATTATTTGTTAAAGTGCACAGGTTTGCACATGCTAGTGACCCTGTACAGCATATTAAAGAGGAAGGTTGAGAGTGATTTATAGCTGAGGCTGCAGTTATACCCAGCAAAGCAAATATATCAGAAATGCACATACTTCTGATTGAACCTCAGTTCCATAGAACCAGATAGATCTTAGGTGCGGAGACCATAACTGACAGCAGGATCCACATATGAGTTAAGGAGATCAGAAATCACAGTGGGATGGACTGGCAGCTCCCTTGAAAATTAGGCATTCTGCTTCAAATAATACAGTCCCTGAGACTAGCAGGTATAGTTTCTTGTATGTGTAAAGAACACCTTGTCTAACTGGAATATTACTGTTTTCCAATTATAGCTGAATAAAAATATTTGTCATTAAACTCACAGAGAAAAACATTCTCACTTTCACCTCTGGTAATAAATTAACTTCACATTTCACTGGACAAGAATATCACCTTCGTTGATTTCTTAAAGAAAGCACTAGTTGTTTCGGTAAAAGCAGGATTAACAATTCTTACATTAAAAAGCCGCAAACAGGATTTGATTTCTTCTCTCTGTGTATATTAGCACTTTACAAATGGGAGGAAATCAACTTCAGGTGACAGTTACAGATTTAGGGGATTTAATGCAAATACATCTGCTTCTTATCGTACACTGAATAGAAAAATTCACTTTAGTTTTGGAGGAACCCAAATTTAAAATGCATCCATATGCTCAACATTGGAAATTATTGGAGTACGTAACTTGATCCTTAGACAGAGACATTGTGTAGTCAAATTTTAACGAGTAACTTTCACTGATTCTTGTATGCTCATCTGGGAACCATTTCCTTCCTTGCGGTGACAAGAAGTGGACCTAATGGTTCATGTGTATAAATCTTTAAAGATGGCAGGACATAGTGAGAGAGCAGTTAACAAAGCATTTGGGATCTTGGGCTTCAGAAATAGAGGTATTGAGTGCAAAAGAAGGGAGGTTATGCTGAACCTTTATAAAGTTCTGTTTAGGCTACAACTGGAGTATTGCGTCCAGTTCTGGTCACCACACTTTAGGAAGGATGTGATAGTCCTTGAGAGGGTGAAGAGGAGATTTACCAGAATTTTTCCAGGGATGGGGATTTTTAGCTACAAGGAGAAGCTGAAGAAGCTGGGGTTGTTCTCCTTGGAGCAAAGGAAGCGATGGGAGATTTGATAGAGGTGTACAAAATTATGACAGGTTTGGATAGGGTAGACAAAGAAAAGCTCTTCCCATTACCTGATGGTACAAGGACTAGGGACACAGATTTAAGGTTTTGGCCAAGAGATGATGGATGCGAGAAAGAACTTTTTTTACGCAGTGAGTGGTAATGACCTGGAACTCGCTGCCCATGAGGGTGGTGGAAGCAGAGATGATGAATGATTTCAAAAGGAAATTGGATGGGCAGGTGAGGGAAATCAATTTACAGAGCTATGGGTATAGAGGCGGGGGATGAGACTGATTTGATTGCTCTACAGAGAGCCAGCATGGACTAGATGGGCTGAATGGCCTCTTTCTGTGTCATTATGACTCTATAATGATGATGCGATAATGATTGAAGTGAATGAGAAGAGAGAAATGGAAACATGGGCCAGAATTTTATAGATGAGCGTCGGATCAGATATCCGACGCCTTCCCGCTTCCGAGCGATCTTGCTGGAGGTGGAGGTCAAAGAGTATGTGATTGCAGTAACAAGTAGCCAATTAGGCCCATTAAGGGACAAATTGGGAACAAGAATATGGAGCTGTTGGGATCTTATGGGTCCCCCCGATGAGGCTGGAACCCAGCAGCTAAGTGGAAGCAGCTTCCCGGCGGCAGGCCAGGGCGCCAATGATGGCTCCCTTAATTTCCCCCCTCCTGGAGCTGGTTTGAACATTAGGCCACAGCCACATCCACAGGCCTACCTGTGGAGAGGTTTACCCCTCCACAATGATGGCCTGGCAGCTGTTGCCTCGCTTATTTTAAAAATTTTACAATTCGTCAGAGCACGCTTCCATCTTGAGGCACCCTTGCAGTCTTCTACCTGCCTTAGCAGTGCCCACCTTTCCTGTTGAGGTTGCCAGCGGGATGTTGCTGCATGCCCTCCCATTGGTCCTCTCTATTCCCTGCTCCACTCACCACCCTTATTTGGATGGCTCCCCCGGAGGCGGCTTCTTAATTGGTCGCCTCCAGGAAGATTAGCCGCTGTTCAGCAGCTGACACCTTTGGGGTTGGGACCCGTATTTGTCCCTGTGGGAAGAATAATTTCAAAGACAGTAAGATTCGGCCTATTATCGCAAGCTACAAAATTGACTTTCTTGGATTGTTACCAAGATTGCAAATGATATATTTACGACCCCTATGTCTGATTGATATAGTGTTATTTTGTCTCAGTTGGTAGCGTTTGTCTGAGTCGGAATGGCAATGGAGGTGAAGCCCCACTTCATGATTTGAATACATAATTCAGGCTGTCACTGCAGTGTATTACCAGGGGACTGATGCATCATTAGAGTTGGCATTCCTTCGGATGAGATGTTAAATAGAAGTTTGTTCAGATTTGTGACAAAAATCCCATGGCACCATTTGAAGAAGAACAAGAGATTCTCCTGGTAGCTTGGTCAACAATCCTCCCTCAACCCTCAGCAGCAAAAAACAGGTTAACTGGTAACTCATCTTATTTCCTATTTGTGGGTTCTTACTGCATGGAAAATTACATTGAAGCCCGATGATGGGAGACTTGTTATGAGGAGGAACTTGAGATACTGAGGCTATTTCTACTACAGGGAGGGGTCTTCATTTTAAAATTGTCACTGAGCTTGAGGAGGGAGGTTAGGAGAGATTTCTTCACACAGAAGGTTGTTGGAGCATGGGATAATTTACACAAGAAGTGGTTGAGGCAGAGGTCAATATATCTTTTATGGGAAAATTGGATAAATATTTGAAGCAGAGGAAGATACTAGGCTAAGGAAAGAGAGAAAGGCAACGATTTGTTCTAACAAAAAGCCAGCACATAAATGAGAACAAGGGGTCACTTTTGATGTTGCAAACCTCTCTGGCTTAATGGCAACCGCATTTGCCTACATAACAGCAGTGACTGCACTGCCAAAGTAATTCATTGGATGTGAGTGGTTTGGGATATCTAAAAGGTCATGGACATCTGTAAATGCAATTCTTTCTCCCGGCTTTTTGTGCTACTTCTATCTCTATTAAAGTTGTTGTGAACGTTTGGTAATTGCCTAGGAAATAATTCAGGAACAGCAAAGAATGCAGCAGATATTTCACTTGAGCTATAAATCTGACTCTCTTTTGTCTGCCTCCTATCCCAATTTAATATTCTCATCACGGAAGGGCTTTTATATAACTTTTAATTGCTTTTGTTGTTCTCAGACCATCCTGGTAATTAGGGCCTTAAATGACATCGATGGATACGGCGGAGTACAAACGCTCCTCCTACCAAACAGGGAATAAAATCCTGTTGCTGGGCAAAGAGTTGGATGGGAACAGTGCTAAAAACTTCCAGGGATGAGTAAGAATGATCTTCCTGATTTTGGCCTTGGCCACATGATTCCCAAATATGAATCAGGATTTTCCAGCCCTTTTGAGGATGGCCTTCAAGGTGATGGGG
Organism: Heterodontus francisci; assembly: GCF_036365525.1. Lineage (NCBI taxonomy): Eukaryota > Metazoa > Chordata > Chondrichthyes > Heterodontiformes > Heterodontidae > Heterodontus > Heterodontus francisci. The sequence goes on along the minus strand of NC_090373.1, from coordinate 151,631,027 downwards.
TGGGGGGGGGGGGGTGGTAAAATCACGTGGGGTGGCGTTGGACGGGCGACCAAAATCATCACGCCGGGTCCAGAATTTGCCAGCAGTGGATGGCACGGCAAGTGTGAACGTCAGGCATTTTTGGTAAAATGGCAATTAAGAAGTAGTTAAGGTAATTAAAGTTGTAATAGAACGGTATTTTATGGGCCGGTTCGAATTTTCTGGCAAGTGCACAGGGGTCACGGGGGTGTCAGTATATATCAGGGAAGCAATGGGGCGGTGGCTGAAGGCATTGCTGCATTCGGCAGCTGTTGGATGAGGTAGTGTGCATTCACAGGGAGACTGGGGCAGCGCGGCCAGAGCAATTGGCATCAAGGAGAAGGAGTTCAGATGCCAGGCCTCTGGGGTTGAGCCTCCACAGTACCATCTGACAGTTGGCACATGGGTACATTGAGAGCGGGCTGAAAGGGGTGGGGTGGATTGGGTGGCAGAAGTGTGTGGGAGAGTGGTCCTTCAGACAAACGATGCCCACCTGCCATGGGCAATGTCCACTCAGGAGGGGATCCTCCAGTGAGGAGGAGAACCTAAGAGGGACGGAGTGCAGCCACAGGGATCCAGGCAGCAGCCATGGCCAGCTGCATGGGAACCTTGGGATGTGGAAGCAGCTGAAGGCCGCGGAGGGGAACATCAACAGGTGGCAGCGCGGAGAAGAAAGTACCCTGTAGCAAGGCTGTACAGACAGAGGATGAGCTATCTCCAGATGTCGAAGCGGCAGTGTTGCCGGAGGCACCGCCTCTCCCTAGAGGCCGCCACAGTTCTTTGTGCCGTGAAGATGGATGAGCTGTGCCCCATTGGGGTTGGTGGTCACCCAATGCCAGTGCTGGACCTTACTTTCTATGCCTCTGCTTGATTCCAGGGGCCCACTGGAGACATGGGTGACATCTCCCAATTGCACATCATTGCACCAATGCCTCTTCAGGAGGGCCAACCAATACTTACGTTATTGCACTGATCAGGACCGTCAGTCTGAGAGAGCCGTGGGATTCAGCACCATCACTAGATTCCCCCAGGTCTAGAGTGTGATAGATTGCACGCATGTGGCCATCAAGGCTCCCACCGGCCAGACTAACAGGAAGAGATTTCACTCGATCAACGTGCAGCTGGTCTGTGACCTTTCCAACAGATCCGGCAGATGTGCGTACAGTACCTAGGAGCAACCATGATGCCGACATACTCAGGCACTCATAGGTGCCTGAGCTTTTTACTCCCCCTGCGTGCCTTCAAGGTTGGATTCTTGGCAACAAGGGCTACCCAATAAAGACATAGCTACTAACTCGTGAGGAACCCTAGGATGGAAGCAGAGGATAAATACAACACCAGACACGCAGCGACCAAAGCCACCATCAAGCAGACCACAGGTCTCCTGAAGATGAGAGGCAGGTGCCTGGACTGTTCTGGTGGGGGACTTCAATGTGCCTCAATGAGGCTCTCCCGGATTGTGATGCTCTGCTGTGCTCTGCACAACTTGGCACTGCAGAGGGGAGAGATCCTGGCTAATGAGGATATAGTGGAGTGCGAGGCATCATCAGAGGACGAGGATGATGAGGAAGCTGATGACCAACTGCAGCATCCAGAAAGGCATGAGGAGCCGTATGGAGGGCACAATGACATAGGCACAAGGTAGGTGCTCATATATACACATTTCAGATGAGCCTTCCCACATCATCCTTCCAGCCAGATAAAGGTCCACCTTCAACCTCCTTTGTTGCCGCTTACCTCAGTTTCAAGCCCGGGCTCCCTTGCCCAGTGACACCTGGTGCTTCTGCACAGTCAAAAAGATGAACCACAAACACCATGGTCCCTCTCAGACAGCCCTTGGGGTGAGCCATGATAATCCTGCACTTCCAGAGGTCCTCCAACAATGGATGAAAATGTCGAGAAAACAAATAATGTCTTGATTACAAACAGTAGCACACACAAGCAGCAACACCTAACTATCTATTCACCTGTGAAGCCCAAGTGTGTTTTCTTAATTCTTTTACAAGTGCTCCTATGTGATGTTCCTCCTTTGCTGCCAGCTGCAGTGGAAGCAGGCTGCTTACTTTGCTGCCCTGTGGCCTGGGATGATCTTGGCATCCATCCTCCAGCTGAATGAGGCCTGATGGGCCCCTGTATGCTGAAGAGCTGCTGCACAGATGCAGGATCCTCCTCTGTCATCACAGGCGCTGGTGTTACTGGCAGAGGGACTGAGGAGACACTGTCCACAGCAGCAGCGCCCTGACAGGAGCCCCCAGATGTGGAAGGCAGTTGCTCCTCTTCTCAAGGTGTACTTGTACCTCCCTACTGACCTGAGATGGCATGCAGGTTTGCGCACATCTCTGGCATCCTTCAACTGGCCTGCTAGATGTGGCTCTCCAGGAGAATTACTAATCTCTCGATGGAGGAGGCCACACACGCAGACTAGCCAAGGTGCGCATGCCCTCTGCAATCTCCACCAGATCTTCAAACACCTCATGCTGTACTTCCAGCATCTTCCACCTTACTGATGACTCCAAAGGCACGTCATCAGCCTGAGTCTCAGCATGGGCCAGGCCTCCCACACGCCTCCGAGTGTCAGTGGCCTCGGCTGTCACAGCCTCCGACAGCTGGTCAGGCGCGTGTTGGTGCTCTCACCAGGTTGGTGATCCTGAATCTACTGGCAAGCACATACCCAATCAAGGTGGAAGTACCTGTGCTCGTGGAGGTTGCGGTGAATGATTTGACATTCACCCTCTGAGGTGCCTTCCTCCTCCTCGGAGGTGGACGACTGTCCTCCAGAGACAGCAGCTCTCAGTTCCTGTGGTGGACCTGCCAGAGAGAACAGAAAGATCAAAGGGTTTTGCCCTTCCAAACACAAGCCTCCAGAACTGTCTGCTGTTCAGATCAATGTATATAGAGTGGAGGATAGGAACACCATCCCTTGTGCTCGCTTAAGGCTCCCTTGTGCCCTGCCCGTTCAAGAGTCTGCTCTTCCATTGGCATTAGGATGGCTAGAAATAGGACCCCGCTGCCAGTCTGGGCCCTTTTTCTTTAGCATTGTGGGCCCTCTTCTTCTGCAGGAACAAGGAAGAGGAATGTCAGCTGCCCCACAAGAACAGGCACAACACCGAAGCATCTGGCACCCTAGCTGCTGGCTTTGGGGGCACTGGCATGCATGTGGCATTTGCCTCTCTGGAGCAGCCACTGCCAGACTCACACCACTTGACCAGGTTGCATCCATTCCTTCCATAGAAGATGCTGCAGCCTCACCCCATTGCCGCTGACATGGTGGACTCTCCCTCCCCAGCAGCCGCACCATCGCACATATCCATTTGCTAACTCCTAAGGGAACCGAGGTGTGGTACTCACCCTGGCAGAACAGAGAAGGTTGTGGACGCACTTGTGGCACTGCAGCCAGTTTCTTCACACAACCCTACAGCTGCTGACCTCCTCTGTGACCTCCATCCTGGCTTGCTTGGTTAGGTGAGGAGATCTCTTCCCACTCTCTCTGGGTACAGCACCTCTCAGCATTCCCAAGTAGCCTGGAGGAGAATATACAGGGAGTCATCACTGAATCGTGGGGCCACCCGGGATCTTCCTTCTGCCATGCCGACATGCGCCTCTCCCAGCTGGCTTCACTATGACTGCTTCACTGACCTCTTGGCTTTCTCCCACTAGCAGGGCTGCACTGCCGATGGGAGGTCTTGACGGGGTGGCTGAAGCACATCTGAAGGAGGCCTTCAGCTGCGTTCTGGCATTGGTGGCCCTATAAAAATGGTGCCAGCACATCCGACGGCATCAGCTGACATTATGGCCACTGCTTCAGTCCACACCTCCATCTGCTGAATGGTCAGCCCCTCACTTGCTCCTGCTGGCTGGACAGTGCAAGAATTCAACGAGATCAGAGCAGGAGTGTCAGCGCCATCCACATCTGACTCCACCTTCCCCTCTTCGCCAATTCATAAAAAATTCCAGCCATGGAGTTTTCATCCAATGATAGCCAGAAGTTTAAATTCAGGCAGCAACAGAAGTACACATTAACAAGATAAGAGAAAGATCCATGCAAACCCCATATAATAAAGCCTTGTCTTTCCCAAATTAACATACAATGATTTAAGTTGAATGACATCTATGGCTATAACTCATATTGCTGTTGCTGCCATAGTCCGAAAGGTATCTCTCCCATCGACAAGAGACAACTGGTGATGTATAGCTTGAGAGTCACCACTCCACAAACATAGAGCAAGGTGAGGACACAGGCCTCCATGAACTACCGCAGTCAGTACAGGGATTGAACCTGTGCTGTTGGTATCTTTTATGCATTACATATTAGCAGTCTAGCCAACTAAGCACCACTTTAGAATTATGTAATTTAGATTCAATGCAAGTTATTTGCACTGAAAGCTGCACTGAGGTTTTCTGTAACAAGGCTCAGCTTACAGTGAGGCCTACTCTTGGTTACAAGGATGTATACATCGCAAAAACCTTACTTACAACAAGTCTATAATATTGGTGCCTTTGCTGACAGCTTTGAATCTACTGCAAAGCAAGTCAAATTGTTATTTCAGCCTGTTAGTAAGTAGCTGATATTTCTTAGCCAGTTCTGAGCTAAAAAATAATCTAGTTGACAAATCTTCTTCATCTTCTTCTTTGGTCTCCTTGTCTCGAGAGACAATGGGTAAGTGCCTGGAGGTGGTCAGTGGTTTGTGAAGCAGCGCCTGGAGTCGCTATAAAGGCCAATTCAAGACTGACAGACTCTTCCACAGGCGCTGCAGATAAAGTTGGTTTTTGGGGTTGTTACACAGTTGGCTCTCCCCTTGCGATTCTGTCTTTTTTCCTGCCAACAGCTAAGTCTCTTCGACTCGCCACTCTTTAGCCCCGCCTTTATGGCTGTCCGCTAGCTCTGGCGATCACTGGCAACTGACTTCGAAGACTTGTCGTCAATGTCACAGGACTTCATGTCGCGTTTGCAGATGTCTTTAAACCAGAAACATGGACGGCCAGTGGTTCTGATACCAGTGACGAGCTCACTGTACAATGTGTCCTTGGGGACATTGCCATCTTCCATGCGGCTCACATGGCCAGGTCGTCTCAAGTGCCATTGGCTCAGTAGGGTGTATATGCTGGGGATGTTGGCCGCCTCGAGGGCCTCTGCATTAGAGATACGGTCCTGCCACCTGATGCCAAGGATTCTCCAGAGGCAGCGAAGATGGAATGAATTGAGACGTCGCTCTTGGTTGACATACATTGTCCAGGCCTCGTTGCCGTAGAGCAAGGTACTGAGGACACAGGCTTGATACACTCAGACTTTTGTGTTCCGTGTCAGTGTGCCATTTTCCCACACTCTCTTGGCCAGTCTGGACATAGCAGCAGACACCCTTCCCATGCGCTTGTTGATTTCTGCATCAAGAGACAGGTTACTGGTGATAGTTGAGCCAAGGTAGGTGAACTCTTGAACCACTTCCAAAGTGTGGTCGCCAATATTGATGGATGGAGCATTTCTGACGTCCTGTCCCATGATGTTCGTTTTCTTGAGGCTGATGGTTAGGCCAAATTCATTGCAGGCAGCCGTAATCCTGTTGATGAGTCTCTGCAGACACCCTTCTGTGTGGGATGTTAAAGCAGCATCGTCAGCCAAGAGGAGTTCCCTGATGAGGACCTTCCGTACTTTGGTCTTCGCTCTTAGATGGGCAAGGTTGAACAACCTGCCATCTGATCTTGTGTGGAGGAAAATTCCTTCTTCTGAAGACTTGAATACATGTAAGAGCAGCAGGAAGAAGATCCCAAACAGTGTAGGTGCGAGAACACAGTCCTGTTTCACGCCACTCAGGATAGGAAAGGGGTCTGATGAGGTACCGCTATGCTGAATTGTACCTTTCATATTGTCATGGAATGAGGTGATGATACTGAGTAGCTTTGGTGGACATCCGATCTTTGCTAGTTATCTGACGAGACCACGTCTGCTGACGAGGTCAAAGGCTCTGGTGAGATCAATGAAAGCAACGTAGAGGGGCATCTGTTGTTCGCATTTCTCCTGTATCTGGCGAAGGGAGAACAGCATGTCAATGGTGGATCTCTCTGCTCGAAAGTCACACTGTGCCTCAGGGTAGACACACTCAGCCAGCTTCTGGAGCCTGTTTAAAATGACTCGAGCAAAGGCTTTCCCCACTATGCTGAGCAGAGAGATTCTACGGTAGTTGTTGCAGTCACTGCGGCACCCTTGTTCTTATAGAGGGTGATGATATTGGCATCGCGCATGTCCTGTGGTACTGCACCCTCATCCCAGCACAGGCAAAGCAGTTCATGAAGTGCTGAGAGTATAGCAGGTTTGGCACTTTTGATTATTTCAGGGGTAATACCGTCCTTTCCAGGGGCTTTTCCACTGGCTAGAGAATCAATGGCATCACTGAGTTCTGATTTTTGTTGGCTGTTCGTCCAGCTCATCCATGACTGGCAGAGACTGAGCTGCATTGAGGGCAGTCTCAGTGATAACATTTTCCCTGGAGTACAGTTCTAGGTAGTGCTCTACCGAGCAGTCCATTTGCTTGCGTTGGTCAGTGATGGTGTCCCCTGATTTAGACTTGAGTTGACAAATATAGCAAGAATATCTGGTTGTGAAAATTCCTGACAGGACAAGAAACCAAAAGAAGAACTTGCATTTATATGGAATCTTGTCACATCCTAAAGATCTTTGCAGTCAGTAAGTTACTCTTGAAGTGGAGTCACAAATGCAGTAGCCAATTTGTACATAACAACATCATGCAATGGCAATGTGTGGAATGGCAAGTTAACTTATTTTTGCCATTGTTGGGAGGAACCTTAACTAGGGCACCAGAAGAACTCACTGGGCCATGGGATCTCTTATGCCCACCAGAACAGGCAGTCAAAAAATCAGTTTAAAATCTCATCAAAAAGGCAGCACTTTGTAGTCTATCCCCATGACTTATCTAGAGATTTACTCTGAGTAGCAATGATTCAAGACTACCAAATTATTGTTCACCCATAGCACATTTATTCAGCGTTTCAAAATCTTATCTTCAACAGAGATTATACTCACTCGGCTAAGCTAGGCTACTTAGGTTCATCCGCGAGTTGGAATGGAGCAGATGATTGGTCCTCCCCTTTTGATTCTCCAAGTAGTTGATCAAACTACTTAGTCCTGAGCTAGCTAGCCAGCATGTTGGAGCACACTTTCTTATACCCTGTTTCGTGCATGCTAGCTGCGTCTTCAGCTCAGGATGGGCCGGACCGGACTACCTGATGTACAGTGATTGGTTGGTCAGCTGTTACTAACGCCGTGGGCACACTATGTCAACCACTGTCGTCAACCTTTCATCGGTTTTGACTTCTGCTTATTTTTGGTAGCTTCATCCCTCAAGTTTCGACAACATTGCACAGCTAGTTCTCTGTTCTCCAGTCCTTGTCTGATAACAAGACATTACCTCACTCCGCAGACCCCCGGTCTCCAAGCAACCAGCCCACATGGCGCGTCTGTTACAAATTTAGCTATAGTTTAGACATGCCTCAATGACCACCTTGCAGGTTTCACTACATTCACTTCCCCATTAGCAGTTCAGTTACACCACTTTGCTGCTTCAATACATCCCACTTCCCTGTTGTGGACACTTATTTACCACTTTTAGCTGCACACACTACTTTCCCCAAATACCAGGTTACATACAGTTCACAGGTTGGATGCTGGTTGCCTACAGCTTCTGACAATGCAGAACTTTTTCACTTCTGCTCTGAACTGTCCACCTAGTTTTCTTGCTGAAATACTGGGGTAGGGCTTTAAACAACATCTTTGTAACTCAGAGGTAAAACTGCCACTAACAGAACCAAGCTGACACCATAAAGACAGATCTTTGACATTTAGTTTAGTTTTTATGATTCGTTGACACCATTTATGTGCACCAGCAGCCATGATCTATTTTTGAATCTGAATCACTAGCTTTTACAGAATGTATCAACAAATGATGGCAAATTGATTTCTTACCGACTGAATAGACAACTGATCGTCTTCTGTCATCCAAAGGCATAACCTACTGAACTGTTGAAACATTGATGCCACATCACTTTGTGTAAATCTGAACAAACTGATACATCTGACTTTGTTACAGGCACAATTGTAGCTGCAGGCCAACTGGTTTTGCTCACCACTTGGGCTAGAATCAATAAAGTTCTACTGAAGGAAGACCTGCATGCAGATAAATCCAAGTGTGAACTCAGATTGACAAAGCCTAACATTTAGCTCCATTTGACTTGCCTTTGAAGCAGTGTTACGACCAAGGCAGGAGTAATACACTGTCAATTCAGTCCCAATACTCCACAGGTCGCTGCTTATTATTAAAATTTTCCCACCTACCGGAAATTAGCCAAATTAAACACTTTGGTTAGCCCAGAATAAAACAGACCAAACCAGGTATCTATTTCTTTCTCTCTTTGGCCTTCTTGTCTCGAAAGACAATGGGTAAGCTCCTGGAGGTGGTCAGTGGTATGTGAAGCAGTGCCTGGAGTGGCTATAAAGGCCAATTCTAGAGTGACTGACTCTTCCACAGGTGCTACAGATAAAATTGGTTGTCGGGGCTGTTACACAGTTGGCTCTCCCCTTGCGCTTCTGTCTTTTTTCCTGCCAACTGCTCAGTCTCTTTAACTCGCCACACTTTAGGCCCACCTTTATGGCTGTCCGCCAGCTCTGGCGATCACTGGCAACTAACTCCCACGGCTTGTGATCAATGTTACAGGACTTCATGTCGCGTTTGCAGACATCTTTAAAGCGGAGACATGGCCGGCCAATGGGTCTGATACCAATGACGAGCTCGCTGGACAATGTGTCCTTGGGGATTCTGCCATCTTCCATGCGGCTCACATGGCCAAGCCATCTCAAGCGCCGCTGCCTCAGTAGTGTGTATAAACTGGGGATGTTGGCCGCCTCGAGGACTACTGTGTTGGAGATGCGGTCCTGCCACCTGATGCCAAGGATTCTCCGGAGGCAGAGAAGATGGAATGAATTGAGACGTCGCTCTTGGCTGACATACGTTGTCCAGGCCTCGCTGCCATAGAGCAAGGTACTGAGGACACAGGCTTGATACACTCGGACTTTTGTGTTCCGTGTCAGTGTGCCATTTTCCCACACTCTCTTGGCCAGTCTGGACATAGCAGTGGAAGCCTTTCCCATGCACTTGTTGATTTCTGCATCGAGAGACAGGTTACTGGTGAAAGTTGAGCCTAGGTAGGTGAACTCTTGAACCACTTCCAGAGTGTGGTTGCCGATATTGGTGGATGGAGCATTTCTGACATCCTGTCCCATGATGTTCGTTTTCTTGAGGCTGATGGTTAGGCCAAATTCGTTGCAGGCAGCCACAAATCTGTCGATGAGACTCTGCAGACACTCTTCGGTGTGAGATGTTAATGCAGCATCGTCAGCAAAGAGACGTTCCCTGATGAGGACTTTCCGTACTTTGTTCTTCGCTCTTAGGTGGGCAAGGTTGAACAACCTGCCCCCTGATCTTGTGTGGAGGAAAATTCCTTCTTCAGAGGACTTGAACGCATGTGAGAGCAGCAGGGAGAAGAAAATCCCAAACAGTGTAGGTGCGAGAACACAGCCCTGTTTCACGCCACTCAGGATATGAAAGGGGTCCCATGAGGCGTCGCTATGCTGAATTGTGCCTTTCATATTGTCATGGAATGAGGTGAAGATACTTAGTAGCTTTGGTGGACATCCGATCTTTTCTAGTAGTCTGAAAAGACCACGTCTGCTGACAAGGTCAAAGGCTTTGGTGCGATCAATGAAAGCAACGTAGAGGGGCATCTGTTGTTCGCGGCATTTCTCCTGTAGCTGACGAAGGGAGAACAGCATGTCAATGGTCGATCTCTCTGCTCGAAAGCCACACTGTGCCTCAGGGTCGACACGTTCGGCCAGCTTCTGGAGCCTGTTTAACGCGATTCGAGTGTGACTAAGGTTGTACATCCTGGCTTATCCCTATAGACTCTTTAAATGATGTGAAAAGCCTGGTTAGGTCTTCATGTTGTTTTGCCTCTCCGTGCAAAAGCATGTTGTTCAATTTTCCTAGCCATTCTGTGTTCGCTAATCTGATAGTTGGAGGTTCAATCTGAGAACTTCAACAGTCCCGAATACCTGACATACCATACTGGCTTATCCTCCTCCCTGCAATAATATTGCTTTAACATATTGATGTGACACAACCGGTTCTTCTTCCGGTGATCAGGGATGTCAATCAAGTAATCTACCTTACCCTCCTTTTTCCTCAACTGAGGATTCCCCCCCACTTTTGTTGACAGGGCCTTCAACCATGTCCAGCCCATTTCCCGTACCTCTGCCCTCAACCCTTCCCCTCCCTCCCAGAACCGTGACAGGGTTCCCCTTGTCCTCACTTTCCACCCCATCATCCTCTGCCATTTCCGCTACCTCCAGCATGATGCCACTACCAAATGCATCTTCCCCTCCCTTCCCCTGTCAGCATTCCGAAGGTATCGTTCCCTCCGCGACACCCTGGTCCACTCCTCCATTACCCCCACCACCTCGTCCCCATCCCATGGCACCTTCCCCTGCAATCGTGTAAGGAGGTGTAATACCTGCCCATTTACCTCCTCTCTCCTTACTCTCCCAGGCCCCAAACACTCCTTTCAGGTGAAGCAGCGATTTACTTGTACTTCTTTCTATGTATTCGCTGCTCACAATGTGGTCTCCTCTACATTGGGGAGACCAAGCACATACTGGGTGACCGCTTTGCGGAACACCTCCACTCGGTCCGCAAGCAGGACCCTGAGTTTCTGGTTGCTTGCCATTTCAACACTCCCCCCTGCTCTCATGCTCACATCTCTGTCCTGGGATTGCTGCAGTATTCCAGTGAACATCAACGCAAGCTCGAGGAACAGCATCTCATCTACCGATTAGGCACACTACAGCCTGCTGGACTGAACATTGAGTTCAATAATTTCAGAGCATGACAGCCCCCTATTTTACTTTCATTTTTAGTTATTTTTTCTTTTTTCTTCTTTTTTTCTTTTTTACATTTTTTACAACCTTTTTTTGCATTTATTTCATTTCATCTTCGTTTGTTCAGTTTGCTTACCCACTGTTTTTTTTTCATGTTTGCACTTGCTGCTGTTCGATATTCAGTCCATTAACACCTATTCTGTACTAATGCTTTGTCTTTCAACACACCATTAACATATTGTTTGCCTTTGCTCCATGACCTTTTGGTCAGCTATGTGGCCTTGTCCAATCTGCACCTTCTCCTTTGTTATCTCTTGCCCCACCCCCACCTCACTTGCTTCTAACCTGTGACATTTTTAATATTTGTCAGTTCTGAAGAAGGGTCACTCACCCGAAACGTTAACTCTGCTTCTCTTTCCACAGATGCTGCCAGTCCTGCTGAGTGGTTTCAGCATTTCTTGTTTTTATTTCAGATTTCCAGCATCTGCAGTATTTTGCTTTTAATCTACCTTACCCACTCTTTTAAACACTTTATACAGGCCACTGAACCATGCTTTTAATGCTTCCCTCTGTAACAGTAAGAACAGCAATACTTCATCCCCTGGTTGAAAATTGCAGATTTTTGCATTCTTGTCTACCCATTTTTTCATATTGGCTTGGGATGCTTTATATTGTTCCTGAGCCCTATAAAACTGCTTCATGTCCTTTGTAAGGCCTGGCCAGTAATAAAGTTGACTTATACATGATTTAGTCTTCTGAATCCACCTATGTCCTGCAAAAGGAATGTCATGTGCGAACCTTAATAATCCCTGGCGATATATAGCTGTTAACACCATCTATTGAACAACTGTCCAGTCTTCATCCACAAGTCTATTTCCTCCTCAAAATCCCATTTTCCATATGATAGCCTTCTGGAACTCCTTTCACCTCAGCTTCTGTCAGAGCCGTCTGTGCCATTCTGTTTAACTCTGGATCAGCTTGCTGTGTTGCAATTATAGAAGATCTGTTAAACATCTTACTTGGATTATCTAAATTCCCAAATAAGGTTTCAGATACTTGGCTTTTTGTTTGTGGTGCCACTTTTACTTCCGACAATGGAACCTGTTTAGCCATTGCTCGGGTGACTACACACGCTGGAAATATTCCCGGAACATGTTCCTGCAATTGTTCCGTTTCCCTAACTTCACATGGTTCCTCTGTAATTATAGGAGAAATTGATACTTTTGATCCAGCCAAATAATTTCCTAGAAATAGGTCAATTCTCTCAACTGGCAAACTGTGGACAACGCCTACAGTTACCACCCAGATATTAAGTCACTTTCTGGGCGTATTTTATATAAAGGAACGGGTATATATTCCCCGCCAATTCCATTAACTAAAACTTTAGTGTTTAAGGTGCTCTCTGGTGGAAACATTATATCTTTCCCCAGCAAGAGTGTTTGGGTTGCTCCTGTATCCCTGAGTATAATGATATGTTTTCCTGCCTCACTTAAAGGATATGGAGTTACTTTTCCCTTTGACAAGAATTCATTATGACTTTTGGGTGTCCCAAATTTCTCTGCAGCACCTGTGGAAGAGCCTGTCACTCCAGAATTGGCCTTTATAGCCACTCCAGGCGCTGCTTCACAAACCACTGACCACCTCCAGGCGCGTATCCATTGTCTCTCGAGATAAGGAGGCCCAAAAGAATTCTTAACCTGTACATTCACTTTAGTTTTTGTATCTGGTTTTACAGCTGCCGTTAAAGCAACAGCCTGGTCTGCTGTACTCTCAGTCAGGGCTCTTTTCTCCGCATTAGCCGAGTGTACCCCAACAAGTCCTATGGGTTTACCTTGCAACTTCCAGCATTCTGAGCAAAGATGACCCATTTTGTTGTAATGACAACACTTCGGCTTGCAAACCTTACTTCTACCCTCAGCACTTTCCTTTCTGGCCTGAGAAGGTGATCCTGGGGCATTCCTAGCTGTTCCTTCTTGTCCCCAGCTACTTGCCTTCCTTTCACTCTCCCACTTTCTATCCTTCTCGAGTTTATGGGGATGAGGTACAAAAGGCTTTGGCTTATCCACAAGCTCAAAATCAGCAAACATTTTCCCTGCTTATCTACCTTTCAAAACTTTCAGGTTATCTACATGAGTTCTCACTCTTGAAGGAATGGTATTTTTAAACTCTTCCAAGAGAATTAATTCTCGAAGGTTCTCATATGTGGTTTCCATCTTTAATGCCCGTTTTCAACAGTCAAAATTAATTTGTTTCACCCTGTCAGATTCTACATACATCTGCCCAGCCAATCTCCATCAGTTCCAAAACTTCTGACAGTAAGCTTCAGGGACTAACTCATACGCAGTGAGAATAGCCTTTTTTGCCATCTCATAATCTGCAGAAGCCTTTTCAGGAAGCATGGCATAAACTTTGTGAGCTCTGCCTATCAACCTGCTTTGCATAAGCAGTGACCAGCTTTCCTTCAGCTATTTCATTTGTTTGGATATTTTTTCAAAGAAAATGCCTCTACGTGCCTTTCCTCAAGCTTAGGAAGAGCTTGTATAAATTTAAACATCTTTTTGTTGGGTTCTGGGCTGAATTCAGATTCTTCCTGACCAGAAATTTCTCTGGATTCAAGACTACCTCTTTGTCTTAGTTCCCCATCTCTTTAACCTAAATTCCCTCTTTTCTCTTTCACTTTCTCTCTGAAGTTCAAGTTTTCTTATTGCTATTGCTGTTTCTTTTCCTAGTTCAAGTTTTGTTGATTCTTTTTCAGCCTCAATTTTTTTCGTTTCTAACTGAAATCTAGCCAATTCCACTGCATCACTCTTTGACTTACTATCTTCTTCTTCCTCCAATGCCAGATGTTGGGTTATTATTTGAAAGTTCTAAATTGGGGGAAAGCAAATTTTAAGAAACTGAGAGGTGATCTGGTGAAAATGGACTGGATACAGCTACTTGAAGGAAAATCAGTGGCAAACCAATGGGAGGCATTCAAAAGCGAGAATCTACAGGCACAGTGTAGGCATGTCCCCACAAAGATAAAGGATGGTACTGCCAAATCAAGAGCCCCCTGGTTATCTAGAAGCTTACAGGGTAAGTTAAAGCAGAAAAAGAAAGCTTATGAAGATCACAAAAATCTGAATACTTTAGAAAGCTTAGAGGAGTATAGAAAGTGCAGGGGTGAAGGGCGGCACAGTGGCGCAGTGGTTAGCACTGCAGCCTCACAGCTGCAGGGCCCAGGGTTCGATTCTGGGTACTGCCTGTGTGGAGTTTGCAAGTTCTCCCTGTGTCTGCGTGGGTTTTCTCCGGGTGCTCCAGTTTCCTCCCACAAGCCAAAAAAGACTTGCAGGTTGGTAGGTAAATTGGCCATTATAAATTGTCACTGGTATAGGTAGGTGGTAGGGAAATATAGGGACAGGTGGGGATGTGGTAAGAATATGGGATTAGTGTAGGATTAGTATAAATGTATGGTTGATGGTCGGCACAGACTCGGTGGGCCGAAGGGCCTGTTTCAGTGCTGTATCTCTAATCTAATCTAATCTAATGAAGTAAAAAAGAAATTAGAAAAGCAAAGAGAGGACATGAAAAATTATTGGCAGGTAAAATCAAGGAAAACCCAAAGATGTCTTATCAGTACATTAAGAGCAAGAGGATAACTAAGGAAAGGGTAGGGCCTATCAGAGATGTACAAGGGAACTTATGCGTGGATGCAGAAGATGTGGGCAGGGTACTTACTGAGTTTTTTGTCTCTGTCTTCACAAAGGAGAAGGATGATGTAGACATTGTAGTTAAAGAGGAGGAGTGTGAAATATTAGATATGATAAGCATAATGAGAGAGGAAGTATGAGAAGGTCTGACATCCTTCAAAGTGGATAAATCACCAGGGCTGAACGGATTGCATCCCAGGTTGTTAAAGGAAGCCAGGAAGGAAATAATGGATGCTCTGGGGATCATCTTCAAATCCTCACTAGATATGGGCAAGGTGTCAGAGGATTTGAGGTCTGCGAACATTATACCATTGTTTAAAAAGGGTGCTAGGGATAGGCCAAATAATTATAGGCCGGTCGGTCTAACCTCAGTGGTGGGTAAATTATTGGAATCAATTCTGAGGGACAGGATAAACTGCCACTTAGAAAGGCACGGATTAATCAGGGATAGTCAGCATGGATTTGGTATGGGAAGGTCATGTCTTACTAACTTAATTGAACTTTTTGAGGAGGTAACAAGGAGGATTGCTGAGGGTAGTGCGGTGGATGTGGTCTACTTAGTTAGGCATTTAGCAATGGCAGATTGGTCAGAAAAATGAAAGTCCATGGGATACAGGGGAATGTGGCAGGTTGGATCCAAAATTGGCTCAGTGACAGGAAACAAAGGGTAGAAGGGTAGTAGTCAATGGATGTTTTTGCGAATGGAAAGCAGTTTCCAATGGCCTGCCACAAGGCCCTGTGTTGGGACCCTTGCTGTTTGTGGTATATATTAATGATTTGGACTTAAATGTGGGAGGCATGATTGGGAAATTTGCTGAGGACAAAAAAATCAGCAGTGTAGTTGATAGTGAAGAGGATAGCCGTAGACTCCAGAATGACATCAATGGTTTGGTTGAGTGGGCGGAAAAGTGGCAAATGGAATTCAATCCGGAGAAGTGTGAGGTAATGCATTCTGGGACAGCAAACAAAGCGAGGGAATACACAATAAATGGGAGGATATTGAAAGGGGTAGAAGAAGTGAGAGACCTTGGAGTGCATGTCCACAGGTCCCACAAAGGTGGCAGTACAGGTAGGTAGAACGATGAAGAAGGCATATGGAATGCTTTCCTTTATTGGCTGAGGTATGGAATACAAAAACAGAGGTGTAATGCTGGAACTGTATAAAATGCTGGTTAGGCCACAGCTGGAATATTGCGTACAGTTTTGATCACTGCATTACAGGAAGGACATAATTGCACTGGAGAGAGTACGGAGGAGATTTACAAGAATGTTACCAGGGCTTGAAAATTGCAGCTATGAGGAAAGAATGGATCGGCTAGGATTGTTTTCCTTGGAAAGAGGAGGCTGAGGGGGGACTTAATTGAGGTGTACAAAATTATGAGGGGCCTAGATAGAGTAGGCAGGAAGGACCTGTTTCCCCTGGTGGAGAAGTAAGTTACCAGGAGGCACAGATTTAAGGTGAATGGTAGAAGGATTATCGGGGACATAAAGAAAAACTTTTTCACCCAGAGGGTGGTGGGTGTCTGGAATTCACTGCCAGGAATGGTGGTGGAGGCAGAACCCCTCAACTCATTTAAAATGTACCTGGACTTGCACCTGAAGTGCAGTAACCTGCAAGGCTACAGACTATGTGCTGGAAATTGGGATTTGATTGGGCGGCTAAATTTTTCAGCCAGCGCAGATACGATTGGCTGAATGGTCTCCTTTGTGCCATAATTTTTCTATGGTTCTATTATATTAATTATCACTGCTTTTTTGGCACCTGATTTCAACTCTAACCTCAAATTTGCTGCCAAATCTTTTAGTTTATTATTAGTTAAAGTTGTCAAGTCACCGAGGGACACATTCTCCTTTCCCAGAAACTCTGCTGCAACTGCTAATGCCATTCCGATGATACAGCCTTTACCCTTGTCTTCAAGAAACCTGGTTCCTTTTATTTTTTCTCTTTCAAATTATTACTCCCCTTCTAGTTCATGTAATTGGCATTGGATTTGGATTGGATCCTTGCTGAGCCCCCAATTAATATGTTATGACCGAGGTGGGAGTAATGCACCGTCAATTCAGCCCCAATACTCCAGAGGTCACAGCATATTATTCAAGTTTTCCCACCTACCAAAAATTAGGCAAATTAAACACTTCAGTAACCCCAGAATAAAACAGACCAAACTGGGTGTCTTTAAACAACAACTAATTAACTATTTAATAATAAACTAAATCTTAAACACTATTAAGATAAATTTATGTCCAAGGACCTTATAACTTCTTAGTTAACCTAAGCCTCCCCATGCACACCCACATGCATTCAAATACTAACAATGGTTAACTGGTTTTTAAAAATTGTATTTCTTAAGAATAAAATAAGTAGCTAGGTTGTAGGTCCTGATGAGTTTCTGTCCTGGTTGGTGAGGTGTCCCAGATTAGAACAATCAGATGCCACTCGAAGTCTCCAGGTGAATTTGACAGTCTATGACATATATGCATTCAAAGCATTTCGGTTGCAGCGGGTGTCACAAGGTTCTTTTAACAAGGAGTATAGCCACAGGTCTATTTGGATTCTGAAATTGGTAGTTTTTCAGTAGAAACTTGACTGAGAATTCCAGCAAACATGAACAAATGACCAAGAGTCCCTCTTGAAGGCAAATGTTCGTTTTCCATGGTTTTTTTCTCTTCTTAGGCAATGACACAGCCTGTAACTCAATAGTTTTTCTGCTACGAGAAATAGACAGCTTCTTCCTTCAGAGCACGCTTTGCTGGATTCAGACCAGTTGAAATCAGTCTTTATCCACAGTTAAAAGTTACAGTACACCATGTGACCTTCTCTCTCTCCTGCTGTGGCTTAAGAAACAGGTGCAGCTGCTGGTATACTGTGCCCAGTCTTAAAGGCGCACTGTTTTTAAACAGAGTGTTAAAGACACACTGTTTTAAACAGAGGAGAGAAAAAACAGTTCCATGACACCAAGGATTGTTTCAGATTTTACAGTGCTTTGACACTTATCCTTCCCTCTTATCTTCATTGAAGTGAATAACAAAATATAGTTTTGTGTGTGGGTAAATATACTCAGTATCAGTTTTTGATCAGTGTTGGCGGAGTTGATATTAGTTGTAACGGTGGTAGGGGCACAACAATTAGACTCAGCACAGCAGGGCTTAGGTGGAAATATTAACTAGGGTTCTCCCATCTGAGTTCTAACCAGGAATTTCTGTTGGAGAATGTGGTTGGACATTGGGAAACCACAATATGATCAGCAGTGATGCCCTCACAATGGACTAACCTGCCAATACTCAATGTCTAGACCCTTACGTGACAAAATTTAAGTGACGAAAGGAAGAAAGAAAATTTGACTAGGGAACTGTTTTTCAGAATTTGTTTTAAGTGATCTTATGTGATTCTGTTTTCCAACACTTTTGCACAATAAATAAAATACTGTTTGCTTACCAATGGAAAACCAAAACCATTCCACTCACAATCTCAGCTACATATCTCACTTGCAGATTAGTTATTCACTGTTGCAAAGTTAGGTCATTCATGGCCTATCTTTCATGACTTGTGGATGACTAGGTACTAACATCTATTGACCTTTTACTTAGCTACAGGAACTTGATCTACCTTTTTTAATTGACCTCTACCTCATTTTCCTTCATTTTGTTTAATGCTCATGCTAGGTAAAGGGAAAAATGGTTAATCTGCAAAAGAAAATATTTCTTAATTGTGTGCAGTGAAAGAATCAAAAATTGATCAGTCACTCAAAGTCCAGTGTAAAACAAAGCTCTCTTCATACTGCATCAAATCCATTTGCAGAAATCCCCCACTGTTGCTACCATCTCCCTGCCCTACATCTCACATTTTACCACTGATATTACCTTGTGAATTAAAGTGAGATTGTTGTATTAGTAGCAATTCATGGTACTATTTTTCTTCAGCAATCTTCTTCAGCAGGCTTATGTTCATTGGGCCCTGGATTGAGAATGCCCGAGTTAATTTCAATTGAGATCTTTTATAGCCTTTGCAGAAAGGAGACATTTATCTTATCTCTTGGGACTGAAAAAGATTGGAACCCATTTTGCTGAGATTAAAGGGCAGGATTTCAAGATGCACAGTCCCTACTTTCAGCCCATTTTCTCATTTTCTTCATTTTCTTTACCTCCAGCCCTGCAGCACTTTCAGATTTCATTTAAGCGCAGTAACGAGCTGTCCTAATTTTTGTCTTCTGCAATTGCGTTCCCATTTATTAGCCCAGAGAGCAGTGAAACTTGTTCGAAGAAATGTAAAAGTTACAAAGCCACAACAATCAACTTGGAAATAAAAAGGAGCATCAAATGCTGGTGAGAGATCTTACTTTGTTTGCTGCATTCTACATATAATACTGTTTTTAGAAACCACACAAAAAGCATATTACTGTGCAGCCAGAGAGTTATTGTACAAAGACTATTTTATACCGTATCTCTATTAGTGAAAAACCAAGAAAAATCTGTTATATTAAATTCTCGTAGAAGAGTTAAAGGAAGGGTTATTTAAAACTCATTTAACTGCAGCTAATCCAATTTTTAATCAAGAATTCATTTTACTGACTTCTAACTCCATAACCAAACTTAACAGTAAAAGATTGCTTTAAGAAGAGCTTTCTCCTCATAACATGTATTTTTGAAACACAATGAAAGGAAAGGGCTCTGTCGCTCATAAATCAGCCACTTGAAACCACACTAGTCAGACAGTGAAATAATCAGCTACTAGCCAGTGTTGTTACATTGCTGAAACCTTCTTCATTATAGATTTCATTCATGTAAGTACATTAGAATTTAAATATATAAATGCTGCATACTGTATAAATGGCAACTTCCAGAGTGTGGACTGTTTCAATCCATCAATTGGAAATTTAAATGATCTCCCATTCTGTGAAAGCTGCCATATTCATTTTCTTACTCGAGCTGCATTGTCTGTCTGATTCATTAACTACAAATTAAAAAGCCAACTTCCGTCTGTGTTCAATAAGAGAGCGATTAAATTTGTTAAAGAAGAGATTTTTTTGAACAGTTGAGAACTTTTGCAGATTTCACTGTATTTTGGGATTTATTTTTCTTCCTACACCACTTTATTGTGGTGCCGTTAAAAGTCAACAATAAAGAACATTACAGTATTAAATGCAAATTAGCCAGTATGTCTAGTCATTGTGTATGGTGTAACAGAGGGCCAGAGATGTAGCACAAAAGGATATGTTGGTTCCATGTCAGGTCTGTGATTGGACCTGCACGAGAGGCATCCAAAATCCACAAAGGATATCATGTACTTTAATCATCCAGCCCAACCATTTGTTCTTTCATACCATGCATTTATTGTCCTTAACTACTATTTTTTATTATTATTATTAAATTAGGGCTGACATTGCACGCCAAGAATTGGACTATGAAGACAAGCACAAGGTATCTGTAAATAATGGACATATCTCACCAGAAAAGATAAGATAATTCCATGCCTGTTTTGGTAGCAGCAGGTGTGAAACAGAAGGGCATTTGAAAAAAAAACTTTTTTTAGCAGGAATTTGTTGCCATGGAAAATGATGAGGGAGAACATAAGGAGGTGGAGGAGGACCATATTTTATTTTCAATTTATGAAAGCCTTTGATAACAAAAGTACAACTGCAGCCAAAGCAACACATATGCAACTCACTCAGGTGTAACACCCACAAATAGTGCCTATCAGAATGACAAGGAAAAGCTGCTTTTTGACTTATCATTTTTTGGTGCATTGTTGTGTTCGTCAAAGTGTGGGATGTCAATGGTGGAGAATGAAATAGCTCTTTCATTGTTGGAACTGCAGAACCAAGAACCAGAGAAAAGTTATGGCACAGAAAGAGGCCATTCAGCCCATCATGTCTGCGCTGGCTGAAAAATCTAGCTGCCCATTTTAATCGCACCTACCAGCACCTGGTCCGTAGCCTTTCAGCTTACAGCACTTCAGGTGCAGGTCTAGGTACCTTTTAAATGAGTTGAGGGTTTGTGCCTCCACCACTAATCCGGGCAGCAAATTCCAGACACCCACCATCCTTTGGGTGAAAAAGTTTTTCCTCGTGCCCCCTCTAATCCTTCTACTAATCGCCTTAAATCTGTGCCCCCTGGTAATTGACCTCTCCGCTAGGGGAAACAGATCCTTCCTGTCTTTGGAGCTGCATTGGAACTTCTGCTTGGCCCCAATGCAAGCATCTCTGACTCAACACATTTTCTAGGGTCAGAGGCCTTAATGTATTTTTGGGCTGGCACCTGCGTTACGATGCAACAAACACACCTACCTGAAGTGTCACTACAGTACCTTGCTTCCTAAAATGTAAGTGGCCAGGCTCTGCTTTCTCAGGTCACAGTCCTGAAACATTAACTCTGTTTCTTTCTCCACAGATGCTGCCAGACCTGCTGAGCATTTCTAGCACCTTCCGTTTATATTTCAGATTTCCAACATCCGCAGTATTTTGCTTTTATTTCCACTTTCTAAAATGTTTTTTAAAATGGCACAGAATTTACAGCCGAGAAACAGGCCATTCGGCCCAACGGATCTATGCTGGTGTTTATGTGCTACACAAGCCTACTACCTATTTCCTTCACCTCAGTATGTTATCCCAATTTGGAGTGATTTCTTGCTGAGATTAACTGTAGTAGGAAAACCAACCCTTTAAATCCATCCTGCCGTCCAAAGCAACGCTGTACATCAGGGATACACAAGTGTCTCTTGTGGTCAGAAGTGAAGCCCCAAGGGCCAGGATGTAGTGATGTAAGAAGTTCAATTACCTCACATGAGTGGTCAAGGTTAGTGAATGCATTTTCAAATGCTACATTCCATCAATTGCACCAGTAGCCTCAGCTACTGCTAAAATCGCCACATCCCCATCACTCACCTATCAACAATCCCAATGAATCAGGCCTCATACCTAACATTCATATACTTCATCTCACCCTCACACACTTAGCACTGGTGCAAGCCTCACACGCACATCTCACAGGTTGAATACACTGTCAGCTATTCAATCATGATAGCCACATCGCCCAAACAGATTGCACACACTCACTGACAGATTTCCCTTTCCCTTGCAGAACAAGTTGGCACACAACCAGAGGCAGCACGAACTAACTGGAGCAGGACAGACACACTACAAGTCCTGACCCCCATGGAGGAGACAGTGCTGGCCATTACTGGGATGCCAATTGTTGAGACCATGGCCAGCACAGAAGCTGAAAACATCAAATATCACAGTATCCTCATGTCTAAACCTCTTCTTCACATCTCACCCTAACCCGAACCCTCATCCCACACTTTCTACTAATTTACGAGCTGCAGATGGTGTAAACATGTACCTCATACTCCCCCTGCCCTTAACTCTTCGCACCACAACCCTACTCTTGTGCCTTTTTCCTTTCAGATACCCAGTAAATGCAACCTGGCCAGACACTGGAGGAAGAGCAAGACAGTGCTGATGAAGAGGCACTGTCACTGAGCCACCAGCTCAGATACAGACATTGCAAGAAGTTTAGAGATGAGGACTGCGCAGGTGAGACACCAGGCATGAGTGGCCTGCAGCCAGAGCAGGGGGCAAGGATAACACAGGTGCCAGCTTGCCAGCAGACAAAGTCGCACACAGGTTCTGCTGCAGAGGGCACAGATGAGGGCAGCCTACAAAAGAAACCTGGTGGTTTACGCAAAAAAATTCTTGATACATTGGGAAGCCCATTAAGGAGCATGGAGAGGACGAGCACCAACTTGATACAGGCCTTTGCATAGAGCTTGGAGGCCATCCTTTCCATTGTGGAAGTGGTGGTAAAGTCCATCAGCACACTTGTGGACACAACCATGATGTAGTATCCGATGACCAATGGCACAGCTTCCATTACAGCACATGCAGCAGCCACGCAAAGTCTGAGTTCTGCAGTTGAGGCTCAGACTGCTGCTGTCAGTGTACAAACTTGCAGATTGTCATAGCAGTACAGCAATCTGTCCTTCAACAGATCACGAGGGTTGCTGAGGCCTTGTGGGGTGGCAGTGGCTCCATAGAGTATGAGCATGGAGCAGAGGATGTTTCCCCTTGTGGGAGAATCTAGAACTAGGGGTCACTGTTTAACAATAAGGGGTCGCCCATTTAAGAGAGATGAGGAGAAAGTTTTTCTCTCAGAGGGTCATGAGTCTTTGGAATTCTCTTCCTCAAAAGGCAGTGGAAGCAGAGTCTTTGAATATTTTTAAGGCAGAGGTAGATAGATTCTTGATAAGCAAATGGGTGGAAGGTTACCATAGGTAGGTGGAAATGTGGAGTAATCAGTTCAGCTATGAACTTATTGAATGGCGGAGCAGGCTCGAGGGGCCGCGTGGCCTACTCCTGCTCCTAATTCATATGTTGTATGTGCTATGGGCCCTGACAATATTCCGGCAATAGTACTGAAGACCTGTGCTCCAGAACTTGCTGCACCCCTAGCCAAGCTGTTCCAGTACAGCTACAACACTGGCATCTACCCTGCAATGTGGAAAATTGCCCAGGTATGTCATGTACACAAAAAGCAGGACAAGTCCAAACCGGCCAATTACATCCCCATCAGCCTGCTCCCAATCATCAGTAAAGCGATGGAAGGTGTCATCAACAGTGCCATCAAGCAGCACTTGCTTAGCAATAACCTGCTCAGTGATGCTCAGTTTGGGTTCCACCAGGGCCACTCAGCTCCTGACCTCATTACAGCCTTGGTTCAAACATGGACAAAAGAGCTGAACTCAAGAGGTGAGGTGAGAGTGACTGCCCTTGACATCAAGGCAGCATTTGACCGAGTATGGCATCAAGGAGCCGAGGTCAATGGGAATCAGGGGGAAAACACTCCGCTGGCTGGTGTCATACCTAGTGCAAAGGAAGATGGTTGTGGTTATTGGAGGTCAATTGTCTGAGCTCCAGGACATCAGTGCAGGAGTTCCTCAGGGTAATGTCCTAGGCCCAATCATCTTCAGCTGCTTCATCAATGACCTTCCTTCAATCATAAGGTCAGAAGTGGGGATGTTCGTTGATGATTGCACAATGTTCAGTGCCATTCGTGACTCCTCAGATACTGAAGCAGTCCGTGTAGAAATGCAGCAAGACCTGGACAATATCCTGGCTTGGGCTGATAAGTGGCAAGTAACATTCTTGCCACACAAAGAACAAAGAACAGTACAGCACAGGAACAGGCCATTCGGCCCTCCAAGCCTGTGCTGATCTTGATGTCTGCCTAAACTAAAACCTTCTGCACTTCCGGGGTCCGTATCCCTCTATTCCCATCCTATTCATGTATTTGTCAAGTGCCAGGCAATGACCATCTCCAACAAGAGAGAATCTAACCATCTCCCCTTGACATTCAACGGCATTACCATCGCTGAATCCCCCACTATCTACATCCTAGGGGCCACCATTGACCAGAAACTGAACTGGAGTAGCCATATAAATAGCGTGGCTACAAGAGAAGGTCAGAGGCTAGGAATCCTGAGGCAAGTAACTCACCTCCTAGCTCCCCAAAGCCTGTCCACCATCTACAAGGCACAAGTCAGTAGTGTGATGGAATACTCTCCACTTGCCTGGATGGGTGCAACACCATCAACACTCAAGAAGCTCGACACCATCCAGAATAAAGCAGCCCGCTTGACTGGCACCCCATCTACAAACATTCACTCCCTCCATCATCGACGCACAGTGGCGGCAGTGTGTACCATCTACAAGATGCACTGCAACAATGCACCAAGCCTCCTTAGACAGCACCTTCCAAACCCGCGACCTCTACTAACTAGAAGCACAAAGGCAGCAAATGCATGGGAACACCACCACCTGCAAGTTCCTCTGCAAGTCACACACCATCCTGACTTGGAACTATATCGCCGTTCCTTCACTGCCGCTGGTTCAAAATCCTAGAACTCCTTCCTAACAGCACTGTGGGTATACCTACCCCAAATGGACTGCAGTGGTTCAAGAAGGTAGCTCACCACCACCTTCTCAAGGACAATTAGGGATGGGCAATAAATGCTGGCCTGGCCAGCGATGCCCACATCCCATGAATGAATTTTTAAAAATGTATGTTCTTATGAACTTGCTGTCCTCTTTCAGAAAGACAGTATTTGTCCTCCCACTCCCCCTTGCTGTTGCTTATCAGTCTGTCAGTCAGTCCAGACTGCTGCTACCCAAGCTGAGTTGGTGCAGTCTGCAGCGGTCCAGAACTGAAGGAGGTTGTTCTCCAAGGCCATGTACAGTTTCCTCCACTGGAAGTCAATAGCCTTCCACCAGCCATGATGCATCCAGTGTAACACTGCATAGGACAGGCAAAGGCACATGGAAGACAGGCACTAAGAGAATGTACAAAGCTGATTAGTTGACTTTAGTATGCAATATGGGATGATTACATTTATAAATTTGCTTTAGAATATTTATATTCTGGTGGCTTTTATTTCTGCATTGGCCCAAGTAGATACTATGATGATCAGTGATAGAGGGAAGGTGAGGTGTGGGATCGTTAGTGAATGGGGAATTGCAGTTGTCGTTACTCAGATGAGTTCTTCACAAGCAGCCCAGCCAGAACGGGGCTGCTTAGGTTGCATCCACCTTATCTTTCCCCTCCCCATGCTCCTGCCCCTCAGCTGCTCGTCATATAACTGGTTGCAAGGGATGTCCCTCAGGTTGGTGAGGTTGTGCAACATACAGCAGGCCGCCATGAATCTTCACACCCACTCTTCCAGAATGGTCCAGCAGCGGAAGCATTGTTTCAGCATGCCAATAATCTGCTCTATCACATTTCATATCGCAACACAGCTTTCATTGTATGTATGCTGCACATGTGTGCATGGGTTGCACAATGGAGTCATCAGCCATGTGGTCAGCAGATAGCCCAGTCACTCAGTAGCCACCTTTTGGTTTGCCATGGTGGCTTAAATGCAGCTGCACAGTGGACTGCTGTGGAATAAAGATATCAAGACTGCTGCCAGGATATCAGGCATTGATCTTCAGGATCCACTTGCTATGGTTACACATTATTGGATATTGAGGGAGTGGAATCCATTTTGGTTCCAGTATAGGGCAGAGTTGATATGCAGCGCTCGCAAATGATGTGCATGCAGCCAGTGGCACCCTACACTAAGGGGAAGCCTGCAATCCTAGAAAATCTGTGTGGTCAGTCGACCCGCTTGTCTCTGGCAAGAGAGAATGAAATGTTTAAACAGAGTGCCTCACTGACTGGCAACAGTGGATGGCAAACTGTGAGATGTCACAAACATTTGTAGATCAAGCTTAGAAGGAATTAGATGCATAAAAGTTCATCACCATGGTCACCTTCACAGTCACTGGCAATGCCTTCCTTGTCCTACTCTAAGGTTGCAGTTGTGGCTGCAGCAGCAGTGAGCAGGTCCTTACTGAAGTGCAGACATCTCACATTTTGGGCAGAATTTTATTTTGGCGATGGGGCACCAGTGATGGGCCGGAAAGTGGGGGCCAACCCCACCTCAGCTCCCAATTGGACCCCAAGCTAAATTCAATGGCAGGCAGGTAATTAACTACCTGCTATCAGGAATGTTATCCCTTTAAGGAACAAGATCCCACCCCAAAAGCTGCCAGTCAATCAGAGGACCAGTAGCCCAGCAGCGCCAGCAGGAATGGTGACCACTGCTGGTATTTTTTTTTTTTTAGAGATACAGCACTGAAACAGGCCCTTCGGCCCACCAAGTCTGTGCCGAACATCAACCACCCATTTATACTAATCCTACACTCATCCCATATTCCTACCAAACATCCCCACCTGTTCCTATATTGCCCTA
Source organism: Heterodontus francisci (assembly GCF_036365525.1). Taxonomy (NCBI): domain Eukaryota; kingdom Metazoa; phylum Chordata; class Chondrichthyes; order Heterodontiformes; family Heterodontidae; genus Heterodontus; species Heterodontus francisci. The sequence goes on along the minus strand of NC_090373.1, from coordinate 151,604,596 downwards.
CTACCTACCTATACTAGTGACAATTTATAATGGCCAATTTACCTATCAACCTGCAAGTCTTTTGGCTTGTGGGAGGAAACCGGAGCACCCGGAGAAAACCCACGCAGACACAGGGAGAACTTGCAAACTCCACACAGGCAGTACCCGGAATCGAACCCGGGTCCCTGGAGCTGTGAGGCTGCGGTGCTAACCACTGCGCCACTGTGCCGCCCAGAGCAGCACCGATGGAGGAGGCCCCGGGACCAAGATAAGTGGGGTAGGGATCACCGGGGCCAGTCAGGCAGGCGAAGGGTTGGGAGGGGTGGTTGGTGAAGGCGGCGGGTGGTCTTGCTGCGAGGGCAGCATCACCACCGGGGGTACCTTCTGTGGGCCATGAATTTCGCCCAGATGAGGGACCCCCCCCCCCCAAACCCACTAGGAGGCCGTCAGGTCTCACCTACCATTGTCTCCACACAGCAGCCACCTTAGTGGCTTAATTGGCCTCCCTATGGACTTCCCATCGACCACCACGCCGACCGAGGACAAAATGGCATGGGGGCAGAAGTTGGGCATGCTACCCGATGCCACCCATGCCATTTTGTCTGAGCCTCTGTCTCCTAGCCCATTGTTCCTTGCTGAGGATCAGATAGAAGAATTGCTCCCTGAGCACCCTGTTGAGCCCTTCTCCTTCTCCTCCTCCTAACTCTTCCAGCTGCTTGTCCTGTTCTGCATGGTGTCTGCTCATTCTGCAAGTCATGCTGTATTCCAAGGGAAATGCTGACTAGTACACCCATGTCTGGGAGCAACTGGATTGTGCAGAATCCTTGAAGTCAACAAAAACTCCTTCAGCAGCAGCCACACCACACCCTGTCGATATTTGTAAATTGAAACAACTATAGAATGCTTGTAGAATCATAGCAACAGCCAGAACAAATCAATCAGTAACTAATGTGTAAGTAGTTGATGATTCCTTATAATAGCATTGGTGGAGGGGCCTTCCGCTGCTGATGCATGCTCAGTTATGCGAGGTTAAGAGAGGGTATTAGCTGCAGTTTGAGCTCCAAAATGGCATCGTTGGTGTCAAATCAGCATTGAATGCTGATTGACCTTATTATTTGCCTGCTCTGCATACTTCCAGCGACATTCACTGCGTGTGCACTAACGCCTACACCAACATGGCATCCGGCATGATTTGCTGCACAAGTGTGCCTACGTTCCACAGATGCCATTTCAGAGCTCTAAGGGCACTCATAGCACCCAAAAAAGGGGTGCTAAAGAGCCCACTTGCCCAATAGTTGTAGAATATATTTTTTGCACTTAATGCACAGAGGGAATCTTCTTCAATGTCCCTGAAACTAAAGTTCAGCAGAACAGCCTCTACTGCAATAATGTTGCATTTCCTTTTTTCATTAGCCATCTTAATGACATCTCTGAGTCAAATGGTCAATCAGTATTTGTGCTGCATAACACTGGCATGACAATCTGAGTTGAGACTGATACAGCCCGTTTGGCTTTTGGATCCTTTCAGGCATCAGACAGTAAAGTCTCGTGTTCCAAGGCCTACATTGGATTTGATTCCAGCCCTCAAATATAAAAGGACTGTGCTGTAATGTACAGTACCACACAGCTCTGCACTTTCTTCAAATTCAGTGTGCATTTATAAAACAAATCTTCAACTTCAGCAGAGTCTTCTCAGAGTATCTATAAGTTTTGTGGTACAGAAGAACGCAAGTTATGTGGGGAGGTGAAATGCACAAGGGAAATGTGGAAGATTTTTTCCCCCTATATTAGCTCGGTGCACCCCAAGTTATAAAAACAGAAAATGCTGTAAACATTCATCAGGTCTGGCAGCATCTGTGGAGAGAGGAACAGAGTTAGTGGGCTGGATTTTACCAGCTCTCTGGAGACGGGGTGGGGGTGGGGCCCATAAAATGGCAATGGAAGGTGCGGGGTAGAGTGCTGGTCTTCTTCCCACCGCTATGCTTTTTTACCAGCGGCAGGGAAAGTGGAGGACAGCCCTCCCAATCATGAGGCCAATTGAACCACATAAATGGCCAATTAAGGGCCTCTTTCTGGCATTTTACCAGCAGCAGAAGGGCCGTCCACCACATGGGACCCCTGGCGGCCTCCCTGTGAGCTTGGTTGGGGGAGGGGCCTCCTACCCGGGCACTCATTGGCTGATGTAGGGGCCCCTCAGTGGCAATGGCCGCCCCCGTGGCAATGGCGCTATCTGCCCTCACTAATCCGCTCCCCCGCATTGCTAGCGCCTCCAGACCCCACTTATCGGGTTGGGAGGGCAGCGTCCTTCCCTGGCAGCCGCTTCTTCTAGGTGCAGTACCAACAGTGGCCACAGCTCCTGGTGGCACTCCTGAGACCTCTGAGTTGCCAGCCCTCTGATTGGTCGGCAGCTCCTGGGGGTGGCGGCTGTTCTTTAGAGGGACGGCAGTCCTGACAACAACTAATTAGTTGCCTGACCTCCGTAAGATGTGGCCATGGGTCTCACCAACGGCCGAGCTGGCGTTGCTCCCAGCTTTCCAGCCGGCCATCGGGAGCCCTGCCATAAGAATAAAATTCAGCCCAACGTTTCAGGTCAATGACCTTTCATCAGTTCATAAGTTCTAATGAGAGGTCATAGACCTGAAATGTTAACTCTGTTTTTCTTTCCACAGATACTACCAGACCTATTGAGTGTTTCCAGCATTTTCTGTTTTTATTTCAGATTTCCAGCATCTGCAGTATTTTTTTTAATTAGAATTAGAACATTACAGTGCAGTACAGGCCCTTCGGCCCTCGATGTTGCGCCGACCATCTGACCTATACTATTCCATTTTCATCCATATGTCTATCCAATGACCACTTAAATGCCCTTAAAGTTGGCGAGTCGACTACTGTTGCAGGCAGGGCGTTCCACTAGTTTGTAATTTTTTTTTTTGCTGCCCTGAAACACTAACCTTTCAGGTGCTGTAGGTGCACTTTAAACATTCCTGATTCTTTTTATCTGCATGTTTTTTCATGGTTGTTTAACCAAAAAACTGACTAAAATGGTGTAATTCAGTGCAATGTATGTGTATATATGTGAGCATGTACCTATACACAATAGTTGACGTCATGTGGCATTTCACATGGGGAGTCAAATGAAGGTGGATCTTCACATAAAGCAGGGTTAAAAAACAGGTGATATTTGGACCAGGCCAGGCAAACATAATTAAGTTGCCACTTTAATGACCTATATTCTGTCTTTATTTTTATGTAATCCTTTAATTTAATATATATGACAATGTAAGAAGACGAGAAATAATTGCCAAATAGGAGTTACACTGCAGTACAGGCACAGGAGACGGAAGATGCAAAACTGAGGTACTACATTGACACCACTTGCAGGACTATACGTGTGCATGCATGCGTGTAACCATCTCACTAGGGTGGGTTCTGATGAAACATTAACTCTGTTTTTCTCACCACCAATGCTGCCTGACCTGCTAATTCCAGCATTTTCTGTTTTTCAGATTTCCAGCATCCTCAGTATCTTGCTTTTCTGTTGTTACACTAGGAGAGGTAATCGAATCTGGGGTTGCACTTCGAGGACTACAAAATGAGTTGGGCAAAATAAGGGGCGACCTTCTGACTTTGTGCTTCTAGTTGACAGCCTCATAGACACAATAGAAATTCAAGCACATGCAACAGGATTTTCCAAGCATTAATTTAAATGGTCAGAATGTACTCGACTGGAAAGCAAAAACTCTCCACCAGAAGTGCGAATTGGAGAATAATTCCGAATACGTGAACAGGTAAACATGTGTAATGCTTTGTAAATAGACAAAAAATAAAAATGAGGGACATATGTACTCCAAGAACGGTGTTAAAATGACTAATCTTGAGGTTGAGCGTGATCTAGAGTTCTTGGTAGACTCAATGCTCAATATTTTCAATCAATACAGAGAAGCAACCAACAAAGCAAATACAACGTTGATCTATATAGCCAAAACAGTAGCATACATGTCAGAGAAAGTCATGATCAATCTGTACAATATACCATTCAGACTGCAATGTATGATCATGTTACTAGAGATATTTCATAGACCTCCAAATAGTGAGAGAGAGAGGAGCAAATCTGCAGGGAAATTACAGAGATGTGCAAGAATTATAGAGTGGCGATACTAGGGGCCTTTAATTGCCAAAATATCGAATGGGATAATTTTAGAGTAAAGGGTAAGGAGGAGGAGGAATTTCTGGATTGTGTTCAGGAGAACTTCCTTGATCAGTATGTTCTCAGCCCAGCTAGAAATGAGGCATTGCTGGATCTGGTGCTGGGAAATGAGATGGGCCAAGTGGACCAAGTGTCAGTTGGGGAGCACTTAGGTAAGTGTGATCATCATAGACTAGTCATGCAGAAAAGCAAGGAACAAAATAAGGTAAAATGTTTAGATTAGAATAGGGCTAATTTCAATGCAATGAGAAGGGATCTAGCCAGGGTAGAATGGAATCAAAGACTGACAGGACGCGCAGTATCAGATCAATGGATTATCTTTAAGGACGAGATGCTTCAGGTACATGCTAGGTACATTCTAACAAGGGTGAAAGGTAGGGGAACCAATAACAAGACTTATTGGATGATGAGGGAGATAGAGATTATGATGAAACCAAAAAAGAGGGTATATTATCCATGTCAGGTGAACTCTTCAAGTGAGAACTATGCCATATACAATAAGTTGTGAGGGGAGGTGAAGAGGAAAATAAGACTGGCAAAGAGGGCACATGAGAATAGAATGGCAGTCAACATAAAAGGGAACCCAAAGATCTTCTACTGGCATGTAGTACGCGAGTAGTAAGATGTGGTGTGGGGCCTATTCAGGACAAAGAGGGTAATGCATGCTTAGAGACTCAGGGCAAGGTTAATATATTTAATAAATACTTTGTATCAGTGTTCACTAAGGAAATGGAATATGACAAAATATCGGTAGAAGCAGAGAGAGTGGAGGTGGGATAAAAATTGAGAGGGGGGAGCTACTAAAAAGGTTGGCTATGCTTAGGGTAGATAAGTCACCTGGTCTGGATGGCTTGCATCCCGGGTTGCTAAAGGAAGTGGGGATAGAGATAGCAGAAGGGCTTGCCATAATCTTCCAATCTTTCCTGGATATAGGGGAAGAGCCAGAAGATTTGGAGAGTGGCAAATGTGATGCCCTTATTCAAGAAAGGGTGTAAGGTCAGTCCTAGCAACTACTGGCCAATTAGTTTAACATCAGTGGTACATGCATTTTTAGAAACAATTATCAGCAAAAATATCAATAGCGAAAAACTTGGAGAGGTTTGAGTTAATTAAGGGTAGCCAGCATGGATTTGTAAAAGGCAGATCATGCTTGACTAATCTATTTGAAATTTTGATGACTATTCAGAGAAGGTTGATGAAGGGAATGTGGTGGATGTTGTTTATATGGATTTTAAGAAAGTGATAAAGAACCACATAAAAGGCTGGTTAACAAAATTGAGGCTCATGGAATAAGAGGTTGAGTGTCCAATTGGATAAAAAATTGGCTTAAGGATAGAAAACAACGAGTAGTAGTAAATGGTTGTTTTTCAGACTAGAGGATGGTAGACAGTGGTGCTCCTCAAGGGTCAGTGCTGGGGCCAATGTTTTATTTTTGGTATATATAAATGACTTGGATCTTGGAATGCAGAGTAGAAAATTTGCTGATGACACCAAACTTGGAGGTGTGGCAAGCAGTGAAGATGATATGAACTATCTGCAGCAGGACATAAATAGGCTAATGGAGTGGAAAGACAAGTCATAGACTCTATGACTATGAGAGGCAATATATACTTAATGGCAAAGTTCTAAAGCATGTGCAGGAACAGAGGGACCTGGGGTGCATGTGCATTGATCTTTGAATGTGGCAGGACATATTGAGAGCGTGGTTAGTAAAGCATATGAGAACTTGGGCTTCGTAAATTGAGCTACTGAGTACAAAAACAGGGAAGTTATGCTGAACCTTTATAAAGCTCTGGTTAATCCTCAACTGGAGTATTGCGGCCAGTTCTGGTCACCACACTTCAGGAAGGATGTGAGGGTCCTTGAGAAGGTGCAAGGGAGATTTACCAGGAATGGTTCCAGAAATGGAGAATTTTAGTTGCAAGGTTAGTTTGGAAAAGCTGGGTTTGTTCCTTAGAACAAACGAGATTGAGGGGAGATTTAATTGAAGTGTACAAGATTATAACAGGCTTAGATAAGTCAGACAAGGAAAAATTGTTCCCATTAACTCGTGGTACTCTGAATAGGAGACACAGATTGAAATTTTTGGGCAAGAGATGCAGGTGGTAATGTCCTAGGGCTTGCTACCCACAAGCGTGGTGGAAGTGGAGGCAATCAATGACTTCAAGAAGAAGTTGAATAGCTACTTGAGGGAAATAGACTTGCAGGGCTACTGGGATCGAGCCGGGGGAGTGGAGAGCTGGCATGGACCCGATGGGCCGACTGCCCTCCTTCCATGCCGTAATTGACTCTATGACTTGAGTCCTGTGCCCAGTTCTAGTCACTGAGATACAGAGATATTCTAGCACTCGAGGCAATTCAGAGGACAGCCATAAGACTGTTCCCTAGTATCAGAGAGCTGTGGCATGATGCAAAACTGGAGAAATGGCCTTTTTGGCCTTGAAAGGATAAGGAATTTTATAAATGTATGTGAGATAGTAACCAGTTTGAGGAAAAGGTAGATCCAGGAAGTTACTTCTAACTGAACCATGAGAACAGTACAAAGGGCACAAGTTCTGACTATTAAAATGTAAATTTGGGACTGATAGCAGGAAGTTCTCCTTCACCCAGACAGTGCTCAAAAAAGTGGAACGTACACCTAGCTAGAGTGGCGATTGTCAAAAATCCCAGAATAAATTTTAAAAATACTGGATGCTAGGATGAAGGGAATCTCTAGTGTATTTCTGGATAGAAGAGACAAAAAAGGCAAAATGGTCATCTTTATCTGGACCTAACTTATGATTTCAGGAATATAAATTCTCCATTGACTGATTTTTTTGCTGACATTTCAGAATGCAATGACAGCAAGGTAATTAAAATTATATTATTTCATTTAGATATCTTATAAATGTAAACATAGGGGAAAACTTCATCTTTTACTTTCCATACTACCCTATAATTGCTCTATTGTGAGTTGTTCTTAGAAAATTTGCCAAACAATACCATATGAGAAGGACAAATCAGACCTACTGCCAGTGGACCCCAAACCAATTTGTGCAAAACACTGACCTAAATGTGGTGTGAAATATTTAAATAAAAATGTCTCTAATTCTTTGGGGTTTTTTTTTAGTTTGTGCATTAATTTCAGACAATACACAGTATGCACTTCATTTATTATCACAATATATGCCAAGACTCTGCGCCTTTTATTACACACAATAGTTCATCACTGTATGCTATCAGCCTAATGGAAACCCATTGAGATTTAGTGCCCATGTGTTCATTTTTTGATAAAAATTATTACAAAAATTCCATACAAAAACTATTTTCATATAAATCTTGCATTTCCACAAATAAACATGAACATCTTGAAAAACTGCTCACGAGGAGTTCTAGCAGTAGTGACTTGAGATTTAGTGCATTCTACAAAAGAGTCTCCTGCAACATTACCATGGGGTCATGTCAATGAAAATTTTATATCCATAATTAATCAGGCGGAACCACACGAGTTGAAAGGCCAGATGTCAAATCAGTTCAGCTGGATATGGGAGCAGGTGAGTGGAGGAACTTGAAAGGAGCAATTCTTGAGACCCGGGATGTTGGGGGGAACACACTCTTCTGTTACCGCAATGAAGTAAGCAAACCAAAAGGACTATAGACTGTTCGTTAAACCCTACTTCATTCAAATTTTGGAAAATTACTTCACAATCCATTGTTTAGGAAGTTTAATTGTTTAACGGTCTTTCATGGTGTGAGGGTTCAATGCAGTCTGATCCATTTTTCAAAAAAAAGACTAAATTTGACAGAAAACAATTATTGCCTTGTGTTCCCTTCTGGTGGTGATACAAACACGTGAAAGATCGCACGAAGGTTTCACCATTTCTCTCCAATGCCTCTCAGTTCTCTTTCACCTTTAACCTCAATTATTTTGAACAGCTTCTATTACAGCAACTGCAAAACTTTGGACATTTATCAGAAACATTTCCACTTCATCTTACTTTAGCTATAACTCAACATCAGTTTTCTCTTTGTTGTCCAGTGTTTCTTTTCCTTTATTATCACCATCCATTTCCTATATGGGAAAAAGAGAGGGAGGGGTGAGAAGAGGGATGGAGGGGGAAAAGTCTTTGCTGCTTATTAATTATTTTATTCGCAAGTTTTGGTCCTTGACACTGTTTCGGAATCTGACTTTGACCACCCTGTTTTCATACGGTAGGTAATTTTTTTTCGACACGGCATCATGAGGTAACTCGCTTGTTCGGTACTGTTTGCATATTTCCACAGGAAACACTCTTGCAGGTCATTGGAAACAAAGATTACTGTTTGTGCTCGGTGTGGATTTTCTACACTTTATGCCATTGTTTCTTTGCCAGGCAATCTCCTGTCGTTGAACGTATGCATGTTGATAACTTCTTCTGTTTTCACTATGACTGGTGCCTGAGGCCTGTGTTTCAGACGCCGTTGACACTTCAGAGACAGCCTGAGCTCCTCAACCATGGCACTACAGAAGGACCTCTGTGGGGAAAATTAAAGACTGAAAATGAGATCAAACTGCAATGCCTTGAAGCGACAGTGAAATCACATGTTAGCTTAGATTTCTCTGCCCTAATACCAGGCAAACTTGGCAATGATTGAAAGAAAAGCATTTAGCTTGCTACTTCCCTTTAAATAAAAATGACATGATTGCTTTTAAGAATAATGTGCTCTCTTTAAATTGTAAGGAACTATAGGAATGCTGTATGTACTGCGTCCAAGTTATCAATCAAATGCTTCATCTACTTGAAAACCACGCATACAGTATTAATAAATGATAGTCATAATATTGTGAGTCAGTATCTACTGTTGGAAGGAGTCCAACTACTCCCCCAGCCACCCCACCACTGCCTAACCAATCTCTAATAACACTAGTAAAACAATTAGGGGGAAAAATTTGTTTACATAGCACCACTTCCAGCATTGTGGTATCATTGAAGAACCCCATGCAGTCAACGCAGGCAGCAGCCCGTAGCGCTACCTGCTCCCGGGCAATCGTGGTAAGCCTGCACAACGCAAAAAAAATGTCTCCCCCATTAGAGTTTGCAAGCTGGAATGTGAGGCCGGATTTTCAACTCTCAGTGAGGTCAGGAACGGGTGCAGACATGATGTAAAAATTGATGTCCCGGAGCGCGTCACTGGATCCCGATGGCTTTGAGTCAGGCTCCAATTTTTAAAGTGAGGGCAATGGGAGGGAACGTGGAACCTGCTCACCTCCAATTAATGGTTTCCTCCCACAAGCCAAAAGACTTGCAGGTTGGTAGGTAAATTGGCCATTATAAATTGCCACTAGTATAGGTAGGTGGTAGGGAAATATAGGGACAGGTGGGGATGTGGTAAGAATATGGGATTAGTGTAGGATTAGTATAAATGGGTGGTTGATGGTCGGCACAGACTCGGTGGGCCGAAGGGCCTGTTTCAGTGCTGTATCTCTAAACTAAACTAAACTAAACTAATGGCCCATTAAGCCCCTAGAGGAATAAAAGCAAAATGCTGTGGATGCTGGAAATCTGAAATAAAAACTGAAAATGCTGGAAATACTCAGAAGGCCTGGCAGCATCTGTGGAGAGAGAAACAGAGTTAATGTTTCAGGTCGATGACCTTTCATCAGGGGGGTGTTGGTGCATGTTGGGACTGCAATTTCCAAATGGGATTCCAGCGCCTTAGTGCACAGTTGTCGGGTTCACAGCGAGGTGAAGGAAAACTTTTTTTTGAGTTTGAAAATTATGGGGCCCTTGGGCATCTTGTGCCGCATCATACACATTACCTCAGTTTAGGATGTTTGAACATCATCTTATTCCTTTATGCTGCTGGCCCTCTAAGGAGCTGCCTGCTCTCTTTGGCAAGGTAGCAGCAAGCCCCACCACGGCCACCGTCTGCCTTTGCCGCTCGCCCTCTGCAGGCAGATCCCATCTCCTAGAGACGCTCAATGCTTTAATTGGTCGCCGAGCTGGCCTCCTGCCCAATTAGGGCATTTACATTTCAAAATAGCATCGCATAAGCAACGCAGTTGAGGTGTGGGGTCAGGACCTGGAAATTATCCGGGAGTCAGGTTCCCGAACCTGTTTTGAAAAGTTTCCTTGTTAGGATTACTAAAAGTTAAATGAAGATTGTGCAATTGAAAAGATGACTTCTAATGTTACCATCATCTAAACTTTAACCCATGTTCAGCATCTGAAAATAAAACAGTTATGATGAGAGACATTTATCTGATAAAAAAAAATCCTACCTACCTGCATTAACACTAAAATACCCCTTTTTGTTTAATTCTGATGTTTATCAAGCATTTCATTTTGTTTGGACTCTGCTATTGCTAGCCCGGTTAAAAATTCTAAAAAGCAGTTAATGCAGTCATCCTTTAATCTGTAGTAGATGTTTTAGGTCAGTGTTCCAACATCAACTATGACAAATCAATCAAACCTCTTTTCATCTTTTAATGATTGCACAGAAATGGCTGAAAGGCTCAGCCCCCCAAGCTTTCTTTCTTATCAGTTTGTGACTCCTTCTGCCACTGCATCAGGGTACTCAAGTGATGAATCGTGAAGAAACCACCAACCCGGCAATTTAACCCCCGAGGCAAAATAAGTCCTACAAAAACGTGGACATGTGACAAGATGTAATTTTTGCATGACAAAATTAAATAGGAGCAACGTGCTAAAATGACTGGAAAAATAGAGTTGCAATGACTACAACTGTTTGATTGAAATTATTCACTACAATCCGTCAATTTTCTGTCGCTACAGCCTCTTTATTGCATAAGACCAAAAAAAAATCCGGAGTTGCACATTAAGGCTAAATGGCAGGGTTGGCAGTAAACAAGTTAAAGGTTTAGATTTATTAATCATAGCTCAAATGACTGAACAAAATTTCTCCATGGGGAAATGCAACAATTTTTTTTTCTCATTTGAAATGTGACCAACTTGAATCATTTGATCATTCTGTTGTCGGCAGTAAATAGGGCAGGGTCTGTCCCAATGCAAATCTACTTGCTTCAATTTGCCAGCCAAAGAAATGGCAAACTGTCACTTTTTGGTCTAATATTGGCAGAGTAATCATTGCATATCTACATAAATAAGCAGTGTTCAATTAAAAAAGAAAAATCAGGAGATGCACAGTAGAGACACAGCATTAGAGTTAATTAAAAGCACAACAGATTATGGCATGAATCAAAACTGCTATAAATGACAAACATAGATTCAGCTACTTAAGCCTATTATCTGACAAACACTGAATCAGTGGCAACATGGTTGTGAATTGAGATATGGATTCAACGATTGCTGTTCAAATACACTTTCCCCTTTGCTGTGTTATCTGTGTTAATGAAATGCAGTCGTATTGCTTATCTTTGATGTTTTCTTGCTGCACTGAAATACACTGAACTGCCAATAACTACTTAACACAATTACATTTATTGAATTGAGCACCATATACAATGGGTAAACAATGAAAAAAAATCAAATATATTCCATTTTTTGCAGCTCGAAGTACGGAATGAAGTTCAGAGATAAAACAACATTTATGGCATTACTGACATTTATGTTGTGCTTGAATTTATACCCATGATTGTCTCACACAATAAATGATTTATATCAAATACCACTGCATTAATGTTAACATGGAAAAACCATTGACATACACATTTAAATAAATAAATAGTATATTGTTTTAATAAAAGGGCTTTAACAAAGCCAGTGACCATTAATTAAAACAGCACAGATTCTTTTTTACAAAATTCGAATTCTGAGTTCATATGATTTTGCTGTCACAAAACATACACTCAAAATTTAAGCCATATTCTTGTCAGAGAATCTGGACATTCATAGATAATTCAGTAAGATTTCACTCTAATGAAAAATCAGTGGGACTGCACTATACAATCTCCAGTAACTTACAGATGCACTGGAAAAGTCTTTTACCTTCTCAAGCTGTGCATTTTTTTTCGACTTGTACAGAAATTCGCCCACTGCCACAAAGATGGAGAGTACTAGGCCTGCAGCCAGCACTATAAAGATGCCACCAATATTCTGGACTCCTAAAGCACTGGCTTCTTTGCTCTCTTCCTCTGGACAGCCATTTCCCCTCCACCACTTCTCCTTCATCATGTGCAGTTTCCCCTCCTCCTGCAGTTGGAGAATGGTGATAGTGATCTTTTCCCTATACGGTGAACCTGGAAATCAACACAGTAAAGCAAGATTAGCTGCTGCAGTCTTTCATCCTTTTTTGTTTACACCACTTCCGACAGCCAAATCGCTTTACTCTTCCATATGTTCTCAAAACGCTGCACAATCAAATACATCACGCTGTTGTTGCAAAATTAGTTTGCTGGGAAGTGTTACATTGGTGTCCGTGAGGTAATGAGGCATTACTGTGGGGGGTAGCATGCGCGTGAGCCAAGTCCAGCCCAGAATTAGACCTCAGGTAGGGTTGCCAACAAATCATCAGCAGTTTCTTGGGCACTACAGAGAACAACTCGGAGAAAAATCAGAAAGGCATTAACAACAATTGTGTTTTTTCTTTTCATTTTCTTTGAACACTTGTTTATTAAAATATTGGAGATAGCGGGGGCGGGGAAGGCTGTTTGACTGGGCAGGGTGGCTGGAGGCAGGAGATCATGTGATAAAAGCTCAGGAATACCTCCAAACCCAAGCCTCAGGCTTGATTTAAATATTCCAGCACTCATTGTGCCTCCGGAGGTCGATCATCCTTCAGAAGGACTGAACATTGGGCTATTATTTCTTCGTCTCAGTTAAGTCCCCGGGGTGGGGGAAAAGCACAGCGGGCTGTGGTGTCAATCCTGGTCGGCAGTGGCTGGCAGGTGTATTATGGAACCACACTGACTTTTTGTGGTGGCAGCTCTTGCTAAGTCACATCCATGCAGCAAAACCTGAACCGAGCAGCCCAATTTCCCACAGGGGTCGAAAACATACGTTGTGCCCTTGATGAGCATAGGTAAGGGACCTAGTGCCTGTTTTAGGTGGCCACCCTGGAGGTAGTTCAGACATCCTCAGGGCACCTGGCATCACCCTGCAAAACTGACATTAATGCCCCCATTTTCCAGCCAGAAACCAGATGTAACAGTGACCAATAAACACAGATAAAATTGCCAATTTGTACATATCGGGCATTTAAGCATCAATTAAATCAGAAAACAATTACCAATGAAACTTTCAGCTAAAATTATTAGATACATTTCAATGCGCTTCTCTGTTTAGGTGAGATTTGACAGTGCATGGATTACAATGTACAGTGTTAAAAGGCTGATAACAAAAAGATTTACTACTTAAATCAGGATTTTGTATTGCTTGGATAAGCAATTGCATGCCAAAAGAATGAATGGTTTGTGGTTCAGTAGTTATAAATTCTATGCTTGGATCACACAGGGCTCTCTTCAGTAGTTAACTACATAATGAAGATGGCAGTGCAATAAGGTACAGTAGTGGCTCTGCTGATAGACCTGGACAACAGTTGAGTCATTTTTGGTTTTCTTATACTTTGGACATATTATGGGGAATTTTAACCCCTGCCTGGTGGAAATAGGCCACATGGGTAGTTAAAACTCTCCTCCTCCAATCCCACTGTCTTCCCAAAAGTGCAGATATAAATCTGCTCTTACCAGTGAAAGGCACATCCACCTGAAGTCAGCAGGATCATTTTTTAAATATGCAGATCGGGCTCCGATGACATTAGCGGGGCCCAACGGCAATATTAGCCGCAGGCTTGTGTGCAAATGCCCTCATAGCTTTGTGGCCTGTTGGAAACCTGCTGGAAAGAGGAAGGATGACCACATCTGCAAGCCAGTGGCCAGTTGGCCACCCGAAACAGGCGAAAAACAGCAGCTGGCAGGCGGCAGTGCGAGTTTGGGTGGCTGGAAGCTGCCAGACAGCACCAACTGAAGGTGTTGTGGCAAGCAGGTAAGGCATGTGGCAAGGGGTTTCAGGACAGGCTCACGAGAGGAAAATGGAGGTTCTCCAGGGCATTAGAGGCCATGTCTTTCTTCCTAGAGGAGGAAAGTTATTGGGCTGAATCCTATAAGCCCGCCGCTGACTTTGGCGGTGGGCGAGAAAAATGGAGGGCTGCACGCCAAAGAGCCACTGCAATTCCAAGCACAATGGCTCATTTAAATAGTTGGGGTGGGTGGGCTGCCCCCGCCACCCCCCCAATCACATGGAGGGGGCAAGCTGTCCATCCCCGGCAATGGCATCAGCTGCCTGTATGCAAGCGCTGATGCCATTTTTAATGGGCTGTCAGCCCTACTGGGACATTTAAATATTCAAAGTGAAAGTGAATTAAAATAAACAAATACATTTCCTATGCCCATCTCCCACCCCTCCCATATCAATTAAATTAATTATTTGCCCTTTCATTCCCAAAACACTTAACTTCACAATCTGACCGTCCATCGCAAACTGCACAAACTTTAAACTAGAACCTTTCCCACCATCCTCTACACCTATGATGTTCATTTGACCCCGTTCCCCATCCCCCCCATGCACTGAGAAACTTACCTCCTCCCCCCTCACCACCAGTGTTGCACCTCGTTTCCCCAGCTATGGATCCGACGATGCGGCACTGCCGGCCTTCGGGGTGCAAATCGCAGCGGTACTTCAGGAGGCGATGGCAGACACATTAATTTGGGTGATTTAATTTATTTCAATATTTAAATGGCAATCCCGTCGCTGAGTGACGGAGGGGGGCCCCCAAGAGGCCTTGCCGCCGCCAACAATATCGGGCCGGGCCCTGCCCTGCCGGCGTCGAGGTCCGAGGCAGGCCTAATCTGTGGCATCGTCATGCCCTCCCCGCCACGGATCCCAACATAGAGGCCTCTATAGAATCCAGCCCATCATGTCTAGGGGGGCCTTTCCTCCTCCCAGCAGCAGCTGACCTAGTTTTACCTGACGGGTGAATGCTGTGGCAATATTCCTACTCAGGCCCATGTTAAAATGCAATCAGAGTTCCATTGATGTTATGGGACCTTGATTTACATGAATTCAAACACAATAGTCCTCTAACCAAAACAAAAGGACTTGGTGGTGTGTAGATAAGGTAAGGCTTTTTCTATTTCTCTTTTTTTTTATCGTGAGATTGGTAAAAACTTTTCGTTCCTTTTTCATTTATCTAGGTTAAGCTTAAAATTAAAAATGGCAGGAGATCTCAGACCCGTGTTATGCTCCTCTTGCTCAATGTGGGAACTCAGGGACACGGCTGATGTCCCCGACTCCTTCACCTGCTGGAAGTGTGTCCAGCTGTTAGACCACATGACGGCTCTGGAGTAGCGGATGGACTCACTTTGGAGCATCCGCGATGCTGAGGAGATCGTGGATAGCACGTTTAGCGAATTGGTCACACCGCAGATTAGGATTGCTGAGGGAGAAAGGGAATGGGTGACCAAAAGGCAGAGAAAGAGCAGGAAGGCAGTGCCGGTGTCCCCTGCAGTCATCTCCCTCCAAAACAGGTATACCGTTTTGGATACTGTTGAGGGAGATGGCTCACCAGGGGAAGGCAGCAGTAGCCAGGTTCATGGCACCATGGCTGGCTCTGCTGTTCGGAAGGGCGGGAAAAAGAGTGGAAGGGCTATAGTCATCGGGGATTCGATTGTAAGGGGAGTAGATAGGCGGTTCTGTGGTCAAAAACGAGACTCCCGAATGGTATGTTGCCTCCCAGGTGCACGGGTCAGGGATGTCTCAGATCGGCTGCAGAACATTCTGAAGGGGGAGGGTGAACAGCCAGTTGTCGTTGTGCACATAGGCACCAATGATGTAGGTAAAAAACGGGATGAGGTCCTGCAAGCAGAATTTAGGGAGTTAGGAGCCAAGTTAAAAAGTAGGACCTCAGAGGTAGTAATCTCAGGATTGCTACCAGTGCCACGTGATAGTCAGAGAAGAAATGAAAGAATAGTCAGGATGAATGCGTGGCTTGAGAGATGGTGCAGGAGGGATGGGTTCAGATTTTTGGGACATTGGGACCGGTTCTGGGGGAGGTGGGACTATCACAAATTGGACGGTCAACACCTGGGCCGGACTGGAACCAATGTCCTTGGGGGTGCTTTTGCTAAGGCTGTTGGGGAGGGTTTAAACTAATGTGGCAGGGGGATGGGAACCAAATGAGGAGGTCAGTGGACAGTAAGGAGGTAGTAACTAAAGCCTGTAAGGAACTAGATAATGAAGTCAGCGTGACAAAGGGAAAGAGTAGGCAGGGAGCAGATGATGTACGCAAAGGGACTGCTGGTCTGAGGTGCATTTGGTTTAATGCAAGAAGTGTAGTAGGTAAGGCAGATGAACTTAGGGCTTGGATTAGTACCTGGGAGTATGATGTTACTGCTATTACTGAGACTTGGTTGAGGGAAGGGCATGATTGGCAACTAAATATCCCAGGATATCGATGCTTCAGGCGGGATAGAGAGGGAGGTAAAAGGGGTGGAGGAGTTGCATTACTGGTCAAAGAGGATATCACAGCTGTGCTGAAGGAGGGCACTATGGAGGACTCGAGCAGTGAGGCAATATGGGCAGAACTCAGAAATAGGAAGGGTGCAGTAACAATGTTGGGGCCTCCCAACAGCGAGCGTGAGATAGAGGTACAAATATGTAAACAGATTATGGAAAGATGTAGGAGCAACAGGGTGGTGGTGATAGGAGATTTTAATTTTCCCAACATTGACTGGGATTCACTTAGTGTTACAGGTCTAGATGGAGCAGAATTTGTAAGGAGCATCCAGGAGGGTTTTCTGGAGCAGTATGTAAATAGTCCAACTCGGGAAGGGGCCATACTGGACCTGGTGTTGGGGAATGAGCCCGGCCAGATGGTTGAAGTTTTAGTAGGGGACTACTTTGGGAATAGTGATCACAATTCTGTAAGTTTTAGAATACTCATGGACAAAGACGAGAGTGGTCCTAAAGGAAGAGTGCTAAATTGGGGGAAGGCCAACTATACCAAAATTCGGCAGGAGCTGGGGAATGTAGATTGGGAGCAGCTGTTTGAAGGTAAATCCACGTTTGATATGTGGGAGGCCTTTAAAAAGAGGTTGATTAGCGTGCAGGAGAGACATGTTCCTGTGAAAATGAGGGATAGAAATGGCAAGATTAGGGAACCATGGATGACAGGTGAAATTGTGAGACTAGCTAAGAGGAAAAAGGAAGCATGCATAAGGTCTAGGAGGCTGAAGAAAGACGAAGCTTTGAAAGAATATCGGGAATGTAGGACCAATCTGAAACGAGGAATTAAGAGGGCTAAAAGGGGTCATGAAATATCTTTAGCAAACAGGGTTAAGGAAAATCCCAAAGCCTTTTATTCATATATAAGGAGCAAGAGGGTAACTAGAGAAAGGATTGGCCCACTCAAGGACAAAGGAGGAAAGTTATGCGTGGAGTCAGAGAAAATGGGTGAGATTTTAAACGAGTACTTTGCATCGGTATTCACCGAGGAGAGGGACATGACAGATGTTGAGGTTAGGGATAGATGTTTGATTACTCCAGGTCAAGTCGGCATAAGGAGGGAGGAAGTGTTGGGTATTCTAAAAGGCATTAAGGTGGACAAGTCTCCAGGTCCGGATGGGATCTATCCCAGGTTCCTTAGGGAAGCGAGAGAGGAAATAGCTGGGGCCTTAACAGATATCTTTGCAGCATCCTTAAACACGGGTGAGGTCCCGGAGGACTGGAGAATTGCTAATGTTGTTCCCTTGTTTAAGAAGGGTAGCAGGGAAAATCCAGGTAATTATAGACCTGTGAGCCTGACGTCAGTGGTAGGGAAGCTGCTGGAGAAGATACTGAGGGATAGGATCTATTCCCATTTGGAAGAAAATGGGCTTATCAGTGATAGGCAACATGGTTTTGTGCAGGGAAGGTCATGTCTTACCAATTTAATAGAATTCTTTGAGGAAGTGACAAAGTTGATTGATGAGGGAAGGGCTGTAGATGTCATATACATGGACGTCAGTAAGGCGTTTGATAAGGTTCCCCATGGTAGGCTGATGGACAAAGTGAAGTCGCATGGGGTCCAGGGTGTACTAGCTAGATGGATAAAGAACTGGCTGGGCAACAGGAGACAGAGAGTAGTAGTGGAAGGGAGTTTCTCAAAATGGAGACGTGTGACCAGTGGTGTTCCACAGGAATCCGTGCTGGGACCACTGTTGTTTGTAATATACATAAATGATTTGGAGGAAAGTATAGGTGGTCTGATTAGCAAGTTTGCAGACGACACTAAGATTGGTGGAGTAGCAGATAGTGAATTAGAATTAGAATTAGAATTAGAATATTACAGCGCAGTACAGGCCCTTCGGCCCTCGATGTTGCGCCGATCATCTGACCTACACTATTCCATTTACATCCATATGTCTATCCAATGACCACTTAAATGCCCTTAAAGTTGGCGAGTCTACTACTGTTGCAGGCAGGGCGTTCCACGCCCCTACTACTCTCTGCGTAAAGAAACTACCTCTGACATCTGTCCTATATCTTTCACCCCTCAACTTAAAGCTATGTCCCCTCGTGTTTGCCATCCTCATCCGAGGAAAAAGACTCTCACTATCCACCCTATCTAACCCTCTGATTATCTTGTATGTCTCTATTAAGTCACCTCTCCTCCTCCTTCTCTCTAACGAAAACAACCCCAAGTCCCTCAGCCTTTCCTCGTAAGACCTTCCTTCCATACCAGGCAACATCCTAGTAAATCTCCTCTGCACCCTTTCCAAAGCTTCCACATCCTTCCTATAATGCGGTGACCAGAACTGCACGCAATACTCCAGGTGCGGCCTCACCAGAGTTTTGTACAGCTGCATCATGACCCCGTGGCTCTGAAACTCGATCCCCCGACTAATAAAGGCTAACACACCATATGCCTTCTTAACAGCCCTATTAACCTGGGTAGCAACTTTCAGGGATTTATGTACCTGGATACCAAGATCTCTCTGCTCATCTACACTACCAAGAATCTTCCCATTAGCCCAGTACTCTGCATTGCTGTTACTCCTTCCAAAGTGAATCACCTCACACTTCTCCGCATTAAACTCCATTTGCCATCTCTCAGCCCAGCTCTGCAGCCTATCTATGTCCCTCTGTACCCTACAACACCCTTCGACACTATCCACAACTCCACCGACCTTCGTGTCATCCGCAAATTTACTAACCCACCCTTCTACACCCTCATCCAGGTCGTTTATAAAAATGACAAACAGCAGTGGCCCCAAAACAGAACCTTGCGGTACACCACTAGTAACTAAACTCCAGGATGAACATTTGCCATCAACCACCACCCTCTGTCTTCTTTCAGCTAGCCAATTTCTGATCCAAAGCTCTAAATCACCTTCAACCCCATACTTGCGTATTTTCTGCAATAGCCTACCGTGGGGAACCTTATCAAACGCCTTACTGAAATCCATATACACCACATCCACGGCTTTACCCTCATCCACCTGTTTGGTCACCTTCTCGAAAAACTCAATAAGGTTTGTGAGGCACGACCTACCTTTCACAAAACCGTGCTGACTATCGCAAATGAACTTATTCTTTTCAAGATGATTATAAATCCTGTCTCTTATAACCTTTTCCAACATTTTACCCACAACCGAAGTAAGGCTCACAGGTCTATAATTACCAGGGCTGTCTCTACTCCCCTTCTTGAACAAGGGGACAACATTTGCTATCCTCCAGTCCTCCGGCACTACTCCTGTCGACAATGACGACTTGAAGATCAACAACAACGGCTCTGCAATCTCCTCCCTGGCTTCCCAGAGAATCCTAGGATAAATCCCATCTGGCCCAGGGGACTTATCTATTTTCACTCTTTCCAAAATTGCTAACACCTCCTCCTTGTGAATCTCAATCCCATCTAGCCTAGTAGGCTGTATCTCAGTAATCTCCTCGGCAACATTTTCTTTCTCTACTGTAAATACTGACGAAAAATATTCATTTAACGCTTCCCCTATCTCCTCTGATTCCGCACACAACTTCCCACTACTATCCTTGATTGGCCCTGTTCTAACTCTTATCATTCGTTTATTCCTGATATACCTATAGAAAGCCTTAGGGTTTTCTTTGATCCTATCCGCCAATGACTTCTCGTGTCCTCTCCTTGCTCTTCTTAGCCCTCCCTTTAGATCCTTCCTGGCTAGCTTGTAACTCTCAAGCGCCCTAACTGAGCCTTCACGTCTCATCCTAACATAAGCCGCCCTCTTCCTCTTGACAAGCGCTTCAACTTCTTGAGTAAACCACGGCTCCCTTGCTCGACAACTTCCTCCCTGCCTGACAGGTACATACTTATCAAGGACACGCATTAGCTGCTCCTTGAATAAGCTCCACATTTCGTTTGTGCCCATCCCCTGCAGTTTCCTTCCCCATCCTACACATCCTAAATCTTGCCTAATCGCGTCATAATTTCCTTTCCCCCAGCTATAATTCTTGCCCTGTGGTATATACCTGTCCCTGCCCATCGCTAAGGTAAACCTAACCGAATTGTGATCACTATCGCCAAAGTGCTCACCTACATCTAAATCGAACACCTGGCCGGGTTCATTACCCAGTACCAAATCCAATGTGGCATCGCCCCTGGTTGGCCTGTCCACATACTGTGTCAGAAAACCCTCCTGCACACACTGGACAAAAACAGACCCATCTAAAGTACTCGAACTATAGTATTTCCAGTCAATATTTGGAAAGTTAAAGTCCCCCATAACCACTACCCTGTTACTCTCGCTCCTGTCGAGAATCATCTTCGCTATCCTTTCCTCTACATCTCTGGAACTATTCGGAGGTCTATAGAAAACTCCCAACAGGGTGACCTCTCCTCTCCTGTTTCTAACCTCGGCCCATACTACCTCAGTAGACGAGTCCTCAAACGTCCTTTCTGCCGCTGTAATACTTTCCTTGATTAACAATGCCACACCCCCCCCTCTTTTACCCTCTTCTCTGTTCTTTCTGAAACATCTAAATCCCGGAACCTGCAACATCCATTCCTGCCCCTGCTCTACCCATGTCTCCGAAATGGCCACAACATCAGGATCCCAGGTACCAACCCATGCTGCAAGCTCACCCACCTTATTCCGGATGCTCCTGGCGTTGAAGTAGACACACTTTAAACCAAGTTCTTGCTTGCCAGTGCCCTCTTGCGTCCCTGTAACCTTATCCCCTACCTCACTACTCTCAACAGCCTGTACACTGGCACTGCAATTTAGGTTCCCATTCCCCTGCTGATTTAGTTTAAATCCCCCCGAAGAGCACTAACAAATCTCCCCCCCAGGATATTGGTACCCCTCTGGTTCAGGTGAAGACCATCCTGTTTGTAGAGGTCCCACCTACCCCAGAAAGAGCCCCAATTATCCAGGAAACCAAAACCCTCCCTCCTACACCATCCCTGCAGCCACGTGTTCAACTCCTCTCTCTCCCTATTCCTCTCTTCGCTAGCACGTGGCACAGGCAACAACCCAGAGATAACAACTCTGGTTGTTCTCGCTCTAAGCTTCCACCCTAGCTCCCTGAATTTCTGCCTTAAATCCCCATCTCTCTTCCTACCTATGTCGTTGGTGCCTATGTGGACCACGACTTGGGGGTGCTCCCCCTCCCCCTTAAGGATCCCAAAAACACGATCGGAGACATCACGTACCCTGGCACCTGGGAGGCAACACACCAACCGTGAGTCTCTCTCGTTCCCACAGAACCTCCTATCTGTTCCCCTGTCAGGGGACTGTCAGAGAATATAGATAGATTGGAGAGTTGGGCAGAGAAATGGCAGATGGAGTTCAATCAGGGCAAATGCGAGGTGATGCATTTTGGAAGATCCAATTCAAGAGTGAACTATTCAGTAAATGGAAAAGTCCTGGGGAAAATTGATGTACAGAGAGATTTGGGTGTTCAGGTCCATTGTTCCCTGAAGGTAGCAGCGCAGGTCAATAGAGTGGTCAAGAAGGCATACGGCATGCTTTCCTTCATCGGACGGGGTATTGAGTACAAGAGTTGGCAGGTCATGTTACAGTTGTATAAGACTTTGGTTCGGCCATGTTTGGAATACTGCGTGCAGTTCTGGTCGCCACATTACCAAAAGGATGTAGATGCTTTGGAGAGGGTGCAGAGGAGGTTCACCAGGATGTTGCCTGGTATGGAGGGCACTAGCTATGAAGAGAGGTTGAGTAGATTAGGATTATTTTCATTAGAAAGACGGAGGTTGAGGGGGGACCTGATTGAGGTGTACAAAATCATGAGAGGTATAGACAGGGTTGATAGCAAGAAGCTTTTTCCCAGAGTGGGGGATTCAATTACTAGGGGTCACAAGTTCAAAGTGAGAGGGGAAAAGTTTCGGGGGGATATGCGTGGAAAGTTCTTTACGCAGAGGGTGGTGGGTGCCTGGAATGCATTGCCAGCGGAAGTGGTAGACGCGGGCACGATAGCGTCTTTTAAGATGTATCTAGACAGATACATGAATGGGCAGGAAGC
This sequence comes from Heterodontus francisci, assembly GCF_036365525.1. Taxonomy (NCBI): domain Eukaryota; kingdom Metazoa; phylum Chordata; class Chondrichthyes; order Heterodontiformes; family Heterodontidae; genus Heterodontus; species Heterodontus francisci. Next base: position 151,581,982 of record NC_090373.1, on the reverse strand, counting down.
AAAGAGATACAGACCCTTAGAAAATAGGCGACATGTTTAGATAGAGGATCTGGATCGGCGCAGGCTTGGAGGGCCAAAGGGCCTGTTCCTGTGCTGTAATTTTCTTTGTTCTTGTTCTACAGTTCACACTGAAAATGGGAAAAAAATTTGTGAACAAAGTTGAAGCTACAAAGCTTCCTTTCAATGGATCCTCTGGACAAAGGGACAATAAAAGAAACCTTTTTTTTCTTTTCAGCATGTACTCTGGAGATAATTTGCCATCTGAGCTATAAGTCAGTTAGGGATAAGGGTTGAAAAAACAAATGGGAAGATGCGCAGGAGAAACAAAAGGCCAAGCAGCCTGGAGCGTCTAAGTGAGTTTTGCCCCATAGACAGTTATAGTGCTACTTGTTGTATTAATATAAATGTGCATCAGTTAAAGTTATTACATTATGGGCAGAATTTTCGGGCTCCCAAAGTCAGGAACGGAGGTGGTGGAGGTGGGTGGGGGGGGGGGGGGGGGGGGTGGGGGTTGTGGGGGGGGTGGGGGAGAGGGGAGGCTGAAAATGCCAGTCAATTTCAAGACGCTAATCCTGCACCAGCAATAATCACCAGGGCGGGGACAGTGTGGAACAGGAATGCCACTCTCTTCCCAATTGAGGCCAATTCAGATGTTTTTTAAAGGGGTGAACAGGTTACCCACACCTTCAGAAACAGATCAGCTGAAGGGAGCTGGATAAAGATTGTTAGGCCAGACATGGCACATGATGGCCCCCAGGCCATCACCCCAGCATCCCAGCAGGGCATGGGGGACTGGGCACTTGGTAAAGGGTCGCATCCCCCTGGCATTGTGGGGGCAAAAAAGCAGGAGGCAAAGTTGCCAAGGGCAATTGGGAGTCCACCTGCACAGAAAGAAGGTTCCAAGTGGCAATGGCAGCACAGTTGTCAGTTTTTGGGCCCAGTGGGGATGAGCTGCATCATCCTCCGCAGGAAGGGCAGAACCCTAGGCATCAGGAGGGCACGGGAGAGGAAAGAGGGGAAGGAAGGCAACAGAGGCCAACCCTTCAACAAAAGATTTACTGTTGAAGATGGCGATACCTGAAGATGACCAAGACCCAGTGCCACAGGAGACTGTGACTCTCCAGGCAGTTGGCCACAGAGGAAAGCAAATGGAATATTGTCATTTATTGCAAGGGGAGTGGAATATTAAAGAGGGATATTTTGTTACAGTTGTACAGGGCATTAGTGAGACCACATCTGGAGTACTGCGTACAATTCTGATTTCCTAACTTAAGAAAGGATTTAATTGCATTGGAAGCAGTTCAGAGAAGGTTCGCTTGACTGATTCCTGGGATGAAGGAGTTATTTTATGAGGAAAGGTTGAACAGATTGGGCCAGTATCCATTGGAGTGTAGAAGAATGAGCGGTGAGCTTATTGAAACATAAAAGATCCTGACGCATCTTGACAGGGTGGATGCTGAGAGGGTGTTTCCCCTTATGCAAGGGACTAAAACTAGGCAACATTTAAGATGGAGATGAGGAGAAATTTTTTTCTCTCAAGAGTGTGTGGAATTCTCTTCCCCAGAGAGCAATGGAGGCAGGGTCATTGAATATTTTTAAGGCTGAGCTAGATAGATTCTTAATTGACAAGGGAGTCAAAGGTTATAGCGATTGGACAGGAAAGTCGAGTTGAGGCCACAATCAGATCAGCCATGATCTTATCAAATGGTGATGCAGGGTCAAGGAGCTGAATGGCCTACTCCTGCTCCTAATTCATGTGTACATATATTCGTATGTAAAACCTCACACCTTGCAGCTGTGGTCACCAGGCCCTGCCAATGGCAATCAAAGTCACTGTGGCCTTGAACTGTGGCTCCTTCCAAGGATCAGTTGCAAACCTTCGTGACATATTGCAAACAGCGGCACACCACTACATCCAGCTGGTCACTGATGCCCTATTTGCCAGAGCTGGACAGCACATTCATTTAATGACAGACGTAGCCTCACAGGGATAAAGGGCATTGGGTTTCGCCTCCATTGCTGGATTCCCCCAGATGCAGGACAACATCGATTGAACCCATGTGGCCATCAAGGCAACCACTGACCAGCCAGTGAGATTTATCAACAGGAAAGGCTTCCACTCCCTCAATGTCCAACTGGTCTGCAATCACAACAAGAGCTTCTTCCATGTGTGTGCTCACTTTCTCGGCAGCTGCCATGACTCCTTCATCCTGTGCTAGTCCAGGCAGCCTCAGATCTTCATTCCAACCCCCAAAGTGCGTGGATGGATCCAAGAGGACAAGGGAGATCCCTTGAATACATGGCTAATGACCCTGCTACGGGAGGCCCAGGCAGAAGCACAGATACAACCAATGCACCTGCTCACTAGGACAACCATTGACAAGGCCATCGGGCTTCTGAAGATGCTATTCTAGTGCCTGGATTGATGGGATAGTGTCCTCCAATACCCTCCTGCAAGGTTCTTGGTCATTGTTGTGATTTGCTGCACTCTATAACATGGTCCTCCAGAGAGGTGTGGAACTAGAGGATGGTGAGGCCCTGGAAGGAGACAGCTCATCAGGGGAGGAGCAGGTGCAGGAGGTAAGAGAGGAGGAAGAGGAGTCAGAGGGAGATGACGCTGAACAGAAAGGTGCCCCTGCTGCATGACGAGGTGGCCTCCTCCTGCCACCCTCTGGGAAGAGGACATCCCTCTATTCCCACATGGCCTCCAGCATTCAATCCAGGTCAATGAAGCGAGAGGCAGCTCTGCCCCGGGTGCCAGGCTTCCGGCTTCCCTGTTACATCTCGCTTCCCTCTGGTGCAGTGGAAGGCTTTGACTTCAACTACAGATCTCTCCATCAGGAAAACCAGCAGCCTCAGTGCTGGCTGCCATGGGGAGTCTAAACCCGTTCCACACTTCATCTGACCTGCCTCCATTCCCACCTCCACTGGCTTGAAAAGGGCAGGAAATCCATCTCCATTCTAACTAAGGACTTGGTCAAGCGAAAGTCTTAATTTTAATCAGTTTCCCACCAGACGCAGGTTACTGACCTGAAATCCAGCCCAGCACCTGTATCTTGTCTCCGTGGAATAAATGCAGCCCTATATCAGCATTCAGTTAGATAAGTACCTTCCTAAATTACCTTTGATAATAATCAACATAATTATTCATATTTTAAAATTAAACAATCATTTGAAAACTATACTTTATTGCTCAAAGTCAAATTTACATATTTGTTACATTTGTTCCTAAAAACCTTAAATGTATGACACACATATCTATCTACTCAGTTGTTGAACCCCTTTGTACAGATAGGGCGGCGCAGTGGTTAGCACCGCAGCCTCACAGCTCCAAGGACCCGGGTTCGATTCCAGGTACTGCCTGTGTGGAGTTTGCAAGTTCTACCTGTGTCTGCGTGGGTTTTCTCCGGGTGCTCCGGTTTCCTCCCACAAGCCAAAAGACTTGCAGGTTGATAGGTAAATTGGCCATTATAAATTGTCACTAGTGTAGGTAGGTGGTAGGGAAATATAGGGACAGGTGGGGATGTTTGGTGGGAATGTGGGATTAGTGTAGGATTAGTGTAAATGGGTGGTTGATGTTCGGCACAGACTCGGTGGGCTGAAGGGCCTGTTTCAGTGCTGTATCTCTAATCTAATCTAATACTAAGTTACAACTGATAAATATTGTACAGATTGTGCATAAAACCACAAGAAAAGAAAGAACTTGGGTTTAGATAGCGCCTTTCATGACCTCAGGACCAAAGCACTTTACAGTTGATAATGCACTTTTGAAGTCATAGAGTCAGAGATATACAGCACAGAAACACACTCTTCGGCCCACCATGTCCATGCCGGCCATCAAGCATATCTATTCTAATCCCATTATCCAGCACTTTGCCCGTAGCCTTGTATGTTATGGTGTTTCAAGTGCTCATCTAAATACTTCTTAAATGTTGTGAGGGTTCCTGCCTCCACCACCTCTTCAGGCAGCGTGTTCCAGATTCCAACCGCTTTACTCTCATCTACAAACCTCCTCGAAAAATTCAATCAAATTGGTTAGATACGATCTCCCCCTGACAAAGCCATGCTGACTATCCTTGATTAATCCCTGCCTCTCCAAGTGGAGATTAATCCTGTCCCTCAGAATTTTTTCCAGTTGTTTCCCTACCACTGATGTTAAAATCACTGGCCTGTAATTACCTGGTTTATCCCTACTACACTTCTTGAATAATGGTACCATATTTGTTGTCCTCCAGTCCTTTTGCACTTTTCCTGTGGCCAGAGAGGATTTGAAAATTTGTGTCAGAGCCCCTGCAATCTCCTCCCTTGCCTCACATAGCGGTCTGGGATACATCTCATCTGGGCCTGGGGATTTATCCACTTTTAAGCCCACTAAAACCGCTCATACCTCCTCCATTTCAATGCTAATTTGTTCAAGTATATCACAATCCCCTTCCTTGATCTCTACACCGACATCGTCCTTCTCCATAATGAACACAAATGAAAAGTAATCATTTGAAACCTCACCTACATCCTCTGGCTCCACACACAGATTGCCACTTTGGTCCTTAATGGGCCCTGCTCTTTCCCTGGTTATCCTTTTACCCTTAATATACTTATAAAATGCTTTGGGATTTTCCTTTATCTTACCTGACAGTGTTTTTTCATGCCCCCTGTTTGGTCTCCTAATTACTTTTTTAAGTACCCCCCGACACTTTCTGTACTCCTCTAGGGCCTCCGCTGTTTTCAGCCCTCTAAATCTGCCATAAACCTCCTTTTTTGTCCTTATCCAATCCTCTATATCCCTTGACATCCAGGGTTCCCTGGACTTATTGATCCTACCCTTCACCTTTATAGGAACATGTTGGCTCTGAACCCTTACTATTTCCTTTTTGAATGACTCCCACTGGTCTGATATTGTAGACTTTCCTACAAGTAGCTGCTCCCAGTCCACTTTGGCCAGATCCTGTTTTATCATATTGAAATCGGCCTTCCCCCAATTCAGTACCTTTATTTCCGGTCCATCTTTGTCCTTTTCCATAACTACCTTAAATCTTACAGAGTTATGGTCACTATCCCTGAAATGCTCCCCCACTGACACTTCTACAACTTGTCCAACTTCATTCCCTAAGATTAGTTCCAGTACCACCCCTTCTCTTGTGGGACTTTCTGTATGCTGGCTCAAAAAACTCTCCTGGATGCACTTTAAGAATTCCGCCCACTTTAAGTCTTTTGCACTAAGACTATCCCAGTTAATATTGGGGAAGTTGAAATCCCCTACTATTATTACCCTATTATCTTTACACCTCTCTGTGATTTGCCTACATATCTGCTCCTCTATCTCTCCCTGACTGTTTGGAGGCCTGTAGTACACTCCCAGTCAAGTGATTGCCCCCTTTTTGTTTTTAAGTTCTACCCATATAGCCGCATTTGAGGAGCCTTCGAAGATATCATCCTTCCTTACTGCAGTATAGGGTTGAATTTTAACAGCCCCTCAAAGACGCAGGTCGCGATGCAGGGGCCGGTAAAATGCTGTGGGGAGAGGCCCTCCTCAACCCACAATGTCAGGAAGGGCCCGCCTCCTATTACCGGCGGTGGAGGGACCTCGGTGCGGTCCCCCACTGCCAGGCAGCGGGCTCTTCATCTCCATATTAAAATGAGGCCTAATGAAATTCAAATTAACCTAACTGCAGGCGGCGGTCGACCCACTCTGATATTATGAACGTCGTGCGTGCTCCATGTGCCTTCAGAGCTCCGCACAGAGTTCTGGGCAAGAACCTGGTGAGGAGGGGGGGGAGCTATAGAATTTTCAGGGCGGGGGGTTGGAAGAGAGGGGAAATCAATTTTAATTGGATATGGGGATAGTGGGAAGGGGTTGAGGGTCAGAGGGAACTAATTCCGGGGGGGGGGGACGTTCTGGATACTAATAAAAGTTTATTATGGGGGGAGAGGGCAATTAATATATAAATTACCCATTGAGGGGTGGCAGATGGGATTTAGAGTTGAAATTTAAATTTATTTTCATTTTCCAGAGATCAGGACCTTTAAATTTTAAAATGTTACTGAAGGGCTTGAAGCCTTTTAAAAATGGCATTGGCACCTGCGTGCTGGGGATGTAACGGCTGCCCCCTTATGTCATCAAGGGCGGCCGCTCCACCCCCTCTATGTAATTGAATCCCTGTGCGAAACATTGTGGGGGCTTCTTGGCGGCCGCTGAATGTGGGCACTGCGCTGAGTTTAAAGGGTGCCATTGCAGAGCGCGGTGTCCGAATAAAATTCAGCCCATAGTCTCTGTAATGTTGGAAATGCAACAGTCAATTTGTTCACAGCAGGGACCCACAAACAACAATGTGATAATGGCCAGATAACTTCAGTTGTGGAATAAATACATCCAGAGAAAATTGTAATTATCATAGGACTTTTAAAAATGATTGCCTCATCTGGCATTGTATAAACCTTTCCCTCTCAGACATGTCATGAGAAAGCTGGTATAAATATACTTATTCCATGCTGCTATTGTGCTACCATTACACTTGCCCCGACAAGCAATTATAATTCATTAAATTTAAAAAAAACATATTGCAAAAGCATCTTCTTCAACAAAAAAAACTCATGGACAAGGTGGTGGATGAACTTTGAGCTAAAATTTTGGAGTTTGGCTGTTTCCAGAAATTATCCAACTCAGGAAGTAAATCCACAATGTACTGACAATGTTCCTCAACTGTTTACAGTTTATCGGTAAAAAGGGGGAGAATTTATTCATACAATGATGCCGTGTTAGACATCTCTAAAAATGAATCCCTTTTAGTCCAGTAGCTAAAGGGTAAAAGTAGTTAAGCATTTTGGTTCAAACTTTAATTCATAAAATGATGTCCTAGTCTTTTTACTTCCTCCATTGGATGAGCTATGTCAATATTCAACCAACTTGCATGGTGGACTCTCACATGTTAGCCATTCCATTTGAAACGGGATAAAAATACAACAGACCTACACCATTTAGCACCTTTAACGTAGTCAAACATCCCAAGGCACTTCACAGAAGCGTTTCAAATGACACTTACCATGAGCTACATAAGGAGATATTAAGGCAGATGACCAAATGCTTGGACAAAGAGTTAGGTTTCATGGAGCATTTAAGAGGAGGAAAGAGAGATAGCGAGGCAGAGAGGTTTAGGAAGGGTATTCTAGACCTTAGGGCCTTGTCAACTGAAAGCACCGCCACCAATGCTGGAGTGATTAGAATAGGGGATGCTCACACGGCCAGAATTGGAGAAGTACAGATATCTTAGAGAGTTGTAGGACTGGAAGAAATTACAGAGATAGGGAGTGGCCAGGTCATGAAGGGATTTGAAAACAAGGATGAGAATTTCAAAATCGAGGTTTTGCTCAACTTGGAGCCAATGTAGGTCTGTGAGCACAGGGATAATGGGTGACCGGGACTTGGTGCAAGTTAAGACATGAGCAGCAGGATTCTGAATGACTGCACGTTTATGGAGGGTAGACTATGGCCAGGGGTGCGTTAGAATACTCAGGTCTAGAGGTAACAAAAGCATGGATGAGGGTTTCAGCAGCAGATAAACTCAGGTGGGGTGGGGGGGGGGAGGGGGGCAAGGCATTGGGCGATGTTACAGAGGTTGAAATAGGCAGGTTTAGTAATGGTGCGGATATGTGCTTGGAAGCTCATCTTGGGGATAACTATGACACCAAGGTTGCAAACAGTCGGGTTCAACCTCAGGCAGCTGCCAGGAAGAGCGTTGGAGTTGGTTCTAAGGACCAGAGTTTGTGGTAGGGATGGAAGATAATGGCTTCACTCTTCCCAATATTTAGTTGGAGGAAATTTCTGCTCATCCAGTGTTAGATGACAGACAAGCGGCAGGATTTTCCCTTCCGGTGCATCTCACGGACAAGATGAGCATGGAGAGAGCATGGATGGGGGGATAGCAGAGAAACTAGAAAAAGATGCAAGTTCACGGGAAGAGCACAAGGGATCTTAGAGGAAGTTTAACCCGGTGGGCTAGGGAAAAAGAGGGAAGCAGCAGAGGCGACTGGTCGGATGGTCTTGATTTTAGTGACAAAGAAGTTCATGAGCTCCTCGCACATTTTGTTGGAGCTGAAGGCGAAGGTAAGGTGTTTAAGAAGACAGTTTGGCGTAGAGAAAAGAACCCAGGGATTATCTTTGCATTCCAGGATGATCCTGAAATAGTGAGCAGTTTTGGCAGATGAGAGCAGGATCCGCTAGTGCTTTATGTGGTCCAGCGAGATCTGGTAGTGAATGGTTAAACCAGTTGTCTGTCATAACTGTTCAAGGCTGTGTCCCTTGGACTTAAAGGAGCGGAGATGAGCTAACAGCCTGGGTGAGAGAGAGAGAGAGTCTTAATGGAGACTAGGGCATCAAAGGTGGAGGTAAGAGTGTGATTGAGCAGATTGGTAGCTGTAAAAATATCATGGTGAATGGAGGGCCAAAGGCTGGACAGTTGGTATTTTGAAAGTGCAAGTCTAAGTGAATTGGGAGACAGTTTCTTCAAGGGCAGACACAGAGGAAGTAGAATTGGGAGGGGGAAGGAGGATGTTGGTGAAGAGCGATACAGGGAAGTAATCAGAGATGGCTTTGTCTGTAATTGACATGATGGAAATAGTGAGGCCAGGTGAGATTGCAAGGTCAAGTGGGTGGCTGTGAATCTGCATAGAGGAGTTAATATGGAGGGAAAGATTAAGGGAGGATAAGAGGGCAGTGAACTCAGAGGAGAGAGAGAGCATGATGAATTAAGATGGAGGTTGAAATCATCCAGGATGAGAAGTTGCTCAGTGCAGAGGTTGAGGGAGAAAAGCAGTGAAGATATCTCAGTGTATTTTTTTATGATACTGGCTGGGTGGTAGAAAACAAGGGCTTTAATTGAGAGGCAGGAAGGGAATAAGGTGAGATACTCAGTTGAAAAGTGCTGTTAATGACAGCTTTAAAGACATGAGCAGCTCAGCTACGTCGTGGCCTCTTTGCTGATGGTGTTTATGCGAATACAAGTAGCATCCACTTGGATAAAATATGTGCAGAACTGGGACAGAAATCATTTGCTAAATCTAGTTACAATAGAAACAACAAAACTCTCAGCGACATAATGCCATGATCAGGTATAGACAAAATTTCATCTCTAGTGGAGTAGTTGTGAAGATATGTTCGAAAATAGAAGTTTCGCTATTGAGACAAAAAACCCGCACAGTCTATTTTTACAAACTGAAGTGATTTTATTAGGGCTGAAATATGCATATTAGATTCATTGCTCCTTTCTAAAATCAATTGAAATTTAAATTTTATGCAGTCCAATTAATTTTGTTTGAAATCATCGGACTGAATAAAATTTATATTGCTGCATTTTTAATATGTTATTAAGTGGACTTTTGTTTCTCCAGCTGTTACTATGCAACCATTAACAATAGAAAGACCCATCTCTGTTCCGCTAACAATGATTGTAGGCCCTGCCATATATATTGGGTATTGTAGTCTAATTACATTTCTTCATGTTTACACATTTCCAATTTCCACTGCATAGTAAACCAAATGTTACAGTGTCTTAACAGGGCAACCAACATGATAGTGTGTGAAATAAGTTTTAAACTTATTCCTTTCGTAAACCTTCAACAAAATAGAAAGCCATAGTCTAGAAATTACTGTTGGCGATAACAACAAATGAGTGCTTAATGTGTACTTACGCTATTCCTCTGTCTACTACTTTAACATAGGGATTTACTCATTTATTTGAAATGAGTTGACATCTCTGATAATTAGTAGAGGTCCTTGACAATGATCAGGAGCAAGAACACTGGCTAATTCCACCTTCCTACCTCTGAATGCGAAAGAAAGTTGCAATATCTGCACAACTCCTCCAATTGAGGTGGCTCACTCTACCCCACACTAGAGATGAAATTTGGGCTATTCCTGATCATGGCATTATGTTGCACCCTGATAGTATATCAGGGGCTTGATGGGCTAGCAGGGCTTTACCTGTGCCCTGTTTTCCTATAATTATCGAGACATGCCAACATGATGCCACAAGGCTTAGAAATAGCGATGTTCGACAAATAAAGCAGGTCAATCAAGTGTTCCGTATAGGAATGCAAAAGTTTTTCCATGGGCAACTTCATCATGCAGTAAAGTGGGTTAGGCTAAACTAGGAGAACTGTGATCAACTTAACCTCAATCAAATCATTGCCCAATATCTTTGAACCTGTGGAACTATCCATAAAATATCCAATGAGAACTATCCCCAGGCCATATTCTAAATGTCGAAAGCACACTAAATTAGTATAATTGAAGATAAACAGAAAACGTCAGCTTCAAATAAGAGACAAGCGTTAACATTCCAATTATTCCAGACATTATCCCAATGAAGAAAGATGGGCATGACGTTAAGGCCAAATCAGCTAGTGTAGACTCATTGGGAGAGGCTGAAATTAGTCTTGGGCAGAAGAGCAAAAGGGGCAATTGCAAATTGCCAGAGCATTTTACACTCCACCCCAATTTCTTTTCCATTGACTTTAATGAAAAATAAAATTGAGCAGACAGTAAAATGAGCTGTTCATTATCTATTGTACACTTTACACTAAAGCCTGGCTCAGGTATAAAATTAAAACCCGACCAGACATCAGCCAACCTGAACATGACCCGGGCCCCGTGTCCTTTAATTTTTTAAAATGTCTGACCCGACCTGAACCCGACACATGCAGTCGGGTTTGGTCGGGTGGCCAGACTTTACTGCAGAGTGTGGAGTCCGGACTGCATATTTCCCGCCTTGATGTCCTGAATATTCATTTGAAGATTACTTCCCGGAGCAAGGCAGCACTATACACATCCAGCCCAACCCGACCCGAGCCCGAATGCTGGACCTGGAAGAGAAACCAGACCCAACCTGAACCCGACACATGTCGTCGGGTCTGGTCGGGTTCGGGTCGGTTAGCCACGCTTTACTTTACACTAATATAATATAAAATAAAAACAAGAAATGCTGGAAATACTCAGCAAGTCTGGCAGCATCTGTGGAGAGAGAAGCAGAGTTAACGTTTCAGGTCAGTGAACCCTTCTTCAGAACTTTACACTACTGTCTAATCTCATCCCCTTTGTCCTGCGCTCAAGACCATGGAGAACCTTGCATCTGTTAATGCAGAGAAATGCACTACATACAGATCATATTCAGATCATAAATAAATTGATCATTAAGTGCTGACAAGGAAAGAATTTTTTTTAATAGTAAGAAGGATCAGGGACCAATCGTGATGATAATGAAAGAAAACATTATCGCCCTTCCAAGCATGCACGGATGAAACATGGATTAAACAGGTCAAAAATATAGAATACCATCACGTTACAAAAAAAAACACAAGATAAATGCCTTCTGGAATTTAAACAAAATCAAAGCCAACTTGTTAGAACACTCTGCACAAATCCTTGACAAAAAGCTGAGTAACTTAATCACAGAACATCGCACAGCCTTCCTTCACCTTCTTAAGAATAACACTGCAGCATGTCACAACAATTAAAGGAGTAATTATTTTGTCACCAAGCAACCTAGAAAAGCAATTAAACATCTAATCAGCCCAACAAACATGCTGAAAAGGGAAACAAAAAAGGGCATTATCTTGTCTTAGAGCTCCACATACAATGAGTTATCTTGAAGTGCAAAGACTGTTATGTCAGCAAACATGGCAGCCATTTGACTCACATCAGTATCCCACAAACAGCCATGTCGAATGACCAGTTAATCCACTTCTGACAGTGTTGGTTGAGTGAACACTGTCAACCTGATCTCTTGCAGAAGTGCATCTGATTTGCATTGCACAATGACAGTAAAGCTTGAGTGAAAGGTTCAGGTTGCATTGTCTCAAGATGACCAGCACTGACATCTTATCTTTCACCAGTCTGCGGCTATAGATCTTTACAGTGGTGTGATGGAACAGTTTTAGGGTGTGAATTTCTTCTGTTCAGGATTTTCATGCAGCTTTCAGGAATATGAAGAGCATTAGTCCTTCCTGCTACTGACCGTGTGTTGGGCCATGGGTGATTGAGACGCAAAGTTAGCTGGAGCTTTGAACTCCAATATGGCAGTGCTGGTGTCAAATCAGCATTACATGCTGCTTGACATCATTATTTGCCTACTCTACATACCTTGTGCGCTCTACCGCTTTCACCAGAGGTGTGCACATGCCCCCCTAGATGCCATTTTAGACCCCTTTGGACCTCTCAGGCCAGTCATGGAGTACAAAAAATCCAATTTCTACACCTATAGAGTCAAATGTAGCAAAACCAACAAGCTACAGCAAAATTGTGTAAAGATAAATAAATATGTGTAATGAAGTGGAGGGAAGGTTCATAGTCCCAGAGTCAGTAATATAAAGCAGCGGAGAGAGGGTTCACTAACTCAGAATTGGCAACATAATGAGGTAGAGACAGGGCTCACAGTCCTGGGGCTGGACTTTGAGCCCCTACTGTGGCGGGAACGGAGGCTAAAAATAGTGCCGCTAGCCAGCATGCTGGTCCCCTGGCTCCATCCCACTCCTGGGCCATTTTCCCGGAGGCAGGATGGGGTGCCACAGGTCTACCCACTCGAAAGAAGCATCCAGGAGGCAGTTTAGCTTTGTGGAAGCAGTCTCTTGGCAGAATACCAATAGGCAAGTGCTCCAGGCAGGCTTAGAGGCCCCCCCTGCCTGCCGGGGTTCAGCAGTAACCACAGGCAACCCTTTGGAGGGGCTCGCTCACAACAATGGTGGCCAGACTGCTAAATCTATTTTTTACTTTGATGTTGAAAAGGTTGGAGAAAGGTCGCCTCCGTTTTGGGGTAGCCTCTCCCTCACTCACCTGCCATGGCAGCCTGCTGCTGCTTTCAAGCTGGAGGGCCTCTAATTAACCCTCCAGCTTCCAGAGTCCACCCATCCTCCTTAATTGGATGCAAGTCTGTCTTTTTGCCATTAATTAGCCAATCCAGGGAAAATCAAAGGTGAGGCACTGTTTCCCACACAGTGCAGAATTTAATCTGTCTGTTTAACGTGGGGGGACGGAGAATCGCGCTGGAATCGTCCGCCCAGAAATCGGCATTGTGACATTAGTTCTGGGTTTTGTCAGCAGCAGGAAAGTACTAAGGCAGCATTGCTATCCTGTGTGATGGGAATCTAATTTAAATCACTGGGCAGTTGATTGTAATGCATTTGCATCTAATCCACCTCAGTTTAATGGTGAGTCTGTGATTTAGTGGACGACAGGTGGCACTCACATGCCTTTGGGTTCATAACTGTTAAAAGCTGGAGGGGAAAAGGCCTCTTAACATGTGTGTGTATAGGGATGTTGGAAAAGGGCAGAATTCAGCTAGGTTGTCACTCCACCACCACCGCCAACCCCCAACCAACCACCATGGTTCATTGTCCTGCTGACTGTCACTATTCTGAAGACTGTGCCATGGTACAGCAGGCCTACCAGAGTCTGTGGAACAGTGTCTCAGCAAGGAGTTAATTATTTGTAAAGGACCTGTGAACTTGTTGCTTTAAGGCTGCTTCAATGGGCCTTGCCATCTTGGATATTCTCATGAAATGGGTATCAGTAAACAGTAACCTAGGCGAGAGCTTCAGTGTTGTAACAAGGAGGCAGCCATGAACAGTGCTGCATAGGGAAAGAGGGGGGTGCAAAGGCCATTTTTGGACTGTGTTGCTGTGTCCTCTACAATACAGGTTGGTATCGCGGGATCTCCACAATGCGGGGTCAGGATCTTTTTTGCTCTACAAGTGGTTCCAATGGACCAGTCAGCTGCTATCATCAACAGGAAGGACTTCCATTCAATCAACGTTCAACTGGTCTGCGACCACGGAAAGCATTTCCTGCAGGTCTGTGTCCACTTCCTGGGAAGCAGCCATGATGCATAAATACTTTGACAGTCCCAAGTGCCACAGCTTTTTAGAACCCTGCTTGCCTTCAGGGATGGATACTCAGGGACAAAGGCTAGCCATTGAAGACTTGGCTTCTTACGCCGGCTCGCAATGCAGCGGAGGAAAGTTACAACAATTGCCATGGCTCCACCCGAGCGACCATTATGCAGACTATTTGGCTGCTGAGGATGCGATTTCGCTATCTCGATCGATCTGGTAGAGTCCTGCAGTATGCCCCAGCGAGGGCCTTACGTATCGTAGTGGTCTGCTGTGCTCTGCACAATCTAGCACTGCAGATGGGGGTGGAGGCCTTACATGATGGTGAGATGCCTGAGCGTCTGCTCCATTGATGAGGAAGATGCAGAGGAGGGAGAGGAGGAAGCGGCACCAAATGTTAATTCCCTTGCACCGGAGGCCACACAAATTTAAGAATGAGATAGACAGATTTTTAATTAGTTGAAGGATTATGGAGAACAGGCAGGAAAGTGGAGTTGAGGCCGAGATGAGATCAGCCATGATCATATTGAATGGCAAGGCAGTCTCGAGGGGCTGAATTGCATACTCCTGCTCCTAGTTCTAATGTTCTTATGTAAATTGAGCAACAGGCCTAGGAGGCAAGAGTCAACCTCATAATCACCCGTTTCCAGCCTCTCTGCTACCGACTTTCAAAGAAACCAATAAAGACTCACTTCAATACATTTAGTTTGTCACCTCCTTTCAATTTGTGTTCCCTGATCTGTGCGCAGCTGCAAGCTGTGCTAGTGCCCATGGGAAATCATATGTAAATGAGGGCTGTGATTACATCAGCATTCCACTAAGGGGGAAGGGTGAAGTCAGCAACTCACAATTAAGGCATAATGGAATAATGACTTTCAGACAATGATTGTTAATGACTTGAACGAAAGAACTTTATACTAATCATCAAATGTCAGATCTCAGACAAGCGTGAATCCCCAAGTGTAGCTAGATGCTTTTCTTAATACGTTTGTGAGTGCTCCTATGTAGTGTGATCCTAGCTAAGCAATTGGGCTGGAGGCAGGCTGCTGATCAGGCTGCCCCTTGGCCTGTGATGACTTTCGCGAGTGCCCACAGGCTGCCTGAGGCCTGGAGGCCTCGGGTGCCTGAAAGTGTTCTGCGCAGGTGTAGGGCTCTCCTCAGGCATCACAGCTGTTCAAGCTGAGCTTACTGGCGGAGGAGCTGAGGAGCCGCTGACCACACTTGGAGTGCCCTAAGGGGAGCCCCCAGCTGTGGAGGCCAGCCTCTCCTCCTCTTATAACACTTGCTTGAAACTCCCTGCTGACAGAGAAGGACAAGGAGCTGGAGAAGACTCCAGGCCCCTCATACTTCGATTGCCTTGTCATTGCTGCGCGAGCTCATGGCCAAGGCGATGGTGTGCAGGTCTGTACGCATCTGTAGGATCTGGATCTCCATGATGGTCACCAATCTCTCAATGGAGGAAGCCATGTGCTCACATGCCTGGGACATGGCAGCACTCATGGCATGGATGGACTCCTCCATCGTCTGCTCATGGCTGCGCATGGCCTCTGGCATCTCCGCCTTACCTCCCTCTGCAACTCCAGCATGCCCTGTGCTGTCAACATCAGAGGCTCGTCATTATCCTGGGGCTCAGCATGGGCCTGGCCACCCCCAGTCCTCTGACTATCAGAGGCCTCGGCAGTCTCAGCCTCAGCCAGTTGCTCAGGCATGTGTGCAGTGCTCTCACCAGCTTGTGAACCTGATTCTACGGATGAGAGGAAAACACCGAGGTGAAAGTATCTGTGCCAGTGGAAGGTGCAGGAGAGTCATGGGATGGTACATCCTCGGACTCCTGATCCTCCTCAGAGGTAGAATTATATCCTCCTTCTACTGGAGTCTCCTGCGGTCAATGAGCTGGATAGTGGAACATAAACAAGAACATAAGAACTATGAACAGGCGTAGGCAATTCAGCCCCTCGAGCCTGCCCTGCCATTCAATACGATCATAGCTGATCTCATCTCGGCCTCAACTCCACTTTCCTGGCTGTTCTCCATAATCCTTCAACCCATTACTAATTAAAAATCTGTCTATCTCATTCTTAAATTTATGTGGCCTCTGGTGCAAGGGAATTAACATTTGGTGCCGCTTCCTCCTCTCCCTCCTCTGTGCCAACCATACATGATGGGGGTCTGCAGAACTGAACTGTATGTCAATGGAAGTGAATCCTCACTCTCTTATGCGAAGACTCCTGTCTCAGCATCCATATTGAGCAGACGCCCTGGGTCCCCACTAGTTCAAGTGCCTCCTCCACAGTCGTGGAGAGAAGCCTGATCCCTGGGATACCTCTGCCAGTCCGTGATGTCTCCCTCCTGTTATGGACCTTTTTGTCCTGCAAGTAGAAAGAGGGAGAAATTCATACTTCACAGAGAGATCAACGTAACAGTTCTGCTAATGGAAGCCCCTCGTTCCCTATTGGGGTATCCAATATAGCTCATCCTCCCGTCAGCTCTCAGGGGGGTTAATGGGGTGAGCTGTGAAAGAAGGTGGCCTGTAACTGAGATGCAGCCATGCATCTGTCAGGATGTGATGATGCTTAACCCCCTTTGCCAGCACCTTTGTAGCAGATAGTGAAGGGGACTGTCAGAGAATACAGCAGAATATAGATAGATTGGAGAGTTGGGCAGAGAAATGGCAGATGGAGTTCAATCAGGGTAAATGCGAGGTGATGCATTTTGGAAGTTCCAATTCAAGATTGAACTGTACAGTAAATGGAAAAGTCCTGGGGAAAATTGATGTACAGAGAGATTTGGGTGTTCAGGTCCATTGTTCCCTGAAGGTGGCAACGCAGGTAAATAGAGTGGTCAAGAAGGCATACGGCATGCTTTCCTTCATCGGACGGGGTATTGAGTACAAGAGTTGGCAGGTCATGTTACAGTTGTATAGGACTTTGGTTCGGCCACATTTGGAATACTGCGTGCAGTTCTGGTCGCCACATTACCAAAAGGATGTGGATGCTTTGGAGAGGGTGCAGAGGAGGTTCACCAGGATGTTGCCTGGTATGGCGGGCGCTAGCTATGAAGAGAGGTTCAGTAGATTAGGATTATTTTCATTAGAAAGACGGAGGTTGAGGGGGGACCTGATTGAGGTGTACAAAATCATGAGAGGTATAGACAGGGTGGATAGCAAGAAGCTTTTTCCCAGAGTGGGGGATTCAAATACTAGGGGTCACAAGTTCAAAGTGAGAGGGGAAAAGTTTAGGGGGGATATGCGTGGAAAGTTCTTTACGCAGAGGGTGGTGGGTGCCTGGAATGCATTGCCAGCGGAGGTGGTAGATGCGAACACGATAGCGTCTTTTAAGATGTATCTAGACAGATACATAAATGGGCAGGAAGCAAAGAGATAAAGACCCTTAGAAAATAGGCGACATGTTTAAGTAGAGGATCTGGATCGGCGCAGGCTTGGAGGGCCGAAGGGCCTGTTCCTGTGCTGTAATTTTCTTTGTTCTTTGTTCTTTCTTTGTTCTTTGTGGTGCCTCTCTCCCCATGTCCCATTTTCCCCTGCATAGCCACATGCAAACCCTAAAAAGGAGACAGGTCTGCAGTAGTCACCTTGGAGGAATGAAGAAGGTTGTTGACACTCTTGTGGCACTGTACCCATGTTCTGGGGTGGGGGGGGGTGGTGACCCCACAGCAGCTGACTTCCTCTGCCATCTCCATCTGGGCTTGCTTGGTTAGGCGGGAGGACCTCTTCTTGTCATCGTTGGGAAAGAGGACCTCCTGCAT
Organism: Heterodontus francisci; assembly: GCF_036365525.1. Lineage (NCBI taxonomy): Eukaryota > Metazoa > Chordata > Chondrichthyes > Heterodontiformes > Heterodontidae > Heterodontus > Heterodontus francisci. Next base: position 151,564,342 of record NC_090373.1, on the reverse strand, counting down.
TTCCCTTGCAGCCTAGAGGAGAATCTCGAGGGAGGCACTACTAAACATTGGGGCCACCCGGTGTCTTCGTTCAGTCATGATCGCTGCAGCCTTGGGTTTAGCTCCTTGCTTATCGGGCAGCCAGGGCTCCTGAGCAGCAGAGGCAGCAGAGGTGGTCCTAGGGCAGCAAAGGTACTCAGGAAGGCACTCTTTCAAACCAGGCAGGAGTGAATGCAGGGCTGGCAGGCCTTCAAATATGGTACCAGCACCTGCTCTGGAGTCATCTGATGCCAGATTCGTGATCGTGGTGGGACAGCTGCCCACATGATGACAGCTATCATTATCTTCAACCCAGTGTGGGCTTCTGACCCCCATTTGAGCCTGATGGTGGGGTTCAGAAGCTCACTGGAAAATCCTGCCACTAGAGTCACTAATATAAAAAAAAGAAGTGTTTATAGATTCCCATCTCATCTAACTATATTTGCTAGATACCTCAGTGCACTGTTGCCACATAAAACTTGTGCCATGACCTTCAGCAAACAGAGGGTCTTCGGGGTACCAGGGCAGACCAAAGACAGGCAATTAGGTTTCTTTCTTGTAATTTTCAAACCCTCCACTGAATGAGTTGAGGCTCTCGGTAAATTCTGGCTGCTGATCTCAGCATTTGGAAAGCTCTGATCTTCAAGGCCTGATTTGCAGCTGAAGGCCTTACACTGGCAACTGTTTATCAGCACAGGAGAGGATAAATGCTTGCACCTGCCTCTTCTCCAGCACAGTGCACCATTTGTCACCTCTTATCCATGCGAACTCTGTGCATTAATTCCAGCTCCTCGGATGATAAAGACTAAAAGAAACCAGGTAATACAGATCAAAAGATCCCAGAACTGTGTACCTTCACCACAAAGACTGCAGCAGTTCAAGAAGGTTTCTCACCATCATCTTCTCAGAGATTACTAGGAATGGGCAACAAACACTGGCCTTGCCAGTGAAGCTCACACCCCAAGGATAAATTGAAAAAATATGTTTCCTTATCTGTGCTGTGTTAGCTAATCTCATTCAGCACCCTAGTTGAGAAGGAGGAGAAGGCTCCACAAACATCCCCATACTAAATAAGGGGGGAGCCTAGCACATCAGTGCAAAAGACAAGACTGAAACATTTGCAATCATTTTCAGGCAGAAGTGCCAAATGGATGATCCATGCTGGCCTCCTCCTGAGGTCCCCAACATCACAGATGCCAATCTTCAGCCAATTTGATTCACTCCACAGGATATCAAGAAACAGCTTAAGGCACTGGTTACAGCAAAGGCTATGGGCCCTGGCAACATCCCGGCTGTAGTCCTGAAGACTTGTGCTCCAGAACTAGTCGTGCCTCTAGCTAACTGTTCCAAAAGAGCTAGCGTTCCAGATCAAATGACCTTTCACCAGAACTCACCAAAGTTCATGAAAGATCAGTGATCTGAAATGTTAACTCTGTTTAGCTCTCCACAGATGCTGCCTGACCTGCTGAGTATTTCCAGCATTTTCTGTTATTTCTGAAATGTAGCAGTCAGGTACAAAAAATAATCAAAAAGGCTAATGGAATGTTAGTTTTTATAACTAGAGGGCTAGAATATAAAGGAAAGGAAGTTTTGCTACAGCTATAAAAAGCCATGCTTAGACCACCTTTGCAGTACTGTGTACAGTTTTGGGCACCGCACCTTAGAAATGGAAGGAGTACAGCACAGATTCACCAGAATATCACCAGGGCTCTGAGGGTTAAATTATGACGAGAGATTACTTAAAGCAGCTTGTATTACCTGGAATATGGAAGGTTAAGTGGTGATTTGATTGAGGTTTTCAGGATTTTTTAAAGAATTGATTCCATGGGGGAGTCCAGGACATGGGAATATAATTTTAAAATCAGAGCCAGGCCATTCAGGGAGAAGTTAGGAAACACTTCTTCACACAAAAGGTGGTAGAAGTGTGGAACACTCTTTCACAAAAAGCAGTAGATGCTAGCTTAATAAATAATTTAATTTAAAGTCTGAGATCGATAGATTTTTGCCAGCCAAGGGTATTAAGGGGTATGGATCCAAGGCGGGTGGATGAAGTTAGGATGCAGATCAGCCATGATCTACTGGAATGGCAGAACAGGCTTGAGGGGCTGAATGGCCTACTCCTGTTTCTATGTTTGCAGGTATAAATAGACTTTAGTGTTACAGATACAAAATATAATGGGGGAGTTTTAACCGCCAAAGACAGGTGTTAAAAATCTGAAGGCCGACACCAACCACCCACCACCACCGCCCCCTCCCCCCCAAGCTTCCCACTTTTGGGGATAACAGAGATGGGATGAGGGGTCTTGCAGGAGGCAGGTTGGTCATTTATATTATAATGAGGCTACATGCTTCAGAATTAACTACCATTTTAAATTTAACCTTGGCCGGCCAGGTTTCCAGCAGCTAAAGGGAGGTTTGGACTGTGGGATTCTGGAGTGTACATGTTTCACCTGCCCCTTGCAATTGGACATCTCTTGTCCTTTCCAATCTCCTCCCCTGACCTTTCCGATTTCCCCACCGACCCTTCCAATCTCCTTTTGACCCTTCTGATCTCCCTATTGCGACCATTCTGATCTCCTTCTCTGACCCTCTAATTTCCCTCTGCTCTGGCCTCCAATCTTCCCCACCTCATTACATCTGGCCTTTCCAATCTCTCCTTCCCTCCTCTCTGCTTCCCGGCTGCAGCCTGATCGTGAAGACCACCCCCCTGCCCAACATCCAGTCAGCCTGTTAATCTGACTGACTGCAGCTGAGAAACAGAGACAAATAATTGTCATCAGGTCCTGCGCTACATTCGGCAGGATCTGAACCTGACTGCAAAATTGCAGCCCCCATCCACTCCCTCCTGACCTCTGGGATAATATCAGGCCAACATATCAGTATTTTGGCACTCCTTTGATTTCATCTGATGGAATGATGACCTAAACATTCTCAATAGTTGGTCGACTGTCATCACAATATAAGAGATTAAATTACTGCTCGTCCAATATTGTGCTATATATTGTTAAATGTTAATAACGGGACAGTCTTGTTGTTGGCCTCCATTGTTCTGAAAATGCCTATAAATAAATAGGAGCATCTCATTTTTGATAAATTATAGCTTGGAGAGTAGCCTTTATGCTGAGGATAAATAATTCATGAATGTATGTTCTTGACAGTAGTATGAGTCAGTGTGAGTTACGGAGTCTAATAAAATAATGTCTGTTAGTTGCATCAACAGTATTGAACTGGTCAGTTTAAACAGTACAGAATAACAGTTCCTGATACAGTGAAAGATTTGTAGCATTTCACTTTGTGAATGTTTTTCAGTGGAATCACTTGTCCTGCATTGCAGTTTGTGAGGTGTTGTGGCGGTGAGTATTGAATCAAAGCTGAATCACTGTGTTTGAAAATGATTGTCTGGACACTGTCCTTTACGGCTTGACTGACTGTCTCCTCAAGAGATACTCCAGCAAGTGGCACTATAGAGTTCTTTATAACTGAGCAAGCATCTTGCTCAATAATAATTGATATCCAACATCTCTTACACACTAAAGGACTTCCTCTCCCTTCTTCATGTAAAAGAAATATTTGTTCCTGTGATAAGTCAGAAAAAAACTGTTTAGGCAAAGTTCTCATCAAGTTATGTGCACCTTCTGGGTGAAAATATGATTTAGTTCCAATGTTCATAATGCACTGCCACTATTGCCTCGGTATCCCTGCAGTGCAGTAGAGCATCTTTAGTTCTTCAGCTTAGCTTACTGGGGAACTTGCCAGGTCTCCCTTTACATTTATATTGAATCCAGAAAATGACAGAGAATGTCTTTTCTCTTCTTCTCTGGGCCTGGACCATTTCTTTAGGTAATCTACAGCTTGTTCCCCATGTACATGCTTGTCGAAAGTCATTTGATACAAGTGGGGAAAAAAAAGGCTTGTCTCATTTTCTTGGTCTGTGCTGGTAGTTCTCAGTTTTAGAAGTCAGATGCTCTGTCTTCGCTTCTTTGGAGTGCAAAGAAAAACTGAACAATGCCATTGAGGCAGGGGTCTCCCAAAATACAAAGCAGAAGTGACAGTATCTTACTGAGGCTATAACTTTAATAGAATGCTTACAGTTATGCTATGAATCATAGAGTGGCCTCATTTCCATAGTGTTATCATGTCTTTTCCCATTATAGAGTAAGAGAAAGACAGAGCAAAAATGTTGAATAAGAACAGTAGCAAATCCCATAGCCACAGCAAAAGCTATGAAGAGAGAAAGGGTGGCAATGTGGAGAGGATATAAAGGAAATTTAATAGGGAGGAGTGAATACATTATGGCACCATTAGGATATAGTATTTGTATTTATTTTCACAGCAATGTAAGTGGAGAGCTATGTTTTCAGTGCCTGCTTGCTTCATTGTGAAATTGGAAAAACAGGACTCTACACATGCTCCTCAAGTATATGCCATGAGTGCTGCTCCTGATTTAGATTATTTGTCCCCAATCTCCGGGAAGTACATTACTGATTGCCTCATTCATATGTTGGGATGTGTCTTCAGGTATATTACACTGTTTCTGCACAGGTTTGTATAAGTTCAGTCCGAGTAGCATTCCAGTGACAAAATGCAACATCTTCAATGGAGGAGAAGTGAAAAATACGATGGGAACACACACTCCAAAATAAAAGAGGCCCGATGGTAATAATACCAGCAAGGAGACAATGCTAATCAGGTGTCTTAATGCAACTTGCCAGCCAGGGCCTTCCCAAACTAGGCAGGCTCAGAGGTGGAGAATGCGCCACCCTGTTTTTCCTGAATTTGGTATGTGTATCCACAAAGAGGTGTTAGCACTGCTGCCACCCACTCACACCCACCACCCACCACCACCTCTAGTAGCATATTCAAGAGAATTAATGGCTGTTTTCAATGAGTGCCCAAACACAGTGAATTTACTGTTTAGTTATTTGGCACATCTGAGGGGCATCACACGCATGAGATCATGCCTAGAAATTGGTCCCCCACCAATGTGGATTTTTCACCCAAAAAACAAGAATCAATTTCTCTCCCAATGTAAATTAATAACAATTAGTTGTGTACTAGTTAATCTCCAGTGACATTTGGGGTGGTGCAGTGGTTAGCACTGCAACATCACAGCTCTAGCGACCCAGGTTCAATTCTGGGTACTGTCTGTGTGGAGTTTGCAAGTTCTCCCTGTGACCGCGTGGATTCCCGTCGGGTGCTCTGGTTTCCTCCCACAGCCAAAGACTTACAGATTGATAGGTAAATTGGCCATTGTAAATTGCCCCTAGTGTAGGTAGGGGGTGGGAGAATTGTGGGGATGTGGTAGGGAGTATGGGATTAATATAAATGGGTGGTTGATGTTCAGCACAGACTCGGTGGGCCGAAGGGCCTGTTTCAGTGCTGCATGACTCTATGACATTGCACATGGGGAATCAAGACAAAGTGTCATTTTCAAGTGAAGCAATGTTAGAGGTTGGAGGTAATTGGACCAGGGCATGAAAAATTAGTTAATGAAATTGTCAAGAAAACATGTTATGCCAAATGAGGACTTTTAATTCATTGGTTGGAAACCAACATTGAACTTTTAAAAAGGAAAGCTAGGATCCTGCATTTAACTTTTAAAAAGCTGGTAGCCAAGATGGCCACCACAATATGCATTCAAATACCTCACATTCCAGGACATCAAATTGAAGACACATGTCTAACAAGAATCCCATCCAGCACAATGCTTTGGATATCTGCTTAGGTTCTCTAATGTCACCCTCATTAGCAGGACATTCAAAGCCACCTTGAAGCATTCATGAGTGGAGACGTACCTTCAGAGGATAAACATTGACAATACAACCTGAGAGAGATTGGGTTTTAGACTTTGGACCGCATTAAAAACAAAGGGCATAGAGAGAACCATGTGGCAGTCTCCCCAGGCTGTGTAAAACTTGGAGTTTTGTTACACACAGCAGATAAGCTTTGAGTGCTAACCAGACAGGACCCCAAGTGGTGCTGTGTGTTTCTCTCACTGTATTTCTCCAGGTATACTGCATTTTTTCAAACCTGTCTGCAACTACAGAACATCCAAGTCTACCACTGCTATAGACAGAAACCCCAGGGAAGAAAGCCACCTACATCACTGTCTCCAAGAAAAACCTGAACCAGGTGGGCCAGCTGCAAAGTACTTCTACCAGCCAGAGACTTTGGAACCACAACTACAGCCGGAAGACAACTAACTTACCAGACCCCACGGACTGTATATTATTTTTACTTGTTCTGGACTCTAATCCAACCCAAACAATTCCTCATTACTCTGTAATCCATTTGTGTGTGTATGATTCTCGTATGTATGTGTGTGTATGTGTGCGAATGAAAGTGTAGGGTAATTTATTAATTTATTTAGATCGGGTTTCTCGTTAAGTAAAATAAACTCACCTCTTTCCTGTTTAAACTCAAGAAAACCTGTCTGATTGTTTTTTTATGATCACAACAACGGTAAAAGGTTAAACACTCACTGAACTGGTAAGAACAACCACTGTTTAAAAAGGAATAAACCCTGTTGCAGTCAAACAAGGAGAAGGACAAGAGGAGAGCCTTGCACCCAACCCCCGCCTCCCCTTCCTGATCATAACAAAATGGGTGGTGATTTGGGTTGACAGTGGTGTTACCCAAGGATCAGTGCTGGGACCACTGCTTTTTTTGCTATATATACATGACTTGGATCTTAGAATACAGAGTAGAATCTCAAAATTTGCTGATGACACCAAACTTGGAGGTGTGGCAAACAGTGAGGATGATATGAACTATCCTCAACAGGAAATAGATAGGCTAGCAGAATGGGTAGACAGGTGGCAGATGGAATTTAATACTGCCAAGTGTGAGGTGATGCACTTTGGCAGAAGGAATAGGGAGAGGCTATATCGACTTAATAGGACAGTCCTAAAGAGTGTGCAGGAACAGAGGGGCCTGGGGGTGTATGTGTATAGATCTTTGAAGGTGGCAGGACATGGTGAGAGAGTGGTTACTAAAGCATATAGGATCTTGAGATAATAAATAGAGGCATTGAGTACAAAAGCAGGGAAGTTATGCTAAACCTTTATGAAGCTCTGGTTAGGCCCCAGCTGGAGTACTGCGTCCATCTCTGGTCACCACACATCAGGAAGAATATGAGTGTCCTTGAAAGGCTGCAGAAGAGATTTACCAGAATGGTTCCAGGGATGGGGAATTTTAGTGACAAGGTTGGGTTGGAAAAGCTGGGTTTGTTCTCCTTAGAACAAAAGAGATTGAGGGGAGATTTAATAGAAGTGCACAAGATTATGACAGGTTTAGGTAAGTTAGACAAGGAAAAACTGTTCCCATTAACTAATGGTAAAGGACAAGGGGTCACAGATTGAAGGTTTTGGGAAAGAGATGCAGGGGGATGTGAGGAAAAAACCTTTTACGCAGCGATTGGTAATGACCTAGAACTCACTGCGCACAACAGTGGTAGAAGCGGAGACAATCAATAACTTCAAAAGGAAATTGGATGGCCACTCGAAGGAAATAAACTTGCAGGGCTTTTGGGATCAATCTGGGGAGTGGGACTGAATGGATAGCTCCGTGGAGAGCCAGCATGGACTTGATGGGCCAAATGGCCTCCTTCTGTGCCATAAATGACTCAAGAACTCGAAGAAGGCAGCTCACTACCACCTTCTCAAGGGCAATTAGGGATGGGCAACAAATGCTGGTCTTGCCAGCGATGCCCACATACTATTAGACAAATATAAAAAAGCCTATACATAGATGTACGTGTGTGATTGTTTGTGTGCTGGAACTTGCTTCCATAGTCTGTCCAAATTGCTGGGCAATTTAATGAGATTTGCACAACCTTTTCATAGAATCATAGAATGGTTACAGCACAGAAGGAGGCAATTCAGCCTGTCATGTCCATGCTGGCTCTCTATAACAGCAATTTAGCTAGTCCCACTCCCCTGCCTTTTCCCCACAGCCATGCAAATTTTTTATCTTCCGATCATTATCCAATTCCCTTTAGAAAGTCACAATTTAATCTATCTCCACCACAGTCTCTCAAACAGCATATTCCAGATCCTAGCCACTCACTGCATAAATTAGTTTTTCCTCAAGTTGCCAATCACCTTAAATTGGTGTCCTCTGGTTCTCGATCCTTCTGCCAATGGAAACAGTTTCTCTCAATCTACTCTGTCCAGACCCTTCATGATTTTGAACACCTCTATCAAATGTCCTCTCAACCTTCTCTAAGGAGAACAGGACCAGCTTTGCTAATCAATTGTCAAAACTGAAGTCTCTAATCCCTGGAACCATTCGTGTAAACCTTTTGTGCACCCTCTCCAATGCCTTCATATCCTTCCTAAATTGTGGTGTCCAGATTTGGACACAATACCCCAGTTGAGGCCGAACCAATGTTTTATAAAGGTACACATAACTTCCTTGCTTTTTTACTCTATGCCTCCATTATAAAGCTCAGGATCCCTTATGCCTTATTAATCGCCTTATCAACCTGTCCTGCCACCTTCAATAATTTGTGTACATATACCCACCGGTCCCTCTGCTTCTGCACCTTTATTTTGTATTGCCTTTCTTCATTCTTTCTACCAAAACGTATCGCTTCACACTTCTCTGCATTAAATTTCATCTGCCAATGTGTCCACCCATTCCACCAGCTTGTCTGTATCCTTATGAAATCTATCACCATTCTCTTCACAGTTCATTATACTTCCAAGTTTTATGTAATCTGCAAATTTTGAGATTGTGCCCTGCACACCTAAGTCTAGGTCATTAATATAGATCAAGAAAAGTAGTGGTCCTAATAATGACCGCTGGGGAATCCCACTCTATACCTCCATCCAGTCCAAAAAACAACTGTTCATCACGGCTCTCTGTTTCCAGTCACACACCCAACTTTGCATCCATGCTGCAACTATCCCTTTTATTCTACGGGCTTCAACTTTGCTGACAAGTCCGTTATGTGACACTTTCTCAAACGCCTTTTGGAAGTCCATGTATACCACATTAAATGCCTCACCCTCATCAAGTCTTTGTTACCTCATCAAAAAGCTCAATCAAATTAGTTAAACATGATTAGCCCTTAAAACATTCATGCTCGCTTTCCTTAATTAATCCACATTTGTCCCAATGACTGTTAGTTTTGTCCTGGATTATCATTTCTAAAAGTTATCCCACCACAGAGGTTAAACTAGCTGGTCTGTAGTTGCTGGGTTTATCCGAGTGCAACATTTGTAATTCTCCAGTCCTCTGAAACCACCCCTGTATCTAAGGAGGATTAGACGATTATGGCCAGTGCCTCTGCAATTTATACCGTTACTTCCCTCAGTATCCTTGGATGCATCTCATCCGGTCCTGGTGACTTATCAGCTTTAAGTACGGCCAGCCTATCTAATACCTCCTCTTTATCAATTTTTAGCCTATCCAGTATCTCAACTACCTCCTTTTGCACGACAACTTTGGCAGCATCTTCTTCCTTGCTAATGAAAGATGCAAATTAGTCATTTAGTATCTCAGCCATGCCCTCTGCCTCCATATGTAAATCTCCTTTTGGGTCCCTGATCTGCCTTACTCCTCCTTTTACCACCCTTTCACCATTTATATGCCTATAAGAGACTTTGGGATTCGCTTACATTGGCTGCCAGTCTCTTCTCATTCTCTCTCTTTGCTTCTCTTATTTCTTTTTCTCTGAACTTATTATAATCAGCCTGGTTTTCACTTGTATCATTAACCTGACATCTGTCATTTGCACCTTTTGTCTGCTTCATCTTACACTCTATCTCTTTCGTCATCCAGGGAGCTCTGGCTTTGTTTGTTTTGCCTTTCCCCGCTGTGGGAATCTACCTCAACAGTACCCAAACTATCTCCTCTTTAAAGGCAGCCCATTGTTCCATTGCTTACCAATCTTTCATTCCAATTTACCTGGGCTGGATCTGTTCTTGCCCCAATGAAATTGGCCCTCTCCAATTAATGATCTTTACTTTGAATTGTTCTTTGTGTTTTTCTATAGCTAGCCTAAACTTTATGATACTATGAACACTATCCCTTAAATGTTCCCCGACTGACACTTTCCCACCTCATTCTCTAGAACCAGATCCAGCAATGCCTCCTTCCTCATTGGAGCAGAAACATATTGATCTAGAAAATTTGCATGAACACACTTCGGAAACTCTTCCTCCTCTCTGGCCTTTACACTATTACTATCCTAGGCTAAATTAGAATAATTAAAGTCTTCCATTATAACTACTCTATAGTTGTTGCACCTCTGTAATCTCCTTGCAAATATGTTCCTCTATATCTTTCCCACAAGTTGGAGAATACACCCTGTAGTGTAAAGGTATCTCTATTGTTTCTTATCCCTAATCAAATAGATTCTGTACTTCTGTACTTGACCCTAGGACATCTCTCGCTAGCACGGTAATATCATTATTTTTTATTTATTTATTCATTCATGGGATGTGGGCATCACTGGCTAGGACAGCATTTATTGCCCATCCCCAATTGCCCTTGAGAAGACGGTGGTGAGCTGCCTTCTTGAACCGCTGCAGTCCATGTGGGGTAGGGACACCCACTGTGCTGTTAGGAAGAGAGTTCCAAGATTTTGACCCAGCAACAGTGAAGGAACGGCAATATAGTTCCAAGTCATGATATGAGTAGCTTGGAGGGGAACTTGCAGGTGGTGGTGTTCCCATGCATCTGCTGCCCTTTTCTTTCTAGTTGGTAGAGGTCACGGGTTTGGAAGGTGCTGTCTAAGGAGCCTTGGTGCGTTGCTGCAGTGCATCTTGTAGATGCCACTGCTGCCACTGTGCGTCGGTGATGGAGGGAGTGAATGTTTGTAGATGGGGTGACAATCAAGCAGGCTGTTTAGTCCTGGATGGTGTCGAGTTTCTTGAGTATTGTTGGAGCTGCACCCATCCAGGCAAGTGGAGAGTATTCCATCACACTCCTGACTTGTGCCTTGTAGATGGTGGACAGGCTTTGGGGAGTCACGAGGTGGGTTACTCACCACAGAATTTCCAGCCTCTCATCTGCTCCTGTAGCCATAGTATTTATGTGGCTGCTCCAATTCAATTTCTGGTTAATGGTAAACCCCAGGATGTTGATAGTGGAGGTTTCAGAAATGGTAATGTCATTGAATGTCAAGAGGAGATGGTTAGATTCTCTTATTGGAGATGGTCATTGGCTGGCACTTGTCTGTAGTTCCCTGGCTTATCCCTGCTGCCCTTATTAAATGAAGGCACAATATTAGCTATCCTCCAGTCTTCCGGTACCTCACCCATGGCTAACGATGATACATAAATCTCTGCCAGGTCCCCAGCAATCTCCTCCCTTGCTTCCCATAGCATCCTAGGATACACCTGGTCAGGCCCTGGGGATTTATCCACCTTAATGCATTTCAAAACCTCCAACACCTCCTCCTTTGTAATGTTGATATGCTACAGAATATCGGTGTTCCCTCCCTTGAACTCACTAGCTTCCATGACCTTCTCCACGGTAAATACAGACAAGAAATATTCATTTAAGACCTCGCCCATTTCCCGTGGCTCCAAACATAGATTGCCACACTGATCCTTAAGGGGACCTACTCCCTCCCTAGCTACCCTTTTACTCTTAATATACTTATAGAATCTTTTCGGATTCTCCTTTATCTTATCTGCCAGGGAAATCTCATGGCCCCTTTTCGCCCTCCTAATTTCCTTCTTAAGTGTAGTCCTACATCCCCTATACTCCTCGTGGGACTCGCTTGATCCCAGCTGCCTATACCTGACATATGCCTCCTTCTTTGTCCTCACCAGACCCTCAATATCCCTCGTCAACCAAGGTTCCCTAAACTTGCCAGCCTTGCCCTTCCATCTAACAGGAACATGCCGGCCCTGATCTCGTCCCATCTCACTTTTAAAAGCCTCCCACTTGCCAGACGACCCTTCACCTGTAAACAGCCTCTCCCATTCAACTTTTGAGAGCTCCTGTCTGATGCCATCAAAATTAGCCTTCCCCCAATTTAGGACTTTAACTTGAGGACCAGTCCCATCCTTTTCCAGAACTATCTTGAAGCTAATAGAGTTATGGTCACTGGTCCCAAAGTGCTCCCCACTGACACATCAACCACCTGCCCATCCTCATTTCCTAAGAGGAGGTCGAGTGTAGCCCCTTCTCTAGTGGGGCCATCCACATACTGCTTCAGAAAACTATCCTGGACACACTTAACAAATTCTTCCCCATCTGATCCCTTAGCACTAAGGCAGTCCCAGTCAATATTAGGGAAGTTAAAATCACCTACTATTACAACCCTATAATTCCTACACCTATCTGTGATTTCCCTACAAATATGTCCCTCCACTTCACTCTGACTATTGGGGGCCTATAATATAATCCCATCAAAGTGATTAGCCATTTCTTATTTCTAAGTTCTACCCATATGGCCTCGCTGGACATTCCCCCTGGGATATCCTCTCTAAGTACTAAGTTGACACCTCATTTTTAGGTATGCCTGGTGCTGCTCCTGGCATGTTCTCCTGCACTCTTCATTGAACCAGGATTGATCCCGTGGCTTGATGGTAATGGTAGAGTGAAGGCTGTGCCAGGCCATGAGGTTACAGATTGTGTTTGAATCCAATTCTGCTGCTGCTGATGGCCCACAGCTCCTCATGGATGCTCAGGTTTGAGCTGCCAAATCTGTTCGAAATCTATCCCATTTAGCATGGTGGTAGTGCCACACAGCATGATGGAGGGTATCCTCAGTGTGAAGACAGGACTTCATTTTCACAAGGATTGTGTGGTGGTCACTCCTACCAATACTGTCATGGACAGATGCAGCTGCAACAGGTAGATTGGTGAGGACAAGGTCTACTAGGTTCTTCTCTCTTGTTGGTTCCCTCATCACCTGCTGCAGGCCCAGTCTGGCAGATATGTCCTTTAGGACTCAGCCAGCTCAGTCGCTAATGGTGCTATGGAGCCACTCTTGGTGTTGGACATTGAAGTCCCCCACTCAGAGTACATTCTGTGCCCTTGTCACCCTCAGTGTCTCTTCCAAGTGGTGTTCAACATGGAGGAGCACTGATTTATCAGCTGAGGGAGGGCAGTAGGTGGCAATCAACAGGAGGTTTCCTTGCCCATGAGACTTCATGGGGTCCAAAATAAATGTAGCAGACTCCCAGGGCAACTGCCTCTCAAATGTATACCACTATGCCACCACCTCTGGTGGGTCTGTCCTGCCAGTGAGACAAGACAGATCCAGGAATGGTGGTGGTGATGTCTGGGACATTGGGTGTAAGGTTTGTTTCCATGTGTATGACTATGGAAGGCTGTTGCTTGACTATTTTGTGGGTCAGCTCTCCTAATATGTCACTAAAATGACCTCTCCTTGTCAAAAGTTCCATTCTTCAACCCCTCTTCATATTTCCAAGACTCTGGTTCATCTCCACTTCCATCTCCAAGATACCCCTTTTCTATTCATATCTCGGAGCTCCTGTCCCTGCTCTCTCTGAATCTCTAAGACATGGAGATCAATTCCAATATGCATTTATAGAGCACTTTCAACATAGAAAAACATTCCAACATTCATCATAGAGGCATAAAATGAACAATGCCAAGCCAAAGAAGCAGAGATGAGGAGGCATGACTAAAACCTTAATCCAAGAGGTGGTGTTTTACCAGCATGTTACAGAGTAGAACCTAGGTTGCCAAGGGTGAGGCAAAGAGAGAGGGTAATAAACAAGAAGATGGTGTCAGAGGAATGGACAGATTGTCAGTGTGTGATAAGACTGAAGGAGATTAAAGAGGTAAGGAGGAGCAAGGTATGGAAAGAATTAACCACAACAATAGGAATTTTAAATTGAAGCACGGGGCACCAGGAGCTAATACAGTTCAGTGAGCACAGGGGTGATGGTTGAGTGTGATGAACTGTTAAAGGTTTTAGAGAATGGAGGTTGGGAGGGCAGCCAAAAGAACAAATTGATTCTGGAAGACAAAGGAATAAATGGGGTTTTGACAACATATGGGCTAAGTTAGGGACAGAGACAGGCAATATTACTGAGGTGAAAATAGATGGTCTTAGTGAAGGAAAGGAAATTAGGTTTGAAAATTATGTCAGAATTGAACAGGATGTAAACAGTCTGGTTCAGCCTGAGACATACGACCATATGAACTAGGAGAAGGTGTAGGCTATTCGGCCCCTCCAGCCTATTCTGTCATTCTTATAAGATCATGGCTGATCTGTTTGTGGACTCAACTTCACTTTCCTGCCTACGCCTGATACCCTTTGACGCCCTTCTTTGTCACGAATCCGTCTACCTCTGCCTTAAAAACATTCAATGACCCTGCCTCCACCGTTCTCCGGGGAAAAGAGTTCCACAGACTCACGACCCTCTGAAAGAAAAAAATTCTCCTCCTCTCTCTTAAATGGGAGACCCTTATTTTTAATTTGCGTTCCCTAGTTTTAGTCTTTCCCACAAGGGGAAACATCCACCCTGTCAAGTTCCCTCAGGATCTTATCCTCCTAAACTCCAATGAATACAGACCCAACCTGTCCAACCTTTCTTCATAAGATTACCCTCTCATCCCAGGAATCAGTAAAGTGAACCTTCTCTGAACTGCTTCCAATGCAATTATATCCTTTCTAAAGTAAAGAGACCAAGACTGTATACAATACTCAAGATCTGGTCTCACCAATGCCCTATACAACTGCAGCAAAACATCTCTACTTTTATATTCTATTCCCTTGCAATAAACGACAACATTGCATTTGCCTTCTTAATCACTTGCTATACCTGCATACTAACTTTTTGTGTTTCTTATACTGGGACACACACATCTCTCTGCATCTCAGAGTTCTACAATCTCTCTCCATTTAAATAATATGTTGCTTTTCTATTTTTCCGGCCAAAGTGGACAAGTTTGCACTTTCCCACATTATACTCCATCTGCCGAATCGTTGCCCACTAACTTAATGTATCTATATCCCTTTGCAGATTCCTTCGGCTGGATTTTGCCAAGCCCACGCGTCGGGCTCCATTGGGAGTGGGGGGGGGGGGGGGGTACAGAATATGGGTCTGGCAGCAGCCTCCAGGCAGCGGCGAGGCTCTGTGGCGGCCTTCCCCCACCCCTCCCCCGCCATTGGGCGACGGGACCTGAGTTTCAATATTTCAATCAATAAAATGAATACATTTAAAGAAACTTACCTTTCATCTTCCGGGCCCGTCTGGGGAGAGCCAGTGTGACACTGCTGGGGAGCGGGGAGGAGGTAAGATTCTCAGTGCTGGGGGTTGTGGTAGGAAGGGGTGAACTTTAAAATCTGTGTGGTCCAGGAGTGGAAAGGTCAGATTTAAAAGGCAAGTGTTTTGGGGGGGAAAGGGCAAATAGTTAATGTAATTGTTATTGGGGGGGTGGGAAAGGGGTGTTAGAAATTTGTTTGAGAACTTTTGGGCGGGGTGTAGCTTTAAAAATGTAAATCTGCCGGCAGGGCTAGCTGCCCTTAAAAAGTGGCGCCAACACCTGCGCACAGGCAGCTGACGCCGTTGCCGGGGATGGACATTCCGCCCTCTCCACATGATTGGGGTGTGTGGGCATGAATGAGCCGCTGCATGGGAGACTGCGTGGCTCTTTGGCGTGCAGTCTGAACGTGCAGGCCGCCATTTTTTGAGCTCGCCGCCGAGACCAACAACGGACTCTTAAAATTCAGCCCCTATGTTCTTCTTCACAACTTATTCTCCTACCTTTCTTTGTGTCATCAGCAAATTTAGCAACTATACATTCTGTCCCTTTTTCCAAGTCATTGATATAGATTGTAAGTAGTTGAGGCCCCAGCACTGATCCCTATGGCACTCCACTAGGTACAGCTCACCAACTTGAAAACGACCCATTTATGCCTACTCTCCTTTTCCTGCTAGCGAACCAATCCTCTATCCATGCTAATTTGTTACCCCTGCACCATGAGCTCTTATTTTGTTTAGTAATCTTTGATGTGGCACCTTATCAAATGCCTTATGGAAATACAAGGACACCACGTCCACAGATTGCCTTTTATCCACGTTGCTTGTTACTTCCTCAACAAACTCTAATAAATTAGTTAAACATGGTTCCCCTTTCAGAAAAGGATGTTGACTCTGCCTAATTGCATTGAGATTTTCTCAATGACTTGCTATAAACTCCTTAATTATAGATTCCAGATTTTTCCCTATGACAGATGTTCAGCTAATTGCCCTGTAATTTCCTGCTTTCTGTCTCCCTCCTTTCTTGAATAGGAGAGTTATATTTGCTATTTTCCAATCTGATGGAACCTTTCCAGAATCTAGAGAATTTTGGAAAATTAAAATCAATGCATCCATTATCTCAGCAGCCACTTCTTTTAAAACCCTAGGATGAAATCCGTCAGGACCTGGGGACTTGTCAGCTTTTAGTTCTAATAATTTTCTCAGTTCCTTTTCCCAGGTGATGGCAATTGTGTCAAGTTCCTCCCTCCCTTTCAACTCTTGATTCACAATTATTTCTGGGATGTTATTTGTATCCTCTAGAGTGAAGACAGATGCAATAAAATCTGTTTAATTCCTCTGCCATTTCCTTATTTTCCATTATTAACTCCCCAGACTCACTTTTGAAAGGACTAACACTCACTTTACTTACTCTTTGCCTTTCTAAATACAGTAGAAACTCTGACTATCCATTTTTATATTTCTAGCTCGCTTTCTCTTGTACTCTAATTTCTCTTTCATTCTTTTAGTCATTTTTCGCTGTTTTTATATTCTGTCCAATGTCACGCCAATGTACTTTGTTAGGTGATAATTTTCTTTAATCCACTGACTGGAGATCTGAATTTATATTTTTTTCCAAAGACATTTTAAAGAACTACAAGGACTGTGAGGAGGGAGATGAAATGGCTGCAAGAACCAAGACCCAGGAAGTTTAAGGGAACTGCTTGTTGTTATTTTAGCCAGAAGAAATACTGCAAACTGCTATGTTTAAATCACTGAGTGACTGTCATGTGACAAGCCCCTCCCCATCTGTGGTTTAAAGCTTGTGTTTTGCTGCAGCAGAGAGGAGAACCTTCTGGATTCTGACACGTGCAGACCTATGCGGGGATCTCACTCTCTCTCTCTCCATTTCAGCTTAAAAGCTTCCAAACTCTGCCTGATGACTGACCATCTTTGCATACTCCGGCTACAATCAGAAACACAGAAACACAGAAAATAGGAGCAGGAGTAGGCCATTCGGCCCTTCAGGTCTGCTCCACCATTCAAAGAGGATCATGGCTGTTCGTCTAATTCAGTACCCTGTTCCCGCTTTCTCCCCATCTCCCTTGATCCCTTTGGCGTTAAGAAATATATCAAACTCCTTCTTGAATATATTTAATGGCTTAGCATCCACTGCCTTCTGCGGAAGAAAATTCCACAGGTTCACCACCCTCTGAGTGAAGAAATTTCTCCTCACCTCGGTTCTAAATGGCATACCCCATATCCTGAGATTGTGACCCCTGGTTCTGAACTCCCCAGCCATCGGGAACATCCTCCCTGCATCTAGCCTGTCTAGTCCTGTTAGAATTATAGAGGTTTCGATGAGATCCCCTGTCATTCTTCTAAACTCTAGTGAATATAGGCCTAGTCGACCCAATCTCTCCTCATATGTCAATCCTGCCATCCCAGGAATCAGCCTAGTAAATCTTCTTTGCATTCTCTCCATGGCAAGAACGTCCTTCCTCAGATAAGGAGACCAAAACTGCACACAATACTCCAGATGTGGTCTCACCAAGGCCCTGTATAACTGCAGTAAGACATCCTTGCTCCTGTACTCAAATCCTCTTGCAATGAAGGCCAACATACCATTCGCCTTCCTAACTGCTTGCTGCACCTGAATGCTTGCTTTCAGCAACTGGTGTACAAGGACACCCAGGTCTCACTGCACCTCCCCCTTTCCCAATCTATCACCATTCAGATAATAATCTGCCTTTCTGTTTTTACAAACAAAGTGGATAACCTCACATTTATCCACGTTATACTGCATCTGCCATGCATTTGCCCACTCACCCAACTTGTCCAAATCACATTGGAGCCTCTTTGCATCCTCCTCACAGCTCACATTCCCCCCAGCTTTGTGTCATCTGCAAACTTGGAAATGTTACATTTAGTTCCCTCACCCAAGTCATTAATATATATTGTGAATAGCTGGGGCCCAAGCACTGATCCCTGCGGTACCCCACTAGTCACTGCTTGCCACCCGGAAAAAGACCCATTTATTCCTACTCTCTGTTTCCTGTCTGTCAACCAATTCTCAATCCATGAGGAAATCATCCGCATCACTGTCTCTAAGAGACCCACCGAACCAGTCATCTACCTCTTCAAACTAAAAGTCTCAGGACCACCGAATTCAGCTAGCAGCCAGCCCAATCACCAAATGCCACAGACTCTGTACCCTTTTTTTTCCTCTGGACTGTAACTCAACCAATCTTCCTTTTCCCACTCTGTAACCTATTTGTGTGTAAACTTCCAGTGTGTGTGTGTGTGTGTGTGTGTGTGTGTGTGTGTGTGTGTGTGTGTGTGTGTGTGTGTGTGTGTGTGTGTGTGTGTGTGTGTGTGTGTGTGTGTGTGTGTGTGTGTGTGTGTGTGTGTGTGTGTGTGTGTGAAAGTTGTCACATTGTTTATTATTTTCATTAGTTCGGTTTAGGTACAATAAAGTTTTTCTTTTACTTTGCTAACTCAGGAAAACCTGTCCAATTGGTTCTTGTTATGATCATAGCAAGTAAGTAATCAAACACCTACTGAATTGACTAGTACATCAACGTTCAGAAAGAATTAAACCTGGTGTGGTCAAACAAGGAGGGAAAAGAGGAAGCCCTTCGACCCCTCCTCACTTGACCGTAACACCAATCTTCTGACCTGCCACTACTCTTCGCTGAATTGTATGCTTTCTCTTTCAATTTGATACTATCTTTAACTTCCTTAGTTAGCCACAGATGGTGCGTCCTTCCCCTGGAGTCTTTCTTTCTTACTGGAATGTATCTATGCTGAGTGTTATGAAATATTGCCTTAAATGTCTATCGTTGCATCTCTACTGGTCTATCCCTTAACCTAATTTCCAATTTTACTTTAGCCAGCTCTGTCTTCAAACTCTCATAATTATCCTTATTTAAGTTTAAACACTAGTTTTAGATCCACTCTTCTCACCCTCACGCTGAATGTGAAATTCAACCATGTTGTGATCTAGGGGCGCCTTTACTATGAGGTCATTAAATAATCCTGTCTTGTTACACATTACCAGATCTACAGTAGCCAGCTCTCTGGTTGGCTCTAGAACATACTGTTCTAAGAAACTGTCCCGAAAACACTCCATGAACTCATCTTCCAGGCTACCTTTCCCAATCTGATGCATCCAATCTATCTATAGATTAAAATCACCCATGATTATCGTTGTACCTTTCTCACAAGCCCCCATTATTTCTTCCTGTTTCCCCTGTCCTACATTGCAGTTAATGTTAAGGGACCTATAAACTACTCCCACAAGTGACTTTCTACCTTTACTATTTCTTATCTCTACCGAAACTGATTCTACATCTTGATTTTTGGAACTAAGATCACCTGTCTCTATTTTACTAATGTCATCCTTAATTAACAGAGCTACCCCTACACCTTTTCCTAGTTTCCTATCCTTCTGAAATGTCATGTATCCTTCAATATTCAGGTCCCAGCCTTTGTCATCTTGCAGCCATGTTTCTGTAATGACTATCAGATCACACATATTGATCTCTATTTGAGCTATCAATTCATTTGTTTTGTTACAAATGCTACGCACATTCAAATACAGAGCCTTTAATTCTGTCTTTTTGCTATATATGCAACATCTAGCCTTAACTGCTTCACACTCTTCATTTTGTATATTCTGTCCCTTCCAGCCATGCTCTGATTATTGCCCTTATTGCTCTCTTGCCTAGTCCTCTCTTTTTAATTTATCATATCTTCTCTCACTTGATCCCTCACCCCCACTATTTAATTTAAAACCCTTTCTACTGCCCTAGTTGCATGACTCGCCAGCGAGACAGTGGCCAGGGAGAGGGATAGAGTCAATGGCAATAATACGGAGTATATGGCAGGGGTCAAAGACACTGGCTTTGGTCTTCCCAATATTAACTGAAGGAAATTATGGCTTATCCAGTAAATCAAAGTGCTCGCATTCTGTGACATTTCTGCATGAATTCCATTAATAACAAAGTAACAGGTTGAAATAAATTGTACACAAATTTGTTAAATATAGAGGGTGAAAAATTGCCTCGTGCAGCACTGCTTGTTGTGGCACTATGGAGGTCTTGCGCCACTCTACCTGTCTGCCTCAAGCTGCCGTGGTGTTAGCAGGTGCATCCCCAGTGTATGTCAAAGACCTTGAATGGACACTATCCTGGCATCATACAACCCAACTGCTGAAGTGATGCCAGAATTCCAAATTTGGTCAATGAATGTGCAGGCAGCCTCTTCGTTGTTCACCCTGCAAACAACAAGCATAAAGCTGCAAGATGGGCCCTGCACTAGCATTATTGAAAGGGCCAGGCACCCAACCTGCAGGTAAGGTAATTTTTTTGGAACTTTTTCTATTGAAAGGTTTCTAGAAGTATTCTGGAGTGGTCTTGGAGGTATTTTGGTGAGTTCCTACATTTGTCAGTTTTGCCACATCCTCAGTGTGGGGTTGAGGGGGGTGCGGGCTGGGCAGAGGAGGAGGTGACCTGTCCAGACAAAAGCTGCACCAGGTATTGGGGCAGCAGTGGCAGTGTCTCTGGGTCTGCAACACGATGAAGAGATGGAACAGAGGCTGTGGAGAGGGGAAGTCCTGCACCTTCCCCTCTGCTAAATTGGAGCTGAACTTCTCCATGCTCCTTGACCATGACAGGAGGCTGTCTGACAGGCCAGCCAATGCACCCAGAAACTTAGTGTGCATGCCCATCAATGCACTCCTGTATGCCACCCCATCAAGGTCCTCATCTGTGTCCTCTTCAACAGAACTTGTCTGCAACTTTGCCCTCCAGTGAGCTGGCAAACAAACCATCCTTTTCTCTTGACCTAGCTGCAGGCCACAGGTGCCCAAATGACTCACCAGGTGCTAAGCCCAACTCTATACTAGCCTCCAAAATACATGCAGTGCCAGTATCTGAGCTGGCAGCTGCGAATGTCCAATCAGATGACCGGGTCTCTTCATTAGTGCTATGCCGTTACTCTTTTTCCTCCTCCTGGGGCTGCTGTGGCTGGGCTGACAGCAATTCTCAGGTGATGGAAAGTAGGAAACAGAAGGGGAAGGTTGTGTGAGGGGCAGTGGATGAGATGGAAAGCAAGAGATCCATGATCACACCATCAGCATCTTGCATATCATGCCAGATAGCGGGATAAGGATTAGCTGGGAGTTGAGAAAAAACATTTGATAGGAAGATGCCATCATCCTCAAGGCTTTCAGTAATATTGGATTCCATGATCTGCGTCAGCAGTTGCAGGCAACCTTGTCCCCACCATTCCTGCTCTGCTCTCTTCTATTGTGTGCCACCTGTCCTGCAATAGAGAGGACAGAATGCCAGTGTTTGTGTCACACTGTGTTTGGTTGATGTGCCTGCTATAGCTGAACAGCTGAAGGTATGTGGAGGCAGCGAGAGATGCAAGTGATGCTGGATGCATTGGTAGGTGTGTGAGGGTAAGGTGGAGTATCTAGCTGTTAGGTGTGAGTCCTGAGTACCAAGGAGTGCTGCTGGATGAGTGATGGGGATGTGCTGCATTGAGCAATGTGAGAGGTTGTTGGTGTGATGGATAGGAGATGTCATGTGAACATGCACTCCCTGACCTTGACCACTTGCATGAGGTCATTAGACGTCTTGTGGCACTGCTGCCAGGTCCTTGGATCCAGACACTGTGAGTTGACCTTCCTTGCCATCAGAGGGTGGTCCTTGAAGGTCTCCCAGCCCCCTGCGACACATGGTGTCTCTACTCCTGCCCACCTCCACCAATAGTGCCTCCAGCGCTGCATCCTTCACTATGGAACATTTTCTTTGCCTTGATATTCACGTTGAAATAATGTACATTGCAGCAATATTTCTGTGCTTACTTTTAAGTTATAGCCTGCCTTTACACAGAGCAGGTTGGCTCCACATTGGGTCTGCAAACAGCACTGCCAGCTCCCCTGCTCAGTGCAGAAGCCTCAGGAAGCTTGGAGGTGCAGACAGCAGCATGGGTGCCACTCAGACCAATGCTACCATCATTCAGATGGGGTGAATACACCAAGTTTGCATATTGCCCACCTCAATCTGAATGCACGCAGGCAGGTCGCGAATCATGATCCCCCAAGAGAACAGAGCTGTCAAATTTCTAGACCAGATTGATCGATTTGTTAAATAAAAGTTACTTACATGGCCTATTTCTTGAATATAAAAAGATGGATAATTTCCAAATAGGGTCATAAATTTGATTTCTAACTCATTTCTGGGAGGCATTTTGTTAACACTCAGAATACTTATTAAGAAGCGGAGCCATGAGGCATCTTTTTCTACACATCATGCTTTCAATCTGCAGACATATATATCATTAGAATTTTCTGACATTGATAACAGAATACATTTTTGCATCTATTAGGTAACAGAAAGCACATTTGTGAACCACAGTATGCAGAGAAAATTCATTAGTCAATACATTAAATTATATGTGTTTGTCCTGAGTGCAAAATTAACAGCAAGATTTATCATTATAAAGCTTTCGTGCAGAAACAGTCCTTCTTGACGTATCACAGCATTAAAAAACTTATGGTAAATAATGTTTGTACAAATAGCTAATGACATTCAGTGGCAGGTCAGTTTTAGTTTTACTGTGTTTCTGATTAATTACAGAGACCATGTAGGCTTTAGTACATACCCATGGGAGTGCCAACTCCATAAGCTTTGGAATCTATGAGGCCTCCGATCTGTGTCAAGTTGCAGTTTCTCTGTGTGACAAACTCGATGGTAGTTGACTCCATTAGCAAGGCATAATCTGTGGTTAAGACACGCTGAATTCCTTCTTCATTATTTTTGACAAGTGCTGTCTGTTGTCTGCTGCTCATGAAGGCCCACATCTTCTCGTAGGTTGATATTTTGGATTTCTGCAATGAAGCATAAGAAATGTGCATGAAGAGAGAAAGAAATCACAGAATCACGGATCTGAGTTTCTGAGTGGAAAATAAAAAATGCTGCAGCAGTCCTGGGAAAGAAACAGAACAAAAAAGAGCAACATTCCGTTCAAATTCCATTTTTTTAATGCTTGTAGCGAGAGCAGCTGATGGCTGTAAAAAGCTTGAAAGGATGGTCAGGTTAACATCAGCACAAAAACAATCACAACGTCTTCATAAAATGTTCCTTTTCTCTTGCTGACAGCAGTTTTCATGGTTCATGGAACACAAATAGAAAAGCAAAGGAATGGAATTCAAACCACAAGTGGAGTTACACACTGGAAAGGAAATGGAAATTCAATGACAAGCTTGGGAAATGTTCTGCGGCAGATTCTTTCAAACTTTTCACCTCAAAGATATGCTACAGAGAGGCTTGGAGAATTGTAGCACCAAATATACATGAGCAAATGCCATTCACTGTTAATCCAATATTTCCTAGTTCCAATTCAGAATCATATCGATAAGTGAATCCTGGGATTGACTGACTCCATCTACTTCAGATTTGGATTTGGATAAAGGATGACTTTTAATTCAGAGATTAAAACAGATATTAGTTATTTAGTGCAATGTATTCGTTAAAATAGATTCAATGTGGAAAAACATCACCCAAATTAGTCCTCTTTTTACATTTTCTCTTAAGTTCAACTTCACTGATTCACAATTATGAAGTTTAAATATGCTCATTTAAATAGGTTTAAATGCAATGGTGTCAGCCTTAGCTTAGTGGCAGCATTCTCATCTCTAAGTCAGAAGTTTGTTGGTTCAAACTTCACTCCAGTAACTGGCATACATACCCCAAGCTAAAACTCCAGTACAGTACTACACTGCTGAGGTGCTGCCTTTTGCATGAGCCCTTAAACTGAGATCTATCTGCTCCCAGGTGAGCATGAAAGATCCAATGGCATTTTGCAAAGAAATGAAGGGGAGTTCTCTGAGCATGATACCCAGCATTTATCCCTCAATCAGCATCACCAAACCATCACCAACAACTGCTTAAGATTTCATTTGTCCAATTGTTGTTTTTGGGACTACCCTCTGTATAAATTGGCTATTACCTTCCCCTAGATTGGAGCAGTGACTACATTTCAAAAGTACCTCATAGGAATAGGAGGATAGAACAGATAAATGCTTGGCTGAGGAGGTGGTGCAGGAGGGAAGGCTTTAGTTTCCTGGATCACTGGGGTCTGTTTCTGGCAAAGGTGGGACCTGTACAAGTTGGACGGGTTGCACCTGAACCGGAACAGACCAACATCCTTGCTGGGAGGTTTGCTAGTGCTGTTGGGGGGTTGGGGGGTTGGGGGGAGGGGGGTTCAACTAATTTGGCAGGGAGATGGGATACAGAGTGGAATTACAGTAAGGGGTGATGCACAGTCAAATATAGAAGAGAAAATGAGTCAGTCTGGAAGGCAGAGCAAATATAGACCTGTTAAGGCACATGTGAAAAATGCAATGCTGGATTGGATCTATTTTAATGCAAGGAGTCTTACTAGTAAAGCAGATGAATTGATGGCATTGATTAGCACATGGCATTTTGATATTATTGCTATCACAGAGATGTGATTGAGGGAGGGGCAGGACTGGCAGCTCAATATTCCAGGTTATAGAATCTTCAGGTATGACAGGGGAGGGGGTAAAAGAGGAGGTGGCATTGCACTGTTGATCAAGGAGTCAATTATTGCAGTAAGGAGGGATGATATCATAGAAGGTTCCTCAAATAAGGCCATATGGGTAGAACTTAAAAACAAAAAGGGGGCCTCCAAACAGTCAGGGAGAAATAGAGGAGCAGATATGTAGGCAAATCTCAGAGAGGCTTAAAAATAATAGGGTAATAATAGTAGGGGATTTCAACTTCCCCAATACCAACTGGGATAGTTTTAGTGCAAAAGGCTTAAAGGGGGCGGAATTCTTAAAATGCATACAGAAGAGCTTTTTGAGCCAGCATACTGAAAGTCCTACAAGAGAAGGGGCAGTACTGGACCTATTCCGAGGGAATGAAGCTGGACAAGTGGTAGAAGTGTCAGTGGGGGAACATTTTGGGGATAGTGACCATAAGTCTGTAAGATTTCAGGTAGTTATGGAAAAGGACAAAGATGGAACGGAAATAAAGGTACTGAATTGGGGGAAGGCCGATTTTAAGATGATAAAACAGGATCTGGCCAAAGTGGACTGGGAGCAGCTACTTGTAGGAAAGTCGACATCAGATCAGTGGGAGTCATTCAAAGAGGAAATAATAAGAGTTCAGAGCCAACATGTACCCACTAAGGTGAAGGGTAGGACTAACAAGTCCAGGGAACCCTGAATATCAAGGGATATAGAGGATTGGATCAGTAAAAAAAAAGGCTTATGGCAGATTCAGAGTGCTGAAAACAGTGGAGGCACTGGAGGAGTATAGAAAGTGTAGGGGGTACTTAAAAAAGTAATTAGGAGAGCGAAGAGGGGACATGAAAAAACACTGGCGGACAAGATAAAGGAAAATCCTAAGGTGTACTATAAGTATATTAAGGGCAAGAGGATAACCAGGGAAAGAGTAGGGCCCATTAGGGACCAAAGTGGCAATCTGTGTGTGGAGCCGGAGGGCATAGGTGAGGTTTTAAATGATTACTTTTCACTATGGAGAAGGACGGTGTAGGTGTAGAGATCAGGGAGAAGGACTGTGATATACTTGAACATATTAGCTTTGAAAGGGAGGAAGTATTAGCTGTTTTAGCAGGCTTAAAAGTGGATAAATCCTCAGGCCCAGATGAGATGTATCCCAGGCAGTTATGTGAGACAAGGGAGGATATTGCAGGGCCCCTGACACAAATTTTCAAATCCTCTCTGGCCATAGGAGAGGTACCAGAGGACTGGAGGACAGTGAATGTGGCACCATTATTTAAGAAGGGTAGCAGGGATAAACCAGGTAATTACAGGCCGGTGAGTCTAACA
Organism: Heterodontus francisci; assembly: GCF_036365525.1. NCBI lineage: Eukaryota > Metazoa > Chordata > Chondrichthyes > Heterodontiformes > Heterodontidae > Heterodontus > Heterodontus francisci. The sequence continues at coordinate 151,538,254 of NC_090373.1, read as the reverse complement.
TCAGAACTATGTGTCCTGGCCTGTCGGAAGACCTTACACAAATCAACGATTCTCGGAAGACCGCCATCATTAACAACGAGCTCAGTAGACTCAATGTGGACATTGCAGCACTTCAGGAGACTCGCCTCCCCGCGAGTGGCTCTCTAGCAGAGCAAGACTACACCTTCTTCTGGCAGGGCAGGGATCCTGAAGAACCAAGACAGCATGGAGTGGGCTTCGCCATCAGAAACTCCTTGCTCAGCATGATAGAGCCTCCCTCAAATGGCTCGGAACGCATACTGTCCATCCGACTGCTCACCACCTCTGGTCCAGTACACCTACTCAGCATCTATGCTCCAACACTCTGTTCCGCACCTGAAGCTAAAGACCAGTTCTATGAACAACTCCATAACATCATTAGCAGCATCCCCAACACCGAACACCTGTTCCTGCTGGGGGACTTTAATGCCAGGGTTGGGGCCGACCATGACTCATGGCCCTCCTGCCTTGGGCGCTATGGCGTTGGAAGGATGAATGAGAACGGGCAGAGACTGCTTGAGTTGTGTACCTATCATAACCTCTGCATCACCAACTCGTTCTTTCACACTAAACCCTGTCACCAGGTTTCATGGAGGCACCCAAGATCACGTCGTTGGCACCAGCTAGACCTCATTGTCACAAGGCGAGCCGCCTTAAACAGTGTTCAAATCACACGCAGCTTCCACAGTGCGGACTGCGACACCGACCACTCCCTGGTGTGCAGCAAGGTTAGACTCAGACCAAAGAAGTTGCATCATTCCAAGCAGAAGGGCCACCCGCGCATCAACACGAGCAGAATTTCTCACCCACAGCTGTTACAAAAATTTCTAAATTCACTTGTAACAGCCCTTCAAAACACTCCCACAGGGGATGCTGAGACCAAGTGGGCCCACATCAGAGACGCCATCTATGAGTCAGCTTTGACCACCTACGGCAAAAGTGCGAAGAGAAATGCAGACTGGTTTCAATCTCATAATGAAGAGCTGGAACCTGTCATAGCCGCTAAGCGCATTGCACTTTTGAACTACAAGAAAGCCCCCAGCGATTTAACATCCACAGCACTTAAAGCAGCCAGAAGTACTGCACAAAGAACAGCTAGGCGTTGCGCAAACGACTACTGGCAACACCTATGCAGTCATATTCAGCTGGCCTCAGACACCGGAAACATCAGAGGAATGTATGATGGCATGAAGAGAGCTCTTGGGCCAACCATCAAGAAGATCACCCCCCTCAAATCTAAATCGGGGGACATAATCACTGACCAACGCAAACAGATGGACCGCTGGGTTGAGCACTACCTAGAACTGTACTCAAGGGAGAATGCTGTCACTGAGACTGCCCTCAATGCAGCCCAGCCTCTACCAGTCATGGATGAGCTGGACATACAGCCAACCAAATCGGAACTCAGTGATGCCATTGATTCCCTAGCCAGCGGAAAAGCCCCTGGGAAGGACAGCATTACCCCTGAAATAATCAAGAGTGCCAAGCCTGCTATACTCTCAGCACTACATGAACTGCTATGCCTGTGCTGGGACGAGGGAGCAGTACCCCAGGACATGCGCGATGCCAACATCATCACCCTCTATAAAAACAAAGGTGACCGCGGTGACTGCAACAACTACCGTGGAATCTCCCTGCTCTGCATAGTGGGGAAAGTCTTTGCTCGAGTCGCTCTGAACAGGCTCCAGAAGCTGGCCGAGCGCGTCTACCCTGAGGCACAGTGTGGCTTTCGTGCAGAGAGATCGACTATTGACATGCTGTTCTCCCTTCGTCAGATACAGGAGAAATGCCGTGAACAGCAGATGCCCCTCTACATTGCTTTCATTGATCTCACCAAAGCCTTTGACCTCGTCAGCAGACGTGGTCTCTTCAGACTACTAGAAAAGATCGGATGTCCACCAAAGCTACTAAGTATCATCACCTCATTCCATGACAATATGAAAGGCACAATTCAACATGGTGGCTCCTCATCAGAGCCCTTTCCTATCCTGAGTGGTGTGAAACAGGGCTGTGTTCTCGCACCCACACTTTTTGGGATTTTCTTCTCCCTGCTGCTTTCACATGCGTTCAAATCCTCTGAAGAAGGAATTTTCCTCCACACAAGATCAGGGGGCAGGTTGTTCAACCTTGCCCGTCTAAGAGCGAAGTCCAAAGTACGGAAAGTCCTCATCAGAGAACTCCTCTTTGCTGACGATGCTGCTTTAACATCTCACACTGAAGAATGCCTGCAGAGTCTCATCGACAGGTTTGCGTCTGCCTGCAATGAATTTGGCCTAACCATCAGCCTCAAGAAAACGAACATCATGGGGCAGGATGTCAGAAATGCTCCATCCATCAATATTGGCGACCACGCTCTGGAAGTGGTTCAAGAGTTCACCTACCTAGGCTCAACTATCACCAGTAACCTGTCTCTAGATGCAGAAATCAACAAGCGCATGGGTAAGGCTTCCACTGCTCTGTTCAGACTGGCCAAGAGAGTGTGGGAAAATGGCGCACTGACACGGAACACAAAAGTCCGAGTGTATCAGGCCTGTGTCCTCAGTACCTTGCTCTACGGCAGCGAGGCCTGGACAACGTATGCCAGCCAAGAGCGACGTCTCAATTCATTCCATCTTCGCTGCCTTCGGAGAATACTTGGCATCAGGTGGCAGGACTATATCTCCAACACAGAAGTCCTTGAAGCGGCCAACATCCCCAGCTTATACACACTACTGAGTCAGCGGCGCTTGAGATGGCTTGGCCATGTGAGCCGCATGGAAGATGGCAGGATCCCCAAAGACACATTGTACAGCGAGCTCGCCACTGGTATCAGACCCACCGGCCGTCCATGTCTCCGTTATAAAGACGTCTGCAAACGCGACATGAAATCGTGTGACATTGATCACAAGTCGTGGGAGTCAGTTGCCAGCATTCGCCAGAGCTGGCGGGCAGCCATAAAGACAGGGCTAAATTGTGGCGAGTCGAAGAGACTTAGTAGTTGGCAGGAAAAAAGACAGAGGCGCAAGGGGAGAGCCAACTGTGCAACAGCCCCAACAAACAAATTTCTCTGCAGCACCTGTGGAAGAGCCTGTCACTCCAGAATTGGCCTTTATAGCCACTCCAGGCGCTGCTTCACAAACCACTGACCACCTCCAGGCGCGTATCCATTGTCTCTCGAGATAAGGAGGCCCAAAAGGTAAAGGAGTCTAACATCAGTGGTAGGGAAAATATTGGAAAAAATTCTGAGGGACAGGATTAAGCTGCACTTGGAGAGGCAGGGATTAATCAGGGATAGTCAGTTTGGCTTTGTCAGGGGGAGATCATGTCTGACTAACTTGATTGAATTTTTTGAGACAGTGACGAAATGTGTAGATGAGGGTGAAGCAGTTGATGCAGTCTATATGGACTTCAGTAAGGCTTTTGATAAGGTCCCACATGGAAGATTGGTTAAGAAGGTAAGAGCCCATGGGATCCAGGGCAATTTGGTAAATTGGATCCAAAATTGGCTTAGTGGCAGGAGGCAGAGGGTAATGGTCGAGGGTTGTTTTTGCGAGTGGAAGCCTGTGACCAGTGGTGTACCGCAGGGATCGGTGCTGGAACCCTTGCTGTTTGTAGTGTACAGTAATGATTTAGACGTGAATATAGGAGGTATGATCAGTAAGTTCGCAGAAAACGAACACGAAAATTGGTAGTGTCGTAAATAGTGAGGAGGAAAGCCTTAGATTACAGAATGATATAGATGGGCTGGTAAGATGGGCAGAGCTGTGGCAAATGGAATTGAATCCTGAAAAGTGTGAGGTGATGCATTTTGGGAGGACTAACAAGGCAAGGGAATATACAATGGATGGTAGGACCCTAGGAAATACAGAGGGTCAGAGGGACCTTGGTGTACATGTCCATAGATCACTGAAGCCAGCAGCACAGGTAGATAAGGTGGTAAGGAAAGCATATGGGATATTTGCCTTTATTAGCCGAGCCATTGAATATAAGAGCAGGGAGGTTATGATGGAGCTGTATAAAATGCTAGTTAGGCCACTGCTGGCGTACTGTGTACAGTTCTGGGCACCACACTATAGGAAGGATGTGACTGCACTGGAGAGGGTGCAGAGGAGATTCACCAGGATGTTGCCTGGGCTGCAGCATTTCAGCTATGAAGAGAGACTGAAAAGGCTGGAGTTGGTTTCCTTAAAGCAGAGATGGCTGAGGGGAGATATGATTGAGGTGTACAAAATTATGAGGGGCATTGATAGGTTAGATAGGAAGAAACTTTTTCCCTTAGCGGAGGGGGTCAATAACCAGGGGGCATAGATTAAAGGTAAGGTGCAGGAGGTTTAGAGGAGATTTGAGGAAAAGTTTTCACCCAGAGGGTGGATGGAATCTGGAACACACAGCCTGAAGAGGTAGTAGAGGCAGGAACGCTCACAAAATGTAAGAAGTATTTAGATGAGCACTTGAAACACCATAGCATACAAGGCTACGGGCCAAGTGCTGGAAAATGGGATTAGAATAGGTAGGTGCTTGATGGCCAGCACAGACACGATGAGCCGAAGGGCCTGTTTCTGTGCTGTAGAACTCTATGACTGTGCAGCAATTTGGGATAGCCTAAGGTCATGAAAAGTATTACATAAATGCAAGCTTTTTCTTTCTTTACATGAATACGAATTAGCAGTAAACAAATCACAACATTATTTGTCAATGAAGGAAAGAACTTGCATTCACGTAGCACCTTCCACATCCTCAAGATGTTCCAAAGCACTTTACACCCAATTAATTTTTTACTAAGTATAGTCGCAGTTGTTATGCAGACAAATGCAGCAACTAATATGCACACAGTAAAGTTCCACAAGCAGCAATGAGGGAAACGAGCAGTTCACCTTTTTTTTTGGTGGTTGGTGATTAAGGGATAAATATCAGACAGGAGACTGTAGGAGAACTCCCCTGTTCTTCTTCAAAAACAAGTTACAATGGGAACAGTGGGGTAAAATTGTATCTTCATCAGGCAGAGTGTATCACCTGTCCATTAGAGAACCCAGCTGATCTTTATTCCATCAAAATCAATGGAAGTGAAATTTGGACCAGTTTCATATTGAAGAGGTGATCCACTCCAACAGTTTACCAGCCGGGCGATAAGCACAGAAACATACTTCAGTAGCTTCTACCCATATGATACATTTACTGCTTCCTTGTTCTATCCTTAAAGTCAATATGGAGCAATCGCTGTCAGTCATGGTGAAAGGTCATCGAACTGAAATGTTAATTCTGTTTTTCTCTCCACAGATGCAGCCAGTTTACAGTCCATTTATTATCAATTATGGGAAGGCTACTGGGATATGTCATCTACATAATAGATCATCTCTATAAGAGCTGGAAAGTGGACTCGGGCTGGATGACTTTTTTGGCCAGCATGGACATGATGGGCCAAGTGGCCTCCTATGGTGCCATAAATTTTTCTATGTTTCTAAGACAAAGCGACCTAGCATTTGGACAATTATGAGCTGTTCAAAGAGAGTCAGCATGGATCTATGACGGATAGATCATGTCTGACTAATCTAATTGATGTTTTGAGGCAATCACTGACATGGTTAATCAGTCTCTATGGGTGTTGTCTATATGGACTTTCAAAAGGCATTTGGTAAGGTTCTGCGCAAGAAATCATTAGCAAAAATGAAAGGACACAGAATTGGAAGTAACCTTGTGACGTGGATTGCTAATTGGTTGGGAGGTAGCAGACAGAGAGTAGGAATAAAGAGAACAAGCTCTGAGTGATGGGATATGACAACTGGTGTTCTCCAGGGAAAAGGTACTGGAGCCTCAGCTTTTCGCAACATATATGTGATTAACTTTTATGGCATTATAAGGGATTGTATATTCAAGTTTGCAGATGACATTAAAGTAAAGAAATTTGTACGTTTTGTGTCTTTTTTCAGCTATAGTACGGTACAAAGTATACCAATTTAGCAATCGGTTCACCTGCACCCTATCTGCATAGGCATTTCTCCTACTACTAAGTTTGTGGAGGCCATTTTGTAGATGTCCTGGGTGCCTAAAACAGGTGTTAGGCTAGGTCAAAATCCTGGAACTTCCTCTCTAACAGTACTGTGGGTGTACCTATCCCACATGGACTGCAGCGGTTCAAGAAAGCAGCTCACCACCACCTTCTCAAGGACAATTAGGGTTGGGCAATAAATGCTGGCCTAGCTGGCCTGAATGAATTTAAAAAAAGGCAACTTGCTTATTTTAATGAGGGGCCTAAAGCCTAATTTAGGACCACTTCCTAAAATCAAGGAGCCCTGAACACAGCTGGCACTGGGCTGGCTGCAATCAGCATAACGAGGTCAACATAGCACCTGACCAGTGATTCTTAAAGGGATCCCTGGAGGAAGTCACCAAAAAGTATGTTTCTTTTCTCTTTAACCTTGAATGTGGAGCCAGGAGGAACAGGAGCCACAACACCATTGTTACTTGATCGTCTCCCCTTACCCTACATGAGAGTTGCAGCAGCCCGAAATTGATGTTCAATTTGCCAGCGAGCTGCCTGGGGATTTGCCTGTCTGAATTAAATGAAGCCAGAGATGCAATTTGATTGGGCCTTGAGTCTACCACAGGCTGGTGCTATCCAATATCTAAGTTGGCAGGCACAGTAAATTGTGTAGTTGGGAGCAGGAAGTTACAAAGGGACATAGATTGGCTAGGTAAGTGAAAAAAGTGTGGCAGATGGTATTGATCGTGTGAGGTCATTTGCTTTGAATCTGAGAAAAATAAATCACAATATTTTCTTCGTGGTGAGAGACTAGGAGCTATGGAGGAGCAAAGGGATTTAGGAGTCTGTATACAGATATCAGTAAAGGCTAGTGCACAGGTATGCAATCAAAAAAGGTTTATGAAATGTTGGACTTTACCTCAAGGGAATTGGAATATAAAAGTGAGGAAGTGATGCTTCAGTTCTACAGAGCTTTGGTCAGGCTCCATCTGGAGTACAACACGCAGGTTTAGACACTGAACCTCAGGAAAGAGACATTGGCCTTCAGAGAGGTGCAGCACAGATTCGCCAGAATGGAAAGTTTAAATTATGAAGACAAGTTGTACAGATTTGCGCAGATTTTGTTTAGAAGGCTTTGAGTTTGGAAGGTTGGGGGGTGATCCAATCCAAGGTGTTTAAAATGATAAAGGTTTTGATAGAGTAGATACAAACTAACTATTTCCTCTGATGGGGCTATCAAGAACAAGAGAGCACAATCTTAAAATTATAGATAGGCCTTTCAGGAGTAAAATCAGGAAGTACTTTTCACACAAAGGGAGGAATTTTATGCTCTCCCCCACGGTGGGTATGGAGGCAAGTGAGGGCATGGGAGGTTCCCGTCACCATCCTGCCTCCACCAAAATTTAGTCTGGGGCAGGTAGGCCTGTGCCCGACCTTCCCGCCCTGCTACCAATTGAGGCCCTTAACTGGGAAATTAACCCCTAGTTCCTCATTAAAAGGCACTTAGTGCATGCTGAGGGCCACCCTCATGCTCTTGCTGCCTCCCCAACCTCCCCCGTGACTCCCTCTCCACAAAATTCCCCCACCCTGACCTACCTGAGGCCTGGTTCCAGCGATGCTCCTCGACCTCCAATAGGTGCACCTGCTGCAGTAGCCACCACCTCCATAGTGGCGCTGCAACTACTGGCTCCTATTGGCCGGTACCTCTGCAAGGGCAGGACTTCTGGTGATGGGATCCTTGTTCCCATGGAAGGCCCGCCACAGTCCACTGAAGTGCCTGATTGGCACGATATTTGACAGGCCTTCCATAGAAAAGGCAACCCGGGGATCTCGGCATCGGTTTCTTTAGATGTCGAGACCCTTGCCGCCAGAATAAAATTCCCCCCAAAGAGGATAGGAAATCTAGAACTCTTTCCCCAAAAGGCTGAGGATGCTGGGTCAATTTCAGATGAAATACTTTCTATATATCTACCCTATCAAATCCTTTTAATAGTTGGCTTATAGGGTGCATTACAATTTGTGAAAAAATCTTTAAAGCCAGCTATTTTTAGTGTATATATATATATATATATATATATATATATATCTGAAACCTTTAAAAAAAATAAGAATCTCAAATACTGTCTAAGCAGTCATGAATTGTTTTTACTCAGTAAATCCGTGTCCTAATTTGGCAGCAGAAATTTATTAAGGAGACCTGTACCCTGTCCAAGAAAATAATCAATATACAGCAGCACAGTACTGACTTGATGCTTTTCCAGTATCCATATATTATGTATCAGAAATTGTAATAGATTTTACTAGTTTGCATATTTGTGCTTAAGTTTCGGTCATGCTGTCTGCACTGGGTACTATTCAAGGCAACTGCAGCTGTGCTCAGCTCAATAATGGAATCTTGCTCTATCCCATCCACAGTGTGTCTCTGTCTTCTGCACAGTGAATTAATTTCACCACTGTAGTGAAATAATGCGAAGAAAAAATGATTAAATTGGGGAAATTCATGAAGATGAAATATTTTACACACCTTGCATGTCCAAGGTTAGCTATTTTAACCTATGACACTTCAATAATTTGAATTAAATTGTCTACTAATAGTATTTTGAAGGCCTGTTTAAGAATATTGCAATGTTCAACAATGCTAATTATTGACAATCTATTATTTTGGGGTGAAAAAACTAGCTAAGTCACTGTCTTGGTCTCAAACACAATATCAATATGTGCCTGTTTGGGGAAATAGGGGCACAGCATAAATTGCTTTACAGATCAATTTTCTAAAGAAATGAGTAAATGCTCAGTGATTCTTGCAAACAAAGCACTGACTGTTCAATCTGGCTTTGGGAGATAATGCGTATGGATTCACTATAATTGCTTCCAGTAGACACCAACAGAATGCTCTGATACAGCAACCAATAAAGAGAAGCCCAATTAAGTACATTACTTAATAAACTTTTAAAACCATCAACAGTGTAGAATTTTATTTAAGTGAACTCTGTCATGGCCGATATAGATAGAATTTGCCCTGCAAGCCATATCATCTTGTTTTGGTGACTTCTTTTTTTACTGCAAGCAAACAGGTTTTCTGAATCTTAAGTTTACTTGGCAGAAAAAACACTAGGTTTATGAGGATCTGAAAATGTTTTGGATGATAAACATGCAACAGAAGGAAGCACCTTTACAAAAGATAATTAGTGATGCTGTTCTTATTACCTTCCAATATGTGATGGCAGCTGGTGTATGGGCAAGGAAGATTAGAGCTAATAACAGTTGCTGTTTGCTATAGAAGTACAGTTTATGGAAACATGTGACAGACATAAAGTTTATAGTTGTCCAGGCATATATAGCATTTATTGTATTCTGTGCCAGAAGTAGAGTTTATAGCATCTCTAACAGAAATAGATTTTATGGCAGGCAGTTACAGAAGTAACGTTTATAGCAGTCAATAATGGAAGTAAAGTTTACAGCGGTCTGGAACAGAAGTACAGAGATTCCAGCAGTCTGGATTAGGAGTGGAGTTTATAACAGCCCATCATAGAATTAACGTTTATAGCCACCGATTCCAGTAGTAAGTGTTAAAATGGCCCTTAACAGAATTAGAATTCATAGCAATCCAGAAGTTTACCATAAAAAGAGTTGCATCATGTCCATAAAAGTCGAAAAGTCAATAACAGAAGCATATCTCTTTTTCTCCACTTTGTTTCCTCTGCTGAAGAGGCTCACTCTTGTTGGAGGACAGTTCAATTGTAATCTCAGGCTGACCGTATAGCCCAGTAAATTGCTCTTTTTAAAAAAATAATTCACAGGATGTAGGCATCACTGGCAAGGCCAGCATTTATTGCCCACCACAAATTGCCCTTGAGAAGGTGGTGAGGAGCTGCCATCTTGATAACTGTGGCCTGTTAGGCCATTTCAGAGGACAGTCAACAGTCAACCACATTGCTAAGGTACTGGAGTTGCATATAGGCCAGACCAGGTAAGGACGGCAGATTTCCTTCCCTAAAGGACATTAGTGTACCAGATGAGTTTTTACAACAACCTGGAAGTTACATGGTCACCATTACTAGCTTTTTAATTCTAGGTTCCAGAAGTCACTTCCAATCCCAGCACTGGACCACCCAATTATTCTCCCGAATGCAATATCAACATTACCAAACTGTACTTATCCACTGGCACTGTTACACCTCTGTCACAATTGCCAATATCCCCCCCTCTCAAAAAAAACCTTGAACCCTTCCTTTCTTTCCAGCTACTACCTTATTTTCAACCATGTCCTTCTCTCTAAAATCCTAAAATGCATCATTGGTTTAAATGATGCCCTCTCAGCTCCTTCTTCAAGACTCTTGTGTCTGGCATACACCAACCTACTTCACTGAGATTGCACTGATCAATGTCACAAACATCATGATGTGCAACTGTGACTAAAGCTCACAGTCTATAATCATTCTCTTCAATTTCTGCTGTCTTTAACCATCTAACTTCCAGTGGTGGAACTGCTATCTTGTTCTTCCATTCACAGCTGTTGTATGATAGGCATCATATCATAGAAGTCGTGATAAGTGAAATAAGTGATTTAGTGCATGTTTTGGGGCAGATGCTTGCCTAGAAGAAGCAGTTTTCAAAGAACAAAGAACAGTACAGCACAGGAACAGGCCAGTCGGCCCTCCAAGCCTGTGCCGATCTTGATGCCTGCCGAAACTAAAACCTTCTGCACTTACGGGGACCGTATCCCTCTATTCCCATCCTATTCATGTATTTGTCAAGAAGCCTCTTAAACGTCTCGATGGTACCTGCTTCCACCACCTCCCCGGGCAACAAGTTCCAGGCACTCACCACCCTCTGTGTAAAGAACTTGCCTAGCACATCCCCTCTAAACTTTGCCCCTCTCACCTTAAACCTATGTCCCCTAGTAACTGACTCTTCCACCCTGGGAAAAAGCTTCTGACTATCCACTCTGTCCATGCCACTTATAACTTTGTAAACCTCTATCATGTCGCCCCTCCACCTCCGTCGTTCCAGTGAAAACAATCCGACTTTATCCAAGCTCTCCTCATAGCTAATGCCCTCCAGACCAGGCAACATCCTGGTAAACCTCTTCTGTACCCTCTCCAAAGCCTCCACATCCTTCTGGTAGTGTGGCGACCAGAACTGCAGCAATATTCTAAGTGTGGCCTAACTAAAGTTCTGTACAGCTGCAGCATGACTTGCCTATTTTTATACTCTGTGCCCCGACCGATGAAGGCAAGCATGCCGTATGCCTTCTTGACTACCTTATCCACCTGCGTTGCCAATTTCAGTGACCTGTGGACCTGTATGCCCAGATCTCTCTGCCTGTCAATACTCCTAAGGGTTCTGCCATTTACTGTATACTTCCCACCTGCATTAGACCTTGCAAAATGCATTACCTCACATTTGTCCGAATTAAACTCCATCTGCCATTTCTCCGCCCAAGTCTCCAACCGATCTATATCCTGCTGTATCCTCTGACAATCCTCATCACTGTCCGCAACTCCACCAACCTTTGTGTCGTCCGCAAACTTACGAATCAGACCAGCTACATTTTCCTCCAAATCATTTACATATACTACAAACAGCAAAGGTCCCAGCACTGAACCCTGTGGAACACCACTAGTCACATTCCTCCATTCAGAAAAGCACCCTTCCACTGCTACCCTCTGTCTTCCATGACCGAGCCAGTTCTGTATCCATCTTGCCAGCTCCCCTCTGATCCCATGTGACTTCACCTTTTGTATCAGCCTGCCATGAGGGACCTTGTCAAAGGCTTTACTGAAGTCCATACAGATAACATCCACTGCCCTTCCTTCATCAATCATCTTCATCACTTCCTCAAAAAACTCAATCAAATTAGTAGACACGACCTCCCCTTCACAAAACCATGCTGCCTCTCGCTAATAAGTCCATTTGTTTCCAAATGGGAGTAAATCCTGTCCCGAAGAATCCTCTCTAATAATTTCCCTACCACTGACGTAAGGCTCACCGGCCTATAATTTCCTGGATTATCCTTGCTACCCTTCTTAAACAAAGGAACAACATTGGCTATTCTCCAGTCCTCTGGGACCTCACCTGTAGCCAATGAGGATGCAAAGATTTCTGTCAAGGCCCCAGCAATTTCTTCCCTTGCCTCCTTCAGTATTCTGGGGTAGATCCCATCAGGCCCTGGGGACTTATCTACCTTAATGCTTTGCAAGACACCCAACACCTCCTCCTTTTTGATAATGAGATGACTGAGACTATCTACACTCCTTTCCCGAGGCTCATCATCCACCAAGTCCTTCTCCTTGGTGAATACTGATGCAAAGTACTCATTTAGTACCTCACCCATTTCCTCTGGCTCCACACATAGATTCCCTTCTCTGTCCTGGAGTGGGCCAACCCTTTCCCTGGTTACCCTCTTGCTCTTTATATACGTATAAAAAGCCTTGGGATTTTCCTTAATCATGTTTGCCAATGACTTCTCATAACCCCTTTTAGCCCTCCTGACTCCTTGCTTAAGTTCCTTCCTACTGTCTTTATATTCCTCAAGATATTCGTCTGTTCCTAGCCTTCCAGCCCTGACAAATGCTTCCTTTTTCTTTTTGACGAGGCTCACAATATCCCGCGTTATCCAAGGTTCCCGAAACTTGCCAAACATATCCTTCTTCCTCACAGAAACATGCTGGTCCTGGATTCTAATCAACTGACGTTTGAAAGGCTCCCACATGTCAGATTTTGATTTACCCTCAAACAGCCGCCCCCAATCTAAATTCTTCAGTTCCTGCCTAATATTGTTATAATTAGCCTTCCCCCAATTTAGCACCTTCACCCGAGGACTACTCTTATCCTTTTCCACAAGTACTTTAAAACATATGGAATTATGGTCACTGTTCCCGAAATACTCCCCTCCTGAAACTTTGACCACCTGGCCGGGCTCATTCCCCAATACCAGATCCAGTATGGCCCCAGTCCTAGTTGGACTATCTACATATTGTTTCAAGAAGCCCTCCTTACAAATTCTGCCCCATCTAAACCCCTAGCACTAAGTGAGTCCCAGTCAATATAGGGGAAGTTAAAATCACCCACCACTACAACCCTGTTACCTTTACATCTTTCCAAAATCTGTCTACATATCTGCTCCTCTACCTACCGCTGGCTGTTGGGAGGCCTGTAGTAAACCCCCAACATCGTGACTGCACCCTTCCTATTCCTGAGCTCCACCCATATTGCCTCGCTGCATGACCCCTCCGAGGTGTCCTCCCGCAGTACAGCTGTGATATTCTCCTTAACCAGTAATGCAACTCCCCCACCCCTTTTACATCCCCCTCTATCCCGCCTGAAGCTTCTAAATCCTGGAACATTTAGCTGCCAATCCTGTCCTTCCCTCAACCAAGTCTCTGTAATAGCAACAACATCATAGCTCCAAGTACTAATCCAAGCTCTAAGTTCATCTGCCTTACCTCTTATACTTCTTGCATTGAAACAAATGCATTTCAGACCACCAGTCCCGCTGTTCTCCGCAACATCTCCCTGCCTGCTCTTTCTCTTAGTCTTACTGGCCTTATTTACTAGTTCCCCTTCATTTATTTCACTTGCTGTCCTACTGCTCTGGTTCCCACCCCCCTGCCACACTAGTTTAAACCCTCCCGAGTGACGCTAGCAAACCTCGCAGCCAGGATATTTGTGCCCCTCCAGTTTAGATGCAACCCGTCCTTCTTGTACAGGTCCCATCTGTCCCTGAAGAGATCCCAATGGTCCAGATATCTGAAACCCTCCCTTCTACACCAGCTGTTCAGCCACGTGTTTAGCTGCACTATCTTCCTATTTCTAGCCTCACTGGCATGTGGCACAGGGAGTGATCCCGAGATTACAACCCTAGAGGTCCTGTTTTTTAACTTTCTACCTAACTCCCTAAACTCCCCCTGCAGGACCTCATCACTCTTCCTGCCTATGTCGTTGGTACCGATGTGTACCACAACCTCTGGTTGTTCACCCTTCCCCTTCAGAATGCCCCCTGTCCGTTCAGAGACATCCTTGACCCTTTTCCTAAACTACCTCATGCTGAATTGGTTATCCATAGAGGGATGGACAACTCTTTTGCACAAATCCCAAATAATGACCTATTAGCAATGTCTTGTCACTCAGAAAACATCTTTGATGAAGCAATAGAGAAGGTTGATGAAGGTATTGCAGTTGTCATTGTATATACAGACTTACACGAAATAGACTTGTTAGCAAAATTGAAGCCCTTAGGATTAAAGGGACAGTGGCAGTGTGGGTAAGAAATTATCTAAGTGAACAGATATCCGAGAATAGTGATGAAGGTTGTTTTTCAGACTGGAGGGAAGTATCCAGTAATATAGGTTGGTGTTAGGATCACTGCTATTTTTGATATATATTAATGACCCGGATTTAGATATACAGACCATAATTTCAAAGTTTTCAGATGGCACAGAACTCGTAAATGTAGTAAACACTGAGGATAGTAACAGACTTCAGAAGGATGATGAAATGAGAAGACATATGGCAGATGAAATTTAAAGTCAAGTCTGAAGTGATACAGTTTGGTAGGAAGAACAAGGAAAGACAACACAAAGTAAATGGTAAAACTTTAAAGGGGTGCAGGAACAGAGAGACCTGGGAGCGTATTTACCCAAATCTTTAAAGGTGGCACGATAAGTTGAAAAGGCTGTTTATAAAATAGTTAATAATGTGAGATCCTTGGCTTTATTAATGGAGGCATAGAATACAAAAGTAAGAAAGTTATGCCAAACCTTAATAAAACACTGGTTAGGCCTCAGCTGGAGTATTGTCTTCAATTCTGGGCACTGCACTTTAGAAAGGATGTCAAGGCCTTAGAGAGGGTGCAGAAGGGATTTACTGTAATGCTCCCAGGGATGAGGGACTTCAATTATGTGGAGAAGATGGAGAAGCTGGGGTTGTTCTCCTTACAGAAAGTTGAGAGGATATTTTATAGAGGTGTTCAAAATCATGAATGGCTTTGGTAGAGTAAATAAGGAGAAACCATTTGCAGTGGCAGAAGGGTCAGTAATCAAAGGACAGAGATCTAAGGTGATTGGCAAAAGAACCAGAGGTGACATGAGGAAGCTGAAAATTACATAGCAAGTTGTTATGATCTGGAATGCACTGCTGAAAGGTTAGTGGAATTAGATTCAATAGTTCAATAATAAAGGAATTGAATAAAACTTGAAGGGAGAAAAATTGCGGGGCTCTGGGGAAAGAGCAGGAGAGTGGGACTAATTGGATAGTTCTACCCAAGAAACGTCATAGGCACGATGGGCTGCATGGCCTCCTTCTGTGTTGCATCATTCTATTCTCTATCTGGACCAATTGTTGATCAATTTGCTTGCCAATTATCAAACGGATTTTTTAAAGCATCAAGATAGACACCAAGGGCAGTCAGGCAAGGCAGAAGAAAGGCTGCAAGGGACAATTGCCTTTCTAGCGTGAGCTGGGAGATAGCAGAGTGAATTACATTAAGAATCCCACCAAGTGGGCTATTATATGCATGTTCTTTATTTTCTTAATGTACAAAAACAGAAATTGATCTGATTGCACCAAGGGCATTTATCATAGCGTGCTTCTGTTTTATCTACCAGACAATAAAACAGTTTCTGAATCAAACAAAATACTGTTAATTGGGTAGGTATTTGAAGAGATTAGAGGAGTACCTGTGCTTAAGACACAGAGATCCTGACCTTATCACAAATGAGCTTCATTGTTACACCCTTACGTCCTGCTACCATGCTAACAAATACAGGGCCAAGAGGGAGTCAATTTCTGCAAAACCAAAAGGCAGTCATGCTGACTGCTTAAGCGAGTGACTAGTATCACTGAACTGGAGTAGATTCCCGCAGTAGGTCTGAATTTACAGCAATGGGCTCGGCTCAGCTGATAGCACTTGCTTCTGAATCAGAATGTTGTACAAAATAACTGCTGTGTTTGTGCACAAAACAACAATGGCTGCACTTCAAAGTTGTTTGTCGTACCCGAAGTGCTTCAGGCTGATGCTGAAATACATGATAAAGTTTTTCTTTCTTCCGTACAGCTTTCTCAACAGTTTCTCCTGCTGTGCCACAAAGTTAATTTTTATGTACATCGTCTTTCATCCTTGGAACCTTCCTCTCTGGCATAAATAGGCTACCCCTCAGTGACATTATCTATATTCCAAGTATCATAAGAATGTAAGAACATAAGCAATGGAAGCGGGAGTCATATGGCCCCTCAGGTGTGCTGAACCTGGCTGAACATCTGCATCAATTCCACTTCCCCGCCCTATCCCATATCCCTCAATTCCCTCAGTGCCCAAAAATCTATAGATCTTAGTCTTGAATATACTCATCGACTGAGCATCCACAGCCTTCTGGGATAGAAAATTCCAGAGATTCACAACCGTCTTAGTGCAGAGATTTCTACTCATCCCAGTCCTAAAGGGCTGACTCTTCCTCTTGAGACTGTGACCCTCTGTTCTAGACTCTCCAGCCAGTGTGAACAGACTCTCAGCATCTATACTGACAAGCACTCTAAGCATGTTATACATTTCAATGAAATAACCTGTCATTATTCTAAACCCTAGAGAATACAGGTCCATTCTACTCAATCTCTTCCAATAGGACAGCCTTCTAACCCCATGAATCAAGCGAATGGACCTTCACTGTATCGCCTCCAAGGCATGTATGTCTTTTCTTATGTAAGATGAACTAAACAGTAAATGGTGCCCCAGATGTGGTCTTGCCGATGCCCTACATAATTTCAGAAAGGTTTCCTTCTTCCTATACTCCAACCCCCTTGCACTAAAGGCTAACATATCATTTTCTTTCCTAACTGCTTGCTGTACTTGCACGATAATTGTGCTTTATGTTCAAGGGCCACAAATCCCTCTGCATACCAACATTTACTAGTTTCTTATCCTTTAAAAGCTATTCTGTTTTTCCGTTCTTCCGACCTGTCATGAAAACATGCTAGGTCGAATTATGATTTTTTTTTAAATCCATCGGCTGGAAACCTGAATATACGAGCATACGAATTAGGAGCAGGAGTAGCCCACTCAGCCACTGATGCCCGCTCTGCCATTTAATAAGATCATGGCTGATCTGATTGCATCCTCAACTCCACATTCCCGCCTACCCCCAATAACCTTCCACCCCCTTGCTTATAAAGAATCTATCTACATCTGCATTAAAAATATTCAAAGACTCTGCTTCCACTGCCTTTTGAGGAAGAGAGTTCCAAAGACTCACGACACTCTGAGAGAAAAAAATTCTCCTCATCTCTGTCTTAAATGGGCAACCCCTTGTTTTTAAACAGTGACCCCCGTTCTAGATTCTCCCACAAGGGGAAACATCCTTTCCACATCCACCCAGTCAAGACCCCCTCAGGATCTTATATGTTTCAATCAAGTCGCCTCTTACTCTTCTAAATTCCAAGCCTAGCCTGTCCAATCTTTCCACATAAGACAACCCGCCCATTCCAGGTATAAGTCTAGTAAACCTACTCTGAACTGCTTCCAACGCATTTACATCCTTCCTTAGATAAGGAGACCAATACTGTGCACAGGACTCCAGATGTGGTCTCACCAATGCCCCGTTTAACTGAAGCATAGCCTCCCTATTTTTGTATTCAATTCCCCTTATTAAACTGGTGGAGACAAACCACTCAATCCTTGCAAGCTTCAAACTCTGCCTACTGACTGTGAGCACTGAGGCATATTCCCTGCGGCAAACTGTAGCATTCAGTGGTTTAATTGATCTGTGTTTGATTGTGTTAGTCTGTTCACTGATCGATGCTCACTGTGCTTCATTATTTAAGCCTGAGGGTGGTGCCAGTGGGTAGAGAAGTTTCCAGAAAGAACAGACAGAGAGTCCATCGAAGGAGATCAGCTGCATTGCAGCCACCCAGAGAACCATCAAATCCGTGCTCACACCTTCAAATTGGAAGCCAAAGAAGCACTGAATCAGTGTCCATATCCTCAAACTGGAAGCCTCAGGAAAGTTGCATGACCAATGAAGTCAGCCTGAAGCCAGCCAAGTCACCAACCTCCATAGAATGTATACCCCTTTTATTCCTCTGAATTCTAATTCGACCAATCTATCCTTCCCCACTCTGTAACCTATTTGTGTGTGTGTGTGAAAGTTGGAGCATATTTTATTATTTTACTTAGATCGGTTTAAATACAATAAAGCTAGCCTCTTTCTTTGTTAAACTCAAGAAACTCTGTCCAATTGTTTTTTTTTAACCATCATGGTGTGTAAACATGAAAACACTCACTGTATTGGCAAGTATATCCATTTAAAAGAGAAATAAACTGTTGTGGTCAAACAAGGAAAGGGAAAAGAGGGGATCCCTTCGACCACCCCTCATGTGATCGTAACACTACCAAAGTGGATAATTTCCCACCTTCCCACATTATACTCCATCTGCCATCTTCTTAATCAATCACTTCTGCTCCTAACAGCAGCTACATTCTGCCTGTTTAAATCTAACTATCTCCCAGCATAATCCCAAGGTGCAGAACTTTGATATGCAGCTCAGCCCAAGTTCGAATTCCTTCACTACATTTAATGACTTTCCTCTTCCACTTCTTTCAGATGGCCCACCTCTACTCCATCTCTCCCCCTGCTGCTTTTGAGAGCCAAATCCCCACCTTTATCATCTTGAGGCGCAGTTTTGTCTTTGCTGTTTTTTAGTTTCCACCCTTCACAAACTATAACTCATTCAGAACACAATAGCCACATCCTCACTTTCATGGGGACATGCACTTACATCTCCCCAAATTCTGCCAAGGTCCACTGGCACCTAGTACCTCAGTAGGATAATGCCAAAATGTTTATTCTTGTCCTGCAGAAATGTATCCAATTGTCTTTCAGCTGCACTTATACTGCGTGTTTTGGCGACCTTGCATAGTAATCTATTCTACAACTCGATTATACTTTGGATGAAAAACTTCAGCCCAGCTTCCTAATTTTTAATATGTATCCTCTGGTACTTGAACCTTTCACCAATTTGAGCCATTTGTTTGTGGTAGTTTTATCAATTCCCTTTATAGACTTGAAAACTTCAATTATACCAGTGTGAAGTCTGCTCTTTCCCAAAGAACACTGATAGACCTTCTTCAGCTATTGATATCTGTCCATTCACTACCTTCTCTGATCTCAAATAAAACTCGCTAATCTCAAAAACGTCAATCTTAATATATAAAGCATTTCTAACACAGAACATATCCAAAGGTGCTTCACAGAAGTGTAATCAGAAAAAAAAGATGCCAAGCTAAAGAGAGAGGTATGAAGAGGGGTGGCCAAAAGCTTGAACATTGAGATGGGTTTTGATAAGGATCTTAGAGGAGGAGGTAAAGTGCTTTAAGAGAGGGTGTTACAGATTGTGGGACCTAGGCAGCTAAAGATGTGCCAATGATGGGACAAAAAGAGGAACAGACCCACAAGAAGCCAGAATCAGAGGAACAGAGAGTCCGGGGATGGTGGGAGGGAGCGGGGTGAGGGGAAGTCAGGGAGATGATGGGATGTTGTAGGGTACAGAGAAATGGAGGGGCGAGGCCATGACGCGATTTAAACACAATGGGCTGAACTTTATGAGGCCTCCGGCATCGGCGGGTCGTGGCTAGGGGCCCAGAAAATTCTTCCAGGAGAGGCCCACCATGACCTCCAACGGCGAGAAGGCCCCTCCGCATTTTACTGATGGCTGCGAGGCCTTGGTTCGGCCCCGCCGCCATTACGGTACAATCATTCAAGTTAACCTACCTTGCTCCGGTGGCCGTTCCATGCCGATATTACAGCCACCAGCCGCAACTCCTGCGCCTTCAGAACTCCATTCGGAGTTCCGAGGCGTGACACTGGTGGGGAGGAGTGAAATTATCCGGGCAGGAGAGGGGGACACGGGAAAAAGTTTTTATTGGCTGTGGGGATGGTGGGCGGGGGTTGAAGGGCAAATATTACGAGGTTGGGGGGCAAGTGCAGGTTGGGAATAAAGTTACTTTTGATGATTCAGGCCCAAAAGCAACCATTGGGGGAGGAGGACTGGGGGTGGGAAAGGGCCTTCAGATTTCATTTAACGCTTTCAACACAATTAACCATCATGTTACTTCAAAATTTAAAATTTCTTCTCAGGGCTTGAAGTCCTTTAAAATTGGCGCCAGTACCTGCATGATGGCGCCGGATGCCATTGATGGGGATGGTGCGGTCGCCCCCTAAACGTCCATTTAAATGAGCCCCTGTACGAAAAATCGCAGGGGCTCAGTGACGGTACATCAATGCCTGAAGACCGCCGACAGCAGAGCGCACTGCCACGATTTACAGTACGCTCATAAATTTCAGCCCAATGGGTGAAATGCTGAAAATTCAGCCCAGAATGCAAAATTATGAGGATAGGCTCACAATATTTCCTTATTTAGAAAGAATAGGTTTTAAACACTGTAAAAAAGAGATCATACAGGTTTGAGAGGTAACTTAATTTAAATGTGGATCTGAGTACAAAATTTTCCATAATGCTAACATTTCTGAGGCACATTAGGGAGGAGCTTCACAAATGAAGCTAAACCATGATTAAAGATCAGATATTTTTCCAGAAGGCAAATATGCAAATTAAACTTCAGTGAAAGCTAGTTAATGCTGATTGATCCATTTAAAACAGACCAGGGCAAATATCTGGTAGCGAAATTGATTAATTGATCGATTTGTCTTTTTTGGAACCAATTACAGGCTGTAATTAAAAACAATGCTGTGTAATTTCATTAATATACGAAATGAGTGCATTCTTGGTGTGCCAGTTCACCAGTCAGAATCCCATCAACCATAGAACCATAGAAAAGTTACTGCACAGAAAGAGGCCATTCAGCCCACCGTGTCTGCACCATCTGAATAAACTAGCCACCCAATCTAATCCCACCTTCCAGCACCTGGTCCGTAGCCTTGCAGGTTACAGCACTTCAGGTACATGTCCAGGTACCTTTTAAATGTGTTGAGGGTTTTTGCTTCCACCAAACTTCCTAGCAATTAATTCCAGACACCCATTGCTTTCTGGGTGAAAAAATCTTTCCTCATGTCCCCTATAATCCTTCTACCAATCATCTTAAATCTGTGCCCCCTGGTAATTGACCTCTCTGCTAAGGGAAACAGGTGCTTCCTGTCTACTCTATCTAGGCCCCTCATAATTTTGTACACCTCAATTAAGTCACCCCTCGGCCTCCTCTGTTCTAAGGAAAACAACCCGAGCCAATCCAATCTTTCCTCATAGCTGCAACTTTCAAGCCCTGGCAACATTCTTGTAAATCTCCTCTGTACTCTCTCCAGAGCATTTATGTCCTTCCTGTAATGCGGTGACCAGAACTGTACGCAATACTCCTGTTCTAGCCTAACCAGCGTTTTATACAGTTCCAGCATTACATCCCTGTTTTAGTATTCCATACCTCAGCCAATAAAGGAACGCATTCCATATGCCTTCTTCACCGCTCTCTCTACCTGTCCTGCCACCTTCAGGGACCTGTGGACATGCACTCCAAAGTCTCCATTTCTTCTACCCTTCTCAATATGCTCCTGTTTATTGTGTATTCATGTTGACAATTCTCCACTGACATGATGACAAAATGCATTGTTTCGCAAAATCAATCAGAAATGTAGTTTTCTAATTTCTTCTGTAAATAACTGCCCACTGGCACTGTTCAGAGAATGAATGTTTCTGGTTGAAGATAAGTACTTCAAGTATTTCAGGACTGAGGGATCTCCTTAACTAGTTTTGGTCGCCTGGATGGGATGGAGAGCAATTATTTGATTTTCTTTCCCCCAATTTGGCCTGCGTTTTTATCTGGTTTATCGCCTCTCCCGGGAGATCACATGATTTTGGGTGAAGTGGAGAATGTATATATGGCAATACACACGATATCGTAATTGTTTGGGACAGGCTGGATGAAGTAAAGGGTCTTTTCCTGTCCAGCATTGTTCATATGTTTGCAACTGTCTGCTGTGCTTCAGCCATTGGAGTTCTGTTTCAAGATCACTATATCAAACTCAAACCAGAACTGCAATCTAAGGCAGTCCATTATTCATTTTTGACCCCACCCGAGGTACATGAAAATATATCTCTGCCTTGCACACTGCACTCAAGTCCATATTAATGGAGCCCAAAAAAGGTGTAAGAGCAGAATGGGGGCAAGATCTCGACTCATCAAATAACTGAACAGGAATGGGTAAGGGTCAATTTAACACATACACCAAACATACCACACTCCACATAAGCTGCATGGATAGTAGCCTCAGCTGCAGACTTAGGGTGAAATTTTATGCTCTCCCCCGCGAGGGGTTTGGATGCAGGGAGAGCATAAAATTGCCTCTGCCAAAATTTAGTCTGGGGCTAGAAGGCCTGTGAACAGCCTTCCCGCCTCGCCACTGATTGAAATCCTGAACTGGGTAATTAACTCCTAATTAAGGCCCTCTTCCTGCTGCAGCCGCAATTATCCGTGCGGCAGGCGGCCGTGCCGCCACACAGGAAGCATGGCACGAAAAACCATGCGGGCTGCTTCCTAGCTGTGGTATGGGGGCGGGTCTCTCATTAAAAGGCACTTAGTGAATGCCACCTCCCTGCCCTTGCTGCCAAGCCCCCTCCCCCACTCCCCTGCAACCCCACACCCCACAAGATCCCTCCCACCCTGACATACCTTGAGCCTGATGCAGCGCCGCTCCTCAGTGTCTGGTGGCTGCGGCTACAGCAGTGGCCATCACCTCCACGATGGCGCTGCAGCTGCCAGCCTTTGATTGGCTGGAGCTCTGCAAAGCCGTGACTTCTGGCGGCAGGGCCCTAAATCGTATGGAAGGTCCGCGCTGTCCAGTTAAGTGTCTGATCAGCACTAAATTCCAGAGGCCTTCCGTACGAGAACAGATGTGGGGATCTCGGTGTCAGTTTCCCCTGATGTCGAAACTCCCACTGCTAGCACAAAATTGCACCTTATACTCATCAGCTTTTCCTGCAAACCAGGATGGCACTAAGGCCAAATCCAGCACAGATGTTCACTCAGCTCCACTCCTGTCTTCTAGGTCCATCCCCAGTGACATGAGATCCACCTGAGCTGCACAGACTGGCACATCTTTCATTGCTAGTGACAAGAAGATATATCCTTCCACTGTGGAAATACCCTAATCATCCGACCACATGCATACAGATAAGGCAGATGTATGTTAATTACAGCATGTACTGTACAGTCAGCGCTTGAGAAAGTATCAAGCAGCTTAAATTGCTGAAGACCAATACAAGTTCCCACTCACAAACACCACAACAACTCCCTGCAGAAAAAGGATATCAGTGAGTGCATACAACACTAGTAGGTTGCAGCTGTAAAGAAAAATGGACTCAATTAGTATGTACCATCAACAAGATGCAGTGCAACAATGCACCTAGGCTCCTTAAACAACACCTTCCAAACCCGCGACCTCTACGACCGAGAAGGACAAGGGCAGCAGATGTATGGGAACACCACACACCATCCTGACTTGGAACTATATCGCCATTCCTTCACTGTTGCTGGATCAAAATCCTGGAACTCCTTTCCTAACAGCACATGGACTGCAGTGGTTCAAGAAGGTAGCTCACCATCACCTTCTCAAGGGCAATTAGGAATGGGCGATAAATGCTGGCCTAGCCAGTGATGCCCACATGCCACAAATGAATAAAAAAAATTTTAGAAACAGTTTCTGGCGCAGGCCCTTGGCACCTATCTTATTCCAATACCAATAGGTCAGATGGCGTACCCGTTCTGATGAAGGGTCACTGACCAGAAACGTTAACTCTGCTTCTCTCTCCACAGATGCTGACAGACCTGCTGAGTATTTCCAGCATTTCTTGTTTTTAGACCAGAGCACCATAGGTGGCTCAGCTGTGCTGGGAGGGAGGAGAAAGGACAAGACAGCAATAGTGATAGGGGATTCTGCAGTTAGGGGAACAGACAGGCGTTTCTGTGGTCACAAACGTGATTACAGGATGGTATGTTGCCTCCCTGGTGCAAGGGTCATGGGTATCACCGAGCGGCTACAGAGCATTCTGGAGGGTGAGGGTGCACAGCCAGAGGTCGTGGTCCACATTGGTACCAACGATATAGGAAGAAACAGGGATGAGGTCCTGCAGGCTGAGTTTAGGGAGTTAGGAACAAGATTAGTAAGCAGGAGCCCAAAGGTAGTAATGTCTGGATTACTTCCAAGACCACGTGCTAATGAGTATAGAAATAGGAAAATACACCAGATGAATGCATGGCTGGAGAGATGGTGCTGGAGGGAGAGCTTCAGATTTCTGGGGCATTGGGAAAGGTGGGACTTGTACTCGCCAGAAGGTCCACACCTGAACAGGACTGGGACAAATATCCTTGCAGAAAGGTTTGCTAGTGCTGTTGGAGATAGTTTAAATTAGTTTGGCAGGAGGATAGGAATCTGAGCGCAGTCTTAGACAGGACAATTTCAGGGCAGGGAACAGGAGGCAGAAAATTAGCGAGTGACTCTGAAAGACAGAAGAAGCAAAGGTTAAAAAGTGTGCAGCACAGGAATTTGGCAGTGTTAAAGGATATTTATTTAAACTTGGCTGAAAGAGGGGCAAGAATTGCAGCTCAACATCCCTGGATAAAGAGTTTTCAGGCGGGATAGAAAGAGACATAAAAAAGGATGGAGAGTAGCATTATTAGTTAAGGAATCAATAACAGCTTTGAAGAGGGATGATATACTAAATGAATCATCAAATGAGGCCATATGGGTGGAGCTCAGAAATAAAAAAGGGGCAGCCACATTACTAGGAGTGTACTCTAGCCCCCCAAATAGTGAGAGGGAGATAGAAGAACAAATATGTAGGCAAAATTCTGAGTGCAAAAACTGTAGGACAATAATGGTTGGGGGTTTCAACTACCCCAATATCAACTGGGATACAAACAGTGTGAAGGGCACAGAGGATACATAATTCTTGAACTGCGTTCAAGGGAACTTTTTAGCAAGCACGTAACAAGCCCAACAAGAGGGGGCGTAATTCTAGATTTAGTCTTCGGTAATGAAGCCGGGCAAGTGTATGAAGTAACAGTGGGTGATCGTTTTGGAGATAGCGACCATAATACAGTTAGTTTTAGCATAATCATGGAAAAGGACAAAGATAAAACAGGGGTAAAAGTTCTAAATTGGGGGAAAGCAAATTTTAAGAAACAGAGAGGTGACCTGGTGAAAGTGGACTGGATACAGCTACTTGAAGGAAAATTAGTGGCAAACCAGTGGGAGGCATTCAAAAGCGAGATACTACAGGCATAGTGTAAACATTTCCTCACAAAGATAAAGGTGGTACTGCCAAATCTAGAGCCCCCTGGTTATCTAGAAACTTACAGGGTAAGTTAAAGCAGAAAAAGAAAGCTTATGAGGATCACAAAAATCTTAAATAATTGAGCAAGCCTGGAGGAGTATAGAAAATGTAGGGGTGAAGTAAAAGAGGAAATTAGAAAATCAAAGAGAGGACATGAAAAGTTATTGGCAGGTAAAATCAAGGAAAACCACAAGATGTTTTATCAGTACATTAAGAGCAAGAGGATAAC
This sequence comes from Heterodontus francisci, assembly GCF_036365525.1. NCBI lineage: Eukaryota > Metazoa > Chordata > Chondrichthyes > Heterodontiformes > Heterodontidae > Heterodontus > Heterodontus francisci. The sequence goes on along the minus strand of NC_090373.1, from coordinate 151,512,713 downwards.
TAAGGAAAGGGTATGGCCTATCAGAGATGTACAAGGGAACTTATGCGCGGATGCAGAAGATGTGGGCAGGGTTCTTAATAAGTTTTTTTGTCCCCGTCTTCACAAAGGAGAGGGTTGATGCAGACATTGTAGTTAAAGAGGAGGAGTGTGAAATATTAGATACGATAAGCATAATGAGAGAGGAAGTACGAGAGGGTCTAACATCCTTGAAAGTGGATAAACCACCTGGGCAGGATGGATTGCATCCCAGGTTGTTAAAGGAAGTCAGGGAGGAATTAGCGGATGCAGTGAGGATCATCTTCAAATCCTCACTGGATACAGGAGAGGTACCATACGATTGGAGGTCTGCGAACGTTGTACCATTGTTTAAAAAGGGTGTGAGGGATAGGCCAAATAATTATAGGCTGGTCAGTCTGACCTTGGTGATGGGTAAATTGTTATAATTAATTCTGAGGTACAGGATAAACTGTCACTTAGAAAGGCACAGATTAATCAGGGATAGTCAGCATGGATTTGGTAGGGGAAGGTCATGTCTTACTAACCTAATTGAGTTTTTTGAGGAAGTAACAAGGAGGATTGATGGGGGTAATGCAGTGGATGTGGTCTACATGGATTTTAGTAAGGCATTTGACAAGGTCCCGCATGGCAGACTTGTCAGTAAAATGAAAGTCCATGGGAAACAGGAGAATATGGCAAGCTGGATCCAGAATTGGCTCAGGGACAGGAAACACAGGGTAGTAGTCGACGGATATTTTTGCCAATGGAAAGCGGTTTCCAGTGGCATTCCACTGGGCTCAGTGTTGGGTCCCTTGCTGTTTCTGGTAAATATTAATGATTTGGACTTAAATGTGGGAGGCATGATTGGGGAATTTGCTGATGACACAAAAATTGGCCGTGTAGTTAATAATGAAGAGGATAGCCGTAGACTCCAGAATGATATCCAAGGTTCAGTTGAGTGGGTGGAAAAGTGGCAAATGGAATTCAATCCAGAGAAGTGTGAGGTAATGCATTTGGGGAGGGCAAATAAAGTAAGGGAATACATAATAAACAGGATATTGAGAGGGGTCAAAGAAGTGAGAGACCTTGGAGTGCATGTCCACAGGTCCCTGAAGGTGGCAGGACATGTAGATAAAGTGGTGAAGGAAGCATATGGAATGCTTTCCCTTATTGGCTGAGGTATACAATACAAAAGCAGGGATGTAATGCTAGAACTGTATAAAACAGTGGTTAGGCCACAGCCGGAGTATTGCGTACAGTTCTGGTCACCACATTACAGGAAGGACATAATTGCTCTGCAGAGAGTACAGAGGAGATTTACAAGAATGTTGCCAGGGCTTGAAAGTTGCAGCTATGAGAAAAGATTGGATCAGTTAGGGTCATTTTCCTTAGAACAGACGAGGCTGAAGGGTGACTTAATTGAGGTGTACAAAATTATGAGGGGCCTAGATAGAGTAGACAGGAAGGACCTGTTTCCCCTAGCAGAGAGGTCAATTACCAGGGGGCATAGATTTAAGGTGATTGGTAGAAGGATTATAGGGGACATGAGGAAAAACATTTTCACCCAGAGGGTGGTGGGTGTCTGGAATTCACTGCCCGGATCGGTGGTGGAGGCAGAAACCCTCAATTCTTTTAAAAGGTACCTGGACTTTCACCTGAAGTGCTGTAACCTGCAAGGCTGTGGATCAGGTGCTGGAAGATGGGATTAGATTGGGCAGCTAGTTTTTTTGGCCACACAGACACGACAGACTGAATGGCCTCCTTCTGTGCCGTAACTTTCATTTTCTTTAGAGATACAGCACTGAAACAGGCCCTTCGGCCCACCAAGTCTGTGCTGACCAAGAACCACCCATTTATACTAACCCTACAATAATCCCATATTCTCTACCACCTACCTACACTAGGGGCAATTTACTATGGCCAATTTACCTATCACCTGCAAGTCTTTGGCAGTGGGAGGAAACCAGAGCACCCGGCGAAAACCCACGTGGTCACAAGGAAAACTTGCAAACTCTGCACAGGCAGTACCCAGAATTCAACCCGGGTCCCTGCAACTGTGAGGCTAACCACTGCGCCACTGTGCCGCCCTATGGTTCTATGCTGGAAATCTGAAATAAAAACACAAAACGCTGGAAATACTCAGTGGGTCAGGCAGCATCTGTGAGGCGAGAAACAGAGTTAATGCTTCAGGTCGATGAAAACCTTTCAAAAGAAGTGAAAAAGTTAGAGAGGTAACAGGTTTTAAGAAAGTACAGAGACAAGGAAAGGTGGAGGGTAGGAAAGATCAAAAAGGAAGGTGAATAATAAGGTGGAAGGCAGAAGATATTAAATAACAAAAGAGATGAAGGTGCAACCCAAAACGCGATGGTAACGGGACAAGTTAAAAAAAAAAGATGTGTTTAGAGGAGATGTAAATGGGAATAGCAGAATCATAACCAACAGCTGCGGTCTGAAAAAAATCTGAGGTTGTCGAACTGAATGTTGAGCCCATTTGGCTGTAAAGTGTCTTGTGCAGTTTGGCAACCCTGGTCAACAATGAGGTAAAAGATAATATCAAGCTAAATGTAAAGACTGGCACAAATGCAAGGAAAAGTAGAAATCCAGTTGACTGAGAAAGATATAAAAAGCAACAACAAGATGAAAAGAACTAATAAAAGGTACAAAAATGGAATATGAAGAAAACTTGCAAGGGGTATCAAAGATAACGACAAATATTTATATGAATATATTCAGAGAAAGAGATTGGTAATGGGAATGTGCGCCTATTAAAGTCAAAGGCAAGACTATAAAGGACAAAACAAAATAGTAGACTTATTATAGTATTGCTTTGTATCTGTTTTCACAGTGGAGAAAGAGGACGTTGCCAGGGCTTAAGGGTTAAACTATGAAGGAAGTTTGCATAAACTTGGTTTGTATTTCCTTGAGTTTAGAAGGTTGAAAGGTGATCTGATTGTGGTGTTTAAAGGGATCTGATATCGTCAATACACAGAAACTATTTCCTCTGGTGTGGGCATAATCGTCATACTGAGCTAATCCATTTAGGTGTGAAATGAGGAAGCACTTGTTCACATAAAGCAGAGTGAAAATCTGGTCTGATCTCCCCAAAAGGCTGTGAATGTTGTGGCAACTGAAATTTTCTGGACTGAAAAAAAACTTATTAGGTAAGGGTATCAAGGGTTATGGAGCAAAGTTGAGTGAATGGGGCTGAGGAACAGATCATGCATGATCTAATGCAATGACAGAATCAGATTGAGGGGCTGAATGATTTACTCCTGTTCCTATGTACTTAATCCAAAACTAATCCCATTGCCCTGCTCTCTCTCTCAATATATATATATATATATATAGACCAGTACCCTACACTGTGTAAATATTTATCTGATTTTGCCTTAAAAGATCTAATGTTCTGAGCCTCAACTGTTGCCTGTGGCAAGGCATTGCATATTCCAACAACCTTTTGTATGAATAAACGTCTCCTCCTTCTTCTTAAAATGCATTTAATTTTACATTTGTTTCAATTTCTTTGGCTCCCATTGTTTACCTCAGCTCTAACCCTAATCCCAGAAAAGTTTAAAAAAAAAATTCCCAGCCCATAACTGAGGGAAGTGCTGCTGGCACCCAGTTACGGGTCACACTCCCGAGCACTGATTTCCCAGCCAGAGGAAATAATGTCCCTATTTCTAGCGAGTGGTTAGGATCCGGAATGCACTGCCTGAGAGTGTGGTGGATTCAATCATGGCTTTCAAAAGGGAATTGGATAATTATCTGAAGGGAAACATTTGCAGGGCTACAGGGAAAAGGCAGGGGAGTGGGACGAGCTAAGTTGCTTTCGCAGAGATCTGGCATGGTCACAAGGGGCCAAGTGGCCTCCTTCTTTACTATTACCATTCTATGATTTCCACGATAATCCAGGAGAATCTACACTCCCTATGGTTTAATGTCCTTTCTACAATTGGGCTTGCAAAACTGCACACAGTACTGCAACTGTGGCATAAATTCAACACTACATCAAAGTGGTGTCAGCCTTGGTTCAGTAGTATTACTCTTATCTGTGACTTGGAACGATGTGGTTCAAGCACTACTCCAATGACCTGAGCATGTAAACAGGCTGAAACTTCAGTGCTGCACTGACTGAGATATTGGTTTTCAAATAAATTGTTAACCTGAGGCTCCAACTTCTTACTCAGTTGGATGTAAAAGATCCGATCGCACTATTCAAAGAAAAGCAGGTGAGTTCTCCTTGCCAACACTTATTTTTCAAAGACAGATTATCTGGTCATTTATCTCATTGCTGTTTGAAAATGTAGTTGTGTTTTTATCATTATTATTCCTTCTCAGGATCTGGACATCACAGGCAAGACCAATAATCATTTATTGCTCATCCCTACCTGCACTGAGAAGCTTCACGATCAATTTTTTTTAATACCATCTTTTTATTTTGTTTTTTAACCGAATTCAAATTCTCAAACAGCAATGATGGGATTGAAACCCATTGGACTAATAGGCCTCTGAATTACTAGCCTAGTTACATAATCAACAATTCAATCATACTTCATTGGTTCCAGGATGCCACAAAAGTCAGTATATAAATGCAAGCTGTTTACAATATTAGCAACAGTCTCTGATGTTTGTCCAGGTTTTGCTTCTTCTGATGGATTATAGGTTGGAGTTGCATGATATTTATTTTCTAATTATTACAGTGAACTGAGTGAAAATGTTGATTCTGAGTAAAAGGTTTGTGCTGTTAATAAGCAGCACGGTCATATAGTGGTTATATTACTGGACTGGTAATCCAGAGAATGTGAGTTCAAATCATACCATGGCCATTTAAGAATTTGAATTCAGTTTAAAAATGCCAGCAAATAAGAAGCTGGTACGAAGTGATCACAAAGACACTGAATTGTCATAGCAATCTAGCTGGTTCACTAATGCCCTTTGGGAAAGGAAACCTATTGTTCATGTCAGTCCAGCCTAAAGCTGACTCCAGTCCCACTCCACCATACACTCGCCTCTTAACTGCCCTCTGAAGTGGTCTAGCATGCAACTCAGTTATATTAAAATGCTACACTGCACTGGTTCAAGAAGGCGGCCCACCAACACCTTCATGAGGCAACTATGAATGGGCACTATATGTAGGCCTTGTCAGCGATGCCCACATCCTAAAAATTAATTTTAAAAGTACATTATTATAATTTAATATGTTTTATTACAGCCTTTATTATTTAAATTTGAATAGCAGTATTGAGAAACCTGACTGTACAACAGCTACCAATTAAGCCCATAATGTTCCACTTCAGGCACAATGGACTTTATCATAATTAAACAATGATGTGCCCAAAACAAAACATTTGCTCGGTAAGCTGTTCCTTTTCAAAGCTTTTCTGCTGGATATTGTAAGACTGAGAGACTATTTGCTGCTGACTTGACCAAATTATCCATCATGCCCTGCGGTCGAGTTGTACTAAAGCTTCAGGGTGATTGCAAAACAAGAAGGTCAGCGAGGACAAACTGTGTAAACATCTACCAGATCCGAGGAAGCAATGGCCTAGAATTGCAAACAAAAGCCTACATCGCAGACCTGGGGCACCTGGAATTTTACTAGGGCTTTGAGGTCAGATTCCAAGAACTGTCATAAAGCAGTGGATATGTTGAATACCCTCACCCCATCAGTTAACTGGATATAAGCCTGAGAACCCAAGTATCTTTGCTGCAGCCAAAGGGAAGTGTGACCTAGTCAGTCACTAAGAAGACTACACCATGAGCATGACTACTTGCAGGTGATTGCAGGTATATTGTCTGCATGTCTGTTTAATGGATAAATAGTTTGTTAAGTTTTGATAATGTAACTTATAACTTAAGTACATTAAGTCTCGACAGCGTAACTTGTAGTTGAAGTAGGTCCAAATAAATGGCTGTGGTTTAATTTTTGTTTGATTCTAGCTGGTTCAGTGGTGTCCTCAGTAAACCTTGGCTGGAATTTACTTTGGGCAGGAGGCCCTTCCCACCGGCCAAAACGTCTGGTGCGAGCCCACCTCGGCCAGGCCTGGGAAGCCACGCCAGGATTTTACACTCCCCAGGCCTTGAATTGGCCTCGGGCGGGACTTCCGTCAGGCGGCAGTTCTCAGTCCCAGCAGCACCTCCGGAAGCAGTGGCCACAGCTGGAACTGCACCCAGCCACAGCAGGATCGTGGACGCCAGCCCGGAAAAAAAGATAAATCTCTGGGGCCTCATCGGGGACAATTGGCCAGGCCCCGGAGAATCTGGGGCAGGGGGGGGGGGGGCGGCGGTTGGGGGTGGGGGGGAGTGTTGTGCAGTGGGGGCAGCTGGCCGTGGGGGAGGACTCTCAGTGGGGCACAGGATGCCCGATCCTGTTTCACTTGGTGGCCTCCTGGAGGGCTTGTGCCACCCGCCCGCCGCTGGTATATTACGAGTGGTGGCGGGAGCAGGCCCTTAAATGACAGTTAATTGGCCACTAGAGAATTGATAATGGGGAACAGGGAAATGGCAGATAATTTAAACCAATATTTTGCATTGGTCTTCACAGTGGAGGGCACTATAAACATCCCACAGATATCAAATAAGCAAGGAGCTAATGGGAGGAAAGATATTGTAACAGTTTCTATCACGAGGGACAAAGTATTTGACAAACTAATGGGACTAAAGGCAGACAAGTCACCAGGACCTGATGGCCTGCATCCAAGGTTTTAAAGGAAGTGGCTGCAGAGATAGTGGAGGCATTGGTCGAAATATTCCAGAACTCACTGGATTCCAGGAGGGTCCCAGTGGATTGGAAAACCACTAATGTGATGCACCTGTTCAAGAAGGGAGAGAGACAAAAAGCAGGAAACTATAGGCCAGTCAGCCTAACATCGGTCATTGGGAAAATGCTAGAGTCCATTATTATGGAAGAAATAGCAGGACATTTAGAAAAGCTTAACGCAATCAAACAGAGTCAACATGGTTTTGTGAAAGGGAAATCATGTTTGACAAATTTGCTGGAGTTCTTTGAGGATATAACAAGCAGAGTTGATAAAGGGGAACCGGTAGATGTAGTGTATTTAGATTTCCAGAAGGCATTTGATAAGGTGCCACATAAAAGATTATTGCAGAAGATAGGAGCTCATGGTATTGGGGGTAATGTATTAGCATGGATTGAGGATTGGTTGACTCACAGAAGGGAGAGAGTCGAGATCAATGGGTCTTTTTCAGGTTGGAAAGAAATAACTAGTGGAGTGCCACAGGGATCAGTCCTTGGGCCTCAATTATTTACTATCTATATTAATGACTTGGAGGAGGGGGCAGAGTGTAATATATCCAAATTTGCTGATGATACAAAATATGTGGGAGGGCATGTTGTGATGAGGACATAAGGAATCTGCAAGGGGATATAGATAGGCTGAGTGAGTGGGCAAAAACTTGGCAGATGGACTTTAATGTAGGAAAGTGTGAGGTCATGCACTTTGGTAGGAAGAATCAAGAGGCAGACTATTTAAATGGAGAGAGACTCCAAAAAAGTGCAGCACAGAGGGATCTGGGTGTTCTTGTGCATGAAATACAAAATGTTAGCATGCAGGTGCAGCATGTAATTAAGAAGGCAAATGGAATTTTGGCCTTTATTGCTAGGGGGTTGGAGTTTAAAAATAGGGAAGTCTTGTTACAACTGTACTGGGTGTTGGTGAGGCCACACCTGGAGTACTGTATACAGATTGGTCCCCATATTTAAGAAAGGATATACTAGCATTGGAGGCAGTTCAAAAAAGATTCACTAGGCTGATTCCTGGGATGAAAGTTGACTTATCAAGAACGGCTAAACAGGTTAGACCTTTATTCATTAGAAGTTAGAAGAATGAGGGGTGATCTTATTGAAAGGTACAAGATTCTGAGGGGGCTTGACAGGGTAGATGTTGAGGGGGAATCTCGAACTAGAGGACATAGTTACAGAATAAGGGGACACTCATTTAAAACTGATGCAAAGGAATTTCTTCTCTCAGAGGGTAGTGAACGTCTGGAATTCTTTACTCCAGACAGTTGTGGAGGCTAGATCACTGAAAGTATTTAAACAGGAGGTAGATATATTTTTGAAATATCGGAGAGTTGAGGGCTATGAGGAGCTGGCACGAAAGAGGAGTTGAGGTCTAGGGCAGATCAGCCATGATCTTATTGAATGGTGGGGCAGGCTTGAGGGGCCGAATGGCCTAATCCTGCTCCCATTTCTTATGTTCTTATGTTTAAGGGCCTTGACTGACCTGGGGTGGGCCAGCCATTTCTCACCGCCGCCACCCCTTGTAAAATTGCGGCCAGTGTGGACAGGCATCAGGAAAGGCTTCCCCAACCCCCTCCTCGCATCCCACTCAATTTTACAACTCCCCACCCACCACCAGCCTGCTCCTGTGGGGGTTGGGTGGGGGGGGGGGGGGTGTGGGCGAGTAAAATTCCAGCCCTTGTGTCTGAACTGAGTAACAAGTATGAGGTACAATATCAAATGTGCTTCATTTCTCTGACCATGGCATGATTTCTTTAGTTTGTTTTAATCCTGAGGGAAACATTATAACATGATTGCCACATAATATAAAACTATTTTGCCTACATATCAACAGTAACCTCACTTCAAAAGTAGCTCATTGGCCATGAAACAGTTTGAGCCACCATGAGGACATTATCAGGCACGACACTAAGTTCTTTCCTATCAAAATAGGAAATTGCATGTTCAGAAATCCAATTGCGAAATAATTTCAGTCAGCTCATTTGTAGTTTATTGTTTGAAGTAGGAAATAAGACAACAATTTTATAATGCGTTTCTTGTGTTGTGATTGGTGGAACTGATATTGGGACTGCAGGCTGCATCATTCTGCCCACCCAGTAGGGTGCAATGAATATAGAAATTACTCACCGTGAAATTTCGGGACAGTTGCTATGTATACAACCTAGGTGAAAGGGCAAGGCCCATAGTGCAAAGTATTAGCAATGATAAAAAAAGTAGAAGAGCAGATAAAGTAAATCAAGAAACGGTGATTAAGTGACACAAAACAAAGGCTGCAGACTGTAGGAGGAAGGAGACAATGGTTGGTCTTGTAGTGTTATGCTGTGTTCTTAAGTCTTCATTAAAGATAGATGCAGGCTTTATATTCAGATTCAACACAAACTCTATTTATTGTCTTACTTGTCTACATCGCATGATTTCAGGTCCAGGTCTTTGTGAGTGCTCTTTGCAAGCCACATGCTGAGTGTGTCTCTCAAAATGATGTCTCCTCCTTATATATGTATGATGATGTCATCAGGTGCATCAGTGGCCTGGTCTCTTAAAGGTACGGTTTCCTAAAGCTGACATCACCATTACACTATACTACGTTACATTATCCCCTTCTTTTAAATGTAAAGTTTCCCCCTTTTCTTTAAAGGTTATCAATTGCTCTCTAGCTACTTAATCATGAAAAATTATATTGAACAAAGCTCTGTTGAACTGAAGTTTGAAAACTTGGAGGGGATAGGTTTCAGGCACATTACCCTCAAAACCAGACTTTTTTCCCACCTGGCTCCCTTCACCATCGATGCATGATGTAGTTTTTAAATTGGACAGGTAATCGATGAGGTCTCATTGATCTTCTCTGTGATCGATCTCGGCTGTGCTTGATTTGGCTGAGCTGCTTCTTGAGTTGTCGCAGGCATGAAGTCATCAAAGTCGTCTTCGTCACTTTCTTCTGGAATTGTTTTAGCATTGACTTTTTCAAGAAGGTTACATTTTTCTTCACAATGCAGTTTCATCTCTTCGTTATAATCATGTTTCCTTTTCTCTGAACTACTACCGTAAGCATTCTTGGGTCAAATGGTGAGCTAATTTTTTTATGTTTTCTCTTGCCGTACCAGCACTTTGTCTCCTTCTTTTATCTCGCTATCTTTTGCATGCCTCCATTGGTCTGCATGCATCTTTACCCTCTGTTTTTTGACTCTTGTCTCTATCCCTCAAGCTTACCGTTGAGTGCATGTAGGGTTGATCAGGCATGAATTGTGGCAGTTGCAGTATAATGTAACATAGGGTTGTTACTTGGCAGAATATGTAAATAGTCTGTGAGTGTCATCACAGAAAGTGATGTAACAGAACTTGTACAGAAGCTCATGTAGAGTGAAAGTGGAAGCTATAGATGTCAGACTGTTCCTGTAACCGTCAATCTCTCAGATATTGTGTTATAAGTCTTACTAGCATCAGAACATTACATGGTGGCAATGGTAAACTGAAGAAAAAATGGAAAAATCACTGTCCTTAACGGAGAACTTTGAGAAAATAGCTGGACATAACCAAGCAGAGGTGTGGCCAAAATGGGTCCAAAGATTTACTGGTGCTGCATCAGTTCTTGTGCCAAATCCAGACAAGGAGCAAGTTAGTATGTTATTATATTGCATGGGGGAGTGTGCGAACGACATCCTCATAACACAGGACATAGACAAAGAAAAATCTACGTATGAGGAGATCATTGAGGCTCTGGAGTCTTACTTTAATGTAAGAAAATACATAATTGTCGAGTGCCAAATTCAATAAACGGTCTCAGCAGAGAGGAGAAAATATTGCTTCATTTAATAATAACTTACATAAGCTTGCTGAAGATTGCAAATACGGCAGTTTGCAGGAAGAGTTAATTAGAGACAGGATCGTGGTTGAACTGGCAGATGACACTCTCTCAGGTCATTTGCGGTCGAGGGATAATCTTACATTAAGCAAGGCGAATCAGTTAAGCAGGCAAGCAGAGGTTAGAAATGTAACTGTGTTGTCATTTGAGGGGACAGGGAGAGTCCAATCTCGAAAGTAGCAGACTCCATTGAATACTTAAAGAAAGCGAAGTCGAAAAATGACGGTCAAAGACAGGAAAGGTGGGAAGAGCATCTAGAGGCAGCAACATCTCACGACAGTAGGTGTGGCTGAGAGAGGCACCAAAGGGAAAATTGCCCAGCCTGAGAAGTAGACTGTTTCATATGTAAAAAGAGGGGGTACCTCCAATTGGTATGCCGCAGCGAGAAACCAGGGCTGCAAAATATAAAAAGCTAATTCAAAGAAAATAAAAAGGTTAATGAAGTACAGGATGTACAATGTGTTGAATTACCATTTCTAGGAGAAATCCACAGAGCAAGTGAAGATTCCTGGACAGCAGAAATTCTTGTCGGAGGCTATCAGACAAAATTCAAACTGGAGACTGCAGCAGCAGTTTCAGTACTGGCAGACAGAACTGCAGCTGAAGATAAGCATTAGACCTACAGGTAAAAAAACAGTTTGGGCCTGGAGGCATTGAACTGAAGGTAATAGGAGAGTTAAAAATGATTCTGAAAAAAGAAATTCCTGAGATATTATATATTATCAAGAATCAGAATTGCTCACTCCTAAGCAAAAAAGCTTGCAGAGTTGAAGAGCTTAAAGGTATAGAGGAACAGTTAAAGAATGTCAGGCTGAATCCCTAAAATTATTTAAAGGATTGGGAAAACTAAAAACAACATACCATATCATTTTTAGAAAGGCTGCAGAACCATTGGGCTGGATTCTATAGAGCCCTCAACATTGGGATCTGTGATGGGTGGGGGAGGGGGGGATGCCTGAAGATGGCCCTACGTGAGAGCCGCCACGGACGTCGATGTCGACAGGGCCCGGCCCGATATTGCTGGTGGCCGCTCGGCAATGGGACTGCAATTTAAATATTTAAATAAATTAATGTACCTGCATCCATCACCTCCTGACGTCCCGCCGCGATCTTCACCCCGGCAGCCGGCACTGCCACGCCTTCAGATCCCTGTCTGGGGAAATGAGGTGCAACACTGGTGGGGAGTGGGGAGGAGGTAAGTTTCTCAGTACGGGAGGGAGAGGACGGGGACAAATTAATGTCATGGGCATAGGGGATGGTGGGAAGGGTTATGTAGGTTGTGCAGTTGGTGGGGGGAGGTCAGACTGTAAAGGTAAGTGTTTTTGGAGGGGAAAGGGCAAATAATTTATGTAATTGTTATAGCGGGTGGGAGAGGGGCAAAAGAGAGGGATTTTTTTTTAATGCGATTTGACTTTAAATATTTAAATTTGCCGGTAGTGCTCACAGCCCTTTAAAAAATGGCTTTAATGCCTGCACACAGGCAGCTGACGCTATTGCCAGGGACAGACTGCCTGCCCCCTCCACGCGATCGGGGTGGGCGGCCCACCTCGGCTATTTAAATGAGCCGCCGTGCTTGGAATCATGGCGGATCTTTGGCGTGCGGGCCACCATATTTTTTAGTATTCAGCCCATTGTGTTTATATACACCAAGAAAAGTTCCATACCCACTCCTAGAGAAAGTTAAGGAAGAAATTGAGTTAATGACCAAACAGGGAGTCATTTCACCTGTTACAAAGCCTACGGGATACTATTCAGGTATGGGTCTAGTGAAGAAACCAAATGGATCCATTCAACTATGTGTCGATCTTACGCAATTAAACAAGGCAGCAGAGAGAGAAATACATCCAATGGCATCAGTGGATGACAGTCGGGCGAAGCAAGGGTAAAGTACGATTTGCACAAAACTAGATGCTAACAGCGGGTTTTGGCAAGTACCTTTAGATGAAGGATCTAAATTGTTGATGACTTTTATGCCACCATTTGGAAGATTCTGTTTTAACAGATTACCTTTCGGAATAACAACAGCACCAGAAATTTTCCAAAGAATGGTGGCCAGAATCCTGGAAGGATTAGATGGGATCATCTGCCATGTGGACAACGTGTGGGTCCATGGTGCAAGTCAGCAGGAATATGATGCGAGAGTGTTGCAGAGATTTCAGGAAGCGGGTTTAATGTTGAATGAGAAGTGTGTCTTTTCACAACAAACAGTGAGATTTCTAGGTCATATTATTGACGAATCAGGCATCAGAGCAGACCCTCAAAAGATGAATGTCATCAAAGACTTTCCTGAGCCTAAAAATATCACGGAGTTGCAAAGGTTCATGGGCATGGTCAATCAGGTGGGAAAGTTTCTACTGCATCTAGCTATGATAAATGAACCACTATGACAATTTTTAAAGAATGACAAGGCCTGGTGCTCCAGCAAAGTCCAACAAGAATCTTTGGAAAAAATCAAGCAGAAACTACTTTCTTCAGAAGTATTAGCATATTATGGCCCAAAGTTACCAAACATTATAGCAGCAGATGCATCAGCAACAGGGCTAGGTGCAGTCTTGTCTATGGTACAAAGTGATGTGAGTTGCAGACATGCAGATGTTTTGCATTTTGTTCATTAACAGAAACCGATCAAAGATATGCAATCATAGAAAAGGAAGCATTGACAGCAGCTTGGGCATGTGAGAAATTCTCTATGTACTAGGTCTTCAATTTAAGATTGAAACAGATCACAACCGTTAGTCACTCTGTAAATACAAAAGAATTAGCAAAGTTACCTCCAAAAGTGCAGAGGTTTCGATTGAGATTAATGAGACTCAAGGCTAAAACCGAATATGTTTCTGGGAAACAGCAAATAACAGCGGATGCGCTATCACACATTGACATCAGCAAGACCTGAAGAAGGTGACCTTCTATCTTTTGAGGAATTAGAAGTGTTTGCTTTAACAACTACAGAATATTTACTTGTTACAAATCAGAAGTTGAGCGAAATCAGGAAAAGGTTCAAAAAAAGATGAAGTATGTGTAGCAATTCAAGAATATTGTTTGTAGGGGTGGCCAGCATACATGTCACACGACCCAGTGTTAAGGCAATATTATGAGCAACAAGAATATTTGAGTATCATCAATAATTTGTTGATACTTGATGAGAGATTAGTTATCCCCAGGATACTAAGATTAGAGATCTTGGAAAGATTACACCAAGGGCATTTAGGAATAACAAAGTGCAGAGCCAAGGCAACAGAGTGAGTTTCGTGGCCTGGTATATCGAAAGAACTTGACGAGATGATATTGAGGTGTATCATGCTATCAATCATCATGAGATGAAGGGGCCACTCATGTCATCATCTTTTCCATCTGGACCATGGGAATGTCTAGTTTTGGATATTTTCGAGCATAAGAATAAGATGTTCTTAATCGTTGTTGATTACTATTCGAGGTGGTTCGAAGTAAAGCAACTATTTGCTATGCATGGGATCGCAGATATGGTGATATCCAACAATGGACCACATTTCGCGAATGAATGCTTCAAAGAGTTCACCGAAGCATATTGCTTTACTCACATCACTAGTTTGCCGAAATATCCTCAGGCAAGTGGCGAAGCAGAGAAAGGTGCAAGGGCAGTGAAATCTTTATTCAAGAAGAATGAAAATTTTCAATCAGCACTTTTAAGCTATAGAGGAACACCACTTCAGAATGGTTTAGCCCCATGCAAATTGTTGATGGGACAAAGGTTGAAAACACAACTTCCTATACTTCCAAAAGTGCTTAAATCACAAGTGAGTGCAGAAGACCTGAAAAAAGTGAGGGAGAAAGAGGATAGAGAAAGATCTATTCAATCCAAGAATTATGACAGACATCACAGAACCAAAAACCTGACAGACATACAACTGTAAAAGCAGTTTGGGTTAGAGATGAGAGAAGATATGGAGAAGTAATAGAACAATCACCATATCCACGATCATACATTGTCCAAACTGACCAAGGGATGATAAGAAGAAACAGAAGGTCATTGGTGATGATAGCAAAGAAGCAGCAAATACAGGAGGAACAGTCATCTCAAGAAGTTGATGAGCCCACAGCGTTGCAATCAGCCATCAATCCAGAGGACAACCCAACTGAAGAACTTGAGTCATCAAATAGTTCAACTGAAGTACAAAAGAATGAGAAGGAAGAACTAAAAGAGTCAAAACCCCAGACATCTTCCACAGAAAGAAGAGAAGTCAGAAACTTGGGGGGAGATGTAGTATAATGTAATATATGGTTGTTACTAGGCAAAATATGTAAATAGTCTGTGAGTGTCATTACAGGAAGTGATGTAACAGAACATATCTGAACCTCGTGTAGAGTGAACATGGAAGCTGTAGATGTCAGACGTAAATAAACTCCTGTTCCTGTAACCATCTATCTCTCTGTTGTATGCCTTACTAGCATCAGAATATTGCAGCAGTGGATAATTCATCAAGATGTCTTCTTTGATCAGTTATTTCTGTTCTCTGATGATGTTGATCGTGATCAGCTTCAATTTGCTGGCAGTTTCAAAACTTAGCAGATTTCCCTTGCTTAGACTACAACATGGAACTCAGTCTGACATATGGACCCATGGGAGCATTTGAGAGTAACTTGGATGATGTCTGGGACTGGTAGGGGTATCTGATCCATGGAAGATTTTAGATATCAGCTTGTTCAATTGCAGTTTCTGTTTTCTCTGTAACCCATGGAATGTCGGGGCATCCATGATGTTGATCTTTGCTATTGAGTCAATTCTTGCAGAGATTGTCAAATTGCCAGTGAACACATCATCTATGGGCAGGGGTCGGTACTTGTGGTTGTGAGCAACAAAAATCTTCTCTCGTGCTGCAAATACGTTATCTTCCTTCTGGCATTCATCTATTAATGTTTTGTGCAGGCTTTGATCAGCATACTCTTGTGAAATGTCCCATTTTTTCACAGGTGTTACACTTCCTTCCTCTAGCAGGACAAATTTTGTAGTGTGGATTTGCAACACCGCAATGATTGCATGTTCGAACGTGATATGATTGTGACCTCTGTCTTGGTCTTCCTTGATGTGCCTCAGACCTTTTTCTGGGTTTCCTCTGTGCCCTTGTGTCTAGTGTGTTTCTCTGGTCAAACCTTCCTCTTATGGCATTCACAGATTCTGTCGATGATCCTGACCTGACCTGAGGAGATTCGCGTCTTATGTTGCCTCTTTCCCTTCCAAGACTTTGGCTTGTCTTTCGCTGGCTTCCAGTGTGCTGCCAATATTGCATAGCCTTTGAAGGTTTAACGATTTGCCCTCTCTAAAAACTTGCCATCTTAGTCTTGATGATTGGCAGATCACAATAATCTGGCAGATGATTTCTTTGTCGACATCTGTAAGATTACAGTTCTCAGTTCTGGTTCATACTTCTGGGTCTCATCAAGGGTCTTGCATTTATCTTGTTTTGCTTACCTGAATACATACATTTCACAGTGAAGATTTTCCCACAGTTGAAAAATAACTTGTTCGAGCATTCTTCACTACATCATAATCATCATTTCAGTGTTTATGTGTCGACCTTTGGTCCAGCATAGTGTAGGAATAATGCTCTCTTTCTGCAGGAAGTATTGCTATCAACTGCCATTATTAGGCGTTCAAATCTTGCTAACTATTTGTTCCAGTGTGGCCTTGGGTTGCATCCATCTCTGTAAAGGCTGGAAAGACTGGCAATCATTGTGCACACATGCCGATTATTTTTTGCTTAAATCTGGAATTGTCGATGCAAGTCTTCTGTATGTTCCTGGGTTGAATGTGTGGTTTCTTTTTTTTAATCCTCCAGAAATTACATTGTGCTGTGTTCTTATGTCTTCATTCAAGATAGAAGCAGCCTTTATATTCAGATTCAACACAAACACCATTGTCTCACTTTTCTACATTTCATGATCTCAGATCCAGGTCTTTTCCTCATTGCTGTGTGTATGATCTCTGTCCTCACTCCAACTGAGATCAGGCTGTTTCAGCAGGTATCTTTTTCCAGACCTGGAGGCTAGCCACGCTGCCCAATGTTGTGGTGATCTTGGAACCTGTGGGCTGTCTTCAGATATTGGTTTACCACCCGTAGTTTATCAGCCCCATGTTAATGAGGGTTGGTCGCACCAAATGGGACCAGGCATCCCACCAGCACTGTTGGATAGCTAGATGGTGCATCTGCCAGCTAATCATCCGAAAACTGCATGGAAGGAAAATCTACCCCACAATTTCCCAATTTGCCATCTAAAATTTGATAGGAAAATGCCATTTGGTTGCATTTACAGATGGCAGACAACCAATGTGGCGTACTTCTGGAAGATTTCCCTGTTCAGTAGATCCAACCCTCTTTCTCTCCTGACAGGGAGCCACATGTGAAGGGAGCATTGGTCACAGAATTAGCATTACAGCTTTGTAGCCCTATCTCTGATTTGCACCAACTTTTGAGTGTAGCCAATTTGCCCGTCCATGCACTTCCACTTTCTATTTCATGAATATCTAGAAAAGTTGATTGATAAATTTTGAAACAATCATTCCAAAATAATATCCAAACACCAGAAAGTGCTCTTAATTTATCTTTTTTTGTTCGGAAAACAAAGTGTAAATTATTGTGATTCAGAAACAAATGAAACTAATTGTCATACCACAAAACTATGCTTGAATATATTGGAATATTAAATGTTTTGTCCCACAGTTACAGACAGATTCTGATTCATTAACCAATGTATACTGAATATTATTTATCAATTTCGTCTTTTAATAAATGGATCACAGAGACACTTAGCTTACCTAAAGGTTTTCTTTTGTGATAATCAATAAATACGAATTAAGGAATACTACATACATAGGACAGATGGTAATGTAGCGGTAATGTAACTAGACTAACAATCTAGAAGTCCAGGCTAATGCCCTGGGGACAATGGTTCAAATCCCACCACAGCAACTGGTGGAATTTAAATTCTATTAATTAATAAATTCAGTTAATTAATAAAAATCTGGAATTGAAAGTTGGTCTCAGTAATAGTGCCATGAAACTATCATCGATTGCCATAAAAACCCATCTGGTTCACTAATGTCGTTTATGGAAAGAAATCTGCTGTCTTTACCTTCTTGTTCCGAAGAAGGGTCACTGACCCGAAACGTTAACTCTGCTTCTCTTTCCACAGATGCTGCCAGGCCTGCTGAGTGATTCCAGCATTTCTTGTTTCTGTTGCTGTCTTTACCTGGTCTGGCCTACATGTGTCTCCAGACCCACAGCAATGTGGTTGATTCTTAACTGCCCTCTGAAATGGCCGAGCAAGCCACTCACTTCAAGCGCAATTAGTGATGGGCAACAAATGCTGGCCTTGCCAGTGATGCCCACATCCCATGAAAGAATAAAGAAAAACAAGAACTTACCTTAAAGAAAGTTACAGTGGCTCCATCTCCAACTGCTCCATACTCTATCTTGGTTTGCTTCGCCAAGTCATCAGCTGAATCTATGGGAGACTCCATGCGCTCCACTGTCAGAAAAGCAGCCAAGTTAGCAGTGTATGACGAAATGATGATCAGCGTGAAGAACCACCAAATGCCGCCCACAATCCTGGTAGAAAGGGCCTTGGGCATTAGTTCGGAACCTGACAAGAGTGGTGGGAGAGGAAACAAGAGTGATGGCATTAAAGAGCACTGGGTAGCATAAGTGCCAGGTCGTGGTCTGAATCACCAGATTTAAGTACACAGAGTGCGTAGGAAGAATCACTGAGCTTTCAGAACAGGTAGTCCTCTTTTTATATATAGTCAGGGGTTCAATTATATGGTTCTGAAGTACCCAAGGACTGAAAATTGTGAAATGATAACCAATGGTGAGGCTGTACATCTTAACTGGTGCCATATTTATGTCTTGATAAGTATTTTCATACTTTTTCTCAAGGAGATATGATTGCTCGTATCGGAGCAATTCAAATTAAAATTACTTCTTTTAAGCTAAGAAATTGAACTTGTTTTCCAATTTTTGCATCTACTATCAACATCACGTCCTCTCAGCCAGGTCCATGTCAACTAGTAAAGTCTCCTCTGCTCTGATCATTTATGTGCTTGGATTCCTTTTTCATAGTGGTACAGCATTTCTATTTTCTGTGCCGCCTATCCTCGTGGCACAGAATGAAATTGGCAATTTAGTATCAATTAACATCCTAGTGGTGATAGCTTGGCATTGTGAATTTATACCCACCAGGAAATTGGTTGAGACTGCCAAAGCTCATTTCACTTCAAGATCTATGTAGGGGTTTGGCATAAAGAAAAGGTTTTCATCCCATCAGTGTGCTAACCCAGTTCCTGGCAGATGTCTCATTTTGAGTTTTTGATGCTAACAAATTGGCTCACAAATAAAGATTGGCCACTTAGACAAGATATTGGACTGTGACCACTGCAAGTAGAACAATTTCATCATGCCTTGTGCAGAAGACAACACTGCAATGTGTACACCAGACAGATGCAGCGGCAACTATACAACTCAAATGAAAAGGATTTTCACACGATAATAAATAAAGGCTATGTCAGCAGTAGGGATATATGATAAATATTTCCACAAATAAGACTGACCATATAACTCATGAATGATTTAGTCACAAGCTCACTAAAACCCAGAGCTTGCAACTGAATTTTTAAAAAATTGTACTTTTATTTAGATGTTATTTTTCACCCAAAACAATCAATTGAAATTTTAGTGGAGTCGCTTTGTCATTGTGGTGTCATGCCAGTGGTTCTTCTCTATGAAAATGTTAGTGACAAACCTCTTCATTGTTTCTAACAAGTACAAATGAGTGACTATAGCAGAGAGAAGTATGAGTGCCCTGTATGTTGGAATTGACAATAAGGAATTTGATTGATGGACTCATACTCAACTCAACCTGCCTGCCTGTCCTTATATCCCAACAACAGGACACTCATGCATTTGTAATAACCTTAGTTGAACCCCTGAGTATCACATATGCGTTATATATTCAATTAAAATATATTCAATTTATTCAATACTGATTGGATGGAGTTGACTGTTCATGATTTCATACCAACAGTCACAGGTGTGCATTATGCTAAAAGCTTATTAAGATAAACAATAATTAATCCTTGAATAAATACAATTTTGAGTTGTCTTCTCTATCAACCATTTATGTTACAATATGGTTAACTGGGTCCGTAAGAGACTAGCAATGATGTGTTTACATATTCAGTGCTCCCTCGCAGAGTTTCAAATGTTTGTGGGTTTATACTGGAATTTGGGTGCACGTTCAATTTATAGGCCCAATGTTTACTGCCCATTTATGTTAATAGAAGGAAAAACCTGCCGGACCCGGTGATCTTCAAATACCAATAGGCAATTTATAGGCTGGAATTTTACGCCACCCCAGCAAGCCGGATGGTGTTGGGGGTGGGGGGGGGGGGTGGTGGCATAAAATTGAGCGGGAGGACTTCCCAACCCGCTCCTGCCTCCGCCCCACTTTACATGGGCCGGGGGGTGGGGGGGTGGGCCACCCGCCTCAGGCCAATCAAGGCCCTTAAATGGCCACTTAAGGGCCTTCGCCCGTCTCTACGGGGATTTTACCCAAGGCAAGCGGGCGTCTGGGAGACTTGAAAGGCCGCCCAGTGAAAGCTGGTGGCTTCTCAGCGCCCGGGGGTGGGCCCTGACTAACGGGCACAGGGTGCCCGATTGAGGGCCTCCCCCATTTCCCCAACCACCCCCAGGACCTGAGATGCCCACCCCCTTGCCCCCTTCCCCCCACACAACCACCCTTGCCTCAATGGGACGCAA